>NC_140582.1:1077463883-1083302293 GCF_964204655.1 Triturus cristatus
GTTGCATTAGTAGGAAAAAGGGGGAGTCTCTCAAGAAAAAAAAAAAATAAATAAAAAACCTTGGGTGCGCGCAGGGTGCGCGCACCTCAAAAAAATTTCAAAAAAAATTTCTAAAAAAAAAATTTGTTTGGTTAAGTTTATAAGTGGCTCTTAAAAGAGCCCTTGAGTTAATGGAGGGAAACAGGAAGAGAAAAACGCAAAAAAAGAAAAAACATCTATGGCCTAGTGCATGGATGCGCATCAAATTTTCTCTGAAGGAGATCAAGACTGGTCTCCCCCACAGAAATAAGAGAACCGCAATCAGTGCACCGTGTAGACAACCTCGCCAAACAAGGTGGACCAACAAGAGGTAAAGAAACAGGTGAAGGCACCATCGCAGCTGAAGTGCTCCCCTGAGCTGCCGAAGATGTGCTCGGCTGAGCTGCTGCTGATGTCGTCGGCTGAGCAGGTGGAGAGTTTTCTCCAGAAGCTCGACGATAAGATGCTGGATGCATTTTGTAAACATGTCTCAACATAGTGTGAATGCTGAAAGAATATTTCTTGTTAGGATTCCCACGAGATAAGACTTTTTTACAAAGTACACATGTAACTTTCGGTGCATTTACCTTTTTCTCATTCTCAGGAAAAGTAAAAAACTGCCATACAAAGCTGTCTTTCTGCTTCCTGTTCCTCTGCCTCTCAAGAGTGTCCTGCTCACTGTCTGAAGTAGGTTGCTGTTCAGCCATTGTCTCTCAACAACAGAATAGCTCCTTCTCCAAAGGAATCAGAACTAATAATGAGGGGAGTAGGTGTGGTTTGGGAAGAATCTGGAACAGAAAGTACTTCAAACCAATCATAAGTGATGATTCTTGATCACATGACTTGCCATGAGGGGATTGGGTGTGGTATTGAAACAATTAGAAACTGAAAGTAATGATAACCAATAAGAAATGTTGTTTTATTATGTATAAACCCGAGGTGCGCGCACTGCGCAAGCTCCGTGCGCGCACCCCGTGATGACGTATGCACGAACGCGTAAACGCGCAGGTGCATACGTCATATACGCGTACCTAGCGCGCATACGTTTAACACGCGTATACGCGACCGTTATTGCGCGTAATTTTAGCGTATGCGGAAGTAAACCGCGTCGAGGGCGTAGGACGCATGCGTACATACGTACGCATACGTACTGGGTGCGCGCTCCCAGCGCGCACCAATAAGTATATTTGCGTACGTAAATAACGTACGCCGGAATTCATAAAAAACTAACGAAATAGTACTAGGTGCGCGCTCAGAGCGCGCACCCCAAGAATTTATAAAAAAAAAAAAAAAAAAAAAAAAGAGGACATTAAATAATTAAAAAAATTATAAAAAAAATATCCAAATTGAATTATTTAAAAAAATAATTTATAAAAAAAACAGATAATATATAAATGAATATAAAGTAATTTTATTTAAATAAAAAAAAATATCTTTAATTAAAAATACATACCTTAGCATATAAAAAACCATACAAATTCTCAGAAAAAAACAAAGGTTTCAAAAACGAAATAGTTAGGGATTAGCATTTAAAAAACCTTGCAAATTCACTGAAAAAACCATAGGTTTCACACACGTTATAGTTAGGAATTAGCATTTAAAAAACCTTGCAAATTCACTGAAAAAACCATGGGTTTCACACACGTTATAGTTAGGAATTAGCATTTAAAAAACCTTAGAAATTCAATGAAAAAACCATAGGTTTCACACATGTTATAGTTAGCTGGACATTTTACTCGTAAAAAACCATTGAAATTGCCCCGTTATAGTTAGTTCAGCTAACTATAACTCGCGCGCCCGCAATGCACTGCTGATGACGTCACATATTACATCACTCATGACATGGTCAGTGACATCACTCATGACATCACTGATGACATCTCAAATGACATCACTGATGACATCACTGATGACATCATCCTTGTGATAGAGTGACAGACCTCCTCTCACCCTAATATAACCTTTGATACACACATTCATAAATAGAGACTAAACTTTACAAAACAATGGACATACCAATACCAGTTACAACAACCTCTTCAGTAATTCTAAGATCCACATACACATCAACTCATTCACCAACAGTCCAATACAGTCACTCATACATGTACTCACTCATCATATGTTCTCATACACCTATACATCCTGTTACACAATGCCACTCATCCGTAGAGTTACTCACACACATAGTCACCCATGCTAATAAAGAATCAAACATCCGTTTACTTGCATATAGTTATACACACACCACCACACTTACTTCTACAAAAACTTACACATACTTAGTCTTTTAAACAATCACTTATAGAAACACATACTTATTCATACAGGAACTCTTTCAATCTCTCACTCTTACATATACTCACTTATATACACCAATAGTCACATATACTAGTTAAAAACATATGTAGTTACTCATAAAGACACTGTAGAGACAGTGATTCACTCACTAACACACCCATACACACACTCATCCACCCATGCAGTCCTGCACACATACTATCTTCAACACATACAAACAGTGAGTCACTCATTCATGCACCTATGCACTACGTAATACCCCCCACCGAACCATGCAGACACTCAGACTGATAATCAAAAAACCAACTAATAACCTATATAGACACTCATGTAGGTACTCACCAACCCATATAGCCACTTATACACAAAGTGAAAGACTGATACAGATATATACATATTTAAACATCACTCACTAAGCCATGTCTTCACTATGATACACCTAATCAGTCAGTTACACAATCAATTTTTCATAAACAAATCATCCATTTAGACACTTATATACCCATTTATTCTTCCATCGACCTTGAGATATACATATATAAAACATATTTAATTTTCAGAAAAACACACATTCACGGGATGATGTCATCAGTGATGTCATTTGAGATGTCATCAGTGATGTCATGAGTGATGTCACTGACCATGTCATGAGTGATGTAATATGTGACGTCATCAGCAGTGCATTGCGGGCGCGCGAGTTATAGTTAGCTGAACTAACTATAACGGGGCAATTTCAATGGTTTTTTACGAGTAAAATGTCCAGCTAACTATAACATGTGTGAAACCTATGGTTTTTTCATTGAATTTCTAAGGTTTTTTAAATGCTAATTCCTAACTATAACGTGTGTGAAACCCATGGTTTTTTCAGTGAATATATATATATATATATATGTATATATATATATATATATATTCAGTGAAAAAACCATAGGTTTCACACATGTTATAGTTAGCTGGACATTTTACTCGTAAAAAACCAATGAAATTGCCCCGTTATAGTTAGTTCAGCTAACTATAACTCGCGCGCCCGCAATGCACTGCTGATGACGTCACATATTACATCACTCATGACATGGTCAGTGACATCACTCATGACATCACTGATGACATCTCAAATGACATCACTGATGACATCACTGATGACATCATCCTTGTGATAGAGTGGCAGACCTCCTCTCACCTTAATATAAGCTTTGATACACACATTCAAAAATAGAGACTAAAAATTTCAAAACAATGGACATACCAATACCAGTTACAACAACCTCTTCAGTAATTCTAAGATCCACATACACATCCACTCATTCACCAACAGTCCTATACAGTCACTCATACATGTACTCACTCATCATATGTACTCATACATCTATACATCCTGTTACACAATGCCACTCATCCATAGAGTTACTCACACACATAGTCACTCATGCTAATAAAGAATCAAACATACATTTACTTGCATATACAGTTATACACACACCACCACACTTACTTCTACGGAAACTTACACATACTTAGTCTTTTAAACAATCACTTATAGAAACACATACTTATTCATACAGGAACTCTTTCAATCTCTCACTTTCACATATACTCACATATATACACCAATAGTCACATATACTAGTTTAAAACGTATGTAGTTACTCCTGAAGACACTATTGAGACAGTCATTCACTCACTAACACACCCATACACACACTCATCCACCCATACAGTCCTGCACACATGCTGTGTTCAACACATACAAACAGTGAGTCACTCATTCATGCACCGATGCACTACGTAATACCCCCCACCGAACCATGCAGACACTCAGACTGATACTCAAAAAAACAACTAATAACCTAAATAGGCACCCATGTAGCTACTCACCAACCCATGCAGCCACTTATACACAAAGTGAGAGACTGATACAGATATTTACATATTTAAACATTATTCACTAAGCCATGTATTCACTATGATACACTTAATCAGTCAGTTACACAATCAATTTTTCAAAAACAAATCATCCATTTAGACACTTATATACCCATTTATTCTTCCATCGACCATGAGATATACATATATAAAACATATTTAATTTTCAGAATAACACACATTCACTAGATGATGTCATCAGTGATGTCATCAGTGATGTCATTTGAGATGTCATCAGTGATGTCATGAGTGATGTCACTGACCATGTCATGAGTGATGTAATATGTGACGTCATCAGCAGTGCATTGCGGGCGCGCGAGTTATAGTTAGCTGAACTAACTATAACGGGGCAATTTCATTGGTTTTTTACGAGTAAAATGTCCAGCTAACTATAACATGTGTGAAACCTATGGTTTTTTCACTGAATTTCTAAGGTTTTTTAAATGCTAATTCCTAACTATAACGTGTGTGAAACCTATGGTTTTTTCAGTGAATTTCTAAGGTTTTTTAAATGCTAATTCCTAACTATAACGTGTGTGAAACCCATGGTTTTTTCAGTGAATTTGCAAGGTTTTTTAAATGCTAATTCCTAACTATAACGTGTGTGAAACCCATGGTTTTTTCAGTGAATTTGCAAGGTTTTTTAAATGCTATTTTTTTTTTATATTCTTCATTTTTTTCAAACATATTTTTATTTTAATTTTCTTATCTTTTATAAAGACTATGCTTTAATTTTTAAAATCCTTAAATATTTTTTTTATATATATTTTTTTAAAATAAACATGTAAAATTTATTTCCTGATTTTTATTTTTTTTTTTTTATAGTACGCGTACCGTAAGCTCACGGTAAGCGTACGGTTTACGCAACGTCCGTAATCTATCTACGCTGCTTGCGTATAGTTACGCACTTTGCGTAGCCGCGCGTACTGCGCGCGGGACGCGTGCGCGCTTACGCAACACGCGCACGTTACGCGGAAGTGCCGGGAAATGACTGTTATGCGCATGTGCGCAAGCGCGTGTCTTTTTTACGCGCACGCGTACTTTTTGCCGTAAGCGCACCGTAAGCGTACCGTAAGCGTACGGTAGGTCATGTGATCTTGAAACACAACTTTTGATTGGTTGAAACTACTTTCAGTTCTAGAACTCTCCTACACCACACCCATTCCCCTCATTTCTGCTTGTGATCCCTTGGGAGAAGGAGCTGGTTTGTCTTTGGGATACGATGGCAGAACAGCAGAGCTCTTCTGAGAGTGAGGCTAGCACCAGCAGCACTGTCTTGAGGCAGAGAGCGAGGAAAGTAAAACCTTCTTATGTTTGGGATTATTTTACTTTTCCAGAAGGCCAGCAAAAGGTGAATGCACCTTTAGTTACTTGCAAGCTGTGTAAGCGTGTACTTTCTAGAGGTAAACCTGACAAGAAGTATTCCTTTGGGAATCACACCATGATGAGGCACCTCAAGGATGTACACAAAAGGACACATGCACATCTTTTTGGAGGTAACTCTTCAGAAAGACGAGCCAGTACATCCACAGCAGCTCAGCCTGGACCATCACCTGCAGAGCTTACTCCTTCTTCTGCAGCTCAGGTGAGCCCTTCATCTGTGGGGGGAGAATCTCCTTTTGCTGGCCCTCTGGAAATGAACCCTCGATTTCGGAAGGTTGATATTCATTGCACATTTTGTAAAGCTCTAATTTGTTATAGGGAGACCAGTGTTTCCCTAGTGAATAACAAAATAGATCAGCACATTTGTAGCTTTGAATGATTTTCCCATGGTTCCTTTCCTCTGTCCCTGCATGAACACAACGGTTCTTTTAAGAGCCAACCTTATCTTTCATCTTTTTTTTACATTTTTTTTAAAAAACTTTTTTTTTTTTTTTTTTACCGTACGCGTACGGTAAGCGTACCTTTTTTTTTATTTTTTAAAAAAAACACTAAAAATCATTTATCACATTACAAGGTCCTTGAGAGACTACAATTATTACTATTGACTTACCTTACTTACTCAAAAAAATATTTATTCATTTGTTTTTTTAAAAAATAGTTTTTAAAATGGTTGTAGTTTACGAAAATTTTCTATATCGATCTGAAAAAAAAGAAAAAAGTATTAATATTTTTAAACCATTTTATAATACAGTACACATATTTACATTTTAAATTTCTGCCTATAATTCTTCTATGCACACAGAGTCATGTTTTCACATTAGTGCCAAAACGAAATTTCTTTGCCAATTTGAAAGCACACTTACTGCTCTTTTTTTTTCGGGCCAAGTGAAAATCTCTTTTACAGACTGACACATTATGAATCCACCATGTGTAACTACAACAAAAACAATTCCCATTTCTATTATTCATTTCTTAAGTTACCACATACATCCCCTCTCAAACTGTAAACTCACCTTTAAAATTAGTTAGTTGTGAAAGAAATGTGTCACTCAAACAGCAGATTATCAGAGCCAGGATCTCTGTTCTGTACACCTCTCTCCTCTCAGCAGAACCAGATAATGGCAAACTTTCCCTCTATTTTTCCACACATATACATGTAAGTTTCAAATCTCAGTGCTTCCCCCTTTTTTTCAAATGTAATGACACATTTCTATTGGTTGAAAACCAACCCTTTTCCAAAAGTACCCTGCCCCCAACTTGACTTCTGCCTAGTACCCTTCCCCCAACTTGACTTCTACCTGCTACCATAGCAACAGCTCATGGAACACTGCTGTGTGCAGTTAGGTCAGAAGTTCGACACACAATGTTTCAATTCCACAGAGCAAGAGTGCTTGACTTTTCAAACCTAACTGCAAATCCATAGTACTGTTCTTTGGTTACACATTTTTTTGTACCAATACAAAACATGCTTCTATTAATTTTCACATACAGCCTAGTTTTTTTTCTAGAATGGTATGAAACAGCCAATCAGTTCTTTTTGTTTTGTAAAAAATATGTATGCCTCCATTTCCAAACTGTCTTTCTTTTCATATTGCCATTCTACTGAAAGACACCTCCTGAGTGCATCCAGTTCTCCTTTGAAGATGTTCACAGTGTGGATTGTAGGGCACAGCTATGTCTTCTGGAGTGAAAAGTTTGCAGAGAAAACAGATATGGTGAGAGACCTTGCTTTGCCAAATGTAGACATTAAATGGATTGGTCAGAGAGGGTTAAAGTGGCACCAATTGATGCCATTGGTGAAATCCTTCATGCAAATCCAACACCCTGACCTCATAATAGTGCACTGTGGTGGCAATGACCTAGGCACTTTGACTGGGGTAGGTCTGGAAATGCTTATGAAGGACACCTTTGCACAACTGTTTTCACTTTTCCCTAAAACTGCCTTTGTGTTTTCCAACATATGCCAAAGGCAAAAATGGAACTGGTCCAATCATTTCTGTCCACAGATTGACAAAGCAAGAAAGCACGTCAACAAATCTGTTTCTGCTTTCCTCCGTGACTATGGTATGGGTGCCATTTACCACAACAACTTGCGTTACGACATGCAAGACATTTATAGAGGAGATGGTGTGCACTTCAATGATGAAGGGAACAGAGTCTTCCTCTTGAACCTTAGACTCTGCATCGGTACTTACTTGTAGGTACCACTAAAAAAATGACTCCATAAACACAACAGCTCTTTTTAGACCTCCCTAATTTCTAAACTCTTAAATCTGATTTTCATTTATTTATTTTTATTTTTTTTACCGTACGCTTACCGTGAGCTTACCGTACGCGTACCCCGTGATTTTTTTTAAAATCAATAAATGTTTTCTTTGTACTTTTCTGTCCTTCTTTGACCCCCTTACAATTGTTAGGGGGTCTGTAACTCTCCTCATTGCCCCCTTTCCTTGTTTTCACTCTTTTTTTTCAGAGTGAAATACACAAAATGGCGGCCGCCGCTTCCTGGTTTCGGCCGATTCGAATGTTTACTAAGATCTAAGAGCCAATCAGAATCGCGCTCGCGCACGCCACCGTACGCTTACCGTAAGCGTACGGTAAGCGTACCGTAAGCTGGCTCAGATATATATATTGATTTAAAGGCTATTTTCTCAAAATCAACTGAACTGATTTACACCAAACCTACAAAAGGCACTTCCTTGACCTACGGACTACCTCTCTGCCAAATTTCTAGTAATTCTGTTCAGCCGTTCGGGCTGTAGCTCGTTCTAAAGGTCCTATGGAAAAATGCATGGGAAAAACGCGTTTTGGGACCCCCCTTTTATCTCAGCCCCCGCTTGACGAATCCCCCCGAGACTTTCAGGGTAGGAGCGGAGCGTAGCGCCCCACCTATTTTGAGAAATTCGCGAGGATTCGTCGACCGGCGCCAAAGTTATTCAAAATAGAATGTTGAGGTTTTCCTATGGAAACGTGGTCCTAACTATAACTACCTACTGGCGACCGCCAGTAGGTAATATATATATATATATATATATATGTATATATATACATATATATAGTTCAAAATGGCCTTTTTTGCAAGGTTATCCCCAAACTTTTTGCTTTTTTTTTTTGTAAACAAATTTTATTTGTCAAATGCACATTCAGCAGAGCTCTGTAACCCAGAGGCTTCCGTAGCATCAATGAACCAAATCCTGACTTTGACAGTTTTCTCATGTAATAACAAAAAAAGAATAAAGAAGGGACATGCATATAAAATACAACCCAATTAAACAAAAAAACAAATAACACCCCCCACACCCCATCGCACAACCAGCCCAGCAAAATCAGCAGGTATGATCGGAGCTACAGTTCTACCCTCGCTATGAAACATGTCCAATAGACACCATGCCGCTCAACACGCGTATGTTACATACCCCCCCAATACAAGGGAGGAAAAGACTACAACCCACCCAATCCCTACGCTGGAATGGGCTCCAAATCCAATCCCCTGTAATCCGCCCAGCGCTTCCAGATTTTATAATGTTTATGCGGGCAGCCTCGTGCTATAAAAATGGGGGCTTCAAGGCCCATACAGATATCCAATCCTGCCTTCCACACTGAGACGGAGGGCGCGACAGCCGCCTTCCAAGCCCTCGCAATGTCGCGCTTGGCAAGAGTTAAACCCAGGAGCATCAGATGGCTCTTGTAGACATTGCCTCCTATATCATCCATAACATGCAGGAGTACTAATTTAGGAGACCGAGGGAGATCCCAGCCCAGAACCTCTGAGAGGCATGCCAGTACACCCCGCCAAAACCTAGTTAGCGCAGGAGATTCCCATACAGTATGCAGCAGAGTCCCTTCGTCATGCAAGCAGTGAAGGTAATTCGGGGATGCCACCAGACCAGCCCTGCACAGTCTGACTCTAGTAAAATATACTCTATGAAGGTATTTAAACTGGATGAGTCGAAGGCTCACAGTAATAGCCGCCCCACGTGGGGAGGCCAGGGCCTCCGTCCAGTCCTCCTCCTCAAGTGAGCCCACATCCTCCTCCCATGCCTCGCGGAGACGCTGCAGAGATGGGGAGCAGTGCGTTACCAGGGACTGGTAAATTTTTTAAATCTTATGGTCCCGCAGGTCCCCCATGAATACTTTCACCTCTACCGGACTAAAGTCGGTCAGCTCCCCCAGACCCACCAAGCTAGGAGAGAGAGCATGCCGGAATTGCAAATATTGAAAAAATTGTGTGCGCGGCATTTGAAAGTCCTTCTGCAAGTCCAGGACAGGTCCCCTCATGACATCCCCCAGGGTGGAGATCCCAATCACATCCCAGTCATGGAAGCCGGGCAAGGCCGCCAACTGCGGCAGACGCCCATTTTGCAAAAGCGGCGTCTCACGAGTTAGGCGATTCCACCAGCCCATCCTCCGCAACGCCTGTCTCCAAACCTGAAACACCAACTGTTTCACACTCGGCAAAGAACGCCGCAAGGGCGCAGAATAGAGAAGCGTATGTAGTGAGTGATCTCCCATCAAACGGCACTCTAGGGCATACGCCGGATCCGACCTGTCGCCATACCACCATTCGTTAAGAACCAACAGGTGTGAGGCCATATAGTACGAGAGAATATCGGAAGTTACGAGTCCCCCACAGTACGTGGATTTAAAGCAAGTACGGAGAGCCACCCTAACAACACCCCCGCCCCAGAGAAACTGGCCCAAGGCCGCATTGACCTGGCGGAACCAACCCGGGGAGACAGGATATGGATGGTTTTGCAGCTGGTACAGCAAGCGAGGAAGAGAGACCATCTTGAAAATGGCCGAAGGGCCATATATAGATAGGGGCATGTGGGACCAGACTCTATGATCTTCACGCACCCTGTTTCACACCGGCACCAAGTTCCTTTCCCAGGAGATCAACCGCGCGTCTGAAAGAAACACACCCAAGTATTTCAGCCCCCCATGCGCCACCTGCACCGCGGAGGCCCAAGCACCAGGGTCAGCCCCTCCACCCAGGACCCGAAGGGTAGACTTACGCTCATTCATATAAAGGCCCGTAGTCTCCCCAAACACCTGTATGATACGCAGCAACCGCGGGCCAGTTCTATCCAGCTGAGTAAGAAAGAATAGTACATCGTCCACATATAAAGCTATACGATCCGCTAGTCCGTTGGCCCATTCAAGCCCTGACACCTGTGCATCAATACGCACCCATGCAGCTAGGGGCTCCATTGCCAGGGCGAACAGATAGGGTGACAGGGGGCACCCCTGCCTGGTGCCTCGACCAATGGGAAAGACCGACGAGACAGAACCCGCCACGCGTACAGATGCTGTTATGTCCGTGTAAAGTAGCGTCAGATAGGAGAGAAAGCGGGGTCCTAGATTCAATCTGCGTAGGAGGGCGAATAGATATTCCCAGCTCAATGAATCGAAAGCTCGATCCATATCTGCAAGCAATAAGGCCGCGCACACCCCCAAGCTCTCGGCTGCCGCGATTGCTGTATGAGCTCTACGAATATTGTGACGGGTCGCCCGCTGAGGCATAAACCCAGCCTGGTCCGGATGGACAATAGACGAGACATGGGGACGGAGGCGATTAGCAAGCGCCTTGGCCAGAACCTTAGCCTCAACGTTGAGAAGAGAGATGGGACGGTAAGATGCATGGTGTTCAGGGGGCCTGCCGGGTTTGTGGAAAACCACCCCCTCAGCATGTCGCCAGTCTCTGGGCAAACGACCAACCTCCCTAGCCTCTTCCACAACCCTGCAATAATGGGGACCAAGCTGCCGGAAGTACCATTTAAAGAATTCATTCGGGAAACCATTAGGACCCGGCGCCTTACCCGGCTGCAGCTCCTGGAGAGCAGAATTCAGTTCATCTGCCGAGAATTGGCGGTCAAGGTCCGCGCTTACCTCGTCAGTCAGAGTTCTGGGCGGAAGGTCATCCAAAAATCGGGCAATAACCTCTGCCGACAGACATTCTTGGGGAGAATAGAGTTCCGCATAATAGACCGCAAAACTTTCTGCAATGGCCAACGGATCTGAGATCGGTATTCCATCGGGACCGACTATACCCGGGAGGACCAGGGAGCCCGTCGCCCCTTGACACAATCTATGTAAGAGTTTGCTCGACTTGTCCCCCCACTGATATATCCTGCTGCAGGTTGCCAGCCACGCCTGTCGGGCTTCTTCTAGCAAAAGGAACAAATAATCCTGTTGCGCTAGCGGCAACTGGCGGCGGACCAGCCGCCCCCGTCTCCACTGCGCGCTTCTAGGTCCAAGATCTTCGCCTCTGCCCAATAAAGAGATTCCCTGCGGGCCCTGCGGGCCGCCGTTCCCACATTATGCGACAAATAGTGGTCTATGGCGTCCCCCATGTGCTCCCTATACTCTGCCTTTTGGAGATTCCATGTGGAGAGGTGCCATCGGAAAGGTCCTTGCGCAAGGCCAGCACGCAGTGTAATGGCCACAGGCGAGTGATCAGATAGCCCTTGAGGGAGAATGTCGGCCTCCACCACCCTGCCAGCATCCCCCCGAGACACGAAGATATAATCAATACGAGAGAGGGAGTCGTGGACCGCCGAGAGATAGGTGAACCCCGGAGTCCCACCATGCAACCGACGCCATGGGTCATCCCAATTCTGGCCCAGCACGAGGGAATAAAGCTTGGTGGGTTTGCGAACCATCGGGGCCCCGTCGGGTCTCCACCTGTCAAGAGCAATATCTAGCACATCGTTCCAGTCCCCACCAATCACTGCCAGGCCCTCTGGGATATCTGTCCACATGATCACGAGTTTCTCTACAAAACCCCAGGAAAGCGGAGGTGGGGCATAGACGCTACCAAAAATCATGGACTCACCCCTCAACGTACCCTTTAGGAAAAGATATCTGCCCTGCGCATCACCCCACGTTCTAATGTGGATATAAGGGACTCGTCCGTGGATCAAGACTGCCTCTCCCCTCGAACCCCGCACAAAGCCCGCATGAAACACTTGGGTATATCTGAAGCGCTGAAAACAGAGTGCTTTAGTCCCCATAAGATGTATCTCTTGTAGCATCAAGATATCAGCACTGGCGCGTTTAGCCTGCTTAAGGATAGGGCCACGTTTAATCTTATCTAACGCCCCTCTGATATTCCAGCTCAAAATGCGCAGGGACCCCAAGGAATCTAACGATCTACCCGCAGTGGCGGCCATGCCACAACATCAGAAACATGAAGAGCCCTGGCGGCCCAAGACATGCCACACAGCGCGACCCCGACCTGCAAGTGGACAATGCGATGAAAGAACAGCAACAATTCCCCTGAACAACCCAACCACCCCCCCCCACCCTGTACCTCGGAAACGGTGAAGTACCTGTCGCAGCAGGCAGAGCAGGCAGACCCCAACAGGGGGAACCACCCCTCACCCGCCAATGGATCCCCAAACTACAGCCCATTGTCCCTAAGCCCCCATCCCCGTCTGGAATAACCGACAGAGATACCGGCCCTCATCGGGCTCCTCTGACCACTACGAACATTTCTAAGAATTAATCCGAAGCAGATCCCACACACGACGGAGCATTGCCGGATTTGGACCGCCTCCTGGACCTGGAGCGGCGAGACCCCCTCCCCTGGCCACCGGGCACACTCCGGACCACACTACTCGAGGAGGAGTCAGATTCTCTCCCGGGCACGGAGTGAGGGTGCAGCCGCACCGTCTCATCTGTCCAACGGAAGGCCTCCTCCGGAGAGGCAAAAAAATACGTGCAGGAGCGATAGACCACCCTCAACCGGGCCGGGTAGAGCAACGCATATGGAAGTTTGAGTTCCCGCAGACGGGCCTTAGCCGCGAGGAATGATTGCCGCTGTTGTTAGGTCTGTTTAGTATAGTCCGGGAATATCAGGATACGGGCATTGTTATACTGCAAAGGTTCTTGGGCCCTGGTTTGCTTCAGGATCACATCCCGATCGTGATAGTTAAGTAGTTTCGCAATCACTGGCCGCGGACGAGCCCCGGGGGAGGCTTCTGCATCAGGGCTCTATGTGCCCGTTCCACCACAAAGCATTTAGATAGGGAGTCGGGGGGCAGCCAGCCCTCCAGCCACTGGGTGATAAACCTCTCCATGTTTCCAGACTCACACCCTTCCGGAAAACCAACAAAGCGGAGGTTGTTGCTTCGTGCCCTGCCCTCTGCATCCTCCACCCTAGACGCCAAGCCCCGCTGAGTAGTCTCCAGAGATGTCACTCGTTGTTGCAGGGTCATCACCACATCCTCCACTCCAAAGATCCGCGTCTCAGCGATGCGATGCGTACCACCGCATTTCGCAGGTCCTGGCGCAGCAACATGACGTCTGAGCCCACCACCCCTATCTTGGCATCAAGGGCGTCCCTGGATTGGGTAATTGCCGCCAGGAGGGCGGCATTGTCTGGAACATTACCCTGGGCCCCACCCGCCGCCACCGCAGAGCCCCCAGGACCAGCAAACTTGTCCAGCGTACTTTGCTTGGAGGACCCGCCACCGATTTTGTCTCTCGTCATGGTGGGCCAGGTATACCTTCGTGATCCCCCTCCCAACAGGCAGGCTATCACTGTGTACCCCGGTGGGGTATCGTAGGTAGCACAGGGGCGACACTCCTGTCCGGCAGCGGTCCGCACAGCTCGATCCCACTGCCGATGCGGCCGTCAGGATGCCCTCGCTGAGTGTCCCTAATCCCTGTGCGCCAAGTGGCACCGCTCCATGCCGCCCAACGGGTGAATGTCAGTGTCCCACAGTGACCCTGCGGATGATGAGGGTTCTGCCGGGGCGTCACACAAGGCACCGCACAGGCCCCAATATCGCAGTATGCCCCGGAGCCTGAGTCCTCAATGGTACCCCCACAGGGCCGCAGTAAGGCCCCCGGGTACGGGCAGGATGCACCCCTGGGCCATCCAAGAGACCCTGTAGACTCTGCAGGCCGCCCTGCACCCCCACGCGGTCCGACAGCACCGCCGAGCCCCCACACAGACCTGGAGAAGACGGGGGAGGGCAGGGACCCAAGTCCACCCGCGGAGAGCTGGCCACTACCACCGGTCCACCACAGCGGGGGATGCGGCCACTCACCCCGTGTCGCCCGGGTCCTCCCCACAGCCCGATCTGGCTGCCGACAAATGGGAATGATCTCCTGTGAAGGCCAGGAATCACTGGAGGCCCAGAACGGATGGGCGGAAGCCCACTCACGAGCCACGAAGGACGCACCAGCCTCTGCAGCCCGGGGGCCACGCACCAGGCCCCGGCTCAACGATGTCCAAGCCAGCAAAGCCCCAGGCAGGGCGAGCCTCCGCCAGCACCATCAGGCCAGACACTGGTCCCGGGAGCTCCGCCGCCGGAGGGCCAAAATGGCGGCCGCAGCAGAAAACACCTCCCTGGGCGCCAACTCTCCCCCCCTCGGTCCAACTGACCGCCAATCAATGGGGGGGGGGGCGCCACACAGGAGATCTCGCCAGCAGGGTGACTCACTCCGCGCCACCAGCGGGGGGCCACCCTATCCACAGCCGCTCTACCGCTCCGGGCTCCGCCAGTCGGGCCGCACTCGAGGCTGCGGTCTCAGCGCCGCCCACAGGCCTCAGCGACGATCTGGTCCCGCCGCCGCTGCAGGATGCCGCTCCGGCACCCAGCACACCACCAACAAGCGTCACCGTGTCTCACCCCCTCCAGGCACAGCAGGCGGAGGGTATCGTGGCCAGAGGAGCAGGATCAAGGAAGGATCAATGAAGGGCTGGACGGAGCCTACTCAGAAGACTTCCGCCATGCTGGCTTGCTAAGCCACGCCCCAACCTTTTGCTTTTTGCTTCTTCATCCTATTCTTTCCTGACCTGTTATTGTTGGCTTTAGGACTCTGGGCACTTTACCACTGCTAATCAGGGCTAAATTGCATATGCTCTCTGTGTAAATTGTTGTTACAATTGGTTATCCATGATTGGCATATTTGATTTACTGATAAGCCCCTAGTAAAGTGCACTGAGTGTTCCAGGGCCTGTAAATCGAATGCTTCTAGTGGGCCTGCAGCACTATTTGTGCCACCAACATGAATAGCTCTGAAAATATGTCTCAAGCCTGCCACTGCAGTGCCTGTGTGCAGTTTGTTAACTTAACAACATTTTTTGGGGGTTTCTTTTTGCCCCAAGGACAGTGGCGACAGCCTCTTTTCATAGCGCATTTGCATTCAGTTTTTTGATTCAACATTTCTTTTCCTTCTTCTTAAATTCCTTCTGCTTTTTTTTCATTAACCGTTTTCTCTACTCTTAGTGCCTTTCAAATAGCCATGCAAGGTAAATGCAAATTTTCCAAAACTTCTCATAGTCAAGCGGGCCATCCGAACCTCTCTTCAAGAATACGTAAAAAAGCACCATTCGTCACAAGCAGTTTATTATGACCCAATGCATTTCGGATCCCCACGGGTCCTTCGTCAGGGGTAACTGTAAATAACAACAAAAACATTCTTTTAAATACTACACCACCAAATATATACAAAAATTAATTGCAAAGCTTGTAAGATGTAAATAGCAGGTGCCTCACATCCCGGTGTTTTGTAAATATTATGAAAGTCAATAAACCTATTCTTTTCACTAGACTCCACTCTACTACATCAAAAAATAGCTAAGTTGCAATCACATATTCGGTATCATCACTAACCTTTACATCCCCCTCACCTCTACTTCACCTTTTATACCCCGTATCCAACACCCTCTTCACCGCTACCTCCCCTCTTTCATCTTACCAAAACTTAATCCTCCCATTTTTCTGGTGCCTGTAAACACTCCCCAACTGCTGTTCACCTCGTTTCCAACAATTTACCCCTTTACGCGTACCTGCTAAAAAGTTGTCATCCTCGCGTCTCAAGCCACCCAGCAAAATCTACTTTGTCCGTTAACCATCTCCCTCATTTCAACTAAACCTTCCCGCCTTATTTCCTGTACCCTCCCTCTCTTTCCACTCGATAATTAACACCTGAGCCATCCGAGCCTGCCTTAAACACTACATCTCCCATAAAACACTTAGCTTCTCATGTAATTTGGTCTGTACTATTCTGTAACGGCGCAAGAGTAAGCACGGGGACCCCCCCCCGGCCTGAGACAATGATCGTCACTTTCTCCCCTCTTTTCTCCCACCAGCAACCAGAGTGGACTTCCGAGGGGGCGCTGTATCCAGTACCAAGTGAAGAAAAGGGACACCGCTCCTTTAATTGGGAAGGCGTTTCACTTGACCCGGCCCCTAGCTGTGACGAAGACGAGGGATGGGCTGAAATACCCGGGGCTGCTCTCTCACAGGTGTGCGTTGACACCGGAGGACGAGACGGCGAGAGGAGATCGGAGGACGGAGTAGCAGAGCAGTACGGAGGTCGGAAGGGAGAAGAGGATCGCACGAGAGATCGCGGAGGAGGTGGCGAAGACGGGACATCGAAGCCAGGAGGCCAACGACCCCGTGAGCCGCCCAGCCACGTTCCTGGAGGAGCGTGGCTCTCCCAGGTACGCGAACGCTTCACGGGCTGGGTGGGGGCTAAGGGACGCCGATTGTAGCAAGCTTGGGGAACTCCTCAGAGGCGTGACATCCTTGGGACATCCCGGTAATCCCCGACCTCAGCACCTACCCTCACCAAGAGTTCTTGTAAATACTGCACTAAACGGATCCCTCACTCCCCTTCCCGCAACCCGTTCTAAAGTAGAAAGACCGGTCACTGACCCTAGAACCTTTTCTTTCTCTTCTCGGGGGAGCCTCAACGCCACGCCTCCTCACAAGGTCCGAGGCAGCCCACTCTGGCGGGACAGCGCCCCGTCTGGCAGAGGAGGAAGACCGGAGGACGGACAGAACCACGAGGCGCCGAGACAGAGACACCCCTGCCGTATTATCGACCTACAGCTGTTAAAAGACGTGTACGGACTCCAATAAAACCCTGTGAAACCTCAAAGCCGTCTACCGTGATACCTACCCGCTCACAAGTGGTGGAGAATGCAGGCAACATAGCCATCTGTAACGAAAAGATGGAGGCACTACTACAACACCTGGTGAAGGGTCAGGACCAGCTATCCTGGGTGGTGGAACAGCAGTTATCGTCAGCCCAGGCCGACAGGGACACCTTCAAGAACACTGTCTCGGCCCAATGGGAGGGGCTACACGAGATGCTTAAGTTCCAAGGAATACCTTTCCCTGTGGAACCACGTACTACGATTCCGGGACCTTCTGGGATCTCTCTCCAGAAATACATAACGGGAGAAGACCCAGATGCCTTTTTGCTCAATTTCGAGCGGGTTGCTAGGGCATGCGGCTGGCCCCTAGAGAAATGGCCGTTCTTTTTGGCCCCTTTACTCACAGGGGAAGCCCAGGCTGCCTACCAGGTGGCCAACCCGGGCGGAAACACCCCCAATGTAGAGATTAAAACAGTGATCTTGGATCACCTGGGTTTAGATGCCGAAGCATTTCGAGTCCGGTTCCGGAAGGAACGAGGTACCCCCGGAGAAAATCCAAAGACTCTGTTCTTTCGGCTGAAGAACGCCGCCGACAAATGGCTGAACCCCGCCCACAGCACCAAAGAGGAGATAATGGACCGAATCTACCTAGAACAGTTTTTAGAGGCCCTGCCATACAACACGCAAAAATGGTTGCGGCAACACTCCCATCTCACCACCACCCAAGCCATAGAGATGGCCGCCACGTATGCCCGTGCACAGCCGAAACAATCGACGTATGAGCCAGAGAAGATACCACGACCCATAGGTACTCGATTGGAGAAGAAAACCCGACCAGAACCGGTAAAGACTCCCTACATGAGACCTATGGCACCTTCGTTTAGAGGACCTCAATGCTTTGAGTGCGGTAGTTGGGGGCACATAGCTCGATTGTGTCCCCAACGCAAAACAACCAAAGAACCCATGGAGATTGGCTACGTTCCCAAAAGTATTCTCTACACCGCCGAGATGGGAAGCGCTTTTCATGTAAGTGTACAGGTGAACGGGACCCCTATTAAAGCCCTCCTAGGCTCAGGTTGTAGACAGTCAGTCATACAGGCCGAATACGTAAAGCCCCACCAGTACCTCCCCGATATAAAGGTGCACGTGAGATGTGTACACGGAGACGTCAAGCCATATCCCGTAGCCAACGTCCCCCTAGAGTTGCCGGACGGTACACAGGGTTTAGCCAGGGTGGGCGTATTGGAGTTCCTCCCTGAAGACATAATATTGGGAACGGATAACCCCAGGTTTCTAGACCTATTTACGGGTACGTTAAAACATCAGACGATAGGAGGAAGTATGAGACAGGTCCCGGGGTCCCCACTCCCTACTCTGACGACTCCTGAGCCCTGGATCTTAGACAGAAGCTTCAGGTTTGCGCAGGCAAACGATGCTTCCTTGATGAACGCCTGGGAACAGGGCCACCGCGAACACGGTAATCCTAACCCGTCCTTCCCTCGTTTTTTAATAAAAGACGGGTTGCTATATAGACAGGCGAACAAGGGCGAACCCCAACAGCTGTTAGTCCCTACCTCATTCAGAGAGCAGATCATGTTTTTTTCGCATTCACATTTAACAGCAGGACACATAGGGACCGAAAAGACCACCCAAAACGTAGTGCGCCACCTCTATTGGCCCGGGATATATAGGGATATTAAGGCCCACTGCCAGTCCTGTGAGGTGTGTCAAAAGGGTAACACGCATCGTCCCCCGGCCGTCCCGCTCCAACCTCTCCCTATCATAGGGACCCCGTTTGAAAGAGTCGGGATGGATTTGATCGGACCCCTTCCTAAAACAAAACGAGGGAACCAATACGCTCTGGTGATAGTCGACTACGTCACCAGGTTTCCTGAAGCGTTCCCGTTAAGGTCCACAACCACCCCCCTTATAGCGGAACGGTTACTGGAGTTGTTCTCTAGAGTAGGATTTCCTAAAGAGATCCTAACGGATCAAGGGACTCCGTTTGTCTCCCGTCTGATGAAAGAGGTGTGTGAGCTGTTACAACTGCGACACATCCGGACCTCGGTATACCACCCTCAAACCGACGGCCTCGTAGAAAGGTATAACGGCACCCTGAAAACAACATTGAAGAAAATGTTGATGGTGAACGGGAAGGAATGGGACCAGCTTCTGCCCCTGGCTCTTTATGTCATCCGGGGACAGAGACAGAGTAGTCTCGGATGTTCGGCCTTCGAGATGCTTTACGGCCGACAACCGCGGTCCCTACTGGAGATGACCAAAGAAGCATGGGAGAAGGAAAGCGGAGAACAGGAACAAGAGATGTTGGAGTATACGAAAGCTCTCAAATCTAAGATCGGGAAACTGCGTGATCTCGCCTATTCCTCCCTAGAGAAGAGCCAAATGAAACAAAAGACGTTCTACGACAGAGGGAAACGCTGGAGGAGGCTGAACGTTGGGGACTGGGCTCTGGTTTTACTTCCCTCGTCCACTAAGAAGTTTCAAGCGGAATGGAAAGGTCCATATAAAGTGATAGGGACTATAGGGAACACCAGTTACCAACTCCAAATGACTGCGAGAAAGGTGCAAACGTACCATATCAACCTATTGAAACTATGGATAGGACCACCCCCAAAGACAGCGCATCTCACCATACCGACGCCTACCACCTCTCTCTCCACAATGGGCGACCTTGTCGTAAACGAAGAGCTGACTGATACTGAACATGAAGACCTCAAGAGAACCTTATCATCCTTCGCATCTCTCTTCTCCGATAGGCCAGGGAGAACCACCCTAACAGAACATCGAATCGACACCACCACTGGAAAAACCGTGAAACAAAGGCCCTACAGAATCCCAGCGGCCAAGAGAGCAGCAGTACAAAAAGAAGTGGAGTCAATGTTAAAATTGGGGGTCATCCGACCATCCAGGAGTGAATGGTCCTCCCCCATTGTTATGGTACCAAAGCCCGATGGAAGTACAAGATTCTGTATGGATTTTAGAGCCCTGAACGAGATTTCACAGTTTGACGCATACCCCATCCCACGAATCGATGAACTAATAGAGAAACTAGGAGAAGCCAAATTCATTACGACTCTGGACCTGACCAAAGGTTACTGGCAGGTGCCTTTGAGAGAAGAAGATCGGAAAAAAACCGCTTTCGCCACCCCAGACGGGTTGTTTGAGTTTACCGTGTTACCCTTCGGGTTACATGGGGCCCCCGCAACATTCCAACGCCTCATGAACACCGTCCTCCAGGACTGTCAGTCGTTTTCATCAGCATACCTTGATGACATTGTCATCTTCAGTTCAGACTGGGAACAACATCTACAACATCTTACAACAGTGTTGAGGGCCTTACAACAAGCAGGGTTACACATTAATTCCAAAAAGTCACGGGTGGGTTACCACAAGGTGAAATATCTAGGGTATATGCTGGGTCACGGTGTGATAGAGCCCCAGATAGAAAAAGTCCGAGCAATAGCGGAAACCCCATTTCCCGACAGTAAGAAGAACATGAGGGCCTTTCTAGGGCTAGTGGGGTATTACCGTCGTTTCATCCCGCAGTTCTCCGAGATAGCCGCCCCCCTTACAGACACCCTCAAACAAGAAGTCCGACCTAGTGTCCTCCTAACCCCTTCTCCTGTAATGTGGAAAGCTTTCAACACCCTAAAACGCATGATCACAACCAGTCCAGTGTTGTCCTCACCCGATTTCAACCGCCCCTTTACGGTACATACCGATGCCTCGGATTACGGTATTGGTGCGGTCCTCTCCCAAACTGACCACGGGGGTACGGATCATCCCATCCTTTTTATCAGTAGGAAACTCTTTCCCCGGGAGCTTAAGTACCCTACGGTAGAGAAAGAATGCTTGGCTATTAAATGGGCGGTGGATAAGCTGAGGTACTACTTAGATGGCCGCCCCTTCACCCTGTACACCGATCATGCTCCCTTACAGTGGATGAGCTGCAATATTTCTCTAAACCCGAGAGTGATGCGATGGTTTCTCTCTCTACAGCTATTCTCTTTCACTGTCAAACATAAGAAAGGCACGGACAACGGAAGCGCGGATTACCTCTCTCGCTATCCTCTCCCCGAACGGGAGAATCCTAGGGGGGAGGTGTGTAACGGCGCAAGAGTAAGCACGGGGACCCCCCCCCGGCCTGAGACAATGATCGACACTTTCTCCCCTCTTTTCTCCCACCAGCAACCAGAGTGGACTTCCGAGGGGCCGCTGTATCCAGTACCAAGTGAAGAAAAGGGACACCGCTCCTTTAATTGGGAAGGCGTTTCACTTGACCCGGCCCCTAGCTGTGACGAAGACGAGGGATGGGCTGAAATACCCGGGGCTGCTCTCTCACAGGTGTGCGTTGACACCGGAGAACGAGACGGCGAGAGGAGATTGGAGGACGGAGTAGCAGAGCAGTACGGAGGTCGGAAGGGAGAAGAGGATCGCACGAGAGATCGCGGAGGGGGAGGCGAAGACGGGACATCGAAGCCAGGAGGCCAACGACCCCGTGAGCCGCCCAGCCACGTTCCTGGAGGAGCGTGGCTCTCCCAGGTACGCGAACGCTTCACGGGCTGGGTGGGGGCTAAGGGACGCCGATTGTAGCAAGCTTGGGGAACTCCTCAGAGGCGTGACATCCTTGGGACATCCCGGTAATCCCCGACCTCAGCACCTACCCTCACCAAGAGTTCTTGTAAATACTGCACTAAACGGATCCCTCACTCCCCTTCCCGCAACCCGTTCTAAAGTAGAAAGACCGGTCACTGACCCTAGAACCTTTTCTTTCTCTTCTCGGGGGAGCCTCAACGCCACGCCTCCTCACAAGGTCCGAGGCAGCCCACTCTGGCGGGACAGCGCCCCGTCTGGCAGAGGAGGAAGACCGGAGGACGGACAGAACCACGAGGCGCCGAGACAGAGACACCCCTGCCGTATTATCGACCTACAGCTGTTAAAAGACGTGTACGGACTCCAATAAAACCCTGTGAAACCTCAAAGCCGTCTACCGTGATACCTACCCGCTCACAAGTGGTGGAGAATGCAGGCAACATAGCCATCTGTAACGAAAAGATGGAGGCACTACTACAACACCTGGTGAAGGGTCAGGACCAGCTATCCTGGGTGGTGGAACAGCAGTTATCGTCAGCCCAGGCCGACAGGGACACCTTCAAGAACACTGTCTCGGCCCAATGGGAGGGGCTACACGAGATGCTTAAGTTCCAAGGAATACCTTTCCCTGTGGAACCACGTACTACGATTCCGGGACCTTCTGGGATCTCTCTCCAGAAATACATAACGGGAGAAGACCCAGATGCCTTTTTGCTCAATTTCGAGCGGGTTGCTAGGGCATGCGGCTGGCCCCTAGAGAAATGGCCGTTCTTTTTGGCCCCTTTACTCACAGGGGAAGCCCAGGCTGCCTACCAGGTGGCCAACCCGGGCGGAAACACCCCCAATGTAGAGATTAAAACAGTGATCTTGGATCACCTGGGTTTAGATGCCGAAGCATTTCGAGTCCGGTTCCGGAAGGAACGAGGTACCCCCGGAGAAAATCCAAAGACTCTGTTCTTTCGGCTGAAGAACGCCGCCGACAAATGGCTGAACCCCGCCCACAGCACCAAAGAGGAGATAATGGACCGAATCTACCTAGAACAGTTTTTAGAGGCCCTGCCATACAACACGCAAAAATGGTTGCGGCAACACTCCCATCTCACCACCACCCAAGCCATAGAGATGGCCGCCACGTATGCCCGTGCACAGCCGAAACAATCGACGTATGAGCCAGAGAAGATACCACGACCCATAGGTACTCGATTGGAGAAGAAAACCCGACCAGAACCGGTAAAGACTCCCTACATGAGACCTATGGCACCTTCGTTTAGAGGACCTCAATGCTTTGAGTGCGGTAGTTGGGGGCACATAGCTCGATTGTGTCCCCAACGCAAAACAACCAAAGAACCCATGGAGATTGGCTACGTTCCCAAAAGTATTCTCTACACCGCCGAGATGGGAAGCGCTTTTCATGTAAGTGTACAGGTGAACGGGACCCCTATTAAAGCCCTCCTAGGCTCAGGTTGTAGACAGTCAGTCATACAGGCCGAATACGTAAAGCCCCACCAGTACCTCCCCGATATAAAGGTGCACGTGAGATGTGTACACGGAGACGTCAAGCCATATCCCGTAGCCAACGTCCCCCTAGAGTTGCCGGACGGTACACAGGGTTTAGCCAGGGTGGGCGTATTGGAGTTCCTCCCTGAAGACATAATATTGGGAACGGATAACCCCAGGTTTCTAGACCTATTTACGGGTACGTTAAAACATCAGACGATAGGAGGAAGTATGAGACAGGTCCCGGGGTCCCCACTCCCTACTCTGACGACTCCTGAGCCCTGGATCTTAGACAGAAGCTTCAGGTTTGCGCAGGCAAACGATGCTTCCTTGATGAACGCCTGGGAACAGGGCCACCGCGAACACGGTAATCCTAACCCGTCCTTCCCTCGTTTTTTAATAAAAGACGGGTTGCTATATAGACAGGCGAACAAGGGCGAACCCCAACAGCTGTTAGTCCCTACCTCATTCAGAGAGCAGATCATGTTTTTTTCGCATTCACATTTAACAGCAGGACACATAGGGACCGAAAAGACCACCCAAAACGTAGTGCGCCACCTCTATTGGCCCGGGATATATAGGGATATTAAGGCCCACTGCCAGTCCTGTGAGGTGTGTCAAAAGGGTAACACGCATCGTCCCCCGGCCGTCCCGCTCCAACCTCTCCCTATCATAGGGACCCCGTTTGAAAGAGTCGGGATGGATTTGATCGGACCCCTTCCTAAAACAAAACGAGGGAACCAATACGCTCTGGTGATAGTCGACTACGTCACCAGGTTTCCTGAAGCGTTCCCGTTAAGGTCCACAACCACCCCCCTTATAGCGGAACGGTTACTGGAGTTGTTCTCTAGAGTAGGATTTCCTAAAGAGATCCTAACGGATCAAGGGACTCCGTTTGTCTCCCGTCTGATGAAAGAGGTGTGTGAGCTGTTACAACTGCGACACATCCGGACCTCGGTATACCACCCTCAAACCGACGGCCTCGTAGAAAGGTATAACGGCACCCTGAAAACAACATTGAAGAAAATGTTGATGGTGAACGGGAAGGAATGGGACCAGCTTCTGCCCCTGGCTCTTTATGTCATCCGGGGACAGAGACAGAGTAGTCTCGGATGTTCGGCCTTCGAGATGCTTTACGGCCGACAACCGCGGTCCCTACTGGAGATGACCAAAGAAGCATGGGAGAAGGAAAGCGGAGAACAGGAACAAGAGATGTTGGAGTATACGAAAGCTCTCAAATCTAAGATCGGGAAACTGCGTGATCTCGCCTATTCCTCCCTAGAGAAGAGCCAAATGAAACAAAAGACGTTCTACGACAGAGGGAAACGCTGGAGGAGGCTGAACGTTGGGGACTGGGCTCTGGTTTTACTTCCCTCGTCCACTAAGAAGTTTCAAGCGGAATGGAAAGGTCCATATAAAGTGATAGGGACTATAGGGAACACCAGTTACCAACTCCAAATGACTGCGAGAAAGGTGCAAACGTACCATATCAACCTATTGAAACTATGGATAGGACCACCCCCAAAGACAGCGCATCTCACCATACCGACGCCTACCACCTCTCTCTCCACAATGGGCGACCTTGTCGTAAACGAAGAGCTGACTGATACTGAACATGAAGACCTCAAGAGAACCTTATCATCCTTCGCATCTCTCTTCTCCGATAGGCCAGGGAGAACCACCCTAACAGAACATCGAATCGACACCACCACTGGAAAAACCGTGAAACAAAGGCCCTACAGAATCCCAGCGGCCAAGAGAGCAGCAGTACAAAAAGAAGTGGAGTCAATGTTAAAATTGGGGGTCATCCGACCATCCAGGAGTGAATGGTCCTCCCCCATTGTTATGGTACCAAAGCCCGATGGAAGTACAAGATTCTGTATGGATTTTAGAGCCCTGAACGAGATTTCACAGTTTGACGCATACCCCATCCCACGAATCGATGAACTAATAGAGAAACTAGGAGAAGCCAAATTCATTACGACTCTGGACCTGACCAAAGGTTACTGGCAGGTGCCTTTGAGAGAAGAAGATCGGAAAAAAACCGCTTTCGCCACCCCAGACGGGTTGTTTGAGTTTACCGTGTTACCCTTCGGGTTACATGGGGCCCCCGCAACATTCCAACGCCTCATGAACACCGTCCTCCAGGACTGTCAGTCGTTTTCATCAGCATACCTTGATGACATTGTCATCTTCAGTTCAGACTGGGAACAACATCTACAACATCTTACAACAGTGTTGAGGGCCTTACAACAAGCAGGGTTACACATTAATTCCAAAAAGTCACGGGTGGGTTACCACAAGGTGAAATATCTAGGGTATATGCTGGGTCACGGTGTGATAGAGCCCCAGATAGAAAAAGTCCGAGCAATAGCGGAAACCCCATTTCCCGACAGTAAGAAGAACATGAGGGCCTTTCTAGGGCTAGTGGGGTATTACCGTCGTTTCATCCCGCAGTTCTCCGAGATAGCCGCCCCCCTTACAGACACCCTCAAACAAGAAGTCCGACCTAGTGTCCTCCTAACCCCTTCTCCTGTAATGTGGAAAGCTTTCAACACCCTAAAACGCATGATCACAACCAGTCCAGTGTTGTCCTCACCCGATTTCAACCGCCCCTTTACGGTACATACCGATGCCTCGGATTACGGTATTGGTGCGGTCCTCTCCCAAACTGACCACGGGGGTACGGATCATCCCATCCTTTTTATCAGTAGGAAACTCTTTCCCCGGGAGCTTAAGTACCCTACGGTAGAGAAAGAATGCTTGGCTATTAAATGGGCGGTGGATAAGCTGAGGTACTACTTAGATGGCCGCCCCTTCACCCTGTACACCGATCATGCTCCCTTACAGTGGATGAGCTGCAATATTTCTCTAAACCCGAGAGTGATGCGATGGTTTCTCTCTCTACAGCTATTCTCTTTCACTGTCAAACATAAGAAAGGCACGGACAACGGAAGCGCGGATTACCTCTCTCGCTATCCTCTCCCCGAACGGGAGAATCCTAGGGGGGAGGTGTGTAACGGCGCAAGAGTAAGCACGGGGACCCCCCCCCGGCCTGAGACAATGATCGACACTTTCTCCCCTCTTTTCTCCCACCAGCAACCAGAGTGGACTTCCGAGGGGCCGCTGTATCCAGTACCAAGTGAAGAAAAGGGACACCGCTCCTTTAATTGGGAAGGCGTTTCACTTGACCCGGCCCCTAGCTGTGACGAAGACGAGGGATGGGCTGAAATACCCGGGGCTGCTCTCTCACAGGTGTGCGTTGACACCGGAGAACGAGACGGCGAGAGGAGATTGGAGGACGGAGTAGCAGAGCAGTACGGAGGTCGGAAGGGAGAAGAGGATCGCACGAGAGATCGCGGAGGGGGAGGCGAAGACGGGACATCGAAGCCAGGAGGCCAACGACCCCGTGAGCCGCCCAGCCACGTTCCTGGAGGAGCGTGGCTCTCCCAGGTACGCGAACGCTTCACGGGCTGGGTGGGGGCTAAGGGACGCCGATTGTAGCAAGCTTGGGGAACTCCTCAGAGGCGTGACATCCTTGGGACATCCCGGTAATCCCCAACCTGAGCACCTACCCTCACCAAGAGTTCTTGTAAATACTGCACTAAACGGATCCCTCACTCCCCTTCCCGCAACCCGTTCTAAAGTAGAAAGACCGGTCACTGACCCTAGAACCTTTTCTTTCTCTTCCTGGGGGAGCCTCGACACCACGCCTCCTCACAAGGTCCGAGGCAGCCCACTCTGGAGGGACAGCGCCCCGTCTGGCGGAGGAGGAAGACCGGAGGACGGACAGAACCACGAGGCGCCGAGACAGAGACACCCCTGCCGTATTATCGACCTACAGCTGTTAAAAGACGTGTACGGACTCCAATAAAACCCTGTGAAACCTCAAAACCGTCTACCGTGATACCTACCCGCTCACATATTCAAAAATCACTTTGTGCGCTTTCTTTTTCTTTAAACATCATTTCAATAAACTTTGTTAAAAACGCATTTGCACCACAAGAAAATGAGTCCAAAGTTTTACAATTTGTCATTTTGATACTCGTGACGTCCATATTTGATATGCAGTTTGATAACTGCCATGTCGACCTGGCAAGTGCACCCAGTTGCCAGGCCCTAACCTTCTCTTTTCTTACATGTTAGTCACCCCTAAGGTAGGCCCAAGGTACCCCTGTGGGCAGGGTGCAGTGTATGTGAAAGGTAGGACTTTCCCTGATGTGTGTGGCATGTCCTGATAGTTAAATATTTCCAATTTCGTTTTTCACTTTTTTAAGGCTATCTGTTCCCATAGGATAGAATGGGGAGTTTGCTTATAACATCTTATAAGCATAATTGCTCCTGGAACCAGATAGGAAAATTAGGTTTAGTATGCCAGAACTCAGAATGTTAAAATGCATCTTTTAGTTAGGGTGATTTTTACATTCTGTGTTTGAAAATACCACTTTTAGAAAGTGGGTATTTTCTTGCTTAGCCATACAGTGAGCCTCTGCTAGGATGTGTATTGCCTGTCTGGCTTTGGAGTGACAGGGGCTGGGGATGTACAGTGGCTAAAGAGAGTCTGGATGAGTCAGCGCTAGGCTGAATAGGCCTGGTCTGCATTTGGAGTGGTGGGAGGAGTAGCACCTGCACCTGAATAGGGCTGTTCCTGCCTTCCACAATGATGGCTCCGCCCCCTGTGGTGTGTATGGAGCTAGGGCTCACACTGACAATGGAGGTTGCTGTGCACTTGCAAAGTGCCCCCCAGAACTGGTTTGAACTGAACTCAGAGCCCTGAGCCAGCAGAGAACAAAGAGATTTACTGTATAAAAAAGAGGGGCCCAGACCCCAGACTTTTAGAGCATCCCTGGAATTCAAGAGGACCCTTTGCCAAGGAGAAGACTGAGGAGAAGTACTGGCTGTTTGCTGTGTGGGATTGGCCTGCAGTTGTTGTTTCTGCCATGGAAAGGAGAAGGACTTTGCTGTGTGCTGTGTCCCCTGCTTTTAAGGAGATCTCCAAGGGCCTGTGTGTGCTGGCCTCCTGTTCTGAAGTCTCAGGGACACAAAGACTTCAACCTCAGCTCCCCTGAACTCTGCTGCTGTGAGATCTGACCTTTCAGGAGGTGCCTGTGCCAGTTTGTGGCTCTGAAGGGTTTTGTTGCTGTTTGGGAGCTGGAAGAAAGAAGAAACTTGAAGGATTACAAAACTCGATGCACCGCTCTTCTTGCGGCGGTTTTTCTAAAGCATCTCCAGGGCGTGGGAAGAATTTCCACGCATTGCTGTGCCGCTGCAAAAACCGACGCAGCGCATGTCATCAATGAAAGAATCGATGCATCAAGGAATCGCAGCCGAATAGAACCGACGCAGCGCCGTTGGATGCCGCCACATTGATCACGATGCATCCAGGATTTTCACACATCGCACCTGTGCCGCAAGTTTTCCTGAAGCATCACCTGTGGACCAGAACCGTCACGAAGAATGGACGCATCACTCCCCATACAGACTGGATTTGACACAGCCCTTCCTTTGCGTGCAGCAGGACTGTCGCATCGCCTCCCCAAGGTCTCAGGAGTTGACGCATATCTTTGTTTCCGACTCTGCGGCTGTTTAGCCTTGTGAATCTTGACGCAACCTTGGGTAATTTGTGTAAAAGTCACACATCCATTAGTTTTCTATGGTACAAGTTGTTGAAACCTTTTGAAAGTCATATTTGTAACTGTGTATGCTGGATTTGTTTTCGTTTTGGTCTTGTTTAGTTTAGATAAAGATATTTTATTTTTCTAAACTGGTGTGGTGTCTGTTTGTGGTGTTTTCACTATGTTACTGTGAGTGTTGGTACAAATACTTTACACATTGCATTTGGGATAAGCCTGTCTGCTCTTGCCAAGCTACAAAGGGGATGAGCAGGGGTTATGTAAAGTATGTATTCCCCTTACCCTGACTAGAAGCAAGGGTCCCTATTTGGACAAAGGTACCTACCTCTACCAACTAGAGACCACCATTTCTAACACACACACACACACACACACATATATATATATATATATATATATATATATATATATATATATATATATCTACTGGCGGTCGCCAGTAGATAGTTATAGTTAGGATCGTGTTTCCATAGGAAATCTCAAAATTCTATTTTTAATAACTTTGGCGCCGGTTGACGAATCCTCGCTAAATTCTCAAAACTAATGGGGCGCTCAGCTCCTACCCTGAAAGTCTCGGGGGGATTTGTCAAGCGGGGGCTGAGAAAAAAGGGGGGTCCCAAAACGCGTTTTCCCCATGCAATTTTCCATAGGGACCTTTAGTCGGAGGTACAGCCCGAACGGCTGAACAGAATTACTTGAAATTTGGCAGAGAGGTAGTCCTCAGGTCAGGGATGTGCCTTTTGCAGGTCTGGTGCCAATCTGTTCAGTAGTTCCTGAGAAAATCAAAAGTAAAATCATATATATATGTGGGCGGAGCCTAACCACACATCTCATCCTGAGATCTGATTGGCTGTCAGCACTTCATCCAAGAAGTGTTGGCAGCCAACTTGGGACCAATATACATGATAGCACCTCATTAAAAAACATTGCAGTTAATAGAAGGTTTTAAGACTTTAGTTACATTATAAATCATTTGTTGATGGTACCATACTCATTTTAGGAATTGTGGTATGTTCTAAGGTGATTTCACCATGTGAAAAAGCCTTCTGCTGGGATATCATGATTGAGAGAAAAATATTTTCACATGCTTTTCCCACAGAGGTTTGGAAGGTGATGTATAAGCTAAACTGAGAGCTTATTTTCTGTAAATTCACATTATCTTTCTCAGTCATGTGAGAATGAAGTCTGACATTCTCAGTAAAACATGTACATCCAACAAGGGCAGAGACTGTCAGTTGATTCCTTTGTGTTCTACTGCAGCTTCCCAGAGTGTTCCAAAGAACAACTAGAGCGCTAACAGTCCTACTTATGATAAACGTATGGCACACCTGAAGCCATCTTGCTTGGATTAAAGTGGTAACTCTTAAAACATTTAATTTAAAAAGGAACAAAATGAGGGGGTTCATTTTTCCATAAAAAGTATGATTAGTGCTGCAGAAAGAAAAATTAGGGCACATTTTGAGTGACTTCTCAAATCCTCTTCTATTTCATTAAAAATTCTGACATGCAGACTGAAACATGCACTTTTAATACCAGGAGCAGACTTCCATGGTGAACAGTAGTTTTACTACAGTGATCTAATGAGCACCTAGAGTGCTAACATTCAGAATTTATGGCAAATGTGTGAGATATCTGAATACCTTCATGATGGAATCAAAGTAAAAAACTGAAAGCATTTCCTACTGAGGAGACTGTAGTACATGAGGAAATTAGGAAACTTCATAACAAATAAATCTCCCAAGATGGCCACCGGAGACAAAAGAGCCCAAATGTAGCCCAAAATCACCCAGATGTAGCCCAAATATAGCCCAATGACAGAAGTGTGCAAAACACTTATTATTTTGTGTTTTTGCAGTGTTATATAGTGCAGACTTGTCAGGTATTGGAGTGCTTTACATGAGCATTGGTTACATCAAACAAGAACAAATTCATTTTGGTTGTAGACATGGGGAGACTAAGTGATTTGACCAGAATCACAGAATGTCGAGCTGAAGCAGAAACTCCAACTTGGTTCCCCAGTTGCAAAGTCTGCAGTTCTGGAAGTACCACCACATCCTCTCCCCTAAGTGCAACATTTAATCAAGTGGTCAACTGGATAAAAAAACATAAAGGTAACAAATAATTTAAAAGTGCTTTGTCGCTATTTGAAAACTCAGAAAATATGTCCTTATTTTAGTCTTTTAGAGCACTAACCATAATTTTGATGCCAATAAGACCCTCTCATATATGTAATTTCTAAAGGAAATGCTCTAGGTATTACAGTTTTGATTACATCAAGATGACGTCAGGCGTTCCACACTTTTGTAATAAATATAGAATGTTAGCAATCTAGTTGTTCATTAGGATACTGTTGAGAGGCAGAGGCCAGGGGCACGGACTCTGAAAATTGAAGGCAGGTAGGAGGGTGCAAAGGCAACAATTTAACCACACTGAGCAGGCAGGAAGGGCCGTGGCAGCACAGACTATGGAAGGCAGTGGAAAGGGGGGCAGGGGCAACAAACCAACAATACAGGACTTGCAAGAGAGGCTGTGGCAATGTAATAGACCATTGTGGGCATAAGGAAGAGGCAATGGTAGTACAACCATACATGCCAACAGACCCGATTCAGCCAGGAAACGTCCAATGTTTTTAAGCTCAAATGGGCTTTATTTGATCTGTCTCCTGTCTACAATCTCCTCTTTTTCAATGTAACTCAAAGGGGAAAATCAAAACCCCAGTTTTTTTTCCAAATCTCCCTCTTACCAAGTTCAAAATGTTCGCAAGTATGGTACATTGGATCATGGAAGGAAATGGGGTAGGGACATGGACTTGGATAACAGAGGACAGGAGGGACATGGAGAGGTGCACCAAACTGACTCTACAGGGCAGGCATCAGGGTTTGCAGCAGCACAATACACCACACAGGGCATGCGGGACGGGAGTGCAGCACAACAATCCATAGAAAGCAATAGGGAGGGGACAGGCCCATGCACATGGACAACAGAGAACAGAGGGGAAAGAGGCAATGATAGCTAGCTGACCATAATGGACAGACAGGAGAGAAAGCTGCAGCATAACAGACCATAAAGGGCAGGAGGGACGGATCAGGGGCATTACAATGGAACAGACAAGCCAGGAGGGAGGGAATAGGTGTCTGCACATGGAAACAGAGGGCTGGGGGCAAAGGGGCAGGGCAGGAGCAGCAAGATGACCATGGAGGTCAGGCAGGATGGGCACTAGAAACAAGACACACCATGGAGAGCAACAGTGAGACTGTGATGGCATACACACAGACCATGGAGGGAAGGTGGGAGGGGTTCAGGGGCAGCTAACTGACCACACAGGGAAGGTGGGAGGGGCCATGGCAGCACAGAAGACCATGCATGGCAAGTGGGAGGGTTAGTGGCAGCACAATGGCTATGATGGGCAACAAGGAGGGTGCAGGGGCATGCACAAAGGACGATGGAGGATAGAAGGGAGGGTCAGGACCTGTGCACAGAAAAGAAAGTTCAGGGGATTGGGCCTCACAACAGACCGCACGGGGCAGGCAGGAGGAGCAGTTGCAGCACAACAGACCAGGGAGGGCAGAAGGGTGTGGCAGTACAATGGACCATGTAGGACAGGAGGAAGAGGATAGGGGCATGGCATGTGGACAGGCAGGGTGGAGGTGGCAGGGACAGGTTACAGTCATCTGACAATGCTAGGCAGGTGGGAGGGGAGTGGCAGCTCAACAGAACACTCAGAGTAGATAGGAGTGGCAGGTCCATTGAACATGGTGGGCAAAAAGGATGGAGCAGGGGCATTCACAAAGACATTGGAGGGCAGGGGGAAGGAGAATAGGCGCAGCAAGCTAAGCACAGAGTTTAAGCAGGAGGTCAATGATGGGGCATAGAATTGGGCAATGGAGGGCAGGAGGAGTGGACTGGTACATCATACTAAATTGAGGGCAGTGGCAGCACATCAGACCATGCATGGCAGGAGGGAGGAGGCTAGTCCATGGATTCACACAACAGAGGATAGGGAGGAGGGGGATGGGGCAGCAAGCTAGCTGTTCAGAGAAGGCGGGTATTAGGAACTTTATTGTTTTTAAAACGTGTGTCTGTGCGAACTACTTACAATATGAACAAGTATGCAGCATAATCTCACTTTTATTCAGGAAGAAGAGGACGTTTGTGACTGTGACTCCGGGCTCACTTGGCAGAAACACCCCCTGACCCTCCACCCCCTATCGCAAAATGTAATGCCCGTGAAAAGGGTAGTTGAACACAGTGTTCTATAGAACATAGTCCTGAGAGCACGATTGAAAATGAAAACTAGATATAGTGTATGGTATAAACTATGCACCAAAAAGTGTGATATAAGATGAACCGGGCGTGAAATATAATATGCAATACATTGTGCGCAATGACAGATTCATTGGAGAGCGCAAGATAGCACAGGCACTAGCGCGTGCTATGCGATATGCGTCTTGGAGTGTAATATGCACAGGGCAGTGTTGTGTAACCTAACTAGTCTCTAAAGTTGTAATATAAAATATGTGCTGGGGAGTGTAACTTTGCATGTGCACTGTGACAAAGATATGGATCCCAGATTGTAATATGTATGGCATAGCGCTGTGCGTTATAACATAGGCATCGAGGAAGGCACGTTAGATGGGGCAATATCCCATTGCGAAGGCAAGTGTGGCATGACATATTCACGGGGTGTTGTTACAGTGCACATGGGCTAGAGACTGTCATAGCATATGCACTAGCTGGTGGAATACAACACAGAGGTGTGTGGCACTCGGTGGGCACTGGTGGGTGTAACACAGCATTGGGCTCAGCCAGGAGCACGCTGTGACTCTCAAGTGAGGTTCGTCTCCTTTCCATAGAGTAAAATAAAAAGTATTACACATCCGGCAGTGGATGTGTGTTTTATTAACCGTGAGGGGGGTTTCTTGCATAGTTTTGGTCGAATTTGTGTCGAATCCCCTTTGAATGGCTTGGTGTGCATGTGTATTAAATGTGCCCGTCAATAGCTACCCATGTTTGTATAAATAAACGACAAGGGTGTCTACCGGGATTAGGCACGGTAGGGCATCAGACATGTCAGAGCTTCACTAGTGGTGTAAATACATTCCACGTGGATTCATTGTATGCATAGTCGCCTTTTAATGAATATCACGCAATTCGTCATGGTGATAGGTACGTACGGTTTGTCCAGCATGTCCTAGGTGTGTCTATAAATATATATTTTTTAAAAATAATAAAAAACAGTGGCCGGCCCTGGGGATTGGGGTCAATAAAATATAATTAGGAGACAGGCCCTGGGGGATGGGGTCATCAGGGCCAATAAATTAGAATAAGAAGGGGAACCACACAGCCCCCTTTCTTAAAAAATTAAAATAAATAAAAAACTGGCATCGTGCCGTAGGCCACGCCCCCTCCTTGCAGCACTCTGCAAACGCGCCCCCTGGCGAGTTGTAAGTTGGGGAATTAATTCCTCTTCAATACTGAGGGTCCCTAAGGGCCATCTAGCCCAACAGGCATCTCCAGTATGCGCCAGGGAGCTGCGCTGCAGACAGGTGTTCTGAGGCCAAGCCCCTTTTTACACCTCTCTGCAACGCAGCTCTGTGGCGCTTACTGGAGGTACCTAGTGGTCTAGTTTGACCCTAGGGACCCTTAGCAATCAAGGGGACTTAATCTCTCAACTTAGAAGAGCCACAGGGCGCGTTTACACAGTGGTGAAGTGAGGGGACGGGGCCTGAGGTGACGTGTGCAAACACGCACTATGGCACGTTTTAAATTGGGGATATATTTTCCTTCAATACTGAGGGCCCCTGGGGGCTAACTAGCCCACCAAGTGCTTCCAGTAAGCACCACTGAGCTACATTGCAGAGAGGTGGTCCAGGCCATGCCACTTTTTACACCTCTCTGCAACGCAGCACTGTGGCACTTACTGGAGGTACCTAGTGGGCTAGTTGGACGCTAGGGACCCTCAGGATTCAAATGAACTTAATCTCCCAACTAAAAACGGCCACAAGGCGTGTTTACACAGTGGGGAAGTGAGGGGACGGGGCCTGAGGTGACGTGTGCAAACACACCCTGTGGCGCGTTTTAAGAGGTAGTTTTAATCCCCTGCCCTATTATATACTAGGGGCTTACAGAGGAGGTCATGCTGATCACAGGGGGACCCCAACGCATAGTGTTCCCTAGTGTATGTAGGTGTTTTCACTGTATTATGAGTGTCTTTTAACATAGCACTGGCTCTAGGACTGGTTAGTCAGACTCAGTTACCACCAGTATCCGTCTGAAAAAGTTGAGGGTACAGGATGATTTTGCAACAAGGCTTCTTTCTGCTCTTCTGTTTGTTCTTTCTGCACGTTATCCTTCTTCCTGCACTTTTCTTCGTCTTTGAGGACTTCTGTTGCTTCTTTCTGCATTTCTTTTTTTCTTTCTGTGCGTTTTTTCTTCTTTCTTCACATGTCCTATCTCTGTAGGCATAGTTAGAAATTAGCATTTAAAAAACCTTTGAAATTCACTGAAAAAACCATAGGTTTCAGGCACGTTATAGTTAGGAATTAGCATTTAAAAAACCTTAGAAATTCACTGAAAAAACCATAGGTTTCAGGGGCGTTATAGTTAGCTGGACTTTTCACTCGTACAAAACCATTGAAATTCCCCCGTTATAGTTAGTTCAGCTAACTATAACTCGCGCGCCCGCAATGCACTGCTGATGACGTCACATATTACATCACTCATGACATCACTGATGACATCTCAAATGACATCACTAATGACATCACTGATGACATCATCCTTGTGATAGAGTGGCAGACCTCCTCTTCTCCTAATACAACCTTTGATACACACATTCAAAAATAGAAACTACAATGTTCAAAACAATGGACATGCCAATACCAGTTACAACAACCTATTCAGTAATTCGAAGATCCACATACACATCCACTCATTCACCAACAGTCCTATACAGTCACTCATACATGTACTCACTCATCATATGTACTCACACACCTATACATCCTGTTACACAACGCCACTCATCCATAGAGTTACTCACACACATAGTCACTCATGCTAATAAAGAATCAAACATCCATTTACTCGCATATACAGTTATACACACACCACCACACTTACTTCTACAGAAACTTACACATACTTAGTCTTTTAAACAATCACTTATAGAAACACATACTTATTCATACAGGAACTCTTTCAATCTCTCACTCTCACATATACTCACTTATATACACCAATAGTCACATATACTAGTTTAAAACATATGTAGTTACTCATAAAGACACTATTGAGACAGTCTATCACTCACTAACACACCCATGCACACACTCATCCACCCATACAGCCCTGCACACATGCTGTCTTCAACACATACAAACAGTGAGTCACTCATTCATGCACCTATGCACTACGTAATACCCCCCACCGAACCATACAGACACTCAGACACTCATACTGATACTCAAAAAACCAACTAATAACCTATATAGACCATCATGTAGCTACTCACCAACCCATGCAGCCACTTATACACAAAGTGAGAGACTGATACAGATATTTACACATTTAAACATTACTCACTAAGCCATGTATTCACTAAGATACACTTAATCAGTCAGTTATACAATCAATTTTTCAAAAACAAATCATCCATTTAGACACTTATATACCCATTTATTCTTCCATCGACCTTGAGATATACATATATAAAACATATGTAATTTTCAGAAAAACACACATTCACTGGATGATGTCATCAGTGATGTCCTTTGAGATGTCATCAGTGATGTCATGAGTGATGTCACTGACCATGTCATGAGTGATGTAATATGTGACGTCATCAGCAGTGCATTGCGGGCGCGCGAGTTATAGTTAGCTGAACTAACTATAACGGGGGAATTTCAATGGTTTTGTACGAGTGAAAAGTCCAGCTAACTATAAGGCCCTGAAACCTATGGTTTTTTCAGTGAATTTCTAAGGTTTTTTAAATGCTAATTCCTAACTATAACGTGCCTGAAACCTATGGTTTTTTCAGTGAATATATATATATATATATATATATATATATACATACATATATATATATATATATGTATATATATATGTATATATATGTATATATTATCTACTGGCAGTCGCCAGTAGGTAGTTATAGTTAGGACCTATTTTCCATAGGAAATCCGCAACATTCTATTTGGAATAACTTTGGCGCCGATTGACGAATCTTCGCAACATTTTCCAAACTTTTGGCCAGCTCCAGTCCGCTCCTATCCTGAAAATTTCATGGTGATTCGTCAAGCGGGGGCCGAGAAAAAAGGGGGGGTCCCAAAACACGTTTTCCCCATGCATTTTTCCATAGGACCTGTTGACGCAGCTACAGCCCGAACTGCTGAATGGAATTACACCAAATTTGGCAAAGAGGTAGTCCTCAGTTCAGACTTGTGACTTTTGCTTAAATGGTGTAAATCCGTTCAGTAGTTCCTGTGCAAATTAGAGTTAAGAAGATAGATATATCTGGACGTAGCCTAACCACACATCTCATCGTGAGATCTGATTGGCTGTCAGTACTTCATCCAAGAAGTGTTGGCAGCCATCTTGGGACCAATATACATGATAGCACCTCATTAAAAAGCATTGCACTTAATCGAAGGTTTTAAGACTTTAGTTACGTTATAAATCATTTGTTGATGGTACCATACTCATTTTAGGAATTGTGGTGTGTTCTAAGTTGATTTTGGTTCAGTGACTAAATATCGAGGGACAAAATATAGACTATACAAAAAATCGACACTAAAATATCGAGGGACAGAATATCGACTCCCTATCTACAAACAGGTAAGTACTAAAATATCGATTCCAAAATATAGACTGTCAAAATATAGTTAGCCAAAATATCGAATTTTTTAAATGTATTAAAAATAATATAAAATTAATTAAATATTAAAAACAATTAAATAAAACATATATAATATAATATAAAATAGCTTAAAATGTAAACATAATATAAGTAATTTAAAAAAAGTCGAGATTTTGTTGGATACTGAGAGCGTAAAAATTACTATTCCCACTCCAGTGAGCGCAACAGTAGGGAAAGCGTTGGATAGCGTAGGGGTAAAAATTACTATTCCCACTCCAGTGAGTGCAACAGTAGGGAAAACGTTGGATAGCGTAGGGGTAAAAATTACTATTCCCACTCCAGAGAGTGCAACAGTAGGGAAAGCGTTGGATAGCGTAGAGGTAAAAATTACTATTCCCACTCCAGTGAGTGCAACAGTAGGGAAAACGTTGGATAGCGTAGGGGTAAAAATTACTATTCCCACTCCAGTGAGTGCAACAGTAGGGAAAACATTGGATAGCGTAGGGGTAAAAATTACTATTCCCACTCCAGAGAGTGCAACAGTAGGGAAAGCGTTGGATAGCGTAGAGGTAAAAATTACTATTCCCACTCCAGTGAGTGCAACAGTAGGGAAAACGTTGGATAGCGTAGGGGTAAAAATTACTATTCCCACTCCAGAGAGTGCAACAGTAGGGAAAGCGTTGGATAGCGTAGAGGTAAAAATTACTATTCCCACTCCAGTGAGTGCAACAGTAGGGAAAACGTTGGATAGTGTAGGGGTAAAAATTACTATTCCAACTCCAGAGAGTGCAACAGTAGGGAAAGCGTTGGATAGCGTAGAGGCAAAAATTACTATTCCCACTCCAGTGAGTGCAACAGTAGGGAAAGCGTTGGATAGCGTAGAGGTAAAAATTACTATTCCCACTCCAGAGAGTGCAAAAGTAGGGAAAGTAATGATTTAAATTAAATATAAAATGACATTAATTATCAATACTGATAAAAAGTTAATGAAAAATAATTACCAATTAATAACAATTAATTACCATTTACAAATATTAATTATCAATTGATAAAAATTTAATACCAATTAATAATAATGAATTACCAATTACAAATTAATTACCAATTATCAATACACATAAATAAAAAATTAATTATTTACTTTATTACAATTAATTTACTTCCCACCCAATTCCCCTACAAACCCACAACCCGCTCCTATTAATAACAAATACAATTAACATAATTATCAATTAATCAATTAATATAAATTAATTACCAATTAATAAAAAAAAAATACCAATTAATAATTAATTATCAATTAATGAATTATCAAAACATATAAATATAATTAACATTTAATTAACCATAATTAAATTACTTCCCACCCTATTCCCCTACAAACCCACAACCCGCTCCTATTAATAACAAATACAATTAACATATATTATCAATTAATCAATTAATATAAATTAATTACCAATTAATAAAAATAAATTACCAATTAATAATTAATTATCAAGTAATTAATTATCAAAACATATAAATATAATTAACATTTAATTAACCATAATTAAATTACTTCCCACCCTATTCCCCTATAAACCCACAACCCGCTACGGAATTAAATTACGCAATAATTAAATTACATTACATTCATTTGTTTAAATAAATTAAACATACATTACAACAATAATACATCATTTTAACACATATACTACCATACATAACACCAAAAGAAATTCGATATTATGGTAATCTATATTTTAAAATTCGATATTATGGTATTCGATATTTTTAAGGTCTATATTTTGGTAATCTATATTTTTAAGGTCTATATTTTGGTAATCGATATTTTGTACCCCAATTTCGATATTCTGACCTATCTATATTTTGTAGAGTCGATATTCTGTCCACTCTATATTTTAACTTCGATATTCTGGGCAGTAGATATTTTGGAATCGATATTTTGGGTGTTTACCCCATCATTGACCTCCTGCTTAGCCTCTGTGCTTAGCTTGCTGCCCCTAATCTCCTTCCACCTGCCCTCCGATGTCTTTGTGCATGCCCCTGCTCCATCCTTTTTGCCCACCATGTTCCATGGACCTGCCACTCCTATCTACTCTGAGTGTTCTGTTGAGCTGCCACTCCCCTCCCAACTGCCTAGCACTGTCAGATGACTGTAACCTGTCCCTGCCACCTCCACCCTGCCTGTCCACATGCCATGCCCCTATCCGCTTCCTCCTGTCCTCCATGGTCCAGTATCAAACGCGGCACTTAAGTTCAAAAGGACCAAGGCCGCGGAGTCCCCTACATCCAGAATGCCCCGAATGGCTTCTGACACTACCAATAACGCGGACTCGGTACTATGCCGAGGTCAGAACCATGTTGTAATGGATCAAGAATAGCGTTCTGCTCAATGAATTTAGACAGAATAGAATTCACGTGTGATTCCACCAGCTTGGCCAAAAACGGCAGCTGGGAGATAGGCCGATAATTGCCAGGTTCGACCGGGTCCAAAGAAGGTTTTTTTAGCAATGGGATGACTTTAGCGTGTTTCCACGCCCGAGGATGCCAGCTAAAAGATACTGGATGTGAGAACAGGATTATAAGCAGGTGAAAAAATCCTCACTAATATTCAGACCATGAGGTGTTTTGCTATTGAACTCCAAGATGTATTTGGTTTCAAGTTTTCTAAGGAGATATTCGCGATTGCCACCCCTTCTAAGGGGCAAGACAGTGTCCACAGCAAAGTACTTCATGAGTTGTACGTTGCTGTTGTGGTGTTCCTGGAAATGTCTTGCCACTGGATAGGTGGCATCCTTGTTGTTTATGGCCCTCATGTGCTGGAGTATCCGTTTGTGGACCTGCAGCTTTGTGCTTCCCACATAGCGCAGGCCACACGGACACTCCAGCACATACACTGCAAATTCAGTTTTGCAGTTGAGGGACTTAGTGATGGCAACAGGTTTTGGTTTAAAGGGAGTGGTATATGTTTTAGTGTTCAAACCTTGTTTACAGGCTTTGCAAGAGGCACACTTATAAAAACCAGTTCTGCTGCTCAACCAATTCTTTGCCAAAGTCACCTCTGGACTGCTTTTTACCAGAGCTTTGCTCATGGAGCGGGCTTTCCTGTAGGAAATACTTGGGGTAGCTGTCAAACAACTACCTAGAACTGGATCATTAAGCACCAGTGGCCAATTTTTATTCACTATTTTGCGCAATGTTTGATGTTGGCGGTTAAATGTTAAAACTAATCTAGTTGGTTGTGGCGCAGTTTCATTGGCCTGAGACCTCTCAATTGCTTTAGATGTTAGTGCCACTGAACGCTGTATCTTGTTAGCTTTGTCCATGGCCGTCTTGAACACCTCCTCTGAATATCCCCTGGCCAGGAACCTTTCCTTTCTCTCCTTCTGTGCCTGACTACAATCGTTGTCTGTACTACATATTCTTCTGATCCCACCAGTGGCAGTGTCCCCACCTCTTTTAAGGAGGCCATCTTAGTGCCCCTTCTTAAGAAGCCGGGTGCTGACCCTGCCGAGCCATCGAACTATCGTCCCATCTCCCTCCTTCCCTATTTCTCTAAAATCTTGGAGGCCCATGTCACCCGCTGCCTATCAAACTTTGTTGAATCTTCCCAGTACCTCGAGCCCAACCAGGCGGGCTTCCGACCTGCCCACTCGACCGAGGCGGTCATTCTGGCAGTCCTTGATACTCTCAGGAGCAACGCTGACATCGGGAATCCCCAAGCCCTCGTCCTTCTGGATCTGTCCGCCGCGTTCGACACGGTGGACCATAACATCCTTCTCCACCGTGTCGGGCAGGCTGGCATCCGAGGCCCTGCTCTCGAATGGGTCAGATCCTTCCTTACTGGAAGAACACAGGCAGTTCGCCCGGGCCCTTATACGGCCAAAAAATCTTCTACGCCCTGTGGAGTCCCCCAGGGCTCCTCCCTCTCTCCGCTTCTATTTAATTTGTATTTCCGGTCACTGATTCAATCCCTCCTCAAATGGGACATCACAATCTTCAATTATGCTGCTGATTTGCAGCTTTTTTTCTCACTTAATTCCCCACTAGCTATCAATACGTTCCACGCAGTAATGATCCACATACAACTCTGGATGGACCAGAATCAATTAAAATTGAACCCAGGAAAAACTGAGCTCCTTCTCCCCGGCCTAAGCCACATTCATTGGGGCCCTCAGTTCTGGCCGCCGGAGCTTGGTTCCCCTCCTACCCCAGCTAAAACAATAAAAAGTCTGGGTGTAATTATCGACGTTGAACTTTCCCTCAAAGCCCAAGTTGGAGCGGTAATTTCATCATGCATGTTCCAACTTCGGAGGATTCGTAAAGTCCGTCACCTTCTCCCCTCTGCGGCACTCACTCAATCTGTCACCTCACTTGTACTCTCTCGTCTTGATTTTTCCAACTCTATTTACCACGGTCTCCCACTCTATCTGCTTAACCGCCTTCAGGTCGTACAAAATCAGGCAGCCCGCTTGATCCACGGATTACCTAGATGGCAATCCGCTAAACCCCTGCTTCACAGCCTCCATTGGCTCCCAATGAATCAAAGGGTCGCCTTTAAGGTGGCATGTCTCACCTTTAAATGTCTTCACTGCCCCAGTCCAGGGTTTCTCAACTCCCTCATCCGACCCTACCGCCCCACACGCAATCTTCGTTCTGCCCGCAATGATTTACTAATTATCCCTAAAAACAAAACCAAGAAATTTGGTGGTCGCCGCTTCTCTCATTTGGCCCCCACTTTTTGGAACTCCCTCCCTCTGTCTATCAAATCTTCCCTCTCTCTTCTTTCATTCAGAAAACTCTTAAAGACCCATCTCTTCCCACCCCTATGTTAGGTTGCTCTGTATTCCGTTTTCTCCTTCCCTGTCTAGCAGCGCCAGGAAGCTTCGGCGTTAGTGCGCTTTATAAATGGCACCTAACATAACATAACATAACATCTCCCCATAGGGGATGCTGTTGATCAGATGCCTGGGGTGGTGACTGGAAGCATGCAGCACAGTATTGCCAGCAGATGGCTTCCTGTGGAGACAGGTTTCCAATTTGTTGTTGTCTACATATATCTCAACATCAAGGAACACTATGCTCGTTTTACTCATCTGGGCTGAGAACTGTAGAGTCAAACTATTGTTAAGATCTGATACAAATACATGCGCATCACTTACATTGCCTCTCCAGATTAAAAACACATCATTGATATATCTATACCAGCAGAATACATGATTACCAAGTGTTTCACTGTGCGTTGCCATGAGGACCCGCTCCTCCTACATGCCCATATGCAAACAGGCATAACTGGGAGAAAAGCAGGCCCCCATGGCCACGCCCCTGACCTGCTGGAATATTTGATCGAGGAAGAGGAAGAAGTTATTCTCTAAACATGTGGAGATCATATCTAACAACATCCTATTGTGTGCATGAAATTGCATAGGTCTTGTGTTCAGATAAAATTCAACTGCCTTAATACCATCACAATTGTGTATACTTGTGTACAGTGAGGTAACATCAAGTGCTATGAGTACACAGTCATCTTCCCAATTTACACTCTGTATTTTGCGCAAAAAGTCCCCCGTGTCCTGGATATACGATGGGAGCTTCCTGACAAATTCCTTCAAAAAGAAATCCACATATTTGGATGCATTTTCCAGTTGGCTTCCCAGGGCTGATATGATGGGCCTCCCCGGTGGTTTGTGCATATTTTTGTGTATTTTGGGGATGAAATAAATTTCTGGTATGACGGGATAATCTACTTTCAAGAATTTGAATTCTTGTACAGTTAATAGATCCGCAAATTTCCATGCCAAAAGTTTAATGTTAAATTCACCCCAGGCACATTTGACTGCTTGTATTGTGCTCCTTTTGTAGCAGTTCCTGTCGTTGAGCTGAGAAAGAGCCTCATCCATATACATGTCATGTGGCCACATGACCACGTTGCCGCCCTTATCAGACTGTCTGATGATTATGTATTTTGTTTGGGACCTCATGACAGAACAATAAAGTTTTTTCAATTCATAGATAACTTTTTCATGGAAAATGTCCACATTGTCATGGAGCATTATTGGGCAAAACGTCGATTTAGGTTTAAAATCGGTTTGTATAGTTGCCCCTCTCTGTGATTGAACAAGACAAGCTTCATTCAATGTTGGAACTATGTTCTGTTCATCAAATAGTTGTTGCAGGTCCCTCAACAGGGCCACACCCCCAGCTGTTAACGTTGGGCTAGTACTTTTGTCTTCAGGCATGTCTTTTTCTCTTTTATCTTCTTCTCTATTCTGTGCACCTCGAGTTAAGTGATACTTGCGAAGTTTGATTTTGCGCACAAACTTGTACAAATCTATTCTTGTTTTCTACTCTTTGTGTGGTTCTGGGGCCTGTTTTTGAATCTTCGCAAATTATTTCAATCCTATGTTTCTAAAACTTTTTTCTGATCTTTTTTATTTATTATCTATCCCTAAGTCTATATTTTGCGTTTTATTTCTACTTTTACTGCATTTTGTGTACTGTTTTTCTATTACTTGCTTTTTTTATTTTGTACTTCCCTACTTCTTCTCCTGACTTTATTTTTTACTTCTACATTTTCTTTTACACCCCGTGCCCCACCTCCCCTCCCAGAACTATGGCTAAAGGTAGTGCGACCAGGAGCTGCCTTACTTGCGGTAGACGGCGCCCGGAAGGGGTGCAGGCCCGGGCCTTGTTCTCAGAGGTGGAGGTGGCTGCCCTGGTTTTTTTCGTGCAGCGCCACCTCCCCTTAAGCTTGGCAGCAGATGGCAGGCCTGGTTCCGGCTATGTGATCCAGGATCGTCACCGCCGGTGGGCGAGGGTGCGCCAGGCAGTGTTCAGCTGCTCTGAGGTCCGGCGCACCCACAACCAGCTGACTCACCAGTGGTCCGACATCCTGGACATGGAGCAGGACCTGCTGGACCTGCTATGTGTTGAGGTCGTGGGTCTTGGTGAGTAGCTAATTATATTACTATTGTGTGTTCTATTCTGTGTTATTATTGCAAATATTATTTTGTTCCCAAATAGCAAGAATGCTGCTGCTGCTTACATGCAGGTAAGTTATGTTTAAAAATCCTATATTATGTGATTTTTGTTCTTCTAGACAGGTGCTTGGCACTACTAATCCTACTTGTTTGCAACTTTGCGCTCGCTTGGGCTGATTATGTGAGAGAGGTTAGAGAGCATAAGTTAGGTAATGCTAGAGAGACTCCTTTCCTTTGTCCTATCACTAAGAAAGTGGTGGTAGGTAGTTATTATTATAGTTTGTTACTTAGTATTAGTTGGTAATTTTTTAGCGGTCCGCGATGCGTCCTCCGTCACATGCTGCTGACTCCAGTCCTTAGAACCTTTTGTCGTTTATTAGTGAGTGAATAATATAGCAACTCAGCACATCAGCAACCAACCAACAATTTGGGTGCCGATTCCGATCCTGTAAAACCCGGGTACAAATGGTCGTACGGAGCGTTTTCTCCGTACGACTCGTACCCGGGAATTCCTCCGTACAAACCAGCAAGTACGATTCGTACAGAAATACCATTTCCGTACGAATCGTAAACAACACCGTACAGCTAAAAAATACATACAATTGTGATCCTGGACAGCGCGTCCGCGACGTCCGCACGGAGTCAGGCAGCGTTTTACGGACCAGCAAGTACGATTCGTACCCACAGCACTCCGCACGGCTATATTTTTACGGGAGCCAAAAAGTGCCGGAAAAGCTAAGTACGCCGCGATGCACGAGGAAAAGGGTTCCCGGTACGCGCCATACACGCCATCACCCACATCGTACGTGTCATCATGTACGGTGCGTACCCCAACATTGCATATGTACGGACCGTACCCCCAGCCCCCCGTATGTACGTGCCGTACCCCCAGCCCCGTATGTACGCGCCGTACCCCCAGCCCCCCTGAATGTACGCGCCGTACCCCCAGCCCCGTATGTACGCGCCATACCCCTAGCCCCCCGTATGTATGCACCGTACCCCCAGCCCCGTATGTACGCGCCATACCCCCAGCCCCCCTTATGTACGCACCGTACCCCCAGCCCCGTATGTACGCGCCGTACCCCCAGCCCCCCTGTATGTACGCGCCGTACCCCCAGCCCCGTATGTACGTGCCGTACCCCCAGCACCCCGTATGTACGCGCCATACCCCCAGCCCCATATGTACGCGCCGTACCCCCGGCGATAGGAAGATATAGTGGATTGGGTTTATTTCCTTTGTGATCTTTTGAAGATTCAGCTCTGTGGTCTTATCTATGTTTTGGGTAATCAGAATCTCTAAATGCCTAATTACCTTTTTTGTTGGACGAATGCAACTATCTAAATTCCATGCCATGCACTCTGTTTTTGTTGCATTTATTTTGTATCCTGACACTTTCTCAAATTTCTCTGCCTCTTCATATATCAGCGGGTTTGAGCTATTCAAATCAGATGTATAAATCATCAAATCATCCGCATATAGCGTGACTTTCTTTTCCCAATCCTTAAATCTAAAAGGTTGTATCCCATGATTCTGTCTAATCTTATTGGCCAATGGTTCTATATATAGATTAAAAAGTAGCGGCGATAGAGGACACCCCTGCCTAGTGCCTCTCTGAATTCTCACAGGTGCGGACAAATTGCCATTCACTAAGATTTTTGCTATAGGGGCCTGATATATGAGTGAGATGGATCTACAAAAGTTGTTACCTAAATTGCATTCTTTTAATATAGGTTTTAAATAAGCCCAATTCACTCTATCGAATGCCTTTGTGGCATCTAATGTTATTATAGCTAATGGAGTTTTATATACAGTTGCTATGTCAATTACCCAAATCAAATTATATGTAAGATCTTTTATGCCCCTATCTCTAACAAATCCTTTCTGATCTTTATGAAGGAGGCCATATGCTATCCCATTCAATCTCTCTGCCAATATTTTTGCGAAAATCTTGTAATCAATACTAAGCAGATATGAATCACAAGATTTTGGTGACTTAGATGGTTTAAGAATTAATGAGACTGTTGCCTCGTTCCATGATGGAGGAATATCCCTTCCTTCTTCAAAGATATGGGCAAATAATAATTTTAAAACTGAGGAAAGCACATCCCTCAAAACTTTATATAGCTCTGCCGGTAAGCCATCCGGGCCTGCAGCTTTCCCTGATTTGCTTATATCAATCTCTCTATCTCTGTTTTGGAAATTAATCTATCCATATTATAAGATTTGTCGTTAGTTATCTTTTTAAACGGGGGTCTGACCAACCATACCTTTATCTCTTCTTCTTCAATCTTTGAGTCTTCACGATAAATTTCATTAAAATGTGACTGGAAGGCCTTTCCAATCTCATCTGGGTTTTTAAGTGTTATCCCAGGGACCTCTGAATCCAATTAATTAATAGTGCTCTTAGCCAAGTCTTGCTTGGTTTTCCAAGCCAAAAGCTTACCGCAATTCTCCCCGTACTCAAAGTGAGCTATTTTACTAGCTTGCCATTTCTATTTTAACCTCAAGCCGAGGACAGCTGCCAACTCTGATTTTAAACATTCCAATTTAGATACAAGGTTTATATCTGGGGGATTGCTTTGACCAGAAATAATATAATTGTCTATTTCTTGGATTTTTTTCTCTATTCCCTCAACTTCACCTTTATATTTTTTATATCCCGCAAGTTGTGTAGAAGTTATTAAGCCCCTAAGAAAAGCTTTGTACGCAGCCCAGACAATATGTATCGGAGCTGACCCTAAATTATTTTGAAAAAAAATCTCTGTTTCCAATACTAACTTCTCCACTATATCCTGATCAGAAATACCATGAAACAACTGGCATGGTATGACGTATGAAGGGATAAAATGGGTAAAAGAAGGGACTACACGTTTCATAATAAAAAATATAAGCACAAGTGTAGAATAGATTATTTCCTGTTTTGAAGAAACTCTTCCATGATGTTAACCATGTAGGGGAACATCTTTCTGATCACTCAGCAGTATCCCTAATTCTTATAATACCAGTTAGACCGACCTTTAGAAGATGGACTATGGTACGTGCTATTCTTCTGGAGGAAGATATAGTGGATTGGGTACTACTTTGCGATAAGTCAATTTCAACATCACTGCTCGTCGGCGTTGAACTTGTGATTAGACTGGCTGCCTCTGAGAGAGACATGGGCTTGAGCCTAGGTTGGTCTGGTGGGTCCACTGATTCAGGGGTGCAGCTCCCAGCTTGCTCCCCGGACACCGCTGCTGCTGGCGCAATTTTTGGTTTCCCAAAAAAAGTCTTGGGCGACATACCGGTCTAGTTCTCTTCAGCCATCCCATATCAGGTTTGCCAGGATGTTTCTCTTATCGCCGTTGTGAATAACAATCATCGATGCTTTCAACTTGCTGATCGGTGGTTTTTTTTTTTTATTTCTGGCCCATTTTTGTTTTTGGATTTTCATTTGTGTCTTTGGTTTTCTTATTAATTTTTTATCACTGAGTGGCATGAGTTGTCAGAGCTGTCACTTTATCTATCGAGATCACTTACTGTTTCGAGTTCTTTAAAATATCACTTTTATGTCTGCATATTCTTGTCTTACGAGCACTGGGGACAAAAAGCTAACATGAGACCGTTTGTCATTTTATTTTTTCATTGGGAGCACTTTTTTCCATCCTCTACTTGACACATGGGTTTTACATATAGGATTGTCCTTATGTCTAGTGGTTCTTGCAACAGCATTGTGTGAGTTTATTATTAGTATTCATTATAATGTGAAATGAGAACAAAACATTTTTTTTTTGTAGTGACTAATCAACAATTGATGGTGGATATCATCATTTTTTAATTCTGTAAATAGAACAACCATGATGTTCGTGTTTTTTGTATGGAACAATCATTGTATATATCCATTTTTCCAGCCTTGAAAAAGTCTTATCAAAGACTAAACACGTGTCGGCTAGTTCGTGTGCTGGGATTCGTTTTAAAATAATAAAGACGAAATTGATTGGGCTTGAATTTTCTGTTGGACACGAAGACCACTATTTATTTATTTATTTATTTAAGGTTTTTGTCGAGCGCGTAGTAACCCTTGAGCATCCCAGCGCTTGAACCTGACTTCGGGGGGGAACAGCAGCAGGAAGGAAGAGGAATCAGGGAAAGAGAAGAGTTTTCAGTGCCTTCCTGAACTGAAGGAGGTTTGGTTCGGTTCTTAGACTCCGAGGGAGGCTGTTCCAATGTTTGGCAGTGTGGACCGAGAAGCGGCATCCTCCAGACCGAGCTTTTTTTACTCTGGGAACCGTGATGAAATTCTCTCCGTTAGATCGAAGAGCTCTTGTCGCTTTGTAGGGGATGATAAAATTATTGAGGATGGGTGGGCCTTAGTTATGGAGAAGTTTGTGGGCCAGACAGAGGGCTTTGAAAGCAACCCTCTCTCTGACTGGGAGCCAGTGAAGGAGCTTCAAAGCTGGCTTTGCCGAAGATCTGGCTGGTGTGTGAGTGAGTAGTCGGGCAGCGGCATTTTGGATTCTCTGCAGGGTATTAAAAGTAGCTTCCGGGGCACCCAGGTAGATTGCATTGCAGTAATCTAACCTTGCCAGGATGAGGTCCTGGATCAATAGTTTCCGGGAAGTGGCGGGAAAGGGAAGACCTTCCTACATGCCCTGAGGAGACCAAAGCAAATTCCTGCTGTCTTTTTGGCCTGAGTTCTGAAGCTCAGATCCTTTTCGAGCCATACGCCCAGGCTCTTGACCTCCTCCTTGGGGCCAGGGGGGTCACCTAAACAGTCGGGCCAGATGTTAGGCGGCAGGGAGGGCTCTTTGTGTCCGAGCAGCAGGATATCGGTCTTGGACCCATTCAGTTTCAGCGCTGAGGTTTTCATCCAGCTGTGGATTTCGGTGAGACAGCTGTGGAGATCGGAAGGATCTTGGTGTGGGTGTGAAAGGGTTACCACCAGCTGGGTATCGTCGGCGTAATTGATGATCGTCACGCCGAACGGGGTGACCAATTCCTCCAACGGAGACATGTAAACGTTGAATAACGTAGGGCTAAGAGATGAGCCCTGCGGTACTCCACAGCGGAGGGGGATCGCAGGAGAGTGGCTGTCATTCTCCCAGACTTGGAAAGAGCGACCATCTAGAAAAGACATGAGACACTTCAAGGCCGTGCCCCTTACTCCAGTGTCTCTCAGCCGCTGGATTAAAATCTGGTGATTTACAGTGTCGAAGGCCGCACTGAGGTCCAGGAGGATCACTGCCACTGATCCTCCTGTGTCCAGAATGCTTCTGGCCTTCTCCACTGCCGCCAGGAGGGCGGTGTCAGTGCCCTGGCCGGGGCGGAAACCAGTCTGGGAGTTCCTGAGTATGTTGTTACTTTCAAGAAATAGTGATAGTTTTTTATTCACTAGCTTCTCCGTGATTTTACTGTTTCCGGGGAGGAGGGAGATTGGCCTGTAGTTGGCTAGGTCCTGGGGGTCCAGTGAAGGTTTTTTCAAAAGACCTTTGACCACCGCCGCTTTCCAGCAGGGAGGGACTACTCCCTGAGTGAGGGAGACATTGATGAGGGACGTGAGAGGAGGGATAATGGTGCTGGACACTTTTTTTCAGGAAACGAAGCGGAGCAGGGTCGCTGGGGGAGCCACTTTTAATTGTGGCCAGCGTCGCGGCGACCTCTTCCGTGGATACTGGGCCGAAGGTGTCGAGAAGGGGTGAGGGGGCATCGGTGGAATGACTGTGGCAGTGGGGAGAGTTAGAAGGGTCCCTGTCCGTATGGCCGGCGGGGGGTAGGGATGCGAGAATTTTTTGAATTTTCTCGTCGAAAAAAGTGGCCAGTTGAATACATTTACTTTCCGCGGCTTTGGGGTCCAGGGGTTTTGCAGGGGGATCCAGAGCCTGAAGAAGTTCTTTAAGAATAGCGTAAGTTTCTTGGGCAGAGCAGGGCGAGTTTTTAATTCTATCTTCGTAGAATACGCTCTTGGTTTTTTGGAGCTCCCGTTTGTAAGTTTTTATGGAAGCACGGAACGTACCTTTCTTGTCTGCTGTCTTGTCTTTCCTCCATATGCGTTCATTTCTCTTGCATTCCTTCCGTAAGAGATTCAATTCGGGGGTGTACCAGGGAGAGGGGTTAACTCTCTTGGTACGTTTAAGGGTGCTGGATCTCGGTAGGAGGCAATCCAGTGATTGGGTGAGCCATGTATTGAAATCAGTGTCGGCTGTAATGGTGTTTTGGGAGGGAGGGGGGATATCTTCCCTAAGTTTGGCTCCCCATTCTTCTGGGACCAGTTTGTGCCAGCGTCTGATAAGAGTTCTGATTTTGGGCGGTTGAGGTGGAGGAATATTGATGTGCCATTCGAAGGGGACCAGAAAATGGTCGGTCCAGGGAAGAGGGAGGTGAGCGCGGATATTAAGGTCTTGAATGTTTGTGAAGATGGGGTCAAGTAGCTGTCCTTTGTCGTGAGTGGCCTGTGGGTTCTTTAAGCAGAGACCAGAGGAGGAGATGTCCAGTAAAAATTCGGCTGCCTGAGTGTCGACTGGGTCCAGAAAGTGAAGATTGAGATCCCCTAACAAGAGGTAGTTAGAGGTAGTTGTAGACTCGAGAGTGACATGGTCGATGAGCTTGCTGGGGAATTCGGCGAGTAGGCCGGGGGGGTGATATACAAGCAGTCCCGACAGGGATGTTACTGGTGAAATTTGGATGGTGAAGTGGCAGCTTTCGCAGTCTTTGATGTTGCCATCTAAGATTCTGCAGGTGAGGGAATCCTTGAATATTATGGCTAGGCCACCTTCTCTACCACGCGGTCTATTCAGAGAACAGATTTGATAGCCCGGAGGGAGCGCGTTGACAATGTCAGGGCCGTTGTTGGGGGTGAGCCATGTCTCAGTGAGAAACAGAATGTCCATGGCGTGGTTTGAGATCAGGAGGTTTATTTCGTTGGCGTGTTTAACAAGCGACCTGCAGTTGAGTAGGCCTAGCTGGAGGCCACCGCGTTCAATATCTGCGCCGGGAGGATTACAGAGACTGCAGCCGGTAAATGGATTATCGCCCATGAGGGTGTAATTGCAGGAGGGATGTTTTAGTGTATTCAGGGCCAAAAGCCTATCTCGGGTATAGACCGGGCATTTCTTGGGAGGAATGGGCATAGTGGCTGGGCCTGGGACCGTCCGGGCCCGGACGGGCCCAGACGGGCTTGCCTTTGGCGCGCCTTTGGCCCGCTGACGGCGCGCCCGCTGCGCCCGTCCGCTGCGCGTCCGAGTGCTGCACATGATTTTATGCCGGGAGAGGGCGTGGGGGGCGTGGCCTGATGAAGTGGGCGTGGCCTGTGAGCAGGCTCGCTCGCTGATGGCGGTGATGGCGATTTCCTACCCCGTGACAGCGTTCAGATCGGCTGCACGGGTGTTAGGGATTCTGGATAAGTGCCCCAACCAGACTAGCAGATGAGGGAGAGGTGCGCAATTATTAAAATCAATTTAACACACAAGTTTTAAAAACAGTTCGATTTCGAGCAGAGCTCCCGGCTGTGCCTCAGGAGTACAAGATCTGGAGAAGGCTGAGCGTCAGCGCTTTAAGTAGTCAAGGGGGGTGTGGCCCAGGGAAGTGGGCGTGGCCAGATGAAGTGGGCGTGGCCTGTGAGCAGGCTCGCTCGCTGATGGCGGTGATGGCGATTTCCTACCCCGTGACAGCGTTCAGATCGGCTGCACGGGTGTTAGGGATTCTGGATAAGTGCCCCAACCAGACTAGCAGATGAGGGAGAGGTGCGCAATTATTGAACCACTGATTGATTGAACTGATCTCTTCTATATGTACTAACAAGTACATGTTTTCTTGTGTTTGTTAACCAACATATACCAATGTTGGACTGATAAATCAACATAAGGGTGTGCTGTTCAGGCTTTCTCAGATTGCTAATACCGGTCTTGGTAAGTGGTAGTGCCTTCTTCTCACTGGCAACTTTCTTGGTACTCGACCTGGTACCTTTCTTTGGGGCAATCTTGAAGAAGTTAGCAGCATGCAGTGGTACAAGTTGAAGAGATGTCTGTGGTCACACGTCACATGACGTAGTGCGCAGCAGGACTTCTGTCTGGCAGTACAATGGGTGATGTTTTCTTCTACTCTTTTGTGCACCTAAAAGCAAAGAAGCAAGTATAACATCAGTGGAACGTGGCATTCATTGTTGTGGTTCAATTACTACTAGTACAAACAAACAAATATAATATATAACTTAGTGTGTGATCACACTTGTTAGTGTTATTAATATTATTACATTTATTATCTCAGTTATTTAAAAAAACAATACAGTGTACCCATTTGTGAGACTTTGACAACAACAAGGGCTTTCATGGTTGGTGTACTGTAGTGTACAGTACACTCAGGAAGGAAAAGAAAGAAGAAGAACAACAACAAAAATACAAATGTAACGAACCCGGTTTGGCATTGTGCATTAGGTGGTATGCAGCATTTGGGGAGCTGCAGCTGACCATGGATGGAAGCAATAAGCCAAAAGGAACAAAGGAAAGACATGCAGGCCTATGACAAAAGCGCACTAACTACCACCACAAAATAGCCACCAGCCACATGGTCACTCACAACAAGCAGGAGGCCTGGAAAACAATGAACTCAAGCAGGCCTATATGGACACAGACTTTACAAATTAGCCCCTGGCCACACGGGGAGGCTCAGCCAAGGCAAATGCTGGCCTACGCACTATTACAAACACACTCACACACTGGCCAGACAAAGGAGGCATGCTAAACAACACAGCTTTAATGTAACAATGCAAAAACGAAAATCCACAGGTTAGCAAGCTACACAACAGCCACACACATCCAACACAGGCATTTATTTAACACACATGCAAAAAGTGAAATACCAAAAAAAAACATTTTGCATTTCAATCCAATGCCATCCATGCCCTAAATGATTTTAAATTCATCAAACACCACAGAAACAGTTGTTTCATGCACCCATGAGTAGCTTTGGACATACTGGCTGAAAGGCCTATTGGCAGACTACTGGGCTAGTGAATTAAATAAATATTGCAAATTGATTTCAAAAGTTGAAGAAAATTTAGTGAACTGTGCAGCATGTTTTCTTTATAAAAGAAGAAAAAATACTTACAAAGAAACAACTAGGCCCCTACTGAAACTACAGGCCGCCACAGTTAATATTTTTTTTAAGACGATAAGAAAAGTACAAATAAATGTAGGTGCAATGCCCCAATCAAACAAACAACACCAATTTTCAAACTTACTTGTGAAATCTCAAATTCAAAAGTCCTCAAATCCAATTATAGATATGATGCAGCAGACACAAAGAGTGATCCTTCCAGCTCCAAATCCAAATGAAAAGTGAACAGGAGATGGATAAAGCACTGGGAGGAGCCTGCTGGACAGGAACAGAAAATTGGAGACTCTGGGGCACTTCCTTCCTCTTAAAAAAAAAAAGAAAAAGGACTCCCTGCACAAAAAAGTACAGCCAAATGTCAATCTGAGGAGTTTTTTAAATCCAAATCGTCATTTCGAGAAGGTTTTGATGCTGCTCGCAAGATTGCAGATTCTGCGTGTTCGGGATCGCGTTCTTCACAAAACTTCCACCGGAAGTCCGATGGTGCACACAAATGACGTGTTCCCGATCCCAAACTCTCGCGTCCCAGGACCATGCTCCGGCTACCAAATCTCGTGGCTTTCGTGAACGGATGGGAAATCTCGTCAGTGATCGCAGGCACCCAGGTAAGTCGCACCCGCGCGTGCAAAAACTTATTTTGGATGCGCGAACACACAAAAAATGCTGCTCCATTGTGGAGTGCGGAGTTTTCCAGCCACTATGCGTTCTACGCAGAACGCGGAGTTGCCAAAAATCCTCCCAGGGTTACTCTGCAGCAGATCCACAGAGTCACATGGAAACCCTTAAAAGTATTTAATAATTTGCTGGGTTTTTTTGTTGAAATATTTGTATTAACATTTTTGCAACAAACTCACATCACATCTCGTTACATATTTGCTCGACAGTAGTAGTGCTGTCCAGTCGTAGGACGTACACCCTGTACTTAGAGGGGGTATCTGTCGTTACAATCTACATATCTTCCCTATATGGTGACGTCGGGGGGAACTGGGGAGAATAAAACTGGGGATGCATTGTGGGGAGGAGCCAGGGTGTGTGCAACGGGTAGGGCATCCGGGTCAGTTCAGCTGTAGTGTGTAGATATCAGGGCACTGTTTTTAGGCAAACATTTGGACAACGGAGCCAGTGGCAGTTTGCCGTGTAGTGCACTGTGGGGTCTTGTGTGCCTCACGTGTTGGTTGAGGAGGTGAGGGCGGTGTTATGTGTACTCTCGTTCGGGGCACATGCTTCCAAGTCTGTAGTGGTATGTTGGGATGTGCTTGAGTCGGTACGTGTTTGTAAATGCTGGAACCGATGTGATAATAGGGCTCATTCCATAGATTTCAATAATTTGCTGTTAATGCTTTTTATTTATTTTTCATTTTGAAAAGAATTGTCGATTACGAGACATACACTCTCCACTGAGCAATGTATGTACATGAGTTTGCTTTTCAGTTTCACACTGCAGTCTCTTTTGTGCCCTTCCCCCACACTCTTTTACCTCTGTTTTCTACAGTAACCATGTTTCCAGTAGTCTCTACCTGCCAGTGGGTGAACAGTTCACAAAACCTTCTCTAAATAGCATACTAGCTTCACATTAACTGTAGCAGGTGTGTTTGACTGTTCCAAGCTTATCCCAAACAATTTATTTTTATTTTTCCAAAGCCAATCACAGAGATGTTACTTTTTTTGTTAAAGTTACTACCTAAATTTAGTTACCCGCACATCTCCGCCATCCATTCAAATATGTTCTTTTAGATTTTACTTGCTGTCGTCCATTTTAGCTGTCTTTCATATACAAAACGACCTCATTCTACTGCATTCTTTTCCTGTGTACTGCCCCTGCTTATCTCCAAAATGGTCAGAGTCTGGATTGTGGGCCATAGTTTTGTGTTTTGGGCCTAAGAGGGTGCTAGACAGAGTGGCATTGACAGGGACCTATGTTTACCTATTACAGACATTACTTGGGTTGACCAGAGAGGGTTGGTGCCTTTGTTTGAAAGCATTGCGGATTGCCAACATCCAGACCTCATGATTGGGCAGTGTGGTGGAAACAACTAGGCACATTTACTGGGGTAGGACTGAAAATCCTAATGAAGGATACTTTGGTAAATTAATGTCACATTTTTCACATACTGCCTTATTGTTCTCCAGTGTTTGCCAAAGACAGAAGTGGCAGTGGGCAACCTAATGTTGTCCACAATTAGGGAAATGCAAGAAACATGTCAATGAAGCAGTTTCTCTATTTCTCCAAGACCACAGCTTGGGCTCTATATACCAAAACAACTTATGGTTTGACTTGGATTTATGGATGTGTGAGTAGTTGTGTGAGGGTGTGAGACAGTATCTGAGTGGGTGTATTTTAATTTTTAATTGGGATCTGGATCGGCGGATCAGTAGCAGATTTACATGGGGGTCACATTGAGCACCACGGTGGATCTGCGGATCCTCACATGCTGAAAGCAAAACAATTTTTAGAAATGTCTTGCCCACAAGGGGCCCTTCACAGGCCCCTCTATCAGCCCCCAGGGCTTAGGGAACCTGTACCCTGACCCCTTCTATCAATTTTCACTTTTATTTCACACACCCCGAGATTGAGTGCAAAACACAAAATGGCAGCACTTTCCTATAAGGTTGCGGCCAGCCAATCACAATTAATTTCTTGACCACAAGGGGCCCCTCACAAGCCCCTCTACCAGCCTCCCAGGGTCAGGGTACCTGTACCCTGAGCCCATCTAGCGATTTTAACTTTTATGCCCCCCACACCTCTGGGATCGATTCCCAATATATAAAATATCAGCCACGACTTTCCTATCAGGTTAACACACTAATAGTGGCCTGCTGGGGTCAGCAGGTGACCATGTCTGTGTTTGCTTTCAAATAAAGCATCTTTTTTTAAAAATGCAACATGTTTTCCTTCAAGAAAAACTGGATGCGTTTCAAAAACAAAAATGAAAAGTTTTCTTTTTATTGCTTAAGACTAATCAGTGATCAATGGGACCACTGCCTGTTCATGTTTTCGCAGACATTCACAAAGGGGAAGGGGTCCCCTGGGTACTCTTTCCCATTTGCGAATACGTTACCTACTTGAAGTAGGTGGTGAAATGCAAATGTTTTGCTACCGCATTTCGGTCGCAAAACTTTCTCACATACAACTGGGAGTCAGTATTAGGAAGGGACGACCTTAATACGCCTCTTCCTAATACCGAATCGCTAATCCATTTTGTGATTCGACAATAGGTTACCAAATCGCAAAATAGGTTTGGTACATGGAAAAATGCATTATTCCAGGTCGCAAACGGCCCGATTCTGTGAATAGGGCCGTTTGTGACCTGGAAAAATCTATGTACATCTGGCCCCTAGGTCCTATCTATAACTACCTACTGTTGACCGCCAGCAGGTTATATATATCTATACATATATATATATATATATATATATATATATATATATATATATATTACCTACTGGCGGTCGCCAGTAGGTAGTTATAGTTAGGACCACGTTTCCATAGGAAAACCTCAACATTCTATTTTGAATAACTTTGGCGCCGGTCGACGAATCCTCGCGAATTTCTCAAAATAGGTGGGGCGCTACGCTCCGCTCCTACCCTGAAAGTCTCGGGGGGATTCGTCAAGCGGGGGCTGAGATAAAAGGGGGGTCCCAAAACGCGTTTTTCCCATGCATTTTTCCATAGGACCTTTAGAACGAGCTACAGCCCGAACGGCTGAACAGAATTACTAGAAATTTGGCAGAGAGGTAGTCCCTAGGTCAAGGAAGTGCCTTTTGTAGGTTTGGTGTAAATCTGTTCAGTAGATTCTGAGAAAATAGCCTTTAAATCAATATATATATCTGAGCCCGCTTACGGTACGCTTACCGTACGCTTACGGTAAGCGTACGGTGGCGTGCGCGAGCGCGATTCTGATTGGCTCTTAGATCTTAGTAAACATTCGAATCGGCAGAAACCAGGAAGCGGCGTCCGCCATTTTGTCTACCGCACTGAGTGTTATGTATCAAACATGATGGCCAAAAACATGTTACGGGGATGTTTTGACAACTCCCTCTCACATAGTCATGTTGAGGGAGTCCCCAAACATCCCCCAAGAGCAAAAATGGCATTATTTTTTTTTCGGCAATTTCGCGGGGTACGCTTACCGTACGCTTACCGTAAGCGTACGGTAAAAAAATAAAAATTAAAAAAACACTATCCACACTTTCTCCACCCCTTGTGCAAATGGTGGCCGAAGGCCACCATTTGTGCATGGCTTATCAGAGCACAGAAAATTTTCCCAAAAAATTTCAACAGATTACCTATCACAAGGAAGCGCATAATATGTCCTCCATGTGCGCACGGTGCGCGAAGCGCATCGTGCGTACATGGCCCATCTAGCGTAACGTGGGCACGGCACTAACTGCGTAAAGTGGGTGCGCGGTGCGCGAAGCGCACCGCGTGCTCACTGTGCGCGCACGGTGCGCGAAGCGCACCGTGCGCGCACGGAACGAACTGCGTTAAGTGGGCGCGCACGCCACGAATGGCGTAAAGTCACTTAGCATTTAAAAAACCGTACAAATTCACTGAAAAAACCATAGGTTTCACACACGTTATAGTTAGGAATTAGCATTTAAAAAACCTTGCAAATTCACTGAAAAAACCATAGGTTTCACACATGTTATAGTTAGCGGAAATTTTACTGATAAAAAACCAATGAAATTGCCCCGTTATAGTTAGTGCTGGCAACTATAACTCACGCGACCGCAATCTTCTGCTGATGACATATGTGTCTTTATGAAAAAAAAATATTTGTAATATATGTATAGCTAAAAATGTATGGAAGAAGACATGGGCAAATAAGTGTCTAAATACAGTATTAGCATCAGCAGAGGATTGCGGTCGCGTGAGTTATAGTTGCCAGCACTAACTATAACGGGGCAATTTCATTGGTTTTTTATCAGTAAAATTTCCGCTAACTATAACATGTGTGAAACCTATGGTTTTTTCAGTGAATATATATATATATATATATATATATATATATATATATATATATTCAGTGAAAAAACCATAGGTTTCACAGACGTTATAGTTAGCTGGACATTTCACTCGTAAAAAACCAATGAAATTCCCCCGTTATAGTTAGTTAATCTAACTATAACTCGCGCACCCGCAATCCACTGCTGATGACGTCACATATAACATCACTCATGACATGGTCACTGACATCACTCATGACATCACTGATGACATCTCAAATGACATCACTGATGACATCACTGATGACATCATCCTTGTGAAAAAGTGGCAGACCTCCTCTCACCCTAATATAACCTTTGATACACACAATAAAAAATAGAGACTAAAAAATAAAAAATTAATGGAAATTCCAATACCAGTTTCAACAAACTCTTCTGTTATTCTAAGAACCACATACACATCTACTCATTTACCAACAGTCCTATACAGTCACTCATACATGTACTCACTCATATGTACTCATACACCTGTACATCCTGTTACACAATGCCACTCATCCATAGAGTTACTCACACACATAGTCACTCATGCTAATAAAGAATCAAACATCCATTTACCTTCATATACAGTTATACACACACCACCACACTTACGTCTACGGAAACTTACACATACTTGGTCTTTTAAACAATCACTTATAGAAACACATACTTATTGACACAGGAACTCTTCCAATCTCTCACTATCACATATACTCACTTATATACACCAATAGTCCCATATACTAGTTTAAAACATAACTAGTTACTCATGGAGACACTATTGAGACAGTCATTCACTCACTAACACACCCATACACACACTCATCCACCCATACAGTCCTGCACACATGCTGTCTTCAACACATACAGTGAGTCACTCATTCATGCACCTATGCACTACGTAATACCCCCCACCAAACCATGCAGACACTCAGACTGATACTCAAAAAACTAACTAATAACCTATATAGACACCCATGTAGCTACTCACCAACCCATGCAGCCACTTATACACAAAGTGAGAGACTGATACAGATATTTACATATTAAAACATTACTCACTAAGCCATGTATTCACTTTGATACACTTTATCAGTCAGTTACAAAATATATTTTTCAAAAGAAATCATCCATTTAGACACTTATATACCCATTTATTCTTCCATCGACCTTGAGATATACATATTTAAAACATATGTAATTTTCAGAAAAACACACATTCACTGGATGATGTCATCAGTGATGTCATCAGTGATGTCATTTGAGATGTCATCAGTGATGTCATGAGTGATGTCAGTGACCATGTCATGAGTGATGTTATATGTGACGTCATCAGCAGTGGATTGCGGGTGCGCGAGTTATAGTTAGCTTAACTAACTATAACGGGGGAATTTCATTGGTTTTTTACGAGTGAAATGTCCAGCTAACTATAACGTCTGTGAAACCTATGGTTTTTTCACTGAATTTGCAAGGTTTTTTAAATGCTAATTCCTAACTATAACGTGTGTGAAACCCATGTTTTTTTTTAGTGAATTTGTATGGTTTTTTAAATGCTAATTCTTATATTTAACGTGTGTGATTTTTTTTTTTTTTTGCAAGGTTTTTTACATCTTTTTATTTTTACTTTATATTCTCTTTAAAGACTATGGTAAAATTTTAAAAATTCTGCAATATATATTTTTTTCACCTTTTTTTTTTAACCAAACAGGTAAGATATATTAGTATAACATAGTGTTTCTTTTTTTCCATTTTTTTTTTTCTTTTTTTTTTTTTACGTGCGCGTACGGTAAGCTTACCGTAAGCGCACGTTTTGCTTTATGTACGTAATATTTCTACTCTGTTTGCGTAAGGTTACGCAATTTACGTAGACCTGCGTACTGCGTACGCGGCGCCTAAGCGCATACGTTACACGCGTACGTTACGCGGAAATGTTGGGGCGTGCCTGTTATGCGCATGCGCGCGTGCGCGTGTCTTTTATACGCGCATGCGTACTTTTACCGTAAGCGCTCCGTAAGCGCTCCGTAAGCGTAACGTACGCGCACGGTGGGTCATGTGATGAAGAAACAACACTTTTGATTGGTTTAAACTACTTTCAGTTCTAGAACTCTCCTACACCACTCCCATTCCCCTCATTTCTGCTTGTGATCCCTTAGGAGAAGGAGCTGAGTTGTCTTTGGGATACAATGGCAGACCAGCAGTCCTCTTCTTCGAGTGAGGCTAGCAGCACCACCATCAGGCAGAGAAGGAGGAAACAAAAGAGCTCTTTTATATGGGAGTATTTTACGTTTCCAGAGGGCAAGAAAAAGGTAAATGCTCCTTTAGTGACTTGCAAGCTTTGCCAGCGTGTACTTTCTAGAGGTAATCCTAACAAGAAGTATTCCTTCGGGAATCACACTATGTTAAGACACCTTCAGGATGTACACCCTAGGACAAATGCTCGACATACTGGGGCAAACCCTTCAGTAAGTCGACCGAGCACATCCACAGCAGATCAGCCGAGTACATCTTCGGCAGCTCAGCTGAGCCCTTCATCTGTGGGGGGAGAATCAACTTTTTCTGTTCCTCTGGAAACTAACCCTCGATTTGCGAGGGTTACAATGCGGTGCTCTAATTGTCATGGTCTAATTGTTCGTGGGGAGACCAGTGTTCCCCCAATTAACAACAGAAAAGACCAGCACATTTGTCCTACCAGCTAATATTCCCATTCTTTCTTTCCTCTGTCCCTGTATGAACACAACGGCTCTTTTAAGAGCCAACCTTACCTTTCAACTTTTTTAAATTTTTTTTTTAAAACTTTTTTTAATTTTTTTTACCGTACGCGTACGGTAAGCGTATTTTTTTTTTTATTTTTTTTAAAAACACTAAAAAACAATTACCACATTACAAGGTCCTTGAGGGATTAATAACGAAAAACTGAAAATCTGATTGAGGAGAAGTGGAAAAAAGGGACCATGAAATTTCTGACTTACCTGACCCACCCAAAAAATTAAATATCAATTTAAATTTTATTTAAATTGCTAGAAAAATGGTTTTATTTTTCGAAAATTTTCTTTCTCAATCTGAAAAAAAAAGAAAAAAGTATTAATATTTAATAAAACATTTTATAATACAGTACACGTATTTACATATTTTCCAAAAACAATTTTTTGCCATTTTTTTGCTGTTTTCAGAATATATTGCATTTCACTATAAATCGTGAAAGCAATTGCATTCATCACTTAACAGCGGGCAAAAAAAAATAACAATCTCAAAGATTGTTTTAAAAAAGCCCAGAATCTCTTCTCACTTAAACATAACATTATAGAAATGCAAAATATTCAATAAAAATATCATCTAATAACAATAACTATTTCTAAAAAATACCGTCTGACAATTTTGTTACAGAAGCATAATCACAAAAATAATATATCTCAAATAACTCCACAATACATCTGGTTACCTTTCCTTTAGGCCAAATGGTAATTTTTAAATTCTTTTTTGATTAAATTTCCAATGGTAATCCAATAAAATTCCAAAATTTGATTTGTACAGATGTTACCAATTCTCTCTAAAATTTTGGTTTCCGAAAGATTAATTAGGAATTAAATAAGTCCACAATACAATTGGTTACCTTTCCTTTAGGCCAAATGGTAATTTTAAAAATCTTTTTATTAGAAAATTCCAATGGTAATCCAATAAAATGGTAAAATTGATTTGTACAGATGTTGCCAATTCTCTCTAAAATTTAGGTTTCAGGAAGATTAGATAGGAATTTGCTAAATCAAAAGGCAAACGTTGCTTAAAAACCAATTGACAATCATTACACATTGTCCAGCCTTTTTCACATTTTAGATAAACTGTGTAATGACCAGAAGTTACAGTAGGTCCATCATGGAAAATTATTGCAACTGTTACAAAAGTTTTTCCTGAAATTGATAATTGCTGTCCTGTAAACTTCTTTATTAAAGTATCCAATTTTGAACCATCAGCTCTACATCGTTGCATCATTAAAATTACATACTGTCCGTATTCCTTTAAAATTAACGTTGAAAACATGTCAGATTTACACTCACCGCATTCCATGCTATAATTAGCATCTTTAACTACTTTAGCAAAAGTGACTGATTTACTCTCTGGCAATGTTAAATAAATAAACCTTTCAGAATCAACATTAGAGCCACATGTATTGAAACAGTTTTCACAACTATGTTCCCATTTATAAGAGAGACCAAACATATTTTCTATTTGTACCCCTTCTTCTTCCAGTACCTGAAGAAAATACATCAAGAATTCCTGTGCATCTTGCTGTACATTTTGAGAAAACTGTGTACATCCTGAACATACATCTAAAAGTTTTCTAATTTCAGTAGCACTTTCTATTTTAGTTTTATCAATACTCAGCTTTTCAAAAAGGAGACTCAGCACAGAACAGAATCTTTTTCCCTGATTTACTATTATCTGCTCTTGCAAACTTTCAAGATAAAATACAACATTCAGCACTACATTAGCGTAGCAGTTGACACCAGAGCTATTTTCAAAATGACAACCACCAACCTCTTCAACATTGTCCTTTTTCTTTTTGCTTGCAATTACATCACTCTTCTTTTGTTTTCTCTTCTCTACATCCTCATTACAGATATTCTCAATTCTCCTTTTCCGAGAAACAACACGTTTTTCCAACACAGGATACTGACCTAAATGAGGAGCATAGGTTCTTCTTAATCTATTATACTCCTTTACACAATTTGCATCAGCACTAACTTTTGAGTCATCAAAGTCTATCATGAATAAACCAGATAATGTTTTCACTCGTGACAAAGCAACATAAGCCATACCTTCTTTGAACACAGTTGAACCAATGTTCACAAAAGCACAATCTACAGTTAATCCTTGAGACTTGTGAATAGTTACAGCATATGCTAGAGAAAACGGAAACTGCTTCCTACGTACATATAAGTCTTTCACAAGCAAAAAACGGACTGAACAACGACAAATGTCTTTAACCTCTTCAATCTGATCAAACTTTATTTTTAAAAATTCAGTCCCATCTTTTTTCTGCTAGTTCACAAAACCCACAACTTTACCCATAGCTCCATTCACTAAGCCTTTTTCAACATCCAAATTTCTCCTTAAAAATACTCTACAGTTCATGCAAACATATAGATTTTTTTCTAATCCAGCTGTTTTCGAAATTTTCTTCTCTAGAGAATCCAATTTTTTTCTCAGTTCGCCTGTTAATGTAATTGTAATTCTTTCATGCTGAATTTTGTCCACTGCTTCCAATTTCTTAATCTCTTCCTTTTCCAATTTCAAAAGTTCCTCATTAAATATTGAGCATTCACGTAGAGTTGGCATTAAGCAGATTACACTTTTCTTTTCTGCAATGTTCTTGTATATTTTCTCTGCAACTATTTCTTCCTTTGGGAATAAATTATGTAGCAACCGACTCTGTAATGCTTTCCTGCCAACTTCAGTGAGTAGTCCAATTCTGATATCTTTCAGAATACTTGCATAATCTTCATCGTTTGCTTGCCTCATATTAGTAGTAAGTTCCTTGTACTCAAAGAAGGACCAAATATTTGCATTACCAATGCTTCCCAATGACTTCTTTGTGTCTTCATGTGTAACAGTATTAAACACTGGTTGTCCTTTAACTGGAGTAAGCTGTAGAAGATCCCCAAAAACTATGACATGTTTTCCACCAAATAACACGTCATAGTCTCTCCTTAGAATTTGCTGCATTCTTAAATGCACAAAGGCAAGCATTAAGTTTGATACCATGTTCACCTCATCAATAATGAGAACTTGCATCTTCTTCAACACTCTTGACACTTCGAAGCATGCTTCTCCTGTTAGCTTGTGGTATTCTATTTTGTTCTCATGCTCCACTGGTAACATTAGCAAACGATGTAAGGTAATTCCTTTTATGTTATATGCTGCTAACCCAGTTGGAGCAGTAACAACACAAGACAAAGTTGAATCAGTTTTTTGCTGTAGGTAGCTTCTGATGACTTTTATTAAGAAACTTTTTCCAGTTCCAGCTTGTCCGCTCACATACATCCTGATTGGTTCAAATGATGTGCATGAGCACTCTTTTTTTTCATGTAGTAATCCGTGATCAATTTTGTTTCTGATCTCTTCATAAATTTGTTGCTGTTCTTCATTCAGTTGTTCTTCCAAATTTGGTAAGTCTATTAATTCTTCTTGAGCTTGATTCATAGCCGTTTCCACTTCAGTCATGGCTATTGCAGCTTCATTTTCTACGATTGGTTGTCCAAGGGGATCTTGACTGAGCGTTCCTGAACTTTGGCTGTCTTGAGAACTGTCTCTAGCTACTTCAGCTGCAATTGTAGCTTCCTGTTCAATTTCTTCATTTAACATTTGGACATAATTTGTGAAAGTACTGTATTCAATCGTATCTTTACATGCATTAAATGAGTCCTCATAGCTCTGGAATTCTCCAAGTAGTTCATCCTCTGAACGCCATGGTTTGAACAGCTGTAAAAGTGCCAAGTAGTAAAATTCCTTTTTGTCAGTAGTGTCGCAACTCAGCTTCCGGTGATTTATCAAACTTCCTTTTGTTTGCTTCACCAAACATCCTTCCTCACCACTGACTTTATATTTTCCATTGTTGATGTCTTCTGTGGCATTCCGTTTAAAAATGAAGTTCTGCAGCACTTCATAGAGACACATGTTTTCAAGGTGATGACTTCTTTTTGGGTAATATGTGTCCAACATGTTTGTTTTTAAAATGTCTGTACTTTCAGGTTCGAACTGTGCTAAATATTCAATTTCTCCAACAGATTTCAGTACCCGATTTCTCATTGCTGCAAGGCCTAAACTTGCCCAAATTATTCTTCTTGATTTCGAGTAGAGACTTGCAGAAGATAACCTATCTGAACATTCGTAGGATCCAATTTCTCGATGCGATAACATCTTTAAACTGAAACTGTATAGCTTCTTACTGACAGTCTTCTCGTGAGAAATCTCTTCCCACATTTCTTTCAATTCAGTCTTTTCTGATTTAGTAATGTAAGACGTTACATATCGAGCAACAGCAATGGAATTGTCAGCTACATACTGTATATCCATGTTAGCATTCCACATGGATAAAATGACTGGGTTGTAGTCATTTATATATTTTGATTCTTCTTTTCTTTTTAGGTTGTAGGTATTCTTAGGTGATTTTCTTGTAATAGTATGTCTCACAGCTGACATAAAACTGTTTACTCTTCCTTTTGAAAGAACAGGTCTAGGAAATCCAAATCGACATTTAGTGTAGAATTTATCTTTGCTCTTGTACTTCCGTCGACAGTATTTTCCACACCGATGACTTTGGAAACGTAAAACTTGCTCCTTTAACTTTTTCTCTTCTGTGCTTTTTGGTATAGCACATGTTGCATATTCTTCGATGAAACTTAAAACAGCATCATCAGATTCTGTTCCAAATTTTGGGGCATCCTTGATCCACAACAGCATATGAATATGAGGAGCACCTCTTGCTTGGTACTCTTTTCTCCAAAAGAAATCCACAACTTCTCCAAGAGGTGGATTTTTTTTATTGCAGATGAAGCACATCATAGCCTCAAATCTATGATTGAAATATCTGCAAACATTAACCGGATCCAATGAGCACAGTTCTCCTGCTGTCTTGTATTGGATGTTTTTAATGTTTGAATTTGCCTCTCGTAGAAAATCCAGTAAATCATCCCAAGCGTACTCAGCACAGCTTAGGGTAAGGAACCATGTTGGAGTTCCTAAATTCCGTAACATGCATTTTAATTCACCATGGCGTCGGTACCAATATTCATTTGTCCCACGCTGACAAGCCATCAGATTGATCAGTTGTGTTTCCAAATGATCCTCTCGGTGCTGCACTTTCTCCATAAAATCCTTAGCAGACACATTTTGTAAATGTACTCCACTTTTTAAAATGTGATTTACTGCATAAGATAATGCAGACAAGTCGCTTTCAAATAAAAGATGGAACAAATAAGGAATACTTTGACGAAATCTTGGATCTTCTGCATATAGTCTTGTAGTCCGATACTCAGAAGCTGGAATCTGTTCTGGACGTTCATCGTATCGTCCTCCTTTTCCTGTAGGAAACAGCTGGGGAAAACATCGAGCTTCCAAGCTCTCCTCCCATACACTCACGGGAGTTCCTTTTGCTTTCTTCATCTGAAACAGATCAATAGTGTCTCCCATAACTTCTTTTGAATGAAGAGGATGTATGCTAAAATGTTCATAAATTTCTTCTTCTTTTGACTTGTCCACTTTTTCAATTTGACCAGTTGGTGTTTCTGTGTCTTCTTGTAAATCTTCTTCTTCTTCTTCTTCTATATAAATTGATTCATACCATTTATTATTTTTTTTCAAATACAAATTTGCTCTTTGTACTTTCCGTACATCCACCAGCTCCTGCCAAATTTTCTTGTTCTTTGTAGGTACACCATTAACCAGAATAACTAATGGTTCAGTTTCCAAACTATCTGCATCAATTGTTTCCATATTTTTTTTCAAATCTAATGGCAAATAGACAACTCTTCCTTTTAAACCTCTTAGTAAATCTGAAGGAGGTAATTTACCGGTTTTTGGCTCCATACGTACTATAGTCTGGAACGGATGGACACATTGAATGAGTATAGACTCATAAGTATTTAAATCAGAAAGTTCAGCAGGAATATCATGCAATTCTAAATTATTATGTACAGCTCTTGCTGGCATTTTATTTTCTTCTAACTTGTTATAACAGTATTTACAAATACGTTGATCTTCACCCAAATCAAAAAATTTTCCAGAAATATATATGTTGCAAAATACTTCCACTTATAATTATATTCTTCTTCACTTTTTCTGTAGAGATCAACATTCCTGGTTTGATTTTTATAATGAGTTCTGCGGCAACAAATACAAGTAATATTTGGTCTTTCATTAGAGATGATTGCAAATTTTGTCATTTGATCATCAAATTTCTTACTTACAGAGGGTTCTACATTCTCTTCCACATCTTCCTCGATAACTGTGTCATTACCTGCACTCTCTTGTTCTGGACCAAAGTAACTAAACTGAATTTCATCAGTAACCTTCTCTACATCTGATACCGATCCACGGAACAGAGCCCTATTCAATTCATCTAACTTTATTGCTGGACTTTTAGCAAAATACAATCGTCTCACAAACTTTCTCATTTCAGTATGATGAACTGCCAGCATCCTAAAATGGTGAAAAACACTTTGACACACTTTCCTAGATAGACAAGCCAGAGAGTGTCCTTGCAAACCAGTATTCTCTCTCACTCTGCATGGATCTAGACTTTGAAGCACCTTAATCTTCTGTTTAACACTTTTTTTACTATATTCTCTTAGAAACTCACGAAATTTATCAATAGATTCCTGACGCACAGTGCAAATACTACTACAATTCCAAGTATACACTGGGGCTTTAGGACGTCTCCCCATAACCTCATCCGCCATCACTTGTTCCTCATCTCTTGGAACCATTTTCTCCTTCTCCATTATACAACCATTTTTCACTTCATAAGCACGACCTCTGGTGTCAACTGCATGCAGCAAACTATTACTTTGAAGATAACTCTCTTCATTAAAAAAAGGTTCACTACTTGAACTATGCATCCATTCTCCTAAAAACACTTTACAAAAGTTTGTTCTTTTCACTAGTCTTTTCCTTTTGCTTTGTGATTTCAGTACATTGACCATTTTATCTAATGTACGCATCCTGTTCAAAATTAAAATGAATAGTTTCCTTTTTAATTCTAAAGCCTTTGCTACAATGGCTTCAATTTCTTTTTTTCTCTTATAAAATTTCGCTTTTTTCTTATATTTCTTCACATCCTTTATCAAATTGGACATAACTCTTCTCTGAAACATTTTTCTACGAATCTCTTTAAACGCTGTTTTTCTTTTTAAGTTAATCTTTATTGTTTCTGAAGGTACATTTGCATTAACTAAATGCTCAATTTTTTACTGTAGTTTTCTATTTAAAACAGTATTTCCAGTACAGACATTTTGTATATTTTTCCTTTTTTTGAAGATATTTTTTAAAAATTCTTTTGTCTGCTTACCAGAAGACTTTCTCTTTTTCCCAACATGAGCATCTCCAACTAACTTGGGTCCTCCAGTTGTCTTCAAATATAGATTTTTTTTCTGGTTTTTCCTTACTCTGGATTTTGTAGGCATCTTAAATTTTGTTCACTGCTCTTCAGCAATACCTGAAAGAAACTAAAAAAAAATTCCTTTATTTTATTTAAATATATTACTATATTTTTTATGATCTTTTCAAATCTTAAAATACTATGTACCCCTTTCCTACAAGTGAAAATCACAATAAAACTATCACGAATTAAATATCTAAAAACAATTCCTGTGTGCACACAGACTCATGGTGGGATTTTATGCAGAAAAAGAAATTTCTTTGCCAATTTGAAAGCACACTTACTACTCTTTTTTTGGCAAGTGATAAGTACTTTTACAGTCTGACACATTTTCAATCCACTTTTCAGAATCTGAAAACAGCACATGTCCAAACAGCTTTTTGAGACCAGGAACATGTGTAACCTGGGTGAATGACTACACTCCAGCAAAGGCAACCAGCCTTAGTGATGTTGAATGTATTTGCATTACTCACTGCAACCTCAAACACCACTCGGTTGTGAATACTATGCATGATTCTACAGGATAAACAGCTGGGTGTGTGCCAAGAGTCTGCTTCTACAGTAAAAAAGATGCCCCTTTTCTAGTAATGCAAATCTACAATTACCAGAGTAACACCAAATAAATCTCTGTCAACAATTCCTCTTTGCACACAGAGTCATCTTCTCATTCTATGCAGAAAACAGTATTCCTCATTTACACCAGTACACCTTAATTTATGGTGAAAACATAGTCCATAATATTTTACATGTTCCTTACATTTAAATTTCTCACAAAACACAAAATGAAAAACACAACTTCAACAAAAGGAATCCCAATTCTATTATTCATTTCTAAATTTACCACATACATCCCCTCTCAAACTCATAACTCACCTTTAAAATTAGTTAGTTGTGAAAGAAATGTGGCACTCAAACAGCAGATTATCAGAGCCAGGATCTCTGTTCTGTACAACTCTCTCCTCTCAGCAGAACCAGATAATGGCAATGTTTCCCTCTCTTTTTCCACACATATACATGTTAACTTCAAATAACACTGCTTCCCACATTTTTTCAAATGGAAACACACATTTCTATTGGTTGAAAATGTCAACCCTTTTCCAAATGCACCCTTCCCCCAACATGACTTCTACCTCCTAGCATAGCAACAGCTCATGGAACACTGGTGTGAGCAAAGAGGTCAGAAGTTCATCAAACAATGTTTCTATTGCTAAGAGCAAGACTGCTTGACCTGTCAAACCTTACAGCAAATCCAATTTAATCTTCTGTGGGAACACAATTTTCTGAACCAATACAAAACATGCTTCTAAAAATGTACACATGCAGCCTAGTTTTTAGTGTAGAATGGTTTGAAACAGCCAATGAGTTATTTTTATTAAAAAAAATATGTATGCCTCCATTTTCCAACTGTCTTTCATTTCATTTTCCCATTCTACTGAAATACACCTCCTGAGTGCATCCAGATCTCCTTGGAAGATGTTCACAGTGTGGATTGTAGGGCACAGCTATGTCTTCTGGAGTGAAAAGTATGCAGAGAAAACAGGTATGGTGAGAGACCTTGCTTTGCCAAATGTAGACATTAAATGGATTGGTCAGAGAGGGTTAAAGTGGCACCAATTGATGCCATTGGTGAAATCCTTGATGCAAATCCAACACCCTGACCTCATAATAGTGCACTGTGGTGGCAATGACCTAGGCACTTTGACTGGGGTAGGTCTGGAAATGCTTATGAAGGAGACCTTTGCACAACTGTTTTCACTTTTCCCTAAAACTGCCTTTCCGTATTCTAACATATGCCAAAGGCAAAAATGGAACTGGTCCAATCAATTTTGTCCACAGATTGACAAAGCAAGAAAGCACGTCAACAAATCTGTTTCTGCTTTCCTCCGAGACTATGGTATGGGTTCCATTTACCACAACAACTTGCGTTACAACATGCAAGACATTTATAGAGAAGATGGTGTACACTTCACTGATGAAGGGAACAGAGTCTTCCTCTTGAACCTTAGACTCTGCATCGGTACTTACTTGTAGGTACCACTAAAAAATCACTTCATAAACACAACGGCTCTTTCACTAAAAAATCACTTCTTAAACACAACGGCTCTTTTTAGAGCCCCCTAATATCTAAACACTTAAATCTGAATTTTATTTCTTTTTTTATTTTTTTTTTCTGCCGTACGCATACGGTAAGCTTACCGTACGCGCACTCGGCGATTTTTTTTTTAAATTAATAAATGTATTTTTCGTACTTTTGTGTCCTTCTTTAACCCCCTTTCAAATGTTAGGGGGTCTATAACTCTCTTCCTTGCCCCCTTTTCACGTTATCTCCCTTTTTTTTTCTGTGTGAAACACACAAAATGGCGGCCGACACTTCCTGATTTCGTCCGATTCGAATGTTTACAGTCATGTGACAACCAATCAGATTTGAGCTCGCGCACGGCACCGTACGCGTACGGTAAGCTTACCGTAAGCGCACGGAGCGCGCTTACAGATATATATATTGCTTTAAATGCTATTTTCTCAGGAACTACTGAACAGATTTACACCAGACCTACAAAAGGCACATCCTTGACCTGCGGACTACCTCTCTGCCAAATTTCAAGTAATTCTGTTCAGCCGTTCGGGCTGTAGCTGTGTCTAAAGGTCCTATGGAAAAATGCATGGGGAAAACGCGTTTTGGGACCCCCCCTTTTTCTCAGCCCCCGCTTGACGAATCCCCCCAAGACTTTCAGGGAAGGAGCGGAGCGGAGCGCCCCACCTATTTTGATAATTTCGCGTTGATTCGTTAACCGGCGCCAAAGTTATTCCAAATAGAATGTTGCAGATTTCCTATGGAAACACGGTCCTAACTATAACTACCTACTGGCGACCGCCAGTAGGTAATATATATATATATATATATATATATATATATATATACATATACATATAAATATATATATCCAACTGAGAAGCGCACCACAATTGAAACGCCACACACGGTCGTGTAGAATACCTTTTATTTGGCAGGATAGCAGGGAAGAAGGTCCACCTTTGCAGCTATGGTTAGTAGCCAAACATGTTTCGGGTTTGCTTGTCCCTTGGTCACTGGCTTCACAACGGAGAGAACAGCTGCGGAGATTTTCTGCCGCACTCGCGGAGGCTCGATTTAAAGTCCCGCCCTGGTGGGCGTGTCTGATGACTGCATTCTGGGATTGTGAGTTCTTTGAAAGCCATCGTGGCATTGCGCTTTATCTCCCAATCAATTTCTTATTCCTATAGTAGATAGCTGCACAGGGCAAAGCTGGGTCCCCGCTAGTGATGACCTGCCACATCGGTCACGCCGTTCCTTGTACGCCTGTAATCATCGGCGTGTAGGATCTGCTCCTCCGCAGCGGGGCGTTTCGCAGCCTGGCACAGACCACTATATATCCAACTGAGAAGCGCACCACAATTGAAACGCCACACACGGTCGTGTGGAATACCTTTTATTTGGCAGGATAGCAGGGAAGAAGGTCCACCTTTGCAGCTAAGGTTAGTAGCCAAACATGTTTCGGGTTTGCTTGTCCCTTGGTCACTGGCTTCACAACGGAGAGAACAGCTGCAGAGATTTTCCGCCGCACTCGCGGAGGCTCGATTTAAAGTCACGCCCTGGTGGGCGTGTCTGATGACTGCATTCTGGGATTGTGAGTTCTTTGAAAGCCATCGTGGCATTGCGCTTTATCTCCCAATCAATTTCTTATTCCTATAGTAGGTAGCTGCACAGGGCAAAGCTGGGTCCCCGCTAGTGATGACCTGCCACATCGGTCACGCCGTTCCTTGTACGCCTGAATCATCGGCGTGTAGGATCTGCTCCTCCGCAGCGGGGCGTTTCGCGGCCTGTCACAGACCGCTATATATCCAACTGAGAAGCGCACCACAATTGAAACGCCACACACGGTCGTGTAGAATACCTTTTATTTGGCAGGATAGCAGGGAAGAAGGTCCACCTTTGCAGCTAAGGTTAGTAGCCAAACATGTTTCGGGTTTGCTTGTCCCTTGGTCACTGGCTTCACAACGGAGAGAACAGCTGCAGAGATTTTCCGCCGCACTCCCGGAGGCTCGATTTAAAGTCCCGCCCTGGTGGGCGTGTCTGATGACTGCATTCTGGGATTGTGAGTTCTTTGAAAGCCATCGTGGCATTGCGCTTTATCTCCCAATCAATTTCTTATTCCTATAGTAGGTAGCTGCACAGGGCAAAGCTGGGTCCCCGCTAGTGATGACCTGCCACATCGGTCACGCCGTTCCTTGTACGCCTGTAATCATCGGCGTGTAGGATCTGCTCCTCCGCAGCGGGGCGTTTCGCGGCCTGGCACAGACCGCTATATATCCAACTGAGAAGCGCACCACAATTGAAACGCCACACACGGTCGTGTAGAATACCTTTTATTTGGCAGGATAGCAGGGAAGAAGGTCCACCTTTGCAGCTAAGGTTAGTAGCCAAACAAGTTTCGGGTTTGCTTGTCCCTTGGTCACTGGCTTCACAACGGAGAGAACAGCTGCAGAGATTTTCCGCCGCACTCGCGGAGGCTCGATTTAAAGTCCCGCCCTGGTGGGCGTGTCTGATGACTGCATTCTGGGATTGTAAGTTCTTTGAAAGCCATCGTGGCATTGCGCTTTATCTCCCAATCAATTTCTTATTCCTGTAGTAGGTAGCTGCACAGGGCAAAGCTGGGTCCCCGCTAGTGATGACCTGCCACATCGGTCACGCCGTTCCTTGTACGCCTGTAATCATCGGCGTGTAGGATCTGCTCCTCCGCAGCGGGGCGTTTCGCGGCCTGGCACAGACCGCTATATATCCAACTGAGAAGCGCACCACAATTGAAACGCCACACACGGTCGTGTAGAATACCTTTTATTTGGCAGGATAGCAGGGAAGAAGGTCCACCTTTGCAGCTAAGGTTAGTAGCCAAACATGTTTCGGGTTTGCTTGTCCCTTGGTCACTGGCTTCACAACGGAGAGAACAGCTGCAGAGATTTTCCGCCGCACTCGCGGAGGCTCGATTTAAAGTCCCGCCCTGGTGGGCGTGTCTGATGACTGCATATAAATATATATATATACACACACACAACCCCTTACTCCAAAAGGAAAAGGCAGGCACGCTCACAAAGCTTGCTTGCATACGGCTTCTTTTAGGTCACCTCCAACCCTGCAGCTAAAAGAGACGCGTTTCGGCTGTAGGAACAGCCTTTGTCAATCTGATTGACGCCATATTTGACAATGAATATATAGCGTGCCTACTACATAGAAATGGTAGAAATACTATACATGCTTCAAATACTACAAATTGAAATACACATATCAGGTAATTATTAACAATTGCTTAATGCATCCAAAATAGATTTACACAAATAGTATGAGCATAAAAACTTTCAGAATCTAACAATTTAAATACATACATTTGAAACGACTCCTATTGATTAACATATGGCGTCAGTCACCTCACTTAGCATGTATAAATGTTTAATAAAGAAGGTTTATTGGGCTGCATGTATTTATATCTAGTTGTTCACCGTAAATGCTGGAGCTAATTGGCAACAACTGCTTGCCTGATCACTGCTGAACATTTTGTGTAAATATTCATATATTGGGAGTCCGGAAGAATCAATGTATATGTCATATTTCCTCGCTCTTCAAAACATTGCACATTGGCGTGTATAGACCATGACATCTATTAATGTCACATTGAGCCTTAACATCGCCATAACATTGTAGAGGACTAACGCGGGACTACCACTCCCAAGATGCCATAGTAAAACATCATCTTTCCGAAGACCTAGGGTATGGCTATTACACACATGAATGCTGGTACATATTGTTAAGATATAGGCCCTCTGAGCAAGTTAAGGAAGTTCAACATCTCCGTGCTCGTGAAATATTTTCGGCAGGGATAAAAATTGCACAACTTTGGAGTTTATAATGTTCAGCATAAAGTACGTACATGGAAGTAGATCCAAGGCAAACCCATCAGTCACTCGGAAAATATCCACTGTTAACAGCAGCCCAACGAGAATTATGATGCGGGGTCCTCATGCAAAGATTAATAAACACCGCAAACCTCACCAATCTGATATATATATATAAATAGATATAGATAGATATAGATATATATATCCATATCCAACTTAACTGGTCGCTATCACATTAGCTTCTTTTGAATGGTGAGGGACCCGTGATCAAGGGACCGAGAGCTCCCAAACACGTTGGGCGGCATTGTTGAACTAATCAAATAAACATGCTTGGAAAAGGATGAAAGCCGCGGTGTGTTTCTTCCTTGGCTTTTGGATCATTATCTTGAACAGAAGACTTGCACATTGTTTGGATATATATGAATATATCATTCACTATGTGAATGCCAAACGGTTGTATGACAGAACTCCGCATGCCTTAACAACGCAGGCACCAGTCGTTACTTTATTGCGCAAGTTGTTGCAATGACTTGCTTTAGGGGGTGCTGAACTTTGAAATATTACAAATTACTATTCCAACTCTAGTCTACACAACAGTAGGGAAGGTGTTGGACTTAAAAATCCAACACCAGTCCAACAACGCTGTCCCTTGCGTGGTAAAGTAATGCGTGGTAACTTTGCAGTCACTGTAGTGACTGCATTGTAAAGGCAGGTCGTTGTTATGACTGCGGGGTTAAGGATATTTCCCCTGATGATCACCTTTGATCAGATGCCTCCGTACGTGATAGGGGCTTCACGTCATTAAGTTGCAAACAAGATTCCAAAAAAGAGAACAGAGCAATCTTGCAGGTAAAGGTATATGTTCAATTTAATCACCAAGCAGAAACATTTTGGCATGAAAAGTCTTTCTCAATGTTGGTGTGCGCCATGAATCACAGGACAAACTTTAAGTAGCTCTGAGATGACTTCCATTGGATTATACATTATAGACAGTAAAAGCAGACTACTTTGTCGGACTTCACAGCCAACATGCCGCCATCACTGTGTGTGTCCTTTGATTGTTCATTAGTGTCTATAACGGTGTCAGTGCACTTGTTTTAACTTGGTAGCTTGTTTTACCACAGTGGATATTGCATGACACCTCTGTTTTTCACGTAGGCTGTATAATCTCACAGTCTGCAATACTTTCAAGGGGGTGATCAATACTTTAAGCTATGAACTGAACTCCACGCCCCTCTTTGCTATGCTTGCCATTGCATCTGCACATACCGTAATGTTCCATTTTGGCAGGTATGCCATTTATTTATGACCGCGGCAGTTCTGGAAGTGTTGAATAAACACTATTCACAAATTCCACTGTGTGACTGCCAAACACATGAGAAATTAAGGTCAGAAAATAATTGTATATCTGGACGATTGAGTCTGCAAGAGGCCTGATTTCATATGTGAGATTATAAGCAGTGCATGGCGGGGGCGCAAGATATAGTTAGCTGTGCTTACTATAACCAAACAATTTCTCTGTTTTTTTTTTGTTCAAAACGTTAATGTTGTCAATTACATATTCACCTAACTATAACATTACTTTACTCTTTGTTTTTTCTGACATAGGAACAAGTGAAAGTTAGTTCACAAAACCATAACTGGAGTATTTCAATTGTTTTGGTTTTTTTTTAACATCGGCTCGTCTCACCCCAACACCTAACTATAAAGTTCTTTAACTAGTTTTTTTCAGTGAAAAATAAATCATATACATCATATATATATAATGAATCGGATACTGTTCGATTGATAACCACCTTTAGCAGTCAGGATAAAGAATTGCGAAAACTAATCTACAAGAACTGGCCAATAGTACAAACTGATCTTACTATGTCTCAATTAGTGCCCCACTTGCCGCAGATCACTTTTAGACGAGCGCCCTCCATGAAAACAAATCCTGAGGTTGGTGTTACTAAAAATTGGTTGTCTAACCGCACAGGGTTTTTCAAATGTAGCTCATGTAGAGCTTGCAAATTTGGCACTAACACCTTTGAGTTCACTAATGCCTTTGAACAGAATCCAACCAGTATCAAAGGTTTTTTTACTTGTAAAACGGAGTATGCAGTATACATTTTAGAATGCACATGTAAGTTGAAATACATTGGCAGCACCAAGCTACAGCTATCTGCACGCATACTACAACATCTCCGTGCGTTAGTGAACTTGGACCCCAGCTATCCTGTAGCACTCCATTTTAAGTTAGTTAATCACAACAACCTCAACGATCTTAAATATTTTGTGATTGATGCGGTATCCAGAGTACCTAGGGGCGGTAATCGAGAGAAAAGACTTAGACAACTAGAATCTCATCACATAGTACTGTTAGATACAAAGATGCCAAATGGGCTTAATACAGGTGATGATTTACATAACTTTTTATAGAACTACTTTCACTTTTTAATCGTTCTTTTAGCCTGTTCGTGCTTTGGTTTTAACCTAGTTTTAACCTTCTGGGTGGGATTGGGTTTTTTACCCTCATATATTGGGAGGATTTTAGTGTGTGCACTTTTTAATCGTTCTTTAAGCCTGTTCGTGCTTTGGTTTTAACCTAGTTTTAACCTTCTGGTTGGGATTGGGTTTTTATCAGGGTCATGTTTCAGGATTTTTTAGACGGTTTATTGGGTGCCACACTTTTATCTTCGTATATTGGAACTGTGGTAAATAATTTAATTACCGGTACTTAATTTGATGCGGAAAATTATTAAGAATAACTCAGTAAAATGAGAGGCAGAATCCGTGGTATTAGAGGGTCTGAAAGGCTTTATTCCTTACAAAGGAAAATAGGATGGGTCGACCCATGGCAATCATATTCCATCACCACGAAGGTTCAGGAAGGATAGGCAATACATTATTGACAGATAATCATTTTTATAGAAAAACATTACAGTGAAACAGATGCAGGAGGCGTAACAGCTGATAAAACAGATAATAATATGCATGCGTAACTAAAAATAGGCGTAACTGGGTGTAACTAAAAAACGTCATTATGCATGATGTCAGCAATGGGTGGATCCATAAGAGAATCTTGCAATGTCAGCAGAAATATTTGGCAAGGATGCGCGCGCAGCCGCATGACGTGTGATTGACGTGCAACTAGGGGGTGAAGGGGACTTGACATTTAGCTCTACATGTGGAGACAGAAGTCTGGGAGGTCAAGTCAACCTAATCCCGAATCATATCTAACATCCTATGTTTAAAGAACTATGTTATCCAATAGGAAAGGTTTCTCGGGCAGAATCTATTCTATACTGACTGTGAGTGCGTGTACAAGCGTCTAAGTGTCTACATGAGATGCGAGGGCAGAAATCTTCCATAGTAACAGGGCTATGAATTACTTGCACAGGGACAGCAAGGCCGGGCTCTTCGCTCGGTAGCTGGAAGAATGTTTACCTAAACTACTAGACAGGAATGCATTGGATGGGGAGCGGAGCAGATAATCTTGAAGGTGAAATACAGTTTTTGGCAGGCAGACAGGCCGAAGTCAGGCACCGTTAGCCGCGCAGGGAGTAGGACAAAGTTCATGGATACAGATGCGAGCTCAGACTGGAGCTGTCAGAGGTAGGAAGCAGGGAAAAGCTTGATGGCAGCATTCAGGGCCTACTCGCCTGAACTGCAAAATAGAGTAACTGAGCCATACAAAGTCGGTGGCCTTTCATACTTAGGAATAGAATATCCGACCCATTCATGGCGGATCTGAAAGAGGACATGTTGACGGTGGACGCACATGTATTTGCGTCTCCATAACTGGAACTGGAGGGAACATACATGTACTTGTAGCATGTACATGGAACCGTTGGGGTCCAAGATAGGGGACATAACTGATCATAAAAATCCATATTTCCACATTCCCTCCTTGTCCCCTACTTGCCCTTAAGAGATATCAATCTTCATTAATCCATCAATCTGTTCATATAACATCATTTGTTCTTCTTTCTTCTTTCGGCATTGTGAACGAAAACTTGAATGTGGGATACACGATGTGGCACACAGACCACAAATCGCTGGCCCACATTGTAGACATAAGCAGCAACTGAATAGTATGAGAAAGCCAATACCTAGGAAGGATAGTATTCTCCATCCCCAGGCTGACAACACGCTCCAAAACCAACCGGACCAAGTCCAGGTGCCTGGATTCTGGTGTATCTGGCTTACAATCTTATGAAGGCGAGTTATAGCTTTATATACAGATGGCGAATTTTCTGGGATGAATATGCAGCAGCTTGACCCGATGACCCTACAAGCTCCGCCCCTATCGGCCAGGATGACGTCAAGGACAAGACGATTTTGAAGGACAACAATCCTCATCGCAGACTGCTCCTCTGTCAAGTTGCCCAAGGCGGAAATAGTTTCATTCACTACGGCTTCAAGAGTCCTAGTCAATCTACGTATCAACTTACTATTGGTAACTGTACCTATATAGGGAAAGAGGCCTTTATTGAAATCTGTATATTTTTCCCATGCCGTCTCAGTGTAATCGACAATTGGGAGATCTCTCTGTTGTCTAGTGTGTACTAAATGGATATTCCTATGATAATCAGGAGGGGCTAGGAAAACAGGTGGCAGAAGGAATGCTATGAAACAGGTGCCATCCCAATCTAGAGGTAAGCGTGTATATGCGGTCTGACCACATATGAAATAGGAATGACGAGAAGCTCTAAATGTAGACTTGCCTTGATCACTGAATTTTATTACAGTGGTGCATTTACTATGGCCCATATGTATGGAGCCATTCTTTCTCACACATAATTCCCCTTTTACTGGGAATACTGACATGGCGGGCAAGATTGGTGTAGCTTCGGATTCAACGTTCAGGATCATGAGATTAAGTGTAAAATTACCTAATCCATATACTTCGTTTTCTAGATCAGTTCCTGTTCTTTTGGGGAGTCCCTCCTTGTTAGGGTAGCAGACTTTGAGTAAAACTAGGTTCAGGTTTCCCCATACCCAGTTGTCTTGATAAACTACTGAATTTGAATCTAGGGAATTGATCAAACTAAACCATGCTCCACAGGAGCCATTGTGTGTGAACGGATATGGAAAGAGAGGCAATACTCCCTTATAGTTCTGATAGGGAGGGAGTCGGCCACATATCCAACAATTGGTAGCATTGCTGGTCTGATGGGAATGATGTAACATACTAATAAAAGTGTTATTACGCAGCGCAAATCTATAGGACAATTCATGCGTAGGTAATTCGCTAAAAGAATGTTCTGCAGTTACATTGTGATTATGTTTAAGAATAGGGTAATACATATGCAACAGTATACTTGCAGTGATAATCAGAAGATTTAAGAAAAACAAAATTAATAACGTTACTGTGCAATGACTACGCAGTGATTTACAATACGCATGCTTCTTCAACTGTATTAGACTTTTTCTTTCTCTATTCAGGTCTAGAGGATACATGTCAGGAACAAATTCAACCGCTTCACCTCGGAGAGGACTTAAACAATCAAATTGTCTGACTTACTAGACCGCAGTTTTAATTTGTATTGGTCCGTATCATTTAGTTCAACCAATGGAAGCTTTAAGTCAATAGGTGAAGACACACGTGGTGTGACATTTACATCCGATGGTAGTCCATGAAATTTCTTGATATGACTTGAATGCAGCCAGCCTTTCCGGCCTTCGATCTTCACGGCTGTCCTTGTGGTAAGCAATACTAGTTGCGGCGACTTCCACCTAGGATCCAGCTGAGTCTTCCGGTCAAAATTTCGCACTAACACCAGGTCCCCGGGAACTACGTCATGGGGTTTCACCTCAGTGTTGTCGGGAAAGGCTGCAGCTACCTGTGAACGACAAGATTGTAGTGCAGACATCAAAGAAGCCAGGTAGTCTGTCAGCATATTACAGTCAACATCAGTTATTTTACGGGGTATAGGCGTCCCCCACATATTTGGTGGTCTGCCAAAGATCACCTCATACGGGGATAGCCCTGTTCGAGAGTGCACTACCATTCTCATGTAAAAGAGTGCAACTGGTAAAGCTATTACCCAATCGACACCTTTCTCTCTACATATTTTGGACAATCTGATTTTCAGAGTTTGATTATGTCGTTCCACGAGACCTGCTGCCTCGGGGTGTCGGACACAATGAAACTTCCATTGATATCCTAGCAAAAGTGAAACATGTTTCATCAATTCGGATGAGAACGGCTGGCCGTTATCTGAGTAGACAACACGTGGTAAACCATATCGTGGGAAGAATTCTCGGACTAACTGTTTGGCAGTAGTCGGGGCAGTGTAATCTGAGACGGGATACGCCTCTGTCCAACGGGAAAGAGCGCATACAACTACGAGAACATATTTGAATCCTCGACAACGTTCCATCTGGATATAATCCATCTGGAGGACTTCAAAAGGGTGATCAGGAGGCTGAAATCCACCCTGCTCTATGGAAATGCTTTTACCTGGATTAAACTGACAACATATCATACAGGTACGGACTTTTTGTTTAGCTGCTGCTCGTAAATGTTTGTTGAACCAAATGTGTTGAATACTGTCTAGCATAGCTTTTTCTCCTAGGTGCGCTGGACTATGTATTGTATTGATAACGACTTGAACCATGGAATCAGGAAGAAACCATATAGATTTTTCCTTCGTCATCCATCCTTGATCTGTTTGGATCCCTCCTAATTCAGTCCATTTCTTTATTTCATCTGGTGTAGCATGTGTCTGTATGTCAATTACGTCAAGAGCGGGATCCTTAACTATCATGCAATGTGTTGGTGTCGGGACTATTGTCTTTGTCATGTCAGTTATGTGAGTTTGAGCAGTCTGTTTAGCTGTTCTGTCAGCTAAATCATTGCCTTGAGAAATGACATCAGTAACTTTCGTATGAGCTTTGCATTTCATAATCGATATTGCAGTGGGTAGATGTATTGCATCTAATAGGGCATGAATGAGTGGTCCGTGCTGAATGTGGGCACCGTGAGAAGTTAAATAACCTCTCTCTCGCCACAGCACGCCGAAGTCATGTACCACTCCGAATGCATAACGTGAGTCAGTGTATATATTAACTTTCTTATTTGCGGCTTGAATACAGGCTTGTGTCAGAGCAATAAGCTCTGCTGCTTGAGCTGACAAGGTATTTATACAGTTTGTTTCAATGACTTCAGTGTCTGTTGTGACTGCATACGCGGCCACTAACTCTCCTGTATTTGTTCTCATGCATGAACCATCTACATACAACGTCAGGTCTGGATCTGGCAATGGGACATCTGTCAGGTCTTGTCTGGGTTTCGTTGTGATAGTAATAACTTCACTACAATCATGTGCTAGTGGGTCTGTTCCGTTTACTGGCAAAAGTGTGGCAGGATTCAATGTATTACAACGTCTGATTTCTATATGTGGCTGAAACAATGTCAATTCGTACCCTGTAAGTCTTGCTATGGTCAAGTGTTGTGTTTGTGTTCGGTTCACAAGAACTTCTACTGCATGTGGTACTTGTACTGTCAATGGATGTCCTAACACTATGGCATCGCTTTGTCTGATTGCTAAAGCTGTTGCTGCCACTGATTTTAGGCACGCAGGAAGAGCTTGAGCTACGGGATCTAATGTGCTAGAAAAGTAAGCACACGGTTTGTGTGATCCTGCTTGTTCCTGTGTGAGTACTGACAAGGCAGTACCTTCGCGTTCCGTAACAAAGAGTGTAAACTGTTTACTGTAACATGGTGTTGCTAAGACAGGTGCTTGACATAAAGCTTTCTTTAAGCTTTCAAAGGCATGTGTGTGTTCTGGAGTCCAAGGGAGGACAGTCGATGTGGCTGCCTCCTGTGTCGTCAACTGAATGAGTGGTTTTGCTAGGAATGCATATTGAGGGATCCACTGCCTACAATATGAAGTGAGGCCTATAAAAGCCCGCACCTCCTTTTGTGTCTTGGGTATTGGTATGTTAGCAATTAACTGAATACGGTCGGGTGTAAGCTGCCTTCCCTCCTTGGACAGCGAGTGCCCAAGGTAAACAACTCGCTGGACACAGAATTGCAGCTTAGAAGGGGACACCTTGTGCCCCTTTTCAGCCAGAAATTGTAAAACTGTCAGTGATGCTTTTTCACATTCAGGTTCGCTCCGGGCGGTGATCAGCAGATCATCGACATATTGAAGCAGTGCAGTGTTGACTGGCATGTGTATACTGTCAAGTTCTCGTTTCAGTGCTTGGCTATAGATGCTGGGGCTCTCTGTAAATCCTTGAGGTGCGCGTGTGAATTTAAAACTTCGTCCATTTAAACTAAATCCGAACAGGTATTGGCTTTCCGGATCTATTGGGACGCTGAAAAAGGCATTCTTGAGATCAATTACAGTAAAGAACGTGGCTTTGGAATCAATGGCTGTCAGTAATGAAGAAATATCTGGGACCACAGGGAATTGTGGCACAATGCATTTGTTTAGTTCGCGCAGATCAATAACTAATCGATATACTGGCGGAGTCTTTGGATCAGTTCGTTTAAGAATCGGAATTATCGGGGAATTACATACATTGGAGTCGGTTTCCACAACCACTCCTTGGGCAATAAGCTCGTCAATGATTTGCAGTAAAGCCACTACAGCATCTGGAGGTAACTTGTATTGTCGTATTCGTGGTAATACTACTCCTGTTTTAAGCGTGACTCGATATGGTGTAATGTTCATGCAACCAACATCAGTAGGGCCTTGTGCCCATAAATGTGCGGGTAAAGTCTGCAGTCGGGGATCCATGTCTCGAGACACATAGTGACCTTTGAAATCACGTAAAAACAATCTTACTCCTTCCGGAGAACAACATATTATAGCTCCTAGAGCTTTCAGTGTTTTTATACCTAACAAGTTTTCTGGACATGATTTGGTAAGTAATAAGTCTGTAGTTCGTGTCAAGGGTCCAATCGTAAGCGGAAGAGGCTGTGATACTTCATTAACAATAGGTTTTCCTGAAAAACCAAGGGAAATATTCTGTGAGCCTGAGAGGGGTGCCCCTGGAACTTCACTACGTTTTATAGTTGTTCGACTTGCCCCTGTATCAAGTAAAAATTTTCTATCTTGGCCTAATAATTCACTATGTACATAAGGTCCTTCTTGGTCTACAGGGACCTCGATAAGGGGTAAGTCAACTTCCCTCTCTAGGCTGGTTCATGCGTATCGTTGATAATCAGGATAGTCGTACTGTGCGGTCTGGTACAGCTGTCGTGTCGTAGTTTGTGTGGCAGCAACAGGCAGCGATGGTGCAGCTGGCACAAACTGTATAGACTGTTGCGGAGCTGGCGTGGACTGTGCATGCTGCGGGGCTCCTTGTTCATTCTGATCCTGTCTAGGTGGCCGTGGTCTTTCTTTGGTAATACCTGTCGCGATATTGCGTTTCAGGACTAGACAATCGTGTATGTAATGACCTGGCTGTTTACAATAATTGCATGTCCCTTTCACAGGACCTGCTGAATCACCGGACTGTGTCGCACCCTTTTTATGACCGTCAGTTGGAACTGTCTGGGCGACTAGCATTTTCATTTTTGTGTCCTTCATGCGCCTTTGTTCATGTTCTTGTTCCTCCCTGATTCTATTGTGATGATACTGTAACATTTGTAACATTTGTGATGGGGTGTTACCTTGCCAGGTACTCTCAAATTTTAATACTCTACTCTTAACTTGGGGCAAGGAATTTTCAACTAATTTTGTCACAAACAGATGTGGATATGATTCGCTACTTGCTTTTATGCCACTATTTATACCAAAACATTTTTCGAATCGGGCATAGAAATCACTAGTGTCTTCATCTTGCTTTTGTTTACAGGCTGAGATCGCACCCCAGTCTTCCTTTTTCGTAGTCAATAAACGTGGTAGTACCTGTACTAGTAAACCTGGTAGCATTTTAGTCTTTTCCCCAAGCCCTGAACCTGGACCTCGGGCCTTTTCTTCATTTTCTAATGCTGTCCAATCTATCTTTTGATCTCCCACCTCCCAATCTTTTTCCTTGAGTTTTTCATAAATGCCCGCAGGCATTAGTACCTTTAATATTGTCATAATATCGGGATAGGTGTACTCCCCCATGAGTAACATGTCTTTAATTTCTCGGTGGAAACCCGCTGGGTCTTTGTCATGACTGGGTACCACTTTCTTCATTTCTAACAATTCTATTTTAGATATAGGCGTATATACAAATACACGTTTAAACTGATTGTCCTCGCCTTTTATTGGGTGCACTTCTCGTAAGGGATTCTGTCTGTCCATGTAATACGTCGTTCTTTCCTTGATGGGCAGTGAGACATGTTCTGGGCATACAGAAAGAATGTACTGCTTTCTGGATTCTAGTATTTCTCTAATTAACTTAGTACCTGAACCTCTCCATCTATTCGTGAGTAATTCAGTCAATATATCAGGTAGGGGACCAGGATCGGAGTGTTGGCCTTTATATAATATAAGGAGTTGTTGAATCATGTAAATCCCAGCTAAACGCTGTTCATCTGGGGTGAGGTTCAAAAACGTGTGTGCTACTGTGTCATCACCATATTTTCCGGGACTGTCAACCCAATGAACGGCTGACCTGGCTAATTCTTGTTCATCCATAGAATCGAGTAAATGATAACCCCTTCTTTCTCGGAGCAATTTGTCAGCGGCTTGGAATGAATGTTCGGGGGACCTTATATTTATTATAGGTGTTTGGAAATTCCTGTTATTTTCTGGACATATCGGACGTATCGGATCAGTAAAACATCTAATATTATTACAAGATCTTCCTCTACCTACATAGGCTATGGTTTCTGACTGTCCTGTGGGTAGTCCTAATCCTTCCTCCTCCTCGTTCTGTTCAAACTGGTCTACCGCTAATCTTTCTTCGTGTATTCGTTCTATTTCTTTATGGATCTTTCGGCACATGGCTACTATACATGATTGCCTATCATGTTTCCCCTCTGATATATTCTGGCTCCATCTGGTAAGAATTTGCATTGCTTCCAGATTTACCCCCGGTCGGTCTTGATTTCTGATCACACAATTTATGAGGAAACGTAACAGTTCCCCCTGTATCTCTACTTTCTGGTATTCCATAGCTCTGTTAATACATTCGGAATCTCGCCCTGTTTGGACAAAATGATATATATTATCTAGATGCATAGTCATTCCTGGTAGTTTCTCTAAATACATCGCAGCTCGTCTGATACGTAATGATGCCAGGATCATTTCGTCCTCTTTGCCGGGCACAGGGTCATATCTACAATCTACAAGAAGTTCCTTAAGTGTGCGGGAATTTATAAGTTTGGGCGTACGTGGATGTGCTGTTTCTTGAAAGGTGAGTTTATTTATTCTGGGTGGCGTAGAAAAAATGTTGGTAGCACCTCCGGTAGCCCCGTCTGGGGTACTGGGCGCAAAAGGATTCGTTGAACGTGATACGGCAACCATAGGTGGGGGTACAGCTGTAGAAACGGCTGTGGAGATAGATGTAGAAACAGATGCGCTTGCCGGAACTTGTGTCGGTGCAGGTACAGGGTCTTGGCGTTGAACCCCCCCGGCAGACGGTCTATGTGGGGCGAGGTTAGCATACTCGGGAGCTACGTCATCTAAATATGAGGAAAGAAAAACATCTTCTGCGCTTCTAGGATGCCCTTTAGGGTGTACTTTTATTGGAAACAATGGGGGTGGCAAGTCTTTTGGTATGTCCGGAGTAGCCTTAGGTAATCCTTCGGCCAGAAGGGGATACATACCACTCATAAGGGCATTTCTTTGTCTGTCTACTTGTTCTGATTTCACTCGTGTACCTTCTTCAATTAATAGATTTTCTCGGACTTTATTTGAATTCTCCTTACTTTTCTCTTCCTGTCTGAGTGCTTTTTCTGCACGTCTATGAGATTCTTTACGCCATAACTCAACGGCGTCTTTCTGTGACTGTCTAGCTTTCTTTTTCCATAACTCTTCCTCTACTTTCATGATGCACTCTGCATCCCAGGTCCCAGCTGCGGGCCACCTCTGATTTTCTGGTAATTCCTTGGTGTAGTCTACCCATAAATCAAGAAATAATATGGCGTCTAAGCCATGTTTGTGATACATGAAGTACCCTGGAGTGTCCCTAGGAGGAATAGGAACAGCTTCTTCGAGTACCCCTTTTCTGGTTGTGATCTGTCTTAATTTTGAAAAGAGCGGCATATTGAGAACTGATCTGATACTTAATCTTGAACACACTTAATACAATAAGCACAATGATGAACAGTCATTCATACCACAATATGCAGGACGTATTTACACATTTAACATTTAACATTTAATGAACAACAATGATGATGATGATCTAAGAAACTAGTCACTTAAACATAATACTCGGCATTAACTGGATTATTCTGAATTATATATCTGACATACTAGATATACTGCTAAACAGTACAGATACACCGCTGAAACAGTGCAGACCGGATTTGTGTACCCAAACCCGTCTTGACCGGCACAACCTATGTGCACGTCAGAACGCCTCCCCAGCAATGGTACTCACCGGGTAGCTCGGAACGGAAGGCCTCGGAACGGAACTGAACTGGTCTGGACCGGACTGGACTCGACTCGACAACTTCGGAACTTCGGGACATCGGAACCTCGGAACTTCGGAACTTCGGAACTTGGTGGGCCTCTGTATACCTCGGATCTTGCTCTCTCAGCTAGGCTCTGGTCGGGATACTTCGCACTTCTCACCGCCTCGTCTGGGTGTTGATCGCAGCCTCAGTCGCCCCCGCTTGACCGGAGGGAGATACAGGAAATCCTGCTGGTACGCGTTGTTGTCCGTCCAGCTGTGGCAGGAGACCGGGCCTGCAACGCACCGCCGGCGCGTGAGATGAGAAAGTGTCCCTGTTCGGGCACCAATTTATGTGGTAAATAATTTAATTACCGGTACTTAATTTGATGCGGAAAATTATTAAGAATAACTCAGTAAAATGAGAGGCAGAATCCGTGGTATTAGAGGGTCTGAAAGGCTTTATTCCTTACAAAGGAAAATAGGATGGGTCGACCCATGGCAATCATATTCCATCACCACGAAGGTTCAGGAAGGATAGGCAATACATTATTGACAGATAATCATTTTTATAGAAAAACATTACAGTGAAACAGATGCAGGAGGCGTAACAGCTGATAAAACAGATAATAATATGCATGCGTAACTAAAAATAGGCGTAACTGGGTGTAACTAAAAAACGTCATTATGCATGATGTCAGCAATGGGTGGATCCATAAGAGAATCTTGCAATGTCAGCAGAAATATTTGGCAAGGATGCGCGCGCAGCCGCATGACGTGTGATTGACGTGCAACTAGGGGGTGAAGGGGACTTGACATTTAGCTCTACATGTGGAGACAGAAGTCTGGGAGGTCAAGTCAACCTAATCCCGAATCATATCTAACATCCTATGTTTAAAGAACTATGTTATCCAATAGGAAAGGTTTCTCGGGCAGAATCTATTCTATACTGACTGTGAGTACGTGTACAAGCGTCTAAGTGTCTACATGAGATGCGAGGGCAGAAATCTTCCATAGTAACAGGGCTATGAATTACTTGCACAGGGACAGCAAGGCCGGGCTCTTCGCTCGGTAGCTGGAAGAATGTTTACCTAAACTACTAGACAGGAATGCATTGGATGGGGAGCGGAGCAGATAATCTTGAAGGTGAAATACAGTTTTTGGCAGGCAGACAGGCCGAAGTCAGGCACCGTTAGCCGCGCAGGGAGTAGGACAAAGTTCATGGATACAGATGCGAGCTCAGACTGGAGCTGTCAGAGGTAGGAAGCAGGGAAAAGCTTGATGGCAGCATTCAGGGCCTACTCGCCTGAACTGCAAAATAGAGTAACTGAGCCATACAAAGTCGGTGGCCTTTCATACTTAGGAATAGAATATCCGACCCATTCATGGCGGATCTGAAAGAGGACATGTTGACGGTGGACGCACATGTATTTGCGTCTCCATAACTGGAACTGGAGGGAACATACATGTACTTGTAGCATGTACATGGAACCGTTGGGGTCCAAGATAGGGGACATAACTGATCATAAAAATCCATATTTCCACAGAACCTTAGGGGGTTTTTGGTATTATTAATGTTTTTGATATTTGCCCGGATTATCGGCTATATGCTGCATATTTTTGCCTGATTGCACATGTTCTATGTCTTACCGCACTTGTGGTTAATGATCATTACTCTGATTTTTTTGCACTAATGCACTTGCACTTTAGTTTTTGACAGTGTGATGTTTTAACTCTCATGTTGCATTCCAACCATTTTAGCCCATTTTAGTATTTTACTCCTATCTATATTTCATAGATTGATGATATTTATTGCACAATGCACTTTATCATACAACAGAGTATCTCTATTTTTTAGTCCACTATCAGGGGTTTTGATTTATTACATAATGGGCCTTAGGCATACCCTGACAACATTTATTCCTTATACCTCATGAGGTTATCCATCACAGTAAAACTGATCTAGCAGTGCCATTAGTTTTAGATAGATCAGATTATGGTTGGTAAAATTATACCACTCTTTTGGCAGAACTGCACAAACTGCCAGAGTTATGAACCATCCGTTACGGTCTCTCTCTCTCTCTTTTCCCTTTTTTAATATATTTACACACACATCTTTTTTACCCTTGGCCAGACTATGATTCAAATAGAGGCCACAGATGATGACTATTTATTATTTTGTTTTGCACAAGCTCACTCTGGGTTTATTTCATCACATTGTTTGTATATGCCTCCTGATCTCAACTGAAGTTCTTAACCAGTAGACTATGGTCGCTCAATTATGATCAGACATTGTTCATTCAACCACTATGGTTTTATTTATATTATTTACACATGAAGATCAACAATTCATGAATTTCTATTGTGTAATTCACTAAGATAGAGTGTTTCTTCTACGTGTTACTGCTGACTTACATAGTATGTTGTTCATGTCAATTGTTTACTATTATTGGTGGAGCAAGGAGGAGGGTCTTTTAAGCACACTATATGTAGAAACAAGCATTGGCATAGCCAATAGGTCTCGCCTTTGGGACCTTATAAGTGTTTAGCCATGCAACAGTTGATGCTGTTGTACCAATGATATTGTGCTGCATAACTAAATACTTAGAAGGTCCCAAAGGCGAGACCTATTGGCTATGCCAATGCTTGTTCCTGTAGAATTCTCCTGCAAAAACATTTTCCTGCACAAACCTGTTCCAGGAAATTTCACCCAGATGAAAAGGTTTCTAATGGTGAAAATAGCTGTACCTTTGTGAAGTTTGTCACGATAAATATATCAATGAAGAGTTTTATATATTGTACAAATATTCAAAAGGGTGTCCGGGAGATGTCACAATCATAAGAAAAGAGAAACACAGAGCAAGGTGACAGAAAGGTCATTGAGGAAATACATGGAGTTTGAGGACTTTCTTAACAAGGCAGAGAGAGAGAAGGGCTGAGGCAGGAAAGAGAGAGAGAAGGGCTGAGGCAGGAAAGAGAGAGAGAAGGGCTGAGGCAGGAAAGAGAGAGAGAAGGGCTGAGGCAGGAAAGAGAGAGAGAAGGGCTGAGGCAGGAAAGAGAGAGAGAAGGGCTGAGGCAGGAGAGAGAGAGAGAAGGGCTGAGGCAGGAAAGAGAGAGAGAAGGGCTGAGGCAGGAAAGAGAGAGAGAAGGGCTGAGGCAGGGAAGGGAGAGAAGGGCTGAGGCAGGAAAGAGAGAGAGAAGGGCTGAGGCAGGCAAGAGAGAGAGAAGGGCTGAGGCAGGGAAGAGAGAGAGAAGGGCTGAGGCAGGAAAGAGGGAGAAGGGCTGAGGCAGGAGAGAGAGAGAGAAGGGCTGAGGCAGGAAAGAGAGAGAGAAGGGCTGAGGCAGGAAAGAGAGAGAGAAGGGCTGAGGCAGGAAAGAGAGAGAGAAGGGCTGAGGCAGGAGAGAGAGAGAGAAGGGCTGAGGCAGGAAAAAGAGAGAGAGAAGGGCTGAGGCAGGAGAGAGAGAGAGAAGGGCTGAGGCAGGGAAGAGAGAGAGAAGGGCTGAGGCAGGAAAGAGAGAGAGAAGGGCTGAGGCAGGGAAGGGAGAGAAGGGCTGAGGCAGGAAAGAGAGAGAGAAGGGCTGAGGCAGGCAAGAGAGAGAGAAGGGCTGAGGCAAGAAAGAGAGAGAGAAGGGCTGAGGCAGGAAAGAGAGAGAGAAGGGCTGAGGCAGGAAAGAGAGAGAGAAGGGCTGAGGCAGGGAAGGGAGAGAAGGGCTGAGGCAGGAAAGAGAGAGAGAAGGGCTGAGGCAGGAGAGAGAGAGAGAAGGGCTGAGGCAGGAAAGAGAGAGAGAAGGGCTGAGGCAGGAAAGAGAGAGAGAAGGGCTGAGGCAGGAGACAGAGAGAGAAGGGCTGAGGCAGGAAAGAGAGAGAAGGGCTGAGGCAGGAAAGAGAGAGAGAAGGGCTGAGGCAGGGAAGAGAGAGAGAAGGGCTGAGGCAGGAGACAGAGAGAGAAGGGCTGAGGCAGGAGACAGAGAGAGAAGGGCTGAGGCAGGAGACAGAGAGAGAAGGGCTGTGGCAGGAAAGAGAGAGAGAAGGGCTGAGGCAGGAGAGAGAGAGAGAAGGGCTGAGGCAGGCAAGAGAGAGAGAAGGGCTGAGGCAGGAGACAGAGAGAGAAGGGCTGAGGCAGGAGAGAGAGAGAGAAGGGCTGAGGCAGGAAAGAGAGAGAGAAGGGCTGAGGCAGGGAAGAGAGAGAGAAGGGCTGAGGCAGGGAAGGGACAGCTAGGAAAGGGGGCTGCGACAGCCAAAAGTGGGTAGGAGTAGAAAGAGAGGAGGCTGAAGTAGTGGAAGGAGAAGAGGCCTGAGGCAGAGAAAGGAGGAAGGAGAGAGAAGGACTGAGGCAGGGAAGAAAGAGAGAAGGGCTGAAACAGTAAAAAAAAAACATCACAATGGTAGGGGTGAACACAAAATACCCGCAATATCTACAAATGAAGATGGTCAGTAATGGAATAAGGTGAGGCCGGGACTGATGGTGCAACAGAGGACACGCCTGCAACCATAAAGTGTCTACAGGGGGAATTGAGAAAGCAATCCCCAATATAAAACATCACGCGTGTTTGGAGCATGCAGCATTGTTGTACAGACAGTTTATCACATCATATGTGGTAAAAAAAAAAAGTTATAAAATGTATTCACAAAACTAAAATGTATAGTATACCACGGGAATGTATGTATGAATCCCATATATGAAAATACAGCTCCTCCCCCTTTGCTAAGCAGCTTCTTGAGAGGAGGTCTTGTAAACGCAGAAGCCATGCGCTCCGAGGGCTGCCCGCCTGGCTCTTGGCGCTGGACAGCTTCAGTTCAGCCTCAGAGGAGCGGCAGGGTAGAAAGAGGTCTCGGGAAGGGTTATTTTGCGCGCGCGCGCGTGTGTGTGTGTGAAAACAGATGAGGTGACAGTAGAGAAGAAGCATTGGCATAGCCAATAGGTGTCGCCTTTGAGAACGTATAAGTGCTTAGCCAGAGGTTTTGGTTTGGCCTTTGTTTTAGGCTATGTTGTAGAGCAGTGTGGCTGCTGTGCAACATGTTGAAAAAGTTATAATAAACAAGACTGGCCACATTATTTTGTAGGCACATGCATGCATTACCACGTGCATTTGCTTGAGTTAGAGCAATTAGTGTTGTTAATGGTAATGTCCTTTACCTATGTGTTGTAGAGGGTATGTAGTGGAATTATGTGAGTTTGTTTGGAATTGTTAGTTGTGGAATTGTGTGGCAGGGCCGGACTGGCCATTGCGGGCACCGGGCTTTTCCCAGGTGGGCCGCTAGGGTTGGGGGCTTGTTTTGAGCCCCTGGGGGGTCGATTTTGTTACACAGCCGTTTTTTCAGCATAGCTGCAATATCAGCCACTGTAATGAAATCGGCAGAAACCGGCCCTAGTAAACAGCTCGGCCGCACCCCCAAACCCCTGGTGGGCTGGCCAAGCACTTAACAGGGCCGGTTTTGGGTCCCAGTCCGGCCCTGTGGTGTGGCGTGTAATTGTGTGGTGTGGAGTGAATCTGTGTAGTGGAATTATGTGGCATGGTACACAATTGAAGTATGTGTATAGTAATTATGTGGTATTGAACATATTGGAATTATATGGAGTGTGTGCGGTGGCGTGTATTTATGTGGAATGGTATTTTGTGGTGTTAATTGGGTTGTAGTGGACTTTAATTATGTTGTGTGCTGTTGAATTTTGCTGCATGATGTGAAATTATGTGCTTGGATTGGAAATATGCGGTGTTAAGCAATTGTGTTGTTGAGTTGAATTATGCGGTGTGTTGGTGAATTATGTAGTGTGGAATGGAAATGTGTGCAGTTGAATTGTGTGGCGTGGAACTGTGTAATGTTGAGTGAAAGAGCAATGTGATAGAGAAAAAAGGGAAGAAAGGAGGAAGTGATTAAGAGAAGGAAGGGAGGAAAGATGAAAGGATGTGAGAGGAATGGAGGATGGGAAGGAAGGACGGAGTAGGGAGAGAAAGAGGAAAAAGGGATAGGAGAGAAAGCAAGAAGAAAACAAGTACAAAGTGCATGTTTACACACCGATTGCAGGTTTTAAAAATACAGAAATGAAAGGCATTGTTATTTACAATGCCAATAGCTCAAACTCTCGCAAATGTGACACCTATTGCATAGCAAATGCTCGTTTTCTTACTGCATGGTAGAACCTCCCTTTGTGGAAAACAACAATCATTTATTTATTTTATTTGCAGAGTTTTATATAGCACTGGCTAGACCCAGAGGTGTCAGAACTTATTAAAAACATAAATGAATAAAGGTTAAAGAAAGCATGGTGTCCCTGAAGCGGACGCGCGCTTTTCTTAACAGTAATAACAAAAAAAATATAGTGTTACGTTTTGCCTTTGTTTATTACATCCGCCAGAGAAAGATGAACTCTGTAAGTCTCGAGTGTTTAGAATCCATGTTGTTCCTTTAGGAATTGACTCGTGAATTTAGTGACTCCTGACATCCCATTGTGATAAACGTTGTGCTTCTAGGGGTGGACGGATGAAAGCATTATCACGAGACAGGTGACATTAGTGCATCTTGTGGTAGGTAAATAATGTCATTTTGTTTGCATAGATGGGTAGGCAAAGCTAGGCAGGGAGAGTGCAAGTGTTCCAACAGTTCCCCCCAAAAAACGACATTTTGCCTCTGCATGAGGCCTGTGCAGTGGGAAAAAAAGGCCTTTTTGTGGTGTCTGTTGCTGTAATTCGGTGCCACCGACAGAAGGAGCTCTAAGGTTGCTGCCTTACTTCTTCATAACATGACAAAAACATAACATAGTCTTCCTGATATTCACCGGTGTATTAAGTGCACCCTGAGATGGATTTGCAGACTCATGCGCCAGGTTCTGCCCCAGGGGCAGGGGCTGTCGTTTCTGGGGCCACTAATGGTTATCAGTTACAGTCATTCAGAATATGCTGGTCTGTTGTGGCCTCAGCCAGGCTTCACCACATCACTGTATTGAGTCATCCTCTGCAATTCGTGAACAAACTACCGCCAAGTTTTAGGAGCTATGATAAAGCTAGAGAGTTCCAAGGGGTGTGATTATGAGTTGAACTATGCAGGAAAGGGAAAAAGGTATTATTTTAGGAGACGCTTTAAATATGACATTGACAGGAGACAGCAATGTATTTACTCATCCGATATTAGACAAGCAACTTGATCAGTGTATGCATTTTATAAAGTTTTATCATTTAAGGGGCTGCGATAAGTTTTGCCTTTGTTTATTACACTCATAAATAAAACTTAAGAATGAAGATACCCCATTTCAAAGTTGGTGATGCCCCCTGAGATTATGGTCACCTATTTTGTAATCGCAAACACTGAAATCCTTATGCCTGGTGCCCCTCAGTCTGTTTCAGCCACCCCAGGGGTCAACTGCACACCTCAGGATATCCCAAATTAATAATAATAAGAATCCATCAGAGATTATAACACCAATAAAAGCGGATGCCTTTCAGTTCGCGGTTGGAAGGCAACAAACCGTGCAGTCACAGTCCAGAGCTTTCAAGTGCAAAGCGCTTCAACACCTCGTCAGGAGAAGAAGGTGCTATATGAATGCAAAAATAATACAAATGCAATGTGAGAAGGAATCTGGCGTGGTGAGGGGAGTATTGGAAAGGGGTACAATAATTAGTATTTATTGTATAGTGCTTGATGTCATGCCACTGTGCGTTGGTGCCGCAGATAATGTATTCTACTACTATACATCACAACGTTTCTCAGACTGCGTAGGAGCAGACTAAGGTTACACAATAATTACTGCAACAGGTGCATTAATCCACCCAACTGTTGAGAGGCTTTGAGTAAACTCGTGGTGCCAGGCAAATGCGAGAACGCGAGGACGGCACACTTCAGGTACCCGAGAAAGCAGTGTACAATGGGGTGGAGTGTAAAAACAACATTGTTGTGGCACAATGGACAGAAAGCACACAAGTACACTGGAATTTTGACGAGAGTTTTGCCAAAATAGATTAATACACAATGACATTAGCACCGATCGGCTAGCGCCAAAACACAGACTCGCTCTTCCAAGTCCACGCTGCACATATTTCATTGTGTATTTAAGTCCCAAGATAAGATCTGACGTGTTATGTTATGACGTGTTAAACTGAGCTCTGTTAAGTGAATACAGCATGGTGCAATGCATGTTGGGGGCTGCTATAGACAAGGTTACTGTGTAACTGGCTTGTTTTATTCCACAAGAAGCGGCGATGTTCCAGGGTAACAGGGCACAAGTCCTGCACAAGTCTGTTGTGCTCAGCAATAAAAACATTTAACATCCCGATGCACTGGTAGTTGTAGTCTTTGGATTAGCGTGCAATGAGTTGTGCTTAGGGGTTTTGCTCCAGTTCAGTTCAATCTCGGTTTGCTGTCACTCGTTAATGAAGCAAATATTTAGCCATTTAGTGTTTGGCCTGACGTGCGTGTCGGTCCCGTTAGTGCTCGGCTCAAGTCAGTCAATGGCTGCCTATTGTTTAAGTGGCAGCTGCCGGCGCTGCTGAAAGGGTCATCTGTTAGCCTACGAGTGGTGCGCCCGAGCACTACAAGGAATGTAAACAATGCAAATACCGAGAGATGAAAGCGGGCGCCACCGCTAGTGAAGCTAATATTTAGCCATTTAGTGTTTGGCCTGACGTGCGTGTCGGTCGCTCGGCTCAAGTCAGTCCATGACTGCTTATTGTTTAAGTGGCAGCATGCGGCGCTGATGAAACTGTCATCTGCTAGCCTACGAGTGGTGCGCCCGAGCACTACAAGGAATGTAAACAATGCAAATACCGAGAGATGAAAGCGGGCGCCGCGGCGCCCATGCATATTAAACGTATGCGTATAGCGGCCCATGAAGCGGCCGCCATGGTGATTAAAAACAAGTAGTCCCTAAACGAAACTGACAAAGCCCTACAGCGCAACAAAACTGTAGTTGGTCGGTGCTGCTTCCGATAAAAACGGAAGTGATGCATCGGATCAACAGCCAACAGAAAGCAAGCTAAGAACAGCAATGCCAGAGTTAAACGAATCTCAAGAGGCAGGAGAAATTACACGGAGTTTCAGCCAATTTACAGATTACTTTAGATCTCGCTGAGACAGCCCATGCAGTGCATGCACTGCCAAGCCGAGACCTAAAAATGGTTCCGGCCGTGTCATGTGATCAAGGTTGTGGTAACACGACCGAAACGCATCATGCCAAACTATCTGAAAATAAAATTGCACTGAAATCTACACCAGCACGCTGTGGTCTGTACCTGTGTTCCTGCACATGTGAATTTATGGGATTGTGATTCTTCATATATATATACACACACACACACACACACACACACATATATATATATATATCCTCCAAAGTTGCCCCAGAGCTCAAGGACGCCACTCCTGCGGAAGAGAGTTCAACAGAACGTTTTATTCAAAAAACAGCGCACCCTTTCTCAATTAATTGAACAGTCCCTGACGCGTTTCAGTGACACTTCACCTTAATCATAGGGCGGGGCAAAAACAAACCATGGAGAACACACTGCAAACATACTGTTCCATTAGCATGCACTCTCCAGTGAATAGCATACTGGGTGTTGCAGTGCCGATATTTCCCTCAGTAGAGTCCATGTATTTGTCCAAAGTTACAACATTCCCAATGTTCTCAGAATGTTTACAGCCCTCCAGTGGGCCTTGAGAAAGGATATGCACTTTTAAATCAATTTCTCCTCCGTGCTGCGATCGGACTGCCATTCCATTACAGCCCTGCAGTCCTGAAATCATTGAGCCAGGCGGTGCAATCCTCCGTGGCCGAGGCCGCCGCGTATTAACATCCTCCAAAGTTGCCCCATAGCTCAAGGACGCCACTCCTGTGGAAGAGACTTCAACAGAACTTTTTATTAAAAAAACAGCGCACCCTTTCTCAATTAATTTAACAGTCCCTGATGCGTTTAATCATAGGGCGGGGCAACAACAAACCATGGAGAACACACTGCATTTGAGATGTCATCAGTGATGTCATCAGTGATGTCACTGACCATGTCATGAGTGATGTAATATGTGACGTCATCAGCAGTGCATTGCGGGGGCACGAGTTATAGTTAGCTGAACTAACTATAACGGGGGAATTTCTATGGTTCTGTACTAGTGAAATGTCCAACTAACTATAACTTTCCCTAAAACCTATGGTTTTTTCAGTGAATTTCTAACTATAAGGTGCCTGAAACCTATGGTTTTTTCAGTGAATTTCAAAGGCTTTTTAAATGCCAATTTCTAACTATAACGTGCCTGAAACCCATGGTTTTTTAAGTGAATTTCAGAGGTTTTTTAAATGCTAGTTTCTAACTATGCCTACAGAGGTTAGACATCTGAAGAAAGAAGAAAAAACGCACAGAAAGAAGCAAAAGAAATGCAGAAAGAGGCAACAGAAGTCCACAAAGATGAAGAAAAGTGCAGGAAAAAGCTAAACATGTCCATTTTCAGATGGGTGCTGGTGGTAACTGACTCTGACTAACCAGGACTGGAGCCAGTGCTATGCTAAAAGACACTTAGAATACAGTGAAAACACCTACATACACTAGCGAACACTATGCGTTGGGCTACCCCTGTGATTAGCATGACCTCCTCTGTAAGTCCCTAGTACATAATAAGGCAGGGGTATTAAAACTATCTCTTAAAATGCGCCACGGGGCGCGTTTGCACAGTGGTGAAGGGATGGGGGTCCTGAGGTGACATGTGTGCAAACACGCCCTGTGGCCGTTTTAAGTTGGGAGATTAGGTCCCCTTGAATCCTGAGGGTCCCTTGGGTCCAACTAGCCCACTAGGTACCTCCAGTAAGTGCCACAGAGCTGCGTTGCACAGAGTTGTAAAAATTGGCATGGCCTGGACCACCTCTCTGCAACGCAGGCCTGTGGCGCTTACTCGAGGTACCTGGTGGCCTAGTTGGCCCCCAGGGGCCCTCAAGATTGAAGGGGACTTAATTCCCCAACTTAAAACGCGCCACAGGACATGTTTGCACACATCACCTCTGGCCCCACCCCTCCCTTTTCCACTGTGCAAAGGCGCCCTGTGGCACGTTTTAAGTTGGGGGATTAAGTCCCCTTGAATCCTGAGAGTCCCTGGGTCCAACTAGCCCACCATGTACCTCCAGAAAGCACCACAGAGCATGCCCCATTTTACACCTCTCTGCACTGCAACTCTGTGGCACTTACTGGACGTACCTGGTGGGTTAGTTGGCCCCCAGGGACCCTCAGGATTCAAGGGGACTTAATTCCCCATCTTCAAACGCCCCCACACAGGTATTGTTTTTTTAAAAAAAAGAAGCCCCGGGGTGTGGCGGTCCCCGGGGCTGCGGGCAGTGTACCCCCCCGCAAATAATTGGGGGGACCTTTGAGGCCCGCCATACATTAAAAAAAAAGCCGTGGGGGTGGTGTTTCCCGGGGCTGCGGTGGGGCTGTGTGCACCCCCGCAAATACTTATAGAAAGCCCCAGGGGTGGTGGTCCCCGGGGCTGCAGGGGTCGCCCTGGGTCCCCGCAATTATTTTTTGTGCTTTCCCCCAGGACTTGGCCCACCCGGGGGCTAATAAATAACAAAGTGCGGGAGCCCGCGCTTTGTTTTTTTTATTTTCGCGGCCGGATCCGTGGATCCTCCGTGCATCTCGCGATTTTATTTTATTTTTTTAATGCTTTTTTTGGCCCTGGGGGACCCCCTGAGCAGGCCTAGGGGGTCAGGGTGTTTCTACCCTGCCCCCTTTTCTTGTTTTGCGCCTTAGTTTTTTAGGTCTCGCCTGAGCTAGCGTATGCGCTAGCTCAGGCGAGACCTTTAGTAAGCGGGTTTTCAAAGTGCTACCAGAGAGGCTTTTGCTGGCCTCAAGCTTGTGGGCACGCGCGCGTGAACGTGCACAGGCCATCTGGCTTTTGTAATTGCTCATTAAGCCTTACAGCCTTACAGCGCGTGAATCCCCTCCCCTCCCCTAGCCCCTCCCTTCTCGCACTCCCTCCTCGTCAGCTTCATTTTCGTGTTCCCCTTCTTCCCGCCCCCCTTTGTGATGTTCACTTTCACGGGTGGCCGCGTCACTAATGCTTGTTTACATAATGCGACCCATGGACCTGAGCAAAAAGCACTTCACTCCCTGAGCTGTTTCAGCAGCGAACGTGGGGCATCGAAGCACTGCGTGACTTTACCGAACACTAACTTTAAAATAAAGTAATATGAAATCCCTGCCCTCTTTAAGCACATCTATAAATATTCAAAACAGGTCGGATTTGACAAACCTTCTTTGTATACACTGCTGCCCAGAGGAGTCATTCGACAATATTGTCAGGCAACAAACTATTCACAGCCCTAGGCGCACCCTGTCCATGACTCCTAATTAATGTACAGACACAATTGCTTGTTTACATAATGTGACCCATAGACCTGAGCAAAAAGTACTTCACTCTCTGAGCTGTTTCAGCAGCGAACGTGGGGCATCGTAGCACTGCGCGACTTTACCGAACACTAACTTTAAAATAAAGTAATATGAAATACCTGCCCTCTTTAAGCTCATCTATAAATATTCAAAACAGGTCGGATTTGACAAACCTTCTTTGTATACACTGCTGCCCAGAGGAGTCATTCGACAATATTGTCAGGGAACGAACTATTCACAGCCCTAGGTGCACCCTGTCCATGACTCTTAATTAATGTACGGAAACAATGGCTACAAACACATCTGGCACGTGCCGAGCTCAAGGTCGCACTGGCCTGTAGGGCAATGAGGCAGCGCCGGACGGTCTGGTCTGAAAAGACAGTGTGTGGCGGTTTTATGGTCTGCTGGGACGGTTTTACAGAGGGTTTCTCTGATATTACTACAAACAGTGCATACAGTATCACATTTCAGCGTGTCTTTCAAGTTCAACACTAGCCTGCTTTGCAGACGTGGGCCACTGGTTACTTGGCTCTCTGCTTCGATAACGGGACCACTTTTATTTTACTGTTCGGGTCTATTTTTTGCCCGGTCCGACCGTGCTAGCAACGAGCACCAGTCCCGCCTTCATGACCAGGCCATGCTTTCCCTCTGCACAAGACCTGTATGCATGACAGCAGAGCATTAATATGTGCGCTCCCAGTGGGCAGCTGCCTCTGTGCACTTCCCACAAGTGTTTCACGAGGATGTGGGACGCTGCGCATTGCCCTGGCTCCAATGATGCCTGTGTCATTGCCCTGGCTCCACTGATGCCTGTGTCATTGCCCTGGCACCAATGATGCCCGTGTCAGTGCCCTGGCTTCAGTGATGACCGTGTGTGCCCCCTTGAATTATTTGTGCCCATGTGTGAGTGAGCTCACCGTGTGAAGCAGAACTAAGACTATGTTACTTGGTAAATGTACTTGTTTACAACCCACTCCCTGCTGGTAACCTTTCCCAGGTGCCCTCCGCGCAGCCCTCTCCCATGTTCAGCACACAGCCCCAGGCACCCACCTCTTCAGCATTCAACGATTAATCCGCAGGCTGGAGCCTCAACAAACTGCTTCCCCGTTCCGCTCCTTTCCCTTGGAGCACCCCCTTTTCACTTCCAGCTCCCATCTTTTCCCAGGAGCTCTCTTTCTGCCTATTATCAACAAGCATTGGCATAGCCAATAGGTCTCACTTTTGGAACCTTATAAGTGTTTAGCCATGCAACAGTTGATGTTGTTGCACCAAGGATATTGTGCTACATAACCAAATACTAATAAGGTCCCAAAAGCAAGACCTATTGGCTATGCCAATGCTTGTCTGTTTTCTTGTGCCTCGGTTACCGAGGCACAAGATGGCTGCCAACACTTCCTGGTTTGGAGTGTTGACAGCCAATTAGAATAAAGCTCTTGGTTGGGAGGGTGCGCAGATCCACCGTGCCTCTATATATCGAAACTTTTATTTTTTGATACTCTCAGCAACTACTGAACGGATTTACACCATTTAAAAAAAAGGGCGCTTTCTGAACCCCAAAACTTTCAAGACAGGAGCTGACCGGAGCGCCCCACTAGTTTTGAATATTTCGCGATGATTCATCATCCGGCGCCAAAGTTATTGGGAAAACAAAAAACGCTTTCCCTATGGAAACTAGGTCCTAACTATAACTGCCTATAACTACCTACTGGATATATATATATATATATATGAGACTGCTCAAAGGTTCCCTGACGAGTGAGAGGCACTCTGGCTGCAGCACTGAGGTACAAGCCCTTCGGTAGGTACAGGCGGCGTCAGAATGCGGATAAGTTCAATCAGTGGTTCCGTTCCTGCCTTACGCGTTTCGAAGATCAAACTTCTTCATCAGAGGCTTGCCGGAATCCTGGCGTGCTTGCCGGTCACTGCCTTAAATATATTCATGCGGGATGCCACGCCCCTGGATGGATGACGCACTGCATGCTGGGAAAGGTAGTGCCGGGTAATATCGTCCTTTATGGATGCACTTATTAACTGAAATGGATTACTGGCACTGGATGGGCCTCCGCATGCTGACCCGTCTTTCATCCTATGTTGCAGCCCCACAGTAGGATCGAGAGATATCGGTCCTGATGGCCCCTTTCAAGATTGTAGGGTGATGCTCTCTCGGCGGCCGGGGCGCCGCCTAATATGACTGCTCAAAGGTTCCCTGACGAGTGAGAGGCACTCTGGCTGCAGCACTGAGGTACAAGCCCTTCGGTAGGTACAGGCGTCGTCAGAATGCGGATAAGTTCAATCAGTGGTTCCGTTCCTGCCTTACGCGTTTCGAAGATCAAACTTCTTCATCAGAGGCTTGCCGGAATCCTGGCGTGCTTGCCGGTCACTGCCTTAAATATATTCATGCGGGATGCCACGCCCCTGGATGGATGACGCGCTGCATGCTGGGAAAGGTAGTGCCGGGTAATATCGTCCTTTATGGATGCACTTATTAACTGAAATGGATTACTGGCACTGGATGGGCCTCCGCATGCTGACCCGTCTTTCATCCTGTGTTGCAGCCCCACAGTAGGATCGAGAGATATCGGTCCTGATGGCCCCTTTCAAGATTGTAGGGTGGTGCTCTCTCGGCGGCCGGGGCGCCGCCTAATATGACTGCTCAAAGGTTCCCTGACGAGTGAGAGGCACTCTGGCTGCAGCACTGAGGTACAAGCCCTTCGGTAGGTACAGGTGGCGTCAGAATGCGGATAAGTTCAATCAGTGGTTCCGTTCCTGCCTTACGCGTTTCGAAGATCAAACTTCTTCATCAGAGGCTTGCCGGAATCCTGGCGTGCTTGCCGGTCACTGCCTTAAATATATTCATGCGGGATGCCACGCCCCTGGATGGATGACGCGCTGCATGCTGGGAAAGGTAGTGCCGGGTAATATCGTCCTTTATGGATGCACTTATTAACTGAAATGGATTACTGGCACTGGATGGGCCTCCGCATGCTGACCCGTCTTTCATCCTGTGTTGCAGCCCCACAGTAGGATCGAGAGATATCGGTCCTGATGGCCCTTTTCAAGATTGTAGGGTGGTGCTCTCTCGGCGGCCGGGGCGCCGCCTAATATGACTGCTCAAAGGTTCCCTGACGAGTGAGAGGCACTCTGGCTGCAGCACTGAGGTACAAGCCCTTCGGTAGGTACATGCGGCGTCAGAATGCGGATAAGTTCAATTAGTGGTTCCGTTCCTGCCTTATGCGTTTTGAAGATCAAACTTCTTCATCAGAGGCTTGCCGGAATCCTGGCGTGCTTGCCGGTCACTGCCTTAAATATATTCATGCGGGATGCCACGCCCCTGGATGGATGACGCGCTGCATGCTGGGAAAGGTAGTGCCGGGTAATATCGTCCTTTATGGATGCACTTATTAACTGAAATGGATTACTGGCACTGGATGGGCCTCCGCATGCTGACCCGTCTTTCATCCTGTGTTGCAGCCCCACAGTAGGATCGAGAGATATCGGTCCTGATGGCCCCTTTCAAGATTGTAGGGTGGTGCTCTCTCGGCGGCCGGGGCGCCGCCTAATATGACTGCTCAAAGGTTCCCTGACGAGTGAGAGGCACTCTGGCTGCAGCACTGAGGTACAAGCCCTTCGGTAGGTACATGCGGCGTCAGAATGCGGATAAGTTCAATCAGTGGTTCCGTTCCTGCCTTATGCTTTTTGATGATCAAACTTCTTCATCAGAGGCTTGCCGGAATCCTGGCGTGCTTGCCGGTCACTGCCTTAAATATATTCATGCGGGATGCCACGCCCCTGGATGGATGACGCGCTGCATGCTGGGAAAGATAGTGCCGGGTAATATCGTCCTTTAAGGATGCACTTATTAACTGAAATGGATTACTGGCACTGGATGGGCCTCCGCATGCTGACCCGTCTTTCATCCTGTGTTGCAGCCCCACAGTAGGATCGAGAGATATCGGTCCTGATGGCCCCTTTCAAGATTGTAGGGTGGTGCTCTCTCGGCGGCCGGGGCGCCGCCTAATATGACTGCTCAAAGGTTCCCTGACGAGTGAGAGGCACTCTGGCTGCAGCACTGAGGTACAAGCCCTTCGGTAGGTACAGGCGGCGTCAGAATGCGGATAAGTTCAATCAGTGGTTCCGTTCCTGCCTTACGCGTTTCGAAGATCAAACTTCTTCATCAGAGGCTTGCCGGAATCCTGGCGTGCTTGCCGGTCACTGCCTTAAATATATTCATGCGGGATGCCACGCCCCATGATTTGGACCTTTTGCTGTATAAAATGCTCCACTTATATAGTTGTCTCCCCTGTGTCTCCCAGTGTCTTAAGCCCCCAACCTGCATTACCATTCCTGCGTATTTCTTGTATCGTTTTGCCGCTCCTGGCGTGAGGGCCTGGTTGACTAGTTCCGACAAGTCCGTCCTGCCAGGACCCACAAATCCCTAGGGAAGGGGCTCATCCTCCGTTCCGCCCCTGGGGCCAATTCCCTGAATTTGCCCATCTGTGCTTGTGAAAGTGCATCTGACACTGCATTCTCCACCCCTAGTATGTGATGTGCCTTCAGCTCGCTGTTCCCTTCCAGCTGCAATTTGACCAAGTAACACATTAATCTCAGTACGTCGGGACACCTGGCCATGCACTTTTAATCGCCTGTACTACCCCTTTGTTGTCTGACCAAAGCGTTAGCTTCATGTTCCTCAGCTTCCGTTTCCAAGCAGCTAGTACCACTAAAATGGGAAATAGTTCCAGGAACGTGATGTTGTTGGTGCTCCCAATCTCATGCCAGCTCCTTGGCCACTGCCCTGCGCACCACTCCTTTTCCAGAACTGCCCTGAAACCTATGCTGCCTGACGCATCCATGAGCAAGCCTATCTGTCTGGATGTTACCCAGCCTTCTCTCCATATGAGTAGCCCATTGAAGTCAGCCAGGAATGCGTCCCACATGGACAGGTCCCATTTGACCCCTGCCCCTAGCCTGACGTGGTGGTGTTTTTCAGTGAGCCCAGCCTTTAGCTGCGTTAAGCGCCTGGCAAAGACATGGCCGGCGGGGATTACTCTGGCTGCAAAGTTAAGTTTGTCAATCAATCTTTGTAATTCAAGGAGGGTTGCTTTCTCCTTCCCGTAAATTGACCTTATTTATTCCCTGAACTCCTTCACCTTGTCCTGAGACAGTCTGGATGTACCAGCTCCCGAGTCTAATTCTATCCCGAGGAATGTGAGTTTGGTTGCAGGCCCCACCGTCTTCTCCGCCGTTAGCGGTACTCCCAACTCCCCAGCTAGGTCTTGGAATGCTGCAGGTGTGTCCCCCCACTCTGAGGACCCGGCCCGCCCCACAAACAGGAAGTCATTGAGGTAGTGTAGTTTACCACCCTGAGGGTGGCGGTCGTGCAAGGCCCACTCTAAGAAGATGCGAGATTGCTCAAAATACGCACAGGATACTGAGCACCCGGTAGGCATTGCCTTGTCAATGTACTTTGCCCCCTCTCAATGGTAACCTAGCAAATGGGAACTTATTGGGTGCACCGGCAGGAGGTGGAAAGCCGACTCGATGTCTGCTTTCGCCATGAGGACCCTTCGACCCTCAGCCCTCACTAACTCAATGGCGTTGTCCACATACGCAAACCCCACTGAGCATGCCTCAGGACTGATCCCATTGGTTACCAAGGTGCTCTTGGGAAAAGATAGGTGCTGAATGAGCCATCGTCGGGCAGCTTGTTTCGCTGCTAGAACTCGCCATCGCTGTGGTGGCTACAAGCGATGGGTCGGACTTTTTGCGCCCCTTCTTCACTTCTGCCCTCTTTGGTCCTTTCCCTGTAGGTCTCTGTTCCTTCCTGGTTGCAGGCATCCCATTGGTTTGCTGACTGCTTGGCCCTACGCCTGCGTCCTTGCTCAGGTGCGACTGCTGCATTAAAAAAAATAAAAAACATTGCTTTAGTTAAAAGCAATCACAGACATGGCGGTCTGCTGACCCCAGCAGGCCACCATCCCTGTGTTTTTTTAATTCACAATGGGCCGCAAACTGAGACCTACCTCATGAATATTAATGAGGTAGGTCTATTTTCAACCTACTGTGAAAAGCTATATGTGTGCACATCACTGTTTGCGGTTACCTAATAGCGAATCGCAAAAATTCGCTATTAGGTAATCGCAAACACAAAGCTATGTACATCTGCCCTAAATGATTTGTGGGACCAGATCATGCAAAAGGAGGGAAGACACTGGCACGATATTTACTGTTTGTTTGGCAACGTTGTGTAAATTACATTTCAGTGAATCTGTACCGTCAGAGCCGGTGGTAATTTGATTTATGCCTCCCAGAACAAGTATATAGATTGTGTCAATGTTCTGTTGCAGAGACTCTTTGACAGTTTACCACAAAAATGTAACATTTAATATTTTGCTTAGAAGTACCCACGTTAATGGTCTATCACAAAATGTATTCGTTAATAAATCTAAAACTATGCTTTGTGGTTTGCATTGTAATAATTATTTCAGTTTTCCATGCTACCCAAAACCTGAAGGGGAAAGGTTGTCAGCAGTCGTAAAGTGGCCATTTAGTTGTGACGTGTTTAGCCAGTCGCTTGCTTTACAGCAAGCTGAGATTTGCATTATGGAACCTGTGGTTTGGCTTTTACCATTATACTAAATGAGCTGAAAACTCTAGCATGTGGATGGGGTTGACTAAAACGCTAGAAGGGCTGGAGTTGCCATGTATGACGTAGGGCCACTTGCCGCTGAGCTCTATACAGTGCGATCCTCATAGAATGGTTTAGAGAGGGCCTCCAGATAAGTATTTATCTTCAACGAGAACAAAAACAAATACATTTTCAAGGTTTTATTCTGACTGCTCCGAGATCTTCTCGAATGCTCATTCATGTCAGATATAAGTAGGTAGTCCTATCCTTTAATTTTTTTCCTTTGTTTTTCTACTTATTGTTCTAAAATAGGAAATGTAAAACTGCAAGTTGCATAAAGAAGAGAAAAACCGTCGCTCAATAAATTGCTCACACCTGACATGCTACAGCTTGACAACTCTGGACCTCAACCTGTTTTTGCACCACCCATTTCTTGGCGTGGATGAAAAGCCCAGGCCATCTACTTCATAACTCAGTGGTTTGCAGCGTTAACAGCACACGCCCGACGCCCCTAAAATGAAGAACGTGAGAGAGACAGAAGGGTCACGACGCCTTTCTGATTGCTGGGCCGTCTGTTTGCTTTATGGAGCGCACCTGTTGGGTGCTGCTGCGGTGAGCGGTGCAGGGTTTGGAGCAGCGTTTCAATGACTAACCGTTGGAGACAGCTCGTGTGCTGGACCAACAATGTCTCGTTTCCGAGGCCAGCAACACTCGAAGATGAAGAAGGGTAAACCTTTTGTGAAATGTTGTATATCTGAAAATATGGTGCAAAAAAAACTTCCACAAAAGAAAAATGTCGTTATTTGTAACGCGTGTGCAAATTTCCATATCAGTTCCCCGCAGCTGTGCAGTCTAAACCAGCTGCTTTAGTGGAAATAATTCTTAACTATTGTTGTCTTGTAAGGCTCACTCTGAGAGTACTAGCGGAGCACCGACTTTAAACATGGGTTATAGAATGAAACTCGAACGACCGCAAGAGACCCACATGCTATTCACTATTTCTTTCATGAGGCGCGAATTGTGTTTTGTGTCAAGTTTATGAAAAGGTTGACCCTTATTGGCCGCTCAGTGGGATTTGTCCCTTTGACATTATATGCAAAGCAGGTATCGCTGTGACAGGCAGAGTTGCTTTCACTGAAGAGGTTATATAGAACTGCTGCAGGACCTCCCAAAAGCTCTCCTTTTATTTCAAATGATTTAGCGAAAATCAAACTGGCACCCCCTCACCTCCCTTGAAAAATAATGTTGACCTCTTCCGTGACGTAACTAGGAACAGTATTTCCCAAGTGTTGGTCAGTTTATTTATTAGTTGCCAGTGTGAGATGTCTCTCTCACCAGCCTCTAGCTGTCGGGCTGAGTAATGATATGTGCCGTGGTTGGCCCGCGTCCAGCAGTAGGTGGCTGTGATTGGCCAGAGTGTCATGCTTGTGCACACTGATTGGCTTGTCTTCTCTTTGCTTTTTATTTTCTCAAGCACTGGCTGGCATATTCTGGTTGAAAGAGCTGAGGCGGGATGCAAGGTTTGTAACGTTTTTTTCCTCCATTCCTTCCATTGTTGGGAGGGGAGCCTCTGCGGAGAATGTGGAAATGACGCTTTGTTGAGTGACATAATGAGGCTGGCTTCAATTTGATGCCGTGAAAGGCGTTGGGGTGGGGTGCCTGTGATCCCACGCTGTGCAGTGCTGCTGCGAATGCTACAGGACGCCGAAAAGGGGCCGGCTTGCATATTTAAAAAACCCAAGCAGGACCAGCCTTCGGCTTATTATTTTCCTGCCTTTTCTGGGCTCACGCACTGCTCCCAGCCACATGAACTGACGTCCCTTGATTTCATATAATGTTGGCAATCAGGGGGTCATAAATATTTCAGGCGTGTGGAGCTGCTTCGACCTTTTTTCCTCCAAGGGATTCTTTGTGCGCATGAATGGGAACCTTTCATGTAGAGATGCCTGTGTGAGGGATATACAAAGGCTATTGTTTAGCAGAAGTTTGTGCAAAGAGCTTGTCTCCGGGGCAGGACTGGGACAGCCCATGTAAAGCGATACCAGGAACTGCAGCCTTCTTGTGCCTCCCGGAGCACGTTCCAGAAATGCCAACAAGCGAATGGTGCCAGCAAAAGGGATTGGTGAAGTTGTCGTTTACTTCACATGTGGCGCCTAGCTGAAGGGAGGACAGCTTTTGGATGTGGATAGGTTGCGGGGAAATGATTTCACGTATTTCTTGATGGCGCTGGCATCTACTACGGGACTGTGCCTACCAGAGCTGGTGACGTTCTCAGCTAAAGCACTTATGCCAAAGTTGAATTCTTTTGAAGAATGAATAGGTCAATCTGTTTAAGGCACACTTTGGAAACAATGTCCGATTAAACTGTGATCCCCATTTGTGAGAGACCCCAGTGGTTCAGTCTCCGTTGTGTCTCAAATTCATGTCATCAGTTTACCCACAAACGCTTTTTAAAAGTCTGCCCACGCCTCCAGTTACACCGTAGATGCCAAATGTGGCACCCATCGCCTGGCTTTCAAGCCAAGAGCACGTGTAAGTCAGGGAGTTGCAGTTTTACTTTTACACCGTGCACGCATGGACTGAAACCTCAGCATGTGAAATCGTGACATTTTAAATAGAAGGGACTTTCTGAAAAAGGTGTCGCGTATGACTCGACACCAATTAGAAGCAATGTTCAATCATTTGGATGTGTCTGCATGCATAGAATAAACAGAGGGCACGTATCACCAGCGAGCGCCCTTTGAACCCGAAGCATTACTCTAATTGTATCAATCGAATGGAACTAACCTTACAACTCCCAGAATACAGTGATTTGTTAAATTAACGTCAAAACTGGAAAATGAGTGCACCTTTGACATGGCGTCACCTGGTCGTTATAAGCACGTATTTTATATTTACGACACCTACGAATGAATGAATTACAGCATTTATACTGCACGCAATTCTGAGTGGGTCTCTTGATGCAGCCTGGAAATGTCAAGCTTTTGAAATAAACAATGGAAATCGTACTGGTGTCGGTTAATCCGTAGTAGTTGCTGTGTTTGTTTTGTTTTTGTTCCAGAGTTTTGTGACTATAAAAGTCTGTCAGTAATACTCACTGCCACCTGTTTATGTCCCATTCCTCACGTGCACTATTTCGTTAGAGATTGCAAAAAACACCTATAGGATGATCTACTTGTTCTTGAGCTGGAAAGGTGTGAAATAATTCAATTTGAGGTTGACTTTTTGTGGTTTTTGTAACTTTAGTTAAAGTTTTTCAATAGTTTACTTCCTTAGTTTTGTCTTTAATGACACACTATTTTATCCCAAAGACTAGGGCAGGTGTTAGAACAGGTTTGTACAATCATTAGCATTTTATCGGTATTTCACTTTATTCAGTTGGGCCAATCTAGGAGCTCCCACTGTGGGCCCCTTCCGAATTTTCCCTCTTCTATAAAACCAACATTATGTTGCGTAATTCTGAGCGGTCTAGCTCTAAGACAAAATGTTGACCCCTTAAATCGTTAATCATTCTGTTTAATGCTATGATTGTATTAGGTGTTACAAAATACGAAAGCTTCCTGAATCCTAATAAGTGGTTACCTCGCCTTAGATTGTCCTGTACAATGGTGTGACACCGTTTGTGGCCTTGCCTGCTCTTACGTAGAACTACATATACATTTTTTTTGTGCTATGTAATGACGTGAAACGATGCCTAGTGGGTAAAAATAAACCCAGTTTACACAGCATATATGCTAGTTTTGCAAAACTTGGAGAGCTCTTGGGAATAGCGGACAGAGGGTGTTAGGCTCGAGTGGAGCCTGTCACATTAGCCAGCAAGAAGGAGAATGTATAAACCGGGTAGCCCGGATTGTGAACCCGTTTTCGAAATATTACCAGAGTATACAGTCCTGGCCACGCCGTTATATAAATGCGCCGTCTGATCCCATATATGATGTAATTGGGAGCGTTTAGGAACTGGCTAAACCCTGAACTCAATACCTGCCTTTCAGAGAAGGACTCTAACTTGTCAGGAAGTTTTCTCTCCGCAAGTGCATCTTGGCACCCACGGGTATTTATTTATGCAGGGTATGGTTGTCCTGCAGCGTTCTCTCGATGCGCACTGATAATTCACTGTTTTTGGTACAGTCATATTGCCTCTTTTGATGGTGCCAACATGCATGTTCAGTCGCCAATGTGTGGCTCCAGACCTGGTATGATAGTCCCTCCTCTCTAGTTACTCAAGGCCATGATTTCAATATGTATTGAAAATGTTTTTTATGCCTGTACACATTTAAATATGCATGCTTCATTTTGTTAACATTTCTAGTATATACGTGTTGAGCACCTCGCATGCATTTGATAAGCCCCAGATTGGTGCATTTGTATGGTCCTTAAATTGTGGCAAAGCAGGTGTAAGCTTTCATCATTAGGATTTAAGGGTTCTTACACTGTGGGTTGCGGCCACGGAGAAGTAGAATGTGTTAACCAATCTTTACATATGTTAAGCATACCATCCATTTCCCTTTGTATTACTAGTAGCGTTCATGTACCAGTGCACTTTATAAAATGGTCCCTTTGGTGGCTCTTGCCATTCTTGTCACTCAGGAGGGATTGAAGTCAGGTGCTCACAAAAGTCTTTGCGGAAAAACAATTGCGTTTTGTTAGAAGATGACCTGCTGAATACAAAGTTTTGGAGTGGAAGGATTTCTTTATTCAGAGTCCGTTGATAAGATATAATCTACTGAGAAGGATACAGACATGGATTCCCACAGCAGAACTGAGTTGGTTGGGCTTAAAATTTCTCCCTCTTTCTCGGTTGGGAATATACCTCATATCCTGTAATGTATTAGTTTTTCTTTAAAAAAAAAATATATTCATTTATTTTTTGATTGAAACTCAGCCTAAGCAGTAATATCTCACGTGTTACAAATTTAACGTCGTCAATATTGAACAGTATTGATGGAAACATAGGCAGTACAATACAATAATGCTTGTTCATGTTTCCATCCCCACTCCCCCTTCCTGGGTACCAGACATATCTCGGTAAATGCCTCGCATTTGGCCTTCTCAGAGTATTGTTACTCAGCCTGTGTTGAACCCATTGTACTTATTTGTGTCATGGTCACGCCCTCCTCCAACATTTCCTATCCATAGAAACTCAACCATGGCTGCCAGATCTTCCTAATCGTCCTGGGGCACCCTCTTCCTTTATATACCGTATTTTCCGCCCCCATATACAGATCCATATTAGCTCGTTATTCTGTCTTGGTGGGCATGTCTGGTCTTCCCCCAATACTTAGCAATATCTCGTTTTGCCACTACGATTCCTAGATTACTTAGTAGGAGTTTATACCTGGGAATATGACCCTCTGTAATTATATCTAGGAGAATGTATTTAGGTTCCATTGGGATCTGTATTTCTAGTATACTGTTAAGTTCTTTGACTATCCGGGACCAGTATCTTTGTATGGGTGGACATTCCCATAGCGTATGGATATATAAACCCCTGACCGTTTTAGAGCACAGGCACGTTGGGGTGTCTGCTCTACCCATTCCATGTAGTCTCACTCGGTCATAGTATACTCTATGCAGGACTTTGAACTGTATGAGGCGTAACCTAAGCTTGATCGCTACTTCTCTGGGGTGGATTAGTGCCATTTCCTAGTCAATGTCGTTCAGTGTACCAACCGTTTCTTCCCACTTATTTGTAAGTGTGGTTAATGTGTCTGGGATATTTATTAATCATAGTTTTATATGTCCAGGAGACTGCTTTTCCAAGTATCTCCTCTTGTAACAGTCTTCCTTCTAGCGGTGCGTATTCGGGGATATCGGCTAGCTCAGGTTTTTGGGTCCTCCAGGCGTGTTGCAATTGTATGTATTTATAACTTTGCTTATCAGACAAACTGTATTCGGTTTGGAGCTGTGCAAAAGTAATGAGGTCCCCTTTCCTTAGTATGTCTCCTAATGTCACAATCCCAATAATGTCTCAGCCTTTAAAGCCCTGCAACTTCTCAAACTCTGGAAACCGCTTGCCCTCCCATAATGGTGTGGACCTAGTTGGCCTCTTCTCCCATTTCATCTGCCTCTCCACGCCTTTCCAGGCTTCAATCTCCCTCTGTGTTGCGGGGAGTAAGCTTCGTATTCCAGATCTCCCATATATGTAATGCATGTAAGACAGTTTCTGGAAGTGTAGTCGTTCTAGGGCGTATGTAGGGTGGTCTCCCAGCGCATGTCCCCATTCGTTAATAACTATTAGGTGTGCTGCCCCATTGTAGGCCCTTATGTCTGGGAGGGCAATACCCCTATTGAACTGGCTACGTTGTAATGTTCGGAGTGCTACTTTAGGATGGCCACCGTCCCATAGGAGTGTGCGAACTTAGTCATTAATTGTTGTGAAGATCATATCTGGGATTTTATGATATGTATTTTGCAGTACATCGAGTAGTCTGGGGAGCGTTACCATTTTATACATGGCCGACCTTCCTAGCAATGTCAGCGGGAGACGTCTCCTTCTGGCGACATCTTCTCGAAAGTCCGTCAGCACGCGCTTAATATTGTGTGTAAGGCAAGCAGCTTAATTTGTGGAGATGTACAGACCCAGGTATCGGAACCCATCTTTGGTGATGCATAAGTGTTTCAGCATGGTATATATGTCTGTGGAGGTACCAGTTGATGTTATATCCTGCGTGTTTACCAAATTCCCTGACTAGTTGGAGTATTAGGGATAATGTGGTGTCAGGGCTGGAGATATATAACCGAATATCATCCGCATAGAGGGAAATCCGTTCATCTATCATCTGGCCCTTGGTGCCTGAAAACCCTTTATTTCTGGGTTGGTTCTAATTAGGCATGCCCGTGGTTCTGAGACAAGTGCAAAGAGCAGGGGAGATAATGGGCAGCCCTGTCTAGTGCCTCTTTGAATGGGGAATGCAGCGGACTTTACCCCGTTTACTCTGACTCTTGCCCTAGGATTTGTATATAACAAGTCAACCCATGTCTGGAAATTCCTCCCAAAACCCAGTTTTGAGAGTAGTTGCCTCATAAATGTCCAAAGGACTGTGTCAAACGCTTTTTCCGCGTCTAAGGACAGCAGCATCAGCGGAAGAGGTAATTGTTTCGCGGTGTCTAGCCAGTTCGCTAATCTACTTAAGTTAAGGCGTGTGGCCCACTTCGGCACGAAGCCCGATTGGCCCCTGTGAATCAGGGATGTAATAACTGTTAATAGTCGTGTTGCTGAAATAGAGGCCAAGATTTTAGTTTCAACATTCAATAGGGAGATGGATCGGTAGGATCAACATCTCTCCGAAGGTTTGCCAGATTTTGGTATAACCACCACAGTGGCTTGGCAGAGGTCTGGTTGCAGCCTCCCCTCTTCTCTTACCGCCCTGAACATGTTTAATAGGCGGGGCGCCAATAGGCCACTCAGTGGTACTGTGACCTGAGAGGAACTTGGCAGCTTTTCCAGCAACGCCACATGGTTTTTCTTTGCTCTCTAAATTCTGCTGCTCTCTACTGATGATGGGCTCAACCCAGAAACACGTGTCTAGAGATATACTGAAATGTCTGCACCAACTTTGGTGAAAAACTCCAGCTAATTTTGAAGTAGGTTTGCACTGCGTACTGCATTTACCAGGATGCAAAGGGGCGAACTGTGCTGGGACTGTGAGGCAGTGTGCTCCCAACCCCCATTCTGTGTTGACAAGCAGGAGTCAATAAGTCTCAGTCTCTTGCCATCGTGTAGAATAGGTCAGTGTTATTAACACCTTGCCAAACCAATCTTAAGTTGTCATTAGAGGGAGTCCGATTCCTGGCACCTCACTCGTTTTTGTATGTCGGCCTGGGAGAGAATCTCAACACTATTTTAATTGGATTGTGGTCACCATGTAGGGACAACCTCGGCTTTCAATAAGCAGTCCTCGAGTAGGTGAGATAAAGACAATAAATAGTAGTGGCACTGCCCCTGCCTTTGAACGTTGGCTCTGGGGAATTATTATTATTTGTTGTTGCAGCAATTTCCATAACATTGATTACATTGTGATTTCTCAGGTGTTTGCGGAGTCCCTCGCCCCTACTACAAGCTTGCACTCTACTGCCTGGCCCTATAGTTGCAGTTTTTTCCTTGGGAATCTTGGCATTAAAATCACCCCCCAAACAAATGCCAGCCATGTTATCAAATCCATTACAATACTGTAAGGTGTTAACAAAATCGAATAAATTAATAAAATTTGGATAAGTGTGGTATAAAAATCGTTATTCTAAAAATTGAGTAGACAAATAGCTACTCACCTTTTATATATTAGGGCTTGAAATTTGTCACTTTTTGTATGTAGGACTTTGGCACTACCTCCTGTAGCGATATTTACCCAAATGGAAAGGCCACCCTGCCTAGTTTGGAAATTGGAGCAACAGTGTTAAAACATTCAAACCCTTCAATATATAAATCTTGTGTGGCCCAGGTCTCCTGGAACATCAGAATGTCTTGCTGTCTCGCCAGTTCTAGCCAATCCGGTAAATGTATTTTTGACTGTAAACCAGCAACATTCCAACTTCATATGTTTAAATCTGAATCAATGGAAGCCTTAGTTAGAGCAGCATGGTTACATATCTCGGTTGATAGTGGGGGGGCTTTTGGTATAGGGTCAACATCATTAATTTCCAGTGATGGTAAAAGTCAGTCCTGGATGTCCAGATCAGACAATGCAGAGAATCTGTTATACTATTATATACAGTTGAAAAGGCAGGCTCTTGTGTAGGGAGCCCAGGAGTCGGTTTATAAAAGTAACCCAACGGTAGTGACCAAATGTGCGTGGGGTTAGTTGTATCCTCCTGTACCCTCAATAATAATCTTACCATAGATGGTCTACGGAAATTAATCACAATACAGTCCCCTTCTATGTTCTTTGACGACACTCACCCACCTTTCTCTTCGTACCATGATGATCTCATTCATGTTTGACACATTGAACCTCCTATATTTGGATAACCAATCCATGAATTTATTGCGCAGTTGGTCCCAGGTTTCCCTTTGTTCCTTCTTAAGGGTTGGTACCCCTGCCAACACCAAGACTTCGGGACAAGCTGCTGATGGCAATCCCAAGACATCCTTATTAAGCCCAGGAGGATTTCTGCACAGAGTATCAAGCGCATTACTGCTTGGTCTGCCTAAATTTGGGTGCTCACCAACTGAACAAATGGCAGGTTAAAAAGGAAGGTTGGGGGCATGTTTGGAGCATTCCCAACCACGTGTGATGGACCATTATTAGTGGAGGGATGTGCTAACACTTCATTAAACTTAGGTAGAAAACACTCCTTGACTTGGCTATGTGTTCTGTTTGAGCTTCCAATTAAAGGACCAGAGGACGGGGATGGGCTGATGAGGGAGGGGTTAATATTATGCAGAGCCCTAGGTGTCATGATTGATCCCTCCCCGTGATAGCAATAGTTTGGGTAGTCTCTTGTTGACTCTGCTTGTTCATAAGGATGTCCAAGTGGTCTAGAAGCTTCCATTAGGATGTAAATTTCATGTCTATCATATCCTTGATCCATGCAGCGACCGTGTCGATAAAAGTATCCCCAAAACCCTTGTGGTCAGGTGCCCCAAATACCGCCTCAGCCTGTCTGAGTACAAGTGGAACAGCTTAGCTTCCCATTTGATGTAACTTCTGGGATTCTAACACTTGTCGAGGGCTGTATCCATGAGGGCAAACGGGTGCGGGTTGAGCTGGTGTGAGTGGGTTGTTTCCGCTTTAAACAGATGGGCTTCCCAGTCTTGCTTTTGCGCTTAGCCACTGGGACTACAGTGGTTATTGGTGTTCTGTAGTCAGTCGTGACTCGGCAGTATCATGTCCTTGTGGACTCTCACTAAAAAGTACTGTGTTGTTAGGACCGGATCTCTGACGCAGGGGAGTGCAGAGTACGGTACTCTATGCAAGGGTTGGTGCAGGTGTAGAATCAACTAGAGCTCCTCCAGCTAAGAGACCATTCTGTAGAGCCTCACTTCCCAAGGACAAACGTCGCTCAGTTAGTTCAATCTCACTAGACGCGATGCTATCAACCCTTTCCAACATGCTGTCAATGCTGGTGGTAGAGGGGCGCGCAGGCAATGTCCCAGTAAGTTTCCCCATCTTGAATGCTTAGGGCCTACTCTTGTCAATGAAAGAATTATAAATGGGCACAACGCCTCGGACCTCTTGAATAGTGTTGGTTGAAAGAGAGTTGGCCCAGCCCAGCCTCTGCCGGCCACTGATGGACGCAGACGGGCCCACCCGCGTGCGTCCTGCGCTGCGGGAGCCTCCGGTGGTCTTTATGTGCCTCACGTCCACAGTGCAGGCTGGGGCTTAGAGTCCTTCCCCCTGTGGCAGTCGCCAAGGTCATGAACGGGCTCCCTCGCTGCGGGAGCCTCTGGTGGTGTCCATGCGCCTCCTTGCGCAGCAGAGAAAGCGTTGGCGTCTCGGTCGCAATGCAGGCTGGGGCTTAGAGTCCAGACTCCCCTCCCCCTGCGGCAGCCAACAAGTTCAAGAACGGGCTCTTTTTATAGATCCAATATAACGCAGGAGCCATGAGATGATATCCCCTCCCCCCCCCCCCCCCCCCCCAAAATTTCTTTATTCTTCACATCAAACTGCAGCCCAGCCAACGCATTTCGCCCAACAAGGGACTTCATCAGAGATTAGATATTTCTTGGCATTCCCTTACTGGATACGTGTAAGTGGTTGTGTTGCATCTTTCTGCTTAACCTTGCAGGTCCCACTGGGGGTACAGATGGTCAGCCTTCTCTCTTTTCTGGTCCATACTCCGCCATCGTGTCTGCCGAGACACTGCCACCTGTAGTAGCTTTCGTTCTCGTTGGTGTGTATATATATATATGTGTGTGTGTATGTATGTATGTATGTATATATATATATATATATATATATATATATATATATATATATATATATATATATATATTCACTGAAAAAGCCATAGGTTTCACACATGTTATAGTTAGCTGGACATTTTACTCATAAAAAACCAATGAAATTCCCCCGTTATAGTTAGTGCAGGCAACTATAACTCACGCGACCGCAATCCTCTGCTGATGCTAATACTGTATTTAGACACTTATTTGCCCATGTCTTCTTCCATTAAATTTTAGCTATACATATATTACAAATATTTTTTTTTCATAAAGACACATATGTCATCAGCAGAGGATTGCGGTCGCGTGAGTTATAGTTGCCTGCACTAACTATAACGGGGGAATTTCATTGGTTTTTTTATGAGTAAAATGTCCAGCTAACTATAACATGTGTGAAACCTATGGTTTTTTCAGTGAATTTGCAAGGTTTTTTAAATGCTAATTCCTAACTATAACGTGTGTGAAACCTATGGTTTTTTCAGTGAATTTGTACGGTTTTTTAAATGCTAAGTTACTTTACGCCGTTCGTGGCGTGCGCGCCCACTTAACGCAGTTCGTTCCGTGCGCGCACGGTGCGCTTCGCGCATAGTGAGCACGCGGTGCGCTTCGCGCACCGCGCGCCCACTTTACGCAGTTAGTGCCGTGCACGCACGGTGGGCACGCGGTGCGCTACGTTACGCTCGATGGGCCATGTACGCACGATGCGCTTCGCGCACCGTCCGCACACGGAGGAGATATTATGCGCTACGTCGTGAAAGGTAAACAATTCAATTTTCACATAGAAAATATAGGCCATGCGCAAAAGGTGACCTCCGGGCACCTTTTGCACACGGGGGGGGGGGGGGGGGGGGGAATAAGTGGATAATTTTTTTTTAATAATTATTTTTTACCGTACGCGTACGGTAAGCGTAATCGCCGTTTTTTCAAAAAAATATAAAATTGATTTTTTGGCCTTGGGGGTTCTTATGAGACACCTTAATCAAGGCTAGGTGGTTAGGAGCTGTCTAACATGCACCTTTACATGTTGTGAACCTTTGTTTTGCTTCCCCCCCTCAGAGTGCGAGAGAGAAAATGGCGGCCGCCGCTTCCTGGTTTCGACCGATTCGAATGTTTACTAAGATCAAACAGCCAATCAGAATCGCGCTCGGCGCCGTACGCGTACGGTAAGCTTACCGTAAGCGCACGGTAAGCGCACCGTAAGCTGCCACAGATATATATATATATATATTGATTTAAATGCTATTTTCTCAGGAACTACTGAACAGATTTACACCAGACCTACAAAAGGCACTTCCTTGACCTGTAGACTACCTCTCTGCCAAATTTCAAGTAGCTCTGTTCAGCCGTTCGGGCTGTAGCTGTGTCTAAAGGTCCTATGGAAAAATGCATGGGAAAAAACGCGTTTTGGGACCCCCCTATTTTCTCAGGCCCCGCTTGACGAATCCCCCCGAGAATTTCAGGGTAGGAGCATAGCGCCCCATTCGTTTTGAAAATTTCGCGAGGATTCGTCGACCGGCGCCAAAGTTATTCCAAATAGAATGTTGCGGTTTTCCTATGGAAACAGGGTCCTAACTAAAACTACCTACTGGCGACCGCCAGTAGGTAATATATATATATATATATATATATATATATACACAATATAGTTAAGTTTACAAATTAAGATTAAAACCACTCATCTTTAAATTATAATAAGCACCACAATCCAGAACTACTGCAGTAGCTATGCAAACCGTAACTCGCACACCAGATGCAATACCCTATGTCCAACTTGCAGCCAACCCCCACGTTTTGGCAGTCGCAGCATACATTTTTTAACTTATGACCAACCGATCAGACTGGCGTTTTCAAAAATTATCAACGCATGACAGGAGAAAAAGCTTTCTTATCCAATGGTTTTGCAAATCCGTGGATGATTCGCAAAGTTGTAAAATGTAACTTCTTCAAGGCCCAGTGGAACAATTTTTAAATGCCAATTTCTCAAAAACTACTGAACAGATTTACACCAAACAGGCTAAAGCATTTCTTTGAGTAAGTTTCTGTTTTAATGCCATTTTTGTTGTAATTCTGTTCTGCTGTTTTGTTTCTTTAAAAAGGTGCACAGAATCCTAATGTACTTCAAATGGGAAATATCACTTTTGGCACCCCCATTTTTAGGCCCCTGTTTGATCTGCACGAAACGGGCCATGGAAAACCTAAATTGGATGTGTTATTTTCTAACCTAACCATAAATTGAGGCATGCCGTCGCTGCAGTCCCTACCAAAAATAAGGTAATTGGTGTGATATTTATCACACCAGATAAACTCCGACTCCACTGAGTTGTAATTGATCGGGTGCTATAAAGCTCAACCAATTCAGAGTTTTGGGTGAATATCATATGGATTTTGGTGCTTATCACAACAAAATCCGCGTGTCCTGATAAATAACTGGTATTTTTACTCCTAAATTTAAGCAGCTTTGAACTGCCAATATTTATCACAAAACTTATAATTACGAAATGTCCAGTATAAGCAGTTACCGCACCTATCACAAATTAAGAGTAGCCTAGAACAAGCATTTGCAATGCAATCGGTCTCGCATTTGTGAAAGTTAGAGCCATTTGTATTGTAAATGATAAAAAAAATGTTTTACGTATGTTTGTGTTTTCAGTGGAATGGATGTATGTTGTTTGGTGTGATATTATGTTTGTATTGCGTGTGGTGGAATTGTGTGGCGTTTCGCGAATTTGTGTGTGTGTGGAATTATGTTGTACAGTGAATACTTAGAAATTCTGAGGGTCAGGTAGTTTGTGTATGAATCACCTGTGTAGGAGGTGTATGGGAGGGGTGTGCAAAGTGGAGACAGGGCAATCTCATGGGCTGCTGGAAGGAGCGTTGAACCCTCTGCTTGTGCCCTCGGAGAGATTAGAGAGGGGGCCAGGTTGAGCTTGTGCCTGTAGCCCCTTATGGACATATATTGATTTTACTAGGTGCAGATTCATATCTGGTAATATCAAATGCTGTTTTCTCGCACTTGACAATATTGGATGCTTCAACACTGGTGTTTTTGTGATCGGAAACAGGAGTGGGAGGGGTGTACCCCTCCGCTGTGTATGTAATGGGGCACCCAGGAGTGTTGATGCAGTGAATGTCAAAAGCGGGGCTACTGGAAAGTTGATTGAGAGGTGCTTGAGAGACCAGCAAATACGTTATTGTGTTGATTAAGTAGAGGAGGGTAGATATTATAAAAACAATTAAATACATCAAGGCTGTGAATCCTGTGGACGAGATGGAATAAGAGAAGAATTTGAATATCTTAAAGGTATACAGCAGAAGAGGAGAATGTGAGATTAGAGTGACATGTATATACAGTAGAGAAAGGAGAATGGAGATGAGAGAATTATTTAAATACTAGTATTGTATACCATGACAATTTATTGTAGCAAGAAATATTTTGGTTCAATATCATGTACACTATTATCATTTACTAAATATTGCTGCTGATCTATGTCTGCTTGCAATGCATGTGTCTATAAAGCTAGGGGCTTGTTGTACCTTTATGGAGTCAGGCTTCGTTTTTAGGTCTCGCCTGACCCAGCGCATGCGCTGGTCTGGCAAGACTTATTGAGAGGGCTCCAAAAAGTGCTACCTGGCCAGCCTAGAGCTACAGTGCATGTGCGCGGGCGCGCGCGCCGCGCTTTACCGTGATTACTTTCACTTTAGCGGCCGCACGGCCGCTTTGATGTTTGAGCGTGATCGCGATCACTTTCAATTTCGCGGCCGCTTGGCATAGCCAATAGGTCTCGCTTTTGGGACCTTATAAGTATTTAGTTATGCACTTATAAGGTCCCAAAGGCGAGACCTATTGGCTATGCCAATGCTTGTTATTTGTGCTCTTGTTACTATAATTTTAAAATCAACAAAGTTATGTGCATTTAAGTACACAGGAGGTTTAAATATCTCAAGACTATTGTTATGGTAGACGAGAGGGAGGTAACTGGTTGAGAGTGTGAAACATAATGAGTAACCTTACTCCCCAGCCCCTGTGCCCGTTATTCCCCTTTCTCCGTTTGAACCCTAACTGTTATGGCCTGTGGTGTGCATGAGGTTTGTTACAGAAGCCACCTTAGTAGGTCCATTTACAGGACGTTTTTTGTCAAGATACCTTATGGAGACTGTGAGCAAGGAACACATAATCGTATTAGAATGGTCACATGTGCAAAAGTTTCTATTTTTATAAGTTTTATTTCATCAAAACAAAAAGTATTTATTTTACTGATTCCTCATGGGAATAAGTATTTTTGTATTTCTTAAACCATTTTATTTTACTCCCTTATTGCCCATAAAACGTGTTCTTTTGTAAAAGTCGCCCTTCTCCCCAGGTCTAATAAAAACGGTGCTGTTAGAAATAATTTAACAAACCACAGAAAAGCTGTGCTTGAAGAATTGTGAACGAAATGCCCTTTTACTGACATTGTCTGCTTCCAGTGGGCATAAGAATGAAAAAGATGTGTTAATTACGAGATGTCACTGAAAGGATTGCTCATATAATGTTGCACACATCTGTGGTGCTTTGACGCTGGAGCGGCCCCCGGTTCCTTAATCTGTCTGTTCTCAATGCTTGGTAATGCTGGAAGAACAGGGAAGTTAATCCGGGAGAGAACAAAAAGTGGAAGACAAAGAGATGAGCCAGATGCTGCCCCTTGATTTGCTCGATCGAGCCCCGGACTCCTCAAGGGACTACTGTATGTCTTTCGGGTCTGCTGGGGCACTGCCAATGATATCTGTTGATTGCTGACTGCAACAAGCTACGAGAAGGGGAGGGGACTGAGTATTACGAGGCCCAGAAATGCTTACAAGGCAGGAAGTATCATCAGCGGGCCGATGGGACACTTCTTTAAGAACCCATCTACTGACAGGATGCATCTGGAAGAGTGATATGAACTATTGTTTTTTTTTACATACTAATGTAGCAGGCACAAAAGCGCGAAGTTATTACCAATGTAGCGCGACAGTAAAAAATAACATTACAAAAGCACAACGTTAACAAGACCAGGAAGAAACAAATGCACGCTCCGAGGTAATGTGGGGACGGGACGGGGGTGGGCTAAAGAGGCAGGAATTATGAGTCTGCAAGCCACGCACAAAAAAAAAAAGCTTTGGCATAGCCACTAGGTCTCGCCTTTGGGACCTTATAAGTGTTTAGCCATGCAACAGTTGCATAACTAAATACTTATAAGGTCCCAAAAGCGAGACCTATTGGCTATGCAAAGCGGCCGTGCGGCCGCGAAAGTGATCACGATCAAACATCAAAGCGGCCGCGAAAGTGAAAGTAATCGCGGTGATGCACGGTGCGCGCGCACATGCACTGTAGCTCTAGGCTGACCTGGTAGCACTTTTTGGAGCCCTCTCAATAAGTCTCGCCAGACCAGCGCATGCGCTGGGTCAGGCGAGATCTAAAAAAAGGGCCTGTGTCATTTTACAGTGCACCTTCTTGCTGATGATCAACATACGGGTTCTGGTGCCTTAAGGGTCGATGCTTGAACGTGTATGCTCTTAAATGTAATATGATATCAGGGCTTTCACCCAAAACAATGCATATTTAGCCAAAGAAGAACACATGTGGACCAGATCAAACTAGAATTTTCTCCAATCCAGACTAGAATTTTCTTCAAACACATTGGAGACTTTTCTGTTCTCTAGTCTCTACATTTAGCTTCACTGCCACACCTTCAGGCCTCCATTGTCTTGCATCAGACAGTGCTCTAACTAGCTAAATGTCATCTCTCTGCACTGACTACCTATATTAGCCAACCACTCCTTAAAACACAAATAGGAGTCTTTTGCAGTACCCAAGTAATATATAATTCCCTTCCTTAACATTACAATTCCTAAACCACAAAGTTCAACTTGTATCATCTCTAATAACGACTTAATTTCCCAGACAGGTGTTCAAGTGGGCAGAACAGGAGAATTGGCTCACCAATTAGGCATTATCTTTTGGGCTCCTAGGACCGATTAATGTACGTGCTTACGGGTCAAGGATACCTACCACTACCTCTCCTGCTTTCCCCTCATACTTTTACCGCAAAACGTTCACGTCTTAATTAGTAAACGTATTGATCATGTTTTTTTGTTTTTATTTAATAAAGGTTAAATACCCCAACATTATCTCGTTTTGATTTTTATGCTGACACTACTGCCTAATGATAAAATGTCCCTTGTCAATATGGATTATATTCAGTTATTTTATTATCAAATATTTTAAATTAAGAAATATACCCTAGCCTTACTGCAAACCCTAACTCTCTCCCTGTGTTATGTTCTAATACTCAGTTAGAACTCTTTTAAATTAAATTGTGTTAAGGAAACGTCACCCTAACTATAATGCTAACCCTAATTAATGTTAATTACATGCATTTATAAATATACATGAACTTTACCCTAACCATCTTGACAATCCTAATGCTAAGAAGTGTTTATTATTTACTCTGAAAACTTTAATAGAATTCACTTACCTTAACCTAAAATTAATATTTTATACATTGTATTTGATCTCAGATTAATTCAGTGCTGTTTTTTTGTTTTAACAACAATATCTAAAGTAATTGTAGTTATTCCAGTCTATGCAATGTAATTATTTTTTAAATTGTGCGTTAAATAGGGTCAGAAGTAATAAAATATTTTTCGTTTAATTAAATTCCTTTAAAATAAATGAATGTTAAGTATTTTCTCTTTTACGCTGTGACAAAGTAATGATGTACTATGGAAAGTCAATCAAGGTAATGGTGCTTTAGAGGTTATTTTGTCAAAGTAATGGTTAATAATAGAGAGATTGTTTGATAGATGTTATGCATGGTGATATATTGTCTTCTTAGGTCCTGTGATCTCTTGCAGACAGTTCCTCCTCAATCATTTTCTCACAACTTATCTGTCAGCTTGGCCTTAGGACTGGTCCAAAAAGTCCTGATCAAATGTTGCCTGTTTCTGGGCAGTCTACCTCCTCTTTTTCATAGGTGACTATCAGTGGGATAGCTCTAGGTTTCTGGCCTTGTTTTAAATGAGCATGGTGTTAAATTGAACCTTCTTCTAAGTGAGTCCGTATTAGGGCTGGTGAAAGCAGTCTGATAGAAAACTAAACTCCACCTCAGCAATACAAACATGCCCACTGTGCTGATTGTGTGTCACAACTGCTCAGGCAGGTGCATTCCTACCTCGCCCATTCAGCTTCTTTAACTGTATGCTGAGGCCTACGTACTGTCTGTTGTGGTGGGATGTTACTTTAGAGATTTCTGCAAAGAATGTGCCAAATAGGCTAGATTTGAACCAGGGGCATCCCATCCCATCTCAGCTTCTTGAATCCTAAATTTCACTTACGTGCATGTATCTCATGTGTACAAGGCTGCATTATCATCTTTAAGTCCCTAATTCCCCTCGAATACCCATCTCTTCAGACACCCACCATCCATTGCTGTCTGTGTCTGTGCTATTGCTCTCATCCATCAGAACAGTCGGGGAGGCTAAATGATCTGGCTCATGGTGAATGTAGGAATATAACAAGCATTTACAATGCAATAGGTCTCGCATTTCGCGGGTTTGAGCTATTGGCATTGTAAATGACAATTCCTTTTATTTATGTTTTTGGTTTTTAAAACCTAAATAAAAGGCATTGTCATTTACAATGCCAATAGATCAAACTTTCGAAATGCGAGACCTATTGCATTGCAAATGCTTGTTCTTTTGTGCTTGTAAGGACTTAAGGCCAGAGGCGTCGACTGAAGTGGGGTGTTCATCAAGGAGTCTTCCTGCCTAGCTAGCCCACCCTGCATACGAGTGCATCTAGGCAGTCGGCTATAATTAATTGTCACACAATCCCGTTCCCAACAAAAGCAATGCGCCACTAAAAATCTCCAGGACTCAGCCTACTACCCGCAGCCATAGTATATCAGGGCAACATGCAAGTAACAAGGCCGTGGTTCGATTCCTTTTCACAATCCCAGGGCTTGCCGCTGCATGTCGGGACAGGTCAAGAATGACATTGGGGTATCCACTGGCATCCCTGCGCATAGTTGTGCGGTGCTGTATTCACCCTCAGCAGACACATCTAAACTCACCTCCTGCACAAGGCAATGTCCACACTGTGCCCGACAAACTCAGTCACATTAGGGCCCAACACCGGTCTATGCTGCAGTATGTTCCTGTGACAGGGTGCCGCACACTACCCGACGGGCGGATTCTCCAGTCCGGTCCCCTCTTACCCCGCACGGCACCAGGCAGCAATCACTAACATTGTAAGGTGGACACAGGCAGGACCTTCAGCAGCTCGTGAAACTGCCGGGCCACAGAGCCTGCACTGTGTCACCTGCTCTATTACTGTTGAGTGGCCGCTGCCATTACACAGCCACCAGCGCAACTTCATCGCTGACAAGTTTGCTTATGAGTGATATTTCCAGGTTTTGGGTTTGCTTGTGTGACATTTTAAGGTCATAACTGACACTTTATCGTGCATTGAATAAAGTAGTTATAACCATGAAATAAGATACAAATTGGGAAACTCTCGCTTTGTGTATTAAAATGGTTTAGAAATTGAATTAAAACAGACTAGAAAGAACTGTGATTTTCTGTGAAAAGTGAGAACAGACTGAAGATTTCAGTCACCCAAGGATAGGATGACTAGCCATCTTATCTATACCATGTATCCTAGCTTCCACTTTCCCATCATGCCCCCATGCATGAGTACACAAACACATATGCACACACAAATCCACACAAACAAAATTCTGCAATACATTTGTTAGCCTCGGAATAATAAAAAGTCGACTAATCTCATCAGGTTTACTTTTGCTTCACAGGCAACAGGACCCCTTCTTGCTCCAACAGTATCTGCCTCCTCACGCACATCAAGCAGATAGATGCTTGAGGTCTATGGCATGTTGCGTCATCTAAGCGACTTAACTCCTCAATGTGCTGAAAATAAATGAATTTGGACCTTATTCGAAGACAAATTTGCAAAACATGGAAATGGATCAGGCTGCTAACAAGGTTATCGCTTCTTTAAGCACGAAATCAAGTCATTACTAATAAAAAGCCTTTTAACGCATGATTTTTAAGGTATGTTTTTGTTTACATTCCATTCTGAAAACCATGCCTGCTTTATCACAGGAAGTATACCAGACCAGGTATTTGTTCATATTACCCCCAGCGTTTATTTTTTGCCTAAATACCTGGTGATGAAAAATAACTCGAGGATTCGTTGTTACCAGCAAATCTTTTGGGGAGTCAATAGCTACTATTGGTGCCGCAGGTGCAGTGGTACCAATGCCCGTTGAACACTGACAATGCTGTTTTTTTTCCATCTCAACTGCTGTCAAAGGGGCCATTTTCTTTGCATGCACCAGGGCCCATGGCATCCTTGCTGCGCTAGTGATGGAAAATAACTGCTTTTCTCTCACAATATCCTTTGTTTCCGATACATCATAAACTACTAGAAAAGGGTGACTAATTTAACGACTCCAAATAGTAAATACTTCGTGAACTCAGATTCCCATCCGGCCATCATCTGCAAACTAACAAGTCTTTTGTTCACAATAGTAAAAGCACTATTTACTCGACGTAATGCGAGCTCTTCTTGGCGATGTTTAGCTCAACTGTCTCATATTTTTCAGCACAAGTGTTTAACACTTTGAAAATCGACAGCTTTGCCACCAAAACTCCCCCCACACCACGCTCACCCGGACTACAAACACACCTGACATAAGACACGCTGTTACTCATGTGGAGGCAGTCAATGAGTTAACCGCAAAGTAGTTTTTATTACGTATTTACTCACTAACCTCTATATGCTGGCTTCAATACCCAGAAACTCCAGTTTAGGTTTATGTATTATTATGGGACGGACATTTTGTGGGATGGGAGTGGGCTCTGTGAAGTACAGTCTCATAAAATCTCTCCATTTAAAAAGCTGATCGGGGACGGTGCTGTTTTACTGTAAACAATGGCTGGAAGTCCGTCATAAACAGTTGAGCAAATGGAGTGCTGGAGACCACTGGAGTTGAGAGATCTATATATTTCAACCGAATCATATGCTGAAGGGGGTTGAAGAATTACTCCGTATGTAATGAAAGAAAATAAAAAGGAAGGGAGTGACAGTTGGCTATGGAGGTATAGTGTGGAAATGGAAGAGTTACTGTGACTGTGCAGCGCCTCGGAGGTGCGCTCTAGTGAAGTAGAAGATAAAACTCCATCAAAGTTTTCTAGGGTACACAAACGTACCTATTTTGCAGCAGTAGCAAGAGTACGGCAAAAGTCACTTAAAGTCTGGCGCCTGCTTTATGCCAGCTGCGCTAGGAGCCTTTACTCCGCACAACTTTGGATCACGACGTATTAAGGGACAGACCTCTCGGAGACCAGGTCTCTGAGAGGGGGGGATGGTCTGAAGTGAGGAAACGCACCGAGTGGCCATTACAAGTGTGAATGACCCAAGGTTTTAAAGCTCTTCCTGGTCATGCTGCTGCGGTTGATTTCAGACTGAGAAGTGTTGTGACACCACCACCACTCCCCTTCTCCTCTACACTGTCCCTCTCCACAGACTTGTGCTGTCTCTGCCTCCCACAGTGAAAAAGAGCACGGATTTAGAATGCAGAACATTAAGTGAGACTTACCGGGCCCCAGACGCCGCTTTGCTGCTTGTGCTGTCTCAGCCTCCCACAGTCAATTGGAAAAACTGCACTGATTTGTCACGCATGCGCACGATGTAAGGCATCGCGCACATGTGAAACAGAGTGCGAATGGAGCCACCATTCAGAAAACAAACCAGCACTGAAAATGCAATAAGACTCGTATTTTACGCGAGCTCTGTTGCATTTTAAACGAAAGTGAGGGCATTAAAGAAGCCATGAATGGGAGGGAGTCGGGGGTGGTTGTGGTCAGAAAAATTACAGACTGCGGGAGGGAACGGGAAGAGGCAGGGGAATAAAACTGTTTTTACAGTTAAGAGGCTGATAGCCTCAGAAGAATAATAGTGACGACATGGCCGTCAGGAGGCGGGAACCAAGAAGCTAAAAACCAATCGGAATGCTCAATTTATGATGGAAGCCAATGAAATTTATAGATGGAAAGTGGGCGGAGCTTCCACCAGCTATAGTGTATACTGCATGTCTCGCAAAGCGAGCAGCCCGTTGCGCTGCAACACTATGCAAGACCTAAACATTGAGGGTTTTGACCCTTCGTGAATTGTTGAAAGGAGATAGAACATATATGTTCTACATGCTTCGCCCTCTTCCTCTTTTCACCTAGTATTTTCATCTAGGGCAGCTTTCCTTAACCTTTTTTATTCTGAGTCCCCCCTCCCCCTCAATCGTTGCTCATTACTGGAATCCAGGGACTCCCACTGAATAATTGTTATAATCTGTTGCCCCCTCCCCTCTTCCCCCTTGAGACATATTGGGAAGCCTGGGACTCTGGCCTAAGCACTTTCGATTATTTGATCCTCAAAACAATACATACAAATGCAGAAACGAGCATTCCTCAAACAAATACATAAATGATTAACTATTTTTTTTCTTCACATACAAATATAAAAAACTACATTTTAAAGGGAGGGGTGGAGATTTTCTGAATTAAATTGAGGCTACCGATCATCCTGCCAGATTCAGTTTGATTGATGGGAGCAGTGCAAGAGCATTAATCTGAGGATACCAACTTAATTTTTATTCTCCAATTTTAAATTCCTTTATAATTAAAGAACACTTCTAATTTTATATGTTGCTTCCTTATGTGTCTATGTACTTCATTAATCTGTTAATGTTGTTTAATTTTTTAAGCAATTGCCGACCCCTTGAGTGGGCCTCGCAAGGCCCCAGGAATTTCCAGACCACAGGTTAAGAACCACAGATCTAGGACATTGGTGGTGCCAGTCACACCATCACTTTTAATAGCTGAAAGGGACGAGCCCTTTCTGTTTGTGGCCCTTTTTTTTTTCAGGAGTCATGGAGTCCGCTCCATAGAAGTGTTACATACACAAGGAGAGGTTCGTAGAGGACCGCACTCGTGCTGTTTTATGGATCATATACTTGGGCCACTTTTTTCCAGCATGCTACCTTGTGGCGGCTGCTACTAAACGGGGGGTGGGTGGAGGCATAGGGGAATCACTTACCTGCAGGCTGGCCAATGCCTCTCCATCCTCTTTGGTCGACTGGCTCCAGAAGCAGGAAACACACAGGCTTGAGACTCCCCTAGCCTATCTAGATGCTACTGTTGGGAAGAGATGTGACGCCGCGGCCAGGGAGACTGACGCTGGAATCTTGGGCTCACGGTTCGATCCCCGGCACCAGGTCAGCCCAGCACCTTGACTCTGGACAATAGCTTGCTTAATCTACCCGATGGCCCCCAGCGCCAGGATGCCTTCGGGTAACTGTTCGCGCTTTACAGAAATACTGGACTTAGAATGACAGCAGCGTTGTGATTAGTCTGAGCTCCGTGGTACATATGCTCCACGAGGCTGTGCAGTACATCTGAGTGGAGAACATGCTAAGTGTGCATGACTGTTTGGCTGGCTCAAGACGCCCGGCCAAACCGTCATGCATACTTAAGAGAGTGCCCTCCACTCCTCCCCATGCTCTGGACAGGCCAGCCATGCCCTGCACCTAGAACTGAGCCAGCGCGCAAAATAAATATGATAATAACATTGTGTTATCATTTTATTTTTATTTTTCCTTTTTGAACTGCTCACAGACCAGTGGGGAGACGACGCTCCTTCGCCTTAGCGGAGGAGCCGCCGCTGTTGTTACCACACTTCACATGGGTAGTCCGTGCCAAGAATCTGTGCCTTCCTTGGTTCGGACAGTGTAGAGAGGATGTGGGTGAGTGAAAGCATGAGCACTGTGATCCCATTTAAAAAAAAAAAAAAAAAAAAAAGTATTCAGTTTTAAAAGAACATATATAATCAATTAATCAGTAGTAGTTAAGAAGACATTGACAGTTTGTATAATGACGATGGCATGCTACATCAACCATTAATCAGATGACTTTACAGACAGACAATCTCTTGATAGTAAGCAACCATTCAATCATAACATCATAGCATAACAATACATCAGTGACACAAATAATCAGATATCAGTTTTAGTGAGTAGATATGCTGTAAGCGTGCTCCAAATATCACGGGGCTTGGAGGAGCTAGGCAATTCATCAGCATAGCACGTGAATTGATCTTGGCAATATACCAGGTCTTGCAACCATTGTTTAGTTGTTGGTGCTGGTCTGCCACCCCAGCATATTGAAACCCTTTGTTTAGCTATCAGTAGTGCCACTGCTACTAACTTCCTATGAGATGCCTTAATGTCAGTAACTTTGCCCTGTAAGCATAATTGGGGGGTACATGATATAGGAAAACCTACCATCAGTGGTATAGTGTTTGTGACTGCTTCCCAGAATGAATAAACCTTTGGACAGGCCCAGGCTAAATGGTGGAAGTCGGCATCTGGTGAACTGCATCTTTTGCAATCGGCAGTGGCCCGTAAACCATACTTATAGAGTTGGGATGGCGTATAATATATTTGATAGATATATTTAAAATGTACCAGTCTAAAGTTCCCATTTGCTGTGAGTTGCCCTGTCATGTGGCAGCAGCTAATCCAGTCTTCGTCCGAGAGCGGATCAGGTAGGATTGCATTCCATTTGTCCCTTGCCATTGTGTCCACAGTGGCCACCTCCTTCTGTGAAGCGTGATCTAGATGTGTGACTAGTCTGGTTTGTGAAGGGGTCGTGTATAGGAGTTGCAACGCTTCTAATGTTGGCGGTTCTGCCGGGAAGTGAGGATATAACACACGAATAGCAGATCGTAGCCACGTGTATATAAACGTTCGCATTGCAATATTAGTCCCTTCAGTGAGCTTAGCTTGCGCTTCCACAAATTTGCCCCCAGAGAACACGTCTACCGTAGTGGACATCTCCATGTCTTTAAGAGTTTTCAAGGCACCCGGTTCTCTGGTGACTGAGAGATCCGTGTGGTGTAATAGTGGCATGTTTGGTGTATAAAGTGGCAGTTTTTTCGCGCGCCTTCCGAGCGCTTGCCATGCCCTAGTAGTGGTTTGCACTGTGTATCTCCCCTTTTTCAAAAACGTTATGCTGGTTTACTATCATGGCCTTTAGTGCTATCGGATGTACAGCCCCTGGTTCTACCACTACATGGGGAATGTAGGCTGGTTCTTACTGCCAATAATAAGCATATTGGGACTGCGCGCAGAGGTAATATAAATGGAAGTCGGGGGCTGTGAAGCCTCCTTGTTCATATGGCAGCGTTAATGTTTCCCATTTAAGTCGTGGCTTTTTTCCGCCCCATGCTAGTGTGACCAGTGGAGACCGAAGCGTGTCAAAGAAGTGTTGTGTTAAGTGTATGGGATGTTTTGGAAGAGATTTAAAAATCGTGGAAGGACCACCATTTTCATTAGTCCTGTGCTATCCTATCCGCGAATGATAACCGTAGTTTTACCCAGCAGGCGATTTGTTCTTCGAGGCGTGTGATGGCTGTGCCATAATTTGACTGGACCACCACTTGCGGGTCTCGATGGAGCCACACACCTAGATATTTCAGGGAGTCTGTGCACCATGTTAGTGGATAATCCAAGGTTACCTCGGGTGTGCTATCCGTGAGGGGTAAGATAACTGATTTCGACCAGTTTATCTCTAGTCCTGAGAACCATTCAAACCGAATATATTCCCTAATGAGCTGCGCTAAATGTGTATTGGGATTGTGGACATACAACACCATGTCGTCGGCATACATGGAGACCACCAGGGGTCGCTGGTAAAATCGTAGTGCTGCCTGCGCATGGTGCTGTCGCAGAAAACATGCTAATGGTTCAAGCACCAAAGCAAATAACAATGGTGACAACGGGCACCCTTGGCGTGTGCCCCGCTGTATCCGAAAACTATCCGATAGATGACCATTGACTCTGACACGTACCACAGGGTCTGTATATAGTAATTTAATTCAGTATGTAAAAATGAAAGTTACACCCATACGATGTAAAATAGCGAACATATATGTCCAGGAGATAGTCGAAGGCCTTGGCGGCGTCGAGGAGGACTGCCACCGCCAGGAGGGTAGGTTCGAGGATGTGTAACACTGCAAATAATGTGCGCAGATTATGGGATGTGGAGCGAGTGGGGACGAACCCAGATTGATTGGGGAGTACCATAACAGGAAGTAGTAGTTTTAGCCTATTCACCAGCACTTTCGCTAATATTTTTACATCAGTATTTATTAAAGACAAAGGTCTGTATGAGTCGTACCGGTCAGGGGCCTTATTGGGTTTTAACAGAGCTATTACCAGTGCTTCTCGCAGAGTGGGAGGCAAACTCTGGGCTTCATATGCTTCACGTACATCTCAAGAAGGCAGGGGGCCAGAATGTATATATATTCTTTATAAAATTCAGCCGGTAGGCCGTCTGTACCTGCCGCTTTCCCGTTTGGCAATGCAGCAATGGCATCACAAATTTCATTTAGTGTTAATGGATGCATTAAAAAGTCTTGCTGATGGTGCAAAAGCCACACTAGTGCAATGTCATCTAAGTATTGTGCTATTTCTGCCTCGCTTGCCGATGCCCATAGACTTTGGTGTGGTATTGCGTAAATATTTTAAGTATGTTAGATGTATCACCGTGCGTGGTACTTTCATCTGTGATGGCCTTAACCATATAGTTCCTTCCCCAAGGGTCTGCTATTCTGTTAGCCAATGCTCTTCCAGGCCTGCCTCCCTCCCCATAATATCTAGCTTTGCTTCTGCGCGACATGTGGCGTATTTCCTGGTCAGCCACGTCATTGTATTCTGTAACTTTTATTTTAATAGAGGCTAGCGTGGCAGGGTTAGCTGTGGCGTCATATTTACGCTCAAGATCGCCCAGTTCCCGTTCCAATCGAGTCATAGTGCCTCGTAGGGATTTTAAAACCCCGATTGTAAACCCATACACGCACCTCGAATTGTCTCTTTGAAGGCCTCTCAAAGTGTCCCCATAGTTTGCACTGATCCGGTATTATGTAGGAAATATTCCGATATAGCCTCGCGAATCCTCTCGCGAAACACTAGGTCGAGTAGAGAAGAGGACTGCAGGCGCCATTGAAATGGGGCGGGGGTATGTGTCGGTAGTGTTATGCTTACGAGTACCAAGGCATGATCAGATATGGTCCTAGGTAGGGGCTTTACCTGTACAGTCCACGTATTAACATCTGTTGTGACCAGCCAATAGTCAATACGGGACCAGGATTGTCATGCGTATGAGTGGCATGTACCTTCTCGTGTGCCAGGGTGTCTCGGCCACCAAACATCCAGCAGCCCCAGACTCATCATACCGTGATGTATGGAATTTGTTGCTTTTATCAGTGTGGGCTCAGCTAGTGAATATCTATCTATTGCTGGGTCTAATACTGCATTAAAGTCCCCGCCACAGATAACGGCAGACTGCGGTAGTTGGCGTATTTTCCCCCATAGCGTTTCATAAAAGCCAGGGTCGTCAATGTTGGGTCCATATATATTGACGATGAGTATCATTTTGCCTTATAGTGTCCGTTGTACTAGTATATATCGGCCCATCTTATCTTCCTCTACATGATTTGGTTGGAAGGGGATACCTTTCTTTATTAATACCCTAGCCCCTCGCGCATAGCAGGAATATGAGGCTGCTAGACGCACCCCTGCCCATCTGGTGGCCACCGCAGAAGCTGCCTGTTCAGTAAGGTAGATTTCCTGCAACAGGGCTATTTGGATGTTGTGCCGGTCCAGATAAGAGAGCACTTGTCTTACTTTCTTGGGATTGTTTAGGCCCCTAACATTCCAAGTCACCCATGAGATTGTGGGCTCTTTAACCCTTGTCATGCTTTGTGTTGTCAAACATTATAGTGCGCCATCGCACAATATGTCATTAGTCGTGACGTGGTCTGCTGCCGTCGTGTCCTCAACACTACCATAATGAGACATAAGTCCCCAACATTTCCCCCCCACCCACTTCAGCATTCGGAACTCGCTGAAGGTCCCATCCCGCAAAAAAAAATTACTACCATGCCGTAGTTAGAAACTAGTCTAAGCACCGAATGGTGCTTTAATACAATAAAAACCTTTTGTGGGGTATTCCCTCTCTGAGGGTCGCTAGTAGCCATTGGTCCCAAGTTGTTACAGGGGGGGGGTCGAGGAGACCATTATCAGACATATTTCCCGCTGGCATAACGGGCTAATAATAAACATCAAATCTCAAGAACAAACATTCCTCAACATTATATAGAGCGGATCAAATGAGGACAAGTAATATCAATATTGAACATTATGCATTCTGACGTGTAGAGCATACATAGGACTGCAATCGGTGTAAGGTAATAGATATAGACTGGTCAGTGCCAGCAATACCCTAATACTAGGTGGTGGTTATACCAGCCGTCTGCGATCAAGGATTTATCTCATACATGCTATTTAGCACAAGTCTCATGTGTTCAGCCCTCTGCATCAGCCTCTGTCTCTCGTGCCGCTTCCTTCCACTCAATCTGCCGCACATATTGCAGGGCATCTTTGGGTGTCGAGAAGATGCGGACTTTCCCTGCATGCTGTATTCTCAAACGTGCAGGATATAACATTGCATACTGTACACGCAGTGCTTGTAGTTTTTTCTTTACGGAGTGGAATTGATGCCGCGCCTACTGTGAAATCGGGGAACAGCTCTATTTTCATGCCTTGGTAGGTTGTGGCTCCTTTATCGTGAGCCAGACGTAGCGCTGTGTCTCGGTCTCTATAGTTCAGAAGTCTAGCTATAATGGGGCACGGAGGTGCCCCTGGTATAGGTCTAGCTGCTAAGGATCGATGCGCTCATTCCATGATTAGCACTTTAGAGAAGTGTTCAGCTCCCAGCATGTCTTTGAGCAAAGTCTCTACATACGTTTCCAAGGCTCCTGTGTTGGTCCATTCTGGGATGCCCGTAATTCGTAGATTGTTCTTGCGTGAGCGGGCCTCGAGATCCTCGTTCTTCGCTTGGATCACTTCAAGTATTTTTTTTCCATGCTGGAGCACGATGCGCTAACAACCTCCATTTTGTCTTCTGTGGTGGAGATACGTTGTTCAGCTTCCGCTATCTGCACACCATGTTTGTCGATTTACACCGCCATGTTGTCCATGCACAAGTTGAGATGGTCTATTTTCGCATCAATAGTGCGCAGACTTTGTTGCATACTGAGCATCAGCCGTTCCAGCTTGGCAGTTGTGTCGGCTTCCAGCTCTGGCTCAGTGTCCGAAGCAGCTGGGGTTTGAGATTTCGTGAGTTGCCGTGCTTCAAAAGTCAATTTGGACTGTTGCTTATCTGTTCTACCCATGATGGCGTGGGATAGTGGTGGAGCGATGTGCACATCAGAGCCAAATCGTATTGGTGCAGAAGCAGTGCTTTGGACGGTCTGTGTTAAAGTGGGTCACTCAATGCAGTGCGTATATGACCACGTTGCACGCAGTGCTAGTGTCTCCCTCTGTGCTATACTGTGGTGTCGGGGGAGCCGCCGGTCATCAGGTACAGCCAGGCAGTATTACAGGGTTGTGGTGATCTAGGAGCCTGTGCCTACCACTGCATTAGCGCTGCCCGGTTTGCACATGTGAATACCCCCTGCTCCCAGCCTGCACAGTCTGGCACAGATATTTGCAGTCTCACCGATCACAAACGATGCGGGAAAAAATGCAGGATCCTGCACATATGATGTGGCGCCGGGGGAGTAGTGAAGGTTATTGCTGTCGCGATCCCCACAAGTGAAGACCAGGCGGTGCCTCGTCAGGCCTCAGTCCCGTCAGTTTAAACCGAAGAGGTGGGCGCCATTTTGCAGATTCATCCAGCGCTAGCAGCATACAACCCCGGGGACAGGGTGTCTAAACAGCGCGCCTCCTACCGCAATGGATCAATGCCCCGCAAGCCAGGTATTAGCAGCAGCAGTAGTGGGGAATGTCCAGATACCCCGGTATACACGGTGCGCGGGCAAAGTGCCAGTCCACGGAGCCCAGCCCCATAATGCTGAGGTGCCTCGCGGTGTAATAGGGGATTATGGCATCCACTGTGGTCTGTACGGGGCGCACCGCGGGGGCTGATATTTGCAGTGTAGAGGTGGCGGTGGCGCAAGCAGCAGCTGGGCTGCGCCAAGAGCTTGTTTTGCCCCGGGGAGCTCCACAAAGATGGCGATTGTGTTACGCAGGGGGCACGGGCTGCAACGCTTCAGTCTTACCAGTGGGAGCGGGTGCTCGGTCACTTCAGGGATATTGCCGCTTGTACTACGGGAGCCTCCCCTGCCGCCGGGTGGTAGGTGGCGACCGATGGGGGCTCTGCACCGTCCGACTTCAGCTCCGGGAACACTACTGCGCCGCCATTTTGTTGGGAGGTGAGACGATGCTGCGTTTGGCTGGCAGGGGTGTGGAGCGGTGAAAACCACAGCACCACTGCGTTCCTCACTTTTTAAAGTTTCAGGAAATGTGCAGGTTGACCTGGGATGGCGTCGTTATTACCGGATAATTGTCGGATTGATTCCTCGACCAGCCGAGCTGCACTAGGAGGCTGCCATCTTGCTCCGGGCTCATTTTTTTTTATTAGCAATAGATAAGCCAAAAATTGCTAATCCTAATACCATAACCACACACAAATTACCATTCATATCTTTACAACACCAATGCCTTTGCCACGCATGGTAAGTTTATTTAAGGTAAGTAAAAACCCTCTATATATATATATAATTTGTTTCTCTTTTTTTATGCGTGAACACCCAAAGCCATCCCCCTTTTCTTTTAATTTTTTTTTTAATTCACTCCTAACCTTCCTTTACTATACCCGCCCCATAACCCTAAAATTGCTCTAAACACTACCCACCCTTTTACCCTAAAATCACCTTTACCACCCTTCAGCCCTACCCACCCCTAATATTATACTTGCCACCCATGATCCCTAAAATTACCCTTAACACCCTTTACCACTACCCACCCCTAAACCCTAAGTTACCCTTACCACCCCTAAAATAAGCCTTACTGTTATTTTATGAATAGAAAAATCTCTCTCTCTCTCTAGATAGATAGATAGATGGATAGATAGATCTATATTAGAGGTTGCGTTGTAAAGACTTCCTTGTAAAGACGGTTTCCCTTTTGAAAAGGCAGATTTGAGATTAAATCACGTCTCCCATCCTATTGCTTTACTTGACAACTCAAACAAGCCCCTCATTTACCCACCTCTTCTTAGTGATCTCTTCCTATAACAACCCGAGCGGTTTACAGTTGCTTGTGGCTGAAATGCTGCCGTCCTGTTAAAACATGGCACGCTGACACTTGTTATCCAGCTGCACTGATTTCCTCTGAACCTCGGTCGTCCTGCTCCGAGAGGGCGAATAAGGTTTCTTAAGTAGACCCGTCTTTTGTCCAAAAAAGAGCATCGCGCTGACTGCTTTTTCATGAAGACTCCCCAACTGTAAGCAACAGGGTGTATAAAAAAATGTTCTCTTGTTTGTGGTGCAGTTACAGCATAGTGTTAAAACCCTGCCGTCCAGGGGCAGTGTAATCCCCATGACATTGTTGCTGAGTCGAAGAATGTTAATCCACGCTCATTATCGCGTTTCTGCTTGGGGTGCCAATAGAATGCCAAGCCCACTTCCATCGTCTCTCTCATCACCTATCGGCAGGAGCAGCAGTTTGAACCGTGTGACGCAGTCGTGGCACCCCTATACAAAGCGGAGTTTCCGGTCACGCCGATTGTTGTATTTTGGGGTGTTTTAAAGAACTCTTGCAAAACTGTATAAGGATCAAGCATACATATTAGGACACACAAATCAATTTAAAGTGTGAAAACAAATTATGATGTAAACCCGTTTCTCCATCCCACATTGGCTCACACGACACTATATTAAAAATAAACAATCTTATTTTTTTTTTAAAAAAGTTGAATTGTATAACTGGGGAGGCTGCAAGTTTCATATGTTTGCTGCCGGTCAGTTCTAGGGTTGCTGCCTAACTCTGTGTCAGAACACCCTTCTGTTTTTTTTTTTTTGGCTCTTGGGAATTAGTTACAAATCGTAGTTATCTGATGTTAGTTCACAGAAAAAACAATAGTTCTATATCCATGGCTGTCATCTTTAAGTCTTGACTGGAAACATGGTATCATGCAGACCTAAGCAGGATGGCATCTACTTACTGCTGGTGATTTGAGTACAAATGCTGTAGCCAAGGAGAATTACTTCTATGCTACTTCCTACCCTTTTCAGGGTTGTTAGTTAGTACAGGGATGTGCACAATTGGTAGCATGCATAAATTTGCATTTAATCGCATCCACTTTCCCTTCCTCTATGCAAATTTGATCCCTTGCCAGGTCTGTTTTTTGGGGTTTTTCTTGGGCCGATTGACTTGAACTGTAAACAGCTCCTACACTATAATCCTTGTCAGATGGTCCTATGTATTTTACTATGTTTTTTCTTAGGCTTCTCAGGATATAACACAATGTTTTGTTTTCAGGCCATGTGCAGACCACAACTGCTAGTTTGTAGCAAATGACTTACAGTTGTTTAGCATGTTTTGCCTGGTGAAAAACCACCTAATGCATGCCCACACTTAATCTGCAAACTTCAGGAGGAGGCTTCTAAAGAACCACGTGAAGTGGAAGTAGTGTAAGTGTACCCCCTATTGTGGGAATAGTCCGATTTTACATATTTTTTGAAGAATGAAGTGATGATTACAAGATATTGTAAATTGGGCACAGCAATAAATACCTCTTCATTCAGTGAAGCGAGACATTTTGTTCAGTGTGTGGCTGGTATGAAGATCACCCTGCTATTCAAATGCAACATGTGCCAGCAACCCCTTAGGGAACTGTCATAGAACCATATCCACTGGGATTGAATGACCTGTTGGTCTGGATACATTTGTCACAGTCCCGTGAAGGGATGGCGTCAGCTGGCCAATGACTGATCCAGAGGCAGCTGTGTGTTATGAGTAACAGGTTTATTAATGTCCATGCACAGATTCGACTCCCTTCATGGCATATCACCTGGCCATGAGTCTTTTGCTATCACTGTTCATTTTCTCAGTTGGGGTAGTTGCTATAGCCTTGCTTATGAGTCCTAGTTCATAGTTCTCCTACTCTGATCTTGGGCTTACTTGAGGATACATTTTATCCTGTGCTTGAATGGCATCCCTCTTCCCCTTGAGGAGTGAGAAGCCAAAGGAGAAGCCCAATTCCTGTTTAATTCCACGCGGTTTATAGTGCCACTCTGTTTCGAAAAAAAAAAAAAAAGGGAGCGACCCCCCACTACCCAAGAGACTGGGTACCACAGGTAAATCAAAGTAAAGCCGCTCTTGGGACTACCAGAATGTTATCTCCGATAACCTACAATCAAAAACACACCACAATCACCTGATCAAACAGTGATAAAATAAGCCCAAACACACCCAATTATAATGGACCCTATCGAACAATTTTGATACACACAATGATAAAAAACCAAAGTTAATGACAAAATATATTTATTAAAAACTCTTTTCCTATCCTTCTATGAATTAAAAAGTTTTCAAATTAATCAAATCTGCAATCACAAAGTTTAAAAACCATATACCCATAGGTGGGTATGATGTGGTGTTTAAAAATCTGTATGTGTGCTTAGTTGTGCGTGTTTCAGTATATAAGAATAAGTGTTCCTTGATTTGATTTCGAACTAGTATGTGCGAGTTGTGTGGGGTATGATGTATGTCTCCTTTATCTTAAATGGATTGGACCCTTTAAACAATTATCTACAACACTCTGATTTAATGAATTTATATAATTGAGTATAATGTGTATTTATTATATAACATTACTTTGAATATGTTATGTTGTATATAGAGAGAGATTGTGACGTGTGTTCTTATGTTTTTACATTGGGTTTTATACAGTGCTTTCATAACAAATGAGAGACAAATATTTGTGTCCTGAGGAAGGTGGCTTTTATTAAACAAACACCATCGAAACGCGTCAACGCTCTTGTTTAAACATACGGTTATATCCAAGGAACTTATTCGTGTCTAATACAGGATCTTGTTGATTGACATTGAATGAATTTATGAAATGGATTTCATTTGGAATAACCGAATCATGATGATGGGATTGTGTTCACATTTTTTCCTTTTTGTCTCTTGTGTTAAATATTTGTGGTATATTGTTTTTAAACTTTGTGATTGCATATTTGATTAATTTGAAAATGTTTTAATTCATAGAAAGATAGGAAAAGAGTTTTTAATAAATATATTTTGTCATTAACTTTGGTTTTTTTATCATTGTGTGTATCATTGTTCGATAGGGTACATTTATAATTGGGTGTGTTTGGGCTTATTTTATCACTGTTTGATCAGGTGATTGTGGTGTGTTTTTGATTGTAGGTAATCTGAGATAACCTTCTGGTAGTCCCAAGAGAGCCTTTACCTTGATTTACCTATAGTGCCATTCCACCTGGAAAGAAGGATCTATGCTAAGGAAGGGTGATGACGCGTAGCCAGTCTCCATCTCTGATAGAAACCTGGCTTTTATAGCTCCTGGCCTCACCCCTTTCCTTTCTCAGTCCCTCCCCTTCCATGTTCATTAGTGGCTCCTCATTCCTACTCCACTATTGTCCTTCTGTCATGTTGCTCTGTCCCTATTCAACATTGCTGGTCCTACCCCCTTCTTCTCACCAAGTCCGTAGCTTTCCTGGTGTCCTGATATTTCCCTGTTCTAGGGATTATTCATGCTCCCTGAAACCTGCCTATTCTCCTTTCCCAGGTAAGGGAGCTCCGGAGCTTGGTTCTGATGGTATCCTACATCCATCTCTGCATAGATGGTCACTGCCTAAGTGCTGAAGACTTCTCCAGGACCAAGGCCTAGTTACATTTGAGACTTTGTTGCATTATTTGGTCTGACTTCCCATGTGAGAGTGCAGATTCCTGTAAGCATGCAATCTAGACTTTCTTCGCTCCTGGGTGCTTTGGCCCCACTGAACTGCATTTGGGGGACCAGGTCCCATCCCAGTACAATGACTTTGGGGCATACATTTAGCCTCCTTGTCTCACCTTTCGGGTTGGGTCACTCAGAACGTTACAGTAAAATCCTTGCCCTAGATGGTGACTCCAATCTCATCAAACAAGATTAATTCCTGCCATGTAGGTGAAAGGAATTGTATCTCCATCTTGCAAGCCGATTCAGGGTTTTGAATGTTGATGAATGCATCTTCCTGCTAATTCCTTACCTTATGAATTACCTTCTCAGTCCGGAAAACTTTTCCCCAGGTAGATCTGTCCAGCACTGCCAGGTGGCACCATTGGTTGTGTACAATAACCGTGTCTTTACCATACATGCCTTTACAAGAAACGTCTTTACTACGCATATACTTTACAACCAACATCTTTATCATGCGTATTCCTTCATCACACATGCTTAAACTAAAAAGTAGGTATTTAGCAGGTAAGTATCCAGCATATCTATCTATCTATCTATCTATCTATTCGGTGCATTATGTTTGTGTAAGAGGGGATCGGCACTGAACTTTTGAGCTGGACGCCTGACTTTAAAATGGTGCCTGCTTGTGACACAGTCACACAACTAGTTAGGAATAAAGAAAAAAACGGGCCCCTCGTCCTCACTGTTAATAAACAGTGAAACAGGACTCCTCTCTGACTGTCTCTAATATGGCGCCTGCTTGAGACATTCTATAAATCTGACTGACATTTGATGTGCCTGGTCTATGGCAATGACCATGGTCTAGGACAATGTTATCTTAAGGGAAAGGTAATAAGGGGGGCTAAACTGCACAGCTCGAGTGAGGGAATCCTGTGTAGCTCAATGTTTTGATCATATGTTGGGTTAAATCTACCCCCTACAGTCTGGGGCTGGCTGGATTGAGCGTTAGATTTAAATAAAGTGAGAGAAAGGTAAAGAGGAAATAAAGTAACAGAAAAAAAATTAAAATGGCCATAGATCTTGAACCTGCTGGCCACAATGCCTACTCTATTATCTACCCACCCAATCTCTCCAAAAACGCTACAAAGAAGTTCAAGCACAGGCTTTTGTTAAATCATCCTGAGACTCTTGTGTTAGACACATACTTCTGCACTAACAAAGGCATGATCTCCAACAACCTTATCTTCCACACGAAAAAACGTACCCAATGGAGAAATACCCTCTACGCTATGCACAGAATTTCCACTACGAAGAAATCCCAGCATGCCCTCAAACTGACGGTTACTGTCTCGGACCTCTGCCCAGCGAATGCCACCATTACTATCTACAACAATGGTAATATTCTCATACAAGCCTCTAACGATAATCTTGAGATCATTGACAAGCTCTTCCCTACCATCAAGAAATCAGTAAATAATAGGAATAGCACATTTATTGCATCCCCGCATACTCATGATTTAGAGGCCTCCCTTTCTCCTCTCCAAAACTCCACTTCAAACTTGCACAACCGGACATATGTCGTCCCTGTCATTATGTCCAGCCACCCAGACACGCCTATTCCAAGTATGCATGGGCCCCCTTGCCTAGGTGCGACTGGATTGTACTTAGCCTCTATCCTCAGCAGTGCAGAAACGACCTGTAATCCCTACCACTTAGTCCATTTGGGTGAGTCCACTTCTGGATCCCCCATACCAGAAGAGACCAGGCTAGGCTGTCCTACTGATCCCATCATATATGACGCACCACTGCCACCCCTGCTGACCTCGAGGGATGGCTCCGAAGGGGATGCCACCAACATCGCTCCCCTCTCCCCCCCTCATTCAAAGAGGATCGCTTAGACCCCCCCTCGCCCACTGTCCTCGATATCTAAGGGAATCCTTACACCTTCTACTCTCACCCCGCCCATCCATTCACAGCACACAGTGACCGCCCCACAACTAAAGGAGGAAGTCCCCAACCGGCTGTCTAGCCCCTATACCACTCCTCTCGTGGATGTGGATCCCACATTAAACTTCCTGGTTCAACCTCCCGCTTTGACTCCTATTGATGCTTTACCAAAGCAAATGGAGATCGTGGCTTTGCATCCAGAACCTACGGGCAGTTCGTCCCCTATAACAGATTATACACCTTTTCCTAATGTTGATATCCTCAAGCATTGGGAGTCCATGCACTATGACTCCACGGGCAGTTCACCCTCCATAAGTGAGCACCCGCCAACTCCCACTATCTACTTTTCCAATTCAGTCTGGTACACGCAACTTAAAGAGTTAGCCAATGGTCTATCCCATTTCAAGGATGAAATGCATAACCTTTCCACTATCACTAAAAAACTTATTATCTTACACAGAACCACCAATGACGCCACTAATCAAATCAGTCTCCAATTGAGTAACTCCAGCCACACGAAGGTTCACACTGAGAACTCTACTCAGTATAACCAAATCAACGCCAAACCCACTAGACACATACACAAGTCCACACCCCCAAAAACTCTAACTCTGGTTGTTTACCTTCCCCCTTCGTGGCCTTCATGGCCTAGGAAGTGTTGTGATAAACTATGACAGACATTGACGACCTCCTTACTTCCTATGATCGGGAATCTGACAATTGTAAGTCCCAATATGACACTATTCAAACCATTGTAACCAATCCCTTCAGAGAACCGACTATCAACAAATGATCTGTAAATAGTGATAACCTCACTAATATCAACCTAGAACAGATTAACTTAAACCACTCTATTAACAAATTGAAGTGCGGGCTTATTAACTGCAGATCTGCTAGCAAACATGCTACTGATGTATTTAACCTCCATATTAGAGAATGATTTAGACATCATGGTCCTCACAGAAACTTGGTTAAATAGCTCCTCCTCACCCATCCTCGACTTATATATTCCTCCTTCCCATGACCTAATCCGAATTGATAGAATTGGGAAACTAGGGGGAGGGGTAGCCTGCATTTATCGGAACTCAATCTGTCAAGCAAGCGGACTCCATCGTGCTATCCTCGTGCGACTACCTTTGCATTAATATCTCTGATGCTAAGCGCATCACCAGCAAGCTACATATATTCTACCACCCCCCAGGTGATAACTTGACCTGTATGGACGAGATAATGGAGATCATGGCATCCAATGTCAATTCTCAAGTCCCTCATATTTTCCTGGGTGACTTTAACCTCCATTGGAATAACGCAAATGATCATATTGTAAGCTGTTTTAAAGAGTTTTTTTGTCAGAACAGGAGTTGTATCAATTCTGTGACAGCCCAACTCATATCAAGGGAGAGACTCTGGACCTCATTATTTCAAAATCAAACATCGTCCTACTTGAATCCATCACCCCATGTGATTGGTCTGATCACTATTGCATCCTCTTCTACATCAACAGCGAAGCTACTCAAAAAAGGGGCCAACCTGCAAAAATTAGGCAATGGAAAAGGAATTTACAAAATATCAACCCCATCACCTTGGTAAACCTCTGTAACGCCACTCTGACCCGCATGGGAGACATGACTGATGTACATGACCTCACAACCTTCTTCAATTCTTCGTTACTTGAAATCCTGGACCCTACTGCGCCCTTCCAGGAAAAAAAAGTCTCCTCTAAGATTTCCAAACCTTGGTTCAATGAGGGACTGAACTCGGAGCATAGACATCTAAGAGTTGCAGAGCGTCTATGGAAATCGGCTCCTACCCCTGACCACCTTGAGCTCCTTAGAAAGCTAAGGAATTCTTACAATAGAAAGATTCTTAAGGCAAAGGCAGACTTTTTCAGAACTCAGCTGAATCAAGCTATCAACCGCCCAAAAAAACTCTTTGAAATCGTCAAGCTTCAATCATGCAATACAACTAACTCTAGGGAATTAAACGACCTGGCCACAACTACCTGTGATGTGCTTGCCAATTTCTTCCACGAAGAACATCAAGCTTGACTTACATTCCAGGATGTCGCTACCACAAACTATGGTCCATGATCCTAACTGTGGCGATCTATTCAAAGCTCATTTTAATAATCCAGGGGAAATCGCTAAAAACAATGCCTCATGGCACACCTTTTCGCCAATCTCTCAACAAAGCATCAACAACACGCTTCAAGCAATCAACCCTTCCAATCAGTTCTCTGACCCCCTGCCTCCCTCCCTGTTCAAAACCTTAAAAACATCGATCCTACCATTATGGGCTAAAATAGTAAATGCCTCCCTGAGTCAAGGTGTCATTCCGGACTGCCTTAAAATAGGGCAGGTCACACCCATTCTAAAGAAAGTAGACGCCACTCCATCTGATCTAAACAACTACCGTCCAATAACCAACATCCCCACTCTGGCGAAACTTTTGGAGAAATGTGTACAAATTCAACTCTGCAAACACATTGAGCAGTACAACCTCTTAGACAGTCACCAATCGGGCTTCCACCAAGGACACAGCACAGAATCTGCTCTCACACATATTATGGATGACATACTAAAAATGCTTGACCGTAATGAATCATGCCTATTGATACTCCTTGATCTGTCCTCCGCCTTCGATACGGTTAAGCGTGACAACCTTCTGTCCCTATTGGAAAGTAGGATGGGTCTTTCAGGCACAGTGTTGCAATGGTTCTCCTCCTTCTTGAATAACAGAACGCAAAGAATCAAGATGAAGAACTCGCTCTCACTACCCTCTATGGTTACCCTTGGTGTTCCTCCGGGATCTGCCCAATCACCCATTCTTTTCAACCTCCTAATGGAGCCTTTGGCGAACGCTCTAAATTCAGTGAACATCCTACATCACATGTACGCGGATGACACGCAGCTATATCGGAAAATCACCTCTCCAGAAGACATCATTGCCCTCAACAATACTCTACTGAAAACGCAAAACTGGCTCACAAACAACCACCTCATGCTGAATACTAAAAAAACTGAATTCACTCTCATCTCGCCACCGAGCCACACACCAAAGCTAGACCTATGGCTAAAACACCTAACCTCCTCAGATTGTGTCCCCCTCATCGTTGACTCAGCAAAATCACTTGGAATCGCTATAGACAAACATTTGAATATGCAGTCACACATCTCTATCGCCACCAAGGGTGCTAATCACAAGTTGAGTATATTAAGGAAACTCCAACCCTTCCTTCCTCAGGCGGATCTAAAAATGGCAGTTCAAGCCTTAGTGTTACTAAGATTAGATTACGGAAGCACTACCCTCTGTGGTCTTCCTAAATACAAGCTGGCGCCGCTGAGAGCAGCACTGAATGCCGCGGCCAGACTGGTAGCAGGAACAAAAAGAAATACTCACATCTCGCCAACCTTGAAAGCCCTGAATTGGTTACCTTACGAGGCAAGAATACACCTTAAAGTGGCTTGCATGACACACAATGCAATTCACAACAATTCACCCAGCGACTTGGCTCTAAAGTTAGAACGGTCTGGAGGTTGTAGACCACTGCGAAGTGCGAACACTTTCCTTCTGAAACCTCAATCCTTCCACAAGAAGAGAACCGGCTGTAGAGCCTTTTCAGGGATTGCACCTAAGATTTGGAACTCCTTACCTCCAGTAGTGCGTGGAATCACTTCCCTTACCGCCTTCAAAAAAGAAGTAAAAATACATCTAATGAACAAATACTTGCCTTAATTTTTCAACTCTAGGATGTCACTGAGTTATCTTCATGACCCGAATGTCTTTACCTATCTCATGTGATTGGTCGAGTCTTTATTTATATATATATATATATATATATATATATATATATATATATATATATATATATATTTTTTTTTTTTTTCTGGCCATTAGCACAGCTCATACTGCTCATCAACTGTATGCTATGTAACGTTTAGCTGGCGGTGGGTCCCTCTTGGTTTACTATACACTTTATTTCTATTGTGAATCGATTGTGGTCTTAATATGTATATATGTTTGCGAGCACAATCACCTAATTTTCACTGTCTATTGTACAACGTCCTGCAGTTCCATGGTCCTCAATGTATGTTATTCTTATTGTTTTCTATTTCTTATGTTCGAATTGACACTTTTGAATGTGTGCATAACACCTCATCCATTTATGTTCTGTACTGTAAAGCGCTCTGATACCCTCGTGGGTCATGTTCGTGCCATATAAAACTTTATAAATACATAAATATATATGCTTTATAGTTGTCTGCAAAGTATATTCTCATACTAAGGGCAAATCGTTTTAAAAAACATACATATATGTCATTTTATACACATACATGTGCAAGGCCTACTAAGGGGATTATGGGCTTTGCAGTCCCATTGGAATGAGTTAATTATCCAACGGGCCGGGGGCCGACACTGTGGTAGTTAGTGCATTGAGTACATGTAATTAGAGCCCCTCGGACTTATTACTAGCCCAATATCTCTTTTACTTGTGTGTTTCGTTGTTGGATGTGCCTGCAGATTAGTCTGTCAATACTATTGAAGTCTTTTTTTGTATTTAGTAACTACAATTGTGCTCGTTTCAATAATGTGGCGATGTGATGTCTGCTATTTAGCGTGAACATTAGTTTTAGCACGTTCCATGTTTTATATAATGTATTTTTTATTTTACCGATTTTGTTTCATTTGGGCCGAGAGCTTTAGCGCCATCAAGTGTACAAACATCATAGCACTTTTGCTTAGTATTACATTATACCCGTCTTCAAGGCAGAGAATATATGTGTACTTTTACTGTGCTGTTTTCCTTAATTGTGTATGTTCTATCTTTGGTGGATCAAACTGGTTGGGCACTATGTTGTTAGTTACATTTATTATATTTTAAAGCATTTTGCATTTTATATATTTTTGACATAATAAGCTTGTCTCAATAGGCATGTTTTATCACTGCGCAGTCCATTTTCTATGTTTACATATGCCTTAATGAGGAGGGAGGGCTATATAATCATTGAATTTCATGGCGCCAAATAGATTGACAAAGCCTGCTGTGCATGTGAAACGCGTCTCTTTTAATGCGGGGTCGCGGGAGACCTGAAGCTCAATAAATAAACCATATTCTTACCTGCCTCGTGTACGTACCTCTTCTTGTGTGGAGTAGGATTATATATATATATATATATATATATATATAGTACAATACGTACATAGCCTTATACGTACATGTTGAGGTCCAGTAGAAGGTGGAAGCCAAAACACGTCGGCCTGGGACACGAATTTGCCCTGTATAATCTTGCGGGATTATATAATTGGAACAATAATGAAGAAGAAATAAAGGGGTGAAAGAAAAATCCCACAGAACGGCGTCTGAGGATTTTGTATTCCACCGTATGATGAGTCCTGGATGACGACGACATTGGATGTGAATATGTATGTATATATATATATATATATATATATATATATATATATATCCAAGACAACTTCAAATCACAGGAAAAGAAGTGCGCCTGACCAGACTTCAGGGATTAACTGGTACTCTTTATTCGGAAAAATGACAGCCTCTTTAAAATTCTTCCTAACACGTTTCAACTACGTGAGTAGTCTTGTTCACAGGTGAGCTGCATGTAAGGATTTTGTGGCGTGGTTTCCTCCTTTATACGCCTCCTCGGACCACGCCTTGTGTGCGTTGTCCTACAATACTACAAATCCCAAACTGCACTTCAAAAGTCAAAAAGTCTCCAGTTCATTTTGCATTTGTCTGTTAATCACTTTCCCATTCCATAGTCATTCACGGGTGTTTTCACAGTGCAAAAGTTAAAGGCACAGAACTTTCACCTGCGTCCACGCCTCTGAGGAAGAGGATTTTACTTCGAAACGCATCAGGCGGAAAGGACGCCGTTGAACTGTCTACACTTTTGGTGACCCTTTTCCCCTTATACCATTAAAAAGTTTTTTGCTACAAACAGCGTTGGAGTGCTTCCCATTTCAAGGGTAACCTTCGAGTATGTATATGTATATATGTATGTGTATATATATATATATATATATATATATATATATATATATATATATATATATATATATATATATATATATATATATATATATATACTTGAAGATGAAGGATCACAAGAGCCAGCCGGGGCAGAAATCTGGATCCCAAAGGATACAATGAGCCACAAAGAAATAAAATATCCAAGAAAGATGTGACTCAAACAGATTCACCAAAGAACAAAAATGTATTTCCACTACAACGTTTCAGCTTCCGCCTTCCCCAGGTAGTACACGATGGTTTGCTCTGTGGCTGCACAGATGACACAGCTGAATTTTCAAAAAGCATCATGAGTGAAGATTCCATTTGGAATGTGGAATCAATGCAGTCCTGAGAGCTCTTGAGATATGCAGTAATCAGGTTGTGTTGCCAGTAATGTTCAGTCCATATATTTATTATTCTTAACAACCCTTCAAACTTACCCACGTTTAACACTTAAAATTCCCCTGCCACCCAAATATCCTTACCCACCCTAAACATTAAAAATGTACTTATCACTCAAAAAATATTACCCACTATAAACCCTAAAAATCCACTTGCCACCATAAATCCCCTAACCACCCTAAAAATTCCCTTGCCGCCCAAAATCCCATACTCACCCTAAACCCTAAAAATTCAGTGAAGTCATGCACTGAAAAAACCCAACAGTTACAGGGACGCGTTCTAGTTGGGCTCAGATTTTTACCGCACAAAACCACTGAAATTCAGCAGTTATAGTTACCTGAGCTAACTATAACTTACACTCCCGAAATGCACTGCATATGACCTCACATATTACATCAGTAATGACATGGTCAGTGACCTAACTGATGACATCACTGATGAAATCATCTAGTGATTGTGAGGGTTTTCTAAAAGTTTGAGTGTTAAATATATATACCAAGGTACCACAAAAGTTAAATGAGCATACTTTGTGTACTATGGAGTGATACTATTTCTAAAATATATTATGTTAGTGGCTGTGTGGATGGGTGAGTACATGTGATAGTATCTGTATGAGTAAGTTTGTGTGTATCCCTATGGGCAAGTGAGTGGTTGTGTTATTGGCTGTATGGGTGAGTCAGTTGGTGTGTGAGTAGCTGTGTGGGTGAGTAACTCCGTGTTGAAGTGGCTGTATGTCTGTACCACAGGGTGTGTAAGTGGCTATATTGATGAGTGAGTATATGTATAGGTTTGTGTCAGTGGCAGTATGGAAGAATAAGTGAGGGTATGAGTAGCTGTATGGGTAAGTGTATGAGTGATCTGTGGGTATATAAGTGATGTGCAAGTAGTTGAGTGAGTGGTTTTGTGAATGGCTGTATGAGTGAGTGAATAGATGTGAGGGCCTCTGAATGAGTGATTCGGTGTGGGAGTACTTGTATGGGTACATGAGTGGTTAGGTGGGTTTGTGAGTGGGTGTATGAGAGGTATTTCTGTGGATGATGTCATGAGTGATGTAATTTGAAATGTTATCAGTGATGTCACTGACCATGTCATGAGTGATGTAATATGTGAGGTCCTAAGCAGTGCATTGCGGGAGCAATAGTTATACTTGGCTCAGGTAACTATAACTGCTGAATTTCAGTAAGTTTGTACGAACGAAATCTGAGCTTAACTATAACATCCCTGTATCCTTCGTTTTTTCAGTGAATTTCTATGTTTTGTATATTCTATTTCCTAACTATAACATCTGTGTAACCTTTGTTTTTTGTCATTGAACTTCTAAGGTTTTTTTAATATCTGGTTCTAATCTAGAACATTCCTGTAACGTTGGATTTTTTTTAAAGTGCCTTTAGAACTACTCTAATCTTTATTACATACATGCGACTAGGAAAATAAATCCTTGTTAAGAAAATAAGGACTCTAAAACACTCAAGTTTAAAAACGCGGCTACAGTCTGTTTAATACCTTTTGCCCCCACACTCTTAGCAGAGTTGCCATAGCAAACCCCTTTAAAACACCCTCCTGAACCCGTATGTCGCAAGTTCACAACGCATTTTAGAAGCAACATATTACTCTCCAACTCAACTGCAGCAGGTGTGGTTGACTTTTTCCAATTAAAAGCATATCAAATATTGCATTATATTTTATTTTTACCAGAGCCAATCACAGACCTACTTACTTTTCCTTAAAAATCACTACCTAATTTGAGCTACCTGCATATTTACACCATCCAATCAAATAAATCTTTTTTTAAACCAGGAACTGACCACCATTTTAACTGCCTTTCATTTTGAAAACTATCTTCTCAATGGTTGGTATGTCTTAACCCTTTCTTGCACTTCAGTAAGGAAGCCCAATCTGCTAGTGGCTTTGGGCGTATTTGTCAATTCGTCGTAACCCTCAGCGTGGTCCCTGTGTAACTAAGTGACGAATTCGCAAATACCTACGGGAGTCCAAAAAAGTATTTAGCATTGTCCTCTTAATACTTTACAACTTATATAATCTTTATTCGATTAATGTGACTAAGGAAATAAACCCTTGTTAATAAATAACTCTGAACCACACAAATTAAAAAAAACAGACTACAGTCTAATACCCTTCCCTCTCATTCTCTCAGCAAAGTTTCCATAGCAATCCCCTTTAGAACACCCTCTTGAACCAGTAGGTCACAAGTTCACAACACATTCTAGAAGCAGCATATTACTCTCCAACTCAACTGCAGTAGGTGTGGTTGAATGCAATTGAAAGCATTTCCAATATTGCATTACATGTTTTTCTTTTAGACCTGAGCCATTCACAGACCTACTTACTTTTCCTTAAAAATCACTACCTAATTTTAGCAACCTGCATATTTACACTATCCAATCAAATATGTCCTTTTTTTTAAACCAGGACCTGACCTCCATTTTAACTGCCTTTCATTTTGAAAACTCTCGTTGTGCTCCAGCCTTCTCCTGTGTACTACTCCTTGCCGTCAAAAGTGGATTGTGTGTCACCGCTTTGTGTTTTGGGTTAGATACTATGCTAGAAAGAGTAGCATTGACAGGGACTTGGGTTGCCCTAATGTGGACATTACATGGATTGGCCAGAGAGGGTTAAAGTGGCATCTATTGCTGCCTTTGGTTGAAAGCATTGCGGATTGCCAACACCCTGACCTCGTGATTGTACACTGTGGTGGCAATGACCTAGGCACACTTACAGGGGTAAATCTAGAAATCCTAATGAAGTAAACCTTTGCTCAAATTTATGGTACTTTTCCCCTCTGGCTGCCTTGGTATTCTCCAACATATACCATAGGCAGAAATGGAAGTGGTCAAACAAGTTCTGTCCACAGATAGACAAAGGCAGGAAACATGTCAGTAAAACTGTGTCTGAATTCCTCATAGACCATAACGTTGGCTCTGTCTACGACAACAACTTGTGCTGTGTCATGGATGGTTTCTATAGAAGACAGGCAACAGGGTGTTACTCAACTATTTTGAACACTGCATACTGTTTTATGTGCAGTTATCATCTACACACAATAAACACAAATGCTCTTCTCTGAGCCACCCTATTTCCAAATCACTGGTTAATTTCCTTTTAAAATCTATTTTTTCTATGTTCTTTTTCAAATTCACGACTGTCACAAATTCATAAAACAAAAGCAGACATTCAATTAACACCACCACATTTGAAATTCACAGCTATATAAGTGACACTAAAGCACCAAGTCAGATACTCAGTGTCTGAATGGGTCTATGAGTGAGTGTAAAAGTGTCTGAGTGGGTCTGTGAGTGGGAACACACAATAAACACAAGGGTTCTTCTCAGAGCCAATTTCCCAAACACTGGTTCATTTTCTTTTAAAATCCCTTTTTCTAAGATTTTTTTTCAAATCCGCAAATTCACAAAACAAAAGCAGACATTCAAAAGTTGACAGCACATTTGAAATTCAAAACTATATAAGGGACTCTAATGCCCCCAGTCAGATGCAGTGGACCTGTGAGTGGGTGTTTGAGTTTCTGAGAGGGTGCAAGAGTGGATGCATGAGTCTGAGTGGGTCTGAGAGTGGGCAATCGGTGTTTGAGTGGGTTTGTGAGTACGTGACTGAGTGGGATGTAAGTAGGTTTTTTTTCACGCCAATATTTGTGTATACGTCTCGACGTTAGACGGGCCGCAGTGAGCGTCACAGCGATTTTGTGAATATTGCATATGGGGGGAAAAACTGTTTTTCAATGTGATGTACAGATAAGGGGTCCCTCAAAGACCTCTTTATCACACCCATGCGGTCAGGGTATCTCTACCCTGACCCCTTATATAACTTTAAATCTTCATTTTCTAAAGAGGTTGCGGCCAACCAATCACATTATTCCTGTTGGCGCGCATATTCGCGACCACTTGGAGCTTCTAGATTTCCACATTTGTTTTCTCATTAATGTCTCAAACTACTCAACAGATTTACACCAAAAGGACAGAAAGGGCACTTTGTGGACCAAGAGCTACATTTCTTTTAAATTTGCTGTATTTCCGTCCAGCGGTATGGGCTGTAGTCATGTCTAAAATCCCTTTGGAAATTAACATAGGAAACCCACTTTCTTTTTACCCCTCCTTTTTTTTTTCTTGGCCCCCTGCTTGATTAATCACCCCAAAACTTGCCATTTACAACTAGAATCAGGTGGGCACTTTTGGGGGAAAATTTCGTGAAGAGTCGTCAAATGGCTCAATAGTTATAAGCAAATCAAAAAACGATTTTCCTAGGGAAACTAGGTCCTAACTATAACTACCTTACCTGCGAAATGCATATTTTTGTGGAAAAGTCATGCGGTGTAAAGGCACATCAAGGGCATCACTGGCCTGTCTGTCAGTCTGCAGTGCCCGATTTATGTGTGTAACAAGCCCCCGCCATGGATAACAAAGTGACCCATGTCTATGTGGGTTCAGGGGCTTCAGAGAATGCAAGCCAGATCTCTGTGGCGGCACTTTTTGTGTACTGAACAAACTGTCCATGCCTGAGGGCAGATGTCTTGAATGTGTCCTGCATGGTTATAAACAAGGCGGCCAGGTATAGATTAATGTATCACATCCACTGTCTCACCACCAGTCAATGGCCATAGTCTGAGACATTTACGCAAAAGGTCTGATCATCTATATTTCCAACTCTGGTGCATAAGACGCCCTGTGTATCACTCCCTGCACTGCCCTCTCCCGAAGTCTGCATACCAGTCGGTGTCAGTGTCTCAGGTACTCTTTGCCCTCTCAACAGGAAGGAGGGACCCCAAAGCAGTATCGCCATGTGTACCTGCCAGTGAGGTCTTTTCCTAATTGTCCCCCCTCATCAATGCAGTGTACTGCATGCTGCAGCTGGGCCGCTAAGCAATGCAATTCGAGGTCTGGAACCTCCATTTCCCCTTTGTCCCATTTCACCTTAAACATTGAGAGGCCCACTCTGCATCTTTTCCTGGCCCATAGTAATTTTATCGGAAGCTGATTCAATTTGTGGAACAATCCACAGGGATTCTCATACGTGGTACCCTGTAGCACGTAGAGGCAGCGTGGTAACATTACCATTTTCATCAGTGCAAATTTAGGTATTCCAGAACTAAATAGAGGGACAGAGGATGCTAATGACCTTTCCCAGGTTTAGTGCATGGCATTACTGCATCCCATGTGCAATATGCGGCCCAGTCTGTGAGTTTAGTTGCTCATGACCCTGCACTTCCCCATCCCCCTCATCTCCTCGTCAGCCCATGTCCTCCTTGCTGCTTCACCATGCGGTGGAAAGCAAGCACGGCAATTTGAGTTACTAGGACGTGTCATCTCATTGAATTCAGAGGTAAAGAGAGAATGGGGTAGCTATAAAACCATTCTCCAATATACAGTGAAATCACTTTTCACACTTCATGTTGAGATTCATTTAGCAACATAACATATAAGCAACAATCAGGGGTCATAAATTTGAATGAGACATTATTAATCGAAATGTAATCCATAAGAATGTTCTCAAATGTGTGCATAGGAGTCCCCAGTGACAAAACAAAATGTGAGAACCGAGTGACATAAAAGAAACCTTGTGTGTTTACAACCATCAACTTCATATGATATTTCTTAGTAACCCAGCAGTTGTAATGAGGATTGGTTGTTTGTGTGTTCAGTAGTCAACAACGTGTTGACACTATCACGGATATTGTGATCTCATCAGGACAAAAAGAGGACATCTGAAGCGGATAGATCCAGGGGTTAGTATACTTTTTGTACAGTATCGCATGTTGTGGTGTTAGAAAAAGTGGTAAGATACCTGAAGGGCCAGGCCAATGTAAGCCGAATATAGTGGTCACTGAAAGGTGAAGCACCGTGAAACTGTGCACCTGTGCTGGAGTGGATATAAAAACAAACCGTGTATACGCACTCGGGAGTGGGAGATACTTGCGTTAATTTAATGGCTATGACAGTCATGATTATAGGGAAACTTTTTTAGTACAGGCACCCCTAAGGCCAATTGCACTCTGAGTGGTGACTAGATAAACACCCTAGTAGTCAATTCTCTGGATATGCGGCCTATCTCTGGGACCTGGATGAGTCTAATGTGCAGTTCCCTCTCCAATAAATAAACAGTTCGGTGATGGCGATAGTCTGTGTCGGATTCTGTAGTGCATAAGCGCCTGTACCATACTTGTGAGCATAGTCAAACCTCGAAAACGAGGGTTGGGATGCAGCATGCGTTCCAGAAGACGGACCTTCCCTGTCCAAGACGTTGCAACTATTGTATATTGTCCTTGTCAATCGCTAGTTCTTTACACATTTATCTCCAGCAGTCCATGTTTAACCCTGTCAAGGATCTGTTCGCACCAATTATATTGATTTCTTCAGCTAGTGTCTGTTCCTTGAGATCTTAGTTCTCTACAGAGCATAAACTGGCCCCATATAATTCCATTAACTTTAAATACCATGACACATGGGGAGAATTTATTGATCTAAAATTAAAGATTCAAGGCAAAATATGGTTAAATGAAGCACAACAATGATTCTGTTGCAAACTAAAATTGCTGAACTGTACAATGAAAGAAATGTATAGTATTTTGCCACATTGTTTTTATTTGTTATTTGAGAGTAGAAATCTACTGTGACTAGAGAGGCAGACAGTTACTCGACTAATCCAGAGGCCAGTGCAACTTTTTCTTTTCTTGTTCGTTTTCTTTTAGCCATGGTGTGGGAAAGTCTGTTCAGACCCACAGCTTCTCCCTTCATGACATCTAACGGGAATTAATTAGAAAACGTTCAGTAAGACTTGTCTCTCTTACTCTTCTCGTTTGAATAATAATCCCCTGATGTAACAACCCAGATAAATAGTTGTTTGACGATTGCCTGAGCCCAATCTGATAAACTAGTTGAGTTGGTTCAGGGAATTCTCATCTCCTCTCCGACCTCTAGTATTAGTCTCCTTTCAAGTAATTTTACATACTGGCCACTTTTTATCCTATTCAGTAGGTGTCTCTAAGTTTAAAACTGGCAACTCATTTGGTCCAAAGAGGCCTCTTTCTGCTCAAGATCTCCTCTTCATTTGAGCAATTAGATTTTTTTCATTTGTTCATATCAGGAGCGCATGTTTGAGTTACCACATGAAGAAAATGAAATAATTCATGTTGGTTCTCTAATAATTTCCGATGGATACTTCCAACCGCAGATTTCTCGCCTTGTAAATAATCCCAGGCCCCAGACTGGATTGGAAGATATTTTATTAGCAGTTTCCTCACACACCGTGTAGTTGGCGTTGTGTGCCAGTGTACCGCCTTGTAAGTGATGTTGGAGTTACAACATAACCATCGCATGCGTCAGTGTCTGCCCCTTTTTTTCTGTGCCTTACGAAACAGATCGGGAAATCACTCCCTCGATTTCCGTCACCTGACGGAAAATTGTCCTTTACATTTTTAGGTCTCGCGACTAGCGATACAGTGCGTAGCACTGCTCGCACAGCGAGAGTCCTTCTGTCCGGGGTTTCAAAACGGAGCCTGGAATCGCAGACGCTCGTGCGTGTGCTTTTCCTTTTGGCTTCTGCAATTGGCCTTTGCGTGCGTGTTTTTCACAAAGACGGCACGCAATAGGCCAAAGGCGGGTGCATTGCTCCGCCCATGGCCTATTGGTGTCTATTACGTGCACCAAAGGCCATGTGGTTTCAATTATCGTGCCCAGACACTGGCGCGATAATTGAAAACACATGTTTCGCTGCGGCGTGTTTTTTTTTTTTTTTCTTTTTTTTTTTTACAATAGCGATCGCTTTCAGTGCCGCTTGTTTTTTAAAGTCACAGGTCTTGCTTTTCAAGCCAGCAACCCTTCAAGGACTGTAGTTTTACTTTATCTTATAGGCGTTTGCTACCACGTCTCAAGAATGTTTGTTTGCTAATAGGCCAGATTGCTCACAGCCCTAGCAACTTTCAACAAGCCAGTAAAACAAAGTCACATGCAATAAAATATATGATTTGAGTTTCCAGCAAACAAAGTATACAAGTACTGAAAAGGTTAAACGCACTAACCATTAAAATTACACGCAAATCATTTATTTCAGTTTGTTCCCTACAGGGATTGCTTTATTTCTTTGCAAATGAAAATTCAACTGCAAGAACCAGGTATTCAAGGGCTGATGCCTGCAGAATTTCAAGAAGTGTAAATGGCCACCAACCCTGGCAAATTCTTTACTTGCCACCTGAGCAAGTACACTTAAGGGCTCCTGATCGGAACCCATGTACAATTATCCTGCAGATGGAGGCGCAACCCTCTTCCTGCCCACATAGTGCAGGACATCTCTCCCGGCATCCCTACAGTGCTTTGTGAGTGCTCCAAATGCTGGGCCGCAGGCTACAACCAGCGGAGGCCTCTGCGGCCTGAAAAGCAGATTCCATCCCTGAGCCCCAGTGAGAGGGAGAGCCGTTGCGAGCACAGCCAGACAGGGCCCCGCCTGCCTTTTACACCGCTTACCCGGCTGCTTGCTGGGCGACCTGGCCCATAGAAGCTGCGGCTTTTAGGCGTGAGAGCGGGCAATCCATTATTGCGATTGCGACATTGTGGGTCATTTGTTCTCTCTTCTGGCTTACTACGATGAGGCCAGTATATGGTAGTTACACAATCGTTTGCAGAGCGCTTTTATTTATTTTTTGGTGCTGACGAATGCCTCTGAACACCAGCGGGGGTCAGAGAAGGGCAGAATTCTCATACTACTCCCCAGTACATAGGCTGCACACTCTTACAGATCTCCTCGAGTGAAAGAAAGCCATGCCCAATGGTGTCAGCCTCCGAGTACCTGGAGTGGACGCTCCCAGACCATTGTCTACTGAAACAGAGTGTGTGGCTGGGAAGGCTCGGTGCGCAGATTCATACGTGAAGACATTACACAGGCCCTACTAGACACACCATACAGGGAGACTATTGGGGACTACACTGATAAATATTTTAACGGAAACACTGGCATGACGACAAATCGGGTTGTGAAGTGTGATGTCTTTAAAGTGGAGTCACGTGGGCTGTGCATGAAGACCTCATATGGTATTGCTCTTATTTGAGGCTATGGAATAAAATAAGCTGCTGTCAAAACTCCCCATCAAATGTTCATTGGTTGACCCTTCTCTGATATGGCACATGAACTATTTTTTTTGTGGGGGGGTCGGGGGAGAAGCAGAGGCAGGTCTCACATTTTAAAGTTTGAGCTATTGGCATTGCTAATAATAATGCAACACCAATAGCTCAAACATTCAGTAATGCGAGACCCATTGCAAATGCTTGTTTTCTATTGTGCACAGGACATGTCTTCCCCTGAAAACGATTAAGTTGAAACCCTGTAAAGATTGCCACAAACAAATGTAAATGATGGTCCTGCACGAGGTCTGTCTTTTGTGTCAGAGTCATGCGACAAATTCCTCGAATGAACCCAAAGGCCATTCGGAAACACATGGCCAAAAATAAAACATGTTGCCAACCACCGTAGGAAGGCTTGGTAGGCGCAATCCTGTTTGAAGTTGTGGACGCGTGTCCCAGAGTCTGCACCGAAGAGAGTTCCTTCCACTCTAAATCTTCAGGTAGGTCAAACAAGAAAACCATAAGATGCACAAACATGCCAACCCCTCCTCCCTCCACTCTTGTCTGGTGAGGTTGTGGATGATGAAGTACTAACAGAACTCTGTCGCGCACAGTGGAATAGACTCCAGCACTAGTCCTTATCCAGCCTCTGTTTTTGGGGTCATCAACAGCTCTGCAGCATATTCAAACCTTCAGATAGGCTATGCTATGAATTTTGGTACCCATCCACGAGCCCTCTGGCGTGCATTTGGGCCCCATATTTCTGATGAAGGCCTCCAGTCAAGTTACCACCAACAGATCTGTCCCCGATGCACACTACTTCTCAACCCTGCTCAGTGGTCCACCCGACTCCTTGGCTGATGCCTGCTCCAGCTACAAATACAGCAGCGGTTCCTCTTGTGTTGACGCGTGTGGGTGAACCTATAGTACTTTTGGACCCTGAAGTGAATCTACCTCGATTGAAGTCTCGAAGACATTCTGATTCTCTTATGCTTCTGCTTCCACATGGAGACTCAGACCATGAACCTTATGATGACCATGATTGAGGTGACGATTTGCGGGTATATGAGGGTGGTGCAGCGGAAAGTTTGCCCACCTATATACGTCACAGACACTTAAGAGACACACTGTATGAATGTGCACTTTGCACATGATTAATGTTTGGTTTAATGAACTAATGTAAGTGTTGCCCTTGACACTATTAAAGAGGGCCTTCAGTCTAGGATTGGAGAACATACTCGCATAAATGTCTTTCCATTATTGTGACTAATACAAAAACGTGTTCATTTAATAAATAATGATCTCATCGTAGAGACAAAATGTGACTTTTATAATGTGTGTGCTACTCCACATTCATAACATTTTATGATTTGAAAATGATTAAAACCATCCTCGTGTGTATATATAGAATGTGTTCCTACTAGAAACATTAAATGTATGTATGTGTGCATTGATATTCCATATATTTGATTTAAATAAAGTTCCTACCCATACTTACAGATGACCTTCATGCATTAGAAACGTATATTCATTTGTATTTAAACGAGCACACACGTATTAAATGCTCACCATTGAAATTAACGTTTGAGTTGTCATGTAGGTCTGTATTTCACCATGATGCAGAACGCTGATTTAATTTTGTCTGATAACATGACGTTTCTTGAAGGTATTCACATGCATTGTTAGTTGAGAACAGATGCATTACTGTGCCAGAGATAGGGGAAAGAACCTGAGAAGAAGGCCTTGACTAAGGTACATAGAGACACAGAATGCTAACTGAATGGACTATTTAACAAATGTTTCAGTCTACGTGTGCCTGTGGGAGAGATGTTGTCCAGAATGGGGTAAACCATTGATGTTGCAGTCTTCAACTTAGGGATTCGACGAGGACAATGGACCCCTGATGGTGTGATCCCGGGGGTGTTGCCTAGTGGACTTTGTGCAGTATAATATACTGTTGCCTCTGGACTTTTACAGATTCCTCACAGAAGCTTTGGAGATCCTTTTCTTCTTTTTGCCCCAGCAGATCTCTCTTGCGAATTCCTTGCAGACACCTTCCATTGGCATCTGAATGGACTTGAGAGGTTTTATACCTCAGTGCTTCCTTTGTTTCTTGCTTAAGTGTGTGGCTTAGGCTAACACTTATCCCAGAACCAAAGAAGACTCTTGACCGAGGTTCTGAGATGCTAATGTTTCCCTACTTGATTTCTTTTGTACTGACCTCCTTCATGGAAATTCCTGGATTTGCGATGCTTTTATTCCCCAAACATCCTCTGGACTTTGAAATTTTAGATTACCAATGTACAGGAAAGAGAGTCTTGGATTATTTTCTGAGCACCAGATTTTGTGCTAATGTTTTGTCTTGCTGTCACAGAATTGCGTGCTTGTTTAATAATAGTTTGCGTCAATTTCTTCAGGCATCTGGGAATGCTAGTTGTTGTTCTGTATCTTGATAGTATGGTGCCTCGAGTAGTGTTTGAACTTGATTTTGAATTTGCAATAAATATTCTTAATTCAGGCTACCACTTCCTGGTCCTCATTGTGTAGCCAAATGGGTTGCAGTGTTAATTGAATTTTTATTAATGTTATTGCTAACTCTAATCAACTCTCAGTAAGAGATGAAGGACTGTCGGAGGACCAATGGTAAGCAAGTGGGCTAAGAAAACATGGGGCTGGGGGAAGTCTTTTTGCAGTTGCTTGGGGTGCTATATTACTCGCCCATGGGCAGAGTAAAATTTGGCGACTTGGTGACGGACAATATGTATCACTATGGGTACGCGTCAAGGATGCCCGCTTTCACCGATTCTCTATGCACTGGTGGCGGAACCCTTAGCCTGTGCACTCCGTGAATATCCTAGATATAAAGGTATCCAAGGTTCCAGGCTACGAACTTATAGTTTTGACGTACCCGGATGACATGCTCCTGTATATACGGGATCCCGGACGACATCATCTGTGCTGCGAGAGATAGTATGCTTTGGAGGGCTATCAGGGTTGCGTGTAAACTGGTCGAAATCAATCATATTCCCTCTGACCCAGGCCACGACTCAGTTTGAACCAGAATTTCCTCTACTGTGGACAACATACTCTGTCCGATACGTTGGCATACAGGTACACTCGGACTCGGATGTCTTCTTTAGGGAAAACTATGGCGTGCTGGTAAGCAAATTGGAAGATGAGATAGAAAGCTGGATCCGATTGCCGTTGTCTCTCCTAGGTAGAATTTCTATAATGAAGATGGGCGTTCTCCCTCACTTACTGTTTCTATTTATCAACATACCAATGGTACTCCCAACTGTATTTCTTAAGAGGCTTACGACCATGATGGTTAAGCTGGCATGGGCGGGCAAGCAACCGAGGGTCAAATGGCAAATTCTTACATTACCCTATCACATGGGAGGACTGTGGGCACCTGACTTAGTAGAATCCAACAAGGATCTGCAGAGGGAGACTAAATGCCAGGCCACCCTCCAATCAACATATAATCCAACAACATGGACCTGGCATTGATAGGCACTTTCATCGAATTGTGTGTATGAATACGTAGGATTACTTATAGGGTGATATATTTATCTATTCCCCAAATCAGTAGTTCTTATCATGAACTCTGACCTAATCCCCCGTACACACAATTTGATGAAAGTGCTGATCAATGCCAGGTCCTTGTTGTTGTTGGCACCTGACTTAGACCTTTATTATAGGGCAGCGCAAAGCGTGCACGCTTACCTCTGGATACATGGCCCGCCAGATACCCCTCACCTACGCATTTAGAGGGCGGTGGCCTCCCCTCTTCCCCTGCTGCTTTTTTTGCCCCCAGATCTAACGACCGGAATTCTGGACTCCATCAATGCAACTACCCATGCATGGAACCACCTATTGAAGTTACAGGCAGGTGCTATCCTGTACTCCCTTCTGGCTCCCCTGGAGTGGTGCCACTGGTTGCCCCCGTGTAGAGATGGTGGTGTAGTCCGTGTGCTTAACTCTATAGAGAGCAGAACTATAGGTGATTTGTTTGAGGGAGGCTCTGCTGAAAATTGGAACAACCTGGCAGTGGGGGATGTTTTGCCCACTCTTCTCTCCAAGTTTCAATTTCATAGAACCAGACATGCGTTACACCAACTCCTGGGGAGTGACCTGGCGGAACCACCGGAGCTGACTGCCCTTTCTTTTGTTATACAAATTGCTTCCCCGACGATACTGGTATTGAAAATTTACGAACACACTATGTCCTATAGGGGGAACTTCTTCACCATGGTACGCTTGGCATGGCAACAGGATCTAAATAGGGAAGTGGACGATGCAATGTGGGCGTACTGTTGCTCCAGTACGAAGCGTGTATCCCTTAATAGTAGACACTGGTTAGTTCATTTTAAATATCTTAATAGAGTTTACTACACGCCGGAAAGGCATTGCAGGTATGGGGAAGAACCGAGGTGCGAGCGCTGTAACGAGCAGGTTGCCGATTTCATGCACCTAGCATGGTTCTGTACGGGGATCGCAAAGTTTTGGGAAAGTGTTTTCTCTGAAAAGGCTGCGATAACTGGGCGACCACTAGAACCGGAGCCGGCCTTAGCACTGCTGAGGTACTCTAAACCTCTGCCCGCAGGGATGCGTAGATTAGTGGACATGGGGCTCTTGTTGGCTAAATGCAGAGTGGCGATTTGTTGGTCGAAGCGACCGCTCCCTACGTCTGCACAGTGGACGAGTGATCTGCTGTACTGCTGCACCCAAACTGAGAACTATAGTGACCTACTCCCTCCTCGCAATAGGCCTAAGAACGTTTGGGCTCTGTATAAGACCTATATGTTTATGTTTATATGGTTGTATAGCGCTCGATTGCTGTGGCGTCTTGGTGCTGGGGTGTGTGGACAGGTGTGGTGCACTATGATTAAAAGGCCTATGCGGATGTGAACAGCCAAGTTTTCAGGCTCTTCCCAGAAAGCTGCAGATTGGGTTGAAGCTTCATAGGAAGTGGCAGTTTATTGCAGAGCTTAGCCGCGCATTGTGATATTGCCCTGCCCACCCATCTCGCCCATCTTGTCTTTGCGGTTTTAATGAGGCCTAGACTGGCAGATCTAAGAGCGCGTGAGGGGATGTATGGTGGAAATAGTTTTTGAATGTCCTCAGCACCACCACCATAAATTTCTTAATGCACAAGGCTTAGGGTTATATGCTGTTTGATGGGGAGCCAAGGAAGTGATTTAATTCCAGCAGAGGTTCGCTGTCCTCTGGGGATGCCCAGGAGTAGTCTCACTACAGCATTTTGTAAGGACTGCATATAGAGCTGCTAAAGAAGGGGGCAATGCGACCGCAGAGGGTGAGGGTCAAGTTCCGAGGGTTTCAAGCGCAGAAGTATTGTCATATTGAGGCGGGCCCGGGCGGGCATGGACATCTCATAGCGGGGGCTAATGGAGTGCGGGGATATGTGGGATATCATAAGTCCTAAAGAAGACTCGCAGTTAGGGATAAAATGCATATTACACTCCTGTCTGGTTGGAGTGCGCAGAATGATAATAGTGGGAAAAGAAGCACTGACTGCCTACTGTATTGTATTGCCCAGAAACGTTAGGCTGCAGAAAATGACTGATATTGTAATGTTCAGAAAGTGGGAAAGCGTACTTTGTATACTGTTTTGTTACGTGGCGAAGGTTTGAATTAAAAAATAAAGACATTTTTTTAAAGTATCTCTGAGTCACATGATCAGAAGACAAACCTATTCTTGAGAAATCGGTGGGTTGAGGTCCTTGGTAGCTTGAAGTCATAAAAGGAATAAAAGTAGGTATTAAGAAGTTGACGGCAAGTAGGGAATTGACCAGGCAGGAGGTCAAAGTCTGTCAGAACTTGGGGAAAAGGGAGCAGATGACCATCAGAAAAAAAGCCTTCTAAGTGAGCAATTCTGCCAGCTACACAATGCCACAGCAGAGTATCAGCCTGGGTAGCTTGGAAGGCCTACTGGGTGAATCCTGGAGCATATGGGATGACATGGCGCGTAAGAGCGCAAATCCTGCAGATACATTTGGAGACAGCCTATACTTAAAGTGAATGCGGAGGGTCAGGCAGCAACTTTGGGAGTAAGAGGCCTCTGATTGCAGTGGGAGTGAGGTGAGGAGAGTGGTGGCAGGTTTCGGCCAGCTATCCAGCTGGTCACCCACTGCAGTTAGGCTGCCAGGAAGTACATTCCAAAGGAGGTGGTGCCCAACCATCCTCATCAGAGGGTAATTGCAACTTCCCCAGAGCAATCCTGCGGCTTCTACTCCCCCAGATAAGTTCAGCCAGAAGGGAGCCCCAGGAAGAAAACACTGGGCGATTGGTGAAGTAATACAGAAGATGATGCAGGATCACCACCTTTGTTAGCGCAATCCTCCCCGTAGTGGCCAACAGCAATTTCATCCAAGAGGTTATTAAGGGTTTTAGTGATGCCAGTACCGGACGTAGATTGCCATCAAAAAGGTCATCTGGAGAGTGATATAGCCAGATTCCCAGATAACGGACTGCAGAGTTTTGCCAGGTGAGGAGGACACTGTCTATAGCGATTTTATGTGGGGTGAGGTTATCGTGTACTGGGTTAATGGAGGATTTGCGCTAGTTGACCTGTAATCTAGATACCCTAGCAAAAGATGGTGTGGATTATACTGGGGTTCACCCATGTGTCTCCCTTGTGCGCCGTCTGTACAGGGCCAAATACCCAAAGGCTCCATGGCTATGGCGAAAAGTAGGGGTAAAATTGGGCACCGCTATCGCATACCATGTTCTAACAGGAATGCCCCCGATATAAGACGACCTAGTCTAAACTGTGAAAGCGGTTTCGCATACAGGAGTCATATGAATGGCAAGTTGGCGATTACCTATGCCCATTCGTGTAAGGATACAAAAAAGGTAAGATCAGCCTCTGGTATTGAAAGCCTACTCCATGTCCAGCACCAGGGACACTGCAAAAGGATAGCGGTCCTGCACCTGGTCCTGAACGTGGAAAAAGGCACCGAAGGTTGTGGATAGTGCTGCAAACCAGGACAAACCCATTTTGATCCAGGTGGATGAGAGCCTGTAGGATTTGGGCGTACCGAGTGGAGAGTAATTTACCCAGGATCTTCTAATCTGCCCCCAGGATAGCAATGGGGCTGTAGGATGCTACATTGGTAGGGTCCCGGTGGTGCTTGGGGATTGAGACTAGCAAAGACTCCCGGAGATAGGATGGAAGTTCTCCCAGACGGAGGCCCTCATTGTACTTAACAGCTAGACGAGGAGCAAGGACCTCTGCGTACCTGCTGTAATATTTTATAGCTAGGCCATCAAGGCAAGGGGTTTTATTCCTGGCCTAGTCTTGGATTGCTTGCTTGACATCCGCCTGAAGCATAACTGCGTTCAAAGTGTTCTGGGTAGTCGCATCAATGCTAGGAGTAGGGAGGTGTTCATGGAACGAGTCAGTGGTATCCCGCAGTCTGCACCGGACGTTTTGTATATGTGGGAGTAATAACTGTGGAATGCTGTAAGGATGTTGTGCTTTGTATGCAGCATTGCACCTGAGGGGTAGCGCAGTTCAAGGATGGGGGATTCCCTTTGCTCTTGGTAGATCATCCAAGCAAGGAGTCATCCCGATTTATTACCTTCTCTGTGAGTTTTGGCTGCATACGCAGTGAGGTTGAAGCAGTGTAAGCACTGAAAAAAGAGGCATTGTTGTGTTTAACCTCTTCCAGCGCAGGGCAACAAGGGGAGTCCTGCTCAGCCTGGCGTGCCAACAGGGGTAGATGTTGTTCAGCCTCTGACTTCTTTGTCCAATGTACGGCAGACTCCGACCACTTCCTGAAGGCAAATTCCATAGGTGACCACCTTGATGGCATCCCACTCAAGGAGTTTGTTGGAGGCAGTGTCATTATTTTCAGTAAAGAAATTGTGAATATGCAAATTCTGGGTGTCCCGAAATATTGGGTCCTCCAGGCGTTCACAGGTGAGATGCCAGGTGGGTGGAGTGAGGGGTACCACAATACAAGTCTGCGGTGGTGGTGGTGTCCTGGTCGGAAACTAGCCAACCTAGGTAGTTTGCGGCTTGTAAGGAGGATGCAATTGTGTGGGAGCACAGCATGCAATCTAATTGGGCGAATAGATCGTGGAGTGTGGAATAAAAGGAATAAATACGGGACATTGGGTTTTGGGCTCTCAGAGCATCTACCAGCACTCAGTGCCACACCCAATCTGTGAACCATGTTCGCATGTGTGGAAGGGAGGTGCACGGAAGGAGTGGGTGGGAGCGATCTAGTTGTATGCTGAGGACTCAGACCTAGTCACCTCCCAGGACCCATGGGAGGTGAGTCTTCTGAGATAAAATACAAGAAAGTGTCTTCCAGAGGGTCTCTTGGTCACTGTTGGGCACGTATATGCTCCCGAGTAAGACGGTAAGGCCATTGAGGCGACCCTGTACAAAAACATACCACCCATCCTTATCTAACCTAGGGTAGTGTGTCTCTCCTAGAGGAAGGCTATATGGGGTGGTGTTGTTTTGAGATAAGAGCAGATAGAGTAGCATTTACGTGCAGCATGCATTCTCCTGATGTTGAGAGTAAGGAATCTGGTGGCTATTACGGGTGCCATTGTAGGAATGGTGGGGACGTGATAACGATGAGTCAGAGTGTGGATTATGCATGCCCTGATATGCCAGCTTGGCCACGCCTCTGTAGGTGTGATGTTGTGTTAGCGCTGTGTGCCTCCATTGTGCTTAGTCGGGAACAGTTAAGGATAAGGATTGAGCATGTAACTGTGAACAAAGAGAGCTTTCCGCCACAGGTGGAACTCCCTAACTGGGTGTTGATGAGAATGAGTCCGACTAAGTGGGGGGCAGCCATGGTGTGAGATAAGAGTGGTATTAACAAGCCACCTTACGGACGTTAAGTCAGTGTAGTGAGGCTCAATAGTGCAGGGGAATGTGGTAGGCATGCCTGCGCCATACCTTCACCTGAGCGGTAGGGAGCGCTGTGGATTAGGCAGAGCACAGGATTAATGGTGACGCAACATAGCCGCATAAATAATAACATTTATCAAAAGAAGGTAGAGGCATTAAATTATAGTTTCTGCTGTCTGAGGTGTCCCAACGGGAGAGCAAGTGAAGGCTGGGTGGAGACCTGAGATGAGTCCAAGTCTCCCTCTTTGGAGAAAATGTGAGAACTGCTGTCTATTTCTGAAAGCTGTCTCTGCACCCAGGTGTGGCCAGCAGCCGCCAGAGCTTTTCATTGATTCTCAATTTATTGCTCCAGATCCGGGGCTTTCAGTGAGGGTGATTTCTGTACAGGGGGAGGAGGGCATCCCTGTGAGCGGTTTCGCATTTCAGTTTTGGCCAGGGTGGTCTAGAGGTTCTGGTGTTTGAACGTGGCAGGGAGGTATCAAAGTTAATGTCTAGCCATTCCCATACCTCTTTGAGGGTCAATGAAAATGCGAGTCTCTCCCTGATGCATGATTTTGAGTCTTGCGGGAGTTTTGAACCTCCAAGCTGTGAGAGACGACTCTTGTCTTCAAGAAACGTGGTTCGCTGGTGTTGAACCGCAAATGTATAATCCTGAATGGCCCCCTTTTACTGTTCTTCAGTAAAAGGGGGCCATTTAGACGAGCTGCATGCAGGATGAAGTTCTGGTCTTGGAAGTCAAGGAGTATTGCCGGCATGGGTCGAAGTGGTGTCGCTGGGGGCATATGCAGTCGACCCCCACTGGATGTGCCCAACACGTGTGCTGGAATAATTACACGGGACACAGGTGTAGTGTACTCTCCGTCTCCGCAGCCGTGGCGCTTCTGCCTACGTGCCTGCGTGACGTAGTATTTATTAGGGGCTAAAGTGACGTGCCCTGACGTGCACGCCAACGCGTGTCACGTCAGGGGTGATATCGCGACACTATATTCCTCCCCAACACACAAAACAACAAGATAGCATGACCCCAGATTCGTGACGGCACCCTAAGGTATGGACAACAGGTCTCATAGTGTCCCCCACCTCTGCCTTCGGCATCTGCAGTCTGAAATTGTAACAAACAAAAACTTAAACAGTCTTACTTGACGTAGTCACGTAGCCGCCTGGAGGCCGCGGGGTGCGGCCGCAGGTCATATCGCACTCCACCACGGTCCACCACAACATCCGGACCTCCGCTCCCGGAGTCGCCATCTGCACCGCTCTCTCCGGTCTCAGGCACGCCGGCTGCTTCGGGTGGCAAGTTCTCTGGCTGGTACTGCCTGGTGTCAAGTCCGTGACCTGTGGACTCCACTCCTCCACTCGCCTGGCTCTCGAGCTCTACTAGTCTCTCATCTCGCGGCATGTCCATCCTAGCCCTGTCCTGGCATCGTTCCTCCACTCCGGAAGGCACTGGGACTTTCTTGAAGTATGTAACATTCCTTGTTATTTTTTCGGCCCCTTTTCGGGCTGTCACGCACGTGCCTCTGACTTTCTCCACAGTCCAGGGCTGAGGCTCAAAATTCAGGCAAAACTTGCCCCCTGGCATCCGATTGCGGATCAGTACATTGTCACCTGGGGCTAGTGGTGAGGACACTGCCCGCCGGCGGGCGTCGGCGTGAGCAAACGCTTCCCGTCGATGCGCATCAATGGCACTGTCATTGGGAGTTTCGGGCTTCCATTCTGGGTGATGCGGTATTGAGTCGGTGACAACCCGCCCCATCAGCAGGTGCGCCGGTGCTACTCCCGTAATTGAGTGGGGCGTTTGGCGATAGCTGCGGAGAAATGTGAAAATGGCAAGTTCTACAGACTGGCTCCTTTCATGGGCAATCCGTATCACTTTATTGAGTGTCCTCATGAAGCGCTCAGCTTCTCCGTTCGCTTGAGGCCATCGGGGGGTGATTCGCCGGTGATGGACCCCAAGAGTCTGTAGGTACGCCGCGAAGTCTTGACTCTGAAAGGGTGACCCATTATCAGTTCTGATCTCCTTGACGATGCCGTGTGTTGCCATGATTTTCTCGAGCTTCGGGATTACTTCCTGAGCGCTCAGGACCGTCAATATTTCCACTTCCGGGTACTTGGAGTGATCATCTATGGCCACCAAGGTGTGCCGTCCGTCTGGCAAGCTGCCAAAATCGACGCTGATCTTGGACCAGGGCCTCCTCGGGCGAGGCTCCATCACCACGGGGGCTGGCCGGGGCACCTCTCCGGTTAACTGGCACGCTTGGCATTCTCGAACGGTGGCCTCCACAATTTCGTCCATGAGAGGGAACCACACCTTGGTTCGGAGCCTTGACTTAGTCTTGACCATGCCTTGGTGACCGACGTGAGCCAGATCCACCACTCTCTGGGTGAGGGACGTCGGTATGACCAGCCGGTGGCCTCTCAGCAAACACCCTGTATCGTCTTCCGTCAGTTCTGTTCTCACATGGTACAGGCTCTCCATTATCTGTTTCGCCTGAGGCGTTAAACTCTTCCACTCCTCTCTGGCGCGGGCCCAGCTGTTGTCTCGGACCGCCGCTCTTGCTCTTTGTAGGCACTCGTCTTCACTGGTGGCCTGAGACAGGCTAGCCATGGACACAGGCCGGGGACATGACCGCGCCGTGATGCACCGGACATACTCTTCTGTTTCTGCCGCCTCCTTCATTTCTTTTGGAGTGGCTGTGCGGGGGTGGCGAGATAGGTAGTCCGCCGGATTCCGCGCACCCGGCTGATACTCGATCTTGCAGTTATAGTCTTGTAGTTGCAACATCCACTTTTCGATTCTCGGTGGTGGCTTAGTGGAGGTGCCTGCGAACAGGGATACCAATGGCTTGTGATCCGTGGTCACAACAAAGGGTTTGCCGTAGACATACAGGTGGAAGTGACGACACCCCCAATGAATGGCGATCGCCTCTTTTTCTATTTGGGAGTATCTCTGCTCCGTCTCAGTGAGGGACCGGCTGGCGAAAGCCACTGGGGCCCATTCCTCGGCACTTGTCTTCCTTTGCAGCAGGACCGCGCCCAGCCCGACTGGGCCGGCATCGACAGCGATCTGTGTCAGCTTGGCCGGGTCGAAGAAGGCCAGCGTCGTGGCTTCCGAGAGTGCCTGTTTGACTTCCTCGAAGGCTCGGCTCTGGTCACTGTTCCATGTCCAGGGGGTTGATTCCTTAGTAAGTTCTCTCAGTGGCGCCGTGAGGTTCGCCAGATCCTTGATGAACCTGCCACAATAGTTCACCATTCCTAGAAAGCTCCTCACCTCCGTGACATTGGCAGGGGCGGCTGCCTCCTTGATGTCCTTGACCTTGTCCGGATCCGGGTTGACACCATCGGCCGAGAAAGTATAGCCGAAGAACTGGATCTTCCGGCACAGGAATTCGCACTTCTCCCGATGTAGCGTGAGGCCTGCGTCTCGTATGCGTCGTAGCACCTGCACCAGCCTCTCGTTGTGTTCCGCTACGGTCGTGGCATGGACCATGATGTCATCACTGACGTTGATCGCTCCGGGGATCCCTGCGATCAGTTCCTGTATTACGTTCTGGAATACCTCCGCAGCGCTCGACACCCCGAAGCTCAGCCTCGTGTACCGCCTCAGACCTACATGGGTGGAGAACGTGGTTATGTTCCGGGATGCTTCGTCTAGAACTAACTGGTGATACCCCGATCGTAGGTCCAGCTTTGAGAACCACTTGGCGCCGGCCATTTCCCCAACGATGTCATCGATGGTCGGGGTGATGTGTCGCTCCCTTTTGATGGCAGCGTTGGGGAGCCTCATGTCCACGCATATTCTGACAGCGCCTGGCTGCTTGGGTTTCTTCGCCACGACAATTGGCGACACCCACGGGGTCGGTCCGGATACCTTCTCAATGATCCCCGCTGCCTCTAGCTTCTTCAATTCCGCTTCCACCAGTGGCCTGAGGTGGAACGCTATGCGGCGGTGCCGGAGGGCTACCGGCTGGACAGTGGGATCGATATGCAGGTGGACTTCTTTTCCCCGGAACTTGCCTATCCCTTGAAAGATTTCCTCGAACTCCTCCAGGGTGTGGTGTACTGACTCTTGGTGTACTCCGAACGCGAACGTCACCACTCCCAGATCTTCTGCCGCCCGACAGCCCAGGAGCATGCCTTGTCCGTCTTCGGTGACGTAGACATTCGACGTGATGGACCTCGTCCCATGGGATATCACCGTTCTGAACTTTCCTCGTACCTTTAACGGTTCTTCCTGTCCATAGGCGAACACCGTGATAGTCGAGGGCTGGAGCGTGGGCTGTGGGCGCATGGATTTGTGCATCGCGGCAGCCATGATGTTGATGCTGGCCCCTGTGTCTACCACGGTCGTGACTTCTTGTGACCCTACTCGGATGCTGCATTGGCGGCAGTCTCCTAGTCCGGCGGGCCGCCGTGCCTATCATGTGTACCCGGTGTATGACTTTTTCCTCCTTCATCGTCGTCCATGTCGCTGGCCCCCGGACCTCCTTCCTCGACCGTGTTAACGGCTTGGCGGGGCTTTCGGAAGCCCTTCGAACGGCACACTTTCTCAAAGTGATTAAAACGTCCACACCCTCTGCACTTGGTCCCTCGCGCTGGGCACTCCGACGGGGTGTGGGGCGAGCCACCGCAATACCCACAGGACTTTGGTTGTTCTTGAGCAGCCGGGCCTGGCTTTCGTCGGGGCCACCTCTGTTTAGGCTTGACTGCCACCGCGTTGACCGGCTCGGTCTTTACTGGCACTTGCAGGGCCGCTTCCATGTGCGCAGCGCGCGCCTTGGACAGTTCCTTCGTTCGGCCCATCGTCAGGATATCAGCTAGGGGCTTACCGGATTCCTCCAAGATCCTCTCCCTCAGCTTGACGGACGCACACCCCTGTATTATCTGGCCTCTTATCTCCTCCGTCTCGTCTCGAAACCCACAGGTGGCCGCCAAGTTCTTTAGACGAGCGTAGAATTTGTCGAGGGACTCCTCCGGCAATTGGCGCGCCTGGCGAAATATGAAGCGTTCATAGTCGTGGTTTGCCATTGGCTCGAAGTGTTCGTTGAGCGCCGCTATTAGCGTCGTGTGCGTCTTGGGGGTGGCTTCCGCAAGCGTCTTCACTATATTGTGGATCTCCTTCCCACCTAGGTGAATTATCATTGCGCGCTTTTGATCCCTGTGGACCTTCGTGGCTTCGAAGAATATGCGCGCACTGTCCTCCCAGTCTCTCCATCGGGCCGCAACCGTCGATGGGGGCCCCTCGACAGAGAATGGCTCTATTGGTGGAATTTTCGCCATGTTGCACGTGCGCGGCTTGCGTTGAACAGAACCTCCTTCTCACGTGTGTGCTAGCGCTGGGCGAGACCTTCGGGCACGTGCGCTCTAGCGCTGGGCGAGACCTTCTAGCGCTGGGCGAGACCTTCGGGCACGTGCGCTCTAGCGCTGGGCGAGACCTTCTCCACCCCAGGACAATGAGGGCCTCCACGTGGGCTGCGGGACCTTCCCCCTTACACAGTGTCAGATTCCCCAGGAGGGGGGCTCCAGGACAGCAGGGACCGTGATCACTGGCTCAGACAGGCTCAAGGCACGTGGTCCTACCTTCCAGGCAGCTGCAGGCCCAGGCGGCGCTATTTGTCACAGGAGGCAGGGCACGACAGGCGCTGCGCGCTCTCCAGGCCAGGGGGGGGCAGGGCACGTGAGGTCAACGAAGCGCGCTGGGGCGCCGATGCCAGAGACGGCCCCAGTGCGAATCACCAGTCACCACGGAGCACTTCGGCGCTTCCGCGCACGTTCCAGGCAGACCCGGGCGGCAGGGACAGTAGCGCGCTCCGGCGGGGCACGAGCACCGCGAGCGAGGAGCGCTGACGGCCGCCACACCGACCGGACGCGCAGAGCTGGAGCGGGGGCACGCCCACCCTCGTCGCCAGTTTGTGGTGTCGCTGGGGGCATATGCAGTCGACCCCCACTGGATGTGCCCAACACGTGTGCTGGAATAATTACACGGGACACAGGTGTAGTGTACTCTCCGTCTCCGCAGCCGTGGCGCTTCTGCCTACGTGCCTGCGTGACGTAGTATTTATTAGGGGCTAAAGTGACGTGCCCTGACGTGCACGCCAACGCGTGTCACGTCAGGGGTGATATCGCGACACTACAGGTGTCCACGGGGAGGGGGGCAGATGGTGGACCCGTGTCGGGACGCGATGTGCTTGCTCCAGTGAGAAGAAACGGTGAGGTCCGAGATAGGGACAAAGGAGCGGAACAAGGTGTCTAGGAATTGTAGAGGGGCTTTCCCTTGTAAGTATTCAAACGTTATTCCGACTGGAGCAACCTTCAGCGTCGCCAGCGCGTTTTTTGAGCGTGCTGATCTGGCCTTGCAGATTACGAATGGCTTGTTTATTGTCAGAGGTCTGGGGCTGAATCACAGCAAGAGTTTTCTCCCCTCCAGTCACTCTGTCCATAAGCGTTCTATGAGAAAAGTCAGCACCGTGACTAGGGACCACAAAGCCGCCTCCACGATTTTGCCAGAGCTTTTGATAACCGCTAGAACTTGGTCTAGTCTATCCTGTAGGTTTTGCAAGGCAGCAGGATGGTTGAAGTGTTGACAGCCAATCCGATTACAGCACGGGGACTGTCGGATCTGCGCCCCTAGATGTACAAATTTGGATTTCGGTGAATATCTCTAAAACTACTGAACGGATGGGTTTCCACCAATTCACAAAAAAGCACCTCTCTTGACCAATATATACCTTTCTGCCAAATTTGGTGCATTTTCGTCCAGCAGTTTGGGCTGTAGTCGTATCTAAATTCCCTATGGGAATTAACATGGGGAAAATGTGTTTTGGGACCCCACTTTTTCTCGGGCCCCGCTTAATGAATTACCCTGAAACTTTCAAGACTGCTGCTGAAGCCACAGGCAAATTAGTTTTGAAATTTCCGTGAAGATTTGTCAAAGGGCGCAAAAGTTATTGGCAAAACAAAAAACACTTTTCCTATGAAAACTAGGACCTAACTATACCTCCTGGCTGTCGCCAGTGTAGATCATTTATATTTTAATACAAGATAGATGTGTTTGTCACTTTAACCTTTCGGTGAGGAGTCTATTCTGTCTTTATTGAATTATACCTTACATACAATTTAATTGTATATACATGTGAAGTATCCGCAACAGCAGCATCTACGGTACCATGTGACTCATTTCAGAACTGTTACCATCTGCTGTCCATCCTTCCACGTCCCATGAAGTGCTAAACTACCGCTACCTGCTCCTGCTACAGACAGACCAGCTCTGCAAAATAACCTGCAACTAGTGACATGCCAGTGGTAGTACTTTGGTATACACTTATGCATCCTTCCACATACTGTCCACTGGCATCTTATCTTTTTGCCTCTATGTAATGAATCTCTCGAATGAGCTGGTCACGTAAGCAAATCTGCAATGACGAGCACTGGCTGTCAGTTACAACCAATGAAAATAGGCGTTCATATTGAGCAAATGTTCATTTGTGATACCTGGGATTCGCCTAGCTGCGGGACAGTGCCCAGGCCTCTTATCATTGGTCCGTTTAAGAGACCCTAATATTGCTGGTGCCGACGCTGGTCGAATTGCTTGCATGAGCTTGATTTGTTGAGCACAAAGCGAAGTTGAACAATATTTATATTGCCAGATTTTTTTTTTTGCTCTCTAGTCGCGCGAGTTGCCGTCCGGTACAAACGTACCTTTCTAGTTCCCCTTTTTGCTGCTAACTTACAGCACAAATGAGGCTCCCAAGTCGGCCCTTCTCTACTATGCGGTGCGTGTTCTCCCGGCAGCCAGCAGGCGCGTGTGGACAGATGGCGAGATTTACTTCGCTGTCATTTTTGGTGACTCCAGATAGAGAGAGAACAGATGAGATCGTTTGCCTGTAGCGAGCCTCCCTCACTGGCCCTTTAAAACGAGTGAAATTCTCACTTGAATCATTCCACCCTGGAGTTGTGTTTTCAGTGTGCTTCAAGATCGAAAGCAAAAGCATTTCCCAATGCCCATGAATTATTTATAACGCTTTTACATTCGTGACCCGTACACGACAATATGGGGATTACCGTGGCATTATTAATATTTTCTTGTATTGTAATTGCATGTATACAGCGTTTACCACTTAGCTACATCTTTACTAAATCGTTTTCTATTTAACACTTCACAGTGTCTCTTCCGCTGCCACCCAGTTAGTCATCACTTTTTTTACACGAATAATTTACTCCATTCTATTTATTAAATGTTTGCCTCCAGCTTGTCTTCGGTGCAGGGGTTATCTTAACATCGCGTGCCAAGGCACATATTTTTTTCATTAATCTTTTCCCAACCGTACGTTCTTTTTCGAATGCATGTTTTATGTATTTTCTTGCGCTCTGCAAATAGAAGTACATAAATGTATCTCGTTTATGATTCGCTATAAATTATAATTCCTTTGGTCCTTTGTGAAACTTGAGTCAATGCAGGTAGGCCCTTTCCTTGGAAACAGCGGTACTGATCGCTCCATTAGCACACAGTATCCACCAGCAGAGTACTTACTCTGCCCAAAAGAGATAAAAAACGGTACAAACTGTCATTTGGCGCACTCTTCATTTTGTTTCCGAAAAGCTGGAACAGTGTTTTCCCTTTTTATGCTGGGAAGAAACTTGATTATAGAACAACAGTCCCCAGGTAAATAAAAATAACCTAGAATATCTAAAATAATGAAATCAAAACTATGTTTTAATATATAGCAATCCAATAATGAATAAGATACTGGAACGATTACTCAGTGGGGTGCATAAAACGTGCAGTGAAATAAATGCGAAAAGTGCTCAGACAAATGTGTGATAACGTGAGATGGAAATGCAGGATTTGTATCACTATTATATATATGGCAATTGAATTGGGTCGTTATATATTGTTGACTGCGTTTCAATCCTTAAAATAATAGGGATCATCATCAGGACTAGTTCAATGTAACCATGAGTAATTGCCACCCTGAAACATTGAAGTGACATACACAAAGAAAAAAGACAAATAAAAATTCTCAGTTCAAAGAATTAATAAAACTGGAGTATAAACATACAAAAGTACAGTCCCATGATACATCAGATTGTCAGACATTGCATCCATTATAAATCCAAACCACTGTATATCAAGTAAACTCTCATCAAATGATAGCTGTCAATGACACAAGCACTAGTAGAATCTGTTTTAGGATTTAGATCTGTTTTAATATTTCAAAATAGGGACAGTACAATACTACCCACCTACATTCGCTCGGCCGGTAGTGATGGAAGTAAAAAGAGGCGATGCGTTGTAGGCGTAGAGATTGCAGAGTCAACTGGAGAAATAATAACAAGGATGGGTCTAGAAGGGACAGAAAGAGGGGAGAGAAAGGCTGTTGCTCATAAGCAATAAAGTCTGGGGGGGTGTAGTCAGGTAGTGTGGTGGCCGTTGGGTGCATCTACTGGAACTAAATGCGGAATTCGAAGGTAGCGGGGACATGACAGTTGCCGAAATTCGGTAGAGAGGTACGGAAGGGCGTGTTACCACATCTTATCAAACAGGGGAAGACGCTGCATTGTCATGGCCGTTAGTTTCTCCATCCCTATTATGTCCCACAGTTTGTGTAGCCAGTTGAAGTGTGTTGGGATGGTATCAGTTCTCCATTTATTGAGAAGGAGGTGTTTGGCTGCCCCGAGTGCGAGGGCGATAGCTTTGTCCCAAGGAGACCGCAGATGGTAAGTAAGGGGATTTGGGAGGCATTATAATACATAGCTGGGAAACCTTAGAATATCTGTTGTGTAAATGGTATTTATCGTATTTAGGACGCTATCCCAAAACGGTTGCAGTTTGGGGCATTGCCATAGAAGGTAAGTGAGTGTGCCCTGCTGTCCACAATGTCGCCAGCAGCGATCATTCCCATCTGAGAACCATACGGCCATTTTAGCCGGTGTGAGATACCAGTAGTGAGCAATTTTTAAAAACATTTCTTTACTGGCGGTGTTCAGAGCAGATGCTCGGTGCCATATGTCCTCCCACTCCTTATCAGTAAAGGGTCTCTCACATTCCCTTTCCCATCTGGCACCCCCTGGTGATTTTAGTGGGGATTGCTTCATATTCAAAAAGGTGTATAGGTCCGAGAGTATTATATTGTCTGTGTGTCGCGTAAGCAGGCATTTTGTGTCAACACTCTACTAGCATGCAGCGAATCCATGGCAGCGTCACCCAGTGAGCTACTGGCAGGTATTGCCACCTCGCGGCTTTGGGGAAGTCATAGGAGGCTTGGAGAGTGGGAAAGTCCATGAGGCCTTCCGGGTCGAACAGGTCCCCAATGCGTTTACAGTTGGCGTCCTGCCAGGCCATATATGCCACACCTGGGACCGCGGGGGGTAAATAAGGGTTGCCTATGAATGGAGTCTGGGTGTATTTCGGCATAGAGAGCCGGTGCCGTAGCTGCACTCGGTCCCAGACCCCAATAGTGGCATGTATCACTGGACCGACATAAACGCTGGGCGGCCTGCGGGTTTTCGAAAGCCAGGGGATTTTCCAAATGTGCATGCCTGCAATCGCCTGGTCCACAAAACAGCAATGCTTCTCCGTTAAGGTTCGGGACCATTCCACATGTAACCTAACTGCGTTGCTTGATAATAGCAGCAAAGGTTCGAGATTCTCAAGCCGCCCGCCTGTAGTGGCAAATAGGCATTGATCTTGCCCATCCTAGCGTGTTTGCTTGCACACATGCATTCCCAAATGAGGGTCTGCAGTTGATCCAAGGTTGTCAGATGGGGTTGGAGCGGTAGTGTTTGCATTACATAAAGTGTCTTGGATAATATTGTCATTTTAATGGCAGTTACGCGCCCAAATAAATTATGAGATCTCCAAGCGGTAAGAGTGGAACGTGTGTTAGTTAGGAGGAGACCATAGTTCTGGGCAGCTGTGGACTGTAACGTAGAGCGGATCTAGAGCCCCAGATATGGGATCCTATCCTCCGCCCACTGAAAGGGTATGAGTGGTGCCAGTCGAGCCCTCTCTGCCACCAGGATGGTTACACCAAGGGCTAGAGACTTCAAGTTGGCCTTAAATGCTGAAATGGCACTGAATTCAGTGAGCTCAGTCACTACGGCCGTTAAAGAGTGCTCAGGATTAGTAAGGGTCAGAAGGACATTGTCTACATAAAGCATGATTTTGTGCTCTCTCCCAGCCATCCAAACCCCTGTAATATTAGGATTATTGCTTATACGCTCCCCCAAGGGCTCCATATAGAGTGCAAAAAGTAGAGGTGACAGGGGGCAACCCTGTCGCGCTCAGCGCGTGATCGGAAACGGGGTGGATTTCATTCCATTTACCTGCACACTTGCCCGAGGAGCGTGATAGAACGACTGAACCCGTTTACAAAAACGGGGGCCCATACCTAATGTCTGCAGGACATTGTGCAGAAAGGGCCAATGCACCCGATCAGAGGCCTTCTCGGCTTCAGCAGAGAGGAGGAGGGCTGGTGTCTGAGTGCTCTGCACCTTTTCCAATAGGTGGCACAATTGCTTAGTATTGTCACCACACCCCCGCTGCATAATAAACCCAGGTTGATCAGGATGTACTGGTCCTTGTACATAGGTGGCTAGTCTGTTGGCAAGCATGCTGATGAAGATTTTTGTCGCTGTTCAGGAGAGAGATCAGACGGTAGGAAGCGCAGCATTTAGGGTCCTTGCCAATTTTAGGGATCACCGTGATTGTAGCCAGTCGCATAGAAAGTGTTGAACAAGCGGGTCAGGAGGGGAGCGAGACATGAGGTAAACACCTTATAGAACTCAGCACTACAGCCGTCTGGACCTGGTGCCTTGTTGGGTTGTAACTTCTTGAATGGCCATTAAGACCTCTTGGGTGGTGATATCCGCATCCTAGGCAGAAAACACGGTCATGCTTGCTTCAGCGTGAGGCATCCAAGTCAGGTATGCCAGCGCCTCCTTGTCCAGTAGGGGTTCAGCATTGTAAAGGGTTTTGTAGAATGCACGAAAAGCCTCCACTATGTCCACATCCCGCTGAAGGGAAGTACCATCTGTTCCCATTTTCTCAGGGTTTCTCCGCTCAATGTCCTGATGTTGGAGGCAGTGTGCTAGCATCCGCCCTGCCTTGTTACCTCCTGCATATTATTTTTGGCAGATGCGAAGTAGTGCATATTCTGCTATACCCATATCAAACTCCCGGAGATGTTTCCAGGCAGCTGTTAGTCGGCGGTGTGCTGCCACCGAGCCAGAACGCACATGTTTGGCTGCAAGTTCCTTAATTGGTGTTTCTAATTGGCTGCGTTCAGTCTTCCTCTCCCTGTTATGAGTCGTGGCTATTGCAATAAAATGTCCCCTAATCACCACTTTATAGTTTCTCACAAGATGGCCGGAGTAGTCTCCGGTGTATCGTTAATGCCCAGGAAAGTGGTTAGAGCAGCCATGGTGTCCGCTCGTATTTTGTCATATGTGAGATGTTTCGTGTTCAGGCGCCAGGTTGGCGAAACCTGCGCCTGCCCTGGTAATTCAAAATGGAGAGTAATGGGTGAGTGGTCCGAGAGGTCAGCCACTCCGATGTCCACTGAGATGGTATCACGGGTAAGACCATGCGTGGTAAGGAAGTAATCGATGCGGGCATACGCTTGATGTGTGGCTGAGAAGAAGGTGTATTCCAAAGATGAAGGGTATTTACGTCGCCAAACATCGGTCTGACTCGCCTCCTCCAACCAGCGCCTAGGGCCTGCAGTGAGCCCCCCCTGGGCGCAGTTCGGTCTCATTATGTATCCATTACAATATTAAAGTCTCCCCCCCCCCCCCCCCCCCCTCTTTTTCTGCAGTAATCAAAAGTTGGCTTAGGGAGTCCCTAATAAAAGATTCCTGTCCTTCGTTAGGGGCGTAGATTGTGGCTAATGTGTATCTAGTGCCAGAAAGAGAGATCTGCAAAGCGTATAATCTGTTTTATATGAAAAATGCCCTAAATTGGAGAACTGGCAAATCACACTTGAGGCTGAGCTATTGTTCTATCAGGATGAGTAACCAAGATGGATTACCTGGAATGGTTCTGTGAGGCAGGGATAAATATGGGAACAGAGTGTTGCCAAATATACAAAAAATGACAATGTCTACTGATCTTATAAACCATTCAATACCATAACGTTTCCATGATATCCAGTTTTACCATCTGAAAATCCTGGTGTTGTGTGGGCAGATGACGTTGGCCAGAGGGATCTTGTATGCATTCAAGAGGATGGGGCAGAGCGAGGAACTTTGAGCCACTCCACAGATTAATTAATGGATTTCTGAAGAGTAAGGTGACAGGCTAACAGCTTTAGTTCTATCTGTTAAGAAGGACCAGATCCAGTGGAGCGCAGGTCCTTTGATGCCAATCTCGAGCAGGCACCGGATGAGGATGGGGTGTTTGACTGTGTCAAATGCTGAAGAGAGGTTGAAGAGAATAAGGGCTGCTGTGCGTCTCTGTCGAGGATCTTGCGGATGCCATCTGTGGCAGCGAGGAGTGCCGTTTCTGTACTGTGGTTGGCCCTGAATTTGGAATGTGTGGCATTGAGGAGCTGGTGGTTGAGAGGTGTTGGTTGTTTAGTTTCTCTAAGACCTTTATCGGGTATGGTAGGAGGGGGGAGGAAGATGGGGCAGTAGGGGAAAATCTGGCTAGGTCCGCTGACTGTTTCTTGAGCAAGGGCATTACGGTGGCATGTTTCCAGGTTTCTGATAATACTTCACTTATTGGTCGGAGTCCTTTAGTGAGGGGTAAGGGTGAGATGGAGCCTCCGGGTGGATCGTTTTCATGGAGGCAGTGATTTCGACGGTGGTGATGTCAGGAAATTAGGTCAGGGTTTGTTCTCAGTCATGATGGGAAGTTGAGTTGCAACGGTAAAGGTGTCTGGTTAATGGCCAAAGTTGCTGTACATGGAGATGATTATGTTACAGAAGAATTCTGAGAGCTTGCTGCAAAGATCTTGTGAGAGGGTAATGTTGCTGGACAAGACAGGATGTGCAGTGAAATCTTTGCCAAAGATTACCTTGCTGCTGTTAGGACTGGCGTCAGTATGTTGGTGGCCGTGTCTTAAGGCTGATTTGACGATGTCTTTCTTTCTGTATTAATATTGCAAAATGTTTTAACTTATCTAATTGTATATATATCTGTTTCCTAACCGAAATTGCCGTTTTTAAATGTAATAATATAATTCAGTGATTTCATATAGAACAGATAGCCTTGCTACTGTGAAAATAGCATTGGTGGCTTTTTCACATTTCTACTTGTCCTACTTTAAATACCATGCACACTGCCTGAGGGCTCATGAGGCCCTACATAAGGGTGACTTATTAATATTTAAAAGGATGTGTTTTTTACCTGTCAAGTGTTTATTCTGACAGGTCGAATTTCAGATTTATAATTGCCACAGCCAGGCTACGATGGTCGGCCTGCAGTCATGATTGCACTGTCACTTTAGTGGGTGGCACAATTGGTGTTGTAGCCGACTAGTGACATATAACACAAGGCCCATGGCATACATCGTACTGTATACAATGGCCATATAGGTAAGTTAAATGTGCCAATTAGGATGTATAACGGATTTATAGATACTATGGGGTAAAAGCACCTGCACTGGGGCCTGGCTAGTCGAGTTCTACTGCAGAGTTAAAAGACCAGCAGCATCAGTCCAAAAAAAAATGTGGGTGTTCATGAAAAAAGAGGCATTTTCCTACAGAGACAAATGCAGCACCTCCGTTATCATGTTGAGTATAGGAAACTAGCATTATAAACAAAAAATATATAATCTAAGACGGCAAGCATACTTGATGGATGCAAACATTTTAACTCTTGTCTTTACAACATCACTAATTCTATGACCGAGATAGTCTGGGAGAGGCACAGAATGAAAAATGGAGTCTGATGGAACCAAATGCTGTAAATAAAAGAGCTGCAATGAGAATTTTCATAGTATTCACAAACATAGGACCTTGTATTCTGCTCTTTCCATGCACCGACATGAGTGGCTGATATGTTTGGGCTTAAAATGGGAGATCATGGGTAGTCATTTATTTGATTCTGATGGAAACAATTGACCTATTATGTACTGTAGCATTACTATGAGTGAACAGTGGTCATGGCTAAATCACTGTCTGACTTCAAAGCGCCTACCAGCCAGACAAATCTTTGCAATCTTCGAAAGCTATGGCATCATTTTAACCTAACCTCATGGCCAATGCCAACCTCCCTATAAGGAAGTGCTCCATTGGTAAAATTAAGCCATCTCATTCGCTTGGGGCTGAAGCTAAGAGGTGCCCCCCCCCCGGAAATGTTCCGTCCTCAGCACCCAAGTGGTTAAAAAAGCACTTTTGTAGTCACAGACTCCGAATCAGAGTGTATGTGACTGTGAAATTGCTTTGTACATTGGACCAGATGAGCGATGTAAGTAAGAATAATTGTTCTTCATTTTCAGCCCTGCAGAAGCAGCTTGTGTCGCCGCGAAACACGTGTTGGCTGAAAGTTTTAAAAATTCGGATAATTCTCAAGTGAATAGAACTGAAGAAAAAGTATGCAATGTTTTGCAATATGAATGTGAAAACAATCTTGAGATAATTAATCGCAATGAAATATAATTCATGAGATTTGTATGCTTATTTGCAACATTTATATTATTGTGATAGCTCCCTACGAGTGATATTATATAGAGTTTCTGTTATTGACCTGGTTGGGCGGCAGTCTAGTAGGTGGTAGCTAGGTGCAGAAATATCACTATCTTTGCTCGAACTTTGTGTTATTGTTTTTCAAATTAACTTTGTTCTCATACTCGCCGGTGTTCAAAAATGGTATGGTCCTTGTGTGCACACTTTGTTAAAAGGCATGTCTTGAGCAGGACTGCTTCTTTAGAGAGACGTGTTCTCTGAAGTGGCTGCGTGTCTTGAACCTAACACGCCCGGGCAATGTGATGTGCACTCTTTGGAGCAACTGTGTGCTGAGCTGCGGTTGGGATATGCTGAGGTGGGCGAGCGGTGTGTTGTTTTTGGGCAGGGCCGGATACTGTTTATAGCAGATTAGAAGACTATGATTAGCAACAGCCAAACATGCTGGTCACTTTGTACATGATCATTGCGAGGTGGTGATCTAGGAAATATCGAGGAAAATCTAGATATTTTAAAAGATTTTTTTGATATTGCACATTGAGTAGGAAGAATGTCAGAGGAACAGATGGAAGGAAAATTAGAGAAGAAATTTGAAAGAATGGTGAATAAAGCCTTTGGAAAGTTGATGGGGTCGCTGACACCATTGACAGGAAGTTTAAGGCACTATGCGCAAAACATAGGGTTTCGAAAATAACATGCACTAAAGAAAGGGAAAGTGCTGAAGTAGCAGAATGTTCATGATGCATAGGAAAGGTTCATAGGAATAGAACTTCAGGAGAAGAGTATAATGGGAGGCGCTTGAAAGCTAAGATAGGATAGGAAAGAGTTCATGATGGCGTTGATGATATGAGTAGTGCGACGGGCATTCTGGACGGGCAAGAAAGTCCTTAAGGATGTTCCGGAAACAATTGACTATGATGAGGCTTCGGAGCCTGAAATTCATCATACTCTTCGGTGTATGACTCTGACCATGATGTAATTGAGCTCAAGAAAAAAGGAACATCGGAGATCGCAAGTAAGGCCTCGGGGTCAAAAACAGCCATACTTGACCCAATAGGTGATGAAATGTTTGATCGTCTTTTAATAAAGCGCCCTCTATCTCCTGAATGGATGCCATCACAACATGTGTCTAACTATGTCTCCTTCTGGCTAAGAAGGTAGATACCTAGAGAAGTTAGATATCGATTGAGATCGGAATGTTCATGCCCTTTGCCAGATAAGGTTGCCGTGGCCCCAGATTTGGATGCTAAAGCATTGGCATTCATAAATAAAAGTGGAAAGGACCAAAGGAAAGGCCGAGATGGGGGATTGTAATCCTGTCAGGATAATCTTTTAGACCTGGTTGGACCCCTAAATATTGAAATGGCTTAAAGGGCTTACCTTAATGACAATCCTGTAGATTCAAGGGAATTATGCCAGTGGTTTCAAAGAGCCATTTATCTATTGGGCAATGTGAATATGGCATTATCCAACGAGCGGAGGACAAGTATGCTCTTAAAACTTGAACCGAAATTAATTGACTGACACTTCTGGGTTACCTTTTCGGGGATGACTTTATAGGAGAAATGGCACAATATGTTGGTTTTCAGTTCAATACAGAAATCTCTCCAAAATATATCAAAACAGTATTTGTTGACAGAGTTTTTGGTAGGGCTGGAAGAACAAGGGGTCAGTTTTCTGGTCGAGGACAGGCTGGAGCAAGACCCTATTTGGGATGTGGCGTAAGATACGCCAAAGTGGGATACCGGACCCATCATGGATTTCATCCAGAAAAACAGATTGCATGGAAGATCGTCCAAAGGAGATAGGAGGCAAAGCGTCATGTCATCCGGTAAGAATCTTAAAAGGCCTTTCAGATATCCCAGTACAATTGGGTGGCAGGCTGACACAGTTTTATTGGAACTGAAGGTTGGTGACCCAGGATTCTTGGTTTCTAGAGACTTATTGAGGGATACAGGCTGGAATCTATAGATATGCCTGTACAGATGAAGACACCTCAGAAGATAACATTCTCAGAGGCAGGAATGAGGTTGGTTACACAAGAAGTAGAGGATTTGGTTGCAAGGTCAACCATAGCGGAGGTCACAGATGGTGTTCTAGGGTTCATCAGCAATATATTTTTGGTAGAGAAAAAAGACAAAGGTATGCTGCCAGTGATAAACTTAAAAGTAGAACAAATGGATTGTATATCTCCATTTCAAGATGGAGGGGATTCATCTGTTAAGGAAAGGCGATTGGTTAACAAGATTAGATCTGAAAACTGAGTACTTGACTGTTTCGATTTAAGCACCACATCAGAGATACCTTCAGTTCAGGTTGGTGGAAATGTTTAGGCAATTCAGGAGTCTCCAGTTCGAACTATCCTCTGCATCTTGTTGCTTTATGAAGGTTCTTCATCCAGTGGCAGCTTGGCCACTATCTAGAGGAATAAAGCTAATGATATATCTGGACGAAATTTTAATACTGGGTCAGGACAAGGAGGTTGTTTTGATGTATACAGAGATGGCTGTGGAGTTGCTAGAGTTGGGTTTTGTGATAAATAGATAGAAATCCTGTTTTATTCCGAGTCAGGAAGCTCAATTTCTAGATTTTGTTGTGGACACGATTCAGGCAGAATTGAAGTTACAGAGGAAGAAGTTGAGGTCACAAAAGGAATTGAGAAAGGTGTTAGTGATGGAGGAGATACTTTTGAGGCTTTTGGTAAGGATACTCATTCTATTAACTTTAACAATTCAGGCGATATTCCCAGGGCCCCTGTTCTACTGGGCCCAGCAGAGACTGAAAATGAGGAAGAAAATGGAATGGTGGCTCAGGAATGCGGAAGCACCGAATAGCTGGGCTATTTTTGGGGTGGACCCAGAGGTTGTGATAGTCCGATACAAGTTTGGAAGGTTGGGGAGCAAGATGTGAAAACTCATCTAAGGTTGGAAGTTGGACAATTGAAGAGAAACTTATGTATCAATTGTTTGGAAATGTTAGCAGGTTCATTTGCAATACGTTGTTTTACTCGGGGAATGATGGGAGTGTTGTGTAATGCTTTGCATGGACAACGTGCCAGAATTTTGGTATGTCAACAAGATGGTTGGACCACGATCGAAGGGCTTGGCAGATTTGGCAGAAGACTTTTGGGAATGCTGTTTGGGCAAAGGAATTTCAGTTGTAGCGGAGCATATTCCTGGTCCTGTAACGGATTGGTATTCGAATATTTTCAAAGATTCTAGCAATTGGAGATTGAACAGGGATTTTTCTGGTAATTGAGGAGAAAAGGGGCTCTTTAGGTGTAGATCTTTTTGCGGACAGACTCCATATGCAATTGAGTTTTTCAGCTGCAGACCAGATCCAGAGGATTGTGGAGTCGATGCTTTCCTATAAATTAGAGGGGACTAGCACCTTATGTGTGTTCTCTAGTTGCAATGTTGCCGTGACTTCTGCTGCAGACCCGCAGATGCAAGCAAACAGTGGTAGTTATAACTCCGGTTTGTGGAGATGGCAATAGATTATCTCATTTTGATACCGAGGTTGAGACGTAGTTCTGGTTCCAGGCAGAGAGTATCAGGGACTTCTGGTCTTGATGGCATGGAGGATTTCACCGACAGTGGGAAATGCCCAGACTTTCGGCAGAGGCTTTCAGACTTGTATCAAAATCCTGGGCTTCAGGAACTAGAAAGTCATATAGATTGGCTTGCCAAAAATGGCTTTGTTGGTGTATACAACGGGATTATAATCATGTTTCAACAAATCTAGTTCATGTAATTTAATAGAAGTATTTGGAACTGGACTATTGTACAGAACAGTGAATATCTATAGGTCAGCTATAGCAGCAGGTCACTGTTTAGTAAATGGTGGGTCTGTTGATCAGAATCTACTGATAAAAAAATAATGCTTAGTATGCGGATGTGGGTGTTGAACCCTCCTATGGCAAAATATATTTCGTTATGAGTGTTGGAGGTCATAGTGAGCTGGGGTGATAATTTAGACCTGACTCTGAGACAGAACTCTTGGAAAGTGACGCTTCTGCTTTATTTGCTATAATTTAGAAGGACTTCAGATGTGAGGGCTCTGGATGTTACAAGTAGGACTTATCAACTGAAAGGAGTTTGTTTTTACATAAAAAGGAGAACAAAAACTTTATCAAAAACAATATTGTATCCATATTTTGAGTCAAATGAAAGACTGTCCGTGGTAAAATGTTTAAAGGAGTATGAGAGAAGGACTGAAATTTTATGGAATAATGCGGCACAGTTATTACTTGCTTCCAGGTGGCCTCATAGGGCAGTTTCACTACCAACTTTGGCTAGATGGGTGAAAGCAAGGGTGGGTGTGAGTAGATTTGGAGCACATTTGGTTAGAGGTGCTGCATCATCAAGAGCATTCGTTTTGGATGGTGGATTGTAGGACGTCTGCAGACTGGTCAAATGAGAATGTGTTTAAAAGTTGCTACTTTTAAACCTGTGGTAAAAGCAATCACTAATGTTTTAACTGGAATTTAAACTTGCATAATATTATCCTCCGTGCCCTGACATAGAATTTCGATTTTCCACTGCCTGGTAGGCAGAAAATCTGGATTTCATTAAAGACACGGATGCTAAGATTATCAAAACCACATTAATAACCCATCCATTCTGTTCTGACATCTTTCAGAGTAAGTGGACTTAGGAGAAGAAAAGTTGGAGAATTGACAGAAAAAGATTTAATCGAATTAGAATTTTGGCCTTGGGTTTTGAATTTTATCTTGTTTGCAGCATTTAAAGAAAGAGGAGAGCCGCTTGTTACTGGACTTTATAGCCTATTAGAATGTTTTAAAGGTTCTACTTTCTCTCTATTGTTGCTGCTGTGAGCGGGCAAAACAAAGGAGTATTGCATAATCTTAGCTTCCTTGTCTTTAATAAAATCCAGATTTTCTGCCCACCAGGCTCTGGAAAATCTCCATTTTCCAGCACAATTGCCCCTTCACTACCCATACCAATCTACGGAATCCAAATGCAAAGATCTAGAGAAACACTGGAACAGTGGGAAAGGGATATTCAAAAACAAGTACAAGAACTTGGGCATCACTATAAATTTTAACATTGATTTTCTGCTGGATTTTGACAGTAGAAGCCATATCCATCTCTCTATTTGCATGTGTACTTGATTCACTACTGGACCGAAATTATCCCCTAGAACATTGTCCTTGTCCCTTTGTATCCTAATTTATTTATTTATAGGTTTTATAGAGCACCTGAATCCCCCCCGAAGGGGTATCTCTGCGCTTTGATTGGAGCATGCTGGCGGGCTGAGGAGGATGTTAAAACAGGGAGGCCTTGAGGTTTCCTAAAGTGCAGATAATCAGGGCATTGCCTCAGGTGTATGGGAAGAAGATTCCAGAACCGAGGAGCAAGGTAGAATAAAGATTTCCCCCCCTAGCCTGGTTTTCCTAGCTCTGGGGACTTGGAGAAGAGATTTACTGCAAGGCCTTAAAATCCTAGAGGGGGTATAAGGCTTGATCTTTCTAGAGATGTAGGAAGGGCCAATTTTGTGCAAGGCTTTGTAAACCGTGCAGCAAACCTTAAACTGGACACGCTTGCAAACAGGAAGCCAGTGGAATTTCCGTAGCAAGGGAAGGAATGGGGTTTTGGCTGGAGAGTTTGTGATGAGTCGCACTGCGGTGTTTTGAACCACCTGTAACCTGCTAAGGGATGACTCATTTGCGGAGACCAAGAGAACGTTGCAGTAATCCAGCCGGTTCATGATCATGGTCTGAATGAGAGTATAGTCTTGCAAAAGAGGGAAGACTCGTCGAAGCAGGCCCATCACATAGAAACAAGTGCTAGCAGAACGGGCAACATGTTCCTTTAGTGTTAAAGCATGATCAAGGGGTTTGGGGTTTAGGGAGAGGACCAAGGGCTACCGGCCACCAATCCGGGGACCAGAGAAGAGGGACATATCCAAAAAGCATTATCTCAGTTTTTCCTGCTTTAAGTTGTAAAAAATTGCTTTTAAAAAAAAAAAAACAATTCCATTTACCATCCAGGGACACATCATTTTACGCATTGCGGAGGATTTTTGTCGACATTAAAAGCGTCTAAATACTAAGGTTAAATCATACCTACCTCGCTTCTGTTGCTCATATGCCAAATATCCACCATTTAATCAAGATCTGGCACCTATAAAAAAGAGCCCGCTCCCAAACGGAGATTTAATCATCTCTACGAGCCAATCTCCATGTAACACACAAAAGAAATGCTAACTATTCCCTGACTGACCGATTACCATTAGATGAATAACCATATATCAAGGTATCCATCTACCTGAAACATTTTTAACTTCCTGGAACTCCAGCATTCATCAATTGGAGCACAGGAATTGTGGCCTTTTCTTGACGAAGGCGTTAACTACGCCGAAACGCGCGTCGAATAGTATACAGTTGTGCCACAGCATTGTTTACTTCTCACTCTTATGTAGACAACAATATATTTTAATGATTGTAATGATTTTAGCACTTGTTTATGCATAATAAAATTGTTTTTATTTATGAATGTACAAATTAATTATAATTAAACAACAATACTTTCCATATTTGGTTCATTGTTTGAGTTGCTCTGACTATTGGATACAGAATTAGCTTATGTTACTATTCATGAGAATTGCCTAGGTTGTTAATTTTCAAATAAAAATTGCTTTTCATCCAATCTGCAATAGCAGTCATTCCTTCCGAGAAGACGGACAACGCTGATGAGGAAGATTTATTAAAGGAGAAAAGAAGCTGGGTGTCGTCAGCATAGGAAATGGGCAGGAAACCACGGGACCTGAGAAGGTTGGCCAAGGGTGCAATGTAGATGTTAAACAATGTAGGGCTCAAACAAGAGCCCTGGGGGACACCCTTGGTCAATTCTATCGTCTTAGACCGGAAGGGAGGACAGGAAGCTGGTCATCCACTGAAAGGCTATTCCACTTAATCCAATCTCCTAAGCATAATCAGGTGTAACACCGTGTCGAATGCAGCAGAGAGGTCCAACAGCACGAGAATGGTGGAGTGGCCACTATCTAAGGTCATTTTGATGTTATCCGTGACTTCAAGTAGGGCCAGTTCCGTGCTATAGTTGGGCCTAAAACCGGATTGAGAGGGGTCTAGGCAATTATTGTTTTCGACGTGTGTTGAGATTTTGGTTAATATATTTTTCCAAGATTTTGCTTAAATGGGGTAAGAGGGAAATAAGCCGGAGATTGGAAAGTTCTTCCATGGGAGCCTTAGGATTTTTCCGAATGGGGATGACCTGTGCCACCTTCCAAGCCTGTGGAAGATGACCCTCTTTCATGGAAAGGTTGAGAATAGTGCTTACAGGAGCCGAGAGTACACTGGAGATGGAGGAGGCTACGAAGTAAGGCTGCAGCTTCCTCAGTTGTCATAGGGGGAAAGCTTTCTAGCAATTGAGAGTAGGTGTGTGCCGAGGGGGAAGGAAGGGTGGGGACAGTATTTGCCTCCCAGAGGAAGTAATCTTATCATAGTTAAGGTCAATTTTATTAGTGAAATACTGGGCGATGTCATCGCAAAGGGCTTGAGAGGAGGTCTCCGGATTTTCACAGGCTCTGGGGCTAGTAAAAGATTTCAATATCTGAAAAGTTTTTTTGCGCATTATCTTCTTTATTTAAGTGCTGAGCGAAGAACATTTTCCGTGCTCCTTTTATATTTTTATGATAAGAGAGAGCGATCTTGAAATTATCTTTGTCTCTTGGTTCTTGGGTTCTTCGCCAACGTCTCTCCAGGTTTTTACATTTCCGTTTTTCAGCACGCAACTCAGGAGAGTACCATGCTGATTGAGGGCGGCTGGCAGTGTTTAAAAATGTTTTGAGAGGCGCAATCAGATCAATGGTCCTTGCTATCATCGAATTGAATCTAGCTAGTCCCTCCTCAACGTTGGAGGGTTTAGCTTCAATTTCCCAGGTTGGTAGGAAAGCTGCCTGGAAGCTGTCTGGGGAGATCTTATGCCATTGTCTACGGACTCTGGGGGCGTTAATGGCGGTGGTAGCGGTCGCACAATGGCCCTGATTAGTAAATTCAATGGACGCGTGGTCTGACCACGTTGGGGATTGAGGGGGTTCACACTAGATACAAGAGGCGTGTGACGGGTTACTGTCCAGAACGATACTAGGCAATAAAGATACCAAGGTGGAAGGGAAAAAAATCTTCATTTGACTTCGCAATCAGTCTCTTATGTACTCTGGTCCTCCTTTGGTTGGGGCTTTATAGGAATTGTTTCCTTGTCACCAGGAAAACGAGGAATGTAAGGCCGTCCTGGTTTCTCCACCAGTCTGTGTTTCAGGTACCGGTAGTATTGTCTCCAAAGCTTGTCTCGGTTAACAAGGCCAAAAACCCAAAAGGCAAAAGAAGTGAAAATGTGGTTAGTGGGGAAGCGACTTCGTTCCTCATAAAAGGGAGCGGGTAGTGAGGGATGAGTCACAACCACAAACGCCGACACCGTGCGATCCCTATCGTGACCTCTCTCTCGTTTGTCACCTCCCCCTACCCGTGCCCTGGAAACCCTTGCAGCTTCGCCCGTACCTTGTCAAGCCACCCTCCTCCTGGAGGATGGCGGGGCGCAGCACGGTCTCGTTGGCCTCCTGGCTTCACGTCTTCTTCAAGGACAGCGCTTCCTCTCTCGGTTCCTCCCTGCTCGTCCGGGTTCTCCAACCTCCACGCCTCCGACTCTGCTCTCGGCTGGGATTCCTCTTCCGCATACGTGCGGGGGCTTGCCTCTCTTGTTCCGACTGCTCTCACACTCGATTGGATGGACGATGAAGACGTCACAGGCCACGCCTCCGGGGAGTCCTCCGAAGGAGATTCCTCTAAGGGCTCCACTGCTGCCTTCATGTAAGGTAACAATCTGCCGTTAATTGCGTCGGGAGGCCAACTAGTCTCCTGTCGTCAGCATACTCCTGACAAGGCGTTATAAAAAATGATACCCAGTGTGTGGTCAGCTGAGTGTGTCGGGCCGTCGTTGAGCTTAGTGAGGCCAAGAAGAGCAAGGTCCGCTTAGAGCAGGGATGTGTCCGGGAGAACTTCATTTTCGCTGTGCACATTGAAGTCACCCAACAGCAGGAATTTATTTGACGAGATGACGTACGGGGCAATCATTTCTGCAAGCTGGACTGAGAAGTCAGCCAACGGGCCAGGGGGATCGATATACTAAGGCACCTTTCCAGCTAAGTTGCGGGTGTAAATCAATACGGAAGATCAAAATTTCTATATGAGTGTTACTACGTTCTTCAAGTATTGAAGTTGAGATGCAGTCTTTATAGATTACGGCAATTCCACCCTGGCTTTTGAAGGTCTGTCCATCCTAAGAAGTCTGTAGCCAGGAGGGAGAGCTAAGGTGACAGTGGGGGTTGAGTGAGGTTTGAGCCAAATCTCAGTCAGAAACCCTAAATCTGGGTTGACCGAGGTGAGAAGGTCCCATATTTCAATTGCATGTTTGGGAAGGGATCTCACGTTGCAGAGAAAACCCTTCCATCCTGTGGAAGGTTTATCAGGCTCCTTCCCAAATTCCAGGGGAGGAGGGTGAGCTTTCTTAAGGGTGGAGAGTTTGAGGGGGGCCGCATAATATGGCTGTAGTGCCACTGAAGGTGCAGCATTGTAAACGGCAGCTAAAGCAAGAAAAAGGGCCCTTGGGGATTAACCAAGGCTGTGATTTGTCCTTGACGGGACACCCACAGGGAATTAATGCTTCTGCCCTTAGATCATAAGAGTGCTTCGCGGGAATAATAAATACCTTTGGACAGTAAGGAATCTTGGGGGGAACCGGCAGGGTTCCTGGCGCCTCTCGACATCCAGGCTCGGACGGGCGCAGACGGGCTTGCCTTTGGCGTGCCTTCGCCACTGCGCGCGTCCGCTGCACGTCCGCTGCACGTCGTGCAGGGCATCCGGTTTTGTAGAGGAGGGTCGTGACCACTAGAGCGCTAACCACCCTCTAACCGGAAGTCACCTACCCATCCCTCCACGCAATCGGGATGACGCCCATGGTGGACCGGGAAGGGGGGACCAAGTCGGGGGCAATAGAGAAAAATTCAGGGAGCAGGTAAGAAACGATCTCAATCCGTGCAAGAGAAGTTGTGCAATTTGTTGTGCAAATTCCGCAGTTTTAAAATAAAATCAGCAAAATTCACAGGTATCTTATCAATTCTTCTTTCTATAATAAGCGAGAGTCTTATGTGAATGTCTGTGTGGCCAAAGTCGGCGCATATATTTCAGATTTGCACCAGTTTTCCAATATCCTTGAGTAGGCTCCAAATTTAGTGGTTTCGCATAGCACTAACATGGGGTCTCCCAGTTCTAAATGAAAGGCATAATGTTATCTGAACATATGGAAAGTATTTGCTGTCTTTTGGTGAAGGATAGCCCCCTTTGTGCATGATGTTGTCTAAATTTGCATGCCAATAGCTCCATTGCTATAGCAAATGGGAGCTGTGATAGGGGATATTCCTGCTGTGTGCCTCGGATAGAGTTTTTGATTTTTATGCAGGCAGTTGGGTTAGCATATAATAAATGTATCATTTTCAGGAAGTGTGCACTTATTCCCATTCTTTTTAAGACTGTGCACATGAAAGTGCATTCTAGCCAAAGGACTTCTCTGCATCGAGGAAGGCCCCAATTACTGATATTCCATGGTCAGTCTGGTATCTTATTGTGAATAATGTGATTATTGTATGGGTGGTACAACTGACAAGTATAAACCCTGCCTAATCTAATCCAGCAGGATCAGTCCCTTTAATCAAAACGAGTCAGGCTATTTGCATCGAAACCACATGTAACGCAAAATATTCACTAATGGAATTAGCTATTTCTGCCCTAAATGCAGCATCATCTAGTGCATAGGAGGAAAATCTCTTAGGGGCAGCAGGATCAGAGTACATGGAGTGCAATTTTCAACATTATGGGAGAGTGATCAGATGGAGTGCAAGGGAAGAAAATCTGAGCGTTTATCCAGTCCCGTCCAGTATAGATGTTGTACATAACCAAAAATCTATCCTGGACAATGAGTCATACACCGAGGAATATAATGAACATACCTCTTCCTCCCCATATTTCTCTTTCGGCTTGTTGCGCAATCTTAACATTTCAAACTCTCATCTCAGTGTCTCAGTGATTTCTTTGGCATGCAAAAGTATTTGTTGTGATCAATCTTTCAGAGGATCTAATACGAAGTTGAAGGCCCCTCCCCAAAAGACAGTAGCAAGGTACCTTTTACTGCATATCATCCTCGACAAACATCTCTTGGCGGCCAGTTCGGCTGACATTCTTGGTCTTTCAGTAACTGGATTGGAAGGGCTGACAAGGGAATACATTTTCTTGTACAGTACTACTCCCTGGTATCCTACCTAGTGCCAGGACACGTAATATGATGAGGGAGTGCTTACCCCAACTAGACTCCGTCACTAGGCGTGGGAAGGGAAAAAAATCCTTTTATTTTAATAACCCTTACACACTCTTTGCACCGCATCCACTGCTTCTGGGTGATATGCGTGGTAGAACCTGTGGTTCCCCCCCTCAAGAACTTTACACACCAGTTGCATGACTTTGTTAAAAAAAAAAAAAGTGTGGCCTATTGTCCATCCAAACCACTTTTGGTATACCAAATCTTTATATTAAGTCTTACACTTCATCACTTTGCTGTTGCCATTGAATCATTCACATTTTCTGTATAGGCTTCTATTCATTTTGAAAACAAACACACCACCACAAGACTGTACCTGTATTTGTTTGTTGCGGACATCTCAATATAGTTTAGCTGTAGAGCTTCAAAGGGCATTGTCGGCTGTACAAAGTAGCCTTTACTTACTGGAGCTGTTTTTCCCACATTATGCTGAGCACAAACCATACAACGCTGGTACATGTCTGTGGCATATTATATAATGTACTTATTAGCTCAAAACGTGGGCATACAGTTTATCAAGCCATATCTACCAATGTGTGCAGGGCTGTGCATTGTGCATGTACCGTGTTCCTGCTTTGTCTATCCAGCACCCATCCCAAATGTTCTTCCTCACTGGCACCCTTTTGCATTTCAAGTATACTGTCCAACGCCTCATCAATAGTAATTTGTTCTGTAAGTAAGTACCTGTGTCACAAACATGAGGCTGGATGTGTCCCTTGCTGTTTCTTCAGCTGTCATATCTGCAAAAGCAATTCCTCAGCCAACCTTATCAGTTACTTTCTTATGTGCATTGCATTTTATTATTGCCATTTTCTCAGGGAGATCCAAGGAATTCACTAGTCTTGTTATGCTATGCTAAGCTATGCTGTATCTTCGCCCCTTGAGATGTAATAAAACCCCTTTCCTTTCATAGTCTGACAAAGTTTTGTGCGACACTGAATGCATACTGGCTGTCTGTAAAAATATTAACAGTTCTACCTGTTGCTATATCGCATGCTCTCGTCAATGCAATAATTTTGGCAGCTTGTGCGGATTGTTCCATTATTCTGCAACTCTCAACTGCAGTGTGTAATGTTGTACCAGCATATGCCGCACATGTTGTGCCATCATCTGTTCTAAGGCATTAAGCATTCACATATAGCTCCCCTTCAACATTGCTAAATGGTGTCCTGCATATCTATTCTATAAATGCAATTCTATCATCAAAGGGTCGATCTACACTTTCCAGTTTGAGGTAGTTGTGTGGCTGGATTCAAAACAGTGCATCTATGTATATGCACATGTGAGTTAAACAGACATCCTCATAGTGCGCAGAGAGCTTGACGAATGGCAAGAAAGCTGTGTTCATAGTCTGCTGTCCACGGCAATGGCGCGGGTGTGTCCTTGTGGGTAAAAGCCAATAATAGCTTTGTCAATAGTGAAAAATTTGGAATCAAATTGCGGCAATAGCCAGCCATTCCTAGGAATGTACACACCTGGTTTTGTCCTGTTGGAGGTGGTACAGCCAAAATAAATTTTATGTGTTCTTTGTCCGGTTGTCACAGCCCTCTCGACAAGAGGTGTCTCGAGTAGGAAACCTCTTGTTAAACAAATTGTGTCCCCCGTCAGCTAGCAAATTCAGTACATTTATTGTATTTGTTGTGCACTGATCTTCAATAATGCTTGCTAATAACTGTGTTAGTGTGGTGGTTCGATGGCATTGGAAGGCATCCCATTCCTGCTTTAATGCCTGTTTGTAAATTGATAGGCTCTCAGTATAGCCATGAGGAGTTGCGCTGTGTCCAGTGACAGAAAATGAGAATAAATGCTGCCCTCATACACAGGGATAGAAAAGAAAGCTTTCTTTAAATCTATCACAGAAAAGTGTCATGTCAGGTGCCAAAGTAGATAGGATAGACACTATGCTTGGGACTACGGGGAATTATAGTACCACTATTTTGTTGATCTTACGGAGAGCAACTAGGAACCTCCATGATGGGTACCCTTCCTTTCTACTTGAATTTTTCAAAATCGCAAGTATAGGGTTATTACATGGGCTCAATGTTAGTTCATCCACTACTCCTGCATTCAATAAATCCTCAGTGACCTCTTGTAGGCCCTGCAATCCTTCTGCTGATATTTTGTAATGGGGCATGTGAGGCAATGGAGCACTTTGGTGCACAACGATCTGTACTGGGTCAATGTGCATCCTACCCACATCGTTTTTATGGGTGGCCCATAACCTACTTACTGTCAACTGCTGTACATGTGCTGGAATCGTCTCTTCCTGTCCTGATGATGTGCATAGAGACGTTGAGATTTTCTAGAAAATAGAACTCAAGCTATCTCGCTGGGCGCAGTCAAGTCTCAGTACATGTTGATTGAGAAAGCGGTCCCACTTTTGGTCCTTGATTTTGCCATTTTGCATTGTTCAGTTGGGTTTTACTTCTTTTGTTCATTTTGTCTCACTAGGACCTGTGTGGGGGGCGGGCAGGGACGGGTCCCTTTCCTCCTCCGGGGTCTTTTCGTAGAATGGGGTTAGTAGGGCGACAGGCACACTGCAAGTTGGGGGGGTTTTCTGGCCCGCAGGGGTGCAGGGTGGGGGGAGTTGGATTTGGGGGGGGATTGGGGGGAGGGAGGGGTTGTTTTGCTGTGTGTTTTTTGTTCGCAGGGCGAGGTATTGATTTTTGTCCAGATTCGGGAACTGTGCTACTGACTGGGGGGCCTTTGATCTATTGGAGGGGATGGGGGGGACGGGTTGAGACTGATGTCATGGAACGTCAATGGGTTGGGGGACCGTATCAAACTGGGTGTAGTACTGCAGTATTTGCGTCGTCTGACTCCTGATGTGGTGTTTATCCAGGAGACGCATCTGGTTGGCAATGTTTGTCATGCAATGAACAGGGGGGGATACCGCCTCGTGGCCCATTCTGGTTTCACAACTGGTTCCAGGGGGGCGGGCATTCTCCTGCGATCCTCACTTCCGTTGGATATCACTAGGGTAGTCTCGGATGACAGAGGGCGCTATGTGTGTCTGACTGGGAGGTGGGAGGGGCAGCCCCTTTCCCTGGTCTCAGTTTACGTCCCCCCGGGCCTCCAGAACTCCACCTTCGCGGACTTGGGTCGAATGCTGCTTGAACTTCCGGAGGGTCTTTTGCTTATGGGCGGGGACTTTAATTCGGTTGTTTCGGGTGACCTGGATCGTCACCCACCCAGGGCCCTCCCCGCTGCCCAGGCATGGCTTGGTGGCCTGCTGGAGACCTTCGGCCTGGTGGATAGTTGGAGATTAATGCATCCGACCCAATGTCAGTACACCTTTCACTCTGGGGCGCATGGGAGTCTTTCTAGGTTAGACTATTTCCTTATGCCCGCGGCACAGACTGGTCGGATTCGAGAGGTTAGGCACCTGGCGCGGGGTATTTCCGATCATTCCCCGCTGTGGCTGCTCTTTGACACCGAGTCGCGGTCTGCAGGGCGGATTGCTCCCATTAACCCGTGGTACCTGCGAGACCCTATGACTCGCGACAGCCTGGTTAAGGCTATGGACCAATACTTCCTTGAAAACGAGGGGTCGGTGTCGTCCGCAATGTCCCTGTGGGAAGCCTTTAAAACCGTAATCCGCGGACACGCCCTCTCCCAGATAGTGGTGGCTAAGAAGCTCAAGAGTGAGGCAGTGGTGAAGCTGGAGACTGACATCTCTGGGCTGGAGTCGGCCTTGGAGACGAGTGTCACTCCGGACGGGCTCCATGCCCTTAGCCTGAAACAGTTTGAATACAGGTCTCTTGTCACTGACGCTGCCAAAACGATGTATAGGGAGCAGCAGGGTCGATTGTATGATGCCGGGGACAAGGCGGGAAAGTTGATTGCGTGGCTGGATAAGAAGGAGAGAGTGAATCGTGTGGTCCCGGAGCTGTGTGTCTCGGATGGAGTGTGTGTGACTGAGCCTGGTGAGATTGTGGAATGTTTCGCTGACCACCTCCGGGCCGTGTACTCCCCGGTGACTGATAGGGATGAAGAAGACTCTTGCCTTCTGCTGAGGGATATTGCTTTGCCCGGCCTGTCCGTCGAAGACCGTGAGCAGCTGGACGCCCCCTTGTCTGTAGATGAAATTGCAACTGCGATTCGGTCCCTTCGTTCGGGCAAGGCGATGGGTCCCAACGGGCTGCCTATTGAATTATATAAGTTGCGCCCGGATAAACTCGCGCCCTTCCTCCGTCGTATGTTTCAGGAGTCCCTTGAGGCAGGCTCCCTTCCTGACGACCAGCGTCTGGCTACGATAGTCGTGATCCCCAAGGACGGTAAGCCACGAGATCGCTGTGCCTCCTACAGGCCTATTTCACTGCTAAATGCAGAGCCTAAAATCCTGGCTAAAGTCCTTGCCAATCGTCTGTTGAGCGTCATCTGCGATTTGATTCATCCTGATCAATGCGGCTTCATCCCTCACCGTAACACCGCTCTTAACTTGCGGCGTCTTCACGGCGCCCTCGCCAGGGCGGAGTACCTCTCCGAACCAGCCGTGCTGGTTTCTTTAGACGCCACGATGGCCTTTGACACCATCGAGTGGCCATTCCTCTGGGCTGTCTTGACCAAATTCGGCTTTGGGGAGGGATTTCTTGGCTGGGTGAAGCTTCTTTACACGGGACCCATGGCTCAGGTGGTAGTTAATGGGCGGGTCTCTCGGCCCTTCGCTCTCGGTAGGGGTACGAGGCAGGGGTGCCCGTTGTCCCCTCTGCTCTTTGCTCTTGCCTTGGAGCCGCTCGCTGCTTGGCTCCGCTGGGAGCCCTCGATCAGAGGGATCCGGTGGGCCCCGGGCTTCGAGGATCGGGTCTCGTTGTATGCGGACGACATTCTCCTGTATCTCACCTCGCCGCGGCAGTCGCTTAATGTTCTCTTTGATGTTCTGACTTCCTTTGGGAGAAATTCGGGTCTAACGATCAACTGGTCTAAATCCTGTGTCTATCCTATCTCCGGTGACCCTCCTCTCTTGCCGCCTCGGCTTCCGATCCAATTATCTCTGTCCGGCTTTAAATACTTGGGAATATACGTCTCGATGGACCCGGTGGCTCGCTATGAGCAGAATCTCCTGCTTCCGCTTCGGCGTTTGAGGGAGGACACGGCTCGGTGGTGTAAGCTGCCCTTGTCCCCGCTGGGTCGAGCAGCACTGTTTAAAATGATGTCCCTTCCCAGATTTCTCTATGCACTTCATAACTCCTTCGATGTTATTCCTGTGTCCTACTTTCGGGAGGTGGAGAGCCTGCAGAGGAGACTGGTGTGGGACGGACGGGCGCGTATCGCTCTGGCAAAGCTTACTCTCCCCTGGTACGACGGGGGCATCGCGCTTCCCGACATTCGCAGGTATTATTGGGCCTCACAGCTATCGGCCATTAACCATGCCACATATGCGCCTGGCTTGAATCCGGCGTATGAGATGGATAAATTCCTGCTTCCCGGCGGAAACTATAACAGGGCACTTTACTCCAGCTCGGCTGGACGGACCCTTACGGGCCCTACTAAGATTGCGGTGCGGATCTGGAAGGCGGCCAATGTGGCCTTGGGCTGGAGTGAGCGATTAACATGTGCTACTCCTCTGTTTGCCTCCGACCGTCTGGGAAGCCTCTGGACAACGAAGGGGTTTGAACGTTGGGACACGATTGGCATTAGTAGAGTGGGAGACTTATGGATTAAGGGTGCGGTTAAAACATTCGCGGCGCTCCAGAGCGAATACGAACTTACGGAAAGGGAGTTCTTCCGCTACGCCCAGATTCGGCATGCCCTGCTCTCTGTTTTTGGGGAGGGGACCAAGATCCCGGCTTCTTCGCCCCTCGAGGACCGCATACTCGATGGTCATGTCCCCGACAGTACTATCTCATTAATTTATAAAAAACTTATCAATAATCGGGCTGACCTCTTGGTGCGCCTCCGGGAGGCGTGGACGGGGGATGGGGTGGAACTGGACGACGAGGACTGGCAGTCCGCACTGTCGTCCCCCAAGGAAGTGGCCATTCCAGCCCGTCTCCGCCTGGTCCAACTTAAGATTCTCCACCGGGTGTATGTGACGGGTCCCCGTTTGGTCTCGATGGGATTTTCTGAAGACGGGCTCTGTAAGCGGGGATGTGGACTCAGAGCCACCTTTCTCCATATCCTTTGGGAGTGTCGCGAGGTGGCGGAATACTGGCGCCGGGTTCATGTGGTCATGGGACAAGTCACCGGGGTTGTGTTGCTGCCGGAGGTGCGTCGCTGTGTCCTGAATGTGTGGGAGCCCAATGATTATAACGCGGCTCAGACTCGGTGGGCGGCCCTGGGGAACATGATTGCCAAGAGAGATATAGCGCAGCTTTGGGGTTCCCAGCGGCCTCCCACCGTGTCCGTATGGAAGGAGAACATGGACTGGTGCATGTTCAGGGAGAAGACTGTGTATGTGGCTCGTGGTAAACCGGGGGCATGGGGTAGAATCTGGGGGCAATGGAACGCGTATCGTGGGGGTATCTGTATTCCCCCCCTAGTGGACACCGATATTGCTTTGTCCCCCTGACCCTTGATGGTTCCTTGCGACTTTTGGAATAACCGAATATAGACGTTCCTCTCCCGTGACCCCCCCCCCCGACCTATCAGTACTCCTTCCTCTTGATAGCTATTTGAAGGTCTGAAGTAGAGTCCCCCGGATGTAGCCTGACCCACATTTTTTGCCCTTACGCCTCGCCTTTTGTTTTTATTTGTTATTTATGTTAAACCTATGTATCCTGCTTCCCTAGGACTATCCGGAGCCATGTACGGGGCTGGGCCCCGGGAGTCGACTACTGCCTTAACATCTGTATGATCCTTTCTGAATCTAGCGGCCGGCCCTGGTGGTTGTAGGCCCATGCTTGTAATTGATTTATTGTTAAATAAAATTTTCAAAAAAAAAAAAAAAAGAGAAAGCGGTCCCGCAGGCTCTTGTTTAAGCCCCACGTTGTTCAACGTCTGTGTGGCCGCTACTAGTGCCAAAACCTTTTGGTTTTGAAATATCATATGCTGATAATACTCAGCTTATGATCTCTTTTGATTAAAAACTTGGATGCTATTAAGGACCATTTTTTTAAAGGTATGAAAGCTATAGCAGAATTTATAACAACAAACTGTTTACACCTGACCGCCGACCAAACCGAAATCATGCTGTTTGGTAAGGCCCTGCAACCTTGGTCTTCAAAATGGTGGCCTGTAGAATTGGGTACTGCCCCTCGCCCAAACAGGCAGTTCGGAATCTCTGTGTTAAAATGAATCCATCTTTATCCATAAAAGAACATGTTTCGTCCATTAGTGATACCTGTTTCAACACACTGCGTCTGTTAAATAATGCATTTCCTACCTTCCTCTCTCTGCCAGGAAAACTCTTGTCCAGGCATTAATAGGTAGTAGATTAGACTGCACTACTTGCATCAGCGAACAAGACCTTACTGGCCAAAATGCAAGTGGTTCAAAACACAGCTGCATGGTTGGTTTGCAACCTCCCTCCCGGCTCTGCGACTGAACCCTTACTAAGAAGCTTACATTGTTGGCTTCCATTTCATTACTCTTTAAAATAAGTTGCATTTCACACAAAACCCTAATGGGAAATGGCCCTGGCAATTTGCTTAGGAAGCTTAGATAGTATATCCAGTCATAAATCTGTGATCCAAGGACAATGCTTTACTCAAGGTCTATCGTATATGATTGACGAGGTGCGGAGGCAGTTCCTTTTCTTACCTGGCCCCATCCTATTGGAATAGTTTGCCTTATGTCTGTACCTGTACAGACCATGCCAAATTTAGAAAGATGCTTAAGACCATTTTCTTTTAGCTAGTTGTTTGACCTGCCTGTGTTTATCTTTACCCCTGAGATACCCCTACGGGGGTCTTTGTGCGCTATATCAAATTAAATTAAGATAACCAGAGAGGAGCCTTCATCCATCTCAAGATACACGCTTTCTGCTGGGCAATGAATTGTGGCATTTAGGTTTTTGTTAGGAGATCCATTCCTAGCAAATTATAAGCACATGCTTCGGAAATCAGAAAGCAGTGTTTGTCCATAAAGGGTCCTATACTCTATTTCAGTGGGGCTGACATGGGGTTTGTTACTAGCACATTGGTGAATCCCACAGCTGTCTTCTTTTGTCCTGAGAGAGGAATCTGGAGCACTGGAGTGGATTAGATCATACTTATCCCTCCGCACTTTCCAGATCTCCTCTTCGGAGGCATGCTCTGAGGTATTCCACTCTCCTCATGGTGTGCCACAGGGATCGATCCTGAGCCCTTTGTTTTTTTAATTTGTACCTACGACCATTGGCCAATCTTGCAGAAAATTTTGGTCTTATTTTAATGACTTATGCAGATGATTCTCAAATCCTGTTTTCACTTTCCAAATCTGACTCATCTGCTCCATCTGCATTAAAAATAGGCCTTCAGGAAATTTTTAGTTGGATGTCAGCTAATCAACTTAAATTAAATGGGGAGAAAACAGAGGTCCTCCTCTTAGGGAACAGTAAAGATCTCTGGAGTGATCCCCATTGGCCATCGTCATTAGGTAAACTTCCACCTCCAGCCTCTCAGGTCAGAAACCTTGGGGTCATCTGTGAGAAGGGAAGGGGAAGAGGCCTAACCCTTGTAAGAGAAGGACCCCGAGTCAGTAGTCGCAAAAGAGAAGAGGTTTATTGTTATTGACCAAGTTTCAATAGTTCCAGTTCACAAACGAAAAGTACACGAGCACGGAAGGAGTGGTCTGTCTCCGGGATCTCGCAGGTCTTTTGTGTGGTCTGGTCCGGCGCTTCGCCTTGTCAAGCAGGGATGCCTCCGGAAGTAAGGGGTTCCCTCGATGTCTCTCAAAGGAAGAGAAAGAAAAAATAGCGGCGGTTAGTCCCAACCCGGGACCTTATAAGGGGAAAAGAGGAGGAGGGGAAGTGACGGGATCACCAGGGAACCTTTCACCGATAAGTGGAACACTCTCGTGTAGGGGTGCACTGGGTGTGATGGATACGTCAGCCACTCGTGTTGGGATTCCTCCCGTCACCCACCCCTATCGGGTCCCTCCCCGTGTGAATAGGAGCCCTCCTAACTTGGCTCGTACCTTGTGGTGCCACACTTCTCCTGAAGTGTGGCGGGGCGGAGAGTGGTACCGTTGGCCTCCTGGCTTACTCTCGTTCGTGACAGCTGGGCTTCCTCCCTGTTTCTCCGGCGAAGACACGTCCACCTTCAGATCCTCCGGCTGGACAGCGAAGACTTCGGTGTACCTGTGGGACGACTTCTCCTCTCCTCTCGGCGTCGCGCTGAGTTCTTCCGGGCAGGGCTCTAAGAACTTCCCCAAGACGTCTGATTGGCTGACGGGTGGTGACGTCAGAGGCGGGGACACCTCCTCCCGGAATGTCTGTTCCCCCTTAAAGGGGCCGTGTCCGTCCTGTATACGGGGCGGAAATGAACACGAATTAGTCACTCGGCTCGTGGCCAGCCGACTCGTGGCAGGCAGGGACTTCCTGACATCATCATAGATGACAGTCTATCTATGACTCAGCAAGCCAACAAAGTGGCAGGCATATGTTTTACCATTCTTAAATGGCTTCGCAAAATTGTCTGGATGTTACCACCTACTACCCAGAAGACCGTAGTCCATGCCTTAGTGACATCTCGGCTTGATTACGGTAACATCTTGTACCTGGGCTCAAACAAAGCAGTAATAAGACGTCTGCAACTGGTGCAAAACGCTGCTGCCAGACTGCTTTGCAGAATCCCTAGATCCGCTAGGATCACCAAACATCTTAGGGACCTGCATTGGCTCAGGGTTGAAAACCGGATTCGTTTCAAAACCCTGACCTACCTATTTAAAATCAAAGCTGGCACTGCCCCCAAATACCTACAGGACCTTGCTAAGCCCTACCTCCCCAATCGCAGTCTTCGTTCTTGCACTGCTGCGAACTTTGCGGTACCGAGGTTCAAACGGGCTAGAATAGGCGGGAGATCATTTTCCTATTTGGGCCCAACTCTGTGGAACACATTACCCATTCATATACGCAAGGAGGAAAGCTATATGAATTTTAGAAAAAGTGTAAAAACCTGGTTGTTCGACAAATAAGTGCTTTAAATGCTCTCTATCCAGTTGTGTTTTGTGTTTTGCTGGTCCGGCGCCGGGAAACCCTTTGTGGGTAGCTGTGCGCCTTACAAGTGTTATAAAAATAAATAAATAAGAGTGTTTTTGGTCCGAGATGAGCAGGATGCACCAGTATCGAGGAACTTAACTGGTACAGCTTCTACCTTTCCTTGTACATACAGGCCCTTATCATCCACTGGAATGGTAGTCTGTTGTACCATTTTTCTGAGGCACCCCTAACAAACCTATTCCAAATTAGCGAGGAAAGGGCATTCTTCCTCATCATACACATAATCCGCCTGCAACATTTGTGTTCCCTGAACCTTTCGGTCAAAGTAATTGTTTGCTTATTGTGCAGCCTGGCTCTGTGAATATTGGCGTTGTTGGTCTGACCTGTTAATTGACCTTCGCCGTGTTTCCCTTCTGTTCTGTCTGTGTGGGTGGGGTCAATCACGGGCCCAGTGGCCTTGATCACCGCAGTTGTAGCAACCCTGTTGTTGCTATGTGGGTGTTAAGTTAAATGTATCTGGTGGCGCCTGTATTTCACTATACACCTGAACCTGTTGCAGGAGGACCTTCTGATGGCTACATTTACCTGTGGATTCCTCACCTTTTGAATATCCCAATGTGCCAGGGTAACTTTTCTTTACAGCTCTCCCACGTCGTCGAGGACGTCACAATGCCACGTCTCCGCATGCAACTCCTCGTGATGTTATCAGAGCCATAAGAAGCCCTTGTCGGTGTGCTAACTTAGTCTGTCCAATTTTTTCCGCGCCTTCGATGTGTAATGGTTTTTTTCTAGGCTCTTGTGACTTTTTTTCCAGGTACTTGCAACTTTTTTGCAGGGAAAGAGTGTCATGTCTGAGGAAGTCTGGATTTAAGCCTTCTAGGGAATTTAAGGGTCAAATGTTGATCAGACTCTCACCACGTCTTTTCTTTGATGTTAAGTTTGGACCATGACATCAACACCTGTTCTTGCCAGAAGATGAACCCCAAGGCATTGAAAGAAAGCAAAGCTTTTTATGGCCAAGGCAAGAGAAGATTTTGGAGGTCTTGTCCTCGTTCGGAGTCGCCGTTTCCCCACTCTTCGAGGTCGTCTATGAGAAAGCATATGAAGAAGCAGCGTCATGGGTCCCAACGCCGTTCTTCGAGGGATGATTCACCAAGGTCGGTGTCTCTGGGTCCGAAGACTCTCAAAGTTCCAGGTGAGGTGTCTCAGACTCCATTTCCAGAGGTCGCTCTTGCGTCACCCTAGAGTCCAAAGCCCTTGACTCCACCTTGACGTCCTGACTCCGAGTCAGTATCTGATCCAGATCTACCACCTCCTCAGCCTATGCCTCCCAGACAGTAGCAGGAGTATCCAGCATTTCCGACTCCGGGGTCTGACCCATTGAGTTTTTTTTAATGCTATGTACAGTATTTTCAGTAAGGCAGTAACTCCATCTGGTGCAGCTATGGGCCTCATAGGTCCCCTTTTTTATTCCTTGGGAGATTTTCTGGCACATTATCAGCAGGCGCCAATCTTGCCATTTATGTTGATGGACCAGATTTCCTGGCCCCCTTTGGTGCTGAGAAAAGTGACCCCATAACCAGTGGAGGAGGTTCGACAAGAGTCTCTGGCGCTGGCTGAACCTCCTGGCGTCGCACCGCTCCACTCTGGTACCACCAACATCTGCTAATCAGGTGGCTAAGTCCCCAGCACTGTTGCCGATGTTGCCAACCCCAGTGTTGCCTTCATCAATGCCGATGTTCAAGTATCGGTCGTGGAGAGAGGCCCAAAGACTTATAGAGGAGGAGCAGTATTTTTATGGGCAGTACCCAGATATGGAAGAAGGTGAAATTGCGTCTTTGGATCTCGAGTTTGAAGTCCTAGAGACAGCAAGCGGTTTCCAAAAGGTATTCCACCAACTGAAGTCACAACATATCACTCTGTGATTTTTAAAAAACTAAAAAATATCTGCTGAAAGGCTGGATTTGCCTTTGCCTTCTACTGAACTCAAAAGTAATTTGCTTACAGAGTTATTGCATTCTTCAACATCCTCCTCAGAGCCTTGCTGCCTTACAGTGAATCTCTCACTATGCAAATTCTTGAAATTTTGCAGAAACCTGTGACATCGACACCGGTGTCTAGGTCTGTTGCAAGAAGTTTTAAGCCTGCTCCTGGGGATTCGCCATTCTTGTTTTCTCATCCTATGTCTGAGAGTTTGGTGGTGCAAGCTTCTTGTTAAATATTAAGATAACACCAGGATAATTTCCAACAACTCCTGCAGATAGGGAGTCCAAGAAAATGGAACAGTCTGCCAGGAAAGTGTTTTCTTATGGTAGCATGGCCATGAAGTCTACCAATGCAACCTGTTTGTTGGGACGATATGTACTGTATACAAAGAAACCCTAGGCAACTATACAACGATTCAAAGTTTGTGATACATATGTAAGAGCCAAGCAGACATGAATATGCCAAATGGACATAAAATATTGCAATCTCAACAATTGTCTAAAGGTGTGATTGTGTTGTTGCACAATGATTTTAAATTGTCAGAAATTCTGATGGTACCAGGAATACATGTATATTGCTGTGTGTGTGTATGTATGTGTGTGTGTGTGTGTGTGTGTGTATGTGTGTATGTATATATATATATATATATATATATCTCAAGAAAGGGGGGGACGACTAGGAGCTTGTTATGGTCCAGTACCCGTGCTCCTTGTGCTAGACACAAATCAAGGGGGTAGCTGTTCCAAGGGTTGGGTGCAGAAAGTCACCCACAGACAGAAAAACGAGGGGGAAGGTCCAAGGTCTAGGACTCGCTGACTAGAGGCAAGTGCTAGTCTTGTCTCATGATGCCCTCACACACCTCGAAGGATGTCATACTTCATCATCGGGCGGTTGCTCCTCATCGGGCCAGCACTGCAATGCCGTACGGATCCCCCGAAGGGTCACTTTAGCGGAGATCTTTTGTTTAGACCGCCGTCAGATGAGTGCGTGTGTGAGAAAGGAGGGTCATCTGTGAATGTTAAGTGGGTGAGTGAAAGATAAAACTAACTAAGGGATACCGAAAGTCAATGAAGTTTATTGTGTGGGTTCCCTTGTCAGATTAAAAGACCCCAAAGGTCGTGAGTTACTAAAAAGGGCGTAAGGTAACTTTGTAACTAAAGATCAACATGTTTCGCGCCTGATCGGTCAAAAAGATCCATGGCGCTTCATCTGGACCAAATGCTGTGAGTGAAAAGGTGTGGTGGGGTCAAGAACCCTACTAGATCAGGGCGGGGCACACCTGTGTGTAGCATAAACTAAATGGCTTTGCCGCTCCTGTCGCAACCTAATTGCAGGTAAAGAAATACTCTATAAGCTAGTGCGTCGCTCAGCACCTACCCTCCAGCATGCCTGCCTGAATATTGAGACTTGCCTCTAGTCAGCGAGTCCTAGACCTTCCCCTCTCCGCTAGTTTTTTTCTGTGGGCGACTTTCTGCACCCAGTCCTTGGAACAGCTATCCCCTTTTTTGATTTGTGTATTGCTCTTTTTAGACAATTGTTGAGATAACAAAGTGTCAATTTTTCATATGCATGTCTGTTGGCCCTTATATATCTATCATGAACTTTGATTTGTTGTATATTTGCCTGGGGGTGTATACAGTAGCCTTTTCCCTGCCCTTGGAACTGTCATTAGCAGAAGGGCCTTTATTTGTACTTTGTTAAGATGATACATCCATGTGTTAATGGAATCGGCCAAGGCAGTAGTACCTAAGTTGCCTGACGAAGTTCAGGGAAAATTTTCAGAATTACTGAACGATAGTCAAGCAGTTGCCCGTCAAGTCATTCAGTTGGGTTTGGATACAGCTGATTTAGTCTCCAGGGCAATGGCATATTCAGGTGCCACAAGGAGAAGTGCTTATTTAAGAGAGTCTGGCTTCTTACTAGATGCACAAGCAACCTTGATGGACTTGCGGTTCGGTGGTCCAAGACTGTTTGGTGCCTAGGAAGGAGGATTCTGCCTTGGAGAGATTCAAGGACAGCCAAGTGACGACGAGATCTTTGGGCCTTCAGTTGCAGCCTAAAGATTATAGCTATTTCGTAGCTTCCGGGGTTTTGACCAGAGCTTTTCCTTTCGAGGTAGAAGCCAATACCCGCAACAGCTAAAAACAACAATTGATGGACAGAATGCAAAACAATGTCATACATTCACCCCAGTACAGAGATCTGGGCCTAAATCCATCGGTTTTTTTTCTCACCATGCCATTCCAGTTTGAACCCAGCCATATGCAAATCAGGCCCAATAGGAACAGTCCAGCCCGAACTGCCAGGCCAGGTCCTCTCTGGTCTAGAAACCAGCATCCTAGGACCGGTTTCGGGGTTTCACCCCTCATCAGCCAGGATAGCTTGACTGCAGTGGCATGGAGAGCACGGTACCCACGTCTGGGCATACCCGTCCCACTCGGGGTGACCAATGCAAAAACAACAATTGATGGACAGAATGCAGAACAATGTCATACATTCACCCCAGTACAGAGATCTGGGTCTAAATCCATCGTGTTTTTTGCTCAACATGCCATTCCAGTTTGAACCCAGCCATTTGCAAATCAGGCACAGGGTCAAGACTGATTTGCATATAGCTGTGTCTGAACTGGGGTGGCGAAGTGAGCTAAAGAACGATGATGGATTCAACCCAGATCTGTGACTGGGGTGAGTGTCTGAAAAGATCAGCGCTCCGTCCAGCATCTCTTTGTGTTTGCAATATCCGTAACAGCAGCAGACACCCAATCTCCTCTACAGAGGTTCTAGGGGATGAGGCATACAACATTGAGCTGCCCATCTGCCTTCTTTCTCTTCTTCCTCCTCCTCTCCGGCCAATCTCACAGGAAAGCAGCCCTTGTTCTGTCATCTTGGAGCATGCTTGTTCAGTGGGAGGATGGTTGACCTATTTTCTACTTAAATGAAGGTCTGTAACAACAGATCTTAGGATTTTGGATATTTTAGGAAATAGATACTCTCTGCCCTTACAAGAATTTCCTCCCCCTTTTCCTACCCAACAGGGCTTTTGTTCAGAAGAACTTATTTTGCCAATCCAACAGGAGGTTCAAACTCTACTTCAGAGGGGCTCAGAGTTGGTTCCAGAGCAGATACGGGGCCAGGGATGCTATTCCCGTTATTTTCTGATTCCCAAAAAAGACGGTTGCTTGCAACTGATTGTCGACCTCCGGATTTTAAACTGGTTCCTCAAACAGGAAAAGTTCAAGATGCTGACCCTTGCGCAAGTGCTTCTTGTGCTGGAGAAGGAAGACTAAATGGGTTTGATTGATTTACAGGATGCGTATTATCACATACCTATTCTGAAATCGTACTGGAAGTATATTCGTTTTACGGTAGGGTCTCAGCATTACCAGTTCACAGGCCTTCTGTTTGGTCTTACTTTTGCACCACAAGTCTTCACAAAGGTGATGGCGGTTGTTGCGGCGTATCTCAGAAGGTGGGGGAATACCAATATTCCTTTACCTGGGTAATTGGTACATCAAAGTTAAGACTCGAGAGTTGGTTTTGCATCATTTGCAGTTGACAACGCAGTTGTTGTTCAACCTGGGTTTTACTATCAACGTGCCCAAATCTCACCTAGCGCCCTCTCTGCGCTCACTGTTCATAGGGGCAATACTGGACCGTACGATGAATCGAGCCTACCTGCCTCATCAGAGGATTCTGGACATTCAGGCTAGAAATCTGATGTTTCACAATGGAGCTGTTGTTCCAGTCCTGAAAGTGTTATGCCTGCTAAGTCTGATGGCCTTCTGCATTCTGTTCTTCACCCATGCATGCAGGCACATGAGGGCCCTCCAGTGGTGCCTCTCCAGGCAGTGCTTTCAGCACAAACAAATACAAATAGGGTCTGAGGGAAAATATTTAAAGACCTTAACGGATTCTTAATCCCCCTTTCCGAATATTCAAATACAATAAAGAAATCCGAGGTCTATAACTAAGCAACTCTTGATGCAATTCAAGAAGGTTGCCATTTAGCAATTGCTCCAACAGATAAAATAAGAGGTAAGCATGTAAGATATCAGATGCAGAAGGTGAAGAACACAACAGGTGAGAGAAAAGAACTTGATAAGGATAATCAGCATCCCATCATTACACGCACAAAATGCCATGTGATTATCTGCACAACTTAAATTTTAATACACGTCTCTCTGTTGCTTTTAGATGTCATAATACATCAATATTTACAGTGAGGAATTGGAAACAGCTATGAGGGTATAGTACTAACCCATTATTTCTTGCGAAGCCTACTACTAGAAGCTTTGGTTATGAGGTCCTGAAGAAAGCCAGGGATAGTCTTCCCGAAGGCTGAAACATGTCGACCAGCAAACAGGAGCAGTAATCGTTTTCAACTGTTCCTTCTTGTTTATTTTCTTTCATACACAGCTTTTAGACAGGAATGCGATTGATTAGACACAAGCAAGAAATATATACTTGTTGTTTGTGTTTTTTTAAAATAGAATAAGCAAAAGACAAATTCTTTCCCAGAAATTTTGCACTGCACTCTAACAGTCTTTTCCTCTTTTCTTTGATTTATACTTGGTAAGAGGACTCAACTCGTTCATATCTCCTCTATGTTATAAGAGGTTGTTGAGAAGAGTTGTTTGGTACCCCAGATGATGACACTGGGCACTTTGAGAGTGTAATGATGGGATGCTGATTATCCTTATCAAGTTCTTTTCTCTCACCTGTTGTGTTCTTCACCTTCTGCATCTGATATCTTACATGCTTACCTCTTATTTTATCTGTTGGAGCAATTGCTAAATGGCAACCTTCTTGAATTGCATCAAGAGTTGCTTAGTTATAGACCTCGGATTTCTTTATTGTATTTGAAGTGCTTTCAGCACAACAGGGATCTCAGAGAATTGGTCAAGATCTCCAGAGACTGGATCTTTAGTGGTGGGGTGTGTCTGGCAATCTATCTCAAGGAAAGCCATTTCATACTATGCCACTTGTGGCCACAGTGATAACGTATGCCTTAACTCTAGGGTGGGGAGCTCATCTGGGGAATCTGGAGATCAAAGATCTTTGTTTTCCGGAGGAAAGGTTGTTGCATTCCTCCATTCTCTTCACTTTTTCAGTTCCAGTCTTTACAGACCATGCTACAGCGATGTGATAAATAAAGAAACAAGGAGTGGGCTTGTATCCTCTCTGCCGAGAGGCTCTGCAACTCTGGTCCTGGACTCAGGACCACTAGATCTGCATAATGGCAGATCACTTGGCTGGAGTTCTAAACGTTTGTATGGACAGTCTCAGTCCGCACTTTTCTGCCGATCACGAGTGGCGTCTCCATCAGGAAGTGGTGCAACACATTTTCTGGCTATGGAGGATCTCTCAGATAGACCTGTTTGCCACTCACAAGTACACTCACTGTCCATCATTCTACAGCCTCCAGTATCGGATGTAGGGAGCGTTGAAGAACACATTTAGGTTGGACTGGAGCACCCAGCTGTTTTACGTGTCTCCTCCCCCCCCCCCCCCCATCCCCCCTCCATACCCTTGATTCCTCCGGTTCTGAGGTAATTTCACCAAGACTGAGCCCAAGTCCTATTAATAGCCTTGGATTGGCCGCACATTATATGGTATACAGACCTTCTTCACTTCTCTCTCTGCCCTCCCTTCCGTCTCCCTCACAGGGCAGACCTCCTCTCGCAGTCGCAGGGGCTGGTTCTATTCCCCCAACTCCAGAGCCTGCACTTACATGCCTGGAGATTGAACGGGGTAACCAGAGTTCTTTTTCTCTTCCTCCTGATGTTGTGGATGTTATGCTATCTGCCAGAAGACATTCCAGCAAGTCGATTTATGCTGGTAGGGGAGTGAAATTTGTAAAGTGGTGTGAAGAAAATTCCTTTGACCCTCTGAAAGCCCATTTATCTGACATTTTACTCTTTGCACGGTCCCTAGCACAGCAAAGCTGTGCGGTTGCAATGGGTAGGGGGTATTTTTCTGCCCTTTCGGCATTCTTCTACTTATCGGACCAACCTTCCCTTTTTAAGTCACCTATAGTGTCATGGTTTATTAAGGGACTTAATAACAAGTTTCCTCCCACTCCATTTATTATGCCTCAGTGGGATCCTAATTTGTTGTTAAGCTTTCTTATGGGTGCTGCATTTGAGCCCCTATATATTTGTTCCTTAAGGTTACTGACTTTCAAAAGGATTTTTCTGGTTTCCATAACGTTGGCTAGCTAGATGTGTTCGGGAATTGTAGGCATTCAGTGTGAAGCCTCATTTATGACTTTCTATGCAGACAAGTTGGTATTGAAAACCAGGGCTGCTTTCCTGCCAAAGGTGGTTACTCCCTTCCACTTGTGCCAGTTAAGCACCCTTCCTACTTTCTGTCCTCCTCCTCCCCCATCCCCCCTCCCTCCGCCCATCTAAAGAGGAAGAAAGGCTTAATCGTTTGGACATTAAGAGAGCTGCGAGTTTTTATGTGGACAGAATTCTTGATCTCCTGCTGAATGATTAACTGTTTGTTGGCTGTGTGAGCAAGATGAAAGGGAAAACAGTGCATAGGAGGACATTGTCCAGATGGATTATCTTGTGCATCAATATCTGCTATGCCATTGCTAAGAAGGAACCACCTGAACGTATTACAGCTTATTCTACTAGAGCACAGTAAACTACTTCCACTTTTGATAGAGGTGTCATTGGTTGACATTTGCAAAGGGGCGACTTGGGCCTCCGTCTACACTTTTGCGAAGCACTATTGTTTAGACTCTGAGGTGAGGGGGAATGGTCATTTTGCCAGTTCAGTGTTACAGGATTTTTTGGTATAAGCAGACAGGCATCCGCCTCAGAGTGCGGAGAGCTTGGGGATTCCCTTATAAAGGTGAGGAATCCACAGGTAGATGTATCCATTAGAAGAACAAGGTACTTACCTTTGGTAACGCTTTTTCTGGTGGATACAGTATCTACCTGTGGATTCCTCACTGACCCACCCACCTCCCTGTTGCTTGTCTGCTTCTACCAGAAACAAAGCTGTTTTTATATTGTGTTTTTTTTCTCACTAATACGAATGCATGTGTATTTATTTATGCCCTTTGATTGGAGGTCTGCCAGATGCTTTTGCATGGACCTTGTTGGTTTCACTTGTTCACCTTGAAAGGCACGAACAAAAATGGGTGGAAACTGACGTCCGCACATCGATGGCTTCTTATGGCTCCGATGACGTCATGCGGAGTCGTGTGCAGAGCCGTGGCATTGTGATTTGTTCGTGTACGTGGGAGAGCTCTAAAGAAAACTTTCCATGGAATGCTGGCACATTGGGATTTTCAAAATGTGAGCGATTCACAGGCAGATTCAGTATCCACCAGAAAAAGCGTTACCGAAGGTCCTTATGTTTCATTTCTTTAATATTTTTCTCCTTTCACTGGAGTTCCTCATAATACTGAGCCAACTGTGATAGTTGAGGGATTTGTTAATCGGACCATATAGGATTGTACTGATAGATGGCATCCTTAATGTTCTTCTGGAAGTTGTTCATAAGGTTGATCCCCAGTGCGTGTTGGGTACTATCATTGGAGGGCTCTAAACCACTGGATGCAGAGAATTCCTTCTTTATTCAGGAGAAGAAAGCTGTGACCTTTTGTCCATGTTCTTGTTTGCAATTATTTATCTTGGTATAGTTATCTGTCCCCGCAGGAATACTTTGTCTATTCTTCTTAGCAGTTTCTCTTGCAATTGTTGCATTTCATCCGACATGCCCTGTTTATCTCTTACCATTTTCAACTAATATAAATGCCTATTTTATTTCTAGGTCCGCATCTTCCTCCCACGATACTTTCTTCCAAATGTCATTGAGCAGAATAATGGAAAATATCTGGTCTATTTGGTTTTATCTTCACTCTTCCAGATCCTGCCGAATATCCGGGATATTGTACTGGAAACCTATGTAATTCTGGGTGTGTACAGGGGACACGAACCCTCATAGCTTTCTGGTCATTCTACCCTGGCGCCTCCCTGAATGGTAGTATTTTATTTACCTGTTGTGGGTTTACTGTGACCTGTTCTTCTTCTCCGGCTACTCGTTCTATTTCACATTCCTCCGCTGTCTTTCTAGCTTGCTCAGCCTTCTCCTCTTTTCTTGTGTGTTTCCTGGCACCTTTTCATTTACGGTATTTACATAATCAAACCACGTAGCATATGCTTGTACTATTTGGAATCTCTTCTTCCTTTCCAAATAAATGTCCTTTATAGCATCAAAATATTTTCTGTTCCCTTTATTAGCTCTAGCTGAATATATCCCACTCTGTTTCCAAGTGCCTTGCCAACACTTTATAGTTTCTACCATTGCTCCTTCTATGGCCAGTAGGCATTCTAGCACATGTCAGTGGATCCCTTAGGAAACCATGGCAACATCTCTTGTGCAGGCATCCCTCCACGTAGTATATCTTCCACACATTTGTCCACTACTTTTTTCTCTTTGGCATCTAATTGTGTTAGTGACCGGGTCTTCTAATCCAATTAGTCTTTTATTTTTCTCGATTCATTTAAATCATGTTCCCTCTTTGCTTTTTGTACTTCCTCTTCCACTCGATCCATCTCCGATACTGGGACATATGTTATGTTATGTTATCTCCCGAATTCAGTGGAGGTTTCGGGTGGTTCAATATTATTGGTTCCGTAAATTGATCTTTCTCCTGTCTGGCAGGAGGTGGTGCCAACGGATATATTGACTTCACCTGTTTCACTCTTGTACAAAACACTTCTGATTGCCATTTTATCTTCTCTACATGCTTCATTATATTTTCCATCCTGTTTGTCTTTCTTGTATTTCATCAATTTCCTATTATTATCCTTAGGCTCCGCCCATTATCTACCTCATGGATAGTCTCTCAATGCATGATATGTATCGCATTCTTAAAACTTCACCTTCTTTACTTTATTTTCTTTCTTTTCACTTTCTCTCAGACACTTGTCTAAATAATCCAACCATCCCTTTTCAAATAAACCTCCTCCTATTGCCTGAACGGGTCTTTACAAGTTAAGTGTTACCATTTGTCAAAAACAATGCCATACGATAACCTTTTTTCTTTTCTAGGTACCAGGCTGGAGTTCCAGGTTCTAATGTTGGCTGACTTTTATCTAGACTCTTAGATTTATGAAATTTTGACAACAAAACGTTTTACTTAACATCTTTATTTTTATAGTCGATAGTCGTTGTCCTTACTAAAATGGAAAGCCAGTTTCCCCCTTTTATAAGGCCTTTAACCAGAGATCCCACCCTGGATGATACAATGAATCCTATTCCCATATCTCGATTTGTTGGAGTCGAAAACCCTGTTTCCCTCCCACAGTGAGGGCCCGATCCAACTGTCTGACCTGACCCATGACAACCGTATGTGACTGTTGGGGAAAAAAGTTCATCTCGTCGTTTGGATACAGCTGGTGGAATCTCAATCTTGGGTTGGTCCTGGGGAATTTCTTCGTCTGCGCTGCTGGGAAACCAGTCCAATCAAGCAGGCACACTTCGGAGACAGCCGGACTCCCCAGGCCTTCGACCACAGCACAAGGTCCGTCTGGACTTCCAATCCGTGCATCCCAGTCATGGCTTCATTTGTGGAAGCACAATTTCTGAAATGAAACAAACCGTCAACACACTGACGTGGTATAAGATAAAGGGCAAAGTTTATTTGCCCAAGCTCGAGTTGGAAGACTCAGTCAACCAAACTGTCAGTGTGTTTCGCCTACTTGGGTTGCACTGGGCCTTTTATACATGAGAACATACATGAGAATACATTGCAAGGGCTGGGTCATATTGCATGCAGTTGCAGGGTCACTCTTATCAATAGCAGGAAAGCACCGGTTTCGGCAGTTGAGCAGGAAATCTGTGGCCTGCGGCTAATTACTTTTCTTAATTTCCAAGGCCACAATCGAGGTAAAAATATCATTTCTTAAATAAGGCAGCTTTTCCGTGCCTGCACCTTCATCCTCATTCTGTGGTCACAGGGTGGAAACTTACAAGTTTCTGCCAAAGTGACCATATTGCAAAAACAATCACCAGGCAAATACGTAATGGAGGGTCAGTCTAAAAAATGGTTGAACGATGGTTCACTCCTATTTTATGCTTTGACATCCATCAGGGTAATATCAAAGTATATGGTGACAGCGGAGCCCTGATACTGCATTGGTTTTCTCTCTTGTGCAAGCTGCAGCACAGTATCCCTATCACAGTAGTTTAGTATGCAGGCAATAATTGGACACATCGGAACAGGGGTTGAAGGTTTCTGGACCAGTGAGCATGCTTCGCTGTGTACATAGCTGTGACATTGTCCCACCCTAGCATCTCAGTAAGCATTTGGATGTTCAGACAGGACTGCGTTTCCAGGTCTTCATGTGTGGCTGACACTGCTGCATGGGTCTTTTCCATCTTTAGGAGTTGGTTCATATGAGTGGTGCTGTCAGCTTCCCACCACTCCATCAAGGCAAATATTTTACCTGCCTAAGCACTCAATCAGTTGATCATGTCTATTGATCACCGCGTCCAGTTTTATCATCAGTTGTTTTTAGGCTTGCTTTCAACCCTTTAAGTGCCACACTCCCTCCCCAGTGCATCTGTCGGCCATTGTCTGACAGTGGGAGGGGATATAAATGACTCCCTTCAGAGGGATTCATATATTTTTTTTATTTTAGCTCGGACTGCTCTGGAAGAGCTTCCTGAGCAGCCTTAAGTTTCTCTTTTTTTGTAATAATGATCAGTGTGCAGGGTGCACTGAGGTTATTGCCTCTAAATTGAAAGTAAAATGAACCAATCTGCTCGTTTTGCTTTCACTGCATCAGTTCTCAGGGCATATCTCAGGCCCGAGCACTGATTGTCTTGGCCGAGGTATTGTTGGAAAAGGGCAAATCTCCCCTTTCCAATGGTATCTCTGCCTAGTGAATCCATGCTTGGGGATCACCACAGGAGAGTAACTCCCAAACAGATCCAGCCACTAGACACAAAGGGATTTGGGGGAGCAGCCCTTAGGCATGGGCTTGTGCTCTCCTACCACCTTCCCAAAAATGTATGTGTTTCAGTCCCCACTGGGTAGTGGATGATGATGATGATTACCCCCATTCTGGCCCCTGGTAGCAGAAAGCCCAATGGACACCAGGGAAAAGTAATATAAATAAATATTGGGTTGGGTGGCTGCCCACCATGAGCATGGCCATGCCCCACTCCACAAAGACTAAAGTCTTTCTGCTCCATCCTTGGTGGTGGATGGGGGTAAATGCCCTCAATCTGTCCCCTGTGTGGGAAGAAAGCCCACTAGACAGCGGGGATAAAAAGAAACTTAGAATAAGGAGTGGAGGGAGCTGTCCACCATGGTCATTGCCTTTATCCCGCCCCAAAACTGACAACAGTCTTTCTGCCTCCTCTGGCGGGCAGATTTGTGGTTTGCCCCAATCTGCCTTCCACAGGCGGGCAGAAAGCCCACTAGACACCAGGGAACTCAAAATGGTGCCAAAACAAACAAGGAGCAGACAGTCTACACAGGCATCGAGCCATACCCCTAACCCAGAAGGGGCAATAGTGCCTTTCTGCCCCCCTGAGGGTATATAGATTTGTCCCAATTGAGGAGGTTGACTCATCTGCCCGGGGCGGGTAGAAAGCCCACTAGACACCAGGGATTTTTTGGGAGTGGGGCAAAAGAAAGGGATATGGACATTGCAATCTCGCATTGGCCAACCCCCCCCCCCCCCCCCCCCCCCCCAAACGGGACAAACCAGTCTTGCTGCCTCTCCAGGGGTAGATATAGGGTTTGCCCCCAATTTGCACCCTGGGATGGCCCAGAAAGCCAGTTAGACACCAGAGAATTCAAAATGGCGCTACACTTCACCACCGTTAACAAGTGCTAAAGTGCTCTCTCCCTTAAACATGATAGAATTGACTCACTCCCAATTGGCACATTTAATTTACTTGTAAGACCCTAGTAAAGTGGTACTATATTTGCCCAGTGCCTGGAAATTTATTACTACTGGTGGGCCTACACCACTGATTGTGCCACCCACCTAAGTAGCCCTTTAAAGATGCATCAGGCCTTCAATTGCAGCCTCAGTGTGCAGTTTTAAACTGCCATCTCAACCTGGAAAAATAAAACTTGCGCCAGGCCCAAACCTTCCTTCTTAATACATGTACCCCCTCGGGAAGGCCCTGAACAGGCCAGAGGGCAGGGTGCAGTGTATTTAAAAAGTAGGACTTGTACTTTTAAGTTTTACATGTCCTGTTAGTCAAAAACTCTTACATTTGTTTTTCACTACTACAAGTCGTACCTCTCGCATATGATAACATTGGGTTGCCTTATTATTTATAATAGCTGATAACGTTTATTTGAGAGCAGGTAGGAATGTTGAGTTTGGTCTCTAAACAATTGTAATTTAAAATCCTCTTAACGGTTAAGTTGTATTTTAAATCACAATTCTGAAAATGACACTTTTTAAATGTTGGTATTTTCTTGTTCCAGTCATTTGATGCCTGCATCATATGTATCCTAGGTCACATGACTAGGTGTAATTAGCAGTTAGTCTTTGTGTATTGCTCCCAGACAGGGAGACAAAGGGGGAATAGATTTTAGCAGGATGGGCTATCTCTGTCAGTATGATGGCGAGGAGATGTCAGCTACCGCAGAGGCACACATCAAAGGCTGTGCCTCAGCACACTAACAAAGGGTTTCACACTAGTCTTTTGTTCCCCCAGACAAGCTGGGCCAAGGCAGGGAGGCAGGAAATTCCAGACACCTCTGTACAGGGAGGGCTCTAGAAGCTTCTAATTTACAGTGGGCACAAGATGTACATAGTAGACCCTCCGATCCAATATGTAGATCCCTTCTGGACATGTGGACTCTGCCAGGAAGAAAGATACCCAACCGTGACCAAGGACTGCTTTGCTGTCCAAGGCCTGATAGTGCAGCAGCAGGAATCTTATGCCGCTATGAGCTGCCCTACTGAATCCACCCTGCCTGTGTGGACCAAGACCTTTAGGAAAACTCCAATAATCAGATGGCTGGCCGCCTGTTCAAGTTACAGGGACATAACTGGCTTCTTCAATGTCGTTGCATCTTCACGCAGTGCAACACATTCCACCGATTACTCTGGCCCAGTGCAACGCAGTTTGTTCTCGACGCATCTCATCTCAAGTCCTTGCAAGCACCGGCTGCTTCTTTGACCCCAACGCTGTCCCAGTGTGACGTATCTCGTCCCCTGCACTGATGCATTGCAGCACAAGTCTCCGCAGGCCCTCCGGCTTCCTCAACGACTATGTAGGACCTCGCATCACAGCTCCACGGCGACGCCCATCAGCTATGCTGCTGTGCAACAAATCTCGACACCACACCTTCCATCGCAGCTCCTCGTCGATAGCTCCTTGACGCCGGCTCGTGAATCTCGATGCAAGGTCTTTGCATCTTCACACCCAGGCCACTAGGTACTTTGTTAGCTGACTGAGCTCAGTTCTGTATCTGGTCTGCACTTCATTGTGGTTGGCTTCAACTTGTGACTTGGACCCGGTCTACTGCGACAAGAATAACATAGATGGCGCTTTTGGCTTCTTAGTGCTTACTTTTCACAAAACCTTTAAACTTGCATATCTCTGATTCTACGAATTAGATTTTTACCATTATGGTGTCAAAAGAAGTATTAAATTTTACTCTCTTCATCTTAATTGGTGTTGAATTTGGTACTTGTGTTTTCACTTTATTACTGTTTGAAGTGCTGCATAATAGCTTTACACATTGCCTCTGAGTTAAGGCTCACTGCATATGTCCCAAGCTAACCGATGGTTGAGCACAGGCTAATTTGGGGTTTGCTTGGGTTTCACCATGACCAGGATTGTGGGTGCTGCTTGAGTAGAGTTTTCCCCCTCTGAACCCTTTCACTGCTAGGCCTTTTCCCATCTGTGCTAAGCCTTTTTTTGGCTATTTGGGGTAGTTCGCTCTTCGGCACAAATGTCCTACCACCCAGAGTTCCGTTTGGTCTCCCGTCTCCCGTTTGTGGGTTGCCCATGAGGGGAGCACCAGCGCTTCCCCCATGGGTGGGTGCCTTGACGGAATGGTTCAGTCATGGGCCATGCCCACTGTGGCTCATGACGGAACCGTTCCGTTATGAGCACAGAAGGGGTTAACCAGTACACAGTTTGCTACAAGAAGGTTGGCCCAAATCTGTCCCCTGCCTAAAATCTTGCCTTTTCCGTGCATTTTTGTGACATAAAGTTACGAACTCCGCCAGGGATCTAGTAATTTCCTACCACCCAGTGTTCTCCCTCTTGTCCTGATAAAAACGCTATCCCACTTGTGTTGATGGCCCAAGTGCCCGCAACAAGAAAAGATCAAACCAGGGTCAATGGTAGCCCTCACATGGGACTCCCATTGACCGTGGTTTGATCTTGTTGTGTGGCTTGGCCTAGTGCCCACAAGTAGGGCAGCATTTTTATTGGGACAAGTATAGTATCACTGGGTGGTAGGAATTTTGTGGACCCCCACAGATTATAGAACTTTTGTGCATAGATATGGAGTATGTTTTATTCAAAATTTGAGGTTTGCCAGGGCTTCTAGACAAGAAAACCTGGTGACAGCCACACAAGTCACTCCACCCTGGATTCACCCAGGTGTCTAGTTTAAAAAATGTGCAGGATTGCTAGGTTTCCCTTATGCCGGCTGAGCTACGCCCCAAAATGCACAGCTACCCACATTGCAAACAAAGGGTCAGTTTTCAGTGGCAAATGTTACAAACTGCCCAGTTTTCTGTTGGTCTCTCTCACTATACTGCTGACCCTCATCCCACTGATCTATATGTCTAGCATTGAAAAAACTAAAATCTGCACAGAACCTCTGTACTTAGCACCATAAACCACAGATCACCCTGTTGCTATTGGAACCCACGTCTTGCAGTACGCACACCTTTCTGAAGCAGAGATCTAAAGATTTCATTGAGCCCTGTTCACTTCAGTGGAAAGCTCATGTTAGATCAACATTTTAATTACAGATGAACATGATAGATTGAGAGATATGCATTGCATTATACAAACCGTACCATTTTCAGTGCTGTTTTATTTTTACATAGCTGCGAACTGTTTTTGATCCTATCTGCCAGTCCTGACTTTGTATCTAAATGCCCTTTTTATACTGATAATTGTAGTTTCACAGTTCCTATTAGTTAAAAATCCCAGCATTGCAAATTGCTGTTGGCTTGACAGCAAGGACTGAATGAAGGTGTCAGTTGATGTGTGGCAGTTTGGCATCTTTGAACTTGATAAAAGTTATCAGGTCTCTAATTTGGGAGAGGTAACTTGACCTCATCCAAGTTTACAAAATACAATATTGTGGTTTGTTTACCAATAGTTCTCCTGACTGTTAAAAATGCTGGACTAAAGCCCGCATGCAAGTCTTGACCTTGCAGGTTATTGGAGGCCAGTTGATAGCGATACCTTTGATTTCTAGGATATTGAAGAATCAGGCGATCAAGGTTTGTTAGATGGTGACCACCCTCCTGCTTTGCTCTGTAAGTAAAATCAAGATGGACCAGCCCAGCCTACAAGCTGGTGTGCCTGAAGCCAACCAGGCATGGAAACCTATGAAGTGGAGGTTATCAGAGAGTAAGTTTTGGTTGCAGAGAGACTGTACTAAACCAGACCCACAGTTGTGATGCCTTGCACCTGTGACGGTGTGGCACAGTAGGTGAAGGTTGATGTATATGCAGAGCTGTTTGGTTGTGGGCGACCATTAGATGACTGGCAAAAATCTTTGTGTTTCTACTGTCTGTGATTGAGGAATGAGGAGGCATCCCGGGTTGCTTAGGAGTGGTTGTATGCCAGGGTATTCTAGCCTCTCCACTTTTTTGCCTTTACATAGCTGCCACGTTTTCGGATTGCTTGTTTGTGACATTTTCAAGGTTTCAGCTTACTTATGAGTGACATTCAACCACTAAATGTATGACACTTAGACACTTTTTCACAAGCAAAATCAATCAATGAAGTCAATGGAAACCGATAAACTTAAGGAAGTACATCCATCTGTGCAAGAAGTAGCTCTAAAAAGAACTGCTGCAAAGCTCCTAAAATAGAAAAACACTATTCTACTGCTGCATTATAAGCTGATCCTACTTTAAAACAATAGTGTACCACAATCTACTCCCATCCTATATGATTTTACACCTTTTCTGACCGCTGCTGCTGCTTGCAAAACCACAGCCAAATTACATCATTGAACGGTGTAAATTTGCCAGACCATGTTTGGCTACGGAACACTTTATTGCAACTTAGATTTGAAATCCATCTCTTTTCTTGTACCATGTTACTTGATCTCTCTCCAAACACAAAAATCACTGAACTCTGCTGCTTGCCTTGCCTGCAACAGGCTTCTTACCAACTCTTCTGGGAAAATGCTGCCTCTGGCTGATGCTGTGCTAGTAGTTTGGAAGCTGCAGTGGGGAACTCACACTGCTGACCGCTGCTCTGCTCAGTGCTGCTCAGACAGTGCTGTGCTCGAGTCCGTTGGACAGCCCGGCGACCTCAGTGCTTTGACCAGGGGCAGATCAGGCCTATGTTCTTGTTAGTAGAAGTTGTAGTGAGTAAGTTAATCCATGACCTGGTTTGTCGGACTGAGCTATGACTTTAACCCTTTTCTGCCGAGCACGTAATGGTTACGACCTCTGCTGCTTTGCTGCTGTGCCGAGGACGTAACTATTACGTCCTCGGCACAGCAGTAATAAATCCCTCGGCTGTGAATAGTAGAGGCATTTCTTTTTTTTTCTTTGAGCCTTGGGAACTACCCCAGCGCTGCTTGAGGCATTTTTTTCTCGTTTTAGTGCATTTGTTTTTCGTTTTAGTGTAGTGTTGATCATTACACAGCAACCATAACTGAAATGAGCCGATTGGCGCATTTCAGTTTCATTGCCTAAGTGCTCAGGGGGCTATCTCAGCCCACGAGCATGTAGGCAAACGGGAGAGGTGTAATTGGTAAGGGGTGAATCTCCCATTTCCAATGGTAACCTTCCCTAATGGATCCCTGCCTGGGAATCGCCGTAGGAGGGCGATCCCCAAGCAGGGATTCACCCACTAGACACCAGGGAGGGGGGAGCAGCCCCGTGGGCAAGGACATTTTCTCCCCCCATTAAATGTTGGTAAAGATCAGTCTCTCTGCCCCCCGGGGGAGAGATGGGGGCAGTAGCCCCCAATCTGCCCCCCTCCCATCCCAAGGGCCAGAAAGCACATTAGACACCAAGGATTTTTTTGTGTGCGCAAAAATTGGGGTAGGAGCTGCCCTAAATGCGCATTATAATGCCCCTACTCCTCCGAAATATTGGCACAGTCTTTCTGCCCCCCGGGGTGCAGATGTGGGCAATAACCAAAATCTGCCCCATCTTGGGGCAGAAAGCACATTATACACCAGGGATTCTTTTTGTGCGCCAACTTAGGGTTGGGGGCTGCCCTAAATGGGCATTATAATGCCCCTGCCCCTCTGAAATATTGGCACAGTCTTTCTGCCACCCCTGGAGCGCAGATGTGGGCAATAGCCCCAATCTACCTCCCCTTCCCCCCCGGGAGGGCAGAAAGCACGCTAGACACCAGATATTTTTTTGTGCTCAAACTGAGGGGTGAGGCTGCCCTAAATGGGCATTATAATGCACCCAATCCCACTGAAATATTTGCACAGTCTATCTGCCCCTCCCTGGGGCACAGATGGGGGCAATAGCCCCAGATACTCCCTCTGGGGGGGGTCAGAAGGCCCACTAGGCACCAGGGATTGTTTCTTTTTTTTAATGCCCACAATGTGTATTCCAATGCCCCCACCGCCCAACACAAAAGGGACAGTCTTTCTGCCCCCCCCGCCCCCCCCCCCCGAGGCAGATGGGTGTTATTACCCTTCATGGGGCAGAAAGCCCACTAGACACCAGTGATTTTTTCTTCTATCTAAAGAGGAGTGGGGGCTGCCCAGAATTGGCATGCAAATGCCCCCAACCCCTAAACATATATGCAATAGGTCTCGCATTTACACAAGTTTGAGCTGTTCACATTACAAATAACAAAGCCTTTATTTTTGTTTTCGTTTTTAAAACTTAAATAAAAGGCATTGTCGTTTACAATGTCAATAGCTTAAACTTGCGTAAATGCGAGACCGATTGCATTACAAATGCTTGTTACTTGAAACGATCGTCAGCGTGATCATGTCCTCCAAAGCTACGCAGGGAAACTTTCAAAAACTACTACGCAGCACTACGGTGCAGTGGCGGATTACACACAGTTGTTCAGTTGAGGTGTGCTTGCTATAACGATAAGGGAGCGAGTCTCACTGTTGGAGCTGTGAAGATGTGTCGCTTTAATTTATCTCCGCCGTTAATTACCGGTACTAATCTTTGATGTGGCCCTGAAAAACAATGTTTAATTCAAAGCATTTCAATGGAAAGTCCCAGATTAATCCAGTTCAAAAACAAAACTAAAAAAACAACTGGCTTGTGGTACAAGTTACAGTAGTACAACTTTGCTATGAGATTGCTTCTGTCTTTAGAGCTTTAAAAACATCATTGAACTTTGTTGGGCGAGCAGTCATATCGAAACCGTAAGTAATTATGAAAGTTTCGGTTTCATTTAAGAGTCGCTTTTATTTCCTGCAACGCGGACTTCAGAATCCAGCTTTCAAGACGGACACTCGAAGGGAGGTACTTTCGAGGTGAGTTTCACGGGACAAAAAAACAGCACTCAATAGCACCCAAAAAGCAGGTCAGTGCCCACCCACTCAAAATTACATCCTCAGCAATTCACAGACATGCTCAGCACTTGCTTGTCTAACAACAGCAACATACTCGCATTCCGTAGATTGTTCACCCTCGCAGCCTGCCCCATTATCAAAACGAGACGCCGTGCGTGTGCACATCTGCTGTCCGGCGCCGGGCACAGCTCTGAAGCCCACGAGCCGTGCATGACGCCGTGCGTGTGCACATCTGCTGTCCCGCGCCAGGCACAGCTCTGAAGTTGCCTTGTGAACTTGCAGTGAAACTGAAAGCTAACTGATGCGTGCGAAAGTGAGAGCGCGGTGGGAGCGTGTGAAAGCTAATATCGTTAGAGAGGAGACGCCATTCGCATGCACATGGTTTGTCTCTCTTCGCTAGCAAAACCGACAACAATAGTCTCGCCAAGGCGAAGCAGCGCATGCGCTGCCCTTGCTAGGTAAGACCTAAAAAGGGCTTAGAGCCCACCCATCACTTACTGTTTGCTGGCTTCCTCGTCAATCTACTTTCTTTTGTTTTCATTCGTGAGTGGCTGCTGGTTTCATTGGTCGCTCCAGACAGCTTTGGAAGGATGTTGATATCACCTCTTTAAATTCAGGCCATACACACACACACAGCCAGCAGCTTCCAGCCCATTCTTTACCTTTTTAGATTTAACTCACATGCAGTGCTTTAAATGGGCAGGCACTGTCCAGAACTGCATACCAGCACTTCTTTAATATGAAAGGGAGAGCACCTGCAGTGGCAGGCGTTTGGTCCGCTGGTTTGCAGCATCGCTGCGCACTCGCACAGCAATTGTGCTGAAACCTCTCAGACATAAGTGGGAAGCCGACATGGGGAGGCCCCTGGAGGATAAGGAATGGGAACGAGTGTTGGGGAGTCCACTGCGCATACCCAGAAATATGAGGTTCAGACAGATCCAGCTGTTCATTATTCACAGAGCATACCTCACTCCGGAGGCAATCAACAGGTATTTCCACCGCACAGATGCAGAGAGTCCCAGATGCGCCGAGCTGGGGGTGGGTATAGTCCACATGTTATGGAGCTGTAGCCGGCTTCATACGTACTGGCAGACAATCGGCGGGTTGCTGCATGTGTGCACTGGCCGTACCCTGCCGTTTGAATGGGCCGTATACCTGTTACACATGTTCTGCAGAACTCCGGCCATGAAGGTAGCGCCCCGGTTTATAGACCTGGGTATAATAGTAGCTGAGAGGTTGCTCACCAAGAGATGGAAGGCGCAGGATCCGCCTCACGCGCAGGCATGGCGAAATTCATTGCTAGCGTGGGCCAGAGCAGAGGGAACAGCCATCAGGAGGGAGGAGACGTTGGGGTTACGGAGGGAGCCCATGGCCACCCAGTGGGAGGTCTTGATTCAGGCATTACAGAGCGCCGGGGAGGAATTATCAAGGGGCTGGACTGAAGGGGGGGACGGGGATTCGGAGAGGATGCTGAAGCCTCTCGGCCTGTGCGGCTGTGGTGTTCTCACGTGGGAGCTGATTTGTATAGTGATTTGTGGAGATAAAGGTGGTCGCTGTTGACAGAAAATAACAGTCAGTCTGAAACACTGAGATATGTGATGGGGAGGCGGGGGACAGACGGGAGGAAGGGACAACGGGGTGCTAGCACTGGTCTGCATAGGGTCGGTTAGTTGTTTTAAAATTGTTATTGTTTTACATTGTACTGAAGTCCTCGCTGCATCAACTGAAAGATTATATTTGTGGGGCTGTTGTGGCTAACCAAACATGGACTTATGAAACATCGCACTAAGGCAAGGAGCTGTAAATTGCGTTTGTAACCGATTTGGAGTGGCGCATGAGCCATGTATGTTAAAGGGTTCAGCTGACATGCAACGAAAGCATGATTTAATGTTTGGTGGATGGCAACATGCATGTATAACGTGTGAGTACATCGCTTTATATGTAACTGTAAAAAAATGTAATAAAACAGATTTGAACAAAAAAAAAAAAAAATGAAAGGGAGAGTACCTGCACTTTGCGGCTCATCTCAATACATTTAATGAGTACCAATAGTTCTGTATATCTATTTAAAGCACTGCACACATGTAAGGCCTGGTGCAGATCTAGAGTGTTGTAGAGTCACAGCATGTCCTCCTTTCCGCCAAACCTCCCTTGGAGATTTAAATAAAACTACAGCAAGACAGTAGGTGAATAGGTTTTCATAGAATACATTCCCCACTTTTAACAACACTTGGAATTCAAACTGCTAATTGTAGGAAGCTGGCTCTTTATGTGATATATTAATAAGTTGATACATAGTGTAAAGAGTCCAGAGGTTCCCTAATGAGTGAACAGGGTCTTGCTATGCAATCCCAAAGAGCTTGAATAGGGGGTAGTGTGGCCGAGCAGTCTTAGGCATAACACAGAGGAGTGCAAGACATTTAAAAAATACACACTGATTCATAAATGACAACATGACTAGAGAAGAAATCCACACCAATTTATAAATATACCAGGTACATTTATATATGATTTGCCATCAGAGAAAAAATTGTTCAGGTAAGTATCTTTATAAATATAAATTCTTTTCACTTTAAAAAGTGGACACAGTGCAATTTCTGAGTTCTGCAATGTTATCCAATGAAGGGAAGTACAAGTTCTGCGAACAGGTACAGCACATTGACTTACAGGACCAATCTCCAGGAGTTAAGGTGAGTGACGGGCAAGGTCCAAGGCAGCACCTACAGTACACCATCAGCGGCATGAGGGCGGCCGGGTGATGGGTGCAAATCTGCGTCGGGAGCCCAATGTTATTCTATGGAGATCGGTCTCTGTGAAAAGAGAAAGAAGGCTCTGGCTAGGAAGCCAGTTTTGCTGAACCAGCAAGTGGGCTGGGGGGACACCTTTGGTCCTCTTCTCCAAGGACCAGGGGAGACGGTGCAGGGTTGTCCTTAGGCAGCGGGTTTTTCCTTACCAGAGCAGTCGCGGTTTAGGGGGCCTGCATGCAGAGGCTGCAGATAACGTCGGGGAGTCCATGAGGGGTGAAACCACAATGGATTTGAGCTCTGGAGAGCTGGGGAACCTTGTTGGCACTGGCAGCCCACTTCAACTCAGGCCGGAGGGGACGGGTGCAGTGGCGACTTCGGGTGTCAGGTTTTGGCAGTTCTGGGGCCTCAGAATCTTTTCTTTTGGAGCTTCTTCAGAACAGGTCTGCTGTCACGGGAGGTCTTAAGTATTTTTCAAAGGCAGGCAGTCCTCCCAGGTTTCTGGAGTCAACAGCTAGTGTATGAGTCAACATTGGGCGCAGTTTTCAACTGGGGATGCAGACAGGCCAGCAGGGTTGGTACCAGGTCAGTTGCCTCTTCTGTCTGTTCTGCCTTTGCAACTCATCAGTATCTCCTTCTCAGGTGCCAGGGATTCCCCTAAATACTGAATTTAGGGGGTTAGGGGAGTGCACGGTAGTAGCCAATGAGCTACGGACCCTTGGGGTCACTACATCCCCTATATGACCACTTCCTGTGATAAGTTGGAATAACCCTGTCCCAGAATTCCTAAGTATACCATCACAAGGATGGCTACTTCTGAAAAATCATGTCCACCTCACAGTAGTCCACTTTAGTGGTACTACTAGCTTGGAGGTGGCAGTCCCACCTGACTAGCTAATTTTCCCACCTGAACGGGGGGTGGCTTCTACTCCTGTGAGGGGAGCCAGATTCACATTCCAAAGGCAGCAGCTTCTTTGAAGCTTGCCGGCCTAAGGAGGCTATTCAGCAGGTCATCCTCTAGGAGGGGGGTGTTACACCCCTTCCCAGACAGGCTTTCGTTCTGGGTCTCCTGATAGCAAAGGCTCTCACCCTAGGAGGTCAGAACAGTGTCTCGGGTGGGAGGGTGGCAGAAACCAGCCAGCAAGGACACCAGAGGCTGGTAGGGTATCAGGGGGCACTTCTAAAGTGCCCTCTAGGTGCATGTATTGGTAAATCAAACGCTCGCATCAGTGTGGGTCTAGCAATATGAGATGTTTGATACCAAACATGCCTACTTTCATTGAAGCCATCATGTAGCTGGGGAGCCAGTCTTCATCAGTGTCCAGCACATGTTTTAAAATGGCTTACCTGGCAACTGGCAGTAATAGAACTGACCAGCACAGGGGCTTATCTCCTCATGCAGGTATGTCCTTACGTAAAATATTCAGCACCCTGCTTTAGGGCTGTCTGGCGTGCTGTAGAGGTGACTTACAAATATTACAGGCAGTGTTAGGGACATGGCACACATGGATGTGTGGCATTTTGTGTTTTCAATTTTGTCTGCACCAAGACACACAGCCTTCAATTGCAGTTTTGCATGTGCTTGGTGAGGGGTCCCTTAGGGTGGCACGATTCGTGCTGCTGCCCTTAGGGACCCTGTTTAATACCTCAGGCCTTGGGTACCAGGGATACGGGACTTACAGAGGGAGGTAAAGCTTGACAATTGGGGGAACAATTGTACAGTTTTTAGGGCAAGAACACTGGTCCTGGGGACCCGGTTAGCAGGAACCCAATACACTTCAGTCAAAGTTGCACCCATTACCATGAAAAAAGTGGGGGCACTACAACAAAAACCCAGTTTCCTACACTAATTATCATCTCACAAGTTGACATTTACTCTAAGTGCCGAGCAATACAAGAGGATATGATGAGAACTACTGCTCCCAAAAGCGTATTTCAATTATCCCCAGATCAGCTCCAGCAGTATACTACCTGCCTCACTGCAACAGGTAAACTGGGTGGAGAATGTTTCTGACCAAACTAAACAGTATGCAAATACAGGGAAAAAATGCGTTCTAATATTAAATCAAAACCTAACCCAATTGAAGCAAAGGGGCAGAGCGTGAGGGAACGAGAACAAAGATATAGTGGTGATCCCAAATGCTCAACAAGGAAGGGCCAGTGCTTAATTTGAGCCAGTTGTTTCCGGTGCTCAGCACCGGCACTTAATCACCCACACTGGCGCTTTTCATGAGCACCAGTTAAGGACATATTCATTTACAGGGAGATTAAGTGATATGACCAAAATCATAGGATGTTGAGCCAACGCCGAGACTCGAACCTGGTTCCCCAGCTCCGAAGTCTTCAGCTCTGGCCATTATGCCACATCTTCTTCCCACTTTCATGGATACTAGTTGGTTCTGTTTTAGGTGGCGTAAACAAGATTAATGTGCTGGTGCAAGCTGCCTCCTGACAAGAACCTTAACACTTATGTTTTTTAAAAATGAACCACTGCCAAGGGCGAGTTGTTTGACTTGGCTGTGGTATGTCTCATGTACGCCAGCTGCTTCGGGCTCCCGGTCTTGCGTAATTAAGTGGAAAGCACCCGGATGCGAAATCACATAATTCCAGTGGCCTTTATTTTTGCCAACAACCCAATATCAGGGGCTTAGCTTAGTAAATTATATTTGGGGTGAGTGACCCTGAGATTTACCACCAAGGAATGAGGTGTTCCCTACTACAAGGCAAAGGTGTGGGTTTGGGCAGCTAGAGCTATGTAATAGGCAGAGTTTGTGTGCACAGAATTAGGGGCATCGGTTTGGACTTATTTGGAAAAGTAAATTTTTTTTGGGTAAGATAAGTGTATTTGCACATAGTACCAGAAGACACAGCTAAGTTAACAAAGGACATGCATGCTTTCGCTGTGTGCTCTGTGCAAAAGGAACCAGCCTTAGTAGGGATTTCCCTTCAGAATTGTATCCTTGCAAGTGACTCATTTCATGAACATTTTTGCTTGAGTTGTGCCCTGGTTGAGTTTTGGGGCATCAGTCTTAAAACATTTTGTGTTGCATGCTACCAGAGAACAGATGGAGCGTCAGATCCTCTTTGCCCATCCTTAGCTCACATGTTCATTCTCTGAAAGCAATGTGCAGTATTTATTTGCAGTTTGCTTGCCTCCAGGCTCTGAGGCCGCTTTTGTCTGGCCACCATACTGAGCAGTTGATCAAGGGAGAGACAAGAGAAAAACTACGATTTAAAAGTGTTTTCGACTTTTTCAATCTATGTAAAATGTAGATCTATGTGTCTTCTCTATAATCTTTAGATATGCTTGTTTGTTTGGTATCACAGTAATAATCATTTATAAAGCAGGCATTTTGATATATGTGCCACTGTGTGGAGCAAAAGCGTAGAGCGCCAAGCTAGTTTAATAGTGATGCAAATTGTGATGTACAGGTTGCACAATAATCTCGCAACAAAAGCATTAACCAAATGAGATGCCTTAAATAGAACACAAATCTGTGATCTTTTCATGCAGGCAACCCTCTGGAACTCGTAAATTTTCTGATGCTTCAAATCTGTAACCAGGTATTACACAAGGATCTGTCCAGAAAGTCCATTAACCTCCTGAGTTATCTTCTCAGTGTTATGCCCTGAAATGTGCTGAATAGCCATAGAGCACTGGGGCACCTGCTTTAATTATGCATTTCACAGGAGGAGAAGAAAGTGCACATTTTGCACAACCACTACACTTCTCATTTTTCCTTGCTATGGTTTTGTGAATTTGCTTGGAATGAGTTATGGAGTTTGCTCATTAAAACCCTATTAAAAGTCTTCCCCCCCCCCCCCTATTTTATCATTCTCTCATTGTTTACACCTAGATATGCACGAGTTTTGTTTAAGCTACCAGTGAGGAGGAGGAGATGTTCTCCATGAGTGATGCAGACCACCTGCTCTAGACTGGTCTAGAAAATATTTTGCGCAGCCTTAGGGCTTTAATACACTATTAACGCCCCTCAAAGTAGGAGTCGGTTCCATTCTGTGGTACATTAGAAGAACTTAATCTGTCAGGAATTTCTTCACTCTGCATTCAGGACCTGTCCGGGATGAGGTTTAAAAAATGAGATCTCTGTTGGATCTCTGTTGTGCTGCCAGGTGCAACAAAGGGTTTCTAACGGGAGAGTTGTGCAACCATGCACGGTGTCAAACCCCAGACCCTTCGGGATTTTGCAAATTCACGATCTGCAAGCAAATTACAACTAGACTCTAGAGGATGATGAAAGGAGTGCCAGGTCTTATGAATAATGGGGTGTCCCTTATAAATCGTGATCAGCCTGCGAGGAGCGGCCTGGGGCTGTGCTTCAGCCTCAGCTCTTCCAGGTCGGGGTCCCAAGAGCCTCGCTCGGTGTGTGTGTGTGCCTGCTGCGAGGCTTGCTTCACATGTGCAGACGCAGTGCCCTCCCACCCCCTCCTGGGTCACGTGGCTTCACCTCTGACCCTAGATCATGCAGCTCTCACATTGAGGCACTGTAACTATGTGCGCAGTAGGTCACCTAGCGCCTCGAGGGTTTTGAAAGGTGACGTGTCTGGTGCTGCACAAAGCAAGTCTACCGTGCCGAACTAAACGCCACTGATTCGTGGCGCACGATTTATAGAAAAGGACCACGAGAATGAAGTGGCGGGGGTGGGGGGGTGAACCTTGCACGTTGCCCAGAGGCAGGCTGCTACACTCACCATATAGCACCTTTATGTTCTAGGCACAGGGCCTGCTGGAGGCTGACACAAATGCGTGCTTGGTGCCGTTTCTTTGAGCGAGAGCCCCTCCGCTCTAGGCGCTATCTAGAGCTTCTCACTAGTGAGTGAGAGCAGCAGTGGCCCCTGCTTCAGCGAGGGCACAGTGAGTGCAAAGAGCGCCGCGGCGTTTCCGCCATCAGTGGAAACAAGCGCTTCCTGCAGCGCCCACAGTCTTCTAGTGAAGGCGACACCTCAGCCGTGATCACAAACAGTCTTGTGAATGATCACAAATGTGCGAGCGATCTGTGAAAATGAAAAATACTACTCGTGGTCTCGTCCATCTACTGTTGTTCGTTAGCAAAGTGGGCGCATTATCTGGAGTCTGAACGTTCGGCTGAAAGGGGGAGCAAGACACATTGTGATATATATCAAAAGCGCTTACTTTAAAAAAAAAAAACGGCTCTCCCAGCAGCAGCATCATGGAAACAACAAGCGGCAGGGAAAGCGTTCGCTTTCACTTCCGCTTGAAAAAAAACAAAGAAGCCCGCGAGTGGCCAAGCGTGTAATAGACACCAATAGGCCATGGGTGGAGCAATGCACCCGCCTTTGGCCAATTGCGTGCAGTCTTTTATAAAAAGACGCATACAAAGGCCAATCGCATAGCACAAAAGGAATTGCAAACGCACGAGCGCGTGCGATTCCTAGGTCAGCTTCGATTCCCCGTTTTTCACCTACTAAATGTCTCGCGCTGCGCGAGCACTGCCGCGAGACCTAGAAAGGGAGTCTTTTTGCCCCCCTTGAGGGGGCAGATGTGGGTCATTGCCCCCGATCTGCCACTGGGGGAGCAGAAGGCACATTACATACCAGGGATTCTTTTTTTTAATACAATGGGTGTGGGCTGCCCATAATGGGTGATGCCAGTTTCCCCCTACCCCAAAGATAGCCCCAGTCTTTCTGTCTCCCTGGGAGGCAGATGGGGCAATATCCCCCGATCTGCCTCCGGTGGGTGCAGAAAGACCACTAGGCACCAGAGATATGTTTATGGGCATGTCCGGGAGCAGCTCCTTAGGAAAGGGTTGCTCCCGTTTTTTGTGCACACATTTTGGCTGCTTCTGCCTTCTCTTGTGGGCAGAACAGGAATATTTTTATCCTCATCTGCCAGAAAACCACTAGGCACTAGCGAAGGTTTCTGTGTGTGTGTGTGTGTGTGTGAACTGTAGTTCGGCTGATGGTCTGTGTGTACTGGTGTTTCACTGTCTGTGTGTGAACCTGCATTTTGCTGGCAGTGTGTGTGGACTTGCACTTAGCTGGCAATGTGTGTGGACTAGCGCTTGGCTGGCAGTGTGCGTGGATTGTCCCTTGGCTAGCGGTCTGCGTGGATGGCTCATTTCTGGCGGTGTGTGTGGACTGTCGCCTGGCTGGCGGTGTGTGTGGACTGTCGCCTGGCTGGCGGTGTGTGTGGACTGTCGCCTGGCTGGCGGTGTGTGTGGACTGTCGCCTGGCTGGCGGTGTGTGTGGACTGTTGCCTGGCAGGCTGTGTGTGTGGACTGTCACCTGGCTGGCGTGTGTGGTTGGTCGCTTGCCTGGCGGTGTACATGGATGGCGCTTGGCGGGTGGTGTGACTTGCGTGGATCCTCCAGCGTTTTATTACCCAGAGCTCCCTGCAAACCTTAAATTTAGCTAAAAAATCATACATTCCTCACATTTCTGTGTGGAAAAGTTGTGGGATCACCGCACCAATGCAAATTTCCCACCACCCAGCGTTCCGTCAGGTCTCGCGATAAAAAAACGACCTCACTTGTGTGGGTGGGCCAAGGGCTTGCAACAGTTAAGAGCCCAAAACGTATTGTAGAGTCACCAAAAATTATCGATCACAAAACAACCTGGTTTTGCAAGGGGGGGGGGTCCATCTGCATTTTTGTTCCCAGACTCGGCGGGCATCTAGGAAAACCTACCAAACCCAGGCAGTTCTGAAAACTAGACATCTGGGGAGTCCAGGGAGGCATGGCTTGCGTGGATCCCCTAATGTTTTCTTACCCAGAATTCCCTGCAAACCTTAAATGTTGCCAAAAGAAATCCAATTTTCCTCAAATTCCTTTGTGGTAAAGTTGTGGGATCACCAAGCCCACATACATTTCCTACCACCCAGTGTTCGCCCAGGTCTCCTGATAAGTGTTACCTCACTAGTGTGGGTGGGCCAAGGGCCCACAGCAGGAAATGCCATCTACATCAACTTTGACAACCAACCTCCCTCACTCTGCCTCCACAACCTCAACCAACAATCGAACATGAGCAGAACATCAACTACGGAGTTGCCGTTCACCTCCCAAGCCACCACAGCCATCATGTCATCCATCCACTCCTGGGCTCCTAGCGACCCCAGCCCCCACCGTCTCTTCAACCTCCGAGCTAGCCCTATCAGCCCGAAACTCACCAGCACCCTCAACTCCTCCATATCCACAGCGGCCTTATAAGACACATGGAAATGCGCAGAGGTCAGATCCCTCCTGAGGAATTTCTCTGCCGGCCCAAGAGCCCTCAACAACTACAGGCCGATCTCACTGCTCCCCTACCCAGTCAAAGTACTTGAGAAAACCATCAACCAACAGCTTACCACATACCTGGAACAAAACCACCTACTCAACGCCTCACAATCCAGATTCTGCGTCAACGACATCACTGAGACCACACTGATCGCCGCCCGAGATGACATCAGAACTCTCCTCGACTGTGAAGAAACTGTGGCCCTGATACTCCTTGAACTTTACTCTGCATTCAACACCGTATCCCAGCACAGTATCTACAATATTGTCATCCTGCAGAACGCCCTCAAGTGGATTGCTTCTTTCCTCTCAGGACGCACACTGAACATTTGACTACCTCCCCTTCACCTCCACACCCAAGAACATGATTTACAGCATACCCCAAGGATTATCCCTCAGCCCCACCTCATTCAACATCTACATGACCCCCCTCGCAGACGTCGTCCGATCCCATGAACTCAACATAAGCCCCTACGCTGACGATATTCAACTACTCCTCTTGCTCACTGAGGAACCCTCCAACACTAAAAACAACTTCTGCAATGCCATGACCAACGTAGTAAAATGGATGAGAGACGACTGCCTCAAACTCAACTCTGCCAAAACAGAAGTACTGATCTTCGTAAGAAACACCTCCATATGGGACCACAGCTGGTGGACAGCAGGACTCTGACAAACACCGACATAGCACACATGCAACATCGGCATCATCCTCGACAGCCAATTAACCGTAAGGCAACAAGTCAACACAGTTGCTTCTGCCTGCTTCCACACCCTCCCCATGATCCTCCGACTCCTCAGATTGATCCCAATCAACACCAGGAAGACCCTTACACATGCCCTCATCACCAGCAGACTCAACTATGGCACCACTATCTACGCCGGAATCTCCACCCAGCTTTTAAAAAGACTTCCGACCATACAAAACACCACAGCCAGACTCATCCTGGACCTCCTCAAATGGACACGCATCACCCCTCACCACCTCAGAAACCTCCACTGGCTCCCCATCCAGAAGAGACACCAGTGCAAGAACCTCACACTCGCATACAGTGCCCTCCATGACTAAGAACCATCATACATCAACCATGGACTCAATTGCCACCTGCCCGCAAGACAGCTGTGCTCCATTTCTCTCACCCTTGTAAACCCCTCCTACGTCAGTCACAGGTGCAGCAGTGGCTGCTCCTTCTCCTTCATTGCAGCCAGGACCTGTAACGACCTGCTCCGCCACCTCCAAACAGCTTCCTCCCTGGCAGAAATCCGAAAGAAACTCCAGGCCTGGCTTTTCAACAGAGACACAGCACATTCGGCGCCCAGATACCCTTAGCGGTGACAGTGCTGCACTATACAAAAGGTGTGATCCAGTCACAGGGGGTAAAGAAGGTAGTAGGCCCTTTGGGGCCCTCCCATTGAGGGAGGGGATGAAGAAAGCAGACCAGTAGAGCTCTGGATAGTCTGATGGGTCAGTGCATGGAGAATAGTCATGGGGCCTCTGGTGCGGTCACCCCAAGAGGTGATTGACCTGAAAAGTAACACTAAACATTGAAAGCAAACAATATTGGGCCAGTGGGCCCCAACAAAGTCTTCCGCATCCCGCAGAGATCAGTGTACAGGCGCCCAGATCCCGCCAAAGTTGTCGCACCTCTGGTGTGCGGAGTGGGATGGGCGGGCTGCAAGGAACAGGCAGTGTATCAGCATGCTGAGAGGTCTAGAACAGACTCTGGACCCCCATGTTCCAACTTATCGAGGGCCCCAAGGTCCACAGAGCCCACAGTAGGAGATGTTATGTTATGTTATGTTAAATTAAATTTATTAAGCGCACGTACGCCCGTAGGCTTCATGGCGCTGTGGAAGACTAGCAAAACATAACATGTGACAGAAAAAAAGAAAATTTAACTAAGGATAAGCTTGCTTAAAGAGCCAAGTCTTAAAAGCCTGTCTAAAGGCTAACAGATCTTCGTGGAGTCTTAGTGGCAGTGGCAAGGAGTTCCACAGGGAGGAAGCTAGGAAGTGGAAAGATCCTCCTCCCTGACGTTGTTTCCTGATCCGGGGCACGACTAACAAATTCTTTTGGCCAGAACGGAGAGCACGGGAGGGAGTGTAACTGACCAGCAGGCAGCTAATGAATCCAGGGCCCTTACCTTGTAGAGCCCTGAAGATAATGCATCCCGCTTTAAATGCTGCTCTCTGCGCTACAGGCAGCCAGTGGAGACTGGCCAGTCCAGGTCTAATAGACTGCCACTTAGGAATTTTACAGATCAACCTGGCCGCTTGGTTCTGAACCAGTTGGAGTCTCTTGAGCTGCCCCGCCGGTAGGCCCAGATATAAACTATTGGAATAATCCAAACGGGACAGCACAAGAGCAATGATGACCTGAATCAGAGCAGGGTGGGTTAAAAGGTGGGCGATCTTCTTAATCTTGCAAAGTTGGAAGAAACTTGCAGATACCACAGTCCCTACCTGGCTTTTGAGCGAAAGATCTTCATTAAAAGTGATACCTAAGCTCTTAACTGTTTGGGATTTAGCTGGAGGATCTCCCATTTCTGGAGGCCAGAAGTGTGGTCCCCAATGCAGTTCACTCTTCCCAGGCAAAATCAGTTCAGTTTTGCCTGGGTTGAGTTTCAGATGATTTAAGCCCATCCATCTCTGAATGTGAACCATGACCTCCCGAAATTCGGTGGCAGCGCCAGGGGAGTCCAGACAGAAGATCAGTTGCAGATCATCTGCATAGTTAAAAATTAAGGCGCTAAACTTTTTTAATGAAAATAACAAGGGTCGTAAGTACAAATTAAACAAAAGTGGGGACAGGGACGAGCCTTGGGGGACTCCACATTCATTTTTGATTTTGGGCGCTGTAAAAGTTCCCAATCTCACTGCCTGGGTACGCTCCGAGATAAATGACTTCAGCCATCTAAGTGCCGAGCCTCTCAGGCCAGCCTGTTCGACACGGTCGACCAAGATGGTGTGGTCGACCGTGTCGAATGCGGCCGATAGGTCGAGAAGTACCAATGCTTGGTGAATGTCCCTATCTGCATTGCTTCTTAGTACATTCTGGACCGCCAGTGTCACCATCTCGGTTGAATGCCCTGGTCGAAACCCAGCTTGGTTATGCTCCAGATATCCAGTGGTTTCAACGAAGCTAGAAAGACAGCTAGCAACGTGTGCCTCCAGGATTTTTGATAGGAATGGCAGCAGGGATATCGGGCGGTAATTAGATGGATCGTGAGGATCAAGACTGGGTTTTTTGATCAGGGGAATCAATAGAGCATGCTTAAATCCTGCCAGTACCTTTCCCTGGTTAAGTGAGTCGTTAAGCAGAGAGAGGATCCCGTGAGGGATAGAGTGCCCAATCTCTGTAAAAATGTGGGGTGGGCAGATGTCATCGGGTGATCCAGACTTAACCCGTGCCAGGAGAGTTGAAAAAGTTTTAGCATCTATAGCAGGAAGGGTGTCTAATGTAGTGGGGTTATTAAAAATATCATCTAAAGGAGACGATTTAGGAGAGCTAGCAATGTTGCGTTTTATATTTACAATTTTCTCTCTGAAAAAATCATTCAGAGAGTCACACAACTTCTGGGTAGGGGCTATTGATGGGGCTGTCCTATCATCGTCACAGAGTTCGTTGACTATGTTAAAAATATCTTTAGTTTTATTTGAGGAATTTAAAATTTTTTGAGAAAAATAGTCAGATTTATGTTGGAGCAAGATTTTTTGGAACTCCTTTCTTGCGGTACAGTACACTGTCCTGGCTTGAGGGGAGTAGCTTTGTCTCCATTTCCGTTCCTTCTGTCGAACTCCCAGTTTAAGATCTTTCAGTTCTTGGGAGAACCATTTGTGTGCTTCATTTCCTCTAACATTAGGGACCCGTACTAAGGGGGCTGAGAGGTCAGCTGCGTTAAGTAACCAGTTAGACAGCGCTCTCTCGCTAGTGTCCAGATCATCGTACGGTGGTGGTACGGTTTTGTTTAAAATGTCAATAAATCCCGGAAGGTCCATAGATTTCCATTTGCGGAATTCTTTGCTCTTGCATGGCTTGGGTTTGACATTTCCGCCTACTTCTAGTGTGAAATAGATGATGAAATGATCCGACCAGATACATGAGCTGATGACTGGATTGGATAAAGATAGATTATGCGTCCATATCTGGTCCAAGCTATGACCTTTCTGGTGAGTGGGTACATGGATGTGCTGATTTAGATTCAGGTCTGTTAGCAAATCTATCAATTCAGCAGCTTGAGTATCTGTGCCTATGCTATCAAGCCAGTAATTTAGGTCCCCAATAAGGATGATTTTAGAGTAGCTGACTACATATGAAGCCAGCTGCTCTGCCAGAATGGATGGATATTTGGCCATGTATTGGGGGGGTCGGTAAATCAGGACCAGAATGAGGGACCCACTTTCAGTGTCGAGATTAATCACCAAGTTCTCAGTGTCCGGAAGGATCAAAGAAGGCAGTTGCCTGACCTGAAGGGATTTCAAGATTATAGCTGCTACTCCACCTCCGGCCTTCCCAGGTGTACGGTTGGCCGTCAGAATATAGTATTCTGCAGGAAGAGCCACGAGTACGTCGGGGAGGGAGTGAGGGGTTAGCCAAGTTTCAGCTAATAAGAAGATGTCAGGTTTTACCTCCTTCAGGAAAAGAAAAATGTCTATCTGGTTTTTGACCAGGGACCGAGTATTGAGGTAGTAGCAGCGCAAGCTGTGTTTTACAGAGGGTGCAGTTTGAGGCTCAGGAAAAGGTTGTTTTAAAGGCTGAGCATGAGGCACAGCATTGATGGAAGAGGAAAGCCCTAGGCTTTGAATGCAAGTCAATGTGCGTGGGGCTAGGGAGTGCTTACAGGGACCATCAGGATTGTGAGGGCGTAAAAGCAGGAGTTCCTGAGATGAGTATTTATAAAAATGGCCAGGAGGAGTGGGCTCGGGTCCCGGTCGGCCGCGGACGGGCGCAGACGGGCTTAACTCAGGCGCAACTCCGGCGCGCCTCCGTCGCGCCCGCTGCGCTCGTCCGCTGCGCTGACACATGATGGCCCGTTTAAGTAGGGGCGGTACTCGTGGGGGTGTGGCCAAGATGACCGTGGCCTCGCCTCACCCGAGCAGCCCAATCCAAGATGTCGGCCCCAGCTGCTGCGAGCCGCCGCTGTGTTCAGCGCTGTGCCGTGCCGGTGCACTCAGAAGGAGTGGAAGGTGAGCGTCAGGATTTCCGTGGGGGAAGAGATGAGCAGAGAAGATTAAAAGCGCGCCTCTGCGCTTTATGCAGGAGCGCAAGTTAAAACAGCGTCTCTTCCTGGGAAACAAGTCAGGTAGTGCAGCTTCCTTTAGCTACAGGCGCGGACCCCCTGCCACAGGGTCAGCCGCCTGCTAGTGCCAAAGGATTGCAATGAACAGTGCTCCTAAGTAGGGGCGGTACTCGTGGGGGTGTGGCCAAGATGACCGTGGCCTCGCCTCACCCGAGCAGCCCAATCCAAGATGTCGGCCCCAGCTGCTGCGAGCCGCCGCTGTGTTCAGCGCTGTGCCGTGCCGGTGCACTCAGAAGGAGTGGAAGGTGAGCGTCAGGATTTCCGTGGGGGAAGAGATGAGCAGAGAAGATTAAAAGCGCGCCTCTGCGCTTTATGCAGGAGCGCAAGTTAAAACAGCGTCTCTTCCTGGGAAACAAGTCAGGTAGTGCAGCTTCCTTTAGCTACAGGCGCGGACCCCCTGCCACAGGGTCAGCCGCCTGCTAGTGCCAAAGGATTGCAATGAACAGTGCTCCTAAGTAGGGGCGGTACTCGTGGGGGTGTGGCCAAGATGACCGTGGCCTCGCCTCACCCGAGCAGCCCAATCCAAGATGTCGGCCCCAGCTGCTGCGAGCCGCCGCTGTGTTCAGCGCTGTGCCGTGCCGGTGCACTCAGAAGGAGTGGAAGGTGAGCGTCAGGATTTCCGTGGGGGAAGAGATGAGCAGAGAAGATTAAAAGCGCGCCTCTGCGCTTTATGCAGGAGCGCAAGTTAAAACAGCGTCTCTTCCTGGGAAACAAGTCAGGTAGTGCAGCTTCCTTTAGCTACAGGCGCGGACCCCCTGCCACAGGGTCAGCCGCCTGCTAGTGCCAAAGGATTGCAATGAACAGTGCTCCTAAGTAGGGGCGGTACTCGTGGGGGTGTGGCCAAGATGACCGTGGCCTCGCCTCACCCGAGCAGCCCAATCCAAGATGTCGGCCCCAGCTGCTGCGAGCCGCCGCTGTGTTCAGCGCTGTGCCGTGCCGGTGCACTCAGAAGGAGTGGAAGGTGAGCGTCAGGATTTCCGTGGGGGAAGAGATGAGCAGAGAAGATTAAAAGCGCGCCTCTGCGCTTTATGCAGGAGCGCAAGTTAAAACAGCGTCTCTTCCTGGGAAACAAGTCAGGTAGTGCAGCTTCCTTTAGCTACAGGCGCGGACCCCCTGCCACAGGGTCAGCCGCCTGCTAGTGCCAAAGGATTGCAATGAACAGTGCTCCTAAGTAGGGGCGGTACTCGTGGGGGTGTGGCCAAGATGACCGTGGCCTCGCCTCACCCGAGCAGCCCAATCCAAGATGTCGGCCCCAGCTGCTGCGAGCCGCCGCTGTGTTCAGCGCTGTGCCGTGCCGGTGCACTCAGAAGGAGTGGAAGGTGAGCGTCAGGATTTCCGTGGGGGAAGAGATGAGCAGAGAAGATTAAAAGCGCGCCTCTGCGCTTTATGCAGGAGCGCAAGTTAAAACAGCGTCTCTTCCTGGGAAACAAGTCAGGTAGTGCAGCTTCCTTTAGCTACAGGCGCGGACCCCCTGCCACAGGGTCAGCCGCCTGCTAGTGCCAAAGGATTGCAATGAACAGTGCTCCTAAGTAGGGGCGGTACTCGTGGGGGTGTGGCCAAGATGACCGTGGCCTCGCCTCACCCGAGCAGCCCAATCCAAGATGTCGGCCCCAGCTGCTGCGAGCCGCCGCTGTGTTCAGCGCTGTGCCGTGCCGGTGCACTCAGAAGGAATGGAAGGTGAGCGTCAGGATTTCCGTGGGGGAAGAGATGAGCAGAGAAGATTAAAAGCGCGCCTCTGCGCTTTATCCAGGAGCGCAAGTTAAAACAGCGTCTCTTCCTGGGAAACAAGTCAGGTAGTGCAGCTTCCTTTAGCTACAGGCGCGGACCCCCTGCCACAGGGTCAGCCGCCTGCTAGTGCTAGATGGAGGGTCCATTCACAAGGGGCCAGTGGTGGAGGTGGACGGAGAGGTGTCCCCCTCCATGCTTTGTAGGTGGGTAATGATGTCCCGTTTCGTCTCTCGAGATTGTCTCTTTTTGCTGCTTGTCATGTCGCGGGACAGGAACCATGCTCCAGACTGGGTGCAGGCCATCTCCAGTTGCCACGCAGGGTTGCGGGAGAACCTCCACAGCGTGGATCATCCGTGATCCCTAACAACTGCTTTGCCTCTGTCAAGGAACACTGGAAACCCCCTGGGAAGCAAGAGAGCGAAGGGGTGCTTACATTGATAGCGAATGTCCAGCACCCTCAGTGTGTCTGTGATCGGTTTAAATTCAAGTCTCTTGCGCAAAGTGACCGGGGAGAGAGCTTGGAAAAGATGGATAGTATGGCCATAATGTTATCCCCCGCGGCTCCCCTGGGCACACCTCTGAAACGTATATTGTACCGGCGGCTTCTATTTTCAATATCTTCCTAGTTGGCCTGCAATTCGATCTGCTGGTCCCTGAGGTCTGTCCACTCTCCACAAGAGCATCAACTGTTCGCTCTAAGTCATCCACATGCCATCCAATTTTAGAAACCTCTCAGCAGATATCCTGGACACGACTTAAAATCCACTATGAGCGATCCAATTTCAGATTGGATCTCCTTGAGGAAATGGTCGTATATTCCTGGGATATAGGCAACGATGGCGAGCCTCCAGGTGCGGACAAGGGGATGTTATCCAAAGTGGCAGTGTCAGCTGTAGGGGATTTGCCCCATAGTGAGGTCACTGAATTTTCTTTTGCAGGCTTGAAGCACGGCATGCTGCCGTTTTGTGGTTGTGCAGTTGCTAGAGCCCTGGGTAGAGCCTGCGCAGTTACCCTACCCCGCATCTCCACAGATATTACATGCTAGGTTCAGGGAAAGCTGTGTACCATTTCCCAGGCCCAGGGTAACAAATGGAGGGTAGCAGATCTGGTGCACCAAGAGATGTTAAGGGGAGGTGAGCCCACTCGGTCCTCGCTATACCTGCGTCACATCATAGTAACCTGCCGAACGGGCTCTGCTGGAGTCAGGGCCATTGGCCACGAGCCCTCTAGGGCAGGACAGCCCTCACACCTGCCCTCACTGTTGAATGGTCCCAGATGGTGAGTCCTTTGGGCCCGCCGACTCTTCTCACCAATTCCAGAGTAGTGAGTCTATTCAGCCTCGAGTCTCCAGGCACGGCCACCACGCAGTTCCTCAGGTTTGTAGAGCCATGTTCGGTCCCACAGTGGGTACCTGTGTACGTAACAGGGCAGTTGCAGTGGGCGATGTGTCCTGGCATCCAGGGAGCTACGGTAGAGGGCCACAGGGGCTCAGAGCAGAGACAAGATGCGTCTCACCCATCCCCGCCTTGCCCACGTCCCTCAGCCTTGTGCTTTTATGCAATATGTGGACTGCAGGAGATGAAACAAAAACAACACTTCAAGTCTGCTCTTCAGCCATAACCCAGCAAAAAAAAAACGCGCTGTGCTTTTAAAGATGGGTGGGAGCACCACAGCATGAGAGGGACAAAGCAGCACACGAGGGAGAGAACTAGAAAACGTGCACTCTCTTGGAGTGCTGAATGAAAAAAACGTAGATGTGAGCAATTGAAGGATAAATGTCAGCCAGTCAGAAATATCCTTCGAGGCTATGCTCCAGGGGAGAGGCAAACACAAGAAAAGGACGGCAGGCTATCCAATAAAAAGCAAGCAAATGAGTGACAATAATGCCAAGCAATGATAAGCAGTGGATGGGCTGTCCGCTCCACTGTAAGTTGACAATAGGTCTTTCTCAACCTGACAGCTTGTGCTATCTTGTAGTTGAGCCCAGAAAATAATTTCTCCTGGAATAGGCAAAGCGTGTTCATGAAGCTTAGGATTTGAAGAAATATCATAATTGAGCCCCGAAATTATAAAAGAATGTTTTTACTTGATGTGGCAAAATTCTGAACTAGCGATAGCATTGTGCAATATATATGCAATGCCAATTACAAATGGTATACCTTTTTTTGCCCTATATAAATGTACAGCAGGATGTCTTCTGCTTACTGCTTGATTGAGAAACGTGGTGTCTATTTACTCATTGCATTTTTTGTTCTGTGTTTTTGCATCCCTAGCTTTTGTTTTGATTTTTTATTATCTTTTAATTTAAACCCTACTTTATGATTTTCCTTTATTTCTTATGAGTTGCTTTTGTAGTAGCATGTGGTCTGTGCACAAAATTAACTCAATAGACACGTCGCACGTTCGAATCAAAGGGAAGGCCTTCTAGGCCTGTGCAACAGTCATAAGTCTGCATATATTCACAAGCTGTCGCAAATGTCGTGACACACGGTCATTATCTAGTTCTGTTTCAGAGGACCGTTTTGACATAGGCAACCTGTCCTGAGTCTTGCACTCCTTGTGCACTTTCCTCACGGTTCAGTCGTCTGACTGTTCTTTGGAGTGGGTGAGACTGGCGCCTCTGTTGATATTGGAAATGCTCTGGTTGGGTATGCAGCCTCCTAACACTGCTAGGAGATGGTGATCTTTTCTTCTGAGGTGTAGTAACTTACTAGTCTTTTTCACAGATGATACACTCCACAGCTAACAAACACTTTTCCTCCTCTGGGTGCCACTGCCAGTACGTTCTAAGAGTTTATGCCTTAAGTCACTGGACAACTAACTAGGATAAGGAAAGACTTTGTGCTCTACACATCTGTGTTCTCCAGTTATGTTGATGACCAACTTAGTTTGCAAAAGGGAAGAAATTAATATTTTTGTTCACCACTCCTTTAATATATTAAGTATTGTCTGTCATGGATTTAAATGCATGCTCAATTGACATTTTCCTCCACGTTTTCTTCTGTGTTTCGATATTCATGTGCGCTAAGTGTCTTTATATGGGATTCAGTGTGATTTTTGCATTTCTTTTCTGTTGCCCTTCTGTTTTCAAGAACCTCCAGTGCTGATTTTAACATCACTCAGTGAATTGAATCTACTAGATAGTCTCTGCTTTAGCAATCACTAACATGTTGTATGATTTGGATCTAAGCTCTTCACAGAAACAAATATGGAGTTAAGGCAATTAATGCAGTTTACTTTCGGGTCTGACCATTTGCTGGTAAACGCATACTTTAGATGGCTTCTTGTCTCCAATAGGTTTCAGCAGCTTACTGCAACAAACTGCATATTTATACTTGAAAGGTTTTTGGACCAATTGTAATATTTGAACAGGGGCATTGGTTGGTGTCTCTTGCACTTATTGTTTTACCCCCTTCCTCTGGTTCCTTTTGCTGCTCTGTTGCCTTACCTGTTCTGGTTCCATACCACTACCTTACATGCTGATTCCTCTTCTGGGTGGTGGGGGTGCACCGTGCTACTTCGGTGCTCCAAGTACCGGAGCAGAATTCCTGGTGGTTTTTTTTTTTAAACAAACTTTATTGCTTTTTACATGGTATACGCAAAAACAGTTGATGGACAGAATGCAGAACAATGTCATACATTCACCCCAGTACAGCGATCTGGGCCTAAATCCATCGTTTTTTTGCTCACCATGCCATTCCAGTTTGAACCCAGCCATATGCAAATCAGTCTTGACCCTGTACCTCATGGGAACAGTCCAGCCCGAACTTACCAAGCCAGGTCCTCCCTGGACTGGAAACAAGCATCCTAGGACCGGTTTCGGGGTTTCACCCCTCTTCAGCCAGGATAGCTTGAATCCAGTGGCATGGAGAGCACGGGACCCACATGGTATACAGCAGGTCCGCTTCCCGCGGCGCCAGTAAATTAAAAGCATGATCAGTTTAATGCATCACACTGCAGTCCCTTCTTGGTCTAATAACCCCAAGTCCTGATTTTATCAGTCGCATATTCAGTCTGATATCGCTTCAGCAAACAATTGGGAAGATTCTCCCCTCCCTCCCCTCCCCAACAAATAACTGAACATCTCCCACACCCCCCCCCCCTCCCGCCCACACTGCTGTCCCCCTACTACATCTATTGAGCTCAGATGGGAGCCTCTCCTGTGCTTGAGATATGGGTGATGGTGCTTCGCCGGAGCCCCTCTGTCGCATCTCTGTCCAACAGAATTCCTGGTATGATCATCAACCGCTACAGCTGGGGCATATTTAATATATTGTTTATTTTAATGTAATTAATTATTTTCTAGTTATATTCGTCTCATTGGTAATAATCCTACATTGTCACGATATGTTTCTCGGATATCAATTCAAAACAGCTATTAAAAACATTTAACAAATCTGTAAAACTGTTTCCTCTGTGGTCTGTGATATTTCTTCAGCCTGTGGCACTCGGACCCCTCATCATCCGAGTGCTCATGAACCCCATAGAAAAGATCACTTTGCAACAATAATGGTCTGATCATTTTGGCATATGACGCAGGAATTTTTCCATGCTCTCTTGCGTTGTTTACTTTTATGAGTGTAGAAATTAAGTAAGAAAAAAGTGCTAGACTTAATCTACTAAACTTTGGTGAATAATGAAATGTTGAGCTTTTTGGAAACCTAAAGGAAGCATTGATGGAAAGTAACATTGCAGAAGCATACGGGAGAATATGGGTGTAGAGATTTTTCAAGAACACAGTGATGGGTAGAGCCTAGAAACACTCAAGTTGTAGAACACGTTATTCTGATCAACAGTTCTAGCCCTCAGATCCTTCACCTTTAGAATCATCCCATGTGCTAGCCTGGATCTTGATTTTCAACAGTAACTAACCGCATGAGACGGCAGGTGGCGCAGAAGTGATGGCCTGGCACCTACTCTACGCACCAGCCCTGTGCTCTTCTTTCTACGCTCTTCAATATGGATCCTGAGTTCTGCTCTCAATTCTGTTGGTTTTACCAACACCAAATTTCAACAGTAGGCAATGTGCCAGGGAATAGGTCTACCTCAAAAAGGATAGGCATTTAGACTTTTGTGTGCGGTGCGTAGGGTCAGGTCCCAATTCAAAACTATGAGACAAATGCTCCATTATGCACCAAAAGGAAATCCGGTAGCAGGAAGCAAAATTCTCTGTTATAGTAAGTGGTTGTGCTCGAGACAGTGATTCTGCCCAAACTCCTAGGGCCATTCCCACTGCATATCGGAGGACCATTCCCACCCGAAATCCCAAACTTGATCTAAGTCTTCAGGTAAGTCTAAATTAATGTCCCACCATAAGTGCAAGAAAGCCAAGCGCAATTCCACCCCCCTCTTGCCAATTTAGATCCACAAAGTCAGAAGCACATGGACCTGACTCTGCAGTCTTAGTCCAACTCCGAGCTCATTTGAGGCTGCTCCTGGCTCCAGTTTCCTGGGCTGTCATTGACCCCATAGCAGATCGAGACCTTTAAGGAGACCATGCTGTAGATATTTAAGTAATGTTACTTATGTTCCATTTAGGTGTTAGTGTTTTTGTTAAGGTCTTGCTCCGGTGTTCTCCCTTGCTGTACGATCTAGACGTTGCATATTTCCCTAGCATTTTAATTTATCTTTCTGTCATATCTTGATATTCTTTCAGTTGAATGTCACTGAGCGTTTTAGCAATACACTTCCAACCCAGTACCCCTTCCAAACCTATTATTTCTATTTGTAGTCTACCTTGTCTACCCCACGTTGAGTTTAGTATGCTGGATTATTTACCAATACATATTCCAAATGCCTCCCACAGCATCATTTGGGACTGTAATCAGCCTATATTGCTATGGAAATATTCTGCAATGTCAGTTTTGACCTTCGATTTGAAGACCATATCTAATAGTGCTTCTGGGGGAAATGGCCACTTTGCTGGTGTTTGCGTTTTCTGCAGGACTTCCATTAAGAGGATTAAAAGCATAGTCTGAGTATGCATGTTCCAGATGTGTGCATTCTAGTGTCCAGGTGAGAGAAACTTGTGTAAGAAATGGAATGTATGTCATATACACTAGAAAAGTCCATGAACTTGTGCAGAGGTCTGTGCCTCCGCCTCACCTGTCATGTAGTTCCTACCAATTCGTAGGGCCTGCTTATTGTTTGTACAACCTAAACCAAGGGCTCGTGTCAAGACTGATTTCAGACACCCCTGCAGGATATTTTGGCCTATAGACCAGCTAGCTCACAGTGCCACCTCAAGCCCCCCTAACCTACCAAGCAGTGAACAGTTTCTGGCAACCACTGAACATGACGACCCTAATTCCTCAAGAATCGTGGAAACCGTACGAAACCTTTCGCTCACTCACGTGCTGGAGTAAGACCTCCGACACTCTGTCTGGGTCCACTCTCTCCCCGCAGCTCCGCTGTGCCGTCTCTTGCCTCCAGACCTGACCTCCTCCTTGGGAGGTTCGAGACTGCTGCCCGCTCCTGCCCCTGCTGCCCGCTCAAACTGGGACCCAGACTGCCTGCAACCACCGTAACCTTTCGCAGCCGTTTTTTTCTTCTTAATTTTTCCCTGTTGTGCCACTTTTGTGCCCATCTGTGTCTCGCTCTAATTCCACCACTGTTTTTACTTTCTCATGCCTTCCTGTTCCTTTTGCCGCTGCTGCCCCTGCGGCCCATTAACCCCCTCTCCCCCTCGGAATTCCCCCACTCCCACCTCCCCTACTAAATGGCGGCCGCTGTGCGGTTGTGCAGCGGGTGCGCCACCGGCGTGCCAAAGGCAAGCCCATCTGCGCCCGTCCGCTACCCGGCCAGCGCCAGGAACCCTGGACCTCCCACTACCCATCGCTACGACACCACCACCCTCCTTGCACTCATTTCTGGAAGACTTGGAGAATGCCAAAAGGCCTCGCTGAACATGACCCACGGCCAGTTCTCCTGCCTCCACTGCCGCCTGACCCTCACTGCCATCCCGGCCTCCAACACTTCCGACGTCCGCACCGGCAACACCCTAAAATGCATCCTCCTCAACGTACGCTCCGTACATAAACACGCCATGGAAATCTGGAACCTACTCGACTCTCTCTCACCCGACATCGCCTTCTTAACAGAGACCTGGACCAACGCATCTTCCGCCCCCGACATCCGCACCGCCATCCCAGACAGATAAAAGATCCAGAGGAAAGACCTCCCCAACCACTCAGGAGGGGGCCTCGCCATCGCCCACAAGAGCACCCTCCGCCTCACCACCTCCAGTGAAACCTTCCCCTCTGCCGAACACCTGCACTTCCAGATCCACATCACCCCCAAAGCCACACTCCGGGGAACCCTCATCTACAGACCCCCCCCCGGCCCCTCTGCCACCACCATCACCGACTTCATCGCACCCCACGCCATCGCCTCAACAAACTACATACTCATTGCAGACCTGAACTTCCACCTAGACAACCCCAGCGACCCCAAACTCCACTATCCTTCGTGACAACCTCGCCAGTATCGGACTTAAACAACTCGTCAACACATCGACTCACAGAGCAGGACACAGCCTCGACCCCATCTTCGCGTCAGGAAACCGCGTCCAATTCAGCCACACAATGCAGCTGCCATGGACCGACCACCACTGCGTACACTTCGCCATCAACAAACCCAATGCACCCAAACCAGCCCCAAGCCCACCACGAAGGAACTGGAGCAAGATTACCGACGAGCAACTTAACTCCACCCTCACCCGAGACAACCACACCTGGGCACCCAAGGCAAACGACGCAGCCAGAGAACTCCACACCTGGATCACCAACTGCGCAGACGAGCTCGCCCGCTACGCAACCTCGACAGACAGTGCCCCAGGAAAGCTGCCTGGTTCACCACCGCTCCCAAAGAAGTCAGACGCACCTGCAGACGCCTGGAGAAACGCCAAGACAACGGAAAACCGAACCACCTACAAGGACGCCATGACGGACTACCACAACCAGATCACAGCCACCAAGAGGGACTTCATCCACAACAAAATCCTGGCCAACTCCACCAGCTCCGAGGAACTTTTCAGTGTCATTCAAGAATTCACCAACCCACGCAGCGAAGCCACAGACATCACCCCATCTCAAGACCTCTGCGACAAGTTTGGAACCTATTTCCATCCCTACGACAACTTCATCGACCATCCACCAGGCGCCACAGACGGCCCCCCGCCCCCCAGAAACACCAGCCCGCCCACCATCTCCAACAGGACACCGATCACGGCTGAAGACACCGCCGCAACCGTGAAAAGCATCCACTCGGGGCCCCCACCAACCCCTGCCCCCCTCACATCTACCACAGAGCTGCGGCCGCCATCGCACCCGAACTACAACGCACCAGCAACACCACCTTCAAAACAGGCACCTTCCCAGACGACTGGAAGCGCGCAGAAGTCAGACCCCTGCTCAAGAAGCCCACAGCTGATCCCACCGACCTCAAGAACTATCTGCCCATCTTGCTCCTCCCCTTTGCAGCCAAAGTTGCAGAGAAAACAGTCAACAGGAAACTGACACGATTCATTGAGGAGAACGCCGTCCTCGGCCCGTCCCAATCCGGATTCCAAAGCAACCACAGCACAGAGACCGCCCTACTCACCGCCACAGACGACATCCGCACTCTCTTGGACCAAGGCCACTGCGCAGCCCTCATCCTACTCGACCTATCAGCGGCCTTCGACACCGTCTCCCACCGCACACTAGTCGCCAGACTACACGACGCAGGCATACAAGGAACAGTCCTGGACTAGATCTGATCATTCCTCACCGGAAGAAGCCAAAGGAACAGACTCCCAACCTTCCTCTCCGACCCCAAGAAAATCACCTGCTGAGTCCCACAGGGTTCATCCCTGAGCCCCACTCTCTTCAACATGTACATGGCCCCCCTCACAGCCATCGTCCGACAATACGGCCTCAACATTGTATCCTATGACGACGACACCCAGCTCATCCTCTCCCTCACCAAAGACCCCACCACTGCCAAACTCAGCTTCCAGAAAGGAATGCAAGACGTCGCAGTCTGGATGACCAACAGCAGCCTGAAGCTCAACGCCGAGAAGACAGAAGTCCTCGCCCTCGGTACCACCCCTTCTGCATGGGACAGCACCTGGTGGCCGACCGCCCTCGGAAACCCACCTACCCCCTCAAACCACGCCAAGAGCCTCGACATCGTACTTGACTCATCACTCATCATGAACAGACAGGTCCACGCCGTCACCTCCAGCTGCTTCAACACCCTCCGCAAGACCTTCAAGTGGATTCCCCCTGAGTCAAGGAAGACAGTCACCCACGCACTCATCACCAGCAGACTGGACTATGGAAACGCACTCTACGCCGGCATCAACAAGTCCCTACTCCGCAAACTCCAGACAATACAGAACACCGCCGCCAGACTCGTCCTCGGCATCCCCCGACATGAACACATCAGCCAACACCTACAAAGTCTCCACTGGGTCCCCGTGGAGAAAAGAGTCCCTTTCAAAATTCTCACTCACGCCTACAAATGCCTACACAACAACGGACCCAAATACCTCAATGACAGAATCAACTTCCACATACCCAAAAGAAACCTCCGATCTTCCAACCTCGCACTGGCTGAAATCCCACACATCCACAGAGCCAGAGTAGGTGAAAGATCCTTCCCTCACATTGCAGCCAAGACCTGGAATGAGCTACCAGCAGACATCAGACGCGCCCCCTCCCTGAACACCTTCAGGAAGACCCTCAAGACCTGGCTCTTCGGCTAAACACATCTTCAAACAAGCCCCCTCTCAACGCCTTGAGACCCTCACAGGGGAGTAGTGCACTAACAGTTCCCTGATTGATTGATTGATTGATTGATTGATTGATGTGCTCACTTACTCTCAGTGAAATATACAGAGAACGCACAGTGGGACGTTTTCAATAATATTTATTGAACCAACGTTACTCTTGCATAAAATGTGTGCTGCAATGATTAGTAGACCAAACCATATAAACGTGATTACGAGCACCAACAACGTAAATAGTAGATATAGTTCTACCATGATGCTGAAAAATTATATATATGCAGGCATATAAACAAGACCGTAATCTAGTGTACTCCTACTATGCGAACCCTATTTATTTGTTTGACGAGTTTTATATAGCACTGGCTAGACCCGGAGGTATCAGAGCGCTTTACATGAGGATCAGTGAGTTACAAGTTACAAATTACATACGTTACAAGAGCATAGTAAAATATAAGAACAAGCATTTGCAATGCAATAGGTCTCGCATTATGAAAGTTGGAGCTATTGGTATTGCAAATAAGAATGCAAGTATAATAGTTTCAGCTTTCTCAATGTGTGTACCTGTAAAATGTTAGTGTTTGGTTTATTAATAATGCATATCTTAGGAATTTGGTTTTGTAAACTTTATTTTGTAAATACGCATTATTTTGTAATAACATTAATAATTATTTTGTTATATTAATACACATTGTAATTTAGGAATATTTTTTAAACGAATATTATGTGTAACTAATTGTAAAAAAGTAAACCATTTTAATAATTATTTTGCATTTTTCCAATCAGTTTTTGTACAATAATCGTTCTTGTTGAAAACATTTTAATAATAAGGTAAATACTAGACATATTGTATTTTTCTAATGAACAGACTACTGTTGATAGATAGGTATATACATTGTTTTATAAGGCTAAACTGCTTTTTTTTATATATTTTAATGCACCATATTTAAAAAATATTTAGAAAGTACTTTGCAATACAAGTAGTTTTTGTTATATAAAAGGTCAACAAACAAAGTATTAGTAAACATTGCTATATAGTAAAGCTTCGATTTAGGTATATTTTTCTAAAGCCGATAGATCATGCATACAATAGTTTGGTAAAGTAACAATTTGTTGTTCAAAAATAACAAGCAATTTCAAAAGGATTGATATTGTGGACATAGAGATGTGCCTGCTGATGCACGTTTGATGCTTTAAGCAGCATAATGAAAATGAGGCAGCAGAGATTGTAAGGTTTGCAAAGAAGAGTTACAAGTTGTTATGCGCTGCATGCTACTTGGTGCCTGACAGACGGATTGCATTTAGTGCATGTCCACTGCAGGAAAGACATTGAAATAGGAGTTTTGCAGGCAAGTATAATAATGAGCAACATTATGCATCTATATTCGAAGCAGCAATTGGTACTAGTATGGTAAAACAAAGGATAAGGCATGCTTAGAATTGTGGCTGATTCAACGTTGGACATAAGAACAGATGCTAAGTTGACATGGATGCTGCAATTTGCAAGTATTGTTAGAACATATAGTAAATATAGCGTATAGTATGTACAGCTTTATAATACACTGCTGGCAAAATGTCGATAATGCTGCATGGCAATAGTTATAGTGTATAGCAAGCTAATATGCAAGATTGTGGGCAATGTAGCAACATTTTGTAAAGATATTAAAATTATTTATTTTAACAAGCATGCAAACATTCATGGTAAGTGATGGTTATAATGGTGGCTGATTCGATGTCTCACATAAGATTCGTTCCTGTGGGCATTATATAGTTTTGTAAAATGATATACTCTGCATGCTTTCAATGCTTTTGTTGTTATGTTTCTCCGCTTTTAAGCAAAGACTTTATACACGTTTACACGTGTTTACGTTATGTGTTCAAACATGCATCTAATTAGTGCGTTGCCGAAAGAGCAACATTGTAAAAGCAAAAATTTAAAACGTATCTTTATTTGTAGACTATTTTTGATAACCACGAGCATTTATTTGAAAACTATTCGTCACCGTTGAACGTATGCTAGAGAAAAAAATATATCACGTGATAAGACCTCGCTGGTGTGCTCGTGCACATTGCTGCTGAGAGCGTTTTGCTTTCGATGCCATACACAAGCACAATGCGAACGTTAGCTGGATGCGCACATGGAAACTTCGTACGGATGCTATTTTAAACGCTGCGAACTGTAAGTAGCTTAATATATTATTACGTTGAGAGAAGCGTGCAGTTTTAGCATGACGAAACAGTTGTAGTAAGGATAAAGTAAAGGTAGTTAATGTTGCAGGAAGACAAAAGATATGGCGTAGTTACGGCGTTCGTGGTGCAGTGTTTATGTACTGCAGACAGAGTAAGAGCTAGGTCGCAAGGGGGTATGGATTATACTTAAATAGTAGTGTTGGTAGGAGAGTGCAAAGGGATAAATACGAAATGCAAATGGAGTTTTGGCCGAAATTTTGGGAAAGTAGTGGAGAATGCAGTTTAATAAAGGCGCGGTGAGGACAGTAGCAAATGTAATCGAAAGTAGCAGTAAGATAGACAGTTGTATAGTAAGCAATTTGGGGAATGCCGGGGGAATGCAGGGTAGTAGGTGTGTAGCATGTTAGGAATTGCAGCATGATGGATAGTTCTAATTGTATATGGTTTCGTTGCTATAATATAAAACAAGGTGGACTGGTAAAACTGAGTATAGGTATATGTAGTAGTAAAAGAAAGGTACATGTGGGCACCTAAATATAGTTAATTAATAACTAATATACGGCAGAAGACAGAGCGACAAAAACATATGGGAAAACCGAAAGGTGAAAGAAAAGCGGAGAGCAAAAATATAGAGGAAATTTGGAAAATGAAATGCATCCTGCTTATAATATCTACTAAATCTGAGGTACTCGGTTTGGAAAATGTTTTTGAATGCAACAGTAACAGATGCTTATTAACGTAGCATAGACTACAGCATGCGCATAACATAACAGAGGGAGGTGTAATACAAAATTACTAAATATTTCTAAAGACACAACATGCAGGTTTTCAGTCATGAGCATTACGCTTTGGTGGTATAACAGCATAAGCAAAACTATGTATGTACAAATTAAATGTTCTTAGTATATTGTACGATAAATAGTAAAACATATTGGTTACAGGCGCATTGTTATTTTATTGTCTTCAAAGCTAATAGCGCTGTATATATATTGGCGTAAAAATAGATGCTTCTGAATATAAAAGCAACCTTATCTATCTTGTGTTTTAAAAAGCATTACACATTGAAACGAAACGTGTTGTAAGCAATAATATGTATATTGCAAACTAAGCTTTAGCATAGAACTGAATAAATATGTGCTTATTAATAGGTTTTGCACAACAAGTACATAACACGCCATCATTAAGCCAGGTAAAAATATCATATGCGCAAGCTAAAGCAAGTACGTTTAAACCATGCTCCTCAAACCAACAATTAATTACAAAGCAAGCACATAAGTAAACAACATGCTATAAAAAAGCTAGTTAATCAAATTATGCGCGCAAGATAAACGAAGAACGTCTATTAATGTTTAGCAACCTGGCAAAAAATAAAAAATCAACCACAACAAATAAATTAAACGCTATCAATAAGTTAGGTAAAGATAATGCGCACATAAGCTAAACAAAGTACGTGTAAACAACGTTCATAAAGCGGCAAATAAATACAGGCAAGTGCATTGTGGTAAGTTTTTAAAGTAATAGAAACTAATGGGCATTAACCTGTAAGTCTTCCGTAAAATGTACTTTACATACAAGTAAACATTACCTGTGTTAGCGGCAAACACGAAGAGCAAAAATATATTTTCCTCACAAAAGCAGTTTACCAATGAAATAATACGCAATCGCTAAAACGCTTTATAGGAACAGGAAAAGTGCAATTGCTCAAGCGACAAACGCAACCTGAATTTTAAATGCAGATGTTTACAATATGCCTACGCGACGTGAATTGTATAACAAAGCAGGAAGCAAATTAAAGTAACGTGATGTCAAACACCAGATAAACAGATGCTATTGTCAAACATATGCCCACCCACACGAGGTGATTTTTAAATGCAGACGTTTATAATATGCCCACACGAGGTGATTTTTAAATGCAGACGTTTATAATATGCCTAAAAGCAACGCGTACACCAGAGCCACACGACGTGGTTTTTAAATGCAGACGTTTATAATATGCCTAAAAGCAACGCATACACCAGCACGAGCAAGCGCGTACACCAACTGAAATCCGCGACATGCAAGCAACGCGTACACCAAGCAAGCGCGAGCAAGCGAGCAACGTGTACACCAAGCAAGCGCGTACACCAACTCAAATCCGCCGAGACCATGCGCGTGCCCATCTCCTGTCCCACTTCCGAGGCAAGTCAGCAACAATAGATCTCGCTGGCGACAGCGCTTCGCGCTGCGTTCGCCAGGCGAGACCTAAAAAAGAAGCAGTGTTGCGGTAATTAGTCAGAGAGAGGGGGAGGAAGGGGACGCAGCGGGGAGATAGGGAGAACAGTGCCGAATGTCTGGCTAGGAGGGGACAGCTGAGGGGGTGAACCATGGCGATCTCTTCTATAGCTGTCTAGGCAGCTCCACCGGGCATCGGCCATATTGCTCGGTCTCCGAGTACAGTTCCCTTTTAAAGTCTCGCAGCGCTGCCATTAGGTCATCTCTGCTAAGCGCCATTTGAGTATATTGCTCCCATTAGTCGTGTGCTGGGCCCTTCTCAGCTGACACGAAGTAGTTGGAGACCTTGTTGTATACTTTTATTGGCGGTATGGTGGTAGGGGCTGCGGCGCAAATCTGTCCTGCTAAGTGCGCAGGTCTCCTTCCGACTTGTGGGGCTCTCGTGTAAAATGGAAGCAGTCAGAGCCTTGCTCGTGGGTTGCTGTGCATTCGGTGGCAAAGCTTCCAGGAACCAGATATGCAGGCACCATTATGATGTCGGGCATTGTAACAGCTTGATCCACTCAACAATGGGAGAGTTGTGTGGGCTTCCCTTGATAGCGGCAGAGCAATAGTGAGGGTGGCTTATGCAAGGAGATGTTAGGTCAGCGTGAAGGGAGTAAGTACTACTGCAACACAAACTAGACAAAGAACCGCCATCTTAGGGTCAGGCAACACGCTGCTGGTTAAGTGAGGGAAACTGCTGCGTTCATCTCGATTATATTAATGAAAATGTACATCGGGGGACCGTATCTGCAGGCAGATCCTTGTTGGCAGCTGTTTTGCGTAGGTTTAAGAGAGCCTACCACTCACTGGATAGCCGCGATCTTCAGCTCTGTCATTTTGCAGAGCAGCGCACCGGTTTCAAAAAGTGAATTATTTTCTTATTCGCTAAGCTTTATTGGGAATTTCTGGCTCTTCAGAGGTGCAGCATGGAAAGCGGAATCGTAATCCAGGTCAGTAGAGTTGAGAATACAACTCGGTTTTGCTAGCAGTAAAGTGCTGCTTATTTGTTCCGATGGCAGATTTCGGGGTTATCACTCAAGGATGCCTACCATATCCGCTGATATTGAACGGAACGGCATTCCGGCCGGAGGAGCAGCATTAATGTGCGGCCATCTTGCCTCGGCCACTCCATTTCTCCTCTAAGTGTACCTAGAGTGTGTGTAGGTGTAGAGCCAAGAATCCTCCCCCATGGCACGATCCAACCACATTACCTGATGGGATAGAGTGAAGGACCCTGTCTTGGTCACGAACTGGACAACCCTCACGAGATGTCCAGTTGCTGTGTGGTGATTTCTCAGCATGCAAGGACCTTTGGTGCCAGCGGAAGTACCTCCTTAATCGATCGGTTGCCTAATTATAATAAAAGGTGGCCTCACGATGTGCGCGTTGGATCAGTGATGTTATGCATGTTTAGATAGGATTGTTGCCTCATGAATGAAGATAGGACCACTTTTGTACCCAGTGCTAAGAGAGGCCTAGTACATGATGTTTAAGGTGTCGTGATGAATCCAACATCGTCATGCATACAAATGTGTGCAAAAGTTCACAGCCGAAATGCTATTTTCTAGGGCAATGTATGAAATAAGCTGCTACGCAACATGGTCCTAACACGGGAATATAACATACACATCACGTGTGCAAAGATCTCTACCCCGACTTGTGGAAGTCTCTGCACACATACTCCCACGTTTTAGTAGTAAATGTGGATGTCATGGGGGAGTGGCTTGAAAATACTGACTACCTACTGCTAAATAGGAAGTTTTTATGGAGGGGTAATGATGGGTTATGGGAGGGGCTTAGAGAGGAACATGCACCAACCCACAAAATAGTAATACCATTACTTTTCTTAAATTGCAATTCTAAAGTTACTACAGCCAAAAAGAACCCAAAACAATAGTAAATATACCACACTCCTGGACCACGTCAGTGATTGTGCCTATATTTAAAAAGGGTGATTGAATGTCTCCCAAGTGCTACTGCTCTATTTCACTCATCGACAGCACAATTAAAATTATTGGTAGAGTTATAAGCGACCACTTAGGCAAATGGGCTGGTGAAAAGGGCATTCTTCGTCCTTTTCAATTTAGATTTCGTCCAAGTTTAGGTATAAACAAGCAGTGTTTGAACCTAGCTCTGATGGTTAACAAGTACACCTACTCCAGACATTGCCCTATTTATCTGGCCTTTATGGACCTGTCCATTGCCTTTGATTCAGTGAACAGGACCAAATTGTGGCTAATGTTGCTGGATCAAGCAGTGAATTTTGTGTATTCACTACTTGCAGATCTTTCAGCCAGAGTACGTTTAAACGCTCAGGGCAAGCTCTTACCCAATTTACCACTGAAGAGGGGAGTGTGGCAGGGGTGCATATTGGCACCTATGCTTTTTATGCTCTATATAAATGGGTTAATAGCTCACCTAACTTCCACTCATGTAGACACCCCGAGAATGACAGGCACTCCAGAGCCGGCCTTACTCTGTGCCTACGATACAGTCCTTTTAGCTCTTACTCCTAATGCATTGAGGCAGCTTGTCGACCGTTTTGCTTTTTTTAATGCAAGTTCTTGATTTAAAAACAAATTACACCAAATCTCATACCATGTACTGTGAGCACTTATGAATGTTGACAACTTCTGCTATCTAGGCTTGATCTGTAGTTACTCAGCTCAACAACTATAGCCTCAAACTCAGTAGAACTACAGCAATAATCTACAATCTCACTAGACTAGGCACCAGAGGGACTGTCTTGCCAGTATTGAAGGTGTACAACTCCCAATGCATGGGTACTGCTACATATGGTGCAGGTTTGAGGTTTTAATAAAAGTTGTTCCCTACAGGCAGAGTAAAGTTGCTTTCTCCATCTGTTGTTGAATTTACTGCCTACTACCTCTAGCTTTATTGTCCATTCAGAGCTGAACCAGGGATCTATTTCTGACATGGTCCACCTAGCCCCTTTCCTGTTGTGGATCAGTATCTGGATAAATCCAGCAGCAACGTTATTCAGGGATATCATCCTTGAGTGTCAACCTCGAAAAAGCCTTTTCTATTCCATGGTTGAGCTAAATTCGGGACACTCTAGTTACCCTGCGATTGTCTTCTCTGTTCACTGAGCCTAGCAACATTTCTAAAGCAGACAAGATAATGGTGAAAGCAACATTTCTGGAACACTGTGAAAACCTAAGAATGAAAAATGAGCTAGTAAAATCCACAGTCCTGAATTACTATAGATCTTTAGCTACAGGTGAACCCCCTATGTATTTATCTTTTTTATCTATTGATTTTACACAATGGGATCGATCACTTCTTTTCCGTTTCAGGGCGGTCCCTGTGTTTTAAAAGAGTTCCAGACTTGGAGGCAAATATAGTATCATCTTGCCCATGTGACAATCAACCTGCACAAACACTACTGCACTTTGTGTTTTTTAAAATTTGCACAGTCTGCCACGTAAGCACTTTTTGAAACCCTTGTTATGTAAATTGGAATTCCAACGGTGTAGAGTAACTGCTCTATTTACAGTTTTCAAGTTTGCCTGAAATTTGTTACTGTCTCTGTGCTTTTCTGAAATCACCTATTTGGGCAAGAAAAACAATGATTGGGTAACTGCACACAGTCCTTTTTATTGTCTCATAATTTTTATTGCAATTTTAAGCTGAATATATATTTCAGGTCTTAGGAAGTTTTAAACATATGTATGAATGTATTGTATTGGAACAAAGTGTGTCTCTCCCAGAGAATGTATATGATATAGTTACACTAGCAGCCTGCTTCTGTTTTGTGTGTGTGTGTGTGTGTGTGTGTGTGTGTGTGTGTGTGTGTGTATATCTATATATATATATATATATATATATATATATAGCCGCTCGCATAGGAGTCCTTGACCCGTTTCGCTTGCTGCCTTTGGGAGCCCCGCTGGGCATTGGTTTATCTGATCCTGCATGCTGGGAGCCCCGTTGGGCATTGCTAACTGAGTGGAGAGCTGCTGTGCAGGAGGACGGGACTGCGAGGCCCAGCAGGCTGTGCGTGTTCCATCGAGCACACCTGCCGCCTCTTCCCGTGTCTCCGCCCCCTGCTGACCGCTGATAACTCCTCGCGGCCCCCGCTTCGCGGGTGCCGCTCGCATAGGAGTCCTTGACCCGTTTCGCTTGCTGCCTTTGGGAGCCCCGCTGGGCATTGGTTTATCTGATCCTGCATGCTGGGAGCCCCGTTGGGCATTGCTAACTGAGTGGAGAGCTGCTGTGCAGGAGGACGGGACTGCGAGGCCCAGCAGGCTGTGCGTGTTCCATCGAGCACACCTGCCGCCTCTTCCCGTGACTCCGCCCCCTCTATCCACGGACAGCATAAGACCAGAAGATATTACGTGACAGCGGGACGCGTGTGCGGGACATCACCCGGGACAAAGCCCGGACTAAGGGCGGACCCTCTAAGACCCTCATAGACCCACAGAGACTGGACTGGGCCAGAATCCCTGCCCGATTACTGACCAGCCTAGGACTATTGTGTAAGTGTTTGGGGGGTACATTATATTATCAATCATAATGTCTATTGAAATACTAACCCCGGAGTTACCTGGCCCTGAGAAGCCGGTGAGTTTGATAAATGGGAAACTAGACAAGTACTTTAAGAAAACCCTCTTGGATGTTCCAATCCCCCCCACCCTTGAGGAACTTCGGGCTGTACGACGGCGGTCGATTGAAAGCCTAAAGAATAGATCATTCCCGGTGTCACCAGTATTAATTAGCTCTACGGGGGGATGGAATTCTTACTGAAAGAATCTGCACCCCCTCGCAGGATAGTATCCCTCTAATATTTAGAGAGGGAACACTTACGAGTGAATTAGAATCCTTAGGCACTACTAGTAATTTGTCAACTATTGTTACCACTCCCAGTACAACTAAATCTATCGTTATAACCAAAGCACAAATTACCCCTATCCCTAAACAAACAAAAGTAGTTAATAGTAGGGTAAAAAAAGTCACGCCAGTTAAAACCTATGGCCCTCCTCCGACAAAAAGGCGTAAAAATAAATCTGACCTTCCAAAGAGGAAAATTAATCATGCAGACTTTGGCATTAAAAAGGACGACAGTACTAGGGGAGGACGGGTTAAATTAACGGATAAAGGAAGGATAGTAATATCACCTACGCATCCATGTGGAACTCCCCTTATTGATCCTGTCATCTCCACCGTCGACAGCCCCCCCACGGTGGTGACGCTACAGGAACCTGCAAACAGGGCCTTGATCGATAGCATAGAGTCTATAATGAGGATCTATTCTCTGGCTATCGTAGATAGACTTAGTAAATTAGAAGACAGACTTGGGAAGATAGAATATGAACTGGGAACCAAGATAGTGACTAATAAAGTGTTGCCTAACCTTCCTATACAAGCCCCAATTGTACCCTCTTCACCAGGTACTTCTACTATAATTACTATTCCCACTGCTGATCAGACTTCCATTCAGCGTCAATTATCAAATAATATGAGTGGAAGTATATCAGGGAGTAAGCCTGTTGGACCTAACAGTAAACCCACATTATCCCTGGCTGTAACGACTAATGGACAGCGGAATAATCTTGGTCAAGCCCCAGGGAATATAAATAGAGAAGGAGGAATCGAGCGGCCGGCTCGAGGTAATTATAATAAGGGCCCCCTTCCAGAACTTCCACCAGAAGCTGTGCCCTTTGTAGTAGTCCTTACTGGGGTACCAGAGCTGGAGAAGAACAAACGGGAGGGCTATGCCCAGTTGAAAAATAAAATATCGCATTGGTTAAGTCTACACAGACCTATTGCAAATAATATCAATGGAGAAATTATCCATGTCCGCTGCCTTCCTTGGCTGGGAGGAAGATCGAAAGACATTGAGGGAGACATAGTGGTCATTAATTTTAGAGATCCGAATGCCGTCCATTTTATACTTAACTGGCCGTCTGACCATAGTAGTAAATCTATTACCCCCCGTCCCCTAACATATTTTTATCCTCGCTCAGTGGTGTTCCCACCTAATCATCAATCACAGCGAGCCCCCCCACCCCCGTTATTGAGGCAAATGCTCTCAAACCCATATCGTCCACCCGTCTACAATAACGGCCCTATATTTAACGACAAGCAACCACCTATTGCTGTAGATCTGTATGGGTGGAATACTATAGGCCCAAGGTATAACTCCCTAACACACAGGAGAACGGATCATCTCATACCTTTTACACCCCTAGATACCACCAACAGGTTTGACGTCCTTAGTGGCCTGGAAGACTGTGACTGACGCCATCGAGCCACAGGGGAGGGGGTGAAGGTATTCTGTGGAGACACAGGGGGAGACACGGGTGTAGGTACGGGGGAAAAAGGCTCAACTGATATTAACCCACTCAATGGGTACAATGCTACTTGCAGCTCTGGGGGTAATACACGCTATTCGGGGCAGTTTTACTGTAACTTAGATACTCCTACTCCGGCCAATGGAAGTACAAGTCCGACCCTACCACCTGAAGACCCCATGCCAGGGGAGGCAACCCATGTCCACACCTTATACCCACCATCTATTGAGGCTGTTAGTCTAACAGAACGGGGATATAAGATGGCGAGTTGGAATATTGCTGGATGGAATAACAAGATAGATTGTCTAGGATGGTTAGAATTTATAACCCAATTTGATATCCTGTGTCTCCAGGAGACTTGGGCGGCCGAAGATGTCTATCTTGATGGGTATGTTGCCTATAATTGCCATGCTCAGCCATCCAACATGGGGAGAGCCAGTGGTGGAATGGTGATATTGCTTTCTGTGAGGCTACCGGTTCGAGTAAAAATCCACCGGACCGTCGGTCTGCACTCTCAGTTGCTGTGGTTACAAAACAGGAATGGGCGAAATGTTTTAGTTATTAATCACTACAACAATACCTTTAACCACTCCAAAACAGATATGGTTGATGAACTTGAAGTGGAGGTGGAAAGGTTATATGGGCGCAGTGATGTGTCTTTTGATATTTTGTGGGGCGGAGATTTCAACATTCACATGTGCCCATTTGTTGGCAAAAGGGTGTGTGGGTATGGGGATGAGGTGGGGGAAGATCAGATCCACTTTATACATTCGGTTTATGGGGAAGCCCTAAACACTTTTATGTTTAAAATGGATTTATGCATTATGTTACCTGGCGTGGACAGTGAGGGTAATTCGGTGCCAACCTTTATTGGTAGGAATTGTGCCACGGTTATCGACTACCTCATTGTCTCTTCCAGTATTACAGCTTTGTGTTCTTTACCCGTAATAGTAGACCCAGCCCTAAGCGATCATAACTGTCTAACAATGTATCTCTCCTTGTGGGGGGATAAAGTAAAGGCGGTACATGGTACAGTGACAGATATAGTTCCACATAGACCCAATGGCCCTAGAATTAAATGGGGTAGGCAAAATGAGGAACATTTACTATGTACCATTGTGTCTGCCTGTTTAGATGAGGTGGAATGCTGTCTCGAACCCGAAAAGGATAATGCTGATATTCTAGCTAGTTTCGATATCATTAATGAAAACATTGCAGAAATCTTAACTGGAAGAAAACCAAAGGGCCCTAGGATTAACGGGGGATGGTTCAACAGGGAATGTACTAAATCCCTACAAAGACTCAAAGTGGCTCTTAAGGGTAAACCCAGAGATGAGGAAGCAGTTAAAACCCTCAGAAGGGAATACTCAATTCATCTGAGGGATAGGAAACAGGAACTACGGGAAGAGGCCTGGAACAACCTGACTAAGGCAGTGGATCTTAAGGATACCAAGTTGTTCTGGTCCACTGTCAATAGTCCCTTCCTCCGAAATGAAGAAGTCCCGGTAATGACTGCCCAGGTATCTGAGGAACAATGGGTGACTCATTTTACTAGTATTTTTAACCCTGAAGGACTAGCTGTAGGGGGGGGATAGTGAAACCCTGGCTTTTATCCCCATACCTCTCAATATCACAGTCTCTGAGGTGGATGCTGCCATCCGGGTCAGTAAGGGGGGGAAAGGCGCCGGGCCCTGATGGGGTACCCGTTGACCTTTATAAAGCCGAGATTTCCATATGGAGCCCATTGTTAACAAAGGTTTTTAATGCCGCTGCAATGATTGCGGCCCTACAGACTTGGGGGGAATCAATCATTATTCCGGTGTATAAAAAAGGGGAGAGGGGCGAGGCAAAAAACTACCGCCCGATTTCTCTCCTCACTGCTTCTTTAAAAATTATGAGCAGGGTATTACTGAGTCGCCTAGAGGAATGGGTAGAAGATAAAGGGATCCTTGCGGATTCCCAGTATGGATTCCGCAAGGGGTTAGGCACTATAGAACAGTGCATTAATTTAGACCTTATTATATGCAAATATACACGGGCCAAACAAGGCTCGTTGTTTCTTTGCTTTGCTGACCTGTCCAGTGCGTTTGACTTGGTTGACCATGGTCTTCTGTGGTCAACCTTGCTGGACATGGGAGCTCCACAGGATATCATTTATTTCTTGGCCCAACTTTATAGGAATCTGACAGCTAAGATACGATACGGGCAATCGGGGGAGTGTACACCCAGTGTTAAAATAGGTTCCGGAATTAGGCAGGGATGCGTCCTTGCACCTCTTCTTTTCTCCCTTTTTATTAATGCAATCGAGTCGGAACTACGGTCCACCAGTGCTGATGCACCGACTGCTGGCGGCCTGTCCATCCCAATACTGCTTTATGCGGATGACGCGGTTCTGCTCTCACAAACCCCTCTAGGGTTGCAAAAACTTATGAATAAATTTGCAGATTTTATTAATGGGAGAAAATTAAAAATTAACAATTCAAAAACTTTTATAATGCCCTGTGGGAAGAAAATTAAAAACCTAAGGTCCTTCACAGTTATGGACCAAACTATAAAAGTGGTGGACAAATTCTGTTATCTGGGTATCACTTTTAATAGTAGGGGGATGTGGACACCTGAAATGATTAATGTAAGAGCCAAAATGGCCAAGTGTTCTTTTGGCATATTCAGGTTTGCATCCAAGCTAGGCTCAAGACGGATACCAGACATGTTGTACTTATATCGCCATAAATGTGTTGCTCTGGCCCTATATGGTTCAGGAGTGTGGGGCCATTGTAACAACAACATGCTCCAGGTTGAGGAAAACAAATTTGTCAAAAAACTCCTGTGTTTACCATCTTCTACCTCAACAAAGCTGATCCATCAGGAGATTGGTCTAGAATTTCTATCTGACTTGATCAGATTAAGACCCCTGTTAGTATGGAGATCTATATGGGCCAAGGAACAGACTGGTTTTACAAAAAAGATTATTTTAGATTGTCTTTACATGGACAAATGTTCCCGCATCCCCTGGCTTAACTATATTACCCGAACATTTAATGATGTTTTTAATCTCACGGTGCGTGATAACCCTTCTTGTGTTTTAGATATCCCGAAGAGTGAGATTAAATATGAATTTCTGAGGGATAGCATGGTGAAGCGTAACGCAGCTTCTGCTCTGTTCTCCTCACACGTTTTTTACGACAGACACACTAAGGAAGAAATGGGGCTCTCGGGATACCTTAAAATGGTTAAGATTCGATCCCACCAATATGTATTGACAAGACTACGGATGGGGATTGTTCATTTGCTTGTTGCGTACCCTGTAATGAAGACTTATACTACTGCCCCCGTCCGTGTGATGGGACCACAAAGCAAAGTACGGAGCATTTTTTATTGTTATGCCCTCTTTATCTCCACCTTCGAAAAGTATATCTGAAACCGCTTTTTAAAAAATAGAATGTATTTAATATTGTTTCGGCCATGGGGCTTTTATTTGGACTTAATTCACAGGACATCTGTTTTTTTACTGCTGTATATATTTTAAAATCGATACGTCTGAGGAAAAGCACTCTTTTTTTCGATATGTGATTAACTTAAAACCTGCTATGTTTTAATGTTTATGTATGTATGTACTTTTATGATTATTAATCAATGATCGAATAAAGTTTTTGAATTGAATTATATATATATATATATATATATATATATGTGTGTGTGTGTGTGTGTGTGTATATATATATATATATATATATATATATATACACACACACACATGTACATATATATACATACATATGTCGAATAAAGAGTTTAAATTTAATTGAATAGTATGTCCTTCAGCTCAGCATCTGGTGTAAGTCAGGAGTACCTATGGCCACTCAGAGGTACTGCAACACCCTCCAATAACAAATAATGGAGAGAGGGACTTCAATTAAAACCCCATAGGGAATATTGTTAAAATAAATTAATTTATATACACACACAATTATTTAAGTGGCCCTTTCACTTTAAAAATAAATATAACTATTCTTAATAACTTTTAAATTAATTGTATACACAGCTTTCAGTAACTTTTAATACTTAGTATCATAAAAACATTTTCCTTTTTTTGGTAATTATGCAATAACATTTTAAAAGAGGATTCTACATTTGAAATACATATAGAAAATTATTTTCTGTTTCAAACGGTTTTAGTGAATTTCAGACTGGAGTGTTAAAAAGATTTGGGTGACTAGTGCAATGTGAAATAGAATTTAAAAAACTGATTTTGTATACATAATATTTTATTCTTTACAAGTCCCATTTTAATTTGCATAATCTACACAACCATGTAAACGTTTTGGGTTGAGAGGGAGTTCCAGAGAACAGAAAAAGCCATGTCTGTATCTCTACTGAAAATAACAATAATCCGGCTCCACATGCTACTTGGTAAAGTTAAGAGGGGGAAGGTAAGGGTAGTGGTGTAAAAAAAAAAAAAACTTACATTTATAACCTCTAGAAACAGATAGTGTTCTGCTAATTTCTTACTTTTTACAGTGCACCACGTTCTAGTATGGTAATGCTTCAACCATTTATTGCACCATTAGCTTAGTCAGCTGGTGGACCTCTTAGGGAACACTGATACCTTTTTTTTTTATGTTTATCCTGGTTCTATACTATCCTACTGATCGAAAAGCCCCCTTCCTTCTTGTTCCTTTCTGCTTAAATGGTAAAACTTCTGTGGTAATATGAATGACCTGCCCTCCTCACAAGTTATTAAACGTCAACGAATAGGTGGCCAGTCACTGTGATCATTGATTTGCATTTGTTTGCCTCTTTTATGAAGACTAAGTTTATGCAGACTATTCTTCACCGCTCTCCTCATGCTATCTTTTCTCAGTACCATGCTGGACTAACACTTATTAATTGAATTTCTGTTTGTAATCGATACATTATAGAACTTTAGTATCAATCGATCAACACAATGCTGCAACAAGAATAGCCTATCTTATTTTACACTTCTAAAGATTCTACATTAAATATGTCTATTTTATCAGAGCTGTGAGTTTGTCACTTTGTGTTGCAGCATATCGAAGAACTACTTATCAAAGAAGTAGCTATTGCAGCTTACTGATTTATTTACCATAAAATATGTAAAAAAAATCAAGGTTTTATGTACCTTGACTAACATATAAAAGAGAAGGAAAAACAATTACTTATCTAATGGATTTTGACCATTTTTTTTTTTAAACTATCCCTTAATCTAAGCATGATTTGCTTCTTATTGGCTAGATAATACATTTCTTTAATACATTCTTCAGCTGCCAGTCTTCTCACCAACTTTCATTTTCCCAGTATTATTTTTTCCCCTGTATAGATTGTCATTTTAAATTTTGGTGCTGGATGGAAATGTATACACTGCATTCACCTAATAAAATAAATAAACAGTTTCTTTGGTTGCACGCACACCTGAAGTCATCTGGTTTTCCAAAACAAATCCATCCCAAAGTTCCTCAGTATATGCATACGTCATAAACAGATGACTGGCTAGCTTCCTCAAAATGACATCTCCAGCGCAGACCATTATTCACTACCTTAAATTTATGCCTATTGTTTCGTAACAAATATTTCTTCTATTTAGTTGCACCAAGCAATGTGCCATGTTAATAATCAACATGCAAGGCAAATACCCCAACAGTACTGGAAATGTCATGACTAATCCTGGGAACAACAGTCCTGGTGGCAACAATATTTGAAGCCAATCCTTGGGTTGATCTAGGACACACCATCACCAACAACCGCAACAGATCCAGTCCCTATCGTCTTCTACCAACTGCTGCCTTAAAACCTCTGTGACTCCTCCCCCTCTTAGCCACAATCTTGACGTGTAGGGGAGGGTCTGCAATTTTTCAGCTAGTCCGCAAGGGCTATCCCCTACCTTTTTTGTCCTCCCATCCCGAACGCCCTCTTTTCTCCAGCACATTCTCCCTAGTACATACATCAATTTTGATGGCAGACTATCTTGCCATAGTGGTGGTGCCCCTAGCAGAACGGAGCATGAAATAATGTGCCATTTACTTTATAGTCCCAAGAAGGATGGAGGTATGAGACCCATCCTCAGCCTTTATTTCTTGAACCTATTCATTGGGCAGTATAAGTAAGACTGTTGTGCCTGAGCCCAGACCTGCTGGCCCTCAAAACAAGAGATTTTCATCTACCAATTTTTTCCCTTGCAGATGCTGAAGCTACAATTGTCCATGCCGAAAGGAATTACCTGACGTTCACTGTGGGGGTGGCAGCACGATCTGTGCATTTTCCTCTAATATGCCTAACGACTGCACCATATGTTTTTACAACAGTACTGGTGGTTGTGGCACGTTCACTTTGGAAACCAGCAGTTCATGTGCTTCTGTACATGGATGATTGGCAGGTGAAGTTGTGGTTTTCGGTCTTGATTAAGGGACATCTTCTGCACCCTATGACTCTTCTCCTTATTGACCGTAAAGCCCAAGTCACAGAGAAGTCTCATCTTATATTCGAACATATAATAATGGATCATAAAAGAAGACCTCATAAGATACAATATACAATTTCAGCAATAAAAAGGGCTAAAAAAGGGTAAATAAAAGGCATTAAATAAAGTGCATCAGATGTCAAAGTAAAGATGCCAGAACCCTAAAAAACGGTTAAATACATCAAGTACCAGTTGTATAAGTACCAACATGTTAAAATTAATAAAAATAGCCAAATCAAGCAGCTCATGCCCAATAAAAAATCATTATTAAAATAACGTTGACTTTCAGAACCGAAGTGCATTCTTTTAAAAAAAGAACCACCTTTTTTACGTCACAAGTGACACCAGAGTTGCGGAAGTAAAATAAGGACGGCTCCACATCACCTTATCTTTTGGTTTCGTAATAATGGAATCAAATACTGTTTGGTCAAGGGGGCATACAACTTACAGAAATACAAGGTGCAGCAATGACTGAGGTGAGGTCTCCTCATAAGGACATAATAAAATATCAGCATGTGCAAATCGGCCCTGGGGGAAACACAAAAGCCATCTGATAGAGCCGGTTCGAAATCGCATTAAGAGCACCCGTTCCCAGGAATTCTGTACGATGAATGGATGAATGAATGAATGAATTAAGCTTTATAAAGCGCGAACTTAGCCCAGGGGCATCAAGGCGCTGCGGAAAGGGATCAAGATCAAGTATATCCATAGGTAAAAGGGCTTACAGATTCAAGCTGGTGAGGAGCCAGGTCTTCAACGCCTTACGGAACGAGGAATGAGTTTCCAGAGCTGAAATTGAAGGAGGGAATTCCACAAGTTGGCTGCAGCCAGCGAAAAAGCCTCCCCCTTCCCCTCCCCTACCCTCCATCTGGATATCTTGAACCTAGAAACTGTCACCAGATTCTTGCTGGCAGATCTTAGCTGCTTGCCAGGGATATATCTCCGAAACAGTTTTTCAATGCCTTCTGACCCCATATTGTAGAAGGCCTTGTGCACCAGGCACAGGGCTTTAAACACAATTCTCCAACCCAATGGAAGCCAGTGCAGGCTTCTGATGGTAGCCGATACAGAGTGGAATTTGGGGAGTCCCGACACCAGCCTGGCCATTCCTACATAAAGGGCTTTTCAGTAATCTAATCTAGACAGCACAAGGGCCAACACTGCCTGTTTCCGGGAGGGGAGGGATAGGAATTGAAAGATCTTTTTGAGAGTCCTATTCATCCCGAAACAGACACTGTTCTATTTATTTGGGGGCCCAGAGAGAGGTAGGTGTCCACTATGATGCCTAGATTGTTGGCACTGAGGTCAGGGCGAGGGCAAGATACAAGCATATTTGGCCACCAGGCCTCAGACCAAATCTCCAAAAATTAAAATCTCAGTCTTATCCCCATTGAGTCTTAGATAGTTTTCCACCATCCATGAAGCCACCGCCTGCATGCAGTTTTTAAAGTTTGCTGCTGACTCTTCGACACTCAATAATGGTAATCATGATTTGAGTGTCATCAGCGTAGGATAACACTTCAAGGCCGCAAGATCTTACAACCCTAGCAAGCGGGGCTACATAAATATTAAAAAAAGGTAGGACTCGATGAGGATCCCAGGGGTACTCCACAAAACAACTGTTTAGGAGCGGAGAAGAATTGGCCCATCTTGACTCTTTGTTCCATGAGATAGGAGGTAAGCAGATTAAGGGCAGAGCCCTCAATCCCTATTTCCCGGAGCCTCTCAGCCAATCTTAGGGGAGAGATGGTATCGAAGGCTGCCATCAGGTCCAGAAGGATCAGTAAGGTGGTATGACCAGCGCCAACCTGTTGTATGTTGTTAAAAACAGCGGTTAACGCCGCCTCAGTACTGTGCTCACTTCTGAACCCATGTGAGCCATCGAGCAACTGATGATAATCCAAATAGGTACTAAGATGGAGGTTCAGATGATTCTCCAAGATTTTTGCTGGGACAGGTAACAGGGAAATAGGCCGGTAGTTTTTTAGTTCTGCAGGGTCCAAAGACGGCTTCTTTAAAAGAGGTTTAACCACTGCAGGTTTCCATGCAGTGGGATACTGGCCAGAGGTAATGACCGCATTAAGGATTGAAGTCAAAGGTGGGGCAATAGCCTCCATTCCCAATAGCTAAGTAGGGAGCTACAGTATCCACTGTTAGGGCAAGACAGAAATCTGACAGATGGTTTCATTAATTCCTCCCTCTCTCTGTGGGCCATTCTATAAGAGCGAAAGCAATCCTTTATCCACCCGTTATCCTTCTTGGTAATGCTTCTAGGGTGGTTAAAATGTGGGGGCAGCCTAAGGCAAGAGTGATCTTTCTAATGTATCTAAGCCAGGTGACACGAGAACCATGGTGACACGAGAGACAGTCTGACAGAAGACGCTTAATGTCAGCCTCTTCATTTAGCCAGATAGAGCATATAGTAATAAGGTAGAAAGTTTGTGATCTTCAGTCTAGGCCCAGCTCCTGATGGACTATAAAATGGGAAGTGGACGGAGGAACACCGAAGACCCTTCAACAGACTCTGTTCTCTTCCGCCTGTGCCCTTGTGTCGTCCCTGTATCACTATATGCCTGCACCATATGGTAGGGAAGGCAGGCACTTCCTCCTGTAAATTTCAAAAATAGGGAAAATAGGCTTGCCCTCGAAGTAGTAGCTAAAGAGAAGATCGATCCAATTGCAAAAATACTGGCTACCATCACTAAAATAAACACATAGGGGCCATGAACAGACCTCATCGAACATCACCCCAAAATAAGTGAACTGGCTCATTCTAGCAATGGATCTCCCACTTATGCAAATGCTGTGCGTTTTGGTATTTTTTGGTCCGCATATCATGTATGTTTTTGAGAGATTAGTCTGCAGGTCTCGCTTCTCCATAAAGCCCACAAAGAATGTAATCAGCTGCTACAAGCCATTTGCAGTCCTGGCCAGTAGCACGGCATCGTCCGTGTAAAGGAGAGCCGGAATGGGGTTATTGCACGTCAGCCCCCACATTTACCAGGACAGATTCAAGCTCATCAATGTAAAGCAGGAATGAAATTGGGGCAAGCACACACCCCTGTCTGTCCCCATGATTAACTGAGACGGCTGAGGTGCTTTCACCATTATTGCCATATCAAGATTGAAAATTTCAGGTCCCAATGTTCAATCCAGGCCCCGGGACAGATTGTGACAAAAAACCAGGGCAGAGTTCGCCCCCAAACATGATACAAAGAGCGGGGAGAGGCAACCATGGCCAGCGACGAAAACAGCGGGCAGACCAGATACACTTCGGGATGAGTTAATTAGTCTTATAGGAGATGATAGAGGTAAAGCTATATCTACATCCAAGTCCCCCCCTCCCCCCTCCCATCCATTCATGGACTTGCCGGGAACACATGCAGTCTTACCAAGTCAGTCAATGCTCTCTAGATTTGCATGGAACACATACCTGTTCGCTCGCAGGGGATGGTCCAGATGATGAGGTCGATGTGCAGATTGCTAAGCACCCGCAGCAAGTGGAAAAGGTGCCATATGTCTATATAAAAAAAAAAAAACAACGGAAGAATCTATCTAGAGCCAGTATATGACAAACCTAACATTGCCTGTAACAACATTTCCTCTACCATTACCATCCTGCCGCCCTGAAATCGATGAGGCAATAACCTAATCACCCCCACCCCTTACACACAAGAAGGATTTGCTCATGGAAATTACAGGGTGAACCAGCATATTTGTAAATCCAATGTATTTTTATGAGATCGGTATATCCTCAGGGACACGTGTGGTAAGGGTAGGGACATGAGCAAGAATAATCACATAGGGGCAATACGCAAGGGGCAGATTGATTACAGGAATAGAGATTGGGCAAGAGTGTGCCCCAACATCAGTCCATGTGTCCCCAGCCTTCGTTGTTAGCCTTTTTGTCATCTGAGTCTGTGCCGAGGTTAGGATAGTAGGCTTTAAAGGGAGGGCAGGAGCAGTCCTGGTGGCGGCATCATCCTTATCCCCTTGTCCACGGACACTAGACTTTTATGAAGAGCCCAGTGGAGTAGGGTAAATTTGTTTACCCTCAGCTGCCCAAGGTTGCTCCTTTGATGGGGTGAGAGCTTATTACTTGTAGAGTTTAAGAGGGGCTCGATGTTGGAAAGACACTCAAATAATGGGCCTAATTTAATAACCAGTAAGTAGCCCAGTCGCCTGCAAATAAAATCCCAAGGGTCCCAGGCAGCCACACCAGATTGAATCACTGGAAGCTGCCTTTACTTTTTACTTATGACAGTAGTTTTTAAGCGAGTCCTCCTGGGGTATACGGGCCTTTTCGCCTCACGAGCTAGGGAGGATGTGAGGTTCTGGACTTTTAAGAGTCCAGAGGTGTCAGGGAAACAACACCCGAAGACCCCTGAGTTCCCCCTGTCCCGGTGCACAAATAAACAGAGACACGGGCTTCTCGATGGCGGCGTCAAAGACCAAGGTTTATTTACTGCAGGGACACAGAAATCATAGGAACCACACCGAGGCAGAATCTAGGAGACTGTTCGAATTGCATTAAGTGGGTCGTTTCTTAAATACAAGAAAAATGTCTTGGGGCAACATTACACGAATATTTCTCATGCCCAACCCGGTGTCCCAAACAGATAATAAATAAATATCAAACAATGATTAGCTGTAGGTTTTCGGTATTCGATCAGGCTCTCTTGTCAGTTCTTCATTCTTTACTTGATCCTCCCCGTCATAAAAATCGTAACCTCCCCATTGTAAAAGCCCAGAAGGAAAGGAGCAGAGCCAGGTGCAAAGGATTGAAACGTAGGATAAGAGGTGTTTATGGATCATAAACGGGCAGGGCAATCGTCTTCGGCCTTTTCAGTCAGGACAACGGACACGAGAACCAGTATAGCAGGACTGGCCTCAGGCAAGGGAGGCAGCTTGATTCTGCCTAGTCACGCATCGTCAGCCTTTCTCGGGCTCGAGCTTACGTGTCCTTAACAAGGTGATCCCGCCGGGGTCATCGTCCGTTCTTTGACTATGTGAGGGCAAGAAACAAGATGGATGCCGTAACTAAAATGGATGCCGTGACTTTTACGAGAGGATGCCCTATTTTTCAGTGAATTCATGCTAGTTGCGCAGCGAAAACACTGTCATGTATACAATGGATCATTTGCGGTTCATTGGTACCAAAATCGTGTCAGTAATACGATACCGAATTCACGGGTTCGGATCGCTACAGAACCTCAGACCGTCCTTTTGCCCTTACATAGGCAATAACTCACTCTATGTCAGAGTCCATTTCTATGTTCATTAGGTCACTGATATGTTGTTGTAGCATTACTCTTTCTCGTGGTGCATCTCTGAAAACAGGTGGTCTTCTTACGCACGATGAAACACAAACGCTACATAAGGCAGGGCCACACTGAATAATGAGACAGCACGAAAATAAAAATACTAACGTAACACCAATGACCATTAGAACCTTCCACCCCCATGCAGATAACAGATTCCAGAACCATCCCATTAGTGACCAGTCACCTTCCTCTACGTGAATGGAGTCGGAGATTTTGTGTAACTTAGAGATGGCCTTGTATACTGTTGGCGCATTATCTGGGATAAAAACGCAGCAACTTGCTTGGATCATCTTGCATACATCTGCAAGTAACACATCAAGAACCATACGGTTCTGTAACGTCATGAGGCGATCCGCTTGAAGCTCAGCTGTCAGGTTACTAAGGGCACCTGTAGTTTCGATAATGGTGGATTCAACTACTCGTGTTAGTTGACGCAGGTTTCTACTGTTGACCATAGGCCCCCAGAACGGGAGGAAACCTTTGAAAAAGTCTCCTGCTTCTTGGCCAGCAGTATCCTCTTTACTGAATACACCTCTCACAACTCTCGTTTTGTGATAGTCCGGTGCAGCAGTGTATGTCGGAGGTAACAGTTGAGCGATATAACATGAGCCTGAGAAGTCAGCGGGCAGCCATGTATATGCTCTGTCTTGACAAACAAAATAGGTACCCTTAGCGGCTAAGAATGCAGGGGAAGATTGTGACGGGAACACGTATGTTTCAATGCAGTCACTCTTCCCTAGTCGAGCTTTCGGATTCCTCCAATTTCCTTGCAAACAGACCTGACCTTGGTGGGGTACGACCCAGATCGGAGTTGAGCTCTTACGTTTGTTCTCACCCAGAGTAATGCCATATTCTGTAATGTTCCACCCCATGTAAACTCGCAACTCATCCTTGGGAATGTACGGAGTATTATTGACATCTCTCACCATATCAGTGATTCCTTTTACCAAGGCTCTATTAGCAGAGTTATACCGGGTGGAACGCGGAGGTCGTGGAGGGTAGGTCTCTAGAGCATAGGCGAACATGGTCTGAAATGCCCAGAATGATCCATTATAACTGAAAGGCAGAACCAAATAAGGGATGCCCTTGTCCATGGTATGTGGTATCAGGCCACATACCCAGCAGTTTGTTGTGTTAACCACTAGTTGATGTTGGTGCAAGAGCTGAATGAAAGTGTTATTTATAAACTCAGAGCGTCGAGCTTGCTCGTGGGCAGGAAAAGGATGAAAAGAATGAATAGAACCAATAGTCGGGGAAACAGAAATATGGGGAGATACTGTAGACGTAACAGGTGCAAAGATCAATTGAATACCAAAAATAATTCCGCCTACCAGAGTTATAAAAACAATCAGAAGTGTCAGGGCACATTGCATTAGGAAACATTTACTATACAATAGGTCATATAATTTTGTCTTGTGCACATTTATGACTTTAACCCGTCGTAATTCAGGAAGCTCCATCTTCTACAACCGTTCGCAACGGATGGTTTGTACCTGTTAAAAACTTACCTCTGTTTATCCTGGGAGTTCCCAAGACAAACAGAAGAAACCGACCTAATGTCTGATTCCCTGTAAATTAAAACAAGGCACACGTTACGACCCTACGGTAACCCAGACGTCAAGGGAAGAGGATAGCAAAAATAAAAGCAAACTTCCTGACTGTACGGGATGCAATACGATCAAAACAGTTTTACAGTTATCAAACAGAAATGTAATAATGCAATGTCATCAGTTCATCACATGAGAACGTAGATTATATCTGTACTTTCCAGGTCTTGTTTGGTCTTGAAATAGCTGGTCCACAGGTGCAGAAATGTTCGATTCCACAGGTGACAAGTGTTCACTTTGTACAATACTCGGTTCAGGATTCAAAAGAGCGGTTTCTGCTGAGGTGCCAAAGTTCTGTGTTTTAGTTCGTGGATGGTCCGTTAGGTACTCTGCATCACTGAAAGGGATGTGCCTAGGAACAGGTTCTATCTCGGATACACCAATTCCCTGTCTAACCCAGTTGTCATACGGGAGTGGAAGAGGGACACGCTTCGTATGGCTGGCGTGCACCCAATTTTTCCTGCCAGCTAGGCGTACTGCAGTTCTGGTTACGAGGAGGACCTGGAACGGGCCCACGAATCTTGGCTGAAGGTTTCGAGTACGTTCAAAGTTCCGTACTACAACCTGGTCGCCGGGTTTCAACGTATGACCTGGACTCTCCGGCAGTTTAGGCAAGGATTCAAATACCTGTTGATGAATAAGGCTCAGTTTAGCAGTCAGATCATGAAGGTAATCAATCAACATTGGGTATTCTATCTGTTTGAATTCCTTTGGCCTAGGGACTCCCCAAACATTAGCAGGGCGGCCGAACACAATCTCATATGGGCTAAGCCCTACTCGAGAGTGTACAGTCGCTCTGGTGGACAGTAAAGCTAGAGGCAGGGCGTCTGGCCAAGAGAGACCAGTGGAAGCTTGAATTTTCGCAAGCTTCAGCTTCAGGGTGCCATTGTACCCTTCCACCAAACCTGCTGACTGTGGATGATTCGCACTGTGGAATTTTTGTACAATTCCTAGACCTGCACACACACTCTTCATAACTTTCCCTACAAACTCACTTCCGTTGTCTGACCAAACAATCCGTGGCATGCCATACCTAGGGAAGTATTCTTTGAGGAGGATTTTGGCAGTGGACATGGCAGTGTTATCCTTTAATGGGTATGCCTCAATCCATCTTGAAAAGGCACATACTACCACTAGGACATACTTAAGATTGTTACACCTGTCCATGTGGATATAATCCAATTGAATCACTTCAAAGGGACAAGAAGGGGGAGCAAAATGACCAGTTGGGGTTGGGGTTCCCTTGCCAGGATTATGCATCAGGCATACCATGCAGTTTTTCACCACTCTTTCCGCACACTTAGTAATTCCATCATTCTTCCATACTGGAGCTAACATTTTACAGATCCCTTTCGAACTGATGTGCGCCGCTCCATGCGCCATCGTGACTACCGCAAGTACATACGCATCAGGTAACATCCAACGTTGCTGCTCAGACAGATCAATCCAACATCCACTTGGATCCATTTTACCCGTTTTCTCCTTCCATTCATTCTTCTCATTTTCAGTTGCTTCATTCTGGATTGCTTTCACACTGTCAATCGTATTCTCACACATTCCTGATTCAGCAATCCATCTTGCAGACGCTGCAACGTACATTCGGCTCGTCATGTTCTTGGCCGTTTCTTTAGCGACCTCATCAGCAAACGCATTCCCTCGGCCAACATCATCCGTAATCTTTCGATGTGCACTGCACTTCACAATCGCAACTTCATTCGGTAGGGTCAGGGATTCTAATAGATCGTTGACTAACTGTCCATGTTGGATCTTAGTTCCATGGGACGTGAGAAAACCTCTTTCTCTCCAGAGACGCCCAAAATTGTGGGCAACGCCGAAGGCGTACTGGCGATCAGTAAACACATTCACTCTCTTTCCCTCAGCTAAAACACACGCTCTTGTCAATGCAATTAATTCTGCTGCTTGGGCAGAATTCTGACTCACTCTTGCAGTCTCAACAATCGTACTCAAAGTCGTAACTGCATACGCGGCCGTCACATCACCATTCTGTAGTTTAAAACAGGACCCATCGACATATAACGTGCCGTCTGGGTCTGATAACGGAGTATCTTTTAAATCAATTCTACCTTTTGTCTCTTCCTCCGTTCTGAAACAACAATCATGGGGCTCTGAATCACTCGACTCCTGAGTAGTCGGCAACAGTGTTGCTGGATTCAATATGTTACATCGCTTGATCTGAATGTGACTTGCCAAAAGCGTCAGCTCATAGCCTGATAATCTAGCACTGGTGAGGTGCTGAGTTTTCGTTCGATTCATGAGTGTATCCACAGCATGTGGAACCATGACTACTAACATGTTGTTCATGACTAGTCCAGCAGACTGTCGAATAGACACTGCGGCTGCTGCCGTGGCTCTTAAACAACTTGGCAATGCTCTGGCTACCGGATCTAATGTGGATGAAAAGTACGCACAAGGCCGCTGTTTGTCGCCAAATTGTTGTGTTAATACACTTAATGCACAACCTTCTCTTTCATGGACATATAGTGTAAACGGCTTACTGTAGTCAGGAGTACCCAACACAGGAGCTGAACACAGCGCGTCACGTAAGTCGGAGAAGCTCTGTTGACATTCATCAGACCATGGCAAAGGGCTCGGAACACCTTTTCCAGTCAGGGCTACCAACGGTTTTGCCATGAGAGAAAAATTTGGGATCCATTGCCTACAGTATGACGTAATACCCAAAAACGCACGCACTTCTCTTTGTGTGCTTGGTACAGTCATCTGCGAAATTGCTTTGATTCTCTCTGGGGTCAACCTTCTTCCCTCCTTTGACAAAAGATGACCTAAGTAGGTCACTTCTTGGCAACAATATTGCAGTTTAGAAGGTGACACCTTGTGATGTAAGTCTGATAAATGACGCAATAAAGAAATAGTAGCTGCTTTGCAAGTTTCCTTGTCGTCAGCGGCTAGTAAAAGATCGTCCACGTATTGGATCAGAGCAACACCATGAGGAAGTACAAGAGCGTCTAATTGACTTTTTAATGCTTGGCTATAAACTGAAGGGCTTTCACAATAACCTTGTGGAGCGCGTTTGAATCTGAAACTGCGTCCTCCTACGGAGAAACCAAAAATGTCTCTACTTTCTTCTGCTATGGGAATGCTGAAGAATGCATTTTTCAAGTCGATCACCGTAAACCATGATGCCGATGCAGGAATCAACGTCAATAATGCAGTGATATCTGGTACCACTGGGAACTGTGGAATCACAATTTTATTTACCTCTCTGAGGTCAATCACAAATCTGTAGATTGGAGGTTTGGAAGGGTCAGTTCATTTCAGAATCGGCAGAACAGGACTATTGCAGACGTTTCCTCTAGTTTCCTCTATCACATCTTTCTGTATCAAGTCTTTTACAATCAGCAAGAGTGCTTGTTCACCTTCATTTGAAATCCGATACTGTGGGATTCGTGGAAATTTAACATTCGCTTTTAAACTTACCACGTAAGGGGGAATTTCCAAGAGGCCTACATCGTTGGGACCAGTTGCCCAAAGAGTATCAGGGAGAGAACGCAGCTCCGGTGGGAGCTTGTCCATCGACATGTACATCGGGGAGATGACTCCTTTACCTAATGTGAGCTGTACTCCTGAAGGAGAACAGTACAGTGTCGCATGCAGGCGTTTCAACAGATCTAAACCAAGCAGATTCTCATTACAACCGGTTGTTAAGATGAGGGGTGCTTCTAGCTCGCATGGCCCAACAGTGATAGATAAAGGACTGGACACAGGATTGTGAACAGGGGCGCCTGAGAAACCTACTGAAGTGTTCGTTAAGCCGGACAGAGGTGCGCCAGGGAGTTTCGCACGCATGATTGAACTTTTTGCCGCACCAGTATCCAACAGAAACGGTTCGACCACGCCTGATGTAACTACTGTGACATAAGGTCCACTCTGATCAACTGGAACTGATACTACTCCCTCTCTCTGCCTGCGGCTGTCCTATTGCTCGCTTCTTTGAATCTCTTCATTATGATCATAGTAATCTTCAACATGATACTTTGGAGATCTACCTAGCTGCGTAGGTTGTATATTTCGCTGGTCGAAATAATTCGATTGGCGATCAGTCTGTGGTGTCATCGTACCACGCCCTCTACCTCTAGGAGCTTGCATAAACCCAACATTACCTCTCTGAGCTGGGACACCACTAGTTTGTGGGTGTAGTACTGGACACTCATTCTTATAATGACCCTCCTTTTTACAATAAGCACACTGATTCCATGCTAACTGTTGTCGGGGAAAATTATAATTAAATCTCTGGGCCGTCCCTTGCTGGAATTGTGGCTGCTGCTGAAACTGGGGCCGCTGCTGTGAATCTGACTGATTCGAACGAGGCGGATATGCCTGTTGCAAAAGAACTTTGGTTTTTAAATCTTTCGTTTTCTTTTCTGATTTTTCCTTCTCTTCTTTCTCTCTATTCTCGTAATACTGAGCAGTTGCAAGTATCTGTGCTGTCGTCGACACTGCCCATGCACTTTCAGAATCCTTTAACTTATTACTAAGCTCAGGTAGTAAATTAAACACGAACTTATCAACAAACAACCTCTGACCTCCCTCGGGACTCATATCTTGCCCACTGTGGTCTACGAAGGTCTCTTCAAATCTAGTGAAGAAGTCAGAGACGCTTTCGTCCTTCTTCTGCTTGCATGCTGATAGTTTATCCCAATTTACTCGTGACGCTGGCATCAGCATTTTCATCAGATTAATTATTCTGCCAGGTAAGTCAGCAATCAGAGGTTCAGGTTTAGCTCCACCAACCTGCTGTGCGTCTGCCGCTACGATAGCTGGCCAATCACCTCCTAAGGCGACTGGGTGGTTCTCTTGCCGAATCTTGGCCCATATAGGCTGTGGCACTACATTACCAAATAGCATTTCAATGTCTGCCAAATTCATGATACACGCTTGGACTGTCTGTGTTAATTCTTTGTAATAACCAGCAGGATTTTTACGAGGGTCTGGTAATGCTTGTTTTACTGCTAATACGTCAGCCCGTTTCCAAGGAATGTGTATCCACACTCTCTGGAATTGTGCTGGAGCGGCTGCAATACCCAAGTTCCCATCAGCGGCAACTGCTTCGCGCCATATGGGCGGAACTTCTCTCATCGGATACTGACCTCGTCTTTTCCTAGTTATCGGTGTACCATCAGGGTCTCTTGTCACCCGAAAAGGGGACTCATCCCTATAAGCTAAAATTAATTCTATCGCTCTCCCTAATTCTGGACCTATCACCATTCCTGCGGCGAATTTCTGCTGAATATTTATTAAATCAGAGGGGACTGTATCTAAGTCATCATCTTCCCATTCCTCACGCACAAGAGAACACATCACGTCAAAAACATAACGTTGAGTTGGTTCATTCCACTGCATAAATGTGTCTAACACTCTTCGTGCATCATACTTCGCAGCTTTCGACATCCACCTAAGAGCTGTCGAATCTAACGTCTCTCGTTCCTCGGGACCAGGAAGCTGGCTACGTCTCTGTATAGAGTCAGAAACGGGGGTCCCAATTAAGGACCTGTAGAGAGGAGTTAAGATATTAGTTACAGAGTCGGTTATTTTCCGACGAACGGAAAGCTGAGTCAGAATGACAGGGCTTGGGGACAGGGCAGCTGAAGCAGATGAAATAGTAAGGGTAGGAGTAGTAGGTAAAGCAGTTTGCGAAACGATAGGCAAAGGCGGAATAGGCGACCCAGGAAGAGGGGGTGCCGTAGGATCATTGATCACGGGAAAGACAGGAGCTGGATTCAAAGGAAGTGGAGCACCTATTCCAGGCTGACCAGCAGCTGGCTGTGCAACAGGTAGTAACTGTGGTGCTGTAATACCCTGTGCATACGGTGGAGGTGAACTCAACAGGTAAGACAACAGGGGATCCTTTTCAGGGTCCTCTATCGGCTTAGCAGGACATGATGGCAATACAGGGTAACATTTATCAATCGCTAAATTATGTTTTCTATTCTCCATCTCCATTGCTTTCTCGGTCTCGTTGACATGCAGCTGCCTAGCAGACTCCATTAAAGTCAACCCTTTCTGTTTCTGTTCTTTCTTTGTTTTCCTAATTTCTCTCTGTTTGGCTTCTTTGCGCCATACGCGAAAAGAATCAAACATTGCCGGCCGGGCTTTTTTCTTGAACAACTTCATTTCTAAATTATCTAGAATTTCCGTTTCGAAACTACCATGCGGTGGCCAACTAAGGACACCATCTTTCTTGGTATAACGGACCCATACTTCATTATACCTAATAGGACCCACACCATGTTTACAATAGAGCTCATATGTAGGAGTCCCAATCGGAGGAACCGAACACGAATCCTCCAACTGTGAATCCCCGTTGCAACGTAACCAGGACAAAAAACAGTTGCTACCCTTAGTCATGACTACAAAGACAAATTCCAACCAAAATGTGCAGAGAACTTAGGCCTACCAAAATGAACCAATACCAAATACAAAGATTATCTTAACAAGAGCAACCAATGATAATCTACAAATCCAAAACAAACGTATCCAAATAACCAAACTGAGCACAACCCACTTAATACTTAACTGAAATGTGGAAGACGTCACCAAGGAGAACCCGTCTACGTCTCACCGTACTAAGGTCTGCACCTCGGGTCCAAGACAGGGCGACAGTCAAGGAAGCGGTCCTCTGTAGCCGTCTGGGAACGAGAACCCTCGTGGAAGAGATCGTCGGGCCACTTTTACGACATGCAGGGATCGATGAAGCGGGGTACCTCCCTCCGGAATCTTCACACGAAACTTCTCGAACTTTTCAGGCTTTGGACCGGTACCGGATGACGTCGCCCCACGTTGGGCGCCAATTTGAGGTTCTGGACTTTTAAGAGTCCAGAGGTGTCAGGGAAACAACACCCGAAAACCCCTGAGTTCCCCCTGTCCCGGTGCACAAATAAACAGAGACACGGGCTTCTCGATGGCGGCGTCAAAGACCAAGGTTTATTTACTGCAGGGACACAGAAATCATAGGAACCACACAGAGGCAGAATCTAGGAGACTGTTCGAATTGCATTAAGTGGGTCGTTTCTTAAATACAAGAAAAATGTCTTGGGGCAACATTACACGAATATTTCTCATGCCCAACCCGGTATCCCAAACAGATAATAAATAAATATCAAACAATGATTAGCTGTAGGTTTTCGGTATTCGATCAGGCTCTCTTGTCAGTTCTTCATTCTTTACTTGATCCTCCCCGTCATAAAAATCGTAACCTCCCCATTGTAAAAGCCCAGAAGGAAAGGAGCAGAGCCAGGTGCAAAGGATTGAAACGTAGGATAAGAGGTGTTTATGGATCATAAACGGGCAGGGCAATCGTCTTCTGCCTTTTCAGTCAGGACAACGGACACGAGAACCAGTATAGCAGGACTGGCCTCAGGCAAGGGAGGCAGCTTGATTCTGCCTAGTCACGCATCGTCAGCCTTTCTCGGGCTCGAGCTTACGTGTCCTTAACAAGGTGATCCCGCCGGGGTCATCTTCCGTTCATTGACTATGTGAGGGCACGAAACAAGATGGATGCCGTAACTAAAATGGATGCCGTGACTTTTACGAGAGGATGCCCTATTTTTCAGTGAATTCATGCTAGTTGCGCAGCGAAAACACTGTCATGTATACAATGGATCATTTGCGGTTCATTGGTACCAAAATCGTGTCAGTAATACGATACCGAATTCACGGGTTCGGATCGCTACAGAACCTCAGATGAGAGCACATCAGATGTAGGCCCTATTATGGTATCTTCCCTTCGCACCTCCGCAGAAACATCAGGGCCATGGACAGTTTTTTTTTTTTGTTTTTTTTAACAGAGTTTTATATAGCTCGAAATTGACCCGAATCGGGTATCTGAGCGCTTTACATGGCACCAGTTACGTTACATGAGGACACACATTCATTGTTGTTAGGCACAGGGAGATTTTGTGATTTGCCCAAAATCACAGGATGTTCAGCGTCATTGCCGCGACTCGAACCCAGTTCCCCAGATTCAAGGTCCACCGCCCTAGCCATTAGGCCAAATCCTCTCTCCAAAGTTACTCCCTTTAGGGAGGAGCATGGCTAACACAAGCCCTATGGCTCCCATTTGGCTGGTCAGCATCAGGGCCATCAGATAAGAGAGGGCAAGGCAAAAGGAGGGCTACTAAAATCTTCCGCAGTTAGGGATAGTCTAAGTTCCACCAATTGAATCTCCTTGGATATCACGTCCACAGCCTTGACTAGAAAACTCTTTGGTGGTGTGGGCAGACGTGATTGCCCCAGGAGCTGCTTTCCATTTCCCCATTGCACAAGTTATTAATACAGGCGAGATAAGCAATAAATGTTCAATACACAGTTAAAGTGTTCAGTAAGCTACCGCGACGGTACCTTAGGACAGCAGTTAATCCCCAATAACGCCAGTGGAAAATGAAGAACAGCCCAACTTCTGTCAGTTGCTGATGGGTGCAGGATGGGCCCAGGATGGGCCCAGGCTTAGGTGAGTTGGCAGAAGGGGTGTAGGACTTGCAGTCCCCAGCAATGGCGGTAGCAACTGCGACGGCTCTCCCCTGCTCGTACTGATGACATTAATGACATCGGGCAATATGGGTCACACTGCTGGAAGCTAGAAGGTCCTTGCCACAGCAACAATGTCCACGGTAATCAAACACAGCCCCCTTGTTAAGTGTGGGAATCACCCTCCCATCGGCTAACAGGGGGTGGAGACTCTGAGTGGTGAAAATTTAATCTTACATTGACGCAGTGACTGGGTTTCATTGGTGTTTTAGAAAACTCAAACTGCATGAAAGCTTTTCCTCTTCCTCGAAATGGAGTGCAGATATTTTGGGGCAGAAGTCCAATGTTTTTGACTCTGGCACGGATTCTAGTTTTGCATGTCTTATACCTGCTGAGTCTGATGACCTTAAACATCCTGTTGATACCACATGCCAGATGGGTTAGAGCCCTTTCCCAGTGCCTGAGAAACTAGTGGCTCAAAAATTGAGGATCTTGGCTCTGGTGCAGATCTTCAAGACCGTCCATCTGGATCTATCCTGGTGGATGTTCCATTCAATATTATGGTGGGCTGTCCCTTCATACAGATGCAGGGTACTGTAGTTCTGGACACCCCGTTGTTGGATTGGGGTTCCTGCCTGAGCAGCATTACAGTGCCAACCAATTTGTGTCCGAGCAGCACTTGTACATAACCATGCTGACGCTGCTGGTTGTCTGCCTTGCTATGAAGACCTTAATCTCTATTTTAAGGAGCACCATTTGGGTTCTGTCTGACAACACTACCGCCGTCCATTTTATCAACAAACTGGGTGCCTGGTGGTGTTGGTTCTTTTTTTGGGAGGCGATTTGACTGTGGTAGTGGGTTCAGTAACTGAGAATTTTCCTGGTGGTTGCACATTGTGCAGGCTCCGTCAGCCTGAGAGCAGATGGGTCATCTCTCCTCAGAGGACCATGAAGTGATAGAAATGATCTTCTCTAAATTGTTGTACTCATACATAGATCTTTTCATCACAGTCTAGAACAAGAGGTGTCTTCAGTTTTGTACTATAGTCTTACCTCAAAATGGTTTCCTGAGGGATGCATGGGTTCAGTTGGCCACAAGGCATGCCATACTTGTTTCCACTGATTCTCTTTTTGTCAAAAGTCATGGTGATGGTGTGGGAAGATAAAGTACATCTGATTCTGGGCAATGAGGATTGGTTTGCCACACAAGGCAAACGGTATCCTCAATGGGGTGAACCTGCTATTGTTGCAGGTTGGTCATGTCCTCGACCCCAGAAGCCAAATGCTGTAGCTGCACGCATAGTACTTGCGTGTTAGCTGCTAGAATACTGTTGTGTAGGTTCTGAAGTTATAAATGTCAGTTTGGTAGCCAGCAATCCTGCCACAAAATGTATTTATGCGGGCTGCTGGAACAAGTTTTTTCAGCGGAGCGATTTTAAAGGCCTATGTTTTTGTACTCTCTTGCCGAGCATGGCTTATTTGTGGCTAATATCCAACCTTATTTGGCTGCCCTGTGCTTTCATGTGACTTTCTGACCGACCGTCAACTGTAGTGTCTCATTTTCTAGGAGGTTTATTGTATTTGTTTCCTCCCACTCGTTTATTGTTCAATGGGATTTGAATCTTGTGTTGACTTTCATTATGGCATCTTCATGGAGCCAATGCAGACAGTTTGTTGGTGGCAATGATTTCAGGGCATAAGGTTGAAGAACTTCAAGGTTCTGAGTTATCCACCATTTATGGGATTTTATCTGGGCAGTTTTGTTCTCATATCTGATCGAAGTATGGTCTGGTTTCCACATGGCTAGTCCATCCTTCTTCTGTCTTTCTTTTCTCCATCTCAGCCCACCAAGGAGGAGGAGTGGCTCCATAAATTGGACTCCAAGTGTTTAGTATCCTATTACACTGAACTTAAGAACACAGAGTGGATGATGAGCTCTTTGTAGGTTCTCGGAGATCGAAGAGGTAAAAGGTGATGCCCAAGCACCATTTCACTTTGAGGTATTCTCAGTTTCAGATCTGTTATGCCTTGGCCAAGAAAGACCCACCAGAGTGCCTTTGTGTCCACACCACTAGTCCTTTGGCTGCCTCCACGTCTCTCACAGAGGTGTTGACATCTGCCAATCAGTCACACTGTCATCCTTGCATAGTTTTGCTAAACATTAGTGCCTCGCTCTGTTACAGCTGTTTTGCATGATTTATGTGCTTGACCAGCACTAGTCAGTCCCTTCTTCTGAAGGGTATTGCTTTGGTACTCATTCATAAGTTGAGGATTTTGGAGGAGGATGTATCCATCAGAAGAAAAAGTTACTTCCCTTCAGTGTATACATAATCTTAATACAAATTCCACCAATGCCCATCCTCTTCCTCAGAGTTTTACTGCTTTTAGTAATTAAATGACACAGAATGCAAACATATTGTGTGTTATATTGGTTGCTGCCACTGCTGCTCTATCAGTTCCTCTCTGCATATGTCAATGAGACACGAGCAAAGTATCAGGAAGGTTGCTGCCATTGATGCTCTATCGGTTCCTCTCTGCATATGTCAGTGAGAAATGGTACACCAGGAACTAAAGAGAGAGCGCCGATTAGCACTTTAAAGATTATGCTGTTGTCACATCCAGAATTGGTGGAGTGATGGCTGAACTAGCATGGTGACGCTTGAGAGCTATTTTTGCAGAAAACGTTTATAAGTGCAGTCAGGTGTCTAGAAGATACTGATAAGGTGAGGAATCTGTGCAAAGATTATGTATCCACCAGAAAAGTTACTGAACTTAAGTAAATTCTAAACCACGCATGTGATTTGATGGTGGACCTTTAACTGAGCGAACAAGCCAATAGATTCTCATACAAGAATTTATAGATAATTCAGCAGTTTTAGGTTTAATATTCAATTATTGTAAATCCCTAGGACTGAGCATCCCTTCAAGCTCCGATTAGTTTTCAGATATTTTACATCGGAATGCACTATATGACGCTACAGGCCACATTGAGTATCTTAGAGTAAAAATCCTAAACAGATAAGAAATACTCTGACAGTAACATCCCTCCCTTTCTTGGTGCATTGTTTAAAGACCTCTGCAGATGGGGCAAATTGTAGTATTGAAACAGATTTTTTTCCTTGAGTTTGGTATGTGACACAAATCCTCTCATTGATAAATCCCATTGGGTCTTTGAAGACCATCCCGACTAAATTATTAAACTTTGTATGGCAGAATGAGCCACAGCAAATATTGAAAGCTGCACTTCTCAAGCCTACTGAGGAAGGTGGTTTATAGCCCCGAACCGCCAAACATGCATCCAAACCTCTACGAAAGGGAGAATTGCCGCTCATCAGTCTAGCAAGCAATTCATAATTTTAGCAGCAAAGCTTATGATAGCACACACTTGGAAACTCCCCAGTCTGCTTCCGAATGAAATGTGGTGGGTCAAACTGAGGACCTGCTACACAATGGAAGAACTAACTGCGACAGTATGGGATGGAATGTCAAAAAGATATTGGCTCCATTCCATCCCTCATGTTATAATTCTTAATCATCAGTTGTTAGGAGTAGGTAGTGAAAAAATCTTGCATGAAGAGTTGTCAGGAGGGGGGGCGTGGCCAAGCCAGCTACGATGGCGGTCGTGTCCTGCTGAGGCTCCACGATCGGGTCTGCATAATGCCAGTTTCCTAGCGTCGCCCTGATCTACCCAGACACCAGCCAGGTGGCGGAACACATGCGGCACCAAACGGGGTTGTGAATTTGTAACTGGGTGCACTCCCGACGACATAATGGAGGAAATTTGGATGCAGGTTCCCGGGGACAAGATGGTGCCCGCCAGTCTCTGATTGCGAGCTCCGGGAGATCAGACCGGAGCCCCGAGACGTACTCCAGCAGCAACACTTGCGCAGGTGGACAAAGCCACAGTGTCGGCGAGTGGGCACTCCGACACTGCTGTGGCCTGACGCGATCTCCGGAGCACACATAAGGATGCAGACAGCGATGGCGGTGATAGGCGGCGGCCCGCCCTTTTGGCTGCCGCGGTCATTCCTTCACTACTCCACTGACCCGCAATCCCGCCGAGCAAGATAGGAGCACCAACCAACGTCCAGCAGTACTCCAGCGGCTGCCTGACCCTAAAATGGAGCCTAGTGATTGCAGCAGATGGCGGACTTGAATACGGATCCCTGGAGACCCCTGAGGGCATAAGGCACCGCCGAGACAGAGGTGAACAGCGGACCCCATGCGTCCAGTGTCAAAATTAAAGGGAACTTCTCCAGTTGCAGCAGGGGCCCAACGTGCTCAAGGCAGCTGCCGCCTGACCTTAAAATGGCGGCTATATAACCTGGACTCCCCCCTGCTCCTATCTAACCGGTTAGACACTACTGAGGTACGCAACCTGACTACTAGGCCACTGGTGGCCCCCGCAAGAAACTCTCTCCCGTACCGACACGCAACTTTCACTACGCCTCTCAGTGCAGCACCCACAACCGCAAAGAAGCGAGCTGAACGCTGAAGCAAACAGACCGAGGATCCCCCTCTCCCACCTTCAGACACCTACTGAGCAGCCGTTGACTCCATTTCTTGCCCGGTGGGTGTCATTTCTTCAACAGGACCACACAACCCAGCATCAGATAATCTTCACGGTGAGAAACACGCTACACCACCTGTGACAACGCCCGCATCGCGCGAGGTCTCCTCACCCACCGCAATGGGGGAAACAGAGCAACACAGCATACCACAGTCCCCTAGACCGCCCCAGAGAACATGCCAAATACCCCGACATGGGCCACGACTACTGCACCTCAATCCGACCTGTCAATTTCAGACAAACTGGATAAGGTCTGAACTGCCATCAAACTCTCCAGAATGTCCATGGAAGAACAACTTGGCACCCTCGCGACTGATGTCAGCCTTATCCGAGATGACCACCGCAAAATGGCAGACAAAGTGAAGGAAGGAGAGAGGACAATGGGCGACCTGCAGCCCACCGTCAAGGCGCACGAGAAGACGCTGCAGGACGTCCTGAGCCGTCTCACCACCATAGAGGAATGCGCCAACTATTTAGAAGTGCGCTCGAGGCGCTGTAACATCCGCGTGCTGGGTCTCCCGGAGGGGATTGAAGGCGCGAACCCGCTGCAATACCTAGAAGCATGGGTGAAGACCTTCACCCCCACATCTGACCGCACAGCATTCTTCTCCATCGAACGCGCCCACAGGGTTCCGACCCGAAGGCCTCCACCGGAAGCAGCCCCCAGACCGATGCTGGCAAAATTCCTGCACTTTCAAGACCGGGATGCGGTACTTCGAGCAGCCAGACAAGCAGCCCCTCTGTGCGTGGAAAATAAACAGATAATGATATTCCCCGACTGTGCACGAGCAGTGCAGCAACAAAGGTCTTTTTTGGAGGTGAAATGACAATTGCGAGCGAACAATATCCAATACTCCTTGCTCTTCCCAGCCCACCTCAAGGTTCTCTAAGGGCTCCTTTCTCTTTTTCACGAATGCCGAAGAAGCACACGAATGGGCAGAGCAACACTCTAAGCAGCAACACAGAACCGGGACAACACGAGGCTCACCTTTCAAAACACCCCGCACCAGAAGACGCAACCCAAAACAACAACTTGACGGGTCGAACAAAGAAACCGGGACCCCCACCCAAGACTCTCCGGACCTAGAACAAATTATGAAAGAACGACGGGAGGTTCTGCAAGCGGTGATTGACCTATAGACCTCCCCCCCTCCCCCCCCCCACTGTGGAGGACATAGATCGACCCCCGCACATCTTTTCATCGGAGGAAAAGGATGACCGCAACGGTACGCTGTCCGGAGCGGACTCCATTACGCCCCCCTTGGTCACCCCTCAGACAGTGGATGTCATCCTGGACGAACTATCGACCACCCTCTCGTCATGAGTTGATTCCACGAAGAACGCAGTAAGAACTTTCACCGCTCCGGCTCACCCATTGAGCTCATGCCACATAGACACGATCTGACATGCCTCAGGGAGTGGGAGCGACACCTGACCACATGGCTGTATAAAGCCATAAGGGAACGTACGAATAGACCCCTGGAGACCCTATGGACCACCTGGGAGGAAGAATTGGGGTGCTCCTTACATGAGAAAGAATGGGAGAGGGCTCTCGAATACCCCAATAAGGTGTCTAGAAACGCACGCTTTAAAATACAATTCTATATTCTACATAGGGCATATCTGACACCAACACGCCTCCAAAGATTTTGTCCTGACACCCAGTTCCTCTGCCCTAGATGTCACTCACAGGAAGCAGATTTTTATCATATATTTTGGAGCTTCCCTACTATACAAGCATACTGGCAAAATATTCACAAATCACTCAGAGAGCTCACCGGGCTCACACACATGACCACCTGGGAGGCCTGCGCACTGGGTATCTTCCGGAAACAGAAGCAACACAAAGTGTCCGTTAGGTTTATCTCACTGGCCATTTTGCTAGCTAAACTGGGCATAGCCATGCACTGGCGATTCCCCACAGGCCCTCCGATAGCGGCATGGGTGGGAGCAGCAAACAAATGGGCAGCAGCAGAGGAAGAAACACTACGAGAGGAGGAGGTGAAAGGGATACGTAAGCTTCCAATCTCCATGGAATGGGCCCTCCTACTGCACCAATTCAAACAGTCACCACCCCGTGATAACCCAGATTGCGCCACGCACGTATCGATGACCTCACAAGTTCAGTATCCGTTCAGTCTACAAATACACGCCCCGGATCTCCCCCCCACGGCGTTCACAGAGAACCACTAGTGCTTAGCACCATCCATTGCGACGCGCCCGAAAGCCAGATGTCAGAATACGCCCGACCATATGTCTCCCATTACCCCCAGTAGTGAACAGATGTACCAACTAACGGGTATACAACGCCCCAATCCTTCATATGACAACAGCACCCAGAACTCCATGAACACTTCTCCCCCCACCCCCCCAGTTTCATACTCCAGTTCTAATATGGCAATCACTTGACACGGCGCCTCACTATTACCAAAATAATCGTAGTATGAATAGTGCTGTACCACGTTGTAAACAGGGTATTGCAATCCAACCAACTGTATCCAAACAAGCTTTGTTATTGTAAAACGTAAATGCCAATAAAAAAAAAGGTTTAATTAAAAATAAAAAAATGCAGAGTTGTCAGGATTGGTACGTAAAAAACTGCGACAGAGGAGTTAGTTGGAAGTTGTGGAGCACCGGTCTATGGCAGCTGGGATGTCATAAACAAGAGCAAAGGAACAGACCAGGAGGAAATGGTTCAGGAATTATCCAAACAGGAGGAGGGTCAAGCACTTCAGGGGAATTTAAGTAGAGACAACTGAAAGAGGCGGCTGCCTTCCAACTGTTGTTGCTGCTACTAGTACTTTTTTCACTGTTTGCATTTACTGTTTTCTTTAGTTTCCCTGGTTCCAGTTTCCTTGCAGTTCTGTGACCTTGCCTGTTCTGGTTCCATACTACTTCCCTACATGACGATTCTTCTTTTGGGTTGTGGGATGCACCATGTTACTTCGATGCACCTCAGTACCGGAGCAGGATTCCTGGTATAATCATAAACTGATCCAGCTGGGGACTATTGGGTGAAATTAATAGATAACAAAAGATTTACATTTTTAAGATTCTTTACTTCTTTGCTTACTTTTCCTTATTAATCACTGTTGTTTATGAGTATAAAAGTATACTTCTGTGAACTACATCTAGTACTGCTGCTGCACACGCCTGTGAGGCCACTTCCTCAAAACTGTCGCACCTGACGTACCAGAGGTCAGTTTACGACACCCTCCTCAAGACCCAAAGATGCAGCTATAACCAAAGCATTGAGTGACCATCTTAATACAGTATTTTGTCTCTCAATATCCTAATCCTTTACTCACATTTTTCTCTAGGGTAATTAGGCAGGCCAGTTGGACCATTTCTGGTTTGCATGGGTTCCTAAGTATGGAGTGGATTACCGTCTAGGTTACTGCCACTAATCCCACACATGCTGCGAATCCTCACAAGAGGGAGTTCTTCCTTCACCTCTTTGGAAGCAAATTGAGGAGTATTCAAGTCTATCTTGTTAATGGTATAAAAGTACCTATAGCCGAGTCTCCATGTCCACACTAATACTCAGGCCCGGACTGGTGCTTTCGGGCACCGGGCAATCCCCCGGTAGGCTGGATGGGGTGGGGGCTGGTTTTCCGATATGGGGCCGGTTTTGTGGCTGGGGGGCCGATTTTCAGTCCGACTGTCGTCGTCGGACCGTGAGACTGTCTGACTGACTGTCTGACTCTCAGTCGGACAGACAGTCGGTCAGACTTCCAAGTTCCCAGCAAAAGCAAGACTACTACTCCAACCGAGTCCGCTCTCTGAGTGCAGCTGCAGGGAAAACAGCAGCAAGCCTGATTGACCCGTGCAGTGTGCAAGTGGAACCGAACATTCAGGAGGAGGAGGAGGTGCCTCTGCGCAGCGCGCAGAATAATGCACTGACTCCTCCTCCGCCGCGTCTGCGCGCCTCTCTAGGGTGCGGCTGATGTCATCCCCGCATGTTCATTGGGCCTCGCGCAATTAAAGCTGCGCGTGACTGCCTGCAGCATGATGAATGACGACGAGCAGAGGTGCGCACTTCTTGATCTTGGGCGGTCATAATTTAATTATTCTATCCTAGGCTAGCCTGCCAACGTAGCCCCCCTGTGTCTGCAGACTGCCACCAACAGCAGGTGAGTACGTAACGTTTTTCTGGCACCAAATCAATTAATATGACATTGATTCATCATGGTGGGTGGCACAAACAGTTGGCAGGCATCGCGCCTCGCGCAGTGGTGGTGACTGGTGGTGGTCTGGAGATTCCGTTACCGTGTATGCACAGCTCTGTCCTCTGTGTACATGCTGAGGCCTCTCGTCCGCTAGCGCCTTGTTTAACCTTCACTGAGTTACTCAGCCTGAGTTGTGCGCTCAGCTCAGTCTCTCACGGGACCTTCGCGGGTGCAGGCAATAAATCAAAATGTGTAATTATGATGATGAATCAATCATCATCATGATTACAATTTTTGATTTGGTGGCGCGCATGGAGTGGGCGGCCAGGCCGCGATTAAAGTAGGAGAATTTAAATAAGCTAATGCAACAGGCTGGCTGGCTGCTTTCTTCGTTCTCCTACTTTAATCATGGCCTAGGCATGGGTTTGATTAACATTAGTGATCAGCAGTTGCTGTAACTTTAAGGGACTGGGCATGAAATCTGTAGGCGGCACCGAGCTATTTTTGCTCTTAGTTTGAGAAACTATTCAGTGAGATGCAGACACACTTTATTGTGGTAAATCACTGGCAGAGCTACGCATGAAACATTTTTCATGGGCATTTAATCTCACTGCTTTCCTTTTATCCATACCCCATGTCTAAACCTTTCCCATGTCAACTCCCCCTTTCTGTCCCTCAAAACTTACACCTGTTTGTATCTCTTCATATTTTTGTCTCCCTTTCTCTCCTTTGCCAAGTCTGTCTTACTCTCCCCTATTCAGTCTCTTCCTTTTTTTTCTCTACCTACGCTCAGTTGCTTTTCTTAATTCTCTTCCTCTTGAATTTATAGGGGTTCTTTCGTCTCTTTTCCCCATCTTTACCTCTCACTGCCTCCTGCATCACTCTACCTTCCTTCCATCCCATGCGCGACTGGTGGCTCGGAATTTCGTGGCTATTTGTTTCTGTTTTTACACGAATACAATGAACAAAATCGTGTTTCTGTTCCATTTCAATACTTTTGCAATGTCTTCTCCTCCTCTTTTTGAGCGGTATGTCAAGTCATACATTTCCCAATCTAGTTTACAGTTGAACAGGGAGCTCGCTGGCCGCACACAATAAATGAACTGGTTGGTAAGGTTGGCGGCGGGTGATCGCGCAGCAGAGCTTGCTCTCTGTTTGCCAAACAGGTGACCTACTGTATAATCAAGGCCCAGGAGGAGCACTTGCACTGCTGCTGGAACCCTGTGAGTACCGGTATTTTCTCCCTGTCTAAGGAGAAGCTCCAGTCCTCCAGGAGAGAAAACTGAGAAATGCTGGAATTCCATACCGAGTACCGGCCCATTTAAAACACAGGTCATGATGACAAGTCGGCAGGGTTTCTTGACCCTAGAGCCAGAAAGGCCATCATGGTAGTACAACTGTACCCAGTGGTGCATCCTGCAAACCTGACCCCATGGTGTCCATTGAAATTGCCATATCAATCATGTGCCTTAGTGATAACTCCTAACAGTGAAACCTACTTATTTTGACTAAAATCCGGAGGTAATCGTATGATCACACATTTGTTTTGCACTTTGAGGAGCAAAGGAAAGTGAGGCTGACAAAATTGATGTAAAAAAAGTTGTCTCTTACTTTGGATCTGCTGCAGTTTACAAGTTTTGAAATGCTGACTCGGAGGTGTCCATGTTTGGTCCAGGAAGGCTGGATCCTTGGCTGGTGTTGGGATAAGCACAGACTGTGTAATGTGTTCCATTTCAGACTCGGTGGATGTGCATTTATCTCATGTCCATAACCTTAAAACGTCTCTGACTATGGACCTTTTGGGTTAAGTGTTGCCTGCTGTCAATATTGGGACGTGCTCTGTCTGGCATGCATGTTGCCCCATAGGTGGCTGAAGCACAGCCAGTCGGGGTTGAGAGCCTACTTGAGTGTGGCTAGCAGTGACTTCGTTTGGCGAGCCGATCATGCAGAGAATGAGAAGGCTACTGTGATTGCTGCCTCAGCCTCTCGGGACTGCAGGGGGATGAGGGGGGGGGGGGGGGCGGCCGGGGCCACCAAAAGTAAATCACAGGCCCAATTAAATTTTTTTTAGATGTTTAGTTTACTCCTCTCAAAATCGGAATGGTTGTATTAAAAATGCAGAAATGGCTGCTGTGTGTTGTGGTCGCAAATTATACATTCTTTAATGTTCAACAATTAAACTCAGAAGCCACATAAATGTGATTTGCCTCAGTATTTCAGACAGTGGGGAAGAAAGATGCTTTTGCGACCAGATACTGTCCTTGCGACACTGGGTCTGGTTTGATCCGTCAGATATCACGAGCATTACCGTACGGTGGCTGTAATAATGGCAGGCCAGGCTTAGACATACATTTCATTCTTTGGCTAAGGAGTTAGTTTACCTCTGTAAATACCCTTGTATGTCACATTCTGCCTAAGGTGGTATTGCAAAGTGTGGCCATACCCTTAAAATAGTGCAGCACATGAACCTACAAGCAGTGTTTTTTTATAGTTACACACGGTTACATGAAACGCTTCAACAGCCACAGTCCCCAAATGTGAAGTGTATGTGTGTGGGTCTTCCTGGGAGGTAGTGCCACTAGACAATGCACACACTGCAGGAGTGAAAGCGACCAGAGAATGTTTACTAACATGATGCACTCCATGAGACTGCATGCAGTGTTCACTATTTTGATATGAAAACGTTTAGCAGCCAGACATGCCCCCAAACATGCAGTTGTCACTTCAAAGCAGCTGAACATATGTACTTATCCTTGCTTCTAGAAAAACTATGCCATAACAGAGTGGCCATGCATGTGATTGGCCATGTATGTAGTCTTTGTGACATGTCTTGTTTGCTGTGGGTACCCATTTCTATCAGAGAAACCACAAAAGTTACTGACTGGCAGGCATATGGGAGAGAGAACTGCCTTCCCAGCAATTCTAGCGCCTACACATTCTAACTTCTACCTGCTGCAAGTGCTTTTGTTGCTGAGAGCGCCGCCCAACCAAACTCCTGGTGAAAGAGCACACATTTGGGGAGTGGGTGGAGGGGGAGCTCATTCGCACTGCCTACTACATCTATAGAAACACACGTGCCCTTGGAACGCAGGGGCCATGCCCTGCTGCAGGCTGGCAGGTCTGCTGTCACACGCATCTGCTGGGCACACGGGACTGCGGACGCATTCAAAGGTGTAAACTGTACACAAGCACCCTCGCGCCTGCCAGTATAAATCCCCGTGCCAGGGACTCTGCTCACTACAGAAGATGGCTTGAAATGCCGCACCTCCAGCCTGCGCAAGATCTGACTGACCCATCCACCTTTCGATGTCTGTAATTGTGGCATGGGAGGGGGGGGCACTCTCTCCCTGCCGCACCTGCCGCATATCTGATGGAACCTCGTGCATGTAAGGAACACCCCAGCGTGCCCCGTCCTTACTGCAGGGGGGAGCCTGTTTTTGCCAATTAACTCTGATCCGATGAGGCACACAAGTCGAACTGTGATCGCTTTGGCAATTCCGACAATATAAAATAAATAGCTTGTATTTTTCCTTGCATTGTGAGCAGCCCTCCTTTCAAATGTGGCTTTTTCCTTTTTAGAGAGTGGCTGCCTTACTGTAAACCCAGCAGGTACAAGCAAATCTCCTTAAAAAAGGTGGGGGGGGGGTCCCGCTATTACCACATTGCCACTAATTAATCTCCAAAACGCCTCTCACAAGAGTAGTAACGCAAGATCTGGGCTTGGCGCCTGTGCTCGCCGTTGTGTTCAACCAGGACTTCTCTGTGATGCAGACGTGACCTCAATTTCCTAATATCACAGGTGCATTACATATCTTATAAAAGGTGGCTCCAAGCTTATGGGAGGCCCCACCGGATACACCCATCGCACAATAACGCACTAGCTGGAGTTTGTGAGCCCACGGTTGTGCCGATTCCAGTGTATAAAAAACATCTGTATGGTCTAGAGCGCCTTATTTGTATCTATAGCAGCTTTATATTTCCTCGTCATATGAATGCATTTTTAATGCCGGCGTTCCTGGAATATTCAAAACCTAAAACACAAAAAAGAACTATGTTTTGGAAGGCCCACCTCTTATATTTCGTAGCACTGTCCCTGGACAGCATGAAAAGATCCCATCATCTGTTTATTTTGATTGCAAGTTTCATCTACATTCAGAGGAAGAAACCAGAAAAAGGCAAGTACAAAAGGGTCAGAGACCAAGAGAAGGGACAGAGAGTGAAACAAAAAGCGAAAATCAAGGTGGAAGAGAGATGAAAGTAAGAAGAAAAGACAAATGCAGACAGAAAAGTGAACAGTGTGATCGCTCTCGCGCTCTCTCTCTCTCTCACGCGCTCTCTCTCACACTCTCGCGCTCTCTCTCTCGCGCTCTCTCCCTCTCTCAGGCTCCCTCACGCGCTCTCTATTTATCCCTCTCAATCTCTCTCTATACCTGTCCCCCTCTCGCTCTGTCACTCTCTCCCCCTCTCTCTCCCTCCCTCGTCCTGATGTTCTTTGAGGTCATCATCTACTATTTACTGTGCTTTGAAAGTTGATACAATTTGAATATGTAATGAAAAATGTGCTGTAAAATTCACCATTTTGGTCTGTCGTTTTTCCAAAATTTTCTTGGGGGAGGACCCCCCCCACCCCCCTAGTGGCGGTCGGGCGCGCTCGCTCGTGACGCGCCGGACGGGGGCTGGTCTGGCAAAATTTGCCAGGGCTGCTTTCAGTTCCCAGTCCGGCCCTGCTAATACTCCATCGAAAAACTGAATGTAACTCAAATAAGATTGAGGCTGGTATTTGAGATGCTTTCTCTCGATTATGCTGCAAATGCTGCACCATTCTATTAGGTTTGTATTCTGTACATTGATCAAATCAATCAAAAACTGTTTATTTGGTTATGTTTCCATAGCATATAAAGTACACAGAATACACAATGCATTACACTTTATACAATCCGTCTTAAAGAACTAGGCTAAAAAGAAGTTATCGTCCAGGAAAACATCAGAGAATAAGTTATTTGTCATAAAAACCCTTTCACATTATTTTTAAAAAAAAGTACATTTCAAAGTACTTGTTCCATCTTACTAAAATACATATTTAGGCAATTCATCATAAAAAAACTGCCTCTAATTCCTTACAGCACAATCTATTTGGAATCTCCTACTCTTCAGAGAGGACCAGAGAAATGACGCCAGAGAGTAACTTACCAAGGGACCATCAAGCATTTAGATAAAATATAATGCTGGCTGACATGGTCTAAAATTATATTTACGCAAAAGCGGGAGAATTAATCTTTTCCTCTGAACATTATAAAATCGACAAAAAAAATAGTATATGTAAATCTGTTTAGGTTGACACCCCATCACGGGGGCATAAAATCAAATCTCCTGCAGAATAGGCATTAGTGGGGTAGCCAAGCATCAGTGGAATGTATTTCAGGCGAAACCTGACCAGAATAAATCTACGTTGAAGGTTCTGTACGAAGCCTAAATAAGAATGTACAGTCTGAGTAATGGGGGGGACATTTGATATAAACTGACAGTAGATTTAGTTGTATGTGACTCCCCTCTCTTAGAGGCAGCTTTTAATTTTAAAAAATCGCCTTTAATCTCACCTTGGAAATTTGTCCGCAGCTTAGTGGGTTCTCAAATAGAGCTTGTAAACCCAAATCTCTCAGTGAACACTTTACATACTGCAACCATGAAATCTTATGCGCTGAGCCCAAGCTTAAACTATACCTCAGTACAATCTTGTTCAGATTTACCATCTCCCTACTCCATATCGAATGCCACAGTAAAAAAAGGCGCGAGGCGAACTGTATCTGAGCGGTATGGAGCATAAAGTTCAATATGACAGTTGGAATTTGAATAACTATGGGGGAGGGATAACCATCTTTTAAAACCTCCTCTATACATTGGAGGGAATCTATTTCCACCATTCCCCAAACCTCACTCTGTATGTGGTACTAGTAATAGCTTTAGCTGCATACACATTTTTTATTTCCGGGATAGGTTTTGTCCCCAGCTTCTTTATAAAACTGAAATTGGCCATAATATTTTTTCCTAATATAAGAACTCTATTAGAGACCATATTTTTCCATGTGTATTTTCCATCAAAATGGATCCCTAAATAAGAAAATGTATCCTCCACTTCCACGCTACATGTGTCTGTGAAATACTGGGGAGTTTCTTTAGCCAATCCCCTACAACAAGTACATAGGTTTTTGCTTCATTTACACACAGATCCAGGCTATTCATGAATCTTGTGTACTCCTGAGTTTCTGCAGCACGTTGCCACTTCTGGCTATAAGCACTACATCATCTGCATAGAGGAGTATTTGCAAAGGGACTAAGTGAAAATAGGGCACATTTTTTACGGATCCGGTCAAAACTGTCTCAACCCTGTTGGTAATAATTGAAAATCTCTGTCTAACGCCCCACAGGATCTCAAAGGCTCTAGTGGACTCCTCATCCCTTCCATAACGAACGCAGGCAGTAGCCTGCCTGTACATCTGTGATAAAACCAAATATGGTGTCAGCAATGCCCATAACTTCCATGATAGACCACAACTTAGAGTGGGTGACAGAATCAAAAGCGGCCGATAAATCCATGAAGGCCACGTATATTTGACCTTTCTTGGCCACCTTATATTTAGTGATTACTATGCTCACATTGAGCCATGATCTATAGTCCCTTTCTAAAGCCATATTGCTTTGACATGAAGATGTTCCTCTCCCCGGCCCAATCTTCTAATCTAGTTAACAATAAAAGCCCCATCAATTTGGCCGTGCCATCTATCAGAGAGATGCGTCTGTAATTTTGTGGAAGCCCCTTTTCCCCTTCCTAAAATAGGGACTATTATAGTTTGTTTCCAGGAGTCTGGAGGTCCCACCGATTGTATTAAAAATATCAGCCAGTAATGGTGTCCAGAGATCTTGATATTCTAAAAAGGAATCTATGGGGACCTCATCCGGGTCGGGGCCTTTGAGGTACTACTTTGAGCCAGTCCACGCTTCACCTCTGCCAGGTCAAAAACTAAGCTTCCCTTAGGGTCTGCCTAAAGGTAGCTATTTGGAGAAACTAATGCCTCATCAGACACCCCGAATATTTACTCATAATGGACCGCCCAGCCTTCCTCTTAAACATCTAACGTGGAGTCCCTTTCGTCTTTAAAAAAGGGAGCATTAACCACTCTCCAAAAATCCGACTATCTTTGTTCATCGCTGCTGATCGGACACTCTCCCATCCTTCCTCTCTTAAACCCATTAATCTGGCATTTCTTGCTTCTTTGGATTGAATACGGACACTGCGCACCAAATTCTTATTTCTTGGGGTCGTCCTTAAAGCTGCATGTAAAAAAATTACGTTTTAGAACATGCAGCATAAAAACAAAACCATATTAATGGTGTCTGCTTGGTTGAGCGGGTCCGCACCGAATAACTATTCATTTCTACTAGTATCTCATGGAATGCTATCATCATCTGTTCCAGATCAAAATTAGGATCTATTCTAGGCAGACCATTACCTCAGCCTGATTTCGGGCAAGGATCTCTGGAAAAAAACCTCTCCTTGTTGAATTTATCCCACTTTAGGTTAAAATCATTCCTCCTTGATGAAGCCTGCTTTGGGACTTTCTCCACTAAGGACTTGTTTTTTCCTTCCCATTTCACAGGAAAGAGTGGCATGATCGCTAAAACATAGCTGCTTCACTTCTAATTAGTTGATCTGCCCGCAAAGAATTTCTGAAGCCACAATATAATCAATTGTTGAACCATTTACTCCTATCCCAAAACTCCTAGCCAATAATCCTGTCTGGGAAGTCTACCTCATTAATTATATCTAAATTCCTTGTAATTGACATTAAATGTAACACATTTCCATACTCCTTATGAGTAAAATGGGGAATTACATACCCCTCTACATCCATTATCCTACACACTGGCTTCAACCGTTTATCACAGCTATGAGCATTAAAATCACCTATGCATAATAATTTAAGGGTGATCAGAACAGGAAGAATCAATATTCTTCTTTAATAACTCAACTACCTGGGCCATATTGCCCTCAAAATTGTTATTATAATAATGAACTAAAATCCAATCCCAACCATTCAATCCTTCACATATCATAAGATAATATTATGATGAATCTTTCTGGAACTTAAAAACCTTTATTTTTACTATGTTGGGTATCTGGGTTAAAATGCCGCCTTTGGCTTTCCCAGCCCTAGAGGGGACAGTTGGGGTTTCATATGAACAGTAACCATCCATAAAAACTGGATCTGTTTCCCAGGTTTCCTGAAAGGATAAAATATCATAATCCGCTACTAAGCATATCCAATCGGGGTTGCCCTGCTTCTGTCTTAAACCAGCTATGTAACAAGTAATTTATTTTAAGCAAGTGCTTTCCCTCCTCCATCATGTCTGCATTTTCTCCAATTTGGATCTCCTGAAGACCCGTAAGATGGTTCTCCAGTCAATCACAAGACTCCATGCCCTCCAATGGGGCAAACCGATTTATAACCCTTTCTTCGAACCCAACAGATTCAGTGTTACATTGGAAAATGGGGTGGGGGATTTCTACCCCACCCAAACTCATAAACCTCCAACCGTTGAGGTTTGTAAAAAAAAAACTTCCAAGGGAAGGACAAATATCTGAAGCCAGATGAAGGAGTACTGGGTAGAAATCTTAACAAGTCCCCTACCTGTCTACAATCGTCAAAGTTGACTACTTTACATTCTTTTAATGAGCAAATGTGACCTTTTGTGTTTAATTTCTATTATTTATTTCCACAGTTCTGGTCAGAAATCTGATGAAGCCATCTGATACCCCTGTGTCACTAGGTTTGACAGCACATTAACTAAGATGGCAGATATCACTTTTTCTGCAAGTCACTACTAGGCTGATTGATTTGCACCAATTGTAACATGGAAGCTTCCATTGGTGAGAAACAGTCTATGAGAGTTTGGAACTTTGTATTTCATTTTAGCATGTTTGGGATTATATCCGTGTGAGGTGATCTACTGTTTCGAAGTAAGATTTAACAACTGGGATTAGGGTAAAATGTATAGGTTTTTGTTCCCCGCCCTCCTAAGGTGCTGTGCTGTGTTACAACAGTTACTTTGTATGTCTGCCCTGACTTGCATTTAAATTCATTAACACTTTAAAGTAAATTTCACTGTTTTAAGCTTTCTTGACTTATTACATTACATTGAGTTATCTGAAGGGTATCACATATTCTAATAGTTGTCAAGAAACAGAAGTTCTGTTGTGTGAGAAATTGATAGGGAATGGATGTAGGTAAGGTGACTCCTAGATGGGTGGTTCAGTAGGCAGCAGAGAGGAGAGCAGAGATGAAAGCAGGTAATTATTGGTGTTTCAGGAGGAAGTGAACCTTACATTTATTTTTGAAGGAGAAACTAGTATATAAGCTTTGTCTTTCTTTTAATTTGTCTACCGTTGCCCTTTGGGTATTGGTAGAATTACTTGCTGCCACCACGCTTTGCAGTTTTGTGAATACATAGCCAACCGGGTAAGTCTAGACGCGAGGAAGCAATTGTGCCATGTGAGCTGTTCCTAGAGCCCCAGAGGAACGTCCAAGAAGAAAAATGTAAAATGTCTGTGTTGGAGGCCTGCTCGACCAAATTCAAGGAGTGCCTTCCTCAGAAACGACAGATTTATGTACCCCTTACGTTTGTTAGCTAAATATTCACTTGGTTGCCTACTTCTATCAAACGTGTCGTCCACTCTGATGGTAACGAGATCAAAAGAGCACTTTTACATTACCTCCTTTCATCTCGGAGTTCTGCTTCATTTGAAACTATGCAAATTGTGCTTCATATGACAATACAGGCGCGCTCAGCCTACAAGAAGACGCTGTGTAATGTTGGAATGGAAATGTTAGCAAAGCCGGAACAATTAATCACAGTGGTGTGTAAAGATTTTGTTAAAAATGCTAAACATAGGTTTTTTTAGTCTGTTCGGTGCAGAGTTTTATAATTGCTCATGTTTCCAAACATATTTTTCATTTTCATGTTAATTAAGACTGGCAATATTGTGATAGAATCATCTAATAATACACAAGTCTATTTGCAAACGTGTTCCAATCATTCAGAGGAGCACGGCAATAAGACTTGGTTTTCTACATTTGTTTGTTTTGAATATTTCTTTATATGGGTTGCTTGATTATGCTTATATGGTTAGCTAGGGTTCTCTGCTGTGTGCAGCTACTTGTCTCTGCAGTTGTTCTCAGGTTATATAATTATTCTGTATTTACATATGTATGTTATGTTATATATTAATGATCTATTATATCATTGTTTAGCACCGCATTCCTGTTGTAGACCATTTGAGGCTGATGACCATTTTTAGGTCGAGCCTAGCAGCAGCGCGCATGCGCTGCTTGCTCTGCGAGACTGCTGTAGTAGACGATGGAAGAAAGCCGCGCCCACTCTCCTCCCATATTTTTCATTGGCTTGTCTCATTGTATTTCGTAAATGCTGCCTACAGATTCGTTAATAGGCTTGTTAGACCCTCCTTAGTATGGCCTTGTCTTCATTTGTACCCTGCCATGGCGACTGGCCCTTTTACTTCGGTTGTTACACAGGACCTGTTATTTAGTCTGTAAGCACTATTTACTTTATTAAGTTTCTCTTACTGGAGGCCGGACATGCGCTGCTTCATCTGAAACCGCTTGTGTTTTTTTAAGCAGCACAGCTGCCCCTGTAACATGGGTGCCTGCTTTCAATTACTTTAACCCAGCATTATCTTGTGTCTTTTTCAACCCCACGTCTCAAGTAAAATGGATTTAGAAATGATTAGCGAAAGTAATGTGAATTCCGGGTAGCACATAATCCTGTGCTAATGGGCTGAAGCTGATGACCGCTTCTGTGTTACATGTCATCTGTACTAAAGCCACCACACTGGTTGTTTTCAAAAGACTGTTTTATTAACACCACCACCACCACCGCCGCCAATACCACCACCACTGCCAATACCAACACCACCACCAATACGCCCACCACCAATACGCCCACCCCAATGAATACCACCACCACCAATACTGCCACCAATACAACCACCTCTACCACCATCCAATACCACTACCACCACCACCAATACCACCACCACCAACAATCCAATATCACCACCGCCAGTCCAATACCACTACCACCAATACCACTGCCAATACAAAAACCACCAAGACCAATACCATCACCAACAATACCACCACCAATACCACCAATATCCCCACCAGAATACCACCACCATCAATTCCAATACCACCACCATCAATTCCAATACCACCGCCATCACCAATTTCACCATCACCAATACTACCACCACCACCAGTACCACCACCACACATACCGCCACCACCAATACCACCACCACAGATGCCACCACCAATACCACAATGACCCCCACCAATACCAGCCACACCAATACCACCACCAATATCACCACCACCACCACCACCAATACCACTACCACCACCAATACCACCACCAGTACTACCACCAATACCACCACCACTGTCAATACCAGTACCATCACCAATACCACAACCACCAATACCAGCACCACCACCACCAATACCACCACCTCAGTGCCTCTTGCTCACTGGTAATAGCAGGTCAGAGCTGCAGCAGAGACCATCTCCCACTCCCTCTGTGCCTGCCATAAAGCACAGCCCGCCCTGCACCAGGTGGTGAAGCCAGGGCCCTAATACAGCTCGACGGTTTTATATTAGGCCAAAGATAGCAATGACATTACGCAATGCCACACTGCACACTAAAATCATGGAGAGGGTAAGGAACTAGCCCCCCCCCCCCCTTCCGATCTTCCTCCTGAGCCATGACAGTGTAATCACAGAGCGAAAGGTGTTGGAGCGCTTTGTTAGTGTTTATAGCTTGGATCATATGTAACTCTCTCTTCACACTTTGTGTCTATGTAATTTACAACACTTGCACATCTTCTTCTCTGCACTATTTATCATTACTTTGAAGACGTCACAGGCCGGTCTCTTTCTCTGATATTTACAATCTATTACAATGCTATAGGTCTCGCATTTGAGAGAGTTTAAGCTATTAGTATTGTAATTGCCGATGCCTTTTATTTATGTTGTAAAATCCAAAACATAAATAAAAGACATTGTCATTTACAATGCCAATAGCTCAAACTTGCATGAATGCGAGACCTATTGCATTGCAAATGCTTGTTTTTTGTTGTTGAGAGGAGTTATCTGGTTAGACTATAGATCATGTTTATGACAATTATATAAATGCCCGTGTAGATCGGGTGTTTTCAGGCATTCAAACACGCACATAAATATTCATATTGTTACAAATTTTAGGGTAGAACTCCTCATGTTCGTCAACTGTTTATTAGAAAACAATTACATCAATCTTGTATCGCAGCAGTTCAATACTCTGAATTTGATTCACTTGGCTGTGATTGATTCAAATCTAAAATTAAGGAGAAATCTATTCAAGACCTAGTTAAGAGTATAGGGAACACCAAGTTTCCTTTGAAAGACAGACTGCAGTAACCTATTGAAAAATGAATTTAATTAAAACTGAAATTGCACAACATTGGGTCGAACGTAGCACATTTGCTTCCTAAATAGCCAAAGGTGGAATAACAAACCTGGAAGAAAGTGACATTTTATTTAAAAGAACGCTAATATCTTGCTAATCCAATGTAATGTCCTGCACCGCACATATTTGTCCACTATTCTACTCAACATCAATCGTTCTTGAAGCACGGCACGTCCTACATTCGGAGGCCATGATTCCAAATACTTCCATCTGTTATGGGATTGCTTCACCATTAGTGTGTTGTAGGGAGCCAATGCGATTACATGTAAGCAGTGTGTGGGGTTGAACTTAAAAATGGCCCCCATAGGCAGGTATGTCTCTTGTCATCATTCGCTACTGGGAAGAAGATGAAGAAGGCATGAGTGTTGACCCTGGTTTTGGCAAAAAGTCGCATTGAAGTCGCATAGTTGCATGATAAGCTACCACTGCTAGATTATTGGCTGCATTGGTTTTTATGTTGCAGAATATGTGGAGACTGAAGCGGTTCACGTTCCCCAAACTAGGATTAATAATACGTTGGAAAAGGACCTTGTAGTTTGAAGATTGTTATAAATAGCCCCAGTCTCGTTTGCCATCATGTGAGACTGCATCTAGTCACACTTCAAAAGAAGTATTTTGGTGCACTGTCTGTCTCTAGGGTATTGGGGTAAGAAGCTCTGGCACTGCCAATTTTAAATCCTGTATAGAGTTTATTATGTTAGAAGGCGTCTTTACGCCATGGGGAGAGCGCCTGATTCCTCCTGTCTATGTTGTGCTACTATGGAAGGCTGCTTCTTACACACTGTCTGGTGCAGCCCCAGAATCCTGAATTGGGAAACTATCACAAGGGAATTGTCTGAGGTGATTGGCACTCCCCTCCCTATGGACTCTGAGTTTATTATCCTGGGAATCCCATGTGATGTCGATCTGCCATGAGCCCAACTATTTTTCTGTAACTTGGCTTTGGTGGTCGCCAAAAGAGATATTGCCCGCCGCTGGAGATTGGCGTAAAGCCCTACAGCCCAGGAATGGAGAACTGCCATGGACATGGGCATGATTGCCAAGAGGGTGACGTATCTCAACAGGGGATTCCCGAGGAAATTCCATAACATTTGGGGTAAAAGGGTCTTCTACTACTCCCTAGAGGGCCTGTGGCAGGAGGGGTGATATGACAGAGGTGACTAAGGGTTGACTGTCATTATACCTATACCTGTTTTCTTTCACAAACTACCTTTCTCTTTCTCCTCAACTGTGATTTGGACAGGAGTGCTGTCGGTGGAAGGTGGGGTTGGGGGGGGTTCTTACATGTTATGTATTGCTTTGTTTACTGATGTTGACATGGTGTTGGCCTCCTGGAAGTATACTGAATATGTACTAATACTGTGTCAATCCTTCTTCAAGTGTAGCTGGTCCTAAATGTGAAGGCCATGATTACTCGTGTGTCCATCTTTTATGGGATTTCCCCAAGAATATTTTGTTCTGGGGAGGTATTTTGAAAAGATGTAATCAGTGTGTAAGGATGAACCTCAAACTGACCCTGAAGGAATGTATTTTGGGCTTGTGCTCTATTAACTGAGTGCGGAGGACCTCCAGGACTAGATAAATTGCATCAAAATTTTGCTGAAGGAGCATAATCTGAACTGTTTTATCTGATCCGAACTGGAACTGATAAGTTCAGACTAGCACTCAGGAAATTGTTCTTTCAGACTCTTTTGAATTTCCAACTCCTATGCCATCATTTTGAAAGACTTTACGTAGCCGATCTTCAACAGCAGTATTTGGGTGCACCATCTGTATGAATCTTCGATCCTCGTATTTGGTGCACCATTCTTGGACCCCTGGTGTGTGGCAATGGCTATAATTGTCTCTCTCTACTTCAGTTTTTATCTGATATGCTATATCCAATTCAGTTACCTCTTCATGAAATTGATTTTGGTTTTTTTGGTATGGTGTTTGAATTGTCTGTAATGGTACATTAAACATAAGTGTTTAATCTAGGTTGATTAGGTATATGCGGATTGCCCGTGCATCGTAGTAACTAGGGATAGTCTGAAATACATCTTGTATTATAGACACATTCATATAGTGCTTCATAGCCCTGACGAGGTACCGAAGCACATTTACATATGATACCACGCTACTATGAGTGTTATGAATGGAAGAGTGTGTCTTCCACGTGACTTGTATGGATAAAGGTTTTATTGTCCTAGATGAAACAAGATTTGCGCTCTGTGTTTTGTCACTCCACTTCTGCATGAATATGAAGCCAGAACGTCCGTGATAGTCCACATGAGCATTAAATGCTGGTCTGTGAATGGACAGAATGTGTGGGAAGTGCACTGTTGTCATGTGCATATGTCAGTCAACACTGAAATAATGTTGCAGTAATGAGAGCATGATGTGCAGGTCTTTTTGGTTGGTTTTCTAGTTTTCGAAATGGATCTTTTTGTTAGGCCTTCAACCTAAATCCCCCCATTGTCTACTCATTGCCTTTGACATTGTTTCCTTCTTGGGTCCGTATGTATGTTTCTGCGTAGAAATGAACCAAAATCATTTTAATAATTTTTTTTAGAGGTGCACTGAATGATTATGCACTGCTTGCTAGTGAGTAGAAAGTAAATATGTATTGTGCAGTCTTGAGGATTTGGGTAGTGTACCTTCTTAACTATTAATGGTAGCCAGCACTTAGACTGACAATATTTTTAAAACCCTTAAAACGTAATTATTTTTCTTTAAAGCGGCATCCAGCCCTTCTCCTTGTGTCTGTTATTATTGACACACACTAGATGATTTTGTTATAGTACCTGTTATGTTAGACGAGTTGACTCTCCCCACTCCTTGAGTATGCACACCAAGCCACAACATGTACAGGATGAAGTATCTGTGGAGCCCATCTATATACTGATTCTTGTGTAGGGCTTCAGTGGGTCTTTTTTGTTTTGTTTGGAGAGCAACGACTCGATGTTCTTACAACTTTGAAATACGTTCTGCAGATTCTCTGCAGATTTTATATCTTTAACATATTTTAAACTTGGCCCTTCAGGGTTTCTCTTGCTTTGCATCATCTTGTATTATTTGACAAACCCTTAACCCTATCAACCATCCCTGCTTCTACCTACTGACCATCATGCACTTGTATTCCATGGTCATGCATTTGGATGTTTCTTCACTTAACAGTAGTCTATGGTGAGGTTTTGGAGACCGATTCCAAATGTATGTTAATTAAAATGCGTTTATTGAGACCCAAATAAATAAAGAGTTTAAGGGATTCATCTTCAAGTGGCAAAATACACCTACCCCTTTTAATTGGTTTATTTTTAATCTTTTTTTATTAGCATTTGGTATCAATACAAGCAACTGTGCGGTAGGTCAAGTCATGGTGACAACACAGTAAAACAGTGAGACGAATTGGAGTTCTATATCGGTTAAAAGCATACACATTTAGCAATGAATTCCAACAAAACAATTCAGTCCAGCCCCGAGAGACATCACTAAACAGTTAAAGCTGGTGACTTGTACAGCTGAGCACTCCGCTCGTCTCCTAACACCCTTCGGGGGGAGGGGTGAGAGGGTGTACACAACCCACCTCGGACCTCATTCCACTTGCCCCAGACCTTAACCCACTTCCCAGGGCAGCCTCTATTAGTGTAAACTGTCTTTTCTGCTACGATACATGTGTCCATGACCTTTTCCTAATCTTTGAGGCTTGAAGGTAGTGCCACCCCCCAAATTACGAGCTATGTTTCTTTTGGCAGCAATCAGTCCCAGCGTCATCCAAACGTTACCCACTGTTGTGAAGGTTACTTCTTCCCAAATATTAAGGAGGTACCGTTTTGGAGTTTGGGTTGCCGACGCCTCCCACACCTCATTCATTTTGGCTATCACTGCCTTCCAATAGGGTTGTATGGCAGGGCATTCCCAAATGATATGAAAGAAGGTACACCTTTGATTGCACACACAACGACAGTTCTCAGTGTGTATTCTACCCATTTTCAGGAGTGTAGTGCAGGAGTAGTAAACCGTGTCTTAAGTTGGATCAACCTAAATCCTGCCTTGACGGCTACCTCTGTAGGTGAGACTAGTGCTTCTGACCATTCATCCTCGTCTTATCCCCCAGTGTCTAATGCCCTCTTTTCCCATAGTTGTAAGAGTGCATCGGGTAAATTATTTGTTCGTTTTTTATATGTGAGGTAAGTAGCTTTACGAGTCATGTGACCGTCAAGCAGGCGGTCTTAAATTGTTGAGTACTCTGGAAGATCGTCACCTGTGGTGATTGCCGATTGTAGCACATGCCTAATTTGTAGGTATTGTAAGAATTCTGAGCCTGCCAAGTCATATTCCCTCTGAAGATCTGTGAATGTGAGTTTTGCGCCCCGGACCCACAGGTCCCCAGTTTTTGATAGGCCTATGAGTTCCCATTTATCAAGTCCCGGGTACCTTCTTAGTGTTCCTAGAGCCTTCGAGTCCCATAAGGGGGTAAATTGCGTCAGTTTGTTCTCCCAGCCTAACGCTCTATGCGCTGCCTGCCAGATTTTGAGTGTAGTGTTTGTGGGAATCTGTTGTTGTGCATGCGGGGGCGATGCATAAAGGGCTCGTCGGTAACAGCTAGGACGCATCGTCCAACGATCCATCCGGATCAAGGGTTCGTCGTCAGGTAAGTATACCAGTTGATTGATAGTAGTTAGTTAAGTGGCCCCATAATGCCTTTGTATGTCGGGCAAGGTAATCCCTCCGTCATACCAACCCCGAGTTAGCTTTTTGAGTGTAATCCGTGCAGCCCCTCCATCCCATAATAGTCGAAAGCTCAATTTATTACTTTGAAATATTTCTCGGACACTTGATATGGTGCGTTGTGAAGGGCGTAGATGAAATGCGGCAGTGTCGTCATCTGGGCTGCCCTCCCAAGAATCGAGAGTGGGAGTGACCTCCAGTGTTCGACATCTGCTTTCATCCTTTCCAGCGGCGGGATGAGGTTTTTGGCATAAAATAGGGCGGGATCTATGGTGGCAAAGATTCCCAGGTATGTGAAACCCTCTGTGGTTATTCGAATTGCACATCCTTTGGGGAGCTCAGATGCGGTTCCACTTAGTATAAGTAGTTGTGATTTCCCCCAATTAATCGTGTACCCTGATACTCTGCCAAAATGTTCAATTCTATTGATTACTCGGGCTAGGGAACGTCTGGGTTCCGCGAGGTAAAGGAGAACATCGTCCGCATGGAGCGATATTCTGTCCTTCCATTGCAGGGCCAGGGGAGTCCCTGCATTACAGGGTCCACCCGTATCCATGCGGTGAGTGATCCCAGAACCATGGCAAAAAGGAGGGGGGGGAGTGGGCAACCCGGACGAGTGCTGCGCCGCATCTGCCCCTTTTTTGACACTCCTGAAAGATCTGCCTTAATCAGGGCTCGGAGTGTTCAAGAGGATTATGCTAATGTGATGAACACGGGTTTCCCAGTTTGCAAACTATATTTCAGATTACAGAAATTCTAGATATTATGCATGCCCTTCTAATATTTTACTTGCCACATAGAACAGTCTAACATAAAGGTGCAGAATGTTTGAACCAGGTTTTCGGGTGATACATCCAAGCAGAACATTAAGGTAAAATACTGGCTATTACCAAAGTGTAAGAGCGGTACGTCAGGAGAACAGGGAGGAGAATGTAAGATGGTTGTTTTCAGGACAAAATATGGTCAGTGGTCATATTTCACTACATCTGTGCCAGAAGATGTGTTGCCTTGTTAATTTTTTTTGTTTGCATGGTTTACATAAAGAAATTGACCATAATATAAAAAGTAGCCTTGGGAATTTGAAGTAAAGAATAATTATCCAGTGGGTAATTGGAAACTTGAGGCCAGATGTACCAAACATTTTCGCATTTGCAAACACCCAATTCTTTACAACCACAGAAAGGCATTTTGGTATGTAAGAAACCAAAATTGTGATTCTGTGTTCGGACCGAGGCTCGGATTATGCTGTACTTTCTCTGCTTTATTTCATAGCAGCCATTCAAAGTAAACCACAAACTACAATTCCCATAAAGCCTTGGGACTGTGTGAAGAAAAAATGTAGATAGTCAAATCAGAAGTCCATTCCGGTCTTAAGTTAATGAGAGGGAAGCCACAGTGTTCATAGTCCATCTTCTCTATTCACCATGACTCTTTCTTCACTGCTCGCAGCCAAGACAAGAGGCTTTTTCCATTGTGCTTGTATTGCTTAGGCTGGTAAACCAATTGTGTTTTTCTCGCTCTGCGAGTGTCTTAACTACCCTGCACGCCTGCGGGAACGTTCTCACTCCTTCGCGGCTGTTTTGTTGTTGTGGTGCAGCTCTGCGGTGCGGTCCTCCCCCGCCTAGGTGGTGCCTGAGAGCGTCATTCGGCTGCGGCACAGAATCAGAGTTCCTGTCATTCCTGAGGAGTCTGAGCTGCGCGCCGCCGGCCTGAGCCTTTGCCCCCTGGAGAGAGACGCCCCCGCGGGGATCTGTACCTGCCGTGAGGCCGTGATTTGCTTAATCCTTTCCTGCAACGCCCGGTTCAGGGTCAGTACAGTGATTTGCTCAGTGCCCCCCACGAGAGGGGTCCATATTGCAGGCCTGAGACCTGCTGGGACACAATCCCAGGAGGGCCCCCCTTTTGATTCTGCACGGGGGTGTTTGTTGGTGTCCGGTCGTGACCCAGGACCATGAGGCTTGCTTCACAAATATTAGGCTGTCACCCAAGCACTTTGAATTTGACAGCCCCAGTGCTGTGTTAAACCTGATTCAGTGCCCCACATGAAGCGCTTGGTACTCACCTGGTTTGGTGCCTGCCCAGGGCTGTGGAAGGGATCCAGCTAGCCCTTTGGTACCTTGATAATGGAGCCCTATGATGAAGACCAAGGAGAGGAAGACCCCCTGGCTGACCTCCCTTGGGATGACATTTTTCATGAAGCGGTGGATGCTTCACTATATAGGGCAGTGTCAGAGGCCATGGCACCCTTAGAGGAACGCCTCTCTCAGCAAATCGCAGAGGCCTGTGCAAAAATTATGTCCCTTGTCCCGGGACCAGGGGTTCCCCAGACACCCAGTGAGAGTACCCCTTCTGTTCCCCCTTGACCAGGATGGGGTTCCGGCGAAACATCCTCACGAGGCTGGCGTGGATCTCAATGCCTTTGCCAGGTTCTAACCGGCCTTCCTAGCTAGCAATGTCCCAGCTGCCAAACTCCCTCCAGTTTGGGATCCCTCGGGGCTTTTCAATGATCTACCACCCCCACCTGCCCCTGGATACTGGACGGGGGAGGACCATAGGGACACAGATGACTAGGGCCCCTCTCGACCCTGGTTACTTTCTTCCAACTCTCCCGTTCCTGTCCTAGGGGACCAGGGGTCGTGCTCTGATATGCTGGACCGAGAAGACATCCTTCACCCAAGGTCTTCCGACTAGGCCCTGGCAGAGAAGAGGGCAAACTATGTGGTGGGGCGCATTCGGAAACCTTTGTGGAAGGAGGCACATACCTGCCTTAGAGCGGAATTCCCCCGGCCCTCCCTAGAGGGGAAGGTGGCCATGACCCCAGATATCGAGCCACGATTGGCCACCTTCCTGCAGAAGTTTGTGAAAGACCCTAAATAGGGGATTGATAGGTCCTGGCTGGCATTCCATGACCGGCTTTTGGATGCCCTGGGTCCCCTTACCAAAATTTTGGATTTGGCCGAGGAGGCCAAAACATCAGGTTCAGTCATCTTGCCTGACACACTGCTGGCCTTGGCACAGAGGGCGGTCATCTTTTTGGGCAATGCAAACTGTGCTCTATCGACGGAGCGTCGCCGCTCCCTTTTGATTAAGGTTGACGCCAAACTTGAGGTTTTGCTGACTCTGAAGCGGGCCTGTTGCGCAAGAGGTACTCTTTGGGGAACCCTTTAGAAGGGAACTAGGTAAGTTCGTAAATACATTTACTTCCCTAGACAAAGTGCTAACTTCCATAAAGCGAGTTTTCCCGACCTGGGTTTTCCATGGGGCCGGCCAAGGTAGGGGCTGCTCGTCCGGCCGCCCAAATAAGCAATATACACCCAAGGCTCTTGCCAAGTCCAGTTTCAGGACCAGGCCAGATTCGCCAATTTATACCCTACCAGAGGGCGACGTGGCAGAGGAAGAGGTGGCAAAGGTACAGCTGCTTCCAATTAGCCTGTTAGACAATGCTCAAAAAGTTTTTAGTCGCCAAATACTGAACAAATTAACAGAATGAATGGAAGAAAAACAAATACTTTCAACCTTTCAAGCAGGCTTCAGAACTAAAATTAGCACCATAGATCAGATTTTTAGATTTATACTATTGTATTGGAAAACTGTGCTTTTACCTAAGGGTATGTTGTACGAAGCATTTATTGACCTTAGAGCTGCCTTTGATCTTATCCCCCGTTCCAACTTGTGGCAGTTTCTTTTTAATATAGGCGTTCCCAGTAATCTTGTACATCTATTGAGTAAATTACATGAGAATAATTATGCCCAAGTATGTTGGGGACCAAGTGGAGAACTGACTAATCGTATTCCAATTGAACGGGGTGTCCGGCAAGGCTGTGGGCTTGCCCCCACTTTGTTTTCTCTCTATCTAAACGATGTGGTTAAAGGTTTGGAAAATTGTGTAAATGACTCTCCAATGCTAAATAACAGAAAGGTACCGATCCTACTTTTCGCGGATGACTCCCTACTCATTTCAAAGTCTCCAAAGGGTCTCCAGACCCTGGTTAATAAACTCATAGGATCTGCAATGAGAGGGGACTCGAGCTAAATGTTAACAAAACAAAATTTATGATTTTAGGCAAGGGGACCAAGAAAGGTAAAATGACTATTCGGGTTGGTAAAGACGTCCTTGAGAGGGTTGATAATTTTGATTACTTAGGAATACGATTTATGAATAGTTTTAAATGGCTAGATCAGATCACAAAAAGTAAACTTCTTATTGAACACAGGTCAAATGCTATTTTGAGAACACAAAAAAGGACGGTATCTCTTGAAGTATCCCCCGTCATGGAGATTTACTGTGCTAAGGCGCAAGGGGCTGCCCTTTACGGGGCTGAAGTCTGGAGTTATGTTGATGTCCAGCCCCTGGCACTGGTAGAAAATAGATTTGTTAGGAAAATGTTATGCCTTCCCCATAGTACACCCCTTATTCCACTGTATTTAGAACTGGGATTAAAAAGAGTAACAGATCTAGTGGCCCTGAAAGTATTGACTTATTGGGTTCGTCTCTGGTGTACAACGCAGCTTGCTGATTATAGGGATGCCCTGTGTGAAGTTCTAAATATACCAGGTGCCAGATCACTTCCATGGATTAAACACGTGTATTCGTGGTTGGGAAAGTTAGGTCTTTCCAGATTTTGGGCTGATCCTACTAAATTAAAGAAAATGTATATACACCTTCTCGAAACTACCTATTGGAACCTTATTAATGAATGTATATTAAGAAAAAGTTCTGTAGGATCTTTGATTAATACATTTCTTGATTTTAAATCTACTCCACTACTAGAGGATTACATGGATTTTATACCCTTGGCTTTCCCTGAAAGTCTCTTCATACGGTTTCGTTTGGGGATATTATCTATAAGATCATTCACCCACAAATGGAATCCAGCACAGCCAGTAGTGACCTGCCCAATGTGTAATCAGTGTGACGAAAATGAATCACATTTGCTATTTTTCTGTCCGGAGTATTCCTCCCCTCATAGGAGGTGGATTATTCCAATTTGATGCGAACTGGGGATTGCACAATATCAAATAGCACTAAGGATTCTAAAAACTGACCTCTCCCCTAGAACTGTTGTAGCGTTGAGCAAATTTTTAGAGGCAGTTTGATACAAGCGCAATGCAATTATAAAAATTAGACCAGTGTAAAGATCATGAGTTGCACTTTACCGTTTACCTATAACAATGAACTGTTTTTCTTCTTGTACTGTTCTATTTGGTGTGATTTTATGGTACTATTTGCAGCCTAGTTTCATATAGTTTTAAAGCACCCGGCACTTTACATCAGGGTCTTTCACTGATGAGAGTAGATATTATACATTGCTGCTATTATTGTATCTGATTCTGAAGCATTCTACATTTTAAACATGGACGTATTGCTGCTACTATTGTGTGTATATATATCTGTGTATTTTTATTGTTATTTTAATGTTTGGGCTGTTGGTTGAAACTTTGATTGTTGTAATAACCAAATAAAGTTTTTTATATAAATATAGCTGCTTCCAATGGCTCTGGTGAGTGTTCTCCCTTCTTCCCTTGTAAAAGTAGGGGGATGGCTGGCAAATTTTTTCCTGGCTTGGACTTCCATCACAAACGATGGTTGGGTGTTGCAGACCGTGCGGGGATTTCAAATAGAGTAAAACTATTCCCCTTGGCAGCCCGTCACTCCGCAACCGCTCCGTTTTTCAGAAACCGAGGAAAAGTTGGTGGACAAAGAGGTATGCTCCCTCTTGGCCAAAGGGGTATGCTCCCTCTTGGCCAAAGGGGCCATTGCACGAATGACCATGCATCTGTGGGGCTTCATCAGCAATATCTTTTTGGTCGACAAAGGCCGATGGAGGCCAACGGTCGGTTAACAACCTCCGCGAGTTTAACGAGTGGTTGGTCTACCACCACTTCAAAATGGAGGGAATACACCTCCTGTGGGATGTGCTTCACCCCTGGGATTGGATGGTGCGTCTGGACCTCAAGGACGCCTATCTCGCGATTCCTGTTTTTCCTCCTCACCGACTATTCCTGCAGTTCCTATGGAGTGACTAAACTTACGAATTCACCACGCGGCCTTTCGGGCTCTCTTCCACACCGTGGGGCTTCACTAAAGTTCTCAGGTTGGTTGCAGGGACTCCGGTTGATCGTCTATCTCGACAACATCCTCATCATGGCACAAAGCCCACACAAGTTTGTGCTCCAGTTAGACGGCAGTGGGCCTCCTTCAGAGCTTGGGATTCATGGTCAACGAAACCAAGTCCCTTCTGGTTCCCTCCCAGAAGGTGACTGTTCTAGGTTTCTTGAAAGACTCTGTCGAAGACGCCAGCAGGTCAGCATGGGGCGCCAGATGAGCTTGGTGCGGGCATGTGTCCTTCTCAAGATGGACAATATATTGGCAGTACGATACATAAATCACTTGGAGGGGCACTCGCTCCAAGGCCCTCCCTGATCTCGCCATCAGCTTCTGGCGATATTGCCTGGACCATCGGATTTCAGTCACGGAAGAGTACTTGCCGGGCCAAGCCAATCAGGTGTCAGATTTCCAGTGATGTTTTCTTCTCTTTGGGAGAAGTGGGGTCCGTTCACTGTCGACCTCTTTGAATGCAGACTGGACCATCAGACGCCCAAGTTCTTCAGTTGGAAGCTGGATCCCCTGGCAGCAGCCACGGACGCGTTCCTTCAGGACTGGGCACCAGAGAAGCTATGCATTTCCCCCGTTCGCAGTAATTACAAGTGCCTCGGCGCAGATCAGGTGTCGGAGGGTAGAGGTGGTGATGGTCACCTCGCTGTGGAGATCTCAAGTTTGGTTTCTGGTTCTTCTGGAACTTTCTTGGGATTTTCCCTTCCTTCTCCCCCTATTTCCAAACGTTCTGCTCAACCCGGATCATCGGCTTCATCCATTGATCCTGGGGGTGTCGATGTTGTTCATGGCGTGGAGGATTACAGGGGACAGTGGTCGCTCCCAGGCCTTTCGGGTGCGGCTAAGCGACTCTTATCCAGAGCCTGGGCCGTAAGCAAGGATCAAACGCTACAGATCCTCATGGAACCGTTTGACCTGTTGGTGTTTGCGACGGCTTCTCGATCCGGGGGCAGCAGATGGGATCCATGTTCTCAATTTCCTATCCTCCCTAGCGGAGCAGGGTTTGGCGTACAGGTCGATCAACTCTTTTCGCTCGGCAGTTTTGGCGGGACACCGCCTAGTGGATGGCACTCCTATCGGCGAACACCCTTTTGTATGTCGACTATTGAGGGGTGTACACCTGTCACTTCCACCAGAGCCAAGATACTCTGCGCTATAGGATGTCAACGTGGTCCTCAACCTCTTCCTATCCTGGCAGCCCAATCGCTTTTTGGCCAGGAAATAGCTATCGGCCAAGCTGGCCATGTTACTTTGTTAAATTTCCTGTCAGAGAGTCTCTGACTTGCGTGCCCTGGATATTACGGGGCGCACATTCTCACCTTCTGGTGTTACCTTTACAATCCGTAGATGGCCGAAATGTGGTACTAGGTCAGTTTCCTGCCCGTCTTTTCCAGGCACCCCTTAGTTGTGTGTTGTGAGTTGCCTCAAGACGTATGAGGAGATGTATGCAGAGTTCCGACCTCCGAAGGAACGTCAGCTCCCCATCGCATTGAGGAAACCTCATAGGGCCATCTCCTCACCCACGATTGCTCGCTGGGTCATATGGGTGATGCAAGAGGCTGGCATTAAGCTGCGCGTTTGGTGCTAATTCAGCCTGCGGTGCGATGGCTTCCAAGGCCTTCACCCTCGAAGCCTGATTAGAGAATATCCTCAATGCAGCGGATTGGTCCTCTGACTCAACGTTGAAGAGCTTCTATTTTAAGCCAGTCCTGGATATGGCTAGTTTGGTGGTAAGTAAGCTTTGAAATCGCATAATCCGAGCCACCAGTCCTGACATAGAATGAAAAATGTCCTAGCTATCGTAACAGAAAGTTTCAATTCTATTAAGGACTCAGTGGTGAGGATTATCCCACCCATAGCTTCTGGAATGGATTAGCCCCCCGTGACTAGTAAGTAATGAATTTATTTCCTCAATGCTGTGTTGAGCATGCTGGTGTTCACTATTGTTGTCAGTTTGAAATTGAGATCATTGCAAGGTTTTGTTCACAGGATAAACTTAAGCCACGTGTTGGGTGTTATATGTGTCTTTCGTTGTAGGAGGCGATGCGAATAAACATAAAAAGAGGAAGTGGCTCTTGCGCGTTGAAAGAGGCATGGTGACTAGAGAAGATGGACTATGAACACCGTGGCTTCCCTCTAATTGGCTGAAGACGGGATGGACTTCTGATTGGACTGTCTACCTTTTTTCTTCACACATTTCCAAGGCTTCATGGGAATTGTAGTTGTTTGTTGTTTACTTTGAATGGCTGCTGTTGGAAGGCGTTCACCGGGGAGGCTGCGGACTGCGTTCCTGACCACCCGGGGACCCACCCCTCCCAGAGTTAGGCCGAGCAAGAGCGGGGAGGCCCTTCCTGGAAGGGTCTCATACCTAGGATCGCACACGCTGCGCTTTCCCTCTTCTGATAGAGGGACACCGCACAGTAGTTCTTCGTAAGACAGTATACTTTATCGTTAGTTGTAAGGGATCTTTATGATCCGGAAGGCAGGTATGCAATTAGTGCTACAAGCGGCGGCGATCTCGTGGGGGGGTATGGGGGTAGCGGGACAGTCTTTGAATCAGTGTCTCTGCGGAGTATCCTGCGCACAGCTCTCAATCCTCGAGCTGGGGGGGATGTTGCTTCTCTCGGCAATCTCTGCCGATTCTCTTGGAGGAGGGTGCCGCGAGTCACTCAGCAGGCACAGGTGGTTCGTAGTTCGGGGAGCCGCGACAGGGTCAGCAGGGCTCAGATGGTTCAGAGTTCTGGGAGCGTTCTTCGGTTCGGGGAGCGATCGAGCCGCGACCAGGTCAGCAGGCTCTCGTCAGTCCAGGTCTTCTCTGCCTCCCGTCCCTTCCGCACCCCTTGTTATACTTCCCCTCCTCTTTGAAGTCCGGAGTCCTCGCCGAGAGGGGTCTTGGTGCCTGGGGGCGGTGTGTCGGGGCTTCCTGTCGCTCAGCCCTTTGATCTGTTCAGGTGGGTCCGGGAGGGACTCCAGACACCCAGCAGGCGAGGCGGCCTCTCACCGGGGGCCTGGTGGCCGATCGAAACCTTCCTTGGGGAAGAGACCAGAGGTTTGACAGGGTCGGCGCCTCTCGGTCTGGCTTGGGGGGGTTTCTCTCTCCCTCGGCCGGGCATGCGTGTTGGGGGTCTGGCCGGCCATCGGGATGTTTGGCCATGGTGGCCGGAAGTCTGTGACATCGAGGATCGGTGCGGTTGCAGGGTGGCTTGCTGGTCGGGAGGGCCCACGCCACGAGGCCGGTCTCACACGTGCCCCCCCCCCCAGCTGAAAGGCGGGGAGAACTACCCATCCACTTGGGGGTTCTCCTCGCTGAAGCGGAAGAATCGGGACAGGCCGCCCGCGTTGGCGTGGTCCGTCCCGGGGCGATGCTCCACAGTGAAATCCATCCCCTGGAGGGAGATGGACCAGCGTAGCAGCTTGGGGTTTTCTCCTCGCATCTGCATCAACCACCGCAAGGGTCGGTGATCTGTTTGAACTCGGAAGTGTGTTCCAAACAGGTAGGGCCGTAGCTTTTTGAGGGCCCAGACTACTGCGAAGGTCTCCCTTTCAATGGTGCTCCACCGCTGTTCTCGGGGCAGCAACCTTCGGCTGATGAAGGCTATGGGCTGATGTATGCCTTTGTCGTTGAACTGTGAGAGGACTGCCCCGATGCCGTGTTCCGAGGCGTCCGTCTGGACCACAAACTCCTGGGCGTAGTAGGGGGCTTTAAGTACCGGAGCAGTACATATAGCGGCTTTCAAGGCGTCGAACGCTTTCTGGCATGGGGGAGTCCATTGTATTTTCTTGGGGTGTTTTTTGGAGGTTAGCTCTCTGAGGGGGCCTGCGATGCTGCCATAGTTCTTAATAAACCTCCGGTAGTAACCGGTGAGGCCCAGGAAGGCCCGGACTTCCGTTTGGGTCGTTGGGGGTTCCCAGGACAAGATGGCGTCGATCTTTGGCTGGAGGGGGGCGACCTGCCCGCTTCCCACCTGGTGCCCCAGATAGATTACGGAGCCTTGTCCAATTTGACATTTGCTGTCTTTGATGGTGAGGCCGGCCTGGCGCAGAGCCAGCAGAACTTGTCGGAGGTGCTGGAGGTGCTCGGTCCATTGAGAGCTGAATACCGCTATATCGTCTAGGTACGCTGCGCTGAACCCCTCTAGTCCAGACAGGACCCTGTTCACCAGCCGCTGGAAGGTGGCCGGGGCATTCTTCATTCCAAACGGCATCACCCTAAAGCGGTAGTGCCCATCCGGGGTGGAGAAGGCGGAGCGCTCCTTGGCTCCCTCGGTGAGGGCAATCTGCCAGTATCCACTAGTCAGGTCGAAGGTGCTGAGGTAGCGAGCGGCCCCGAGGCGGTCAATGAGCTCGTCGGCGCGGGGGATAGGGTGAGTGTCCGCTCGGGTGACCGCATTGAGTCCTCGGTAGTTCACACAAAACCTCAGCTCGGGGGCGACACCAGGGGCAGCCGCTTTCGGGACCAGGACTACCGGGCTGGCCCAGGGGCTGTCGGAGGGTTCAATCACCTCGAGGGCCAACATCTTCGCTACCTCGGTCTGGATGCAGGTTCGGACCCGATCAGGGACCCGGTAGGCCCGGTGTCTCACTGGCGGGCAGTCGCCGGTGTTCACGTCGTGGACACACCAGTCGGTGACCCCAGGGGTTAGGGAGAAGAGGTCCGTGAACTGCCTTAGTAGCTGGCGGCAGTCGTCGGACTGTTGGACTGTGAGGGCGGTTGACCGTCTCACCCCCTCCACGGAACCATCGGTCTCTTTAGCACCCAGGGGGTCTGGAAGAGGCTCGGTGTCTTCTTCAGCCCCATCGTCGGTGGCCAGGAGTAAACTCAACTCCGTCCTCACAAAGTGGGGTTTGAGGCGGTTCACGTGGAGGACCCGGAGGGGGTTCCGCGGGGACTGCACATCGACGAGATAGGTGACTTGGCTCTTCCGCTCGACCACCTTGAAGGGTCCAGTCCATTTATCTTGGAGGGCGCAGGGTTTCACCGGGGCCATGACCCAGACTTGTTGGCCCGGCTGAAACTCGACCAGCGTGGCATTCTGGTCATACCAGCGCTTCATCTCTTCCTGGCTAGCCTCGAGGTTCGCCTCTGCGAGTTCTCGGAATTTCTGGGTCTGGTTGCGGAGCGCCAAGATGTATCGGAACACATCCGGAGGGGTCCCCCGGAGAGTTGTTTCCCAACCCTCCTTGACCAGGCTCAGGGGTCCCCGGACGGGGTGTCCGTATAGTAGTTCGAACGGGCTGAACCCCAGAGATTTTTGTGGAACCTCTCGGTGGTCGAACAGGAGGCAAGGGAGGAGGACGTCCCATCTCCGGCGTAGGGGTTCTTCGAGGCCCATGATCATTCCTTTCAGTGTCCTGTTAAATCGCTCGACTAGGCCATTCCCTTGGGGGTGGTATGGGGTGGTGAATTTGTACGATACTCCGCACTGCTGCCATAGGGACGTCATGTATTTGGAGATAAAGTTTGTGCCCCGATCACTCACGACTTCGTGAGGGAACCCCACGCGGGAGAAGATCCCCATCAAGGCCCGGCCTACCACGGGGGCCGTCACGGTGCGGAGGGGAATGGCTTCCGGGTAGCGGGTGGCATGGTCTACCAGGATGAGGATGAACCGGTGGCCCTGGGCGGTCTTGGGGTCCAGCGGTCCCACGATGTCGATTCCCACCCGCTCAAAAGGGGTACTGACGACGGGGAAGGGTTGTAGCGGAGCCTTGCGCTTCCCCCCACTCTTTCCGCTGGCCTGGCACGTGAGGCAGGACTTGCAGTGGGCCTCCACATTTGCTCGCATCTTGGGCCAATAGAAGTGGGTGACGAGTCGCTGGTAGGTCTTATCTTGTCCTAAGTGTCCAGCCAGGGGTACATCATGGGCCAGGCCCAGGAGGAGATTTCGGAAGCGCAGGGGTACCACCAGTACTCGGGCCGATCCCAACTCGGCCGACTTCTGTTCGCTGTGCAGGAGGCCGTTTTCCCAGTATACCCAGTGGGTTCCGGTCCGGTCGCCTGCTGCTTGGGCCTCGGCCTGCTGTCGGGGTCCAATGAGAGAAGGGCAGGTGGATTGTTCTTGGCAGAATTCTTCTCGGGAGGGACCTCCCTCGCAGTGCCACTGGGCCATCTCTGGCAGGTCCCCGAGCTCGGTCAGGGGTTCGAGATCTGGAGGCACCGACCCATCGTCTGGAATGGTCGCTTCTTCCGGAAGGGGGTCGTCGGGCTCGGGTAGTGCATCCCGGACCTTGGGGATGGTGACTGTGTTCAGCGGAATGGCCTCACCTCCCTCGGAGGAAGGCTATCTGAGAGTCATAGAGCGCGTGGTGGCGCATACCCATTCGGGTAGGCCCATCATCTCTAGATGGGCTCTTCGTTCCACTTGTCCCCACGGGGAATTCTCAAGGTCGTTGCCCAGGAGGCAGTCTACGGGCTGGGAGGTTCGGACTGCCACCCTCAACTTGCCGGTGACTCACCCCCCCCCCCCCAACCACCCCCCCCCCAACCACCCCCCCCCAACCCCCCCCCCATTCGAAGGGGACCAGGGCCATCCGGCATAGGCTCTCGGAATTGTCTGACGATATGACTGGACAAAAAGCGTCGGACAGGATCTGGTCTTCGGAGACCAGGTGACAGTGGACCGCTGTGACACTCGCCCCCGTGTCCCGGAGGCCCTCGACGCGGTGACCGTTGACCGTCACCTGCTGTCGGTACTTCTTCGTGTTGGCGGGCAGGGACGTTCCGGGGACCATCTCTCGGTCCCCTAGGGAGACCAAGGCCATGGCGGCTGGTTCCCATTCTTCGGAGTCTTCCATCTCTTCCCCCAGGGCTACGGAGGCCATTTGTCGAGCCGGCGGGGTTGTCGCGGCGGGTCGTTGGTACATGGGACATTGAGGGTCACTGGCATAGTGTCCAGTCTGTTGGCAGCGAAAACAGGTGATCCTCACTCGGGGCCCCGACCTCCCCGGTGGCCCGGTGCTGGCCGGAGGTGGAGCTGGAAAGGGCAGAGGTTGTCCTCTGGGGGGACTGTGCTGGGATCCCCCCGGGAGTTCTCTTGGTCGGCCTTGATTCCCTCCGCCCCTCTGGCGGGGGGGGTCCCTGACTGTGGCTGCAGTAGTCTCCCACGGGACCCCGCGAGGCCCGGGTGTTCACCCATCGGTCAGCCTCGACGGCCAGTTTTCGAGGGTCCGTGAGTTTGCTGTCCAGGAGGTGCTGGCGTAACTCCACAAAGCAATTGGCGAGCAAGTGTTCCCATGCGATTAGGTCGAACAGCTCCTCAAAGGTGGAGACCTTGCTGCCCTTGATCCACCCGTCCAAGGCCCGGCTGTAAAAGTTCACGTACTCCACCCATGTGGTACCGGGTATCTTCTTGCAGTTTCTAAATCATTGCCGGTACATTTCGGGGGTGAGCCCATATCTGGCTACTAGGGCCTCCTTCATGTGACTGTAGGAGTTCAGCACCGAGGAGGGTAGATCTAGTAGGGTATCTCTCCCCTCGCTCAGGAACTAGCCCCACAACCCAGCCCCCCAGTCTTTCTGCGGGACTCGGTGGGAGGTCATGGCAACTTCGTAGGCCTTGAACCATTGCTGGATGTCGTCGTTCTTATAGTATTCCTTCACACATCCTTGGGGATGTGGACCTTTGGTTCCATGACGGAGGAGAGGGGTTGCGTTCCCGAGGGTCTGGCCTCCTCACTTTTAGCCTTGAGCTTGATCTCTTTCAGGCTGCGTTCGTGCTCTAGTTGGAGTTTTCTTTCTTCGTGCTCTCTCTGTCGTTTCTTTTCCTCGAGTTCTCCTTGTAGGCGTAATTGTTCTACCGCCAGTTTCTTTTCGGCCAGTTTCAGCTCTTCCTCGATTTTTAATTTTGCCAGCTCTAGTTCGTGGTTGCTGCCCCTTTCTCGGTCCGCTAGCTCCTCTGGGGATAGGCCCCCCTCGGGGGCGCCGTTCCTCCCCGGGGTGCTTTGTGGTTCGTTTGGCAGCTCTCCTTCTGTTTGTGCCCGGGAAGCTCCTGCCTCGACCCAGGTCTTTAATGCTCCCTGGAAGTCCTCTTTCGTGCTTAATCCGGTGGTAGCGATTCCAAGGTCTTTGAAAAAAAAATTCAGTTCTCGGTGCGTATAAGATTCCAACTGGTCCTCTCGGAATGTCGTGCTCGTGTTGGTACCTGCGGCACCTAGGGAGGTTTCTCCTTCCATTTCTTCTTGGTAGTGTGTCAGCCGTTTACTGCACGATCTCTAGGTGTTGGCTCGGATCCCACCGCTGCCACCAAATGTTGGAAGGCGTTCACCGGGGAGGCTGCGGACTGCGTTCCTGACCACCCGGGGACCCACCCCTCCCAGAGTTAGGCCGAGCAAGAGCGGGGAGGCCCTTCCTGGAAGGGTCTCGTACCTAGGATCGCACACGCTGCGCTTACACTCTTCTGATAGAGGGACACCACACAGTAGTTCTTCGTAAGACAGTATACTTTATCGTTAGTTGTAAGGGATCTTTATGATCCGGAAGGCAGGTATGGAATTAGTGCCACAAGCGGCGGCAATCTCATGATGGGGGTATGGGGGTAGCGGGACAGTCTTTGAATCAGTGTCTCTGCGGAGTATCCTGTGCACAGCTCTCAATCCTCGAGCTGGGGGGGATGTTGCTTCTCTCGGCAATCTCTGCCGATTCTCTTGGAGGAGGGTGCCCCGAGTCACTCAGCAGGCACAGGTGGTTCGTAGTTCGGGGAGCCGCGACAGCGTCAGCAGGGCTCAGATGGTTCAGAGTTCGGGGAGCGTTCTTCGGTTCGGGGAGCGATCGAGCCGCGACCAGGTCAGCAGGCTCTCGTCAGTCCAGGTCTTCTCTGACTCCCGTCCCTTCCGCACCCCTTGTTATACTTCCCCTCCTCTTTGAAGTCCGGAGTCCTCGCCGAGAGGGGTCTTGGTGCCTGGGGGCGGTGTGTCGGGGCTTCCTGTTGCTCGGCCCTTTGATCTGTTCAGGTGGGTCCGGGAGGGACTCCAGACACCCAGCAGGCGAGGCGGCCGCTCACCGGGGGCCTGGTGGCCGAAACCTTCCTTGGGGAAGAGACCAGAGGTGTGACCGGGTCGGCGCCTCTCGGTCTGGCTTGGGGGGTTTCTCTCTCCCTCGGCCGGGCATGCGTGTTGGGGGTCTGGCCGGCCATCGGGATGTTGGGCCATGGTGGCCGGAAGTCTGTGACATCGAGGATCGGTGCGGTTGCAGGGTGGCTTGCTGGTCGGGAGGGCCCACGCCACGAGGCCGGTCTCACAGCTGCTATGAAATAAAGTGGAGAAAGTACAGCATAATCCTCGTCTCAGAGTCCTTAATAGAATTGAAACTTTCCGTTACGATAGCTAGGAATTTTTTCATTCATTAACACAATTTGGGTTTGTAGCTACATACTGATTTGGTGTTTGGAAGGGGTGTGTTTAAGGTTTCCCTGCCAAATACCAAATCGCAGAGGGATTTATTAATGTTTTGCGACTGAAATTGGATTGCAAAACATTAATGTTTTACTGACTACTGAAGTTTTATAGTGGTAAGACATTCGCGAATGGGAAAGGGTCCTCTGGCCTCTCTTTACCCTTTGTGAATGATGACCATTATTTTTATATAAATAGGCAGTGGTCCAAATGACCGCTGCCTGTCCTTAAAAAATGTTAGTTACAAGGTTCTATATTTTTTTTCTTTTTTTTTAGCATTCTGTTTTCCTTTAGGAAAGCTGGTTGCATTGTTTTTTAAAACAAACACTTTATTTAACAGCAATCGCTGACTTGGTGGTCTGCTTTCCTCAGCAGACCAACATCCCTGCGACCCACTGCGAATCTGGTTTTAGAATGGATTCAGTAAAAGTTGGTGTGCAATATGTACCTGTTTTACCAAATCCAGTTTTAGTACATCTGACCCTAGGTCCCTTTTTATTAAAGTGCAGACCACCTGGTGCTGAGCACATTTCATGAGTCACTAACATTTACTTATTCCTGTAGGTGTAATTTGAAAGTAAAGTTCCATTAACTTCTGTATATGCGTAGATTTTAAAAATAGTGAAGTTTGAGATGTTGATTACAAGTGATTTTGTTACTGACATGAAAATTGAAAAAATTAAGAAATGTTTTAATATTTTTAAACTGACCAAAAAAGTTACATTATGCATTTAAGTAGTCCATAGATTAATTTTATTATTGGCTTTGTTATTCCGTGTAACTCAAGATGAATTTTATTATTGGCTTTGTTATTCCGTGTAACTCCACACAGAAGGGGCACTGATTTACAGAATTGAATCACAATGAAACTTGTACAATCATGTCGAGCTTGTGCAAAACCCCACAGTGTGGTCCCATAGAGGCATTGTTGTCTGAATACCTGGGGTCCATTGTAAGATTTGGAGTATAATTCTCTCTTGTTCACTCTAGTTCTTTCTCTGTCATTGTGCGCCTTCTCTACTACAAAATTTTCCAAACCCTAGTCGCAGTTTCTTGTGCAAGATTAGTGATGATCACACCCCTTAAAGAACCCATTTGAACGAACCCTTGCTGTCGTGACCGGAATCTTTTTTGAGTTTTGCGGTCTCCCCCTATGCCCAGGCTAGGAGAATCACGGTCTAAGTTTACAGCCCTCAACTTAAGAGCTCCAGCATTGGGATCAAAGTAAAACACGAAGTTTTTTTTGTCCAAAATGTTTCTTATCCGTTGCAAGTGATATATGGTGTTTCAGATAGCACAGTGAAGTAGGTGCTATTGGAGAAAAAACACCTGTAAGTGAAGAATCTTAACGATCTAATTTGGCTTTGCCAATTCTTTTTGAGATGCTGTTGCACATTGACAAAACGTATGCTTGTTTGTGGTTGTAGAACAGCACCGTAAAAAAAACAAAAATGCCACCCTTTGATTATGTATTCACATTCATGTGTCCTGAGGAAGTAGCCATTTTTTTCCCTTTGAATTTACGGTTCCAGGATAGTGGATGCTAATCTTGGAGCAATAAATTATAAGACTATGAGTGAAAGCTCATGAAAAAGACTGAGTCCCATAGTAAATTATCCCCGTCAGGCGCCCCCCCAAAAAAATGGTTGATGAAAAAACCTGACAGGGAAGGGCAAGGGAGCAACGCAGGCCGGTGTGGGGCCAACTCTGCACCACCGGGCGAACAAGTTGGAGGACCTTTGAATCCATCTGCGGTCAATAAAAAAAGTATCATTGAGTTGGACATCAAATATCCATAATCGGTCAGTAGTACATCGCCTCATTCTCTCCAACTACATCTGTTTTGTTACGTTTGTATACTTCTGTGAAACGATAAAGCCTGCAGTGGGCCACTACCTTTTGTGATCTACAATGTTGTATTAAGTGATCTCCAAGCCGCAGAGCGTTGAAGTATTCGATGTTCTTTTCTTTGTAGAGAAGGCGTACTCCTGGGCGGGGAAGCGCCCCACAGACGGCTCTCTGGTGGATGGTAAGAGATTTTAATTATTGTACGCTTTTTGTCTGTATGATGCAAATGTACATTGTTATGGTATGGGTGCTGCTAGATATCCTGTGCATATGTACCTCCCGGACAAAAAGGAAGCCTCTTTCTTTCAGAAGGGGAAGGGAGGAGTTCCTTGTGAGCGGCTGGAGTTACAGTTGTATGCGGCCACAAGTATTGCATCTGCTGCCCTGGCTCTCTGGTTCCCTTCCAGTGGTGCGTTCACCGTCGCACCCTGTCCGCGTTTTCCTTGCGTTGCTTAGAAAGAGCTCTTATCTGAGGAGCTGCAGGTTTGCCGCCTCCCAGCGTCTTCGACTGAAGGTGAGTGATGAAAGGCCCGAGTCCCACGCAAGTCCTCCTCCGCGGGGAGATACTGCAGGGTGGGTGGTTCCTGCGCTCCTCAGATAATGCAGCTTCTCTTCGGAGATCGGGCATTAAATCAGGCGCCGTTGCCTCCCTCCCCGCCCTCGCGGCCGTCAGCCGGCGCACTCTTATTTATAGTGGGACTCGCGGCCTGCAGATGCGCTCGGGAGATAATGCGATAATTATTCGAGTCTACACAGAGCAGCTGGACATTGCCCTGGGCGAGCCCTCCAACGGATCCGAGTGGAGGGATAAAAGGCAAACGCACTCGCTTCCTTCCCAAGATTTTCATTAAATGTGACCAGACGAGCCGCAGTGTTTGCACTGAAGTGGTAGAGCGGTGAGCGCGGTTTTAGCGCTTGAGTTTGGTATACATCTTTTGGCGCCTCCCGAAATTGGGTATGTTACTTAAAAGTTCTTTAGTACCCTGCCAAAAGTGTGTGGCCTTGTAAGAACGGTGTCCTTAAAATAAGGTCATAAAGCCGTTATTAGCAATATCGACATTAGTCTCCCCTCGCACCTTCTTGGAAGATAAAATGAGCATCCGTCTTTAGGACATTTTCCAATAATGTATTCGTCACCACGCCCTAATTGCCTGTAATCCAGATATACAGCTACATTCATAGCTAGTCCAACATGTTCAACGAAGGAACATATTTTACAAACCAGTTGGTCACGGATTTGGCCGAAAAAGACACGGATACAAAGTTTAAAGCTTCTTCAGGTGTCTCCCGAGCCTTCTTTTCATCTGCATAGGTATAAAAGCATTAGCGCCACTCATTAACAATCTACTTAAGGAGCTGTTTAATTTCAGTTTGCAGAAGACCTATTTCTCAGCTACGGTAGTTTTTAATCAGTGCTGTTGTTAGCAACGGCTTTGGCGGTTCTCGGCAGGCAGTACAATATTAGTGTTTGACTGGATATCAGAAGTTTGGCCAGGCTTCGGCCGCATTTCACTGGGAACCTGGCTTTGTTGCTCCCATGCACGACCTAAACCGACCTCGGTGGCTGCAGAGCCGGAGTCTGAGGTGCCCCGTTGTGCCAGCCAGGGGGACGCAGTGAAAGACGACGGTCACAAACGACCAGTGCTTTAAATGGGAAATTAGAAGTGCCGGTACTCACTAAGACTGGGTATGTATTTAGGGGCGTGACTGTGAGCCAGGAATTTAATAATAGCCACATAGGTAAGCTTTAACGCAAATGCTCTGATTGTCGTGTAAAGCGCTTAAATGCCCATGGGCCAAATTCGCGCAAAATCAAACTGCCCCCTTACATAAGAGACGTGGCAAGCCTCAGCTTCTATGTCATACCTGCAGAGCCTAATTTTTGGCAGTTTGATATTGCGCGAATTTGGGCCATGGGCATTTAAGTGATTTACATGCAATCAGAACATCTGCATTAAAGCTTACTTTTTTAAGACCCCTGGTTAAGGGAGTTCTCCAGAACCACAGGATGATGAGCGGACGTCGGGATTCGACCGACCCTGGTTCTTCAGTTCCACTCTCTGCACCTCTGACCATATCCTCATTCTTGTTGGGATGCCAATGAGAACCAGAGCTGCAACTAGAGTCAAATTTCAAGGGGGGGCGTAGTCTCTCACCAATAGGCAGCAGAGATGCAGGGGCTCAAGAAGGGGTGAGAAATAACAAAGCCTCGTTAAAAAGCAATTGGTCTTCTAAAGACCTGTGAAGTACTCGCCTGCTGCTGTGTTCGCACCCAGTAAGCTGTCTCATCCCGGCCTGCCACACGACGGGGGAGGGTGGGTGGGGTGAATTTGAATTTAATTTGAATTTAAAAACATTTCTAAAGCGCACTTTTACCAAGCGGTTTCTTGGCGCTGTTGGATTGTGAGAAGCAGGCAGGAGCAGAGGGGAATTTAAACATTGTAAGCGCGGGAAAAGAGAAAAGTTTTAAGACCCTTCCGGAACTCAATGTAAGAAGACGACATGCGGAGTTCCGGAGGGAGGGAGTTCCAAAAAGCAGGAGCGAGCACTGCGAATTTCGTGCCGCCGGTCTTTTTCTTGCTGAAGCGGGGGATGGTTAACAAAGCCTGATGAGTAGACCTAAGCTCTCGTCCGGGTATGTAGGGGGTGATGGCAGAACAGATATATTCCGGGGCAGTGCCTGTTTTAGCCTGGAAAGTAGTGCAGCCAAGCTTGAACAGAGCACGCTCTTTCACCGGCAGCCAGTGCAAGGCCTGCAGTAGGGGAGTGGCTCGATGGTGTTTGGGCAGGCCGTGGATCAGGCGGGCAGCCTGATTCTGCACTAGCTGCAAACGGCGAGTGGCGTAGGCTGGAGCGCCATTATAGATGATGTTCCCGTAGTCGAGGCGCGAGAGCACCATGGCCATCACTATAATTTTTAGGGCAGGTAAAGAAAAAAAAACGAGAAATCTTCCTAATGATTCGAAGAGAAAAGAAACAGGAAGAAACAACTGAATTGACCTGAAAATGAACAGAAAGTGAGGGATCCAGGAGGATGCCAAGGGTCTTGACCTTAGGGACTGGGAGCGGGGGAGCACCAAGTGAGGAGGGCCAGTGGGAGGGGGACCAGGGACTGCAACCACCTCTGGTCAGGACTAATTCCGTCTTGTCCGGGTTGAGTTTGAGGTGGTTGCAGTTCATCCAATCCTGGATGAACAACATGACGGATTGGACATTTGAAGCAGAGGAAATGGAATGGGAAAGGTCAAAAATTAGCTGGAGGTCATCGGCGTAATTGAACACCGTGACCTCGAGCTGCTGTAACATAAAAATGAGGGGGTAGATGTATAAATTAAACAAAAGAGGGGAGAGGGAGGAGCCTTGGGGGACTCCACATGCAACCTTACAAGGGGCAGCGGTGAAGCCAGCAAGGTGGACTGCCTGAGCCCTGTCACTTAGGAAGGACTTAAGCCAGGTGAGGGCCGGGCCCTCTATACCCGCCGCCTTGACACGGGTGAGGAGGATGGAGTGGTCCACCGTGTCAAATGCGGCGGATAGATCTAAAAGAATGAGGGCCTGAGGGGTGTCTGAAACCCTTTGATCCCAATGGGCTTGCTCGCCTGATGAGAACCTAACACTGCAGGAGCACCCCAGCGCAGACATACACAGGCTGTTGCCAGCCAGAGCAGCACCTCAACACGCACCATCTGTTGCACGTACCCGTACTTCAGGGCCTGAGCCCTGCTGCTTCATGGAGTACCGGTACTCTCTTTGCCCGAAAATAAGTTCCGGTACTCAGGGAGAGAAAACAGAGAAGTGCCGGTACTCAGTACCGGTGAGTACCGGCCCATTTAAAGCACTGCAAACGACATAGAACGAGCTCTTCACAAGCTTGTGTTTCTAATCGGTGACACGGCTGGAGGTCGCTTGAGTAGGGTGCTGTCTGCATGGAGTGAAAGAGAGGCCATCTCTTTTGGCCAACCACTGGTTCGAGAGCGTGGACGTCACCATGCGAGATGTGGCCAATAGTAGACACACTCTCTGTATCTGAAGAGCATTGACATTTCATTGTAGGGAAAGGACGAGAGTATCCGTTTCCTGAAAATCTACTTTGATGACCCACCTCAAACAACTGGAAGCGTGAGCACCGTTTTCACATGTTCATAGATGTCTATAATATTTCTTTGTAGCTGCTTCCTTGTTGTCTTTAGGGAGGAGGAAGTTCACAAGTTACCAGGGCGACACTGTTTCTTTTACTAGCATCGACTTAACGCAGCTTAGCTAGTACATGCCCTTTTTCCATCTGTTCCCCTATGTGGGGCTCCATTAAGTTTTTTCTTGTTGTTCTGTTTTCAGAGTAGTGTTGTAGTAGCATATGTTTGTAAAGTGATGCTCATATTGAGCAAATCTTTTTAAGAATACAGCACATGGTGTCAGACAGGATGCCTGCATATTATGTTTTTAGGTCTCGCCTGACCCAGCGCATGCGCTGGTCTGGCGAGACTTATTGAGAGGGCTCCAAAAAGTGCTACCAGACCAGCCTAGAGACACAGTGCATGTGTGCGGGCGCGTGCGCCGCGCTCTGCCGCCATTACTTTCACTTTTGCCGCTTTGATATTTGATCGTGATCGTGATCACTTTCACTTTCGCGGCCGCATGGCCGCTTTGCATAGCCAATAGGTCTCGCTTTTGGGACCTTATAAGTATTTAGTTATGCAACTGTTGCATAGCTAAACACTTATAAGGTCCCAAAGGCGAGACCTATTGGCTATGCCAATGCTTGTTTAAATTGGTTTCTACTATTTTATCAACATTTTGTGAAACAAAGAGGTGGGAATTTCCAAGTTTCAAAGAGATAATAGTTATAACGACGATATCCTTAAGAATGACATAAAATAAAATAAGTAGCTTAAACCTCTGATTTTGTAAAAGAAAGTAGAAGTACAAATTACATGTTAATGTGACCTGCTTTAGAGTTGTCTCACTCACACTTTCCTCATAATAAGCACAAATGTTGTAGACTAGTGTCTGTCATTTTCAAGTAAAAACCTAAAGACCTATTGTGTATTTTCAAATTAATTTTCCAGAAAAGAGGACTGTTGTCCAATTTAATTACATGTCCTTGTGGAAGTTACTTCAAATGGTAAAACATGTTTTTCTTCTTGTCTTTAATAAGACCTCTGTCTTAAGATTGTCCCCTGGCTACACAGTGAACAATCAACACACACACATGGGGCAAGAGTTACCACCCGTCCCTTCAACCTCCCTTCTTCACTATTCACACACACAGAAGAAGGAAATGAGTAATAAAATGGACTATTATTTCACCAGGAGCTGCTCCTCATTCTGCACTGGAAAGTTCCATATTGTTTAAATACTGCCCTCACCCACTAGATAGTGTCATGCTTCATGATAGGGCGTGCATCAACATCCTGACGCAGATCAGCATCTAGGATGGAGCGAAAAAAACGTTTATTATCAAAACGGTTGAGGAACTAAAATTAATCCCTCTGTCCTACCTGGGACCAGAATCCTTTCAAACCAAAAAAATCGAAAACGCGCTCCGGGATTGTTCACTTCATTTGTATTTCGAACTTCCAATGGTAGGATTAAAACTGGTTACAGCGGGGGTATTCCTGGATCGTTGGTATCTGTGCCCCTGAAGATGTGTTATTTTCCACATGTTTTGGCCCTCTATTAGCCCTAAGGGGTCTGCAGGCCTTCCTTGGGATTAGGATCCCTCATGCAGGGTTGATTTGCCTTCCTCTACTTACAGTACCTTATATCTTCAGGTATGTGTGTGGGGATTTGTGTAATCACTCTTTTTCCTTACTCGTTCGCACTACAAATTTCTTCAGGAATATCCTACAAAGAAATAAGACTTTGTTACTACCCCTTCCCTTCTTTTGTGTGTGTTTACACAGTTAACAAACCATACTATTTAATTCCTTACTGAAAATACCAATCTCACCACATTCTCATACATCATGTACAACCATCTCAAACGCGTGGGGTCGAGCTGAAAACAGGGTTTGTCTTGGAACTAGAACCCTTTACCCCATCTGATTTGTTCACAGTAAACACAGCAGTCTGTATCAGATGACAGATTCACGTTCATTCCTTCTCCTGACAGTTTAACTGCAGTGCATCTGTTAAGGATCATAGTTGATGGACCCAGAAATACTCATTTACTGGGAAAAGTTTGTGATACCTCTCAGAGTCACTGCCTTCAGAAAGAGCACTCTGAACATCCCACTTCTTTGTCTATGAGAGGCTTCATTTTCATAGCCTCCACACACCATCAACTAAAGAGACCCTGTGTGCATTGACACAGATTTTCTCCTTCTGCTTTGATCTCTGTGGTCCAGTGAAGAGAAGCTGCAGCCAGTTCACGTACTGTCCCACTTTCCACGCATGTCCAAATAATTTAAACTTGAGCATACAAGTGTCGCGATTAGCTTAAGTCTTTACCATTATTATTATTAGTACTACGGTATAGATCTGCATATGTCAATGTGGGTAACCCTAAGTTTCTGCAGATATTCGCATAGTAATAAGGTATCCTTGAAATTGTGATTATGGACAGCCTGATGGTAATGTATGTTTTCATGATGGGACTTGAGTACATGTTAAAAATCATAAAACTTAAATGTTTATATATTTGAAAGTGATGCATTTACATCATTAGGTTGATTTTTCAGTGTATATGTGTATATATATATATATATATATATATATATGTGTGTGTGTGTGTGTATATATATATATAAGGTTGGAGTTTTGCAAAGCCAACGGCATGTCAGAGTATAGATATAAATAAACATATAGGAAACTGAAATTGATATGATGCAAAAGGGAAAATCAATCAAATGGAGTTCCTTTAAAAGGCAACACACTTGGAGGTTTACCCTACTGTTCGAGGCATATGAGCTGCAGATTGTATACTTGTGCATAGATCGCCATCTGGTGTTGGGCTCGAATGTTTGCACTGTGTTTTTGTTTTGGAAGGAGTCTTTGTAGTCACGAGGTAGGTGACTCCTACCTAGGACGATAGTGCGCATGGGTATCGACTCCATCCATAGATTGGTTTTTTCCACCATCGGGTTCGGGCAGTGAATTACTGCGCTCCGGGTCGATATCGGTTTTGAATCCCCCTTCGACGCGCAATCCCTCTCCACTCGAGGGTATTGTCTCGATCGCGTTTCCCTTTTCGAGGCGCATCTTAAAATTACTTCCTCAATCTTCGACGCGGCCCGTTGGGCTTCTCCGTGACTACCACGCCTGTATTCAATGGAAAGGACTCCTTTCAAAAAATGCCCCGGGTGTGCTGCTAAGTTCCCACACACAGACTTGCACGAGGTGTGCAATCTCTGCTTCTTCCCGGAGCCCGAAGATAAAAACTGCAAGGCCTGTGCATCTTTCAGGTCGAAGAAAACCATCCGTGATCGTCTGGCTCGACGTCCCGAAAAGTCTTGCGGAAGCAGTTAGTTAGATTCCGGACATCTTCGAAGCAGACCCCGATATCCAGCCGGACCAATCAGGTGATGAAGAACACGTCTACGTCTCCGAGGCCGACGACTCCAACGCCGAACAAGAGACAGTCACCCCGGCTCAACGGTCCGTGAGTACCGAAGCCCCCCTCCCCAAAAATAAACTGAAGACTCCGGTAACATCCTCTCCCTCTGGCTCGGGTCGACACCGGCAACATGTTTCAGACGCCACGCCCTCGGGCATCGCTATGAAACCTAAACATAAGCCTTCCAGCTCGAATTCGAGCCAACTCCATTCCGACGCCGGAAAGTCCTCCTCGGCACTGAAGCAGCAAGTCAAACACTTGTCCACGCCGAAAACAGCCTCGACACCAGAACCCTCTGTATCGAAGCATAGCAAGGACAAATACTCGGAACCGAAGAAATCTTCAGAGCCGAAAAAGGCTTCTGACTCCAAAAAATCGTCGGAGCCGAAAAAAGTTTCGGAGCCGCAAAAGCCTAAAGAGTCTAAGATCCCACGGAAAGCCTCACAAACTCCCTCCAAAGAAAGTTCGGATCCAAAATCTTCAACACCGAACAAAGACATTTTGCCCACGTAGCCTGCACCTGATTTGGCAGATCCAAAGCAAAAAACGTTATTTATTGACCCAATCACGGGCAAACTAGTCACCAAGCCTCCCAAAAAAGAGGAAACTGAACACTGCAGAAGAACCTGCTATACCTCTCAAACGACAGGACATGGGCACTAACACGTCCCCACCTCCTTCTCCCCCTCCAGTTAATCCACATCTATTTATTTCTCCACCATACTCCCCACAACCTATATTGTCACCTCCACAATCGGATAGTGAGGATGACACAGGTAGAGATATAGACCCACATGGGGATGATCATTTACATAACATCCCACATGACGTAGATACTTTTGGTGACTACAATACAGATCCTGACCCACATAATGATCCGTATCGCTATCCATCTAAGCTGTCACCACCAGATGACAACACTGGGTTCGCACAACTAATCGACAGGGCTGCCCAATACCAAGGTGTCCCCTTACATTCCGACCTCTTAGATGAATATTTTTTGCTAGAAATGTTGGCACCCTCGCAAAAATCAACAAGTGCCCGGCCACTGTTAAAAGGCTTGCTAAAATATGCCCCAGAAGTTTTTAAGGACTCAGTCAGAACCAGGGTTCTCAATCCCAAGGTTGATAAAAAATACAAGGCAGATCCCAATGACCCAATTTACATTAAAAGTCAGATTCCCTTAGATTCCCTTGTGTTAACTAACGCAAGCAAGCGTGCAAACTCACAAAGTACAGGCGACACCCCCCCTTCTGATAAAGAATCCAAATTAATTGACACATCCGGGAAACAAATTGCGTCGCAGGCTGCAAACCATTGGCGGATCGCCAATGCCCAAGCTTTATTGGCCAGGTACGACAGGGCTCACTACGACAAGCTTGAAAAGCTCATGGAACACCTTCCTGACCAGTACAAACAAAAAGCCAACGACCTTATCCATGAGGGCAAACTGATTACCAACACCTCAATAAAATGTGTGCTCAATGCGGCCGATACTGCATCTCGCGTAATTAACACTAGCATCTTATTGCGTAGACCATCTTGGATCCAGGTTTCCGGATTCAAGCAGGAGGTTCAAACTGCTATTTTAAATCAACCATTTGATCAGGAACATCTTTTCCGTCCCGCAGTTGACACATCCCTAGAAAAGATGAAGAAGGATACCGAAACTGCTAAATCTATGGAGGCCTTACAGTTTCCTTCCCCTAGACGCTATTTTCGCCGCTCCTTCTACAGAGCCGGCTCCAAAACCATGGGTTCAGAACATCCCTCCTCCTACTACAAGAGCCCCACTCAAACATCCCCTAAGGCATATTTTCGCGGAGGCTACAGGGGCAACAATAATAAAGGGAGCGGTCGTGGCAACAATAGCCACACCCCCACCACTAAACAGTGACTTCCCTGCACTTTCCCCGATCATTCCACTCCTGTCTAGGGACGTCTCTTACAGTTCCTACCTGTCTGGAATTCCATCACAACAGACAAGTGGGTAAGACAAATTATCCAGTATGGTTATTGCCTGGAACTAACTTCTACCCCACAAACATTCCTCCCAGACAGCACCTCATGTCTTCGGAACATCTGACACTTCTCAAGCAAGAGGTTCTCTCTCCATTACAAAAACATGCAATAGAACCAGTCCCCTTGCCTCATCAAGGCCAAGGGGTTTACTCCCTGTATTTCCTAATCTTAAAAAAAGTCGTCTCCCTCACCCGCTTTCTGGACCTCAGACCGCTAAACCTCTACATTCAGTCAGATCACTTTCACATGGGCACTCTTCAACAGGTGCTCCCACTACTTCGACAGGGCAACTTTCTCTCCATTCTGGATCTAAAGTACACCTACTTCCATATTCTCATTCACCCCGCTCACAGGAAATATCTCGGGTATGTGGAAGATGGTCAACACTACCAATTCAAAGTCCTCCCATTCAAGATCACTACAGCACCCAGAGTCTTCACCAAATGCCTCGCAGTAGTTGCAGCCCACTTAAGCAGACCACATATTCATGTATTGCCTTATCTGGACGACTGGCTCATAAAAGCCAAATCACACAGCTGCTGTGTGCAACACACACAAAACACAATTCAGCTGCTTCACAGCTTGGGATTCACAATAAACCTCGCCAAAACCCATCTCAAACCGTCCAGCATACAACAATACCTAGGGGCTACAATAGACACTTCAAAAGCTCCAACATATCGCAATCCACTCAGTATAACCTCCATACAGGCTCTAATCCAAAAATTACAGCCTCAACACTCCCTACCAGCACGAGTGTTCATGCAGTTAATTAAGATGATGGCCTCCTGCATTCTCCTCTTCCCTTATGCAAGACTCCAAAAGAGCCCCCCACAGGAATGTTTGGCACGTTAATGGAACCAGGCTGAAGGTCAACTAACAGATCTGGTGTTGGTAGATGCCCGCACCCATCGCTCTCTGCAGTGGTGGAACACACAAAACCTTTCCAAAGGGCGGACGTTCCTCGACCCGGTTCCACACAGTGCTAACAGCAGACGCATCGCTCACCGGCTGGGGAGCTGATCTTCAGACCCATACCATCCAGGGCATATGGACCCCCCAACAAAGACCATTCCACATAAACTACCTGGAATGGTTAGCAATCTTCCTAGTGTTAAAAAGTTTTCAACTCCACCTCCTAGGCAAGGCTGCCCTGGTACGTACAGACAACATGACAGCAATGTGCTACATACAGAACAACGGAGAACACACTCTCTGCAGCGTTCACACTTGGCTCAGAGCATATGAAGATGGGCCATTCTGCAAAACATATATCTCCTTGCAGAACACCTCCCAGTTGTAACCAATCAGATAGCAGATCTGCTCAGTCGACAAACACAGCAGATCCACGAATGGGAACTCCATCCTCAAGTTCTTCTTCCATTCTTTCGCATGTGGAGCCACCCAGAAATAGATCTGTTCGCCACACACCAAAATGCCCACCCTTCGCGTCCAGGTATCCACACCCATTGTCCAAAGGCAATGCTATGGAAGAACTGGTCAGGCAAATTTGCTTACACTTTTCCGCCTCCCCCACTCATTCCGTTAGTGGTTCGGAAACTCAAACAGCATTCCCTCACAATGATCCTAGTTGCTCCAACATGGGCCCGACAACCATGGTTCACAACCCTATTGGGTCAGTAGTCCCTCATCAAAAACTACGTCTCTCACCCAAGCTTCTCACTCAGAACCATGGAGAGATAAGCCATCCAGATCCCAATCAACTCAACCTTGCGATCTGGAAACCTGAGGTCTTAGAGTTTGGCTACCTAAATCTTCTGCCAGACTGTATGAATATCATTAAAGAAGCTAGACGCCCTACCACCAGAGCATGCTACGCAGCAAAATGGAAACGATTTGCCATTTATTACACAAACAACAAAATAAATCCACTAGATGCGTCTATTCAGAACATTATCTGCTACCTCTTGCACCTACAACAATGTAACCTAGCATATACATCTATTCAGCTACATCTAGCTGCCATAGCAGCCTATCTCCAAAATGGACACCATTTGTCTTTGTTTCGAGTGCCCGTTATCAAAGCTTTTATGGAAGGACTTAAAAGAATAATTCAACCCAGAGTCCCGCCCTCTCCAGTGTGGAACCTAAATGTGGTCCTTACCAGACTCATGGGTCCCCCTTTTGGACCTCTCCACAAATGTGAACTACAGTTCCTCACTTGGAAGGTAGCTTTTTTTGGTTGCTATCACATTTCTCAGGAGAGTTAGTGAACTCCAGGCATTAACCATACAAGAACCCTAGATGACATCTGCAAAACAGCATTTTGGGCTACACCACACATCTTCACAAAACACTATTGTGTAGGTGTGCAGGCAAAACAACAAGCTAGTGTGGGCCAGGCTGTGTTAAAAACACTTTTACAAACCACTGCAACAGATACTGGTAGCCACCGCTAAGGAGGTAACTGCTATATAGTCTATGCAAAAGTATACAATCTGCAGCTCGTATGCCTCGATTGGAAAATGCTACTTACCAGTATACATCTGTTCTTGGCATGTAGAGATGCAGAATCTTATACACCCACCCGCCTCCCCGGATACCTCTATCTGTTCAAGTACTATCTTACTTAGATACATTACACATGGACTTCTCTTTCTACTTCTTACGACTCCATCATAACCCTGCGTGGCAAAAACAATCTAAGGATAGAGTCGATGCCTATGAGCACTATCGTCCTAGGGAGGAGTCACCTACCTCGTGACTGCAAAGACTTCTTCCAAAACAAAGTGCAAACATCCGAGCCCAACACCAGATGGCGATCTATGCAAAAGTATACAAATCTGCAGCTCTACATGCCAAGAACAGATGCATACTGGTAAGTAGCATTTTCCTTTTATTTTCATCAGTGATTGAGCACATTGATATATCTTAATGCCTAAGAAAATCGAGGAGTATTTCCAGAACCAATATGTAATGTGGTGGAAGGATCGACTGAAGGAACATAGATGTCTTTTAATGTCGCGTTAGTTTAGGATGTTGGTATGTGAACAGGGTGTTGTTGATGCTGTGTCAGTGTTTATGCTTGTTTTTCCATTAAGATGCTGGCGTTATAACATATTAACTAAAGACCTTAGGCTGGGTTGGACATTTGAGAAAATCATTGTTTTCTCTGCGAATATTCTAATTGGTGTTCATAAAGAGTTGAACGGATTGCTGGGTGCATGAGAGCTTGAGACATTTGGATCTTGTTAATCGGAGAGAAGCAACAGAGCAGAGGACCACTCTAGCCAGACCTTTACCTTCTTCCTGCAGTCCTCCCTTTTTTTTTTTTTTTTTTTTTACCCAGAGAGAGGATCCCTACTTACTACATATGCCTTGAGCTGAATGATTCCCTGCATGAGTTTTTAGATAGATTTGGGACTGGGATGAATTGGGCCATTCTGGGATGTGCATGCATTGCGCTATCTTGAGTTGGGCCTTTGCGAGTGTGTGGAGTCAAGATTTGCCATCTCTGTTGTTACGCCAACCAACTGCTAGATACTGACACATGAGTAAATGTGCTCATTTGGGAACTTAATGTTACAAGGTGTTAATTCAATTTTCTTTGATGCATGATTTAGGTGGGCTATGGTTCTGAAAGCTTTGAGACAAGTTTTATAAATCTTCTCAAGTTTATTCCAGACAGTTTTTTGCAACCATAAACGTCTACATTTTTCTAGACTATGCTGACGGCTTGAATTATTTTAATTTCTTGTTTTATGGAACCATCCATTTTCTGTCATACTACAGTGATAGCTGTATTTATCTTATTTATTTTTCTGATAGCACTATCATGCAATTATTTTTATAGGCCCTCCTTCTTATGACATCAACATTCTGTTCTTGCATAGATTTGTCTAAATAAGTTGATCTACAATGCATAGTATTCACCTTTTGCTCATTTTCCACTAAACCCAGACAAACCTAACATTGGATGGGCCATTTGGATTGATCTTTCTTTAAGCATATGAGAAAGTGTTTTGAAGACTAGACTATGAACCTGAAGGGACTTTTTACTTTCCTAAAGTTGCATTTGGGTGTGGAAGTTCTAAAGTACTTTTTTTTTTTACATCCAACTCACCTTATTGATGCTTCCAGATTTTTAGGTGTTTATAAGCATGCAATCAAACAAATGTAAGATAGATACGGGGGGAAATTGAGACACCACAAATAGAGGCTAGTATGTTTAAACAAATTAAAACTGATCAAATTGCAAGAAAGGGTTGGAAGAAAAATGTTAGAGAGGTTCTAGGGGGACAAATATATCGAACAATTAGAGAAATATGTTGATCTATGTGGAGGGAAGTTTTAATGTGAGTTCTAGAAAATATGACGCAAGTAGAATTTTTATGAACAAAAGCCGGAGAATAATTAGGCTCTGGCACAAAGACATAGAAGGAAAGAGGTTTGCAATTGTCGTGGTAATCAATCCCATGTGGCAAGTTACAGGTATTGGCCTTCGGTTTACAAGCTATGCAATACATATGCATGTAAGAAACACACTAAATTGGGTGAGAGCTGCATTTCTGGTCAACCTGAAGAGAATAAAGAATGTTCAAATTGTAATGTGTTATTTGTGGGTGGAGGCAGCAGAGGTGGGAAACGTTTACCGCTCTTCAGTATTGCAATTCATAGTGTTAAATTACATGTCATGCTGCACCAAATCATTATAAAGAATTGGGTATTTTGTGTAGATTTTAATACAGGTAGTTACGCAGGTCACAAGTTTGTATTGGATATTTTTGGGGAAATGTAACATTTCAAAGGAGAAGAATAACAGAGGTTTAGAGGTGCAGAATTGTGAGTCATTGTTGTAATTGCCCTACGAGGAAGAAGTGGGTATTAAGTTGAAATAATCACCCATTGTACAGTATGAAGTATGGTGAGTGTGATACGTATACATCAGACCAGGAATGTCATAGTCCGACTGAGTTAAAAGCAGTGCCTAATTTGTAACATAATGAGTGCCGGTGCCTAAATCACTGCTCAAGACAGCGGTTGGTGCTATTAAATATCCCTGCACGAATACCAAGGCTGCGAAGTCATGAATCCACCGCATGCCTCTTTTATTCACTGCTAGGCACTCCCTGCTCTTTAATTTCACTCTTGCAGACTCCTGCTTTGCCCCTTGTTGACGGTTGTTTTAGTCTTCTCTTCCTTCTTCTTTTCACTTTGTGTCTCTTGCTCTCGGCGTAACGTCTGATAAGGAAAAATAAGTGGTGGTGAGCCCCATCGGCTGCAAAAATGAGTGCCTGTGGGAACCACCGGCAACCAATGGCTCAAATTATACACTGGTTTAAACAAAAATTCAAAGGTGTTTCCAGTGAATAATTAGGAAAGTGTGAGGAATTTCAAGATTGTATTGCTTTAAAAAACTAAAAGTATACCAGGTAGGCAATAGAGTAGAAATGTACCATAAATGTATAGGCACAAATGCTAGAGAGCATGTGTTAAAAGAACAGTTTTGAACAATAAAATCACTGGAGTATCTCTCTTGGAGTATCTCTCTCCATTTTGATTTCCTTCAAGTCTTTAGGCGTCTTTAAGACTTTACATAGAGTTTTGAAGTTTAAATGAGTGCATATGGGTGAACAGCCATCCTCTACCTAATTTCAATTAAAAAGGAGTCATCATTAGTTCGGGTGACTATTTATTCTTCCTTGCACTTACCAAGCTTTTACCACCAAGTAGAACTTGGGCATTATAGATATTAAATGGCGTTTGAGATACCCGAGGGAGGTTGCATCAGCCTAAATGCATGCCATTTGGATTAGCCAGTGCTGCATCAGTTTTCCATGGGGTTCTGTATCAATAGTTAGATTACCAGGTGGATGCTGTAGTTTTTTAGGACACTATTTTAGTTTTCTGTAGGACATAAAAAAACTGATAATAATTTACAAGTTGTATTAAGTATTTTAGAAGGTAAATGCCTTACTCTTTAACTGAGGAAATCAATAAATTGACGGTTGAGTAGGTTCATCACATGATATCTGAAGGCGTTCCATCGAAGAAGAGTTTAGTCGATGCCATCGTGGCTGCACTAGATTCGGTCTTAAAAGAAATGGTTTCATGTGTAGGATTTGCAGATTTTTATGCAGAATGTGTTAAGGACATTGCAAGTAAAATAGAATCGATCATTCAGACATTTGCTTGAGAAAAATACAAAATTTAACTAGGGCAGGAGTGTACGGAGCCTTTTAAATGTACTCGTAATTACAATGTAAAATCTCCATGTTTTAAAATCGTCCATTTTAATATTGCATTTCTAAAACACACAGTCAGTGACTGCTGGTATGATAGTTTTTGTGTTGGTGGATGCCAGCATATTTGGTTTGGGGGCATTACTGTCCCAAAGACAAGGAGGGCACCAGTCCATCGTGGTATGTTGTCTGAGAATGTTGACTGAATGTGAGAGAAACTACTACACGTTTGAAAGGGGGGTGTTGGCTTGTTCTTGAATGCTGAACGTTTCCATACTTTTTACTGAGGGCCAGATTTCTAGTACAAATGCAGCACAAACCATTGGACAATATTCTTTTTTCCAATAATGAAATGGCACTTACTGCAAGGGTAATGAGACTCTATGCTGCTTCTATCGTTAGAGGATCCAAGTGAAAAGGATAGTAGAATAGAATGGTAGTGTGAAGCTGTGTTTTTCAGCAATGATTTAAGTCTATTATGTCCAGGGATGATGGAAGTAGGGGCTTGAAGGGGTGCTCCCACTCCTTTTCTGAGCACCAATCTACGGCGCAGCAGCATCGTGATTGTCTAGGGGAGTCTGGAGGCCTGGGTGCTTCCTGTTCCTGGTTTCTGAGAGGAGAGGCCACGGCGGTCAGCAGGTGAGTTTTCTTTTTTTTATTTATTTCCTAACCCCCACCGTCCCCTTCCAGCCACCACTGTGCTTTAGTTATACTTGGGACAAAGTGTGCCAAAACTCACCATTGGTTACACACTTGCCCCCACCATTCTAGCGCTCAGTAGGCAAGAGTCGGGTGCTACGCTTGTTGTTTGTGTATCGCTTAGAGTTTTCGCCATCCCTTTGACTTCACTGACGTCAAATTGATGAGAGCATCCCCAATCTTGAAATTGTTCCTGCACCACTGATTATGTTTGTATGTCACTTATATTTTTTGATGGAAGCTGACATTTAGAATCTACTAATGATCAGTGCTTCTCTGTAGATCAAAAAAACTTATTCATGGTGGTTGGCCATGTCTGAGATGAGCTTGCAGTGGAGAATGAGATGCTGATGAAGGGTAACCTTCATACCCACGTCTCAGTGATCACATCCACAGTAAAAGGTAACTTACCAGTTCTTTTGCAAACCCATAGCATTAAATAACCGTTCTGATTAACTAGTGGCATTGAGGTGGACTATAAAGTTCATGCAAATAGTTTACATAATCGTCAGTGTCCTTGCATTGTATAATTGGGATATTACTGACCTGATGCCAATATCCTTAAGCACTTGTTTTCCTATCATTTGTGGCGTGGAACGCAAGTATTGAAATGCAGCATGTCTACAGATGCAGATAAGTGCTTTTACCACACTTTCGTATAGTCACCAAGACCTTTCTTGCTTTTGTGTTACACTAACACCATGTTTGTAATTTTGCTATGCTCCCTGCACACTATTGTACTTTTATATTTTATAAGGAGGCAAGTAATATTTATATGCTATATGGTACCCCAACTTTATATAATAAAGATATGTCAAGTTACTGACAAATGTATGACATAACCGAGGTGTGGAGCCAAACTTGCCTGTCCGTGTTACATATGGTAGGGTTATTTTATTTGTAACAATACCACACAATTACCCGTACCCCCGTATCTCCCATTTAATGGTTAATCTCTGGCTCCTTCTGAGCAGAGCCCTTCCAGTTACAGATAATGTATAATAAAGGTGAACTCTGTACTGCCGAATTGAACTCATCAATAACAAGTCTCTAATTTCTTGAAAATACATATTCCTAAACAGTTTAATGAAAGCTCCTATCGGTGTTATGTTTGTATTTTCGAATGTGACTGCACCATGCGGACAGGCTTCTGCTCTCCTTTATTGAACCCCACGTAGTGCAATTATATAACATTTGACCGTAAACAGCTAATGACTAAATTTTCAGGATAAAGGGACCGCTAATCTGGGCTTCTCTTTCATTTTTAAACTGATAATTAAGTGTTAGACTCTTGAAGCATCTTTTTACGTTTCCAGTAGGTCTTCTGTTGTCACAACCTGCTGTTAAAATAGAGTAATGATTTTGTTTTTTATTTAGGACTAGTGATGTAAATGTAAATGTAAATGTGCAGATATTTATATAGCGCAAATCACCAACCGGTCTCTAAGCGCTTGCTTAGGGAACCCGTCCTGCTATTCCCCTGTGAGATAACCCAGCAGGGCATCCACAAGGTGAAGGCCAGGCATCCCGCCGCGAGGGGCCATTGTGGAGATTAAGCAAGCTATTGCCCAGAGTCGCAGAGTGTGAACCCATGAATCGAGTATGCACTGGAGCGAGCATTATCGAGTCCATGGACAATTTTATGGACTCAAGACCCAGCCGAGCCGGGAATTGAACCCTGGTCCCAGGCTGACCTCTGCTTCCAGGTCTGCCTACTCTAACCAGTGATGTCAAAACTAATCTCCAATAAGAACAGTAGAGATCATTTGTATTCAAGTGTTGGGCACTTTCCTATGAAGTAGGGAGACTAGCCACGGTACATGCATTATTGTCTCTGGCTGCTTGAGGGGACTCTTACTGACATTATTTTATAACAACTTTCTCTTCCTGTCATTATTCGGTTTACGTGATATAATTTGATCTACTATGCGGAGTGTATTTCCGACCTGATATGCATGCTGGTTACTAAATCATTTGTTTAATTTATAAATATAGTTATTTCTACTGTTTCTAAACACTGTGAAATCGTGAAACCCTAATTACCAATAATTACTGTCGCCGAGTAGGTCAAAAGCAGTGGGTGGGCACCATCTTGTTCTTTGATTTACTATGTTGACACCACTGTTTGTCATCTGTTCCATGCATTACAATTACCAGTCCTAGCACAGCTTCCGTCTGCGTCCCTTGCTTCTTCCCTCGCACATTCTTCCGGCACATTTGTCTCTACCGACAGCAACTCGTGCTATACAAAGCAACTGAAGTAGTCCAGGCTTTCTCAAACCCTTGTTTACGTCTCCACTGGGACTAGAAGAAGAGTGATCGAGCCACTTGCTAAAACAAATCAAGTAGAAATCAATACCACCTTAGAAATAGTGAAATTGGGATAAAAGATGAGGGCCCTTCGGAGGTCACAGAAATGATAGGTGTTTGCACATTACAATGAATGCATTGCCTTCTGTAAGCGTACAGTATGCCCATCGTTTTAGATATACCCATTATTCCCCTTATGCCATGGCATTTCAAACCAGGCTATCTTTTGGTTTCTGTTTTGTGTGGTAATGCTGTGTTCATCTGAACGTGGCCAGAATTTGCTGCTGCTAAAAGCGCATTAGTATTGACCCGATAGTGATACAGTATCAAAAGTGAGAACTAGCACGTTGTTTGAGTATTTCCCAAGATGAGAGAGATGCTTGGAACATGTGAGGTCTGATTCACAAAGGTAAACGTAATCATTCGTGTAAGTTTATATTAGCTGTAGTAACTTTACTACTGTTTCGGTATTCATAAACTACAAGTGCAGTTTTACTACTAGTAATTTTACGAGTGTAATTTTACGAGTGTTATTTTACTAGTGGTAAAATTACACTCGTAGCTTGTGAATTCCAAAAACTAGTAGATTTACTACAACGAGTGTAAATTTACTCAAAAGTGTATTTTTACTTTTGTAACTCAGCCCCAGAATGTTTGATCTTAAATTACAGGCCAAAGCAGAAGTGTCTTCAGGCAGGCATGTTTCATTTGGGTCAGTGGAGAGGTCTTTTATCTCGATGTGTTTTAAAATGCCAACTTTAAGCGATGACAGCTGTTGCACAGAAATCAAAATCCGATAATGCTCCATGGACCAGCTTTAATCTGCTGCGCCCCTCATGCTGCCCAGGTCTATCCGCCTGTCTTCATGCGGAAGTCACGGTCTGTTACTGGGAGCCGATCATTTTTATTTTCCCTTGTCTGCTTTTCCTTCCAAACAGTTAGGGACTATACAATCGGATCCATGTTTCACTAAGGTGTATAATCGGTGGCGAGCCTCCCAGTGTGCCTCCTCACTATGACACTGGAATGGCTTCCATGCCCCCCGACACTAATGCTGTGTCTGTGCTCTCACCGAAATGTCATGAGCACATTTGCAGTCTGTAGTACTCCTGATTACAATGACCTATATAAACGTATTTTACTCTGTATATCACTGCTGTATATTTCAATGCATCATATTTCAGTAGTGCTCCTCTTGATGTCAAGTGTGATGGTGCGTGAGATCGTCATCTGGGAAGATTGGAGCCCTTCAGTGCTCTGGATTAGGACTGTAATTGGAACCAATTTAAACTTTGTTTTGCTGTTCTGCTTGTACAAACGTAGCAGCTTTTTAGCCCGCGCAGTCATGAGTGGGCTGTTGTCTCTGCACTGAGTTGCCGACCATGTAAAATTCCCTTTGGAACTGGCTGCAATGCAGGCCAGCCTGACCTCCTTCCATGCATGTAATGCCCTCCTGCCAAGCAATGTCCTCTCCACCCCGTCGCCCCACACCAACCCGCCATCCCCACTCACACCTACCTCCTGATCAGAGCAGGTGGTAAGTGTGAACGTCAATTGCATCGAAAAGAAAATGCCATGCGGAATTGTGCCTGATAAAACGGAGTCTGACAGACCGTCAGGACCCTCCCCACTTAAAGTTCTGATTAAAACAAAACCTGCTCTTAATTACAGTTGTGTAACACACTCTACTCTCAATTGGTGTCTATTGAATGTCCAAAGCATGTAAACCCAAATGTAGCCAACACTGTGAATTTTGGTGTTTGTGTGACAGTTCACCCTAATATAAGAAATGGAAACACAGGCCGTAAACTGAGTCAATGAGCTGGAAGGCTCAGTGACAGCATGGGGAGTTACAAACACAATATATTGCTTTCCATCTGTATGTAAATTTGTCATTTTTATTTATGTATGTTCTGATAGTTGATGTTCACCACTATTTAAAATGTGTAGGAATTGCTATGTTAATCTTTTCTGTAATCCATGCTATTTTACCTATTCCGCACAGTGCATTGGACACATTAGAAGTTGGTGCACACAATGTAAAAACCATGACAGAAAGAACTTATTAGACAAAACGGATGCAATTTAATAAGAACACTCTCTTCTTCTCTTTAATGTAAGTTACTATAATCATGCGTATTCTTTTCTTTGGGAAACATTTTTCTAGCACTAATGCATGGTTGGGATGGTTTCTAATGCACTACGATCCAGCCAAACGCAAATTGTAAAAGTAGATAAACCTTTTATAACTCCATTCCTTTCTTATTCAAAGATCACTAAACCTTTCTTCATCATTTGGCACCATCCACCATGATGTCCTGTTGATACACACATCCCTATTTGCAGGAGTTCAAGAAACTGCTGTATCCTGGTCACATTATTATCTTGTAATTTGCACCAAGAAAGACAAACCGGGACTTTATTAATCTGCACGCAGCAAAACCAACTGTAAAGTCCCACAAGGAATGTCCCCTTTCCTGTGCCCGTTTGGGGTATATAGCTCTATCTTTAGCAGATTTTCTGGAAAACATAATATTTCCCCCACCTATACACCCATGGTACTCAGATGTGCCTCAAGCTGAAAGAGGGATGAGGAAAATTATATCAAGTAGGCGACCGCTTGAAAGAAGCCTCCGATCTCTCTCATGTCCGATGTCTCAATGAATCAATGGCCCTTCAGGATTCCCTCCTTGACCTACAGTACAAACTTTACCTTATGGGTGGGCTACTACAACGCTTTCTACATTGCTATGTACTATAAACATAAGATCTCACTTCATGACACTGCCAAAGCCACATGGCTACTCCAGCAAGGTCTTCCAGCCCTACCACTTCGCCAAGTACCTGGGATCAATCACTACAAATATTTTCTCTACCTAGCCAGACATATACAAGTTGGCAAATGATCCTAGCATGTCAAAGGTTTGATTTTAAAGAATGTTTTTATTGCATTTTTCTGAATAGGGAATACCTCATGCTGGAGACCTGTATAAAATACGAATGTTATAGACCTTCTCTTGCATTGCGATCTGCAGTTCCAGCATTTATCATTTTAGCATCTTATCCAGTAAACAACAGTCTATTTCAAATGTAACTTTAAACAGTGCTGCAATCGTTCCCCTTTCCATATTCTTAATCCACCATCCATTCCGTAAATCCAACATTTGTTGATTCCGATAAACATCCAGCATAAATAGTGACATGTCAATTCAACAGTGACCCCTTTTGTTTCAAACATTCAAGATCAGGAATGATCAAGTCACAACAAAATGTTATTCCTTCATGTCAGTAGCTAGCTCCGCTGATAGGAGTCATTCTGTGCTGTCCTTCCAAGCAGGTCCGGTGTCTGGGCTGTCTTACCACCCGTGAATCATATCAGCCTGAACCATGAAGTCTTCAACCAACTACTTGGTACACCATGCCTTTTTCGTGTATATTTCTTCTGCAGTGGCTCTTTCTACCATACCCTTAAGCCAACTGTTGACAGATGAAGGGCTTTGACTGGGCCATCTGATGACCTTTGTTAACGGTTGGAATTCCCACAGAAGCATCTCAGGCTTGCGAGATGCTAATTACATTACATCCCTACTTTCATCTGTCTTGGTGCGAGAAATATTTTCCTCCTAACACCCAGTGCTCTCTTGCAAATTGAGAGGTGTTGACATCCGTGGACCCACCACTTTCAAGGCTTTTGCGCACTTATGGTGACAGTGACGTTGAATAGCACAGGCCACAACCCTGATTCTAATGTGGCACCAGATGATTGATCCAGTCTAACACATGTATCTGTAATGGTGGACATGTTGAGCACCGCGCGGTTAGTGCGCGATGCTCGTGAATATGTTATACTAGTCATCGCGCGGTTAGCGCGATGACATTCTAGGAATGTTAAGTTGTGTTTGGTAGCCTGTGTTCATTGGAATGTGGGCCTGACGCATGGAGGGATTCGATGTCGGTATCCTAGTTGCCGTTCGTTGACTGCCCTGGGAGGACACTCCGTGTGTTGGGTGGAGTTTTACCAATAAACTTAGAGTCATTACTTGAAGATTGTGTGCCTGCTCATCTTTTCAGTATCATCACCAGTATACGCTCCCCTTGCCACAGTAAATCGAAGGCTACTAAAATGTAGTGTGCATCACACTTGAAGAAAAAGATTTACTGTTCTCCGTTGCCGCTCCCTGGAAGTTGTCAAAGCTGTTTTGGGCATTAGCTGAGCTTGCAGTACTTTCTGGGTCCTGAGGCTCCAAGGACAGCAGGCAGTACTTGTTAAAAGGATTGCTCAGTTACTTATTTTTAGTGTTTTTCACGTTAGAGAGAAACAGTCCGGTAAGTTAATTGTCTGTTTTTGTCACATCACTCGTTCTGATATGCACAAATCCTATGCCGTTTGGAGAATTTCCAGGTAGATTGACACTTTGCGCACATTGCGTTTAGCCTCTTGAATTCTATTGTACTCGAATTTTAAGTGGCCTAGTCACATAAAGGACATACTTTGGACATTATTTTCTTTAGAAACTATAATTGACACTTGTTTAACAATGTGGTCGAGTTTCAGGGAAAATATTGCTTCTGCAATGTCACTCTTATAGTTAGAGATCACAAAAATGCGAATTCATCCATTTGCAGAGCCACTGATTAACACTTATCCAAGATTAATTTTATATGGCACATGGCTATTTTATAAATTCACTGCCTCAATGATCCCAGAATTCGGGGCAATGTCGGACTGTACAGTCTTTGGTTCCATATTGGAGGCCACCACATGGATAAACTTGGGGAGACCTCTTCACTGATAAAATCCTCTGCACGATTGAGAATCTGTTGGACAACTATGGTGCAGGGGCGGCTGCTCGGGATCTGAGGCAGTGTGCCGGGGGAATGCGAGGGGGAGATGAGAGGGGCTGGGGAAAGGGGGGAATAATAAAAAAATAAGCACAAACGAAAAAATATAAAACTTAACTTGCCTGCCATTGCGGTCGCTGCATTCTTCCTCTCCAGATCCCGGTCCTATCTGGTGCACACTGCTCAGGCTCCCAGTTGCCAATCCCAGCGCTGCTCTCTTACTGGGATTGCTATTCCCAGCATGAGAACCGCGCTGGGATTGGTCTGAGCGGCCTGCTTTGCCATTTAGTCCCTGGTAGCCTGTGACTTTTCTCCACTCGGCTGTACGACACAACCGGTTGGAGAAATGCTAAGTGCACGTGACGGTTTGGCTGGCCTAATACGGCCGGCCAAACAGTCATGCGCTCTTGGTAGAGCTCATCACCCCTCCTCCCCACGTTGCACATAGAGTGCATGGCCCCACCCCGCCCTATGACACGGCTTGCCTGAATGTAAGAAGAAAATGATAATAAAATTGATTTATTATAATTTTATTTTTCATTGTTTAGCTTTTCTACCACCTAGTGGGGCGACGTCACTCCACCATAATGGAGGAGCCTCCTCTGCTATGGTGTGCTGCCGGGTTCTTTCCTCCTCTATGCCTCGCTTACTAGTCACTTACGTACGGTTTGGAATAGAACGCACTACGAACCAGACCCATTCAGGCGCCTCCAGGTAGTGCTTACATACGGGGTTGGCCACCACACTGTCACACTACTATACAATTCCCTACAAGCGGAAAGAGGAACATCCCCCACTGCTCACTGTGCCTACTGGGACGAGGTGCTATCCAATAAGCGAAGAATTGCAATGTGCCGGAAGCCGGCAGGGACCTCCCCCCACCCCTCCATCAGATTGTGGCTTTCCCACCACTCCCCCCTCCCCCCCCCACCCCCAACTGGCAGAGATATCTGGAAATAGTGGAGTCTAGATCTATGGGCACCCCGCCCTGAGAGTGTCTGGGATGCTGGCCTGACCCTGAAGAACCGGGCTTTTTAAGCCTGGCGGCGCAGGGTACGCCTGAAATCTTCTGAGTTCGCCTTCCAAATTACAGAGACACGGAACACTCTGTCTGGCATAGGAACTTCAATTTATTAGCTGCAGCTAGGTACAGTTGTCCTAGAAGTACATCAGTGGTAGGTTCTCAGGAGACTGCCACTTCAATCCGTGGCTCACAGTCTTTTGTAGCGCTTGAATCCCCTAAAGCAACAACCCCCTCAATGTGCAATAAAAATACAAATCATCCACAAGAAAACATTCTTTGTACAAGATACAGGATAATGGGTAATAGAAATTCCTTCCCTAAGGTCGTGTTCTCTACCCGACCCTATAGGTCAGGCGGCATAGCCATTCCTTGGTTAAATTAATTTACGACAGGACGTGTTTGCGTGTTGAAGATGGTGATTCGTAAAACAACTGGAGAGGCCAAGAACGGTCACCAAGGGTCAATAGATGGTTATCTCGGGGATTAGTTGCTTCGAGCCGGGTCTCAGAATGGACTTCGCTCAGGGAAACAGGAAAGGTCGTGTAATATGTGCAACAGTATAGAATGAGAGAGAAACGCTATGAAGGTTGAAGGTGCCTGAGTGAGGGCAACAGCGTAATGGTGTTACTAGGAAAGATGGGGCCGTATTTTGAATTTCCTCAGACCCTGCTTTTGCCATTACTCGGGCAAAGAAACCAGAGGCTGGTGTTAATCTGAATCGACTTCAATAGCCATGAAATCTACAAGCTGTTGTTGCAGCATTATCTTTGTGTTCGCTGCTTTCTGTGATACCGGATTTGGAACACACAGGGTGGCGCAGAGCCCGCCTATAGCTGGACCACATTGTAGGCAAAGGCAACATGAGAAGAGAATGGCCAAAGTCGCTCCGACAAAGGTGAGCATCTTCCATCCCCATGTAGACAGTAGTCCCCCAAACCATCCCATCAGAGACCAATTCCCTTCATCCTGGTGAACGGACTCAGCGATCTTATGTAACTTAGAGATGGCTTGGTATACTGTAGGGGCGTTGTCTGGAATAAAAATGCAACAGCTAGATCCGATCAATCTGCATACGCCCCCACGGTCAGCAAGGATGATATCTAATACCATCCTGTTCTGAAGCGTGACAAGGCGGTCAGCAGCGAGTTCTGCAGTGATGTTACTCAAAGCTACAGCTGTTTCATTGACAGTGGCATCTACAACTCCAATTAGTTGTCTTATGTCTCTACTGTTGGCTATTGAACCCCAGAATGGAAGGAGTCCTTTCAAGACATCCCCGACTTCTTGTCCTGACGTATCCTGGTCAGACACCACCCCTCTTTTCTGTAAATGATGCTTGGCATCTGCTATATATGTAGGGGGCAACAACCAAGCGATATAACAAGTGCCTCTCCAATTACCAGGTAGAGAAGTGTAAGCCTTATTTCCACACACGAAGTATGTATTACGTGAGGGAACCATGCGAGGCCAATCTGTCCCATTCAGTGTCGCAATATGTTGGCAATTGCTTGTACCTTTATATTCTAACCCTCCTTTCCAAATACAGAATGGTGCTTGTCCAGGTACCACTAGAAAAGTTTGTCCTTTTCGAGAGGTTCTATTAGAGGGCAGAAAATACAAATCCGTAGATTTGGTTTGGCGATCAGCATATTCTGACTTCTCACTATCCGTCCCATATATCCTTTTTCTGTCCCGCCAACATAAATGGTATAGATGTACTCCCAAGCTCCTTACTTCTCGAGTATCCCCATCTCCAGAAAATACCCAACTGGCGCTCAATTCCCACCATGCACTACAAGAGCCATTAAATGAAAAAGGAAGGGTAATGTATGGCATTCCAGTATTCACCGAACTTGGCAGAAGACCGCAAACCCAACAGTTTGTCGCATTAGTGGCCAATTGATGTTGGTGTAGCATGGAAACAAATGTGTTGCGGAATTCACTCCTTCTTGACTCAACATGAGGTGGTAGAGTGACATGTGTATGCATTTCAACCGTAACTTTGGGAGTAGACTGTGTAAAAATTACGTGTAGTCCCCATCCTATACAAGACAATATAATGCATATCAAAATCAATATTATTAAAACCTCTATAAAACGATTATGCAATAATTTACAATGCTTTGTGCTCATTGTTTGTATTTTGTCCATTCCCTTGTTAACAGTCATTTCCAGCTCTAAATATTTCCCGTGACGGGAGGTTGCTTCACTCAGCTGTGATTGTCTGTAGTTCTTTATACTTTCCTACAAGTCCCACAGGCCTAGAGCCACATTTGGGTCACAATCCTGAGACTTACGATCACGGCCCTGCAATCATGTGGAAATCGGGTTAAAGACAAAAGTCAATGAAGCACTATTGAGGTATTTTTGTTCAGTCTGGGCCTCAAATCGTACCTCTGGGAACCAGGTACAGTTTGTTCTTGGAAAAGGAGATGTGGTTTAGTAGTGTCCAATTTCACTGCCGGTGGTATAGCTGTCTGGAGGACCTCGTCGCCGTCTTGTCCTGCTCCGGCAAAGTCTAGGTGCGCATCGCTGAATAGTCCAAATCTTGGTACTCTTCCGGTTTCAGAGTCACTAATTCGTTTATGAACCCATTGATTATAAGGCAATGGTAGGGGCATTTTCTTGCAATGTACCCCATGTACCCAGTTCTTTTTGCCGACCACCTTTACTGCAGTACGCGTCGTCAGTAGCACCTGACGAGGTTCTCTCCAGCGAGGTTCCAAGTTCTTTGACCTCTGGAAGTTTTTGACGCAGACCCAGTCTCCCGGCCGTATGGTGTGACCAGGATCCGTTGAAGCCTGGGGCAAAGTATCTTGTACCTGTTGGTGAAGGACACATAACTTAGTGGTTAGATCATGTAAATAGTCGATTAACAATGGATGCTCTATCTGAGTATTTCTTTGGCCTTGGGACTCCCCAAACATTTGCAGGGCGTCCAAAGACAACCTCATAAGGTCTAAGCCCCATACGGGAATGGGTGGTTGTTCTGGTGGATAAGAGAGCCAAGGGCAAGGCATCAGGCAAAACCCGTGCTGGCTTGTATTTTCGCCAGTTTAAGCTTAAGGGTGCCATTATAGCATTCCACCAAACCTGCTGACTGAGGATGGTTTGCTGCGTGGAATTTTTGCTGTATGCCAAGGCCTGTACATACTTTCTGCATGATCTGACCCACAAATTCACTTCCGTTGTCACTCCAAATAATTCTCGGTAACCCAAATCTTGGCAGAAACTCCTTCAAAAGGACTTTTGCCGTGGATAGAGCAGTATTATCTTTCAGGGGATAGGCCTCTACCCATCGGGAGAAGGCACATACCACAACAAGAACGTACTTCAGATTGTTACATCGTTCCATGTGGATGTAATCTATTTGTAAAATCTCAAAAGGGTAAGTTGGGGAAGCAAAGTGTCCTGCTGGTGTTGGTGTTCCCTTCCCCGGGTTATGCATCAAGCATACAATACAATGCTTAACCAGATTGTCTGCACATTTAGGGATCCCCACATTCCTCCATACCGAAGCCAGAAGCTTGCATATACCTTTAGCGCTAATATGGGCTGGACCATGTGCCATGGTAACTACTGGGAGTACATAAGCATCTGGTAACAACCAGCGTTGATGTTCTGACAAGTCTGTCCAGCACCCTGTCATATCCAATCTTCCTATACTTTCTTTCCACGTACTCCATTCTTTCTCTGTGGCCTCTGCCTGGATCATTTTCACACTGTCCACAGTATTCTCACACATCCCTCCTTGTGCAACCCATCTAGCAGAGCCCGCAACATACATGTGGCTTGTTGTGTCTCTAGCTGTCTCTTTTGCTATGTGGTCTGCGAAAGCATTTCCTTGACCTACATCATCAGTGATCTTCTTATGTGCACTACACTTCACAATCGCGATCTGAGTGGGCAAGGTGAGTGATTCAAGGAGGTCATTTACCAATTTGCCATGCTGTATCTTAGTGCCCTCTTTCCTCAGACCCGAGGACTAGCGGCATAGCCGTTCTGCACCCCTCCCCCATCACCAGGTAAAACCCCCCTACATACAGAGACGAAGTACACTGATCAATGCCCCTGAGTAATCGGCCTCCTCCTTATCCCATCCGATACACCACACCGACACTACCAGCAGTCACACGATTATTTTCTCACATTTTAATCTTTTCTTATACTGTTCAAAGATATGTTTGAAAATAAGCAATTGTTCCAGTTGTTGCAGTGGTCTGAACACACACATATTGCAGAATCGTGTGCGATCTATGTTTAATGTACGTATTGAAACCCCTTCAACGAATGTACGGAAATCTTTTCAGTAGCATTGCTTAACTACATGAGTGTATTAATTGTTGTCAAATATGTTGTCGCTCAAAATATCAATAAGAAATATATATATTTTTTTTAAATGATCACAGGATTCAAACATGTTTGAGCACTCTAGTTTACATCAGAACAGCCAAAATAACAAAGGCTATTAAAAGCCACATTAGGCAAACCCAGCCACCAGAAAAGGTCAATCTACACATCCATACAAAAGGAAATTAGACTCAAAAGCGCCAATCCAAATTTTTATTCCATTTAACAGGGTAGTTGGCAATATTGTTGACTAATTTACTTTTCTATATCCCATATAGGCTCTTTCTACAAGTGTGTTTTGGTTGATATATGTGGTAACAAGGGCTGGCACCAGCTCCTTTGGAAGGTGGGCTCGCAGTGTCATAGAATTGCGGTAGACTGATTCTAATGGATTGTTTGTGTTTGAAATGAGACTGGTGGCTTACCCTGAAGAGGATGGCTGATTTGTTACCGACACCTCATTGTGCATGCAGCTTTAACTGTATAGTTCATTCCCTAGGAGTTATTTAGTAGAACTCTTGCCCAGGGAGGAAGCCATCGGCCGTTTTTCTTTGCTTACTTTTCTTGCATGTCAGACGTAGGCGCTTAGCTGCATTAGATGCAGCACACCAACCTTTATTCTCAAAAAGTAGTTTTCTTCGTTCCGCTATGCAAGAGGAGAAGAAAGCACGCTTCGGGGGGGAAATGAAAAACAAGCATTGGCATAGCCAATAGGTCTCGCTTTTGGGACCTTCTAAGTATTTAGTTATGCAGCACAATATCCTTGGTGCAACCACAACTGTTGCGTGGCTAAACACTTATAAGGTCCCAAAGGCGAGACCTATTGGCTATGCCAATGCTTGCTGTGGTTGTGTGTTTGTGTGTGTGTGTGGTTGTGTGTGTGTGGTTGTGGGTGTGGGTGTGGTTGTGTGTGTGGTAGTGCGTGGGTGAGGTTGTGGGTGTGTGGTGTGTGTGTATGTGGTTGTGTGTTGGATGTGTGTGTGGTTGTGTGTGTGTTTGGTTGTGTGGTTGGGGTTGTGTGGTTGTGTGTTTGGTTGTGTGGTTGTATGTGTGATTGTGTGTGTGGTTGTGGTTGTGTGTGTGACAGTAATACTAAAAGCATATCAAAATAAAGGAACACAAACATTGAGTTTGTGGAAAGAGAAAGCATGTTGTAAGTCAAACGGGCGCAGCAAAGCATTAACACAACAACAAAACAAACAAGATCACTTAGCGAAGACTGAGTGCTGATAATGGATACACACAGCCCATCATCTTAAGAGTTCGATTGCAGCCAATGTGCACTCAAACCTGACCCCTCCTTGTGAGTGGCACCCCATATTTCTGTAACGAAAGATCTCAGATCTTCCCTGGACCAAGGCACTTTCCCAGGGAGAGAATATCAGTTCCAAACTTATGGAATATAACATATACACAGCACTTCCTAAGGTGGGCAAACTTTCAACACTCCCCCAAAGGCAAGGCAAGAGAACAATATCACATGAGTTTCCTCTAGACCAAGGTAACACACACAACACTTCTCTAGAGCGAGATATACTTTGCACATCAGTTGCCAGGAGTAGAACAACTTCCTATAACACAAGTACCTGCTAAAAGGGAATTCACCCATCTTTCTACAACAGAATACTTGGCCAAGAAGAGTCCACACCTCCTGCTACAAGGAAAAGACGAATTGGTATATCTAGGATATATTTATTAGTAAATAGCAGCACACAGTAAGCCAAATGCACCTATCATAGCAGACTCTAACATATCAATAGTATGATTGAAACACAATCAAGGCGAACATATATGTAGAAATATATATATGTATGGATATAAGAATAAGAAAATAAGAAGGAAAGGAGACAATCAGTACAGAATCAAGCAAGATTACAGGACAGAAGAGAAGCAGGCATATGCAGGACCATCCTACATTAAGGCTAGGCTAACATAACACACTAAAATCAGTTAACATGGTGGCGGTTGAGGGTCATCATAGGGCAGAGGTCTTCAAACTTTTGGATGCCGAGACCCCCCTGTCAACATTTTGAGGCATAAGGACCCCCTCCTGACAAAAAAATCTAAACCTGTAGCCAGGGCTACTGGAATTATGAGGCAGGTGAGGACCAAATTACGCGACAGGCTTGACTAAATTGTGTGGGAAGAAAATGTAAATGAGGTTATGTGATGCCGCGTATTTTGGGATAGCATTGCTTCATTATCATGACATTTTTTACACACAGTAACACCAAGGAAAGATTTCACCCAATCAGTACCTGTTTATAACCAAAATACAGCAATTATCATCAGAAACATTTCTAGTCAACCTTTGTGAAGGGCCTTCACTCTGCAGGAATACGTGCTGCCACATTAGAAGCTTACCTGGCCCTGGCCGGGAGAAGCAGGGGTTCCTTAAAACCCTGGCGGTTTTGTGCAGAGTTAAGCAGTTTACCCATGCAGCTTTCCTCTCACCCCCTCCCTTCCATCCCTCTCTCCTCTCCTAACCCCGGATCCCTCTCTCACTTTGCAGGCCATTTTCTTTCACCCTTTTTACAATTTCTGAACTCTCCCCATTCAACCTCTCACTTCACCTTTAATCACCTCTTGCGATTCTGTCTTTTCACTGCCCTCATCTCTAACAGTCTTTTGCATTTCTCTCATTTCCTCTTAAGCCCTTTAACCTCCCGTGCCCCCCAGCACTTCTCATTCACCTCGTCTCTCCATTCAAATTTTTGTCTATTTGTATCTTACACCTCTTCAGTCCCCCCATTCATCTTTCACATCTCCCCTTTGTTCTAACAGAAGCCCTCACCTTTGGCTCACACTCACTTCTTGCGTGTCCACACTTCTCTTCGGCAATTCACATTTCTCCTCATCCCTGACCTCCTCAATCAAATTCTCTCACTCCCTTGCTGTCCTCTCTCATCCTCTCATCTCTCCTCACCAAGCATACGGGTCGGACCCGAATGCTCCTCTCGGCATGTGCCAATCTGCTTATTGTTCCCTAATTCAAGAAGGCATGAGTTGTCTGTCTCGCTGTTTTGATGCAGGCCGTGCAGTAATGGAACGTGCACCCTCCTTTGCTTCGCTCCACCAAGAATCTATTATCCTTTAGGAAGATATAAAAACCTTTCTCTATGCTCTGTAGGTCACCCCATTTGGCTGGTTCTCCTTCCCCTTCTGTGTGTTTCTCATTTGCCTTCAGGCAGCAGATGGTTATTAGCCCCAGGACATCTTTTGGTAACAGTAGAGCTCTACAAATGTAAATAATAATAGGCTGAAGCACTAGACCAGAACTTCGGAGGGGGGTGCTAACACTCCCAGCCAGGGCTGGTTCCAACACTGGTCGCACACCGTGCAACAGTGTTTTTTGATGCCCCACCCAGTTTCCTCCTTCTCCATGAATTCCTTCACTGCCACTCACTAACAATGCACCTCATCCCTCTATAGCACCTTTCTGACAAACATTTCATTTTTTTATAGCGCTACTCATAGTTTACTCACACTAATTTCTGTGATCTGCATGGTACATGTTCAATGTAGCAGGCACATTAACCCTCTGCACTGTGTGGGTGACGAGTGCCCATGTGAGTGCACGGTGAGCGATGCAACAGTGTGAGAGTAGGGAAAGAGGAGTGACTGCAGGGTGAGTGAGGTGGCGTATGAATTTACATGCGGATGCAAGTTCAGAATGGGATGAATGAATGTATGATTACTGATGGGCTTGTTTGATTGAGTTGCATATTGAGCAGTGAGGGGGGCAGGTGAGTGAAGTGTCACATGAGTGCAGGATGAGTAGTGTACGTGTGCGAGTGCAGGGTGAGGTATAGGGTGAACAGCGCAAATGCATTGCGAGTGCAGAGTGATCACTGTGAGTGCAGGGTGAGCGGGTGAATGGTGTGAGTGCATGGTTATCAGTGTGAGTGGATTGTGATCACTGAGTGCAGGGTGAGCGTGAAAGTGAAAGGCGAGAATGAGGAATGAGTTGTCTGAATGCGGGTGCATTCCCAGACACATGAAGTAACTCAGCATGTTATTGACGGCGGGGTAGAGTTTAAGATCCAAGTTAAACTATAGCGTAATTAATCGGGGATCGAGTGTGAAGGAAATAAATAATGTGCTGATCCTGCAACAAACTTACAGTCCTATGGTTAGGGTTGCCAGCAGATTATTTTGATGGCCAAGTCGGTACAAAAATAAGCAGTCACCTAAAGCTATATTTTCAGCACTTATCTGTGCATACTTCGAACAGCAAATATAAATAGAAAGCACTTTTTTTTTTTTTTTTTTGAAACCGTTTATTGCAGGTTGTAAAAGTTACAGGTATGGGCCTACAACCACCCGGCCGGCCGCTAGAATGACAAAAGCATATCGCATACATACAGTAAAAGTCTCTCGGCAGTGTAGAGCAGTGAAACAGGAGTAATCATTGGTGCAGGCCACACAGCTCCAAGCCCATAGTACGGTTCCCTTTTCTTGAAACAAAACAACACCAAAAAACCACACCCGCAAGGCAACCCGCGATCTAAAGTGACAGCACGTGCTCCATAAGTGGGGGATCCAAACCAGCAGCAGAACTCTGAGGAGGGGAATGGGAGTAGGTCAGGGACTGGGGGGACCGCGCGCCCGCGGCCGAGGGAGGGGGGCCGTCTAGGGAGACGGAACAGGTGAGGCAGCCGGTAGCAGTGGTGGCTCACAAATACCCCCGCGGTAGGCGTTCCAGGGGCCCCAGAGTTTCACCCACGCCCCAGGCTTACCCCTCGCCACATACACCACCTTTTCACGAAACATACACCAATCCATATGCTCTTTCCAGGCCGATACCGCAGGGGGCCTCTGGGATCCCCACAATTGAGCAATGTCACGCTTAGCTATCATGTATCCCAGAGTCACCCACCGCGTCTGCGGGACCGAATAGTCATTCGGTTCCCATACATTCAGCAAGCATCTCCTCGCTTCAGGCAGCAGCGCGACACGCGTAACCACACGCAGGACCTCATGCACACCACGCCAGAATCGCTCCACCTTCGGGCACTCCCACAGTATATGCATGAAAGTCGCCAGCGCACCGCAGCCACGCTTACACAGTCCGTCACCAGCAAAACCCATACGCAGAAGCCTTGGCCCCGTCACGTAAACCCGGTGAAGGATCTTGAGCTGGACGAAACGAAGGCGAGCCGGGATGGCCACCTCTTTCGGGGAGGCCACCGCGGAAATCCAATCCTCGCCGTCCAGCTCCAGCCCGTCGGCAACCCAGGCCTCGCGGAGACTAGTCAGCAGGCACGATCTATCGTTGATCAGTTTTTTATATATGAGGGAGATCGTGCTGTCCGGTACATGGCCGTCCAGCACTCTGTCCTCCAGGGGGGAAGACTCCGGAATGGATGCGACGTCCGGGAAGACGGAGCCCAGCGCATGGCGTACTTGTAGGTACCGAAAGTACTCACTGCCCTGCAGCTGAAACTCCGCCTGCAGCGTCTCAAAAGTTTTGAATCCCCCCCTCGTCCAGAGATCTCCCACCGTACTGATTCCGATCGTGTCCCACTTCTCGAAGCCCTTCGACGTCCATAGGGAGCCCAACCTCTCAGACGCATACAGCGGTGACGCCCGGGTCAAACGGTTCTTCCACCCCATAGCTGCATTAGCCGCGTGCCAGACACGCACCATAACACGCGTCGGTCCCGTCAAACGGGAGTCGGGCGCGCCAGAGTAGAGCGCGCGATTGTAATCGCCACCGGGTAGGAGCATTTTATCCATCTCAAATGCCGGGTTCAAGGCGGGCCCATAAAGGCCATGATTAATTGCAGCTAGTTGGGAGGCCCAGTAATACCGTTTAATGTCCGGGAGGGCGACCCCCCCATCGTACCACGGGAGCGTCAATTTAGCCAGAGCAATGCGCGGCCTCCCGTCCCAGAACAGGCGCCGCTGGAGGCCCTCCACCTCACGGAAATAGCGTGCCGGGACCAAGTCCATAGTATTCTGGAGGGCGTAGAGGAATCGCGGCAGGGACATCATTTTGAACAAAGCCGCTCGGCCGAGCGGCGAGAGCGGCAGACGCCGCCAGCGCACCACGTCCTCCCTCAAGCGCTGGAGGGGGGGCAGCAAATTCCGCTCATAGCGGGCCACCGGGTCAAGTGTGATGTAGATACCCAGGTACCGAAAACCGTGGGGGGCAATCTGGATCTGACAATCCCGTGGTAGGGCCGGAGCCTCCCCGGAGAGCACATAGACACAGGATTTCGCCCAGTTGATGACCAGGCCCGAGTTGCGACCGAAGGAGCGCAAAACATCAACCAGGACGATCAGTGATTTACGCGGGGAGGCGAGATACAGAAGGATGTCGTCAGCGTAGAGGGACACACGGTCCTCATGCTCGGGGGTCCAGCGGAGACCACGGATAGAGGGGTGCCATTGTAGCCACTCCGCCAGGGGCTCCAGGGCCAGGGCAAACAGGAGAGGCGACAGGGGGCAACCCTGTCGCGTACCCCTCCCCAGCGCGAATGGGGCCGAGACTCGCCCATTCACTACCACCTGCGCCAATGGGCCCGAGTATAGCAATTTGACCCAGCTAATGAAACCCGGGCCGAACCCGAATTTCGCCAGCATCGCCCAGATGTATGGCCATTCAAGCGTATCAAACGCCATGGTGGCGTCCAAGGATACCAAGATGGCCGGCTCCCGCACAAAGGGGACACGCGCGAGCACCCCGTGCAAGCGCCGCAGATTGAGCGCCGTGTTGCGGTGCGGTATAAAGCCAGATTGGTCTTGGTGGACCAGGTCGCCCACCACGCCAACCAACCGGTTGGCCAACACCTTGGCAAGGATTTTGGGCTCCGCGTTCAAAAGCGAAATCGGCCTATAGGATGTGACCCGTTCACGGGGCTTCCCCTCCTTGTGGATCACCACAATTGTGGCCAGGCGCTGGTCCGGCGGAAGGGAACCCTGCGAGTGGGCCGCCAGGAACATCGCGCGCAGGTGGGGCGCCAACACATCCGGGCGTAGCTTGTAGAGCTCGATGGGAATACCATTGGGGCCCATGGCCTTGCCGGATGCAACCGAGCGAATAGCCAAGGCAATTTCATCCGAGGTGGGAGGGGCGTCAAGCGAATCCCTGTCCTCCACCGTTAGGGAGGGCAGTGCGATGTCCCGAAGCAGGGCATGGGAATCTTCCTCCGAGCAGGGGGAAACCGGGGAGTAGACTTCGCGGAAATAATCCGCGAAGCAGGAGACAATGGCTTCCGGCTCGGTGACACACGCACCATCAGCACTCTCAATCACAGGCACCACGCGGCTCGCTCTCTCCCTCTTATCCAACCACGCAATCAATTTGCCAGCCTTATCACCCACATCATACAATCGCCCCTGCTGCTCTCTACTGAGGCCCCTGGCCGCCTCCGTGACGAGGGCCCGATAGGCCGCCTGCTTTAGGTGTAGAACGTGCAACTTGGCGTCTGTTACCCCGCTCCCCAGGTCACCCTCCAGTTCTGCAATCTCGGCCTCCACCCGGGTCACCTCCTCCCGCTCGAGCCGCCGGGCATGGGAGATAAAGGAGAGGGCCTCCCCTCTAAGGACTACCTTGAAAGCCTCCCACAGGGAGATGGCGGAAGAGACCGACCCCACATTCTCGTCGAAATATCGCTGTAAGGATTTGATCAAATCGGCACGAATGGTGGGGTCACGCAAATACCATGCATTGATTGGGGCCACCCTGCCATCCCCCCTCGGGAAGACATCGAAATGCAACAACAATGGGGAGTGGTCTGAGATACCCCGGGCTAGATGGCGCACCTCCCCCACCCTCCCTGCATGGGCCGCCGGGACAAGGATGTAATCAAGCCGCGAGAGGCTACCATGGGCACCCGAGTGGAAGGTGTACTGTCGCAATTCGGGATGCTTTAATCGCCAGCAATCCACCAGGCCCAGCGTGTCCAGAAGGCCGGGCAGCCACGCCTGTGCCCGGGGGAGGTCCCTAGGGGGATGGCGATCCATAGACCCAGAGGCTACCGCATTAAAGTCCCCCCCCAACCACCAGCAGGCCACTCGGAAGGTCCAGAAGGAGGCGCCCCAGGTCCGCGAATGTGGTGACTTGTAACCCAGGCGGGACGTACACGGATATAAAGATAAACACTCTACCCTCCATTCTTCCCACCAGAACCGTGTAGCGTCCCCTCTCATCATGGCGCACCTCATCAATCTCCAACGGGAGCGTGTTCTTGATCATAATACCCACCCCCCGCGAGCCCGAGGTGAAGCCGGAATGTGCCACCAAACGATATCCCCGCCGATTCATTGCATGAAAGGAGTTACCTATAAGGTGCGTCTCCTGCAGGAAGACAACATCTGGTGAAATACGTTTTAAGTACTGCAGGACCACACCACGCTTAATCCTATCCCCCAGGCCGTTAACATTCCATGACAACACAGTCAAATCCCTACCCCCCATCATACGTCGAATCAATCGGTCGTCCCCCATCGAGCATCCTAATAACAAGAACATAGTAGCGGGTTTGCCCTGCGGTGCTAACAAACAACACACCCCCCCCACCCCCCGGTCCCAACAGAACTCCCCCCTCCCTGCACCCCTGCATGAGCCCAGACAGCCCCCCCAAAGTGCAGTGTGCCTGTCGCCCCATAGCTAAACACTAACTAGTCCCCCAGAGGAGTAGGGAAGCCCCCAACAGACCCCACGCAACCTCCATAGGAGGGGAACATACGCAAGCAATAAATGGTGAAGGAACAGCGTCCAGAGCAAGGCCTATTCAGTCACCCCTCAATTCTGATCCGGCGGGCCCTCCTCGCCAGCCGCGCCCCCCCCGCCCCCCCGCCCCCCCGGCCCCGATCTCCAGGCAGAGTGTCCAGCCAGTCCCCAGCCGCCTCGGGCCGGTCAAAGAAGTGCGTGCGACCATCCACCTCTACCCTCAGCTTGGCTGGAAAGAGCATTGAGTACTTGAGGTTCAGGTCCCTTAGGCGACGTTTAACCCCAAGAAAGCTCTGTCGCTGCTTCTGGACCGCCGGAGTAAAGTCTGGGTAGAAATGTATCTCCATGTTGTCAAGCTTGACCGGTCCCTGTTGCCTGGAGGTCTGGAGGATAGCATCTCTGTCCCGAAAATTAAAAATCCGGGCGATGAGCGGCCGCGGCGGGGCACCAGTCTTAGGTCTGCCCCCGGGGACCCGGTGAGCACGCTCCACCGCAAAAAGCTTACTCAGCCCCCGGGGCTGGAGATGGGTCAGGATCAAATCTTCAACGAAGAGATCCGCCGCCTCCGCCTCTCGTCCCTCCGGGACCCCCACAATACGGACATTATTCCTCCGGGCCCGACCCTCGGAGTCCTCCAATCGCCGGTCCATCAGGGCGCTCGCCTGGCCAAGCCGGCGCACCTCCTTCTGGAGGGCCACCACGTCTGTCGTGAGGCTCGTCGTGGTGTGGGCCAGGGAGTCGACTCGGTCGTTTGTTTTGGACAAGTCTGCCCTCACAAGGCTCACATCCACAAGGACCGAGTCTATTTTTTGCGCTAAGGTGTCGAAACGCTGGTCCACCGAGGCCTTCATCTCTGCGATGGCGCCCATGACGTCCCGGAGGGTCAGATCCCCTGGATGAGCAGATGCCTCCGTCGGGCCCACCGGGGATGCACTCGATGTCTCCGGAGAACCCTTCTGAAGCGTGTAGCGTTCCATACTGTTGGCCTGGTGCGCCGTGCCACGGCGGGTCGTCTTCGCCTTCGCCCGGTCGCCATCTTGTTTGGTGGACATGCTGGCTCTTCCACAGTCGTGCCAAGCTCCCCAAACGGGCCGCTATACCAGTCACGGGTGCCAGGGGGGGGGCAGGGGCGACCACCGAACCGCGGGTCAACCCACCGCCGGCGGGTCAGCCGGGCTCCTGGACAAGGCCACCGCACCCCGCTCCGCAGCCCGACCCGGCTTGAGAGCTAGGAGGGCGCAAAAGCGAAAGTGAAAGTGCGGGGTACGCCAGTCGCCCAGCCCCGCTCGCCGCTGTTATTCACTGTGTCCCCGGATCGCCCCACTACTCCAATCCGGGGGGCCGGCGAGGAGAAGGCCGCAACCTTCGATCGATGCTCCCACCGGCGTTCGGGGTCCGATTCGAGCCCAAAAAACGGGTGGCGCCTCAGCTCCGGTTCCCCAACACAGTCCCCTCAACAAGGACAGGATATCGCCAGGATTAATTCAGGAGGTCGCGGAGGTCCTCGGGAGCCTCGCACCTACGCGGCCATCTTGGTTGCGCGCTAGGCTCCTCCCTTAGAAAGCACTTTTAATTATGTTCTAGGGCTGCCTCAATGATACTGATAATTAAAGAGAACAAAGACAGAAAAAACACATAACGAATGCATACATACTTTTTTATTTATAAGTCTATTTATTGTCAAGAGGAGATCTTTGCAGGCTCTTTAAACAAAACACGGCTGGCATTTTTCTTTTGGCAACCCTACTTTATATTCATTTTCATTAAATGCATTCTCACACTACAGCAGTAAATGTAAAATACCAATGTATGGAATAGGCGGAGTGGGGACCCAGGGGGTACTGGAACCCAGAAAAAAAAAAAAAGCCTCTGTAACTAGTTTATAAAGGCATGTAAATATGCAAATGGTCTTTAAAGACCTGTGAAAAACTTGGTACGCCGGAGATAAGACTCCAGACACTGCCCAGCCCCCAGCAGCTCGAGTTGCACTGCAGCACCCGGGCTGAGACACAGGACGGGGGGAAGAGGGGGGCTGAAGCCCTTGGGCTTGGGCAGAAGTGTGACTGGGAAGGCGCGACCCCCTTTGCATCGCTCCACGGCCCCCCTGGGGGTCGCGCCCCACAGTTTGAATACCCCTGTCATAGGGTGTCAGACCACAAAAGTGGCTCATTCACTACATTGTACCCCATGACCCTCGATCATCACCAATCACATATGTCAAAAACAAAATCTCTTAAGCACTGCACGTCTCAATTCAAAGCAAAACCATTTAAAACTAAATTTCTAAATTGAAAGACACCACTACTGAAAAGCACATGTTGAAACAGCAACTCATGTGTTGAAGTGGCTACACAAAAATATATAATTCAAAACAAATCATGACTAAAAAGCAACTATGATCGAAATACTACATTGCAAAACTGAAAAACTCATCAAAAGTACATGATAATCACTTTAGAGCAAATAAAGACTGCATTCCCTAAATACATGTAAAAGCAATAACTCAGGTGCATCTAGAAATAGCTCATAGATATCTGGATACATGCTAAATGAATACACAAAATAAATGAATCAAGCTCTTGAATGCTCCTAATGTCTCTAATGGTTAAACTGGAACCTCTACTGTTAAAGTAGCCAAACTCCTATATTATAGCATCAGCAACAGGGTTTTTTTCTCTTCAATCTCTAGCTCAGAAAATATCTACTCTAATTGCAGCAAAGTGTCTCTATTGGTCTCCATCCCTAAAAGCAAAAACAGTCCTTCTGTGTGAAAAAACACATAGCCTTCTCCCATCGCATCTGAACTTCACGTTGATCAAACAGTTCACAGTTCTGTCAAAGCACATCCTGTAGTTCCCTCTTCTTCACTTTTACACAAGCAGTTCCCTGTGTGAAAGACACACAGCCCTCATGCATGTAAAGTCAACCTCACGTAAAGGAAACAGTTCCAATCGCAGCAAACTCTGCTGATTCCTCCTCGCTTGGAAAGAAGCAGCCCATCTGTGTAGGACACAACTCTCCTGCATCTATCTTCATCTGTATCTCCTCGACAAAGGAGGACCCCATCCGGTCCGGTCAGCCACAGGACATCAGCTTCCATCAGCCACATGACATCAGCCGCCATCGTCCAGACTGGCGATCACTCCAGGCTTGGGGGGGGCGGGGGAGGGCCCCACTCACACGGGGGAAGGGAGTCCCACTCACACGGGGGGGACTGGGAAAATCTGAAAAAGAAACTAGCATCACTCTTCTTGCAAAAAACATTTTTCAAAAGCACACTTTTTCTGTCTTGCGTTTCTGAAAGTACAATATTTTCATTTCTGTCGACATAGCTCTCCTCTATCTCTGAGGAATTGTCTAAGAATTCTACCCACGATTTAGCCTCTGAATTCATGGTAAAATCTTTTTCTCTACACAGCAAGAAGGGCTGGGGCAGTCTCCTTCACTCACTGCACCCCTCACAGGCGTTGCCCCGCCTTCACAAAATCTCTGCGGACACTAACTGGCCCCTTGCAAAACATAACAAGCAGAGACTTCTCTGCTCCTTGCACCAGCCCCTCCTTGCCATCTTATCACACCAAGGTCATGGCAAGCTAGCAACAAACTATCTCCTGTCAGCCCTGTTCCTCTCAACCCCTCCCTCTTCTTATGCAGAGGGGAGGAGGGAAAACTGCTCCTATTTGCAAGCCTCCCGAACATCTATCTCCAAGAAGCTGTCTCTGTCTACTGGGGCGAGGAGCTGGGATGACCCCTCCCGTAGGAATTCCTCCTCAGTCTTCAGAGAAAGCCTGAAATCTTTTCAGCGTGGCTGAATGATCTCACTGCAAGCCTCCCAAACATCTATCTCAAAGACGCAAGCACTTCACCATCACTAAAATACAGATTGTGTATTTCATTTCTCCTCCTGCACCAGATTTTTTCATGCCACCCACTCTCAGAACAACTTTTTACATGTCCGAGAGGAAAATCATCTTTAACCTCTCCTGACCTCGAGCAAGACTTCACATTCTTTAATCTGAAAATGCTCCACCATTCTGTCTAATTCAAGCAAATTCTTAACTTGTGGAGAGGTGTGGCTCACTGGTTAGAGGCGGCAGACCCGTAAGCAGAGAATCGGCCAGGGACCAGGGTTCAATTCCTGACGCGGCAGGGTCGTGGACCAGGGTCAAAACAGACTCGATAATTCTCGCCTCGGTACCTACTCTAACCAGGAACACACTCGGCAACTCTGGGCATTAAGCTTGCCTCATCTCTACATCGGCCCCCCACAGACGCCGGGGATGCCTGGTTTCACCTTGGAGATACCCAGAAAGAGACCATCTCACAGGGATAGCCAGGATGGGTTCCCCAGTGGTCTATAGCGCCGGGACACTTCCGAGTAGCTGTGCGCTGAATCAATTAACATAACATAACAACATAATATTAACTGTCATTAGTCTACCACCTCATGAAAAGAAAAAAAAAACTAAACTGCTTTTGACATTCAGGGGCTATTGGTATCAAAAAGAAAAAAGCATTGGCAATATCAAAAGTCACATCCCAAGTCCAATGCTACTTCTGTAACAATATCTGGGACAGCATCAGTCAAAGGTATATGTTTGTTCAGTTCACAATAATCAACTGTCATGCGCCAAGAATTATCACATTTGCGCACCAGCTGCACAAAATCATTTTAAGCATTAGTGATTGGGGTCACCAAACCTACCTCTATCAATTCCTGTGCAAACTGCTTTTCTGTCTATATAGGCCATTTAATAACCATTGCAATCTCCCATAGGCAAATCACATTTTCTCTATCTCTGTTCTGTTCAGTATCTTTTGGTGCGCAAAAGCACAGAATCATCTGCATTTGTCCAGCATCTGAATGTAAAAGTGACCTCTTCTTTCCCTGCACTTCCCTGTAACTAAAAAGGGCACATTGCTCTTGAATTAACTCACAAAATACATTTTCATATTTCTGAATTAAACACATATCAGAATTATTGTACTCAATCTGCTGTCGTTCACATTCAAAATCATATTGTTGCCTTTCTCTTTTGAAGCAAAATGTATCATTCACTGTCATGTCTAATTTATTTCCGCAACCGGTGATCGTTAAGTCTAAAACACTGGTCTGTTTATCTCCCTGCACATTCCTTTCTGGCTGAAAAACCTCTTTGGAAGAATTAATTAAAATTATCTGTGCAACTTGTAGTCTGACTGGGTTCTCTATCACATTTTTCACATTTGAATCATCCTGGTTATCAGACACGTTTAATTCCGTCTTCAAACATACATTTTCAAACTGGGCATCAACTAGCTCTGTTTTCAACTCACTACGTTCTTTTTGCAAATGCTCACATTTTTGATGCATATTAACCAACACATTTAAAATAACACCGCTGTCTGTCTAAAATGTCATTAATCTCCTGCTGATTAACACCCTTCATCGCAACTCCGGAGTCTGTAACCTCGGAGGAGTCCCACGTTTCAGGGTTATGCTCTGATATTTTACATTCACTTTGCAACTGAAAACATTTTATATGCATTCCTTAACAAACACTTTAAAGGGATCCAGCCCTTTCTGCCTAACAGAGCAAGCTATTTATAAGCACTTTTTACAAAACACACAAACACCAATTCTCACTCAACCCAGCACAATTAGCTCACTTCACGAGCCAGCACACCATATGGGCTACTCCCATGCAAATAAATCATTTGATATCTAAGAGTCTGCTTTTAATTTCTAGAAAACATATCTTCCCCTTTTAAATCAACGTTCACATCCTGCAACCGACTACGCCAAAATGTAATGAAAGATCTCAGATCTCCCCTGGACCAAGGCACTTTCCCAGGGAGAGAATATCAGTTCCAAACTTATGGAATATAACCTATACACAGCACTTCCTAAGGTGGGCAAACTTTCAACACTTCCCCAAAGGCAAGGCAAGAAAACAATATCACACGAGTCTCCTCTAGACCAAGGTAACGCACACAACACTTCTTCTCTAGAGCGAGATATACTTTGCACATCACTTGCCAGGAGTAGAACAACTTCCTATAACACAATTACCTGCTAGAAGGGAATTCACCCATCCTTCTACAACAGAATACTTGGCCAAGAAGAGTCCACGCCTCCTGCTACAAGGAAAAGACAAATTGGTATATCTGGGATATATTTATTAGTAAATAGCACCACACGGTAAGCCAAATGCACCTATCATAGCAGACTCTAACATATCAATAGTATGATTGAAACACAATCAAGGCAAACATATATGTAGAAATATATATATGTATGGATATAAGAATCAGAAAATAATAAGGAAAGGAGAGAATCAGTAAAGAATCAAGCCAGATTACAGGACAGAAGAGAAGCAGGCATATGCAGGACCATCCTACATTAAGGCTAGGCTAACATAACACACTAAAATCAGTTCACATGGTGGTGGTTGAGGGTCATCATAGGGTGTCGGACCACAAAAGTGGCTCATTCACTACAATTTCATGAGTTGTAACTGCTGCACCCACCATAGCGCTTTGAGATCTAAAGCGCTACATAGGTCTAATCGATTAACCAGTCGCCAACATGCTGTGCTTTTAAAGAGAATGTGCCAAAAGTTTCCAGCTTCCTAATCATGTCTTCATAAAAGCGCCAACAAAAGGACTTCCTGAATGGTGCAACGAACATGAAGCAGACGCTGCGATCAGAAATAAACACTGAACGTTGTCCAGTTTCACAGTAACATTTCCTTAATGTTCTTTAAGTTACAAAACAGTAATGCTAAAAGCGTCTAAAAATAAAGGAACACAAACATCGAGTTTGTGGAAAGAGAAAGCACATTGTAAGTTAAACGGGCACAGCAAAGCATTAACACAACATGTTCTTTGATGTTCTTTGAACGAGAACATCAAAGGGGCGCCGTGAAAGTGATCGCGGGCGCTTAATGAGCATGACGAGGTTTGCCAGCCTCTGCTCCTAAGCGCGCTCCCGCGCACATGCTCTAGGCTGGCCATGGTAGCAATTTTTTGAGCCCTCACAAAGTCTCGCCAGACCAGCACATGCGCTGGGTCAGGCGAGACCTAAAAAGGCCTCCACACCCTTTGGAAACTGTAAAGCCTGGCGCCTTGCAAGAGGTAAAACAAGTAAACAGAATGCCTTAAGGATCCATGAGAGTCTACACAAAAGGGTGGCACACATCAAACAATCAAAGCAAATCATCCATAGAGAGGGCTGAAAAAAAGTAAGATGATTATTAACAAAAAATAGAAGAATGTGCTTTTGTCTAAAATGTAGACCAACGTCTCACTTTTGACTGGAGATTCTAGACTGTAAGACATGGCGTCATCATTGTCTACTGCATTTATAACTTCCCTTATAACTTAATTTATAACTCAAGTAATCGATAGTAGCATAACTGTTTCCTCTTTTTGCTCAATGAAGACCAAATAATGTGGCTGCAATGGGATGGTGTTGTCCCCAGCACTCTGATGTACCCGCCTCTCCTGAACTGTATTCCATACCATAGACACAGGCAAGAAATGTCCCCATTCACCCCAGAATACAGGCTCCTACCAGTTTGTGGATGTAACCGGAGGAAGCGCACTCTGATTCTTTTCCTGGATATCTTTCTGCAGGAGTGTTCTTGATACCTAACTGCATAGCTCAACTAGAATAGCAACACCACTCGTCATGCTTCTAGATGCACCTTCTCTAAATCTTAAGTGAGATAAAAAGGAAAGAAGTGTCATTGGATGGAAGTTAAAGAACCACCCTCCTAAAATGTGAACATCCCAAAACTAAATATTACAAGACTTGCATCACATTAGTGTGCAAATGAGAAACCGAGAATTAATTGAATGTGTGTATAGACTACTGGTGGAATTCGGCTTCTACCCTGTCAACATTGGTGGGAACTGGAATGTGGTGCTGGACCCCCTCTTGGGCAAAACGGGTGGACATGATACCAAGCACTCACGACATTGTGCCACCCTTGGTGATGTAATGGCTGATTTCTCTCTCTGCGATCCATGGCAATTGTTAAGTCCGAGACATTGGAACTACACTCACATTTCCCAAGTTCATGGTACGGAATCTAGATTAGATGACTTCTTTGCAACATCGATTGTCCTACCAAAAATCATGACATGTGACTTTACTGATTGATGCTATCTCAGTCCATGCCCCGATTACCCTCTCTCTGGACTTCCACCTGACATCGTCCAAATCCTGCACATGCGCATGGATGTCTCAAAATGTAAGATGCCTGAAGATAAACTAAGGCTTCTCTCCTGTCTTATGGAATACCTTTAACTTAATGGATCAATTGCTCCCCCGAAGCAGGTTCCTTAGGTGACGAGCAAGTCCTATCTCTGAGGTCTCCTCATGCAGCACGGAGAACCACTGAACACAATAAATTGACGCTGGAGGAGTAAATCAAATCCTTGCTAGTGACGTATAGGGAGTGCCCCATGCTGTCTCTCTTGCTCAGGCTTCTCCACAAAAAGTATGAACTAAACGTGCTGTACATCAGAATAGCAGAGAAAGCACTCAAGAGTTAAACACAGAAGTTATGTGCACGGCAAAAAAACCATCGGGCTTGGCAGCTTAAGCAAAGGGTGGCTAAGAAGGTGATTTTGGCTATTCACGATTCTTTTGGCTCCCTGTTCTGCCAATTTTACCTCATTGCATGTGAATTTGCTGCCTATTACTCTGATCTCTATCCTCTAGAATGTCCTGACAATAATAAGAGGATTTCTTCTTATCCAAGCTTCGCCTAATCAAACTACTTGCCCGTATGCAGAGAGAACTGGACCAGGACATCATGGAGGAGGGAGTAGCGGAGACTATCAAGTGGATGGTACTGGGCAAGGCACCCGGTGAATATTGGTTCCCGTTTGAATTTTGCAAAATCACACAGTCAGTCACTATACATTTCCTCATTGCAGTGTGCAAAGAGGCTACAACTTCTGGCTCCTTCGACATGAATTTAATCAAGCTCATATCACACTCTTTCTTAAGCCAGATAGGGACCGGCTTCATTGTGCCAACTATGTCCTTATTTCCCTCCTGAACTGTGATATGAAGATTCTTCTGGCCAAGGTCCTCAGTTAATAGACTGAAGTGCTTCCTCTTCTCCTCCATGAAAATCAAGTGGGATTTGTGCTAGGTCGTTCTTCCCGCCGCCACCTACACTCCCTGCTACATGTCCTCTGGCAAGTCCAAGCAGATCTAGATGCCAAATAGTTGCTCTACCTAGATGTCGAGAAGGCGTTTGATCGAGTTGAATGGCCTTTTCTATTTTGCACTATGCAACGCTTCGGCATCGGACCACATTTCTTGGACATGGTGCACTGCCTTTACACCTCCCTAACCGTCCAGGTCCTGTGCAATAGCTTCCTCTCTGACCATATTAGTATTCGACGCCTCACAAGACCGGGCTACCCTCTGTTGCCACAGCTGTTTCTTCTGACCTTAGAACCAATGGCCATTGCCTGCGGTCATCTTCCGAGTAACCACTCCTGCGCGGGATCTCAAAATACTGCCTTATGCAGACGTTGTCCTACTGACGCCGACTAACCCTGCGTCCTCTGTAACCGCATTAATGACGCTTATTGAATATTTCTCAGCCTTTTTGGTTACAGGATTAACTGGGCCAAAACAGAACCGCTACCCATGACCCCTGCCACTACACAGGGGGCTGAAATACATCGGGATCAGGATTTATTTATTTATTTATTTATTTTTGAGATTTATACAGCGCGTACAATTGCCCGTAGGCGTCTCGGCGCTAGAAACTTTGAAGGTATTCCCGAGGTTAAGCCGGTAACTATTCTTGATCAAACAGCCAGGTCTTTATCTTTCTACGGAAATGCATCAGGGATGGGCTGTCTTTGATGGATGCTGGCAGGGAGTTCCATAACCTGGGAGCTGCCACAAGGAAGCGTCTATCGCCCCAGTTAACTGTTTTTGTTCGTGGTATTTGAAGGATTTTAAGGTTATTAGATCGGAGCGATCTTATGGAGGACTGGTATCTGAGATGGGATTTCAGGAAATGTGGACCACAGTTGTGCAATGCTTTATAGAGTATGCACAGCGCTTTAAACTTGATCCTGTTTCGAATCTTGAGCCAATGCAAGTCCCTTATAGTCTCAGAGATTGGTGAGAACTTAGGGATTCCAGACAGGAGGCGGGCTGCAGCATTCTGGATGGTCTGCATTTTGTTGGTCACTCTTGCTTGGGCGTTGATGAATAAGCCGTTACAATAGTCAAGAGATGACAGCACGAGGGCGCTTACCAGCGTCTTACCTGCTGAGGTTGGTAAAAACGGCATGATTTTCTTGATCAACCTAAGTTTGTGATGGGCTGTTGCTGCTATTTTATTTGAGTGGGCCATAAAATTCAATTTATCGTCAAAAATCACCCCCAGATTTCTGACGGTGATGGCTGGTGTAGGTGGTGTTCCGTGCGTGGGGGGCCACCAGGTGTTTGACCATCCTGGGGAGAGATGTCCAAATATGACGACCTCCTTTTTTTTCGGCATTTAACTTTAGACAGAGTCCATCCACTCACCGATCGCCCGCATGCCCTCTTGAAAGTTTTCAGCTACCTTGTCTCCATTCCCGTTAATGGCCAACACAAGCTGGGTGTCATCCGCGTACGAAGTAAGGCTCATCCCATAGGCCTTGATGACAGAGGCCAGGTCCGACACGTAGATATTGAATAGTGTCGGACTAAGGGATGAGCCTTGGGGAACCCCACACGGTAGTGACAGCTTGTGCGATTGGAAGGGCCCCAGTGTGACCACCTGTGATCTACCGGCCAAGAAGGAGGAGAGCAGATTTCTAGCCATGTGGCGGATGCCCAGGTTTTCGGCACGGTTGACCAGGATCTTGTGGTCGACCGTGTCGAAGGCTGCCGACAAATCGAGCAGTACGAGTATTGCTGTACCTCCCTGGTCCCGGATCACTCTTATGTCCTCTGTAGCTTTTATTAAGGCAGTTTCGGTTCCGTGGAACTTGCGGAAACCAAATTGGGTGTTGTCCAGTAGGTGATGTTTTTCTATGAACTCTGAGAGTTGTGAGTTCATAGCCTTTTCCACTACCTTTGCTAAAAAGGGGAGACTGGCTATGGGACGGTAGTTTTTTGGTTGGTCCTTGTCCAAATTAACTTTCTTAAGTAGGGGTTTGACCAAGGTATTTTTAAGGGAGTCTGGGTATATCCCAGTTCTGAACATTGTGTTGCAGATTGATACAATGTCAGGGGAGAGATAGTCCATGATCGGACAAATGACTTTTAGAGGACAAGGATCTAATGCTGAGCCTGATTTGATTGTGGCCGTTGTTTCCTTGATTTGTGTTTCTCCAAGGTCTAAGAACTGAGAAAGTTCGATATTGTTGGTCCCGTTGTTAGATATGGGGGGGCTGATTACTGTTTTTGTGGAGAATGCTTGATATATATCATTTACCTTTGTGAAAAAGAAATCAGCCAGAGAATCACAAAAGACTTGAGATTGTGGAGGATTCAGGTCCGGTGCGTTTCCCGCTAAGACCTTAGTTATCTCAAAAAGTTTTTTACTTGAGTTTTTAGCAGAATTGATTTGTTCAGTGAAATAGGATTTTTTTGTCTCGACACTAAGAGCTTTGTATTGTCCGAGTGCTTCCTTATAGCTGGTCTTGCTTTCAGCGCTGTAGGATCTGCGCCAATGTCTCTCCCTGTTTCTACAGAATTGCCTCTTAATACGGAGCTCCTCTGTAAACCATGGGGCTGATGGCGTTGCTCTGTTTCTAGAGAGTTTTTTAGTTGGGGCTAAGGAGTGGGTGGCGGTACCTATCCACTCCTGAAATTGTCGTGTGGCCAAGTTTGGATCAAATGTTGAGTCAGGACGAGTTTTTTCAAGTAGGCTCGTTAGCTCAGCGTGATAGATGTCCTTCCAAACTTTGATGGTTTGTGGTTTCGGTACAGAGTGGGATCTGAGCCTATTTAATGTGACTGATGTTTTTATAAAAATGGCGAAGTGGTCGGCCCATGGCATTGGTAAGGTATCTGTTATATTAACGCCTTGCATATTAGTAAAAATGCCGTCTAACGTGTGACCGGCTATATGGGTGGGGGTGGTTACCAGTTGCCGAAGACTCATGGTGTGCATGTCTGATATCAAGGACTGGGTATCTTTGTCAGATGCATTCTCAAGATGGAAGTTCAAGTCGCCCAATAATGTAAATGAATCTTCCAGCGCTGGAGCTTCTAGTATTGCACCCAGATTTGCTAGAAAGTTGGTGCGAGAGCCTGGAGGTAGATATAGTAGGATGCCTTTAAAATGAAACGATGGGGTGAGTTTAAGATCGAAAAGAAGGGCTTCACAGGAGGTGGAGTGAATGTGAGATATTCTGACCGTTATGAGGTCGCGGGCGATGATGGCTAGTCCTCCTCCGCGCTGCCCCACTCTATCTAGGCGATAGGCGTTATAGGCTGGGGGGGTCGCAACTGCCATGTCAGGATCGGATGCGCCATCCGTCCATGTCTCCGTGAGAAAGAGACAATCAAGGTTGTTGTTGATAATAAGATCGTGTATTTCTTGCCGGTGCTTGACAAGAGATCGTGCATTGATTAGTGCAGCGGTGATGTCGGAAGACATAGATGCAGTGACAGCATGCGTTTTGATTTTTTCATTCGTTATCTGTAGCTTCACGTTACAGTGGGGACATGTAACTTTTGTGGTATCTGACCATAGGTGTGGATTATATTGAGCGCAGTCGGAGTTAGGCGTGCGCAGTGCCATCAATATAGATTTGGGGTAGATGTGGGGAGCCTGTCGCGGGGATTGATCAGAGGTTCTGGCCCCTGGCCCGGTCTCGGCACGGACGAGCACAGACGAGCTTGCCTTATGCGCGCCTTCGGCGCGCATTCGTCGCGCCCGCTGCGCTTCCGGAACATGCACATATTTTTAGGGAGGGAGCAATGCGAAAGACGTGGCCTCAAGGTGGGCGTGTCCCAGTCAGGGAGAGGGGAATGAAGTTGGCGGGAAAACGGTGATTTTGCCCTTACCAGTGCTCGTTTTTCAGCAGGAAAGGGTGCCTGCACACTGCAGTGATGTGACCTGTCACAAGGTGAGTGATTTTAAAAGCAAAGTGAAACTCTACAGTTTTAAAACAAAGTTATGCTCAGTTTTCCTTGCTACTCCCGGCTGTGCCTCAGGAGGGTTCAAAAGTTATCTAAAGCGCTAGTAGTCAGCGCGTCTTTTATAACTTTGAAGAGGGGGGCGTGGCCTCAAGGTGGGTGTGTCCCAGCCAGGGAGAGGGGAATGAAGTTGGCGGGAAAACTGCGATTTTGCCCTTACCAGTGCTCGTTTTTCAGCAGGAAAGGGTGCCTGCACACTGCAGTGATGTGACAGGGAAGGTGAGTGATTTTAAAAGCAAAGTGAAATTTTACACTTTTAAAACAAAGTTATGCTCAGTTTTCCTTGCTACTCCCGGCTGTGCCTCAGGAGGGTTCATAAGTTATCTAAAGCGCTAGTAGTCAGCGCGTCTTTTATAACTTTGAAGAGGGGGGCGTGGCCTCAAGGTGGGCGTGTCCCAGCCAGGGAGAGGGGAATGAAGTTGGCGGGAAAACCGCGATTTTGCCCTTACCAGTGCTCGTTTTTCAGCAGGAAAGGGTGCCTGCACACTGCAGTGATGTGACAGGGAAGGTGAGTGATTTTAAAAGCAAAGTGAAATTTTACACTTTTAAAACAAAGTTATGCTCAGTTTTCCTTGCTACTCCCGGCTGTGCCTCAGAAGGGTTCAAAAGTTATCTAAAGTGCTAGTAGTTAGCGCATCTTTTATAACTTTGAAGAGGGGGGCGTGGCCTCAAGGTGGGTGTGTCCTAGTCAGGGAGAGGAGAATGAAGTTGGCGGGAAAGCGGCGATTCTGCCCTTACCAGTGCTCGTTTTTCAGCAGGAAAGGGTGCCTGCACACTGCAGTGATGTGACAGGGAAGGTGAGTGATTTTAAAAGCAAAGTGAAATTTTACACTTTTAAAACAAAGTTATGCTCAGTTTTCCTTGCTACTCCCGGCTGTGCCTCAGGAGGGTTCAAAAGTTAGTTATTAGGATTGGTACTGACTTTGCTGTCATGGTTAAAGACAATGTTCTCCCACTCTTGGAGAAAAAGAAAACCGACATCAACATCTGGAGATCTCTACAGCTCTCCCTATGAGGCAGGTTTGAAACAATCAAGATGGTGGTTGTCCCTAGATTCAACTGTGTGTTTAATTTGATACCAATTCATATACCGGTTAGCTATTTGAAAGAAATTGATACGACCCACCGACAATATGTGTGGGATACTGACCCACCTTAGTTGGCATCGTCCAAGTTCCATGCGGCCACAACCTCTGGGGGTCCTCTGCCTCGCACACCACCTATCCCAGATGGCCCACCACCTGAACCCTCATATTGAACCTCCACTTTGGGTTAAAATAGAACACTGACTTTACAAGGGGGTTGAATGCATGTCACTTCTATATGCGGACCCCAAATTTTCCTCTCATCTGCCCATTCCCATACTCCTGGAGATGCATAGGATTTGGAAATTGTCACACGAACTCTAAAGGAAGACCGGCTTACACATCCTAAGGCCCCACTGTGGTACAGCGCCACTGTGTCCATAGTCTAAACCCTTTTCAAGGCAAGACGCACTAAAGCTCCGTTGGGGCTTTGGGCTGCAACAATGTACTTCTATCACCTGCAGGGGCATTCCTCTTGGACTCTCGAGCCTGGTACCATTAATCAGCCACCCCTCCTACAGTTACATGGCACCGAGTCCACAGGACGCACTACAACGCTCCGGTGCATTGCGGTAGGTCTGACACAGGTGCCGCACATCAGCAGCATACAGCATTAATGGGATGCTAACTCCCAGCGGCGCGGGACGCGCTAAAGCTCCCTGGGTCTTTGGGCTGCAACGACGGACTTTGTCACCTGCGGGGGCATTCCTCTTGGACTCTTGAGCCTAGTACTAATTGTCAAACACCCCTTCTACAGGTACACTGCACAGAGTCCTCCGGGCATAATAAAGAGCCTGTGGTGCATTGTGGCAGGTCTGATAAGTATCACACATCGACAGTGCACAGTAGTAAAGGGCACAAAGTCCCCGCGGTGTGGGACGTGCACATGCCCGGGCCCGGGCCAAGAGCGGGCCTGTCTGTGCCCGGGCGAGGCTGAGCACAGCCCTCTCTCTTTCTTTCAGCCTTGAAGTACTTAGATCAAGGTTGAGAACTGGTAAGGGTATTTATTTACCATTGGTACACGGTGATGTCCGTACCACAGTCTTGACCGCTTAAGAAGGCAAAAACATTGGCAAGGGGAAATTAGCTCAAGCCCATGGAGGGAAAGGCATGAAGCCAGCTGAATCCCCCAATGTCATCACAAATTATCTCACTAATGCCAAGGGCTCATTAAATAGTGAAATTGTTAATGCTGAGGAAAGGGTGGCCGCAACAAAGTCCACCTTATGTAGTGCCATGTAGAACGCTGGTGATGAAATTACCTCATTAGAACAGGGGCCCATATGTTTTAACATAACAAATATATCTAAGCATGTACAGACCCCATGTGTTTCTGATGCCCCTCTCCATATTACCGAGATACCTTGCAATAGCGAGCTAAGTACCCCCCTCCAGCAAAGAAATGTTGTCAGCCTCTGGCTCCGTTGGCCCCTAGACTAAAAGAGTTTCCCTGTTCTAGTGGGAATGTCAGTGGCACCAAGAGATCACACAAGGACAAGGACTTAATACCTCTCAAAACTCTGGATATGACATTGAAGAAACTACATACTAAGATGAAGAGCTTGGAGGAAAAATTCCTGAAGGAGAGGAAAGAGATAAAGGAAAGGATCTCCATATTGGAGAAATCTGTAAACTAAACCTTAGCCTTGCTTAAGAGGACAGAACAACCCCATCCTATTTCTACAACTACTATTCAACCTGATGGTATTTCTAGCCTCAAGATAGTGGGCACTTCCACCTTACTTAACTCTCATAGGCTATATACTCCTCTGTCTATCTCTCAGGTACCATCCTTCGTGTATCCTGAGAGGGCTGCAGATTTGGATTCAATAGACCATGTACATGACACTTTGAACCTTCCATTTGAGGTGACCCTCATAAAAGCTCTATACAGCTGCTTCCTTCATCCAATTCTAGCACACATGTACCTGCCTTCATTTCTAATCCTAGGACGTATATACCAGTTTCATCTTCTAACAGATTTGCACCCCTTTCAAATTGTGATGAACAGGATTGACTCCAGGGTCGCAAGCAGTCTGAATTGACTAACATTCCAAACATAGTCACAGAATATGCCTCAGTGGAAACTTGTGTGCACCTAACATTAATATTGAAAGTGTTAAACTAGTTGTTGGCTCCTGGAACATCGCGTGTGTCGAGAATAAATTAGGATATATAGACTGGCTAAAAACTATAAGGACTTCCCACTTAGTTTGCCTTCAGTAAACATGGGCGGGAGGGGGGGGATGGATTTTCATGTAGAAGGATATTCTTTAATTATTACCCCGGCCATTCCTTCAAACACCAGACGTACTAAGGGGAGTTTAGCCTTTTAGCATCAGTAAATGTGATACTTTATTGGCCAAAAACTGTCCTTTTTAAGAGAAAATGGGGATGAGCTCCCACATTTTCCCCCACAGTGCATACGGGGAGGCGATTAATGAAACTATTTTTAAATATAATCTAAAGCTGCTAGCACATTCTTATGAGCTAAGCGGGACACCAATCCCCACTTTCCAAGGGAATAGTCATAATTCCATCATTGACCACATCTTAGTTTCTGAACATGGGATGGGTTTGGTGGAATCCTTCGACGTCGAACCGAGTCCCTATAGTGACCATCGGCCTCTGTTGGTAGTTTTCAACGTCAAGACCTCTTGTATGAATGACCCGCAACTTGCAAATTCTACTGAAACATATGGCAACAATGGTATTAGTCTTAAATGGTCGAGTGTTAATGGTACTGCACTTTTAAAAGGTGTAATAAAAGAAAATCCTAGTGATTTTATTATTTGTACCGATTGGAACACTTCTCTATGTCTAATTATAGTTGCCTTTTGCAAATTAATGACAGAAATAGCTGGTAAACTGAGACCGGTGAGTATTGATAAACGACCCATGGCTGGTTCGATCAGAATTGCTCCCATGTGAATAGACATCTGAAGAAAGCTTTGCATGCCATGCCCAGGGACTGGGATAAAATCTATCATACCTTGAGAACCATTTATGAACAATCCTTGGTAAAGAGGAGAAGAGAGATTCAAGATGGGTCCTGGACCGATCTAAAACAGGCTGCTGATACAAAGAGACAATCTACTCTTCTGGAAAATTGTTAATCAGCCGTTTGTGAGATATTCAGCTGCTCCCTGAGTTGAGACCCTCGCACAACATGAGTGTGAGAAGTTGGCCTGACATATGCGGTCTCCTACTTATAGGGGACACCTTGTACCAGTCCAATTCGACTCTTATTGATGATAGGTTTAAGACAACCTTTAAAGAAAGCTATCTTAGTGGTAGCTGTGGAGAGCAGCCTTCAGGCTAAGTCTTGAAGGAGTGTTAAGCTTATTGTTTTACCATAGATAACCTCTTGAACGACCAAATGAAAGAGTAGCCCACACAGGTATATATAAAAAATATATGTATTTATTCTAAACAGAATCCCACAAGTCTCTTTATGAGGCTAGAGGCAAAGTTACAATTCAAACAAGCATTGATAGATACAATAAATAGCACTGGAATCACAGGGACCCAGGGGGGGACCAAACCATATATTAAAAAAGTGGTATAAGAACCACGACAAATCTACAGACAATGCCTAGGGCATTTAGGATCGCTGGCCCCTTAAGAATCCACCCTAGGTTATGAGGAAGGGGACCCACGAGAGGCGCGTGCAGTGGAAATAGCTGCTATCGGGATCTCTATTATAGCCTATGGAGAATGTCGCGGTTTGATTTAAACAGATTAAAGATACTTCTAGCAGGAGTTAAAAGTTAAGGGCTTAGAGTTAAGCCTTTGAGGAGCCCACTACCACGAGAGTACCGAGGTACCTGCCCCAGGGAAGCCGGGTGCATAGGTTGTTTTCGATGTCGGGTCGCGGGCTGATTTTCAATGGGAAAATGTACAAAACTGCTGCTAGCCAAAAGCGTCGATGATGCCGTGAATAATGAAGTTGTAGATCTTGTAGAGGGGAACCTGAAAGCAGAGGGGACAGAGCCTGGGTCACGGCACAGTGACCAGGGAGCTCAAAGGAAAGAGCCCTTCAATGTCGGGTGCTTCAAGTGGAAAGAGGTGTAGCTTGGAGCTGCAGTCACAGGCTCTGGGAGGCTTCAAGGAAGGCCAGCTTCTGGAGGGCAACTGTCCCACGTTGGATGAGGGTCGCTACGGTGTTAGTGTCCGGATTGGATCCACTAAGCCTTGGCAACCGCAACCCACGCAAGATGAACAAATCAGCTACTGGTGCAGACCCACGAGGTCTGTGAGAGATCTCCTTTGGAGAGACTGTAGAGCAGGCCTGGAGCAACCAGGAGAACTCTTAAATGTTGAGATTGTCCTCCGCTAGGGCCCGCAAGTTGAGAGACAAGGGACCGCGGAAGGTAGCAAAATGGAGTGCGTAAAAGGGAGCCCACGTGCCACCGGAGGGGACTAGGGCGCTGATCTTTGGCACAATTGCTGCTTGGTGGTTGGCTCAATAATGGGCCAAAGCACAACTTCCCCACTGGTCAGGGTTGTGTGCTATGCAAGAGGTTGCCAGTGTCCTGGGGGTATTGGGAGTCTCGGCACCCACGCGGTCCACGGTGCTCAGACCTGCTGTGCACACTCACTGGCCTCTGGGATGCTTAGGAAACCCACCTCAAGGTTGCTGGGAGTCGAAGTCCGTAGGAGCAGCGACGTTCCAACCAGGTCCCTTGCAGTGTTTCAGGTGCCTGCCAAGCAGGGGGCTAACTCCTTTACCCCAAGGGAGATTTCTTCAGTCAGCTGGGCAGCAGCTCGTCGAAGGTAAAGTCTGTGAAGTCCAAGATTAATCTGAGGCTCTGGGGACACAGTATTCACCTTTATCCCCAAGATTAGGGGAGGGTCCTGATCAGAGCCTACCAATGAGAGTTGAGGCGGGAAAGGGTAGCTACACCCACTCCCCTTTGTGTGTTTCCCGCCTGGGCGATGGGCAGGATGCCCCTGAACTGGTTCCAGGCGGTGTATGCAGAATGTAGGTGCTGTAGCTGCCTACGTGCAACTCTGAAAGGCAACATATGGTGCACCCACCCAGTTCCAATCCACATATCCTGTCTGGGGAGATGCTAGCACCTCCCTGCCACAGAAGCCCTATTGGCCAGCTGGCGAGGCTGGGATTTTCTCCAGCAACAGCCAGCCAGAGTCGTGTGGGTGGCGGGTAGTAGCCATTTTGTACTACGTGTGCACTTTTAAATTGGTGTCTAAATTCTGCCGCTTTTCTCATATCGCCCCTCTAGCAGGGGGAATCGTGCCCTCATGCCCATGGCTGGACTGGGGGTATGATTCCTACATGTTTGACAACAAACACGATATGGTTCTGTGTAGCCAATCTCAAGTTATCACACTATCGTGATAAACTTATAATGCGGTTAAGAGTATATGGTATGGCTACACTACAAACAACCCAGCAATGATTTTACGTAGGTTGCAGAGGGGCCCTACTCGGGTAGGGGTCCCCCCCTCACACATACCTCAGCACCCTGCCTTGTAGGATTAGCAAGGCCTGCTATAGGGGTGACCTATGAGAGTATATGTGTTGTAATGGGGTGGGATATAGGGTACCTATATCTCTGTAAGGGGTGCTAGCACCACCTTACCCAGACTACAGTAGTGGTCTGGTGGTGTCAGTTTGTATGGCTGTCCCAGGGTGGCACAATAAGTGCTGCAGCCCTGGTAGGCCTACTGAGGGACTCATGCCCTGAGTACCTAGGGTACCATCTACAAGGGACTGTCAGGGCATCCTCCGCATCCAATTGGTGTGTACCTAGGGTACTCAAATCGTTTAAGAGAGGAAGCAGATAGGCTGGGGTCCTGGATAGCAGGGCCACAGCCTGGCTAGAGTCATAAAAACAGTCAAAATATCAACAACAAGTTGGGGGCAACTATGCATTTGATGCCACTCTCCTACAATGAGGATTGGTTAAAACACTATGGAGAGAACTTTAATCCTGATGACCTTAGCATTGAATTACCTTTTGCTGCTGTATATCCAATAAGGCCTGTACATCCGACCTAAATACGTTTAGGAGATGTAACGACTGCCCTGGTAAAATGTGCTAATGCATAGGCACCTGACCCTGATTGGGTACTTATAGATACATTACTTTATGAGACCCAATACTTACGCAAGGCTGCAGTGCTGTGGTAAGTGGCTATTTGCCTGCCATATGGACTGAGAGTATTATTGTCCCAGTCTTTAAAAAGGGGGATGGGGTGACCCAAGGTGCTACCGTCCAATTTTCCTTCAGAATTCCACTGCCAAAATAATGGCCAGAATTCTCTTGTAGAGATTGGAAACATCGGTGTGCGAAAATCATATCCTTACGAACTCACAATATGGATTCAGGAGGGATGTTGGTACGATGAAAAATGTGTCCATTTACATCTTATTAGTGAATGCACAGTAGCAAAAGAGGGACATAGCCACCTATGCTTTGCAGACTTAAGTAGCATATTTGATTTAGGAACCACGCCAAGTTGTGGAAGACATTGGAAATGTTGGGTGCCCCAATTTGGATCATTACATTCTAGTCACAATTGTATGACTGCCTGACTGTGCAAGTACGCTATGGGCCAAAGGGGGAAGGTACTTCCCGTTTTAAGGTTTCATGTGGAATATGACAGGTTTGTGTCCTTGCTCCCCTCCTGTCGGCATTATATATTCATAGGGTAGATGAGACATTGCATAAAGTGAAGGTCGATGCCCTTAGGGTTAACAAGCGTCCAACACCTTTCCTTTTATATGCTGACAACGTGGTTCTGATTTCTAGAACTGGCAGTGGGCTTCAGCTTCTGATTGACACTTTTGTCTCAGACATGGAGGATAAAAACATGAAAATTAACTTAAAGAAAACATTCACCATGGCGTGTGGGAAAGAGGGCAAAAAAAGATCCATCATTTTAAAGGTGAGGGTTTGGCCGAAACCCAAAACTTCGCTTACAATGAATAACAGGTCTCTAGTTGCGGTAATTAGGGGCCACTTTTTAAAGACTGGAAACTGAAATTTTCAATATCTACAGAAGTCCTCCTCAGGATCTCTGCTAAATTGGAAACTCGCGAAATAGATAACTATTGACTTTATATAAAGACAAATTTCTCTCTAGCGTCAGCTATGGGGCTCCGTTTTGGGGGAGGGCAAATTGTGCACCCTTACATACACAAGATAATCTTTTCTTAGATAGACTCTTGGCAGGACCACAGTGAACCTCCTCTTAGTTTATACATAAGGAATTGGCAGTACCTTTATTTTGGCATAGCTTATGGAGCAAAACTGGCACAAAGTTTACTAAAGAGCTGATACTACATTTTTTTACTCTTGAGTATAAGCAAAAGATCACATGGATGGCATACAGCAAAAGCCTCCTAAAAGTGGTGGCTAGAAATATTAGTATTGAGGACATTGTCATCATGTTGCGTTACAGTAATCAGGAACTAAAAGTTGTCCAAATAGGGAAAAGCGAGACGGACTGGGACAAACGTGAGAGCAGCAAGTCATCTGTACATAGTTATGGCTTAGGCCCCATAAAAGAAGGAATTCAAATTATTTGTTAACTGTACGAGATATGCAACATAGATTTGTTAATCTTACAAGATTACGACTAGGCACCTTGAACCTTATGGTTGCATTCCCCAAAGTGGGGGCGTGGTCACAGATGCTTTCTTAGCAGTGGCGGCTGGTGGATTTTATAAGTGGTGGCAGTAATCTTTGAACAGAGTGCAATTTGCGAGTGAGCAAAGCGCGCATGCCTGAAATGTGTGTGTGTTTGTCTGGCTGCCTGTCTGTGTCTCAAAGCGCTTTACATGGCCACCCTAGCAGTAACATTAGTTATGGTTGGATTTGTTTTCGGGGGGGGGGGTGGGGGTGGGAGAATACAGGAGATTAAGTGATTTGCCCCGAATCACAGGAGGTTGAGCAGTCGCTGGGACTTGAATCTGTTTGCCAGCAGCTCTGGCCTAAAGCCACATTGTCTCCTATTTAAATGAGATTTGGTGTTTAGTTGGGAGATGAGGGCTTCCAAATATTCATATGTGTAATAACACATATTCCATACTAATACTGAAAGGTCAGAGCGCAAATAGCTCCCCCTCTCTTTCCCCAATCACGTTTGGCACCAGCAGTAGCACTACCCTAAATCCAACCCTGAGAATACACATGATTTAAGGCAGGGCGGGGGTTTAGCTTGCTGGATGCTACAGCGAGCCTAGAGGTCCTCTAGGGCGCAGACAGACAACTGGCTCCTGAGGCAGCCTTCGTGTGCTACTTTAGCGCGGGGTGAGTCCAGCGCTTTATAAATCCCCTCATTCATCCATTCACTTCAGAACAGTTTCACAGTCACAAACTGGAAGAAAAGGCGTCGCTATGAAAACAGTGACCTGAAGTTTTACAGAACACTGCTTTTTTGTCTTTTTATAGGGTATCAAAATAAATGATTTAAAAAATAATCACAAAAAACAAAGCATCGCTTTAGGCAAACCCCAGAACATTGTTTTTGATGCTATAACCTCAAACCTGTAGCATAGCAAGGGCACTGTATTGAGGGCTCTGGCGGAAGCAAATAAAATGAGGATATGGTGGTTTCTTTTGCAGTGAAAGTTAATACAACATTTTAAACATGAACACTGATGCCCCAAACACCATGGAGATTCAGGGCAGCGCTGGGAGAAAGTGGCTCTGCATATACTGTTCCCAAATAGGTACAGTGTGCACAGAGTTCACAGTCCCCAGAGGATTGGCAGAGGCTAAAGTTAGATATATCACAAAATAAGAGAGAGGGGCCCTAGACCACAAAGGGGGTAGAGCACCAAATAGACAGTAGTCAAAAAAATGTCCCCCTTTCGGCTCGTATAAAATTCCACACAGTGACTCACACCAAAAACAATCAGTCACCAGAACAAGACACCAACACCTGGACCCGATCAAGTGTTCACATGAATTATAGATATTTATTTCAATATGACAAAAATGTATCATCACAATAACAATGAATAGTCACATACACTTACAAGGATTAAAAATATACAACAAGGTTAAAAACCTAATTTTCATTCTATGCACAAATTGCAAAAAAGGGAGAACATGTAAGAAAATTGCTTTCTTATCAGCTAAGAAAGGAAGACATTAGATCCGGATCAACTGTTCTCCTTGACATGTGTTCAAATACTTGATTGTTCGGAAAACAGATGTCACCACAATCTATAGTCTGCCTTCTAAATCATGCGTCAACGCATTTCGGTGGAAGTCAGAAATAAAAGACCACCTTCTTCAGGACAAACGTTAAAATCTCCCATGGAATGTGCTTTCAATCTGTTAAATTGAGGAGCTCATCCACTTCTGTAGATGCTATGAGCGGGAATCGTTCCGGAGGGCCGTATTTAAAAACTGGCCAGTCGATCTGCCAGCATGTGATCCTGTATTATCTAGGACTTGTGTTAGAAGATGAATATCTTTTATGTTTCTTTCGGATGAGAAACTGATAGAGTGGAGTTCTTCAATCCATAAATCCACTGACCATATCTAGAGCCCTATGTATATCAAGGGGTTCTTTTATGTCTCTGACGAGCGTTGCAGCCTCGTACTTGTCTTCGGATCAGTGAGTCCCGACAAGTACGAGGCTTCAACGCTCGTCACAGAGACATAAAAGAACCCCTTGATATACATAGGACTCTAGATATGGTCAGTGGATTTATGGATTGAAGAACTCCACTCTATCAGTTTCTCATCCGAAAGAAACATAAAAGATACTCCTCTTCTAACACATGAGTCCTAGATAATACAGGATCACATGCTGGCAGATAGACTGGCCAGTTTTTAAATACGGCCCTACGGAACGATTCCCGCTCTTTGACACGATTGTGCAAAGACTATATAGCATCCACAGAAGTGGATGTGCTCCTCAATTTAACAGATTGAAAGCACGTTCCATGGGAGATTTTAACGTTTGTCCTGAAGAAGGTGGTCTTTTATTTCTGACTTCCACCGAAACGCGTCGACGCATGATTTAGAAGGCAGACTATAGATTGTGGTGACATCTGTTTTCCGAACAATCAAGTATTTGAACATATTTCAAGGAGAACAGTTGATCCGGATCTAATGTCTTCTTTTCTTAGCTGATAAGAAAGCAATTTTCTTACATGTTCTCCCTTTTTTGCAATTTGTGCATAGAATGAAAATTAGGTTTTTAACCTTGTTGTATATTTTTAATCCTTGTAAGTGTATGTGACTATTCATTGTTATTGTGATGATAAATTTTGGTCATATTGAAATAAATATCTATAATTCATGTGAACACTTGATCGGGTCCAGGTTTTGGTGTCTTGTTCTGGTGACTGTTTTTGTTGTGAGCCACTGTGTGGAATTGTATACGTGCCGAAAGGGGGAAACTTTTTTTACTCAAGTTAGAAATAACCTTACTCTCTAAAGTGGTACCTTGGTCGAGCAGTAAGGCAGTATCAGAGGATAGTGTAAAGCATTTGTTGTACACACTCAGTCAGCAAATGGTCTCACACACTCAGGAACTGAACTCTAGGCTAATGGTTTGTATATAAAAATATATAGTAGTTTTATTTTAGAACCAACAATAGGTATCAAAATATACTTTCTCAGAATGAGATGCTTTAGATAAATACTTTCAATAGGCAATAGACTTTTGAATGCAATAGATACAGTTGTTGCTATGGGCAACACAATTTCAAACACAATTATACATTGAGCTCAATGGGAATTTCTAGTTAAATGCAATTGATTACTTTTTGGATTACTTTTCTTACCATAGGACAGGATCCTAGATTCAGTCCTGGGACATCTCCTGTAAACAGTTGAGTAAAAAGTTTTGGTTACAGGTATGATTTTAAGGAATATTATTGTATTTTAAAAGTTGACACTTGGAAACTTTTTCACATAGAATCACCAATGTTATCCTATGGGAGGAAATTCACTTGGGTAAGTAGGGTTATCGTTACTTTTTCTTACTCAGTGTTGGATCCTGGATCCAGCACTGGTGCATCTCCTGTAAACAGTTGAAAGAATACGTGTTTGTTATACAGGTGATTTTTAACGAATATTTGTAAGTTTCAAAGATCGCCACTTAGAAGAATTTCTGCTGAAAACCAGACAATGTTCTCCTATGGAGGAAAATCGAGTTAGCGGTAAGTACAGTTGTAATTACTTTTCAGGGTCAGTGCTGGGCACCAAGATCCAGCACTGAGATCTCTCTTGATAGCAGGTGAGTAAATTCGTTTTTAGTTGCTCGGCTGTTTTTTTGTGAATATTTTAAAGTTTCAAAACTCGACACTTAGAAGAATTTCCAAGTGAAACCAGTCAATGTTACCCTATGGGAGAAAAGTGAGTTATCGGCTTTTGGGTAAGTATTCGACTGGCAGAGTTAAGGTTCTGGGCATAGACTCAGGGGTCTCCCAGGGTCAGGTAGGTACAGTTGTTACACCCTCAGCGGCACAGGGGCAGCCGGGTGCAGAGAGAGTTAGGCCAAATGTTAGCCTATGGCGGGCAGGGGACCTTTGGTTGGTGGCTGCTGGCAAGCAGGCCAGGCGGCTGTGGGAGCTGAGCTCCTGGTCACTTGCTCAGGGCAAGTGGGGAAATAGATTAGGATAGAGGTTGCTCTCCCAGGGGCACTCGGGCAGCTGGGTGCAGGGTGCTTTTGAGCCGTCGGGCGCTCAATGAACTTCAATGGAGAAGCTCAGTGACAAACAAAGGCTGCAATCTCGGGGACGAAGATTCTTCAGGTGCGACCACCACTTCGAGAGGTAAGTTGGGAAGCTGTAGGATAGGTAGGCACCCAGGAGTTGGGCACAGGGCGTCGCAGGGTGCCGGGTGCAGGGGTGCCTTTTGGCATCGGGAAATCTTACCCTCTGCTGGTCACAGTTGGAGGGGTCCCTGGTTCTGAGGCTGCAGGCGTCGTCGGGAGCGTCCAGGTGGGTCCTTGGGTGCTGGATTCGGAGTCACAGTTGCCGGGGGGACGTCCTCGTGGTCTTTGTCCATTCCGGCACAGGCCAGGCTTGGCGGGTGCAGAGTGTGCAGGAGTCGCGGTTCCTGGTTGGCACCAGGGGCTTGTTACTTGCTTTGAGCAGAACCACCGCTCATGGGAGTCCCAGTCTTTAAGAGTCACAAGGCAGGCAGGTCCTCCGGGGTTTTTGAGGTTGCTGACCACTGGAGACGCCGGGGTTTAGCAGGAGCAGGTTCGAGGGTCGACAGGCCGGTATGGCTGGGGGCCAAATCAGTTGGTGTCTGCCTCTTGTTAGCAGCTGCACGGCAGTGGTCTTGTTTCTTGATCTTGCTTGTTTCGGATTCGGGATCTGAGGAAGGAAGGTTCAAGGTGCCCCTAAATACTAAATTTAGGGCCGTTACAGGTAGGTAAGGGGCAGGGACCAATGGGTCCCTTCCCTGGGGTGGGTACACCCCCCTATCCTGCCACTCTCCTGTGGGAGGGGGCAATAGTCTAGTCCTGATTGGGCAGGGCTCCCCATCTTCAAGATGGCGAGAGCCCAGGGATGTGCTTCACCTCGCCTCCCCCACCAGTGGGGTGGGGTTGGCAGAGGCTGACACACCCCCCTTTCTTCCCTTGGGGTTTCCCGCCATCTCCCCGCCAGAGTGGGGGTTAGAACCGGTGGGGGCCAGTTGCTGAGTACAGCAAGTGGCCTGGAGAAGCTCACAAAGGCGGCATGCCTTTGAAGCTTCCCCTGCCCACCCTGGGGGAGGAGACCTAGCACCTCAAACAGGATGTGCATTGTTGCAGGCCCAGGAGAGTGGATGGCTCCCTACCTAGGGGTCCAGCAACAAGTCTGCTGTGTGGCAGCCTAGGCAGCCCCTCAGACAGGACATGGATTGTAGGTTAGGTTCAGGGGGCAACTCTAAGTTACCCTCTGTCGTGCATTGTACATTAAATCCCACTCTGGCATCAGAGCGGGTTTAATGTGCTGAGAAGTTTGATACCAAACTTCTCAGACTTCAGTGTTGCCATCATGGTGCTGTGGAGTTTGGGTTGACGATCTCCCAGCACCATATACTCTTAATGGCAGCACTGCACTTACAGTACCCAGGAATGGACCTGGGTACTGTAGGGGTACAGGGCTCATGCACCTGTACCCACACCACTGGCAAAGTGCACCCAGCTAGAGGGGTGACTGAGGTATGCCAGGGCAGTGTGTGTTGTGGGCATGACACACAGGGATGTGGGCCATGTCGACTGTTTTGTTCTGCACCAAGACACTCAGCCTGCAAAGGCAGTGTGTGCGTCAGGGTACAGGGCCTCTAAGGGTGGCACAATAAGTGCTGCAGCCCTTAGGGGCCTTCTCTGGTCATAGTGCCCTGGGTACCCATGGTACCAGTTACCGGGGGCTGACATGTGCCAGAGATGCCAATTGGATTTAGGCTGTCATGCAGTTTTAGGAAAGGAACACAGGTCCTGGGTACCTGATTGGCAGGGACCCAGGGCACACTCAGTCAAAGTACATCATGCAATCCAGCAAAAAGTAGGGGCATACCATGCAAGAAAGATGGCACTTTCTCGCAAGTGCCAATTGCAGAATGAACTAGGCCTGAGCTCGTAGAGGTGACAGCTCTGAAACGTACCTGCATTACTTACCATTCAATCCTCCTGGCAGCATTTGGTGATGAGACAGCGAGTATATAAGACACTCTTCACCATTAATAAAGCACACAACTCCAAACACCGGACCGCCATTTCCTGTCTAGTAACGGCATGTGTGCACACATTACGCCCAGGCACGGCACCTCATAGGAGGAGGAGGTTCTTCAACATACAAAGGGTGCTTTCCTTAAGGAACTTCACTCTCTTTTCTACAAATGAAGATTCTATGTGGCAGCAAATTTACATTCCATACTAATCTGTGGTAACGTGATGGCTGTTTTTCTTTTTTTTTTGCATGTTACCTGAGTCTTGGTATTGTAGACACAAACGGCACGCTCTAAACTTATGAGGTGAAGAGAAGTAGGCCGAATCAATTTCTTCTCTGTGGGTACCTGTTGTGATGGGATGAAGTACACATACACCAGTGGAAAGGCAAATAAGATGGGTTATTAGCTCCTTCACACTGTGAGGAACGCCCAGCCTGCTTAGTTCGCCAACCATCTCTTGAGTCCCGTCATGAGCACCTTGAAACGCGGTGGCATTCCACATTTCCCACAACACCCTCGAGACCACATTCTACAGAAAGCAGACTAACCATGCATAGGTCACAATAGTACCCTGTCTGAGCTTTGCAGCAGCCTGTTTGCTTTTATCATGCAGACAGGTCACTTCGTGGACATCCAGCCTCCTGTCCACTGCAAACCTCTCCCAGCTCCTCCCTGAGTGCATTGGGCCATGGAGACTTGATCCCACCCCACGCTGTGACGAGATAGGAAATGGGTGGGTGCAGTGCTACACCCTCGCTGATTGACAAACAGCTTTCGAAACTCAGTGCTTATGCTTCATGCACCCAGGCTGTTTTCAATCAGCGAGGCTGCAGTGCATCATAAGGGGGTAGTGATTTACAGTGTTGTCAGCCACAGAGGACAAGGGCTGAAATCGGGTAAGCCCTGCAAATCCTGCAACTGACGGCGCATGCGCTTTAGTACATGTGCCTATATTGAAAGTGCCTGGGTTTGCCTGACACTCGTGCAGAGCAAGGATCACACTCTTTTGAGGTTTAATGGATTGAACAATTGTTTAAAAAAAATATGAAATGGCAATTGAAACCGTCCCTGCACACAGGGCATAGGTACACCATGGGTCACCCATGGGCTGCAGCATGTATTGCGCCACTCATGAGAGACCACTCAAACTGTGACTACAGGCCTGCATTTCAGTCTGTGTAAGCTGGTGCTAGCAGCACTTGCAACAGATTTACGTTTTCTTATACCTGAGGTCCATACATTTAAAACCTAGAAGTCACCCCTAAGGCAGGCCTTTCAGTCCTGAAGGCAGGGTGCTGGGTTATGTGTGAGGGTGCACCTGCATGAGCAGGACACCCCTACAAACCGTGGAGTCGATTCTCCCGGCTTTGTAAGTGCGGCCAGCCATTTTGATACAAATAGTGGTCAACTGTCCTTACGGGATGGCTAACTATGTAGTAGCTGGGCCGAATCTGGGAATGTTTGGTATCCTACATTTTGGAATCATGCCACAGCACCATTAAGGGTGCTGGAGGCATGATTCCATGCTCTGGGGGCTCCTCCAGAAAGCCCCAGTACTTCCGGTATAGCCTTTCAGGGTCTGCCAGCAAGCTAGTGCTGCTGCCGACCCCAGACACGATTCTGCCCTCCTCCTGCTGCTGAGCTGAGCTCGGCCTGGGAAAGGTAGAAAAATAGGTTTCCTGTCACAGGGAGGTGTGACCACCTCTCAGACAGGACTTAGTGTATTGGGCTGGGCTGGGGACACTTGCCAGCACCCCCAGACTGCTTTGAAGGGCACTTTTGGTGCCCTCCTTGCATACTCCAGTTGGAACCAGTAATGGGAGCCGTTGGCGTGAAAATGGCAAAGGACATGGGAGTAGCTTCCACTGTGTCTAACCCTTCCTCTGGGAGGGACCCCTGAGTCGTTCCAACCCTTTCCTTAGGGTGCCAAAGGACTTGCCTGTGGGTGGCTCTTCAGATTCGTTGTGTGACAAGACTGAAGCCTGAAACCACATCACTCTTCGACTGTTTGAATACTTGGACCTCACCTGGAACCAAGGCTGCATCAAGGAAGACTCCTGCTGCTCCTGGTTCCGCTGTTTTACAAATCTTATTTGTCGTCTGTGCTTCTTCCAGGATCTTCAACAGACCTGTGGGCATCAAGGACACCGAAGCAAAGCAATCTTCCTTGGAGTGAAGGAGTCGCCCCTCTGCATCTGCAGGCACCGCAACAAAGCTGACCAGTCTGCGGCTCCTGACGTCCCACGGTCTTTGAAAGGCTCAGCAACACAGGTGGTGGTTCTGCAACTCCCTCGAGGTCTGACCTGTACTCTCTGCAATTTTGAGGCCAGTATCCCTCGGAACCGCTGGGAGCAAACCCCTGTGCACAGTGTCAACTTGCCGTTGCCAAGGCTTGTTGGCTCTGCACTCCAGCGATCTTCAGGCTACAAGAAGCTCCAGGCTCCAGCATCTCTTCCTGCCAAGTAAAGCATCCTCACTCCATCTTCTTCACCGAAGGCCTTTCTTCTTAGTGAGCTGCTTGAGGTCCTCTTGCTACTCCTGTGCCTTCGGCCTCTGGGTCCTCCTGAGGTTATTCTCTTGCTTCTGTGGGTTCCCCTGCTTGCTTGGGGCCTGCTCTGACTCTCCTGCTTGTGGAGAGTCCCTTGGACCTTGCTGGTCCCAATGGTCGTCCTTCTTTGCTTTCCACGCCTGTTGCAGCTCTTACGCCAACTACACTGGCTTCCAGTAAAGAAACGGGCCACATTTAAAATGTTGTGTTTGGTCTTTAGGTCCTTGCATGGACTGGGCCCGGTTTATCTGACTGATAAACTTAAATGGTATCAACCTACACGTCCGCTTAGATCTAGCAATCGTAAGATGCTGTGTGGTCATAGAATTAGGAAGGTAAAGATGGGGGGTCGCTCCTTTTCTTATCAGGCCCCCAAATTGTGAAACAGCCTCCCTGAACAAATCCGCCAATACTCGAATCTGTCCCAATTTAAACTGCTTAAAACTTGGCTCTTCTAGGCTTACCCCTCATTGACGGCTAGCCTTCTTTTTTTCTCCAGCACCGAGAGATCTCCTTGGATGATTCGTGCGCGATACAAGTGACCTAAATAAATAAATAAAAGCTTGTTGGTGCTCCCGCCGGACACCAACCCCCTCGTTCTCAACTTCCGACATGGGACAGCTCGTTCCCAGCTCCTGGTCTTCCTTAGTGTCGCCTGGTCCTCACAGTTGCAGCCACAAGGTCACCGTCATCACTTCTGAACCTTTCGTCACCGGACTCTTGCACAGCTGCATCTTTTCTGAAGTCCTCCATTATGATCTACAGCGGTTTCGACGTCCCTTCGCGCCTACACAACCTGCTTCCCTGGTGTAGGTATTTTGGTACCTCGAGTATCCATGGGTGGGGTGACTCTCCAACCTTCTGTCGTCCACAGGGTTTCTTCAAGGTCCACTGGGAAAGATTTTTTTTCTTCCAAACTGTAACTGCGACTTCCCCGTTGACTTCTATTGCGCATGCGACTGTGTGTCCACTCTGCACATAGCCACCATGGGGTTCCTGGGTACTTACCTTGGGTGGTTACTTGTGGCCCCAGCTCCTCTGAGTCTCCTGGTCCAAGTCCTGACTTCGGTCGCAGTTCGCATTCCACTTATTTAGTATATGGTTTGGTCTGTCCCTGGAGACCACTGTATTTTGTGCTTACTTAGCTGTTTACAATTGAAGTATTCGTGTTTCTTTCTCCAGGTAGAAGACATACCAATGTTTTAGTTAGTCTTGTGTCCTAAATATGCATATTTTTATATATACACTGTGTGGTTCTTTTTCGTTTAACCGACACTACATGATAAGATCTGGTAAAACAAGCTGCTTACCACTCCTTTAAGATAAGCCTGAAGGCTGCTTTCCAAAGCTACCACTTAGAGAACTTCATATGGTTGTCTAAGACCACTAATATCACCATAAGGATTTTCTGGATTAGTACAAGGTGCTTCACTTAACAAAGTGTGCACCATATTCTAAGCCAGCTTCCTAAAACCTCACATTGCCAAAGGCAATTGTCTACCTAAGAAAACTCCCCTTCAAATGATTTAGAGACACACAGCTAGAGCATTGTTGGACCTAGCTTACTGCTCCTTGATCTCTCTAAGTCCTAGGACGTTGGACTGGTTCTCGGTGCAACAGTATATGCATTTCAAGATCCTATGTATTTGTCGCAGAGCTTTCTACAAAACCAGATGATACTCTGGTGTGTTACACATTCGCATGCAGTAGATTAGGAGGCAGATTTGTTTCTTATCTTGCTCCTTAGCAATGGTAAAAGCCTTAAAACGTCCATCAAATCACTAATTAAAAATACCTGTTCTTCTGGTATTTCCTTTAACGCAAGGGAACCCTTTTGGGTAGCTGTTCTTGCTCAATAAGTGTTAATTCATCCTAACATTTAAAGCTTACTCGATCAAAAGCATTATTTTTGTCTTTGGACCGTCGTAGATTGCATTACATTTCAGTGTAGGTTGTTTTTCCTGGACCCTGTTTCGTGGAATTGGTGTCTACGTTTCTACAGAAAAATTCATGAAGTAGCATAAATGGGTTATTGCCTCGCTGAGTAATAAAAACAATATATCAAGCATAATTAAAGCTTTTCTCTCCTGTCTGCAGCCATAAACAATATCTTAACTTGTAAATTCAGCTCTGAAAAAAGCCATGCTCTTTGACTAACATTTATTTCTATTGTGTGCTCAGTGGCTAAGTCCTAGTATGACAATGGTAGGTTCATAATATAACGAGCAAGCGAGCCCTAACCGCAAAAGGAGGGTGCGCAAGAATTGGTTTTTTTTAATGGATTCAAATGGTGGGTTTTACACCACATTCTTACTGCAAATTGTTGAAAAAAGGGGATCCAAATATAGCATTTTAAAGCACAAATGTGAAGAAAGCATTAGAAACAAATCAAAAGTAATCCCAATCCTCTAAATGGTCTGCTTGCTAAATGACCCCTAAGCCAAGCACACCCAACCAACGGAAACAGGCCCTTTAAGTGTTTCTCCCCTGTAACACATCTCTGAACCACCTATGTTTTCACTGTGTATAATAATGAAAATGCTGCAGTTTGTTCTTATTTATCTTATGCAACTTACAACCATTGACAAAGCCAATAGTCCTGGCTGGTTGTAGGTTTAATGTCACTCGTATTATATATCTGGAGGCAATGACAGAAGAAGCACAATACCAGTGGGGCAGCACACTATGCTAAGTACAGATTTTTAGCTCAACATTGTTAAGCCACGCTCATAATTACATTGGCTGCCCCTACGAGAGACCACGCCCCCCGTTTTTTCATCCCACTTAAAGCCCTGCACACACACAAGTGTGTGCGTGTTTCTTTTGCATATATGAAGGGAGGCATGATAGAAACGAATTTCATGATTTCATTTACATCATGAAATGTGCTGCCTTTGGTGTCTATCATGCCTCCATGTACAACAGAATGTGTGTATGTTGCATGGGCGCATGGTAGAAACCAAAGGCCAGGGACACTCATTTCAATTAAAACAAGCATTGGCATAGCCAATAGGTCTCGCCTTTGGGACCTTATAAGTGTTTAGCCATGCAACCGTTGCATATCTAAATACTTATAAGGTCCCAAAAGCGAGACCTATTGGCTATGCCAAGCGGCCGTGTGGCCGCGAAAGAGATCGCGATAGCACATCAAAGCGGCCGTGAAAGTTATCGCGGTAAAGCGCGCCGCGCGTGCCCGCGCACATGCACTGTAGCTCTAGGCTGGCCTGGTAGCACTTTTTGGAGCCCTCTCAATAAGTTTCGCCAGACCAGCGCATGCGCTGGGTCAGGCGAGACCTAACGAGTGTCCCTGGCCTTTCGTTTCTACCATGCGTCCATATACAACATACACACACAGCGTGTGAGTGTTTTCTGTATATGGAGGGAGGCATGGTAGAAACAAAAGGCCAGAGACACTATTTTTAAATAAATTACCGTCACCGCTCTGACAGCAGAAAAAGACAGAGCAGTTGCAAGTTAAAGCCTTGCAGAGAGTTCGGCCTCGGTCGTCTGAATTTAAAATGACCAAGCACTCTTCAAGCCTTCTAAGGTAACAGCGCGTTGTAACACATTTACTTGCAAAACTGCCCACTGGTAGATTAAAGGCAAAGCCAATCACAGACACGATCAAATAGAGGCCCTGTGTCTGGGCGCAGAGGGCTCGGGGTGGTCGGAGTTTGAGCCGGCCTCTGGTGCAAGGTAGGTGAATTTATGAGTAAATCTTGCAAATTCTTGACATGTTAAGCTTCCTCTTTTCAGTCGTAATACTCTCCTGATATAGCGCTAAGGCGCCCAGTGATATGGGAGGAGCTATCTCGCCAGAATTGGAACCTGTACAGACACGTCCATGCAGCAGGTGTATTAACGCACTGAGTTATCCATCTACGCCTGGAACATGCAACGTTTACTTACACATTTCTGCAGTAGATACATTAACGACTGAGCTTTCGTATTGGGGTTAAAGTCTACAGACATTTCCACATTACTCTTTATTGCGTCCCTCTTTTCAAGCTCGGGATCTATTTTCCCTGTAGTGAAGAGGCAGCAGGGAGCACCCATTCCTGCAGGAAGGCTCTCAGGCCCAGAAATCGGCGTTCCCAGCTTCCAGACCTTCAGATTTCTGACATATCTCTGGTGTCACAGTGGCCCAGCCCCCGTCGCCCCCGTCACCCCTGTCCGCTATCCTAAATTTTGCAATCTCCCGCCCTTAGACACACTCAACAGTGGTCTGACTTCTCAGATGCCGATTCCCCAAAATACCAGCGGTGGCACTGTGCACCCTATGCGCCCCTCCAGTTTTATTCAAAACAGTCAGTTCTCTAAGTGCATCTAATAAATTCCTAAATACTCACATATGGAATGTTCTCACACCAGGCTCCTCGTGACTGGACTGCACAGTGCTTATTTCTACCCAGCAAAAACATCGTTGTTCAAAGAGCGAGGTCCGAGGAGGCAACAAAAGTAGGCCTTCACTTTCAGTGGCAAACACTGTAATTGTAATGTGGCGCTAGTGCGGTGACGTGAGGGAGTCGAGTCGGCCTGCTGCGCTGCGAGCCTCGGCATGGACGTCACCATAACAGCCAGCGTCAGCCTCCCGAAATGGCCAATCACTGCATGGTTTCACATTAAGTCACACAGTGATTGGCCATACATAAGTGCGGCAGCGCCACCACCCACGCGCTGCACCCAATAATGGATTGCCTGCCCTACTGCACGGTGGACCAGCCAATCCTGGTGCTGCATGCAGCGCCAGGATTGGCTAGGGGGCCACAGTTACTCTTCTCCCATATCAGACCCGGGGGCTACGGCCCTGGCTGCTGTATTGAAGCAGCACCCTTGGGTCCCTCATAATGGGAAGATAGTGTGCGCGCATGTTCGGGCTGGTCATAGCCCAAGAATGCACATGCGTACTACTGCTGCAGCTGAGTCTGGACTGTCACTGAGCTGCTGCAGCCCAGCCCCACCCCCTGGCTTCAGCGTACTCCGGATTCAGTCGGGCGTGTCCCAGTACTACTAGTACTGGGACTCGCGTATGTATATATTCAGCGACAGCGAGAGCTGAGAGACGTGAGGAGCATTGCGCTTGACGGTGGGTCCATGTGGCTTAGTGGGGCTACGCCCCAACGGACACACCGCGCCTGAAAAGGCAGAGACTTGGGCAGAGCGATGAATGTGACTATGAATAGTCTGATGTAAGTAGCCAATGAGTCCACAGGCAGGACAACACAGAGACGGATTTCGTGAGGGGGGCCCATGCACTCTCTTCCACAAATTCCAAGGTTGAAGAAAAGGCTGAGGTGATTCCAATTCCCATACTGGTACGACTTCGTAAAAAAAATACATAAAAACCCTTTTCATCGAATTTAACATTTCATTGTTTACTTCCTTACCTAGTGCCTGAGCTACATACAATGAATGAAGGCAATCAGCATTTTATTCCATCTCCCACACCTAATTAATTAATACAGGGTCCGGCGTGAGAACCAAAGGCGTTTGGGTCCTATAAGAGCATAGACCGAACTCGCACCAAATGTGTAGTCCGACAAACGGAGGCAGGCAAAGACATATCAACCATGTATGTCAATCCAAGTCTTTAGCATTTTTGCCGGGAGTTTCATGTGAATGAGTATGACCCCCTCAATACTTCCTAGGCATGCACGGAGGGTCAGCATCTGCACTAGGGAGGGTGTCGGATGTGGAAGCTGAGATCACCTTTCCTTCCCAATCTCGTCTTAGTTTGGCAGATTCCCACACTGACAGGTGGGTCTCCTGCAGCAAGGCAGTATCTGGGCTTTTAGAACCTACGAGTGTTAGAACCTTTTTCCGATTTATAAAGTGGGTCATAACATGGACATTGAGAGACCATAGCTGTAGGTCTGTGCGGAGACAGTGAGTCATGTTGACTCTTCACAGAGGAAGGGGTATGCAAAAGTCTTAGGTGGGTAAATAAGCAGGTATGCAATACAGTGCCTAAGTCGAAGTCCCCAACCAACAGTCCATCAATGGGGTAGTATAGGCTGCCGGCGTGGCAGGTCCATCCCCTTTCTAAAGATAGAGAAATGATCCACAACCAAGGGAACAAGCATGGAAAAGAGGGATGGATAACCTCCCATTTAAATTAGATCTTTGCCAGCTTTCGGCCTGTTTGGCTGATAGGCCTCTAATGCCCTGTGACTTGGAGGCAGCAACTTCCTGCTTCCATGAATGGGTTGTCCTAGGTTTGGATACTTGTATCCCGGCCCGCCTGGGAGTAAAAAGTAGAGGTTCCTCCAACCCTTGGTTTGACACATCACTTGTCTCAGCCAAAAAAGGTTGTAAGCAGTTGGAACGTGTCTGGAGACGTTCTTATGACATCTCGGCTAAGCGGGAATATCGGGCCGCTATTAAACAGTATCACCGCCTTATTCGGAAGGTGCGTGCTGAGTATGTGGCTAAAGAAATCTTGCCAAGCACTAACCCTGCCAAGTCGGTATTTGCCCTGCTCAAAAGTATGAAAAGTGCTGGTTCTGTGGTATCCTCCCCGATTGTCTCTAACCAACAGTGTAGTGAGCTGGCGCGTTACTTCCTGGATAAGGTTGAGCAGATCTATTCCAACCTGCCGCCGGTAGATCTGTGCGCTGGGAGTGTGTCTTCTATTATTTTTGCCCCTTTGGCGGGTCGCAGTCTGGTATCTTTTCCTTCTTTATCTTCTAACAAGTTTGATGTACTCTGTTTGAAGATTAAGTCTGGATCCCCAGCTGATCCTCTGACTCCTACCTTATTTCGCCAACTCCACTCCGTGATCTCCCCTTGGGCTGTGGGTTTAGTGAATTTATCCTTGTCTTCTGCAGTGGTTCCCAGGGTGTGGAAACATGCTAAAGTCGTGCCTTTACTTAAGAAACCCTCCCTGGACCCTGTGGAACCGGCCAATTATCGGACTATTTCTCTGCTCCCGTTCCTGGCCAAGGTGACAGAGTCTCATGTTAACTCTGTTCTCTTGGAGTATATAGATCAAAATGCCATCCTGGACCCCTCGCAACATGGTTTCCGTGTGCGTCATGGGACCGAGTCTGCACTGTTGGCAGTATCGGAAGCTATCAGGGATAGTCTGGATAGGGGTGACTCCGTGGCTTTGGTCCTTTTGGATCTAAGAGCCGCCTTCGACACCATATCACATGCAACTTTATTAACCCGTTTGCAGGAAATTGGTGTTGTGGGCGAGGCCTTGGTCTGGTTTCGCTCCTTCTTGGAGGAAAGGTCTTTCCAAGTCTCTATGCCTCCGTTCCATTTCCAGGAATTTGCCCTGCATCAGGGAGTTGCGGAGGGCTCAGTTTTGAGCACGCTTTTGTTTAATATCTATGTTCGCCCTCTGGCTGCGGTAGCTAAAAGCAGAGGGCTTGCATTGGTGTCATATGCTGATGACACCCAACTGCTGATCTCCTTCTCTAAGAACTGTGATGTCAACCTGGAGAAATTTAAGGAGGATCTTTTAGCAGTGGCGGACTGGATGGCGGGTAATTTTCTGCAGCTCAACGCCAGCAAATCCGAGATCTTACTGTTTGGGAAGGATCGAAAACTATGGTCCGAACAGTGCTGGCCTGAGCGTCTTAAACCTGCGCCCTCTCCCAAAAAGGTGGTAAAGAACTTAGGGATATGGTTCGATCAGGGTTTGACGTTTGAAGCGCAATCCAAGACTGTGGCTGGGGTGTGTTTTGGGCTTCTACGTGGCCTAAGACCTGTGATTGGCTTTTTTCCCCCCCCAAAGTGCGTCAAACCATAGTCCAGGCCCTAATTTTGTCTAGGCTGGACTATGGGAACGTACTTTATCTGGGCGCTAATATGGCCAGCATTAAGCGTCTGCAGCGGGTCCAGAATGCCGCTGCGCGGCTGCTGGTAGGTCTTCCGAAGTCGAGCTCAGTGACAGCTTTGCTTCCTAAATTGCACTAGTTTCCTGTGGAAAAACGCGTCCAGTTTAAGGCTTTATGTGTGGCGCATAAAATTCTATCGGGTCAGGCCCCTTTGGGCTTGGCCAATTTACTTAAGCCTTATACCCCATGTCGCCTATTAAGATCGGCTGGCTGCGCCCTAGTCTGTACCCCTCGTGTCTTCAAAGCCAGAGCAGGTGGCCGCTCCTTTCGGAATTTAGCCGCCAAACTCTGGAACTCATTACCGGTTTCTATCAGAACTATTCAGAAGCACTTGGCCTTTCGCAAAGCTATAAAAACCTGCCTCTTTTCCGGCCCTGCCAAATCTTTATATGTTTAGCCATTTTCTTGTGTCTGTCTCCTGGGTGTTGGTCTTGGTCAGGGTCGCGCTGGGACGCCCCGTTGCTGGGGCAGCCATGCGCGCTATAAATCAGTCTAGTAATAATAACTGCTGAGGAGCAAAGGAGCAGGATTTGCCCTGATGGTATTAGCAAGACGGTACTCTTGTCTGCCCTGCTCTCTGTCTATATCTTTCCCCATCGCAGGTTGGGATTGAGGGAAATTCAAGGGTTTCTCTGAGGTAGGGTGGGACATGTCCATATGGATGGGATCAACCCCTTCTTGTTCTATCCATTGTGCGAGCTCTGCCCAATCACGAAATACCATAGTGCAACCATTAATAGTGCCTATTATAACTGTTGGATTTTTTCCACCTCAGAATTAACCCCTGGCTACAAATATAGAGCCTTCATTCTGTTTTTAGGGCTCGCCTGAGCTAGCGCTTGCGCTGCTCTGCTGCGAGACATTTTGTAAGTGGGATTTTCAAAGTGCTACCCACAGTCTTTTGGCTGGCCTAAAGCTTGAGTGCACGATCACATGCACGTGCACAGCTAGCATCTAATGGCTTCTCGGCTCCCACTCCCCCCTCCCTTCTCTCCCCACTCTTTTTGCACTCCCCCCTCCCTTCTAATCAGCTTTCTTGAGGCTCCTGCTCATCTGGCATCTAATGGCTCGTGCGTCATCGCGATCACTTTCGCTTTCAGAGCGATCGCGATGACGCACGCTTTCAATGCTTGTTTTTAAAACGCTTGCAGCTGTGGGTTGGTGCAGTTCGTCAATAAGCCCAAAAGTATTCTTTTAGCAGCATTATAGCTGTGCCGGCTTTATGAAAACCAATGAGGAATGTTGTAGAGGGCAAACATGTAAAATAGAAAACATCGTTTTTCTCCTAAATAAGGACAGCTGCTCTCTATGCTTTGGCTGCTTTCTATGGTTTTGGTTTTGTTAATGAATGTTACAATGAGCAAAAAACGAACCCAGATTTTACCTGCATTCATCCAGGATTGGAGACTGAGTGGTCTCGTTGGTTTGAACATATAATACAGAAATGAAATTGATTGCTTCAGTCATGTTTACATTCTATCTGAGTACCCAGTCTCGCGTTGCTTGGGCAGCATGTTTATGTTCTATCTGAGTACCCAGTCTCGCGTTGCTTGGGGTGCACGAGGAATGTTCCATGCAGGTTGCCGTCTGCGAGCAGCTAGGGAGCCGCTCCGGGGGACAAGATCAGCTCTGGAGAGGACCCTCCCTCTGACCGCCGGCTGAAGGTTCTCTTCACTAGAGAGACGGCCGCACAGCTGAGAGCGGCCCCGGAGGACGTCATTCATATCCACCCGCCTTGGTGAGTGACAGACAGACACACTTCTGTTATCCACTCCTTTCTTTGTTAGCGTCATTCCTAACTGCTCCTGTTGAAGATGTACGCTGCGCCCATCGTTGGCATTGGGGCGCTTAAGCTGCCAATGCAACTTTCCCCCCCAGAAAATCTTGGAACATGGGCGTCCACAAGGGGGTGGGGAATCTTGCCGCCCGCATTCCCACCTGGGTTTTTTCAGTTGCCGTTTAAAAAAAAATTTCAAGATCGTTCTGCTGTTTGGAAAGAATTGTAGAATGAATGACGTTAAAATGATGCCCCCCCCCCCAAAAAATGTTTATTTATAATTGTGCAGACTCCCATATCTTGGAACTACGCTTTTCCGTATGTACAGTAATGGCCTTTAAACTGTTTGAATCCTTGGCTCCTACTTGAAAAGAAAACTAAACATATTGTCTGGATGCCACCCGTACCCCAGCCCATATTAAATAGCCCCCTATAATATTGACTGGTGAGCGTTGCATACGCCTATAGCACATTACAGTTGATGGGGCGTTTGGGGGATAAACTCAAAGCCAACAGCAACACGTGAAATTCAGTGCTGGCAGCCTCGACCCCTGCCAGTCATGTCGGGGATGGCGACTTTCTCCATGGGGGTTGGGAGATGCTGCGTCAGTAGGTGAACGTTAAGACCAGTACTTTAAATGGGCAGGTACTGATAACCTGCACGTCTTGAATTTTTAAGGGAGAGTTCCTGCACTCCTCAATTGGAATTCAACTCTTTAAGTGCGAGAGTACAAGAACCTCAATGTAGCACTCAGGTACTGTGGGGCAAAGAGCACCTACACTTCTTGAGCTCTAGTTCAGCCACTGTTTAAGACCCTACAGATCGGAATCCTGCTAGGTTCACAGCTGTGACACTGGACACTTCTTCCTGCTCCATGGGCTGGACAGGAAGTGTGAGGAGGAACATAGTTGTCCACTCACGGGGCTCCAACTGCGTAGTGGTTCTCTGCTCTTGAAACTAGGAGATGCATAGCACCCAGGGCAGGTTATAGGTTGTGGGGAGGAGGGGGCTGCGGGCAGAAAAGGCCAACAGACGCTCACTGTTCCACTCAGGCCCCACCTCTTTTATAGACTGAGCATTTGTGAGACTGCCATACTTGTCCGGGTGCAGTCATCCCTTCCTCTGCACCCGTAGACAATACAGGGGTGTTTGCTGTTTTCAGACTCAGTTTACACAATTACTCAATTCTTTTAGGCACTTATGTAAAATTAGCGGATTGAGAATATTGCTAAGTGTCTACCAATGTATGACTGTGTAGGTGTTCTAAACACCCCTTATAGGCTCCCATGTTCCTGCGCTCACCCTTACCTACAGCTGAGAAAGATCTGCTGTAGATGAAGAATTCAGAGGTGGCATTTCTTTTTCGTCGAAGCTGAACATGGGGGCACAAAATGTATTATGAATTCAGACAATATATTCTCTCTTCGTTGTGTATATAATTTAGCTCACTCAGTGCATTTGTGCATTTTAAATCTGCACCATCATTCAGTGGAAAGACTTGCAGATCATTACATATACGAGTATTGATTAGTGAGGTAAGCTCATGTACCACTAGGATTGATAGTATAGGTGCTCATTATAGAGTTTCATGATTTTTACAAACATTTTGTCTCATTCAGTAGAAATTTCCCTCATTTGAAGAATTGTGGATGCTCCTTGCTTAGGTGTTGCTTTCCCCTTTATTAATACATAAATACATGAATCAGAATGCAAAAAAATGGTACCCTTGTATTAGCTTGAAATCTCTTTATAACTAAACTTGCAGATTCAGACTGCTTATGCACAGGTAAAGGAAGGTGGTTCTAGGACATAAGCACATATCTTAGAGGAGGGAGGCGTGGGATTTTACCAGCCTTGTATAAGTGTATTCCTTCAACAGCAGCAACACTTATATTCTCTACTGAGCAGCATTTACTGCAGGTATGTTCCTGCGTCTTTTCAAGCCAATCCCTTCGATAATTATTATTTGTTACATGTTGTTGTTGTTGTGGTGTTTAGTCCCATTTGGGTGAAGCCATTTTTGCGATATTACAGGATCCAGAGGATTGTTGGTGGTGTAAATCTTACAGGTTGACCTTTTAAATAGAATGACGTTGCTTCCTGTGATCTGCTGGTTTATTTACTACAGTTGACTAAGAAGACATCTTGAAAGCTGTCTTTCAATTAATGATTGCATCATTAGCCATTTGTGTACAGGGAATTTGGAAGAATCTTACAGGCAAAATGTCAAACAGTCTAGGTTTTAATTTGTTCTAAAAAAAATCAGTAATTGTTACGATGATACTTATAAGTTTAGTTGCATTAGCAGTTGATTTACTTAGCATTTTGGTCTCGAATTGTAAAGTTAGTAACAAACCTGGAGCACCCTTGGCAGATGTTGAGTCTTAAATGTGGATAAAAATGGCTCATTCATACATGCCTTTTAAGAGGAAGCATCATGGTATATGCAGATGCAGCCTTCACCTGACGTATCTTATCAGAGAAGTTGATAGAGGTGCTGTGGCCGTTGTGTTTCCTATTCCACTAAGTTACAGGACCGTATGTCACATACTCCTTGGATAGACCACTGTTTGACACTGAAAATCATTGTACATTATTACTCTTTTAACATTACTTCTGTAACAGCCGTTTTTCCCCCTTAATTATGGCGCGCAGACCCAGAGCTTGTGACACACCTGAGTTAACAATGAATCGGTGATTCAGTAGTCCCCACTTGGGGTTCGTTGGTCAGGCTTTTCATGGGTTAGCTAGGTAAATGCTAACTAAATGCGTATTGGACCAAACAACAGGAATACTGGGTGTTTATGGGGTGGTGCCATACAGCTGCTAATCTCGGCTTTCTCATGCTCAGATGTTTGAGGAAACTTGGAAAACACTAGGGACCTCCTTAAAGGCAGCCATTGCTGTGTTACAGATTTCAATGGCCTGATGCAGACCTGCGAGTTGTCCGGCCTGTACTTGCCTATGAGTGGATCACTTATGGTTTTCCTCCGTGCGCCATTACCACCACGGCTCTCATCTGTGCCGTCCCACTCATGTTTTACCAGAGCCAACCTCATTCCTGCACTGCCACCAGAGCTGCTGTAAATGAGAAGCGGTACAAAAGGGGGTGGTGAAATGGGGTGGCAGAGTGGGCTAAAGAACGGTGATGGATCAAACCCAGATCTGTTGACTGGGTGTGAGTGTTTGATTGGTTCTGATGCTCCGTCCATCACCACCCCCTTTTGTACTGCTTTGTTCACCATAAGTTGGCAGGGTATGCTCAGACGTGAGTCCCTTGCTCACTTTGCCACTGGATTCAAGCAAGCCTGGCTGAAGACGGCTGGAATGCCAGAAACCGGTCCTAGGAAGCTTGTTTCCGGTCCAGGGAAGGCATGGCTTGGCAGTTCGGGCTGGACTGTTCCCATGATGCACAGGGTCAGACTGATTTGCATATGGCCATGTCTGAAATGGGGTGGCAGAGTGGGCTAAAGAACGGTGATGGCTCAAACCCAGATCTGTTGACTGGGTGTGAGTGTTTGATTGGTTCTGATGCTCCGTCCATCACCACCCCCTTTTGTACTGCTTTGTTCGCCATAAGTTGGCAGGGTATGCTCAGACGTGAGTCCCTTGCTCACTTTGCCACTGGATTCAAGCAAGCCTGGCTGAAGACGGCTGAAATGCCAGAAAGCGGTCCTAGGAAGCTTGTTTCCGGTCCAGGGAAGGCATGGCTTGGCAGTTCGGGCTGGACTGTTCCCATGATGCACAGGGTCAGACTGATTTGCATATGGCCATGTCTGAAATGGGGTGGCAGAGTGGGCTAAAGAACGGTGATGGATCAAACCCAGATCTGTTGACTGGGTGTGAGTGTTTGATTGGTTCTGATGCTCCGTCCATCACCACCCCCGTTTGTACTGTAAATGAGAAGGTTCCAACTCGTGTAGTGCATGCTCTCTACACACTTTGGAAGCTCGGACTACAGATGCAGTGTGTGAGTGTGCCTTTGCTGTAACTGTTCTGTGTATGTTATTATGTTTATTAAGGGCTAACTCACTGAGGCATGTTGGCGCTAGGACAGACCAGACAAGTAATTAGTGCAGTATAGAACACCCAACACCACTAACCAAAAAACATCACAAATTCATAATATATACCAATCCATGAGCATTTAGTATTTGTGGGTCAGCAAGTCCACGAGACATTGTTTTTGACTTCTAATGTAATCTCCTTAATTCTTTTTTCTTTTTAGGTCTCGCTGAGTCAGTGCATGCGCTGTCTCTTCGAGACATTTAGTAAGTGGCTTTTAAAAGTGCCACTAGAGGCTTTTGCTGGCCTCAAGCTTGCGTTCACACACGCAGCCGCCATTTGTGTTTGTCGAGGCTCATTAAGCCTTCCGTGCCTTTCTCCGCCTTGTTTTAATTACCTTTTGCTAGCACACACAACTCCCGGTCGCAGATGAAATTCTTGCTCGCGATCACTTTCGCGCGCACCATTTGCTTGTTTGAATCTCGCCCTTTCCTTGCTGTTTTCTGTGCATCGCTCATTCTTTCATTACTTGTCACTTTTATGTGCATTTCTCAGTCTTTCTTTGCTACTTCACTGTGCATTACTCCTTCTTTCTTATTCCCTCTTTGCTGCATTCCTGTGTGTTTCTCATTCTCTTTCTGCTGCTTTCATGTGCTTTTTTTTATATTATTCCGCTATTTTTCTTTGGTGCTTTTTGAACTTTTACACTGATTCTGTGCTGATCTGCTGGGCATCTGCCACTCTTTCTCATTCATTCTTTGCTGATCTTCTGTGCTTTTGCCTTTCATTCTTTAACATTTTTCTCTGCCCTTTTCACTCAATCCTTGCTGCTTTTGGTTTCTTTTAGTCTCAGATCTTCTCTTCGAGTTTCAAACTCAATTGCTCTCTTAACTCCTCTTCTTCCTTTTTCTCACTCTTTTGCTCTTCTTCCAGCCCTTTTCCTGAATTTGCGACCTTCCCTGCTTCCTCTCCCACGCCGCACTCCCTTCTCGGTTCACGCCAGTTACTTAGCCCAACCCATTGCCCCCTGCTCCTAATTCATGTCCGCCACTGCTTGGATGCACAGCCCGTATGCGCCCCTCCCGTGCCCAGCGCCAGACCCCTTGCTCTCACTCCCATCACTGCTACGTCTCTGCTTCCGCCTCCACCTTCCAGTGCTGCTATGCCTCGGTAGTCAACTGCAAAGGTGCCTTGCCCTGTTACACCTGACAATTTTCCTGCACCATCCCTCACCTCTCCCTCGGTTGATGTTATTGCACCAAGGATATTGTGCTGCATAACTAAATACTTATAAGGTCCCAAAAGCGAGACCTATTGGCTATGCCAATGCTTGTTTCCACTTGCCTATAGCCTGATTACATTCTTGAGTGATTTATAAGATCTTTTGTCTCAAATTTTTGGGTGGTGGGATTATACTCCCTCTCCCCCCTCCCCCCAACCCCCCTCAATAGGAAGCCCGTGTTACCTACCGATAAGTAATTTTTCTCATCCCAAAAACTTTCAGTCTTCACTCAGTCGCTTCTTGCAAGGCCCGACCCTCTTGATATATTCTTGCAACCTCAACAGGATATCATCTGCAATATAACCTGAAACCGAATCTTCTGAGATGACACCGTCATCACTAGTGTCTACTGGAGCCACAGAGTATTCAACACACAAATTTGCAACATGTCATTATAGGTAAGGGTGATCTACTCTAGTAATCTGCTATCTTATTCTTAACACCCGGCAAACACTCATCATAATTGTAACTAAACCATGTGAGTGACGTCCTTGCAATTTGAGGCATGACTTAGAAAATCCCACTTGGCATTAAGATTTGTGTGAGCAGTTTGAGATATCTGTTTGAAGAATAAATGTGGAACCCCACAAACACTGCCTAAATTAATCCATAGCCTAAATAGTCTCAAGCGTTCTCTCTTTGTTACAGAGTACTTCCCTTCTGCTAAAGAAAGAGAGGGTGATGCAAATGAGAATGTACATTCTTGACCATCTTGTGCAGTTTTGGACCAAATGGCTCCTGAACACTTCTCCCTGGCATCTATGGTTATCATTCTACATGCATAAGAGTCAAAGCCTTGTGATTTAATAGCAAAACAAAAATCTTCCTTAATGGCCTCAAGCACTTTTTGCAAGTTGTCGTTCCAAGCAAACTTTTGACTGTTCTTGAGCCATTGCCTAATATATGTTTTACTTGCAAAATCACAATCGAATTTCGGGTAAAACTCTAATAATCCTAAAAAGGACTCACTTCAGCTTTAGTAGTAGGCGAAGGCGCATCCTTTGTAGATTGAATAATCTTCTTCTTTCATAGAATACCACAATCGCTGACTAAATGACTTAGATAGGTCACCGATCTCACTTCAAACTTCTGTTTACTAAACCCAGCAGTCAGAACCTCGGCACTCAAAACCTCTAAATCCTAAGTCATGTACTGCTCTATCCCTGGCCATAAACAAAATTTAATTTTTAAAACAAAATGACACCTTCTGAAGATTTGATGCATCAAATGTTGTAAAACAGCAGCTGTTGATGCCAGTCTGAAGGGCATAGAGGAAAATAATGGCACCCAAAATTTATAATAAGAGCAGTAACGCTCCTACTGTTAGGATGAAGCTGTACTTGGTGAAATACTGACATAAAATTGATGGTGGAGAACTATTTTACCTTAGTTAATAGTTCATTGATCTTGGGCCAGGGAAATTTGCCCATTTACATTTTTCTTCTTGAGGTCTAGCAACTCTGCATAAACTCAGCTGGCCACTGACCTTCTGCACTACTATCAGTGGGACTAGCCAAGCATTCAAATCAACGTCTTTCATTATACCAGCCTTTTTTAGTTTATCAAGTTCAGTGGCTACTCCATTCCTGATGCTTAAGGGCATGTTCCTAACCTTGTGACACACTGGGGTGGCACCACCCTTCAGGGTAATTGTGTGAGAAAATCCTCTTAATTTACCAATGTTTTCTGAAAAGACTTAAGGAAATTCATTGCACATTATACTATTTGGAACTAATTGGATCCCAAAGGCTATCTGTTCTATCCATTCTATTATAGAAGGTCCTTTTTCAGAAACATAAGGCTAGCCTAAAGCTCCTCTGCCTTTAATCTCAGATGTTAAGGCTCTATAACCCAACATAGAAATGGTTTCTGCCACAAAACATTCAGGATGCATATCTGGTGGTAGCAACTCTTCCACAAGCACTCCTGCAAGCTTCTCAGACCAGACAAAATGTGAACATTGGCAGAGGATTATCCAGAGTCCGCAACAATCACCTTTTAAATGCCACCTTTCACCATTTAACACATAGGTTTGTTTCTTGGTGGCACATTAAGATCAACTAACTCCATTACACTGAATACTTGGCACGCAGTCTACTCCATTGTTTCCGTCCGTGCATGAGGATTCAGGAGTCGGGTTTTTCTGCAACACTTCACTGCTAGATGTAGGTGCTTCTTCCTGCAAACTTCAGCAAAGTGGTCTATAATTCCACACTACAAACAATTCGGTTTGGTTCCTGGACAGGTTTTATCCTGAGCATAGTGGTCCCTGTGGCCTCAGTGCTACCATCCAGAGCGGTTTCTTTATCTTCATGCCACTTGCAGTCGGGTGCTTTTTTGGGTTAATTCCTTTCATTGTCCCTTTGATTTTCCCACCTCACTGAAGATGGTGAGTCTTTGACCAAGCCACATTACGTTTTTTTAGAACCTCTATTTATTAAGGTTTTTTGTTACGGTTACAATTTATATTATGCACATTCTCATCAGTTATAGAGGTCTTACATTATTTCTTGTTGCAGATATTTTGCTGTATGCATACATATCTTTTGTTTCGTTATTTTTGGTGCTTAGTGTTCGACCATGCATGCATTGCACAGATTGAAGTCTAAATGGTTAATTGAACATGCTTGAGCCAATAAACAGGTGGTTCTATTAACAGGTTTTAACATAAACAGTAATTTCTGAGCGGTTTGGTAATAGTTTCCACTCCGATATCAATCTCTCTCTGTTTCCCCGTTTCGATTCACATTATTGGGTATCTATGCTGTGTGTAGCTGCAGGGTAATGTAGGTTGCAGCTGGGGGGACGGGTGGACTATCAATGGAGACTTCCATCTAAGAGTTGTTTAAGTGTAGAGTCTTTAGTGAGGTTTAGGAGGTGCTCGGTTGCCCATGTCCTCCAGTTTTGGGGTGGGGGGGCGTCAATCTAAGTAATGATTCCCCACACTGATCAAGTCTTGGCGCCTCTACATCTCAGACCACCACCCACAACATCAACAATTTGGTTCTCTAGAAGAGGGTGGGGAAGGGGCCCTCGTGCTGCCTGATTATGTCCCCTGAAAATCATGTAATATGGCCTCCCACCATGTTGCAATAGGCTCCTTGTGGAGACATGGATATCTTCAGTTCGCAGTGTCACACCCTCTGCCTTGGCCCACACCATGAGCGATCGTCTCCAGGCCAGCAGGGCTGGGGATCAGGCTTCTTCCACGGTTTTGTGATCCGGCGTTTAGCTCTCAGTATGCCTAAATCTAGGAAACGGAAAGTGACTTTTAGCCTTTTACCTCTGGGGTAAAGGTGTTTGGCCAAGCCACATTACTTAACGCAACTTTAGCACTCCTCTTGTAAAGTTCTGCTTCCTTGACTATTGCTACAACCTCCTTCAAGGTAGAGACTCCATTTTCCCATAGCTTTTCCTGTATGCTCGTATCATTAGTATGCATACCAATTTGATCTGTAGTAAACCCATTGTGCAAAGTGCCAACTCTGCATGAAATATCCGCATTATAGTCATCAAGTGGCTCAGATGCATATTGTTTGTTTTGGCAAAAATGAAACCTTTGAAAGCAGCACCAACAGTTTGTTGAAAATAGCTGTCAAGATCACCCAATGCATTTCTGATATATCTGCTCTGATCTACATATTTTTTCCATTTTACTATAAATCTTAAGACTCTTTCTGCCTAAAGCTTGCAGGAACATTTTTTCCCTAATGGAAGAGAATATTTTAGAAGTGTCCTCTTCGATGGTAGAGATGTAATTTAAGAAGTACTCTTTCTTCTCAGGCCATTTTTATAGGGGGTTTCCCTGGCACTGAAAAAAAATACCTGATGTGGAATTAGAGTAAAGGTTTGAGCTACTGTTCACATTTTATACAGGAGTGTGGAACGTAGCTGTAAATGCGAATGGACCAGGTGCAATGTAAAATGTATTAGCGAGCCATTATGTATTAGGGGACTCGTATGGATGCTACAACCTACTTCTAAATCAGAATAGCTGGACAAGTCCTAGGGATCAATTGTTGACCCCACAAAGTGCCTTCATTAACCGTTACGGAGAAGAAAATTGTTCAGTGAAGTGCCAATCTACAACTTCCACTTTCCCAGTAAAGATGACACAAAATTGGTGTGATATTGGGTCACACAGCGTGGCATTGCGTGATGATGCTCTGTTGCATCAATGTCACTAGTTGAATGCATGTGTATTTGTGGTGTACCCCAACTTCCTGCCTTGGGGGTGCCCGATAGAGCGCAAGGACAACGACTTGTCAGCTAGGTTCCCAACCGCCAGTAGCAACCGAAGGTCCCAGATGCTGTAACCGGAACCAAGGCTTCCAGAAACAACACTAAAGATGCTCTAGCAAGACCGATACAGGAATGAAACAGTGGACGAGTCAAAATTGGGAAATACTTTAGGTCCGAAGCCGCCGCTTACAACAGGAACAGCAACAGCCTTAGTAGTGCATTGCCCGAAGTATACATCAGAGCTGGGTTTCTCGCTCTTCGCCAAGTTTGTAATGATGAATGCTGAGACAGGGTGAAGATGTGATTTATTGAAGGGTGACTGTCACTTCTTCTCCAGCCAGGCAGCAACTGTGCTCTTGAACCCTGGACAATGGAACCCCCTAACCAGAACCCCATTTCTTCATAGCAGAACAAGTATGCCCTATACATAGACAGTGCAAACTACCCTACCTTTTTTCTTATAAGCTGGCTGTTTTCTAGCTAGTTTCTTCACTGCCAAGAGAGCCTTCAGGGTGAACTTTTAAATGGGATATAAATGCACATATTGATGGCTGCAGAGCGGCAGCATTACAGAGGTGCAGTGGAAATCAAAGTTTTGCTATCTTGCCTCGCCCTTTCCAGTAGTGGAAGAGTGCTAGAGTCGTCCTACTCTATGCCGAGCGAAGGCCGCTCATTTTTCACAGTGATTGCATGCATTTTTTTCATTATCCTGTCAGTATTTTTGTCAGATAGTTACCCTGTTCTTTTGCCTGAGGGGGATGACAGCACTTACATAACATTTAATGGAAATCTTAATGTATCTTCAGTGTCTCAGACTGACAGACATTTAGATGTTTTGTAAAAAATGTAGGCCATTTCACGTTCACAGCAGTGTCTGTGGGATTCAAAATTTACATTTAAAGGGAAGGAAATCTGCGAAAACCCATTGAAATGTTGGTTTCTTTTGTTTCCTCTTTGACCGATTTGCATATAAACTCGTTGACTCTGGATGTAATATTATGATGTACTGCAGAGCATTAAGAGTACATGAGGTCGTTTGTTTTACATCTATTTTTAAAGGAACATGTAGGCTTAGCTTGTCTTGTGTAGTTGAAGTCTTCTTTAGAATCTCAGAGCACAGAGAATACCTAGAGATGTCCTGCGGACTAATATTTTTTCTCTATGAATTCATGCCCATTAGGCGCTTGCTAAAATATTATGATTGCATGGGTTTGTGAATTCTGCTCTCTTGTAAGTCATGATCATTTATTTTAATGAGATGGAGCCATGTCGCTGAACTGGTTTAAAAATCGTGGTTTACACAAATGTATCTGTCATCGCCTTAAATGGAAGACCATTTGAGGATTTTGTTTGATTTACATTGTTGTTGCTGATATTTTACATGTAACACAGTGTAATGAGTATTTGAAAATACAGATGTAACATTTAGCCAATTATAAATGTCGCCCTGATGTAAAGAGATTTAAATGAAAAACTTTACAAGTTAGTTCTTTTTTCATAGAAGGGGCAAAACTGTCTATTGAAAAATAGCTTCCGCTTCAATACAAGGGTGAAATCCACATAGAAGAATGACATAGTGATAATTATAATAATTACTTAGTGTAGGTTTTATAGTTATACTATACATATTGTGTTGATATTTGTCTATGCTCTATGTATGCCTAAGTGAAACTCTTGCAGACATGTTTCCAGGAACGTCACAAACCTTTCTCTGATTAATTTTGATTAGCAGGTCTTCGTATGTCATGTTCTATAAAATTGACTATTTCTTAAATTTACATGTTTGAATATTCTCTCAATCAATCAGGGGAATTGTAAGTGCGCTACTCACTGTGTGGGTCTCAAGGCGCTGAGGGGGGGCGGTCCGCAGATCTGTTAGCCGAAGAGCCAGATCTTGAGGGCCTTCCTTAAGGTGTTCACGGAGGAGACGCGTCTGATGTCTGCCGGTAGTTCGTTCCAGGTCTTGGCTGCAATGTGAGAGAAGGAACTTCCGCCTGCAGATGCGCGGGGTTTCAGCCAGTGCGAGGTTGGAAGATCGGAGGTTCTTTTTGGGTACGTGGAAGTTGATTCTGTCGTTTGAGATATTTTGGTCCATTGTTGTGGAGGCATTTGTAGGCGTGAGTGAGGATTTTGAAGGTGACTCTTTTCTCCACGGGGAGCCAGTGGAGTCTTCGTAGGTGTTGGCTGATATATCCGTGCCGGGGGATGCCGAGGACGAGTCTGGCGGTGGTGTTCAGTATTGTCTGGAGTTTGCGGAGTAGAGACTTGTTGATGCCGGCATAGAGCATGTTTCCATAGTCCAGTCTGCTGGTGAGAAGTGCGTGGGTGACTGTCTTCCTTGACTCGGGGGATCCATTTGAAGGTCTTGCAGGGGATGCGGAGGGTGTTGAAGCAGCTGGATGTGACGGCGTTGACCTGTCGGTTGATGGTGAGTGATGAGTCGAGTGCTATGCCGAGGTTTTTGGCGTGGTCTGAGGGGGTAGAAGGGCTTCCGAGGGCGGTCGGCCACCAAGTGCTGTCCCAAGCTGAAGGGGTGGTTCCAAGGACGAGGACTTCTGTCTTCTCGGCATTGAGCTTCAGGCAGCTGTTGGTCATCCAGACTGTGACGTCTTTCATTCCTTCCTGGATGTTGAGTTTGGCGGAGGTGAGGGTCTTTGGTGAGGGAGAGGTTGAGCTGGGTGTCGTCGGCGTAGGATACGATGATGAGGCCGTGTGGTCATACGATGGCTGCGAGGGGGGCCATGAAGATGGTGAAGAGGGTGGGGCTCAGTGATGATCCCTGCAGGACTCTGCAGGTGAGTTTTGTGGGATCGGAGAGGATGGGTGGTAGTTTGATTCTTTGGCTTCTTCCGGTGAGGAATGATCGGATCCAGTCCAGGACTGTTCCTTGTATGCCAGCGTCGTGTAGTCTGGCGACTAGTGTGCGATGGCAGACAGTGTCAAAAACTGCTTATAGGTTGAGTAGGATGAGGGCTGAGGAGTGGCCTTGGTCCAGGAGGGTGCGGATATCGTCTGTGGCGGCGAGCAGGGCGGTCTCGGTGCTGTGGTTGCTTCGGAATCCACATTGGGACGGGTCGAGGATGGCGTTCTCTTCGATTAATCAATTCAGTTCCCTGTTGACTGTTTTTTCTGCAACTTTGGCTGCGAAGGGGAGTTTCAGACTAGCAAATAGTGATAGACTATATGCAGCCTAATGTGTGATCTGAACACTGGGCAATGAGATGAAGGGACTCCTAGCTCCAACACTCCACAGAGGCTGAGCTGTTGAGATTTTCTACTGCAGTCAAGCTGACAGCAAAGACATAGTTAAGCTCCGCTCACCTCTTCGGATATGCACTTTCCTCCTCTTTATGGTGTGCAGTAATTTTCCTTGAGTCCATCTCACCACCATCTACAGTAAGGTACACCGTATTCCCTGCACTGTTTTGCTTTTTTTCTTGCTGAGCCTTTTGGAACTATTCAGATGGCTGACACCCCTTCTAAGGCAAGAGCCCTATTTAAATGGTGCCAGTCCTGTAGGGCAAGGATGATTCACCACAACATCCTCCACAGAAAATGCCTGCTATGTCTTCACAACTCCGGCCATTTGTATGCAGAAATACAACATCTGTCAGACCTTCAGTCACAAGATGATAAATGACAGGGAGGCAAGAACTTTACACATTCTCAGTAAACTATCACCAGGTACAGCTCATCTAAAAGTGCCTCTCCTGCCAAGACTAAAAAACGAAAGTTAGAGTTGGTCAGAGCTTCTCAAAGACTCTGTACTCTGATTTCATCGGAGCTTGAATGTGCAGATTTCTGTTGTTGGTATACAGCTTCTGGAAAACGTCATGAGTTTCATGGCCTCACACACCACACTCATTTCTTCTCTACCTTTTTATGTCGAAGATGTATCCTCTACTGTCTGACATGGTCATTGAAGTCCTTATCTTAAACAGTATGCAAGAAAGTGCATAGCTGTGACGACCCTTTGAGTGTTGCTTCACCTCTATCTGCAAAAAGTATGCGTCATCTACTGAGCCTTCATAACCAATAGTCTTGTCGACCATCGCTGCCTTATTAACAGTGACAACTGCTTCAACTCTATTGATAACCGCATCCTCAACTACCTCGTCAACGACACACCTACTATTGTTCCTCTATTGATGACCCCATAACTGATGGCTATTATTCCAGTTGTTCCCCAGAGTCCTCTGACTTACTTGGATACAGAATCTCTATCTCTGATCACAAAAACACCAGAGCTATGGCCTCAAATGTTTGATAATCCTCTATCTTTCCCTATGGGCCAGAACATTCGTGAACAGTACAGGGACAATGAAAAATCCATTGTAGGTTCTGACATAGAGGTATGTCCAGGAGCAGATATGCCTGGCGGTAAATCTGGCAAAATCCTGTATGTATTGGCCCATATGCTGCCTGCCACAGAGCTGAAATGTACAGATTGCTCATTGCACCTGGTAGGCTTCCTGAAGATGTGTGGCCGGTAAGTTTAATTGGTTCTATGTGCAAGATGAATCCTGCTGTAGAAATGTCTTAATATCAATCCCAGAGCAAAACTAAAAAGACTGATCTGGTGTCGGGAGGTCTGAAAGATCCAAGCAGAGGTGGCGCACTAAGAGGAAGTGGAAAGAGAATGAGTAGTTCAATTAAAACAGTTTGAGCAGGAAGCTGTGACAATTGATAACAGTGCTGCAGAAGATGACTTTTCCTTGACCTTGCAAGGTACCTTGCATGCACCCCCACCCACAAAGAAGAATAGAAGCTACCAGATGGTGGGTGCATATACCAGATGGAATAGATGGAGCGATGCTAGAGGGGAAAATGGGATGTGTCATCCATTTGACTTCCAAACTGAGGAAGTGGGCAAAGGACAGCACAGAGCCTGCGATCATAGGATTAACAGCATGGTGGCTTGGACCAGTTGAGGTCTGGCACCATTTTGTTTTGTATGAGAAGGCACCACTGGAGGCACTAGAAGATGTAGCGCGATAGAAAGAGCACCAGCAAAAAAGGAGGTGCTAGGACAGAGAGAACATCTTAGGGCCTCTCTCTGGGTGCAAGCACTGATCGGTCTGTCATTGCTGGGCTTTAAGACAGAAGATGCAGGGCCGGCTGGTCACGATTCCCCTACAGTGAGTACCATGAGATTAGGGAGTACCTGACATTGTGCTTCACCTAGAGATTAAGAGAAGCGAGCACAAAGAAACATGCACTCTCAAAGTGGCAGAAAGTAAAACGATACTCCTGTGAGCTGGAATTGCACCCTTGCCATGGAATTGCACCCTTGCCATCTCAAGGGCAGTGCCAAGTTACTAAACCCGAGTGGTGGGGTATCCTGTAGCCCAACAAGAAACTGGAATTGGGTAGTGTTGCAGGCATAGGGACTCTGTTGGCCGATATTTTTGTCAACCCCCTTTCTGTGCGCAATCAGGGCTAGGGCGCGAATGACAAATGAAGGCGGTGGGTAACCTGACATATCAATAGGGAAGCTGAAGGTTGACGGGTGCAGAGGTCGCAAGAGACTTGCTCAGAGACAAACCAGCACATGCTTGGCTTGGTGCGCCAGAGAGAACCAGCCATGAAGGGCCTTGACGTACTTGACTGTATTCTAATAATGGATACAAAAACGGTCATAGAGAATACAAAATATACTCTGTAGCGCTAAATTTACCATTGCTGAGAACAGACCAAGAAACCTGGTGGAGAGAGTTTGCAGAGTTGAGCCACAGCTTTCTGCGCTGATTACTAACATGACTGGCGTGCAAGAGAGGTTTTTACTGTATAGGGCAAAAAGTTAGAAGGCAGATTCCGGCCCCGTTGTCTGAGGAGATAGTCGGTGTTACTGAAAGAAGGAAACGGAAAAACATGGAAGCGTTCATGGAGGAGTGGATCAGATTTTGCGGACAGCCTTTTTTGCAGCAGAAAGAGCACGCAGAGTCTCGGCTAAACTATGCAAACCAGACAAGCCACTCAGACCAATCCTAGCCAAGCTGTTGCACTTTAGGGATCGTGACTTAAGCCTGCAGAAGGCTCAGTCAGTGGACAATGCAAAGCCACTGTTGTTCCTGGATTACATTTTGGTTTCGCAGTAACAACGGAGATCCTTCTGCCTAGTCAAAAGAATGCTGCACAAGATGGGGCTGACATTCTTGCTCCTCTTCCCCACAAACCTAAAGTTGATAACCAATGAGCAGAGACATTTTTTTCATTGACACGTGAAGCGTGGAATTGGATATCCAGGAGGGAAGCGTATACCGGTCTTGCAAACTGGTCTCACCCCCTTGTCATGACACTTCATCAGGGATGGGGATGTGGTCCGTCGGCTAGACTGCCGACTTTGGTGCTGGAAACCAGGGTTCGAGCCTCGGGGTCGCGTCCATATCCTGTGATTCTGGGCAAATCACTTAATCTCCCCGTGCCTGAATGCGTAATGTAAATACGGTGCTCGTGTAAAGCGCTCCAATACCTTTGGGTCGAGTTCGCGCTATATAAATATGCAACAAAAAGGTCTTGCCTTTGGGACCTTGTAAGTGTTTTGCCATGCAACAGTTCTTGTTGCACCAAGGATATTGTGCTGCATAACTAAATACTTATAAGGTCCCAAAAGCGAGACCTATTGGCTATGCCAATGCTTGTTCTGTCTTTAAAGCACTCTGATGGTCCCTGGGTCAGAGTCCCTCCCAGCTAAAGAAAAGCCCAAGTAAAAGAAATAAATACTGCCAGCCAGACAGTGCATGGTTTAATGCTTGAAAAGTTACCCAGGGAAATTCCCACCAAAAAACTGGTGAACAAAGACGGTGTGCTCAGAGGGCAGTGTAGCAAAGAGTTGCTCTATGATATGGTTAGAAGTGTCAGAAGCCAACATTGAGATGAAAGGGTTCAATGACCATGTTCATATAAAAGCATTCCGGATTTAAACAGGATGAGAATGGAGGGCCTGCCATTTAGGAGTGTTCAGAGGCGGAAGACAGATTAGTGGGGGTCAAGGAGTGTTCACAGTGCTATCGAGAGCACCCTCTAGGGCACACGTAGGAGGGCGCTTGGAAAGAGATAAGAAAATGGAGGTGAGAAAGGAGGCAGGCTGGGCGGGATGGAGTGAAACACAGAGTGTTTAGTTAAGTTTGGGCTGATAAGAGCAGTGGTACAAAGCAAACGGGGGCATTGGCAGCTGGCAAGTTATGAGGTCGTTTTCTGACCATGGCAGGAAAGAGACAACGCATACTGTACAAAGGGGTGCTTTCAGAAGGGCGGACTAAGGATGTAAGTTGAAAGAGATTACAATATGCATTTTTATAATTTTTTTAGTTTAGTTTAGTTTAGTTTAAGTGCAGCAGACTGCTCTTTAACCACCTCCAAGCAGAACAAAGAAGTGAATGGAGAATAGCAACTCTTAATTTGTAAAACAATAAGTGCCGGGGCCAAAAATTGCGCTCAGAAGCCCGTCATCAGCACTAAGCCCCACCTGCAACCACCGCCTCAAATTAAGCACCGGAGACTGTATTAGGCTGTGACTGGACATAGTGCAATCCATGGGAAAGGCGAAGTTCAGTTTCTCACTAATTAGACTGGGTGGGCGAAGAGGAACAATTAGGGGCGTGTCTGGGGCGTGGCTCTGAGGCAGGCATTTAACATTATCAGCAATTTCTTGGCGCCTGTCAGATGCTGTTGATCCTTGAACCATACAAACATCGTAAAACACAACAAAAAGTTAAAGATGAAGAGAGGCTGTAGTTTCGTAGAAAGCTGTAAACTGTCACCATGAGACAGACATTCTAACCCCCTCCCCCACTTATGTAATTGACAGATAAGTCGGAGAAAGTACTTGCTTGTCTCTTGCAGCTCGGCCACAACGTCTGGGCCTGTGACCGCGGTAGCAATATACACATACATTTAAGAACGCTCAAATCGGCACCTGGGGTAACCTTCTGTAGGACCTGGGGTCTCCAGGCCCTATGGAGCGGTAACGTGACACGAGCGGTCGGGCCACCAAAGGTCTGTGTGTAAAGCAACCATACAACACGCACCTCACAAGGGACGAGGGACACACACAATAAGTGACGCCACACTGTAGGAGTTGGGTAAACACTCAAGTTTATCCAAGTAGATCACGTTAGATGCAGTTCATGAGGTAGCAGTAAACTTCATAAGCTGATAACACAATTCCTAGCGATATACATATCAGTTAGGAGCTATAAAAGTTGGTCATACCCTAAAATGCAATTCATGAAATATCAGTACTACCTGCAGGACAACTACTATTCACGTAGGTGTCCAAGCGCACTTCACTTTCCTGTAGCGCCTTAGGGGGGTGGTTACTGCGCTGTGCGCGCTAACTGGTGACGACCTCAGAATGGGGCATCTAGCACAGAGAGCTACTCATAATAGATGACATTTAGCACTTCAATATGGAACATGAATAACAGAACGCTACTCGTAATCAATAGCATGTAGCGCTTCAATATGGCACATGAATAACAGAGCGCTACTCGTAATCAATAGCATGTAGCGCTTCAATATGGCACATGAATAACAGAGCGCTACTCGTAATCAATAGCACGTAGCACTTCAATATGGCACATGAATAACAGAGCACTACTCGTAATCAATAGCACGTAGCGCTACAATATGGAACAGGAATAACAGGGCGCTACTCGTAATTAATAGCACGTAGCACTTCAATATGGCACATGAATAACAGAGCACTACTCGTAATCAATAGCACGTAGCGCTACAATATGGCACATGAATAACAGAGCGCTACTCGTAATTACTGACACTGAGTACTTCAATACGGGGCAGGACAGTCAAGGCGCCTCACGGAGCTTTCAGCGGGGAGCGCCCGGGACTGAAGGAGCGAGTGTCTCGGCTCCGGTGCAGTTCGTAGGGCACCACGCGTCAATACAGTCAAGGGGGTCACCCGGCAAGGATCCCTCGGCGGGGTCTCTCCGTCGTGATGATAGGGGGAACTCCCACGGAGAGGGAACCCGGGCTAAGGGTGCGGTGGGGCTCCCAACCAGCAGGGGGCGCACCGGGGGCGATCCCAGCCTTCGGGCTTACCTCAATCTCCGCGTCGGAAGGCGTCCGCTCCAGCGACGATGGGGGGACTCGGCCCCCGGCCTCGCGCACCTTCTCACGTAGCTGCGGCGGCAGCGGCGGGGCCCCGGGCTTCTCCGCGGGCCTCGCGACTCTGCAGGGCACTTCTTCCGGCCTCCGGGCCGCGGCGGTGAGCGCGCTGGCTTCCACGTCACAGGGGGGGTGCTCAAGTTAAGGATGGGGGTTCCGCGCTCAGCGGAGCACGCTGCCGGGGGTCCCAGGCCAGGTCAGGGAGCGCAGGGGTCACAGCGCTAATACCTGGTCGATCCCTGGTGGCTCTTCAATCGGTTTCGCATACGGCTGCAGGGGTCAGTCTGGACACGCAGTCTCAGCGCTTGGCATATAGGCTTAAAGCTCAATCTGGGCACGCAGTCTCAGTGCTTGGCATATAAGTTTCTGTTCTCAGATGTTAGGTGAAGTCTTGTTGGTGCAGATGTATCTGGCGCCCTTAAGGGGTTCTGTTACAGGGGTAGGGATGGAGAAGGCGACTAGGTCCTTCCTAGTCAGGCTGGGCAGAGGTTCTCTGGGTCCTTCTACTGCTGGGCAAGATCAGTGGGTTTCACAGGGTCCCTCACTCACTTAAGAGGCAGCACCTAAATCCTGTCACTCTCAGAGGCATAAGTCCCTGGCTAGACCCTACCGCCTACACTCCTGGTGGATTCTTCCAGCTCTGCTTCACACCACTGGCCAACTCAACACAAAAAGTTCCCTCCCTCACTTAAGTAGCCCTAGGTCAGGTGACCTCTAGCCAAGGCGGCAAAAGAAAAACCACACCTCCCTTCTAGAAGGTTCCAGCACATTCCAGGAGCTTCCCCACTCTACCTATGGGACAAAAAGGCGGGCTGGTGTCGCAACATTGTTGTGGGGTTCCAGCCAGCTCCTGGCAGCTAGGGTGCTACTATGAAAGACCACTCTGCAGTAGCAGGGGCCTGTGGCAGCCATCTTGGGAGAAGGGAGCACCTGCACCTTAACACTGATTGGCACTGAAAAGGCGCCCGGAGACCTAGTCCAACATAAAAATGAGGGTGGAAAAAATGAGGCACGATCAAAAATGGAAGGGGAGACCACCCTAGGGCTGACAGGTCCAACACCTTCAATATATATATTTTTTTATAAATGTGCTTGCGGTCCCTGTTATGTATGCTGTGCCTCAACTCACCACCTCCTGACTCAGCCAAGCCGCAGAACACTCCGCTCCCAACATGTTCATTAGGATTTTGTGTGTGTTATGAGATATGGCAGGCATCGGCCTCTGTCATTAGTTGTGGTGCCTATTTTTGGGCATTTTGATCTAGCGCAAATGTGGCTCTACAGCATCACAGCGCTTTACAAGGCAATCATAATTATTACATGTAAGCATACTTTTTAAAAACTCCGGTGGTTAAGTGAGTTGCCCATAATCACAGGATGATGAACCGACGCCAGGATCAACAAGCAAGACGGACGTGCGGCCGCGACCGGGAGTTGTGTGCGCGCACGCGAAAGTGAAGAAGTGAAAGTGATTGTGCTCCAGATTGCGCCTCGGGCGGAGGAAAGATACATGGCGCGTGCACGCTCACGTGCACGCAAGCGCTAGGCCAGCCAGCAGCACCGTGAAATCTCACATAGAAAATGTCTCTCTGAGCAGCGCATGCGCGCTGACTCAGCGAGACCTAAAAAGGAGAGACCAGAAAATACGAGGGCATCTGAGCGGAGCTACACCCAGTCAGGCAGCAGCGGAGTGCAAGTTGGCTGTCAAACGTTCTGGCAGGACACACACGATGACTCCCTGAGCGGGATAACAACGATGTCTGGAGACTGAGCGGATGAAACTGAAGATGAGCTTCCCCAGGTCACGGCCAGATCCGCAAACCTTTTACTGTGGCTAAATGACAGTGTACTGTGAAATATATACTCTTCCCACATTTGTCAACGCCAATGTGTTTGAAATGGGCCTAGGGTTGCTTGCAATTAATGCTTATGTCCCAGCAGGTCAGCTAGGGCTACTTACACAGAATGCGACTGCGAGGCAGGACAGGTGAGGTAGTGGCTGGCAGGTTTCAGCTTTGTCTCAGACTGGCACATGTTTGTTTTCCCCACTAGCGTATAGCAACAATGATTCACTTTCACCCTTTTGGTTAACTGAGTGCAACTCGTTCTGCCACAACAGTTTACTCAGGTAGGGCAACACTCGTGCATTGGGCACAGGATATTTGAGGCCCGGTCCTGTGGCTGGAGTTTTAGTTGGAATGTTAATGTTAGATGTTCAACCAGCCACCTCAACACTCTGTGGGATGACACCAGAGGGAAGCACCTAAGATGGCGAGGGGTGCTGGAATACAGCAACATAGGACCAGCCAAGATGGGCGGATGGCACCATATTTAGTTGATTACCCTGGTGACCTAAAATGTCAGAGGCCTAGGCAATGCCGCAGACACCAGAAACACTCCTATTAAAAATGAAGAAATGCTCATGTGGCCGTTTTAGAATAAATGCTCCTTACAACTGCGGAAAGTAGAAAGTACAACACAGGTGGAGGTGGCAAATGTATAGCACATCCTATTTGGCATACGTAGAAGGTCTTCTGATTTAGATATACCCAGGGGTGCCTGGTGGGCCACAGTGTCAACAGGAAGGGTAGATCTGTTTGGCTAGACAACCAGCTAGATGGCAGGGCGCAGCATCTGGTTGGGCTGAATTCCCCTAATGTGGGGCATCCTCTCCACCTGAAACATGGAACTGCATGGTTGGCCAACTGGCAACAGCATCAGTATGTACTTGGGGTGATTTTAACTCGGTTATGAATGTTGCCACACACAGATAACATCCACCACTGCTGGGGGCTCCAGCGAGGAAACTTGTGGAGAAACGGCAGGCCTTGGTGGAGGGTGGGGGGGGATGGGGGTCGTACCTCACTGATTGTTAGAGAGCAATTAATCTACTGGGGAGGGAATACTCCTACTTTTCTCCAATGAACACATCATACCCGAATTGAGATGCTATTTGTCATGCTACAATTGAAGCCGGGAATAGTTAAAGCAGAATACCTCGCAAAGACACTATCTGACCATAACCCACTGTTAATGATCTGTTGGAGGAGGCGTGCTCATGAGAAGATCCTTACTTGGCGGTGGCAGACACCGATGCTAGACTACTTTGGAACACTTTGACTAATGAGAGCACTCAGTTATGCAATGCCAATAGTGACTCTGTGAGTGACCTATTAATTGTTTGGGACACATTCAAGCCATATATTGAGAGGCATATATTTTAAAAACGCAGTAGGTGAGTGGAAGGCATTGAATAACAGCCTCTAACCTGGAGATTGATATTCAAGTGGTAGAGATCGTTGAGTAAAAGCAGTTGTTTTAAAGGATGTAAGGAACCCCGCTGCATCGTAGTCTGTTATCATGCCGGTCTGACTTAAAAGAAACGAGGATTCAAACGCAGTCAAACATTAATGAATCTTTTGATGTGTAGAAGGGAACGCTACATAGAAACAAACTGGGGGAATTTGAAACGGTATAACTGGTATATTCAGGAAGCAGCATTCAAGCATGTGAATCTATGAAATATACCACAGTTGAAGAGCTTTAGTGATGGTTAAGAAACTACTTCTAGTCGGCATTTGCATAGCTCACAGTCTGCCACTGGTTTGGCACTGCAAAAGGTGTAGTAGTTCTTGGATAACTTTTCAAATGGTTCCAAGGTTTCCATCGCAGATTTTAGTATGTTCCTCTGGCGGGGTATATGTATCCATTTCAGTGAGCAATGGATGAAAGTTCTTGGTGTCTGAGATGTCTACCCAACTCTCAGGCAAGATGGAAAATGTTTTCCCAGCAACACAGTGTAAGTCCCATTATTAATAACAGGTCTTTAAGCATTTTGACAGGGAGTTGCCAAATGAACCACATAAAAGTGTAACTTAGAAGAGTACCCTGACTGATTGAAAAGAAACTGCCCGTGAACTTAACAAAAGTGCAGGAAAAAAGGAGACCCTTGAAAATTGTGCATGTTAACATGACCCAGATAAGATTTACATAATGAAATAAGACAGATAAGAAGGGTAATGTACCTGCTACAGAGATATTTGTGTAGAATGTAGATGAAAGATTTAAATCCAAGGCATGGTCCGCAAACTCTCATTAAATTAGATACCCCACAGAGTTTTGTTTTCTTGATAGCTGTCCTCTATATGGACACAGCTTGTGAACTGTATGGATCAAGAGCAAATAATGGGAACAAGTTCAAAGATTCCCCCTGAAACTGACCCCTTTTTCGTGTAGTGTCTTCAGACTCAGGGACAGGGAAATCAATGACACTTCTAAACCTGCTCCACCTCTGTGAATCGCCACCAGTGTTTTGCACAAATCAGTCTGCCCATGACTAATTGCAAGACCAGGCTTTCTTTCATTGTGATGTATACTTCAGATTTAAAATCCGAATAGACTGAAAACTCATTTATTGAGGTCTTAAACTTTTGAAACTCACTGTAGAAAGTCCTCCCACCCGGATTGAAATCAGGAGACAGCTGGGCTAGAGTAAGTTTCTGCCGCACAACTTCAGCATGAGTAGGAAGGATGATTTTGCCTTTTTCTACTTTAAATGCACTTGACAGGTGTCTCAGAACAGTATACATTGTGTTTCATTGGCTTAATGTTTGCAAATGAAAGGTTTAGTGCCATGTTTGCTGAGATAACAAAATCCTTAGAACTAGAACTGTACAAAAAACAGCTGCACAGAACGCTTTACTATCCTACGCGAGCTATCATTCCAAATCGTTTAGCGACCGTCTCTATTTTGGACAGTGTCTGCGTCTTTGGCACAACTGCTCTAATGTGTAGAAATATGAGGAACATGCCAAAACTTTGACTTACTAGGTAGGCAGTACTAAAGTACAATTAGATGCAGGAAACAGGCAAAAAATCTAAATCCTCATTTTATTGAAAAGGGACACCAAGCAGATGAATTACGCTGGACTGTTCTTGATAAACCCAACTTATCATGTTTTGTCACTAACATCACGCAGTATCTTTTTCATTAGAGAACAGAAGTTGGTCTACAGACTGCACAGTGCAGTGATGGTCTGAATGATGAGATCCTGTGGTCTTCTATTACATGAGGTCTTGGGCTATCCTGAGGTTGAGTATGATCAAACACTTTATGTAAAGACCCATGGCGGATACAACACTTGAACTCCCATTCATGACTGTGTGATTTTACAAATGTTTCACGCTGACTGGTATCTCACATCGGTATACTTTCCTATCCATGGGTTTGAGTGATTGCTCATACATTTTATGTTGTTTTGTATCTCGTGCTGGAATACCCTTCTGAGATTGAGCGTGACCTCCCTTCTAAGTCCTTTTTTGCGTCTCATACTGATGGACATTTCACATGGACACGCTCTTTTTAGTTGGAGCCTGAAGGCACTTTACATACCTTCGAGCTTGGTACATTGGTTCCCTCGGTGTTTTGCCCGTGAACGATATTTGCCTCATGATGTATTCTGTGTAGACCAGTTTCAAAACATTTTTTAGATCGTTAGTTGTCATGTCATTTGTTTAAACTTAAGTTTCTTAGCCTCCCTGGATGGCATCTCATTGCTTCATGATTCTCCGACTATGCTGACTGGGACTATCTTTCCGAGCATGTACCTCAGTACGTACTATGGCTGTTTATTTCACACTGGCATAGCACCAGCAGTAGGCAACACTCCCTACCCCACCACAATAGCATGCATGTTCTACGCATAAATAAAACACACCACACCATTTTTGTTTGGGTAAAACTGCTGCAGGTTTATTACATACACCATTATGTAATATGGTGGGTTATCTTACGGGCGATCCAAGGGCAGGCAACCATCTGGGCCGCCTGCCAGCCTGATGAGCTAAGCAGCACTGGGGCGAACCCCATCTGTGCTGCCCCTTCTGGTGATCCTCTTCCCGGATCACATGACACATGGTCCCTTATTACTCACGCCCCTTTCAGGGCGGAGCGTAGCAAGGCAAGCCCCCGGTTGTTCAGGCCCGCAACCGCCCGAAGGACTAACGGGCCGCCGACACGGTTTTCCTGGAACCTCCCATGAGGCTCCTGGCTTTGGCTCTGGCACCCCCTATGGTGCCACGCAGAGGTACCCTTCTGTACCCACTTGCTTCCAGATCGCCCTGTAACTCCGCCTACAACGAAAAAGAACAACATTATAACATTCTATGCCTCCCCGCTGCTTCCACGCCGGGTAAGCAGCAGGGTGGGAGATGGCGTGTCCAGGGCGAGGGGGAGGCCTATATACCCCCCCCCCCTGTTCCTCACGCCCCGGAAATGACACGCCCTGCGCGCCGCAGCACCCTGGCTGCCAGAGTAGGGGGACTCCTCCCCGAGGGGTCCCCACACCGAGAAGAGGGAGGGAGGGTGGGCTGGTGCCTCGCAGGCACTAGAGGCCTCCTTAGGGCACCCTGCGGGCACCTCGGGCAGCCACAATTTCTCCCCTAGGCGTCGGAGCAACTAGTTATGCCCTCCTCTCTTCCTGATATTTGAGACTCTGCTCGCACGGGGCTGGAATTGCATCTCCTAGCTCTCGCTCATAACTTGCAGCAATCGGCTGCATCCTTGCGCCCCCAGTGTCACTGTTTGAACCACATTTCCCGGTCTTCTGTCATCACGCCACATATTGCCGCTGTAAGGAGCTCAGCTTTCACTAAAGTTCCCAGTTTCCTCACCTTCACGTGCTATGTGGCTGTTTCGACCACAATCGATCCACATTAATCAATTATGTACCTTTATCAGGGCCTCCCTGGCATCACTTTGGCCGATGTTCTCTTCGTTGGTGAGAAGAGCAACTGGACTCATCTAAGTCACAAGGTAATAGCGCAGTTCAGTGCGGCTTACAGTTCCAATTTTAAGGGTGATGTACCTTTTCGCTTATTGTTTCTTGCCATATTTCAGAACTGGCTGCATGCTACGGGGCCTTGGGTATATACCGACAAATCCTACCTCTTAGTTATAGGCTCCCTACAATTGCACTTGCCCTTGTGACTAGTAAGTTTAGCATAAGTACATTACACCAACCACAGACTGTGCTTATTATAGTCAAAACACACCCACACTGTTCTAACTGGGGAGTAGTGTTTTGAAAGTGTGTTTATTCTTTAACATGCCTTAGTAATCACGCAAAAGGTAATTCTCTGTTAAAGAAATGCTGCTATTTCCTGATCTTTAAAAATGAACCACAAGAAGGCACACTCAAAAAAAGAGTCTAAAATTCTTTGTTATATGTGGATTTTCTCCTTCATTCCAAAATTCTTTGTTTCTCTTTCATAAAAGCAGTCAAGGAACAGCCAACGCGATTCATTCAGACAATGCTGAACTTCATCAGGGCTTACTATCATTTGAGTTCCTTTAAACATGATTTCACAAAGAGTCCTTTTAATTGCTTGCTATTCCAGTGTCTTGCAGCACAATGGTCATTCACAGAGCTTTGGTCAGAATGTTCCCTAATCGAGACACCTGAATCCATGTCTTGTTTTAGCTCCGATAGATGATTTCTCAATCGGCAAACAGCAAATATGCGCCTTGGTTCATTTAGTAGGGTGCAACCTAACCTCGCAAGTTGTTTACTGTTAGGTTGATAAAGGTGCCCCCACCACCATTTATGGTTATTTTGCTGCATTAAGTGAATCAATACTTGTCATCATGGACCACTGGGGGTCACCAGTAATTTACCCTTTGACTGCCCAGATGGTTACCTGACCTTACGTCTTTGTAGTACAACAATGCATGTATACTGCACTAGCCACAGATTGTGATAATCTCTTATTTTGAAATGTCTTGAAATCCTCTTTTGTTTTTCTTTATCTTTTATCTCTTTTTTTTTTTCTCTCTCCTATGATTAATACTTAGGATTGAGAGTACCCTGAGCCTCATGCCAGGGTCTTGAGTTGAGACATGACGCCCGACGCTAGCGGGTAAGCCTCACTCTTTTCTAAAACTTCTCCTTGACTGGCTCTTGATGGTTACATTGAATACATATCAGCTCTGCCGACAATCTCTTCAATGAGGCATTGTGTGAGGCGTTTTTGTTGTGGTTCATAACGAAATCTCTCTCACTTAAAATTTGGTTTGAAAAGGAGGGCTGACATATATGCCTGGCAAAGACCTACTCTTCACCAGTTAATTTTAACAAGGATGTCAGGATTGTATTTAATGATTCCTTTATTTTGTGCCACTTCACTTCCAAACCTCGTATAGATTGTGAGTGACTGCAGGAATCCTTGAATGTAGATGATGCCACTAAAAATATCTTTCCAGAGAGTTAATGAGGAATTTAGCAGCACAATGTAGAGATGCAGACCCAACCAGGTAACCAACCCCACTTAGTGGATATAAGGGTGTACCTTTGTCTAACTTTGATAAATTGGAAGTCATCCGCTCTGATTCTGCTGGACTGCTTTTCACATAGTCGTTCACACCATACCTGTTTGATGCTGACAGAACCCAATAGATTCAAATAGTATGTTCTCACCTAGAAGACTTTAGTATCGCTTCTCAACATTTCAACTTGTTGAACTGAGATGAAAACCGAATAGGTAAGATGTACACTATCATGTGCGATACAGCAACAATTTTGTTGCACTTTCTAAACATTTATGTGCGCACATTATTTTATTACATTCAACAAAGCAAAACGTTAATTTTCAAACATATGACGGTGATAATGGAGCCATATCCCACTACAAACTAATAGTAATGTTGCGAACAGTGGATGTCCGAGAAATGCCTGTAAACCTGATCAAATTTAATCTTCAGTAAAATATATGGTTCTTATGGACCTTCTCCCTGAGAGTATAAGAAAATTTGGTGATGAAACCATGATCAGTTTTCTATGCATCTTTTTTAATCTTCATCAACCAACTCCATTGTTTTACAAAAGCTTCAGTTCAGCAGGTCTTCTCCCTAATTTGTCTCTTGCACACCATACTGCCCCAAAAAACAGCTGTTGAGTCCAAGACCCTCCATTTTATTTATGAAGTCGAATGTCTCATCCCAACTAAAGCAGAAGCAAGCCTTAAAGGACAAATGAAAAAGTAGTGTACTTGTACTAGTCAAGTCTCTAGCTTATTGTATAAATGAAGTTCACAAAAGCCAAACTTGATCAGTACCTATCCCTCCAATGAAAGCCGTTATGGGTAACTAGAAGAGGCAAAACAGGGATTCGCCAGTTGCAGACATTTTAGGGCACTGTGACCGCTACACCTGCCTCTGATCCTAGTTTCCAATTACTAAGTGCTCAGTTGGCCTCAGAACTTCACTTTGGTCATTATAGTCTCCTTTTATCAGTTTGTTCCATAAAGGCCCAGACCTTAGCACTTCTTAAGATACAGTACAGTCCAAACAGGTGGTAGCCCTGACATGCATTGAACATCTCTTTTGAAAACCCTCAAGCAATTGGAGGTCCAAAAAGTTCTGAAGAAGCTTCAAATTGCGATCTAGCTGAGACCAGTTAGAAACTTTATGGAAGGCAGATGCATATTACTTAAACTGTTGTCTGAGTGCAAGCAGGCATTGAAAAGTAAGAAAGACATCCAAGATCGAAAGAGACAGCAAAATATATACAATCAATCTAGATTCAACCAGCCTGATCTATCTACCCAGGGAGCACTGTACAGTGTTTATCCTGCTCGCAAAAAAATATGGTGACATGGAAACCATCCACTGTTACAAAGAATTTTCAACTATGAGCCTGCAATACTTCCTCCTAATTTGCCCATGTTATGCTGTTTGGTGTACAGGGAAAGTCATCCTCAATTTCATGGTTGAGGCCGAAAGAAATTTCTGATGCCAGATCCTCAATGATCTTTTTTCTGTGTGACATTAATCAGAGGACGAAATTTGTGGGCCTGTTTCAGCCAGTAGCGGGCAAAATCAGAGTTCGAGGACAACTGCAGGGAAGCACAACCCAAATATGACAGTAATTCAATTTCAGAACATGTCCACAGGTGACCTTTGAATAACTAATATAATAGTTTCCCTGCAAGATCTTCAATTTGCGCAGTGGCCAAAACAGGCTGGCAGTCCGCAATAGCCTTTTTTAAATTTTAATGTCTATTTTCTTCTATTTTAACATATAAAATTTCTTGCTGTTATAATTAGTTATATGTTTTCTTTCTCGAGTAACTTTTACTTATTTTTAAATGTTTGTAATTTTCATAGGTTTACAGATTTAAGCTTAATACATTTTAATCCTATTACATCTCACCTCATGTTTTGTTAAAGAATCTACAGTCTATCTCCATCTTCATTTCAAACACTGACTCCTCCTTTGCTGAATAAGGATGTACAGCTGCTTTACAGACCGCAACAAACCTGTGCATCAAGGCTCAAGTAAATAGAAAGTATGTTTAAAGCCAACATTTCCAGACCATGATATCACTCTGAATGACTGTCGGAGGTAATCCAGAGAAGGCACCACACTTTCCATGGGGCGTACACCAAATTGAAATAAAATTCTTTGCTTTGCAAAAATACCAATAATATAAATACAAATAATAGCTAGAAGTTAGTATGAGACATACCACTAGGGAAATCTCATGTCCAAACAGAAAATGAGTGTAGAACCTACTCTTCGCTCCTGGGTATAGCCATTTTAGTTAGGTCGCAGCCTACCAACAGTGCAGCTGTCTGGTTTGCTAAAGACATCTTGGGGACATTCAGAAAGTTGACCTAGGGATGCATTTCTCCCATTGCTTACCATTTGGCTTTGTGGTTTGTAACTGACATTTTCTAGCGTTCTATTTGCTGACTTTATTTCCTTTAGGCTGTCCAGCTCGAGTTTGCCCCTCCCATTGCCCAGACCTTGTTTACTGTATTCTTCCGCGAACTTGCTTTCTGTAAACAGGCCTTTAAATCTTGTTCTTATCTTGTCACATTTGCTGTGCTTTTAAAGACGGAGGTTAAATGTCAGTGTGTGTCTTCCAAGGAGATTGGTATTTATTTTTCTTTCTCTGACTTCAAAGTGAGCGATTTATTTGTCATGCTTGCTCCTGGGGGTGTGCTGGGAAAAAGCTATATGATGTAATTTGTTTTTCTCGCACACTACAAAATTTAAGTGTCAGTAAATGAAGTGTGCTGACCATCAAAAAATACAGTAGGTGATGGCATTTCCATACATTATCATTTGTGCTCTGTATACCTTTATCAGTAAAACAGTACATGAGTGCAAATGCAATGGTAGTTTCAATTGAAGATGTGTTGTCTGTAATGTCAGTACGCTACCATACCATGCATATTCCACATTACCCCACTACACTCTACTCTGCATCACTCCTCCACACTACGCCACTCCACTTTTCTATGCACTACACCACTCTACGCCCATGCACTCTACCCCACTCTACTCTACCATGCCCCACTGCACTCTACACTACTCCGCTCCACTCCACTCTATGCCACCCTACTCTGCAACACTGCATTCTATGCCAATGCATTCTACTCTCTACCACACCACTGTATGCCAGTGCAGTTTATGCCGGTCCCCTCTATGCCACTCTAATCTACTATGCACCACTGCACTCTACTCTGAAACAATCTACTCTACGCCACTGCACTTAGCCCCATTGCACCTCACTCAGCACCACTCACACCACTGCACTCTTTGCCAATGTACTGTTTGCCACTTTACTCAAAACCAATGCACTCTACGCCAATTTACTCTGCACCACTGCCCGCTCTATCACTTTACTCTGTCACTTCCCTCAATGCCACTCTATTCTACTTTGTCACTGCACTTCCCGCTACTCTATTCTGCTTCATTGCACTCCATACCACTCTGTTCTACTCTGCACCACTGTACTCTGTACCACTGCTTTCTACGGCACTACACTCTGCGCTAGTGCACTCTACGCCCCTTTACTATACCAGTCTACTCTGGGCCACTGCACTCTACGCAACACTACTCTGCACTCTAGGCCAATGCAGTCCATACAACTCTACTATACTCCCCCTACACTCTACGACAGTGCACTCTACTTTATGCCACTCTACCCCACTGAGCTCTAGGCCGCTCTACTCTGCATCCGTTCACTCTACACCACTGCACTGTATGCCGCTACTCTATACAACTACACTTTGCACCACTCCACTCTACAATACTGCACTCTACTCTGAAACAGTCTTCTCTACGTCACTGCACTCTGTGCCACTGAACTTTATGCCACTCTGCTCTGCGGCACTCGACGGCACTGCAAACTACACTCTGCCACTCCACTCAATGCCACTGCACTCTACCCTGCACTATTATACTCTACCTTGCACCACTCTATTTTACTTTGAAACAATCTATTATATGCCACTGTACTCTATGCGCCTGCTCTGTCTGTGCCACCCTACTCCACTCTGCACCACTCTACTCTAAACCACTGCACTGTACACCAATTCACTCTACACCTCTTTACTCAAAAGCACTGCATCTATGCAGTTCACTCTACACCTCTTTACTCCAAACCAGTGCACCCTAAGCCATTGTACCTACGCCAACTACTTTACACCACAGCACTTTACGCCAATATACTCTACAACATTCAACTGTATGCCACTGCACGCTACTCCACTGCATACTAGGTCACTCTATCACCATTGTGAATTGTAACAAAAGAAGGATGGTTGGGTACTCAATGCGCTGTGTTGTAGGCAGTTCACTTTTCAGAACCTGAATGCTCACAAGGATATAGGTGATGACCATCCACCCATCACCAAAAATGTAGACAAAGGTCCACACGATAAGGACAAGAAATATTATATCCTGAGCAAAAATCGTTCATAATATAAAGTACAGTTCATAATAAATGTATCAAAACAAATCTTGGTGTTCTTCTTTATTTTTCAAAAGATTTCCAATTGGATCCTAGTCAACACGTGTTTCATCTTAATGCGGTGTGAGCCGCAAACTTCTTCAGGGCAGAGATAACACGATGTTTCTAATGCATAGTAAAATCAGACCCACAAGCAATTTGGAGAGTGTCCTCCGGCAAAAGTCAATCTAACTATTAAGAAAAAAACTGGTATGAACAATAACAAAGGTAATCTACGGTTTCCTGTACCCCACGTGTAACTTGAAACCACCTCGTATAGGTGGTCAGGACTCACATTCAGGAAACCGATATCGATTTAACAGCAAAAATCTGGATAGTACTCCTAGATGTCCTGGCGCACAGGAAACCGTAGATTACCTTTGTTATTGTTCATACCAGTTTTTTTCTTAATAGTTATATTGACTTTTGCTGGAGGACACTCTCCAATTTGCTTGTGGGTCTGATTTTACTATGCATTAGAAACATTGTATTATCTCTGCCCTGAAGAAGTCTGCGGCTCACACCACATTAAGACAAAACAAGTGTTGGCTAGGATCCAATTGGAAATCTTTTGAAAAATAAAGAAGAACACGAAGATTTGTTTGGATACATTTATTATGAACTGTACTATATTATGGACGATTTTTGCTCAGGATATAATATTTCTTGTTCCCTATCACCATTGTGCTCTGTCACTGCACTCAATGCCACTCTATTCTACCCTGCACCACTGTACGCTACTTCACTGCTCTCTGCATCACTCTACTTTGCACCACCCTACAACACGGCATTCTACTCTGCATGACCGCACTCTACACCACTGCACTCGCTGTAACTGCACCACTCTACTCTGTCAATACACTCTCCACCACTCTACTCTGCATCACTCCACTCTGTGCTACTGCACTGTCACTATACTCTGCCACACTGCTCTCTCCACCACTGAACTGTACTCCACTCTACTCTACTGCACTCTGTGCCAATCCACTCTACGCCATTCTGATCCACTCTGCACCACGGCACTCTACTCTATACCACTGCACTCTATGGCACTTCACTGTACTCTGAAACAGTCTGCTCTGTCACTGCAGTCTGCACCACTCTATTCCACTCCGCACCACTCCACACTATGCCACTCTATTCTATACCGCTGCACTCTACACCAATACATTCTACACCACTTTATCCAAAACCAGTACACTCCAATCCACTGCACTCTGTCAATCTGCTCTGCACCACTGCACTGTACACCAATATACTCTACACCACTGCACTCTACACCACTCTACAGCATTGCACGGTTATCTTTACCCTGTACCACTATGCCACTGCACTATAGACCAATGCACTTTATGCCACTCTACTTTACACCACTGCTCTCTTTGACACTCTACTCTGCAGCACTGCACTCTGCCATTGAACTCTGTCCCTCTCTACTCTATGCCACTCCACTCTGCACCCCTTTGTCACTCTACTACACTCTATGCCAATGCGCTCTACACCACTCTAACCTACTGTTCATCACTGTACTCTGACACTGCACTCTACGCCGCTTCACTCTACGCCTCTCTACTCTACACCACTACTCTAAGTCAGTGCACTCTACCACACTCTAACATGCACCACTGCACTCTACTCTACTCCAGCCTAGGCCACTCCACTGTGGATCACTCCTCTCTACGCTGCAACACTGCACACTACTTCAGTGCACTCTACGCCACTACTTTAAACCACTCCATTCTACCCTGCAACACACCACTTCACTCTACTCTGAAACAATCTACTCTATGCCAGTGCACTATACGTCACTGTACTCCACTCTGTGCCACTCCACTCTACACCACTACAACTAACACTGCACCACTCAGCTCTTAAGCCCTCTACGTTATGCAACTGCGCTCTAGCCTGCACCACTCCACTCTCTTCTGAAACAGACTGTACGCCACTGCACTATACGCCACTCTACTCTACGCTATGTCACTCTATACCTCTGCAGTCTATGCTATGCCATTGTACTCTAAACCACTGCACACTACGCCAATGCTCTCTAAACCACTTTACTCAAAATCAATGCACCCTGCGCCTGCACCAACTACTTTGCACCTCTGTATTTTATGCCACTATACTCTACAACATTCTACTCTGCGCCACTGCACTCTACGCCACTGCCCGCTACCTCTCTACACCTTTGAACTCTACATCATTGCATTATACGTCATTACACTCTGTGCCACTCTATTCTACCCTGCACCACTCTACCCTGCACCACTCTACTCTGCACTCCACGACCCTACACTCTGACCCTCTACTCTGCATGATTGCACTCAATGCCACTGAACTCTAGCCTTCACTACTCCACTCTATCCTGCACCACTCCACTCTATGCCACCTCACTTTACTCCATTGCACTCTATGCTACTGCAGTATATTCTGAGCTCTCTACTCTGTGCCACTGCACTCTGTTACTCTACATCACTGCACTCTACGCCAATGCACTCTACACCACTTTACTCAAAAGCAGTGCACTCTGTGCCAGTCTACTCTGCTGCACTGTACTTTACGCCATTTCACTCTAGGCCAATCTACTCCCCACCACTCTACTGTACTCCATTCTGACACTCCATTCCACGATACTCCACTTTATGATTCTCTACTCCTTAAACTCTGCTTCACTGACCCTCTACTCCACTCTGTGCTGCTCCATTCTACGGCACTCTACTCTTCTGACATTCTACGACACTACACCACTCTACGACACTCTACACAACTCCCTCAATTGCACTCCATGGCATTTAGTCCACGCTATTCTGTGACCTACTACACCACTCTGCTCTGTGCCATTCCACACTGACAATCTACTCCGTTTTACGTCACTCTACTCTACTCACTCTATTCAATTTCCTCTACGCCACTCCACTCTACACCACTCCACATCACTCTATGCCACTCAACTATACGACACTCTACTCCACTCTGACATTGTACTCCACTCTATGCCACTCAACTCTACGACCCTCTACTCCCTCCACCACACTCCACAGCAATGTACGCTACTTTGGCTCTTCACTTCACTCCTCTCCCCTCAGCTCTACTGTACGCCTCTCCATACAGTCCATCCTACTCCACTTGATGACACTCCACTCTCCTTTACCCCGCTAAAGTTTAGCCATTCTGAACAGTGGCCACTCTGGTGTACAACATTGTTAAAACATACTGTCAAAGCGAATAGCTCTTGCATAGGTGAGCCCTATTGGCTTTGCCAATGCTTGTTAGCATACAAGCTATTTCTGTAGTCTTGGCGTTCATAATCTAGTAGCTGAATTCTGAAGATCTACCCTTTGTTGTAGCATAGATGATTTCATAGAAACGCAAATATTTCCAAAGCAGGTTTTACAAATAGTGTAGTGCCGTCAACCTGTTCAGTCTTCTTTTCATTACTGGTTTAGACACAAGGCGTTACGGAATTTGACCTTTTTTAAGTTGCCATCTGCACATTTTTGATCCCTACAAAATACCTTATCTTAAGACCGAAAACGCGATGAATGAAATCCGGCAGAGAGCAACAATAGGCTAAAGAATTTGGGAAGAGAGGTGGAAGCCCAAAGGTGGTAGAATTGTCTGAAATTGTAAAAGGCACTTATCCAGTACACTGGGAATATTTTAAAGAAGTATTCAGAAAAGTGCCAGGTGCCTAAAGATATATTTGTGGAAAACGATTCTAGGAGTAGAGAAAACTTCCAAAGTTCACTTCAACCTAACGCTAAAAATATAGAGACTGAAAAAAGTAAGTTATAAAATCGTTGCCTGTGATCTACGAAGACCATGGAAAAATAAAAAAGTCAAACATAATTTCAACTCAAATTACTTTGCAGCAGCAAACAAATTTTCCTCCCGAACTCCTCCCACTCCAGCCTTTGCCTTTTTCCCCTCGCACATCAATGGAAGAAAAATGGTTTCCAGGGATTAGTTAATGTTAATGTTATGGGGGATTTATAGAGCGCACGGCTACTCCGAGGAGTGTCCCGACGCTGAAAGACCCCCTTAGAAAAGAGACGGTGTACAAGCTGGACCTCACAAGCCGCCGTTACTGCTGGAACAGCCAGGTCTTAAGCTGGCGTCTAAAATTGAAACGCTCCTGTTTGTCCGAGAGCAAGAGGATGAGTATTCCATAATTGTCCCACCACCACCTGAAAGGAGCGACCCCCCCCCCCCTTCCTAGTCCGGAAAAACCTAGGTATCAGTAACAGGTGTTGAGTTGAAGATCTGAGTCCTGGCCGGGATGTAAGGAATAATTATTTTCCTAATATACTGGGCCCCACTGTTATGCAAAACCTTAAAGGCCAGCACAAGAGACTTAAAAATAATCCTGTTCTTCACTAGAAGCCAGTGCAATGCTTCTAAAAGAGTCGTCATATGGGTCCTGGGTCCTACCAGAAAAGTAGCTCTGGCGACCGCATGTTGGACAACCTGCAGACGACCCAGTAAATAGTTTGGAATTCCTAGGTATAAAGCATTAGCATAGTCCAACCTAGACATAATCAAGGCTTGGACGACTGTTTTTCTGTGGGACAAGGGAAGCATTGGTAGGAGGTTTCTCAACATTCTCAGCAGTCCAAAACACATACCAGCCACACATTGCACCTGTGACTTCATAGAAAGATCGGAGTCCAGCATGACTCCCAAATTTTTAACTGTAGTGACTGGGCTAGCAGGTGACAGTTTATTCTGAGGCCACCAATTTCGCCATTCATCCCCAGGAGTATGGCCGAAGAACATTATTTCGGTTTTGGCGGAGTTGCAGGAGAGTTGGTTTTGTCTAAACCAGTCAAACACTTGTGACAGACATAAGTGGATTAAGTTCTCATTAAAGGACTCGTCCTTCTCACAAGTAAACAGCAATTGGGAGTCGTCCGCATAGGTGATAACGTGCTCCATATTGTTCAGCAAGAGGTGCCAACGGTGCCATATAGATATTAAATAGCGTTGGGCTCAGCACTGAGCCCTGAGGCACTCCCACATTCATTATAGGGACATCTGCCTAAAAAGAGGGGGTCCACGCAGATTGCTGACGGCCTTCCAGGAAGGAAGAGAACCACCTGAAAACCGTGCCCCCGATACCACATTCACTAAGTCTCTGTAAGAGCCGTCCATGAGGCACGGTATCGAAGGCCGCCGAAAGATCCAGCAATATCAGGACCGCCTTGCCTTCTCTATCAAGGCTGGCTTTGATGGTTTCAGTGACTTTCAAAAGAGCCGTTTCAGTGCTATAATTAGTTCTGAAACCGGATTGACTGGGATGAAAAACCTTTGTGGTCTCACAAAAATCAGTGATGACCACGTTCACGTACTTCTCCAATGCCTTAGCAAAAAAAGGAAGTAATGTTGTGGGCCTATAGTTACTTACCACAGCAGGGTCCGCTGAAGGTTTCTTCAGGAGGGGAATAATCTTACCCTGTTTCCACCTCACTGGGACACTACCTTCTAACAGGGACAAATTCACGACTTGGTTCACAGCTGGGTTCAAGACCTCAGCTACAGATTACATTATTTTCGCTGGACAAGAATCCGATGTCGACCCAGACTTGAGTGCCTTCATGATAGCAAGCGAGGTCTCTAGAGACATAGGGGGGAAATCCACGAGCATATTTTCCCTGGAAAATCCTTCAGGATCTAACACAGCATCCTGGCACATACAAATAGATTTAGCAAAAGACTCTTGAATGGACTTGATTTTATCATAAAAGAAATTTGCAACCTGATTTGTCCAATCAAGAGTTGGAGTAAAAGGGCTATGAGTGACCTTAGGAGAGGAAAAATCTTTTACAATTTTAAACAATTCTCGACTTTTATTTCTGGCTAAATCAATTTTGGTGGCCAGAAAGCTTTTTTTCTCCTCCAGGACTTTAGCATAGTGGACTTTCAGTGCTTGTTTATATGTATTTCTTCTTATAGGGTCAAAATCCTTTCTCCATAAACGTTCAAGACATTAGTCTGTCCCCTCTTAAAGACTGTATTTGAAAAACAGCAGTCCGGCGGATCTGGAACCAAGGGAAATTCAGATTTCACCACCCTTGATATAGTAAAACTGTATCTTCCCCCCCCCCCCCTTCCTCCAGAATTATTTCACGTCTTATGTAAAATGTACAAAGCATCAGTGCCAAACCACCTATATATCTTGCTGAGAATCTGGAAGCCTCTGGGCAATTTGGGCCAAAAGGGGGACAACACAGACCACAGACTAGCTTGTTGGTGTGAAAGAGGCCGCTTTATTGGAAACAGGTGCACCTCACATCCAAAATTCCATTGGCCTGTGCCGTACAAAACTATGCCTCACTAAATATTATCCTCCTACTTTACCCCCCACCCCCTGCCCTAAACATGTCCCCCCCCGCAACAATTATAACCACAACTGGCAATTTTATAACCTTTCTTCACCTATCTATCTACGTAAACTTCCTATGTTCTTTCATAACTGTAACTATACCTGGTTATACCACAAATGACCTAGGAAAACGCCCCCATAACAACATAGTGAGCCACACCAGCACCTGCTCCAGCGACAACCCCAATACAAAACTCCCCTCCCCCCTGATGCACCTGCCCCCAAGAAAACTACCTAACATAAAGGAGATAAACTGCAAACAAAACTCCCCCAAAGAGGAAACTGATAACAAAAATAGCCATAGGGAGGGAGGGCGGGACAAAGCTAAACTGCCAGGACCCTCCCCACCCGGCCGTCGTGTCACAAGCTACCAAAATGGTGGCCCGTGACCTTAGATGGACGGCTAAATACCCCACCAGCCCAAAAATAGCCCAAGGAGCCCAAACACAGCCCAAGGGAGCCCAACCAGCCCGCTGGGCTCTGACTGTCCCTGGCCCAAAACCCCCCGGGAGGGGCAGGCCTCCCGGTGGTCGGCCGCCACCCCAAAGCCCTATTGTGCCAAAAGGGGGACAACACAAACCACGGACTAGCTTGTTGGTGTGAAAAAGGCTGCTTTATTGGAAACGGGTGCACCTTACAACCAAAATTCCCTTGGCCGGTGCCGTACAAAACTATACCTCACTAAAATATTATCCTCCTACTTTCACCCCCCCCCACCCCCTCCCCTAAACACGTCCCCCCCCCCCCCCCCGCAACAATTATAACCACAACTGGCAATTTTATAACCTTTCTTCACCTACCTATCTACGTAAACTTCCTATGTTCTTTCATAACTGTAACTCTACCTGTTTATACCACAAATGACCTAGGAAAACACCACTCAAAGTCATACTGACGACTTTTCGACCCCCCACCCCCAAATTAGGGCTCCTGACGCTTCGGGTATCTGCACAACCTATCGCCTAGTCCAAAGCCTCCTTAAGCTGCACTATATACAATTCCATGCCATAGCGGGACAGATGAACTCCATCCTCCCTGAAGAAATACACCGCCGCATAACGTAGCTCCGGATGTTCCATCCTTCCAAACCCTTCCTTGTCGCAAAAAATTCTCATGTCCCTGTTAATCTTTCTCCGTGCCCTATCTATGGCCGCCGGCTGTTCCGCCCCCTCCAACATCTCCTAGGTATAAACTCGGTCCATATGACATGACAACCTGACCACTGCCGCTGAATCTCCAACAGATCCCGCTTCATTTGTTTCAACAACGCCAGGCCTTTGCTTTGCACCAGATCATTCTCTCGCAAATGGAGAACCAACACATCTGGGCAGAGTCCCCCCCAACTACCTTACTCAAGGCCGGCAATAATTTGTGCCACCTCATACCCCCTTTCCCTTGCCAATGACAACTGAACAACCTCGGATCTAATCCTAAATTTAAACTCCTGGTCTTGTCCCATTCGTAGCGCTCCGCTCATTTCACAAAAGTGTCCTAATATGAGGATGGACAATCCTGCCACGTCCGGCCCCGCCACCGTACCTGAAAAGACACATACGTGAGACAGTGGACAGAAAATCAGGCCTCCCTCTCCCCAATGCCCCGCATCCTGATGTATGTTTTATTACAGTCTGATTTCCATTGCCCCAAGCGCATCAGGTCATCCCTCCTCCACCCTTTCTTCACTGCATCCGTTGCAGCACCTATGCGGAAGGAATGCGTCCCAAATTGTCTGGGATGCTCGCCCATACCTTGAAGGGCGTGCCTCAAAACCCAAAGCAGTTGAGCCGCTGTCACCCCGCTACCTTCGACCCGGCGAAAAACTTCAGCAAAATCCTCAGCCACCCCGTACGCCAAAGTCCTACCCCAAACCGCGGGGCACACCGCCCGATTCCTCACGGGTCGCATGACAACCCACGTCCCCACTCCCTGTTGGTCCGTCTTTGAGCGCTACAAGAGAATTGCCACCTCCCTGGACCACAAGTCCACTTCCCCCCCACTGTACCCCCTGCTTCCCCCTTGCCCCCAGGAGCTCTGACACCCGAAAAGCCCCAAAATACATCCACGACATTAGCGTGGAAAACAGAACGGCTTCCTCCCGGTTGCGACATATCTGCGGCATGAGCCGTATCAAGCCGGCGAGAATACCCGCCGTTACGGGCCGGCACTGCAAGGGATGGGCGCCTTGTTCCCGACCCATCCTTCCAGTGAGCTGCACCCAATTCGCCCGCTGACGGTGCATAGCTCCACCACAATTTCCCTATAAAGGCTATGGCCAACTCCAGCTTCTTGGAGCCCTCCTTTGCCGTCAGCTCGCGATGGAGGAGCTTTAGGATATCCACGTACTCGCCCATCCATATCTTCTCCTTGGTAGTCAGCGAAAAGTGGGCCCCCAAGGGCTTTGTGATGCCCATATATGGCAGTTGGCGCACCGGGAAAATCATGGCTCTCCTTATCCTCTTTACTCTCCTTGCCCTCCTTGAGCGCCCCTTCCTCGTCCGTCCCTCCTGATGCCTTGCTCTTGTGCTCCCCTGGACCCGTCTCCTCCGGCCCCACACCCGTGTCCCGCACGTACGTTCCTTTACTCAGACGCACCACCCGTCCTCCCCCCCCCCCCCCCCCCCCCCCCACTCCTTGCATCAGTGCCGACCGAGACCCTTGCCTGTGAAACACCCGATCCGCTCTCCACCCTGTGTCGTGCCTTACCTGGCGTCAAGGTCGGCGTCTGCACCGGATCCCGCCGCCTAGCCAGTCGTGCAGGTGGAGCTGTCACTCTATCCGCGTTGGGTACCTTGGGCGCACCTTCCTGTAAAAAACTAGGCACAGCATTACTAAGAGCCCCCGCTCCGCCCTGCCCCACACCCCTTCCCTGCTCCACTATTTCTCCTTCCTCAACACTCTCTTCATCGTAATCCAACTGGGCCGGGCTGTCCTCCTCAGACTCCAGCCCTATGCGTTCCTGCCATAGGCCGCCTTCCGTGGGCTCCAGCCTGCTCAATCCCGCCCACTCCCTGCAAGTGCGGAGCAAATCGCTCAAGCCCACACTCCCTCTCCTCTGTCCTGCGCGCCACTTCTCTCGGTCCCGTTCGGTACTGGCGGACCTCGGCCCCCGTTCCCCGGTGGCCACATCGACCCGTCGGGGTGGGGCTAGCAAAAACTTACCACCTGCCCCCCGAATTACGCCACAGTCGGGCCCGTCGTGGGAGCGCGACCGCCCGCATAAGGTAGAGCCGGCCCATCCTCTCTGTGGTTTGGAGCCGCATGCTGCTCTCCCGATCACCTTCCCATCTTGTCCTGCCAAAAGAAAGAAGTGGAGTCCGACGTGCTGGGGTTAATCCTGTCCCTTAGGCCGCCACACCCCCAAACCTCCCCCCGGGGTCTCCCCCATTCCCGCCCCGCTCCCACCGCACCGGAGGAATGGCGCCCCCACTGCGATGGGGTAGACCGCCAGGCCCCGGGTCCGCGTACCCCACCTCCCGTCCCCCAAACCGCTCGCACCCTCCTCCCCATCACTCCAGACCAGTGACTTTAATTCCCGGCGAACCACGCCGCCCTCCCGTACACCTCCCGTGACACCTGCACCCCCCAGCCTCCGCCGACAGCACCCCCCCGCCCCCTTGCAGGCGACCACCGAGTGCCAAGGCCTTCCTGCGCCCCTCGCGCCAACCTCCCGCGTCTACAACTGACATGGACCCCCAGCATGAAAGCTCCCCGCCTGACACCCCCGCCCCTCACCCTGCCTCTCCCCCCTCCCGTATCTCTTTGGTGACCCCCGTATCCCCCTTGGCCTCTACCCTCTACCCCCACACCCCGTCCGTGGCCCAGGCCGCACCCCCGTGCCCCGGTGCTCCTCCCTCGGTCCCTCTGCCTCACCTTGTCCCCCCCCCGCCCCCTCCCCTTCATCGGCACTGTCAATGAGCACTGGGGAGGCCCAACCGCTGTTCCCCAGCGTCCTCCCCACCACTCTGTTCCTGCCCTGGTACCACTAACACCTTCTCAAAACCTCGCATCTGCTTCCGGGCATCCCCCCCCTGCCTGCTTCTTTCCTCCTGTCCCCTGCTCCTTCCTGGGCCGCGCTGCACCCTCAGGCCCCTCCTTGAAAGTTAATGTAGGCCGCGGAACCACACCCCGCCTCCCACCTCGCGGACACTTGACAGGCACGGCCGCGTGCGCTGTGCGGCCGCCCCTCCAGCCTCCGCCATCACCCGCTTCCTGGCTCGCAGTGGCTTGCACGCTATCACTGCCGCCGCGACGCCGCTCGCAGCCCACCTGGGGGGCCTCACCTTAACGTCAGGCCACAGCATGTCCGTGCGGCCAGCGTCTTCCAAGAGGCGGAGCGCCTCCAACACACGCGGATCCTCTAAGCCCGCCATCTGAATCGACCGCGCAGTCCAACGATTAATTCTGGTAAGTGCTCCTCCCGCGATCGCCACAAGCCTCACGCCGCTATCCTCCACGCTGCCCACGTTACTCGTAGGCTAACACTCCTACTCCCAAGACGACCACCACGCTAAAAGGCCAAAGACAGACCAGGCTAAAACAAAGCTAAACTACAAAGCTAAACTGCCAGGACCCTCTACAGCTGGCCGTCGTGTCACAAGCCACCAAAATGGTGGCCCGTGACCTAAGATGGCCGGCTAAATACCCCACCAGCCCAAAAATAGCCCACTCTAGCCCAAGGAGCCCAAACACAGCCCAAGGGAGCCCAACCAGCCCGCTGGGCTCTGGCTGCCCCCCGGCCCAAAGCCCCCTGGGAGGGGCAGGCCTCCCGGTGGTCGGCCACCCCCCCCAAAGCCCTATTGCTATTCAATACTCTTCATGCTTGAAATCCCGGAGGCACTCATGAATGCACACAAACAGTATTTCTCCTCCTAGAACCCAAGATGGTGGAAATTCCTAAGGAAAGCTCCTACTCTCATGCCAAGTAATCACTGTGACTTTGATGCTCACTATCCTACTTAGGTCAGCTTTTAAAGGCCTGACTCTCGCTCTCACCAATACCTAAATATGCCCATAGATGTTTGGTTGTTCCTCACCTGCCTAATAGAATGATGTGCCTTAAGTTTTGTTTTTAATATTCATAACCTACGTTGTTACCACACCAATCTCGAATTGCCTGTATAACTGTTCTGCTGTGTTCTTGTCCATGTCAGACATACTCTGCAACACATTCTGTAACTGTCTCGCTAATCTGTCCTTTTAACAAACACTGATGCAAAATAGATCACAGTGTTGTACAGAATACAAAGCTTTCTTAAGAAAAGTATACTAATTGAGATCTTATTGAAAATATGTTAATCAGAAAATAGCGATTGTCCTGAATGAAAGCACAGGGAATGGTTGTTCAATATCACTGCCACTTCTAACGGCTAATGTGAAATAGTTTGTGGAAAACATTCAGTGTGGCACTCGGCAGAAAACCAGCAAGTAGGGGCACAGTCCATGTAATAAAAGGTGATCCTATGTTATTCAGCGTGTACCAGTTATATTTTAAAACTGTTTTTCAGTTTTAATTGTACTCTATGTTCAACTGTATCGAACTCTAGAGGCACCTCTTTCCATTAATAATAATTCCAGCTGTACTTTTCATTAAGTATTTGTAACATACATGTCTCGCCAAGTGGCGCTGCAAGACATAGAAGACAGAGGGTGGATTATGTGACCAGACTAGTGAATCCATCTTTACGCAAAACACTGACTTCGCTGTCAAATTTTGCCAGTGGCTTGCACATACCCATATTACTGCTCTGTGTTTCCTGCTATTATAAACAGCGCTCGATTACAGTACGGATTAGATATGCACTATATAAATACCCCTGAGAAAATAGTGAAAGAAATTGGGGTATTGACTGAAGGGGGTAGGTGCCCACCTTAGCTAATAACCACAGTCATTATTAGGGCAAATAACTAAAGTCACTAAATTTATTGAAACTTGGAGGCAATATATAAAGTATTTATGTAGTACCACAATAGTCATTAAGTCAGAATACAAAAAAAGAAAAATCCCAAACCAATTAAGAAAAATACAATAAATTTTACTAAATAAAATGACACCACAACGACACAAGTCCAAAGAGGAAAACTGGAGATATAAAAAGCACTTAACTCCATTCACAGCCATCTGCTTGAACTTGACTGGTACCAAGGCGCAAGTTAAGGCTGACCTTGATGGATGAACCCAGGAAACTGATTTGCCCCAGTTGACAGTTTTACTTTCAGACTTAGGGCCTGATGTAGATCTCAGTGGACTGGTTACTCTGTCATAACGGTGACGGATATAACTTCCGCTGAAAAGTAAATCCTATTATATATATGGGATTTATATTTCGGCTGACGGGATTTCCGTCACCATTATGGCGGAGTAATCCTTCCACCGAGATCTAAATCAGGCTCATTGTCAGTATAAAGGAAGTCAAAAATCTTCAGCAGTGAAAGGCAGCAGGCTGTGGACAAAGAGGGCACCACATTGTCAGATAGTAGGTGCACCAGGTCTTGGTCAAGCTGTTGACTTTTGGTGGGAAAGTTCCGGGCAGCCAAAATTTAAATTCGGTACCCAGAGAAGGTTATTTGCTGACCCGATACTTATGGCAATTCTGCCGATTTTAAGATTTCTACGTTCAGACTTAGTCACATCTTTGGAACTCGAACTCTTACTGCTGGGCAAGGCTGCAGGCTGTAGCCAAAAAAGGAATCCACGAGGCTGGATAACTTCTCCACAAGGTCCCACTGAATAGCATTGACTTCTACATAAAATCTCAAAACGGGAAAAACCTAGATCTTCAGCCCGGTAGCAACATACCTTCTTTGGTTCGGCTTGGCAGGTTGGTCCCGCTCCTCCGGAGGTCTTATGAGCCAAAAAGTTTCTAAGTCCCTGGTTTCAGGATATGTTAGGAGGAGTAAACGTTGACAAACCGGAGGGTCCCAGGACCCTGGGAGCAGCACCTGGGAGCCAAGGCCCACTTTATCAGAGGCCAAAAGCAGGGTCCAGGGCAGATAGAGTTGGAAATGGTCAGCTGGGGAATTGCAGAAAATGTCTCTTGTAATTTGGTGTGTCCCTGTATCTTGAACAGAATGACAGCCTTATGACCCTTGGAGTCCACATCATTGTCGGGGGTGCAAGAGGGAGAGCAGGTCCAGTATTTTCTTCTTGTGTCTCAGACAACATTCAGTTCTCTTCTGATCTTCCACAGGTTTAATAGTGTTCTGAGGAGAGTACTGTGGATGCCGCTTTTATGTGAGCAAAGAACGATGGATTTAGGCCCAGATCTCTGTACTGGGGAGAATGCATGACATTGTTCTGCATTCTGTCCATTAATTGTTCTTTTTGCATTTGTCACCCCGAGTGGGACAGGTAGTCCCAGACATGGGTCACGTGCTCTCCATGCCACTGGAGCCAAGCTATCCTGGCTGATGAGGGGTGAAACCCCAAAATCAGTCGTAGGATGCTTGTTTCCAGTCCAGGGAGGACCTGGCCTGGCAGTTCAGGCTGAACTCTTCCAATTGGGCACAGGGTCAAGACTGATTTGCATATGGCTGGGTCCAAACTGGAATGGCGAGCAAAGAAACGATGGATTTAAGCACAGATCTCTGTACTGGGGAGAATATATGACATTGTTCTGCATTCTGTCCATCAATTGTTCTTTTTACATTTATGTCTGTCACTGCTGTCGGTTGGGGTGATTGCTGGCTTCTCCCTAACCACTGAGGTAAATGTTACCGGGCTTTCCCTACCCATTGTTGCAGCATTTCCTGTGAGCCCTACTGCAAACAAACCCATGGTGCTCCTCTCTGCCCAAATCCAAGATGATGAAACCCATCTCCTCTTATGCAGAGTCTGTGTGATCACCCCACAGGTGTGGGCAGCGAAATGAGCAACCTCTCCCTCTCTTTTCAGTTCACTCTAAACCATTTTTGGGGGCAGCTCCCTCGCACTGTGATTGGAGCCTGCCTGGCTGGGGGAACAAAGGAAGGGCATGTTGAGGAGACAGTTAACATTTGCTTGTGGTACGGTAGGCCTCGAAGTGAAACTGGTTCCTGGACACATCCCAGCTGGTCATCCTCCTGGAGTAAAATAAATAACTCCCCACACCCATGCCTTTTCCTGCTGTGGGAGCAGTTTTTACACCTCAGTGAGGGGGATATTAAGCTGCCAGGTGACAGTTGGAGATGATGTAAATGGACCTCCAGAGGCTTTAGGTAGGGAATAGGTAACTTACTAAAAGTACCTTTTCCAAAATATTTCAATTAGTCCAAGAATTTAATCTGTAGCTCGGTTTCCTAACCATAGATAACATTATTAAATGTAATATTGGACCCCAATACTTTCCTGTGTAACAGCCATCCTTGCTTCAGTGAAAATAGTTGTTGGAATGTTTTTATAGTAAGGACATGTTTAACTTTAAACTTTTACAGGTCTGTAGAGGGGGGTTTGTGAGGCACAAGGGACCACTGGGCGCAACAGAAATATGATTTTTGCCTTCTTTTATTCTTTCTTTCTGTAGTCTTTTGGTGGTGTTAACAACAGATCATGGCAACAAAAAAACAGTACGCCAAAGGAGAATAAAAAAAATCAAGGATGGTCTCTCCCTCGGTTCCTTCTTGTCCTTCCTCAGGCACTCTTTGGTTCTTGGGGTTCCAAGGACAACTCTGCTTGTCTCTTGACCCACGAAGGCGGGGAGAAAAAGAAGAAAAAAAACAAGTCCGGGATTACCGAGGGATTCTTTGTCCTAACTATGCAGTGCTACCTCCACCAGTTGTCGGAAAGCGAGGGAGGGAGAGTGCGAGGGTGACGTCCGTAGTGCAAGATAAAACAATGACACTTGTGCTTTATTTCCTCGTGCCTCCCCACCAGACCGACCCTCTCAGAGGTACTTGCCTTAAGCCACGACCCGTGTCCGGGGCGCCTGCTTCTTTCGGTGTGCCGCCGGGCTCAGTCGCAGTGTACAAGGCTCTCTCTTCGTCCTCCGCTCTTCCGTGGCATTCGATCCAGTTTTCCTTTCTCAACTGGTCTCTCTCGTTCGCCGTCTTGTTCCTCTCCGCCTCCGCACTCGTTTCCACACTCCTAGCCTCGCTCTCTAGACCACGCCTTTTTGGCTGCTCTCTGCTGATGATGTAAATGGAATCCTCCCCAGTCCGTTCGGCCGACACTAGACCGCTGGGTGTTTCCGGTTTGCGTGGTGTCAGCATCTCCTGTCGAAGGCTTCCGGTATTCCTTGTCTTTGTCCTCCTCACAATGTCCTACATTAAAATATCATGCACCTTCCCTATGGGCAATATGGCCTTCTAAGGGGTGTCTTATTAATATATAAGATAGATATATAGATAAGATAGATAAGTAATCTTTATTCGGATAAAAATATCCATAAAAGCAAAATGCATCACTACCAACAACAGTACAGTACAGTTTTTTAAAACTTATGAATATGCCATATCATCAAATACAAATTCAAAATTACAATTTTATAAAAACAAGATAAAAGGGTTAGACGGGCTGTGAAATGTAGCAGCATTATTAACACGTTATAAAATTTTTAGACCAATGTGCAAATTCAGCAATATATTACAGGTAAAGTGCAATGACGTGCAAAAGTCAGACAAAAATATTACAAGGTTTATAAGACATTAAGGTTCGTTCATAGAAGCACGTGAGCGTACCGCAGCTTGTAGGAACGTGCTTACCCGAAAGATCAGATCATCGTTTCCCAACCATAAAATTTCAGAGTATGCTAATTTAAAATCAGAAATGGCCCGTGCTTTAAAATAGGGAATTGGGTACAATTTTGTATATCTGGCGTAGAATTTACAAAAAAGTAAGAAATGTAGCAGTGTTTGTTTACTACCAATGCCGCATGGGCAACACAACTGCTCAAGGTTGCTGTTAAATCGGAAAGTAGAGTGAATGTTTTATGCTGCCATCCCTAAAGCGGAAGAGTAAACTTCTTTTCCATCTTCCCGTGTTCTTCCTAAGATAATTCTGTGGCATGTGATGGTGGGTGCTCGGTGCCTCCAGAAGGGGCATGTACTTAGCAAAAGAGAGTTTATGATACTCGATGTACTGTCGTTCTTTATGGTACAAATCATACAGCATCCCCCTGAGTGATTTTACGCTTGCGCCTTCCAGTGCTAGTGGGCATAAGAAAATGTGCTCCAACTTCACACTGGATACACTATTTTTAACTGCAGCAAGCCAAGGTATGCTGCCACCCTTGTCACATTTAAGGCAGTCTGATATTATCTCTCTTGTTAAAGTCGCAGCGGGGTTCTGCCATATTTTTAGCCAGAATATAGCTGGGCGAGACCTAATAAAATCCTGCACATAATGTAAGTTCAATTCTTTATGGCATATATAAGTTTGAGATGAGATTTGAGCCCCGAGAATTTTTCTACAAAATCTATTCTCCTCAATTTGGATCCCGCTGCAATTTGAATACCCCCAAACTTCAGCACCATAGGTGGCCGTTGGTACACATTGCGATTTGTATATCTGAATTAGGGATGACACCACCTCTGCTTCTTTTGGCTGCCGGAGACTAATTATGGAGTTGACTGCTTTAAAAAATGTGTTTCTGCTGTGGGCTATGTGGGCCTGCCATGAACCTGATTCTGAAAAAACTAAACCCAAATAAGGAAAAGTGCTTGTGCATGTTAATGATTCGTTACCTGACGATATAAAATTAATGCTGTGTTTTTTCAGCCCACACGTCATAATGTAGGATTTTTTCAAATTAGTGCAAAGGTCCAGTTCGGCCATAAAAGACACAAACCCTGTGACTAAAAGTGCGAAGTGCATTAGGGGTGCGGCCCATGATTACCGCGTCATCAGCATATAAAAGCACGGGGAGTAGTTTGCCATTAATTTTCGGTACATCATTGGACAGCTTGGACAGAGAGTTATTTAATTCATTTATATAAAGAATAAAAAGTAGAGGGGCTAGAACACAACCTTGTCCAACCCCTCTGCCGATGGCAATGTCCCCGGAAACCTCTGCATCATTACTTATCCTCACCCGTGCCTTCAAATCCCTATGCAAGTGTGCCAAGAAATGTACCAAAACCTCGTCCAACTCATAGTTTAAAAGAATCTCCCATAGGCGTGATCTGTTAACGAAATCAAAGGCAGAGGTTAAGTCCATAAAACCCAGGTAAAGTGGAACTTTTTGAGCAATCCTATATTTGCCCAGGATAAGATTTAAATTCAAACACTGTTAGACGGTTCCGACATTGCTTCTAAAACCCAGCTGGCAACGATTTAAAATTTGGTTATCTTCAGCCCAAGTCCTAATCTTGTTGAACAAGACTCTACCCAAGATCTTCAGGGTGTTGTCTATTAGGGAAATTGGGCGGTAGCAGCTGGGATTGGATCGGTCGCCTTTTTTAAAAATGGGCACAATAATACTACTCGACCATGTACTCGGGATAGCCATATTAGTCAAATTATTAAAAACATTGCATAAAAGGGGGGCCCAAAAATCTGATTAGTATTTTATGAGATCAATTGGTAGCCCATCCGGGCCGGGCGCTTTATTCTCTATGCTTTGTTTTATGGCATCCTCAACTTCGGTTACACTTACGACAACATTTAGAACCGAGGAGCTGGAACGGCTATTAGAGATCTTTGTGGGAGCCGTGTAAATTCTAGCAAAGTGCTCCTCCCATGATTCTCTGGATATATTGCAGCTTATGGGAGTGATATTTGAGCCCATAGACCTCATGGCTTTAACTTCTTTCCAGAATCCAGTTACATCCTTAAGTGAGGCAGCTCTAGCGAGGTTATCCCAGCGTTCTCTTAATATCTCTTCTGAGCGAGTTTTAGTTGCTTTCTTATAGCAAGCTCTCAGAGATCTAACTCGGGTTATGTCCCTGGGTGTGGCCGCTAAGGCTTCACGCAGGTCTCTGTTAGCCTGTGAGCATATGCCATCAAACCATCTAGGATTCTGGCTAAAGTTGGTGGCGGGTCTTGAAATTAAGTGTTTGACACCAGCGCATAAGCCACAGAAGGCTTCAATAATCTCTGCGCTCGAGGTGCTGCTTTATAGGCAAGTCTCTACCATTGAAGGATAAGATTTTATCATACGTGCAAATAGTGCTTTGTTGTCTATGCCATTCCAAATTACCCTGAGTTTATCGGTTGATGCCTCCAAGTGTTTAACCCCTATTTTCCTTTGGGTAGTAGATTTGGGAAAGAGTCTGATTGTTGTTAAAATTGGGTTGTGGTCACCTTGGCTGGTACATAAAACCTCAGCCTTTGCTAAAAAGTTTACCAATGAGGATGATATAAAACATAATCAATAATAGATGAACAGCCACGTCCTCTATAGGTAGGCAGTGGACCCTTGATTGAGTCAACTCCTGCCTTTTCCATTACATTAATTAGATTTCGCGAAGATGTATAGTTGAGGAGTTCCTCCCCTCTTTTGCATTGGTTACCTCTGGCCGGGGTAATTGTTGTATTATCAATACCGCTATACAATCTTACATTAAAATCCCCGCCGAGACAAATTCCATCCAATTTACCGTGCCTGTGCTCATCTTCTAATTTGGCAATAAATTCGAACAAATTAGAAAATTTCCCATTTGGTAGTGTTGTAAAATCATTGTTATAAAAATGTATTAAACAAATTGTAGCCCCCTGTGAATAGACCGTGGCTTGAAAGTTTTCATTATTTGTCACCAAGGGTTTTATACTACATCCAGCTGAGACCTTTATCCATGTTGATAACCCCCCACATGGGCGACCTGTTTTGGGGCTGGGAACAATGCTATTATGACATACGAATCCTTCAAGAAACAAATCATATGTACACCATGTCTCCTGGAACATCAAAATGTCATATTTACTGACTAGGTCAACCCACTCTCTGGAATTCAATTTAGATCTTAACCCTGCGATGTTCCAACTTAACACATTTAGGTTAGAATCGGGGGGTCTAGGTTCAACAACAACTGGGCATACTGTTAATGGTACCACTAGGTCTGAGACAGTATACGATGGTTGCCTCAGTAGTCAGTCCTGGCTGTCCAGACTAGAAAGAACGGTAAACCGGTTCTGTGTGGTATATGTCGGGATGGTGAAGTTGCGTGTGCCTGGGGAGGTTTATAAAAAAAGCCCAGGGGTAGGGAATGTATGAGGGTTGGGGCAAAATTATGAAGGGTTTGTGCTCTTAATAACCATTTCACCAAAGAGGGGCGTCTAAAATTCACGACTATACAGTCGCCTATAATGTTCTTCTCTGAGGGCCCTACCCATCCTACACGTCGCACCATTAAAATTTCATTGGCGTTCACCATCCCTAGGCCCTTATTGTTAGATAACCAGTTGTTCCCAAGACTCTGATTGGTCTTTTTTCAGAGGAGGGGCGCCAGCTAAAATTACGACATAGGGGCAGGCTTCAGGGGGTAAGTAAAGGACATCTTTCACTGGATTCTCAGCCTGTTTTTCGGTAAAAGGAGTGACATATGGAGCCGTTGCCATACTTGCGGGTACCGGTACCGACGTCACAGAAGTGGCGGATGCTAGGTTTCGGGATAATATGCTACTGTTAATCCCGCTGCCAGGTGCTGCATTTGACAGGGGCATTATACTGGTAGTAAATTCGGGAAAGGAACTACTCTTAGAGTTACCACACTTATCGCATGCAGTGTTAACAGCGGGAAGCATACGAACACTGCTCCCCTTTGATATGACCTGATTAGTTGTCTCCAATGATTTTAAGTGCTGTTCCCCCCCTGACTTTATCAGCAATAGTGACGACTTTTTTGTTAGTATCCTGTTTCTTAACCAGATTTTCCAATCTGTCAGGCGTTTAAAAAGAGCATTAAGGTGTTTATCTAACACATTTTTTAAGCATTCGTAAACAGAGTCCATTATAGTGTCAATTAGGTTGTCTCCCAGCCTTTCACAGGTGCCATAAGTAATTGTGTGCTCAGTATGAGTAGAATTAGCTGCTGCTTCTAATGCGGTCAGTTCTGCAATACTGTCGTTTGTTTGCTCAGTGGGGCTCACAGTCACAACGGTAGGTCCTCGTTTCCATAAACTCAAGGGTGTGGGTTGAGTTTTTGAGCGGTGGTTTGTTTCCTCGTGCTGCCAGTAGGTTTTGACGTGCCTCTTCCGTTTTTCCCCCACTACTTTAGTTTCCGGGGCCAAATTTCCAATGCTAACATTAGCTTGAGGCCGTAGCTGGCGATCGGAAGTTACCGCATCGTCCTTGTCAATCTCAGGGTCCCCGGGCAACATTTCTCGATTGCTAGGCATTATGATTAGCACATTGGGTGATATTGGGAGAGGGGCAGTTAAATTGTCCTGCTCAAATCCTCCGGGCCAATGCGATGGGGGAGCCGAATAGCCCATAGAAAGTCTCCTCTCGGTCAGTTCGATCTCTGATGAGACCATGCTGACAGCTTTTTCGAGCATACTTTCAATAGTGTTAGTGGTTGTTGGTTTTAAACCAGATATGACTGTACGTCTCCCCATACCACTCAATGACACTCACCTCGATGTATGGCTTAGAGCAGTGGTTCCCAAACTTTTTTGACCCGTGGCTCCCTTGACCTAATTGTCAGTTGGCCGTGGCTCCCCACCACCTCGACCTCGGGAGTACTTCCTGTTGTCTTCCTTAAATTAATTGGGATGCAATGAAGGTATTATAATCATATTTGTAACAAAATACGAAGATAACAGCTGTTTAATAAAAATTTGTTAAGTGTGAAGCGATACAAGATTAATAGCCAAATATGTTTCCATGCAACTTTTTTTAACCACACAACAATAGTTCAAAAGCTGGGGTCAAAAGGGCGAGGCCGGGCCAGAGAGCCAGGCACAGCTGAGGCAGGCAGGGCGAGCAGGACTAGGCAGGGCCAGGCAGCGCCTTTGTTGCATTTACGCCCCTGTGCGAAGTCAGCACCCGGTGTGGCACCGGTCGCACTGCCCTAGAGCCGGTTCTGAGTGAAGGGTGTCAGAGCACTGTACATAACACACACATTACACAGAGACTATCAAACATAGATGTGCAAATCAGTGTATAGGACATGTTACATAAGACAAGGGATAACAAGGAGTGAATTCACATGTCATCCATATTGGTAGGCAGTACAGTTGAAGAGTACTTGGTCTGGAGAAGCACAAACTCAGAATTTCAAATGTAACACAACAGATTGGGGCTCTCTTTAATGACAAGAACAGATTTGTACACAAGTGAACCATTTGCACTATGTGTATATTAGACACACCGGGTCTGCACTATGAGGGCCAAGCTCACTGCAAGGGGGAGCTGAAGATAAACCGGTGAATCCCCTCTTCCCCCTGGTTACAGACAACCTCAGCTGCAATGTTAGTGAGAGTGTGCTGTGCAACACAGTCACTGAACGGACCCCACAGGAATCCCTCCCTTGCCAGGGTGTTTTTGGTTTTGAGTGTGCCATTTAGTGCAGTATTATACCTCTACTTGTACTTTGTACTCTTTTGTAACATGCACTCGTCACCTTTCCTTTTGTAACGTATCGTTTGCTACCCCTTGTATTTTTATTGCCTGTGATCACCGAACATGATGAACCTGCAGTTTCAGGTGTTCTCATTGGAGACTCGGCCTCCCCATACCAGCTGCTTCCCCTGCGGGAAGTTCCTCTGGGCTTGTAAACTTGCTTTATCAGTTTTGGGGCTGCTTCGAGAAATACAACTTAACCGTTTGCACCCCGATCATTTACATGGAACAGCAGGCGGCACAATGACGCTACAAGACTTCCATAAACAGCGACACCTTCTCCGCAAAAAGATCGCCCATCACATTAACAGGGGGCGGGAGGGGGGTGAAGAATACACTGCAATTAGCATCCGCGATTTTTTTTAGGTTTTTGGGCAACTTACGGAGATAACCATTTTGAACCCCCCCCCCCCCCATCACCTAGCTCGAATAAGAACGATTTAAAACATTTACTAAACTACAACAGCCTCGCCTTCGAAAGCCTACCTCGCGTTAATCCCCGCCAACCTCAAACAAAAGACATCCCAGGCAAGTGCTTGAATAGCTCAGCCAGTGCTGCACGCAAAGAGCCATTCCCTCCGCATTGTGGTCGAGGCGCCCCTGGCTCCTCATTACGGCGCACCGGGGTGCCGCGTCGCACACTTTGGGAACCACGGGCTTAGAGGGTAGGCCCAGCCTGGCCTCCTTCGGCCTCGAACGGCCCCACCCTTGTCCCGGGCTTCTCCCGGTGCGACCCGCACGCGACCTCGCGTGGCGAGGGACCAGGCTGGCGTTTATGTGCCTCCTGGCGCGTGATGAGCTGACGTCCTGGCCCAGGGGATCCTGGATAATGTAGTTGAACAGACCGGCGGAGCCAAGCCCGGCCGGTCCGTCGTCCGTTCATGTTACTGACAGGGGGGCGGAGGTAAGCCCAGCCGCAGGAACAGCAGGATGGCGAGAGAGCAACAGGACCAGGTGGGCAGCCGAGGGGAGCAGCCGAGGGAAACAATATATAAATAGAAGGTTTTTGACAGGTCAGGTCTAGCTTGCAGTTTATAATTGGGATAGCCAGACTACAAATGGTGGGCCTGCGGTCATGTTTGCACTGTCACTGTTATGCATGGCACAATGGGTGCTTCAGTCCACTAGTGACATTTACCTTGCAGGCCCTGGGTACACTTTGTGCCATATTTTAGGGGCTTATAGGTAAGTTAAATACACCAATTAGGGGTATGCCAATTTAATCATGTTGATAAGAGGTGCACAGGAACTTTACCACTGGTTAGCAGGGGTAAGGTGCACAGGGTTCTACAGCCAGCAAAAAGAGAAACAGTTATGGATGCATTTTGCATTTTCGAACACCAACTAACTTGCCCACCCCCTGCTCACTTCCCCGAGCATCTAAGTGAGAGGTGACCATGTCCCCCTTCCAGTCAGGACTGATTTTGATGCTGGTGGTGCCCGGTGAGACAGTCTGTTTGTGCTCCCCAATGACCTCCTTCTCCACGGGTTCTTTCACTGCCACCATCCAAGGGTGCCTCATCTCTCCATAGCCTCCTTCTCAATGTACTTCATTTTCTATAGCGCTACTCATACAAATATAAGGTGGCAGAGCATTTTACATCACACATGCATTTTGCAGAGACAATGAATCATACAAGTGTGTGAACCAATGTATAGGAAATATTACATGAGGACTACAAGGTGTTGGAGTTATATGTCATCCATTCTGGTAAACTGCATATTTTAAGAGTGCTTGGTCTGGAGAAGCACAACAGAGAAATTGGCATTTGCTTTACTAATAAGAATGCATTTCTACCCAAGCAGACTGTTTTTAGCAAGTGTATAACAAAAGACTGGGGGAAAAACACAAGGTTCTAAATCCATGCCGTGCAGTTTACACTCAGTGCTTTGATGTCAGTTCATAGCTCACTGTGCTGTATTGGGAGTCTAAATGATGGCCTGCAAGTAACAAAAGATCTCAGTGACAAAAGTAGTAACCCGCTGATCTATATACATAAAATACAATTTTGTGATCTGCATATTATACATGCTTTGCAGCAGGCAGGCTAACCCTCTGCACTACTGTATGACGAGTCAAAACTGCTATTATACTTCCTGTTCACTACCCCCCTTTAATTCTTCTGGCTGATCCCCCCCTCAGTACTCAGTTACCACTAATCTACACTAGCGCTTTGACGCCCCTGGGCAGCAATTCGCGCTTTATAAATTCACTTTTCATTTCATTTCAGCAGGTGTTCTGAGCACACCAAAATAACTCGGGTAGAGTTGTGCAGTAAATGTTCCAAAAACAGCCTTAATTTTGATCAAGCATTTCTCACATCTTTACCATGCCAACACGTGTTTCGTCTGAGCTGTGGATATGCCAGCAGTCTTTGTCAGGGCTACAATGTTAAAGGTACAGCCCTTAATAACCATCGGTAGAACAGGAATGACCAAGGAACGTCCAGCCAGGTCTCAGTGAGCATATAATCTTGTGTGCAGGAAATAGAAAAAGTGGAATTACGAAACGAACGAACTTACATTACATTGCAATAGAGATTTATCCAAGTACAAAGCAAGGAGAGAAGCTCACACATAAATACAAGTCAAAAGTGAAAATTTAACATGCGGGAAAGTATCCCTCTAAAGAGTCAAAAAGCAGAGTTACATCAAAGTAACTAGACATCACACAACATACGTTTTTCAAAAAAAATCATCTTTTATTTCATTTCTTGTACTTTAAAAACAGAGACAGCCAACTTGTTTCATCCCTAAACATAGGGACTCTTCAGGGCACAAAGTTCAGAAACCTGCTGTATAGCCGAAGCGGTGCTTAGGGGTGTCTAAATTCCTCCTCGAGTATTCCGTACAACCTATATCTTCCAACCTAGGTATAAGGCCAAAGAGTAAATTCCTTTTTGCAAGTAGGGGATGCGTCAAATTTCAATCCAGTCCTGGCAAGATTCCAATGCGTAGACTCCCATCCTCCATAACGGTCACCCAGGCCACCGTGACCAGATCACCACGTATGCAGAAAGTAATAAAGTGGAATTTCAAGAGGAACGGGCTTACATTACATTGCAGCAAAGACTTACCTATTTTACATTGGCACTCGCCAATAAAGTATCCCAAAGAAAAGAGGAATCCGTATAGCATAAAAGGGTCAGCAAGATTACAGTAGGATTATAGGTGTACCACCAAGAAAGGTGAACCAAATAGGACGCCTGCTCACCTAATCAAGGGTGTATCGATGTTTATAAGCAATCATAAGGTCTACAAACATATAGTCATCCAAATCGTAAAATTGATAAATTCTCCAATTAATATCTCGTACTACAGTAATCCCCAAATTATCCTCCGGCCCAGGCAAAGGAACATAAAATCTTCTCACCTGCTGCGTAATCAAGAAGTATGAGTGCAGTACTGAGAATCTAAAATCAGTGGCCCAGTGTCTCGAAGGCAACATAATATGCATGGTCACTCGGTGTAACTCGCTTCACTCGTGTACACCCCTTTTCACACGTGTGTGCACCCACATTAACCAGGTATAGTGCTCTATTCTTCACGAGCATTCACCATGACCATGTATCAACTCACAACGTGCTTCCAAGTTATTCAAAATGTAAGTGAGGTGCAGCAGTGAACAAGCCTGTTACTATGTGTGTATCATAGTATTTGGCTCGTCCGTTATTAGTAAGAGAAGAGTAAAAACAAAAAGACCTGCATATTATGGATAGCAAGCATCACACTCGAAGTTAGTCAGTTAGGCAAAATATTTACGATGCAATCAAAGTTTGAATCTTTCACATACTGTTATCAAAATATCCATCCATCCATTTTGTACAGTTGGCCCCAGTATATTGTCCGTATGTCGTGAGCATGCATATTGGTGGCATGTACAACCAGCATCATAGCGGTGTGCATGCGCACCCAATTGGGCGTGAGCGGGCATGAAAGGGGAGCTTATTCCAGTACAAAGAGGGAAGGTAGGAAAAAGCCTTTCCACCACTGCGGATTAGACGTATGCGGGGAACACAAGGTTAGGCTTTGTCCCGGGATCTTAGATTTCGGCCTGGTGCGTATGGTTTTATTTTATTTTTTAAGATATAGTGGTCCTTTCCCTTTTATGGCGGCATATGTGAGGCAACAAATCTTAAAATAAGAGCGTTTCTTGACTGACAGCCAATGTAGTTCTCTCAGCAGGGGGGCAGATGAAGCCCCAGAAGGGTGATCAAGAACGAGCCTGACTGCCGTATTTTGAACGTCCTGAAGTTTGGCAACTAAGGTTTCATTAGCATCTGCCAGAAGGGCGATACCATAGCCCAGTTTACTAGTTACTAAGGCTTGGACCAGGGTTCTACGGACCGAGGTAGGAAGATGAGGGAATATTCTGTGCAACAAGCACAGGTTCCAATAGCATATTCCAGTGGTAGCCAAGATGTTTTCTTTCATCATTAAGGCATGGTCCAGCTTCATCCCCAGGTTCTTCACTACTTGTTTGGGCACAGGAGTGGCACCCAGTTGGTAAGGCCACCAGTCGTCCATCGAGATCGAGGAGGCTTTGCCAAGCAGCATGATCTCCTTCTCTGCATTCATTGGAGATGGTTCTCATTCATCCAATCGGAAATAGCTAACATGCCTAAGGCAAAACGCTTTTTAGTCGCTATTAGGTCCTGGCTGAAAGTAAACCTCAACTGGGTGTCATCCACGTATGATACTATTTCAAAGCCCTAGTGCTTCGCAGTCCTGGCCAATGGAGCCATATAGATATTCAACAAAGTGGGTAATAGGCACGAGCCCTGCGGCACACCCCGGTCTAAGGTTGTCTTGCGTGAAGAGTAAGGGCCCAGGATGACAGTTTGATGTCCATTTGTCAAAAAAAAATTAAGCCATTTAAGTGCCAGGCCCTGTATGCCGATTGCTTGTAGCCTTTCTATCATCCTTGTATGAGAGATTGTATCAAAGGCCGAAGAGAGGTCTACTAGTAACAGCATAACTGGGTTTCCTGCATCCAACCCTTGGCACAGGGAGTCTGTCACAGCCAGTAGAGCTGTTTCTGTGCTATGGCCTGGGCGAAAACCTGATTGGGAGGGATCCAGAATTTGGTTGGTTTCGAGGTAGGTGCTCAATTGTTTATTAATTAGACTTTCTAGCTGTTTACCTAGGAGAGGTAACAGGGATATAGGGCGGTAATTGCCCAGGGATTTTTGGTCCAAAGTGGGGTTTGTTAAAATGGGCCGTACACATGATTCCTTCCACGCAGGCGGGATAGTGCCTGTTGCTACCACCGGCGTACACATTCACCGGTGCACAAAAATTGGCAAGTAAGGACATTATTTTAGGTTGGCAAATGTCCAGAAGAGAGCCAGCCTTGGCTGACATCAGAGAACCAAGTATTTCCTCCAATGTAAAAGGCCCGAATCTGTCAAATGGGTAGGGAGTAGCCTTTAACTGATCTACGTCAGGGGTGGTAATCTCTGTTCCCTGGGGAGAGGGATTATAACATTTTGTGAAGATGTGAGATTTGTCCTGAAAGAAATTGGCCGGTGAATCAGAGTTTCTGCTATACAGAAGGAGACTGGATACACGCCTGAGGGGAGGCAAAGTCATGGACTATATTAAAAGAGCTTTAGGGGAATTTCCTGCTTGTTCGATTTGGTTGGTGATAAAACTATGCGTGGCAGATTTGATGTTCTGGTGGTAGCAGGATAGGGCTTGTTTGTACAGGTCCTTATCTTGGGGCTCTTTGCTTCTCTCAAGGTTGCTTTGCTCCTCTCAAAGTTTTTGCACTTAGATTTTTCTGATTTTAGCTCTGGTGAGAACAAGGGGGCGGAAGGTCGATGATTGGTGGAACCATAATTTTTATAAGAAACCGTTGCCTCCAGTGTTACTGTTAGAGCAGAGTTGAAGGACTCCAATAGGTCGGAGACCTTTGTATTGCCTTGCGGCAAACTGGGGTGAAAAGCTTCCTCAAGAGCTTCAAGAGAAAGTTTATGCCATGGTCTATGTGTCTATTTGACATATATAGTTTACAGAGCGCATTATCCATTACAGCTGAAGAGGAAAAGTCCAGTAACCATCTGAAAAGTGCATTAGATTCTGATGGTCCCCCAGAATATAATGGAGTTTGTGGTAGATATTCAGACCTTCGTCTATTCTCAAGATCTATATTGCTTCCTCTCTTTCCTTTCCGAATAGTCTTTCCTTCATGGATTTACTCTGATGACTCTGCATTCTTGCAATTCCTTTTTCCAGCATCCAGCGGCTGTCATGGCGCGCCCTGCACGTGCACGTCATGACGAGCCTTTACAAAATAACCTGTTATTCCAGTGCTCCTGTTACGACGACGTGAACAGATGCATTCCTCTCTGGAGGTATTTTTGAGGGAGGAACTCTTGTCTCCCAGGCTAACCCCTTTAACCCCGCGACCGCAGGAGTTTAAGGGCAAATTAATTAATGCAGTTTTGCCTTTCACTCCTTTTTAGAAACCCAGCACTTCCGAGGCTCTATCTAATTTCATGACTGCGCTCATCTTCAATAAGGTAACAGCCTTATTTTTAATTTGTGCAACTTTCTTAATTTTAATCTTAGTATTGGTGAGTGGTGGTTTACCGTAGGTCCTTCTTTGGTTTTTCTTGCAGTAAATTGGAACCTTGGATGTTACCTTGGCCCTTTCAAACTAAGAAGTCTTTAAAAGATTTTGAGTGAGGAAGCCATAATCTCTACAAAGTAAGTCTTATGGATCGTGCCTGCCCTGGTGCATATTGAGTAGAGGCATTTTGGCATTTTTGACTGATGGCGTTCACCCTGTTTTTCAGGTGCCATCTACCTGTTCTCTACATTAGGAGCCTACAGGCCCACATACACCATTTTGACTACCCAGTGGAGGGTAGCCCACAGTAATTCAGTTGCCTTTCCCTAATATTAATCATTTTAATCATTTTACATGAATATAACATTAGATTCTAAGTTTTTCTTTTAATTCTCAGATGCCCCATATACAGTCCTGAGGAAGACCCCTTTGTAAGGATTAAAGCAACCTACGTATTGTTGGGGTCGAAACGTCGACTTTATCATATTCTGATGCCAGTTTGGCCAACAGTACTTCTTCATTGTGCCTATTCAGTGTATATAATGGCTATTAATTTGTTGACACTTATTTGACAGGCTGGAGAAGCCTTTTCATTGTAAATAGTATTGTGATGCATATGTTGTCACTACCTTTCCTTTCACCTTCAACCCTCACCTGATGCACATAACATTCTCTCCCCTATTCCTTCATTGTGGGGGCACTTCTGCTGTACATAATTTCCAGATGTTTTGCTGGCTTGCTAACGTCTATGGATGTTCAATATGAATAAATAATATTGAGCACGAATTTATAGTGCAAGTAATTCAGCACCTATTGGTATTTGACTGTGTGTGTTCGTAGAATTTGTCCTACTGGGACCACTCTCTTCTATTGTCCTGTCTTCTAAGTCATAATTCGTGGTTACCACCTCTTTTATCTGATTGCACTATCGCAATTCCATGCAACTAAAAGTTTTGATGGTGATCTTGTTTCTCGCATACTAAAGTATGTAGCCCAAATAAATATTTGGGGTCTCCTGGTTTGACTGCCCTGAAGTGTTCTGCTATTCTTTCTAGTATTGGCTGAATAGTATCTGCCCACACAGATCTTGTTGCATTTATATATCAGGATATATACCACAAATCGCGAGGCACAGTTGATATTGGCCTAAATGCAGAAAATGGGACATTTGTTGTAGCTATAGGAAGTAAAATCTCTGGCTATCCTGCATATTGAACAGTGCCCACATTTATAGAATCCTTTTGTACAAGAAACCAACCATGAAGTTTTCTGTGATGGACTAGTATAACTAGGACTAATGCTATTCCTAATTGTTCTTCCCTTACGGAAAGTAATGTTAGGGCGTGTGGTAATTTAAGGTTTGATCTGAACTTCTTTCAGCAGGTGCCAGTGTCTGCTGAGTACCCTGCGTACTTGATCTACATGTCTACCATATGTAGTAATAGGTCTGATGATTTCATAGTGGGTTGGATCCTTCTTCTTGATTTCTCTCAGGATTTTCGATCTATCGAGTCTCAAAGCCCTGTTCCTAGCTGCCATTACATACTGTTTTTCATAGCCTCTACTGAGTAATCTCTGAACTTTGTCACCAATATTTTCTCAGAATTGTATTTTGGAACTACAGATCCTTCTAGCTCTGACAATTTCCCCTTAAGGTATAGCAGTCAATTTGTGTTTTGGATGTGCACTTGTTGCATGTAATATAGCTGTACAAAAGGTCTCCTTTCTGTACATGCAACTCTGTAGTAAAGGGCTGCACTTGTATAATTCAAGGTAAATGACATGTTGTTTGAGTTGGAATTTAGGTAGGTTCCAAATTCTGGTAGTTTATCGGATGTTCCAATCCAAATAATCAAAATATCGTCTATGAACCTAGCCCAGTAGGGCACCACCCGGACCGCAGGCCTGCTCTTCCTCAATCCACCCCATAAATAAAAAGTCCATCGCAATCCCACATGTCTGGTGATACCATCTACTTTCCAATATGAACATATTATCATCACTACGGATCATAGACAAAAATCATTTCTATATATGACAAAAACTCAGAAGGTGTGTGACCGCTATATGCCCCAGCGATTCCTTTACTTAGGATGCCCAGAGGGCCCAGATCCACCACCCCCCTCGTCTTGGTAGGCTATCAAAATGTGGGAATCCATACACTCTGAGACCTGTACTTAAACGGAATGCTCGTACCATTTGATGGTTTGGTACGAGAGGAAGGAATGTCGCCGGGACATTTTCTGATACATACCTCCTGGAATTGTTTATTATAAAACAAATGGGTGGATATTACGCAAGAATTCTAAACTAACATGGTACTTCAATACATCTATGTAATGGGGAATGGTAGCCACCTTATTCGCTGGTTCGGAGACGCCCTTCATCTCTACCCGGCGGCGGACCTGACCCCACTGCGTACGAAATGGGAATCTGATTTAGGTCGCTCATGCACAGATTCAGAATGGAATGCAATACTAACAAGTTCCACACATGTTCCCCGCAATGCTAGGTTTAAACTAATACAGTTTTACATAGTACACCAAGCGTACGTTACCCCAGAGAAAATTAATCCGGATTTTCACAGAACCGACTCGCACTGTCCTTGCTGCACCCATTTAGACGCAGACATTGTACAGATGTTATGGACATGTCACAAGCTTCAACAGTTCTGGGAAAAGGTTATAGTACACCTTTCTGAGTGCACAGATAGACAACTTCTAAACTCCTGGGAATCGTGCCTACTGGGGTTATTCCCTAGGGGTAAAGCGCACAGGGCTACAAATCTGTTCCTAGATGTGGGCCTTGCGGTGGCTAAAAGACTTTTAACACAACGTTTGAAGTGCGGGGATCCTCCGGTGTTACTGGCCTGGTCCCGCTCTGTCCTAAATTGAGCGACAGCTGAGGGCGTATCCCTCAGAAGAGAGGATACACTGGGGCTACGGAAGTTTCCCCTCCGAAACACAATTATTGCAGTGCTGCTACTAAATCTACAGTCTGAATCAGAAACACAACTCTCACAACAAACAGAACCCTAAATCGGTTAAGTTAAGAGATGGGAATTAGCCTTACGTGCTCTGGGAAGTATGTAGTGACTCCAGTGACAGCACATATATATGGGATACTGTTTTATTTGGAGAGTATTGGATACATGACATTGTGGTTATACACAATTTCTGCTGGCGGGGGGTGTCTTGAGCTCTGTTTTTGCTTGAAGATACTTAGTTTGTTAATTTAGTATATGTATTGATCTTTAAATAGCCTGTGGGAATCTGTCAAGGTCCCTGTAAACGTATTGGGAAGAACAGAATACAATGTGAAATTTATAAGTGTATGTATAATAATAAGTTCACTGAATGTAGTCAGTTGATATAATAGGTCGTCCTGCTAATCTTGAGTAAAGATGCCTGATATATGTGTACCATGCACCTGAAAGAAATTACATTATTATGTATTACTATTATAATGACCATAAACAGATCCCCCCCCCAAAAATAGAAAGTGTGTGACCACTAGCATACTGATTTCTTGTTAGTGTACAGAAACACCATGTCCAAGGTTCCCAACAACAAATCCTCCTACACTATATCAAATAACATATTAAGGACATGTTTAATACCTTTAATGAATGACGGTAGATTCGATTCAAAGGGGGGTAAAAAAGTAGTAGAAAAGTATCCATAAATTGCTACATCTTTTCAGTTGGTCCACCTATGCCCGAAACTATTGGTCTGCCCGGGTGGTAAAGGACCCCTTTATATATTTTGGGTAGAGTATATAGGCAAGGATACCAGGGCTTGCCAATTTTTAGAAAATTGTATTCCTTACAAGGGAGAAATTCTTTGAGGAGAGTGTATAGGCAAGTATACCAGGGCTTGCCAATTTTTAGAAAATTGTATTCCTTACAGGGGAGAAATTCTTTCTAAAACCACATTTTGAGTTCCTTATTAAGCTTAGTGGAGAGACTGTGGACCGGGTTAGTGTCTAGGGAAGTGTAGCATAACACGTACTGAGTTGAACATGTATTTCCATATCATGGTCTGCTTTATTCATTAACACTACATATACCGTTTTGTCCGCGTCCATGATGATAATCATCACATCAGCCTGTAAAGTTTTAAGGGCCAGACGTTCTTGAGTGATCAGATCATTTCTAACTGATCTAGGCCCCATATTTGATGTCCTTCTTCACATTTGGACAAGCTATCTACACACGTTCTTAAAGAATAAATTACAGTTGTCAGTAGGTAAATTGGGAGTCCATTTGACTTGGGTCGTAGACCACTGTCGATACTTGATCATGTATCCATCCTTTTTTTTCTTTTTTTTGCAGAGTTTTATATAGTGTGAACTTGACCCGAATCCAATCCGGTATCAGAGCGCTTTACATAGCACCAGTTACGTTACATGAGGACACACATTCATTTTTTGTTAGGCACGGGGAGATTAAGTGATTTGCCCAGAATCACAGGATGTTCAGCGTCGTTACCGAGACTCAAATCCAGCTGCCCGAGGTTCCTCATCACCTTTAGTTAGTGAGACAATGGTGGTAGTGTTAATTACATCTTTTATTGTGAGGTTGCTATACGTAATTCTGTCTGCCATGCACCCGGTGTGGAATCTGACCTGCGGAGTACTTTTTAAGCACCAATTTGTGCACAAATCTAAAGATGTCAATTTTAACAAGATCAAAATCCAGATCAACAAATGGACAGAAACGTAAGCCTTTTTTCAAGACTTTGATCATATTAAGTGTGAGACTTTTGTCAGACAGGTTAAGAATTCTTACATCAGACGTTGTTACCAGTGTGCTTATTTCTCCCATTTCTTGCATGTCCAAGACCTTGTATGCATTTTCACTCCCTCTCTCGACTGATCTTTGGTTTCTTTGACCTCTTCTGGTCGTTCTGCGTTTGTGGATTTGGTATTTATACTCCAATTACCTATCCCAATCCAACACAGGTCCTCTAAAAAACGGATCTTACTTCCAGAGACATTTGAGGTACCCTCCCTAGGATCAGCGTCACTCTCATTGTCACTGCTAGAAGATATGCTGGATGAGCTACTACTAATGGTATCTGCTGGTGCATCAGTAGATTATCTTATTTTCTTGTTTATCAAGTAGTCAAATTTTCTAGAGAATGGAAAAACTCTCCCACCTAAGAAGGCGTTTTTATTCCTTTGGAATTTCCTAGTCTTCCTTATTTTGATGTTTCTGAAGTATACCATTAAGTATATAATAATTCTTTTGGGTAGTGTTTGGTAAATCCAATTCTTGTTTTCTTTCTCCATGTCCCTAATTTCCAGTTGGTATCTAGATATTTTTCATTCAGCATTAGCTATCAAAATTTCAATAAGATTCATAGAACTGTTAGTCAGTTCTTTTTCCCACTGTAACAGGAAGTCCTCGTCTAGATCATGATATGTAGGAAAAATCTCTGCTCTCAGGCCTCTTGGAATTCTGTTATGCTTTATGTGCTGTTTTAGGGTGACCGCATCCCACCATTTGGAAAGTTTGTTCATTTAAAGTTCTTAATTTTTTTAAATGTATCTTTTAACCCTTCATTCCTAATAACCCTGTCCAATACTTGAGTTGTTGAATAGCTCCTCAGCTATTTTTCCACGTTCCGCAATTGTTACCATATGCTCAATTTGTAATCACAATAATAATCCCTGTGGAACCTGGTGCTGCCAACCAATCATACATTCTGACAAGAGTAGGTGGCTAGGGGGAAATGGCGCACACACTTAATGTAGCCATAAATCAAAAAGTCCCAATCAGTATTAAAAATCCCGTAATGAGCACCCATTACTGGATTTCTTATACTGACTGGGACTTTTTGATTTGGGTCTACATTAAGTGTGTGTGCCATGTACTCCCAGTCACCTATTCTTGTCCGACCTGCTAATATCCATTAATTACCTTGCAATTAGTTATCTTGCCCTTTTATTATTGCCTGAAAATGTTGGGCACACAAAGCAATCGCAAGCATGCGCTTTTAAATATATGATATTTCAGAATGCAGCGTCTGCCTGAGTTTAGTGCTTGGTGCAAAAGGACCTAAAGCTGGCACTGACTCCAGCGGTACATCTCCCTGCTGGGGAATCTCTACAGGACTCGGGGGCTGTGCGCCCAGACGTATACACCGTAATAGCCAGAACGGTCTTTCTACCTTTCCTAGGGAATGGGGGGCATGATAGGATGGGTTTCTCTCCAGTCTGCCAACTGGGGGTGGGGGTAGACATTGTCATGGGGCCAGCCCTCATCTTACCATACCCTCACACCCCTAAAGACACAACAGTATTTTTGCTTTCGACCCCAGGGGGGAAGTTTTGAGGATTTATCCCCATCTGCACCGGAGGGTACAGAAAGCCCATTAGGTGTCGGGGATATATTTTTTTTAAATAGATGGGGGCTGGCATGGCCTAACATCAGGTGACATCCCCACCCCAAAGCCTCGCCACTCTTTCTTCCCCCATGTGGCCTTAAGCATCCTCATCCTTGTGGCAAGCACAGGAGAATTTGGGTTGTTTTGGATGTAGTTTTGACATACAGCCTCCAGAAAGGGGGTAAATCCCATTTTCCTTTCACTGGTAAATGGCTGAACTATTCAGGCTCTGGCTCATCAGGCAACCAGAAAACCTACGAACACTGGATATTTATGAAACCTATAAATCCAGTCAAATTCAGGGTGGTGTGGCGTGCGTGCGTCCCTCTACTTTTTATTGCCCAGAATAATCTGCAGAAGCCGCACAAGTTTTTTAGAACCCAGCAGATTCTTGAACTTTCTACCCCAGAAAATATGTGATTTTAGCTAAACAATGAGGTTTTCAGGGCATTTGGCGTAAGAAAAAGATTGTGGGATCCATGTAAGTCACTTTCTCAAACAAAATAGGGGGACTCCAGGGCTTTATACCCACACACCAAATGGCAGGAACTAAAGATCTCCGCTAAAGAGCCCCGTTTCGGGTGCCGGTCGGGCATTGCAGCGCCGGCCCGACGAGGAGCAAGTCCATATGATGAAGCATGACACCTAGCTTGCTGGGTGTGTGAGGACTCTAGTTCCGACTAGGAGGATCCCCCCATCCTCTATCCCTCCTTCTCTTTGTCCGCCCTGTGGGAACTGCATACCTTTCTTGTTGATGATCCATGTAAGTCACACAAACTTGGTCTCTCCTGGGTACTTAGTTTTCAGAAATGTCTGGGTTTAGTAGGTTACCCTGGGTGGTGTCCGAGCCTTAATACCACAACACGCCACTTTTGCCAAAATTGATAAATTCTGCTGCTACAACTTGATGTCTCCACGTTGCATTTTGGAGTTTATTTTGTCACAGGTGATAGACCCAGTCACATAGATGGAGTGCCGCTTTAGTAGGGAGAAGTGAGAAAGTTCAGAATAGTACATTTGTCATTGTCAATTTTTGGCTTCTAAATGTAAGCCCATGTGTAAAAAAATAATACATTTTGCAAAATGCCCTCTGAATTACATGATACTGTGGATATCTACAAATTAGGAGTTGTACAAATAACCACAATTCCTGAACTCATTATTTTGGGCATGGTTCAAAAGTGCATAGGTTTCTATCGTATCCATTTTTCATTGATTAGCTTCTACCATATGAATTTCTGAGTGATTTGTTTATAATGAAATACCGTTATAAACTGTAGCTCAGTTGTTGGCTCTGGGCAATAAACAACCAACAAACACTATATATTCCTGCAAGCTTAAGAATCTCATGTACGTTATGGCATCTTACTTTTGTAAATTGGCTATCGAGTTAAAAAACTATAGATTAAAACTGATTTCAATGATTAGTTTCTTTTGGAAAACCATGAGCAATCTACACAAATGACCCCTTGCTGAATTTGGAAAGGTATCCATCCAGAAATACGTAGCTTTACGTGTTCATCAATGGATTTCACAGTTTCCACTACAAACTGCAAATAGGTAGATACATTAAAAAATAGGAAAAAATGGCTACTTCTTGGAAACATGCAAAAACTGTGCGTGTTCCTGAAAGCTGGGAGGATCGTTATTTTAGCACAGCAAATCTTCTGTTGACCCCATTTTTAGAAACCAAAGTCTGCTTTGTTGCACAGCACTTCATTTTTCAGAACAGAACCCAGTATTTTGCTATATTTTGTCTATTTTCTTGATTCCCTTCAGGGCAATCCACAAAACCTAGTTACCTTTCGAAACCCCAACATGTGAAAAAATAGGGATGCAAATATGGCCTGGATACCTTGTGTGGAAGAAGTTATGAATTCTTAAGCGCAAAGTGACCAAAACATAACAAATAGCTCAGAAGGAGGAGGGAAGCCTTAGCAGCTATGGAATTAAGGTATTAGTGTAACCCACAAAACTGCTGACTACTAAGCACTGCCTTGCATTAGAATTGAGTAGACTTCTGCAAAGGAAACTGCCCTGCACTGCACTGCACAGGAGATTCATTCTAGTAAGGAAGTTGCCAACTGTAAAACTGAGTCTGCAGCTTTAAAAACTGCTACCCCATTTTACCAAAACTGTGTGATCATCTCTCAATTCCCTGAATTGTTAACCTCTTCGCTGCGGCGCAAATTCCGCCGCAGCGCTCCCGCAGTGCTGACATTCCGATCGCGGGCGTGGTCATGACGTCTCCCGGCCGTCGTCCCCACACGCCCATCGTGACTCATGACGGCCGGGAGACGTCATGAGCACGGAAGAGGTTAAAAATTCGAAACTCTTCGAAATGGACAACATACCATGATTGAGTGCCCTGGGTGCCCTACAAAAGGCCAATGTTTAGCTCAAAGCACCTAGAGCAGATTCTGTTCATGTTGTTCCACAATTGAAGTCTTCTTAGACTTATTTGCATCACTAAGCAGAAAAAGAGCCGAGGACTGTCCATAAGTGGCCCAGCTCTGTGTGTACTAAGTCTTGGGGTCGAAAAGCAATTGCTGTTTTTGCACAGCAACTGGTTTGCGATCTGTGGCTTATGTAATGCTGTGATGGATGAACTATTTAATCACAGTGCTAAGTGGACATATGGGGTTCACAAAAATTCTCTCTCATGCATATTAATGAGGATATATTTTGTTTCTGCATCCTACTGAAAAGACAGTGAAGGCAGTGATGTAGGCTTGTGAGGGACAGCACTGTATTTGAATTTGTGAAATGCTGAAACTGCAGGCTGTGAACCAAGAAGGACAGGGGCCGCAGTCTAAAACTAGGAACGAGGGTCCTCTAGCTGCTTTTCCTAATGTTTAATAACGAGTGTGTGTGTGTGTGTACATTGCAGGGGTCAACTACATTTTGAACTTGCAGTGTACATTTAGTACATTGCGCCTTTTGAGTTTTACGGTGACAGTCTGCAGTTGTATGATGTGCATGCTTTGGAATTTTGCAAAATCCTTTAGTACATTGGTCCCTTGGTTCCCGAAAAAAACCTATCTTTTGTTTCGCTGAGCTACAAGGTGAGTATATTACTATTTAATACATTGTAAATGCACCAGAATATAACTGAGCTCTAGATCTAATTTCTACCTTTTGTAAGTTACTGTACATTTCAAAGAAAGCCTTAATGCAAGCGAACAGTAACGGCTGGCATCTACTCAGGGAGTGGGGCAGGCAAAACAATAAAAAATTAAAAAAATTAGAACACTTACCGGATCCTGACAGAAGACGTCCTCCTTACTCCGAAATCTTCTGCTGGGACTGAAATGCAGGATCAAGCAAACTCCCTTGACCAATCCTCGCCTGCTCACGTGCTGTTAACCAGCATGTGAGCACTGCCCTGATTGGTGGGAGCAGCCTCTCTCGCCGCTCACCAGGGCACTGGATGCCTGTACTTGCTTTCAACGCAGCTATCTTAAGACAGCTTGGTTTAAAGTGCTCCTGTCTGGCTGGCCGTCACAAGACTGCCGGCCAAAAAGTTATGTACACTTTGAACAAGTGCAAAGGCAGCACTCTGTCCACCATTCCTCTCTGCTGTTACTCAGCAGGCCCTGCCCCGTAATGACGCTCGGTTCAGGATGGATGAAAAATAAAATGGTAATGAATTTGCATTTTATTTTTCATCTCTGGGGCTTTGTGGGGCACTTAAGTGGGGCAACACTCCTCCACTCCAATGGAGGAGCCGTCCTTGCAAGCGACGAGAGCCATACAGGATATGCACATTTGGGTTTTGGGAAACTTTATTGGGACAGCACTATTTTGAATCTCAAATCTTGCAAAACTGAAAAAGGCTAAAATGGCATCCCTGGCCTAAAGCATAAGCCAAGAACAATCTGTCTCTTCACTTGTACCACTTGCATGCAATTGCAAAATGTAAACATTACAGAGCAAGCATATAGATCATGAAGTGGGCGTTGCTTATCATTTTGTGCTACGCATTTTGCAAACGACCATTTATTGTCTGGGGAATGCCTATGCAAAAAAAAACGTGATTATACAGAACAAGCAGTGATCAGATAGTGTGGAGGGCAGGCAGTCTTTGTGGCACCTCAGCTATATAGAAGGAGACTCTGGTGAGGAAATATGTTCAGCGGTGTTCAGTGATGCATACAGTTCACTGCTTCAGGCGCGAATAGAGTAGTTCCATTTGGTACATGCACTTCACTGCGTCATGTGCCACTGATGCTGTGTCAGGCACTGCATACTGTGCACTGGTTTAGTTGTCGCTAGAGCAGTGCCAGGTGCTGCATAAAGTGCAATGCTTTAGTTGTCGCTAGAGCAGTGCCAGGTGCTGCATACTGTGCACTGGTTTAGTTCTCGCTAGAGCAGTGCCAGGCACTGCATACTGTGCACTGCTTTAGTTCTCACTAGAGCTGTGGCAGGCGCTGCATACTGTGCACTGCTTTAATTGTCGCTAGAGCAGTGCCAGGCGTTGTATAAAGTGCAATGATTTCGTTGTCGCTAGAGCTGTGGCAGGCTCTGCATACTGTGCACTGCGTTAGTTGTAGCTGGAGCAGTGCTCAAGTGCTTTGTGTTGCTTCAAGTGCTGCTCTTCTTTTCCTTCCATGCACTTTGGCGCCTTTATTTGACACATGAATGGCTGGAATTTGTGTCCTTGCACCATGTGCGCAGTTTTGAATGCGTGCTGTTGGACGTTTTTGACAAGGCATATGTACTCTAGCTAATTTTGTTCCTTTTCTACTTAATTCTCTGTACTCTGTTGAACGCAGTTTTTCTTCACCTGGTCTTCAAAATGTGTCTGTGTTTGATTGGTGTCCTCCATCTGTACACTGGCGGTGTGAAAACGTGTAATATTTTCATTAGCATACGCAACAGTCATTTTGGCTGTGGCATCCATTTCATTTCCTTTGTAATTCGTCCTCTGCTGTTTGCCTTTTCACCCTGCTTGTGTCATCTATTTTAGTTGACGTCTTTCGACATAGCTAAGCAATGCACTTGCTGGGGGGGGTTTGTAGCTACCAGTGCAACTAGTCTTAGATGTTATCTGTTGACTGTTTACTGCTGCCATAAGCATTCCTGCTCCCCCTCCCTATTTGCTGACCAAGTAGTCATCCTTCTGCCCTTGTTTGCTGATAGCTATTTCTAAACTTGTTCTTTCCATTTCTGTCCATATGCTTACATTGCAACAAAGCTGTATATAAGTATGATGGTTTGTGAGTTCAGTGTACCTCATCCTACAACACTTGAGAGTGTTGTGTAGACGTGGGCCCACTCATGAGTGATTATTAAACTTGTTGTTTTATTTCAACTCCAGTGACGATCTCTTTTTGTTAGTTTTTGGACCCGTGGATGAGAGGGTGACCCTGCACCAGTGTGCTCACTTTTGGGTACATTTCCACAGCAGTGTCTTTTGTGATTGTGGCTCCGAATGTCAATTGCAGTGGAAAGGATGCGACGGTGTGAGGAGTGCGGCCACTGGGCAGCCCTTCCTGAACATGGACTTCCATGATGAGGTGGTTCCTTTTACTAAGTCGAACAACCCCTCTCACCCCCTCATCACACACGTGTTTGCTTTTGAGGGTATGTGGAGTTCTGGAATATTTAGTGGTGTGCTTGTGTGCTTGTTTAGAAGAAGCAGACATTGGATGTTTAAACAATGACCTGGCCTGATTGCTGGCATTGCTGGAGCAATTTTCATAGTGGGGGTGCTGTCTAATAACATTACCTCACTGATGTTGCCAGAAGAAAAACATTTGAAGGACCCCTTTTACTATTCATTATCCTTCTAAACTCTTTCAAGATTTATGGGGGTGCCGGAGCACCTCCGGCACCCTTAGTTCCAGCACCACTGGCTGGCATGGATGAAAAGTAGCTACCATGGAATCCAGCAGTTCATCAAGTGCAGAATGTATGTCTGACATACAGACTCCATTTCAAAAGCAAGGAGTGCAACTCTGATGCTGCAGCTGTGTCTCTGGCTTCGTGGGTGGTGTCTGTTGTTGTGCCAGGCTCCTGACTTTGGGTGCCTTGAAGCTTGGAATACAGAATAATAGCAGAGAAAAGCAAGGCGCACCCAGGATCGATGCTTATTCAGACCAGATAGGAAGCAAGAACATAGTTACTGAAGGAATTGGTTCAATATCCCATTGATCTAAGGTTGGTGAGCTCCCGGAAAGCAGTCACTGCTACAAATACCTCCTTAAACGCATTTTAGATAGGGTTTAAAATCCATGTTGCCAAGTTCAAAACCAAAATTAAATAGGAAAACAGTCATTCAGTTAAAGACCACAGAGTGTTTTTTCAAAGCTAGAAGTTGCCACAATAAACCAGCGAACAGACAGTGACATTAGTTAGGATAAATAGCATTGAGCTGGGAACACCCGTCAAGAGATTAGTTTAGAAGAGTACTGACCTTCGGTTAGACTGTGCATTCCTTGTGGTTGTGTTTAAGCTTGTTTTAGATCAGGTCTCACTTCTAGGTTGAAGGCAAAAGAGAAAATACACAGTGGGAAATGAATGTCCAGGGAGGGGCTTTGTTCCTTTAGATAGACCCACAATAGGAGGAAGATATAGTTGGGCATGATTTGGAAGATGATGCAGATTAATTAAGTCCATTTAAGCTCGCAAAGCTTCCCTAAATAAAATCCTCAGGTCCCATCATTGTGAAATTCAGGGGGGTAGGTGGGAGCCAGCAACCAAAATTGGGAAGCCACCGTGTTGATAGGGATTGGTGATGAGTAGATCTGTTTTTATCATGGCAGATATAGAATCCATATATCATCTTCTAGGGCAACAAACCGTTTGAGCAGAGGTTTTGTGTTAAATTGGATACACTAATTATGATTAGGGCTCCCGGTTTTCCGTTTTTACGGATTTCTACATATAAATACAGACGGAAATCTATATTTCCTTTGTCTGTATTTATATTTAGAAACGGCAAAATACTGAAAAATGTTGCCACACTGCCGTGCTCGAATCCAGCCACGCCCCCTTCCTACTGCTGGAAATTCCTTCCCAGGCGCGCACACAGCCGCACCCGAGTACTTCACAGGTCTTTTGAAAGACCATTTACTTGTTAACGAGGCTTTATTGTTCTTTCACCCCATACATTTCACGTGGCAGCGTGAGAGCTTCGGACCGACATAGCTATGCATCTGATTCACGCTCAGCACCAGGCGTCTAAAGTTAGGAGGAGGAGACAGAAGAAAGGTGCTATTATGGGGCACAACACTGGATGTAGCCTGCAGGATAAACTTTTGCACCCCAGCGGGGTCAACTCAGTCTTCATCATTCCAGGGTCGCTAAAAAAATAATACCACCGCCGCCGTCACTCCTGCACACAGAGATCAAGGACAAAGGAGGGCCCTCCGAGGGGGCAGACCCCGGGCACAGACAGGGAACCACGCACACAGGCCCGCTTTAAAAACAGACACAGGAAACAACACGCAGGCCTGCGCTTAAAGCAGACTGTCAGCGAGTCTTGTCCACGGGACTGCTCCTAAAGCAGGCACAATCATCATGGGAACTACGCAATAGCAACCGCACAATCACAAATGTCTGCCCTGCTGATTTAGGTGTTTTTGAGGCAATACTAAAGGCCCACCGTTTCCTCCAAATAATCGTACTGCTATTGAGGAAGCCATAGGTTGAATCTGTTAAAGAGGTCAAGCCCAGCTCTTCGAACAGGAGCATAAAAGGAATGGTTCAGGCGGTCACAAAAATCTTGCAATGGCCTACCTTTGGTAAAATTGTTAGCATTAGTCAGAGGCGCAACTAGAGACAAATTTCGGGGGGGGGGGCTGAGCAAAAATTTCGGGGGGGGCTGAACTTTAAGCAATAGGCAGAATGGAGCTGCAGGGGTTCTTAGAAGGGGTGAAACAACAGCGAAGCCTCATTAACATGCAAATGGTCTTTTAAAGACCTGTGAAGTGCTCGGATGCGGCTGCTTTTTTGCCCGGGAAGGTGTCTCATCCCGGGCTGCCACACACGAGGGGGGGGGGGGGGGCTGAAGCCCTGTGAGTCCAATGGGTGTTGCGCGCCTGGCATTAGTCAAAGCAGATCTGACAAGTCGGAAAAGAGAAGAAGGGTGGGTGGAAGCGTGTTTATTTCCTGGTCTCAGTAAACTTCCTATTTTGGCTGAACATCTTTTTTTGTACCTTTTTATAAGGACTCAACATTTATCTTTAAAAACGGTGTTTCTAGTCTCTTATTTTCCATCAGTCACCTTGTAATTAGCAGAGCATCCCAGGATGTGTTGTGTGATTGTGGCCTGGACATACAGTTGGCCAACTTCTCATCCCTGAAAGATTTTATGGATCCAGTGAAGGGTTTGTAGGCTTAGCAACAAGAAATAGTAAAGGCAAGCGCAGGTTTAAGTAGGTTGGTAACATGAGGTTGTACCACTTCTTCCCGTTTCCTAGGGAGGGCTAGTTTCAATACAGGAAAAGAAGAAACAGTTGTTGTAGGAGGTAATTTTTGCTAGGTAAGGGAAAAATGCTTAAAAATGTGAAATGAACTAATTCACTTGAAGGCAGATTTCTAGCTGGCTTTAGATGGAAATACAGAAGCGCTGGCACATGTTTACTCCTGATAAGTGCTTGTACTCTATCCTAAAGTGTTTTTATAGCAGAACTGAGAAGCACAGGTACTCTCCTTTTGAAATTACTCAGTACCGGACCATTTATAGCACTGCTAAAGCCACAACAAATCACTAGTTTAAGTGAGCGCATGTATGCATTGTTAATTTAAATAAATGTGGAAAAATACTAGCTGTAGCGTCGTCTTTTACTTGTGGCAAAAATAAATGTGGATAAATCCAGAAAAAGTGCCCAAAAAATAAATATGGATAAATACAGACGGAAATGGCAAAAGAATAAATACCATAAAACCGGGAGCCCTAATTATGATGAATTTAGGAACAGGTCAAATAAAAATAAACAATAAGCAAGGACACCAGAGCAGTGATAATTTGATGTATAATGTAATTTTAATATAAGAATGATCTCGTTTGTCTGAGGATCACTGGGCTGTAAATCTTGGAAGGCGAAGCAGTACATTTCAGGAGAAGAGTGGGATATTTTCTGTTCCTTCTTGCTATATCTCACATACATTTCCATCATGTGAAGATCATCACTCTCCAACACATTTATCCACAGTCTCAGTATGTTTCAGTTTACCCTTTTTCAATAGAGAAAAAGTGACCCCTCCATCACTTAAAAATTGGCTTCTCTTTTGGCATGCGTCAACTCTATAAACTACTTTATAACCAAATCTGATTCTTTCGTGAGTGTGTATAAGCCCAGTTTATTATGCTGTAACACTTGCTTTCCCCATTTTTCACTTATCGCCTACATAGTTTATAGTTGATTGGGCATATGTGCTTTATTTAAATTTTCACCTTATGGCATGAACATCCTGGGACTTTGAAAGTAGGGGAGAGAACATCTCCATGGTCATATAGGAGGTGGAGTACAACTACAGAGTTCGGGGCAACCTTGCCAGTAAAGGAGCAATCTTATCAGGTATGCGGAGCAATCCTAACAAACACACAGAGCAATCTCAACAGACATGCAGAGCAGTCTTAGGAAGCATACAGAACCATCTTCCACCAGTTCAGGAGCGGCAGGGAAACTGGGTGCACGCTACCGATATTTGGGGTGGAGAGAAGACCCATAGAAGAATGAAGAGGGGCCTGGGAGATCTGGACAGTATTCCTATGCAACTGGAAGTGAATGTCTGCTTGACACTCTATTTTTCTTTCAATTATATTTATTTTTGCTTTTTATATTTTCTATACACTTTAAGAATTCTATGTCTTCTATTGAGGTTTGGACTGGTTGTTCGTTGAACACTAAAACGCCATAGTACCTCACATGTGCTTCAGGCCTAGTTTATTGGAAGCAAGCATATAACAACCAATATAGCTGTTGGTGGGTTTTATCCCAATTAATTTTCCTGACAAATACTTTTCCCGACATTACATCATCAAATGCTAAACATATGAAATGGGCTAAGGGGGAATAGTTGTTTTATTAAAAAATATAGTGAAAATAACTTTCACTTAAAAACGAGCCTTTGGAATGCAGTCCAGCTTGGCCAAAAGTAGAAAATATTTTTTTTTTAAAGAGGCACAATGCATGCTTACAAAATGACACTAGTACCATTTTCTTTTGTCTACCATCTGAGATGGATTGCTAAATTTAGAAAAGTGGAGAAGAATTAACAGGGAAGGGCTCTTTTTTTTTTAAGGTGGAGGGATGGCCTGGTCCTATCAAAAATAATGAAAAAAAGACAGCATGGGGGAGCAAAGGAGGAGCGTGTGTGCGGGGAAATAAAAGGGAGGGGAGAGGAAAAGCAGCACATAATGGAAAGCAACATGGAGGGGGGAGAAGCACACGCACAATAAAGCACCAGGGAGCATGGAGGAGGCATGGTGTATGGCATGGGTACTCACAAACTTTCTCTCGGGGGGGCAAATATGCAGTGTGGTTTGTGGCAAAGGGCCGCACTGGGGAGGGCGGGATCAGTAGGGGCGGGGCTAGAGTAAAAAAATAACCTGTGACCATGAGATCGAACACAGGCCCCTGCAGTGGATGCATTAGGCCACTGAGCCACCAGACCCTATATATATATATATATATATATATATATATATATATATATATATATATATACACCACACACACCACCCCCCCCCTCTCTCTCTCAGTGGACTACTGTGTCCACTGCAGGGTCCTATAAATATATATATATATATAGTGGCCAGCAGGAGTGGAGAAATAAACAGGGACACCTTAAGGATTTTGGGTTCCCTGGGCCAAACCTATTTTGGGGCCCCATGGTCAGAACAGGTTTTAATTTCAGCTCTTTCATGCCTTCTTAGGCCAGGGCGCTGACAGTATTCAGTCACAATTGTCCAAATTCTGAAAGTGTTTACATCTAATGTTCAGGGATAGTGTGTGTTATCAATATTCTAACACATCACCAGTTCACTCATATTACTGCACATAATATCTGTGACACACTGCTGGAGGAGAAGAGGCTGCGGGCGAAGAGGACGTCGTCGGCAAGACGGAAACAGGAAGCTGATCCGGGGCTGGATACCCACCGAGTCCAGTCAGGGGCCTTTCGCAAAGATTAATGTAAAACAGAAACTTGCACTGTATGACTCGTGCGTTCTGCGGCCTGTATGTGGGGTGCCACCCACACCCTTTGTGTTCCCAATGACACCCTATTGCTGCCGGGAGTGTGGTCGCGAATATGGAAGGATTTTCTGGCCAGGTACAGTGCACATTGATTGGTTTGATTATCCCTGAATTTGATCCACACACCCTCTGTGTACTGCCAGTATCAATAACTGAGTTGTGAGGGCATTTTAACACTGTGCCCCACCCACCAGATCAGACAGCGGCATAGTGCATAGAAGAGGAGTGCGCACGTATTCACCATATATTCGTGGTCTGTTCATGGTCTGCACGTTTCCGTATTGAATAGTTATGTTCCTGCTGCCAACTTCTGTGGCAAGGTCCGCGGGCTGCCAAGGAAGTCCTGCCGGTCCGCTGCCGGGCCGTGGGCTGTACTATGAGTACCACGGGTGTATGGCAAGGAAGAAGCACACCGAGCCTGAAACATGGGGGAGACAGCAACACAGAATGTGGAGAGAGAAGCACCCAAGGGAGAGAGCTGAAAACCACATGCACTTTCATGGACTGTTTGAGCAAAATAAAAAAGTAGCTCCCTAAAAGTGAGCAGTGGAAGAATAAAAGCTAGACAATCAGAAGTGGTAAAAAGATATGTTGCAGGGAAGGGGCAAACACAAGATGGACAGGCTGGGACAAGGAAGACCATTGAAGAAGACCCAAGCAAATGAGTGCCTAAAAAGGCTACCAATGGTAATGCTCAAAGTCCCGATAAGTTCTTGGGGAAGACACAATAGGTAGTTTGCAACCAGACAGTCATGCATAAAAAAGTGGGGTTCAGGGATCCCTTCCAAATGATATAATATCGGGCGATTTAGTGGATGCGATGTAGTGGGCACGGGATCTAGTAACATAGAACCCTCTTTTTTGGGTTTGGAACACTGTATTGAATGGTCACTGCAACATGGTATTTTAAGAGGCCGTTTAGCATTGTGCTTTTATTCAGGAAAATAATTTAGCAGAATTTGTAATGTTGCCTGTGAGGGTGATGCTGTTTTTCGTTTCCCATTAGTTGTTTTGCTCCTACCGTTTATTTCATATGTTTCTCATTTGTTCACTTTACAATACCATTTTCACACTAACAGCAGTATCCATGCTGTTCTATTGAAATGCTATCATATGGTCCCAAAAGGTGTATTTTTTTCGGCTGCCTTTTAGAATGAGTCCATGTATGTTTTTTAAAGGATATGTAACAATCGCATAAATAGACTTTACTTCTGTATCTACACACTCTGTGGGGATCTGGTTTCTATGGTAAAAACCAACTCTTCAAACGATGGATTCACATTTCATTTCTTGCCTATTTTTCTCTGTGCTCTGATTTGTTGCATTCAGCTATAGCTGCTCATTTTCGATTTCCACCGACTTTTGAAAATACAGAATACTCTATTTGCAAACTGTTAGTCTGGTATGTAGATAAAAGAAACATTCTGAACCTTGTTGTTTTTTCTCATGGACTGGGAATTGGAATCCCGAAGTTAATTAAAAAATGTTCTCTGCCTAAAGCTGGTTGTCAGTCTTCATGTATTGAATGGGATACCCCGTCCTCTGTTCAAGTCATTGCTTTGTTAAGCAGGATTTTTTAATTCCGTGTTAGAATCAAATTTCATGTAGGTCAGCTTCACCAAAGGGAGGTTGGGAGATATCAAGTAATTGGAACTCTGAAGAGGTGCAGTGTCTAGAAGTTATAAAAATACAATTATACACCTTGTACTAAGAATTTCTAGTTAAACTTAATTTAATAATTCCATTCATACACTTGCAGGATGCAATGAAGTACGGTATAATTATACAGAAATTCTAACAGAGATTAATTGCTAAATAAAACGTATGTAATGCGGGTGGGGGGAGGGGTGGAATGGCGCAAGTGGTTTAACCTCTTGGACCACTGCAATGCTGAGTTCTACCTTAGTAAAATGCTCTTTTCGTCTATAGAAGTAGAAGGGGACAGACGTGAACTGTGATTGCTGTAAAGAGTAGAAGTAGCCTTATCACAGAAACAGCACTGTCATTAATATGCTTGTTCCTGAAACTAAAGGTGAGAGTGATTAGGTAGCGGAAATGCAATAAAATTGTGTATTACTGTATTAGACAGATGTTTGGGTCACTGAAAAATATACTACTGATATTTCCTGGGTATTCATTTTTTGAAGATGGAAGTCTGACACTTTCCAGATGAATACATGGAATGGTTAATATTTTCGTTGTGAGATAGCACATCATGTTATTTTTTTTAATGAGACTTAGATTATGGTGGTACATAGTCGATGTGGTGGTCCGACAACCGCCGCAGAGCGGGACCGCCTGCAGTATTACAACTGCAGCGGTCGGACCGCCAGGAGACCGCCGGCACTGCTGGGATCAAGGATCCCACTGGGCCCGTGGTCTTTCATGCTGCAGGAATATGCTGGCAGTGTCTCAGCCGACACTACCAAGCTTATTCTGACTTGCTAGTTCACTTCCCTTTTCAAGACGGTGAACTCGCCATGAAAAGGGTGGCGGAATGGCAAGAAAGGGAGCCCTAACTGGGCCCCTGCCAGATTTTGGCCTGGGGATGCATGTGGAGGGGTACATGTAGTGCATCCTCGATTTGCACCCCCAGTTCCTGCACGGTGTGGCATGTATGCCACCCCATGCAGGAATGTGGAGTCTGCGCTTTGAGCAGAGGTCTGCCTGCTTGGCTCATTTATGAGCCTGACAGACCGCGGCTCTCGGACTGCCGCAGGACCACCTACCAGTCCAGGAAAAAACACTGATCTGGCGGGCGGTCTAACCACGGGTTTGCCGTCCCATAGCAGACAGTGCATTGCTCCATCTATTATGGTACCGCCAAACTCTTAATCGGGCCCTACTTGTTTTTCATATCCTCGTGGAGAATTCCCCACCGGCTACCTAGTACTAGTTCTATGTCGCTCCAATGGACTCTTCTTATGCAGTTGATATTAAGGGCATACTTTCTTGCTGGATTGTTCACTGTATAAATCATTGTAGAATATGGTGATAGATCAGCTTGCTAAATTCCTGGCCCTACAGCATGACTTAGTCTAGGATACTGCCACGCTACTTGGCACATACATAATGTGCGATAGCTGTTATAGCTCTCTTTCTCCTGGTCTGTCTCCTCCTACTGGGCCGGTCTCCATCAGAAATTGACCGTACACTTTTTTCTTCCTATAAGATATGTTGGATGCTTCCATAAATCAGCTTTCAGATATTGCATACCCTCATGTTCATAGTTTTTATCTGTTATGTGAGATTTACCGCAATGGCTCATTATGTTTATGCATGCTAGATGGCCTTTGAGTTACAAGTATTTTGGCTACAATAAAAAATATCTTTAATGAATGTTAGGGTAGTGGTGCATGAAATGCAATGTCCAGGTTAAAAAACTTGTTTTATGGAAGGTTAGCCTCGGTGACTGGAAGATCTGCTTCTAGATTCCTCTTCATGAGCAAATGTAGATCAGGGGGTGCCTTTTTGTAGGCTGAAGCCTTCGTTATATTTATCTAGCTGGCGTCTTGACTTACTTTATGTAATTCTCAGTACAACACAGAAATATTTTAAGATGTGGTTTGTTTTTAATGCTAATTGAGCCTCACATTACTTACTGAAAAATGACTTTTGTTTAGATAATGTATTTTAGAACAGTACTAATAACATGAAAAAGCCCACCCCTTTCACTTTCTGTTTGTAGGCCCACTAAGTTGTTTGCAGCTTCCACCCAGAAATGTAAATGTATGAATTCTACCTCTCAGAAAACACCGAATGGAGGCTAACTCGCTTAGTATCCCTTCGACTGGGGTGCCTTTACGAAGGCATAAGGCTACATCTGAAAAAACATTCATAAGGAGATGAGTTGGCCTAATGGCTAGGGCGGATCTGGGAAACTGGGTTCGAGTCTCGGGAATGACGCTGAGCATCATGTGATTCTGGGGAAATCACTTAATTTTCCCGTGCCTAACAACGAGTGTGTCCTAATGTAATGCAACTGGTGGTAAGTAAAGCGCTCTGATACCCGATTCGGGTCAAGTTCGCGCTATATAAAACTGTTAAGAAAAAATAATAACAAGAAGAAGAAGAAATTAAGGGAAAGGCTTTTTCCTAGGTCACTACAAGGGGTGCTATAGAGCAACGATGTCTGTTAAGAGCATTTAGCATATTTAGATCTGGCTTAGGAACATCTTTATTTATGGTATGCAATCAAAATAATTAATAAATAAGAAATAAACATACATATGTACTTTCATAGACTAAGCTTTGGATCAGCCCTCTTCATCCATTGGCTGTTAATCTGTCATTTTCATTTTGCGGCAGTCCACCGCATTATCTAGATGTGGGTCAGTCCACTTCAGCCACTAGTTCTCTTGCTCCATGAGTAGCAGACTTTTTATTGATCACATACACATTGGCCTTAAAAAGGTGCCTTTTAATGCCAGGCCTGGTGAGCATATGTTTTTGTTTTCCGTTCTTTATTCCTTTTTAATGTAGTCAGTCAATCTAGAAAACTTCTAATGCCGAAGACACTCGTAAAAAGTACAAACGGATAAAACAGAAACATCTAAAAATCTGTTAAAATAGGACTGAATTTTGACTACGTACTGCAGATTTTAAAAAAATGAATCAACATCAAAACACGCATTTTCGAGGGAGAACATGGCGGCCAGCAGGTCGCGAGAGGCTCCGAAGGGACAGGGCGGTTTACCGTGTGTACAGTCTGTAACAGCTTATGAATGTTCGTGGAAGTTCATTGAGATTTGGTGGACTAGTGAGAGAAATGTAATTTTGTAAGTCAATGGTCTATTTTCGCGGTAGCCCTGGAGGACGGAGAAAGCGAGTGTAACCAGTGCACCTTGCTGGTGAAGCTGTGGGCGTTTTTTCGGCCAGGTGCGGTGGAAGAATTGGTAACGTGCTGCTGACATATCCCGGATCGGGTCCAGGCGCTGCGGTGTCTTTTTCGGCGTGATTCCCCTGGACCTGCGGATGAGGTGGCGGGGATAGCGGTTTCCGCTCCCAACACTGCAGCGGTGGCAACTACGGATGGGAAGTTGGACGAGAGTCAGGGTGTGCAGGTTGCCCTGTGGTCACGGGCGGCTCTGGGGGTGCGTCGCGGGCGAAAGGCGGCGGCGAGATTCCCTATTCACAGCGGCAAGGGGATGCGAGAGACTCGAACCCCCACAATCCACCAGAACTGTACCGGGAAGTGGAGGACAAGAGGAGTCGCTGGAAGAGACGGTTACTAAGTTGTGAGCTTTGAGCACCAAGAAGAATATAAAAATAGCATAATCTAAACCTGAGCAAGAAAAAGGCGAAGGCATTAATACAAAATCAAACAAAGGCAAATTTCACGCCCTCATTAAGAGATTATTTTAAAGCAGTGCCTAGTACACTGATATTAAAGCTGGTAGACCATATGTCTACACATAAAGAGAGCAACCCTAGTAACTCTTGTAAGGTACTTCATTTTCCTGAGGGTATATTAAGTCCCAACAAGTTTCAGCCTTTTGTAGATATGTCAGCAGAAAAGGGTCCGGAAGAATTTTTGATGCCAGATAAAGGCGGCGATACATCAAATCTGACTGAGGATGGGACTTCTTTAACGGATAGCCAAATTCTGGATTAGGAAGCAGAGCACACTGAAACATCAAGAGGCCATAACAAATTCACCCACATCTCGGTCAGCTCTGGATCTTTTACAGGCCCTAATGGAGGAAGTGAGACGCAGGTTCCAGGTGTCAGAAAAAAACCAAGCTGAAATTAAGGTATTCTGCGAGAAAATGGAAGATAAGTTAGATTCATTGACAGCGAGAGCCGCAACTCTAGAGATCACGTTGGCGGAGCTAACCGTAAAAGCAGAGGAGAATGCAAAAGATCTTACTAGATTAAAAGAACGTGAAATTGGCATTCAAGATAAGTTGGAATCTATTAAGAATTCTCAGCGGAGAAATAATCTTCAGTTACTTAAAGTCCCCGAGGGAGTTGAAGGAGACAATATCAAAGAATTTGTAGTAAAACTAATTAAGCAAACAACTAAAATTGACTATTCAGAGCAAGTTCTTGCTGCTGCTATTCAGAGGGTGCATAGGGACCCGTTCAGACTAAGTCCAAACAAAACCAGACCCAGAAAAATCTTGGTTCACTTCTTGACTTATAATTTAAAAGATGAAATACTGACCAAAGCACTGAAGTCGAACGTACTAAGTGCGCAAGGGTTCTCCTTTCAAAATTCGGTCTGAAATCTCCTCCAAAACAGCGTCTAAACAGTGGGAGCTGGGAAAGTTATTAGATCCTTTCAGACAATTAGGTGCAACAGCACATCTTAAATTCCCGGCCACTTTAAAAGTGATGTTTAACAACAAAATGCACGTATTCAGGCGGGTGAAGGAGGCAGAAACCTTTTTGCAGTTTATTTCAGGGCAAGGTAGTGGACCTCCGGCTCGCTAGCATAGCCAGTCTTTTTAGCTTCAAATTTCCAGGGTAATTCCATTATAAAAATTAGGGGAACTAGGAGAAGACCTTTAAATTAACCTTTGAAAGCACTAACTAGCAACCACATTAAGAGCTATGGATTTTTAACCGTCCTGACCAATGAGAGGGAAGCCACAAAAGCCAGGGTAGGGTCATAAGAGGAAGAGGGGGGGTTCTCCAGGGGATCACAGGGGTGGGTGGAGAGGGGCTAAAGGGACGGTCACTGGGTGGGGAGCATAAGGGAAAAAATAAAAAATAAAAAGTCCAATTCGCCAAAACAAATCTCATAAGCAATTTATCATTCATATTAGGAGAGATGACACAGACCACAGTTGATCAGGCAATATATTTGAGGATGATGTCATGGAACCTAAATGGGCTGAGGGTAAAACATAGGATGGATAGGATATTCCAATCCTTGAAAGATACTCCAGAACAAATTCTTATCCCCCAGGAAACACACTTAACTGAGAAAGAGATGAGGAGTCGATGCAAAACTAAAAGCTGGATTCATGAAGTTATATGCATTACACAACTGATAACAATAAAGGGGGTGGCTATAATCATAAAATAAATCCTGCTTTGTCAGTGGAAGGTTTCAAAGTTGACAAAATGGGAAGATGGGCTATAGCTAAAATAAGGTTCCATACATATAAATTTACAGTAGCAGGGTATTACGGCCCTAACCTAGACGACCCAGCTCCTTTAAAGGATCTACTTGCTGAGCTACTGCTTTTTTGAGATCCCTTAATACTGGCAGGTGAATTTCATTTGGTCTTAGACCCTGTAATGGATTGGTCTTTAAACAGCAGAACACCCCAGAATTGTAAAATGAGGTCTGTATTGAAAAGCACGATGAAACACCTTGGATGGATGGATATATGAAGAGAAAGAATGGGAAGTAGGAGGAGAGGGTATACTTTCCATAATAAGAAACATGGTCATAAGTCTAGATTAGATTTCTTTCTAGTTGGTATGGAGTTGAGGGAGTGGGTGAAAGACACAAAACACCTAGGGGGACACTTATCTGACCACGTGGCAGTAATATTCGCTCTGAAACTCCCAAATAAATTAATCAACAGAAGATGGGCCCTAGATCGAGCCATCCTGTTTGAGGAGGAAGTAATCGAAAGATTAATAACAGACACAAAGAACTATTTTTTGATTAACATGGAAAGTACCTCCATAGAAACAGTATGGGATGCTTATAAAGCCTTTTTAAGAGGCTGCATAACTTCTATTCAAATCTCTAGACAGAAGAAATACAAAGCAGAGGTAGAAGAAATAGAGCGTAAAATCCAGAAGTTGGAGAATGAGCCTACCCCCCAGGGGGATAGAATGGCAGGGAGAACCTGCGAGATTCTGCAATCTCTTAAAACAGATCTGGCGGGGGTGTTAGATGCTAGGTTAAAGATGAGGTGGGAGGCCAACAAGCTGGCTCATTTTGAATATGGGGAAGGCTGTGGGAGGCTCTTAGCCTGGAACACCAAACAGGAACTAGCAAAAGGCAATATAAAAGAAGTAGTTTGTGACACTACTGGAAATCTATGCGAGAGCCCCGCAGATATTGAAGAAGCCTTTCGAAAGCATTTTAATAAAGTCTACCAAGAAGAGCTAACCCCACAGGTCAAGATGATAGAAGCATGGCTTGAATACTTCCCTTCAAAAAAGATCAGTGATGAGATGTCTAGTAATCTCAATAGACCAATAAGCTATGATGAAATCAAGACGGCAATAGAGACAGGAAAAAAAGGCAAGGTGCCAGGACCAGATGGTCTACCGGCCGAGCTGTACAGATCATTGGGCGAGGTCCTTATTCCTGAAATGGATAAACTATTCACCCATATTTTTGAAAGGGGCGGGAATATGCCCCCCTCATGGGATGAGGCCACTGTTTCCCTGATTTTAAAACCATCTAAGCCACTTAGTGCGACTCGTACAGACCAATCTCTCTGCTTAATCTTGATTATAAGATTTTTGCAGATTTAGCAGAGATTGAACGTAATTATAACCGGTTTACTACATGAAGACCAAAAGGGATTCGTCAGACGGAGAGGCATCCAAGATCTAACATATAACCTGATCAGAGCCATAGAGATGGCGACACTATATAAAATCCCAATGGCTATCATCACGCTCGACGCTACCAAAGCGGTTGACCTGGTCAACTGGGCCTATCTAACTCATGTATTGAATAAATGTCATTTGGGGGAACATTTCTGTGGGGCAGTTTCTTTGATTTAGCAAACTCCAACAGCCAGAATTCTGATAAATGGCAACCTCTCTTCTTCTATAGCAGTTCAGAGAGGGACAAGGCAAGGATGCCCTCTCTCACCTTTGCTCTTTAATCTATATATAGAGCCTCTCACAGAAAGGATTAGAAGGCATGAGGATATACTCTGGGGGGGGGGGGTATCATTATATGCCGATGGTATATATGTCTGACCTCGCGACGGCTATCCCTATCATATACAGTTTAGCACAGCAATTTCGTTGTATCTCGGGGTATGAGATTAATCAGTCAAAAACTGAGTGCATGCCCTGGAATCTGAACGTTTGTTCCCCTACATTGAGATAAGGTATCTAGGCATTAGAATTACCCAGGATATTAACGATATAGTTGATACAAATCTACGTAGAGTTGATAAAGAAATTTCTGATTCTCGAAAAAGTTGGGCATACTTACCTCTGACACTAATAGGGAGAGTCAACTTGGTAAAAATGATGCCTTTACCAAAACTTATTTTTCTGTTTCAAAATATACCATTAGCTTTTAAAGAAGAAGGTCTAAGGAAAATACAGGCAAAAATAAATTCCTTTATATGGGCCTCCAAAGGAATAAGAATATCATATAAAAAGCTTCGGAGACTAACGGGGGATGGGGGGCCGGGCCGGGGGGGGGGGGTGGACTGGGGGGAGGTATCTTGAGGGTCGTGTGGTCAAAGATCGAACCTGCTGCTGTTGTTCTGTTGGGCTTCTGTTGTTTAACCTGTTTTTCCCCCTTTTTGTTGTTCCATGAATCTGTTTACCTGCGGGCGGTGGCCCTGACACTTATCAGTTTGCATTACTCCACACATCGTAGTGGCTATAGATCCTGTGGTTCACCGCATTCACAATTGGCGGAGACTCCTCCGAGTACCAGACTCATTGCCTGTGAGATGTTCCAGTTATGATTTATGCTGTGTCTATATTAACAAAATGCTAATAAACAGATTTCATAATAATAAAAAGCTTCGGAGAAAGAAGAATAAGGGAGTGTTATGTAAGCCTGAAATAATCTTTTATGCATGGGTTTTTCTAATGAGGACAGGGAAAATGCTCATGAGTGAACCAAATGCCTCAGATATAGGGAAAATGTTTAGGGAAATGTTGCAGGATTTAAAAGGAGGAGATCATGCTTTTTTATACAAATTTGGAGATCCACGCTTCTTCAAGAAGGTACGTCTGAAGTCTCTAAAAGATTTAGTTAACACTTGGTTCAAAATCAGGAAGCTCTTTAAGATAAGCTACTACTGCGCTATGGCTCCTATCTGGGACACACCAGACTCAACTGAATGGACTAAAGATTTATTAGTAACACTGCTAAAATCAGCCGGGATAAATTCTTGGGCCCAACTTATTCCTAAAGGCTGTTTGTTATAGGAAGACCTGAGGGCAATCACGGACAATCAACTATCCAAATTTAAATATTTACAAATAAAAAGTTGGTCCCAGGCGATTGGTATAACGGTTGGCTACACAAACGATTTTGAGACGGCCTTAAGAATGAGACAACGAAATAAGAAAGAGTTGGCAAATCTCTACTGGCTTCTGATAGATCTGGCAGATGGTGATTTCACCCTTCCATCGCAGCTGTGGCGCGAGTGCTTGCCGGGTTCCAGTACAGAAGCAATATGGCAAGTATCTTATGATTTACTATACTCTACAGTACAAGCTGCCAATTTAAGGAGAAATCATCTCTTCTCTCTCCACAGAGTATACTGGTCTCCCTCTAAGCTTTCAAAGTTTGCGAAGGGAGATATCCCATGCTGTCCAAAGTGTCAGCAGGAAAAAAGCAGACGACGATCATATGTTCATAAGTTGCCCTATGTTACATCAATTCTGGGGATCTGCTATCAGAGGTATGGAAGACATATTTGGTTTTGATATCCAGGTGAGCACCTCTTTAGTATTCTTTGGTATTTTTTCAAACTATGAACTATTATCTCTAGATAAAAATAAGCTGTGTTTTTACCTCATTCTACTTGCTCAGAGAGAAATCTGTAAATTCTGGATTAAGTGTACACCTCCGACTTTTTTAGATTGGATAAATTCCATTAAGTATGTAATGAAATTAGATAAAGCTATAGTGGGAAAAGAAGAGCAAGAGAAAGAAAGAGTTTTGGTTACCATGTAAGGTTTGGCTGGATAATTTATGAAAGCTAGGGCATATATGTCCAATGATTATGCCTCTACATAGAAATACTTCACCACTCGGGTCAGTTCTGGGGGCCAATCAGAGGAGTTGAACAGACCGAATACGAGAGGTTCTGTGTAAAGTGCATCCATTTAGACCAGAGTTCTCTTGCTGGTGCCAATCAACTGGGGGGCCGCAGAGTAGATCGAACCGGCTTGTAGTGTATTTCCTATATCCCTGATAGGCTCTGCGCATTGGAATAATATACACTATAGATTTGACATAGGCCTGAGGTCAGTATGTCTCTGTCGAGTACATTAAACTTAATTACTTGTGTGTGCCAGCTAACTCAGAGGTCACTTGAAACTTCTCGAATACACAAGAAGGGATCAGTTTCTGACCGCATACACATGACAACTTTGTTTTCCTTAGAGTCGGAACAATTTCAGAACCGTGGAAACAATAGATAACAGTTTCACTCAGTCAATAGTGCATGCTTCGTTTCTACAGAGTTGCACAGAAATAGCGCGACGGGCGTTTCAATAAAAAGGGTTTATTGAACAGTCTTATTTCTCATGCAAGAGATATGAACTGCTACAATTGTAAGACAGGCTGCGAAGTACAATATGTACACAGTTAGCAGTAAGATAAAATAATACTGCAATAGCATGGTTTGTAGCTATGACATATATTAATTAAAATACATACATAAATAACACAGGCTAAAAGGTGAATACTCATCTGATGCTTCTAAATAGTTCTACCCCAGTGTACCTAACCTAAGTGTAGTACGAGATAAGAAGTAGGTGCTGTTTTCTAAAGTATAGCTAACTATAGCTATAGTTTTAGTTTTGCCAAGAGTTGCCCAAAGTTTCTCCAAGTTCTAATCTGCTCCATTCCTTAGAATGTGCGAGGTTGTAATCTCTTTTCCGGGACTCGATATCTAAGACCCCGCAAGGGGAGTCAGAAACACCGGAGCTGGATTCTCTGCGAAGAGGATGACCGCGTCTGGTCAGTGCGTCAGGCTGGAACTCGATTTCCTTCCAGACTTGCCGTGGCGAACCACAAGTAGGCAGTCGAGCTGGTTCGTGCCGGAACCGTGGTTTGCCAGGGCAAGTGCAGGTATATCTATACCTTGAAGGTGTTTAGGAATGCCTGTATTGACGTAAAAGTCGGGCATCGGAACATCATGAATGAACCCCTAAGGAATAGATGTTCATGAATACTAAATGAGTTCTTGGAGAAATCAATATCCAAGCAAGGGAAATTTCTAAAGGCTTAAGAGTCTGGTTTTCCAAGAACTCGTTGTGATGTGGATGGACGGATGTAGGAGACCATGCCTGTATTTGATTAGCATGGATAATGCCTAAATAAGGGCTGGATTTTCTATACCTAAATAAGGGCAATATAGATTGTACCTATATAAGAGCATAAATCAGGAAACCTATATTCGGAATCTAAATCTACACACAACAGGCTCTGGATACATCTAATGGCGTATGAGGTCAAAAAGTTTTTAAAAAACACGCATTTTCAGCAGTGAGCATCTGTAGAAAAAGTTCACAACTCATTTTTTTTAAATTATACTTTCGCAATAAGCATTTTATAAATGTTATTAGTACAAAAAAAAGTAAGGTGCAACAAAGTCCGACTAGAGACACCATTACAAGGGCAAGGCAAATATCACAGCTTTTAAATTGTCCTAAAGGAAAAGACAGCAAGTTCTGAATAGTGGCAGATCTAAATCTAAAACGCTAGGCTCGCTCTGAATTGCCTGATACCAGTGGCAGGTAAGGCTCAGTGCCTCAAAAAGACTGTGAAACATTGCCTTTTTCAAGTCAATTTCTTCTCTAGTAAGACGCATGTATTATACCAATGTCCTTTTTACCCATGGTTTAGCTTTCTTCATAATTGATTGGAGCTTCCAGAACAAAGACCAGCGACCCAACTTCTGTAATTAGCTTTGGCGTATGGCAGCTAAGAAATAGTCAGCCCTTTATTCCAATTTAAGCTATACCTAAACATTGAATGATAAAAGGTTGCACGGGGTCTCAACCAAATTGAGATCCATAACAGGCCCAGGTTTAATATAATCCTCTTAGTAGGTAAGGCCAAGGTCTTCATGAGAGAGGTAATGCGAAGTGCAAGACGGCACAGAGAGAAGAAGCCTGCAATGCTCCAGCTAATGAGATTGACTGATTTTGGCTATAACTTAGTGCCACAGACTACCTTTGAGTCATCTAACCTTGTAATAGCAGGTAGAACCATACCAGAAGAAGCCAGATTCACTGGAGGGACAAGTCTTTCTACTTCAATCATATTCTGGAGTGTATAGAATCCATTATATAGATTAATGTCAAAGCCTGGTGGAATCAAATTACTAGAATGTTTTGACACAGAGTTAGTATTTAATGATGGTATTTTGTGGTCCTCTTGACCCGGAGGTCTATAAAAATAACCAACTAGTAATGCAATAATACAACTGGGTTTAATAGTGGAAAGTGATTTAAAAAGATAACAGATTTCGAACAGGAATAGAACTTCTAAAATTAATTAAAATATAGTCCACTTCCAATGTCTTGCTTGACAATCTCACCCAAGAAATGATTTGTTTTCCATTATGTGTGTTAAAATCCTTGTGTACAGACTGCAAATAAATAATTGTTGAGTAATTAATCGTAGTTTTATGCATCATTTAGTGTTGGAACATTAGATGATATTAACAAGGTGAAAGGGGAAAATTAAGACAACTAGGTGAGCAAGGCAATTTGGCGTCAGTAGAAACAGGTGATCTCCTCGTACTACTCTTGCCAGTAGGTGCAGCTGTACTATGAGCGAGGACATTTACCAATTTGACACCACCTTCAGGCTAGCAAAGGAAAAAAATGTAGTAGAGAATCCACAGTGCATTTAGGATTGCTAGATAAATTAGCCTCAAACATAACATATCCATAGATTGAGTACTTGGCGGTGCACATGGGGGGTACAAATAGCGAGAGTGCTGCCTCAGTCTAAAGTGCAAACAATTGTCTCAGTCTAAGTTCCAAGCACTCCAGCTGAACACCTATCTGATGTAGCGAACCCTGAATAAGTTCCTGCTCTCTTGACCATGATTGGTCCGTCAAAATGACGCGTTGTAAAAGCAAGGAGGTAGCCATCGTTTCTGTCCGATATTCATATCTTCCCAACAAGCTGAACCATGCTATGTGCCCCCTTCTTTTTATGGTTGACTGCAGGTTTGAAAGGGTGAAACAGCCAAGAGGGCATGTCCGGGCTGTCATGTAGTAAGACAGATTGTGGTTGCATTGGTTATAAGGCAGACACTCTGAATGTTGATGCTAGGATCCTCTGGCTGTAAACCGGACTGTAAAATTGGGGCGTACTTTTCTAGTGACAGCCTCCTGTCTCTAAATTTGATATATTTTTAAATAACACTTACACCACGTTGTAAAAAGTATCAGTAGTTGTACCTCTTGTAACTGGGAAGGTTTTGCTTCCAGCCTTGTGTTTACCAATGGTACAGAAACAAATGAATTGTAGAGAAGTGAATAAAAGTGGGGGTGGCCTGGCCCAACCTCGGACGGCTGTGGACTGGTGCAGATGGACCCACCCAGTGGGATGCAGGGGAGTGCTACAAGCGCAATGTGGCCTGGCTTCATCTCCACCACCTCCTGGCAGGGTGCTGGATAATGACCAATGCAGTCCTCTTGCCCCAGTGAAAGTAGAATGTCCCGCCATCCACTTACTTTCTTTTCCATCCCTTACACCCGTCTTATCTTGAGCCTTGCAACTTGTCCACGTGGCTCAGCATATCATCTGCAATGGAAATCTAGGGGGGGGAAGGATGATGGTGGGCAGTGAGAAGGCCCATGGTAGCCAGACGAAGATCCAGGCAAAAATCTAACAATAGTCCTCCTCTCCTGAGAGCATATCAGTAATGTGTGGAGTAAAACTCGGATGCTTGCCTTTGAGTATGGGAGCACCTCAGCCCAACACAGGTATGGTTTTAGGTATCTTTTTATTAAGTTTCTTCAAACAACATACAAGAGTAGAAATAATACTATTGCAGCACTTATTGTGACCACTGTACTGCACCACCCCTTCACCACCATGCATCCACAACATCCCGCAACAGAGTTCTTGATCGATCATGACTAGCTCGTCCCAGCACCTGCCCAGGGACCCCACCATCCGGTGCGGCCACGCCGCTGCCTCCCATTCTGACACCCTTTTACACCTCATCTGGCTCTCAGTCCACTCCAGTCCCCCTTCATGGACCCCACACCCTTTCAAACTTGCGTGGGCATCCCTGCGCTTGGTTAACCACCTCCTCCGCTCTCATGTAGCAGTTCAAGTTTGAGGTCTGTTCAAACGCTGTGGGTATGGGCACTCTCCCCCAGTGTCACACTATGTCCCTTCTGGCCATCATTAAGGCCACATTGCAAAATTGCCGAGGATATCTGTCCAGCATCTGCTCTCCCCAGATGCCCAGTTGCCATTTGCAGAGTGAAGTTCAGGGAACATTCCAGGAGTGGAGAGAGCCCACTTGTTACCGTCTCCCAGTATCCGGATATCTAAGGCAGTCCCATAAGGTGTAGATATTTAGTCACCATTAAGTGTTTAAACTGTCTTCAGGGTGCAATAAAAAAAAGCCAAAAGCAACTATTATTTGTGCCAATAAACCTAGAAAAACTGACTGCATCCACACTGTTCTATTCTATTAACATTATGTGTGTGGTTATTATAATTTTTTCAATTTAAAAATGTTTTTGCGAGCATCTATCCGCCTCATTTTGACAGTGGCTTAGTTTGTTTTTCTTATTTTTGTGAGATAAAAACAAATGCCAATTGTTCCATGGCCTCACCTATAGGCTTTGTCAATCTTGTTTAACTTCTTTTCAGTGTACATACTCGGCTATATAATCTAAACCAGTTATCCACAGAGAGTTGTATCAATGAGCCACTTACAATATACAAGAGCTATGCTATATTTTACTATTGTACAGGCAGCTACTAGTGCACTTATCTAGCAAGCACTAGGGTCATGATTCGAATGGTGCTGCAGGTGAAGTGGCACCGGGGCTGAAAGTTATCAGAACTCCTCTAAACACCAAATATTGCTATATTTTACTAGTATACAGGCAGTCACAAATGCAGTTATCGTGCAGGCCCTAGGGGCATGATTTGAATGATGCAGCAGGTGTAGTGTCACTGGGCCCAAAAGTTGTCAGAACTCCTCTAAACACATAATATTGCTCAATTCTATTTCTCTCTTTCATTTCATTTTTCTAAATGTTGCTATTACTTACCCACACTATACTGCTGGTAACAGCACAATATATTGCCTTTTTGTACATAAGTCCTAACACTTCAACAGACTTTCTGTAACTTATATTGTAAACTACTCAGCAAGCTGCAACTTAGAAAAAAAACTGCTTCTTATTAATCAGATAGGCGAAACCTAATGCATTTACCAATGCTTGTTCTTTATAAAGGGTTCGTACAGCACAGGGGCATAACCTTAGATCTGCTTAAAAGCAAATGAGAAACCGAGATTAAAAGGACATTTAATGATAAATATTGACAAAGGGTCAATCAATCAGGAAATTATAAGCGCACTACTCACCCATGAGGGTCTCAAGGCGCTGGGGGGAGGGAGGGAACAGCGATTCCGGTCTTGAGCGCCTTCCTGAAGGTGTTCAGGGTGGAGACGCGTCTGATATTGATGGGGAGCTCGTTGCAGGTCTTGGCCGCGATGTAGGAGAAGGCTCTTCCCACGCATCCACAGAGCCAGAACAGGGGGGTTTCAGCGCAGGCGAGGTTGGTAGATCAGAGGTTTCGTTTGGGTCCGTGAAAGGTGATTCTCTCACAGAGGTATTGAGGTCCTGTGTTGTGGAGGCATTTGTCTGGCTGCGCTGTTCTGTACCGTCTGGAGCTTGTGGAGTAGAGACTTGTTGATGCCGGCGTAGAGGGCGTTTCCGTAGTCCAATCTGCTGGTTATGAGTGCGTGGGTGACTGTGTTTCTTGACTAGGGGGGGATCCATTTGAAGGTCTTTCGGACGATGCACAGGGTGTTGAAGCAGCTGGACGCAACGGTGTTTACCTGCTTGTTCATGGAGAGGGAGGTGTAGAGTATGATGCTGAGGTTTCTGGCGTTGTCAGTGGGTGTCAGCAGGCTGCTGAGTGTGATGGGCCACCAGGTGTTCTTCCATGCTGATTGGGTGGTTACGAGGACTTCTGTCTTCTCCGAGTTGAGCTTCAGGCAGCTGTTGCTCATCCAGGATGCAACATCCTGCATTCCTTCCTGGAAGTTGAGTTTGGTGGTGTTGGGGTCCTTGGTGAGGGATTTGATTTGATTTTAGGGTTTATATAGCTCTCGAATTCCCAGGGGCATCTTGGCGCTGAAGCAGACGGGATGTGAGGCCAGGACAGAAGTAATTTGGAACCATCGGTGAGAGAATAGCCAGGGAGAGGATGAGCTGGGTGTCGTCGGCATAGGATACTATGCTTAGGCCGTGCTGTCTGACGATGACCGTGGGAGGGCGGCATGTAGATGTTGAAGAGGGAAGGGCTGAGTGATGATCTCTGGGGTACACCGCAGTTGAGTTCCGTGGGTTTGCAGAGGAAGAGTGGCAGTCTGATTGGTTGGCTTCTGTCGGTGAGGAACGAGCGGATCCAGTCGAGGGCGGTTCCTTGTATGCCAGCGTCGTGTAGTCTGGAGGAGAGTGTGCGGTGTGAGACAGTGTGTAAATCTGCTGACAGGTCAAGTAGGATCAGGGCTATGGTGTGGCCTTGGTCAAGGAGGGTGCGGTTGTCATCTGTGGCGGCGAGTAGAGTGGTCTTGGTGCTGTGGTTGTAGCGAAATCTGGATTGGGAGGGGTTGAGGATGGAGTTGTCTTCGATGAAATTTGTTAGCTGTGCGTTGACGATCTTCTCCGCAACTTTTGCTGTGAAGGGGAGGAGAGAGATGGGCCGTAGTTTTTGAGGTCCGTGGGATCTGCTGAGGGTTTTTTAATCAGGGGTCATATTTCTGCGTATTTACAATCATCGGGACAGGTGCCGGTCGTGAAGGTGGTGTTGATGGTGTCATAATTCTGGTGTGATGGTGGTGGCAGCTCTGTGGTAGATGTGTGGTGGGCAGAGGTCCATGGGGGCCGCCTAGTGGATGCCTTTCATGATGGAGGCGGTATCTTTGGTCGTGACCGGTGTCCAGGAGGCGATGGTGGGCTGGCTGGTGTTGCTGGGCGAGGTGGTTGTGGCGTTCGGTGTTTGGTCATTGAAGTTGTCGTTGGGGTTCTTGATCAAAGCTATCCTGGCTGATGAGAGCTGAAAGCCCGAAACCGGTCCTAGGATGCTTGTTTCCAGTCCAGGGAGGACCTGGCCTGGCAGTTCGGGCTGGACTGTTCCCATTGGGCGCAGGGTCAAGACTGATTTGTATATGGCTGGGTCCAACCTTGAATGGCATGGTGAGCAAAAAAACGATGGATTTGGGCCCAGGTCTCTGTACTGGGGTGACTGTATGACATTGTTCTGCATTCTGTCCATCAATTGTTCTTTTTGCACTCGAGGTGGAGAGGCAGAGGGAGTTTTTGTGTGCGATGGCGAGTCGTCCTCCCGGGAGGTTGGGGCGGTCCTACCTCTGTATCTTGTATCCGTCCGGGATTGCGATGGCCATGTCTGGTGCAGAGGCGGCGGTTGTCCAGGTTTCCGTGAAGAAGGCGACGTCTGGTGAGAGAGAGTCCTAAATTACTGTCATAAAGTTCGCTTCAATAGAAGGTTTAAGTACATACATTACAGTATGATACTTGGGGCCTACCTAACCCCACATAGAATCAGTAAGATATTCCAGGGGGTCTCCTTAGAACGCCCATATTGTAGTGTATTCAGTCGGGGTCTGAAACATTGCACATGCGTGGGGATATTCTGAAGCTGAGAAGCTTTGCTGGGGTGTCACAGAGGTACTCACAATATAGCAGAAGGAATATTGAGGGTTGTATTTTAGGTCTATGTAAACACCCTAAAGCAGCAAGTAAGGCAGTGTTGCAATTTCTGGATACTATTAGCAAGAAGATTCGGCAGGGAAAATCCCAGGTCTCCCCCACTGGTCGAGAGGAGTAAGCCTGTGAGGTACTGGTCCAAAGCGGAAAGTGGTGTAATAAATACGGTCGAAAAGAAAGGGTTGAGAAAACCACTGATATCCCAGCAATGTAATGAATTGTTGCTAAACCTACTGAATGGCAAAAAAGATGATGGCATGACCTTGAGGTCCCAGGATCACATTCTGTGAGGGCCGACAGACTGGTACTATATGTTGAGAAACCTTGTTATCATTATGGCATCATGATGAAACCCCACTAACTAGCTCATTGATAGTTGCCTATACATTGCCAGTGCAAGCCTACAATGAGCATAATTTATAACCCATTTAGGTTGGGTCCCGTACAGACGGCATTTCATCCCTGGTCACTCTGGTCCAAACTCATATACCCACATGCGAAGTTATTGTTACACAAATGTTTCTTTTTTACATTTGATTACTGATGTTCAATGATTTGAAATGATTGTTGGACTATGAAGGAAGTTGATACATTAGTGCTTAAATATGGAGATGTGCATATATACTTTTGGGATATAACAAATTCAAAAGTGCAATTGTTTGACAATTAAAACCCAATACAAATCTTTTTTCTAAAGTATGTGTGTAGTGTGTGCCTGGATTTCCTACTTTGTGATTCAGGGGTGAGCTACACATGCATATTATGACTTTCTGCTGGTGGAAATAAGATTTGCACCTGGAAAATCCTTTGGGAATCGCTCGTGTGTTCAACCATTTGCAACACCTAATACACAGTGTCAGCAAGTATTTATACCCAAAATGGAAACTATATTTCTCAATGAATGAACATATTTAATTGTAAGTTAGTAACAGCATCCTAGAATGTTGACCGAGGAAAGGAAAAAACGCAAGTTTCATATTTTCTAACTAGCTCAAAATATCAAGATAAAAGTAATTGGATTTATTTTTAAATGTAGCGTTAGTGGACATTTGTATTGGAATTGACCGGCTTGATAGATTTTCTCAACCTTTGAAAGTGAAAGGCAGTAACAGTCTTCCTACAAGTTGCATCGGAAAAATTCTCATTTTTTAAAAACATCTTTTCTACAGATGATGAAACTGACTGACCTATCTTACCAGATGCTCTATTTGTGTTTTATTCCTGACATGATTGCAACAAAATCATACAGTTAGCAGAATTCATATTGCATAGTATTTGAAAACGCACACCACCCCAATGTAATTGTCATATGCTTTTTTTGCCACTATTACATCGCATGAAGTGTCCTCACACACCCTTTGAACCAGATGAAGTCATAGGAAGTGTCAAAACAAATCCTACTGCAAGTGTGCATGCAACTCATAAACTGCTTAATCTCACAAAAGATTAAAGGCAGGCACAGACATAGCCACGGTGAAGTTTATGATTCCCGGCTATACTACTTAATTACTCAATTTGAAACCAATGCATCTTGCCATCAGTTGCTGTGCCATGGGTGTTAGGCCATCAGCTTATTTCAACAGAAATTATACAATCAGACCTGTCAACTCACACGGTGCCAGTGTGTCACACGATTTCGGCTCCCTTTCACACAGTCACCCAGTGAGGAGCCAAAATCACACAGTGGCAGGGGAAAAAAACAGCTGAAAACCACTGTAAACATTGGATTTTCAGCTCATTTTCGGAGGCGCTAAGAAGTCGATGTCAATTAATAGGTTTGAAACACCCCGGAACCTACGCTGATTGCTTGACCCCGCATTTACTTTCTCTTTTCGACACAGCGGTCTCGGAGAGGGCGCTGCCTCCAACCATGCGCACAGCCAACGTGGTCTCGTTGCTGAAACTCGGCAAAGATCCAACGTCCCCGAGCTCCTATCGTCCGACCGCGATGCTAAACACAGATTACAAAATCCTCGTGAAAATATTGGCCAACCGTTTAGCTCAGTTAGTCCCTGAGCTGGTGCACTCTCACCAGAACGGCTTTGTCCCCCAACGCAACACGGACCTAAACCTTCGATGTTACTTCCGGGTGGCAGAGTATGCCCCGGCAGCCTGGCCCCGATCAGGTGGCATGATGTTAGACCTCGAAGGCTTTTGATTTGCTGGCCTGGAGTTTCTTGTTCGCCGTGCTGGCCCGATTTGGTGCGGTTGCTATATCACGGACCATCGGTTCGGGTTCGTACAGGGCCCTATCTGTTCGACCCCATCCGGGTGCGTCGCGGGACCCGGCAGGGCTGCCCGCTCGCCCAGCTTTTATTTGCGTTGGCCGTGGAGCTGCTGGCGGCTCACATACGCACCCATGTAGACATTGGAATCCCGTTAAGGGACGACAAGCACACCATATCGCTCTACGCAGAAGATCTGCTGCTTTATGCGCGAGATCTACACAACATTCCCGACACACTTGACCGGGCCCTGAGCCACTTTGCGTGCACTTCGGGTCAGTGCCGCAAAATCTATTCTCTCCCCATTCATAAGGGAGACACCGGATCCGGGGTACGTCCTGGGGGGTCCACCGATCACCTTGTGTGTAGATCCTTTCCGCTATCTGAGAGTTGGAATATACAGAACTAAAGCTGATCTTTTTGATGGTAACATCCTCCGTGCTACCACGGCAATCCGGTCACAAATGAGTTTTTGGAAGACTCTCCCGCTGGCGGTCTCTGGAAGGATTGCCCTTGTAAAAATGGTGCCCCTTCTTCGTCTTATCTACTACTTTACCACCTTACCTCTTATCATCCCTCCCTCTTTCTTCAGGCAGTGGGAAAGGACGGTGAGGGATTTCATATGGGGCACGTCGCGTCCCAGAGTATCCATGGGGAAACTCTGCCTCCCTGCTGCCTTAGGTGGTCTGGCAGTCCCTAATTTTGAACATCATTATCTGGCATCCCAACTGCAGTGGGTTGCCAGATGGATGTCATCTCAATACCTCCTAAACACAGCTTCACTGTAACTCCCGCTGTCCCAGAGCTCTCTATTACGGATCTTCCATCCTTGCTCCAAACTCAAACCCCCTGACGTGTTCCGCTCAACGTAGCATACTGGTGCTTCTAAAGATGTCTTTTTATCACTAGGGCCACTATTCCATACGCCCCTGCCATCCCACTGCGGGGAACTCCGCGGGGAGACATCTACACCTCGACAGCTGAGCTACAACATTGGGCCTCAGAGGGTATTGTGGACATAGGCACCTTCTTTCAGGATGGCTCCCTTATCCTCTATCAGGAACTCCTATCGGAAGGGGACCTACGCCCTGAGCAGTTCCTACTACATCGAGCACTTATTGCTTCCCTGGCGTCTACGTGGGGGACCCTTGAGCAAGAACCACCCATGCACTACACACTACAATACCTTCATGTGATGGTGACAGGGCGACACCTGGTACATTGTTTCACATCTTCCATTAGACAGCACACACAAACCGATCTCACCCGGCTTAGGCAACACTGGGAGGAGGGTCTGGGCAGGGCTTTCACAGATAAAGAATGGACCACTGTTCAGGGCAGCCCCACATACATCCAGCGCAACCAACAGTTTAAACAGATAGAATTCTTTGTTTTGCACCGAGCTTACTTCACTCCTGCCCAAATTAACAAGTATTTCTGTCGAAATGACGCGCACTGCCCCGTTGCCTTCACATAGATGCTGACATTCGCCATATGTTATGGTCTTTCCCTATTCTGCACGATTAGTGCTCCCACGTATCCACTATCCTGGCGGCTTGTACCTCTCGGGTGATCCACTCCCATTGGGAGTTCCACCTCCTGCATCTTTTCAGCAGAAACAAGAAACATAAGGCCACCACTAGATTTTTAGACCTGGGGCTAATAACAATGAAGCGTCTCATAACCAAGAGATGGAAGTCCCCTCTCTCACCCCCCACAATTGCTTGACGACGATCTCTACTGAATCGGGCAAGGGTGGAGGGGATGGCATTCCAAAGGGAAGATCTCTTTAGCCTACGCAAACGCCCCATAGCACATCAGTGGGATGCTACGGTACTGAAGCTCCAGGGGATGGTCACTGGTGCAGGGGGTTCGTGCGAGCTGACGGAGGCTGCCATTTAAGGCTCGTCTATGGCCCTCACATAGACTGAAGTACACTGGTTTCCAAGCGTCTTGAACCCTGTCCGTGTCACTGGGTTTGGCAAACTCTAGTCCTCTTCTCCCACCCCCCAGGTTCTACTAGGCGCAGAAACAGGTCACAGGGGACTCCTCCCACCCCTCATTATCTTATGTTGTCCTAATTATGTTGTACCCTATGTCCACGGTTGACGCATAACGCACCATGCTCTAGCTCTGTTCATATACTCTGGCGATGCGGTCTTTGGGTCTAGATACCCCCTTCTATCAGGTGGTGTGGTTCTTGGGCTCTTGCAATGGACTACCATGTAACTCAAAAGTCATACATTGATTGATGGCGTATTTGTGCAAGTTCTATTGACTAACGCTACCACATAAACAGTGTACGTTGTCCGGATTTTTTCCTAAAACTGTGCAAAATGCTAAAAATGTTAATAAAAAGATTTAAACAAAAAATAGGTTTGAAACACCCCAGGACATCGGCAGTCTCATTGATCCTTTGTTTTATTTTTGGGGGAGTAGGATGAGGGGCTTGGTGGGGGCAGAGTGCCCCTTAGGTAGCTCTCGGCATGCAGCCCCATCCTCTGCAAGGCCCTGCCCCCTCCTTACAAGATAGCATTCATTTGAAAGTTGGCAGGTATATACTATACATCTACTCCCCTAAATGCCTGTGACTGAGAAGAGTCACAGAAACATAGGACTGCCAGGAGAACTGCAACTCCTGGCTATCCTCAATAGTAGCCCTCAAGCTTAAGCTTTACTGCAAGACCAAATAAAGAGTTGCCATTGCGATACCATATTGAGGATTTCCTCCATCTGTTCAATAGTCTAAGAGTTTGTATATGAAACACTATGAATAACCATATATTGTAGGAAAGAAGTACACTGTTCATGCTAAAAAGGATATTGAAACTCCTTTCGGTGTTAGCCTTCTACATGTCATTATAGGAAAATCTCAACATCATAATCATGAAAAAACTACCAATAAAATACTCAAGTTTGGTGAGTATGGGGATGGATCCGCTATGACTGACTGAATAGAAGTATGTGTTTTGGGGGCAGTATGCAGTAGGCTCACAGGGGGCACTTCCTGAAATATAAGAACCAATAATGAAAAACAAATAGAAGTTGAGATGGTTTTTTTGGGAATCGGGTGAGGTAATTTATGTACATGGTATTCCTATAGTGTGAACCTAGCCAAAGTACAGCAGAGTGCTGTAGACTGGACCAGACAAGCCTTTTATTTCACTGGACATTTCCCTGTGTGGCTTAAGTTCTTGGAAGCTGGTTTTGAAAGGCCAAGGGCCCCTCCTGGTGCCTCTGCCACTGTTCCCCATCTCTCCAAGGTTAATTGCAGCAGGCTCAGGGAGACGATCCAAGAGAGAAGTAGAGGGAGGCAATGGAAAGGTAGACAGAAAGTGATCAGACAGGAAAAAGAGGGGAGTAGAGAAGGAGCGAGAGAGAGAATAGATTGTAGGATGAAAATAGAGCTAGCATGTGAAAACTGAGGTGGTGGGCCTGGTTTGAGCATTTTTACTGGGGCTACTTCTTTTTCGTCAGTGGGACATGGCTGTACAGAGACAAAGAGCAGCATAAAGTCAATGAGTGATAGGAGACGTAGGTGGGTTTTGGACAGTAAATAAATTGTTGTGTAGTGTTATTTAAGGAGGTGCATCTTCAACTCTCCTAAATTGGCACAGCGTTGGGGTGATCTAAATGGATACAGGCACGTCTTAGTCTGCAGTCTGATGGTATCCTGGCTGCAGGTGAGCCAAGAACCACAAGAGATGGTGAACTTGTCTGCAAGCTAAGCGGGTGCAGGTTGTAATGTCTTTGTAAACGATGCAGCTAGTTTTTAAGTTGATGTGGAGCATGGGGAGCCAATGTAGTGCTATCAGGATTTTTTCATGTCATTGAGCTAGGTTTGTACTATATCTTGTTTGTTGGTCTTGGTAAATAGCAAGAATTCTGTCTTGGTTGGATAGAGTTTCAGATATGTAATGGACATCTGGAGGATGATCAGGCAGTGTTTGAGGAATTGGATGTGAGAGGCAGTGGAGACTTTTAAGTAGAGTTGAGTATCTTTGGCATAGGGGCAGTGCCTAATTTGCAAAAAATGTGTCAAAGCCCTTATCAGGAGGCCACTGCAGCTTGCACCACCACAGCGTAGGAGATTATGTTGAGGTCGTGCTGTCGGGCGACGTGTGCAAGCGGGGCCATGTAGATGTTGAACAGTGTCGGGCTGAGGGAAGAACCCTGGGGTATGCCGCAGATTATCTCGGAGGCTTTGTATCGGAAAGGGGGGAGGCGGACGCTCTGGGTTCTGCCAGAGAGGAAGGAGGAGTTCCATTCCAGAGCCTTGTCTCGGATCCCTACAGCGTGGTGGCAGACGGTTTCGAAGGCGGTGGAGAGGTCCAGGAGGATGAGGGCCGCGTTCTCACCGTTGTCCAGTAGGGTCCTGATGCCGTCGGTGGCGACGATGAGGGCAGTCTCGGTGCTGTGGTTGCTGCGGAACCCTGACTGGGAAGGGTCCAGGATTCTGTTTTCTTAAAGGTTTCGGGTTAGCTGTCTGTTGACGATCTTCTCGATGACCGATGAACGGAATCAGGGAGATGGGCCGGACGTTCTTGAGGTCTCTTGGGTCCGCCTTGGGTTTTTTGAGTAGGGTGTTGATCTCGGCGTGTTTCCAGCTCTCTGGTAAGGTCGCGAACTCGAGGGAGAGGTTGATTACGTTGTGCAGTTGGGGTGCGATGGAACTGCTGGCTTTGTTGAAGATGGGGTGCGGGAAAGGGTCTGACGGGGAGCCGGAGTGGATTGTGCTCATGTTCTTGATGGTGTCATTGAGGCTCACGTTGGCCCAGGCTAGCAGGGGTTCGTGGTCGATGGTGTGCGGAGAGTCTGTTGTGTTGATGTCTGTTGGGGCTGTCTGGGTGTTGAAGCTGTTGTGGATGTCTGCTATCTTTCGGTGGAAAAAAGCAGTGAGGGAGTCGCACAGGGCTTGCGATGGCGGGATGTCGTTGGTGTTGGAGCTGGGGTTGGAAAGTTCCTTCATGATGTTGAAGAGCTCCTTGCTATTGTGTGCGTTGTTGTCGAGGCGGTCTTTGTGTCAGCACACTCATTTTGACCACTGTACTGAAGCCCAGGGCCATCCTTAAAGGTGACAAGGTGCAGTTTCTTGTAATGTCTAATGTAGCAGCATCTGTGTTGAAAAAGATGACTGCATGTAAATTATGAGGGTGAAAATGGTAATTATTTTAATGAAATATTTTAGGAAACTCAAGCATACGAGTGTAGTACTCTATTATCACAATATACATCCGTCAATAAAAATAAATGGATGCATCAAAATTTTCCAGATGGTTCTCGAATCAATGCTTTTGATTTGCAAATAAGGTTTTCACTACAATCAGCAAGCATAATCAAAAACCATTAATCTCCAGAGAAACACGTTTGTTCTGCCACAGTAGGGCTTGCCCTGTAATTAGAACTTGAGCAAAATCAAAGGAGAAATCTTGTAAGCAGACAAAAGGGAAGCCAGGGGGTGTATATTTGAAATAAAATCTCACATGATATACAAGAGTATTTATATTAAATTGTTTTGCATTACCTTTTATTAAAACCATCTCAGCCCCATTGTTGCTAAGTGATCCATCTATCTTAATATTTTTCATGTCTTTACCGCGTTCTCTTAATGGCATCCTAATGCTTTGTGAATTGACACATTTCACATCATTTAGGCTCTGCCGAACGATTTATCATGCGTAGGCAACGACTGAGTAAGTGAAGGGCACTCCGACAGGCTGCTTGGCATTTATATAATTCCTGTCATAGTGCCTCTGTGTCTGAGCTTAAAAATTGCCCTAGGTATGCTGGAAGGACAAATTACCATCGTGGGGCCCGAGCTGTGGGGGGGGGGGGGGGGGGGGGAAGAGATGCCGAGCGCGGTCTTGAAGGAGATGCAGAGATGACCCGGTTAGCGCGGGCCCCTTCCCCTGCGCACTTGGAGTATCAGGTCGCTGCTTACCGAGGCTGGGAGTGCACGTCACTCAGTCTTGTCAAGAATTCTATGAATATTCAATGAGGATTTTAATGTATTGTCATCAGGGAAGCCATCGTTGTAGAGTCGCATTAAACATGTTGTCATCTCTTCAGTTAAATACATTGTTTTGCCCATGAACTGACCTGCGGCAATTGTAAGACGCTTCATCTCTTTTTTTTTTTCTCTTTAATTTGCCCTCTACTAAATGGATGAGTTTTGCCTAATAGCAGTGTAATCCTAAAATGAGAGTGAACCCGCCCGCAGTGAGCTGAAACGAATCTGCGCGTGGGAGAACACCCGCCATCCGCGCGGAGTTTCTGAACAGACCTGATTACATGCCAGTTCAAGAGCGTTTTTTTAAATTAATTTTTTTAACTAGAACAGATTTTTCTGAGGCTGGGCATTTTGTCCTCTGCTCCGTGAATACGATGACACTTTCTAAGATCACCACGCAGGCTTAATCTTCTAATGAACTTTCCTTGCAGTATTTTTTTCTCATTTCACAGCGTTGTTTCGGTTTACAAAAAAACTTGATAAAAGTGACAGCCTCTGAGCCAGTCATAAATGGCACACGTGAGTTAAACACATAAAACAAATTAATGCAATATCTGATATGTGTTGTGACAGGAAAGAAGTAGCAGGATTGCAGAGAGCACCCCCATTTTGGAAGAAAATTATGATTTCTTGTTGACTTGAAAGTTGTTTACAGAGATGGGTAGAATAGTACACGTTTCCAAACTCATTGCACTAAAATGGGTGTTGGGAGTCTGGTGGTGAGCTTTTTTGTTGCAGTCCTCCCATGATTATCGAGGCTTTGCTTCCTGTTATCTCATACTGTAATTTGCAGTGGCGGGTGGTTCAGTGGTGGGGTGTAACATAATACCAAGCAAGTGATCCTTCTTCTTCGGGTGCCGGGGCAGAGCATTTTTTTTTTAAAACAAGGAAAACTATGCATTTTGCAGTACATTTTTACAAATGCAGAGATTCTGAATGAACTTACGCAATGATTTTGCGGTGTTCCAGGCAAGTCTTACCCTCTGCACAATTCAGTTTTATTACAAACTGGGTAAAGAGTTGTAAGCATTATAGGCAGTTAAAAAAATCAGGGTAAGTAATGCTGCACCGCCCATCTTTAAAAAAAAAGTCTATAACATCTTACTACTCTTGCTTGGTGGATTCTCTGTTATATGCCAGGAAGTACTGACTTTTTGTTTAGAAGTGCCAGGGTGGAAAAATCATAAGTAATAATAAAGAGAAAAGTTCACAAAGGTATACAGACACATAAGGTATGCAGCAACACCACTGATAAATCAGGGTTCAGACAGCAGTAAGGATATTATCCTGGAAAGCGTTTTAAATGCAAATGATGTAATGTGAAGAAAAAAACAACCACAGCAAAAGTGCAACCTGACACCAAGTTAACAAAATCAGCATGCCTTCAAAACCCAGCATGAATTATCCCTGAAATGCCGACTTAAAAATATATTTAATGAATGCAGTCCGTATGTAAGAAACATCAACTTTCCAGTTTCTTAAAATGCAGCAATTTCACAGTGAAATCAGAAATTTTCATTCTGTATAAATTAGAGTAGGTTCCCCAGAGACTTATCTTTTTCCTCACTTAGATAGATTTTGTCTTTCAAGCCCATTTATAATCCTCATCAAGTACCAGGGATGCCCATTTTATGGCAAGGAAAGCAAGCAAACTGACATCTGTTGTCTGTGCGTTTACATTGCTCTGCTCGGAACTGTGAAGAGCAACTTCTCTGTGTGGGGGGTTGCTGGTGGGTCAGCACCCTAGCACCACCACGCACCATCCATCCCATGTCATATGTTTCCTGCTTAGATAAAAAAACAGCTTTCCTTTAGAGCAAAATGAAAAAAAATTAGACTGCAGACGTCGAAACTTGTAGGATGGGGGCGAGGCCAAGATGGCAGAGTGAGCGGACGCGAAACCGGACCCTCCGCTCTGGCCTCGACTTACTCAACTTACATTCAGGAATTCACCAACCCACGCAGCGAAGCCACAGACCTCACCCTCTGCCAAGACCTCTGCGACAAGCTTGGAACCTACTTCCACCTCAAGATCAGAACTCTCTACGACAACTTCGTCGACCACCCACAATACGCCACTGCCTGCCCTCTGCCCCCGAGAGACGCCAGCTCACCATCTCCAACTGGACACCAATCACGGCCAAGGACACCACCACTACCATGAAAGGCATCCACTCGGGGGGGGTGTGAGGGAGGGGTGCCCCCACGACCCCTGCCGCCCGCACATCTACCACAGAGCCACGGACACCATCGCATCTGAGCTGCAACGGACCATCAACACCACTTTCACAACAGGCACTTTTCTAGACGACTGGAAGCACACAGAATTCAGGCCCCTGCTCAAGAAGCCCACAGCCGACCCCACCAACCTCAAGAACTACCGGCCCATCTTGCTCCTCCCCTTCGCAGCCAAAGTGGCAGAGAAAGCAGTCAATCGGGAACTGACTCGATTCATCGAAGAGAATGCCGCCCTTGACTCGTCCCAATCCGGATTCCGAAGCAACCACAGCACAGAGACCGCTCTACTCGCCGCCACAGATGACATCCGCACCCTCCTGGACCAAGGCCACTCTGCAGCCCTCATCCTCCTTGACCTGTCTGCAGCCTTCGACACCATCTCTCACCGCACACTAGTCGACAGACTGCATGACGCCGGCATACAAGAAACTGCCTTGAGCTGGATTCGATCGTTCCTCACTGGAAGAAGCCAAAGGATCAGGCTACCACCCTTCCTCTCCACCCTCACGGATATTACCTGCAGAGTCCCACTGGGGTCATCTCTTCAACATCTACGTGGCCCCCCTCGCAGCCATCGTCTGACAACACGGCCTCAACATCGTATCCTACGCCGATGACACCCAGCTCATCCTCTCCCTCACCAGTGTCCCCACCTCCCCAAAACTCAACTTCCAGAGAGGAATGCAAGACATCGCAGTCTGGATGACCAATGGCTGCCTAAAACTCAACGCCGAAAAGACAGAAGTCCTCGTCCTTGGAACCAACCCTTCAGCATGGGACAACACCTGGTGGCTCACCGCCCTCGGAAGCCCACCCACCCCCTCAAACCACGCCAAAAACCCCGGCATCGTACTCGATCCATCACTCACAATGAACCGACAGATCAACGCCGTCCCCCCCAGCTGCTTCAACACCCTCCACATCCTTCGAAAGACCTTCAAATGGATCCCCCCGAAGTCAAGACAGTCAGCCACACACTCATCACCAGCAGACTGGACTATATAAATGCTCTCTATGCCGGCATCAACAAGTACCTACTCCACAAACTCGACGATACAGAACACCGCAGCCAGACTCGTCTTCGGCATCCCCTGGCACAAACACTTCAGCCAACACCTGCGGATACTCCACTGGCTCCCCCTAGAGAAGAGAGTCACCTTCAAGATCCTCACTCACGCCTACAAATACCTACACAACAACGGACCCAAATACCTCAACAACAGAATAAATTTCCACGTACCCAAAAGTAACCTCCGATCTGCCAACCTCGCACTAGCTGAAACCCCGCGCATCCACATATCTAGAGCAGGCAGATCATTCTCTCACATTGCAGCCAAGACCTGGACTGAGCTGCCGACAGACATCAGACGTGCCCCCTCCCTAAACACCTACAGGAAGGCTCTCAAGACCTGGCTCTTCGGCTGAATGGATCTGTGCTCCCCCCCCACCCCTCAGCGCCTTGAGACCCTCATGGGTGAGTAGCACGCTTACAATTCCCTGATTGATTGATCCTGTGTGGCCTGGATATCGCGGAGCGGTGTCCAGACAGGCATATCCCCAGAGGCAGTGGGGACGACGTCTGGGGGGCCCGATCGGGAATGACTCTCCAGCGGGGAACGAGAAAGGCAGTGGTGCGCACCGACGCTGGAGACCCAAGGGGCATGGCAGCAGCCCTACAGCGATGACCTCAACCCGGCCGGAGGCGGAGAAGGGCTGCGACCATCTACAGGCAGAATCGGTGAGCGGAGGAGAGCTGGGGGGCTCTGACTGCAGTGCTTGATAGATAGGCCTTGTGAATCAGAAGCGGCCTGGGGGGGTCTGTTCTCCTGGAGATCGGGCGCCAGAGCAACAAAAGCAAGGTTAGAGAGAAGAGGGCGGAGGAGTAGGCCCGCCAACCATGTCGGCTGTAGCGTGAGGCCCCCTGCGGCAGAGGGAGGAGGCCCTGGTCGATGAAGAGAGGTGCCTGGACATAGACCACATATGTGCAGTGAAGCACGAGGTCACCGAGGGCGGCTTGGGGGCCCTGGACCCTCTCAGGCCTTCACCATCCAGAGCTGGGAGACCCGATCCGGCGATAAGAGTGGGAGAATGCCTGGAGAGAGCGGGACCTCCGAGCTGGACACATGGGGGCTACCTGAGGCCTGCTGAACGCGGAGATCGCCGGGTTTATCCACCTGGACTCTGCATGAGAGACGCCGGCAGGGAGACTCAGTTGGGGCCTACGTAGTGATCGAAAGGGGATCTCCCACCCCCCCACCTACAAGTGGTGGAGGTGAGAATGTCGGGCCTCCTGGGGCTGGTTAGCAAGGGAGAACGTTGATGGCACCGGACGGGCCACTCAGAGGGCTCAAGAAGGGCATGGGAGTGCTCTCCTGGACAGCCAGAGAGGAGTGGAGGAGTGCAGCGCCCTACAGGTCACAACTCATACCCAGCAGATCTGTGAACCACCAAGACTTTGGGGAAACCCCCACCCTGGTAAATCCTTTGATGCCACTGCCAGAGCTACAGACCTAGACAGTCTCCCTGAAACAGGACACTGCGACGCAAACTGGCCATAGTGAAGCTCTGAAGCTGGCATCTGGGACCTTATAGCCAAGGGCCCTCGCTGTAGGTAAGACTATGAACTGTGCCCAAGCGGAACAGCACAACCCTGCTGCCTCCCACTTAGGGCTTGATCTTGTGGCAATTGTGCTTTTCTAGACTTCCCAGTGGTGGGACTTACTTCTCTGCAGGAACACAGCCATTGCGACAGCTACACAGCCCTACATGGATTCAGCACGGAGGCTATTCGAAGCCCTTATGTTAATTGGATCAAACATGGCTCCAGCACGTGCCAAGAAAGAGAGATCCGTGAAAGACATGCTTACTAAACAATCTACCCCACACAACACGGAGCCATTGGGGCCCATGGAGGATCAATCGCATCGGCCTGAGCATGATGGAGATGATGCTCTGCTGACCAGGTCATACATGCATACACTCTTCTCATCCCTGAGAGAGGACCTACAGTCAATCAAGAAGGAACTGGCTCAAGACATGCAAGGCGTTCGGAAAGAGGTGTTGGAATTAGGAGACCGGGTTGATGCTCTAGAGAACCACAAGATCACTAGAGATGAAGAAATTGAACAGCTTAGACAGGAACTCATCCGACTCACGGACCAACAAATAGACCTTCAGTCACATGCCGAGTATCTACAGAATAGGTCTAGACGCAATAATATCCGGAATGTCCAGACGGCCGCCGAAGCGGGGAATGTCGAGGAATACGTGACAGAGCTCTTTGCACAACTCCTGGGGGATGTGCAGGCCTCCCACACCAAATAGACATGGTCCAGCAGACCGGTCTGCCTAGAGCCCCACACATGCCTCCGACGGACGTATCCATAGCTTCCCACTCAAGGAGCGTATTCTTTGGAAAACGAGAGACTGCCCCGGTGCACTTCCGTGGCCACTCACTCAAACTCTTCCAAGACCCCTCGCCCATTACATTGCACAAAAGGAGGGAATTTCGCCCGGTGGTTGCCTTCCTACAAGAGCATAACATCTCATACTCCTGGGACCACCCTTTCCGGTTAGTTTTTAGTTGGGAAGGGAAGACGCATCAGCTATGCTCCTTCCAGGCAGCCTGCGATCTACTTCTTATCGATACAACGGAGGGAGCCACGGGGAGCAATACAAAACCTGACCCTGGGCTTTGTAGGTACCCGAGATGGAGGAGGAGGACAAGAGGCAAGGGCCCAGCCAAGCCGGATTCAGCCACAATAGCCCAAGAAAGGAAAGCTGTCCTGCAGAGCCTGGCCAGAGATCTGCCACAAGACCAGAATGGCGACGAGTCTGAAGGCACGAAATAACCCGGGATCACACACTACAATAGCTGTCGAGGCCGGCTCAGGGAGGGACCCCTGCTGAACTCCGTTGGCCACCATGGACCCCAGTCCTTTTTCCACTCCAGAGATGGTGGGAGCTGACTTTCTCCGCCCACTCCAGAGACTTTGCATTTTTTGTGTGTTTTTGTTTCATTGATGTAAGTTATTAGGTGCCATTACATGAGATTACCAGAGACTTTAGAATTAGCTGACTCTGTAACAATCGTATATGTCCTATTGCAAGGCAAGTGCCCATCACTCATAGAAATACCCCCTTTTAGACACAAGAACAGCCAGGAAATGCGTCCCACTAGCCTACACCTAGATGATGATGACTACTGAAACCTTTAAGATACTTTCTTTGAACGTGAAGGGTTTGAACAACCCTCTCAAAAGGAAAGCCATTCTTTCATATCTAGAACACACATTTGTCTCCTCCAGGAGACCCATCTTTTAGCAAAAGACACACACAGGCTTAAGACCAAAGCGTTTCCACACTAGTTTTTCTCTTCCTCTGGGCATAAAACTGCTGGAGTGGCCATATTTCTCACGCGCAAGTTTTCAGGAACAATAGGACCGAAACTTGTGGAGCTCAAGGGCCGCCTCTTGGTATATCAAGGGCAACTGGGAGCCCAGCCCTTACCCTGGGTTCAATGTACACACCCAACTAAGGGCAGGAGCATTTTCATCAAAGCTGCTATTGAGAAGTCCCTTATACCTCAGGACCAGCTGGTTTTAATTGGAGGGGACTTTAACCTAGTCTTCAACAACGAGCTGGACCGCTCTTGCTTCGGGGGGGAGGGACCGGGGCTCTATCTGGAGAAGGCTGGACTGGTTGGGGGAGATGGGGCTGACCTTTGGAGATCCCTACACCCACAAACAAGAGATTACACCGACTTCTCGCGTGCCCATAAGACCCATGCCGGTAGAGATTGAGCCTCGATCTCTCTCGGACCACTCGGCTTTAATTCTGGAGCTTCGGTGCCCCTCTCAGGGAGACTATGGGCGTTGATGGTGGCTTAGAGAGACGACCTGAGGGGGTAACGTAGATTTAGTCAGCCATACGCGACTATCTACAGCTTAATGATACCCCAGGCGTCTCTACATCCACTCTGTGGGATGCTCTAAAAGCGGTTATTCGTGGGGTAATTATTGCGATCACAGCGGAAGAAAATTGCCAACTTAAGGTTAAGCGAGCGGTGCTCCAGGAGCAGGTCAGAGAGCTGGAGCATATACACCAATGCTTGAGCGCTCTGAGAATTTTACGCCAGTTGGAAACCGCACGGAAACAGCTGGCTAGTTTGGATTTCATAGGGCGGAATATTCTCTTCTCAGATTGAAACACTTCTTCTATGTCAATGGGAACAAATACAGGAGGCTGCTAGCGCCCAGGCTTCGTGCCCAGAGACAGTCTACCAGAGTGAACGTTCTCCTTAATAGAGAGGATGAAGAGATAAAAGAGGATAGCCGAATTGTTTTTAGAGACTTCTACGCATTGCACTGTACCGAACAGTCCGCTCCGCCCAGCGCTCCTTCTCATTACCTGCGCCAAGCAACGACTACATATTTGACCGAACCCCAGGCTGCCTCTTTAGAGGCACCCATTCGCATTAAAGAGGTTATCTCTGCTATCTCCAGGCAGAAATCTCTGAAATCCCCAGGACCAGACGGTTATTCTATAAAGCTCTCTGCTCTGACCTAGCTCCAGTTCTCACTAGACTCTTCAACGACATTAACCATACGGGCAGTCTACCCACTTCAATGCAAGAAGCGGAAATGGTTGTCCTTCCCAAGCCGGGGAAAGACAGGCACAACTGTGCTAACTACTGCCCTATCTGGCATTTGAATGCGGAAGCCAAGCTCTTTACAAGCATTATTGCGGCCTGCCTTAATCCCTGTATGCAAGGATTTATAGGCCCTGATCAAGCCGGGTTTATACCGCAGAGGCAGTGCGCGGACACCATGCGGCTGCTCCATGTCATTGATAAAGCGCGCCCTAAGTGGTGTGCCAGCATGTTGCTCTCAGTCGACACTGAGATGACGTTCGATCGGGTCCACTGGCCATTTTTAGGTGCAACATTGGAACACTTTGGGTTGGGAGGAAGATTTTGAGCCTGGGTTCTTAGTGGCTACAGATCCCCGACAGCAAGGGTAAGGGTGAATGGCTATGGTTCAGATACATTTCCCATACAACGAGGCACTAGGCAGGGGTACCCCCCCCCCCCCTCCCCTCCTATTCACCCTTTACATGGAACCCTTCGCGCAACGGGTGAGAGGTCACCCGATATTACAGGGATTTCTATGGGAGGGGAAGAGCATAGATTAGCCTATACACGGATGATATAATAGTCATGCTGGAAGGATCCCCAGAAGAGTCTTCCCCACTTCTTGTGTGAAATGGAGGTTTTCAGTGCAGACACTTGATTCCGCATGAATGTCCAGAAGTCCCCAGGTCCTTAATAGCACAGTCCCTCAGGCCGTGGTAGAAAGTTTGCAACCCACCTATGCAGTGGAGTGGTTGATCGAGTCCCTCTCATACTTGGGAGTACAGCTCTGCTCCACATTTGAACACACGAATAATCTAAATTATAGAGAACTGACAAAGAAGGTGTGCACGGAACTGGAAAAATGGAAGCGCTACCCCTTGTCCCTGATGGGTCGCATTGCAGCCCTAAAAATGACTGCCTTACCTAGAATACTTTTCTATTTTCAGACCCTAAATCTAACTCCCCACATCGGGGACAATAGCAACACTGCAGGCTGCTTTCCACCGGTTTGTATGGGCGGGGTAAGAGACAGAGTATGAGTAAAGAGCGCAGTTGGCTCGAGACGACAGACAGGGGACTGGGGATGCCTTGTGTCCCTCGATATTTTCAGGCGGCCCAGCTACAATATCTAGTTGAGTGGTCTAAACCAGAGTCCGAAAAACACTGGCTATTTCTGGATAGGGCAATAGCAGGGACATCCTTGGAGAAGGTCCCATTTTTACAGCGCCGCCACCGAGCACCCAGCTTATATATCTCTCCGGTCACCAACTTTCTCATGAGGGTTTGGGATGGCTGTGAGCACAGAGGACAACTAACCACCTTTCCATCTCTCCTGACATCGATTGTTGATAACCCGGGCTTTGCCCCTGGGACTGGACCTGCTTTCTGGGCTTGGAGGCAGGCTGCATGCAAGGTGGGCGGTCACCTTTTTACACAGACGGACCAATACCCTATGGTCCTTAAGAAAGACCACACCCTTCCCGAGGGTGAACTCCTTAAATATGCCCAGATACAGCACTGGTTGTTACACTCAACTATGTGGAGTGGAGTGGAGTGGAGTGGAGTGGAGTGGAGTGGAGTGGAGTGGAGTGGAGTGGAGTGGAGTGGAGTGGAGTGGAGTGGAGTGGAGTGGAGTGGAGTGGAGTCTGACTGACCCCCTTTGAGAAGTGGCTGGTGAGCAAATGATCCGATAAAGGTCTTCTATCTGAATTGTATGTTCTTCTGTGACCTACGCAAAGGTCAGACAAAAGTCCAACCCAACATTGATGGGAAGTGGAACTGGGGCGGCAGCTCTCCGCCAAAGATTTGAGAGATGTATACCATAGAGCATGACACACGACCTATAACATAGCAAGCACGGAGATGGCGCTGAAGATCACTTCATATTGGAATCTCACCCTGGTGAGGCTGCATAGGGGGAACCCAGCTATTAGTAACGCATGCTAGAGGCATTGTGGGGAGAAAGGCACGCTCACACACATCCTTTGGGAGTGTACAAAAATAGTGCAGTTTTGGGATTCGGTGTTAAATGACATTTATAACCACTTCTCTACGCAACTTTCAAGGTTCCCGTCCTGCATTCTGCTGAGCCTCCCTAATCCTCTAACATACCCCCTGACATCCCACATAGGTCGTCAAATAAGCATAGCTCTGGGGACTGCACATCAGACTATTCTTGCACTCTGGGGATCCACCACCATACCGACACATCTGAACTAGCTGCACCACTTGCGGGGGGTCTAAGGGATGGAAAGACTTACTCATACACTTACTGGTCAGGGTGACTCATTTCACACCACATGGCGCAGGCTTATATTACTACTCTCCCAGGAATTCCGAGAACTGACATTCCCCCGTTATTGGAGTATATTGAGGCTTACGGATTAATTTCATGCTGGACAGGGAGAAGCTACACAGTGATGGGCCTTCACATAGCTGGAAGCACAGAGCCACTGCTAGACATTGGGCAATAGGTACCTGGGGTAAGAGGGTTAGTTTGGGGGGGCTGTAGAGGGAGGAAGTTACTTGTTTCTTTTACGTTGTAAAAATGTAATGTCTCACCTGCTACTCTTATGCTGAAAGATTTGTAACATGACAATAAAACAAATGTAAACCATAAACTTGCAGGATGACCTCTGAAGGTTGAGATGCTGGGGTTGCTCTCAAATATACTGAGTGAAAAGCATGGCCACTTGTCTGGCATTCTTTGGTATACTATATAAATCTCTGTCCTTCCGTGGACAGTGGGGTTTCTTAGTGCCCAATTTTTCCACTCCGAGTGTTCTTTACTTTGTTTTGTTGCACTTCGTAAATATGTGTGTGTGTGTACATGTCATTGATTACATAAATTCATGATGCTTGTAGTCTTCTATTACCTGATGTAGGCACTTGAGCTAGAATGTATTTACCTGAGAGCACCCCAAGCAGGAGTTCAGGAATTAGTGTTGCCATAGGAATGTTAGTAATGTTGTGCCTATAACAATAATTTCAAGGCCATGGCTACCCATTTCAAATCCAAGATTGACTCCGCTAAGACAAACAAAACAGTTCTGTTATTTTCAAAGCTGCCCCAGCCCTCCCCAGATCTTGAGATTTGATGATCCTCATTGCCAATCCGAACAGTTTGCCAAATTATTTTAACTGAATGTTGACACCATAAAGCTAGCCTTACCCCAGTAACCAGGTTATAAAAAAATGTAAAGCTCAGAACAAATAGAACACATGAAACCCAATTTCAGAATGCAACCTATTAAAAATCATAACTGAAATCTAATAATTTCCTGGACTCTGTCCTAGGAAAATTGCCAAAGATTTCACATCATTTGTTCTTTCTCATTGGACCTTCTTGATTATCTTTTCTCTTGCACTAGGAGTGGTCCTAGATTGTCTAAAAAGTGACTAATTCACACCAATAAAGATTTTAGACTAGGTTGTGGCACTGAAACGGCAGTATTCAGAGGGTGGATGATGATTTTACATGCTTGATGAAGGTAGCTTACACCTCTTGCTTGTTCTTGATCTCTCAGTATTGTTCGCTACTGTGAATCACAAACTACTCATCAAAATTCTGGAAGAACATATGAGCATTGAAGACATGGTACTCAACTGGCTTATTCTCTTCTTAACAAGCCATACCTAATAGATCAAAATTGACTATCCTTTTCTTGTCCTGTTATATTTACTCAAGAGGTCCCACAATGGTTTCTAATTGCCCCTACCCTTTTAAAATCTTGCATCAAATCCTTTGGTGTCCTTCTTAAATTCGTTGCGACCCACTATTTTTTAGTACGCTCATGCAACAGATCAGTCTCAAAATCCCCTCACCAGAGGATGTTCACTTTCTCGCTGAAACTCCGCAGATGGAGCTAAGACTGGATTACTATGAATATAACCTAAAAATCAATTGCACTAAAACAGAATATCTTCTCATATCACCCACTCACTCTAGCATACCAGTACTGTTCTCTCTTTGCTCATGTGGTGTTTTGGATTGCAAACCTAATATTGGAGATGGCTCCAAATCTCTAGGATCCATTCCGGACAACAGGCTAAATATGCGAACTCAAATAAGTATGTTTGCATGCTTCTAACAAAGTCTGCTGTGGGGGATCCTCCTATTATATTTGAACAGGACTTAAAAACTCTTGTTCAAGCTCTGATACTATCTCAAATTGTCTGTGAAAGCTCTTTTCCAGTGAGTCTCCCATCCAAAAGCTGTGGTCAATTTTTTAGCCCCTGTCACCAAATGAACCAATCTCTTAAGTACTTTTAGCACTTAAATGGCTTCCTGTTGAAGCCAGCTCTTTATCCTAGACTGCCTGTATTATACTTAAAACCCTTAAGTCCTCCTCAGTATCTTGCCTATAAATTAAAAACATCAGGTGGGAGCAGATCGCTTCACAGTATCTGCATGCTGCTCCTAGGACCTCATATTTTCAAGAAATAACGTAGAATGCCACAAACGTTTTCCAGCACTGTGATAAGAGTCTGGAACTCTCTCCCGTGCTAACCTGCTCGTCCAATTGAATTGAATTGAATTAAAATGTATAGAGCGCAGCATATACCCGAAGGCGTCTTGGCGCTATGCATGATCTGAGAGCATAGAGAACACACGTAGAAGGCCGTAATCAAGTTGAATGGTTTAGGCGGTTTGTGTAAACAGCCAGGTTTTCAGGCCTTTCCTAAAATGGCTCAAGGAGGGAGCTGATTTTAAATTGATGGGTAATGTATTCCACATCATAGCTGCTGATCTGAAGATGCTCTTGCCTCCCCAAGTAGCCTTTTTAGAGGGGGTAATTACCATGTTCCTAGCTGTTCCAGACCGCAGGGTTCTATTGGGAACATACCATTTTAGTTTATTCCTAAACTGTGTTTAGTGGTGTGGAGTGGTGTGGCTCACTGGTTAGAGGCGGCAGACCCGGAAGCAGAGGTCGGCCCGGGACCAGGGTTCGATTCCCGACGCGGCAGGGTCTTGGGCCAAGGTCAGCGGACTCGATAATTCTCGCCTCGGTGCCTACTCTAACCATGGATCCCACTCAGCAACTCTGGGCAATAGCTTGCTTAATCTCCACTTACGGCCCCCATCAGCGCCAGGGATGCTTGTCTTAACCTTGGAGATGCCCAGTAGGGACCATCTCACAGGGAAAGCCAGGATGGGTTCCCCAGCGCTTTACAAGTATACAACATTTACATTTACATTTGTTGGTCCAAGATTGTGCAGTGATTTAAAAGCCAGGCATAGGACTTTAAACTTACATCTCTGCCTGACTGGGAGCCAGTGTCGTTTTTTTATGGCTTCTTTGGCAGAGACGTTTTTAGGAATATTCAAAATGAGGCGCACTGCCGCATTTTGTACAATCTGAAGCCTGTTGAGCAGGCTTGAATTGATGGTAATGTAAAGGCTATTGCAATAATCTAGACAGGAGAGGACCAGAGTCAGGGTCACTGTTTTTAAAAGATCCTCTGGTATAAATTGCTTTATTTTATTAATTAGTCTAATGGCACAAAAAGAAATGGCTGTGATTTCGTTGACTTGGGCCTTAAATTTAAGTTCTTTATCGATGATAATACCCAAGTCCTTGGTTTTAGCCACAGGCGCTGGTAGCACTCCAAGTGCAGGTGGCCACCAGTCAGGTGTCCAGAGAGAGGGTTTATTACCAAAGATGATGACCTCTGTCTTAGTTGCATTCAACTTTAAACAGTTGACATCCATCCAATCACTCACATTCTTCATACAGATCTTAAAGGCTTCACCCGGGTGTTTTTCTTCATTTGTTAAAGACACCACAATCTGTGTGTCATCGGCATAGGAAGCCAAGACGAATCCTGCTTTTTTTATTATTGAGGCAAGTGGTGCAACGTATAGATTAAAAAGTGTGGGACTCGGGGCAGAGCCCTGTGGAGCTCAACATGGTAAAGAAAATTGTTTAGAGGTTGCTGATCCCATTGCTACATTAAGTTGCCGATTGGTTAGAAAGGATTTTAAAAGTTCGAGTGCCGTGCCTTTTATTCCTGCTTCTTGCATACGGACAGCCAAGATCTCATGGCTGACCGTATCGAAGGCCGCCGAGAGATCAAGCAGCACCAGAGCGGCTGTGCCTCCTTCGTCTAAAATTGACCAAATGTCTTCAGTAGCAGTGATTAAGGCTAATTCAGTGCTGTGAAGCTTCCTGAATCCGTGTTGTGTTTCATCTAGTATGCCATTAGATTCAATGTGTTGAGTAATTTGTTTATTCATTAAATTCTCAATACATTTGGCAGCGAAGGGCAATCTTGCGATAGGGTGATAGTTACCGGCTTCTGAACTATCAAGATTATCTTTCTTCAAGAGAGGGAGAATTGAGGTCCGTTTCCATTCAGTGGGGAAAATTCCACTGGCGAATACTATGTTAATGATAGAGCCCAGATACACTGCCAGTTGTGTGGGTATCAGAGGCATTATACTGGGTGGGCAGGGATCATATGGAGAGCCTGACTTAATTGATAGAATAAGGTCTGATGTTCATCTGAGGGCTTTTTAAAATAAGATAAGCCAGTTAGGTCTTTCTTGGGATTGGTTTTAAAGTTACTCTGATAGTCGATGCTTGTGAAGTTATCATAGATGTCAGTCACCTTTTTTTGAAAAAAGTTTGCCAGCTCATTACAAAAGTCCTGCATTGATTCCTTATGACAAACCTTATTGGGTTTAACCAATCTGTTATCTACCGAAAAAAGAGTTTTATTGGTGTCACAGGCATTTCTCATTTTTTCGGTAAAATAGTCTGTCTTGGCTTTTAACATATCTTTTTTATGTTTTGCAAGTTTCACTTTGTATGTTATTTTCACCTCTGCCTCAGTTTCTTCTCCATTTTTGTTTCTGTCTCCGACATTCCTGTCTAGATAGTCTTAAATTCTCATTATACCAAGGTTGGGACAGCTTCCTTTCTTTTTTTGATGTTCGAGAGATGGGAGTTATATTGTTCAACATGGTATTTAGCCAACAGGAAAGGATTTCAATATTGCGGTCAGCGGCTGCAATCAGCTCGAGTTGGCAGGGGGTAGTGGTAATTGCCTCTACCTGAGCGTCTGGCTTAATTTTGTGCCAGGCTCTACTAGTAGTATATAGTGTCATTGGTCTATGTTGTCCTAATTTTGTGGCCGTCATGGACCAAGTAACCACCCAATGATCTGACCAAGTTACAATAACATTTTATCTTATTTTACTGTGGACCACCTTCTAGCGATGATCCCCTCTGAAGATTATTTTGCTACCCACGTGCCACTCTCACTTTTATGTCCTCCAATTCATGTTATTAACAATTGGTTTTACTCCCAAAAGGAGTTTTGTATTACGTAGAAGAAAACCTTTTTTTTTTTAATCCGTGCAGTGTTTATTTGTAAGCAGTTCCCAACTATATTCCTATACTTCTTTTGCTATGCATTTACATTTCGGGCTACCGATTTGTGTGCTTGTATTCTGCCTTATATAGGTAGGTGAACATTTTTGGAAAAGTGGACTCTGCATATGTAGGCCCGTTTACAACAGTTAGCTTACTTCTTTCCTAAAGTAGTGTATGGCAACTGTATTAAATATTTATTAAACAGTATGGTCGTAATCCCACTTTTAATAACCAACACAGCTGTTTGGAAGAACACCCCTGATTCTGCCTGCCACTTTCCCCAAATTTCCCAATGCTCCCGGTCTGGTGAACCAATCCTGCTTGGCCGCGTATTCCGCCACGCCAGCTGGCCCCACTAGTTATCTTCCTCCCCAGGCGACTGAGGCACTGCTGCCAGTGCTGGCAAGTGGGCACGCACACTACATGCTCTGTGGATAAGGCATCAGCAGCTCCTCCAGAGTTCGCCACTTTCAGGAGCAGTGGTTGGAGTGCGGCTGACGTCAAGCAGTGAAGCTCTCGCTGGCAGCGTCCCCGCTGGACGCCGAGCACAGGCGAGGCAAGAGATGGGACCGAAGGAGGAAGAGTGCAATAAGTGTATCCAGATCCAGTGGTTCCCACACTGTGTGCTTGGAGCGCATTTGTTCGCGGCGCCACTGCGTAGTTTTGACAGCACACTGGGATGGCGGCGCACAGATTGAAAACCGCTGCATTAAAGTATATAAAAAAGTGATGGATGGAATGCTTGAATTAATCTCAGTCACTGGTAATTACTCGAGGCCGCATCCCAGTCCGTCGTTATTTTGCACACTATGCATCTAAGTTTAGACCCAGCCATATGCCAATCACATCAGCTATTTAAGGCCGATGATCAGTAAACGTAAGATAGCAATGTAATTCCTGTCGAGGTAAGACTGAAATTGTGACTTCCACAATGAAAGAGCATAACATTAGATCAGTGGGTCCTATACACCACTGCCCATGGTTACTGTTTGGAATTGCACATCGGCTCTCATTATCTCTTAAAATGGTCACGCAGGCTCAAAAGGAACATCCCTTGCTCCTGTTAGACGTAAACGCACTACTCCTCAAACATGCAATAACAGTGTCTGTATGACAACAAAAACGAGGGTGGTACTCGTATTCCTTTTTTTGAAGACCTATGATAGTTTGCGCCCATAATTGACCTGAAGGCTTGTGTAGAGTACTTACAAACGCTTGAGACTAAGACAAATTTGTGGGACGTCATTCCACTTCTATGAGCGAGAGACTACATGACTATATTCAGACTCAAGGATGCCTACTTCTGTATTTCAATACATCCAGTCCATTGCCAGTACCTCAAGTTTTTAGTATACATCACCCCAAAAGGTAGGACTTTGAATTGGTAAATACAGCACCCACGTGTTTACATTAGGTCTAGCTGTGGTAATTGTGCACTTGTATTGCAGCCAAAAGTAATGTGCCCCCTGTATCTGGGCGATTGTGTGGTAAAGGATATAAATCCATCTCAATGTATTTCTTACTTGCAGCAAAAATCAAGCTTGGCCTCCACTTCTATGCATAATACATCTCGTGGCAATCGCTGCATAACTCTGAAGCTAACTGTTTCAATGTGTTTTGAGAATGACCGTTTGTAAAGACTTTTATGCAATGACTTTAATTACAATCCCTCAACAAGTACTCCCATCTCCTTCTTTGGACGTTCTTTGGACCAGAGTCACTTGATTACCTTTTGACCTGCTTCATTCCTGCTCACTCCACTTCCTCTCGTGGACGTTGGGAATTCCTGGCCTCCATCACTTTCCTATGAAGGCTCATTGAAATCCAGCTCTTTCAGTCGAAGAACCATTATACAAAGATAGAGTAGTACTTCATATGCACCCTTTTTTTTTTTAGCCCAGGTAATCTCACCATTCCATATCAGTCTATTGGCTTGTCGATTTTTTAAAAAAAAAATGTCCTTCCCCAAATTCCCAGTCTCGCGCAGAAAGGATTATAGTCTAAATGTCAGAAGGTGGCCGGAGAGATACCAACTAATGGATCTCGCTGATTTCTACTACAAGACGGAGGAAGGGGTGCCGGGGATTATCCCCCAGTCAGATCACATTCCCCCATGTTAGGAGAGGGTTCCTTTCTCCTTTGCTTGCAGATGATTGTTGATGTACTATGGAATTGTAATATCCTGCTAAGTACTACGTTTGTATTCAATCTGTCCACTTGCAGTCTTATTTGGGTACGTTTTTGTGCCTATAATTTTGACAACGCAATAAAATTTGTTTACAAAAAAAAAAGTCTAAATGTCAGAAATGCCTTCGCGTACTGAGGCCAATGAAAAATATACTAGCAATTGATTGCGTTTGCCCGGCTACGACATGATAATCCTATCTCAGAACCAAGCCTCGTGAGATGGATTGTCAGGTGTATTTAGCTGGGTTGTGCCAAAGCCAAACACACACATTAGAGCACTTATGCAGCATATGTATCATACATAAGAAAGAAGCCACAATGGCGTTTCTAGGATATATCTCACTAGGCACTGACATTTAAAGCTGCTACTTGGTCTTCCTTTCACACATTTGCCAAAAAGTGTTAAGTGGATATTCATGCCTCTCAAGTGCAGGTTGAACAAATTGTTCTCAGAACTTTATTCCATGCATCTTCTACCTATGCTTGTAAGACGCCACCTTGGAGGCCTGGGTACTGCTTTTTAGTCTATGCACAGCTTCTGATGTTCAGCACCACTTGCTGAAAATTGAAAATATTACTTACCTGTAACAACATGTTTGCAGATTGCATTGCCAATGAGTCACATGCACCCCGCCTACCTCCCCGTATGTGGCATGGCAGAATGTTTCCTCTAGAAAATATTTCATAGTCTTTCCACTACACAGTAATTCTGCATGGTACACAGTCTTTATAATGCTCTTATGTCAATAACATCCACTTGTCCTAAGGGGAAAAACAATCTTGTATGGAGCCGGTGACCTGGTGCATAATAGGCTTCCGATAGGATATCACAAGACACCCCGAAACTGAAAGTGCTTCCTTCGGAAAAAGCACCAGATGGCAGGTGTGTGTATAGTAGTTGATCAACAGGACTAAAAGCTGCAACTTGGTTGATATAGGTAAGTAAAACGTTCCTTTCCACAAGATGCTCCTCATGTAGGGCCTCATGTAGGTAGCCAAATACCGGTCGGTAACGGCCGATTTTCGGTAATTATACCGTTACCGACCGGTATTTTGGCTTTGGAGATGTAGGGGGCTCATTTCTATATTCGGTAATTTACCGAATCGGTAAAATTACCGAATCGGTAATTTTACCGATTCGGTAAATTCCGAATACAGAAATGAGATGTAGGGGGAGTGTGTGGGTGTTGTTTGGAGTCGGTATTTACCACCAACTAATAGTTGGTGGTAAATAATGAATGGATGTGTAAAAGCATTTCATAGCGCTTAGAAGTGTGCAATGTGGCAGACATACATGCCCTTAGGGCATGTATGTGTGCCACATGTGCACACATGGCCGAATCAGGGGTGCAACAGGGTGTCAATGTGACACCCTGCCACCCTTGCATGTGTTCCCCCCATTACCGAATCGGTATTTACCGATTCGGTAATGAGGCATACCTTCCCATCAATGGGAAGGTATGCCTCATTACCGAATCGGTAAATACCGATTCGGTAATTACCGAATTTTACCGAATCGGTAATATTTACCGACTCATTACCTACATAGCATTTACCACTTCATAAATACCGAATCGGTATGATTCGGTATTTATGAAGTGGTAAATGCAAGCCCACCTACATAAGGCCCGTAAACTTGTATGGGGAAGGACGGGAGAGAGATATGCTTCCCAAAAAAAGCTCCCCCCAAAGCCGGAGCTTCTCGCAAGTTTGGATGTGCTAGAAAGTGAAACAGAACTACATTTGGACCAGATAGAAAGGGAATAAGGACAAGAAAGAGGACAGACACAGAAAGAAAGGGCAGACCGGAAAATGAGACAAAAAAGGTACACCTTCTATGAGCAGGAAGAGGAGGAGCCAAAGGAGGAAAGTCATGACGAGAAGTAGAACAAGAGAGCACAGGGGAGATGAAGGCACATGGATGCTGAGGGTCAGATTGGCTCAGAAGGCCTACAGACCTGACAAAAGAGGACAAACTACTCAGAGAGCAGGAAGAAGAGCCAAACGTGTGGTTCGTAGAGTGGTGGACTCCTCCAGCTGCAATTGAGACAAAATGCACTCTACAAGCCGGGAGTATTAAGGCCCTGTTCGATGGTGCCGAATAGTGTAAAGGAGGAGAAGGAGTGGGAGTTGTAGAGAGTACCAGGCTGGCCACAGCAAAATGTAAACATTCCACCCAACAGAGTAATAACTGGAAAACCTTCAGGTGGCATCATGAACAAAAGGAACCTGACTCTTAGAACTAATACCTGTAGCAACCTATTGCTCAGTGAAGGTTATTATAAAATGAAATGAAAATGGCACTTATAGAGCGCATGGCTACCCTAAGGCCTCCCAGCGCTAAGAACCAAGCCTAGCCAGTGATCGCTTTAGATCATGGGTACCCACAAACTTTCTCTCGGGGGCCAAATTTACAGTGTGGTTTGTGGCCGAGGGCCGCACCGGTGGGGGCGGGGTCAGAGGGGGAGGGGCGGGGCTAAAGCAAAAAAAAACTTGTGACCATGAGGTTGAACACAGGTCCCTGCAGCAGACGCCTTCGTCCACTGAGCCACCAGACCCGGCATTCACACATCTCTCTCTCTCTCTCTCTCCCTCTCCCCCTCCCTCCCCCTCCCTCTCCCTCCCTCCCCCTCTCTCTCTCTCTCCCTGTCTCTCTCCCCCGTCTCTCTCCCCGTCTCTCTCCCCTGTCTCTCTCCCCCAGTCTCTCTCCCCCCTGTCTCTCTCCCCCCTGTCTCTCTCCCCCCTGTCTCCCTCCCCCCGTCGCCTTCCCTCCGTCTCCCTCCTCCCTCTCTGTCTCCCTCCTCTCTCTCTGTCTCCCCCCTCCCTCTCTGTCTCCCCCTCTGTCGCCCTCCTCCCTCTGTCGCCCTCCTCCCTCTGTCGCCCTCCTCCCTCTGTCTCTCCCTCTGTCTCTCCCTCTGTCTCCCCCTCTGTCCTCTCCCTCCCTGTCGCCCTCTCTGTCTCTCCCTCTCTGTCTCCCTCCCTCTGTCTCCCTCCCTCCGTCTCCCTCCCTGTCTCCGTCTCCCTCCCTCTGTCTCCCTCTCCCTCTGTCTCCCTCCCTCTCTCCCTCTGTCTCTCTCCCTCCCCCCTCCGTCTCCCTCCCGCCGTCTCCCTCCCTCCATCTCCCTCCTTCCGTCTCCCTCCCTCTATCTCTCCCTGTCTCTCTCCCTGTCTCCCTCCCTCTGTCTCCCTCCCTCCCTCTGTCACCCTCCGTCTCCTTCCCTGTCTCCCTCCCTCTCCCTGTCTCTCTCCCTCCGTCTCCCTCCATCTCCCCCCTCCGTCTCCCTCCCTCCGTCTCTCTCTCTCTGTCTCCCTCCCTCTATCTCTCCCTGCCTCTCACCCTCCCTCTGTCTCTCTCCCTCTGTCTCTCTCCCTCTGTCTCTCTCCATCTCCCTCCCTCCGTCTCCCTCCCTCCGTCTCCCTCTCCCTCCCTGCCTCCCTCTCTGCCTCCCTCTCTCTGTCTCCCTTCCTCTCCCTCCCTCTCCCTCTCCCTCCCTCCGTCACCCTCTGTCATTTCACCCCGGGCTAAGACAGCTTCCCAGAACACACACACAGCCACACCCGAGTACTTCCCAGGTCTTTAAAAGACCATTTACATGTTAATAAAGCTTTGTTGTATTTCACCTCTTAGGCCCCTGCATCTCCACTTTGACAATCACTGGAATCCCCCGGCCCCCACAGAGCAGAGTCTCAGAGTCCGGGCTGCTGCAACCGGCAGTGTTTGCTAACACTATTTAAACTTCTTTTTTAAAACACAGGTAGGATGTCTGCATGGTCCGCGGGCCGCCAAGGAAGGCTTGCCGGGCCGCTGGCGGCCCGCGGGCCGTACTATGAGTAACCGTGCTTTAGATGGTCGGGAACAAGAACGTCTTTAACTGTCTGCGAAAGGCAAGGTGGATTTCTTCCAAACTAATGCGGTCTGGAAGAGCATTCCACCTCTTGGAGGCAATATAGGAGAAACGTTGGCCCCCATCTCTGGCCCTGTAAATTCTAAGTGCTGTGGCCATCTGTATGTTTTCTGAGCAAAGAGCTCTGCTGGGATGGTAAGGGGAGATGAGACTGTAAAATTGGTGGGGCTATGGAGGCCATAATCTTGTGGGTAATGCAGAGGGATTTGAACTGGATCCTCTCTGCAATTGGCAGCCAATGTATAGAGGCTATAGATGCTTGCGCAGATTCTCTGCGGAGGATATGTAAAAGCAGTCTAGCTGCACAATTCTGAACCGGCTGGATTCTTTTTATAGTGGATAGGGGAAAGCCCAGATAAAGTGCATTTGCATAGTCCAAGCGAGAAAGAATTAAAGCCTGGACCAGCAGTTTCTTTGCGCTAAAGGGGAGTAAGGGTAGGACTTTCCTTACCACCCGAAGTAATCCGTAGAAGCAACCTGCTTGGCTTGTACCTTCATGTCTAGCTTGAGATCCAGCCAGACTTCCAAACTTTTTATTTGTTCTTTGGGCGGGGGTATGCAGCCCAGGCATTTAGGCCATAGGGGGGTGGAACCTTCTGGAGAAGGTTTCCCCAGAAACATCGTCTGTTTTTGCTCCATTTAGTTGTAGAAAGGAGCACTCCATCCACGCCGATACTTTTTCCAAACAATTAGCTAGGTTGTTTGGCTTGTTTCCAGGTTGATTAAGGGAAATATCAATTGAGTATCGTCTGCGTATGTAATAATTTGTATGCCAAAGGGTTCAATAATTTTGGCCAAGGGGCTCATATAAATGTTGAAAAGAGTGGGGCTTAGGGATGAGCCCTGCAGTGCCCCACACCTCAATGGCATACTCTTAGAGATGGAGTTGTCCTCGAAGACCTGGAATGAGCGGAGATCTAAAAAAGACTCCAGCCACATTAGCGCAGTTCCCGAGACCCCTGCCTCTCTGGTCCTGGATATCAGCAGTTGATGGTTCACGGTATCGAAAGCCGCACTCAGATCTAAGAGGACGATTGCTGCCGAGCCTCCGCAGTCTAACATTTTTCTAGTTTCCTCAACGACAGCAATCAAAGCTGTCACTGTGCCCAGATGGGGTCTAAATCCTGTTTGCGTTGGGTGAAAACAGTCATTTTCCTCCAGAAAGGTGGATAAAGTGAAGTTGACATGTTTATCTGCAATTTTTGTGATCCCTGGCAGCAATGAAATAGGGCGATAGTTGGAGCAAACTTTAGGGTCCGCCCCTACTTTTTTGAGCAATGCTCTCACCATGGCTTGTTTCCATAAAAAGGGGACAATCCCTGTACCCAGAGACAGATTGATGAGTTTTAAAATAGTGGGGGCAACTGTTTGGAAAACTTGGTTCAAAGCAGTAGGAGGGGCCATGTCCCTGGGAGAACCGGATTTTAGAGTACTAAGGTAAATTTTAAGAGAATTAATATCCAGAGGCGGAAAGATCTCCAGTCTAGTCACTGGTGGATCTCCCCTGTTTTCCAACGGAGAGTCATTTGGAAAGATAGTAGCAGAAGGGAATGCTAGGTAGATAGATTGAATCTTTGTATGAAAGAACTCTGCTATATCATTGCAGTGTCCTATACTATCAACCTCAGGTAAGGCTGGCGATAGAGGGGTGGTTAGTGCTTTAAACATCTTAAAAATTTCTCGCGGGGCATTAGATGCTGAGGAGATTTTAGTTGCGTAATACTTAGATTGTGCTTTACTGATTTCTGATTTATACAATTTTATAGCTTCCCTGAAAACATGCTTCGTCTCGTCTGAGAAATCTTTCCTCCACTGTCTCTCTGCTTGTTTGCACTTAAATTGCAGTTCTCTTGAGACCAGGAGTGTACCATGCTATACTCTTTCGGCCCTTTTTGTTGAGTCTCAACTTTTTAGGGGCCACCAAGTCCAAGGAGGCTTCAATCCATTCATTAAATTCATGATTCGCTGATTCTGGGTCTCCTTCTAATAATGGGCGAGTATTATTAAGGCTAGTTGCCCATGACTCAGTAGAAATCCTGGACCAATTCCGGCTGAGTTTCTTAACTGTACCTGCAGGAGGCTTCCTGGTCGGTGCAGCCCAAGAAAAATATATCAAATAATGGTCACTCCAAGGTAATGGGGTGGGGTTATCCACTATTAAATTAGTGTTAGTAAAAATAGGGTCAAGAAGGTGACCTTTAAGATGAGTTGACCCATTTACTTTCAGTTTAAGGGACAGAACCCCTAAGCTATCAACCAGTTCCTCCACATTAGTTGAGGAATCCTCATCAAAACGAATGTTCAGGTCTCCCAATACCGAGAAATTGGACAGGGAGCGTATTAAATTGGCTATGTTTTCCGGTAGATCAGTATTAAAATGGCCGATGGCTCCTGGAGATCAATAAATTAGGTGTGCGAAAAACTGATAGCGAAATAAATACTTTCACAGTCGCGAATCGACACCTCATTGATCCGACAGCTAAATGTATCCCCTGTGAATGATAGCTTCTGCTTAGTGTCCGATCTTGTCTTTGGATAACATAGCCAGGTGGGAGTGCCTGGACCACAACTGGGTCTGACCAACTGGAGAGCCAGGTTTCTGTCAAAAATACTGCATCCGGGGTTTTTTCTTCCAATATTAGCCTGATCTCCATGGCGTGTTTGGCCAGCGATCGGCAATTAAGCAGGCACATTTTATAATCTCCGATGGGTGGGAGGATCTTACCTCCTACACGATGGGGGTCAAGAACAAGGGAACAATGCGGGCACTTGTTTATTACGAAGGGCGGCCCAAGACTATAATGGCAGATCTGCGTACCCTTGAGGTTGGGCAGCTGTGACGCCATATAAGAACAGGATCCAACCTTGGGGGAACCAGGGTTCCTGGCCCCTGGTCCCGGTCGGGCGCAGACTGGTTTGCCTTTGGCGCACCAGCGGCGCATCCGCTGCACGGCTGCGTCATCCGCCCCTTTTGAGTCCGGGGCGAGAGCGCCAACCAAAACAGCTGAAGCACTGACCTGTCCCTCCAAGATGTCTGCCACCCGCCCGGAGTATTGGACACAACTCCGTCCCCCACACAATTGCAGTAAGTAAACATGCAGATTAGCAGTAAAAGATTTTAAAAGTATCTTGTGCAAATTAGCAGTAGCGTTTTAAAAACAAAATGATCTGTGCGCTGCAGCCGAGATTCGGACTGCATGCGTCACCTCTGAGCCTGGTTCTGGCAGATAGATGAAAAGCCAGATAGTGAAAAACGCCTCCCCCACGCATCATTAAACCTGTCCGCACTCAACACTAAGGATGGGCGTAATGTGCGTAAGGGACCTACGCGGAGAGGCACGGAGATGGAACCAATCTCCGCACTCTCTGCATAGATCCGTAACGCACATCCCGCCTCCTGCCCGCAGTATTAAATACATTAAAAAATCAATTTTTAAATAACCTTATCGGCGGAGCCCTTGCATGTGCAGATCCCAGAAGAAGACGCACTGGAGGAGGATGGAAGCCCGGGGATGCCGCCGATAAGGTAAGGTTATTTAAAAATTGATTTTTTTAATGTATTTACTACTGCGGGCGGCCAACTTCCGTTATGCCCAGAGTGTGCAGAGATTTGCCCTGTTTCTCCGCCTATTATCACGGAAGGGCAAATCTCCGCACATTCCGTGGGCGGAACGGAGTTGTCCGCCCACCCTTACTCAACACCCCAGATTGCCCATACAGGTTAAGGGGACAGTTGTTTTCTATTTTTCTTCCTCGTGGTTTGTTCCCGCTGTTGGGAGCAATATAGATTTTTTGCTGCATAAAGCTGTGGGGAGTCTTCTATCTGACCCTGAAGGAGGACAGAAAATACCCAAACCCAGACATAACGAGCAAAGCATCAACAGCAGGCTCAATGAGAAGAGAAGACATTTTATTGAAACTTCTATGTTCCCCTCAACTTATTCGATACCTTGTTTAGTTCTTTCTGAGGGGGCTTTGCTGAGAGGAGGAAGATCCACCTGGTGTCCTGAAAAAGAGGAATCAAGAAGCCATTAGTGAATTCTGAGAACTTAATTCTAGTGGCAAAGTTCATATGTGGGATGCAAATACATTCAGCCAATAAACTGAGAAGTCACGAGAAACCGTAGAATGTTGTGGAATTATAAATCCCCACCACTCCACAGAGCTGTATTCAAGAGTGGTCAAACTGGTTAAGTTAACTTTACGGTTTAATTTGTCTCAACGCTGGAAGATACCATTCAGGTCTCCCAATTAATTTCAAAAGTCACGAAGGACTATGTGAACCCGTCTAACCCGAAGAGGCAGAGCCATTCTGGCAGCATTTAACTGTCCACTAGTCCGGAGGACAACACCTACTTCCCGGCTAGGACTTGTGCATCTGTTTCCAGCGATTACTGAGAACCCAGTTGAGTAGAGCACTTCGTGGACGGTGTTTTTACCACCTTGAATTCTACCTTAATTCTTCTGGTGTGACATAAAATCTGTTGTGGAAAACTGTTTTTAAGTGACTTAAAAGCTGCTTTTTATGCGATTATTAATTGTGAGACTTAGCTCATAAGTATAAAGATGCCTTTACCTGTAGCTACTTTTTAATTTTGTGCTAGCAGCCATTTTGATTTTCATTCATGGAGGACATTTTATCTACCTGTTTTCTTGGTCCCATAATACCACTGCAGTATCCCAGATTTAATAAGCTTTGTTAGAAGTACTTTTAAATGGATATGGATATTTTGAGTTTTACTTGAAGCAATAAAATACTTCGTTAATGCTTGTGTAGAACCTGTTGTACGTTGTTTCTTAAAACAGCATTTTGGCTTCTTTAGAAAGCTGATCTTGTAGTACGTTCCAAGTGCCTGATAGTGGCAAGATGATTTTCGAAAGAAGGCAGCCTGGTTGTGATTTTCACTTCTGGCTGTCTGAGGGTAAATTCCTATACATCGAGCACTATATTGAACCTTTAGTTGAAACCAGTTACTGTGTGTCTCCAACTTCACCCTAGAAACCCATGACTGACAAATACGCACCTTATTCAGTCATGGACAGTGCAGTCGTGGTGACATTGTTGAGACTTGTGTGTTACACAGATCTGACCAGCTACTGTGTAGTCTTGTAACATTCTGCAAAGACTATTTAGTTCAGATGACTTTAAGAATGCCATGCTAGTTTGTTAGGGGGATTAAAGCAATTAGTGGCACAGTATTTATACTTGATTTCCTTCTCTTTCATGGGTGCTCCGTGGCTTTGTATTTTCTGAGTAATAGAAAGCATTGTGTGGGACAGATCGCTTTCCTCTTTTGCTGTCCCAAGCAAAATACACTTAAAAGCATTCGCCTGAAAACGTTTTTATGGTCTAGTCTTCTTGAACAAGTTGCTAGAAAGCTATACGTTTACAAAGGAACGCGTGTGCTGCTACTATGAAATGTACATAAGGTGTCCTTCTGTGAGTAATGGAACATTGAAGAGACTTACTAATGGGGATGCAGCCAAGCCTCGTTCAGTGGTCACCACACACCTACATGCCAAGGATTGCCACAGTGATCGTTATTTTATCACACCTGTTACCGCTAATGGTTTATGCAAGTAGATTCCATAGGACTACATATTCATTCTAATAAGAGGGAGAAGAGAGGGGAATGGTAAGAGTCTGGGTATAGCAATGTAAAACCCACAGAGCTCTCAGATACAATTAGCTTAGTTGAGTACTTAGGTCCCTGGATTGAGGTATCTATAGTAGGAAACTGTCGAGGTTTGGCGCTGTGAAGGTCTCCCCAGTTTCCGTCTTCTTTACCCAGGTAAGGGAAACCTTCTCTCAGTACACACAATACCAAATATAAATATGAAAGGTGTCCAGTTACCCCTTGCAAGGGTTCCCCTTTGAAAGAAAAAGTCACAAAGGGCAGAAAAAAACCTCTGCAATCGGAGTAATTTTTGATTGTAGTTAATATTTTTTTCATTAATTTTTTTTAATTGGTTTTTCATTAAAATGTTACAACTTAGAACTATTACTCCATCAAAGAGCACAGGGCAGCATATCCTTATATGTTACAGTATCAAGTCGGTCAATTGGGTTCACACAAATAGGACTATAAACACAATCACTATTGATTCCATTTCTAGATTGCAATGGTGCCCAGCCAACAAGACTAGACCCCAGAAGCATTCTAGAAGGGTTGACGCATAAATAGGAGCTATTCTGGTATCTGTAGTTCACTACTTGGTCTTGTCGCTTGCACCGACTCTCCTGTTTACATCGTAGGCATTCTACAAGAGCTACTGATGTACAGGTGCCAATATGTCCTTGGACCTGGAGTTTACTGGCATAAGTTCCCAATATGATGACAGTTGTTAATTGCAGAATGCTACATCCTGCAGCCAGTCTTGACACTTTTGGTGCTGGCCCAGGCTATCATCACATGGTTACTCTAAACCTGGCCAGCACTAGGAGAAGCAATGGCAATTTTTTAGGTCGAGCCTCGGCAGCACCTGCGCTGCTCTGCGAGGCATGCTGTATTCGGGTATAGACTTGAAGCCCCACCCACTCTCTGCTCATATTTGTCATTGGCTTGTGTCAATGCCCTTCGTAAATGCTAGCTTCTGATTCATTAATAGGCTTGTTAGTCCCTCCTTGGTACCGCCTTGTCTTCATTTGTAACCTCCCATGAGGATTGGCCCTTTTACTTCTGTTACATGCTATGTCTTATTTTGTATGTAAGCACTATTTTCTTTAAAGTTTCTCCACTGCAGGCATGACATGCTTTACTGCAACATTCAGCGCGCCATGCGCTCTTTCACTTTCCATGCAGCCTGGGAAAATGGCCGCTTATTTGAAATTAAATAGTTTTCGCATTTACAAGAGTTTGAGCTATTGGCATTGTAAATGACAATTCCTTTTATTTATGTGTTAATGATCAAAATGGATAAATAAAAGGCATTGTGTTTTACAATGCCAATACCTGAAACTCCTGCAAATGCGAGACCTATTGCATTGCAAATGCTTGTGTTTCTAGGCCGGAAGTTCTCTCTCAAAACCAAGCAGCACAATACACCGGAAGAGTGAGGACTATTTACTCGCCATGTCTGCAATGGCTCTTTCTAGCTCCTCCCAGTATCGTTGTATGCTTGGGCAACACCAAGTGCAGAAAATCGGCTTAGGGATGCCCCACCTCATATAACGATAACTCTCGCAACCGCAATGTATGCAGTTTTTTAAGCTTGTGGTATCTATAGTCTGTGCATATATTTGAAGTGTATGAGTCTGAACTTTGGGGAAATGCCCTAGTCTGTGCATATATTTGAAGTGTATGAGTCTGAACTTTGGGGAAATGCCCTAGTCTGTGCATATATTTGAAGTGTATGAGTCTGAACTTTGGGGAAATGCCCTAATCTGTGCATATATTTGAAGCGTATGAGTCTGAACTTTGGGGAAATGCCCTTCGGTTGCCAGCAGCAGAATTCCTATTTCTTGTCTGATAGGACAAGATGCAGCTCCTCTTCGTATATTTGCCTGCCTGTCAAATGGCACACATGCATTCTTTATCTCGGTCTATATAGTTATATATAAACTGGATACTGGATTTTTGGGTGCGAGGGTAGCTAATACGTTCTGCAGAGTGTTAAACCTGGGTGGTGCGGCTGGGAAACCTGGGCTTTGGGTGTGGCAGTCCTCACAAATGTCATAATATAGAAATGTGTTCGACATGGTTTGGTTCTCGCGCCTCAGGATTACTTCTAGGGAAATAAAAGTGCAGCCGTGGTGTATGTCCCCCATATACCTTGGGCGAACGAGGCAAAGCTATTTTTCCTGCAACACGTTCAAATGTCGGAGGGTAAACTAAGGTTAAACACCAGGGTTACACTGGAAACCTGCATCACCACAAGTCCAGTCCTGACCAGAAGCTGGTGCTAGGCCCACGGCACAGCGTCCTCAGTATCTGTTTCTTTTAACGCGCTCTTTCTTTTAACGCAGACAAGAGTGTTTAGCCTCTGCAGCGCCTTTTTTTGTCAGTCTCAGTAGCCACATGTGGTTGGATCGATGTTGGGAAAGCCAGCACTATATGTATTACACCTTCACACTTAAGTAAAATCATTTGAGCCCCGACGTAAGGCCACTCTTCCTGTACAGGTGGGTCAAGATTTTCCATTTCAGTCTGGCTGTTTACCAGCCCATGCTAGTCGGGAGAGGAGAGGCACTTTCTTTCTAAGTTTTATATAGCGCGATCTTGACCCGAAGGTATCAGAGTGCTTTACATAGCACCAGTTGCGTTACAGACGGACGCATTAATTTTTGTTTGGCTCAGGGAGATCAAGTGATTTGCCCAAAATCACAGGGTGTTGAGCACCCCTGCCGAGACTCGAAACCGGCTTCCCAGCTTCGAAGTTGCACGCTCTAGCCATAAGGCCACATCCTCTTCCCTTTCAGGAAGAAGGCTGCGTTGAGAAGGATGGATGGGGATATGTTTGGAAAAAATATAGAATTTTTTTGCAGTAGTCATTTTTGCCAATGAGAAGCATCTGGCCATTGACGGGCAGCTTCATCCGTTTGTCAATCTGATGTTCCGGGTTAGCCAGGACTTTGCTGTAGTTTCCCTAATCATTTCCTGAACGGTTCTGCTAACCTGGACGCCCAGGTGTCTAAAGGGCTCTTCTGACCACTCTAGAGGATATTCTAGCTCGCACTGGTGAGTGCAGTTTGTTCTATTCATTATAATTGATTATTCCCACTCAATGTAATGCCACATAGTTTCATAAATCTGAGGAATTCACTGATTAGTGGTGCTACATTTATCTGGCCGCTTCACGTATAGTGTAACATCGACATAGTCCATATAAAGTGATATTAATACATACCTGGCTGTGACAGCCAACCCTTTCTCTGCATGATGTTATTGCAGTCTGGCTGCGAGAGGCTCCATCATAAGAGCGAACAGAAGTGGCGAAAGGGGACCGCCTTGCCAAGTCCTTCTTGCTCTTAGCAGTGGGGCAAACAGCACTCCGTGTTGCCGTATTCCGGCCACTGGTAATGTATATTGTAACCTCACCCATACCAAAAATCGACGATGACCAGCTTTTTCAGTAAGTAAAATTGATACCGCGTCTCTATACAGATAAATGCTTTTGTTGCGTCCAGAAAGACTGCTGGTGCGTCACATTAAGGATCAATTCATGCAGCATTGCAGATCATGCCTGGAAAATTGCAATCATGTGATGCTGGCCATGTCACTTACAAAAACAACAACCATTAATGCGAGCAATCCGCATATGGAGCGAATTGAATTAGGAGCGTGCCACTTCTGTCTCTGGGTTGTTGTTTAGTCATTACTGTTTAGGGACCCTTCATTAGTTGGTAGTTTATAGTTGAGGTTGAAAGGCAAGGCACTTAAACCACCCTGAAACCAGGGTTGACAAAGAGCCAAGCATAAGATCTTCCAGAAGAGCGAACCCTAGAGGAATTCTGCTACAAAAAAGGATCTAAAACTCATGGCCCAAAAAAGCAACATAGTGGGCCATGAATACAACAAAAAATCAGGCATCCCGTTTACACTCCACTATATGCCTCCTACACCAAGCGCTCGATAATGCGGGTGGAAGATCCTGCCAAGCAAAAAAAAAAGACTCCAGGAACAGCAAGGCGAACCTCTCACCAAATACTGGGCATGAGAATCAAAGACTTTCTGTCTGTGAGGCCAAGGTATCATGCGGTTTACTAGAGTGGACTCTGACACAGATAGCAAGAGGTGAGAAGAAACAAGAAATTTAGAAAAAGCCATAAGCCCAGGAGTGTCCTGGTGCAGCATTGGAGGCCATAAAATGTGTCAGCCCAAGCATAGGAAAACAGGCATGCTCTGCAGGTAGGCAATTCCTTTGCCCACAGAATTGCGGGAGCTCCACTACACTGGCAATGGTAAGTTGGGGAGTCGGATGTTCTAGCTGGACCCTTTACATTGAACACAGAAGAAGGGCCTGCCACAATGGTGGCAGGAACCTTTGCAGGAAGTGAAAAACCTGAGACCAACCTGTTAAGGTGGCGAGAAGGATGTTTTCTTGGGAATTGACTACAACTTCCAACATTCATAGCAACCACTGAGATCTATATGCAGAAATCCTCCACTCCTCCTCCAAGCAAGCAAAAGGGGCAACAGCAGTGGTAAAGCTTTGCTGGAATAAGCTCCTGCATAGGCAGAGAGGCTAACAAACAAGAGGACATAGCCAGTCTGACAAAGAGGGAAAGGCAGGCAATGACCTTCCTTGGGAAAAGACATGACAAGCTATTTGTTTTGGAGCACACAATATTTGCATATGAGCATTAGCTGGATGACCAGTGGGCTCACTGAGTTGGATAATCCACTGATTGGCAGTATGGGGCAGCAGAGGAGACTATTGCAACTGTTACAAGGGAAACTAACAAAGGTGACACAATTCAATTACCTTTATTGGGTACCTAGAAAAGTCGTATCGAGGACATTTTACTAGAGCTAGAACGGTCATGCTATAGGGATCGCTTTGATCAATGGGACTCTACACTCATACGTTTTCCCGTTGCAAAGGGAACCTTGAATCTGAAGTGAAGTTCACGAAATTGATGAGGATATTGTAACTTCTAAAAGGGATTTTTGGAAAAAGAAGAAAAAGCTGTGATTTCTCAATCTTTTGAGAAAAGGAATAGAAGTGATTCTGAGGGCAGCTACTGTGAAGAGAGATCTGCTTTGCTAAGGGTCTAAAATGTTCTTGTTTCCAGAAGTATGCAGGAGCTAATAAAACAGCCAGCAAACCATGGGGCCGTGGACTCCATTTTCCATGGTTGAATGTGGGTCCCTTGTGACAAAACCTCTGTCTGTTCCAAGGTAAAGATGGCTTTGGTGTTTGCACAAATTTTTGGGATCACAGGAGAAGAGTCGCAGACTCAGACCTAGATGAATTGATTGTTGAGGTGGAGTTGCACTAAGTGTGATACTGTTCTTTTCGGGATTTGACTTTGTGTGAAATTCCTGACCTTTTTACTTCAGGCTAAGATGGCATTGGTCCTTACGACTTCAGTTCTGTGATGTAGTGTGTTGCAGGTTCTTGGTGTGATAATAATGCATGTTACATGCAAGACGGGCCTTATTGTGTGTGACCATGACTTCAATTAATGTTAAGGAATGCTGGTCATAGTCTGCTTTTCTAGGCCCCAAGTCTACTTGTTTGGCAGGTACATCTAGCAGTATGTGCTAGATTACCATATTTTCTGTTTAGAAACTCCAATGTTTTCTGGCACTATTTAAACTAACAGGTCAAAGAAGGAAAACTATCTACTTTTCTGGTGGTGATACAGTGTCTGAAAATGAAGATGACCTTTTAAAGATCTGTTCTTATTCATGCGAGGAATAGTCTTACAGAGCCAAGCAGGATTTATTCCTCATAGGTCCAAGACATAAAGCCTACGGGCCATATTTGCTCTCCTGCACCATCTACGCTCTGACCACCCAGTGTTGGTACTATTTGTGGATGCAGGGAAGGCATTTGATCCCCTGGTACAGCCCTTTATGCTTACAGTCTTTGATAGCTTGGGAGAGGAAGATGAAGTAATAAACTGGATCTCCTTGTTACAGGACCTCACACCCAAATTAAAGTAAATGGACATATGTCACCCTATATTAATATCACAAGACAGAGATACCTACTATCACATCCCTTAATAGTCGGTGTTTGAACCCCTTGCTTTTGTTCTCCTTGAGCACACCTCAATTTGAGAGGTAGATGTTACACATTCTCCCTATACGCGAATGACACCCTCTTTATGTGAGACAGACACCCTGGCCAAAATATTACCCCTAGAATTGGAGAGATCTTTTAGACGGCACTCAGTCGGCCTTGAAAATGAACTGAACCAAGTTGAAGCTGTTTCCCCTAACAGGAAGACCAAAGCTAGAATACCCTTTTAGACGGCAAAGAGGACTCGGGCACATATTTTAGGATGGATCTACACCTGCTGTTTGCATGGAATACGTTTCAGCCAAACCGATTGGCATTGCCAGTGCTTGTTTTTTTTATGCAGTGTAGCATGTGCTCTCGTTGAGTGAGCTGTTGTCTGCAATTTTAATATTGTTGTGTGAAACATTGTAAAACTATATCATGCTGGCATAGGCCACACAATTATAAATGTAGCAAGATCTGGAATGTAAAATTAGACAAATCAGAAGAAAGATTTGTACTATTAGTATTAAGGTCTAGCTTTAGGCGACTTTGTAGTTCACCACCGACAGAAAATGTGTTGTGCTTCGACTTAATTGATTTTCCTTGTCGAATATTTTAACATGATCTATAGGACGGAATACAGATGAGCACTAAGCGGCTTCCTGAAAAAAGTACTTCATGAATATTCGTTCTCAGTAAGCCATAGGCCATATTGTGACATTTGAAACATTTATACTGAAAAATCCCAGCATATTTTATCATCTGTTAATATGTTTAACAACAACTCATTGGGAGAGTGCCAAAACATATTGTAAGTCTCGTTTGCTAGAACTGAGACATAAATAAGTGTGCGCTATATAGATGTGTATCATTCTGGAGGCTGCTGTTCTGTTCAAGTCAACTTTATTAGTTTGGGCTGGAGCAGCCTGTTCTGTTACATCATCTAAATCTTTATTCGATTCAAAGAATCATCAAAGCTTATTAAACAAGTCTTTGTATATATTATAATTTACATTTGTCTAAATATAAACATAAAAACACATTATATTTACAAGGGTCTAAGTAGCAAGACTTATATACTGCTTAAAATGTATCCTTTTAGTCTTGACCCCTATTGCACTTAATTTCGTTAAAATTCTTCTCGATACAGTACAAAGATAACAATTCAGTCAGCACCAGCGGACCAATTTGGGCTCCACTGGTACTAAGATTTTCAGATGATTCCGACTAAAACCTTTAAAAAATTAAAATGCATACAAAATTCTTTAAATCCATTTTTTAAACTTTTTAAAATGTAAGCCCATTCCTATATCTTATACGACTGACTGCTAACAAAAATTTACTAATGCCAAATACAACAAGTTGGGCACTGTTAGTTTTCAAAATTCTAAGGGACTCTAAGTAGCTCCTGATGTTCAGACTTCTGCACAGGAGCTTGAGCCACTTTTGTCTGGGTCTAGCATATGCTGCGCAAAAGAATAAAACATGCGCAGTATCCTCATTAGCACCTAATGTACACAGTGAGCATTTAGGATCACTAGCCCTCAGTTGAACTTTTGCCCATTTAGCTGCAAAAGCATTAACTTGTAGGGTCTCATACCTGAATTTCATATAGAAGGACTTTTCCAGTTGTGGTTCAATCTCATCTAGAAAGGGCTCAAAGCTCGGAATCAGTTTAAAAGACAGAAATTGAGTAGCCAGTCTCCCCAACTCAGGATTTAAAGTGACTTTGTGCGTTATGAATTCCCAGTATATAGATTTGATCTCTCTTTGAATCAGGGGTCAGCAGACTCTGGGTTGCCCAGTATTGGCTCAAACCTATATCGGAGAGCAATTTGCAGCTGTGGGCCAACCAGGGAAGAGTAACAAATGTGTCCAAATGCAGGATCTCCCTCAAGGTCTGCCTGTAAATCTCGAATTCCTCCGTTGTCCAAATTCTAATCCAATAGGCCAATAGCCTCCATACAGCAAGAAATCCTATTCTTTTTATCCCAATATCATATGTAAGAGGGATCATCGGTGTATTTTTGGGCATACGTGTAAGCATTCTCATGATTTTATTTTCCCCAATGATGAGAGGCTGAAGATTTTCTCCCCCATAGCTCAGATCCATAGAGTGAGGCTGATTGAGCTCTGGCTTTATAAACTTCTAATGCGGGAGTGATGGCCTTTGATGAGGTAGAGTGCTGTTTCTTCACTACAGGAATAGAGTTCTGCATTAGGATTGTGTTTGACTTATTTATTTGGGACTTCCATGTAAGTTTCAAGTCTAATGTGACACCAAGGTATACAAAATTTGGGACACATTCCAAAAGCTCCCCATTCAATGTTAATTTTTTTCTGAAAGTTTTTATGTGGGTTGATAGCCATGTATTTCGTTTTATTGGCGTTTATCTCAAGTCCTTTTGTCTTGCAATAATTATCAAGGCTATCAAGTACGTTTTGGAGACCCCTAGGTGTTTGTGACAACAGTATTGTGTTGTCTGCAAAGGTAAGGGCACAAATATGAGTGCCTCCAAGCTTGGGGGAATCGTGTAAGGCTGAGTGTAGATGTTCTACCATGTCGTTTACATATAATAGGAACATGGTTGGCGCCAGGACACAGCCCTGGTGCACCCCTCTCCTAATCTGGATTTCTTCCAACAGCTCTCCTCTGGGACTCGTGAAGTCTTATGATCTGATCTAAAATCTTCTCTGGGACTCCCTGACTCCGTAATGATTTCCATAAAAGATCTCTGGGAATAGAATCAAAAGATGCCTTCAAATCTATGAAGGCAACATATAGGTGACCATATTTTATCTTTGTGTACTTTCAAGCTATACTGGAGAGTCTAAATACTTGATCTATTGTGCTTATTCGCTGTCTAAAGCCAGCCTGACAAGGTGAGAGGATGTCTTTCTCTTCCATCCAAGCAATTAGCTTGGCCATAATTTGTTTGGCGTACACCTTTTGGGTAATATCGATCAGGCTGATAGGCCTATAATTTGCTGGATCATCCCTACTAACCTTTTTGTGGATAGGGACGATCTCCCCCTTCCATGTATCTGGGATAGGCTCTCCCCTAGCTATTGCATTGCACAATTGATTCATATAAGGAGCCCAAACATCTGGGGCATGTTTCAAAAGGTCCCCATGAATTTTATCTGGACCAGGCGCCTTTGCTGACTTCATGCTGTCTATCGCTAGCACAGTGTCCTCTAGACTAAATTGAAGGTGTGTAGTATGTGCTTCAGGCAAAGATACCTCAGTAAGTGTGCATGAGTCTGGGGCAAGTACATCTGGTGCGGCATAAAGCATTGAGAAATGTCTGCACCATGTACCCGGATCCAAAGAGTAGTCAGTAGTCACCTTGCTTGCTTTGTTCCCCTGTGCTAATAATTTCCAAAATTTGGAATGATCTTTGGTTTTTGCAGCTACGATGAGGTCACTCCAGCTAGCGTCCTCCAATCCCTCAGGGCATTCATACGTATCTTTTTGTAATTTGATCTTTCGATTCTGATCTGGTTTACATCTTTAGATTTTAGAGCTCCCAAGAGTCTGCGTTTAAGATTGGAACATTCCTTGTTGAACCATGGGTTCAAGGATTCTGGTCGCGATCTTGGTTTATTGGTATTCCTCTGGGTTTTAGTTGGCTGTATTTTTATAATCTCAGAAATTTTTGGGTGGATCTGGGTGAACAATATAGCCCCCGGACATGACTCTGCGTAGCCCGTTAGCAGTTCGCAGAAATTGTTTTATATGTTAGTAAGGGGCTCAACCTGATCTAATATTGTTGGCCATTTGACAGCTCTCCGATTGTTATTAACTAATGGGAGCTGGATCTCTTCTCTTAGGTTTAATGGATTCGATGGGTGTTTAGCAAACCAACTCACCGCTAGATCTACCCATAATGGGAAATTATCGCTCAGGCTATTTCTCTCCACCGCTGATGTTTTTGTTAATCTAAAACTGTTTGACTCGGAGTGAATGTGTCCTTAAGTTCATGGATCCCAAATTATCTACAATATTTTTGGCACGAAAAGTTAATTTTATGTCATCCAAGTTCCCCGTTTCTTGCCGGATGCATTCCGCTTTTAGGATGTCAGATCTTATTATAGAAGGACATTGGCGTTTATTTCTCATCCAATGCGTAAATTTGATTATTAGGGACTCTTCTTCCTCTCTTTTTTCATTGTTTAAACTTGGGACATTGGTAAGGAAAATACTGTGTGTGTTTTCCCTAGGACTAGATATGTATTGGGGTAATAGATAAGCTCCCCTTAGATGTTGGCTACCTATGACCCCCGATCTGGTCTAGCGTTCTGACTCTGCCCTTCCTGCCCCCTACGATTTGAGCCGTTTTATGTAATAAGTTAGGGGGATTGTTATTTGGTGCCCATTGACAGAGGTGGGGGGATTCTTGGCCTAGCCTCCATGGTGGTATGTAGATTATGGTTGTTGGCTGGTAAGAATTGACAGACTGTTACCAGTTGAGGAATTCTTGTTACAGGGAGCCTCTATAGGGGCGGGAGTGGGGAGAGATCTAGGTGGATACCTGTCCGCTGTTCTTGAGCTCTGATTGCAGGTGTTTTCCCCCTGGGAGGGTTACTATTCCCTTGTGTTTCGCTTAAGATAAAATTGGTTTGATGTGTTTGCTGTCCGACTATTTCCTTAAGGGTTTTTATCTCGTCTTGTATGTTGTCTAATATTTGGTGTAGGGTAACCATGAGTGTATAGATGTCTATGCACTCGGTCTGGGTCTTGATTTCCCTACTATTGGCTTTCACATTCGAAGTATCTGGGTTTTGCGTTACCTGGTCTTCCTCTTGGCAATTTGCTAGCAATGAGTATCTATTGTAACATGGTATTGTCAGGCCTTATTGTTTGGTGAGCTAGCTTGGTCAAGTGCCACTGGCCCCGACATAGTGGGGGAGGGACAAACAGACTTGCTCTGGATTTGCTTCAGAGAGTATAGAGAAATAGATACAACATTCTCATTGTTAGCATGATGGACTGTAATAGGGTCAATGGGAGGTCTGACGCCCTTTGGCTTGTTCTGTTTGTTATAGTATGATGATGTCTTTTTAATGCCATTAGATGTTAGGTCCCTTTCACCAGCTAGGATTGTCCCTACTTCTTCTATTAAGTCGTCATTTGCTGCTAGAGTACAGTTGTCAGCTGCTGACTTAGCTGGCCTACTGAGTTTTGCTAGCTTCTTCTTCCCCGTCGCGGCCTCTACGGCCTTCCTCTTGCCCATTATTGCTGCTGTATGCCGCTGGGGCTACAATTTGTTTCAATGTCCGACTGGGCTACTTAATCAGTCGACCATTGATGTAAAGATACAAAACATAAAGTAGCTAAATTATAAATACTAATCTCCCCCGAAATAACCATGTATTAGAGTCACAGCATTCATAAACAGAGTATTAAATAAGAACAATTCTGTTGATATAATCTTTCCAGTTAATGCCTCAATTAGGGTCGACACCTAAACCAGTTACCAAGCACAGAGAACAAATGCAACACTGTCCCAAGAGTCTCATATGATTTCGGACAGTGAAATGCTGTATGCTTGGTTTAGAAACTACGCGTACCAAAGGTTCACAAAAAGGGACAGGAAACTGCAAGTACGCTTCTCTTGGTGGCTGGTCAATTATAGCGAAATTTGTGATCGAATTTTCCACATCCTGGTTGCCCAAAAAGTAAACCAGATTTGTGCGCGCTGTTCGGTGTATAACTGCAGGCAGTGATAATTACACAGATAGCGAAGTCTTACCAGAGTAGCAGAGTTGTAGGCTTTGGGCTAAAGAGGGGGGCCCAGCCCTGTCTCCTCCTGGCTCTGACGGGCGCAGACGGGCCTGCCCTTGGCCCGGGCGCGGCCCGGGATCCCACGTCCCATTTTAAAGCGCCTTAAGGCGCTCTCTGCTGACGCGGTACTGGGCGCTGGTGAAGCAGGGCAGTGTGGCTCCTGTAGTCCTCCTTCGACCCGTGTCAGCAGGTGAATGCAGGAAAGCTGGCAAAAGCGGGACCCTGTTCTGTTACAAGCCTTCTGCGTTATATGCAAACACTGCTATCTACCTACTGCCACAAGTTACAACCTGAGACATTCCTTGCTATTCTAACCATATATTCCATCTAGCCTGCTTCGTTTTGAAGGCTTTCTCTTGCTGAAAATCCATGCAATAAATAAGCCTTAGGTTAGCCTCCGCTCATTTAGGTTTTTGGGTGTGAAACTGTGGGAGCAGGTCTCCTTCCCTTGAGGCAGATCCTACATTTAGTTTTCTTAGGGAAAGCTTTTGAACACTTTTTGTTCCCTTAATCTTGTTTTAATCCTCATTCTGTTGCCTGTTAAAGTCTTTAAACATTTTTCCTATTAGTTTGCTCTATAAATATCAAATAAATGTATAGGCTCTGCAGTAGTTGTAATTCGCCTTGTCTGGCCGTGAGTTTGGTAATGTCTCGACATGTAATATTGCCAATGAACATGGTCCATATAGGTTTTTTGTGCTTGGAAGTAGCAACAAGCACGTTTAGTGGGAATAAAACAGAAAGCACCACTACATTGAGCTTGGTTGTTTCAAAAAAGGTGCAGCTGGAAATATGTCAGAAATATTTGCGGTAATTAATATTTGAAGGGAAAAAGGGGGTTGGACTATTTTGGTGGAAGATAAAAGCTAATTAGTTTTACTTTGATATCCCTTTTTATTGGATCAGGAATCACATCCCTGATGAGTTCACTCAGTTTGAATTTGGTAGCCTGGACATCGATTCACCAAAATGCCTGGGGTAGCGTAGGGACATCATATACCCTTGACCTTAATGGTGTCACAGGAAGTGACATCATACAACCTTTGACCTAGGAGCCTCCCAAGAAGTCATTTCACCTGACCATAATCCTGATGATATCATAATAATGAACATTTTTGAAGTTACATAAATACATAATTAATTTTATAAATTCTTCCAGGAGAGAACAAAGGGATGCCAATGAAGGTTCAGATCTTGCTGCTCTACTTTTTATTACACTAATAGTGAATAATAAACTATTATTCACTATTAATATAATAAAAATTAGCATAAAAAGAGGTTAGAGCCCGACTTATAATGCCTTATAACCCCTGTGTTCTTGGCACTGATTTTACCACCTCTGAGACCAGTTGTTGCAAAGGCTGTGGTAGCGCTAGGTGTCGCAATGCGACCCTGGGCGACCGCTAAATGACGTCCATATTATAACCCACCTATTCACGCTACACGTGCAGAATAAAGAATATTTACTGTTGATCTTTCATCTGTTCTGTTGTTGCTGTAGCTTGTAGCATAATGTTGCAAGTTTTGTGCACTACTATGCATCTCAGTAGGTCAATGCTATACAGGTAGCTATAGTGAAGTAATAATTAAGTTCCTTGCATTTTGTGTTTCTGTGTGAGATAAAGCGTGCCATGGCCCAATCCGCAAAAACAGTTGATGGACAGAATGCAGAACAATGTCATACATTCACCCCAGTACAGAGATCTGGGCCTAAATCCATCGTTTTCCACCATGCTGTTCCAGTTTGAACCTAGCCATATGCAAATCAGTCTTGACCCTGTGCCTCATGGGAACAGTCCAGCCCGAACTGCCAAGCCAGGTCCTCCCTGGACTGGAAACAAGCATCCTAGGACCGGTTTCGGGGTTTCACCCCTCTTCAGCCAGGACAGCTTGATTACTTTGTAAATTTACCAAAATGCAACCTGCTTCAAAGGGGGTGCATGAGGACACATTTTTATTATAGCGTATTCTACTACTTGCAGTCTTGCTGATGCTGAAAGTAATGTATTGAAGTTCAAATCTATTCTAAATGAAGACGAGTCTCTCTTTAACGGCCAGCATTCATTGGGGTCCATAAGGGCCACATTAAAGATAATTGTAATCCTGTCTCGTGGTGAATGTTTTCTTCTGAAGCAATTATTTATATGTATTGTTCTAGGACAGCAGTTTTACTTTGTGCTAAAGAGGGGAGTTGTGTCAAATGCGAGATTAACATTTGTGAGAGGTTAATTAATGCAGGTTGCTCTTTGTGGGTGGGCTGTTGACATCCTCAGTGTTGACGTCCTCTGGTTTGACCTCCTCCAGTTTACCATGGCTGACATCTGAAAGTTTGTCACTATGCATATTATCCAATTTACCAGGAGTGACCTACTCCAGTTTTTGGCAGGGTTGACCTCTTCAAGTTTGGCATGTCTGATGCATTCAAACCTTATATTACTATTCTATCATGGTAGATATCGCGCAGAGGTTGCGTAATATCAGCATTAAGTGGGTAATACACTTGGGTGACGATCCCTGGAATTGAATACATTAGGTTAATAAATCACTCACTTTTTAGTCCATTTTAATTTCCACCTTTTATTATTACTTTTCCACCTTTTTCAGGATAGTGTATCGTTTTTTATAGTAGGCATCCAATACTATTAGGCTTGAGATTACTTGACGTTGGGCAGAACACGTATCTCAGATTAAGTCTGTTTTCAGTTTTCTTTTCCAACACACACACGCAATGTATTTGTTAGACGTATTCACGTTCCGTTTGAATACAGCGACCGCGCTGAGGATAGTGAAGGCACGACATTACAGGCAGGGATGGACAAGTAGAAGGCGAAGACAGCGGGAGATCATGTAAGTTGAAGCGGTTAAAACGATAGATTTACAGGCATTATCGCATGTTCACTTTTACACTGACAGGTGTAATAGTTAGCGGTCTAGCTTATAACCGGACCGCGGCACCGCATCCGCAGGCCAGGCGTGGCCTGCGGGGAATTAATCAAAGGGACCGCCCGCTCGGGGGCGAGGTCACTCCCAACAGTACACACGTGTCAGCCTCCTCACTACCAGCTCTGTGACCCCAGCCTGCGCGCTACACAGTCCGGGGCCTAAGGAGCGCTCCACTACACTGGCGACGAGGGTGGGATATCGGGACCTGCGTACCGGCCCTCACACACCTCACCGCGAGGCTGGATGGAAAAAATAATAATAATGAAGCGGATAATTGGAGTGCGCGCACACGCGTACACCAGGGCTAGAGAAAGGACACCCGGCCGACTCACAGGCAACTAAGAAGCATACGGTGAGTGCACCCCCACGCGCTCATCCGGACAGCAGCTAACACAACAAAGCCAATAAGACAATCCTGCACAAGGCCCCAGCAACGCGAGGGACACACAGGGGGGACTGCACACGAGGCCAGCCCAGCATCAGAAAGGAAAAAAAAAATCAGGACATTTTCACAGCAGCCTGGGCAGAAGGCCCCGCATAGTGGGTGATTTTTCACAGGGGAGCTGCGGGTAGGCACGCATGCCTACAAGACACACCCTGCGGAGCTGCCACCTGCGCCCACTGACAACGGCCCAAATCGCCATGTGCCTACACAGCAAGAAAACGAGCCCTCCGCCCTGTACCACCACCTCTGCTGAAGCTATCAGGCAAGGGAGGAGTAAGTCACTTACCCCAACATACCCAGTGGTTTCTGACGCCAGGCGCTATGGGGGACGACGATCAAGCGGGAGCATCAGGCCAAGCAGCGGCACCGCCCCGCATACCGTTCCAGCATGCGGCATCAAGAGTCCTAACTCCGTTCAATGAACTGGAGGACTCCGCGACAGCCTCTCCCCGATGGAAAATCTGGATAGAGTGCCTCAACAAAGATGAAGCAATAAAGAGATCCCTACTACTGCACTACGCGGGGGACGAAATCTTCAAACTATTCAAACACTTGCCCAACACAGGAGCTGCGGCCGACTATAATGCGGCGGTGACGCGCTGGATGCCCATTTCGACCCGCAGTTGAACCCAGATTAAGAATGGTTCAAGTTATGCCAAGCACGGCAGAGAGAGGGAGAGGCAATGGACGTATTCTACGCACGCCTTCGGGAACTTGCCAGCACGTGCACGGAAGATGACCAACCGAAAGAGAGCCGTGCACAACTTATCCAGGGGTGTCGGTATAAGATGCTGAGAGGGCTCATTCTGCGCCAACCGAAGATTGCGCTCGAAGACATGCTAATACTGGCGAGATCACACGACCTGTCGGCAACCAGGGCAAACGAGATGGACCAAGCGCAAATCAAACCCCAAGGACGGTCAGACAATATCAAGACGGAGCGTGCAGACGCCATTTGGGCCAAGCAAAAAGGGGACTCGTTCAGGAGACCAAAGCCGAAAACGTCCACGCCAAGGTGCGGATACTGTGGTCATGAGCCACATGCCGCAAATGACTGCCCGCGCAAGGAAAAACGTGTGCCAACTGCGGAATTCCCAACCACTTCGCCACCGTGTGCAGGAGGCGCGCCAGAGGTCGTGACTTCCGGAACCAAAGACCCCCAACGCGGGCAGTACGACAACTGTCAGTGACCGAATCGACGCCACCGGAAGACATGCAAAGAAAAGGCAGGAGATACCAAGAACCGAGTGAAGACTCTTCAGACGATGGTGACGGAGAAGCATACCTGATCTCGTTTGCGCGGGAACTCAAGCAACGCCGCAGGCCCCAGCCAACGTGCATGATTCAAGGGGCGGGAACAGAAATAAAGGCAGTCATTGACACTGGAGCAACAGTTAACGTTTTGGGCCTCCAGTAGTATCGTCGCCTACGGCCATGCCCACCAGTGACGCCATCCAAGACCAGAATCTACGCCTACATGGCAGACACTCCTCTCCCGTTAAAAGGGAAGATTATAGTTCCCATCAAGGCAGACGACCTCGAAGTAACAACAACAATCCACGTCATTGACAGGGAAGCGGACACTTTACTGAGCAGCCACACTGCAGAAGATCTCGGACTCATTTCGTTCGCAAGGAGAATCCAGTCTCACCAAGTGGAGGAGCTACTCAGTCAGTTCTCTGAATTATTCCAGGGGCTCGGACGCATCAGATGTGACCCTGTCAAATTACACATCGACAAAACAGTCACCCCAGTCGCGCTGTGGCATATAAGGATCCCATTCCACCTGCGGCCGCTAGTGGAAAAAGAGTTAGAGACTGTGGAAAAACAAGGCGTCATCGAAAAAGTGTCGGGACCGACACCCTGGGTGTCCCCGAAGGTTATTGCGGAAAAGCCAAAACAGCCAGGAGCCATACGCCTCTGTATCGACATGAGGCTGCCGAACAAAGCTATACAAAGGGAATGTCACATCACGCCAACGATGGATGACATCATCGCGGATGTGAATGGGTCAAAATGGTTCTCAAAAATTGACCTGAATTCCGGATACCACCAGCTTCCGTTATCCAAGGAAAGCCGTTACATCACCACCTTCAGCACCCATTTAGGGTTACGGAGATACAAAAGACTCCTCTTCCTAATATCGTCGGCGGCGGAAGTATTCCAAAACACAATACGAGAAATGCTATCAGGCTTACCTGGAGTGCTAAACGTCAGCGACGATATTTTAATACACTCAGCGACGGCCGCGGATCACTAGAAGCATCTCCGCAACACGCTGAAACGTCTCAGTGAACATGGAGCTACCCTACACAAGGACAAATGCCAGTTCTTTCAGCCGTCCCTGGAATTCTTTGGGTACATGTTCAACCAAGAAGGTATCCAAGTAGACCCGAGGAAATCGCAGGCAATCAAAGACGCACCCCCGCCGACAACACCGACGGAAGTGCGTAGTTTTCTAGGCATGGCTACGTACTGCGGGAGATTCATCCTGGGACTGGCCACCCGAGCGGAATCCCTGCGGGCCCTCACGAGAGCAAAATGGCAATGGGGACCGAAAGAAGAGGAGGCATTTCAAGGAATAAAGGATGCCCTTCTGGGAGAAGCCACGCTGGCATACTTCGACCCAGCTAAAAGAACGGAAGTGCTCATCGATGCAAGCCCAGTAGGGCTCGGCGCGGTACTGGCCCAAGAACACGAACCTGACCGCTGGGCGGCCCTGTCATTTGCCAGCAAGTCCCTAACACCCACAGAGACGAGATACGCCCAAGTCGAGCAAGAAGCGTTGGCTATCAAGTGGGCTTGCAACCAATTCCATCTATACCTTAAAGGACAGCCATTCACAGTGGTCACCGACCACCAGCCCCTCGTTCTGCTCTTTAAAGGGACGGCGCCTCACCCCCCTCCGCGTATAGAGATGGGCGATGCAGCTACAGCCGTACGAAATGAAAGTGATATACCGGCCGGGAGCCAAAAACCCTGCAGACTTCTTGTCCAGACAACCCGTTCCTGTCGAGGCACAAGACGACGCCGAAGATACGGAACACTATGTCCACTTGGTATCCACTGCAGCCTGTCCCCAGAACATGACCCTGGAAGACGTCAAAGAAGCGGCCACCACGGATACAGTATTTTCCAGAACTCTGCAAGCAGTCCAAGAAGGATCGTGGACACACTACCTGCGGCAAGCCAACTCCTGGAGCCAGACGAGCATGAACACCTGACGAAGATGTGGCAGATACGGAGCGAACTCAGCGCCACAAGGGACGGGATCTTGCTAGGAGGGTCCAGGCTAGTAATACCGCAGGCCCTGAAACACAGAGCGACTCATTTGGCCCACGGAGGGCATCAAGGAATAACCAAAATGAAGGCACGAATGAGGGAGAAGGTCTGGTTCCCAGAGCTAGACAAAATGGTGGAAGAATATGTCCGGCGCTGTCCGTTGTGCCAAATGACCAGTGGCCTGGAAAGACCGGTTCCGGTGATCACCGAAGACGCGTGCACCGTCCCTTGGTCCAGAGTGAGCATAGACTTCGAGAGTTTCCCCGGAGGGAAGCACACGCTAGTACTGGTAGACGCCTTCTCGAAGTACCCCATAGTAGAGCCAGTGGCATCCACGGCGTTCAACCACGTGGGACCCATCCTGGAGAAAGTGTTTGCTATGTTCGGGTTCCCCCACGAGGTACGCAGCGACAATGGACCACCATTTCAAGGTGCCGAGTTTGCCACTTTTCTGAGACAGAGAGGAATACATCACCGACGAGTAACCCCTCAGTGGCCACAAGCCAACGGCGACGTCGAGCGCTTTATGCGCACGCTAAACAAGATGTTTCGAATAGCGGGAGTTGAACAAGTGGACCCGGAAAAGAGGCTCCTTGAACTCTTACGAGAGTACCGGAGCACACCCCATTGCACCACCCAGAGGAGCCTGTGGCCACTGATGCTCCATGGCCCAAGACGAGATCTACTTCCCACCTGCCCAGAGTGGTCACCACCACCTTTTGAGGCTGAGAACGCGCAAGACCGGAGAGCCCGCCGGAACCAACAAGTAAGCCTCCGTCGCCGGACCACACCAAGAACACTCCGCACAGGGACAACCGTCCTGCTGCGAGACCGTCCCGCCCGGGAGGGAAGCTCAAATCAAACTACGAACCGGGGACCTGGACAGTCACCTCAAACCGTGGGACCATGGTAACCGCTCAAAGAGGAGGTGTCCCGGTTCAAAGAAGTCCTGCCATCACACCCTGGGAGGCCCGCTGATCAACAACCAGACGGGAAAAATACCCCAGCACCAGAGACCACAGAGACTAACACCGTGATGCCGTCCGGCCCAGCACCAGAGAGCGAGATTCCCAACACCCCGCGGCTGCGGGGCTGCCCACAAAGGTACAGCCTGAGACCGAACCCACACCCGAGTCAGCGCCTGAAGGACTTTGCCTGCTGAGGACATCCGGCCACCGCCCGTGGAGTCCACGCAAGTACCAACACCTTTGTGTGTGAACTGTCTGAACTTGCTTGGTTCGTTGACCAAGTTGGATAGGGATGTAATAGTTAGCGGTCTAGCTTATAGCCGGACCGCGGCACCGCATCCGCAGGCCAGGTGTGGCCTGCGGGGAATTAATAAAAGGGACTGCCCGCTCGGGGGCGAGGTCACTCCCAACAGTACCCACGTGTCAGCCTCATCAGTACCAGCACTGCGACCCCAACCCGCGTGCTACCCAGTCCGGGAACTAAGGAGTGCTCCGCTACAACAGGTCACACTGCCTGTGTTGCAACAGATTGAGCGAGCGTATTGTAGCTTATCTCTAGCTTTCAGCATTCTTCAATTCAGCGTGCCAGTCACAGTAAGTGTTTGGCATTTGTTTTAGTTCACAGCACATAAACTTTCACCTCGAAAGAGGTTCACTACCCCCCGGGTATTTTTATAAACCATCAATTAATTTTCTTTACAGATTCACGTGTTTGAGTCTGAGGTCAACCTAGGACCGGGTATGTGTCATGTCATCAGTGGTTGATGTATACTTTAACAGGGAGAGAAGTTGCATGCTTTAGATAATGCACTAATGGCATGTTTTTGTGTCACAGGTACACGCAAGGGAGGCATGATGCACAGAGGGTCAGATGTCAATGAAGTAACCATTTCAAATCACTTTTTAAGTCACTTTTCATCACGGAGTTTCACACTTTTGTATCACAGCATGAACCTATGGCGCTAAACTATATGGTGAAGGGTCTGAACCTGAAAAGTCAGCATTTTTTCATGTTGATACATTTGCGTTCAGACAGTATGATAAAAATCATGTATCATTTGTTACCACAGAGTTCCCCTAAAGAAGGGATTCCCAAAATGCATTGGGAACATGGCAAAGCAAGACCTCATATGGAATTTATATTGTTTTGAATGCATTGTAAAGAGTTGTATAAAATATAGAAGACACGTAGAAAGTGTCAAACTAATTTGTTTACCATTGTTTTCTTCTTTTTCTTGGAATTATGTTTGTCTACATTGAAGTAATTGGTTTACAGCCATTTGTTGTAAAAATTGTCTAATCGTGGTATTAATGTAAAATTTTTTGAAAATATGCATTGCACCACACGGGCCAGAGTAGTGCACCTTGACAAATGTGAGAGAGTCTGTACACATTAGATGACTGACTTCATTGGCTTTGCCAGCATTGACATCCTCAGGTGTGTCAGGGTTGACATCCTCAGAAGTGACACAGTTCACATCCACAGGTTTGGCACGGTTGGCATTCTCAGGTTTGCTAAGTTTGACTTTCCAGAGGATATACATAGTGCTTCCTTTTTGGAGCTTTGCGCCAGACTTCTGCTGCTGAATACACATGGGCAGAAATGTGCATAACGTAACCAACAAATGTCAAAGCTCTCACCAAGCAGCATATTTCCCTTACTTGTGCTTTTATGCAGAATACTGAGAAGTGGATACGCAGTGTGCTGCTTTAGGATAGTCTGGAGGCATTGTAGAAGGCACGCAAGAGGATTCAAACGTGAACAAAGTGCCAGTCGCCTTCAGTCAGCGGCAATGAATGTTTGTTCGTTAAAAAGGAATGTAACCGGAAGTATGCAGCGCTCGGAGCAGGAGGAATGTTTCTGTGCTGTGGAATTTACAGAACAAGTGCTTCCAGAATGGAACCTTTTACTCCTCTATAAAGCTCAGAGTTCCACTTTGTGGGAGGTCCGATCACATATGTTTATCTGTGGTCTGTACAAAACTCAATAAAGAAATTCTAAACCTATAAAGCTCAGAGTTAAAATGCTGGCTACAGGGAGCTGCTTCTGTACTGCTGATTCAGGGTTATGATGCAAGCTAACCATGCGTACTGATAGGCCAGGCTCTTTCTGAAATGTCTGGTGAGTAGAAATCGGTGTTTAAGGGCAAAATGTAGGCAACTATTTTCTGCTGAATCGACACTTTGATAATCCATTTCGTCCCACTGGAATGCTGTATTTGTGAACACCCGATTTAAATATTGTCACTTAAAACACGGCATCTTTTATATATGTTTTCAAGTTTAGCTCCTGGACTTCCTTCGCCTTTCAACATATTGTACATTAAGTTATTTACTCCTATACCGGCAGTCTGTTCGCGTTACAATACAACAAAATACAGGGAATTGATTGTGTTTACAGTAAACTTACCCAAATGTAAATATAATAAAATCATAGAAACATACATAAAATAGGAATTGGGGTATGACATTGGAAATGGAATAAAAAAAAAATACAAGTTAAAAGTTAGTTAGCAAAGGTAGGCCTAGATGCAGTACATAAAAAATGAAAACATCCTGGACCCATCCCAGTCAGGGTTCCGCAGCAACCACAGCACCGAAACTGCCCTCATCGCCGCCACCGACGACATCAGGATTATGCTAGACAACGGAGAAACCACGGCCTTGATCCTCCTGGACCTGTCAGCTGCTTTCGACAGTCTGCCACCGCGCACTAAAAGCACGACGCCGGAATCCAAGAGAAGACCCTGGACTGGACCACCTCCTTCCTCTCGGGAGAACCCAGAGCGTCCGCCTCCACCCCCCCCTTCCGCTCCAAAGCCACCGAGATCATCTGCGGCGTACCCCAAGGCTCATCTTTCAGCCCAACGTTGTTCAACGTCTACATGGCACCACTCGCCCACGTCACCCGACAGCACGACCTAAACATCATCTCCTACGCCGACGACACCAGCTGATCCTCTTGCTCACCAAGGACCCCCACACCGCCAACACCAACCTCCACGAAGGAATGAAGGCCGTCGCCGACTGGATGAGGAACAGACGACTAAAGCTGAACTCGGACAAGACGGAGGACCTCACCCTCGGCTCCACCCCCTCGGCCTGGGACGACTCCTGGTGGCCGACTGCACTAGGAGCATCCCCTACACCCACCAACCACGCACGAAACCTAGGGGTCATCCTCGACTCCACACTCTCCATGACAAAGCAGGTCAACGCCGTCTCCTCCTCCTGCTTCAACACCCTCCGCATGCTTCGCAGGATCTTCAAGTGGATCCCCACCGAAACTAGAAGGACGGTCACCCAGGCCCTCGTCAGCAGCAGACTGGACTATGACAACGCACTCTGCGCAGGAGCCCCGGCCAAACTCCTGAAACGACTCCAACGCATCCAGAACGCCTCCGCTCGCCTGATCCTGGGCATCCCCCGCTGCAGCCACATCACACCCCACCTGAAAGACCTGCACTGGCTCCCCATCAACAAGAGGATAACCTTCAAGCTCCTCGCCCACGCACACAAGGCATTCCATGACACCGGACCAGCGTACCTCAACAGACGACTCAGCCTCTACACCCCTGCCCACCAGCTCCGCTCTGCAGACTATGCCCTCGCCACCATCCCCCGCATCCGAAGAGTGACCGCCAGCGGCAGATCATTCTCCCACCTCGCCGCCAAGACGTGGTACACCCTCCCCATTTGCCTACGGCAGACCGAAGACCACCTAACCTTCAGGAGACTCCTCAAGACCTGGCTCTTCGAACAGTTGCAGCATCCCTCCCCTAGTGCCTTGAGACCCTCATGGGTATGTAGTGCGCTTTACAAATGCTATGATTGATTGATTGATTGATTGATTGATTGAAAAGGGTTATTTTTCAAGGAATAGCAAGCCTGCTGGGTGTGAAGAGCAATAGGAATTGGGGTATGAAATTCGGACTGGAATAAAAAAATACAAGTTAAAACATCGTTAGCAAAGGTAGGCCTAGATGCAGTACATCAAAAATGAAAGGGGTAGTTTTTCAAGGATAGCAAGAGCGTCACGAGCATAGAATCAGTTGCAAAAATAGTGACTGAACAAGTGAGTTTTTTTCAGTGTTTTAGCTCTTAAAACACTTATTTGTGGGCCTCTTTCTCTCCTCAGCCTTTTGCCATTAAAAACCAACCCGCCATCTCGGGCATACAGAAATAATAGGCCGTTCCTCCTGCGAGTAATCACTCTCAGACTTCTCAACTCACACTGTGCCACAGTGTCGCACAATATCGGGTCCCTTCACACGGTCACGCTATAAGGAGCCGATATCACACGGTGGCAGGGAAAACGAGGTGGAAACCACAGTAAAGAACGTATTTCAGGCTGTCTTTCTAGGCTTTGAAAAGCCGATGCCCATTAGGGGTGTGAAAACACCCAGGGGCATTGGCACCGGCTTTTTAGGTCTTGCCTGACCCAGCTCATGCGCTGGTCTGGCGAGAATTTTTGAGAGGGCTTTAAAAGTGCTACCAGGCCAGCCTAGAGCTGCAGTGCGTGTGCGCAGGCGTGCGCGCCCGATTACTATTACTATCACTTTCGCGGCCACACGGCCGCTTTGATGTTTGATCGCGATCGTGATCACTTTCACGGCTTGGCATAGCCAATAGGTCTCGCTTTTAGGACCTTAAAAGTATTTAGTTATGCAACGGTTGCATGGCTAAACACTTATAAGGTCCCAAAGGCGAGACCTATTGGCTATGCCAATGCTTGTTGTTTTTGCTGGAGGGTTTTGGTTGGGGTGAGGGGGAAAAGTGCCTACTAAGATACTTTTCGGCTCGATGTCCTGGCCGCTCCAATACCCATCCCCTCTTCACAGTGTTGATCAGAAATGGTGTGAAAGACATTATTTTGTGCCATTACCGCTGATCACAGAGAGAAATTTAAATTAGAGTTGGCAGACTTTCACTACCCTTCCGCATCCACATTGTCATCTGAATCGTAACACAGGCTAATAGGAGTGTGCAGGCGGATTGTTTGGGTGTCCAGGTGGTTCGAATTTACACAAACTGATATGTGGTTCATTGTGATATTTCCTGGTGGATCAGCACTGGTTCAGAATTCACCCGATTAAACCATTGGGTAATCCAACCACTGAAATTATAGGTCCTGAGGTGTTAGGATCCCGCTGAATCCTTGCTGAGCCATGCGGTCTTCGGGGCTTTCCTGCAGCCTTGAAGGTTCTGTTGAGACCTCCATACTGTATCCACCTCATTCCAGAGTTGCCAGCTTCTAGTCGGCTAAATTAGCTATTTTGTTTTGTGTTTCTATATGTCTAGGTCGATATAAAAGAAGTGTTAAAGGTGAGGTTTGTGGACAAAGTAATGAAAGTAGGCTGTTCTGCAAGCTGCAAAAAGATGTTGGTGTAATGTAATTTTTGTTTAGTAAACCGTAGGCAGTATAGCCCTGGAATTCAATATTTATTAACTGTAAATGACAACAGGTATAAAGTACCTTATAATGTGGTTAGTGCCCCTTTTTTGGTAGAATTGTATACGTAGGCTATTCATGATAAGTACTTTGCCAACAGTTTAGTAAAAGTGCTGAGCGAGATGAGGGTCCAAATTTCCTGATTTGTATCATCTGTGTTTCTACAGCACCACTGGTTAAAATGTTATTAGAGGTGTTTTAAATAAACATCATGCACCTACTTATGAATTCCATCTGAGCTGCTGCTTAGCAGACAAAATACACAGACAAATATAACAAGCATTGGTAATACTAATGAGTCTCGCTATCAGTCGTTAGGCTTTGCTAATGCTCGTTTTCTTCATACTTCTGTAAATCATTATTAAAAACTGAACTAGAGATGCAACAGGATTGGTCGAAGGCAGTAGGTTGCACTTATCATGGTTCCAGAGGCGCTGTCTTATGGGTATGATTCTGTAAGGACTGACTAATTTATATCAAAACAAAGCCTTGACACTCCTCATGAGCTTAGTCCTGTTACTGGCCATACTCTGTTTTGCACTTCACTGGAAAGGCAGCGCCCCTCCCCATGGGCAATTGGATGGCCAGCTCTATTCTATCGTGGGCTGAAACTGAAGGTTCAGTTCCTGGGTGCGAGGAAGCCAGAGGTCTGTGAAAGCGCTTGCTGCCACTAGACTGGGATGGACCAAGTTTGAGTTTTTTTCCCAACAATGACATCTTACCCTGTAGAGTGCGCTCCTCAGGTTACAAGAAGAGCTGAAACACCTTACACTCTACACCTGTAATCTACACTTTACTGACATAAGGTCCTTGAGTAGCTTGCCATCTGCTAGCTGATATGGGCCCTCTTTCTGGGCCATTCCCTACATGCTAACGGCCAGCAGTAGTATCGCATTCCCAACAAACACGCTTGAGCCGGGCACGCATGCTAGCATTGGTGTTCAGCAGACCTCCTCCTTTCCTCTATGCCTATGGGCCAGTTTCCTGTTGGACATCACTTAACAATTCTCCCGTGTTCCATATTGTTTTCTGGATTTTCAATCTTTTTTTCTTAATTACTCTCAATAGTATCTTTAATGATGTGACACGGATGCTGAAATTGACCTTTGCACAGTAGAGCACATGAACAAATCTCATAGCAAAACCTGTACTTCAGATTGAGGATTTCAGTTTTTTAGAACAATTATGTATATGTTATGATAGCTAGATGTATTACAAATGGGTGTGAATACTAATGTATAAGAACAAAAATTAATAAAGATTTTCTTTTTTTAAATCTAATGACATCCTAAGTGAGTGCATCCATTCTATAAATAAAGAGACTGCACCAATGCCTTCTATTGCTCACACATTGTCCAGAGCCTTCTATAATTGGTCCGTTGCAAATGTGGGACTACCTTCGCATCCTTGTCGTGGACCGAACGGTTGTTCAGAGCCCATTAATACAATCATCCTTGATTCTGCTTTTCTTAAAATGACTTCACAATGACCGCCCCCTAAGCAGCTTTTAGATATGTTGGACATCAAATATTTGAGCTACAGTGGATTCCCTGAGAGCTTTATCCATAAATGCTCTCAGATCAGGTAACTAAAATCTGTTCTTCATCACTCGTAGATGCTGTGTAATCCTTAGCTCGACTTTATTAGTGGTGCTCTCCACATACCACTATCACACGTGCATTCCTTTTTTTTATATATATATATATTTTTATTTCAGGGAGTTTAATGTTCACAAAGTCCACATCATAAATATTAATTATAATACTTAAAATGTGTCTAAAATATAACATACATGATATCTACATATTCTGTCTAACACATTACATATTGCACCTCATATTCAGTAAGAATAAGTGGATTACCTATACGTTTTGGTAGAGGATTCCTTTTTAACATTGCGATCTAATAGATATATCGAGTATTGCATAGAAAGGGATATTGCACATTTTTTCTATTCTTATTGCACCTACCCTAATATTCATATATTTCCAAAGTAGAAATTTTTATGTTACATCCTGACTTCTTACTCCTTTTTTTTAAGAAAGATCCCCATATCAATTTATACTTAGAATAGGAACCCGACCTTAAGGCATACCTTTTTTCTATTTCCTCAACCCTGCGCAATTTCTTCCCAAAAGTGTTTTATTTTCTGGTAATTCCAAATAATATGGGTCTAGCTGCCCTCCCCTTGTACTAAATATCTAAAACATGAATCGGGTATTTGAGGATATAATTTATGTAAAAAATCTGGAGTTCTATATGATAACTGCTACTGAAAGTTGAATCTTTTCCTTAGCTTGCAATTATCTCAAGCTTTCCGATATAGTTGGATATCATTATTCTTTCTTAAGATCGTTATACAGCAACTGATAGATCTACATATTTTAGACTCTATCAAGTCTTCCTTAAAATCCAGTCTTGACACCAGCAGCGGCAAGTCGATATCTTTTAAGAAATGTCTAATCTGCACATATTACCATTTTAACATATCCTTATAGTATTTCATGCTAGGTTCGATACCGCCCACTTCTTCCAGATATCCTTATTCATAAAATCGAAAATCACACTTTTGTCATTACTTTCCCATTTTTGTGCAATGCTTTTCTTTATCAAGAGCCGGTCTTCTGCGCCTATATCAGTTAAGCGTGTAGACCCATTAATAAACGGTTTATTATAAAACTTAAATAATTGTGTTTTCTGCTTTATTAGCCATTATAGGGTCTTGTATCTAATTTTCATGGGATTTTTTGTCAGTCATAAAAAGTTAAAAATGTTATACTCTTGGGATAGCCTTTCTATAAAAAAGTTATCTATATCGGGCATCTCGTGGATCTAAAAAATGTAGTGCAAAATTCACGCAGTAGTATTCCCTAATGTTTGGGAGCGCCAAACTTCCTTGCAGAGTTAGTCTATATAAAGTGTCGAGTGGTAGTGTTGGTATTTTGTTCACCCAAATAAATGTTGAAAGTAAACCCTCTAGCTCTTTGAAAAATGTCATCTGTAAGCACATGGTACAGCAGAGAACAAAAAGTTACATAGAGGCAGTATAGACATATGAATTAAGGCCACACGTCTCACTGATTTAAATTGGTAGATATAGCCATTTTGCCAACAGTGCCTTAATCTTACAAACTAATGGAGCATAATTTAATGCAACATTAAAAACCCAACATTTTCAGAAACCTAAATTCCTGATTACTATTTTGGACGTGCATTCATTAGATGTCGAAATTCTGGAAGGAGAGTATTTTGTGTGCAGTTACATAAGATTTCAATTTTTAGCTTACTTATCTTGTATCCACCTAATTCTTCAAATTCTTTGAAAATTCCAAATGCATATTCCTGACTGCTACTCATGGGCTTTAGGCATAGGACGATAACACCAGCTTATAAGTTGATGTTTGACATCCAATAAATAGGTGCCTCCACGTATTCGTTAGTTATAATGGCTATTGTAATGGTTCTATAAACAAAGCAAATAACATTGGAGATAGAGGACAGCCTTGCCGAGTACCCCTATTCACCTTACAGGTTACAACGTGCTTTGAGTTAATAATTACTTGTGCGGTAGCTCCCTTATACATACACTTTTGTTAAGATCCCTCAAATCCACACAAGGCAGAATGTTCTTACCACCATCTGTCATTGTAATAACGACCGGTGCCAACCATTCAGAACTTTCTATTTCTTCTATGACCCCTTGACTCACGAGTTTCTGCAGTTTAGCCCTAAAGGTTCCCTCATCAACAGTGGAATAGATCTGGTTTTGGGCACTACTGGAATGGCACCTTCCTTGAGTGTGATTTTTTTGCATGTAATTATTTAACTTTCCTAGTTGGTTGGAAAATGCCTCTGGGCATTCCCTACTTAAATTGCTACCCACTGAGGGTTGTTCCACTAGCAACACCTGATCAACATTGTTGGGATCTAAAGTATCCCCAACTCTTTGTGTTATAACTTATGTACTTAGCCCCTTCTTCCTCTCACCCCTTCCCTCCTCTATTCTAGTGGTCTGTCCCGTGGAACACTGAGAGAGAGGCTATTTAGAAAGTTGGATTTGCGGTTTTTACAGAGCTGCCCAGGCAAGCAGAAGATGTTGGTTACTTCCTGCTTGAATAAAGTTTGTGGACTTACCTTCTGCGTCTTCATTATTTAATTTTGGTGACGATCATGGGATACTGTGAAAGGGACAGCGTGACACCTTCACCCTGTTGAAATTCGTCTTTCCAGAGGCGTAAGTTTGAAGGTGAGCTCTTGCTGGAGTCTGCGTCTGTGGATACCTTGAGGAACTTTGCTGTTTTCATTCCTTGTTTATGTGAACGTGGGGCACCTGGTGCGATTTCTGCCGGAGTGAGAGTGATTTTGGGGGCTGACTCTGCTTCTGCCAGGCCTCGGAGGATTGCTGCACTCCTGATTTTAAGTGTAGTATGTGTGAGCCCTCAGGACCTTGCTTCTAGGGAGCACTGCTGGTGGGGAGTCTGCCCCTGCGTATCATTTGTTATTGGGCGACGTGAGGGGAGCGCCTCTGTCGGAAAGTGCTTTTGGTCTGGGACAATCTTTGTGGCTCTGCTGTACCTCTTTGAGCGTATTATCATCCTTCATTGTTTATTTGGGGGCAGAGAGTTGATATTGTCGTGCACTAATTTTATCAAGTGTCCCGTGCTGATTTGCCACAGGACTTGTATTTCAGCAGCTCCCTTGGGGCAGTTTCAGCACTTCCCATAGTACGTGCATTGGTGGTGTGCTCCGGGAACACGTGAGGGGTTCAGCGGAAGGATCGGGAGGACAGCGGCTCAAAGCAGCGCCTTAGACCTCACGGTTTGCCTCCTTGTCTCCTCACGGTAGTGCGCTCCGTGCACTCGTGAGGGGATTCACTGCTGTCTGTTCTGTTTTTGGTGGCAGTTGCGCTGCAGCTCACATTCTGGAGACAGCGGGCGCAGACTCCTCCGCCCAACTCATGTTCCTTCGTCCTGGTGCCTGTGTAGCGGTCCGATCTCCGGAAGCAGAGCGCTGTGAGACGGGTTGTGAGGAAGGTTTCTCCACCCATAGACCTCTTCGTCCTCATGTGGTGGAGGCGACTTCAAGGATACTTTGTGTTTGACTGACAGCAGCTCACAGGAAAATAGAGCTGAAAAGAGGACTGTTCCTTTACTTTTGAGGAAAATTTGAGATCTTGGACTTTTCAGTGAGGAACTACAATTTTTTTCCCTTTGTTTTTTGTGACCTTTCTTTACAGGTACAGGCATTTATCTTTTATTAACTATAGCTGACATATTTATACCCTATATAGACGTCTGGTGTATAGTTACAGTTATATAACATCCTATAGATATTATCTGATTGCTTTCTGTGGGTAATTTCATTATGGCTGCAGCCAGTATGAACCAGCCTCCACCATTTCTGAATGAGTGAGGAGAACCAGACATACCTTGGCGAAGAAGGCTAGGAATATTTAAATCTTATCTTCTGGCTATGGGAGGGGGCAATTTCTCTTCTGTCAGGAAACAACATATTCTTTTACATAATTTAGGGATTCAGGGAAGGAAAGTATATGAAGATATTACAGGAAGGGAACCTAATGACATTGAAGAGGAGGCTACAGGAGAAAATGTTTATGAATATACTTTAAGAACATTAAAAGGACACTTTAAAGCAAAGATTATTGTTGTACTAGAACGGCACACATTTTTCAAGAAGGGTCAGAGGAAAGAGTGTCCGCATATGTAGCAGTTTTAAAGGGTATGTCTGCAACTTGTGAATTTGGAGCTCTTACAGACTCCCTAATAAGGGATCAATTAGTTAGATGTACTAATGACCAGAAAATTCAAGAAGAACTATTGACTCATATCCCAGATCTTTCTGAAGCGATTAAAATAGCGAAAGGAATTGAACATACAGCTATATGCATAAAGGATATGAGATTAAGTAATGTATCTCATAGAGAGAAGGAAGAAGTGAAGGGACATGCTGAAGAGGAAGTTGTGTGTAAACTTAATGAGAAGAGTTAGGAGATTAATAGACCCAAACATGACAATGTACGATGTAACAGGTGTGGTAATTAGAACCATTTAGCTAACAATTTGAAATGTCCTGAAAGTGGTGTAATTTGCAGGAAATGTAACAAAAGAGGTCACTTTGCCAAACTCTGCAGAGTACAAGGTGACAAAGTACATATGGTTTCTCAGTCTGAGGCCAAAGTGGAGGAAAGAAAAGAATATATCTTTCAAGTAGGACCGGGAGAGCAGGAAGAGAAGGTACAATACCCCACATGTGATATTTGTCTTGATGGAGTAGCTGTGCAGGTTTATGCTGACTGTTGTTCACCATACACCTTAATAGAGAAGAAAATGTTTGAAGAGAAGTTTTCAAAGGAAGGATATGTGTTGAAGGCACCTGACATTCAGCCTGGGGGATACAATAAGGAGCCTATTCCTCTACAGGGTATGGTGATAATGGGCATATCATTCAAGAACAGGCACACAGTAGGTAAAGCTTATGTCACACAACGAGGGTCAAAGTTACTGGGCTTGAAACACCAGAAAGAGTTGGGGGATTACTTTAGATCCCAACAATGTTGATCAGTTGTTGCTAGTGGAACAACACTCAGTGGGAAGCAATTTAAGTAGGGAATTCCCAGAGGTATTTTCCAACCAACTAGGAAAGTAAAAATAATTACATGCACAGAATCACACTCAAGGAAGGTGCCACTACAGTGGTGCTCAAAATCAGATCTATTCCACTGTTGATGAGGGAGCCTTTAAGGCTAGAACTGCAGAAACCCATGAGTCAAGGGGTCATAGAAGAAATCGAAAGCTCTGAAAGGTTGGCACCCATCGTTATTACAATGAAAGATGGTGGTAAGAACATTCAGCTTTGTGTGGATTTGAGGGCTCTTAACACAAACATTTGGGTGGATAGACATCCCCTCCCGAGGATACATGAAATGTTAAGCACTATCCAAGATGGCAGGTATTTCAGCGTACTTGACTTATCCTCGGCATATCACCAGGTCATTCTCCATCCAGAGTCACAAATGTTAACAGCTTACACAACCTTTTTTGGTAATGTCAAGTTTTTAAGAATTCCCTTTGGGCTAGCTTCAGCCGCTGCGGCCTTTGAAAGGATCATGCAATACATGCTAAAAAACTGAGAGAAGACTATGTGTTTTCAGGACGACATTTCAATATATGGTTCTAGTGAGGGAGAACACAACTGTAGAGTGAGAGATGTTTTGTGCTAACTAAAAAATGCCGGTTTCACCACAAAAGAAAGTAAATGCAAACTAGGTGTCACATCTGTAGATTACTTTGGGCGCACAATAATAGAGGAGGGAATGAAGCCTCAAATGGATTTAGTAGTGTCAGTACGCAAGGCTCCCACACCTAATTCTAAGGAGGAGATCAAATCGTTCTTGAGTTTGGCAGAGTACATGGCCAAATACATAAGCACCTTTTCGGTATTGGCTCCACCTCTTAGGGACTTATTGAAAAAATGTACCCCTCTCCAGTGGGTGGGTGAGCATGAGGCAACATTTAAAGAGATAAAGAAAGCTATTTTAAATGCACCTCACATAAGGAACTTTCATGTTGACAGAGAAACCATACTGACAACTGATGCAAGTAATAGAGGTTTAGGGGCTACCCTTTCAGAGTGAGTACAGAATCAATAGAAAATTGTGGCATTTGCCTCCAAGACTCTGGTGAGTGCTGAGGTAAATTATTCAACCATGGAGAAGGAGGGGCTAGCATGATAATGGGCTATCAATCATGTTAAATTATATTTGTGGGGGTTACCATTTGAACTGAGGACAGATCACAAACCCCTACTGTCCTTAATTGCCAAGAAGGAAATGAAAAGTACTACTCCCGGATAGCTAATTGGGTTCTGGGACTCCAAGGGTTTAACTACAAAGTTGCATATGTTCCAGGTATGAAGAACAGTGCAGCATATTTCTTGTTACGTGCCCCTATGGAACAGTAGAGGAAGACGGAGAAAACGGAGACACCATTATGGAAGTCACTGTCCCAGCAATTCTAAAAGACTGAGTGGGAGGCACAAATAGATAATGACCTTACCCTAAAGGCTGTTAGAGTCCATTGTAGGGGCTTGGCCCTCCAGGTGTAAAGAATTATCTGAAGATTTACAACCTTATGTGCAACCTTTTTGGAATGTAAGAGAAGAACTATCTCTTGATGTAAACATAATCTTAAGTTGTTGTTATAATCAAAAAGAGAGAGGAGAACTAGAGAGGCTAGTTCATTTCCCCAGTTTATGTGTTAGTAATCAATGAGAACTAGCTCTGGTTTAAATTGTTTGTATGTCTGCGGGTGGAAAAAAAAACCCATTAGGTTTTTTATGAAGGCCCTCACCCACCAACCTAGTTGGTGGCATGCTTCATCATTGGGCCCCACCCGAGGTATCGAGTGTACCTCAGGTGTGCTTCGACGCCAGATTACTGCGGAGCGGGTTTTTTGGTTCGTGAGGGTGCTGTGAGTGTGCTCTGAGTGAGGTTTAAAATACTGTCCTGGGTGTCCCAAAGACTGTTTTAATGGTGGGCCCCAGGCAGTCGATAAAAACAAAGGCTGTGGGACGTGCACGGTAGGCTTATGGCCTCCGACGTCCTGTGCGGTCAACTCGTTTCAGCCAGGCCTTTTCTTCTACAGGCTTTCGTCAGGACCTTATATGTGTGGGGTGTTACAGGGGTAGTTATGAGTTTGTCAGTGCCCTGTGTGTAAAGCACACGCTACGGTGCTTATATGTGCAAGAGGTGTTTCCTCTCGGGTTGTACACCTGATTGTAGCGAACAACTCCGCACGGAGCCTCTGCCCGGACAACAGGTTCATTGAGGGTCCAGCGGTATCGCGCAAGTGCACATGGTCCTGGCCCCCGGCCGAGCTCCATGCAGAGTTGTTCGCTACAATCAGGTGTACAACCCGAGAGGAAACACCTCTTGCACATATAAGCACCGTAGCATGTGCTTTACACGCAGGGCACTGGCAAACTCATAACTACCCCTGTAACACCCCACACATATAAGGTCCTGACGAAAGCCAGTAGAAGAAAAGGCCTGGCTGAAACTAGTTGACCGCACAGGATGTCGGCGGCCATAAGCCTACCGTGCACGTCCCACAGCCTTTGTTTTTATCGACTGCCTGGGGCCCACCATTAAAACAGTCTTTGGGACACCCAGGACAGTATTTTAAACCTCACTCAGAGCACACTCACAGCACCCTCACGAACCAAAAAACCCGCTCCGCAGTAATCTGGCGTCGAAGCACACCTGAGGTACACTTGGTACCTCGGGTAGGGCCCAATGATGAAGCATGCCACCAACTAGGTTGGTGGGTGAGGGCCTTCATAAAAAACCTAATGGTTTTTTTTCCACCCTCAGACATACAAACAATTTAAACCAGAGCTAGTCAACATAATCTTAAGGTCAGGAAAAGTTGTGCCACCTATTGGGTTACAAGAGCAAATTATTAGTTTAGCCCATGAGCGACATTTGGGGTGGAATCTCACCAAATATAAGCTAAGAGCAGGCTATTGGTTTCCCTACATGGGTCACTTAATGGAGGAGAAAGTCAAAGAGTATCATGCCTACAGTTTAAGTGATAAAACCAGAGGTCTAAGACGTGCTCCCCTAATTCCTGTTGAGGTACCCACTGTCCCATGGAATAAGTTAGGCTTGAACATTGCAGGGCCCATCCACGGTCCAGGCACACAGGAGAAGTACATATTAGTGCTCATTGATTACTATTCCCACTGATAACCTCCAAGTTTGTTAGCATGGTCACTATTAAGACCCTCACCAATTTCTTGACTCAGGTGTTTTCTACTGAAGGTATTCCAGCTACTTTGATCAGACAATGGGGTTCAGTTTGTTTTAGAGAAAATGAGGAGCTTCCTTAAAGACCTATCCATCACTCATGTTCGCATACCTTTGTATTGTCTGAAGGCCAATGGTTAGGTGGAAAGAGACAATAGAATGATCAAAGAGTCCATTCAGTTGGTGGTTGCTTCTGGCAAACCCATAGAAGAAATAGTAAGGAATATGTTGTGGTTTTATCACACCACTCCTAATGGGATAACGGGGATGACCCCATTTGAGATGCTGAGGGGCAGGAAAGCAGGTTCCAAATTGTCCCCACATTGGCTCTTTGGAAGCAGAGGTATTGCGATTAACACAGAAGTTGTGGGAGAGAAGGTGAGAAGACAACAAGCTTTGTACAAAAACAGATATGACAAGAAATGGGGAACCAGGAGTAAAGAGTGGAAAGTAGGGCAGTGGGTTCTAGTCAGAAAGCCTTACAATGTATGTGGAAAAGGTGATGATAAATTTTACGAACCTGAGAAAATCAAGGAAGTACAACACAATGTTGTAATTTTAGAAAATGGGAAAATGTGGAGCATGCATAGACTTTCCTGTTGTCCTACCAACATGATTATATTGGAGGTACCCGAGAAGGTTGTAAGTAAAACTCCTGGTAGTGTTGATTTCAGAATAAGAGAAAAAAGACAACCCTATTGTTAGAAGGTGGTTCTGACACTATGGGCCGTCCGGATTTATCGCTTTTTGAGCATCTAATTGCTGAGCTTTTACTGTGGGGGAGCCTCATCAATTGGGACTCACCCACAGTGAACTCAGGAGGTAAGAGCCTGCATGGGGATTTTACTGGTGTCCCCCTGGCTTGACCAGGCCACTGCGCAGCAGCTGGAGTAAGGGACACTGGGCTGGTTACATGCAGACACAGGTGTACATGCATGTGCACACGTGTAGGGGCTGCGCAGGGGAGATTCCTAGCGTGCGCAGTCCAGGAGCCGCTACAGAGTGAATGGTGTGTCAGGACTTATGCAGAATTGGGTGGTGACATGGAATAGGCTTTATACACTGGGAAGGAACTTGCCAGGGAAAGTCAGTGTGTTTTACTGTTTTTCACTTCATTATTCCCCTATAGGGTGTGGAGCCCATGGGCTAGAGTAACTTTCATAAGGCCTGCAGATTCCAGACACGCACTAAAGTCCACTGTAGCGGATGTGAAAATAAGTATTCTGCAGAGTCCAACGTCATATTTGTATTTAGATGTGCCCCGAAGTCGGTGAGCGCCGTTGCGCTCCCCGTGAAGAGAAGGAGGGGCCCGGGACACCATCCGCGGGCCCGAAGCAAATCCAGGGGGGGCGCGCCCCCCCCGTGAAGGTGGCATCGGGGCCCGGGACACCATCCCCAGGCCCCGATGTGAGGGAGAAGGCGGGGGTAGTGCCGTCGCACTCCCCCGAGGTCCAGGAGGACCCGCAGGATTCCCCGCGTCTGCCCGCCAGAGCGGGCAGACCCGAAGAGAGGCGCCGACTCCCGCGGCAGCACAGAAGAGTGCTGGCCGGGCGGGGAGCTGGCGGGGGAACCCGGGGGTGGGCTCCCCAGGCGGCCCTCCACCGAAGCAGCACGTGGGGGTCCCGGTGGGACCCCGAAGGAAAAGGAACCTTGTTTCACAGCATAGATAACAGCAATTGTTTTACTGTATCTTTATTCTGTGGATTGTGATAGGTTTATAACCTTTTAGGCGACTGGACAGGTCTGTTTTTAAGACACACTGTGAATACTGTATAAACACACTTGTTTCACACTTCCAAACCCTCACAAGAGCACTTCCTTGAGCACGTTTACCCCTTGGAGCACCTATTGACAAATGTATAGTTTATTTTCATGACTTAAATGCTGATATAAATAAACTTGAATTCGCAAAAAGATTACATTTTTTTGGGGGGGGTGATGTGATTAATATGTTTGTCCATCCGCTGTGACCACCTTGTTCTGTACTGTCATTGACTCTAGTCCAGTGGATTTTTGGGTTTCCCCATTGTTGTGTAACGTCGTTAAATACAAGGCAGCAAGATTTAAGTATAATGTGCTGAGTTAGTGGGAGCTAAGCTAAATTTTGTAGTAATGGGGTGGTGTGAGTAGGTTTTGGCAGTTGAAAACTTGCTGCTTCATTTTGTATAATCTGGAGACTGCATAGATCATTCTTAGCTAGCCCTTGGTAGAGGGCAATGGTCATCCGTTAATACTTTTGATGAGATATTTATGAACAAATTCTCCTTACTCCTCCTATGTAATTCTTCTGTGTGTCCCCTCTGCCTCATTTTGTTTTTCTGTTTTTTCTTGCTGCTTCAGATTCTATTTTGAGTTTTCCCTTTGTTGTTGCTTGACCCTATCCTCTCTGTCTTGTACAAATATGGGACAGTCTCAGAGGTTGGAGGATGTAGACTCATCTGCTTTGCCTGCCCAAACTTGTATCTGTATGTTCCCTGTTTCTTATTGGTGCTTCTTGTAAAGGTGTGGATTCTCCCGTTAAGGTGATCCAATCTGCTACAGATAAACTTTCAGGTTTTCCTCTCTAGGGTTTCCAATTCATCTTTTTCTACTCTTTTCGCATCACAGATATAGTTTCTTTTATTATTTCCTCAGTATCTTTGTGTTTTTCAGTTCTTTCTGTAGTTAAATCTTAAGTGAATTCATTAATTTTCCTTTCTGCCTGTTTCTATCAGCTTTACAGAGCCTTCCATTGTATTTATCTGACGTTAGTCTAACAGATCGCAATCCATGTTAATTAATGTGGGCATTAATAACAAGCATTGGCATAGCCAATAGGTCTCACCTTTGGTACCATAGAAGTGTTTAGTCAGAGCGATTGGCTTTGCCAATCGGTGCTGTGCAGCATGATAAAAAGTTATAATAAAGTGTTATAAGAATTTTTGTTACAATATATATAACCAAGAAGACATTATGTATAACTGAACGACCGTATAGAATTAACATAAAATATGTCTTCTAGGTTTTTTTGTCCTTGCAATGCTGACAACTTCTTCCTGCCTTTTCTAATGCTTGTTTGTTATAGCTCTTTTTTGTTATGGGGGGACATAGACAACAGGAGGGTGGAGGTTCGTAAGTAGTACCTGAATTACAACGTAGTGGACGAACACTAGGGAAGGATTAAAAGATGCCAGATTCCGAGTGCAGACTGAGGTGGTACTGAGTGAAGCTGAGTTAGTGCTGAAGTGGTAGTATGCTGGTGCAGAGGAGGTACTGTGCTGGTGGTGTGTTGGTGCGGAGGTGATGCTGAGTGTATTTGAGGTAATGGTGTGGTGGTGCTGAGTCATGCTGAGGTAGTGGTGGTGCACTGGTGCTCAGGTAGTGCTGAGCTGGTGCACTGGTGGTGCTGAGTGAGGCGGAGTCTGTGCTGTGCTGAGATGATCCTGTGCTAATAATGAAGTGGTGCAGCACTGATGCTGAAGTGGTGCTGAATTGCTGCTGAGGTAGGGCTATGCTGGTGGTGATGCACTGATGCTAAGGGGGTGCTGTGCTAGTGCTGAGGGGATGCTGTGGTGATACTGAGTTGATGCTGCACTGGTGGTGCTGCACTGATGAGGAGGTGGTGCTGTGCTGAGGCTGAGATGGTGCTGTGCTGATCCTGAGGTGGTCCTCTGGTGGTGCTCAGGTGATGCTTAGTGATACTGAGGTGGTGCTGAGTAATACTGTAGTGGTACTGAGTGATGAAGTGACGCTGAGTGGTGCTGAGTCATGCTGAGGTGGTGGTGCTGCACTGGTGCGGAGGTGGTGCTCAGCTGATGATGAAGTGGTGCTGTATTGGTGTTGAATTGCTGCTGATGTGGGGTTACACTGATGCAGAGTTGTTGCTGCACTTATGGTGGCGCACTGATGAGGAGATGGTGGTGTGCTAATGCGGAGGTGGTGCTGCGCTGATGCTGAGACGGTGCGGCACTGGTTCTGAGGTGGTGCTGAGGGATAGAGAGGTTGTACTGAAGTGGTGGCTTGCTTGTGCGGAGGTGGTGCTGCGTTGATACTGAGGTGATGCTGAACTGGTGCTGTGATGAGGCTGCACTGGTGCTGAGTTGGTACTGCACTGGTAGTGGTGCACTGATGCTGAGGTGGTGCAGTGGTGGCGCTGAGAGATGTGGTAGTGCTGAGTCATGGTGTGGTGGTGGTGCACTGGGGCTCAAGTGGTTCTGAACTAGTGCTTACGTGGTGCTGAATGATGCTGAGGTTTTGTTATGCTTATTCTGAGGTGGTGCTAAGCGGATTCTGAAGTGGTGCTGCATTGGTGCTGAGTTGCTACTAAGGTAGGGCTGCGCTGATGCGGTGATGGTGCAGTGCTAATTCTGAAATGGTGCTGTGCTTATGCTGTGGTGGTGGTGAGTGACACTGTAGGGGTGCCGAGTCATGCTATGGTGGTGCTGAGTAATGCTGAGGAGGTGGTTCACTGGTGCTCAGGTGGTGCTGAGGCATGCTGAGTTGGTGCTGTGCTGAGGTGGTGCTCAAATGGTGGTGTGGTGGGGCTGTGCTGGTGGTGAGTCGGTGCTACACTGGTAGTGGTGAACTGATGTGGAGGTGGTGCTGTGCGTATGCTGAAGTGGTGGAGTTGAGTGATGCTGAGGAGATGCAATGGTGCTGAGTGCTTCGCTAGTGCTGCGCTGATAGTGAGGTGGTGCTGCGCTGGTGCTGAGGTGCTGCTGAGGTGGTGCTGCGCTGGGGCTAAGTGATTCTGAGGTGGTCTTGTGGTGGTGCTCAGGTACTCCTAAGTGATGCTCAGGTGGTGCTGCAGTGGTGCTGCTGAAGTTGTGCTGAATCACGCTGACTGGTGCTGCACTGATGCTGAGTTGGTGCTGCAGTGGTGCTGAGATGGCACTGTGCTGATGCTGAGGTGATGCTGTGGTGAGGTTGTGGGGGTGCTGAGTGTAGTGCTGCTGAGAGATGGTTCGCTGTGCTGAGGTAATGCTTCACTGATGCGGAGGTGGAGCTGTGCTGATGAGATGGTGCTGTGGTGGTGCTATGCTGATGCAGAGGTGGTGCTGCGCTGATGCTGTACTGATGCTCAAGTGGTGTTGCACCGGTGCTGAGTGATACGGAGGTGGTGCTGAGGTGGTGTGGTTGTGCAAAGGTGATGCTTAGGGGGTGCTGAGTGATACTGAGGTGGTGCTGACTGATGCTGAGGTGGTGCTGAGTGATACTTTGGTGCTTAGGTGATGCGCTGGTGCTCAGGTGGTGCGTTAGTACTAAGGTGGTACTACGTTGGTGCTTAGATGGTGCTGTGGTGGGGCTGCGCTGGTGGTGAGTCAGTGCTGCACTGGTAGTGGTGAACTGATGTGTCTGTGGTGCTGTGCGTATGCTGAAGTGGTGTAGTTTGTGATGCTGAGGAGATACAGTGGTGCTGAGTGATGCTGTGCTAGTGCTGCGCTGATGCTGTGGTGGGGCTGTGCTAATGCTGAACCGGTGCTCTACTGGTAGTCGTAAACTGATGCAAAGGTGGTGCTGTGCTTATGCTGAGGTGGTGGAGTTGAGTGATGCTGAGGAGGTGTGCTGGTTGATGCTGCGCTGGTGCTGAGGTGGTGCTGCGCTGGGGCTGAGTGATTCTGAGGTGGTCTTGTGCTTGTGGTGCTCAGGTACTGCTTAGTTATGCTCAGGTGGTGATGCTGAAGTTGTGCGGAATCTCACTGACTGGTGCTGCGCTGATGCAGAGTTGGTGCTGCTGTGGTGCTGAGATTGTGTTGCACTGTCTACTTGCAGGATACATTGTTAAGTAACTCCACATGCAGCTTTTGGAAAGCATGAGGAGGCATCCCTTGATATTGGTTTTATTTCACCAACGATTGAAACCTAAAAGAAAGCAGTAAAAGTTGAAAGCGTGCATCTTAAAGCTGTTTCCGTTTTCATAAGACTGAGCAATACCACCATGTTCACCTCTTTATTCGGATCCAAATAATCATGCTGTCACAGGCACAATATAAATAGGTTGATCCTACTGTCAGCCGTCTTCTTAAACTACACTTCCATTAAGTAAGTATATTATTTAAGTTCGAACAGAAACACGAGGACCACCTGAGCTGCGGGTTAATATGCCATTGCGAATATGTAATAAGAATACAGAAGTCTTGCGTGCATTGGATTGTCAAATACTTGACCTGCATAAACGTCTATATGAATATACTTTGTGTCACATTGTGAAGCCCTGAAGAAGTCTCTATGGGAGACGAAACGCGTTGGCTATGAATCTTTGCCTTTGAGGAAATAAAGAGAAATCCTTTTAAGAAAAATAAAGAAAAACTTTTTCAAGAAAACACACATTTGGATTTGGATATCTTTCCGTGTGCTCATTGTCTTGAACTTTAATGTGGCCTCTTTATAACATGTTGGATAGTGCTGGACCGTTTTGCATGTAATATTATTTAAGGTTTGCACATTTGAGCAAAAATGTTATAGGATGGAAAACAACATAGCCTCTGGCTGAAAAAGGGCTTGTGAAACCAAAGACAGTGGAAAACAAGACAAGGACATGATTTTCAGCTGTCCTCTGAGCATACAATCTGAGGCATAAGAAAAAGTAGTGCGCCGAAACTAATATACATGGCCGATAGTGAAGTGATCCTTGTAAAGGGCCAGTCACAGGGTCTGACCAAAACAGCAAAAGGAGGGACAATGTAAACTATTAACCAACAAAAAAAATTGTTTTGAAAGCACATGAAGGAAAGAATGAAAACGGATGGGCATGTTGAAAGCCCATGCAGTAGATACAGCATGTCTCGAATGACCACACTTGCACTGCATAGGTGAGACCTAAAAAGCGCAGTCCCCTTGGAATTATTTTACATCCAAAATATTTGCCTTGGGTAGTTTGCCCTGCAAAGGACCTAGATACGGGCCCAATATGATGTTCTTCACTATGTTTCATGTTGTCTTCCTTGTGGGAAAGATGGCAGTTTCTCTCCTTGTGAAGATGCATAATAGATCGATAGTTCTAGTCCCACCATAGTATGGTTACGGCACTTCTATTTTTCTCCAAATGTCTCCGAAACCCCTGAGAAAAGAGGCAACCAGATTTCTGCATCTAGGAAACTGCCATACCTCTGCATTTCTCCTTACCTAAGTAATATGCTGAAGTCATAGTAGACAGAAACTCAACCAACATTCTATATATATGGATATTTTATGTACATCTGACTCAGAAAACATTCCATGGCTACCCTGTTTTCTCAGGCCTGAATAAATGCATGTAAAACTTTCCTCAGTCCAAAAGATCCGATTTACCTATATAAATTAATAAAGTATGTACACACTGGTGATGATTTCCCTGGTTTCTCAGTTGGCACCCTCTATTCACGAGACTGACCAACACCTATGCAGTAGTGCTCCAAAGGAAGGAGGAATCATCCAACCTCTTTAATTGAGACCAAAATGTAATTGAGACCAAAATGATCTCTTTACATGTGAACACTTTGAATACCGAGCTCACACTTATTACAATCATACACCTTAACGCCGGTTATACTTCCCTCCCGGCAATGCTGTGTGTAATTCTCATTTATGAGCATAACAGCGAGTGCTCCGCGTGAGATACAAACGCAGAGACTCGTACCAAGGGCCCTTGCAACAGATTTTGGGAGCATCCAATATATCCACATGGAATAAATTATATTGGAAGTAGAATTGGCGAATAATTAATTGAGGAAGGATATTGAAACTTAAAATCTGGAATATAGAGGATAATACATGAGTGAGAATTACACGCAGCATTGCCGGGACAGAAGTACATCCGGTGTTTGTGTAAAATGTGCCTTTGAGGAGAAGACAGCCCTAAAGAAGTCATAGAGAACTCCCTATACGATGAAACACGTGTTGGCTGGTCTCCAAAGAAGAAAGAAAATAAAGAACGAAAGAAAAAATTTCACATATGTTGATCAGAAAATGTTGTGTATGATTGTCTTAAATTTGTGCTCGGGATTCGAACTGTTCACCTATATAAATTAAATTACTGATGGGAATTTTGTGAATTTACATTCCTTCTGGAGTTGGACAAAAGAATCCCCAAACCGACACTAGTAAATCCACAAAATGTGTAGATTTCTTATCTGTGCGTAGCCGTAAACTAACTTGAGGTTGGGGTTAACCGGTACATGAGCTTTTTGTTTTAATTTTCTGCAGCTAGAAATAATTTTCAGCTGTAGAATTGTGCCCTAGTTTGGGATAATGTTGTCGTAAATTCCACCTACCCAGTGAATGACATCAAGCCTAAATCTGTGCATCAGGATTTGCCACTAATCTGCATGTAGAGCAGCAGCATTTATTTGCTTTGTTGGGGAAGTGAATTGTGTAAATTTGTCAAGTAGTCGATGAGGGTTTCATGTCTCAGGGTGGCACGCTTGGGTGGCTGACGGTACTGTGTTGACTTGAGTGCCTTACCATGTATTCTGTCATTAAGTCATGCCGGAGGGGGGTGGGGGTTGAGGGTGGTGGGTGGGGGGAGGGATGTAACGTGGGGTTGCTGTTTTACTTTCGTTTAGTTGATTCTATTGCACGGCAGAATCTCCTGAGTAGAGACTCCGAGACCTACGGGTATATGAGCTGCCTACATATGGACACTGCATGGTGGACTTTCACGGATTACCCCACAAGGTTTGCTGGGGAGGCACTGAATTACTTAGTATATTGTGGAGTCATAGTAAGGATGTTGGTGCAAAGGGACTTGTATGTTGGTATGTTTCGGGCAAGCGTGGGAAGTTGATTGCACTGTATTTGAGTGATTTTCATGCCAATAAACATATTTTCAAAAAAAATGAGGGTTTCATGTCTCAATGTGTTTTTATGAACATTGTTTTTCATTCTGATAAAGTTGTGGTCTTCGCATTATTTTAGACTGTTAGAATTAAGATATTTATTCAGAAGTAGTAGTCTATGGAGGCAAGAAAGTAGGTTGCATATTTGGTCTCGTGCATTAAAATATAGGTGACTGGCTTAAAGGTAATGTTTGGGAGAGAATGTTATTTACATTTTGTTTTCTCATTTAAATACAAGTCTTATGCGTCTATTCCGGAGTTGCTGGGAAGGATCAAGAATTTTCTCTGCCATGTGGTATAGTTTGCACCATCTGTTGAGCAATATGTTGCGCATTATACACATCAAAACAGATGAAGAAATGTGTCAAAGCAGGACCGCTAACATTCCGAGGCCTGATAGCTCTTTAAAACATACTTGGGTCTGTGACTTTTTAATTTCGGGATTCAATTTGATCTGGTAATCAGTATATGCAAAAGGAGGTTGTTTTCTTAAGCAGTTGATCAAAAGAGACTGATGCTTGAATTAATACCTAAAAGTACATATCTCCTTGTATATTCACCAAGATATGAACGCCCCCTGAGCAGATGGGTCAAAGGTCACATGCTCGGAGTCCAAGCAGTTTGAAATAGGCATCGCTCCCAAAGGGAGAGAACATTTGTTATGGGTATACTAAGAGAAGCACATTTTACACATGCAAAGATTCAGAAATGTTTCGGGGGAAGGAAGTCGCATAAACAAATATTAGTATGGTTTGAGCATGTGACAAATTATCCAGTACTCAGGGGTTTTGGCCAAGATCCAAGAGGATTTCAGGTCCTTCAAATCTGAATACATGAGTAAGTTAATGCGCCTGAAATAAGTGAAATTATGGGCAGCTACGTAAATAGTTCAGTTGTCTATGACAAATATTTTTCAAACTAACTGCAAGTTTAAATAGTTATAATTAATTAAAATAAATTCAGTTTGTAATTCGATTGGATCTGCCTTTGATGAATTTTTAGGCATGCATGATTGGTGGGAATCTAATGCAGTTATATGTTAAAACAGTGGTGTTACCGAAGGCAGTGGCAAGACTCACTCCCCCCCTCCCCCTTTCGGCTTCCCTGACCCCTCTTTCTTAGACACATTACTTGTCTCTTTGGGAATTCGACTGGAACAACGGAATGTTTATGGTAACCATGGTCAAATATTAAAAGTCATCATTTAGTGTAGGCACGGGTACGGCTGACTTTACTACTCACTACTGAGCAGCACAGCCATGGTTTGTAAACGAATGTATATATGATTTGATTTCAGACCCTGCATGCAGAATGGAATAATAGATCATGGGCAATGGCTGATCAAATCAACTAGGGTAAGTACTGAAGGTTATGGAAAACTTACTAAAGAAACCCTACTTCAGTAGGCTTCCTCAAGTATCCGCCTGGCAAGCATTCAAGGGCTCGGACAGGCTTGGGAACTCCTCATTAGTGGCAGTAGTCGCTCAAAATTTCATGAACTTCTTCACATATCTTCAGAGGAATTTAGGTTTCTCTGGATCCTGTTTTACCACTACCTACAACTTCAACATGCCCTCACCTCTTTTTTTAAACATAGTTACTCGACCCGATCACACCCCTCTGAAAATGAAACCCATCTTATCCATCATATCTAGGAAGGGAATATCTACGGTATAGAAAACATTAGTTTTAAATCCACCAGAAATATTCCACTTCTTCATACAAGCCTTGTATCGTTTATGTCTCATTGAGTCTGACAAATGACGATCACAATCTGCAATTATGGCTCTGAGGAAGATTGTGGTATCTTTTATATACTGGGAATTCAACTTGAATATGTAAACCAAATCCACTGTATTAGACAGAAACGGTGGCAAAGAGGCAGAGGGATCTACACACTCTGCGTTACATACATATCATGCAGAGGATAAAGTCCAGTTGTGAAAAATTAAAGTATTCTTTTTTTTAAATAGTTTATTGGCATTTAGGGAAAATACATAGGATCATAGTACATATGCATATAGCCTGATGTTACAAGGAGATAAAACAATTATATCGTAACAAACAAAACAAAACCGAAGCAGAGGCATCATAGTCTGAATATGCATTAGTGTGAGCTTCCAGTCCAGGGAAGACATGGCTTGGCAGTTCGGGCTGGACTGTTCCCATGAGGCACAGGGTCAGACTGATTTGCATATGGCCATGTCTGAACTGGGGTGGCAGAGTGGGCTAAAGAACGGTGATGGATTAAACCCAGATCAGTTGACTGGGGGTGAGTACTTGCAATGTTCAACACTCCGTCCATCATTTCCTTTGGTTTTTGCTTAGTGTGAGCTTCTACACTTCGCACAGTGAATAACTACATACTTATTTCTACATAGTTTGCATAGCGTTGACATATTTCTGTTACAGTGGATACATTGTAGGACTACTCGTTACCCATTAGTTATTGTTCGATCTCTTTCACGAACAGGTTAGTCAGCTTGGGTAGGGGCCACATTTACGTTTGCGAGCCAGGCATGGAATGGTCCCCATATGACTTTGAGTCTGGATGCTTGTGGTAGCAATTCCCAGTATATGCTCAGATGTTCCTGGCAGAATGTAATGTATAAAACCCAGGTTTAAAAATTAAAGTATTAGTTGAGGAGGATGAGAACCCACTTCAAATAATTACCACCATCCTTAACCAGGTGAACCGCTAGAATCACTAAATAATCCTGTGCACAATCCTTTGGTATATTGGCATAGAGCAGTCCGGTTTAACTTGGAGGCAATGTGTAAAATATTTATGCAGTACTCAAACAGTAATAAAGCTAAGACATAGGACACAAAAAATCCCGAACCGATTTAGAAATATAGAGTATATTTTAGTAAGTAAAATGACACCAAAACAACAAAAATCATCCAAAAAGTAGAACCAGAGATATGAATTTTTAAAGTTTGAATTAAAAATAGTGCCAAAAAAAGTGCAACGCTCCAGCTGTGGTTATCTAGTCGCTCTAGACCTAGTCAGTCAGATGTGAAGGCCGAGCGCAGGTAGGATACAGGGACCAGGTTGGTCCCAGTGTAAAGTTTACCTTCTGACTTAGAAATATTTATGAAGAAAATGTGGTCGTTGACGAGTCACCAGCAGGGCAAGCTGCAGGCTGGATCCAAGCAGGGTTCGATGACAGCGATGTGCTGAAGAGCGAGGTCTGGGTGCATTTATTGGCAAAGACTGTAGAGCTCCACGCAGACGAAGTCCAAAGGCCTTGACGTTGAGTTAATGCTGCTCTATATTGATCCAATTGAAGCCTTCTAAATTCAGACGTGGAAGGTAATTTGGAAGTCAGATTACCTTCAGCGGAGCAAACCAGCAAGCTGAGGCCAACCGCTGATTGAACGGTCTGTTGATTTTCCAGGCAGAAATTTCGCAGAAAACTTTTAAGTCTCACTTCTTACAGTTTGGGGACAGGAGGAGTACACTTAACACCAGCCAAGTGTCTAAGACATGGGCAGCACCACGTGGGGTTTAGGACTTACTCCAATAGAGGCTAGCAGCTCCAGGGCTGCTCCTGATAAAACCAGTCAGCTGGGCAGTTGCAGGGAGAGAGGCCCCTGGAAACTTGTTGTGTCCCTGTTGCCAAGAACCAACTAACCCAAGTGCTGAGCAGGAAGGGGCGATGGCATGGTTGTCTTGTGAGGATCAGGGTGCGGGTGTAGCATTCAAAGCAAAAGAATGGAGCAACTGCTTGGAGTCAGACCAAGTCTTGAGAGCTGTAAACAGATGGTGGTGGAAGGAGAGCATCAAGGAAGTTTTGTTTCCCTTCCTGTAAGACATTTTGTGAAGATTTTGGACAAATTGACTGTGTGTCTTTGGGGGGGGGGGTTGTTATGAGCAATGATACGTTTGTGCCACCAGAGGGTTTGAAGAGTCTTCAAGCTAGCATATGAGTTGCATCTCAGACCAACATTGATAAAGAGGAGAGTAAGGGAGAACATTTGGTGGCCAGGAATGAACGATCAGATAGTATAATGGCTGGAGGAGCGTAGTATGTGCAAAGAGGGTCAAAAGAGAATCAAAACTGGAGTGCAAGCGGTGTTAGAACATATTGTTGACCCTGTTAAGCCGTGGAGTACAGTATGCACGTATTTTATGGAACCCAAACAAGGAGTTGAGCGTGAGGTCAAAAAGGCATTGGTCATGGTGGACGTCCATTCTGGGTGGTTGATTAAGTTTATGAAGGAGGTGACTACTAAGCAGTGGCATAGTTACCCCTCTGGCCGCTGTGATGGTCCCTGGGTTTACCTGCAGTGAAGAGCAGGGGGAGGTGCTGGTGACACTTTTCTCTGTTTGCCGCCCTGCGGCAAACGCATTGAGGAGGGGGGCGGTTGGTATTGCCACCCCGAGGGGGCAGGTAAGAGTGGTGGAAAACCACCGCCCCCCAAAACTTGTGGTGCCCCTCCAGCTACGCCTGCACTATTGGGACCTTAGATAACGTGTTTTTTGAGGAAGTGTGACATATAGCATTACCGCACTGCACTATACAACCCCAGAGCCAATGGTATGGTGGAGAGAGCCAGTCGCTTGGTTAAAAGGGCAATTCTCATGGAAATTCTGGCTGGAAATTATGTGGAAAGCACGGTCCATAGCACTGTGTGGGCCCATCACACTACGGAGAACGGAGCCACCATTGTGTCTCCTTTCGAAAGGGTAGGAGAAGAAAACCATGTACCAAGTTAACTCCAGCGTGGTTGGCGAATTGTGATAGGCAGGTTAAAGGGGATGAGATGTGGAGTGTCAAGTGGAATTATCCATGTAGGCTATTGGGTGAAGGTGAAGCATGGTAGAGGGAGTGGGAGCTTGTCAAAAGTTTGGGGTCCATTCAGGGTAAGGGAGGTGTGTGAAGGGTACATTCAACTAGTAAATGGTAATAATTGAAAGCGTTTATAAGGTGGCTTTGTTTCAAAAGGAACAACAAAATGGTGCAGGTGTCAACAGCTACATGTTGATAGATGATGAATAGTTAATTGGGAACTCTGATGATGGTTCAGGGAGGGACGAAGACCCCTGTCCAGAAGACATAAGTGGTGGTGGTTTGGGCAGTGATGTTCCTCTGGTGAAGGGAGGTGCAGCATGTGCCCAAAGGTATTTTAGACCAACTGTCTATTTGAAAGACTAAATACAGCGTCATTGATTTTTTTTTTTTCTTTTGTTTCCCCAAAAGTTGTAAATGTGTTCTAGTATTGCATGGTCTTATTATAATTTTCATGGTAATGTAATTTGTTCTGTTGTCAACATTTGTTTTGTTCAATTTACATGTGGTGATGGGGTTATATTAATACCTTAGTATACCTTTTTTAAATATAGTTCCTCTACTTTGGGTGTGTCTCGTTTGTGTCTCCTTTTGAAGACTTGAATCACATCACACAAGTTGGGGAAAATTGGCACTCTGTTGCATACTCATTGTTCACAAATGTTTATATGTCAGTCAACAATTTGCATTAGTCATCATTATTCTCATAGGCATGGACAAGCAAGAAATAAAACAATCAGTATAGTTAGTGTGCTTCCACGTGTAACCAAATACAGTGTTTATGAATTCACATCCACTATCCGAGATTAGGGCCTTTACTCATTGAGCCTGGATTTAGATGTTGCAGTATGTGAGCTTTTGTATGCAAGAAGAGTTCGCGCTATTCACTTTTAGTCTAGATTTTCTAGAACCCTAGAAAACGAGAGCGCTGGAGTTCATCAATTGGGGACTTATGTCGCTGTCTGCAAGTGACGCTTTAATATTTCACAACATACATACATCTCTGCCTCTTTTTATTTCATACTTTCGACTGCCTCGTCCCGTTTGTTAAGCTGTGTGTTTATATTTTGGACACTACAGCGTCTACCTCTTCTGTCACGAAATAATTTAAACAAAGGTACCATGATAAATAAATACTATGGCCAGATTCTATTTTTGTTCTTCGCTGGCCTCCATTTTTACTCCGTTATTCTTTTGGAAACTAGACAGGCTGATGGATGTCTGCTACTTTGAAGTACAATCGTGAGCCTAGGGAAACTGAAAACAAAATGTTCACAGCAGCAGAGTGTTATCACGTGACAGGCCCTTGTTGCTCCTGGGTCACTGTTCAATCCATTACTTCGAAAATGCATTTGTATTTTTCTAAGGAATTCCCATAAACCTGTTTTCAGACAACGACATGCTCATCACCGGGGTGGAGAATGGTACAAAGGAAGACGGAGGAGTGGGAAAGGAGAAAAGTCACGAAGAATATTTTGTTTTATCATACTAGGAAAAAGATGAAAAACTGAGGGTAAACACATTCACAAGAGCGATATTTAGGAGATGGCTAAATAGCAACACAAAATGGTGCCTTGTTGAGAGGAAAGCGAGACAGTGGAAGACTTCAAATGCATTTCTTCAGCAGTTCAAAGAGTAGAGGGTTATAGAGAAGATTAACAAGCATTGGCATAGCCAATAGGTCTCGCCTTTGGGAGTGGGACCTTATAAGTGTTTAGCTATGCAACAGTTGCATAACTAAATACTTATAAGGTCCCAAAAGCGAGACCTATTGGCAATGCTAAGCGGCCCTGTGTAATGATGCTAGGTGCTTAGGCTATCAGTAGCTTTCCCCCAATAACTCTCAGGAGGCACTCAGGATATTGCAGAAGCCTTTTTTCTACTTTTAACTTCTATTGCCGAGAGAGCGCCGGGCAACACGCTCCGATCGCCGTCTCTCCTCGCGCGCTATGCTCGCGCATGCGCAGTAGCGTCCAAATGGCCGCTACGCACATCGCCGTCCTCACGTAGTGCGCGCGTCAACTAGACCGCGACACTACACATCTCCCCCTTTTCATACCACACAACACAATGTCCCAGACCAAGTGGTCAGTCCATTTCAAAGTCTCTAAACTTGGATGGTCTCACCACTGCTCTTCCCCCCCGGGTGTGTCTTACCGGAGTGGAATGTCCTTCTCGGCTTCCCTCTGCGACCGGGCCTCCGTCGGTACCTTTCGGAGTGCCCTGGCCCTCTCTCTCTTTTACCTCACTATCTTCTCGGGTGGTTTCCCCCAAGGATCCTCCACCTGGGTTGTCTCTCTCTCTCTCTCTCTCTCTTCCTCTCCGCTCATGTTCTCTCTGCGGCCTCCTTCGGATGAGTCTGTGTCTCTTATCGGCCCTTCCGTCGGGGTTTCCCCTTCTGTGTCCTCTCGGGGCCATTGTAAGATCTTATTGCATTTGGCCATGCGCTCATGTGACCACACGTTTCCGTCGCTGAGCAACGCTGCCCGGTCGTACACTTCTTCTACTCTGAGGGGTGGGGAGTACTTGCTTTCTCCCTTTCGCTTTAGGACTGCCAGCTTCACTCTGACCCACTCCCCTTTTTCCAACGCCGTCTCCTTTACCCTCTTGTGGCGGTTGTAGTGTTCCGTATAGATGCGTTGTGGCTTCTGCAGGTTGTGTTGCACCACCGCCGGAGACCATTTGCTGGTGATGGTCTTCTCCTGCCACGCCACATTGTCTCTGGTGAAGGGTTGCCTTCCTCGTAAGATCTGGAAGGGACTGTACCCCGTACCGGTGGGGGTGATACGGTACGCCCATATCGTGCTTTGCACTTCTTTCTCCCAGTCTTTACCTCTCGTGATGGCCGCCTGTATGGAGCCCATCAGCACCCTGTTGAACCTCTCTACTTGTCCATTGCTGGACGGGTGGTATATCGAGGTGTGTCTAAGTAGTATGCCATTTCTGTTCGCAAACGTGACCCACTTGTCGGAGATGAACTGGGGGCCATTGTCGCTGATAATGCTCCTGGGTATGCCTTCCCGGAGGAACACCGCTTTGAGGAAGCGCAGTATCTCATCCGTGTCCATGATCTCGTTGATGTGCACTTCTGGCCATTTCGAGTACTTATCAACTAATACACAGAGGTATTTGGGGATCCCCTGGTCGTCCAGTATCGGCCCCAGTATGTCCACAGCCACCTCTTCCCATGGGTTGCTGGGGTTCGTGAACTTCCCTAAGGGTGGTCTCATTGGTTTCAGTGTCTTGTCCGCACCCAGGCACTGCACACAGTCTCTCACGTGCCTCTCTACATGCGTGTCCATCCCTGGCCACCAGTATGTTTGTTTTGTCCTGGCCTTCGTCTTCACGATTCCCAGGTGGCCTTCGTGTAGTATGGTTAGCAGGGTCGGTACGATGTTCTCCGGTGGTACCACCCTGTCACCTCTGTAGAAGAACACCCCGTCGTTTCCCACCGACAGCTCTTCTCTGACCTCGTAGAACTGCCTGATTTTTGGTCTTTGTCTTCTCCTTTCTGGCCTTCCTCGTACAATGTACGCCTTGATGTCGCCCATATCGCCATCCGCCTCATACGCGTTTTTCCATTCCTGCCTGCTGATGGCTTTTTCCGGGTCGTCAGTCAGGGCCACCATCTCGTCGTTGGAGGCACTGTCCATCGCAGATGCCCTGCTGAGGTAGTCCGCTATCTTGTTTCTGGAGCCCGTGATATACTCCACGTCGTACCTGTACTCCAGGAGTTTCAGTGTCATTTTCGCAATCCGAGGTGTGGCGCTGGCATGGCCGTCCGATGTCAATACCTTCACTAGAGGCTTGTGATCCGTCTTCACTTGGAATCTGGTGCCCCACAGGAACTGACGGTACTTCGCCATAGCCCACACCACCGCCAGCATCTCTTTCTCAATCACACTGAACTTTTGTTCCGACGCCGTCAGCGTCCTGGACGCGAAGCTGATCGTCTCCGTTCCACCTTCCGGTCTTTCCTGCATGAGCACCGCTCCAAGCCCTTTTTCACTCGCGTCTGTCATCAATATTGACCGTCCCTGGGGATCGTACCCTTGCAACGGGATCGCTCCACCGATTTCCCGTTTCACTGTGTCGAACTCCTCCTGCGTCTCCTCGGTCCAGATGAACGCCGTCTTGTCCCTCGTGAGTTGCCTCATGTGGTGGGTTTTTGTGGCAAAGTGGTGGACGAACTTGCTATAGTACTCCGCCATCCCTAGAAATGACCGTACTTCTTCCTTGGAGGTGGACGGTGGTGCTTCGCAGATGGCCTTCACGTTCCCTCTCTTCGGTGTTATTCCTTGCGCACCTATCTCGTGCCCCAGGTAGGTGACTGACGTCATCCCGAAGTGACATTTCTCCCACTCTGCCGTTAGGCCCTTCTCTTCCAGGATCTTCAATACTGCCGACAGCTTCCTGTCATGGTCCTCCAGCTCTGTCCCCATCACTAGGATGTCATCCTGGAAGTATTGCACTCCCTCAATGTCCTTAAATAGGCGGGCCATTAGCTTCTGGAACACCGCCGCTGCCGAGGCGAGACCGAAGGGCATGCGGCAGAATTGGTAGCAGCCGAACGGCGTGATGAACGACGTCAATTTTTTGCTTGTCGAATGTAGCGCTACCTGGTGGTATGCCGATTGCAAGTCAATGGTGGAGAACCATTTTACTCCTTTCGTGCGGGCCAACATTTCCTCTATGCGTGGCAAGGGGAACTTTTCAACCACTATGCACTTGTTCAACTCTCTGAGATCCACACAGAGGCGCACCTTGCCTGACGGTTTCATGGCCACCACCAGAGGCGCCAACCACTCCGCACTGTCGATGGGCTCAATGATTCCCCCTTCTTCCAGTCGGTGGAGTTCCTGTTGCACCGCCTCCCTCACCGCAATCGGGATGTTCCGTACTTTGTGCGCTACCGGCCGGGCGTTTTCTTTAAGGACGATTTTGTGGGAGAACTTCTCTAGTTTCCCAATCTTCCCGCCGAAAACCTTCGGGTGCCCGCTCCGCCATTTTTCTGCCGTCGACTCCTCTCCGTCCAGAGTCACCATCACCTGGGTGTCCCCTCCTGGGTTCAGCTGTACGCCTAACTCTCCTTGGTCCATCCAGCCCAGGACTGACGGTCCCTTCTCCGCGACGTACAGCTTGCAGAGCGCACTCCGCTCTTTGAACTGGAACTTCAGCGTCTTGAACCCTACCATCGGGATTGGCTCCCCTGTGTAGGTAACCGGTCGAATGTCGGGGGGTTCTAGTTGCGCGCCCCACGTGGGTCTGAACCTCTCATTCCATACCGATCGTTGAACAATCGTGTATGGGGATCCTGAATCCGCCACGATGGTGATGTGTATTCCTCCAATAATCATGTCGCACTGGGGTTTGCGCGTTCTTCTCCCCTCAATGCCCAGTACCTGGTCTTCTATACACAGGACTTCTTCGTCTTCTTCACGGCCTTCCACTTCTTCCCCCTCGTCCTGTGCCACGAATTTCACCGCCTGCTGTCTCCCTTTCCTTCGGCATACTTTTTCGTAATGACCTACTAGGCCGCAGAACGCACACTTGGCTCTGAATGCGGGGCACCGTTTGTCGTGCGCTGCATGGCTCGAGCTTCCGCACCTGTAGCATCTCATAGCCTCGCTTTTTTCTTGTTTCCATGTCTGTCCGGGTCTTGTTTTCCCTTTGGTCGCTCCTCTGTACTCCCCCGTCGCTGGTTTTCCCCGTGCCTGATGGTCCGCGTCGTCCACCTTGTTGACTGTGAGTCTGGGGGCCGGGTCTCTCTTAGCCGCTTCCGCGCAGCATTTGGTTAGTTCCGCTCGTTTCACTATGGCGATCACCTCGTTTAGCGCCGCATCTCCATTCGCCCACAGTTTGTCCTGTACTGACTTGCTTGTCGTGTGCATAACGATCTGGTCCTTGATGAATTCATCCTGTAGTCCTCCATACTTGCACGTCATCGCCAGTTTTCGCAGCGCCGCCACGTAGTCATCTACGGATTCCCCTGCTTCTTGCTTCCTCTGCTGGAAGTTATAGCGGTCGATGGAGGTGCACACAGCTGGCCGATAGTGGTTGTCCAAGTCTTCTATGGCGTGGGCGAACACGTCTGTGTCCCCTACCTGCCTGACGTTCGGTGTGAGGTTTTGAAACACCCGTATTCCTTCTGGTCCCAGGTTGTGTAGAAGTATCCTCTTCCTCCTGGCACTGGAGAACGCCTCCTCGTTCTCATCTTCCAGCGCTTCCAGGTAGTTTTTGAAGTACTCCGTCCAGTCTTCCCACTTCATTATGGGTTCTCCCGGGCGTGGTAGGAACGGGATCGGCGTCGTCATAGTCGATGACTGTGCACTCATTTTGGCTTCCACTAGCTTCCTTGGGCTACCTGGTGCGTCTGTCCCCGCTCCCCTACTTCGGGTACCTGGGACTGCGTTCGAGCTGGCTGCTCCGTCGTCCCCCGACTCCGCCAGGGTCTCCTCTGTCGTTCCGCTGTCCGCCTGCGATATCCTCTACCTCGTGGCCGGCTCCTTTACTGCCCACGTGCCACTTCCTGGCGTCTATCTGCCTCTGCCGCGCTCTCCCGGTGCGTAGGCGTCTGTCCTCGACCCCCTCGGTCTTCTTACCGCGTGGGGTGGTGTCCCTCCTGGTGGACCTCCTCTCTGATGCAGGTTGGGGGCACCTTCCTCCTGTTGCACGTAGGGTTCTCACCTGCCCAGTCTCGTCGCCACTGTAATGATGCTAGGTGCTTAGGCTATCAGTAGCTTTCCCCCAATAACTCTCAGGAGGCACTCAGGATATTGCAGAAGCCTTTATTCTACTTTTAACTTCTATTGCCGAGAGAGCGCCGGGTGCTCCGGCCCATTTTAGTATCTCGCAATTATCTACTGGAACCCACTCTGGTCAGATGGAACTTTTTACTTGCCCAATAGCGTGGAGGGAAAGACACAATTATCAAAATTACTGTCCACAATTTGCCATAATCAAGGACTCGAGACTTAATCTCTTGGCTCTCTGGTTTTTATTATCAGCATGAAGATTTGCAGATACAAAGTCCTCAATACGAGGCACAACAAGTACATAGGCACTAACACAAAAGCTACTCTATGGAGAATCCGCATACGGCTAAAAATAACTAAAAGTACAATCTCTAAAAGCATGAGGTAGAACACCACCAAGCAAATGTCGATACTAGGGACACTGAACCATACCATCTCTGTCCCTACTCTGCACTAGATGTCATCCCTACTTAGCAATCCCTTGAGACCCTCATCCAGTAAAAGGTGTCAGAGTGAAACTTCATAAGAAGACTTCACTTAGAGAGCTTGGTCTAAGTTGCCCCCTCTATCCCTTCGCCTAGTCTTCCTCTGCTCTGGGCTGCTCTGATCTGCCTCCACCCTCGGGGCGCTGTCCCTAATACAGAACCCCAAATCCCAGAACACGCCCTTTGCGCCTCCTCTTCTCCGGGGTCGTCTTTCAGTAAATTTCCACAGAGCGCTGTCCAGTTCCATCGTCCATCGCTTGGCCTTGAGTCCCAGACGCCATCCGCACTAGGAGTTACGATTGGCACATTCCAATACACTCCCATGTCTGGCTTTTACTACATAAGTCAATTTGTGAACAAAGAGCTTCTCTACTAACGAGCAACTGTCCTTGCACCTGGGGTGAGATCATGCAAAGCAGACATTCTTCACATCTTTTAAGTTGCAATTTACTACAGCCTAAAACCTCTACTGGAATAAATCCTTTTTGGCCTATTGCCCTTGGCTAACATAAGAAAATACCAGGCCTTTCGCCTCAACGATATATGCGAATTCTGGCCACTACTTCGGTTACACAAGCAGGTTTAAATCACAGTATTGACATTTACGTCTTTCTTTCATGTGTGGTCAAACTAAACAGTCTACAGACACGAAGTCTAAGTTACACATTTCTAACATCACATTGTTCAAAAAGGACTAAACTCTATGCATTGCTTCAATATATACATAAGATGCTTGTACATAGCTAACACTTCTATTGAAATCGATATAGGTTATACAGTTCTTAATACATTGCACACAAAATACCTGAGTACACGTTTGATTATATGCGGGTGCCAACTAACAGTGAATATAACGCACCCCTACAATTTTCAAACTTTTAAGCGCTACATCAGTTCCCCCCTTTGATGACATCCGTCATCACACCATTACATTTCTCTTCTTTAGAACTGATTTAGACCGCGCTAGTCATAACTTTGCCATGTCGAACTCCCTCCAGTCTCTTAAGACTCTCATATTGCTGCTCCTGGAGCTTCGCCATCCTTTTCTCGTTTGCCTTAAGAGCCCTTTCAACCTTGCCTCCTTGATACCACTTCCATGCCTTCCCGCATCCCCACAAACAAATCACACAAACCACAGCAATGATAATCGGCTTCAACACTGATACTATCAATTTAGCCCTACAATGTGGGTTTGCAGGATCTGCCATCCTCGGAATGTACTCAGTGTCCAATACAGTCTCTGAAAGGGTAAGTCTCTTTCTCATCAGTGTCTCTTTCGCGAACTTTAGACAAACCTCCCTAACTTTTCTTCGTTCTATAACGGAAAAATCCCTAATTTTGTTCTTCTTCCGCTCGGATCTAGGTTATCTTCTTCTCAGCTTGCAACCTTCTCAAATCAATCTAACATAAGCGCTGGTCCCAACAGTTCCAAGACTCCTTGCAATATTTCAAGCTTAAGAATGATCAGTTCTTGTGGGTCTGGCACAGTCGTGAACGTCGGGAACTCCAAATTGTCCAAGATCATACCTCGAATGACACTCAGGAATGGCGGACTTGGAATATGAATCGTCAAAATTCCTTCGATCTCCAATCCCGGAACCTTCAGCAACACTTCCACCCTCTGGAGCGGGACACTGTTGACCAATGTCATCGACCTCAACCTTCCCGTGCTCGGTAACCCTGGCATCAGTCACTTGATATGCCCACTCTGGTGAAGCGTACTTCCGACTTGGCACTCGAGTTCTCTTGGACCTTCTCACACCACCTTGAGGATTCTCCTCGTCTCCTGATTCTTCTTCTGGTTCCTCCGAAACTGGTGCAAGGTCTGTGTCCGGAGCCAACCTCAGGTTTACCCGGTTCTGTCTTGCGGGCCAAACCCTTTTTGCTTCGGTAACACCTCCGATCTTCTCTTCGATACCCTGTGCACTGACCTCCTCTTCTTCGGCAGAACTTGATTCTGTACTACCCACTGCACCTCTTGCTCCTTCGCCGGTTTCTGGGTCAGTACTTCTTTCACGCTCTTCCCCAACTCGACTCAGTGCACCATCGGCCGCTTCAGCAACCCTTACAGCTTGACTGGCCCTCTCAGGAGGCTCTGTCGGCTCACTGGGATCTTTGTTCTCAAGAGGGGCTGTATCTCCAAAGGGTGCTGGAACTCTACGGGTATGAGAAGCATGCACCCAGTTCGGTAAACCTCCACACTTGACAGCTGTGTTCGTGACAAGGATCACTTGGAAAGGGCCGCGCCACCTAGCATCCAAACAACTCTTCCTCACGTGCTTTCGGACTAGGACCCAATCGCCTGGGTCCAAGTCGTGGCACCGGTCACTCGCAGCTGGAACCGTTGCTGTCTGCACCTGCTGAGACACAGAACGGACCACGTCAGCAAGGCCTTTACAATAGTCCAGGATCATATCATCAGTGATATTTATCAGAGCAGTAGCAGGTATTGCAGGCAAACGCATCGCTCTTCCCATGAGGATTTCATGGGGTGACAACCCAGTCCTTCTATCAGGCACACTTCGGAGGCTCATAAGGACCAAAGGCAATGCGTCAGGCCATTTCAGAGACGTAGACGAACACACTTTCGCCATCCGAGCCTTCAGAGTTCCATTCACCTGCTCCACTATCGCTGAAGCTTCCGGTCTATAGCTACAGTGTAACTTCTGGTCTATATTCAAAGCAGCACAAAGCAACTTCATAACTTCGCTGTGGAAATGAGTTCCTCTGTCCGATTCAAAGGACGTCGGGAACCCGTACCTTGGAATGAGTTCTCTCAATAATAGTTTCGCTACTGTGAGTGTGTCACATCTGCGTGTAGGGTACGCCTCCACCCACCTGGAAAAGACACATACTATCACTAATATGTACCTCAACCCGTTACACTTCGGCATTTCGACAAAATCCAACTGCGTCCTATTGAAAGGTACCCCTGACCTCCCTATGTGGCTCAAAGTCACAGCGGTTCTTTTCCCTACATTCATCTGTTGACAAGTGACACACCTCTGGCACACAGTTTCAGCCACTGCACGAAACTTCGGGTTGTACCAAGTCTGACGAAACACTCTCATCATGGCATCCCTACCCAGATGTACAGCACCATGTATCAACCTCGCCATGGGATTCAACAAACTTTCCGGCAACACCGCTCGTCCATCATTTGAAACCCATATATCCACATCTCCCTTCTCACATCCCGCTCGTATCCAGCTGTCACGTTCCTGCTCCGAGACCCCTTCCTGAAGCTGTTTCAGTTCCTCCCATGAGTCTGCCATAGCTAACATCTGACCATACACCACCTCCTCCCCAGTTTCCTCGACGTAGGTCTCAGTGAAGTTGCATCCCTGTTCTGCACAAAATCGGGCTACTTCATCAGCGTAGTTATTTCCCAACGAGACGAAATCATTTCCCTTTGTGTGGGCAGCACATTTAACAACAGCAATTTCATCAGGACCTTGCAATGCTTTTAACAGTTTCCGTACATGTTCACCATTTCTTATAGGAGAACCTGAAGACGTCATAAACCCTCTCTGGGACCATAGCTGTCCGAAGTCATGAACCACACCAAACCCATACTGGCTGTCCGTGTAAATCGTTACACGGATCTTGTCGGCTGCCAAACAGGCACGAGTCAAGGCAATGAGCTCAGCCACCTGCGCGGAGTGTACTCCTTCTAAACAAGCGGCTTCAACCACACCCGTGATGGTGCATACAGCAAACGCTGCTCTCAATCGACCGACACTGTCCCTTAAACATGAACCGTCCACAAAGAAAATCTCATCTGACACTGGGAGCGGTTCATCGACAATGTCAGGTCTCGGTTTGGTGCATAGTTCAGTCACATCGAGACAATCATGGTCCTCACAATCTTCGTTATCATCTATAATTGGAACAGGTAACAATGTAGCAGGATTTAAAACAGCACACCTCTTCAATGTCACATTATCGGCTGCAAGGATAACTTGCTCATAACGAGTCAGCCTATTATTCGTGAGGTGCTGCGTTTTAGTCCTAGTCATCAACAGTTCAACAGAATGTGGCACATGTACAGTAAGAGGATGACCCATCACAATGCTCTCACATCTCTCGATGCTGACACCTGTTGCCGCAACGGATCTGAGACATCCGGGCAACGCAGAAGCTACTGGATCTAAGGTAGCTGAGAAATAAGCAACTGGTCTACGGACACCTCCATGATTCTGGGTTAACACTGCTAATGCGCAACCTTCTCTTTCGCAGCAGAACAATGCAAATGCCTTGTTGTAATCCGGCATTCCCAACGCAGGGGCGCTACATAAGGCTTCTCTCAGCCTCAGAAATGATTTCAAACAGTCGTCGTCCCATGGTACCGGATCACTTACATCCTTTCGCGTCAGCCGCTGTAAAGGCTTAGCTTCAAAGGAAAAGTTTGGGATCCACTGGCGACAATAACCCACCATTCCCAAAAACATTCTAACTTCCCTCTGCGTCGAGGGAACTGGCATTCTCAGAATCGCATCAATGCGATCTGGAGACACTTTCCTTTTACCCTTTTCAATTCTGTGCCCCAAATACTGTACCTCAGGTAAACAGTATTGCAGCTTGTTTGGAGACACCTTGTGACCGTTCTCTCCCAGGAAATTCAACAACGCAATGGTATCGACCCTGCAAGCGTCTTCTGTCTCTGACGCAACAAGCAGGTCGTCAATGTATTGCACCAAAACAGAGTTTTTCGGCAACACAAGACCTTCAAGATTCTTCTTTAAGAGCTGATTAAAAATTGACGGGCTCTCCGTATACCCCTGTGGGATACGACACCATGTTAATATCCGATTCTCTAGCCTAAATGCAAAAAGAAATCTTTCTTCATGTAGGGGAATCGAAAAGAATGCCTGACACAAGTCAATCACTGTGAACCATCCAGCTTCGCATGGGATCTGGAACAGTATCACAGATGGATTCGGTACCACTGGACAACATGGAACAACTATGTCGTTTATTTTCCGCAGATCTTGCACTATCCTAAACTTCCCACTTGGTTTCTGCAATCCCATAATGGGTGAATTACATGGACTACCCATGATCTCCACCAGAATTCCCTGCCTAATCATAGACTCGATCACAGGTTTAATCCCTGCAATTGTTTCAGGCGACAGTTTATACTGGGGTGTTCTCGGGAATTCCGCGTTCGGCTTAACCTGTATTCTCACTGGTTCCACTCCCCTGACTAAGCCGATCTCCTCTCCGCTTAGATCCCACACATCGGTCGATACAGACTCCCTCAAATCCGGTGGAAGCTCCTCCACTGTCAAAGCCGGGTACATTTCCACGCACACCCGCTGATTTGCAACCTTAAAGGTCGCGTCATCATCCCTTGTCTGTACCTCTACTCCCTTCGGGGTACAGTAGATTGTGCAATTGAGCTTACACAGCAAATCTCTTCCCAACAGACAAACAGGGCTAGAATCGCACACCACGAACTGATGTCGATCCCTAAAGTTGCCTATCCTGACTGGAATCGGTTCTGTCAAGGGGCTAACTAGCCTCTTGTTCGCCACTCCAACCACTTGTATGCATTCTCCAGAGAGGGCTACCCCCGGGACCACTGCTGACCTTATGGTTGACCTGGTAGCCCCCGTATCTACCAAAAAGGTAGTCGGGCGTCCGTCAAGTTCTGCTTCCACAAAGGGTCCTCTCTGATCTACCTCTAGTATGGCCCTAAGTATGCAATCATCGTCCTGGCCTAGACTTAACTGCGCCAGCAAATCTGCATCCCTCTCCTCTCCCACTTCGAACATGGGCATCTGCAAATAAGTCCGAGCTCCCTGCTGTATGTTCTGCATCCGGGGTGGCTGGGGAACCTGCACCTGCGAGACGCCGGTCCCCCCTTGCATCATTCTCGGTACAGTCACCGTCTGTACCTGTTCTGCCCCAGGGACCTGACCCATTCCTCCCTCCATCTGCGGCTGATTATAGGGGTTCAAAGGACACTCGCGCCTCCAGTGTCCCACCTGGTGACACTGGTGACAGGCAGTCGTCTTCTTCAAGATCGCTACATCTATGCCTGTCCTAGGGTCAACGGGCCTCGGCCTTCCCTGACCCTGCGCGTTCTGATTCCCTGTCTGGTAGTTTCCCTGTCTCCGCACCACTGGACCCCCATTCGGCGGTCCCTGAGCAGCTTGCATCTGAATGAGCAATAGGTTATCCTTCATCTTCTTGTGCTTGGACTCAATCTCATCCGTGCAGTACCTAGCATACCGCAAGATCTCATCTACAGGCTTATTCTGCCAACAGATCAAATGCTGCTGTATCATGAGACTGACTTCGGGTTTCAAACCCAGCACGAACTTAGACACAAACTGTCCCATGTCCTTCGTTTCCAGCTCATCTAGGCCACTGTACTGCTTAAAAGCCTTCAAAAGTCTCTCATAAAATTCATGTACTGTCTCCTTTGGCTCCTGCACTGTCCTATCTATCTTCACCCAATCGATGTCCTGGGGTGAAACCTTCGATTTCAACCAGGTAATTACCTTATCGTACAGCCTCATTACCACGGGCAACGGACCATTTGTAACTATGTTCCTATCAGGCTCATAGTCCGGCCAATCAACAGCAATTTTACATGCGTTCCACAGATCTCCCGGAACCACGATATCGAATAAGGTGTTCAGATCTATCCACAACACCTTTGAAATTTTAACAAAACGCTCAACTTGCTTGTACCACTCTGCAGGCTTCTCCCTGAGCCTGGGAAAATCATTCGTAAATGATGCCAAATCCCCCCTGCTCCATGGTACATGCACATATCCTCCATTCGCCACCTCTCTCAAGGGAAGGATCTTTACCTCCTGCAAATCTCCTTCAGAGCTCCCTCCTTTCGCTCCCCTAGAATTCTTTTTCCTAGCCCATTTCTCTTGCCATTTGTCAAGCATCAGCCATATTCTCATGGCTACAATCAGTTCCTTAGTATGTGACCTTAGACCAACAACTCTTTTCTCTTCCAATTCCCGCTCAGTACAATGCATCCTATGGTTCCCTTGTAATGCTCTAGTCTTGGACAGATCCACCCCATATTCTCTAGCCAAACCCGCCAGTTTCTCATGTGCCACTCGTGCTTTACGAGTCACATCTTTTGCTACAAAAAGCAATTCATCTGGAGTATGTCACTACTCTCTCAAGAGGTAGATTCCCATATATTATTTCATCCGCCTCTGCTTTAAGTCTTACTACATCTATCATTCCTGCCTTCAAGGCCCCTTTCAACACCTGACAACTTGCTCCACGTCCCTCATCATACTCGCATTCCGGTTCCTGCTCTCTCCTTTCTTCTGGTGGTTCTATGGGAGCAGAATGGCTCGTAAAGGCAACTGGGGTTGTCCCCGCTCGGCCCATATTCCAGCTCATTTGCTTCTTTGGCAGTACCCATGACCCTGAATCTGATCTCGACTCCATCAGAGTCCTCGGCCTCACCGGTCTCTCGTCCTCTTCGCCCCTAGATGTGTCTGACACCGCTGCTAATGGTGTACTCCATTGTACAGGGCTTGGAGGTCGGGCCGTTGCCCCTTCCAACTCACTTTCTCCGCTTTCTCTCCTCGTTCTTTCTGCCACTCGTTCTGACCTCTCTCTTTCCTCTGATTCCGGACTGTATATCGACACAATCGGTCCAATGGTGACCGGTACCCTCCAGGCATCCGGTAACCTCATCTCTCTTTCAATCCTCCCACTAGACTCAGACTGACCCTGTGAACTCGCAGTTTCAAACGAAACCAACCCTTCCACTCGGGTCTCAGGCTGGATTGTTACCCTCCTAGAGTCTCCCCTCTCACCCCACCTATCATCCGCTTCATCTGGATTATAAGGGGGTGGTCTCTCGTCTAGCAATCTTTGCAATACCCCATCATCGGAATCACTATCTTCCTCTTTCTGTGCTTTCCCATGCCTTATCCCAGTCTCCTCCATTAGCGCGGGATACAGTTTCGCTTCCTCAATTGTCTGTACTCTCCATCTTTTCTCCGCTGCGTCCCACTTGGCATCCTGAAATGCCCTAATCGACTTCCTCATCCTCTCCTGACTTCTTCCCTTTTCCTTATCATGCGCTGCTCTAATCCACGCATGTAATGCTTCAAACTGTGCTGGTCTTGGTAAGGGTTTTAAGGACCCCATCACCGTCTTCAGTTGGTACAGCACTGCTAGTCTAAATGAGCCATACCTCGGGAAAGCTAGTTCCCCTTCGCCTTGTGTAACCTTGTGCCAATTCTCGATCCAAACTATAGTATGTAACCCCACATTCTGTGCCATGTAATTTGCCGGGGTATCCTCGGGAGGGGCTTCTTCTCCCCCACGAACAACCACATGCTTATCGCCTCTACACAACTCTCGCAAAGCCCTAAGGCACTTCATAATGAGCAAATTCGATCTCGCGCTCTATTTACTTCTTGTTCTCGAATCCTCCAATAACAGCGCGACTCACACCAACCGGCCTATCACAGCGCGACACTCTCTGACGTCACCTTCCTTCGCTCGCAGCAGTTCCCTTCTCCAAACTCGTTTCACGCTTACTCACGTCCCATTCACACACTGAAATAACCAATTAAGTTACTTCTCTGGCTGTCCGTCCACAGCCTCTGACTGTTCGTCCACAGTCTCTCGACCTTGTTGACCTCAATTGGCGCCCGTCTGCCCCCGTCCGGCCAGACAGATCGCCTCTGATAGGTTACTAACACTCCGATCTGCACACCACAACCCACGACCAGCGTTAAGTTGCCATACACACACGCATTCGCTCCCCCTATCTCGGTCCAGGTGATCGATGGTACCTCACGATCTCCTTTGGGTGGTCAACAAAATCTATCTCAGGTGTCTTCTACACCACAATTCCCGGGCTGCGCGCGCTCACAGCCTGATCTCACAATCACACGACATACACAACAACTCCGCAAGACATCACCCAACAAATCAACACCGCAATCTACAACATCTCATTTTCATACTCACTCCTGGAACTGCTGCTTTCGGCCGTGCTGCTACTCGCCGTCGATGCTCATCTGCTGCCGTCTGCTGCTCGCCATCTGATGATTCAGCATCACTTATCGTCTCTTGGGCCTCAAGGGTCACTTATCCTTATCTAATCTTCCCTCGCTATCAGGAAGGAACCATCCTCTGCTACCAACTGCTCCGGCCCATTTTAGTATCTCGCAATTATCTACTGGAACCCACTCTGGTCAGATGGAACTTTTTACTTGCCCAATAGCGTGGAGGGAAAGACACAATTATCAAAATTACTGTCCACAATTTGCCATAATCAAGGACTCGAGACTTAATCTCTTGGCTCTCTGGTTTTTATTATCAGCATGAAGATTTGCAGATACAAAGTCCTCAATACGAGGCACAACAAGTACATAGGCACTAACACAAAAGCTACTCTACGGAGAATCCGCATACGGCTAAAAATAACTAAAAGTACAATCTCTAAAAGCATGAGGTAGAACACCACCAAGCAAATGTCGATACTAGGGACACTGAACCATACCATCTCTGTCCCTACTCTGCACTAGATGTCATCCCTACTTAGCAATCCCTTGAGACCCTCATCCAGTAAAAGGTGTCAGAGTGAAACTTCATAAGAAGACTTCACTTAGAGAGCTTGGTCTAAGTTGCCCCCTCTATCCCTTCGCCTAGTCTTCCTCTGCTCTGGGCTGCTCTGATCTGCCTCCACCCTCGGGGCGCTGTCCCTAATACAGAACCCCAAATCCCAGAACACGCCCTTTGCGCCTCCTCTTCTCCGGGGTCGTCTTTCAGTAAATTTCCACAGAGCGCTGTCCAGTTCCATCGTCCATCGCTTGGCCTTGAGTCCCAGACGCCATCCGCACTAGGAGTTACGATTGGCACATTCCAATACACTCCCATGTCTGGCTTTTACTACATAAGTCAATTTGTGAACAAAGAGCTTCTCTACTAACGAGCAACTGTCCTTGCACCTGGGGTGAGATCATGCAAAGCAGACATTCTTCACATCTTTTAAGTTGCAATTTACTACAGCCTAAAACCTCTACTGGAATAAATCCTTTTTGGCCTATTGCCCTTGGCTAACATAAGAAAATACCAGGCCTTTCGCCTCAACGATATATGCGAATTCTGGCCACTACTTCGGTTACACAAGCAGGTTTAAATCACAGTATTGACATTTACGTCTTTCTTTCATGTGTGGTCAAACTAAACAGTCTACAGACACGAAGTCTAAGTTACACATTTCTAACATCACATTGTTCAAAAAGGACTAAACTCTATGCATTGCTTCAATATATACATAAGATGCTTGTACATAGCTAACACTTCTATTGAAATCGATATAGGTTATACAGTTCTTAATACATTGCACACAAAATACCTGAGTACACGTTTGATTATATGCGGGTGCCAACTAACAGTGAATATAACGCACCCCTACAATTTTCAAACTTTTAAGCGCTACATCACGGGCAACACGCTCCGATCGCAGTCTCTCCTCGCGCGCTATGCTCGCGCATGCGCAGTAGCGTCCAAATGGCCGCTACGCACATCGCCGTCCTCACGTAGTGCGCGCGTCAACTAGACCGCGACACTACACCCTGCGGCCGCGAAAGTTATCACGATCAAACATCGAAGCGGCCGTGCAGCCGCGAAAGTGAAAGTAATCGCGGTAAAGCGCGGCGCGCACGCCCGCGCACATGCACTGTAGGTCTATGCTGGCCTGGTAGCACTTTTTGGAGCCCTTTCAATAAATCTCGCCAGACCAGCGCATGCGCTGGGTCAGGCGAAACCTAAAAACGGAGCAAAGAATGGAGGGCTAGAAATATTTTCTAGCATTTTCCTGAAATTGCAGAGAGGAATGGTGATTGCTAAGGCGGTGGGAGGGAGGAGCCATGGTTGAAGGTGTTGTGGTTTACCAAATTAGATAACTGAATGGAACTGCTCAGTCGGCTGGAGGTTATTGTCATGAAAAGCAAATGGACAGCAGGGTTTTGACAGGCGGATGTAATGGAGTAGACATGGACGTCTGATTAAGCGAACAGACCAAAATAAATTGAATATCAGTTGGAAAGTTGGCGCTTGAAGTCAGTTTAAGAAGAAAAGTGAAAGGTTGGCTATGTGATCAACTTTAGTCAAGCTATTGGAGCAGAGGAAGAGGTCTATGAAGGGTGAAAATGAATTCCAGTATCTCTTCCAGAAAAGGAGGGTTTGGTGCAGCAGGAGTGAAGTTAGAGAACAGAGAGAACAAGCATAGCATTCTTAAATGGCACTTTTCGTCTTTTTGTAGTGTAGAAGAATTTATGGCATAGACAAAGAAAGATAAAGTGAGACGAGAGCAATGGAAAGCTAGAGTTGGGAGAGACGGTGCCCTGGATTGTGTCATAAAGATTGTAAAGTGGAAGTACAGTGCAGGTGAGGAGAGAGTACAAAGATAAATGAGAGAATGAGAAAAACACAGCGGCTGATAGAGCGATGGATGTTACAGATTGTTTTTATGTGGCACAGTGCGTTGCATATCAAGATGCATAAGAAGTGTGAGCAACAGACTTGCTGCTTTTTTGATGGCTTTCCTTCCACTTCTTGTTTGTTCCTCCCATGGCGCATAGCTTCTGGATTAGCTGACCTGTATACTTCCCCTCTTCAATTTTAGGGAACTTTGTTTTTTAGGTCGGACATCAGCCTGCATGCGCTCTCTGCAAGACCTTTTGTAATCAGTTTACTGAGTGTAATTATACCTACTTGCCTGCCATTGGTTCACAATCCCGTTGCTCCAATTTGCAGGCTCCTCATTGGCCGGTGCTTCCGATACATCACCTCCGTTTTTGATCCAGGAGCACCGGCCAACTACGGTTTCCTTACACTCTACGTCCTTATCTGTTTCTTTAAGGACTACTTATTTATCACCCTGGTGCCCGCTTAACTTGCAGGCACATACGTTTTATGTACTGGGGCACCGTGCTTTGTTTCAGCACGGCACCTGCTTGCAGGACACACCAGCCATGTTTTATTTATAAGCATGACACGCTTCCGTTTTATGTACACGGGTGCCGTGCTTTTTTTCAGCACAGCACCCGCTTTCAGGATAGAACAACACCAGCCATGTTTTATTTATAAACATGACGTGCTTCCGAGCAGGGGCTCTCCGTGGTGCACGAGAGAAAGACAGAATACTTAAGCTGCACTTTCTTTTTAAACTTTCACTTTAATCTTTTGCTTGCAGCTGCGAAGCTAACTTTTCCCTGTAGAGTACCCTCCCACCAACAAAAACAGGCTGCCTATCATATGCTCCTCCCACTCCCAGGTTGAGGACACGGTGCCTTCGTCATTGCTTCGTCATAGGCCGGTGTCAGCCTCTCCTGGGATCAGCTCTGTAGCCGTAGAAGCCACGGTAATCAGCTGCTGAGCTGGGCTCAGACATGCCCACTTCCCCATCTCACCTGCAGCAGCCCACAACTCAGCCCTGCAACACTTGAAATATCTCGTTCACTGCTGGTCAGAAACAACCTAGTTGCAATGCTAGGCTTCCTCTATTAATTGTGTTAGAACCGATGCGTTTTTGAGCTAAACAGGACTTCTGTGCCTGTCTTCAGTTTGATATTTGACATTTTCCATGAATACTTTTACTATTTATCTACTGGCTTCTGCTTACAAACTGGGAGGTTTATCATATTTTAAGGAACCATCCTTTTGATGAAAAACTTTTTTTCATTACGTCCGACTTCTATCTCCAAGTGAGCAAGACTAAGCCTTGAAAAAGTAGACTTCGGCGAAATACGGGTCAGCTGTTGGCAAAACTATGAAAAAAGTACCTGACTCTACAAACATTCAAATTACGGCATTGACCAGCTCAACACATGTTTTCAATCCATCTCATTGAAGTTTTCTATTGTTGTATTCTTTCAGTTTGCATTTATGAAGTCATTCAGCCTATGTACACTAATACTGAATATATATATCTGTATTTAATGTGTTTGTAGTCCTGATATTTTGCCTATGGACTCTACTTTGAGGTGTGCTCCGGATCTTCAAAAAATAGATACATTTTTACAAAACTCCGATTTCAGTCAATTCATACTCATTTCAAATGCAAGCGTCAACCTACCTTGATGGAGGTGTGAACAAAGAAATTGAGCCAACTGAATGTAGTTTGTTGATCTCTTACCTTTATTTCACATCCCCCAGTGCACCTCTGGCCGCTCCGGCAGCTTCATCTGCCAACATAAGAGCTATAGTTAATTGCTTGGACTTGTGTTGGTGCTCTGCATACACCTGCTAGTGCCACTTTTGTGGAGTCGGAAGAGCCACAATTGCAATCACGTGGTGATGCAGTTAGTGGGCCAGTTAGGGGCACAGTGGTAAAGGGGCGAGAACCGAAGAAGGAACTAAATCAAAGAGGCCACATGCTTCCACTTTCTTCCCTTGTAGGGCCACAGAGGTCATGGAAAAGGACAAATCAATGGACTCCCTGAAGGATGTTTGCAATAAACGTAGTCGATGTTGGTCCAGCTGGAAACACTCTATGAACGTTTGGGGGATATTGAACTAGATTTACATAAGATGAGCTCAATATCTGTTGTGCAGTAGGAAGTAGTAATATTTTCATGTTATAGTAATTCAAAGCCAATTGTACTTTTTCTCCAATAGTAATCATATGTTTTTTCTGATGTGAATGAAAAATATGAGTTGCCAAGCCAGTTCTACCTAAGCCTGCTTGCTAGAAGGCATGCATTAATAATCCTTGCTTCAAAAATGCTTTTTCTTTTCTCGAGCTAGGGAGATAAGCTGGAGGAGCCCCACATCAACACTAGTTTAATGAATGGAGTGTGTTTTAGAGTAGTAATGAAAAGAAAGGAGTCAGGCAGATAAAATGGTAAATGCAGACTTTTCGTTTTCTAGAACCTTCGCTTGGCGTTCATACAAAGAAAGGCTGTAGGATATTTCACCAAGTAGCACTCACTGTTGCCTGTTTTGCATATATTTGTGCAGTGAGTTCCCTGTCTAACATTTTTAGGTCGAGCATGGGCAGCGCATGCGCTGCCTTACGAGGAATGCTGTATTCGAGTATAGAGTTGAAGCTCCGCCCACTCTCTGTCCATATTTTCAGTGTTTTGTGTCAATGTCCTTCGTAAATGCCGGCTTCTGATTCGTTTAGGCTTGTTAGTCCTCCTTAGTACCGCCTTGTCTTCATTTGGAACCTCCCATGAGGATTGTCCCTTTTACCTCTGTTACACGGCACGTCTTATTTAGTCTGTAAGCACTATTTTCTTGAATGAGTTTCTCCTACTGCAGGCACAACGTGCTTTTCCTGCAAAATTGAGCGCACCATGCATGCTTTCACTTTTCAAGCAGACTGGGTTAATAGCGGCCCCTTCTTTAAAAAGAAGTAGGTCACACATTTACAAGAGTTTCAGCTTTTGGCATTGTAAATGACATTGCTTTTATGAATGTGTTAAATTATCAAAGCCATTTACATTTACAATGCCAACAGCTTAAACTCTCGCAAATGCGAGACCTATTGCATTGCAAATGTCTTTTTGAGTAAGTTCATGTTCAGAGTGCATTTGTTTTCCAGCTCTCTCCCTCGTGTGCTTCTCCCACCTGCCTTATACCTGTTTTGCTCTCTCCTTTATCATCTATTTTAACCATCCATCGTGGTATCAAGAGAGAAACATGCAAAGGCAAGCACTCTGTGAGGCAGGTGAGGAAGAAGGAGAAACAGGAAGTCTGGACAGCCCAGATCTTAGCTGCAAGGATACAAGTATAAACTCATGGCAAATCATCCTAACTTGCCCTGTGGCAACCGAATTCAATTTCTAAAACTAAATAAATTGGATGATGTAGTTACGGAGAAAGGTCCAAAGAGACAAGAGTTTTAGGGTTTATGAGCAAATGAACATTTAGGAACTTGAATTTGAAATCTAATCCCAGTGGTAAAGCGTTTCTTTTTGTTCAGCAATATTACGAGCATTTTCAGGGGTCGTTTTTGCTGCTGTAACAAAGTACAGTGGTCCAAAAAAGTGTTTTATCATTTTTGCCTTGAGCATTGTGCCCGAAACATCTCAAAATATGTTAATGTAGCATTGTGAAGGAACCATACTTAAGAGTGGGACTATACATTCCGGCTCTGTGTGCTCCTGGTTAGTTTTTTTGCATCTGTTTATAGATAGATAGATCTATCTATATATATATATATATATATATATATATATATAGATCATTGCTAGTATTCTGTGCCTCTCGTCTGTCATCAGAGGCTAGATACGGTAAGCAGAGCAGTACAAGCGAGTATTTATTCCGTGACAGGCGCATTCAAGTCAACAGTGTGGGATTCTTATTAACTGGAAAAGAATGAGCATGCCCTGTTGGCTGGATAATAACAGGAAATGGGTGGTGAAAGACTGGGAAGCGGAGGGGGCATAAAATGTTGCATTTTTTTAATAAAAGAAAGCTAGCTGCCATAGCCAGTGTTCCAAAATCTGAGAAGGTTTTTTTTAATAAGGACCTCAACAATGGTGATGGAAGAAAGTTGTTTAATTGTTTAAAAAGAGCCTGAAGATTTCTTAAAGGTTATTTTGTAAAATAAGTGATGTTCGATGTTTGCATACCACTCGTTGCAGATAAAATACATATGCTTAGGAATGCAGATGCAAAGAATATAGAGCCCTCTGTTTTTCAGGTCTCGCCTGCCAGTCAGCATTTGCTGTTTGGGTGTGAAAGACCTCTTGTGGACTGTCTCAAAAACTTAGTGAGTGGACTTAGGGCTGCCCATTTCTTTCATTGGTTCACATTGTCACTCGTATTTCCGTGCTGCTTTTTCTATGGCTTTCTATCTGCTTTTTAGGTTTCCCCTGCACAACGCTTGGTGGTGGTTGCAAAATCTATAGTAACTAAAAAAAAAAAACAATTTAAAAGTAGCTGACAGGCTGCCCATTTTGTGCTGGAGCTACTTTTTTCTTAGTAATCAAGGTTGTTTAGCGACTGCATGTATTTGTTGTAGCTGTGCTTTCTCGATCATCGTGGTTCCACCCCCTCCCGCAATGCAGCCATACTCTATTCACAGACCCCTCCCCTTCAGCCCCATGGAAAAATGTAAGTCGACCTTTACAGAGGTGGCTGGAGGTGAAAACCCCTGTTTTTTTTTTTTCCTTTTCTTTTTTGCTTCTAGTTTTTGTTAGCAGTTTTCCTATTCCTATTTTGTATGATCTGTGTCTCTTTTTATAGAATTTGGTTGTCACCAACCTCCTTCCCTAGCCCACCGCTTCTTCATGTTTTTTTGTGCCCCTATGTTACAATTTGCTTGCTCCCTCCCGCCCCCTCCTCCCACTGTTGATTGCTCTCTCCACCGATTTCACCCGCCTTTTGCGGTCTTGTTTTATATGTGGCTCCATTTTATGTCTTAGTGCACTTTCTGTCTATGCAGAGGATGCAGTACAGACAGCGAACATGAGATTCCTGGATTTGCCCACTGTACGGCACATACAGGAATGAGGGAATTCTTCACAATTATCTTCCTCTTACAATAGAAACCGTTATACCCAGTTCTGGCACTGCCATCTGGGAGTGTGGGTGTGTAATCGCATCGGGTAATGGAGATTCGTTAATGAGTCATGTCTTAACTGAAACCCAGGCTCAGCCCATGTGACATTCTTGTAGCTGGTCATGCAGACTCTCTCCTGCTTCCGTACTCGGTTGTAGAAGATAATGCTGATGACAACATCATCGGTCCTAGTTTGGTTGTCCTCGTAAAGAGGAATGCTACATTGTTATCGTATAAATTGAACCTTCCTCCTGCAGGATATGTACAGGTTTATGCAGAGAACACATTAACTGAGCGACTCGACTCAAGCACAGCCATTTTAGTAAGTCTTGCGTTTGTTGATCACATGTTTTGCAGCAGCGGCTCCTCCGCTATGGCGGAGGAGTATCGCCCCACTGCTTTCTCGCAGTGCGAGAAGCAAAAACATAAAATGATAATAACTTAAAATTATTACCATTTTATGTTTGCTTTGCGGGCGGGAGTGTGGGCGTGGCTGCTCTGCTCTCCAAGCAGGGCAGGGGAGAAGTTGAGTGCCCACTCCTGAGTGCGCAAAGACTGTTTGGTCGGCCCTCTCGGACCGCCTAAACCAGTCATGCGCACTTTATCCCCTGGCTGAGCACCGTGTTACAGCGCTCCAGACCAATCACAATGCTGCATTGCAGTGTTGTTATTGGCTAAGGGGAGGGAGCCTGGCTGCCTGTTTCCTATTCCTGCAGGAGACAAGAAGACGCGGGACACGGCCACAAGGTCAATATTTTTTTATTTTTTTTTAAAATTATAACCACTCCCCCGACCCGTGCCACCCACAACTGATTTTCTGAGATTATCCCATCTAGCGAGCCAAGCCTGACATGGTGCATCCATATTTTAGAGTGGCCAGCCTGAGCTGTCTCTCTGCTACCAATTCTACCCGCTTTTCAGAGTTACCAGCCTGACAAGTGACTGACCAGCCTCAGGTGTTTTCCACCTATCCGAGTTATCGCATTTGAGTGACCTTGGGCCAGCCCTACCCCTGTGACAGGAGATGGACTGTGGCCTGAGCACGCCCAACTTTCAGAGGCAGAACCAAACCTCTGATTTACCGTAATATATACTTGCCTTTCAGAGGCAATGGTGTTGCATGAAGCGGACTTCTATAAGAGACACCAGCATGACATGTGACAGACTCCACCACAGTCCATTCTGCCCTTTAGAGCTACTGCTCTAGTCTATTATGTCTCATTTAGTCTCAATCGCCTTTCAGAGGCACTAGCTTAACACAATTAACATTGCCCCAGACCTACCAGCTTCGCATATAACATGCTGGCGTCATTTGTAGACATAAACAGCAAAAGCTAATACAGCACACCCACAACTTGTGTAAAGGTCTAATGTAGTGAAAAGTAATGAAGACCTGTCTTTTTTAAGACTTAAGATGAACAGTTTCAAAACATCAGAAGAGAGCATTGATGATAGTCCAAGATTCTGCGCAATAAGATGAAAGGACCAATTGATGATTGTAGAAGATGTTCTTTTATTTCAATGTCCAAGCTCGAGCACAGCCAACACGTGTTTCGTCAGTACTCATTAGTACTATAGACTTTCTCAAGGCTGTGAACATAAACATATGCAACATCAATGAACTCATTACATAATTTGGATAAGTTCTATTTTGTGTGTCCAGCCACACAAGTACATGTATTGCTCACAGAGGACTAAAAGAAAAAGTGTTAAAACACCAATGTGTGTCAGTAAAAAGAGAACAAAAGAAGGAATAAAGACCCAAAGTAAAATAGTGGGGCACCAAACAGATATAGAGAAGGCCATGCAATTATGGACTCAAGTATCCCCGCAAACCGTAAAGCCAATCGCAAAGTAGAGCAGTGCAAAGAGAGAAATAATATCAAAGAGAAAAACGGTCCCTTGGATCAAATAAGGTATGGTGGGTGCCTCCTGCTAGCCAAGCACCCCGCTAGATACATAACAGTTCTCTAATTTGACTGTTACGCGCCGATAATTTTTCCCTTATACCTATCTCTAGATCAGGGGTCTTCAAACTGTGGGGCGCGACCCCCAGGGGGGCCGTGGAGTGATGCAAAGGGGGTCGCGCCTTCCCAGTCACACTTCTCCCCAGGCCCAAGGGCTTCAGCCCCCCCCCCCCCCCACACTTCCCCCGTCCTGTGTCTCAGCCCGGGCTGCTTCAGTGAAACTTGAGCTGCTGGGGGCTCAGCTGGGCAGTGTCTGGATTCCTATCTCCGGCACCCCGTGTGTTTTTCACAGGTCTTTAAAGACCATTTGCATTTTAACATGCCTTTGTAAACTGGTTACAGAGGCTTAGTTTTTTTTGCTGGTTCCAGTACCCCCTGGGTCCCCACTGTGCCTATTCCTTACATTTGGATTTTACATTCACTGCCGTAGTGTGAGAATGCATTTCATGGAAAGGAATACAAAGTTGGCTTCCTGGGGGCGCCGTATGTGAAAGTTTATTGTGCTTTTGAAGCACCTGCTGCACGTTTCTTTCCCCGGCAATTACCAGGCCTCACATAAATGTCAAGATAACTCGTGTGATTAATTATCTTCCTGGAGAGAGATCAGAATTTTGTATAGTTGAGGTTTTGACTTAGGTGTAGTTAGTGCAGAGGGTTAATATGCCTGCTGCAAAGAACGAGTACCAAGTAGATTACAGAGTGCGTATGATGTGAAGAGATCAGCAGGTTACTGCTTTCAAAAGAGACATCCTTTTGTTACTTGCAATTTTCATCCTAGAACTGCATACACACTGCAAAGTATACATTATTAGAACATTGATTAATGTTGCAAAAAGGGTTAATTTGGCTAGAAATCAATTCTTATTATTAAAGGAAACTCCCAACTATGCTGTTTCTTTTTCGACTCTGAGTTTGTGCTTCTCCACACCAAGCACTCTTGAACTATACTGCCTACCAGTATGGATGACATGTGACTCCTATACTTTTAGTCCTTTGGCTTATGTAACATTTCCTATACACTGATTTACACACTTATGATTGATTGTCTCTCTGTAATGTGTGTGTGATGCAAAGTGCTCGGACACCCTATACTGGTATGAGTGGCACTATATAACTAATTCAATGCATCTGAGAGTGTGGGGTTATGGAGACTTGGTCACTGTTAAAGGGTGCTAGTGAAAGAATCCGTGGTGGGGGTGGTCATGGGGGGGCACCAACAAACATTGTCGCACAGGGCACCACCAGCACTAAAGCCGGCCCTGGGAAGTATGCACAGATAAGCGCTGAAAATACCGCTTTAGGTGACTGCTTTTTTTTGTACCGACTGGGCCATCAAAATAGTCTGCTGGTAACCCTAACCATAGGACTGGAAGTTTGTTGCAGGATCAGCACATTATTTATTTCCTTCACCCTCGATCCCCGATCAATGCCGCAATAGTTTAACTTGGATCTTAAAGTCTACGCCCCGTCAATAACATGCTGAGTTACTTCATGGGTCTGGGAATGCACCCTGCATTCAGACAACTCATTCCTCATTCTCGCCCTTTATTGTCACGCTCACCTTGCACTCACAGTGATCACAATGCACTCACACTGATCACCATGCACTTGCACCATTCACCCGCTCACCTTGCACTCACAGTGATCACTCTGCACTCAAAATGCACTTGTCCTGCTCACACTATACCTCAACCTGCAGTCACACGAGTACACTACTCATCCTGCACTCATGTGACACTTCACTCACCTGTCCACCTCACTACTCAATATGCAACTCACTCAAACAAGCCCATCAGTAATCATACATTCATTCATCCCATTCTGAACTTGCATCCGCACCCAAAATATGAGAGGACAGCAAGGGAGTGAGAGAATTTGATTGAAGAGGCCAGGGATGAGGAGAAATGTGAATTGCCGAAGAGAAGTGTGGACACGCAAGAAGTGAGTGTGATCCAAAGGTGAGGGCTTCTGTTAGAACAAAGGGGAGATGTGAAAGAGGAATGGGGGGACTGGAGAGGTGTAAGATACAAATAGACAAAAATTTGAATGAAGAGACGAGGTGAATGAGAAGTGCTGAGGGGCACGGGAGGTGACAGGGCCAGAGAGGCCATGAGATAAATGTGAGAGACTGTTAGAGATGAGGGCAGTGAAAGGACAGAATGGCAAGAGGTGATTAAAGGTGAAGTGAGAGGTTGAATGGGGAGAGTTCAGAAGTTGTAAAAAGGGGTGAAAGAAAATGACCTGCAAAGTGAGAGAGGGATCCGGGGTTAGGAGAGGAGAGAGGGATGGAAGGGAGGGGGTGAGAGGAAAGCTGCATGGGTAAACGGCTTAACTCTACACAAAACCGCCAGGGTTTTAAGGGACCCTTGCTTCTCCCGGTCAGGGCCAGGTATGCTTCTAATGTGGCAGCACTTATTGCTGCAGAGTGGAAGGCCCTTAACAAAGGTTGACTTGAAATCTTTCTGATAATTGCTGTATTTTGGTTATAAATGGGTACTGATTGGGTGAAATCTTTCCTCAGCGTTACGTGTGTAACAAATATCAAAATAATGAAGCAATGCTATCCCAAAATACGCGGCATCACATAACCTCATTTACATTTTCATCCCACGCAATTTAGTCAACAGGTTTAGACATTTTTGTCAGGAGGGGGTCCTTGCGCCTCAAAATGTTGACAGGGGGGTCTCGGCATCCAAAAGTTTGAAGACCTCTGCTCTAGATTGATGTGCGTTTTTTTCCCTTTTGGGAACACTACTACCCCTCTTCTTTGAACATACTGGCGTCATTATCAGCCTTTCAGTGGCAACATTTAGATAGGTGGGGGACAGTGAATCAGCCCTACTCACCTTTCAAAGACACCGCTGAACTGGTTCTGCCATGTTAATTAGAAGGGAAATTGAGCATTTTCCAGTAAATGCACCTTCCTTCAGGAGCATTCTGCTGGAAAGAACCGGTGTTCATGTACTGTAGTAAGCTGTGGATAACAGTACTCCTATTACCGACCACAGAAAGATGAAATGCTAATGATTGAGTTGTTGCAGACATATGAAGCACGTATAGGTCTCCCAGCAGGCACAATAACGCTCTGCATTGCCTTATTTGTTATAAGACCTGTACCATATAGGCAGCGGAGGCTCCTCTGCTATGGAGGAGGAGCGTCGCCCCACTGTTTTCTCGCAGTGCAAGAAGCAAAAACATAAAATGATAATAACTTTTAGTTATTACCATTTTATGGTAGCTTTGCGGGAGGGCGGGGAGGAGTGGAGTGCGCAAAGACTGTTTGGTCGGCCCGCTCCAGACCAAACACAATCCTGCATTGCAGCGTTGTGATTGGCTTAGGGGAGGGAGCCTGGTTGCCTGCTTCCTGTTCCTGACGGAGGCAGGAGAGCAGGAGCTGAGAAGACGCAGGACCAGGCCGCAAGGTAAATTTACATTTTTTTAAAATTAATTATAAAGCCCCCCCATCCTGAACCCCCACGCCCACCCCCCCAAACCATGCTGGCCGCCACTGCATATAGGTTACAAAAGATCTCTGCAGCATGTGCAATTACCCTCTGGGCTATTTCACTATTCTCACTGGGATTGAATCCTCTGATGTGCATGTTCACTTAGATTGCAGGCCGGGCACAGCTATGTCTGCCCAGTGAGCTATCGTGTTGCAATTGGCTCTGTGGCTTGTGGATTGCACACATCTCTGTGGTAGGCAAATTGTCCACATCAACTATATCATTGGGTTTAGAGTCTTTGTACAGTAGGTCGCACACATCTGCTGCACTGGCATTAGACCCGCGAGCTATTCATTTTAGAATGGAGCCAGTCACCAGGTTGCATATAGATCTTTGTGGTAGATGCATTAACTGTATGAACTATGTTGATAGGATTTGAACATGTGGCCTACAAGTTGAGCAAGAATATCTGTGGCAGGAGTGTTAACCCAGTAAACTCGAACTGGAACTTAAGTCTGCAGACCTCTGCAGAGTGGGTTAGATCCATAAAATATATGACTGTTGCTAGAGCCAGTAACTTGCAAGAACCTGTGAGTGGTAGGGAGTTTTCTACGGTAGCAGTATGCGCCAACCAACTGTGTTCCTGGGGTTTGAACCTACGACTTGAAGGTTGCATGTAGCTTTGTGTGGCAAGTGCATTAACGCAGTGAACTGTCTCATTGGGATTCGAGCCTTTGATTTGCGGGTTGCATATTGTTCTCTGCAGCTGGTGCATGAACCAGGCTGGGTTCTAGATTTGGCGTGTTCCAGATTTGGTGTGTTCCAGATGGAGGGAGTCGGGTAGATTTTCATAGGCGCCAGTAGTCTTCAGGCCAGCAGCAGCGTGTTGTGTCTACAGGTCCTATCCCTTTTAGCCTATAATTCTTGTGTAATTGGCTTTGTCAATATTTATTTAGCCATGTTGGACAGCAATACAGCTGCTTTGCAACTGTCTGAAAGTATAAGAAAACAAGCATTTGCAATGCAATCAGTCTCGCATTTACGCAAGTTTAAGCTATTGGCATTGTAAATGACAATGCCTTTTATTTATGTTTTAAATACGAAAACAAAAATAAAAGGCATTGTTATTTGGAGTGTCAATAGCTCAAAATCGTGTAAATGCGAGACCTATTGCATTGCAAATGCTTGTTTTAGGACTTGTGCCCTGTGTGCCTCTAAGAAAATCAGGTCGACTCTATGGTGCTTCCTGGTCTGGATGGCGAAGATGCTTCCGCCATCCGTTCTTGAAAGCAGCCCCATTCAGTGGGTTCTCGCGGGATTTCCCAAGTAAGCGGTCCAGGCCTGATACCAAGAGCAGGTGTCACGAGTGCTAGCAGTGGTCGTATCTTAAATTCACTTTTGGTTGCAGGCCTTAAACTGCTGTCACTATTGACTAAAACAAAAACACTCATTACACATGTTCTAGGTTAGTGCTCGCGTTCTGGACTTTAAGAAAACGTTTATATTATGCACACACAGGGAAACAGTTTCCGATTCAAAGATACGAATAAAAAACCTGTTCTTGCTTGCACGACTTAAAAAAAAAAAATCCTTCTTTAAATCATACCACGAAAAAATAATTATGAAGCCTCTCGTTTACAGTTGCTTGGAGGACGTCGCGGAAAATACATTAGTCCATGAGCCGCCTAAGAGCCGTAAGCAAGAATCCACCCTCCCCTCACTCGACGGTCAACAGGTATGGCGCAATGGTTTGCTGAGCCAGGAAGCCTCGGAATGCCACGTAGCAGCAGGATGACGTGAAAGCTGATGTGGCGGCCTGCCACACCAACCAAGCCAATGGCACGGAGGAACAGGTTTCAACATCGGTTGTCGCCAAAAAGAAACTGAAATATAGGGGTCTGCGGGTAAATGAAGGCGCAATGTTCCACAAGTCTAAACAAGCGGTGTGCGTGCGCACTGCAAGGAATGTCCGGTATGCAGCTGGCACCCGAGCTCCATAGGCCAGGGGAGAGAGAAGGCGGAACATATACCCGCCTTTGGCCAATTGCGTGCTGTCTTTATTAGATAGACGCACGCAAAGGCCAATAGCGTGTGAGCCAAAAGAAAAGCACCCGCACGAGCGTCTGCTCCGACATAAAAGTCCTTACTAAAAGCCTCGCAGTGCAGCGCATGCGTGATGGCTCAGGCGAGACCTAAAAAGTGCTATGGCGTAGCCCGCGTTGAGCGCATTAGAACCCTCATTTTTGTTTTTACTTTCACCCATATTGCCCAGCAGCCATGCTGCTGTACAACATGGTTAAAAAAATTGAAAATACAATAGATCTCGAAGCGGCAAAACCTATTGGCTTTGCCAAAGCATGTTGTGTTTGGTTCTCCTCTGGAGCATAGCCTCTTTAACATGCTTTTGATTAGCTGACCTGTATCTTCCTACATCTCAGTTTTAGGGAACTACTTTTTTATTTTTTAGTAAGTATTCCTTGAGAGTGCATTTGTTTTCCAGCTCTCTCCCTCATGCCTGCCTAATAGCTTTTGCATGCTCTGTGATGCTCACTCCCTTGTATCCTGTTTTTCCCATCCGTTACCCCTTCCCATGCTCCTGGCTTTATTTTTATTTTATTCGCCACTCCCTCCCTTTTCCTTCCACCTTGTCACTCCCCAACCAGCCCTCGCAATCAGTTTAACAATAGTGTTTTTTTCACATTTCTTTGAGGGCTCGGCGGCTCCCATTTGCTGCCATGCCACCCTGTTTGCTGAAATGCACTTTACTTCAATTTCAAATATAGTTTTCCCATACACCATGCCAAGTGGCATCTACCATGTTGGATCGATAAAAGAAAATTATTAAAATGTCACTTGCATCATTCATTAGGGGCAAGCATGCGCGGTGGTGCATGCTCGTATACATCATCCTGCAAGCTCTCACCTGCTGAATGATGCAGGCACCAATAGCATTATTGTAAGTACTTACTTTTCACATCATGACACATTTTCTTTTATTTTTTTTATGCATTTATTTTTTTATTTTGATGCTGCACAGCACTTGGTAAAAATCTGTTTGCTTTTTACTGATGCTTTACACCATCTTCAAAAAGCATTGGCAAGACCAATAGGTCCCAAAGGCAAGATTTATTGATTTTGACAATCCAGTTTATCTCATCCGGTTTTTGAAAGCTACTTTCTTTTAACTGTCCCTATCATTAAACATGGATGAAGATTTGCCATAAACTGTGCTAGCAGTAACTAAGGTAACACTACACACTCTTCAACCCACACCCTTACCTAATGACGTAACTAGTTTGAGACCTTGTCCCAACCTCAGCCCGTCATTAGCCGTATATTTGTTGTACAGGCTTAGGGAAATGGCAAGGACTCTTAAAACCCTGGGAATCATCAGCAATATCCGTCATTGGTCCTCCTCCTCCTACCATTCCAGAAGACACCAGTTTGTTCACATGGGCACCAAGGGATCCTTGTCACCTGCAGAGTCCCTCAGGGCTCCATCCTCTCCCCTGCAATCTTCAACCTCTAAATGGTACCTCTCAGTGCTCTCTTCACAGATAACAGCATCAAGATTCCCCAATATGCCAGTCACACAACTCTACTTTAAAGTCTTCTCTGGTTCAGTCTGCCATCCCCTCAGTCACCCAGACCAGGATGTCCAGCTCCTACTTTAAGCTCAGCCAAACCAAGATCTAATTTCTGTTGTTTGTCAAGAACAACAAACAAGAAACCTTATAAACCTAGCTCAATGACATGAAACTTGATTGCTTCAAACTCTTTCACTGGATGCCAAGTCACTTGGATTCACACTGGATACCCAACCTCACACTCAAGGAACACACTACCAAAAAACAGATGTCCTGTTGCTAGCTTTCATTTCTATAGAAAGTGGAACCGTTTCTTCCAGAAAGCGGCTTCAGAACTGATGTTGTAGCCCTCGTATACTCTCATCTGGATGGTGTTCACACCATGCTCTGTAGCCTCCCATACTTCAAAATAATATCACTTAAGAGGGTCATCCAACACGCAGCAGCATAGCTCATTCAGAGCTGAAAAAACATGATCACCCCAGTGTTTAACTTGTAATAAAACACATGCCAGGGCCTGTGACAATTCAGACTTATTCCAGGCCCCCAAAACTATAAAAATGGCTTGGGTGGCAGGTATTGGTTGTTTTTAATATATATTAAAGTAATAACCTCGTGTGTTGATCTGATAATCTCTAAATTACACAAACAGTGCCACTATGTGGCAGACTGTCATAAGTGCTGGTATTGATAATTAAGTGCCAGTGTTGACCACCAGAACCCACCTACTCAAATTAAGCCCTGAATCACCCACATCCTGAAGGAACTTCATTAGCTCCCCTAACTGGCCTGCACCTCTTCAAAGCCAGTTGCATCCTTTACAGCCATCTCAATCAGAACTCGCTTATCTTACAAACAAGCTCACCATTTTGATGGTTCTTGTCTCACCTCCCCAGGACACCGTCAGACTAAGAAGTGTATAAAAGAAAGCAAAAGGCATTTTCTATCTGTGAATTCAGGATCTGGAACAACATTCCGATATCCATCAGGAGCAGCCCGAATGCTGATTTAATTTAGGAATGAGTTGAAGACGTAACTCTTTAAAGAATACTTTGTTACAGTGCATTACTAGTCCACGGACATGTTACTGCTCTCATTCACTTTATGCTTATTTGTCGCCCTGTCCTTTGCTTTGCTGCCTTTTGGTTAGGTTCATGCTATAGAAACACTACATACATCCCATACATACCTTTTTAATTCTATTTCTGCTGCTTCCTTCATAAGCTATTAAGATGCATAGAAAGTTCAAGCTAGGGATAATTGGTCTGCATAGGTTAAATATCGACTAGCTGACGTAATTTACATACAAAACAGTCTACAAACGCAGAAGTTATTTCCTATACCTTCCCCACGTTCTGATTGCAGTTTGGGGTGGTATATTATGGATGTGCTGAACTCTACTCCTGCACAGGTTTTGCAGCATAAGATGAGCGACTCATCATGGTTCAGCCTTTCATTGCTTTTCGAAAGGTATGCTGCTTTTCAAATCAAACAAGATATGGCAAATGCACAGCATGACTGAAAGAGCGTGGCTTCTGAGTAACTTCTTGTAGGCAGAGACTTCGACAAATATGGCCTTTCACCCTACTGAGTGAAGTACGGCCTTGGAAAATGTTCTCACCAAGGGTTTGCTTGTGAATTTGTGAAGCAAAGCCAAAAGAGCTGTTCTGAAAGGGGTAGTATCTAGAATGGTTCACAGCTGTGATGTAGACAATGTTGTAGTCCATTGAGTACTACTGGGAAGTCTTAGCCCTTATAACTTTAGCTGTTGTAGAAAAGAAAAAAATAATCTCAGTGCCATGGGTGGAATCAAGACACGTGGGCTCTAAGCAAAAAAGACGGGTCTAATTGCAGTATAATCCATTTTTCAGATATAACACTAACAAAATGGCAAAATGTATGGTTTGATAAAATGTCATTTTGATCACTAGACTATGCCTGAAATATAAATGTTTAAATTGGTAACCTATGTGTTAAGCACACATTCACCCTTAGGTCCCTTGGGGTTGACATAGCAATTGCGCATTATTACCCAACTCAATAGTACTCACTTTTATGAACCTTGAAAAGGTGAAAGGCTGAGTGGACCTGCTGAGATTCAAACTAGTGTCCATCGGGTAAAACATAGATTCTTTGAGTGGATGTGATGCATTGGTCAACTGACCCACCACACCCGGCTGCACAGTGTTAAAATAAGTTTTATTTTTATTTTTTTATTTTATTCAACCAAGCAATCAGCACAAGGAAATGCATACATGGTATATGAAGGAGATTAGACATCAAATTGTTACAGATGCAACCGTTCTCAACAAGGCCTCTCCCCCCTCCCTTCCCTGGCACAATGTAACAAGCATTGGCATAGCCAATAGGTCTCCCCTTTGGGACCTTATAAGTGTTTAGTTATCCAGCACAATATCCTTGGTGCAACAACATCACCTGTTGCATGGCTAAACACTTATAAGGTCCCAAATGCGAGACCTATTGGCTATGCCAATGGTTGTTTACTATGTTGCTGGTAGCGATGCTGCTGACTCTTTGCTTTGAGTTAAATCACGGAGAGCAGCAACCGGCATTAGCAGCAGCAACGTGGCTGGAAGAAGGAGGCGCGAGGCAGGGATGGCGCCTGGGTGCAGAGGCAAGGACAAAACAGCGACAGCCAGGCCAGCTCTGGAGTTTCAGTGCTTTGACAGTTTAAGCTATTGGCTAACCCTATAGCTGTACAGCAGAAAATCCACAGTGATTGTGATTTTCTGTGGGGGAGATCCGAGGTGGTAAAAGGGTGAAAGATGATGTCCTCACAATGAATGGTAAGAATACATTGTTTATAGGGAATAGTTGTTCACGGGACCCCTGGGTTTTCACAACAAGCAACAACTGATGTGAAGTCTCTTTCACAAATCAAATTCCCACATACATCTTGTTTTTATTTCAATAAAAGACAGCTAGAGGAAAACAAAATGTGAAATGGAATCATAGAAGAGAAACATCTCAAAGGGGTAGAAGTTAAGTGGGGTCCTTTTAAGTGGCTTCAGGTATGGAGCTGCAGTAGACATTGATAGTTATGGACAGGGTGTTTTTTTCGATACTATCTTACGTGGATGCATCTAAGGTGCTTGTCCCATCTGTCAGGACTGTAATCCATATTCTTGGTGCATAGCGACAGAATGCTTATTTTATTTATTTATTTATTTATTTATTCTTGTTCTAATGGGTTTCAAGCCTATGTCAAGTCTGCATGTATTGCACTGGCACCAGGAGATCTTCATTTTGTCTTTTATGTAGGGTGGAGTAAGGTGGGTGACTGCCTTATAGATTATGCAACCGGTTTTGAAGATGTGGCCTAGTGTGGAAAACGTGTAAAATCCCTAAAGCTACAGTGTGAGCCTGTCATGTTTTTTCAATTCCTTGATAGGTTATGGCCCGAGCTCGTGCCTGAGATGCTGGTGCGCAGAATATTGCTGCTATTCAGGTGAGACCAGTGTTTGAGTAAAAAACTCACAGAATCTGGCTTCACTCAGTCTGTAAAAAAGTGTCAGTGTGATAACTGTGAGCCTTGCGGCCGTTTGTGATTTCTCGTGTGAAGGCGTCCAAGTTCATTACTTTGAGCAGTGGTGGCTGCCAACTTCGGCGAGTGGAGGGCGGGCAAATGGGTGGTGGGTGAGTTGTTCCATAAAATCAACACAATTAAGTAAATAAAATAAAAATGTACTTACCATGGTTGCTGCTTTTGCGTCGTCCTCGCTTCGGTCTTCTTCCCTTGTAATCCCAGGGCCCCGGCGAACTCTCTTCACCAATCCTGGTGCTGCTCTCAAAGCGTCAGAGCAGCACCAGGATTGGTAGGAGCAGCCTCTGTCGGCGCTCAGGCTTTTGCTTTCTCTAACCCAGCTGTCTTAAGCGATACTGCTGGCCAAACAGACATGGGCACTTTGAACAAGTGCAAAACGCAGCCCGACAAGGTTGCTATTCATCAACGATCCCTGCCCCCGTTGAGGCATTCCATTCAGGATAGGGTGACGAAAAATAAAATGGTGATGAATTAATTCATTGCCATTTTATTTTTCCATCTCTGGGGACATTTCAGTGGGGCGTTTCCCCTCCGCAATAACGGAGGAGCGGCCCCTGACTTTGAACCATTCTTGTACCTCCTGTTGAGAATCAGGGCGAACTCTATTTTCACTATGAAAATCCAGAACGTACAAACTAATTCCATAGCCTTCTCCCCTATATTTTGTAAATATGTGTCCTTCGATGCTAATTATAGTCATTAAACAAAGTCAATGGTCCCTTTCATTGATAATATGGTTTCTAGCTTTGCATTTCCTTACAGATTGAAAAAGTGTAGAATAATCTTCCAATCACAAGGAAAATAACCTATTGCAACTGGGTTCTGCATCAGTTAATCGCTTTGTGATTTTTTTTTTTTTTTTAAACTAAAGCTACTTTTTCAACTAAATATTATCATTTTATTCCTTATCCACTTCACCAACTTGCATTTCTAATAGATTTGCCAAGTGATTTGCTAAAGGATTTTAAAACGTTTACTCTGTCCTTCCTAATCTCAGATTAATTATAACGCAATTTAGCACTAACATAGTTATGTTGAACGTACATTACAAATTTTTCCCAGAACATCCCTGTAGGAAGTCAGACTTTTATTTCTAATCTGATTAATATTTTTTGAATATTCTAGTGTGCAAGTGCTCTTTATTATTTGAACTAGAGCCATCAGCAGTGACCTAATACTCTTTTATGTTGGTGTTGGAGATTTGCACCTTTTTCAACGAACTCTGGAATTGAGCCTACACTTTCCGTGACATGAATCCTCGGTACATCATTTTGAATATTTATTCTTTCTGTTCTGTTTACTGAATTTTCTTCATAGATTTGCATATTGACTGTAAGAAATTGGGTTACTAGTTGAGGGCGGTGGAATCCTACTCAAGCAGCAGCCACAATTTGTGTCGGGGTGAAACACAGGCAAACGTTAAATTAACCTGTATTTCACCCGCTGTTACCTTGCACAAAAGCACTCCGGCTTAGACTCCATGTGTATAGAATGTATGCAGCACTTCAAACAGAAATAAAGTGAAAACACAACACGAGAAAAATCCCACACCAATTTAGAAAACTAGAGTAAAATGTAATGCAGGGTTCAAGGTGGTTGTATTATTTTTTATCCTTCAGGCGCTGATCAGGAGGCCAGTCAAGAAGCCCTTGACTCTGGTGGTCCTGGGTTCAAGTTGCAAGTCCAGTCCTTCTCATTCAAGCAGCAGAGTATCAGTCCTTCATGCAGCAGAACAGCACAGCAGTCCGTCCTCCTCCTCAGTCTTCCACCAGTCCAGAAGTGTCCTGAAGAGTTGAGTCTGAGGGTCCAATATTTATACTACTAGAGTCCTTCCCCTACAGAGGTATTTGGAATATCTTGCCTCTCAATCCTGGCCAAAGTGATACCAAAAGGGATGATGGACAGGATGTTTGAGCAAATCAAACACTCACCCCCAGTCAACTGATCTGGGTTTAACCCACCATCATTCTTTAGCTCACTCCACCACCCCAGTTCAGACATGGCCATATGCAAATCAGTCTAACCCTGTGCCTCATGGGAACAGTCCAGCCCGAACTGCCAAGACTTGTCTTCCCTGGACCGGAAACAAGCATCCTGGGACCGGTTTCGGGTTCATAACCCTCATCAGCCAGGCTATCTTGAATCCAGTGGCAAAGTGAGCAAGGGACCCACGTCTGGGCATACCCTGCTAACTTAGGGCGAACAGAGCGATACCGAAAGGGATGATGGCCAGCTTGTCTGGAGAAACAAAAGACTAGTGTGAATCCCTTTGTGAGTGTGCTGAGGCAGAGTCTTTGTGATGTGCAAGTGTGGTAGGTGACTGCTCTTCCCCTCTCTAAAGTCAGAGATGGCCCATCCTTCCAACACCCATTCCGTCTTTGTCCCACTTTCTGGGAGCACTACACAAAGACCAACTGCCAGCCACACCTCTCAGGATATAGACACAAAATGGTTGAGACAAAAAAATAGTCAACTTTTTAAAAGGGCAATTTTCTGAATTGTGATTTAAATTCAAACTAAATAGGGTTTTCAATTACAATTCTTTAGAGACCAAACAAGCTGTTCCTACCTGTAGGTAACCCTATCTTATCCTATGGGACAAGCAGGCCTTGCCTTTATTTTGCCAGGTTGAAATGGCAGTTTAAAACTGCACACACTAGCTGCAATGGCAGCTGGAGACCTGTTTTAAAAGGCCACTAAATTGGGTAGTACAAAACGTGCTGCTGGACCAATAGTAGCATTTAATTCAACCCCTGAGTAAATATAGTTCTACTTGAGCAGGGACTTGCAAGTAAATTATATGTGCCAGTTGGGTCTAAACCAATTTTACCATGTTCTAGAGAGAGAGCACAAGCACTTAGGACGCTGCACAGTTTTCTACTGCTAACCAGTGCCAAGGCCAGCAAAAATGAAGTCAGCAACAGGAGGATTGAAGGCAAAAGGTTTGGGGATGACCATCCCGAGAGGGCCGAGTCCAACACTGACCTATTACCATATGTTTACTGAATTCTGACACATTTATTCTTCTCTTTTAATTTCCCCAATGATGAGCACAATTTAATTCTGTGTCCGGGCCAAAGGTGAGGATTAGGCTTAACTTTCTCCACTTATTCATACCATCAGCCATCAAGCGTTATGTAGATCAATTCCCATAAGTCCTTGGGAAATGAAACAAAAAACAGTACATCTAATCCAGGCACTGCAGACCCTCTCAACATTCTCTGGAGACTCTCTATTCCCTTCGCTGATCCAGCAGTCTCAGATAAATGTTTTTCTTACCTCTGCACTTCTAATGTCTTTGCTATGATGTTTAGCAACTAAAGCGAGTGTTGAGTAATATATTTTCCACTGGGAAGTGTGCTTCTAAGGGTAATTGTTTATAATTGCTTGTTTTCACTAATTTGGAAAGTTCTTGCTCCTTTGCAGCCGCCTCACTAGGTGCTAGGCTCTTGTGCACAGTGCGGTCATCCAGCCGCTAGGGAGCTCATGCACATTTGTCATCGCGCTTCGTGTGCTCTACCTCCTGGCAGCCAGCGCGTCAGTTTCACTGGTTCCATTTCAAAGGGTGAAGTTCTTGTACGGCAGCTGTTGACTTATTGGCACAGTTCTAAAACCATTATCAGGGCCACCACATGGAACTAAACACCCAAGCTGCTGGTAAGGACAGTCTCGAACAAGGTATTCTTTGGGACACATCACAGGTGGCTAGAGACATACTTTGCCCTATATACCCAAGGGAGAATGGTCTCAAGGCCCTAATAACGCCTGAATTCTAGGTAAAAAAAAAAAATATATATATATATTTTTTCTCCTTGGGCTTGCCCCAGAATTCTATTTGCCCCCCTATCTTTCTGGATCTACTAACAACCTTCTTAATAATATGGAGGACTCTGAAGAGTATATTGCGGAGGAAAACCTTACCTCCCAATTGATGATCAATTCGGCCAGGTTATGGATGCCTCTATTTTTAAGGCAGTATCCCAAGTGGTGGCGCAGAGGGAAGACACTTCTGAGCCTCTGGCCCCCAAACCTCCAGGGCAGCTGATGGGACTGTCCCCTGAAAATAAGTACGCAGACGACCCTTGGGTCGACTTTGATGCCTTTGCACGCCTTAAGAAGGTCTTCATGGAGTCTCAACCCCTCTCTATGGATTCTCAGATCCTAAATACCTCGGGAGCTAACCCCCACACCCCCACAGATCTTGTAGATGGAGAGGACTCTCCCAACACCTCAGATGGGGATGGTGATCTTACCAGACCATGGCATCGATCCGGTAATCCCTTGTCAGCTGAGCAGATGCTGCTCCCAAAGGCCCAGATGCCAACATATTGGATGGACCCCGATGACTTTTTACATCCGCGTTCTGCGGAATGATCTCCAGCACCTAAGGTAGCCTCCTAGATAGCAGGCCGGTTGCACAAACCGGTAGACAAAGAAGTATGGAGTAGTCTCAGGGCTGTGTCCCAGACCATACTTAGAGGGCCAAGGGGCCCTCACTCTCAAGATAGATACCAAGATGGCTACTTTCCTAGCAAAGTCTGTCAGGGATCCAAAGAAGTGAATAGATCACTTCTGGCATTCTTTCCAGGGTAAGTCTCTGGATGTGGCAGGACCGCTATCCAAGATTCTGGATATGGCCGAAGATGCTAAGGCATATGTATTCCTGGTCTCCCCGGAAGCCCTGTCAAACTGAGCTCAGAGAGCCATCATTTTTCTGGCAAATAACAGGTGTGCGATTTCTACCGAACGGCCTAGATCACTCTCAATTAAAATAGATTCAAAACTGGGGAAGTTATCCACATCAGACCCAGTGGAATAGCTCAGGGAAGTCTCTTTGGGGCCCATTCATCCATTAATTGGGCATATTCGTAAATACATTTAGTTCTCTAGCTAAAGCCCAAACATCCATTAAGAGTATTTTTACACCCCGTGTTTTTGTTGGAGCCAGTCATGGTAGGGAGCTCTCGACCGGCCACACCCTCCACCAAGCCTCCTCTAGGGCTTCTACCTCCCACCGAGGACAGTGGGTGGTTAAGTAATTCAGCAATTTTATCCAACCAGGAGCTATCCCCTCACCAGGGAGTAAGAGGCTGTGCCAGAGGCAATGCCACCTCCAATAATTCCCAAGGTGAGTGTACAAAATTCCAAGGGGATCAAACTTGGGGGCACGTTGGTGGACTTTTTGCTCTATTGGGAGGCTCTTTCCTCAGATACTTGGGTTCTACAGAACGTCAGGGGGTTTCCAAAGTCAATTCTACAGTTCTCCCTCTCAGTTGCAAAGACCTAAACCTCTGTTTTTTTTCTCTGGAACAAACAGAGTTGGTAGACCTAGAGATTGCTCAGCTCTTGTAGAAAAGCATGATTGTCCCAACCATTTCACATCCATGTGGTTTCCTCCGCAACCATTTTCTGGTGGAAAACAGGGATGGAGGTCAACGCCCCGTCATAAGTCTTAGAGAATGCAGCGAGTGGTTGGTTTATCGCCACTTCAAGATGGAGGGTATCCATCTTTTCAGAGACTTATTGCACGTAAACAACTGAATGGTCCGCTTGGACTTTGAAGACGCCTACCTTATGATCGCCATCTGTCCCCCTCACAGACCTTTCCTGCAGTTCCAATGGAAATCACAGATAACCTAATTCACTTCCCTTGTTTTCAGCCTATAATGCGTTCCGTGGTGCTTCACCAGGATATTGAAACAGATTGTCGAACATTTGAGAACTTGAGTTATCGGACTGATCGTCTATCTAGACAATATTGTTATCATGAACTAATGCCCAGGACATCTGTCCAATCACCTACAGATGACTATTGATCTTTGTGGTCAACAAGACGTCTTCTCTGATTCCATCCCAGGCCTTGCAAATTCTGGGGTTTATGGTGGACTCTGTCAAAGCCACTTGAGTCTTCCATCTGGCAAGCTTACCAAAATAAAGCACAAGCTCAGGAAAACTCCAGACCTTCGATTTCTCTGTGCAAGCTGGCCAGCATCATAGTTCTCTCATCCTCAGTACAGGCCATTTTTCCAGGCCCCCTCCACTATTGGGCATTATTTTATTTTTTTTATTTTATTTTACAGAGTTTTATATATCGCAAACGTGACCCGAATCGGGTATCAGAGCGCTTTACATAGCACCAGTTGCATTACATGAGGACACATTAATTTTTGTTAGGCACAGGGAGATTAAGTGATTTGCCCAGAATCACAAGATGTTCAGCGTCATTGCCGAGGCTCGAACCCAGTTCCCCAGATTCGAAGTCGACTGCCCTAGCTGTTAGGCCAACTCCTCTCTACTTTTACAATGTCTAAACGTTTTTTATCTAAAACGGTGTCTCAGATATTTCCAATCCATTCATCTCTCGGTAGAGCGAAAGAGGAACGGCAGTGGTGTGTTTCCCATATAGAAGCCTGGAATGGCCAAGCAATTTTTGACTCCTAACCCAGTCTCGTAATAGAATCTGATGCTAGTGGCTCGGGTTGGGGAGCACGCTGTGGGGAGATCTCCACAGGAGGAAAATGGTCGTCGGCATAACAAGCCCTTCACGTAAACTGTCTGGAATTAATGGCAGGTTCCTTTGTGAAATGTTAGACCAAAGACAAGGTCCAATGCTGTGTCCGTCTCAAGATGGACAATGTAGCAGCGGTTCGTTATGTCAACCATCTAGAGGGAATGAGATCACAGACCCTTTCGGATTTGGCTTGAACATTTTGGAACTATTACATGAGCAACCAGATTTTGATCTTAGCATAATATCTTCTGGGGAAATCCAATCGGGTGGCAGATTGACATTCCCGGCATTGGCAGGATGTCCGTCTATGCAAACTGCACCCATGGGTGTTTCAAGAGATTCTTTACAGGTGGGGTTCCTTCACAATATATATGTTTGCCTCATGACTGGATCATCAGTCGGACAGACACTGCAGTTGGCGGCCAAATCCCAGTGCATCGTCGACTAATGCGTTTCTTCAGGATTGGAGCACGAAAGAGGGTTTGCGTTCCCACTATTTGTGATGATCATGATATTATCCACACATGTTCAGAGACAGTGGGCGGATCTGGTGGTGATCATCCCAGTTTGGAGGTCTCCAATCTGGTTTCCAGTTTGGATTGAACTTTCTTGAGATTTTCCAATCCCTCTACCCCCGTTTCTGGATCTCCTCCGGGATTCCCAAGGGAATCTTCATCACCTGGTCCTAGCAGGCTCTCTTTGCCCCCTGTCGTGGAGGATTACCAGGAACATTGGAAAGTGCCAGGCATTTCACGAGAGGTTGCCTCATTAGTCGCCAAAGCCTGGGCAGATACCACGAATAAAAGATACCTCTCCGCCTGTTCTCGATGGTTGGGTTGGTATCACCAACGCCAACTGGATCACTTTGGGGCAGACGTGCACATTCTTAATTTTCTGGCTGCCTTCGCTCTGGAGGGTTTGACTTCTAGGTCAATTAATGCATTTCAGTTGGCTATTTCAGCTGGCTTTTCAATGACAAATGGTCACCCAGGTGGGGAAAATCCCTTGGTTTGCAAACTCATGCCGGATATTAGGGTATCAGTTCCTCCCGGACCCAGATACTCTACACTATGGGACCTTAACAAGGCTCTTTGTCATTAAAGTCATGGCCCTCAAATACGCATCTGTCAAGGAAACCGATGCCGGCAAAATTAGCCACCTTGTTGTGTTTGATTTCCTGCTGAAGAGTCTCGGATGTGAGATCACTAGATGTAACCGGTAGTGTATTCACCCCTGATGGGGTAACTTTTCACATTTCCAGACGAACAAAAAGTAATAACAAATTATCATACCCAGCGTTTCCAGATGTTCTTAGGCTATGCATTCTTAAAGCGATAAAGGCTTATGAGGCTATGACAGAAGACCTTCTCCCTCAGAGTGAAAGACCACTATTAATTGCTCTCACCAATAATCACAAAGCGGTTTCTCCCCTTACTATTGCCTGGCTCATCAGATGGACTATGCAAGAAGCTGGTATTGATATTTCTCAGTTCGGGGCTCATTCTGTGAGAGGGGCAAAAGCCTCCAAAGCTATTTTATTTGTTGCTAGATTGGAGGACATTCTAAATGCAGCAGACTGTGCCTCAGATTCGACTTTTAAGAGATTTTACTTCAAACCAGTTTCAAATCTGTCAACTTTAGTGGTGGAAAAGCTTTAAACTAGCCTAATCCTCACCTCTGGTCCTGACATAGAATGAAAACTTTCCTAGCTCTCATAGCGGAAAGTTTCTGTTCTATTAAGGACATGAAGGCAAGGAATAGTCCACACTTTTTTTCTTTTTCTGACTGTATGCCCACTGATGAGATGTTATGGCATAATACGAAATGTTCAGTTAATGGGTCTATACTTCCATGAAAATGATGAGTAGTTGGTGATTTCTTGTCTTGATAGAAATATCTGAATTCTAAGTTTTCCCGCACTGTTTAATGACTTCGAGATAACGCAGTTGTGGAAATTAAAGCCTTTCGCTATTACTCTGTCTTCTCAGGGACAGATTCAAATAAACAGGAGTGATCCTTGGAGAAATTTGCTATGTTTGCAGAAAGAAAGATGGGGATAGAGAGTCTCCAGAGAATGTTAATAGGTTCTGCAGCACTCGGATTGGATGGACTGTTTACTGTTTCTATTTCCAAGGACTTATGGGAAATGTAGTTTAACTTTGATCTACATAACGTGTGATGGCTGTTGGTATAAATAAAAGAGTTAAACCTAATCCTCGCCTTCGTGTCCGTAATAGAATTGAAACTTTATTACGATATCTAGTAAATTTTTCATTGTCTTCAATTGAAATTTTGTAGTTCTAATGTAGCAATAATGGGCGTCTTTAGCCTTTTGCCAGTGTCTTGTTTTACTGTAACTATGTAATAATGGCACTATGATAGTACACATACAGTGGCAAGTTTTTTGTGTATTTATGTGACTGCTTCTGTCAGTTATTGTCCTCTTTTATAGTGATGCAGATTTAGATCTATTTTAGCAATTGTATTAAAATGTAAAATCTGTACTTAGGACCTATATTCATATGTTGGTGGGGAAGCAAACAGCATATTTCCTCCCTGAACTAGCAATGACAAGGGGATCTGTTTTTTCTAGGACACAATTTCTGCAACATTATGAATGTTTAACTCGGGTATGCGGAAGAACAATGAGAATCTGTGTTTACCTGCTGATTACTTACTTTTTACCGCCCATTCCAGTTGTTTTTCCGTGGGCCGATTTTAACAGATCTAATTTTCTGAAAAGTGCCCTTGAAATCCAGCGCCCCAAGTTGTGAAGTGCATTGAACCTGGTACGGTGGACAGAACCGGACTATATATGGCTTCTATGGGCGTGGAAATTGTAATTTTCAAGCTTTCTTTCAACCGTGACCTTTGTACCCCTCACCCAGGATGGTACTGAGATAGAAAATAGGCTCAGATAATAAAAGATTAGTGGCCCTTATCGGCGACTCAAGTAGCTAAAAAAGTGGCCGACATTTGCAAATGGGGATAGATTTGAACTTGTACAGAAGCTATCCAGGTGTTTTGAAACGTAGTGAAGACCACATGCATTTTGGATAGCTGTAGGCAATGTTTGTGGTAGTATCAGAGAAAACCACTGTAATACCGGACCACGAGACTATACAACAGGCCAACAAACAGCCAATAAACAATGGCCTGCTCAACCTGTTAGATAATACTCAAAGCAGAGTTTTATATAGCGCAAACTTGACCTGAATCGGGTATCAGAGCGCTTTACATAGCACCAGTTACATTACATGAGGACACACATTCATTTTTTTGTTAGGCACGGGGAGATTAAGTGATTTGCTCAGAATCACAGGATGTTCAGCGTCATTGCCGAGACTTGAACCCAGTTCCCCAGATTCGAGGTCGACCACCCTAGTCGTTAGGCCAACTCCTCTCCCCTTGGTGCACTTTTTGGCAGCATTCTTGTTGAAAAGACTTGGTAAAGGTTTCTAGCCTCCGAGGGACCCTACCATGAGTTTGGAAATGGGACCAAATTATTATTAGCCAGACGTCTTCTGTTGAATTCCCTTTCTAGTTCTCAAGCAGATATTTTAGTACTAATGTAAAGGCTCATAGTAGCTGTAGTTTTCTAGTTCACCCATGTTTTCCAGTTGAGAATAAAATAATTCCTAGCTAGAGAGGTAATTGTTGGGCAATTACCTCTGTCGGTCCCAGACAGGACAAAAGGGTTTGTGTGTTTTTTTTCCATGTGTCCTCGTGAGCAGGAATGAAGTGAAATGAGAGGCTTCTAGAACGCACTACTACCCAAGGCATCTTGCTGCTTATGGCCTGAATAAGGATCCGATCAGCCCTTAAAAGGAGGTCAGAGAATAAACAGCCATGCCCTTGTAAGTTTTCTGAAGGCTGCATGGCTTTCAGTGCAACTAATATGGGGCTGCAACAGCTTAGCTGTAAAGTAGAAATTGGATTTGCCTCCAAACCTACTGTTCGATCCAGGGACCACGATCTCTCTCTTGCTATTAAATCTCAGGTGACAGGCAGGAATACACAACTGAAATCTTGAGGCAATGAAACTGAGACCTGACTTGTTAAGCTCTTTTTGGGGCAGACCTAGGGGCAGATGTACATAGCTTTTGTATTTGTGATTACCTAATAGCTCATTTTTGCCATTCAGTATTAGGTAATGGCATACAGCGATATACAAATGTGTGTTGAATACATTTAGTGATTTCCAGTGAGTTGCAAATAGACCTACCTCATTAATAATCATGAGGTAGGTTGAAATTTGCAACTCATTGGGAATCTCTAAAATCACATGGATGGCGGCCTTCTTGGGTCAGCATACCACCATGTCTGTGATTGCATTTAAATAAAGCAAGGTTTTTATTGAAATGCAGCCCATTTTCCTTAAAGGAAAATGGGATGCATTTCCAAAAAAATAAATGAAAGGTTTTCTTTAATAATTCACCATTCCGGTTTGCGAATGGGTTACCATCTACCTGAGGTAGGTGGTAAATTGCGAATGTTTTGCGACAGCATTTTGGTCGCAATACATTCACACATACCAATGCCAGTCACTATTAGGAACGGCTGCTCTTAACATGCCCGTTCCTTAAACAGAATCGCAAACCTATTTTGCGATTCGGTAAAAGGTTACTGAATTGCAAAATAGGGTTTTGTACATCAGAAAGGCTTTTTTGCAATCACAAACGGCCTGGTTTGTGACCTCCAAAATACAACGTACATCTAGCCCATAGTTCTTTAAACAGGTTTCCTTCGCACACTGGAAGCCAGTAGAGTTTATGTAGCTCGTTGTCTATCAGCTAATGCCTCAGAAGGTTAAAAATCATGCCAGCTGCTGCATTCTGTGCCACTTAAATTCTAGATTGCAGTGCACAGTTTAGTCCCAGGTACAAGGCATTTCAGTAATCAGGGCAGAAAGCCATGCGCCTGAATAACACTCTTGCGTGATGCCTTGGGGAATAAAAGGAAATACCTTCCTCAAGAACCATGGAACGGCAAGACAGGATTTTGCAAAATGCTTGGCCAAATCACCAGGTGGCTCGTTCCCTTGGCCACCAAGCTTAAAACCAACAGGTCACTTCCTTTCCAAATGATAGTCTCTGTGTTCTTACCGTTAAGCTTAAGACAGATGGATTTAATTCAACTGTTTACCACACACACCTAGAGCCTTGAAAATTGGCAGCGACTGAAAGAGTATCGTGAGAGATGATAATAATTTGTGTGGCAGCCACCTAAGAAAGAAAGAAAAGCCCAAAAGAGCCATTAAGTCCGGCCAGTGGAGTCACTTATAGATTAACAAGGGTGGTATTCAAGCAAAAGCCTTGAGCAACACCACATGGAAGCGAGAAGGGTTTAGATCTAAACTGATCACATGCAGCCATTTGAATTTTGCTAGACAGAAATGAACGGAGTAGTTGGAGAGCTTTGCCATGAACTCCAAGTTGCACCAAGCAAGCCACTAACCTGGAGTGGCACACAGTGCCTAAAGCTGCAGAGAGGTCCAACTGGATCAAAGCGGATGAGGCGCCCCAACAGAGCTCCCCGCTGATCACGCAGAGAGTGGTGAAGTCTGAAAATGATGAGTTAGGAATGATCCTAATAAGCTAAGTCCTACACAGCTGTTCCAATTTTCTTAAATCATTGTAGAAAACGGCAGATATCTTCAACTGAATTACTCTTGCTGTATCACTGTCGCCCAGTGTAGACCTAATCTCATCTTGGACCAAGATGAGAGCAGTGTCAGTTGCATGCTTTAGAAAGCAACTAATGTTCGGTTTGTCTAGGTCTTTAAAGTCTACATGATGGTTTGGGAAGCCGCTTTTCCAACAAATGTAATGGGCCTATAGCTGTCCAAGCCTTCAGGATCAGAGTTGGGCTTTCTCAGAAGGGGAGATACCATTCGTATTTACCATATGTCTGCTATTACCCCCATCATCCCACTTACATGAAACAAAAGGGGAACCCTACCGGATACACTCCTGGCCAGACCCTGAAAGATTGCTATGGGACACGAATCAGGACAGTCCGATTTCATACTTCCAATGGTAACTTGCATTTTGTTTACTGAACCAGAAGTAAAATTCCCCCAAGATTAATCCTGTAAGTATTTTTTTGGGGGGGGGGGGGAGCAGGAGGGTTGGGGATAAAGCTCCATGTCGTAAAATGATAAATTAGACCCAAGGTCAGCGAACTTGTTGCAGAAACTCTGGAAATATGGCCTCACACTTGACAATCATGTAGGACAGATGAAAGAAAGAAGTATGGAGAACTGTTATTTCAAAACCTCCTCAATTTTAACACAGGCAGTTGTCTTTCACCTGCTTCAAGGTATTCTTCTAGAATTTCTGGTAGCCTATTCAGGCTAGTCTGTCCGGCTCAGAAGAAGATCTCCCAAATCTCTCAGGCTGCCTATTTTACAGGATAACCGCTTTCGAGTAATCCGAGAAGCAAACATTGTGTAGTTTGATGGACGTTACTGCTATCATTTTCATAGGAATAAAAGATGCCACACAGAGATTCCCCCGGTATCCTTGTTTGGTTCATTAGCTTCACCCTCTCTGTTGAGCCTGCCTGCAAGATCCCTACGCATCTCCTTAAGCTCCATTTTCTCTATAGCCATATGGGTTTTCAAAGTCACCCCCCTTCATGTAGATAGCACCAGGTAAACTGAAAAGGACCCTGAAGAGTCCACCCAATGGATAGCTGCATCTGCTCGAGATAGCCTTTCATACATACGCCAGGAAATCAAGTGTGTTACATTAGATAATGGTTCTCCCGTATCCAGTATTCATCTAGTAAATGCCTGTCTGTTGGAGAAGAAATAACAGAAGACTAGCTGAAAACTTGCTTAACTTCTACCTTAAATTAAAAATGTCTGGTGCTGCTTTCACTACTGTTAGCACATCCCGGGCAAAGATGTAAATCAAAAAGACAAAATAAATGCACACTCCAAGAGGTTTTATCATCATATGGACCACGACTTTGCCTCAGTTTGCACCTTAGTCTTATGCCTTCAGTAGCACAATACTGGAAAGCTCTCAAAATGAAGTTCAGTCTTTAACACAATCTTCCACTGTATTTGGTTATCTTTCTCGCTCTTCCCCACTGTGATGCTGTGTTTCTGAGCTCTTCTGTATTTTTGGGCAGTACAGATTGAAAACAAACCTGCTTGTCTTTGTAGCCACATGTTGTTAATTACCATGCTCTGCCCCATGTAAGGGAATCTTTAGAGTGATTAGCAGTCTTCACATTACTCAGATTTCAACCTATAAATGGCTTTGGAGATCTGATAATGAGGAACCAAGACTATACAAATTATGTACCACAAGCTAAAAACCTTTCAGAGGCACAATCCTGCCTGGTAATTTGCCGATTAACTTGTAGGTCAGAGCAAGAGAACCCAAAAGTGACTGACTGTCAAAATACATCAAGTTTTGGATTATTTAGAACTAATGATGCAATATTTAATTAGGGAGTTTTATTTAGTGCTGGTATATGACCATGTGGCCACTTGAGAGCATTAGTTAACAAGCATTTGCAATGCAATAGGTCTCGCATTTATAAGAGTTTGAGCTATTGGCATTGTAAAATTACAATGCCTTTTATTTATGTTTTTTGTTTTAAAACAAATAAAAGGCATTGTCATTTACAATGTCAGTAGCATAAACTCGCATAAAAGCAGTGTGCGGCGTGCAGCAGTGTGCGGCGTGCAGCAGTGTGCGGCGTGCAGCAGTGTTTCGTGTAGCAGTGTGAGGCATGCAGCACTGGCGTGCAGCGGCGTGCAGCAGTGTGCGGCATGCAGCAGTGTGCTGCGTGCAGCAGTGTGCTGCGTGCAGCAGTGTGCTGCGTGCAGCAGTGTCGTGCAGCATGCAGCAGTGAGTAATGCAGCAGTGTGCAGCAGTGTGTGGCGTGCAGCAGTGTGCCGGTTGCATCAGTGTGTGCCGTGCAGCAGTGTGTGGCGTGCAGCAATGTTTCGTGTAGCAGTGTGTGGCGTGCAGCAGTGTGTGGCGTGCAGCAGTGTGTGGCGTGCAGCAGTATGTGGCGTGCAGCAGTGTGTGGCGTGCAGCAGTGTGTGGCGTGCAGCAGTGTGAGGTGTGCAGCAGAGACACGTGGAGGGTGAGGAGAGACACGTGTGGAGGGTGAGGAGAGACGTGTGGAGGGTGAGGAGAGACACGTGTGGAGGGTGAGGAGAGACACGTGTGGAGGGTGAGGAGAGACACGTGTGGAGGGTGAGGAGAGACGTGTGGAGGGTGAGGAGGAGACACGTGTGGAGGGTGAGGAGGAGACACATGTGGAGGGTGAGGAGGAGACACATGTGGAGGGTGAGGAGGAGACACGTGGAGGGTGAGGAGGAGACACATGTGGAGGGTGAGGCGGAGGGTGAGGAGAGACGTGTGGAGGGTGAGGAGAGACACGTGTGGAGGGTGAGGAGAGACACGTGTGAAGGGAGAGGAGAGACACGTGTGGAGGGTGAGGAGAGACACGTGTGGAGGGTGAGGAGAGACACGTGTGGAGGGTGAGGAGAGACACGTGTGGAGGGTGAGGAGAGACACGTGTGGAGGGTGAGGAGAGACACGTGTGGAGGGTGAGGAGAGACACGTGTGGAGGGTGAGGAGAGACGTGTGGAGGGTGAGGAGAGACGTGTGGAGGGTGAGGAGAGACGTGTGGAGGGTGAGGAGAGACGTGTGGAGGGTGAGGAGAGACGTGTGGAGGGTGAGGAGAGACGTGTGGAGGGTGAGGAGAGACGTGTGGAGGGTGAGGAGAGACGTGTGGAGGGTGAGGAGAGATGTGTGGAGGGTGAGGAGAGACGTGTGGAGGGTGAGGAGAGACGTGTGGAGGGTGAGGAGAGACGTGAAGGGTGAGGAGAGACGTGAAGGGTGAGGAGAGACGTGAAGGGTGAGGAGAGACGTGAAGGGTGAGGAGAGACGTGGAGGGTGAGGAGAGACCCGGAGGGTGAGGAGAGAGACGTGTGGAGGGTGAGGCGGAGGGTGAGGAGAGACGTGTGGAGGGTGAGGAGAGACACGTGTGGAGGGTGAGGCGGAGGGTGAGGAGAGACGTGTGGAGGGTGAGGCGGAGGGTGAGGAGAGACGTGTGGAGGGTGAGGCGGAGGGTGAGGAGAGACGTGTGGAGGGTGAGGAGAGACGTGGAGGGTGAGGAGAGACACGTGTGGAGGGTGAGGCGGAGGGTGAGGAGAGACGTGTGGAGGGTGAGGAGAGACGTGTGGAGGGTGAGGAGAGACGTGTGGAGGGTTAGGAGAGACGTGTGGAGGGTGAGGAGAGACGTGAAGGGTGAGGAGAGACGTGAAGGGTGAGGAGAGACGTGAAGGGTGAGGAGAGACGTGAAGGGTGAGGAGAGACGTGAAGGGTGAGGAGAGACCCGGAGGGTGAGGAGAGAGACGTGTGGAGGGTGAGGAGAGACCCGGAGGGTGAGGAGAGAGACGTGTGGAGGGTGAGGTGGAGGGTGAGGAGAGAGACCCGGAGGGTGAGGAGAGAGACCCGGAGGGTGAGGAGAGAGACCCGGAGGGTGAGGAGAGAGACCCGGAGGGTGAGGAGAGAGACCCGGAGGGTGAGGAGAGACCCGGAGGGTGAGGAGAGACCCGGAGGGTGAGGAGAGACCCGGAGGGTGAGGAGAGAGCCGGAGGGTGAGGAGAGAGCCGGAGGGTGAGGAGAGAGCCGGAGGGTGAGGAGAGAGCCGGAGGGTGAGGAGAGAGCCGGAGGGTGAGGAGAGAGCCGGAGGGTGAGGAGAGAGCCGGAGGGTGAGGAGAGAGCCGGAGGGTGAGGAGAGACGTGTGGAGGGTGAGGAGAGACGTGGAGGGTGAGGAGAGACGTGGAGGGTGAGGAGAGACGTGGAGGGTGAGGAGAGACGTGGAGGGTGAGGAGAGACGTGGAGGGTGAGGAGAGACCCGGAGGGTGAGGAGAGAGACGTGTGGAGGGTGAGGCGGAGGGTGAAGAGAGACGTGTGGAGGGTGAGGAGAGACACGTGTGGAGGGTGAGGCGGAGGGTGAGGAGAGACGTGTGGAGGGTGAGGCGGAGGGTGAGGAGAGACGTGTGGAGGGTGAGGCGGAGGGTGAGGAGAGACGTGTGGAGGGTGAGGAGAGACGTGGAGGGTGAGGCGGAGGGTGAGGAGAGACGTGTGGAGGGTGAGGTGGAGGGTGAGGAGAGACGTGTGGAGGGTGAGGAGAGACGTGTGGAGGGTGAGGAGAGACGTGTGGAGGGTGAGGAGAGACGTGTGGAGGGTGAGGAGAGACGTGTGTGGAGGGTGAGGAGAGACGTGTGGAGGGTGAGGAGAGACGTGTGTGGAGGGTGAGGAGAGACACGTGTGGAGGGTGAGGAGAGACGTGTGTGGAGGGTGAGGAGAGACACGTGTGGAGGGTGAGGAGAGACGTGTGTGGAGGGTGAGGAGAGACACGTGTGGAGGGTGAGGAGAGACACGTGTGGAGGGTGAGGAGAGACACGTGTGGAGGGTGAGGAGAGACACGTGTGGAGGGTGAGGAGAGACACGTGTGGAGGGTGAGGAGAGACATGTGGAGGGTGAGGAGAGACACGTGTGGAGGGTGAGGAGGGTGAGGTGGAGGGTGAGGAGGGTGAGGTGGAGGGTGAGGGGAGACGGAGGTGGAGGGTGAGGAGAGACGGAGGTGGATGGTGAGGAGAGACGGAGGTGGATGGTGAGGAGAGACGGAGGTGGATGGTGAGGAGAGACGGAGGTGGATGGTGAGGAGAGACGGAGGTGGAGGGTGAGGAGAGACGGAGGTGGAGGGTGAGAGCAGAGAGAAAAATTTAGAGAGAAGAACACATGCGAGGGCAGAGAGACAAATACAGAGGGAATAGCACATGTGAGACCAGAGAGAAAAACATAGAGGGAAGAGCATATGTGAGGTCTAGACGCCTTACACAATTGGCGCCCTGAGCAGCATTTCCTTTTCATGCCCTGGCACAATCAATCTTACATTCTATGTCACGTCACTCAGGAGTACAACCTCGAATGCTAAACACTGACCAATGAAATTACGTGGCGAAACACCAGCCTATTCAGTGTCATGGACCCCAGGGCAAGTAAGTAAATGACCCCCCCAACCTCCTCAATATGCTACAGTTATATTAAATACACAAATTATCAGCGTTCGTGGGCCCTGGTGCCACTGCACCTGCTGCACCAATTGAAGAAACGCCCCTGGGCAAAGATACACAAACAAGGAATCAATGACTGCCGACCTACCGGAACCACTGCAAAATGATAAAATAAAAATACTTTCCACAGAACATTTACGATGGGATGCATAAAAGCGCTACCATTATAGCATTATTAATAGAAGATCGTTGCTACACGTTTGTTTTTGAAGTGTCGAATTCTAACCTGGAGAGTGAGGATGGTATATTTTGTGAGGGCTGAAGAGGCGCATGGCGTGGGATCGCGCTAGCATGCATCACAGCTCACAAACCTCGGACACATTGGGGGCAGCGGAATGTACAACATACAGAAAGTATGTGCATCACCACGTCGTTACAAAATTGCAGAAACCTGATGCTTTGGTTAAAACATGGCCACAATGTTATCAACTACTGCAGAAGAAAAGATGGCCGAATGGGAAACGTGTGGAAGGAGAGGAGTTTTCTTGTTTGAGAACAAGGCTGTAAGATTACGACGACATTTAAAAGTCAATTGCTTCACTTAAGGCGAGAGTTTATTATTAAAGTAAATTAAAGGGAGTGGACAAAAATAACCGGTTCCTAGTCGGGAAAGATTGGTCTAATGAAGCAAAGGTGACCCAAACAAGATGGACTTACAGAGGAATTTAAGGACAGTGAAAAGGAATCGAGCAGAGCATCAAAGGGCTGGGTGAGAAGGGAGGGGGTAATGCAAGGGTCAAAGCGGCGAAAGTGAAAGTAATCGAGCAGAGCATCAAAGGGCTGGGTGAGAAGGGAGGGGGGAATGCAAGGGTCAAAGCGGCGAAAGTGAAAGTAATGGAGCAGAGCATCAAAGGGCTGGGTGAGAAGGGAGGGTGGAATGCAAGGAGCAGCTGTGCAGGTGCACGCCATCGTGCACTCAAGCCCTAGGCCAGCAAAACCATGTGGGTAGCACTTTTGAAAGCCCACTTACAAAATGTCTCAAAGAGACAGCTTTCGCTGTCTCAGCGAGACCTAAAAATGGAAAAGCTACTCCGGCACAGTTCCTGACTCCAAGCTGAAGAAGACTGAACATTCCACAGTGGGAGTCCAGATGGATATTAAAGTGAGAATCCAATTTTACCTAAGTGTTACAGCACCTTTTATTCATCGTCAGGCACTATTTATTCTGTGATCAGGTTCTGTATGTAGCGATGACCAATCATGTAATGCTTTATATATCATGCTTACTACACTGAGCATGATCATTTGATCTAATCAAGTTGAAGGCAAGAAGGTTTTAACATTTCACCATTTTAATTCATTGTTCATTTTTACCATTTAGTAAATTGACATCAATCTAATCTTCAAACAATAAAAAATAATAAAAAATAACACTGTCATAAGACTTTCTAGCATTTCAATATTCCTAATTTCAAGGCGAGCGCATATTCTACTTTCACAATGAGAAAGTACTACTAGAAGTCCAATCCCTGCCTGTAAACCCCGATTTTTCTTTTTTTGACATTTTGAACGACTAAATCTATAGTTCTTGAGATCTGAGGCATGCTCATTCAACCTTCTCTACCCCCCCCAAAATAAATTCCCATTTCTGCAACATGGACATACATAGAATTTCTTTCATTATGATAAAAGTGAAAGGTTGATTTGAATATAACAATTACATGGCAAATGACATATACTGGATATACTACTCCGGATTAGTGAATTATTAAACTATAAAAGCACAATGTGAATACTCTGTTCTAAACTTTTATTCAGTGAGAGCATGCATTTTTCTTCAGTGAGAGCATGCGTATTTATTTACTGTCTCAAATGTGTGCAAGTGGACCAGGGAGCTTTAGATTCCAGGACAAGTAGTACCTTTTGATCAGACAAGTTCAGAACCATTCCCTGTGTCCCAATTAGGCTTTAGATTTTTTCAATCTGATGGGACAAGCACAGGTGCCAGCCCCGTACTGATCACAGTACGGGGCTGGCACCTGTGCTTGTCCCATCAGATTGAAAAAAATCTCCTGTCCTGTGTGAATTGCCATTAGGGTCTTCACTTTCCCTCGTCCTTATAAACATTTATGTTTGACCTCTATCGGACCTCATTTGATAGTTTGGGTGTATGGCTCTGTCCTAGTCCAATGATGTGCTGATCTTCATCAGCCTGGGCAAGTATGTTCTTAGCTTATGTATGTGCCTGGAGGACTACTTGGTGACTATACCTCCTTGGATAAGCCACAACCAGCAGAAACTGAAAGGCGAAAAGACAGAACTGTGTATCTTGAGTAACAATGTGGATCGTTGGGATGGTGCTCTTTGACCCTCAAATATGTTGACTCTACCCATTATGTCCCTTAAATATAGATAACTGTGGGTTTTATTAGGTGAAGTGGCATCTCCAAGTTGCAGGTCAGCTCAATTGCAAGACCAACGATGCTTATGTAGTTGTGGTGTGCCTGCAATTGACTATAACTTGATTGGCAGCTTATATATTGGCTGCCCTGCAAAGGGAAACAGAATTGTGGAGGAAGTGTTCCACCTTACACATTTTGTTTGTGTATCGAAGGCTAGAAGCTGGCTGTCGGACAGTGTCCGCTTTAAGTTTCTCTGGGCCACTTGGTAGGTTATGGTCAGAATTTCTCGATCTCTTGCACTTGTATATCTCAAGCAGAGCTCAGAAAATCTGCATCGTTTAAGTATGCCTCGAATAAAGGAAGTGAGCAATGGAAGTCGAACCGTGTCATTATTCAACCAGAATTGTCTTGAAAGATTTGCTCAACAATCTTTTTTGTCTTATTTGTAATGGACTGACCTGGCCTTCAGGAAGGTATTAAAAACAGATTTGTTCTGCTAAATCACTAGGCACAGTGGCTGTCGCTTCGGGAAAAAATCGGTGTCAGGAAGCCTTTTAGACATGTTTGCTTTAAAAACAAAATAAATAATAATAGGGTAACACTTTTCTGCGATTAGGATGGATATGAGGGTTTTTTGCAACCACGAATAAAGCTACATTTTGCCACACATCTCGCCTAGCAGTCGAGTCATATTTGCTGCTAGTACTGCAATCTGTACGCTGTACGCCTTGGCAACTTTAAAATCGAAAGAGCAAAACTTTTCAATTTTAGTCATAAATAAAATAGGAAAAAACTTAAAAGTGAATGTTGTTTTTGAACCTACTTTTTAAAAAGGGCACAGCCCGTTGGTTACCTTTATAAATTGAATGTCGCAGTCTCAGAAATTAAACAAAATGCGTGCTTGTGCATATCTCCATAACAAGACTTAAACTTCACTTTTTTGGATTTTGTTTGTTCATGTCTTATGTTGTAACAGTGGCAGAGTTCTGCATGTTCAGCATTGGTTTACTAAACCAACTCAAAACACTACTTATCAGTATAAACATAGAAATAGGACAACGACATTTTGATAATGTTGCTCTGCAGGTAGGGTTGATAACATAATTGTTCTCTTATTGTTTAACAACCACGACTATTTGCAAAGTATCGTAAAGAACTTGGAGCAAGTTAAGAGCCCTTCTTATATGCTGAGCTCAGCCACGTATATCGCAGTTCGACGCTTTGTAATGACCTATTCAAAGGCATTTAAAAACATTTGAATGCACGTTTTAATGTGTTTTACCTAGATTGGACATCCAGAAATGAAGGTTTAGACTGAAGGAAGATAAGATAATGCAATAATTGGGCATGGTCAATATTCATTGCAGTGAGGTGCAAGGGCTTCCCTTGCTAGATTGCCAGTGCCATGAGCTGTCCTCCACTTATAATTTTCCATTATGGCTGTCAGAAGACCAGCTTCCGTGCGATGCTCCATAGATGGTTAATCTTGCTTCCTGATAAACCAAGACACCGCAAAGTGAAGTGTACTCCACATCTGCCTCTACTTCTCAAAAATACGAGTAGAGTGTCAAACTAAGTAAGTGTGGACTGCTAAAGTGAGTTCTGCTTTATCCTGACACAGAAAGTACACTGGCCCAGGTGGAGGGAGGCCATTTGAGATGGTCTGATGCTGGAAAGCAATCTTGTAAGGTGAACACATGCTGAGCATGGGGAGAAGCAGGTCATTCTGAGGGCAGTTGTTGAGTTCTTTATGAGAATGGAGATCAGTTGCATGGGGCCCGGAGAGTGACTTACGGGAGTAGGGGTTGCCCCTGAAAGTTTAAAACACTTTCGTGAGCAACCCTTCTTTATGGACTGAGAGGAAGCAGAGTTCATCCAAGGACAGGAAAGGGGGAGGTGAAGATTTGCAAGATTTGTAGTCCCTCTCAGCTCTGGTGACCACTATCAGAACTGAGGTTACTAACGAAATGTTGGGCTCCGCTGTAATCGCTTGCTGGCAGTGTATCACAAGCTGCAAAGTGAAAACGAGTTGATAGTGTTATGTATATTGGTTGAAATGTTAGGGGAAAATAATCAAAAATCACAAAGATTTATTTTATAAACTAAAAGAAAATTAATGGCATTGGAGGCCAGTTAAACACTGGCAAGTAGAACCCCAATGGCGCAGAGGGGGCCCACCCATTTGGGAACTCCCATTCAGCCCAAGGCCTATGAATTTCTGTGGGATGAGTCTCCCAGGCCACTCGCCACAATCTGCAGACCAGCCCCATCTTTTTGCCTTACGCTACTGGTGTATGCCTAGCCCCAGCTGAAGATGCAGACATGTTTGAGGTGGCTGCCAGGTTGGGGGATACGAACAGTACCATTGAAAACAGACATGCAAAAGGGCATTTAAGGGATTCTCCATCATACGATGGCAAAAACAGTCTGGGTTGAAAACAAGGCAAACAATGACGTCCTTTATGGATGTTACAGTATACACCCTGTTCGATTTATTGTAGAGTTGGGGTGGCAGATGGAGGATGAGATGGGTGCCTTGGGGTCGATGTGACCTGTTTTCAATACCTCATACCTGTCCACTGTTAAGATTCTAAGAACGGTACTGTTGGAAAATGGGTTTCTGGTTGACTAGGATGTGAGCCGTGGGCAAGCAGCAACCACAATCCTAATCAAGGTAAGAAACAGGCAATTTCTCAATTAACTTGTGCTTACCCTCTGGTAGCTTGACACAGCACAGCCAGGTTTAACTTTAGAGGCTATGTGTTAAGTATTTGTGCAACACTTCAAAAACCAAATCGGTGAAAACACCACACAAAACTATTCTGCACCAAGTTAAAAAAATAAGTATGATTTTAATAGATAAAACAAGATCAAAGCGAGTAAAATCCAATTAGTAGAATTGGAGAAACTGAATTTCAAAGTTTTTAAGTAAAATAGCGCCAAGAAGCAGAAAGTGCTATCAGGGATATCTGGTCATGCCGATGAGGACAAAGTCACAAGGTCAAGCTAAACACGATGGAACGTGGGTCTACTACAGGGACTCAGTTAGACCCTCTTAATAAAGTACCTCAAATCCTGGTTGTGGAGCATTGTGTGGATACACGTCGAAGATGTGTCACACAGCAGAGGCAATGCGTCGGTTCCGAGATGCGACGACGTTGCGTTGTGCACTCCTGATGCGTTGATGTACAGTTTCTTGATGACAGGGCTTGCAATGCGAAATCCGTTGTCAAGGATGCAAGACGCAGTATAGGCGATGCGTTGCTTCCGATGAACAGTGAAGCTATGATGCAGAGTTTCATTGTCATCGTCTAGGCTACTGTCACCAAAGGATGCGAGGAACTTGCGCTGACCAGCGACGGTTCTGAATGTGATGCATCGGTCCCAAGATGCGGAGGTGGCGATGATGCGAGTCATTTGAAATTAGGTCAGTCCATGAAGCCGAGGAGATTTGTCTGTTTCACTGGCAAGCACCTTAGACCCACTTCCAAGGGTCCAGGACTGGCTTGGCACCACTTGGTAGGGTAGACTCACAGACGGCAGAGTCCAGGTGCAGGGGTTGGAAGCATGTTATATCTCTGATGCTTCAGATTAGGAGGCCAGCCAGCTATCCCTTGGAGTCACTGTGGGTTCTGGTATCTAGCGATGCAGGTCCAGTCCTTCTTGCCCAGGCAGAAGGGCAACAGGCAGCAAGATAAGCAAGAGTATCCTCCGGTCCAGAAGTGTACTGAAGTGGTGGTGTGTGAGGTCTAGTACTTATACCCAGCGGTGCCTTTGAAATGGTGATGGCTTTAAAGACATACCTTTGTGGTGCACAGAGGTCCTACCTTACTGCCATGGCTCCAGACTCACAACAAGGGGGTAGGCAGCCCTTTGTGTGGCGGCAGGACACAGCCTATTCAGCTCCTCCCTCCCATCAAGCCACAGCTAAGCTCCCATTGCGTGTGGCTGTCTAGGGGAAATGCACAAAAAGCCCAGCTGTCGTCCATTCCAGATGTGATCAAAGACAGGCAGCAGGTACCAAATGGCTAAATTAAGAAAATGCAAACTTTCTACATTTACATTTGTTCCAGGGGTAAAATCTGACTTCTCAAAATTGAAAATGGAATCCAGGGAACTTTTTCGAAAAATTCTTCTAAGATCGTTCTTCAAAGACCAGGAAGACACCACACGATCCGAAGGGTCCGGATTACGAAGGAAATCCACCTTCTGCCCCTCGTCTACAGCATCCCCAACGATGTAGTAGCGTTTAAACATGCCGTATTATCATCTTTGAATGTACTTGAAAAGAAAAAAATTGTTCGTTAAAAACAATATCTCACGTGAACCTAGAATGGCCATCAATTCACTCAAAGAGCAAAAAACTTCAGTCATTGGGCCAGCTGACAAATGCGCTTCCGTGGTCATATGGTCCAAAGAAGCCAACCTAGCGGAGGTCAACAGTCATGTACAAAACCCGCTGTGGTATCGACGCATTCCGCAAGATCCCACTAAAGACATTGAAAATATCGAGGATAGTTAACGAAGTAATTGAAATGGGCATTTTGGGACCAAAAGAATCTGAGTTCCTGATTAACAAACATCCATGTACTCCAGTACTATACTTTCTGCCTAAGGTTCATAAGGATGCTGCACACCCCCCAAGAAGACCAATTGTTTCCGGATCTGATTCAGTTCTAGAGCCACTGTCCAAGTATGTGGACATCTTTTTTTAAACTGGTTCTACTAGAAGTTCCTTCTTATTTGTGCGATACCATGGAATTCATCAACAAAGTTGAAGGGTTCGAGTTTGACCCTACAATCCACATTTTAGTAACCATGGATGTAACATCCTTCTACACACAAATTCCCAGCAGGATACGCTGGACTCAATGGAATTCTATTTAGAGCAACGTCCAAGACCGCACCAAGCACCAACTCAGTTCATCCTCCGTCTGGCCTCCATATCCTTGCGTAAAAACTTTTTCAAATTTGAGGAGGACTTTTTCCTACAAGTCAAAGGGACAGCCATAGGTTGTCCCTTTGCTCCAGAAATGGCTGTACTGTACATGGCCATGTACGAACACCGATACATTTACAACAACAATCCATACATTGACCAATTGGTGCAATGGTACAGACATATAGATGATGTGCGGTGTATTTGGAAAGGCACAGAATTGTCTTTGAATGAATTCCATATGTGGCTAAACAACCGCAACCCAGACATAAAATTCAGCTTGTCATACAGTAAAAAAGTCTCGCCTTTTTGGACGTGGGGGTAAAAACATCCCCAAATGGCTTGATCACGACGTTGCATACTAAACCGACAAGCAAAAATAACACCTTACATTACAGCAGTTACCACCCAAGAAATTTGAAAAATAATTTGCCTTACGGACAATTTTTACATGTTAAACGATATTGCACCAGGCGAGAGGATTATGAATTACATGCTGAAACATTAATTAGGAAATTGAAGGAAAGAGGCTACCCGCACAAGCTACTCAAGCATTGGAACAGAGCCTGGTTTACACCAAGACAACACCTGCTACAAAAAAGCAAAAAGCACCTACAGAACAAATAGTCTGTGTCACAACCTTTGGACCGCACACTCATTCCTTTAAGAAGATTGTAAGCAACAACTGGCATTTGATTGAGGGTTTCTTACACAATGTGGGCCCCCCACTCTTTGCTCTTAGGAAGAACCGCAACATTGGGCAGCAAGTCATACACACCACTGCGCCACTCATAAAAAGAACAAACTGTGCACCATGTTGAATCTCAAACCAATTGAGGACACCACCAGTGCAGTAATTGCTCGGTCTGTAATAAGACCATGGAAGGAACCACCTTCACGGACGGCCAGAGATATTGACGTCACAACAAATGTACAAATTGTAAGACTAAAAACGTGGTGTATGCCATTGTGTGCCCATGCCAAAAAATGTATATAGGCAAAACCAACCAGGAAGTGAAGCAAAGGATTGTGCAGCACCGATCAAGATTAAAAAACAAGGTTCTAACAGCGCCTATGGTAAACCATTATGTGGAATTCAATCATACCGAAAAAGATTTCAAATGGACCGTACTCTGTGCTGTTGCACCCAACCCTAGACGTGGTGACTCTGAAACCCTACTTACAAGAAAGGAAGCATACCTTATAATGAGGCATGAGCGGGCTCAACAAAATGACTGAGATTGCCAAACTATAAAACACCTTTCAGGCTCTAAACACCTGTCTAGAAGGGAATTATCTCTGTCAGAACTACGCCACCCAGAATGCAATGCAATTGGCTTAGTCACACCAACATGATTTGAATGTTCCATCATGGTACTTGCAGACGTCTTTGTAAAGAGACTGCGGCCCGAAGTCATTATTGAGAAACAATCGGTGCAAAAGCCCGCAAGTTCTCCAGAAGAGAGCAACTACCTACAGTCAAGTGACGCAATTCTTAAGCAACCGCTTGCATTTTCAAACTTGGCACCGCGCAAACAATCTGAATACGAAGCACACTGTGTAACGTTACTTGGTATAATGCTTGAGCACCAGCCGTCTAGAAACAGCGTGTATGCACACAGAACTCACACTGTCTAACGTATATTCAATCAAAGTTTACTCAACACATGCGATGGTATCACACACGCCACTGGGTTATTTAACTTTCGAGGCATGCCGCGACTAAAAATAGATGTCGGCATGCGAGTCCTACGTTTTCTATCAAAGTGAATTCACAGTAAAGTGTCATTACCACTAAAGAATTTCTCACATACTTTTTCCAGACAGGAGATGGATGTATAATTAAAAACTAACTTTCGCACCCCATTTTGAAGATTTGTTCAGAATTGTCACTGAAGGTCACTGCTGCCCCCCTGTACTTTCAAAAGTTAGAAGGTACTTTGTGCTGTTGAATAAATATAAGCAATGGAACAGGGTTCTTTACAGGTAGAAAATATACCTTTTTTATTTTTTTCCTGATGAGAATCCCCCCCCCAATAAGATGAGGTTTGAAACGCGTTGACACCAGCTCTTGGGATATGGCACTTACAGGGTGTGCCACGAGAGGATCTTTGTACCAAGACCTCTCTCCTATTGACAACATCCCGCAAAAACTATAATTCCCAGAGCCCAAAACACTGGCAGGATTACAAAAGAGATTCTTTGTTGAATCACATTTTTCCGCCTAGTGTTTCCAAATGTAGTAAGGGACTGGTCTTACATGTCTCGTTATGTTTTGACACGTTATATCTGTTGACTGTTTTGTTTAATGATTTGTTTGATATGTACTTTTCTACAGTGTTTGTTATACATGTTGCAAAAAGAAGTGTTGCCCAATATGATGACATGATCAAAATGCAATCACCCCTTTTTTCTTAAAGTAGAAAAAGAAAAGTGAAATAAATCACACAGGCTTCTGAATTAAGGACAAAGGCTTGTTTTGTGTAGCAATTTGTTTAAACTATGCTATCTAGATACAATGTGTGTATACAAAACTTTCTAAAAGTGGCATTTTCAGAATTGCAATTTAAAATCGGACCTCCCCATCAGTTTGGATTTTGAATTGTGATTCCAGAGACACTAAACACGAGCCGATTACATCATCCCATTTGAAACTTACACTCATAAATTGTAATAAGGTGATCCTAGTGTTATCCAATGGGAGATATCAGCCTTGCAGTAGTGAAAAACGACTTTGAGAGGTTTTTTTACTTCCAGGACATGTAAAAGGTATATGTCCTACCTTTCTAAAGACAGTGCACCCTGCCCTTTGGGTTATACAGGATCTACCTTAGGAGTGACCTGCATGTATAAGACAGTAAGTTTTAAGTCTGACATCAGGTTTATTTTGCCAGATGGACATGTAAGTGTAAACTGCACACACAGGCTCTGCACTGGCAGGCCTGAGGCATGGTCAAATGGCTACTTGAGTGAGTGGCATAATCAGTGCTCAGGTCCACTAGTAGCATTTAATTTACAGGCCCTGGGTTCAGGGAGTACCATTTTACTGGTAAATAAATATACTGTATAGGTATGAACCAGTACTGCCATGTTTAGGGGAGAGACCATAAGCACTTTAGCACTGGTTAGCAGTGGTAAAGTGCTAATACCAGAAAAAACAAGGTCAGAAAAAGTGGAGGTGGAAGGCAAAAACGTTGGGGGGAAGACCACCCTAAGGATATCGGGTTTAATGGGCACCCTCTCACTCAAGCAAGCTGGAGTATTATCTCCATTGATTTTTTTTCTTTGTTTTGTTTGAAATGTTTCCCATTGCAAGAAAAGTCTTCTCAAGGGTATTGTAGGTGGGGGAAGTGTGTGCTGAGAAAGTAGTAGAATGCAGTCAGATTTCCACACATACTACATATTTGATGCCATTGTGAATGTTGAATACATATATCTAGCTATAACATTGGGAAACAATGACCGTGCTGGCTTCCAATGGTTAAAATAGAATAGTAAAAGGCTTCACTTCCCCTACAAAATGGTAAAACTATCAGTTAGATAACCAAACAGACATGTTCTGCCATCAGGAGTCCCCCAATCCTTCCCTTCTTCTAGACACAAAACATGAGATGGTCATTCTTTTACAAGAGCCAATTTCTCATCAAAGTTCAGAAAACACAGGTGCTGTAGACTTCTGTTGGGTAAGGACAAAAGCCACAAAAATACTTTTTTAACTATCCTTTTACTGTCTTCCTTCAAACGGTCTTTAGAGTGGTATCGTGGGTTAAAAACAATTGGACAAGAAGGGAGATCAAGTAATTACCAGTGATTGAGATTAATTTAAGCATCCACCCTTCTCATTTGTGTTTTTCTAAGTGATATGCCGCAAGTGTAACAAGTATGTTTGGACAGCTTTGCTCTAGGATTCAAGCTTCACATCACTGACCAGACCCAGCCTGGCCTAAATCCTTTCAGGGTTGCTTGCGCAGGATTTGGTCTGGCATTTGGAATGGACCTACTGGAACAAAGTCAATATAGATCTGCATATTGCTGGTCTCTTAATAGAATGGTATATTGGACTGAAAAAAGAAGAACTGAAATACAGCTCGAGTCATTACCATTGAGGGAAGTTAATTCAAGCATTTAATCCGTCGCCTTTATTCCCTTCAAACAATAGTGGAATTCGGTTCTGGGAATTTATCCTGACAGAATTTATTTTGGTGTGTGGGACAACTTATTAGGTCAGCAGGGACAGAAATATTGCCCAGGGTACTCCCAAATTACTAAATTTTAATTTTACATTATGTTAAGAGGAACAGAACCCGTGTCAGAACGCAAACTAATTTTTCCCACATATTCATAGGCCATAACCTTGAACTGGTTATTTTTTGTCTTGTGGTGCTTTCTGGCAGGATACATATGCTTCACGCATCCCCAATCTGAGCAAATAGGTACTTTGGAGATAAGCCTAAAACATTAAGTCTTAAGTTATCGGATATGAACTAAAATATCACATTTTTTAATATTTTACAATGCAACAAGAGCGAAGGCGTCTCAATTTACACTCCAAAATGCATTCTTGGCGGTGTGGAGAGGGGGAAGCTGATAGCAATTATTTTCATCCTGAGGCAGCTAAGCCAATTGGAGTCAGACAAACTAGACACTGAGCTTGAGGGCTAAAGAACAACTATACAGGCAGACAGATACCCAGGACTTTGAGAAAACATGGTGTAGTGACAGTGTAGCCTCAAATGATGGCTACAGGCAGAGCAGAACCTACCCTGCTTTGCCTGAAGCGGTCCTATAAACAATGGGACAGGAACGTTACTGATACAGAGGATAGGAGCCAACATAGCATATCTCTACGAATGAAAACCGATTTCCTCCAAACAAAGGATTCTGACAAGTTAGATATTTTACATTAATTCTGTAATACAGATTATGCAATGTGCAGAATCAATAGCTTAATATTGTGACCTTTCCACCTTCTTCCACGAACAAAGTTTGTACGTGGAGTCATCGGCCATTAAAACCCTCAATGTCAAAAAGCTCCTAGGACCTCCTAGATTTAGAATTTGTTTCTAAAAAAACGTTTTCTGGGATGTTAACCCCACAGCAAACAAATTTCTGCAACTCTTCACAAATTGGCACAAATACTGTCTCTAACTTTGAGGTCAGTATCTCGCTACTCCCAAAATCATGGAAAGACCAAGTTATAGTGTGTATTCTTAAAGATCTGTAAAACCTGGCCCAGCAAAAGTGACTACCCTATGTCGTATTTGCCAGTGGTACTAGGTGAAAATGCGCTTCACTTAACTGGGTGTGATAATAACTTGGAGTTGACCCGTCTGTAAGCTAATTTGTAATAGCCTTGGGTTGGCCGAATAGATGGCAGTGAGATTATTACCCTGCTACAGTGGTTCCTGCTTTCACCAAGGTCTCCCAGTCATGATAGGCACGTACAGTGTCTAATATCTATTTTTAGATGTGGAATGGTGTCTGCCTGCAAGATTGTTACAGAGCAAAACTACACGGGGTCTCTGGATACCCACCTTCAATATTTATTTTCAGCCAGGTGACCCAATTCAGGTATTTGCAAAATGGGTTAAGAAGGAAATGGCCAAAAGCTTTGTTCGTACGAAATGGCCAAAAGCTTTGTTCGTACGGCCTTTATCATAATGGGGTTGGTTCTCTGGGGCATATCCTGAAATCCCAAAATTAGTGACTTCGCAAAGCTTGTGTTAGCACATCCATCAAAGTACTTCTTTACACATGGGATAAAAAGGCTACAAACCGCTTTTGCACCATGTCACAATTTTCATTCAGAACAACTAAGGAGTCTCTTTGATCAGCAGGGGATGTATGGGTTTAGAATAGTGTCTGATATATTCTGTTAGTGACCATCAAGTCATTTGAGAAATGTAAGCATACAATTAACACACAAGAATGGAAGAAACTATACTTTTAACAACTGACACAGGCTGATGTATTGAGTCAACCAGTAAGGTGGGCTGCGACCACGAACATCACCCCTTTTGAATATTTGTTGTCTTTGGCCTGGTTCTAAAGATTATGTGGATGTAGGGTTTGTATAAGTGTAAATACCCAGAAGAGCGTCCTGGCACTAGGATCAAGGGGAATAAGAAACTGAAAGCGAAATGAGTCTTAAGATAATTAAGGGAGTGTAAGATGGGCAAAAGCCAGATTTTAAGCCCTTTTGAAAGGACAGAATGTACTCATGGTTTCAAAGTTGTAAGGGGAGTGAGTTCCAGTACTGAAAGCCAGATGAGTGAAGGTTCACCTGTCCATGCGAGAGGGGCAAAATTATGGAATCATTAAGAGCTTGGCAAAGGCGGAATGCTTTCTGCACAATACTTTACTGCCTGAATTTAGATTGCAAGTAGTAAGGGCCAGACATATGATTATCCCGGAGGATAGTGCACAAGGATTTAAATATCACTACTTTAGGAATAGAATACCAGTAAAGCGAACACAGATAAGGAGAGACTGGAAAGTGTGATGGAAGACTGAATGAGAACAAGGCGTGTGAACAAACAAGATGGAAGCTCTAGTGTTGCAGTGGTCCAGTTGACTGAGAATGACGGCTTGCACAAATGCAAAGCGGGAAGCTATTTGGATAAATTAAATGATTTTAAGAAGAAGTTGAATCTGAAAGAAGCAGGCAGAGCATGTTCTATTACACAGATTGTGCCCTGAGGTAACTGGGGTATGGGTGGGGCCAAGGTGAGATGGCCAAGAATCAGTGGGCCAAAAGAGGGGGTTGCTTTAGTCACTGACCACAAATCTATTTCAGTTTTATCAGTGTTGAGTTTGAGGGAATTATGATTCATGCAAGAAACTACTGCTGGAAGACGTTGTTGAAATTTGCCATGAGAAGTAGATGATCCACCAGTCTTAACAAATGTTGTGTTGTCATTTTAGCACACGAGTGTAAAGCCAAATGAACAAATGAGGTGAGCCAGTGGTAGTAAATATATATTAAAAAGTGTGGGACTTAAAGATGTTCCCTGTGTTACTCTATGGATCGGTGTTTAAATTAGGATCTAAATGGTGGAAGATAGATGTCCTATGCTCTGTATTTTGGGTGGCAGGTGATCTAGCCCAGGGCATTTCTCCTGATCATGATCAGAAAGACAGTGGCTTAAGAGATCATAAGAGACCATGTGGAAGTCCGCATAGGGGTCAATAAGACCAGAACTGTACAGCCTCCCTGATCATTGAGCTGTCTAAGGTCATCCAAGATGGAAAAGAGTAGATTCAGTACTGTCCAGAGGCCAGAAACCCAGCTGAGCTGCATCACGGATGTTGTTAGAATCTAAGAATGTAGGTAGCTAAGAACTAATCTTATTTTTCAAGGATTTTGGTAATCTGAGGAAGTAAAGAGATTGCTCTGACATTGATAAGGACCGATGGATCAGCAGCGAGTTTCTTAAAAAAAGGAACAACCAAAGTTTGTTGTAGGACAGATCAGTGTGTTCTGAAATTAATCTTTTTCATTCAGCATTGGGGTGATTTTGACCTGTCCAAATTTTGAACAATGGGCAGTTCAGGGGTCCAGATGAGAGCTGGATGTAATGGAGGCCATCAATTGTTTTGTTGGGGTTAAGGACATGAGGGTGAAATCTAATAAAAAATGTCTTCTGGGTGAAAAATGTTTTCTCCTCTAAGTCAGTGAGTGAGAAAGAGGAAGAAGGGAACTCCATGATATTGAAGATTTCCAAGTAACTTCTTTCCGCAAAATAAAGGTGTTCATGGACATAAAGAAGAGCTGGGAACCAAACAGAGTGAGTTAGATAAATTACTAAGATTTAGATCGACTGTAAAATATTACTAGTAGAACCATACATATGCAATCGCTCTCATACATGTAGTGACTTTTCTGTAATAGAACAAGGGAGGTAGCATCGTTTAGTTGGGATTGGAAACCAGATATTAGTTGACTGTGTAGTCCAATTAAAAGGGTGAAGTTGTCGTCGTTTTTCCTAATTTGATTCATTTCCCTTAATTCTGGAAAGGAGAGACTGGGACGCCTGGGGTGAGATATGAGATTTCAGTAAAACATCAATACATTTTTATTTATTTTTTTAAATAAAAAAAGTTTAACAGCGAAAAAATATTAGGGTGGGGGTAGGAGTTAACCCTAGAGACAGAGCAAGGCTTGTTGAGGATCTCTAACCTTTTTCTTGACAGTGGTTATCTGAACCCTGTTCTACATGTGTGTCCCTCTGCTAAACCATAATAAAACTTTTTGGGCTGAGAGAATTTGATTGGCGGGGTCAATGGACTAAAACTTTTTTCAAAAACTGGTGAGGTTGAAAGAACTTTTGAGTTAATAATATACAATGTAGCACTGAATGTTGTTTTAAAACTAAATCATATAATTTGTTATTTTGTCGGCAAACTCAGGTAGCTTTCTTCACCCATTTCTGAATAGGCTGTCCAGGCTAATAACTAGCCAACCTTGAAACTACTTTATTGAGCAGTAAAGTGGGGTCTTCAATAGGTTAGAGTATACTGGTAATCTTCGAGCACCACCCAGGTTGAGGGGTGGAGGTGGGCCTCAGCTCAACTATTATGTTTCTATTATGGAAAATCTGGTCTACATACAGTCACCTGCTATTGTAGCCATTTTTCCTTCACAAAGTATCTATACTACTGATGTGAGTTTAGTATGTGTGTAGCAGTGTGATTAGTAGCAAAGTGGGTAGGGAGGCTTTACACCTGTCAGATGATCTCTGGACTAGTGGTCCAAAGTTTATAATTCTAGTGCCCTTCGAGGAAGCAGGGAGGGGTTTCGCATTCTTGCTGTCCGATCTCTTGATTTTGTGGTCAAGTTAACTAGTTTCACTATTAGATTAGGTGATCACAAATGTTGCCATTTGGCAGTATTATAAATAAGTTTTTTGTCATTACCCAAGTCAGTAAACTTATGTATTTAGCGTCAGAAGGATGAGTGAGTCAGTCAAACGTGTAACTTCAGGTTACACACAGATCTCAGCATCAAGCTCTGAACTTACTCAACTATCGTACCCTAACATCGCTCCTGGATTCCCGCTCCTCTTCCGATGTGGCTTACAACTGGGTCATGAAAGTGATGTTTTCTCTTCCTAATTTGTGTTCAGATTAATTAAATTAAAATCATGTACAAGAAAAACTAAATAAATGTCACACACCAAAGAACCAACGGAGAACATTGGCCCCAAGAATAAACCAAAACTAAAAGATTATTATTCAAAGGTAGACTTCCCTGGCTCATGGAAGTCCAAGCTCCTCACCCATCGCTTGGGGTACATCTAGATATTCTCCATCAAATAATTTCATTGCAAAAGTTTGATTTAGGACCCCATGTTTCTGCGTCAATGGCTAACGAAGTGTTTCTCTAAAATATCCGAAGTTTGTAGAGAATTAAATCAAACGTTCAAGATCAATTCCACTATGAGAGCTACAGTCACAAGCCGGGGCAGCCTCTTCAGCGGTTGTGCAGCCTCCCCAGAAGCAGAATGGCTCAATAGAGAGCATAACTTTTTCATGACCACTGGATTCAAATAAGTGACAAATGAGACTGTTGTACAACTCTTTTGGTATGTTTGTTAAACTGACAGAGACATCTCTTCTGCATATTCATCAAAGAGTAAACAAGTGACCGATATTTTTAGATACTTTCTTTATAAGCAGCATTTGTGTATTGCGTTCTACTGCACCGTCTCGTTCCTCAATGTGGACTTAAGCAATCTGCTTTTTCGAGGGTTCTTACCTATGTGTTTATTGTAGGTTTTCAGTATCATGAACCAGACCCAAAGGGTATCCAAGTGTTTCACGCAGCTGAAGGTAAGAACATAACTTAATCAGTAGTCTATGTGGGGAGAAGATCAAGTGCAAGATTGGATATTCCTGTTGGTGATGGAGATCTTAAAAGTTATTGATCACAAGTAATAGTTGAGGTCATAAAGTTATTTTTAGCTGTAATCCTTTCCCTGCTACGTTGTCTCTCAATATTTACTTAGTTGCTAGCTGTTCTCTTGCATATTGTTTTGCAAATCTCAGATTGTCTGTTTCTTTGTTTTGCACAAAAAGAGTTCTATATCCTTTTATTTTACTTTCATTTTAACTAATAACTCTCATTCGGAAGTAACTGCAGCTGTAGGGTAGAGCTATGGAGCTCAGCAGAAGATGCTACGGTAGTTACGATCCTCCCTAGGTTTCGCTTGTTTCTTACCAATGGAGTGTTAGGTTTTCTGTGTATTGGAGCATGCATGGCAGCCTGGTGCAAAACACAGAGGCATATATAGTCGCTTTTTATTGCTGAATGTGTGCCAACATGCATAGGTCAGTATATTTTGTAATGAATGGCCATTGTCACTATTGTGAAGACTTATGCGGTAAAAAAGGACGTGCATTGTGCTTTGTTACACCGATTGAAAGACTGGGAACTCAGTTGAAAAAGCCAAAGAGGCCCAGTTTTTTTTTCCTTTCATTTTTTGTATTTTAATTACAAATAAAAACACATATGCAAAAATAAATGATCTTGTAATAAAATGAACATTATAGCATTACTAACCACCACCTAGAAACCCACTTAACCCATAATAAGCATAGGTTTTTATAATTACAAATGTTTTTGTGATTTGCTACAGGCTCACGTATGGGCATTGCAGTTTTAGAGCCTAGTTCTGGTGACGCACAGATGCTTAAAGTTGCCTCAGAACGATGGGCAATAGTCTGGTTAAGGGGGTTAGCTACCCATATTGATCTTTCCCATTGTGTTTTTTGGTTTTCTACAGGTTTTGCACCCGAAATAATCTGCAAGGGCCATTTAGAGGGCGTCCTAATGGCTTTTTCCACTTGCCATTTTGTAAATATTTATATTTTTGTATGTAATGTTTATTTCTGAGAGTATTCAAGTGCTCTTCCTTTAAGTTAAAAAAATGTACTAGCTGGGAAATAGTTTATTGAAAGTTGTTTGAGGTGTTGATCAGTAGTGAGTTTCCAGCCCACAGGATCTCTCGGAGTCAGCCTTGGACTGTTCTCTAGCACCATCATAGACCATGCCAAAAGGAGTACTTGGTCTCCGTTTCGATTGTCTGTTGCCAACAGAGACCAAAGATGCCAGTTTGCACAATTTGGACCCCAGTAACTTTTGAGTGCCATGGGACCTCCAGAACCAGATCACATTACAGGACTTGGATCACAAGCAACACACCCTTACCATTAGACAGTAGGTTAAGTAATATTCCATCGCCACAGATGTATGTCCTTACTCAGGCGTGCAATGCCCATTGGGCTGAATGGGCTTCAGCCCCCCTCCCCCCCCACTTCGCGTGCCTCAGCCCGGGCTCAGACCATTTGCATATTTACATACCTTTGTAAACTGATTACCAAGGCTTAGTTTTTTTTCTGGTTCCAGTACCCACTGGGCCTCCACTCTGCCTATTCCTTGCATTGTATTTTACATTTACTGCCGTAGTGTGAGAATGCATTTCATGGAAAGGAATATAAAGTAGGGTTGCCAAAAGAAAAATGCCAGCCATGTGTATTTTAAAGAGCCTGCAAAAACCTCGCCTTGACACTAAATAGGGTTATAAATAAAAAGGTATGTATTCATTTGTAATGCAACTTCTGGCTTTGTTCCTTTTAATTATTAGTCCTGGATCATTCAGGCAGCCCTAAGACACAATTAATAGTGCTTTCTATTTATATTTGCTGTTCTAAGTATGCACAGATAAGTACTGAAAATACGGCTTTAGGTGACTGCTTTTTTTGTACCGTCTAGGATATCAAATTAATAAGCTGGCAACCCTAATCATAAGACTGGAAGTTTGTTGCAGGATCAGCACATAATTTATTTCCTCACCCTCGATCGCTGATTAATGCCATAATAGGAGGGCTTTAAGTGGCCTGGGTCTTGCTGGTGCTCTGCACCAGCAGTTCTTAAAAGCAGGCACCGAGACGGGTCCCTATTGGGCTCTCCGCTTTCACCCTCACACTCAGACTGTCAAAAAAAATCTACTTTATTTAAACTGTATTGTTAAACTTGAAGTGCTTCACATGAGCACGAACAAGAATATCTTCATTTATTTTTTGGTAGGCATGGCTGATTAAGTGATTTGCCCCAAAAATACAGGATGTTGAGCCGACGCTGAGACTCAAACCTGCTTCCTCAGCTCCAATGTTGGCAGCTCTATCCATTACGCCACAACCTCTTGCACAAGAACTAAAGCCTTTTCAATATTATATACAAAGAAGCCATAGTTGTATGTATGTATGCATGTAGTATATTTATCTTAGCAACAAACAACCTTTGACAAAGCCAATAATCCTGGTTTGGTGTAGGTGTAAGTTACTTATGCGAAATCAATAACAGAAGCAGCAAAATACCAGTCGGTCAGCACATTATGCCGAGCACAGATTTTTAGCTGGCTCTGTATATACTATTCCAAAATAGTGTGCACAGAGTCCAGTGGAACCCCAAATGTAGGCAGAGGTAAAAGTAAATAGCACCTTACTCTCTATTTGTAGGCGTGTGGGCGAGCAGTAAGGCTTTATCAGAGGGTAGTGTTAAGCATTTATTGTACACACTCAGGCAAGAAATGATGTCACACACTCAAAGACTGAACTCAGACCAATTTGTTTGTATAAAAATATTAATTAGTTATTTTAATTCTAAAACCAACCCAGACCTGGTGTAGGTTAGTGAAAAAATACTTTGCTAAATATTATAGAGTGATTTATAGTTGAATGCAGGTTCAAATGTAGTTGGTTGATTTACAGGTAAGTCAACCGTTTCAAATTAGTTTTCAGTCACTTTACAGATTACTGTGTATGTTACTTTTAAGGTTACTTTTTACATTACTGCCTGCCTCCGGATACTGCTTCCCGCCTCCCAGGTAACGCCTGCTGCCTCCTGGCCGCTCCTCACGCCGCTGCCTTCACTCCTCCGACCTGCTGACCTCCGCTGGGCACCGGGTGACTTCCTGCCTGCTCCGCCGTTTCCCGCCGTTTTACCCGCCGCCGCTGCCCCAGGCGCCTCCTCCCACTCCCGCCTCCACCTCCGGCCCGCCCCCCCTCCCTGCCCATTGGCCACCCCGCTCCCGCCTCCCGCTGACCCTCCCTCCCGGCTCCTTATTTAAGGGGGACCCCGCGGACTGTCCAGTGCGACCTCCTGTGCCTCACAGAACGGACGCTCCCCGCCACTGCTCTGCCACTTACCTGCCTCCGCTGCCCGACGCCTGATCTCCGCATCTTCTTCCCGCCGCATCTTTTTCCCGCCACTTACCTGACGCCTCTGCCTGCCTCCGGATACCGCCTCTCGCCTCCCAGGTAACGCCTGCTGCCTCCTGGCCGCTCCTCACGCCGCTGCCTTCACTCCTCCTACCTGCTGACCTCCGCTGGGCACCGGGTGACTTCCTGCCTGCTCTGCCGTTTCCCGCCATTTTTCCCGCCGCCGCTGCCCCAGGCGCCTCCTCCCACTCCCGCCTCCACCTCCGGCCCGCCCCCCCTCCCTGCCCATTGGCCACCCCACTCCCGCCTCCCGCTGATCCTCCCTCCCGGCTCCTTATTTATGTCACCCCCTCAGCGACCGCGCAGCCGACGCGCGCAGCGGGAGCACCGATTGAGCACCGATTGAGCGCCGAAGGTGCGCCAAAGGTAAGCCCGTCTGCACCCGTCCGCGCCTGGACCGCGCCCAGGGCCAGACCCCCTGGCCCCCGCGCCCACCAGTCCCCCCGCAGGACCTATGACTTCGCTACGCTCATCGCACTCAAAACCGCCCGAGCCCCCGGATGCTACCAAGCGTCCCCACGATGCACCCATGGACCCTTCGTCTGCCGATCCTGCAACTTCTCCTGCCTCCAAACAGGCACCACGCCAACCAAGACGGACAACAGCAACCACCTCAAGTGCATCCTGATCAACACCCGCTCCATCCACAGACACGCCGTGGAACTCTGGACCCTCCTCGACACCGCATCTCCAGACGTCGCCTTCCTCACGGAAACCTGGATGAACGACTCCTCAGCCCCCGACATCGCCATAGCCATCCCGGACGGCTACAAGATCATCAGGAGGGATCGCAACAACCAGACCGGAGGGGGCATCGCCATCGCTCACAAAAGCACCATTCGCATCTCGACTGACTCCACCGACGCATTCAACACCGCCGAATACCTGCACTTCCAGATCCACACCGACCCCAAGACTACCCTCAGAGGCACCCTCATCTACAGACCCCCGGGACCACGCGCACAGTTCTGCGAAGACGTCACGGACTTCATCAGCCCTCACGCCCTCCCCTCCACCGACTACATCCTCCTCGGAGACCTCAACTTCCACCTGGAGAACAACAACGACCGCAACACGACCACCCTGCTGGACAACCTCGCCAACCTCGGACTCCAGCAACTGGTCAACACCCCCACCCACTACGCCGGCCACACGCTCGACCCCCTCTTCTCATCCAGCAAGCACATCACCTTCAGCCACTGCACCGGACTCCACTGGACTGACCACAGCTGCGTCCACTTCAGCTTCAAGAAGAACACGGTCCAGCACCACCCGAAGCAGGTTCCCCACAGAAACTGGATCAAGATCACCGTCGACCAGCTCACCACCTCCCTCAGCCAGAACCCACCGGTCAGGACAACGGACCCTAACACAGCAGCCCTCGACCTCACGCAATGGCTGACCTCCTGTGCCAACGACCTCGCCCCACTGAAGAACCCACTCACCAGGCCCAGAAGCAAGAAGGCCCCCTGGTTCACCGACGAACTCAAGGACTCCAAGAAGGCCTGCCGCACCCTCGAGGGCCTGGCTCCGCGACAAGACCACCGACAACATGACCGCCCTCAAACTCGCCACCCGCAGACATCACCAGCTCATCCGCACCACCAAGAAGAAATCTTTGAAGGAACGACTGGACAAGAACGCCCATGACAGCAAGGAGCTCTTCAACATCGTCAAGGAGTTCTCCAACCCCAGCACCGGCAACAACGACATCACTCCCTCGCAGGACCTCTGCGACTCCCTCGCCTCGTACTTCCACCGCAAGATCGCCGACATCCACAACAGTTTCGGCGCTCCACCCCCGCACCCATCGACCGAACCTACGCACCCCGCCGCTATCCTCCAGACATGGACCAAAGTGACCCTCGAAGACACGACACGCATGATGAACACCATCCACTCCGGATCTCCGACCGACCCATGCCCCCACCATGTCTTCAACAAGGCCGCCTCTACCATCGCACCCCACCTCCGAGACATCATCAACACCTCCTTCGACACAGCCACCTTCCCGGAGAGCTGGAAGCACGCCGAGCTCAGCGCACTACTGAAGAAACCAACTGCAGACCCGACCGACCTCAAGAACTTCCGCCCTATCTCGCTCCTTCCATTCCCTGCCAAAGTCATCGAGAAGGTCGTCAACAAGCAGCTGGCCGCCTTCCTCGAGACGAACGGATCCCTCGACCCATCGCAATCCGGATTCAGAGCCAACCACAGCACCGAGACCGCCCTCATCGCAGCCACCGACGACATCCGAGCCCTGCTCGACAAAGGTGAAACAGCGGCACTCATCCTCCTTGACCTCTCCACAGCATTTGACACTGTCTGCCACCGCACCCTAGTCCAACGCCTCAACGACACCGGCATCCAGGGGATTGCTCTGGAATGGATCATCTCACACCTCTCCGGCAGAACACAGAGAGTACGCCTCCCTCCGTTCCGCTCTGAGGCCACCGAAGTCATCTGCGGCGTCCCGCAAGGATCATCGCTCAGCCCCACTCTCTTCAACATCTACATGAAACCCCTCGCTGCCATCGCACGCCAACACAACCTCAACATCATTTCCTACGCCGATGACACCCAGCTGATTCTCTCCCTCACCAGAGACCCCGACACCGCCAAAGCCGACCTACACGAAGGGATGAAAGATGTCGCCGAATGGATGACCATCAGCCGCCTGAAGTTGAACACGGACAAGACAGAAGTCCTCATCCTGGGACCGTCGCCCTCCGCATGGGACGACTCCTGGTGGCCCCCGGCCCTGGGCACCGCACCCAAGCCAACGGACCACGCACGCAACTTGGGCGTCATCCTGGACTCCTCCCTATCGATGACCAGACAAGTCAACGCCGTCTCCTCATCTTGCTTCCACAACCTCCGCATGCTCCGCAAGATCTTCAGATGGATCCCGACCGAGACCAGGAAGACTGTCACCCAGGCCCTCGTCACCAGCAGACTAGACTACGGAAACACCCTCTACGCCGGTACAACAGCCAAGCTTCAGAAAAGACTTCAGCGTATCCAGAACGCCTCCGCCCGTCTCATCCTGGACGCCCCCCGACGCAGCCACATCTCGAGCCACCTGAGAGACCTGCACTGGCTCCCTGTCAACAAGAGGATCATGTTCAGACTCCTCACCCACGCACACAAATCCCTCCACGACCTGGGCCCAAGGTACCTCAACGACCGCCTGACCTTCTACACGCCCACCCGACAGCTACGATCCGCGAACCTCGCCCTCGCCGTCGTCCCTCGCATCCAGAGAGCCACCGCCGGAGGAAGATCCTTCTCCTACCTGGCGGCTAAGACTTGGAACTCCCTCCCCTCCCACCTGCGGCTGACCCATGACCACCTCGCCTTCAGGAAACAGCTCAAGACCTGGCTGTTCGAGCAGTAGCAGACCCCCTCCCCCAAGCGCCTTGAGACCCTTCCGGGTGAGTAGTGCGCGATACAAATTCCTTGATTGATTGATTGATTGAATCAGCCTAGATATCACATTGAGAATTTTCAAGGAAAAGCAGTCAAAGCAATCCTGTGGGAGGAAATGAAGTTATCGGTTTGCAGGTAAGTACTGGTTTGTGGGAGTTTGTATTCTGGGGTTAGAACCAAGGTTCCCCAGCGTCGAAGATGTACTCTCAGAACATCCTCAGTGGCACTAGAGCGGCCGGGTGCGAAGTGCTGAGGCCCAATGTAAACCAATGGTGCTCACAAGCAGGCCACAAGATTTTGGGAGAAATGCTCCTGGTGTTAGGCTCAGGACAAAGGGGGGGGGGGGGGGGGAGGGGTGTCTGAGTTAGCACACACGGTGCACCCACAGCAGAACAGGGCCGGCCGGGTGCAAGGTGCTGTTTTGGCGTGTGACCTGTTTTCAATGGGAATTGCCGGTTTTGGTTTTTGGCTGCAGGCTTGGTCCATGAAGACTTTCAGGAGGAACCAACAGCTGGGAAGGTAAATTGGAGTGCTCGGGGACATAGGTGCACCTCGGGTTCTCTTCTCCAGGTCGCAGGGCGGTTGGATGCAGGGGTGTCTTTTGAAGTTAGATTTCACCCTACCGCGCCAGGCGCGGTTGAGGGGGTCGTAGACGAGTCCTAGAGGGATCAACCCACAGTGGACTCGGACTCTGCAGCGCTGGCGGACGTCGCTGGGACTGGTGGGCCACCCAGATTCGGGCCGTTGGCGTCCGGTGCAGTGGTTGTTCCAGGCTTTGGGTTTCTTTGTCCTCAGCAGGCTCAGAGTCTGCCTTGGGAGTTTCTTTTGCACAAAGCTGCTGTTCACAGGAGATCCGGTCTTTATTGAAGGCAGTCAGTCCTCCCAATGCTTCTGGTGGTCACTGGCTGCAGGACAAGGCAACTTTTGGCGCAGGATCTCTAGAAACTGCAGACGGGCTGGTAGGGCTGGGGCCAAGTCAGTTCTATGCAGTCTCCTCTGCTGGACATCTTCTTTTGTCCTTCGTCTTCTTCTTAGGTTGCGGGAATCTGTCTTCTTGGTTCAGGCTGCCCCCTAAATACTGAATTTAGGGAACGTTTTAGGGGTCTCAAGGTCAGTAGCCAATGGGCTACTGACCTTAGGGTGACTACACCCATGGTGTGTTCACCCCACGTGGGGGAGTGAGCACAATCCCTAATCCTGATTGGACAGTGCCTGCCATCTGCAAGATGGCGAGCACTGAAGATTGGGCTTCACCTCACCAGCCCCACCTGAGGGGTGGGATTGGCAGAGTTGGGCACACCTTCTGGGCTGTGCTAATATTTCCCGCCTGTCTCCCTGCCGAAAAGGAGGGGAGACAGGAAGGGGGCCCTGCTCTTCATAGCAGGAGAGGCTGGGTGTTGTGTTACAAAGGCAGCAAGGCCTTCGAAGCTCCCCTGCCACAGATGGCTCTTTCTGGCCTGAGGAGGTGTGACCACCTCTGCCCAGGAAAGGCTTAGTTTCTGGGTTTCTGGAAGCAAAGGCTCCCACCCCAGGAGTCCAGAAACATGTCTCGTGGTGTCAAGCTGGTGTGTACCAGTCAGGGAACCTACCAGAGGCTGGTCGTTTTTCAGGGGCATCTCTAAGATGCCCACTGAGTGCATTGTATAATAAATCCCACACTGGCACCAGTGTGGACCTATTATGCTGAGAAGTTTGCTACCAAACTTCCCAGAATTCATTAATGCCATTATGGTGCTGTGGAGTTCGTAATGACAAACTCCCCGTTTATATACTCTTCATGGCTTTACTAAACTTACAACGTCCAAAAATGGACTTGGACACTGTTGCGTTACAGTGCTCATGCAACTGTACCCTCACCAGTGGTATTGTGCAACCAGCTAGAGGGGTGTCTTACCTATACCACAGGCAGTGGGTTGCAGACATGGCACATGGGAATGTCGACTCTTCACTTTTTGTCTGCACCAAAATACGCAGCCTGCAATGGCAGTGTGTGTGTTAAGGTGCAGGACCTCTAAGGGTGACAGTGTGTGCTGCAGCCCTTAGAGGCATTCCCTGGTCACAGTGCCCTTGGTACCTGGTACCTTTTACAAGAGACTTACATGTGGCCAGAGAAGTTCCAATTAGGGGTGCAACGTTACAGTTTTGGGCAAGAACACAGAGCCTCGGAACCTGATTAGCAGGGACCCTGGGCACATCAAGTCAAAGTGCATCAGACATCTAGCAAAGAGTGTGGGGGGTTACTGCAACAGAAACCCAGCTTCCTACACTCCCCAGTTTTTTCATCCCTCTTAAAGCCCTGCATAATAGCAATAGTTCAACTTGTATCTGAAACTCTATGCTGCAGTGAATAGCATGCTAAGTTACTTCAAGTGTCTGGGAATGCACCCTGCATTCAGACAACTCACTCCTCATTCTCGCCCTTCACTTTCACCCTCACCCTGCACTCACAGCGATCACAATGCACTCACACCATTTACCCGCTCTCCCTGCACTCACAGCAGTGACTCTGCACTCACAATGCACTTGTGCTGTTCACCCTGGACCTCACCCTGTCGTCACACGAACACACTACTCAACTGCACTCATGTGACACTTCACCCACCTGTCCCCCTCACTGCTCAATCTGCAATCTCACTCAAACAAGCCCATCACTAACCATGCGTTCATTCATCCCACTCTGCACTTGCATCCGCACCATATGGTCACCTCACTCGCCCTGCAGTCACTCCTCTTACCCTTCTCTTACACTGTTGCATTGCTCACCATGCACTCACATGGGCACTCCTGCCACCCACACAGTGCAGAGGATTAATGTTCCTGCTACATAGAATGTATACCATACAGATCACAGAAATGAGTGTGAGTAAACTATGAGTAGCGCTATAAAAATATTACATGTTTGTCAGAAAGGTGCTATAGAGAGATGAGGGGCATTGTTGGTGAGCAGTCCTGAGGGAATTCATAGAAATGGGGGAGGGAGGCGCACCAAAACAAATTTGCACCGTGTGTGAACAAGGCTAGGGCCAGCCATGGCTGGGAGTGTTAACCCCCCACACACAAAGTTTGGGTCTAGTTGCGCCTCTGTCCTTACTACAACTTCATGTTACAGCTCCCACTAATTGATTTTTTTCATATGGTTTGCAACTAAACTGAGTATTAGAATTTCCATATTGTATCGAAACCACCATCAATAATAACTAATACTGTGAAAAGATAACACATCTAATTTGAATTAATTTGAAAACAGTGTATTTTATAAATGAGGAGATGGGTCTAGCTATGCCACTGTCCCACTGCTGAGAGGCAGCAGAAGCAAACGTGAAAAATAAATGATAATAAAACCTTTTTATTATCATTTTATTTTTCTTAGGGAGCCAGAGCCCGCCGAGTCTTGGGGAGAGACCAGAGCCCACCCTGTGAGCATTACTGGGTCAGCGGGAAAGAGGAGGGGTGGGGGCACTGTAAGTGTGCATGTTGGTTAGGCCAGCGATTTTAGGATTGCCAAACCGACATATGCACTTACATTGCCTAGCCGGTTGGAAAAATGCCACATGCTCCCTGTGTCTGAGCGAGTGTCAAATCAGCCCGCTCTGGCCAATCACGGCGCTCCTCTCATGCTGGTAAAGTGTTACCAGCGTGAGAGCAGAATCCGGATTGGAGGCTGGGAGCCTGTGCAGGGAATAGTGAGTCGGGACTGGAGCAATGAGGCAGGAGACGCAGCCGCAGGTAAGTGTTCTTTTATTTATTTTTATCCCCTCTCTCCCCGTTGCCCCACCATTTCTAGTTACGAGCACCATCAATGGTTACAATATAGTGATGCGACTTCCTACAAAACTAAACTAACCATACAGCTACTGGTTCAGCCTGCTTTACTAAAGACTCTGACACGAAGCAACAGTGTTGCACTTTTAAGAACTTTCCCATCAGCATGATCTTTGACATCCTGAACTCCAAGGCAGCCTTATATGACCCTGACAACATCAACGTATTGCTTGTCGACCTTAAATGCTGACTCCACCCCTACAGTGAACAACCACATTCCACCAAAGACCTGCTATTTAGAAACCAATGTCTCCTCAGCCTACAGCCTTACAGCCAGCAATTGCTCCATCAGAATGAAGGCAAATAACCAATATTAAAAACAACTGTAAGAAGACTTTGCAACCCAAATGATCCACCACACATTTTGCACATACATTTTTCAAGATGCTAATGTAGATCAGTTCAATACCATTAGAAGTGAAGCCTCTAACAGAAGAGTCCTTTCCAAGGCCATCAAGTACTATATCTTAACAGCCGAAAACTCCTCCAGGATGCTCTATGGAAAGAACACTGTCAGCAGCTACATTTTGACTTGGAAGACCAACAAAATCAGAGACTTTGTAGTGTGAATTCATGCAGCAGCCTTCACCCTCTCGGTGTATCCACACACTGCATTCACAGGAGCAAATTTGAACACACTTCCACGGATGGTCTTTCAAGAATCCATTGAAGGCGGGCATGCACCTACATCCATCACATTTCCCAGATTTCTTCAAGACATATCCTATCACTGTTTGCCCGACCGAGACCATAGTCATCACAGAAAGGGCTGCCTCAACATCCACCTGCAGTTTCTTGGGAAGATAATTGAAGAGCCAATCACGACTCTGCTCCAAGAGAATATCAAAACCAAAACACTCCTTCAAGACTTTAAATCTCCAGCACTTAACCAGTAACTGTTATAGTGTTTGTGGATGCACTACAGATAACCAACAATGGAGACCCCTGTCACATCATCCAAGCTCAACCACCCAGCACCCCGTGACCCCATCTAACATGAAGCCATTTTCAGCACCCTATAGTTGAGAAGGAGTTTGCACAGCATTGAGCAATAATGGTTCCAGTCGCATAAGAAAAACACATTCCAGTTCGCCCTCATGTGTAATACCTGACTTGAGCAAATTTCCTATTCCTGCAGTGTCTTTAATGCTTCATTCTAGCTACAGTGATCTTCAGACACTAGTTGGAACTCCTAGGAGCCCAAACAAAAGCATCAAGCCATGTTAGTACTCAGATGCCACCAGCTCTACCTGAAGATTCAGTCTCGGTAAGCAACATCAGATTGTGGCACAACTGCCCTGACAACATCTGGGTCTCAATGCTCCCTAAGCAAATCTGACAAGTTCCTTTTGTTATTCACTTCCAGAAGGAACTGAAGACACCTTTTTTCTCACAAGAGCCTGACCATGTGTAACAATTCATCCACATATATCCCACTTGTGTACAGCATCCCACTGTTTTATATGTTTCCTCAGAGCTTTAAGTTGGATGAAAAAACTGGGGGGGTCTCTCCAAGAGGCGTGGTCAATGTAATTAAGCGTATGGCTTAAAAACATGTAAGCTAAAAGTCTGTGCTTAGCATAGTGTGCTGCCTGTCTTGTATTTTGCGGTTTCTGTCATGGCATCCAGATAGATCATACAACAAGTAACATCATACATACAAGTCAGGACATATTGGCTTTGTCAATGGTTGTTAGTTGCATAAGATAAATAAGCAGGCTTGTTGTATATAGTATTGAAAAAGCTTCCACTTAAAGCCCTGGTGACACCACGACAATGTTGCTGCTCCCGAGTTTCAAAAAGAGAAGAGAAATCCAGAGAGAAAATGATTCTATTTAAAGGATTTGCCTTCCCCCTACAACGCTCACCCGGCATGACGTCATGCCGTAACTTCTCCACTAGTGAGAAGTGAGCAGTGTTAGCAGTACACATCGATGTGTTTGCTGTCACTGCAGTCCGGAAAAAAACGGACCGCCTGTGCCAGGGCACAAAACAGAGCCCGATAGAGACCCGTTTCGAGGCCTCGTTTAAAAAACTGCTGGTGCTCAGCACCGATGGGACCCGGCCCACTTAAAGCCCTGGCTTTCCTTATATAAAAATGTCCAGCTCAGTATAACTATAAGAGTGAGGAATTTCAATCGCCTGATTCCCAAAGGAGCCAGACTGGGTCCCACCAGTGGTTTGGGTTAAAGTCCGACAACAGTCCATGGCCCTCGATAAGAAGCTGAAACTTTTGATATACCAGAGCTTCAATAATCGTGCCCACTATTGGCAGATCAGAAAAGGTAGATGTTTACTGTTTCTAGAGGGCAGCAGGTCAACCGCTTCCTTGTTTAGACAGGGATGGCAATATTAGTACATTGCAAGACCAAAGCAGGACGAAGGGCTTCTGACATGTGCAAAGCCTTCCTAACAACTTTGTAATAGGGCATACCTACTCAACTCATTAAGATCCGAGAAGGAGGATTGTGTGCGTGAATTGGTACATCCTGAACACTGTAACGCACAAACTCGACCACAGTACCACACAAGCATAGCATTGTATCCCAACGTGTGTTTGTTACTCCACAGCATTGACGTCTAAAGGGAGTTTTGCTCACGATTCTTCCTTTTTTCTTGACCGTAATAAAGGAGCTGTCACCTTTGTAAACATACCATTGAAGAAGTGCTGTTTTTATCCTTAAGATGGACGTGTAAAAAGAGAGAACCTCGAAGATGAATTAATGTTCTACTTTTTCATTTGTCTTTCTCATCAGTATGAAAACTGTCACCGGCTTATAATTTTTTTTTTAATGCACATAACAGGAGGAAATGTATAGAATTCAAGCTGTTGATATGGACCTACTAGTTCAACAGTGTGACACCTCAAGATGAAAAAAGCTTTGATCATTGGTGACTGTTACATTAGCACTTTGAGAATATTTTAATCTTACCCCAGTTAGTGTACTGTGTTTGCACACAAACACAATACTGCCGCATCAATTTGCAGCCTTACTTGAAGGTTTATGGTCCGAATGCTTATTGGATTTGAGTTTGAAGACGTTTAGTTTCTTCTAATGCACGCTGATAACCTTCATATAGCCTCTGAGGGTGAGTCCTTGTTCAAATCGTTTTAGTTTTATTGTATTCCCATGCCACTTGATGCTAAGGAGAGTCCTAAAATACTTTGACGTCATATTTGTATGAATAGCCATACTTAATTTACCTTGAATGCTGAATGAAGGCATTAACACATCCTGATAAATACCTTATTTTTGACAAGAAGAGGGAAGGCACCAAAATACTGTCTTGCTGACAAAAATAACTTTTTTTATATCTTTTTTCAAAAGCCAAGGGAAGCCGTAGAAATACCCCAATTAATCGAAGACATTTGAATTAACTAGTCTAACTCTGGTCGTAGAATATTTAAGTGACGTGGTCTTGGGGCACCGTAAAAACTGTAAGTCTCAAGTTTAATAAAAAAAAAAAGAAAGAAAATGATTCTTTCCTCGAATATATTGGGTGCGTTTCTGTGCCTCCCTGTTGCTTTTAAGGGGAATTATGTATAGCTTTCGAAAGACCCCAAAAGAGGAGCTAGAATGGTTTCAATTCGTCCTGTGCAAGGTGGACACAGATGGGCACCAATAGGCTTCATCCTGCAACCAGGATCCCGAAGAGGGCAGGGAATATGTTTTTACACAAACTTGATGCGTTGTACATCTCCACTACCGAGTGGGGCGAGTACCAATAAAACAGACATTTTTCACATGTTTTTGCACATGTACCTGGATTTTGTGAGCGTGCACTATGAAACACTGGGACATTAACGGAAGGCAAAATCTGAATCCAAAATACCTAAATGGAGACCTTGCGCTGCACAGCAACGCAGATGAGCAGGCACAGAGTAGAAGCACACGCACTGTTTGAGCCTGTACGCTCCGGCAGCCTTTAATTATAACCTTTTTCTGGATCTGGTATCTAGATGTGGAGTGTGGTGTGGTGTGGTGTGGTGTGATGTGGTTGCTTGGTGACACACTACATCTCGCCCAGTGCTTAATTTGTAAAATAATAAGTGCCGGTGCTCAAACCTTTTCTTAAATGGCCACCACCCACTGCCGCCGTCCCCACCCACCAACATCCTTGGCTCCAGTGATCTGCGTCCTATATTGTGGCCTAGATAATTTACAATGGACCAACATTATAGGCTAGTAAATCAAAGACAAGAGGAGCTTTTGTTAAGTGCGCATACACATTGACACTTCGACCTTTATTCATCAGGCATGAGATTAGTTCTGGGGTGACGGGCAGAATTCACATTATGCACAATGACCACAAGTTTCTGGAGAGCGTTCTAGCAAGCACAAACTCAAATCTGAAAGACACATGGTACGTGCCAGGCACTCTATCAGTCTGTACACTTAGCTGACTTGAGCCTCTTTCGCTCTGACAGGGAGTGCCGACTGCACTCAAAAGCGACTCTGGGGGTCTGAGAAGAACGGCATGAAGGTCTGAGATGCAAGCACTAGTGAAGCCATAACAGGCTCTGCTGGTGCAGCTACAAATGAATGTGCAGCAGCTTAAATCCAACACACTGCGTGCATAGAGAAAAAATCCAGGGCAAAGGGCAAGCAGGGTAACCCGTCCCTTCAAGGAAGGGCAACACCTACTCATCAACAAGGAAACAGAATAGCACACATAGATGCTAGCTATTCACTGCTTTACATAGCTGAATTTCCAGGATGGCCACCATAACATGGAAAGCCACCGGCACAAATTAAGCACTGATCTCGCCCCAATATGGATTTGAAACTTCAAAATGAACCATGTCCCATAATTGTAATTGTGGTATCCTTCTTCGCTTGCAACCTTACAGCCTTAGGCTGTAGTGACCTATGTTTCTGGTTTTAAAATTCTACTACTCTTGGAAGGCTAGTATATAATGATTTAATTTCTCAACTCACATACCTAGAAGCACTCATTGTTACCACTCCACCAGTCTTGAAAGGGAAAACCAAAACCAATTTATGTAATCCAAATTTAATATTGTATTATAAAAATTACTCATACATATGTATACAGAATCACAATAAAAACAAAATAAATAATTATTTCGCACAATATTAAAGAGAGACACAATATGAGACATATATTTGTCATTTCAACACGGTTAGTTTGAAGGAATCGGTCACCGGACTAACATGATTTCATTGTTTTACATGAGTGAATGGAAGAGCATTTATAAAGCGCACAGCTACTCAGAAAGAGTGTGCTGGCGCTCAACACCTCGTTCCTCAAATTTAACCCTAAAAGAGACAAGCGTCGATGCGTTTCCATGGTAAAAAGCAGGATGAAGCCACCTTCCTCAGGGCAATAACATATCTATCCCTCTTAACGAATAGCTTAGGCGATTCACCTAAACTAGAAGGTGAGACCAATATTCTGGCTGTTCTCAACTTTTTGGAAGGATCAGCGATCGTTCCTAGTTAAAAACTCTCTTGTTATCCCACAAGAGGTAAGTCACTTCTTATACCGCCTAAAAAGGTGTGGCAAGTGATTTTAAAATCCGTATAAAGTGGTTGATCTTACCGCAGTTTAAACAGGTTTTTTCTTGGGCTTAGCATTTGGCCAGTGGAATAAATGACATTCCACAATATCCCTAGTTCTCTTTGTCTTTCATCATGTTTTTGCGAGGTTTGTCAGTCCCTTGAGAGATGTCACCCTCTGATGGCGTTGACAAATTCCATCTCCCAGTCCTTCTTTGAGCTTGGCAAATCCTGATCTCTTGCTCCACCGCTGGTGGTGCTGGGTCAAGGGCGGGCTATGGTACTGATGCATCTGCAAGGGGGTTGGCAGCCCCTCTTTTGTAATTGTCCTCCATCCTGCAGAACTGACTGAGTGACTTGCGCTGTCTCTGGGATGCACTAGAGCAAGCTGCGATAGGAGGCCGTCATGACTTGCAGCAGAGGCTTTGAATTAGAAGTGAAAGACCTCCTTGATCCAATCTTCACACCTTGGAATAGGATATGGTCAGCAGTTTTTTAGGTCGAACCTAGGCAGGGCATGCGCTGTCTTTTCGAGACATGCTGTATTCACTCTGTGGGCTTACAGCCCGCCTATTGCCTTTTTATGCATTGCTTCGATTGTCATTCAAAAATGCTTGCTTGCTAGAGGTTAATCCTTCCTCTTTGTGCTTCCTTTGTGTTTGGTTTCCTCCTACAGAGCACCGCCCAAACACTGTTAACATAACGCTTCTGTGTTTGTGTTCATTTGAGGGACTATTTTTTCTTTGATTCCTGCTCGTGTCACTGTTTGCCAGTCTTCAGTGGTTCAGCTTCGGTGCCCATTGCATAATCTCCCTGTCCTGTTCAAATACCAAGAGAAAGTGTTAGACGCTTCAGACGCTGTTTTTGAAAACGCCTCATTAATTTTCGCTGGCTTCAACGTGCACGAATTTCCCAAAACCCCTCATGCTTCGCTGCTTGTTGCTTTAGCGAGCCTCGGCCACTGGACCTTGGGCAGCCCAATATTGCAGCACAGTTAAGGGCAAAGCTTGGGTAACTCCTGTCGCATTTTCTCTGATGCTTGTTTATATTATGTGAACTCAAGCGACCTGAAGGTGTTGCAGTGCTTTACATGAGCGCTAGTTACATTGCACATAGTCAGATTAATTTTGGGGATAATTTTTATAGTGCATGCACTCAACTGACCCAAAGGTATTGAAGTGCTTTACAAAAATGCAAGTTACATTACACAAGGTTGGATTAATTCTTTTGTTTTTAGATGTGCGGCAACTAAGTGATGTTGACGCCATCCCTGTTTATTCATGATTTCCCTCAACATGACAAATGGAAGCAGTATTCGTCCCTCCCACCTCCTCCCATGTCGCTGCATGCCTGCCCCGCTGCCTGTTCCTGTTGTCCTCCTCCTTTCAGAGCTCTAATTTCAAAGCACATTCACAGCAGCTCCCTAGAAACTGTGCGGCATTTTCCATTATATAATGTCAACTCGAGTGACCCGAAGTTGACCCGAAGGTGTTGAAACACTTTATATTAGCGGCAGTTACATTACACAATGTCAGATTAATTTTTGGTGGCATTTCTCTGGAGCGCGAACTCAACTGACCCAAAGGTATTGAAGCACTTTACAACAGCGCCAGTTACATTACACAAGCTCAGGTTAATTTTTTTGTTTTTAGGTGCGCAGAGATTAAGTGATGCCAGTGCTGTTCTGGTTTATTCATTATCTCCCCTCTACCTGACAAATGGTAGCATTTTGTTGTTGTTGCTATGTCCAGTGCTCCTATACCTAGGGGGCTTGCACAGAGGGTGAGCCAGGGGCCTGCTAGTAAACAAATGCTGCGAGCAGTGTTTTCTATAAAAAAAACTCTGGAGAAGGGTGCCTGGTGAATAGAGGCCTGGGGGAGGAGGGATATGACGTCACCGTCATTTCAAAGTACAAAACTGTTTTTTTTCTTAGGCTATTCAATACTCCAGTAATGCAGTCGAACACAAAATGTTATAGTGCTATTGACTTGCATCGATGCTAACCACAAAAGGGTTCGGCCCTCAATCAGTAAGGCCGGGCCACTACATAGGACACAACACGAGAGTTGCCAATGCTGATGAATATTATCTCAATTTTTCATTCAAAGATCACATGACCTAATAGCTATGATCTGGAAATATATTGGAAACAAAATTATTTTTATTGTTTTGATTTTTACTTTTTAATTCATCTCATTTTTGAAAATGTGTTATGTTTTGATACGTACAACAATTTTTAGATATTCAGACATACACTGGAAACACAACAATAAAAAACGGATATACAAATTCACAATGCATTTTCAATACATAAAAGTATCGCATTACAAAAAAATAACATAAACCACATATATAGCTCAGGTTCTGTATGGGTTTTTCAACCACAATCACATTAACAAACAAAACCTCTGGTTACTTTCTCATTTAGTTGTATTTTGATTATTTTCAGAGGTAGTGACCGAATGGTGACCCTGCTCTGCTCGCTCTAGTTCTTTTGAAACAGCAAAAAGAGAAGTAATTTGTGAGCAAAAAGTGGTTTTGCATCAACCTGAACTCCTATTTGCCAAATAGGTGTTCATGCAACACTACTTTTTGCTCACTTTTGTCTCACAAATCTCTTCTCTTGTCTGCAAGCTGCAGCCTATGTACAAAGAGGCAGTGTGTGATGTGTGTTCCTGCATGCTTGTTGCTAGTACGAGTGGAACGCTGCCTGCATGAATGGACTGTGCGCCACCCAAACATTCTGACTTAAAGCCTGCTATATCATTCATGATGTGTGAAGTCGAACTCCGATGCGTGCTTCTTTACAAGTACCGCGGTCTCTCATTACACAGCATTCTCGCTATGTGCTATGTTTCAAGTGTTTAAAGTTACACGTGAAAATAAAATGACCTCCACTTAATGCCTGACCCGGAAACATGGGTACAGGAAGCTCTTTGTGCCCAGTCTTGTCAGTACAGTAGGCATCGCTTTTATTGCCTGTGATGTCATTGGTTTTTCATATCTTGTATCAACAGTCAGAGTTCAGGGCTAGACTACAAAACAAAGAGCGAGAACATCCGGCAGCGTTTCAAACTGCAGCTTCCGAGAGTGCTGTGTTGGGAACACAAAGAAGGCCTGTGATGGAAGCGTGCAGGTCCCATCTAACGCGAGCAGTGATTTGGAGACTACCGAATAAACATGAATTTTGTAACCAAGTCCTTCAGGTTTTGTATGCGTACATTACATGTGTACAGCAGGCAGGCGCACACGTCTTTACTCAATGTTAGAGTAACGTTCTATTTAAAAAATGCAAATAAATATAAAAAGAAACAAAATTCCCTGTAGAAGCTGAAAAAGGCCAACAATATTTCATATGAAATATCGTATTTTCTCGAACATTTTACAGAAATCGGACGCTGGTGTAAATCTCCACTCTCCCCGCCCAACTCTTCCCGGCCCTTCACCAGGGTAGACCGACGCTCCCACGGCGACTTCCCCTGGCTATTACCATGTTCAGCCTATTACTCTTTCCATGACCTGGGTGCGGCCTCATTCTTAGAGACGTGATATGCGTTCTCTCCGCCAATGTGAAACTTCCCACCTCTACCATCCCTGCCTTGGAGTGTATGGCTGTAATAGTACGTGTCCCTCCCATCCCCCCGCACACACACCTGCCCTTAGTCATAGCCGCCAAGGTTTAAGATTGGTATGTGTGAAATATTCAAAATTTGAGTGTAATTATGAGTGACATTTCAATGACTGAGTGACACTTTCTCGCACACAAAATTAAGCAATAAAGAGAAGAAAAACATATAAATATCAGAAATTACACCCATTTGAGCAACGAGAACCTCTACGGGCCCCTGACAGACATTAAATTATGACGTCCAGTGACAATACCCGACTATCACAATATCAGGGATAGTAGCATAGTGATGCAGGCAAAACTGCACAGGTTAAGAAACTGTCGCAAAGAAGAACTTGCATACAAGAAGGAATTATAAACTTGTATAGTATGAGAGACGGTACCAGAGTGATAAGCATAGTCGTACACCATATGCACAGTTGTATAAAAGGTCAATTAGTATACCAGCTTTTGTTTGGAATGTTGAGTGGAAGCTATTATGCAAAGGATCTATGGTCTGTCACCCTAAATGCATTACAATTAAACACTTCTACTCATTCACTGTGCCTGTGTTCACTTACATTCTTACTCAAACTCAAAGGTTTTGTGCCCTTTAAATAATTTTTAGCTAATTCATGAAAGATTTTATTCCGACGCTAATTCAGAAGTCCGCTTTTTGCTTAGATTAAGTTTCCATCGCTTTATAAAGTATCAAAAATATTGCACTATAGTAGTGTCAACTCATTTATTAAATTCAACACACTTAACAAAAGTAGTATTTTGCGCAACACAAGTGATACATGTGAAATACACTAGAACGAACACACAGCTTAGCAGCTCGTAGGAGGCTGCTCTGTTACAGAGAGAAGGTGATTGGAGGAGGAAATGCTGCCTGCACGACTAAAGCTGGGAGAAGTGGCTCTGATTTACGTGCACTCACACAAAGCAGACCTTTTTTGCCGCAACAGGCTGGTGCGTTATGCAAACGGAAGTTGGAACTTGTAACATATTAAAGATTGTAGCCACCATCGAATAATACTTTGCTTTTCTCTTCAGTGCCAGGGTCGGACAGACCTATAGGACAGTATGGCAACGCCAGAAGGGCATTGGTGCACGTGCTTTTTGCCAGTTGTGGAAATGGATGTGCCATGTTGTTTTTGCACTGGTGTAAAGTTATCACAATACAGCCCTCGATAACCTAAAAAAGAACCCTACCGTTGGATAAATGGCAACCTTACGTGTAATAGTGACATCATTCATAGTTCCTCCAGTCGTGTTTGTTGGGGTATATAAAATAATAAACATTTTAGGAATTAACGATCACTAGCCTCGTTCCCATCTTTACACTCTTGCGACTCACCTCCCTTCGACTGATGCTTGCTTGAGTTTGTCATTACTCTTTTCTATAATTTAGTGTCATTAGAACTTTGTGGAATGGGCGGGAATACTCCTTTTGTGTAAAGGTAATGTGGATTTAAGTGCCAGACTTGAGCCCAGGACTTGTGTGGAATGGTGAAAGCTGCTGTCCACATTCAAGGGAATACAATATTTAGTTAAACGTGAAATGTGAACGGAGCTGTCCCTGACATCGATTACCTCAATGGGCTACACTGAACCACAGTCCCTGCTGCACAGTTAGTTGTTGTGCGAGCTCGGCTGCCGCTGTGTCACTGCTCTCGGTCAGAACGGTCATCCATGATCGGACCTGAAGGAAAGAGGGCTGAGCATGTAACAGTGAGCACCTCAAACTCCTCAGGCCAGTGCCCCTGCGGCCCGCCTTTACGTGTCTCCCCTCGGCTGCGCAGTCATTGGAAAAATCCTTAGTCACTCTCATGACGTTGGGTCACGTGAATCAGAATGTTGGAACCAGGTAAAATGTATCCAGAGCGGAGCGCAGCTGAGTCTGCCCCCAAGCTGCGAGCAGCGCGAACCAGCTCTGCCAGCTTTGCTCACAGACACTGCAAACTACTATATACCAGTGCTCCTGCTTGACACTGAGGAAGTGCTATAATGCGTGATGATTATTTTTAAGGCGGTGATGCAGGGACTTGCCTTCAAATGCATTAGGATCACGCGTGGTGCGTGGCACTTGGCAGGGCTGCTTAGCTGCACATCGTCTCAGATTCGATTAAACCTGGGAATGCCTGGCGACACCAGGGTTAGCACTGTCCATGCCAGTGGACGGCATGGTGCAATCTGAACCCTCCAGCTCCTTCCTGGTTGTAGTACCATTCCTATATAGAAGCAGCCGAACACAGCCACTTCCTGTTGGTTAACTGCTGAATTCAGAAGGCACACCAACATCCGCGTAATTTATCATTTGTAAGTGATTTTATTTCAGGTGTAAGTTGCCTCACAGAGGCTGCTAGGAAGCAGGTGTGCATATTTTGGGGACATTTTTAATTGTAACAGCAGCACTATGATGGTAGATTGCTGTACACAGACTAGGAAGTTGTGTGGGAATGAAATGAGACTGGATTACAGAAACATTGTGCAACCAGAACACTGCTAGACAGTACATTTGTAGATAGCTAAAAGGGGAATGATGCAGCAAGCTACTGCAACAGTGGTACAGCTAAGAAGGGCACCCCTTTTTAGGTTACTCTGTGCCGCGTAATGGACCTACTGTGGTTTATTCCAGTTTGCCAAAAACTATGCATCATCGGACACTTCATTGGTGCAGGAAGGTGAGCTAAGACGTTATGCCAGGGATTCCCTTCGAAGACAGTGATCAGAATTAAGGAGTAAAGGCAGTCCTATAAAAAGGTACTCATCACTCGCATTAACAAAGATCAAAACAAGAATTGCTTGATATACCAAGGCTGCATCATGTGTAACAAGCATTTACAATGCAATGGTCTCGGCATTGTTAAAGTTAGAGCTATTGGCATTGCTCATAACCCCCACCACAAATCTTCAACACAACACTTAACCAGCACTCTTAACCCCCTTTATTTTCCCGATGTAGGCAGGAGTAGAACGAAAGCACCAGCTGGCAGAGTTATATATTTATATGGCGCGAACTCGCCCGGAAGTTATTGGAGCGCTTTACATAACCCCGTATTTACATTACACATTCAGGCACGAGGAGATTTGGAGCACCCCGCATGAGTGCCGGCTACGTTACACATTCAAGCACGGGGAAGGATGTGGACGCGACCCCGAGGGACGAACTCTGGCTTCCAGCACAAAAGTCGGCAGTGTAGCCGACGGATAAAGTAATGATATAGAGTGAACTCGCCCGGAAGGTACTGGAGTGCTTTACATGGCCCCGTATTTACATTACACATTCAGGCACGGGGAGATTTGGAGCGCCTTACATGAGTGCCGGTTACGTTACACATTCGGGGAAGGATGTGGACGCGACCCTCAACACAACACTTAACCAGCACTCTTAACCCCCTTTATTCTCCCGATGTAGGCAGCAGTAGAACGAAAGCACCAGCTGGCAGAGTTATATATTTATATGGCGCAAACTCGCCCGGAAGTTATTGGAGCGCTTTACATAACCCCGTATTTACATTACACAATCAGGCACGTGGAGATTTGGAGCGCCCCGCACGAGTGCCGGCTACGTTACACATTCAAGCACGGGGAAGCATGTGGACGCGACCCCGAGGGACGAACTCTGGCTTCCAGCACAAAAGCGGCAGTGTAGCCGACGGACAAAGAAATGATATAGCGTGAACTCGCCCGGAAGGTATTGGAGCGCTTTACATAGCACCATATTTACCTTACACATTTCGGCACGGGGAGATTTGTAGCGCTTTACATGAGCGCCGGTCACGTTGCACATTCAGGCACGGGGAAGGATGTGGACGCTACCCCGAGGGACGAACTCCGGTCTCCAGCACAAAAGTCGGCAGTCTAGTCGACGGCCAAAGCAATGATATAGCGTGAACTCGACCGGAAGGTGTTGGGGCGCACCACATAGCACCCTTTTTTCATTACACATCTCGGCACGGGGAGATTAGTAGCGCCTTACATGAGCGCCGGTTACGTCACCCATTCAGGCACGGGGAAGGATGTGGACGCGACCCCGAGGGACGAATTCTGGATTCCAGCACACGGCGAGGCAGAAAACAGGCACACAGGCAGCATCTGAATACAGAGAGGCTTACTCCCAGAAGAAAACAAGCACACCACTGCCTTTCTCCGAGGTGAAAGCAGAAATGCCTCGGAGAAAGGCAGCGGCGTTTTCGGATTCGGGGGCGTGTTTTTCTCAAACAATACGCCCAGAGAAAAATCTACAAAAAACACGCCCCCGAATCCGAAAAGGACGGGGCTTGTTTTGCGAGACAAACCACTTCTCCAATGGCTGGCCAGCATTTAAGAGGCCAGCCAATGGAGAAGAGGAGAGAAGAGGGGCGGGTTCAAGCCCCATTTCTCCAAGTCATTAAATCTCGCGAGCGAGACTGCGCAAGCGCAGCCTTCGCTAGCCGAGACCTAAAAACTAATGAATAAACCTTTTCAATACAGTGGTGGGGATATTCTAAACTGAAGAAAAACATCTGTGGTTATGGGGAAGATTATCTATGCTGGACTTGTAGAAGAATTTTCCATCTTAAGACCACACTTAAGCATACTAATTGTGCATAACTTCAAGCTGCAGACTATCTCTTATGAGCAGTATTTGAACCATTGAATCCTCTTTGAATGTGTATTTATTGTAATGCTCTGCATGTGGTGTCATGTAATTCGACCTTGAAACTTTGTTCCTGTGTTGCTAAGGAGTCAGAGCCATTCTGTTTCAGAGGCACCCGGACGTACAGTATCTCCGTGGTCTGGTGCACCAAGCCAGGATGCTTCAGACTTGCAATCTGTAATTATTTCTCCCAACCAGTCCTGCAGTGATGGTGGAAACCAAAGTAAAAAGATCCAGGAATAAAGATATAAATGGATAGCCAGATCTTCATTCTTACATGATGGAAAATAAGTTGATATTTTTGTCCATTCTGGAATTTCTCTGCCCACTGAAACATGTTTTTTTCCCTTCATTTAAATACAAACTATAAAGGTATGCTTTCCTTTTTTTCCATTGACAAGGGTACGTAGTGTGTAAAATTCGTCATGAGTATTCGGTGCACATTCCCATTTACTCTCCTTACAGAGGAAAGGCATACAGTGACAGATGGGAACCCGCTGCAGCCTGTGGTGCCATGATCCCAGAATAACGCTTGAGAATGCACTTGCTGCCCTGGATTTGGTTTCACATTGGTGGCTTTAACTGTGTGGCATATTGAGTTGCATGTGCAGTCCTTTTGAGTTGTGTACAGCAACAAGCCATGTGGCTGTCAGTATATGGCCGGGCCCAGAGGCTATGGCTTGTTGTTAAATTTGGTAATTTCCCTTCACATTTTTTTTGCCATCCTCCATCAATGCCATCTATTCTTTTTAAGTCCTGCTTGACAGCACAGCGCAGTTCGATGTAAGATCTACATATAATGGTCTTTAGCTTCATTCAGAGGAGTATTTCTCTCTCATCTGATGCTATTGGCTGGTGATGTAACATTCCATCTTCCATGGAGGGCTTGCATTGCAATGCCTGAGATGCACAAGAAGAACAAGTTACTCACCTTCGGTAATGATGCATTTGTAAGAGACATAAATTAGTTATAGATTTCTTTCCTTAGAATGACACCCCGGGCGTCAGACTGGATCCGGAGAAATTTGTTCGTAGCAGTACCCCTGCCCGTCGGTAGGTGGCGTTGGTCGACTTCGTTAGTCGTCTGTGTCGCCGGGATGACGTTGCGGTGTCTTAGACACCGCCCCAGCGCGCTTAAGTCAGTTCTGACACGACTTCCCATGCCCGAAGCGCAGAGCCATACAAAACGCTGACCACTGGTGCACAAAACTAGGGCCCTGTAAGAAAGTTCCTATCCCTAGAAGTCAGTTCACAGAATGGGGAAGATGGGTGGGGTGGTAAGGAAACTATAACTAATGTATGACTCTTACAGATACATAGTTACCGAAGGTACGTAACTTGTTTATGTGAAAGCGACCATTAGTTACAGATTCCTTACCTTAGAATAAATACTCCAGCAATACCAACCTTGGAGGTGGGTCTGCGAACTAAGTTCACACCAGGAAGTCCTGGAAAACAGAACGGCCGAAAAAAAACGTCTCTCCGGACTTGGCTGTCCAGGAAGTAATGCACATAAATGTGTGCAGCGATGCCCACCTGGCTGTCTGGCAGATGTCAACCAGCGGAACTCCACATCCCAAAGCAGTAGTAGCTGCCGTCGCCCTGGTAGAGTGGGCGCGCAGTCCTACTGGAGGTTCCTTTTTTAGCCAAAGAATAACAGATCTTAATGCATAGGATGACCCATCGACAGATGGTACATTTGTGCACTGCCTGACCTTTCATGGTGTACACATAACCCACGAAGAGTTGATTGTCCACCTAGAAGTCTTTTATGTAGTTAAGGTAGAAAGACAGCGCACGTTTTGGGTCCAGACGCTGGAGTTTCTCCTCCTCTTTGGATGGGTGGGGAGGCGGGAAGAAGGTGGGCAATGTGCTGGTCTGACCTATGTGGAAAGAGGTAACCCCTTTGGGCAGAAAAGAGGGCCCAGTACGGAGGACTACTTTGTCCGGATGGACAGCAAGAAAGGGAGGTCTAGAAGACAAGGCTTAAAGCTCACTCACCCTGCAAGCAGAGGTGATGGCAAGCAAGAAAGCGGTCTTCAAAGTAAGGAGACGAAGAGGACAATTATGTAGTGGCTCAAAGGGAGCACACATTAGATAAGTGAGGACATGATTCAAGTCCCACTGGGACATTACGAAAGGAAAAGAAGGAAAGAAATGAGTAATGTCCTTCAGAAATCTATTAACAATAGGGGACTTGAAAAGAGAAGGCTGATCAGGAAGGTGAAGAAAGGACGAAATGGCTGAAAGATAGCCTTTAAGAGTGCCCATAGCAGAGCCTCGCTGGGCCAAAGAAAGAATGAAGAGGAGAACCTCTGAAAGAGGGGCAGAAAGAGGATCCACAGCCTTTGCTGTGCACCATGCCACAAATCTGTTCCAACTACAGGCGTATACCGTTTTAGTGGATGGATGCCTGGCTGCCAAGATAACGGGAGGAAGGTCAAAAGCTGTCAACTGTCGCCGCTCAATCTCCACGCAAGGAGGTGGAGACTGGATAGGTTTGGGAGGAGGACCGTCCCCTGCTGCTACAGCAGGAGATCCTCCCGAAGAGGCAGTCAGATCGGAGGATCGATGGCCATGCTCAAGAGCTCAGGGTCCCAGACTCTTTGTGCCCAGTCCAGATCCACAAGAATTACTTGGGCCTGGTCTTGCTTGATCTTCTTCAGCACTCTGGGTAGAAGTGGTACAGGCGGAAAGGCGTACAGGAGGCCGCAATTGCACTCACGACGAAAGGTGTCGCAGAAACACTGCTGAAAGAGACCTTGCACCACCTCCGAATAAAGGCGCCATTCGTGTTCCATCATGCACCAGCGGTTGAGTTAGTCTGCCCTGGCATTCAGGGAACCTGCCAGGTGTTGAACCACCAGGGATATGCGACCACGGCGATGAACGCCGAGTCGACTGAGGCCACCTACCAACGCGCATGGGGTACTGCTACGAAAATATTTCTCTGGGTCCTGTGGGTAATTCTAAGGTAAGCAATCTATAACAAATGGTCTCTTTCAGATACTATTTTACATCTCAAAAGTACAGTGGATTATCAAATACTTTACTGGTTAACGCGTTCTATGCAGAAAGCAGGCCTCCTTTTTTTCAGGAATCAATCATGTGATTCACTTCTGTGTGTATGTATATATGGATGTATACATGTATGTACACATACATATATGCATACGCACACCGTCAGGCTCCTTAAAACAAGCACTGACTAAGCCAGTATTTCTGGCTTTAATGTGGCAACATATGGAAACACAGACATGCACAAATGCAGTTTACATGCATTACCATATTTGTCAGGTCTATTGCCTTTTGAAGGGATTTTTGTTCTCAATAACCTATTCTCTGCTTTGTCTGCTGACTTCCTGAGCATGGCCACTCTGAATTTGAAACATTTTTGCAGCTGATTAGGAATTTATTGGGATTTATATCCTTGTGTGCTGCAGGCATCCAGAGGGCTCCACCACACTCGTTAACTGTATTTACTCTAAAAAATGTCCCCACATGCTATTTTAACTATGAATTTGATTAACTTTCATAGCATCTCCATTTGTTCTTAATGGGCCCAAAGGCCTGCTACACTATTTAACCTGGAAATTTCCATACTCACTTTTTGTCCTGTAATATCTTTACTCCATGTGTTGTTAACTTCACTTCCTTTTTACCTTGGGAGATCTTCACTCCCACTTTACCAATCAATGTCTTTACTCACTTCGTGGAGTCCAATATCTTCACTCTCTTTGATTCTCCTTTCTCATCAGTATCTTCACTCCATATTTACCTTGAATATATGTGGTCCTTTTTGCATTTTTAAATCATTAGTAAATCTGTCTCGGAAGTTTTTCATTCATATAGAACACTCACTAGTCATGGTTTTCCATCTTTTCCCCTTACCGTCACCCTCCAGTGTGCCCTGATTTATTTCAGCGACTTTTCTTTTAGCATTTTACTGTCTTCACCCCACTCTATTTTCGTTTATTCTGGTCAATCTATTGACAGAGCTGATGCATCGACTGCAGGGATCTATGTTCGACATACTATCACAAGCTCTTATCCCGGTTGGTCCATGCTGTCTTACATAATTCGGATGTTGATAAAAAGAGAACTGCTGAATGGAGTAACAATTAGCATTCGTTAGTCAGCACTAAGATGCCCCAAGGGTTGAATGTGCACCTTACAGATATGCATTTTATGATATGTTACATTCTTTATCATATCTCTGTATATATTTACTACCTATTTTGCTTCTGTTTTGTGGTTATGAACTGATCCTAAATTCATTCCTGTTCTCTTTGCATTTCCATTTCTTGGACTAACAATTACGAAGTATGATAATGCAGTATCATACTTTATTGATATTAATCGATGTTATGCTGACCACAGTTCTCTTGTATTCAGCCTGCCATTTGCATAGCCTCTTAGGGCTGTTTACACCAAAGGCCTAATTACTATGTTGATCGGTAAGCCTCCGACCGCTCATCGGAGGCTTACTGACTGACATGGTAGGTTTACATTCCGACCGCCAAATTATTATGTTGGCGGTCGCAGTGTAAACCGGACGAGAAAACAGACTGGGTTCCGATGGGCTGGCCAGTCAGAAGCCGCACATAATTCCTTAATGACAGCGTTTCTGCCGTTGGGATTATGAGGTCTGTTTCCGACATCCTTCTCATGTTGGCCTTTCTGAGAGCAAATTTGGGGGACCATAGTCTGGCCCCCTTCTCCTCTGGCCGTCCGTTTGAGGCCCTGGGGGCACCTATGGTGCCCCCCCCCTTCACGTTTCTACACAGTGTGGCAGGCATTGAGAGGTGCCTGCCAAACAGTGCAGGGATGTGCAAAAATGTCCATTTCAGTCCTGCAAGAACCACGCATCAGGCGTTCGACTAATGCATTTCAGTGTGATGCTCCACATCACCGCACTGAAATGCATTGTCAAGCATATATGATGCATCTGCATTATGTATCTGAAGCGCTGCAGCCAGTCTGTGCCAGCTGGCAGCGCTTCGCCTGTGGCCTGTGTGCTCTCCTCCGACAAGCTTGGGGTGCTCGCAGCTGAGCTATGCCATGGTCTTCTCACAGGCAGCTCACTGCTTGCAACAATGTATGTGTCTCTTGATGAGATTCTGGTGCTGCACACAGAGTCAAATAGCCTGCTGCCTGAGTAGTGCCCGATGAGACCGTGGGGCCCAGTCAGGTGGTAAAGTCAGGCCACCCGTGACGCTGCGCAGTATAATGTTGAGAGCGGGCCTTGGCTGGCCACTGGTTTGCCACAGGTGGCGCCTGCCACACTGCTGCTCTCACCAGCCTGCCTGGGCCCCTGCGGCGCTGTGGCTTCCTTTTTATGGCTGCCATCAGCAGTGAAAATTCAATATTGCTGTGCCGACAGACCGAGCCCGCAGTCCGAGTCAACTTAGTGGACGGACTGAACATGTTACAAGTAGGCATGCAGCCACAACAGTACATAAATACCAATATAGCCACACTGCTTGCTTTATTCTGCTGTTACTTGTCATTTCTCTAATACGAGCATGTTGGTATTCCTGCCATAGGCAGGGTGCCACCCCCTGTAGCAGTTAAGTCCGCTTAGCATGTTATCCCATTTCCTTTTGGTATAGGTATTTTTGCTTGTTTCTAGAATGTGCTTACTGCTATGAACGAACTTGGAAAATGATAGGTGTGGTGCCGGCATCACTTTGTTCACTATAACTAGTGTGCAAGAGTTGTGTGGAGGGGGGTGCAATGTGCTAGTACTGACAGGATACCATGTCAGTTAGTGGCAGACCAGGGGCTCAAATGTGCTCTTCTGAAATATTCTGCAATATGTCCTACGCATGTGGGGCAGAGTGATATTGTAGCCTGGAGGTGGAGCTTCCGGTTGCTCAAATGGGTGTAATTTCTTTTAAATATATATGTTTCCATTGTCTTCATTGCTTGATTTTGCATGCGAGAAATTGTCACTCAGTATTTGAAATGTCATTCATAAGTACACTGAAATTATGAAAATGTCACACACAGCAAACTGAAACCTTGGCAGTTATGCCATTTTACAATGGGAGCTTGTGCTGTGGCCGGTTTCTGACCTCCGCACAAGCTCCCATTATAAAATGGAAGTTGGTGACCGCATCCTAATTCGGTATGCTGAACCGCCGACCTATGGTCGGGCGGTATCCTCACCAAAACGGTGTCCGGTGAATGCAAGTCCGCCGAACATCGTAATGAGGGCCCAAATATTTCCATTGACGACTGGCGATTGCATTTTCTTGTGATATGTTTGGGTATATTATTTTGGTTTGGTGGCTATGTCTTATTTAGGGAACTACGAGTGTAAAATATGGTGTTCTATAAGGGTGACTGAAAAGAGTGCTCTTCACTCTGGGAAGAGCCAAATCTGCAGCACTCCTAAGCGAACCGGTCGCTTTTATAAACTTGTCAAACCAATTTTTAATTTTCAAAACTAGTTTATTCAACTGATCGGCAAATCAAATAGTATCCATTTTACTTCATAGTGATGTTGTTCAAATCATTAGTACATCCTGATACATCTTAAGGCATATGTATCACAACTGTTGCGTCACAGAAATTTTACATAGCCCCAATGCATTTCTGGACCAGCCCTTCGTCAGGGGGTAATCCCTGTAAAGAAAACGGAATGGGTGTCAGTCCAAGAACTGAATGAATGCGCAGTAAAACAGCTTGCAAAAAGAAAAAAAGGAAAGAAAAAGGGTCTAGGTTACTGTGGAAAAGGGTGTTACCAAACACCACAATGTGCGGAAAGGTAAAAGTGAGGATATCCGAAGTTTAGTGTTCTAAATGTTCAGGAATGGCGAGAACTGGAAAAAATCCAGCTCAGAGACGTCTCCTCAGAATATTTACAAAGTGCAGTGCTCTCTAAAGGGCAATGAGTATCTGAGACGGGTAGAGATTATGTCGAGTGTGACTATCCAGGTAGGAAGTGCAATGGCAGAAAATGTGAACGTCGGTTAAAAGATAACTAGAAAGTGCCCGTGATGTTAAAAATTACGGAAGTGGCTAACGAGATTAATAAATTGATAGCAGCAAACGGGTGCGTCGGTAACAGAGTCCCAACTGAATACAGTTAGAGTTCATAATCGCGAAGTGCGGTTATAATTATCTCGTACCTGTGAAGCCGATAAATGCCGTAGTACGGTTGCTTCGTGGATGCGGAACCTTGAGTGCACCGGAATTAAAGGTGGTTGATACCCGGAAGTGAACCCGCGTGGGTGACGGGCAGAAAAAAGGGACTATAAACGTTGTCATAGCAACCTGGGACACAACGCCTGGAAAGTCTAAAACCGTACGGAAATAGAAACTTTGCCGTTGTGCGAGTAGCAAAGAGGAGATGGAAACATGCAACAATACGGGTGCCGAAAAGCGGGCTCTAAATGCGTGTACTCCATGGATATAAAAGTGCGAGAAGAATTGATAATAGATGAATGAATTAAAAAAGTGTGGGTGAACAGATAATAGATCATAACAATCAAACCAATGTATTACAGCAGAGGTATTCTCAAGTGTCACAGTCACTGCCGAAGTTACAAAAAACAGCGAAATTCCAGTCTTTCATTTAACGCCTTTGGGTGCAGCGAGTTCAGTCTATGTATCCAATATATTTCTCGCTGGAGCAAGAATTTCTTGTTGTCTGTTCCTTCACGCTCTGTGATCTGTTCCAATATTGTATATCGTAGTTGACTGATGTTGTGGTTCATCTCGGAAAAGTGGTTTGCCACTGTTGATTTGAGGTTCTTTGTCCGTATATTACTTTTGTGCTCTGTCAGGCGAATTTTAATTTTACGTTCAGTTTTGCCCACATAGGCCAAACCGCATGGGCATTTCAACGGATATACCACATTACTCATGTCACATGTTGCGTTAACTTAATTTGATGGAAGTCCCTTGAGTTCGATGTTTCAATGTGGTCCCTTTGATAATGCTGTTGCAGTTCCCGCAGTTATGGCATGAAACTGTACCTTTGTATGTTTGGGTATGCTGGGTCTCACGTTTAATAGTTGCTTCAAATTTTTTGTTCGTTGGTAGGCAAAGATCGGCGGAGGTTGGAATATTGCCTTGAAATCGCTTTCCGCCTGAAGCAATGGCTAATACTTGAGGATGATGTGTTTAATTTTAGTGCTCTTGGTTGAAAATTGACACAAATACTCGTCGTTCCTCATTAGTGCTTGTGAGTGTTTTGGGTTTCAATAACTGTGTTCTCTCCTTCAATGCAACTCTGTTTTCTGCTTCCTGTAAAATAGACATGGGGTATGCTTGTTGTTTGAATTTAGTTTTGATCTTCTCGCTGTTTAACTTGTATAATGTGACAAGATGTGTTTAGCTCTTAGTTGTGAATAAGGAAGATGTTTTTTTAAACTCATTTGGTGGAAACTGTAAAAGTGTAAATAGTTGTTCCGATCAGTAGACTTTGTGAACACTGAAGTAACTAGTTCGTTATTGTGTAACTGAATATCAACATCCAGGAAGGAAATTCTTTCCCTGCTGATAGTATGGGTAAATTGAATTATTTTATCTATGGTATTAAGTTGGCCCAAAGACTGGAGTAGATCTGTTTCTTCCCCTTTCCAGATAAGGAATATGTCCTCTATATATCTGTAGTATGTAACTAAGTTGTCTGACCAGGAAGTTTCACATAAAATGTGTTCCAACTCAAACCGGTGCATAAAGAGGTTCGCATATGCTGGAGCTGCAAACTGCCCATGGCAACTCCAGACAGTTGAGTGTAATATCTACCCTTCCATATGAAGTAACTGTGGTGAAGTGTGAATTGCATGAGCTCCATCAAGAGCACTTGTAGATCTTTGTCTTTGTTGATGTTAACTAGGAAAGATTGCATGGCTTGTAATCCCAGATCATGAGGGATTGAGGTGTATAAAGAGTTCACGTCGATGGTGCATAGAGTAAGTTGAGTGTGATTATCTAACTTTATGTCTTGACTTTTTGTAAGAAAATCCGTTGTATCTTGTAGGTACGTTGTCATGTTTTGAACGCTTGGTTGCAGGTGCTGATCTATGTATTTCCCTATAGGTTCCTGTATAGAGTTCTGTGTGCTTACAATAGGTCTAAAAGGTGCTCTCTCTAGGTTTTTGTGTATTTTAGGAACCATATATAGGTAGGGTGTACTGGGATTCTCTTTGATCAGGAATTTTTTTTCCTGTTCAGTAATGGTTCCCATGGTGACAGCTTGATCAATAATGGTGTTCAATACTTTGCTGAACTCTTTGGTCGGGTTAGAATTCAATTCCAGGTATAGAGAGTTGTCAGAAACATGAGCTTCCACATTTTCATCATAAATCTCAGTGTCTAGTATGACCAGGGAGCCCCCTTTATCTGCCTTACAACACGTAATGTTACTGTTCGCCGCTAGTTGAGAAATGGCATTCCGTTCTTGTATAGTTGTTAGTTTTCTGTTTTTCTTTGATGTTGAATGTGTTGTGTAGTTCTCTCTGTACCATTGTTTCGAATGTGTCAAGAACCTTGTGTCTCAATGGCACCTTGAATGTTCTTTTGAGTTTGAGGCCCATCAGGGTTCATTGATCAGCTCTAGGTTTAGGATCCACTATATTCCTAAAGAAATGCTTCAATCTTAGAGTTCTCATGAATTTGAAAAGACAGATTTGTGTTTCTAGTTCATTTGACTCGTAGGTAGACACGTGTGACATCCCTTTCTGTAAAGTTTGTATTTGGAATGATGATAATTGAGCTTTCGAGATGTTAATCACTAGATTCTCTGACTTCTGGTTGATTTGACTATGGGTACATTCTTTTCCTTTGCGCTTTTGTTAAATGGTAGCGGCAGTTGCAGTCGATAACCTTTCAAGGATTGCCCGGCGGTAATCGCCTCTTATACCATTCGATGATTTAACCAACAAAAGAGGCAGGCACCGGAGACTGGAAGGCAGGAAACAAAGTTTTTATTCCGTCGGAGTAGAACACATCAGATCAGACAGCAAGGTATCGTCACGAGGTGCTCTAACTGCATCTCTGAGGCCTGGCCTCTTATACACACATTTATGGCGATAACACCAGTTTATTGTACATGGCACATTCTTGAGATTGCTTTGAAACATGAAAGAATCCCCAGTTCAGATCCGCTCTCACACATGACTACAGTGGAAGTCCCCACCCCACCCGCAGTAGGAGATGGCTATCACACAGCAGGATATTCCGCCAGTTCCCGGGGGGTGTGTGCAACCGGTCGGGTCTCAGGGGGTGGGGGCCTTGATCTACTGTAATCCCTTTGATGTGAGGTGTTTCCTTTACAGTAGGGGCAATATACAGCATCCGCAGGGCTAGGTGGTGGTCTGGGATCGGCCCAGACAATCGGGTGCAGAGGAAGGGGGTTATCAAAAGGATGAATGACCATGTACGGGATGAAAGGAGGTGTTGGTCAGGCATGGGGTGCGATTCCATGGCAGGGTTGCGCAGAAGGAGAGGTTTTATGGCCCATGTATGAGAGAGCGGGGGTGGCCAGCGCGCGGGGGATGTTCGCAGCGCCTGAGGGACGCGCTGGTGATCGACAATGAGCGGGGAGAGAGAGCGGGGTGCCTAAAATGGGTGCCGTGCGTTTTCTGTGCGTGGCGCTGGGGAGAGGCAAGATGGCGCAGATAATGTTCAGTTCGCAAGCTAAATTTCCACAGTCCTCCCTTTTAACATATCTCGCCAGCTTGTTTAGTTCGGATCTATCCCCATAATACTACGAACTTCTACCTCGTATAGGGCTTTCATTCGTTCCGCTTCAAAGTTCAAAGTCTTAGGGCAGATGCAGTTCATAAAAAGCGAACATACAGGTGGCAGACACTGAATCCCCAAGCAACATCCACATAGTATCACGATCGGTATTAGGATAAACGAAAACAACCTCCACCCCCAGCTCTTTATTGTGTCCCCAAACCAACTCCCAAGCGACCATCCTTCCTGTTCCTGATGAATCTCTGAGGAAAGTCTGTGGAGGTGTTCGATCGCCTTGTAGACTGAGGGTGAGTTGTCCGGTACGTAGGTACAACAGCTGGATCCAATGATGCGGCATGCTCCTCCACGGTCAGCCAGAACCACATCTAGAACAAGGCTGTTCTGAAGAGCCACCAGGCGGACGGCCTGTAGCTCGGCGGTGTTGTTGGTGAGGATGCCAGACGTAATGTTCATTGTTGTTTCGACTGCCTGGGTTAAGTGGCGGATGGCACGGCTGTTTGCCATTGGGCCCCAAAGTGGAACAAGTCCTTTTACTGCGTCCATGAACTGTGCTCCGGTGGAGTCGGCTTGCACAATGTCTTTGGCACGTTTCTGTCGGTGATGGTTTGCTGGAGCCACATATGTCGGAGGAAGGACAAAAGCGATGTAGCAGGTGCCTCCCCAACCTTTCGGAAGCCAGGTGTAGGCCTTAGTACCACAGACGAAGTACATATTTGGGGAGGTAACAAAGGAGGGTGGATCAACTGAGTCCAATGTTCGGGTGATGAGGCAGGAGCTGTGGCCCACCAGCTGCGCCCCCAGGCCTTCGAGGCACACAAGTCCAGTGATGTTGATGACGGAGAGGGTCACTGTTAGGGTGGCGGCCGTTCGTTTCCGGAGGTAAGAGAAGGGGGGTCTGGCTGGGTTGTTGAACACCTGCATTTCAACTCGTTCTTTGGCAGGGATGTCCATGTGAAAGGAAGTGTTTGATCTCAGAGGACAGAAGGGGGCAGAAGTTTTTCCAGTTTTGTTCAGCCAGAACCCATGGTAGAAGTGTGACACAGTTTTGCCGGAAGTGGCATTGTCCTTGTAGCTTTCTTGCAGGAGGATTAGCCAGGCGAGGCAGGAACCATGGATCGAAAAAGGTGAAGGGATGAAAGGGATAGAGTGTCCAGTGGCATGTGGTAGCAATCCACAGATCCAGCAATTAGTGGCATTGGCGGCAAGATTGTGTTGGTGGAGCAACTGCACAAAAGAGTTATTCCAGAACTCCTTACGCCTTTCTCGGAGTTGGGGTGAAAGTGAGATCAGATGGTGTTCTTTCATGGTGGTAGGTTGAACGGTGGTCAGCAATGTCTTATGAGCGGGTGCGCTCTCCTCCATGATCCAGAAGGTGACCATGAGGAGAAGGCAAAAGAGAAGGGTAATAAAAAGTGCAATAGTCTTTGAGCTGTGCATTTTGTCAGTCTTTGGGTTTTTGTAGTGGATCTTCGGACGTCCGGTTGCTTCCATCATCTTCATGTCGGGTGCTTCCATCATCTTCAAGGGACTCGGTAGCGGGCAGAACCACAGACTTTGTTTAATTTCTCTTCTGGAGGCCTTTGGGGTGATTAGGCTACCGTTTTGAGATTTCGACTTAGTTCGTGGTCTGCTTAGCCGAGGTTCCCTCCTTTCGTCGCAGGTTATACCCCTCCTTGGATGGCACAGTGGGATCGGGATATTTCATTAATTCAAGTGTCTCTGTATCCGGGTAGCAGCTCAGGGATGGTTGGTCTTTGTCCAGGGGTTCCTCTTGGGCGGTGATGTTGTCGTCAGGGTCGGTGATATCTTCTTACAATGGTGTGCGTGCAGCCAATTACGCTTCCCCTCCACTCGAAGAGCTGTTCGGGTGGTGATTAGGACTTGCAGGGGGCCCGTCCACCGGGGCTCCAGACTCTTGGTGCGCTGGAAGTTACGCACTAAGACAAAGTCACCGGGTTGGATGTCGTGCCCGGGGCCCCTGGAAGCATCGGGAATGGCTTGCAGCACCTGCTGATGGATAACAGACAACGTTTTAGTTAGGTTGTACAAATAGTCAGACATGAGGACGTCCGGGACGTCGTGGATGGATGTCGGTTTCGGTGCAGTCCAAAGGTTCATGGGCCGCCCGAAGACGACCTCGTAGGGGGTTAAGTGGTGTTTGGTAGGAGTGGAACGCATTGATAGCAATGCTAGCGGGAGAGCGTCTGGCCATTTTAGTCCTGTCATTGCAACTATCTTGGCTATTTTGAGTTTCAATGTGGCATTATGTCGTTCAACCAAGCCCGCAGATTGGGGGTGAAAGACCGCATGAAATTTTTGTTTTACACCCAACCCTTTTAAGATGAGTTGGATAACTTCGGCTACGAAGTGGGGGCCGTTGTCGCTCCACAGAATTCGACAAAGGCCGTAACGGGGGAAGAATTCTTTCAGCAATACCTTTGCGGTAGTCATAGCAGTGTTGTCGCGGGTTGGGTAGGCTTCCACCCACTTGCTGAAGGCACACACAACGACAAGTACGTACTTCAAACCTTGGCACCTTTCTAATTGGATGTAGTCCATTTGTAGGACTTCAAAGGGGTGATTAGAACCCCAAACCCTCCCCGGGGTACAGCAGTTCCTTTCCCAGGGTTGTGTTGGAGGCATACCAGGCATTGTTGGACCAGGCGTTTGGCTGAGTCTGGGATCTTGTCATTGTGCCAAACTTTGGAGATGAGTTCGATCATGGGGGCAGACCCTATGTGTGCGGGGGAGTGTGCCATGGTCAGCATGGGGATCAAGTATGAGTCAGGTAGTAACCATTTGTTCGAGTCTTTAGTTCGCCAGCAACCGTCCTCGTCCTTCAATCCCACCCGTGCCCATTCAGTCAATTTGTGTGGCGAGCTGGCTAATTGGATGTCCCTAATCGTTTCTCTAGCATCCTTCCACTTCTCAGTTTGTGACCTGGTCACATACATGAGGGTCGTGGACCTATTCTCGGCTGTGGTTCGGGCAGTAATGTCAGCCAGAGCATTGCCCTGTCCTATAATGTCTGTCACCTTCATGTGTGCCTGGCATTTGATCACAGCTAGCCGTGTGGGGAGGAGGACTGCTTCGGTCAAGGCGGAGACTAGATCTCCATGTAAGATGGGTGTGCCATGTGAGGTCAGGAATCCCCTCTCTTTCCATAGGAGCCCAAAGTGGTGAACTACCCCGAAGGCGTACTGACTGTCTGTGTAAATGTTTGCGGTAGTCCCTGCTGCTAGGATGCATGCTCGTGTGAGAGCGATCAGTTCAGCCGCCTGCGCGGATCGCTGTGTGATGCGGGCTGTCTCTACAACTGTTCGGGCTGTGGTGACTGCATAGGCGGCTGAGGTGGTGCCATCGGGGAGCTTGATGCATGAGCCATCTACCCACAGTTCTCCGTCAGGGTCCGGGAAGGCAGTATCTCGGAGGTCAACCCTACTCTTGGTCTGTTCGTCAGTGAGGGTCACGCAGTCATGTATAGGGGACGCATTGGGGTCAGTGTCAGGGAGAGGTAGTAGAGTAGCTGGATTCAGAGTGGTGCATCGTTTCAATGTGATGTGGGGTGCAAGCAGAGTCAGTTCATAACCAGTCAGTCGTGCGCTAGTCAGGTGCTGAGTTTTGGTCTCGTTCAGGAGGGTGTCAACCGCATGGGGTACTAATACAGTGAGGGGGTTCGAGAGCACGATCCCTTCACTTTGTCGGATAGAGACAGCAGCGGCGGCTACTGCTCGAAGGCAGGCGGGCAAAGCTCTGGCTACAGGGTCAAGAGTGGCAGAGAAGTAGGCACAAGGGCGTTGTTTAGGACCTATGGACTGGGTTAGAACAGACAACGCGCATCCCTCCCTTTCGTGGGTGAAGAGGGAGAAAGGTTTAGTGTAGTCTGGGGTTCCTAGGACTGGTGCTGAACAAAGGGCATCTCGCAATTCTTTGAAGGAGGACTGGCATTCGGGTGTCCAGGGGAGGGGGAAGGGGACGTCTTTAGCCAGCAGGGAAAGCAGAGGTTTTACAATGAGGCTGAAGTTTGGCAACCACTGTCGACAGAAGGAGGTGAGACCAACCAGGGACCGCACTTGCTTCTGCGTTTTGGGGACAGGGGTTTCTAGGATGGTCTGAATTCGGTCAGGTGTAAGTTTCCTCCCGTCTTTGGATAGTAGGTGGCCTAGATATGTCACTTGGGGTTGGCAGAATTGCAACTTCTTCCTGGAGACCTTGTGACCGTTTTCCGCGAGGAAGTGGAGGAGGTGAATGGTGGCTGTGACGGCAAGTGGAGTGGTGTCGGCCGCCAAAAGAATGTCATCGACGTACTGTATTAACACCACTCCATCGGGTAGTTGGACTGCATCTAGTTGTCTCTTGAGGGCTTGGCTATAAATGCTGGGACTCTCAGTGTAGCCTTGGGGTGCCCTACAGAATCTGTACGAACGGGCTTTTAAAGTGAAGCCGAACAGGTAGCGGCTGTCTGGGTGGATGGGGATGGAAAAGAATGCGTTCTTGAGATCAATAACGGTAAAGGTGGTGGCAGTGGACGGAATCAGGGTGAGGATGGTGGTGATGTCTGAGACCACGGGGTACTGAGGTTTGACTACTTTGGTAACTTCTCGTAAGTCAACAATGAAGCGGTATGCTTTCTCATCTCCCTCGCCTTGCTTTTTTACAATTGGTAGGATAGGGCTGTTGCAAACATTACTGACTACTTCTTCTACCACTCCTGCATCGACTAGGGACTGGATGATTTCCACCAATGCCTTCTCGCCTTCGGGCGATATCCGATACTGTGGAAGCTTTGGGAGCACTGCGTCCGGTCGGACGGTTATGTGTACAGGGTCGATCACCATGCGCCCTACATCTGAGTCGGTTTTAGCCCATAGATGTGAGGGTAATGTGTCGAGTAGGGACAGGTCAGCATCGGTTATAGAGAACATACGTCGTGTGAGACAAGGCCTGAACAGATCTGGGTTATCGTGCAGGATGACTCGAACTCCGTCTGGGGAACATCTGATGGTAGCTCGGAAATGTTTTAGCAAATCGAGTCCCATAATAGCATTGGGGGTGTTGGAGGAGAGCAGAAATGTCGCATCAGTGATGTTATCTTCTAAGTCAAAGGAGATTGGTGCGGACAAGGGATTAGTGGAGGGCGTTCCATCAAAGCCTATTGAGGTTACGTGTCAGCCAGACAAGGGTGCCCTAGGAATCAGTCGTTTAGATAACGCACTACGTGTCGCCCCAGTATCTACCAAAAATTGAGACTTTGTGCCCAAGACCTTAGCAGTGACGTAAGGACCTTGCTGGTCAACACGGAGTTCGACTGGATCCCTCCCTTGCCCCTGGCGGTCCTATGCAAAGTCATGGGTGTTCTCGTAGTCGGACTGCTGGCACTGGTTCTGTCGGGGGCGGTCAAAGGTGTTTGGTCTGCCTGGCCTGTCGTTTGTGGCGTCGTTCGTGTACCCTCGTCCCTGTCCTCTACTTCTGGGGTCATGTGCTATGTCTCTGGTGTCTCTATTTCTGTTCATTTCCAGAAGGACCGGGCACTGAGATTTCCAGTGTCCGAACCCTCTACAGAACGCACATTGGTTCCCGTCTAAGTCTCTTCGTCCAGCGTAGGGTGCAGGTGTATGGTCTCTAGGGGGTAGCTTTCTAGGAGCGGTCGGTTGGTAATTTCCTTTGGGAGGCTCCCTTCCTATGGTCACCCCTTGTAACTGAGCTATCATTACTCTTTCCTTCAGTTCCTTTTTCTTTCTTTCGGACGCCCTATCGCTCTCATTCTTTTGGTGTTCGTAGTATTGGGCCATCTAAAGGATAGCTGCGGGTTTGGAGGCTGCCCAACTACTTTCGCTGGTCTGTAGCTTCTGGGAGACTTCTTGTGACAGACCCTTCACGTAATTCTGGACAAAGAGGTGATGTCCGGTTGCAGTGGTCATGTCCTGGCCACTATAATCGGAAAACACTGTCTCGAATCGAGAGAAGTATTCAGACACATCCTCCTGGGGTTTCTGGCGACAAGCCGTCACTATCGACCAGTCTACCTTTCTTTCTGGGATTAGAGTCTTCAATTTCTGTACAATCTTGTCTGGGAGCTCCAATATGGCTTTTGGGGGTTTTTGTCCCGGTTCTCGCTGTTCATCTATGGTATCGAGTTGGACCCAGGTATATCCGAACGGCTCAGCATGGTCGACTTTCCGGATTTGCTTCCACACATCAGCCGGCAGACATAACCCGAAGAACAAGTCGATATCTGCTAAGGTCATTATTGTTGAACCTAAGGCTGTACCTAGTTCGGTGTAGAAGGCAGTTGGGTTCTTTCTTAAGTCGGGTAGGGTTTTTCTAAAGGTCAAAATGTCTTGTCGGTCCCATGGCTGGTAGACCCAGTTATATACAACCCTTCCCTTCGCATCTTGGTGGTTGATGTCGTCGTGTGTTCCCTGACCTCGTGGGGGGACCCAGTAGGGGGCGGCTTCTTTGATGGGCATCATGGTATCAGCCCTTCCTGCCTGGGGTTCAGTCGCTATGGGGGTCTCTGCTTTGGTTGTCTGTCTGTGTTCGTTAAGATGCCGGGAGACCTCGAGTGTACGAGTGAAGAGGTCCGTCACATCGCCCTCTCCTCCTTCCCCAATGTCTACCTTCCTATATAGGGTCGCTAAGCCTTCGGGACCTTTATCGTGGTACCTATCCTCATATGTATTCAGGGCGTGATAACAAAGTCGTACGACGAAGTGCCGTCTGTGGTTGTCGGCATACGAGTTATACATGTCTGTTATATACTCCTCACTTTCCTTTCGCTCTACTAGTGTCCTTACTACCTTATCGATTCCGGCTCGTTCATCCTTTGTTAGTCGATTCACTCTGGCGGAATCTTTCTTTCTCATTTCAGGGTCATCTAACGTTATTGCTAACGTTGTGTTCAGTACAAGAGGCTCGGCCGGCGCGGAGGCCGTGAGGACCGAGGCACTGGTACTGCTTTCGCTTGCGTTTGGGGGTTGTGGGTGCTGCGCTACCGGTTGGGAGGGTGCGTATGGAGGGGGCATGTAGATGATCGGGGGACCTAATAGCAATTCGTCATTCGTTTGTTGCTTGGAAGGTAACTCAGGGTAGAGCGTAGAGGGGGTCCTAACAGGGTACTGGCCTGATGTTTCAGACTCTTGTTTTAGTTTAGCTTCCTTTCTCTCCTTTATCTCTTCCTCTAACTTTCTAGCGGCAAGGTGAGCTGCCTTTCGTAATTCCTTTTCTGCTTTTACTTCTTCCCTCTTTTTCCGTTGCGTTGCTTCTTTGCGCCACATGCCGATACTGTCGAGCATAGTAGGCGTCGTTTTATTACTACGTAGAGCTATTTCTAGCGTTTCCATTTTATGGTCATCGAAGGATCCCATCAGTGGCCACTGACTCTCGGGGTCCTTCTTTGTATATTTATGCCATAGCTTGCTATAAGCTACGGCGACTAGTCCGTATTTAGTGAACATGTCCTTATTAGGGGTGCCTTCCAGTGGAGCCGGATGGTTCACCTCTAATAAGCGGTCTGGGCAGAACCAACTACCAATCAGTGGGGAGAAGATAGGTATGACGGGTTACAACGGGGACAAAAGTCAGCACTACCTATCTTTTCACTGCTTGCAAAGACTAGATAGAATATCTCTATTCCACGTTATTTGCAAGCAGAGAATACCTCCAAAGAACCAATATCGAACAACTAGTGTTCGGACAATCAATCAATCAATGGTGAGAAAGAGATAAGCACGACGGGTTACAATGGGGGACAAAAGTCTGCGTTACTTATCCTTCACTGTCTGCAAAGACTAGACAGAATATCCCTATTCTACGTTGTTTGCAAACACAGAATATCTCAAGAAGTACTATTCTTCAAAACAATCAATATTCGGACAATCAATCAGTGGGGAGGAAAAAAATAGGCACGACAGATTACAAAGGGGGACAAAAGTCCGCGTTACCTACCCTTCACTATCTGCAAAGGGAGAGAGAGTATTTCTACTCTTCCCCGTTTGTAGACAGCGAATACCTCAAAAAGAGCAATCAATAAGCAATACTAGTATTTTCAATCAATCAATCAATTATTTAGCGATCTGTCGTATTTCACGACCTTACCCGGACCGCGTGGACAGTTTCTCGTCTTCCGCCTCCAGCGCCCGATCGTCCTCTACTCTCCGTTATTGCCGCGGCACTCCTGATGGTTCCCAGTCAGGACCGTAGATCACTCGAGAGAGGTCTGCTCGGAACCAGTGAAGTTCGGATGATCGGCTGCCAGACGAGGGTCTATCGGGCAGGAGCTCTCCCGATCGTTGCAGTCGTTCACTCTGTCGTCGGGACCTCTCCCACTGGATCCACGTGTCGCTGATGGGCCCCACGCTTGGGACGCCAATTGTTAAATGGTAGCGGCAGTTGCAGTCGATAACCTTTCAAGGATTGCCCGGCGGTAATCGCCTCTTATACCATTCGATGATTTAACCAACAAAAGAGGCAGGCGCCGGAGACTAGAAGGCAGGAAACAACGTTTTTATTCCGTCGGAGTAGAACACATCAGATCAGACAGCAAGGTATCGTCACGAGGTGCTCTAACTGCATCTCTGAGGCCTGGCCTCTTATACACACATTTATGGCGATAACACCAGTTTATTGTACATGGCACATTCTTGAGATTGCTTTGAAACATGAAAGAATCCCCAGTTCAGATCCGCTCTCACACATGACTACAGTGGAAGTCCCCACCCCACCCGCAGTAGGAGATGGCTATCACACAGCAGGATATTCCGCCAGTTCCCGGGGGGTGTGTGCAACCGGTCGGGTCTCAGGGGTGGGGGCCTTGATCTACTGTAATCCCTTTGATGTGAGGTGTTTCCTTTACAGTAGGGGCAATATACAACATCCGCAGGGCTAGGTGGTGGTCTGGGATCGGCCCGGACAATCGGGTGCAGAGGAAGGGGGTTATCAAAAGGATGAATGACCATGTACGGGATGAAAGGAGGTGTTGGTCAGGCATGGGGTGCGATTCCATGGCAGGGTTGCACAGAAGGAGAGGTTTTATGGCCCATGTATGAGAGAGTGGGGGTGGCCAGCGCGCGGGGGATGTTCGCAGCGCCTGAGGGACGCGCTGGTGATCGACAATGAGCGGGGAGAGAGAGCGGGGTGCCTAAAATGGGTGCCGTGCGTTTTCTGTGCGTGGCGCTGGGGAGAGGCAAGATGGCGCAGATAATGTTCAGTTCGCAAGCTAAATTTCCACACTTTGCCCTCCTAGTTCGACTATTGTGTCTGGGCCTCTTCCTAAAAAAGGCACTGTTTCTATGTTTTCTAGATTTGAGGTTGAGGGTCTACTGTCTTTGTCCGAAATACTATTTGTAGGTGATGCTCTTTGGTACCCTCTCTGTTGTGAATCGTCTGAAGATGTTTCTTCCTCTGTTGATCGGTTATTAAATGAGCGTTGTTGTCTTCTAGAAGCATAGACTTCAGCCCAGTTGTAGGCTTCTCCCAATTTATAATGTACTGTATCTCGCTTACATTTTCTAAGCTTTCTTTCATTTATTTCCTTCGTATATTTATCCAATTGTAAATTGATGTCTTCAAGTGTCTTTCCCCATTCTTCGCTGGATAGTTTCTCACTCAGTTCTTGTTTAAGTTGTAAAACTTATTTTTCGAGTTCTTCCAATAACTTGGATAGTTCTTCAACTATTAGGAGGATCAGATCGAGTGAACATTTGTTTTAAATCCCGTACCAACGTTCGGTAGATCATGTGTTATTCTTGCACAGTGTTGACTTCAGTGGTATACGTAACCCCGTCGGTATTCTTTGAACTTTGTGATATCTTATGAAGGTGCTCGTGTGAAGGCGTTGGTTGATTTCTCTCTTTGCTGTAAAAAGTAGCTGTCTGATGTTCAATTGTATTGATCCTGTGCTTGAAGAAACGCATTCTGGTTCTTGGATTAATGAATAAGTCCGGTTTGTGTCATCCAGTGAAAAGCCGAAAGTATCGGCTTTATTTCCTGTTGGGTTTGCTATGTCTTCGTATTGTGGAAATATGGATTTTCCTGGTCAGTTATGTCCCCTATCTTGGACCCCAACGGTTCTATGTGCATGTTACAAGTACATGTATGTTCCCTCCAGTTCCAGTTATGAAGACGCAAATACATGTGCGTCCACCGTTAACATGTCCTCTTTCAGATCCGCCATGAATGAGCCGGATATTCCATTCCTAAGTACAAAAGGCCACCGCCTTTATATGGTTCACTTATGCCATTTTACAGTCCAGGCAAGTAGGCCCGGATTCTGTCATCAAGTTTTTCTTGCTTTCTGCCTCTGAAGCTCCAGCCTGAGCCTGCATCTGTGACCATGAACTTTGTCTCATTCCCTGCGCGGCTCACGAAGCCTGACATCAGCTTGCTGCCTGCCAAGAACTGTATTTCACCTTCGAAATTATCTGCTCCGTTCCCTGCCCAATGCATTCCTGTCTAGTAGTTTCAGTAAACATTCTTCCAGCTACCGAGCAAAGGCCCGGTTTCTCTGTCTTTATGCAAGTAATTCATAGCCCTGTTATTATGGAAGATTCCTGCCCTCGCATCTAGTGTAGACACTTAGACGCTTGTACACGCACTAACAGTCAGTATAGTCAGTATAGAATAAGATTCTACTCTAGAAGACCTCTCTTTTGGATAAACATAGTTCTTTAAACATAGGATGTTAGATATGATTTGGGATTAGGTTGACTTGACCCTCCAGACTTCTGTCGCCACATGTAGAGCTAAATGTCAAGTCCCCTTCACCCCCTAGTTGCACGTCAATCACACGTCATGCTGCTGTGCGCGCATCTCTGCCAAGTATTTCTGCTGACATTGCGAAATTATTTCATAGGTCCACCCATATGTGACATCACAACCAATGACGTTTCCTTGTTACACCCAATTACGCCTCCTTCAGCTACGCATGTGAAATATTATCTTTGCTATCAATTGTTACGCCTCTTGCATTGGCCTCACTGTAATGCCTATTGTATAAAAGTGAATAATTATCAACAATGTATGTACTTCACTTCCTGAACCTTCGTGGTGATGGAACCTGGAGCAACCGATTATAATCGACCATTGGAATAAAGCCCATTCCGAACCTCTAATACCACGGATTCTGCCTCTTATTTACTGAGCTAATTTATTATGTTTCTGTATCAAATTAAGTCCCGGTAATTAAATTATTTACCACAGTATGACATGTTAGTTAGGTGGGTGCCGACTGATGTGAACAGAGGGAATGTAATAACTTAGTCGAGAGAACAGTCGCACTCCTGGTTTATAAAAAAAAATGTTTTGGGGAAAAAGTAGGGTTTCTTTAGGAAAGTTAATCCTGAGGTATGGGTGCTGTAGATAGTCACCTCCTGTTCTTTAGGTGATTAACTGAATAACTGCAGCACTCCTAAGCAAACCGGTCGCTTTTATAAACTTGTCAAACCAATTTTTAATTTTCAAGTTACAAGTTTATGAAAGCGACGGTTTGCTTAGGAGTGCTGCAGATTTGGCTCTTCCCAGAGTGAAGAGACTCTTTTCAGTTATTTAGTTAATCACCTAAAGAACAGGAGGTGACTATCTCCAGAACCCATACCTCAGGATTAACTTTCCTAAAGAAATCCTACTTTAAAAAAAAAAAAACTTTTTTATAAACCAGTAGTGCAACTGTTCTGTCAACTAAGTTCTATAAGGGTGGCCATAGGTTTTCACCAATTGCTTACACAGTTATCTACACCAACTTCATTCCTGGTGGTTAGAGATAGTCTCAAAGTTCTGTTGTTGAGTATCTGGCATTGTTAAGCTGTGTTGGACCCATGCCTGTTTTTCTCTGAACTTTTCTGTTTTATACGTATGTATGTTTGATGCAATGTGTAGCGTGTTCTAATACTGATATTTCCCTAGTGGTTAGCTCTGTTGCTGTGTCTGAGTAGTGTTGTGGTGTTGTGGATATATGTGTAGAGGTGTACTCTAAGGTATTGTGTAGATGGTTCGGCAGGGTGTTGGTGGTACATGCTGTGGGAAGCCCTTTTCTAGTTGGGTATATGACTTATCTAAACTATGTTGAATACATGAATCATGTTCTACCTAATGTGTTTTTGGGGGTAAGGAGCTGTCAGTAAGTGCTTTTAGAAGCTCACGAAAACTATATGGCATGCTTGTGCCAATGTGCATATTTATTGCATGTTTTGTTTCTTGAATTCCTTTGGCTTTTGGGCTCTTCTGCATCAAATGTAAATAATAAAATCTTTCCGAGGTTGATCCTTAAGTAGTACATTTGATTATGGTTCAAAAATACATAATATTTAGTTACTGTATGTATGTGGTATTTGTATCACGTGAGCAGAGGCAAAAGGCAGCACTGTACTTTACAGGATGAAAAGATACAGGTTACAAGGCAAACATACAGTTAACAAGTGACTGGAAGTGTGGCAGGGTTCTAAGGGTGAAAATGAAATTTTACTGGGTAGTGATTAGTGTTCTTAAAAGAGGTTGACATCAGCTGTTTCCTAAATTGGAGGTATAGCTGTTTGCTCCTGCTGGAAACATGGTTGTATTTCCAGAGCATGAAAGCATATATGGAAAAGGCCTGTTGCCTTATATTTGTTCTTGAATTTTTGCATCTCCTGTCTGATGGATGAATGGTGTCATGGCTGGGGCCGTGCCGAGAGCCCTAGGAGGTGGTGAACTCACCAGCTAAATAGGCAGGAGTGCCCGTTGTGACAGTCATTGTTTTCAATCATCAAATGTCCTTTACTTTCCACAGATATAAACAAGCTAGGTGCTACTCGAGTAACTTGGCAAATGGCTAGATTGAGGTTGCAACATTTAAGAAAACATGTTATTGTTTTATAACAAGCAACAAAATAACAAAACAGAAACTAAGATGCACATGGTTACAGTGCCGCCATTATGACCATCCTATGTAACAAATTACACCAACATTCATACGTTTTCAGAAAGATAGTGTGTTTCATTATTGAGAAAGAGGATAATCAGTAGTCATCAGGATATTTACCACACCTGACAGTCTAACCTCCTAACGTGGCCAAAGGCCTCAGATCTTGTCATGTTTATTAGGAGGATTTTCCAAGATCGGTCTCTGGAAGTCCAAGAAGAATAACGCCCACCTGTTTATCACATTCACAGTTTAGTGTGAGTTATGTTTCATAATGAAAAGTAGGACATCGGGTACACGAGGCAGTTATTTCTGTCTCATATCTGTCATAAACGTCACAGGATTATGTGGGCTAGTGGCTTCACGGTCAAGGTGGTTGTAATACAGATTGGCTCTTTTAGTTATTCTGTCCCCCAAAACACGGATGGAGGGTAGGTTAATGGACCACAATATCACTCTCAGCAAAATCTGGAACTGTGATGTCCACGATCACCAAGGAGCCCATACCTTTCTATAGGAGGGTCGCTAGCACTAAGCACCTACACTTCATTGTAGGTCAACCACCTTACCCCATGCTTATGGTATACTTTGCACAAAGGTGGGGTCAGACCTACATAGGATGATCATCTTTGGCAATACAGGCATGAAACATGTCAACATGTTGTATCAAATTCAATTTATTTGATCACACCTTTCTTATCCAGGAGAAGGTAGGATCACTATATCCCTAAGTTTCTGCATTGTTTTAGCCTTGACATACATTCTTTCACTCTAATTAAAACAAAACTATAAAGTATCTATAGCCAATTTTAACCTAGATCCAGTTCCAATCTTCCAACTCTTATACTGGGCTACACTAACATTTCTAGTGTTCCTTCAGCAAATCAAAAAGATGTCGGGAAAGTGCCCCTTAGTGGGGCAAGTTGAGAATTGCAGCACCAGCCCAATAAGGAGCAGACCCGATGATAAAGCATGCCACCTTTGGGAGGATAAGGACACTTTATTCTAAGACCATACGCTCCTCGTGACCAACGACGTTCTGGTTCTCTTATATACGACCTTGAAATTAGATATCGGAATGGTACACCCTATTGTTATTGTTGAACTACTTAGGAGATTGTATACGGACTGCCCAATTCTCCTAAGTTCAAGAAGTCCACAACCAGCCCTTATTACATAAACCTGGACATCCTAAGCATACACAGCCATTATGAGTTTTTATTGCTTTTACAAACTGCTGTTGAACTAGTCTAAGCTTTTCTAGCATTTGTTTCTGTGATCTGGTGCCAGCATTGATCCCTGTAGAATTTGAATTGCATACAAATGACTGCATCACTCCAAGTCCTAGTCACTCACTTTAATTTTGTTCATTATGAGGGGCAGGCCTGCCAGCAGACACCACCAATCAGTACACTACATTTAAAAATAAATGGTCCCTTCTCCTCCTCACATATCCTGTTTTTGTAGAAAGCAACAGGCACAACAAATTAAGTTGGCCTGGAGATAACAGGGCCATAGGAATGGTATTAATCCTTTAACGGGAGGGTGCAGGACTCTGAATAATGCAATTACCAGTAAGTAATTAAACATGTCCTCTACATCCCTCCCTTGCTTGACTTCATTAGATTATGAGATGTACCCAAACACTACCATGACAACTCCTATGAAATTAAAGGAACTTTAATTATATATGAGACATAAAGGTGTTCTCCTATTTACTTCATAGAGGTAAGAACCCTAGAACCAAAAACGTAACTCAGCTATAATCCCTGCATCACTCTATAATGATTCACAAAAGTATAGAACATTTTACAGGTGGCTGCCATACATATCTCTGAAAAGGGTGCTCCCTGGATCTCCTTTAGAGAGGTTGGCATACCCCATTGTTGACCTGCCTTGAACTCCCAGGGATGGCAACCCATCTGTCTTATATGAATTGGCTTCCTTCTTAGCGGGCCCAAAATGTACAATAAGTGAGAATGGCCCTTCTCACTCCCAGGCAGTGCAACCTCATTTCTTGCAAATTAGGAGGCAAATGAAAAATACTAGAAGAACCACTTTGTGCTCTGTGTGAAAAGATCAATTTACTTTGGGAACACAAGAGGGTCCTGTATGCAGGATGATTCAATCCTCAACAACTTAAACATGTGTGATTACAGGATAAAGACCCCATGTCACCAAATCTTGAGGCACAAATTATTGCTACTTGAAACAGAGTTTTTAATGTCAGAATCCTAATTTCTTTTAAATCTAGAGGCTCAAAGGACAGATCTTTTCGAGCCCTTTGCTCTAGAAGGAGATACCAAGAAGGAAGGCTCTGTATGCTCTGAAAATACCTTTGGTTGGTTTCTGAGATGGGTCTAGATATATTAAACGAATCGAGGGAGGAGAGGGCTTGAAAAAATAACAATAAATTTCATTGTTATCAAGGTCCAGCATACATGCCCAAGCAACAGTGAAAACAGAAGGTATGCAGTTCCTAGCGTTAACGCAAGGTGTGACAGAATAACAAATGGGTAACACAGTGGTGACACGGAACTATGGTGAGTCTACAGCGGCTGGCGCGTCACTAGGTGGACGGCGTGTATTGAGTAACGGAACCGACACTATAATTTAGTGTGTACTCCCCCCAGCCTTGTATGCAGCACAACCAAGGAGGGTGTGCTTTTTAACTACGGTACCACACTTTTTTAGGGTGCTGTATGCGTGCTCACTACTCAGTCTCTTATAGACATTGGGCACCACCAAAGAGGTGTAGGTAGCCGCATTAATTCCCTGGTCCTGATGAATTGCCATTTATTATATACAAAGGCAAGAAACATGTTGACCTCTTGATCACGTCAGCACATACACTCACTTAACTATTGGTGTCACATGTGCAGACTGTATATTTTTTAACCAGGATGGTGACCACACTGTATTAAAATTATTTAGTGGATCACCTACCCCTGTTTTAATTGGTTCACTTTAACCCCATTTGCACCTACACTCACATATGTCTTAATACTGTTTTTTCAACCCCACACACACATCACTCACCGGCGTTGGAATAATAGATCTCCGCTAGGAAGGCCCTATTAGGTGCCTGATCGGGCATTGCACTCGCCGGCCCGATAATGAGCAAAGACCCGGTCATGAAGCAAGACACCCGCTTGTTGGGTGTGTGAGGGTCTTCTTTTCCAAATAAGGAGTTACCTTTACTCCTGCTTCTCACCATAGTTCCGTGTCACCACTGTGTTACCCATTTGTTATTCTGTCACACCTTGCGTTAACGCTAGGAACTGCATACCTTCTGTTTTCAATGGGTCTAGATATGACACTTCTTCTTTGGCTAGATGGACACAGCTCCGATTACTGACACTGAGTGACTTGTTTGCAGATAGATGTATCACTTTCTTGGTTCGGTTAATGACGACTGAGACCTCCTGGTAACACAGTTTAGTAAATATTCGACTCAGGGTGGTGGGGGGGTGGGGTGGTAGGGGTCATTTGGAACTGAGCTTAAATGAGCCATTTCTGATGGATTATGGGACAAGGTTGTGTGTTACTGTCGCTTGGTCTCTCTTGAAAGATGAGATTTAAATATACCCAATTTAATTACCTGCGCAGAACATATATGACTCAGAAAACTTAACTTCATTAGGGGTGCCAATGATGCACTTCGTCCTAGGTGCGATGTAGAAGACGCATACTTTTTTCATTTGGTGTTTGTAGCCATCCAGTTCTGGTGGTCTGCCATAGACTGTCTTCATGATCCACTTGATAGGACAGAACTACATACACCTGGAGCATATTTATTTTAGGTTGTTTTTTTTGAGGACCCAAGTGTAAAAAAGCTAGAAATAAATTTCTTGACTAGATACTAGTCTTAGCTAGGAGGTGCAATTGGGTTTCATTCAGTGCTTAATTTGAGCCTGTGGTTTCCGGTGCCCAGCGCCGGCACTTAATTGTCAGCACCGGCATTTATGACAGCTCCCACATATTGATGCTGTTTGTGTCATTTAGAGATAAGGAGAACAACAGTTAATTATTAATTCAATATGCATCAAAAATAACAAATGCCTGCTGCCCTATCTATTCTTGAAGCTTTAAGGGCCTCGAACAGACTGAATTGTCACACTTGTAGCAGTGTGATGGTTAGTAGTTGTGTAGGTACTGTCATTGACAATGCTGGGAGTGGCAATGGGAGAGGCAAGCTGCGGTAGCCTCCTGGCGAGGGCCCTGCCACTTAATTTTGTACAAATTAACCACGGAATTAATTGGAAATCTCAGTCTACCCCTCCATTAGGTAAATGTCCCAAAGATGTCACACTTTGGGCACATTGCGAAAGTATGGTAATGCACACACTTGGGGGGGGGGGGGGGGGGGAAACACGCTCTAGCGATCCCATAGCTGCATTGTGGGATAAGATTTTGTTCATGTTCAAAGACCCTGATATTTTTACGCACCTTTTTTTCACAAGAAGCAAATGATTGATGATAATTCATTATAGGAGTGTCTGTCATAGCCTCAGAGGATGTCTTATACAGGATTCTGACCTGTATCGCTACTGTTGGCTACAATTATATGGCTCTGTCCACCAGGAAAGTACTAACTCTTTTTTGTCTGTAGTTCATTATTCTACGTTTACATCTGTTCATAGTAAGTTTCCTTTCTATGTTCCTCTCCTTAGAGGGTGGATTGAAGGAAGGTCGTAGAATACTAAATGCAACATGATATGATTGTAACTATCAATAAGTTTTTCATGCCACAGAACTCGTGAACAAGCTGTAACCTACATGTGATTTCTGTAACTCTTGGCAACTGTTGCATGTGTACTTCATTTCTGAATCAATCTAAAAACTCAATAAACAGAATTTAAAACAAAGTGAACAGATGGATATCCAAACCATGCATACATATCTAAAAAAATAAACATTTGGGAGGCAATACTGCCTGGCATACTCCCTGCGCTCATGTATACATATTGCATAGTTGCATCAGCACTAATTATTTTACTCTTGGAAGACTATTGCTACTTTTGTATTGAAGCTACTGTTATGGATTCTTTTCCACTGTTAGTTGCTATTCACCTGTACACTGCTCTGAACGAGAAAACTGCAATAAACAGAATAAAGAAAAATACCCAAGAATGCCTTAGAATTTGCCCAGTCAAACCAAAGTGAAAACTCCCAAAAAGTTGCTTAGCCAATCGGAGAGCTGCCACACACAAATTCCTTTAGACACCTGCCTCCAGTTAGCGTACACAGGTGTCTCACGTGAACTACTGCTCCTAGAAAATACTGTCCCCTTGCCCTCAAGGGAGATTCGTGTGTCGGGGAGCAGAGTCTCTCGCTTCAGAAGCGCAATGCTACTCCATGCAGTCCAAACCAGATGTGTGCTCTGAATAGCGCCTCAGCTCTCTTGCAGCCCAGAAGGGGCGCTCTGCATACTTCCAAACTAACGGAACGCCGTGCCGGCTGGATGAAAGAACCACACCTCCCATTCCCACCACAATGCGATGTTGCAGAGAAACGAGGGAGCGTGCCTTGAGGGTCAGCACAGTGCCTCACCGCTCCATAATCTGGATGACGAATGTTATGATGCAACTGCTGCCCGCACACGACTGCGTTAGGGTTGATGCAGACAGAAAAAAACAGAATTTGTGAGGAGGAAGAGTAACTTTTATTCTGAAAAGAGTGTGCTAATTGGTGGTGTCTGTGGAGGCAACACTGCGCCTCAGGTTTTTTGAAATTTGTTTTTATTTGAATTTATCAAAACACATGAAACAGTAGTAAGATCCCATGGGACAGGGCGTCGCAAGACTACCTCTCATAATGTCATGAATAAAGCAAGGGACACGAGTTCTTCAGATGGGGCCAAACCATCCTGCAGTGCTTTTTGTAATTTGAGAATTCACTTTTTATTCAATAATTTTCATATTTAGCATTAGATACTGCAGTGGACTTCCCTCTAGTTTTAACATTGTGTGTGCTCCTAATGAGCACATTTTACTGTTGCCGAAACTTCTCTGTCTTCTGTAGTGTTAACAGTAGACAGGGAAACTCTCTCAAGTATGTGTTTTTAAGGAATAGCAAACGTTTCACAACTTTTGTTCTTCACCATTACTGATCATATGCTAAAACTGCATTTTATCACATACAACGTTTTATGCAATTAAACTAAGACTACAGTGAGTGCGTGAAGCCGTAGCATGTGAAAAAACATGGGTTTGAGAAAACCAAAATGCAAGATTGTAAACTCCAAAACGTCCTCTGCCAGAGTATCTACCATACATTAATATCTCCCTATATTTAACTATATCGACATGCGCCTAAACGCACTGTCGAGGACTAGGAATATACGTTTGTCAACATTTTGTGAGTTGTGAGTAGGTGGTTTTGAATCTGTTTTTATAGTCTTGTTTTGCCAATGTATTGGAACTGTTGGGAAATGAATTATCTGCAATGATTGACTATCACTGGTCTGATTTTGATTGAGTCTATTGGCTTCTTTAGGAAAATGTGTGATAACACTGCAGTTGTTAATCGTGTTGCAGCATATGGAAATATAATAGTGGTGCTACAATGGGGCTGAAATGGAACATTGTTGTGCTGCATCTTTTCAGGGCAGGCTGCTCATGTTTTACACCATTCATGGGTACTCACAAACTTTTTCTCGGGGGCCAAAATTACAGTCTGGCTTGTGGCCGAGGGCTGCACAGATGGGCCTGCGTGATGGGGGCAGGGTCGGTGGGAGAGGCGGGGTCAGTTGGGGCAGGGCTACTGGGGTGAAAATAAAATCACCCCCTTTTCAAAACATGACTAGACAATGCTGTATTTCGAAATGCGATATATATGTGTATGTTTTTATTTTTATTGGGGTCTGTGTGTTTCTGACCATAGTTTTCGATCTTTACCTTGTTTTGACAAAAACCCAGTTCCCTGCTCTTAGGCCCTCAGTTGCGCAGATACTTAGACACAACTCATACCCCTATGCCTCTTAAAGTCGCTACGAACAACCATCAATGGGCTAGTTGAGAGTTTACAGTACCAAGCCCCAAGATCATCCAGCAAAACTCAGAAGCGTAAAAGCAAAGTGCATTGATAGAGGTAGGTTTTCTATCCTCATTCCAGCCCACTGTGCACACCCCAGCTCATGAAACTTACCACATGAATGTAACCGCAGGCAATACAAGCATCAGTGACAGCATGCAGTCTTATTTTTAATGGACCGAGACAGTACATGCATAAATGGTCCCATGCTGTAATGTGCATGCTTGGGCCCACACAATACATGAGTTCATGTACTTGGGCTGTAATGCACATTTTCAATGGCACAATGTCCGGCATAATGGGCAAGAGACGTGCTGTGTTTCACGCTGCCTTCTCAATGAGCTTCCCCAACAATGCAGCAGAGGTATTGTAGTGTCATCTCCAAAGTGACTATCATCTCAGGAAGGTGCATGTCATTTAATAATAATGCATGTATCAGACAGCATGTCTACTGCTATTCTTCCCTATTCTTCCCTAAGCCCCACTCTCAATTACTCTGCTCTTAGAGTCTGCTGTGATCCAAGGTTTTCACTCTGTCCCTGCACTCTGACTCTGACCCTACCGGACCCTACTCTATGACTGTTTCATGCTTGCCATATTCCTCTCCTCTACCCCCTCATCCTACCACTACCCACCACTTTGGCTTTAATAATTCACTTTTTTCCTGACCCGTCCTGCAGCCTGGCACTCTGTCACAACTTTACACTTCTACTGTTTTACCCTCAATGTACACCACTTATTATACCTCTCCCCTTACCCATGGTTATTTCCTTATCTAATAAATGCCCCTCACACTGTCCCTACCCCCACTTTCTATTACCATCATCACAATCTGCTCCCAGTACCTCTTTGCTCAGCTCATAAGCTTCCTCTGTCTGACACTCCAACCTCATTATTACACCGCTCTTCACTCTGCTTATACTCCTTTCCGGGCCCGTCTATTTCACTATGGTCATAGCCTGTCATTTTACACCTACTCTGGCCCCAAGTTCTTAAACTTCATTCTCTCTCCACACCTTGACTATTTAAAGCTGTTCCTGCTCTCCCTCCATCACACTCTACCCCTATCTGGTCACACCCTTTTGATGCCACACTTGTCTACTTTTTTCAGCATTATTTCTCTCACTCTCCTCATAAGCTATCAAACTGCCTACTCTCTAATTGTGCCCTAACACCTCATCCTATGCCTAACCTTGCACGCTAATGCACCACTCTGCGCCTACCCTCTCATTGTGCCCTATTGCGTCACCCAGCGCCTACCCACTCATTGTGCCTGTACACCTTCACTCCACTGAAGGTTCACTCCATTGATAGGACAGTCCCGTGTCCTTCCTGCAGTTCTGCTCTACACCTTCACTCCACTGCTTCCCTTCACTCTGCTGATAGCTCGTAGCTGTTGCTTCCATTATTGTGTCTTACCCCTCACTATTTCCTTTCCCATGTACCTGACTTACCACTCACCTTCCATATATATCGCTCAATATAGTCATTATGTGTAACGCAGCCCATTCTGCCTGTCCTTACTCTGCTCCTGCACCCTCACACTCCTCCTAACCGGCAATACCCTTACTCTGCGCTCCTACTCCCTTGCTCTCTTCTGTTAACCCCTAACCTTTCCATACCTCCTTACTGCGCTTCTCATTCTGCTTTTATGCTTTACTCCTACATAGTCTGCCAGTACCTAAGTTTTCCTTTCTCTCCCCCTTCCCCTTACCTCTACCATCTCATTCTGCCTCTGCCCATTCATCTTTGTACACACTGTCCCCCTGTCCCCTCAGCTCTGACTCTACCTAATGAGTGCCAAAACCAATAACTATTTGCTGTTCAATTCTGCAGCATAAAAGACCTGATGCTACATCTGTGCCATGACTATAAATGAAAACGCTTTCTTGAGTAATGCCCAAAGCAAGTTGAATTGCCTGTAAGAAACGTGGGGAAGCTGGGATTGATACATAACTATCCGGCGTGGTGTATAAACTGCATCCCCCTATCCCAATTCCACCTGTAAACTTTTCCTAGCAGCACAGTTGTCAACAGTGAGCCTGTTGGTACCTCATGTAAAGCCATGCCATAAAACAAAAGGCTAGGCGCAGCCCACGGATCGACATTAGGACATTGCTGGATCCTCGTTTTATTTATTTTGTTTACACCACGTGTGGGCATTGAGAGCCTGAGCAAGGAAAGGCCGGGCTTGGCTTAAACCTAACCCGGGGCCATAAAAACATAAATTTAATTACAGAGACAGCTAATTTAGCAGCACCAATTGAGACATTAAAGAGGCAACACTGTGAGCAGCATGCACAGGCAGCACAGAAAATGCTCTCAAAGGCAGGGTGAGCACGTGACGTCAGAGAGGCAGGTGAGGGCGGGGTCTCCGGGTGAGAAAAGGGTGTCTAGTCCGTGCCTGCTGTTTTTCATGGGGGGCGCATGGAGTGACCTGGCGGGCCGCAAGTGGCTCGCGGGCCGTACTTTGAGTACTGTCGTTTTACACTCGTGTGCCCCCTACACCCCCCCATGTGTGTCCCCTGCCTGTTATACAATCCGCTGTGTGTGCGCGCACCCCTCCGCCTGCTGGCCCCCCTTGCCCCTGTATGTCTCACTTCCCCGCTATGTGTTGTTGGTTCTCTTTAGCTCCATTGTCTACCCATGTCCTCCAGCAGCCCTGGTGTGCCGCCTTGCTCCTCTGAGTGCTTCTGCACTCATACAGCCCCTGTGTGCTACCATGCCTAGGGAAGCATGACTGTCGCTTGGCCTCGCCTGCCTTTAATGCCCCCCCTCTCCTTTCCCAGGGGAAGGGTTATATTAGACCATATTACATGGCAACTTTTTTTCATTTCTCCCAGTTTGTAAACTTAGAGTGATATGTTTTTTGAACTGACCACTGGGATTGGTTTTTTTTTGTCTTTAATTTTTTTCCTTTTTTTAGCACCCCTAAATTGCGGGTCTCAATTTTTGAAAGATTCTTCCACTGGAACGGGTGCATGCTGACCCGCTCTATCGTGGCCTGCACAGTGCAAGTCAACTACCAACCCCTTTAACTCTGAATATGGTTACATACCTTTGTTTATAACTTCTGCACATGAACAAAATAGCATGGTATAAACCACATGCAGAGGTGCAGAGTGCTGTTTATTATCATTGTTGAGGGAGTGAAGGAGCATCATGACTCACTCGAGCCTCGTGAGTCATGGCCCCTCCCCACTCTCAACAATGCTAGTGAATAGTATATTACACTGTGCACGTCTGTCTATGTGTGTGTGTGTGTGTATATATATATATATATATATATATATATCTATTGCATTACATATTTATACAATTAGACATGCATCCTCTTAACATATAATCTTATAGTGTATCTCTGTGGATTCTAGCACTCAGGTCCTAGACAACTTGAATCCTGACTCAAGTGAATTTTCAAGCACCAATTCAACGGGCACAACTCCTGAGCACGAGACAGTGAAGAATTATCCCCTTCAGCGCTATTGCCTGATAGGGGAAAAGGACACAGAAGGGAACTTCAGAAGACTTTTCTAACACAACTCCCCCCTCCCCAAGGATGATCGCAGCCAATTTTGCACATCCGGTTGTAATAGGATTGCTCAGTCAATTGGCTCTTCATAGCAATATATCTTTTACTCCGCAACCAAGGGAGCCAGGTGAAATCACTGCAACCAGAGAAGCTCATACGGTTGTGGACAAGGCAGATTGCGAGCCTAGCTTTCATACCCCATTTCATCTTTAACGGCCCTTTGGACATACTAAGCAGAGGGAATCTGATATGATTATTACAACACATTCCAACTTCTACTCCACACCCGCTCTGCCCGCAAACACGCCATTGACCTCTGGGACCTACTCGACTCCACCTCCCCAGACGTTGCCTTCCTGACGGAGACCTGAATGAACCCCTCCTCTGCACCTGACATCGCCATAGTCATATCTGATGGCTACAAGATCACCCGCAGGGACCGCACCAATGGAACAGGAGGAGAAATCGCCATCGTCCACAGAAACACCCTCAGAATCTCGATCAGCACCAACGACACGCTAATCTCCGCCGAACACCTGCACTTCCAGATCCACACCGACCCAAACACCACCCTCAGAGGAAGCCTCATCTACAGACCCCCCGGCCGCAGTTCAGCGACTCCATCGCCGACCTCGTCAGCACGCACGCCCTCACGTCCACGGACTACATCCACCTCGGAGACCTAAATTTCCACCTCGAGAACACCAACGATAGCAACTCCACCTCCCTGCTCGACAACCTCGCCAACCCCGGACTCAAACAGCTCGTCACGACTCCCACCCACTCCGCCGGACACACGCTCGACCCCATCTTCTCAGCCAGCAACCACGTCACCTTCAGCCACACCACCGTACTCCAATGGACCAACCACCACTGCGCCCACTTCACCTTCTAGAAGCCTACCAGGCACCACCGCACGTGACGGGCCCCCCACCGCAGCTGGAGCAAAGTCACCAAAGACCAGCTAGTCACCACCCTCGCCCGAAAACCACCAACGGACACTACCGACACCACCGCCCTCAACCTCAGGCAATGGATCGACGACTGCGCCAACACTCTCGCCCCGATCAAGAAACCCTCGAACAGACGCACCGACAGAAAAGCTATCTGGTTCACCGCCGACCTCCAGGCATCCTAGCAGGCCTGCCGTAGGCTCGAGAAGAAGTGGCAGATCTACAGATGGATCCCCACCGGTACTAGGAGGACAGTCACCCAGGCCCTCGTCAGCAGCAGACTGGACTACGGCAGCGCTCTCTACGCAGGAACCTCAGCTAAACTCCAGAAACGACTACAAAGCATACAGAACGCCTCTGCACGCCTCATCCTTGACATCCCCCACCACAGCCACATCACAGCCCACCTGAAAGACCTGCACTGACTCCCTGTCAACAAGAGTATCACCTTCAAGCTCCTCACCCACGCTCACAAAGCTCTCCACAACACCGGACCAGCGTACCTCAACGAACGACTCACCTTCTACACCCCGAACCGCCATCTTCGCTCCGCTGACCTCGCCTCAGCCCCCCCGCATCTGCCGAGTGACCGCCAACTGCAGATCGTTCTCTCACCTCGGCGCAAAAACCTGGAATACCCTCCCCATCCGCCTACGACAGACCCAGGACCTAATGGCTTTCAGGAGACTCCTCAAGACCTGGCTGTTCGAGCAGTAGCAGCACCCCCGTCGCCCCTACCTTCCCCCCCAGCGCCTTGAGACCCTCATGGGTAAGTAGTGCGCTCTACAAATGGATTGATTGATTCCAACTCTGACACACCTTACAGATTCCTGTACTGGACAAGTGTGTGTACAGATCGGACGTTACCGTGAAGCAGTTCTAAGTTTAAACTGTGTGTTCTTTCTCGTAGTCTGATCGATTCAGACTTTACTTGTGCTTTCTGTTCCATTCGGTCCAGAGAGCCTTTCTCCCACATAAACATATGCTTCCTTTCCTGTGCTGTGCTGCCTTCCAGACCAGTGCATCTGAACATGAACTCCGTTCAGCGGCCGTCGCTAGTGCCGAGCTGCTCCCCCGGCAAGCATGGCGATGGATGTCTAGGATGGCTGTTCCGGAGGTAAGGGCTTCGCTGCAAAGTTGTGTATGCGTCTCTCTCCTATTGGCAGTAAAAGAAGGCTTTTATAAACTATTCGGACGGTGTCGGCATTTACAGAGTTTGGTGCCTTGTACATAATACGTGTTTTGGATATTAATGCATTTGTTTTCCTCAATTTTATTTAAACGGTACATGGTGTGCTGACCTGGAGCTCGCCTGGCTTACCTGGCCCTGTCGCGCCATGTATGATGTTTAGTCCTCTTGCTTTCTTCGTGAGACCTGTCGTGCTCAGTTCTCCCAGTAGTAAGCAATTCGTTCCTGTTTTAAAAGAACGCAAGACCATGGTGGCCAAGTTAGCCATATCAGTATTTTTAAAGAGAAAAAAACTAAAACTCGCAACCGGCTCTTCAGCCTTTAATATTGTATTGGTTAGTAGGCAGATTTTTAGTAGTTTCTAACGCGTTGGACATTGTGTATTGTAGTGAGCCACTTTGATTTTACTACTTATCAGCGTGGTCTTCCTGCGAAAGGGAGCCAAAAAAGAAAAAAACCTTTTGGCTGTAAATGTCCTCTTTTTCAGATATATTATCGAATCCAAAGTGTAGTGTCGGAACGGAGAGAAACAAAAGGTTCAACATTCAAAAAGTGACCGTATTGGTTTTCTCCACAACCAAATGCCTCGGTGCCACTTTACAGAGATTGCCAGTGAAGCGCTACTTTTGTTTTCTCTAATTCCAAACAACAGTGTTCACATCTAGTGCTCTGACGCTGTGCCCCTCTCCCCTCTTTCCTCCTCTTCCTCTTATTCCGTCTTTCTGTCTCGCTTGTGCTCACTTGCTGTAAACCATAACTTCCACAAATGGCTCTCTTGCCTACATTTCACATGCTTTACTTAATCTTACATTCCATATGACTGTTTCCAGATGGTGTTACTTTTTTTTTCTCCAGGTAGCATATTACTCTGGGCTCCCCTCCCTCATAACCTATTTCCCATTTTCTAGTCCAGCGCCTCGAGGTCATACCAATGGCAATAGCGCTATGTAAATATCTTCCCTCCACTGCATACAAAAAAAACAAAAGTAAAAAAAATTCAGTTTCAACACCAAAAGCTCCTAGCACCTATTGCCTCTTATGTTGTAACCTCCCAAAAGGACTGGCCCTCTTACATGTGTTGTTACTTAGTATGTTTTATTTACAGTCTGTGAGCACTAACAAACATTCACATTTGCAACACCAATAGCTCAAACATTCACTAATGTGAGACCTATTGAATTGCAAATTGACAATGACCATGTTTTTAACTGTTCTTTTTTGTATCAATGGCAGTAGCGCTATGCAAATATAATTACTCCACTGCAAATGAAAAACTAAAGTAAAAAACATGGTCATTTTCAACGTCAACAACTCTAACTGTAGCAAATGCGAGACCTATTGCATTGCAAATGCTTTTTTAACAGTTTTAACTGATGCCAACAAATGCAAACTACAATAAATTGAAGCCCACAGGGACAATATATGTTGTTAAAAGGACAGCCTTTTCATCTACACAAATACTGATATGCATCTATACTAGTGCATGCCCAGTCATCACATATTGCCATCCCTCCTGGAATGATTTGGGCAAGTTCAGGAGGAATGTACATTTATTTTGGCCTCATCAGACGGTCAGAATTCTAAATGATGCAACTCACAGACAGGAATGGAGGAAGGAGAAATCAGACATGAATTTCTAGCCTCAACCCACCAGTAAACTGTCCATGTATGTCCCAACCATGACGGAAGTTAAGGACTCTGATTTAGGGAGACCAAACATATCTTTTACATGGGGAAAAACTGTAGGCTATTGCCCCAGAGATACACAGGTAACAAGCATTTACTGAGCGAGTGGAGAAGGAAACCTGAGGCGTCCCACCTGATCTTAAAATGGCGGCCGTCTCTCTCCCTTGTAACTACGACTCGGTAGGCTCCTCATGAGTCCCTCTGAAAAGGTGGTGTGGTTCCGGAGGGGTCCCAGGCCCAAACCTGCCACAAAGGGTTTTGACCACTACAGTTGGATGATGAAGAGACAACCACTCGATGCCTGATCCTAAGATGGCCCCCTGAAGTAGACCCCCCCCCCACACTATTCAGCCTCAATTCAGCAAGCCTTAAGGACATGACGCACTGGGAAAGTTTCAGGGGGGCAGCAGACCACACACAAGGGCGTGCTACGAACCCCACAAAAGAGAGATACAGTAGGAGGGCGAGCTGAAGAGAAGGAGACAACCGCATCTATGCCATGACATAAAAGCGCCCAGCGGAGCTTCCGAGAGAGGTACGGCTGCAGGAGTATGCAGGGAGACTGCTCTGGATTAGGTAGGGGAGGAGTACTCCGAAGTGCCCAGGGTCCCCCTACCACTGGGATCCTGCTCAAATGCCCAACACTCACCACTGCTGCTTGGAATGGAGAAGATCTGCAGACTTTGGAACTGTCCCTTCCACCTCTCCACTCGACCTGGGGGCGAGCTGGAGTATGAGGCGGACGGCGTTTACCAGCAACACCGTGACTGGTGCTCTTGATGGAACTTTAAAGATGCCCCCTGGGCGAAAACCAAAACGGTCTGTACTTACCGCGGTGCCCGAGCAACTTTGGCTGATGCCCGGTGGAGCTGTCATATGCAGCTATAGAGGAGCTTGGCTCTGGTTCATCCCTCGGCCGGCACCTACCCAGCCGGACATAGTTTTCCTCGCCTCCCCGTTGTGTTTTCCTACCTGCATTCCCTACCACTATTTACCATTCTCCCTCTTCACTCCCCATAAGACGTGTGTACGCGGTAATAATCTACCATTATTGTGTAATTTCATGTTTATTTTCTTTTCTCCTATGTCTATACATGTCTATGTAATTATGGAACCTGTAACTCACTGATCCTCATGTAAAGCGCTATGATACCTCCGGGTCTAGCCAGCGCTATATAAAACTTTGCAAATAAATAAAATACTAGAATCCAGGGCTGCACAAGGAACTCACACTTTAAAAAAGATGAAGGTCTTGGGTAAATATTTGCTGTTAAAGAAAGAAAAAAGGGAATAAGTAAGTAGAGATGACAGGTTTGTACACTGGGTGTTCAAGACGACATATCCCCGGGTACAACTCTGGTCAATAATGGATATTCTTTCACCTCTAACTCATGTCGCACTCTTACCTACCAATGAACATAGTGTTAGTATAAACTGTATAGTTAAAAACAAAAATCATTCACAGATGTTAGAGTAAATGGTTTTAGTAATGCATTTAGTATTTAAGCAAATGTAACTGTATGGTTTTATGGTCCTATTCCTATGCAACCGTTTTAACTAACTATGCAAATAAACTTGAATGAATAGTTTATCATAAATGTGACACCACTCAAAGTGGGGCCACATTTGTCGCAAATGAAATAAAGCCATCCGATATATTTATTTAAAGAGTTTTCTATAGCACGAACAAGACCACAGGTGATATCAGACAGCTTTACAGATGGGTAGTTATGAGGGTACAAGAAATAACTACATTAGCACAGAACGGCCAAGAAAAGGCCAACATCGATCAAAACAATCAAACATTTCAGTAAAGGCAGAAGAGTAGGAAAGCAAATCCTAGGGTGAGACTGAAGGTCTAACCAGAGATTCTTTCAACAGAACTACTTAGACCTTCCTGGGAAGGAAGCTGTAGTTCATTTCACAACCGAACAGTACAGGGGCAAAATAAATAACAATCCTAGCAGAATCGCTAGAGACGAGAGTGAGATAGCGAGACCTCAGATCGGCTATGGGACTAGCCCAGGAATTCCTTCATCAGAATCTGTTTGACTTCCTTTTTGAAGTAAGCTGTGGAATTATTCATTCTTGTTTCAGGTAGTAAGGAGTTCCAAATACTAGGTACAATACCTGAGAATGCTCTATTGTAAGTCTTGTTTTTATGGAATTTCTGAAGTTTAAGTAGTAAGGTTCTAGCTCCCCTAGAGGATCTGGAGCCTCCGGAGAACTCAAGTTTTTGCGCAAGGTATAACGGGGGGTTGAAGTGTAGCGCTTTGTGGGTCATGCAAGCAATTTTTAGTTAAATCCTTGCTTCATATGGGAGCCAGTTATAAGCTTTTAACTGGGGCGAGACATGATTATAGCGTTTGGAGCCTGTAAAGAGCCGGAATTGAGAGAGGCCTTAAGTGGAGCCATCTTTGATCTCGGAAGTCCTCAAAGGATTGCACTGTCGTGGTCCAGTTTAGAGATTACAAATGCTTGCATCGCGGTCTTGAGGTCGTTGTGGGGAAGGAATGGATTTATTTTCCTTAGGATGCTCAGATGAACGTTTGCCCCTTTGGTGAGAGCACTAATGTGATTCTGCATGTTCAGATGTTTTTCCAGTTTTATTGCGAGTGAGCTTGTGGAATCAATAATGTTTGGAGTACAGTTGAGGGCTGTTAGTTGTCGCACCCATTTTGCAATGACTGAGGACTGTTTCTAAGGGTCGATAAGGAGGAGTACAGTTTTGAGAGCATTCAATTTCAGATGATTGTCAGCCAACCTTGCGTTTCCTGAAGTACTGAGTTGAGAGACCTGATGTCCTCTGGGAAGGAGATTTTCAGGTACAGTAGCATCAGTGAGTATGTGCCATTTTTGCCCAGCAGACATTTTCAGTGAGGTGCAGATGCCAACAACATGCATATACATTATGACTTTATACCATGAGTCCTGTGTTATTTGTAGTGCAATTGTGCATCAAATTAAGGTGCTGTTGTTATTTAGTTACTGTGATATACCCTGAACAGTTGCAGAGAACACCACAACCAGTTGCCATGATAGTTTGTTGAATGGTGCACCATGCAGTGCAGCCTGGTCTTTCCATTATAATCCACTAAAATAGCAATAGATACTTTGGTATAGCCGAAGTGCGAGGTGTGCTGTTACAATGAATGTCATTGTATGATTAAGTGTAAACTGTGGGTTTCCCAGTGTTCCGTCCCCCTGAACTCACCACTGTCTCCAATGATATAATTCTTGTTGGTTTTTCAAATTCTGGGCTGATGATCTGGATTGTTCCTTGGCCCAGGAGTGTGTCAACTTTCTGGTCATTATCATTTATATCAGTTCTTGTTGCGCCCACTCACACTGCAGACCACAGAATAGATTTTGTCTTTGCCGCCACAGACAACATTAGCACCGCCTCTGTCTTTACTTTGGTCTGGCCAGCTGAATTTGGAATTCTCCAGTATGTACCCACTTTTTAGGTCGAGGACCGGCCGGTCTGCCGAAGGCAGAACCGGAAGTCGGAGATTTAATGTTTCTGAGAGTGGCTCTTTAGCCCGCCTCTCTTTTTGCCTCTCCTCCATTGGCTGGCTTCCTAAACGGAGGCCAGCCATTGGAGGAGAGAGCCGTCCCTCCAAATAGGCTCCGTCTTCTTCAGATTCGGGGGCGTGCTCCGTGCTCTTCTTTCCACTTTTTAGCCACGCCCTTTTTTAGGCGTGTTTTTCTCTCCTCCAGCCAATGGCAAGAGGAGAGAAAAAGAAACACGCCCCCGAATCTGAAACCACCGCTGCGTTTCGCCGAGGCATTTCTGCTTCGCCTCGGAGAAATGCGGTGGTGTGCTTGTTTAGCATGCAAGCTGGTTAATTATTCTTACAAACCAGGAGCAGTTAAAATGGAACGGCGTTTAAGGTGGCACGCGCCTGGCACGAGCAGCTCCGCCTGAACACAACGCCCTCCAAGTGTCCTTACTACGCACTGTAGGCCGCCCTACCCTGCTGCTCCTTCGAGAGACGGGATCTATTTCTTAAAATATTCCCGTTTGGGAATTGTTAATCTTCCGTCATCTGTTATCGAGCGACGCTACCTAGAAGACAGTCTAGAAAGTCAGTCCATTGGAAGTGAGCGAGGACTACAATTCCCATGGCGCAGTTTGTTGTTGGATGAGAACACTGCACTGGAGACGGTTCTGCTGATGTGGAGCCATCGGGTCTCTTCACACCTATTCCTCATGGCTCCATACCCGCGGGACGCCATCTGACTCCAGTCCATGGAGTGGGCGAATTCCCCCACTGTGATACGCATGGGTTTACATTGAAACATGCGTGTTTTACAGCCACCAAAGTTCTGCACACAGGTAGTGGCCGATTCATACGTTTTATGGGAACAGGCAAAACTCAAGGTCCCAGATTTCTCCGTGCGGGCTTTCTTTTACAGGCTAACTCGCCTTCAGCTAAGCACCTCGTATAGAGCCGATAACAGTCTCAACAGGGACTGGCGGGGTCACGTTTGGTTTTTACTCGAAACAAGGAAAACTACAGGTCCCGGTATGTGCATACTGTCCACCTTGTGCGAGTCAATACCAACACAAGCTCACCAAAGACCCCCTCCCCCCCGCATGCATCTCGTACAAGGTGCAGCATTGAATAACCCTCTGTCATGTGACTCCTACTCCGATCCCTTGGGCAAAACTGCGATCTGAACCACCAGGCATCACTTGGCACTCTTCGCGCCAGTACGCAACGCCCTGGGTTCGGCGCCAGGTAGGCGAGTAGGCACCCATTTAACCCTTCTTAATAGAACGCGAGTGCATTGACTTCAGCTTCGCACTGATTGCCAAAATCTGGGCACATACCTACTGTGTGGATAGAGGGATAACAACACCACTTATTGTAATCTTTCATTGTGTTTGAAAGAAGGAAGCCAAAACCTCACTTCCTGGCGCAAAATGTCACGATTTGGACAACCCCGTATATGAGTCCTTCCAAATATTTCTACCAAGCAAGTAGTGATGCCCAGGCTTGTCGCTGCCGTTACTCCTCGCTGGCTCTGAAAACCTTGGCGAGTTTTCAAGTACAGTATCGGAGCTTCCACAGTGCAGCTGTTGGTACCCTCTGCAGCCAGGTTTCGTAAGACCGGGATTGGGTTTCTCTCCTGCCAATCTTCCGGCGCGCCACCCAGTCTCTATGGTTCTGTGGCTGGATGCCCCGTCCCCTGGCTAATGCCTCGTATGGTCTATATTAATCAGTGGTACTCAGCGTAGTTCCATAAGTGGCGGAGCCATGCTGAATTTTCTGAATAACCCCCAGTATTAGTTTTCGCTTTCGAAGAACTAACCTAAAAATAAAACTCATGATAACTACTTATCTTCATAATGGTTTCTTCCCGGTGGCATTCCTTTCTAGATGTTTCCTCGCTGTCAGATGACGTCTGCTTGCAATTATGTCCCACCTGTGTGTATTAGCAGGGCCAGGCTTCGCCCTTTGCCGGTAGTGTCTGACCTCATATTTAATTGATACTTCAGCTGTGTTGTGTGACCTACATACATCACCATGTCATTATCCACATCGAACCTCTCCTTGCGCTGCCTGGTCCGTGATCATGGGTAGTTCAGACTTTATGGGGCAGATTTACAAGCCCCTTGCGCCACTTGTGCGTCACTTTTTCCATGTTAAAAGTGACGCAAAAGTGCCACAAGGGGCTTGTAAATATGCCCCTTTGTGTCCTACTATCTCACTACCTCACTCTCTATCACTACATCACTATCTATTTCTATCTCACTCTCACTACCTCACTATATCACAACACACTCTCTCAAAACTTCACTACATCACTCTCTCACTACCTCACAACTTCACACTCTCTTTCTAACTCACTAATTCACTCTCTCTATCTCACTCTCTCTCTCTCAAATACACTAAGTCACTTACACTCACTCTTTCACTACCTCACTCTATCTCACTACTTCACTGCATCACTCTCTGTTTCTATCTTAATACCTCACAACATCCCTCACTACCTCACTCTCTTTCACTACCTCAATCTTTCTCTATCTCACATCACTCACTGTTTCTATCTCACTACGTCAGAAAATACCTCTCACTCACTAACTCACTCTTTCACTACCTCACTCTCTATCTACTTCACTCTCTCTCACTACATAACTCTCTATACATCACTACTCCCCTCTATATCACTACCTCACTATCTCACTACTTCTCTCTCTAAAAAGATCACTACCTCACTATCTCACTACTTCTCTCTCTAAAAAGATCACTACCTCACTCTCTCACTACCTCACTCTCTCTATATCACAACTTCACTCTCTCTAACTCAATACATCGCTCACTCTCTATCTCTCTACCTCACTCTTTCTCTATCTCTCTACCTCACTCTTTCTATCTCACTAACTCACTTTCACTGTCTCTTTCACTACCTCTCTCTATCTCACTACATCACAACACCACTCTGCTTACATCTCACTACCTCACAACATCCCTCTCCCTCACTACATCACTGTTTCACTACCTCACTCTCTCTCACTACATAACTCTCTCTACCTCACTCCTCCACTCTATCTCACTACCTCACTATCTCACAACTTCTCTCTCTCAAAACATCACTACCTCACTCTCTAGCTCACAACCTCACAACTTCACTCTCTCACTCACTACCTCAATCACTCTCTATCTCACTACCTCACTCTTTCTATCTCACTAACTCACTTTCACTCTCTCTTTCACTACCTCTCTACCTCTCTCTCTCTATCTCACTACATCACAACATCACTCTATGCTTATATATCACTACCTCACAACATCCCTCTCCCTCACTACCTCACTCTTTCAATACCTCACTCTCTCTATCTCACTACCTCACTCTCTATTTCAATACCTCACTCTCTCTATCTCACTACCTCACTCTCTCTTTGCTAATGCAATAGGTATCACATATGCAAAAAAAAAAGCTAATGCCAATAGAAATGACAATGCCATTTATTTAGGGATACAATAATGATAAAAAAATAATGAGCAATACCAATAGCTCTACCTATAATATTGCCGAGACCATTGCATTGTAAATGCTTGTTTATGAATACTTCTTATTCTCGGACCATGGCTACATGTTTGACTGTTTGGCAGGCATGTCCTGAGATAAAACTGTTTAGCTTTGTTTTAAGTTTGACTGTAAAATGCAGGTAATTGTACAGCTTGCAAATTGTGACCAGACAAAACAGCAAAGAAATCATCAGTTCAGCGATGATTGTACCATTTTCATGGGATAACAAATCTGAATTCTATAGTCATTAATGAGACTGAATTATGTAGTCATTGATAAGACTTGATGTACTATGCATAACATTAACGCAAGCAATCCATTTTTTATCCCATTCAATGTATACTTCTGCAAGTGGTCATGTATTAGATGAAGAAAAGGAGATATGTTTTAATATGGTCGTCTTGGTATTGTTTTTGTTGAGATAAAAACTTTTCTAGACCGTGGTTAGGCCGTACATCAACTGCTGCTCTCCTTGATGGTATATGAATGCAGCAGGAACACTGAGGATGCCTAAAGCTTCTAGTGACAGTTGGACCGCAGGACTCCTTATTTAATGAAAATGCATATTTTTGCTTCTGTAAAGCCTCTGGAGCTGTACATCATGCCAGAGACTATTCTGGAAGCCTGTGTCTCTTAAGTGGAGGGCACCAACCTGGAACTGCCTTGGTCTTGCCAGTCATCCTCCTGTTTTATGAGCTCTGTATAAATGGCTATTTTTGTATCTGCATTTTCAGCTACCAGTGTGTTTAACTACTGCTTTTTTCCTGCAGTTTTGTAACAGTGATGTCTGTCACAAAAAAGCAACAAAATTGATAAACAAAACTGGATGTAAAGAAAGTAAAACGTATACAATCACTAAAAAGGTTTACAAATTGAAAACAAATCTGAAAAAACATAATTACAAAACTTAAAATGTTAAATATTTTGGAATAAAAAGTGTAAATGAAAGTAGTAGATTTATAAAGTGTTTTTTCAAGCAGGGCTGCGTCTTGCAGATGTTTCTTGTACTTCACCGAATTTTACATCAAATAAATAAGAATGTGCGTTACTCCTCATTTTAAAGACGGACGAAAATTCTAATTGCACAGTTTTAAATGATTTTTTTCGTTCTTTTGAAATTTCATTGATAAGAGGGAAAAGTTGTTCCTGGATAAACATACTAACTATAATAAATGTTTATATTTATTTCAATTTTCGATATCAATTCAGTTTTCAATGATTCTCTTTTAATGTTTAAGTATTTTCATTTTGAGGTAAAACTTGAGACACACGAAAAGGCACCCATTTTGTATATTCTACTTCCAAATAAAGGGCTACTTTTTCTAAAGGATATTAATATAACGGGGATTGGTTGGTTGTCTGTGCAGAGCCTTTATCCTCCCATCTATCAGGAATTATGCACGTTACCTGCTCCAGAAGCCAAGCTTTGTACAGTCAGCACTGAGCCTTCCCAAAAGAATATATTTTAGTAAATGAAAATCTATTTGGTGCTTACGTTGCTCGTTCCCTGAAGATGTTGTCATTTCAGATTGAGTTACTACGTTTTTCATTATATTTTCTTTGTGCTGGGGGAAGGAGGAGAAAGACGACAGATGTAGAGGAGGAGACAGCGCATAGCGAGCTGTATCAGCATTACTACTTTTCAATTAGCAGTTCATTTTCTGTCCTAGTGCCTCTATCATCTTTCATAGGGAAGATCATGTGACGTTCTTCTCCAAGGTCACTCGCGTTGAAGATGTTACACGTATTTAAAAATACTGCACAGTCTGTAGGGTAAAACATCTAAATAGGTTTGCCTACAGGCCTATAACACGCTGATAGAAAGTGTGCTGTGTTGAGCCTTAATTCAGGAGGGGACCCCCTACCTCCGTGGCTCCCCCTCTGAAGGACATCTTGCAGTCAGAGCAGCACGTGCCTCGTCATTACTGAAGTGGCTTGTAGCTATTCAAGTGCAACATCGGTGGACCAGTGTGCTCTGGCCACCAAAACACAAAGGGCCATGACCTGCTAAGTGGGACTGTTCTCACAGCAATAACATTGTGAGATATCAACACCTTCTGTCTCCTAAACCCTAAAGTGTCCAAATTTACAGAAGATGTGAGCTACGAATATTAAGAAATAAACCAGTAGAATATCAACGTGGAGCTGTAAGCTCCACTTGTACAGCGTCATCAAGATAAACTGGTTTTCCTGCAACATGTTGTAGAGGAAGCTATACCTATATGTGTAAAGACACTTGTTCAATTACTTTTAGTGACTGTTGCTAGCACAATGCATCAATGACGGCTCAACAATTAGTCTCTGATTTACACTGCAAGGTAGCCATATGCAAAACCAGCAACGGCAGGGCCAGTAGGTCTCACATATGCAAGAGCTATTGGCTTTGGCAATGTGTTTTAGCCATTATGTATACCAGTGAGGCCAGGTCTGGTGGCGCAGTGGACTAATGCATCCAATGTAGGGGCCTGTGTCCGACCTCATGGTCACAGGTTCTAATCCCGGCGGGTCCATTCAGCCTTTCCTCCATCTGAGGTCGATAAAATGAGTACCGTTGTGTTGGGTAACAATATACATCTGTTATTCAGCGCCTTGAGACCCTTGGGTGAGATGTGCGCTTCACAAATGCACATGTTATGTTATGTTAGCTGGTGTTCAGCCTGGCTAAAAGTTAGTGGCGTGGAGTGGGGTGTGGGAGATTAGATTGGAGTAGAGCAGAATGAGGTAGTTTAGGGTAGAGTGGAGTGGGGTAAAATTGAGTGGATTGGGGTACATTCAAGTCAGTGAGTTGGGTAGATTTAGCTAGGTAGATTGGAGTGCAGTAGATTAGGTTGGAGGGGGTATGTTGGACTTGGCCCTTCTGGCAGGTTCACCCCTGAACTTTTTTGCTTTTTATTGGTGACTTGGTGTGGTGATTTTTGGTTTCTGCCCACTTTCCCTGTGTCCCAGGGTAAAGTGCGTGCGCACTCTGAGTGCATGTGGTGAGATAGGCCTGTCCTCCCATAGGAATGCATGGGGAATGTATGTGTCCCTAGTAGTTCCTGATGCGTGGGGTGTGCAGGCCCGAGTTTGGTATGTGCGGACTCGTGTGATTGAATGCTGCGCGATGATATGTGCGGCGTGCATGTACCTAGTGTGGAAGTGCCACTTCTAGAAGTAGGCACTTCGGTGTGCAGTGTGAAATGTGTGCCTTGTCGCGTGATTGGCTGGTCATGTCATGTGACGGGCTAGGGATTCCCCAGAGTCAGGATGAGTCACCCAGTGGTGAATGGGGAGATCAGCAGCTAGATGGGTGGGAGGAGTACACCTGGGTCCTGAATAGGGCAGGGTTTTCCCCACACAATGCTGGCTCCGCCCCCTGTGGTGCGACTGACGACCCTAGCCCTGCCAGTGAATAGAGTGAGGGGCTGAGCACATCAAGGGTGCTCCCCAACCAGCTGCGACTGGTTTTCCCCCTCACCCTGAACCCAGAACAAAGGGTTTTAGTGTATAAAAATGGGGCTGTGTCCCCACAGAAACTGTTCTTTGCCAGGATCCTGCCTGAGGGGGGCTGCTGCTGCCGCTGGACCAGAGGACCGCCACTTGGACTACCTCCCTGCCTGGAGGCCCAGTGAGCTGGCTCTGGGTCCAGCCTTGCCCCCCACCCCTGCCCTGCTGCATGCAGGGGAGAACTTTCCTGGACTTTGCTGTTATCCTCTTTAAAGCATTGGGAGCGCTTTATTTGGATCTCTAAGCGCCTGGAAGCGCTGAACTGGCCTTGAGCGCTGGGAGCGCTCTCCCTTGTTTTCCTTAGTGCTTGGAGCGCGCTATTTCGAAAAGCCGGTGCCCACCCGGCGTGTGCTCCGTCTTTACCGATTTCCAAGTCCCCTGGCAGGTGGCCACCCTGCCAGGGACATTGCAGTACTTGTTGGCAGGTGCCCACCCCGCTTATTTGTTTTTATTACGAGGGAGCCTACCCCTCTTGCCGAGAGCGATCACCGCTGCGGCCCGTTCGGCTGGGCCGGAAGTCAGGCACTCCTGCCCGTGACGGGGGCGGAGCCTGCAGCCAGGCAGGAAGTGGCGCCAGCGTCCCGACGCTGCGCAGGGCTCCCGTGTATCGGAGGGAAGCCCTGCGCCGGGAAGAAGAACGCCGCCAAGAGGAGGTGCAAGCGGGAGCGGGCGGGAGCCTACCCCGCGCTCCCGCAACCCAGGAGTGCGGCCACCGAAGAGAGCCTCCCCCGACGAGACCCGGTGAGTGGGGCTCGGTCCTGAGGGGGGGCACGAAGCAACCTAGGTGGTTGCTGAGCGCTGGTGCGCTCCAACGAGGCCCGCATCATTTTCCTGGAGCGCTGGTGCGTTCCGACGGGGCCCCCATTGTAGCCTCAGAGCGCCCGGAGCGCTCCAACACGGGGGCATTATTTCTTTGTCTATGAGCGCGAGGCCACCCCCACGGGACCCGCATTGTTGTTGTGAGAGCGAGGAGGTCGCTCCAACCGAAGGTACCTTTGTTTTACTGGCGAGAGCGGCCCCAGAAGGCAGCGGGCCGCTCCAACGTTGCCCCCACACTATTTCTAGAGCCCACGAGGCTCCAACGAGGCATTGGTGTAGAGCTCAGTGTAGCTCCAGCGTTGGCCCCATTATTTGTCCAGAGTGCCACATTTGTTCTAGAAGGCGCAGTGGTGCCCACGCTCACTTTCTCCAGCTGCCCAGCACTTAGTGGGCAGCTGCAACGTTTAGGTTGTGGCCTCTGTGTTTTGGCTTGCGCAGCTTGCGCAGCCGTGCCCTGACTTTTCTGGACACAGGGCGTCCTTGCCCCGACAAGGCCAGTTGGCCTAGGGACTGCCACAGTGGTGGCTAATGTGAGTTTGGCGCTATTCTTCCTAAACTGCACCTCTGAATGGGTTTATGCGTCATGTGCCTTGTTCTACCCCTCTGAATGTGATGCAACATGCGTAATGTGCGTTTACCCCTACAGGTATTGTGATACTTAGGTGGTTGTTTGTTTTCTCCTAGTACAGGTGGTGCTAGTGAGGTCCTAGTTCCCTGCGTGACATTCTCCTAAGGTGGTTAGGGTTGCGTAGGTGGTACTTACCTGAAACCAGTAAGTACTGGTTGTGTGCTACATTTGCTATTTTTTTACTACAGTAGTTTATATCCTATGTGCTAATTTCTACAAAGTGCTAATTCCTGACAGTGGTCCATGTGGCCCTGTCCCCTGTATATATAATCCCTTGTAAATTCTGCCCGTGCCTGTTGGCACATTGTAAAGTGTGTGTTTTTATCTGATGTGTTGTATATAATTCAAAGGCTATTTTTATGGAATACCTTGTGTGGAGTTTCCTTTGTGGTGGGCCTTGGGTATTGTTGCTAGGTGCGCGCAAAAACGCTTTACACATCGCCTCAGAGATAAGCCTGACTGCTCGTGCCAAGCTACCAAGGGGGTGAGCAGGGGTTTTCTTTGGCGTGTAACTCCCCAGCCCTGACTAGAGTGGTGGTTTCTGCCTGGCTTTGGCGCAAGCCTCAGCCAACCAGAAATCCCATTTCTAACAGGGTACATTGAGGTAGAGTGGGGTAGAGTAGAATGGAGTAGATAGCGGTCGAGTGGAGTGCGATAGATTGGAGTGAGGTAGATTAGGTGCATTATATTAGGGTGGAATTGAATGGAGTGGGAGAAGATTGGGGTAGTTCGGAGTGCGGTAGACTGGAGTGGAGTAAATTGGGTTTTATTAGAGTGGGGTAGATTGGGGTGGAGTAGATCGGGATAGAGTGGAGTGAGACATATTGGGGAAGAGTGGAGGGCAATGGATGGGGTAGATTGGAGTGGGGTAGATTGGATTGGGGTATATTAGGCTGGAGAGGGATAGATTTGAGTGTGATAGATTAGGTGGATTATGGTAGGGTAGATTGGAGTGAGATGGAAGTTGGGTAGATTGGATTGAAGTGGAGTTGGATGTTGTTGGGATAGATTGGGATGGAGTAGATTGGAGTGCGGTGGATTGGGTTAGGGTGGGGTAGATTAGAGCAGAGTAGACTGGGGTAGATTGGAGTGGAGAGGATTGAATGGGGTAGATTGGAGTAGGGTATTTTGGGGTGGAATTGGTTAGGGTAGAGTGGGATGGAGTGTGGTGGATGGGGTGCATGGGTTAAATTAGATTGCACTGGGGTAGATTTGGGCTGCATATGTAGATTGGAGGCGAGTGGTGTGGGGTAGAGTGGATTGGAGTATGATAGACTGGGTAGAGTGGAATTGGGTGGATTGGAGTGGGTAAATTAGAGTGGAGTGAGTGCTGTTGAATAGATCGGAGTGAAGTTGAGATTGGAGTGTCATGAGAATGATTGGGGAGAGTGGAGTTGGGTAGAGTAGAGTGTAGCAGTGGCATAACTATGGGGGTGCGGGGGGTGCGGACCGCACCGGGTGACACCCTCACATGGGGTGACACCAATCTGGGTGGTTACGCTGTGTTGGCTGCAGTGCTGGCCAAACTTTCTCCACTCTATCAATAGACAGCTCTCTGCAGCGCAGCCTCGCCCTTGCTTTGTAATCAGGAGGAACCCCTTAGCCGGGCCAAGAGATTATTATCCAATTAGGCTATAAAGCCGTGAGGTGACGTCGACGTTCGAAACGCGTCACTCACGTGGCTCCCGCTAGTCCTTCTGGGTTTCTTGCCCCCGCCTTGGGTCCTCGTGCTCTCAAGCCGCACGGTGCGTTATTTCCTTCAGGTAAGACTCCTTCTTATAATTATCCACAGGAACACCATCCGTGTCACGACCAGCACCGACAACACCCTGACCAGCGCCGAACACCTGCATTTCCAGATCCACACCAACCCGAACACCACCCTCAGAGGCACCCTGATCTACCGACCCCCTGGACCACGCACGCAATTCAGCGAGGACATCGCCGACTTCGTCAGCCCGCATGCCCTCCCCTCCGCTGACTACATCCTCCTCGGAGACCTCAACTTCCATCTGGAGAACAACAACGACCACAACACCAGCACCCTGCTCGACAACCTCGCCAACCTGGGACTCAAGCAACTGGTGTCCACCCCCACCCACCTCGCCGGACACACACTCGACGCCGTCTTCTCATCCTGCACAGACATCGACTTCAGCCACGCCACAGAGCTTCAATGGACGGACCACAGCTGCGTCCACTTCACCTTCAAGAGAACGACGACCCACCAACACCAGCAACACACCGCCCGCAGAAGCTGGAACAAGATCACAGCAGACCAGCTCGCCACCTCCCTGAGCCAACACCCTCCGGCCAGCTCAGCGAACCCCAGCCAGGCCGCCGATAACATCACGAAGTGGATCAGCAACTGCGCGGACGAACTCGCCCCGCTGAGGACCCCGCCTAGCAGACCCGGCAGCAAGAAGGCCCCATGGTTCACCGACGAACTCAAGAGCTCCAAGAAGAACTGCCGAGCCCTCGAGAAAGTCTGGAAAAGGAATCCGACACCGGACAACAGGACCTCCTACAAACTTGCCACCCGGAAACACCACCAGCTGATCCGCGCCGCCAAGAGAACAGCATTCAAGGACCGGTTGGACAACAACGCACACAACAGCAAGGAACTCTTCAACATCGTGAAAGAGCTTTCCAACCCCAACGCAGGAAACAACGACATCACCCCATCGCAAGACCTCTGCAACTCCCTCGCCTCCTACTTCCACAACAAGATCACAGACATACACAGCAGCTTCAACAACCAGCCAACGCACACCACGACCGACCAGCCACCCCCCCCCACCACCACCCTCCACGCCTGGACCCCGATCAGCACCGAAGACACCATCCGCACGATGAACTCAATCCACTCCGGATCACCAACCGACCCCTGCCCTCACCACATCTTCAACAAGGCCGACGCTGTCATCGCACCCCACCTGCGAGACATCATCAACACTTCCTTCGACACCGCCATCTTCCCCGAGAGCTGGAAACACGCCGAACTCAGCGCTCTACTCAAGAAACCAACAGCGGACCCCACCGACCTCAAGAATTACCGCCCCATCTCGCTTCTCCCGTTTCCAGCCAAAGTCATCGAGAAGACCGTCAACAAGCAGATGGCCGCCTTCCTCGAGACGAACGGATCCCTCGACCCCTCACAGTCCGGCTTCCGAGCCAAACACAGCACCGAGACCGCCCTCATCGCCGCCACCGATGACATCCGAGCCCTGATGGACAATGGAGAAACAGCGGCCCTCATCCTCCTAGACCTCTCCGCGGCATTCGACACGGTCTGCCACCGCACCCTGGTACGGCGCCTCAGCAACATCGGAATCCAGGACAAGGCGCTGGAATGGATCATCTCCTTCCTCGACGGAAGAACACAGCGAGTCCGCCTACCACCGTACAAGTCAGAGGCCTCCGAAGTCATCTGCGGCGTCCCCCAAGGATCATCCCTGAGCCCCACCCTCTTCAACGTCTACATGAGCCCCCTCGCGGCCATCGTACGCAAACACCACCTCAGCATCATCTCCTACGCCGACGACACCCAGCTGATCCTCTCCCTGACCAACAACCCCGCCGCCGCCAGAGCCAACCTACACGAAGGGATGAAAGAGGTAGCCGAGTGGATGACGACCAGCCGCCTGAAACTGAACTCGGACAAGACGGAGGTCCTCATCCTGGGCTCCTCTCCCTCCGCCTGGGACGACTCCTGGTGGCCTCCCGCCCTGGGCACCGCACCCAAACCGACAGACCATGCACGAAACCTGGGCTTCATCTTGGACTCCTCCCTCTCCATGACCAGGCAAGTCAGCAGCGTCTCCTCGGCGTGCTTCAACATCCTACGCATGCTACGGAAGATCTTCTGGTGGATCCCCACTGAGACCAGGAAGACCGTCACCCAGGCCCTCGTCACCAGCCGACTGGACTACGGCAACGCCCTCTACGCCGGGACCACCGCCAAGCTCCAGAAGAGACTCCAGCGGATCCAAAACGCCTCAGCCAGACTCATCCTCGACATCCCACGATCCAGCCACATCTCCGGACATCTGAGAGACCTTCACTGGCTCCCCATCAACAAGAGAATCACCTTCCGCCTCCTCACCCACGCACACAAAGCCCTACACGACCAAGGCCCGAGCTACCTCAACAGCCGAGTCAACTTCTACGCTCCCAAACGCCACCTCCGATCAGCCAACCACGCCCTCGCCGCCGTCCCCCGCATCCGAAGAGCGACTACAGGAGGAAGGTCCTTCTCCTACCTGGCCGCCAAGACCTGGAACTGCCTCCCGTCCGACCTGCGCCTGACCCAAGACCACCTCTCCTTCAGGAAGAAGCTGAAGACCTGGCTGTTCGAGCAGTAGCGGCACCCCCCCCCCCCCCCAGCGCCTTGAGACCCTATGGGTATGTAGCGCGCTTTATAAGTGTCACTGATTGATTGATTGATAATTAAAGATGGCCATTTTAATCTATGGTTGATCGTTGCGCCTGTTCACTGCCTCCGTTGGTTCCGCCCTGCAGTATCCCCAAGGTACAAGTTCCACAGTGAAGGGGGGGTGGGGGGCTGCAGCACTTCAGCGAGATCTCACCACCCCCGTCCCACACGTAATTCTCAGTAAAAGCAGCTGCCCGCTGTCGCGTGGTGGAGCAGCTGCTGAGGATAAAAAACGCTGGCGGCTCCCTGTTAGCACTCCGGTCGGGTCCCTTGCTGGCAGGGAGGCTTTAATCCCCAAAGAAATACCCCCACGACAGACTCGGGCCCGGTTCTAGACCCTGGCTCACCCAAACAGGAGCCAAGTTGGCCCTCGCAGTGAGGACTTGTAGGCAGGCGCGCAGCTTCCCGGGCACGCACACACACAGTTTTAGAGATTATCGCAGCCGCACCCGAGAACTTCACAGGTCTTTAAAAGACCATTTACATGTTAACGAGGCATTGTTTATTTTTTCACCCCTTCATCTCCGCATGGCAAAGGCGACAATGTTCTGCTGCGTGGATATTTCGTTTTCTATGCAGCGCAGGAGAAAATAAGTTTCTTTATTCCGATTCACCTTTCCTGACCCCTGCAGCTGTTTATCACATCAGGCTGTGACACAAAGTTTGACTAATGGAGTAGGTAAGAGAATTTGTTACTATTCAGTTTATTTTAAAAATATGCACAGGCCCAGCAGGACACATACTTCGTGAGTGCTTCATTTAAACAGTTTTTATCATTATCATGGCCGATGCAGATGCAGGACAACAATAAGACAATACAAAATGCCCAGATAACGCTGGTGATTAATGATCCTGCTGGAGGGCAATCATTTGTCTGTTAATATTTAAATGCAGATGAACTGTATTTTATGTGGAAGCTCAGTGGGTGACTGCCTTTGTCACAGAGATCCTTGTGTTACTTGCAGTTCAGAAGTTACAATCCTAACATAGGACAGTGACCAATGAACTGTCACCAAAGAGCTGCATACAAACATGAATGGTATGGTTAGAACTTCGCTTTTTTTGTTTTGTGATATAGTTCGGACTTCCCCAGTCTTTCATTATTCTAATGTTGCTAAAATGAGTATGTTTGGGCAGATATACATTTGTATCAGTAAACCTGACCCCCATGGAAATACTCTTTAAATCCTAAGGTTGTGTTTCCCCAGACCAAACCCTCTTAAAATATACTGCCCACCAGTATGGATGACATGTGATTCATACACCCTGTAATACTCATTGGCTTATGTGGCATTCCCTATAGACTGATTTACATACTTGTATGATTCATTGTCTGTATAATGTGTGCGTGGTGTAAAGTACTGACACACACTACACTGATATGAGTAGCGCTGTACAACAAATTAAATGCATATGAGAGAGGGGCTACGTAAAGATGAGGGGCACTGTTGAAGGGTGGCAGTGAGGGAATCCGAGGAGGAGGTTAATAGGGGAGGGGCTATGGAGCGATGATTGACACTGTTGGAGGGTAGCAGTGAGGGAATCCGAGGAGGAGGTCAATAGGGGGAGGGGCTACAGAGAGATGAGGGGCACTGTTGGAGGGTGGCAGTGAGGGAATCCGAGGAGGAGGTCATAAGGGGGGGCTATGGGGAGATGAGGGGCACTTGTGGCATGTGGCAGTGAGGGAATCAGAGGAGGAGGTCAATAGGGCGGCCATGGAGGGATGAGGGGCCCTGTTGGAAGGTGGTAGTAAAGGTATTTACGGAGAAAGATTTTTAGTGCGGCGCCAAAAAAGACTTTCGCATCAGCACTGCCCTGTCATGGCATTTCTGTTTTTGTTTATTTAATTAGCAGTCGGGTCGTTAGGGCAACTGTGGAACATACTTTAAAGTGCGTGCTAATTATATTTACCGCTATATTCAATATTTTACGTTTGAAGGTGATTTTACTAATGTTTTAGAGGGAAAAATGAAAGTGGAGCCCGATGGTGCCTGATATGGGGCTGGGGCCCAAGGTCAGCTGTGAGATAAGGTGCACTGGAGAGGAGTAGTGGATAATCAAGCCTGTAAGGGAGTGCGTTGCTGAGTCCGGGGTCAGGTGGAGGTAGTAATGAAGAGGGATTCTCACTGAAGGCTTGCAGAAAGGGAGCTTGAGAAGTGTCACTTGCCTGATACTCCCACCTCAGAAACCTCGTCTTCCCATCAAAGGGACATTACATGGAAAAAACACTTTTTGAGAGTGATAATATTTAGAAAGAGATTTGAAAAAGAGTGCGTTTTACTGGGCCTTGTAAGACTAAGAAGAGATAAAGGAGGGCCCTGAAGCAGGCCTGTCTAGACATATATGCGACAAATCGAGCCCGCAGTGGTCCACCCAAATGCACCCTTGGCCCACCCAAATAAAAATTCCTGGATTCGGGCCTGCCACGACTGTAGGCACCCTATGAGGGTAAGAAAACACAAAGGATCTCACCTCTGAAGATCAGCCTGGCGGAAGGTCTGTATGCCGCCACGAGCACGTCGTTCCTGGGTGATTCCGAGTGAGCAGGACAGCTCCTGCACTGGAAATAAACTATTATAATATCAGTTTGGCTGTACTCTGTGAAGCCTGTGGGGAGATGATATGTGCAGGGGTGTGGGGGACCAGGAGTGCATACATGCCAACATTTCAGAAGAGCAAAGTGGGAGTTTTTGGGAAAAAATAGGGAGAATGTGGCCATGAATTGGGTTACTGTCATGCATGGGCTTTGGAAGTGTGCTGCTGCAGGATCGGAAATTTGAAACGCAAATGTACGTTTTATTCTTACCTTTCAGAAGCATGGAGCGCAATGGCAGGAAGAGAGAGGGTGATGCAAGTGTTGTGCACTGGCCTGGCAGGTTGCTGCCTGGCAGTGCATACACCAACCCCCCCTCGTGTGTGGCAGCCGCATCCGAGTACTTCACAGGTCTTTAAAAGACCATTCGTTTGTTAATGGGGCTTTGATGGTTTTTCACCCTTTCTAGAGCCCCTGCATCGCCACTGACTATTGCTGGAAGAATTAGCACGTTATACAATACCAAGCCCTGTCAGCTGAAACGCCGAGGAATCGGGTTTCTGGATGCTTGATTCGGGAGGCGGGAGACTAGCCTTGAAATCGGTAGTCTCCCGCCTGAATCGGGAGGGTTGACATATCTGCAGGAGTGAGTGACAGAGATGGCAGACATTTTGTTCAAAATGGAAGCTTACACAGATATGTGGCCTATCTAAACCACATTAATAACTTCATTTCTAGACATCAGAAGAAATTAGTTTCAATTGCAATTATGTCAATATGTCTATACATGTAGAATCATGTGTAAGAATGCATAGTACACATTATTATTGAAACATAAAACTTGAAAAGCCTTTCCACAAGTGCACATGTAAGATGTTTACCTATAAGCCTCCCGATTTGGGAGTCCACATGTTAGATAAATCCTGGAATGAGCGCATTTGACCAACCTGAGTTTCCTGTACTAAAGGTGCCTATGGTAGAGTTTACTGTGTTTTTATGGATGCTTGTGATACATTTTTTCTATAGACATCTTTTATTGGTTTTTATTAAAATACCAGTAACAAATACAGAAACAAAAGCCATCTCCAACCATTTGACATAGAGAAGCAGGTCATTACAGCTCTTCTCATATAATAACACTGGAGTATTACTCCCAGGTCAAAAGTACGGAATAAGTCACCAGGCATCTGTATCATTAGATTTCACTTTGTCATCTGAGGAGAGTACCTGTGAGCCCCTCAGGTCTACGAAGTTACCCCCCATACTCCCAAGTCCCTCTCTGCCTTCTCATCACGGCTACATTTTGTTAGGTGCGCCTCATCTGCCACAGCCCATCTTTCCACAATGGGACCAGCCTGAACCATCCAGGTAATTGCAACCCTTCTCTTAGCCAAAAGTAACAACAGGTGTAAGAACTTATCCATCTCACAACAGGCAATCAACCAGATTCGTCCCTATTGGCATTCTCACTATGGTCCCGTTATTTTTCAACTGTGTCCACTGGTGGACTCGGAGCGGAGGAGGTCCATGTGGTAAGTCATGAGGGGGTGACACCATGAGTTACCCGCACCGGGTGACACCAACCCTAGTGACGCCACTGGAGTGTAGTGGGGTAGATTAGGGTGGAGTGGGATAGATTGTGTGGATTAGAGTAGCGTTGTTTGGGGTGGGGTAGAGTGGTGTGGTGTAGATTGGGTTGGAGTGGGGTGGGGTTGATTGGAGTGGGGTGGATTGGGGTGGGAAGGTTTTGATTGGAGTGGGGTAGAATTGAGTGTAGTGTGGTAGAGTGGCAAAGATTGGAGTGGAGTAGATAGAAGTAGATTGGTGTGGGGTAGATTTGAGTAGGGTAGAGTGGAGTGGAGTGGCGTGGGGTTGCTTGAAGTGGAGTAGGTTAGATTGGAGTGGGGTAGAATTGACTAGTGTGTGATAGTGGAGTGGGGTAGGTTGGAGTGGGGTAGATTGTGGTATATTGGAGTGGGGTAAATTGGAATGAAGTGGGATAAATTGGACTGGGGTAGATTGGAGTGAAATCGGGTAGATTGGAGTGGTATGATTGGACAGAGGTACATCAGACTGGGTTAGACTGGGGTATATTGGAGCGGAGTGGGGTAGATTTGACTAGAGTGCTGTAGATTGGTGTGAAGTAGGGTAGATTGGAGCAGAGTGGGGTTGATTGGGTTATATTGAGTAAAGGGGTAGATTGGAGTGGAGCTGGGTAGATTGGGATAGAATGGAGAGGAGTGGGGTAGATTGGGTGGAGTGGAGTAGATTGGGTAGATTGTTGCAAAGTGTAGTAGATTGGGGTACATTAAAGTTGAGTGCGATAGAGTGGAGCGTGGTAAGTGGAGTGGAGGGGTGTAGAGTGGAATGGTGTTGAGTTGAGTGGTGTGTCCTAGAGTGTCGTAGAATGGAGTGGTGTGGCATGGGGTTGAAGGGCATAGAGTGGAGTGGCGTAGTGTGGAGTATGCATGGTATGGTCGCGCACTGCCATTACAGACAACACATTTTCAATTGAAATGATCATTAGTTTTGCACCGAAATACAGTTTTACTGTACACAAACGATAATGTGTGCAAATGTCATCACCTAGTGTATTGATGTATTTCAATCGTATTCAAATATTTGTTTCCACCACACTTCAGAATTACAAAACAAATGTGCTTAGTTTGTAATAATTCTGATATATTCTGAAACATCAGCACAGTTTTTTTGTGTGTATGTGGTATGTGTTCTAGACAAACATCCTCCACCCTCTCCTCTTACATGGATACTCAGCAGGAGTGTCACATATATTCTCTCACTTTGGAGTCAACGAAAGAAAAGTAAACACCATGGGCCCTTGGAAGAGAGAGCGTGACATTAGACCTTTATCTTTGAATGCAAAGCAAATGTCACAAGATAAGAACAAGATTTAAAGGCTTTTTTACAGAAGGTGATTTTGTGGAAGAATACAGTAAACAAGGTTTGGGCAATGGGAGAGACGAACAGAAGCTGGGCAGCCTACAGCAAATAAGGGCAGCAAATAGAAAGCCCGAAAATGTGAGTTACAAACCAAAAAGCCTATGGACCCACTGGGCGGAATGCATTTCTAGGTCAGCTTTCTGAATGTTCCCAAGATGTCTTTAGGTCCTCGGGCTTCAACCTAATGATTCACCCAGACCAGATTATCTGAAGAAGAGAAGGACACATTTGCTAGCTTTTCTGGTGTTCCTGCGCTTGCATGAAAGGTAAAACTTTGTATTACATTTGACTATCTCCTGAATGTGTCTGTATTTCTTTTTTGAAAACCTCTCCGTTATAATATTTTGGGATTCATTTTGTATAAGTACTTGCGTGGGTTACATTTTTGTGAAAGCTATATGAGTGCCACGCTGTGCCTTGTAATTAGATTTATAATCGCATACTATGCAGCATAAATTGTCTTTTCTTGATGCATAATGCAGCATAAATGTTCCACATAATTTAGACCTGCACAGCGACATAATTCCAACAGCCTAACTATAATTGAACGACGTAAGAGACAACCGTACGTACGGTTTGGGAAATGTGAAAGGTGTTTTGAAAATGAGCTCCACATTGCCACTGTACAAAATAAAGCGATTTACATCCAGAAAGCGTGAGGTGTGACAGCCTCGCGTGAATATAGTAGATAATGAAGGAATAATAGAAAAGTCACAGCGTTTTATGCCGCAACAATCTGTTGGGCATGCGGCTTATCCCAGCAAGAGATTTACATTACTGCGAGTCTAGTACTAAAACTATACTAGACTTTAGTGAACATAGTGGAATAAAATATTTACCAATGAGACAGGCGGCGCATGTATTGCTAACAGGGGAAAGAGGGAAAGTGTTTTAAACAGCAAGCCTGTAGAGCAGATGCTCACGCAACCTAATTACAAGAGAATTACTCAACCTGTTGACAAACTACTGATTGTTTGAGAGGCGCCATGTGTTTTCTTGAACAACAAAAGAAACGCATGAAAGGACCACAGAGGGGATCTGAAGTATATTGATCAAAGGCACATGTCGAGTGTATTCAGCTACCCGAGAGGCACAGTAACACAAGAAACCGTATCAGAATCATCCCCTCTGATAAATTAAAGAGATTGACAGCAGAATGTTTAAAATACACCACGAACCAAACAACTGTGTATATCATCCGGCTGCAAGAAAGCCTACTGTTCTGTTAAAACTGGTGCCAATCTTGACACTAGTTGGGTATAGTCAGTGGCGGCCAACAAAACAGGTGGGGCGATGGGCGAATATATAACCACTGACACACACTAATAAGAACAAGAATTGGCATAGCCAATAGGTCTCGCCTTTGGGACCTTATAAGTGGTTGGTTATCCAGCACAATATCCTTGGTGCAACAAAATCCACTGTTGCATGGCTAAACACTTATAAGGTCCCAAAGGCGAGACCTATTGGCTATGCCAATGCTTGTTATTAATTCGTCCGACCTCCAAAGTGTGAGGTCAGTGTGTTTGTGCATGTCTGAAAGCTTCAGGCACGCTTTAGCGCCACACTACAGTGGCCACATAAAATGCATCACTAGTAACAAGATACAGAAACATTTGTGCATTGACATGGTGATAAACAGTCCGTTTGAAGGATACCCACCATAGCTTTTTACTTGAGGTTGACATCATCTGGGGTGCAGATTCTACCGCTATCTCCACTGAGAACCAGTTCTCAGGCCCATAGGCCCATCTGAAGATACCATGCAGTCATCACTAAAATGTAAGGAGTCTTCGAGACTACACGCCAGAAAATCGCCTTCCTATGAATACATATTAATTAACTTAAGCCTGTATGACGTGTGAAGCTGAAATGCCGGACCCATGGGGAAACCGTGGACAGCAAGGAGCAGCAGCGAGGAGAGGTGAGGGCTCGCCTGCCTGTGCCAAACCACACAATCGCAAACCGTAGCAAAACAAGCTACAGCCACAGGTCCCTGTGAGCCGCTGGAGGAGGCTGTTGGTGGCAGTGGTTGCGGCAGCAGGCAAGCCGAGCTGTGCTGGAGGCCCTCTGCAATCGGGAGAGTGCCCTGCGATCACTGTGGTATTTTCTCTCGCTCTTTTGTTACCTTCACTCTTGTTGCTGCTGCTGTGTGCCGGGTACTGGTGGTGAAATGTTGACTTCGGCTGGCATTTAACGCAGCGGAACAAATACTCCTTGCTGCATAAAAGATGTTGCCAGGCTCTCGACGTCAGGGCAGTCAATTGGAGAGCGCGCATGTGTGAGTGTCCGTGTACAGGGCTCCGGGCTAGAACGCGGGCTTTCTTAGGTATGCGTGTGCCCGTTCAGTTTTCAAGCACTGCGCTCGTGCTTTGTGGCGTGCCGCTGCTCTCTCCCGCAAGGTGGATGCCGCCACAAGCACGAGTATCTGCTTGAAAATGAGCAGAGCTACGGCTAAAGGCCCTCCTATGCAGCGCATGCGCACTGCGTAGGCGAGACCTAAAAACCAGCAGTGCCATTAGTCTCAAATCTCTCAATCGTGGTTGGTTTTAAACAGTGTTTGTAAATGGCCATGACTGAGAGCCCTGGAGTTGAGACTGAAGGCACTGCGAGTTTCTCACAGTGCCTGTCAGTGAGTTAAACAACTTTTGAAAAAAATAAAGATTTACTCACCTACTGCCTCACACTTGATGCTCTTCTTGGCAGCACAGGCTCCCTGAACTCCAGCCAGCAACTCCCCTCTACCAATCCAGATACTTCTCCCGTACTGCATGAGAGAAGCACGAGGACGCTTCCTAAAACACTGGGGTTCTGTGCTTGCTCGCCACCCAGCTGTCTAACACAGCTTGGGTTGGACTGTTTAAAATATGCATGTCAAGGTGGCCGTCACAGGACAGCCGGCCAAAGTGATATGTGCACTTTATGGTTTAAATCTTTTATTGGTATTTCAAAATACACAAACAAGGCTTTAACAAAGGAAAATAACAGCACCTTATGTAGTTCCAAGCTGATGAATAAGTTTCTCAGTTTTGCCAAACACTAGGTCAAGCTACAACCAACTTGGGAATGCCATAGTAGTTTCTAATAAAGTGCCCCAAAGCAAATAATAAACCTAATAACCCCCCCTCCTACCCACCCCCTTATTCCACGTCTATCCATCCCATCCCATCTCGTTATCGACAGAATCCAGTCCTACCCCTCTTTCTGTTCCTCAGAGAGTCTCAATAAGCGCAGATAGCGAGGACAAGTGACTTCCCTAAACTCGGTGGCCAACAATGACAGGAAGGGCCTCCACAACTCTCCATACTTGGATCCCTCCCCAGACAGTGTTAGTGTGAGTTTTTCCATACCCAAGACATGCCACAATCGATGCAACCAGCCCGTGAAGGTCGGTGAGGTGTGGGAGCGCCAATGCGTAAGCACGTTCTGCGTTGCTGAACCCAGCGCTATGGCCATTAGTCTGCCCCTGCGCGACTTGAGTGGGTATGTCAAAGGATTTGGGAGACCCAGCAGTACATACGCCGGAAAGCGTGGAATTATGGTATCAAAATGTTTGTCAACTTCATCAAGCACTTGGGTCCAGTACGCCTGAACGCCCTCACAATCCCAGAGTAAATGAGTCAGGGTGCCTATCTACCCGCAGCCCCTCCAACAATACGCCTCCCCCTTTTTGTCTAGCGCATGTAGGCGCTCCGGAGTATAAAACCAGTAGGTCACCACTTTTGTGAGTGTATCTGTGAGTCCCATATGGTACGTTGAGTGTCGGGCCCTATAGTATACTCCCTCCCACTCCTCATGAGTCAGGGATCTACCTAACTCCCTCTCCCAACGTATCCTCCCTGCGCTGTATGTGTCCATGAATCGCCTTTGAAGCATTTTATAGAGGTCCGAGATCAGCTGTTTGTCTGATGAGCGAGTTATTAACCACCGCTCATACTGGGAGAGTCATCTATCTGCCCACGGTCGGACCCTTCCGTCCAGCGCCCAATGTCGAACCTGGAGGTAGCGAATGCGCTCCGTCTCTGGCAACCCGTATTCCTGCCTGAATTGTTGGAACGAGCGCAACCCCTCCCCGCCATACATATGACATAGAGAGCGGCAGCCTGCCGGTTTCCACCTATGGACGGCCGCCGAGTCCACTCTGTGGGAAAAATCCGGATTGTCGAACAGGGGAGTAAGCGGGGAAGGGAAAGTGGTGAGCTCGTGAGTGACATTAGTGCGGTCCCAGATTTCCAGGGGAACGCGGGTAATGTGGGAGGCATAGAGATTGGGGGGCCTATGCTGTCTCCGCAAGAAAGGGATATCCTGCAAAGGTCGGGCTGCTACCGCCTGATCCTGAAACAGCCAGTGCTTTTCTGACTCCCAGCGACTCCACTCCACCAGGTAGCGTAGTTGCGTGGCTCGTAAATAAAGTTGGAGATCAGGGATCCCAAGCCCCCCGCTCTCAGGCGCGAGAGTGGACAGTGACCTCTTCATGCGTGGCTTCCATCCATTCCAGATGAACTGGGCCAACTCTGATTGCGTCTGCTGGATCCATCCAGCAGGTGGGTAGAGGGGTATGGTGCGAAAGAGGTAAAGGATCTGCGGTAATATGGTCATTTTCACCGCCGCAATCTTGCCTAGCCACGAGAGGGGATAGTATTTCCACCGCCCAAGCTCTCTGCGGATCCTCCGGCGCAAAGCAGCATAGTTAAGAGACACCACACGAGGAAGCGTAGGAGCCAACTGGATCCCCAAGTAGGGAATCGATTCCTCCGCCCACTGGAAGGGAAGGGAAGCGAACCTTCCAGGTATTCCCGGGTGGAAGGAGTCAAAGAAAGGTCCAGAGCCATCGATTTGTCTGCATTAACCTTGAATCCCGCCACCCGCGCAAAGGCGTCCAAGTCTGCCATGCACGCCGGCAGCGCCTCTCGAGGGTTGGACAGGGAAAGCAACACATCATCCGCATATAGGCTGATGGTATGAACATACCCCCGAACTTAATCCCAGAGACTCCCAGGTTTTGCCTGATCTTCTGAGCCAGGGGCTCCATATACGCAGCGAAAAGCAGCAGCGACAGTGGACACCCCTGCCTCGTGCCCCGCGCTATGGGGAAAGTGGCGGACGTGTGTCCATTAACCCGAACCACTGCCAACGGGAATTTGTAGCAGTTGAAGATGTGGGTGCGGAATCTCTCCCCCAACCCCATCCGCAGCAGCACCTGTTCCAGGTACGGCCAGTGAACACGGTCGAACGCTTTTTCGGCGTCGATCACGAGTAACATGTATTCTCCTGACGTGCGAGAGGCTTTCTCGATCAAGTGCATGACGCGTTTCGTGTTGTCAGGGGCTTGACGTTCTGGGATGAACCCCGCCTGGTCCGGGGCGATCAAATTTGGCATACAAGGTGCCAGTCGGCTGGCCAGGATTCCCGAGTAGAGCTTAAGATCGACGTTTAAAAGGGAGATAGGACGGAACGCTCCGCAGCGGGTCCGATCCTTCCCCGGCTTGGGAATGACTGCTATATGGGCCCCCAAAAGGTCTGGGGGGGGATCGCCCCCGTAGTTGAGAAGGAGTTGAAGAGGCGCCAGCAAAGTGCAAAATTTCTTATAGAAAATGGCGGTAAAGCCATCAGGCCCTGGGGCCTTTGCCGGTCTCAACCGGGAGATGGCCGCAATCACCTCTTCAGGGCGTATGTCCTTGTCCAGCTGACCTGCCTGGGCCTCGGTCAGAGTGGAAAGCTCAACCGAATCCAGAAAGGCCGCCCCACTATCTGCGGATAACCCTCGATTTGTCGTACAGGGCAGCATAGTAAGCTCGGAACGCTTCAGCTATATCCCCGTCTTCCGTGACCCGCGTGCCTTCCTCCCGGCAGATCTCACGAACCCCCTGACGCCTCCGGGCCTCCCGAAGTTTGTGCGCGAGTAAGCGTCCACACCGATCCCCTCCCGTGTAGTAAGCGTGCTTCAGCCGAAGAGCGGAATATTCCGCTCTATCTTGGTCCAGAGCCGTCAGCTGCTGCCGGGTGGCCCTCAGTTGCCTCCATATCCGGGGGGGGCCCGTTCTCTGATGCATTTGCTCCAGCTCCTTAGTTTTTTGCGTAAGTTCTTCTCGCTTGCGTCACCGTTCTGAGTTTTCGGCTGCGGATATAGCAATAAATTCCCCCCTGAGGACCGCCTTCAGTGCCGCCCATTGTGTCGCTAATGTCGTGTCAGTATTAGCATTGTGTGTAAGAAAATCCGTGATCGACCCGCGGACCTGTCTCCGCACGTCCTCTCGGTGTAGCAAGGTGTCCCTAAGACGCCATATCCTATCTGACCGTACCGCCGGCGGTAAAGTCAGTGTGGTAAACAACGGGGCATGGTCAGAGAGCGAGGCCACCCCAATCTCAACCGCCACCGCCATCTCCCTGACTGCGGACGATGCTAGGAAATAATCCAGCCGCGCGTACATTTTATGCGCATGCGAGTAGTAAGAAAACTCCCGATTCTAATAATAAATGGGTCTCCTGAAGGAGACATATATCGGCCTGCGAGTTCTCTAGGCATGACAACACAGCTCTGCGCTTAACCGGATTGTTAGGCCCCTAACATTGAGCGTTAATACTTTAAGTGTAGGAGGTGCCATGTGTTTCCGTTTGTAATGTCAGAATGTGCCATGTCAAAGGCGCCGCTCGCGCCCGAGGACCATACCAAGGACCCGTGCTCCCCTCCCCCCGCCCGCCGGTAACCCGCACCGACCTACCCCAGGACAGACGTGGAACCCCCTTCCCCCTTTCAACCAACATCCCCCCACCCTTCCCCGAACATCCCAACAATTGAACAACAAAACGCCAGAACCAGTGTCCTCCACTTTCCAGTGGATGGTGATGCAGGGACGCAAGGTACGGCATCACAGTGGGAAGGTCCCTCCCCCGCCGGCGGCCCGTTCAAAGATCCAGCGGTGCGGCCTGCCGCAGCCATCATTCCGTCGCACCGGGTGAGGTGGCACGCAACCCTACGGAGACCGACTCTAGTGCCTCCTGGTGGCCTCCGAGGATCTCCGCCACTGGGGGTTTCTTTGCATGTTTACGACGGCCCTGCCGGCGCCCACCGGGTCCGGACGTTGCTGCATCCGTCGATCCCTCCTCCGCTGCACTGTCCTCCGTTGGCAAACTCACCCCCAACAGCTTAGCCGCTTCAGACAGGGACCGTAGCTGGTATAGTGTATTGTCGATGCGGAACACCAAGCGGAACGGATGGCCCCAACTATACTGGATGTTGCGTTGTTGAAGGTGCGTCGTGATCGGCTTGAAAAGCCTGCGTTTATGAAGCGTGAGTGCCGACAGATCCTGATATAGTACCGGTGCATGATCTCTAAACCGCACAGGGTGTTGCCGACGGGCATTGCGTAATATGTCCTCTTTGGTGCGATAGTCTTGTACACACACCAGGATATCAGACGGACCGGCCGCCGCTGGCCGCGGAGGGCCCACTCTATGTACTCGGTCGAGTCGCAGCTCCGTCTCCAGCGGACTATCCAGGATTTGATTAAAGAGCTCCCTCGTGAAGGTGAAGAGATCTTTCGAGTCCTCAGTAATGCGCACCCCTCGAATGCGTATATTATGGCGCCGGGACCAGTTTTCCAAGTCCTCTACATGGGACTGAAGATCCACCTGTTGGTCATGAATCCGGAGGATTTTTTGTTGTAGCGCTGCCAGTTCCGTGTCTCGGCTATCCCCTTTATCCTCCAACGCGGCAACCCGTTCCCCAATACTGTCCACGTCTCTGCGTACTTCTTAAAGCTCCGCAGTGAATTCTTTTTGGAGGTTTTGGATGTCAGTCCTCAGGCCGGTGAACATAGATTCTAGAAAGGACTTGGTGATCAGTTCTGAACCCTCTGGTTGCACGGGCGGGAGACCCGTCGCGCCCGACGCCATAGCGCTTGCTGCGAGCCCCACCCGAGGCTTCTCAAACAGCTCCTTCAAGGTCTTATCCCTGCGGCCTTTCGGGGGGACCATAACGTGCTTCAGGTTCCACCGTTGCCCCACTCGGGAGAAGGCTCGGCACTACCCGACCACCATCTGGCGCCGCTCCCGGGCTCGCCGCTACCGACTCCACCGCCTCCACTGTTGAATTCAGTCCGGCAGGTCTCGCAGATCTGGAGCGTGGCCCCCGACAGTCCCCCGGAGCCGCGTCCCCACGGCCCTCCTTCTGGCCTCTCTGCTATGATTAGACGCCTTCCGGACTCTCCGAGAGCCAGCCAGCCGCAGCGCTCCTGTGTTGTTCACACAAATCTTTTCTTGCCTGTATCCCAGGGTGGGCGAGGACCAAAAACACGCCGCCGCCCCGCACGTTGGCTCCCCCCCACCAGTCTCTTGTCATCAGCCGTCTCTCTCGTAGAGTCTCTGCTGGCCCTCCGGGGTCCCCCCCCCCCCCCCCCAGGAGGGCCCAACCCCCGGCAACCGCAGCGCTAGTTGTCTCGCCACGCAGGTCCAATAGGCCTCTTCCACCGTCTCTAATGCGCTAGAGGCCTGTAATCCGCCGGGTATTCCTCCAGGCACACCCCCAGCGGCGGCGCGGGCACCGGTCCACTCCGGCTGCGTGTAGCTCCCGTCTTCCTCTCAGCCTCTACGGGGTATGAAGCCCTCCATTACAGGGGCCGCCTCCCCTCGAACCCCGGTGTCCAAGCAGCAGTGTTGTGCACAGCTAGGGACCCAGCACCTCCGGGGCGTCAATCTCGGGCCTTCGCTCTGTGAGCGTGATGGCTTCGGCCTGAGTTGTCCCCCGTGCCCCCCGGTCGGCGGGCTGGTTCCACTCCTGGCGTCTCCTTCACCCCGTGGGCCGCTCGCTGCTCTTCTGCGTGGCCCCCCACACTTGCTTGGCTCGCCGAGGTCACCGCTGACACCTGGCCCCTCCGGGCATGACCCTGATCCCTACGCCCGGAGAGGAGGCCGGTAGTCCCCCTTCAATGGCCGCTACTCGTCTTCTCCGGAGCCCCCACCGTTGGCGCCAGCCGCGCGGTCACTTGCCTGTCTGGCGTTGGGTGCTCCCCAGGGACCCGGGACTCCGGACCGCTCCAGGGTCCGCTGCTCCTCCGAGGCGGCCAAACCTCGTCCCTCCACTTCCGGGACCGCCGCACTGGCTCCACTCTGCCAGTAGCTCTGCACCTCAGGGGGCTCACGCTACCTCCAGGCCAGCCCGTCCCTCCGTTCTCCGGGTGAGGGGCACTGAGCCCCCCCCCCACCAAGCAGCTGGGCTCTTCCCCGGTCGTGCACGCCTCGCTCTCCTCCCCTCGAGGTCGGGGTGGCCGCAGTCCGGGCCCGGGTGTCTCCGCCCGGCTGGCTCCTTCCGCTAGGCCGCTCCCCCTTGTGGCGGGCCTCGGTCACGCCGGACCCCGCTCCGTCCCCGCGATACAGGGTCTCTGGTTCTTCCTGCCGGCCGGCCTCCGCCCTCTCGCCTCCGCTATCTCGGCAGGCACCCCCTGGGCTATTATCTTAGGTGTCGGCCAGCTGGAAACGGCCGGACACTGAGCTTTGCTGAGGCGCCCGCGGGAGAGGTGAAGCCGCACGTCCGCATAGGTCGCCATCTTGACCACGCCCCGATATGTGCACTTCAAACTGAAGTACACAGTATTCCTTTCTGCTGCTGCCTCACCCCCAGATTTGGCTGTATTAGCATTTTATGTGTCAAGTTTCCTGCTCTCCAGTGGTGAGGCACCACCACTGGGTATAGTTCAAACTGAAAGGGAAAAGGGAACGTGGTGAAAATTGTGAGATTCCAAGCAGTTACTTAGCTTGTTCTAATTTTCCCAGATCGGGTTTACCCAGTTAAACCTTTTATCAGATTTCCTTTCTAGCTAGCAATTATGGATGTGCAGCACAACCGCTCCAAGCGCACACAGTACCCTTATAATATACAAGTAGTACTTGCATAGGAGGCTGCATGGCTCCATGGTTCGTGCCTGCAGGAGATACATAGTGAAAAGCAACACGATATAGGCTATCTGTATCAAAGCTTCCTACTGCTTCACTAGAACACCTTGAAAAACTACATGTCCCAGACCATGACCCACCAGATGGAGAACCCAAGGCATAACTTTGTATAGGACACCCTTCAAGGATTGCCCTTTTTGTGAGCAAATTCCTCCCCTAAGGTAGTTGTGATCTGTTGGCCAGATCATAAACTGTTTGGCACGTCAGCTGCCATGGCACAGAAACATTCTCTGATCTTTAATCTAGCGCTGTCCACAGAGCAAAGCATTATTTTAACAGCACATCTGCTGGAGAGCTGAAGACAAACCTCTAAGCATGTATCTGATGTTAGTTTGCCTTCAGCACATATCATTACTACAAATTATTGATACAACCTGTTCATTGGGCACACGGCAGAAGCACATGCGCATCCCTTAGTTTAGAACATTGCACATTCTAGGACTAGTGATGCTAATATATAAAACGCAGTCAAAACAAGAGATCAGACAGTTAGACATAAGGGTGTATGCTTGGACAAAACCCATCAGAAAAGATTCTATAAAACGTATTCAACAGACTACGTTTGAAACTCCATAGATTGAAGTTGAGAGTAATTTGTTTTCTTGAATGTCCGCTAGAAATAAATCTCCTGGGAATTCGCTTACTGTTTCAATATTTGGGCAGTGGCAGAATAGTGACCAGCATTACACACCCACCCACTTGTTTACACTGACTTGCTTTATCAGGTTACCAAACATTATCTTTAAGAATAAAATTTGTAAGGGGTAATAAGTTGTGTAGTATGTACTCTAGGAATAAAAAGTTCAAAAATAGTTTTATCATATAGTCTTAAAAATGTTAATGACGCCTCTTTTAATAGTTCAATCAAGATACATATCCTTGAGAATTCTTAGCCACAGTTTTGCAATTCCTTCAATCACTACCTCGGAGCCTACTTATTTGTTGTGTAGTACAATGTAAGAAAGAATTGCTCCTTTTTTGTTGGCATTCACATTCGAGACATATTTTTTTGGGTGTCTTATTTAGACCAGATATTGCTGAAAATGGTGACTCCATTTAAACCGGTAATGTATCCAACTGCAGACCTCACTCAGGCACCAGAGTTAAAAGCTTTCGGGAGGCTGATAATCAATAGAGATGGAGACATACCAGTTGCAGGTACAGGTGCAGACAAGCCTAAGGAACTGTGCTGAAGCCATGGGACCCTTTAGTCCTAGCTACATGCATGCTGGAGCATGCGCTTTTTGAACAGGAGATGAAACCAGATGAATCTGTTGAAACTAGGTGACAAATAGTTGATGCTCCGTGTTCTGGAAGAAACATCATGTTCTGATCCATTCTGAACCTCACCTCAGAAAAGATCAGATCCTTAAAAGAAGTAAGCTGACATTTCTTCCTATTGAGTAGGAATCTGTGTTGATTTAGGCAGCTCAGTATTAATTCCAGACCCTCCCGTGCCTGAGGCTCTGATGAAGCATGAAGAAGCCAGCCCTCCAAGTATGGGTAAACATTCCAGCCCTGAAGATGGAGGGCAACTTAGAAAGCCAATGTCATCAAAAAGACATGTGCGATAGCCATGCGCCTTCGGTTGATCCAATTTAATTATCTTCACCGTGTATATTATACACGTGTTAGGCTGTGGAGAGCGGTTTTGATAGAGTCCCCGGTGTGCCTGCGTTGTGGCTCGACGGATGGTACTCTGCTTCATACAATTTGGCAATGCGCGGGGCTCGAAAGGTTGTAGCGGGAGGTGTTGGCCTGCCTTGCTGAGGTCCTGGGATGGGAGCTCCCTTACTCCCCAAATTTGGTACTATTACATATAATGGAGAGGGTGGGGGGAAATATTTATAAGCGTCATCTGATGCTCCTGGGCTTTACGCTGGCTAAACGGGACATTGCTTGTAAGTGGAAGGCAGGGGCCCCACCCCTGCTTTCGGCATGGATAAATGGTTTGGATTTTAATATGGGTTTTTCAGGCACGTGGGTGCCCATTGAAGCATTTTAAGATCTGGAAGAGGTGGGCGACGTACCGGGGTTTGGACCTGGAGCCCCCTGCCGTGAGGGATGTGGCTGTTGAGAGTTAAATTGGGCAGGAGTTGTGGTCCTGGACCTTTTGGGTCCTGCAGAGGATGTTCCTTATGTGCGGGCGAATTGATGTGATTCATTGTGTGGTGCACAGACAGTGCAGGGGGGGGATTTTGTTTCTTTATTGTTTCAGTTCTTTGCGTAATGAACGTGTTAAAAGTCAACGCAATATTTGTTGTGTGCTATGTGGCAGTATGTCTCTGGGTCACAGAGCTCTGCATTGTATTTGACGATTGACAGAATAAAAATTGTTGTTTAAAAAATAAAAATAAAATAAAAAAAGACGTGGTGTTGACCTCAGGTCTGAAGTCAGGACATGAAACTGCAAATTTCAGTTTTGGACACAAAGCCATATAAACCTTTAATGTAGTGACAGTATGGAATGTAGGAGTAGACATCCATAAAGTCCACTATCATCATAAAGCTGTCAAATGAAATGAATGGAGTGATATTTAGAAGCATTTCCATTTTGAATAAAACTCGCCCATTAGTTCAGGAATCTTCATGGCCAAAACATTATGAAATAAATTCCTTTCCGCCTTCTCCCACATTAGAGTCACCGTTCTTTTGTTTTGCAGATTATGGATGGCAGAGTTACCTGCAGTCCTCTTTTCTATGCACCTCAGCTATGCTGTCTGAATGATGACCGTTCCTGGAGGAACAGGTGTGAACTCTGACATACCCCTCTTGAACCAGTTGAAGGACTCAAGAGTCGGAGATAGATTTCTCCCTAACTTCCAAGAAGTGCTGGCCATCCTTGCCATAGTTATGAATGTGGTTCTTTTTCTGGGGGACTTCTCTTCTGATTGGTTAACCTCAACTGGAATGAGCTTTCCCAAATCTGTGGTGTTTAGATAACCATTGCTGTTTGCTTGAAGGGGGACCCTTACTGTGGACCTGGCAGGATGTGATTGCTGTTTGCTTGAAGGGGGACCCTTACTGTGGACCTGGCAGGATGTGATTGCTGTTTGCTTGAAGGGGGACCCTTACTGTGGACCTGGCAGGATGTGATTGCTGTTTGCTTGAAGGGGGACCCTTACTGTGGACCTGGCAGGATGTGATTGCTGTTTGCTTGAAGGGGGACCCTTACTGTGGACCTGGCAGGATGTGATTGCTGTTTGCTTGAAGGGGGACCCTTACTGTGGACCTGGCAGGATGTGATTGCTGTTTGCTTGAAGGGGGACCCTTACTGTGGACCTGGCAGGATGTGATTGCTGTTTGCTTGAAGGGGGACCCTTACTGTGGACCTGGCAGGATGTGATTGCTGTTGCTACTGTGTGAAGGAAAATAAGCGTTTTTTCTCTTTAACAGATGATGCCATCTTTCTTCTAAGTCTGGTCCAAAAAGATAGACTTTTTGTAAAGATTTATGAAGAGTCTCAGATTTTTGAGACCCGTGGATGTGCCAGTCTTTTAAAAAATGTTACGTTCCTACGGGCTGATACGTCTGCTCCTTCTGCCAACGGTAATGCTCTTAGGACCACAAAAGAAGCATCAGTTTGAAGCTCTCTCTGCCTTTCCATTCCCTCTAGGAAAACTGGATTCTCTGTTTAATCCATTGCATTAAAGTGATTTTTTTAAATCTGAGATTAACCATTAAAGAGGATAAGCTTCATGTTTAGACCTGCACTAAGATTCCAATGAGATCGAGAATGGGCTTTTTTCCAAAGAAGTTATTCATATCTATTGCATCCTTGATCATGATGACAACTACCAAGGAAAGTGTCCTCACCAGACTCTCAACTAGACAGGCAGCAGGAACGGTCCTTTAGTGTCCATGTCTTCCAAAGGCTCCCGTGGCACCATAAATATTGGAAGATTATTTTTATCTTTCAAGATAACATCCATAATGTGAGGATGAAACTGAAGATTCATTTGCAGAGATCTCTGAAACTGCCTTACAATTTCTGTAGAGGTTCGCGGAAGGTGCTGGGAATAACATATTTTAGAAAATATGAGACAGTCACTACTGATATATATGTCTTTTTGTTCTGTTGGTAGTATCTAAGATTCCTCAACAGAACCGGGCAGGTGTGAAACAGAATGCATCTCGTTTTCGTGAAACTTCACCTCCAGCCCCTCCTGTATTATTTCCTTTGAGGCTGAAATGGTTTCTGTTACATTTTCATCAGCCTCTCATCGACAGAAATCATTTCTCTTTTTCTTTACAGGCAAAAGAGACTGGAATGGTTGCCTATTTTACTGGTATGCTAGAAGCAATGCTCAAAAAAGCAGTAAATAGCCAAGCGACCCTTCCGGAAATACTCTAGGGAGGAACGTCTTAATATTCGGGAGAGAGAACTGGGTGATAACAAAGTTTTAAAAAAATAAAATATAGCACACAAACACAACACTTACTCGTCATTTTGCAGAGCACGTCTTAAAAGGAGAAGAGCCTTCCGTCCGGCAAAAACCGAGAGCTTGGCATGTGCACAACACTAATCTCTATATGCACATGTGCTGACAAATGTTACTTATGTTCCCTGCTCTCACGGACTGGTTCATCCAGTCCTGCCAGTTACTACAAAAGCGCTTCTCCACAATTGGAGGATTTGAAATGAATAGCAAGGTATCTCACCACCATTCACTAGCTTCACTGTTCATACTGTGACGATACATTACCCAGGCAGTAGCTTTACATCACCATAGTTCAGGTAATCTCTTCCACCGATAACCTAAAAATGCTCAAAGCCTGGCAGAGGACAAGCAGCATGGGGTTCTGTTAGAGACAGGAGTCGAGCAGAAGGCTCGGCATGCTTATCTTGTCGCAGAGGCAGGGAGCAAGAAACACTGGAGGATGCTGGGAATTCCAGGTCTTTGTATGTCGTCCAGGGAGGATGGGTGGCTCTAGGATTACAGCAGTAGTTCCGAACCTTTTGACTTCTGTGGACTCCCGCTTTATAATTACTGGAACCCCACTGAATCATTATTGGAATCCAGGGACCCCCCTCTAAGTCATCCGTGGAAGCCGGGGACCAAGGCCTAAACATTGTCAATGATTTGAACTGCAAAACAATAGACAAAAAATACAGAAACAAGCATCCCATCAAACACATACACAAATGATAATACATTTTATTTAATTTGAAAACAAATAATTTAAAAAAAATTATTTTAATAAGAGGGTTGGAGCTTTTCTAAATTCAATTGAAGTCACACACTGTTCATACTATATAATGTTTGATTCACCAGCACTGCTCCCACAAATTAATCTGAGGATACTAATTTTATTTTTAGCCCCCAATTTCTAATTCCTTGACATTTGCAGTACGTTTTTAAATTTACAATTGTACATTTAGCCACTTTATTTATATACATTTTATTAATTTGTCAATATTAGTTACTTTTCTAACCAGTTACTGACCCCCCTGAGGAGGCTTTGTGGCCTCATCGGTCCCAGGACCACAGGTTAGGAACCACTGGATTACAGTAGTTTTATGGACGATTCTCTAGTCTTGAGGTGGATTAACTCAGAAATAGACTTGGATGTGGATTTGCAGTGCTTAGGTGTGTGACTGCGTAGCCTAGTGCTGCGCATTAAGCAGACTGTGTTATTGAAGAAGCTGTCTGGTACCTTGCTTTTATTTATTTTTAAAAAGCTAAGTAAGTGCCGGGTCCTAATGTTTTTCTTAAGAGTCTTTCACCAGTTCTGCTGGGTGCGGAAGGGCTGCATAGCAAGGCTGCGAGTCTTGACTCCAGTGCTTAATTTGAGACTGTAGTTTCCAGTGCTCAGCACCAGCACTTAATTGTCAACAGTGGTCTTGTTACAGTCTGCCACAAGGTGGCGCTGTCTGGCTAATTTAGAGATGACCACGACAACAATTAATTATCAATTCAATTTACATTAAAAATAACCATTACCTGCTGCCCGAGCCAGTCTCATAGCTTTGGGGGCCTGAAATAGTCCGAATTGTCACACTTTTAGGAGTGTGATGGTTAGTTGGTGTGTTGTGACTATCATTGGCAGCATGAGATGGGCAATGTGTAGTGCAAGCTGCAGTGGGCTCCTGAGGAGAGCCCCAGCACTTGTTTTTTTTTTTTATAAATCAAGCACTGCTTAACTTCAACTCTTGCCTCTTTCTTCCAACACCCTACATTAATTTCGTTATATTTATCTCGCCTTTGCAGAATCTTTTTCATTTTTGCTATTTTCCACTAGTCGCTTATTTCCAATCTTTTTATTGTTTATTCTTTATCCCTTTTCTGCCTTTCCCTGTCTTCCTCTGGATCAACATCTGGTGATAAAAACTTAGTCCCGCACTAGGCTGTGGATCGCACAGTCGTAAATAAGATGTCAACACCATTCTTTAAAAGCTGTAGTTCGAAATTGTAGTAATGCGGTTCATTACTGCTTAAATTGTCATGTTACCATACTTTGTAGTGCTTCTGAGTTTCTCACTAGTTTCTACGAATTTAGCAGAGGAGGACACAGAAGCGCTTGTTGATGAGTACAAGTAACAAGTAGGAGGGGTCTGTCTTGGGTCTAAAAGGTGATATCCTATAGGATATGCATCTCAGGCCTCCCATTTCATGTACTATGCCTGTTCTTAAGAAAAAATGATAAAGTCAAATACTGTGTGATACTGCGCAAATTAAGCACTGTCGGGCGACCTCCCAGATTTCATACACAGAGTTATTATGTGGCTTTGAGAATGGAAGGAAACGAGGAGCTACCGAATAAAAAAGCTTTATTTACTGACATTATCACAGATGGGCGGGGTGGAACACGAGGCGAGAAGAAGCCGTTTAGGACAGATTCGAAAACGAGAGCATGGGAACTGCAAAACGGCATCCATGCGTGACTGAATACCGGGACTGCTGAGTCCGCTCTGAAATCCATTCTTTACTTGCAGCAGATCTCCACATTAAGGAGTATAGCTGCTTCCTGCGCGCTAAATAAAAGTGAAAGCAATTTAATTTTCCAAACATTGGCTTCCTCTCAAAGTACGTGTCCCAGCTTATATGAACGCTGGGCTTTTTTATCCTCCTTTCTGCACCCTTCTGCCGCATGGTTGGCATAGTCTCTTTGCATAGATCAATTGTTTGTTTGCAATCTGCCAACCACTGCTGAATTATCAAAAGACTGGAATTATTGCCATTGTATGTTGAAAAGTGTTGGTTTTAAAGCTGTCTTGTGTTGCATTCGGATCATGCATTTTAACAGGTTTTGCATTAGGTTCCGTTCAAGCTCGATATGGTGTATAATTGTAATTATTGCACATGTTGCCTGCTCGATACGTCTTATAGCATTTGCTATGTGTTACATTCATGTCGACGAATCTTAGAGTGCGTGTGTGCATTCTGAAGGAGTATGACGAACTTAATATATTAGTGTCCATTTGTAAAAAAAATCAAGACACTTATGGAACCGACAACGAGCATGAAACCCGTTGTATTAAATGTGTTTTTTAAAGCCCTTTAGCTAATCCTGGCTGGAGTTTGTGGACTGGCACATTGATATATACCAGATTGGCATATTTAGTTTACCTGTGGTATATCATATACCCAGAAACTCTGCGAAGTGAAATAAAAAATCCGCTACGCTGAGTTCCGCGAGTGGCTTTCCTTGCGTCATTCGCACTGGTTTTTATTGCCAGGTGTTTATCTGATGCTGTAAAATCAGCACAAACTATATCTCGCAAAATTGCAAGAGGGTGCTGCTTATTTCTGCTGCTTGAGTAGAAGTTCTACTAGGCGGCAGCTTCCTCAACACGAACGGAAGGTGTCTCAATGCTAGTGGTAGTGACCATCCGCGACCGCCCACTTTGAGAAATCTTGCAGAGATGTGGTCTAGTGTTGGATTTTCCTCGCTTGCCAATTTAACCATTGGCGAGCGCAAGTGAGGAAAAAACTCTGTTTTTTAGGGACTCCACGAGCTCTGCAGAGTGCAAAAAACTCCGCAAACGGAAGGGAGTTCACCGCCCAGGCTTACCTTTATCGCAAATGTTTTGCATTACAGAAAGCACACACCTTGGTAATGCGAGCAAGTCTCCCTTGTATCTGTAAGTAATTCTTCAGTCACTGGTGAACTTAAGCACTTGATAACTCATCATGCATGCACAATCAGTCAATTAAGTGCGCTACTCACCCATGAGGGTCTCAAGGCGCTGAAGGGGGGCGGGGGGGAGGTTCGCAGCTCCGTTAGCTGAAGAGCCAGGTCTTGAGGGCATTCCTGAAGGTGTTCAGAAAGGGGGCGAGTCGGATGTGTGCTGGGAGCTTGTTCCAGGTTTTGGCCGCAATATGAGAGCAGGATCTTCCACCTGCTCTGGCTCTGCGGATGCGTGGCGTTTCGGACAGTGCGAGGTTGGAGAATCGGAGGTTCCTTTTGGGTACGTGGAAGTTGATTCTGTCGTTGAGGTCTTTGGGTCCGGTGTTGTGCAGGAATTTGTAGGCGTGGGCAGCCGCGGTCGGTAGTGGGAGTAGCTGCCGGGCGGTGATGTGGGGAGGGGGAGGGGCAGGGTTGGGGATAGTAAACTCTGGATTATGGAGGTTTTCAGGTAAGTAAACATATAAATGAATAAAACTAATTTCATTGTGTGCGCTGCATGGATGTAGTGCACGCAAAGAAATTTGTTTTATTAATTTATATGTTTACTTACCTGGAAACCTCCGTAATCCAGAGTTTACTACCCTGCCCCCACCCCCTCCCCATGTCACCGCCCGTGCTGTCAGGGGATGTCTTTGTACGATCAGCCACCTGAAGAGGACGATAGACATCTTCCCCCTTATCTCTCCCCTGTTCTTTATTTACAGTCCACAAGAGGAACACGAGGAATAGAAACAGACGATCCCTTTAAGGACGACCCTGTGCCAGATGACATCACACCTCATGTGACCGCATCACGTGCTTTCTCCAGCGAAGCCTACCCAATCGCGGCGGTATTTGAATCGGCGAAAGGAAGCGAGGTGCGCGCTGCTGTAGTTGTGCCGAGTAGGAGCCTCACGGAAGAGGAAGAAGCAGGCGAACGGGACCCCATCGTGTACCTGGCGGCGTCACCCAACTCGTCCCACGGAGCGGCGGAAGCAGACGTTGCAGACCCCGAGGAGTCCCCAAGGTACCGAGGACAAGGACGCGAAAGAGACCCACAGCAGGACCCAGAGAAATCCGGCTAACAGCAAAAGAGGGAGAGGATGAGCTGGGTGCGTAGGAGACGATGTTCAGGCCGTGTTGTCAGACGATGGCGGCGAGGGGGGCCATGTAGATGCTGAAGAGGGTCAGGCTCACCGATGATCCCTGTGGGACTCCGCAGGTGATTTCCATGGGATCGGAGATGAAGGGCTGCAGTCGAATTCTTTGGCTTCTTCTGGTGAGGAATGATCAGATCCAGTCTAGGGCTGTTCCTTGTATGCCGGCGTTGTGTAGTTTGGCGACGAGTGTGCTGTGGGAGGCAGTGTTGAAGGCTGCTGATAGATCGAGTAGGATGAGGGCTGCGGAGTGGCCTTGGTCCAGGAAGGTGCGGATGTCATCTGTGGCGGTGAGTAGGGCGGTCTCGGTGCTGTGGTTGCTTTGGAACCCGGATTGAGATGGGTCGAGGATGGCATTTTCTTCGATGAATCGTGTTAGATCCTTGTTGACTGTTTTCTCTGTAACTTTGGCCGCGAAGGGGAGGAGCGAGATGGGCTGGTAGTTCTTGAGGTCGGTGGGGTGAGCTTCTTGTGCAGGGGCCTGACTTCGGCACGTTTCCAGTCATCTGGGAAGGTGCCTGTTTCGAGGGTGGTGTTGATGGTGCGTTGTAGTTCAGGTGAGATAGCTGCTCTGTGGTAGATGTGTGAGGGGCATGGTTCAGTGGGGCCCCTGAGTGGATGCCTTTCATGGTAGAGGTGGTGTCTTCAACTGTGATCGGTGTCCAAGTGGAGGTAGTGGGCTGGCCGGTGCGTCTGGGTGTGGGCCGGTTGTGGCATCAGGAGGAAGGTCGATTAAGTTGTCGTAGAGGTTTTTCATCTTGAGATGGAAGTATGTCCCAACTTTGTCGCAGAGGTCTAGGGACGGGGTGATGTCTGTGGCTTCGCTGCGAGGGTTGGTGAACTCCTGGATGACAGTGAAGAATTCCTTGGAGTTGGCGAGGATTTTGGTGTGGATGCCGGTCCTTTTGATGGTTCTGACTTGGTTGTGGTAGTCAGTCATGGCATCCTTGTAGGTGGTGTGGCTTTCGGGTGCCTTGGTGTTTCTCTAGTTCTTCTTCAGGTGTATGCAGGTGCGTCTGGCTTCTTGGAGGTTGGTGGTGAACTGGGCGGCTTTACTGGGGCGCTGTTTGTTAGGGTTGCGTAGCGGGGCAAGCTCGTCTGCGCCTTTGGAGATCCAGGTGTGGAGGTCTCTGGCTGCGATGTTGGCGTTGGATGCCAAAGTGTGGTTGTTTCGACGGAATTGAGTTGGTCGTCGGTGACCTTGCTCCAGTTCCTTCGTGGAGGGCGTGGGGCTGGTTTGGGTGCCCTGAGTTTCTTGACAGTGAAATGTACTCAGTAGTGGACAGTCCATGGGGGTTGTGTTGTGTGGCTGAAGTGGACGCTGTTACCTGCTGCGAAGATGGGGTTGAGGGTGTGTCATGCACTGTGGGTCGTGTGGAGACGAGTTGTTTGAGTCCGATGTTGGCGAGGTTGTCACAAAGGGTGGCGGAGTTTGGGTTGCTGGCGTTGTCGAGGTGGAAGTTCAGGTCTCAGAGTATGTAGTTCATTGGGCCGATGGCGTGGGGTGCAATGAGGTCGGTGATGGTGGAGGTGAAGGGAGCCCGGGGCCGGGGGGGGTCTGTAGACGAGGGTTCCCTGGAGCATGGAGTTGGGGCTGATCTTAAAGTGCAGGTGTTCGGCGGAGGGGAAGGTTTCACTGGAGGTGGTGAGCCGGAGGGTGTTCTTGTGGGTGATGGCGAGGCCCCCTTCCTGCTAGTTGTGGCGGTCCTTCCTCTGGATCTTGTATCCATCCGGGATGGCGGTGTTGATGTCGGGGGCGGAGGAGGCGTTGTCTCATCCTTGCATTCATGCATCAGTTCCTTCATCCTCTGTCTCGTCTTTGCATTCTCAACTCATTCACCCACAATTATAAAAACACACAAACTCAACAGCCATATTCAAGATCAACTAAAATTAAAACAAAATGACACCAAAATGGGACTGGCATATCCTTGGAAGAAAAAAAAAAAGAAGAAACTAAATGGTATTGAGCATAACGTTTGAATGGAAGAAGGAACTTGTTTTGTAAAGCATTCAGCTACTCCTAGGAGCATCCGGATGCTACAAGGATCAGCGTAAAAACCCTAACGCTGCCAGTTAGAATAAGAAAAACAGCCATGTTTTTAGAAGCTTACGTGAATACCCTGCTAATCAGTTTTCAAAGTTCACAATCACCTGCTTTTGCACAAATTCAAACCTGAACTACAGTTTGAATTGTGTTGTGTCACAGGAATGTCAAGCTCACTCAGCGAACTGCAATCAGTCATTCATTCATCTTATCCTGTTTATGGATCAGAGGTCTTCTATATGTTTCAGCCTTGAAAAAGCCCCAGGCATGCAAACCATAAGGGATGAAACGCATGTTGGCTGTTACTGCTTTATTGCATACTGGAGATGTCATTAGAAGAATGAACAGTAAAAACGCAATCCTAAAGCAAAACCTCTCTATCATTAATTATTTATTCTTGTACTGTATTATACAGACTGGAGTGATTATCACTCACGAGTTTACGGTGTCTGCGTTCTGTGGAGAACTGCATATTATCAAAGAAGCTTTTTCATTAAAAATAATTAAATTACTCTGTCCAAGTCATGAATTAATTGCCTGGTGTAACTCATGAGCCAAAAACAACAAGCAGCCTCCCGAGCTCAACATGAAATAGCCCTCAAATATCAGTTTTAAATATACTTTAGCACTGCAATATTGTTGTGCTAAATGTCAGCAAGCCAGTTTCTAAAAATACAGACCACCAGATCACCATTAGATATTAAATTTTAATTTTGCATGAATTATGTTCAAACAAGGTGGCGAAGTGAGCTAAAGAACGATGATGGATTTAACCCAGATCTGTGACTGGGTGTGAGTGTCTGGAAAGTTTCAGCGCTCCGTCTATCATCTCCTTCTGTAAACAAGGTTACCTCCCAAAACAGAGTCTGTTTTTATGGTGGAGAAACTGTATGGTAGCAAAATAATGACTTTTTCCAAAATCTCCCTTAAATTTAGTTTAGTTGGTATATGTTTTACAGGCAGTTTAATATCTGGTTATGCAATGACTCCTAATAATTTTCCAATATGTATATGGATTATTCATTTGCTTTTTCTAAACTGCTTCTTTACCATAGCTTCCGATGCATATCATATTTTCTGACTGACATTCTACTTAGAAAGTGAAGGGTGGAAAATGGAAAGTAATACATATCATTGTCACTCGCTGAAAGTGCTAGAGGTAGTCAAACCCTGTATGTATGTATGTATGTATGTGTGTTCTTATATAGCGCTCGACTTACCCTTGGGCATCTCGGCGCTTGCATTAGGAACCCGTCCTGGTTTTTCCCTGTGAGATAACCTGTACTGGGCATCCCCAAGGTGAAAGCCAGGCATCCCGCCGCGGGGGGACCGTTGTGGAGATTAAGCAAGCTTGTTGCCCAGAGCTGCATAGTGTGAACTCGTGCTTAGAGTGGGCACCGAAGCGAGAATTATCGAGTCCGTGGACAATTGGGCTCCGGACCCTGCCGCGTCGGGAATCGAACCCTGGTCCCGGGTCTGACCTCTGCTTCAGGGTATGCCTCCTCTAACCAGTGAGCTACACTTCTCCACACCCTAAAACCCTAAAAGCATATGTAGTAATTCTACTGCTCACAGATGTTACAGAATAAATCAGTGTACGCAATGCTAGGCCTCACAGCAGTAGTGATAGCATCCCAGGAGAAATCTCACATAAATGATAGTTGTTAGACCGGTCATCCTTAAGGTAGTCTTCCACTAACTTTTTGTTTTGCCTGCTTACCTCCACTTTTTGCTGTATCTTTTTTGTTGGCAATAGGAGCACCTTACCACTGCTGACCAGTGATAAAGTGCATGTGCTTCTCCCTTAAAACATGGTGACATTGATATATACCTGATTGGCATACTTGGTTTACCTGCAAGTCCCATGTACAGTGGTATGTCATATACCCAGGGCCTGTAATCGAAATGCTACGAGTGGGCCTGGAGCACTGATTGTGCCACACACACGCAAGTAGCCTCTCAAACCAGTCTCAGGCCTGCCCTTGCAAGGCCAGTGTGTGCAGTTTACTGCCACTATGACTTGGTATTTAAAACCACTTGCCAAACCTTAAACTCCCCTTTTATTACACATATGTCACCCCTAAGGTAGGCGTGGGTGGCTTTATGGGCATGGTGCTGTGTGACTAAGAGGTAGGATATGTACTTTTAAGTTTTACATGTCCTGGTAGTGACAAACAGCTACTGTTACATTTCCTAGTAGTAACAAACGGCTACTGTGTGGCCTTTTCCTCTCATAGGCTAGCATTGGGAATTCCTTAAAACACTTTTAAGTTGTAATTTCGGATTAGAAATGAGTAGCTAAATCATATTTCATATCTTTGGTATGGTAATGATAAATCTTCTTTAGTGGTAAAGTTGGATTTGACATTACTATTTTAGAAACACTTTTAGAAAGTGGACATTCACTGCTCTAAACTTTGCTCTGTGTGCCTGCAGCCTGTCCTCAATAACACTCTGGGCTGGGTGACAGCTGCACTTTGTGCATTCCCAATAGACAGCCACAAACACAGGAAGGTGAGGCTCATCTGCATTCTGAGTACTCAACTGCATTCCGATGGATCTTCCTTTGCAGGGAGGAATGAGAGGGACTTAAAGTCGCACTTTAATAGGTAGTGTCCTGTCCACACACAAAGCACTGATTCACTGCCACTGTTGGCTTGGCAGACAGAACTGGGTTGAAAAGGTTCTTTGTGCACTTCAGAGATCTCCTTTTAATCACCCCCTACATCAAAGGCACTTTTGGGTATAAGTACTGGTGCTCTGATCCTACCGATTCAGTACAGTACTGGACCTGGGAAGAACTCTGCTGAAGTAAAGACTGCTGTGCTCTGATTGCCACTTTCGCTTGACTGACTGTTCTGAGGAACTGCTTCTCTGCTTTGTCGAGCTTCTCTGCTGCCTGCTGAACTCTGCCCTGCTAAGGACAAGGACTGGACCCATCTCACTTGAACCCAGGGTGATTCCCAGGACTTGCTGGCTTGCCTCCTGTTTTCAGAAGTTTTGGACACCAAAGACTTCTGCTGGTGCTGCTAGGGTCTGCCATCTGTGAGTCGTACCCTTGCCAGAGGTGGCCCCTCCAGTCCTGGGCCTTAGAAGTGGGTTCTACAGCTGATTTCTGCAAAAATTGTCACATTGCCTCAGCTGTGTGAGAAATTCCACCGCATTACCCTTCGACGCAGAGGCTGCTCGACAGCAGTGGATCCACAGCCTGTGCGACTCAATGACAACGCATTGCATTCACTTCAACGGAGCTCGACGACGCGGGACCCCATTTGCACAGCTGAACAACAATGCAGTAGACTCTCAATGTCAACACTTGCTCCAGCCAAGGTATTTTTTCATTGGGACCAGTCTGTGTCCTGTAACCAGGCAGTCCTTTATCGCGGTTAGCCTTAACTTTGGATTAGTACCAGTCCCTCACAACCTCAAGTATCCTTTTGACCGCTAGTGACTTTTAAGCTCTATTTTCTGTTTGTTCTTTAAAAATTCATATCTTGACTTCTACTTATTGGGTTTATGTTGTTTTGGTCTTGTTTACTCAGATAAATATTCTATATTTTTCTGAACATGTGTGGAATCTTTTTGTGATGTATTCATTGTGTTACTGTGTGTGTGTGTGTTGCACATATACTTTACACATTGCATCTTAAGTTAAGCTTGCCTGCTGTGTGCCAATCTTCCACAGGGTGAACAGACGCTAATTTAAGGTGTGTATACAGCTTACACTGACTAGGTTTGCCGTCCCTACTTGGACAGGGTGCATACCTCTCCCCACTAGAGACACAATTACTAACAATAGTGCATAGACACACTCGCTTCCACACTTGTGCACACATTCAACAGACATTCAAGTCTCTCGATATGCTCCCTCCTTCAGGCTTACCTGCGGTGGTGGTCTTGTCTGTAATCTTTTCTTCCTTGCTATTGTTGTCCTCTTTAGAAGAGCGGTGTGAGCACAGAGCTGTGGCTCACAGCGGTCTTCTTGTAGAACATAGACTACAAAATATCTTGAGGCTCTAAATCGCAAGGACCAAAATATCATGAAGTAGGTATAGGTTTAACATAATTAACTTCACATATATATATACCATAACAATATATATCTTCAGTGTACTTGGATGAGGAGTTAAGAATAGTAAATCTATATTTCCCTTTATGAAACATATCTGTACAATACTTTGGCCCTTGATTTTTTGGCCCTGTAGGAAGCTGGGTTTCTGTTGCAGTAACCCCCCCCCCCCCCCCCACACACTTTTTACCAGACTACTGATGCACTTTGACTTGATGTGCCCTAGGTCACTGGCAATCAAGTTCCCAGGCTCTGTGTTCTTTCCCCCAAACTGTACCTTGTACACCCAATTGGCACACTCTGGCCACAGGTCAGCCCCTGGTAAATGGTACCACAGGTACCCAGGGTACTGTGACCAGGGAAGGCCTCTAAGGGCTGCCGCACGTATTGTGCCACCCTTAGAGGTCCTGTACCTTTACACTCACACACTGCCTTTGCAGGCTGCGTGCTTTGGTGCAGAACAAAGTGAAGAGTCGACATGGCACACATCCCTGTGTGCCATGCCTACAACCCACTGCCCTGGCATAGATCAGTCACCCCTCTGGCTGGGTGCCCTATACCAGTGATGAGGGTACAAGTGCATGAGCCCTGTACCCCTACAGTGTCTACGTACATTCTTAGACATTGTAAGTGCAGTGCTGCCATTAAGAGTATATGGTACTGGGAGTCTGTCATTACGAACTCCACAGCACCATAATGGCTACACTGAAAACTGAGAAGTTTGGTATCAAACATCTCAGCACATTAAACCCACGCTGATGCCAGTGTGGGATTTAATGAAAAATGCACTCAGAGGGCATCTTAGAGATGCCCCCTGAAAAACGGCCAGCCTCTGGTGAGTTCCCTGACTGGTACACAGCAGCCTGCTACCACAAGACATGGTTCTGGACCCCTAGGGTGGGAGCCTTTGCTCCCTGAGCTCAGAAACAGTCTTTCCTGGACGGAGGTGTTCACACCTCCCCCAGGCCATCTGTGGCAGGGGAGCTTAAAATTCCTGGCAGCCTTTGTAATGCAACCCCCAGCCTCTCCTGCTTTCAGGAGCAAGCCCCCTTCCTGTCTCCCCTCTTTTTCGGTGGGAAAAATTAGCCAGCCCTAAGGTGTGCCCACCTCTGCCAACCCCACCCCTCAGGTGGGGGAGGCGAGGTGAAGCCCACTCTTCAGTGCCCACCATCTTGCAGATGGCAGGCACTCCCCAATAAGGCTGAGGGATTGTGCTCACGTGGGGTGAGCAAACCCTGGGAGTAGTCACCCTAAGGTCAGTAGCCCATTGGCTACTGACCTCGAGACCCCTAAAACGCCCCCTAAATACAGTATTTAGGGGCAGCCCTAAACCAAGAAGTCAGACAAGAAACCAGAAGAAGAAAAGGAGTGAGCAGCCATGCCAAAGCTAACAAGAGGAGGACGCCCACTGACTTGGCACCAGCCCTACCGGCCTGTCCCCACCTCGAACCTGCTCCAGCAAATTCCTAGTGTGTACTGCAGCCAGCAACCTCGAGAAACCCAGAGGACCTGCCTGCCTTCAATCCCAAAGACTCTGTCTCCCGTGAACACCGAATTTGTTCAAACAGACTCCAGCTCTGCAAGGATCCACGAGTTTGCACCACTCTGCACCCGACGCCCTCGGCCTGAGTTAGAGTGGCCCAACACCGAGAGGAGGTCTCACCGGCAATCTTGAGCCGAGATCCGGCGACCCCCTGACCTGCCTCAAGCCTCCAGCCGAAGCCTGCAGCCTCAAACCGAAAGGTCCCTCCAACCGCAACCAGGAGCAGGTAAGAAGATCTGACCCTAAAAGGTACCCCTGCACCAGATGCCCCCAGGCCTTGGGTGACCCAACCGACGGTTCCTAACCAACCCCCAACATCCCAACTTACATCTCCAAGTGGTGGTCTCACCCAGAAGACCTTCGTCCCCGAGCCTGCAGTGCTTTTGCAAACCGGAGACTCCCCGTTGAAAGCTACAGGGCTTCCAACGCCAAAACAGCACTCTACACCCAGCCGCCCCTGTGCCGCTGAGGGTGCATCTTTTGTGCTGGCCTAAACCCCCATTTGCCCTGAGCTTAAGTCCAGAAGCTTTGCTCCCACAACACAGTGGCCAGCTAGTCAGCAGCCACCACCCGGAGGCCTCCTATCCCCTATTGGATGGCATTGGGCCTCAGCACCCGGCCGCCCTAGTGCCCCTGAGGGAGTCACAAAAGAGTGCATCCTTGACCCTGGGGGACCCCTTAGTCTAACCCCAGAATACCAACTCCCACAACAAAGTACTTACCTTTAAACCCATTACACTAATTTCCTTCATAGGATAACATTGACTGTTTTTCTATGAAAAGTTTCTAAGTGTGGAGTTGGAAAATCTAAAGAAATCCTTTAAAATTGTATTCAATAACAAAAACGCTTTTACTTACCTGTTTACATGAAATGTCCGAATGTAGTATCCAGGTATAATACACTGTGTAAGAAAAGTAATCTGAAAGTAATGTACTGATCATTTTACTAAAAAGCCCATTTAAAGCATATGTACTGTATTTCCAAAGCATTGCATTTCTCAGTAACTGTACTGTAAATCAAAACAAAGTGCATGTACAATTACAATCCAAACGGTATTACAACTGTATATTTACTGCAAAGTATTTATCACTTACCTATGCCAGGCTTGCTTGGTTCTAGGAAATAAAATATCTAAAAGAATATGTTTATACAAAAACAATTGGTCTGAAGTTCAGTCTTTGAGTGTGTGATTTAATTTGCTGAGTGGGCACAACAAATGCTGAACACTGCCCTCTAATAAAGCCTTACTACTCGACCACACTACCACAAGTAGAGAGTGAGGTGCAATGTACTTTACCTCTGCCTACCTTTTGGGTTTGACTGGACTCTGTGCACACTATACCTCACTTTGGTATAGTATATACAGAGCCAGATTCTACAGGCCCCACAGTATCTTTGTCCTCTATATTATTATTTTATTATTAGTAGGACTTGTATTGTGCAACAAATCATGCCCAGAGGGATCTCTCGGTGCCTTGGCTGCACACTAACGGTAACTTATGACAATATGATGGTTAAAACATAAATGTTTTAAGCTGCTTCTTAAACTGCACCAGAGTTGTACAGGCTCGGATCTCATCTGGTAGTCTATTCCAGTGAAAGGGGGCAAGATGAGAAAATGGACGCCCACCCATTTTAGTTTTGCTGATTTTACAGGGACAGAGCAGTTTCCGATTACTCGATCTAAGTTAGCGTACCGGAACATAAGGAATTAGTTTCTTCCTAAGGTACGCCGGGCCCGTCCCCTGCAGTGTTTTAAACACTATAGTAAGGAGCTTAAACACTGCTCTCTTATAGGCAGCCAGTGCAATTGTTGCAAGAGATTCTCACATACAACTGCCAGCAACATGAAGCTATTTGATACAAGGCCTCGAGCACATGAGATGGAGAGCAGCTCAATGCCTCCAAAGCTTTAAGGCTTGTACCTGCATTGAAACAGCTTTTGGCTCAAGGGACAAGTATGTGGTTGACAGATCAGCAGTATCTGGGAACAGAGGAGGTAGACAAAAGTGAGGTAGGTAATTTTGCATGCTGCAGTGGCTGCTTTAAGCTCTGTTCCTCACACATCTGCATTTTCCTCTCATTGGCTCTGTCGGGTCAGCCAAAGAAAAGAGGAGATGTGAGGGCCTGGGCTCAGCTCACATCAGAGCTGAGAGTAGGCTGAGAACATACCCTTGAGCCCAGGAAAAACTGCTGCTTTTGGCAGTGCCTGCCTTCCTTCCCCACTGCTTCTCTGACTCACACTAGACATGAGAGATTGGGAGGAACCTTAATGTGCCCACCCTCAGATGACTAGTTTGTGTTTGTACACTGCTCTGCTTCACTTATACTACCAGACTGGAAGTATGAATGCAGCAAACAAATCTGCCAGTTTGCTCCTCCAGGACTGCTGGGACATGACAGGGAGCCACCTTTGAGTGCACTCTTTTATGATGGAGATGCTTGAAGGAACTTCCTCTGTCAACATAAAGGCTTTAATTATTTTTGGGATCCAATCAAGGAGGCAGGCAACAAAAGAATTGGGGAACGCATACTCTTAGCAATCTTGGGCTACCTCAGAAAATGGGTTGAGTAAAACTCCATTTGAAATGTTCATATAGGACCTGGATTCTTAGCTCCTATTGTGAGATTTTACTGCACAAAACTGGCTTTAGTGGTAATAGAGACTTTTTTTTTACAGGAGGAAGTCTTATGACTATAGTGTGATCATAGACCTGTTTGGAGAATAACTGCCATTCTCAACATTGCAACTGTGGGGGGCACATCCTTGTTTCATCTTTACATAAGCACTGCTTGAGTTAAAGCCTATTGTTTCTTTTTGTCCAACATATACCATGTTCTGATCACTCATGGTTTCTGAGAATTTTAATGTAATCATATAACCTGGTATGACCAAAGTCGGTTTATTTTGAGTTTGTAAAAACGTTAGTTTTTTTATCCATTGGTTCATCATACTACATCAGAAGTGGCCCTTGGAACTCATACATCCTATTACAAGTTTAACAATTCATTTCTTTCTAGGTTGGTCTAGGGTGAATGTTTCACTGAGAGATTCTCAAAGAATTGTGATATCTTCCGAACATGAAGGTAGTTTGTTGATGGCTGAATGACTTATGTGCGTAACTTATACAGCATAAACGCAGCGAGTAACGAAGTGTTGCATGCCTTGGGCTTTAGAGTGAACAGTGCAAAATAAGCAGAAGAGGGAAAGGAATAGTGCACCACAGATCATGATTTACTGAGGAGTAAAGAATGGCGAGGTTAAGATTTCTCTGAAAATTGGATGATTTGATGGGAGTGTCGAAGGTCTGAACAGCGTCATTGACCACATTGATGGTTGCCATATCTGTAATTCACTGGGGGCTGAACTCAGGCTAGTCTTGAATAGGGGCCTTGTTTTTGATCTCATCTTGCCGTAGCTTAGTGAAGGCATGCTCTGTTGTTTTCCCAGGAATCTCAGGTTGGTAATCTTCTAGTAATGTATGAGGTTATCTGGTCCAGGTTGGGCTTCATCAGGAGGTAGAAGATTTATATTATCTACAAGGCACCTGCGAAAGACCATTGGATGAGGGCATGTTGTTAAAGTTAAGTAGAGGTATTTGGGCTTCACTGGAGACTTTTGTCATTATAGATGAATACGCATCATGTTTCTGGTATGATAATTGGTCTCAAGGTAGTACAAAAAATATTCCGTCAAAAACTCAAACCAACTTGTATGGTGTCAATTGAAACTGGTTATAAACAAATGACTGCAAATAAAGACAAAAATAAAAAAATAATCGAGGAGAGACGAGACATCTTTAGCTTCTGAAAAAAAGTTGAACATGTTGTTCAAAAGAAAAGAAGAACAAGCATTGGCATAGCCAATAGGTCTCGCCTTTGGGACCTTATAAGTGTTTAGCATAACTAAATAGTTATAAGGTCCCAAAAGCGAGACCTATTGGCTATGTCAAACGGCCGTGCTACCGCGAAAGTGATCACGATCAAACATCAAAGCGGCTGTGCGGCCACGAAAGTGAAAGTAATCACGGTAAAGCACGGCGTGCGCGCCCGTGCACATGCACTGTAGCTCTAGGCTGGCCTGGTAGCACTTTTTGGAGCCCTCTCAATAAGTCTCACCAGACCAGCGCATGCGCTGGGTCAGGCGAGACCTAAAAACTAGGAAATAGGGGCAGGATTAACCTCTGAACATAAAAAAGCAGGGACAGCTAACCATGCCTATATATTTTTTCCCAATATGGCAAATAGTAGAGAAGTTAAAGGGCTGATGTGGAAAGGAGTAGAAGAGGAAAGCAGTGGAAAGAAAAGGCAAAAAGCAAAATTTGAAGTAGTGATCTGAAGCAGAAAGAGCCGGTGAGGGTGAAGAAAACAGCAAAGAGAGAGAGGGTGGAAAAGGGCAAGGAGTACTCAGGCAGAGTAAGAGGAAATTCGAAGAGGAAGAAAATGAAAAAAATGTAGCTACAAGGAGTACCTCTCATTTTATTAATTTTTTTAAAAAGTGAGGGCAGGTTAACAAAAAAGGGAATATAACACAAAAAACAAGGGCTATTTTTTCTAGACATTACCTGCAATGTGGACCGACTAGAACTGCACAATAAAACTGGTAGACAACTGTACAGAGGGACCGAGAGTACCATACATACGACGCCCACCCACTTAACGGAATGGGTACCGGTCTGTGGGGATGTATTGGAAGCTTGGACTAGACTAGAAAAATTCACGTACACTGCCTATAGGCCGAGACTGCATATGGAGGGGGACAGGTCCGGGGCACTTCCTGCATGACTGATCAGGACAGAAAAAGAGCATACATCTATCCTGCAGCTACCACATAGTAAGGGAGATACAGTACGCACACAAGGAGCAATAATAAATGAATTTGCAACCCACTTAGAGACTACGTGCACAACCAACCTTCGAACGGAGCCGCATATACTGTGGGAGTTCTTAGCTGATGTGATACTCCCCACCCTGGAAAAGGCAGATGCGGAGACGCGGGGGGCACCAATCTCCGGGGAGGAGATACTCGCATCAATCAAAAAACTGAGATCGGAGGGGTGCCCAGGAGGGACGGGCTCCTAGCGGAGTTCTACCAAAGTTTTGCTCCACAGCTGGCCACTCACATGCTGGATGTATATAATGAAGCCCTTGCCCGCAGGCTGTTGCCCACAACTATGCTGGAGACGACAGTGTCCATGATCCCCAGGCTGGACAGAGACTCCCTTTGCCCTAGCTCCTATCGTCTGATTTCTCTCCTCAATACAGACGCAAAGATATTGAGTGGAATTCTAGCGGCCCGTCTTTTACAGTATGTGCCCCGGCTGACCCACCCGGATCAGGTTGGATTCATTCCAGGACGGAATACCACACATAATCTGCGCAGGCTGGCGCTGTTATGGCATGCGCCAGTCCTATAAAAAGAGAACTGGGCATTGAGCCTACTGGGCATACAACAGGCCTTTGATTCAGTGGAAAGGGACTATATCTGGGCGGTGCTTGAGGGGATGGGACTCGGAGAGAAATATATAGAATGGACGAATATCTCATACACTGCGCCAGCAAGGAGAGTACGCCTTTGAGACCAAGTGTCAAAAAGTTTTACTCTACAGAGGGGTACCAGGCAGGGATGACCCTCTCCCCGCTCCTGTTCGCTATTGCGATGGAGCCTTTGGCAATTACTCTCAGAAAAAAATGGAGGGCTGGGGGCCACAAATTACAGCATGTCATGGCATGTATGCCGACGGCATGCTGGTATTAATGCGCCATCCTGAAGAAGCAGCACCAGCACTTATCACGGAGCTGGAGAGATTTGGGGAGCTGTCAGGACTGCGTCTAAACCCGGGGAAGTCCAAGCTTTTCCCCATGGGTAGCCTGGTAGGGAAAAGTGAAGCAGAGTTACCTGTGGTAGGGATGAAATGGGTCTGGGGGCTCAGTGGACTAATGTGTCCACTGCATGGCCCTGTGTTCGACCTCATGGTCACAGGTTCAAATCCCGGCGGGTCCACTCAGCCTTTCATCCATCTGAGGTCAATAAAATGAGTACCATTGAGTTGGGTAACAAGAATCATCTGTTGTTCAGCGCCAAGATGCCTACGGGTGAACGTGCACTTTACAAATACACATTTTATGTTATGAAGTGCGATACATGGGGATCAAGCTGACACACGCTGACAGCTTATTTAGAGAATAACATAGGAAGGAGCATAGAGGGCATTAAAAAATCGATTGCTTTCTGGAAAGAACTTCCACTGTCACTAATGGGCAGAGCAGCATTGACCAAAATGGTCATCTTACCACGCTGTCCGTATGCCCTCCAGAACACCTTATATGGAATCCCACATGGGTATTTCTAGCAGTTGAAGCGCCTGATGGTGGAGCTTCTATGGGGATCCAAAAGAAAACGGATAAAATTGGGCACCCTACATAGAAAATGGGGGGACTGGAAGTCCCTCGCCTGGAATTGTACTACATGGCCACACAGCTCCAACATGCAGTGCATTGGGTGGACGAGCAGGATAATTGGAAGAAACAATTACTTGCGGGTACTCACCAGGAGGTCTCCTTACCGGAACGCTTCATGTTGGGATCCAGGGTGCCGGAATCCTTCCCGTACATCATCAGACATGTTGCCGCGATCTGGGAAACTGCAGCGCAGAAAGTAGTTAAACGGGCGCCCTATGCTCCAGACGCACCATTATGGAGTGTACAACCCTTCAAACAGATAGGACGAACAATGTCAATTAACAAATGGATTGAGGGAGGCTGCCACACAATGGGAGACTTGTATACCGCACAGCGGTTTATAACCAGAGAAGAGGCAGAGAATGCTTTTGGGCTTGGCTGGGGGCAATACCTACAATACGCAAAGATTTCCGTGGTAACCCGTGACCTATGGCCGGTATTTCCACAAGAGCCACCCATTGCGACTGTCATGCAGATGATATCCAACATGGCGGGAGGGCGTAGACTAATCTCACACATGTATAAAGCGCTTGTTGAGGACGCTCTCACTAATCCCCTTCCAATCCACATTAAATGGGACATTGCACTGGACGAACCCCTAACTCCGATGGAATGGAAAAAGGTGCTTGACAGGGTCAAACTGATTAGCTCCAACACAAGGTTCAAACTCATCCAGTACAACATCATACATCAAACATATCTGACCCTGCGAGTGCTACACAAAATATACCCGTAACGGCCGAGTCACTGTCCTAGATGTAGTGGTGTGGACGCCCACTTCGTGCACATGGAATGGGATTGCCCAGAACTTGCACCCTACTGGAGGAAAGTAATAGACGGCTTGCAGAATGCCACGGGATGGAAGAGACTACTTAATATTAGGGCACTGATCTTGGGACTCCTTTCCACGCCCAAAAACAAAAAACTGAGCTGGAAGTTCCTTCAATTGGGGTTGGTGTTAGCAAAAAGACGAATAGCAAATAAATGGCTCTGCCCGGAACCCCCCCCCCCCCCGCAGTTGAGAGCTAGGTCAAAGATGCACACGAATGGGCTACGGTGGAGCTCCTTTAAATGAAAAAAGTTAGAAGAGAGGACAAACTCGAGGAAGATGCGAGGGCCTGGTATCTCATGATAACAGATATATCCAAAGAGAGCGATCCTCTTATGGGGGGAGACCGATGTAGCCCAGTCAGGAATAGGGGAGACAGTAGTTATGGCGGTGTTGCGAGACTCTCCAATAACCGAGGATAACATAGAAATGCGAAACACACAGAATGGTATCCTCTATTATTCCCAAATGGCATAATACAACACGACCTTGGGGGGAGGGAGGGGCGATAAGTTATACGTTAAATATTAAAGCACTATAACAGTTGGAAATTGGTATATGTACAATTACGCTGTAATTTGTATCGGAAGAAAATTGAGAATCAAAATAAGTGATTTATGAAGTTTGCAGTACCGCATGTGGGGGGACAACCAGAAATGTTACTGTAATGCATTTGACTGAAAATGTACTGATATAATGAGAAATACCAATAAAAACGTTTACAAAAAAACTGTACAGAGGGGCCTTTAAGGTTATTGGGTCGTCTTGCATATGTATTAGATGCTACTTCTCCTGATCTCTGATGCTCATTTGTTGTCAAGTAGTTCTTGGTTGTGGATCAAATGTGACTGACCGGAATGTCGCACCGTCATAGAAAGTGTATTTTAGAAAGTGCTTGAAGCATCTGGCGCCTCTGCATTCCCATTAGTGCTCCACTTTGGGCTAGCACATGCGTCTACATATGTTACATTATTTCAGCTTCATATAAGTCAGATATCCGAGTGTTAAACACCCATTGCGTGCAAGCTTCAGGATACCACTGATGTTGCTGGGATAGCTCTGGATCTGGAATCTCTGATTCCGAATGGCTTGCCAGCACCAGATTATGGCTTTTCTAAATGATATCCCTGGTGTGAGGAAATTAGAAATACCGGATGCTTTTATGTGAGTTTTCCCATTTATGGCCACAAACCTGCTTACTTTTTCTTATCAGGGTTCATGGGGTCACGGCAGGATAGGCTTGATCCTGGTGGAAAGTCTCAGCCCCAAGCTCTGCCGTTGGCTCGTAGCTGTCCTCCGGTCAGATGGGGAAAAGGCAGGGGAAGAGACGAGGAGAATGCAGGGCCTACTTGGGGTAAGCGTTCCTACTCCCCACATTGTGCTGCAGGGGCCAGACTGTGCTTCTTCCCTCAACCCTGCCACGTCAGATTTTCACCAAGTGCCCATCCTCAAAGTCTACCGGTATATAAATATTGGGTCCTGATTTTAAGGATCCAGGATTACCAGACTTGGAAACACCCGGCCACTCAGAATAGCAAGGGTTGAAATTCCACCTGGAGTTACTGCTCTGAATGAAGTAGCGCCACTCATACTGATGGGCTTGGTATACAGTTTAGATGTTCGGCTAATATTGTTTCCTCATCTTAATGCCTTTGTTGACCAGTTGTAATGCGTGAATCTGCTAACACAATGTTGAGAATTCAAGTGTGACACGATTATGAGGTCTTTCTTTATGGTTCTTTAGGGACCTGACCTTTCCCTGCGCCAGTCGATGCTGCTGTGCAGGCCAATAATCTTTAGGAGAATAGCTAGAAACCAACCAGATATATTTGAAGCGATCATAGCAAAGGCTTTAGATTACACACATAGCACTTAACTGCCTTTCGCTGAATAGGTCTTGAAAGAGCTCAAGATCTCCTGGATAAATATTACTTGTTTTAGAACGAGGCAGCAACACTGTGCCTGAAGGACTTCCCCCTTTCACATACCCTCATTGATTGAATCTCACATTGCGAACAAGTTCCATGACCTTAAGTGGGTCTATATAGGGCCGTTCGCCCTCATGCAGTGTAACGCCCATTCTATACACATCTTCATTTCTTACATTGTAATTTCTTATTGCCCCTTCCAGTTTTGTTGTCCCCCACTCTTTTACCTTTAACTCTCTGCAGGCTATGCCAATAAAAATGCATTTGTGAGACTATTTTGAGTACAAATGCCAAACTGTCAGATTACTGATATTTTTGATGCCAGTTTTGGTACACTAAAGAATATATATTTAGCAGAAAAGCGATGAATATATAACTGGTTCAAGAAATAGAAGTTGAACTCAAGAGATCCATTGATCTCTAAATAACCAGTTCCTAGATGCTAGTGAAATCAACTTGAATTTTCCTCACAGCAGTTAATTAAAAGTTCAAAAACTCGTATCTGAAGATAATAGAAAACATTTATAAATGATCCTTGTGATTTTCGCAAAGGCACGAGATAGTAACAAATACTTAAGAAATAATTATAATTGCTCTTTAAATTGTACATATGTTCTTACAGTTATATCTCCATTTCCAGATACAGATTCCTTAAGTTACCCTGATCACTCCCAGTAATTCTTAAATAGAATCTTGGAATCGTAGTGATTCCTCTTTACATGAATAAAATGTTTATTTTTACCCAAGGAACAGCTATATGGATCTGAACACGACCAGAGTGCCCTCGCGTGACACGTCATTTGTAGGAGCCTAAACGTCACCGAGCTGCAAGGAAAGTAGGAGCCAGCAGAGGAGTCCAAATATAAAACCGCTCTGCCTAAGAGTTGAATATTTGTTGTTCCCCAGTGCAGGCGACGTGACGTATCCTGATTCCTGACAAACTGCGACTCGGTGCCCTGGGGAATTATCTGGGATGCCATGGGGTCTGAAGTGCTCACTTTGCAGTAGGCTCCTCTGGGAAAAGCATGAACTTTAACCCCTTCGGGTCACTGGTCTGAAATGCCACATTGGGGCAATACCTGCTCCTGCGCCGCTGAATGTGAGCTGCTCTGTGCCCTCTTCGAGATCAGCAGGTCAGGACATGGGGACAAACGTCGAACATTAGCTCATGGCGTTGCAATTTTTACTTTTTCCCCCCTCATAGCTGTAGCACCCAGTTCCCTTCCTTGAATATTTTTTTGTTGCACGTTGTCCAATAGTTACTGTGCCCATTTGTTTACGTTAAGCTTCTGAATAGAAATTAATAACTTTTCAGAGTGAACACAGTTTCTGAGTTGTATAAAACAAAACTTGTTCCAAGAGGGCGCGATCCCCACGCCGTGAGCCTTGTTTAACAATTAGTCTTTTTTCCTGTTTATCTGTGGCCGGTGTGGGTGCTGTGCAGACAGCTGCCGTGTCACTGATATGGCAATCGCACTTGGCCTTTTGGCTATTGATTCTGCGGTCCGAAGATCCGCCTTTGAACGTATTTCCGGTCGCCAGTGGACAAAAAAAAGTTGTCATAGCAGCGCTAAGGTTCTATGCCTATGCCTATCCCTGCATATTTAAGCAAGAATGAGCGGCCATGTAGAATCCTGCACTGTGTGCTTTGTCCTCGCTCCAACCAAGTGGCCAGCTTGAGCCTTCCTTCCCACGAGCGGGAATTGGGCGGGAAAGATCTGAAACAACAAGGAGCTGTCATCTAGGTCTTGGCAGGAGATGTGCAGGAGACGGCGCTTGTGGCTCCAACTCCCCATCCAAGCAGAGACACTTGTTTTCTGCAGCCAGGAGAACGACAGATGGCGCCATCGCCAGCACGTTTGGGCTCTTTGCTGAGCCTCTCATTGCCTCCTCTTTGACCTTGACTGAGTCGGAGAAAATGGACCACCCCCTCTCCCTTAAATATGGCAGTGTTTCTCTATGGCTTTGCCTTGGGCAGCATTGGGAAAGCACATACTTTGTGGACCAGATGATACTTTTTACCATTTTACCATATTATGTGTGTGTTTGAATTTCTAAAATCCCACTCTGTGACCTCAATCGTTTTTTTCAGTCAGCCTGCAAGGCCCACCGCAGATGATGGTGTAGGCCGCGCTTGCTTAGGAGGAATCTGTGAACTACTCTTTGCTTACTGTTGAACACGTAAAATGCCTGATGATGTGGGCATGTGGACAGGCTGTTTGAGACTCGTTGGACTATGCTGCACGATGCGTTCCCCACAGCCTTTTTAGTGCAGAATAAAGGTGACAAAATGTACTGTACAAAAACAAATGCCAAAAAAATAAGTGGAAATTATAATTGGGTTTAAATACAATACAAAGAAAATTGAACTGTGACCAAGGGTAATGTATTTATACAAAAATGAACTCTTAAGTCTGGGATTCAGGAGCCACTTGGATTTGTCTAGCCCCAGGAGTGTACATTCTTGAAGGGACATGCACGCATGGACACACATGGTGATGCATCCCTGCAGCTGTAGGCAATGGGGAAGAGCCTCCTAAAAGTGGCCTGCAAACTTCCAGAAAAGCACAGCTCCAGGGGTGGCGAGTTACCGATGAAGTAGCGATAGAGGTGATTTCTGATATAACCAGAACATTACAACCACCCTAGGAAGGCTGACGAGCTGCTGCCGCCTCCGCAGAGAAAGTCATCCTACCTGTCATGCCTCAACAGCTGCTACCCCCATAGAGCTGCGGCATAGGGATGGAGGAAAAAACTCTGTAGTGATCCCATATTATATAGTGGAGACATTCAAGAAAAATGTGCAAATAATTCAGCCCTTTCTATATTAGTGCGAGGGAACCAAAAATAACCAAGACCCTCGAGGAATGATCACTATTTTGGCTCTTCTCCCTCCTAACTCCTGTGACCATTTGTGTGCGTATGTCCCAAGACCATCCCCGCTCAGACAGTATTTCGTTTCCGAATGCTTCTAACAGTAAGTGTTGTCGAGGGTCTGATGACCGCTATTTGAAACTTGTCATTCATTTGAGCCCTTGCATGATCCAAATTGTTCATATGATGATTTGATACTCTAGTCTGGATTGATCTGTTACAGTATGGGAAACATTTCCATCCATCAAAGGTGGCTTACAAGTGCTACATGGAGAGGTTACATAAAAACATATGGATTACCAAAACCTGCCATGAATTTACTTTTATCTATACAGTAAACAAGTTCTACTTACAAATATTTTGACCAGACAGAATTGGATTTTTATGTACCCTTAATACAGTAGATTAAAATATTATTCCTCACATCATTCTTTATTCACAAATACATTTTCACCTGTTTTTAATACATATTATATTGGTTATAATGCCAGGTATGCACAAAATGTCTTAAATACAACATGGACGGGTTTTCAATAAAGAGTAAATCCCATACTGACATCGTTTGCTCAAAGTACATTGATTGATTTATTAAAATATGTTGTTTACATATCTTTTTATTATTATTTTTTACTTTCCTATATTTAGATAAATCACTTACCTTGATAACTTTGTATTGCAAAAGCCACCCATCTTGAGTGGTTGAAACTGTTTCATATTGATTGGTGCGCACACATTTATGGCGCTTGTCATATTTTAAGTATTTATGGATGTAAATGAATAATCTTTTAAGAGATAGTAGGCAATCTAAAAGATGACGCTTTGAAATCTGTTGACATCGTTTGCCAGTGCAGATCTAGACCTTTGTACAAGGTGTAGCTCCTCATAGCAATTAAAATAAGTACTTGTAGGTAAATGCTAGATACTATAATTGCTCTGTTTTCTATACAATTCACTTCTGACTAATGTTAAATGATCATATATAAACATTATGTGATACATATAGATGAATTAGCCCATAGTCCAGTTGATTATATAATGGTGCCTCTATACTTTTAGCATGTGAGCTCAAATAGCGACATCTCAAATCAGCCTGAGAGGAAATATGCGATTTTTTGTATATACAATAAACAGTATTTCACCTGTGCTTACTTACTAGGGAAAGTAGATAAAGACGCAAATGCAAAATAAGAAAACTAACAAGCGTAAGTGCACCCTCACAAAGCAACTACAAGTCAAGTCAAGAGTAACTTTATTCGGTTCAAAAGATTGACCATAAAAGTAAAACATGCATACAAAATGAATACAATTTACACGTTAAATTTGTTCAACAATGTCATTTGACTGAAAAGCTCAAAGTTTTCTTTTAAAAAAGTTTTAAAAATCAAGTTGCTAAAAGGGTAAAATAGCCGTTTCGTTTACATTTCATACTGTTTCCTTATTAAAAGTGCAATTCTGATAATATTTAATACTGCAGTGTAAATAACTTCAGAGGACAGCGAATGTAGGAGCTTGAAACCCTCCTGGTAATTGTGGGAGCGAGCTTTTCTTAAAAATGGGATAAGGAACCATTTCCTTGGCTCTTTATAAAGTGCACAGAAAAGAATAAAGTGCAGGGTGCTTTGATGTGCTGAGCTATCACAGGGGCAAGGAGTAAGGTTATTGCACCAACCAGCCTGTTTGTGGAAGGCCACCAAAAAGTGCAATGTGCAAAGCCGAAACCTAGTCAATAAAAATCTATATTGCGAGTTTGTGGTAAAGGACAAGTAAAATTGTTGTTGTTGTGAAAGGTGCCGGTCTAGATGGGGGGTGCGGCCCTGGTTGCTGCCGGCGGTTGTCAAGCTCAACAAAATATGCATTTTTTATGATCAGTTTCATATTTGTGTTGATGTTAGAAGGATTATCATAATAATGCCCTAGGCCTATTTCATTAAATTTTCCGTTCACATAGCAGAGCCATGGGATGGCCTCTGCATTATTCAGGGTCATACAATCCTTAATGATCGCCCTTGTGAGCTTCAAGTCTTGTGACTGCCAGATTTTAGCCCAAAGAATCAATGGGACAATGTTGATCAGATCTGCAATAAAACCCATTCCTACCTCAAAATGACAGAATGCTGTGGAGGCGCTTTTTGGGATCATCAACAATCTTTTTAAAAACTTGTTTTCTAGTATTTGAAGTTGAGTACTTTTGTGAACTTCCCATACTCCAGCCCCGTAGGTAGCAATAGACAAGCATTTTGCTTTGTATAAAGTGAGCATTTCAGCTACTGGTTTGTGACCTAGCTTGCATGCGAAGCGGAAAAGGCCTTCCACAGCACGGTTAGTGTTCAGCACCCTAGATGTAATAAGGGGGTCCCAGTTCAATTTATTATTAAAAACATTCCATAGGTAAGTAAAATTAGAGACCTTTAGATTCAGACACCCAACGGGATTATCTGCGGACATTACACTTCCCTCAGGTCTTTCCTGAATGGAACGATTTACTCACCGCCCCCATTACCTCCGAAGACGTCAACACTGCTATTAAAGCTCTTAAGCCCCACAAAGTCCCGGGACCGGAAGGATATACCGCCCTGTTCTATAAAACTTTTGCTCCTGACATCAGCCCACATCTCACGTGGCTCTTTAACAAGATGGCTGAAGAGGGCTTGACCACCGGATCCATGTCTGAAGCCATGATCTCTGTTATACCCAAACTGGGGAAGGATCCCCCTATATGCGCCTCATATCGGCCTATCGCTGTGCTAAATCTTGACGCGAATCTATACTCCTCCATTATAGCTAAACGATTGAACGATCTCATGCCTGATCTTTAACACCCAGACCAATTGGGATTTATTAAGGGTCGACAAACACACAATAATACCTGCCAAATTGTACATTTAATAGAGAAGGCCAACTGACGTCAAATCCCTGCTGTATTGGTAGGGCTAGACGCTGAGAAAGCCTTCGACAGGGTAGACTGGACATTCTTATTTCATACCCTCACGGCTTTCGGATTTGCGCTGAAATTTCTTACTATGATTCGAGCTAATTACTTTCAACCCCGCTCTAAAGTTGCGGTCAATGGAGTACACTCGCCCTCCTTCTTCCACTCTAGAGGCACCAGACAGTGGTGTCCTCTTTCACCCCTACTCTTCGCCCTTAGCATCGAGCCATTGGCTCTGGCGATTAGAGCCAATCCTGACATGCAGGGGATACCATTCAGTGGGGACTCACACAAAATTTCCCTTTTCGCAGACGATGTCCTCTTGTCACTCTCCGACCCTGCCGCGTCTCTCCCACCTTTACAATCGGAACTTGAGTGGTTTGAAGCGGTAGCAGGTTTTAAAATAAATCTTGGCAAATCGTACATCCTTAACCTCGCACTCCCGCAAGCGGAACTCCGCAGGCTCCAGTCTCTCACTTCTCTCCAATGGACCACTTCCTCTATACAATACTGGGGACTCAAACTAACACCTAGGATAGAGGGGCTCTGCACTGCTAACTTCCCCCCATTCTTAGTCGTATCCAAACAGAGCTCACAAAGTGGAAACCTCTCTTTTTGTCATGGCTGGGTCGGATACGCGCTGTGAAAATGACACTCCTTCCTAAGCTCTTTTACTTATTTCAGGCCCTGCCCATAGAGTTGGTGAGAGACTTCTTTCGGCAAGTTAAAACTATGATTCTGCACTTCATTGGGCAAGGGGGACGTGCCCGCTTGTTTTTCTCCCTATTGTGTCGCTCTCGAGCAGGGGTAGAGTTGGACTCCCAGATATATCACTATATTATAAAGCTGCACAATTGAGAGTACTGACTGAGTGGTCAAAACGGGAATCCGATAAACATTGGTTGCATATGGATGGCAGTTTGATGGGGAGGACTATATGGGATCTGGCTTGGCGCCCCAAAAAGGACAGACCCAAGAATACATACATTAGCACCCCTACACGCACCACCCTGAAAGTGTGGGATTCAGTTGCAGGAGATGACAGATGGACCTCTTTCCCCTCGCCATTCACACCACTCCATTTTAACCCCGCATTCCCGCCAGGCTTACAAGAGGGACCCTTTGACGCTTGGAGGGAGGGAGGATGCCTTTCTCTGACGCACCTTTTTCATAATTTTGATCCCCTCACCTTTGACAATTGCAAGTGGGACTATGGCCTAGAGAACACAGAAAGATACCACTACAATCAGCTAATGCACTGGGCCCTTACACCCATGTGCGAGAGGCGGCCACCCGTCCTCTTACAAAATTTGAGTCCTTCCTCACCAAGACCACTTCTATGAAAGGGGTGATTTTGTTTATATATAACTTCCTACTCACTACCATACTCTCACCACGACCACAATATATGTACATGTGGGAAGGAATACTACAGCGCGGTAGCTCTGAAGACGAATGGGCACATTTATGGACCGACATCACAAGATTCAATCATTCCATAGAACTCCAGGAAGCTCACCTTAAGACCATGATGGACTGGTATCTTCATCCGTCCAGGCTTAAGCATATCTTTCCCAACACTTCCGATAGATGCTGGAGGGGTTGCGGGCTCCTGGGGGACTTTCAGCACATTTGGTGGGACTGCCCGACTATTCGCCCCTTTTGGGAAGAAATACTCGCACACATCAAAGATATACTAGGATACCCCATCCCAACCACCATGGCAGGTGTCCTTTTGGGACTTCGCGACCACATCCTGGAGCACCAGACCCGAGCAGATAAGACAATCATGTGGCTCTCTATAGGAGCGGCGAAAAGGAGGGAAGCTCCAGCAATCTCCCTTTGGCATTCTCGATTATGGAAACTGCTTTGCCTGGAACAAATGTCAGATATTTTTAGGGATAATTACAAGAATTTTGAATTTAAATGGGGCCCATTAGTCCCCTTCTTCTCACGTGGACTACCATCGGCTGTCTGTCCTTCTTCCATCAGAGCCCTTCATCTCTTTCAATTTTGAGTTGCCTTCTATTAACGCAAGTTGAATAAACTGTATTTATGTTGCCGCCACCGTTGTAGGAGAGGGGGGGAGGGAGTTTTTTTATTCCCTGTTTGGGAGTTGTTTTCATATGACTTTAGTATGCTCCATGTGGCACCTTCCGGTTGGAAGGATTTGGAAAATTACCATCACAAAAGAAAGATGGGACACCTACTTAACTCGTTTGATTTCACATAAGGACTACAAGGATCTGCCCTAAGCCCCGTTGTTGTCAGAAACTGTACCCTTCATTTAAGCAGCTCAATGAGATTGGGTCCGGGTCGATACTTAGCACTGTGTAACTATGTACAACTTTCGTCCTGTGGAAACCTGCAACACTCCCTGTGAGGGGCAAAATTATGGTAATAACCTATGATGTACTTTGAAAAATTTTCACTAAAAATATGTTTGAGAAAAAAAAAATTAGAGACCTTATCAATTAACTTGCCCTTTACATGAAAATTTCCTAGATTTAGTATGGCTTGGACCACAGACCATAATGTAGGATTTGGTGAAACTTACTGTTAGGTCCAGAGCTAACATAAAATCATTAAAGGCATTCAGGGACTTTTGTAAGCTATTTGCAGTTAAATCCATTAGAACCGTGTCATCTGCATATGACAACAGCGGAACCGGGTTGCCATCAATTTTTGGGAAATCTAATTTCTGATCTATCGGGCTGATTCTAGGCCGTTTGTGTACACGAGGAAGAGAAAGGGTGCCAATGTGCACCCTTGTCGAACTCCCTCTGTGGAAACAGTGGGTCCGGTCCTCTCTCCCCCTGGGCCAAATCGTATGGCTACCGTACTGGATGCATGCAGCCTACGCAGGAGGGTAATGAGAGGTTCCTCGAAACCCATTTCTCCCATCATGGACCACAATTTTCCCCTGTTAACCGTATCGAAAGCGCTGGACAAGTCCATGAAGGCAAGGTGGATTGACCCCTTCCTTGCCTTCATGTACTTGCCCATAATCGGGGCCAAATTGAGACACTGTTCGTTTGTCCCCATGCCTCTTCTAAATCCATACTGAGTTTGTGATATTAGCCCAGATGAATCTGCCCAAGTCTCTAGACGCGCTAAAATGACCCTTCCCATCACCTTAACCGTAGCGTCAATCAAGGAAATAGGCCTATAACAGGCTGGGTCTTCCTTGTTTCCCTTTTTGTACACGGGTACCACTATGGCCCCTTTCCATGAAGTTGGAATGGGGCCAATTATTGCCGCTCTGAAAATATCTGTCAGAAGGGGTGCCCAAAGTTGGATATTGCTTTTAAATAAATCAAGGGGCCCTGCGACTTCAAGTTGTATACCTTTCATGAGGGCATCCTCAACCTCACTCACTAATAGGGAAGAGCTCAGGTGGTGTGCAGTAACTGGATTCAAAGGGACGTCATGACTTATTTCCTCGTTTATGATACCCTTTGGGTTAAATATATTTGCATAGTGTGATTCCCACACTTTCCCTGGTATTAGTAAATCCATTCCCCTTGAATCCTTTGAGAGTAATGGGCGGTTTATTACCTCCCAAAAACTCCTAGAGTCTTTGAGTGCGCTCGCTCTCTCTAAGTCTGCCCAGGCCGGCTTTCTCAGTTCTTGCTTCCGCTGAGCAACTAGGCTCTTGTAAGCCTGCCTTGCACTCTTGATTAGGGTTCTGTCCCTAGGAGTTGTATGTAGTGCATTTTTAATATCCTTTTGGGCCCTTGTACACTGTGCATTGAACCATTTATTCCCCCTAGAGTTCCTTAATACTATTGGGTTCGTCAGGTTTCGGGAAACATCCCTACAAATTCCCTCAAATCCCTGTATAACCATTTCCGGGGGAGAGTCATGGTCTAAGCATTTCAATATGGAGCTTAAGTTTGCTTTGACAATGCTGTCCTCAAATTGAGGGGGATTTATCTTATTCCATTTCATTCTCACTCCTTGATTTGGGTTATACTGGAGGAGGCGACCATCACCTTTCTCCTCCTGTGCAGTTACTTATAAGGAGGCAGTGAGGGAGTTATAGTGGCTGGCATTGTTAGGCTCCACTTCAAAACTGTCCACCAGGAAGGCAGATTTTTGGGATATTAACATAAAGTCAATGACATTTTCTCTTTCTCTGCCCATAAAGGTAGGATATTGAGTTAGTGTGTTACTGACTAAGGTGTCAACAAAAAGTAAATCATTCACAATAATAATATAATTTAAGGTATCTCGCTGTGGTGTGTGTATAAAATGCATCAGGGGTTGACCCTCCGTGTCCATTGACCCACATATTCTCTCTGTGCTGTGCCGGCATATAGAGCAATTAAAGTCCCCCACCCAATAGATACACAGGGGCTGCCACTTCCCCGTGATCTTATCAATTTCCTCTTTAAGATTTACAATAATGTCACATCTATTTGAGTCAAAAACATTGTAGTAGCAATTGATTAAAAGGGTCTTGACCTGAAACAAATAAAAAATCAGAATCAGTTGATACCAAGGTGAATCTATATCGGACTTCGCTTTGATTAACCCGTATTTGAGGGAGATCAATTTCGCTAAACCTCCTTTTGCTCTCCCTGCTGGAGAGGCAATTGCATGGACATCAAGGGAACAGAAGCCATCTAATTCGATGTTCTCCCTGTACCATGTTTCCTGATTACAGATATCAAAACCATTTATATATTTTAGCCACATTTCATCTTCTAATTTCGAGCGAATACCTGCAATGTTCCAAGAGAAGATTCTAAAAGGGCGTATTTGAGTCCTCCCTGTGACTGACAATCGAGGAGTTCGAGCCGTGTCCCTGCATCCCTAAATTATGTGATGTTGAATGACTAGATGAATCGTCCACAGACTCCACCTCCTCATTGGTGGAGAAAGTATCAGGTAATTTAAGTATGTGGTGGTCCAAATGATTTGTCCTCAGTCTATTTCCTTCTATTCTAACCCCTGGAAGAAGGATATCCCTGATTACCCCCCCCCCTGTCCTTAGCATCCTGCTTGAGCTATTTGGGTCCAAGAATAGTCGATCAATTTCTGATAAACCAGACAATGCCTCAAAGCGATTGGGATGGAGCCATGCGGGGTACTGAATAAGGGGGTCTCTTTTCTCAGGACGCAGGCGAGGCATAGTTCCCCCTTGATAGGGAGGGTAAAAGAAGCCCAGTGGGCGGGCCTGTGTGTGCTCCAAAGGAGAGTCTCTAGGATGACTTAAGGCAAAGTCCACCCATCTTTCTTCATTAAAATTCATGACCACACAATCTCCTTCTCTATCATTTTCTGTTTTCCCTACCCAGCTTACCCGCCTTGCCATTATGATGTGATTGCGCCAGTTAACCGGGGACTGAAGTTTACTGGCGCACCAGTAGGCGTATTTATTAATGAGGCTCTGGCAGCTTTCATGGTGACCGGGTGGTGCATGTGGGACCCCTGTCAGGATCAATGTGTAGGGGGTACACTCCGGGGAGAGGTTTAATTTGGTATTTCCGTCCTGCCTGGATGACTCAATGCCCCTATTAAGCCTTTTCTTATTCCCTATGCTCCTTTTACAATCTCTTTCAGCACTCAGGGGATTGGGTACCTTTTGTTCCCCATGTTTACTGATGACCCTCCTCTCTTCCCCACTTGCCTGGGTTTGTGGCACTATCACAGGATCTATGCGCTTATCCCTGACCTGATGTAAATCTGATATGTTGACCTCTGCACCTCTGGCTATAGGACCTTCTAAGGCTATACTCCCACTCTTGGGCGCTCCAAGGGAGGCCTTTTCTCCCCTCTCTAACGTGCCATTACCCAGAGAACATCTTTCATTGAAACCACTTTGCTTCGTTATGTTCCCCTGAGACAACAACAAATGGTCCAGCTGCTCCTCTTTGTGGGCCATCCAGGATAAAATGGGTTCCAGGGAGCATAACACTATTTTGCCATATCGGGCTGACATCATGTCCCCATCAGGAAAAGTCTTTATCTTTGCAGGCCCTGCTCCCCCTTGTGGTTTTCCCCCTAAGGTAGGGGGGTTTTGCCTTGTTCTCTTGGTCCTCGGCATGTTACCCAAAGTCCGTTGATCAGTCCCGGTTACAGTCATGTCAGTGCGCTTCCTTTTTTCCCCCCACCAGATTTTGGTCCTCCATGGTTGTTGGAGTTACAACTCCCCTGCCTTTTGACTCTCCACCCGTAGATCCCTGGTTCAAAATAGTGACAGTAGGTGAAAGAACAATAGGTGGTTCTTCTTGTGGAGTGGGAGGGTATGGAAATGTGCCTTTGTAGGGGCACACCGGTACAGGGTTCACCCTTCTCTGTCCACGGGTCCTTAAACCAACAAAATAGAGATTGGCACTGAAGCTGGAATTCAAATAACAAGTTTATTAATCACTCATGAGTGGTACTACGTCAATACGACACCCTCAAGTGCTGCAGGAGGTAGTACATGGAATACAGAGACCATGGTGTTTATATACACCCTTTGTTGCAGAATAAGCATGTAGTTACAAATAGAAGGTACATGCATACACAGGAATAGTTACAGCCAGACATGGACAGATGGGAAATCACTTAGTTAGCAAAGTGGGTAGGGGAACAGAACTGCTTACAGTTGCAAGACACAGTTGACAGTTATGTCTTTAGTCAGGTGCATTCTAGCAGCTGCAGGCCTTTTCTCAGCACATATACATTGATTGAGCTTAGAATAGAAGGAGTTAACTAAAGCTGATGGCTCAAGCAGAATAGAAAAGCAAGCAACAGTGAAGACGGTAGAGTCACAAGGTTAACAAAATGGATGCTGCAAACAAGATGGCTTCAGCTCATGCTAACAGCAATTATTTTCGATTCCCACAGGGGTATACAGGTATTATTCGATTAGAGTCCTCTGCGGTTGTCAGGGGGTTGGACAGGGCAGAGCGTGTGTTCATGGCTGGGAATGGTGGTGATGGGCCCAGCGAGAGCCTGCGTTCAGCCAGTTCGATTTCCTTATTCAGGACCCCCACGGCCTACTGTAGGAAGCAGTCTAGTGTGGCATCAGTACGCTTAGGCGTGGGCATGGGTTTCTTTCTCCCCATCTCAATGTGAGGAGTAAGTTCTTAATATATACAAGGCACGTTTCGATGAGGATAAGGGTTATCTCCCCACCTATCTTCTGTCACTGTGTGACACTTTGGTGCTTAACTGGCAATCAGGTAATATACAAATATAACTATATTCAAGCACATATTTTCACATAGATATCAATATCAGGTGTCCAGGAATGGAGCATCTTCAGACCCTTTTGATTTATTTTCACTTTTGTGTGGTTTGGTAACCATGTTTGCACTCTTTTGCATGCACAACACCGCAAGTAATGGCTAACCATCAACAAGTGAACGTGTCACGGTGGAGTGTTTTCCATAGTAATAACATTGTAATTGCGATTCTCCTATTACCATGACTAGAGAATCTGGATTTCATTAAAGACACAGAGGCTAACATTATGCATATTTCTTTTAATGCAGAACTCCAAGCCGCATACATCATAAAGCAAAAGTTCCAGAACGTGAACAACAATAAAAGGCATGAGCCCATAGCAATCTGCCTCTTTTAAATGAAGTGTAGAGCAGGATAAGTTCCAAGGAATAGATAACTTCGATAATCAACAGTGAAAAGACTTGAACAGTAGTGAAGAACGTCCGAGCATCAGCAACATCCAAGCATTAGCAACTTGAAGATTAAGAAAGATTATCTGTAAAAAGAGAGATATGTAAGTAAATCTTGAATAAAGAAGGATGAAGAAAGGAAGCAAAACAAAATTGGTTAGGCATAGGTAAAACAAAAGACATTCAAAAAAGAATAAAATGACATTCATTAATAGAATTTTCAATATGTACTGAATGAACAACAACATCATAAAAAGTATGAACTTAAAAATATAGCTAATGTTAAAAGGGACAAAGGGAAGCGGAGGGGGGGATAATGTTAGCCTCCGTGTCTTTAATGAAATCCAGATTCTCTAGTCATGGTAATAGGAGAATCGCAATTTCATTACAAGACCGGAGGCTACCATTATGCATGTTGGTAGCCTTGTAAGACTACATCAGACATATGAGAAATTGCTTTGCAATAATGGTGAGCAAAGGTACTAGCATTGGACCAATCGGCAGCTTTGAGAATATCGTCCAACTTACCTCCGGACCAGAAGGACTTACTGGCCATGGCACCCCGGATGGAATGGGGTTTGAATAAATTTAGATCTATACCTGCCAAGCTCATGGCAGTTTTAACCCATCTAGCGATAGAAGCAGAGGAGATAGCTTTGTGAGGTCTAACAAAGGAGATAAGAAGTTGATTAACGCCAGGGGGGCGAAGAGGATTCATTCTGCGCTCGTACTCTTTTAGACAATCTACGACACAAAGTTTTGGACACGAGTCAAAGCGCGGATAAAAAATAGAGTCAGACATCGTCTTGGTTCTTCTAAATATATCAAAATTGACCCCAAACATGTTGTAGTATCTATTGGAGATGTCGAGGGCCTTAACATCCGAGACCCTACGGCAAGAGACTAGGCAAAGAAGGGTTGCGAGTTTAATAGAAAGATTCTTATTATTCAAGAGTGTATTATCAGGCCAATTGGAAAAGAGATTGAGGATCAAATTCACATCCCATAGAGATTGCTATCTAGGCTTAGGAGGTCTCCTAAGTCTAATACTTTTGAGAACTCTACAAATGATGTTATTATTACCAACGGTTTTACCATTAACAAGAGCGTGACCAGCGGAGATAGCAGATCTATAACAATTGATAGATCTATAACTAAGTCCTCTTTCGAATTGTTCCACAAGGAAGTTAACTATGTCAACAATAGGTGCCTCCACGGAATCCAGGTTCCTCTCCAGGCACCAACGAACCCATAATTTCCAGATGTTATTATACCGGTAGTGAGTACCGGGAGCCCAGGATTCTCCGAGGAGAGTAGAAGCTGTTGACGAAAGTCCTGAGAGATGGTTGGATCGCCTGACACTCTCCAGGCAAGAAGGTTCAAACTCCCGGAATGAACCAGGGGATGAATTCGGCCGTCTACGTCTGTAAGGCGGTCCCTGAGGGGAGGAATCAGGAAGGGAAGGTCGTAGGCAAGCTCCAGCGTTGTTGGGAACCAGGCTTGGGAGGGCCAGAAGGGAGTGATTAAGATGATAGAAGAGCGTTCGTGTCTGATTTTCTGGAGAACCCTCTGAATCATGGAGAAAGGAGGGAAAGCATAACCCTTGGCTCCGATCCAGGATTGGAGAAAGGCATTTACTGCTAGAGCACCCGGGTCTGGCATCCAGCTGAAGTAGTTCTTTACTTGGAAAGTTAGTCTGCTCGCAAAGAGATCTAATTCCAGAGGACCCCAAGAAATGTTGAGAGAGTTGAAGACAGAGGGATTGAGTTTCCAATCCGTGTGGTCCAGGAGGAACCTTGAGTTCCAATCCGCCGAGATGTTTGTCTTGCCTGGGAGGTATTCGGCTCTTAGAGATATCTTGTGTTCTAGACAAAACATCCAAAGTTTCTTGGCTAGATTTGAAAGATCTACAGATTTTGTTCCACCCAGGCGATTTATATAAGCAACTGCGGACATATTGTCCATCTTTAGAATGACAGATCTCCCTTGAAGGGAATGCTTGAAGCTCATTAAGGCATATAGTCCCGCGGTCAATTCTAGGAAATTTATATGATGGGAAGATTCTTCCAGAGACCAGACTCCACCCGTGTTCTGATCTAAGAAACAGGCTCCCCAGCCATGGAGACTCGCATCGGATTCTAAGACAAATTCCGGAGTTGAGCCAAAAATTGCTTTCCCATTCCAAGCATCCAGGTTTTCTAACCACCAATTCAGTTCTAGAATTGCTTCCTGATCTAGGGAGACGCGATCTCCGTACCAGAGACCTGAACGAAGGGCTTTCAATTTTATTCTCTGAAGGGCACGATAGTTTAGAGGACCCGGAAAGATAGCTTGAATAGAAGACGAGAGGAGACCGAGTAACCTGGCTAATTCCCTTAGGGATAAGAACTGTTGGGTCAGAACATGTCTTATCTCTTTCTTTATTTTTGATATCTTCTTTTGAGGAAGAAGGAGACATTTTGTGGTATCTACCGTGAAACCCAGAAACTCCAAAGATTTCGAGGGGAAGAGAATAGACTTCTCCTTGTTTATAATGAAACCTAGGTTTTCTAAAAGGTCTATTACAGTATTCAGGTCCTGAATGATTTGAGACTGGTCCTGAGAAAGAATAAGGATATCGTCGAGGTAAATGATCATCCGAATACCCTTCTCCCTTAGTGAAGATGCGACTGATCTCATCACCTTGGTGAAGCACCATGGTGCTGAAGAGAGACCGAAGGGGAGAGCTTGGAATTGAAAAAGATGCTTTTTCCACATAAATTGAAGGAAGGGTTGGTGACACCTGGCCATAGGGATGGTAAAGTAAGCGTCTTTTAGATCTAATTTGACTAACCAATCTCCCTCTAGAAGTAGGTCTCTGAGAAGGTGAATACCTTCCATCTTGAAATGTCTGTAGACAAGGTATTTGTTGAGCTCCCTTAAGTTTATAACGGGTCTCCAACCCTTGTCTTTTTTCTTGACGAGAAAGAGTGTGCTTATGAATCTTAACATTTCTAAGGGTACTTCTCTGATGGCACCTTTCTGAAGCATTGAGGAAATCTCCTCTTCTCTTATTTTTTCCTGATCTAGTGAGAGAGGGATATCTTTTGGGAAATGAGATTGACTCGGGATCTGAGTAAAGTCTAACATAAATCCCTTCACAGTATTTAAGACCCATGGGTCTTGGGTAATTAATTTCCAATTCTGGAAAAAGAATTTGAGTCTCCCTCCCACTTTGGTTGGAAGAGGAGCGAAAGGGAAAGAAAGAGAAATTATACTTACTTTGAGGGGTGCCTTCGTTAGAGGGACCGCGTGATCTGAAGCCTCTGGATCGAAATCCTCTTCCTCTTTGTGGAAAGAACTGAGGGATGTTGGAGGGTTGGTACCCCCTTCCTCCATATCTTCTGGATCTAGGGTAGGGCCTTCGGTTGAACCGGCCGGAAGAGAGGCCCCTTCTCCCGGCCCTTCCAAAAAGGTTGGTGGTATTAAAGACCTTTCTCATGTTTTGATGGGCCTTGTCTAAGGCAGTGAAAGTAGAAACGTATTTGCCTAGAGTCTTGATAAGGTCTTCTCCAAAAAGAAGCCCTCTAGGATTTAGAGAGGATTCCTTATCAGCAAGGTCGTTAAGTTTAGGAGAGATCTTATTAAGGACCACTCTCCTTCTTTCAGCGTTGAGGCTGGCGTTGGCATTACCCAACAGAATCAAGGCTCTCTGGCTTAAGCCTCTAATCAAGTCAGTATTAAGGGGGGTCCCATTAATGTGACTATCTTCTGCCATATCGATAATCCTTGCTAGAGGGCCAAGGATATCGAGGACCCGGTCTTGACATCCCTTTAGGGATCTCTCCATTCCTTTTCTTGGGTCCCTTCCCAGTTTAAATAAGTATTTGATAAGCTCAGGGTCCAAATTTGGGGTTTGGCACGTTTTGTCATCTATTTCAGGTCTTGAGCATTCGGCTCTCAATAAATTACGGGTATTTCTTTCTAGGGGAAATCTTAACCATTTTTCAATGAATTTACTGACATGATCCTGGGGAAACCATTCGGAACTCCTAGGGTGTTTTAAATTGAGGGGAGAAAACATATCTTCGCCAAGAGGATCTTTAATATCATTAGAAGTAGAAGGCGTTTCCTCATCAAGAGGCTGTGAATTAAACTCTTGGTCATCTTCGTCGAGGTCCAGGATATATTCATCTGGGGGGTCAGAGGAATCGTTATCGGTATCCTGGAATTCCTCATCTCCAAATTGGAGATCATACTTATGAGCACTCCGATAATTTGTGCCGCGAGGGACACCCTGATAGTTTGTGCCGCTGAGGACACCTTTAAGATTTGTGCCGCTAAGGACACCCATAGAGTCTGAGGTGCGGAGACCTCCCGTAAGGAAAGAGGTCCTGAGACCTTCCATAGTGCTCTTGGGGGTTGCATGATCAATATTCTTATTCTTCTTAATTCTTTTCCCCCTTATCTCACTGAGATCTTCGTTGGGTAGAGATAGATAACTCTCAGTGGTATCGAATTCATGAGACCTTTTAGAGGTTATGGCTTTAGAAAGTGTTTGAAACATACAAGATCTCATTTCCTTGTGGATCATGCTTTTGATTCTGTCATTATCCATCATAGGTATAGAGTTACCTTCGTCAGAATCAACTTCAGACATAATGAGATGACCAGGAGTATTCAAAAAGGTTAAAATCTCTAAATCTCTAAATTTCCCCTCCTTTTTTTTATTTTTTTTTATATTATTTTATATTAATTCTTATTTTATATTTAGATCTGGGTAATTTAAATTAAATGTTGGTATATATAATTAAAATAGGGAATATCTGAGGGTTTTAATCATGTTAGCAGACTAAAAATAATTTAAATGGTAATTTTAATTAATTCCGTATGGAAAACAAATGGTAGAGCCAAAGTGGCGATATAATGACAGACATCCGTTGAAAAAACGAGCTAAGCAAGCGGCAGTTGAGGGGGACAAGCGATCAATACGACAGAAGCTGGCCGGGTGATTGAAGAGGAGGAATGCACCTTAGCGGAGAGGCCACGCAACGCGTGCGTTGCTAAGGTGCATTCCTCTAAAGGCAGTCTCCGTGAGGGTGCCAACGGACAACGTCTATGGAGGAGTTTCCCGATAGAAGAAACGGGTAAGAAACGAGGGGAGAGCCATAGTTGAGACGAGGCTCTCCCCCCGTAAGAGGGTACGATTATCGCTTGCAGTATAAATTTAAAAAAGGGGTGAAATATAGGCAAAGTCGATCTCCGTAAATTGGAGGTCGTTTGAAAAAAGGAAAAGAAAAGTAGGGGGATTATTCCCGAAAGAAGAGAGAGACTGGAAATCAACAGTGCAAGACAATAGGAAACAAGCGCTTTTTTAAAAAAACGTAATAAAACGTAATTACATTAAGACAAAGTAGATCAAAAGGCAGTATTAATAAACAGAATTAAACATGACATAGTATCGATAAATAGAAATAAACATTATAAGATCAAAGGACAGTAGCGTAGCGAAGAAAAATGAAATGACTTATCTTGCTTGGAGCCGCATTTAAAAGAGGCAGATTGCTATGGGCTCATGCCTTTTATTGTTGTTCACGTTCTGGAACTTTTGCTTTATGATGTATGCGGCTTGGAGTTCTGCATTAAAAGAAATATGCATAATGGTAGCCTCCGGTCTTGTAATGAAATTATATAACGAGCAATGTCACCTTATTAGTGACTGTATATCATATCTTTACCTCGCCTTGAAAAAGTTGCATGTACAACCATACGGAGGCGACTAAACACGTGTTGGCTTGGGAACTGTTCACTAACAAAAGCTTGAAGAAAGAATAAAAGGGCTAAGAAATAACTTGGATTGATTATTTGTCCTAATCATATGTGAATAACAATTGAAACTGATGTCATTTATATATCGCGTGTGCTGGGGATTGTCCCTAGGAACAATATACAAAGAAAATTCAATGCGAATTGAGGCTGAAAAATTATTTGGTGGAAGTCAGCTGACATCTGGTTCATAGTTAAGTATGTGAGAGCAAAATATTCCTCTATCTGAAGAAATAAAAGATCAAATGGAGACAAAACATAACATAATAGGTGCCTTTTTAAATTGGACACATTCGAATTAAGAATCAAATAGCTCTTTACCCAGGCAGAAAAAGAGCTCATAATCACACAGAGTTAAAGAGTAATAAAGTTTAAGATACGCATCACAGGCAACTTCTCCCTTGACAGAACCTTTGTGTACAGAGCACCAGGACCCCGCACCAATTTCACCAGTGACATCACAGACTTTGTTGCACCACTCATCAATGCCAGCATTTTCATCCTCTTCAGAGATCTTATCTTTCACCTTTGAACTGCAACAAGCATGTTAGCGTCAGTACCATGATCCCTTTCTGATGTGATTATAAGATGGGTTTTATTGCACTTTTAGATGAACTTTTAGGATCTATTTTTCCTTCTTACTGTACTTATTAAGCCTCACCTAGCATCATGTTAATGAATCCACTCAATTTTCACCTCCACCAGCAACAATGACCTGGACCGATCACATCCTCATCTGTTTCAGCACATCCTTCCTTCACCACCACAGACGTACCACCACTGGATCTGCCCTCAGCAGCTGGAAAAGCATCACAGAGGAGGGCCGGGCCTACTCCCTCTCCGCATTCCTGCTGGAGTACACCAGCACCTTGCCGAAAGCCATCAAGAGTTTCAGTAGCTGAAACACTGTATAACCCGACACCCTGTCTACACTCGAGCACAACCCAGCCACAAGAGCCGGACTAAAAGCCAGCTGATACACAGCAGAAATCAGGCTGCCGGATCGCCACTACAAGCAACTGGAGCGCAAGTCAAGGCACCACAAACAAAGATATCTTGAAATGTGGCCTAAGAAGCTAGTACCAGGTGATATCAAACACCAAGTGCACAGGTCTTGCAGACAGTATCAACGCAGGCACAAACAGCAGCAAGTTAATCTTCGCCATAATCCAAGATTTCACTACGTCGTGCCACCTCCAGCAACATCCCTTCCTTGAAAGACCATTGCAACAGGCTTTCCAAATTCTTTTGTAAACAAAACCACCTCCATAAATGGCAGCTTTGACTCTCAACAAGACCCAGTCACAGTTGCAACTCCGCTTCCCATCCCATCCGATGAGTACATCCTGACCTCTTGGCCCACGGTCACAGCATCAAAGCTGACTCTACTATGAAGACCGTCCACTCAGGAACACAATATGACCCTTGCCCTCAGCCCGCCTTCATCAAAGGGCTCCTACCAACCAGCAAAGCACTAACACCCATTCTCAACACCTTCATCGACACATTCCCAGACTCATGGAAACATGCCGCTGTCATGCCTCTGCTCAGGTAACCATCTGCTGATACAGCCACATTCTCTAAATACAGACCCATCTCCCTGTTACAATATCCGGCCAATGTCTTAGACAAAATAATCAACCAGTGCCTGACCAACCACCTCAGCAACCACCGGCTTCAATGCAATCCAGTCCAGATTCAGGCCAAACAGCACAGAAACCGTACTCATCGTACACCACAGATGGCATCCGCATGATCCTTGCCAGAGGAGACTCAGCAATCCTCATTCTCAACAGCATTGACACAGTCTCACAGCCCATCTTTATTAGGTGCCTGCATGAGTTTGGTATCCAAGGATGTGCTCTCTAATGGATTGGCAACTTTTTAATGGATAGAACACAAGCTGTCTGCCTGATACTTTACTCCCATCAACAACTCGGACATCTCTGCTCCACAGGACTCCTACTCGGATATGTCCTACGCATACACAGAGCTATATCAGCACACAGAGTTTTATCGTTCTATACCAATACAGTGCAAAAATCATAGTAAATGAGCACCTGCAGTTATAAGTCTGGGAGTAAGATTGATATTTCCATGTATGGGCTGCACCAGAGAACAAGCAATAGCAAAGCCAACACGTATGGATTCAATGTGCTAACAAAGCGACATAAGCACATTAAGCTAGACAAGAAATAGATGAACTGCATTGAAGGCTGTTTTTCTTTCACAACAGTCCTTTTTTATTTCAATTTCAGATGCAGGTCAGGTAGTAAGGAAATATTCATTAGTTTTTGTGACCACTCATTGATATAGAAACAAAACTAGGACAGTTTTGAAGGAAAGTGAGCTTTTAGTACAGCCCATCTTTTTTTTCCTATGAAACAAAAAAACATGCATAGTCTCCTCTGCACCGAGAGGTTGCAGAGAGGTTAGAGAGGGCAGGGTGAACAAGGAGAATCCATGGATGGGAATCATCTTAGGAAGATGTGCAAGGGTGGTGCAGGGAACCAGGAGCACCCAGGGAAAGGAGGAATGAGTGGGATGGAGATACAAGAGTGTAGTGGGCGGGAGGAAGAGAGGAATGAGTATCTCAAAGGGGAAGGAAGGAGTTGTGAAAAGTAATTTAGCGGATGCAAAGAAAAGGAACACATAGATGTGCTATAGATTGAGCCAGATGGAGCAGACCGAGGGTGAAATTTGCTCTATATGGAGTTCAATGCAAGTTCATGTGTGGAGGTGGAAGGATACACTCAAAAGCCAATTTCACTAGGTGAGTGCTGAAAACTGAACTAAATCCAAATGTGACTCACATTAAACAATGGTTGGCATCCACTACCTGCAGCCCACCTACCCCACAATCATCTTGCGTTCAGATAGACCAAGTGGTTTGGGTTTTGTTTTTCTGTCTTTGAACCAGAGGTCGAGGTGGGTGGGATGTTTGGGGCATGATGTGCCCATACTTTTTTATTTGCGGTTTATTCTAACAGTTGAGATGCCTCACCTGATATCGATAGGGGAAATCTCCTGTGCTGTAAAACTGAGGGAGGGGCAGGTAGCTAAACAAGAAACAAGCCTTCTTCCCAGGATGCATGCTGTCTGAAAGAAATGTGAATGTGCACAATTGGTTACTCTTCAAATGCAAAGGCTGTTTGAAGTCGGTATAGTCCTTAATTGATGAAGACACTTGAAGCCTTGTGATGACAAAGATTTATTGTTTTGAGAGGACATTAATACAAGTATATGCACTAGGTACAGACTGATAGCGTATTACAAAAATCTATATTTAAAATCACTTTTTATTCTTAAACCTAAATCCCTTTGCACGTTTTGCTCAGTCTATGTTATACTGTGTGTAATGCAAGTTTAAAATAATGGCTTGAATATTCACAGTTCTTTCTGTCAAAGCACTTTGTCTTTCATCACCTTTGCCTGCCACCACCACTGCCTCTTGAAGATGTGAACACACCTCTCATACAACTCAGTTGTGACTGATAAATTCTCTTCTACAAATCAAACTGTATTTTTATAACAGTTTATTATCTGTAAACACTCGTTCTCTCCTTGAGAGAACATTCTCAACTTTGAAATGTCAGCAATTTAACCTCACCACGTGCCACCGTCATTTTATCAATTTACTAGTTTGCTGGGTACAAATGTGTTTTTGTGTTTTTTTACTTCTTTTGCGAACTTTATCCTGAAACCTATCCATAAATTGTCACTCCTGTCTTACTCAAACAATCAGCTTGCACACCAGAACCACACAATCTACTCACAAACACTGCAATGTGTTACCTTTAGCCTCCCTATACAAACTCCAAGGTCCATAACATTAATGCCTCCACTATTGATGTGAGGAATCTCAACAAAAGCACATTCCACCCCAACTCCTTAGTATGTCCAGAGTTAGCACTGCGGGCTACAAACTGAATGGTCGCAATATGCAATATTAGGCAACTCTAGTCTGAGAGTTGTCACCTGGTCCAGCCTCTAAATTAGTAGGATCTGAATTGCATTGTTAACGTTTAAGGGTGTTTCTGTCTCTATAAATATGTATTGGTGACTGATACTTTCATAATGTCTTCCGACCCTCTGCTCCCGCCACGTGTGTGTAGGATATTTCCACCTCACTTCTCTACTGATTATCAGTCTCATGTTACTTACTATAGGGTGTAACTAACCACACAGCACACACCAAGGTGCTATTGAAGTCCCTTTATTGTTCCCGACTTCCCTATTTACCCATCCTATTCGGTTCTTACAGAACTTGCCAGGTAGAGTTTTCTGTAGTAAAAATACACATTCCAAGGCAATTTTTGAAAGATGGTTGATTTGGTACAAATAAAGGAAATGTTGTATTACTACCTTCTTCTAAAGGATATGTAATTGCCTGCAATGTATGCCGACAGAAAAGATCTCGGCTTCAAAAGCATTCAGAAAGTGCGCAATTGTCAAGTCTTTTTATCGATTGTTAGTGACTTAAAAATAATCTCCATTGATTTACATCTTGTATGTGCAGTACAGTATGACCTTCGATAAAAGAAGCCTAAAGGAAAGCCGCAATTTTTGCACCAGACTTAAAGAAAGTATGTACATTGAATAGTCTTTCAGAGTGGCATCTGCATCTCATTGCCCTATATTCTTTATTTTTTTTTAAACAGTCTTTTTATAGTTCTATATCATTTCAAACAGTGAGAACCATCAGAGCGGCATTAGTTGAACACGATAAAAAGAAGAGAAAAAGGAAGGGGAAGGAAGAGGGTAAAGGGTGGGGAGGGAGAAGGGGGAGGGATTCAGGGGTGGGTATTGGGGACATAGCCAAAGACACACAATTGATGGACGGAATGCAGAACAAATCAAATCATTCTCCCCCAGTCAAGAGATCTGGGAACATTCCATCATTCTTTTGCTCACCATGCCACCCCAGTTTAGACCTGGCCATATGCAAATCAGTCTTGACCCTGTGCCTCATGGGAACAGTCCAGACCGAACTGCTAAGCCAGGTATCCTAGGACCGGTTTCGGGGTTTCACCCCTCTTCAGCCAGGATAGCTTGTTTCGAAACTTGATTGAAACCCCGAAACTGGTCCTAGGATGCTTTTTTCCAGTCCAGGGAGGACCTGGCCTGGCAGTGCGGGCTGAACTGTTCCCATTGGGCACAGGGTCAAGACTGGTTTGCATATGGCTGGGTTCAAACTGGAATGGCATGGTGAGCAAAATAAATGATGGATTTAGGCCCAGATCTCTGCACTGGGGTGAATGTATGACATTGTTCTGCATTCTGTCCATCAATAGTTCTTTTTGCATTTATCGGGGACATAGCCACGCAATAATAATCCAATACAGCATCATACATTGACAATTACAGACATTAGCAGTACAAGAAAGTGTTGTAGACACAGATAAGGGGTCATCAACGACCCTGCTACTCAGCAGCCTTTCACTGTAATTTGTGACAGTGAAAGGCTGCTGAGTAGCAGGGTATGGTGAACAAGTTGATGTCCAGGCAATTGCACCCTGATCAGGGTGGTAAGGCAATTGTAGGAGAGTTGGGGGTTTGTTGTTAGAGCCAAGATGTGAATGGCTCCCATATTTCTTTGGGACCAGAGCAAAGGGGCATACGTTTCCAGAAAGTAGACAGTTGCTATTGGCAGTATGTAACATCGTGAAGCCACGCTTTTATTGTGGTGGTGGGTTTCCTGCCCTTTTGCGCTTGGCCAGCAGGAGCAAGATGGCTTTAAGACGATGAGTTACTGTGGGGATGTCGTTGACATAACCTAGTAAACACACCAGGGAAGTGTATAATACCTCGTGTCCAGTGATCATTTGAATATGCGCATGCACTGCCTCCCAAAAAGATGCAACCTCTGGGCACTTCCAGGCAAGGTGGAGGAACAAGGCATGCGCGACCCAACAAAGCAAACGGCATGAGTCAGGCACTAGCTCCATACAGAACATTTTTAGAGTGGTGTAATAGATGTGGTGCAAAAATTTGTAACAGATTAACTATCTGTAATTCAGTGGTAGGACTTTTAGATGTCCACAGCAAAAAGACAACTGTGTGTCTGTAACCTGGACACTTCACCATTCTTTGCCCTCTCTGCCCTGTTTTAGAGGAAGCACATAATTGGCCAGTGTGATTCGCAGGGTGGCAGGGGATGTTGATCTTAAGCTGCCAGCTGTCGAGGTCAAGACAGCCAGGAGCCGGTTCAGCTTAATAGTTGCTCCCTTTCACAAAATCCTTCATCGACAGCTCATCTTCGGAGGTCATTGATTTTCCCCTAACTGGCTGCTGAAGGCAGGCTAGCCCCAGGTAATTGTCACCCACCTCCAGACTACAGCGAACCTGTTGCTCTCACTGGTATTCACTGCCAACATGCCGAAGTCATGCCTGACTCCTTCTCAGGCTCTCCCCTTCATCTTAGCGATTCTGGATCTCTCTGACCTGGTCCAGATTTCAAAGGAGTCTCCAAAAGCTCTGCAGTGGTGGGTGATGGGCCGCGATTGGCTCCTAGACAGACCCCTCTCTCTTCCCCTCCCAGAACTGACAGTTTTGATCGATATGTCACTTCTGGGTTGGGCTGGCCACCTGGGAGAGGTGGAGATCAGCGGACTTTGGTCTCTGGGGAATCTCAGCTCAACCTTCTGGAGCTGAAAGGGGCCTGCTTGGCATTGAAAACCTTCCTTTCATTCATCAAGGGAAGGCTGGCTCAGGTGTGATGGACAACGCCACCGCCATGTGGTATTACAACAGGCAGGGCGGGGTGGAATTGTGGACTCTGTGCCAGTAGACCCTGTGCCTCTGGACTTGGCTGGAGCGCCAGCACATCTTCCTGGTCATGCAGCTCCTGGCAGGCTCTTTGAACACTAGGGCAGATGAACTCGACCGCCAATGCTTTGTGAATCACGAATAGTGACTACATCCATAGGTGGCACTGTGTCTCTTCCAAGAATGGGGGGAACCTTGTCTCGATCTGTTCGCCACCGCCGAGAATGTGCAGTGTCACCAGTTCTGCGCACTGGAGTTTACAATGCCGCTCTCATTCAGAGAAGCATTCTGCCTCAAGTGGAACCCGGGGCTCCTATACACCTTTTCGCCAATACAACTTCTACCCTGAGTTCAAATATCAGGCCCAAGTCATCTTAGTGGCTCCGGATTGAGCACAGAGAGTATGGTGTCCCCAACTCTTGAGCATGAACATTGGCTCTCCGTCAGGCAGCAACAGCGCAGGGTCCTGCATCCGAACCTGCACACTCTCTACCTTCATACAGGGAGGTTGAGCTGTGATAGTTGAGGGTTTTCGGTCTTCCTATTGAGGTCTCTGATGTCATCTTGGTGGCCAGCTGTACCTCCACTAAAAAAACCATGTGGACGCCTTTTCTGTACCACTGTTGAAGGTGTTGCTGTTTGTTTTACCTTTAGCCTGGGTACTGTTATGAGTTACCTGTCCTCTATTTCTGCTTTCCTGCGATGCTGAATCAACCCTCCCTGTTCAAGTCACCTGTTGTGACTCGTTTTCTGAAAGATTTGCAACACTTGTTCCCAGGAGGGTCAGCGGGCTTCAAACTCTCTGTTCACATACTTTACACCAGCTTTTTCCCTTCACAAACCGGTTCTTCAGACGCGTACCTCTTTACTGTCAAAAGTTGTCTGCTCGTTTCATGTGGATCAGAGCATCACTCTGCCTTAATTGTTAGCTCCACCTCATCCTTTCAAGGAGGAGGAGAGACTTCCTCTTTCTACATTGATCGCAACAAAGACCATCGGGTAGACAATCAGCTCTTCATCAGGTTTTCTGGAGCGATTGTACTCGCATTAAGCTCTGCTAAGAATTGGCTAAGAAGCAGCCTTCTGAGGGCCAATTCCACCAGGGCCAAGACTGCTACTACTGCGTTGGCTTGTGGGGTACCTGCCTCCTGGACATCCGTCAAACCGCTACGTGGGCATTACTCCACACTTTCGTGAAGTACTACTGTTGGACTGTCAGGTCCATCAAGACCGGTATTTTGCCTGTTCGTTCCCCTAGGATTTTCTGGTTTGAGCCAGTTCACAGACCTACCTCTGGGGCCAGGGGTGGGGGGGAGCGATGTTTATTGCTTGGGTATTCATTCTAAGATGAGCAATCTGTGGTTTGAAGTTTCTATCAGAAGAAAAAGTTGCTTACCTTCGGTAACTACTTTTCTGATTTTGACTATCTTACCGCAGATTCCTCCCTGACGCTCCCGTACTTCTGACCCTAAGGATCCCATTGAATACTGCACATGGTCAAAAAAAGAATTTGTGTGGCTTTGCGTTTTTGGTGCTGAAATAGTCACAAAAGGAATGGATGTCAACATGCTGGGGTGGCACTTGTATGAACACTGCCTCGTCACTTTTTGATGTGGTCACTTGGGTTGTTCTGGAGCCTATCAATGCCACCTAGCGGCACGCAGAGGTACTGCTCAAGATTGTCTGGACCCAGTCTGACACTTGTGGACTATTGCAAGGTGAGATATCTGCGATTAGACAGAGTCTACACCAGAAAAGGCGTTACCAAAAGTTACTAACTTGTTCTTTAAGATCGTACCCCACTCAAAACTTTGAAGTGTGACCACTCTGTCATTAGGAACCTTCTGTGGCCCATAAGGAGGCTGCCATACCCCCTCCCATCAAACGACCTCTCATGCACCTATTTTAAGGTAAACCTGCAGGGGTGTGGCTAGCCACAATCCTAGTCTCTGCATTTGCCTTCCACCTCTCATGCACATTATTTGAATAACTTCTGACCACAGATGGATCACATAAAAACGTTCTTGCAAATTAAACAAGTATTTTCATAATAACAGGTGCAGCGATGCTGATCACAGGTGTGCCACACAATTTCTTGATGAAGCAAGTGCCACTCAGCCCGCACATTACCTTTGTAAAACCCAGACTCAGAAATACCAAAGATTCCAGACTTGAAACCTGCTGGCAGCGGAGTCCGAGCCTGGACCCACTAAGTAACAGAAGACAAGCTTAGAGGGACCTAACCGGATATAGTCTGTCTTTACCCATTACTACCTTATTGTACAAGATGCAAACATTTAATCCTGCTGAATCATTCACGCACCTAGCAGCACTATTTCCAAAGCACAGAATGTCATTATCTCCAAAGAGGTAGAGAAAAATAACTAACTTTCTGGCAGGTTTACAAGTGGGATTCAAAAAGTGGTAGGGTCTCTAAAAGGGACATGGATTAAACATAAAATAGATTTCTCTAATTCCCATTCTATTCCACCCGACCGGTATTTTGGTTCCACTCTGACCTTTCTGTTCTTGCATCCAGATATATAACAAAACGACTGAACCCCTAAAATCAGCTAGGGATATTGACATGGTGTTGGATATTCATGATAAATGAGTATCAACGTTGATTTTATTGTAAATAATTAACCTTGAAAAATTTTCAATTCTGAAATTGTGAGATTGTGAGGTAAACATCCCTGAGGCGTATAGAAGAGTTAGTAGTCTTCAAAGTAGTTCAAGCAGTCCCGTTCTGTTCACTCTGTTAGACATGGATACCCCTTTTCGCTCCACATCTTGTCTAGCTGCATATCTTACACCTCTTCTCTTTCCTCTTAAGCCCCCTCTTTCCACTCTCTCCTGAAAGCATGTCCTTGCATCTTCTTCACTTCAAAACTCAGAGACAGCCAACGTATCCACTTACGCACTTCACACCGCTGTGTATACGTGACCATTGCACTGTGCGCTCTGCAGAGAGGCCAAAGACTGGCTGACCATGTATTCTGAACACTATTTTGACCCTTTAGACAGGCCCAATGAGAAACTCGCACTGCCTTCAGCATCGACTCTAGAGCTCTCAATTGTGGCTTGCTTAACACCTGGAGGTGGCCCAATTCAAAGTATACACTATACAAGAGTATTGAGCAACGCGAAAAAACATTAGAGAAACATAAGGTCATTGAAATAGCTAACACTCTTAAGTAATACAAGTAAAACATGTACCCAGGACCGGCATCACTAACAAGGAATACTTTAATGTTTTTACTTTCATTGTTCAGAAATCATGATTTTGCCTTTAAAGGTAAAGATATAATATAAAAGGCCGATATGGACCAGTTTCAATGTCAATTTTAACTACTACCTGGATGGACCCAGCCCACTTCAAGCCCTGCTTTCTGCACCATTTACCTATTTCCCCAAGCAGTCATCTGCTATTCCCTTGCCAAATATAGCTATTTCTGAATTTATTTGTAGGATGAACATATTCACATGTACTTGCCCAGAAGCACAAGTTTCTTGAATGAGGTATTTGTAAATCGTTACAAAATTGTATATTTCCCCCATATGCATCTGCACTACTAATTTGATACTCCTCATATATATATATATCTATTTAAATACAGTTCTGGCCCATACATCGGAGTGCACAGAGTAGGTGTTTCAAATTTCCACTTGGGGGCACTTCAAACAATTCTCACTTTTTAGGTCGAAGCCTACCAGACCGCACAGCTCTCTGGTTTTCTAAAGACATCTCTGGGACATTCGGAAAGCTTCCCTGTGAATGCATTCCACCCATTGCTTACCATTGGCTTTTTGGTTGTTAACTCACATTTGCTTGCTTTCTGTTTGCAGGCTTTATTTTTTTTAGGCTGTCCAGCTTGCATTCATCCCTCCTGTGAAGCATACCCTATTTACTGTATTCTTCCACAGTGCTTGCTTCCTGTAAACAGGCCTTTAAATCTCATTCTTATCTTGTTACATTTACTGTGCATTCAAAGACCCATTTTAAATGTCAGGCTCGGTCTTCCGAGGGAGCTTGGTGTTTACTTTTCTTTCTCTGACTTAAAAATGAGGATGTATGTGATAATCTTGCTCTGAAAGAAATGGGTTTTTTTCTAACACACATCAAAATTTAAATGTCTATAAATGAACTATGCAGATATATTAGAATATATCAGAATTAGGATAGCAATATGAAGCACAAGTGTGGTGGAAAATAATAATTTAAAACGATCAAAACAAATCAATACACTAGGCGATGACATATCCGCCCATTGTTTGTGCGTTGTATACTTTTATCAGTAAAACTGTATGCCTGTGCAAATGCTGTGTTCATTTCAATTGACAATGTGTTGTCTGTAATAGCAGTGTGCTACTACACCATGCATACTTCACTGTACGCCACTCCACTCAACGCTGAACCATTCCACGCTGCTGCACTCTACTCTGTGCCATTCCCCTCTACGTGACTCCAGTCTATATCACTCCACTCTGTGTTACTACACTTTGCCTCTCCCCGTCACTGCACTCTACACCACTGCGCTCTACGCCACTCTATTCTGCACCACTATGCTCTATACCAGTGCGCTCTGTAACTTTACATCACTTAGTTTTCGCCACTGCACTCCAGACCACTCCACTCTAGGCCACTCCACTTTAGGTCACTCCATTCTACGCCACTCCCTTCTACACCACTGCACTCTACTCTACACCATTCCACACAACGTGACTCTACTCTACAACACTGCAATCTACCCAGTCTGTGTCACTGCACTCTACGCCACTCTACTGTACTCTGCACCACTGCATTCTAGTGGAGAAGTGTGGCTCAATGATTAGAGCGGCAGACCCTGATGCAGAGGTCTAGCCCGGGACCAGGGTTCAATTCCCCGCCTCGGCGGGTCTTGGGCTCAAAAATTCCACGGACCTGATAATTCTCGCCTCGGTGCCATTCCAATCATGGCGTCCCACTCTGCAACTCTGGGCAATAGCTTGCTTAATCTCCACAACGGCCCCCACAACGCTAAGGATGCCTGGCCTCCACCTTGGGGGTGCCCAGGAGTGGACGCCTCACAGGGAAAGCCAGGATGGGTTCCACAGCGGTATTCGTACAATCGCCTTGAGACCCTTGCGGGTGAGTAGTGCGCTATACAAGTATCAATTTACATTACATTACATTATGCCACTTCATTCTACCCCACTCTACTTTGCACCACTATGCTCTATGCATATGCACTCTACGCTACTCTGCACAACTGAGTTTTCGCCACTGCACGTTACTCCACTCCAGTCCTCTCCACTCTGCACCGCTCCACTCTACGCCACTCCACTCTACTCTGCAACACTGCTCTCTATGCCGCTGCACTCTATGCCAATTCACTCTATTCTGTACCACTTCACTCTACACTAATCCACTTTATGCCAATTTAATCCACCCTGCACCCCTCCACTCTATGTCACTCCACTCTACTCGGAAGCAATCTGCTCTGCGCCAGTGCACAACACGCCACTGCAGTCTATGCTGTGCCACTCCACTCTATGCCACTGCCATCTCAGTTTGCTAGACACCACAGACCGGCACGTGGCAGCCTGATTTTCTTACACAGCACCTTATGCCTGAAGAAAAGATCTTGCTGGTGGTCGCAAAAAAGCTCAGGGCTCCTGTGGCTCAAACCATTAAGGGTGCATTTGGGCTGGTCTGTATATTACTGATTGTTTGGGACAAGCAATCAGCACTTGTGTGGAGCTTTGTTGCTACTCGTGGATGAGATACATAGGCTTTTCTGGGAGGATGTGCAGGTATCCATCATGGATATGCCTTTCGATAGATCCTGCCTTTTTGGTGATGAAAGTCATTCAGCCCTAGACACCTTCAAGAAAAGCTGGGCCACTGCACACTTTTCGGGTCATTTGCCCCCTGCCAAGACAGTTCCCTCATCAATTTTAGTCCTTCCGAGGCTACTCTAGAATTTCGGCATAGACTGCACCACACTTTGCCCCCGCCTCCACCCCTCCCCCCCCCCCCCCCCCACACAAACACACACCAGTCACTTTAGCTATTTTGTGACCAGGGATCAGGAAGACAATGTGCAGGTCACCTGGGGCACCAATCTTCCCAGTCCACCTCCCAACTGGCATCTGCCTGCAAACCACTTCAGGCCTTTACAAATCCACTCACACATTCGCTATGGCGAGTCAGATTTTATCAGGGCGAGATCTGTTTAGGGCCTCCTCGCCCTCTTCTGGCAAGCTGACAAACGGGTGTTCAGTTCACTCACAAGGAGCATTTAAGATGCCTTTAAACCTTGTTTTTATCTTGCCACATTTATTGTGTGTTCCAAGACAGGTCAAAAGTCACTTTACATATACAATTACTTTTCTTTCTCTGACTGAAAATTTTGAGTATTTTCTAAAGGGAACTATCTCACAAGTTTGCTGTACAAAAAAAGTGAGAAATGTAAGGCTGTAGGATGTCACATTTTATTCTAACACATTTAATAGTTAAAAAGTGAACAGTAAAAATGAAATAAATTTCAGTAGTTATGAAAACCCCTGTGTTGTAATTCTGTGTGATGAAAGAAACTATTTTAATAGGATGAAAACAAATCCGAACACTTTACTTGGTGATGTGAAAATGATAATTGTGTTCCCTGAAACCCAATTTCCACAGATTGTTTTTTTGTTTTGTAAACACATTTTATTAGTTATCTCTCTCTTGCGTCAACTTAGTACATAGTTATAAGGCACATTGTTTGATTTAACGTTGGTTTCCTCAGATTAGTTTTTTCCTTTGCTATGTGGATAAGCTATTCGCATTTTCAAGCAACAACACATTGATAACAATAACTAATCCCCTACCTCACTCCCCCATGTTACTTATCATTTCTCTTGTGTCGAGTTGGGTGGAATGTATTATAATTTCTCTAGTTGTGTGTGTACAGGGTTCCACAGATTGTTGTTTATACACTATATAGTTTTATAAGTAAAACTGCATGTTAGTGGGAACATTTTTGGCCATTCCAATGGAAAATGTGCTGTCTGTAAATGACAGTACACTACCACCTCATGCTTTGTAATATATTTATTAAAAGTGAGTGTTCGAGGCATATGAGCTGTAGATCGTACACTTATGCATAGATCGCCATCCGGTGTTGGGTTCGGATGTTTGCACTTTGATTTTGTCTTGGAAGAAGTCTTTGTAGTCACGAGGTTCGGATGTGATTTGGTGCGCTCCAGGTCGACATCGGTTTCGAACCCCCTTTGACGCGCAATTCCTCTCCACTCGACGGTATGGTCTCGATCGCGTTTCCCTTTCGACGCGCATCTTTAAAAACAAAGTTCTTGACCTCGATCTTCGACACGGGCCGTTGGGCCTATCCGCGCCGACCACGCCTGCAGTCAATGGCAAGGACTCCCTTTAAAAAATACCCTGGGTGTGGTGCTATGTTTCCACATACGGACTTGCACGAGGTTTGTAATCTCTGACTCTCCCCGGAGCACGAAGACAGAAACTGCGAGGCCTGTGCATCGTTCAGGTCAAAGAAAACCATCCGTGATCATCGGGCTCGACGTCATGAAATGTTTCGCGGAAGCACCTAGATTCTGGACATCTTCGGAGCAGATCCCAATGTCCAGCCGGAGGAACAAAGTGATGAAGAAGACATCTCCGTCTCCGAGGTCGACGACTCCGACGTCGAAGAGGAGACAATCACCCCGGCTCAGCGGTCCGTGATACCCGAAACCCCTCTCCAAATCCAAGACTCGGGCTCAAAGTCACCTTTGGCACGAAGCACAAGATCAAAGATGTGCCACGTCCTGCTTCATTGGCATCAAAGACCGCTCCAACGCCGAAAAGCTTGGCGTCGAAACAGTTGGAACCGAAAAAATCTTTGTAGCCGAACACGGCTTCGGAGCTGAAAAAATTGTCGGAGCTGAAAAAATTGTCGGAGCTGAAAAAATTGTCGGAGCTGAAAAAATTGTCGGAGCTGAAAAAATTGTCGGAGCTGAAAAAATTGTCGGAGCCGAAAAAATTGTCGGAGCCGAAAAAATTGTCGGAGCCGAAAAAATTGTCGGAGCCGAAAAAATTGTCGGAGCCGAAAAAATTGTCGGAGCCGAAAAAATTGTCGGAGCCGAAAAAATTGTCGGAGCCGAAAAAATTGTCGGAGCCGAAAAAATTGTCGGAGCCGAAAAAATTGTCGGAGCCGAAAAAATTGTCGGAGCCGAAAAAATTGTCGGAGCCGAAAAAATTGTCGGAGCCGAAAAAATTGTCGGAGCCGAAAAAATTGTCGGAGCCGAAAAAATTGTCGGAGCCGAAAAAATTGTCGGAGCCGAAAAAATTGTCGGAGCCGAAAAAATTGTCGGAGCCGAAAAAATTGTCGGAGCCGAAAAAATTGTCGGAGCCGAAAAAATTGTCGGAGCCGAAAAAATTGTCGGAGCCGAAAAAATTGTCGGAGCCGAAAAAATCGTCCGAGCCGAAAAAATCGTCCGAGCCGAAAAATGTATCGGAGCCACAAACTCCTATAAAACCTAAGGAGCCCAAGCAAAAAAGCCTCAGAGTCTCGGTCCAAAGAACATTCTGACCCAAAATCTTCGGCACCGAAAAAAGACATTTTACCCACACAGCCTCAACCTGACTTTTCAGATCCAAAACAAAAAACTATTTTTATCGATCCAGAGACTGGCAAAGTCGTCGCCAAACCTCCAAAAAAGAGAAAACTGGACACTTCAGAGGAACCTGAAATACCTTTGAAGCGAAAGGAGATGAGTACTAACACCTCTCCATATCCTTCTCCTCCAGCTGATCCAAATCTTTCAATTTCTCCACAACACTCCCCACAACATACTTTTTCACCTCAAACACCAGATGATGAGGATACTGATGGGGTGGGAATATAAATCCAGATGGGGATGATGATGATCATACCATCCCTCACAAAATAGACCCTTGGGATGACTACAACACAGATCCCGACCCACATAATGACCCGGACCTCTATCCATCTAGGCCATCACCACCTGATGACAATATTGGGTTTGCCCAACTAATCAATAGGGCTGCCCAATATCACGGGGTACAATTACATTCTGTTCCCTTAGAGGAAGATTTTTTACTTTAAACTTTTGCACCCTCGCCAAAATCCACGCACAACCTGCCAATGCTAAAGGGCATGCTCAAACATGATCCAGAAGTATTTAAAGACCCTGTCAGGGCCAGAATTCTCAACACCAGGGTAGACAAAAAGTATAAGGCAGCTCCCAATGACCCAATTTACATTAAAGGTAAAGTCCCTTTAAATTCTCTTGTGGTGTCTAATGCACGCAAGAGGGCAAACTCGCAAAGTACAGGCGACACCCCCCCCTCCTGATAAGGAGTCCAAACTAATAGACGCACCTGGTAAATGTATTGCGTCACAGGTAGCAAATCAATGGCGGATTGCCAATGCCCAAGCTTTATTGGCCAGGTACGGCAGGGCGCACTATGATGAGCTCGAAAAGCTCATGCTACACCTTCCTGACCAGTACAAACAAAAAGCCAACGACCTTATACAAGAGGGGAAATTGATCACAAACACCTCAATTTAATGTGCGCTCGACGCGGCTTATACCGCATCTCGTGCCATTAACACTAGCGTTTTGTTACGCAGGCATGCTTGGCTCCGTGTCTCCGGATTCAAACAAGAGGTGCAATCGGCTATTCTTAATCAGCCCTTTGATCAAGAGCATCCTTTCGGGCCCTCAGTTGACACATCTTTCAAAAAAGATGAAAAAAGATACGGACACTGCTAAGTCCATGGGGGCCTTACAAATCCCTTCCCCTAGGGGTTCTTTTCGCTGTACTTCTACAGGGCTGGCTCCAAAACCATTGGCTCAGAACATCCCTCTTCTTCCTATAAGAGCCCGTCTCAAACGTCCTCCAAAGGATAATTTCGCGGAGGCTACAGAGGCAACGATGGCAAGGAAAGAGGTTGCGGCAACAATAACTGCAACTCCTCTACCACCAAACAGTGACTTCCCCCCCGATCATTCCACTCCTGTAGGGGGACGTCTCTCACAGTTTCTACTTGTCTGGAATTCAATCACAACAGACAAGTGGGTAAGACAAATTATCCAGTATGGTTATTGCCTGGAACTCACCTCTACTCCCCCAGATATTCCTCCCAGACAACGTCCAGTGTCCTCGGATCATCTGACACTTCTCAAACAAGAGGTTCTCTCTCTATTACAAAAACTTGCAATAGAACCAGTCCCCTTGCCTCATCAAGTCACAGGGGTTTACTCCCTCTATTTCCTAATTCCAAAAAAGGACGGCTCTCTCAGGCCAATATTGGACCTCAGGCCACCAAACCTCTACATTTAGTCGGATCACTTCCACATGGTCACTCTCCAACAGGTACTCCCACTGCTTCAACAGGATGACTTTCACTCCACTCTGGACTTAAAGGACGCCTACTTTCATATTCCCATTCACCCCCCTCACAGGAAATATCTCAGGTTCGTCATAGACGGACAACACTACCAATTCAAAGTCCTCCCATTCGGAGTGTCTACAGCACCCAGAGTCTTCACCAAGTGTCTAGCAGTAGTTGCGGCCCACTTGCGAAGGCAGCACAATTATGTCTTCCCTTATGAAATGAAATGAAATGAAATGGAAAGAGAGGTTTATATAGCGCAACTGTCACTCCTGACGGAGTCTCCTGGACGACTGGCTCATAAAAGCCAGGTCACACAGCAGCTGTGTGCAACATACACACAAAACAATCCAACTGCTTCACGACTTGGGATTCACGGTAAACCTCAGCAAATCCCACCTCCAACCGTCCAGCATACAACAATATCTAGGGGCTACCATAGACACTTCAAAAGCTCTAGCATACCCCAGCCCAGTCAGGATAACTGCCATACAAGCTCTAAGGACAAAATTTCAGCCTCAACACTCACTGTCAGCTCGAGTGTTCATGCAGCTAATCGGAATGATGGCCTCTTGTATTTTCATCGTCCCTTATGCAAGCCTCCAAATGCATCCCTTACAGGAGTGGTTGGCACGTCAGTGGACCAGGCTCAAGGTCGGCTAACAGATCTGGTGTTGGTAGACGACCGCACCCATCGCTCTCTGCAGTGGTGGAACACACAAAACCTTTCCAAAGGGCGGTCATTCCTCGACCCAGTTCCACAGATAGTGCTAACAGCAGACTCATCGCTCACCGGCTGGGGAACTCGTCTTCAAACCCATACCAGGGCATGTGGACCCCTCAACAGAAATAATTCCACATAAATTACCTGGAATTGTTGGCGATCTTCCTAGCGTTAAAATCTTTTCAACTCCACCTCATACGCAAAGCCGTCCTGGTTTGTACAGACAACATGACAGCAATGTATTACATACAAAAACAGGGGGGACACACTCTCTCCAGGTTTCACACCTAGCTCAAAGCATATGAAGATGGACCATTCCTTAGAACATGTATCTCCTTGCAGAACACCTACCAGGAGTACACAATCAGATTGCAGATCTGCTCAGTCGTCAAGGACAGCAGATCCATGAATGGGAACTTCATCCTCAAGTTCTGCTTCCATTCTTTCAAAGGTGGGGTCACCCAGAAATAGACCTGTTCGCCACACACCAAAACGCAAAATGCCCAAGCTTCACATCCAGGTATCCACACCCATTGTCTAAAGGCAATGCACTATGGATGAACTGGTCAGGCAAATTTGCTTACGCTTTTCCGCCTCTCCCACTCATTCCACTAGGGGTTCAGAAGCTCAAACAGCATTCCCTCACAATGATCCTCATTGCTCCCACATGGGTCCGTCAGCCATGGTTCACAACCCTCTTGGAACTATCAGTAGTTTCTCATCAAAAGTTACACCTCTCACCCAAGCTTCTCACTCAGAACCATGGAGAGATAAGACATCCAGATACCAGTGAACTCAACCTTGCGATCTGGCACCTGAAATCTTAGAGTTTGGCTACCTCAATCTCCCGCCAGACTGCATGAACATCATTAAAGAGGCTAAACACCCTACCACTAGAGCTTGCTATGCCGCAAAGTGGAAATGATTTGTATTTTACTGTACAAACAACCAAATCAACCCACTAGATGCTTGTATTCAAAACATCATCTGTTACCTTTTGCATCTACAACAATGTAATCTAGCATATACATCCATTAGACTACATCTCGCTGCCATAGCAGCTTATCTTCAAAACAGACAACACTTGTCTTTGTTTAGAGTACCAGCTATCAAAGCTTTTATGGAAGGACTTAAAAGAATAATTCTACCTATAGTTCCACCCGCTCCAGTATGGAACTTAAATGTGGTCCTTATCAGACTCATGGGTCCCCCATTTGAACCTAATCATTAAATGCGAATTACAATTTCTCACCTGGAAAGTAGCTTTCCTCATTGCCATCACCTCTCTCAGAAGAGTCCGTGAACTCCAGGCATTCACCATAGAAGAACCATTTGTATAAATTCACCATAACAAAGTGGTTCTTAGGAATAACCCAAAATTTCTACCTAAAGTCGTGTTTGCTTTACACCTTAACCAGTCTGTAGAACTCCCAGTGTTTTTCCCTCTACCAGACTCGTTAGCAGAATAAGCTTTTCACACGCTAGACGTGAAAAGAGCGATACTTTATTACATTGAAAGAACAAAATCCTTTAGAAATACCAAACAACTTTTTGTGTCTTTCTCCCCACCTCATAAGGGCAATCCTATCTCAAAAACAGGAATTGCATGGTGGATTGTTAAATGCATCCAAATATGCTATGCTAAAACCAAACGCACATTAACCATTCCCCCTAGAGCTCACTCCACACGTAAACTAGGGGCATCTATGGCATTCTTAGGGAACATTCCCCTAGATGACATCTGTAAAGCAGCAACTTGGTCTACACCACACACGTTCACAAAACACTATTGTGTAGACGTGCAAGCAAAACAACAAACCAGTGTGAGCCAGGCTGTATTAAGAACACTTTTTCAAACCACTGCAACAGATACAGGTAGCCAACACTAAGGGGATAACTGCTGTATAGTCTATGCATAAGTATACTATCTACAGCTCATATGCCTCGAACGGAAAATGCTACTTACCAGTATGCATCTGTTCTTGGCATGTAGAGCTGTAGATTCGTATACTCCCACCCGCCTCCCTGGATACCTCTATCTGTTCCAGTACTATCTTACTTAGATACATTACACATGGACATCTTTTCTAATTCTTACTAACTCGATCATAACCCTCCATGGCAAAAACAATCTGGAGATGGAGTCGATGCCCATGCGCACTATCGTCCGAAGGAGGAGTCACCTACCTCATGACTACAAAGACTTCTTCCAAGACAAAAACAAAGTGCAAACATCTGAGCCCAACACCAGATGACAGTCTATGCATAAGTATACGAATCTACAGCTCTACAAGCCAAGAACCGATGCATACTGGTAAGTAGCATTTTCCTTTTGAAAGGTAAAGTGAAAAAACTCCTGCCCCTGCCCTGATGGCAATGCTATTAGTGAACTAAAAGGCAAGTCAGGTGTCATGTGTACCCTATATGTGAGCTAGATTCTTATTCTTCATGCAGTAACCGTTAAGTCTATTAAAGCAATCCAAATAGGGGTTTTTGCACACTAGGAATGCTGAACTCACATATTGGAAGGTGCTCTCATATGTGATAATGAAGAAAAAGGTGGATCTGAAAATAAAATATTTACCTAGGATGACACAATGAGACGAGTTTATGGCTCAAATACGTTAGTTAGGTCGAGTAGATTATTCAAGTTACTAGACCTGTAGGTCTAGTAAAATATTTTATGATATTTCGAGCCCTGCACTTTAGTTTGCCTGTAATGGTGCCCAAAGACCCTGTGGGAGGCAGGATCTGGCATTTTCTCCCTGTGTGGCAGTCCATCACATCTGACTTCAGTTTGTCCAGCGAGGCCATGCGCTTACATTTATTTCTGTCCCGCCACAGCTTCTGTCCACATCAGAGTGGCTCTCAGAGAAGCACCTATCCATCTTACTGCAAGAGGTGTGGGCTCTACTGTCCACAGGGGACAACTAGAGGGAATCTGTCTCGAAACTGGGACAGTTGTTGCTGCTGTTGTTTCCTGGTGCCAAAGAAAGCTGAGCCCTTTGTCCTATTTTTGATCTTCACCCTCTGATTGCTTTCCTGGCAACGGCCAAATTCAAAACGTTCACAATGGCCTAAGTACTGTTTGTCCAGGATCTGGGCGACTGGATGGTGGCCTTGGCCCTGCATGATGCATACTTTCATGTGCATGTTCTGCAGTCTCACAGATGTTACCTGCAGTTCAAGGTCAGCTGGAGCATTTTCAGTTTACCATGCCCCTCTATGGCCTTACCAGCACCCCTCTGGAGTTCAGGAAGGTGACCACAGTGGTCATCGCACATCTTCAGGCATTGAGTATAACCTACATCGATGACTGGTTGTTAAAGCGGGCTTGCCACAGTCAGTCGTATACCCCCTCAAGATGACAGCAAACCTCCTGACATTGTTGGAGTTCCTGATCAAGAAGCTGAAGTCACACCTGACTCCTTCACATAGGCTTCCTTTGATAGGAGCTGTTCTAGTTTAGGCCAATCCTCCATCGCAACAAGTCCAGGACATTCAAGCTGTGATTTCAATGTTTCAGTCTCTGTCCTGGCTCTCAGTGCGGGCAGCTTTGAGGCTACTTGGCCTCGTGCATCCTGCTTGTCCTCTTAGCCAGGTGGCACACGTGGGCTCTGCAAGTGGGAGCTGAAGTCTCCGTAAGGCCAGCACCAAGGGAACCTGGTGGATATCATCCATGGTTCGTAGAAGGTTACAACAGATCTGCAGTTGTGGCTGCCTGACTGCAACCTGACCAGTAGCAGACCCCGCTCCTTTTCCGCCGCAGAGCTAATGGTGGTGACTGATGCTTCACTGCTGGGTTGGGGAGGTCATCTGGGAGAGGCTGAGATCAGAGGGCTGTGAACTTCGACGGAAACCCTGATGCAAATAAACCTGTTGGAGCTGCTGGCCATCCACCTAGTCTTGAAGGCCTTCCTGCCGTCCATCAAGGGTAGGCTGGTGACCGTTTTCACAAACACCGCCACCTGCATGTAGTACTGCAACAAGAAGGATGGAGTGGTGTCCTGAGTCCCCTGCCAAGAGATTCTGCTACTCTCTATTTGGCTGGAGTGACCGGGCAGATCCCTGCTTGTGCACCACCAGACAGGATCGTTAATAGACAGGGTGGACAAACTCAGCTGGCGATACCTGGCAGAGCACGAGTGGCGGAAGTACCACAGGACACTTATCGACAGTGGGGAGATCCCGCGCTAGGTCTTTTTCCCACCATTGAATATGCAGGTCAAAAACTTTAGTGCATTGAGTTCCCAAGTAGGAGATGCATTCGTGCTGGAGTGGAGCACAAGATTCCTATATGCCTTTCCACCACTATCTCTCTTCGCCCAAATCATCCTTGGAGCTCCAGATTGGGCCAGGAGAGTGTGATGCCTAGAAATTCTGGGCATGAGCATCTGCCCTCCAATTAGACTAAGTCTTTACGAGGATCTCCTGCCGTGACAGCAGAGCAGAGTTATGCACCGTAACCAGTGCAATTTACAACTCCTTGCATGGAAACTGAGCGATGGCAGTTGACTGCATTCGATGGACCATCTGAGGTTGTGGATGTCATTCTTGCTGACAGGTGCCCTTCTATCACCTCTGTTCATGTGGGGTGCTGGAACATGTTCGTAGCCTGGTGTAGAGTCTACAAAACTCACTATTTGCAAGCCAAACTATTGCATGTTTTATAGTTTGTTTTGTGTTTGGCCCATCCAGCAAAGTCTTGCCATAAGAAGTATTAAAGGTTATTGATCATCCCTTTTGGCTTTTTAGCATTTGCCTGACCAACCATCTTTGTTTTGGCCCCAAGTTTTGATGCAGTTTATTAAACGTTTAACAAAGGTTTCCTCCCAAACCATTTATTATAAAACAGATGGATATCGGTTTGATCCTGAAGTTACTCATGTGCATCCCCATCAAGCGAATGCATAGCTGCGCTGTCTAGTGAATCTCAAAACTGTCTTTCTCACTGTGATTACCTCGGCTAATTGCAGGAGTGTGCTCCAGATTCTCTTGGTGGAGCTACCCTTCACTACCTTTTTTGCAGACAAATTCGTGTTGAGGACCAAGGCTGCCCTTTTGCCAGAAGTTGTGTCTCCTCCTTTTAGCATTGGACAGTCCACCACCCTCCCAAAGTTCTTTGCTCTGCCTCACCTCGCAAAATAGGAAGAGAGGCTCCTCTCAAAATAGGAAGCTTAAGGTTGTTACGGGGTCCAGTTGATGAACTGGACCCCAAAACAACCTTAAGCTTTTACATCAAACGCACCAATTACTATCGGGTGGCCACACATCTTTATTTTGGGGTTCTCTGCAGAAACAAAAGGTAAGGTGGTGCAGAATATTACTTTGTCAAGGTGGATAGTCCTTTACATTAAGCTCCGTTATGAATTTACTGGGAAGTAGCCTTCAGAAGGACCGAGGGCTTATTTCTTCAAGGTCAAGGCTGCTACCACTGCATCAACATGCAGCATGCGGACTTCCTGTCCCAAACCTCGATCATGTCGCGCTGCAAGAGGGGAGTCAGTGCACATGTTCATGGAGCACTACTGCATTGACAGCTGGGTCCGACAGCAAAGACTTCTAGCTGTCAAGGACTTTTTGGTCAGAGCCCACCAGAGGAGGTGCTGCTGTAGTGTCTTTTCTAGAGGTGTGGAATCTGCGGTTAGTAGTATCCATCAGAAGAACACTCTTTCTTGTGGATACTCTGTTTGACTGCAGATTCTACACTCCCCTCCCACCTCTGTGGATTGGCCTGTTTTTATCATCTAAAAAGTTCCCACATTAGAGATTTGCACACTGATGCCTACAATTGTTTTGTGTACTTAAAGAGTCAAGCAAGAAACTGACATCGGGGCTCTTTATATGTGGCTCTGCTCAGTCATTTCCAGGGCATAACGAAATCGGTGCTGAGCTGCACAGCACCACCTGGTGGTGTGGGATCACTGCTATTAAAATGCCCAGATTTATTCTGTTGGATATTTTAAAGGTGAGAAATCTGGTTAGATTGAGTATCCAACAAAAAAGAGTGCTACCAAAAGTAAAACGATCGAAAGTAACACGCAGACTTACCATTAGACCTTGTCTTGATGAATACCCTGAAAAAGTACCTGCACAGAGGGTCGAAATGTATTGAACCCATAGAGATAAGACCACAATATGGTCTGCCATCTATATGCCTCAGATAAAACTGTATTGCCTGAAGGACCCAACACTGAGCCCTAAGTGCAGCTCATGGGAACTATGACTTCTGAATATTTCTTGAACACCACTATCTGAGACTTGAGGAGCACATAGTTAAGGCATGAACTCAAGGCTTTAAGTGTCCTTAACCAAAAAGCAAAACTACTGTCGCAATATTTTAATTGAGTCTGATCTTTTTTCATTGTAACATGAATGTACTGTGGTGTGTATGGACGGAGTGGAGTTTTATCCCCAGAAATAACAAATTATTTGTTTGACCAATAAAATGTACTTAAGAGTGTATATTGAAAAATAGTAAATACAGAATGTCTTCTTTCATTTTGTCGAATATATTTGAATTTGAGTTTGTTGCAATCTATTGAATAATGCTTTAAAAAATATTAAACATTTAATCGTTTGAGATATTGAAAAATTGATGACCTGTTGTGACTAATTGTAATTGGCAATACCAATGGAGATACATAGTGCTAATGGTCAACTTCACCGGCCCATGATGATAAAATACACATTCTGTTACCAAGTGGCAACTCGTTATTGGTTGTTCCAACTGTTACCTAAAAAAGTGCACTGGAAAACGGACTGCACTCCTGGGTAGGGAGGAGAGTACTTAGGACACCTTGATGGACATAAGTGTTACTCTAATTACCTACATACAGATGGAAACCAATCCTCTTAGTCCATTCCATACATTTGGTTTGTCCTGTATGCCTTGTTTGAGTGGTGTGTTCCTTGGGAGTACCGTGCTATATATTGGTTTCCCTTCCACATGTATGTGTCTTCCTTTGTCCAATGTTATGTTTAGTGGAGAGTCATTCTCTCCTTGTGCATCCAAAGGGGGAAGGTGGGAAATCCTGCACAAACTACCTAAAAATGCACATGTATTTCTGTTCCTTTATTCAGAAGGCATGGCGATTATTCTTCATTGGCCGCATACCATTCCCAGGAGGTCAGCAAGGCAGAAAATGTTTTTTGCCTCTGAGCATTGCACACTGTTGCTACACAAGAAATGTACTGCTCCCAAATGGACTGAAAACTGAGGCCATCCTTATCAAACTATTCTGGTGTCCTTTCAGTTAATCTCCTTGTCTGGTAGACCATCTCCTCGAGTTACTACCACAAGCACCCACAGGTGACTTATTTTTTGTTTGTTTGCCCTAAGTTGGCAGGGTTTGCCCAGACGTGGGTCTCTTGCTCACTTTGCCACTGGATTCAAGCTAGCCTGGCTGATGACGGCTGATTAGCCAGAAACCGGTCCCAGGATGCTTGTTTCCGGTCCAGGGAAGACATGGCTTCGCAGTTCGGGCTGGACTGTTCCCATGAGGCACAGGGTCAGACTGATTTGCATATGGCCATGTCCGAACTGGGGTGGCGGAGTGAGCTAAAGAATGATGATGGATTAAACCCAGATCAGTTGACTGGGGGTGAGTGCTTGCATTGTTCACTACTCCGTCCATCATCCCCTTTGGTTCTGCTTTAGTCTACACACACCATCACCAAGCACTAGTCCACACACACTGCCAGCAAAATGCCAGCACTCACACAGCTAGCCGAATGGCAGTGCATGCAGACTGTCAGCCGAACTCCAACTCACTTTCCCTGGTATCGAGTGGTGTTCTGTCCTCCTTGGGGGCACATGAGCCTACACATATCACTAATCTGCCCCCAAGGGGGGCAGAAATGGCTAAAATATGTGCCTAGAAAAAGAAGAGTGACCCTTGACTATGGGGCCGCTCCCTAACATTCCCATAAACAAATCCCTGGTGCATAGTGGGGTTTCTGCCCCCACCCGGAGGGAGCAGATCGGGTGTAATAACTACCATTTGCCCCCTCGGGAGCAGAAAGACTGTGCCCATTTTGGTTTTCTTAGGGTGTGGGAGTATCGAAATACCCATTCTGGGCATCCCCACCCCTAGAAAAAGTAAAAATAGTCCCTGGTGTCAGGGGGCAATTCAGGGGCTGTTGCCCATATCATATCCGAAAGACTGTGCCCATTTTGTTTGGGGGGGAGGGGTTTGAGGGCATTGGCATGCCCTTTCAGGGCTGCCCCCACCACTGTACAAGGAAACAAAATAGTTCCTGGTGCCTCGTGGGCTTTCTGCTCCCATTGTGGGGCAGATCGGGGGCTATTTCCCCGATATGCCCTCTGGGAGGGCAGATAGACTGTGCCCACTTGTTATCAGTAGGGTGGGGGCATTGGCATGCCCATTCTGAGCAGCCCTCACCCCTCTTTTATATAAAAAAAAAAAATCCCTGGTGCCTACTGTGCTTTCATATCGGGGGCTATTGCCTCCCAACTGCCCCTCAGGGGGCAGAAAAAGACTAAATATGCCCATAAAGGTTAGGGGGGAGCGAAGGCCCTTGCCCAAGGGGCCGCTTCCCCCTCCCTGGTGTCTAGTGGTGGATGTCTGTTTGAGGATCACCCTCCTGCGGCGATCCCCAAGCAGGGATCCACAAGGGAAGGGGAGAGTCATCCCTTCTTAATGATACATCTCCCGTCTGCCTAGGTGCTCAGGGGCTGAGACAGCCCCACGAGCACGAAGGCAGTGAAAATTAAATGAGCCGCTCGGCTAATTTCACTTTCACTTTCAATGTAATAATGTCAGCGCGCCATGCGCACCGATCATCATTACATTGAAAGAAAAAAATACCTTGGGCAGCTGAAGAAGCTTTTTCCCAGCTCCCGAGGCTGAAATAGGAAATCCCTCTGCTGTAGACAGCAGAGGGATTTCCTGGTTGTGTGCAGAGGACAGAATGTTTCTGTCCTCAGCACATGACCACCCTGGCTGAGAACGGAACAATTCCGTCCTTAGCACGGAATGGGTCAATGGTCACGCACATGTCATGATTCACACATAGCATGTGTCATGACATACACCTGTGCTTCGGCACAATCTTGGAATTCGTTTTCTTAAACTAATTGGCAGATTATCAGCCATGCATGCGTCTGTTACATGCCACATGGATGCAATTGGCCCCAAAAAATTGGAAAAATCAGTAGATTGCTCTTTTAAAGCTGAGAACTCTCAGCCTTGCCAGTGCTTGTTTTTAATATTGTCTTGAATCTTGAACGCCATCTGACAACATGTAGACGTGGTTAGGGCCTAAGACTGTGAGGTAGAAGCTAAGGACCTTATCTAAAGTTTGGCGGGCGGCACGCCGTCCATCCAACTAACTACCTGTCATGTCTAGAGAGTACCACCAGCACAGCAGTGATCTCTGTACTTGGCGGCGGCTCTTATGAAACCACTAAATGTTTGGTGGGTACATGCCATGTCTCAGGCGGACGCTCATCAAACTTTTTTTTCAAAAACCATGTCCCCGAACAAGAGGTTGTTTTAAAAAAATAAATATCTTGTGACCCTCTCACTCTGGGAGTTTTCTACCAGAGTGAATGTGGTCATTAGTCATTTTGTACTGTTTGCGACTGTCAGGTTTTCTATGGTTGTCCCAAATACGAAGATAGTCTAATGTTCTTACACCGATGGCCCCTAACCATTCTGGTTTCCACCGGAAGAGCAATCAAGGGCACAGCCATCGGAAACCTGACAATCCGCCCAAATCATAAAAGAGCGGGCGGACTGACGATATGTGAAGGAGTACCCAATCCACCAAATTCTAAATCTGCCCTTACGTCTTCGGATGCATGATAAAAAGTTTCATTCATATAATCTCGAACCTGGGGGACATTCATCTGATGAACTTCACCTATCCCTCAAATTATGTTAGCCAAGAAAAGCATCCTTCACAAGGATTGACTTTGTGTCAGAGTACTGTTCGAGCTTTATCAAAAGAGATTGCATAAATTATGAAGACAATGTTGCCCAAACCTGTGAAGCATACATCGCCAAAGAAAAATGTTTCTTGAGACAAATCATATCAGCATGTCCCTTTAACAATGACACCACTCATTGCATTATCCTTCTGTTTGTGCAAAGGAAAAAAACAACTTTCCTTGATGGCCAGTCCAGAAGATGGTAGCCCTGTCAACAAAGATGCTGGGCGCTCATATGCCTACGCCAAATAAATACTTTTTGAATTCCCTAAATGTTTACTGTGTAAAATACTATGCCAAATAAGCATACTTTCACATTGTGGGGATTTGGAACATAAGATCCTCGTCCAGTTTTGAGCCATTAGTAGATATGGATCAGGAAAATGCTCCAGATCCAGATTCACGTTCGGTCAGCATAAATCCCACAACTGTTCAGTGCCTAATATCTTTACAACCTTTACAATCTCCCTTAGTACATTCAGACAGGCCAGTGGAATCAGGATCATTGTCAGTACAGTCGAACCCACAAGATTTGGAGAAGCTAATGATGACAATGTTATCTGAGATAAGACAGAGGTTTGTCACGTCTGAAAGTAACCAGCAAAAACTTCAGGGGCAGTGTGAGTCAATGGAAGAGAAGATAAATGGCCTAGTAGAACGAGTGGGAGCTATGGAACATGCGTATGCGCAGCTCTCAGCGAAGGTGGGTAACCAACAGGAAATTACGATATTAAAAAAGAATGAGCAAGAATTAAAAGATAAAATAGAAGTCCTCAAACAATGCGAGACGCAATAACCTTAGAATCTTAAATGTCCCAGAGGGCTCGGAAGGGGGAGATATAAAGGCTTTTGTAGTCACTCTTATACTGGAGCAGAACAGAAATCTTGATCAAGCGTCATTGGAGGAAGACATACAGACAGTTCATCGGGATCCCTTTGTAGCATGTACCGACAGGAAGACAGCTAGAAGAATTCTGGTAAATTTTAAAACATATACACTAAAGGAAAATATTCTTTCAGGAGCATTAAAAGCAGGGTCCTATAAGAAGAACGACTGGTTGTTTCGTATAAGGTCAGATATATCCCGTACGTCTCTGGACTGGCAATGGGAGCTTGGCAAATTCATTCAGGAACTTAGAGATCTTGGTGCCACAGCAAATATTAGGTTTCCCGCATCATTAAGAGTTATGAGGAACAATAAGATGCACAATTTCCGGGACCCAAATGATGTGAGAACCTTTATAGACCAGATTAGAACACAATCGCAATAAACGTGCATGTATAAGTCCATAAAAATGTAGGAGAGCTCAAATAGAGGTGTATTATTATACCTCAAGAAATGTGGGAGGGTTCCCCAGGGAGGGAGGAGTGGGTCACAGGTATTAACTTAAAACGTAAAAAAAAGCAAACAAATAATCTTCACATAGGGTGGGGGAACATGTGGGAAAAAAATGAAAGAAAAAAGTCCTCAAATGTTACAGCCTGTCTTTTGTTTTTTGAGCTACCATGAAAAATACAGGAGTATTATTTACTGGAATGGCAGTTTAGCTAAGTCTAGTTGTCTGAAAATTATAACATGGAATGTTAATGGTTTAAGGGTCCCATCAAGAAGACAACAATTTTTCGAGTATCTGAAACTGTGTGACTCGGACATTATACTCATTCAGGAGTCACATCTTGTAAAAGAAGAATGGCTAAAAATCTTAAAACATCAGACATGCATAGACCACTGTATATGCACCTCTCAAACATTAACAGTAAAAGGAGTTGCAATCCTGGTCAAAAAAGCCTGTTAGAGCATATTAGTAGAAACTCAGGTAGACCCATCTGGTAGATGGGTAATAGCAAAGGTTAAGGTTCAGGGCGTTTGGCTTGCATTGGTAGGCTACTATGGCCCAAACTTGGACGAACCAGCTCCTCTAAAAACATTATTTCTACATCTAATCGAGGTAAATGAGCCCGTTATTTTGGGAGGTGATTTTAACATCCCCTTGAATGCAGCACGGGATACAACATCTAAGAGGGCGGCGTAAGCAGTACCAAAAATGAGAGCAACAGTAAAACAAATAATCCAAGACTTAGGACTCGTGGATATTTGGGCTCTAAGGAACTCCAAGGCGGGGTCAGAAGCAGGAAAATATACATTTCATAATAAAAAACATGGGCATAGGTCTAGAATTGATTAGTTTTCAGTGTCGGCTCCGATTAGTGAACATATTAAAAATGTGGTACATATCCCAGAACATTTATCTGATCATTCGGCAGTCTCATTACAATTTGAGTTGAGGAATAAAACAGCCGAAAGACGGTGGACTTTAAACCGATCTCTACTTTTAGACACCTCAACAACAGATAGATTGAAACATATTACAAACTAATTCTTTCTCTTTAACTTGAATACTGCCCCCTTAGATAAGGTATGGGATGCATACAAAGCATATATTGGAGGGACACTAGTCAGTATCAATGCATATCATAAGAAAAAGGATAAGGTAGAATTTCAGACATTAGAAGATGCAATAAAGCAGACACAGGGGAATTTAGGATCTACTCAAAACTTAACCACGGAATTGGAATTAACAAAAGCAAAGAATAATCTAGCTGATTATTTGGAAGTTAAAGTAAAACAAAAATGGGAAGCAAGTAAACTGGCAAATCATGAATATGGGGAAGGCTGCGGTAAACTTCTAGCGTGGAAGATAAGAGCAGATCAAGCTAGGAATATAATAAGAGAAGTAAAATGCCAAGATATCAGGAACAGAAACACTGAAGATGGGGAGATTAAGCATGCATTTGTAAAAAAAAATTCAGGATCTTTATACAGAGCATTTAGATCCAAGTAGGGGTCAAATAGCAGCTTTTTTTCAAAACATTAATCTCCCGTGTCTCAGTGATGATCTCAGAGAGGAATTATCGGCTCCTTTCACAATAGAAGAAATCCACAGGGTTATTAAAAGCTTAAAGAAAGGTAAAGCTGCTGGACCCGACACCCTCCCGAACAAAATTTATTCTCTTCTGAAAGAGGAACTTGCCTCCTATTTGCTTGACTTGTTTAACTCCATTTATATTGCAAAACAAGATCTCCCCTTATCCTGGGATTTGGCCACAATAATTATATTATTAAAACCTAACAAAGATCCAAAACTTTGTGAGTCATATAGGCCGATCTCCTTGCTCAATTCAGATTACAAAATATACACACAAGTAATTACAAAAAGGTTGGAGAGGGTGGTCGGCCTATTGATTCACAATGATCAGAAGGGTTGTATTAAGGGTAGACATTTGCATGACTTAACCCATGAATTAATAGGCACAATTGATTTGGCCACTGTAAACGCCATGCCTCTAACGGTAATGACTTGTGACTCAGCTAAAGCGTTTGATAGGGTTAACTGGCTTTTTCTTCAAGAAGTAATTCAACGCTTTAATTTAGGTCATATCTTTTTAGTAGCACTTAAATCATTGTACAAAAATCCCGCTGCTGGAGTCTTGGTAAATGGTACTCTCTCCTCCCCGGTTAAAATAGGTAGGGGCACTAGGCAGGGGTGCCCACTTTCACCTTTACTGTTTAATTTGTATATAGAGCCGCTCGCCATTAAACTAAGGGAATGTAAAGATATTATTCCATTCTCTTGTAGTGGATGGGTTAAGAAAATAGGCCTTTATGCAGACGACGTGATGATATTTACTGCACATTTGCAAGATTCAATAGTAGCTATTTGGGAAACCTTAAAAAGTTTTGGGGAGGTATCGGGATAGGCAGTTAATCCAGTCAAAACAGAGGTCATGCAATGGAACACGCATTATAAGTGTGATCAGATTCGATATAGTATTAGGTATCTGGGGATAGAGGTGGTTCAGAACCTTGAATCTGAAAGAAACATGTTAGATTCCTCACCTTAGAATATCCCCAGGCGTCAGGCTGGATCCGGAAAGATTTTTGTAGCAATACACCTTGCGCGTCGCTAGGCGTCGGCTCCGCGTCCGTCGTTGGCGTCATGTGCCGGAATGATGTCGTCGGAGTACTTGGACGCCGCCCTTGCGCGTTGACGTCAGTTCTTCTTTTTTCCACGCCAGACAGCGCCGATCCGGGAAGAGCTTACCCCTTAGTCACTTTTTGACTAAACTTTTTGACTCTTTTTGGTCTTCTGTCGACTCGACAACCCGTAAACTGGGTTTAAAGCTTGTGACTCCTGTCATCGACTGATGTTGGGGACGGACCACCATCGCCGGTGCCTTTACTGCCTGGGGGCCGACCACGACGCGGAGTCGTGCCCGGATTGTGAGGCCTTGACCTCGAAGGCTAGGCGGGAGCGGTCCCGTAAGCTTCTCGAGCTTCGGCACTCGGCTCCGCGCCACTCACGGTCCCGGTCCAGGAGGAGGTCCAAGGACCAGTCGCGGAGCCGCAGCCACCATCATCGCTCGTCGGGCTCGAAGTCTTTGGGTAAGTCGAAGTCCAAGAGGCGACACCACTCTTCGGACTCCCCTCGCCGGTCGCGCGACTCGGCTGAGGGTCAGGGTGGTCCCTGGGACTGACGCGACTCCGGCTGAGGTCAGTGCTTTCCTCTCGGCCATGAGGGGCCTGGCTCCGCCGTCGACGCCTGCCGGCGCGCCTTCGGGCCCCGCGGGCTAGACTGGTCGACCTCGCGTGCCGGCGGCTCCGGCCCCGGCGCCGTCGACGACTTCGGTCCCGACGCCGCAGGTTCCCAAGGGATCCAGGCCTGGATCTCTGCCGGCGCCGGTCGACCTCACGACGCCTCCTCCGCCGACACCGGTTCCGCCTCCGCCGCCGTCTCCAGACGACGCCGTTCCCCGGTTTAGCCCCGGTCCGGGCCTGACGCCAGCGCGGCGCCGCTCAATGCCGCTTCCGACGCCGATGGATGAGCGTTTCATCTACCGCCCAGCTCCGATCATTCCCCCTGTTTATCAGGAATCGGATGACTGGGGCGACTGGGAGGGGTCTTAGGACCCTATGGCCAGAAAGGGCCATCTTTCACAGGACTGGGCAGACGAACTGGGGGATGCCAGTGGTCTGGACACCTCCCCGGACGCTAGTTTCATCTCTCCTCCGACTGTGGCCTCGGAAGAAGGTGCAGCTTTCTCAGTGGTGCTGCACAAGGCGGGCGAAGCCCTGGGGCTCGAGTTGCCTGCTGTGGCCGTGAGGACTAACATCCTCACAGAGGTGCTTCAACCATCAGCAAGCTCCACAGAGCCTCTGCTGCAGTTCAATGAGGCCCTCATCGACGTTCTGCAGGGCACTTGGTCCAAGCCCTCCACAGTTCCTCCTGTGGATCGGAACGTGGCCCGGTGCCACCGCCCTGCTCCGGGCGACCCCAGTTTCGGTGTGGACTAGACACCACGGACTCGCTGGGTAGGGCGATTTCCACCGCGGTGGCGCTGCGGCGCCACGCCTGGCTGCGGTCCACGTCTTTCTCGGGGGATGTCCAGAGTACCCTCATGGCACTCGCCTTTTTGGTGAGAAGGCGGATAGTGCGCTGGCTCATTTTAAGGACTCCCGGGCTACGGCCAAGTCCTTGGGTCTCTCGGCCCCGCGGCCGCAAACTTCTGCCTTTCGTGGCCAAGGAAGGGGCGCCTCATCACGTCCGCCTAGCCACCGGCTGCAGAACCAACCTGCACGCGGACGTGGATTCCGCTGTGGCGGTACTGGAGGACAACGTGCCGGTCAGTCCACATCCACCCCGGCAGCATCCGCCTCAAAGCCCTCCTAGTCTGAGCTTTCAGGCCCATTCCACGCCAGTGGTCGGCAGAGTTCACCATCACCTGCTCCACTGGCGATCCATCACATCGGACAGGTGGGTGCTGCAAATCGTCCGAAGGGGCTACTCCCTCCCCTTCGAGACGACCCCTCCAGCCATGCCACCGCACTGCCACCGTATGTCGGAGGATCACTTGAATCTTCTGCGGGAGGAAGTTACGGCCCTCTTGGCCAAACAGGCCGTCGAGCGCGTTCCTGGTCCAGAAGTAGGTCGTGGTTGCTATTCCCACTACTTTCTGGTTCCCAAGAAGGGCAAAGGGGGCCTACGCCCTATCTTGGACCTCAGGAGCGTCAACGCCTTCCTCCGGAAGGAACGGTTCAAGATGCTCACTTTAGCTCAGGTTCTGGCTGCCCTCGTCCCTGGAGACTGGATGGTAGCGTTGGACTTGCAGGACGCCTATTTTCACATCCCCGTCCTGCCGGCCCACCGGCGTTACCTGCGGTTCACGGTGGGTCAGGAGCATTTTCAGTTCACCGTGCTCCCCTTAGGCCTCACCAGTGCCCCTCGGGTGTTCACGAAAGTGATGGCGGTGGTCGCAGCTCATCTGCGCAGATCGGGGGTTCCAGTCTTCCCCTATCTCGACGACTGGCTGTTGAAAGCGGGCTCGCCCCAGCAAGTCGTCTCCCACCTCCAGACTACAGCCGACCTCCTGCATTTGCTGGGGTTCTCCATCAATGTGCCGAGGTCACACCTGAGACCCTCCCAGAAGCTCCTCTTCATCGGAGCGGTTCTCGATTCGGCGCAGTTCCGGGCCTATCCTCCGGAACAGCGGGTCCGGGATATTCAGGCTCTGATTCCCATCTTTCGGCCTTTATCCTGGGTTTCGGTCGGGTTGGTGCTGTGGCTTCTGGGGCTGATGGCCTCCTGCATCCTGTTGGTGCATTACGCCAGGTGGCGAATGCGGGCTCTGCAGTGGGACCTGAAGTTTCAGTAGACCAAGCATCAAGGCAACCTGTCCGACCATGTCTTGATCTCGGAGGGCACTGCACAGCAGTTGCAGTGGTGGCTCACGGACCGCAATTGGGTCAGGGGCAGATGCCTCTCCCTACCCCAACCGGAGCACGTAGTAGTGACGAATGCGTCCCTCCTGGGATGGGGGAGCCATATGGGAGAGGCGGAGATCAGAGGCCCCTGGTCTCCGGTGGAGTCTCAACTCCATATCAACTTGTTGGAGCTGAGAGCGATCCGGCTTGCACTGAAAGCCTTCCTTCCCTCTGTCCGGGGAAGTGTCGTGCAGGTGTTCACAGACAACACCACCGCCATGTGGTATTGCAACAAACAGGGCGGTGTGGGGTCGTGGACCCTTTGTCAGGAGGCTCTGCTGGCTGGAACACCAGGGCATCATCCTGGTGGTTCAGCATCTGGCGGGCTCTCTGAACGCCAGAGCAGACAAACTCAGCCGCCGGTGCATGATGGATCACAATGGCGTCTGAACTCGGACGTGGCGCAAGGTCTCTTTCTGCAGTGGGGAGAGCCTTGGTTAGATCTATTCGCCACCGAAGAGAACGCACAATGTCAGCAGTTCTGCGCGTTGGAATTTCCAAGGCGGCACTCGCTCGGAGACGCTTTTCGTCGCGAGTGGAGTTGCGGTCTGTTGTACGCCTTTCCGCCTATACCACTTCTGCCCAGAGTGCTGAAGAAGATCAGGCGCGACCGGGCCCAAGTCATCTTAGTGGCTCCGGATTAGGCACAAAGGTACTGGTATCCCGAGCTACTCAGCATGTCAATCGATCCTCCGGTACGGCTGCCTCTTCAGGAGGACCTTCTGTCGCAGCAGCAGGGGACGGTCCTCCACCCAAACCTGTCCAGTCTCCACCTCCATGCGTGGAGATTGAGCGGCGACAGTTGATGCCATTTGACTTGCCTCCTGAAGTCTGTGACGTCATTCTGGCAGCTAGGCGTCCCTCCACAAAATCGGTATACGCCTGCAGGTGGAACAAATTTGTGCCATGGTGCACAGCAAAGGCTGTGAATCCCCTTTCCGCCCCTCTTTCTGAGATTCTACTCTTTCTTCTTTCTTTGGCCCAGCAGGGCTCTGCTCTGGGCACCTTGAAAGGTTATCTTTCTGCAATCTCTGCTTTCTTATGGCTTCCTGATCAGCCTTCTCTTTTCAAATCCCCTGTTGTTTCGCGTTTTCTTAAAGGCATTACTCACATGTTTCCTCCTGTCCCCTTCGTAATGCCTCAGTGGGATTTGAATCTTGTCTTGACCTTTCTGATGTGCGCTCCCTTTGAGCTTCTTCACAATTGTCCCCTTCGTCTTCTGACTCTTAAGACTGCTTTCCTGGTAGCTATCACCTCGGCTAGACGGGTGAGTGAGCTCCAGGCTCTGTCATCTAAGCCTCCTTTTCTTTCTGTTCATCCGGACAAGGTAGTCCTCCGGACTCGTCCTTCTTTTCTTCCAAAAGTGGTGACCCCCTTTCACATCGGGCAATCTGTCACATTGCCCACCTTCTTTCCGCCTCCGCATCCTTCGAAAGAGGAAGAGAGGCTCCAACGTCTGGACCCCAAACGTGCGCTGTCCTTTTATTTGGACCGCACCAGACAGTTCCGAGTGGACGACCAACTTTTTGTTGGATACGTAGGTGCTAAGAATGGGAGGGCTGTACACAAGCGGACCATCTCACGGTGGGTCGTATTGTGTATAAAGGTTTGTTACTCCTTGGCGAAAAAGGACCCTCCTGTTGGGCTGAGAGCCCATTCCGCCTGGGCCACAGCGGCGACTACTGCCCTGGGACGGGGAGTTCCCTTGCAGGACATCTGTCAGGCGGTGACGTGGGCCTCACTGCACACGTTCGCCATGCACTATTGCCTGGACAGTCAAGTCCAGAGAGATGGCTTCTTTGGCCGTTCTGTTCTTCAGGACTTTCTGGTGTGATCTTGGTTCGCAGACCCACCACCGGGGTTGGTATTGCTGGGGTATCTATTCTAAGGTGAGGAATCTAACTAACGTGTTTCTTTCAGATGAACAAGTTACTTGCCTTCAGTAACGATGTATCTGTAAGAAACATTAGTTAGTTAGATTCCTCACCAACCCACCCATCCTCCCCGCTCTGCGAACCGACATCTAGGGTTAAGGTCATCCTGTTCGGGGCCCTAGAATTTTTGCCACCAAAGTCGGTCTCTTGCATGGCTCTGCGTTCCTGGTGCGGAAAGCTATGTACAAGAACTGACGTCAGCGCACGAGGGCGGCGTCTAAGTACTCCGAAGTCATTCCAGCGCACGACGCCAACGACGGAGGCGGAGCCGCAGATGACGCCTAGCGACGCGCAAGGGGTATTGCTACAAAAATCTTTCCGGATCCTGCCTGACGCCTGGGGATATTCTAAGGTGAGGAATCTAACTAACTAATGTTTCTTACAGATACATCGTTACCGAAGGTAAGTAACTTGTTCTTTACTACCAAAGGCAAATTTCGATAAGGTAACATCTAAGGTTAGGGCACAACTACAACAATGGGATTCTCTACCTCTATCCTTCTTGGGAAAGTCGAACCTTTTGAAAATGGCAATTTTACCCAAATATACATTTTTATTCAATTCAATTCCATTGGAGTTCAAGAAGGATTGGATAACCAAGATACAAGGCCTTTTTTTTAGTTTTATTCGGGGTAAGAAAAGACCACGAATAGCCTGGCGAAAGCTCAGGGGGAAAAAAGGAAAATGGAGGGTTCGCCAGCCCAGATCTTCTGCAATACCAGAGAGCATTTCACTTAAAACTTTTTAGACAACTATTGGGTGACACTGCTGCTTTTACACCATTATTCCGGGCATTGACATTAGGTTTCCAGCTCCAATCCAGGTTTTTTCTCTTAAAATTTGGAGACCCGAAATTTTTCAAAAAAGTGAAACTAAAAATCTTGCAGGCAGCTTGTAAAGTATGGCATAAAACAAGAGTGATATTGCGAATCCCCTATTATAGCAGCTATGCTCCAATATGGAATTCACCCAGAACGCTAGTATGTCTACTAGATTCTTTAGCGGCACCAATTCTAGCAAAGGGAATTGAGAGATGGGGTGAATTGCTAGAGGGGTCGGAGTTAATTTCATGGCAAAATATGGAGGATATTACTGAAGGTGCTGTCTCCAAATTTAAATATTACCAGTTATGCAGTTGGGCGAACTCACTGAGAAGATGTGGAAATGGCAACGAACTTTTTGAATCTAAACTTGCTATTACTCCTTCGGGCCAAAAAGAAATTATTGAATGGTATTGGATGCTAGTGCAGCCCCAAGATGACTCACAGCCATGGTTTAAATCAATCTGGAGGAAGGAACTGCCGAGCTACGATCTTGACACTTTATGGCAAGTATCTCTTACTTTTTTATGGCAAAGTGTAAAGTCTGCACCTCTAAGAAAAAATCATCTATTTACTATCCACAAGGCATACTGGACCCGCAAAGGCTATCCAAAATGAGCACTAAAGCTGTGAAGTGCCTAAAGTGCGTGGAAGTAGATGCAGACGAAGCACATATGTTCTGGCGGTGTCCTTCCATCCAAACTTTTTGGGAAAAAGTAGGTGAAACGATTTCCAGCATTATGGGGCATGAAATTAAGGTGAGTCTGCCGCAGGTTATTTTTGGTGTAACGCCAGATCAAGACTTAATATTTAATGTACTCAAACAACATAAAACCCTTTTGTTTTTGCTAATTTTATTGGCGCGCAGAGAATTGTGCATTAAGTGGATTTTACTGGTTCCCCCTGTAGAGGGTGAATGGCTCAACTAGATACATAGATTTGCAAAGCTGGACAGGGCAAAACGCATTACAAAAAAAAAAAAATTGGGAATGTCTGGGATGCTTGGTGTATGAGTAGGCAAACGTAACAAAAAACTGCCTTAAGTATAGTTATTTTATTTTCCCTTTGTGGTACCCCTTTATACTTTGTGAGTTTTGTTGTTTTTGTCCCTTTTTCCATTATATTTTCTTTCTTTTTCATTGGTTAATTCAGTCCTATGATTATGTGGAAGCAATACAGGCCAGGAATGTTCAAGACGGTTTGGAATGATAGTCCTGGAGCGGTAATTCCGTTTTTCATGTTATAATGGAGAAAGAAAATGGAAAAAAAAAGAAAGGGGTATATGGCTAGACCAATGGAGCGTCCGAGATGCCTAATCCATCCCCTCCGTAAAGGAGTGATCGGAATCCCTCCTACATTGGTGTAAAAAAAAAAAAAAATCCCCTCTTCCTGTGAATTTTCCTTTATACATCTCCAATTTACAATTGCTAAATTACAAATGAGGACAACAAAAAAAAGCATACGAGGTCATGTGATACGTGCTATCAGTTGACTGAATATGAAGGTTGTGGCTTTTGTATACCAATGGACCACACTCTTATTGAGATAACCCAAACTGCTGGGTGAAAAGTTACATGATATCTAAAACTTTCCTGCTTAAATATTTACTTGTCATGGGCAACATTTTAATCAAGCCGGAGTGATCAAAGTAATTTTGCATTATTCTTTTGACGCGATATTACAGGAAATTACACCCATTTGTACAATAAGGATTATTTTGGCATAAAATTCTTTTGCAGGAGCACAGGAACAACAAACTTAGTGATGGCAAGTGACGGCTGGCTGCATCTCTTCGTGTTCTGTTGCATTTAGCGGTATTGTCTTGGTGCAAAATGCAGCGAAGGATATATTTTGCGCTGAGAAAATGGCGCTAAAGGCTGGGTTATGCTTCTCGCGTAATCGTGTGTAATTTTGTAGTAACTGCATAATTTGGCATCCGCAAATTCCGCAAGTTACTCTTACCCTTAGTCATTACTTTTTTAATATACATTTCCGCTCACAGCGGAATGGAAATTGAGTTTCCTAGTTGTGGCCTATCTCTTTTCTGTGATAACAGAAGCGCTGATAAACCGAATCTGGCACAGAACGGCAGTGAAAATTCCAAGCAATGACTCGTTTAATTAGCAAGAACAAAACCATGTTACTCCTCCCTGCTCAAGCCCCGTGTCCTTCACTTTGCCTGGTAACTGCTTTGCACCTACGGAAAACAGCTACTTTTAGCATGCCTTCCCCTACTCTGAATGCATTTGGTGTTCTACAAACATGATTTGTCGTCTGCCTTAGTAATCTATTTCAGGTGCACCTTTTCATGAGAACTGAATTCAAACACTTTGGCGCCTGTGGCTCAATTAGTTCTTGTGTTTACTTGATCTCGCATTCGTGGAACTGTTCTGGTCAGAAACAGGGAGTGGCAAAATATTACCTTTTCAGCGTTTGCTTTGCAGATCAACGGCACGTTTGGCAGGCTGACTATTTCATTGTTCGTTGTTTGGGAAAAAAATATAAATTGAGAATACTGATAATATTTATTTTAGGCTTGTGAAATAGGCCCCTCCATTGCCGTTTAAAGTAAAAAGTTTTCTCCAAAAGTAAACTTCTCAATCATGCCATGGTTACACGGTTTCTGCTGGATTAGGGGAAAAAGTCATTAGTACTTGAAGTGCACAGCCATTATATGACTTAATTGTGTTCTCGGAGCTCCCCTCCTGCCTGCAGTTGACTGTATACCGCATTATACAGGTCAGCTGACCCAGCCTCAAGGAAAATAGTTTGTTTTGCCTCCCCCTCTTTACCTCTGCCTGCGCCCTTTGTAGTAATGACATCTTTAGCTTTACTGTTGACGTTGATAGCATTGTGTTCAACACCGTACAGCTTACGTGACATAGCAAGGTTACGAATTTAACCCCACCAAATGATACACACGTCATTTCTTTTAGTTCTTTTGACTTGTAACGTCACATTTATTTGTCACATATTTTCTGGAGTCACGAGGGGCGGAGATTTAAAAGCAGAGTGTGCTTCAAAGAAATTGGCAACAAGGACACATGTAACAGTAAATTTGTTCTAGCTTTAATCATTTGGTCACAGAGGCTGCGTTTTAAATATTTTACCTGCTGCCAGGATCCTAGCGTGCCCAGCAATTTTGAGGGTATTATAATGTTTATAAGTATAGACCCTATGTGGTTCCTACACCTTAGAACCCTTGTTGTATTATGTAATATTTTATTTAAATTTATTTAGACACTTGTATGATTTATTGTGTCTCTCTGTGTGATGTAAAGCATTCTGAACCCTAAACCAAGAGCAGTAGCGCTATAAAAGATTGAGATAAAAACTACATTAGTAGGTGCCATCTAAATCATTATTGTGTAATTACTCATACCCAGATTCTAACAGTTCATGCACATTTTTATATGGAGCATTGACCAAAGTCAAAAACCTGCTTTCAAGTCATAGTTCCTCTAAAGTACCTGTAAAATGATAAGCTGTGTGCCTTTGTTTACCTCCCTTCTATTGGTATCTAGGTATTAGGCTCCAGCTAGCACCCCAGTCAGGGTGATACTTAACCAAAGAAGGGGCTGATGGCCTTTTAAATCAGGTCTTTGTTTTGTGCCCGGCTTGAAGTGAGAACAAGAAACACCCTTGCTGCATGCAGTTTGCTGCACTGAATGGATTGACGACAATGTGCGGCACTGCTGAATTCTGTCCTGGTGTCGAAATATGACACCAGGACAAATTCGGCATAATGTCATGGGTCGGCCAGATCCAAGATCCGGCTTAAAAATATCTGCCAGAACCGGGATCCAGCACGATCCCTCTACTATCCAGCACTGCCGATCACATAAAATTAAGAAATAATGGGCAAGGGAAAGGGATGACGTGAATGCTACAGGGTAATAAACCATAAGGAAATGGTGTACATTCAGACCATGCAAGCGGGTAAACAATAAAACCCTACCGGTCCCTCTGTTAATTCAGCAAAACCTCAGTCATATTATACTACAGGCTCCATGGCATAGTCACACATTTGTCAGAAGGAAGGCATCAAAGAATCACTTATCGGTGCCCTGTCTACTGGCGTATTATGGGCTCACATTACGGCAGTGTACGGGTCCCCGATAGGCGATTTCTTTTTTAGGCCTTCCTTCTGACGAATGTGTGACCTCTAGGTATATTTTTTTATATTCTCTCTTGCCCACAAAAACAGGACCCAGCATTTTGTCCTGAGCATAGATTTGTAAGAACTCCCAGGGTTAGATTAGCTTCCCTCGGTTGAGTCCCCCAGGGTGGCCTTGTTCCTACCCCGGTGTGAGAGGTCGTCAAATGATGAAACCTGCCTTGATAAGTTGAGGGTGAGAGGACGTCTCAAAAATCTTTTGATGTCCCACAGCTTAGAGAAGTCTAAAAAACCTAATTGATAAATGTTTTGCTTCAGTACCCTTATATGCCCCTTTTTTCGTGTTATGAAGGTTTTGGAGGATACACTGGAGGTTGAACCTCCCTTACTCTCTCCATAGGGCTCTACTTGGTTTAAATCCAGTCAGTAGTTTTTGAGATATTGGCATTTAAAATAGTTGCAAACCAGAAATGTTTAACACATTTGTATATCTCTCAAATCCAAAAAATCTTATTAGCCAAGCTTTTTTACCTTTCCTCCCTTTTGTATCGGTGCTACCAGAGTTGGTACAGCAGATCGGAAAGATGAGATTGTCTGCTGCAAGAAAAACAACTCTCTTGCTGCTGCCATAATAGGATGCGAAGCACAGACCCCATACCCTGGTTTTAAAAAATAGGCCGTATAAGTGGGCAAGGTAGAAACACTCAATCTCAAGCCCCCTCTTTTTTTTTTATTAGAATTTAAAACTTAAAAATGTTGTAGAAATTGCAATTCCCTTTCGATTCGTGAATCCTTGACACCTAAAATGACCGCAGTAACAAGACAAAGCCTGGCTGCCATTTAGGTTTTGGGGGTTCACAAGTCTCCAGTGAACTGCATATCCTGGGCAAGCTTCAAAGCCTAAGATTCCTGAATCCATATGAAACAAGCATTTGCAATGCAATAGGTCTTGCATTATTAAAGGTTGAGCTATTGGCATTGCTAAATAATGCAACACCAATAGCTCAAACTTTAATAGGCTCTTAACACAAACGGACTCTGTACCAACCAAGGCACTACATGTCTCTAGTTTCACAGCGCCAACCACTTGTTTATAGCATGGCGATCCCAAAAGTCCTGCTACATTAAAAAATTTACCTATCTGATTGCACAGCATTTGTTATTATTCCCCAACGTGGTTGTACTCCTTGTATAGACTCACGTAATGCAAGTATAGCCCAGTAGTGATAGCCTACCTCACTGTCCTATGTTATAAGCTAAAGAGAGGTGTGTGGGGTTGGTGGGTAATATTCCTATGTGATGAGTAAATATATTGTCATGCTATGTTCATTTAGCACCCTCAGATGGAGCCGCGGTGCCTTCAGGCTGCTGGTACTTATTTTTTAAACTTTTAATAAAGTGCCAAAGTAGTTATTGGATCACAAGTTTGAATAGTGAGTGCTGTGAGGTCCAACACAAACAGTACAATAAATGGTGGTGGAAGGGAACATCACAGTAATGTCTCCTGGAGTAGAACGCTTTTCAGCAAGTCGAGAAGTCAAAATCATGAACGAACCGGTGCTATGTAAAGCGCTCTGATACCTGATTGAATTCGGGTCAAGTTTGCGCTATATAAAACTCTGCAAAAAAAAAAAAAAGAAAATGGGAGGGGCGCTGAATGTCAGGGAGGGGGGGAGGGGACGGGGTCTTACGACGGTGCAGAGAAAAGAACAATCAGGTATAGGAAGAAGGAAAGCTGATGAAGGGCAGTTATGGGAGGTTGGAGAAATTTTTGAAAAGAAATGAAATGTGAATAAACAAGAGAGGGTCAGTAGTGTATTGACGAGGGAGAAGAGAAGTGGGGGCAGTGCGATGAGGAGGGCTAGCAGCAGTGCGAGGAGGAAGGGGAGCAGTAGCACATGGAGGAAAGGGGAAAAGCAGTGCCACTAGGTGTTGGAGAGCAACAAAGGAGACGGTGGATTAGCTAGAAACCATTCCCAGGATGCTTGTTTCCGGTCCAGGGAAGACCTGGCTTGGCAGTTCGGGCTGGACTGTTCCCATGAGGCGCAGGATCAGACTGATTTGCGTATGGCCATGTCTGAACTGGGATGGCGGAGTGAGCTAAAGAATGATGATGGATTAAACCCAGATCAGTTGACTGGGGGTGAGTGCTTGCAATATTCGACACTCCGTCCATCATCCCCTTTGGTTTTGCTTTGTTCGCCCTAAGTTGGCAGGGTATGCCCAGACGTGGGTCCCTTGCTCACTTTGCCACTGGATTCAAGCTAGCCTGGCTGATGACGGCTGATTAGCCAGAAACTGGTCCCAGGATGCTTGTTTCCGGTCCAGGGAAGACATGGCTTGACAGTTCGGGCTGGACTGTTCCCATGAGGCACAGGGTCAGACTGATTTGCATATGGTCATGTCTGAACTGGGGTGGCGGAGTGAGCTAAAGAATGATGATGGATTAAACCCAGATCAGTTGACTGGGGTGAGTGCTTGCAATGTTCAACACTCCGTCCATCATCCCCTTTGGTTTTGCAGTATAAAACTATAACCAGTGTCCATTCCTAAATTATTTGTGTGCGGTAAAAATAAATTGGGGTACATCCAAGCCTCCCTTTTAAATGAATAGTGTAGCTATTGATCATAGGCTGACGTTTTTCGAATTACTAATAGGCAGCAGTATTTATCGACAGAAGAGCATTTCATCATATTAATGTGGCCAGTGATTATCAAGAGTCTCTGACATCTTGCAAATTGCATGCACCCATGTTTTAGAGTTTACTTGTTTGATGTGTGTCCTGATAAATATGCTTCATGGGACATCAGCTCTTTTTTTGATTTTTTGACCGTCTAGTCATCTGTATGTCCAGTCATTCAATTTCCTTTATCAGCTTTAAATTGAGATCTGCATGGAGGTCCAGGTTTCCTAAAAGAACTCTCATAATGTGTATCTGTTTTCCCATATTTCGCATTACAAAGATAGCAGTATATTTCATGTAGACTTAAACTCCGGTTTTACATCTTGTTTTCTGCTAGTCCACTGTTATTTCAATGGAATGTTTCTTCCATGTTACCCATGGTGGACTGGTTTTCATGATACGTAAAATATGACGTAAAAGAAAACTGTTTGGCTTTTCCATCATGTTTTATGGTTTTAATTTCATTCATATTTTTTGTGTACCTTTACTGGTCGCAACACTTGACAATCCATCTTTTGTGCTTTATTGTCAAATTCCTAAGTTTATTTACCCTCGCACTCATTTGTCTATAATCTCTTTATTGTGGTGGTCATCCTGCACCATTGATGACTGAGATCCAAGTAGAGCTGATACTTTTATGAAATTGTTCTTAAGCCTTCTTCCGTGCAGTGTTACACGTTTAACGCTTACACGATAACAGGGAAACCCAAAGATCCACTGGACCTGGGTCAGTTACAGTACAAAATAGGTGGTCACGGTGGAAGAAAAATATTCATTTTAATCATATCACCCAAAATAACCACATTATTCACTTAAATGTCAAATTCAAATATATTTATATCAGCATTTTGCATAATGCAAGCAATCAATACAATTTCCACAAAAAGTGTGCTAGAAATTGTGCTCATGTGAGGGTTTCAAAGGAAAGGAATAGAGACATGTGCAGTATTTACAATCTATTTACAAAGACCTGTCTAGCTATCTCAGTGACTAAAGTTAAATCACACAGTATAGTACAGCGCATCATTGCCTCCGTGGTTAATAGAAATACTGCAGATTGTCTAATCGTAAAGGGCCCATTATGGTTAGAGTAGTAAGAAATACCACACAGTTCGGGCTGGACTGTTCCCATGAGGCACAGGGTCAAGATTGATTTGCATATGGCCAGGTCTAAAGTGGGGTGGCATGGTGAGCAAAAGAATGATGGATTTAACCCAGATCTCTTGACTGGGGCAGAATGTTTTGATTTGTTCTGCATTCCGTCCATCAATTGTGTGTCTTTTGCTTTCTCGCCCTAAGTGCGCCGGGTAAGCCTAGACGTCGGTCCCGGGCTCACTGTGCCACTGGATTCAAGCTATCCTGGCTGAAGAGGGGTGAAACCCTGAACCCGGTCCTAGAATGCTTGTTTCCGGTCCAGGGAGGACCTGGCTTGGCAGTTTGGGCTGGACTGTTCCTATGAGGCACAGGGTCAAGACTGATTTGCATATGGCCAGGTCTAAACTGGGGTGGCATGGTGAGCAAAAGAATGATGGATTTAACCCAGATCTCTTGACATGTGGAGAATGTTTTGATTTGTTCAGCATTCCGTCCATCAATTGTGTGTCTTTTGCTTTCTTGCCCTAAGTGCGCCGGGTATGTCTAGACGTAGGTCCCGGGCTCACTGTTCCACTGGATTCAAGCTATCCTGGCTGAAGGAGGCACAGGGTCAAGACTGATTTGCATATGGCCAGGTCTAAACTGGGGTGGCATGGTGAGCAAAAGAATGATGAATTTAACCAAGATCTGTTGACCCAGATCTCTTGACTGGGGGAGAATGGTTTGATTTGTTCTGCATTCCGTCCATCAATTGTGTGTCTTTTGCTTTCTCGCCCTGTGCTGCAACACAGGCAACCCCTCTTGGTGGTACATGTAGCACCAACGCAGCTAGCAGTAAAAGAGTGCAGCAGCAGAGTTCCGAGCCTAAACTGGATATATTGCTGTCTTGACAGTGCAGGTTGTATTTTGTCAAGAAACTGCTCTGCTTTATAGTTGTCCTTCAACTGAAGGAAGGAGATGGTCAGGTAACTCTGTGAGTTTGTACATAGTAGAGTGCTCTCTCTGTGCTATGCGTAATTTCTCTTCAGGTCTGCTTTGGAGATGGCGTTTAAGTAGGCCATTAGGTCATTTACGTACAAGGTAAAAAGGGTCGGGGCAAGGACACAACCTTGTCTCACACCCTTAAGGACAGGAAATGGCTCTGTCACCTCGCCCAACCTACCACTTCTGACCTGGGCAAAGTTGTTCTTGTGCAACCTAATAATCCTCTCAAGAAGATCATTAGGAATCCCCATGTTAGCTAACACTCGCCGCAACGTGTTCCTGGGCACCAAGTTAAAGGCGGAACGTGGGTCAACAAACACTACATATAACCATCCGCCCTCAAGAGCCACTGTTTACTGGAATAGCAGCTGCAACCTAAACACCTGGTCAATAGTGGAAGCTCTTATCACAGAAGCCAGCTTGTAGTGGAGTAAGAATATCATTAGCCTCCTCTACACTTGTAGACGGTCTAGGATTACTCTGCGGCAAAATAACTTTTTTGCACTATCAATAAGGCTGATCAGCTTATAGTTTGCGGGTTAGAGAGGAGAACCCTTCTTGTGGATGGGAAAGATTTCAGCACCTGCCCAAGTAGGGGGGAATGGGTGTACCGCACAAGATTGCGTTAAAAAATAGTCTGAAATATGGGCACCCAGACGTCAATCCCAGGGAGATACAAATCTCCGGATATTCTATCTATCCCTGGTGCTTTGATAGAAGCAATCGTTTTAATAGCAGAGCACACTTCCTGGTTTGTAATAGCTGGGTGCTCAGCGTTTATGCTTGCCATTTCAATTTTTATTTCAGGGCGGATAATCACTTCTGAAGCAGGAGCACATTCTCTTTCTGTCAAGGAATAAAGGACAGAAAAATGTGCTATTCAATCGGCACATTCTTTTTTATCTATTATGGGGCGATACCCCCTCCCTGCTCCCTTTGACTACTAGATTCCAGAAGGTGCTTTGATTGCCCATCTTAGCTGTGGCCAAGAGACATTCCCACCTCCCTTGATCTCACTCCTTCCTAGCTTCATTGATAGCTTTTTCATAGGCCACCCTCCAGGCTGAAATCAACCTTTCTTCCTGTTGCTTAATAGAGGCAACCAATTCACGTTTTGCATTTCTACAGGAGCGGTTAAACCAGGAAGAGGCTGTTCTGCTACCTTCCATTGTCTTACCTTTCACCAGAAAATGATGCTTGAGACCCTCAAACAGGAGTAACTCCCCTATTTTCTGCAAGGACTTGCTCTGTAGTAGAGCCAGGTCCAGGCTAAGCAACATCCCAAGGGTTGTCTTCACTAGGTTATATACTGTAGGAAGTCTTGACTGTATCAAGTTACACTGTATATAAATCGGGTTGTATTGTGGATAAAGCTGTACCAAAATACTGTGTTGTTGGACATAGAGTTTGGATTGAACCACGTCCCTTAACTAAAGTCTAAGGATTAAAAATGGACTTGAACCTTTGCGACTTTTAGACTATTATTAATAATAACATTCCGTGTGCTCGGAGAGGACTTGCACTGTTAGGTTATATACTAGGCCCAAACATTCTTGGGAGGCAACCATAGTACACCATGTTATTCTACGCCGTTTGGGAGCTAATTGTAACCTGCTGTCGAGGGGGTCAGGACGGCTAACTTGGCCCTTACAATCTAGAAGGGTTATAATGAGGAGTAGGGCGTTCTGATCACTATTGTCCCTGGTTGTTACAATCATGTCTTTAAGATGACCCCACAATCCTACATCCAGCGAGATATAGTCTGTTCGACTAGTACAATACATCCGATTGAAGTATGTCTCTGCCGTTACATGCTCAAATATGATGATTAAGAGCTAGAGCGTTGATTTGGAGGAACAGGGGAGACCATTTCCTAATTGGAGGAAATGTTAAATCTGGGATTAGCCAGACACGGTCTTCCTCCTGACATGGACATTGTAAACCTAAATAATTAGTGAAGGGGGGTGGGGGGGAAATGTTAGACTGACAGATAAGATGTCGTTATTGGTGATCAAAACTTATTTAGCGACACACCCAAGGGTGGATCTAACCCATGTCATGAGTCCCCCAGACTATCTGCCCTTGCCCTTAGTAACCGCTTTCTTGCTAAAAATTAAGATAGGAAACATGTTTGTGCCTGCATGGTAAGCCGAGTCTCCTGAAAGATACAGAGATCCTGTCAGTCTATGAATTGGCCCCAGTCAGAGCAGTCTGATTTGGAGCCCGTCCTTGCAACGTTCCATGACAAAATCTTTGTGAGAGGTGAGGGTAGAGTGAGCATAGGAGCCACACTGAATTCCTCCTTTAAAGTTGGCCCGAGCTATCTGATAAATTGACAGCTAAGGGCAATTATCCATCTGCCTTAAGTCAATCTTGCTCGTCAAGACTGGAAAATCTGTTGGAAACTGGGACATTTTTTTTTTTCCTTTTTTTATTGAATACCAACATTGACATAGTACAGTGGTAGCGATTACGTTTACATTGGGACAATTATTAAAGTACATTCAGTCAATTAGGATGTACAGTGGTTCTTAACTCTGGTTCGAAGTCGTTGTCTACAGTTCTTATACCAGCATCCAGGGCTCGAGTCGGGGTACCACGCGGGTGGACGGCGTCCCCCCACTTATTTTACCAGGTTTTTCCGGGTGGACGCCGTCCCCCCTGCCCAAAAGCTGGACAGCATTGTGTGAGCAGAGAGCCCTGGTGGGAGGGAAGTTTCCCGTAAATTACCAAAGATATGCTAATATTTGTAATTGGAGACTTTAAGAGGCACCGGTGGTGTGTGCAGGCTGGAGTGATTGGGAGGCGGAGCGAGCAGGCGTTAGCGGTTAACGCTTGGAATGTGTGTCCTTCTGTATCTTGTGCACTTTTGAGCACTTCGTTGTTCAACTGGGGCACCCCTTCGGGGGAGTGGGGGGGAGGGGGGGTTGCAAAGGACATCGAGGAACAGACCAGGGGTAGCAGTGCTGTGAAATGCCCCGTCATCTAAAGGCATATGAATACTTATGAGATTCCTGTTGTGACGTCACTTCCGGTGACAGCGTCCCCCCACTTCTTTTTTTAGGACTTGTGCCCTGCCAGCATCCCATCTCCAATGTGCATTTGTGCTCCCCACGCCGAATCCTGGGGGAGAGGAACCGAGAAACAGAAAAGAAAGGGGGGTGGAGGAAGAAAGAGGGTACTCTCCGGCCTGCTGAGGTGGCGTGTATGCAGGCAGCATAGATATGCACTATCGGAGCACAAGTGGGCCACATCCACCTCACGCCTCTCTACTTGTCTACCTTGGGAGTCCCTTTTTGACCCGGGGGTGAGATTGAAGATTGCTCTGCAGTGGCTCCCAGATATCCCGGGGGCGAACCTGTGCAGGCATCCGATCCCAGTATTCGGACAGCTGGTTGTGGCAAAACGACACATCCCTGAGCTAGTCAGTGACGCGCGGGCTCCTACGACGGCCCCAACACCTCGCCATTCGCCACTTGGCTAACAATAAAAGCATTGCTGCTAGTTTCCTGATTGACGTCGGCACAGTACGTACATATCCAAGCAACGCTAGCAGCGGGGAGCGCTAAAAGTGAAGCTCTGACAACGCCTCCAGCACCTCAAATACGCTTCCCCAATATTGTGCAATTTCCGGACAGGACTAGCCTGGTGCAAGAATGTCACATCATTCTGGAGCCCGGCACCGCACACAGCGCGCATCCTCACTCAGGCCAGTTCTGTGCAGCCATTGAGGGGTCCTATATAGTATGTGTATGAACTTAAAGTGGATTAGCCTCAACCTGTAGTTAGAGGACATCTCCCAGGCCTGCGCGCAGCAGTATGACCATTTATCATCCTCTATGGGGGATCCCTAGTATCTCCTCCCACTCGCACCAGGGGGGACACTAACCGGTGCTGTGCGCGCCACGCCCGAGTATAGCCGAGTAATGAGTTTACGCGGTGACGGGTTACCTAGTAATTCTTCTAATACCTGGAACTTTGGGGGCACTATTGGGAAAGAGGTGAAGAGGCCGCGCTACGCTGCTTGAAGCTACTAATTTGTCATTCTGCCGAGTAGGCCCGTATTCTCCCCCTCGAGCGCTCTGTCCAGTGGCATGTATGTCCCATCGGGAAACGCATGTCCCATAGTGTGTAGCCGGAGCTTCCTCAGTCTCTGGCATACTCCCATTCCTGCTTAAAAAGGTAATGCCAGATGCCTCAGCAGTGACATCGAAGGGGCATACATTAATACATTACCTCAAATTGTGCCCTGCGTCTTAGCACTCGCCATGCCCAAACTGTGCATCCAACTGTATTCACCTCCGAGCGCGGTCTGGACTGTGGTCTGTAGAGGGTCATATGTACCGGTGTTGGGCTGCTTGATTATGTTCAGGGCAGTGTGCGCCATAAACTGTGTCTGGTAGAGCCACCCAGTGCTTAATTTGAGCTGGAGGTTTCCCTTCATTGTCAACACCAGCACCTGTTAGAGTCTGCCACAAGGTGGCGCTGTCTGGTAAATTTAGAGATGACCACAACAGCAGTTAATTATTAATTCATATAGGTTTTGGGGCCTGAAATAGTCAGAATTGTCACACTTGTAGGAGTGGGATAGTTAGTAGTTGTGTTGTTACTATCGTTGGGAGCGCTGGCAGGGGCAATGTGTGGTGCACACTGTTGTGGCCTTTTGACGAGAGCCCTGGCACTTATTTATTCTCAAATTAAGCTCTGAAGCCAGAAGAACCCCCAACTGGGCCTGCACACAATTGTAATACAGTTCCAAGCCTGTACAAATGGCAGCATCAGGGTCTCCCAGGAAACCCTGGGTTAGTTGCCTGCCCAGGCGCGAGTGACTAAGTTTGAGCGCAGTGTGTGCCTAAAGTTAGTGTTGAGAGTTAGCAGGAGGTTAACAAATACATACAAGAACTTAGGGAGCACCATCATCTTTGCTATGGCTAGTCTTCCCACAAGGGATATCGGTAATGCCGTCCAGTGACCTAAGCGACTCTCAAACCAGTCCACGAGTTTCCCATAGTTATATCGCCAAAGCTCCTCAATGTAAGATGACCGACTTTCCCCAGTTGATGGTGACGCCCGATAGGCCGCCAAACCTTATGATTTCTCTGATCAGGGGATCAAGATTAACAGCCTGGTGCTTGACATACAGAGTAACATCGTCTGCATACATGGATACCAGGATCACTCTTGGGGCGAATGCTAGGCCACGGTCCACGTGGTGCTGTCCTAATTGGGCAGCCAGAGGCTCCATGGCGATGGAAAAGAGAAGGGGGGACAGCGGACACCCTTGTCTCGTGCCAGGGGCCATCAAAATGGGGGAGGAGATTATGCCATTTATCCGAAGTCTCGCCGTCGGTGCGAGTAAAGCAGAGCGACTTTTTTTTAAAGAGGTAGGGCTAACGCCCACACGAGAGAGAAGTGCAAAAAGATATGGCCACTCCGTGTCAAAGGCCTTGTTAGCATCCAAGAAGATTGCGGTGGCTGGGAGAGAGGCATCTATTTCTTGCATGGTCACGAAGAAGGTGCGAAGGTTGTGAGATGTGCCTCTACCGGGGATGAAACCACACTTGTCGGGGCGCAGCACAGTGGGCAGTAGCGGGAGTAGTCTCGTCATAATCAGTTTGGCGAGGATTTTATTGTCCAGGTTGATCATCGATAGTGGTCTGTAGGAACTACACAGCTGCAGGTCCTTTTCTGGTTTAAGAATTGTGATGAGGAGTGCCTCTCAAAGTGAAGGAGGAAGTGTGCCCCGCTCCAGCAACTCCACATACATTTTCAAGCGAATTCTTAATAAAAGCGGCCGTCAGTCCATCTTAGTCCCGGGGTCTTCTCTCTGGGCAAAGCCCGGATTACTCCAATCGCCTCCTCCTCCAAGAATGGCTCATCCAGGTATCTACACTGGCCATCTCCTAGCCACAGTAACTGGATAGAGTCAAGAAAGGGGGTCAAATCAGGGTGGGTTCCAGATTGTCTCGCAGCATATAGTGAAGAGTAAAAGGATAGCATTTCCGCTTGGACAGCGTCCTGCCCGACCGCTATCTCTGTTTCGGTAATACGTAACTCACTAATGTAGTCACTGGGCCATGGCTTTTTAAGAAGACCGGCCAATATTTTCCCAGCTCAGTCTCCCTCGCGATATCTTTGAGCGTGTGCCTCTTTCCCTAAATAGTGTTTCCCTTTGGGCTGCCTCTTCAAATTTAGCTATTTTCCCCCCTGATGTTCCCGAAGATCCCTGTCTGACTGGAGGTGAAGTATTCCATTTCGAGCTCCCTTATTTCTTTCTCAAGGTGCTTGAGGTCGTCCAACAGTGAGCGCAGCACACTGCTTGCTTAGCGATCCATTCACCCCTGATCACGTAAACTGGGACATTAAATACCACATGATTACATCGTAACTCACCAAATGTTTGCAAGAACTTTTCTTCAGGAGGGAAGGATCAGGCATATTGGCTAAGCTGGGTTTGCAGAAGTATCCCATGGGTAATATATCAAACCCCATCCCTCCTTTAACTTTTCCCACTAAGTCAAAAAGCAACGTGCGGACCAAATACGGGCTCTTAAAATATGTAATTATAACACAGTCCCCTTGTCGGTCCACTGGACGTGGCCTGATCCAGCCCATCCTACGTGTTAGTAAAATGTCATTTGCCTTAGATAAAGGGAAGTCCCTGTGCCTTGTGAGCCAATCTAAAGTCTTATTAACTAGATCGACATGTGGTTCCCTCTGGTCTTCACAAAGCCGGGGAGCCCAGCCTGAATTGCCAAGTAAGGGCATGATGCAGGAGGTAAGTTATTCACTGGAAATTTCTCTTTGGAACAGCAACGATCGGGCCCAAGAGACGCAGTAGGGTTAACCTCTCGAGGCTTTGGTCTTCCTAGGCCATTTCTGTCCATGGTTTGATCTTTCAGTGGTGGGGCTCCGGGCCTTGGTGGTGGCATGCAGCTGGAACGTGGGTTAAGTCTAAAGGGGGCATTGATCATGACTGTCAAACCTCAGTGGGTTCATTGGAATCAGGGACGGGTCATAAACAATGTGACAATCCTCCCTGTGTGGAACTGCTGGTCCTGTAGCTTAAAGGCGTGCCAAGATTGGAGCAAGTCCAGTGCTCATAATGTCTTTGAATGTAGCCTCTAACTCAGACACTATCTGAGCCATCCATGGAGGTTGCTTTCTTAGGCCCATTGCTATACAGACACTTGGGGTCTGGTCAAAAGGTGGAGGGTTCGCAAGGGGGATGGTGGCGACTTGGGTACCTGCAGCTGTAAGGAGCTTCCGGGCCCCCCTCTTGGCCTTTTTAGCGACTGGCTCAATCCTGCAATGCTCCTCTGAGCACGTCCCACGAGAGGTAGCTACATTGGGTGGCCTTTGGGTGTGTACTTGGGCCGCAACTTGTTCACTAGAGGCAGATCTAACTATGAGAGGTGAAGTGCTTGGACTCGATATTAGACACTGAGGTTCAATAGGTCCTGGGGCGGGGATGACTAGACGCTGTCCTGTATTGTTAGGCTCTATATACAGTCCGAACACAAACCAGGCCACTTTCCTACAAACACTCTTACACACACTCGCTGGCTGGAATGGGGTACCTTGTCTCCTTGGGGAGACTTTAATAGTGTATTAGAATCCACCCTTGATCGTTCCTCTCCTTCACTGCCCCGAACGACCGCCACCTCCAATACACAGTTGTTGACTAACTGCTAACTGGCTCCAGCAGTTGCACCTAGTCGACACATGGCGCAACCGTAACCCAATGACAAGAGTTTACTCCTTCTACTCTGTACCCCACAAATTACATGTACAGATTGATAGGTTAGTGGCCACTCCAACCTTAAGCCCCCCCATTATAAAAGTGGACTACCTGGGACACATATATTCCAATCACAATCCCCAAATCTTACAAATACAATGGGAGATCACAGTCTCCCACACCCCCATTCCCACTTGTCGTTTAGAAACCCACGCTCTTAGATGACACTCCATTTTGAGTGTCACTGGGATTTGTAATTACAGAATATTTTCAAGATAATGCAGCCACAGCTTCCTCTAGTTTAGTAGAATGGGATGCCTTTAAGGTGATATTAAGGGGGCTTCGTCAAAAAGCAATATGAGGCAGTCGCTTACAAGGGCTATCACTAGATTAGAGCGTAGACTCTTAAAGTTGGAGGACTGGGCTGTTGACGAGTCCAACGGATCGGCTGCACTGGCAAGAATGAGCTGCCTAAACTATGCCACGCATTCTGCACTCACACATGCCACAGCGGACAAAGTAGGACAGCTGCTGGCATGGCTCATCTGCCAGTACCAACCACGCAAACCCATAATAGCGCTGCGCTCAGGCACAGGCTCCCTCCTTTATACTTAAAGCGCCATACATGGTGAGCTGACACACCACTACATGGACGTTTATCAGTCGGTCACTGAAATGAATCTTGATAAATATGCTCTGCTCTTTGCTGAGCTTAATATACCTCATGTCCCTGCTGATGGAATTGGATTGGACGAACCTGTTATGTTGAATGAGGTTAAGAAGGCCATTAAGGCGCTGGCTAATAGTAAGACCCCAGGACCGGATAGGTTACTGGCCGATTCTATAAGACCTATGCCACACAACTTGCACCGCAGTTATTAAATATGTACAAGGAGACCCTCTCCCTTGGCCCGACAAAGAGCGGCAACAGTTCACTCCCTGCCAAAGCCCAAAAAGGACCCGGAGCCCAGCAGCTTTTATAGGCTGCTGGTGTTACTCAATTCTGACTATAAAGTGCTAGCAAAACTTCTTGCGGACCGCCTGGCACCCATGGTCCAGAAACTGGTCCATTCGGATCAAAACTGGTTCATCCACACACCTCCTTGAACCTATGTCACTTTTTCAAGGTCCTGAATTACGCTCCAGCTGACTTGCCTCGGGCTGCCTGTCTGGTCTTAGACCTTGAAAAACCCTTCGACTCACTCAAATGAGAATACTAATTTGTAGCACTGGCCTGCTTTGGTATAGGCAACAGTTTCCTTAGACTGGTGAAATTATTATACACTAATTCTCTCATCCGGGTCAAAACTGGACCCCTGCTATCGGACGATATCCCCATTCACAGAGGCACGCACAGGGCTGCCCTCAATTGCCGCTGTGATATCAAGGTACACAATGGGGTATTCCACTAGGTGACAGACTGTTACTGTACCTGAGGGACATTCATGATGTCCCTACCACGATTGCCTCCACTTTGTCACAATTTGCAGACATATCAGGGTTGCGGGTCAATTGGGCGAAGTCCTGCCTGTTCCCCTTTCTCTCAAATATCTACCCTGGTCTGAGGATCAGGGAGGCGTGGCTGGATTGGCAGCAACACACTTTAAAATATCTGGGGATTAGGATCTACCACTCCACCCCGATCTCTTTGATGGAAATATCACACATGCAGTTAAGTCACTGCAAGTCCAGATAACGTTCTGGCACACATTGCCGTTGCCTGTAATGGGGAGAGTGGCTTTACTCAAAATGGTGGTCTTGCCCTGTCTACTCTTTTTTCACCAACATGCCCATCTACATCCCAGCTGCATTCTTCAGAAAATTTGATCAACAGGTCAGGGAATTTATCTGGAACAATTCATGATGCAGAGTTGCTTTGGCGAAAGTCTGTGCCCCCATGAACAGTGGAGGCGTAAAGGCCCCACTGTTCGAGCAATATTACCTAGCTACTCAGATTCAATGGATTGCTCAGTGGCTGGATGGACTATACCTGTCTGGTACAGCCACGTCCTTATCAGGATGGCCCTTATCTGCAGTAACACACCTATTTCACCCCTACATGAAAATGTGACCGCCGTAACTGATGTTACTAAAAGTGGCTCATAGTTGTTATCATAGATGCTTACACATCACTGGACACGTTCTCTCTTATGCCCCGGAGTTGAAATTGCTGGGTATGCCCAGGACTACAGGCCCAGCGTCAACATCAGAACTGACTGCTTGGCATAATGTGGGCTTATGCACATTAGGAGAGCTGTATAGAGATGCCGCATTGGCAACATGCAACACATTAATGGATGAGGATGGCTTGCCGCCGGGCCACTTCCTGCTCTACAACTCACGGATTACTACACTAACAAATCACTAGAGGAACATAACCACAGATCTCCCAACACATATCCCGGTCCAATACTTACAAGTTATGGGGGGGAGATAGACATCTCACTCATTGGCTTGCCGACTCTTTGCTTTCACACCACTCCAAAGCTCTTCACGTTACTAAAGCATGGGGAGACTGATTTATCCCACCCCTGCACCAACAAGGAATGGGCTCGATTCTGAAGGGTCCTAGATACATGCCATGTAATGCCTGATTCAAACGTATACAGTTTTATATGATGGACAGGGCATACCTTACCCCTGCTAATATAAATATGTATAATCAGAGAACTGACTCTGCTTGCACATGATGCGAATGTACAGGCGCTGATTTGCTTCATATGCTCTGGACTTGCCCATCATTGCATAATTAATGGATCGCTATCACAAAGACTGTATCCAAGTAAATTGGGCGCCAAGATCTACACCACTCGGAGAAATGCCTGCTTGGGCTGTACTGCAGACATAAAAAACATAGGGTTACTTCCCGCTTTTTGGACTTAGGACTCATTGTGGCTAAACGACTCATTACAAAAGGTTGGAAATCTCCTACGCCCCCTCCATTTTTGGCCAGAAGACACTCCATGCCAAACTATGTTCAAGCCGGAAGTGTGGCTCTTCACAGGGGAGACACGCTTGGTCTGAGGAAATATCCCATTGCCACATACTGGGACACGATCTTACTTGCTTTACATACTACGTGTGCGGATGAGCTGGAAGTAGCCGCCAAGACCATAACTGAGGACCCGGCGTAGTGGCGTACAAGCGTATAGTGACCCCTCCTCCTTTTTAGCTTCCACACTGTCATGCTACCCACACTCTGCCCGGTCCCTGTTAGCCCGCCCCCCCTTTCAGCACGGAATCTCCACATGGCCAACGCCGAGAGTGGTGGGTGTAGTAGAGCAAGTTGGATTTGTAGGACGGCAAGGTCACTGTTTAAAAATGTATGGATCTTATACGATACTTCATGAGAAAAATGTCAAAACTGGTATGTTGTCTTTTGATATGGTTGAAGTCTCTGGGTCACAGAGCTTCGCTGGATGTGTCTTTGACGAATAAAATTTGTTTACAAAAAAAAAAAATGTATGGATCTGTTCAATGCAACGATTGAACTGACCTGTTGATGGCACATTAGAGACGATCAACTGCACCTATTGAACAGGTTTTCTTTTTATGATGTATGCTTCTTTATTCCCCATCGCAGGGACTCATCGCTGCGTAGTCGAATATACCAGATATATATAGAATACGCGATACTAATGTTGTACTATATTGCCTAATCTCTCAGTTATGTATCCCTTTATATGACATGTATTCTGACATTTGTATTCTCACAGCACTGTGTAACTAGCGATCAACTGGAAACGAGGGGAAAAATGAGAAAAGAAGTAAAAAAAGGGAAAAACTATTATTTTCTCAATAAACAGATTCAAACAAAAAACATGAGGGGTGGAGTGCTCGCCTCAGTTGGTTTGGGAGGTGCAGGCTTTGCTCGTACATTAGAAAGTTGCCTGTGGGGAGAAAACAGGTATCCTGTTGCAAGGTGGAATATTAGGTGGTATGGCTGGGAGATCTTACCATACAATATTCTCTACAGTACACAAAGATGATCCTTGGATTCAAAAACAATAAGCCTTAGCTCAGTCCTGGTAGTGTGATAAATAGCAGTCCAGCATTACTGGAGGAACATGCGTTAGGCATTTTACAGAACCAATATGGTGCATAAGTAATTGAGACAGCTCAAAAGAAATCCAACACCAATTTATAAAAATCGAGCTTGTTTTTATATGAATATAGACACCAAATCTAACTTTGTATCATGCATACAACTGGAGTTGTGGATTTTTGAAGTGTTCAAAAATAAAGACAGTAAATATTTCAAACTGGTCCTATTGAAATGAATGGGGGAAAACATGGGTGACACTCTGTAACTTGCAGGGTGAGTTCAATCAAACCCTCTTGTGGATAAGGTCATCTGGGTCCCTAGACCAAGTTCCAACAGTCGTTACTTTGCTACCTTGGCCAGGGAGTCCAAGTGCAGAGGTGACTTGATTGCCCTTGGTACTGAACTGGATCTGCTGGAGCTGTCAAATATGCAGCACTTGACAAAACCACACATGGGGATGGAGTTCCACTCTATCCACAGGGAGTAGAGGCCTTTAGGGTTCTAGGGCCAGGTTTAACAGCTAGATTTCTTCTACCTTGCTCGGCGGCTTTGGGTGCAGAGGTGGCTGGCAGCTGTCAATCACCGGGGCAGGACGCGCCAAAGATGCTTTACCACACACTCGATGACTCCGACTTCAGGATGCAGGAACACAGCAGCGCCATTGTTGCTGACGTGTGTCACTGTGACTTGCTATTGGGGTCGATCACCAGACTGGCAAACACTAAGCCTTGGCTGCGACAAATGTAGTCCACGGTTACTCCGGCGGCTGGAGGTCGACGACAGTGGAGTAGCTGCTTGAAACTTGGTGAAAGCTTAGCTACCACAAAGGGCTAGCAGGACACCACTTCTCTTCAGGCTCACTCTCAACAGGCCCGGCGAGTTGTAAATCTTGTCACGCAGTACATCAATTTTCCTGCAGTTTGAAGGGGACTGGCCACACCAATCCAAGGTAGTCTGCTTCGTTTCTGGCATCCACTGGAGTCCCTCTTGATGGGAGCAATGAGCTTTTGCCACGGACACACGTCGAACACACGGTTCCAGTATATGGTCTCTTCAGGGCACGTAAGTGTCCTCTCTGTGCGCTGTGGGCTGTGGCAGAGTTAAAAGTCCTGTTGTCAGTGATGGTGTCTTCTTTGGACCTCTTCTCAGATTCAGAGTCAGAACTTAGGTCCTAGTTTATGGGGGGTTAAGAGCATGAGGGATAGTGGCCAAGGGGCTATTGGTCCCTGTGGCTAACCCGCCCCTGCGATGACAACATCTTGTGTCCTCTAATTTAGGGTCCTCCAACATGGCAGAACCCTTCCTTGGTTGTACAGACCTCCAAGCCCACCTTTAAGCTGTGGCTAGCCTATTGGAGGTGTACGCCTCCTGAATAACTAATTTTCCCACCTGTTGAGCTGGACAGGCTTGGAAGGGCTTTGTCCTAGAGTGGGGGGCAAGAAATTATACATCAAGGGTGGTGAAAGCCTTTGAGGTTCAATGCATTGGTGACTGTAAACTCTAGCCATCCTCGAAGGGAGGAGGTGTGACCTCCTTCCTGCCCAGGCCTTTGTCTCCATCCTGGGGAAGTGCTAGCACATCCTACCAGGAGGGCAGACTCCTGTCTTGGTGGCACACGGCTCGGGGAAACCCGCCAAGGCACTGGGTCACCGTATCCTAGCGGGGTACCCACACAGGGTGGCACCCCTGTGCATGCCTGCTCACCCTTGACATGAGACTTGTGTTAGGGGTGAAAAAGCACAGTGGTTGACACTAAATGACACAATTTGGTTGTTCCATAGGGGAGCTAGCTAGCTCAAGTTTCCTCGGTAGCCAGCCTATGTTACTCTATGAACTGCCGGTCACTTACGGTAAAACCTTGCTTTACAGGGTTACTGTAGGAATATATATGTATAAACATATATATTTACACCTTTAATGTAATGCACTCTACCTCCTGGGCTTAGGAGGACAACCTTAAGTGTGACTTACTTACATTAAGGCAGTGGTGTGGCTCTGCAGCACATGGTGTGTGCAGAGTCACTCTCGAGCAGACAGGCTGCTTGTGCAGGGCTTCAATGGCAGACCTGCAGCCACACTTTTGATTGGGTCACACAGGGTGGCAAAACCAGTGCCGCAGCACTAATAACCCCTTTACCACCCTTACCCTGGGTACCACTGGTACCATATACTAGGGACTTATAAGGGGGCACATTACCTTGCTAATTGGGTGTACCAATTCTCATCACTTTTAGGTCAAAGAGCACTGGCGCCTGGTTAGCAGGTCTCAGTGCACTATCAGAATCAAAATACAGCATCTAGCAGTCTAAAATGGGGCAGAAATTGGGGAGAGGGGGCATTTGCAAAGAAGCCCAGTTTCCATCACTTCCATGTTAATATATGGAGGCTTATGGAAGGTGTAATGATGTTGAGATGAATAGTGATTGTTGGGAAGAGCACACATAATCTGTGATACCAGAAGTTGTATCCCAGTGTGGCAATACATTTGCGGTTTTCACCGATCTATTGAAACATAAAGGGACACAAAATGTGTATTCCTTGCCAGTCATACGTTTCTTCCATTTTGATGAAGGCATTGAATTGAGGACTGTCTAAACGATGTGCCCATAGTTAATGTTGCAGAAAATGGCTAGAAAAGAGGAATACTTGACAATAAAAGTAGACCAACTTGAAGGTTGAGTTGCAAGCTTCTGTGGTCGTAATTAGTCTGTCCCCTTACCAAGGACTATTTATACTTTTGTATGAATGGGAAGATGCTTTGGCTGAGTTTTTAAAATGTATTTTGTGTATTAGGATGTGTTGCTTTGATGAATTTGTAATTTGAGATATTGGTAGTTTCAAAAGATGGTAACTGACTCCCAGGGCATATTGTTTGGGGTCAAGGACAACACGTTTTCATGTTTATTTTGCCCTTGGGACGAGTAGGCGCAGCCCCCTGCAGTACAACCCCTTTGGCTGCCGGTTTAAAGTATCACATTATGGATTAGGGAAGGGCATTGTCTGCAGTTAAGGTAATATTTGTGTCCAAATGTTAATGTTGTTTGAACTTGTATTAATGGGTCACTAATACAAAGCCTTTCTTATGAGGGTGAGCGCTCTAAGGAAATGTTGTAAGCTCGGATTGCACTCCTGACAGTGATTCCAGTGTAAAAATATGTACAATCATTTGCAATGTTTAAGAATATGAGGCTACATAAAATGCTCCCAGAATGCTCTCTAATTATATGTAAATATCTGCAAAAGCTTGAAAACAAGATTTATGATCCTTAGCTTTCAAAATAGAATGTCCACAAAAATTTGCAACTATGAAAAAAAAGTGTTTTGCTGAATTACTGTGAAATTGTAGGTAACGTTTCTTGGAAGCATCATTTGGTGAAATGTTTTGATGCATCCAAGTATTTCCCAAAACTATTCATAATGAAAAATCAGTGCAATAAGATTAAACAAGATAATGGAAGCATGAAAATAAACAAACATTGTCAAACACCAATAATAGGCCCGATATTGGTCGTTATCCTTTTTGGTTTTGTCAATGTGTGTTTTGTTTGGATATGGTTTCTGTTCAACTTTGTAGGAGCTGCCAGGTCATCACCATTATAACAAACATTTACAAAAAAGCAATAATATTTGGTCTCTAAAAGCACACTTTGCCACAGTAGTCCCTTGCACTGAAGAAAACAACTTTGCTGATATGTTCCTTGTGAAAGAATGTAAGCCAGTTAATTGATCGAGAGATATCATTTTAATATAAACAAAAGGCCTTGATTAACTCCAGCCCTAATTAGTGGCCCAATTCTTAAAGAAATTCACAAAATTGCGCCCATGGTATATGTCCTTGCCATTAGTGCAGAGATACAGCTTTTATTAATTCACACAAATTAACAGAAGTAGGCCAGGAAATCCTATTCCTAAAAAATATTTATGAACTGCTTTTCATCATGAACAAATATACAGGTGTGGATTTGCTCATGCAAAAATCTGTTGAGCGTTTACAAGTTCACTTTCTCTCCAACCAGTTTTTCCTCAAACTTGGAAGAAGTTTTACTTCTGCCATTGTCAGGAGTACATTTCTAACCTTTCTCTGTATGGGAAAAGATTAGAGAAGATGTAGTGAAAATGCCTAAAACATGCAATTTAGTCGATTTTGCACAGGCTCAAAAGGGCATTTCAACCCTGGAACCATTGCTTAGTGCTACCGTCCGCCCCGTATGTAGATCTGAGGAAAAGTGACAGAATAAAATTCCAATCCTACTAATGTATGAACTCTGGCATAATCAGAAAGGCTAATATCAGAGCTTTTATATAATGAGATTGGTGCCATAATTTGTTGCTGCACTATGTGGCACGAAAGGGACAAGTGGATTTTTTTACAGGACAAGTAGATATTATGAAACAACCTGTCCCATGGACAAGTATGTAATAAAGTACAGACTTGCCTAACCATTATTGAAGATAGAGAATAGTTCAATACTGTATTATTTTCAAAGTGATTATGAGCCTAGGTATTTGATTTAAGACCATTAAATTTGGTAAAGGGGAGTCATCCATTGTCATGGTGGTCCAAATCTGGAATGCTCCAACCCCAAATCTGCAAAAGCAACCAAATTTGAAAACCTTCAAAAAGAAGCAAAAAAGCAATGTTAAAGTAGCTTTTCCATCCCCCATTCAAAATATTAGGACTAATCCCTCCATCCCTCAAAGACAGGACAGTCTCCCTTGACTTTTTGAATACTTCCAAGGTTTGATTACTTCCAAAGCCCATGTCTGATCTACTGGTGGTCTCTTCTGTTCTTACAATACAAAGTACTTTACAAAACGTCTCAGCGATTACTTCAGTTCAAGTAAAGCGGGATTGTCTCTGTAGAAAGAAAGCGGGCACGACTGCAGTTAATGACATTAGCTATTTTGTAGGTTTTGGAGAGCTACATCTTTTATACAAAAGGGATCTCCTGAAGTAACCATCTATCTTCTCTGGCGTAGGTGGGCCAATTGGTAGCAACATATTAGAATTGGTTGCATGTCCTTGTTTTCTGTCAAAGGTTTGTATTCTGCGGTTCTTCATTATTATTTTCCAGCGCACTCTCATTTATATATTTTTAAATGTTCCCCTGTTATTTCACTCTACTTCTAGAGCAGATACTCTTACTTGGTGGGTAGTTAAGCAAGAACGCTGAGAAATGCATGAAATGTGTGTAATGTGAGGAAGGAAGTAGGTTTGTGGACTAGACAAGCATTCAGTCATCTATTGTGCAAAATGTTGAAAGTGAGCAGTAGTCTGACCAGTTGTGAAATAACGTTGGATTATAATTCAATAAATGCGGTGTAAGCTTTCTTAGAACCACTCACGGTTACAATGGCTCAGATACACCCCTGCAGTTATGCACACTTTGAGGGGAATTGACCAGAGGGTAGGCTGCTGGAAGTAGTGGGAGGTAGGAAGAAGGTAAAGCAGCACAAGACGAGACACCTTCTCTCGTAATGCCTTTCTACTTATTTCAGTTTGTAGGTGTCAGCAGTCGCCATGCTGAATGGGCGAGGAGACCGTGAACGCCAACAGCTAATTAGGCCTGGGCAGTAAATTCTGTTCCGCTCGCGGAATTTGTGTAATTTCGCGTTCCGCGGAGAATGCGGAATTGCCAAAAATTCCGCGATCTGCGGCTTCGTGGAATTTTTGGCTTGTTCGCACTTTCAAAATGCGTGTTCATGAGATATTTCTCCCCGAGCACGCAAACAGCGTTCGCGAACAGGAAAAAAGCATTGCGAACGGGTGGAACAAGCAATTCCGCGTGTTTGCGGAATTTCTGCGTGTTCGCAGAGATTTTTTACCGTTTTGCAGAGTTTTGCGTAGCTCGACTACGCAATTTCCGCCCACCCCTACAGCTAATGCCTTTTAACAGGAGTAGAACTGAGTCATTGATAGGCTCATAACTATGCAGAATAATTATCAAGTAGGTAGTAGCAAAGTATTTGTAGGACAGAAGAGTGCACAGAATTCCTTCATTGCTGACTCCTGTTTCATCCCACCTCATAAAGGCATGGAATAACAATATGTCTTTCTCCATCTTTTTATAGCAAGCAGCATTGCAGGCACTGTCTAGGGCGAAGTGTCTTAGTGTATAAGACTTTCTGTTTCACACCATACCTTTTCAAGAGTCTGTAAAGGGGATATACTTGAATATTGTAATGCCTTTCTGAGTTTACTTTGGAACAAGTGGAATTCAGTAGTGTTTCTGAAATTGTTTATATATATATATATACATATCCCAAGTGCAATACTTTGTACGCCTATAATACAAGACTTACACGAAAAAACTCTGATGGCAAAGTCATGTTTAACATTTCAGTAATGGCCTTATGGACTAAGAGCCTTAGTACGAATGCTCAAAAAGTGCAATAGTGCCTCGTTGTCCCAAAAGGCTTTACAGACCCGATGTTGTGCTTTCACATGATGTAGTCAGCTCTACTTATGTACGTACATAGACTATGTGAGAACTGTGGAAGGTTAAATTTTTCATCCTGCATAGTTTGCATACTACCTGTGGGTATTGCACTGTGAAACCTGCACAAAATGTGCTCATGTGGCGGGGCATTGTGTAATCTCCGAATGATTGCTTATTGACTTTGTATCACTTTGATTTTGCCAGAAGGATAACCGCAGGTACTGTCTTTATATTGTGTTCTATACACACACGCACACAATGCCCTCTCCCTCCGCCTATGGTCAAGTTTGCCTCTACGGTTCTCAAAGATGCACAAAATAGGCAAGGTTTAACCACAGGTGCAGATAACTAAAATCTCTCACTTTATAGTGGGCAACTTGCTTCAACGTCTTCTGCAACCCTTGGTTAAAAAGTCTTAGATGGTGAAGCTGTCTTGCCCACACACATCAATCTCTGTCCCTATATGCAGGTTAAACCCCTGATTCACCTGATCTTGGTTGTGTTGCCGTTCATGCTGTGGGATGGATGTAGGATGTTCTTCCACTCAGGGCACGAGTCGGGAGTACACACAGGTACCCAGCCTCCACCCACTCTTTTCACAGGGTGGACGCCGTCCCCCTCCTGCCAAGAAGTGGGCCCCACAGAAATATGCTGAACTTGTCCAGTGTAATTTTCAGACACTCGGCCACGTTCAGCAGCACCTGACTAGTCTGCTTTCCATTCCCATCAGCAACGTGCAGGCAGTGAGGGGCTTTTTTTCAGAGAAAGACAGAAGTTAAGGGGCCATCGGGCCTCCTTTTGATCACTAGAGGTGTCCTGGAACCTCACAAATACAAATGCACCAGCGAGGAAACAAAAGCACACAGCTTGTTATCTCTTCACAGGTACTTAAGAGATGCATGCTTTTTACTTTGTTGTATATAAATAGGCGCGTGCACTGTAAGAATATCATCGTTAGTTTTGTTAAAAAAGGGAAAGATCATAAAAATGTAAATTCGTATAGGCCAATCAGCCTTCTTAATGCTGATTTCAAGATTTTGATGAAAATATGGGCCCAATGTTTTACCCTGATTGCCCAGGCTTTAATCCACCCTGACCAGTCTGGCTTTGTGTCTGGGAGGTCGATGTCGTCAAATACCGGGTTTTTAATCCAGACCCTTGATCATGTTTCTATCAACAAAATTCCAATTTTGGTTTCAATGGTCGATGCCGAAAAGGCATTTGACCTGGTAAACTGTGAGGCTTTATTTCTCGGTATGCAAAAATTTGGCTTCCCGGCCCAGATAATTACTATGTTGAAAAATATTTATCAAGGTGCCCAAGCCAGGGTGGTAGTTAATGCCAATGTGATAGGGACAATCAATATTAATCGAGGAACCAGACAAGGGTGCTCGATGTCCCCCATTTTGTTTACTTTTTTTATTGAGCCCCTAGCAATAAGAATTCGTGAATACCTCGAAATCAAAGCACCAATAGAAGGAATGGCGAAATTAAAACTATTCGCCGATGATATAATCTTATATCTACGACCTGATAAATCCAATTTGGATCAAGTTCTATTTGAATTTGGTCAATTTGAACAGATCGGTGGATATAGAATTAATCAAAGTAAAACAGAGATTCTAGTAATGAATGCTGATTGTAATTGTTTGCCTTTAAATCTTAAATCTCAAGCCCTAAAAACAGAACAGATTAGATACTTGGGTATCTGTTTCTAATCAGTTCGATCAACTATTTAGTTTGAACTATTTATTTATGCGTAATAAAATAAAAAATTAGCTTGATAGATGGACTCTTCTTCCTTTAACTTTAATTGGCCGTGAAGCATTAATTAAAATGTCAATACGCCCCTCATTAATTTTTCTTTTTATAAATGTTCCGTTAAAGATCAACTCTAATTTCTTTCAAGAAATTGAGTCATTGATCAGGGATTTTGTTTGGAATAAGAGAGCATCTAGGGTCAAGTTGCCAGTATTGCAGTTGGGAACTGCTCAAGGGGGTTTAGCATTGCCAAATATTCGTTTTTATTATATGGCAGTGATTATGGATCTCGCAGCACGTTTATTGGATCCTAATGGGCTGCTTGATATGTTTTTCTATCACAGAATGATACATGAAGCAGGTTCGCAAGTCCTGATTTTTAAAAAAAACAGTTAAACCACCCAAAAAGACCAGGTATAAGACTATTCGGGAATTCTCCGACAGACTACAGTCTTCTTTTAAACTGGTAGGGTCCGGTGGTTTTTATTACTTAAAATTGGAAGAGTGTAAGATCTTTGGGCTACAAAATCATTCTAGTAAGCTCAAAAAATGGAGAGATTCTGGATTGGGCGATTTGGGCTCTTTTTTTCTAAGCTGGAAACTTATCACCTGGCAAGAGGTCCAGGACAGGTCTAGTCGTCAATTAAAGACGGGGTTTTTGGAATATTTGCAGATTGTAAATTTAATAAATAAATACAGTCTTTCGGAATGCGGGTCACCATCATCTCTGGCTAATGCCCTTTATAAAGCAAAATTAAAAGGAGTGGGGAATTGGTATGCTTTATTGAGTAAGGGCGAAGAGTCGTCTTTGGTTGAAGGTATCTTGGCCAAAATAACTTATGAAACTAACTGCTCCTTCTCGAGGCAGAAATGGAAGCAGATCGCCCAGTTAGGAGGTAAGGCCCTTAGAACTGCCAATTTCAAAAGGATGTAGTTTTATCCCGTTGGCTGGCCTATTTTACTCCAAAAGCTTGAAATAAACGCTTTCGGGGAGTTGAAAATAAATGCTTACGATGCCAACTTCAAGAGGGGGGCGACTGGCTTCATATTTTTTTTACTTGCCCTAAACTCGAAATATTTTGGCGTAAAATCTTTTTATCAATAAGTCAGGCTATTGACAAGAGGCTTGATCCTGAAGCTGAGGTTGCTTTATTTGGTATTTCGACAAAAAGATCTGACTTGTCTAAAGCCGAAGAATTTTAAATAGCGATCAGCTCTTTAGTAGCCCGCTCCCTAATTCTTCAAAATTGGAGATCAGAGGAGATTCCTTCTTATCTAAAGTGGGTGAATAAAATGAAAAGGACAAAGTTTGAAGAGGCCTACGCTAAAAGAGTTGGGGCAATGAATAAGTTTACTAGAAACTGGAAATTTTTTAATAATGATTAATTAATGTCCGGCACTTAGCACTTTAGCATAGGACACTTTATCTATATAAGAAGTCCAGGATTAGTAAATATGCACATCTTTTCTGGGTTGGCCAAGGGTACCGATAAGAACTATAATGTATGGTTGTCTATATATTCTATGTTTAAGTATTTTGCACCATTTGTATCCTTCTGGAATTGAGATTTTAGAAATGACTGTATGCTACACTTTTTGTACCGGTTTCCTGCTTCGTATCAACCATAACAGCTAAATGCTATTAATTAATTAAGGTTTTTATTAGATCTTGTTTGATGTTTTCATAAGTTTTTTTATCCTTGATCATTGATTATCCTATAATGTTTCTATGCCCATTCTAGCTGCTCAATAAATTTTTTTTTTTTTAAAAGAATGTCAGATGGGTTGGTCTGTCCCAGTATTTACACAAATAATAATTTAAATAGATAGCACTATTTTATTTCTTTTATAGCGCTACTCATCCCAATGCAGAGTGTTAGAGCGCTTTACATAACATACACATTATCCATTCCAAATAAATCCTGTAAGTGCGTAAAATAATGTACAAGATGTGTTACATGAGACAGTCAGGATTACAAAGTGTAGGAGTCAAATATCCTTTAAAGCTCACTGTGGTCTATTTGAAGGATTACAATGTATTAACTGCAAGAAACAAAAAGATGTCTGTGTTCAAAGCAGTAATACACTTACCTATCTTGTTTGAAAAGCGGGGACCCCTACCAGGCAAATGTGCTTGCTATACGTAGGGACATTTAAACTTTATGTAAAGAGACCAATAGCAAGCTTCTATTTAATATAAGCATAATCAAGGTGCAAACAAGTCAGTAACCATAATAAATAATATACAAAAAAACTCTGTTTTCAATTTATATTGTGTTACATGAGACAGTCAGGGTTACAAAGTGTAGGAGTCAAATATCCTTCATAGCTCACTGTGGTCTATTTGAAGGATTACAATGTATTAACTGCAAGAAACAAAAGGATGTCTGTGTTCAAAGCAGTAATACACTTGCCTATCTACATAAAATAAAAATCTGTGATCAGGATATTACATGATATGCTCTCACCATTATTATTATTCCTTGAGATTTACTGGGCACCTCTGCAGCAGATGCCTTAAACCCATGAAATGTTTTAAAATGCAGACTTTGCAACCAATTCATGCTTTATTGTTGGGCAGCTCCTCATTGGGCTAGTGCTTCAATGCCCAACTGGTCCGTCGAAGGGGCTCTTTGCCAGTGATCTTTTCAAATGCTATGCAAATTAGTAGAACTGGAGATATTGATTTTTAAAGTTTATAGTAAACCAAAGTGTTTTTGGGGATATCTGGTTGTGCCAGACCTGGACAAAGTCGCAAGTTGAAGCTGACCAGGATGGAGCCAGGGAACCAGTTAGACATCTTAAATCCTGCTTGCAGAGTGTTGAGTGTATCCGCGTTAAAGTTGCATCACGTAGTAAGGGAAGTGCACCAGTTCTGAGATGCAGCGAGGCTGCAGTGCAAGGTCCTGTTGTGTTGAAGCTGAGGATCCTTTTGACGGGGCTTGCGATGCAAAGACTGGTGTTGAGGATGAGCAGTGAAGTTCCGATGCAGAGTTTCGGCATTGTCATTGAGGCTGCCGTTGACGAGGGATGTGAGGAACTTGCACCAAGAAAAGCGTTGCATAACGGCAGTTCTGAAGACTATGCGTTAGTCCCAAGATGTGGGAGGCAGCAGCGATGCAAGTCTTTTGTGATGGCTCCAATACATGCAGCAGCGGTGATAAGTTGGTTCTGCTCAGGGATGCACCTGTCAACCAAGGAGCCGCTTCAGTTGTGCTCCGGATGCATCGCTCAGCAGAGAAGATGCGTCGGTTCCGCTGCCAAGCACTTTAGGCCCACTTCCACAGGTCCAGGACTGAGTTGGCACCACTTGGCAGCGTAGACTCACAGATGGCAGGCTTTCCACCCCCTGCATCTGGTCTCTTTTGTGTCCCTGAGGCTTTAGATCAGGAGGACAGCCAGCTAGCCCTGGGAGACACTCTGGATTCTGGGGTCAAATTATGCAAGTCCACTCCTGCTGCATGCTGCCCTCTTGCCAGGGTCAAAAGATCAGCACAGTAAAGCAGGCATCCAGCAGGGTGGCAGTCCTTTAGCAGCACAGCAGTCCTTCTTACTGGCAGAGTATTCACAGGTCCAGAAGTGTACTGGAGTGGGGTTGTCTGAGGTACAATACTTACACCCAGTGGTGCCTTTGAAGTGGGGGCAGACTTCAAAGACACGGCTTTGAAGTACACAGAGCTGCTTCCTTCCTGCCCTGGCTCCAGACTTACTACAGGGAGATATGCAGCCCTTTGTGTGTGGACAGGACACAGCCTATTCAGGTGCGCCCAGCTCCTCGCCCCCCTCATGTGAGAGATGGTCCAATGAGACACACCTAAGCTCCCATTGTGTGTGGCTGTCTAGGTGGGAAATCCACAAAGCCCAACTACACCCAATAATATGATCGGAGACAGGCTACAGATAAGAACATGCCAACTTTCTAAAAGTAGCAAACACAATAAGATGATGGACAGAGTGCTGAAACATTTCAGACACTTGCCCCCAGTCACATCTGGGTTTAATCCGTCATCATTCTTTTGCTTACTAAGCCACCACATATGGCTGGTTTTAAACTGGAATGGTATGGGGAGCAAAAGAATGATGGATTTAGGCCCAGATCTCTTTCTGACAATTTTGTAATGCAGGCATTTGTAGTATTTGATTGCTGCTACAATAATGATTTGCACGTGGTCACTTTATCCCATAGAAGCAAAATTATATATAAACAGCTTTACTGCAGTAATGGACGCTGTGCAGCATGATTTATACTGAAAACGCAGTACGAACTTTGAATATACCAAGATGGTGCACCTTGGGATGTGTAGTATGCCAGCACAGGTCACATGACCTTTTGAATTTAAACAGTTGCATTCAGCATTGTAAGGATACTCACCTGTGAACAAGTCTTGGAATAGACTAAAGGCATCAGGTCACCAGCATGCAGCCAGTACAATATGATAATTAAATGCTCAGATGTATTCCAAAATCGGGCTCTGCCCTTTGTTTTTGTGGACGGAATTAACTGGTTCTCCATTCCCGTTGATGCAGTAGCTGCCCTGAAGGGCCGGAGGCCCCCATAATGGAACTGTGTTTGAGGTGATTATATTTGGGGGCACGACCCGCTTGCCTTGCACCAGATTAATTGGATGTCCCTGGTATTTCTGGAGCGGAGGTGAGATAGGGAGATGAGAGAGACAATCTCTCTCTCTGACAATTTTGTAATGCACGCATTTGTATTATTTTATTGTTGCTACAGTAATGATTTGGAAGTGGTCACTTTAACCCATGGAACCAAAATTATATATAAACATCTTTACTGCAGTAATGGATACTATGCAGCATGATTTATACTGAAAACTGCAGTACAAACTTTGAATATACCAACATGGTGCACCTTGGGATATGTAGTATGCCAGCACAGGTCACATGACCTTTTGAATTTAAACAGTTGCATTCAGCATTGTAAGGATACTCACCTGTGAACAAGTCTTGGAATAGACGAAACGCGTCAGGTTACCAGCATGCAGCCAGTACAATCTGACAATTAAATACTCTATCTATATTGTTTGTGTGTGTATGTGAACCATAAGTAATATATACATTTGTATATGTATCTGTACAATGACATGTACATATCTAAATACATGCATATATAATCAAATTATACATGCTTTACATTTGTGTTTTGAGCATGGTGGTGATGTAGGAAAAAGCACCTCTTGAGTACTCTTCTGTTGATAAGATGGTTATTCATAGATCTTTTGTTTGGAGTGGAGTTTCAACTTTTGGCTGCTTGAACAAAGAAAGATGTACCACTCTTTGGGCCAGATGTAGGACTCTTTTTTTGTGTCCGCAAACGAGAGAACCTCCCGTTTGCGGCCGCAAAAAAGGGTAATAGCATGTACAAATGCTATTTTTGCGTGTCCCTGACTCCCAAGGGACCTCTTCCCTTTAAACAAAAAAAAAAAGCTTCTTTATTAAAAAGCAGTCCCAGACATGGTTGTCTGCTGAGCTCAGCAGGCCACCATCCCTGGGAGGGCTGTCATTCCCAATGGGCTCGCAAATTGCGAGAGGCTCATTAATATTAATGAGCCTTGCGATTTGCGACCCCTTTGGGAATTGCAAACAGTGTGAAATACACTGTTGTACATCGGAAATTGCGCCTCTCAAATTGTGACTCGCAAAAGAGTCGCAATTAACGATGCGCAATTTTCTTGGTCGTACATATGCCCCATAGTTTTTTTCATGTATACTGGTTTTTAGAGGTGAGGTGGCAATCTGGAGTGGAGGTTCCTTTGTTGCATGCATTTGGTGATTTTATTCCTGATAAGTGCTCCTGTTCCATGTATGGCTTTGTGGGTGATACAAAGCAGCTTGAAGGTCAATCTTCTGGCAACTGGGCCCTCAAGGCAGGGGAGGTGTGGGCTTGTAGCTTTACATGTAGGGGTAGTCTGGCAGCAGAGTTCTGAATTCAATGTTGGTTTTTCATAGTTGATAAAGATGATTCGTGTAGAGGCCATGGGCATAATCAAGTTTACACAGTACAAGAGAGATAGTGGCTTGGACCCTGTGTGGAAATCCTAGGTGGAGGAAGATGTGTTGCAGAGTTTTCATAGTAATGAAGCTTGATCTTGCCAACTTATCCACTTGGGCATACATTGATAGCTTGGAGTCCAAGGGTTCTTACTTCCTTGGATACTTTAGGAGGTGGTCCCAGGTTGTCAGGCCAGGCGCATAGTGGGTCGTAATTTTTCTAATTACAATATGTGAGTATTTAAATTTTGAACGCATTCAATTTGCGATGGCTCCATGTCATCCATGGATCAACGGCTGTGAGGCAACTGAAGATTTTTGTGATTCCAATGTCTTTGGGGATTTCCAGTTTAAGAAGTATTTGTATGTCATCTGTGTAGTTATAGCTTGTGAGCTGAAATTAATTGGTTATTGGTAATGACTTCATGGGTTTGTTGAAAAGCATGGTGAGATGATTGAGCCGTGAGGGAGCCCTGCTTTTGTGAAGTATGGTTTGGGTGAAAAGGGGGAGTTTGGATGACAATTGCTCTGTTTTGAAGGTAGGACGTGATCCAATCTAGAACAACCCCTTCAGTACAAGCTATGTAGAGTCTTTGGATTAGAGTATCATGATCAACTGTGTCGAAGGCAGCAGAAAGGTCCAAGAGAAGTAGTACAGTGACCCCATTCGGTCCATAGTTATTAAGGTATGTGGATCCAGCTTTGTTTTAGTTAATAATGGGTGTATGTATGCCTTTTTAAGTCTTCTGGGAAGATTTCTGTAGTTAAAGAATTATTGATGATTGTTCTGACTGGTGTAGCAGCTGAGGTATTTAAAAGAATGTTCTTGAAGATTTGTGGTGGACAAGAGTCAGAAGGGCAACCGGCCCGCCTGCTTGCTTTGACAAGATCCATAAATTCACTTTGTGATAGCTGTTTGAAGGAATGCAGAGGCTGGGATAACCTACCCTTAAGGGGATTCTTGGAAATGGGTTGGTGCTGTAGGTTTCTTTTTGTTTTAAATAGGAGTCCAACATGTCTGCATTGGTTGTGTAATGATTTGTCAGTAACTTCTTGAGGAATGGGATGTGTTCCTTTGTACATTTAGGTTTAAGAAATTCAGTGAGCACTTTGTAAAATTATTTATTTGCACATTTAGCTTTTTTAATTCTGTTTGAATTGTACCTTTTTTCGATTTTTTGATGGTTGACTTGTATAATCTGTTGACTGTGTATGTGGAGTTTGTCTTGATTATTTGCCCTTTATTTTATCTTTTTTCTGCATTCATCATAGTTGCTTGCTTTCTTTTGTCCTGTTTTGTTGTTCTTTATGGTATTAGGAAATCAAAAGCTTCATGGAGCCATTCATAAACTTTTTGTACTGAATTTGTCTCAAGATCTGTATTCAATGTTAGTTGTGTTACTAAGTATTCAAAATTGAGTTTGTTCCACAGTCAATATATGGTTGTATGTAAGGTGGCCTTAGGTGTGATGATTTGTGGTGTTTTGTTGGAAAGCTACTAGATGGTGGTCTGACAATGAAAGGTAACCAGTTCTGGATTTGCAGAAATGACATCTAGGATGTGTCCAGCAAAGTGTGTGGGTTTGTGGATGATCTGATGTAGGTTTAGTGTGTGTAGGCGAGTGATGATAGTTTTTGGATGGGGCATATTGGATATATCAAACAATAAGTTTAGAACACCAAGGATGCATAGGTTGGAGTGTAGTGTCATAAGGTTTGAAACTTTGTCTAGAAATATCTCTGGGAATGTTGCTTTGCTAGGGGGTGGTCTGTAAAGAAGGAGGAAGTTATAGGAGGGTGGCATCTGGTGATGAGGACCTCACAACCATATGTGGAAATGGAGGAATGGCTTCACGCAACACTGGAGCCATGTGCTCTCCCAACCATGATTCAGTTATAAAGAGTAAGTTTGGTTGTGTGTCAGTGAGAAGGTCGCAGAAGTGGTCCTTGGTTTTTAGAGCATGATCAAGCATTTATTAGTAGGCAGTCTAGAGATTGTGTTTTGGTGGTGGAGAGACTTTGTTTTCTAGAAGAGTGAGTAGTATTCCTTGAACTTGTGTATCAGTGTTTGTATTGACTGTATCAGGAAAGCAACATTATTGTTTGTTTATATTGTAATCCTCGTCCAGCAGGTTTAGAAGGTATTTTCTTGTGTCTGTGTGTGTTAAGGGGGTGGAGTTAGTGGTTGAGAGTGAGTTGGTGGACTGTTTTGCTTTTGTAGAGTAGCCTTGTGTAATAGACAAGGACATACAAAGTTGTGAAGAGTGGCATGTGTATTTCGTTTGTGTCTGTTTAGGGTGGAAGGTGTATGGGTTGGGGTGGTGGTGGAGCATGTGGGTCATGTTTTAAGGCTATAAATTGTGCAATAGATGACAGGCGGGAGTGAATGAGTGTTGTTGTGTTGGGGTATTTGTGGTAGCTTTTGGTGAGGATTGAAAATGTGGTAGTAAAGTTGGTTTAGAATGTGTTTTATTTGTGTAGTCATGATGGTGGAAATGGGTGTTTGTTTCTATTTTGTGATGGAATGGAGTATGAAATTGTGTCTGCACATGAGATTTTGGTGTGCTAGTGTGTGTTGTGTTTTGTTTTTGTAGAGTAGTGATGTGACATATTGTTGATGTGAATTTTTGTGAAGTCTTTGCATGTAGAGTACTGTTTGTGAGTGGAAGTTGAATGGAAAAGGGGGTGTTGATGTGAGTTGGTGGAGAGTATATGTGCTATGTGAGAGCGGATGTACTGGAGTTATGAGTGTATTAGATTTGGTAGCAGGAATAGGTACTGTGTGGCGCAGTGGAGTGAGAGGATTTTGTTGTGTGTTTTTGATAAGAAGGAGAGGGTGGTGGTGTTGGATGATAAGAGAGAGGGTTGAGTCTAGGGTTGGTGGTGATGGAAAGGGGTCTGTTAGGAGTATGTAGATGGTAGGGCTGGTGGTTTGTGTGAATAGGGAGTGTGTCTGTGTGTGTGAAGGGATTAAGGTTCTGTATAATATGGGGCTCTGTTTTATTGGTGATGTGTGAATTTTATAGCGGCATAGCACAGTGGTGGTTTTTGTGAGAGTGAAGGTGCCATTGTGTAGCAATAGGGGTGGTGTGTTGTATAGATGTTGTTTTTGGGGTTTAGTAATGGTTATTGAGATGTTAAAATATGGATAGAGTTTGTTTGTTGTAAATGACCAGTGTGTGTCTGCTAAGATTTTTATTATGTTTGCGTATGTGGATGAGTTAAGCTTGTTGCTGATAAATGGAAGAATTGGAGAAAAGGGAAACCTCTATGGCCCAAGACCCAAACAGGCAACTGCTCTTGTCCTCAACACCCAAGCTGAGATGTCCTAAGGTTAAATAGCCCTAGTGATCAGGTGACCTTAGGCCAATGGGAACTCTAGTCCTAGCCAGTCAGAACCGTAGCCCTAAACCAGAGGTCTTGAAACTGTGGGGCGTGACCCCCAGGGGGTCCATGTAGTCCTGGGAAGGGGGGTCGCGCTTTTCCAGGCCTCACTTCTGCCTGGAATCTAAAACATGTGCTCTTCTTTTTTTTTTTTTGTAAAGTTTTTATTGATAATCAAAAGCAGAGACATATCATTCTTGCAGCAATGTACATAAGACACAATGACCCACACAGTATTGCAGTACTAGTATCCCGAATCATACATCTTATAAAAGCACAATGCGATTCACGTCCATTTTGTTTGTGGAAAAGAGCAATACAATACAAGCCCAAATCTCAGTACTAGCAATTTAATACTAATTAAGTCCACTAATCAAATCGTATCTTCCTGTCCAGATGCAGGGAACTTATACTGCGATCTGCCCCACGGAGCTACGAATCAAGACCCTCATCAAAGTTTGTCCCATTTTTCTTGGAAGCTAGATAGGTTTGGTATAAGCCCCAGAAGTTCTTAGGCCGATTGTGAGGGGTAGTAGGTCACTATAGAACTCTGTTTGTGTGCTACAGTACATAATGTTTTTTGACCAGCTGATTTTAATGGGAGTCGGGCCCCGGGACCATCAAATTGCTACTCTGCGCTTAGCCATTAAGAGTCCAATGTCTACCAGTCGTCTAATTACTTTAGGTAGCTGTTTGGAATATCCCAAAAGAGCAAGCATAGGGTCAGGTTCAAGTGTAGTGTCTGTGACGTCTCCCAAAGTCTTAAATATCAAAGCCCAAAAGGCCACAATCCCAGGGCAGAACCAGGCTAAATGGAAAAAATCTGCTGATTTAGCACCGCAACGATCACACTCTGCAGTGTCACGTAATCCATAACTGCAAAGCCTCTCTGGAGTATAATATACCCTGTTCAAAAATTTTAAATGTATCAACCTGTGTCGTCCATTTAATGAAATGTGCTTGGTGCTCTCACAGCAATATTTCCATACTTTGTCATCAATAACTCGCTCCAGGTCTGCCTGCCACGCTAACCTAGCCTTTGTGAAGTGGTTGCCACGCTAACCTACTTTGTGAAGTGGTTACCCCGGTATCCCTGAGCTGTGTTATAGATCTTGGAGACAATTCGTACTGGAGAGTCAGCCTTAATAACATATGTATGCAGAGCAATATCTGGTGGCTCATCTAATGCACTGCCTAGGAGGTCTTTCAAAGATTACCTCATCCTGTGAAAGTGAAATTGTGTCAATAGTGTGGCATGCTGCCTCCCTGCTCGGCCTCGCCCCAGGTTATCGCTTTAACCTCCACAAACATATCTCCTATTGTATAACTATTTATGGAGTTCAAGGCCCTAATCACCCCTTTTTATTTGTATGGTGACAACCAGAGGCACCATTCTAACGGTGTCCGAGGGGAGTATAGAATGACACCTGCTTGTAATTTCAGAAGGAGATGCCATGCGTGTATTGTTACATTAATGGAGTCTAGGATTCCAGTCCTGCGATCAGGTTGTTTAAACAGGAGCGTTGGCAATGGGGATGGAGCCACTACCACCTTCTCAATCTGAATATGCGGAGTATCAGCAGGGCCATGCATCCAGTAGTGCGCATGTGTGCCCTGAGCTGCGCTATAGTACAAATCTATGTCCGGAGCTCCCAGTCCACCCAAGCTGTAAGGCAGCGTAAGGATGTCCCACTTAACTCGGGCGTGCTTCCCAGCCCAGGCTTATTGTACTAATAGGGCTGTCAGCAACTGAAAGAAAGACCTCGGAATGACCATGGGAATATGCGTAAATAAAAACAGGAAATGTGGGAGGACCACCATTTTCATAAGCGACTCCCTGCCCGCCAACAACCGGGGCAAGCGTATCCATCGGTCCACGTCGTCTTGCAACTTGGATACCGCTCTGCCGTAATTTTCTTTAAAAACCACATCAGAGTCAGTGTGTACTCTAATGCCCAAGTATCGGACCGGCTCAGTCGTCCAACTCAAAGGGTATTCCGGCATAAACGGAGCCATATCTAAAGTCAGCGGGAAGATGGTCGATTTTTTACAATTAACCTTGAGGCCTGACTTCGCTCCAAAGAGAATCACTTATCGCAGCACTGGCGACATATTCCGGTCAGGGTCTCTAATATATAACAATGTATCATTTGCGTATGTGGATATAATCAAATTATAGTTTGGAAAACGTATACCCCTAGGGCCGTGATACTCGCGCAATGCGCAGGCTAGAGGTTCCGCAACCAGGGTATATATTAATGGGGCGAGCGGACACCTCTGTCACGTGCCTCTGGTAATAGGAATTGAATCGGTAACCAAGTCGCCAATCTTGATCCTAGCTGTAGGGGAATTGTACAGCACTCCCACCATCTGCAAAAAGACACCCCCTAGCCCCATTCTCGTCAAAACCTGGCTCATAAACCACGACTACATGGAATCAAACGCCTTCTATGTATCACGGAACACTGCCACCACCTGTGTGTCCTGCCTAGTATGTTGTATGGCCCCAAACACAGTCCTCAAGTTAAATGCGAGATTTCAACAAGGGACAAAGCCGGCTTGCTCTGGTGATATCAGAAGTGGCACTAGGGGAGACAATCTGGTCGCTAAGATCTTGGCATATATTTTTGTGTCCACATTTAGGAGTGACAATTGGCGGTAAGATGCGCATTCAGTCGGTGATTTATCAGGTTTGAGTATTGTAACAATTGGCGCTTCCCGCATTGAGGGTGGCATAATTCCCGTTTCAATCATTTCCTCAAACAGTGTCTTTAAGTGCGGAATTAATAAGGCCCTGAACTCCTTAAAAAAGGTGACTGTTAGACCATCTATGCTAGGGGCACTGCTAGATTTCATCCTGGCTAGGGCGGAGGCTATTTCCTCAACTTCTAGTGGGCTCATAAGGTATTCTCTATGTTCGTTCATCAGCCAGGGCAATTTAATGTGTGCCAGGTAATCTAAGGTAGCTTTGTCGTCCCTCTCACCCTCAGAGCTATATAATGACGCATAATATTGCTTAAATCTGTTGGCAATTTCCTGTAGTTCAATTAGTGGTTTCCCCATAATCTTCATTAATGACTGCCACACTGGCCTTCTCCCTACGTTTTTTAAGTAGCGAGGCCAGTACCGAGCCCGGACGTTCTCCCTCTCCGTATATACGGGCTGTCGCATATTTGCCTAGGTGCTTAATTTCTGCATCAGCCGTAGAGTGGTACTCTTGCAGCGTCAGATGCAATTCTTGTGTAATACTCTCGTCTGCCTCTGTTTGTGACTTAATGCTCTAGGGTTTTTAAAGTGGTCTCTAAGTCCGAAATGCGCTCCCGAAGGGCGCGCAGGACACCGGAGTGTTTAGCCATGGCTATCCCTCGGATGTAAACTTTAAAAGTGTCCCCGACTGTTAAAAATAAGTCCACTGACCCAATGTTAGTCTCGAAAAAGGTTTCAATGGCTTCTGCCAGTTCAGCTTTAAAAAACCGGGTCGAGTAACGAGTATGGGGGGAACCGCCAAGTGAAAGGGGGTATATGTTTCTGTGGGGTGTCCATGACGATCTGGATCGGGGCGTGATCCGAGAAAGTGCATGGGAGTACAACGTATCTCTAGAGACAAACAGTCAATCCTGGTGTGTAAATCATGATACGCTGAATAGTGTGTGTAACCGCCGTGATCTGGCGAGCGTGTACGCAATACGTCGCATAGATGTAGTTGGGTGGCAGCCGCTACAATAGACCTAGCCGCGGCTGTGGGGTGTCGCTCCGGACCTCCTGACCTGTCTAAGTGTGGGTCTAACACATAATTAAAGTCGCCTCCCCAGAGTTGGGGCCCCGTGTCATTACCACTCATTCTTGCCAGTAAGTTTACAAAAAAAGTTGGGTTATCGTAATTTGGGTCATAGATGTACTAATACTAGCCCTAGCCCTCTCCCACTGCTTCGTGATATAGGGAAGCGACAATCTGGATCGGTCTCCAGTGCCTCCAGCTTAGTTTCCGATCTCGGATTCACCCTGGTAATCACCCCCCGGGCATGAGATGTAAACCCTGCAGCGTGTACGTTTCCCTGGAGCCGCCTGTGCTGCAGCAATGCACTGTGTAGGGGCAAGTGTGTCTCCTGCAAGAGCTCAATGTAAATACCACGTTTATTGAGATAAGCTAGGACTTTCCGCAACTTCCTATGGTCATTTAAACCGCAGACGTTTCAAGTTAAAAATGTTATCTTACAAGTTTGCGATTGCATCTAGAACATTGATAGTGATCTTGGTGTATTGCTGTTTCTATGCGGTACCTTGTGTCTACGCACTATGCTATGCCTTGTCAAAACAGACATCTCTGCACATATGAAAACAGGAGATTTTGGTCTCTGTACCTTCCCCCCCCCCCCCCCCCCCCCCACCCACGGCATGCAGACCCCAACTTTGCATGCGCAAAACAATACCCACACAACATCAGAAAAATAACATTTTTCGGTTCCATAAGACAAACAAAAATAGGCAGTACGCCTATGGGTGGTTCACACACGTGGGTGGATGTAACCTGTTCCTCCTTCCATCCCGCTCCCATAATGCCACATGGCACTTACGCCTGTCGTCAAGCTATTATTGTGATTATCTGACTAACAATACCATGCCTTCCCTAATATATCACCGTATCAATTACAAAGAATAGTATTCTGATTGTGCTACCCCACTTAGCATCTATAGTGACTACTGTGACTGTTTACAGATGCATTATGTATCTTCCATGCCACAACCCTTCAGTGTTCATGGGTCAAATAGTATAAACGTGCCACTACAGGTATATACAGTTCCTTTCGTGCAAACAAAAGTCTTATCGGCAAAAAGAAGTGATCCGATTTAAGTCCTGCTCCTCAAGGCAGCCTCCGGTCGCTCCCTCTCGATCTGGTGATTCTGCAGTGCACCCTCTGTCCTTGGACCATTCCTTCAGTGCTTTCTGTAGCTGTTTTGGATCGATGAATATCCGGGAGCGGCCCTGTCTGTGAACCGCAACCGCCCTGGGTATAGCATTGCATAGTCTAAGTTCTGGTCACTCAGCTGTCTCTTCAGCGGAGCGAATAGTCTGCGAGCCTCTTGCACTCGAATAGTGAAATCAGAATATAAAGAAATAGTTGAACCCTCGTAGTGTAGTGTTTGTTTCTCCCTCGCTGCTTTTAACGCTCTGTCTCTGAGCAGTTTGGCAATGATAGGCCTCGCAGGTGCTCCTGGTGGGGGTCTCGATCCCAACGAGCGGTGTGCTCGCTCCACCACGAACATTGAGGAAATCCTTTCCCTACCAAGTAATGACACTAGAAGCTCTTCGACGAATAGCTCCATGTTCCCCACATTGGTGGATTCCGGAAGGCCTGTGATGCGTATATTGCTACGTCGGGACCTCGCTTCCAGGTCCTCAGCCTTATCCTGTAGAGACTGCAAGAGTTTCCCCATCTGCTTTTGATCAGTATTCAGTTCTGTCTGTGCCTCCTCGACCACCGTGACTCTGCGCTCCGCCATGTCCAGACTCTCCTTGTGCTTATCCAAGCGTTCCGTCATTTGGTCCATTCGGAGTGCTAAGAAGTCAATCTTACAATCAATGGTGGATAAGCTTTTCTGCAGACTCTTCTGCATTGCAGCTAAAATAGTTCTTATATCTCCCTCCTCTGGTTCTAGCTCGTCCGATTGTGCATTCATGTTCCCAGTTGGAGTTGGGTCCCTTAATCTAGACTTCCATTGTTCGAAGTTCAGTTTCAGCTGCGTTTTGTCTACCTTAGCCATAGTGCCACACTGGAGATCCCAGCGCTAGAGTATCTCAGTGATATGCAAGGCTTGCAGCCGCGACTAACAAACTCAAGCAAACTGGTGGCAATCTCCCAGAGTCACGGAAATGCTGAGTACGTCTTGGCAGCCTCCGATATGTTTACCAGGGTAGCTGCGTAATTTTAAGGGGGTCCGCAGCCGCAAGCCCTGTAAGGCAGCAGTCGCTGCCAGCGGGAACTCCAGCCCGTCTAAGTCAGCCGTAGGTATCGCCTCAAGTGCAGCTGACTCTCTGAGGGGTCAAGGCCATGCAGCAGCTGTGGCACCAGTTTACAGGCCGCCCGGAGGGCCAGGGATTAGCAGTATTCGCTCTGTTCGGTGCCAGACAGGTATATCATTATTGTATAGGCATAGGCCCAGTAATCCAGTCACTGCTACGTTGCTGGTGGGTGCGCTTTGCCTGCCTCCCTTGAGGCATTGACGTTAGGTACACAGGGCCTGGCTTCTCCAAGGCGGCTGTATTCATGACGTTACGCAGGCCGCAACTAGCGCGGCCCCGAGACCGGGCCAGACAACGTGCATCGGAGCAGCCCTCGCCCAGCCCGCAGCTCCCGATGTGCTGTTTGGTGGGAGACGGGGCTCTTGGGACAATTACTTACTCACTGCAGGTGTGCCGGCTGGTGGTCGGTCGGCTCCGATTGATCCACCTCTGCAATTGTCACCAGCCCAGTAGTGTCTGAGGGCCCAAGTCCGCAACAGACGCGTGCTCCACCATCGCTGCTCAATTCAGCGCCGGGACTCTGGGTTGTCGGGCTCCCGCACTTCGGACCAGCGGCCTGCACCATCTCACACTCAGCGGCCCTCAAAGCAGGTGGGAGTCTCCGCTCGATCTCTGTCGGCACGTCACCTACTCAACACCGCTGGTCTCAGTCAGTCCACGTCCAGCCTCCGCTCTGGTCCACTGTATCGGCACTCGCAGCCGTTTTCAGCACTGCAATTGCAACTTACTTCGTTGGCACAACCTCCGTAACCATTTGGTTGCCAGTTGAGAGCACCATAGGTTGTAAAGATACAGGATAAATTACGGATAGGTAGACGACTCGGCGGAGCACTTTAACTAAGCTGCCATCTTGGAATCAGGCAAGCTCCACCCTGCTAAAACATGTGCTATTCCTTTTGGGAAAGGACAACCTCCTGGGAAGCTTTATTTCGATCATCAAAATGCTTCAGCCAAAGTTAATCGAGTCTCTTGTGCTGTGAAAGGAAGAGGCAGGACATAGAAGTAAAACAATCCTTGGTGCCAGGAGGCCTGCTTGCCTGAATGAAATACAAATGTGCGAGTTAATCCGCAAATGTAAAGGGTGCTTGGGAGCGGTTCTGGCATTAATTGCTCAAATCACTCCAAGCATTGTGATGGCAAAGATTTACTTTTTTGTTTAGTGGTAGTAAGAAGAGTTAACAACTGGGTTGTGAAGTGCATGCTTTTAATTGTAATTGTATTTACACCACTTTCACCAATTAGGGTGGAAAAGATGGAGTGAGGCTAAGTTTCTTTCCAACAAAATGTCCTCCGTTAAACTTGTACAGGGGAATAGGCTCAAACGTCTTCTTGATATCGCTGGCACCTCTGTTCTTGGGTCTTCTTTAATGTAGAGGGCTCGAAAAACAACAAAAAAAAAAAAAAAAAAAGGAAATCAAAATCAGAGACCTTGTCTCGAATTCTATCTGTGCAAGGATAGGGAGTGAGGAAATATACACCAGCCGGTCACCAGTTGTGAAGCGGTGGGGGAGAGAACAGGCAGGACGGCACACCACCCTGCAAGGCTTACTCCGTGTCAACAACCCGCCTCCCCCTTAGTGCCCCTAACCGAGCACGTACCTCTGTTAGCCATGCTCCTCCGGGAGCGTGGCTGGCTTCTGCGTGGTGTCGCTGAAGTCTTTGTTCTCTGTCTGGGATGGCGGGCGAGGCTTCTGTAGCTCCGTTCCTTCCACTGGTTCCCGGAGTTGGTGCGAGGAGGGATCCCCGCTGGAAGGACTCTTCGGCGGCATCTTCTCCCGGTGCCTTCCGTAATCCCCCAAGCGGTGGGCGTCTTCCGGGGTCCTCCCCTTTTACGTTCTTCACCTCCGTTGGTTCAGGGAGGACGCTGTACGTGAGGCACCCCCTCGGGGCGGGGACAGTTTCTGGAAGCTGATATTCCTTAATGGGCCCGTAGTCCTGTAGTGACGCGTTGTAAGAGGTCTTCACGAGATTGTTATTCTGCAAGGATAAGAATGGCATGGCATGGTCAGGGAGGGTGTCATCTTCCAGTTCATGTGTAGAGGACTGGCTAGTAGTCTCGTGACACATCCCCCCCACCAGACTTTTCCCATTCGGGGAAATAGGGTATCCAAGATAAAAAATCTGCATTACCATTTGCGTTGCCCTTCCGATGCCGTACCTCAACAGCGAAGGGTTGAATGGAAAGGAACTAACGTAAAACCCTAGGGTTGTTTCCCTTGTTTATTCTCATCCACAGGAGAGGAGCATGGTCGGTATACAGCGTAAAGAAGGAGCCTTCCAGATAATACCGCAGCTTTTCCAGTGCCCATTTAAGGGCAAGGCACTCCTTCACTGTTGTGGGATATTTGCGCTCCCTTGGAAAGAGCTTTCGACTGATAAACAGGATGGGTCGCTCCTCTCCTTTGGTCGACAGTTTGGAGAGAACAGCCCCTAATCCTATATCCGACGCGTCGGTCTGAAGGATAAAGGGTTTAGTGAAGTCAGGGGACATCAGGACAGAGCAGGAGGTAATAGCTGTTTTCAGCCTTGAAAACGCTTTCCTGACTTCTAAAGAAAGATTGAGCAAGTCTTTGGTTTTCACTTCCTTCTTCAATAGGTTTGTGAGAGGTATGGCTATGTCAGAATACCCAGGTATGAACCTCCGATAATAACCCAGCAGGCCAAGAAAAGCCCGGACTTCTCTTTTGGTAGTCGGGAGGGGTGTATTGATGATAGCTTTAATTTTCTCCTCTTGTGGTTCAATGATTCCATTCCCCAAGAGATACCCTAGGTACTTCACCTTTTGATAGGCTACCCTTGACTTTTTAGCGTTAATGTGAAGGCCAGCTTCCTTGAGGGCATGAAGGACCTGTCTACAATGTTTAAGGTGTTTCTCCCATGAGGGGCTAAATATTATGATGTCGTTTAGGTAGGCGGAAGTGTATTCGTAATGCCCCTTAAGACCGTATCCATAAGCCGCTGAAAAGTGGCAGGGGCACCGTGGAGGCCGAAGGGCAGTACTGTAAACTCATACAGGCCGTTTAGGGAGGCGAAGGCGGTCTTCTCTCGATCTTTCTCTCGTAATGGCACATGCCAATACCCCTTAGTGAGGTCTATAGTGGTGATGTATTGGGCCTCCCCCAGTCTTTCCATCAGTTCGTCAACCCGCGGTATTGGGTAGGCATCGAGTTTAGAAACTGCGTTGACTGCTCTAAGGTCTATGCAAAACCGGATTGAGCTGTCTGGCTTTGGTACTAGAACTATTGGAGATGGCCAATTACTATTTGAAGGGCGTATGACACCCATCGCCAACATGTTCTCTATTTCCTTTTCCACGGCCAACCTTCGGGCTGCCGGTATCCAGTAAGGGCGTTGTTTTATTATCTCGCCTGGTTTTGTATGTATGGCATGCTCTACCAGTGTCGTTCGTCCTGGGAGGTCAGCGAAAATATCGGAAAAGGGACATAAAACGTTCTCGGGGTCAATACTCTGGGAGGTGGTAAGGGTGTTATTGATGTCAAGATTTCCCAGAGTGAACAAAGGGGGGGGTCACAACTCTGTAGGAGATTGGTGGACTTGGGAGGGGGTCCTATCCATTTCTTTAGGAGGTTTATTTGATACCTTTGTCTCTTGCTGGGGCTTATCTGGACGGAATAGGTGGTACGTCCTATGACTTCTGCTATTTTATATGGACCCTTCCAAGTCGTTTTTCCTATTGTCAGCGCCGAGGGAAGGGATATCAAGACCCAATCACCTACTTGTAGCTGTCTCCACTTCTTCCCCTTGTCGTAAAAGGCTTTTTGTCTCTTTTGGGCCTTCTCTAAGTTTGAATACACCAAATCACTTAATTTCCCTAGTTTTGATTTCAAGGTGTTGGCATACTCAAAAAGATCTGGGATGTCTGCTGCCTTTTCCTGTTCCCATGCCTCTTTTGTCATCTCAAGAAGTGTTCTGGGCTGGCGACCATACAAAAGTTCAAAAGAGGAACAACCAAGACTACTCTGTTTTTGTCCCCGGACAACAAAGAGGGCAAGGCGTAAAAGCGGGTCCCACTCTTTTCCTTCACTAGTCAACATCTTTTTGAGGGTTTACTTCAATGTCCCATTATACCTCTCACAAAGACCATCAGTCTGAGGGTGATATACTGAGGTTTTGATATGGGTTATATTCAACAGTTTACATACTTGTCGCATGAGGCATGACACAAAGGGTGTTACCTGATCGGTCAGGATTTCTTTTGGAAACCCTACCCGGGAAAGTAACTCTACTAGCTTCTCTGCAATGGTGGAGGTATTTGGTGACCGAAGGGGAAAAGCGTCCGGGTATCTAGTTGCATAGTCAACAATTACTAGGGCATACTGATTCCCTTTCTTGGAATTAGGGAGAGGACCGATAAGATCCATGCCTACCCTTTCAAATGGGGTTCTGATTATGGGAAGAGGCTGTAGAGGTATAGCAGGGGGTCTATAAGGGTTTTTCTTTTGACATACCTCACATTCCTGGCAATATTTAGCAATGTGAGCATGTATACCTGCCAAGAAAAACTGTTTCAGTATGTTTTCCTTTGTTTTCTCTGATCCGCTATGGCCAGCAAGAAGGTGTGAATGGGCAAAGAATAGCACTTGGTCCTGAAAACTTTTAGGCACAAGTAGTTGTGGCTGGTCCCCAGGTTTTCCTATTCTATAGAGGAGGCCGTTCTGTATCTGAAAACATGGGGTGGTAGAGGAAGGGTTATTCTTCTTGGCTTGTAACCATGCAAACTGAAGGGTTGGTTCGTTGCTTTGGGCGAACCTAAAGCTACGGTCAGAAGACCAAGGAGTTTGTGTCAACAAGTTAGTGGCAGACCTACTCCTTGCTATCACGTCACTGAACCAGGGCAAGGAACTGGGATTGTCAGTCCCTATTATGACTTCTTCTGGCAATGTATCCATTACCCCAACTCTAGAGACCCTAGGGGCATGACCCAGTAGTTCTAGGGTGACCTCTGCTATGGGATACACCTTGATGTCCCCGTGTACGCACCGTATGGGTACAGTGGTGCTAGAAACCAGCTATTCTTTTTCTACTAGGCAGGAATGGACAACCGACTGGCGGCACCCAGAATCAGGAAGAGCAAGAATTTGTTTTCTGTTCACAAAAAGACTTGCGTAAAAGGTTGCCCCGAATTCCTCCGAGTATAGCACACTTTTTGGAAGATAACTAATGTCCATGGGCTCATCTGGTGGTTTCTTTTGCGTGCAGAACCGAGTAATGTGGCCCCAGCTACCACATTCAAAACATTGGGATCCCCGGGAGGGTTGGGCCTCGGTCTTTGCACGATTGTATCTAGAAAGAGGTTCAGTTGGGGATTTTAGTGGTTTCTTTTCGGGCTTCGCTGAGGGTGCTGGTTTTTGGGTTTTCTCAGTGTCCCAAGGAAGGGAGCGGGTCTGGGCCCTGGAAAACGTGGTAGCCATCTCAATGGCTTGTTCGATAGTCAGATTGGTATGCTGACGTAACTACTTTTGGGTGGGGTACGGTAAGGCCTCCAAGTACTGCTCTAAATAGATAAGAGCCATTATGTCTTCCTTTGTATTCTCATGGGGTCTTAACCATTTGTCCGCTGCTGCTTTTAATTTAAAAAACAAAGTCTTAGGGTTCTCTCCTGGTGACCCTCTTTCCTTGCGGAACTTGACCCTATAGGATTCCTTGTCCATGCCGAGATGGTCAAGTATGATTGTCTTGATGGTCCCATAGGCGGTATTGCCATCTGCATTGGCTACTTGGTATGCGGGCTGGGCTTCTCCTGTTAATAAGGGGGCCAAAAAGAATGGCCACTGGGCTACAGGCCAACCGCATGCCCTCGCAGCCCTTTCAAAGTTCAAAAGAAATGCATCAGGGTCTTCCCCGGGTATATATTTTTGCAGTGATATATGGGGTGACCCTGAGGATGCCTGGGGAAACTGTAATTGTGTGGTAAATTGCACTTGATCCTCTGCTACCTTATGGATACACTCCACTTGTTGGGCGATGGTATCTTTAAAGAGATCTCCATCAGCCTGAGCTGCAGTCAGTTGCCTTTCTAAGGCCCTCTCCAATTTTTCCTGTCCTTTTATCAGTTATTGCACGAGGTTTTCCATTATTGTCTCATAAGGACATATGCCCGCATTCTCCACCACTTGTCACCAATTAGGGTGGAAAAGATGGAGTGAGGCTACGTTTCTTTCCAACAACTCTTTATTTTGGCTGTTAGACGGACAAAATGTCCTCCTCCGTTAAACTTGTACTGGGGAATAGGCTTGAAAACGTCTTCTTGATATCGCTGGCACCTCAGTTCTTGGGTCTTCGTTAATGTAGAGGGCTCGGAAAAAAAAAAAGGAAACCAAAAGCAGAGACCTTGTCTTGAATACTATCTGTGCAAGGATAGGGAGTGAGGAAATATACACCAGCCGGTCACCAGTTGTGAAGGGGTGGGGGAGAGAACAGGCAGGACGGCACACCACCCCGCAAGGCTTAATCCGTGTCAACAACCCGCCTCCCCCTTAGTGCCCGTAACCAACCACGTACCTCTGTTAGCCACGCTCCTCCGGGAGCGTGGCTGGCTTCTGCGTGGTGTCGCTGAAGTCTTTGCTCTCAGTCTGGAATGGCGGGCGAGACTTCTGTAGCTCCGTTCGTTCCGCTGGTTCCCGGAGGTGGTGCAAGGAGGGAATCCCCGCTGGTCGGACTCTTCGGTGCCTTCCGTAATCCCCCAAGCAGTGGGCATCTTCCGGGGTCCTCCCCTTTTATGTTCTTCACCTCCGTTGGTTCAGGGAGGACGGTGAACGTGACGCATCCCCTCGTGCGGGGACTGTTTCTGCAAGCTGATATTCCTTAAAGGGCCCGTAGTCCTGTAGTGACGCGTTGTAAGAGGTCGTCACGAGATTGTTATTCTGCAATGATAAGAAAGGCATGGCATGGTCAGGGAGGGTGTCATCTTCCAGTTCATGTGTAGAGGACTGGCTAGTAGTCTCGTGACAACCACGCTTAGTACCCCTGAGGAGGCGTTGGAGGGATGGTTAAGCAAAAATACAAATTTTAATTACTTGTGGTCTGGTATTACTAAAATCTACATTTTGGAAGCTCCATTTTATCCTAAAACTATTTGCGAAGTTTGTAGCAGTCTATCTTATAATGTGTGTAATACAAGTATAAAATAATGACTTAAACATTCACAGTGCTTTCTGTCACAAGCTGTGACCTCTTAGCACTCAAAATATATAAGTCACTATTCCCCCCTGCAACAGCCAAATTTAATTCTGTAGCTCTCTGGTTACAGACAGACCTCTGCAGTGCATTAACTGATAGAGGTTTCCTAAAATACTGTAGTGAGTTTCTCACTGAGTAACAACTTTTTAAACTGTATTTTTCATTTAAGCTACCCATTATTTTATATGTAGCTACCTGATGGTGAAAGGCCTAAAAAAAAAAAAAATGTTTTGTGGCTGATTTATGAGAGGCTTGCGCCGCTAGAGCGTCATTTTTTTTTAACCTCTGGCTGCACAAGCGTCTCAATGATCTCTATGAGGTGACACAAAATCACCCTGCGTGGCTTTGCATGGCCTCAAAGATATGGAGTAAGACAGAGCAGCGCAAGTCACTGCATTGCCTTGTCAAGTAGGCGTTCCATTGGCATTAAGGTGGGCGTTCCCATGCAAAAAAGGGTATCCTTATTCAAGATGATTAACTTTCATAATTAATATTATCTTTTTTTATATCCAAATAAATTTGACCAGTGGTTTCGTTTCACTTTTAAGATCAATCATTCATGATGAAACTTATGAGGGGGAATGCCTTGGCCCAGTGAGATGGGGGATTGAATATGTGCTATAATGGGGGGGTGGTTCTCTGTCCTGAATTTATAGGTGTACTATCTTGTGGCGTAATTAAATGTTATGTTTGTATTCAATTTCTTTAAACCGCATCGTTGAACAAATAAGCATGAACTTGCATGTCCAGCTTTCGTGAGGACTTTAGTTTGGCAACTGGTAGAGCAGATTCAGATAAGGTTAGCACTGCCTGACATGCTGTACTCATTCATGATCGCGAAGTGGGGGGCAGATGTTGCACGTCCCTCTGGATTCTCCTTGTTTAATATATGTGGCCCGTCACTGATGTTTGAACAGAATTTTGTTAAGATTTTCTCTGCACAAACTTTGACAAAAATATGAGCTTCTTTCCTGAATAATTAGTATTGGTCTAATAACTTGAACTTCTATGCATCTTTTCCTTTCCAGTTTTAGTACTATTACTTTAGTGCAATGTTAAGACGTTTCCTATTTTTATTATATGTCCTTAACTTCACCAGTATTTTTGATAGTGTAAAGATGTCTACATGATAACATTAACTGTACCACCAACCCTTTATCCCTTCCACAAATGCATACTTCGACGGCCTTATACCATAGTAATAATGTCAAAATCCCACTAGTTAAACTTGTCTGAAAATAAACCTTTATAGCTAGATCACATCTATAATCCACCCATCCAAACACTATTTTCACGCACTATTTCCACTTCCTGTTTATTATTATTATTTTTTTTTGTCCTCATCTCACCATATAGCACCTGCAATAAAGGGCAGTAAGCCATCCTTTGGACCTGAACTCCCCCTGGCCTCTGCATTTTGCATTAGCTATAGGCCTACCCAGGCCAACTTCTTTATGAAGCTAGGTGTTATCATAGGACCTGGGGGCACTAGATCAATCTCAAGTCTCTACCCCAAATTACGAGTGGTGACCAAATGCTGAGTTCCGTAACATCCAAGTGTCCAAGATCTAATCGGGCCGCACTAAATGAGGCACTCAACCATTTCTCGTAGAGTGGGGGTGATGGATCCTTCCACAGCTCACAAATCTCCCTTCTGGCAATAAGAATTAAATACATAATCAAGCCTTTTTGTGTTACTGACATCCAGTTCAACAAATCATTATTAATGCCAAAAATTACTAGAGAAAGGTTCAAGTTGATCTTAACTTTGAAGATGGCATTAAGTGCGTATTCCACTTTCTGCCAAAAGGCCCTTAATCTCCCACAATCGAAAAAAATGTGTAAATCATCAGCCGGGGAGAATTCACATCTTGGGCATTTTGCGGATGCAAGGGGAGCAAACTTAGCTATTTTCTTGGGAGTGTAGTATAATCTGTTAATAACATAAAAATGGTTCTTTTTTAATGAAGCTGGTTTAACACACTAATATAGTGTAAGGAGCGAAGGTTCATATAGCTCTACAGCAGCATTGTCCAGAGCTGACAGATTCCAAACCGTCTGTTGTGGGGGAAACTCAGCCACATCAATTTCCAGAAGCCTTTTATACCAAAGACCTGCCTCTTTTTTTTATAAGATTTGTATTTTGAAGAAGGAGCTCTATTTCCCAATTTCCACCTATATGTTCTCTCTCTGCGGTGAACCAGGAAACCAATTGGAGGTATTTAAACTTTGAGAATGAGCTACCAATCCGGGACCTTAACACCTCCCATAGATGGACACCTTCTGAGGAGATGAGATCAGTCCAGATCAAAATACCAGCGTCTTTTATAGGCTTCGCAAGGCTGTCCTCCAAACAAGCGGGCAAACCGGGGGAATCCCAAATAGGAGCAAACTCTGAATAATAACAGATCCCCCATATTCCCCTGATTTTATACCACCCATTCAGGGCTGTTTTTAATACCTTCAAACGGACCTTTTTAAAAAACCATGGGGCTCCAAACTTATATAAGAAACCCTCTCCTCCTCCTTCAAAAATAGCCATTGCCTTCAAAATCATCCCCCAATTGGAATCCCCCGGGGGAGATAAGTAGCGCCCGGACATTTTTTAATTGAAATGAAAGGGAATACCATAACAGGTCTGGAAGAGCAAGGCCTCCCTTCAAAAGTTTTCGCCTTAACTTCTTCCAGGAGAGCCTTGTAGTTTTATTGGACCAGATGAAACTGCCTATCTTGCCTTGGATTTTGCTAATATCTCTATTTGAAAAACCAAGGGGGATGGTGCTAAATAAGTAGGTTAATTTTGTCAAGATTACCATTTTTACCAAGTTAACCCTTCCATATATAGTTAAGGGTAAGTTCTTCCATCTTAGAAATAAATGATCAATCTCTTTAGACACTTTCTTCAGATTAATCTTCGGGATATCATCTAGATTGTTTGCTATAGTAATCCCGAGGTATCTAAATTCTTTACTTATAGAGCCAGCCCAGTTATCGATGTTCCAGCACATCACCTCTGTTTTGGAGGAGTTGGCAAGATAGCCTGAAAGAACGCCGAATTCCTCCAAGATTATTTCTACTCTGGGGAGTGCCTCACTGGGGTTATTGGTATATATCAACAAGTCGTCCACATAGAGGGCTACCTTGCTACTATATAGATTAACACAAAAGGGGGTGATTGACTCGTCTAATCTGATGGCTTGGGCCAAAGGCTCTATATACAGATCGAATAACAGGGGCGAGATGGGGCAGCCCTGCCTTGTCCCCCTAGTTATTGCAAAGCTAGATGTTAACAGGCCATTTAACAGAATTGTAGCAGAGGCACCCTGGTAGCAGTTGGTCAAAGTCTGAATAAAGATTGAACCCAAACCCATTGTTCTCAGAAGTTCCCATAGAAAGATCCAACAGACGCGGTCAAAGGCTTTAGCTGCGTCAAATGCTGCGATGGCCAAGGTCTCCGCCCTTGCTATTGCTAGATCAATACTGCCAATTAACTGCAGAGTCTGCTCCTGGATAAATCTGCCAGGGATAAAGCCTTTTTGGTCCCCATTTATCAAATAGGGAACTACCTTGACCAATCTCCCTGCCAATATACTCATAAAGATCTTATAATCAGCATTTAACAGGGCGATTGGTCTATATGAATCAGCTTTACGGGGATCTTTCCCTGGTTTTAGAACAAGAACAATTGTAGCTTCCTTCGAGGAGTTCGAACTCTACCTCCTGGACTATATATAGAGTTAAATAATTCACACATCCCTGGGACTAACTCATTCTGAAGTATTTTATATACTTCACCCGGGAGGGCATCAGTCCCTGCAGCTTTGTTGTTCTTAACCTTGCTAATATATAATTTTATTTCTGACTCTGTTATGTGGGCATCTAGAGAGAGTCGGCTGCTTTCAGTTAAAACAGGTAGTTTTTTAAGCTGCAACCACTTTTGGATATTCTCTGAGTTTGGTATAGACTCCTCTCTATATAGATCTGAAAACAGGGAGACAAGACATCTCTGCATGTCCCCCCATTTCCCTGAGCTCCCACCACTCTCATCAATTATTAATTCACTGATGTTATTTTTAGCTCGGTCTGCCCTTGCTTTCCAGGCTAAAATAGCCCCCGCCTTTTCGCCATATTCAAAGTGTTGCATGTTTTGGACCGACCACTGTGCCTTAATTTTTGTCTCTAATTTTCCTCTATTAAACCTGCCGTAGGTAGTCAAGATCTTTATGGACTTGTGTCATTTTTTCATTAGAATACTGGGGATTATTTGTCCTTTCCTCCTCCAATTTGCTTATATTATTTTCCAAGTTTTTAAAGACTAATGTCTCTTCTCTATTTTTTTAGCGAATCAGACTGTGAAGCTGACCTCGTAGGTTTGCTTTAAAAGCATCCCAGACAAAATCCAAGGAGGTGGAGCCCAAATTAAGACGGAAATAATCCACTGTGGAGGCTTTGAGAGCATTAATTATATCGACGTTGGAAAGCATTGCCCTTTTTAAGGTCCATCTAGGACTAGGGGTACACCTTCCCACTGCATATGAAAGAAAAATAGGAGCATGATCCGAGAGAATGGTGGGTAAAATCAGAATATCAAGAACATTCTCCAGGACAGTCCTATCGATTAATATATAGTCAATTCTTGAAGAGTGACCATATTTCTTGCTGAAAAAGGTAAAACCTGTCTTATCTCCTTGCTTTGCCCTCCACACATCGGCCAATCCCAGCTCATGCATCATATTAATCATCCCACGGCGGATATTGGGGTTTCCAACATAGTGGCTATTATTGGATCTATCCAGAATAGGGTTAAGAAGAACATTAAAGTCACCTCCAATGATGATTGGGGAGGTGGTTTCTGTTAACTTAGCCTGTAGTTTATAAATGTACGCTGGGTCATCAAGATTTGGGCCATAGAATGATGCTATAGTTAACTCCCTCCCTTCTATTTCAATCTGTGCAGTAATCCATCTACCCGACTGGTCTGAAGAGACTGATTTAATATTTACTCCAGTACCCGTTCTAACTAAAATTACCACCCCTTTAGTATGGCCTACTTGTTCAGATGAATAGAACGACTCAACCCACCGGAATTTACTAAAAGAAGCCCTACTTTCCAAGAGACTCAAATATGACTCTTGGAGAAGGAAGACCTGAGCTGCGGTTTGTTCAAGATATTTCATAACCAATCCGAGCCTCCGTGGGCATCTAAGTCCGTTACCATTCCACGAAATGAAGTTAATACTTCTATTCATTGTGATTGCCCCTTATCAAAGCTTTATTCAGATATTCCGAACACTGCTTACTTATTACCAAATTTCTTTGAGAATGAGGATATTTTTTTGAATTTTTCCCCCTTGCAGCCCCACCCGTGCTCCCCTTTCGACCGCTTCCCCCCCTTCCACCCGTGCCCCTATCCTGCCCCAGCATCCCTGCCTTACTACCCCGGGAAACCCTCCCTTCTCTTCTGAGCATAAGCTCTTAGGGCAAGGTCCCCCTGACACTTTCCATATGTACAAAGTGAAAATACTAAAGAATAATTGCCTAAACCCCTCTAATTGGAGACCCAGCAAGAAATAAATTAATGGAGATAATAGTTGGTGGCATTTGTTACAAGGAAGCTCCTCCCTCTTTTTCACTTCTTCTTTTTCCGATAAGGTCATCTACTTCTTCAATCTGATGTAAATTGTACATGTGGTTGTTCCACATTATTCGGAGAAGGGCCGGGAATCTTAATTGGACCTTAACACCAAGGGAGTTTAAGATTGTCATCCTTTTACCTAGCTCCCATTGTCTCGCGGCCGTAATATGGGAAATATCAGACCTAATGGTGAAGGAAAACGGGCTAGAGTATAGGCTGCACTTCACTGGACCTGCTTTCAACGCAAGGGTTAAGATTTTCTCTTTAGATGTATAAGTGAGAAAGTTCACCAGGATTTTCCTTGGTTTTGGCCTTGTAGGATTCCTTCTATTTGGATCTCGGTGGACTCGCTGTATGTCGGAAGACAGGTCCAAATCTGGAACATCTTTAAGGATTGTTCCCTTTAAGAGTGAAATCACAAATTCTTTTATATCGCTACACTCCAGATCCTCCGGAACATTCAGGATTTTTAAGTTATTCTTCCTAGCGTGGTTCTCAAGCCGTTCAATATTATCTTTTAAGTCTCTATTTTGGAGGGCTAACTTATCCATTTCCACAGTGGAGCTGTGTAAGGCTTCCTTCATCTTGGGGATTTCCCTTTCCAGAGTATCAGTCCTCTTAGAGACCTCTTCAATCTTTTGCGCCAAAACCTCACATGAAGATTTAATATCGGCTTGATTGGTCTCGGAAATTGAGAATCTCCTTCCGATGTCTTCCTTCAAAGCCAATAATATATCAGCTAACGCCCCAACTCCCTCGTTCCTGTTCCTAGGAGCTTCACACTCTGGTGGATGGGGCATTTCAGCAGCAAGCATCAGTGTTGTCATGACTGAATCAGATTTCGTTATTGTTTTGACCGTTCCTGGAGTAACCTCCTGATTCTCACAACTGTCCGGACTGCCTTGAATTTCTAGGGCCGAGTATCTATTTGACACGCTGACCGAGGGGTGTATGTCCTCCTTCCGGACATCTGTAATAGACACTTCGCTATCACCCTCAGCTAGAATCAACTGGGGGACTTTCTCTGAGGATAGAGGTAAGGGTGAATTCACGGATCGTGGAGTCTGTTTACTGGGGGAAGCCATAGTGGTTTTATTATTTACTTCCTTACCTCTGTCTAAGGGGTTGGATAACACTTTCTAAAATGACTTTAAAGAGGGAGTCACTCTGACCTTAGACAGTGGGGCTTTCTTTGCTCTCCCTCTTCCTTTTCCTCCCTCTACAGGAAAATCCTCTGTGGTTGCTTTTTTCTTCCCCTGCATAGCAGAGACCTTAGCCTTAAAAGCTAGAGGAGCGACACTAATGGGGTAAACAGGATCCGTGTCTATATCCAGCCTTGCTGCCCTGTTTCGCTAAGTATATCTACTAACTAGAGTTGTAGCATTGGTAGTATTGGTAGTTAAAGTTGTAGAGCCCTGCTGCGAGGTAGCATTACACAGTACATTCCGGAGGAGGCCACGTCCCCTGCTATCCATGCACTCTCGGAGCCCAATGCTTAAGGGAATAGCTTCTACCACTTCCTCTAAAGCAGCCCGGCCCGCGTATGAACTACCCCCAGACTTCAAAGCGGTCAAAAGTATACTTTCCTTCAAGGGGTCGAATTTCTGAGCTTCAATCGCGGGGATATCCTCACCTCGAATCTTCCATTTCCCCCAGTTCACCTGCCCTCTCTCACACCAGGTCCTCCTCCACTCTGGCAGGTTCTGTCTCTGCCGGGATTAACCTGGAACTGGAGATCCGAGGCGCGCCGTCTCCACTCCCGTACCGCGCTGCCCAGCCGAAGCAGCGAGATCTCCGGAGGCTCCACACCTCCCAGGAATGCAAGCATCATCCAAGGTACGAGGACTCGAAGATTTTATTTTATTTTAATTAGGGAGAACTTTTCCAAATAGATCCGTTAAGACCAGAGAAAGCGAATCTTGCTGAGTTTCATACGGAGTCTAGGAGCGAGTGTCAGGGGGAGCTCAGCCGCGGCTGTTAGCTTCCGGCCGCCATGTTTCCCTCCACTTCCTGTTTCTGCCTCCTCAGCTGCATTGCCAAAAAGAACAGACTACTGTTTTAAGGAACACCCATCAGCTCCCATCTTGACTTCACCCACTGACTGTATCAACCTACAAAAATATCAAATCTCTTGCTTACAAATGGATCAGAACCCTGCAGCGCAATTGGTAGATTGTAAAACGCCCAGAACATCTCTGAAAACATGATATTTCCACACTACCTACCAGATAATGCCAGAGTTTTCTTAAAACCCATTTGCTTCACTCTCAAAAGCATGGCTGGCTACAAAGTACAACAGTTCTCCACAGCATCAATTCCCATACAGATGTATGTTCCCATAACCACACAATCACAATCAAACTCCCCGCTCTGGGAGCCCCAGCCAGCAGGACGTGACTTAACCTTGCGACATCCGTGGTAGAAGCTATTGGGCGGGGCATATCCTGACCATGACATCAGGCAGGCTGTCTCAGGGGGCACACGGCGCCACTGGTACTATCAAATGATACATTGTAGCAGAGCCTGCGGTGGCCTGGCCTTAGCTCAGCTGGGAGCAGTGGCCCAAGCCTACGGGAGCAGCGCACGGCGCAGGCAGACCACAGGCAGTGCACTGCAGCTAGCTGCCACACACATGTTTTGCAGCCCTTCAGTGAGTTTGCACCTGAGACTGACACTATGCATTATGCGTGACAATACATTTCAGTGAGGTGATTCTGAGCACCAAACTGAAATGTGTTAGTTAAACGCCTGATGCGTGGTACTTGGCAGGACTGGGCTCTATAAAAATGCCCCAAAAAACGAATCTGATGTTTTGTAATGTAACTAGCGCTCATGTAAAGCGCCCCAATACCTTCAGGTCGCTCAAATTCACATTATGACAACAAGCGTCAGAGAAAATGCGAAAGGAGTTGCCCAAGCCTTGCCCTCAACTGTGCGGCAAGGTTGGGCTGCTGAAGGTCTGGTGACCGAGGCTTGCTAAAGCAACAAGCAGCGAAGCTGGAGTGGTTGGGGGAAATCCTTGTACTTTGAAGTCAGAGAAATTTAATGAGGCTATTTTGAAAACAGCATCTGAAGCGTCTAACATTTCATCTCTGTATTTGAATGTGATGGGAGATTCTGACGGGTGCTGAAGCTGAACCACCGAAGACAGGGAAACAGTGACACAAGCAGGAATTAAAGAAAATATCAGAGTCCCAAATGAACACATAAACACAGAAGTGTCATTTTAACAGTAATTGGCTAGTGCTCTGTGGGACGAAACCAAACACAAAAAGGAAGGACTAAGAGGAAAGATTCACCACTAACAAGCAAGCATTTTGAGTGACAATCAAAGGAACAAATAAAAAGGTAGTGGGCGGGCTGTAAGCCCACAGACTGAATACAGCATGTCTAGAAGAGACTGCGCACGCGCTGCCTAGGCTCACCCTAAACAAATGATCAGTACTTGCAAGATACAACATTTTATAAATAGTTATATTATGTTATGTCAGTGACATTTGGAAAGTGTACATTGAGCAATTAGCAAGGCCTCCTGATCCGTCCTGTGTATTTCCATGCCTTCCTTTGTTGACCAGAGTGTGAGTTGTTTGTGATGACATGTTTGTGTTATGTTCTGGTCCATCTCTAGGTTGAAAGCAGGGAAAGATTGCATGAATGGTGGGTCTTTCATTGGATACCAGAAAAATATGCAGTGGCCTTTGTTGGTTGCTTATTCACATCTTCTGTCTCTAACATGACGTTTTCCAGTGTTTCTAATCTAAATATTCTATTGTTGGATATATGGTATGTTTAAGTCGCGTGAACGTCTCTGTGCTGTTAAGTGACATTTGTTCTTAGTCTGTGTTGTGCATTTCGCCTTTTTGCAGTTGCACATTGTAACAGCTGTCACTTTCTTTTTTTTTGTTTTCACTTATGGATTATAAGAATTGATGTAACAAAATAAATAATCTTACTTTTTGACCAATACTGGATGTAAATCACTAAGGCTTTCAGTTTCCGTCACAATTGCATTTCCGATCTTTTTTTAGTGCAAAGAGGTACCCGCCAGGGTTGCCCTTTATCGCCCCTTTTGTTCCTTCTTGCACTTGAACCGCTGGCTGCGGCAATAAGACAGTGTTCCCAAATAGCAGGCATTCCTACACCGGCAGGGATCTCAAAAATACTTCTTTATGCAGATGACATATTGCTCACACTTACTGATCTGCCTACTTCACTCCCTAGAATCATGTCTACCATTTCTCGCTTCTCGATCATTTCTGGCTACAAAGTCAATTGGAATAAGAGTGAAGCTCTACCATTGTCCAGGGGTACAACAAAAGCAGCTATTTTGGGCTATAATTTTCAATGGAAAGTGGACCGCCTGAAGTATTTAGGTATTTACATCAACACCGGTTTAGAACGTATGATTCAAGATAACTTAGATCCACTTATTGCCAAAACGAAGTCAGAGTATGAAAATTGGTCCCATCTTAACTTGTCTTTTTGGGGTAGAGTACAGGCAGTGAAAATGATTATAGTGCCCCGTTTCACTTATGGTTTAGGTATGTTGCCTTTGACAGTTAAAATATCAATATTGCGAGATATTGACAAAGGTATTAAAACCTTTATTTGGGGATCTCTGAGACCTAGACTTAAAATCTCAAAATTGGGTGACGTTCGTGTAAGGAGAGGGGTGCCGTTCGTGTAAGGAGAAAAACGTGACTTTTAAATCCGGATCTTTGTAATTCCCTGAGTGCTATCATTGGAGCTGTTTTTAAATCTGGTGTTTGCCGAAAGAGGGAAGGCGCTGAGGACGGGACTGCGAGGACCAGCAGCCCCGCAACTGCCAACAGCTGTGTCCTCTTCCCGTATTTCCAGCCAGAAGCTATAAAAAACCTCACGGCCCTCGCTTCGCGGGATGCGCGCGGGCGCGCGCCGGGCGAAGCCCGGGCCAAGGGCGGGCCTGTCTGAGCCTGGTTGAGAACGGAACGGGATACCCCTCTATCATCTGGTATAAAAGGGTAATCATTGGAAGAGTGAAGTGAAGTTTTGCGGTTTAAGTGTTTGCATTGAGTATACCTCCTTAAAGGAAATAAGGTCATTACCTTCAGGGGCCACAAGTTCATATATACTAATGGATAGGCCTACTAAAAGGGATGGGAGTGGAAATCAATCATCTGGGGGTGCCTTAATCGGGACTTTAGATAATTTTCTAGTGCGAGTACAATCCGCACTAGCCAAAGACATCGAACTAACGGAAAAAAGATTATCATTAGATGTTCTTTGTGATAAGAGGTCATCCCTGGGAAGTATGGCCAAGGTTAGGTCTCCACCGTGTCTACAGACTGTTATGTTGGATTTTCCGGTTTCAACATCTCCTTTGGTGGAGGACGGAAATGAACAAACATCAGTTACTACACCATTGGTTGAAACTCTGAGGGAAACCCTTGAATCTTTTGATACCTCGATTTTTTTGTAATCCGGCCCCAAAGATTATGCCCCTATCAAATATTAAGACCCGCTCTGCTAGTAATATTAAAGCGGGTTCAGCTCAACAACTCCAAGGTCCAACATTGAAAAAAAACCGTAAGGGAACTCAATCGAACTCCACAGGGAAAAATGTTAACACTGGACCTGCTTTTGGTTTGAGGAAGGATCTAGTTTCATGTCCTCCTCATCCTGTAGCAATTGAGGAGAGGGTAGGTAAATTTACCATTATCTTCGGGGAGTGGAGCCACGGAAGACATGGGCCCGACGTTTTGGAGAAAAATGGAGAGTACTCTAAAGAAATTGTGTGACCCTATTTATGGAAGATTGGGCTCCATTGAAAGTAGGCTTGTATGCTTGGAACTTTCACTTGCTTCGGCCCAGTCACGGGGGGGAAGCCGGGGCTCTGGTTTATACAGCGAACGACTAGGCGTGGTAGGACAATGTAGCGAGGTTAAAATTGCTACTAATGGTCCAGCGATTGCTGTAGAGAGCCCTAAACTGTCTGATTCCCAGGAGCCATGTGCCATATCCCCTCCTGCCAATCAGCTAAGGGATGAACATCCTCCACAACGTGACGGATCCCATAATGCTGGGGCTAATACAGTTAGAATTGTTAAACAACCTATCCCCACAAAGTCTCCTGTGCAGGCTTCGTCTGGATTAATTGATGTACATCTCCCCCCAGAGGCAGCCCCCTATGTGGTGGTTTTAACTGGGGTCCCGCCCTTGGTGATGGGGACAAGGGAATCATATAGGGATCTCAAGAATAAGTGTATTTTTTGGCTTAATGCAAAGCGCCCATTGCCGGTCCATATATGTGCTGAAATCTTGTTTGCTAGGAGAGTAAACTGGGTGGGCAGGAAGCCTAAGAAAACAAAGGGGGATTGTATTATTATTAACTTTAGGGATAGACGCTGTGTGGAACATATCTGTAATTGGCCTCAAGATGATCCCTCACCTCTAATCTGCACTATGCCTTTGTCCTATTTCTATGCTCCCGCACCATTGTCCCAGCAAGGGATAACATATAGGGGAAATTTGACAAACGGTTGCCCTTCTGGGGATATAAGGTCCTTCAACCGATTTGATGTGTTATCCGGGCTAGTGGACTGTGATTGACAGAAAGATAGAATTGGATATTCTAGACCCGAAAGGGAATCTGTAGTCACTAATTTAGAGGAGATTAAAAAACAAGGAGGGCTGTCTGAAATAGAAAGCACTATGGATGGAGCTGTGATCCTTGCTCTAACAAATTGGATCAGAGTTGTTGAACAGGGATCTAGAGATGTTCTTCAGCAGGAATTGCTGATCAATGATGGAAATCCAGATTCCCCTCATGGGGTGGATATACCTCCTTTATTAACTATAGGGAGTGCCGATGGGGTGGTAAAGGCTGCCGGTTACACAACGATATTATCCTGGAATGTGGCGGGTGTGGGATCTAAATTATCATCATCTCTCTGGACAGACTTCATTGGAGAGCATGACATTTGTCTTTTTCAAGAGACATGGTCAATAGAGCCTGTGTTTAGATTGGGTTATTTGAATTTTTTTGTCCCAGCAGAGAAAAGGCCAAAGGGCCGACCAGTAGGAGGCCTGGTCATTTGGGTCAAACAAAATTTAAATTGTAAAATCCACCTTATCCCAACCTCGAATCGTGACATCTTGGGAATTAGGTTGAATTTCCCGCCAAACATGCAAATTGCTATTTTTAATGTCTATGCAAGGGGTCTACCAGGTGGGAAAAAATCAGAGGTGGTAACAGCACTAGATACTCTTGTTGAATCCAGTCCAATTGATGTGCTCCCATTGATTGCGGGTGACTTCAATACGACTTTCGAACCACTAGGATTTCACGACTCATCTTTAATGGAGGAGGAGGAGGATCTTAGATGGGGAGTTCCGCTACTTGAGACAAAACCTATTAGTAAATGGACAGAGGCGGCCCTGTATTTGAAAGGGTTTTGTCTGGGTAACCAATTGAGGGCTGCTAATGGCAGAACTTTGTCAGACAGGATGGGAAGTAAAACCGATGACAATGGCATCAGGGCAAGTAATATAGATTATCTTCTAGTCCATCTAAGGATGTGGCACGCTCTTGTGGATATGGTGGTTAAACCCCAAATAGAGAGTGACCACAACCCATTAGTTGCTCTTTTTAAACTGGATATGGGTGATAGAGTGGATTTAGTATCTGATGCAATAGGCCCAGATGTCATATCAAATGACGAACGCCGCCTTAAATGGCACAAAGTAATAGAGCATCCTGACATAATAAATAGTATCAATTCCAATGTAGAAGAGGCACTGGCATTAATGATGACAGGTGGCATTGAAAGTTAGTCCTTTGTCTCATTTGAAAATATACATGAAAGTCTTTTTTCAAAACTTAAAACCTACTTCTGTAGGCCTCTTTTAGTAAAACAAGATTTTAGTAGAAATCAGGAGAGTTGGTTTAATGCCTCTTGTAAGCAAGCCCGGGAAGAGCTTGGGTTTGCACTAAAATTAAAAGACCAGAGTAAGATTAAGAAAGCACGTAATACTTACAGGATGGTACAATGGAATGCTAAAAAGGAATGGGTAGAGTGCGAGTGGCAAGATCTTAAGGCAGCATGTATAGCAAAAGACCAAAAAAAGTTTTGGGATATTTTTAAATGGAAAAGGGGCGAGATTATTGATAGCCCGCATAATCATGTCCCTCAGAGTTCCTGGGTCGAATACTTCAAGCCACAATATGCAAAAGGAGACGAGGATGATAGTGAGTTCCATTGGGAACGGGTGTTTTATAATAAACCTGTTTTCAGCGCTGAGGAGGTTGATAGGGCGCTCGATTTGGTAACCCAGGGTCGTGCTCCAGGTATGGACTGCATCCCAGCTGACTTATTTGTGCACGATAGACAAAGATGGCGGGCATATATCATCTATTTAGCTAATGCAATAGCTCAAGGGATGGCTATCCCTCAATCCTGGAAAGGTGCCGAAATCGTACCCGTATATAAAAAGGGGGATAAAACATTAGCTTGTAATACAAAAAATTATGGGCCGTCTGGTCTTGGGAAAAATCCAGACCTGGATGGAAGTTAGTAATATTCTGAGCCCTCTCCAGGCTGGCTTTCGCCCCAAAACTAGTACTATAGACCAGGTTTTCAGGTTTATGGTCCTCTATTGGAGGACAGTGGTTTTGGAAAAAGGGGTCTTGTACGCAGTATTTGTCGACTTGCGGGCGGCTTTTGATTTAGTTCCGCGTGGTAAGCTGTGGCGGGTGCTGGAGGGGCTGGGGATGGCCCCAGAGCTGCTGGCATTGGTCGTCCGCTTACATGAGGACAATTTTGCCAGGGTACGGTGGGGACGACAGGGGGAGGTTACGGATGCCTTCCCCGTAGCGCGGGGAGTGCGGCAGGGTTGTGTCTTGGCACCGACCCTGTTCTCGCTCTTCGTGAACGGAGTGGCTGATTTCCTCTCCCGGGTCCCCTCGGATGCACCGGCTATGGCTGGTATTCGTGTTCCGGTCCTCATGTTCGCGGACGATACTCTGTTGATCTCAAAAACACCGAGTGGCCTCCAGCTTACCCTCCGGCGTTTTGAAGAATTCTGCTTATTGCGTGGACTGGAAATAAATGTTGCAAAGACCAAGTTTATGGTCCTTAATGGACCTAAACCTTCTAAGTTTTATAAATCTTTTAAAGGAGCCATTCTTATGAATGGCTCCCCATTAGAGCAGGTCGATGCATTTACTTATCTGGGGGTCACACTACAGATGAATATGTGTTGGAAAAGCCAAATTGATCTGGCAATATTAAAGTACCAACAGCAGGCAGGCTTCCTCTTGAAAAGATTTAAAACTTCCCAGACCCAACCAATTGGCCCGTTTCTTGAGATTTATGTGATGAAGATCCGTAGCTCGGCCCTTTATGGGTCTGAGCTATGGGGGTATGGTAAAAATGGTAAAAATCTAAAACGCCTGACTGCTGTGGAAAATGAGTTTATTCGGAAAGTCATTGGTGTTCCGCAAAGTACCCCCTTGATACCACTTTTTTGGGACCTAGGCTTGAAAACTCTCCAAGATACAGCTTACCTGCGCCCATTGCTGTATTGGCTTAGGGTCTGGACTACTAAGGAGCTTAAGCACTATGCCGTTGGTCTGAAGAAGATTATGGAAAAGGATTCCTTTCACAAGATAGATTGGCTGAGGTCAATAAGATCGCTACTGGACAGACTGGGAATGAGGGACCTATGGGAAGATCCTCAAAATGCGGTATTTCCCTCAAAAGAAACTATAAGTTCAAAAGATTTTTATTGGATAAGTAAAGGTGTCAATACATGAGAAAGAATACAAACATATCTTCAATTAGAGGAGAAAAGTAAAACATGGTAATGAAAGTATACAATTAATCAGAGGATAACAAAAGTTTGAGGCTAAATAACAAAAAACAGCGTTGGTAATAATGAGCAATAAAGTAGCTTATATGAAAAGAATAGTGCAAATGAAAAGCAATGTCACTCAGGGAGGCTTAGAGACCTCTTGCTGAATAGGTGATACATGAGAGGAGCGTTTAGCACAGGTATCTAGGTACAAGGTTACAGGAAGCCATAAATCATGTCGTTTAGCAGCTAAACTAAGGGGGTGCACAAAAACAGTATCTAGCCTGTGATTATAACAAACATTGTACCACCATGCTTTAAAAGAAATATTCGTAAAGTTTTTCCAGTTGACGGTGATTTGCTGGAAAGCAACAGCTAACAACAAGTCAACAATTTGCGTATTAAGATCATTGTCATCCCAACAAGGAGAAAGGCTCCCTAAAAAAATATTGACAAAAGAGAAGGGAGATGTAGTGTGGAATATGGCGTTGATTTGGGCCCAAACTAGTGTCCAGAAATTTTGCGTGAAAGTGCAAGAGAAAAGCATGTGAAAAAGAGTGGCCTTAGGAGCAGAACAGGACCAACAAAGATCCTGTGTAGAAGAAAATCTCTTATTCAACACCTGGGGAGAAAAGAGAAGTCTGTTGTATATGAAGAAAAGAGTTTGTGTAAGAGAAGCAGCTCTAGATGTCTTGCGGAGCTTGGTCCATAATTTATCCCAAAGGGAGGTGGGCCAAGAAATGGCAAGGTCAGATTCCCACTGTTCCTCAACTTTGGATTTTGGTCTAGGTGTGAGAATCGTATGAAATGAATGGTATAATGAGGAGGCTGTAGGGTGAGTACGCAAGAAGGAATGAAGCTGTGAGGTAGGATTGGGAGGGTGAGGATGCATGAGGGGGTTAGAGAGAAGAGCATAAGTGGACATGACTGCATTTTTAAGCGCAAGATACTTGCAGGCAAAAGAACGAGGGAGATGGAAGTGTTGGCTGAGAACGGAGAAGGATAAGAAATCAGAATTAGAGAAGAGTTGAGATACCCAGATTAAACCCCTCTGTCTCCAGGTTTTCCAATAAAAGGGCTTGCGATTGATGGTTATACTGTTGTTGTGCCAGATAGTGGAATTGAGAAACTCTGCTACAGAGGAAGGGGGGCCTGGAGAGGTGGAAAGAAGCAGCTTGGCTGTAAACTTGTGGATAGGAATGGAGGAAAAGTGAGGCTTACGAGAGAATGAGAGGTATTCAGCAAAAGTGAAAGGGGATAAGGAAAGTCGCTCAATGATAAGCCATAAGGGGGACGGCTCAGCAGGGTCTTGCAGCCAATGGGAAGCTTGCCGCAAAAGGAATGCCTTGTGGTAAGCGGGAAAATGCGGGAAGTTAACTCCACCCTCAGATTTGGGGAGTTGCAATCTAAGCAGGGACATACGTGCTTTTTTGCCGGACCAAAGAAAGGAAGAGAGAATAGTGTTGATTTTCTTAAAGAACTTAGCAGGGATAGGAATTGGGATGTTGGAGATGGTGTAAAGGACTAACGGGGAGAGCATCATTTTAATCGTATCAAGACGACCCCACCAGGAAAGGTATAATGGGTGCCATCTGGAAGTGAGGTCGGATAATTTCTGGATGCATTTATTGAGGCACATCGAGACAGTGTCAGAGAGGGAGGAAGTAATGTGTAGACCTAGATATTTGATGTGTGAGGGGCTCCAAGTAAAATTGGACGCCATAAAGTCCGGTTTAAAAGTGAACTTAGTAAGGGGTAAAATCTCACACTTGTCATTGTTTAGCTTATAACCTGAGATCTGAGAGTAGTCATGGACTTCAGCTAGGAATGCGGGAATAGAAGTTGCGGGGTTAGACATGAATAATAGAATATCGTCTGCGTAGGCAGCAAGTTTAATATTAGTGTGGGAGACTTGGAAACCGTGTAAGTTGGGATTCTGACGAAGCTTTGAAAGAAAAGGTTCCAGGGCCAAATTAAAAAGAAAAGGGGAAAGAGGGCATCCCTGACGAACGCCTCTGCCTAGATTGAAAAAAGAGGAAACTAGACCGTTGGCGCAAACCGCCGCTCTAGGGCTGGAATAAAGGAAGGAGATAAAAGAGATGAAACGTGGGCCAAATCCAAACCATTTGAGGGCGGAGAAAAGAAAAGTCCACTCCACCCTATCAAACGCTTTTTCTGCATCTAGGGCAATGGCTGCTAGTGAATGTTGGAACTGTGGAGATTTAGAAAGGACATTAAACAAAAGTCTGGTGTTATCTGTGATGAAGCGACCTTTGACGAAGCCAGATTGTTCAGGGCCTAGCAATTCGGGAAGATAGGGGTCTAATCTAATGGCGAGAGATTTGGCATACAGTTTATAATCAATGTTGACCAAAGAAATTGGTCTGTAATTCTTACAATGCTGGGTGTCTTTGCCTTCTTTGGGTATGATACAAATGTGGGCGTCTGAGAATGTACCTGAGGAAGAGCCATTTAATATGAAGGAATCAATAAGGGAGTGGAGTCTGGGCAACAACAATTTGGAGAAATGCAGATAAAATTCAACTGTGAATCCGTCTGGCCCAGGGGCCTTGTCCTTCTTGAGTGACTGAAGTGCTGTAAGTAATTCATCACTGGAGATTGGTGCTTCAAGGGCGGATAAATCAACAGGGAAATTGGAAGGTGGTTGGATGGTGGCAAAGAAAGTAGCAAGAGAATGAGCAGTGGGGTGCGTCTCAGAAGAATAGAGTTTGGAATAAAACTGGGAGAATTGCTCTAAAATATCAACGTCTGTATGCTTTAAAACAGAATTAACATCATAGACAGATTCAATATTCAGTTTGTTTTGTTTGACTTTTAAATAATTGGCTAAGACCTTCCCCGCCTTATTTTTACCTCCATAGAATTTTGAACTGGATTTCAACAAATACAATGAAGCATCCTCAGTGGATTGTTTGTTATATTGCATCTTAGCAGCAATGAGAGCAGTCAGACTTTCTTGCGAGTGGGATGTATAGAAGGAATGCTCTAACTTTTTAATCGTACAAAGGAGGTCACTGGTGCGTTTACGAGCATTCTTGCGTTTAGTAGCTACAAAGCTGATAATAAAACCTCTGGCTGCTGCTTTATAGGCGTCCCAGACAACGTGGTTAGGCATAGTGGGTGTGTCATTAATGGTGAAAAATTCTGTGGTGAAGTCTACAAAGGAGGCGGAGAATTTGGGATCGAGGAGTAAGGTGTTGTTAAAGCGCCATCTCTTTGGTCCAGTGGACTTGGGTAAGATGTCAATGTTTATCAAAACTGGGGCATGATCAGAAAATAAGATGGGACCTATGTCAGCGTGGGTGAGGGATTGGGACATATGGTGGGAGAGGAAAATATAGTCAATACGTGACTGGGAATGGTGAGTCGGGGAGTAGAAGGTGAATTCTTTAGAGGTAGGATTGCAGAGACGCCAGGCATCAATGAGTTTATGTTGGGATATCGCTTGAGCGAAAAGCTTGTGAGATTTATTAGGGATAAAAGGTGCCTTGGAGTTTCTATCTAAAAAAGGATCAAAGGGTAGGTTACAATCACCTGCTAAAACAAAATTATCATCAATATATTCAGTGATACGGGAGGCCATTGCGCGCCAAAAAACCTGATCACCACCAGTAGGGGCGTAGATGTTGAGGAGGGAGAGAGGGACACCTTTTGAGGAGAGTTTGACGTACAACCATCTACCTTCAGGGTCTGATTCAGAAGCTAAGAGCAAATGAGCAAGAGATTTGCGAACTAGTACAACCACACCGTTTCTCTTACCATCACCCGGAGATGAAAATACAGCACCCACCCAACCTCTCTTAAGTTTAGCAGCTTCATCGTCAGACAGATGGGTTTCTTGTAAAAAGGCAATATCTACATTTAATTTGGCTAAATGAGAGAGAATTTTTTGTCTCTTGATAGGAGAATGCAGACCTTTAACATTCCAGGATATGATTCGAACTGACTGAAAATTAAGGATTAATCAAAAAGTGGGCCAATTGGAAAGTAGGACAGCAAGGAAATGCCTCGCAGCGAGCAAGGGCACAAGAAAGAAAAAGAATGAGGTGAGAACAGACGTGATGGAACAAGGATAGAAGAAAAAGTGAGAGAGGAACCAGTGAAGCCATAAAAATAGGAGAGAGCCAAGAAAATAGAGAGAATGGTAAGAAGATACAGTAATTCTGAAAAATAGTGGTAAGTAAGGTCCAAGGGAGAATCAAATAGGTAAAGGGAGATGAATACGAGCAAGAGAGCCAGTATGCAATGGGAAGAAGAAGGAATGACGAAAGAGAAGTGGAGGAGAGCCAAGGAAAAGGTAATGACACCAATAAATCTGAAAGCAACGAGGGAAGAGGTAAGATAAGAAGATATAAAACATAGCAAAACATGATAAATAAGGAATAAAGGGTACTTACGAGGGGTAGCAAAGGAAAAATACAATCAGGAACTGGGAACAAGCGGAAACACACGTGGAGATGAGGGGAGGGAGGTAGGGCCAACTGGGAGAGGCAAGGCATTCGGGGTGAGGGAGACGTCCAACCAGAGACAACACAACGGAACGCAAAACAATGATCTGTGAAGGGAGAAAAAGAACATGGTTAGAAACTCGAATACAACGAAGATAAAAAACAAACATATGGCCCACTGAGGAGCCAGAACAACACTATCAGACGAAAAAATGAAAAATATAATCTTAACTAGAAGTCATACAATCTGAAGAACCTGCGAAAAATGAAGGCGTTAAAGCAGAACAAATTAGAGAGTCAAATTGCAACTACAAAAACAAGTCATGGTGGGTGGGAAGAGGGACCAGCTATCTCCATGTCAGGTTGACCGCAGGAGTTCAGGAAACTTCGAAGTCGCGCAGGATCCTCATATGTCGTAGTCTTGTTATTATGAGTGACCTTAAATAGACAAGGATGAAAAAGTCCATATCTGGCACCAATGGAGCGAAGGTCAGGTCTCCTATCTAGGAAGGCCTTGCGACGGTTTGCAGTGGTCCTGGCATAATCCTGCGCAAAGAACAAAGTGGAGCCTGACCAAGTGAGGCGAGGAGAGGCTTTGGCGGCTAAGAGGACTTTCAGCAAGTCTGTGTACTCTAGAAAGTACATTATTACACCTCTAGGCTTCGTTGACGTGGAAGGAGAGGAGGAAGCTCGACCAAGCCTGTGGGCACGTTGGATATTCAGTGAAGTGTCTTCAGGTAGGTGAAGAAGCTTCGGGAGAAAGGACTTGAAAAAACTGATGGGATCATTTCCCTCACAACCCTCCACCAAGCCATAAAGACGAAGATTGTTGCGTCTGTTGCGATTTTCAAGGTCCTCCACCTGCTTCTGAAGAGAGGAAATCTGCGTGTGCATGTGGGAGACCTTGGACGCGGATTCCTGAAGAGAGGAAACGTCGCGCTCCACCAACGACACTCTTTCGTCCATCGAAGCCCAATTGTCAGTGAGAATCTGCAATTTGGCATTCATCTCCTCCATGTAAGGGCGCAGGGCCCGTATCTCTTCGAGGATTAGCTCCATTGAGATGGGCGAGGAGGATTTAGGAGGCGAAGGCGGGTCTTTTTTAACCTCTTAGAATTCACTTTTGCCGAAGGCTGTGAGGAGATGTCCGCAGTTGATGTCATCTCGGTTGAAGATAGAGACTGAGAAGCTTCCAAATGAGCCAGTGCCGTGAATAATTTGGAATTCTTAATATAACTACGTTTTTGAACTTGACTGGAGCAATGCGCCATCAGCACGCTAATGGAACGTGAGGTCAAAAAGAAGAAAAAATATCTTATTGCCCAGCTGAAAAAGGACCAGGGAGCAAATTAAAAAAGGAAGGAAAATGCCAGGCCACAGAATTGGAGTCAAAAATGTTGGAGGCTAGAGTCATAAAGATGGCCGCCGTATATGAGGAAAATTGAAAATTCCAGTCAGCTGAAAGAGGCAGCGGAAATAATCATAGTTGAAGAGAGAAGAAAAAAGTCACCTTAGAGTGCAGATTATCCACATCTGTGCTTCAGGAGGTGCTGGGGACAGTAGTGTAAGCGTGAGGCGTCCAGGGGATCCATGCGCGATAAGGCGCGCTGCTGAGGCGATCACGGGTGAGAGTAGACAAGATGGCGGCCGATATCGAGCCGCGACCGAAAATAAAATGGGCTGTAAGTCCTAAAATAACTGTGCCTCAGCGCTAAAAAAGGATTAAAAATGATCCTGGCATGTTCCGACAGGGAAGACTGCCCTTTGTTGGTGGAAATTGAGGCGCGAACCGCCGGTAGACCCTGGTGTGGACGGAGCTCCTAGCCGAACGCCGCCATCTCCTTCGGGCGCCAAGCCACGCCCCCCTCAAAAGAAACTATGAAGGTCAAATATTGGGAAATGATCTGTTTGGAATTAATTTCCAAAGGATGCTCATTCCATCTCACAGGCAGATTTTTGGAATTTAAGGCCTATCCAAAATTGGAATTGTACTGGGGCCTGATTGAAATACCATGTGATCGTAAGCTCTACTTCCAGTTTAGGATAGGCACGCTCCCGATCCGATCATTTACATCTAAATGGGCCGAAGGGTCTCCAGAAAAATGCCCAAAGTGTAGGGACAAGAATGAATCTCTGAGCCACTTTGTGTTCTTTTGTCCCCTTTACACTCTCCCACGTAAGAAATGGGTAATACCCATTTGCCGTCTAATTGGAACCCGAAGGCACGAAGAGGCTATGCGAATTTTGTGTTCGGACCCAAGCCCGGTAATTGCAATAGCCATGACAAAATACATAAAATGGGCCTGGGTAATTCGGTCAAAACAGATTAACCCCAAAGTACCCAATGAATAGGCTCCCATATACAATTTGTAGGTTAGGACGTACTGTTGTGTTAATATCCAAACCAGGGGAGGGTGGTATATTGCTGCATAAATTAGAAATGTGCTTGTTTTATATCTGGATGTAAAGGTTTTGGTCTACTCATACTCATTTAAATAGAGTTTAATTTCGTTCTAGGCATATACATATAAATTTATATTGATTTTTGTATTTTAATTTGTATTTTTGTAAATGGTTTTAATATGCTACTTTTATGACATAATTGTTGAATAAAGTTTTGGAAACGAAAAACGATTGCTCACAGGCGATATGGGGGTCTTAGTTTACCGTGTATTGAGCATTACTATATAGCCCTCTATTTATCTCAATTGGTTTATCTTTGGCCCAGACAGGATGATCCCTCACTATGGGTTCTCATTGAAAGACAAGCTGTACAGGCAACTACAGGTTTGCACATTTATTACACTCATAAATCACCTGCTTTACAAACTTCCAACCCTATTATTCAATCTATGCTTAAGATGTGGATACATGCCCACAAACTCCTTTAGAGACGGCATGGAAAGGCTCCCAAATGGCATAACACTGATATTAGAATAGGTAAACAGACTATATCCTGGGATATATGGGAGAGAGCAGGTATTCTAACGTTGGATCACTTACTCACTTTAGAAGGTGAGCTTAAAACCTTTGAAATGCTTAAGATAGAATTTCAACTCCCTGCCTCCCAAGAGGAGAAATACTTACAACTAAAACAAGCCCTATTTCGTAGGCTAGGACCATTTACTTGGATAGTTGAGGATTCCCCAGTGTACCAATTCTTAAAAATTGGGGGGAAATTCAAAGGTGCAGTCTCTGGATTTCATAATCTCCTAGTGCATAAATTACACTCATACCCATTACTTGCACAGCTTCATGTCAAATGGCAAGGGTTAATTACTGTTGCTTATTCCGATGAGGAATAGGGGGATATTATTATGAACATGGATAAGGGAATCAAAGAGGCCAGAATGAAATTTACTCTTTTCAAAATTCTTCACAACTGGTACTGGTCACCACAAAAACTCAAGTCAGCAGGTTTACTACACCGAACTACCTGTTGGAGGTGCCCACAGGAGGACTGCGATATACTACACATTTTATTCTCATGCGCAATTTTGAAGGAATATTGGTCTTCCATAACTGCCTCTCTACACAGAGCTATACAAGTGTCCATTCCGTTAACGGAAAAATTAGTTCTATTACATGATGTGACCTATCTCCCAAATCTCACAAACCATACAAGACGATTGATATCTATAGCACTCACTGTAGGAAAAATGTGTATATTAAGACATTGGAGAACACCACAATGCCCTACACATGATGAATGGTTTATTGAAATGTATAAAATTGCATCATATGAAAAACTCATTTATAGGAGGCAGGACAATGTTGGAATTTTCATCCAAATTTGGAACCCCTTTCTAGCTAATGTTTTATTTCTGGTAATATTTCAGATTTTTCTTCTAATTAGGAAATACAATAAGGGTCACTTCTTTTTTCATTTCCTTATTAATTCATTACCATCATTATTTATATTCATGCTGTTGATGTTATCATTAGGACTGTTGATGCTTTAGCCAGTAACACTGTTGTTTGAATTAAGGCTTACTGTTCACCTATTTGAAATTGTTGAGTTAGTGGGAATATCTTCACTTGAAATATTATATTTGTATGATATTATCGCTACTATCTTCCAACTATCTATAATACATGGTTTACTACATATTGTATACTATCTTTATCATCTCCTCTCTAGTCCACCTTTCCTATTTCTTCCTTTCCAGGTTTTATGAGTACCTCAACTATTGTATCTTTTGATATCTGTATTATCTTTTTTATATTTAAAAATCTGAGAAGGTAACATTTCATAGTAATTTATTGTGTGGCCATAATTTGATTTGTATATACTATTGTTTTTAAAGTATTGTTTATAAACTGACATGTACTTCTCAATAAACATATACCAAAAAAAACAACAACAAAAAAAACAATTGCATTTCCGATATACCCCTTGGATAAATTGACTGCTCACATTTGACTATACTTGGTGCTGTAGAAGTAGCATGGAACTAGAGACACAAACCAGAAATCGGTGCCAGGAGCTTAAACCACCAGGTTTTTAGTCCTTCCCTCAACCTGAGTAGATTCGACTCAGATCTTGATGTGAGAGAGAGGTTTACAGATTCTGGATGCGGAAATTGAAAAAGGTCATCCCGGTGGGTCATTGACTGGCATGGGGAACTATGGAAATAAAGTTATAAGAGGAATGGAGAACCCACTTCGAGGCTACTGTTTCAGAGGTTCCCCTACAAAAAGGTCTGTGCACAATTGTTATGATCTTGAACTGAACACAAATGCCCCAAAGGAGCCTGTGGACAGATCTAAGCACAGGGAAAATATGAACATGTTTTGTCGGTCAGGAAATCCTGTATGGCAGCCACGTTCTGTAAAGTTTGGAGGCAGTGCATGAGTTTGGCTGGGGCTGCTGGATAAATAGAATTGGCATTGTTCAGTATTGACTGGATTAAAGTTACTCAATGGGATGTGTAGCTGGAATTGAAAAATTGTAATGCACTAACATGGTCCATCCTGTATCAATACTGCAGGTATCTACAGAGTGTTGAGTGCTGTTGGCTGGTTCAAGATGAGTGGATTTGCGTGAAGTGTTCTCTCAAATGTATGTATGTGTAGGGCATGTGGGGTATGCAAAAGATATTGAGGGGGAATACATGAGGGTAGTAAATATTTTTTTCTAGAGACCCAAGAAAGCATACCACTCCAACCTATTTATTGCAGTCACACTTTAGTTTGATTTGGAGTTATGCACGAGAACAGGGTTCACAAAAATATGATCTGTATGGAATAGGGCTTACTCCCGTCCTATTGCAGGCTATAAATGGTAGTATAGTGCATGTCGGACGTTACTCAGGTTATGTATTAATCTATGTGTAATCATGTAGATTCTATAGTTGCTACAAGAATAAGACCAGTGTAATGTAGAGGGTTTAGCCCAGATGAGATTCAACGCAATGCAGGAAATATCTAAGGAAATAAACCGAAGTGCTTTGAGGTCTGGCTTATTATTGCGGGATTACTGACAGATTAGTACATTAAAATGCTGGGAGTTAGTTACACAGGGGCATGGCGGTATCACTGCCCCAAGGAGCGGAGAGATTTAAATAGCACTTATTAGGTTTACGTAATTGTGATTGACACAGAATAACGATATTTGCTCAGTTGTGTAAGCACACCTAAAGGGAACTATACAGTTAATGCTGATCAAGTTTAGGGTGAATAGATAGGGATTACTATCCGTAAAATACATGAGTTTTAACTCAAATGTGATTACTATGGAAGACATGGATATACTCCGAGAATGTTGCTGTTGTGATGTAGTGTGGCATACAGATAATCTTGATCCCAGGACCCTGTTGCGACAAATCTGTCTTTGGTCAGCTTGGCCGTAGGTCCGTTGTGCCAACAAAATAGGGAGAAGTGGCAACTGGTCTGGCTTTGGTAGAGCTGCTGGAATACTGGGAGCTCTACTGAGGGGGTTTTGGTGTTCACAGCACTACAAAACAGTGAGTTGTGGAAGGAAGTCACCCTTTACCTCAGACATCTATAACTAGAGGAAGTCCGGGTGATGGGATGTCCTGTGCGCTGTAAAGAAGTAGGTAGGCTTATGAAGAATGAATAAATCATGTCTTATAACCCGCGCTATCACTCACAATGGGGCATCCTGGCGCTGGAGAATGAAGCGGACTGTCGTGTGACAAACGATACTCATGTTGTTAGCTCACTGCAACCCGGGTATGCTGACCATTCAGCCAGTGAGTAGGCTAGGTAGACTGAGAGTGGCTACGGCAGTCAATCAGCCACTGAGGCCCTGGAACTGATATTAAAATGAGCTGAGCAACCAAGGATCAAATGACCACGGATGAGGCAAAAAACAACAAAGATCTCGAGGCAGAGAAGGACGAAATAGCATTGGAAAATGGGTAAATGCAAAGGACATGGTTGAAGTAGTCGGGGACAAGGTTGGGTGAATGGATGCGTTGACCCCTTCAACCGGAGATGAGGCAGCATGAGGTACTGAAGGATCCGCAGTGCAGACAGGGTTGTCAGACAGCTGTTTCAGGAGGAGCGGCCACCAAAGGAACCATGCGATAGGGTCTGGAAAGTTGTCCAGGTTGCTAGCCTCGAGTCATTGTCACAGGACCCTGGTAGCCAGTATCAAGTGGCCAAGTAGCCTCACAGAGGGTGGCGATTGCATCAGGAGGTGAGGGTAATTGCAGCTGGTAGAAGACCTCAAAATCACATTCGCTACATCAAAGTGGTGAAAGAAATGCAAAAGGTCAGGGGTCAGGTAGAGAGAGTGGACCCTACAAGAGGCAGGTCAGAAATGGCCCAGGACAAAAATGTCCTGTTCTATCCAGAAGGAAGGACAAGGACTCAGAAAGTTAAAAGGGAGCCCACAGGGTGCTGGTCTGGAAGGGGCTGGAGGAAAAGGGAACAAAAAGGTGGGTATCAAGGGAGCAGCAGAGGCCTATTGTCTGCTATACATGAAAGAGATGGCAAGCAACCAGTGTTGCAATTGTGTTCATCTCTTAAACAGGGCTGTGTCTTATTGAGTAATGTTTGTTGGGGAGGAATGGGATGCGAGCTAGAAATTTCCCAACAAGTAAGGAATTATACCCAACTAAAAAAAGTCAGTGATGAGCTGAAGGATGCAAGAGGCGTCTGACTGGTGGTAATAGTCCAAGATCGGAATGTGTCGCAAAAGCTAAAATCAGGACCTTACCCAAACTTTGCAGGCTGAGGGGAAACGTTGCACGTCCAAACCGAAGAACATACCATACATCCCAAATCGAATCCTTCTGGCTGCCATGTCCTATAGAATATTGATGCCACTCACCTTCTACTGACACACATACCAGACACTCAGGATGTCAACAAAGGGCCCAGTCAAGGCCCTTCACTGGAACTTTGTAGAGCGAGGCTGGCACACTGTCACTCGTTACCAGGAACGTAGAAACTCCTGTCTGGTACTAAAGATTCAAAAACTGCATGCTAATAATACCAGGAAGGGCCTGATTAAGAGTTTGGCGGACGGGTAACTCCATTACAGACGTGAGGGATATCCCGTCCGCTGCATCACGAGTTCTGTTATATTTCATGTGATATAATGGAACTCTTAATACGGCGGAAGGGATACTCATCCGCCAAACGCCTAATCTGGCCTTACCTGTCTGTGATCTGGGGCATGAACAGTATAAAGAAGGCACACTTGCCACGCCCCTCCAGATCAGAGTCCTACTCCTGGTATTCGGTACCTTTACCCATACAAGTCCTCGGCGTGCACAGTGATACCATTAAAATGAATACAGTGAATGCTTCCAGTTGAGTAACTCAGAGTTGGGGTGCACATTTGCGAAATCATGCAGAGGACATTCACATCTGAACAGCAATTTAATCCCGGGATTGTACTAACATATAACTTAAGATACATCCCTGGTGCCTGACACCCCTCATATGGGTCCTGCAAACGGCTCCTAACAACGTACTCAAAATCCAGGAATGATTTACATCAGGGTTAATGTTTATCCTTTGGAGGCCCGGTTTCCATTTTCTCAGGTGTGGAAGGGAGGCAGGTTTAACAGGAAGAAGCAATGAGGAATAACGGCAGAGCTATACTTGGTATATCTGGTGAATAAGTAGGGAGTTGGATGCAGGACAGGGCTGAAATGCTTGCCAGATATGTGGGGGTGTCAAGTGTCAGAGGGAAGCTGTTTGTCGTGCAGTGTGGACCTGAGTTGTGTGTCTGTGTGCCCCGCGCGTCTCTGTTCTTTTCCAGTATGACCATGCTTGTGTGCCATGTCTGGCCTGTGTGAGGGGGTTGTGGGAGTCACTGTGGACATCTGCAACAGCCCTACTTGTTTTGCTGCATGACCACACTGAGTTCCTGGACCGTTGCAATGTGTCCCAGTTGTTATGTTCTGGTATATAGATTTATAAAGCGCACTGTTATCCGAGGGTGTCCTGGCGCTGCCCACTGTTTACCTGAAAAGAGAACCCCCACCCCCAAAGGTCGGTGCAATACCCCTGGTGGTGCTTTAGCAGTGGCTCGCCTGGACAGGAGGCTCACTCCTCAGGCAGCTTGTTGATTGGAGTACGCGGCAATGCGCCTGCAGTGGGGTCACTGGGGCTGCTGGAAGGATGAAGCATGCATCTTTAAACCCAGATTGGATGGGAGAGGAGGCAGGCCCAAGCATCCGAAGCATGGCACAGGAGGTCCTGAAGCTATCTGCCTGTAACAGGAGAGTCAGGCCATTGCCAGCAGTCCATCCTGCGCACAGAATCGCCTTAGACTGCTGCGAAGTAGACTTGTTTGGCTTCAACCTCTGTGTAACACCAAGTCCGCTGACACAGCACTGATTTCAAACTGGACCAGGATGGCCCACTGCAAACTCAAACTTTTCCCCAGCAGACCTGACTTCTCATGGCAGCCAACCGATTGTGGAAATTAGTGAGGGGTCCACCCCATACACTGCCCCCCCTCCCAAAAAAAGATACGCCCCTGCTCTTAAAAATGCATCATGGTATTCTCGCTGCCTGCTGCTGACGGGCCTGCAGTGTACTTTGGCTTTCGTTCCGAGTCGGCTGTAATCCTGATCGGCTGGAAACGGTACTTCCTCAGGGGACATTTACAGTCGATTTCCCGCAAACTCGTAACGAGAGCCCGGTTTGATCAAATGGATTGTTCCACTCCAGTTTATATGTAAAAATGGAATACGTAGGTGCAAACTATGTTTGCAATCCAAAGTAATGGATTTGTAGGTGAGAGATGTTTCTCTTTGCGACACTGTAATTGATTATAAAAGGAGGCTTGATTTTCGCATCTTGGTATACTAGAGTGGTTCACGTACTCGTTTTGCTGTGGGGCATTATGGGTTCTAGTTCTGTTTCGGCTGTGCAAAAGTACATCTTTTTTTCTTTTTCTCTTCGCCATGCAAGATTTTTTTTCAGTGTCATTTATTTATTGGTCCTGCTCTATAGGCTGATTTTGTCTTTTTTAAACTGGCTTGCTCTGTTGTCCTGCTACGGTTATATATATTTTTAATAAGATGTTAGCTGTCACTGTGTATAGACTACCTGCACTAACAGCAGAGCAGCGACATTGCAAGCTGGTGTTACGCATCTGACCACACCCAGCAGAACAACTGCACGGTCCCCATTTTGTAGATAAGGCGGATGGAGATTGTTTTCATTTTTCTTTTTACACCTCCCTCCTCATCTTTTAGTGCTCTTTGGAGCCTGCTAAACAGAAGATCAATCCGGCTGGAGCCAAGCCCCGCCTGCCTCGCCTCTCCCACTTTCAGAGACAGCAGCGCTGGGGCTTTGGTGCGTGTGCGCTCGTGTGTTACTTCAGGGAAAAACTGAAGTGGCCGCCATATGCTTAGGATTTTTTAAACATTTCCCTCAAGTTCTTAACTGTAGGGAGTCTGGACATACACCTCAATGGGAAGTTCTCATTTGCTAAACAAGGGGTTGCCTCCTCTAGGTAAAACATTTTGCACTGTTCTATTTTATCCCGATTTCTTGCTTTCAGCGAGCTCGTGGGCGGCTGCGTTGATATCTGTGTATACATAAAGGCTTGTTCTGCTCCCCTCCCATCCCCCTCCCTTGGCCGCCTGCTTGCTTTGTGTGTGAGTGAGAGGGAGGGAGCAGGGCGAGGGAGAGAGAGAGAGAGAGTGAGAGTGCATTTTTTGAAGACTTGGTCGCGAAATATGGTTATTTATAATTGAGCTGCGTCGATGGCCAAATATCATCATGGACACGAGTACTTTGCGCAGCAACTGTTGGGATGGTGGGCATTTATTTCTATTTCTAAAGCTGTACCTCCTTGTTCCAGACCCCTTTGTGAGATGCAAACTTGTTTGCAATCCTATTTTTCTGGTGGATTACAAATCTGTGCTGCATTCTTGATTTTTATTTTCCAATTGTGTGCATTGATTTGACTGGACTTGAACTGCGGAGGAATGCAGGTAACAACGTTGCTGTTTGCGCCGTAGGAAAAAGGGCAGCCGTTTATGGTCCGTGCTCGGCGATGCTCTCTCGTGTTTATTATTTCATGCGATCGTATTTTCACAGTTGCGTAGACAGGGTTGTTGGCTTTGATATCTGGTGCGCGTAGTGAAATGCATTTTCTGATTTTAGCGTCGCCTGCTCCTCTCAGAGCCCTGTGTGATTTTATGGCTCAAAGGCGTTCATGCTGGGGCTCGTGTTACAGGGCTCTGAGACCGAGAAAACACACTCCCTTTCCCAAGACAATGATGAATAGGGCTCGAGGCTGCCTATCTCTGGCATCGGCAGGTGATGCAAAGAGGTGCGGGGACTGCATGGGATCTAGAAATGTGTGCTGGAAACGGCATTTACTTGTACTTTTTAAATGGCTTATATATATTTAGGGAGACACGTGAAGGCTGAAAATGCAACCGCGTTCTCCGCAAGAACTGTGATGTTTTACGACGTATTTATTTCTGTGCACTGTCTTTGGGGAGTTGGGGGCGGCGGGGGCAGTGTGCACTCCTTGGAGGAAGGGTGTGTGTTGTTTATTTGCGCCGCAGCGGCCACGAGGTTAATGTGTAGCCCTCGGGCTTCCTGCCACGTAAATTCAAGGAAAACGCGATTTGAAGAAATCTGCATGTTTTCCCCTCACGGTGAATCAACACAAGTTACAGTTGATTTGATGCTGCACGTGTAGGGTGGGAGCAAGCGCAGCCCTGATGACCCCCCCCCCCCCCCATGCAGTTGTAATGCCCCCCCCCTGCTGCGGGTAACGGGGTATTAGGAACCCGGTGACACGGCCTCGCTGTGCAGGGGAGGGACAATAATGCTGATAGCGCTAATCCAACAAACTGCTGACCTCTTCCCCCCCCCCCCTCCTAAAAAAGAAACCAACCCGTTTAGCAGTACGAAAGCTGGGCCAGCGACATGATTTAATTTCCATTGGGGTGGTTGTGATATCAACAGTAAATGGTACGCTGTGTTTTTAAGGAGTTATTTTCTGCCGTGAGTCAATATTATTGAGTGCCGCATCTGGATTGCAAAGCGCAGACCTTACAGGATGGCGATTGACAGTAAAAACACATTCTCCACCTTTCGAGATTAATTTTCATATGATTTTTGCAGCTATAATCTAAGGCGCTTGTTCTCATTTCGTCAGCATATATGTCGGTGTTTATCTTAAATGCACACTGTGACTTTAGACGGGGTGCGCTCGTAGGGGTGTTTCTACCCCTTTCATTTGCCAGTATGCAACGAAGGCACACGTTTTGCATACTCTGTGCCCTAGTGAGGCAAGGGCATGACACTTTATGTGTAAGGTATTAATGCACTGCGGCCGCTAGCTTCATAACCGGAAGCTTTGGCGATCCCCTTGGTGGCCCGCCCTCTTGGAATGGCTCTCTTCTGCTCCGTTCTGTCCACTGCAAGGGATCTAACGTCGTTCGGATTCCCTGGAGCGTCCGGACGTGAAAGTGCAGGCCGCTGTGCGGTGCACAACCAGCCAGCCCCTTGTGCATGCATGTGTGGCCATGCGTTACTACAAGCTACCCATCCGACATCCGCACTTCCCGCTGCAGACATACATCAGTGTCGGCCCCGCGCCCCCTTAAAGCGGGCCGAACCCTTATTAATGGTGGGGGCTGTGTTAGACCAGGGGTCTCTAACCTACTCTGTAAGCAGACCTACTTCTGTGCAATGAAAATCATACCGAGCTGCTAAAACTATTAGTGTTTTTATACTGACTACATCAAACAAGATTATTTTAGTGGCCACCCCATTCATGATTACCAGCCAGTTGTCAGCCTCAGTGCTTCAGGAGGGTTTTCCAGCAGTAATGTAACAAGGCTTTGGAATTCCTTTATATGTGTTACACATACCAGCCATAGCTGCAATACTCCTGGCACCAAGTGATAATATTAATAATAATTCTGCCCAATGCCTGATGAGTTATCAAACACATAACAATCAATAAATATATTTTGCAAATTGAACCATTTCTCAAAACATCAGTTTATGAGCTATGAAAATACACATTGAATCTTCAAAGAATAGCATTGTTTGAATAAACATAGTTCTCAGTGTGGCTTAATACAGAGATGTGTTTCACTGTAGAAAAACATATCTAGATAGTTTGCGCTCTGTACACTAGTGCAGTCTGTATTTCAAACTTTTGACTAGCGTTATTTTGTATTTTGTTGATGGGGCAACTCTGTATCATCTTCCCACTAAGCTTTCTCATCACCGGATGTACCTTTTTTTTGTTGCTACATTTACCAGATGTGAAGTCCCACCAATTTCTTAAACCAACGTATTCCATCACTTCCCCCCCCAAACACACACACACTTCTCTGGTGGTTCTGTTTACATTTATACATCCTGTACTACCAAAATGTAAATGGCATCATGGAAGTCCACAAGTACATTTGGTGCCCTCATCTATAAATATTTCGCTTCATAATTGTATGTGAACCCTGATTTGCTGCATTTCTAGCTCTTGGTTTCTCAAAGCTCCTGCCTTCTCACAAATTGTTTTCTTCAATTAATTTCACACACCATGAGTTGTATACGTCTGATCACATTATGTTGACATCTTACCTTGGTGACTCTCCCAAAGCTCGATGCATTCCTCTTTGAGTTAATTACATCGGAGATCCTCTGTCTTAGCTCCCATATCACCTACTCCTAAGGGCCTTCATTAACACCATCCCACCATCTCCAATAACATAAAAATAAGGTCATTCACTCTGCACTTCCTTTATCCATCCTAGACCGTGGATTCCTCTTTCTGATGTGGTAGGATAATACTCCCTTGGCCTTGCCTCGAAGTGGCCATCTTGTACAGTTACTCATATTTGTACCTGCTATGGAAGGCTTGTTTTTGTCTTCTCAGTTACCTCCATTTACTGGTGAGGGACTTTTCCTGAGAGCTGAAAACTTTGTACAAATAGGGACTGACTGTATTCATTTTGTAGTTCTGACTAAGAACCTGGCCATGAACGCCTTCAGCTCCTCATTTGCATTGGAACCCAGGAGAAATAAGGCGCACAAATGTGCACTAAATTTTTTCTTTCCAGCTCAAAGGCTGATCCAAACCCTCCAAGAGAATATATTTATTCAGCGACTTTAAAAAATGCAGTTCAAGAGAAAATAGTTTTATTATGTTTATGAATATTATGGTGATAATTCAATACTAGACCAACAGGTGTTCAGTGGTGCAAAAAAGTAAATCGGTTGTAGCCAGGGATATGTACAAAACAAGCGTGAGACACTAGTTAGGAGAGCGTTCACCTCCGGCCAATCCATGTCGGGTTGGGTTGAAGTTGGATGAGGTTGGAATTTCAGTCTTCTAGCAGCTCAAGTTTAGGTCATGAGTTGCCTTCCCATATTCATTGTTCCTTAGACCAGTTAGGAAGAGTTTAGGGCAAGATGCATCAAAGGGTTTTGCCCATTCTGTGTTAATGGGAAAATGTGTTCATGCATATGACCCTTAATGTCTCACTTGCGAATGCAACTGATTATCCTTTACATATTGATGGGTCCTAGTGCCCCTGGTGCTTAGGAACTACCATCAACTTAAAATATCCTGCTCTTCTTATTGAATTTTAAAAACTTTCAATGTTTTTCTTTAACCTTTGTCTCTCCTATATTCATTCTATGTTCATTAGTAATTTAAACCATACTAAAGACAGTTATAATGAATACATTTCACTTGTTTTTATATGGTGCAAGGCATTTGCACTGACAGTTTATGAGATGTTGGCTTTGGGCTGGAGAATGATCCTGGGTTGGAAAAGATCGGTATTAGTTGGTTTCTGAACTTTAGTCGAGAAGGTGTCAGTTGTAATGATGGCTCTTAGTCTAGGGTTGTGGATAGACCGGTCTTCTATTTACGGCGTTTTTTCGTTGCAATCTTTGTTCTTTCTCATATTATCCCTACCAATTTCTCTCTCTCTCTCTCTCTCTCTCTCTCTCTCTCTCTCTCTCTCTCTCTCTCTCTCTCTCTCATTCTCTCTCTCTCTCATTCTCTCTCTCTCTCATTCTCTCTCTCTCTCATTCTCTCTCATTCTCTCTCTCTCTCATTCTCTCTCATTCTCTCATTCTCTCTCATTCTCTCTCTCTCTCATTCTCTCTCTCTCATTCTCTAAGTATTCTCGACCAGGATCATACTTTGATAATCATTACTTCAGATTGTACTCTGGGTTTGCTTACATAATGATGTTCGTAATTGCGCACAAGACGGAAAAGCATGGTGTAGACTACATATGTGGACGTGGAAAGAATAATATGCTGTGCATTGCCATTTTTGAAGGTGAGGAAGGGCATCATGATCTACTCAAGGGTTTGCCTCTAGTGAGTCGTACCCCTTCCCCCGCACTCAGAATTGTGGTAATCAGCAAAAGCATATTCATCTCTGAACATCTCTAGTATTATATGCTAGTGAAAATAAATGTGGACCAGAAAACATTATTTGAAACAAGTGTACTAATAAACACAATTAAAAATGTATTACTTAAATGCTAAATTCATACTCCTTGCTGTTACCACAGTAGAGCTTGACCGACTGGAGAGAGCACTGCTTAATATCTCAAAAAAATCAAATCTAGCCGTACAAAATAAGCACATTAGTGCCATACGCACAAGGCACAGTTACTGTGATTTTATTTGACTTTATGGATTGAACCACTTGTGCCATTGTAATTGTTAAATATCTTTGTAACTACTACACAATGAAACTTATCCTGGCATTAACCATACATAGACATCCTCCTGAAAAATTAACTTGTTGCCATTGTGAGGGGCATTATCCTTGAGCCTTCTCCTTTCAAGGGTGTTGGCCCCTCCCCTCACTCAAAAATAGCTTTACATATGTGTATATTCTGTGCGCACACACATGTACAGTATGTGTGTGTGTGTGTATATATATATATATATATATATATATATATCTACAGATGCACAAAGTGTATGCTGATCTGCCATTGTTGAGTGCGTAGAGGGGCCATGACTCATGAGATGCGAAACCCGCCTGTTTATACCTTGTCATTTTTTCATGTATATTTCTTCTAACAAAGGTATTTCGCCAAAACCAGAATGCAAGTGGTTACATTTGTGCAACAGTGGAAAATCACATGCAAAAATCCTTGTGTCTATCTTGTGTGTGTGTGTAGAAAGGGGGAGGAGGTTGTTTCCTTGTGTGAAGTCAGTGTAACATGCAATCTTTTCAGCAATAAACAGTTTTACCATGCTATTTTCACTATACTGTGACAATAACATAATCATATGGCATTTGTCTATTGCGCTATAGTCATACATGCGTCAACATGCATTGATTTATGGTACAGTTGCTCACAATAATGTATTGTAGGGTCCCATTAATTCTTTTCTACCATGGCATACATAATTGTATGTGTATGTTCTGAACACGTTATTTTCCATTGTGTAATTTATAACATTGTGTATATAATTGTACATGGAGTTATGCTTTTTGAATTTAGCTTGGGACATTTTTACACTTTTCTTAATTATAGTCCTAGCTTATGGTAAACGATTTGTTATTAGTGATTCTTCTAGTCGCCACACATCTCCACTCCCAGTCTGTTCCTCGTATACCTAGTGTGCCCAGCTGCCCATAATGGTTAATCTTTTTCATTACATGTTACGTCTTGCCCTCTGAATGAATGAGCGACTTTGGGCCCTCCAGTGCCTGAAACAGAAACTGTTTCCTTGTTGTCCATTTGCATTTATTCTGTGCATAAAATACTGGACTTACGTGTTTCTCTGAAGAGAGTCTTTCATAGCTACTGTTATTGTTTTCACTTGACTTGCTTTGTGCTCAGCTGAAACTGGAAATGCTTCCCCGTTGATGCAAGGAATAAAACAAGATGTAAAACAGATAATGAGACTTAATGGTTTAACAAATTGCTCTGTTAAATTTGTGTCTGCCTGTAACAAAGAATGGATACTTTTATTAAATTAAGGGTACTTTTCATTTGATATGTAGGTGAAGCAGAACGGAATTTCTTGAATAACATTAGGTCGTGGGAAGAAAATAACTCACTGGATAGTGGCTCAGAACAAGCAGAGTCCACTTGCCTGTTTTGAGAAGGCATCGCTAGTTCATTGTCTGTTTGAGGAATGTCTTTTAACTCATTTGGGTTTTACTGCCCCTATAGAAAGATGTGATTGTTTCGAGGGCTACGCGGAGCCAGCTTGTATGCTGGCCATGCGCAGAAACCCCAGTGGGCTGTACCAACAATAAACATGTTGCAAGGTGTGCAATTAGGTTGCAATTTATGGGCCCTAATACACAACTTGAAAAGGAAAATCTTCAAGGAAGTAGTGCTTTCCAAGAACACGAGTGAGATCTTTACATAACAATTCATCTGGTTTTGACTGCATTCAAGAACGAGAGTAGGAACATATATAAAGGCTGTTGCTCTCATATGTAGATTAGCGTTTTATTTCTGAGATTTTTTTCAAAATTCCTATTCTGCTCTTGATACAGACATTAGCTTGAGCAGACCTAGAGAGCCATTCTGAGTCTGCAGTACTACTCCTATATACACCTCTTGACCTTTGCTCCTGAGCAGACGTTCAGGATACTCCAGGCCTTTATATCAGTGCCCCTGAATTACAAGTTCCTTGGAAACACCACACACCGGTCGTGTTTTCCTCGATAGTTTGTCGTCTGATTTCCAGGGGAAACTGCAGGGCAGAATAATGAATTAATGGTGACATTAGACACGGAATTCTTATTCCCTCTCAGGAATTGTCACAAATCTTATTATTCCATAGAAGTGTATGCAGGATTCTCTTTTCACCCGGATCCCATAAGCTCCTAATTGGGAATACTATTTGATAATTCCACAAAGAGAATCGAAGGGGAAAAGGCAGTACAGAACAGTAGCGGATCTTTTCCACAGTCTAAACCCCTTTCTGTAGATTGTCTTTGTTAGACATTCGGTTTCTAGTTGGCCGAAGTATGCCCCATGTCCAAGTAGGGACCACAAACCTAGTCGGTAAGTCACAACACAATCCTGAATTATCCTGTGCTTACCTCCTGGTAGCTTGGCATAGAACAGGCAGGCCTAATTTAAAAGGCAATGTGTAAAGTATTTGTGCAATACCTCATACAGCAACAGAGTAAACACACCACAAAAGACAACAACGGTTAAGAAAAATAGAGATTATTTATCTGAGTAAAACATGATCAAAATCCATCAAGTAGAAGTAGAACTTAGAAGCAGGTAGTACTAAAATGGTTGTGAGGGACCAGGGCAAATCCAAAGTTCAGGCCGACCGCGATGGAGTGCGGGCTGGCTGCAGAGAATCACTTGGCTTTTCTGAACCCCAGTACCTTGAATCCTGGGGCACAGTCAGCGCGGCAGTGCTTTGCGTCGTCCAGCATCGGTTCCAACAGGCGGTTGGTGAGGCTTTGCGGGGCGTTATGCTGCTTCGCTCACTCAGCGGCAGAACCCAATTCTGAGGCTCAGAACTGGAGGCGGCACCTCAGGGCAAGGGTAGGACTCATGAAGACAGAGTCTGGCAGTACCAGTAGAATTGCAGGAAGTCTTTTGTGTCTCCGAGACTTCAGAAACAGGAGGCAAACTAACAAGCCCTTGGAGATCACTTTGGAGGGAAGGCAGAGTCCTGTTCTCCTTCCAACACAGTCGGAGAGCAGCAGACCAACAAGCAGGAAAGCAATCTTTCCAGAAACCAATCCAGTTTAGTCCTTTGAGCAGCACAGCAGTTCTTCGGACTGAGATTCGATGTAGGTCCAGAAGTGTCTGATTTGATGAGGCCAGAAACCCAGTACTTCTACCCAAATGGGCCTTTGAGCTGAGGGAAACATCAGAGTGGTTTTGAAGTGCACCAGTGTCCCTATCAATCCCAGCCCTCACTCCAGATTACAAGTGGGGGGGTTATCAGTCATTTGAGTGGGGTCAGACAACTACCCTTTGAAGGGTAAGGGTGAGGCCCTTCCACCCATCTGCCCAGGAAGACCCATTGGAATGCAGATGGGAGCTAAATCACACCCAGCCCTTTTCTTTGGCTGCCTAGAAGGAATTCACAAAGAGAAATGTCACCTAGCCCAGACTTGTATTAGATATAGGCTGTAAGGCACACAGAGCAGAATGTGCAGAGAAATGTCCACTTTTTAAAAGTGTCATTTATAAAATAGTAATGTTAAATCCGACCTTACCAGTAAATAGGATTTATCATTACCATTCCAAAGATAGGAAACATGAAAAAGCGACTCTTTTCTGATCAGAAATGACAGCTTGAAGGTATTTTAAGGAATTCTCAATTCTAGCTGATGAGAGGAATAGGCCTCATAGCAATGAAAAATAAGCGGTTTGTCACTGCCAGGATATGTAAAACATAGAAGTACATGTCCTGCCTTTTACTTACATAGTGTCCTGCCCTTTGGGTGACCAAGGGCTTTCCATAGGGGTTACTTACACATAATAAAAGGGACATTTAAGGTTTGGCAAGTAGTTTTAAATGCCAAGTCGAAGTGGCAGGTCTGAGACATGGTTAAGGGGCTAAATATGTGGGTGACACAATCGGTGCTGCAGGCCCACTAGTAGCAGTTAATTTACAGGCCCTGAGCACACGTAGTGCCCTTTACTAGGGGCTTATGAGCAAATTAAATATAAAATTTGGGTATGAGCCTATGTTACCATGTTTAGGGGAGAGAGCAGACGCACTTTAGCACCGATGAGCAGTGGTAAGATGCTCAGAGTCCTAAAGCCAGCAAAAACGAGTACAGAACAATTGAGGGAGGTAGGCAAAAGGTTGAGGGAAGACCACCCTAAGGCTGTCAGGTCTAACAGTTTTCGTATGCCAAAAGATAGAAAATATCTACAATTCTTTTTCAAAAAATATATATATATAACTTTTTCATAAGCTGCTGTTCTGTTCTTATTTAATTCCTCACCATTTGTAATGGGCTTTCATTCTTGGCTGTCTGTTATCTTAAGAAATGACAATGCTGTGAGTGAGAAATTGTATTTAAAATTACGTACCTCCATTGTTATTCTTGCGCATTTCCTCTATCTAAAACATTTCCAAATCTTAATAATGGCACCGAAAAAGTCTGTTTTCAAAAGCAAACATCAATAGTGATCACAGCCCAGTATTCAGAAATGTCTCTGCGAATGCACAGGATAAACCGTATCAAGGAAAGACCTTAAAAACGATTGAGAATTTTTAAGTTCAGAAGGATATATGCTTGTTGATCCTGTTAATAACCTCATGGAACATGCACCCACAATAAATTTGGAACAAACAAATCCCTGCTTTCAACAAATTTGTAATGCAGTAGAATGCTGTTACTTCTACCAGAAGACGACTGAGAAGCTTCACTTCCAGCTTCTTTCCTCCTTAAAACAAAATACTAGAGCATGTCTTCTATCTTCTTGCTCTTCTTTATATATATAAATTTCTTACAGTGCCTTCAGTGTTGTCTCTACTTATATTCCCTTTGATTACTCGATTCTGCACCATTGCCTGTCATCCTGATTGCAACGTCTGGTGTTCTTTGTTCAGGTAAATCCTCTTGTTGAAATTCATATCACACATTCACATATAATATCACAGATATACTTAATTTCTGACAGTAATTCCTAAATTCTAAATTAAATATAATTACTTTAGGTATGTGACATAAACCCAATACAAATGGTAATCCTAAATTAGATTCCATTGTATTGCATTTTTTAAATTGCTTTGATTTAGTAACCATTTCTTTACCCTAATCCTATTTCTAAAAGCAACCAAACCTGAAGTTAAATTATATTACAGTGAATTAGTTATATAAAATATATGCAATGTACTAGCTTTAATGTAACACTAATGCTAACCATGAGTACCTTTTAATTGTATTAAAGACACCACTTTAACCAAACCCTAAAGCTAATCGTAGCCTTAAATCATTTTCATATAATGAAATTTAAATGAGATAATCTTAACCAAATCCTATTATCCTTAACATTCAGCTACATTAACTTAACATACATAAATGTGGTGCAACAATAATGCTTACTCCTAAACCTACATGATTTTATTAGTGGACCAGGGAGCGGACGTCTTTGATTTTGATGAACCCATTTTCAGTGGGATTGGATTCTCAGCATTGGTCATAACGGTGGTGGTGAGGACAGTCGCAGGAGTGTCACCGTTGGTAGTGGGGTTAATTGAGTGTCCTTGATGTAGAGCCTCAGGTTGTGTGCTTTAATGAGTACATGCTCCTTAACTAAGGAGTACAGTAGCTCCATGTTTTTACCCTGTCCACAGTAGATGAGTGGTTTGTGAGCTTTAATGAGTACATACTCCTTGACTAAGGAGTACAGTAGTTCCATGTTTTTAGCCTGTCCGCTGAAGATGAGTGGTTTGTGATGAATGCTGAATGGGAATGCAGCATGGCTAGATTAATCTAGTGGTGGTGGGTGCTGAACTCACTGGTTTCCATGACTGCGAATATGTCCAAATTTGATCTTCGAATTAAAAGTACTTCCGAAGTTCAAAATGACTTTATTTTATTGCATATAAGTCTCCCCCCTCCCCCCAAGATCTGCCATAGGTGCCCCAAGGGTAGGGGGTATTGCTGTAAAAAAAAAAAAAAACAGGGACAATAAAAAAGATGATGTCTTGTATTCCCTTTTAGAATAAAACAGCCAAAGTCGTTTTTCCTGATTGTAATGCTACTAGCTGAAAAAGCTAAAATGGGAAGGCTTTATTAAACTTAAATCAAAAGTTCGACTTTAATAGAGTTAGCTAGCAATATGATTCAAAGTGTCAAAATAATGGTTAAAATAAAACCAACAACTTGCCAAGGTTTGATTTACTATAAATAATGCAGGAAAGTAGTTTTAGAACTTACAATCCTGAAGTTACCTAAAATCGATCGGAAGCAGCCTCTGCTAATTAGCCAGCCTTTGACAGCCTAAGACAAGTTGCTCCGAGAGTAGGTATGAACAGGCCTAAGGCTGAAACAATACAACCATTTGGTGGGAGGAGATTGGAGAAGCCAGGGAGCTGAAGGGGGCTGGTTAGATAAATTGAACTTCAAAGGCAGGAGTCCCAGGACACAGGTCAGCCCCCACTTCCTTGATTGCTGGCCACATGGGAGTGCCCCTAATTAGATTAGGAGAGGGGCTGGGAGGAGAGTGTAGTGAAGTGTTAGCCACACCTGTGGGTTGGGTTACACAGAAAAATACTCCATGGAGAGCATTACTCCATTTTGATTTTTTGGAGAACAGTGCATTCTGGGTCAGAAATTTGTCACACTTCACAGGAAGTGGTCATAGCAGGGGGAAGCAACTTTACCCCTACTGGTTGGGGTGCCCCCCCTTCTTGCCAGCCCAGAATGGAGGATAAATATAGCTGAGCTGTAGGAGCTCCTCAGAACACTGCCTGGAACTAAAGAAGGAGAAAGACTGCCCTGCCGAACTCTTGGACTGCACCACTGAAGGCTTGCACTCAAAAGGACTGCACCTCTCGAGGCTAAAAAAAAAAAAAAGACTGAGGAAAATGAGTGGAATCCCTGATCAACAACTGGTACAACAGAGCTGAAATAAGTCACCTGCAATCCCAAAGAGAAGACCACCCGCGCTGACCAGTGGTAACTGGATTTTTCCTGAACTGTGCAGGTGCATTGTGAAAGATGACGTTCTAGCCCCCAAGTGGCAATTCAGAGCTTCTGAACCTTTGGCCAAGTGGAGGAGGACACTTACGTCCTCAAGGGAACCAACTGAACTACAGCTCCTGGACCTATCTTCAACAAATTCTTAACCCTCAAGAGGCGCCTCTCTGACCGTCAGCTCTTGGAGTGGTTCCCAAGCTTATTCAATTGAAGCTTTTGGGCTCTTTGTGAATGGGTCAGTTTGCCCTGGAGCTGCGCTGCTCTCACAGAGAATGAGCGCAAGCTGCTGCAAGTTCGTCTCTTTGCCCAGCAAGCATCATCTGTCGGAGTGGATCAGCACCGTGAGGCTTCATTCCGCTTGTCCGCGAACCTTGGCCCCGTTGACCATCACCAGCAACGTTCTACTTGCTCCTGGTGAACTTCTCCCCCGCGGACGGGACTCTTGGCACCAAACGTAAGGTAAACTTTCAGTGGGACTAATCTGGGACTGTTTCTGACCGCGCTCCATCTCGGTCAGCTTGAATTTTTTGATTTGACCCTGTCCAGCTCGACTAGATAGCCATGGTTGGCGCTTTATGCTGTTAGGCACTATAATACAGTCTATTCTTTAAAAATTCATATTTGCGGATCCTTACATTGAATTGTTGTCATTTTGGTATCATTTTAAAGATAAAAATATTCTCTATTTGTATTATCTTTTACTTATTTACTCGTTTTTTTATATTAACTGCTTTACACTTGCCTGTCCCCTAAGTTAAACCTGACTGCTCGTTGCTAAGCTGCCAAGGATTGAGCAAGGCTTAATTTGAGGCTTGACTGGGCCTTATTAGTGATTGTGGTATTATTACTAGCTGAAGTTGAATACCCCCACCTTCTTATAACCCACTTTCCTACATCCAGGTTTTGCCTTTGGAGCATGTAGATTTGGTGATGTGTTGCTTGATGTTAGTGTCTTGTAGGTTGAGGATTGTTTTCCTCTTGGCCTGAAAAGAGAACTATCAATGGGAGTTAAAGAGCCAGAGGAGGACTTTGTTGGAGTGCTTGCTGGACAGTGTGACAGTAGCATCATTCGTTTCTTCAATGAAATGCTTGTTGGTTAGGTGACAATGTGAGTCATGGCTGTGACGTCACAATTTGTGTAGTGTTTTTAAATGAGGCTATGCCTCATTGAACCTTCATGAACCTTTTGTGCATGTTGGCAAGCTGGATATGCACTAGTTTGCTGTAGTTCAAATGAAATGATTGAGGAAGCTGTTCTGGACTTTGCTCATTACAGAGCCAAAGTGAACGTACACAGGCCCATGTATAGTAAAGATGGGGCTTTACTCACTGCAGCAAAACACCCGCACGTCAGCTGATGTTGTAGATCTGATGTTGTTTGAATATTATGCAAATAACGTATCTTTTAGAAGCTATTATTTGAAAAATTAGATGTAAATTGTTGATTTTCAAATGGCCTGCTAACATGTTAGCTTTCAACCATGGTCACATGGACAACAAATATTCCTTAAGGCATCATGTTAGGGTACTGTAGTGTACTAAAGAAGTAACTTATCTGTGGTTATTGATGAGGCATTTCAAAAGAAGAAGATCTGAAATTAAAATATACCTATTTTACATTTTGCACTTCAAATACTTATTGTAAAAATCCTATTCATCTTCAAACAGGGGAGTTTTGGAAAATGTTTATTCTCTGTAAAAAATATAGATTGGTATTGAAACCACGACTAAGTGAGTAGCAAGCAGAGAAGATGTGATAGTTTTTGAATTTTAAAATTAAAATCCTCTTGTTTTCACTGTGGCAGTGTCTAAAGAGCTTTATATGGTGAAGCCAAAATTGGAGCACTGCCATGAAAAGTTTAAATATTTTTTAATAAATCTAGAGCTGTCAATTGAGTTCCCAAAGTACTAAGAGATCTGAGATAGGGAGTGGGGATACCGCCCCCCCCCCCCCCCGATTTCTCCCCCCCCCGGCCACTAGATGGGGAAAAGTGATTATCCAGATGACACGTGTCGACCTTGACCCTCCATTGCATGGCGGAGAATTGCATGCTACTTCATAATGGCGGGCTTTATAACGCAGATGGGGTAGGACATGACACACCCTAAGATGAGCCATATGCTGTCCAGGTATACTGATTCTTTACGAAAGAATAACTAAAATGTGTAGCAGTACTGAGATACGCATGAAGGATTTTTGTACGTGTTGAGCTGTATATCTCCTGACTGAACTGTACTTCTGTTTTTGAGTGAAAAATTATAAATAAAGTTTAAAAAAAAAGTACTAAGAGATTGTAATTTTCATTTAATAAAGATTAAATGAGAAAGTGCATTCAAAATGACTTCTGCAGCCAGCCTTGCCTTTACTAATAATACACCAAAACATTTGGAAACTTAAAAGGCTATTTATTAGATTCTGCCTGGCTGTCATGTGAATGGGACTGGTAGTACCATTGTAAGTGGTTGTCCCTAGATATATCCAATCAGACTAGGTATAGAATGGTGAGAAACTAGCAATAAATGTAGTGAGGTGGATTGACTTGTAGTTAGACCAGGCTTCTTTTAATTTCAACCAAAATGATTGTCAACTCTTCTACCACTTTCCATTAAATAAAATGAATAGCACATAAGAAAGAAGCATGAAGTCACTTGTGGTTTATCTTTACTTTTTTTGACCTAATTGACTTTGAGATCATGTGCATACAGTAAATAAGTATAAATAGTCTGAAAATGTATGCGTTTACAAATATGTTCAATTATAAACCAACTTACAAAGTATAAATAGTAGTCCATTGTAAAAAGTGCATTATTCTTCGAAACCTCACTTTAATAAAGACTGACCCGTCTTTATTGAAGTGAGGCATGGAAGAGTAATACACTTTTTACAGTGAATTCAATTCATATTTTCTTCAGTTGGTTTATGATTGAACACATTTGTAAATGCATACATCTTCAGAAGTGCAGAGGGGCAATATTATTTCTACCTGCAGCTCCTAGGTAGCTGTGATTTATATTAACGAGTCTGTTCCTTCCTTAAAATGTCAGTAAGAAGTAGGGAATCAATGGAAGGCTAAGATAAGGGCACACCAATATATCACGCTATGTGCAATCTGGATTTTAGTTATTCCACAACCCTAATGAATGGTTTATTACTAATGTTAGTTTTACAGTAGGTTTATTTATATGTGTATTTTATTATATTGTACTTAACTGTTTTAAGGGTTCAAACCTCTGGCTTTGCTGCGCTGACATATGCTTGAATTGCAATTTGTGTTGATTATAAATATGTGGATTGTATTTTAGTGATTGACTCTGAATGGTATTCTAACTTTTTAACTTTATGGTTGACTTGGCTGCAGTTTATTTTTGTGGTGATTGTGGAATTGCATTGTGTTTCTTTTATGATTTTATCTAAAATTGAATAAAGAAAAATGTATACAAACATTTCACTTTCTATGTTGAATTAGCAATATTTTGCTTTAAAATTTTTATAATGACCGTTTTCTCTCATCAAAGGTTTGTTGGTGATGATTTAAGCAGATAGCATTTACATGAACGTCAAAGATGGCTGTGGGCTTTTTGACTTACCTACATCATTGAAGCGCCGAGCAATGGCTACTGAATGGGGTTCGGCATCAGGCTTTCATTTTAACAGGAAGTGTTTTCCTGGTTTTATGTACTTTAATGAATTTTGATCCTTGATAAAGTGACTAAAGACCCTTATCAAAGGATGGCAAAACACTTTACTGAGCATGCCATAGAACACGGAATGAAAAAATAAAAATATGACTGAAGAGGTTGTCTTCAGAGAGATACTGGTATGTTTGTAGTGCTGGTTTGGATACAGTAGACGAGGACAGCTATATGAATTCTTTTAAAAAGATTGACTTGGCCTTTCAGATCTGTGTCTGTATAGTAGCACTCCAGATCATTGGCACATTTCCAAAATATGACTGTTTCAGGATGGAAGACTTTCTGAATCTAAAAAGCCAAACTATGCTCAAGCTGGACAATCTCAAATGTCTATTTCTGCTATGAAGCTAAAGTTTTTGAGATAAATAATCAGCGCTGTTGCTGGTTTACACCTTGTAGGTGCTACATGCACTCTTAAATGTAGGAGAATAATCTATGTGAAGCCAACCCAGTAAAGATGCCGAGACATCATTTTGTATTTATAACCAGCCGTACTGCTGAGGGCTGCTTTAAAGGGACCTCGGCGACTTTCAGGCAGTCGGGTCAGTATTACATTTCGGTAGTCTATGCGTAAAATGACTAAGACTTGGACGCCATGTCCAGTGGAAACGTTGGAAAGGGACCAAAGTATTGGATAACAAAAGAAAAGAGTAGTTGCGGTTACAGACTCAGATAACAAAATAATATGCTTTAATAACTGATGCTGATTAAACGGAGGGCAAGGATGAACCTGGACTTGTAAATGCATTTTCTTTCTTAGGGACTGATTAGTTGTGTCCAAGGAATAAGACTAAGAGCCTGATTACGAGTTTGGCGGTGCGGGAGCGGGGCGGCACGCCACCGCCCACTCCCACACCACCAAACTCGACCGCCAGCCGCCTGCCAGATTACGAGTTTACTCATAGTCTGGCACCTTTTAAAAAGGCCCTGCAATGAGAAAGTCGCAGCCCATTCCTGCACGGCATGGACTATAAAGTCCATCCCATGCAGGAAAGGGAGTGCATGCACACAAGGGGACACAACATATGTCCCCCTGTATGCATCATATGGGCCTGAGGCACCAGCGGGGGCTCCCTTTGTTTTCTCACTGTGACCCTATCTAATGTGGTCTCTGCCATGGTTAGGGTCGCAGTGAAGAAACTGCGGCACCAAGCATGTTGCGGCCTTAAGACTGCCACGCCTCCGCCAGGGATCGTGGATCTCTGGCGGCTGCGGCAGTTTTCTCAAGGTCTGACCGCCATTGGAAAACTTGACTGTGTTCTACGCCATTTTGCTCTTTCACAAGGATCACATCTGCACACAAAGTAGTTCCCTTCAGAGCCTGTCATTGCCAAAGCAATGCATACTTTTCGAGGCCTAAATTTATTTTTGCTTCATTCATCCAGTGTCTGTCTGTCTGATCTATCTATCTAATCTATCTAATCGATCTACCTATGGTGTCAGGGAGGGCTTGGCAGCTCCCCCAACAGTAAAGTTTTACAAAAGCCTTGACAAAACAAGCACTGGCAGCTAATGCCTGACCTTTAAGCTTTGCCAGTGATTTTTTTCACATTTCAAGATTCCATAAGCATCAGTCTGCTGTAATATGCAGCATATTACACATCTCTTTAATCTTATTAAGTTTGTGTGCATACTTTTTGTGATATGTTGCACTGGCATTGTTGTTCGCCAATATTGAAGCGGTGAGAAGTTTTCGTATAGTCTGGACATCTACTCTCCGTCCATGTGGTGCTATTTCTGGAAGTTCACTGTTGTGCCCTGTTGGCAAAGCCCTCTGCCACGGCAGGTGCACGTGCGGCAAATTCAACCATTATGAATTTTTGGATTTTAATCCGTTTTTGCTCCTGACAATACACCATTTATATGTAAAGTGATAACAACACAACGTAATTATAGTGTGCCGATGTAGTATTTTTTACTGCATCATATTTGTCAGTAAAAGACAACAGTACGTGGACATTTCACATTAAAATAGAAGTGCTCGCTCTTTTCTCCGGACTGCAAAGACCAATGCTCTCTGAACTCTTTTCTTTTAAAGAATACTATTACTGTAAGTGGCAGCTTTCTTAAAAAGAAAAAAAGAAGGTAATCGAGTGTATTGCATAACTTGAACAAACCAGCCAAACATTTGCTCGATTATAGAAAAAACCCAGGTTACTTCTGTTCTGATTCTTATTTAGTTTTCCTGTTTCTCCAGACTGTTATTTTATTTTCTTGCCATTTCCCTTGCTAGAAAACCAGTTGCAGTGGCAATTTCAGGCTTTTGCTGTCCAGTACCACTGCACAGACATCATCCATGCTTTTGTTTCAGTAAAATTACATTGTCCTTTGCTTTTAATTATTTAGTTTTTAAGCTGCCACATAAAACAGAAATTTGGACTGGGACCGGTGTGTGCATTTGTTTGTGCGTTCGGATGTAGGTGATCCCCTGTTATCAAACGAATTAAAAAAACAATAACCGTAAGCTCATAGCAGTGGACAACAAAACCCCCGAAGCTAGCTTAGACAATTAGTTTGCCTTTCGAGTGAAATTTCTGAAATAAATGTATTTTTAGGAAAATATGATAGACAAGGTGTGAATGAATGTTAGACTCTGTTTTGGTCATTTGGTGTTTTGTAGATTGATGTGGAGTAGCAGGAGAAAGCTTCATGTTCCATGTTTGATTCGGAGGTTTTTAATTTCCTGAATCATCCAGGGTTTGCGCCTAGTCAAGCAAACTCAAACGGCAGCTATGGAAGCATTTTTTTTATTTGGTTAAGGCAGTTAATGGACTACAACATTGCATTTGATGCAGGAGACAGAAAATGAAAATAAATATGGTCAGATTGTTTCTGCCGATACTAGCGAACCTACAGCAGAATACCTTTTGAAGAGTGCTAACTTGACCTACGATAGCCAAGTATAATGGGCGATTTCTCCACCCTGGTGCAGAAGGAGTAAGTCTTGATAAACTTGTAATAAATCTGCCGATTTGACTTTACAATAAATCTACTGGTTTGACTTATTAAGTAGGCTCAGGGAGTTTCAGACCAATAAGGGGATTTTGACAACATGGCCATAGAAAATTGAAATTTAGGTCAATGTTATAGCCCGCTCCTCACCCTTCCTAAGATCGTGGTTCAGCTAGCATGCCTTCAACACTATTACCACAAACCAAACCTTTCGATAACATTGAAAATGTAACACTTTCCAGTTAACCAACAACCATATTTCAGATTCTCTCGCCAAGTTACCACTGTATCAGTCTTTAGTGGACTTAAATACTGAATTGTTCAAGGGGGAATTGGCTAACTGTCTGAGTATATACTTCTGAAGAAAGCAGTCACAGCACTTTTATGGGAGACTACCCGTGAGGTGTCATTCTCGAGTTTACTGCACTGATTTTCATACTTCAAGTCGTGAATAACGTTCTTTCAATCGTAGAGAGGAGCAAATCTTGCCTTCTGTTCCTTATAACTTGTTTACTGCTTTCAATTAGGCCTGGGCTAAATTTCCGATCCGCTCGCGGAAATTGCGATAATTTGTCAATTTCCGCATTCCGCAGCTTAGCGATAATTTGTTTCTTGCTTGCGCTGTAAAATAATACATTCTCTCGCGCGCGCGCGATCGCCTTACCTGAATCCCCGCGTTTGCCGACAAGTTTTCCCGATCCTGTCGCGTTCTCCACGAGATGTTGGATTGTTGGTAGCCATTTGCGCGGTCTCGCGACAGTTCGCGCCCGCAGTAATGTCATTGGTCGCGCGATCGCGTCTTTCTTCTCGCGGGCATGCACCGCGAGAAGAGTGAAAACAAGATGGCCGCGCCCGCGAGCAACCGCATGGGTAAGTTGGCGAGCCGCGACCACGCAGAAAATACCGCGAACGGGCAGGAAAAAAACTTCCGCATCTTCGCGATATTTCCGCGTGTTTGCGGAGATTTTTAACATTTTCACGATAATTTGCGAAAGTCACTTTCGCAAATTCCGCCCACCCCTACTTTCAATACTGTAGATCGTGCAACTTTCCTTAGTACTATGAAATCTCTCATGGCTATTAGGAGACCAGCTAGCACTGTAATGGTCATCTTCTGACCTACACAATAAATGTTCTGAGCAAGTGAAGTTAAACTCTCCCATCCTTCCACGCATGCTTTGGTGTTTCGCAGGATTACCTTCTTTCAATGACTTCCATCTCATCATGGTAAACTTTGTGAATTATTACCTGATTCAGTATAATTGTTGCTGGTATGTTGGTGGCACATGTTGTATGTAAAGATGTTACTGGTGCCAGATAGTCGACTGCAAACATCCAGAAAGAATGTTACCAACGTTTTAAACTAAAACCTCCAGAAGTTAAATCCTTCTAATCTCCTCATTACCTTCAAATCCCCAAATCCAAGGATTGCTGACTATTGTTCCTACACTCTATTTCTCCCACTATTGTAGTCTACTTTGATTGTGATATTTGTGTTGCTCAAAATAAGCCAGATCATTAGACTGTTTCTAGATAGTAAATTTCACCTTGACCTACATGTTCGAATGGGATTCATGTCCGATTAATATTACAGTGTATACAAAGTATTGCCAAACATTACAATAATTGGTGACACAGTGAGAAGGTTGCATTACTGCATCGCTGGATGGTTTGAAGCTTCATTTCAACTATGTTGCCTAACATCCTCCAGTCCTTTTTATTGGCTGCCTCGCGAACACCTATTCTTCTGTGTCTGATGTCTACCTATCTCTCACGTTTATGGCTCCTCATTTTTCCAATCCTTTCCTCTTTCCTGTCCTCAGTCCCGCAGCTCGAATCCTTTGCTGTTCAGGTTCTGTTCACTGTTGACTAAGTACTACCACTAAACAATTATGTTCTTACTTTGGAAATCCATGAAATCATAAAAATGTACATCGTTCATGTTTTTTTTCCTAAGTCTTAGGTTTAAGGACTAAAAACCATGACATACATCTGCTCTGTGGGCTTTTTCAACTTCCCTGTGCATTATTCTTTGTCATTCAACACTTCATCCTTCTAGCACGTTTTAGTTTTGAAACACAATAGATGTGTGACCCAAAAAATATAAAGTCCTGAACTGCTCATTAAAGGTATTGACTCTTCCTTAGAAAAGAGAAATCAATCCAACTTTAATACCTGGTTGTTATGGTAGTGTTGCGGGGTAAGTGAATGCTCGAGGCAGAGAGGTGATATACAGGGGTAGTTTATTTACTTATGCAGGCAAGTCCCGGAACGTATACATAAAAAAAACAAAAGAAGATGGATCCAATGGATGGCGGCCTGGTATGGTTGCAGGGAATTAGCTCGTCATTTCTGCTGGGGTCGCGTTGTCTCTATGGACTCTCCATCAGCGATATGCAGGAAAACATGAAAAGAAAAGGCACAGCCTTAAAATCAGGCTACTTCTTGTGGTTTAAGGATGGGGAAGTGAGGGATCACCCGTGTGGCCGGATCGTGCGGGCATGGGGAAAACCGACACCAGGATCGGGGTTGACCCGCTAGGAAAAAGGCACGGATCCCGCCCGTCTTAGTGGCCACCCACGGGGAAGTCAGCCACCCGTCGCCCTGACCCCCGATGCGGATCACGCACCTGTTGTAGTCACGAACCTCCAGGTCCGCGGCTGGGCACTGAGCGGGGAAAGCCTCCTGGCTCCTTGATGCTCGGTCCGATGTTGGGAGCTGGTTCTGCAGCAATCGACCTTCTTTCCTCCAGTTCTGCCTCTCTCGGGTTCGTCTCTCCGGCGGCGTTCTCGCGGTTCTCTCCCTCTTCCTGGTTGAGGCTCCACCTTTTTGAAGCAGACCAATCCCTTCCCACGTCGTTTCCAGGGGTGGGGTGTTGCTGCAGGCTGACTTGGCTGTTAAATGGCCAGAAGCCCGGGATGTCAGATGTCCCCGGATCGCGAACGGCACCCTCCATGTCCGGGAGCTGAAAACAAGCAGAGTGTGTTATAAAAGGTGAGTCCCCAGAGTATCCCACGGGGTCGGGAAGGGGTGACTCCTGACACACCCCTCTCCATGAGCGGTCCAGTTTGGGGACGTATGGGACCTGGGAGAGGAAGTCCGCATTAGAGTTGTCTGACCCTTTTCTATGGCAGACATCAAAAGCAAATGGTTGTAGTGAAAGAAAGCAACGCCTAACGCATGGGTTATTTCCTTTGTTCCTGTTCATCCACACTAGTGGGGCATGGTCAGTATACAATTGAAAACGTTTACCTTCCAGGTAGTACCGCAGATGTTCTATGGCCCATTTTACCACCAAGCATTCCTTCTCCATAACAGGATAATTCCGTTCCCGGGGAAACAGTTTCCGGCTAACGAAAAGACTTAGAGAGGGGTGTAGTACCGCGTTGTTGGGCGTGGATTTTTTTAGTAGATCTGTCAGGGGCGCCGCTATCTCTGAGTATTGTGGGAGAAAGCGTCTATAATATCCTAGGAGACCCAAAAAAGCAAGAACGTCTTTTTTTGTGGTAGGGACAGGTGTTTCAGTAATGGCCTTGACCTTCTCTTTCTGAGGTTCAATACAACCGTTTCCTAGCAGGTACCCTAGGTATTTCACACAGCAAAACCCTACACAAGACTTTCCGGCATTGATGTGAAGGCCCGCGGCTTGTAACTACTGTACCACCAGACGACAGTGTTCGAGATGTTTTTCCCAAGTAGGACTGAAGATCACTATATCGTCGAGGTAGGCAGAGGAGTATGCCTGATGGGACCGTAAGACCTTATTCATCAACCGCTGAAAGGTTGCGGGGGCACCGTGCAACCCAAATGGCAAAACGGTGAATTCGAACAGACCGTCAGGGGTGGAAAAGGCGGTCTTTTCTTGGTCACTGTTTCGCAGGGGTACCTGCCAGTATCCCTTGGTCAAATCCAGAGTGGTGATATACTGGGCGTTCCCTAGCTTTTCAGTCAGCTCATCCACCCGGGGTAAGGGATAGGCGTCTAGTTTAGAGATGGCGTTAACCCGCCTAAAGTCGATACAGAAACGAATGGAGCCGTCCGATTGGGAACTAAGACGATGGGGATGACCATTCACCCTGTGACGGTCTGATCACACCCATCTGTAACATGTTGCATATTTCTTCAGAGATGGCTGTCCTACGGGATGCCCGGATTCTGTAGGGTTTTTGTTTGATCACCACGCCCGGTTTAGTGTCTGTGATGTTCCACTAGGTTTGTCTTCCTGGACTGTCGGAAAAGAGATCTTGATAAGGAAGGAAAAGGTTTTTCAGTTCGGTGAGTTTCTCTTTGGGGAGGTCCTCGTTTACTTTAATTTTTCCAGGGTACAAGGGTATTTTTCCTCACGTAGAGACAACTGGATGGGTTGTGGAGGGGCCCCCAGCCACTTCTTTAAGAGGTTGATGTGATAGGACTGGGTTTTCTGAGAGGTTAACTGCAGACGGTAAGTGGTCCGTCCTATGGTCCCTACCACTTTATAGGGGCCCTTCCACTCGTTCTTCACTTTGGACAAGGAGGAAGGTAATAAAACCAAGGCCCAATAGTTTATCTGTAAGGAACGCCATTTTTTTCCCTGATCGTACTGATGTATTGGTTTTTCCTGGCTCTTTTCTAGGTTTTGGTGTGCCAGGTCTCGTAGTTTACAGATCCTAGATCGTAAATGCAGGGAGTATTCTAGAAGGCTCTGGCTGTTGTTTTCTTCCTTTTCCCAGGTCTCCTTTGTCATCTCTAACAGAGTCCGGGGCTGTCTCCCATAGAGGAGTTCAAAGGAAGAGCACTCCAGACTGCTCCGAGTCTGCACTCGGATGACGAAGAGAGCCAGGGGAAGGAGACGGTCCCAGTCCTTCCCTTCACTCGTCAACATTTTCTTTAGGGTCAGTTTTAAGGATCTGTTATATCTCTCCACCAAACCATCTGTCTGTGGATGGTAAACAGACGTTTTGATGTGTCGAACATCCAGTAGTTTACACACTTGAGACATTAGCTTCGAGACAATCGGGGTTCCTTGGTCTGTCAAAATCTGTTGGGGAAAACAGAACTGGGAGAAATATTCCAAAGCTTGTCTGCAATAACCGGGGTCGTGGGGATTCTGAGGGGAAAGGCCTTGGGGAAACGGGTACAATAATCTACCAAGACCAGGACGTATTGGTACCTTTTTGAGGATCGGGGAAGGGGGCCTATGAGATCCATGCCTACGCGTTCAAAGGGCTGGCCTATGATGGGCAGGGGTTGTAAGGGGACTTGTGGTGGATGATAGGGGTTCTTTAACTGACAAACGGAACACTCCTCGCAGTATTTCTTTATTTGTGCATAGATGCCAGGCCAATAAAAGTGCCTTAGGATGTTTCTGTTTTCTGTGCTCCCACCGGACCCGCTAACAAGTGGGAGTGGGCAACAAACAGAACCTGTTCCCTAAATTCCCTGGGAACTACAAGTTGGGGAGGCATTGTAGGGCTAGCGGTTCTGTAGAGAAGACCGTTCTGTATGTTAAAAGTGGGATAAGTCAGTTTATGGCCAGGCGGAGGGTTCCTGGCCTCTTGCCAGGCATGGGAAAGGGAGGAGTCATTTGTTTGGGCCCAGTGGAAGTTCTTATCTATCTTCCACGGCTCCTGAGTCAGAAAGGCAGGGGTGCTGTCCTTATCCAAAAGAGTGAAAAGAAATCTGGTTTGTCGGGACCTAGTATGATGTCCTCAGGGAGGTTAGCCATAAGGCCTTGACAGTGAATGGGTACTCTGGCTGTGGGATAGATACGTACGTCTCCATGGACACACCGTATCGCTCCTCTGTTCTGGCGTGACTAGGTGACTTCTGATCATTGACTGCCGACACCCTGAATCTAGCAATGCAGTAACTGAGTGAGTGTTAATGGCAGCACTTACATAAAAACAGGTCCCCATCTCAGCTGTGTACATGAGGTTGCGAGGCACGTAGCAAACGTCCATAGGTTCGTCGGTTTTCCTTCGGGAACAGACCCGGGCAATGTGGCCCCACTCGCCACATTCGAACCACTGAGGTCTGCGTATGAGGGGCTCTGATTTTGGTGCTCTGACTTTTTCCGGTTCCTTAATAGGCCTGAGCGATCTCCTGGGTAAGGGGTTGGTTTTTATCCCTTTCTCTGGCTCCCAAGGGAGAGCACGTGGTTGTGCCCTAACAAACAAGGTTGCCATCTCAACCGCTTTGTCCAGGGTTAAGCCGGCATGCTGTCTCAGCCATCTTTGGGTGGCATACGGAAGTGCTTCCAAGAAGTGCTCTAGGACGATAGCACTCATGATGTCCTCTTTTGTCTGATCGTTGAGCTTCAACCATTTTTCAGCAGCTAACTTCAGTTTAAAATACAAGGTTTTGGGACTATTGCCGGGAGCCCCTTTTTCTCGGCGGAACCTCAGGCGGTAGGCCTCTGCATCCATCCCCAAATGGTCGAGGATCACTGCTTTCACCTCCTCGTAGGGGGTAACTCCTCCTGCATTGGCCACCTGGTAGGCGGCTTGGGCCACCCCTGACAGGAGAGGGGTCAGAAAAAAGGGCCATTTCGACACCGGCCAGCCTGAAGCCCGTGCTGCTCGCTCAAAGTTTAGCAGGAAAGCATCCGGGTCTTCCCCCGGAATGTACTTTTGTAGGGACACCGTGGGTGCAGTCGCCGAGGTTCGTGTTATCTTCTGGGCAGCCCCGGAGGATGGGGACTCCTCGGCCACATGTAACAGCGTATCCAATTGGGCTTTCATTTGGTCCCTAAAGGTATCCCGGTCTGCCTGAGCACTTTTTAGCTGGTGTTCCACTGCCCATCCCAGCTTTTTCTGCCCTTCCACCAGGTGCTGGATGAGGGCCACCATTTGTACCCGTCAACGGAGTCCTATGCCCGCATTCTCCACCATATGTTGCGGGGTAAGTGAATGCTCGAGGCAGAAAGGTGAGATACAGGGGTAGTTTATTTACTTATGCAGGCAAGTCCCGGAACGTATACACAAAAAAAACAAAAGAAGATGGATCCAATGGATGGCGGCCTGGTATGGTTGCAGGGAATTAGCTCGTCATTTCTGCAGGGGTCGCATTGTCTCTATGGACTATCCATCAGCGATATGCAGGAAAACATGAAAAGAAAAGAAGACACAGCCTTAATATCAGGCTACTTCTTGTGGTTTAAGGAGGGGGAAGTGAGGGAGCACCCATGTGGCCGGACCGTGAGGGCAAGGGGAAAACATACACCAGGATCGGGGTTGACCCGCTAGGAAAAAGGCACGGATTCCGCCCATCTTAGTGGCCACCCACGGGAAAGTCAGCCGCCCGTCGCCCTGACCCCTGAAGCGGATCACACACCTGTTGTAGCCACGAACCTCCAGGTCTGCGGCTGGGCGCTGAGCAGGGAAAGCCTCCTGGCTCCTTGATGCTCGGTCCGATGTCGGAAGCCGGTTCTTCAGCAATCGACCTTCTTTCCTCCAGTTCTGCCTCTCTCTGGGTCGTCTCTCCGGCGGCGTCCTCACGGTTCTCTCCCTCTTCCTGGTTGAGGCTACACCCTTTTGAAGCAGACGAATCCCTTCCCACGTCGTTTCCAGGGGCGGGGTGTTGCTGCAGGCTGGCTTGGCTGTTAAAGGGCCAGAAGCCCGGGATGTCCAATGTCCCCGGATCGCTAAAGGCACCCTCCATGTCCGGGAGCTGAAAACAAGCAGAGGGTGTTATAAAAGGTGAGTCCCTAGAGTGTCCCACGGGGTCGGGAAGGGGTGACTCCTGACAGGTAGCTTTACAGTTAACATATTAACACTATAGAATTTACAAAAAATACAGTATGATGCCCTTTGAGAAACTCTGGCTAATTATTCTTGATTTTAATGATTCCATACAATAGGAGTTTCCTACCTTGACACTATGGTATGTGATTGCGTGCGTCTGATAATAGACGTGTTGTCTCTTTCTCCTGGGTGGATTCAGTATAATTATGAATATTAGGCTATGGTATGATCAGGAGGATAGTTGAAGATTATTGTGCCCCCTAAATTCTAAATTATGCTGGTGTTATTTGGTGATTAAGTGAATGAGGAGTTAAGTACTTGGGTGATCACTACCTGTTATTGGAGAGTCAGGACATGGTGTTTTTTCCTACCCAGATTTCTTCCAATGTACTTGTGTCTAAATATGTAGGAAAGGTTTGGTTTTCTTGAAAAGTAACCAACATGTTCACAGTTACTTTGTGCATTATGATTGAGTAGGGAGTACCTGTGTGTGAATCGTCTACTTTCATCTTTTTGTGTTTCTGCACAAGAATCTGCTTAACAACTGTGCCTGTGGATCAAAGATTAGTTATTCTATAAGGTGTTAAACCTGGGATCTATCCCTTCAGTTTTCATTTAGAATATCAAGAGATTTACTAGTCTTGATATATGCAACTGTGAGTTCTATCTTGTACTTTGGCTGACCAAACAGACCTGCTTAGACACCCTGCTTCAAAAATTATGGCTTGTAAACCTCTAAATCTGCATTATCCAAGCCAATGGCAGCTATGTCATTGTTCCACTTTCTCTGAGTTACACACAGTGGAGGGTAGGTTCAGTCTCTTGGAAATGGGAGACGATAAATCCCAGACGGGCCTGGGATTTGTTCCCTTTTTCTTAAAGTCAAGGGAGTCTAGCAGAATTTCATCTTGTGGACATCTTGGTGTTCAAGAATGACTGCCTGCACCTTTAGCTCTAGCAATAACATTTTGCTTATCTTTGTTACTTAATGTTGGAACTGGCAATTTCTGCAGGGTCATCCCCAGACATTTTGCCTTCCTCCTCCTATTTTGTGTCGAATGAGTTTTTGTTGGCCTTAAGACTCTTTGCACTTTACCACTGCTAACCAGCGCTAAAGTGCGTGTGCGCTTTCCCTAAAACATGTTAACATTGGCTAATACCCATTTGGTGTATCTAATTTACTTATAATACCCTAGTAAAGAATTACTACTTGAACCCATGGCCTGTAAATTAAATACTGCTAGTGGACCTACAGCACTGACTGTGCCACCCACAGAGTTGCCTTATTATATTTTATAAGTGTAATTTCCTAATGGGAAGAGGTGACCAGTTCATGTTTGGTGTCTCTGCAATATGAAATTAAAATCCTAACCTGGTGAAGTCGGATTTTACATTTCAATTCTGAAACTTCCACTTTTAGAAAGTTATTGGGTAAACAGACCTTCAAGGGATTTTATTTAACCGGCTGTTTCATTCCATGCAATATTACTGATGAATGCCGTAAACGTGGCATCTAAAATTAAATATCTTAAACATAAATTCAATCAAATCGACACTGAATAAATCTCAACACAGCTGGGTGCCTTCTCTTTTTAAGTTTATAATGAGAAGTACAAAATTAAGGGTACAAGATTTTCTCATCTGCTAAGGTGACAGAAATCCACAATTACACAAATCAATTTGTCTTTGTCACCAATGTATTATTAACCATTTGAAATAATGACCTTAATGGAAACTAGCCTATACATATGACATAGATTTCCTACAAACAAAACGTATTCTACAAAATAGAAAATGGGTTGATGCATCGACGTTTTGTTTTATATTTTTTTGGTCACACATCTATTGTGTTTCAAAACAAAAACGTGCTAGAAGGATAAAGTTTTGAATGACAAAGTTAGAATAATGCAAAGGGAAGTTGAAAAGGCCCACAGAGCAAATGTATGTCATGGTTTTAGTCCTTAAACCAAAGACTTAGAAAAAAACATGAACGATGTACATTTTTATGATTCCATGGATGGTTGATACATAGAGGTTGTCCATCTATAAGACCATCTTCAGGGCATAAAATTAACATGAAGAACAAAGACCCTTTGATGAGCAGATCAATCAAAACAGTTGTTGACCTTGTTGAAAATAGATACTTGGGCTTAATGTGTCTGTATGCTGTCACCTTTTAAACACTGTGTGTAAAATCATTGGGTTCTATTCAAAGCACGATTTGTCGCGTTCCTTTAATAACTTTGTATATCACCGTCTAGAATCAGCGTTCCTGCATGGCGTCTCATCCACAGATTGAAACCGACTTTTAGAAAGTTGGCATTTTCTTGCCTAGCCATTTAGTGCCTACAGCCTGTCTGGTCACATGAGTGGGTGTAGCTGACAGATGGGCTTTGTGTATTCCTCCTAGCTAGACAGCCACACACAATGGGAGTTTAGGCATGAGTGGATGGACCATCACTGGCATGATGGGAGGGTGGAGCTCGGCACAGCCCCACTTAAACTTGAATAGGCTGTGTCCTGTCTCCACACAAAGGTCTGCATGCCCCCTGTAGTTAGTCTGGAACCAGGGCAGGGAATCTGTGCACTTCAAAATCAGACTTTTAAAAGCTTCTCCCCACTTCAAAGGCACAACTGTATGTAAAAGGACCTCAGACACCACCACTTCATTACACTTCTGGACCTGTGGATACTGTGCCAGGAAGGAGGACTGCTGTGCTGCTACAAGGGCTGCCTCTCTCCTGGACCGCTGCTCTAAAGGACCAACTGCCCTGTTACCCTAGGGAAGAAAAACAGGACTTGCAACTTCATCTTGGACCCAGAGTGACTAAAGGACAAGCCTGCTGGCTTCCTGATCTGAGCCTCAGGGACATAAAAGGCTATTGTACCTGTCTTCAGTGTGTTCCTGACGCCCAAGTTGTGCCTTTCAGGTCCTGGATGCCTGGTGTGGCTCTCAAGCTCTTCTAATTAAGCTTTTGGGCTCTTTGCGACAGCGAATAGACCTGTTCTCACTGGAACTGCGCTGCTCGCTCCAAAAATCAGTGCAAGGTGTCGTCTGCTCATCTCGCGCAGCCGCATCGACAGCCTGTCGTCGACCGCCAACGCGTAGCACCTGCCTGTCCGCGACACACGGCCTGCTCTTCGCGCCATGCTAACCATCTCCCGTGATGCTTTCCTTACTCCCAGTGACCCTCGTCAATGTGAACGGGACTCTTGGCGCAAAACTTGAGAAGGTAGAACTTCAGCGGGACTCATCTGGGACTGTATCCGACTCGCCCTCCATTGGGGTCGGCCTGAACCTTTGACTTTGAACCGGTCCAGCACTACCATATAGCTGCGGTTGGCGCTTTATGCTTTTAGGTGCTATTTTACAGTATATTATTTTTAAACAGTCGTAACTGTAATCTACTGATTGGATTTTTGTTGTTTTGGTCTTGTTTTATTGATTACATTATGCTCTATTATTGAAACCTGGTGTGTGATACTTCTTGTGTGGTGTTTTCACTGTTTGAAGTGTTGCACAAATACTTTACACAATGCCTCTAAATTAAGCCGACTAATCTGTGCCAAGCTACCAGGGTAGGAGCACATGTTAATTTGGGGTTTGCTTTTGCCTTACTCTGATTAGGATTGTGGTTGCTTCTTGACCAGGGCTCTCACCCCAGTCAACCATTAGCCCATGTTTTAGCACTTGCATAACATGTTTTGATCACCACTTGGTGTCTACAGTTTTTAATGCAGCCTGGCCTTTCCCTGCTCCTGTAGCCACTCCTGTTCATTGCCATATGGCATTCACTCGCTACCATAAAGTGAAGCTTAGACAGGATGGAGCATGCTTTCAAACAGTTTATTGGCTAGGAAGTCTAATCTAGAGGCACTGCAGTCCACTTGTATAGTGACTTGATCATCCCTCCCACGTAAAGTCATGTTAGGTGTGTTCCATCCTTCTTTTGTCTCTTTCAGAGTAGCTATTAGTTCAGCAAGCAGGTGTCTTCGTGTGAACCTTTGCTCGTTTTATTTCAAGTCTATGCTGTGAACAGTTTCTCTGCTTTAAGAACTGACCGCTTGGAGAGCATGAGCTGCAGGAGAAGGGAGGCTTGTTTGGTAACACAATCCTGTCATAGAGGCATTACTAACACAAGTCTAAGAGGTGTGATCGGCTATTCTTTTACCAATATTTGTTACCGAAAGAGCTTAATTTAAATTAAAAAGGTTAGTCACAGTTTCTTAAAATGTAGAGGCGATGTAATGATAGTAATTACATAAGTAGAACCTGGAATGTTGAAGTTAGAATCTAAGAAATGACAGTTGGAGAAATCAGTTGCTTGGAATATGCAAAGCGGTTGGCTACATAATAAAGGAGCTTATTTATCTTCCATTTGAGTAGCGTGTTAATACAGCAGTTTAAAGTCTAAAGTAGAAACTCCACTCTGTAGGCTCAACTCATGAAGATAAGTACAAACACTTGACATGTCTTATCTTCAACTTCTGTTAAACCTGATGAGAATTGTTAATAGCCATACGGGAAGAACTACATTTCACAGTTTTGTAACACATAAAGTGATCACAGATGTTTGAAGCAGGTTTTTAGGAACCTGCAGGTTGCTACCTATACATTAACAATGAAACCTACACACACGCCAAAGAGTAAAATCTTTATAGGCCAAAACCCAGAAGCGAAATTGGACAAACTTCGACCCAGCGAACCCCTGCAACGTAGCACATGGAGAGTCAAATGCAGTAACTGAGTCGACTGAAAAAAGCTGAGAATGAAGGATTGATTGAATACTCCAAAATCAGATTAACAGACACATAAATTGCAATAGAACTATAGATGAGTTGAGGCAAATTAAGATTTTGAAACAAAACAAACGTTTTAGTTATGAAAAGATATTCAGATGCGTGTGAATATTTGAAGTGAGCAAACCCAGCTAAAATAACAGGATGCTCTCCAAAGGTGGGTGCCCTTGGGTAGAACAGATGGTAAGGCACATTCAGTGGGGTAAAAGGGAAAGGAGTTTACAGGTAATGAAGAGCAGGCATGGGAGCTAAAGTGGGTGCAGCCTTCAGCTTTGGTACTTCTTCCAGAGGTGGTTGTACGTGAATGAGGTGATCCATGAAGAGATCAATGATATTACTGCCTTATGTTAAGATCTCAAAAGCAGAATGCTCAACCGAAGAACTGTTTCAGGTTTACAAAGGGGGGATGCGCTCATTGCCACCACTACTGAATTTCTAAATGCCAAAATCTCATCAAAATTTTAAAACAAAACCAGAAACGCACGCAGAGCCAGTGCATTATCACCTTACCATTCAATTGTGCTGTTTGCAGTTCTCAACTCAACCGTCCCCCACCACTGCAAGTTTATACCCAATCAGCAACCTGTCCCCTCAAAGATTGTATCGTCTTTCACAAAAACATCCATTTCAGTAGGAACATTTTCAGTTTAGGCTTCCCTCCCTTACCCAAAATCATTGCAAACCTTATCAGTGCTTTGCTTGACACCTACCAACAAAAATATCAGGACTCCTTAAAGAAACCGGTACAAATCCCAAGGTCTTATTGATCTTCAGCCGCCTCTTGTGCCTACCCTACATTGCCATCTGGCCGATGGTAGTTACCACAACAACCTGACACTCATCTAGCCGAGAACTTGAATGAGCTTGAATTTGGCTTTGACCAGGGCCGCCTTTAACACTGGTGGCACTCAATTACCTACTTTTTTGCGAAATTCCTCACTCCCACCCCCAACATTGCTCCTCATCTCTCCATAGCCCCTCTCTGACATACGTTTCAATTTTATTATAGCGCTACTCATAGTTCACTCAGTTCTGTGATCTGCATTGTGCACGTTCTTTGCAGCAGGCAGATTAATTCTCTGCACTACTTCATGATGTGACGAAACAGCCACGAGCCACATCTCTCTCCAACAGTAACATTAATCACCAGCGCTATCTTGATATTTTATTGTTGCCTGAAAACTGTTGGCTATGAAAGGAACCGAGTTATTTTAAATACAGCACTCCCCTCCCCCAGGTTATTGCCAGGTGCAGCTTCACCAGTGGCACTGCCCTAAAGCCGGCCCTGGCTTTGACCTGGCCGTGGTGCTGATTCTGGCAAGAGCCATATGGCAGGTATTAAGGTAATGCCTGTGCCTTTATACTACTGAATGTTTTGATGGCATTGAACACTATTGACCATAATTCCTTATTAATGGCCTTATTAGCTTTGCTGGAATAGATGATTCTGTTGTAAGCTGGTTTTTATATGATCCGGTAGGTCACACTTACCAAGTCTATTTAGGCGGCTCCTCTATTAATTGCAAAGGATGTGCAGACTTGCAGAACCTATACAACATGTATGTAATTCCTCTGTCCTTAATTCTAGAAAACTGCAATATTGGAGATAATGTTGAATATCAGTTGCTTGTAGATGGCACTCAGAGATCCATTTCAAACCAGTTGAGGCCTACTTAACTCATGTTGGCAGTTGCATCTGAGAAATGCAGCAGTGGATGAAATAAATCTGTTTGAATTGCTCAAAAACGTAGGCCTGCCTTGTGGATCCCTAGAAATCTCCTTCTCACAGGCTGGATAAGGTTGTTACGAAGAATACCTTCCATCTTCTACATCTGCAGTGAGGAATATTCCACTTTCTACTCTTCCTGCAAACTTGCATTGGTACTTGCACCGGTGATGTCCTGCATGAAATGTTGAAAAAGTCTGTGCAAGGTTCTCCATTAGAAAATGCTAGACAAAGTGCGAACATTTCAAAGCCATGCTTATCAACTTTTTGCGCTATGTCAACAAGGCCACATCTCATCTGTCTTAAAGTGCTCATCTGTTCTTAAAGATTTACATTGATTACAGATCAAGGATCACCGTTTTAAGAGCACGAGCTTCTTTGTCATTCTTTTCAAACCCTGTCCGCCTTCCAGGTTTCTGAGATCAGACTCTTCAAATGTACTTGAAGTACAGCCACACAAATGTAACCGATTTGATGGCAGAACCCTTCATGATCCTTCTGAATCCCTTTTGATTCAAATAGAATTACCCAGTTTTTATAAAAATCCTGGAACTCTCCTCATTTATGTTTCTTCTGGTCCATTGATTGACATTGATCTAGACTGACTCATAAGTTGATAAAATGCCCAAGGTCGGCCTATTGCCTTTTGAGGCATATGTCAAGGTCTTTCCACTTTCCTTCCAAGCGTAAGATTAAATTGATCCTTAAAGAACTTGAGATACATGATCTCCTGGCCTTCACAGTCTACCAGAAGGCCTTATGAGCTATACATAGATCTACAATCTACTGTACTGCTTTGTTTTGTTATGTAACTTGCATATCTACTTTACCATGAGCACTCTACATTTGCACTGCAAGAAGCACTTCTGAAAAACCCTAAAATAAAATAGGCGGTCCTGCAATTTCTTTCAAAAATGGAAAGAGGAGAATCTGAGCTGGATGTTAGTGGGGATGAAGTCCAGATCCTTAGTGCAGAGCAGGAGAAAGTTTGACATGTTTTCTTATCTTAAGCCTGACAGTGTGGCGGCTGCAGGTATTGCTCTTCCTTCTGAAGATGATGAGTTTGATTACCAGGTAGGATGGTGTTTTTGAGGTAAATAATCCTCAAATTATTTTGATGCTACACAGCTACATTGGGCAACCTGTTGTAAGAGTTGAGTTGTAATTCTGAAGACACTGAATGGTGGGTGTTCGCCAATTGTGGGTGCAGATATTTTGGAGGGAGTACAAAATTGTCTGAGTATGTACAGAAGTGCTAGTTGGAGAGAACATTTTCGTATAGCTTATAAGGCAGACCGTGATTCCACTATAGTGTTAAAAATAGTGATTCCTCTCAGTGTAAGAACAATAACAATGGTGGAAAGATTAATGTTTGGTTTTCTATTTTTTGTCTTTTGTTTTGCATTTCAAATCATTGAAAATGTTTATGATGAAATCCCCGCTTCCAGTGATGACTCAGTTGGGGTGCTTGGATTCCAATAATGATTCACTGGGGCTCCCCGGGTTCCAGTAATGAGTATGTGGGGGTCCACAGAAGTCAAAAGGTTAAGAACCACTGAGTTAGGTGATTGTTAAGTGTTAAAATGTATCTGTTAAAAAGGAATACTAAGCAGACGTAAGTGAAGAGGGAAGCCCATATCTATGAGAAGATCTTTCTGCCTTACAAGTTACCAGTCACACCTGGCATCTTGCGGTACCCATCTGGATGAGTTGATGTTGGTCAGAGAGGTTGTTGGTGACTCGTGGAACTATGTCGTAGCAAGTCCCATGTTGGTTAAATATGCACAGAAACAGACTCCAGTCAACAACATCCCCAAACTCAGAGATGCGCAACTATACAGGCTCCTGAGTGGCTGCTTTACCTCAGAGCTCCGTGTCTGGCACAGCACCTGAGAAGCCATGTAGGTTGGTCTTCTGGATCCAATGGTTCCTCCCCAGACAGCAAGTTGGTGAAACCCTAGGCCAAGAAGAAAGCTAAGTGACACAGGTCAGCCCACGACGTTTTAAGTAGCCCTCCCACCAACCCCCAGTTCACCCCAACATTTCATCTTAGGGGCAGCGTTACATTGCATGTGTGGCAAATACAAACGGTCTGACTTCATGCCACATCTTTTCAAATCTTTCCACTAAGGCTGCCTTTGTGTAACAACAGGCTTGGAAGGTAGGCTCAGCAGTACATGCAGAAGTGGTGATTGGTGACTGAGCACTTTGATGTCCCAAACAGTTTGAGCTTGGCTACATGTCTTTAATAGCAGACACAGGTCTCCTACAGACTGTCACTTCACATGCTATCGAGAGCTGGTTCCGAGGATTTCATGTTTGTAAACAGGGTTTGTTGGTGCAACTTTGATTCTTTCAAAAACTGTGAAGTGACTTTAATGGCAGACTAGAACATGAAGTGGAGAGCTGAATAGTATGGCCCAAGCTGAAAAGATGAGGGTTCCGGTACTGCCACTATTGACACAGAAGGTGAGGGCTCACACTTCCTCTAGCTTGAGTTCGTGTGGGCATGACAATCAATTTGTGTTGAGAACTTCACAGGTTGGTCCGGCTTCCTAAAGACAACCCTGGTCTAAGACAGAAATCTCTCAGAAAGAAACAGTAATAAGAATGGTGGCGAAGCGGAAGTACTTAAACATTAGGGATAGCCAGTTTCTCATCTTTACGGATTTAAGTTGTGCTACCTAGTGAGGTTCAGTGTATTAAGAAGATGGTGCTGGTGGCTGGCCTGGGGAGCAGGGGCATCGGTCTAGATCTCGCCACACTTCGAGTGGTCTTTAATGGAAAAATATTCTCCCAGCTGCATTGTGTGTGGATGACAGAAAACTGGACCTAGCATTGCAGGTCGCCGTTTGACAGGTGCAAGCCACTTCAGAGTTTGTTGACTTAGAAGCTGAGGGATTTTGGGCCTGTAGGAGGATTTGCCGAGGTGAATGAAGTTCACCTATCTTACTTTAACTACTGTTATATCTTCTTGATGGCTATAACTTGATCTAGTATGTACATTTCAGGCAGGTTTGGGTACCACAGTGTATCTAGTTAAAATTTGAGAACCTGCATTTCTTGAGTGGCCCTTGGCTTGTATTTTGTTAACTTAAGACTTGCTCAATAAACATATTTTTGGGAGGTTCAGGAGGAGGGTTAATTCTCAAACTATAAAGCGCTGCAAGACTATAAACAATGACTGAATTGCGTTGTACACATGGTGTTTACGCCCTGATGCTAAGTGGTGTTAAAGACGGTAGAGAGATTGTGCACTTTTACTTTTGATGTGCACGGGCAGCGTTTACTATATGTATGGTTGAGACTTTCGTGCTTGAGCGCTGTCTGGGCGACGGTTTTGAATTCAGTCATGCAATAAAATAACAACAATGCAGTTTTATTCTAAAACAATGGTAGTTGTGTGATGGGACAGTGGGGCATTTGTACAAAACATTTTTGCAGTCGGAAATGGGACAATTTGCAGAATATGCCCGTTTCAACAACAGAAAAGCAATTTTCAATGTACATTTACCAAATTGCGATTCAGTAACATATTACCAAATTCCAATTTGGTTTAGCGACTCGGTATTTGGAATGCACGTGTTTAGGGCATCCCTTCCAAATACAGAAATGCAGTGGTATGTATGAATTTTGTGCAACCGAAATACAGTTTCAAAACATTTATACCAACATCTCGAAGGAGGTGATAACCCCTTCACAAATGGGAAGGGGTCCTCACAGCACCCCTAAACCTTTGACAATCTAAAAAAAGAATATTTTATAAGAGTAGGCAGTGGTCTCACGGACCACCGCCTACTCTTAAATAATGAAACTTCAGAGTTTCCTTTTTCCTTTTTAAATGCATCTTGTTTTCCATTAAGAAAATGGGCCTTCATTTAAAAAAAAAAAAAGTTTGCTTTATTAAAAAAAGTCCCATACATGGTCGTCTGCTGACCTTAGCTGGCCACCATCCCTGTGATGGGTGCGATTCCTAATGGGTTGTGAATTGCGACCTACCTTATTAATGATAATGAAGTAGGTCGATTTGCAACCCACTAGGAATTGCTATTTAAAAGATGTACGTTTTATTACATCAGGCATTGTGATTTCCTAATTGCAAGAACAAAATCACAATTGTAGATATCTTTGCATCTGGCCCATTATTCTGAGCGATCAGTCATAGGTTATTGTTTTCAGTAGAGAGAGGATCTGCCCTAGTTTATCTTTGGTCCTTAAATTGAATGAAGATTTCGAGTAGGGTAGAAAGAATGTTGTGAAAAATGCAGTTCTTATGAAACTATAGGTCTGTAATATTTGTTTCACTATCAGGAGCATGCTGTATGATGCTTATGGTTTTATGCATCGTTTTTGCATCATCGAAGCTAATAGTTAATGCATAGCAGAAAACATTTCACAGGTACCCAGATGCATAAAGTATGGACACCGCAGTTGTCTGTCATTACTTACTGTAATTTGCACATTGCACAATATAGAATGTTCACGTCTGCAAATCACGGTTTTTATTTTGTACTTTGCCACATTATTTCATGTGCAGGCTTGAGACGCAGGTGACTGATTTTATTTTGCAACAGGAAATGTTTTCGGATTCACCTTTCAGTTTTATTTAACTTTTTATTTTAATATATTAATCTTTGCGCTGTGGTACTAATATCTAGGTAGTCTTTTTGTGAAAAGCTATGGCCAACGACTGTTGTTAATACTTGACATTATGAAGTGTATTGATCTCCCATTGGGTGAAAAGTATTGATAAATGTCACTTTTTGTATACCGATGACATGACGGGACTGAGCCCCTGAATGCAAGTTTGATGGAATACTGTGCTGTAAAAATCACCAATTCCATTACCGCACTCTGTGGCAATTTTTAGCACCCACTTACACGGTAATTATGGTTGGAATGGGGAATAACAAACGGTTTTACCGCATCTGATTTCAGCACATTTTAAGCAATAACAACCTCATTCCCCTTGAGGAATATGTGTGAGTTGAATTTGTGAGAGTCAATAATACTGCAAAATGTGGAATAGCGGGATAGGGTACAACTGTGCTTGTGCTAAAACCTGGTATTTCCAACACTTGAGCGAGGGAATTGTGGGTGCCGTTTCCTTTGTTCTATGTAGGAATTTACAAACGCGTTTCACAAGATTAAGTCTATACAGAGGCGAGCGAGTCTTTATTCAATGGCCGCTTTGTATCGTGATTCTTTTAACGAGAGCTAATTTCATAGTACAACTTCTCGCTTCACTTCTGCTGCCATAGAGATGGTTTTATTATTACAAGTCTTTATTCGTGACATAAGAAGGTTGAATATGTTTAGTATGAGATAAATCTACTCAAGTGTGTATATTTAATTTATTGTTATTGCTTAAATAAGCATAAAGTGTGTTGTTGTGACATTCTTTAATCACCCATGATGCAATCTTTTTTTACTTTTTTAAAGTCCATGACCAAACAGACTATAAGCCTTCAAGGTTGCTGCAGTGTGCGCGTCCTGTCGTGCAAATGATGATCCAAGCATTTTCTGTGAATTCAAAGCATTATTCCAGGTCCTAAAAATGAAAAAGACAGTCTGCAAGAAGGGACATTTTGAAATGTATGTTTACTCACAGGCAATGCAAATCTGGCTTAACAGATAGACAGTTATGTCAGAACGGAAACAACACAATAGGATCAGAGATGGCAGCTTTTATGGAATGCGATATTGTCATAAAGTGGTTATACTTTAAACAACCACTTGCATTATGGACATCTAGTGTTAATAAAACAACTGAAAGATCACCTTTCTTAGCCAAGGGTGCTAAATCATGCGTAGTGTGCAAATAATTCTGAAGGAAATAAGTGTCCCTACTTAACAATTGTATGCTATTTTAGTCTTAAGTGCATGTTTCAAAATTGACAAGTTATTATAAAAGGGCACTAAGGGTGTGAGAAGCAAGCACTGTACTTTGGTGCTTCTTGGATAATGCTACTGTGCTCATAGATGGAGACAATGAAGACAGTATTAGAATAAGGAGAGAATTAGCCTTAATACCACAGAATTCCTTGTCCTCTTGTTGCTCTGTCTTCCATGGATGGATTTTCGGCAGAGCATTATGTTGAGCAGGCACCATGTGTTTTTAGGTCGAGCCTTGGCAGCGCATGCGCTGCTCTGCGAGGCATGCTGTATTCAGGTATGGACTTGAAGCTCCTCCCACTCTCCTCAATTGGCTGGTGTGACTGTCCTTTGTAAATGTTGGCTTTTGATTTGTCAGTAGGCTTATTAGTCCCTCCTTAGTACCTCCCTGCCTTTTGTAACCTCCCATCAGGACTGGACCTTTCACTGTCTCCTTACTGTATAGCTTGTATGCGTCACCCAGAGACTGCAAGTGGCCCAGAATGCAGCAGCAAGACTGCTGTGTAACATCCCGATATGAGAGTCAGTAAAAAAGCATTTATTTAGACTCCACTGGCTTCCGGTAGAAGCCAGAATAAAATTCAAGGCACTGGTTATTATTCATAGAACACGGCACAATAGAGGCCCAAAAAAAGTTGGGCGGCTAGTCTCTCCCTACATTCCAAAGAGGCCATTGAGATCCAGTACTGAAGAACGCCTAAAACAGACAAAGGTCAGGCGGGATAAATGGGTAGGAAGATCTTTCTCCCATCTAGCCCCCAAACTCTAGAACTCTTTGCCGTTAGAACACAGATTGATAGACAAAGAACTAGAGTTTCGCAGAGAGATCAATACTTGGCTGTTTAAGCAATACATTTAAGACATGGTTTGGCCTGCATTCAGTACCTGACCGCGCAGCGCTGGGAAGGCTTAGGGCAGCCATGCGCTTTATAAATCCCAATAATAATAATAATAGCTTATATTAGCCCTTCAGCAGAACTCTTTGCTCAATTAACCTGAAGAGCACTGTACAGCTTTAGCAATGGCAGCATTTTCTTTTTTTGGGATTTACAGCCCGCTATGCACTCTTTCACAATGGGACCACTGACAGGACGAGCATAACACACCGAATGTTTTTCCGCTTCCAACGCGCAAAAGAAGCAGCATGACGCGAGGGCTCATTGTGTACCTAAAACATTTTTTTTCCTCACAACGCACACCGTGCTTATCTTTAACACAGTGCCTGTTTTTTTAAAAAACAAAAATTTTCCTAGAAGCATGGCTGTCTGCCCGTCATACCTGTTCCGCCCGCGGGCGCTGCACCTCATGTTTCAGCATGGCGTCTGCTTTTACTTTCACAATGGCCTCTGCGCAAAGCTGCCGTACTTAACGGTGACATATGTCTGCGCCTCCTTCACGTTTGTGTATAAACTTGCGCGGTGCGTTCACAGATTTGATGTGTGCAGGTGAGAGGGAAGAAAATGGCGTCTGCTGGCGGCTCTTGGTGCTGGAGCAGCTTTCCAGATTTAATTGATATATTTATACTTCTCGGGGAGGCCATACTGGCACACCAAACTGATGAGCATCTGAAGCATCCCCTGAGCAAGCTGAACGGGGTAAGTATTGGTGCTTGTTGACTTGAGTTTAAAATTAAAATGCAGGCGAACTCTGGGGGTGAAGTGGAGGCACACGAGAAAGGGCAGGCGTACTTTCAGCTTCCACTGAGCCTTAAGTTATGTTTATGCACAAGTAATTATATAACATCGTCTCTGACGAGTCACGGCGACTTTTTCAGACATATGGTCTGCTACCCGCAAACGTCCAGTTCTTAATTTGTAAAAGAATAAGTGCTGGGCCCCAAAGTTTTGCTCAGAAACTCACAGCCTGAGCTATTTAACACCAGTGTGCCAAATGCCAAGGTTGCATAGAGTTGATTCCATATCATGTCTCTTTAATCCACCACTCTACCTTTTTATCTCAGTCTTATAAGTTCCTGCTTTCTCACCTGTCACTTTTTTCTGCCTTTCTCTTTCCCCTTCGTTCCTCCTTGTGTTTTTCGCTCTCTTGATTAAAGTTTGATGTGGAAAAATAGTTGCTGGTACCCAAAAATAATTGCACACTAACCTCACCTGCATTGGTTCTCTCTCTTGTGTTTCTTCTCCTCCAACCCGCAGTGTTGCTTCATCCCCATCCCTCCCCCATCCGCCACTGCAACTTTCTCATCCCTTCTAATTTTTTAAAGCAATTTCATGCTAATTTTTACCAAAGCGCTTTCATACTACTTAATTTTTCTAATTTACTGATCCATCTTGAATCAGTAAATAAAAAGAAGAAAAAAAGCCTGTCGTTTTGTAGGCATGTTCATGCTTGTTGAATGTAAGCTAATACCTACAGAATGACGTGGCAGTCGCTTTATCGCAATTTTTTATTATTGAAACCAAGCCGCATAGCATAGTTCTTATATGTGAGATATATTGGCTTTACCAATACTTGTTGCATTTTGCCTTGGTGACAGAGAAGGCTATTGTTATATCACTCCTGATGTTTCCTTAACTGTTTGCGAAGTGGAAATAAAAAAAAAAACTTTTAATCACCGAAGTTTGGCAAACAAAGACTATTGTAGGGAAAAAAATGACCTGTAAGGGTGATGTTCATTTTTTTAATTTAGGGAAAAACTGGAGTGGGAAATAGGGGAGGAGGAGAGGCATTGTTTACCATGTTTTCGTTTAAAAAAAAAAAGTGTCCTGAGACTGGCTTTATTTGTGTCTATTATAAGTGCTCTAAAGCACTCAACAGTAATCAGTTACAGTTGACATGTCTATATGGATTGCCTTCCTCTTTGGGAAACGTGTCACTAACTGCATTTTTCACACATGCCTTTCGTTGAATAGGTTCTTTGATACAGGAATAGATGGAGTATTGTGGGCTAGTTGTTTTCAACCCTTGCGAGGCGCGTGTTGGAAGATCTCTAAATTATCCTAACTATTACAGTCCTTTGGAGCAAAAATTATACATTTATTATACACTCTGCAAGAACCAGTGTTCTATGTGTCATTCAGTGAAATTTCTGTGATGCAACCCATTGAATTGGGCTTTTTTCGTCAATTTTTTTTTAAACCGGAAGTAATCACATCTGTCATTCTGAAGAATCGTTCTTTGTTTTAAAGACTTCTTTAAAGAAAAACGATGAACTGTGGCTCAGTACAGGCTCTAGGTTAAGGCAATAAAGGAGGGCTGCCTGGGATTTCGCCAGCACGGGGCACCACATCGACCCTGCAAGGAGCCAGTGACATCATTGCTGCAGTGTGTGTAAAATGTCACTTGGCCCAAAGCAACAGAATAATTACACCAACCATGGTGGTTCTCTTAAATATAATTGTGCCTCTTCCTTTCACGTGAACCATAGCAATATCTTCGCCCTCAATACCTCCTGGGGTCCACTTCTCCTGGTTTTCTGTGTGTGTTAGATGTCCGTATTTCTCCAGTTATGCGTCGGCTCTTGTGTCTTTTGGCTCTCTGACTGGGGATCTAGACTTCTTGTATTCTGACATGGTCTCTGTTTTTGTTTGTGAAGGATAACTTTCTCCTTTTGTTGCTTTTCTTGCGTTAACACTGCTACTTTTGATGGAGATTTGAGACGCTAATTTAAATTTAATGCTCAGACCTTCATGCTTTCATTTGTGGGACCTTTTCTACTTCCAGAGATCAAGGATTTAGTCCTCTCAGTTCTTTCTCAGTCTGAAGAGAACGGGGCTTAGAGAAAAGCAATTTACTATCGCCTCCGTGTTGCCTTTGTCTAATTCTTTTTCAATCGGAAAGCTCCTTACAGTCTCTCTGGTTGGTAGTACAAAATTGCTGGCCCAGAGATAGATGGGCATCAAGGCTTTAAATGCTGCTTTGGCCTTGTGGTGGTTTGTTTCTTGCCTCTCCAGTAGGAAGTTAGAGAGTTCATCTATTGGTGGTGGTGGGGGGAGGTCATGGGAATTTCCCACAAAATCAGTGACTTGGAGGAGTGGTATAAAATGGAGCAGCAGGAAGATATTTTGTTTCAGGATACTTATCCTTGTCATTGCACTGATATACTAAGGAATCGTTATAATAGTTTGGCTTTAAGAGCTGGGCTACTTTCTTACCAAGATGCACCATACAGAGGCAACAGCTTCGGTTCGGTAGAGGATTTGTGGACCCAGTCCTTCACTTGACTTCAGTGAGAACAGAATGCCCTGAATCACTGGAGTCAAATCAAGTTAATTCATCAACTTCAATTGGAGAGACGCAGTAAGAAACTGGCTACCTCAAGGTGTATGCACCCTTTCCTTTAGGCAAAGTTCCTCAAAGAGATTAGGAGTGAAGCTCATATAGGCAGTTGCACACCCTCAGCCCATGGTCTACCTTGCATCTTGATGTACCAAGTACACCATTGCTGCAGCTGCGCGTTCTGAATTTTGGTAGTACTTTTTAAAACTTCTTTCCTTGCAGATTCTCAGAGATCTTTAAAGTAGCAAAAGAATGGTATGTTGCTCCCTAGAAACCACTATAATAAATCAATGTATGCTGCTTAGTCTTGAAGCTTTCTTCAACTGGCATCATGCCCAGTGTTGGTATTCGATCATTAACCCAAAGTATGCACTGTAAAGTTAGTTACGTGGTTTGTTACCACCTAAAATTAACAATAAAACGTACAACTCAGCATGGAGTAATTAGGAACCAACCACTTGCTACGGTTTTCAGACAAAAACTGGACGCCTGTCAGCAAATGTATCTTTAATAGCAAGAAGTGCCAAGATACTAATAATGTGAACCCTAGTGAGAGGTAGACGATTGCATCCTAACAGATATGATTTTGAAATCTAGTTTAATTTTAGAAACTCCTAGTGCAAGCATCAACAGTTCACCATATTTTTTATTATATAATTTGCATTCACAAGTGTGATAAATGTGCCATTTTTATAGCAAGGATGTTCCTGCCTTTATATAAGGTTGCGTATAATGTGTGTGGATCTGAATTTAGATTTACCTTTTTAGCACTTTAGCAAGGGTGTCAGGGATTTGTTACACTGCTTTTCCACCTAAAATCAATATTGATTTCCCTGAATATGGGCATCTTGTTGACATAGAGTTTTCTCTGCTGAGGTTTGCAACGGTGCGGATCTAGAACCCTACAGGAATGTAGGTGTCTGCTTTCTCACTGAGAGCATAGAAAGATATCAGGCTGGTTGGATAGGAGCTGACTCCTAGGTTGGTTCAGGAAACTATGGCTGCTCACGTTAAAAGTAAGGGTTACAATTTATAGTTTCCACTACTAAAGGTGGAGACAAATGCTCTGGTAGATGTGTTGTGCTGAGTAGCAAATGGTGAGAATTAGATGATTAGCCACATGGATGCTTGAGAATACTTCACAAATACAGGAGTTATGCCATGTAATGAGGGGAGTTGCACTCTAATAAAACAATAGTAAAAGCAAAGTGCAGATAAACAATGAAAATTTGAAGTGATTGGGCGCAAGGACCCAGGAGTGATGGTTGGCCCCAAAATATTTTCAGGACGAGAATTTGCTCCTTTGTGGTCTGGCCCTGTAGTGATGCAGCTAAACCTTGTGATATTATGGAGAATGCAGATTTTGAAAATGTAGCAAGAAAAAGATATATTGCAATGCCCACAGGTTAGTTCAAGGGTGATAATGGAAAGGATTTTGTGGAAGTAATAAGTTCAGATCTAAAGAGTTTGGACGTGGAGTTTGTACGGTAGTGGTGATGTGGACTTCTAACTTCACTTCTGCACCTCTCCTGCTCCCTCTCCATTTGTTCCTCTGTCCCTCCCTCTAATTAAGCCTCACTCTTCTTTTCTTTTTGTGTTCCTCTTCCTTCCTGTTCCCCCTTTCTTTCTTGTCTTCCTCCGTCGCCTTTCTTGTCACTTACTCCCCCCTACTTCTCTCATTCCATCACTTCTGTTGGAAAATCTCCCTCTCTGAAGGGTCACCCCCAGTCTTTTTGCCTGCTTACCTCCTCTTTTTGCTGTATCTTTTTGTTGTCTTTAGGACTCTGAACACTTTACGACCGCTAATCAGTGGTAAAGTACATATGTTCTCTTCTCTGAACATGTTATAATTGGTTTACACCTGTTTGGCATATTTAGTTTACTTGTAAGTTCCTTGTAAAGTGGTATACCATATACCCAGGGCCTGTAAATTAAATGCAACTAGTGGGCCTACATCACTGATTGTGCCACCAACACAGGTATCCCTTCAAACCTGTCTCAGGCCTGCCACTAAAGGGCCTGAGTGTGCAGTTGCCTGCCATCTCGACTTGGCATTTAAAACTACTTGCCAAGCCTTATCTCCCCTATTATAACACCTATGTCACCCCTACTGTAGGTCCCAGGTAGCCTTAAGGGCAGGGTGCTGTGTAAATAAAAGGTAGGACATGTACTTTTAAGTTTTACGTATCTTGGTAATGACAAAAACCCAAATTGTTTTTTCTACTACTCTGAGGCCTACTCCTCTCTCAGGCTTGCTTTGGGAATTCCGTAATGCACTTTTAAGGTGTAATTCCTGATCAGAAAGGAGTAGCTGCAAGATGTTTCATATCCTTGAAATGGTATTGATAAATCCTCTTTACTGGTAAAGTTGGATTTAACATTACTGTTTTAGAAATGCCACTTTTAGAAAGTGAACATTTCTCTGCTCTCACTGCTCTGCGTGCCTTGCACCCTGCAGAACTCTGCCCTGCTGAGGACAAGGAGTGGACCCAGCTCACTTAAACGCAGAGTGAATCCAAAGGATTGCTGCCTTGCCCCCTGTTCTGAAGTCACAGGGCCATCAAAGACTTCCTTTACCCTGCAACAGCACCTGGACTCCGCCATCTGTGAGTCCAGCCCTGCCAGGTGGTGCCAATCCAGTTCTGGACCCTTGAAAGGTGACTTATGCTATCCAGAGCCAACCAAATCCATGCAGTAATGACTTTGCACCGATATGAACTGAGGCATTGCCATCAATGCCGACGCAGGAGCCAATAGTCGACATCGCTTTGACAGACTGTGCGATGACGATGGACAGCCCAGCTCGACAGCACCTACATCCTAAAGGGGTTCGTCGATGAAGCCTTCATCGCCTTCACAGATCGGAACCAACGCATCAAGCCTTCGATGTCTACTCCATCCAAAGTACTTTTTCAGCGGGACCTACGCAAGTCCTGCAGCTGGCCTGCTGTCCGTCGCGGTCGGCCTGAACTTTGGATTTCCCCTGGTCCAACGCGACCTCAAGTAACCCCACAACACTATTTGTCTCTAAGTACTACATTTTGAATTAATTTAATTTTTTTTTAACTCTAGTTCTATTAATTGTTTTTTTGTCATTTAGTTCCTGTTTTACTCATAAAAATTTAATCTGTTTTCTAACCCGGTGTGTAGTATTATTGTGGTATTTTTGTTGTGTTACTGTGCTTGTTGCACAAATTCTTTACACATTGCTTCTTTAGATAAGCCTGACTGCTCTATGCCAAGCTACCGGAGGATAAGCACAGGTTATCTTTTAGTGTGTATCTAGCTTACCCTGACTAGAGTGGTGGTTCCTGCTTGTACAGGGTGCATACTCTTGACAACCACCAGAAACCCCAGTTCTAATGACTTCAGTTTGTTTTCTCTATTTTCATCGCATGCTCCCTTCCTCATGTCCTCTGTCATTCTTTTTCATTTTATTTTTATTTCTCTGACTTTCCATCCCTTTCGTCTCTATCCATTTCCTGCTTTCTTTTCTCACTGTCACACACCCACACACAAACATACTCTCTCCCTCTCGGTCCCAACCCCCTTCCACACACTCTTTTTTTTAACCCTTTGGAGCTCTGTCGACTGGGCAAGGCACCCACAGCACCCCTGCAAACATATCTGCCCCACTCTGGGGCGACTGCTTTGCCAATCAATGCTTTATTGTTTAAGTTAATAAAAACCATAACAATGACCTAAAACAATTACAGGGAAGTTGAGGATCTGTTGTGTCAAGACCTTTAATAATGGCTGCTCTGCAAGTTTGAATGCCCCTTTCGTTAAAAGCTTTTTTCAGTAGCAAAACCCAGATAGATTTTAAAAAGAGGCAAACATAGAACAGATGAATAAAATCTTGCCTTACTGCACTGTATAAGCTACATGTTCTGGGGCCGTTGTACTTCCAGGTTGGTTGATCGGCCAAACTTGATAATGCCCCAAATCTGATGGGTATGAGCTTTTGTTTCAGATCAGGTGAATATGTTGTGCCGGACGTATTGACGTATAAGATTTGAGGACCATCCAGGCATGGTACCGCTTAGCGAATGTGCTTTTATCTTCTAATAATGAGTGGCGTTTGGTCGCTTTGTTTATCGCCCTAAGAAAGACTTGGAAGGAGGGGTTCTGAGCCAAAAGTTCTTATGTTTTTTTCCTTCAATGCTGTTTTAAAGAATTTGCCGTAACTTGAACTGGGATTTTCTTCCTGGGCCCGCCACAAGGCATCATGTAAGACATTGGATCGATTCAACCAAAGTTTGTACCAGGTTTTAATTGCAGCGTATTTTCTCCCAATCTCCTGTTGGATGAGACCAAATTCCAATTGTACCCGAGCCGGAGATGCGTCCTGAGGTAGATTAAAAACCTTTTTATAAGTCTTCGTTTGTAGAAAGTCTAGAAGTTTTGCATCTTTGCTATTTAAAGCTATGCTTGCGTAAGTTACTGTCGGCAGTAGTTTAGCGGCCATCACTGCCACTATCGGCCTAAAAGATGGGCCCTGAAATATTTTTGCAGGGGCACAAAATGAGTAAATGAGGCCATTTCCTTTTTTTTCAAGATATTGTTTGTACAATTGAAAATGTAATCGATCGTCTATATATACCCCCAGATATTTATATGTGCTGTACCCCTAAGATTGTTTCTCCCAGCTCAATTGGATGTTGATGTCCAGGTCGATTCATAAATGACATAGTTTTTGTGACATTAATTTACAAGGCATTAGCCTTCGCGAACGTTGATAATTCATTGAGTGGTCTTTGGAGGCCAAATCTTGTTAAACTGAGCAAGACTATGTCTTACGCATATGAAAGGTGCGTTCTAGGTGGTGGGCCCAGGCGCGGAGGATGTGAATTAACCTGATTTAATTGTGGTGAAAGGTCTGCCATGAATGGATTGAATAGATAGGGAGCTAATATACAGCCTCGCTTTAATCCCATCTGTCTGTATTTTCCTTGACAGTCTTGTGCCATTAGCTATTTTTAAACGGACCCAGGTGCCCGTGTACAGTTGTATTGTGGCTTGTAGTATTGTTTCAGGGAGTCCCAGTTTCTTAAATTTACTCCACAACAAGCCACGGTTTACACGGTCAAGCGATGCTTTAAAATCTATGAAACATAGTTGTAATTTTCTTTGCAATTGTTTGCACTTGTCCGCTATTATGGACAGGGATAGTATGTTTGTTGTCGTGCCAAACCCTTTGCGGAATCCTGTTTGGTTGAATGTTTGTGTTGGACCATTCTACCAGGTCCTCCAGGATTAATGATGCATAATATTTGGCTTCAACATCAATAAGTGCAATTAGCCTGTACTTTGGCGGATCCGACCTATCACCCCCCTTGAACATCGGATTGATTATTGACCCTTTCCAACTCATAGGAAAGGTATCCTTTGTACCCATCTCCTTACACAGCCAGACAGCCGAATCGCCCTGTAGTCACGGTCACTCGCAAAGATGGTCTGCGAGATACGATTTGGCTCAGGTGCCCTGTCCCAGCGTCCCATTTTTATTATTTTAGATACCTTTTCTACCGCATAGAGACTGTTTTACATAGAGTCGCTGTATCTTTACCGCGCCTACGTTCCTTTTACCTCACACTTTAAAGTGGATTGCGATGTTAAAAGCACTCCAGTGAGCATGGGTGAATGCTAGTAATTTCTGTTTGTTTTAGTATTTTTTTTTTTTTTGCAAGGTCACACAGTCTTGTTGATCGCAGCAAAGGGTTTATTATTATAAGAGGGATATATTGGTTTATGTGGAAGTTTGAAATATGCTCGCTAACCTTAGATCCTTAACCACAGCAGTGAGACAGCAAGCGTTTGATGCATGATTATATTTTGTTTACATTGTGCCATTAACATTTATTAAATGTTTAACTGTGCTTGCAGCTACCGCACAATTTACAAAGTGAAAATTACTTTACTACTATCCTTTGGGCCTGCAGTCGCGCACTTGGCATGCCACTGACTCTGCCCCTGCCCTGCAGGCCTCTCAGAGTCGAGCCTGCTATGCGGCTGTCACAGTCACAGCCTATACAGCAGACACTGGAAATGCTGAAATGTCATTGATTCTGCCCCAAGCACCTCGCGACGCCTACGGCCAGTCCACCTGTAGCTGTTACTAAACTACAAACCCAAACAGCCCCACTGTGTGGCGACTGCTTCACAATTAGTCCGGCGTCACAGTTTAAATTGGATTGGGCGGGATAAATATTGTCTATTTTCTGCTTTCTCTCGCATTCAGAAAACAATCCCTTTTTTCTCTTATTTTATTTTATATAGTGCAAACTCAACCCGAATGTATTGGAGCGCATTTACACAAACACCGCTTACATTACATAAGAACAGTTATTTTTTGGTAGGCACGGGGAGATTAAGTGTTTACTACTATCCTTTGGGCCTGTAGGCGCACACCTCCCGAGCACCAGCGCACCTCCCCCATCTCAACATAACTTTGCACCACCTCACCATCACTAAGCACCACCTCAACATCACTCATCACCACCTGAGTATCATTCAACATCACCAACGCATCAACACATCACCAACGTATCAACACATCACCACCGTAGCACCACCTCACCATCACTAAGTACCACCTCAATCGGCCCCCAGAATACGGCATCTATTAATTCTCTCCTACTGTCCGTTTGCGGTTGGCATTATATTTTAGGAACTATTTCCCAAAACCGCTCCCCCATAAAAAAAACTATAACGAACAGGCAGAAAGAAGTTGTCACTATTGCAAGGACAAAAAATATAGAAAACATGGTTTATAAAAAAATCATTTTTTAATAAGGTCTTTCAGTTGTACACAATGTCTTCTTGGTGATATTTAAAGTAACAAAAATGTTTATAACACTTTTTTAATATAACTTATCAACATGCTGCACAACAGCCACTATGCTCTACAACATAGCTTACAAACATTAGCAAAACCAATAGCCCTAGATAAACATTTATAAGGTCCCAAAGGTGAGACTTATTGGCTATGCAAATGCTTGTTTTAATTGCTTCTTGTACCCCCTGGGGTCTCGCGCTTTCTGTAGCCCTCTTGAAAGGTGTCAAAGGCTTGGTGGGGACCGATAAACGGGGATGAATGGCTCCATTAGCATCTCTCTCCCCATTGACACATACACTGCAGTAGTACCTTGTACATTCCTATCTACCATAGAGGAGAGGTTATTTGAGTTTACTATAAAATTTAAATGAGCAAGACAGTTGCATTTTATTATTATATCAGCATTTCTATAGCGCTTTCCTAACCCTTATAAGCCCCAAGGAGCTGTAACAAATATTTGACAGAATATAAATGTTAGTTACTTTTTTGACTTTCTTAGAGCATTGGAATCGTTCATAACTTAGGACACTATTTCAACATAATCTTTAATGAAAAAAGTTACATGGTGTCATCCGGTTTTATAAATGATTTTATTTAATGGCCCAGCCCTCTGTCCATCTGCTCCACTCTTGTTCCGTATTGCATTGTGGGTGCTGTAGGCCCTGTTGTGTCGCATTTTCCTTCCTCGGAAACTGCTTTGGGGATAACTGGGTGAACTTATGCCCCTTTAAAGTTCATGAAACACTGGGTTTGCACCTCTGAAGGTCGATACCCTTCATCTCATACCAAAAGAGTCCGAACATAGGCCAAAAGGCACTCGCACGCTTCTATCCATCCATACATTATAATCAGTCAAGAGCAACCCATCTCACACTCCTTTTCACCTCAAATTCATGCATATGAGCAGCAAAATGACATGGTAGAAGCACACCTCTGTTCCCCATATACAACATATATAATTTGGTTGTCCCTGAGCTACGGGAAATCCTTATTCTGAGCAGAGCTCAGTTGGTTAATATGGAGGTGGGCGAGCTGAGCCCTGAAAAGGTTTGCCATGACAATTATACACCAAACAGCACTTAAAGTATGATAAATCTTCTTCAAAACTAAAAAAATGTATTTCTTCAACATGTGGAAGTTTGGTCTTTAATACGTCCCATCATAGCACTGCACCTAGAAGTATTTATTAAAAGTGATAGTTTTTAAATATGAACTTAGAAGCATTCCGGTCCTGACAGTTGTAATGTGGATGCTTTATGCAGTCCACGCTCTTGTAAATAGAGCAACATTACAGTCTATTAAATGAAACGCAATAGGTTTTGTCTAGCAGGTACTTTGAGCTCTTGTATTTGAAGTTACTTTCATATGCAATAGCCAAGAAAAAGGAAGATGGGTAAAATGAAATATTTACTTAAGATCACACAATTTGGTTAATTGGCAAAGCCGTGATTAATCCAAGTTTTCTGGTTTCACTTTGTACAAATCACTAAATTGGTATTAATTTCCCTCTCCTTTCTACCTCAGATGTTAATGTTTTTGCTTTCGAATTTTTTTTGGGATTATGAACGTGGGGATAGTTATCGTCTTAAAGACGAGAACCCTCACGCACCCAGAGGTGACATGCTTCATCATTGGGTTCCCTCTTACACACTGTGACCGCAAGGTACACAGTGTGGGCTACAACTCTCCCATAGGAGAGGCACGAGAGGTGTTTTAATCATCCAGTGGTGGCCCTTCGCCCGTTACACAAGCAGCAGAGGACTCGGGAAAGTGAGACTCAAGTGTAAAGGACCTTTGTGAAGGCGGAGGCAGACGAGGTGTCTAGTTTTGGACACAGACCAGACTGCAGCTGGTTGTTGGTAATGTCCATCCAATAAAGTATGGTAACTTTTGGATTCTTTAATTTTCACTAATGATAGCAGAGTGACGTGTTATGGTCCTGAAGAATGCCACAAACCTTTGTGGTCACCAAGGCAGAAACATGTTCACTGTACAATAGGGAATATCTATACCCCTATTCTCACACTGTTTTTTAAGTCTATCCTGTGAAGACACCGATAAAAGTTTTTTGTCCTCACATGATACTTTTAATTCGCTTGTTTAAATATATTTTATTTGCCTGCCAAAAGTGCCTCGATACACTCCCCCCTAATGACAAGGGGGAATGCCACTGAATGCCTCGGACCTGGATGCTTCATTTTTAAGCCATGAAGTGTCCGTGGCCCCGTATCAATCAGTGGCACCTCATCACAGAGTGGAGTGGGTGCAGCAGTCGCACTGACCACATCCCATTCTGTGACGAATGAGTGACTGCTGCCTTCCCTCATTTGCTGACCTTAGGTTAGAGGCTTCCCTCCCGGAGAACTGCAGTGAAATTAAGTTTTGTGTTAATGTTTGGTGAGTAAGTGTATGTATGTATATATGCATATTTGAGTGTGTGAGATTTGTGAATGGGTGTGTATGTATGTGTGAGTGCGGCCCCCTAGCCACCCTCCCTCCTAAAATTACAGGCCACCAGTGACTCAAGGGGTAATTTACAATTTTTTTTTTTACCAGGTTTGCGTCACAAAAAAAGTGACGCCAACCAGGGACAAAATGTTGCGCTTTAACTTACTTCCCAACACACATCCTGATTTGCTTTGGAAAACTACCTAACCTAACGCTAAATATAGCTAAGTGCTACTTTGTGACATGGGTACGTTCCATGTATTGTACATGGGCATTTCCATTAGACGTGGGCGAGCCAACAAATTAACGGGGAAAGCGAAGCCATAGCTGAGCCAAGGGTCTGGCTTGGAACTTAGAGCCCATGCACGAGCCCTGGAAATATTTGCGGTGTAAATCATACAACAAACACCATGTAAAATATAATAGTCTCTTCAAAGATTCAAAAATGTGTATTTCTTTAAGATGTGAGCTTTGAAATTAACAGGATGCATTATAGCACTTCACCGAGAAATACTGAGTAGTCTGAAATCACATATTTGAACATGCTTTCGTAGGCGAAATTGAAGGAAAAAGTTTTAGTGAACTCAGATATTTCCCGAAGATCACACAATTTAAGCAGGGAAGCCGCAGTATATTTGTTTTCTCTTCTCACTTTGTGCAAATAAGCCATTAAGAGGGTATCTATTTCCCTTTTCTTATGTTAAGGCTTTATTTTTACCTCTGTGCATTTTTCTACAGTTTTTGAAATATAGTGCAAACTCGACCCAGAGGTATTGGAGCACTTTATATGAGCACCAGTTGTATTACATAAGATCACATGCATTGTTTATTGTCATGGGGAGAGTAAGTGAATGGCCCAGAATCGCAAGATGTTGAGTTGATGCAGAGACTTGAACCTGGTTCCACAGTCTGCAGCTCTGACCGTAGCGCCACATTCTGGGTAGAGGGAGGGCGGCAGGCAGAAGCTCCGCTCGTTATGGACTCGATGTTCCAAAAGGACCGCGATCTGAGGCAGAGCCAGGCTTCAAGCTCGATCCTGGCTTGAGCTTTGTCGCTCGCCCACCTCTAATTCCCTTGCAACTATCCATGGTTTTTCATGCACAACCTTATTTACTAAATAAAAGGTAGATAAGACTTTGTGTCAAAATGTACATCTCCACGAGGCAAGTATAAAGAATGAGTAAAGTTTCTTTTCTCTAATCCAAATGTGCACCAGCGCAGAGAGAGATAAAACCGACATCATTCGATAGTAGATATGGTGCTGTTTTACTCTCTCCTTTTGATGCAGGAAAGCAACTTTGGCCACTGTGCTACAGACTGTACATAGTGGAAAACTTTCCAAGACTGGTAACAACCTTAGTGTCTTTCAAAAAATAATAACTCTGATACCAAGTAGCTTCAAATGATTGTATGAATAAAAGCCTGTACTGGCTCCAAAGAAGGGCTTAGATTTGTTTAATAGCCAAGCATCATCCACACTTATCTCGTTTTGCATATTTCCCTATACTGAATATCTGTGAGCATCCCACAAGCTGGTGACACGTTTTTAATTGTTTCAAGCATCTCCCGACGTAGGGTACTCTGTCTCACACAGCAAGTTGGTGTTTGTATGACCTGTGACACACACACACATACACACACACACACTCACACTCTGCATCTTTTTTTTTTTTTAGTCATCTCACAGATTAGGCTTTATGTATGTATCTGCTTCTTTCCCATCAGGTTTTTCACATTGTAAAGAATCTATCTCCAATACACATTCACCTTGCATCTCATTTTGCGAGCATCTCATACAGAAGGCATGTTTCATGTCCTGTTTCTCTGCATCTTCAGCTATTCAGTTTGTGACCACTCTACACTCATTGCATCCATCTGCACAAATTCTTCCCGCAGAGTAGACTGCAAAAATGTAAAGGTTTTTTTTTAAATTGTGTTTTACACTCCGTGCGGCGTTGAGTGAATGCAGTGCCTTGAGCTCCACATTCCAGCCACAGGAGAGCAAACAATACACTTCATCTGTCTGTGGTAGTATCATCACACCCTCTCTCCCTGCTGTGCAATGCTAAAACAAATGGCAGCAGAGTTATGTGTTGAAGATATGATTGACCATAAGCACACAGTTTTTCAGTGGGGAGCCTGAGAATAATAATTTCTCCTGGTTCCACATTGTCCACAGCATCAGTAGGTTGTGATGAAAAAGCACAGAGATGGCCCTCGTGGACCAATGTAGTGTTGGTAGTCCTGTGAAGATTTTAATGAAGTGCTTATTACATCATACTTTCATTAAATAGAGAGAAGCTGGGATTAGAAATCTTATAGTTCTTTGACTGGTTCTATCTGCTAATGTTAGTGAATTGCCAACTGGAGGTCTGGTCGAGGAGTTTTTAATAGCATTGTTTTAATTGCTTTCATTTTATGACAAGCAGATTGTTAAATCACTTCTAAAGGTCTCTAAAGGTCTCAGGTAGTAGGTGGTTACTGAATGATGGATACCATAAGAAATCGGGTTTTTGATTGAGTGGGGTAAAAATCCTTCTCAAACAATTACCACAATCCTGGTCTGGTTAACCTATGCTTAACCCTCGGGTAGCGTGGCACAAAAGCAGTCTGGCTTACCTTAGAAACAGTGTGTATTTATGCAGCCCAAAACAGTAATAAAGAAAAAAACCCAACACAAAAACCCCACACTAATTTAGAAAATAGAGTAAAATGTAATAAATAAATTGAGACCAAAATGACAAAAAGCCTATCAGTACAATTGGACATATGCAATTTTAAAGGTTTAAATAAAAATAGCACCAAGAAGCAGGATGCTCTAATTGTGGGTATCTGGGTGCTAGACCTTGACAAAGGTATACGTTGAGGCCAACCATGATGGAGTGCAGGCTGGATGCATGGACCAGGTTAGTCCAGCTGAATAAGATTACCTTCTCACAGTCATGTGCACAGAGTCAAAAACTTAAGGATTTCACAAGAGGAGCTCAATCAAGGTTCCAGGATCTGAGGAGGGGGGTCTTCTTGTGTATCAAGCCCCTAGAGCTCAGAATAGGTCAGCTACCTGACCCTTAGAGGCACTCTGGTAATCCTTATTTCAAGGAGACAGTCCTCTCTCTTTCAAGCAACAAGGCAGGCCTCAGGAAGCAGGGCAGTCCTCTGAAGAACAAGGCAGGCCTCAGGAAGCTGGGCAGTACTCTGAAGAACAGCGCAGGCCCCAAGCAACAGGACAGTCCTCTGGAGAACAAGGCAGTACTCTGGAGCAACAGGGAAGCCCTCTGATACCAGCAGGGCTGTCCTCTAGGAAACAAGGCAGGCCCCAAGCAGCAGGGCAGTCCTTGGGGTACAAGGCAGTGCTTCTGTAGTCTTCCACAGGTCCAGGAGTGTACTGAAGATTTGTTCTGATGATCAAATATTATACCTGTTGCCAGTCTTGGAGAAACGTCTAGACTCCCCTCACATCTGATGCTAGAATTTCCTTCTTTCCCCACCCAGGCTCCAAGGGGTCTGGGGTGACAATAGACTGGTATCAAGTTCATCGTCATAGTTCCATCGGCAGCATCAGTCCCGGTGTTACTGGGAAACCCTGAGTGTAGTACAAACATCAGGGCAGTGCTTGCTCCGTGGCGCTTGTCCAGCTGGTTCCTCAGAACGTGCTGCAGCACGTTCCATGCCTCCCTCAATAATTCCTGAACTCCAGTGCGGTCCGTCAATGAGGTGGGGAAATGTTTGGCAGGCTTCTGCACTATCAGGCCAGAAAAGTGCGTGGCTGCGGAGTGTTCCCCAAAATGGCCACTTCATTGGCTGGAGGCCCCCAGGCTAGTCAGGCATTCCCTTGTGCAACGGGGCAGCCCACCTCTGGGAAACTCGTCTGGTGTCTGTCCGGGTGCCCCTGAGTGTTCCCATCTCCCCACACGCCCATGGATGTTGCATACTGAAAGAAGGGGGGCATAGGTCGGCTGTCCGTAAGGCAGAGTGTTGTAAAAGGGGGCCGCGGCGTAGGGGGCCGGCTGCATGTCCTGTAACTGCCGCTTCAGCTTCATCCGGCGGTGCTGGAACCAGGTCTTGAGCTTAACTTCGGAGAGCTGTAGATTGGTCGCCAGCCGGCACCTCTCCCTGGCGCTGATTCACTTTTGGCGCTTGAATGTTTTCTTCAGGCTGTTGATCTGTTCGCTGCTGAAAGGCCGTCCTGATCCGGCGGCACAGCCTGCTGTCCCCCTCCTTTGTATCTGTATAGTCCTGGGGGCGCAGGGGGCTGCCGCCACCTTCGGGGCAGACATTGTTGTCCTCCTCGTGGCTGTTGCTATCCTCTGGGTACAAACTGCGGTACTTCTCCTCCGGCTGGGGAGTTCAGTCCGCCGGGCACAGCCTGTCCCATGGCTGTGCACAGCCTTTCACATGCCATGTAAACCACGCCTCTTACTGCAATCTGCAGTAAGCAGACTTTCCATTTCCTTTATCCTAATGGGAGTTGGGGGGCTGCTCTTTTGTCTTTCCAGGACTCAAATAGCGAAAACAGTAGCATTTGTCAACAAGGCGGGACGGGAACCGAGTTTGTAAGGTCCTGCTCACTGGTTCCCAAGGGAGAACAATCACAATGAGGTGAGCAGTTCCTGGGGGACAGAACCTGGAACAGGCAGGTCTTTCTTCGTAATACCCTCACACATCCCAAGGGATGTCATGCTTCATCATTTGGGCATTTGCCCCTCGTCGGGCTGGCGCTGCAATGTCCGACGGGCTCCCGTTGCCGGGGCTCTTTATCGGGTATCTTTTGAAGAAGCCGTAGGGTGCGTGTGGGTGTGAGGGCTGGGTAGTGCACGGGTTAAGTGGGTTAAAAAGGTTCAGAGCAGTCCTATTCTAGTGAATTTTATTAATTAGGTAGCTCTTGCCTGGTTAAAATGGCGAAGATACCCTTGTGTTGGAGCAATGTTCCTAAAGGGCTGTAATGGTGTGAAAGTTCAACATGTTTCGTGCCCTTGCTGCCGAAACGGGTCAATTAGCACTTCGTTAGGACCATAAACTGAAGGTAGTGTGTGCACTACCGTCTGGCAAAAAGAGGTTTGTAAGCCCGAGACGGTAGGGAGTATACTGATTAGCTAATGCTGGGGTATACTTAAGACCCCTAGCTAACTAATCCAGGTTGACGGAGGTAAACAGGATGTGGACTCGGAGGGCTCCTGGGTGGTGGATTTGGAGGCGCACTCAAGACCAAGAAACTTACGTCTGAGCTCCGGGATGAGGTCAGATCCCTTCGTGACCAAGTACTCCAGTCGCAACTCAAGTCGGAGGACCTTGAAAATAGGGGTCGAAGGGAGAACGTATGGATTAAGGACCTGGAGGAGGGGGCGGAGGGGCCCGATTTGGGGGCCTTCTTGGAGGGGCTCTTCGCAGAAATTTTGAGTCCCCAATCCCTCAAAATAACTCGACCGTGTTCACAGAGTGGGGGCGTTGCAACACGGCGAAAAGAGGAGACCGCAAGACATTTTGGCAAAATTCCACTCCTTTAAAGTCAGAGGCGGTCCTCGCAGCGGCCAGGGCGAAGGGATCTATCTCATTTCAAAATCATTCCTGTACGATTTACCAGGATCTGGCTCCCGCCATTCTGGCATGGAGACAGTTGTTCAGGCCCATCACTTCCAAACTGAGAGACGAGAAGATCAGATATCGCTGGACCTTCCCAGTTGGACTCCGCTTCGAATTTCATGGTAAGTGTCATATCGTCAGTGGGTAAAGGAACATTGCAATAAAAGTCCCGCCAGACCTGACAGAGCCCGCAACGCCAGTCGCCCCCAAGGAATAGCCCACCCCCGCTAATGAGATAGAAAATAACAGTGCAATCCGTAACCCAATCTAGACCTAGGTTTGGAAATACATCACTGATCATCACCTGGATATAGTGGCCTTCCAGGAAACGCATCTAGCTAGACATGAGGACACTCTGCTTCGTCACAAACTCTACCCACTGATTTACTGATTTACTTTAATGTAAAATTAGATATCAAAAGATAGCCCAGCAACCTAAAGCTGCAAGAAATCCATAATGTGAGATAAGCAGATTTTCTCAAGCTATTTGCCATAGTAACGAAGCGATTTTTCCAAGATGTTTTGATTTTAAAAAAAAGTCATAGAAGGTCGTTCTATCTGAAATGCCCAGGTGTCAAGCATGCTATGATTCAATGGGAGTCAATGAATTTGTGGCACTCTTGAATTTGAGCTGTGCCATCTTTCTTCTCAGGCCTTATTTGCTTCAACATGCCCACTAGGGATATGTTATCTGTCTAGCTACCAAGGGCCATTATCTCCCTCTAAGCAGCGCAAGCTTTTGTTTTTTGCTGATGACAGAGGGGTTACTTACTATTAAATTCTCCGGCTACCCCTCCAGCCATCTTTTAACTTCACACTAGGACACCACTGCCACCCAGACCTGCTCGCACCCTTGCTGCTTTATCTTTTAAAAGATCTCTGACAAAGTGACCCTTTGGGGCATGGCAGCGTCGGCCCGAGGAGGAGCACTGCCCAATGATGAAGCATGACATCCTTCGGGGGGTGTGAGGGCACCAAGACCATGACATACTGTCTCCAGACACTGTAATTTAGAACGACTACAATCTTTCTTTTCACATTCTACGTCTCTCTTACAGGAACTGTGACTCTCGTAGAACTCAATCTGACTTTTCAGGAGCACGAGTCACTGGACTTACATTTAGCTCCTTGTCCCTGCTCCCCCTTATTGTTGTGTCTAATTTGCTGTATGCCTGGTATGGATTAGTAGGTGCTGGTCCAGAATCTTGTGATAAAAGATTTTGTCTCTTTCTGGTGACTCAAAGCACTTGGCTGCTGAAAAAGAGACCCACAAAGTTACACCAGTCGTAGTAAAGGTCTGAATAGCGCTGCAGCCCCCAGAGAAAATGCTTGAGTTGTATGGATTGTATGTCACATCATCACAAGCCTCTAAATTGAGGGCACTGCATTGTGGAACTCTACTTAATGCTGACAGCTATACTGTGGGGCACATGTGGTATACAAAAAGATGTAATACATTTATGTTTGTAATTATTATTAGGGCTCCCGGTTAATGGTATTTATTTTTTTCCCATTTCCGTCTGTATTTATCCATATTTATTTTTGGGCATTTTTTCTGTATTTATCCACATTTATTTTTGCCACAAGCAAAAGACGACGCTACAGCTAGTATTTTTCCACATTTATTAAAATTGACAATTTTATTCGTTTTCTAGTACAATATAGGCTATATTGTACTAGAAAACGAATAAAAAATTGGTTAAAAAAAAAAAGGGCAGGAAGTGTAGGGTGGAGAGAAAAGCACGAGGTGGAAGCATAACTATAGTGCCTTTGGTGTTTGGTAACCCGGGGGCTTCTAACAAAAAACTCTGGGCATATAATGCGACCCTTACACCAGGCTGTAACGACCCTTACCCGCGCTGTAACTGCCCTTGCTATTCCATTTCATGCACCACATAGGTCTCTATGATCATCACCTATGGAATGACCATCATTCTTTTGCATGATTCCCCAGCTAATTCTCAACGCATTGATTTCAGATGACCATTAAGTGAAACGTAAGAACTTGTGAGAGGGAAGGGCGATAGGAAAAGCGAGGAGGCCGAATTCGTGGATCAATGGTGATGGGGTTTATTCAAGGATAACAGAAATATAGTTAATCCATAGGTTAGTTCAAGGGATGGACTATTTTCCTTGCAGGTTATTCGTAGGACTCTTCCTGACTGGTTGGTGGTCTTGATGTGGACAGCCTCAGAAAGATAAAGAGAGAAAAGGCGGTAAGTTTTCTGGTCTCGCTCCCCTGTGGAATGAGTACACTTCACCGAGGTAAGGTACACCCTTCGTGTTTTACCGAGGTCTGGCTGGCAATAGCCTGACTGCGTTAAGAGGTTATGGGGAGACAGGTGAGGTTTCGAGACGGTTGGGGAAATAAAGGAAAACAAACGAATTCAGGACGCGTAATCAGGCCTTTCGAAAATGCCAAGACGGGTGAGGGAACACAAGGAGGGGTGGGACAAGTGTTCAGATGCGACACAAACTAGTGCTTGGTGCTCATTTTCACAGGCGATATAGCAGAGCGGTGTCAAAGTGGAATACGTGCACATGTGCAAGTGGAACAGTATCTACAGTGCCCTGTATCACGATGAGCCCACGACAACCCCTTGCTCCCTCCCGAGGCACGTACCGCGAGAGCGAGGCACGTACCGTGAGAGCCGCAACCCTCCTGAGTTGCAGCAGCCCGTCTGCGTCCTCTGGGGGCGTCCACCACTCTTCGGTCCAGGACTCTGCTTCTTTTCCAGGCTCGTGGAAAACGTCGGAGCCGGCTTCTGCACATGTCTCTCCGAGTCGTCCTCTGTTCTCCTCGATACACTCGTCCTCCATCTGGCTCCTCTCCTCGCTCCTCTCCTCGCTACCATGCTCTCCTCTTACTTCCGGTTCAAGAACCCCGAGTAGTTGTTCTTCCAGGATCCTTTCGTACTCCACTGGTCCCGCCTTCCTGTCGTCCCATTGGTTCCTGCATTCCTCGAACGGGACTCCTCCCTGTGTGCAAGAGGCAGTAGAAGAGATTAACTCCTTCTCTCCCTGCCTTCTAAGAACGTGGTGGATCTGTCTCAGATACGAAGGTAGGAGGGGCATGGTGTCCACGGAGGCCGCCTCCTCACAGAACTGTTAACTTTAATTTCTTGCATCCATTTGAACAGGGCGTGTAATTCTACAACCGTTTTTACAACTCGCTTGCTGCCTTATCTCCGATTCCCTTCGAAAACGCAGCAGAGCAGGCAATCGGTCTAACTTCCATTTAAGAACTCAATGGTAAAGGGCGGTCATGTGGGCTGCGTGGTTGCTAAGAATGCCACAGGAGAGAGAGAGAGAAAAACTTTGTTTATTTAGACCATAGTCTTTTAAACAATACACAGAGCACAATTGGGATCCAAATAGTAGGGACAATATGAATTCTATAACAAATAAATAATTAAAATACCATACATGTAAGAAAAAGGTAACACCCTCAAACAATCACAATTCATTAAGCACAATTTGCAAAAATATCTAAATCCCTACAATTTTCATTGATGGGAGAACCCTAAAAACATTTAAGATCAATGCCCCTCCTTTAATTTCTCCCTTACAAATTCTTTTGTTGCTTTCAGAAATTTTCCCAGTCCAATTGCAATTTCTAGCGATGGCATATCTGTAAGTCAACAAACGGCTTGGGCACGCGAATTTAGCTTGTATGTTGAGAATATTGGGCGTAAAAACAATTTCCGTATGGCTAAGACCAATGTGCAATCAAGCAATATGTGCAAAATGTTGTTTCTTATTTCTATCCCACATTTACAAGTACCATCTGAGCGAATCAATGCAGCCTTTATTTTTTCTTCCGTCTTCCAAGGATTAATCCCAACTCAGGCCCTTAAAATTTCATGTCTTAAACCTTGGTTGGGCAAATTATCCAAGTACGGAAACCAAGCTTCATTTGCCCCTGAGCTTTTTAACCACTGGACCGATTTCTTTTTCCCTGACATATAGTCGAGGTCCTGCGATCATTGTGCAGCTTAGTAGTGACTTAGTATTTTTAAAATGTTTCCTTCTTTCCGATCCCACCCACGTTTACCACTCAGGTAAAGAACCTCTGCCACGTACAGTACTTGCGGGGGGATCATTGCTTCGAATGCCTTTAACATGGGTCTGTGTGACATATCCCCATATTCTTGATTACATTTTTTAAGCCCACACACTGATGAGAAAGCTTTTGATTTTTTGCCTCCAGGTGGGTGCGCCATTTTAGCGCGCTATCAAACCAGAGGCCTAAGTATCTATATTCTTTAACTACCTCAAATTTGTCTTTACCTAAAAAACAGTTAACATTCTTAAGACTCTTCCCAAAGCATAAAACCTTTGTTTTTTCCATATTTACAGTTAAACAGTTTCTACCACAGTAATTTTTTAAAGCATTTAATTTCCTTTGGAGTCCTATTTCTGTTTGATCAAGGATCACAAGATCATCTGCGTATAGGAGGCAAGGCACTTTGTTAACACTCATTCTTGGGCTTGCGCTTCTTTTTACTTCTAATACTGCAGGGAGATCTGCTAAAAAAAATTGCAAATATCAAGGGTGCCAAAATGCACCCTTGCTGAGGCCATTCCCTACAGATATCTTATGAGTTAGTGACACCTGCGTGTCTCTAATAACCTGGGCTCAATTCCCTCTATGTAACACTTTTAAAATCATCAATATGCCATCCGGTATTCCATATTTTATCATGTCTTCCCAGAGGCAGTTACGGTCCACAGAGTCGAAGGCTGCCCGAAAATCGACAAAGCAACAATGCAACTTCCCATTTTGCTCTATCGATTTCTGGGCCAGTGCCCATAGTGCAAAACAGTGATCTATTGTAGAATGGCCTTCTTTAAATCCCCCCTGTTCAACTGGGATGATTGATCCCCGTTCTGCTCAATCTTTTAACTTACCTAGTAGTATTTTAGCAAAAATCTTTTCACCAATGTCAAGTAATTTAATTCATCTATAATTCTTTGGTGCATAAACATCCCCTTTCTTATGAATCGGCCTGATTATCGCACCCTTCCAGTTAGTTGGGATCGTCCCCGATTCTAAGATTACTAAAAACATTTGGGAGAAGAATTCTGCCCACCAGGACGACTTTGATTTTATTATCAGAGCTGGCAAGTTATCTGGGCATGCAGCTCTTGTTAAATTCAAGGTCTTTATCGTATTGAGCACATTTTCTACTGAAAAATCTGTTTTTAGATCATCTACCAGGCCACTCCAGTCCCCTTGTACTTCCTCGTCAGTTTCTCTCCCCGGGGTATATAGTTCCTGCAGATAATCCTCCCAGGCACCCTCTTCTACCACACAATTCATTGAGGCAACCGAAGGTTCTGTTGCTGATCGTACCAAGTTCCAGAACTGTCGTATGTTCTTAGATTTGATAGCCTCCAACAGTTTTCCTCAACAGGTTTCCTTGTGGCCTCTTTTAGTACTATAAAGAAGCCTGGTATATTCTTTCTTTAGTTTGACAAGATTTTCAGCCCTGGTATTATCAATTTTTTTACGCAGGCTACGCTCTTCTCTCCTTAATTCTCTTTTCTTGTTTAGGCAGTCTATGTTGAACCAGTTTCCTTGACAAACCAGGGTATTTTGTTTACTCTTAGTAGCCCTGGAATCTGTTCTGAGTTCTACCTTGATACTTTGTACCACTTGATTTATTTTTTCAACATACCAAGCCAAGTTTAAGCCACTCACACATCCTAGATCAATGTTTTGTTGGAGCCTGGTTAACCTTTCTGTGTATTCTTCTGTTAACCGTGTTGTTATGCGCTTTGGGTAATCCATCTGTTGTGTAAATACTTTCTCACAGATGAAAGTTTACCAGCTCTAGTTCTGGTATATTGTGGTCACTGCCTTCTATGTGGCTAATCCTGAAGCCCTTTATTAAAGCAAAATTCCATGCTGACATAAAAATATAATCTATGGGGCAATTTTGTGTCCCTTGTTTAAAAGTTTTCTTTGCCGGGCAATCTTGGGATGACCTACCGTTCAAACAAAAAAAGACTTTTTGTCGCTAGGTAATTTCCCAACTTTGCATCATGCATTGAACAAAGGCTTTCAGGAAACTTTACTTGATTTATATCATAGGACTCCAAGATTTCCAAATACAAAACATCTAACTGCTTTGGGTTTAGTTTGATTAAAATCTCCTACCAACAAAATCATATCCGATTCCTACTTTTCGCACAGTAAATCTATATATTTCTTAAAATGTCCCATTTCAACACCATATTCCTCCTGAGAACCCCATTGCATATATACATTTAAATCAACACATTTTCATTCTTTTTATCAGCAGCGATTAGGGTTATTCTACAACCAAGCAGCCATTTGCATGTTACAGTGAGCTGAAGTACATTGTTCACTAGTTTTGTGGATAATAATGTCAATAAACCACCTGCAGGGCGGCCGGACCTAGATTTTGCTGCCGGGCAATAGAATTGGCGAAACCCATCAATTACAGGGGTCTCGCCACATAGCCAGGTCTCTTGGATACAAATGATCTCATTATTTTTTGCCAGTTCTTTTATCCGGTCATGCTTTATTTGATTTCCTAATCCGTTTATGTTCCAAGAGACCAGTCTTAAGCCATGTGGCAACCCCATTACCTATTCTACGTCACTAAGGAGCTCATATCCATTGGTTTCCTCGAAGTAGCACTGGGAAGGCCCTGGGGGGCTTGTACTATGGCTCCAATTCTTCCAGGAATCCTCCAAATCAGAGTTTTGTATTACTATATTAAGATTTTCCAAGCCTAATCCGACTTCTCTTTCCAGTAATCTCACTTGCCTCTTTCCCAGTCCTGAGTGATGCTTTAGGAAGGCTTTCTCTTGCTGAACATTATGTTCTGTCCCTACTTCTTCATTAGGTACTAGCCGAATCCCTGCTTTTAGTATCTCACTCTCTGCCTTCTCTATGGCAACTTTTACCAGGTCGGAATAAACTTGTACCTTGGTAAGCTCTTTTCCATCAATGGTTGATTGAAAACCCACCTGTCGGAGGTCTTTTGAACCTATTCCTTTCAAGTTGGGGCGATGAGCAAATGAGTTAAGGAGAAGGGACCTATTTAGATGTGACCTCTTCTTCGTTTTTTCCCGCCCCTTCCCATTTTCACTTGTTCAAAATACAGCCACCTATTCCCTTTATCCTCCATTCCTACCGATATGGGGCTGTTGTGTATTAATTTTAGCCCCTTCATCTAATATATTGCCCAAATAAGGCCTCTCTTTAAGGGAGGTAGTAATACCAGGTATTCTAGTTCTATTAGATGGTATATGTTTTGTATACCTTGTCGACTTCTCCTGGTAGTTTTGTTTACTACTACAAATCCCCTTTTAACGCTAGTTTCTTTGCTGGTTTCTCAAAGCTTTCTGTTCGCATTCTACTCGCTCTTTCTCTCACGGTTTTAAAAGGTTTTAATTTTAGCTCTTGTTCAGCTAATCCTGATAATTCCTCCATCTCTCTCTTTTTTTCCACCGGCTCTAACATTACCCTTTCTTTGAGCGCCTCTTCCTACGGGTCTCCCCCATTTTAGTAAGCCATGTCTATTATAACCGCCCCTTCTTTTTACCAACATCGGCCATCTTGAGATATAAACTTTGTGATTGGCGATTGGGGGTTCTGCATTCCTGGCCTCCTCCCCCACCACAACTGGGGCAAGGGGCTATGGGTCAGGGACAGGTCTTAACATTGATGGCATTTGGCCCCTGATTCCTTGTAGCTCCCCCTCAATCTTAGAAAGGTGCGATTTCTGTGTTTTTAAAATGTCATGGTTTAACATTGTAACTTCCATGAGCCCCTGGAGTGGTTTTTGCAGCATTAGCATCAATTCCAGCATTGACGAGGCTGAAGATTCTAAATTAAGCTGTAAGGATTGATTAGTCATTACTGCTCATGGACGCGGTATTCTGATCGCCATACACTTCTTGTCTTTCTATTCCCTTCGAACTTCCATCCAAGGCTGGGCCATCTTCCTCCTCTTGCCTTAAGTCCCCACTATTTATTTCCTGGGAATCGCACTGTAAAGGCAACCTTGGAGATGAGGATAGTCGAGGTGACATTATTAATCCCTTATAACCTGTTAAGGACTGTAGGGATTGGTTGATCAGATTTACAGAGTCCACCATTTGTTCGTGAAAGATGAGGGAAGAACCCCCCTTCCATGGTTCCTCCCCTACTATTTCTGCTTCGGCAGCAGGGGACTTAGCTGGTGAGAAGACCCTTTTAAAGTTCTTCCCCACAAAGTCTTTCAGGGAGTTTGATGCTGTTACCCCCTTTTGTCCCACTTGCGATGACTCCTTAGATATTTTCTCTTTTTTCTGATGTACTCGTTTTGGTTTTGTTCCTAGGCACACTAGGCTTTCTCCTGAAGCTTTTTGATCTATGGGGAGGTCTTTTTGCTTTTGAGTCTGTCCTAGTGCGCTTTTATTCTTCCTTGGAGCCATCTTTTAGACTCTTCAAGTTATGTATAGCAACTTCTCTGTACCCTAAATAAAAAAAGGAAAAAAGGAAATTCTTTTTTTCCTTTCTTTTCCTTTCACTTACCTCTGTTGTGCTTTATGCGCGTGCCTGCGCCCGTGCCCTTCCCCACTTGCACTTTGGGGGACTCTTCTTGAGGACGGAGTTCCTCTTGCTGCTAAGCTCGCTTTATCGCTGTAGCGAGATTAACTGGGGAATTATATTCCTTAAGTATTATTATGCCCCATGGGGTAGCATGCACAGTTCCCTGCTGTTTTGTTTTACTCGCTGCACTTTGAAGAAAGACGCCCTCTTCAACGTCTTCACCACGCCTCACTGCAGCCTTGTCCCTTACTTCACCAGGAGCCTGGGACCGGGGCCAAGCAATGCCGGGTATGGAGGGCCAAATGCTACAAATACCTCGCGTCTTGCCCCGAGGTAACCCGGCTTCGGCAGTTCGGCGTTTTCGGCGGTGTGCGGGTTTAATTGCTGAAGCGTCATCTCTTCCTGCCTTGGGTGCCTGGTGGCGGATTCCTAAATTCCTAAATACTGCTCGTCTCGCGTCCTCCTTGCGTCCTCCTTCTCCTCGCGTAGCCTCAAGGTTCACGGGATTACGCAACAGCACGCAACACGCAACAACAGAGCTTCATATTTAACCTATTGAAACTATACTTCCCATGTGGCTGGACTGATGGTACCACTCCGACAGCAGATTTACTGGAGCAAAGGGCCTCGCAGTTACAAGGAGACGAATGCTGCTAATGGGTGGTAACCATAGCAACAAGACTACGCCAGTGGAAGTATAGCGAGTACGAGGGAGGTGAGTAGTGAAAAACAGTCCGCATTTCGAGGGTTTGTTTTGAAAACGTGGCTCCTGTCCCTTTGCCCGCACAAAGGCGCTGCGGTATGACCGGCGTCTTAATTTTGGTTCCATGCCCCTCTTAACCATCTCACAGTCACTGGACGAGCAACGATCTCTCTTTTAGCCCTTCACTAGCTGTAAAATGTTCCTGTGGGGATCTACGCATGCGGGGTCGTGTACAATATAGCTTCAGGAGCACTTTCAGTCAAAAAGACACACATTTAGCCACATGCTGATAAACAGATCTCAAAGTTTGATTGACCGCCAGCCGCACCGAGTACTTCACAGGTCTTTAAAAAGACCGTTCACTAGTTAATGAGGCTTTGTTGTTTTTTTCACCCCTTCTTACCAGACTGCGGGCAGTGTCTACAGGACCCCCCTGTGCTCAGTGGCTAAATCACCGAAACGTAAAGAGCTGCCTTTTACACGGGACAGTATGGGAGTGGTCCCAGTACAAAATTACTAATCACAAACACAACATAAAGGCAAATCAAAAACGTATCCGGCAAATGCAATAGATATGGTACATTGTTATTTAATCACAATGAACATATGATGGACTCAAAAAAACTTTCAGACAAATGGGTGCCCCAAGTGGGGAAGGGAGCGTGTAGGAGAAAGGGGTTCAGGTGATTGATGTGCAAGTGAACAGGTATAGGACAAGAGTAAAGTGCAAATCTCGTGATCCTCATCAATAATCAATGGACGGCTCTACTTTGAAGCCACATGAATCCGAACAGTATTAATAGATTCATACAGCCATGCTACAAAAATGTCATAGTCAAGAATCGCTGATGAATGAGCTGGCGGGTTTAGGAGATGTCGACGTTTCGACCCCAGGAGCTGTAGGTATCTGAAAACCTTAACGAGGGGTCTTCCTCAGGACAGGGTAAGATGAGGAGGTGGGGGGCACCGTGATGGTTCCTCGTGGTGGGGGGGGATCATGGGATGATGGGCACATGGGCTCCAAAATACGAGAGAAGGGAACAGGACAGCAGAATTGTTTATTTGGAACATCGGTAGCAAAATACCCGACGGCAGCGCGGCAAATTTTGTTAGTATTTTGCCGTTTCTAAATATAAATATAGACAAAGGAAATATAGATTTCAGTCTGTATTTATATGTAAAATTCCGTAAAAACGGAAATCGGGAGCCTAATTATTATTTGTTTAAATTATTTATTTTCTTTACTGCATTTTTGTGGATGGCGTGTTATTTCATGTATTTGTTACTCTTTCTCTTACTCGAGTGTTCACCTTTTTATTTGTTAATTTCCCCATCCTAATTCCAACTCTAATATTATTTGGTAAATTCATTGACCTTAAATTAACCATAATACCTTTTATTTTCATTAACCATAACCCTAACAGTTTTTACAAACTATAAAAGTGCTGCTAAAGGAAGGGATACTGTAAAATTTACAGGCTACAATGAACAAATTAATTGAAAATCATACAATTTATTCATTGTAACCTGTAATTAATAGTAATTTAGCAGCACTTTAATTGTTTGTAAAAACTGTGCTATAGCCTGCAGTGAAGTGCTGATGCCTGATTAAAAACTCTCAAAACACGCTGGAGGTTACCCCAATACAAGAATTTAGAATGTGAGATGGCCCTCTCCCGTACCCAGGTCTGTACCTGGAATTCATATCTAGGCAGCTGGCACTGCTGCAGACTTGAATATAATCATGACTTGATGACCTCCGCCCACGGAGCCTCTCTGCAGGTTGACTTTGTAGAGGTCAGAAAACAGTGAGCTGCTCTCACTAAGATAAGGGATTTCTAGGAAGAGGTATGTAGAGTTGGTGGGATACCTACTGGGTTTATTTAAAATTGTCTACATGTTGCGGTAGTTGGCACACCAGAGAATAATAGTAACGTGATCCTATTTTCATAAATCTGTGTTTCAAGATCTATTATACAATAATAACTATGAATTGCATCAATTCACTCTCTGGTACTATTTTGTGTGAATTTGAGTCCGGGCCTTCTTGCTTAATATTTTCAAAGCATTTGAGAAATGATATGTGAAGACGGTTTGTTCAAGATAAAGAAGAGTTAATCTCGTCATGAGCAATGGAAGTGCATAATCTCCTGCATTGTTTGCATTTGAACATTTTAGCAATAGTTTAAAATGTAATTGAGGAGGCAATACTCTGTTATAGAATTGGAAAAGAGATATCTTTTACTGGAATATTAATTCCAAGCAGGTCAATGTATGTTTTGCTGCAGTAGAGTACTATTTGAGAATTTTGAACTGGGATAAATGTATTCTAAAGTACAGTGTTTGTTTATTGAAGGAAAGGTCCCACCACTAGGATTCCGTCTTGTCAGATGTCTGTCAAGAAGGAAAAAGAGGGAGGATGATTAGAAAAGCCAGGTTTTCAGTTGTTTCTGGAAGATAAACTCAGGGCAGTTTCACAGGTGAAGAAGAGCCAAGCTGTTCCAGAGTTTAGGGGCTAAGAATCTGAACTGAGCCCCCTTTTGCCTCGTTTTGTTGATATGGGGGCCATAATCAACCAGGAATCCGACAAATGGAATATAGGGCATTATCAAATTGTGGAGGTAGCTCGGGCCAGTGTTTGAGAAAGCACTTTAGGCAAAGTACATGGCCTTAAATTGAATCTGCCTGCCAAATGGCAGCCAGTGCAGCTCCTTAAGAACTGCATTAATGGAGATGCATCTGGAAATATTCAGCAGCACACGGGTTGCAAGATTTTAAATCGTCTGTAAATGTCTTAAGAGCCCCTGAAATAGGCTGAGATATAGCACTTTACCAAGTGGGAGGCAATCCTGGCCTTGACAACAATCTTTTGAGCGGAAGAAGGGAGGGATCAAGGAATTTTCTTGAAACATCCCAGGGTCCCGAAGCAGCAGGCTGAGAGGATCTTAGCTTGGTGGTCAAAAGTGAGGTTTTGGTCTAGCCAAATTCATTACTTAAAAAAAAAAAATAATTAAAACATCTTTGTACATCTTTTTATCTGTATTTGTTTGTGTCCTCTTTGTTCTACAAACCAAATCTGGCTTTCACCAGAAAAACAATACAGGTGGTGTTTGGTCTTGGGTAACCTAAATTAAATCGTGCTTGAGCGAGTCGGTTTGCATAGTCGTACATTCTGTGGCAGTTGCAAATTTAGTTTCCTCTGCATTCATGTTTTTTTGGGCAGTAGCTTGCCAATTCTCTGCAAATAATGGAGCATTGCATAACCTCCATTCTAGGTAACTAATCGAGAGGCCGCAGTGAATGCTAGATTTGAATCCATTTCCTCATATAATAGTATGTAGCAATCCCTTTTAAATACATAAGTGAACACAGATTAAAGTATTTTCATGTTTACAATATTTGTTAGGTCTGTTTAATGACAACCATTTGCCCACACAAAAAAGAGGACCATATTCGTGGAGCTAAAACCTTAGTCAAGCATATTTAAACACAATACACTTAGCTTTATGCTTGAATAGAAAAGTCGAACATCAAGCTTACCACAACTGGAACCGCTGCTTAATTTGAGCAGGTTTGGATTTATTTTTGGGGCCTGGCACTTATTCTTCATCATCAAGCATTTACAGAGAGCAAACGAGGGAAAACACACACAGGGGAAAGAAGGTGGTAGAGAAAGAAAAATCGGCACAAATGGAGAAAGGAGGAACCTGCATGACTGAGGTAAATCGGCTCGGAGTAGATTAAAGTGGCAGGAGATGGATTCAAGACTACGCAGCCTTGGTTTTCTGTGTTCCCACTTTTATTGCACCTGCAATAAGTTATTAAGCAAAGCTTTAGCCACTGGCCCTCATTCTTTTTCAAAATAAGCACTGATGGTAGGTTTTGTGTCCTACATAAACAGACGCCACTGCCAAACTTCATTTGACACCAGAACGTCCACCAGCCTTCACAGCGAATGCTGGCTTCTGTTCATTGAAGCTTTGCTGAACTGGTTATCCCTTACCGTCTTTGAGACGCGACTGTACCCAATTCCAGATAATTATTACTGCATCAGACAGTTTCCCAAGTTGTGACCGTGTCCTCATCAGACTCTAGTTGTGAATTTGGCCTTTCTTGGTGTCATTTGTGGTCCTGGATGTTCACACCTTCTGTTCCAGGCTCCTTGAACATCACTTACGTTGATAGTTAACCGGTCATCGCAGATAGCCATGGTTCATACCAAAAATGGGAATTCTCAGAGCATTGATACTTCCATCTTTTCTAACTAAGCTATTTGGTCAGAGAATTATGTGAAGCATCTCATCTCTGAAACAGCGGAGGATTTCCCAGTCGTGGCCGGCATGACTCAGGGGTGTAGGGGCTGGAGAGGCGGGTGGTAATTGCGCAGGGAGGGGGGATTGCGGGGGAGGGGGGTTGAATTTAATTTTATATATATATATATATATATATATATATATAATATATAAATATATAAGGTGGTGTCCGGTTGCGAGCCGCATCTGAAGAAGGCGATTACTGCCGAAATGCATCATGCTGTTCTCAATCAGTGAATAAAGGGTTTCCTTACTGCACCCCGCTGTGTCCTTGGATTGCTTGTGAGAAAGTGGTCGTTTGGGGATATTTTCGCGCTTGCCAGAAGCGCGTTACAAGGACCCGTCCTTTGAAGTGTCCTGGATCTATGCTGGCATCGTGACTTTTCAAGCTCTAGGTATAGAGAGACTCCAGGACCGCCTCGGGAATGGACCAGGCAAGCGGCTGCTGCGAATGGCAGGCTATGACTTCATGGTGAGGCGGGATAATTTCGATCTCGTCCTCCGGCCTTGTGTGTTCCTAATTCAGAGGCTGGGACGTTGGGGACTGAAGGGAGCCTTCTAACACAGCAATTATGGGGCCACCTGCTGCAACACGGCCCCTCCTTTACATGGCACAAACTCGGCGCTCACATGAGCATTAATTGATCCTGCTGCGGTACTTACCTGTGAAGTGCATGCTGGATGTTGTAGTCGTGCATCAGACTGCAGCTGCTCCAATCACAGCGGGGTCAGCTGGTCTTCCTTCAATGGGAGTGCCTCAGAATATTTAAAGGAGGGAAAAGGTGGTGTCCGGTTGCGAGCCGCATCTGAAGAAGGCGATTACTGCCGAAATGCATCATGCTGTTCTCAATCAGTGAATAAAGGGTTTCCTTACTGCACCCCGCTGTGTCCTTGGATTGCTTGTGAGAAAGTGGTCGTTTGGGGATATTTTCGCGCTTGCCAGAAGCGCGTTACAAGGACCCGTCCTTTGAAGTGTCCTGGATCTATGCTGGCATCGTGACTTTTCAAGCTCTAGGTATAGAGAGACTCCAGGACCGCCTCGGGAATGGACCAGGCAAGCGGCTGCTGCGAATGGCAGGCTATGACTTCATGGTGAGGCGGGATAATTTCGATCTCGTCCTCCGGCCTTGTGTGTTCCTAATTCAGAGGCTGGGACGTTGGGGACTGAAGGGAGCCTTCTAACACAGCAATTATGGGGCCACCTGCTGCAACACGGCCCCTCCTTTACATGGCACAAACTCGGCGCTCACATGAGCATTAATTGATCCTGCTGCGGTACTTACCTGTGAAGTGCATGCTGGATGTTGTAGTCGTGCATCAGACTGCAGCTGCTCCAATCACAGCGGGGTCAGCTGGTCTTCCTTCAATGGGAGTGCCTCAGAATATTTAAAGGAGGGAAAAGGTGGTGTCCGGTTGCGAGCCGCATCTGAAGAAGGCGATTACTGCCGAAATGCATCATGCTGTTCTCAATCAGTGAATAAAGGGTTTCCTTACTGCACCCCGCTGTGTCCTTGGATTGCTTGTGAGAAAGTGGTCGTTTGGGGATATTTTCGCGCTTGCCAGAAGCGCGTTACAAGGACCCGTCCTTTGAAGTGTCCTGGATCTATGCTGGCATCGTGACTTTTCAAGCTCTAGGTATAGAGAGACTCCAGGACCGCCTCGGGAATGGACCAGGCAAGCGGCTGCTGCGAATGGCAGGCTATGACTTCATGGTGAGGCGGGATAATTTCGATCTCGTCCTCCGGCCTTGTGTGTTCCTAATTCAGAGGCTGGGACGTTGGGGACTGAAGGGAGCCTTCTAACACAGCAATTATGGGGCCACCTGCTGCAACACGGCCCCTCCTTTACATGGCACAAACTCGGCGCTCACATGAGCATTAATTGATCCTGCTGCGGTACTTACCTGTGAAGTGCATGCTGGATGTTGTAGTCGTGCATCAGACTGCAGCTGCTCCAATCACAGCGGGGTCAGCTGGTCTTCCTTCAATGGGAGTGCCTCAGAATATTTAAAGGAGGGAAAAGGTGGTGTCCGGTTGCGAGCCGCATCTGAAGAAGGCGATTACTGCCGAAATGCATCATGCTGTTCTCAATCAGTGAATAAAGGGTTTCCTTACTGCACCCCGCTGTGTCCTTGGATTGCTTGTGAGAAAGTGGTCGTTTGGGGATATTTTCACGCTTGCCAGAAGCGCGTTACAAGGACCCGTCCTTTGAAGTGTCCTGGATCTATGCTGGCATCGTGACTTTTCAAGCTCTAGGTATAGAGAGACTCCAGGACCGCCTCGGGAGTGGACCAGGCAAGCGGCTGCTGCGAATGGCAGGCTATGACTTCATGGTGAGGCGGGATAATTTCGATCTCGTCCTCCGGCCTTGTGTGTTCCTAATTCAGAGGCTGGGACGTTGGGGACTGAAGGGAGCCTTCTAACACAGCAATTATGGGGCCACCTGCTGCAACACGGCCCCTCCTTTACATGGCACAAACTCGGCGCTCACATGAGCATTAATTGATCCTGCTGCGGTACTTACCTGTGAAGTGCATGCTGGATGTTGTAGTCGTGCATCAGACTGCAGCTGCTCCAATCACAGCGGGGTCAGCTGGTCTTCCTTCAATGGGAGTGCCTCAGAATATTTAAAGGAGGGAAAAGGTGGTGTCCGGTTGCGAGCCGCATCTGAAGAAGGCGATTACTGCCGAAATGCATCATGCTGTTCTCAATCAGTGAATAAAGGGTTTCCTTACTGCACCCCGCTGTGTCCTTGGATTGCTTGTGAGAAAGTGGTCGTTTGGGGATATAAATATATATATATATATATAGATATAATATATATATATATTCCACAATTGTAGCTCCACAGAAATACGTATTCACGAATAATGGAAGCCACGTAAATCCAAAGTAAGGCACAGTTGTTTTATTTTAATAAGAGCCGAGTTTCACCCATCTGACGCGTTTCGGGCATCCGCCCTTGCTCACAGACAGTCAGTAAAAATAAAGCCCATTAAATACCCAAAGGTTTACAATTGGTTGCATTTTTTTCTATTTCTCATCACCTTGTGACATTTAAAAAGTGAAGACATACTACTCAATTTAAAATCCGCATAGTCTGTTTTCCAAACATTTTTACAAAAGCCACGGTGTTTGTATTTTGTATATATTGGTTAGAATCCAAGAGCCATAAAGCGTAAGCAAAATGCTTGACTATAAATATTTGTAAGACAAATTCATGAAACGTATATATTTACATAATTTTTTTGCATATATTGCTAAAATCCTCTTTAATTTGTCTGAGACCGTTATTATATTGGTGTCCATATCAGATTACCTGTGCAAATAACGCAATAAAGTGCAAAAGTAGTAAACACTTAAGACATATATATAAATATCATAGATTAAAATTCATTAAATCATTTCATTTATAAATATATATGCTAAAATAAAATGCAAAAATTCAAATGTGCAAATTCCGCAAAGATGTAAACACACAGAAAAAATGTGCAAATTCTGCAATTTTTTAGATATGGAAACCTATCTTTGACATCACATTAAAGCCTACTTAGCTGCATAAAATGCAAATGTGATGTCACACAAAATTTATATTTGACGCTTTAACATTAATGATAATAAAAATAGAGCTCTCTAAACCAAACACTAAAGGTAAGTTGACTATTAGTTCAGAGTTAGGATCTAAACAGGCAAATCAATGAGTCTATGTCAATAAATGAAGTGAAGAAAATGTGTATCCCTGAATTATATATCCAACAAAAACAAGGAAAAATAAGAATAAAAAAAGAGGGAAAAAATGGGATATTAAAACATAGAAATTCTTAATAGGTTTTCGTGAAAGCAAGCGTGGCATAGCACTCTATACAAATCTGATCATTAATAGTATATGTTAAACTGTCAAAGAAATGCATGCAGATCCTCCGTCGCGTTTAACCCATTTGGGAATCTGCTATCTAATTCTAGAATGAATTCAGATTCTAGTCTTTTTAGCATCTTATCCCGGTCTCCACCTCTTCTGGCTTTTGGAACCGAGGCGATAACAAAATAATTGAGGCATTGTAAATTATTGTTATGGCAGATCTTGAAATGCCTCGCCACCGGATATGATGAATCATTGTTTACAATAGCACGTAAGTGCTGAAGAATTCTGACATGAACTGGTTGTCGGGTACTCCCAACATATCTAAGATTACAAGTACATGTTAGTACATAGATGGCAAATTCAGTTTTACAAGTAAAAGATCCACGTATATCCAGCAGATCTGGGCTAAACGGTGTGTGGTATTGGGTGGCGTTCTTCCCAAATTTACATGCTCTGCATGTGGAGCAGCGTTTAAATCCCGGCCGGGATTTCAACCACTCCTCCTGCTTTCTTAACTCCGGAAAATCATGACAGACATGAGTTCTCAAGGAGGGTCCCTTACGATAAGTTATCGTTGGCCCATCCGGTAATCTAGGTTTTAAGACTAGATCCGTTTTGAGTACAGGCCAGCGTTTCTGGACAATTGATCTGATTTGTCTTGCCTGTTTACTGTAGGCTATGATCAGTCTAGGGGATTGGTCCGTATCGATAGAATCACTATCTAGAGGTATGTTAGATGTAGATAAAAATAGTGATTCTCGAGTTCTAGCTTCTGTTTTTAGAACTGCCTGTTTCAAGACCGATTTATGTAACCCCTCTGGCGGAATCTCTCCAGAGCTTCCATAGTACAGATTTTCAGATCACTGACTGTACTACATATCCGTTTAAGCCTCAGTAGTTCTCCAAACGGAATGTTGTCAATTACATGTCTAGGATGTGCACTGCTGGCATGAAGAATATTGTTTCCAGCAGTGCTTTTCCGATAGAGTTTGGTGGCCAAGTGATCATCATGTATAAACAATTTAACATCTAGAAATTCTGCTTCACAATTACTAATAGATGAAGTGAATCTAAGATTCTCCTGGTTACTGTTGAGAGAACTGATGAAATTAGTTGCACTTTCATGATCCCCCCCGCCACAAAATAAAAACATCTATAAAACGAATCCAAAGTGCCACATGTTCATTATAAATGTCACTGTGTGTTCGCTTGAGGACATGCTCCTCCCACCAGCCTACGTGTAAACACGCATAGCTAGGGGAGAAGCATGCCCCCATCGCAACGCCACGTTTTTGAATGTAAACATCACTACCAAACAAGAAAAAGTTGTTATTGAGACACCAACTGGTAAGTTCCAACAATAATTTGTTATGATTATAACAATTTATGGGTCTTTTACCAAGGAAAAATTCTAATGCTCTGAGCCCAGATGCATGTTCAATACTTGTATAGAGCGATTCGATATCTAAGGTGATAAATAGCATATCGTCGCTCCATACGATATTCTTAATTCTCCTGATAAAGTCCCCAGTGTCTCTAATGTAGGTAGGTAGGCCTTTCACTAAATCCTGCAGGAATTAGTCAATATATTCTGTCACATGTTCCGCTACTCCTGCAATTGCTGAGATAATAGGGCGGCCTGGAACTGGGACAACTTGTTTATGGATTTTAGGTAAAAGATAAAGTTTGGGTAATATAGGATGTTCAACATGTAGAAATTCATATTCCTGTTTTGAAATCATGCCTTCCCTTTTCCATTTGTTCAATAGCTTTTTTAATTCCTCTTGGCTTCATTGAAATTCTTGATGGTAGTCTTAGAATAGCATGATGAATTACTCAGCTGATTCATTGCTTCCTCAATATAAGCTTCTTGAGGCCAAATCACCACGTTTCCTCCTTTATCCGCGGTGGTAACAATGATCCTATGGTCTTTACCCAATTTTTTAGTCAGCAGTAAATAATCTTTTTCATGTTGACTCTTATATCTTTTCCTATGCTTTGTTTTGTGGTACAATTTTTTGAGGTCTTCCACCACTACATCTTGAAAAACATCAATTGAGTCCCTTGGCATTGTGGGGATGAATTTTGATTTCGGTTTGAATGGACTGATGTTTGCTCCCACCTGCTCAATTGAAGCCATTCTGAGTTCCTCCTGTGTGGACGTCATGTCCCGATCATTCATGTCATTAGTCGCCAACTGGTGCAGTGCCCAAAAAGTTTTGGTGTCTCTAGCTGGTAAATTTAAAGGGTTCATTATAGCAACAGTATTGATGGGTGGATCCCTTTTGTTTAGGCCCTCCTTGATACTGGAACTTTTTTATTCTCGACTTTCTGATGTACAAATAAATGTCAACTCTCGTTTTTGTGTAGTTGAAATCCGAAACCGGACAGTATGTCAATCCAAGACTTAAAAGTTGTTTCTCGGCTTCGCTCAGGGTGATTGTAGATACATTTATGATTGCATTGTTATCTAATGTTTTTTTCGCCAATATTGCTTTTTTTGTTTTTTGGGCGATTTTGTGTTTTTTCCGGCGTTCACCCCTCCTTTTGTTACATCTTGCTCTCTTTGCTGTTGTTGACCCTTTTGTGGTGGTTTGGTCCGAGGTCGTAGTGTCTGGAGCCTGTCCGACACTAAAAAATCTACCTCTTCACCTAAATCAAGAATAATGGTATTGGGGTCCCAATATATATAATTAAACGTACATGTCAGCCAGCTGGGCCGTCTACTCTCCAGGAACAGGAAGCAGAAGCATGCAGCCAGTCTCCCTCCATCCCCTAAGCCAGCAGTGTTGTGATTGGTCACAACACTGCTGCTTATAGAGAGGCCATTTGCTCCATTACAGCCTACATGGAGAAAGGGCAGAGTGTGCATGACTGGTTTGGGCGGCCCCATGTGGCCGACCAAACAGTCTTTGCGCACTCAGGAGTGGCAGGCACCCCACTCCTCCCCATCTCTCAGAGCAGCCCCACCCACCCGCCTGCCTGCAACCAAACATAAAATCGTAATAACAGAAGGTTATTACCATTTTATGTTTCTGCTTACTGCGAGAAGCAGTGGGGCAACGCTCCTCCGCCCTAATGACATCATTAGATGAGTGAGCGTTTTTAACATAATAGAATTAATGGTATTGAATATTGGTTCTTTATCTGTATGCTGTATGCTATAGCACAGCGTTTTCTGGTAGGTTGTCAGTTGATGTCTGGTGGGTCATGACAAGCAATAATAAAAGATGCCTTTACATTTTGTATTTGTCACGTTTGCTGTTTCATAGAAGAGGTCAAAGTCAGGCGATGCCTTCTAACGAATTGCTGCTTATTCTTTTAACACAGGGATTGGTGTTTACTTTTCTTTCTCTGACTGCAGAGTGAAAGGAGTTTTTAAAGAGGAGCGTGCCAATTTTGTGAAAGGGTGTAGGATGTCCTTTTTGTAACATGCAATACAATTTGAAATATATGTACAGTTCATTTACATTTATTTAGAGTATATCAACAGCTGCTAAAGCAAAAATTAAGCATTCTTTTTTGTAATTCCGAAATGTTATAGAAACAATTATTTTAATGGGATCATAACAAATAAAAAAGGTTTACTTAGTGATGCACAAATATTCACTTAAATGACATTTTCACACATTATCATTTGTGATCTCTTACTACCATTGACGAGGCGTCAAAGTGCTTTTCGGCGAGTAGCACGCTACTCTGAAAGCCAAAAAGGGTTAGTGGTGGATTAGTGTAGTGAAATTTGAGTTAATTTGAGCGCTGGACATGTGAGTCTGTTGGATTGAAAAGGAAAATGGGGAGCGGGGTCTAGAAGGTGTTTATTGGGAGATCATAGATATAAGATGAGTTTTGGGATGAGTATAAGGAGAGATGGAGGAGGGAAGAATCTCTAGAAATGGATTAGGTAGATCATAGTAGTAAAATGAGTTTTGGGGTGAGCCAAAGGAGGGATACATGCAGGAAGAATTTAGAAGGAGTATTGTTTGGGAAATCATGATATTAAAATGAGGTTTGAGGTGACCCAAGGAGGGATAGAGGAGGGAAGAGTCAAGAAAGGGTTATTTTTGAGATCATAGTAGTAGCATGAGGTTTGGTAGGAGTCCAAGTGGAGGTAGAGGATACAGTGAGAGAAGTATGGGATGAAATATAGGGCATTGCAGGTTTTTATTTCAGTAGAAGGTAAGTAATAAATATATAGATACATTAGTATTATACATATTTAAATCAAGAAATACTCATCTAGATACATATAATTAAATTAAATGTTTATATACACAGGAATATGCTGTACATTTGTGTTTGAGTATGGTGGTTATGTAGGAAAGAGTCAACTCCTAAGTAGTCTTCTGAAGATAAGATAATTATCTGTGGATCGTACGTTCGGAGTAATGAATTCCATAGTTTAGCTGCTTGAACAGAGAAATGTGCCAATGGTGGGATTTTGAGGCGAGGTGCCAATCTAGAGTGGAGGTTCCTTTGTTGAATGTATTTGGTGATTTTATTCCTGATAAAAAGCTATCCTTTTCCATGTAGTGCTTTGTGTGTGATACAAAGCAGCTTGAATGTGGATATTCATCCATCTCTCCTTCTGTTCCAACAAGTATGGAAGGAGAGACTATACTGTCCAAACCTCTGAGAAACACAAAACAACTAGGTTTCAAGTAATATGCAAAGGACAACTTGCTTACTGAAAGATTTATATTTTCTAAAATATACTAAGTGTAATACTTGGAAAACGTACTATGGGTACCCTACAAATGTCTACTACAGGGACACATTGCCATTGCTCTTTGGCGTACCAAGAATGTCTTCTAAAATCACTTGCAGTTCTTCCATTGTTGAGGACTCCTCAACAGCTTCCTTAGCATCTTGTGCCCAAGGCCATTTGGGGGCAAGCTTCCCTGCCAACCATCCACTAGTCAGTGCTCTAATGACATACCATGACATTTTTGATTCTGCTGACACTCGCATGTGTTGCTACAGAATCCATGGGCATTACCCAAGCAGCCAAACGAAGGAGATGGGCGTCATCCACCAACACTGCCCCTTTGTGGCAATCTTCTAACTTTATACTCGCCAAGCTGGCTAACAGTGAAGCGGCAATCCCATCACCATGTCTGCATGCTGAGCCTGGATGAGTAAAGCAGGTAACCATGGGACATTTTAATATGCATTATCTTCACATGCAGGAGTAGAGGGGAGATTAGGAGAACCTGACAATTATCTATGGCAGGGTGTAGCCCCATTGGACTATTCAGCTGCCATAGGGGCTGAGTACTTGGACGTTCGCTGTCCCTGAGAGCCAAGACATTGTCTGCTGGTTCCTTCAAAAGGGTCAAACTTGTAGAGGATATTGCTTTGTGGGTGTTTACAGATCAAGGGTGCACGTACAGTGGCCCAACCTTCTTTAAAGCGCTTAAGGGTGGAGTCTGCCTTCTCGCCAAAAAAATAAAACTTGTCCAGAGGAATATCATGAGTGATGCTTGAAAATCCCCTAAAAGCCTGTGGATCTCATCCATGTGTAGTGCAGGAGCACACATTAGTGCAAATCGCTTTAGACAGACGGTTGTGTCCAGGCTTGACCATATGCCATACTAGGCCAAATCCTGCCCATCTTGAATAGCCCGTGCCAAGTTGACACTGAATTCTTCTGGGACTTCTGGCAAGATCTTAGCAATCATGCCCCATAAGGCATAAGAGTTGACTGATTGAATTTTGAAGGTAGCTGAAGAAAACATACTCTTCCCGAATGCCTCAATTCTTTTTGACTTTTGGGCGGTGTAGAAAAGAAACTGGGGTTAACCTGCCTAGTAGATAGATACCTAGACTGCAAGGCTCTCAGGAGAAGGGTACTGCAACAAGCAGGATCAGCCTTGCAGGGCTGTGACTTCATGCCACCCAACTTCACAGGTGGGCAGCAGCAACTTTTTACCAAGTGCCCAGGGGGATATCGGTCAGGTCTCCGTTGAAAGACAGTAAAAGTGCAGACGAGGCCTGTACAGGATGTAAAACTTCTGCGAGGACGTTGACTTTCACCTCAAAAGAATGAGGCAAACTTTTCCATGGAACGGCCAATGAGAGAACCAAGCCCCTTTTCAGAAGAACTACCCAGGCCACTAGTCTCTTGTAGGTCAAGATAAAAACTGTCATAGTACTGTGGAGAAAATTCGTCCCTACCATCATCAGCAAAAGCTGGTCAAGACTAGTCCGAGTTTGATCAAAAAAGTTGTTGACGCACTACAGCGCAGCTGGCACTGCCTTATCAGGGTCAGTGTGTTCTGGCGCTGAGCTTATTGTACTGTGCTGGAACGTGACTTTGGCTGAGGTAGACAGTTCAGAGTCAAACAGGACAGTGGGATCAGTGTCTTCCTCTAGTGCCTAAGCCAGCATCAACACTGCAGAAGTCAGCATGGATCGTAGCGTTGGGCATGGAGTCCACTCCGAAGTCAGAATTGAACCTGAAGCAGGTTCAGGAGGCACAAATGGTATCCATGACAGACGTGCATTCAGTAAACTAACTAGAGGCCTCTGAAGCCCCGGTGGATCCGAAGGTGCTCCAGAAGGAGCGAGTAGTGTGCCAAAGAGTCGAAGCATGGCCTCCTTAAAGGCCTCAATCTACTGTTAAATTGCAGATGGCCCAGAAAATTCAGAGTGCATAGGGCTATGATGCTGATTTGGCACCTCAATAGGGTACCAGGATCAAGATCAAGAGGCACCTTGATGTCCTTGTGACTTCTCAGAAGGAGAGTGGCAAGCTGTGATGAGGCCTACTTGGATTTATTGGGATTCTTTATGGATATGGAGTTACCTGAAGACTTGGACACCACGACAACCGTGTTTTCGGATCTTCTTTGGGTGCATCAAGGACACTCCTAACACAACCTGGGAGGCGTGGACTGAACATAAATACCAGAGACACTTTGTGGAGAACAAGGCTTAAACCTTTTAATTTTAAGAGGAGACATGGTTCCTTGTACAGTGGAAAGAAATTCAGAAGAGAAAAAAGTTTGTCAATTAACATAAAGTTAGCTAGCTCCAGATCTACCTACGTAGGCGCAGAAAGAAAGGAACTGAATATAATTACGATTAGGGGATATTTATATAGGCGTCCAGCTGTCATTTTCGGGGCAGAGTCTATTTGGAGCCGCACTGTGCCACCTACTGGCATGCATGGGCTATGCTGAAAAATCTTTCAGTCAGTCTGGCACGTGGAGATATTCTAAAAGATAGCAATCAGAAACCTTATCTTTGTCTGTGGTGTAGTCTCTTTTACACACATACTCCTTTGAGGGAGAGCTAAAGCACTTTGGAGGGATAAGCTAGTGAGGAGGAGGGACACTGCTACCGAAGTCATTGGCGTCCTTTGGAACAACCATGTCTCCAGCAGCATCATAAAAAGTAGCTAGAATGTCAAATAGGCTGAGAGAGATGAAGTAGCAGATAAGGCTATACCCCACTGATAGGCACTATATTTATTGTGATGTTGATGAGATTGGTGAGCAGAGGAAGCTATGCCTAGTGAGCAATTGATCGCACAACCCTGAACTTGAACCTCTCCAGAACAGTGTTGGCTGTGGTATTGTAATGTGTGTTATAATATAGTTGGTATCTCCCAATATATTGCCTATTGTAGCATTGTTAGTTTGTTCTGCTTCGAATATTAATGATGCTTCGCCTTGAAGAGGAGCAGTAAAGCTAGTTGCTGGGAGCCATTCTAGGACTGCACAGCTGCTGATGAAGTTTCTCTTGATGTTAATAAAGATCTTGTTTCTACCTTGTTCTTCTCCTGTTTTATCCACATCTCTACTTGCATTTCACATTGGTGACGACTGGTTGAACTCCTCTTCGTTCAAGACGAACAAGTTACTTACCTTCAGTAACACATTATCTGGTAGAGAGAATATCTATATATCATCAGAAATGTGATCGAATAGATTCCAAAATGTACCACTGGGACTCGTTTTGACACAAAAATGGATATGAGGCCTTACCCCCATATACTCTGCTGCAGATGGTGTCTTTCAAATTTGCTAAAATTACTGGTATCAATATCAAGATTTTTCAGAAGCCTTGTGATATAGTGAACAGATGCCGTAGGCCATCACCCCACTCTTAAAAGTGTTTTAGCTTCATTGTAGTTCACCATCTGCCACTTTTATTACTTACTTGCGTCTGCTATCGCTCCTGGGGTATAAACCATCAACTAAGACTGTCCAGCCATCTCTGCCCTGTGCTTTTCTTTCATTCTGACTCCAGGGATAACCCATCTCCTTGCAGTCCGCCTCAAGACCTCGGTGCTAGGTGTTTATTGGCCTTCCGCTTTTCCTTTTTCCTTGAGGGTTCCAGGTCCGGGCTTGACTAGTGGTGTTTGATGCAGGCTTGTGTAGGGTGTGGCCTATCCAGCCTCAGCGTCTTTTCTGATTTCTTCATGAGAAGAGTTGGAAAGTCTCCTGCCATACATCGTTGTTGCTGATGGTGTTTGGCCAGTGAATTTGGAGGATTTTCCTCAGGCAGGTGTTGATGAAGGTTTAGACTTTGTTGGTGGTGGTCACTGTTGTCCTCCAAGTTTCATCTTCATACAGAAGGACCAATTTTACTTTGGTGTTAAAGGGCCTGGTCTTGGTTTGCAGCGTTAGATTCTTGGAGCTCCAGATCTTCTTTAGCTGAATGAAGGCAGCCTTTGCTTTCCCGATTCTTGCATTGACGTCGGCGTATATGCAGCCCTGCTTGTCTCTGTCACTGCCCAGGTAGGTGAAGGCCTCAACCTCTTCTAGTGCATCGCCTGCAAGAGTGACTATAGTTGTGCCTTCAGGGACGCATCGTATTGGGCCACACGGTTTACTTTTCGATGCCTCATTATGATGGAAGCGGTCGGAAAGTAAATCTGCTGGTCATTCCAGCTGGCTTCCGACAGGCTAAGAAGCTGACCAGTAATCTCAAGGGCGGGCCTTTCCGCCCTTGAAATATATTGATGCACAGATTTCGACATGGTTACCATGCCGACCTGTCCGACATGGAAACCATGTCGGATAGTGTGTTGTGGGCCCTCAGCAGGGCCCCCTGTGGTGCACGGCTTCCAGTTCGAGGCCGAGGGTGTGCCTATGGTGCCTCTGGTTGATCCCTACACTATCTGGCTGTTATCTTGCAGTGCCTACCACTGGGTGCAAGGATGAACTGCACTTATCTTTTCTCACTGGAGCTTGTGTTACGGCCGGGTTACAACCGTAACACAAGCTCCCATTGAGCAAAGGGAGCATCCGACCGATCAGTGTTCAGTCACATTGTAATGGGCCGGTCGCAACCGCCGACCGGGTGTCGGTCGGTCCCAGGACCGAGTCAGTGTGCTTCTGCCCGACATCAAAATCGGCCCCTTAATGTTGTAGGTTTTGAGAATTACATGGCTGCAGAAAGAGCGTGGAGTTTTTAAGATGATCCAGAAGGGTCACTCGTATGCAGTCACTAGGGATATCTAAGTGTTCAAAATAAATTGTAGGGAACCCTCACTAGATTTTGTTTTTATTCATTAAGAATTCAGTCAATTCTGTTAGGTTCCTATATCCCCACAATCTTTGAAGTTCAAATGGTCAAGTAATTCAACTTGGCCTACCTCTTCATATCTTTAGTTACTTAAAATTCTCTAAAAAGTTCATGTTTGAGCCCTAAATTAAAATTGTGGGATGCCATAGTTAATGAAATAATTTTGCATAGTTTATTATGCCACCAGTTGGGTGGTTAGTAGTGTTTAACAAAAACCTTAAAATAAATAATCAGCTTTGTAATTATTTGTGTCTAATGAAATCACTTTTTATTTCCTAATATCATCTCTCTATATGACTGGCCAGAGGATCACATGATTAATGAACCTGGATCCAGTAAAGTTTGATGTAGTGACTCACTGTAGTGCACATACTGGAGGGTCATATGTTGTGGGAAACCTCCATTTGAACGTGCAGCTCTCCAATATGTAGGGATGCAGGGCAAGCTTAGAATAGAAAGCAGATGAAAATTAGGTTTTCAGTTCTGCTCAAAATCTGGTAAATGCTACTGGTTCTAAATTGGGTTAGTAAATTATGTACGAAATTGAGGAAGGTTGTGGTGGGAAGCAGCAGAGTCTGATTTATAAGTCTGACTTTGCTGAATCTTATTTATTTGTTATGGATTGGTATTGGGGTTAACTATGAGCTTTCTTTTTAGTGCTGAAACACAAAGGCTCGTCTGTGAGAACAGAGGGTCAGCCTAGACAGTGTGTTTCTAGGTTTGCATATGCGAAATATGGCATTTCCTGAAGCAGCAAAACATTTTCTTGATTTCTTAAAAAAGGATTCAAACGCCTCACCCACACTAATTAGCATGCCTTTTCTTAGGAATGATCCATTCCAGCAAGTTTTTTTGATTTTGGTATTGCTGTTGAGTGACAGCAGGGTTCTGTCCAAGTACTTTGTCTCCAGCGTTTTTTATATTCTGCTATAATTGTGTGTAGTTTAGGATAATGGCTTTTATTTTTGTTTCCTACCTCAGCATTAAGATGAGATTTTAGGCATGTTATAACGACCTTTCCAGCCTATAGCGGTGTTATTAGTTGTTCATAAGATTGATTGGAGAAAATACTTTTTGGCCTTTACTTTCCCCCTTCCCTTAGAGGTAACTATCTTGAAAAGAGGGGCGGTTCCTTGGATGGCATTGTGAGTGGTGCTTTGAACCTTGAACAAAATGTACCTACCTATTCAGCCAACATGCTATAGCCAAAGGTCGCAACTACAGCATCAGTCGTTAAGTACAGTTCTTCTGCTGTTGGATTCTGCGCACGAGGAAGGTAGGTGCCCTAAGGTGAAGACTGTAATGTAGTCACTTCTATGTAACACAAGTGGAATAGGCGACTATACTCATTGCAGGCATCGAAAGAAGGCATACATCCGTCTCAGTATTTGAATCGATTTTTTCACTTCCAAGTTCCCGCAAGAGGCTAGGGAGAAGTCAGTGCACATGGTGAATGAGCTTTGTCACATTGGTGGTTGGTAAGAGTTGTTGTTGCAGTTGCTGCAGCTTGTTCAAGGGCAGCTGGTAAACCAAACCAATCCCCGCAGGTGACTACTGCATTTCAGAAGCATTAAATAGTACATGCTTATTCAGCTTTCTATTGAAAGCGAGCAGTGTTTGTTTCTCTAGTTTTAGAATGATTTGTGTGATCATAACCTTAGTTGAAGTAGGTGAGTCAAAAGGATTTAATTAAGTTGGGTAAATAAACAAAGTATGTGTTGAACAGACAAGGCACGGTCGTGGAGCACTCTGCTAAACTAGACTGAATTTGTTTCAGTTGTGATAAGAGTGGTGGTGGTGGTAAGGCAATTTGTACTGTTAGAGAGCTGAAGAAAGAAAACCATTCCAAGGCCTTCACATGGATGACCATGTATATGGTCTGGGCTGCATATAATCTTGGAATGGTGTACAGTACTGGACAGCAGAGAGGTCCAGTAGTATGAAAACAGTCACCCAATTTCCATCAGATGGTTTCCTTAGATGACAATTAGAGGTCACTAGGCCCTTGCTGGGGATGGAAGTCACCTTGGTCGTGCGAAAAGGGATAATTTCCTTTAAGAAATGTGTGTATTTATAGATGGGCCGTTTTCTCAACCTGGTTGGCAAAAAAGTGGCCTTTTGGTGCAGAATTGTAGATTTATGATTGAAGGGGCTAGCTCTTGCGGTTTGCATCATGGGTTTGATGTAAAATAGTTTGAGCTCTTGATAGAAATTTTTTTTTTTAGAGATAACCGATGAATTGGTCTTGCTAACAGGAAAGATGAAGCAGAAGTGGATATAAGTTTGTTAAACATTCCATGAAGACGAGGAACGGTGGATGAGCTGGAGTTGCTGTAGCGAGCAGTTGGTCAGACATACAACTAGCTTGAAGGGATCAATGTCAATTGGAAGAGGTTGTTGCCAATTTCAAGGAAAACGTTAGATTCCTGAATTCCATGGCTAAAAATGTCATAAAAGCAAAAAGAACAAATGATGGATGGAATGGTGAACAAAACAAACATTCACTCCAAGTTGCAGAGCTAGGTTTAATCCATCATTTATTTTGCTCACTACTCCACCCCAGTTTGGACCCAGCCATATGCAAATAAGTCTTGACCCTGCTCTCCATGGGAACAGTCCAGTCCGAACTTCCAGGCCAGTTCCACCCTGGACTGAAAAACAAGCATCCTGAGACCGGTTTAAGAGTATCACCCCTTATCAGCCAGGCTAGCTTGAATCTAGTGGCACAGTAAGCACAGGACCTAAGTCTGGACATACCCTTCCCACTTGGAGTGACAAATGCAAAAATACCAAATGATGGACGTGTTGTAGCGTTTACTGGCCCATCAATATATTTTCTCACACTTACTCTTACCCTACTCATACATTGAGACTGGTCCTCCAATGGATCTTGCTGGGGCTGATAGGGTTTGGATATTCAGGGAATAAACAGTTAGCCAATGAGGCCCTGGATTAGGATAATTGTAACTAGGAACTCCGAATTCAAATAGATTTTTGTTATCGCTAAGCATGGATAACCCAGAAATAATACTTGCTCACAGGGAATGATAAGTCAGAACAGCAGATTTTGGTCAAATATTAAAGTATAGTTATTCAGTTACAGGGAGGGAACATTTACATTCAAAATAAATAAAGCATACAGATTTGGAATTAAAAGATTTAATAAAATATACCAAAGCCTCTGGATTCAGGGAGAATAGGGTGAGAGAGAGTGGGCTGACCTTCCTCAGCCGAGGTAGATTCTACCCACATACAGCGTATTCGTCAGGAGAATTCAGCAAAGCTCCAATTAGCCAGTCCAGTCCGATAAAACCAAAATCTCTCTTAGTCTGCCGCTGTAACAAGGAACACCGTAGAAGCCTCCCACTCAGGCTCCAGACCCCAACAAAATGTTCTCCTCATCCTCCTTTAGGATAGGCAATTATACTCGGTCAGTTTCTGGAGTGACACTCCTGGCATCACCTCAATTTGTCAGACCACTCAGTCCATTGGTCAGTCTATATGGGATTAGCGTGATGTGGCCCTAAAGCTGTGACACATCTGGAAAAATAGGTGGATCAATTACGCAGTTTCTTAAGTCATTTTAAGCATGTGACATTGAACAATGGGACATTGAAGAAGATAGCATAAGAGTTCAAAAGGACACTTTCCCATGCAGCTGTTCCAGGGTATTACAAAAATTGTAGCAAGTGCGCTTCTCAGTACAGATGTCAAAAGAAACAATTATTTCAGTACTTCTGGCAATATAGCAAATAGCTCTCATACGCTTTGGAAATATCAGTCCATGACTTCACGGAAAGGGTTTGAGGTCTACATGAAATTACGCTAATAACGACAAGATCATGGTAATTATGAAGCACACATTAATAGGGATTTTAGCATATGAATTCAAATACGAGAAACTCTTTAATAAACATCTCAAATATAGTTGTGATTGTACGTGTAAGTATAGGGTACTCATACAATTTTTGTAAGTACCAAAGTGTACATATAACAAACAATGTATATGAAATTTATCATTTGTTATTCTATTACATATATGAAATACATGCTAAAGAAGTTTCATGAAAGCCCTTTCACGTATGATTGTGTAACATCTACTTTTCTTTTGTAATTTTCCGTGGCACATGTTATTACATGAAATAACATTATAGTCCACTTTCACATGAAAACCAAACTAATTCACATTGTTTTCCTTTTAGTCTTATTAATTTTACACTCGTATAGGAATATCATTAGTGATTAGCAATTTTATTCATAATGTGAGGTTTCACTCCTACATTTCACAAACGTATGAATAAAATAGTATTTCATTAATTAAAAATCACATCTATATTAGTTGAAAGAATAATATGTCTCATCTCATCTCCTGCATGCTTTTATGATGTAACTACTTTGTGTATTTGTGCCATTTTCATAACGTGAACTTTGAACATGTTTGTTATGGTTCACACAGAAGTTGTCATAATCATTTATTTTATCAATAAAATCCTTTGATATGATCTCTGCTCTACTAGACGGAATGCTGACCAAGTCAAACATTCACTGCTAGTCACAGATCTGGGTTTAATTCATTGTTCTTTGCTCACCACGCCACCCCAGTTTGGACCCAGCCATATGCAAATCAGTCTTGACCCAGCTCCCCATGGTTCCCAAGTCCAGCCTGAACTGCCAAGCCAGGTCCTCACTGGATCAGAAACAAGCCTCCTGGGGTGGCAGCATTCTTTGGCTACTACATATTGTGATCAACTTACCTTTCCGCTTCAATAGTTTTTAATTCTTAGAGGTAAGCTGCGTTTAGGAATTTATTCAGGGCTTGACAATTAAACATAGAGGTGTGGCTACTCGCTCTCCCATAGTACCTGGTTGCTTCCGAGAGGTGTTGGTACTCTCCCATTAAAAGTATTACTCTCTTGCTGTGAAATGAAGGCACTCTTCCTTTTTAGATTAAAGGAGTATGCAGGGGCTCAGTACCTGACCCATTTAAAGTGCTGTTTTCTATTGTACCCGTTTTGTAACATAATGTGTATTGGATCCAAATCATTACCTAAATGGAACTAAACTAATTTATTCATCACTCACTCTTTTACTTCGTGATGGGCATGCAGTGTTGATGCCGTTATTTAAATGTTTGGCTTTGAATTGCAAATGTCTTGCAGCAGGTGGCTCGTCTGACGTGGCTGTGTTGACGCTTCTGTTGCACTTGCCTTCTTGTATTTCCTTGAAGGGCTTTTTTGGAGATATTAGCACTCGCAGCCCTTCTCGTCAAGATGCAGTTTTTTCCTTCAAAATCGGACAGACCATTTCACAACAGGACTTTGCCGCTGAACGCAGAGGTCTTGCTTCGCCCACAGATTATTGTAGAAATATTTTCTTGCTCTGTTGTCATAGAGACCGTTTGCCCAGGTCTTGTATTTACAGACACGTTTCCCGTAGCATTCATGTTACTTTTATTTTTTTACATTATTGGATTTTTTTCTGAACTACTAATGGAAATCATTTTACTTTGCAGCTTTGTGATTTTTTCCCCCCCAGCTCTCTCGGCAGAAAGATGCTTTTGTTTCGCTGCAAATTAGCCTTTTGACCCCTGAATATTTCCATTAGAGGGGCCTACTGGCTTAAGCTCTTGGAACATTCCATTGAGCCATCTGCGTGAGCTGCGTACTGCCCCCTGTTACGGCGCCCAACAGTAACAACCCCAGTTAAATGACGGGTCTCGCACAATATTTGAGATGGGTCTCGAGTAATACAGCAGACACATCAACGGTTTTTCTTGCGCTACTTACTAAGCCGTCACCAGAGTCCAAAAGCCATAGTGTAGCGCGAGTTCATAGAACACGATTCTGTAACAACTGTAGCTTGCGCAGCGTGCCAATGTTGTCAAAATGGCAGCGCACAAGGTCACACAATGCAGGGCGCTGTCAAAATCAATTGCGTCAGAGTTGCCCCAACACAATGTGCGCAGAGCTGTTTTGTACACAATTCGCGGCGACCAGAGCTGCCTACAGAATGCTGGCGGAGAGGTTTTCTCAACAGTCAGTAATGGGTTAGGCAGTTACAATCCTCAAAAAATACATTTCACGATCCAGAGTAATCGTACATTATATTTGAATAGTACCCAGGGCCGGACTGGGAACCCAAAGCAGCCCTGACAGTTTTGTCGAACCAGCCGCCTTATGGTACAGTGCAGAGCGAGGGAGCCCGACGTGTGCGTGCGTGTGCGTGTGCGTGCTCTCGCTCGCGGATACGGCAATCTTCATTGGGGCTCTTCAGTGATTACCACACTATCACCCTCCAACAGTGCCTCTCATCGCTCCATAACCCCTTTCTCATATGTAATTTGTTTTATAGCGTCTCATACTAGTGTAGGGTGTCGGAGCATTTTACATCACGCACACATACAGAGAAAATGATTCGTGTGTGTAAAATCATTTATAGAAAATGTTACACAAGACAAAGTTGACTGACTACCAGGTGTAGGATTCACGTCACCCATACTGGTAGGCATTTTTTGAGAGTGCTTGGTCTGGGGAAGCTCAAACTCCGGATTCAAAACGTAGCAATGTTTAGAGTTTACTTTACTGATAAGAATTTATTTCTACCCAAATAAACCCTTTTTTGGCAACATTAGTATATTGAAAGACTTAAAAAAAAAAAAACCACAACTTTCTAACCTAGATTACAATTGTAATTTGTGAACTGCACAGTAAACAAAAATATCTTTGTGACAAAAAGCAGTAACCCACTGAACTCTGCACATAAAATACTGTTCTGTGATTTGCATAGTACATGCTGTTTGCAGTGCAGGTATATTAACCGTCTGCACTACAGTAGATGAGTCAAAACTACCTCGGGAAAAAACTCCAATCTCTCTCTAGCAGTTACATTAATCGCCAGAGTTATCTTGGCTCTTTTATTGTTGGCTGAAAACTGTTGGATATACAAGGAACTCTGCAGGGCTTTTAAAACTGCTGCACTGCTTCACAACCAGCCCCCAGTACCAAACGTGCCCCACCCACCCTTACAGCCTACCGGGAAAACACCCGATGCCTGGTACGGCCTTGATAGTATTCAAAATATTTGAAGAAAACAATTATTCAGTTATTCTTTAATAATATATAGCAGAACTGTGGTCTATCAATTTGCTCCTGTAGCTTCTCCTCAGGCTACAGGTTCCACGTGGGTTTGCGGCCCAGTGTTGCAGCTTGTTGCCAAAATGGTAGTGTCTGTAGAATTATTATGACTTGTGTTGGCGAAATATAACCTATTTTTTTGCAGCCCGGGCCAGCTCAGTACAAAGTGTTGCTCCTCCTCTACTTGTGAGTATCTGTCCTTGCTTGCATTCCAACATGACTAGAACCGTGGGACAGAGTGGAAGTAGAAGTACGGAATGTAATGCAATAAGTGAAACATAGATGACCAGCACATTTGATTTAAACTCAACACAATAAAAACAAGGTATGCGCACTGCATGTTGTGGTGTTTCACCCCCAAAAATCCATAGACCACCGTTTGTAGCACCAGAAACTAATAGGAATGTCTATGGATTTTTTTTTTAAAAACCCATAATTTATTGATTTTGTTGATGTAAGCAATCCAAACGATTGTGGCATTGATTTACATTACAGAAGTCATCTCATATTACACACTTTGTCGTCTGATAATATGTTCATCATCATACAAATTGTTCCATTATATTTCCTGTAATCAATCAACATTTGCATGTACAAGTATTTCCAGACTTGTATCTGTTGTGCCTTTACACATTTTTGATGACTCTAATAAAGCAGTCCAACCTGGAACACAATAACCTTTCCCAACTCCCCATTATCCCACACCCACCCCCCTAACTGGCTCACTCCAATACTCGTCGCCTTAGAGTGCAGCTGTACAGATTCCCTTTGGGTTGTCTTGTCTTAACTAATGTACTTATTAATCAGTTTCATATTAGAGAGTGTTGTATAGGGGGACGGTGCTGCATGGACTCAGTGACTTATGGAGAAGGGGCGACACTCAATAGGACCCAGAGGGTTCCGCCCGATCCTTAGCCTTCCGTTTTTCCAACATCTGGTCCCATTCCATGGAAATTGGAATTTTGCGTACCCCACGTAATTCTCGTAATTCCTCCCTTCTGATGATGGCGTTTTCTGCCCCTCCCCATCGGACCATCTGTGTGCCAGGTGTGTATTGGATGGGGAGAAGCTGATTTAAACCTCATTGTGATGGCACGTTTCGCTATGAAGATCGCCATATCTGCATATTTATACTGTATTCTCTGACTTTTCGGGCGGGGTGTAGCCCTAATAGACAACTATCAGCTGTATTCCCGACGGAGGTGCATGTCGTGTCCTGGATTACGCCCCCTATCCTTGACCAGAATCCCCTCAAACGTGGACATTCTCATAACATGTGGAGTATATCAGCATCCATCGTCTTACATCTAGGGCAGCAGACTTGTGCATCTGGGTATATACAGTTGAAGCGATGTTGGGTAAGGTATGCCCTATGTAAGATCATGTATTGAATATAATTGAATTTAGCATTCCGGTACACTTTTTGGGGAATTCTAGAGCATATGCCCACTCTTTGTCTGTTAATTCTCTACCGAGATCCCTCACCCATTTTTCCTGTAAGGGCACCAGAGAGGCCCCACATGTGTTCTAACGCCTCTGTACAGCCAGCGGATTAGGTGACGTCCCTCTCCCATCAAATATATTGCATGCACCAGTCAGTGTGTAGAGGGTTCATTCCTGTTCGGGGACCAGTGTTTCTTAACATAATGAACTATGCTGGCATGTAACATAAATAGTGTATGGGGAACTCCCTGATTGTGGATGAAATTGTCGTGGTCAGCTAATATGCCATCTATAAACAAGGCTCCTGTCGTTGTCACTCCCTCTTGTGCCCATTGTAAAATCCTACGTCTTGTAATTAGTCCTGTTGTAGTGGGTATGCCAAGTAGTGGAACATTAGGTGAATATCGGGCAGCTCGTTAGGTATATTGCAATGTCCTCCTCCAATGTAGGAGGGCTGTCTGGAGCAAGGAGGGAGTTTTGGTTGGTGTGAGAAGTTGGCCTGGCATATGCTGTCTCCTAGATATAGGGACACCTTGCACCAGTCCAATTCGACTCTTATTGATGATAGGTTTAAGACAACCTTTAAAGAAAGCTATCCTAGTGGTAGCTGTGGAGAGCAGTCTTCAGGCTAAGTCTTGAAGGGGTGTTAAGCTTATTGTTTTACCATAATAACCTCTTGAATAACCAAATGAAAGAGTAGCCCACACAGGTATATATATAAAATATATGTTTTTATTCTAGACAGAATCCCACAGTCTCTTTATGAAGCTGTGGTAAAGTTACAATTTCAAACAAGCATTGATAGATACAATAAATAGCACTATTAACATTGGGTCCCAGGGGGGGACCAAACCATATACTAAAAAAGTGGTATAAGAACCACAACAATTCTACAGGCAATGCCTAGGGCATTCAGGATCGCTGGCCCCTTAAGAATCCACCCCAGGTTATGAGGAAGGGGACCCACGGGAGGCGCGGGGAGTGCAAGTAGCTGCTATCGGGATCTCTATTACAGCCTATGGAGAATGTCGCGGTTGGAAATAAACAGTTTAAAAATACTTCTAGCAGGAGTACAAAGTTAAAACTTTAGACTTAAGTTTTTGAAGAGCCCACTACCACGAGAGTACCGAGGTACCACTGTTACCTGCCCCAGGGAAGCCGGGTGCATAGGTCTTTTCTGCTGTCGGGTCGCGGGCTGATTTTCAATGGGAAAATAGTCAAAAGTTCTGCTAGCCAAAAGCGTCAATGATTCCGTGAAGATCAAAGATGTGAAGATTGTAGAGAAGAACCTGAAAGCAGAGGGGACAGAGTCTGGGTCACGGCAAAGTGACCAGGAGGCTCAAAGCAAGGAGCCCTTCGATGTCGGGTGCTTCAGGTGGAAAGTGGTGTAGCTTGGATCTGCAGCCACGGGCTCCGGGAGGCTTCAAGGAAGGCCAGCTTCAGGAGGGCGACTGTCCCACGTCGGATGAGGGTCGCTGCGGTGTTAGTGTCCGGATTGGATCCACTAAGCCTTGGAACCGCAACCCACGAAGAATAAACAAATCTGCTACAGTGCAGACCAACGAGGTCTGGGAGAGGTCTCCTTCGAGGAGACTGTAGAGCAGGCCTGGAGCAACCAGGGGAACTCTTGATTGTAGAGATAGACCTCCGCTAGGGCCCACAAGTCGAGAGACAAGGGACCGCGGGAGGCGGCAATTTGGCGTGCGTAAAAGGGCACCCACGGGCCACCGGAGGGGGCTAGGGCGCTGGTCTTTGGCACAATTGCTGTAGAGTGGTTGGCTCGAAAACGGGCCAAAGCACAACTTCCCCACTGGTCAGGGTCGTGTGCTACGCAAGAGGTGGCCGGTGTCCTGGGGTATTGGGGATCTCCGCACCCACACGGTCCACGGTGCCCAAACTCGTTGAGCACACTCACTGGCCTCTGGGATGCGCTGGAAACCCACCTCAAGGTTTCTGGAAGTCGTCGATGTTCGTGAGAGCAGCGAAGTTCCAACCGGGTCACTTGCAGTGTTTCAGGTGCCTGCCAAGCAGGGGGATAACTCCTTTATCCCAAGGGAGATTTCTTCTGTCAGCTGGGCAGCAGCAAGTCGAAGGTCAAGACTGTAAAGTTCAAGATTAATCTGAGGCTCTGGGGCCACGTTATTCACCTTTATCCCCAAGATTAGGGGAGTGTCCAGAGTAGTGCCCACCAATGGGAGATGAGGCGGGAAAGGGTGGCTACACCCTCTCCCCTTTGTGTGTTTCCCGCCTGGGCGAGGGGCAGGATGCCCCTGAACCGGTTACAAGTGGTGTATGCAGAATGAGGCTTCTGCAGCTGCCTACGTGCAACTCTGAAAGGACATTTGGTGCACCCACCCTGTTCCAATCCACATTATCCTGTCTGGGGAGATGCTAGCACCTCCCTGCCACAGGAGCCCTATTGTCCAGCTGGCGAGGCTGGGGTTTTCCCCAGCAACAGCCAGCCAAGGTCGTGTAGGTGGCGGGTAGTAGCCATTTTGTACTGCTTGTGCACTTTAAAATTGGTGTCTAAATTCTGCCGCTTTTCCCATATCGCCCCTCTAGCAGGGGGGAATCTTACCCTCATACCCATGGCTGGACTGGGGGCATGATTCCTACATGTTTGACACCAAACACGATATGGTTCTGTGAAGCCATTCTCAAGTTATCGCGTTATCGCGATAGACTTATAATGCGGTTAGGAGTATATGGTATGGCTACACTACAAACAACCCAGCAATGATTTTACGAAGGTTGCAGAGAGGCCCTACTCATGTAGGGGTCCCCCCTCACACATACCCCAGCACCCTGCCTTGTAGGATTACCAAGGCCTGCTATAGGGGTGACCTATGAGAGTATATGTGTTGTAATGGGGTGGGATATAGGGTACCTATATCCCTGTAGGGGGTGCTAGCACCACCTTACCCAGACTACAGTAGTGGTCTGGTGGTGTCAGTTTGTATGGCTGTCCCAGGGTGGCACAATAAGTGCTGCAGTCCTGGTAGGCCTACTGAGGGACCCATGCCCTGGGTACCTAGGGTACCATCTACAAGGGACTGTCAGGGCATCCTCAGCATCCAATTAGTTTGTACCTAGGGTACTTCACATTAGTTTTAGGGAGAAAGCAGATAGGCTGGGGTCCTGGATAGCAGGATCCCAGCCAGACTAGTCAAAAACCACTCAAATACCAGGCGAAAAGTTGGGGGCAACCATTAGTCAGATTCCACCTTCCTACAGTTGGTATGTTGGAGTCCGGCAATAGTAGTGTGTGTAATGTTCCTTAATCAAATTTTTGTGTTGCATACCCAATTTCATGTAGATTGCATCCTGCCAGCCAATATGACAGCCATTGCAATTGGCTAACCATGCAATACGCTCGGAAGTTAGGAGCCCCCAGTCCCCCTTCTTCTGGTTTCAGTTGTAGTTTTGCCAGGCTCACCCTCCTACGACCCTTACCACATATCAGTTCCATGAGAAGGGTGTCCAGTGTTCGAAAAACACTAGCCGGGATCAGAATCGGTATGTTAGTAAAGTAATATAACAATCTGGGGCGTAACACCTTCTTGGAGATGGCTATTCTACCCATAACCGAGAGAGATAATGATGTCCAGAAGGAGACCTGGGCACGTTGTGATCTAATTGTTTTCAGTAGGTTCCCTTCTAGAAGGTCTTGAGGTGTTCTGTATATTTGTATACCTAGATATTTGAAGGTTTGTGGTGCAACCATCAGGTCAACATGACCAAAATGGACGGGTTCTGGATCTTCCCTGTATTGCATAAATAATGCATGTGATTTTGTAGCATTAATTGCCTTCCACGAGACTTCTTCAAATTGCTGGAGTATAGTAGGAATGGGTTTCAGATCTACAGTTAGGTCTTTAATATATAGTATAAGGTTATCAGCATATGCTGACACTATATGTGTTGTCTCTCCTAGTGTGATCCCTTTGTTCGCAGCATCCCTCCGAAGTTTAATGAGTAGGGGTTCTAATGCCATTACAAATCATATTGGTGACAGAGGACAGCCTTGTCTCGTTCCTCTTGCCACCGAGTAGGTGCGAGATATGTGGGATCCAGTACGTTCTCGAGCAGTAGGTGCAGTGTATAGAAGTTTGACCCACTTCATGTAACCAGGAGGTATGCCGAATCTTCCCATAATTGCGAACATATAGTTCCAGTTTAGTGTATCAAATGCCTGCTGGAGGTCAAGAGAGATACAGCCAATCTTACAGATCTTGGCGGAGGCTTCCATAACATAGTGCAGGCGTCTTATATTCTGGGACGTGTTACGACCTGGAACAAAGCCACACTGATCCGTGTGTATGTGTTTCAGAAAATGGGGGAGGAGCCGAAGGGGCAGAATTTTACTAAGTATCTTATATTCAGTGGATAATAGGGAAAGAGAGCGGTATCCTGACATGTCTTGTGGGTCTCTATTTGGCTTGGGAAGGTAGCTAGTGGGAGGGAGTGGGCCTCCTGTGCCGAATTATATAAGCATGCAAGTTGCGGAGTTAGATTGTCTGCAAAGGTAGAGTAAAATTCCACTGGTAGGCCATCTAGGCCAGGGGTCTTATTATGTGGGAGTTCCTTGACGGCCTCCTTTATTTCGTCCCTTGTGATTGGGTCATCCAACTTCTCCTGGGTATTGTCTGATAGTTTAGAGTTAGTCAAGCTTTCCAGGAAAGTTTCTATATGTTCCCCCAGTGTATTAATTAATGCACTGAACAATAGCTCATAGTATTCACTGAATGCAGTATTGATGCCTGAGTATGTACTATAGTGCCATCCTGCAATGCCACTTCCGGTATTGATATAGGGATGGGTGCATCCTGTAGAAGACGGGCAAATAGAGTGCCCAATTTGTCTCCTTCAGCGTGTACATTATAGGAATGTCTATGGATTAGCGGGTCATTGCATCAATGTTTTCAAAACATCACCTTCCATATGTCTGGAGTGGTGTTTGCATCTAATAGAAGAAACCATATCTCACAGGATGTTTTTTCAGGCCTCAAGTAATCGCTGACGCCGATGCACCGCATGCTTGCATCAGCTGTCTGTGGTCTAGCCCCATCCACCTTGGAAACCCACCTTGTCTTGTGCTGGCTCCCGTGTTGTTGTCCTGGCCTGTTTGATTGCATGTGGCTTCCGCATGGCACCTTATGTTGGGTTACTACCCAGCACACCCTCTAAAGTGCTGAAAGAGCCAAAGACCAGAGTTCTACAACAGTAGCACAATGCTTAAATTTGAGCATACATTTTCTAGGACTTGTGGTCCAGGACTATAAGTTTACTTTGATTACAGTTTAAAGCTTCCAAATCCATCAGCAGGCAGCATAAGTATGTGAATATGTGGTGTCCCTGGCAACGGACTTAGGGAGTGCTATGGCACATGACAAACACCATTAGAAGCACACGGGAGAAAATTACCCTGTGGATGTGTTGTACATGTAGGAGTCACCATGAGCCCTGTCAAGGAATTACCCAGACACATCCTTCATCCTGGCAGGCAGAATTTGCAGGACAAGCGACTCAAGTGCTTTGCTGCAATTAGCGTGATGTGAGGGGAAAAAGGGAGTACTTACTGATGACCTATACTTGTTTCTGGTGATTCTTGTGCACCTCGTGACAAAATAACCCTTTCTACCTGGTTACTGCATTTCATTGTATTTGTTTACAAAATTTCTAGGCACCTATGAAAAGTTATTATCAAAAAACAGTCTCTAGTTGAAGTTGTAGGCATTGCATATTGAGTGCACAAACTACGATGTGACAAAGAGTTGCTTTACTTTATACTCATCATGTTTGTGAAAACAGCCAAAGAATTAACAACCCCAAGAATGGTATTGAGCAAGAGGGCACAATAAGTTGTGTGATCCGCATGTAGCAGAATGGGTCATTCGACCTCTGCAAAAATGTGTTTGGATTTGAAAGTTATTTTCGTAAAATGCAACCAAATGTGCATTTTCCAGGGTTATTCAAGGTCCAGGGGGAGGGTTGAGGATGAAGATGCTTATCTAAGTAGGTTATAATAAAGTTACCCAGTGTCTAAATAAAATACTATATTAGTAAGGAAAAAACATCACAAGGCGAGGTACAGATTTTACACAGGGGACCCTCAAAGTAGGCCCTGAACTGCTGAATCAATTCCAGATGTATACATTTGTTTTAGGTAAATTTATCTGGTGTTAATACCTTGAAAATCGTGCATGTATTCACTCTGCTGGACCTGCATTAGAAACCCCTAGCCCATACCATAATTGCTGAAGATACCGTTGATAAAGTTAATGATATATTGTTGTGTGATTTTGACGTTCCGCTTTTTGATTATGGTGCAATACATCAAACAATTTTGAGCTATTTAAATGCTAAGATTGTGTTGACTTCATAGGGCTAGTAAAATGTTTGTAGATGAGAAAGTTAGTTATGGTGGGCATGCAAAGTAGACTTAATCTTGCCGCAATAAGGCCTGGAAGGACCATATATACAAACACATATTATTACATACATCGGCATGGCATTACACATATAATGATAGAAAAACAAAACAGTTGAACACAGTGCAATATAACTTGTCTGTGCCTCTCCGATTTAGTCCCTGATCTACCCAAATGGCATACCATATAATAAATCGCATATCTCAACCATAGGACTGCACTTTCAGATGGATAGTTCTGGCATGGACAGCAGAGGTTCTAAGGGAAGGCTAGGTGGTCTGCCCACCGCTGCCGCATCGTCATATGTTTCTGGGGACATACCCGTAAGACACACCTCCAGCCCCATACAGAAGTCTGTCCCTCTCTTCCATACACCCACCAGGGGCAGCATATCAGTCCTCCATAATCTAGCTATGTCTCGTTTAGCAAGTGTGAGGCCCAAAAATAGAAGATGGTACTTGTATCTATTGCCGCCAATCTCATCTGTGTTATGGAGCAAGGTCAATCTGAGATCTAGGAAGCTCCGACGTCAGGACCTCCACGATGCACGCAGTCACACCTTTCCAGAATCTTATCTAAGGCTTCACACGCCCATACAGTTTGTAGTAAAGTGCCCTTGGCATTCCTGCAGTATAGGCATTCAGGGGACGCTATCAGCCCAGCCCTCCAAACCTTATACTTATTATAGTAGGTCCTATGCCGGTATGTGAATTGAATCAGTCGTACACGTGACAAGATGACTACCCCTCCAGGGGACTCCAGGGCAACCATCAGGTTGTCCAATCGTCATTATTGAAGGGCCCGAGATCTGTCTACTATGTGGTCCTTAGGGTCTCAAGAGTGGTGCTGCTATTTGTAATGAGATATTGGTATATTTTCGAGATTTTGTGATCGCCCAAATATCCCATCAAAAGCTTGCTCTCTAATGGGTTAAAATCTGGGAGGGTCGTAAGGTTGGTTATGTATTGCGTGAGTGAATGGCGAAATGGAAGGTATTTGTAGAACTGAAAATGGGGCATGGAGTATTCCTCCCTTAGTTCCTGAAATTATTTGAGTGTGTGGTAGTGCATAACATCCCAAAGAGAAGAGATCCCGATCTGGTCCCAGCCACGAAAGTCCTGGAGGTCCTCCAAATAGGGTAGCAACAGATTTGTGCAATAGCGGTGTTTCACATGTAAGACTGCCCCACCAACCCATCCGGCTATATAAGTATGAATACATAGTGGGGTCCCCTAATAACCAGCGGTCTACGGTATAAGCTGGGTTGTCTCTAGAGCCGGACCACCAGTCCTTGAGCACCTCGAGGTGTGAGGCTTCATGATAGGATTAGATATCGGTAGCTGCGATACCACTGCAGTATGTGGACTGAAAACATGTGCAAAGCGCCACCCGAGCCGCTCCACCTTCCCATAGGAACTGACCCAGCATAGTATTAATCTGGCGAAACCATGACCACTAGACCGAGTGAGGAAGGTTCTGTAGATGGTAGAGTAAACGCGGAAGGGAGACCATCTTAAATATGGCTGACCGCCCGTATAGACACAGTGACAATCCCGTCCAAAATCTAATTTGAGTCTTAATCAGTCGTAATGCCTAGATTACGGTCCCAGAACACCTTTTGGCTGTCCGACAGGAAGACCTCTAGATATTGCAGACCCTCTGTTGTCTACAACGAATCCGCATCCCATCGGCCATTCCCAGGCAGCCACCGCAATGGCTATATAGTAGATTTACGAACATTCATCTAGAGGCCTAAGATTTCTCTGAAGATCCGCATAATCTGCTGGATTCTGGGGCCCGATTTATCCGTAAGGAAGAACAAGATATAATTGGCATATAATGCGATGCGATCGGAAATTTCTATTGTCCATTCGAAGCCTCGGACCAGAGCATCCCTGCGGACCCAGACAGCTAGGGGCTCGATGACCTGCACAAACAGCAGGGGGGATAGAGCACATCCCTGACTAGTGCAACGTCTAACTGGGAACGGGGGGTAGGGGTAGCGCGGCCGGCAACCTGCACAGATGCAATCAAGTCAGTGTAAGACAGGAAGCGCGGACCGAGATTCAACCGTTTCAGGAGTGCAAAAAGGTATGTCCAACTGAGTCGCACGCTTTGTCCATGTCTGCCAACAGGGCTTCCGACCTGTCCAGGCGATCAACTGCAGCTGTTGCGTTGTGGGCCCGTCCAATATTATGATGGGTTGCCCTGCGGGGCATAAAACCCGCCTGGTCTGGGTGGTCCAGGTCTGGCATATGTGCATTAGTCTGTTTGCAAGGACTTTTGCCGGCAGTTTCACCTCTATGTTTAAGAGGGATATCTGGCGATATGAGGCGTGATGTTCGGGGGGTGGGGGTCCACTCGGTTAAAAAAAGACAACAGTTTCCGCGTGTCTCCAGTCATAGGGCATACGAGCCATCTGACCCGCCCCCTGGATGGCAGTCAGATAGTGTGGGCCTATTGGGACAAGTATCCCTTGTACAATTTGCACGGGAACCTGTTAGGGCCAGGTACCTTCTTGGACCATAACTCTGACAACACGACTGTCGTTCCTCCATTGTTGTGAGGGGATTTTCCAAGAACTTCTGCACTTCCATCAACAAGGCCTTTGGGGATATATCCCTTAATCTGTGAGGCACTTATTACCTCATACTGTGCATAGAGGGTCTCATAGAAATTAGCAAAACTACTCACTAGTGCAGCCGGTTCTGTAAGCACCGCCCCATAGACATCGCACAAGGTGGGAAGTTGTTTCGCCATCACGGTCTGTCAACAAAATCAATATAGGAGTTTCCCAGACTTATCGCCCCACTGGTAGATTCTACTCTGAGAGGCCAACCATGCGCAGGGTGCTTCCTCCATCAATACCCCCTGGTACTGCTGTTGGGCTAAATAGAGTTTTCTACACGCTACACACCCACCATCTCCCTGCCCCAGTCTTTCTAGTGTTGTAATTCAGGTTTCTAATTGTACTACGTTGTATTTGTGTCGGTTGCGCTCTGCTGCACAATATCTAATATCTCCTCGGATGGTGGGTTTCATCGCCTACCACAGCACATCTTGGGAAGAGGCTGTCTCAATATTAAGGGTAAAGTATTCCGTCAAGGCCTTGTGGATATGGGTCCGATTGGATTGATCCTACAGGTGCCATGGGGAGAGCCTCCACCGAAATGGGTGTAGGCCTGGGCCAATTAAGAGTCCTATAGCCATTGGGGAATGATCTGATAGCCGGCTGGACAATATTATGGCTTCCGTCTTTCTATGTATGAAGCTTTGTGGAACAAAAATGTAATTGATCCTAGAGAAGGATTCATGGACTGGGGAGTAGAAGGTATGCCCTGTGAATGAAAAAACCTCCATGTGTCCTTCCAACCCACCAGATCCACTAGGGGTTTCAGCCAAGACTCTTGTGTCCCCTGCTTCCCCAGACGCTCGCCATTGGTCCCAGGTCAGGCACAATACGTTGTTCCAATCATGATCGCAAGCCCTTCGGGTCTAAGCCCCCAAACATCGACCAAGCAGTCAACAAAGTCTTGACTAAGAGGTGGGGGGGGGCGTAAATGCTGCCAATCACCACATGTTCCCCAGAAATTATCCCATGAACCAGTTTGTATCTACCCTGTGGGTCCATCCATGATTGCACTAATACGAACGGAATTCTACAGTGGATCATTACAGCGACTCCCCTGGAGCCCCTCCTAAAGCCAGCATGGAATGTGTGTGTATACCCATAGCGGGCCAGAAAGGAAGTTTTGGTGCCCATTAGGTGCGTTTCTTGCAGTAGTAAGATATCTGCCTTAACGTGCTTTGCCTGGCGGAGTATCACACTGTGCTTAACTTTATCAAGCATTCCTCTAACGTTCCAGCTCACCACATGCAGCCGACCTGGAGCAGATTCAGTGACCTGACTCAACATCTGTTTAAAGGAGCCATATTATGTATTTAGCGGAGATATCTGGAGTCCACCCTGGGACACCACAGACTACGCAGCCAGTTTTAACATCTACTTGAACTCCAAAACAGCCCCCTACCCTCCACGCCCACCCTAATACCTCACAACAGCTGAAGTATCTATCGCGGATGGTAGCCCATGCCGACCCCAACGGGAGGCCAACATAGTATCCGTCCAATGGATCCCAAAACACCCCATCATCAGTGTCAGCAGGAAGGGTGGCGGTGTACCACCCTATCCATGCTGCCCACAAAGAAATTAACAAGATACTGCATCACTCAGGATACGGGAAAAATTACTCTTCGCATAACTTTCCAAAACAGTCATTTGTGAAGGTTGGAAGCCCCAGCTTCAAGAGTCTCCGCCTGTTCCCCGCTGAGGGCTATGGAGCGCGATGATGATTCAGACCGTTGTCTGCATTTTTCATAGAATCACGTTAACAGGCTTTCTGTAGCAATTCACTTTGAAGAATGATTTTAAAAGATAGAGTGCTTTTGGGATATTGATCAAATAGGGTTTTCGGATTGGTTGTCAGGGTTGGCCCTTGTGCTAGAGCCCAGGGGATGCACTTTACATATGTCCCCTCAGCAACCCTAACGTGTTTTTGATTAATCTTGATTTGCCAAATGTCAATGAGATTCAATATATGCTCAAATGAGGGTAGATCTACACATTTAACTTGTTTAGTGTAACATTAGACTGCTCTGCGTGATTATGCTAGGGGTGTGACGTAATTTGTGATAGCAGAACTAGTGGATAATGTTTGGCCACAGCTTGGCAGCTACTGTCTTCAAACATGGTTTCAACATATCACAAAGTATCCCCCTCATCGAGGTGGTCTTACTCATAGTTCTCGGTCGACTTTGGATCACCACTCAGTGTCATGCGAGGTGACACCCTCCAGTCGCAGCAGCACTGTGTGTGCGCTCAACCACCTTGTGTGTGATCCGGAAAAGGCACCCATTCTGTGCTGGGTTCTCCACCCTTCAGTCAATATGTGGTCTGCTGACATCACAGCTCCTAGTCCACCAGGTGGGCACATTGTCCATTACTGTTGGCATCAGATCGATCACTTTTGCGTTGAGCGTCTTGTGCCTTTTGTAATTTCTACCTGGGTTTCTTTTTGTGTGGATCCTCTATGCCCTTCCACCTAGGGGATGAATGAGGGCTACTGTGCGTTGTGCCAGCCTATGATGTTGTGATCTTCCTCTGCCGTATGAGCCACATGAGCCTGTGAGACAAAGTGAAACCAGAGACCGAAAGTGAATGTACATCACTAGCTTATCTGCCTTCTTCGGTGTTCCTCTATTACTGATGAGAGCTATCTCTTCTGCAGTGTAGCTTGTGATATATCCTGAATCAGTTCAATGGATTGATTCCGGAACTTGAGCTCTCCTGCCTTCCTAGCCTCTCTCAGAATGGCATCTTTTCACTTCAGTTCAAATGAACCAAGTTTCACTATTATGTCGCAAGTGTTGACTCAAGCTGTCTCTCTCACTTCTCCCAAATCGTGCGTCCAGATGACAAGGATCTCGAAAGTCAGCCCCTCTTTCAGTACATAGCGAAACAGGACCTGGCTGAAGTCCACTTGTCCGTTTTCTCTGTGTTCTCGTATGTTCCGGATTCTGATCCTTGATCTATCATCGATGTCCATGCACTTATCCCAGAGTTCTTTTATTTCCCACTCCATCTTAGGCTGAACCTCTTGTGTTTTCTCTAGCTCCTGGCTCATTGTCAATGTTAAACACAAGGAGATGATGGACGGAGCGCTGAAACTTATCAGACACTCACCCCCAGCCACAGATCTGGGTTGAATCCATCATCATTCTTTAGCTCACTTCGCCACCTCAGTTCAGACCCAGCTATATGCAAATCAGTCTTGACCCTGTGCCTCGTGGAAACAGTCCAGCCCGAACTGCCAACTGGGGTGGCGAAGTGAGCTGAAGAACGATGATGAATTCAACCCAGATCTGTGACTGGGGGTGAGTGTCTGAAAAGTTTCAGCGCTCCGTCCATCAGCTCCTTGTGTTTGCTTTGTTTGCCATAAGTTGGCAGGGTATGCCCAAACGTGGGTCTTTTGCTCACTCTGCCACTGGATTCAAGCTAGCCTGGCTGATAAAGGCTGTTAGCCCGAAACCGGTCCCAGCATGCTTATTTCCGGTCCAGGGAAGACATGGTTTGGCAGTTTGGGCTGGACTGTTCCCATGAAGCACAAGGTCAAGACTAATTTGCATATAGCTGTGCCTGAACTAGGGTGGCAAAGTGAGCTAAAGAATGATGATGGATTCAACCCAGATCTGTGACTAGGGGTGAGTGTCTGAAAAGTTTCAGCGCTCCGTCCATCATCTCCTTGTGTTTACTTTGTTCGCCCTAAGTTGGTAGGGTGTGCCCAGACGTGGGTCCCTTGCTTACTTTGCCACTGGATTCAAGCTAGCCTGGCTGATGAGGGCTGTTAGCCCGAAACCGGTGCCAGGATGCTTGTTTCCGCTCCAGGTAAGACATGGCTTGGCAGTTCGGGTTGGACTGTTCCCATGTGGCACAGGGTCAAGACTGATTTGCATATAGCTGTGTCTGAACTGGGGTGGCGAAGTGAGCTAAAGAACGATGATGGATTCAAACCAGATCTGTGACTGGTGGTGAGTGTATGAAAGGTTTCAGCGCTCCATCCATCATCGCCTTGTGTTTGCGTCATTGTCAATGTTGTCTTTTTTGTTCATGGCCACCCGGTCCCCATCGTCTGAAGGTCTTTCATCTTGTCCACCAATGTTAGATTTCCGTGCCTGCATCTTAGTGGTTACCATGTTGTCTATTTTATTATGCATGTCACTCAGGCAGACCTGCAGATCCTCTTTAGTGTGCGGGTGTGTGCCCTCGCTCTTTTTGAACACCATCGATGTACATCCAGCAAGTGCCTGGCATTTGGGGAGCCACAGTTTCTTCCCAGCAATCCTCTGCTGGGTGGTCAGTCTTATTTTCTCTCTTGTGTTTTGTTGTGTGATATTACATTACTTTAGGAGAATGTCTGGTATTTTACCTCCTCCTTCCTTTCTTTCTGCTCCAGGGGAACCAGCAATTGATTGGGAAATATGGGAACCCGTTTTTTTTTTAAGCTTATGCAGAAGTGTTAAAAGGGGAGGAATATGAGTCAGAACGGAAAGTAGCTCTTTTAAAAAACGATCTATGTGGAATGGGTTTAAAAGAATTTAGGAACTTGCCTGCATTCGTTAATCCGGGTAATATTAATACTTATCAGTATGCACCTAAGCAATTGAATTTAGGGTACGGCAAGAAGAAAAAATGTGTGATGGAGAGATTCATTTTCTACTAGAGAAAACAACGTCCCGAGGAATCTATTGATGAGTATGTATCAGCACTTAGGTCTCTTGCTGTTAACTGTGACTTTGAACACATTTCATATGAGCAAGTTCTTAGAGACCAGCTCTTGAGGAGGACTAATAAAACAATAGAGGAAAGATTATGGATTTCGTCTGATATGTCTAAGTGCTGCTATTGAAATTGCTAAGGCTTTTGAGCATTCTGAAAAGTATGTTCAAGAAATAAGTGTAAAGAAAAAAGTGAAATGCATTGTGTCTCTGAGGAGGTTGAAAATTCAAAGATGGCTTTTATGCAAAAGAATGCGATTATACAAAAATTCTATGGGAAGTACAAAGGGACGAAATAGGAGGGCAGAAGAAATTGGCCTTATACTATAGATGTGGGAGCAGTGGACATTTAGTCAATGCTAAGATATGTCCTGCTGCTGAAAAAAAAACCGGCTCAAGATGTGGTAAGAGGGGACATTTCAGCAGAGTTTGTAGGTCAACTCCCAAGAGAGTAAATATGGTGCAAAGTCATGATGATTGTGACAGCTTGTTTGATGGTTACGAACAGGAAATTAACATTGAACATTTGTGGAAGCAAAAGGGAATAGCAAGTTTCCCTCATGTGTGATTACTATTAATGGGGTAGAACTGCGGTTATATGTGGATTTCTGTACATGGTATGCCATTATTTCGCAAGATATAGTAAAGAATAAATGGCCCAGCAGAAAATTGATTGCTCCTGATGTAGCACCCGGGGGATATACTGCCCATAAAATTGACTTGGTTGGGAATTTTTCGGCCAATTTGGAATTTTCATGATGTTATACTTTTGGGAAAGTTTATGTGGCTAAATGTGTGCAATCTCTTTTGGGGTGGCCACACCAAGAGGAAATATGAATTAAACTTGATCCTAGAGATAATTCTTCTGTTTGTTATTGGGCCTTCAAATGTGGTTAGTGGCAACATTTCTGATTTTTAATTCTGATTTAAAACCACAATTTCCCAAAGTTTTCAGCAACAAACTGGGAGAATACAAAGGGTTTGAGCATTGCATTAAGCTGTGTGACAATGCGGTGCCTGTTCAACACAGAGTGAGAAACGTCCCATTATCATACAGGAGTAAGCTTAAAGAAATATTAAGTGATTTGTGTGACAAACATTATTGAGCCTATTGAATCATTGTTATGGGTTTCTCCAGTTGTAATTTTGGTTAAATCTTCTGGGGAATTCAGGTTATGTGTGGACTTGCGCAGCCTCAATAATGCTACATGGGTGGATGCTCATCCCCTCCCTAACTTTCATGAGATGGTTTCTACCTTAGCTGGTATGGTGCAAGTATTCTCATGTATTGACCTGACATGCGCTCTCCACCAAGTAGTTCTGGTTGAGGAATCGAAGAATTTCACTGCCTTCTAACACCTGAAGGTTTATTTAGGTTTTGTCATATGCCTTTTGGGCTTGCTAGTGCTGCTTCCGTTTTCCAGAGATTAATAAAGGAAACCCTTGATGGGTTAACGGGGGCAATAGCATTCCAAGATGACATACTTGTATTTGGTATGGATGCTGAGGAGCACAATCACAACTTAAAGATGGTACTAGCTGCAATGTCATCTTGAAGTCTCACACTATGCTTTGACAAGTGCAGATTTAAGGCAACTGAAGTGGAATATTTGGGACATTGTATTAGTGGTGCTGGTATTAAACCCAAAAGTAATCGTGTTGAGAACATTACCAATGCACCTATTCCCACTTCAAAGGAAAAGCTGGTGGCTTTTCTTGGTTTAACCGAGTTCTATGCTAAGTTCATTCCAAATTATGAATCTAAAGTAGATCCATTTAGTTGCTACTTAAAAAAATAAAAACGCAAAATTCGAATGGACAGAAGAGATGCCTGCAGCGTTAACGCTTTGAAAGGATTTGTGGTACAAAAGGGGGTGGTGATGGACGGAGCATCAGAACCAATCAAACACTCACACCCAGTCAACAGATCTGGGTTTGATCCATCACCGTTCTTTAGCCCACTCTGCCACCCCAGTTCAGACATGGCCATATGCAAATCAGTATGACCCTGTGCCTCGTGGGAACAGTCCAGCCCGAACTGCCAAACCATGACTTCCCTGGACCGGAAACAAGCTTCCTAGGACCGGTTTCTGGCATTTCAGCCGTCTTCAGCCAGGCTTGCTTGAATCCAGTGGCAAAGTGAGCAAGGGACTCACGTCTGGGCATAACCTGCCAACTTGTGGCGAACAAAGCGGTACAAAAGGGGGTGGTGATGGACGGAGCATCAGAACTAATCAAACACTCACACCCAGTCAACAAGTTGGCAGGGTATGCTCCGACGTGAGCCCCTTGCTCACTTTGCCACTGGATTCAAGCAAGCCTGGCTGAAGACGGCTGAAATGCCAGAAACCGGTCCTAGGAAGCTTGTTTCCGGTCCAGGAAAGGCATGGCTTGGCAGTTCGGGCTGGACTGTTCCCGTGAGGCACAGGGTCAGACTGATTTGCATATGGCCATGTCTGAACTGGGGTGGCAGAGTGGGCTAAAAAACGGTGATGGATCAAACCCAGATCTGTTGACTGGGTGTGTGTGTTTTTGATTGGTTCTGATACTCCGTCCATCACCACCACCTTTTGTACCGCTTTGTTCGCCATAAGTTGGCAGGGTATGCTCAGACGTGAGCCCCTTGCTCACTTTGCCACTGGATTCAAGCAAGCCTGGCTGAAAACGGCTGAAATATATATCTATTTAAAGGTGTTGCATGACTATTTTTATTTTGAGGTTGCGCATTGTTCTTTGTGATCAAGACTTCCACCACTCTTGCAACATTACATTCCTCCTTTACCGGGAGAACAGCAAGTGAATGAGAACACCAACGGGTGAGCACTAGCATAGCAAATTAAAACATATAGTTCACAAAACACAAACCCCTAAGGCGGGGCACTCGTGAAACAGTCTTACTTGATCTTCGTGTGCAGCTGCTCTTACTGGTTGCTGCTCGTTCTGCCTTCGCCGATCAACTTAAGGGGACACAGATTCTGGCTGCTCCACACTGGAGGTGTTGACGACGACCCTGATGGGTCATTGCAGACTCTGGGCTTCTGGCTGTTATACGGTTCCAGGTCTCGGGACGCCTGAAGAGCTGGAGTGGTGGGCTGATCCTCCATGGCGGAGGATGCGGGCTCACAGGCTTCATTGCTGCTGCCAGGGAGTTTATCTGAGAAAGTCTTGCTGTGCCCGTCGGGCATCAGGAATTCATCCACTTCATCATCAGGGACTTTCTTGAAGAACGATATGTTGCGGGTCACACTCTTGTGTCCCCTTTGGGCGATTACCATGGTACCTTTGATCGCAGTCACAGTCCAGGGGTTTAGTTCGAATGGCAGCCTGAACTTCCCGCCAGGGTGGCGGTCTCGTACTAGTACTCAGTCACCAACGCCAATCGGATTTTCTTTGGCGTGCCTTCTCTGGGAAGCTTCATTGTTGTTCTTCTCTCGCTTGGAGAATGACTAGTTCGGGGGGTTGGGTGCTTTGGCCCATGCTGGATGATGTGGGATGGTGTCTGTCACAGCCCGACCAAAATACAGCTGGCTTGGGGTGATGCCTGTGGTGCAGTGAGGAGTAAGTCGGTACTCTCGGAGGAACCGATACACGGCTTGCTCTAAATTGCGTCCATCAGCTAGGGCAATTTGGATTGTTTTGTTCAGGGTCCGCATCAGGCGTTCCACCTCTCCACTGGCCTGGGGCCACCTTGGCGTTATCTTGCGGTGCTTCACTTTGTGGGAGGTGAGATACTCGGCTATTTCTGCACTGGTGACCAGTGGCCCATTGTCTGTGCGGAGTTCATCAAAGAGTCCATGGGTCACCATGAGTTTCTCCAATTTGGGGATCACCTCTGCCGCGGCCGTGGAGATAACAAATTCAACCTCTGGATACGGTGAGAAGTCAATCACCACTACCAACATGTACTTCCCTCCAGGTAGGCTACCAAAATCAGCACTCACTCTCTCCCATGGTGCGTTCGGTGCTGCTTCCGTGATGACAGGTGCCGGTTTGCTCGGCAGGCTCGTTGCTAGTCATACAGGGCAATGTTGCACTACTGACTCTCTCCGTTGGTCCAGGCCAGGGAACCAGACCTTATTCCGGAGGCTGTTTTTCGATTTGACTATCCCTTGATGAGCACCATGTGCAAGGATGGCTGCCTGTTGAGTCAAACTCTGGTAGGGCAAGGCGCGGACCTCTCAGAAGACAGCCGTCAGCTTACACAGACAGTTCATGACAGACTTGGTACAAGGATTTCAAGATGGCCTGGGCTGCCACTGTACGGAGTGGTGTAGGACTCTTTAGGGGCTTCCAGTCTCATGAGGCGACAGCTCGGATAGCGATCTGGAGGCAGTCATCATCTCGCATGCCATCTATGACCTCCTTCAGGGACATCGGGAGAGGTCTGGACCTTTCCACTACCAGCCTTACGCAGTCTTCCGTGGCCGCTGCTTCGGTGGTTTCCAGAGGGGTGACCGGCCGGGCGGGCCGCGACAGGAAGTCTGCTGGGTTTCGGGTGCCTGGTTTGTATTCTACTGTGAACTGAAACTCCTGCAGCTGTAGGACCCACTTCTCAATCCGTGGAGTAGGGTGAGACGATCAGCCCTGGAACAGCGAGATCAGAGGTTCGTGGTCCGTGATGATTGTAAACGGGTGGCCATACAGGTATATGTGAAAATGGAGGCACCCGCATAGGATCGCGATGGCTTCTTTCTCGATTTGAGAATATCATTGTTCGGTGGGCGTTGGGGTCCAGCTGGCGTAGGCAACAGGAGCCCATTCTCCACAGTCCTGTCATTGCGCTAGGCAGCGCCTAGGCCCATAGGGCTAGCGTCCACACTAGTTGGGAGTCGTGCCGTGGATAGAAGTACACTAGCGTGGTGTCGGCAGACAGTGCAGCTTTTATTTGTTGGAACGCTGTCTCTTGTTCCATACCCCATGTCCAGTGGCTGGTGGGTTTGGTGAGGTCCCTGAGGGGGCCGGTTAGGTCGGAGAGGTTTCTTATGAAACGCCCGCAGTATGTAACCATGCCCAGGAAGCTGCGCACTCCTGACATTGATGTCGGGGCGGGCGCCACCTTTTCCGGATCTGGTCCGATGCCTTTTTCTGAGAACTGGTACCCAAAAAAGCTGATGTCCCGCTGCAGGAACTCACACGTCTCCTTGTGCAGGGTGAGCCCACTGTCTTGGAGGCGAACGAACACAGCATGAAGACGAAGGAGGTGTTCTTCTAAGGTGGGAGCGTGCACCAAGATGTCGGTGCTCACATTGAGCACTCTCTCTAGCCCTTGAAAGACATTTTTTTTTTTTTTTGTTTTTAACATTTATATTTTTGCATAATAAAATGGCAGATGAGCAAAGTATACATACTTTCAATCAATCTCCATTACAGTGGATATGTATGTTGGATCCATAACTTGGAAGATGTTCTTGACGATGTTCTGGAACACCTCGGCTGCGCTCGAGATTCCAAAGTTGAGGCGGGTGTAGCGCCAGAGTCTGGTGTGGGTGGAGAACTTGGTGATCGGACGGGAGTCAGGGTGCAGGGGCACCTGGTGGTAGGTTCATCTTCGAGAACCATTTGGACCCCACGAGCTCGCCAATAATGTTGTCTACCGTGGGCGTCAGGTGGCGTTCTCGTTGTATGGCGAGGATTGGGACCCTCATGTCCACGCAGATGCGGACTGTATCTGGCTGCTTTGGTTTCTTCGTGACGACAATGGGGGACACCCATGGGAGTGGGGCCTCGTACCCGTTCAATGATCCCATCATTCTCCAAGGGGCTGAGCTCCGCTTCAACCTTCGGACGGGGGTGAAAGGCAATCCTCCTGTGCCTGAGGGCTTTAGGAGTTACGCACTTGTCTATGTGCAGCTGGACAGCCGGGCCTTTTAGGCATCCAATCCCCTCAGAGAGGTGTGAACTCGTTCAGCAGGCAGTCGAGGTCATGGGCATGCACGGTGAAGGTGAACTGGATGAGGTTAAGATCCTGCGCGGTGCGACAGCTGAGCAAGAACCCTGACCCTTCTTGCGCTACGTAGACTTTGGACTACTGGTGAGTGTGGTCATGAGAGATATCTGCTTGGAATACACCACACAGTTTGAGCAGAGAGTGGGTGCCGAACTCGTACACTTGGACTTTGGTGTTACGGAGGGCAGGCGGATTGGGTAGGCTCCGATACACGGTGGCAGCCATGAGGTTGATGGTGGCGCCAGTGTCAATTAGCGCTGCTACAGAGTAGTCCCGCACCCTAATCGTGCACATGGGTGCCGCATGCGGGGTGGCTGTGAGGGCATTCAGCATTCGTACGATGTGGACTGTCGCCGCTTCGTCTTCGTCCATGTCGCCGCTCGAGGAGTCATCAGGGAGAGGCTCCAGGGCTCTCACATGGCATTGCCGGCCTTTCGGTTTCCTTCTTGGCGCCGAGCGGCACCCTTTGGAAAAATGATTCAATTTTCCTCATGCACTGCAAGACTTTCCTTGGGCTGGGCAGGCACCGTCGTGGGGGAGCGGGCCGCCGCACCACCCACACGTGCGATTCCTTGGGCTCTGTTTGGAGGCTTGTGTGGACGGCTTACTAGACCTAGGCTGGGTTTCCCGGGCATCAGTGCGAATGGCGCAGACTGGTTCTTCCTTGACTGCAGCAGTGGGCTTGAGCTCAATGTGGGCCGCCCTGGTTTTGTACAGTTCTTTGGAGCGCCCTGTCAGGATGTCCCTCATAGACATGTTGTGCTCCTGCAGGATACGTTCACGCAGTTTGGAAGAGGCGCAGCCCTGAATAAATTGCGCCCGGACCTCGTCATCTACATCAGGGAGGGTGCAGGTGCTCGCCAGCTCCTTAAGCCTTCCATAGAAAACTGCGACAGACTAATCCGGCTATTGCCGCGCTTGGCAGAGGAGGAAGCGTTCGTAGTCGGGGTTGGCATAGCACTCGAAGTGGGCCATAATGGCGTTGCGCATCGTGGCGTAGTTCTCGGGGGCCCAGCTTTGCGCACTGTCTTTGCGATTTTGTGAATGTCCGCCCCTCCTTTGTGAAGGAGCATAGGCCTTCTCTGCAGGGCTGGGATGTCTGCGGCATCAAAGTACGTTTCCAGGCGCTCTACCCACGCTTTCCAGTGCGCTGCCTGGGAGTGCAGAGGCCCTGTGATGGTAATAAGCTCCAGCTGTGGAGCAGACACCATGTGGGCAAGAAGGTAGGCAGCTGCCAAGAAGGTGACACCCACACAGACTGCGGGCGCAGGTAGGTGCGGGCACCAACAAACTGAGGCGGAGACGGGGCCAGGAGTTGCGCCAGGCGAGGAGTGGGCACTCTGAGAAGTGTGGCGGTGAGATGGCCCGAAGGTCAGATGGCTGGAACCCTGGACACAGGGCATGGTGGATGGGAGCGCACTGCAGGCAACAGGAACTCCTGTTGGAAGGGAGTGTGTAGCTGTGGTCAAACTTCAGCCTTTGATGCAGGTGCTGACAGGCAGGGGCACATGTGGCCAGGACACCACGTGGGCAGAAGAGGCGGCTGGTGGCTAGGCCTCGTGGGCGCAGCAGCGCGACTGGTGGTGCACGCAGTGCTGGGCTGGCGTAGGTCGGCAGGGCAGCGGTGAGGCAGCGAGGGGCCACTCAGGCTTGCTTACCGGGTACAGAAGTTGATACGCGGTATCCGCGAGCGCACTCTCAGTCCGTAGAGCGGCGCAGCGCCACGTGGGGTCGGAGGCAGGGACCGCACGTGCGCGAGCTCGTCGTCGGAGCGGCGTGGAGAGCCCGGGCCAGGAGGTAGGTAGATGAATGTGGTTGGCGGGCAGGAGGCCGGCACTGCTCACTGGTGCAGGGGTGACCAGACACGCGGCATGGTCGTGCCGGGCCGAGGGCACGGGATGCGCAGCTGGGGCGCTCCTGGAGAGGCGACGGCGGCTGACACGGTGGGTGGGAGGCAGTGCTGTGGAGCAGCTTGACCATCTCGTCGCCAGTGTAGTGATGTGGCCTAGCCCCTGGGGCCACTAACAAAGGGAGACCTGGAGACACCTTAATGGTGGTGGCCAGATCGTAACTGAGCCACGCCCAGAGCCCTGGGCTATTTATTAACACACGCTATGTTTTCCCGGCGTACGCCGGTCTGACCCATTATACAGTACGTCTCAAGGGGGGCTCACCGGGACCACTCCTTACCAATGGGAGGCGTGGTGGCTTCCACCACTCTTGCAACATTACATGCAGTTGGTGGGAGTTGAATAGTTGCAGACCGCTCTGCCGCAGACCCCTCCACTACTCAAGCATGGCCTCTTTCTCGTTTTGCCTGGGCTCAGAGTAGGCCTCAAGATGGCGGCCGCCACTTAGCCATTCCCCTCACAGCCACAAGTCACCAGACATCAGCAGCTACCCCTGAGACCCCGCGGGGGCATGTTTATCCTGCCGGCAGGGCTGAGCAAGATTAGCTTGGGTCCTGAACTCTCCAGGAGGACGCCATGCGTGTCCCGCAGCAGACCGCGCTGTCCACCCCCTGCCTCCCATTCAGTTTTTTTAACTGCTAAGTGAGTAGTAATGGTTGTCACCAAGGGTTGCAAAAGTGAATATCCAAGTTTCAGGAGTGCACTTTATGTACGGCTTACATGTGCAACTCTGCAGCAGCTGACTTACTAGCTAGCTTTGAGTTTAATGATATTATGGAACAAGAAATTACAGAACAGACATTAGTTTAAAGTTACTCATGTAAAATACAACTATGGTACGTCTAATTGGTAAATGTTTTGCAAAGTTTAATTTGACAATTTTCAGTTATTGATTGATGTATTCAGGTATTAATGATGGGAAACCTTTGCCCAAACACTACTAATGACACCCCAGTTGATTGTAGATGGGATTTTATGTTCAACATAAAAAATCCATATATATTTAAATGTAATTCAGGTAGGTAAATCGTTTATTCCATTCTCCTCACAAATATCTTGTTTACTTGCGCAAATTACAGGTACACTGGTCTTTAAAAAAACAGTTATTTCAAGAGGGCACAGAGACCACTGAAAAATACAAAATAATTTGCACCTCTTTTTAAGGGTTTTATGAACTGACGCTCACAGTGCTTACCTCTCTACCTTTTTTAAATAAATGAATCCAACTTGAGTCGACATATAAAGAGGTACGCATGCGTAGTGCATCAACCTACAAAATGACGTGACCGCAGTAGCCACATTATTGCACCTTTTATATCTTCTTCTTTAGCCTTGCTGCACAGAATCTAGGGCGCTAAAAACCATTGGCAAAGCTGATAAATTCCAAAGCGAAACCTTTGCCTGTGCTTGTTTGCACAGCCGATGTTATTAGCACTACGCCACTAAAGAAGATTTGGTCTTTAGCCTTCACGTTATGTCCAGCAGTCACTGCAGACGTGTCTGGAAGCGTCCGCGATACTTTACTTATCTGTTTACTCTGCCCTGGAAGTGTCGGTCAGCAGGGTAACCGTTTACTGACTCGCACTACACCACCAAGAAAAAAAAAATACTGTCACATTGTGAAACAAATAAAGAAGTCATTGGCCCTTTCATGTTATGATTATTTTAGTCTAGGCTAAGGGCCTATTTCCTACTGCCTTGTACCTTCCCAATAAGTGCGTGCAACCCAGTACATAGGTATTGTGCTAATTTCCTTGTCGGGCACCCCTCTCTTGCATTCTCTCCGTTTCTCCCTGACACCTAGGATCCTCTTGACCAGATCCACGCCAGGAATTACCTCTTCCTCTCCGGTACCCACTTGATTTTATTAAACTTTCTGTAGTGTAGCGCTACATTGTCTGTCGCTCGGTTGGCGCTTTATAATTACAATTTAGTACATGAATCGCTTGAATGGTGAAGCTCCCACAGATATGCGAATATGCAGGAACCTTCAGCTACACTAGTTCAGCAGCAGAAAAGGCTTGCTTGAATGTGGGTGTTGCTTCAGATTTTATGCTATTGTGATTAAATGTAATCTGATCATCCCAGCTGAGCTGTAGCCTTGAACTGCCTGTTTTGTTTGGATGCCAGACAGTTGTTGTTGGCTCCGTCTCAGTGAACCAGTCATTTTTGTGCATCCTGTTTGCTAGCTTTTCAGAATGAATATCGTTAACAAAAAAATCCTCTTTGCCCAAAATGTCTTGATGCAAGAAGTTGGGAGGCTAGCCCGCGGGGCTGATTTCCTTTACAGATGAGACCATCTGACGTTTTAGATGGGTTTGTAGCAGGACTTTTTTCTTTTCCGTTCCTTTTTTTAAGAAAATAGATGTTTTGCCAGAAGCACAGAGTTGGTTAACTCTTTGTAGAAAAACGCCATAACGCCATCCTGCCGTTTGGGATAGTGAACAGTGACTTCCCTGCTCCCGATAGTCTTCAAATAAGTAGGTCACTGGCTGCAGTAAATGAAAAAACACAGGCTCCAGGAGATGTCTCTTGAGCTAAATCAGATCAGGTTAGACAGAATGAGCGTGCTGTAATAAGGCCTGGTGTTTTAGTTAAAGAAAGCTTAGCACTACAGCTCCATCAAGAGTTGGGATGCTGAAAGCTCGCTTATCGATTAATAAACATGGTATTATTTTTTCACATCGTGTTTTTTTTTTCTTGTTGGGAAGCCGTGCTTTTTGAAGGGCTGGAAATTGATGCAGCCGGACCAAATGTTATGAAAGTGATCCTGCTTTTCTTGAGCAAAATTCATTGTTTTGGTATATATGTATGTATTTATGGATGAATAAAGGCAATTTATATAGCACAGCAGAGGATGGCATAAAGTATCCAGACCCCTTTGAGGATACGAAAGGAGGGTGGGCAGCAAGGACTAGAGTGGGAATGATGTAGAGAAAAGTCAGGCCCTATGTATGTGTTGAAGGTTGTTTTCTAGGAAACCATCCTGTCCGGAGTGGCATAGTGGATAAAAAATAAGTGGACTTTTCTAGCATTCCACTCCTCTGTCTATCAATGTTATGTCCTAAGTGCGAATGGTATTCGCAGACGGTGGGTCCTGTGCTTGCTGCGCCTCAGGACTCAAGCTGTGCCTTACTAATGGCTATCATGGCTGAAACTGTTCTGTGGTTGTTTTCCACTCTAAAGGTTATCTGCCCTGGCTGTTTGGACTGGACTGTACCTAATGTAGTAGTGCCAAGCCTCATTTGCATATGTCGTGTCAGTTGGGAGTGGCATAGTGAAAAAAAATAGTAGAATGTAATGTGACTTGCAAGATTTCAAGTGGCTGAGACGTTTATAACACCTTTGTGTTTCAGAGTACCATCAGGTTGCTTTGCAAGATTAAACTAAATGATACTTTTGTGGTGGTTGACCTATTTTAATGTGGAAGGTTGTTGTTGTTCGTCTTTTGTACCCCTCTTTAAGTTCCACCCTAAGGTAATGACTGACCGTTGAGAACTGGAGTCAGGACTATTCCTGAACTCTATGCGGTCCATATACCCACACCGGTACGCAATTCGGTTGTATTTCTCTAGTTGGGAGAATAAACATTTTCTGGTCTCTAAACAGAAGTGTCCGTTCTCGCTCTTCTTTTGATTCAATAAGACTAGACTCTGACATCTTCTAAAATTCTCCTACAAACGATTTGCATGGAAAAACTTTACGTTTTTGTTGGGGATCTTTTTTATGCTTATTTGTATTAGGTTTTATACAATGGTCTTAGAAAAATAAGTAATCGAACTCCCATCATCCGCTATCTAGATAACAGCAGACTTAATGTTACGCAACCTCAGAAGGATGATTTGATACTACTGAAGAAAGTGGTGAGAGGATTGGTGTTTCTGAAGTTGTCGAGCACAGTTTGAAAAAGCTTAATCATAAAAAGGGATTCCAAATATGATACAAAAATCAGTTGTTGAGGTCTAGGTTAGGTTATTTGAATAAAGACAAAACTTGATTGGATTTGAGAAATACCATGAAAATAATGATGCACCTTGTAGGGAAACCCAGATATTGGCAAGCTAAGTGCTGGTGCCATTCATTTGAAAGGCCGGAGTGATCATCGCAAATAGGAATGAGGTATGTTTTGTCTTTTTTTTTTTTTCTCTCAAGGTTCAGAAGGGAGAAGTTGAACAACACAAGAAAAGAGACACAAACTGTCACTTGGTAGGTTCTATGGCTTAGTCAGGAAACAGAGGAAGCAAACAGTTGATTATTCATGGCTATCATTTGCAATGAATAGGAACCAGCTGGAGGTGGCACCTGTGATACATTTACTGAAATACCTTAAAAAAGTTCACTTAAGCGATTCTGAGCAGTGTTAATATTTATTTTATTTTACTCATTTGTATGGCGCAGCGAATCATCCCCAGAGGGATCTCTCAGCGCCTGAGAGAGGGACACCAAATGAGGAGTAGAGTCTAAAACAGCCAGGTTTTGAGTAGCTTCTTGAACCGTGCGAAAGTAGTAAATATGCACTGTGAATCTTGAAATTTATCACAGGTCACTGAAATATTGGGCAAAGTGACGCTACGCTGACAGACAAAAACAGCTGCATCGGAAAGCACTCAAGACCTGGCTGTTCAACTGAACCCACCCGAAGTCGCAAGTACATTGGCACCTGGATACCCTCACGGGTGATTCGCTGTGCTTTATAAATCCTGCTTGATTGATTGATCATATGTTTCTCACTGGAGTTCTTGACTAATAAACTGATCAAGTTTTGTTTTGATAGAATGACTGCTTCAGATAAACGATTGATTCTGAAAATTTTAGGAATCTTTCTAATTTTGTAGTTAAAACACTTTGGCCATATTACATGCCTGTGCTACTCTTTAGAGAGGGTATATCCATGCAACATGACTCTTTACCTCTAACCCTATTGTTTTGATTTATGTAGTGCTAAACTTGCCACCAAGTTGCCACTTGAGGGCTTAGATCGGCAAGCATTTCCCTCCCAAAATGTCAAAAATATTTGAATCGAAAATGGTGCAGAAGTTTTCTCTCTCTCCCTCCAGCTTCATCTCCCTCTGCGTCTCTCCTCTCTCTCGTTCCCCAGCTCGCTGTGCCATCCTTCCATTTTCCTATCACTCCTTTTGTTTCAAAGGACACTTTCTCTTGTGCTCAGTCATAAATTCTGTATTTAAATAGTGCTGAAAAAATGAAAAACATGCAAAAATCACGACATGATTGGGTCTAATAGTTAACTAAATTGTAGTCTTTTCTATGTAAAAATAAAAAGAAGACACAAACGTTGTTTTTAAAAAAATAAATAAATTTAGAGCAATGACTACAAAGGCATTCCTGATATCTTCTCTCAGTGCATCAACAAAGGCTAAATAATGTTAAGTAATGGGAGTGGGGTGGTGAGTGCCTTAGTGCCCTGTTCTGTATTACATTTTGAAGAATAATAGACCGCAAATACACACAAACGAAAGAGTATCCTGATGGTGAATAAAGGTAGAGTATCACATTTAAATATTAAAAAAAATGGCAACTATATTAGTTCTGTGCTGACACGGCTGTTAAATTTGTCCTTTTACCCGTATATTTTTTTTAAACTGGCAAGAAAATAGGGAAAACTACTTCCTATGACCGCACATTTTTATTAGCCCTTGAGCGGGGCTAGAAAGTAGGACTCTCAGTAGATTCTTAAAAAAGCGTAACATTTTGTTTTATTTGGCCAACTCTTTATCCAGCTGATTGAATTGTTCTGCTATTGTACTACTATTTAGTCTTGGGTTCAAACCAGTCGTGCTTGGAGGATGTCTAACACATTATTCCGTTAGCCCCTAAATCGGGGCCACAACCTTAACTAACCCTCCTGCCGTGAAATCAATGGCCTCAACTGTTCCAGTTCCATGCTTGAGCAGCTCACCCAGGCCTATTTTTTATTATATATATTGTGTTGTACTTGTATTCTTGAATTCATAATGGGATTAACAGGACTACGAGTGCCAAAATTCAAAGAAATAAAACTGGACTAGATGAGGATATTCACGCATGCATTTGGGAAACTTGACAGCTTGGAAAAAATTATGCTAATTACAGCTTTCGCACCAATGAAATCTTTATTATCTTCTGACATATTCTTTCAATTAGTTTGTTACAGAAAAACATCTTAGTTATAGAAGGACGTCTATTAATGTATGGGACTTACACAGCGCAGCACTTTGTTTGCGTCGATTGTTATTTCATGAACTTCCATTAAAGACTTTTAAGTAAGTGGTACAATTTAAATATGGCTCCCTTTCCTTTGTCTTCTTTTTCTCTTTATATGCATTTATCATATTTTTTGCGCAACTTAATGTAAATTATATATAACCCTAAAGAAATCAGAAACTGCGACAAGCATATTTCCAACCGCATTTAACTGATAAATGTACAGTCACAGTAAGATGCCCATTGTCATGCTAATATTAAAACATTGGAATGTTGAGAGCTTCATTAAACAGTGGAGTGCTCCGGGCTTCTTATGGCCGGTGGAAGCCTGGAGCATCAGCACTCCAATGTTTATCAAAGGCCTCATGGAGCCTGAAGGGATTTCAACCTCCTCGGGCTCCATTAGGCCTTTGTTGTACAAATTAGAACATTCTGCCCTCTACGGGCGGAATGTTCAATAGCCTTAGAGCCCTCCGTATGGGGCTCTACCGGCCAGTAAAGGCCCTCGCCGTTGTTAAAGCTGGAGCGGGCTCTCAGGCTATATGAAAACCACTTGGATTACGCAGTTTTGCAGCGTGAATCTTTCTGGATTCACTATGCTGTGCATTATTCCGCGATCTTGTGGTTGGGTCCGGATTCGTAGTCTTTTCTTTGTTTTTTTTTTTTTTTTTTTTTTTTTTTTGTAGCCCAGGTGGGCGTCGACGTCCACCATTTGGTGCACCTCCCGTGACGTCGTCGTGCTTCCTGCGGAAGTCCCACCTTTGGGGCGCCATCTTCAGATTCTTTTTTCCGCCGTTGGGTCTGGATCGTCATCGGGAAGCTCCAGAAATTCACTCGGAGGAAGAAGGAAGAAAAGCGAGTTTCATCGATAGAATCAAGAGAAGACATCAGGAATAGAACAGATTTCATCAGGAGCGCGAAGAAAGAGGACCAGCGAACCTTTTTTCTTCGACAGCCTTGGAGAATGCACGCTCAGAGACCCTGAGCGAAATGGACAAGACGCCATTCAAGTTCTGCCCAAACTGCCACCACAAGTTCGCGCAGAAAGACCAGCATCCGGTTTGCAACCTCTGCCTACCGGTGGATCACCGGAGTATCGACTGCAACGCCTGCTCAGCCTTCGCGCCGAAGACACTCAGAGTGAGAGAGAGGCAGAGAAGAGCCAACGCCAACATGGATGGCAAAGGGAAACCCCCGACACTCTACGAGCTGGGCCTCGACACGGACGACGAGGACAACGTCGCCGAGACAGCCGAAAACTTCACGGTCGTAGAGACCGACAAGAAAAAAGAAGACGAGGTAAGAGAATCGTCGAGCGCAAATCAAAAGACACCTCGAAAAAACGAGGGTGACTCGAGAAAAACTGAGTCAAGGTCCACGAAGGGAGCCCCGGCGCCGAAAACTTCGACGTCCAAAGGGGGAACTTCGGACAAAAGGCCAAGCGGATCCTTACAAAAGGACTCCCTGGGGCAGAAAGACGCCGAAAGGCAAGGGTCGTCGAAATCGTCCCATGAAACTGGCCGATCGACGCAGAAAGAACGTTCGACGTCGACGCAAGTTTCATCGAAGAGACCCGCGGTCGACGCCGAAAGCATCTCCGAAATGGAGAAAAAGAAGAGGCGGCTCGAGGCCGAAATGGAGAGCATCCTTCAAAGGAAGAAGGAGTTCGACGCCAGGATGAAGGAATTCAAGATTCCAACGGTTTCATCGGCGGACGTCGTCGAGGTCGAAGGCGAGTTCGACGCCGAAGGGCTGACAAGGGATCTCGAGGAAGAAGAGGAGCCCTATTATGAGGAAGAAGCCGAGGAAGAAGACCAACAGTCGTTCTACGAATCGGCGGCATCTACCAGCAACGACGTCGAATGGCACGATCTCGACACCGAAAACCCGGAGGAGGCCGTGGACACGTACCCCTCGAGGCCTTCGCCACCCGACGACATCGGGGTATACAATATGGTGGTGAAGAGCGCAGCAATGGCCTTCGGCGTCAAACTCGACGAGGAGAGGCCGAAAGCCGATTTTCTCGTCGAAACACTGCTCCCCATCCAGACTAGGAGTCAGTTCCTCCCCATGCTACAAAGCGTGATGAACCAGGGGAGAGAAGCCTTCAAGGAGCCTGCCACCTGCCGGTCGATCACGCCCAGGACAGAGAAGAAATATAAGCACTCCTCCCTGGACCCACCTTACATCAAGGGTAGCGTCACCGCAGACTCCATCATAGCCTCCACGGCCAGGAGAAGGGCCAACGTTCCAGCAACTTCGGGGCCACCTCCGGATAAGGAGAGCAGGAGGATCGACCTCACAGGCAGAAAGGTCGAGAGGAACGCTGCAATGCACTGGCGCATGGCGAATTCGAATGCACTCCTCAATAGACACCAATACCAACACTGGGATGAGATGGGGGAGCTAGTAAAGCACCTCCCCGAAGAATACCGCCAGAGAGCCTCTCACCTGGTGGATGAAGGCAAGAACATCGCCAACTCCTGTATAAAGACGGCGTTGGATGGGGCAGAGACTTCAGCAAGACTCATGGCCATAGGGGTCACAGAGAGGAGGCATGCATGGCTAAGAATCTCGGGATTCAAACCGGAAGTGCAGAACAACATCCTTGGCACCCCCTTCAACGGAGAGACACTGTTCGGAGCAACGGTGGACGAAAAGCTCACCCAGCTCAAGAAGGAAAACGAGACAGCGAGGTCCATGGGGGCCCTACAGCTGAGGGGAATGAGACGAGGTAATCCCTCGAGGAGACCCTACGGTAGGGGTGCAAGCCAACAAGGGACATCGCACCAGGCGTTCCAACAAGGTCAGCAGGGCGAAGGTCACGGACAAAGTCAGCAGAAGCAAAGCTGGCAATATCAACCTCGGGGCCAGTCCTTTCGCGGGAGAGGGAACGGACGTGGCCAAAGGAGGAGAGGGGGCGATCAGCCCTCCTCGAAGTGACTCAGCACGCAAGAAGACGCCTACCCTCGTAAGGCCCCCAAGGGTGAGGCGCAAAAAAGTGTCATCAGGGGGAAGAGAAGATTCAAGAGCCTACGAGCATACGTCACCAGTAGGCGGAAGGCTGAGGTTCTACCTTCAGGAGTGGCGGCGTATAACCACAGACAAGTGGATACGGAACATTGTGCAGTACGGATACTGCGTAGACTTGGAGAAAAGACCTCCAAACAGGAAGCCGAAGGGAAGACAGAGATCGGCCCAAGAACTGGCAATACTCAGAGAAGAAACGCGGAAACTCCTACAAAAGGGAGCCATAGAGACAGTGCCGTTCAGGGAACGCAACAGAGGGGTCTACTCAAACTACTTCGTGGTTCCGAAGGTAGACGGAGACCTCAGACCCATACTGGACCTCCGTTACCTAAACAAGTTCATCAGAACGCAAAGGTTCAAAATGACTTCACTGCAGGAGGTACTGCCACAGATAAGAGAAGGGGACTTCATGGTCACCGTGGACCTCAAGGATGCCTACCTTCACATCCCAATAAACAGAAGGCACAAGGGCCTTCTAAGATTCAACATCGAACAGGAACACTACCAGTTCACAACCCTGGCCTTCGGATTAAAATCAGCACCAAGGGTCTTTACAAAATGCCTGTCGGCGGTAGCGGCACACCTACGAAAGCAGGGAATACACGTATACCCCTACTTGGACGACTGGCTGGTCAAGGCAAACTCACGCGAGAAGTGCGAGAGGCACGCAAAACGCGTAACAGACACCCTCACAAATCTGGGATTTTCCATCCACTGGGGAAAATCATCGCTGGAACCGGAACAGGTAAAGATTTTCCTGGGGGCAAAGATCAACTCCCTCAACAGTACAGTAGTGCCCAGCGACAGGAGGACAGATGCTCTACTGAAGGAGACGCAGCTCTACCAGAAGGGGCGAGTTCTGACAGTGAGGGCGGTGAGCAAGATGATGGGGATGATGGCGTCCTGTATCCAGCTGGTGCCGAATGTACGCCTGCACATGAGACCATTCCAGGAATGGCTGCAACAGCAATGGTCACAAGCAAACGGAAGTTGGGAGGATCTAGTGGTTGTTACGCACGCAGTGCAGGAGGAGATAACTTGGTGGAACAGAGACAACATAACAACAGGGAGAAGCCTGACACCACCAATCCCAACAGTGACCATTACCACGGACGCATCGCAGAAAGGATGGGGAGCGCACATGGACAACCTCAGAGTGAGGGGTCTATGGGCTCCAGCAGACGCGGTCCGCCACATCAACTACCTCGAGTTGAAAACGATACTGTTAGCCCTGAAGGCATTCCAGAGACACCTGTTCGGCCAGAGGGTGTTGGTACAGACAGACAACACCACGGCGATGTTCTACATCAACAAACAAGGGAGGACACAGTCGTTTCCCCTCTCATCCCTAGCTCAGGAGATTTGGAGATGGGCCATACCTCTCAAGATAGATCTACTGGCAATTCACCTACCAGGGAAGGACAATGTGGAGGCAGACTGGCTGAGCAGACAGACCTCGGCATCGCACGAGTGGGAGCTCAATGGCCAGGAAACGGAGAAAATCTTCCAGAGATGGGGGACTCCCACAATAGACCTATTTGCAACACGCCACAATGCAAAATGCCAAAGCTTCGCGTCCAGGCAACCAGATCAGCAATCCAAGGGAAATGTCCTATGGATAAGCTGGTGGAGGACATTTGCCTGCGCCTTTCCACCGATACCCCTGTTGCACAGAGTGCTCGACAAGTGCAGAACCAGCAACATGACTCTGATCCTGGTGGCTCCACAGTGGGCGAGGCAGACATGGTTCTCACAGATTCAAGAAATGGCGCAAGGCAATCCGTACAGGTTCGAGAGGAGAAAAGACCTGCTCTCAATGCAAAACGGGGAGGTCCTGCACCCAGAGCCAGAGACACTCAACCTAGCAGCATGGCTCCTGAAGACCTAGAGTTCGCACACCTAAGGTTACCTCAGAGCACTATGCGAGTGCTACGGGAGGCAAGGAAACCTACTACAAGAAAGTGCTACAGCGCAAAGTGGAAGAGATTCACGGTGTGGTGCAGGAAAAAGGGCCTGCAAAACAGAATGACAAGAGACTCAACTGTGCTGAGGTACCTCACACACCTTCTAAAGAGTAACCTCTGCTCGAGCTCCCTAAGGGTACACCTAGCAGCGATCGTTGCCTACACCAGAGGTGAGAAGGGTGGAAGTTTCTTCACCTCGCAGGTGGTGAAGAGATTCATGGAGGGAGCCAAAAGAATGGCACCCCCGAAAAGGTTGCCGCCGCCGGCATGGAATTTAAACGTGGTTCTGACGGAGCTCATGAAGGCGCCGTTTGAACCCATTCACAAGGCCACTCTACAAATGTTGACGATGAAAACTGCCTTTCTAGTGGCCATAACCTCACTACGCAGGGTGAGCGAGCTTCAAGCACTAACGCTACAGGAGCCCTACATTCAAATTCACAAAGACAGGGTAGTCCTGAGGACGGACCCACACTTCATGCCCAAGGTAGTGTCGGCGTTCCACATGAATCAGAGTATCCAGATACCGAGTTTCTTCCAAAACCCGACTACAAACGCAGAAAAGGCCCTGCACACCCTCGATGCCAGAAGAGCGGTGATGCACTACATCGAAAGAACCAAGGAACTCAGGAAGTCGAAGCAGCTGTTTGTGTCCTTTGCTACTAGCTTCATGGGTAGACCAGTGACCAAGGGCACCATCGCTAGGTGGATTGCCCTCACTATTCAATTCTGTCACAAACAGGCTGGACAGGAGCTAACGGAGGGGCCCCAAGCTCACTCCACAAGGAAGAAGGGGGCCACAGTTGCCTTCCTGGCAAACACGCCCATCCAAGACATTTGTCTCGCAGCAACTTGGGCATCTGTGCACACGTTCACAAAGCACTACTGCGTGGACATTCAAATGAATAAGGAAGCACAGGTCGGACAGAAGGTGCTACAACACATTTTCAACGACCAGCGATCATCTTCCACCCAGCCACCACAAAAATAGGAAAACCGCTACAAAGTCTATGCACAGCATAGTGAATCCAGAAAGATTCACGCTGCAAAACGAAAAGTTTCTTACCTGTCGGTGTAGTTTTGCAGCTTGAAGATCTTTCTGGATTCACTAGCGAACCCACCCACCTCCGCCAGGAAGATGAGGCTGGAGGAAGAGGGGGTGAAATGGATAGGATCAAAGAAGTGGAAACGTACAGAAATATGGACAAAAGGATTAATCAATCGCCTAGGGTTAAAAAAAAAAAAAAAAAAAACAGGGAAAAAAGAACCCGAAGATGGCGCCCCAAAGGTGGGACTTCCGCAGGAAGCACGACGACGTCACGGGAGGTGCACCAAATGGTGGACGTCGACGCCCACCTGGGCTACAAAAAAAAAAAACAAAAAAAAAAAAACAAAGAAAAGACTACGAATCCGGACCCAACCACAAGATCGCGGAATAATGCACAGCATAGTGAATCCAGAAAGATCTTCAAGCTGCAAAACTACACCGACAGGTAAGAAACTTTTCGTTCTGCTGCCAAGTTGTTTTTTTGCTTAATTATGGATTTGCCACATACTCCACCGATGCCTGCGTAATTTTGAGATTTCAGCAACATTTCGAGGTTATCCGGATCTGAAATTGTGATCCTTCGTTGCCACTTAAATAATTGACAGTGCAACAGGACATTCACAGCAATTGTTTTACTATTGTGGTGCAAGCAAATGTAAACTATTAAGATTTTTTTAAGTTTCCTTAATCCACCAGTTTTACACCTTTTTAGGTCTTACCTACAATCATCTTTCACTCAAAAGAAGACAATTTAAAAATTCAGACAGGTAAGCCGCTACATTCGATTTCAAATTTACGTGTAAAAAACAGGAAGAGATAAAAACTTGGAGCGCTCTACATAGCATACAAATATAATTATTTTACTTCATCTGTGCACATGCTTCTCTCTGTCCTAACACAAGTCGTTAATTGAGGTTAGGGGCAGAGTAAAGGCCTAACCCAGTTGCCTCTAATTTAAAATTCTCTGTGGCATGTTTAGAACACTTTGATTTTTCTCTTTAATTTATTTGTCAATCATTGTACACATAACAGTTCATATCCCTTTCAGTCTTTTCAGGAGTGCAGTGAGTTATAATCTAAAATTATGTCACAGATCTATTTTACCGACAACAGATTAAATATTGCAAGTAGGAAATTAGAAGGTCCGTTAAGGACGACAAGCAAATGCGCATTCATTGTGTGCTGTGTTTGGGGTAGGATGGATAAATAGGAAATGGTATATTGCAGTTTAATTTCGAGTGTAGTCATGAAATGAAATTCATCACTAATACTATTTATTATAAAGGCAGATGTGGCATAGACAGGATCGATAGAGAGTAAGCAAAAAGCACACCGAAGTGATGTGATTAAAATATGTTTCTCAAAATAAACATGTAAGAGAAATAAAGATTGTCATGTGTATAGTTTAGTTTAAATTGCATATGTACGTTGTCTCGCTTGGGCAAAGTCATGAACATGTTTTCCAATTGAGATTATAACGTTCACACCCTCAAATTGCACTTAAAACTCATAGTCCTGGCTTTCTTCCCAGTGTCAGTTTCCTGGCATGTATTTCGACTAACCTTTCTTTCCTCCCTTCCATTACCCTGCTCTTATCTAAGTTCCTAAAAACTATTACTCAATGAAAGCCAGTCATATAGGACTTCTTTTTAGGTCTGGCCTGATAGCGCAGCTGTCGTTAGACATAATGTGATCGACCCTACAAAGAAGCTTTCAGGAGTACTACCGAGAGGGGCTTTAGCTATGGCCACATGTTGGTAACCAGGAGTGTATGTTTTGATTGGGCTAAAGTTGGGTGTACCCACAGAATAAAAGTGCTTCCTCTCCATGCAGCTGTGCTTTTGTTTATTTGTCCAGCACTATGGCTATCTGAGCACACATGATGTTAAAGTACCTCAAATAACTAGAAAAGTTGACTTTCTTTTTATCTGGCTGCAGCACAGATGGGAGGAGGGCAGTTATGAGCAATTTATTGCAGTCTCCGCACCCTCCCTTTCCATTATTAACTTTCGAACTCGGAGTACAGTTTTGTTTTAGAGAGGACTATGGGATGCCCAGGAATACAGTAATCTACATGGATGTTTAGTTCTAGATTGACAGTGTAACTGTTGTTGACCATATATGATCAACAAAAAAAGTTTTCAGTGTACTCCTGAGATAAGGGCTTAGCGTTGGGTCCCATGAGTACAGGATTTGATTGGACCAAATGTTTTGTGCTTCCACTAAAAAAACTGCTTGTATCACACTTTTTGGTTTGTGGCAAATGTATATACTGAGTATAGCAGTACTGACTGTGTATTGGTGGCAAGCCAGTGCTTATGGCTATAGGCCTGAACTGTTTATTATGAAATGTTATAATAAAGACAGTGGTGTGCATGCAAATGTTATGCAAGATGGCATAGGTGTGGTCTGTAGGTCATGAAAAGTTATTACAAAGGCAGTAGGCCTGGCTCATTTATTGTGAAAACATCTGGAAAAGCCAATAGGCCTCTAACAGTGGATTATCACATTACATTACAGGTTGTAGAAAGGTATTTGGTTGCAATGTAATCTCACCGATGACCATAGTAGGCAAGACTTTATGTATTGGTTACCCACACTGACAAGCCCTGGGAACAGAGTTTCACTGTGATGATTCTTGCTTGGCCCAATTGAGATAGGTTGTATATTGACAATTGTAATTTTGTACATATTTGTAATTTTATAAATGTATGCCTGATGGTTGCCGGTTTATGTTCGCTTCAGTAGGCCTGTGTTGTCTATGGTGGCAAGCCATTGTTAAAGGCTAGAAGCCGCAATAAAATGAGGGGTCCTCGAGAGCTTGATGGCGAGGGAAGGGGCGCGAGGACCAAGGCTCGGTGGCGAGTTCCACGCTGTTCCGATGCGGATGAGGCTGCCATCAAGCTCTTAGGACTCCGCCAACGTTATCTAGGTTGGTTTACCCTTCTGGGCGCATCCTTGCAGCCTGCTCCGAGACTGGACCTAAATTATTATCAGACCGCAGGATTCGCGCGGTTTATTCCCCTTCCTGAAGATCACTTCAGATCTTCAGCACGCCCGACCCGATCTCGGCCCACTGGACAATTTCAGCTGCCTTCTCCTCCCCGCTGCAAATCAGTGACCTCGCATTGTAATGCAGCTTCACAGGACTGACTGCCCCAAGCCTCATGTGAGCAACTTCCCAGGCATTTTCTTTACTGCTCAGTCCTGATGATGATCCCATAACCAAGTTGGGGATCGAAGCGTCGTCGACACTTGCATCTTAAACTCTAAACTGTAAATTGTGGAGTACAGGATTTCTTTGTAACTGTGAAAACTTCAGCTTATTTTCATCTTCACCATATAAGTCACTTTTAAGTCACTTGCCTGTGGTAAGGAAATCGGCTGATTTCCCAATAACCCTTCACATCCTGCTCACTTATTTGTTTTTGATTGTTTTTTTGCCTTCATTATATGTTTATTAAATATGTAACCTGTCTATCTAGACTCAAACAAGACCCTATCTTGATTGTACTTTTGTGGCTATATATATTGACTCACCTTGTAAGGGACCGCTGTCTCTTCATTTTTAAAACTGTACCGATCACGCAGCTCCCACAAGATACAGGCGTAAGTTGAAAAAAGGGTCTAGTTCCACCAAGCACAAGACAACAGTGCAACTAATCAGTGTTGGGCACTGCTTTACGATACTTGTAGTAATGGGGTGTTTTGTTACCCTGAAGATATTGAGAGAGGCCATTTTAAATCATACATTGGCAAAGCTAATAGGTCTGGGTTTAAAGGGTTAACATAGGCAGCACATGTGCATTTTGGGCATGAATGTGTTTGCATGCATTAGCGCATTAAAACCGAATTAAATGCAACCTGAGCAACCAAATCAGGACCATATTGAAGGCACCATTACATTCGTTGCTGTCCTGATTGGTTTCTATGTGCAATGCAAGCAAAGGAGCCTCCAGTATTGTCCTGTGTTTGAGTCTCATAGAAAGAAAAGCAGGTGTTGGGCTCAGCACCCTTTTCTGTAGGTGTTACTAGCATTTCGCTTGGGTTATACTAAGTCATTTGTAAGGCATAGACCAGCTTTCAGTTTAGTTGAACAAACATACTTGGAACACTCCATGCAGTCACAGTAAATATTCCTTGATATCGCTAAATTAAATCTCTACTATTTATACAAGAACAGAGTTAAGTGTTAGTGGGTAAAATAAGTGGAACACAACCACATAATACCGAAGCAAGCAAGATTCAGTGTCATATAAAGTCCATTCAATGGTGTAGGATCACAAATATTAACCATGCAAATTGTTGGGTTGTGTCAACAGCATCACGTGTTCTGGGGAGAAGCGGCGTCGACGATCGACGTCGAAGGAGCTGAACAGGCCGCCGTCGACGACATCGGCATCTTCTGCGACGTCGACGTCAAGCTATCGGCGTCGAGATCAGGCCCGGCGTCGGCGCTCGCCGTCGAGGGGAGAGCGCCGATCGCCGTCGAAGAGAAGAAGGTCGCCGTCGAGGGGCCCGGCGTCGAGGCGGCGGTCACCGTCGAGGCGATCGACGTCACGAAGATCGACGTCACGAAGATCGACGTCACGAAGATCGACGTCACGAAGAGCGACGTCACGAAGAGCGACGTCACGAAGAGCGACGTCACGAAGAGCGACGTCAAGGTGGCGGTCGCCGTCGAGGAGACGATCGACGTCGCAGAGGGGTTCATCTTCGAGACGGCGCAGGGGGAGCCCTGACACCATGAGTAAGAGGGGAACGGAGTCGCCGGGATTGGTGTACTCCGTGGTGTATACACCTCCTCGGATCCCTATGCCATTGCCACCTCTGCCACCACGACCACAGACTCCTCCTCCGCCACCACCACCACTGCCTGCGTCACCACCTCCACCGCCCCCTCCTCGTTCTATACCACCTCGCACTCCGTTGGGGCCACCTGCAGTTTCGCCGCGGTCGGTCTCCCTGCCCAGGTATCCGACTCCACCGCAGGGGACGCCGAGGCCGCGACATCCACGGTCGCCGGGCCCGGCTAGACCGGCGGACAGGCCGAAGCCGAGGAGGTCGCGCTCCTGCTCCGTCAGGAGGAGAAGGTCGCGGAGCCATAGGCGGTCGTCGTCGTCAACATCAGGACGGCGCCATAGGAGGCGCAGGTCCAGGTCGCACACACGGTCCTCGGCCAGGGATTTCTGACCGACGCTGTCGGATTCACCGGGGACTAGGGTGTCTCCTGTGGACGATCTAGTCTCCTTCCAGGAGGTGCTGTTGAGGGGGGCAGCCAAGTTGGGAATCACGGTGACGGTGCCGACACCCACGACGTCCGTGATATTCGAGACTCTACACAAAAAATACCTGTCTCGGCCCCTGCTGCCTCTAGTGCCGGGACTGGTGGAGCCCGCGTTGGAGCTGTTCCTCACTCCCGCGGTGACGAAATCCGCCCCCTCACGGCTCCTGAAAAAGTATCGGGCCCCGGACTCGGACCCTGTTTTTTTAAGGATGGACCCGAAGCCGGACTCATGTCATCGTGACGGCGGCGAGGAAACCGCATGCGACCGCACCTTCATCGACGGTTCCGCCCGACAAGGAAAGCCGCTGGCTGGACTCGGCGGGCAGGAAGGTGTTTGGAACCGCGCCTACCACCATGAAGGCGGCGAGTGCGGGGGCGCTGTTGGGGCGTTACGACCAGGCCCTGTGGGAGTCCCTCCAACAGTATGCGGACCTGCTGCCTCGGGACAGGAAGGAGGACTTCCTGGAAACTGTGCGAGAGGGTATGCTGGTTTCGAACCACGTCATCAGTGCGGCAGCGGATGTCTCCTTGTTGGCGGCGCACGCCTACTGTCATGGCATCCACCAAAGGCGTCACTCTTGGCTGCGCCTGACGTCGCTCAAGCCAGAGGCTCAGCGCAGAGTAGCCAATCTGCCCTTCTCGGGGGAAACTCTGTTTGGTAAACATGCGGATGATGAGATGGCCCGCATGAAGGCGGAGGCGGAGACCCTGACGGCTGTCGGGTTGGAGAAGGCAGAGAAGAAGAAGCGCCCGTTCCAGAGACGGTTCGGGTCTATGGGCAGAGGGCGTGGGCAGGGTTCGGGACAGCAGCAGCACCAACAGCAGCAGTTCCGGAAACCCTTCCAGAAACGCCAGAGGGGTAGAGGAGGCCAGCAGGCTACTACCACTACCAAGGGCCCGGCCGGGTCTCTGCCCTGAGCGACTACTTCCCCTGCAACCGTTACCCACTCCAGTGGGGGGAAGCCTTCAATTTTTTCCGGCAGAGTGGAGAAAAATTACTCAAGACAAGTGGGTGCTGAATATTGTTTGCAATGGATACAGTCTTCGGTTTATCAGCCCGCCTCCAGCGATTCCCCCGGTAAGCTCTCAGTTTCAGTTGCGAGAGCTCCAGGCGGAGGCAGACATCTTGTTGAGAAAAAAGGCGGTAGAAGAGGTACCTCTGTCTCAAAGGGGAAGAGGTCTGTACTCTCGGTTCTTCCTCGTTCGCAAGAAGGACAAGAACGAGTTCAGGCCCATTCTGGATTTGCGACAGGCAAACAAATGGATTCGCAGAGAGAAGTTTCGCATGCTATCGTTGCATCAGATTACCCTCAGCTGCAACGGGGAGACTGGCTCTGTGCCATAGATCTACAGGATGCGTACTTCCATGTGCCCATTGCACGGAAGCACAGGAAGTTCCTGCGTTTCCAAGTCGGCGCCAATCACTATCAATACACAGTACTGCCGTTCGGGCTGAAGTCTGCGCCCAGGACCTTCTCGAAGTGCATGGCGGTGGTGGCGGCACACCTGCGGAGGAACAAGGTGTTTGTCTACCCATACCTGGATGATTGGTTGATCAAGGCCTCATCCTTCTCGGAAGCACAAGAACACTTCCGGTGGACGTGCGTTCTCTTGCACAAGTTGGGGTTACATGTCAACATGTCCAAATCGGTCCCGACTCCGGTCCAGTGCATACAGTATCTGGGAGCCTCCATCGATATGCGGTCAGCAAGCGTGTCTCCTTCGGAGGAGAGATGGTTATCACTCCTTCGGAAGGCTCAGGACTGCTCCATCGACGACATTGAGGAAGGTGTCTTCACTGCTGGGATCGATGGCCTCCTGTATCTTCCTCACGCACGGCTGCACATGAGACCACTGAAGGAGTGCTTGGAGGATCAGTGGGATCAGAAGACAGGTTCTTGGGACGACAAGATACGGCTGTCTCTACATGCTCTTCAGTCTCTGAAGTGGTGGTGCTCGGCGGAGAACCTCCTCAGGGGGGTTCCCTTCCACAAGGACATTCCCACGAACAGTGTCGTGACGGATGCGTCTCTCCAAGGCTGGGGAGCGCATTCCGGGGAATTGCAGATTCAAGGAAAGTGGTCCCCGTTGGAATCGACGTACCACATCAATTTCCTGGAACTCAGAGCTGTCTTCCTGGCGCTGAAGGCCTTCCTTCCGTCCTTCCAGACCAACTCACTGCTGATACAGACGGACAATACAACCACTATGTATTACCTCAACAAGCAGGGGGGGTCGAGATCGCGCACTCTGTCGCAGGAGGCGCAGGCGATCTGGCACTGGCTTCTGGCCCGAGGACTGACGATTACGGCCACGCATCTGCCAGGGGTGCAGAATGCTTAGGCGGACGCACTGAGCAGGCTGATTCAGGAAAACCACGAATGGGTCATAAACGACGAAGTACTAGGAGAAGTCTTCGCAAGGTGGGGGACTCCAGACGTAGATCTGTTCGCCACCGCCGAAAACAGAAAATGCCGAGACTTCGCATCCAGGTACTACCAGCGGGGGACGCTGGGGAATGCGCTATGGATTGACTGGTCGAACAGCTTTCTGTACGCTTTTCCACCCATTCCCCTGATTCCGGCGGTGCTCATCAAACTGTCCCAGTCAGGGGCTCGGATGATCCTGATTGCTCCGGAATGGCCCAGACAGTGGTGGTTCACGGACCTACTTCACCGGTCGCTCCTTCCTCACATACGGCTGCCGTGCAGGCCGGACCTTCTCACGAAGTTCGGGGGGCAGATGGTGCACCCCAACCTCTCGTCTTTGAGTTTGGCGGCATGGCTCCTGAGAGAGTGCAATATGGCCATTTGAATCTACCAGACGATTGTATGGACATACTGAAGGAGTCTAAACGGCCTTCCACTAGGACGTCCTATGCCTACAAGTGGAAGAGGTTCTGTATCTGGTGCAAGTCCAAGAGCTTTGACCCTACGACATGTAAGGAAGGTGTCATCCTTCCATATCTTTTACATTTGGCGCAGTCCGGCCTTAATTTCCATTCCATTAAGGTTCATCTGGCTGCTTTGACTGCTTACAGGAAATGCCCTTCACAGACTTCCTTCTTTCAGATCCCTGTGGTCAAGGATTTTTTGGAAGGCTTGAAGAAAGTGTTTCCTCCTGTCAGACTTCCCTCGCCTTCCTGGGACTTGAATGTGGTGCTGTCCAGACTGATGAAGGAGCCTTTTGAACCCATTCACAAGGCTTCGTTGCAGCACCTATCCTGGAAGGCGGCATTCCTAGTGGCCATTACATCGGCCCGCAGGGTGAGTGAACTTCAGACATTATGTTGTCAAGAACCTTATACTGTATTTCACGCTGCTAAGGTTGTTATGCGTACTCACCCTAAATTTCTTCCTAAGGTTATCTCTGATTTTCATGTCCACCAGACCATAACTTTACCTACGTTCTTTCAGAATCCCTCTTCGCCAGCGGAAAGGTCTCTCCATTCCCTGGATGTTCGGAGGGTGTTGAAATTTTATCTTGATAAGACCAAGGATATTCATAGGTCAGACCAATTGTTTATTAATTATGGATCAGTCAGGACCGGTCTCGCGACCTCTAAGCAGTCCATCTCTCGGTGGATTGTGTCCTGCATACAATTGTGTTATCAAAAGGCTAATAAGACCTTAGGGGGTAAACCTAAGGCTCATTCCACCAGGGGCAAAGCTGCCACGACTGCTTTGCTGCGTAATGTTCCGATTGCAGAAATCTGCAAGGCGGCCACTTGGAAGTCGGCCCATTCCTTTGCTGCGCATTACTGTCTGGACTCGGATGCCAGGGCGGATGCTCAGGTTGGGCAGGCTTCGCTGCGATATCTGTTCGCACAGTAGTGGTATTGTCTTGTATCTTCTCCACCGCCGTTTTTGTGTGGGGATGGGCTTGCCATTCTATTCACTAGATTATGACTATACACAGAGATCCCCTACTACAGAAGGAGTAGTTTCTTTTCTGTAACTCCAGTTCTGTAGTAGGGGTATCTCTGTGATAGCCATAAGTGCCCGCCCTCCTCCCCGGTGGAGAGATGATTATTCATGTAAGGAAAGCTACAGGTCTGGCGTGCTACGCCTTCAAAAAGAACTGAAAATAAAAGGGACCTGCTGTGCATTCTGGGATACTGGGAAAGTTCTGGAAAGTTTTCTTAAAGGCACAGTATCCTGTTCTGAGCCACATAATGGCAGCCTATGGGGCTTGTCTGTCCATTCCTTCCTCTCTATCATTCTAGAGGCCTTTGCTGGTAGAGGCAGGGTTTTTTCCCTTGTGGAGAAAAGCTGGACAGGCAGTGCTGTTTGTGGATGTTGGTGGAATTCTAGTTGAAGTACTGGACAGTGTAGCCTGTGGGTATAGGCTGCATTATCTGTCTTTAAATTAAATTCTCTCTTAAAGGTGGTTGCAGGTCTGCATGATTTGACACCTTAAGAGATTATTATTTATTGCTCCAGGGTCCCCGCACATGGGCGGGACTATTCACTAGATTATGACTATCACAGAGATACCCCTACTACAGAACTGGAGTTACAGAAAAGAAACTACTCCTTTATTTTGCACGTTTATGCACATTGTTTGACAGCGATTTACGGACCTGAATATATATATAGAGTGCAGTTAGTGTTTACGTTCACAGACTAGCCATAGTAGAGCACTCTTTATCAGAGGTCAACTTTGGTTTGATAACGTGTTTTTTTTGTCTTCACATATGACTGGGATATGCTTTATTCACTGTTAAAAAGTTCAATGATATGGGGTTTAATGTGAGTCTGTGTGACCTCTTCATGTAATTCAATGGGTTTGCAATATTGGTATTTGCAAATTTCTGGTAACACGTGTGCCCACCCAAAGGGTCAAGAGGTAAAGATTGCCATTTTAAGTGCCCATCACTGTTAGATCTGTAGCCCTCGTTTATGAAACAGGGAATCGGTGCTTTTCCTCCCAGAGAACTAATATTTTTCAATACTAGATTGTAGAAGGTCTGATGGTTCTGCCACCAGTTGGCATTATTTCGACAACATCGGAAAGGTAGCTGAGTCATTAATTTCCTCAGTGACACCACACGGAGTGACATCACGCGATCCCTGATCTCGATTAAGAGGCATTTGTGCTATTGTTGAACTCATACTGAAGCTTACACTATTTACATCAGTTCAGAATGAATTCATTTTGGAGATTGCAAATCCATTTATGTGTTGGAAACAGCTGATTTGCAATTGCTTTCCTCGCTATCCCCAAGTATACCCCTGAAAGTCACTCCATTTTAAGAAATGCTGACTCGTATATCGTGAAATATCAAGAGGGGGTTCTCAAAGCTCCAGTGAATAAGCTTGGAGTGCAGTCACAGCAAGTATGTTTTAACATGTTGGGAGCTGATGTCCAGATTGTAAAGGATTACTATAACTATAATTCAAAGTGCGGTGATTAATTCAAATTTTTGATGTTTACAAGCGGCATAATGAGGAATGAGATTTTATTTGTGAAACCACTCGACGTTTCAAACTCCTTTTTTTGTTACCAAAGTCATTTTGTTTTAATGTACCCATATTAAGTACTACTTATTCATTGAAATTACCAACATCATACTTACGGTGATAAATACTTCATCGTACTGATTATTTTTCTTTAAACAATCTTGATTTACTGATCCGATTCAACATTGTCATTTTCTCCATATCTGTGCATACTCTGAAAGACTCACCAGTGATGTTGCTCAGTAGTCCTTTCTTGAAGGAGCCATCCAGTGAATGACGTCACAATAGATCTCAAAACCCATGCAAATGTGATCAAACGAAGCAACATTATGGAATGTCTATTGCTGGTGATCGTTAACGATGTAAGACTGGATGGCTCCTTTAAGAACGTGTGTCCCTTTCTAACCAAGCAGATAGAAGTAGGTTGTGGCAAACATCACAAACTACCCGAAGACTGATAAAATGTTAATATGATCCTGATAGTCTGCTGTTTAATGGTTTATATATATTTTTATTTACTCGGTTGAAAGCCATGCCATAATCCTAATAATATCAATGCAAACAATTGCAACAATAAAACTTGGAAAAGTGTTTTAAAATATGGATGATTAAAAGTCAAGCGAGCAAAGAACCTAATGAAGGAGCCACTTACCTTTGTTTACTGCTCTTGAGCATGAATAGCTGAATTCCCCTCAGATCATCCCATTCTCAGTGGTCAAGCGGTATTAATGTATGCTGCAACAGAGAGGTAGATATGTGGCATGTATGACTGTTTGTGCAGAGACCCATTGCCACGTTGGTGGCGTTTGTCTCATATTGTCTGAATGGTGGAATTAATATTTTACTTCGTTGAGCCCTAGTAAGTTTCCCCCACATAATTAAGAGAATAACCCCGTAAGTTCATGAGCCAGAGTTTAGCCCTTTCTTTTGAAATCTTGCAATAATGGGTAAACTGCAGAGGCTGAGTTTAAGAAACATTAATCAGTGTATTGCGGGTATAATCGTGTTGAGAGAGTTCTATACACTCAGGTGTGTTTTTAGTAATAACTAGTTTGGTAGAAGTATTCCAGCCATGCCACTGTTAACGATGTGCTTAGGTTTTGTATTTAAGTACTTGTAGGCAAGTTGGATTCAATTTGCTGGGTTTCTCGTCTGAAGTTACCACAACCAATCTCCTTCAAAGTTTTCTCCACATGTGTTGCTCACGCATTGTTCGCAAACTTAGCATTGAGATGCGGTTTTAAGTTAAGATGCATTTTTCGATTCGTTTGAAGTTTTGCCCACCGTAGAACAGGATGCATTTGTATCATATCTTTAATAGGGCACGGGTGTACACAATTTTAGTGATTTTAGAGGCAAGTAGCAGCAGAATGCTCACAAACTGATTTTCAGTTTTTAGGTCTTGTGCCTAGCGATGCAGTGCACAGCACTGCTCGCGCAACAAGAGTCCTTTTGTCCGGGGTTTCAAAAAGGAGCCTCGAATCGCACACGCTCGTGCGTGTGCTTTTCCTTTTAGCTTCCGCGATTGACCTTTGCGTGCTTGTACTGCACGCAATAGGCCAAAGGCGGGCGCATTGCTCCGCCCATGACCTATTGGTGTCTATTACGCTCACTGGCCGTCATGTGGTTTCAATTATCGTGCCCAGACACGGGCGCGATAATTGAAACCACATGGCTCGCAGTGGCGCGCGCGTGCCCACCACTGGCGGGATTGTTCTTTTTTTTTTTCTTTTTTTTTTGGATGCATTTCTCAGGGAAGCAACTAAATGAAAGAAGCCGTGTTTTGTTCGGTGCCACTTTCACACCTCCCAGGATAGCGATGTTTATAAAATAAAGTCTACTTATTTTTATGTGGTTGGCAGACGGTGAAATCGTTAAGCTTCGCAGCAGACAACAGTCGTAGCATATACATTGTCACCCATGGAGGTTGCTTTGGTCAGCGCCTGGCTTCCTTCCAGAATCACCTGTAGCAGATACCCAGACTGTGTCCGATTCCTCGGAAGGCAGATCTGCTCTTTAAGTAAAGTCAACAGCAAGGGCTTTTCAAAATCTGCAGGAAGACAACAGCAACTGCAACAGGCACCACATTTCAGTGTTTTCAAGACCTGTTCTAAGTGAATGGGAGTAACCTTGATGACAGCAATGGGACTAGTGCCCATGACAACAATGAGAATAGCACTGATGATACCAATGAGACTAGTGCCGATGCCAACAATGAGAATAGCGCTGATAATACCAATGGGACTAGTGCCGATGCCAACAATGAGAATAGCGCTGATGATACCAATGGGACGAGTGCAGATGCGAACAATGGGAATAACACTATGATACCAATGGGACTAGTGCTGATGCCAACAATGAGAATAGCACTGATAACCATGGGACTAGTGCCCATGCCAACAATGAGAATAGCACTGATGATAACAATGACTATAGCTCTGATGATAACAGTGGGACTAGTGCTAACGAGAACAGTGAGAATAGCGCTGATAACAATGAGACTAGTGCTGATGACAACACTAATGACAACAACGAAAATAGCGCTCATTATAACAATGAGACTAGTGCCGATGACAACGAGACTAGTGCCGATGACGACAATAAGAATAGCGCTGATAACAGGACTAGTGCAGATGGCAAAACTGCATGATTAAGAGGCTGTTACTCAGGGTCCGCACTGATCATTCATAGGAGAGACTGTCCTAGACTCACATGACTCATCAGTGTGCACACTGGTCTTTAACCATATTCCTCCAACAGATTCTAGCACATTACAGGTTAATATGTTCCTTGTGAGGCCTCCTAACTCCTGCCATTGGGATTTAAGTTCTGCCACTATGTTGATTATAATTCCAGTGCTGGAGCATTGTGCTTTTGGTAACACAAAGCCATCTCCTGCTTTACCTGTACTTGTTTGTTTTTGTGTGTAACGTTAAAAGAGCCATTATGCGCTGTAGAAAGGGCTTTTCGGTAACAACAAGCATTTGCAATGCAATAGGTCTCGCATTTACGCGAATTTGACCTACTGGCATTGTAAATGACAATGGCTTTCATTTGTTTCAAAAACAAAAACATAAATAAAAGGCAATGTCATTTACAATAAAAATAGCTCAAACTCTCGCAAATGCAAGACCTATTGCATTGCAAATGCTTGTTTGTAGTGTGTGTGTTGATGAAGCCCTAAAGATCTCTGCCATACAGCCGTACCAAGTACCACGCATCAGGCATTAGACTAATGCATTTCAGTGTGGTGGTCCAGATCACTGCACTGAAATGCAAAGGCTTGCATAATAGCGCATCCTCAGTTATAAGTAATCATGCACCAATACTGCCTGATTGAAATGAAAGCTGGTCTGGTCTGGAGTGGCAACGAGCTGTGCGCGCTGCTTCTGGCAGTCTTGAGACGGAGTCTGCAGCTAAAAGCTGCTTCAATGTAACAGACATCATTCACATGACACGCACAGCAGTATGATTAATGACTATAGGTTCATGACGCTGCGGCTCGATTGGTGAGCGGGCATGGATAGTTCCAATAAACTAGTGGCAGGCTACAGGCAGTGGCAATGGCATCTGCGGGCTGCTCAGATCGTGGCCACGTTGTGTGGCGTGTTATTTTGTTATCTTAAACAAGCTAGGGACCCGACTGGTGGAGCAGCTGAACCCCGCACGGGCCGCTGGAGTTGTTCCTCAGCATCCCAGCACACCAGCCCCTCCTGCGCAGCTGCTGCTGTTCCACACAATCATGCCTGGCCAGTGTTTGATGCGGTGGGAGTCTTTGCGGCGAGTTGCGTCCCGTACAATTGCCGCACCTCAAGTCACCTTGCAAAGGAAGTTGTGCCTCAGTGAGGTATCTCTCTCTCCTTTAAAATGTGCATTACATTTTATTAATAGCACTAGCACGCCGTGACTGCTACCAGTCCAATTACGTGAGTTATTTCACGCCAAGGAAGCCTCATCGGTGTACATAAAATACAGCCTTGCCGAAAGCGACCCAACTAGGTACTGACATGAACCCCACTGATGCGGGCTATTTGCATACCTCCGCCGACCCCAGTTTTCGCTCATCTCATCTGTAAGGCTCTCTTATCGTCCGAATAAAGATCTGGATGTCGTTCAGGCTACTGGTTCCTAGATAGATGCGAAAATGAAACTGAAAGAGTTGTCTTCTGCCTGCAAACAGGGAAGGCAGCAGGCATTCTGCATGCTCCTGAAGGAGGCGGTCATCTTAAAGGAGTATATAATCTTCATACCATATTTTTCACTCTGGGACTTTATATTATGAAAATTGCCATTAGAACATTTTGCCCGAGTCCAGCCTCAAAATAAGAAGTTTTAAAGTAAACTCGGATGTGATCAATGTAAAACGCAGTCTGATCTTGTCAAATGGCCTACTAGGCGCAATTCAACCACCAAGTTTTAAATGTCACTTATGCTTTCTGCTAATGTAGCTTACAGCGCCTGGATACCCTCGGGGGTAATTAGCGTGATATACACAAAAATACCATACATGTGACCTAAATGCTAGCTGCTGAGAGCTCTGTAAGATTTGCAGGACAAACGTTTGAATCCCAGCAGGGTTGACAAGTCTTTCACTGTTCCTAGATTAAAAAAATGCGTAAAACGTTTGAATGGGTGAGAGGAAATTTAATTGTATCTAAAATGTTTTATGTGAATCATAAATACAAATGAACATTATTTTTTACACCTAAAATCAGATAGATTTTTGTTCTTTTAACTTGAGTCTGCTAATTTGTTTTCTTGGCAATCCTGCCAAGGATTCTCAATGAAAGTGTAAGCTGCACCAGGAGTAGAACTTTCAGAATGATGCAATTTACCTGCTTACATATGGGTAAAAATCACACACCCGAGCCCACTTCATAGCAGCACATCAACCCCGGACATGGGAAGCTTGGCTGCGCTGCCATTTAGATACCAGGACATACAAGTATACATGTACTCATCCACTCACCCGTGTGTACAGATATCCAAACACCTATGCCCCCGGAGTCTCAAGAACACTCGGACATCTCACATGCGCACAAACACAGGCACATAGCCATATACCACTGTTGGACTGGAGAAAGTTCCTGTTTATGTCTCTCTAGAGAGCGCACCTCTGGCTAGCCCTGTCAAGTACCCCACATCAAGCGTCAGACTAACGCATTTCAGTGTGGTGGTCCGCATCACCGCACTGAAATGCAAAGTCACGCATTATGGAACAAGAAGTTAAATGATTGGCATTGCCCAAGCATCTCTAATAGAGATAGCATGTTTTTAATATTCTTGGAATCCTGTAAAATAGAATGCAGGCATCTGAGACTTCACGTCCCATGATGACCTCGGGTTGTTTTGCTGTTTCAACAGCAAAGCAGCTGCGGTATAAATCTGGCCCGCCCTGCTATTCACCGCTCGTTATTGTGCTCGTCAGCGGAAAGGCAGCTGAGTAGACAGTGCACCAGAAAGTTGTCAAGGCAAAATTTAGAAAGGCCGGTCAGCGGTACGGTAAGGGTGCACATGCACTAATTCAACTGACACGGTTATGTGAGCACCGCGCTAGCGAGTCCCATTTCTTAGTATATTCTGCACTGCGTGCAGTCGCATGAGCATTGCATTCCTGATTGACTGTATTGGTTGTACCATTGTTTGGTGCCTTAATGGAACATAATGCAGTCACGGTGAGTGGGCTCCACTCTTGACAATTTAAGCCCATACTTTGAGACATTGTTCATCTGGTACAGTCATGGCGAGTGAGCACGGCTTGTGACAGTTTGTGTTTGGACTTGGAGATTGAGCTCAATGTGCATGTCAGTGTGAGTGGGTAGGCACTTAAATCCAGAGACTGTGAGCGTAAGAAATTGAGAGGCAGTGCCTCAGAAAGGACTGTGTACTGTTGTATAAATAAGAACCACGATATTCAAGAAAACTATGTTGTGAACTGATGCTATGCAGCCGTTTTAAGATCTTAGAGTTTTCTTGTTGCTCAAATGGGTGTAATTTCTGATATTTATATGTTCCTCCCGTCTTCATTGCTTGATTTTTCTTGCGAGAAAGTGTCCCTCATAGTCATTGAATTTCACTCTTAATTACACTGAAATATGAAAATGTGACACATAAGCAATCTGAAACCTTGGCAGCTATGGCCATAAGTTGTAGCTTACTCCAGGATTGCCTTGATTTATTCACCTCCTGAACTTGCATTGGTAGCGATGAACCGCTCCTATTTGGTCTGCAGTTTTTTGTTGTCTATTTTGGGCCCTTATTCATTTGTTTACGAATCTAATGCCAGAGTTATCAAAAACTGGGAATGTTAATCTCAAAAAGTCTCCTGGGACATGATCATTAACTACTTTTAGTGGGACTAATTGTTTGCCATTTGACAGTATGTTCCAAATCCCTTTAGGAGGAGACGCATGGACTGCTCATTGGAGGTTAGGAGAACAGTATCTGCGAGCATGACTAGTACTGCGACCTGTTCTCTACTTAGATGAGCAAGCTCAAGTAATCTGTGACAATGTTTACATATAAATTGAATCAGAGGAGTGCCAGTATACATCCTGGTCTAACCCAGATATTTGCATTAAAGTTGTTTGTACATTCTCTGCCCTGCCATATCTAACTGTGGCAATAGTATGTTGGTGAAGTAGCATCAGTGCATTAGGATGATGTTCTAGAATACCCATATTGTTAGCGTCATACACAGGAGGTACCTACCTGCTGAGTCTAATGTGGTTTTTAGGTTAACAGGCATGAGATACAAGGAGGCTTTCTTATACTTCTCGCAGGTGAAGTACATCCTCATGTCCTCGATCTGTCGTATTAGGGCCTTGTCTAAAGACCACCTGAGATCTGGATAGTATACCATCATCCTTCAACCACGTAATCAGTTGGTTTAAAAGCAACGTTTTGGCCAAGCTTTGTAAACATCAACAGACACTTTATCTCGGCCAGGGGATTTGCTTATTTTTTGACTCCGAATGTCTTTATTCACCTCTGCATTTGAAAACTCTTTTTGAAATAGGCTGACTCTGGTATCTTTGGATATAGGACACTGGTTTTAGCTGGCTATTTCATTTCATAAAGACCTTAATTCTCGTGGCCTTAATATGGGGTTCATAATTACTCTGCCACTCGCCCACATCATGTTCTATACCTGTTTGCGTGCCTATGCAACCCTATGAAACTAAGTCTCAAAATCTTCTAGAGTCCTTGTCGATGAAGGCCTTTTTAAGGTTTTGCCAGGCCTTCCCTTGGTCTAGTTTTTTTTTTTGCTTAATTACATTTTGACATTCTTTCCTATAGTGCTTTGAGGGCTACTGACTTGGCCTTCCTCACATGCCGTGATCTTTGGATTTTAGCAAGAATCTTGTTTTTTCAGTCAACAGGCTTTGTTGAACAAGCCTGTTTTGCTCAAATATTTCTTGTTGATGTGACTGTCCTTATTTGTTCTAGATAAGCTGAAATGATTGCCAGGGTATCGTTGAAGGTAACAATCACTCTACGTCTTCTGGCCTAGTACATTGATTTAATAGGTTTGTTTTTAGATGCTTGATCAGTGGAGCAATTGTATTATAATTCTCGAATAGTCATCTAATTTGTTTTGGTTCGCTCTAATAGATAATTAGTAGTTAGAAGAGGCTCAAACAGGGCTGATCATTCCTGCAGCCCAGGCAAGGACTGATGGATGTAAAGCGGGTGGGCTATTATCCACATTCTTTTATGATGTTCTTGATTTCCCAACTGCACTGCCATATAATTTAGTTTTGACTTCTATAACGTATTGATGTGTCTGAAGTGCAGATCAGGTTCTGCAGAGTAAATCGCTTATCAAGCTCTGTCAGACATGTGACAAACTGTGCCACAGCTCTGCATGCTTTTAGGCCCATCTCCTCTTCAATGTACTGCTATTGTTTCAGGCAAAGAAATGAAGCTGGAATTTCTTCCTGTTGTTTACTCCTCCATTTATTCAAAGCATTAAAGCAAAGCACAGAACTGATAAATGTTATTTCATAATTGATCATTAATAATATATATATTACCCAGTCAGTGTCGCCACAAGTAGTTATAGTTAGGACAGTGTTTCCGTAAGAAATGCCCTTTTTGTGTTGCTAATAACTTTGGTGACGTTTGACGAATCTCCACGAAAGTGCTACTTTTTGACTTGTTTGAGCATGGAAAGTTTTGGTGTGATTCATAAAGCGGTGGCCAGGAAAATGGGGGGAGGGTCCCGAAAAGCCTTTTCCTCATTCATTTTTCATGTTGTTTACTCCTCCATTTATTCAAAGCATTAAAGCAAAGCACAGAACTGATAAATGTTATTTCATAATTGATCATTAATAATATATATATATTACCCAGTCAGTGTCGCCACAAGTAGTTATAGTTAGGACAGTGTTTCCGTAAGAAATGCCCTTTTTGTGTTGCTAATAACTTTGGTGACGTTTGACGAATCTCCACGAAAGTGCTACTTTTTGACTTGTTTGAGCATGGAAAGTTTCGGTGTGATTCATAAAGCGGTGGCCAGGAAAATGTGGGGGAGGGTCCCGAAAAGCCTTTTCCTCATTCATTTTTCAATTGGAACTTTAGATGAGCTACAGCCCAAACTGTTAAACGGGTTTACCCAAATTTGGCAGAAAGATAGATCTTGGTCCGGAAAGAGTACTTTTTCTGTTTTTTTGTAAATCCGCTCAGTAGTTTTGGAGAAATTAATGTTAAAAAAATTGTGTCTATCACACCGTTGAGGACGTGTGGAGCCAACAGATCTCATTTCGAGATCTGATTGTTGCCGCCAGGAACCAGGAAGTGGTCGCAGCCATCTAAAGACTCAGCCTTTAGTTCTAAAAAAAAAAAAGAAATGGGGGGCAGGGTACCGATGTCCTGACCCCCATAGGCCTGGTGACACAACTTGGGGCCAAAATCTTTATTTTAAAGTTAGCCATGAATTTGCCGAGATTATGTAAAAAAGCAGCAGCAAAAGAAAAAAAAAGCAGACTCCCATGCTTCTTTTATTAAACCCACCTGAGGGGGAAGGGACATGGTTTTTTTTTTTTTTTTCTTTTTCAGAGGTGGTGCTGCCCTCCCTTCTTGAACCTAATTACGACCCCAGGGATCACATCCCCTGGGGCCATCATTTTAATTAAGGTGAGGAGAACGCGCAGCTCCCCTCCCCGAGCCTATTAAGGACCCGGGGACACTATCCCCCGGGGCTGAGTAATTACATATAGGGAGAGGTTCACACTGCACCCAGCCCGGAGCCTGCTTAGGCCCTGGGAACTCCATCCTTCTGGGCCTACATGTATAAAAAATGGGAGGGGGCCGTGCTGGCTAAGCCCCTGGGAATTCCATCCCCCTAGAGCCATAGCTTAAAACGGAAGCGTTTAATGACTCCAGGGGACCCCATCTCCTGGGGCTGCTCACTTACTGTGACCCAGGAAGCCCACCCCAGCACACCGTAGTTTCCCTGCCCGCACCAGCATGGGCAGGGAAACATGTGTCAGATCCTGAGCATTTTTAAATCTTCAGCCAAACTGAAGCAAACACGAAGTCTGCTCCTAGCGGGCACAAGATTTAAAAATGCTCCAGCTGGCTGGGAACATGTTCTGTTTCACTGCCCACAGAGATGTGGGCAAGGAAACAGAACCTGTATTGCTGCTGCCTGGATGGAGCAACAGGAATGCAGCTGCTCCCTCTGGGTGGGGGCAGTTCTGACTCCCACACCATGATGGGAGCCGGCTAGGGCCTTGTGGGCCTGAGGGCTCCCCTCACAGCCCACAATGTTGTTTGGTGGGTGCCCTGGGTGGGCACCGGGGGCACCCACCTATAACTGATGCAGGCCTGTATAATTTCTGCTGGACATCTCGTGGCAAATTTCACCTTCTTTTATATAGTGCTTTGTTTATCCACTTAGTATGCAATGCATTATAAGGTCATCCCCCATACTGGTGTGTCGTGCCACAACTTGTCTGTATACCTAAGATAGAATCCCACTTCTCACATTTAAAATGTATTATTTTCAGCTCCGAGTGAGAAAGCAGAATTCAACATTTGCCTCCCCGATGCAATAATCACCTTTTTGTGTGCAATTACGCATTGCTAAGCTTAGTCCTATTTTAGGCTGACAGTGTCTCTTCTCAAAATCACCTCCCACAAAAGGGAAAGATTTCCAAGAAATGTCCCACGGTGACACATTTCATATTCTCTGACTTCTTTGCAAGCACATGCTCTTGAATTTGAGCCTTATGGTATATAACCACGTTTTCAATATGTAGTTTTACCACTCTCACTTAATAGATCATATACTACTGATTTTGCATTACAGTTAACATATCTGTGTAGCCTCTGAAATTGGTTATTTGTTTCTCTCATTGTTTTTGTACTGCTGTTAATGGCATAATTGTAGATTTTTATTTTATTTTTTCCCCCTCATATTTCCACATTTATTTAACCAACAAATGTTTAGTCATGTTTGAATCTCCAATGGATTTTAGCCATTTACAGTACACACAGCATTTTGAAACTATTTGCATTGTAAAGCATGTTTTTATTGGTATTTATAGTTTACAATAACAAAGTGCGTTAGGATACATTTGGTTGGATTGCATTCCTCTCAGTTTACATCGTGATACAGTGATTTCCACACATTAATTAGACAGGTATCCTGGCAACATTAAGGGCTGATGCTAAGTGATTGCCATATAGAACTGGGGTGTGAAACTGGTGGAATGTTCATGGAATTCTGGGTACTGACGTCAGATGAGGTATCAGGGCGAAAGTGTTACCGTTTTTAATCTATGTAAACATCCTGTACAGTTGTAGACCATGAATAGGTAATTATTTATGATTGCTTTTATATTTGTACTATTATATGCTGTCCTTCGGCATTTCTACACTGTTCCCCACATAGTTTTAAAGATTCTTGACTGCTATCCTTATTATCCAGTTGTATTCAAGATGTTTAATGTGAAAGTACCTGCTCACTATGCATCGCAATGAATTTCGAAGTCTCCACATCATTTAATATAACATTCTCTTTATTATGTAACAAATTCCACCCAGTTTATCACTATGCATCAAGTGGTGCACATTCAGACCTTATTTTTCTTTTTTTTGGTCGGTGGTAATAACATCCAACAGACAGAGTGAAGGCATCGTTTTGGTAGTCCCACCTGTTACTGTGCGCAGTTTAGCTAGGAATTGTGTTCAGACTATCATCCGGCAAAACCATTTTATTTGTAAACATCTGACACCATACTACCCTCATTAATGAATTTTCGGTGAGCGCCCTGGATTTATCCTTTGGAGTTTCACTGGCTTCATGTATGTTCTTTGTTAAAAGTTAAACTGTACTCATTTAATTAACATTACATCAATGTTTATATTAGAAGAACAAACACAAACATAAATAAGGTGGATATGGGATGCGTTGTCGCTTATCATTCTGAAATTAATACAATATAAATACATATTAGTTGTGTTCTGTAAATCAAAAAGAAGACTAAATTACTTATTTTTACCCTCCTTTTTTTATACATTAAACACAGTAGGTCTGGAGAAGATAAAATTTTTTAATAATTTAGAGTATGCACAATAAGCCATAAGTTCAAGGATTGATTTTAGTAGCCATTTCACCTTTCAGGTGAAAGGTTTGTGATTTGGTCTTAAGTATGTGTAAATATGAAGTTTGTGGCGTAGATTATTTTTTTTTAGCTAAATCAATCTTATCGTTGAATTGCAACCTGTTCTTCCATGCTCTTAAAAAACGTTTTTGTGAAATATGTCCGGTTAATTGAGATTTGTACTAAAGGTATTGAACTTAGCATATATACCACTCTCACCTTTGTGGATCATAATATAAAAAGATAGCTTGGAATCAGACATTGAAAATGAAGTCTAGTTGATCAATTTCCTAACTTGGATTCAAAATTGAAAGAATAACGCACATTGAAAAATCATTTGGGAATTATATATAATATTTACCCATAAAAGACCTAGACCAATATGTTTGACTTGTATTGGGATTGGATTTATGTAACCTAGCAGGTGTAAGGAAAAGTCTGTTTATAGAACACAAAACAATGCTTGGGTAGTGTAGTGTTAGCCACACAGGACGTCAAATAAATTGTTAACCAAATTGAATCCCACAGTTGTGATGACCAAGTAACATCCAAATGCATCTTCCAATGAGTCTGTTTTCCTATCCACTGTTAAAACATGGAAGCTTTAGGATTAGGGACCCCTTGTTTAAAATAGACTTTGTAGTTTAGTAATTAAAACATTTGGTAGTGTTCCAAAATCCCTGTAAACTATCACCAATTTACACATTCTGCTGATCTGAAATGATATATGATATTTATCTCTTAGCTGAGCAACTGGCAATCTGTCTCAATTTTCAAAAAAGTGATAAGCCCAAGTAAGGCCACATGCCTTCCATTTGGGCTAAAAATAACCGTATTCACACAACCATTTTGCTTCCCCTGTCAATGCAAGCCCTTCTAAAAGGAGAGAATGATTAACAGTATCAATTACTACTAACGGAACATAACCACTGAGAAAAGTTTCTTTCGATCTGCTGAGGCCAAAAGATTATCCCATGCACGGACCATGGTCAGTTCTGTTAATATTCTTCAGAAAATAGGATGACCCTTGGTTTCAGGACAAACTTACTCCTTGTTGATCTACATGTCTAATGGTACTAGCATATGGGTTCAACATATCAAACATCATTAACCAGGGGTGTGGCCCATAATATAAACTATTAAGATTTATTAGGATGTCTTTGCATCCTTCAACTAAGAAGACATGGTGCTTCCAAAATTAACAGTGAAAATAATGATACACGTAGAAATCCTTTTGTTTGGATACTGGTGAGAGGACACAATAGATACCAGAAATGATTATTTTATAATTAACCTTGACCACTGCATACAACTGTGGAACAAACTGAAAACATCTGAATTCCTGTCTAGTGATCAACTATCCTACTAAGTATTCCTGAGGCAATATTCATGCTCTAAGTTAACTCGTGGACAGCATCAAGTAATGCTTTTTTTTTTTAAATATATAACAAGTTTTATTGGGTTTTACAGAGGAAAAAATTAGCACATATCAATGCGTACATTACATACAGAACTCGAAAGATCATGGCATTGTACCTTTTATTACATAGTATGCATTTATTTTTCAGTTCCCTAACAAAGTTAAGCAGCGTGCATAACAGTATTAAGAAATTCTGCAATACAAATCCGTATATCAGTAACTGTATCTGTCAGAACCCCACAAATACTGAGCGAAATTGGAAGGAAACCAGTATACTTGCCCAAAAATGGGCATAAGAGCATTTGCAGCAGTTTTAGAAGAATATTCAGAAACTCCTAGATGGTGCCAGAAAACTACAATTATCTTTACATTCTAGCGTTGCCACTCTGAAGACAGGTTTGGAATGTCTTGCACACGCTGCCTCAGAGCAGCGCACTTCACTAAAGAATTCAACCCAGTCACGTTAAATCCTGTGTGCTCCGCGATAGTCTGGTCAGGGCAGAGGCGTTGTGGTGAGTCACGACTTTTAGTTTGTCGCGTTTGTTGTTGAACCTTTCGTTTCTTGCTAATTAATTGAGAACCGCTAGTTTGTGAAGCGGAGCTGTTGGTGTACATTGTTTTCGTCCCTCTCAGAGTTTGAACTAATTCTCCGAATAACCTGGTATTTATGCCTCATAGTTTTTTCGGCTTCATCGCAGTTAAAATTAAAGTCCTGCGGAAAGGCAATTATTCTTTCCCCAATTAACTCACGGCTGTGCATTTTGAACAATTCATGTACCGCAGCTAAAAACCTAAATAAGAATTAAAGAACGAAAGAAAATAACAGAAAAGAGTTTTGCTTACCTGAAAAAGAAGATTAAGTCCTTATCCTTTGGATCGTCTTAAAGACACACACGTACCCTAAAAGAATGAAACCAGAGGTTACATTTACATACTTTGAAAATACATTCATAAGTACAGAGAGCTGCATAGGTTTAATGAGAGTACTAGTATATGAATATAGAAAGAAATAAGAATTGACAAGAACTAATAAGTATAGAAAAGAATATAAGACTAAGTCAGTGACAAGAGTGACAACAGTTTTTAAAGAATTGGGTAAATAATAGCTAAAGTTAAGAATTATTTATTAGGAAGAGTAGTAAGAGTTAATAATTATATTGTGTCTGATGTTTTCTCTTCATTCAAATTCCTTCCAGATTATAATAGCAGACTAGAAAAAGACGACACAGAAGGAAGAATGGCAGAGGCGAAATTCAGCAAGGATTTCAACCAGACGTCTGTCTCTCCTCTCTCCATTCCCCTTTCCCCCCCATTGGAACTGGTCTGGCAGTCTAGTGTTTATCTGGCTGGCAGGAGGGTCCTGAGAGGGGCATTGGGACGAACGTCGTACTGCTCCTGTGCAAAAAGTAGTGTGAGAGCATTCTTGACAGAGTGCAGTGCCCACGTATTTCCTTGCACCTGGGCAGTATGGCAGGGGGTTTGGACCTTAAGAAATTACGAGAGGTATTGGAGGTAATTTAAAAGGAAATAATGGCAGTTAGGAGGAAAATAATAATCTAAAGCAGGAGATTGTTACCTCTAGAAGGAAAACTTCGGATCTAGCTATAAAAATGAGTAATTTCAAAGCAATTGCAGGTTTGTTTCTCATAGTCAGGGGAAGTAGATTCACAATCCACACCAAGTCCTATACCTGAGGTCACGACACAGGTTATTCACTCTTTATCTCCTGTAATTCCTCTTGCCTCTCCTGAGCGTTTCATTGGTGACCCCCAAAAGGTACAAGTCTTTTTTACCTACATTTCATGTGTCGCCCGCAATTTTTCCCAAGGCACAGTCTCGAGTGGCCTTCATATTGTCCTTCCTTAGTGGTGATGCCGCTTCTTTGTCTATGCCCTTTGTAACAAGTAACGATCCGGTTCAATATGATTTTGCCAAATTTAAGAATGAGTTTCTCAGAATCTTTGACCGTCGAAAGGCATCTCAAGCTACCAACAATGAGTTGTTGGAAATAAGGCAGGAAATTGAGACCTGGTGGCATATCTAGTTCAGTTGAATAAATTAGTTGTAGAGATTGAGTGGCCTGAGAGTAGGAGAGCTGCAGTTTTCTTCAGGGGTCTGAAGGATGAATTGAAGGATGCCCTTGCTAAAGTACTAAATGTACTCACTGAAATATCAGCATTTGATTTGGTATTGGAAATTGATTTTCGCCAAAAGAAAAGGAAAAATAAGGCGAGATTTTCATCCGTGTGCCCAGACTCGATTGTGTTAAGGCTGAGGCTTAAACTGTGGAAGGGAGTCAGCATGGGGTAGAGCCAATTCAAATAGAAATGGGTCAATTCGGCCATCACAATCCCCAGTGTCTTCACCTCTATTTTTTTGTACCCAAGATGGAATGCGAGCTTTGGGCTTGTATTGATTACAGAGCAATCAATCGGATCACAGTGAAATATCGTTATCCACTTCCATTGATTTCAGTTCTATTAGATCAAGTGAAAGGAGCACAAGTGTATACAAAACTTGATTTGAGGGGAGCTAATCATCTAATTAGAATTAAGGAAGGTGATGAGTGGAAAACGTCTTTCCGAATGAACTGTGGGCTCTTTGAGTATCTGTTTATGCCTTAATGTCTATGCATCGCCCCAGCGGCCTTCCAACATTTTATAAATGACGTCATGAAAGCGTTTATCGATCAGTGCGCCATAGTTTACATTGATGGCATCTTGATCTACTCTGATTCGGAAAAGGAACACGAAAGACATGAGAGGAGTGCTGCAAAAGTTGTGAGAGAACAGTTTGTTTGTGAAACTGGAGAAGTGTGCTTTCAACGTGAAGTCTGTGGAATTCCTGGGATTTGTCCTATCCTCAGCAGGAGTGACCATGGTTAAAAAGAAAACAAATGCAGTCACCGAATGGAAGTCTCCAAGGACCATGAAGGAAGTCCAGAGTTTCATTGGTTTTACCAACTTCTATCGAAGGTTTGTTCAGGATTTATCTTTAAAAAAAAAATGTATCCCTCTCACATGCCTCTTGAAGAAAGGAATTCCAGTCGAGTGGTCAGATGATGCAGAAAGAGCCTTTTTATCTTTGAAAAAGAGGTTACCTCTGCCCCTATACTGCTACATGCTGCCCTATCTGAATCTTTTTTTGTGGAAACCTATGCGTCCGATGTGCTCTAGGTGGAGTTCTGTCGCAGAGGCACAAGGTAACTAGACAGTTGGATCCTGTGGCTTATTGGTCACGAAAGTTAACACCACCTGAAGTGAACTATACGATCACGGAAAAGGAGTTGCTGGCTATTAAAGATGCCTGTAAGAAATCGAGATATTACATATGGGAGCTAGGCATACAGTGACCTTGTACACGATCATCGGAACTTGAAGTTTTTAAAATCGACAAAGACTTTGACCCCAAGACAACTTCGATGGTTCTTGTACTTCGCCGATTTTTACTTTATTACTTACCGGCCTGGCTGAAGAAATGGAAAAGAGAATGCGTTGTCAAAGATGGGCACAGAAAAGTCGCAGAAGGTGATTGAGAACCAAAACATCCTTCCAGAGAAAAGCATTTTAGAAGCAATATTACAAGGAATCATTGATGAATGTGTTCATGATTCAATGACAGAGGATGAGATGAAGGAATGGGCTAGCAAAAATTTGGTAGGAGAAGTCCGAAAAAATTTACCATTGCACGAAGGAGCTATATACTAACCTACACAGGAACTACGAGAAAAGGTCCTATATGAATGCCATGACAATCTGTAGGGAGGACATAAAGGGGTGCAAAAAACTGCAGAATTAGTGAAAAGATATTGGTGGCCGGACATGACTGAAGACATCCATCAGTATGTTGACACTTGTGAGGTCTGTGCTCGGGTAAAGTCAGAGTGGCGATCACCCAAGGGGTTGTTGCAACCTTTTCCCAACCTTCCCTATCCCTGGCATACCATGACCTTAGATGTAAAAGTTGATTTACCCTCAAGCCAAGGCTTTGACAGCACCTTGGCGCGTGTAGGCGCTTTCACCAAGATGGCTAAGTTTTTTCCTTTTATTCCTCCAGAACATAGTTAAGGCTCATGGAATTTCAAAAGAAATAGTTTCAGATCGAGGAGCACAGTTTCTGTTGCACTTCTGGAAGGCCTTTACAGCAGAGTTGTACATAAAGACTAAGTATTCCACTGGTTATCATCCTGAGACAAATGGGCAGATTTAAAGGACTAATTCGGAATTAGAACAGTACCTGAGGTTATTTCTTTTAGACTTAGAGGGAGATTGACCAGAGTTTTTATGGGCAGCAGAGTTTGCACACTATAATGCAAAAAATGTATCCTCCGGTTGCACTCCTTTTTACCTGAATTATGGTCGGCATCCAAATTGCTATATCACCTTTCAGGAGGTGGCAGTCCCAGCTGTACAGGATTTAGCACAACACATGGCCTCCATACATCATTCAACAACCGAGAACTTAGCCAAGGCTAAAGAAATTTACAAGTTCTACACAGATAAAAAAAGACAAAAGGAACCCGATTTTAAAGATTGGGTACAGAGTCTGGCTCAACTCAAAGAGCCTAAGACTTAAAGGAAATAGGAAATTCCAGCAACGTTTTGTGGGTCGCTATCCAATTGTTAAAAAGGTAAACTCTGTATCCTACAAGGTAAAACTACCCCAGCATATGAAGATACATCCAATGTTTCTTGTCTCTTTGCTAAAGAATGTTTCAAAGGGGTTAAGAGTATCTCTGGCGCCCAAACCTGTGCATACTGAAGCAGGAACAGAATTTGAAGTTAAACAAATACTAGATTCAAAGATAAAAAAGGGTGGAGTCTTCTGCTTAATTGACTGGAAGGGCTATGGTCCAGAGGAAAGGTCTTGGGAATTACATTCAGATGTACATGCCCCTCGTTTGATCAAGGCTTTTCATACAAAATTTCCAAGCAAACCTTGAAGGGGGGGGGTATTGTCAGAACCCCACTGCTACTGAGCGAAATTAGAAGGAAACCAGTATACTTGCCCAAAGGTAGGCATAAGAGCATTTGCAGCAGTCTTAGAAGAAGATTTAGAAACTCCAAAATGGCCGCTGGAAAACTACGATCATCTTTACATTCTAGCGTTGCCACTTTGAAGACAGGTTTGGAATGTCTTGCGTGCGCTGCCTCAGAGCAGCGCTCTTCACTAAAGAATTAAATCCAGTCAGGTAAAATCCTGTGTGCTCTACGTAAGTCTAATCAGGGTAGAGGCGTTGTGGTGAGTCACGACTTTGTTTGTTGCTTTCATTGTTGAACCTTGCATTTCTTACTAATTAATTGAGGACTGCTAGTTGGTGAACATTAATTTCGTCCTTCTCAGAGTTTGAACTAATTCTCCGAATCGCCTGGTATTTATGCCGCATAGGTTTTTTCGGCTTCATCGCAGTTAAAATTATAGTCAAGTCCTGTGGAGAGACCATTTTCTTCACCCAATTAATTTGCATTTGGGCTTTTTGAACATTTCATGTACTGCAGCTAAAAAACTAAATAAGAACGTAAGAAAAAAACAGAAAAGAGTTTTGCTTACCCAAAGAAGATGATGAAGTCCTGATCCTTTGGTTCATCTAGAAGACACGTAGGTACCCTACAAGAAGGAAACCAAAGATTACATTTACATACTTTGAAAATACATTCATAAGTACAGAGAGCTGCATAAGTTTAATGAAAATACTAGTATGTCAATATAGAAAGAAATAAAAAATTGAAAAGAACTAAGAAATGAAAAAAGAATATAAGATAAAGTCACTGACAAGAATAGGGGCAACAGTCATTAAAGAATTGGGTAGCTAAGATTAAGAATTATTTAATAGGAAGCGTAGTAGTAGGTGATAACTATATTGTGTCTGATATTTTCTCTTCAGTGTGGATTCCGTCCTGAGTATAATAGCAGAAAAGAAAAAGAAGACACAGAACGGAAGACAGGCAGAGGCGAAATTCAGGAAGGAATTCAACCAGATACGACTGTCACTTCTCACTCCCATTCCCCCCTTGGAGTTGGTCTGACAGTCTTGTGTTTATCTGGCTGGTAGGAAGGTTCTGAGAGAGGCATTGGGCCCAATGTCGTACTGCCCCTGTGTGAAGTCTTGTGAGAGCATTCTTGACAGTATCTAGGAAGCATCCGTATTTAATTGGGAACTATACCAAAAATAACCCACTCCCTTCCATCCCAACAGATAGGTGCGCCTATCCCCTATGAAGTGAAGAAAAAAGGGGTGGCCGACTATAACCGCACTCAATAATATTAAATAGTGTGTGTGAGTTGCTATGCCGTTGTGCTGGGGATCTTGGGTATGAAATATGTTAATGCATATCTCCATCCAGAATTTTGTGTGTGCTATCACCAATTCTACCTTCCTGTGTATGGTTAGAGTTTAAGGATAGATTGATGCGTGTCTCCCTGTGCATCGGTTTTGCCCTTCTAGCGGAGGGGTTCGGGCCATACTAGGTAGGTTGTGAACATATCCAACGCTTTAAAGGACTCCAGTAGGAGGTCCCAGCTCATGATCATCAAGTAATGCTTTGACTAACCTGAGGACAGAGTCACAGTACTGAATTAAACACTAGATGGCACAGATGTTGCCTTGCATATCACATATGCTTCATATATCGATGACATATCATTTTCCCCTAAACCAACACAACTCAGGAGCTCATTTGTGGTCATTCTTATAATTTGAATGGGAGATTGTAACTGTATAAGGAACAGTAACTGATGGATATCTTTCCTCCAATAGGGTTGACATTACACAGACTGGCAGAAGGGCAGTGTGCAGCCTATAACTCACAAACGTCTGGAGAATGACACATGAGATGGCAATGGAATATTTATATTTATTTTTTTACCTCAGTGCATAATTTCAACACCATAATCGATAATATACTGATGTGCCCTGCACATGATATGTTGATTTGTGGAACACACTTATCATCCGCAAGGGTAACCAGGTGCATGCAAAGTATTTTGACACAGTAGCATACCAGGCTAACTGCCATTTCTGCCTTCTTGTGCTTGCCTGAACAACATTCTTTGTTCAAGTCCCCTATTGTACATAGGTTTCTCAAAGGTCTTACTCATCTCTTCCCTCCTTCACCAATCCTTATGCCTCAGTGGGCCCTTAATTTAGTTTTGACTTTTTTAATCTGCACTCCTCTCTAGCCGCTCCACAATTGTCCCTTCAGGCTTCTAACAGTGAAAACAACCTTCCCTGTTGCGGTTACATCTACCCCTAGAGAGAGTGAGCTGCAGGCCTTACCATCCAAGCCACCTTACCTCTCAGTCTATCCTGACGAAGTGGGTCTTCGTACAGGGGCCTCTTTTCTACCAAAGTTGTCACCCCATTTCATGTAGGCCATTCTATCACCTTGCCTACCTTTTATGCTCCTCCATATCCATCTAAAGAAGAGAAGCGACTCTACTGTGTGGACCCAGAATGAGCGTTGTTGTTCTACCTTGACCACACACGAGACGACCAACTCTTCACGGGGTATGTTGGTGCGGAAAAAGGTTGGGCAGTGCAGAAGCAGACCATCTCCAGATGGGTCGTGCTCTGCATCAAAACCTGCTACGCACTGGCCAAGAAGCAACCTCCTGAAATTTTGCTACCTCATTCCATTAGAGCTTAACCTTAGGCTACTGCGTTAGCACGTGGAGTTCTGGTCCTGGATATCTGCCAGGCAGCAACATGGGCTTCCCTGCACACATTCACCAAACATTACTGTCTGGGCAGTCAGGTCTGCAGAGATAGACACTTTGCCTGTTCTGTCCTGCGGAACTTTCTCGTTTGAAATTAGTTCACATACCCTCTTCCGGGGATAGTATTGCTTGAGTATCTATTCACAGGTAAGGAATCTGCAGCTAGAAGTCTCTATCAGATGAACAAGTTAATTTACCTTCAGTAACGCCTTATCTGGTAGAGACTATATCTAGGAGCAGATTCCTTACTGACCCACCCATCCTCCCTGCTCTGCGAATGGATTTCTAGGGACAGGGCTGACACCATTCAGGGCCCTAGTTTTGACAAACCAGTGGTGGTGTTCATGGCTATTTGCTTCTGGCGTGGAAATTCATGAAAAGAAATTGATGTCAGAACGCCTGGGTGCCGCCTATATAGGTACCGAAAACTGCCACGGAGCCAATCGATGCCACCTACCGGCGTGCAGGGGTACTGCTCACAAACATTTTCTGGATCCAGTCTGATGTTACGTAAAATTTGCAGGTAAGGAATCCGTGGCAAGATATAGTCTCTACCAGACAAGGCATTACTGAGGGTAAGTAACTTGTTCTTTACATGGCACTAAATTGGAAGTACTTTTGCCACAGATATGACCGATGAGCTACTTTTCTTTACGCAAAACCGCTGGCTCACCTTCAGACAAATTTGACTATTCCGGCGTATTCTGTGCTGAAATCGGTATATGAAAGGTTTGCTCTCTGTCTCCCCATCTCTTCATTCTGATAATAGAAGCTCTAGCCAGAAACAGAGCATAGCTTATCACTGTACGCAAATGACATGTTGGTGTGTTTAAAGGACCCTGTCCTGATAACACTTTTGAGTGTCAAACGTTGAGCACAATGTTTGTTCTCAGAAAGGATTAAGAAAAGTGATTGTTATTGCCCATTGGGTAACTGCAACAAACTTGCACCTTCATTTATTTCCATGCACCGGGAATCAAAAACACTTTGAAACCTGGTCATGATGATTACGTACTTTCTCACTCAGTCTCTCAGAGCAGACGTGGTCTGAAAGGTGTCCAGTCTGATAAATCCTGCCAAGAGGAAAGGCCCTTGCATTCACATCCATGGAAAGTTGTTGATGTGTATGCCTCAAGGGAAGGCCTTGGTAATCTACTTTGATCACCGTCTTCAATAAACCTGATCCTGTCCCGTTTGGTCCAGCTGGCACCCCCAGAATGTGTGACACTACCTTATTAGCCCCTGGAGCACCACCTTGGAACCTCTGCAACTTTTGAAAGGGTAGTGCCAGACATCCGTGTTAAATGCTTGAGGGTGGGTGGATGCAGGTTGATGGGTGATATGTACATCAACAACCAGTTTTTCCGATTCATAGATGAACTGCTCATGTTTAGCATCTCACAAATAATCTTCATGCAATACAGTATGCTACTTAGAGCAGCCCAGACGCACAACTTTTTTCCAGCTTCCCCCCGCCCAACATGCTCTGATGCAATGATGACACTAATGAACCTAGCTGCGGGTAGAATTGTAATATCTCTCCTTTACTTATCCCGTCGAACGAGATAGTCAAGGCATCTCTGAGAGCCAAGTATAAATGAGAGACTGATTGCAGGTCTGGTTGACTGACGTGGAATGCTCTAAAGTTTGTCCCCACATTATGAGAGTGTCCTGAAAAGGTTCAGCCCTGGAGGGCCACAGGTGTCTGAAGGAAGACTTCACAGACTGGAAAATGTTCATAAAAGTACTGCTGTACCCAGAGGACTTGTTTCCTCCCTTAAAATGACTAGCTGGCCATAATCGCTGTTAGCCGTGATATGGATTGTGAGAAGTGGGTGGCCACACAGAATCTTAAAAAACAAGCATTTGCAATGCAATAGGTTTCACATTTATGCAAGTTTGAGCTATTGGTATTGTAAATGACAATGCCTTTTATTTATGTTTTGCTTTTTAAAACCTAAATAAAAGGCATTGTCATTTAAAATGCTAGTAGCTTAAACTCTCACAAATATGAGACCTATTGCATTCAAAATGCTTGAAGGCATCGCTGAGTTGCCCCCTTCTGTCTCCCTTGGCCCCTGAAGAGCTCACAGTTTGTTGCAAGTTAATAAACAAGCTGGTGGTCACAACTGCACACGAGACCCTGCTGCCCTCCTACAGGGAGAGAAACTCATTAAAGATAAAAAGAACAACCCAAGTGAAAGGACCAGTCCTTGTGGGAGGTTACGAATGAAGACAAGGCGGTACTAAGGAGAGACTAACAAGCCTAATAGCGAATCAGAAGCCAACATTTACGAAGGACAGTGACACAGGTCAATGGTCAATGACAATATGGGCGGAGAGTGGGCGGGGCTTCAACTACATACTCCAGTACAACATGGCTCGCAGACCAGCGCATGCGCTGCCCAGGCTCGACCTAATAAGCGATTAACCTAAATAAAAGCACCTCCTTCTCTCTACATATAGGGTAGAGAAGTCTGCGAGGGGAAGTATGCTGTTTATTATCACATTTTTATCTAGAAAGTAATACCCTTGATGTAAGTATTTCACCAGTCTGTCTTTTAATGAAATAAGATTTTCTCTCGTTTTGGCAAATTAAGGTGTGTGCTGTATGATAGCCTTCTCCGTGGAATATCTGTGCTGTGCTGGATTTATGGTGCACCGTTGGGAGCAGCAGGCAACATGAGAAGAAAGGGGATAACCAAGTGAGATAGAGCTGGTGAGAGGAAGGAGGACATGACAGAGTCTGCAGTCATGACACTCTGTCGAAGCAGTATTAGGGCGGCCAGAGAGCAGGTCTGTGGGAGGCAGAGGGCAGCACCCCCCCGTCTCCAGATCGTCTGACGTCAGACCTCTTATGCAGCCAAACCTGGTGTAGACGGGCTCCAAAAAAAGTGCTCCTTAGGCTGAATTTTTCCTCAAACGCAGCACAAAAATGATTGCATTAATCAAAACCAAAGACCACAGGCAGCAGTTTCAGATTATGCAAAAGCGGCAAGTTATGAAAATATATGTGAAGATTCAAATGTTTCTGAGAAAAAAAATGTAAGTGCTTCACGTGGCCGTAGTTAATGTTTTGCATTATTTTAGCTTTGTTACCTTCCTGCCTTACAGACTAGTCACCACCTCAACCCACTGATCGTTCTTTTCGACCCCAACATTAAGCTTAAATGTGCACCATGAACATTCAGGAACGGTGATAGGTTTGCGCACGCTAAGGTATGCATCCCCTGAGCAAACCGTGACACACAGGCTACCCAGGATTCAAACACGCACTGTGTGGCTCTCAGAACTGGAAAATCCTTTCAGTACCCACAAAGGCACGTTTGGGCTCAGTTTTCAAATCGTTTTACCTTTCAGCAATATTGTTTTTTTTTTTTAAAGAATTTGGGATACTTTTCTAAAGACTAATTCACTTAATGAGTCGTGTGTGATTTGACTATGTTGGGGAGAGCATGGAAAGAAAAAGAGGTCGGTAGTGTTTGTCGAAGAATGTATAGGATTTCCCTAGGGCCAGGGTGTAATCAGAAAATAAACAAGCATTGGCATAGCCAATAGGTCTCGCCTTTGGGACCTTATAAGTGTTTAGCCATGCAACAGTTGCATAACTAAACACTTATAAGGTCCCAAAAGGGAGACCTATTGGCTATGCCAAGCGGCCGTGCTGCCGCGAAAGTGAAAGTAATCTCGGTAAAAGCACTGTAGCTCTAGGCTGGCCTGGTAGCATTTTTTGGAGCCCTCTCAATAAGTCTTGCCAGACCAGCGCATGCGCTGGGTCAGGCGAGACCTAAAAAGGTGTTGCTTTTGCTAAAATAATAGCTACGCTTCCTGTTAGTGCAACTTAATGAATAACCGTTCCCCTACTGACGGCAAAACGCAAAACATTACTAAACAAGCATTGGCATAGCCAATAGGTTTCGCCTTTGGGACCTTATAAGTGTTTAGTCATGCAACAGTTGCATAACTATATACTTATAAGGTCCCAAAAGCGAGACCTATTGGCTATGCCAAGCGGCCGTGGGGCCGCGAAAGTGAAAATGATCGCGATCAAACATCAAAGCGGCCGTGAAAGTAATCACGGTAAAGCGCGGCGCGTGCGCCCGCGCACATGCACTGTAGCTCTAGGCTGGCCTGGTAGCACTTTTTGGAGCCCTCTCAATAAGTCTCGCCAGATCAGCGCATGCGCTGGGTCAGGCGAGACCTAAAAAAGAAGCAAATTCCCTGTTAAACGTGCACTTTCACCTCAAGCTTCCTTAACACTGTCCTTAAAAGAATAAAAACGTATTCTGAAGTGTAACCTAACAGTCTCTTGAACATTCAACGATTCCTTTTATAAAACAAAGTGTGTGAATAGTTAAAAGCAGGATTTATTGATATTGTTGAACATTTCTAAAGCTAAAGCCTTGGTGCAGTTTTTCAACAGTCAATGAAATGTAATGGCCACCAGAGAAATAACATTTTCAGACCTGCTTTTTCTCCAGTTCCATGATAGATTCATTCCATATAAATTCAGCAGTACTGTCTGTGGGTCTCGAACAAAGTCTAGGTCATTTCGGTGAAAATCCATTCCCGTATGCTGAGACCAACTTGAGGCCCTCACCCACAGGAAATACTAATACCGATGGTCTCAATTCGGAGTTAGTCTGACCAGAAAACACCCGCCAGTTCAGACGTCACTCCTTTCCAATGCAAGTGCTTCTCTTACACCTCCAATTTTCTAGAACGTTTTCCTCTTCCGCTTGGCCCATTGTGTCCCTGGCGCATTTTCTCCGTAGCCTCCTTTACTCCTGTGCACTGCCTTGCATTGAAAATGATCTTGTTTGCTAGTCCCCATGTGTCTCTACCCCCCCCCCCCATCACTCTGTGGCCAATTACTTTTGTCACTTGCTGCCTATCTGTGCGCTTCCTTCCCCTTCTGACCTCACGCTGTCCTCTGCCTCCCTTACACTTCCTGTTCCTGCACATGCCGGCCCTGGTCTGCTCTACTAAATGTCTGCAACCTGCTCCCTTTGCATGTGTGTCTTTATGCACGTGTTTCTGTTTATATATGCGTGCATGTGTAGGCTTGTACATTTGTGGCACTGAATACTTAACTGAATGGGAAGTCAATGTAAAGGCACATAACAGTTAAGAGTATTATTGTGTAATGCTTTGCACAGTGTTTTGTATAAGATCCACAACATTTCATTCACCACACTCAAAGCCAGGTCTTGCTTTTAAGTACTAACACATACAAACACATACTTGCACAACTGGACTTTGCATGTGTTAGCACATTAAAGCCAGGCCTAATGGACAATGCTTGTTAATTAGATTTTTTAAGGGGTGACTCCTCACTCCCTTTAATGAATAATGACACTTGTAAAAAGAATTGCACAGCATGCTGTATAGCACTGCTACCTATACATTACATTTAGTTACATATTACACCTAGTTAAGAAGTGAGGCATTGTAAGATTAAGTGAAATTACCAGATATGATTTGTAGTCCAGCAGTGCTCAGTAGACCCACTTCCCTAGGATGCACGATAAGCAACTAAGTCACTAGAACAAATCTCCTTTTGAGAGTGTTTTCTTGTTGATGTGGGTATTGTTTAGGGGTGGACGTAACAGCTACTTGTGCTCTGTCCCTGTGCTTTTGCAGTATGCTTTTTTGCTCCACATTATTCTAAATTCTGTAATTATGCATCACAAGAGAAAGCAAAATTGCTTTGATTATTCCAGCATAACTCAAATCTTGATCAGGCCTATGGTAGAAGAGTTTGGAGATGGTGTTGAAGCAAACTGAGTTTGTGTTTGTGGTTAGTTGTGATGGGAATCCAGCTACTTTAATGCTTGAATCTGGGCTGGTTTGGTGCTGTTCTGTCCTGGTTGGGATCAGCTTCAGGTCAGTGCTCTGTATCGGCACATGGATGGCCAAGAAATAGTTTTCAGGTAGATTTTTTGTTATGTGGGTGCTATCTGAATAGCTAGGAATCGTCGCTTAATGGTCGAAAAGTAGAACTCTAACTTGTTCCATTAACCGATAGAACTCTGGGTAGAAGTAGACATCTAAGGTGCTGACTTTGATGGCTTACAACTGAATGGGAAAGTATGGTCTTGGTGAATCCATTATTCATCAAGGGCATGTTATTAAAGGTTTGATCCAAGACTGGTACGATCCATGTGCGGAATGGGCTTCTAGGGAAACATGCAGTACCACTAGTCTTTATGATCTAAAAAGGTGTTCAGTGCTAGAGTGTAGCCAGTCAGGTGGAACCAAGCCTGTAATTGGCTTAGCCTACACCCAAGAGGCCTGCTCCTTCTTGCGGTTAGAATCTCGGGCACAAGTCATCTCTCCTTTGCTTCTTCCAGTCGGTCTGTCTGTCATGGAGCTCTCTTTGTTGGGAGCCCAGAGGCTAATCAACTGTTTGCTCTCTCACTCGCAGAATTAGGCGCATCCTCAGACCACTAGTTCTGGGTCACTCCTACAGGGGCACTGCGAACTGGGCAAGGGTCCTTAAGTCGCTCGATATGCAATACCACTTCTCTCCACCGGAGGTCACCATAGCATCATCTTCAGCGGACTCCTCCCCATGGACATCCCAGTGCAGCTGAAATCAGCAACCACAACTGCCCTAGTTAGCTGTTCCTCGCTACATAACCGGGGGCTCCCTGACCTCTACCGCAGGGCTAAAGCTGTGCCTGAAGCTTGCCAGCTGGCCCTTCCCCTCACCATGGGGTAAGGACCTCATGGGACTGCCACCCTCGGCTCTGCCTTGCCCTTTGTGCAGGGATCACCACTGCAAGGAGACAGTAAGGAGTGGGAGAAGAGTCCCACCACGGGTGACCCACTGCCACCGATAAACCCCGCTAACTACATCGAACACTGACTATGCAGCTGCTCCACAGAACGCAGTAGCGGGCGGTAGTCAGTGGAGCCAGGTGGGAGTCTGAGGCTGTGCAGCACATTGACCTCTTGTCGAACACGCCCCCTGCCCCCACACAGACTTTAAAGGAATAAGAACACGCAACTAGTTTAATCATTTGCATGTATTCATAACCATACAGGTACCCCATACAAGTTAAATGTGTAATATTTTCATTCCTGCTTTGCATGCAGCAGATGACTTGTCCTCATCGTCACAACAGAACTTCACAGATAGCGGATGGTTCTGTTACTCGTTTTTCAAGTGATAGTAAAGAGCGAGTCACACAGTTGTTTCAGCGGGTCGACAGTCATCAGTTCCTCATATTGCACACTTTTCTTTCTTTCAAGACAAAGTTTATTTGGACTCCACAGTCCTTAAACATATAAAATCAGCATAAATACCATTCCTACAATCATAAAATGTTTACTTGGACTCATCATCTTAAAATTCATAATTTATAATCTTGTACCATGTAGGTTTCACACCTAGTAATTCACTTTGCGTACCATGAGTCAAGCATTTCATTACTAACTCTGGTTGGGTTTCTTTGAATTTTATATAAACTCCCCCAGGCACAGGCAATTAACACATCAGTTTACAATTCTGGATTAACATCCTTGCCTTCCTTTGAATCATATATCTTATCTCAAAATGTGCAAACAGGAGGGCATATTGATACTAGACACATTTCAAGTTTTCTTTTGCTCTTTGGATAAACTAGACTGTATCGAAGTTCTTCATTTCAGTTAAAAGTTCTGCTGCCTGTTTCCTATTAGTTATACTATACTTTTTAAAAATTGGGCATAAAATCTCCTTCCATAACTCTAAAACCATATAACATTCCAATAAAATATGTAAAATATCACATGTTGTCCCCAGGATAAAGTTGCACTTCCCATTACTACCAATTATTACTCTTTTTGTCTCATTATTCTGATAGCAAGGGTTGACACCGATTCTCAGCCTTAATACTTCTCTTCTCAGGCGTTGACAGGGCAACCTATCAATGTAGGGGAAATGAGCAGCATCTTGCCACGACAAGGCCATAAAGCAAACCGATTTTGTTTCCCCATGAGGTACTCCTGGTCCTGGGCACGAGAGTTCTTTTCCCAAGTTCCCTCCTCTCAACTTCAATTTGTAATGTCAAGGGGCTAATTTTGAGTCTCAACAATCTACCTGCTTTAATAATGTTATGTTATGTTATGTTATATGCTTTTATATAGCGCACGGATGCCGCAGCAAAGTGGCGTCCCGGCGCTTATGGAGAATAGTAAACACAACACGACAAAAGATAAAAGAGATGGACCTAAATTGTGGTGAAAAGAAAAGTTTTAAGAGCCTTTCTAAAAGGAAGCAACTCAGGGATGGAGCGCAAAGGGGCAGGCAGAGAATTCCAAAGAGTGGCCGCCAAAACTGAGAAAGAGCGTCCACCCATCCTAGATTTTTGGAAGCGTGGCACGATGGCCAAATTAGCTCCAGCAGAGCGGAGAGCTCTGGCAGGAACATAGTGCTGGATAGTCTGTGCAAGGATGGGTGGGGAGGCTGCTTTGAGAATCTTAAAAGTTAAGCAGAGAGCTTTAAACTTAATTCTCTGCCCCACCGGCAACCAATGAAGATCCTGAATAGTCCGACGGGCCGATACAAATTTGGGAAGGCCAACAAGCATCCTAGCTGCCGCATTCTGAACTCTCTGAAGGCGAGATAACTCGGCTTGATTCAGACCCAGGAACAGGGAGCTAGCATAATCCAGCCTGGTGAGAACCAGGGCTTGGACAATAATCTGTCTGGTCTCCGCATCGAAGAACTTAAAAATAGGTCGGAGACACTGCAGAGTACCAAAACAAGTGCCAGCCACACGTTTTGTGTGGGAAATAAAGGAAAGCTTAGGGTCGAACCACACCCCAAGGTTTCTAACCTCGGTAACAGGGGAAGGAACGGGGCCAAGATCAGACGGCCACCACTGATCACCCCATAATTCATTGTCCCTACCAAAAATAATGACCTCGGTCTTAGAGGCATTCAGTTGGAGTCGATTGTTCGCCATCCAGCCAGCCACAGCTTTTAGAGCTGACTGAAAGGTGGAGGCATCCATGCTGTGGTCACCATTAAGAGCCACCGCCAGCTGCGTGTCATCGGCGTATGACACTAAGGAGAGACCAAAACTATGGGCAACCTTCGCTAATGGCTGAACATATAGGTTAAACAAGGTAGGGCTCAGGGCCGACCCTTGGGGAACACCCTGGAGTATGGGGCGAGAAGCAGAAACAAAAGGGGGGGTGGAAACCTTAAAGGCACGGTCTTCAAGAAAAGAGCGAAACCACTCAAGTGCCACCTCTCCCACTCCTGCTTCCATCAGGCGGTGTAAAAGAATCTGGTGAGACACCGTATCGAAGGCGGCACTGAGATCCAACAGGATCAGTGCCGCCGTCTGGCCCCGATCCAACAACTGCCTGATGTGCTCCACCACAGCCAGGAGGGCAGTTTCTGTGCTGTGGCCAGCACGAAACCCATTTTGGGAATTGTCCAATATACTAGCTTCCTGCAAGTGAGAGGATAAAATAGCGTCTCTAACCCCTTTGGACCATGATAAATCACTCTTCAAGATCTCGTTTCTGCACCATTGGGAAACTTTATAGTCCTCTTCTGATCCCTGACGCTGCCAAAATCTTACTAGGGCCATACAGGCTGTTATGCTCCATGAAGTAATGCCTGTTTTGAGCCTCACTGCCTGCACCATTGAGGTCTTGGGCAACGAAAATAGGTTTTTCAGGGCTTTTCCTTCCTCAACATCCCAGCCACATCTACCACTCAAATATAATAGTTCAGCCCCATAAAGGAACTGGGGTGGGACCATGGCTACATAAGCTTTTAAAACTGGTCTGTCCTACTTTTCCCCATAAACTCCATTGAATTTCTTTAGGCCACTGACCGAAGCTGATGTGCGAACTTTTAATGCTTTGAGGTGCGTGGCCCAGTTCAGATTTGTCTGAAACCACATGCCCAGATAACTGTGTTCATCCACAATTTCTAACTTTGAGGAGCTCAAAAACCAGTTAAAACCTTGATTTCCTTCTTCCCATCTTTAGAATCTTTTTTTTTTTCCATGTTAACTACTAGTTTTTTAAGCACACAGTATTCATTAAATCTATTCAACTTTCTTTGTAACCCAATCTCGGTTTGGTCTGTTATTACCTAATCATCCGCATAGAAAAGGCATGAAATGTGTCTCCCATCGACCTTTGGGCTGGCCCCCCTTTCTTTACTTAGAACTAAAGGTCGGTCTGCAATAATTAATGAAAAAAGGAGAGGGGCCAATACACACCCTTGTCGCAATCCATTACCAATTTCGATCTTCTGATATAGACCTCCCTCTGTGTCCAAGATTATCTGCGCCCAGTTACGAGTATGTAATACTTGTAATACACTAAGTAAACTGCTAGGGATGTAGTAGCCAATCAACGTCTCCCACAGTGTCCCACGGTCCACCAAATCAAATGCTGCGCGGAAGTCCACAAAGCAGCAAAACAAACTTCCTGTCTGCTCAATATTGCACACAGTAATGTAGTACGTGGCGCGCGGATTTGGTGACAGGTGTGAAGGTGATACAGTTTTTGTTACATGAACACCTCTGCATGCTCGATTTTGTCATCAGATTTTGGTCTGATTTGCATCGCCGTTACCGCCCTCCGCTTGCCGCTGCATTCTGCAATTTGCTGAATAGTTTGGGGAGTTAATAGTTTTAGGTCTCTGACAAGATTACAGCAGTAAATTGAGCTTTGGTAATGACTTCAGTTTCCAAATGCAACCTTGAAGCTATCGTTCAATTAAAATGCCACAGTGGAGGCGCCTGGACAGCTGATGTGTGCACTTCAAGTCCAATTCAATAAAGGCTTCTAAAGATGTACGTGGGGGCTTTACAGCCAGCATTGATAACATTGATTCAGTTAATGATTTTATTTCAGACTGTTGTGTATCTTGCAGGTTGTGTATGACATGTTTTCGGTTTAAAACGCTTCCGGGATATTTTGTTTCAACAGGAAGTACTAATTTCCAAATGTATATTTAGTGATGTTTGAATTGAACTTCCAATTACCAAGCTAGTAGTGTACCTGCTGAATCTGCGCGTAGTTTAAAGAGTGTAAAATCATTGTGGGCGTGAAAAGGGATGATTTCATAAACCAGCAAGAGAGACAAATCACAAAAATAATGTACCAAGTGACCATACTCGGGGTAAGGTGGAAGACCTCGGCCTAATGATTTTATTCAGTGGCTTGGCCTAACTATTTCTTGCCTATAGATACGTCCTGCGCTCTTTGTCAAGTTCCCTGGTATGCTACAAAGATAAAGACATTCCTGTGCCTTGAGACCCTCACGGGTGATTTGTCGCGCTCTATAAAGCCCTGACTGATTAATTGATTCTGGAAATGCGTCTTGATTATTTGTGAAGAAAGGGCCTCTTCATACGGATGTATGACGTTACAACGCATACTTTTACAACGCATGCACTTACAACGCAATTTTTACAACGCAACATCCACTACAACGCATTCCATTACATCGCATGACACTACAACGCATTTTAAAAAACTACCTTTACAACGCATTCCATTACATCGCATACTACCTTTACAACGCATACCATTACAACGCATAATGTTACATTGCATTTAAGGTAAGTATTGGATAGTATAGGGGTAAAAATTACTATTCTTACTCCGGGGGGTGCAACAGTAGGGTAAGTGTTGGATAGTATAGGGGCAAAAATTACTACTCTTACTCCAGGGGGTGCAACAGTAGGGTAAGTGTTGGATAGTATAGGGGTAAAAATTACTATTCTAACTCCAGGAGGTGCAACAGTAGGGTAAGTGTTGGATAGTATAGGGGTAAAAATTACTATTCTAACTCCAGGGGGTGCAACAGTAGGGTAAGTGTTGGATAGTAAAGGGGTAAAAATTACTATTCTAACTCCAGGGGGTGCAACAGTAGGGTAAGTGTTGGATAGTGTAGGGGTTAAAAATTACTATTCTAACTCCAATGGTATGCATTGTAATGGTATGCGTTGTAATGGTATGTGTTGTAATGCCTGCGTTGTAGTGACATGCGATGTAGTGTCTGCGTTGTAATGGTATGCGTTGTAGTGTCATGCGTTGTAAAGGATGTTGCGTTGTAATGCCTGCGTTGTAAGTGTAGTGCGATGTAATAGTTGCGTTGTAAAGGTTGTTTCCCCTTCATACAGGAGAGTGTTATATCAAGATTTATTTGTTACTATAATAACAGTTGATAGTGCTGTACTGTACAGCATAAAAGGGTACATAAGTAACAGGCAAGACAAGTTACATAAACAGCAGGCAAGAGAGCATACCTCCCTGCAGTTAAAGTGACCGCTACAGAGTTCGGCATCTTGTTCATTCTAAAGAGACCTGGAGAGTACCTGCAGTGGCCTACTTGTAGCCTGTGATGAAGTGTGTGTGTATCCCAAAGTTGAGGTTTGAAGCTTCGTAATAGAGCCACGAGCTTTGGCCTTGAAAGCGGAGTCTGAAAGTTGTCAGCATTTATCAGAGTTCCATTAGGTTTCCCATAATTGATAAATATCCTTGGACTGTGTCCCTCAGACAAGGGGCACTCAGTCTAAAGAATCTGCTGTTAGGGTGGGGGTGCTTGTCTGGAGATCCACAGCAGCCTGCTTCTGGCCTTCATTGTGAGTCAAAACTTGTTCGGAAAATTTACCGTGTTGGCTAGATACATATTTTTCATGTGAAGTAGTTTGTGGAAGATGCATAGGTACACTTCAGTTGAAAGTAGCACTTCATAGTGAGCCGGATTTGCAGATTCAGTGATTAGAGATGTGATCCATCTTCTCATATCAGTTGTGATTCCTTTATCTGAAGTCTTCTTAGTTTGCATGGATTGAAGGTCAGTCTCGGGGAGAAAGATCTACAAAAATTTGTAGTAGTTGAAACAAACTGTAAAAAAGCCTGACGGAATGTGGTTAAATGTTAGCCTTTGTTTCGTTTCTTGACTTCTCCAAGCAAACCAAAACGTAGTCATAAGTAATAAGAAACATCATTTTAGTACGCCTCTTTCAAACACATGTTTTGGGATTGTCCAACACTTCAAATCTATTGGGACAAAATTCATACTGCCCTCCGGGCAGTCACGGGGCTTCAAGACCTACACACCTGGGAGGCCAGCGCTCTCAGCATTTGCAAGCGTCGCAAGAGTATGAAAGTGGAGATGCGCTTTGCGTCCTTAGTACTTCTACTGGCCAAGCGGTGCATAACTATGCACTGGAAGGCACCGGGGGTCCCCCTCTAGCGGCATGGGTGGGAGCAGTCAAGAAATGGTGCGCAGCAGAAGAAGAGGTACTCCGATCAGAAGAAGTTAAAGGAGCCCATAAACATCCTATATCTATGCCATGGGCCATGCTACTTCATTCAGGAAACATCGACGGCACAGGAGTCCCCAGCTACCCGTTCCCCGGTGGTGCACACAACCCCTGCGACAACTCAGGGTAATTCATAGAGGGGTTAGGAGCTTGTTTGGTCACGACTGACAGCCGTGAGTGGGCCATAGATGCTATACTTAATGCTCGCCCCTCCAAACTCTTCCCCCCACCTGCACATCCCTAGCTAGACACCATGCCATAATGCAATACCTAGTCGGCCAACACTCAGCGGAGCAAAGTACGACACAGTGTATCCCAGTTCTACCTCCCCCGTTCGTTCCAGTTTCTGTCATTACTGGCGCATAACAGCCCCTAACACATAGGGCTAATAATGAGTGCACATCATATCCCAGTACAAAACACAGACTACCTTGCATGAATGCCGATATCGCCTCACCACTCGTCCCACAGCAACATCACCAATTGTGCAGGGTGCCATACAACACAATGCTATCGAATTTCATGTTCAGGTGTAAAATGAATGTAATGCATCTGTTTTGTATTAATGTCACCGATACTGATGTGATGTACTTAATCAAAGAAAATGCCTATAAAAATGATTTGGCAAGAAAAAGAAACCTCATTTTAGTTTCTTCGTGACCAGTCAAGATTTGTCTAGATGAGTTTTTTGGTATGCGTTGAAGTCTTGAATGTATGAAAAGTTCTGCGGCTATGAGTTCTGTCTCAATCAATATGCTTTTTTTGTTTGGGTTCTTCTTGATAAAGCCAGTTCTGGGATATTTACTTTGGGATGAGATCAGACAGTTGGCCAACTTACATTCTTTTTGCCCCAGTACTGATGGAGAGCTCCATACCGTCGTGACTCAGGACAACCAAGACAGCATGTTTTTTTCTGTTCCTCCTAGCTGAAAGATATACTAAAGAGCAACAGAGATGAGGATTTTGTCTTGTGGTCCCTACAGGTGACAACATTATTTAGGGATTATGTTGTCGCAGCACTGCAGTCTAGTAGACATTCTATGTTGTACTGCAGAAGTCATGCCAATGGGGAATAGATAGTGGTGCCAATCTTGGCAAAGTAGCTCATCAGGATCGGAGCATAGGTCCTTGCAGCTCATCAGTGATATTTTGAGAGGCTGTCAGTGTGTGGAATGCTCAGGAGCTAGACTGGCAGTTGTAATAAAGGAGGGTAAGTCGAGAAGTTGGTGGGACTTGCTGAGGGCTGGAAGAAAGATTTATCACCAACTTTACCAGTGCCTTTTTTTGTATAGTTGAATGGTTTGGGCACTGCTTTCACCATAAGCGGGGGACCTGAGCCGAGCTCCATGTGGCTTTACTATAGTTGGTCACACTATGATTTGTTCAGTTGTAGAGGGTGTTGAGGAAATTATGATGGAATGAGTTAGTGATACATTAGCCTTGTAGTGGTAGGTATTGGTTGTGTTGGCGTCTCAGAAATGTAAGTTATTTTAGGGATTTCATTGATCCACTCATTGCAAGTCTCTTCAGAAGTTAGGTCATCATTTATCATATAAGGGTCAACAAAGACTTCCATAATTTTAAGAGGCCCTAATAATGTACCACATGTAAGACTGCTTTCTGGTGGAGTAAAAGTGACATTTTGTTTGAACAACATTGAAGTTGTACTATTCTCTCAAGGGTGTGTGGTTCCAATTATTGGGTTGTTTTGGTATACGTTTTAGTATGGAGTGTTTAAATTTAATCAATCAATCAATCAAGGCATTTGTAGAGCGCACTACATACCCGTGAGGGCCTCAAGGTGCTGGGGGGGGGGGAGGGGGGTGCCGCTACTGTTCGAACAGCCAGGTCTTGAGGAGTCACCTGAAGGTTAGGAGGTCTTCGGTCTGCCGCAGGCGGATGGGGAGAGTTTTCCATGTCTTGGCAGCGAGGTGGGAGAATGATCTGCCACGGGTGGTCACTCTATGGATGCGGGGGACAGTGGCAAGGGCGCGGTGCGGAGCTGGCGGTGGGGGTGTAGAAGCTGAGTCGGCTGTTGAGGTATGCTGGTCCGGTGTCGTGGAGTGCCTTGTGTGCGTGGGTGAGGAGCTTGAAGGTTATCCTCTTGTTGATGGGGAGCCAGTGCAGGTCTCTCAGGTGGGGTGTGATGTGGCTGTGGCGACGGATGTCTAGGATCAGGCGTGCGGAGGCGTTCTGGATGCGTTGGAGCCGTTTCAGGAGTTTGGCCGGGGCTCCTGAGTAGAGTGCGTTGCCATAGTCCAGTCTACTGCTGACAAGGGCCTGGGTGACCGTCCTTCTAGTTTCAGTGGGGATCCACTTGAAGATCCTGCGAAGCATGCGGAGGGTGTTGAAGCAGCAGGAGGAGGAGACGGCGTTGACCTGCTTCGTCATGGAGAGGGTGGAGTCGAGGATTCTAGATTTTCGATCCGCTTTCCACACAATTCTACATATGTAGACTAATCCTGTGTGTTGCTTGTGCTCAACTCTAGCGTTCTAGAGTAAGAGGCTTAATCTGTGGGTATAGGACGAATGAAGAAGATGCAGATTCGCTCTTACAGAACATTTAGAGCAACTGCACCTAGTTACTAAACATCCCTGTCTGAGAAACATTACCTCTGATCACATTAAAGATCATAATCCGGTTTTAAAAATGTTCAATCTGAAGTGCATGCTTGACTTTGGCACTGCCTATGATGCGGTTTATTTCCAGATCACAGCAAAATATAGATGCACTAAGCCACTGAAAATGGCATTTCCAAACACTAAAGTAAGTTGTGCATTGAGACAAATCCTCCAAAGAAGATACACAGAGTTAAGTGTCTGTGTAGGTTTAATGTATCATGGCAGAACACTAACCACACAGGGCAGCTCCAGTTTTCCAACTTCCATGGTTGGAATCATGCCGTCATAACATTCGAATATGACCTACTAGCTTTTGCATAGTGGATAACAGTTCCATCCTTCTCAAACATAAACTACATCACATCCCCTTCCCCAAGAACCCTAAAAGATATGTATTGTAATTCATAAACATATAGTATAAGGTGTTAAAATGCAAATGGAACTAGAGAAATCAATCTGACAAAGAAACAACATTTTAAGAACAAAACAATAATTATACACTTCATTCAAGAACCTTGTGAGTAAGGAACAAAGCAAACCTAGACTTCAAGATGCGACTTAGCCTTTCCAGCAAACAGGTCTAAGAGTATTCCTAACATTTGGTTCCTGACTGTGATTGTCATGATTGGCTGCTTGACGAATTTCGGAGAGACGCCGCTGCAAGGCATTCTTAAACAAAAAAGGGGCATATCATAGCCCAAGACCTTGCGATGACTTAAACTAGAAAACAATCAGTGGATTAAAATTAAATACGTATGACACGTGACGCGGTCGTCTGTCTCAATAGAGAACTAGAACTTCTCTAGAACTCAACAGGGAAAGATGATTCACACATCAAAGACTTGGACAATTCTACATAAAATTTGTGTGCTGCCCATGCAACACAATGACTGAAGCCTTGAAAAAGTTTCTAAGAAACGAAACAAGTGTCGGCTGCCGGTTCAACGCTTAAAGAGGAGGATTGTCACAAGAAGCGGTCTATTCCTAACTACATTGATATTGTGTTTTAAATTTGAAACTTGTGATTTCAAATTTGGTGATATATTTATATTAAATTGATACAGCAAGAGCTGAATCAATGTCGTGCTGATACTTTGAACTCATTTGTGCTAAAACAACTATATGAATTGATAATATAATTATACTAGAGTGCTGAGGTTGACATATCCTTTTGTGATTGTTCTGTCTTCTTACCACCCACATCTTCACATTTTGCCAACCGAGACATGCTGCGTACATCGCCATTACCCAGTCAGACTATATTCTTCATGACTGCCTAGATCAAAAAGGGCCCCATAAATGCAGACCCGCCTTTCCTCAAAAAAACTGTCCTTTTTACAAGTACCACATTTCCAACATTCCATTGCACATGTTTGACAATGCTTATGGTCACATCTTTGCTTGCACTCAAGCAGATATTCACCTCCTAGAAATGTCAGTTTTCTTTTCCATTCACACGTTGTTCTCATCACTCAACCCTTCAGTCACTTGGATGTCCACGTCCATCCAAGCAGGATTTAACTTGGTGTTCCCTACCTTTCCTCAAAAGAAAGGCGACTTGGAAGTTACACTGTTGGGAGTATTGTGGTGTGCTCACCACATTTCACACACAACTTTATATAAATCTATCCTAAAGTCAAGTGCCCTTCGAGCAAACAACCTTACTAACCTATTTGTGTGCTCAGCTAGTCCACTAGCCTATGGAGAACATAGTGTTTTCTTGAGATGCACCATGGAGAGACTTTTTAAGAACTGCTGCATCTCATGTGAGATCAACTGGCCCAATTGTATTTCACTATGTGATTGGGAACCTCTTCCCTCAAGAAATCTATCACCACTTTGGTGTCAATCGAACGCGCATATTTTGTCACCTCCCACTTAGGTATATAGTCCACTAAGTGTATAAAATGCTGTTCTCCAGGAGGCAAAAGAAAAGGACCTACAAAATCTAATCACAACTTCTTCCATGGTTCCTTCGGGATCTCAACTGCAGACAATAGGGGTTTAGCTTCAATTTTATTTTTGACATTCCTGGCACACGAAATACAATCTTTGCCCACCACTTCCACCTGACGGTCTGAACCTTGCCACCAATACAACTCTCTTGTCTCTACTTTTTTTTAGACTTCTTCTAAGATGAACCTTGTGTGCCAAATTTACCTGTTTATTTCTCAGCCCCATTGGGGGAATTACTCTTGCCCCTGAATAGCTCCACTCCAGCCCAATCTAGCTCCTCCATCACATTCCAAAATCTCTTCAATCCTTCTGATAGTCTTATACTCTGGTCAGCCCTTTAAATGTAATTCTCTTGGCTTCCGCATCCTCCTCTCTTGCCACCTGCCACTCATCCTCATGAATGGCACGTTCCTGAATCCAGCTAATTTGACAAACATCAAATACTTCGACCTCTCTATCAGTGTGCAATCTAGACAAACAGCCTGCTACTCAGTTTTCACATCAGAAAGATGCTCCACTTGAAAATTAAAATTCACTGAATCCTTTTCTTTTTTTTTTTGATTCTGTGAGTGACTTCATCGTTCTCCCTGGTGGAAAATATTTGAACCAACTGTGCATGGTTAGTCATAACAATGAATGACATCCCTCAAAAATAGAACTTAAAATGCTTAACTGCCCCCACACAGGCTAACACCTTTCTTTCTATAATGGAATAATGTTCCTCCGCTTCCTTGAGTGAATGAGAGGTGAAAGCCACAACTCTATCTTCGCCATCCACTACTTGTGAAAACATGCATTTTCTGAATACCTCAAAATGTCCAAGGATGACCAGGCTGCTAATGCTGATCTTAATGGCTCCAAAAGCTGATTCACACTTGTCTGTCCAAACAAAGTAGAACCACTTTTTAAGCAGAATTCGTATGGGTTGAACCACACTTGAGAAATCGGGAATACATTTAAAATACAATTCTGCCAATCCAAGGACGAACATCACTTGGTCTTTATCCTGCAGTGAAGGTGCTTTTGAAATACTCATCTAACTCTAATTTGGGCTTGAAGTCTTCAGCAGAAATGGTGTGACCCAAATAAGAGACTAAAGTGACACAAAACATGCATTTTTCCTTCTGGAGTGTGAGGTAAGTCTTGTTTAGCTTCTCCTACACCAGTGTTTTATTGTGTTCTGCCATGCCCCTACTATAGACCAAAATGCCATCTTGAAAGAAAGGACTTAAGAGATCCCTTCCAACACCTTTTCCATTATTCTTTGAAAACACTGTGCCAAAACGTTATACACCCAAAGGTGTAACAAATGATGTAAGGTGTTTAGACTCATCAAGCAGTTTGACTTGATGCTCTGCGGAAGAAAGGTCCATGGCACAAAATAAATTTGATCCACGAAGTTCAGTCAGCACCTCATAAATATTAGGAAGGGGTCAACCCATATGTGTTTGTACCGGTCTTGGAGGTCAACACAAATTCTTATTTACTTGCCCCAATCCTTGGGTGACAAAAAACTGGAGCAAGCCATTCTAAGGATTCTTTCTCCCGATCTTCCAACAGTGTGGCAATCTCATTTTTCAGTGTTTAAAGCATAAGGTTATGAACTTTCCTTACCACGTGCAAACAAGGGACTGAATTGTTTTCCAAAATTCTCCTGTGTTCAGAGCTTTTAAGAAGACCTAAATTGTTGCTAAAACATACATAAACTGTATGAAAATATCTTCATGACGTTCGAGACGGTCATAACCTGTTGTGATGCATTGGGGTTCAGCGTGATACCTATGTCACGCTGGTGACTCCACCCCCACAAATTGTCTCCATGCTTAGCCTCATAGACCTTTCCCACTGTCTCCCTGTCATCAAACTCAATTCTCCTGACGGTATAGCCTGAGGCATCGATATTAGACACCCCTCACCCCCCCACCCCCCAAAAAAAAATAACTTGCTGGATTCTTTTCAGGCTTACTGCCAAACTTCTTTTCCCAATTTCTTCTCCCACTATCGTATAGGGTGACCTTAATTCAGCCATCCTCAAAATTCTCTTAATATCCAATTTAATGTAACACTTAGGCATGGTAATTGGGCCAACATTCATATCCCTCACATTGGGTTTAATTTTTAAAACCAACTTGTTCAGATCTTCAGATACCACATCAACACTTTGACATTTGTCATCCTTACAAACTTGTGCATAGTATTATTTTTACACCTTACTCATTGATCTCTGAGAACATTAGAATGGATTTGTGAATTTGGTCTATTGGCTGACTGTTGGAAAGTGGGTTATTGGTAGGGGCAAATGTAGGTCTGTCACTGGCAATAAGGCCACTAACACCTGATAGGACCCAGCATATATGCTCAACCCTTGGTAACGTGGCTGCGAGCAGACAGGCTTAACTTCAAAGACAGGTATGTAAAGCATTTAAAAACACCATTTCAGTAAATAATTAAGACACAACACAAAATAAAAATCCAACATCAATTTATAAAAATAGGTAATATTTTTAAATGACACCACAACGAAAAAAGTCCACTGTAGGGAACCAGAGATATGAATATTTAAAGATTAGTCAGTTTCTAGTGCTTAGAAACCAACAGTGCCCCTTTTTAGTCATTTTGTTTTCTCTGACAGGGACACACCTTTAGAAACTGTTCTGGAAAATATCTCACCACTCTGCAGCCTTCTCCAGCAGGCTGGGTCCAGTTAGAACTCCTTCCTGAAGTTCTGCTTGCGGGTCCCAAAGTATCCAACACATAGTCCAAGGTTCTGGAATCTCCAAGAGGGTCCTTGAAAGTGTGAAACTTTAATTCCACAATCCACTCGAACAAAACCCTTACAAATCCACTGGTACTCCAGGCTGGGGATTCTTTGTGGGGCTGTCCAGGTGAGCTCTGTTAACCTGTAGCTTGCAGGGAGTTCCACTCTTGAGTCCTTTGGCAGCAAGGTAAACCACAGGGCTGCAGTTTCACTTGGTGCAGTCTTCAGAGGTCAGGCCTTAGAGTTCCTTGCACAGCAAAATCTTTTCAACAGGGCACTTCTTGCTTCATTTAGTTTCAAGCAGCAGATCTGGAGGGCTCTGCCCCTCTCAGATACTTATTCAAAATTATCTGGGTCAAGCCACAGGTCACTTGTGACCAATGAGAGCAGGGTAACTCCTCATAGTTATGACCACATCCTGTAGAGTGTGGTATTATTTTGTCCCAGAGTGCTTCAAATCTTCCAAATCCATAATGGCTGATTTTCCAGCAAGGATTTAAGGGCTGGCTAAACACACCCCCTGGGATGGCTTAATTCCATGGCCTCTCCCCCTACCATCTGCACATACCTTCCTTAAGCCTAGCGCTGACTCTGGGTCAAGAGTGTAAGAGTGAAACTGAAACCCAGGCCTCCCCTCTGCCTTTGAAGAGCATGGTTTACGACTCCATCCCCTGGCCTGGCATTCCTATAGACCAGCATTCTGCCCTCCCAGCAGAGATGTTAACCCCAGGGGTTCTTTATGACCTCTTCAAAGCAGCCTGGCTAATCCACTTAACTCTGACCAATCAGGGCAGACCACTAGAAGGCTGAATTTGGACTTACAAACAAGAAAGTCTTATAACTTCTTGTATGTACATTTTAGGAGAAATTCAACAATATAATATTGCTGGATTTACCACTACCATTCTGGGAAGTCTTTGAATGGTCCGGCTTGTCCTCTCCTATCAATATTTATTAATCATTAACTTCCTACCATGTTAACCTATGGGCCATGGGGAAAATTACTTGGGCCAGTCTTCTAGCACCAGGGCTTATAAAACATATTTTATAAGTATGTCCCTAATTTCTACAGGACCCACCACCCCCTGTGCAACTAGGGGAGACTTTAAGGGTTCTGAATATGTAGAAATATTGCAGATTCTCCTTATACTGTGCTCCTAGCATCAAAGTTGAATGTAACCAGCAATTTACTGTTTCAAAGCAGTCCTGGCACCCAGTGCTGCTTTTAAACTGACCTCAGGCTTCAGCACTGCACACATGCTAGTGCAGAAAAAGCTGCTGGCCTCTAAACTGCCATACCCTAGGGTACTGGAGACTTCTAGGTAGTTTCAATCCCCTGCCCTATTATATACTAGGGTCTTATGGGATAGGTCATGCCAATTACAGGGGTACCCCACCATACCATAGTGTACCCTAGTGTATGTTGGGTATTTTAACTGTATTCTAATGTGTTCCTTTAGGCTCAGCACTGGCCCTGGGCCTGGTTAGGCAGAGCCCAGGGTCAGTCAAAATCAGTTACCACCAGCATCATTCAGCAAAAAGTTGGGGGGTGCCCAGGGCACAGGATGACTTTGCAACACTGACTCATTAATCAAACATGGTACATAGTTCCAGACATGTTCTGTTTTTCTTGGGTTCATTAGAAAAACTTGTTCCACTCCAAAACCTTATTGAGCTTAGTTTCAAAAAGTATTTCCAACGTCAGCACTGATGTGTAAAATATTTCTGCTTTCCCCATTGCCATTCCCCAAGGGTATGGTCTCTAAACTGTCATAGATATTGCAGCTTCCCAATCCCAGGTGTTGCAGAAGAACGCCTTGCTTCCTACCCGCAGAATTTTTTTTTAGTCAATCTCTATTAAATGCGAGTTGAAACGCTTCTTCCACATATTCCAGGGTAATAGTGGTTCTCTTTTGTCAAATAAGAAAACAGGTGATGGGGCCATACTACTTGTAGCCATTCCAAAGGTACATAAGTGTGACTAAATTTCCAGTTCCAGAATACTGAGAGAACTTACTTGACAGATCAAGTAAATATTTCTTCATTAGAGGTACGATATCCAACACCAGCAGTGTAGAGTGTACAAAACATTGAGTGATAAAGTAATCTGCACTTGCATCCTGTAATTGTTCCCAATACAAGATGAAGGGTTGATCTTATGAGCATTAAGCAAAAGCTTCCCTATTAAATATGGTCGACACTATCTTAGACTTCTTTCGTTACTGTGACTCTCATCTTCCCAAAGCAAACTGGTGTGCTGAAACTGCAGGCCAAATGTCCGTCACAGGTCTCCCAAATGAGATTGCGGTTCAACGCTACACGTCACTGGAACGTGATTGCACTAGCAGTCCTTGGCGCTGTACAGCGCGCATCGATGGAACATGTTTCCACCAGCAGTGCGAGCAGACATGGAAACTACCCCCTATGAGTTCGTGCTTCAACTCATCTGAGACCCAAAACAAAACAGTTCCTCGTCTCTACAGCACAGGCTTTCTCTGCACAACAAGGGAAACCCAATATGCACAGGCTAATATGAGTGGTGGACATGCCAACCAGGTCACAGGTTCAGAAAAAAACAGAAGAGGTTAGGGATCCAGAATGCGTGCCTCCTCCGAGGCAGCTCGTCGCCAGTGTTGAGACGAATCCTCCAAATAAAACACTCACAGTTAACTGTCTTAGAAAGTTTAAAGGATCCAGGCGGAACACAAACCGCACAGTACAACTCCAGTTGTCCAACCACCATGGCTTGAATCATAATAGTCTGAGATGACATTCTGACAGGCTTCTTGAAGGTGGATAACCGTTCAAACCTCAGGCAACAACTACAAAAAAGTGCTTTTCGGAACTCCCTGGTGTAAAAATATAACCCTTTGTTTTTCAGTTTGTAATATTATGAAGCATTTGACAGGAATTAATTATATTGGTTTAGGCAGTGCATAGACTTCTGAGTTTTCTACTAGAAGAAAGTAGGGATCAGCCACCTGAATACATGAGATATTTTTTTAGGTCTCGCCTGGTGTTAGCAGCACACATGCGTTGCTCTCGCCATGCTAGGGCTTCTTGGAATCAATATGGTTCCAGAAGTTCGCTTTGTGCTCCGCCCGTGTTTCCCATTGGTGCGTGTAATTTTGCGTCACCTATTATGCTAACCGTGGTGTTATTATTCCTCCGGAAGCTTTTTAGTCCCTCCTGGTTACCACCCTGTCCACTTTTTCCACGCCCACCTGGACTAGATGCTTTACTGGCGGCGTGACACTCTCCCCTGAATAACTCGATGTATGTACTTTTTTTTTGGGAGAAAGCGCGATGTAAACAAGCGTCTGCTGTTCCGCAATGGCCACAGCTTGTTTTTAATCCCCTCAGCATTTCTGTTATCCCCCAGTAAGCAGCGGTTGTGTTTCTGCTCCCTCGTTATGTAGTTTCACTCATGCTACGCACTAATGTTCAATCTGTGTATTTCCAGCGTACAAACAAATTGAGATTTTCCTTGTTACTACTGTTTCCTCCTTTTTGCTGATGGCTGTTTTCCAGGTTGGCTTATAGATTGGCCTAGGCTGCTTTCTCTCAAGCGAAAGTCTCTGCTGCTTGCCTGTAGAACTGATTATGTGAGACAATAAGATACGCGGTCCTGGGGCCACGGAATGGAATGCTTTCCTTTAAGGAACTTTTGATCTGACTGCGCTGCAGTTTTGTCAGAAAGCTGCTGCAATAACCCATTTGAAAAGGGAGCTGGCAGATATGATGGCTTGCTGTTGACGTCACATCACTCAGGTGCAGAGCATTACTCTAGGCAGTGCACAGGCTGTCATTTTAGATCTGCTTTCGCATGGCATCCATTGCGGGCTGTCGATAACATAATAGACTTTAGCCCCTTACCCTCCTCATGCAGTCCAAGTTGTAAATACCCTCCCCCTCAGGCAAGCAGAACAGATGTGACTTCTCTGTGCTTACTCCCTGCTGCTCCCGCTCGTCCATGCTGTTATCAGCTTTAGTTTGACTATTGGCATTCCTTATTTCCTTTGTTTATATGAACGTTATTTATTTGCATTCTTTTTTTTTAGTTTTTTTGTTAAATGCACAGTTTTACCATGCCGAGACTCGAACTGACTTCCAGAGGTCCAAAGTCGGCAGCACTGAAGGTTATGCCACAGCGTCTCTCCTGCTGGCTGGGCATAAGGATCCGTGTATTTAGCTGCAACTTCCTTAATTTATCTTTTCTCGCATGAAGCGAGCTGCCGGCATCAAAGCCTACTTTCCAGGGCTGTCCTCATCTCCATTGTGACGCACTCTCACCCATCCATTCATACCAAGCTGCAGCTTCCTGATAGGCCCTGGGGGCGGGGCCATCCACCAAAGAATGTAAATCCAACTTAGATATGTCTCTCTTTCTGTTCATCTACTTTATTGTGTAAAATTAACTATCACTCGGGTCAGTCGGGAAATGTGTACGTGTAATTCAGTCCGCAGCACTGCACTCTGTCTCTTTAAATCTCTTGCTGTTTAATCCCTCTCTTCTTGGTGTTCCAGAGTCGCTGCTTTTCTTGTTTAAGTTGCCTATCCAGAGGAGATAACAAGCATTTGCAATGCAATAGGTCTTGCAGTTACGCGAGTTTAAGCTATTGGCTTTGTAAATTACAAGGCCTTTTATTTTATGTTTTTAAAAGAAAAACAAAAATAAAAGGGATTATTTGCAGTGCCAATAGCTCAAACCCGCGTCAATGCGAGACCTATTGCATTGTGAACGCTTGTTTTATTGGTAGTTAGGCTTTTTTACAGAGTGATATAGTTAGGAGACTTGGCAGTGTAGTATGCATTGGTAGCAGGGCAAGTCATTTGTCTGTCTGTAGAACAGAAGTTTCCTCTAGCGGATTACATCCTGAAAAACAATAATCGAGTTAGTGTAGACTGCTATTAATATGATGTGATGGTCAAATAGCAACTTTGCATATACCATCAGCCACAGTTCTTGCATGTGGCTTTCTAGCCTGCTGAAATGATGTCCTACAATAAAAAAAATTCTTGAAAAGAGAAGATGCTCGTTGCTAGCCATTGTTCTAATGATCCCACATTCCTCAGTGTTGCAGTTCTGCGTTTCTGTTTGTTGTAACTACGGTGCCTCATATTTTCTCTGATCTGTCTTACAGGTATTCGACCTCCGATAATGAACGGGCCGATGCACCCGCGCCCTCTTGTAGCACTGTTGGATGGCCGGGATTGTACAGTAGAAATGCCTATCCTGAAGGATGTAGCCACCGTGGCGTTCTGTGATGCACAATCCACTCAAGAAATTCACGAAAAGGTAATATTTACACCTAACATCAGAATTGCTTCCTTGCATCATAACAAAACCTCTGGGTTGGATTCTCTACATGCAGTGCATGTCGAATTGTCTCGGAAAATCCCCAAACCAGGTTCATGTTTGAATTTTGAATTTGTTCTTTTATTTTTTTTATGGCCACATTTGTGTATCAAATAGTGTTAGCATTTCATTGCTCTGTAGAATTCACTCAGCACATATTTCTCTGTTCAATAATTCTACTATTTAGGTTCGGGACATTGTAACACTTTTCAAAAAGCCGCACTCCTTTCCCTGTATAACTTTGTCACACCACCGGGTACCATCCCTCCTCATTGTAGTGTAATTGTTTTCTGACTCCAGAAAAGGTCGGCATTTTCCTTCCTGCTTTCAGTAACCAGGGGTTTGATACAGGAAGAAATATGTCAACCACTTTAGGAATTGGGGTCCAGTTCTAGAAATAGATTTCATATTGAGTCTTTAGGAATTGGGGTCCAGTTCTAGAAATGGATTTCATATTGAGTCTTTAGGAATTGGGGTCCAGTTCTAGAAATGGATTTCATATTGAGTTAGTATTAAGCAGCAAATACTGTTTAAAAATTCATATGTACTGTATTCCGACACTTTGTAGTAACATTGGACTCTATGCCAAAATATTTATAGTTCTTCTCTTGCATTTTTTCACTTCACGTAAATGTTTTTTTGCCATTCAGTCATGGTATTTTAGTACATCAATGTCTAATTGTCTTAGGTGGTATATTATAAGGATTATGATTGATTTGTACATGGAGAATATTTCCTGATTGTTTGTTACTATCCCTGTTCTGCTCAATAAAAAAAAAAAATATATGCCAACCACCCACAGTGGGTTGAATTATGCCCCCCCTTGGGGCAAAGAGTAAATACTTATATAGGTCCACCAAGAAATAGGTTTAACTGTTGTCATCGATTATCCTCTGCATCACAAACCCACACCTACAACCTAGTAGAATCTCTTCCTAAAAAATCCATCACCCTAACTGCTCCCTGCTGTTTCACAGAGAGGTGTCCCCCGCACCACTATCGTTCCAGATAGTGGTGTGAGGTGGGACGCTATAATGAAGCATGCCTCCTCCGGGTGGGTGAGGACTTTCGTCTTCAACTGAACAGTTAGATTTTTTCTAGCCCTATTCCTTTGCACCCTTCCATGACTACAGGCCTGCAGCATTTCTTATTTCTCTGATATTCCTAGAAGATTGTGCTTTGCGCTCTGATTCGCCCCATGCGTTCTTTTGGTGACACTATGCTCTTCTTGTGTCTGGTTCTAGCTATGTATCATGTACATGACTTAGCCGTTTTCCCCCTCTGTTTCTTTCCAACTAGTTTTTTTGCTACAAGTTAAGATATGTATATGCATACATACCAATATACGTATGAATTTTGCTAATGACTCCTACTTGTGTCCACCACTTTAAGATTGAAATAAATAGAACAGTGTTGATGCTCCTTTGTTCTGTCCAAGTGTTGCACCTATTTTAAGTGATTTCTGACCGTGTTGAATATCTATCTTGGTTTCAAGACCATCCATCACTGACAAGAACTTATCTGTCCAGGTATACTTTACAGCCACAGTACTAGCCAGCAGTAGTCTCGCTTTGGTTGGCACTACCAGTGTTTTATGCAGATCAACTGTGTGGAGTAAGATAGGTACCCCATTTACTCCAACCTTACCTTGATCAGCAGAGGTACCAGCTGAAGTTCTGCCAATGTAAATCTGTAGGTTTAAGAGCTTGAATCTAGAATCTCACAGAAATCGCGTGATTATTCATCTGATTGCTTTTCATTGAGGTCTGTATGATTGTTTTATGGTGCGAGCAACATGTCCGCTTAATACCATGGACATTACTTCTCTTAAAGGGTCAAACACTTGTTCTATACAGCCTTAGAGGAAAACTTTACAGACATGAAAGTCTTAGTTCTGTTTTCAACAATGCAATCCCGCCTGCCTGTCCTTTTAGTTATAGTTGAATTCATTGAGGGGTGACAATATATATTCAGAATAATCTTTTCATTTAGAATGTTTTGCCTTCCAGGATAATGAACATGAAATGTTTTTCTCCAAGTCCATGATTAAGACAACAACCCCCTTGCTAGAATGCACACTGTTCCTTTTTCATAAGGGAGGTAAGTTGTTAAGTAGAGTATCAAAGGTCATGCTTTAGACAAAGTTATACTTTTCCTTGACAATACCATGATTGAGCCTTCCAGGGACGTGTCGCAGCTTTCTAATTAAGCACTATTGATAGCTATACATAGGAAAACGAGGTTCTCCATCGCTATCCTTAGTATTGCATTTTGCACCCAACTTTAACATTTAATATATTGCCACTGGTGGGAGAAACACTACAGTCGTTTTATTTTTGCCCAAGTAGGATTCCAAATTCTTAAATACAGTGGACATTGTTTGACTGTTTTGGGGGGATAGCCCCAGTTGGGCTTATGTTCCCTATTTACGCCCCACAGCAGACAACTCCTCATTTGATAATGGTTTGTTTGCCTACTCATGATTTCAGATATACGGCGAAGAGCTCCATACACCAGTATGGATGGTAAATCTTGTTTCAAGAGACTTTATCTTATGAACAGACCCATTTTGGAGGCTGTTCCTCAAAAGATTTGTTTTCTGACTTGAAATCTGATAAAAATGGTGTGCTATTTCTCTTAAAATACCCATCCTTTAAGTTCTGCTTCCAGAAAGGTGCTGTTAATTATACATAAGTACAACTCTGTCAGCAGTCACCACCACCCTGTACTTTCTACAATGTGACATATGCCTACAGCATGCATACAAATCCATACATACTTGGTAGGCAAGGCTAATGCATTTTCATATGTTTATAATGCCAGAGTGAATACCCTCCCAGAAGACAGCCATCAATTGGATTGAGCATGCTGGCATCACAACTTAAGGCATTGATGAAGAGCAGGAGGTAGCATTTGGAATTTGCATACATCAATGCCCACTGTAGCAGCCAGGCACTCCTTATACCTACCTATTGCTAAATAATGTGGTTTTCCACTTGGTATCTTCAAGTTTTGAAAGATTTTGATTGTTGAGAAGGTGGACAGTGGTACAGGCCTGCCATCTTTCTTCATGAAAAGCACAAACTCTTTACCTCTGACTAAGACTGTTGCTTCCCTCGTCAATGAAGGCTGTTAGAGAAAATATTAACTCGCCATTTGTTTATTTAGATACTTATTTTGGTTCTTGAATAGAAACTCTGCTCCTTTAAATTAATATGATCACATAGTGACAAGGATGTGTAGTTGCATTATTTGCAAAGTGTTGGTGTATGGCTCTTTAACAACCTTTAGAAAATGTTGTGCAGAAATTCGGGGAGGATCTCCATGCATTGAACAGAAAGAGGTTGGTAGCCTCTTAGAGGATGAACATTCCAAGTGTTATCTTCTAATTTTATTGCTTGGCAACACATCCTTCCGGTTTCTTGTGGAAGGACTGGAGACGTTTGATTTGTTTGTCGTTGTCTGGCTTGCTGTAGCACTACATTTCTTGAGGAGAGGGTGTACACATCCCACCATATGATAAATTAGAAGAGTTATGATTAAAGGAGATATTTATTGACTTGCATGCATACAGTGGAGAGGTCTTTTGATTGTTTCCTGCAAGAGATGGTGGGATGGGGTCTGATGTGAAATTCAGTGGTTTAGAGTTTGCAGTGACTTTTTCTAATGTATTCGTGGAAATCGGAGTGAAGAGCCGTCAATACCAACAGCGGCAGAGTGGTAGTCGAATCTGGATTGGTGCATGAGATTTGGGGAACTGGACCAGGGGATGTCCACCTAAATTTGGAAAAGAAATGGGGTGAAAGAGGCACTAGGCTGCCAGGATTTTTTTTTTGTCATCTTGATGCTCTGTACAAGCGAGAGGTGATTTTCTGGCTATATCACGCCTATTTGCCGTGATCATTGCTGGGCAGAGGGGCTGAGTGGCTTTTGTTGCTGCATGACCTTGAAAAATAGTTTGGCTCCGTTTGATTGTTCCATAGGGTTCGTTTTTTAGTACTAGGATTTCATGCAGTATAACATTTGCTTGTATTGCATTCTGTCAACTATGAGGCAGTAGGTGGTTGTGGGGGATTTTTCTACAACTGCTGCTCTTCGAGGTTTGTAAACTTTTGAAATATTATATCCTCGTTGAATCAATTTAAAGTTTTCATCGGTGACTGGAGGCAGTTTGTCTATAATACTAGAAAACTCGTTATTATAGAGCTGTACTGAAATTGAGGGCTCAGAGTTGGGTCTTGTGATAGTCTTACGGAAGGAATGACGGAGATTAGCTTTGTGTGCATATTAACTAACTTCCATCCTGTCGTATCTTTTGTGAATTAATACCAGATTGCATTTATTGGAAAAGGCTGGATGTTGCAGAAGGTAAGCATGCATCAGAATATGAGCAAGAGCAGTATTGCTTTCCAGAGAGGGGTCGGGTTTCTGAGAGAAAGCCGAGTAACAGCAACTCTGCACACTGATAAACAACACAGGATGACTCCATAGTCTATGGCGAAAAGCATCAGCAGTCCTTGAAATAAAACGTCAGGCTGAGTTCCTCTGTTCTTGGTGATGTTTCGTTTACTGTCTGCTATGCTTAATGAAATGTCAAGTTGTGCTTTAAGTACCGTGAAATGTTCTTAAATAGCTCAGAGAGTTCTACCCGCAAAAACGTATTCGGTTGTGTTGTGTTTTAGCTTGAATTGATCTGTTTAACCTTACACCAGTAAAGTGGGACTCCTGTTGAAATATGATAAATGAAAAAAATATACTGGTTCGAAAGGCGTTTTTATTAGTCTAAAACATTTTGTAACTATGACAGCATTGCAATCCTCAATGTGAAGTTCATATTTGGTAGATGTACCAGAAAGAGGCTGTATTTTTATTTATTTAAATAGTATTGTGCACTTTAGGTAACTCACATAAGTGACTATACCTGTCACTGACTTAAATACATGGATCGATTTACATTTTCCAATAGTCACTATAGTAAACTTAGAGAAACAAGTGAACATCTAACCCACAGACCACTCTGCCATTGCCTATCCACACTCCTCCCTCTCCTCTAAGTATGCCCACTACCTACTCCTCATCCTGGGCTCCACCCACTCTGCCTGGGACAACTCCTGGTGGCCCACAGCACTTGGAACGCCCCCACACCCACAGACATGCTATGCCAGCTTCAAAGGATCTTCAAGTGGATCCCCACCGAGTCCAGAAAGACGGTCACCCACGCACTCATCAGCAGCAGACTCGACTACGGTAATGCACTCTACGCCTGCATCACCCAGAAACTCCTCAAGGAACTGCAGAACATTCAGAATGCCTCCGCCAAATTTAAATCCTTAACATCTCCCGCAGCTGCCAAATCACCAGCCACCTGAGAGACCTCCACGGGCTCCCAGTCAACAAAAGAATCTCCTTCAAGCTCCTCACACACACCTACAAAGCCCTTCACGACGTGGGACCTGCGTTCCTCAACCACCGCCTCGCATTCCACGCACCCACAAGAGACCTCCACCTAACTGGCGCTGGCCAACATTCCACTTATTCGCAAGACCACGCCAGAGCAAACTCCTTCTCCTACCTTGCAGCAAAGTCCTGGAACACCCTGCTTCTCCACCGCAGGCAATCACAGTCTTTGCATCAATTCAGGAAAGACCTCAAGACCTGGCTCTTCGACTGAACCACAATGCCTTCAGATCAGCAGTCAAACCCCCGCTCGCCCTCCACCCCATTGAGATCCTTATGGGTGATTAGTCGCGCTTTAGAAGACACCTGATTGATTGATTAATTGATTTACCTATGCTAGCAGACTCTATGAGGTCGCCAAGGTACAATTAAAGGAGATAAATATCTCCACAAGGGAGCCTGAATATCTCAAGGATTTGAGATGTAAGGTACATTTTTGAGATACATTTCCTCAAATTCATTGCATTTGGTAAGTTCTTTTAACATTGGACACAGGAGCCTGAAACCGGCACATGCAATTCCGTTCTTCGAAAGCAGCAAACCCAAACCTGCAGATTGCTGATGCTCATTGTGAAGACCCTTGGCTATAGATTTCTGGGATCTTGCGTCCCCTATAATGCTATCAAGCATGTCCCTGCTGCCCTCCTGGGCATTCCCTGGCCAGGTGTAGGAGGTCCTCTTCTGCTGCTCCAAATGTGTTACAAGCACCCGAAGCATAAAGGCTATGTTCTGTTGTGAATGCACGATTGGACCGTTGTCAAGGACCAAAGCTGAACCAAATATGAATCCTATAATGAGTGACATGACGTCATGAATTTTGAGATGTGTGCAGAGATGTAAATGTGCATTCCAGCTTTACTGGTCACTGTAGTAATACTCGTAGGTCCTGCTGTAGATTGAGGCACAATTTAGTGCGCAAGCACTAATCATCCCATGGTAATACTAATGCTGAAAGGGACTTTCTATTAAGACGGGAGTCAGGATACCTTCAAGAAGAAGTTTATTCAGCTGTTTCATGAGTAACAGATGAGCGCGCGAGTGGTACAGGTGCCCGCAGGGCGTGGGAAAGGAAGGATGTAATATAGAGACTACATCTTAACACATCTCCTTCCTGAGGGGAACAAGAGGGAAGGGGGAGGGAGGAGAAAGAGAGGGGAGGCATATTAGTTACTTTCAAAATCCTTAAACCAACATGGTTTTACAATAACCCTTCCTCTACTACTGGTACTGGGTACCTCTGTGTCGCGATTTGCAGAAAGACCTCCCTGTCTGTCAAGTCTTATTCAGAGCCTCCTCTACAGGTGTAGTTACCTGTCATTTGACTGGTTTGAAGACTCCTCATGGCGTCTGGAATGACCCGTTACATTGTGCATTTCGTCTTGAGTACTCACATTGTCTTCATCTGAATCATAATCATCACACCACCCTTTTGCACCTCTTTTATCATGTCCCAGACTTCCTTTTGCAGAAGGCTATTGTACCTGTGGTGTGATGGTTTCATCCTCCTCAATTAATTCTCCACATCTGTTCTTGCACACTGAAAGGGCAGACGCATGCCATACTTTGCCGTCGCTGAGGAGGGCTGAATTGCAAAACATTCTCTCAACCATCAATGGCTTATTATAACTGCATTGCCCTTTTTCAATGAAACCACTTTGTTTGACTCTTACATAGTCACCCGCCTTAATAGTGACTGGCTTGGTGTTGTGCTTATGGCCACACTTCTCCTTGAACTTGTTTTGCGCCTGTGACAACTTCTCTTTTATCTTTTATAGAGCTCAATCTGCGCGTTTAGCTGTAACCATCCACCCTATATTGTCTTTGGATATAGTGGTTCGAAAGGACTGGCTGTGGGACACTCGTTAGGGGTTATTCTGTATGCCCATATCAAAGTGGATAATTTGTTGACCCACTGCAACCCATTGTTGGCCAGTTGTATGACTCCCTTGATAACTCGATTAAAACGTTCCACCGCCCCATTAACTGCTGGATGGTACACTGACGTGGTTTTGTGTGTAATACCATTTCTGCCCAGGTACTTTTTAAAGATGTCTGAGGTGAACTGTGGCCCGTTGTCGCTTACTATGGACTTGGGTAAGCCTTCCCTTGTGAAAACTTAGTCGAGGACTCTAACAATGTTCCCTGAGTCCCCCTTTCGTAGTATCTCTATTTCTGGCCATTTTGAGAAGTGATCAATGAGTACCACTATGTACACTTGCTCCTCCTTATTCCATAGCAGACCCATTAGGTCAATTCCCACTCTCTCCCACAGCATCTCTGGACTGCGCAAGGAATGTAATGCTGGTCTAAGCGTGAGTTGAGACATGTCTGAGTTCTCACATTGAATGCAGTTACTCACTTTCCTCTCTCACTTTCCTCTCTATAGCTAATTCATGTCCTTTACCGGTGATAGTCCTCATCGTTCTTCACGCGTCTGTGCAGTAATCTTCGTTAAGCTCCGTAATATGCAGGATATTTGTCTCCCGCGTAGGTTCTCTGGTGTGCTGTCCTCCTCGCCAAATTATTAAGACGGGAGTCAGGATACCTTCAAGAAAAAGTTTATTGTAGTAGAACAGCACACCGAGGAGGGAGGACCCCGCAGTAACCACAGACGTGTCAACTCCCCAAAGACTTCAACAGAATGACAGCTCCTCAGCTGCCGTTCTAGAACGTCAGCTGTTTCATGAGTAACAGGGGAGCGCGCGAGGGGTACGGGTGCCCGCAGGGCGGGGGCAGGGAAGGGAAGGAGGTCATATAGAGACTACATCTTAACACCGTCGAAAAGCTCTGTTTCTGAACGTGGTCACTGATAGATCTCTGCAGTCACTGTATGCCTTCATTCCTTTCTTAATCATTTAAAGCACGGCTCACAAAGTTCCTCTAAAGATGGATCAGTAACTCCTGAGACAACACAGTAATTCTAACGAGACGAGTTAATCTTCCCTGCATCAACACTGCGGATGAATCTTTATTGGAAACTGCAGCTGCGTGAGCGTCCCCTATCGGTGCCATTTTAAGTTGTGGAAATACTTTCATTGGAGTTCGTGCATCTCTTACAGATCGGATTTTTGTAGACTAATTAAAGTAGTAGAAGTGCATCCACCCAGAAAAAGGAGGACGCGCACACACTGCATTCCTTCTGTTAAGGTTAATTGTATTTTTAAACCTTATTAAAGGAGAGTAGGAGATGAGCTTTTTTAGTGTGGAGACTGACTATGAAAATGGCCATTTAATGACCATTAAATTAAGCCATAAAACTGCTGTCTGCGGTGAAATACTGAAAAAAAAGCTTGGGCAATAAAAGGTTAGGATAGTCGCATTAAAAGTTGCACTGGTATCAGGAACATTTCTGATCATCTAAAACGTGGCAGAACCAGCAGTAGTTGTAGATTTGGTTTATGTACTACGTTTCCTGCTGCCATTTATTTTCTGGTTGTCACACATTGATAAGTAAGTGCCATATTGCTAAACCGAATAATATTCGGGTGCCCCTCTTAGGTCGTGAGTTCAGTAATGTCGATGTGTGTATCACTGCAGAGCACGTGAAGCTTCAAGCCTGCTACAGCTCTTGTTTGTTGTCACATTTTTTTGCCTAAGCCATTAGATGTGCCTCGGCAGGTGTGCCTTGTGGACAGTAAATAGCATGTTAATAGATCTGATTAAGACAGGGCGTGTTCTTGGATGGGCCTCTGAGTTTTCCTTAGGTTTGGCACCTTTCCTTAAATAGACGAACACAGTTTAGGCCTATTTACTTATTTTCTTCTTGCAGAGACCTGTGGGTTCTTGCGGTGTCTTTGTTTCTTGCTAGGTCTCAACTCTTCTGGAAGCTTTTGAAAAATGAGATGACAAAGGACAAAACCCTTCTCCTTCACAGTGCTTGAGTAGTGCTTCAGAGGCTGCGAACTGTGTATGTTTCTAGCTCTCCTGTGCACTGCACTTTCCACAGTCATGGGTTTTGTGGTATTGGTCCTCCTACTGTACGCTATCCTTTTGCTGTGGTAGGCCTGGCCAAAGGCCCAGTTGTGGGTTTCTAGGCATGTTTTCTAAATCTTGTTTCTTCTAGAAGCGTGTTTCTTAGTCTTGAGAAAATTGCTCTTTGGTTTGGCACAGGCTTCTCTCTTGGCTGAACAGTTGATATGGAAGCTGTAGGCATTGTTTCATCTTGGTATCTTTGTCAGGATTTTCTTTACTGATGAATTCCTCAAGTCTTATCTGTGGTTGCTGGTTGCTTCCTTACAGGTCACACATTCCTTTGTAACATGTATCATATTAGATTTAGTACATATATAGGATTTCCCTTTCTTCTGAAGCATTGATCCCATATTAAAATTGGTGCCACCTAGGTAGTGCAGTTCTGAAGTTTATCTCAGGACTCCGGGATTGCATGAATCTTGCAGTTTGCTTTTCCCTTGTAAGAATACTTACTAATCCTTGCTTACCATTGGGTGGCTTTAACGTCACTCTCCTTTACCTGCTTCTTATTGGTCAGTCACTCTTGCTGCATTCTGCTTCCACTTTGTCTTCCTGTCTTCTGTGGGGCACCAGCGAAGTATAGTTTCCGGTCTGCAGCCAGGGTCCTTTCACTGGCCACAGCGTGCAGAGGTACTTTGATTTTAATGCTAATTTAGCACTCCATAGGAATGCATGTTTGAAGGCCTCTCTACTCCTGCCTGTCCCTTGCTTTCTTTGTTGCTTGCTCCCGTCCATCGCACCGGGCCTCATTCAGAACATGCATTCTGAGAAAAAAACGCTCAACCACCGAGTGCCAGAGTGCTCTTCAAAACATTACTAACACATTTCACAGCTATACATTTAAGCAGGAGATCGCGGGCGAACATTTTCTTATGTAATAGTCCAGAGCAGTAACATTTGTCACCTCAGCAGACGAACTCATTTTCAAGGAATATTTTGGTGGTTGAATACACCACATCCGTGTGCTGGTCGGTCGTACGTTCTCCCACTGTGTTTAGAGCGAGTGTAAACCAGAAGAGGTGACGGTCTTTCAGAGAAGCAGTGGCGCCCTTGAGGGCAGGGTGGAGGGCGACTTCCATTCAAAACTGAATCAACAGCCGCCCCACTGCATGATTAGGGGGGGGCTTCTGGCTGGTTACGTTTACCCTGCTGCTGCGATGTCCTAACTGTAAACGTTCTGCCACCTTGGGGACGGTGCGAGGACCCAATGTTTGTCTTAGGATCTAACGCGATCCTTCTAATGTAGTTTTCTACTGGAAACGTATGTTACCGCGAATAGCCCGACAATGTTATTCACCTATACCACTGAAAGACGTCGTGTGATCCTGTACAAACCCTTTCTTCTCCCCATCTCCTAGTTTTTGGGAAGAGTTTTAAGAATGGGCTGAATTGCTGTTATTGTGTGGCACAGGATTCGTTAGATAGCGGTTGCTTGAAGTTCGTTTTGCGAACGAAAGGAGCCATTCCTTGTGTCATTTCTTTCTATATGCGATGTTACAATGCTTAGCCAAGAAATAATATTTGTATCGGTAATATGCAGTGTAGTTCCCTTTCAAAGGATAAAACTGTAGCAAAAGAAAAGCGAGCAAATGCTGTTAGCACGCTGGTGTTCGCTTGGAGTCATAAAAAATATGTAAATTGATACTTGTATAGCGCACTACTCACCCCCAAGGTGGAGGCCAGGCATCCTTAGCGTTGTGGGGGCCGTTGTGGAGATTAAGCAAGCTATTGCCCAGAGTTGCAGAGTGGGACTCCATGATTGGAATAGGCACCGAGGCAAGAATTATCAGGTCCATGGAACTTTTGAGCCCAAGACCCGCCGAGGCGGGGAATTGAACCCTGGTCCCGGGCTAGACCTCTGCATCAGGGTCTGCCGCTCTAACCATTGAGCCACACATAAGGTGCTGTCTAAAACCGATACAGTACAAGGACAGCACATTTTCAGTGCAGATTGCAACCGCTCTCTGTGCCTCATGGGTGGCTGCATGTTCACTGCCCTCGCTACTTGCATTTAAGACGGTGCTAACATGAAAAAGAAGCTCCTCGATGACACGTTGCATCTCTGAATGAACTCATTTGAAGTAACTTTAAGTGGTATCTGAGAGCATTTATACCAAATAATCAGATTTCACTTCTCAGGATGAGTTATCTAAAATAAATCACTCCTCTGTTCTTCGTTGCTACTTTCACTAGCCTTTGCTTTGCATTGACCAAGAGGAGGCAGAGGTACATGCCAAACGGCACCGTCCACAGCTCTGCCTGGAGTGTAGGTATTTATCGCTCGGCTTAATGTGCCGCTTTTTGACTGCGATTTAAAAACTCTGCAGCTGCGACCTGGTAAGGAGCGCCTTCGTATTTTATTGGCCGTGTCTATCTCTATTTTCGTCTTTTGATTTCCGATTGCTATTTTAATTGCAATCCTTGTTTAACCCCCACCACTCAACACATGCAGTATATTAAAGTGAATATGTCCTCAGTGGTATTTATTTTACCGGCCTCTGGATGTTGAAACGCTAATGTGTCTCAGAAGGTCACATGGTCATTTCAGCTGTAGGAGTATTAGCCATTCGGAATTTTATCAGAATTAAATGCAGTGACACACATCTTACTTGCACGCGCACATACAACAAAATCATTACATCACGTGCATTCCCTCACTGAGCTTCATAAAAGGATGAGTAGCCGTAAACTGGCAGTTACTAACACAGACACACACACCCTGTACAGCAGGCAGATTAACCCACTGATCTTTCTTAGCAGGATTCAAACCTACGTCCACTAATTTACTTGGACCTCTCTGCTGCAGCACCATTACGCTACAAAACAATTTTACCCGAATTCTGTTCTGCTACCAGTAGGACACAAACTGTCTCTGCATCAGGTACTTTACACCTCCATGCTACATTGCAAGGGACTGCACCTGCAAGATGTCTGCAACGAATTTCTTTGCTGTTTCTGCCTTTTCATTGTGTTATTCCTGTTCCACTCACCTCTTTTATAGCGCCCTTTTTCACTGCACCCAAGTCACTCCCACTTAATACTTTTGTCACTCTTTCCTTTCTTGGTTAATATGTTCCTGTTCCCTCCCTTTTGTTTGTGAAAACTGTATTCTTCTGTTCCTTCTTTCTCTCTTTAGCAGTGACGAAGCAAGGAGGGGGGGTGGTGAGGGAGGGGGCAGGGTGCCCCTTGCGCCACCAGTTTCAGGGGCGGCAGCCTCCTCCCCTGTTAGCTGACGTCTCGGGTGTGGTACGCGCCCTCCCACTGCTTTAAATTGCCGGTTGTATGGACGGGAACCATTGAAGAGATCCCTACTTTGTATAGTGGATTAATGGGAGAAACAGTTTTCTAAAGTTCATGTGAGAATTCAACAAGGAGAAACTCCTTTTTAGAACCCCTGTTATATTCAAAACATTGACGGATCCAGTCTAAATTATACAGGAAACCTATGACAAGAAACTCGCCGTTACAGTATGACAGTTACCATCCCAGGTCTTTGCGGGATAATTTACTGATTGGCTAGTTTACAAGAATATGGTGCAACTGCTCGGAAACTCTGAATTACAAACAGCACTCTGCGGCTCTAAGCAAACACCTTTTTGTGGTGGCAAAACCTGTTTCTTCTGATTTGACGAGCAGCCAAGCAGGCCCGTTAGAACAACAGGGATGCTTTTTTGAAAGCCATCATCGTCCAGAGAATAACCGCTTGATATGCGCAAGTACTTTCTGTTGTCTCTCCTCTTCCGTACAGAAGTCCATCTGGCGGTATCGGAAGACACTGAACAAGGGTTCGAAGGAGCTTCCCACCTACTTTCGCTTTTCAATGTGGACCTAATCTGAGGGATCCGCTAGTACTTACTAGACCGCTGGCAAAACAATACGACTATCAGGGTACTCTTTGGTCTCTTTCAAAAGTAATTGGACAGTTCAATAAACCGGTCACTAAGGTTGACCTTGGCATTTGTACCCCATGACAGAAACTGGAATCGGAGCAATCTGATCTACATGATCACATGCCGCTGTGGACGTCGGTACATTGTCCTCACCATGCGTAAAATCAAGATCAGGATTTCAGAACATTGAAATACAATAAAATGTAAACGTGACATACTAAGTTAACCCAACACTACCTTGAGGCAGGACATAGTGACCATGACAATGACTGGGATGTTATTGACGAACCATTCCGGCTCCCCACAGGCTAGAGGGTCAGTCTATCTTACACAACATGGAACAATGATGAGTCTTTAGACTCATGATCCCTATCAGGGGACTTAATGATGAGAACCCATGGAACATTTTGAGCTAAATGCATTTGACTGCGTGTCTCCCTTCCAGTAGTTTTAACATAAGTATAGCTTAGGACCGAATTCATGCCAGCATATTTTGGAAACTATTTTTGGGGCATTTTTCAGTCAAGCTTTTCCACCAAACGTCAGTTTAGCGGTGGTTTTCTCTCAAAAGAAACAAGCTCTCCGGGTGCACATGGATATTTGTTCCCTCATCAGGTTGCCTTACTACTCCTATATGTATTTTTGACCGTTCTCCTTTTTTTCTGGCAGCTGTAGTTCTCTCTGCCTCAGTGACATGTTTTTTTATTACCCAGTGAATAGCCCTGGTTTACCATACCTCGTAACACTTACCGTAAGGAGGTCTAGGACTACATTTCACATCCGTCCCGGGTCACGCTCCAGTGAAATCCTGTCACCCTGTCCGAGACTGTATTTGAGGTGCGCATCTATAAGTCCATTGCGCTCCTCATCCTGGGCGGACTTTCTTGACCAGCAACGGACTCCTTACAGGTACCTTTATCTTTGGCCTCTGTCACTGCTTTGGGCTTGTGTCAGTAATTTGGCATATTTTGCCGGTTGTCTCGCTATTGTGGTTTCTCGAGTACACGTTTGCGCTGATTTTCAGCAAGTACCTTTTGTATGTGTGGTTGTTTGGGACGCTATTTCACTCTTCTTAAAGAGGTTAGAGACATCGGACCAGCAGTTTTATGAACAAGAGCTTGATCTCTGTTAGACATGGCATTTCCCTATGACGCATGTCTGTTTTTGGTGTTATGTTTACCGCCTGTGACTAGCGCACATTTGATCTTTGGGATTTTCAGTTTGCGAATTTGTGGTTTTCTGATATATTATCCACAGCATTGGCCTGGTCTGTTTAAGGCTTTTGGGGAGTTGGGGTCAATACACCATACCGTAGTGGTTAAGCTTGTTGAAATACAGTGGCACCACAGTTGGGTGTCTTTTCACCATGAGCCACTGTTTGGGCCTTGTGGTGGCACTTTGAGTTTTATTGCGCTGTCACTATATCCAAAAGATATGGATATGTTTGTGAATGATTAGAAAATCTCAGGACTTACATTAATATATTACTGTGGTCTCTTGATTGTTTTACAGATGCTGACAACGTTGGTCAAAGCCACATTTAATGTGACATTGAAATTTCATTAAAAAACCCTTTCTTAATTCTGTTTTATTCTTACTTCACTCACAGGGTGATATGATAACACTCTTAGGTCCTGAAGAATGCCACACACCACCTTGTAGGGCCATTAGTATTGGCAGATACATGTTGACTCTCAGTTTCACTTACAAGGTGAAGTTTCACCCTCTATTGTTTTTAATGTGCTCCATGGGAACATTGATTAAAATTGTGTTTAAATACACCTTGAGACCTTTTAAAATTCCTTCCACTTTGCTTTCACTTACATTCTGTCTACCTTCAGCCCAACCAGACAGCTCATATTGGAATTAACACTGACCCACTAGCCTCAAGTGCTCCGCTCCTTCGTGATAATGTTAGCCCACACCACTATCAGGTTTGCTAGTTGTGTAAGGAAGAACCTAATGATGAAGCATGCCGCCAAAGGGTGAGGGAGGATATCCGTCCTAAAAACAAAATATTTTCTGTTCTCTACGGTTTCTTTTCTTTCAGGGAAACCTATAACTTGGAAGCACATTGAATCCGTCTCTTGCTAAAGGTAGACTCCCTGTGCTATTTTTGTGCTGCACTTGTGTTGGGAGTGACATAGGTTCAGTCTCTAAATGCTCCCTTTTGGGCCCCTTTGTGTTAGTCAAGTATCCCATCAGAAATTACATCCTCAACATCACTGGTGGCTTCACATGAAATACCCACTGACATAATTAGTGCCATTGCGGTTACCAGTAGGGAGGCAAGGTGGCTGATGAGACTAAGTGCAGATCCCTGTCAAAGGCCAGACTCTGCTGTTAAAATCTACTTTGCATAATGAAAGCATTAATATTGAAAAAGCCGATGTCAATATGAACAACGATACATTCATGTAAAAAAAAAACAGCATTGCATCTTTATTGACTAATTTGCCTGTTGTAAACTCCACATCAACCCGTCTCAGAAATGCGTAGTCAGGCAGGCTACACAGGCCTGAGGTCGCTGATTGACAGGTCACAGGTGAGGTGGGGTGGGGTGGCATGTAGCCGGCATACAGATGCATGAACATGAAATTCCAGATAGGCGCAGCAACACCTGATGTAACGTAAATGTGTGATGTTGTGGTGCTGTTAATTCCAGCAAACTGTGTTTTGTCTTAAGTATTGTGATTGTGCTTTTGTTGATGATCCAATCTTTCATATGAAGGTGCTGCTATTTCTCACAAACTATTTGATGTCCTGAGTCAATATCGTTTAGATTCTGTTTTTATTGACAAATTGCAATTTTCCTATGTTGCCACCCATCACATGAATTATTTATGAAATATTCATCTTGAATTGGGATTTATCTGTAGATAGCGCTTAGCTTGTAGTTACGTAATTAGAACTAGTAACCCCTGTGTATATTTTTCCCATGAGTAGATCAAAATCAAAAATTCCCTAAAGCGAAGAAACTGAGGTATCTTGTCCTATAAAACTGTTCAGACGTATGGTGGAGTCACCATAAAAAACATATGCAAACCAGATTCCCCACATAGGCTAAAAACCTTAATAAGGTTTGTTGCCAAGAATGGCATGCATACACGAAGGCACACACATTTCCCTAGCCAAAGGAGGGAACTTTTGACACTAATGTAACCGAGCACATAAGAACGTACATACAAACCAAATGCACAGGTCAAAATAAAGACAGGAGAGAGGCATTATTAGAACTATGGACTATCTTCGAGGAATCCCAGATTGACAGTCCTGCACTACAAATAGCAATCAAGGTGTCTGCACCTCCCCTAACATATCCAGGTATGGTGATTCTCTCGCCTGCTTTCCCCGCATTAGGATACTCCACTCCACCAGTTGAGGAAGCCGGCGGGCCCCCACCGAACAATGAACAGTTAGACCTAGACATGAGAGATTAACAGGGCAGCAGGTCCAGGCAGTCCCAGCACAACCCCAGTCCGATGCGAGGTCTCCCAGAAGTTCGACACCCCGGTCTGTCGTGTCCGATACATAGAACCCCAGCAGCGCTGAGAACACGCACCCCCACTGGTCTAGGTGAACACACACGAGTGACAGGGAGGTTTGTAGTGGTTTCAGACAGTCATACAGCTAGCAGGAGTGAGGAAGGGGGCCCCAGTCCCTTGCGGACCGATTACGAGGTTGAGATTACAGGTCTTGCTCAGTCAACCAAGGGAGAAAGACAGGAGCCGATGCTCGAGGCAGAAGCGGCACACAATGACTCCTGCCTCATACCGTCAACCACTAGCCGACCACAGGAAGAACCAGTAGACCTGGTATTCATGAAGAATACACTAAACTTTGTAATAGGCACTGGGGCGACAAGGTCATGCCTAAGGGAAGGGATAGGCCCCTTATCGAAGACACCTCTGTTGCGCAGGGGTTCTCGGGTACGGTATCAAGGCTCCCCTTCACAAAACACCTTGAACTAAAGATAGGAGGGAATCAGTGGACAGTTATTATATACCCCCTCATCCCCGACTAATAGGATAAGATCTGCTAGCCAAACAAAAAATGACCGTCCAGTTTACCGATGATGGGACCATGTCCTGCTCTTCCCCAGAGGCTCCCACCCTAGGATCCTTATAATTGAAACACCCCCCAAATCCCGAGTATACCAGCAAAGACACCACCTACCAACCAGACCACCTGCACTGAGGTGGTCTTGGCATACATGGGAGGACTCTTGGGTATCGGCAAACAGGTTTGCAGTGGGCATGTCGCACGCACCGCCTCCTAGTTGAGACGGCTCAAAGGACAAAAGCGTTTGTAGCTAGAAGGGTAGTTAAGGAAGAAGAGAGACGTGATTAAACTACACACACGTCCACTAGGTTGACTGAGACAAAGCAAGAAACGGGGGCAAGGCATGATGCAATGGCCACAACGGCTCAGTTTATGCCACCACCACGGCACATCCGTGCACCTGGGAGAAGCAAAGACGAGGCTGCCTGGTGCCATGGGGTGCATTTGCCCTACCTAAGGACCCCTTTCCGTCTGAACGCATTGCTATCGTAAAAAATGCTGCACATAGGGGAGGTAGAAACTCACTGTGAGGAAATGCCCCCCACTGATCACAGGGAAAGAAGTCTGAATATGAGACGGGTGGGCAGACACACACCCTTCACTCTGTTTTCCCTCAAGGACGATCCTTGAACAGGAGCAAACCCAGAAGGACACTGCTAAATTAGTCCCACACAAATCGAAAAAGACAGCCCTCGAGGGGGCCACGTTTTCTGCAAGCATGCCAATCTTAAAGGGAGCTCTACCACAAAACCCCAGAGAGCTTCAGCCTAGCTATAGCGGCAGAGGCCAGGGAGGTTAAAAACAACCAGACCCTAGGGAATGCTACTATTGCCTCAGGATGGGCCACCTGGCAGACAGATGGCAGTTAAAAGCATACTACACACAGAGATAGATGGGCCAGGGCCAGCCACCACAATATCCTCATCCACACATCCACAACACCAAGCCCAGGGATTCCTGAATGCAACTTACATTCAGCCGCTGGGAGGTCAATCAGCAGTCGCACCACCACAACAGGGAGCATGTAGTTGGACAATCGCATGGCAACAGCAACCACAGACAGGGAACTCGGCCCAACAGGGGCTGGGGCTGCAGTCTCGGCAAGGTGGGATAACTGTCTGGGGAGGTAATGCCTTCACACAAACACAAGAGTACAAATGTACAGTGAGATAAACCTCAACAGAGTTTATATCACCCATTCACCCCATTCCAAAATTTAACTGTACCAAAACCAGAAAAAGAACCAAATAGACAATGTTGAGAATACAAACTTTTACTTGTATCTAAGGATTCAGGGCTGGTGTATGTATGTGCTCTGTCGCTCGGGTATCCTCACTAAAGTTCACCATTAAGAACACCTGCAGGTGCCAAGACTCCACTCTGCTGCCGATATCCCAGGGCGGGGTTGGCTGGCCACACCCCAGGGGGTTGGGCAGTCTGAAGAGGGGGTGAGGCGGCTCCCAGACAAAGTACTTAATAAAAACAGGCACCCTGGTCCCTGCATTCAAAGTCAATGGGACTGGTTCCAATTACCAAGTTGAAAGGTCCCCATTCTCAGGCATTCGGCCCAAGACCCATGTTTTCTCCATGGTGTGTTGCCACAAAAGTTCCTCCAAAACCAGAGGGCTCCACTCAGTGGAGGCCCCTTTTAGTTCTAAAATGAAGCTGTCCTCAAGTGACGGGAGGCCTGATTCCCGTATGCCTCGGATAGTGAAGATCCCATAACCTCCACAGCACAAGCACATCTCATATCACATGAACATTGACATAAGCTTTACATCCTTGGCCAGGGAACAGAGTACAGTGATCTCTGAGCACAGTGTCTGGCCTTTGGCCTGTACCTGTGCTGAAAACCCTATCCCAAGTACCCTGTTGGTAAAGCCTCAGTGGTGTACAGTCTGTTAATATTAAATCAATGTAATTGTAATTTTAAATCTAATATTATTTATATAGATACGTGAATTTCAGAACTATTTGTATAACTTGTATGTCGTATATTGTTTCCACTAGGGCAGGATAACTTGACCTTTCATTTTTGACACTTCAGAGTATCTTTATTACTTTTGCACTTCTTATGGTCCTTTCAACCTGCCTTCTCGTTCCAGTCAGTTTGTCACACATATAGAGAGAGCGTGTTTTTCGTTTACCTGACTTTGGACCGGATTACGATGTCGGGAGGAAAGCCTCCAACCAGCGGTCGGGGGCTTTCCGCACGTCATGGTAGGTTTAAAGTTTAAACCTGTGGGGGGATTCCGACGTGGTCCAACGGGCTCCGTCAGAAAGTCAGCGTATTCCCTCAATCACGACGGCTCCGCCATTGGGATAATGATGTCCATTTCCAACAGCCATTCCATGCCATGTCAAAGGGATATTGGGGGACCCTGGCAGGCCCCCCTCACCCTTGGGGCCCTGCACATTTGGGCCTGGGGGGAAGCACCTATGGTGCCCCCTTAAACATCCCTCCACCGTGTGGCAGGCACCTCACGATGTTTCAAAACATAAATTATTCAATGGAAGCTTGTGCTGCAGGCCTTTTCCGCACGCCGCCCAAGCTTCCATTGTGAAATGGATGTTTGCGACTGCACCTAGTGGTGGTCGCAATGTAATAAATAGTGCGGTCAAAATCACTGACCTAAGGTCAGGCTATTTCTTTCTGCAACGGTATTGTTTGCCCGACATCGTAATACGTTTGCAAGTATCCTGTGGTATCCAAAATTACTTTCTTGGATAATAATGCACGTTTCCTATTATGTATTTTTACATTACATGTTTAATTTGATTCAGAATATAGCATATTCTATGAATTCTAAACTAAAATGCAAAACAAAGTTGATTTGTACCGGACGGTGCAGTTCTAATAAAAATATTGTGTGTTGTCAAGCAAGTTTATTATTTTTGAAATACTCAGAAGTTTGCATCAGTGTTCAGATTGTAATGGCCACCGATTTCACAAAGAAAATTCAAATTTGTTTTCTTGTGGAGGAAATACTCATTTAAAAAACATAAAGGGCAATGATAAATCACAACAATGTATTTTGATATCCATTTTAAATCCATTGTTGTGCCTAGATAATCGTACCCCTGCTGAAAAGAAGTTCAGACAGTGTCGATTTCTAGGCTTGCCAATGTTAAAAATCAATATTTGATATCATTTGTATGAATTATGCTAAATAATTACTAGGTCTGGCATAATATTCAAGTTAAATGTATTTTGAAAACACTACTGTTTGTTGTGGATAGTAGCCAGCACAACATATACAAGAAAGATAGCTTGGCTGATTTCACCATCTCCTACAGAATTCTGTAAGCTAGGTGCTGATAACTGGCTTGCTACTCAATAAGGGCAACTGGCCTTTCATCCTTGTTCTTTTATAAAATTAATTATTCTGAATGATTGAATACATTTTGAATTTGAGTAAAGTACCTTTGAAAGAAGTGTCCAGCAGCGAGAGTGCAAATTAAGTACTGTGGAACAATTTAACTCTGTATTAAAATGAATGAGTAGTTTCGTTTAGTGTCACTTTTTAAACTAAATATCCTGATGGTGTTTCTGACTTGGGGAAGTAAGTGGATGTCTATAGAATGCTAAAACGTATTATAAAATGCTCAGTCTTAAGTAACTCGCTCAGCCTTATTTTACTGCACACTGCAGTCTTTATGTAGTATGCATTCAATACCAGCTGTGGAGGCTTTAAGTGATAAGCATTGGCAAAGCTAATAGACGATAAAACTTACTGACTTTGCCTTTGCTTAATCCTACATAGCCACTGTGGATGCACGCAGATCTCCAGCGACTATCCTTGAATCAGTTTTTATATTTTACAATTATTTTTTCAAATATGTCAAATGTGGATGTCCACACATTTGCTTCAGCCAGCTGTGTATGAGTTTTATTAAACTATTTAAAAATGCATTAAAAGATAAGCAGCAAGCTTTTTAAAATACATTTATTTATTTGCTTTTATAGGTGGTTCATTACAGCATATACATAGTATCACAAGAAAACCAATTCAGTTTCCTTTGGCCTATACTTGCCCAGTTGCTGGCAGCAGTAAAAGCAGATTAGTGTGCATGTGTGGCAGTTATCCATATGTACAACTCCACAGTTTTGAGGAGCACAATAGAACTTTTCATGAAAGAGTCTAAAGGGATCTTTTATAAATCACAGAATTTCTACACTGTTTGCATTAAAGCGAATGACAGCAAAATAATCTATTAATCATATGATGCACAGATTATTTTCACAATTCAGAATGTTTTTCATCATCTTTATTCAAGAATTACTCAAATATTAAGGTAAAAACAGGATGTCAAATCCAAGATGAAAACAGCCTCCGCATTTTATGGGTTCACACAGAAGTCCTCTTTTCGTCAAGCAACAAATTCTGTCGGTCTTTGCCGTGCATTCCATCGGCCATGGAAGCGTGTAGTGCCCCCTGATCCTCGTTAGAACCAGCCGTCAGCAGTGTCATGAATCGTGACACTGCTGACAGCTGGTTCTAACTTTCTAAGGCTGATAGAATTTGTTGCTTGACGAAAAGAGGACTTCTGTGTGAACGCATAAAAGCTCTTCTGGATTGCCCAATTTGGGGAGATTACAAAGAAAGAGCGGAAAGGAACAAGATAACTCGTTTGAAATTGATTGTGCTGTTGGTAAGCCTACGAGGCACTGGATTTAAAGAGGTGATATGAGGTTGTAATAGTGGACCAGGATTGTTCAGCTTCTGAACTGGTGGTTCGAAGATAAGACTTCCCGCGATTTTGAGTGCTGTCCTGAAGAAGTCCCATGAATAGGGGGGACGAAATGCGTAGGCTGTTTTCATCTTGGATTTGTCATCCTGTTTTTACCTTAATATTTGAGTAATTCTTGAATAAAGATGATGAAAAACAATCTGAATTGTGAAAATAATCTGTGTCATATGATTAATAAAATTATTTTGCTGTCATTCGCTTTAGTGCAAACAGTGTATAAATTATGTGATTTATAAAAGATCCTTTAGACTCTTTCATGAAAAGTTCTAGTGTGCTCCTCAAAACTGTTGAGTTGTATGTATAGATTAGTTTTTTTCCGGTTGGCCCAAAAGAGTGAGCACATTTGATAACGTCTGGGACTAACGGAGTGCAGGCAGAATTTAGGCCATAGCCGTTATTTTGTTGTGATATTAGTTATCCGTATGTGATGCCGCTTTCACAATTCAAGTATTGGGCGTCCATGATTCTAAAGGTCTTAGATCCATGCACAATAAGCACAGCTAGAAGAGAGCAGGTTGTTCATACACTACGACTTCTGTGATTGCTGAGTCCAACTATAACAACTATAGCATATAACGCAACTCAACCTCGGGCATATGGTAAGGAGCTACCTTGTTGTCGTTTCTCACTATACCTATGGAATTGCGTTAAGGCATGATCTGGGAAGCAGCTAACTGTACCCGTCTCCTAGTTTGCCACATCCCCAGGTCAGCATCAACAGGATTCCCATCTATTCATCATCCACCCTCACATAGGCTATTGATTGGTGGCTTAGCCCTCTTCTCTCATAGTCTTGTCAGTGTTCGACCTCCCTCCTCCACTGAAAATGCATGGGCCCCGCCAGAGGAGATGGTCAGTGCATTGCAAGACCCTTTCCAGTAGGTACCAGTGCCAACCTCAAAAATCTCCTCCTATCCCTTTGCCCTTGGAGCGGTAGATAGTCCTAGAAGACCTCTCTATCTGCATGAGGTCTGACTGGTATAATGTGTTTTCCAGGGCTGCCATCACCTTCTGCCAGAGCTGGATTTTGCTTGGAAAAAAGAGTCCTATGGAGAAAAGCAGTGTCCAGTTAACTACATCTATGCATTTTTTAGCGGCTTTGCCCTTTTTAGGTCTCGCCTACGCAGTGTGCATGCACTGCATAGGAGACCTTAAGCCGTCGTGCAGCTCTTTTTACAAAGCACATACTCGTGCTTGTTGCGGCATACGCCTTGCGGGAGTGCGCAGCAGCGCGCCACAAGCACGAGTATGTGCTTCAAAAAAGAGCTGGCTTGCGTGCGCACGCATGCACGCACCACTGCATAACGAGCTCTGTCCACTCATGCTCCCGTAAGGTCTTGGTCTAATGCTGCCTCTGTTACCATATTAACCAAACTGCTTGTCGTCAGAGGTGCCATCTGTGCAGGTAAAATAAGTTTTCTTTAAAATAGGCATTACGGACAAATCTTTGATTTGATGATTTTTACTGGCGCACACACGCACCCCTCTCAAGTCCATGCACTGCACAGCGAGCTCTGTCCACTCTTGCTGGAAGCCTCCCGCAGGTCTTGGTCTAATGCTGCCTCTGTTACCATATTAAACAAACCTACTGCCACTGCTTGTCGTCAGAGGTGCCATCTGTGCAGTAAGTTTTCTTTAAAATAGGCATTACAGTCAGATCTTTGATTTGATGATTTTTACTGGGTTTTTGGGAACTACAGTGACGGCATTCACCCCCCGGCACAGTTAATGTTTTGCCACGATCAGATGCATGCCTTTTAACCACAAGCCTGCTTGTTTGTATCATACACCCACTACTCTAAGTAGGGACTGCTGGAACCAGTAAACACAGATGCAAAGAAAAAGTACATTAGGCCAATCCAATCTACATAGGACGATTCGATTTCTGAATGTCTCTTGTGAGCCTCCCCCTCGCTCCCTCACCCCTCGAAATCCAGGAGCTCCCGTGTTGATTTAAAAGCAGCACTTTCAACCTTCAAAGTGTCCCGTTGCAATGGAAATGACACTGCGCCACGGGAGTCTGCAGCTGTCGCGAGCATTCGCGCCCATCACATCCACTCCTTTGAAGGCAGAATATCTTTTCTGGAACCGTCACAACTAGAGCTTTCAAGCCGCTCGCATGGCCAGTGTAGCAGGACAAACGTGCATTCACTGTCCTCGTTGCGCTGTCCCTCCCACTTGTACTGCCTTCCGCTTCCCTGGCGTCGGTCCCGTTTGCAAAACTGCTCCGGACTCAAACCCCCCCCAACAGTATCATTTGCCTCATCTAATTCCCATTGTCACATGTCGTGCCAATAAAGAACCTGACTGGCGTTCTAACACTCATCGAAACCAACTTAAAGGGGCACGATTTTCAGACCACATGGAAATATACAGAACATTCAAGTGTAAGAAAAAATACAAGCTCGAAAAATACACTCTGCTTTCAAGGAGGACTGATATATGCCAGAAAACTACTACCACGTGTGCCCAAAAATTAGCCATCGTCCAATACAGGCGCCCAGGGCAGCATGCATGCTGCAGGAAATAGAAATATGAAGCCACTCGAATTAAAAGAAGTAAATTCATACCAGCAATCTAAAACTCTAGCTTTTCTGGCATGTCCGGTATTTCTGAGAGGCAGTGAAGTGAATGGTTACAAGAACTCAGTGACTAACCCTTAAATTGGTCCGTGCTCAAGGAGGCAGTGCTTAGTAGAACCATCAATGACAACCGCAGATGCCCCATTAGCTTCCATGGCCTACATAACACTTGCATATCACTTACTCTCCATTCACAAAGCCAACAATATCTAGTGTGCTATATGAAGTGCTATATTATAGACAAGAATGCCACATACTTACACATATTCTTTACTGCTACTTGCTTGGCATAGCCAATAGGTCTCGCCTTTGGGACCTTATAAGTATTTAGTTATGCAGCACAATATCCTTGGTGCAACAACATCAACCGTTGCATGGCTAAACACTTATAACATCCCAAAGGCGAGACCTATTTGCTCTGCCAATGCTTGTTTGTGTTGAACCTATGTGGGGTGAGATATGTCATGTGAAAGTAATTAAACTGAGTGTAGCGGAATCTGGTGTTGCATGATGCAGTATGAAAATGTTCCAACACCCTGGCCCATTCCCTATCTTGTAGTTCCCGCCGCAGTGCAGTTTCACATTACCTCGGGGGGGGGGGGGGGGGGAGGGGGGGAGTGACAGATCTGTCTGAGTTTGAAGTAAGGCTGATGTATAGCTAGTTAACCAACTGACAGCTGCCTCCAAATATGAGAACAATTTGTAACAGTTTGTGTGTCGGTAACTCGACCAGTCCTGCTTGGTATATCTGAATTATGGCCGGAGTTGCCGCCGCATACGTTAGGAATTGTGAGGCGGGTAATACAGCCTCTGTGATGAGCGCCCTGGTGGTCTGTCAGGCCTCTTCAAAACAGTAGCAGACCGTCAGCAGCAGTCCAGTCCGTAGGTCTCCGTGCTGTAAGGTATCCACCTCAGGGAGTGGAAAGGCCCTTACAGTGATATCGTTGGGGAATATAGGTGGGAGCTGTCCGTGAACTGGGTAAATTTTCTCCAGCACCGCAGGTCCATTTGTAATAATTTGGTGAGTGAACCCAAGGGGCAGTGCTCCCCCAAGAGAAGGAATATCAGTGCCCCTTCTCTCTGTGGTGCACCTTAACAACCCAGCTCTTACCGGTAGAGTTCAGCTATCCATCCGGCAAACTATTGCACCTGAGCCACAGTGTGGTACAGCTCGAAGTTTGGGCCTCTCAGACCGCCCTCTCTAGTCGGGCATTAAAGGATGCGTAAGGAAGTCCTACATCTGCCTCCATCCCATGTGAGCTCACGTGTCACGGTGTCTAGGGATTGGAACCAAGATCTAGGTATTCACAGTGATAGATTCGCAAAGAAGTAGAGCTCTCTGGGCAACGTGACCATTTTGATGAGTGCTATTTTTGCCATTATGCAAAGTCGCAGTGTGCGCAAGAATGCTACACTATCCTTCAGTGAGCAGAGCACACCCCCAGGTTGTCCTCCTGGCCTCTGTGATAGATTTTGATGCCAAGATACTCTAAGGTCTGGGGTTCCCATAGGATACCCTGAGCGCGGACAGCCTGTGTGCTGGCGCACGTCTTTCCCTATTTGATTAGAAGCCGGCTGCTGCACCCACATCACGTAGCTTAGAAGCCACCAGAACACTCCTTTCTCGAAAAAATAAAAGTATATTGTCTGCATACAGGGAGATATGTTCCCTGTCGTGGAGTGGTATGCCTCTACCCCGTCCTTCCCTATTATCCCTCAGGATAATACTGGAGAAGGGTTCAATGGCTCCTGCAAAAAGCAGGGGGGATAAAGGGCACCCCTCTTTGGTGTCTGTCTGTATCTCAAAGGGTTCTGAAAAAGTTTGCTCCAATTTCACGCGTGCCTGTGAACCGTTGTTCAACAGTGTAAACCAATTGTCGCAGTCAGAACCTAGGTTCATGTGTCGCAACACAGCGTGAATGTATCACCATTGCAGAATATCAAAGGCCTTTTGCATTTCGACTGAAGGGATGACAACATCAGGGAAGGCCTCCGAAGTGGTCTCATCCAATGTTTGTTAAAAGCGTCAGATGTTTCAGGAAGTATTGCGATCGGAATAAATTCATTTTGGTCTACGTGTACCAATATGTGTAAATGAGGCTGCAGACTAGGATTTTACTAAGTATTTTATAATCCATGTTTAACATCAACCGATGGCGGTAGGAGGAAGTCTCCTCCAGTTTCTTTCATGGTTTACGTAGGGCTATCAATAAAGCCTTCCAGCAGGATGGGTGTAAATTGTTCTTCTTCCAAGCTTCCCTGTACAGCTCCACCAATTGGGGAAAAAGGAGAGATGCAAATGTGTAATAGAACTCTGCTTTGAGTCCATCTACACTGGAGATCGTTCCGGTTGCTAAGTCTTTAATGACCCCTCTGATTTTCTGTTCCATAATCTGTTGCCCAATCAACTGTTGCACATCATCCGGGTGCTTGGGCAGTGACGACGCCCCATCCTAGAATAGATCAACATCCTCGGCTATACTGGACCCACTAAATACTTCGCTTTAGTGTTGTTCTAATACATTATGTATGTAAAATTTGTGTGCCATTGATGGCATGGTGCACCCACACCGTATGTGTACTGCGCTCCGGGGTAATGAAGTCAACTTGCTCTGCCCTCCGAGTGTTTATTGGTCATGTATTCTCTGTAAGAGAAGAGTCTCAGTCTCCGTACCGCTTCAGCGTGTTTCTTTTTGTGCTTCCAAGAGTTTCGGGCGCCGTGTATAGTCCAGCAGTTCACAGGCCTCAAGGTCACGCAGGGTGGCCTCAAACTGGATGAGCGCCACCTCTAGGTATTTTCGGGTTCCCATCTATTTCCTATGCAGGGTCCTCTGATTACCACTATGAATGCCTCCCAAACCGTGAACGTGGGTGCAGTAGACTTGTGCTGGATGTATTCCCTAAAGGTGTCCACCAATAAGTTGGTCATGCAGCAGCTTAGGGTGTAGTCTCCATGTGGGTATCGGAGCTAATCTCTTTCCCCTACCTAAATGCCTCAGGAGCGGGTTGTTGTCTGAGAATGTAAGGACTAAGTATTCTGTCTGGGTAGTCGTTCCTGCTACTGCTGGGGAGACCACGATCTTGTGTCCAGCCTAACACCTAAGCCGTGTATTGGTGAGTAGAATGGGTACTCCCATGTTAGCCTTTATCTGTGTCTCCAGAGCACTAGTATCCAAGGCAGCAATCTTTGAATGCATTTTCTTTCATTTGAACAAAGTTGGGGGAGGGAGAGAGAGAGAGATGAATCTGCATCTGAGTTGTTAAATTTTGAAGATGCATTCTGTGTTGCGCTTGGGCAGCCATTTTGGAATTTTCAGCAACCATTTTTAGGTGGATTCCTACCAATAGCATGGCATGCACTGCGACACGAGCAAGAGGTTTGAGGGCAAAAGGACAGTGGGTTTTGGTGGTGGGAGAAAGAGGGGTTTAAAGGAAGGGAAAAGGGAAGGGTGGTGGGAGGAGGAGGGGTTGAAGGGAATAGGGTAGTTGGAGCAGCAGGGACAAAGTCTGAAAAAATGGTCCCTTTTATGCCCTGCCAACTGTCTGATTTCAGTAATGCCAGGATATATCAGCCACTGTGAGACCTAAATGCTCCTGGTTGGGATAATACAAGAATAGGGAGGAAAGTCATTCAATCAGGACCAGGGAAGTGGGATGTAATGCAAAGCCATACAGTTATAAGCAAAGGGATGACTTCAAAGCCCACTCAAAAACAATAGTTATTCAGCAGACAGTTAAAGATGTCTGTAGCCGAGACATGGAAAAGTGAGCATTTTTAGAAATTTTATTTGATGCCTACATTATATGCATAGTTTATGACATTTGTAAACCGTCATTTCTGTTAAACTGCATCATTGGTTACCAATCTGCCGATTTGATAAACTGTCTATAATGGTATTGAAACCCACGTCTTCATGTTTGTTTTGGATGGGAAGGTTTTCTGTGCAGAAGAACCCTTATATTTGTTACTTGGTGGATGAATGACCTGTTCTGGTGGCATGATTTTGGCAGGATTCTGTCTTGCATGAACACTACACAGTGGAAGGCCAGCCTTCGCTACGTTGTCTGTTATGTCTGTTATGCTTACCAAGGGCTTGTGACTCAACCGGTAGATCCTCCTGTTCACATTTAAGAGGACAATGCAATGACAAAGCTGTACAACAAACCCCAGTGAACAATAAAAGGCTTCCCCAATAGATGAGTATTCCAGGATCATAGGCTATTCAATAAAAATGCCCAAATAGATAAAATCCACCAGGTGCAACGTAGAAAGTAAAGACAAAAAAGATTAGAGAAATTAAGCACACATTGGAGCACACAAATATTCTTTGCCATTAAAAGAAATGATATTGTAACACCGGTCTAAACTGCATTGCAGACTTTAGTGAGAAGAATTCAGAAGTATGATTAAAAAAAACTTTTAAAAATCATATGTTCTCTTTATCCTCTATTCACATCTTCATTTAAATTAAAAAGTAGTTGTTGATTCACTAAGTGCAGTCTTAGGAGTGACCCCAGATCTTTTATAAATTATAGTATAAAAAAAAATAATCTCTCATTTGACAGAGGCATTCCGGAAAGCGTACGATTCCTTCGTTCAACCTGTGACATGACCCGATACTGTCCTTATACCACCATTACATTTTCTTGAGTTGACAGATACTTTTTTTCAGGTTTGATATAATGTTTAAAACGTGTCAGTGTGATTCAAATCTGACATTTCAGATATACATCTTCCTCTTTCTTTTTTACATGGTTAATTGTCTTCTGTGTTACTCTGTATTCAATGAAGAAGTAGGACTTAGCTTGCCATTCCATTTTCACTACCTACTTAGAAGGTGCTACTTCTTTTACTTCTATTTGTGTGTATTTATGCATAGAATGTTTACCAGCTCCATTTGTCAAATAAAAAAATAGGGACCTCTTATGGTTAGGTCCGAATCCTATGTTGCTTACAAAATTAATGATGTGTATAATCATGAATTTTTTTCCCACAAAAATGTTACGAAATTCCATGAACATTTCACAAAGGTACACGGAATTAACTTTCAATCCACAATATGGATTGCTAGTAAGAGACATGACTTTTTTAAGCTGGTGTCAACATTGCATAAACAAGTCTTTTTAGATACGTTGGATAAGAATGGTTCTGCAGAAAATGTCTCTGTGCGAGTATAGTCAGGTACTTCCGAGTCCCCCTCCCTTGGTCAAACAACCCCCTTTTACCTCAACCTTTGCCCCCCCCCCCCCATAGGGCAGACACATTCTTCGCCCTTTTACCCCAAGGCAACAATGTAGACAACACCCCAAAGCTTGGGTTAAGGGTCGTAAAACCCCGACCGTATTTTATTGAGAACAATAAACAAAACATTAATTTTTTTAATTTACACCATTTTACACAATACGCAGAAAGTCCGGTCCATTACATTCATATGTGCTGAATGTCACTTGGCTATCCTTAACAGGTTTCTAAGACATAGCCATTCATATCAAAAGCTAAGTGATCAGCAGCATTATCTTTCTGCGTATCCCTGTTTGAGCCTACGGCAAGGTCAATAACTGGTCCAAGATCACGCGAGGTCCCACCCTTCTACCGGAGTGACCTTGCGCACGAGGCCCAGTTTGCCGGAAAGTTACCTCACCACGGGCACCCCTTACACCCTCCACATTATCTCCATAAGGGGCTGTGCAGTTATGCCCAGTTTTCTTGTGCCCTTGCACGTGTGCGGGGGTTGGCCAAAAAGCCTACCGGAAGTGGAAGGTCTCCCCCCACACCCTTCCAGCCTACCGGCTGTAACTGCCCCTGGAGTTCCATGAGAGCCACCCGTGTCTCTTCCTGTGTGCGATTACCCCGCCCCCCTCCTTGACTCCGGAGGAATGGCGCGACCGCCATACTCGGCGGCGAGCCAGAGTCCTGGTCCCGCCTAGGTAGTACCTTCTGTTTAACCCACTCTTCCATTGTATCTCACAAGAATGTATTATGTGTGCACTTGATTGAAAGAAAGTTAAACGAAATTGTGTAATTCAAAATTTCCCCATACATTTTAATGGCTTAATTAGAATCTTGCCCCAGCCTATACAAATGTTAGTGGCTAGGGACTGGACTTGATGAAAATTTATTTAAAAAGTTGTAAATCTTATAAGATTTATTTTGCGCTCAGCCATGATTTAAAAAAAAAAAAAAGGCTTTTATAATGTTATTTTTATGCATCTTTAATGAGCCTCTTGTGCAATTTATAGATATTCTTTCAAATCCTGTAGCAAACAGATTCAAATCTTAAACCAACCATTCTTTTAGGTTTTTCAGAAAGCGATGGCAGACTAATTTCGAAAGAGGTTGTTGTTTGTTATAATGCTGTAAAATTATTGTATGGTACAGTGGATGTTGAGTGTGATGGTGAGAACATATTTGATTCAGTTAGCTGTTACCGAATTCACTATTGCATATAATAAAGTTTATTAGAATACCATTTGACTAATCACTCTCAAGGTCACATATACTAATCCAACACATTTTATTTTTATATTGAAGGAATCAGAATATGGATGAATCAGATTTGGGGTTTGTTTCAAGATCCTGTGTGTTAAGCCTGATAAACTGCATCACACTAAAAGAGAATAGCTCTGCTTCCAAGCATAGAGATATTAACAGAGGCACTGACTCGATTCCGACATAAAGTGTTCTAACCTGGTGGTTCACGAGCCACTTGTCCACCAACTGTAAGACCACCGGACCTGGAGTCAGAAATGAAAACGTATGAAAGACCTTTCAAGTTAAACTTCCCATGGGCTAATTGTATGCCTAATGTAGCTTTCCAGCCACTTAGACTGGAAGCATTAGTGATGATTCAAGAGCTCTGAAGGGTAAAAGGAAGACGGTAACTTAAAGGTTTTCACGTGTTTGGGAGAGTGTCCTTAAATTGCCAAAATCCTGCGACACATAGTGCTGTTACAATAATTGCAAATGTTAATGTGCGTATGGGACAATGGTTGTCAGCTGCCTTCAACCTCCGAAGATGAGGCTACTCTGTTTCCAAACGTAGGATTTTTTTTAAGGACAAACCAGCTAAGACAAAAGTGGAGGATGACATTTACTCAACATATCAATGCAAAAAAAGACTGGCATATGACTGCATCTGTGCTGTATTGAGGTATCATTTTCACATATTGATGATGAATCTGAACTGGAATATTCTTCTGACCGGCTGCCCATTCACTGGACCGTTGAGAAACAATTTGCAATGATAAACCAGTCAAAATAAGGAAGCACCCTTATTATTTGTTAATGCAGAACCTCACAGCTGTAACCCATACCTTTGCAAACAAATTTGTAGCAGCAAAACTGAAGATTAGAGGTGTAGAAAATGATGATTCTTTTCCTCAGGTTAGCAGCTGAAAAGATCGTCCTTGAAGTAGAATACTCCTAGAAAGTCCCCGGCAGGATAGTAATTAGTATTGCTTGGAAGAAAAGCCAATTGATTGGACTGCATACATTACATTTGTTAACTTATTTTATTCTGAGGACCCATCTTTAGTCAACTGAAGGCATTTTGAGTAGGCGTAACAAAGATATTGGAGCAGGGAGCCTCGACAGACCCCCGGCCCCACCACACCTTCAACCTAGGACAGAAGAAAATTGGCAGCGCAGTCACCAACATCCTCAAGTCATCATCACCACTGCCACCTTCTTTGACGCATGGAAACACGCCGAGGTTAAACCCCTCCTGAAGAAACCCTCTGCTGACCCCAGTGAACTCTACCACACCATCTTGCGGCTCCTCTTCCTGAAAGCTATTAATCGCCAGCTCACAGATCACTTGGAAGGAAACACCCTACTCATTGCCTCCCATTCCGACTTCCTCTCCAACCACAACACTGGTACCGTCTTTAAAGCAGATGACATCGAATCCATCCTCAACAGTGGTGAGATAGTAGCTCTGATCCTTTTCGACCTCTCAGCGGCCTTCAACACGGTCTCCCACCACACCCTCATCACTAGACTCCACTGCATTGGCATCAGAGGAAACCTCCCTTCCACACATGAAGCACCCAGAAAGTCCGCCTACTACCCTTCACCTCTGAACCCAAAAGAATCATCTACGGAGCCACCCAAGGATCCTCCCTGAGCCCCACCTTCTTCAACACTTACCTTACTCCATTGGCCAGCATCCCCTCACCCACGGACTCAACATTATATCATATGTTGATGACTTCCAACTCATCCTCTCTCTCATGGAAGACACCGCTACCACTAGATTCAACTTCCAGAACATCATGACCAACGTCACAGATTGGTTGAGATGCAACTGCTTGAGGCTAAACACGAACAAGACAGAAGTGCTCATCTTTGAAAGGAACACCTCCCCATTGGACGATACATGGTGGCCCACTGCACTCGGACCCTCTCTTACGCCCGCGACCTCGGCATCATCGTGGACAGCGATCTCTCCATGAAGTGCCAGGTCAACGCAGTAGCCCCCTCCTGCTTCCACACCCTCAGCATGCTTCGTAAGTATCAGGTGGATACTGGTCAACACCAGGAAAAAAGTGACTCAAGTACTCGTCACAAGCCGACTACGGAAATGCACTTTACCCCGGAACCACCACCCATCTCCTATAATGACTACAGACCATGCAGAACGCCGCAGTCAAACTCATCCTTGACCTCCCCAAATGAACCAACATCCCCCCCTCACCTCAGAAGCCTGCACTGGCTACCCATCCAGAAGAGATGCTAATTCAAGCTGCTGACCCATGCCTAGAAGGCCCTCCACAAAGCCGGATCCTCCTACATGAACCACAATTTGACCTTTCAACAGCCGACCAGACAACTCTGATCCGCTGCCCTCACCTCCTGCATCCGGCAGTCGTTCTTTTCCTACCTAGCCGATGAGTCCTGGAAAGACCTCCCACTCCACCTCTGAACCGCCCCTTCACTCACTGAATTCAGGAAGGGACACAAGACCTGGCTCTTCGACTAAGGCTCCCCTTACCTCAGCACCTGCTATCCTCTGGAGTGATAAACTGTGCTATACAAGTATTGATTGATTGACATAAATAAATAATGTTACACTGCAATTCAAAGAGTGACGGCAAGATAGTACAAATGTTTTGCTGTAGTATTAGTGTGTGTTCCAAGTGAGTTGACAAAATAGTTTCTCAAATGCTTATGTAACAGCAGAACGTCGAAAAACACGTGTTTCATCCTATGGACCTTTTCAGTGCATACTGTAGAGATATAATATAATTGAATTGTTTGTTCTTCCTTGATGTAGCGCAGTGAAAAAAGTGTACATAATCTAGGATTTTGTATACATTGACAGTTGAGATGATAAATCAACTAAAAGCTGTACCAGCAGTTTAGCAAACCTGATGGTGTGCAGAGTCACCAATGGTGATGGCAGTAACAAGGTGCAATTAATAGGTTATGAAGAATACATCCAAAATGACAAACTGAGATGAAAGCTTTGAGAGGTACACTAGTTAGAGAACAAATCCAGGTGAAAAACATGGACTGCAATGGTTGACAAGCATCTAAAAATCTCTCCATCTTGTAGACTTATTTGCTTATCCTCCATGCCTTGGGCTGAAGGTTGCAAAATGCTTTAATTTACAGCAGTGGAGGTAGAGCGGAAGAGTGGACACATGAATGATAATAGTGGCCTGAGTAGAAAGCTCCATCAGTCGTGGAGACCACTGAAAAAGGAGGGACTCCACCTCCACCGCCGAAGGCAGCGGGACTGTGTAATGCCGTTTGAAAATACCAGTCCAGCAAAAGCCAGTTCGTTAGATTAGTAGAGACGATGCCCAAGCCTGTAAGCTTCTACTGCTCATGCTACATTAGCAGGTCAAGTGACGTCATGTCTCGCTCGGTCTGTCTTGATCTACATATGGATCTGTTTTTGCTATATATGGTTGTCTCATGGACCTTCGAGTTGAATCGTCTCCAATATCCCTGGGGAAGAATGCATTGCTGTATGGGGGCTCACCATGAATGCAGTTGCGGTAGTTGCCTCAATTCTGCATTCGTACTAGAGGTGAATGTGTGTTTTACATTTTACTCTGTTTGAATTAATCACCCAGAAAGAAGGTATGGGTTGTTTCCTTTTCCCTATTAAGGATAACTTTCCCCTGTGGGTTTGCTTAGAAGCTTCTCCCAGTCCTCTAGTTCGATCTGTGGAGCCCAAAAGATTTTTATTTTTGTTTTGTTCTCTGTCTCTCGTCATAGTATGGGGGGCATGAAGGCATGGAGGTTACTCCCTAGCAAGTGCTGTGCTTCGCTTCTTTAAAATGTTTAATAACGTGCACCCCTTCTCCTTCAAGCAAATGGGTGTATATTTCTTTTATATGCCCCATCTTTGATTTTCTGAGTGTTTCATTTCGGTATGTAAATCTTTCCCCCCCCCCCCCCCCCCTTTACTTTGCATCCTTTCACAGCCACAGGGAATGATTGCCCCCAGCTACACGTTCCTTCAGGTGCCAATTAGCTAAGACGGTGTAGTTTGCTCACACTTTCTTCTCCTCTTGTGCTAAGAAGGGGTGCACAGAAGTCCAGATTAGCAAAATGGGTCATGTGATCTTAAACCTTACTCGGATTGCTTCTCCTGAAGATGCTTCATGGTGCAATGGAACCTTCTCCAATAAGGTCTGACAACAACAAAAAGCTGGGTGGATTTGTTGGCATGTACTCAACATGCTTTGGTGATTGTGTGATATTGTTAAACATTTGACGTTCTGCCTCACGTTTGAACGCCAATCTCCAAACTTTTGCAAGCCTGTGCAACCCATGTGAAGTCCAGGCCATGAGTTCCAGTCTGCAGAATTTGTTTACTTTCAAATAATAAAAGTATTACCGTCAGTCATTTCTAGTGTAGAGATGCATTCAATAAATCCAACAAGGGACTCTTACTTAAATAGACCACGGTGACTGCCAATGTCCCATTAAAATCTAGTACACAAAAGCAGTATTCCAAATTACCCTGCAATTTTTTGTTATTTTATATCGATCAGTACCACACGTGCACTTGTGTGGTTTAGTTTTCTTGTAATCTAATGTGTATAAATATATTATTAACAACATGTTTAAATGTGCATCGGTGTTGACGTTCAGTATCCTGTTTGTTGTTTAGTTATTATACCTTCCTTTTTCTCTTTGACGCTTCTCCGTATATCATCTTTTGATTTGAAGTTCTCGATAAGACTATGCTAAACTGGTGCTTGTGCTCTCAGTTGAAATGTCTGTCAATTTGTTCTTGTTCTTATCATTCAATTCAATTTTGTGTGGTCCGATCCTACTGATGTAATAATTGGCAGAATTGTATTGCAGAATTATAGAAACTGAATCGTCACTAGCGGATTGACAAGCCAGAATTTGGGTTTTTGTGGGCATACGGTATACATCTTCTGGTGCTAATTATCATGTCATAAATTGTAATTATTTCCTTGTAGATATGCATGTACTGGAGTTCTGCATCACTGATTTTAAGACTAGTTCAATAGCAAATGTTACAACACCACATTTTCCCAACTCTGCTGTAGTAGTTCCTTGGAATGTAACATTCAACCATCAACAATTGTGCCACGTGATCTCCTGGTCACTTTCTTGGAAAAGTTCCAAAGATGGAAGAACTTTCTTCATTGATGGACACATCAAATGCCATTTGCATAAGCCCGTTCTTTAACTGCATCGTTTTACTTAGTCATCTCTTAAGTTTCAAGGGACAAGGGGAACCCTAGGTTTCATAGGGACCTGGGGTGGATTTTACCATACAAATAAGGTACATATAGGAACAATAATTCAATTGTAAAAATAAGCAATGATATAATTCCAAAACAATATTTTAATATCCAAAATTATGCATCAGTTTTTCAAACCATAAAATGTTGTGGGTGGTGAACCAAACATGATGTAAAGAACTGCTCAGGCAAAGAAGTGATACTTGCCACTTAAAGGTATATTTTTTGTATCACAAATAAATTAGTGAAAATACAGCCTTTCAGTTATACAACGAGTAATACAAAGAGCGGTCTGTATGTCATATTGACGGCGTTTTGATCTTTTCAAAATAGTAGGATGATCATCAGGACAAGCTTTTTATATAGGCCTGAATAGTTACAGTAGTACATATAAAGCAACATACATAAAAGGAGACAAACAAGAAATTCATACATTACCCAAGGTTAAAAATCAAATATTTAACTAAGCCAAACAGTAAATCAAAAATAAGGCAACTGTGGTGAGTAAATCCATGTTGAGCTACATATAAACAAATAGCGCAGTTCGTTTGGGCTGTAATTAGTATCCCCGTCCCACAATATAAAAATATAGTGCTAAGATTTGGATGAAGAAATCACAATGTGATGGAGGTGAGGTGAGTCCGCTCAGTCTGTGGCAGAAGAAGTGCACATGTAAGGGATAGAAGTCATGAAAAGCAAGTAATAAGAAAAATGAAGTACCATTAAATGTAGTAGTAATGAAGATACTAAGGTGTGGAATCAGGTGGTGGCCGGTTCCAGGAAAACTCAGTGGAAAAGAAGGTTCTCATGAGTAACCTAGCGAATCCTAAGTGTTATGTTCCACAGCATTCTTAAAACTCAAAACTCGTGGTGACCCGCATGCAAGAATACTTAACCTCAGTCTGAATTGTCTTTGCGCATACCTGGTCTCCCACCACGCTTCCTCCAGCGTCACCTAAGGGTTCCATCACAAACCGAATCACCACAGACTGCATGGAAGAAGACTGTAACACTGGTCTTCACTTTCTGGCTCGGTAGCAAGACAAGCCCTGCCTAGCAGGACACAACTTCTATGAACTTCAATGGAACCTGCCTCATGAGGTGAAGATGCCTATGAGGGCCTGCTAGTCAGTGGAATGGACCATGTCTAATTTGCATATGATTGGTCCCTGTCTACAGTGGCATAGTGAGTGGAAAATAATGGTCTGGAAGACTGCCCACAGTGGCGGAGATTAATTCAAGCATTTCATCCATCATTGTTATTTTTTGCAGATCTGCCAATTTTGTGTGCTCAAGGACCTACCACAAGTGAGAATAAATGAGTGAGAATCAGTGAGTGAGAATGAGTAAATGCGGTGACTGAGTGAGAATGAATAAGAGTGACTGCAATGAATGGGTGAGCATAAATGATTGCAAGTTAGTGAGTGCAAGTGAATGTAAGAATGAATGAGAGTAAATGTAAGTGATTAAGAACTATAGAATGAGTGAAACTTGATCAGTGAACGAGGATAAGTGAGACTGAGAATGAGTAAGTATGAGTGAGAGTAAAAGTGAGTGCAAGTGAGTGAGGGCAAATGAGTGAGAGAGAGCGTGAACATGTGAGTTAATTTGATTGTGAGTGAGTATGTAATGTTGTGCTTTGGAGTATGCAGTTGTTCCCGTCTTACTGAAAGTAATTCTTGACTTACAGAGACACCCATTGCTAAATGCTGGTGCAGGCACAGTGGAGCTAATACTTGCCATTGATGCTGGCATACTAGAGGAAATAATTTGCACTGGCATTCAAGAGTAATGCTTGGTACTGGCACACTAGATCTAATACTTGGTACAGTTATACAAGAGGTAATACTTGGGATATGGCACACAGCAGACAAAATGTTGGCACTGGCATACTGAAGGTAATTCTTCACAGGTCAAGCACCAGTGGCAACTACTGACATTGGTATATCATTCTTGGCATCTGTGGCACCCGTGGAAAAAGGCAATTCTTAATATATTGGACACCAGTGGCAAAATGCTGGGGCTGTCACATTGTGGTTACATGACATATGGGAGGACAACCATTACACCTAAGACGGAGGTAACCATGACAAAGTGCTGTACCGGACAGACTGGAGATGCTTTTTGACATAAAGGTCGCCCATGAGATATGGATGGCATAAATGTCAAACTTCTAGTGATTATACTTTGTATTCAATTTTTGGCATAAGGGAGCCCCCTTGATGATGAAATTCGAGCAACGTATTATGTACCACCACTTTGAAAGTTTTCTAGATGCCACTAAATCTGAGTAACTAAAAGATCACGCAAGATTAGTATGAAGCTATTGTGAACAGTTTTGAGCTCCATTGGTGACTAGAAGGTTTGATGGATTGCTATTGGTGGCTGATAGCTTTGTTGGATTGTTACTGCAAGAAACATAATGTTCGAGGCATATGAGCTGCAGATTGTACACTTAGCATAGATCGCCATCTGGTGTTGGGCCCGGATGTTTGCAGTTTGTTTTTCTTCTTGGACAGTCTTTGGAAGTCACGAGTTTGGTGACTCCTCCTTCGGTCCGTACTGCGCATGGGCTTCGGCTCCATCCTCAGATTGTTTTTTTCCGCCATCGGGCTCGGATGTGATACTTCGTGCTCCGGCTTCGAACTTCTACGGTTCCAGCCTCGACGGAAAATCCTCGTTTCTTCGAGTTTCTTCATCATCATCTTCATCCCTCGAAGCGGCACTGTCTCTCCATCCCGTACATCGGCTCCGGCCTTCGGGCCCTCCTCGACTCCGGTCCCGGCCGATGGAAAGGACTCCGTTCAAAAAGTGCCCAAAATGTGGGTCTAAATTTCCCCACACCGACCTCCATCAGGTGTGTAACCTTTGCCTCTCTCCAGAACACGAGGCTAGAGACTGCCCCGCCTGCAAGTCTTTTCGATCGAAGAAGACCATCCGAGATCGAAGAGCTCGACGCACCATGGCGCACTCATCCTCTGCAGCTCCACCGGACATCTTCGGAGACGGCGCCGAAGCTTCGGGGCAAACACACACCGAGCAGGAGGAAGACATCGTCAGCGCTTCCGAGGCCGACGACTCCGACGTGGAGGACGTTACACCGGCGCAGCGGGCCGTGAGTACTATACCCCCTCCCACCCCCGCGCCGAAAACCAAAGAGACTCAGGTTACTCCCTCGCCTGCCGGCCTGGGCAAAACCAAAACCAAAGCTTCTATCACCCCACCTACGGGCCCGGTGTCGAAGCCTCCAAAGTCTCACGGCAGCTCGGGATCGAGCCAGCCGACGCCCGGTGCCGAAAAACAGCATCCGGCACCGAAGAAAGCAATATCCAGCTCGACTCCGAAGCCACCGGTGCCGAAGCCTGGACACTCGGTGCCGACCAAACACAAACACAAATCTGTCGGCACCGACGCCCCGGCGCCGAAACCTCATTCGACGCCGAAACACCCGGAGACCTCAAAAAAGCATGGCGCACACAAACCATCGAAACCCTCGGTTCCGAAATCACCGATGCCGACAGACGATCCGGCACCATTGGCTCTGTTTACACCAGACCCTCTACAAAAGACTCTCTCCAAAGATCCAAAGACTGGGCTTTTGACTTTAATTACCAAGAAAAGACGCCTTGATACTCCGGCTCCTCCTCCTCCACCCAAAAGGAAGGACTCTGCTACTTCTCCCCTCAGAGTGCCCTCCCCACTACCGCCTCCCCTACCTCCTCCACCACCTCCACCCCCTCCACCCCCTCCCAGGTCTCCGCCACCTCCACCTCACTACGATCCGGCCCCATCCCCAGATCCGGATGACGGGGACCCGGACAATTACCCGGCGGACGCCCCAATGGATCCCACTCCACCAGGGACCCCAGACCCATGGGAGGATTACAATAACCCTGATATACCAAATATACCTCAGGACGACCTATACCCATCCAGGCCGTCTCCTCCAGAGGACTCCTTAGGGTTTCATCATTTAGTGCAGAGAGCAGCACACTACCATGGGGTGGACATGCACAGTGAACCAGTGGAAGAAGACTTCCTACTGGATACATTTGACATACAAGACAAATCCACTTCTATTTTACCCATGCTTAAGGGTGTCACCAAGCACGCTACAGAGGTGTTCAAAGACCCTGTCAGGGCCAGAGTACTGAACCCTAGAATAGAGAAGAAGTACAAAGCGGCACCCACAGACCCTGCATACATTAAGGGCCCTGCTCCCCTAGATTCCCTAGTTGTCTCCACAGCTAGAAAGCGGGCTAACTCCCAATCCTCAGGAGAAGCCCCACCGCCAGACAAGGAATCTAAACTTCTGGACGCGTCTGGTAAACGCACCGCCTCCCAAGCTGCAAACATGTGGCGCATTGCAAACACACAAGCACTGCTTGCGCGATATGACAGAGCACACTATGACGAACTAGAGGCTCTTATGCAGCACCTTCCAGAAAAACACAAGCGCAAGGCTCATGACCTGATACAGGAGGGTAAACTAATTACAAACACCTCCATTAAGTGTGCCCTCGATGCAGCCGACACTGCTTCTAGAGCCATAAATACAAGTGTCCTGCTTCGTCGCCATGCCTGGCTCAGGATCTCAGGGTTCAAGCCTGAAGTCCAGGCGTCCATACTCAATCACCCCTTTGACCAGCAAACTCTCTTTGGGCCAAAGGTAGACGAAGCGTTGGAAAAGATGAAAAAGGACACAGACACAGCAAAGTCTATGGGGGCACTCCAAACACAAGCCTCTAAACGTTCCTTTCGACGCTCGTCCTTTCGTGGCACAGGCAGAGGCTCCTCCACCGATAACGCCTCTACCTCCTACAAGTCCCCTCCTCAAAATACCTTTTCAAAGGGCAATCAAAGGGGCGGTTACAGAGGCAACAACAATAAGGGCAGGGGAAAAACCAACAACACCCGTTCTGCCACCCCACCCGCACAATGACTCCCCTCCGCTCCCCCCAGACCATCCCACTCCGGTCGGGGGCAGACTACAAGACTTTATCCACACATGGGAGTCCATAACATCGGACAAATGGGTGACCCAAATCATTCGGTCAGGGTACTGTCTCGAACTAACATCTACCCCACCCAATATCCCACCAAGGCACCGTCCAATGTCTCAAGAACATTCCACACTGCTCAAACAAGAGGTACTCTCACTCCTCCAAAAACACGCTATAGAGCAGGTCCCCGTCAATCAACAAAATCTAGGGGTCTACTCCCTATATTTCTTAATACCAAAGAAAGACGGGACCCTCAGACCCATTCTCGACCTCCGGCCTCTAAATGCCTACATACATTCAGACAATTTTCACATGGTCACCCTACAGCAAGTCCTCCCACTCCTCTGCCAGGGAGACTTTCTCACAACCTTGGATCTGAAAGACGCATACTTTCACATTCCAATACACCCCTCTCACAGGAAATACCTCAGGTTCGTGGTGGACGGGCAACATTACCAATTCACGGTTCTCCCCTTCGGGGTCACCACCGCACCACGGGTGTTTACCAAATGCCTAGCAGTAGTAGCAGCACACCTCAGACGTCAACATATTCACGTCTTCCCTTACCTAGACGACTGGCTGATAAAAGCCGCGTCCTACGACCAATGTGTGCAACATACGAACAGCACCATCCAACTGCTCCACCAGCTAGGCTTCACGGTGAACTACCAAAAGTCCCACCTCATACCATCTCACACAAAGCAATATCTCGGGGCCACTATAGACACCTCCAAGGGTATTGCCTATCCAAACTCAGCCAGAATCACAAGCATTCAAGCCTTACGCAAAACATTCCTTCCTCAACACTCTCTTCCAGCAAGAGTGTTTATGAAGCTCATAGGAATGATGGCGTCTTGCATCTTCATAGTGCCCCATGCAAGACTCCACATGCGTCCACTTCAAGAGTGCCTAGCACAACAGTGGAACCAGGCCCAGGGTCAGCTGACGGATCTGGTGTTGGTGGACGGCCGCACACATCACTCTCTGCAGTGGTGGAACACCACAAACCTTTCCAAAGGGCGGCCGTTCCTGGACCCGGTTCCTCAGGTGATTCTAACAGCGGACGCATCGCTCTCCGGCTGGGGAGCGCACCTCCTACACCTCACCATGCAAGGTCTATGGACGCCACAGCAAAAATCGCTCCACATCAACCATCTGGAGCTCTTGGCGATCTTTCTAGCCCTAAAATCTTTCCAAAAACAGATTTCGGGCAAAGCAGTCCTCATTCGCACAGACAACATGACTGCGATGTATTATATACAAAAACAGGGGGGGACACACTCTCCCCAGCTCTCCCGCTTAGCCCAGAGCATATGGAGATGGGCAATTCCCCAAAACATCTTTCTCCTGGCACAGCACGTTCCAGGCGTACAAAACACCATGGCAGATCTGCTCAGCAGACAAACGCAACAACTACACGAATGGGAACTGCATCCACAAGTTCTTCACCCATTCTTCCAACAGTGGGGGCATCCTCAGATAGACCTCTTCGCCACCCACGAAAACAAAAAATGCCCAAGCTTCGCCGCCAGATACCCACACCCATTGTCCAAAGGCAATGCGATATGGATGAACTGGTCAGGCAGATTTGCATATGCCTTTCCACCTCTCCCACTAATTCCATTAGTGGTCAGGAAGCTACAACAGCACTCCCTCACACTCATTCTGGTAGCTCCCACGTGGGCCAGGCAGTCGTGGTACACCACGCTACTACAACTATCAGTGGTACCACATCAAAAACTGCACCTATCCCCATGCCTCCTAACCCAGAGCCATGGAGAAATCAGGCACCCGGACCCAGCTCAGCTCAACCTGGCGATCTGGCTCCTGAAATCTTAGAATTCGGATACCTTAACCTTCCCCCTGATTGCATGAACATCATCATGGAAGCCAGACGTCCTACCACTAGAGCATGCTATGCCGCAAAGTGGAAAAGATTTGTAATTTACTGCCGTAATAATACAATCAACCCTCTAGATGCATCCATACAGCACATCATATGCTATCTGCTCCATCTTCACAGGTGTAACCTGGCATATTCATCCATACGCCTACACCTAGCAGCGATCGCTGCTTATCTACAAAACAGACAGCATTTATCACTCTTCAGAGTGCCCGCTATTAAAGCCTTCATGGAAGGCCTTAAACGAGTAATTCCTCCCAGGGCACCACCTTCCTCTGTATGGAATCTAAATTTAGTTCTTACACGACTAATGGGTCCGCCCTTCGAACCAATGCACAAATGTGAGCTACAGTTTCTCACCTGGAAAACAGCTTTCCTTGTAGCTATCACTTCCCTTAGAAGGGTTGGTGAAATACAAGCGTTCACCATACAGGAACCCTACATACAAATGCATCACAGCAAGGTCATACTTCGCACAAATCCGAAGTTTCTGCCCAAAGTCATTTCCCCCTTCCACCTCAATCAATCAGTGGAATTACCTGTCTTCTTTTCGCAACCCCAATCTGTTGCGGAAAGGGCCTTACACACACTTGATGTGAAAAGGGCGTTGCTATACTACATACAAAGAACGCAACCCTTCAGGAAGACTAAACAATTGTTCGTTTCCTTCTCTCCACCACATAAAGGCAACCCCATTTCGAAATCAGGGATAGCTAGGTGGATTGTAAAATGCATACAAATTTGCTATCAGAAGGCAAAGAGAACATTATCTGTTCCTCCTAAAGCCCACTCTACAAGAAAGTTAGGGGCTTCTATGGCTTTTCTAGGGAATATACCCTTAGATGACATCTGCAAAGCAGCCACATGGTCTACACCGCACACCTTCACAAAACACTACTGTGTAGATGTGCATTCCAAGCAGCAAGCTAGGGTGGGCCAGGCTGTACTAAAGACACTTTTTCAAACAGCTGCAACGGATACCGGTGGTCGCCGCTAAGGTTGGGTACTGCTATATAATCTATGCTAAGTGTACAATCTGCAGCTCATATGCCTCGAACGGAATATGCTACTTACCAGTATGCATCTGTTCTTGGCATGTAGAGCTGCAGAGTTGTACACGCCCACCCGCCTCCCCGGCTACCTGTATCCGTTCCAGTACATCTTATTTAGATACAACACATGGGTTTCTCACTGTTATTACTACGCTCCATCATTTCCCTGTTGGCGAAAAACAATCTGAGGATGGAGCCGAAGCCCATGCGCAGTACGGACCGAAGGAGGAGTCACCAAACTCGTGACTTCCAAAGACTGTCCAAGAAGAAAAACAAACTGCAAACATCCGGGCCCAACACCAGATGGCGATCTATGCTAAGTGTACAACTCTGCAGCTCTACATGCCAAGAACAGATGCATACTGGTAAGTAGCATATTCCTTCTCAATTTCAAAGCAGGTGGCAGTGGTCGTTAGTCCTCCGGTAAATGCATTGGATACAAATGTTCCTGGTCCTCTGGCCAAACTTGTAAGAAGACATTCCAGATACTTTATCTCCCATGTTCAAAAGAGTGGTGTGGAGACAGCATGTTCCAAATTTTACTGCCTTGTGTGTACGTGGACCCAAAGGTCTCGGTTGACCATGAAATAACAGCTACGTCCAAGACCTACGACTATCCCCTGCTTATTTTATGGAATTGTTTCTTTCCTCACTTATTCTTATAGAGTCCTTAGTGTCAATACTTTTGTGCAGTCTTTGGCTTAGGAAAACTCTGTATAACTGGAACGTCCTACGAAAAGCATTCAACGCCTCCAATACATTCAGATTTCAGTTGGTAAAACTCATCCTAGCTCTGAAAAAGGTTTGCTCTTGTCTCAGATAATCTTTGCCAACCCCTCTGGCTACCAGTATAAAAGAAAAGTTTCGCCAAGTCTGCTTGCATGATGCAATTACTAATTTGTGGACAGGGCCAATGGGTTTGGCGGAATAATTTAAAAAATCCTCTTGTGCAGTTTAGGATCAGCTCTGCAGTTTGTATTCAAGATCTGTATGTCTTAGTACACACATAAAATGGGCATGCTTAGGCTTCAGAGTGCAGGGTCTAGAACTTTGTTCCATTGGAAATTTGAGCCATACCCAATCATCTGACCTTCTGACAAAAGCTAAAAACCTGGGTGCAAAGAATAATCACCTTGCTTATAATGCTTTAATGCCCTGAAGACACTTTTTAACTACTGCTCAAAGAAACTGCTTGTAATTTAATACTGCACTTGAACAAATCGTGAGATAATAATACAAAAACCTTATGTTTCCGGAGATAGCTTCTGTGACGGAATATTAGGATTGCTATATTCAACCTAAAAAGTCTTAAATTTGCCATACAATTTAGCTATATATGCATAAGTCCACCCAAATACACTGCATGTGACTTCATATGTGATATCAATGGTGACCTTACTAAGGACATAGATAACACAGTCCATGTTCTGTCTGCCAACTTATGCAGTGTGCCCCAAGCATACGTCTGACCATAGCATTTTCTTCATGCACACAAGCGTAACTTACGCCTCACTAATACATGCAGCATGGCCCAAGGTGAACACTACAGACCATTGTCTTAGGCCATGCCTTGTAAACCTATTGTGCTACACATAGAAAATACAGGGCATGATCAAAAGACATGCCCTGCATACACCATTCTGCCTAAGACTCTGTATTGAGTGCCCAATGCCTTGCATGCCAAATGCTTCTGTATGTAGTGGGCACAGTGTCATACCCTGAATTAAGGTCTGGCCGATACCTCTGCTTGTACGACTCTTAATACACTGAATTGCCTGATGGACAATGCTATAAATAGGGTATTCAGCAAGCTGTATTTTGTCATTACATGTATGAAATACTGATGATGGCAGTGGTGATGTCAAATGTGAAGTCATCAGTATCCTTGGCAGTGTCATGTGAGTAGTCATCTCTTGTGTGCGCTGTCTTTAGCTGAAGGCTTCAGGTGTTACATGAGGAAAGGTGACATATTAGTTAACTGAATAAATATTTAAGTTGGCAATAATAGAAAAAAAAAATCAACCCTAGAGAGCTTTTACTTCTTTCTTTGGAGTTTAAAAGACTTGTTAATACAAGTAGTTTTAACCATTTTAATGAATTTACTGTTTATTTTTTATCCTCATTTTGCATTAGAGCACATGATTGATTGATCTCTGAGTGCCATAATGGCAAGAGTTAACCGATGAGAAATGCTTTTTTCTTCTCAAATTGAATCAATCAATGTTTGCTAGTAGAACAGCTCATACTTGAGTGTTTTAGAAAGTATCTGAAAGCCCAGCAGTCATGACCGCCTGGCCAAACAGAGTTGTCTGCCACTTCTTGATGTTTAAACTCAACTGGTTAGGTAACGATGGAGAACTTTACATATCCGTTAAGGATTTTTCCTGGCCATGTTCTTTGTTGTAACCATTAAAATGCATTACAGATGTTTCTGATTTTATTGGAAGTAGAATATCATTTTAACTGAGAGTTCCCTAAAGAGTATGTTTGCAGCGCTTGAAAGGTGTGCATTTTTTTTATATTTGGGATATTTAACACCTAACCCTTCATAACTTTTTTTTCCACAAAATGTATCCATGCCAAATTTGCTTCCTTTTTCCCACATGTTGGGGATTCTAAAGGTTCCCGAGTTTTTGGATTCCCTGTTGGGAACTAAGAAAATAACCAAAATATAACATTTTTCTTCCTTTTCTTTTTTTTTTTCTTTTGAAGTATGGGAAAAAGTGTGTTGTTTCCTAAAAATGGCATTAATAAAAGGGTTTATGTGCTAAAAATCACCAGCTTTCATGAACAAGCTGAGCTGTTTAAAAAAAATAAAACACCACAGTGTTTGCATTTTTCTAAGTGATAGTCGATTTTCCCTTTTTTTTTGTGGTTTCTACATACTTGCAGTTTGTGGTGGAAACAGGTGTAAAACCATGTGTGAAGCTGGGAAGCTATACTCTTTTCTAAAAACTAGACAAAATTCAGAATGGTGACATTTGCATAGATCGCCCATGGTTTAGCCAAAGAAGCTATTCGTTAAAAATATGTAGGAGGAAATGATTAAAACATTTTCTTTTTTTTGTTGCTCCGATGACTTATTTAAAAAAAAAAAAAAACATTTATTGTTATGTTGGTCAGAACTTTCTGGTTCAGGAATATATAGTGTTTTGTGATTGACCAAAAACGAGTGCCAACCAAAGGCGACAACTGAGCTGTAGCTTATAAATATATTTCATAGTGTACTGACCATGTAGCTATTGTAATGAATAAAAAATGTGTATGAATGAAATCTAGTTTTTTTTTTTTAAATGTGCTCTATATACTAAGTTCAGGAATATTATTTATTTGCCCAACTCTGACTGTAGGGTTACCCACACTGTTATTCGATTTGGAGAGCATTTTGCAAAATATGTTCTTTGCACACTGGCTTACGTTTACCATCCAAATATGGAGAGCAGTTCCATTAATGATAACAAACGAACGTTCAGCTACTCTGTGCTTCCACACTTCTCTTGATAAACACGGTTCCTCTACTTGTGTGGCTGTGCCGAGCATTGTAACACAATAACATGGAGACATTGTATTTTCAACATGGACATTGACCTGTTTTGGCAAAGTGGGTAGCTGTGGTATTGGGCCCTGAGCTCTGCTTCTTCCCAAGGTAGGCTATTAAACTCAAACATTTCTGAAAACTAGACACTGTCTAGTCCTGACTGTTGCTGTCCGCATGTGAGTTGAACCTTAACTAATGCCTCCCTATGGCAGCCTACTTAGGATCAGGAAGACTGGTCTTTCATGCACTTTTAGCAATCTCGCTGCGTAAATCCAGCTACTGCTATTGTGTGGTAGTAAGTTGGGAGGTGTCCGAGGATGTCTTGGGTTAATGAGCATAACTACGTTTGATCAATGGATTTAATATGCTGGGACAGACTCTCTTAATGTCCCTAAAGAGCACTTCCAGAAAGGCAAAGGGTCTTAGGGTTTGGTGAACAAGATGCTCTGTCAAGTATGGCTTCTGTCTCATCCACTGCTATGTACAGTACATTGACTGTAATGCACTTGTAATAGGGCAGACAGAACATCAATCACGTTTTGACAGAGGATGAAAGTGACAAGCAGGCCACAAGTATAGCCAATGTATACTTACCTACTGAAGTCATTAAAGACAAAGCTGCTTGATTCTAATTTAGGAAAAAAACATTCTTGGATTATGATACTTCTTTGGTAGAGACCATTAAGAGTTTCCAAATTGGATGAACAATTTGAAAGGCTGCATAGCTAGTGAAGTAATGGCTTATGTAAAGTATGTATCCATGCACAAACATTTGAAGGCACTTGCAAACTATTAATCTGACTGCTCCACTTTTGTCAATTTCCCAGAACTTCACCTTTGTGTGGTATAAAGTGAAAAGCATACCCCTGGCTGAGATTGGCGCTGGAATAGTAATGGCGACTCTCCTGCCTTTTTCCTGGCTGAGTATAAACTCTGCATCAACATTAAGAAGTTCTTATTACTGTGTTCCAGGAATGGCAAAGTGGTGATCATGCAGCCTTGCAACGTCCTCCTCAACAGATAGAGCCTATGCAGCAGTAAGACTTTCAGGTCATTACTATGGATTCGAACCCCCACGCTTACTAAGGTTAAATTTAAAGACTGTATGCTAAAGATCGCTACATGGATGACTGCTAACTTTCTTCAACTTAATTCAAATAAGACAGAGATTCTCTTATTTGGGAAAGCTCATTTATTTGGGAAAGTTCATTCAGTCTGGTCCTCAGATTGGTGGCCACCAGAATTGGGACCACCTCCCGCATCCAAAAAACACATAAAAACCTTGGGTGTCATACTGGATGGCAATCTGTCCATGAAGGAGCATGTTAAAATCATCTCTGGGGTTTGTTTTGGCCTGATGCGCATTCTTAGGAAGGTGTTTCAGTCGACTCCTTTGCAGGCTAAGAAGATCCTAATCCAGGCTCTGGCAGTGAACCATCTTGATTATGGGAACTCCCTAATGGTTGGGATGAATGAAGGTCTCTTTTCCAGACTTCAGGTGGTGCAGAACACAGCGGCGTGCCTTGACCTTAATTAGCCCCCGTGATCTCCCTCTGACCCTCTAATGCACCTCCTTTACTGGCTGCCAATAAAAAAGCGGGCGCTTTTCAAACTTTTATGTTTGGTTCTCAAAACATTGCACCAAAAAGGACCCTGCTATCTAGAAAGCGAACTACAGCCGTATATTCCAATTTGCAAGCTGAGATCCAGCGAACTGCATTTGTTGTGCCCCAAACATATTCATAAAACCAGGTTTGGAGGTCGCTCTTTCTCTTTTTTTGGCTCCGTATCACTGGAATCGTCTGCCCTTGCTCATCCACTCCTGTTCGTGTCTAATGCTTTTTAGAAAATCTCTGAAAACCTGGCTGTTCAGTCTTTAACACTGGTATCGCTCTATGAATTGTATTCTGCGGCACCGAGATATCCCCTCAAGGATGATTCGTTGCACCTAATAAATTAAATACAAACAACAATCTGAAAGTTAAGGAGCAACATCAATCTTCCTGTGTTAGTTTGACAGTAGAAAACAGAGTTATACGACTCATTATATGGTTGCAGTACCTGGACATTTTTATTCATTCTACCTATATGCTTGTTGTAATCGGGTATGTAGTTGGGTTTATGTACTTCTGCCAACTGGCCTGAACCGTGACCAGAGAAGTGTTTTCATTGAGGATTGTAGTGAGCATATATACCTGTAGACTATCAAAGAATTTCACACCGAGCAGTTTATACAACATGCTGCTCTGGCCCTTTTTGGAGCTTTTGGAAAACAAGCTCTTGAAGAAATTGTTTGCAGTGACTTTGAATTGTGCCTCAAGCCACCTTTTGTATAGCTTACTGCACTCCAGTATAGAAGTTGGCCATGTAAAAGTCATAAACTTTATGAAGGAGTGATTGCACAGGCTCCCCTAAAATACTAATAGCGAACGTGTAAGAAATTTAAGGTGGAGTCCTGTGCAGTATATACTCTCAGGCTATATACATAAACAGTGGAGATCTTGCATAACAGGTACAACTTGAAGCTACAACAAGATCTTTTGCATTGGTATGTATTGCCTAAAGAGGAGCTGGTTTTTTTCCGTTTTTTTTTCTTTAACAGATTCAACAACTTTTCAATCGCTATATTCTTCCTAACTTGGCAAACAAATACGACAGTCCAAATCTTAAACAACTGATCACGGTCTGGATGGTCCTGGGGGAATACTGCAGAATTATCATGAAAATGCAGTCTATGCTGCTCTTAATCTACTTGGTTTGTGCACTATTACCATGTAGATTGTAAGGGTTAGAATTTTTTTCGGTTTCCCAAGTGAAGTGGAAGTCCACCAGAATGCCTTATAATGATGCACAAGACCGCCTCTCAGCTTGCAAATTTGTTTGGTGCGCAATTTCGTCAAGGAACAAATAATTCATATAAAGATAAAAATAGTCAATAGGCAGAAAACGTGCAGTAGTGGCTTTGTATCTTGCATCTACAGTAAAAGGGAGAATTTCTGGCTCAAATCTATTAGACATCTGCTAAATGAGCACTCTCCTTGGGCTCTGTGTAATATCTGCCTGCTCTGAATTGTTCTACACTGACATAGTCTCTAAGCTGCACAGAATGTGCTTACGAAGTGACATCACGAATGCCATGGCGAGGTTCTTCAGAATCACTGGAAGACAGGTGATCATGAGACGTAACTCCATCACCTGAAAAATCACTTACAGATTCTGATCCATGACCCTCTCCCTCAGATGCATTCTCTACATTATTTGAGTTATGGCCTGGGCAGCAGTCATCCAATGAGGCATCACCTCTGTTCAACTAAAGCTTTTCTTCTTCCTACGCTATGTGTAGGTAGAATTTAGGGGTGCATGTGGGAATCTTAATGCACTGAGAATGTGTGTTTTTGTGATATGGGCTGAAAAGGGAATGCAATGTTGTGCAGGTCAGAGTGCAGCACAAAGGTAATGGAAACAGAAAAAAAGGCTGTGTCAGAATCAAGGAAACAAAAATGTATCTCTATGGCGCTGAACTGCCAGCTTCGTGATAAACCTATAAGAGAAGCGGATGTGTTTTTTGCTACTCATAAAGCACATATTACCGTAGTAGCCTCTAGCACTGAAAGAAACTACTTTGTGTGAGGATGTGCTCCTTGCGAAAAAGCACAATGGTCTCGAGGAAGTTGGCTAATTGCTGAAATTTGCTGACCTCTTGACCCATTGGACATACAGTGGACTGAAGGCAAATGTCAGTGAACACAAACAAGACAAATGGATGAAGACAGCTGCCTAAAAGCACCTTTACAAATAAAATGCCATAGTTCACAGTAAAGTTAGCCAATGGCTGAAGAGGGCTGACCCATTGCTCCATGTTATATCCCTGGTGGGCTCATTATCTCCTGCTGGGGGGCATTATCGACCCCACAGGGAAGGAGGGTGTGACCCATATCCGAGGGAGATGCAGCACCCAAAAACAAACATTCCTGTTGTCCTAATGGAATTCCTAATCATTTTCACGCTCTCTGCTGTGATCCCCTCGTGGAAATCTAAGGCAGAGCAGGAACATTGCAAAGAGGAGACTATCCCCTTTCTAATCTACCAATTGACAGCGCTACAGGAAGACTTTGCAGGAAGTCCTCTCAGCAAAAGGGCTCAATTGAATTTGTATTGCAGACACAGCTAACATCCCAAGTGTATGGTGTGCATGTGTAAGTCCCTTTCATGTCATTAGTTACTCTGCTGTGCCAGAAAAACAACCTAGAATGGGCTAGGCAACAAAACAAGTGTAATGTCGTCACATTCACAAGACACTTTTAGGTAATGTCAACTCATCTTAGTGAGTAAAAACAAACTTTAATACAGAATACTGAAGGAAGATTAATTAATGAGACCTTTTCTTTTTTTCCTTGCCACTGTTGTTCAGCGTACTGACCCTGTACCAAGGTTGGCCTACTCCAGAATGTTTAAGCGGCTTGTACTAGAGTTGGCGAACAGCAGGCAAGACTCTCAATGTTTAAGTGATGTGTACACTCAAACTCGCATGTTTTAAGCTGCCTGTAGGATCCACACATATAAGACTGGAATACGAGGACTTGGTTGTATTCAAAAGTAGCTTTATTACATAGGTACAAGGATACATACACCTTCTCCACCTTACTCCAGGTCTCAACTGAACTCCTGCAGTTCTCTCACAGTTCTCTACAGCAATGCTAGGCAACATGGAATCTCAAGCACGAGGGAACACTCGTATTGAGATTCCATGTTAAAGGCAGCTTGCAATGATATACTACACTGCCCCAGATATGGAAAACTATGAATGATGGTTATTTTTGTAAAACATTTTTTACAGCTTACATCCTACGATTGCTTTCTACAGCTTACATCCATAGATTGCTTGTTATCTCAGAAAGCTGCCTTCCACTATACTCCTAAAATACTGCATGAAAAAAACAGAATTTGACTTGATTCCTTTCACCCCGATTCCTCCCCTTTCTTTCTTCAGTGACTCTCTTCTTACCTTCCATCCCCCACATTCCTTCTATTTCTGACTGCATCCTTCTCTCAGTCTCTTGCCGGTCTGCCTTAATCTCTCTTATTTTAATCTCCGCCAGCCTTTCTATCTCACCAGCCATTCACCTGAAACCACATAGCCCCCCGCTAATAATCACACTTATCTGAAAGAGACTATTAGTTATGGATTCTTGACCTTAGAATTTCCCCCCAGGCGTCGGACTATAGCCGGAGATTTTCGCAGTACCCCTGCGCTTCGGTAGGTGGCGTCCGTCGACTCCGCATTTGTCGTTAACGTTGTGATCGCCGGAATGACGTTGTGGTATCTACTTAGATGCCGCCCCTGCGCGCTGACATCAGTTTTTTATTTTTCCGTGCCAGCCAGCGCCAATCCGGAGAGAGCGGTACCTCAAGTCACATTTTGTCGACATCTTTTGGAGTCATCCGACTCTTGGTGCACAGGGATGTCATCTCGACGGACCGGCTTCAAGCCTGGTGGCTCTTCGCGTTCTTCTTGTCCGTCTGCCAACGTGGGATGTGGAAGGTAGTCGCCTGGCTCCCCTCGCGGAGCCTGTTGGGTCGGCTCCCAGCCTCCCTCCCTTTCTGGGAGCCGGAGCGACCCCTGCCTAACTTCGTAGCTTTTACGGAGCCCTCCAGTCTATCTTTGGGCAGCCAAACTCCGCCGGCGCGTCTTCGGGCCCCCAGGATTCGCCTGGGGGTTCTAGACCTTCAATAATGGCGGTTTCGGCTCTGGCTCCACAGGGCCCCCAGGGATCCAGGCGTGGATCTAGATCCGCACCAGTTGACCTTATGACGCCTCCCCCGTCGCCGAATAGATTGGCGACACCCCCGCCCACTCCGTCCCCATCCTACGTCGATCCCAGCCTCCCCCTTGACATGGACATGGAGCCAGACCGACGTCGGTACCGGCGCTGACCAGTACTTTTTTACCCCTGTTCTTCCCCATCTCCCTGAGTGGCTACCAGAGGAGGATGAACAGGACTGGGAGGGATCTGTGGACCCTCTGGCAGACCAGTTAGAAGAACCAGACTGGAGAGAGGAGTTGGGTGAGGCCAGTGGTCTGGACACCTCTCCAGACCTTGGCATGCTATCACCCCCTACTGTGGCTGCGGAGGAGGGTGCCTCATACGCAGTGGTGTTGCGTAGGGCGGCTGTGTCCTTAAATCTTGAGCTTCCTGCCGTGGCGGTCAGAACTAACCTCCTGACCGAGGTGCTTCAACTGGTAGCGGCCTCTTCGGAGCCCCTGCTGCCGTTCAATGAGGCCCTCATGGACTTCCTTTGGGGCACTTGGTCCAAGCCCAACACAGGGCATCTTGTGGATAGGATGATTGCCCGACGCCACCACCCTGCCCCGGGCGACCCCATTTTCCTCTCCCAACACCCCACCCCGAGAGCTTGGTGGTCCAAACCTTGACTTACAAGGGCGCATTCCCTACCGCTCCACCTGATAGGGAATCCAATAATGTTTTCTTCCCTCAGCTTAGGACTGCGGTCGTTTAACACCGCATGTCTCTTGTGCCGTTACTCCCATTTTATGTGGGACACGGTCGCGCAGGTGCTGCCACAGTGCTCGGAGGAGGCCCAGGCCGAGCTCTCCCGGCAGTTGCCGACGGGAGAGACGCAGCGAAGTTCGCCATACAATGTTGACTGGACACCGCTGACTCGCTGGGCAGGACTATTTCAACCTCAGTAGCCCTGAGACGCTACACCTGGCTGCGGTCCACTGGCTTTTCGGGTGATGTCCAAGCTACACTTTAGGACATGCCCTTTGATGGCCGTTGCTTGTTTGGTGACAAAGCAGACAACACGCTTGAGTGCTTTAAGGACTCCAGAGCTACGGCCAGGTCCTTGGGCCTCGCTTCTACCTCTCGCCCACACAGTCTACTTTTCGCCCCTTTCGTGGCTACGGAAGGGGTGCCCCTCCCCGTTCTGTCCAGTGCCACAGGCCTGCGCCTGCTGTCCAGCCTCTGCTCGTCTGGGGATGTGGGACCCACCGTCGTGGGTCTGGGGGCCAGCAGGCGGGCCAGTCCACCAGGGCCCCCTCTGCAGCGCCCTCCTAGTCCGACCTTTCAGGGTCACTATGCGCCAGTGGGCGGCAGGATTCACCATCACCTACCCCACTGGCTCAACATCATCTCGTACAGGTGGGTTTTGCAGATAGTCCGAAGGGGCTACTCCCTTCCCTTTGAGATTACCCCTCCATCCATGCCACCTCAATTCCATCGGATGTCGGAGGATCACTTGGCCCTTCTCCACCTGGAAGTTACGGCTCTCTTGGCCTTGGGCGTCGTCGAGCGAGTTCCTGCCTGAGAAGTAGGTCGTGGTTGTTACTGCCACTACTTTCTGGTGCCCAAGAAGGACAAGGACCTGCATCCTATCTTGGATCTCAGGCACGTCAACCGCTTCCCCCTGACGGAGAAGTTCAAAATGTTGACATAGGCTCAGTTCCTGTCTGCCCTCAACCCTGGAGACTGGATGGTAGCATTGGACTTGCAGGACGCTTATTTTCACATCCCCGTCCTGCCGGCCCACCGGCGTTACCTACGGTTCACGGTAGGCCACGAGCACTTTCAGTTTACTGTGCTCCTCTTTGGCCTTACCAGCGCCCCTCGGGTGTTCATGAATGTGATGGCGGTGGTCGCAGCTCATCTGCGCAGATCAGGGGTTCCAGACTTCCCCTATCTCGGCGACTGGTTGTTGAAGGCGGGCTCGCGCCAGGCTGTCCTCTCCAGACTATGGCCGACCTCCTGCATTCGCTGGGGTTCACCAACAATGTGCCGAAGTCACACCTGATTACCTCTCAGAAGCTCCTTTTCATCGAAGCGGTTCTGGACACAGCGCAGTTTCGGGCTTATCCTCCCGAGCAGCGAGTCCGGGATATTTGGACAATGATTCATATCTTTCAGCCTCTATCCCGGTTTCAGTCAGACTTACCCTGAGGCTACTGGGCCTCATGGCCTCCTGCATCCTGCTGGTGGACTATGCCAGGTGGCATATGCGAGCTCTGCAGTGGAAACTGAAGTTCCAGTGGGCACAACATCAGGGGAATCTTTCCAAATGCATCCAGATCTCGAATTGCAGTGGTGGCTAACGAACCAGGATTGGGTCAACGGCAGGTCCTTCTCCCTTCCCAACCACAGTTCACAGTGGTGACACATGCATCACTTCTGGGGTGGGACAGGCACATGGGGGAGGCGGAAATCAGAGGCCTCTGGTCTCTGGCGGAGTCCGGCCTCAACATCAACCTTCTGTAGCTTCGGGCGATCCGTCTTGTACTGAAGGCATTCCTTCCTAATGTAAAAGGAAGAGTAGTGCAGGTGTTCACGGACAACACCACCGCCATGTGGTACTGCAACAAACAGGGCGGGGTGAGGTCGTGGACCCTATGTCAGGAGGCACTTTGTCTCTGGAAGTGGCTGAAGCATCAGGGAATGTCCCTGGTGGTTAAACACCTGTCAGGTTCTCTGAAAGCTAGGGCAGAGGAACTCAGCCGCTGGTGCATGATGGATCACGAATGGCGTCTTCACTCGAAGGTAGTGCAAGTCTCTTTCAGCAATGGGGAGAGCCTTGGTTAGATTTATTCGCCACTGAAGAGAACGCGCAATATCAGCAGTTCTGCGCATTGTAATTTACAAGACGGCACTCGCTAGGTGGCCCTTTTTGCCGCGAGTGGAGTTGCGGTCTTCTGTACGCCTTTCCGCCTATACCACTTCTGCCCAGAGTGCTGAAGAAAATCAAGCACCACCGGACCCAAGTCATTCTTGTGGCCCCGGACTGGGCACGAAGAGTCTATTATCCCAAGCACTTCTACATGGCCATTGATTCTCTGATTAGACTGCCCCTTCGGGAGGATCTTCTGTGTCAGCAGCAGGGGACAGTCCTCCACCCGAACCTGTCCAGCCTCCACCTTATCTCTTCCTCTTGCGTGGAGATTGAGCAGCGACAGTTGACAGCTTTCGACCTTCCTCCCGAAGTCTGTAACGTTATCTTGGCAGCCAGGCGCCCCTCCACCAAAATGGTATACGCCTGTTGATTTGTGGCATGGTACGCAGCAAAAGCTGTGGATCCCCTTTCTGCCCCCTTTCAGAGGTTCTCCTCTTTATTCTTTCTTTGGCCCAGCATGGCTCTGCTCTGGGCACTCTAAAAGGCTATCTTTCGGCCATCTCTGCCTTTCTTCGGCTTCCTGATCAGCCTTCTCTTTTCAAGTCCCCTATTGTAAATTGTTTCTTTAAGGGCATTACTCACTTGTTTCCTCCCATTCCTTTCATAATACCCCAGTGGGACTTGAACCTGGTTCTGACCTACCTTATGTGAGCTCCTTTCAAGCCACTACATAACTGTCCTCTCAGACTTTTGACACTCAAAACTGCCTTTTTGGTTGCCATCACCTCTGCTCGCAGGGTGAGTGTGCTTCAGGCTCTTTTTCCAAACCTCCTTTCTTGGCTGTTTATCCGGACCAAGTTGTCCTTCGCACTAGGCCTTCTTTCCTTCCCAAAGTGGGACACATAGGACACACCATCCCTTTGCCCTTTGCCCACCTTCTTCCCGCCCCGCATCCTTCTAAAGAGGAGGAGAGGCTCTACCGTCTGGATCCAAAATGTGCGCTTTCATTCTATCTGGATTGCACAAAGCAATCCGGGTGGATGACCAGCTCTTTGTTGGCTATGTGGGGGCCAAGAAAGGTTGGGCCGTGCAAAAGTGGACCATCTCTTGATGGGTCGTTCTTTGCATCAAAATCTGTTATTCCTTGGCGAAGAAGGAACCTCCAGTGGGGCTGCGCGCCCACTCCACCAGGGCGACTGTAGCCACTACTGCTTTGGGACGTGTAGTCCCCCTTCATGACATCTGCCAGGCAGCCACGTGGGCTTCATTGGAAACGTTCACCAATCATTACTGTCTGGACAGTCCAGTCCGGAGAGATGGCTTCTTTGGCCGTTCAGTTATCCAGGACTTTCTAGTGTGAACTTAGTTCGCAGACCCACCTCCGGGGTTGGTATTGCTGGTGTATCTAGTCTATGGTGAGTAATCCATAACTAATCGTCTCTTTCAGATGAACAAGTTACTTACCTTCGTTAACGATATATCTGTAAGATATGGATTCCTCACCACCCCACCCATCCTCCCTGTTCTGCGAACTGACTTCTAGGGTAAAAGACTCACCTTTCAGTGCCCTAGTTATTGTGCAGTGCTGACCAGTGTCTTGCATGGCTCTGTGCTTCTGTCGTGTATTGTCGTGTAAGGAACTGATGTCAGCGCGCAGGGGCGGCGTCTAAGTAGGTACCGCGATGTCATTCCGGCAATCACGACGCCAACGACTAACACGAAGTCGACCGATGCCTCCTACCGACGCGCAGGGGTACTGCTGAAGAAACAATTCTCTGGATCCAGTCTGACGCCTGGGAGTAATTCTAAGGTGAGGAATCCATAACTAATATGTCTCTTACAGATATATCGTTACCGAAGGAAAGTACCTTGTTCAACTGGTATTAATGTAATCTATCACAAAGTACCTGGGGTTCATTGCATTCATTTAACTTTTTCTTGAGTGCACGACTAATCGCAGTGACCAACATTTAACCACTGGATCAACCGCTAACCTTGGTTTCCGGAGTAGCTACTCGCTGTCAAATGCTTCAACGCCTCATCAGGGGTGGAAAGTGCTATATAAATACAAGTACAATACAGTTGTGTCCAATGTGTAAAGGTTCCTGCCCGGAAGGCATCCCAAAGCACCAGGGTAGGAGTGACAAAAATCAATGGCCACCTTTATTTTCCATTCCTGGGACAGAGCAGTAATGCTCTCCTAGGGTGGGGAGGGGGTTTATCTGCCCCATTAGTGAAGGGTAAATACTAGTCTTTTTAATGCATCCCCCAGAGGTGGTCGACCCATTCCACGGTGGCCTGCGCACCCCCAAACATCAGTAAAATCAGAAATCCATAGAGTCGAGTGGGGATTACTCCAGATGGACCCACCTCAATCCAAAAGTAGGAACCTCTGGAAGAGGAGATTCTCCCCTTACCAGCGATGCTTTTCTCAATAAAGAAGAATCCCACTTGGGGAGAAATTACACCTTTTGCAAGTGCCCACGTTGTCTGGTAAGAGAATTATGCCTGCGTACCATTTGACACATTGACGTCATTGATTGGGTTAGGGGCTGACACTGAAGCAATTAAGCGTTGGTCCCCTCCATTCAGCAAATTGAGTAAAGCATCTGGTGCAAGCACTGGCTGTTACAGTTTATCAGGCAAGCATCAGGCTTTCACTCTTCTTGTAATAATAAAACTGGAAAAAAGGATTACTGATGGTTCCGTTTTCTTGGCAGACACCTGTCGCAGCTGATGGCTCATCTAAAGTGGTTTCTAACAGGCAGAACAGGGTATAACTGGCCTTTAATGTGTAAACATTGTTGGTCTGTCTGTAGGCTTCTTACCACAGAATGCGGGATTGGTGAGGCTGATTGGTTAATCCCTCCCATCTTCTCCTTCACGTTGTGAAGCAGAAGATGGGAGGCACCCGGGGAGATGCTGAGAGCTTCAGTTGTTTTGATCTTTGAAGAGGCCACTGAAAGGCACAGTGAACGAGTGTAGCACTGTTTGAGAAAGCCATATTGTAACCTGGGCCTTCTAGCAGGCTGGAGTGTGTTAAGCTCAACTGTCTCAGTTGTGCAGTTCACATCCGGTTGTGACAAGGAGCAACACCTAGGATAACTTAGTCTCATTCGGGCCTTGCTTGTCATAGCTACAATATAAATGCATATCAAGGGGCTGCCCTATATTCCTAAGACCCTGGGTGTGTAATAAAACAAGGGTTGTTTCAGAGGTATTTCAAATGCATTATTTAATCTAATATATTGTGTGCTGTAACTAACATCCACCTATCCAAAACGCGCACAACAAATCCGTCAACTACATCTTTGAAGGAACATAAATGAGCTAGTTCTACTCAAACGAGCTCATTTTCATCATGCCCTCAACAATATAGGTGCTGTCTTCATATGGCTTATCAGCAATTTAAGAAATCCAGCAGATAAGTATTACATTTAAACAGGAAAATTAACAAGGGCACTACAAACAGTTGTGTGGTGATCTGGAGTAAAACATGAATACAATGAAAAAATGTGAAGTCACATGAAAGACAAAACATTTTGGCTGCATTTTTGGCTGAGACAGAAATCGGGGTTCCATCCAAATGCTGTGAGGGTAGAAGGGCAGATCAGTATGCATACGCATGATTAACGCGAATGTTGTGGTAGTGGTTTGAAGGAGTTTACCTCTGCGATATTCTAGTTCTAGATTGGATGTGGAGGAAAGGTGCAAAATTCTCATTGAGGCAAGTAATGAATAAACCTCCTTTGAATAAACCTGTCACTTTTGAACTGTGACAATAGTTCAGGGGTATCCATTGTAGCTCTGCAATAGTGGAATTAATATTTGGTTTTCCGATAACCCCTGAATACTTAAATGAGTTCCACGTACATTCATTGTATGTAAATGCATCTTATGCAGACATCTTGAAAATCTGGCTTGCATCCACAATCCTGGATCTACATTAGTCACTTAAGTCATGAAACCTGATGGAGAATGTTTGATGACTAGCTACCTTTTACTGCTCAATGGATCCTGGAAGATTGTCCTTACATATTGCCTTAGAAAACCGGTAAGTAAAACCAAAATGGCTTGCTTGAAAAAAATCGTTGAACCCTTCATCGTTTGAGGAAGAGATCTAGCACTGGGAGAAAACGAGAAGGCGCAACTCCAATATCTGAAAAGTGCCAGACATAAACCGAAGGAAATGGCCGGGTAGTGCAAATATTATCTTTCACAGCGCAACGCATATTTCACTGCGGTAGAAATCAGAGGCCGCTAGGCATCTGAATTTTTGTAGGTTTTGCTAGTTTCAGGGAGACGTGTTCATTCCTGCTTGGTTAAAAAAATCAGAAGGTATCCATATGTTGTCCATGTGTAGCTGTCCATCATTTCGGCAATTTGATCTTGTTTAATAGAGATATTGTGCCGCTGACTACTGACAATGCACTGCGTGTTCCCAGTGGAACCTTCATGTAAAATCTAATTGTTTTGTTAAGTGCTGTAATGACAGGTTTTTGTTTTTGTTTTGAAAGAATTAAGGTTCTGGTGGAAAGACTGCGTAGAGATCTTTCAGAGTAATAGTTTCAACATCTAATAAAAGTTATAGGCCATTGAAGCATAAACGCGCGCTTCGTTTTATCCAAGTGGAATTGAATTGAAGTTCCTACAGAATAGTATTATTAGCAAAACAAATGGGCGATGCAACTGGTAGACATCCGTGCCTGGGAGAGAAGTCCATAATGAGGCCTGGGAACAGCCGCGCGCCATCCGTGGCAGCGAGTTTAGCGCGCACCAGGGAAATGCTAAAGTGTGGAAGGGGCAGAGGCACATCCAAGAGAGTTGAATGCTTCATGGTTTTTACTACATTAAATCAGTAACTGGAAAAGGATTTCACAACAGAAAAGTACTTGGTAAAGGTTGCTATGGTTTTAAATCCAGGGAAAATCAAACATCAAGTAGTACCTCAATTCTCTCAGACAGGTCAAATGATCGGTGTAAGACAGCTACTTCATCTAAATGCTAACCATTTACATTGTAAGCTCTGCTGTCTACAGTACCGGTCCCTTTCGTTCTAGCTAAAGTGAGCTTTCCCTTTGTCCCGCTTTGTATTTATACAAAAAGGGTGCGGTGTCTATGACCCCTATATTACAGCTGCACCTTTCTGTCCATGGCATGATTCACTCCTTAGTGTCTGCCTCCACCAGAAAGGAGAGCTTTAATTAACACGCAGGCTTCCAAAGTACCAAATATCAGTGGAGCCAGCAATGCAGAAGTAGTTAATGTATTTTGTGTATTTGGAACTCATAAATCACTGAGTAAGATCGCAAGTGGTTGACAATTAGCTAGAAAAAAGTTGCATAAATTGAGTATGTAGCAAAAAAGACATTGACATCTGCTTCAACACAGTTGATGGTGTAGATGGTTTGTTATTATTTGGCTCCACGGATGAATTGGTTTTTAAACTTTGCTTACTAGACAGAAAATCTGCTGTTTGTTGCAAGACTAATTGGTAGTTTACAGTGGGTTTACAGTCTTTCCATTGCTTACCACTGGCTGCCTTCATTTTCACTCTCATTTGGTTGCTTATTTGTTAGCTTATGTGGGCTTTCTTCCCTTTCTTATGGTTGTCCCTCCACCGGAGCTTGGACGTATTACTTGTCTCCTCCGACTGCTCATTTTTATGGTGCTCTTTTGTTTCTTTTTGTTTAAGTACTTAACAAGAGTGCTTGTTTTCAACCTGTCTCCTCTCTTTCGCCCTGAGCACACCATGTTGCGCTCTATTGCCCATGTGCTACTCCCCTACCTGCTCCTCTCTTGCCAATTTACTTTTCTTCCTCCCAACTTGGTCTTTCTCCCCATTTGTCTGCTTCACTCCTCATGCCCTCCATATATCTTCCCGCCGCCTGCACCCCTGTGTTGGCCTCCTCCTCCCCCCCCCCCCCTCCTCTTGCATTCCTCCACCCCCATCTTCCATGATTCAACCCCATGCTCTCTGTAGTGCTTCTGGACCCTCACGCTTCACGTTGCTGTCTCATGTTTCTCCCTTTGTGCTTTACACCCAGAAAAGCTAAGAATATTTGGATCTTTTTCGCCATGGAGCAAATTACCTGCATGGCTTTTGGATCACAATTTGCCTGGGAACAAATAGGTACTGCAACTTCACTTCTAAAGGGGTGAGGTGGCACCTAGAGCCCCTGGACCTACAGCGCTTGCCTGGGGTCTCACAGTGGAGGAGGTCAAGCCCTCTGCTTTCTTTCACTGAAGCGCACAAATCCTCCCTCTGACAATTAACATCAACTGCGCTCCTGTCCTCCCGGAGACGCTGCAGAGGAGCAAAGCAGTTACCCCTTGATTCTGCTCCATAAGTTTTAGATTTGACTTCAAGGACTCCACAGTTTTTGCCTACGAGACAACTTTTCACAATCTCGTATGCAAACGACTGTTGTGGAGCCCAGTGTTTGCCCCCCAGCCCAAACAGTTGGCATTGAATTAGATAACCACATCTGGAACTTACTCCAAGATGGCTCTGCCATTGCAAGCCGTTATGTGGTCTAACCGCCACTGCATTTCCACCTTGGCTTCTGTAAAGTGTGACTAGGGCTGTATAGGAAACCTCCTTCCTTAGATGAGGTGCATTCAGTCTCTGCAGGGCTCTGTAGTAGAGGAGCTCCGTGAATATTGCGTGTATTGACTATGCTAAAAGGCGAACAATCCGGGCCAGGTAGCGCAGCGATATGGACTCCTTTGAAAGGACACCTCTCAACTCCTTGCTTATCAAGGAAAGCTTCTGGTGTGCAGCCGCCGAGTTTGCTGGGCAGAGTCTATGACGAAACCCAGGAAACACATTGATTGAGAGGGTGTGAATTCAGACTTCTGTTCGTTGATAATGAAGCCCAGACTTTGTAAGAGGAACTGTGCTAAGGCCAGATTCTAAAGAAGTGCTGACTGTTCTTAATGCAACAAACATATATCATCTAGATAAATAATTAGCTGGACACCTCTGGAGCTCAAAAACTCTACCACCAGCCTCATAACCTTGGTGAACCATCAGACTGGATCAGGTAATGTTTCGTGAGCAGCACCCCTGCATGACCGTAGGGAGAGTCGATTGGCTTCGCATGGCGTTGTTGGCGTCGGAAGTGATGTGTGCGGTGTTTATAGGGATGCCACCCAAGCGCCCTGCCTTAGGTCTTTTCTTTCTGCGGCAGTCAGTGCAGGTCCGGAGAGAGGTACCCTGTACTTTTTCATTGAGCTTTTTTCTATGTTTTGTCCTAGAGAAATAAAAAGACAATCAAAACCAACTTTTGCACAGACGTCATCTGCATATAATTCATTTCTGTCGGACGTTTCTAGGGACCAGTCATATCCCCACACTAGGGGGTCCCGCCTCACCCATGTCAGTAGGGGCTCGATCACTAGAGCAAATTGCAGTGGGAAAAGCGAGCAACCCTGTCTTCTACCCTGATGGATGGAGAATCGCCTCGAGTGTGTCCCTGCCAGCTGTACTGAGGCCGAGAGACGTATGAAAGAAAGCGTGGGCCGAACTTAAAGGCACGCAAGAGGAGAAATAAATACTCCCAGCTCAGGGAGTCGAATGCCTTGTCAATGTTGGCAAGCAAAAGGGTTGCCGAGAGTCCAAGATCTGGGGTCTTTCGCGATAGCCTGATGTTATGTCGCTTGGATCTGAGTGGCATAAAGCCTGCTTGGTCCGGATGGACGAGCTCATGGATGTGTGTGCGGAGATGGTCTGCAACACCTTGCCGATAGCTTGGGCTGAAAGTTCAGGAGGGAGATAGAGCGGTACGAGGAGGGTTCTTCAGGTAGGCGCCCCAGTTTGAGGAACACCACAATTTCGGCATGACGCCAATCTGGGGGAAGGATGTGTTGTTCAAGTGCTTCATGGAGCGCCTCTAGGAGGTGTGGTCCCAAGAGGGTCCTATGAGATTGTAAGAATGCACTTAGGAACCCGTTGGGGCCTGGTGCTTTGCCTGTTCGTAGGCCCGATAGTGCATTATTCAGTTCTGTGACCGTGATTTGTTTGTCAAGTTGCTCACGAAGGTGATCCGGTAGTGATTTTGGAGGTATATCTCTGAGGAATTCCTCGATTTGGTCTCGGGTTATGGTTTCTTGTTTTGTATAAAGTGCAGAGTAGTATGATGCGAACACTTGAGCGACTGCAGTGGGTGAGGTGCATAGAGTCGCCTCTGTGTTACGAAACACCAGCACTGAGGCGGTCAACAGTCCAGCTTGTCAGAGGTGATGTAACATTTTGCTAGACCCATCGCCCCATTGATATGTTCTGGATTGGGTCGCCTGCAAAATGTGTTGGGCTTTGTTTATGTGCAAATGGTGTAGTTGCTGTGGAAGAAGAAGGTCTTGTTTGGCATTAGTAATTGCGCCCTCTCTTACTTCTGTCTCTAGAGCACGCTGTTGTGTCTCAAGATTCACCACCTGTGCCTGGCGGCGGCGTTTTTCCCCGGCTCGGTGGCTAATATCCACCCCGTATCGTAGGTTTAAGGGCTTACCATAACGTCCTACAAGAGGTGGCCGAGTCAGAGTTTGACTCTAAGTAGTCCATGATCGTTTGTCTGAGGGTGGCATGGTTGGGCAGGTCGCGCAAGTGCCAGGATGACATACGCCATCTGAAGGGAGATGTATGGGGCCATATGCATAGCCTTAATGTTACTGGGGAATGGTCTGATAACCCCTGGGACGGATAGAGACTCCTGTGACCCTATGCACATATGCATGTGGGAGGAAAAGATAGTTATTTCTAGAGAGTGACCAATGTACCTACAAAAAAGTAGGTGAAGGCTGGCTCCGCCGGATGATAGACTCGCCATGTATCCAACAACCCCAAAGTAGAGACCAAACCGTGCTGCCTAGTTTCCCCTGCGCTGTGTCCTGGGCCCGCCTTCTGCCACCGTTCCATAAGTGCCATGTTGTTGTTCCAGTAGCACCCTATAACTGTTGGGCCGTCCGGGAGCTCTCCCCATAATTGTACGGTTTTCTCTATAAGGGTTTATCCCAAAGGAGGAAATGCATAGAAACTGCCAAATGTAAGGGATTCCCTATGTATTGTACCCGTGGTGATGGTGAACCTCCCACCCAGGCCGGACCATCTTTTGGATACACTGTATGGGACCCCTGCGGGTATTGGTATCACTGTACCCTGTAACCAACGGACAAATCTGGAGTGGAAAACCTGGTTGACTCCATAGCGGGCTAGGCAGGGTGCCTTAGTTCCCATCATGTGGGTTTCCTGCATAAGAAGTATGTCCACTTCTAGTCTTTTCTCAGGCTTTAGAACCGCTCCCCGTTTGATTTTGTCTATTACCCTGCGGACATTCCATGTCATGATATTGAGCCCACCGAGCTCTGTATTAGAGGTACATGTAGCCATGTATACCTCATGGGGGTTGTCGAGTGCGGGGTGTGTGTATAGGGTATATGGTGTAGCCGTACCTGTGCTGAAACTGAACTGAACACTGCAAAACTAAATACAACTCTCTCTCCCCCTACTTCCCCCCACCCCAATATCTCAGACAACATGAAGTTTCTGTGGCGGTCAGGATGGTCCCAGGGCTCCTACGGGGGGGGGGGCCCCAGGAGTCTCCCGCCAATGGTTCCCTACGTCCCGATACCCTCAACCATAATGTCTCAGGGCATGAAGATCACACTTGTTTGGGGTCCACCAAGCCAGGTATTCCAAGTGCGGACTAACCGATCCAACTCTATCTGTAGTCAGACTGGTGGTGCGCAACTGGGTTCACTGCGGATTCTCATTGTAGTCAAGAGTCTTCGCCCTGCGCCTGGGAGCACCAGTTGAAACTGGATCTTTGCCGTCGCTTGGAGGTGGACTTCTTCGGCCGATTCCTTCTGATGCCCTGGGAAGAGTCTGATTCTAGTGGGGGCGGAGTATGAGGACTAATGTGCGCAGTTTCGTCGGCCCATGTGAAGATAGCATCCAGGGTGTCAAAAAATAAGGATTTATTCTTATAGATTACGCGCATCCGAGCCGGGTACAATAGCATATATTGAGTGTTCAGTTCTCGGAGTCTGCGTTTGGCCGCAGCGAATAATTGGCGCTGCTGCTGAAGAAGCCGGGTGTAATCAGGAAAATCATAATATTGTGGGAGTCATAAATCAGTTTATCTTTGTAGCCCCTGGCAAATTGAGGGATAGTGTCTTGGTCCATATAGTTCAACAGTTTGGCTATGATTGGTCAGAGACGCTCCCCCGGGGAGGTGAGGGGTGCCTCCTTATGAGTGCTCTGAGATCGCTCCACTGCAAAACAGGAGGAAAGGGAGCCCTCCAGCAGAAGAGCCTCCAACCACTGCATCTGAAAACCCTCAGCTGATGCGCCTTCTCATCCCACCGGTAATCCAATAAGGCGTTGGTTGTTTCGTCTTGTTTGGGACTCCACGTCTTTCACCCGTGTGGCAAGTTCCTGGGTCACTACTGTAAGCTTATTGACCTTTTGCTGTAGGCTTGCGACCGAATCCTCCACCAAAGACGCTCTGGTTTCCACCTCAGGGATACGGTCTATGGCCTTCCTGAGGTCTTGATGAAGGAAGGAAACTTCTGAGCCGACCGCATTAATCTTGGCATCCAACATGTCGTGGAATTGCATTATGGCCGCAATCAGGGGGTGTTGTCTGGAGCTGGGCTCCCGGCCTCTGTGCCGCTAGTCCCCGTGAGGGCAGTGGTGTATTGGTACAGAGTGCTTTGTTTTGAGGTTGGGGCCCAAGGTCTTGTCCTTCGTTATGTTAGGGAAAGGAGGACCACAGCCCCACAGCACTACTTGTCCACTCAAGCGTCCCTCTGGGGAGGGTGAGGGGTCTTAGGATCTCTTCCACTGGGCAGATTACTGTGAGCTGGGTCTCACGGACTCAGTGTGCCCTCGGCCGCAAGCAGCACCAAGACTAGCACGGCCGCTTCCGCAGCCCAGGGGCCAACCGCAAGGCGGACCCCATGGGGGGTCTAACCTGCCGGACCCCCAGCTCCCAGCCTGTTCATCTGTTGCGCTATCCTGAGGGCGGCCTCACAAGCTGTTCTAATAGTCACTGGCTGCAGGCTGATGTTACCTTGTGGGTGGAATAGGGAAGCTTAGCTTTGCCCCCGCCCCATGTGAAGGCACGGGGGATTCTACATCGTGGGGCCACCCTATTCCAGGTCAAAATCCTGTGTGGCTGCTTGATCCAGGCTTCAATCTGTGGGGCGCGAGGCCTCCTCCACTGCCCAATGATGTTGATGCACCATCCAGTGCCACTGCTAGCACCTCGCCAGAGACTTGCGCACAGTGGAGAAGTGTGGCTCAATGGTTAGAGCGGCAGACCCTGATGCAGAGGTCTGGCGCCGGACCAGGGTTCAATTCCCGCCTCGGCGGGTCTTGGGCTCAATTTCCCCGGACCCGATAATTCTCGCCTCGGTGCCTACTCTAATCCTGGGTCCCACTCTGCAACTCTGGGCAATAGCTTGCTTAATCTCCACAACGGCCCCAACAGCGCTAGGATGCCTAGCTTCACCTTGGGGGTGCCTAGGAGTGGGCACTTCACAGGGAAAGGCCAGGAAGGGTTCCACAGTGGTATGTGCACAGCGGCTGAGAGACCCTTTCGGGGGTGTGCGGAGCGCTATATAAATGCACTACATTTACATTTACTACCAGAGGGCGACGTGTGGTCCCGCACTGCGGGCCTACCTTGTGGGGGCCTGGAGCACCGATGGTTCAGTGATTCTGGGCTGCAAGCTCCTCCACTCAGTCCTGCTGGGAGTCTGCGCCACTCAGCTGCAGAGAGCCGATGTGCTGTTGCGGTCTTCTGAGTCGGCACCTCGGGGGATGGGCCAACTCAACTTGGCTTCACCGCGATAGGAACAGGACGCCGCCGAGCCCATGCAGCCACTCCCCATTGCCATCCCGGCTCCAGCCACGCCGACTACCAGAGTGGTCCCCCCCAAAGGCAGCAACCGGCCAGCGTGTAGGGGTGCCAGCAGCATGTCCCAAGGCCCGCCCTGGAGTGCCGGGCTGAGCGCCGCAAAGTCACGAAGGCCGGGCCTGGATCGAGCTCTTAATATCCCAGGACATCTCTCCTTCGACCTCAGCGCGGCATTGAACGTTGCGTCCGCTCAAGGGGTGGTAGCTTCGGATGATGCTGGATTATAGGCTTGGCGAGATTGCGCTGCTTCAGATGGCGTCCACCATGATAGCTTCCCAAGCCACTCCCCTTGTCGAAGTTTTTTGAGAGTTCTTCTGGTGTGACAGGGATGTCCATTAGGAAAGCTGGCTTTAAGCCCTGCGGTGCCTGTCATCAACAGATGTCAGTGACGGACCTGTAGCTTGTTTTTCTCTGGTGCCTGGAGCACGACCACAACGCGAAGACCTGTGCTGTTTGCGGCGCCATGCATCCCAAGGTCTTGAGAGAGCTCTCAAGCTCCTTGCCACTGACGTGTGGTGCAACGACGCTCTCAATCCCAGTCGAGAAGAATCACTCACGGATTCCGAAACCCTGGTCGTATATTCCAAGTCACGGGCCACTCAGGTAAGTTCCTCAAAAAGAAGAAAAGTAAGAAGTTGAAGCAGTCTTAAACTTCGGCTCGTCAGTCAGCTGACCAGGTGAGGGAGCATCGTCACTGGAGGCTTGGCTCTGCAGTTGAGCCAGCGCCTGGGTCGGCTTCACGCTACCCGAGTTTCCGGGAACCAGAGCGACCCCCGCCGCTCAACTTCAAGAGTTTTATGAGGCCATGTGCTCCGTATTTGAGCGGCCTGTTTCCGCCGGCGAACCTTTGGGCACTGCGGGTACGGGTGTGGCCCATACTGGTTCCATGCTGGAGGCTCTGACCCCAGAACCAAATAGGCCCCTTGAATCCACAGATGAATCTGGACCGGCACCGGTCTTACCACCGCGATCTCCACCGGCACCGGTCCTGCGCTGTTAGCTGATATATAGATGGCTAGGCCGCCGCTACATCGTCCAGAGGATTTCGTTTTAATTGCTGGAAAGTGATGAATTTTAAACCCTTCAAGGTGCTGCGGCTCCACAAGCCATGTCTCTTGTAATAGAATAATATCGAAGGACCGTAAGTAGGAGACCGTGGCCTCGTCCCCCAGTTTGTTTGCCAGCCCATTTATGTTCCAAGAACATATCTTTAGCGGGCTGCCTTCTTGAGCCTTTTGGCCGTTATTTTGTCATCGTAGCAGTCTGGTTGAGGTTAGTGACCCCGCCAACCATGACCATGTGCAGGCCCTTTTCCGGTCCTGTATTTTGTATGTGCTGACCATCGCTTGCTTTTTTTGAACTAGAGGTGGGGGTTTTGCCCAGGGCACTCCTCAGGACAAATAGACCGGTTTTGGTCCTGCGCATGGGCGCTCAGCGGCCCGGATGTTATGAAGCACGTATTGGGTAGCCTGGTTCCTTGCCAGGGGTTATGGAAATGCCTCACTCTTTAAAGGTTTCCATGTGCCTCAAGATTTTGTTTGATGCCTCCGCAGAGCGCCAGGTGACCTTGGTGAGTTTGTTTCTTTGTCCCTGGCCTGGTGCAATAAATTCTATAGAGATAATATCTTGTGATGTAACTTCGTTTGAAAGGCCTATGGCTTCTATCAGTTTCATGATATTCACACGATTTAGTATGTCACAGCTGCCTTTGGACTTGTACTCTAAATAAAATAGAGTGAAAGTTTTTTTTATTTTTTACTTTATTTATAATTTTTCAAAGTCAATACACAATATACCAATCAAGTGCAGTCGAGAGCAATGCAATATCCTTTACAGATCTATAACGGCAGGAGCATGATATAACTTTCTCATCACAGAGTCATTTCGCATCGCTACAACACCCCGTGGACAGCTATCCCACGAGTGCTGGCACCTCAACCCCTCCAACCAACTCTGCCGGACACTACAGACCGCCCCCTCCTATCCCATCCCTCCTTCCACCTCACCTCCCATGAGCCCTCCCAGCCAAGTTACACCTGGCCCCCATCCCGGTCTTCTCCCACCTCCTCCCCCACCCCCGCCCTCTCCCCAGTGCTGTGCGACTGCAGGTAGGATACCAACGGCCCCCATATGTCCTTGGGTTGAGACCTATGCGGCAGCAACTCCGCATATATGCTGTTTTGTTCTTGGCAATATGTGACATCTGCAAGCCATTCCTTAAATTTCTGCACGCTATCCTACGTTTCACCAGCAATAGCGCTATAGCAACTAGCTTTCTACACTGCTTCGGTATCTGTGCCGTATACCCCATGAGCGCCACCTTGGGGTCCCTATCTAATTGAATGCCCACTATTTCCTCCAGCGCCAAAAACACCTCATCCCAGTATTCCCTTATTTTCTCACAGCCCCATGCCAAATGTAGGAACCCTGCTCCCAGCATACCGCATCGTTCACAGCGATCAGTGTCCGCCAAGTGGAAGCGCAGTTTCTTGACCGGCGTGTAGTATAGCTGGTGCAAAAACCTATAATGATCATCCGGAGCCGACTGCTAGCCGAGATCTGCTCCGTCTGTAAGCAGCAATACCTCCACTGTTCAGCGGTGACCTCCACCCCCACATCCCTCTCCCAGCGCTGCCGGGATCTATCATCAGGCGCCGACTCAAGGGCTCGCACTGTGGCATATACTCTGGAGACGAGATGCTTGCTATTGGTAGACTGTAAGATCCCATGCAAGGGTTCCAGTCTCAGAGGCTCCTGTGGGAACTCCGGCAGGAGTGACTTCATGCCCTGCCGCAGTCGCACATACAGAAAAACATCCAGTGGCGTGCGAACCGCCGCTGGGTGGAATTGATCTAGCGTGATGAAGGTTCCCGCACGAAAAAGGTCTCCCCATGTCCCGATCCGTGCACTGCCACACAAATCCCGGAATCCCTTTTCCTGCAGCAGCGTCAGGTCGGGGTGATATACAAGCGGCATGTCTGGGGCATAAATGAGAGGCACATTCAGTAATGCCTTTATCCGATGCCAGGCTGAAACCGTGCTCGTGACGGTAGTGAAGCGCGGCGTCAGATCGTGGGGCGAGCTATATATAATCCCGGTGAGGGGTATCTGAGCCGCTAGCCAGTCCTCTTAACGCTATCTGCGGCATATAACAAGGCGGATGCATCCAATAATATGCATAATGCGCCTGGGCGCTAAGGAAATACACCTCAAAGTCAGGGACATCAAATCCACCATGCTCGTATGGCCTCGTCAATATGGTCCATTTCAACCATGGCTGCCTACCCCCCCCCAAATCAAGCGCGTCAATTCTGAGCGCAGCGTGGCAAAGAAGAACCGGCCGGGATGATAAGGGATATTAAGAAACAAATATAAAAATTGCGGGAGTATCATCATTTTGATAAGTGAGACTCTACCCGCCATTGATAGAGGCAGCGCCATCCAGCGCGTAATGCTGTCTTTCAGGCGCTCCACAGTCGTACCGTAATTTGCCAGAATAGTCTCCTCCCTATCTTGAGCTATACGAATTCCAAGGTACTTCATGTCTCCCTGACACCATTCTAGCGGGAAGTCCAACGGAAAGGTGTCACCGCCTGTGTGAGCGGGAACACCTGGGACTTCCCCCAGTTAATCTCTATCCCCGATAACCGTCCAAATCGTATGAATTCTCACAATATGGGATTGATGTTACACTGTGGGTCTCTAATGTATAACGTGATGTCATCAGCATACAATGAAACTAAAATTTGACGCATGCAACAGCGGAATGCTTTGTCATTATGTACCTGCCTCAGTCGCGCTGCCAGAGGCTCGACCGCAAGGGCGAAGAGCAGCGGTGACAAGGGGCATCCTTGACGAGTGCCCCGTGAGATAGATACTCGAGGGGACAGATGACCATTTATCAATATTCGGGCTGTGGGTTGCGAATAAAGCTATTGGAGCCATGACATATACAGTCGCGGGAAGCCCAACCTCCACAAGACTCCGAACAAATAGTCCCACTCCACTGAATCAAACGCCTTTGTAGCGTCGAGGAAGACTGCAGCCAGAGGGAACCCGGAATCAACCGTTTGTATTAACGAAAAAAGCGTCCTGAGATTGTGTGACGTCGACCTGCCCGGCACAAATCCGGACTGGTCCGGCAGGACTAACTTTTCCATAAGTAAGGACAGGCGGTTTGCCAGTACCTTGGCTAATATTTTGGTATCGCAATTAAGAAGGGACAGCGGTCGGTAGGAATCGCATGAGTCCGAGGGCTTCCCCGGCTTCAACAGGGATGTGACCGTCGCCTCCCTCATCGAGGAGGGCAATATGCCCCTCTCCATGGACTCTTCGTAGATTTCTTTGAGGACCGGTGCCATGATGTCTATGTATGTTTTGTAAAACTCTGCTGGTAATCCATCCAACCCCGGCGCCTTCCCATTTGCCAATTGCATAATTGCCTCCCTTATTTCATCCAGGTCAAACGGATGACATAAAAACTCTCTCTGCGCATCTCCCAACCATCCTAACGCTACGTCTCCTAAGAAATCATCCAGGTTAAGCTCCTCCTGCCTCTGGGATGTATAAAGTGCACGATAGTGCGAAGTGAATGTCTCCAGTATGTGTACCGTGTCTCTCTGTGCTATTCCCTCCCGATTCTGTACCTCTAATAAATAATTACTGAAACTAGAGCGTCTCGTAATCTCCGCTAACGCTTTCCCCGGGCGCTCCCCCTCTCCATATTGGCGGGCCTTCCAGTAGCGACCCCGGAAGTTCAATTCCCGCTGGGCTTCCGCTTCATATTCTGTCAATTTAGCCCGAAATGCACCATGTGCCTGGTCCCCCTCGCCCCGCACCATAGATCCCTCCAGGACTTTCAGTTCCCTCTCCAGGCGCCGTAGAGTGCGCTGTATGTCACGCAATACCCCAAAACCCTTTGACATGCAAATCCCTCTAATCGTCACCTTAAAGGCCTCCCAGATAACTTCAACACTATCTACCGACCCTTTATTCCTGGCAAAGAAATCCTGGATCTCTTCAAGCAGTTCCGCGGAGAACACTGCATCCAGCAACATCATGGGCTGCAATCGCCATTGAGGTCCGGGACACAGGTATCCTGGCGGTAGGAGTGAGACCCTGACCGGGCAATGATCCGAGTACGTTTTGGCCAGGTGCGCTACCTGCTTGACGCTGGGTCCAAGCCCCCTCGATAAGAGGCAATAGTCAATTCGCGTCCACGTCCCGCTATAAGATGTAAAGTGGGTGCCCTCCCTACTCTGCGGATGTAGATACCGGCAGCTGTCCACAAGACCACCCTCCTCCAGAATCCCGTGTAGCGCCGCCCTGGCCCTGGCGTCATGGTGCAGTGCTGCGTTAGATCGATCCTGGGACGGATACAGCGCAACATTAAAGCCCCCCCCCCCCCCATATGATATGGGTAGATCCTATAGTTAAAATTATACTCCAGAGGTTCGTAAAGAACTCAGGGCTATCTATGTTTGGCCCGTAACAATTTGCAATGGTCACAGAATCTGTACCCAGCCTACCCCAGAGGACCACATATCTACCCTGCGTATCTGTGAGGACTCCCATCTGCTCAAATTGTGTATTCTTCTTAACAAGTATTGCCGTCCCCCGAGCGTATGAGGAGTAGGAGGAGAACTGGCGGTGGCTCGCCCAATGACTCGCAAAGGCGGAGGTCGCGGTCGGGGCCAAGTGCGTCTCCTGTAGCAGCGCTATCTGCACCTGCTGCCTGTCTAGGTATGCCAGCACACGCCTCTTCTTCCTCGGATCCCCCAACCCTCTAACATTCCAAGACAAAACATTAATCAAGCGACTATCCTCCTGCGCCATGAGGGTGTTGTATCTGTAAGTACCATGCCTGCATCAATGCAATCCCGCCACCAAAAACTCGCCTAACACTCGCCTGCACAGAGTCTGCAACATATGCATATAGACTGCCATATAGCTGAACTTCCCCTTCTCGCCCCTCCCCCACCCACTGTAGCATCCCAATCATGCCAGAAAAAACAGAACCCTCCCCCATCCCATCCCCCAATTGCTTCCCCATGATCGTCAACAGGACTACTGCACCCCATCCACACGAGAGACAAGGCACATGGGAAAGCAATAGGACTGTAACAAAACGACATAGGGTAATGCCCTTTGGGGTACCATGCCTGGGTGGCGCACGGTTGCCTCCCGTTAGCCCAGTTCCAGCAGTGTCAGCCACTGGCCCCATGACCGACGCCGAGGGTGGCCGGCGACCTGTACAGATGGAGCTCCACCGGTGGCAAGTGTTCCAGCTAGTATCCAGCACGGCACTTGTCCTGGTAACCACTCAGACTACTCCTCCGCCTCGTCTCCCTCCACTCCAGCGCCCAAGGCCACAGTCTTATGCCATCGTCTCAGCGTCTCCTCATTCTGCGCAGTTATTCCATTTCTGGCGATGGTGACCTCCCATTTTGATCCGGCGCTGTCGACACCTTGCGCAGCCGTCGATGGTGTTTCAGATACTCTTCCACCTGATGCGGGGTAGTAAAGATCCTCTGGTCACCTTGGTATGTGACCCGGAGGCGGGCCTGGTACAGCAACGCATAATCAATCTCAGCCTGCCGAAGCTTTTCCTTTACTCCCAAGAAGCGACGGCGCTCTTCCTGGACATGCTGAGTGAAATCTGGGTATATAGTGAATGTCACCCCATTATAATTCAGTTGCTTCTTTTCCCTGGCAATTTGGAGGGCAACATCCCTGTCCCTATAATTCAACAGGCGGGCGATTATCGGCCTAGGTGTGCCGCCCGGGGCGGGCCGCAGCCCAAGGGATCTATGTGCGCGCTCCACAATAAACTGTGAGGACAGAGCCTCCCTCCCCACCACTGCCAACAACATTTGTTCTATATAGTCTTCCAGCTTGCCCGTGTTGGTGCTCTCCGGAATCCCTAAAACGCGCACATTATTTCTGCGACTGCGCGCTTCAATGTCCTCATTTTTTGCCGCAATCACTTTCAGCAATTTTTCAAGCTGTTCAGTAGTTTTTTGTACCTGTGTAGCAGTGTCTTCCGCATCAGAGACCCGCTGTTCCACCTCAGTCAGCCGCGTCTCATGCACCTCCAATTTCCGGGCAATCACATCCATGCGAGTGGTCACCGTGTTTATTTTGCCCGCAATGGCCGCAAACCCCTGCCGCATCTCTGTGAGGACCGTTTTTATGTCCGCCTCTGGGCTTGTTCCCATTCCCGGCCCGAGGGCTCCGGCTCCGATGCCACTCCCGCCTGTTGCTGCTTCGCCACTTTTTTAGCTTCAAAAGGGAGTCGCTGCTGGCGGGCGTTCGTTTTCCCCATTGCGGCAGGATTGATATGGGAGGTAGGAGCAACGTGTCCCACAGCTGGCACACACCCGAATCAGGCTAGCCCAATCCCCTGGGCATCCAGGGGCCCTCCACCGGGTCTCCCCCACTCCCAAGGCCACACCGCAACTTTTCGTCAGAAGGCACTCAGCCGTTGCAGGTTTCTGAGCAATGCGCACTTTCGCACTATGAGCCCCAGGTAGAGGCCGGTTCTCCCAGTGGGTGCCGAAGTCTCACACAGCAATGCACTCCAATAGTGCTAGGCGGGCATCGGGGGGGGGTTGTACCTCCACTCCCCGGTCGAGCCGATCGCGCCTGGTTCCCCAGCCAGTCACCAGCGGAAGAGGCCCACGCGCAGACACCCAGGCACTCCCGTCCCCGAACAAACTGCGATCAGCCTGATGGAGCCCCCGCGATGAGATGGTGCCCACTGTTTCCCCCTACCACGTCCAAGCTCTCAGCTGCATTCGCGGCGGGCACCTCTTCACCTGGCCGGTCCCACTTCACGTGCCCGCAGGCACCAACGCCGACACCCGCACGTCCGCCTCGAACTCCAGGCGTCCTCCCAGCCTGTAGCCGCACACCCCGGACCCCACTCACTTGCTGGCGAGGCACGTCTCAGGCCACCGGGTCTCACCGGGTCGCTGCGGGTTGCCGATAGCTGAGCAGTCCAGGAGCGTCCGTGACCCAGGCGGCAGGAAAGCACAGGAGCCCAGGGTGCAGCAGGGCGCGGCCTTGTGATCACGCGCCCCGCCCGCCGCTAACGTAGTACACACCGCCGCTGGCCGGCTCCAGGACGTCCTCCGCCTCCAGCCGCTGAAGGGTTAGTCTGCTGCTCTCCAGGGCACCACCGCCGCCAGGTTGCTTTTGCGTACACCGGACGATGCCACAGCCCCAGGCCTCCGTGGTCAGCCGGTTAGTTGAAGATATTCTCCGGTGGGAGCAGGATAAATGTTGAATAAGATCGCCAGCCTGTGGGAGCCTCACACTAAGGCGGCCATTCCACTCGTGCGCCACCTAGCGCCCCCAAAATAGAGTGAAAGTTGTAATTGCTTGAGATGACTTAGTGGTCTGAAGGCCTTCATATTTTATTGCAGGTTGGATGTTCTCTGGATCGCAGTTAATAAGGTTTCTTTGGCTCAGTTCTCTGTAGAGAGATCCCTGCCCAGGGGGTACTTCAGGAAGCCCAGCCAATCTCTGTCCCCAGTATGCAGTGCATAGAGAGGTTTCCTGCGGATGTTCTGGGGGCTGCATCCTTAGTTGAGTTTTGAACTGATGGAGGAGCAAACCTGTTCGGTACTCTAGGACTCTTTTGGACTGCACCGCGGCGATTTGCGCCTCGCTATCTTGAACCTGATTGGGTGAAATGATGCTACTCAATTGTTTTGTTTGCTGGCTGCTGGCTTGAGCCTGATTAGGTGATTTGATGCTGCCTAAATATTCTGTATGCCAGGTGCGCTTTGGGCCCTCTACCCTAGGCAAAGATGTAGGATCCGAGAGTTGCAGTTGGTTGTTGTCAGATGGCCCTATTTCCCATGGGCTCAGGGTCTTCCCCCGGCAGCAGCCTTCTCCTCTTTAAGGGGTAGAGAAACAGTCTATTGCTTTTTACCATTGCCAGATGAGGTAATTGGGTTCTCTGCTTCCTTAGCTACCTCGTCGGTTCTGTTTGAAGTCTGGTTGAGGCTGCTCGTGTGTGAATGTTGAACAGTGGGTAATGGCTCGAATCATGCGTAATACGACGGATCTTGTTACGGCCCTTTCGCTTTCTTTGCCTTTTTCCCTTACAGTTGAAATCCTCTGTGTCCTGGTCTAATGGAGATGTTGAGGTGGACTCTACTTTTCCAGCAACTGAGAACTTTTGTTGGTTGATCTTTTCGCTGCTTGTGGCGGGTGTTTCCGAGTGCAGTGGCGTACCCTTTGCCTCGCCCCCGCCTAGACCTTGGGTTTACCACCTGCTTGACGACGTTGGCGGGGATTGTAGCACCGACTCCTTTACTTGAAGGGAAAGGCTTTGCTGCATTGGTGATTTCTTTTAAGTCCACCACCAGATTTGCCATAATCTCCGGGAGCGTACTTAGTTTGCCTATTATTGGTGAACAGTTGTAGCCTTGTCGCGGAGGGTCAGCATCCGCTTGAGCCCGTCTAATCAGATTGTTTAGATTTGTAATTTTATCATCTATGTTAGCGACATACACCACCAGTGTATTTAGTAGGCTGATTTGTTTGTCCATTTTATTAGCTTGGTATGTCATGGCATCGGCTGACCTTTTGTAGAATGTCCAGAGCTGTGGCCCATACCGATTCATCTTTAAATTCCTCCTCCTTCCCCCTGTTTGGGACCGGTGAGGGCGTTGGGTGGTTGGTTTTGTCTTACCCATATGATGAAAGCATGTTTTCCCATTCTTTTGATTGAATAAAGGAGAGATCTCTCTCCAGGACGTAAGCATCCTCAGCTTATGGCGTAGGCATGATCCGACCCTGCCCCTGAGGTGAGCACTGGGCGAGTCCCCGCGTTGTGATGGAAACGCTTGCGGTACGTGAGGTATGTTGGCAGAAATGTCCCCGCTTTCTTCTGTTCTAGCGCTAAAATGGCCCTGTATGCCGAGCTTTGTTGATGAATTAATAAGCTCAGACATAAGGTCCGAGCTGGCAGGGGGAATGACTGCAATAGTGGCTGCAAGATTGTTCATTGTATCTGGGGGATTGGGTGTGTTCTTGGTTTTGTTTCGCCCTTCCTCGGCCGGGGCTACTGGTATGACTCCAAGACTGCCCAACGTGGTAGTGTTAGTACCCCCCCCCCCCCCCCACCTCCTGTGGGGCGTATCTGGCTCCTCGAAATTGCTGGTATCTGTGGCTGTGTAATTTGGCAAATTACCAAGCTTGATGTTAGCATCAGGGCTACCCTTGCAGATTGTCACGATGGGGCTCAAAGGAACAGGTAAGCCCTCGATTGTCATATTACTAGAGAAGACGGCTGACCCTGCGTCTTTCAGGCAAATTTGGACGTTATTTTTCGTTGCGTGCCAAATGACTTGTAGCCAGCAGGTCCAACTTCCAGGATGAGCGGATGGAGGGTGTTGACTGTAGTGCTTACTCGTAAGTTTTGCGGCAGGTCAAGTATCTGATCTGTGTCTACAGTCAGTGTCCCGTGCACCGCTCTCTGCTTCTTTTTCCTTAGTGGGACCATGCCCCTCTGCTTCCCTGATCGCATGCTTTTCTGTGACCAGGTAAATTACAAGAAGCCAAATGCTCTGGCTTTGGCCTTCGAAATTGTCTGCGTAGGCAGTGTAGGCGGCACAAGCAGGCTGGGAGGCAGGAGGAAGGAGGAAGAGAGCAGGGCTCGCTGTTGAGCTGCAAGCCGCACACAGCCTAGCTAGGCCGCTTTGCAGACTCACTAGGCACGCACTTCGCAGTCACCCCTAACGGTGACCACGCTCTTTCCTTGTCCCTACTCCTGTTCCTGCTGACTGCTTACTGTTAGCTGACTGCTCACTGTTGGTTTCTTCTGCTGGTTACTGCTCTCAGATCATTTCTGCGCCACTCACCACTTCCCACTCCCCACTGTTGCTTCCCCTCTGGTCACGGGAGCCGCGGGTCCTCGCTCCGTGTTTCCGCATCTACTGCCCCACTTGTACTCGTCGCTATAGTGCTCCGCTCCGCACCAGCTGCAACCACCGCAGCCACCGTGTTTCGTGTCACAGTGCGGGGCAAGGCACGGGGCGAGGGGGAAGGCAGCAAGGCAGAGGCGCGGGGCGCGGAGGAAGGCACCAACATTCTTTGCGGCTTCGGCAGCTTGCGGGGACTATTTTCGCCTCCGGCCCGCGCTGCTCTCACTGCTCGCTCCTCCACTTCCGGACTTCAGGCTCTTGCTCGTGCTCCGTAATCAGTAGGGCTGTTCTGCTTTCTCTATTTCATGCACTGCAGCAAGCCTCTGTCCATTTGTGCATTTAGGAAGTGCAAACCACTCCTCCCCCTGATCTGACCAGCCCCACGCCAAGAGCCACTGACTGCAATAGGAAAACTAAAATGATAATAACAATGTTATCATTTTGTTATTTCCTTTTGAGCAGTGCGATGACGCTCCTTCGCATTAGCGGAGGAGCCGTCACTGTTCCTATGGGCTAGGACTTGGGGAGGATTGAGACTGTTTGCTGGACCCTCAAGAATATCGGCCTCTAGATCCCCGAATGAACTGGTGTTTGGACTTGGTGGAGGCCAGTAGACTGGAAACTTCTCAAGTTAATTAGTGTACACATTTAAGGCAACCAATATATGGACCATGATTAATGCTAATACATAAACGATAATGGTCAGAAAGAACCAAAGAGAACAAATTATTTATCAAAGGTACAAAATCAGCATTTATTAAATTATTTCAACAATTAGAAAAAATTTAATAATCATTCATTCGCTTTCATAGCCATCAAACAGACCCACAGACATACTGAAGACAAGTTAAAAACAACGTTGGAGTGGTAACAGATTGTTTAACACTGATAGATTAACACAATATATGTAAAACAATGTCAATTGGAAATTGAGTGGCACAAATTCAAATGACTGATGGAATTCTACGCGCGTTTCGGCACAACAGGAGTGCCTTCGTCAGGAAGAGGGCCACAGTAACTGACATACTTTCTCCCCTTACCATGGCTACATAGGAGGGAGCGTCCTTTGCAGTGGTGGTGAGAAGGGCGGCCGAGGTCTTGGACATTAGCCTGCCCTCAGTGGCAGTCAAGACTAATGTTTCGACAGAGGTGCATCAGCTGGGAGTGACCCTCTCAGAAGTGCTTCTCCCATTAATTGAAGCCCTTACTGATGTCCCAAGCCCAACACAGGGGCTCCTATGAATAGGACGATTGCTCGGCGCCACTGCCCTGCCTAGAGGACCCCAGTTTCCTCCTACAACACTCCACCCCAGCGAATCTTGGTGGTACTAGCCTCTACTTCCCATGGAAATCCTGGTGCATTCCCTTATGCTCCTCCGTAAACGGAATCCAAGAGTCTGGACAACTTGGGGAAGAAGATGTATTTTTCCACTAGCCTGGCACTTTGGTCTGTGAACATTGTGTGCCTTTTGAGCTGTTATTCCCATATCTATGGGACTCTATAATGCAGGTGCTGTCCATGGTCCTGAAGGAGGCCCGGGCCATACTCTTCCTGGCCATTGCAGACTGCAGAGGCACAGCTAAGTTCACAATCAGATGCCGACTTTGATGCAAGAAACTCACTAAGAAGTGCAGTTCCATCGATAGCGGCCTTACAGCTGAACACCTGGCTGAGGACTACTGGCTTTTCAGGGAATAGCCAACCAACCCCTGCCTTTTGATGGTTCCTGTCTCTTCAGAGATAAGGCGGATTCAGTGCCGGAGTGCTTTAAGGACAGTAGGGCTACGGCCAGGCCCTTGGGCCATTCCATGGGCATCTTGCCAACCCCAATCCACCTTTCGCTACTTTTGTGGCCATGGAAGGGGTTTCCGGGTGCATCTGTACCCTCCCAGCCACTGCAGGGTACAAGCTTCCCAGCCTCTGCGTGGCCGAGAGTGCGTTGCCCACAGGCCTCATGGGTCAGGCAGCCAGAGTTTGGGCTAGTCCACCCCACCCCCCACAGTTGCAGGCTCCAAACTCTGATGGTTTGCCTTCTTACCATCATGGGCACCCAGTAGGAAGCAGGATACGCCATCACCTGCCCCACTGGAGGTCTATAAATTCAGACCGATGTCTTAAAATTGTCCGAAGGGGCTACTCCCTCCCCTTGGTGACCCACCCCTCCGCCATGCCACCTGTTGGCGACAGGCTGATGGAGGACCATCTTACCTTGATTCGCCCGAAGTGACCGGTCTCTTGGCCAAGGGTGCCATAGAGAGGGTGCCAATGCCAGAAGTAGGTCATGGTTGCTATTCCCAACACATTCTAGTGCCCAAGGAGGAAGAAGGACTTCGTCCTATCCTAGGCCTCCACCCTCTGAATTTCTTCCTCAAGAAAGAGAAGTTCAAAATGCTCATGCTCGCTCAAGTTTTGTCTGCCACGGACCCGTGAGACTGGATGGTAGCGTTGGACTTGCAGGATGCATAGTTCCACAATTCCGTCTTGCCTGCCCACAGGTGTTACTTGTGGTTCACGGTGGGCTGCAAGCCCTTTAAGTTTGCTGTGCTCCCCTATGACCTTAATAGCGCCCCTCTGGTGTTCACCTAGATGATGGCTGTGGTTACAGCTCAATTGCAGAGATCAGTGTGCCAGTGATCTCCTATCTCAATTACTGACTGTTGAAGGCAGGCTGTCCTCTCCCATCTCCAGACTATGGTGGACCTCCTGCATTCATTGGGGTTCACTATCAACGTGCTGAAGTTACACCTGACTTCCTCTCAGAGTCTCCCTTTCATCGGAGCTGTTCTGGTGTAGTTTTAGGCTTGTCCTCATGAACTGTGAGTCCAGGCTATTTGGGCTATCATACTGATGTTTCAGCCTGGATTTTGGTGAGACTGACTTTGAGGCTTGCTGGGCCTCGTGGTCTCCTGCATCCTGCTTGTGACACATGCCCGCTGGCATATGCCGGCTTTGCAGTTGGAGTTGTAGTTCAGTGGGTGCAGCATCAGGCAAATCTCTCAGATATGGTCCAGATCTCGGAAGGAACTGCACAAGATCTGCAGTGGTGGTCACCGAACCGTGATTGGGTCAGTGACAGACCCCTCTCCCTTTCCCAACCAGATCTGACCATAGTCGAAGATGCGTAGCGGATCACAAACGACAAAGTAAAGAATGGAGCACCCTATACCAACCGCTGCTTCTGGGCTAATATAATGTCTACAAAAGATGGGGAGCGGAAGCATCAATTTATGCTACAATGTTTCATATGCAAAACAAACTCATTTGTTTGCAACTCACCCCCCAAAAAATGTTTGTGAGGCTGAATTAAAAAAATGTCGCTCCCCATCTTTTGTGGATCACAAATGGCATTTCCATCCCTAGGTGGTGCAATGTCTCTACCAGCAGTGGGAAGAGCCTTGGTTAGATCTGTTCGCCATCGCAGAGAACACGCAATGTCAGCAGTTCTGCATGCTGGAGTTTCCAAGGCGGCTCTCGCTCAGAGACACTTCATCTCAGCTGGAGCTCAGGCCTTCAGTACACCTTTCCGCCCATACATCTCCTGCCCAGAGTTCTCAAGACGACCAGGAACCACCGGGCACAAGTCATCCTTGTTCTTCTGGACTGGGGTTGGACTTGGGTATCCTGAGCTGTTTAGCACTGCCATTGGTTCTCTGATCTGACTGCCCCTTCGGAATGATCTTCTGTCGCAGCAGGGGAGAGTTTGCCACCCAACCCTGTCAACACTCCGTCTTCTTGTGTGAAGTTTGAGCGGCCACAGCTGACAGCTTTCAACCTTCCGTCTGAAGTTTGCAATGTTCTTCTGGCAGCCAGGGTTCCCTTCACCAAAACGGTATATGCTTGCTGTTGGGGCAAGTTTGTAGCATGATGTTCAGAAAAACAGGCTGACAATATTTCTGCTCCTCTCTATCAGGTTCTTCTATTTATTCTTTCCCTTGGCCACCAATGCTCTGCTATGGGCACTGTAAAAGGCTACTTTTCTGCTGTATCAGCTTTTATGTGGTTACCTGACCAACCTTCCCTCTTTGTCTCCGATTGTACATAGGTTCTTGAAAGGTTTAAAAAATGTTTCCTCCTTCATCATGCCTCAGTGGAACTTTAATCTGGTCCCGTTATTCCTGATGTGCGCTCCCCTTTGTTCGCCATAAGTTGGCAGTGTATGCTCAGACGTGAGTCCCTTGCTCACTTTGCCACTGGAATCAAGCAAGCCTGGCTGAAGACGGCTGAAATGCCAGAAACCGGTCCTAGGAAGCTTGTTTCGGTCCAGGGAAGACATGGCTTGGCAGTTCGGGCTGGACTGTTCCCATGAGGCACAGGGTCAGACTGATTTGCATATGGCCATGTCTGAACTGGGGTGGCAGAGTGGGCTAAAGAACAGTGATGGATTAAACCCAGATCAGTTGACTGGGGGTGAGTGCTTGCAATGTTCAACACTCCGTCCATCATTTCCTTTGGTTTTTGCTTTGTTCGCCATAAGTTGGCAGGGTATGCTCAGACGTGAGTCCCTTGCTCACTTTGCCCCTGGAATCAAGCAAGCCTGGCTGAAGACTGCTGAAATGCCAGAAACCGGTCCTAGGAAGCTTGTTTCCGGTCCAGGGAAGACATGGCTTGGCAGTTCGGGCTGGACTGTTCCCATGAGGCACAGGGTCAGACTGATTTGCATATGGCCATGTCTGAACTGGGGTGGCAGAGTGGGCTAAAGAACGGTGATAGATTAAACCCAGATCAGTTGACTGGGGGTGAGTGCTTGCAATGTTCAACACTCCGTCCATCATTTCCTTTGGTTTTTCCCTTTGAGACCTAGCACATCTGTCCTTTCAGGCTCCTTCTTGGTGGCAAGAACATCTGTCCGGAGGGTCAGTGAACTTGAGGCTTTGTCATCCAAGCCTCCCTACCTGAACATCTACCCAGACCAGCTGGTTCTACAAACTAGAGCTTCCTTTTTGCCGAAAGTCGTCACTTTTATCTAGGACAGTCCCCTCAACCTGCCTACTTTTTTAGGCTCCGACGCATGCTTCTAAAGAAGAGGAGCGACTCCACTGCCTGGACCCCAAAAGAGCGTTGTCGTTCTACCTTGACTGCAAAAAAGAGTTCCAGGTGGACTACCAATTCTTCGTGGGGTATGTCCCAATGGATTGTGCTCTGCATTAAGATCTGCTACACATTGGCCAAGAAGCAACCCCCCAAGGGCTTGTGTGCTCATTCCACCAGAGCCAAGGCTTCGACCACTTAACACACTGAGTCTTGGTCCTGGACATCTGCTAGGCAGTAATGTGGGCCTCTCTGACCACTTTACTGCCTCAGGGCTGTCAGGTCCGTTGTATCAGCCACTTAGCCCGTTCAGTCCTGCAGGACCTTTTGGTATGAAATTGTCTTGCAGACCCACATCTGGTGTGGTATTGCTTGGGCATCTATCCTAAATTAAGGAATTTGCTGCGAAGTCTCTATCAGATCAACAAGTTGCTTAACTTTGGACCCTATCTAGCAGCAGATTCCTTACCAACCCCACACATCATCCTGCTCTGCGAATGGATTTGTAGGGACAGGGTGTGGATTTTTCACACCAGTGGTTAGTGTTCTTCATGGCTCTGCGCTCCTGGCGTAGAAAGTCGTGAAAAGAAACTGACGTCCGTGCGCTGGGTTGGCACCTATATAGGCACCATGCACGTTACTTCCGGCAATGCCACATGGAGACAATCGATGACACCTACCGATCATGTCTAATATCTAGGTCTGTGGGCGCAGAACATCTAACAATTTATCCTGGCATGCTTTCCAGGAACGGCCAATACCCTTTTTGAAAAGTTTTATAAACTTTGTTCTGAAGAGTGCCATTTTGCCATCAATTTCTGGTGTCAAAGCTACTTTAACATAACGGCATGGGTGTGGACCTACCGCCCTAAGGGGGCCCCTTATTTCTTTGTCCATTCATTTCCAAACCTAGCTACCCATATACTGGGCACTGTAGCCACCGGAGTCCACTTCAAAGAACACTGGTGATAAATATCTTCAGGCTCAAATATGCCTTCCGTCTCCAATGACCCTGTCTTAGAATCGCTTGGAGGGGTCATCCAACCTAGGGCCCTTTCGACTGACTTCCAGTCTCCAAGGTCTACAGAGCCTTGGCTCAGAATCAGAGTTATCCTGGTTAGGATCGCGGTACTCTTCCCCATCGTCGTTATCCCCACACAGAGGGAGCCCTGCATTCTTGATGAAGGAAAACCCAGGCTGTTGGAGATTGGGAAGGTCTCCTAGGGCATTGGCTTTGCGTTTTAAGGTGCCTGTCTGAGTCCCTTGAAGGAGGGGAGGAATGTGCATTAGGCAGCGCTTGTGGGGCCTCTGGCGGTGTCAGCAGTGCCAAGGGACTTTTTACTTCGCCCAACAGGGGGTTCATGCAGCCACTAACAATATTTGTTGACTCAAGGATTGTATGGCTACGGACACTGCCCTCTGAATGGCGGCGTCAACCGTATCTACAAACTCATTCAGAGGAAAAGGTAATCGGTTTTCTACCAGATCCTCCCAACTCCCCTCACTCCATGACCCTGCCACTGATGTTCATGATCAGTAGGATTATAGAGGCCAATAGGGAGAAATAATGTGAATGCCTGAATTCACCAACACTGATACAATGGGAAACAAAGCAAAGGTCTGCCTGAGCCTATAACACACTTTCCACAAAAGTTTTGAGGTATTAGCACTATCTCTGTATAAATAATGGGCGAAGGGCTTGGGGTGAAAGCGCATAGCCAAAATGAGTTAGGGGAAAAAAGAAGAGCCTCTAGAACCTCATGGCTTACCGCTCGTACTGCTCAAATCTCCTGCACTGAAGATGAAAGCAACACAAGCGGGATCATCTTTCATGAAAAGCGCCCCTGGTAGTGTGTGATGGGAACCACAGTCTGCGGTAGTTCCTCACACCGTTGCTGGTCCCGGGTAAGAGTGCATGATGTACCCCAACACCGCACAGAATGGGCGGACGACAACAGCCGACACCGCTCTCAATATGTTTCCAAGAGTCGGTCAATACCAGTAGGTGACAAGCTCTCCCATGTGGAGCTGAGTGCAGCGACAGTGACGGCAAAAGATTAGCATGTCATTACGGTGCCACAGACCATCACTAACCAATAAATAAAAAACAGTTCCAAGTAATAGCACTTAACTGGCTGCTGAACAGTAAAGAAAGAGGAAGCAATGTTATTTGGGGTGGTTGTTGTATGGTGCCTGAGCTCCTGGATTGGTTGACCTCTGAGAACTTGTTGCTGGGAGTCATGGGATTTCAAGTCCTTCATGTTTGATGATTGACTTATTGTTTACGCTGGACTGCTGAGCTAATAAAGAAAATAGTTAAAAGCATAATCTGAGGCTCCGGACCTGACATAGAATCCTGTGCTTTTTACAGCATGCTTCCTGACCAGCATTTAGGTGACTGAGTTTTCTGCTTTGCTCAAGACGTATCATACAAAAACAAACACAAGCCTATTACAAGCCAGGCCTGTTGGCTTTGTGAGTGTTGATTAGAAGTTTGATATAAATGAGTAACAACAATGATTTTGTACATATGTGACAATCACTATGTGTGCACTGGAGGGAGCCCAAAGATCGGATAAGCATATAATCAGAACAGAGTTTTGGCCCACTTACTCACACTGCCTTCAGCCTCATCTTTGGAGCTCTGTCGTGTGCCACTGTGAATACCTTCCCACAAGCAAAACTCATCCGGACACCTTAGTGTGACTTAGCTCACATGTACCTTGGAAAACCCAGTAGCTCAGCCTTTAGAACTAAAGCCTCTTGGCTTTGCCAATACTTGGTAAACTCAATTCCAATTGCAATACTAAATTGCATGAAAGCAGAGTTTACAAATTGTTGCAAAACCAAATTCTTTATGTGCGCTAAATATTTAATGTGCATACATTAACATGTTGCTAAAACCATTGGCAAAGTCAGTTGGTCAAAAGCGATAATAATTGGCTTTGCCAATGCTTGTTGAATTTGGCAGTTTTGTAGAAATTATTCTTTTTTGATAAGCAAATTTTATTGTTTTCAAACACATGAAATATTTCAGCAAATGTACGGAAATCCTTAAGACAATTACGATCATATAGGCAATGCATCTCGTGATCACAAACCCCATAAAAAGTACACAGGTAAAAAATGAAGACAACTTAGTTGGAACCTTCCACCGTATGATGTGCGTTTGGAGGGCATGTCACAGCTGCAGGTACTTGTAGAATTGGGTCGAATGTAAGTAGTAGCGAGTTTGGAGCTCCTGAAAGGAAAGCATATGGTCTTTAGCCCATACATCCCCTAGCTGTGAGATGCCGATAAGGTCCCATGTTTTAAATCCCTGTAGCTCTCTAACCTCCCGAAGCCAGGCCCCATGCCAAAGCGGCGTTGTAGAAAGTATTCTTAAACATCTGAATTCTTTTGGTAGGTATAGTGACTTGTTTTTGTTTTTAGTTTCTCTTCTTTTTTTATGCTGTTTCCATCCTATTCATGTGTTTTTACACTTTTGGTTTAATACATAGGGTATTGGTTGGTTTATCTATGTGTATAGTATAATTTTGTATTCCTTTTGCATGAGTTGAATTTTAATCCAAGGCCTGTCGCATGCCTAACACTATAAATTGTATTACTTTATTTAATAAAAAAAAAAAAACAGCTTTATAATTGTATTGTCTCTTAGCATTTTAACAACACTCTTCTGTTCAAGTACGCACTGAACCTTGTGCATCTTTGTGCTTAAACATGGAAAACGTTACACTGTACACACAAAATTTGACCTATTGGGTTTGCAAATGATTATTTATATCCAGGATTGCAAATCCTTTATTATATAAACTTTTATGGCCAGTAATGACAGGGCACACTGCAATTTGCACATCATGGGGGCCTGTTCCCTTTCGCTCACCCCTGGACTCGAAATTGAACCTTAAGTAGTGCTCTTTCACAAACTGGCCTGTTTTCCAGGAAATATAAGTTGTACAGCACCTCAAGTGAGAACATAGTAATAATATTGCTCTACTCTTAGAAAAGAGTCCCAATAACAATTATTTTATTTTTATTTACAAGAGCTAAGCTGAATGGCATTGTCCCTTTTATCTGCTTAAATTTCTAATCTGCTAAGTAGTTCTTTACACAGCACTGCCCTTCAATATTAATACACCGTCTGCATGTAAACCGCTTAACCACTTGTAAACCTTCCAAGTGATCCTGTATGCGAAGTAATGTTTGGCAACTAAGATTTGTCAAGACTGTTTTGTCTGACTTGTTTCCCATATTTTATTAATGCTCTGCAACTTCCTAAAATATGGTTACAGTAAGTCTCTAAGCTGAAGTCATGAAAAATATGAATGTGAATCCTGTCAAAATTGGCCTAAAATTGTTAGCTTTTGTTGACTGCTCCAAGTCAAGCATCCATTAATGATCATCATGGATGCTTAGTTTGTATGATACACAGCACAGATGAGTACATTTATTAAGGCCTGTTCCCCTCTCCTAACATTTGAAACTACTATATGTAGGAGTTTATGAAACAAAAGTATGGTCTGTGTCTTACCGGTTTAACCATTTTGACCAATTGCCCATGTCCAATTAGTTCAATTTCCCAGAGAGCCTAGCTACAGCATCTTGTTTAAGTTCATTATATAAATGCTTCATTTCATAAACGTATGTCATAACTATTTGGAGGTGGTGAGTCAAAACTGATAACACTTAAATATGTCTTCAGAGAAGCAGAATCAAATGCACATCCCTTAGTGCAACCTTGCTATGAATCTAAATGTTGTGATTGCCAGTACTGGCATGAGTTTTGTTCTATAAGAAACCTTTAATGAAGAAAACAATGTCCGACTGTGTAGAGTTAAGGAAACACAATCTGTCATTGGTCGTCCCAAAAGTCAACGGCAACACTCTTGTTTTTGGAGGGTGGTAGTCACTTCAAAGGTGTGATCCTCCTTATGGAGGTGTGATTAAGAATGAAGACAAGGGTTTTAAATTGAGTTTATATTTCTTGAGATCACTACTACCCCCAATTCTTTTTTTCCATAAAACTGTTTTGAAAAAAACATCTCGAGTATCTCAGGAAAGTGACACGAAGTTATCAATATTTCCTTCCTGGATTTGCATGCTCTAGTAACTACTGAGGAATAAATGTGAAATTACACCACCCTAGTTTGGCATGGCACAACATTTATTTTTCTCGAGCTTGAACTACTTGCTCAAAGCCACTTGGACAAAATAGTGAAACGATTATGGCGCAAGATACAATTCTGAGTTTTCTAATAAACATAACAAGAGTAACGCAGTAACTACTGCTCCTTTCGTTCAGTGATGCAAAGAGTCATTTCCAAGACTCAGTGTTTATAACTGCAATGGATTGCTCCAGCAAGGTCTACTCTTTATGCAGAGAACCCCAGCCCCCAATCCCACTAGTACTGCTGAAGAAAAATGAAAACATGACTAATAGGAGCCCCTCATCATAATATATTTTTACAACATCTTTCCTTCTCTATTTTTTTTATAGCTGAAATGAAAATTATAGCGCTTAGATGGTTAGTTTTACTGCAAACTAATCCATCTAAGTGTTAATTACCAGGTACGTCCATTTAAAGTCTCTAATTTTAAGTCTGTCGTTGTTCAGTAATTGGCACTTACCCAACATACATTGGACTTACTTGTTTGGCTTTGTGAACTGTAGGCTCTTCGGTTTTCAAGAGAGCAGCACTTTTCGGGGAGTTTGGAGGTCCTTTAAAGCGAGCTGTTTTCTGGCATCACTCGGTATGAAGGAAGCTGCAGTGGCTCAGAGTTTTGCCAGCACTCATTTGACTCCTGTTTGGCTTAGAAAGGTTGACATGGACCATCTTTCCTCAGCTGTGTCATCTTCTGCTCGGTGCTGCTTGACCTGATAGCTCGAGTGGTGAGGGCTGGGGGTGTGGGGTGTAAGGAGAACTGTTATATCCTGAGTTTTACTTAATTGTAATTAGCCTAGGTCTTCCTAGCTGCTCAGCCAGAGTGAGAGATGGTAACGGAATGTTGGTGTGACTGTGATGAATGGAATGCCTGGGTGCCTGTGTGGGTGAGTGATGACAGTTGGAGATGGGCTGAGCAGCTAGGCAGGCTGCTCCTGGTGGGGCCGTGATATGGGCTGTACATGGAGCTTAAATAAGGCTGTTACAAGGGCCTAAGTAGGGACTATGCAGGAGCTGGTACATGGCTGAACCTAGTCTGAAGTTATCTAGAACTGGAACTAATAAAGAAGGCTTTGAAACCTACATCATGGCTACAAGTGTCATCCTGTACAGATTACAACATATTAATTTTGGCGACGAGCGGACTTGGACCCAAGCGTACTCAAGGACTGAACAGATCTACAAAGAAACTGTGAGAACCAGCGCAACTACAAAGAAACCGTGAGAACCAGCGCAACTACAAAGAAAAAAGAAAGAAAAATACATGAAACAGTATGGAGTATGGAGTAAAAGGCAAGCCGGCCCCACCAGTGTCCAGTCATCGGACGGCCCCAACCTGTTTCCTGCCTGATCTTACTCCATGGACTTGACCAAAGGTATGGTCTGTATGTTAGGGTGTGAAATGACTGCTTGTCACCCTACCACTTCCTTTTAAATCTGCCGTATGGATGTATCCGGTGGCTGTTCAAGATGTGAGTTGTGGTCCAACTCAGTGAAGTAAAGGAATGTGGCTGTTCAAGATGTGAGTTAAGGTCTAACTCAGTGAAGGAAATTCACAAGTGCCACACATGAGTGGTGTGGTTCTTCAGGTATTGGTGTTTTGTTGGCACATAGTGAACACTGCGGAAGTAATGTGCCTGGGGATCATCTCACATCCTAGTATTTGAACTTTACCCCGTGATATCCACAAGTACAGTGAGTGATAGTGTCATGCGCAGTGCTAGTCTAATGGCACATGTTTTGTGATGTTGTCTTCCACACAAGCAGACCCGTGAAAATCACTAGTTCTGGGACAGATCTATCTATTAAGGGGTCTGCGCGACATTCGTTTAACTATTCACATGAGTATAAGAGCTGAGGTGCAGATTGAAATTTCGATGGTTGGGAGCATTGGGACTTGGATTTTTCTGTGGGGAGTTAAACAAGTTGTTCTTTTTTTCTGCACCGTTTATTTGTTTGTACACCTGCAACCTAATCCAACGAGTTCAGGATCATCGCTTAGACCCGATTGCGGTGTCGGCACATGGAGCATATCATTTGAGTAAGACATTTTTTTTGTCAATTATTATTTTTGAAGTTTGAGGCTTTTTACTTCATTTTGTCAGTTAAATCGTTGCTATGGCTGTTTTGAAAAATACGGAGGCGCGAGCAACAATCAGCGCGCACGCACTTACTGACTACTTGCTGACGTACATCAAGTTTGAGTTTCCATGGAGCCCTCTGACGTTTCTTGCTGACGTACCTCAAGTTTATGCCTCCATGGAGCCTTCTGACGTTTTGCTTCCTCGCGATGTTTTGCTGTCTCTAAACGTTGGTTTCCCAGACGCGCCGTGAGCCACCCGGCGTGACGCTGAAAACGTGCCGCCATCTTGGGGCTGGCGGAATTGCCAATCTCGCTGCTCTATGCGTGCTGCGATAGAGTTCTCTGAAGTAGGTCATCGTCTCATGTCAAAGCTACATTCGTGGCGCGGCTTGGCTTTTCAAGACTGTGTGGAAAAAGTTTTACAGCGAAGTAAAGGTACATTCCTCTATTAAATTTTCGGAGGTGGTTCCAGAATCCAGTATGTGGGGTGTCCGGTATGGCTCATGCTGCATGATGAGCCAAAGGGAAGATAACGCTGGAGACATGTTTACTGTATACGTGTTTAAGCACTCATGCTCAGTGAAGGTCTACATTTACAACATCTTGCTGATGGGTTTTTTGTCTTTTGTATTTAAAGTGACACTAATGCAAAATGATCCACATATTTTGTGAAGTCCAGCCGTTTGGTTGGCGGTGTTGTTTTTTTTTGTTGTTCCTTATGCAGGGAAAGTTCTGATCTTGATCAATTCGGGTGAGAAATCGCTCACCGGTGTGGGGCACAGGTCATTAGTGTTCTACAGTAGATATAATTGTATTAGTAATATCAAAAGTTTCATTTTTCGTGATGCCACAGCTTTACGTTGTTAATTAGTTGGGACGTCCTAGTCTCCTAGTGGGTGGCCATCACAGTTTATCCCTTAGAAGAGGGGTGAGGTTGGGTTTTAGTCCCAGTTAGTGACCTATACATGGGGGTAGGTATATGGATTATCTTCTATATACCAGTGGTTGTAATTCCTATTGTATGTACTAGGGTACATTGTATTTGTATGCCACAGTTTCTCTTATGTGAGGGTGGTTATGGTCTTGGTGGGTGGTTTCCCACTTCTTTGTGTTGTGTGTAAGTCGTCCTGCGCTTCACGTGTTGTTCTGTGTAAGTCGCCCTGCGCTTCAGATGTTGTATGTGTGTAAGTCGCCCTGCGCGTCACATGTTGTCCTGTGTAAGTCGCCCTGCGCTTCAGATGTTGTTGTGTGTGTAAGTCGCCTTGTGCATCACGTGTTGTCCTGTGTAAGTCGCCCTGCGCTTCAGTTGTGGTCGTGTGTAAGTCGCCCTGCGCCTCACTGTGTGTATCCTCTATGTGGTCCATATTGTGGTACACGTGTATGTGTAGTGTTGGTTCACCCTTGTTGTCTGTTTATGGCCTCGGGTGTTTGTCGTGGTGTGTTCATCTTTCACTACATGTATTTAGTATGTGTTCATCTTTCACTACGTGTTTTTAGTATGTTCAGGGGAAAGAAGGAGGGGGTCACTGCTAGTTAGACAGTGTTAAGTCTTCCCCAAAGTACGCAGTGTTAGGTGCGTTGTAAATTGTTATAATACTCTTCATGAGGGAGGATGGGTAATGTTGATGCATGTTATATTATGATATGTCGTTTTTGCCTTTCTTCTCTTTAATTTACTTTGTTCTTGCTTTAGTGATGTTTTACTTTTGGTTGCATCCTTGAGTTATGGACATTACGGTTTATTTTGTGTATAGTTCTTTGCTGTAGTAATGTAAACTTTGTTTTCATTTTAAAAGGAAAGGGATAATGTTATATCCTGAGTTTTACTTAATTGTAATTAGCCTAGGTCTTCCTAGCTGCTCAGCCAGAGTGAGAGATGGTAACGGAATGTTGGTGTGACTGTGATGAATGGAATGCCTGGGTGCCTGTGTGGGTGAGTGATGACAGTTGGAGATGGGCTGAGCAGCTAGGCAGGCTGCTCCTGGTGGGGCCGTGATATGGGCTGTACATGGAGCTTAAATAAGGCTGTTACAAGGGCCTAAGTAGGGACTATGCAGGAGCTGGTACATGGCTGAACCTAGTCTGAAGTTATCTAGAACTGGAACTAATAAAGAAGGCTTTGAAACCTACATCATGGCTACAAGTGTCATCCTGTACAGATTACAACAAGAACATTTAGGAGAAACAGTGAATTCATTGGAATGCTGATTTGCTTCATCACTCTTTGGCTGAACACATTCTTGCTGTAATCAGAATTGAAGTATGCCTAGCACCACAGATGCCTGGGTGGGTTGCGTGACCTTCAGAGTCCCTGCCATCTAACGTTTGTTTTGAAGGCTGTTTCCAATGTCCTCGCTGGCAAGAGAATGGTGCATATTACCCTATTATGAAAAAGTTATTTTATCATCCCTCTTTGACAATCATAAAATGTATAATGACACTATATTGTTTTCGTATCTGCTCTAGACATTTTGCCTGTCTTGGGGACAATCCTATGGATATTGCCATTAGTCGTTTGCTGCACAATATGTTTCTAATGCCTCGTTGTTTTTTATCATCCACTTAAATTTACTTAGGCTTGCCTTTCTGTTGTATAAAGTAGCTGTTCTGCTAATTGGAAACCGATGAATCTGATCACTTCAGATGTTCGTTTTAGCATAGGATAAGAACAGTGCCATCCACGCCAAGCTAGAAAGGGACAAAGTCTTTTGCCATTTTTACTTGGTCTTTAAGACCTAGTCGAACGCTTGAAACACTGCTAGAAAAACAGAAGTTTGAGGTGAGCAGCTTCAAGTGCTCCATATAAAGCAGCTGCTCTCTACCTAAACTTGGTAACTCCAGAGTTCCTTGCCTCCCCTGTTCTTTTTTGTGTATGTGTGAGAATATATATATATTTTATCTACTGGCGACCGCCAGTAGGTATTTATAGTTAGAACCTAGTTTCCATAGAAAAAGCATTTTTTGATTTGCTAATAACTTTGGCGTCGTTTGAGGAATCTTCGCAAAATTTTCAGAAAAAGTCTATCCAGGTCAGATCCTATCCTGAAAGTTTGGGGGTGATTCCTCAAGCGGGGGCTGAGAAAAAAGGGAGGCCCCAAAACGCGTTTTCTCCATGTTAATTTCCATAGGAAATTTTGGGCAAGGCTACAGCCCGAACTGCCAAACGGAATTTCCCCAATTTTGGCAAAAAGGTAGAGCTAGGATCAGAAAGCGACCTTTTTTTTAAATGGTGTAAATCCGTTCAGTAGTTTGAGAAATTCAAAAAATATTTTTTTTTCCCGATATCTAGGGACGCTGTGGAGTCGCGACCCCTCCCGACCACGAGCTTCATTCTAATTGGTTGCCACGACCACGAGCGTTATTCTAATTGGCTGTCAACACTCCAAACCAGGAAGTGTTGGAAGCCATCTTGTGACTCAGTAGAAGCGAGTCACCAGAAAACAGAGAAACAAAGATATAAAACAAGAGAAGGAGGCAGGGTAGAAACACCCTCACCCCAGTAGGCCTGCTCCGGGTGTCCTAGAAGGACCCGCAGAGCCCAAAAAAGAATTTTTTTAAAAACAACTCGGCACAATACGCGCTGGGGTTGCGAATTCCGCCGAAATTGTTTAAAAACAATGAAGCGCAAGTTCCGGTGTTTTATTTTAATGAGGCCCCCGGGTGGGTTAGGTTCCGGGGGCATTTCTTAAAAAAATATCGGGGGCCTGCTGACCCTGGGGACCACCACCTCTTCGGGGCTTCACTCATGTTGGGAGGGGGGGTGTGCGGCCCTCCTCCTGGAGCCTGTGATGGCCCTGGGGACCGCCACCCCCCAGAGACGGCTCCTCCAGTGTCCTGGGGTGCCCACCCCCGGGACACTGCTATTCGTTATGACAGACACACAATTGTATGACATTGTTCTGCATTCTGTCCATCAACAGTTCTTTATGTGTTTGCTATGATAGCGCGGGAGCCGCACGTCTCCCGCCCTGTCATAGCAAACTTGCTTTGGATTTTGGAAGCGAGAGCAGGGAAACCTGCTCTCGCTTCCAAAATCCAAAGCTTATTGCTTTTCCACATGAGGAGCTGCATGTCAGCAGCTCCCCGTGTGGAAAAGCAGTGCCGGCTCCCGCAGGACGCGGTGAGCCGGCGGGACCGTGGGGGTATTGGGGCTCCCCCCACGGTCCCCAACGGTGAGGCCAGGCCCCAGGGGATTAGGTCCTCGGGCCGGAATTAGCCACAGGAGGGGGGCCGACGCTGCCCTCTTCTAGTTTGTGTTTTAAAAAAAAAAATAATGAACATTTCGGCATGCTTTGGGGAATGGGGTCCCGAGGCGAATGTAAATTAGTGAAAGTGGACGTTTAAAATAAAAAATCGAGTCCAGACTCTAGCGCGGCTCTCAGCGCGGCCCCCGTGTGAAAGTGATGGGTGCGCGGCTCTCAGCGTGGCACTTGAGCACTTCTTAAGTCTTTCAAACACCGAGGGGTATATTCTGAAGGACACATCGCCGAGTTAACAGCACTTTATCGCAACCAAAATGGTGATAAATGTAACGCACCATTCACAAGCTGGAGCAAACAGCCCATATCACCAGTTTACCAGCGATAGCAGCCTCAAAAAGCATCATCACAGAAGACCCTGGAAAATATTGTGAATGAGATGTAGAGTAGGCGTTCCTGTGCAAAAAGCAGCAAACACATCACTTCGCAAGTTTCTCAACCACCAGCAAGTTCGTCGAAGAGAGTACAAAACAGGCGATAAGGTGTGTTAGTAGCAGGAAGTTTCCACCTGCTCTGAGCTGGTGTAAAGTCGGACTACAACCTGCAACCTGAAAGGGAGCCCAGCCCAGAGCCACACCTGAATGATAACAGATGCAATGGAGCTAACGATCATGCAGCTCGGACACCCAACACTGCTCCGACACCCCCTGCCACCAGTGCCTTGTCCGCCATCCCCCACCACCCACCCCCACAAACAAATGTGACCGCAACCGTAGGAAATCTGGAACGTAACAAATTGGCTGAGATCGCACAATAAAGCAGATGCATGTGAGGTTGGACAAATAAGAATCTCAGTCATCTATGGATTTACATATAAAACATTTTATTTAAACAAAACAACAAAATAAAAGTAGGTATGGTGTGTCATCCCTTGACAATTTGTGACTCACAGCCTGCAAGACAAAAAGAAAGATACGACTGTGCGTCATGCATCCATCAAAGGAGAGAGAGAGATCGAAAGAGTGAGAAAGAGGAAAAGAGAAAGAAAGAGAGTGAGAGAGGAAGACAGAGAAAGAGTGAGAGAGAGGAAGAGAGAGAGAGATACAAGGAAGAGGGAGAGAAAGAGAGATAGAGAGTGAGAAAGAGTGTGAGTGACAGAAAGGAAGAGATGGAGAGGGAGAGTGAGTGTTGACACTGTGGAGAAAATCCTCACAGCTCACCTTTCTGCCACTGGTGTGTCTCCAACCACGTGCCGGGACATGATGCAGCCCTCAAGTTTAGTCATCTGAAACATAGTATAGAATCAGTAATGGCAGAGTACATACAACTGCAAACGCGTAATTCTATGTTTCGCCCCTGTGCACCCAGGCTACTGCACCCCATCGACTCCCGCCGCCCAGAGGGTCTGTCCGCCCTGCGCACTCAGGCTGCTGCAGCCCATCGACTCCTGCCACCCAGAGGTGTCTGCCCGCCTCTGCGCACCCAGGCTGCTGCACCCCATCCACTCCCACTGGCTAGAGGTGTCTTCCTGCTCCTGTGCACCCAGGCTGCTGCACCACATCCACTCCCACTGCTCGGTGTGAGGGAGAGAAAGGAAGAGATGGAGAGGGACAGTGAGTGCCCACACTGTGGACAAAACCCTCACAGCTCACCTTTCTGCCACCGGTGTGTCTCCAACCACGTGCCGGGACATAGTGGAGCCCTCAAGCTCATTCATCTGAAACATAGTATAGAATCAGTAATGGCGGAGTACATACGACTGCGCACGCCTAAATCGCTGTCCCGCCTTTGTGCATCCAGGCTGCTGCACCCCATCCACTTCCACTGCCCAGAGGTGTCTGCCCGCCACTCTGCACCCCGGCTACTGCACCCCATCCACTTCCACTGCCTGGAGGTGACTGCCCGCCACTGCGCACCCATGCTGCTGCACCACATCCACTCCCACTGTCCGGAGGTGACTGCCCGCCGCTGTGCAAACAAGGCTCTCTGCTCACCTTTCGCAACCTGCGTGTAGAAAAGAGGGCCTACCACGTGGCGCTGCAAGCCCCAAGCCCGGGACCCACGGACAGGGCACCCTGCATATCATGCAGCCCTGCTCCGCAGGCCACCAGGTCTCACATTTGGTGCTGCGTCTTGATTTTACCATGGCAGAGGACATACCAGTGCACCCGCCATCATCCCAGGTTGCACTCCCGCTCAGCCCTTGCAGTGCCACTAACTCTGTGACCAGTGAGGCCACGCCACATGGCGGTAAGCCCCTGCTGTTCGATGGCTCAGGCCTACACTGCGGTCCAGCAGGGCACACAAAACCTGACCTGTTGATCGCCGGGACGGGAGATCATCGCAGGCTGCACACCCGCTCAGCACTTACAGTGCCCCTACCTCAGTGCACCGAAAGTCACCGTCCCGTGGCTGTGTGCCTGTAGTGGCCGCAGTGCATCCGGTGCCACCAAGTCTGAAATGGAAATGCCGTGGAGCACGTGCACCCGTTTCTTATTATTGGCAGGGCCACGTGTCCTATGACGCCTGTACTTGATGGGTATGGTGTGGATGTAAACTGGCCGTCAGGGAGTGGCTGTGGCGTACTGACAACTAGATCTGTGAGCAGCAGATCACTACAATGAAAATCTGGGCCTTGTAGCGTTATTGTCCCTCCCTGTATGCCCTAAGTGGATTGGGCTGGCCTGGCGTATGCAAGTCCAGCGTGAGGCTGTGAACAAAGACTCCGGAGCTCTGAGCGTGGTTCCGTCCTGGGCTGTATGAGGAATCAACTGATGCGAGTGTCCCTGTTGTAGTGCTGCCGCCACCCGGGCAGTAAGCGCCAATGTGTCACCCTGTGACCCAAATCCCAAAACATGGCCAACAGGGAAGGTAGGGGGAATCACTGACCCTACCTTCATCCATACTTCAACACATGAAAGATCGTGCACATGACATATCTGTGTGGATATGAATGTTTATTGCAAATTCAGTGGAGTGTTGCAGCTGTAGCAATGCAGTGCAATGCATAGCCCAAATTTCTGTTTTCTGAACATGGAGGGCAGCCAGTTAGAGCCAAGCTCGTGCTCTGGGGTTAGGCTCCGCCAACATATGTACTTATCCAATCACTCCGCAAATTCCGAAGCATTTCACTATACACTCTCCTTGCAGTACTCTAATGATCCAGTCTCTACCTATGTACTTATACTATGACCGAGACAAAGTTACATAACTGAAGTTTTCCCCACTGCCAGAGGTAACATGGTTGCGAGCGCTGTCCACAGCAGAATGTAATGTGGTAGGGCCCAGGGGCAGCATCATGCATACATAATGAACACACGGACACAGTTAGATAGATAGTGGAACCGGGTATGGGCATGTGCGCTCGGCCCCTTTTTATTACCAGGGTCACATGTCCAGTGACGTCTGTGCTGGATGCGTGGGGGTGAATGTAAGCCAGCCCTCAGGGAATGGTTGGTGCTGGCAACAAGTACAACAGTAATCATCAAAGCACACACAGAGATTCAATCCTAAAGGGTCCATGACTTGTGCTGCACTATGTTAGGGGCACCAGATGTGAAATAATACACAAAAGATTCTATCGTAAAGGGTTCATGACTTGTGGTGCACTGAGGTAGGGGCATCAGAAGCATTCTGCGTGTGCACAGCTAGCGATGATGCGTGGTCCGGGATGGCTGCACTGGTAGCAATGTCTGTTGCCTACTGGACTGCGTCATCTGCAATCGCAACACGATCTGAATTGCGAGTCCTGCAGTCCGCAATGTAGATGGAAGGCAGTAGTCCGCACCGTCATCGAGGAATGCTTTTTGTCACTTCCTCTTGACAAAATCCGAGGACATAGAGTACAATTCTGTCTGCAATTAATAAATCATGTCTCAGTGTAAATTGTGAGCTCTGCTGACCGCAGTGTAGGTAACAAAAGATGAAATATGTATGGAATACATTGTCGAAATGTGTAGGTTTCGGGGACGTTATAGTTAGTTGCTTACTGGATTCTGAAATTAATGCATCAAGACTGAATTTGAATTGTGAGCCCTGCTGACCACAGTGTAGGCCGGAGGCAGCGGTCATCAAGGGCACACAGCCACGTGGCATTGACTTGAGCTGCAGAGTTAATGGCATCAGAAGCATTCAGCGTGTGCTGAGCCTGCGATGATGCATGGTCCGGGCGGGCCGCACTGGTAGCAATGTCTTTTGTCGAAAATGGTCATCTGTATTTTAGAGTGGGTGTATCAAAGGTTATATTAGGGTGTGAGGAGGTGCAGCAGATTATCACGTGGATGATGTCATCAGTGATGTCATTTGAGATGTCATCAGTGATGTCACCGACCATGTCATGAGTGATGTAATATGTGACGTCATCAGCAGTGCATTGCGGGGGTGCGAGTTATAGTTCGCTCTACTAACTATAACGTTCAAATTTCTCTGGTTTTGTACGAGTGAAATGGCCAACTAACTATAACGTCCCTGAAACCTATGTTTTTTTCTGTGAATATATATATATATATATATATATATATATATATATATATATATATATATATATATATCCTTTCTGCAAAGCTCTGATGCTGTGGCGTAGTTCCTGTGTGTGTGTGTGTGTGTATATATATATATATATATATATATATATATATGTATTTAAATGAGAGAAAAAACAAGTGCACATTGTTTGTTTGCACGAGGCTGAGGACTGCCTTTGAAAAAGGAGCTGGGGTCTCTTAAACATGTTAGGCCTTGAATAAACTCAGCAATGCAACTCCCGGTTCCCTTAAAGAAGGATTCTGATAATTTGCCTGTGATGAAGTGCGTCCCCGAGCTTGGGACACACTTTGAATGATATATATATATATATCCATCCATCCATCCATCCATCCATCCCAGTGGTGGTTGCTACTGGGCAGTTATAGTTAGGTCAGTTGTTTCATAGGGAAAGCATTTTTTGGCACAGTTTGACAAATCTCCACTAAACTTGCCGTAAAGGGGCTACTTTTTTTTACTAGTTTGAGAATGGACATTTTTGGGGCGATCTGTCAAGCTGGGGTTCCTAGAGAAAGGGGGATCCCAAAATGCAAAATCTCCAATCATTTTCCATACCTTTTGAACGGAATTACACCAAATTTGGCAGGAAAATAGATATTAATACGTAGATTGTGCGTTCTGTAATTTGGTGTAGTTTCTGAAAAATTAAGATTAAACATTTTTTTTTTATATTTGGTCAATTGGGTCCGCAAGACTATCGAGAGACACTTGTGGGAGTACCATTTAAAAAAATAGTGTTCTGATTGGCCGGGGAGGTTTACTTCACTTGGGCCATCTCGCTCCCTCGGTAGTCACTCTCCTATGCAAGCGAGCGCTCTGATTGGCTGCCAGCAACATGAGATAAAGATTGTTGGTAGCCACAACAGGACTCTTGGAGTAAGTCACCTGTCCTAAACATGTATAGAAAATAATATAAGGGGGCAGGGCAGAGATACCCTACTCCCTCATGCCCCATGGTGGGGGAGGACTCCCTCTGGGCCCCCCCCAAAGAATTGGCAGTTTCTGTTACAATCCTGCGATATTGGGGGGGAAAAGGCAATCTGGGTGCTTTCTTTTATGGAGGGGGACACACAACCCCCCTTCCCGAGCCACTGTAGGCCCAAGGGAAGCCACCCACAGAGCCGGATTCAATAAGGGGAGATAGGGGCCACACCGGAGCCTTAACAGGCCCTATGGAGCCCACCTGTGGGCCAACATTTCTCAAAAAGGGGAGGGGGGCCACCTGGACCCCCTCCAGAGCCACTAAAGGCCTGGGGTCCCCAACCCCGGGTCAGGTAGCTTTTTAAAAGGGATGGTGGGATCCCCACCCCACTTCCCTGAGCCTTCTATGGCCCTGGGGACCCCATCCGTGGGGCCGGCCCACATCCTGTGTCCCGGGAAGCCCACCCACGAGGCACAGTGGTTTCCCTGCCTGCATCGGCACGAGCAGGGAAACCCTGTGTTTTTGCTCCCGTTTGGCGGGAGCAGTTATGAATCTTCTGCCATGTAGAAGCAAACGGTGTGCTTCCAGAGGGCCGGAGCTTTGAAAATACCCTCCCCCCAACCCCTCCCCCCAGCTGGGAGCAGACTTTTGATCTGTTTCAGTAACAGATCACAGGGCTCGAAAAATCCACTCTCCCACTCGCTATTGCAGGCCAGATCTAATCAGGACGAGCTATTTTTAGGGCCTACTTGCCCATTCTGGCAAGCTGACAACAGGTGTCCTGCTTGCTCACAAAGTGAATAAGCAATAAAGATGCCTTTAAATCCTGTTATCTTTTCACATTTGCTCCACTTCAGAGACAGAGGTCAAAAGTCAGTTTGTCTTCCTACATTTGCTTTTCCTTCTGTGAGGGAAGTTAGTGGATTTTGTAAAGTTAACTGTGTGACAATCCCACTGTGCAAAGCGTGTGAAATGAAAGGCTGTAAGATTTCAGTCTTTTTTTCTAACACAGCAGTGAAATAGCTAATAAGTGAACTGTTCAAACATTTAAAATTTATTTCACTAGTTATGAAGACAGATGTTTGTAACTCTGTGGTGAAAAAAAAGATTTTAAAGGATCAAAACACATCAGAACACTTTATTTGGTGATGTGCAAATTTTATATATTTTTGCTGAAACCCGATTTCCAAACATTGTTTATGCGCTATATAGTTTTATCAGTAAAACTACATGTTAGTGGAAAAGTTTTGTGGCCATTTCAATTGAAAATGTGCTATCTGTAAAGGACAGTGCACTACCACATCCTGCTTTAGTAATATATTTATGTAAAGTTAATTTTTCAACATGAACTGTGAAATAGTCCTGCTCCTGCCCAGATAACAATGCTATTAGTGAACTAAGAGGCTAGCCAGGGATTGTGTATTCCCTATATGTGGGCTTAATTCTTATTATACACAGAGCAAACGTTTAGTCTAGTAAATAAAGAGTTTTTCTGTACAGCTGAAATAGTGAACTTGCATATTTGAAGGTGCTCTCTTATGTGATAATGAAGAAAAAGGCGGCTCCATAAGACAAAATATTTGCCTAGAACAGCACAATTTGAGACCAGTTCGTGGTCAAGTACATTACAGTTAGGTTGAGTAGATTATTCAAGTTACTAGACTTGCAGGTTACTAGACCTGCAGGTCTAGTAAAATGTTTAGAATTTTTCGACCCCTGGATCAAGAGATGCTCCTGGTCAGAGGGAACAGCAGAAATAGCTGCTGTCTCCGGGTGGGAGCAATGTGGTCTCCGCAGAATGGGAGGAGCCGGCTTGGGCCATTGTGGCCCTGGGGCTTCCCTGCAGCACCCAGCGAGTGTATGGTGAGTTCCCTGGCAGGGCACAAGGGCACCCACCTTTAATGCAGGCCCCAGGGAATGGGGTGCTCGTGGGTCGAAAGCAGCTTGGGGAGGAGGCCACCATCTCCTTTAGGGAAAAAAAATGCCTCTGGGGTGGGGGGCAGTTCATAACGCATAAGGCCCTGGGGGTTGGTGTCAGGTCACAGTCAAAAACAGGAGGTCAGAAGCAAAAAGACAGGGGAAACCACACCAAAAGATGCCAGGTCTAACAGTGCAAATGACATGTTCAAGAGTTATGTCCAGTATGTTCCACCCACGTTTTTTGGCTCTGATATAAAAGTTTCCAACAGGGCAAGTATTCTATGTAGTACATTCTAAGTATTGTAAGCAGCCTTGAGTTATTAGACAGAATCGTATCAGCATGACAATATGTGTGCTTGTTTAGTTAGCTTTAGAAGATGATGCATCTGTAAAGGTTACAGCACAATAGGAAAGCTGCAGGTGCTTAGCTCTTTCAGAAAATGGATATTTTAAGTGAATAGTGTTTCTTTGGACACGTTTTACATAGTGTATACTTTTTTTTAGTAGATACTTTTTAATACTTTGTTACATTTCTCATGAGAGTTTCACTGTCTGCAAACATTGTTTAAGTTACTCACTTTTCTACTTATTTCAGCAACATTTCTCAATGTTGGTTTCGTGACTGTGAGATGTTTGATACAGGTAAAGGCTGTCCGTAGTAGGTTATTCATTTTGGAAGAGACTTTGAGAATCTTGTGGGACTTAGGTTTCTCTGAACACTTATATGCAGATTCAACATCATGTGCAACAAGGGTTTTTCCACATATCTGTGGTTGGTTGTTAATGTGAACTAAGCTATCCATAAAATGTATAGTATATGGTCAGTGTTGCACATAACCCATGCTCGCTACACCCAAGGGAGTTGTATCTGTGATGGCATTAATGATGCTTCATATTATTCTGTACTTAATTTCAGGTCTTTAATGCCATACTAGTTTATGTAGGTTTAGTCTTTGTATAATAATCATTATCTGTGGAGTCATGTCTGAATAACGACCGATTAAAAATTGTTTGCAATCTCCGATTTACCTTGTTATTGGAGAGACCTGACCCATTGGGATTTTGAGCAACATTGTAAACCTGCGAGCCTGGACAATTTGTCCCAGGGTCCCTGCGTGCTCAAAGAAGCTGAAGTCTGCGTGCTAAAATGCACCCAAGAATGGAGAATTAACTGAGAAATTGGTTTCAGAAAATCTGATTATTCACCATAATTCTTCTTCTGGAGATAGGGAGGTTTCTTGTAGGAAATGAGCAGGTTGATACTAAACATTTAGTGAATTTTCATTAAGGGCAGGAAAAGGGTGTATACTGCCAAATTTCATGGTGTTGAAGTAATAAAAAGTATTTTCTCAATGGGGCAAAATGTTTTCCCCAAAGGGCAGAAAGTGTTTTAGCGCTACTCCTTTGCGATATATATATATATATATATATATATATATATATATATATATATATATATATATATATATATATCCACTGCTTCAAACCACCTTTTCCCGTTCACTCTCGTACGGGTGCCTGATAGTGCGGGGGTGAGCGTGCGGTAAATAATTTAAGCTCCGTTCTTTATCCTAGAAAGGAATCGGCATTCACAGGGATGAATTAGTTTTAATCTAAAGATGTGCAAACAAACGTGTTTCGGCTGTCACCTTCTTCAGAGTCAGCTTGTGCGCCGGAAACTTTGGCATGTTAAGCATTTTACTAAACATCAACAATGGCATGGTTTACATGTTTGATTCCCCTCACCGCCATCTTGTCGTTTCTAGAATTACATTATGTGCAAAACGTTATATTGCGAAAAATTCTATATCAGCGTACAAGCAGTATGGGCAAGGTTAAGAATAGTATTATGCCCTGTATGCGCCATTATACCTTGACTAAAAAGTCACATTAAAGAAAAGAACAATTATAAAAGCCATATTGCAATAGCTGCTATCTTCATTGCTTTATATAGACAGTCGATTTACTATGATGTCTATTTAGAGTATTAAGAACATTGAAACTAGTATATCACCCTGCATGGATTTGATGCTTGCACTGAAAGCCATCGCATGAATTATGTCTCACCAGTGTAGTAAATTGTATGTTCGACATTAAAGTGCAAAGTGCAATATCTTGCCCTGTATGGGCTGCATAAATGTAATTACCAAGTTTAAGTCGATTCTACTTTGAAGTATAATGTTGCCCTGCATGGGTTAAAGAACCAAATTACAAAACTTGTATATCACCAGTGAAATGGGCAATATGTATAATATAATCAATGTGATTCAAAAAGTGCAAAGTGCAATAGCTAGCCCTGTATGGGCGCATATATATTCAACTGTATAGTCAAAAAAAAGTCCTACCCTACATGGGTTCCCAGTCTACTACAAAAAAAGGTGTATGGGGCGAGGGGGTAATTCATATCAAGCTATTCCATGCCTATAAACAATTTAATTCCATTAGTACGGATGTCAGAAAGTATTTCCAGTCTTAATGATGGTAACATTTTCATCGATCCTGGAACACATACAGTAGTCATGTGACACTTTCTTGTCTGTAAATATAGATGTACTGATTGTTCGTCCCTACTATTCATAACTTGTGGGGCCTTTGTAGCTCTATAATATATCACGATTCTAGCCTTCTAAGTTTCATTACTCTGTCTCTTCCTCTTATATCAATGGATATGTTACAGTCAAAGTGTGAAATCCCGTATTCTATAGAATGCCTAGGTAATGTATAGAATGCCTGAAAATGCCTACAAATCGAACGTCAAAGTATGAAATGATTGATATTTTATACATTGCCTGGGCATTGTATACTTTGCCGGATTGTCTGCCGGCAAAGTATATAATGCGCCTAATCCCGCCATTTTATTCCCGCCCGGCAATGTGTGAAATACGGCATTCTATAGAATGGCTAGGTAATGTATAGAATGCCTGAAAATCGAATGTCAAAGTATGAAATTATTGATATTTTATACATTGCCTAGGCATAGTATACTTTGCCGGATTGTCTGCCAGCAAAGTATATAATAGACCTACTCCCAGAGACAGCACACGTTATCAGCAAGCGAGGGGCAGAGACAGCACAAGTTGCCAGCAAGCGAGGGGCAGAGACAGCACAAGTAACCAGGCAAAGAGCAGGTGGCAGCCGTGCCGTGGTGTGGGGAGCGACCTGCCTGCAAGCAGGGTCAGAGGTCGTGTATAGCATCCGGCTGAGGTTCCACAGACGCTCTGCCGTCATCCTTTCCCGTGGTTCTTGTATCACCATGTCGGAAGGAAGTGTAGTGCCAAAACAGGAATCACGCCATGCTGACATGCAACGACGGTTCTGCGATGAATTATCTCAAGTAAGAGCCAATGCTGCTAAAAACGGTGTTTTCCTAACCGAAAACAGTTACCAAAAGTTAGTGGACGATGTGAAAAAGGCTAAGACGACCATTAAGAAGGAACCACAGGACTATTGGCTGGTGAAACACTATGACGTAATGATGGTCGAGAATACGACTAAGTTGATCTATCCTGTTAAAGAAGGTACGAGTGCAATTCAGTTTTACGTCGCGGACTCCGAGTTATTTGACGTACTCCATGAGGCCCATTTGGCTATTGGTCATGAAGGACGGGACAGGATGTTGAAAGAACTTTCACCCAAGCATAAGAACATTACCCGTCATGATATTGAGCTGTACATTCACCTTTGTGAGCCTTGCCAGAAGAAGCAAAAAGGTGTTAAAGGTGTTGTGGTCAAGCCAATGGTTTTTTCTGAATTCAACTCCCGTTGTCAGGTTGATCTCATCGATTTTCAGTCCCATCCTGACAGAGAGTACAAGTTTATAATGGTGTACCAAGATCATCTCACTAAGTTTGTAGTTCCCAGGGCTCTGAAATCAAAGAGAGCGGAAGAAGTAGCCTACAAGCTCGTCGACATATTTACGTTGCTTGGTGCTCCAACGATTCTACAGTCCGATCACGGCAGGGAATTTGCAAACAATGTGGTAAGCAGCCTAAAGGAGTATTGGCCCACCTTGAAGATCGTCCATGGTAAGCCGCGCCACTCACAAAGTCAGGGGAGTGTCGAAAGAGCTAATCAGGACATTGAAAATATGCTGTGTGCTTGGATGCAAGATGAAAAAACTAGCTGCTGGAGTGCGGGATTGCGGTTCGTCCAACTTATGAAGAACAGAGCTTTTCATTCTGGGATTAAGAGGTCACCATACGAAGCTCTGTTCGGCTGCAAAGCTAGAGTAGGTCTCTCGACGTCGTCCCTGCCTGACAACGTTTTAAAAGACGTAGAGACTGCGGAAGAGCTCAAAAAAATAATAGAGAGTGTACAAACAACACAACAGCAGGAAGAAAGACGAGATTAATCAATGCAAGAGGCACAGCTCCCTGCAGAAGACATAGCTGAGAATGCAATCCATGATGGAGGAAACCAAAACCGTGATGAAGCCATGGTTATCGAAGAGCCTTCCATTTCCGTGGTTACCGAAAATCCTTCTTCTTCCGCTATCTGTTGCGTCTGCTTAAAAGAAACCAGCGGTGCTCATACATGTCGAAAGTGTGGCCGAAACGTTCATGCCATCTGTGGACATTCTCCTGAAGACGATGACGGCGACGAAGTAGAAGGTTATGGGGGTTAGCATTTTGTGCAAAGTTTGCTTCAATATTGAGAAAGCTATCCAAAGTAAAATGGAATCGAAATCGAACCTTGAGATTCAGGCCAAAAAAATGAAAAGGGATTCCTCCTGTGCCTTTGGGTGCCACTGTGCGAGTTCAGATTCCCGAAGTTGACAAAGGGCAGGGTGACTCACGCAATCTCTTGGCAGTTGTTATGAACGTGACGGAAGATGGCTTTTACCGACTTGGAACTGCACAAGGAATCTTGAAGCAACTCTACGCCACATCACAATTCACCGTATGTCCAAAGAACTTAATGAGAATTGAAGACGTTCCTGACCACGAAATACCTCTCTGATCTGCAGCTACTTCTCAGTCCACAGGAAGCGGCCAAGGATTCGTCAGGTGTATGTGCAAGACGAAATGCCAAAATATGAGGTGCCTTTGTGTGAAAAAGTTAATTAAGTGCAATTCAAAATGTCACTCTAGCCTTCCCTGCTGCAACAAGTAGGTCATGCCAGTTCTGCTTTGTGTTTCACCGGTAACAATATTCTGTTTGCATTCTTCTTTAAGTCGTGAAATGTATGTACAAGATCAAAGTGCCAGAATAGAAGGTGTTTTTGTGCTGCAACAAGTAGGTCATGCCAGTTCTGCTTTGTGTTTTACCGGTAAGAATATTCTGTTTGCGTTCTGTAGGTCATGCCAGTTCCGCTTTGTGTTTCACCGGTACCCATATTCTGTTCGCATTCTTCAAGTCATGAAATGTATGTACAAGATCAAAGTGCCAAAATATAAGGTGTTTTTGTGTGAAGAATAAAAGTGAGTACAATTCCACGTGTTACTCCGGCCTTTCTTAATGTAACAAGTACTTCAATCCCAGTTCTGCTTTCATTGTTTTCCGGTAAGAATATCCTGTGCTTTATTTCGTAGTTTTGTTCTTTCAGCTTCAAATGCGTATTAATTAATAAAGGCTTCTCATCTTGTGCCCTTTTAACACTTTGCGTAAATGGTACTGGTCATTCTGTATAATGCCTAGGAATTGTATAGAATGCCTAGGAAAAGTATGTAACATTTTCACCAAAAACTTATATTTCTTAGTTTGCCTCTAAACCATCAGGCATTCTATACATTACCTAGACCTTCTATACAATACCGGGATTTCACACTTTGCCGAATGCCTAGGAATCTCATCTTGTGGCCTTTTAACACTTTGCGTAAATGGTACTGGTCATTCTGTATAATGCCTAGGAATTGTATTGAATGCCTAGGAAAAGTATGTAACATTTTCACAAAAAACGTATATTTCATAGTTTGCCGAAAACCATCAGGCATTCTATACATTACCTAGGCATTCTATACAATACCGGGATTTCACACTTTATAACAGAAACATGATCTAAACAAAAGTTAAGCAAGAGATCTCTTTTACTGTTCTGCATAGATTCGAAGCGCATCGCCACTGGGTAGAATGCATCTTTACTTGCTATGGCCCTTAAGTGCTACAGGATACATATTTTTGTGGGGTGGATAGTACTACCAATATACCTCAACCGACATGGACATGTTAAGCAGTGAACCGTAAAAGGTGTATTGCAATTCATACATTTTAGTATTGCCTTCGGTTTCTTCAGCCCTGGGATAGTGTAAGATAGGGGTTTCAAGCTGTTGCATTTCCCGCAAGGAAAACAATCCTGCAATTCCTTCAAGGTTGAACTCCTTCCCTCCTTAGTGTAATGACTTTGCACTATCTGATCTATAAATGACCTTGATTTTCTAAAGGTTATTAAAGAAGTAGAGGGGATTTCCGGTCCAATGACCGAATCCTTTTTTTTCGTAGGATGCTTCTCAATTCATTGGCATCCTAAGAAAAGGTGGTAATCATCCTAAACTTATTTGTCTCCTCTGTAATCTTCACTTTGTCTTTCAACAGCTGTTACTTTGATATTTCTTGTACCTATCGAGTACTTACCTATCGTATCCTCGTATCGTAAATTTGCAATACACTCTGGCTGAGATAAGGAAATCGCAGTCTCTCTAGTGTTATTTCTTTTAATGTGTAAAAGTTCGCCAAGAGGTATACTGTTGATGAGAGTATTCAGATGGCTGCTAGTTGCATGTAGCAGGGAATTCCCTCTTTCGGTTTCCTATACAAAGCTGTACATAGCTTGCCTTCGGATATAAAGACTTGAAGGTCCAGAAAATTAACCGACATGGTACTTATTTTTCCTGTGAATTTTAAGTTAATGTTGTTTTCATTAAGCACCACAATGTGCTTCATAGCTGACTACTGGGACCCCCTCCATATTATGAAGAGGTCATCTATGTATCTATGCCAGCTAACAATGCAGCCCATCCAATGGTCATAAGCATCCTACCAGGCCACCCGCTTCTCGTACCAGCCCACGAATACATTTGCGAAACTGGGGGTAAAGCAGGTGCCCAGAACCTGTCTGTAATGTTGATCCTGGAATAAAAAGATATTGTTATAAAGGCAAAATTAAATAAATTCCATTAACATCTTATTGTGTTCAGTTAATTTCAATGAGCGTCCCAATAAAAAGAAACCCACTGCTTCCAAACCGTCCTTGTGGGCAAAACTGGTATACAGACTTGATATGTCTAGGATGATCATCAAAAAATCTGGATCCCATACCACATCTTCAATGTGTCGAAAAAATCTTTGGTGTCCCTGATATAGGAAGTGAGATCAGTTACAAATTTAAACAGGAAATTATCTATGTACATCGATAGGTGTTCTTTGAGATTGCCTTGAGATAAAACAGTGGGACGTCCAGGTGGATTTAGTTTGTCTTTATGGATCTTTGGTAGGTGGTAACATGTTGGTGTTACAGGTTTCGGACAGCGAAGGAATTGGTATTCTTGTGTATGAAGCATTTGTTTCTCTTACCAACATTTGTTCAAATGATGATACTCTATTATACTTTGCTTGTATTCTCCTTTGGGTATCTTCAGGTAACAGTTCCTAACTCCTAGTGACAGTGAGGGGAATCAAGCATGTCGTTGATGTTTAGTAAAACGCTTAAAATGCCGACGTTTCCGGCGCGCCTTCTAACACTGAGGAAGGCGACAGCTGAAACGCGTTTGTTCGCACATCTTTCATTAAAACTAATTTGTGTGTGTTTTTTTTTTTTTTTTACAGGGAGGTTTCCAGTTCGGTTCACGTTTTACCATAACAAAACAATAGAAGTTTGGCAGTTATACTTATGTTAAGAAAGAATAACTTGTGGCCTAAAGTTACTTAATGGTACGAGTTCTAGTTTCTTTAGATAAGTATGACTGCTGAATACCATATAGATAGGTATACCCTGGCCTACTCTGAATTTAATCCTAGACACAAGCAAGTGGAAAACCTTGCTTTTAGCCAGCAGCATTTCAATAGAAGTGCTTTCTGTTCTCACTACATTTTTTAAACGTTTTTACAAAGTTGTAGCCAACAACAGGAAGTTCAGCTTATTACGGTATTCTTCGCATCACTATTAACAATGTACAGTGGACCACGATTTTGTATTAGCATGAATCCCATCCCAGTAAGATACCCAATCAGTGGTATACCCCTACTATATTGTGTGTATTGTATAGCATGGCAATAATGCATTAATACAATAGTTCACAGGGTTATTTAGACGAAGTAGAGATGAAAATAGTGATATATTTTACATAATGATGTAGTGTTAGAAGATCTACTAAATGCAGTAATATTATTGGTTGATATTATTGACCTCAGTACAGTGGCATACAACTCAAATTAACAGGCACCAGCCCATACCTCAGTAGAGTAGTGTGGCAATTAATTGTGTGTGTTACCCAGTTTTTCTCTGCACCAACTGTGGAGCAGATTAATTAATAACCTGCTGGTGCAGGGACCACCACTTCGCCACGGGTTCTTATCAAGTAAGGAGGAATCAACAGTGGAGCGCAGTACAAACCATAGGTAATTTATTAAGCATTCAGAATGGGTCTCCATCCAACGAGCACCATGGAGTTACTCAAGGAAAGGAGCACACTTGAACAATAGCTACATGGGTTTTTATAGGGAAGATGACAAACAAGGAACGCCCAGAGGTAAATAGAACTTTGGAAAGAACACACAAATGAGCTAAGGCAAGAATCTGACAGCCTCGGTGTTTAGTGCAATTTCTAGGTTTTAAGGCTGAACAACAAAATGTGCTATTCTGAGTAGACTTTACTTAAGGATTAACTATTGCCTGAAAATCTCCGAGCAAGCTGACTCTGCATGTTTACGCAGCCTACAATGTCTCAACTTTAGCTTTGTGACCTAATGTTTATGCAGGTAGCGTCACGAAAGCCCAGCACGTGGATGTTACTACGCTTGGCACGGCCCTCTGCACGGCACTCCAGGGCCTTCATTGTGGAGGATATCTGAGTTACCTGCCTCTTCAAGGCAGCCACTTCTCCCTTGAGGTCTGAGATTTCTTCCTCTGCCACGGTCTCCTTGTCGGCGACTTTAAGGAGGTCTGCCCGCAGGAGATAGAAGTCAATGGATACTTTTTTATCTGGTTCTCCAGGGCCATTCGTGATATCTGGATGGCGGCCAGAAGCTCCGCCCACGATGGTTCAGCGCTGCCCTCTCCGTCCTCTTCATCAGTCCCAGTTGTTAGAGGAGTGATGCGTTGTGGGGGGTGGTAAGGCGTGGTATACTGAATGATGGTGTTAGGACTGCCTGTACGAGTGCCTTTGTCTTTGCCCATGTTGGTTTCAGGATTGGGTCGCCTGGTGATGGACCAGACGCTATGCCTTCACGCGACTGCGCCCGCTAGACCGCACTCCACCCGGTTGACATGCAGGCCACCCAACTCCTGTACGTGCGGGCCTCGGCTCGGTGGGCCCAATACGTCCTCAGTCCTGAGTCTCCGCTGCTCCTGCTGTCCATTGACAAGGGCCTCACTTGCAAACCCCCCACTCCTCAGTGTCGTTGGGGAGGCCGGGCAGGTATGTCACCAGGAGACGAAGGGGGCTTCCCTATTGCGGCCGGGTCTAGCTGTAGGTCTTCAGGGCAAGATCCCCGGGACCCAAGCTCTCGCAGACGGTTATGCTGCCCCTGCTCCCCTCCTCTGCAGGTTGGTGTCCCCCATCGAAGCCCGAGAATGCCTGCAGTGTCAGCGCCCCCCATGTATTCTCAGGGACAACGGCGCAACGGGTCCCAGGAGGCCGGGTCACACCTTTCTCCCCGCGCAATCAGGCACCCGACCGACCCTTCCGTCTTCCAGTTGTCAGACCTGGCTCTGGCTGAGATCGTCCTGAGGCACGAGCTGCGGTAGGTACCCGGCAGTGGTCCTTGATTCTTCCTCAATGAATATATGTGGGTAACAGCGCCAGGGACATGGTCTAGGAAGTCTTTTACCTGGGCCGGCCGAGGCAGGTGAGAGCCCCGGCAGCCCAGAGAAATCCCTTTAGGCGCACGCCACACCCACCAGTTGTTCTTCAAGTGCGGCCCTGTCCCACTGTTTTCGCCAAACGTGGCACAGCCCCGGCTTATCCTGTGCTTGAGCTGGGGGAAGGTAGGGCAGCGAGCCTGTCCCCACACTTACCAATGCGTAGCAGTTTCTCCTCTCCAGGCCTCTGGCTAGCGGGGCCTGCTTGATTCACCTGGCCCCGGACTCCGTTTTGCAGGGATAATCACGAAGTAGACGCGCCAAGGTTTAAACGTCCCTCAGCGCTGAGCCATGCGCCTCAGTCAGCAGTCCATAGCCCCCCGGCCTCACCGCCATCCAATCAGTCTGTGTGTTCCTCCACGGCCCATAAAGGCTCAGTTGCTCTCTCCTTCGCCGCAGCTGAACAGAAAACACCCAGCGATCCTCCTCAATGGGGATGAGATCAAATGGGAAAACAGCAGCTCCTACCTGGGGGTGACTCTGGACTCTAAACTCACATGGAGAAACCACATAGAGAAGACCTGCCAGAAAGCAGCAACAAAACGGTCTGCGTTATACCCACTCCTGAAGACCCAAGTCGATGCCCTTGCAGAGCAAGGTGCGAGTAATCACCGCAATAATTCGACCAACCATGACGTACGCTTCACCAGTTTGGAGTGGCTGCCGCCCGCAGCTTCGGAAAGACCTGCAGAGACTACAGAGCAGGGCCTTCCGGATTGCAGCAGGTGCTCCAATCTTTACAAGAACAGCAGACCTCCACAGAGACCTAGGCGTTGAGATGTTGGACGACCATCTCCGCACATTCAACAGGACATTCTACAAAGGCTTGGATCAGAAAGATAACCCACTGATCAGGAAACTTGCAGACATTTCTACAAACCCATTTGACTGCTACCCGAGGCCCATCGAAGCGATAACCTTGTGAAACTGAAACCTCAACACAGCATCCAAAAACTCATCACTGCCTGAGGGCAAATCGCCCCGGCAGGTACCCAAAACTCATCACTTTCAGAAGGCAACCGCCGCAGCAGCCATCAAAAGCTCATCACCACCAGAAGACATTTGGCAGACGAATTGAAGACTCTGCGATAAAACTTGCCGACACTTCCGCAAACCAAATTGACCGCAACCCGCGGCCTATCACAGCGCTGACCTTGTGATCCAACCTCAACTGTGACAAAGCGTCACACATCAATAAACAGCGACTAAAAAACTCAAAATGAATGTGGAGTAATGAGGCTATCGCCTCGGTATCCAAAAACTCACCACTGTCAGATGGAATCTGACAGGCGAAAACAAGACACACGGTCCTTCGCCACAGGCCCGGCCAGCCACACAGGACCCGCTCCTCTGGGGACCGCAGCGCAGCCCCTGGCCACCTACAGAGAGCCGCGGTAATGTCCTGGTGCGGCCCGGCCCCAGTCACCGACTCGGCGCTCGGGATGCAGTTGCATGAGGAATATCAGTGACCAGGCACCACCACCCCTCCTCCGCCGGAGCTCCTCAGAGGCTGGGGCCCTGCTCGTTCACTTTCCTTTCTCTGCCACACAGGGTGTAAGGGACATGGGGTAGGTCCGCGAGTCCGCTCCCCAACAGCAGCACCCAGCAGGGTTAGCCGATCAGCCCCCACTCGTGCTCTCCACTTAACGCCGCGCTGTCATGCAGGCCAGCCCCACCTTGCGGCCCGATCAGGCCCTCTATTAATGTCCTCGCCCTGGGGTCTATCAAGCAGGCAGGCTGTATTGTCGAAAGCACCTAGGGTTGCTGAATGTCTGACAGTGTTCCGGGCTAGCTATTGAGTCCGAATGTCAGAATTGGACAGGATTATTAGGTGGGCCGGCCGGGAGCTGCGAAGCTCACGTCCTGTCGGCCATGTTGCTTGGCCATACACCCCCCTCAACCCCCTCCCTCCCCCCCTTGGATTCCGCAACTTTAATCTTTTGCCACCAAGAAACAAACTGTCCTTTGCACAGGACTTTAAGGGACCATTCCAAAAGGACTATGGCAACTACCACTGCTTTATTTGTGGGTGTACTTCTATCACAGAGCTGCTACATAGAATAACTCCCCACCCATATGGTTAGTCAACACTATTGTCTTGATTTAGCGATTAACAGTGATGCAGCACTGGGACAAGTGGTTCTTTGCCATCTTGTTCAATAAGGTGAGCCAATTAAATTGCCAATTTTATAAAGTTTGCCCGCTACCCTCAAGCGTCTAACCGTATTGTTTTTACGCAAAGATTTATCTTTTTCAACACTTTCATGTCCATAAAAGTCGTATTTACTGCTTGCTATTTTGGTTTAAGCATGTGAATCTATTAAAGATCCCATACTGGAGAAGAAATAGCTTATTTACTTGTACATTGTGGTTCACTAGTATTGGTATATTTTATAGGTTAATGCACAAACCACCTTCCTTCCCAATGCGGGCACACTTCAATAAGTATCTGATCTCACCCTTTTTTCTAAGAATTCTGAGATATGCTGGCCCCTGCCCACCAGAGTGGTGTTGGTTGTACTGTGTCCTGATTGGCCGAAGTTTGGTTCCATTTTACTGATGTTGATTGGCTAATTGGGAGGGGGGGTTAATTAAGCTCTTAAAGCTCAGCTTAGCTTTTGCTTACTTAAAGATGTTGCGAGACTCCTGCCTTAACGACAGGAATGACTCAAGCATTTGTATCTATGAAAGATATCAATAGTGGAGAGCCATAGTATACAGGTAAGTAACTTGTTTTATAAGACTTAACTTGTATAATTTACTTAAAACAAAATGACATGGTGTTATCTTCTTAGTGTTTTACCATCAGTGTTAGCTTGTTCTGCTCAGGCACACAAGCCTATCCATTGTCAGTTCAAACAAATTTGGAGGTAGGCGGCAACTTGGACTATTTCTATTCTGCACTACCCAGCGGCTCAATCTCACCCTTCTCATCCTAACCCTTGTGGTGGGCTTCTTATACAGTAGACCAATCCAACTCATCGCATTCTTTAATTCCAGCACCTTGAACAGGTGCTCCCATTCCAAGGAGTCGAACATCTTTTCAGCATCTGAGTGGTTACTGCATACTCACCTCATCCCTCTCGTGGAATTGCCTCCTTGATAATGGCTGTGTTCTTGTCGTGCAGGCCTTCTCACTAAGTAACAGCGCAGTGCTCACCCTCCGTATTCTTTCAATTGTGGCTGCAGACTTGGCAGTCACTAGCCCTGTGTCTGGACAACAGGCTGCTCCTTCCAGTTGGACCAGCATCTCTCCACGGCCTCTTTTTACTTGTAGGTGATCTCAAATAAATGTGCGATGCCTGGATAAATATGTTTTAAAAAGCAGCCACATTGTAAACTTTTATTGACATTTTAATGAGTATAAAGGTTGCACTACTTGTGTCTATAAACATTAATACAAACTACCTACTCCTTTAGCATACGGTGCTGTTTGGGTCATATTTAAATGTTGCGCAATAAAGTTTTGGTGAAAAAGCTCTGCAATGGCTTTTGAAGTTTTGATGTGGGCCAAAACCATACAAACCTCCATATGTATATATAGATTAATATAAAATATATAGATATCTATATATATTTATAAATAGATGTAGCTGCATGCTCCAGCATCACCACACAGAGCAAGGACCAGACTGCAGGGACAGCTTATCACTCCTTAAAAATAGTCTATAAACAAAATTGTTCATGATTTATAAATATCTTCATTTGATTAAATATTTGAATAAACATAATGAAAATTGGAACGATTAGTTTTCAGATGCCACATGAGGGCATCTCTTGACTTCCCTCTCTAAATGCATGTGGTGATATTTACATAGCCACAGCTGCTGTGCAAACACCAAATGATCTTACAGCGGGTTAGTTTTTCTGTTGACTTGGCTGATTATGTGCCACTGAGTTGAATGAATTTGGTATGTTCAGTCTATTTTCCTTATTTTTTCTTCTGTCATCTCTTTTAGCATAATAAGTTGAAATATTAGTCATGTCAGATTTATTCAGTGCATTGGACTAATTATTGGACTAATTAAATGAGCCTGGTTTTTATTTTTGCTTTTTTTTGTTTTGCAAGGCCAGGAATCTTTCCTGATCTAAGTGTCAGAGAAACATTTAGTAAAAATTATGGCCCTATTAATTGTGGTTCTATTTTCGGCTAGAACTTAGATGTTTTATGCAAACAAACTCTGCTCAACATACCTCTGATATAGTGTGTGAATCGTGCTAGAACCCAGAGAGGTCTGCTGCTACTTGAAGTAGTCCTTTATTCTACTACTGTCAACATCACCCACCCATCAAAGTAGTGCTACTACAATTGACTTAACTAGAATATTGGTGTTTTTTATGATATTTTTTCAGATTTTTATATATTCCATAAAAGACCCAAGAATGTCAGAGCACTTTCCAAATCACACCAAAAAATATATTAAGAAAAAAGAAGTAAACAAAACATGGAGTGGGATAGCAAATAGAGCGGGGCGAAACAAAGAGGAGCGAAAAAAGCTAATTAGGTGACAAGTTACATTAAGTCTTGAAAATAAAAGAAAATATACATGGGCCAGGGAGTCCAGTCATAATCAAAGAGCACTCTGGAGTATAACTATGAAAAATCTTTATTGCATGATTAATACAAATCTTTACAATGTAAAATATTGCACTATTCCAAATAATAAAAACACTGTTGCATAAAATCAATAAAACCCAAGAAATACGGTTAAACGACAAGCTGAATAATGAGTCAAGTATTAAAATTCAGAACTTGAATCAGATGGACATTGTGGAAACAAGCAATTGGCAATATTAAGTAAGTGCAGACAGAATCTTAAAAAGGTTCATCTGAATTAAAATGCATATAACCATCTACCAGTGTTCGTCTCTTGCAAACTAATTTGGGAAGGTTGGCTGATAGGTTACCAACTCTGGGCTTCAGAGCCATGTGGAGCAGCTTAGCGTCTTTGGCCTGCAGGGCTATAATGTGCTTGGAAAAACTTGTTCTCAGACTAAGGTGGTGAATCGCCCGGGCAAGTCCAGCTCAGTTATTTGTCAATCGGTTCCAGCACCTGTAGGCTCTGAATGAAAATTGCTGCCATGGGTACATCTTTTAGGCATTGCTGCGTAATATTGATGTATTTGCCGAATTTGCCAATTCCATCAGCTCATGATGGGGAACACCAGATTTGCGGCCTCATTGTTCAAGTGCCATGGGCGATAACAAGTGGTTTTAGAGGTGGTAACAGAAGTCAGGGACAGCAGCAAAGCAAGTGGTTAAAAGACTCTTATTTATAATAGCAGTGTCCTGCAATTTACGATGATTTTCTAAGGGACAGCCATCCTGGGCCTGCTTCCTTAGGGGCAGATTTATATCGGACTTGCGCCACTTTTACGCCGCCGTTGCGTCACTTTTGTGACGCAGCGGCGGCGTAAACCCTGCGCCATGTTGCGCCCCATTTACAACGTGACGCATCTACGGAGATGCGTCACATTGTAAAGCTTGCGCCACATATGGGCGTACCCGCACAGGGGGGGGGCGTTCCGGCGCAGGAACGCTTCCGAAAAGTGGCTGAGTGAAATCTACAAGATTTCACTCAGTCACTTTTCCGGCCATGCTGCGTCAAAACCCTGCGCCTGCTTGAAGCAGGCGTAAGGATTGACGCAGCATTGTGACGATAGGGCACCCCCGAGCCTTGCTGGAGCTGCGTCGCGCTTGCGACGCAACTCCAGCAATGCGCCAACCTTCCGCCATCAGATGCGTCACGCATCTGTTTATCCTTGCGCCACGATGCACTGCATTGTAAATGCGGCGCATCTATTGTGGCGCAAGAGCTCCAGAGTTGTACACGCCCACCCGCCTCCCCGGCTACCTATGTCCGTTCCAGTCTATCTTATTTAGATACTACACACATGTGTTTCTCACTGTTATCACTACGCTCCATCATTTCCCTGCTGGCGAAAAACAATCTGAGGATGGAGCTGAAGCCCATGCACAGTACGGACCGAAGGAGGAGTCACCGAACTTGTGACTTCCAAAGACTGTCCAAAAAGAAAAACAAACTGCAAACATCCGGGCCCGACACCAGATAGCGATCTATGCAAAAGTGTACAACTCTGCAGCTCTACATGCCAAGAACAGATGCATACTGGTAAGTAGCATATTCCTTGTGGGGGAGGGACAAGGGACCGTGAAGCCCTGATGTTAAAATGTGACGGTGTGCCAAGGGGGGAGGGTTGAAAAAATAATAAAGACTGGAGGATTGAGGGTGGGAGGAGCGGGGGTGTGGGAATAAGAAGGGGGAGGGGACGGGGTAGGGAAAAGGGGGAAGGGAGGATAAGGGAGATAGGAAGATGGTGTCTGAGATAGGTGTTATGTCACCCTATGCCACCAGTAGTTATTGCAGGGTCGGTAATCGTGAAGGGTGAGAGATGCATAGTGAAAAGAGCGCAGAAGTAGGGGCTATATGTCCACACCTATGCTGAGATGTTATGGTGTTGTAGTTTAGCATGTGGGGGTACCACAGGGGGCATAGGAACTGTAACAGGTGCACAGACAGTCAGTTGTGGCACCCCTGGTGCTGCCTTGCCGGCAGCGACTATAGAAAACGGCTATGTTGTAGTTCCTGGGCCTTGAGTGAGGGCAGGATCTGGTGCCCCCGTTTGGTGTGGAGGGTCTGTACCCAGCACCTCCGTGCGCAACAAAGGAGTCCACGTCTGCTGGAAGAGGTCAGATTGGTCCTGCAAACTCAGATGACCCTTTAGTAGGAGGCAGTTTGGATCATAGCTACCAGCCGCAACTCCTGTGTCGGAGGAGCCGGGGCCCTCCATTGACGCAGTATGTAAAGTTTGGCCGTGGCCATTGCCATATGAAAGAGGAGGCGTTGGGGTCTTGATAAGTCTGGTGACCGTTGTAGGTCATGCAGGAGATTCTCGGTGGAGGAGGGGTGGGGGGGAGGTAAGCGGCTGGCGAAGAGACATGGAAGCAAAGGACTTCACTGAGGGGCAATCCCATATGATGTGTTGTGTCGCAGCAGGAGTTTGTGCATCTCTAGCAGTTGGCGTGCGGAATAAGACCTGCTCTGTGGAGCTTATTGGGTGTCCAGTACCAGTCCTGTAGGACTTTGAAAAGGCAACATTTTATCTGCGCCTCTCTTGCGCCCTTGTCCAGGGCTTCTAAAATGTCCGCCCATTCGTCTTCCTCATACGTGACCGACAGCTGTGCTTTCCATCTGGTTCGTTGTGTCTGTGACAGGGGATTTGAAAAGAGGTGTGACAAGAGTACCCTGTACAAGCCAGATATTACCCCTTTGTATCTCCCCCACGTGAAAATAAATATCACCTGTGATATGGGCAGGGACGACGGGTGGGGCCCCAGACATTGCCACAGGCAATGTTGCAGTTGGATGTGTTTTAAGTACTGCTTGCAGGGAGACCACTTCCCCCCCTCCGACCCTGCCCCTGCCTCCCCCCTTGCACCAGTGTTTTCAGGGAGCCATTGCTGATAGGCTGATCAAGTGTATGAATGCCCACCTCCCGCCATGATGGCCACAGCAGACCCTTCCCTCCTATCTGTATGGCGGCATTCCCCCATAGGGGAGTTTTGTCGTGTATACGAGGGTGTGAGCCCAGTAGTCTGTGTGCTTGGTACCAGGCCTTGCACATAGCGGTTAACAGATGATTAATGCATTGTGTCCGGGGCTCTGACACATATAAGGTGGATAATCCTGTCTCAGCGGAGAGCAAGTAGCGCTTCAATGGCACCCATTGTGGCATGTCCGAGGACTGGCAAAAAGCATGCTAGCTGAGAGAGATGTAGGGCCATGGCATAGAGTTCTACCGAGGTAAGACTCGGCCCCCCTCTGGAGCGGTGAGCCTGCAATTTGGACACAGCTATACGGGGTTTCGAGGAACCCCATACAAATAATCTGATCTTGGAGTCTATCTGTCGCAGGGTGGTAATGCGTCCCTGCATAGGAAGCATCCGCAGGGTATAGTTAAAACGCGGGAGCACTACCATGCGGACGGCCTGCACTCTACCACACATAGATAGTGCCAATGCCCTCCATTTCTCGAAGTCTTGTTGCATATGAGTAATCTGTGGGTTGAGGTTGTTCTGAACCATGCCTGCTAGGCCTGTATTCACAAGAATGCACAAATATTTGAGGTGCAGTTGTTGCCAGTGGAATGGGAAACCATGGATAGCCGCTTTCATGGTCACATCCGAGATGGGAAGTGCTTCACTCTTTGCCCAGTTGATTTTATACCCGGAGAGGGAGGAGAAATCATTAATGATCTGAAGCAGAGATGGTAGTGAACGGTGCAGGTCCGTGAGGGTTAGCAGAATATCATCCGTGTAGAGGTACAGTTTGGATTTGCCAACCGGAAGGCGTTTCACCATGATGTTAGCTGAGTTACGCATGGAGGCAGCCAGGGGCTCCGTGGCCAAGAAAAAGAGGAGTGGCGAGAGGGGGCAAACCGGGTGCGTTCCTCTGCGTATTGGAAAGGGGTCGGTCGGACATGAACCCACCACAGTTCACCTGTGCAGTGGGATTCCCGTATAGTAGGCGCACCTTGGCCATAAATTGGTCCCCTAGGCCGAAGTGCCCCATCACTCTGAACACGTAATTGCACTCCATACAGTCGGACGCCTTCTCCGCGTCAAGCGAAAGGGGGAGGGCATCCAAAGGGAGGTCTTCAGCTGCCCAGTGTGTGTGTGCGAGAGTACGTGAATGGTTCCTGGAGGATCGTCACAGCACGAAACCCACTTGCGAGGCGTGCACCAGTGATGGGATAACTTTGCGGAGGTGGGCTGCCAGGATGCTGGCCAGTATTTTTATGTCGCAATTTAACAGCGAGATAGGTTGGTAGCTTCCACACTCCAGGGGGTCTTTCCCAGGTTTGGGCAGGACGGCTATTACAGCGTTCTTGGAGATGAGGATGAGGGAGGCAGTCTGTTCTGCCTCACAGAATGCCGCTTGCAGTGTAGTGACCACCACTTCCCCTGCCCAATGATATAATCCTGTCGAGAAGCCATCCTCGCCGGGGGCTTTATGGTAGGGTAGTTTTGCTATCGCTGAGGCTATTTCTACTTTGCTGAACTCCCGATCTAGCAACTCTCTACCTTTATCCGAGAGACGGGTGAGTTTTGCCTCCTGCAGGAAAGAGTTAAGTGTGTCCGCCTCTGTCGGCTGCCCTGGGCTATACAAGACCTTGTAAAAAGAAGCAAATTTGTTTGTAATGTCCTGGGGGGGGGACTGAGGGTTTCGCCTGATGCCTACTTTATGGCCGGAATGGCCATGTCCACGTCACATTGGCAAAGTTGTGCTGCTAGCAGCCTCCTTGCCTTCACCCCCTACTCGTAATGTCTCCCCTTCATCCTCTGCAAGGCATACTCCGCCTTGGTTGTGAATAGACTATTCAAAGCCCTCTTGGCCTGCTCAAGGGTTTTGCGGTGTTGTGGTGAGGGGCATGCAGAGATGAATATACATCCTAATGTCGGCTTCCAACGTTTTTTGCTTAGCAGCTTGTGCCGCGTCTCTCATGAGTCGGCCACGTAGAGTAGCCTTTGCGGCCGCCGACAAGATCCGACTAGATTCAGTGGTTTCAACAGATTCCTGAGTAAGCTGCACCACCCTGTAGGAGATGAGAAAATAATCCAACTGGGAGAGCATGCCGTGTGTCGGGGAGGTAAAGGTGTAATCTGTATCTGTGGGTTGGCTGGCGCCAATGGTCCACCAGACCATTGTCTTGCATCACATCCTCCAGCAACGCCCTGTCTGCTGCATTATTCCTGTCCAGAACTTAATATCTTGCTAGATTTTAGTCCCCTTCTATGAGGAATTGTGATGTTCCTATTTCCGTCGAATCCCAATTGAGCTGCAAATAAAACATTTTTCTCGCTCCTGTCGGAGCATAGACTGACCCCACACATATATGGTGGTCCCCTATCTTCAGTTTTGCAAAAACAAAGCGTCCGTCGGAGTCTGTCTAGGTTTTCTTCTCTTTCGCAGGGAGAGATTTCTGGAGGAGGATTGCTACTCCACATTTACATGTAGGCCCCTCGATCCCAGGTACCCCAGTCTGCGCGCTGCTGTGTATCACCCTTCCCTCCTAGTCTCTGCGCAGCTTGGCCAATTCCACTGCATTAAGGTGCGTTTTCTGCAGCAGTGCCACGTCTGTTGTTTATATTGCAGATAGGCCAAGCTTTTCTTCTGTTTTATATAGTGTGTGAGGCCATGAACATTCCATGTTATAGTGCGCAGTGGGTGCGAGGGGTTCACGATATGTGGTCGCAGGAGATGAGTGGCAGGGGTATCCGATGGTGTAAAGCAATGGGACTTGCGAGGAAAGGATGTGGTGTTGAGGACCAAATGGGAGACCCCAATCTTAAAAAAGGGTTGCAAAGCTGGCTATGTCAGGACCTGTGGTGAGGATGTATGAAAGAGAGGAGAAGCTAACCTGGTAGAAGAGGTGCGGAGGTCCATGGGGATATAGGAAAAGAAAGGAAATATAGAACCTAAGCCGAGAAGGGAGATATGGGGGAGATGGCGTGGAAGGCGCTGGGATCAGGGAGGGGGAAATAAGCGTGGGTTCTGGGAAGGGAAATAAAGGGGGATGGGAAGGGGAAAGAAGCTACGGGGTACCCCCGGGCACTTCCTGGATGGGGTAAAGTTCTACTAGGTTGGTGGGACCTCCAGCGGACAGTGAGAGACCTTGTGATGGAGAAGGTGCTGTGGGGCCTAATCGTACGGTGGGAAGGGACGGGGAGAGGATGCTGGGCCGTCGCAGTGGAGCTGCACGGTGTCCAAATAAAGTGAGTTGCGTGGCGGTTAGGGGGAAAAATCAATGGGTCACGGGATGTGGGGAAGACCTTCCAAACGCTTAGTAGCGCAGGAAACGCACTGCGGGTCTGAACTCAGCGGGGCACCGCTCCGAGGGGGTGCTAGCCTGCCTCAGCGGGGAGGGCAGGCGCCGCATGAGTTGACATTAGCAAGTGAAAAGGGGAGAGGAGTAGGGCGGCCTAGAGGGAGGGTTAGACGGCGGCATACGGGGGGTCACTGCATGATGTATTTATGCAGAGACGCATGGGTGCGCAGACACACGTGTATGCACATGGGGATGCATGGTGCGTCCTCCATAATAAGGGTATCGGTATCAGGAGCAGATCTGGTAGCTCTATCAGAGCATGGGATGGGATGGAGGGGGAAGCAGGTATACGTGAGTACTACAACAAATTCCAGCTATCGGGCAAGCAATAAAATAGATAACATTTTGGAGCAATACGAAAAACATCAGTAAGCTAGGTATACAGTACATCTAAATTAGAATTTGTAGAACACTCTAAAAGGCAGTACACAATACAATACAGTATAGAAAAAACTCAGCTGCCCGTCGACTGATTGACGTCCCTCTGTTTGTGTAGGCACATGTTCAACTTTGGGGGCCATCAACCTGAGCCATCCACTCCACATCCCCTCTGCCCCTGTTTAGACTCCGTTGTAGTCTTCAGGGGCAAGCAGGATTTGTCTCTCTGCTAGTCGTGAGTGAATGCGGCCGCAGCTTGGAGGGCTGAGACTTTGTCGTCGTTGTACGGGTTGTTCTGTCCTGGTATCTGCCACGTTGCCAGGCCCCGCCGAAGGCCCGTCTCCGCCGACTGTGAGGGTCCGGGCAGGTGGGAAAGTTCAGGGTCGCCTGGTTGGACGTCCATTTCCTGCTGTGCTATGTTTTCCAAGAACCGGCGCAGGTCCTCTGGGTCATATAAGTCCCTGGAGTTGCGACCCTTAGTTTTGAGGAGGTTCTAAGAGGCTGAATTTGATGTTTAGCTGACAGAGCCTGGGCCTGAGAGAGAGGAAGGCCTTAAGGCGCTCATTAGTCTCTTTAGAGATGTCCGCGGCCATCTGGATGCTGTAGCCATCGTGGTTGAACGACCCATGGGTGCGTGTTTCTGTCAGGATTTGCCTTGTCTGGTCATGGCGTAGAAAGCAGGCAATGAGTGGGCGTGTGCGTGTATTAAGAGTCCTTACGTGGAGGATCTATATGGTGAGCACGCTGTATTTCTAGAGGAGGATCGAAGGTGGCCCCAGTGAGCTTCGGGAGGGTGTTTTTCAGGAATGTGCCAGCGTTCGGGCCATCGATGGACTCCGTGAATCCAAAAAACCTGATATTGTCCCTGCGACTGCAGTCCTCCAAGTTGACAAGCTTGCTGCGGAGGAAGAGGAGTTCCTGATCCCTATCATGCACTGTCTTCAGTCGGTTCTCTACCACTGTCAGCCTCTGAGCCAGCCCCTCTGTTCGAACATGGAACCCAGCTAAGTCTGCCTGGATTGAATTGGCTTCTTCCGCCAGCTTGGAGATGTTGGAGTCCATTCCCTCCAGTCTTCGACTGACTGAGGAGATTTATTGGAGTATGAGGTCCATGGTCACGCTTGATGCAAGGGCTGTTAAGGATGCTGGGGGGGCCGCTCGCTGAGGGATCATTGGCCTTCATGGCCATGGTGCGTGGTTGTTTGAACGCCTCTGTGAAGAGAAGCTGCCTGGAGGACTTACTCCCAGGTTTTGCCATGGACATTCACACCGCTTTGCTGTGCTAGACCCTGTGCTGTCATGTAAATTTGCACACTGACCGGGATATAGGACTAAGGGCCCCTGACAAAGGGGGAGGTGACCTCTTCCATGCCCTGGTGCCTGTCTCGGGTGCGCAAGAGCTGCTCAGCGAGGTGCTGGGCCAAGGACAATTCAGAGGGGCCGTGTCGCAACAACAGAGGTTGAGGCTGAGCCGACTGGCATGCGTGTTAACTTGAGGCCTCTAGGATGTCTCTAGGCCCAGCTTTCGTGGCTCCGCTATTCCGCTCTGCCTGTCGGTCTCCAGCCGTGTCTCGTGGGCCGTGGCTCGTTTGTGCGCTTCCTCATCGGAAGGCGGTCCGCCGCTGATTCTGGGATGCCAGTGCCCCCACTTGAAGGCTCCCCCCCCGTCCCGTGGCAATTAGGGGCCGGGTGCTGCGACACGCCGGTGCGAGCTTCTTGCGGTGAGTCTCGGGGGAGGGGGTGGGTGGGGGGAAGGGTCACTTACTTCCGTGCCCAAGGAGCAGTCCTCAGGATGCGGCCAGCGCTCAGCAGTGGACAAACTACAGGAGTATAACCCATAGACCAGGTTGAGATCTTGGTAGTTAAATGAAAAATAGCAACAATGTCTGAACCGGTATCATTAAGGAAGACAATTATATATGCATGTACAAGACATTACAGGAAGGAAGCAGGAGACTCGTGGAATTTTGTAAAAAGTGCTCTTGGCATCATACATTTAAAGTATCAAAAAATTAAAGTTAGAACAGTTTATCAGCACTGTATGCATAAATGCAGAGGCAACCCAAAATGTACTTGGTGCACTAATGTGCTCATGACACACGGAGGTGACGGCGCAAGTGACAAGTGAAGGAGCAGCGAAAGGCGCACGGTGACAAAGTGAAAAAGAATATATTAACAGAAAATTATATGGTTCAACAGAAACTATTTACAGGATTAGATCACGGTTTAGTACAACATTTTTAGTGTGAACCATATTTGAATTTGCGCTGTAGATTGCGCTGAATGGTCGTCGGCGTTTCCATCCTATTTAGTCAGGATCATCTTCAGGACCGGCTTGCCAGGTCAGGAGTGCTGAAGGAGGTAAGCTGCGGGCGACAGAAGGCTTGCCCAAGGTGAAGAAGACTAATCAATTAGTTCGCGTATATGGGTGCAGGGCAAAGGCGAAAGCACGCAGTGTGTGGGAGCTTCTAACCGTGAGAACCAATCTTGAGGGAAAGCCGGAGATTCCAAACAGCCGCTTGGGGGCTTCTGTACGTGTGAACCAATCTCGAAGGGAATCGGATGTTCCAAAAAGCTGAGTGGAGAAGCAAGGCTGGGAAAATATAGCACAGGGTTAGGATGCCGATCCACTGTGCGACCCGGTTTGTAGTCGAGATGCAGGGTCCGTGAGAAAGATCCGTGAATACAGGCCAACGAAGAAATCAATCCAAGCACGGTCCGTGAGAAGGAACCGTGAAAAACAGGCCTGCGGAGGAATCCATCCAAGGATAGGCGCGTTAGTGCTGCAAGGAGCGCCGAGCCGCCACGATTGTGTGCGGTTGGTCCTGTGTCCACCGGACCAACCGCACATGATTTCTGTTGTACATGCATATATAATTGTCTTCGTTAATGATACCAGTGCTCAGCAGGGCACAGAGATCAGGATCGGCCTTGCGAGGCCTCAGATCTGTATTGGAGGGTGGGGCCAAACAGCTTTGCAAGGCCGAGGCTTTCGTTATGCCTCCATGCCCAGCGTCTGTTCATCGATCGGTCTCCCACGCATGGCAGTCCACGGCCGCAGCGACGGAACCGGAGCCTTACAGTGGGTCCTTTGCTGCCTCCGGAACGCCACAATCTCTGCTCGGAGACTCCCTCGTGTAGAAGAGTTTGCCCTACAGCCTATTTGAGTGAATAGCTTTTGCCCAGCACTCCAGTTTTTTTGGGAGGGCGGATGCAAAGGCCTTAGTTTTAGTGTCTAGGAGGCGATAGTTAGACGGATCTTCTCTGTCACCCTTCTTATAGATGGGATTCAGAATGGGACCCCTCCAGGTCTCTGGAACCTGTGCAGTTAGTTGACAGATTTGGTAGAGGTGAACAGTATAACAGACCACAGGGCTGTGGAAATGTACCTTTTTTGGGGTACACTGGTGCAGGGTCACCCTTTTGTCCATGGGTCCAGAGACCAACAAAATAGGGATCAGCACTGGAGTTTGAATAAATAACAAGTTTATTAATCACTCATGAGTGGGACCACATCCACACAGCACTCTCGTGCTGCATGAGGTAGTACACTGAATTCACAAACCGTGGTCCCTTTTATACCGGTTTTCTGCAGTGTAAGCATATGAACAGAAATAGGAAGAACAAGTTTTAGAAATAGTTATCAGCAAACTAGGGCAGATGAATAACTACGTGGTCAGCAAAGTGGGAGGGGGAGCAGAAATGCTTATGGCAGCAGTAAATGGTCGACAGTTAACATCTATGACCAGGTGCACTGGCAGCTACAAGCGCATACATTGCTTTAGCTGATTCAGGAAGTCAACTAAAATAGATAACACAAGCAGAGTGAAAAGACGAGCAGCAGAGGACAGGAGATTAACGAAGGAAACGAAATTGACACCACAGCCAAAATGAATGTCGCTTATGCTAAGTAAAATATTACACATTTCCACAGACAACCCTTTTAGCATAAGCTAAGACATTTTCTTATGCTTCTAAAGGGGTACGATAAATGTCATGTATATCAATCAGCATCCTATCGCTGACTTCTCGGTCTATTGCTAAACGGGCATTTACATTTTGGACATTCGTTTTAGATGGTAGATGTGAGAAGTTGGCCTGGTACATGCTGTCCACTAATTAAAGTGGGCACCTTGTACCAGTCCAAACAACCCTTATTGATGATTAGGTTAAAAACAACCTTTATTGAAAGCTATCCTAGTGGTGGCTATGGAGAGCAGCTTTAAGGCCAAGTTTCGAAGGAATGTAAAGCAGCTTGGTTTACCAGATTATAACCTCTTGAAACACAAGGTATATATATATAAAATATATGTATTTATTACTAAACACTCTCTACTAACCTCTTTATGAGATTAGAGAACAAGGTACACAATATTAATACACTAGAACAACAGTAAATAGCACAATTCACAGTGGGCCCCAGGGGGAGACCAAACCATATATTAATAAAGTGGTATAACAACCACGACTTGACTAGACAGTGCCTAGAGCACGTAGAATCGCTGGGACCCCAAGGACCCACCCAAGGTAGTGACACAGGGGACCCACGGGGGACGCGTGCAGTGTGAGAACACAGCTGCGAGCTCCGTACAATACTATGGGAAAGTCGCGGTTGGAATTTTAAAGCTTAAGGACACTTAGGAGAGGACTTTGAGCAAACCCTTTCAAACTTAGAAGGTACTAAGGCCAGCACCCATGTGAGCACCGGAGTACTCGTGTTACCTAACCCAGGGAAGCCGGGTGCATAGGTGTCAAATGGTGTCGGGAATCTTGGTCGTTTTCATTGGCGTGATGCTGCAAAGTGCTGCTGCCGTGAAGAGGAAAAGTGTCCGGTGTGATCAAAGCCTGGATCGGAGCGGAGAAGAACCTGAAAGCAGAGGGGACAGATTCTGGGTCACTTGCCAGTGACCAGGGGCTCGGTAGACGAATGCCCACCGATGTCGGGTGCGAAGAGGTGAAGCTTGACTCTGCAGCCAAGGGAACCAGGAGACGGTCCGCAGGCGAGCTGTCCCACGAAGGATTTCGAGTGCTGGGGGGGGGGGGGGGGGTCAGTGTTCGGATTGGAGACCAACAAGCCTTGGCAACTGCAGCCCACGCGGTCAGAGAAAAGATGCTTCGGTATGGACCAGCAAGGTCCTGTGGACTCCCCAAGCGATGGAGAGTCAGGACACGTCTGGAGCAACCACGAAAGCCCACTGAAAGTTAAAATACCCTTTTCAGGGACCCACAGGTCGACGGACCAGGAATTGCGAAGGGACCTCGAGAGGAATCACAAGATACCAGCCCACGGAACCCTCGTGGAGTGTAGGCCAGTAATCTTCGGTGGAATCACTGCTCGGTGTCTGGACTAAAAGTAGCCCAAAGCACAGCCTCAGGGATCGCCAAAAAGCATATGCTGCTGCAAATGTGCACGGTGTCCAGGGGTTCGGGTTGCACGGTCCCCACGAGGGCTTCGGGTCTCAGATTTGCTGAGAGCACTGGTCGGCCTCGGGGAAGCTTAGGAACCCACCTCCTGTGTTGCACAATTTTCGGAGCCCTGAAGTCCTGTATCCAGGGGTTCCTACTTTACACCCAAGGAAGGGGTGGGACAAACTCTGGGGACTCACCTATGGAAGGGTCAGGACAGAGGGGTGGCTACACCCATGTACTTTGTCCAGTTTCGTGCCAGAGCAGGGGCTGAGAGCCCCTGCAACCAGTTTGAGCTGGACTATGCACAGGGACACCAAATGTGCCCCCAGTGCAGACATCCAAGCACTCTAGTGCACCCACCCAGCCCCAATACACTGAAACCGGTCTACCTCCCTGTGACAGGAAACCTATTGTCCAGCCTTCCCCTGCCGGAGTTTCGTCCAGCAGCAGGAGGGCAGACTTGTGTCTGTGGCTGGCAGCATTCATTTTGTGATGCTAGGGTCTGTGAAGTTGGTACCAGGTGTACCGGTGCGGTTGTATTTCTCCCTCTAGTAGGGTGGAATCATACCTTCCACACCAGTTACTGGTGTGGAGGTATGATTCCAAGGTGTTTGACACCAAACACGACATATTTCCATGCAGCCTTTTTAAAGTTGGCATTTACCGCGAGGTTATAATGCACTTAAGTATATATGGTTGGCTGCATCACAAACAACCCTGGAATATAGGTTCCGAAAGCTGCAGAGGGGCTCTGCTCATGCATGGGCACCCTCTCACATAAAACCCAGCACCCTGCCTTCAGGATTGATAAGGCCTGCCATAGGGGTGACTGATAGGTTTATATGTGCAGTGATGTGGATAGATATAGTGAACCTATATCTAAGTAACGGGTGCATGCACCACCTTACACAGGCTGCTGTAGCAGAGTTGTTGTGTCATTTTGAATGGGCTCCCAGGGGTGGCATAATACATGCTGCAGCTCCTGAGAGACCTCTGGGGTACCTATGCCCTGGGTATATAGTATACCATATACTAGGGACTTATAAAAGTACCCCCGAATCCAATCTGGAGTGTACCTTAAGTACATGAACAACCAATTTAGGGAGAAAGCTGATAGACTGGGGTCCTGATTAGCAGGATCCCAGTCAAACTAAGTCGAAAGCCAGCAAAACACCAGGCAAAAAGTGCGGGTAACCATGCAGTCCGATTCCACCTTCCTACAGTAGACAAGTTGTACAAGTGGAAATACAGAGGGAACAAAGCATTGGCCCGCATTGGATACATAAACAACAAGAGAAGAGAACTGCAATAATTATGAATAAGGCCGGTAATATTTTTAGACCCCATACAGAAAATACGCTCCAGAACCATCCAGCCCAAGTCCATGTTCATGAGTTTTGATGTATCTCAGTAGCTATTTAGTGTAGCTTGGAGATGGCTGCATATACAGAAAGTGAATTGTCTGGCGTGAAGACACAACAGCTGGATCCGACGATACAGCATGCTCCACCTTGATCAGCCAGAATAACATCTAGAACAAGGCGAGCTCATTTTCATCTGCAAAAAATAGATGATGCCCTAAGGTCCTAGGCAGGCGTTGGTTTCTTTACTAACGTTGAGACGTGTAGTCACTAATAGACTACCCCCCTTTGTAGTCAGTCTTTAACCACCCAGGACAGTGGCTCAAACAGTCTCTTTGTGCAATGAAATGCCTTTCTTTCTGGATCGAAGCAGACATCTAGATGTACCAGGGATGGAGTGGTCCGAGAAGACTTCCTCAAGTCTTTCAGGTGACACAGCTCGTCCTCTCTCGGTGACCAAAATGTTGCGATGATTTGTCAGCACAGCACGGCTCACGAAGGAAGAGCTTCCCGCACCTGCTGATAAATAGAAGACAAGCTGTCAGTTAACTGGGACAAATAGTCACTCATCAACATGTCTGGGGTACCTAATACTGGTGCAGAACAAAGGGCTTGGCCTAACTGTTGGAAGTCTCTGGCACTCAGCAGTCCATGGGAGGGGCATCGGAGTGTCTTTAGTCAAAAAGGCCAATAAAGGTTTAAAAATGTGCGAAAAACTGCCTACAAAAAGAAGTGAGGCCAATCAGTGCACAAACATCCTTCTAAGTGTGGGTTACAGGAGTGTCTAAAATGCCCTGAAGGCGGTCTGGTGTGAGTGCACGTCCTTCCTTAGACAGGAGGTGACCTAAATAGGTAACCTGCTGTCTACAATAATGCTATCTCTTTCGCAAGACTTTGTGATTGTGAGAGGCAAGAAATGATAACAATAACAGTGTTCCTTCTTCACACTGCTCAGGGGTATCTGCAGCCAACAAGATATCGTCGACATATTGGATAAGGGCCACCACTTTGGGTACTGGAAAAGAATCCGGCTGCCTTTTCAATGCCTGACTGTAAATGCTGGGACTCTGTATAGTCCTGTGGAGCTCTACAGAACCAATATGATCCATTTTTCAGGGTGAACCGGAACAAATAACGGCTGTCAGGATGAATGGGTATCGGGAAGAAAGCATTCTTCAAATTGATCACCGAAAATATAGTTGCAGTAGGAGGGCCATAGTGAGAAGTGTAGTGATATCAGAAACTACTGGATATTGGGGCACTACAATTTTATTAACTTCTCGCAAATCAAAAATGAATCTGTAGATTTTAGTGTCGGTGTCTTTTTTCAAAATAGGAAGGATAGGGCTATTGCAAGTGTTGTAGGGGACTTCTTCCACTACCCCTACGTTAATCAAATCCTGAACAATATGTGCTAATGCTTCTTCACCTTCTCTGGATATTTTGTATTGTGGCTGTCGAGGCAATGACACACCCTCCTTTACTTGAATATGTACAGGTTGAATAACCATTTGACCCACATCAGTATCTGATTTAGCCCACAAAGTACTGGATAAGGATGCCAGAGCGACATCCTCATTGATCAGACAAAATATCTCAACCATTGGATTCTTGTCATTCAAAATAACACGCACACCTTCCGGAGAACAACGTATTGTGGCACGAAAATATTTAAGCATATCGATACCCACAATGTTGTCCGGTGTGGTAGTGGAAAGCAAAAATGGACATGCTGCAGTAAATTCATCAAGTCTGAATTCAAGTGGCTGTGAAAGTGGGCTAGGTGTAGGTGTCCCATCGAATCCTATCAATATCATTGCACCAGATGTGAGTCCTAGGAACCATTTTTTAGACAGAGAACTATGTGTAGACCCTGTATCAACCAGAAACCGATCAGTAGATCCCAAGACGTTTGCGTCAACATAAGGACCCATTTGATCTACTGGCACCTCAACCGGTTCCTTACCCTATCCTAGGCATCCCTATGCATAATCGGAATCCGCAAGGGCATCAGTAGAATAATCAGACATTTGATATTGTTTTCGTCTATCAAAAGTATTAGAGTAATTTGGTCCTTGTTCAACTGCTTCAAATCTGGGGTGAGATCCTGTACCTCCCCTGCTTCCTGAATTCCCTGGGCGTCCTCTTATACTGCCACTTCCCTGCATATACTGCTGACCTCGCAAAAGAGGGCACTCAGAACGTCAATGCCCAGTCTTTTTACAATAAGCACACTGATAAGGGGACAAATTTGCTCGAGGGAGAGGGGGCACTCCAGGTGTATACATTGCACGCCCGCCTCTTCCACCTCTCCTAAATGGTGGACCATATATTTGAGCCAACGTAACTTTTGTCTTTAATTCTTTAACCTTCTTATCCTCCCTGCCTTTCAGTTCCTGTTCCTGCCGCTCATAATAGTGGGCCATAGTCAAAAGGGAAACTGGGAAAGACGTGGTCCAAGAACTCTCGCTGGCCTTTAACCCCTAGGCCTTTTCCCTCCCTGTGTTAAGCCTTTTTTTGGCTATTTGGGGTAGTGCGCGCTTAGGCCCCTGTAACTTTTTGACCACATAAGGTATCCACACCAAATTTGCGTCCTTTTCTTCCAAGATCATGGGGATTGTAATGGTACCCAGGGTTTGTGGATTCCCCTGGAGGGGTCCCAGAAATTAGCCAAAATACAGCTAAAATTTGTTTTTGGGGGGAAAAATTGGAAAAAAGGGCTGCAAATGAAAGCGTCTCGGTTTTTCCCTGCAAATGGTATCAAAAAGGGTTTGTGTGGCTGAAATCATCATTTTCCCAGCTTTTAGGGAATGACAGACTTTTGTCAGAAAACCAACATTTTTTACACAGTTTTGGCATTTTTGCTATTTTTGTGCTTTCAACCTCCTTCCAGTTAATGGGAGAAATGGGTATGAAAGCAATTATGGATCCTGGAAAGCTATACATTTTAGAAAAGTAGACAAAATTCTGAATTCAGCAAGGGGTTATTTGTGTAAATCCATCAAGGTTTCTTTATAGAAACTAACAGTTAAATATAGGAAAAATTGAAAATTTGTTGGAAAAAACAGCCTTTTGTGTCAACGTTTTCACTTGTAACTTCTTCTAATTATGACAGCTCTTTGAAAGCAATATACCGTTACATCCGCTGGACCTTTCTGGTTGTGGGGATATATAGGACTTGTAGGTTCACCAAGAACCCGACGAACCCAGAGTCAAAAACTGAGCAGCAATTTGCAATGGATTTTTATGTAGTACCGGGTATATATCAATTATTGTGGGAAAATGTATACATGGAAAAATCGGTATGAAAGACACCTATGTATTTCTTTAATGGGATCAAATTATAGAGTTTAGAAACATAAGATATTTGCACATTTTCGAAATTGGGAATACTCATACTAGCATGAGAATTATCGGTCATTTTTCAAAATGACTTCTTTTTTACACGATGTCTTTCATTTGGAAGGCAGAAATGCATCGAAAGTCAATAGGTAATAACAGTTGCTTCACAAATTTGAATTACCCTAAGTCTCACGATAAAAATGGTACCACACTTGTGTGGGTCGGCCTAGTGCCCGCCACAGGAAACGGCGCAAAACGCAAAGTGGTCACACCTCTAATTTCGCAGTGAAAAATGACCCTTTTTTGGCAAAGTGCCTAGCTGTATTTTTTTAACCATAGCTCTGCCGGCACCTAGGGAAACCTAGCAAACCTATACATTTTTTAAATCTAGACGCCCAGGGTAATCCAGATTGGGTGAATTGACTGCCTCCCACCAGATTCTGTTACCCAGAATCCCTTGCAAACGTAAACCTAAACAATTGACAAAAAAAACACATTTTCCCCACATTTCTGTGGTGGAAAGTTCTGGAATCTGCGTGGATCCACACATTTCCACCCAACCCGCGTTCCCCAAAGTCTTCCGAGAAAAATGGTACCTCACTTGTGTGGGTCGGCCTAGTGCCCGCGACAGGAAACGGCGCAAAACGTAACGTGGTCACACCTCAATTTCGCAGTGAAAAATGACCCTTTTTTGGCAAAATGCCTAGCTGTTGTTTTTGAACCCTAGCTCTGCTGACACCTAGGGAAACCTAGCAAACCTATACATTTTTGAAAACTAGACAACCAGGGGAATCCAGGGTGGGGTGAAAAATGACCCTTTTTTGGCAAAATGCCTAGCTGTTGTTTTTGAACCCTAGCTCTGCTGACACCTAGGGAAACCTAGCAAACCTATACATTTTTGAAAACTAGACAACCAGGGGAATCCAGGGTGGGGTGACTTGACTGCCTCCCACCAGGTTCTGTTACCAAGAATCCCTTGCAAACCTAAAAGATTGGCAAAAAAAAACATTTCCCGCACATTTCTGTGGTGGAAAGTTCTGGAAAGTGTGGATTCACACATTTGCACCCACCCCGCATTCCCCAAAGTCTTCCGAGAAAAATGGTACCTCACTTGTGTGGGTCAGCCTAGTGCCCGCGACAGGAAACGGCACAAAACACAATGTGGACACAGCTCAATTTCGCAGTGAAAAATGACCCTTTTTTGGCAAAGTGCGTACCTGTTGTTTTTGTACCATAGCTCTGCCGGCACCTTGGGAAACCTACAAAACCCACAAGTTTATGAAAACTAGACACCCAGGGGATTCTAGGGAGGTATGGCTTGCGTGGATCCCCCAACGTTTCCTTACCCAGAATCCCCTGCAAACCTCAATTTTAGCTGAAAAATGCACTTTTTTCATACATTTTTGGGTGTGAAAGTTGTAGCATCCCCGGGCTGACACAAATTTCTTACCACCCAGTGTTCCCCCCGGTCTCCCGATAAAAACGGTGCCTCACACGTGTGGGAGACACAAGTAACCGCGACGGTCCAGTGCCCAAAACGTACATCAAAGTTGCCTACCACAAAACGACCTGGTTTTGCAAAGGGGGTCCCCTGGGTTTTTGGCCCGGTGCTCGGCGGCCACCTAGGGAAACCTACCAAACCCACACATTTCTGAAAACTAGACACGCGGGGGCTTCCAGAGAGGTATGGCTTGCGTGGATCCCCCAACGTTTCCTTACCCAGAATACCCTGCAAACCTCAATTTTAGCTGAAAAAATCACTTTTTCCACACATTTTTGGGTGGGAAAGTTGTGGCATCACCGGGCTGACACAAATTTCCTACCACCCAGCGTTGCCCCGGGTCTCCATGCATGTAATGCCTGCACGGCTTCACAGGGTTCTTGACTGGGAGACCGATGAACTAGGAGAGAGACAGTTGGTGCCTTGTTTCGTACGGTCACCGGTTCTGCCTGCTAATAAACATACAGCATTCAACAATACCTGCTTGCTCCTGTGTGTATTTCACAACAGGTACATTGTGCAATTTTCAGGAAAGCATCCTTGCTGTTTAACTTTTATTTCTGTTACAAATTAATAACCATAAAAGTACATAAATATATCACATTTGTAACTTGTCCACAACGAAACATCTTTGTCTTAGTGACAGGTTAAGTAGGCTGGTCTAATGGAGTATGAGGGCATTGCACATTGGTTTATCTGGGTGGGCATGAAGGAGTCAAGAAAGTGATGGGAGGGCTTAAGTTTGAAGATGATGTGGAAAAGCTCAGGCTGGGAGATGTCCCTAAAAGTAGACCACTTGTTTGGTGATTTACCTTATAGGTGTACTGTATGGAGTGGTGGGAGCCCTGATATTTGAAGTATCAGCATTTTTGATCCTGGTGTCAAAGAAGTGGGCAGGTTCTACACTCTTCGTGCCAGGTTCTCGTATTACCAGGCAGCCCTGGGCATATCTGCAGCTTTGACAACCTCAAAAAACCTTTTTGGTATATTTCTAGCAAACCCGATCTGGGTACTAAAAGATTCAGATTTGGCTTCAAACATGTTTTTTGTAAGTGCGCCTAGAGCTGCGACAGAATACAAGGTTCGACTTAAAAGGGTGTTGCCAGTAGCACTGAATAAGGGTGATGCATTCTCTCTTCATTAAGGTCTTTAGCGTACCATGAATGTATGCTCTTGTTCTGTTTCTCTTTAAGAGGGGGCTAAATCGTCCATAATATCTGTTAAATGTGTTATTAAAAAGGTTAGCTGCTGAATTTGTGCCCCAGGTAGGCACTAGGTTGGGGAAGTTTTAGAGTCCGGTGAGGCTGAAAGGTATCGGAATTTAAAATAAAATCATTTTTATTGTTTCTAATAACAAACAAAAACATTTCACTAACGAGTGACACCCTATTTCGATGAACGTCAGTATACATTTGCTTGTAAGCATGGTAGGCTCATGCCTATCTATTGGAATTGGCCCTTTTTGCAGGGTCATCCCTAAACTTTTTGCCTTCCTAGTCTTTTTTCTGACCTGGTGTTGGTGGTTTTAGGACTCTGGGCACTTTAGCACTGCTGTCCAGTGTAAAGTGCTTGTGCGCTCTGTGGTAAACATGGTAAGATTGGTTACACATGTTTGGCGTATTTAATTCACTTATCAGTCCCCAGTAATGTGGTATCTAATAAACCCGGGGCCAGTAAATTAAGTGTTGCAGTGCTGCTTACGCCACCCACCAAAGTAGCCTTTCAAACCTGTCTCCGGCTTCTGCCATTGCAGGGCCTGTGTGCGCAGTGTGACTGCCGCTGTGATGGTGGCACCTAAAGTGTGTGCCACGTCTGTGATCTCCCTTTTACTGCATGTCTGTCACCCCAAGGTAGGCCCTAGCTAGCCCTATGGGCAGGGTGCATTGTAGGTAAAAGGTAGGACATGTACCTTAAGTGTGTGACATGTCCTGGTAGTGACAAACAGCCATTTTGGTTTCTCGCTGCTGTGAGGCTGCCCTCTCATAGGAATGCATTGGGGATTCCTTGATAAGTATTTCAGTTGTAATTCCTGATATGATAGGCGCAGCGTGGTCAAGTTTGGTATGTTTGGAATAGTGATCATAAATGCTGCGTAATGGTGTGCGCAGATTTATGATCACTATTTTAGAAATGCCATTTCTAGAAGTTGGCATTTCTGTGTGCTATGTGTCTCTGCCTGCCTGATGTGTATTGCATGTCTGGCTCTGGAGTGACAGGGGCTGCTGGTGAGGCGTGTGGCTCCAGAGGGGCAGGGTGAGTCAGCTCTAGGCTGAATACGCAGATCTGCATTTGGAGTAGTGGGAGGAGTACCCTGACCAGGTCTGTGCCTGCCTAGGTGAATGCTGGCTCCGCCCCCCCTATGGTGTGTCTGATGACCGAGCCCCCACCTGACAAAGGGGAGTAGAAGCACTGTACACAAAGTGCTCCTGTACCCCCCCGAACTAGTTGCAACTGGTTCCCCAAGCCCTGTGCCAGGGCAGAACAAAGAAAACACAGTATAAATATTGGGGCTGTGACCCCATGTAAAGTGTGCTGTTCTCGGGTGCTGCTCTACCTGCTGGGCCCCAGGAGGTATCGCCACGAGAGACTGTCCCTCTGCTGCAGGGCCCTGTGAGCTGGCCTGCCTGGGCCCAGCTTTGCCTTTTGAACGCCTGGATTCTAGCCCCTCATGAGCGCTACATCTTTATTGTCTGAGCCCAAGGAGTGGGGCTCCAACTTTGCCTGTGCAGGAGCGCTCTTGACTGTGACAGCGCTAGTAGCCTACCCAGAGCAGGGTACTGGGTGCCTGGCGTTTGAGCCCAAGGAGTGGGCTCCATCTGCCAAATTGCGGTGGGCACCGTGGCTGGAAAATGGCAAAATCCGCGGAGACCTCGCTCCGCAATTTCCCGTAAATCCAAAGCAGGCAGAAGTCAGGCAGAGCCTGACTTTGGGCGGGGCCGGCTGGCAGGAGAGACGGAGCCTCGTAGGCTCTTCCTGCCCCCAAGAGGAAGTCATGCGTGATTGCACCTGGTTGTGGGCAGGGCTGGCCCAAGAATGCCGAGAGAAGGCAGTAGGCCCGGCGTGCTGGTGTCTGGCGTGGGGGGAGCCCCGTGGAGCCACACCGGAAGACGAAGCCTTGCAGGCTCACTGGACCCGGGAAGAAGAGGACCTTAGCCTCGGGAGCTCCCCCCTGTGACCGCTTCCTGTCCTGGTGGCGTGAGAAGCAGCAGCCTTGGTGAGTGGTGGCTACGAGGCACGTTGTGAGTGCCTGGGTGACACAAGTGCATTTTTGGTCCCTATCGCACTGGCTGGGGGCACGGTCACAATCTTTGGCGGAAATTGAGCCCTGTGGGTGCTGGGCACTACGGGTGCCTATTTGGGGTAGGCACAGCACTCTGGGTGCTGAGTGAAGGCTCAAGGAGGAGCCCGGTGAACGGGGCTCCCCAGGCACAGTTGGTGCAAAAGCTAAACTTCACAGCTGCACCTCGAGAGCACTGGCAGCTGCAACATGTGGGTATTTCTTTCCTGGCAATTTGGGGGCAGAGGCCTCATTGTGAATTGGGAAGCTCAGGGTGAACCTCGACGGAGGCACCCAAACCAAGGTGGAGGAAGAAACCTTCACCAGACCACCACACAGTTCGGGGAGAGAGCCCAAAGGCGCTAGGAGTGACATTGATGGCCAGTGGGCTCTTCTGGACATGGTGGGCTGTTGGGCCCGAGAACAGTGATATTTACGCCCAGGAGGGGCTAATGAGCTCTGTGCACCTTACCAGAGTTACTGTGGTGCACGGGGTCTAATTCAGAGTTTAGGCCTAATGTGTTTATGCTAGGTGTACCTTTACCAGTGAGTACTGGTTGTTGCCTCCAAATAGGAGATGTGATGGTTATGCCTAAAATGTTCTGCATATGCGAAGTGCTGTGCTGCCAGTAGTTCCTTGTTGTTTTCATTTTACTACTAAGTGAGATCTAATAGTTCTGACAGTAGCCCGAATGGCTCTGTCATGCATATAATCCCCTGTGAATTACTATCTGGTGCCACTTGGCACAGTGTATATTGTGTGATTATGATTCTAATGTGTTTTGGATAATACAAAGGCTATTTTTATATACCCTTGTATGGAGTTCCTTTTGTGGTATGCCTAGTGTGTTGCTGCTGTGTGTGTGTTGCGCAAACGCTTTACACATTGCCTCTGGGATAAGCCTGACTGCTCGTGCCAAGCTACCAAGGGGTGAGCAGGGGTTATCTTCAGAGTGTAACGCCCTTGCCCTGACTATTGTGGTGGTTTCTGCCTGGCTTGGGCGCTTTCCCTAGCCAACCAGAAATCCCATTTCTAACACTGTCTTACCAAAATAAATCCAGTCATCATTTTCTTTTATAATAACTGTGTCGTGACCAGTTCCTACCTGGACGAAAGCAGCCCCATATGAGACTGCCATGGGCACCAAATTGTTGCCCATTTCTGAGGGCAGGCTCTGCCTTCATTGATCTGATGTTCTGCCAACATGCACCAGCCCATATCTTTTTTCCAAATGTAGGCCCCCATCCTGCAAAGCTTTGCAATTTATCTTTTTGCTTCCCCCGACGCAAGGGCTATCCATAATTTGGTATACTTCACTCCCCCAACATTAAGTATAGATAGTTTTATAGAGCTTTATAATTGGGTCTCAGCTACCCTCAACATGGCAATCTATTTTAATCAAGATTAATGCAGTTACCGTTTCTAGTCACGATGTAAGGCCTTTAAGGTTGAGTACGGGTTTTGGTTTTAGAAAGAAAAAATTCGAAAGGAATTTGATAATGGTCAGACCATTTGACAGGAATTGGTTCCGAGGCATGTACGAGATTTCCCTGCAAGATCTTTCCCTGTGATGATCAGCCCTTTTTATACGTTTTATACGGGTGAGCTTCAAGAAATGCAGAGTCAAGCATTGTCGGAAAGGAAAGTTGTGAGGATTTGAAAGGCCGCCTACTCGCATCGACACCACTAGCTTATTGTGGTTTTGCTTCCACTATGCCATTAGTCCAATGTGGTAGTGCTTCTATTAATGTTGGCATCACTAGCTTACTGAAGTAGTCCCCCTATGACCATTGCCGTCACTAGTTTACCGACATATGCTAGTGACGATACTATCAAAGGCACTAGCTCACTCAAGTATACTGTGCTCTCAGTGTGAGTAGCCTGTTTTAGCCGTCCTTTCACTACATCACTGAAGTATCACTGGCCTATTCAAGCAATCATTCTAGATTCAGAACCAGTCTGTCTAGGGGTGAAGAATTGAGAATCTTTTATTCCTATTGACCGTGCTTGGCAAGCTTTTAGGATTCGAGACTCTTCAATACATGAATATTTAGTATAATTGTTGTCAGCTTGATTGTGGCTGAAAATAATTTCAAATGTTTAGGGGACCCTGTTAAAAATGTTTGCCTACAGTTTCCGTGTAATGCGGACTTGCGTTATCAGCATTGCATTTTTTGCGAAACAGGCTAATAAATCTTAACATGAGACCAGTTCCACCAAAAATTAAAAATAATCTGTTGCATTTGTTGGGTGAGGGAATCTTGTTGGCCTGTGTTACAATGAGTCTATTCATGGTGGCCTCGCAGTGGCCCCCCGCAATTGATAATAAATGGGCAAGCACTTGGGTCAGGGTATGTGGACCAAGAGCTGTCCTTCAGGACAAACGTGCCATTCATAGCGCTCTCAAGGTCAAAGCGGACTACTGGTGACTCATTTACTTAACATTACATGTGAATGATTCTGGTCAGTCTGTGAGTTGCAGCCAACTGTGCCCACGTGCTTTAACAGCACAACTGGAAGCCACCAGCATTCTCCGAACAAACCTTGCTGACATTAACACAAACCTGATTAGAATCAAAACGTTACATATTACAAATCAATAATATATCTCAAACGACCATACGTGTTTGCAAGCTCCACGAGAAAAGGCGACAGTATCTTACTGTGTTAGGTTACACGCATTATACATACTAACTGCCTGTATAATTATTATGTTTTTTTTTATTATAGGTACTAAATGAAGCAGTGGGTGCACTTATGTATCACACCATCACCTTGACCCGCGAAGACCTTGAGAAGTTTAAAGCACTACGAATAATTGTCCGAATTGGAAGTGGTTTTGACAACATTGACATCAAATCTGCTGGCGACTTAGGTATTGTTGATAAATGATATTATACATTTCATATATAAAGACAGCAGGCAGAACATTGTTTGTTCCTAATGACTGCCATGCAAGTGTTTGTCTTCCAAATGTACTTATATTGTGAATATTGGACATTGTGTATGTTGAAAGCGCTACAACTGAAGAACAAAGCTGCACATTGGGAGGAAAGAACCTGAAGCAACTCGGATGCGTAATGACATGGTGGAATGTCATTGCTGTGTGGTGCACTGCAGCCTCTTTGTTTGCCACCCGTGAACGTTGGTTCCTTGCTAATGTGAGGCCTGCTCAGTAAGGAAAAAAGTCCAGTGCTCTTCCTCAGCCTAAAATTGATTACAATGTGATTATTTTTTGATTTTGTTCTTTTACTTTTTTTCTTGGACTTGCATTGAGATTCGGTGTTGGCGCAAAGTTTTGCTTGTTAGTTATATTGTGTGAAGACACACACCTACTCTTTTCTATATTTCTCAGTGGAAGGACACGTGATAATATTTTAAGATTACAGTTCCTTTTTATTTAAATAACATTTGGTAAGGGTAGTTTTGATAGCAACGAAAAGTGTAGTGGTGTTTTCTTTTGATGTTTTTTCTGCCTTGTTACCATGGTGACTAAAACAGTGCAATCAACACAATTCTTTTCCTTTTGTTGGACTTGGTAGTGGTTTCGAGATATTTAAGCGGGTAGTACACGAAGCCTTATCAGCCTCTTGCTTCATAGCCAGTTCACGTCTCGTCGGTTTTACCTCAAGAAGTTAAATTCTATCCGCTATGTTCTCAGCAAGTGATGGTCAAGCAACATTTCTGGATAATGGGCAAAGCGAAAAAGGAAGCAAGTTGTTTAGAGCAGTGCGTGTGCGGAGTGTAACAGTGTTCTGGTGAGAAGGTGCCATTGGGGATTGAGCGGTTCAAACCGTGTTTCCGTGTTTAATGCCTCTGCTTACTGGTTGTTGCGATCAGTGTACCTTCTTCTTCATCTCTTGTTGCTGGCGAGGAGCATGTGGGGACGGTGCAGTATGAGCGCCTTTGCTCCTCTGGGGTTCCCGCTTCGGCTGACAATGCTACCCATTTTGTTGTGCAGTTTGTAGTTTACAAGCTCGTTTTCATCCATTGATCACATTGTCATCGGTAAAGCTCACTGCATGATACTCCACCCTCTCCATTTCAGCATTGAAGCGGTGTGCCTTGACATGCAGTTTGTCCCTGCGGTTATTTTCAGATTTCTGAACCCTGGGTCTGTCATGGCTGTCGCCGCTGTTGCAGCGCAGGTCTGACTGCTTCAGATACAGCATATCGTTTTGGGTCACGTGGCAGGAGCTGTGCCCTCAAACCTGCTTGTAGGGCTGTTTTACCCAAATACAGGTTACAATAATGGCTATGAAGTATATGAAATGCTCGTGTGAACAGCATGTCTGGGGGTAAACGTCTAGAACTATTGATATTACCTTAAATATATTTAACAGAAAAGGGTCAGTGTAGCTATAGTAATGTAGTCCTTTGATTGTGGTGGTCGCTCGTGCATTGAAAGTTCCAGGCAGGGAGGCTGAAGTCCCTGTAGAGCTGCCCCTGAGATGTAGCTTTGATGAGTTCTTCATGTAAAGGAATGTCAGTCCCAGGTGGTTTAGTGCAAGCACTGACATGCACTACTGTTTGAACCCTGCCTAGAACAATGGGAATCACATTTGATTGACAGCAGGTATCTTCAGTTACTGGTCCTTAATTCCCTGTGCACATACAGGGGTCTTAACATTGGAGAGCACTCGTTCAGTTATTATCCTTGTGAGGGGGAACACAATGAGTCACTGTCCTTAGTATGGAACAGCTCCCTGACCTTTTTTATGTTTAACCATTCAACGAACGGGACACACTACTTAATCACCCTTAACCCCTTCATCCGCCCTTTCAGATCATATCCATCCCCGATTGTAGACAGTGGAGATCTGAGGAATGCTTCCTTTTTTCCTGGAAAGGGCCTCCCCATAACACTAATTGGTGCTATTCACTTACATTGCATACAGGATGTCACTGCTGAAGGGAAAGGAAATCTTTGACCCTCACTGAGGTGGAAGCAGATAAAACGATAATTGTGTAAGCGCTTCATTTTTCAATTGTCTTAGGGGAAGACTTAACTCCCTCCACATAAAGCCATCCTGAACCAGTAATCTAGACCCGATTTACAGACTTCATATGGAGAATACTTCCCCCGTTTTTGTACACAATTTGTAATGTTCCTTCCTCCTCCTCCTCAGCATAGTTCCTTTGCTTGTCCCTCCCCTCCTCATCTAGGTTTGCGAAAGCGAAAGGACTATCTCAAACATCAACAATTATTGAGCCTTTGTCAACCTATGCATTCTGCCATCTGTCTGACAGAAGATTTTATTAAGCAATTGGGTTTCCACAATTGTATTAGGGTGAGTAAAATAATTGTTAATGTGCGCATTAAACTTCAAATGGCATTGCTCCCCTGCAAACGTTTTCATAGGTTTGGTCACAAACTTACTGAACATGTATGTCATGGACATGTTTTATTCAATCTATCACAGTACTTCAAAGACTACTGCACCGCACGGCTTATGATTATTACGATGATGATAGTTAAAGTAATGAGAGCAAATTTATTATCATTATGATCGTCATCTCTTTATGCACAGAGCCCGGAAGTGGTTTTGCAGGTGGTAATTGACAAATATTACAGTGATTAAGTGGTGACGTTGCTATTGTGTGAAGTTAAGCAGACACTTATCCAGGCCACCCTTTAGGTTGTGTGTAACAAAAACCTATTTTGTGAGGGCACATCAGAGTTGTCTTTGGTCTCAGGAAAAACATCTTCTTTCGCCACAGTGATTTGGATTATGGAGCAGTTAGGCGTGGTCTTCGTTCTTTTTTGTAGAAAGAAAATTACAAGTGTGGAAGCAAAAAGATAACTTCATTGGTTTGTATTGCCATTGTCAGGACTCAGTCTGGGACACTGGCATATGTCAAACTCTGGCAACGACTGGTTCCAGGGAAGACAAAGTAGTCAGAATACTGGGTACAGAGCTGCCCAAGATCACACAGCGGGTCGAAGGAGAAATCCAAAGAGAAAGCTCTGTACAAGAGAATAAGAGAGTTAAGGCTCAGAAAGGACAGGCCCTTAGAGGTGATTTAGCATTCAGAAAAACTACACACAGGACGGATATGCAAGACCTATATATAAAACAGCATTAACAATAAAGGGAATGTGGGTAAAGCACTCGGGTGTTCCACACGGTAAGACTGAAGCTCAGTAAGTTCCTCACCCACAATTGCTGTTACAGATACTGACTGCAAATACCCACATGTAGGATATGCATGCAAAGGCAGGGTCTGTGGAGCTGATACCTATGGTGATGTCATAAATGTAACTCAAAGACAATGCTCACAGTGAACAAGAAACACCACCTAGGTTGTCAACTGTGCCCATGGATCCTGGTGATCAAACAGGAACACGAAAGGCAGTAACAGCAAGGGGGCAGAACTAAACACAAGGAGCTAGCAAGGAGGAGTGCTTAATAGGAAAGGAAGGAAATCACAGGCAGAAAGCAAGTAACAAACATACAAGGTAATTAGAAGCAAGACCGCAGGAATAGAAAGACAGCAAACTAGCAACTGGAACCGAGGAAAGGGGAAGAAAGGCAGGGACTGGAAAAGGATATACAGAAGGGGAGGCTATAAGGGTATAGTAGAATGTTGCAGGTTCAAGAATCAAGAAAACAAAGTAGCTTTGAAGGTAGGGGTGGAGCAGAAACAAGGATCTAGCTAACGCTCAGAAGACAAGGTAGCACTGCAGGCAGTGCTGGTTCAGGAACAGAGAATTACTAAAGCTTCAGGAGTCACAGTAGCACTGCAGGTAGTGCTAGGTCAGGAACAGAGATGGCTATAGTTCAGGAATTAAGAAATAACTAAAGCTCCGGGAACACTGGAAACAAGGATATCAAAAGCTTAAGAAACACTGGAAACAAGGTCAGTCTCACCGGTACACATCTACAATGACCAACCCTGGGCTGAAGGAAGCTGGGGGTTAAAAGAGCTCACAGTACTCATGCACATCAGGTGTAAGCAGGCTAACAGCAGCCAGCCACAGGTGAGCTGAATTCCTCCACCCATCCTCGGCCTGCATGGGTGGAGACAAAGCAGTGAGCACGGGATTATAGATAATGGAGTTTACAGCATGAGCAGACTGGCTTCCACAAAACCTGGCATGGATGTCAATTCCCGAATGATGTCCAAATGCCTGGAAGTCAGGATATGCATGCAGGGAAGTGTTTGGAAGCATAATTGAACACTGGAAAGCCCCACAATTTGGCCCTCTCGTGGTGGGCACGAGAACACAGGGAGTGAATCGTGACAGCCATGGACGATCCAAAGAAGTCAGATGGAAGGTGCTATATCACTTTGTTGAGGAAAGGAATGTGATCATCTGTGCTGTCACACCACAGGAGAATGTTATTGTAGATTTTTGATGATAGCTACTCCGTGCACTCAGAAATGGATAATAAACCTTTGTGCTGGAGAGGACTTAACAGGCCTGAGAATACACATAGGTGGATATTCTTAGTACCTTGGAGAATGTGTTTACCTACTTCTCAAAATTCACTCACCTCAACGGAACAGATAGGCTAAGAAAATCAAGTCAAAGTGACTCTTAATATTCGGACAACCTGCAACAGATGTTTCTTTAAGTTTGCCTGAATGTATTTTTTTATGTTTTGATTTTTATTTAGCACAGTCATAACCCCCAGACCAGGGTGACCGAACACTTTACTTTAATGAACTTTGAATTCTACTTTCTGTAAGGAGTGATCTAGATCTGTCTTAGATTTAGTAAAGTCCTGCCAAAGGGTGCTAATGTATTTATGAAATTCAAGAAGAGGATGCTATGGATGTCACCCCTTGTGGACGGATACTGCATCCCTTGTTACAGTAGGTTTCCTCTCAGCGATAGTCAGGTGTGGAATTTATTTGATCTCCTTTTTGAGCATGGAAGATGTCTTTAATAGATGTTTTATGGGCCTTGGACTTAACAGCCACCATATTGGCAACCGATGAGACTTAAAGCTGCACAATGATAGCTGAGTTACTGCTGTTACTGAAAATATCTGTCCAGGTAAGAAGTGGTATATAGAGGAGTGGCATTATAATATGAGCTTCAGTTCAAGTTCGCTTTGTGCTTTAAATGTAGGTGTAGGTGTGGTACAGTGAAGAAAAAAAATAAAGAGCCCTTCCTCAAGTGGTAAAACTCTCAGTGACTGCCACTCCTGGATCAATTCCAAAGTTCCCCTGCCCTACTGTTCATTTATCAGTTTTCTTCAGCTTCCAGTCTGAAGACACTGATCAAGGATCATGTTGGCAGCTGCCCGACACAGCTATTGAGCATGGGCCACCACTTCCCGCATTTCTCGTGCTTCCAGAGTTACAGCATACTCCGACTGGTGGAGGAGCAGGCGGGTCATCTCCAGGGTGGAAAGCACTGTCTTCCTCCCTTCCCTTCTGTCCGCAAAGATATCAGTTACAGGGTGCGGCTGTCACCTTTTTGTGTATGCACAGGGTACAGGGCATTTCTGACTTTAAGGTTTCGTTGCTCATGGGTTACAGCTCCACATGATCTGAGTTTGTCTGGAAATGAACATTCAGTTGCTGAATATTTACATTCTTGCAAGAGACATGAGATAAGTGCCGTCCTAGGAGACCTGTGGATAGAGCTCAGTTAGAGCAGATGTGTATGGGTCCCCACTGACCCATCAAATCCCCCTTTAATCCTGTTGCCAATTAGATTTTTAAGTAATTTGTTTTTGGATTTACTTTTGTTAGGAAAGCAAATGAGATACACGAAGACGTCTGGGACCCCAGTTTGAACCAATCTCCCCACATGGTTTACCATCAATGCATCATCTGTCCTGATATTGTCGCTGCACAATCCATGGGATTGTCACTGCTCCACTGTACCCCTATCACATTTCTGCAATCCTACATTGTCCCACCGGTTCGTATTTTTTTCCTCAACCCATCCCAATCACTTCTGAGTTCTACCCTGCTTCTTTCCTCCATCTGTGTTCATTGCAACCTGATCCCACTTCCTTGTTACACCAAGCTCCACTTCTGTGTTGTGTGCCCCTGCTCTGCACCAGTCCCTCCTCTCTGGCTCGCTTCTGTTTCATTGTCCGTAAAGCACTATTCCTTACATGTTAGGATTGTTTCGACAACTTCACTGGTGTTGGGAGAAATGCGATGAAATTACCATGCACTTATTTAAAACGGTGGTAATCTGTTTAGATAAGGTATAAAGGATGAATGCGAGCAAGGGAATATTAAAATGATTTCTGAGGAAGCTCCCCGTTTTAATTCAGACACTATGGTGAGCACAGGGTGGTGAAATAACTGTCCTCCAGCGTTGTTCATGAAGTACCTCAACCTCTCCACTCCCTTTTCGTTGTTCACTCTGCTGCTTCCTTTCAGCACTTTGAAGCCGCATTAGGACAGCAAGCACAGACAAACAAATACATCACAGAGCCCATGTTTATTTATCCCCCTTCCCTTCTGTCTGCTGTTGCACTGACGTTCCTCTTCTTTTTCCTCCTTTCCTCTTCTTTTTCCTCCTTTCCTCTACCGCACTTCAATTTATTCACTTTGAAAACGGTTTAGGCAGCATAAGCGCTATATAAGCAGTACTGATAAAGCACTAGGAAGCACAGGCACAAGGCCATGATCCAACATAGCAGAATAGCTTAAGTTTGCCCAAGACCTTACCTCTACCCCCCAACCACCATTGTTCCACATTTTCTTTGCTATCGCTCCTTTACTCGCTTGAAACCAAACTTAGGGAGTGCACTCTCAAATATAAAAGCGCGAGTAAAGAAACCAAATCAGTATATTTTTCCCAGAGGATAAGGTCAGCCATTAATGCCCCAAGAGAACTTTTTAATACTGTTTGCACCCTTGTGTCACCTCCGATGTTTCAGGACATGCAGAAATCACAAGCGTTATGCAATAAGATAGCAGAGTTTTTTGAAGAAAACATCTTGAGGATCCATATGGACTTCCCAGCTCCCTCTGAGGACCAGGGTGGTTCTGGAACTCAGTCACTCCATGATGAGTTTGGGATGGCACTAGAACAACTTAACCTCGGCGGTTTAGCCTAAATTCCCCCGCTATGTATGTGTAAGATCAAGTCGCTGGTAGTACCTCTGGCTCTCTAGATGACCCATGTCCACCTAAGATCCAATAATTAGTTCCGAACTTGATTGCTGAGGCCATGGAGAAGATCTTTGCTGTGGTCCTGGAGACCAGGGCATACCCACAAGTCTGGAGGAAGGTAGTTGTCATCCCTCTAAAGAAGAAGCCTGAAGGTGACCTCACTGACCTGAAAAATCTGCACCCAATTTGTTTATTTCCTGCTCCGGCAAAGATCGTGGAGAAGCAGATAAACCAGGAACTTACCAAATATCTCCTTGAGGATGAACTTCTGGACCCTACGCAGAATGGGTTCAGGAAAAATCATAGCACCGAATCAGCGCTTACTGCTACTATGGATTCTATCTATAAGCAAGTAGATCCGGTAGGTGCAGCTTATCTGGTTTTGCTAGACCCGTCGGCAGCCTGTGACACCATATCTCCATCTTTTTTGGTGCAAGGTCTGGAGCAGGCAGGGTTGAAGGATGTGGCTTTCAAGTTATTAGAGTCCTTTCTGTGTAATAGAGCGATCACAGTTAGTTGTGGCGACTACAAAGCAACCCATTTAAGGTTCCAAGTGGAGTTACACAAGGGTCATCCTTGAGCCTTACAGGCAGGTTTAAAACCTGTATGCAGGAGACAAGCAGATGGATGAAGGACTATTGGCTAAAATGAATGGGGAGAAAACCGAGACTGGGGTGTTTGGAGTGGACAGTTCTAACTGGAATAATCGCTGGTGGCCAGATACTTGCGGTACCCTACCTATCCCAGTGGCAGCAGCCAAAAACCTGGGTGTGCTGTGTCATAATACCTTGATCTTTGACTCCCAGGCTAATAGAACAGTGAGTTTAAGTTTTTTTTTAAAAAAGGATCTTAAAGAAAATTCTGCTTTGCTTCCGAAGGAACTCAGGACATCAGTGGTCATTGCACTTATCTGGCACCTAGATTGCTGTAATGTCCTGTATTTGAACATTACGCAACTTTAGTTGTACAGGCCCCAAGTCCTCCAGAATTTGGCCTTTCGCTTGGTCTTGAAAGTACCCAAACATGCCTCAATCAGGGAAGGCTTGAGATCTCTTCATTGGCTGCTAATAAAGAAATAGGTGTCTTTTAAAGCACTATATTTAACGCACAAAGCCCTTTATTCTAGGGGTTTGAGTTATCATCTGGGATAACCCTAAAGTGGTATGTTCTCAAGAGATCTTTGAGATCTGTGGGACGCAATATTGTAGCGGTTCCACGATTCAAGAAAGTCCGGTGCAGAGAATGCCTTTACAGTGGTAGCTGCTCGGCTGTGGAACTCTCTTCCTGAACTCATCAGGAGCCAGAGTTCGCTCTTGATATTCCACAAGCAGATCAAACCCTGGCTGTTTGCGGACTAGGTTAGCTGGGAACTCTTTTGAAACTGTCTGCTTGTTTTTTGAGGGTCCATGGTACAGTCTGTCTTTCCTCTTGTTTGGCGCTTTAATGCCATTTGGTCTAATGCACTTTAGAAATACCACAAATACAAATTGATACCTTATTCCCTTTGCCCTGTTCCATCAGTTTCGTATTCTATTCCCTTCTGATTTGCCACTCTGCTTTCAAGTTCCTTTTAATTGTAGGAATGCAGGTTAGCTACATATTTTTCTAGAAATGCAGCTGTCCTATATCTTTTTGACTTTGCAGTACAGTTTTAGGTTTGCTTTAGCTGTATCACCAGTTTATGGTTTTTAAAAACAATTCATACATAATATACATTTATATAGGATTTCAGGTCAGTGGGGTTAATCCATTGGTCTCTTGAATTGGCAGTTACATTTTGCTTACGTCCACCACAGGAGACAGCATGGGGAAATGGGTTAGTCCACTTTCCCCTATAGCTCCCTTCACTTTGAGTGATGTAGAAAGCTGTGCACATTCCTCACATCTGCCTAAAAAACTGCCTTCAGTGCTAAAGATGGGTTCAAAGTTACAAAGGTGGTTAATCATTTAAATACCAGCTATTTATTTTGCCTGCAATTCGGGTGTGATTGTGAGTAATTTTCTTTTTTTGTTTGTTTGTTAAAGTTGTTGTTTTAAAGTCTTTAAGCGACAGTGTAAAGTTGTAGCTGCCAAAGGTTTGAATCATTGGTTAGATAGGGATTTGTTCTTGTCTCCTTAACAGATAATCATAATAAAATGCATGACACAACTGAAAGGCTTACTATTTAAAAACACAAGAATATCACTGTTAAACAAAAAAAGCTGCACTAGTGTTTTCTTTTTGTATTTTTATTTTATTTACAATTGTTATTGCTAGTCAATGACAGTCATATTTTGGAGTCAGTTATTTATGTGGCACATGGTTGCGATAATAAAAAGTAACCATTGCAAAGCTTGCCAGACCTATTGGCTTTGTCAATGCTTGTTTAGTGTTGCAGTGGACATGTCTACGTAAGTGAGTTATCTGCTCTTTTAGAAAAGCAGATGCATTTTAAACATAGTTTCTGTTCCCGGTCCTTAGCGGAACACTCGGCCAGCCCCATAATAGCCCTAAAATAATTTTGGCCGCTTCCACAGGGAAAGTGTAGGATTTAAAAAGAGCTAGGTGGCGGATTTTTGTGTGCTTTCATTTTGTTTGTAACAGTTATATAGCCCATCGAGTTAAAATATTGATCTCACCTGGACGCTGGTAGCAAAACGAACAACTATCTCCCCTCTGTGTTCCCCTTTAGTCTCCATTGGAACATTCCAGGCCCAGCTGCTGGCATCCCTGCCGAACTCTCCAGATCGATTTAAACAAAAGATTGCCTCACAGGCCCCTTGTCGCTTGGCAAACGCTGAAGCAGAGCCTCCGCCATGATAGTACTGGCAGCAATACAGGCGGAAGCGAGTCTGCATATAGTACAAGGTGCCTATTGTTCATATTTGAAAACACATATATGTCTGTTTAATACAGTTAAGTGATGAAAGTATGCATAAATGCAAGTTTCAGGTATTGAACTCACTCGTGTTACTCTTAAGAGGTGTACATGTTTGTGGACTACTGGACCGAGTATCATAAGTGGCGAGGGCTTTCTGATTGCTTGAAACTTTGCAAATCTGATGAGCAGTGTAAAATAGCCTACAGTACATGCTTGTTTGAATGTCGAGAAAATATAGGGCCTGATGCCCAATCACGTGCCTATATCCATCAGTGACCGCTAATTAGCCCAGCCCTTGCCCTTCCCCAAGCAGCCTGCTTGACACACCTGTACACATGCCACTGCATTCAAAATGGCCAGAGTCTTGCTGCCACTAAAACACAATTTCAACTCTTAGAGAATGTCGGACTGCAGAATGACTTCCGATTTAACAGAGCTAATAATAACAGTGGGTGTACTTCGGGTTTTCTATGCAACAGAAACTGTAAAAAAACAAAAACAAATCCTCTACCTAAAACAGTCCAGGTTTTATGGCTTTAGGTTCCTAGATAATGGTGGCTCATGTAGCAGGATTGTGTTGGGTCTCTCATATGCAGCCCACACCTACCTCTAAGGGGATTAAATGTATGAAGTTCTTTATGAACGAGTCTACAGCCAATACTAGATATTCACCAGTAGACTGACTATTGCATCTCACCGTTTCACACAATGATCGTCTTGTGGTGGCCTTTTTCTGGTGCTAGAGTATTTTGTCCTGTGAGTATTTGGACAGTTGGCCTCTAGTCCACACACAAGGACCTTTGAGTCAGCATGATGGTGTCTGCCTACTGTTTGATGTGGCTTTTCAATAAATCTGCTGTGCCTTAATTAATCAGAGTTCAGCGCATATTTTGCCAATGGCTATTTTTGCACTGAATTAGGGCTTGCCTTCCAGACATCATTTTTGCCCTCACGCAGATCAAGGTTCACTTTCCTTCACACAGTTTTCACTGCAACTCGGTAGTTTCGAGAGCCTTAAGACTTATGACATACGACATTCAGTCCTGGAACCCCCTCGGCCCTGTATCTGTCCTCCTCTATGCACCATGCGTTGGCTCTTAAGAAGGCTCAGCTGCCCATTTAGCAAGCAGTTAAGATAAGACGCCAGTGGTGAGCACCACACTTCATCCTGATGGTGAGAACCAGTTTCTCTCCTGGATCCCTGAGTTTTGGTTGCTACGGACGCTTTCATAGTGTTGTTGGTGAACCAACTTGAGGACCTGAAGGTCCAAGACAGGCTCCTGTGCATAAAAGTCTAGAGCTTGTTCTCCTTTTTGATAATCGGAACCGAAGCCCATGTTTCCTCCCATCTTACGTCTATGTGTGACTTTTTGGAACCTCCTAGAATCGCCCCATTAACAGATGCCAGGCTACATTAAATGACCTCCAGTTTCTCGACCCAAGAGAGACTGTTATTTCAGTGTTATAGTAAACATGACTATCTTAACATTTATAATCTGCATTTAAAACACAGCTCTTTACATCCCTTTCTCAAGCTTGTGGGAGCGCCTCATCTGTCTACCACAACGCCTTGACCTTAATGTGCTCATTCATCATTACCACATCGTTTCTCCGTAACTGCCCCAGTTACAAAGGACTTCACATAGCCCGTGTGCTGCTCTGTGAAGAAGATTCATATTACCTCTTCTCTTCCTTGCTAGCCGCATGCTTCTGCCCCTTCCATGCTCCATTCCTCACACAACCATGCATCAACATATTTTCAACATTGGCAGTGCTCACAACCTAGTGGTATGTGGCTTGGGGGCAGTAATGTTTGCCTTAGAACTTCTGCTGCAACATTCCAGTATTTATTTTTCTGTTTAATTGAGAAAACTCTGCCCTCGGTGGAAGTCGTGTAGCCCCTTGTGTCTTAGGCTCTACTGGTTGTTAGTCCCTGTCTCCTTTGCATGGGGCTCGAGACTCTATTTACAGAGTCTTTAACAACTTGTATAGCCCCTGGCAACAGGCTATGCATTTAGGCCAAAACATTAAGATATTACTGATCACTGGTGTCCTCCTACAATTTCCATTTTTTTGAGGGTTTTCAAAAATCCCCCCAAGACTACTTTTGGACATGCATTACGCCACTCGGTGCAGTACTGCATTGCATTTTCAGTCTGGCTGTTTGTGCAGTTATGCACATTGCAGACAACTCGAGCAGTGTGTCAATACCTACCCCAATGCTCACCAATGGCTCCTTGTCAGGGGCTAAGTGGTGTCGCCCTGCTCCTGTGAGGCACCACTTGCCGCTAAAGATTTAACTGAGCAGTGTTCCTGAAAACACATGTTTAATGTATTCATGAACACTGTCAGCGCCCAGGTCAGTCCTCTCGGCCTGACCAGGCTTCAGATGATAGGATGAGAAAAAGGGTGCGGGGGCTGAGAACGACCCAGCTACAGAGTGTTGTTTCAAAATACAACACTATAGCTGGAAGTTTGGTTTGCGCATGTGAGGAGCGTGGTTCAGCCATAATCCTTCACAAAGTCAAAATCCATTTTATTTAGCAGACATACTGCACATGCCTCAGGTAGCACAGTATATCTGCTAAAATATGGCCATCAGGGTGCACATCGGTGCAGCCCTGAGCCCACTGAGGAGCCACACAGGGCAGCTGGAGAAGGACCCCAAGCACTGTCCCAGGTTCTTATAGGGCTGTGCTTGCAGTCCTATCAGGAAGTTGGAAGAGGGGTTGAGGTGGGTCTTCCCCCCCTTTCAAACCTGGCCTTGCTGTCATGTCTGGCTTCTAGTTGGGAATCAAGGCTTGTTGGTTCTAATGCCCAGCACCAGATTCCTGCTCTACTGCTGCCATGGAGCCTCTGACTTGCCATCCAAGGAAGCAAGGCAATTTAAAAATAAAAATGCTGTTTCTCTATGCATGTGTGTATGTGTGAGAGATCGAGTTAGCGTGCGTGTGTATTAATGTGTTTGAGAGTGGAAATGAGTGGGAATCTGAGTTTGAGAGAGTGTATTAATAATTGTTGGTTGGTGTGAAGGAGTGTGAATGCGTTATAGGGAGTGAGTAATTGGAGTTTGTGAGAGGGTGTGGAAGGGCATTAGGTGTGCATCAATGGTGCAGCAGGTACAGTTGCACCAGGGCCCAGAGTCATTGAGATTGAAAGGGTGAGTGCGTGTGCTTTCAAGTGAGGCTGAGAACCAGTGGGTATGAGTCTGTTTATGTGTGAGTTTAAATGAGTGAGTGTGAGTTACAGTGAGAGTGTGTGTAGAGAGTGATTGCAAGAGGGAGAGTATGAGCGAAAGAGTGTTAGTGAGTAAGCATGTGTTTGTTTGTGTGTTTATAAATTCAGGCCCTGACAAACTAGAAGTAATTCTTGGCATGACCCCTGTGGAAAAGTGCTGGTACTTGCATACAAGCGGAAATTCTTGGCATGGCGTTACGAGTGGCAAAATGCTTTAGCTGAAACTGGAGGTAATAAGGGAGGGTACCCAAGGCAAAATGCAGACTCTGGAAGAAATACTTGCCATAAAGGCACACCTATGGCAAGATGCTGCTGATGACACCCTGAAGGCAATTGTTTGCCTTAGCGATGGCAGACATGGCAAAGGCAGCAGGGTGGGGGAAGCAAACCATGATAAAATGCTGCCTTTGTCAAAATTTATCTTGAGTATTTCAAACTGGCCATCCATGGTATTTTGGGAATATCAGTGGCAAAATTCTGGTACTGCAATAGTGAATGGAATTATTGGCTTAGGGGTACCCATAACAAAATACTTGCTGTTAGAAATGGGGTTTCTGGTTGGCTAGGGTATGCACCTAAACCAGGCAGAACCCATCTCTTTAGTCAGGGTAATGGAGTTACACACCCAAGATAACCCCTGCTCACCCCCTTGGTAGCTTGGCAGAGCAGTCAGGCTTATCCCAGAGGCAATGTGTAAAGCGTTTGCGCAATACAACTCCCCCGCCCCCCCCAGGGACACAATAAATGCATCACAAAAGATACATGCCACAGAATTATATAAAAAGACTTGTCTGTATTGCATATAAACACCAAAACCACTTTCCAAATAGGCAATTGTCATAACATCACAGTTAGTGTAGTAAGATAAAGACTTGTATGTTGCACCTGTCATAAAAACACCATCACTGTGCATGGAAATGCTAATCCTGAAATAATGCTCGTTATCCTGACAATGCAAGGCAAAATCTACATATATTACATTCAGGGCAGGTAATGACGAGAAATACATGAATCAGTACTAGTAGACACCACAAACCAATCAGCAACGACAACCTCATACAGGCCGAAACCCATGTGCTCCTATTAGCCAGGTTATGGTAAGCCTACTGAGAGTGGCTGCATGAGAACAGATGGCTTGCTGATGTAACAGGTAAGATGCAGGAGCGACTACACCCGGGGCTATGGTAATTGCCAAGATTTCCCCCAACTCGCTTAGCTTCTCCCTGGCGGCTAGATGCTGTGCTCGGGGCCCTCTATGTTCCACCTTCTAAAATGCCACAGAATCCATGCCCCCATGGTTCCGAAGGGAAAGGGGGCACACCCATGGTAGGACCCCATAGAGGGACCTTGTTTGGTGCCCCACAGTCAAAAAGCAAGTTGCGGCTGCACCCAAGGACTGCGGTGCTGCTGCCCACACACAGCCCTACTCTGCTCGAGCGCCCTAGAGGTCTTTTCCAACCTGGACGGCGGCATCAGCCGGAGCAGGGGAACCCTGCTGTATATCAAGTGCGCTCAATTGAGGAACAGGTTTGTTTCCTGGCCAACAGGTAAGGAATGCAGCGCTGCACTCGTCGAGAGTGATCCTCCCACCGAGGCGCCCACAGCAAGGAGAGTCCCAGAGGCCTCATAAGACATCCGCAGGCCGTGCTTTGCTGCATGGGGCGAAGGGAGCAGCACTGATGGTGCTGCCAGCACCGAGCTGGTGGTGTGGAGAGGAGGCACCCTCCACGCACGCTTTAATATAAACTGAAATCCAAAAGTGAAGTGCTCGGCACACACTGGGGCAAGCAAGAAGCAATCTCGGCCCCTCTCTAGCTGAAAATGAAGCACTCAACCTGAGCTTGTTAGATCCACAAGCGCAAATAACCTTGCTCACCATGCATTGATGCAGGATAAACCAGGAGCAGTCCACAGCCCTCAACACGCGCTAAACTGGCAAGGACAAGTGGCCTGAACAGCACTCCTTGGAGAGCACTGGGGGCACACAAGCGGGAAGGTAAGCAACAGGCTAGCACACAGGATCCTTGCAGTCAAAGAGGCAGTCCTTCCAGCAGGTCAGCACAATAAAGCAAAGTCCAAGTAGTGGTTTTCCTGTCAGCACAGCAATCCTCTGGTGCTGTATGTAGAGCTCGCAGCATCTAGTTACAAGTCCCACGCAGTGTCTAAAATCATGGCGTCGGAGCTCCTGTACTTATACACAAAATGTCTTTGATGTGGAGGTAACTTCAAAAGAATTTTAGAATTGCATAACACCTTCCTTTCAACCCCAGCACTGGCTCCAGACATGAGTAGGGGGTAAACAAGCCCTTTGTGTGAGGGCAGGGTCCGGCCTTTATCAATGTAAGTGTGCCCCAGCTACCTCTCTCCCAGCCCAGGAAGACCATTCAGTATGCAGATGCAACCCTGTTACAACCCAACCCTTCCTGAGTGATGGCTGTCTGGAAAGTACGCAATAGCCCAGCTGTCACTCTGCCCTAGACGTGGATTGCAGTCAGGCTGCAAAGCACCAAGAGTCATAAGCACTTAGAAATGCCCACTTTCTAAAAGTGGCATTTCTAAAATAGTAAAGAAAAATCCACCCACACCAATAAGCTGGATTTATCACCACTATTCCAAACTTACCAAACATGAAAACATATCAAGGAATTCTCAATGCAAACCTATGAGAAGAGCAGGCTTCACAGCATTGGGGAACCAACTAGGCTGTTTGTCACTACCAGGACATGCCACACAATAAAAGCACGTCCCACCTTTTACCTACACAGTATCCTGCCCATAGGGCTACCTAGGGCCTACCTTAGGGGTAACCTGTAAGTAGAAAAAGGAGAGTTTCAGGCTTGGTAAGTAACTGTAAATGCCCAGCCACTGTGGCAGAACACTGCGCATGTAGGCCCTTCTGCGGGTGGCGCAAGCAGCGCTGCAGGCCCACTAGTAGCAATTAATTTGCAGGCCCTTAGTATATGGGATACCTCTGTACAAGGGACTTACATATAAATTAAATATGTGATACAGGCGTAGACTAATCATACCATGTTTAAAGGAGCGAGCACATGCACTTTAGAACTGAATAGCAGTGGTATAGTGCCCGAGTTATGAAGCCAACAAAAACAAGTCAGAAAAAATACAGGAGGAAGGGAAAAAGTTTGAGGAAAAATAACCCTGCAAAAAGGTCCAAGTCCAACATTGGCATTGGCTCAGTGAAGGTAATTTTTAACATGAGGGCATCTCTCAAGGCACATTTACAAAAAAATGGGTGACCTGGCAATTATTACGGCTCACCACTTTTAAAGATCACCAGACACCGCTGCAAATATCTGTAACCTAAAATGTTTTTTTCTGGGTGTGTGGAGTCTGTTTGAGGGCATATGGCACCTGGGGTGGGAAAGCCATTATGTGTAATAAGAAAGCCAAAATTCTATAAGGTTATTATTAGCAAATGCGCTAAAAACTCTTCATCTTTACCAGATAAATTGTTAATTCAGAAATGATTATCAGCAAATGCAACAGGGACACTGCTGGAGAAAACTAACCGCGCACTTCCAGGTGGGGTGCAGCTCCTTGACTCAGCTGGCAGCCATTCTGAAACGGAGAAGAAAGTGTAGTTCCTTAAACGCAGCCCGTGCAGGCAGGTATTGATGTTTTAGTTAGTTATTTTCCGTCAAGTCCTGCAATTGTGGAATCGGGCTGCTTAATTAGAAGTGCAGACCAGACCACAATTTGTAGTGGTTGCTGTTATAAAAGGTACCTTTGGTATAGACTAGTGTAGCCAAGGAACGTCTGAGAGTACTTTGTTCAAGGAAGAGTATGAGAAGGGTATTCTGCACTAACATGATTTAAGTCAAGTAGACAGTTCTTTAGAATGTTTGTTGTCAAATGGGGTGATTGGTTCAAACGTTTGTTGGAAGAAAAGCCCCATTCCTTGTGTTTAAGATAGTTGCGGTCCGTGTACAAGGAGAAAGTAAACTCCTGAGGGAGGAGCCTTCAGCATGAAGTGACCTGACTCACGGTTGAGCCTTGTCCGATGGAAGGAGATTCGATTGTGGGCAGCCCAGCTTGATTGACTGGCCAGCTGATGCTGCATTAGAACCCCGGTGAAATAGGAAGGCTCTTGAAGGTTAAGGGTCTTGTGCACAAGGCACAGAGTCTGGAACTCATTGATGTAATGAGAGCTTGTGGCTATTATTTCTGGAATGTTTGCAGCGTTACTGTATGCTGTGAATATCTTTTTTATATTAAACTTGTCTCATTTTTAGACTACGAAACATGCAAGAGTCACCCATAAAAGTGCCACAAGTAATTGCAAATGGCTTTATATTAATTCGGCGGTCTGTTCTGAGGCAAGAGAGATAGTTCCAGTATGGCTAGCCTAAGCAAATCCAAAATCCAGTCTTCAACATCTGGTTTTGTAGCGAACTTTCCCAGCGCCACCTTTTTAGCTACTAAGACTGGCATTAAAAAAATCATTTTTAATGCACCATCGGTGATTTTAAGAAAATTATTTATGTTGGGTTTGCAAGAAGGCAGCGGAATCCGATGCTGTTATGATCAATTTGTGTGATTATCTAACTACCTTTTTGTCTGCGATCTTCCAGAGAATTAAACTAGCGATGGACCTTCAAGTTAAAATCAACAGATGCTCATAGACTTACATTTTTAGGTCTGGGTTTTGACAGCCCAGATGTGAAGCTGACCTGTTGCTTATAATGTGCATAGAGTTGGATTGTGGTCCACCCTTTTCAGCCATTTGTTTTCATTTGACTCGTCTCGTACAACCATTTGCTTGAAACTTTGTCAGTTATGTCTTGATTTGGCCCAATGCAGTATTCATCTCCCACCTAATACTATTCGTGGATTGGGTGTATGCTTACACCCTAAATCAGGTGCTTGCATTGAGTTGCACGAGAGACTACTTCACAAAATTACCTCTCTGTCTCCTCCTGCTTGATTCTTCCAGTGTCTCTCACTCTGATGTGTTATTTATGCGTTAGCACATTAAACCCAGACTTATTGGCTTTGCCAGTACTTGCGATAAAACTGTTACAAGACTTCCTTGGATACATTTTATTGGTTTTAATGCTAATTCGGCTTTTGGGGAGCACAAATTGTGTTTCTAATTCTGGACTTAGAAAAAGTTTGTCAGTTTTCGAGTAGGACTTACTGCAGTCTATTGCTGTTCTTTAATCTACATCATTTTACAAAGGTTTAGAGATGCCTGCTTCATTTTAAGCACCTTGTGTGGTGGACTGCTCAAGGACACAACCTTTAGGAATAATAATATTCAGTAGTACAAAGATCTCATATTTGCCTGAGTATCAAATTGATATACTCCCCTTGTGTGCAATTTCATGCGTGGATGCTTTAATTACTCTGCACACCATTATAAGATTACACTGTGGGGACAGATGTGGGCTATCATTAGTGGACTTACATTTTCACTTTCTCAGTTTGTGTCTCCTTAATCCTTTTGTTTACTTCTTTTTCTAACTGTAAAATGATAGCAAACATGTTTTCAATACTAGGAGCGTCTGGTCTCCAAGTCTGTTTTGACGCCTAGCCGGATACTGTTCATGGCTGTACAAGGAGCTATCAGCAGCCTTAGAAAATGTGTTCTAACCAACCACATACGGTATTGTTGGCACAAGGCTAGTTAGCAGCTCTGGCCCTTTCTCTGAGGGTTTTATGAATGGGGAGTCTCCGTCCCAAAGATGTTTTTTCCCCTAATAAAAAGGGCTACAAAATCTATTTTACAGCACAGTTGTCCAAGAGTGTTCTGTAGTTCTTACTTGCAGTTCTAAAGAAAACATGACATGTTCCAATGCTTCTAGGTATGGCACGGTACCAAGTACATTATTACGCTGCAGTAGTATAGGAAACTGTCTGTCTATATAATATATTGAAATGAAGTACACTGTGCAGAGTCTAGTGGGTGCCCAATTGGCTTACCGAGGAAAAAGTAGATAATACTAACTCTCTCTACTGTGGTAGTGTGGGCATGCAGTTAGGCTCATCAGTGGGTAGTGCTAAGCATTTGCTGTACTCAGAGGCAATAAGACGCACACTCAAAGAATAAATCCGTGACCAAATTAGAAAAATGACATCTTTTAATGTATATTTCAAACTCAAGACTTCATTTCAAGGTAGGTACAGTTTTCGATAGAAAATATGCACAGGTAAGTAAATGTTTCAAACCTGTGCCCTTTTATGCACAATGGATTCCTATGGAAGGAAAAGTCAAAGGTGCGTAGAAATAGGTGCAGTCGGTTTCAGGGGTTCACCTTCTGGAATAGGATTAGTAGTGGGCCAAGGTTTCAAAGTACTACCAGTAGTTCTTCAGAAAATGCGTGGGTTCTACCGGGAACAGGGTCCGGGTGCTACTGAGAAGGGGGGCCACCTGAAAAGAGGCTGCACAGGGGGACTTGCGGGTAAGTCTGAGAGCTCCCAAACAGGGGCTCAGGTCGCTAGGGGTCTTAGAGCCAGGGTGAACAACCAGTTCGTCATGACCCGGGCCGGGAGGCTGTGGAGCAAGGGGGTATGGTTAGTTAGTCTGGGTGCGCAAAGATGTACCACGCAGTTTGGGACAAACAGCGTAAGAAGAGAAATCGAAGCAGCTGGGCCTCTCTCAAAGTGGGTCTCAGTGATTCGGACATTCTTCTACGGCTGCGTAGACCTGTTGCTGTGAGAGTCCAGACAGGACACTCACAATTGGTGTTTGGTGCAGGGTGTCCGGTACCCCAGGGGTTGGTACTGCACGGCTCCGGTTGGTCCTGCTGTCTTCACACTCTGCGGGGAGACCGATTTGACCTTCCAGAGCAGGAGTACCTTAGCCTGGTTATCTGCGGCGTCAGTCGAGACTGGTAGCTGCAAGGTGGTGGACTGGACTCTTCTTGTTGGTGCCTGCACACTGCAGGGGAGTAACTCCTGTACTCCAAGGGAGACTTTTGGTGTTTGTTGAAGTTCTGTCAGGCTACTCAAGGCTTTAGTAGTTCTCCATTTTACAGAATGAGTCACTCTTTCACGATTGTCCATGGCGGACTGAGGACAGCAGGGTTTCTTGCCAAAGTCCAATATGTTTCTGCAGTTCTCGCCTGGCAGTGACTCTTCTTCTTCCTTCTTCTGTTGATCCGTCAAATCAGTTCTTGGGTTTAGGGCAGGGGCGGCTAGCAACCGTGGAAATTCGGTGGGGCGCTGTAAAACTCACAGATCTGTTTCCTTTCTCCTCCCAACTACGACGAGTAGGAAGGAAGGTGGTTTACTTCCTGCATACAAATCCAACCAATCCAGGAGCCGCTGAAAGCAGCTCAAGGATTGGTCGGAGCAGGCTAACCCACTGCTCATTTTGAGGCTGGGGGCCTGTGCCTTCAATCCCTCAGCTGTTTTACAGCACTGGGATTGCAGGCTTTGAAGACAGCTGGCCAATCTGTCATGCACAATGAGCAGTCCGCCTACAATATGGCGAAATCTGGTTGCCCCGCCCCCACCATCACACATGCACTAGCGTGGCGGGTGAGAGACAGAATATTAAAATGGTAATGACCATTTTATTATCCTTTGTGTACGCGGTGGTGATGCTCCTCTGCTTTAACGGCAGAGCCAACACTGGTTCGGGGGGGGAGCACATAAATAATCAAATTAGGGGTGTTTTGGAGAGTGACCAGTAGTAGCCAACGGGCTACCTAACTTTAGGGTGATTACACTCTCTATATGCCCACTTATTGTGGGAAGTGGGCTTACCCTGACCCTAGAATGCTAATAATTTCTTCCAAAACAAGGGAGGAATTTGAAACGTGGGGTCCACATAAGCTGGCCTTTTAAGCTTCCCTCCCTTTAATGCCCATGCTGCTTGGATGACACCTCCCCACAGAACAGGCTTTGTTTCTGGCCACAGAGAGGAAAGGCTGTCCCCTCAGGAGGTCAGAAACCGGTCTATGGTGGCTGGCTGATCAAGACCAGTCAGTCAACACACTAGTAGTCTGTAGGTTTTCAGCAGGCACATCTAAAGTGCCCGCTGAGTGCATTTATTAATAAATCCAGCACTGGCATCAGTGTGGGTTTATTACAACAAAGTGTTTAGCACCAGACACCTTGGGGTACAATGAAGCCATTATGTAGCTGGGGAACTTGTAATCACGTGTTCAGCCCATGTACTTGTTATGACTTCCCTGCACCCTCATAATATCTAAGGGTGAACTTAGATATCACGGGCACACATAGACTCAAGCAGATTTGCCCATACATAGGTACATTGCCCCACTGCCTTCAGGCTGTAAGGCCTGCCGTAGGGGTGACTTACCTATACACATACAGGTTTGGCTGGCATGGCACACAGGGATGTGTGTGCCATGTCGATTCTTCCGTTTTCTCTGCACCAAGACACGCAGGTTGCCGTGGCAGTTTGTGTGAGCTTGGTGAGGGGTCCCTTAGGGTGGTAAAATTGGTGCTGCAGCTCTAAGGGGCCCTCATTAGGTCCAATGCCCTAGATACCAGGGATACCACTTACTAGGGATTTGTAAGGGGCCTAAAGGTGGTGCCAACTGGAGAACAATCGTACAGTTTAAGGAAAGCACACTGGTGCTGGGGACCTCGTTTACAGGAACCCTGCACACTTTCAGTCAGTTTCATCAAAAACCGGGCAAAAAAAGGGGGGTGGGAGGGAGGGGGGTACTGCAATAAAAACCCAGTTTCTTACAAGTAGCAAATCCCGTACATACCTATTAGAAAACTGGGGGATACTCCCTCGATGGTGCTCTCAATGTTGGAAGACAATTCTGCCTTGTTCAGCCCTTAAGTCAGCTGCTGTCCCTGGGCCTGCAGGTGATTACCCTAGGCTCGACATACTAAACAATATTTAAAAATGTTGTATAAAATGATCTTAGTACAGTCTGATTCATGTCTAACAAATAATCAGGAACAACCCATAAGATGTGGCTTAGTTTTGCTCTGCCGTCAGAACTGTTGCACGATCAGCTCACATCTGAAGGGCAGTCGCTCAGAGGCCTGAGCTCCCAGTGTTAAAAGCTAGATCTGCAGAGGGAGCGCCTATTCTTCTCTGATTACTGTCTGGAATATCTTCAGATCATTTCAGGAGCTAAGCATGGGCATAGGCATGGAGGAGGCCTGACCTCCCAGTGTTAAAAGATAGATCTGCAGAGGGAGCGCCTATTCTTCTCTGATCACTCTCTGGAATATCTGCAGATCATTTCAGGGGCTAAGCATGTGCATAGGCATGGAGGAGGCCTGACCTCCCAGTGTTAAAAGATAGATCTGCAGAGGGAGCGCCTATTCTTCTCCGATTACTCCCTGGAGTATCTGCAGATCATTTCAGAGGCTAAGCATGTGCATAGGCACGAAGGAGGCCTGACCTCCCAGTGTTAAAAGGTAGATCTGCAGAGGGAGCGCCTATTCTTCTCCGATTACTCCCTGGAGTATCTGCAGATCATTTCAGAGGCTAAGCATGTACATAGGCATGGGGGAGGCCTGACCTCCCAGTGTTAAAAGGTAGATCTGCAGAGGGAGCGCCTATTCTTCTCCGATTACTCCCTGGAGTATCTGCAGATCATTTCAGGGGATAGGCATATGCATCTAGCTTTCTGGGCAGCAGGTCCACAATTATTTGGGTGCAGAATTTCACTTGGAGTAGATTATCATTAATACGACTAATGTACTCTCGGGGACTAACATGCAACGTTTGAACAGAAACGTGTTTAGCCAGCTTTTTTATTAAACCAATTGTAAACGTCACAAAATTCGGAGCAGCTAGGCTCCTATCTTTATACATGGCGGTACAAAGACAGAGAATCATCAATTAGAATCGTATCTTAGAAATGGTCTATGCCCGAATATTATTCCAAGGTAAATTAAACTATCAAGCCGTGTGCCTCAACAACGACGAGTAGGTGCACGCGTTCATGAACCTAAGCTCCTGGTCTCCGTTTCTTATTCACAGCTGAGATTCGACCCCTTTAATAATTATTTTCATTCTGTCGGCACTGAAGTCCACCGGTTTATTTCCATCTACATACACAGCCGTGGGCAGTCGATCAGGTGTGCCCTACCGAGAGAGGGAGAGAAAACTACTGTTAGCGCCAAGAGGTCTAAAGGATCAAATTGTGCTTGACAAATAAATACACGTTATGCTTTGGTTTTTAAAATCTCTGCCGATTTTTTTACATAGAGGTACCTACTCCTACAAAACAGATGATAACATCAGCAAATGTATAACCATCCAATATTGCGTACCAGCGTAAAGTTGTGAGTACCAATGTTAACAAAGTATGATATGTGACGAGAACGAGTGCTCGATGTTATCGCCGCCATTATGGATTGGGATAAAAAGCATCAGAACGAACAAAGTAAGGCGGTGACTGTAGTAGAACATGAAAAGCAGGCTACGTAGATAATTTCATGACGTTCAGCCTCTGAGGGTTAAAGCATGGCCACGTTAATAGCTTGATAGGCTTGGCGGGAAGCGACGGCATTCCAAAGGATGCGCTCACTTCGGCGTCACTGCTGCTACCAGCTGAAGAGGAGAGTGCCACCCCGGTAAATACACCTTATCTGTACTTACAACAAGGCGTGCGAGAGAAAAACTGTAATGTTTTAATAACAAAGTCTTACAGGCAAAGAGAATAGTTTCATTTATTGCTAGGAGGACGTTTTTATGAAGTTGTGTGTTAACTGATTACTGAATTACTAAGACTTTTCCAGTACATAGCTGATCTATGTGAATGTAAGAATTCCATCTCTTGCAAGTGTATGCACAAGTTGTCTGATTTACGGTTAACCAAACCAAAGGCTGGTATATAGGTGTTCCACAGTCTACTTATCCCTTTACCTTCACCTACCAAAGTGTAGTCATATTTATAGTCTTAAAAGTCTAATCACACAGCATAGCATTGGCCCTTGGAAATGGGCTGTCCTCCCATACCCATAGTAAAAAGTTTGTGTGTTATAATAACAACCTCATATTGAAACCCCAGATAGAATCCGTGGTCTCAAAAGGCATATTTTTGCTGAGAGTGATTAAAAAGCTAGTATCCTTTTTATCTGTAGAAGCTCTTAAAATGTCAAGGCTAGATTATGCAAACTCTATGTACTTAGGACTTCTCAAAAATGACCTATATGGATAGTAAGTAGGGCAAAATGCGGCAGCACGGCTAATCTTAAAAGTGCCTAAAAGATCCCACGCGACACCTTTGCTGAAGCAGCTTCGCTGGCAGCCGGTTGAGCCTCGAATTCAGTTTAAAAATGCTGCTGAACATCAAGGCACTCTATGAGAATGTCACCATAATGCGTGGCAAGAAGTGCCACTCAGTACATAACCATTTGTGCTTTACGCTCATTATCCACTAACTAGTTAACAATACTAAGATATGCCAAACGAAGACATGAGGTTACAGTCCCTTCCATCCCAGTTACAAGCTCAAACAGAATGTAAGTTCTTTAGAAGAACTTGGAACATGGCTGTTCAAACAAGCCTATTTCTGTGTAATATTCTCTGCTCATTTCCACTCTACCTTCTGTTCATGCATACAACGATCGACGCAGTTAGCGCCAAGAAATCAATAGTGAACCTGTCCTATATCAAACCTACTTCAGTAACATGTTTACAAGGAGTTAAGAGTCAATTGCACCAATTTGTGTAATCGTTCATTTGATTATTTTGAACAATTGGCAGCACAATGGCCTGAAGACTGGAGCGCCCAGTGGCATATTTTCAGATTGTCGCATGGCCTGTGGAGATCCTGCCTCTGCTCTGCTTGACATTTGTCTGGTTCCTATGCAACAAGTAGATGAGGATCTCTCACTGATGCTTTGTTGAATAATAGGAACAAAAGAGGATTTTAAGGGCGATCTCTGATGGCAAAAGACGTATTGTGTGCTTAATAAGAAACTACAGGTTCATAGAGCCCACCCATCGGTTGACTTTATTATCACACTCATTTGCTTGCTTCGTATTAGATGGTTTTCCTTCTTCACCTTGTGCCACCTGAGCTTGAAGTGGGGGGAGCAAATTCTGAAGAGTAGCTTATGTAAGAACCTCACGGGGGCCTCACCTAGAGTCACACACGGAGGTGGACTCCAAATGCTGCAAACCCTTCCTGGTTCGTCGCGCACACAAAGGCCGGCAAGGTGCCTGGCGTGTAAGGAGCCAGGCTGAGACTGTAAAAACTCACTGCAGCAGGGCCTCTTTGATGCACAGCTCATGCGTGAGACAACAAGAATCAGGATTGGGATACAAAGATGAGAGCAGAACATGACAGAGCCTCCCATATCCCGGGCCCACATGTAGACTTGTGAGACACCAGGCCAAAACTGCAAGGTGAAGTTTACCCGATCCGCAGATCATGCAGGAGCACACAGAAAAGACAGGGTGACCAAAAGAGCAATGGACACCAGATGAGATAATACTCCCTAAGTGGCAGATTGCAAGATGACGACTCCAACTGGAAGATTAAAGAATAATTGGTCTTAAGTAGGGCGACCTCCATAGAAGGACCTCCATTGCTCAACTTCATCCCTCTTTAAGAAGCACAAAAGAACCCAGCAGAGGGGTCGTTTAAGAGCCATCGAGTTGGAAGAGAACCGGAGGCACACATAAATTGCCAAAGGAGAGAGAAGAGTATGGCCAATAAAGCACAAAAAACAGATCTCACATCGCTAGAATACAGAAGTATCTGACAATAAAGGATCAGAGTTGAATAAGTGGATACACTCCCCGCCCAAAATTGAAACACTGGCAGAAGAGAACTCAGTAGAACAAAGAGACTGAATAAGAAACCAGCTTGAATGTGAGAAAACTATTTGTGTTGTTTGGGATTGCGAAGGATGTGAATGTCCCACACTTTAAGCTTTTGTTTAGCATACTGGGCTTGTTGGTGGCAAAAAAGGAAGTACTGGGGGGTACCAGATGTATTCACCATGCATGAGTGGAGGAGGGGAATGGACCTCTCCATGGCAACTGAGAAGGTGGCGTACAGCAGTAGAGGTTGTCCCCGTAATTCCTACAAGATTTGGGGATAGTGGATAACCTTATATGGTGCGGTAGGAGCCCATGAATTGTAAATGGCACTCTGGGTACTAAAAATTAAAGGGCCAGAAAAAACATGATATAATTTTATTCTAGCCTCCAAATAGCTATATTGACTGCTAATACTCTAGAGCACTCATCATTAGCTAAAAGAGGCAGAAAGGGAGATACTAGCCTAGCAAACAGTGACTCAGAATATGCTACAAACATTGATCTCAGAATGGAAGATCTAAAACTGGAACTGGGCGATATGAAGTTGCTGACAGAGACAATAACTACTCTTTAGGCATGACGATGACCAAATTAGACTAAGAGTATAGGATTTCAAGGAGAGAACAGCTAATCCAGAAGGTAATAGAACACAACATATGCTATAGCATGAAAGAAAAATAAATTAACTTCACAGTGCTGCAAGATAAATAATTTTGAAAACATAGCATATGCTAGATGAGGCCGAGGGCTCTGATATAACTGTATATGTACATACTCTCTTCGACCAGATTCTAGAACTCAAAGAAAGGTAGAACGTTGGCTTACAAAAGGCACAATAAGTAAGCCCTAGAACAAACCCGGCATCCCTGAGATCTAGATATATATTAGCAAAAATTTCATCTTAACCACAAAAAGAACATATACTAGGGTCAGCGGACAGAAGAACTCCCTCAATCAGGTAGGGATAACATTTTCCTTCTCCAGGACCTGACTCCAATGATTTTGGTGAAACGATAACACCATCTCCTGATAGTAACAGAGCTTAACAAAAGAAAGACCACATTCAATTGGACCTTCCCATGTGGTATACAGTTTCAATGAGCTAGAGAGTCTCACCGTGTTAAATCGGAAGAAGAGGCAGGATAGAAAGCCTTGAAGAAGGATCAGTGCACAATTAACACGGAGAAAGAAAGTCTAGAACCTTAGAAACAGGTAGGAGAGAAATGAGGAGTACAGAAATCAAGATGAGATCTTTCAAGAGAACTTGATGGCATATAGAGTGGAGCAGGAATAGATGTCCCGAACAGCTATAAGAATGAAGACGTCCTCTCCCAAGTACTTATTCTAGAATGCTGAAAACGGTTATTGATATTTGGAAATATATGTTACTGCCAGTTAAAATAGATATGAAGGGGAGATGAAAGCGAGGTTAAGGAGCAAAAGTATTACAGGTTAGTTCTGGAAATGGCTCGGGAAGTAAGGAACGCTACAATGACAGGCTGTCACCAGTGCCAAAGAAAATAAAGTTGTTGGGGTGGCAGAGGGAATAAGAAGGGTGCCCAGCATCATCCACACATATGCACCCAAAAGAGCCAGATCAAAGGGAAACTGAGTACATCCAGGCACAAAGACAGGAATTAGTGTCTTGACATTTAACGTAAGAAACCAGAACTTCTCCACAAAGCTATTCAGGGTTTATACTAAATTGGAGAAAAAGCATGTGCAAGTTGTACTCCTACAAGATACCTATTATAAACCAGCATTGGCATGGCCAATAGGTCTCACCTTTGGGACCTTATAAGTGTTTAGCCATACAACAGTTGCATAACTAAATACTTATAAGGTCCCAAAAGCGAGACCTATTGGCTATGCCAAGCGGGCCGTGAAAGTGATCGCGATCGCGATCAAACATCAAAGCGGCCGTGTGGCAGCGAAAGAGAAAGTAATCGCGGCAAGCGCGGCGCGCACGCCCGCGCACATGCACTGTAGCTCTAGGCTGGCCTGGTAGCACTTTTTGGAGCCCTCTCAATAAGTCTTGCCAGACCAGCGCATGCGCTGGGTCAGACGAGACCTAAAAAGGGGGATACAGCCAGATATAATTCTTAATGTTACAAAGTCCGTATCATCGCATCAGCTTAAATAAAATGGAGCGAGTGGCAATACTCCTCTGGAACACACTAAGCACTGTGATCCTAGAGACTTTGGTAGATGATCTCTGGAGCTATACAATCACAAAATGTAAGCTTGGCTTTAACCTATGTACGGAAGCTACATTAATGCACCTAAACAAAATCAAGACATCTTCATTTAGAACATGAAAATATTGCAACAGGAGATTTTAACTTGGTGTCAAATATTAAACAGAACCATAAGGGCTTGAGAGGAGACTCAACAGGCCAGATGGCTGTAGACACAAATTGATGATCTAGGACTCTCAAATATATGGAGAACAGTACTTCCAGAACGTAGGGACTATGCATACTACTAACATGGTCACTTTACGTACTCAACAATAGATATAATATGTGCCACACGCAGACATAAATACAATATTTGTCTCGAATCATACACCAGCGCAGTATGATCTAAAAGGTATATAAACCGTGCCAAAAGACAGAAGATGGTGACTAGGACAAAATGTCTTAAAAGCTGCAGGTAATAGAATTGAGATTAGGCAGGCGATTACAGATTATCTACAAATAAACAACACATCAGATACCTTCAGAGTGGCAGAATGTGCAGACCTTAAGTCAATTATAGTGGGTAGATAGTAGCCTTAACAGCAGTAGAGAATAGAAAAGAAATAGAACTGTGCTGCTGTGCAATATAGCTAAAAACATAGGGGTGCATTTTTGGCTTTTGCCAATGCTTTTTTTCTGGCGAGATGGGAGGATGAGGCAGGTGTAAGCAATGATGGTAGAATAATCCTACCTTGTGTAATGTATTCTGGTTCCCATGTAAAGTGCCCTCTGGCCAATTTTGCACTAAATAAAAAAGTCTGATTTTGTGTAACGTAATCTGGTGTACATGTAAAGCGCTCCAGCGCCCTTGGGTCAATTTCACACTATATAGCAACCTGAATATGCGTGAACACATCAATTCTATGGCCAAAACTACCAGGTTCCATCTGAGCTACTTGAGAAAACTAAACCCCTTCCTTGATACTGCTCACCTTAAAACCACAGTTCAGGCGTTAGTCATCTCCAGAATTGAATACGGCTGCACTACCCTATCTGGCCTACCAAAGACTTTGACAGCCCCGCTAAAAGCTTGCCTCAACGCAGCAGCTAGACTCTTAACTGGCTCAAAAAAATGTGACCACATTTCACTACATCTGAAGGCCTTGAACTGGCTTCCTCTTGAAGGCAGAATCCAGCTCAAGCTGGCCTGCATCACTCAAAAAGCCTTGTACACGAACACCCCAAAGTATATTGCCTGTGATATGTGGGAGAACCAGAAACTCCCGGTCCACCAAAGACTGTGCTCCAGCCACCCCGCTTCCGCAATATAATAACATATAACCAAGCGTTCTCTGGGGCCGCACCAAGAATCTGGAACTCGCTACCTCCCTCCATCAGAAGAATTCCTACTTTGTCACGCTTCAATAAGGAAGCGAAAACCTTCCTAATGAGCAAATTCCTCCAATAACTCCTTTTTTGCGCATTCCTCCTTTTCATGGCCTATGTTTCTGTGCATAATCTCCTGTATTGCTTGGCCCTCTCCATGTATCATTTGTACCCCTTGTTTTATTGCTGAGATGTCGCCTATTGATTTTGGTACTGTACTGTTTATTGTATATAGCTCTGACTTTTATCCTACTGTAGTCAATTCCCTAACGCCATCCCTGTATTTTGCCTATGCCTATACTGTACGCAACGTGTTTATCCCTGTAAAGCGCTCTGATACCCTAACGGGTCATCGCACTATATAAAACCTCAAATAAATAAATATGAAAAAGAATTGCAAAGCTGGGAGGTGTAGCGAGTAATCGGCTAGCAAACACATGCACTCTTAAGAAGTCCTGCAAATACAAGAAACAAGTCGCTCTGAAAGTGCAAGCTGTGGAATGACACCGGTCAAGGAAGCAGTACTTGGGCCAGGCTCAAGGGGATGGACAAACTCACAAAGAGGAACTGTAAAGAAGCTGGTACACACTACCCAAAGAGAAGCAAAGAAATTACAGTGATGATGAAACCAACCAATGTTAAGCCCCCTTTAAGTAAAAATAAAAAAAAAAGTAAGCAACAGTGCATGTGTGGTCTCAGAAAAGGCCAAAAAAGTATGCAGTTTAATGTCGAAACTCACTCCTCAAAATGCCTGGGAATACACCTTACCAAACCTGTTGGTGCGTTATTTAAAGATAATATCCCCCTTTTGTATATAGTAAGAATTAATGCCATGAAATTTGTATTGTTTGCAAGACTTCATTACATGTTTTAGGCCCTGCAATGAATCTCTGAAGTCTCGCTTTGGTATCAACGGCAACGTCCTTAAACGGTTCACATCCGTCCTACAACACCGCTCGCAACAGATCAGAATCAACTCATGTCTATCAAAACACACCCGTCTCTCTTGGCGCGCCGCAGGGCTCTCTTCTCTCCCCCTCCCTTTCCAATCTCTTCATGGAACCCCTTACGGTCATCTTGAAGCAAGCAGGGATCAAATACCACCTTTATGCTGATGACACTCAAATTTACTAGAAAACCAAATCACCCAATGACATTTGACATCTTAATGCCACTCTGAACAAGATTCATTCTTGGTTTCACTCTTATCACCTTAAGCTAAACCCCCAACAAAACAGAAATAATTATATTCTCCCCCAAATGCAACCATCTTCTTATTCACGAATGGATCAGCGACCTGAACGCTTTAAATTGCTCTCTCATTCCATCCAACTCCGCTAAGCCACTTGGCTTTTGCTTAGATAACATGTCAATGAAAGAGAACATAAAAAACTTGGCCTAAGGAGCATTTTAACACCTCAAGAAGCTTAAACCATTCATCCCCTCAGATGATTTCAAGATTGTACTTCAATCTCTGGTCCTCTCCAAACTAGACTATGGAAATGCCACTCTCACTGGGAATGCCAAAATCTCACCTCGCCCCCCTTAGATCAGTTCTAAACACAGCAGCCCAGCTCATCACTGATGTCAAACGGTTTGAACACATCACTCCTGCTCTCAAGAGCCTCAACTGGCTTCCTATCGAAGGAAGATGTACTTACAAGACTGTCTGTATCGTCCACAGAGCCCTTCACTCTCATTCACCAACCTACTGGATTTCAATATTGCTGAGATGCTCCAACACACTCTTGCTCCTACCTCCCAATCTAAAAAAAATCATCTACCAAGTCTTGCTCCTTTACTGGAAATGCTCTGAGCATATGGAACTCTCTACCTAGCGACCTGCAATGCAACCCGTCCTTCCCTGGCTAAAAAAGAGACTTGAAACCTCCTCCTCCTCAACAAATACTTTAATTCTTAGACTTCTGATCCGGGTTTACTATCCTCATGCTCAGGACTGAACCCTATATCATAGTTGGCTATTTGCTTATGCTGTCTACCGATCCTCTTGAATATATTATCATGGTTTCTCTTACTGTGCTGTTATGTACTATTATCTATTGAGTCTCGCCTCATATGTTTATGGTGATCCTGATTCACTGGATTCGCTCACGACCATGTAAAGCGCTCTGACACCTTCGGGTCTCGCTAGCGCTATATAAAACTTACAAATAAAAAAAATTAATAAATAGATACTGATATCCTTGACTAGTCCAAAAATCCCCCCCTAAATTTCACCTGGCAAGGGAAATCTGCAAGAATTTCAAAAAAGTGTTAAGACAACTAGTACACATTTTTTGACTAGTGTTCCCGAATGTCAAAACGCATTACAGGGTCAAGCATTTGGAGTGATTAGGTAATGAGTGCAGAGATACTCTAGCAATCACAGGATAAATATGGACAGAGCTGTGGTGGGATGGCGCTCTGGGAAATGTATAGTTATCAAAAGACGTGAGAAAGCAATGTCTATACAACAGTCAAATCACAGGAAAAATGATGAATGTGTGGAATCACATGCAGAGCAACGCCAGGTCTCTGCAATCAACCACTTTCTTGTCACTGTTTGCACCTATCCACAATAATAGAAACCCTCACCCTAGTAAACTCTGGAACTATCCACAATTTCTACCAAGAAGGGTACTGTAGAATATTAATGGACACCTTGGGGTGTTGGGGTGCACACACCCTTAAAATGGTGCAACTGTTTTTTGTTTACCAATTTGAGTTGGACTGGTAAACAAACAAGCATTGGCATAGCCAATAGGTCTCGCCTTTGGGACCTTATAAGTGTTTATCCATGCAAGGATATTGTGCTGGATAACTAAACACTTATAAGGTCCCAAAGGCAAAACCTATTGGCTATGCCAGTGCTTGTTTTCAGTGATGTCATCATGGTCCAAGGTCACACGACTTCGTCCTGTCCGCAGTTGTATGACGTCACTTCGTGTGATATCACAGGTCAAAAGCGTCATATTACTAACGCTACTTCAGACGTTTTTGTGAATCGACGTCCATCTTGAAATCCGTCTTTGTTTCAAATCACATAGCCACAAAGGGCGAGTTATTTTGTAACTCTTTACCCATCACAGTGGTTTAAAGGACTCATGGAGTTTTATGTGCATTTCCCAACTTACCATTTGAAACTTTTTTAATTTAATCAAAAAAAAAAAACAATGTAAATACACGTAACCAAAATACACACAGATAATGACAATGGCACTGAAATGCATTCGCTTTATCACTTAGAACACATAAAGCAAAAATACAGAGTGAAAGCGTCATCCTCAATACTTATAAAAGCATTTCATTTGTTAGTTTTAGAGATTTGTGTTAACCGCTAGATGGCACCAAATACCAAAAAACATCGCATTGCGTGCTGCTGATATTAATTCAATACAGTACCATACTCCCATGATGGCCCAACTAATTGCAGAAGTATTGCCAGAGCTTAGTTATTTGCACATTTTCTTCACGAGCATCTTATATATATTAACTACTGAGAAGGAACAAAACAAACTGGGAATAAGGTGGGTAGTCATCCTATAAGTGCCTGGACGTTTGTGTGTACTATGCTGTTTGTTACAAGCAGTTTTTTCCGCCATTCCGCTGATTTTACCTAGCATGATCACATTTTCAGATATAAAAATCAAAGGTGAAGAAAAACAATCATAATGAAAGCACTTTCTGACTGTCAAAGGCGTGGTGCCCCTGCCTCCTGAATTCTAATTGACGCGCATCATGGGCGGCATTCTCTCTCGATCACTATTGGGATCATCCGCAAAATATGGGCTAATCATAATAACGTCAGATGTTTTAATTGTCCTGCCTTGTTCTGTGGGGTTATGTGCTCTGTTGTGCTGCCAGCATATGTTTGTTACTCCATTGCGGACATTTCAACAGGTTTAAAGTTCTTAATATTTTAAATTAACATTGGTGCACCAGAGAGCTAAACCATGTTTTATCACCGACTGGAAGATAGAACGTTCCCTAGAGACGTCTGATTGGAAATAAACCGAACTGGATACAGTTAGATTAGATGAGACGCAGTAGTGACTTCTGAGAGGTCCCAAAAGCCCAGAACGCGGAAGTAAGCTACATCCATATAACTCTGCATATCTAACCTATTACAGAAGGGGGGACTTTTTTCCCTGATTAGCGCAATTAGATGTGTCTTCATATTTAGTTTCATGGGACTATGTAGATGTTTAGTGTTGTAGCATTTTCTTAGTTTCCTACCCCTTGGTGCGACTTCGAAGTGTATTATGCGGCGAGTGGTATGCTACACTATAGGCAAGTACCTAGTTGGCGGAGTGTTGTGGTCCTATTTGGGTGGCTGAGTGGTGTTGTGTTTTAGTGGCCTCAGAGGTGTTATCTTCTTGTGTGGCGCCACACCTAGCAGTGAGATGGACCTGGAGGTGTGAGCGATAGGGATGCAAATCGTAATAGGCTGGCGGCCATAACTTACTCTGCAGACACCATGTTCTATTTCATGGTTTTTATTCTGCTTTCAGTTTATATTCCATGATAACCAATAGTTGTGTCATCCGCTCTATAAAGTGTTGAGTGTGGGAGGAGAACAGGGGACAGAGGCATGGGAAATAAGCTCAGATGTATCGGGCGGTCTGCATAAAAGTAACGACCGTGAAAGTGATTGCAATCGCGATCAAGCGCGGAGAGCGATGCGCTTAATGAGCATGACGAAGAAAGCCATATGGCGCCTCTGCCCGTAGGCGCGCGCCCGTGCACATGCACGCAAGCTGTAGGCCGGCCATGGTAGCATTTTTTGAAGCCTTTACTAAAAGTCTCGCCAGTCCAGCGCATGCGCTGGGTCAGGCGAGACCTAAAAAAGTAACATGAGCGGTCTGCGAACCTAATATAGTTAGGGAAAGGAACACAGAAGGTGGAAGTACGGCGGTGGGGAAGCCACAGGAGGGGCAGATGAAAGCAACACGGTGCGCCGGAGTAGCAGGACAAGAGGGCGTGGCTGGGGTGAAAAGCCACATGGGGCATGGGAGAGAAGCAAATGGAGACAGCGCAACGTTGCAGTGAGGTGGAAGTAAACGAACAAGAGAGCTCAGCACAGCATCTCGAAGGACAAAGCTGTATGTATAAAAGTGAACAGTTATGGAAGGGGGAGCTTGAAGGACAAAGTTATGCAATATTGCATTTTTATAACATTATGAAAAATGAAATTTGCTGGGAGGAATGGCAAAACGCAGAGAATGGGGAACGCACATGCACTCTCATGGAGTGCTTTAAGGAAAAGAAACAAAACTTCCCTGAAAAGCGGAAACTAGTGGAATGTAGAAAGGTGTCAATCAGAGAGGAGTTGGCCTAACGATAGAGCAGTCGACCTCGAATCTGGGGAACCGGGTTCGAGTCTCGGCAATGACGCTGAACATCCTGTGATTCTGGGAAAATCACTTAATCGCCCTGTGCCTAGCAAAAATGAATGTGTCCTCGTGTAACGTAACTGGTGCTATGTAAAGCCCTCTGACACCAGATACAGGTCATGTTCGCGCTATATAAAACTCCGTAAAAAAATGTGTTTTCAAAAATCAGACAGATGGTAAACAGGCTATGCTCCACAGGAGGCCCAAATACTAGATGGGACCAGCAAAAGCAAATAAAACGATTCAATAGTAAACCAAGAAAATAAGAGTAAAAAGACTAAAAGCCAATAGAAAACAATGGGCTGAGTTGTTTTCAGTGTCCACTATCGACAAGTCCTCAGAAAATCTTTTGCAGCCAGACACCTATACTGTCTGGCAGGCTTCCACCTAAAAAGGAATAATAAGATAGTTTGAAAATTATAGAAACCCCTATGGCGTGGGAAGACTTATAGGTTTAGATACTAGCTATTACGCCATTGGACATTATACGCAGCAGACAAACAGTCAGCTGTCAGCGATCTAAAATCCTTTGCAAAAGTTGTCAAAACAGTGAAATGGACTAAGAGAGCGACAAGATTAGTTAGAGGTAGCATCTTAACTTAAAGAATGAAATCCTGGCTATAATAAAATAAATGCTAGGATTCCCAGACCCAGTGATCCTAGGCATGAAGCAAACAATGCGTGAAACATTCACAACTATAGAAGATTAAGTAGATACATGATCAGGTGGAGAGGATTTTCAGTCCATGCGACAACCAGTGCTAAACTACCTGGACAACAACTGCAGAGAAATATGGCCCCCATGTATGGCAGCCTTAAGTTTCTTTGACCAGTTAGGAAACTTGCTGAATGAAGTGCGTATCAACTTAAAGGAAATAAAATAACCTAGAAAAGAGGCAAGTTCAGGTGATAAGTGAGGGTGGGAGAAGGTGTTGCAATAGCTTAAGAGAAATGTATGCAAGGAAGGTTTTCAAATATGATACCTGTTATCATATATGAAACGTTCAATAAAAAGTATTTGAAAAAATTGCTTTGCAGGACTCACTCTAAAATTTCTGCAAAAGTTCAGCTGGTTTGCACCCTGATGATTTTGTGACCTGATTATGTCCGTTGCATTTGTCTTGGCCTTCTCTATCTTTTGGAGCCGCTGCAGCGTGTTTCCAATGCTGCTGTCTGCACTGTTCTTCGCCTATGAAATAGACTATGTATCTCACATGCTTTAGCCCTGCTTCATTGGCTCACTCTTTGCTTGTTGGTGATGTTCAAGTCTCCTCATATTGCCTATAAAAATGTCAGTAGCACAGGAACTCTGTTTCTTCATTTCTCCCTTCAGTATATCCTCTTGTCACCCACACTCCTTTTGCACTGTATTTGAAGCATTCAAAGAATTCAGAAACACAGATGCATAAGGTTATTTTTCATTGTTCGTGTCACTACTCTTTTTGAAATTTTTAAATTGCTCTTCATTATATTACATATGTGCATGTTATATATACATTGTCAAACCAGTATGTGTCACCTAAGTTCAGCAATGTTCTCAGGCAATCTCCATCAACCACCTCGCAGAGCAAGGATGAGACGAAAATACCAAACATCAGACGAGCATAACCATAATAATATTAATCCAGACTCCCAACCCTTCACACATTCAATAGAACATGCCCTACAACATTATATATATATCGGCAACCATTGGGTGTCTGGAATGTGAACGAACGCACGCTCAAGAGCCATTGATACCAGTTTCACTCAGTGGTGTCTCGGGCTTCCAAAGTTACTCCACCCCTCATGCACACACTGAATGCAACAGCCTCTGTTGGCCATTGTCACATCTACCAGTCATCTGTCGTACACATTTAACCAATAGCCTACAGTGACAGATCATCTGATTTTGCGTCTTTAAATTTAAAGAAGTGCAGATCATTCATTTCCGCATCCGCCCACTTTCAGACATCTGTCATCTAGGTCCAATGGGCGGTCACAGCACGAACTTTTTCCATCCCATAGCTATGTTCCGGCTGACTATTATCAGGTACATAAGGTAACAAGCCGCATTATCTATGTTGCCTTAGAACACAAAGGCCACTTCTGGTAGTGTTGCTTTCTCTAATAAATGTTATGATGTGCAATGACATGAAAGGGCCCAACTCGAATGTCCCTATCCCATCAAAATCAGAATGTGATTTTGGACTGATGTCTTCTACCTTTTTTGCAGTACTCTGCTATCTGCCATTAGACCCATTCCGAGGACCTCCGCTATTTACTTGTTTTAAAGGTCTAACACTACTTTTCCCAGTGCTCAGAAGTAGTTTGTCTATCCAATGAGTAAATGGAGTTTAGTGATTATGTCTGGAGGACCCAAGTGCCAGCCTGAGTATGTGCCCACACCCTATTCCATACAGATATTCCATTCATCACTGTTTCAGTGCACAGTTAGTCTAAAAGGGTGAACCGTGCCATTGCTGCCCTTAGATAAAACATCGTTATGATCAATTCTGTCTTCTTTAGCCCCACATGGTGAGTGAGATGCTGTGAGGGGCCTTTCCCATGTTCAAGGAGGGAGTGGAGAGCTTGAGATTGATCCCTGACCAAAATTGTATCCCTTGGCTCTGCCAGCTCTAGGTGCATACCTGGATCTGTTCAGCGCCAGTACCCTTGACGGTCCAAGCAACTAGAAATGGATCTTGATCCAGTCCTACGTTTAGGTTGGGTTGAAGAGAAAGTAATCTTGGCAGACCTGTTGCCATTCTTCAGTGAAGAGGCTACCTGGCGTCTGAGATTGCCTTCTGCTATGACTTCTGAACCCAGTTGCTGTGCATTGAATGTTTACCATGCAATCCTGTGATGCATTGATGTTCTATGGAACCTGGCATTGGAACTTTGGGAAGGTTTCTGTGGCAGTTGATATTGGATCGTTGCCTGGACGGGTTGGTGGAGAAGCTTGTTACTTGGACTAAACATCCTGGAAATAACCTTGGCAGTGTCATTCTTTGCGACTTAACACTGGCGACGATTGGGCTCTGATGGAGGATTGCCACGTACCCGAACTTTATGAAAAACATTAAAAAAGATAAACCCGCACATGGATGAAATTACAAGTTCATTTGGCATACCTTGCACTTGTGTGAAACTTGCGCAAACGGACTCGACACCGGACGTTGTAAGCACGGACTGGACACGGGACGTGGTAAGCAATTTAATTTGAAGGAATCATGTAACATGTTCAAGTAAACATCATAGCTGATGCATCATCTTCACATATTATGTTCATGTGAACATCATTTCTGATGAGAGAAGAGTGGTGTGATTTACTGTGTCAAATGCCGTGCTGAGATCTAAGAGAATTAGTGCTGCAGCACCACCAGTATCTAATTATTCGGTGACCTAGAGAAGGGCTGATTCGTTCCTGTGGCCAGCTCTAAAGCCTGATTGGGAAGGAAGAAATACGCTATTTATTTCAGTATATGACGTGAGCTGCTGATTTATGTGTTTTGGCCAGAATAGGCAAGAGAAGAGATGTAGGTCTGTAATTTGACCATATAAGAGGGGTCAAGATTTGGTTTTTTCAGCAGTGGTGTGACCAAGGCAAGTTTCCAGGATTTATGAACAATGCCCTCTGCAAGAGATGCATTCAGAAGTTGGGTCTATTGCTTCAGAGCTTGGTGGTCGAGCTTGCCGAGTAACGAAGGAGGACAAGGGTGAAGAGGAGAACCTGATTTGGTGGACGCAAGAAGCAAAGGGAAGGAGTGAAACACACTCAAGGTGCAGGACACAGTGGAATAACCTAAATTAGTCCTGGAGTGAGAGAGGTCAGCGAAGGCGACCTGGATGTCCACTACTTTTCTAAAGAAAAAGTCAGATAACTCCTCACATTGAGGTTGTGAGGGGTGGGGTGGCGTGGGGTACCTGGGGCAATATTGGCAGGCTTAGAGTGTGTTTTCACTACCTGAATAAAGTAGTTTAGGGTCGTTTTGGATCAAGATTATTTTATCTGACTAAAAAAGAGGCTCTGGCGACACCGTTTTTTTCCTTTATAGTCCTTTAAAGCCAACTTGTATTTTTGTTTGTCCTCCTTACTATTTGTTTTGCGCCTTTCTCTTTCCAAGCATTTACATATATTTATGTTTTCATTCAGAGAATCATTATACCATGGCGGAAGTGTTCTATTGTGCTTCCTGCTTGAAATGGGGATTAGTGCGTCAAGTGAGTCAATGATGTGTGTGTGTGTGTGTGTCTGATTCCACTGAGTTACTCAGCATAGGGCGGTTAGTTTTTAGAATGGAATTAGGAGCAGGGATGTTGCGTTTTGACCAACTCCTGCCAGTGGAAACTGACTGATTCTGACCAGACCGGGACCTGAGTAGATGGAGAGGGAGAAATGGACTGCAAAATGATTAGATCAGGACATAGGGGTTCGCTGGTCAGTCTGCATTCTCCTCAGATTGGTAAATATATAGAGGCAAGCATGTGTCTTCATGGGTGGGGGGAGTTATTCATGAGTTGCATGTCCAAGGCCGTAAAATTCTCCCAACAGAAAAGAGGCAGTTCTGCATGCCGGATTATCAAAGTGGATATTAAAATCACCCAGAATGGTGAAATTGGCAAATTTAAGGATGAACGGGAAGAGGATTTCAGTGATACTCGAACTCTAGATGCCTGCAGAGCCAGGTGGACAATAGATTAGTGCTCAAGACATGGTAAAGTCTTAGCTAGAGACCGCCCAGAAGAGTAGAGCTTTGCAGTCCGGGATTATGAGCTTGTCGATTTTACACACAAATTGCTCTTTAAAGATGATAGCAGTGCCACCTCCTTTTTCATCTAAGCAATCAACTCTTAGAATCTGGTACTCTGGGGGCAGGGCAATAACAATATCTGTCACTGAGGCGTCATTAAGCCACGTTTCTGTGAGAAAAATTGCGTCAGGACAATGATCAATTAAAAAAGAAAAAATATTCAACTAGCAAGCAGCAGTTTAAGTTAAAGAACTTTAAAAAGTTGGAGCGGGGTCCTGCACAACCTTATCTATGGGATACGGGTGTGCCATCAATCGGGACTGTAGACTCTCAGTGAGAGAGAGTAGTCGTATATCTACAGTATGGGCTTTTTCCCCCTGCTGAGGCAGGGTTTAAAGAAGAGAAACAGGCTCCTATGGTAGAGGGGCGGAGGTCAAGCGGTTAGGAGGCAGAGTAAATTAGCCTATCTGATGACGTTGGACCAGCATTCCTGGCCCCTGGTCCCCTAAGAGTGCATACAGGCGCAGATGGGCTTGCCTTTGATTCGCCTTTGATGTGCCAGCCAACAGCCGCGCTTAAGTATGGAGGCTGGGTGCAGGTAATTAGGGCTGATAACTGCTAGGGCGCTAACCGCTCTGACTAAATGGCTGCCGGATTAAGAGTTTCCCTTCAAACACACTATTTTCCCATTCAGAATTTAGCAGTAATTAACTCTTTATCCTCTCAATTACCTCATATGTTCAATATACAAATATAGGTGGAAAGGAACTATTCAAGTTACCATGCTGATACTACAGTGCCTCGTCTACTTATTTTGTGAGAAGTAACAGGCCTTGGTGGGGGTAATGAATGCAATGGCAATGCCAGTCACCTTTTTTTAAAACTCCAGAACCACCTAAATAGAAATGTAGTCAATGGATAAAAAGTTTTGAAATGCACATCGTAGTCATTGATGGAGTGAGGTACAGTGCACGTCGCAAGCAAGCCCTATTATACATTTGTTGTAGGAATCAAAGGAAGGTGGTTGTTCAGTTATATTACACCTGTTGAAAAGCCTAAAGGTATGGAAGAATGGAGCGAAGGAAAAGATGCATCATTATGGAAAGGCATAGTTTCTATTATAGGTATCGGGCACCTCAACAGTCTGTTGAAGCGTATGCTACAACCTTGCACTTGCTAGCTTCCACGTGCGCATTCACTTATGCGCATGAGATGATAGATGACCAGAAAGTCAATGCGTATCACATGTCAAGGCACAGGAAAAATGGTGTCCTAAAAATCCTACACTTGGTAAAGTTATTAATTCTCTCAAGAGTTGCGAGACATCCTCGAAGGGCATCTGCATTCTCAAAAAACTGAATTTCCAACAAATAAGGTTAATATTGTAAAAGCAAGTACTCTCTCCAGGAGTGACAACACTAAGCCACCAGACCTCACACAGAGGATAATCGCCGCAATAAATGTTACATTGTGGATCTATGAATTATATTACATCCTATATGAAATTGTCCAGCATTTAGCAAGGAATGTCGTAAATGTGTCAAGAGGGATCATTTTGTAAAATTTTGCCAAGCCACTGTTCGTGCAAGAAAGGTGTTCATAATTGAAGACAAAGGCGAAGAGACTTCAAGCATTGATGAACAGTTGGAAGATCTGACCTGCTTGCAGCCATCTGGTCTAAATGTTATGCAGATGATCATCCAAGGTGCACTGTGCATCTGAAAAAGCAAGAAGTATGATAACTTAATGAATACCAAGTCACATTGCCACTGGTGCTATCAGCAGACATACAATCAAATTAGAAGAATTTTTCAATGCCGATTTGAGATTCAAAGACAGATCTACATCCACTAAAATAAATGTAGTGGATTGTGAAATCAATATTTTGGGTTGGTCTGAACAGCAGAAACTCAAGACGCTAATAGACCCAGGCAAGGCATTTTATATACCGCCTTATATATTCCAGATCACAGACACTGACCCATGTGAATTACTGCGCGACTACAAATAATTTTTACTGAAAAGTTAGATGTTTGAAAGGGTTCCAACACTTAATTAAACTGAAGGTTACTGCTGTACTCATCAAACAGAAAGTACAAATTGTACCACTTTCCACACGTAAGGAGATTGATAATGTGCTGAATCGGTGGTTTTGAAGAAGGGGTGACTGAACCTGTTTCTGCAACATCTTGGTTGTTTCCGCTAGTGATTGCTAAGAAGAAAGATAGAAATATCAGACTTTGCATCGATTTGTGTCAATTGAACTGCCAGGTAATAGTTTAAAGTCAACCTTTACCTCATGTATGTGAGATTATAGGCTCTTATGGGTAATGCAATGTTCTTTTCTACATTAGACTTTACAGCGGTTTACCGCCAAATAGTATTACACAAGGATTCACAATATCTGACTTCGTTCATTACTCCCAGAGGTGCATTGAGATTCTGAGGTATGCCTTTTGGGTTAAACTCAGCCTCTGCAGTATTTCAAAAAGTCATGAATAAACTGTTGATGGTATGGAAGGTGTCAGAGCTTTCCAAGTGTCAGAGCTTTCCAAGGCAATATACTGGTATTCTCAGGGACACATGAAAAACATAAAGAAATATAGTGTGAAGTACTTTAAAAGAATCCAGGCAATTGACCTAACTCTTAAGAAAGAGAATTACAAATTTTCCAAAGACACAGTGGTCTATTTGGGCTACGTAATTGGTGTAGATGGTGTAAAACCAAAACCAGTTCTAACCTAAGGCCATTCTGAAAAGTCAGGGCCGAATTGACAATGGAAGATAACCTAATTGTTAGAGATGATAGATTGGTCTTCCCGGATGATCTAAGGCCAAGTTTGATTGCTTTGGCACATAAGGGTCACGTAGGCATAACTGATTCTAAAAAAAAAAAAACCTCAAGAAACAATGACAATGATGTAGAAATGTTAGTGCGTGAATGCTACCTTTGTACAGAGACTGATGAAACTGTGAATGTGTGGAAATTATCGAATTCCTGAAAGGTTGTGGCATTGAATACAGCAAATCATCTCTCCATCATCTCCAGAGAATGAACAGTTATACATTTGGCCTTAATAGGCAACTTACCCATACAAAATGCCTTGAGAACATGTCTTTGGGCCTATTGTTCTACTCCTCACAATTCAACAGGCAAAATACCCTATGGATTATTGAGAGGAAGGCTACTTACTTCTAAATGACAACCTCACTGGCTCTAAAATGGGGCAAAGAGTGTTTCCAAAAGTGAGACCCTTGAATGGCTTGCCGTGCGTGGTGTAGTTGAGAATAAGCATTATCCAAAGAAAGGCTGTGACACCTAGAAAGATTAACGTGGGGTATCGAATGAGAATGAAACATCCACACAGTAAATTGAGTGGTGAGAAATTTAGTAACCCCATGAGAGTGAACAAATCCTCTGGTTCAGACCTCAAACTTGAAAATGGGAGTGGTGGAATCTTTCATATGCTGTTCCTTTTCTCCAATCCCCTATCATGCTGTTGTCAAAACCTGAATCCCAAGGAGAAGATGTCGATAGATGTAATCCCGATAAAGTGTCCACTCCACTTAATCCATATGTGATTGTTCCATCCCAACCCAGTGAGATTTTGCCACACAATGGATTACGATCTTCAGTACGGGTTCCCTTCGAACAGTTCCTTTCATTAGTTTTCAGTGGACGGACTTCACGCAGTTTAGGAATGGCATGCAGAATTAAGGAATAAGTTAATAATGGATTAACTTCCTCAAAAAAGAGAGAAGATGTAGTATCCAGACATATGCTGTACTGTCATCGGTAAGTAAGTTGTTGCTTACTGTATCATTCCCTGTCTCTCTCTGTCCCATTCCCTTTTGTGTGTATGTGCATGGGCCTGTGCACTGTTGCACTGTTAATGGAACGTTGGTGGTTGGGTGGGCGGAGAGGTGTGACCGCATTCTGAGGGAAGAGTTGTACGTGGCAGCACAATAAAGCTTTTGTTCCTACCCAAGGTTTGTGTGATTACTACACATATGTGATTTGTAACCTGTAAAAAGTTTACTCCTTATTAATAGGGAAGATTATCTTCCTGATGTATGCAAGAGCACATAAATAAACGCAAATAGAAATAATGTAAACGTACACAAAAGAGCATTTGTGAAAAGGAGTGGTTGGCAGCAAATGACAGCTTCCAGGCCCTCCAAAAATGTATGTTGTGTTTTTCAAAGAACAAGATGGATGATGTAGCAGCTGAGGAGCACTTTGGGGGTGAAGTCAACATGGGAGGCTGGGAGCTATGAAGGCACTTAAGGTTGTGGGGGGAATATAAATCAAAAACTTTAAAATAAAGCAAGGGAAGGTTGCAGAAAGTAATGGACAAGCTGGGGGTGGGAGCACACAAGGGAGAAAGCCCACAAGAGAAAGAGAGCGATCAGCAAGAGGTTTAGTGGCAAGAACCCAGATTCTTTATTATTGCACATAAACTTTACCTTGAAATGTCTGTAATCGACTGTCTGTATTCTGGTTTTGTGAAATGCGGGAGAGTAACAAAAAGGAATCAATAATAACAATGTTTGCTGTTTTCAAACTAAGAACACAACTTGGAATGCACCTAGATTCCCACAACTTGTGAGATTTGTTTTTTCAGCAAGATACAAGGCCATGACAATACTAATTAGATACATATCTTCTTATTCACAAGGTTCTTTATTTAATGTTTGAGGTTCTGTGCATCAGCTTGTTATCGCATCGTTTGATCGCACGTTCGCCTGTTTGTTATTTATTTTTCTACAAGGAAGGCAATCGCAACATCATTTACAGGGTGACCAAAGATTGAGTAGGTGCCGGTCATACATCGGTGTTATATCACTAGCCCCACATGTCATTATTTTGAGACTAGAAAGGGGCAATGAGGAAAGGAGAGAAAAGTAAGTGGTGAAAAAAAGAGGTAGGGACAGGCACTGGGGGGAGAGAGACATCGCTATACATTACATCTGACATTCTGTAATTATGTTTGAGCACGCATGCAGGCCCCACTGGGCTATATCTGGTTACGTGCCCTAGGGATCAAATCAAAACATTTGTCTTGGTATCCTCGCAGTTTCATGGGGGATCATAAGAGTCTGGGTAAGTGTCCAGAGATCTCCACATCTGTCTTGAGGCCGGTTTCCTGGGTGAGTTCTGTAGAGCGATATTTTCCGCACCTCTAAGGTGCGTGATCCAGCCTTTGTAGGTAGTCTTACTTGTGTCCTTCCAGTTGGCTAGGACCATTTTCACTGCCGCTGTCAGTAATAGGTCTAGTAAGTCCTTATCATGTTCCGTTGTCAATTCCGCACTCAGAAATGCCGATGTGAGGTTGGAGAACTCCATTTCTAGTTTGCAACCAAACAGATCATTTAAGAAACCAAAGATTTTCCCCCAGAATACCTTGAGTGTTGGGCAGTGAAAGATAAGGTGTGCTAGGTCCCCCTTCCCCTTGTTGCCGTTCCAGCAAAGCGCATCCTCCCTGAGGCCTAGTGAGAAGAGTCGTGCAGGGGTCCAAAAGGTTTTGTGGAGCAGCCAAAATGTTGTTTGTGCGAGCACTGGGGAGATCTTATTGTGTAAGGTCGAGGCCCATAGTGTAGCCCATTCTTGTTCGCTGAGTGAGGTTTTGGATTGCTTAACCCAGTAGGCGACTGTCTTATCATTAAGTTTGGATGTTTTGGGGCGAAGAAGTTTGTAGTACTGTGAGATTTGGTGTCCTAGTATTTTAATGTTTGACACTAATCGGAGGATTAAGGGTTGTGGGGTCGCTAGTTTAGCTTTCGATATGGCTGATCTGATTTTCAAAAGGTTATAGAATTTGATGTCGTTTAAGTGGTATCTTGCTTTGAGATCTGTAAATGTGGTGGGGTAGTTTTTGTTCTCTAGTTGGTTAGGGTAGTATATACCTTTCTCAATCCATGTGTCGAAGGTCAGGCACTTCCCTTTATACTTAACCCTGCTATTAGCCCAGAATGATTCCATCTTGGGCCCTTTTATACTAAACTCCAGGCTCTTGTCTACCTTTAGTAGTGCGATTTTTGTGTTTTTAAAGATAGGTTTGGATATGTGGGGGTCACTATTAGCTGTTAGTAGGGCCATTGGGCTTAGGTTGTTCAAGATAGCCCTCTCTACCTGAAGCCATACTGGTGTGTATTCGGCCGGCGGGGAGATGCAGTATGAGCCCTGTTTTGCTAGAAACGCTAACTGGAATAGCCTGAAGTCTGCTAAGTTTACCCCTCCTTGGGTTTTATTCAATCTTAATGCTTATTCTTGCCTTCTTTCCACGCCAGAGGAATTTGGAAATCAGGATATCGAATTTCCGGTGGAAATCATCTGTGAGGAGTAGTGGGAGCATATTGACTACGTAGTTAATCATTGGGGTGATCATCATTTTGATAGTTTCGTCTCTACCCCACCACGTTATGAATTTTGGGGACCAGGACTCCAGACTCCAGAAGTGTTCATTGTGTTGTAGCGTATTCATTAGGTCGCTACCAAAGTATATGCCTGGCTATTTTATATACCCCGTCTTCCATGCCAATCCCGAGTCCCCCCCAGGATGTCTTTCGTGCAGTGGATGTTTAGTGGTTTGCACTCAGATTTGTCCTTGTTTAGCTTCTACCCTGATAGCTTGGAGTACTCTGCTATCGAAGTCATCAGGGCCCCGATTGAGGACTTCGGATGTTCCGTTACTATCAGTATATCGTCTGCGTAGGCGGCTAATTTCACTTCTATGCCGTTGATATCTACCCATTTTATGCTAGTGTTTAACTTTATATCTTGGATCAGGGGTTCTAAGGCCAGTAAGAATAGAGCAGGAGAAAGTGGGCAACCCTGTCTGGTACCTTTTTGCAATGTGAAGGGGTCTGAGAGTGAGCCGTTGACTGTGATACAAGCCGAAGGTTCGTGATGAAGGGCAATGACCATTCGAATAAAACCCTCCCCCAAGTTGAAGGAATGCATGCAGCATTCTAGGAAGGGCCAGGAGACCTTATCAAAGGCCTTCTCGGCGAATAATGCGATAGCTACTGCCAGGTCTGGTTTAGTGGTCACATGTTCCAGAAGACGGGCGTTGTCGTTAGACTGGCGGTTGCGTAGGAAGCCGACCTGGGAGTTGCTTATTATTTTGGGGCGAACCTTGTTGAGTCTACTTGTCAGTATCTTAGCATAGATTTTACAGTTCTCGTTGATGAGGGATATATGTCTGTAATTTTTGGGTGATAAGTGGTCTTTGCCCTCCTTTGGAATTACTATAATGTTAGCTTCTGTCATGGATTGTGGGACTGCCCCCTTAGCTGCGGAGTGGTTAAAAACTTTTTCAAGGATGGCTTAAGCTGGTTTAAAAAGGTCTTGTAAAACTCGGCTGTATATCCGTCTGGACCCAGGGCTTTATTCCTTTTCAGCGAGTTGACCGCCATTTCAATTTCGGTGTAGCTAATTTCCTGACCTAACCCGAGTGTGTCCTCGGTGTTTAGCTTTGGAAGCCCGATTCTGTCCAGGTATTTTGTACAGTCCTCTTGGTTGAAGTTCTGGTCGTTTTTGTAAAGTTCTGAGTAGAATTCTTGGAATGTCTTGAGGATGTCTTTGTGTCTTGTATGGGTTTTATTGTTTGAGTCTGTGATTGATGAAACCGCAAACTGGTTGATTTTGTGTTTTAGGTAGGAGGCAAGAAGTTTTCCTGCCTTGTTGGCTTCGCAGAGATTAAGGACTTTGTACTTGTTAATCCACAAACCTGCTCTCTTGCTCAGGATTTTGTTATATTCATATTTGTTTTGTGTTAGTTTTGTTAGGAGCTTGTTATCTTGTGTGGTCCTTGCATGGGCCTTTTCTAAGCTCTTGATCTCCTGCTCGAGTTGTTTTAATCTCAGGTTTGTACTCTTGTTTATTTTGGACTTGATTTCAATTATTGTGCTTCTTACGGTCGCCTTTAGGGCATCCCAGAGTATGTTTATTCTGGTGTCCGGGGAGTCGTTATGTTTGAGGTAGTCAGTTATTGCCTCCTCTATCTTTTTTTTGTTCCCGGGGTCTGATAGCACTTCGCTGTTAAACGCTGTGGGGCACGGCTTCGTTAAGGCACCCGCTCAGTTTTAGGCTGATACGTGAGTGGTCTGATATGAGTCTTGGCGCAATTTCTGAGTGTGATCGTTAAGGTGTGTGTGGCTCCCCGAGATTAGTATGTAATCTATCCTGGTGTAGGACTTGTGTGGATTGGAATAGAAAGTGTAGTCCCTAGTGTCAGGGTGCTGTAGGCCCCAAGCTTCTTTAAGGTTGAATTTGGAGCAGATGTTTTGAAGTGTTGCGTGTGAGTTAGTGGGGTGGTTTTGGCAGGAGGATTGTCTATCCGTTATGTGGTCCATTGGGATGTTAAAATCACCTGCCACTACCATTAGGTTGTTTTGAGGGAAGCTATCTAGTGTACATGACATCTCCGACCAGAAGGATGGGTCGTCCGCATTGGGGCCGTATATGTTCGCTACGTGGACCCGCTCCTCCCCTCTCCTCAGATGTGTTACTAGTAGTCTTCCCTCATTATCGTGGGAATGTGAGTCTATTGTTATGTTTGATCTTTTGGATATCAAGGTCAAAACCCCTAGTTTCTTCTTGCCTGCTGGTGAGCAAGCCATCTGTGAGATCCAATTACCTCTCACTAGTTTGGCATCCTCCTTGGATAGTTTGGTTTCTTGTAGGAGGATTATATCGCCTTTAGTTTTAGATAGGTAGTCTATTATCTTACGTCGCTTAATAGGATGGTTTAGATCTTTGACGTTAAGGGACACTATGTTAAGGTCCGTTGTCAGGGTGAGTGTGTTATTAGGGGCCATCATCTAGAGTGTGGTGTGGCGTTACTGAATACCCAATTCACATGTCCCCTATCTTGGGGTGTTAAGTTCCCCTGGCCTACTGCAATCCAAAACAGTTTCCTCACCAGATGTGTACAAGGATATGTTCATCCTGTATTTGGCTCCGGCGAAGGTCTTCTTTTGGTGGAGTCGGGTTGTGACGTTTCCATGTCCAATGCTGATGGGCCGTCTAGGAAGGACTCCAGGTCTTTGGGGTCCGTGAAGAAATGGTGTTTGCCTTTGTCTGTTATCTTGAATTTTGCGGGGGCCACAAATGAGAATTGAATGCTTTTGCTCCTGAGCCTGTCCCGTAAGGAGAGGAAACCTTTCCTGGTGTTGACAGTTGGCTTAGAATAGTCTTGTGTGAGAACGATTTTGTGACCATGCCAGTTAATTTGGTGTTTTTTGCGAGCATAGTTGAAAATGGCCTCTGTGTGCTGTGCTCTTAAAGGCTTGCAGATGATAGGCCGTGCTGCTTGGGTTGCAGAAGATTTAAAAGCAGGGACTCTGTGCGCTCTGTCCATCTCGAATTGGCGATCGAATCTTAGGTTGGTAATTTTGGGGATCAGATCCTCGAGAAAGGCAATGCAGGAGCCTGCTGCGTCCTCTGAGCCCTCCGGGACCCCTAATATTCGATATGCCCTCTGCGATTGCGGTCCTCTATCTCCGCTGTCTGTTTCTGGAGTGATGCGGTAATTTTGGATAATACTTTCATCTCCTTACTTGAGGTGTGGGTTGTGTCCTCTACATCGCTGATCCTTTGCTCAGCTGCTGCAAGTCTGATGTTCACTGAGTTTAGGTCCGCTCTGACTGCAGCAATCTCGAGCTGGATCGTGTCCGTGGTGTGTTTTGTTGTTTTTTCCAAGTCGTGAACATCAGCTAGTTTCTTTAAGATCATTTCTAGGGTGCTGTTGATGACTGGTTTCTGTTTGATTGGGGAGTCAGATATCACTGGTTCTCCTTTGCTCTTCTTCAATTGTTGTTGTAATCTCGAATCTCTGTCCGCCATGTTTGCTTTGCTTGTTACCGGGGTGTACCCCTCTGTACCTCAGTTCTCTCGCCATGTTTGACGTTCTCTCCTCCCACTGTCTCAGCTGTATCCTACCTTGGTCTGTTTTGTTTCCTTTTCCTGATATTTTCCTGTGGGGCCCTACACCTGGAATGTGGGAGATCTGATGGTTCTGGCACCAGACCCCTCCTCTATTGCTTCCTGTGGGGCCCTTCACCTGGAGTGCTGGAGGACCGATAGCTCTATCCCCAAACCCCTCCTCTATTACAGTTGGTCTCAGGATCGGCGCGTGCTGTTGATCTTGCCTCACGCTAAGTCTGTTGCTGCTAGTGCTGCTCTGCTCTTTAGTATTTGCGGATGAGCCAGCGGCACTGCGCAGTTGTCCGTGCTGTTCTGGTATCTTCCTTAAGCTTGTTAGGCTGAGCTCCTTTGGGCGTATGTTGTGATGTGTCAGGTAAGCGCCTGTTAAGAGTATCTGCGTATCGCCTCTCTGCTGTAGTGCTTTGTGAGAAGTTGGCCTGGTATATGCTGGTCACTAGTTATAGTGGCCACCTTGCACCACTCCAATTCGACTCTTATGGTAGATCGGTTTAAGACAACCTTTTAAAGAAAGCTATCCTAGTGGTAGCTGTGGAGAGCAGCCTTCAGGCTAAGTCTCTGAGGAATGTAAAGCAGCTTGTTTTACCTTATAATCTCTTGAATTACCAAATGAAAGGACACCACACAGGTATATATAGCAAATATATATGTATTTATTTCTAGACACACTCTACTAATCTCTTTATGAGATTAGAAGCCAGGAACACATTCAAATATCAACGTTTCACAATAAGTTGAGCACAAATATGGCTGGGGCCCTAGGGGCGTACCAGACCATATACTAAAAAAGAGGTTTAGGAAAGTCGACTTGCAGAATGACAAGGCCTAGGGCCTGTAGAATCGCTGTGGCTTCACTACTGCAGTGAAAGCAGGTAAGTAACAGACCCACGGGAGACGCATGCAGTGTGTGAACACAGCCGTGGGTTCCCTATTGATTACAATGGAGCAAGTCGCGGTTTGATTTTTAAAGTTTTAGGGTACTTCGAGGAAGTCTACAAGCAAGCCACTTACAAGGTAAGTAATTCGAGGGCCAACACACACTAGGACACCGGAGTGCACGAGTTACCTTACCCAGGGAAGAGATGTCTTTTGGTGTCGGGTCGCGTCGCTGTTTTCTATGGAGACCAAAGAAGACTTGCTGCTTGCGGCGACTGAAGAAGTGTCCGGTGGAATCCAAGGCTAGATTCAAGATGCAGATGACCTGAAAATTGAAGGGACAGTGTTCACAGTCACTTGCCAGTGACCCGGGGCCAGGAAGATGGATGCCCACGGATGTTGGGTGAGTGATCAAGGGTGTTTTGACTCTTCGCTCACGAGGTCCAGGAAGGATCGACGATGACCAGCAGCTGGATTCGGAGTGTCCCACGACGTCTGCAGCTGACTGCGGATTGGAGCCAACAAGCCTTGGCAGCAGCACGTCTCGTGTAGAGTGAAGAAAGTCGATGGTGCAGACCAGCAAGGTCTGAGGGACTCACCCAGCAAGGATGAGTGAGGACAGGCCTGGAGCAACCAGGGGAGCCCTTTGAGTCGATAAAGTCTTCGGGGGACCCACAAGCCAACGGGCAAGGGATCGCGAAGACGCCTCTTGAGGAAATGCTTCACAGGAGCCCACGGTCACTCGGGACGGGGTAGGCCTCTGATTTTCGCTGCAAAACCTGCTGGAGGCTTGGGCCACAAGTGGTCCAAAGCACAAGTTCGTAGAACGTCGTGAAGGGGTTGCACTTGACAATAGTGCACGGTACCCGGGTATTGCTGTTCCTCGTCACTCATGGAGTCTACTCGCCTCAGCTCTGCTGGGGACTCACAATGGCCGTCGAGAAGTCAGGAAATCCACTTCCGGGGCTATCGGGACTTCGGACTCCAGCGGGAGCGGGAAAGTTTGCGACGGTTGATTAGAGTTTCTGGTGTCTGCCAAGCAGGGGAGTCACTCCTTGACTCCAAGAGAGATTCTTCTGTCTTCCAAAGGTAGTGGAACGTCGAAGGGCCAGGATTCTTCTTTGTAGAGCGTCGTCCAGGGTTATCTGCTTTGCAATGGCAAGGTTTGCTATCTTAAACTGAAGATAGGGGAGGGACTAGCTCTAGGACCACTCCTCTGGGAGGTTCAGGGTAGGGGGTGGTTACACCCACTTCCCTTTGTCCAGTTTTGCGCCAGAGCAGGGACAGGTAGTCCCTGAACCGGTTTGAGCTGGCATATGCACAGAGGAGCCTACTGCTCCCCCAGTACAGTACTTCAAAGCACTCTAGAAGTGCACCCACCCAGCCCCAATACACTAAATCCTGCCTGGAAGGTAGTGAAACCTCCCTGTGACAGGATGCCTATTGTTGGGCCTCCTCCACTGCGAGTTTGTCAGCAGCAGGAGGGCAGCCCAGTGTCTGTGCTGGTGGCATCCATTTTGTAATGCCAGGGCTCTTTCAGATTTCTACTGAGTTACCACAGTAGGTACATGTTGTCCCCTCTAGAAGGGTGTGATCATACTCCCACACCAGTTACTGGTGTGGGCGTATGATTCCAAGTTGTTTGACACTAAACACGACATGTTTTGATGCAGTCATTCCAAAGTTATCATTAACCGGGAGGTTATAATGCACTTAGGAGTATATGGTTTAATCCATAAACAGCCACAAGGAATAGACCCTGCCAGCTGCAGAGGGGCCCTGCTCAGGCAGAGGCACCCCCTCACATTGTAAACCAAGCACCCTGCCCTCAGGATTGATAGGGCCTGCCATAGGGGTGACTGATAGGTTTATATATGTGTGTATGGTGAGATATAGGAACCTATACCTCCAGTGAGGAGTGCTAACACTACCTCACCCAGGCTGCAGTAGCAGGCCTGTGGTGTCAGATTTAGTCTGCTTCCCAGGGGTGGCATAATACATGCTTCATCCCCTGGTAGGCCTGTGAAGTGCCTATGCCCTAGGTACCCAAGGTACCATATACTAGGGGCTCATAAGGTACCACAGTACCCAATCACTAGTGCATCTAGTATGCACTCAAAGTTGTTTAAAGAGAACAGAGAGACTGGGGCCCTGATTAGCAGGGACCCAGCCAGACTAAAGCCCGAAACCAGTGTATACATCAGAAAAAAAGTGGGGGAAACATAAGTGCAGATCCTACTCTCCTACATGCTTGCTCTGATTGCTGTGTGTTCACCATCAGGAGGGTATGTACTCTCCGGTTCACCTCCTACTGCCGTTCGCATGTTTCTTAATAGAATATTGTAAGAAAGTGGGTTTTTAGTTGCAAATGATGTGGGTCCTTCACTGCAACCATCTTTCTTCTGGGTACCAAGTACCCCGTCACAACACTCGACTCAGGTTAGGAAAGTAGAGCGGGCCACGGTCTCCTCAGGAGAGGTGGCATTGGCTACTATCCTAGTCCGCAGAGACACAACAAACAACCAATAAATCATTGTCCAGTCAGTGCTTTTGATTATAAAAAGAAAAGTACTATACTACGTCTGAATTTACAAATATATGCATGCTATCAGGTGAACGAAGTACCTATTGTGACATCCTGCTAACAGTTTGCACCCATGGCGAGCCCTGAACCCTGTAACTACAGTATTCCTAAATATACTAGAAACAATTCAGTGGGGTGCAGTTATCAAAAGGCTGGCCTACTGGCTTTGTTAGGGTGCCACCATATTTATAAAGGCAACACCAGAAAACACTAAACATGGTATTATCTTACAATGACATTCATTAGAGTACATAATGGCTCACTGTAAACTTTGATTGTCAATAAACCAGTTCAATGACCTTTATTAAAACATGTAATGATTCACTGTTAACTTTGTCTTGGCAATCGCGCATTTCCAAACATTTCAATAAACTGGGGGGATGAGTCTTTTTTTCTACTTTTAACATGCTGGTGCACAGCTTTAGGACCTTCCTACAGTAGGCCTTACAATCCCAAATCTTTGGCCTAAAGCACAGTCTCTCAGATTGCTTTAAGTCCATAAAAAGGTATCCCCAGGTCATGTATGTAAGGACCAAGGAGAATTCGAGTGCCACGCAAGGTTTGCTTAAAAGGCTTCTGTAATGGGCTGCTGAACTCTTGACCAAACCACTCTTTCACTTGTTGATGGTTGGCCCTGCCCCTAGTGGGACACCACAAAACACATTATGTACCTTTTTCTGGAATGCATTAGTGCTGTGACACCTCAGTGCTCTCACTCAGCTGTGCAGGCTGCAGAAGCTTATGGTGCAATCCCGCTGTTCCGTGGGTATACTTTTTAGGTCAAGCCTGGGCAATTCATGCACTGCGAGGCATCATGTCCCTAGAAGATGGGCTTTAAGCACTGTCCATGATTTCAATTGGCTTCTCTTAATGTCCTTTGTAAATGCCCGCTTTTGTTTGGTGAATAGGTTTACTAGTCCCTCCTTTTCGGCTTTCATAACCTCCCATCAGGACTGCCCCTCTTACGTGTGCTTATACGCTTCACGTTATTCCCCAAACTTCAAGAGCACTCTTTTTTTGGTTACCCTGGCTCTGCTCGTGTTCCTGTCAAGAAAACCTTTGTGGCTGCTTCATTTTTCAGCTTGGCCCATCACGTAATCTATTAATCTCCCTGTGCCGTTCCCCACACCACCTCACCTCTCCCACAACAGTGTATGCCCCCCCCCCCACCACTACTCCTTCGAGGTCACTGCTTGTTCGGGTCGGTGATTATCCAGCTTTGGCACCACCTGTGCTGCTCTTTATCTCCCTGTGATGTTCCCCACACCACCCCCACAACAGTGCATACCCGCTCCCACCACCCCTTTGAGATCACTGCTTTTTAAAACTTATGGCAGTGCTTTTTAGGACTCGCGCCTAGCGTTGCAGTGCGCAGAACTGCTCGCGCAGCGAGAGACCTCATGTAGGGGGTTTAAAAACTGACCTTGGAATCTTTCCTTTTGCCCCACGCTATTGGCCTTTGCGTGCGTCTTTTTAACAAAGACAGCACGCAATTGGCCAAATGCGGGCGCTTTGCTCCGCCCATGGCCTATTGGTGTCGGTTACCCGCACCGACGCCATGTGGTTTCAATTATCGTGCCCAGACACAGGCGCGATAATTGAAACCAGATGTCTCGCTGTGGCACACACGCACCACTCGTCTTGCTAGATCTTTTGAGGAGATATGGAAATAGGTAAACTGGTCGGTCCAACTTTGGAAATATTTTTATTCTCCTTAATATAGCAACCGGGCACGTTTCGTTAATAGTTTGTGATGCAAATGTGGTAATATTGATTTTTCACATTTTAATGTTTTCTATTGTTTCTGTTTCACTCTGACATCTCATCATTGTACAAACTGCTGCCATGATGAAAAAAGGACACGTATTAAAAAAACTCGGTCTGAAAACAAAAATTTGAACGAAACGAACGCGTTTAATTACATTTTATTTTTTGTGTGGTGCTATTCTATGTGCTTTTAACAGTAGGACATACAATCGATAATCTTCTAATGTGGTTCATGACTTGGTGAGTGCTAATATCGCTCAACAGTGCAAAATTGATAACTCAGCACCTTATAAAAAGTAAATAATATTATATTTATATTATAGTTAATAATCGTCTCTACATTGCATACAGAGTACGAAAATCATAGTGCCAAACTTTGGCTGTATCTACCCTGCTTTGATGTATTTATAAGTATTGCATAAATCTGACATGTACTGTGCTTACTGCCAGCCATACTTCTCTCGTGGGACGGCGTTAAAAGCAGCCTTTGTTACATGTTGCCTCAGCCCTGCGAGAATGCCTGTTTTCTTTACTCTGCCCACCGCGCTCCCAGCACAAGCTGTCTGTGTGTTCTGCTAGGACTGAGGATTGGGGGACCTGTCCCAGAGGGTCGCCCTTCTCGGTTTATTTGGTTTCTCGGATGCGTACTCTTCCCGACATGTCCCTCAAGTTACATAGACTTGCATCTTGCGCGGAGTACCCTGGAGATGAAAGGATGGGTGCCGGTAACACGGGAGCCCCTTGCCCAACTAAACAAGCACGTTTGCTTATGTTAAATAGCGCCACCAGTTTACTGCTAGGCGTGCCCGTAAAGGTAGGTGCTTTCATCTTCATTTAAACGATGAGAGCGCTTTTATCATAGCAAGATGCAGAAGCTAACCGTGTAAGTAAACACATCGAGTTATAATAGTTACATTGGTGGTTAGATGGGCAGCACGGGTAGTCAAAAAGATAGCAGATTTTCGGGAGTTCTAAATGAATAAACATATATAATGATACATTGATTTACAACTGTGTACATATGCAGCTCAAAAAGGAAGCACACAAACTGATGGAACGATTTGTGTACGGTTGTATATGTACCCTATCTATTTAGCTTCCTGATTTACATAAATAATTTTCAGTGGAGAAAATTGCACAATGAAGCCCTCCATATCAGTGGGTGAGAGGTGCACAGTTGAGCCCGCCCTCTTCGGGTGCAGGACCCTTGAATTGAACTTCTTTTTCTGCGCTCCAGCCCCTCTGGCCTACATTCCCCGACAGTAAGCCCCCTCTGCCACTGCCGGCAGCACCTCTCAAGGCCCGGCCAGCCTGGTAGAGGAGCACGAATGGGCTTTGCCCGTGCTGTCGGAGATCACTCATGGGGTGGCATCGGCCGCTGCTCGGGTGCGCCTCGATAGGCACTGTGCCCCCTCCCTCCACGCCTGCATTCGTACTGTGATCCTAAACTCACCTTCAACTGAAGGCTGGAATTTTGGTGGATTCAACAAATATTCGGATTTGAAATCGTCTCATGCACACACCTGACTCTTCACAGTTGAAGGGAGACCATGCTATATTTTCCTAAATATATATGTCTGCTATTTTTAATCTACCGCGGCATCTATTCATTTTTAGGCCTTTTACGCTATTTTAATTGTAAAATGAACTTGAAGTTGCCAGGCCAAATATGGCTTCAGTTTTTAGGTATTCGCCCCTTACTGTAAGAATTGTGTTCACTTTGCTCATAATGCGCCAGTCAGACTTCTAACTGATGCAAGTCACTCCTTAAGATATATGTAGTGACACACTTATTTTGCTATCAACACAAAACAACTTTTGTGGCTCTAAACTAAAGCAACGACTTCATGGTGTAACTTCCATTTAAGGCAAACCTTAGAGTGGCAGGGCTCCGATACAAACGCACCACTGTACCTAGAATCGAGCACAGCAGGTGATGTAACACGGCGGCTGCCATAGGTCCCCACAAAAGCTGCATTGTTCGCGGGGCAGAGGCGGCCGTGCACGTCTTCCCGCCGCGGCACCTGACGGCCTGTTCTGCAAGCACCCGCGCCCGTGGGACGTGCACACGCAGTCGGAATCCTCGGATCACAGTCCCCGTCGCAAGGTATTGCACTACATCTGTTCGTGGCTGCCTTTTACCTCTGTCACTGCCGCACGGAAAGCATGTACCAGTATGCAGAGTAGAAATAATCACCTCCGGGTAATTGCCGCGCTTTACAAATTTCAATAACATAACATAACTCTCTCTCTCCCACCCATATTTTCCCTCTGCCCCCACAGCCATTTCTCACGACTGTCTGTTCTGACGCCCCGGCCGTCTTTCTGTTTTTTCTTTCCTGTCTGTTCTCTCATCATTCCACCTTAATGTTCGTTTACTCTCTATTCACCCTTTGCCCCTTCTCTCTCTCTCTTCTGTCCCTTCCCCCTTCACTCTGTCTTACTATTCATTTTTTTCTTCCCATCACACTCTTTATCTCAGCTCATTTCTGTCTCCATGTTAATATCGCTCTCCTTTCCACACTCTTCCACTTCCTTTTTTAATTTGTTTCTACCAATTCATACAAACCAACGAAACATTTGCAGCACAGGTACACATTCCTGGATATGAAAGGTAAAAGAAATATGGCCAGACAATCGCAATAAAATCATGAAATTAGCATACTGAAATCAATGATTGTAACACTACTAGTAAGACAATTATCCTTTACACAGTCTTATTCTAGTGACCTTCTGCCAACTTATACTTAACAGCATCACTCGCAACAGTGCAGGCACCTGCATTATTCAGTTTCATTAGCACCGTTGGTTTGACCTAAACTGTAAATATTGCATTTCCAGCCCATTTTCGATAGTTAAGGGGAATACATAAATCTCGAAGCTTATCAGATCTGCCCATTTAACGAAAGCATGTATAATTGAAGGAAAGCACATTGTTAGGCTGTGGAAAGAGAGGTCCAGCCCTGATGTGAGCCGTGGCCGAGCTCCTGTACAAGCAAAACTTTCTAGCGTAAAAAGGTAAAAACAGGTTTTTTTCGAGGAATTCCAAACGTATCCTTGAAAGTGTGGCAGAAGCAACAAGACATAACTCGGGAAAAAAGTGCACGTGAAACAAGAAGAGGAACACCAAAACGACATTATATTTAAGAACTAACAGTATGGTGTGAGGTAATAAAAAATAACATAACAAGCATTTGCAATGCAATAGGTCTCGCATTTGCGAGAGTTTGAGCTAAGTTTTGAAAATCTGCAAGAGGTGCGCAAACACACACTTTAGGCTTATACTCCTTGCTTACGAGAAGCAAGACTGGCAGTATCTGCCTCTTTTACTGCCAGCCTTGCTTCTCATAAGCAAGGAGTATAAGTACAAAGTGTGTGTTTACGCACCGCTTGCGGGTTTTCAAAACACATAAATAAAAGGCATTGTCATTTACAATGCCAATAGCTCAAACTCTTGCAAATGCGAGACCTATTGCATTGCAAATGCTTGTTTACCTTAGGCGCCCACAATGCCATCCCACCCGTCGCTGCTTCTAAGGACGCAAGTTCCTGACCGCCACAGCCCTCCCCTACCCACGTCTCTAAATAGGAGACCGGTGCAAATCTTCGGCACCCCCTATGCCATCCTGCCCATCACTGCTGATTTGGAAGCAAAATCTGTAGTCTAGAGTGTGACCTAAAAACATTTCCATTACAACGCCAATAGCTTTCACTCTAAAAACATATGAGACCTATTGCATTGCAAATGCTTGTTGTTTTAGGCGATCTCACGCTGCAAAATGCTTTTTGTTGCTTAGTGCTGTAATAGGCGCCTAACCCCAATCGAGCATGCATGATCTTCCACTCCGGGGGAAGCACTAAAGCACCCTTGTCCCCTGCCAGCTCCCTGGCGCCTGGCTAGACTTTCATGGCTAGTACAGGAGCTAGCAGCTTTCTTATTTCCTGCACATGTGCAACATGGTTGGTAACCACAGACATCGTGCCCCCGCTCCTTTCCAGAAACAAGCACCGGGGGACCACCTGGCTCCTCTCCCATGTCTATCGCCTACTCAGGGAGTCTGAAGGCTGTCCTCTTCTGTCCCTGGGGAGATGGGGCCTCCAGGCATTTAGTTTCGGCCTTGCTTCTTACTTCATTTTCTCATTGGTCCCTGGAATTAATAGAGGTCCCTATGGACGGTAAAGGAAATAAGGGGGGGCGGGGGGGGGGCTGCAGAAATGTCTTTTCTCTTGGGTCCTCTGACTTTCACAGGGAGATTCTAGAAAGGTGGGGTGGAGTGTGGTATGCATATCCCAGCAAACTGGTCCCTCTGTGTGGTCGACCTTCTCACTTAGGTTTCTAGATCCCTTGTGAGCAGATTTTGAAGAGTGTAGTGTCTTTTGCTCCAGGTGGCCACCTCTAGTCACCCAGACTATTAATCCTAAGCCTCTATATTTTTGTGTCCTTCTGAGAGCTTGCCTTTCCCACTGCTCTCCTTCCGATAAGGGAGCGCTCAGGAACTGCCGTCCTGCCCTGTTCATCCCTTCCAGGGACCTTGCTTCAGTCTGGGTACCTAGCACTTCTCTTGGGCCCGGGGACTTACTTGTCAACACCCCGGGTCTCCAAGGCAGAGTGCCCTCCCTGTCTGCACTCATCAGACCCTGTGCTTTACTAACTGCTTGCAAAGCATCTGTATGTCAGCAGCAGTCGGTAAACTCCTTCCTCAGGTCGCACACCTGCAGGACCCGCCACAGAAGCTCAAGGGGAGCAATGCAGGGCCCCTGTCCCTGGGGGGTGTAGGAAGGCTAGCGCCACTGGCCCTGGAAAAACCAGGCATAGCTGTCCAATCCAAGGGTGACGCATCATCACTTCCCTATACTCCAACCCTCATCCACAGCGTTTTGTAAATTTCGGTGAGGATGCTGTTAAGTGGTCTAAGAGATTAAGTCCTGCCCCTAACTGCCACAGCTTACTGGTTCTTTCCCTCCAAAACTTCAAAGGACAGCTTCTCCTGTGACTGGCTCCAGAGGTTTGGCTATCCTCATTTGTTTCACTGGCACTGAGTCTATCCAGGCCAGGTTCAGTGTTAAAAACTAAAGATCACATGCAGATTCCATCCACACCCATCCCTTTCCCAGGAACATACGCAAGCAGTAGCAAATGGCCCTATTGTGCCTTGAAGCCCTTGATCCTCCAGCTGCTCAGCAGAGTAGTTAACTTGACCCAGCAGGGTGTTACAAAGGAAGGGTGCCCGAGAAAAATGATTAATCCTGAAGAGCCACAAGGAGTGCAGATAGGTGGTAATTAATGTCAGAAGTACATTCGGTATCCTGATTTATCATATGAGTAGTGTCACACACTCGTTTCTAGGCCTAACAATAGAAAAACTGTACTTTGGGGCAGATTTCGCCCATAGTCTACAATACAGTGAACTACTCTACATACATCAGTGACGCAATACAGATGTACATACTTGCGTTATTAATGACCACTCATATTACTAGGCCACAACAGGTCAGCACCCAGTTGTGGCGGATGCTCTTTGCGGTAGGCTAACTGTTTGCAGGTAATGGGCTACGGTAGACAGTAGTCTCACATGCTCAGCGCACACACATGCATGTGCACACGTGTTCTCATGCAGCCAGCCCCAAAGCCTCTAATTCTAGCTGCGCAACAGCGGTCCTTATATTAAAAGGTAGACACTGGCAGTTAGCACTCCTAATACATGAACAGGACTTACAGTGACTGAAACTCAGTTATTTAGTGGCTCTTTGAGCCGGGGAGTCGACGGGCTCCGGTTACGCACCTGCGTTGCTACGAGAGGTACATACCTGATAATGATTTTAGCAGCCTACACAGCAACCCTGCACTCTTTCCTACTCCCTGCTGACGAGAGGCAACAACCTCGAAACACGTGTCCAGGGATGGCTAACGCTATTCACACTTGCACTCACAACACGAGCATAGGTGTATCCGCCGACGCTGACTACAGGGACCACAGTTCTTTGGGGTAACACGCAGGTAGGTCAGCAGTGTGCGACCATTTGGATTTAGTTATTTAGTGGCTCTTTGAGCCGGGGAGTCGACGGGCTCCGGTTACGCACCTGCGTTGCTACGAGAGGTACATACCTGATAATGATTTTAGCAGCCTACACAGCAACCCTGCACTCTTTCCTACTCCCTGCTGACGAGAGGCAACAACCTCGAAACACGTGTCCAGGGATGGCTAACGCTATTCACACTTGCACTCACAACACGAGCATAGGTGTATCCGCCGACGCTGACTACAGGGACCACAGTTCTTTGGGGTAACACGCAGGTAGGTCAGCAGTGTGCGACCATTTGGATTTAATACAGTGAACTACTCTACATACATCAGTGACGCAATACAGATGTACATACTTGCGTTATTAATGACCACTCATATTACTAGGCCACAACAGGTCAGCACCCAGTTGTGGCGGATGCTCTTTGCGGTAGGCTAACTGTTTGCAGATAATGGGCTACGGTAGACAGTAGTCTCACATGCTCAGCGCACACACATGCATGTGCACACGTGTTCTCATGCAGCCAGCCCCAAAGCCTCTAATTCTAGCTGCGCAACAGCGGTCCTTATATTAAAAGGTAGACACTGGCAGTTAGCACTCCTAATACATGAACAGGACTTACAGTGACTGAAACTCAGGTGGTGAGACTCATGTCAGAAGTTAATAATCAAGGGAGCCCGAAAAGCAAAAATTCACAGTGATTAGATCAGGTCAGGCCCATTTCTCACATATGTTATTTTCTTGTGAAATGTTCTGTTTGCTGTTAGGCGGAACACATTTTCACCTTACACAAAAAACATGTGGCTCCTTCACGAAGGTGAAGGAAGGCAGTGCTGTTAATACTTTTTTAACAGTTTTAACAAGACTACGCTAGCCTCTTTCACTGCGTCCAGATCTTAATCCTAACCCGTCAAGATCTTCATCTTAGTCCACCCAGATCAAGACTGGTAGATGCGTTCTTCAACCCACTGGACTCGAGAGTCTTGCCCACCTTCGTGATGCACCTTAGACTGCCTGGTTGGTAGAGAGACTCAACAGCGTGAACTAAAGCAAGCTTTCAGTAATGGGTGGTTGCTACAGGGCAAGGACTACCATATGTGATATTATGGCTACTGTAGTTCAGAGCGCCTCCTTATTGTTCATAAGGCAGTTTGTATCCAACAAAGCTGGCAGAGGAGCAATTGAGCCATCAGGGGAAAAGAAAGTGGGCACATCCTCCTCCTTGATTTGTTTGGTAGTCACATGACCAAAGTTGGCTCTGGCATAATGTCGCCACAAAACATGCAAAATGTACACGATCACCGGGGCTTGTGACATAGACATTTTGCTTCCTATGACAAAGCAGGAGAACACTTCTAGTAGGAGTCTGAATAACAGGCAGGCAACGTCCGCAGAGTGTTGCAAAGCTGCATTGGATTTCACTTCCACATATTTTGTTAACTTCTAAGTCGTTTCAAGTAGAAAGCTTTTTGAAATGACATATTGTGCAGGAGATGACGGATTGTGATGCAAACCAAGTGAATCATTAGTGATACAAATTCAAGCCACATAATTCCATTTAACCTCAATATAAAATGATGTACCATTGCCTAAAAAAGATGCATGTTTCAGTTTTTTAATTCCGCTTTTAATTCCTCAGGTCATTTATCAATTGGTTTGTGTCAACTGGAATGTGGTTGACATTACAGGTAAACATAGTCTTTGTTCTATGTTATAGGCCTTGTTTCTATGATTGAAGAAGTAGCCAAGGATTCCTGTGACACCCTTAGTAATAACGCAACGACTATTGTTCCCCCAAAACCTACCTGAGAAAATCAAAAGCAGATTTCCAATTTTAAACAAATGTCCATTTTTGTTGTAGGTATTGCAGTATGTAACGTGCCTGCAGCATCCGTAGAGGAGACAGCAGATTCTACTATGTGCCACATTTTGAATCTATACAGGCGAACCACGTGGCTACACCAGGCATTACGGGAAGGCACAAGAGTGCAGAGTGTGGAACAGATTCGAGAAGTAGCTGCTGGAGCTGCAAGGATCAGAGGGGAGACCCTTGGCATTATTGGATTAGGTAAAAGAAAAATTTGAAATGCATATATTCTGATCTCTAAATATATTGAAAACTGTGAAGTAGTTTTGTTCTCCTTCCCATCTTTCTCTACTTTTTTTTCTCTCCATTTCTTATGTTGTTGTCTTGTGCCCCTGCTCCTATACTACCCTTTAGTTCTCCAACTCTTTGTTAACAATTAATTTGTCATGCCTTTCTGTATGCTTTATTTTACATGACATAACTATGCACGATGTTGGACTGATGTAAATAAGAAAAAGATAAAATATGAAATGTACAGGAGAATGCGTATTGCTAGCTTCATTTGCCAGGTTAATGACCAGATGGAATATTTGGGGAAACCTGTATCTGATTTGATTTATCTTAATAAAAAAAGTTGCATTTTCAATTGTGACAAACTTTATTTAAAAACCTAATCTCTACAAAGTTGTCTGTGCTTAAATACATCAAACCTGCTAAACAAACATTATTTTAAGCAAGGAAATAAAATTTACTGAGATTTAAATGCAAATATCCTCATTACATCTTAAAAGCAAATTTCTTCGGTTCTCTATTGTTGGATATTATGGTGTATTTGTCAATGGATATATTGAATATTATAGCATGTTGCAGAATCTCAAAATGTTCAGTCATTGTAATGGAATAAAAGTTGTGCAATATAATTATGCAACTTTTAATAGTTTGATCCAGAATGCGCTCCACTGCATGAACTATCTTTGACACTTGTCCTTAAAAGTATTATAATCAATGTTCACTACAAATGTCTATTTTGAACTCTTCACCACTTTGTTAGAGTTGATGAACAAGACTTTTCAACCCTATCCAGGTTAAGAGTGCCTGTGACAAGGGTTGCACAAACCTTCCTTAAATCAGTGCATTCAGTTACTAAAGTTAGATTTTGGCCCTGCAGCTAAGCTTCATACATTTAAACTTTCAGACAATCATAGATTCAGAAAGGACATTCAATGCTGTGTCAAAAACTGGAGCATAGAGGGGCGTGGCTTGGCGCCAACGACTATGGCCGCCTAAGGAGAGAGCTCCGCCGGAGCTGAGCCCGAAAACCCATCAAATCCGTCCTAAATCCGGCAGGCTACACTCAAATATCGTGTGGTGCGGAGGAGACTTGCAGACAGAGCCCGCGGCGCGCATCGGCAGCTCCGGGATGCCGTCTGACCATGCGGAGCACTGGGAAACCCTCAGAGGTGGCCTCGTGGACATCAAAAGTGGACTCGGGACTCCTTTCCGGTGGCTTGTGAAACTACCCTGCGCCGCGGCTTATTCAACTACGGAGGTGGCGGGGGGCACGTGCAAACATCGGGGGCGACACCGTTGCGGCGGGGCCTGGGACTGCTGCTGACTATCGGGTAAGTGCCGGCCGTGCAGGGGCCCGCATCCGCATCCTCAAGCGCGAGTCCCACTGACTCAGGCACCCTAACGTTCCAAACCCCCTCGGGCCCAACCCCCCCCCGCATCGACGCTACTCACCTGCCCGGTCGAGGGCTGGGGGACCACATTTCAGGCGACTGGAGGGAAAACGCGGGAAGGCGGAGACCTGTGGGGGCTGGAGAGGGGAGTGTCTCCTTAACCACTAGACCCAGTGGTGGCCAACCCGGAGGCAGATGCAGGTGCGGAGCTTGAAGCAACAGAGGACGAGGGCAAAATCGCACCCTGGGCATCGAGGGGGCTTCGCTGAGAGTTGACCTCCTTCACTGACTTCCGAGCGAGAGCAGGCAACGCAAATACTATTGCCGCCCAAACTTGAGTCCAATCAGTACTGTGGAGGGCTGACCTGCCCAGTGGCGGTGGATCACGGTGTGAGGAAGTGGAGGCAGGCATATTCAGTGGTAGCGACTTGCACATTGATTGGTTACAATGGGGGGGGAGGGGGGCCCTGAAGCCCGAGGGACTGCAGACACCGAGGAGCGGAGGGGCAGTGCCTGATGATCGCGGACTAGCATTACCAGGAGCGCGACTATCGAGTGGAAGACGTCGGCCACAGGCGGTGCTGAACCAGGCCCTAACAAAAGCTCCGGTACCACCAATCGCGGTGGAACGGAGTTCTGCGACTGCTGAAATGAAGCCCAAGGGTAATGCAACAGTCCAGACAAACAAATTGGACAAATATGCGGTCCCAAAACCACTCCCGCAAGACGAAGAAACTGCAGGGGACCAAACTGCGACACCCGAGCCGTCGTTAGCGTCAATAGTGGCGGCCATCCAAGTAGTGGGGACCAAGCTGGAGACGAAAATCGACAAGATGTCCATCGAAATGAATCTCCTGCGGGCGGACCTGAACAAAACATCTGACAAAGCTAGATCCAACGAATCGGACATCCGGGAGCTCCAAGCCTCTGCCAAGAAGCTTGAGAAGAGAGTCAGGGAACTGGTCCAACAACACCGCCAAGTAAGCTCGAAGACCAAGAAGGAAGGGCCCGCCGCAACAACATAAGGGTGGTAGGAGTGCTGGAGGGTTCAGAAGGGCCCAGCATGGACCTCTTCCTCGAAGACTTGATCCTCAACCATCTGAAACCAAAGCGGCTCTCGTCCATGTTCACGATTGAAAGGGCACACTGGGCGCCAATCCCCAGGCATAAGCCAGGTGCGCCCCCGAGGACCATAATCTCTAAAATCCTTAACTATAGGGACCGGGACGCCATCTTGCAGGCCGCCAGGCAACAGGGAGACTTGCCCTTCGAAAACGCAACAGTCCGATTCTTCCCAGATTTCACGCTCAAAGTGGAACGGGATCGGCGCTCCTTTGACGGGGTGAAAGCGACGCTACGTCAAAGAGGACTTAAGTACATGATGTTCTTCCCGGCAAAGCTTAGTCATAGCTGACGGCAAATCCCTCTTCTTCGCCACGCCATCGGAGGCACAAGATTGGCTGGACAGGACACCGCACAGGGATCGGCGACTGTCACCAGCGACGACTGAAGAGACACTCATGCCAAGTCACCGGGATCTTCAGACGGAAGATCAGATATCGACCGGCGGAGTCAGCGCTCCTGGCGGTCAAGGTCAAGCAGCCCTGGCGCAAGAGCCACACTGAGAAGCTAAGTGGTCCACACTGACTGCTGCAGACAGCACTAACACACCTCGACAACATGTAATGTAATGTCTAAACCTTGTTTACGACCGGGGGGGGGGAGGAGGATTCCCGGTGCGGCGCCATCCAGGCGAATATGGTGCTTCCCGCGCCAAAGGCCAGCCTTGGGGGTACACTGAAGGCCACAGACAGTGTTATACTTTGAATACCCGAAGTGAACTAGCGGACTGGCCAGCAGATCCTTTGGTGACTGTGGGGCTTCCAGGCGGGGAGAGTATAGGGTATGCACTACAATGAGACTTCTGGCATAGTGTGGGTGCATAAACCTGATAAATTTGTTAGAGTATGGGGACAGACCTCCGGCGACTGGAGTTGGTGCTAGTGCACTTCCCCACTTACCTGTTGACGGGGGGGGGGGCTTCTCTCTAGGGCGATAGGCACTTTGCTAGTTGGGGATGTGGGTCGTTCTAAACCTACGTGGCAGGGTGGGGGGGCAGTGGGGTTCGAAGCATAAATGTTATGTACAATTTGTTTGTGGTTTTTGGGGGGTGGGGGTTCATGTTAGTCATGTGGGAAAAGTAATAAAGTGATTGAACAGTGTTACAGGGTATACGGATTGCGCAAACGAATAACTTTAAATGATGAATACGAGGTGGGATAAAAGTCTTAAAATCCTTAGTTGGAATGTCAATGGGCTAGGGGACAAGGTTAAGAGGGGTATTGTTCTTCAATACGTTAAACGTCATCTCCCAGGTGTTGTCTTATTGCAGGAAACACACCTGGTTGGGAACAACTTCCAGGCGCTTAGCAGATGGGGCTACAAAATGGCGACACATGCCTGCTTCACAAAAGGGTCCTGAGGTGTGGGCATTCTTGTAAGACGGTCCTTCCTGATAGTCATTGAATATACCTGGACCGATCCACTGGGCCGCTTTGCGGTACTCTCGGGAAGATGGGAGGGGTGCACACTCACCATAATGATGGTCTATATTCCACCAGGTCTTCAAACCCTATCATACCAAGAACTGGGCAGGCTTCTCCTTTCCCTTCCTGAGGGACAACTCATACTGGGTGGGGACTTTAACACAGTATTTTCAGGTAGGCTTGACAGACGCCCACCCCGAGACTTCCCTCCAGGGCACACGTGGCTTTCCAACCTCCTGGAAGCATTCGGCCTAACAGATTTGTGGCGTACAAGTCACCCAGACCTCCAACACTACACATTCTTTTCTGGCCCACACCGCACCCTCTCCAGTATAGATTACATACTTATGCCCTTGCAACAAGACACCGCCATTCAGGAGATTAAACACCTACCACGGAGCATATCAGACCACTCACCCGTATGGGCACATCTCACTATGGGAGAGAAAAAGGTAGGCTGTGTTGCGCCTATAAGACCCTGGCTTCTCCAGAGACCAAAACTGAGATAACCCGCATGATCGGTCAGTACTTCCAGGAAAACAAAGGGACGGTAGAGTCCCCTACCACTCTTTGGTAGGCGTTCAAAACAGTGCTGAGGGGTAATGCCCTCTCAGCCATAGCCGGGCAGCGCAAAGAGAAAGAAAAACAAATGCTCATCATCGAGCGCGACCTACTTGAACTTAAGACGGCCGCACAAGCAGATGGAGACCCGGTGGCTCTACACCAAATGCAGATCAAGGCGGCCGAATGTAAGGAATTGGATACTGAAGCCGCTAAAAACCTTGTGAGGACCAGGGATGGGCGGTTATATGACCAAGGGGATAAAGCGTGCAAAATGATAGCCTGGCTAGACAAAAAAGAGAGGGCGCAAAGAGTGGTGGCTGAGATTAAAACAGACTCAAACCGATAATAACCAAACAAATCCACCCAGACCAATTGGGCTTTATGCCACACCGCAACACCGCACTGAATCTAAGACGACTCCATGGTGTGTTGGGACGCTGCCACGTGATTCAGGAGGACGCAGTGGTGGTCTTGTTGGACGCCACAATGGCATTCGACACACTTGAATGGGCCTACCTGATGGCGGTACTCAAAAAGTTTTGCTTCGGCCCTAATTTCATTGGGTGGATATGGCTCCTCTATACGGAACCGCTGGCCCAAGTAGTCGTCAACAACAAAATATCTGAGGTGTTCAACCTGGAAAGGTGGACATGACAGGGCTGCCCCCTCTGCCTCCTGCTCTTTGCCCTCTCCCTCGAACCGCTCGCAGCTTGGATACGGCAGGACTCCTCGATGCGGGGACTCAAATGGGCCGAGGGATGGGAGGATCGGATCTCGCTCTACGCCGACGACATCCTCTTATATCTTGCTTCCCCCTATAAGTCGCTGAGAGTGGCTTTGGACATATTCACTAGTTTTGGGAGAAACTCTGGTTACAGCATTAACTGGGGGAAATCGTTGCTCTACGTTTTACATGGCAAAACCCCCTCTATTCAACATCACTGCCCGATCCAAACAGCTACGGAGGGGTTCACAAATCTCCGTGTTTTCATCACCACAGACCTGACAGCCCTCTATGAGAGGAATCTCCTACCACCCCTGCAAAGGTTTAAACGTGACACCGCCACATGGAAGAAGCTCCCGTTGTCCCTGCTGGGAAGGGCGGCTCTTTTTAAGATGATGACATTACCGCGTTTTCTACATGCCCTCCAGAACTACCCAGACCTAGTCCCACATAAATATTTCAAAGAGATTAAAGCCACCCAGAGGGACCTACTATGGGATGGGACTCCGCGTGTCTCGCTCTGTAAACTGACACTTGGCTGGTATGATGGGGGTATAGCACTTTCTGACATCCGGAAATACTACTGGGCAGCACACCTCTCGGCCATCAATCAAGGTACATACTGTAGTGGCGACGACCCCGGCTATGGGATGGATAGGTGGCTCCTTCCGGGTGGGAACTTCGAGGCGGCGTTCTACTCCAAACCTAATAAATACCCCCTCACAGGGCCCACAAGACACTCGGTCCAACTCTGGCATATTGTAAGCCGTAATCTGGGATGGGCTGATACTCACACTGGCTACCCCACTCTGGGTTTCTGAACGACTGGGCATGCTGGGTCGATCTAAGGGGTTCGACAAATGGGACCTGATAGGGATCTCCCACGTAAAGGATCTTTGGGGGCCGATGGCATGGTGTCGTTTGCCTCACTGCAGCTGACTTACGAACTAGCACACTGTGAGTTCTTCAGATATGCGCAGGTTAGGCATTTACTTCAGGCACACATTCCAACAGGAACGTCCCTTCCAGAGTCCTCCCCACTCGAGGATAGGCTGCATGACGGCTATCTGCCAGAAAAGGCCATATCTCTCACATACAAGAAACTTATACATCACACCCCTTACCCCCTGGTGGATCTGTAGGGAAAATGGTAGCGGGACGGTCTAGAGATAGATGAGGAGGAGTGGAGGGAGGCGCTCTCCTCCCCCAAGGAAGGGGCTATCAGTGAAACTGAGACTGATTCAACGAAAATACTGCACCGAGTATACCTATCTGGTACTTGGCTGGTCCTGATGGGCAGGAGTGATGAGGGATCCTGTAGGAGACAATGTGGTTCTGAGGGGACATACATGCATATACTCTGGGAGTGCCCATTAATACAAGCGTACTGGAAGCAGGTACATGAATGCATGAGTATAGTCTGGGGGGGTAGAAATGCGGCTTGAAGCCAAAAGGTGTCTTTTAAACATCTGGGAACCGACAGACCTGACGGCAAAAGGTAGAATCTAGGTGACGCTTGGTCAGTCCATAGTGAAACGTAACATCGCACGCCTATGGGGGGCAGTAACACCACCAACGATTAGTGCATGGAAAAACGATATGGACTGAAACATGCTGCAGGAAAAAACAGTGTATACAGCCCGGGGTGGAAAGTGTACCGTGGCAATATTTGTGAGCCCCCCTTGATCCCCTCAATTGAAGAATCACTAACGCTCTAATTTGATATGTAACACGATCCTCCCACAATGTATAACATCTAACAGCTGTGATATTTGTGTACGATCCCGGAAATGTAACACTGAAACAAGAAATGATCACCTGTATGTAATGACCACAATGTAAGTTTGTACCAATAAAAAGTTATAAAAACTTTTTTTTTTTTTTTAACTGGAGCATAAAACCTATTGTGATGAATAAATATTTCAGCTGAATCCTCACCTTATAATTCTCATCCTAGTGCCACACTGCACCCAGAAACTTGTTCCACCAGTAATATCTCTCCAGTCACTAGGTACAACCGCATGGCCTCAGCTGCAGTTCCACCCGCCACAGATGTGACAGCATCAAAATACATAATATCAGGGGTGTGGAATTTAATAAAATATCTACTTGTCCATGGGGCAGGTTGCTTCATAAATCCACTTGTCCCTTTGTTGCCATGCAGTGCGGTGGCAAATTATGGCAGCAATCTCATTGTATAAGAGCTCTGATATAGCCTCTCTGATTATGCCAGTGCTCATACCATAGTAGTGTTTGAATACTAGCAACCTTTGTTGCCACGTTTCTGCAGATCTACGTTCTGGGGCTGAAGGTAGTGGTACGCAATGGTTCCAAGGTTAGAATGCCCTTTTGAATCTGTGCAAGCCTACTAACTTGCATGTTTTAAGGGTTTTCAACAACTCTTCTCCAATCTTCTCCCATACTGAGAAATATTGGAAATTTACTCCTGACAATGGCAGATGTAAACCTTCTTCCAGAGTTGGGGAAAAAAAGTGGTTGGAGGGAAGCGAACTTGCAAACACTCAGATTTTCGCATGACCAAATCTACACATGCAAATTTGCTCATGCTAAAATGCAGTTCCCAAAATTTTCTACGAGTACTATTTCCTGCAATACTTCTGTAATGTGAATTCATGAAAGCCGTATAATTGCGCTTACTGCAAGGACATATACCATGGGTGCACTTTTGAGACTTTCTTTAATAACTGGGACCCTAATTTGGTCTGGCATTAACCATGAACTTTTGTGTTTATTAAAATTTCGTCTCTCTGTATCAGCTGGCTTCACTGTGAGTGACAGCATTCTGATCTTTCACAAGGAGCATAGCGGTACGCAAAGTAGTTTGGTTCCGTGCCAATAACTACTGTGGCAGTGTGTACTTTGAGACCAAAAACAATTTTTGCTTTTGCCAATGTTTGTTATAATGGTGAGGGCCCGGCAGCTCCCACAATAATAAGGTGTTACAAAAACCATGCCAAAACAAGTCCCACAATGACAAAACTAAAAAGCTGACCACCAATTTAAGACCTACTGGCTTTGTCAGTGCTTATTTATTTTTATGTTTTCCATAATCTTATTGAAACTGGTTACACTGAATTTCCATTATGAATATTTTTGGGAAATACTAGCATGCATCAACACATTTTACTAAATGATGCTGCAAAGAAATGGTACTTGAAATTTTACAGTAGTTTAGAAAAAAATGTTTTTCCTACCTTCATTTTTTTTTTTAGGAGCAATTTTATTTTAAAAGCAAAGAATCATCAATCTTGATTTCAAGCTTTTGCAAATTTTTAATCGGAGAGCATTCTGGGAGCATTAGACAGCCTCATATTGCTAAACGTTGAAAACGTGTGTACACATTTTTAAATTGGAACCACTGTCAGTAGTGCAGTCAGAGCTTACAACATTTTCTTAGAGCACTCACCCTAATAATAAATGCTTTCAGTTAATGAACCATAAATACAAGTTTGAACAGCATTAACTTTTGGACACAAATATTACCTTAACTGCATACAGTGCCCTTCCCTGATCCATAATGTGGTACTGCAAATTGGCAGCCAAAGGGTCTGTGCTGCAAGGCTTTGGGCCTACTTGTCCCAAGGACAAAATACACATGAAAACTTGTTGCCCTTGACCCGAAACAATATGTCCTGGCCATCAGGCTGTGGGAATTTCACGTCCCTGACTTAGGGCCGAAACAGGTGCACTGGTGTTCAGTCCTGTTTTTCTGTGCTTCATCTGCACTGGTCCAGAGCTTTTGTCGGTACTTTACGGATTAAATTCCTCAGCTTTTGACAGAGACTAGGTCAAATGGCTCCTACATTTCTGGGGTAAAGCCTTGTTGCAGATGCTGTTCGAAGTTCTTGTGAGACCCACCTGATATCTGCATGTGGTGTATTAGATACAAACATGACTCTTCGTCCTGCAACTCCTATTCCGTAATGCTGAAGCATTCCGCCACTCTACTTCAGGCAAATCAAAAGGAGAAATCCTCATCTTCAAGAAAACAGTTCTTTTCCTGGGACTGTTTCGTGTCTCGGATTTTTTCCCAGTGCTGGGTACTACCTCATCATCGTAGCTGATTCCAACAAATCTGATTTTCTGACTCAATCAGCTGACCATGCACAGGTTAAAGTCTTCTAGTTAACTATTTTTGATTTCTTCAGGGCCGCTCCTTTACCCTTTGGGCCAGTCCCCAAGGGGAGACCGGATTGTGCAGATTTGATGTCTTTGTCACCTTGTAAAGAAGACGGTGCCCTCCAGTGTGCCATTCCCTGTGTGTTTTGAGCCACCTGCGACACCAGTTCGGCTCTCAAAGTTAGATTAAATCATCTCACTGGCAAAAGAGAAAGTTAAGGCATGTTTAAATGATGAGCCTGTGACTCAGATCCTTGCCAGGACCCATACATTTGCCGATTGAAAGAACGTTTTGGGTCTGACTCCTGATGCTCTTGTAAAGACTGATATGTGATCTAGCTGTGCAAAGATGATTGCTCAGAGTGTGATAACCTGCACAAATTCGTAGAAAGTCTTCCCTGTGATGACAAAAAGCAGCAGAACCATTGGAGATGACCCTTTCCTATGCGGAGGAATTTTAACGGAGATCTTGCTTCCCTCCTGTGCCGGTTGTAAGCCTCTGCTACCTTTCAGTGAGGTACTCTCAGAGCCTGTGCTGGCTCCTTGGAAAAAGCCTTCTTGGGCTTGGCAGTCCACAAACAAATTGTTTGACACAAACCTGCCAATGTGAACCAAATTTCTTGGATAGTTTGATTGTCCAAGCCTCTTTAGCAAAATTGAATTCAAATATCTTTCCTAGGACCCATTAAGCTGAGAGTCTAAGAGGTTGGACTCTATGGGATGATAAAGTATTTTCTTTCTGGCAGCTTCACCCTTTGTACTGTGAACACCATGTGTTTTCTGGGCCTCTTTATCTACATCCTGAGGAAACTGTCCATAACTAACTGTTAACAATCTCTCTGATCACATGAAATAGCCCTCACCCATCTGGTCAACAATGGTCTGGATGCTTAAACAAAAAATCCTGAAGTGTGACTTAGATTCTACAGACATAATAGCTTTATCGATGGGCATAACTGTCATCTTACTCTGCAATGTTCCATGCATTTCTCCAGAGATGTCCAAGCCACACTCATGGAAATGTTATTCTGTGGACAGTGTCTATATCTGGGGAGAAATCTGACTCCTGTTTGGAACTTTTTTAAAACCGCAGAGCTACGGCTTACTTCTAGGGCCAAGCCTCAACAGGGCAATTCCACTAAAAGTATAGAATTTGTTTTAGGCTGCTTCGGGGTTTAGTAATCCCAACAGCTATAGCCTTCACCGACCATTCATAAGCCGCTACAAATGTACCATATCTCTTTGAACCGGGGTTGATCTAGGGGATCCTTTCATCAATAATAGCAGTAGATCCAGTCCCTGCTATAGTTCTGTAGCTCTTCGACCATGAAGCCTCACCCCTAAGCCACAATCACCCAGTGGGTGAGAGGGTCTTCTATTTTTCTACCAATTGGTAGAGACTCGTAACATATTGCTCTGGTATCCATTCAATTCACAAGGCCTACACCATGCCTGGGGTGAATTGCCTGACGTCGCTGGACCTCCAGGATTCCTATTTTAAACTACCCATTCTCCACGCCTATAGGTATTCATTGAAGTTCACTGGGATGTCCCTTTGATTTATGAGTTCACAATCCTGCCATTTGGTCTAACTACCTCATCACCTGTTCTCAAAAAAGTGGAGGCAATTGTTATGGCTTCACTACAGAGATCAGCTCATGTATTTCCTCACTTTAATATCTTGATGTTTGTTAGATCTGGGGGTCTCTAGTTGGCAGGGTAGGCACCACTGTCCAAGTAGGGACCCTTGCTTCTAGTCAGGGAAAGGGGGATACACTGTTAAGATAACCCCTGCTCACCCTCTAGGTAGCTTGGCCTGAGCAGTCTAGGCTATCAAAGGCAATGTGTAAAGTATTTGTACCAACACTCACAGTAACAAAGTGAAAACACCACAGATTTACTCTACACCAGTTTTAGAAAAATAAGGTATCTTTACTAAAAACTTCACAAGACCAAATACTACAGAAAAACCAACATACAATTAAAAAGGTTACTTTAAAGATAGTTCAAGAGTTTGTAGAAAGTACTCCAGGATGTAAAAATCAGTGTCCTGCACAATGCGACTCTCAATGCACAAAATGCGACACTCTCGTGCCCAACAGTACCTGTAGTTGCGCCAAGGTTCCCAAAAGCTATAACAATGAAGTTGGCAAAGGCGATGCAATACTCCTGAGACCTTGGGGAGGCTTTGCAGCAGCCCTGCTTCACGCAGCAGAGGGGGATGCGCCGGCTCCGATCTGTAGGGGGAGGATGCGATGACTTTGACTTTCGTTGCGTAGGTTTCTTAGGGGGAAGCTTAAAGCACAGGTACGGTGCAACGCTCTTCGATGTGGCGCGATGCGCGGCGTGACGTTGACTTCTGTCGCCGCAACCCTAGAAGCGCCACGGGACGGGACTCTGCGTCGACGCGCGCAGCGACTGGATACTTTTACGCACCGGCAGTGGTGCGGCCCGCAAACTGGTTCTGCGACGACCTTCGCAGTGTCCGAAATCTTCACGCACCGGGACGATGCTCGACGCACTCGGCGATGCGGGGACTCCGGGTACTGCGATGACGCCGCGATGAAATTCTTCTCGCACTCTCGATCTTGCGACTCGCAACCGGATGATGCGACCCTCAAACGGATGATGCGATGGGTACCAGTTACTCTTGTTCACGCTTTCTCCTTTCCAGCTCCCAAACACAGCAAAACGACCTCCTGAGGCCCCAAGACTAGGCAAGCACTCCAAGGCAGGTCAGAACTCCCTCAGCAGAGTTCCAGGGGAGCTGGTGGTGAAGTCCTTTTGTTCCTGGGACTTCTTAACAGGGAGCCAGCTCTCCTCAGGCCCTTGGAGATCAGAATCTAAAGAAGGGGACACAGCAGAGTCCTTCCCCTCTCCTTGGCACCAAAGCAAAACAGCAAGCAGGCAGTCTTCTCCTCTTCCGTTCCTTCCAGCTTTCCCCTTGGCAGAGGTTCCTTCTTAGTTCCACAGTGATCTAAAGTTTAGGTGTCTGGGGTCCTTTACTTATACCCCTCCAAGTCTTTGTCTCTCTTTGTTTCAGTGGGGGGATTCCCCTGCTCAAACCGGTTCCTGGGTGTGCTCTGCCCTGGAGCACCTGGTTCCTTTCAGAGTTAGGGGCAGGGTCGTTGGACGCCCAGCAGGAGGTGGAGCCTTCTTTGTGCTGGCAGAGGCAGAGTCCTCATCCTGGCCAGCAGGGGGTGGAGCCGGCATTGTGCTGGCAGAGGCAGCCCTATTCAAACCCAGGGGCTACTCCTCCCACCCATCTAGAGCAGATCTCCCTATTCACCCTTCTGCTGACTCATCCAGACTCCTGGAGCCACCTAGCCCATCACATGACACCAGTCAGCCGATCTGCACACAGGAAGGTTAAACAGGAGAATAGCTACCTTCTATAAAGTGCTATTCTCACACAGTGAATTTAAAAACCATCTTTCTAAAAAGATGTATAATTAAATTCTGAACACAAAGATTCCAAACTTGGATTTTCTATCTTGCCTTTAGGGGAAGATAGGCATGTAAACAGCCTCCCCAATTCTGTCCTATGGGCAAGATAGCCTCTCAGCAGTGAAAAACGACAATGGCTGTAATTCACTACCAGGGCATGTTACACACCTCAGTACATGCCCTACCTTTCCGATACATTGCACCCAGCCCAGGGGGGTACCTAGGGCCACCATAGGGATGCCTTACATGTACAGAAAGGGAAGGATAAGGCCTGGTCAGTGGTTGCACTGGCCAGGTCGACATGGCAGTCCTGGACTGCACATAGGCACTGCAAGCAGGCCTAAGACATCATTTTAGCTCTACTCCTGTGGGTGGCACAATCAGTGCTGCAGCCCACTAGTAGCATTTGTACTACCAGCCCTGGCACACTCAGTGCACTTTACTAGGGCCTTACAGGTAGAACAAATATGCCAAACATGTATAGCCAATTACATCACAATTTCCCTAGGGAGCACTTGCACTTTGACACTGATCAGCAGTGGCAAAGTGCCCAAAGCATCTATACCAGTAAAAAACGACATCCAGCATAGCATCAAAAATACAGGAGGTAGAGGCAAAAATTCAGGGGTAACCACGCCAAAAGATGCCAGGTCTAACAATGTTGAAAACAGCATCTCAGGTGCTTGTCAAGAAACATCTTCAGCTCACTTCTCCACAACTTGGAGCATGCTATCATTTCCTAGAAGTCTTCTCTTATACCCACACAGAGGCTGAGTTTCATAACAGCAGCACTAGATATGAGTCATTCCAAGGCTGTTCCTCACCATAAGAGGATTATGAATATTTGTGTTATGTTTATGACTCAGGCAGCGATCCCTGGTTCTGGAATTTCTATGCCTGCTGGGCCTGATATCCCAGTGCATCGTGTTGGTGGCATAGCCACATGGCAGATAAATCTCCTTCACTGGACTCTGAGAAAGCATGAGCTCCAAGACTAAGCTAGCCTCTCCGATTACGTCCAGATCTTCATCTTAGTCCGTCAAGATCTTCATCTTAGTCCATCCAGATCAGGACTGGTAGATGGTGGTGGTCAACCTTTTGACAGGTCATCCTTTCAAATCTCTGCAGGTGCAGATTCCCCTAGTGATGGGCACCTCCTAGTTGGACTGGGGGCACCTATCTGGATGACCTGGTAGCACAGGGCCCGTGGTGTGCATCAGAGCAGCATCTGCGCATAAACATTCAGGGCTGCTGGTCTCAGCCATGTCGGAGATGCTTGCCTTCATTTCAGGGAGTGCCATTCAGGTTCTCTCTTACAATACCACTATTGTCCGTTTTACCAACAGACATGGAAGTGTTGGGTCACAGAAACTATATTGGCAGGCAGTTCCACTGTGGATGTGGGTATAGTATCGATTTTCTCAATGATTGCTCCTTTTGCTGTCTCCCTCAATTAAAGTAGGGGCCAGATGAACGACCGTTTCATTTAGCACCTCGCAATTTGCGACACATTGAGAGTCGCAAATTATAAGGTGCTAAATGAAATGTACAACAGTGTGTTTACACCGTTTTGCGATTCCCAATGGGATCGCAGATTACGAGGCTCATTAATATTAATGAGCCTCTCGCAATTTGCAAGCCCATTGTGAATGCCAGCCCTCCCAGGGATGGTGGCCGGCTGGGGTCAGCAGACCACCATGTCTGGGACTGCTTTTTTATAAAGCAGCTTTTTATTTTTAAATGCAGCCCGTTTTCCTTAAAGGAAAACGGGATGCATAAAAAAAAAATTGGAGTGTCTATGCATGCCTTTCGTCTCTACAGCATAGAACAGGAAGTGTTCCTAATTTAATGCCATACACTTCCCTCTGAATGATTCCCTGGGGGATGCATTCAGGTTCATTTGATCACTGCATGTGTTTTGCGCTTTTTCCGTGATTCTGCTATTCTGATCTCCCCAGACTGGACAGTGAGGATTTGTTGTTTCAATCTGTTGTCACTCCTATTCGTCCTACTTTTCCTGTCCTTCTCAGGGTGCACCTGCTCCTGCAGCATGGTCAGGTCCTCCACCCCAGTCCCCACACACTGCAGCTGTACACGTGGAAACTGAGCAGTGCACACCACAGTGGTGTTTTTCCTTTCCTTCTGAAGTTGTGATGTCAGCTTGGCTACCAGGAAACCTTCCCCCAAACCATTTTTTATGTGGTTCACTGGAACACTTTTGTCCAATAATGCAAGTCGGAAGGTCTGGCCCCATTTCAATCATACCCTTCTAATGTTCTGCATTTTGTTCTCTCTTGCCCAGAATGTCCCAGCAGTGGCTGCTGTTATGGGTTACATGGCTACCCTATCACCCTTGTATGTCAACCTGACCGGCATTAACTGTTTAAGTCACCACTAGTGGCACATTTTCTAGAAGATGTATTGGAATTAATTACTCCCACTCACTTATGTTGACTTTACACTTGGCATGTCCATTCAAGCCAATACCTAGTTGCCTAGTTTGACTTCTCATTCAGAAGACTGTTTTCTTGATGGCAGTGATTTCAGTCTTAGTGTAAGATAACTTCAGGTCCTCTCAGTTCTTTCACCATTCACTATATTTTTTACCTGGACAAGTTGGATCTTCTTACTTGTCCATCTTTTCTACCTAAAGTGCCATATGCTTTTTATATAGGCCAGTTCATCACTCTTCCTTCTATTTTCTTTCTTTCTCCAGCCGTCAAGGAAGAGGAATAGCCACACAGACTGGAACCCAGGCATAGATTACATTACAAATTCAGATGGCCCAGCAGCACAATTCGGCCAGTGTATGGCAGACTTAATGACATTTCATAAAAATGTTATATATAGGCCACAGACTCCGTCACGTTAGTTTAGAAGAGACTTCTTTATTCACATTCTTCTCTTATTTTTTAAAAACATTATTTTCTTTATTTCAAATGTAGCCAATGTGTTTCGTCACTACAGACTTCTTCAGGGCTTTATATGTGGCTCCTTCTCAGTAAGACAACATCAAAATATCATGAAACTGATTGAACGCAGATTTTCTCGGAGTTCGTTTTCCACATAATCTTCTGAGATTAAATGTGGACGTGCCATTCCGTGTAACAAATCCTGTTGTTGGAATATTCCAGCGTAATTTAGTGGTTTAAATAATCGTAGAAACAACTCTGAGTTGAGATTTTTTGTTCGTAACGATTGAAAGTCCTTGAATCTCTTGTGTCAGTAAATTCACAAATAAGAAGCTAGTCCTGCGTCGTGTTCCCAGTACAGGGATGTGCTGGGGACACGCTGCAGAACTAACTTCTTATTTGCGAAAAGAAAATCTTGCCTCTCAAAAAAAATAAGAGAAGCAGGATGTGAATAAAGAAGTCTCTTCTAAACTAACTTGACGGAGTCTGTGGACTATATATAACATTTATGTTGAAATGTCATTAACTAAGTCTGCCATACACTGACAGAATTGTGGTGATGGGCCATCTGGATTTGTAAATGTTTTAAGGTTTTTCTAATGGAAGTTTAAGAGGGCTGATCTTCCGGTTGCGTGCAGCACTTCAAGCTATTGTGAATCTACCCCACGAAGGTGCTAGGTGCGATAGGATATTGCCTCAGCCTCTTTGTTTAGAATGGTCCCATAGATTACATTACATTGACTGCACTAGAAAAGACAGAGTCGATGATCAGCCATTTTGTACTAGATTATCTTCTGTTATGCCTTGGTGAAGAAAGTGATTGTGCCCGCTACACTATGGCAATGACCACATCTATGGCTCCCACTAGAGACTTTCCGGTATTTGACATCTTCCAGGCTCCCACGTGGTTATGCTTCCATACTTTTGCTAAATTTCTGCATCACTGCTCTAGCATGCAGTCACTAGTTCTTTACCAGGACTTTGCCTCATGATATCCTTGGTTAACCAGCACTAGTTAGTCTCATCTCCCGAAGAGTACTGCATTGATACTAATTCGCAACATGGGAAAACTGTTGGAAGATGTATCTCTCAGAAGGAAGAGTTAATTTCCTTTGGTAACTATATTTCTCGTGGATGCACAATCTTCCCGCAGATTCCCCACGCCATGCATCCTCCCTGATGAGTTGCTGGTGGTGTTAACAAAATCATAAGAGTATGCAAACTTGTTGCGTTCAGTACTTGTCATCAAAGCTTTTTTTATAAAAATAAATAAAGAGATAACTGAAAGTTGTTGCTGGTGGACAAAATATTGTAGGCGTTCGCTACTCACTTTCACCAATGTCCACACCTGCTCCCTGCAAAAACAATACCTAAAGCCAGATGCAGGAAGTGAGCGAAGCTAATGAGGCCACCTACCTCTATGGGTGTTCAGGTGGGTGGGTAGCAGGGTAGTTAACAAATTCTCCCCTGAGATTATTTTTTTTAAGGACTCCAGTGCATTTACAGCCCGGTTTTCATTTAAATTTAATTAAAGCAAGGCCTGAGAATATAAATGAGTACAAAGTTGTTTTTTTTCTGTTTTGTTACATCTTCTCTGATTCCAAGGTCTCTAGTAGCAATTCGACAGATAGACTTGAAGTTTGAATGTCTGAGCTACTGGAAGCTCCACAGATCCGTGCCTCAGCTCATCTCCGACAATCAAATGCAATATCCACGATCCGGCTCTCCCCATATTGGACAAAACCTGCCCATGCAGCCATACATAAAATGCACAACTTCTATAGGATAGGATATGATATGATTTGGTTTTATAGAGCGCTCGATTGCCTAGGCGTCTTGGTGCTAAAAGTGAGATAGGGATGGTGGCAGCGTAACTGATTCTAAGAAGATGGAAACAATTGTGTTTTTAATGCTTTCCTGAAAAGAAGCCTGTTGGACATTAATCTCATTGACATAGGCAATTGGTTCCACAACTTAGCCGCACAGTGTGCCAGCCTTCAGCCTCCCTATCTGGCCCTAAGGATCCTAGTAGTACAAATAAAACCTGCGTCGATGGACCTAAGGTTTCTAGAGGGCCTATACCAGGAGAAAAATTTACGAAAATCACCGGCTCCACCGCCGTATAATGTCTTATGAATTAAGCATAAGGCTTTAAACTCTGTCCTTTGCTAAATGGGGAGCCAGTGCAGTGATCTAATGGCCGCTGAAGTTGAGTGACCTCTAGGAATATTTAAGAGTAGCCGAGCCGCAGCATTTTGTATCCACTGTAGCTTTATCAATGCTTGTGTAAAGCGCATTCAGTCGTCGAGCCTCAAAAGAACAAGGGCCACGGCCACTGCTTTCCTCAAATCCTGGGAATGAAAGGGAATATCTTCTTAAGAAGCTTAAGTATGTAGAAGCAGAAAGATGTTACGCTATTAATCTGGCTTAAGCTGTTCATCGAAAATAACCCCAAGGTTCTTGACTTTATTAGACGGAACCGGACATTGACCAGCCTCTGCCGGCCACCAAGAGGAATTCCATAGTGATGGCCCGTTACCAAATTCCATCACCTCGGTCTTGTCGGTATTAATCTTGAGGTAGTTACAGCTCATCCATCTCATGATATGAGTCATGCAGGCATGAAAGCTGATAGCAGTGGTCTCAGACTGTTTAGATACGGAGATGACAATTTGTGAATCATCTGCATAAGAAACCATCACAAAACCATACTCCCTGATAAGTGCAGCAAGTGGAGCAACATACACATTGAACAGAGTGGGTGACAATGGGGAACCCTAGGGCACTCCACACGGAGTGCAAAACGGTTCAGACTGCAAATTGTCCCAGTGTATATTCTGCTGCCTTGAGGCCAAGAATGAGGAAAGGAGGGACAGAGCCATTTCCCCAATCCCCACTACCCTCAGACGGCTTACTAGCACCGTGTGATTCACGGTGTCAAATGCCGCCAAGAGGTCTAGGAGGATGAGGATGGCTTTGCCCCCTCCATCCACCTGTCTGCGAATTTCCTCCGTTGCCATAACAAGGGCTGTCTCGGTCGAATGACCTGACCGGAAGCCATGCTGGCTAGAGTAAAGTAGATTATTTTTATCTAGATATTGCAGAAGCTCCTGATTAACTGCCCTTTCAAGGATTTTAGCTGCAACTGGCAGACAGGAGATGGGTCGAAAGTTCTTCACCTCCATAGGATCAAGAGTAGGTTTTTTTAAGATTGGTCTTATGCAGGCTGTTTTCCAGACCGATGGAAAAATCCCAAAGTCAAGCACTTGGTTTAGAAGAGGGGTTAAGTGTGTGCTAATCAGCTCAGAGGCCAAATGAAGGATTACAGGTGGACAAGGGTCTTGTGGGGATCCTGATTTAGTAGCAAGTAACATTTTATTGACTTCTACTAATGTGAGCCGGTTAAAGCTTACTAGTTGGCAGTGAGGTTTTATTTCCTCCAATGCTAAATTAGAGTCAATTCCTATAGGCTGCAATTTATTATGAAGATCATCATAGATTAATTGCACCTTGGCCTGAAAGAAATGTACCATTTTATTGCAAAAATCTTGGTCTGGTTTAAATATACTGACCTGTTGGGCTTGAGATAGCACACGGACAGTTTTGAAAAGCTCCTTAGGGGAGTTCTTAGCTGACTCAATTCTAGTAGTATAGTATATATTTTTAACTTGTATAATGGCCTCTTTATAAGATTGGAGTGCCATGTTGTATGCAGCTTTATAATCTGTGCTGTAATCCACCCTCCACATGCGCTCAGCCCTTCGGCAGAATGCTTTAAGAATTTTGAGCTCTGGGCTGTACCAAGGAGACGTCGCCCGGGCTCTCAACTTTGATGATTCTTTCAGGTACCCCCTGATCAACCGCTGTGGCAATCCAGTTATAAAATTGAATGGCCGCCTCGTTGTTATCAAGGACCAGAGCGGGAGGATGGCAGTTTAGAGCCTGCCCAAATTGTATCCCTTGGACTTTCTTCCAGGCTCTGGTTTTTAGACTTGGTAGTTTATATATAGTAAAACCAGTTTTTTCAATGACCGTGATATTAAAATGTATCACCCTATGGTCAGTCCAGGGCAGGGCAGTGGTTTTAGCCACCATAACATCAGAATTATTCATAAAGATACCATCAAGTGTATGGCCCGCAGAGTGAGTAGGTCCACACACTAATTGGAACAGACCATAGCCAGCTAGATTATCCAGTAGTCTGTTGGTATCAGAGTAATTATTGAGTTCTAGCTGGAAATTAAAATCACCCAAAATGATGAGCATTTTAGAATCTACACAGGATTCCAGCAGTTTTTGTAAAGCTAGAGTGAATGGTGCTCTGGGGCCAGGTGGCCGATATAGAAGTATACCATGGAGGGTGAAACTATTGTTAATTTTGAAGACGAAAATCATTGCCTCCGATGGTAGCTGTGTAATGGCCTCTACATGCACCTTTAGATGGTTGCGATGAATGCATGCTATTCCCCCCGATATTCCCTGTCCTGGCTCGAAACTGAATAGCCAGATGGAAGTGCAATATTCCAGTCCGGTGCAGATGATTGATTAGGCCAGGTCTCAGTTAGGAATATAAGGTCAGGAGTATAATCCTGCAACAGGCATTCCAACTGATACTTGTGTTTGCTCAAAGAGCGCATATTGAGCAGTAGACAATGCATTGTCCGCTCACACAGCGTCCCCCCTTTACCATTAGGCTGCCTGAGATCAGCACTGGGGTTATTTGTACCCATTATGTCTGCACGGCCTCTCATCCCCCCTGCATAATGTCCCTGCTTCTAATAATGTTCTCTCGACTCGGGTGGTGGGTGTAAGGTACCATAGTACAACAGAACTCACAGCTGGCACACTTATATTCTATGCCATCCCCCCTCGTGTTATGGATGTCTGGAGAGGAACACTCACCGTGCCTCAGCCCCAGTAATAGACTATTCGTGTAGATCTGAGACCGAAAACGGGCAGGGTCCCTGGCGCTGGACGCGCTCGGGGCGCCGACGGGCTTGCCTTTGGCGTGGCGCGCGCGCCCGCGTGATTTTTATAGCCCAGAACAAGAAGACTATACCGCTGACCCAGCAGACCAAGGCGACCCCGCTCTTACAGACGGGGGCCGCGGGTCATTGACACGGTGCGGTTCGGACTTAAAAATTGTTTGCAAAATTGAAACAAGCATTTGCAATGCAATAGGTCTCGCATTTACGCGAGTTTGAGCTATTGACATTGAAATGATAATGGCTTTTATTTTTGTTTTCAAAACCTAAATAAAAGGCATAGTCATTTACAATGTCAATAGCTCAAACTCGCGTAAATGCGAGACCTATTGCATTGCAAATGCTTGTTTTAATCCTTAAACCGTGGGCACACTGCCCACCGCAGCCCAGGCACACTGTGTCCACGTGGAACAGTTTTCATTTTTGTGGTTGTATTTCACCTTCGCCCTCACGCTACCTACCCCAGATCTGTACGGTGGTTTATTAGCCCCACACACACAGATTGCAGTGCGAAGGTGCAGGGGGCCTGAAAAGCCTATGTTGGATTTATATATATATATTTATTTATTTGTGTATTCTTTTTTTATTTGTTTCCCGGACCATTTGCAATGTCTGGAGACAGGATGAGTTTGGAGGTTATCTTTATCTGGGATTGGATTATGCAGATTTCGTACATTTTTGCAAAGCTGTTGCAGGTGCGAGTGTTTCCAGAGAGCGCAATTTCTTTTTATTTAAACATGCTTTGGGAAGGGGCTGTGGGCTGGAGCCAGGTGAGCGGTACACTTAGCCGTGCCAGAAATCTGTAATCTGCCCATTTGAGGCATGCATTGGGGCAGCATAAGACACGCGTTGCCACATTTCTCTACGTGTTTTAAGATGTAAAGGAAGACTGAGCGGTCCCAGGCGATATAATTATCGCCGCTTTAGCGGCAGAAAACTGCCGCTAAAACGGCGATAATGGGCTTGATAATATGCTCTATGGAATTCCAATTGAAGCCCATGTTAGATGTCCTTCACATCTAACATGGGTTTCAATTGGAATTCCTAGAGCATATTATCAAGCCCATTATCGCCGTTTTAGCGGCAGTTTTCTGCCGCTAAAGCGGCGATAATTCAGGCTTGTTAATATGCCCCAATATTATTAATTGACGCTTGTAGAAAGCCGTGTGATCCTGGGCACATGGCTTTATTTGTTACCTGCCCTGTAGCCTCTAGTTCACAATTGGAAGTGCTTGGAAGCCAGGTAAACCAAGTGTTCAGCTCTGTACAATATTGGCCCAGTCTCTTCAGCCCGGAGGCGCCCAGAGGCAACCGAAATCTTGGCGGTGAGCTGCAGAAGGCTTCTTAACACCTGCGCTTTTTATTCGTTATTACTTTATAGCGTCAAAAAAGCGCCCTAAAGTTGCCGTAAAGCGCCATGTTGGCGTTATAGGTCCCCACTCGCTAAGTATGTAGGTAAAATACGCGGGAAGGGTTGATGCCAAGTGAGTTAGGCGGGCCAGGCCGCAGTCGCTGCCAGGGCAGGCTCGTCGGCCAAAAGAACATTCATCCAATCACAGATATCTTTGCTTTTACATTTTGCGAAGTTAGAGCCAGTGCGCAAACTTTATTGTGAGGGAGAGTGTAGGGGCGGAGGCGCCTGGCTCTACATACAGTGTTTGGGCTGGCGAATGGCAAAGAGGCGAGCCCCTTCCAAATAAGACACAAAAGAGCGACTGCTGGTCCCTGTTTGGACTCAATGCGCTGTAACTGTTGGGCAGTGTCTATGGGGGCGTCTTTAGAGAGTGATTTTGCAGGAAGGTACCTGGGCGTGGGGAGGAGAAGGGGAGGCGTGTCTCGCGTAAATGTGAGACATATTGCATTGCAAATGCTTGTTGTTACCAGTCATTGGTACATGCTTTTTCATCCTTGCCTCATCTGTCGACGTTCCATTTATAACCAAAAATTATTCCACCAGTTTATCTACTCATGTTCTGTATTTTCTGTTAACTTAGCTATCTGACACATGCTGGTGATCCAACATCCTTTAAATTATTAGCTGATTTTGCTTCAACCACAACCATAAATGTTTTCTTAATGAGCATTACTAACCCTAATGCTGCCTAGGCGAGACCTTAAAAAATATGTTTTGTGGTGCTAAGAAAGCAGTTTATATTCACTTTATGCTGTGTAAAAAGCATATTTGAGGAAGGTTGTTAGCAATGTATGGTGTACCACATTTTGGTAATCAAGCATTGGTTTTGTAGCCATGAATACAAATTAGAGACTGAATATTTTTTATATTTTGCATTTTTTCCATCAGGGAGCAATCACAAGGAGGCAGTGCCACCTATCGCACCACCTTAAGTTTAAGATGTGGTTATAAATCTATGGATCTCGGGAAAAAGAGTGTGTGTGTGCGAGAGAGAGAAAGAGCAAAAGAAAGAGGGGGAGGGAGAGAGAGAGGGAGCGAGAGAGGGACAGAAAAAGTGAGAGGGATAGAAAGAGATAGAGAGAAGAGGGAGGGAGAGAGAGAGAGAGGGGAGAGAGATAGAGAAAGAAAGAAAGAGAGAGAGGGGGAGAGAGAGAGTAGAGAGAGAGGGAGAGAGATAGAGGGGGAGAGAGAGGGGCAAAGACAGAGGGAAAGAGAGAGGGGGAAAGAAAGCTAGAGTGGGAGGGAGAAATAGAGAGAGAGAGAAAGAGAAACAGAATGAGAGAGAGGGAATGAAAGAGAGAGGGGGAGAGAGAGGGAGAGAAAGAGAGAGGGAGAGAGAAAGAGAGAGGGAGAGAGAGAGAGAGGGACAGAGAAAGAGAAAAGGAGAGGGAGAGGGAGAAAGGGAGAGAAAGAGAGAGTGAAAGAAAGAGGGAGGGGGAGGAGAGAGACAAAGCACAGTGGGACAGCAAGAAAGATGGAGAAAAGTCATCATGGAAGAAGCGAGGGGGGAGAGAGAGAAAGAGAGAGGGAGAGAGAAAGAAAGAAAGAGAGTGGGAGAGAGAAAGAGCGAGAGAGAGGGAAGGAAAGAGAGAGAGAGGGGAGAGAGAGAGAGAGAGAGAAAGAGAGAGAGAGAGAGAGAGGGCGAGAAACTGACAGGGAAAGAAGAGGGAGAGAGAGAGGGGTAGAGAGCGAGAGAGAGAGGAGAGATAGAGGGAAAGAAAGAGAGAAATGGAGGGAGAGAGAAAGAGAGTGGGAGAGAGAAAGAGAGAGGGAGAGAGAGAGAAAGAGAGAGGGAAAGAAAGAGAGAGGGAGCGGGAAAGAAAGAGAGAGGGAGCGAGAGAGAGAGACAGAGACAAAGGGAGAGAGAGAGAGAGAGAGAGAGAGAGACAGAGAGAGAGAGAGCGCAGTGGGACTGCAAGAAAGAAGGGGGAAAGTTATCATGGAAGAAGAGGCTGAGATAGGCAAAGAGAATGAAAGGTAATAAAAGTGGAGAGAGAGAATGGCGGGAAAAAAAGATTTGCCTATTAGCTGAAAATATAGACTAGCATGCCAAAGACATGGGACAAAAAAAAGTACTAACAAAAAAAGACAACAGTAATAATAACAAGTAAAATAATAACGCCAATACAATAATTATAGGACTGCAATAATTAGTATTGATATTAATAATGATAATAAGTTTTAGAAGGATTTAATGTTGATACCACTATAAGTAAAGCTATTTTATCTTTCTATTTATTATTTTACTGTTTTTGTGAAATGGTCTAATTCTTAGATATGAATGGATTCAGGTGTGATCAAATTATTGAACGTGAGGGGCGCCTTAAACTATTGTGAAATCAGGCTGGTTATCAAAACAAGTGTTCTTTTCTGTTTATGTCTTCATCAGTGTCACAGTAGGGTCAATATTGCATTTGTCTCGGAGCCGGTGTGCCAATGTTTACCTCTGGCACTGCCCACTGTGTAAGCAGTAGTGCCATATGTGGTATCCATGGCTTTAAGGCGCCGCGTCAATGTGAAATTCATATTTAAAAGCAAGTAAGAGGCTGGCACACACATCACTGCACATGCATAATCCCTTTCAGAAGCCGTGTGCCCTGCTCGGTGGGTGCGACCACCGTGCACAAAGGCCGTAGATGTCCCTCGGGCTGGGGGATGCCACGCAGGGTTGGTACAGCGCACTCTGGGCTTTGATGCTGTGCCTGCCAGCCCCCTCACATGCCAGGCCTACTCTGCGGGGGTGAGACAGCTGCACGGGGCCTGGGGTGTGGGCAAACATATGCTCCATTTGGGAAGGCTAGGCCCCGGCCCGGGGTAACTGGCTCTGCAAAGGGGGCTGGACTCTGATTATAGGCAAATATGTTTACATTTATTTCCCGCAGACAGGAATGTACACTCGTCCGTCTTTGATGTCCACTGCCAGTGACAGCGCTGTGCTATGTCCTGTTTTACTAGGAAACATTTAGGTCTACAGCTCGAGTAGGGGCATCTAAGTATACGTGAGTGGTTCCGGAGCGAAGATAACAAGCATTGGCAAGGTCAAGTTTCAGATTGCCGATGTCCGACATTTGTGTCTGCCAATGTGCAGTACGCCTCGGCGGGCTTCTCCCTACCTGAGCAGGGAGATGGTGGAGGCCTGCTCGCAGAATGGGAGGACCACCGGAGGACTGCTTCTGCTGTGTTTGTGTTCGGAGGGTGGAGGGCGGCTGATAATGGAACAGAAAGCAATTGATTAAAACGGCGCATGTGGGCTTGAAGTCAAAGCAGTGCACTTCATAAATATACAAGGAAGTTAACCGCGAAGTGATCGCAGGGGAAAATGTAAGGAAGACAAAACAAGCGGCCGTGCGGCCGCAAAACTGGAAGTGATCGCGATCAAACCTCAATCTGGAAGTGCAAACGGGTGCTTTCAGGCTGCCAAACGGTGCGCGCGCCCGGCACACATGTACTGTATTTGGAGGCCTGAAAGCACTCGTTTGCACTTCCAGATCCCCCCTTTACAAAAGCTCTCGCGAGAGCAGCGCTAAAGCGCTGTCTCAGGCGAGACCTAAAAATGTGCAAGTAACAATAAAAACAGTATTGGCCTAAAACAGCGCTACATTCAGATTAACAACACGCGCTATACTACCGGACGTGAGGAAGCTGAAACCTCACCTCCTATCCCACTACCCACTAAACTTGGCCACACATGTGACCCTAGCATTAATTCTGATTCCACCTGTTCGTAGTAAAACTCCCACCTTTTAGAGATGACAATAAGTGTCCACCGTGCAAATATGTGCAGCGAGTAAACCAGAATCCGCCAAATGCTAATCAAATATCAATGCCAGTGACCCTGGGGCCAGTCCAGTGTTGCCCTTTACCCGTCCGTTGCGCCCTTGCCTGTGTCTCATGCTCCTAACTCGGGTGCATACCAGTACCTAGAGTCTGATTAATCTGCCATATTATTTCGAAACATTAAACTACTACTGCAGGTAATTGATTGAGTGTTAACTTCCGACTCTGGCATATACATCTATATTCTGCACAATGTAGGTTTTCCCATTTACTTTTAGTGCCACATTATAAATAAAATAGTCATTATAGTTACCAGCTAGCTTCATGTCATGACGGGGATACCTTATGCCACTTCACCCTTTTTTCTGCAAACCAGTACAATCAGCTGTTTTGGTGCAATTGACTTGATAAATAGGACTACAGGTAACACAATGCTAGGTTGTGAAACTGAGGCACAGGAAGAGAAACTGCCGCTGACAACAGGCTGGTATCTTGTAACGTTGTTTAATTCTGTGGTGTCATGGATTCTGTTTTTTATTTAATAGGTTTGTGGTATATCTTGAGCAAGAAATGATGCCTGCAGTCGCCCGAGTTCTTTGCTGTTCATTGGGTGTAACAGTTGACTGTTTTAGGTGCAAACTAAAGAGAGGAACGATGCAGGTCTTAACACTGTTTCGAGTTATGCCTGGTGTATATCGGAGGAGTAGTGTGAACACAACTCCTTTCTCGAATCCTTCTGCTGAATGAGCCTATTCTGACACTCGGAGTAGCCAATCATTTACAACAGCCCCTCGTGCGTTCCACCAGTTGAAAGTTACAGCAGGGGTGCAGTGCGATGGGATGTTATAGTCGACTCCCTCCAAAGAAGTATCTCAGCGCTCGATAACCGAGATGATCGACTCTTCAAGCGACAGCGTGGGCAAGACTAAGAGAATGATGTACCGAGAAACCGCTTGAAAATCTTGATTTTGTGCCAAGACCGAAAGTGCTGAGGAAGTTTGTTCCAATGAAGGACTGCCGGTTCTGAGAAATGCAAGCTTCCAACATAAATGAGAGGGCTACAGGAGCTGGATTCCGTGCACCTACGTGGGCCCCCACTCTCCTTGGGGAAGCAGTCTGGGGGCAGGAAAGCAGCCGCCTGCACTGAGTGCCACATGCTGGGCCGGGCTGGAATGCTCCCCAGCAGTGCATCTTGAGGAGCAGGTGGATGTTTCCTTTAGGGGCGGGGGTCACTGCAGTGCACCGAGCAGCACCAGCAGCGCCTGGACCCGCATTGCGGAGGCTGCACCGAGGAGAGTCGGACCGTCACAACACATGGCCGCCTGGCACTGACCTGCTTCTCAGCAGGGTGGGGCTCTAGGGTTTGGGGCGGCCTACCACAAGCGCATTTAGTCCTGAGAGCTATACTGTGTGCCACATGGCTGCACGCACCACGGCCTGTCCATCTATGTCCCATCTGAGGTCAGATGCTGTTGCAGTTGCTATCAAAGAGAGGCTAAAAATGATGAGGTGACGAGGGCCGCAAGATCCACAAATGACCTTGAAGTGCCCCGGGCCTTTAAAAATAAGTGCCCGTCGGACCAATTACCAGTGCTTGTCGCGGTCATTGATGCTCTCTCGGTTCGTCTCCGTGAACCTCCATGTGAAGCATACAAAGTATCAAGAACTGATGCCAGCACGTTGGTTGGCACCTTATATACTCTGATAAGATCACCTCTGGGCAGGCTATGTGACACCATGCTGGAGAGCTATAGCGGGTGGAAGACGTCTCTGGATCTAGTCTGATGCCTGGAGGATCGATCTATGTTAAAAAAAACATTCTTAGAGGATTTTTATAGAGCACACCCCCTCGTGCCATCTGTAGAGGTGGAACCGGGCACAGAATCGTGTGCAGGAAGCAGCACACTGTGCAGAGGTAGTCTTTGATGGAACATGTAGGAACGCTATTGAGAAGCCAGTAGAGTTCTTGTGCTGAAGCGTAAACCAAATCACAAAGTGCCAAGTTTGAAAGGCTCAGGGAGGTCTACATGTAGGAACACAAATAAGCATAGGCAAAGCCAATAGGTCTGGTGTTGGCTGGCTGCATTTTCGCTTTGTCATTGATTATTTTGATTATTTTGCCGAAGAAGCTGCTGATTAGCAATGGAAAAAAATATCTGAAGGCAAAAGTGTGTTTTTGGTCTCCAAAAAGAACATATTTGCTATAGTATCCTGGGCACTGAAGGGACCTACTTTTGTGTGGATGTGCTTGTAAAAGAGCTGCATGATGTCACTCGCAGTGAAGTTAGCCAGTGGCTGAAGTGGGGTGTCTCATGCTGCATGGTGCATTGAGGGGAATGAAAATGTGCGAGGCAAAGACCAATGGATGAAAAGGACTGATTGAAAACCCCTATAAATAAGTATAATATAGACAGCCTTTTGGGAAAATCAAAAGATCTTGGCTAACTCCAGACCTAATAAGTACAGACAACTGCATTGTCTGTTAGAATGTTTTTAATAGTTAATCCAGTTGAAATGGCTGAACAATTACTGTGTCTAAAAAGAGAGTAGCCGGTGTACCTGACCACCTGACTCAAGACACAGCAAGTAAACTCACAGATTATCTAGCCAGCAGCTTTAGGTTGGGATTTTGCTGGGGAGAGGATGTAGCCTTACGGCTAGAGCAGTTGACCTCGGAGCTGGGGAACCGGGTTCGAGTCTCGGCAACGACGCTCAACATCGTGTGATTCTGGGCATATCACTTAATCTCACCGTGCCTAACAAAAATGAATGTGTCCTCATGTAACAAAACTGGTGCTCATGTAAAGCGCTCTGATACCCGATGTCTCGGGTCTAGTTCGCGCTATATAAAACTCGTTAAAAAAACAAAAACGCACATAAAAGTAAACTGCCTTAAATGAAAAGCACGTACAACCCAGTGGGTATATAGTAATCGAATCAGTGCCCTTCTCAAAGCTCTGCTCTGTGCTTTTAAATGTGGGCGCACAGATTACCAAAACTGTGTAGTCCTGAATCGACCTCATGACCGCGCGCTCTCCTTTATGTCACTTGTATAGGGTCCTGCTTTTTAGGTCTCGCCTACTCAGCGCGCATTGGCACGCTGCTTAGGCAAAAAGACCTTTAACCGTCGCTTTGACTTTTCAGCCAAAAACGTGCACGCGTTCCCTTGCCTTCAATGGCAACGCGTGCACGTGTGGCGATTCACTTGCGGGAGCACGTGGTGCCATATGGTAGCAATTATCGCTCCAGGCGCTGCTCGCTCTCGCAAGTGAAACACTTTCACTTTTGCCGACACATTTTTATCCAGCACTCGCCCCCTCTTATCACCCCTCCCCCTGCTGCCTCCTTTTAGCGCGAGGAACGCGCTTGTTTTCTTTATCTTTGCACCATCCTTGCGAATGCATGTCCTGTCAGCCTGCTGTATTTTATTGGTATTCGACCTTTCTTCTGGGGTTATCATCTAGGCAGGGTTTATGGAGTTTAGGGCAGTACAATCTAAAGAATTGCCTTGTTTCAGCATTCACTGCTGCTACCGTTTTGGAACATCTACCCCAGCTGGGCATGGGCTATAATCCCGCGCCCGTTGCATAAGCAGTATCTTTACTTTTGCTTCCTGGTCGTTTGCCTTTGCAATTTTGCGCATTAGTGCTGAAAAGGCAGGCGGTCGATGAGAACGCATTCATATCTCCGAGATGCGCAACAGAGCTTTCGCCATTGTAATTAAGGAACCAGGTGGGAATCCCAACCTCAGCTCAATATTCCGTGATGGGAAATACAGCACTCAATAGGCCTCAGTAATTAGTTGAGAGAATGTTTAAAATGTGTGTGATAACAGTGTAGTTGTGTTGCGAAGCACTGAAATGCCCCCATACAGAGTGCACACTACATGGAACCGCAGATTACATCCATAAGCATCCCATGTGCCTTTCTTGCTTAAAGCCACAACGTTATGTTGGACCGAGCTCTAGTTACATTATTGAGTTGAACAGGAAAAGTGTATATTAGTGCAATGGGTCCCAGGCATCTTTTCTATTTGCTAAGAGGCATCAAACATCAGCGCAAAACTCACAGGGAAAAGAATGTTGCATTATGGCCAGAGCTGCCTACTTTTAAGCTGGTGAACCAGGTTCGCGCCTCAGCGTCGACTCACCATCCTGTGATTCTGGGCAAATCTATTCACATTCCTGTGCCTAAAATAAAAACATGTTTAATATAACTAGTGTTCAGGTAAAGCACTACCTCGAGTCTGGTTTGCAATTAAAGTGAACAACTTTATGCAGAAGAGTTCAGTGCATGTCTAGCACCTCGAAGGCTCTAAATGCTACACATGCCAGCCAGGGTTCAGGGGAGGCCACTGTGCATACAACAAACATTGGCAAAATAATTGTGTCTAGTTCCTCATGTTTGAAAGTTAACAGAAAAACTGGACACTGATATTTAGTGTGTACCAATTTCCACTTCTAATACACGCACAAGGGGGCATGCGGAAAGAGGGCTTTGGGTATCTTGAGAGTGAAAGGAAGATGCTCCCACGTGGGTACACCGTTGAGTTGTTAACATATCGCAGAAGAAGGTATGGTTTAAGCCCCCGTCCACCGGGGTGTTAACATGCATGTAGCGTACATATAGATATATGTATATGGACATGGAGCAAAAATGATTAAAGAAAAGCATAATTCTGGCACGCTTCCCTGAATATAATATTGCCTCCCCATATTGACCTTCGTAAAAGCAATTAAAGGCTTTGGGCACTTCAGGTGCCTCGACTGAAGAGTGCTTATAAAAAATAAGGAGGGGGGCATGCAATGACACAGCCTTTCCTTATTTGCTATTTACATGAATAAATCATCAATAAAATGTTCAAAAAATGTATTTGAGTTTCTACTATACATTGCAACCAACTAATGCGTATACGAACAGAAATGCAGGCCGGCTTAACCTAGCGAGAAGACAGCAGAAGTCAAATAAAATAATGAAGATACAATGAGTAGCAATAATAGTATCCACAGAAAACAAGCATTGGCATAGCCAATAGGTCTAGCTTTTGGGACCTTATAAGTATTTAGTTATGCAGCACAATATCCTTGGTGCAACAACATCAACTGTTGCATGGCTAAACACTTATAAGGTCCCAAAAGCGAGACCTATTGGCTATGCCAATGCTTGTTCTGTTTGCAACAGTTTTCCCGTCATTCTATTCCTACTTTTTCCCCTACTTCTTTCCCTATTGTGTGTTTTCCCTCTCTTGCTTGCTTCAGTGCCTTATGATGAAAAAATAAGTGCCGGTCACCTAAAATTGGTGCTGGTGGGCCCCACTATCAGCCACTGGTTCACTTTAAGCATTTTGTACAAAGAATAGTTATTTAGAGGAACACCGGAAGCTGGATTATTTTACTATATTTGAAAGGGGCTCCCATTCTCATGTTCGGGGAAACAGCACCCTTCCACTATTCAATCTGAATTAATAATTTAGTCAATTGTCTGAAACCTAGGTAAATCTGTGGTGTCTGTTAGCTGCGTAAACTAGAATGTGATTCCCGTTCTCAAAGCACTAATACAAAGTTCTGCAAACTTTGCTTCGTGATAAAACTAAAGCAGAATTCTTGGGCAAATTCTGAGGTTGACACAAGGCTCTAAATTAACAATTATTTTTTATGTATATTTGTATTCGTACTTCCCAGGTCACATATCAGTTCTTCTAGACCTTTCACTTTGGATGTTGGTAAGAAAACTGCATTCTGTTGAAATGACTGCTAATTATCTATCAGTGAAAACTAAGAGACCCTCTACTATGCAGCTACGGAAAAAAGAAATCCTTCGGGGTAGTTTCTAGTAATATTATTTCATAGATTAATTTTTACGAGGCTGTTTAATTATATCTTCTGGAGTTGCAAACTGGTGGATTATTTATGAAGCAACATTTTGCTTTTAAAGTTTTAAGTATCCTTTTTTCTCTCTTAGTCTGACATTCTTTAATTCCATTTTGCTTTTGAATGAATCTGTTAGTTTTCTGTAGAAGCTATGCCAGCTTGATGTTTCTTTCTAAAACTCTGTCTACGTACCATCTCCCTCAGCTCCTGCCGAGGACCAGTAGCCCCTCATGCAAAAGCAAGCCCGTTCCCACAGGTCTCAATGGTACACACCATTGATAAGTCTAAGCAACCTTCTCTCGAAATGTGACCCTGGGATCCAGTAGTGAATGAGGAGGGGTCCATAGAGACAATTAGACTTCTTTGGGCTCCCTGGGGCTCACAATGGGTTTATGCATGAGGATTCTGAATAAGGATCTCCCCAGGAGAGAAAAGGGTGAGCCCCTTACAGAGTACAAACAAATGATCTTTTATGGGTTTGCCCTCCTCTTGACTGTGCTCATCAGTTGGCTGTGGACCCGCACCGGCATTTGATATTATCAACTGGTGCATAGGCATTGCAGTTAATCCTCTTGTTTATCTATTGGTCCATGTGTTGTATGGTTCACCCTCAGAAGAGGTGGGCCTTTACAGAGGTTCAGATGATGGTCTGGGTCACCAGTAATGACCTGTGACATGAGGGATCATTTCAAGGCTTTGATTTAATGATTGATACTTCCAACCGGATCTGGAGCTTGACTCTTTTGATACTTGGTTTGGCTAAAACAGAAAGATTGACACCAAGCCCAAGTTGGACCGGATGATACCATCAGCACCGCAGGTAACACTCCTCACTGCATCTTTGCTGGGCTAACTTGTATGCACTATTTAAGCAGCTTGTAAGAATTAGGTGTAAAGAGCCCTTCATAAATTTCTCTCAGCCCTTCGCATGGGGCTGAATCAGAGATATATAAGTGGTCCTGAACAAAAAACAAAACAAATGAACATACTTCTGCTCTGAGGCATGTTAATGCTGCTGCTTGGGCTGGAACACCTGGAGTAAATGTGAAGCAGAAAGCTTGATTGCAGTTATCCTGCCTCTACAAACAGTCCAGATAGTGCCATATGGTGCCTACAAATTAACTAGCACTGTGTATCCGGACCACATAACTGTCAGAATATGGGGACTGGGTCAGCACATATCATGTATGTTGACCAAGGTTCCTAGCTAGCTCACAGTGAACCCCTAATCTTACCATGGTATCATATGGTATCTGCAACCTCAGAACATGGCCTCTCTAATTCACCAAGTAATTAGTGGAAACAGATCTACCCTTTCGCTGTTACTCAGGCATGCCTAATTGGAAACAAAAAAATATACAAACTGGCTTTACAAACATCTGATGATACAATGGTATTCTTGTGTAGAAAGCTTGAGCTGCAATTATTAGTAGTATGTATGTATGTAAACAGCATTACAAGAATGGTGAAAAAGATACAGTTCAACTATTATAACATTGTTGTGTGATTATATAATTATATTTATACTTCTATCTAATACCACCTACATTAGCAAAAGCATAGTGTGAGTCCCTCTGCCAGATCTCTTGGGACAACCCAACCCTCCACACCCCCATACTGGAGTATGATGTATCCGTAAGCTGATCTGGGGTAGAGCAGGCTATCGTCCTTTGCAAGATGAAGGTTAGAGTCAGTAGAGCTTCAGCTCAGTCACAGTGCATAGTGATAATCCCAGCCAATGCGCTCCTCTGCAGAATTTGGCTCAGAGGTGGATTATATAATAAAGGCACCTTTTCAATCGCACTGTGTCAAAGGTGCAGCGGTGATGTGATTGTTTGTTTTCAGACTCAGAGTGGTTGCCAACCGGACAACCAATTGCAAGGGCTTCACATTCAATGTTCGTTAGCCTTGCACAGAGTGTACTGGTGACATGATAAAATGCTTACTAAGAAATGTGCTGCATGCAGAATGATTTCCAAGTATATTATCATGTAAGTGCAAGGCATGTAAAAAGTCACCATTAGAAAGTATGTCAAGTTTAAGCGTGTAGTTTAAAATGGAGACATGTGCACGGGCCCTGTTGAACTTGTAAGCTGCATCTTCCATTTCAAGGGAAAGATGTTTGCGGAGTCAACTGAGAAGCGGTTTACAAAATTCATATGTGGTATCAGTAAGTGTATTGCAGTCATCGTTTTCACGCTAGCTTTTAAACCCTTATGTGTCCCAGACCCTTCTTTCTCTAAGGATGCCTCTCTAATTACAGGAGTTCTGTCATTGAACTGGTCATATCGATCACCACATTGTCTCTAATGTTAAGTTATATTGATTTGTATAGCGCACTAATCACCTGAGAGGATATCCAGGCGCTTGTTCAGGTGTGTCGATTTGTGGCCCCCAAGGTGCTTATACGAAGAGCCAAGTCTTCAGCTCCTTGCGGAACTCAAGAAGTGAGGAGGAGGCTCTGATGTGTTGACTGAGGTTGTTCCATGTCTTGGGTACGATGTGGGAGAATGAGCGACTTTCAGATTTGCTTTTGCGGATGGCGGAATGAGTGTGTGTGAGGCAGAATGTAGGTGTCTGATGGGTTTGGTAAAAATGTAAGCGACTGTTCAGGTATCTGGCCATGTTATGTAGTTCTTTGTATCTGTGCATGAGAAGTTTAAATTGCATGTGCTTGTGGATGGGGAGCCAGTGAAGCATACTGATGTGTGTTGTGATGTGGGTGTGGCATGGCAGGTTGAGTATGAGTCTTGCAGCAGAATTCTGAATCGTCTGTAGTCTGTGTAGGAGTTGTTTGGCGATTCCGGAGTAGAGAGTGTTTTGCCATAGTCCAGCCTGCTGGTGATAAGTGCTTGCCTGACGGTTTGTCTGGTGTTCTGATGCAACCATATGATGATTTCTCGCAACATGCGTATGGTGTGCACACTACATTGACTTGAGCTGTCGTTGAGCTTGTCGTCTAGGATGATCCCCTGATTTCTTGCGTTATCCGTGGGTGTGAGTGTTGGTCCTAGCTCTGACTGCCTCCAGGTGGATTCCCATGGGGAGATCTGGTTGCCAAAGACCTGTACTTCCATCTTGTCGGAGTTGAACAGCAGGCAGTTGGTTTACATCCAGTCTGCTACCATGGTCTTGAAGTTGTTTCCGGCGGTGGTTATTTTGTCCATGGGAGAGAGAATATGTTGGTGTCATCGGCGTTGGAGATGACGGTGATGTCTTGTGATCGGATGATGTTGGCAAGCAGTGTCATGTATACGTTGGAAAGGGTGTGGCTGAATAAGGAACAATCCTTGTGGGACTCCGCATATCAGTTTCTTGGTCTCTAATGTGAAGGGTGGCAGCCTGACCCTTTGGGTGCTTCTCATGTGGAAGGAACAGATCCATTTGAAAGCGGATCCTTGCATGCCAATCTCGTGGAGTCTTCTGAGGAGGGTGTTATGGGAGACCGCGTCGAAGACCCGCAGAGAGGTCGGGCAAGATGAGGGCCACTGTTTCTTCTCAGTCCAGGATAATTGGAATGTCATCAGTGGGCGTAATATGTGCTGCTTCGGTGCTATGGTTCTTTCGGAATCCCGATTAAATGTTGTATAGAAGATGGTGGAAGTTCGAGGTGGGTTGTGAGTTGCTTGTTGATGGCCGTCTCAATCACTTTGGCTGCATAGAGAAGTAGGGAGATGGGTCAGAAGTTGCTCAGTTGATTCGGGTCCGCTGTGTGTTTTTTGAGGAGGGCATTCACTTCTCCAAGTTTCCATTCATCTGAGAAAGTGGCGGACATGATGGAGGTGTTTATGATATGGGTCAGGGTGGTGCTGATTGGTGATGTTCCCAGGTTGTAGATGTGATGGGGGCATGGGTGCATTTGGGCCGTTGAGTGCATGGTCTGCATGATTGCCGCTGTATCGTTTCTGGTGAGGGTTGCCAATTTGGTCAGGTGGCCATCATGGTTGGTGGTGGGTAGGTTAGCAACGAGTTCTCTGGGGTTGGGTTAGTGTGCAAAGTTGCTGTAGATATTTACGATTTTGCTGTGGAAGAAGCTTGATAGGTTGCCGCAGAGTTGCTGGGCGGCAGCGATGTTAGACACTGGCTGAGGGCGAGGTGAAATCCTGATCAATAAAGAACGCCTTGCAGCTGTTGGTGCTTCCTTAGATGCGGTCCACTAGTGCTTTTGTCTTGATGTCTCTTATTTGCCGATGGTAGTGTCGGAGCACCTCCTTGTAGGTAGTTCTGTCAGTATTGTCGGGCTGGCTCTCCATTTCCTTTCTAGCTTTTTACAGCTTTGTTTGGTGTCTCAGATCTTCTGTGTACCAGCTGGCCTGCTTGTATGATCTAGTATACTTGTTGGGTTTGAGTGCGAGGGAGTACGCACAGTTCTTGATCTAGTTGTACCCTTGTCTAGGTTGTCTGTGGGGCTAGGTTTATCCGTGCTGAAGGCGCTGAGTCAATCTACTTCTGTGATTTTGTCCTAGCTGTGGCTTGGAAAGCTGAACTTTATGTTAGGGGTGTTGACTTGAGGTGTGTTGATTTCGAAGTGGATGATGGAGTGGCCGGTCCATATGAGCAGCGTGGTGGAGTTGTATTTGATGCTGTCACTTGAGGTGAAGATGGGGTCCTGTGTGTGTGTGTTGATTCTTGGGCGAGCTGGGTGAGTCTGATGTTGCTCAAACTTTCGAAGAGTGCTGTAGAGCGGGCCGTTTAGTTCAACCAGGTGAAAGTTGAGGTGACTTAGGAGAATGTAGACTTTAGAGTCAATATAGAGCGGAGTTAATGATGAGGTTGTTAAAGGTGGCTCGTGGTCCATGTGGTCGGTAGGCGAGGATTCGGTTCAGAGTGAAGTTTTCTGAGATTTGCAGCTTAAAGTGCAAGTGTTCAACAAATGGGGTAGTATTCTCTGTGGATGTTGTTTATTTATTGGATTCCTTGTAGATGATAGCAAGTCCTCCTCCTGATTTGAGAAGGCATTCCTGTTGAGCGATCTTGTAGCCCGCTGAGATTGCCATGGCGATGTCTGGAGCCGATGAGTGGTTGAGCCAGGTCTCTGTGATAATGAGAATGTCAGGTGCATCGCCACTCAGCAGGTCCCATATTTCGTTGCATGTTTGCTGAGTGAACGTGTGTTGAGAAGCATGTATGCAAGTGGGTGTTGACGTGCAGGTTTGCTGTGGCATGGGGTTTAGGCTTTGTTGGTGGTTGTGTGGCATGTGTGTTGGGAAGTGTGTTGAGGGCGTTGTTAGTATTTGCATGGGAGGTGTGAGTGGGTGGTTGCTGGACAACTGGCAGTGGGTGCAGGTGAAAGCCTTTACTGTGGTGTGAGGCTTCGGACAGCAGCAGTTGAGGGGGAAAGGCATCCGTGGTCTAGTGACTTAAGGAGTGCTGCGGAGTATCGCTGGACGGTGATCGGACCCGGGTTCCTAGCGCTGGGCGCGGTCCAGCTATGGACAGACATAGATTGGCTTGCTTTTAGTAAGCCTTTGATGCGACTGCTTCGCGCCCGTGTTGCAGCTGCTATTAAGTAGGTGCTGGGAGAGGGGAGGAGTGCAGGGTGCCGCAATGCCATTTCCTGTGCTGATGGGTGATAGGAAATGAGGTCCTCTTGCTTGGCTTCCTTGAAAGACAGTTTTGGCAGGGAAACCAGTAATGTCAATTCCTGTCCGGATGAATGATGGGAAGTCAGTGATGTCACTTCCTGTGTAGGTGGATGATGGGAGATTCAGTGATGTTATTTCCTGTGCTCATGGGTGATTGGAAGTGAAGTCCTCTTGCTTGACTTCTTCTTTTAAAGACAGTTTTGCTATCTGAGTTATAAGAGAGAAAAAAAGCAGTTGTCAATGAACTACACCTTTTCCTCTACCAAGCAAAAAAATCATATCTAACTCTCTCCTGGAGACCATCAAGTAATCTGTCCTTTTCAGGAGAAGGGTTTATCTGGATCACCATGCCTAGGATTCAGTTTTTCATTCCCATGAGACCCTTTTGCTGGTGTGTCATAGGTTGTGGCTCGTAGTGCCACCTCCTCATTTCCTCCCTTTTCTATCTCTAAACAGCCTCACAAACATTCCTGGTGGAAAGGTTTGCACTGCTGGTCATCAGGACTGTTCCACAGGAAGCATAACTTCAGCATTCACTCCAGTTTCTTAGCGAATTTTGAAGCACCCGATTTTTGCGATCTAAATTTTCCTAGATCTCCACATTTTTCATCTTTTTCTTTCCTAGGCAATCATTCGGGCTCTATCGGCAATCCAGATGGGTTTCAGTCTCTGCACAACCAAATGGATGTTTTCTTTTACCTAGCAGAGAGGCCCACAGTCCTTATATTCCCACATTCAAAGTTGCTCCTACTTGAACTTGAACCCTTGGTTATTTGCCTAGATGATGACAGTGGTGGCCTTTAACCAATGTTTCAATTGCTTTGTGGCACACTAAAGTTCCCAAATAGTATTCAAAATTACACTATTAATACTCGGGTAGAGTGCAGGTAGGTATCTCCCTCTGAGCTGAGGGCGTATTCATAAAGATCACAGTTGCGCTGTTTGAACTGGAAGCAACGTCCCCACTTTGTACTTCGGAGGGTTGAATAACCCTTCAACGTTTTTTATGAATATTAAGTGAATCAAGAATCTTCTTATGAGAAATGCTGTATTGAGAAATCTCCTCACGATGAGGAGTTATTGATGATTAAACCTCAAGTGTAACGTAACACTACGGCATCAATCTAATAAAAAGTTTTCAAAAGAAATGTCAATGTTTTTTTGAACGTTTTGAATTTTTTTTTTTTAAGGGTTATTCAACCCTCCGGAGTGCAAAGTGGGGACGTTGTTTACTGTTCAAACAGCGCAACAGTGATCTTTGACCAATGTTAGCAGGTTGTGCACATCTGCATGTGACGACATAACTGGTCAGTGGTAGCCACCTCCTAATGTCATTGTGTCCCACAGCGAGATTGTTATTACCTGCACAACAAAGACCATTACCTATCTGGAGTTAATGCCCACTGGAGGATTGCAGTAGGTCCGCTCGGATCTTTTTACAGCAGTGGGCTAAAGCCTTTAGTTTGCATAGTCCCTGCTCACTCAAGGTGATTCATCCCTATTGGCTGCCTCTTCAGCTGACTCCCAACATGCACCTTTTCTGATTATGGCTCTCTACATTCTCCTAATCTTCTTAGACTACTCCTTTGCAGAGATAACTCAATTTCTCCCAGACGGACTCCAAATTAACAGCAGAACTCGTGTCTCATTTCACGCCTCTACTTTGTCCTTGCAGGGCTAGGTACCATTGATGCAGTGGAACCAGGCTTGTAAAGTAGTCCTCACTAGCGAGGGATGGCCATGCTCTGCTAAAGATTTGTGGTCACTGCCTTTCTTCCGCAGGCTTCCACACCCACACGTGCCTCTGTTTCTGCCCCATCCATCTCCTCAAGACTGCAGACCTCTGGCAATTATCATGCTGCATGGGACCCATTGTTCTTGCCTTCATTAGGGCTCATGGCAACGCTGCTATGCCATTGTGAGTCCACATAGTTTTAATCTGCCTTTTGCTCAGCATGACTGATATTGGGATGTGCCTTTAGTTAGTCCACGTATTTCCCTTTTAGTGATTCCCCATTAGGTCCTACTGGCTATGAAGTGGCCCCAGAAGTGGACACATAATAGACTAGCTCTGCACCCTCTACATTCTTAGAACTCTGTATTACCCTTTCTGTGAGTGTCCGGTCTTACAATCCCTGTTTTTGGTACGTTTGCTTTCCATATTTGGTATTTGACCTCAAAAATTATGTTCAGTGCTGTATTTCAAATTGAAAACGCCCTGCCATCTTCCTGGCCTATTCAGGTTACTGCAATAGGTCTCGTTTTAAGTGGAATGAAAATGGCAGGCATCCGTATGTACCATGTGAGCGTCTCGCTAAACATTCCCTCGTCGTGTGTTTTAAGAAGTTGCATGACATGTAGACCATCCAAAACACGTTTTAACTCAAAGCCGGCCAAAGCACAGCTGTTACAGCTGCAGAAGTCATGTTGACACCCATGCAATGTCAATGTTTTGTGTATATGTAATCTAAAGAGGGATAGAAGTATTTGAATCGATGGCTCTATAGATCCAAGTGTGTAAACCAGCTGGCTGAAAGATATGTCAGCAATTATAAAGATTAAATGAAAGTAGTTGTTGGTGTCGCTGGTATATTGTTTACTTCTTCTCCGTTTGTGTTTCATAGGACGAGTTGGACAAGCAGTGGCATTGCGAGCAAAGGCCTTTGGTTTTAGTGTAATATTCTACGACCCATACCTGTCGGACGGCGTCGAGCGAGCCCTGGGTCTTCAGCGGGTGAACACTTTGCAGGACCTCCTATTCCATAGTGACTGTGTCACCCTGCACTGCAGTTTGAATGAACACAACCATCATCTTATTAATGATTTTACTATTAAACAGGTAGGCATGTGTGCATAATCTGACACAGTCCCTGAAAAGTGATATATACCTTTTTTCTGTTTTTAGTAAAGTTAAAAATTATGTGAGAGCAAGATGTTTCCAGGTAAATTAAAGACCTATTTGGTGAGGTCATGCAAATTAGATACTAGGAAGCGTTCTTATAGCTCTCTCATTTTCTTTAGTATGTTTATTACATTGTTCTTTGAATTTTTGCACAAAATTATTTTTGCACAATTTCGAAGCTGGCAAACAAAGGTTTACCAAATGTAAAGTACTGTATCTTACAGCCGCGAACTATAATGAAACCGGTTATATGCAGCTTTAGAAAATGGTTTGAATAGCCAATTATATGGTGCTTGCCATGTGATCGTATATGTAAACTAGAATTATAAAAGGAAAATATTAAAACCTATCAAATCATAGTATAGTGAGTACAGTTGTTCTGTTTTGTTAATTTGTTTAATGTTGCATTAGCTATCTTATTTTCAGTTGCCTTCTCATTATTTCCTGGAAAATCTGCTCAATCGCGTGTTTTTGCTCAATAAGACTACATTTTCTGCTTGGTGAACTACACTGGTTTAATGAGGAGACAAATACCAAGCAATCCATTTTTTAATATGGGTTTCTTAGAGTGATGATAGCTTATTCCGAGCCATTACGTTCATGAATGAATGAATTCAATATTTATATAGTGCAAAAAAGTCCCTAACAGGGCGTTCTGGCGCTTAAAGAGAGGGGATAGATGACAGCACAGAAACTACAATTATGTTTCCTAAAAAGCAGGTAATTGGTTAAGCAGGTAATTGATTCCAGATCTTACATTAAGAGGACACTCGTTGCAAAGCTTTGAGGAACGGCAGTAAAAGAAGTGTCCTTTTTTATTTTTATTCTAAGGATTGAGATCAAAAACCAGTTGGTTAGACCACATGAAGGGGTTATCTTTGACTTTAGAAACAAATCTGTACATTTTAAATACAGTAGAAAGAGAATATAAAAAGAACGGGCAATTTGTTGAATTCTAATGATAAGGTATGTAATGTGCACTGAGTCTTAAAGCGTGATTTAAATATATTTGCTCATGGTGACGGTGTAGCCTCCAACCTATGTCTAACAAACTTAGACAACATTTCAGGCAAACAAAGGTTTTCAGCTTTTCAACTTTCAACAGGACAGAAACTCACAGTGAGTTCTAAATTATGTCGGATGTTGTTGTCAATATAGTTTTTAGTCTGCTTGGATGTAGCAAATTCTTAAACCTAGTAGGAAACACAGTTTAAGCTATTGGATGTTTGCCACCTGTGGTAAATAAAATACCGGACTGAATTTCATACGGAATCCTAAAATAAAGTAAAATAGCTCAAAATAACAAGAGGCAGAATCCGTGGTATAAGAGGTTTTCTAAATGGGCTTTATTCCATTCAAAATGGCCGACTCGAGTCGCGGCCTTCAGGTTCCGTCACCACGAGGGTTCAGGAAGTGAAGTACAATAATTTATTGACAGAGATGTATTTTTATAATAAGTGCATTACAATGAAACGAATGTAGAAGGCGTAACATTTGATAAGAAGAGTGACAAAACAGGTACGTAATCGAAACTAGGCGTAATAAGGAATAAAAGAAACATGATTGGTTTGCATTATCAGACATAGGTGGATCTATAAGATAATACTTGGCATAGATGCGCGCGCAGCAGCATGACGTGTAATTGACGTGCAACTAGGGGGTGAAGGGGACTTGACATTTAGCTCTACATGTGGAGACGAGAAGTCTGGGGGGTCAAGTCAACCTAATCCCAAATCATATCTACCATCCTATGTTTGGAGAACTATGTTATCCACAAGGAAGGACTCTCGGACAGAATCTATTCTATACTAACTGTGTGTGCGTGTACAAGCGTCTAAGTGTCTATATGAGATGCGAGGGGCAGAAAACTTTCCATGGCAGCAGGGCTATGAATCACTTGCAGGAGGACGGAAAGGCTGAGTCCTTGCTTGTGAGCTAAAGGAAATGTTTACCTAAATCACTAGACAGGAATGCATCGGCTGAAGAGCAAAATAGATAATTCGAAGGTGAAATACAACTTCTTGGCAGGCAGGCGAAAAACTGGCCGAGGCAGACATTGTTAGCTGCACAGGGAGTAGGACAAAGTTCATGGATACAGATGCGAGCTCAAACTGAAGCTGTCAGAGACAGAGAGCAGGGAAAGGCTTTGAGGACAGAATCGGGCCTACTTGCCTGAACTGTAAAAATGGAGTAACTTAGCCATATAAAGTCGGTGGCCTTTCATACTTAGGAATCGAATATCCAGCCCATTGATGGCGGATCTGACAGAGAACATGTCGACGGTAGACACACATATGTTTGCGTCTTAGAAACTGGAACTGGAGGGAACATACATGTACTTGTAACATGCATATAGAACCGTTGGGGTCCAAGATAGGGGACATAACTGATCAGGAAAATCCACATTTCCACATTCCCTCCTTGTCCCCTTCTTGCCCTTCAAGAGACATCAATCTTCATCATTCCATCGATTTGCTCATGGAGCATCATTTCTTCTTCCTTCTTCTTCCGGCATTCTGAACGAGACCTTGGTGGTGGAATACACGATGTGGCACACAGACCACAAATCGCTGGTCCACATTGTAGACATAGACAGCAACTGAATAGTATGAGAAGGCCAATACCTAGGAAGGATAGAACTCTCCATCCCCAGGCTGATATCACACTCCAAAACCACCCGGACCACGTCCAAGTGCCTGGATTCTCGTGTATCTGGCTTACAATCTTATGAAGGCGTGTTATAGCTTTATATACAGATGGCGAATTTTTTGGTATGAATATGCAGCAGCTGGATCCGATGACCCTGCAAGCTCCGCCCCTATCGACCAGGATGACGTCAAGGACAAGACGATTCTGGAGAACAACAATTCTCATCACTGATTGTTCCTCTGTCAGATTGCCTAGGGCGGCTATAGTCTCGTTTACTACAGCTTCAAGAGTCTTGGTGAGTCTGCGTATCAGCTTACTATTTGATATAGTACCTATATAGGGAAAGATACCTTTATTGAAATCTACATATTTGTCCCATGCTGTCTCAGTATAATCGACAACTGGGAGATCTCTTCGCTCTCTATTGTGTACTAAATGAACATTTCGATAATAATCAGGGGGAGCTAGGAAAACAGGTGGCAAAAGGAATGCTATGTAACAGGTACCATCCCAATCTAGAGGCAGACGCATATATGCCGTCTGGCCACATATGAAGTAAGAATGGCGAGAAGCTCTAAATGAAGATTTACCTTGATCACTATATTCTACTATAGTAACGCATTGGCTATGGCCCATATGTATGGAACCAACTTTTCTCACACATAATTCACCCTTAACTGGAAATACTGACATAGTGGGCAGAATTAGTTCAACTTCGGATTTGACATTCAAAATCATAAGATTAGGCGTAAAATTACCTAATTTATACACTTCATTTTCTAAATCAGTTCCTGTTCTACTGGGGTGACCCTCCTTATTGGGGTGACAGACTTTGAATAAAACTATATTCAGATTTCCCCATATCCAGTGTTGTTGATAAACTGCTGTGTCTGGGTCTATGGAATTTAATAAACTAAACCATGCTCCACAGGAGCCATTGTGTGTGAACGGATGTGGAAAGAAAGGCAGAACTCCTTTGGTATTCTGATAGGGAGGGAGTCGGCCACACACCCAACAATTGGTGGCATTACTAGTCTGATGGAAATGATGTAACATACTAATGAATGTGTTATTGCGCAGCGCAAGTCTATAGGACAACTCATGTGGCGGTAGGTCTCTAAAAGAATGTTCTCCAGTTATATTGAAAGCACGTTTAGAAACAGGATAATACATATGCAACAATATACTTGCAGTAACTATTAAAAAACTCAAGAAAAACAAAATTAATAAAGTCACAATACAGTGGCTACGCAGTGATTTACAATAAGCATGTCGTTTCATTATGATTCTGGACTCTACATTATTCAGACCTAAGGGATACATGTCGGGACAGATTCAACCGCTTCACCTTGGAGAGGACTTAAACAATCAAATCGTCCGACAGTTTAGATCTGGACCTGAGTTTCTGTTTATAGAGTTCGGTGCTACTGGCCTCAGCCAAAGGTAGCTTTGAGTCAATGGGGGAAGACACACGGGGAGTACTGTTTGTGTCAGGAGGAAGTCCATGAAATTTTTTTATATGGCTGGAATGCACCCAGCCTTTCCTCCCTTCGATCTTCACAGCTGTTCTGGTCGTCAGCAGGACCAACTTAGGAAGCCTCCACCTTGGCTCCAGTTGGGTTTTCCGATCAAAATTCCTGACGAGAACATAATCGCCGGGAATTACGTCATGAGGTTTCACCTCGGTGTTGTCAGGAAAAGCTGCGACTACCTGTGAACGACAAGATTGTAGTGCAGACATCAAGGAAGCCAGGTAATCTGTCAGCATATTACAGTCAACATCAGTTATTTTACGGGGTATAGGCGTCCCCCACATATTCGGTGGCCTACCAAAGATCACCTCATAAGGCGATAGCCCTGTTCGAGAGTGTGCTACCATCCTCATGTAAAATAGCGCAACTGGTAAGGCTACTATCCAGTCCACACCCTTTTCCTGACATATTTTAGACAATCTGATTTTTAAAAGTTGATTATGTCGTTCCACGAGACCTGCTGCCTCGGGGTGTCGGACACAGTGGAATTTCCACTGATATCCCAACAAGAGTGAGACATGTTTCATTAATTCGGATGAGAAAGGCTGACCGTTATCTGAATATACAACACGTGGTAAACCGCACCGTGGGAAGAATTCTCTAATTAGCTGCTTGGCAGTAGTCGGGGCAGTGTAATCTGATACGGGATACGCCTCTGTCCAACGGGAGAGAGCGCAGACAACTACGAGAACATATTTGAATCCTCGACAACGTTCCATCTGAATATAATCCATCTGGAGGACTTCAAAAGGATGGTCAGGAGGCTGAAATCCACCCTGCTCTACGGGAACACTCTTTCCTGGATTAAACTGACAACATATCATACAGGTACGAACTTTTTGTTTAGCTGCTGCTCGTAAATGTTTATTTGAACCAAATGTGCTGAATGCTGTCTAGCATAGCCTTCTCTCCTAAATGTGCTGGACTGTGAACTGTAGCTATAATGGCTTGAACCATGGAATCAGGGAGAAACCATACAGATTTCTCCTTCGTCATCCATCCTTGATCTGTCTGGATCCCTCCTAGTTCAGTCCACTTCTTTATTTCTTCTGCTGTGGCATGTGTCTGTATGTCAATTACGTCAAGTGCGGGGTCCTTAATTGTCATACACTGTGTTGGTGTCTGAACTATTGGCTTTGTCATGTCTAATGTGCGATTCTGAGCAGTCTGTTTAGCTGTTTTGTCAGCTAAATCATTGCCTTGAGAAATGGTATCAGTAACCTTCGTGTGTGCTTTACATTTCATAATCGATATAGCAGTGGGTAGATGTATTGCGTCTAACAAAGCATGAATGAGGGGTCCGTGCTGAATGTGGGCACCATGGGAGGTTAAATAACCTCTCTCTCGCCACAGCACGCCGAAGTCGTGTACAACTCCGAATGCATAACGTGAGTCAGTGTATACATTAACTTTCTTATTTGTGGCTTGAATACAGGCTTGTGTTAGAGCAATAAGTTCTGCTGCTTGGGCTGACAAAGTATCTATACAATTTGTTTCAATAACTTCAGTGTCTGTTGTGACTGCATACGCGGCCACTAAGTCTCCTGTACTTGCTCTCATGCACGATCCGTCTACATACAACGTCAGGTCTGGATCTAACAATGGAACGTCTGTCAAGTCTTGTCTAGGTTTCGTCTTTATTTCAATGATTTCAACACAATCATGAGCTAGTGGGTCTGTTCCAATTACAGGTAATAGTGTAGCAGGATTCAATGTATTACACCGTCGGATCTCTATGTGTGGTTGAAACAATGTCAGTTCATAACCGGTAAGTCTTGCTATGGTCAAGTGTTGTGTTTGTGTTCGGTTCACAAGAACCTCTACTGCATGTGGTACTTGTACTGTCAATGGGTGTCCTAATACTATGGCATCGCTTTGTCTGATTGCTAAAGCTGTCGCTGCCACTGATTTCAGGCATGCAGGCAAAGCCTGAGCTACGGGATCTAATGTACTGGAAAAATAAGCACATGGCTTGCGTGATCCTGCTTGATCCTGAGTGAGTACTGACAAGGCAGTACCTTCGCGTTCTGTAACAAAAAGTGTAAAATGTTTGCTATAACATGGTGTTGCTAAAACAGGTGCTTGACATAAAGCTTCCTTTAGGCTTTCAAAAGCTTGTGTATGTTCCTGAGTCCAAGGGAGAACAGTCGATGTGGCTGCCTCCTGTGTGGTTAACTGAATGAGTGGTTTTGCTAGAAATGCGTACTGAGGGATCCACTGCCTACAATATGAAGTGAGGCCTATGAAAGCCCGCACCTCCTTCTGTGTCTGGGGTATTGACATGTTAGCAATTAACTGGATGCGATCTGGTGTAAGCTGCCTTCCCTCCTTGGACAGCGAGTGACCAAGATAAATAACTCGCTGAACACAGAATTGCAGCTTAGAAGGGGACACCTTGTGCCCCTTGTCGGCTAGGAAATGTAAAACTGTCAGAGAAGCCTTTTCACATTCTGGCTCGCTTCTTGCGGTGATCAGCAGATCATCGACATATTGAAGCAGTGCAGTATTGACTGGCATGTGGATACTGTCAAGTTCTCGTTTCAGTGCTTGGCTGTAGATGCTGGGGCTTTCTGTAAATCCTTGGGGAGCGCGTGAGAATTTAAAGCTGCGCCCATTTAAACTGAATCCGAACAAGTATTGGCTTTCCGGATCTATTGGGACGCTGAAAAAAGCATTCTTGAGATCAATTACAGTAAAAAATGTTGCTTCGGAATCAATTGCTGTCAACAATGATGATATATCAGGGACCACAGGGAATTGTGGTACAATACACTTGTTTAGTTCACGCAAATCAATAACCAATCGGTATACTGGTGGGGCAGTAGGGTCAGTTCGTTTAAGAATCGGAATTATCGGTGAATTACATATATTGGAGTCTGTTTCTATAACTACTCCCTGGGCAATCAGCTCATCAATGATTTTCAGCAAAGCCACTACAGCATCATGCGGTAACTTGTATTGTCGCATTCGTGGTAGTACCACTCCTGCTTTCAATGTAACTCGATAGGGTGTAATGTTCATGCAGCCAACATCCGTAGGGCCTTGTGCCCATAGATGTACTGGTAAAGTCTGTAGTCGGGGATCCATGTCTCTAGACACATAGTGACCTTTAAAATCCCGCAAAAACAACCTTACTCCTTCCGGAGAACAACATATTATGGCTCCTAGTGCTTTCAGAGTTTTAATTCCTAACAGATTTTCTGGGCATGATTTAGTAAGCAATAAATCTGTAGTTCGTGTCAAAGGTCCTATCGTAAGTGGTAGAGGCTGTGATACTTCATTAACAATAGGTTTTCCCGAAAAACCAAGGGAAACATTTTGAGAGCCTGAGAGGGGTGCCCCTGGAACTTCACTACGTTTTATAGTTGTTCGACTTGCCCCTGTATCGAGTAAGAATTTTCTATCTTGACCTAATAATTCACTATGTACATAAGGTCCTTCTTGATCTACAGGAATCTCGATAAGCGGTAAGTCAACTTCCCTCTCTAGGCTGGTTCATGCGTAATGCTGATATTCAGGGTATTCATACTGTGCAGTCTGATACATTTGTCGTGTTGTTGTTTGTGTGGCAGGAGCAGGCAACGGTGGTGCAGCTGGCACAAACTGTATGGGTTGCTGTGAGGCTGGCATGGACTGTTGCTGAACTGGCATGGACTGTCCATGCTGCATAGCTCCTTGTTCATTCTGATCTTGTCTAACTAATCGTGGTCTCTCTTTTGCAATACCCGTAGCTATATTACGTTTCAGGACTGGACAATCATGTACATAATGGCCTAGTTGTTTACAGTAATTGCAGGTTCCTTTTACAGGAACTGCAGAATCACCAGAATGTGTCACACCCTTTTTGTGACCATCTGCTGGTACTGTCTGAGAAACTAGCATTTTCATTTTTGTATCCTTCATGCGTCTATGCTCGTGTTCTTGTTCATCCCTAATTCTATTGTGATGATACTGTAACATTTGTAGCATTTGCGACGGAGTGTTACTTTGCCAGGTACTCTCGAATTTCAATATTCTATTCTTCACTGGGGGCAATGCATTTTCCACTAATTTTGTCACAAATAGATGTGGATATGAGTCACTACTTGCTTTTATACCACTATTTATACCAAAACATTTTTCAAATCGAGCATAATAATCGCTTGTGTCTTCATCTTGCTTTTGTTTGCAGGCTGTGATTGCACCCCAATCTTCCTTTTTTGTAGTTAATAAACGTGGCAGTACCTGTACTAGTAAACCTGGTAACAGTTTAACTTTATCCCCGAGCCCCGAACCTGCAGTTCGGCTCCTTTCTTCCTCTGCTAATGCTGTCCAGTCTATCTTTTGGTCTCCTACTTCCCACTCTTTTTCTTTCAGTTTTTCATAAATGCCAGCAGGCAAAAGCACCTTTAATATCGTCATAATATCAGGAAAGGTGTACTCTCCCATCAGTAACATGTCTTTAATTTCTCGGTGGAAACCCGCTGGGTCTTTGTCATGACTAGGTACTACTTTCTTCATTTCTAATAATTCCATTTTTGATATGGGTGTGTAAACAAATACACGGTGAAACTCATTGTCTTCGCCTTTTATTGGGTGCACTTCTCGTAAAGGATTTTGTCTATCCATATAGTACGGCGTTCTTTCTCTGTGGGGCAGCGAGAGAGAATCCGGACTTACAAAAAGGACATACTGTTTACGTGACACTAATATCTCTTTAATTAGCTTATTACTAGAACCTCTCCATCTGTTTGTGAGTAGTTCCGTTAATATATCAGGTAAAGGACCAGGGTCAGCATGTTGGCACTTATATAATATGAGGAGTTGCTGAATCATATAGATTCCAGCTAAGCGTTGTTCATCTGTACTGAGATTGAGAAACGTGTGTGCTACGGTCTCATCACCGTATTTTTCAGGACTGTCAATCCAGTGAACGGCTGATCTGGCTAATTCTTGCTCATCCATGGAATCGAGGAGGTGGTAACCCCTTCGTTCTCGTAGTATCTTATCTGCGGCTTGAAACGAATGTTCAGGAGACTTCAGATTTATTACAGGCGTCGGATACGTTCTGCTGTTTTTTTTGGGCATACAGAATGTATTGGATCAGGAAAACATCTAGTATTTTCACAGGATCTTCCTCTGCCTACATAGGCTATGGTCTCTGACTGTCTTGCGGAATTCCCTGATTCGGACACTTCATCTTGCTCAAACTCGTCTGTTCCCAATCTTTCTTCATGAATACGCTCTATTTCTTTACGTATTTTTCGGCACATGGCTATTATACAATTTTGCTTATCGTGTCTCCCTTCTGATATATTCTGACTCCATCTTGTAAGAATAAGCATTGCATTCGGGTCTACCCCCGGACGATCTTGATTTCTGATCATACAGTTTATGAGGAAACGTAACAGTTCCCCCTGTATCTCTACTTTCTGGAATTCCATAGCTCTGTTAATACATCCTGGATCTCGTCCTGTTTGAACAAAATGATATATGTTGTCTAGATGCGTAGTCATCCCTGGTAACCTCGCTAAATACTCTGCGGCTCGCCTGATACGTAATGATGCCAGGACCATTTCGTCCTCTTTACCAACCACCGGGTCATATCTACAATTTACAAGGAGTTCCTTAAGCGTACGTTCACTTACGAATTTAGGTGTACGTGAATGTGCTGACTCTTGAAAGACAAGTTTATTTATTCTAGGTGGTGTAAAAGTACTGCTAGCACCTCCCGTGGCCCTATCTGGGGCGTCGGGTGTGAATGGGTTCGTTGAACGTGACACAGCAACTATGGGTGTCGATACCTCTGTAGAGTCGACTGCGGAGACAGATGCGGAAACAGATGTGCTTGCCGACGCTTGTGTCGGAACTTGCTGTTGCACGGGGACAGATACCTGATCCTGACGTTGAACCCCTCCGCCAGACGGTCTATGTGGTGTGGCGTTAGCATACTCGGGAGCTGCGTCATCTAGATATGAGGAAAGAAAAACATCTTCTGCGGTTCTGGGAAGCCCCTTTGGATGTACCTTAATTGGAAATAATGGGGGTGGCAAGTCTTTTGGTATCTCTGGAGCAGCCTTAGGTAATCCTTCGGCTAGTAGGGGATACATACCATTCATAAGAGCATTTCTTTGTCTATTTACTTGTTCTGATCTCACTCGGATACCTTCCTCAATTAATAGATTTTCTTGAACTTTATTTGAACTTTCTTTACTCCTCTCTTCTTGTCTACGTGCTTTTTCTGTTCGTCTATGAGATTCTTTACGCCATAACTCAACAGCGTCTTTCTGTGACTGTCTGACCTTTCTTTTCCATAACTCTTCCTCCACTTTCATGATGCACTCTGCATCCCAGGTTCCCGCTATGGGCCACCTTTGACTTTCCGGTAATCCCTTGGTATAATCTACCCATAGGTCAAGAAACAATATGGCATCTAAGCCATGTTTATGGTACATAAAATGCCCTGGAGTGTCCCTAGGAGGAATAGGAACTGCTTCTTCAAGCACCCCTTTTCTGGTAGTAATCTGTCTTAACTTCGAGAAGAGCGGCATATTTACAACTGATCTGATACTTACTCTTGAATTTTCTTAATACGAAAAACACAATAAATGAACAGTGAACAATGAACAGTCATTCATACTACAATATTTTGAACACTTTAAACATTAAACATTAAACATTGTAACAATGATCGACAATGATGACAGTCTGCCTAACTAATCACCACGCTGAATTCTTGACAATAACTGAATTCTTCGGAATACTTGATATACTGCTAAACAGTACATATACACTGCTAAACAGTGCAGACCGGATTTGTGTACCCAAATCCGTCTTGACCGGCACAACCTATGTGCGCGTCAACACGCCTCCCCGGCGATGGTACTCACCGAGTAGCTCCTTGAAACGGAAGGCCTCAGAGAATGGACAGGACTCGATGACTGCGGACAGCGGACCCTCTGGACATCGGGATTTCGGAAAACCTGGTGGGCCTCTGTATACCTCGGATCTTGCTCTCTCAGCTAGGCTCTGGTCGGGATACTTCGCACTTCTCACCGCCTCGTCTGGGTTGATCGCAGCCTCAGTCGCACCCGCTTGACCGGAGGGAGCTTACAGGAAATCCTGCTGGTACGCGTTTATGGTCCGTCCAGCTGTGGCAGGAGACCGGGCCTGCAACGCACCGCCGGCGCGTGAGATGAGAAAGTGTCCCTGTTCGGGCGCCATTTTGTGGTAAATAAAATACCGGACTGAATTTCATACGGAATCCTAAAATAAAGTAAAATAGCTCAAAATAACAAGAGGCAGAATCCGTGGTATAAGAGGTTTTCTAAATGGGCTTTATTCCATTCAAAATGGCCGACTCGAGTCGCGGCCTTCAGGTTCCGTCACCACGAGGGTTCAGGAAGTGAAGTACAATAATTTATTGACAGAGATGTATTTTTATAATAAGTGCATTACAATGAAACGAATGTAGAAGGCGTAACATTTGATAAGAAGAGTGACAAAACAGGTACGTAATCGAAACTAGGCGTAATAAGGAATAAAAGAAACATGATTGGTTTGCATTATCAGACATAGGTGGATCTATAAGATAATACTTGGCATAGATGCGCGCGCAGCAGCATGACGTGTAATTGACGTGCAACTAGGGGGTGAAGGGGACTTGACATTTAGCTCTACATGTGGAGACGAGAAGTCTGGGGGGTCAAGTCAACCTAATCCCAAATCATATCTACCATCCTATGTTTGGAGAACTATGTTATCCACAAGGAAGGACTCTCGGACAGAATCTATTCTATACTAACTGTGTGTGCGTGTACAAGCGTCTAAGTGTCTATATGAGATGCGAGGGGCAGAAAACTTTCCATGGCAGCAGGGCTATGAATCACTTGCAGGAGGACGGAAAGGCTGAGTCCTTGCTTGTGAGCTAAAGGAAATGTTTACCTAAATCACTAGACAGGAATGCATCGGCTGAAGAGCAAAATAGATAATTCGAAGGTGAAATACAACTTCTTGGCAGGCAGGCGAAAAACTGGCCGAGGCAGACATTGTTAGCTGCACAGGGAGTAGGACAAAGTTCATGGATACAGATGCGAGCTCAAACTGAAGCTGTCAGAGACAGAGAGCAGGGAAAGGCTTTGAGGACAGAATCGGGCCTACTTGCCTGAACTGTAAAAATGGAGTAACTTAGCCATATAAAGTCGGTGGCCTTTCATACTTAGGAATCGAATATCCAGCCCATTGATGGCGGATCTGACAGAGAACATGTCGACGGTAGACACACATATGTTTGCGTCTTAGAAACTGGAACTGGAGGGAACATACATGTACTTGTAACATGCATATAGAACCGTTGGGGTCCAAGATAGGGGACATAACTGATCAGGAAAATCCACATTTCCACACACCCCCCCGGTTTTCAATTTGTTTTGTAAACATTTACTCAGTGGAGCAATTGGTACTGATATGTCAAACAAGAAGCTTAGGATTTGGAAGCAAGCTATAAGGAAATAGTGCAGCATAAAAGGATATAACAAGGTCCATTGTATTCCACCCAAAGTTACTTGGTGTGGAGATATTGGGTGTGACTACCTTCACTTTTGTTTTCCTTGAGTTTAATGTGACCTGCATCAATGAGTTGTTGATGATGTGCGTTCTGGGATTCAACCTGGGAGGCATTGTTTTTTATGTCATCTTCGCAGTATATAGCTAGGGATTCTTAAGACTGCGAGGAGCAAATGTGGAAAACAAAATATGAGGCTGTGGTGAATCTTATTTCATCCTGCAAACAAGACTCAAGACTGAGAGGAGTAATGATTTGCGTGCCATCATGAATGACTTGAGCTTGCAGTAGGCTATTGTTGGAAAGTGGATTATTGGTAGGGGCAAATGTAGGTCTGCCACTGGCACTAACGCCACTAACACAGTATAGGTCTCAGTATAGGTCTTAGAAAATTATTCCCATGCTCAACCCTTGTTAACAAGGCTGTGATCAGGCAGGCTTAACTTCAAAGACAGGTATGTAAAGCAATTAAAAACACCAATTCAGTAAATAATCAAGACACAACACAAAATAGAATTCCAACACCGCTTTATAAACATAGGACATTTTTCTATCTTTTAAATGACACCAAAACGAAATAAATCCACTGTAGCGGTGTAAAGATTAGTCACTTTCTAGTGCTTTTAAACCAATAGTGCCCCTTTTAGTCATTTCGTTGCCTCTGACAGGGGCACATTCACCTTTAGCAATTGTTCTGGAGGATCTCTCACCAGTCTTGTGCAGCCCCCTCCAGCAGGATGGTTCCTGTTAGAACTCCTTCCTGAAGTAGTTCTTGCGGGTCCCAAAGTATCCAACACACAATCCAAGGTTCTGGAATCTCCAAGAGGGTCCTTGAAAGTGTGAGACTTCAATTCCCACAATCTACTGGAACAAAACCGTTACAAATCCACTGGTAGTACTCAAGGCTGAGGATTCTTGTGGCGATATTCCAGGTAAGCTCTGTTAACCTGTAGCTTGCAGCGAGTCCACTCTTTAGTCCTTTTGAAGCAGGTTTGATCCACAGGGCTGTAGTTTCAAATGGTGCAAAAAGGCACAATCTTCAGAGTGCAAGCCATTAGGAAATGCACATCAAACTTCCAGCATGGCCCGTCTTGCTTTCTTAAGTTTCAAGCAGCAGATCTGAGAGGCACCGCCCCTCTCAGATACGTATTCAATGTTCGCTGGGGTCAAGCAGGAGAGCACTCTCGTCCAATGAGCTGCAGGGTTCCACCCAAAGGTCTAACCACTTCCTGCAGAGTGTGGCAAAATGCTAACCCAGAAACCACTAGTCTTCCAAAATTCAATATGTCAGAATGTTCAGCAGGGAGAGAAGAGCTGTCTAAACACACCCCTAGGATGGCTAATTTCCATAGTCTCTCCCCCTTGCATATGCTCATTCCTTCCTTAATCCTAGCATCCTGTGGCAGGTGAACAGGGTAAGGTTGTAAATGACACTGAGTTCCTACCCTTCTCTTGAAGTCCATGGTTTACGACTCCACCCCCTTCTCTGGCATTCCTATGCCCAGCAACCTCTCCTCCCCGAGAGGCTTCCTAACCCCAGGGGTCATTTATCACCTCTTCAAAGCAGCCAGGCTCACCTACTTATCTTTGACCAATCAGGGCAGAGCAGTGCAGGTTGAATTTTGGCTTACAGACAAAAGAAATCTTATAACTTCTTGTCTGTACATTTTACAATAAATTCAACAATACCATCTTGTTGGATTTATCATTACCATTCTACTGAGTCCTTTAATCCTAGTTTTATGGTTTTTCTTTCTCCAGTTATTAACTAATAACCTTTTCCAATGTTAACTTATGGCATGGGATTTGCAATGGGAAAAGTGACTTGGGCCATTTTTCCAGCACCAGGGCTTATAAAAACATTTTATAAGTATGCTACATATATCTACAGGACCCCCACCCCAGGAAACCTAGGGGAGACTTTAGGGGTTCTGAATATGTAAACGTATTGCAGATCCTACCTCCACAGTGCTCCTACCACCAAAGTCGATTTTGGGCAGCACTTTATCACAATGTGGGGAGTGAAATGTGCAATTTCACTTTACCCAGGGCATATAAAACTCATTTTATAAGGGTCCCCTTATAGATACCTGACCTCCCGCCCATGGGACACCCAGGGGAGATCCTGGGGGTACCTAATATGCCCAAATATTGTGGTTTAACAATTTTAAGTGCCCCAAACACAAAAGTTGAGTTTGGGAACAATTTACTTTTTAAAAGCAGTCCTGTAGCACAGAGCGACTTTAAAAAAGACCTCAGGCTTCAGCAGTGCACACATACAAGTGCAGAAAAGGCCACTGGCCTGTAAACTGCCAAGTACTATTAATATACTAGGGACTGATAGGTAGTTTCAATTTCCGTGCCCTATTATGTACTACGGCCCTATGGGGTAGGTCATACCAATCACAGGGGTACCCCAACCCTTAGTGTACCCTACTGTATGTATGTGTTTTCACTGTATTCTAAGTGTTTTGAGCATATCGCTGGCCCAGGGCCTGGTTAGGCAGAGCCCATGGCCAGTCAGAGGCAGTTACCACCATTACCAGTCAGCAAACATTTGGGGGGTGCCCAGGGCACAGTATGACTTGGCAACAGCTATCAATATGCTGTTTCAGGTCTAAAGAATTAAGCCCCTGAAACTTATCATCTGCAGCTACTTTCAGGTCATACAGGACTCGGACCAGGATATACTTCATTCCTGGGGCTGTACCAAAGTCTGCCTTAAAAGCACCCAGCATTTCTGTCCTGGGTCTTGTAAGGGATTGGTGACTCTGAGTGTTAAGCTGAATACATCTGTTTGGAAAAAGCACGTCATATGTTTCCAAGTATGTTTTTGTGTCTTACCAGTGAGTTGCTGCAGTTTGGTTCATAACAGTGTTCATGGTAAATTTCAGTGTGGAGTGGTCCTGGCTGTATCATGACTGGAGTCCTGATCTGAAAGACGTGCCTGCCCCAGTGGCAGCAGAGTCCATTAAAAACGTCCAAGCATTTTTGCATGACTATGTTCAGGTAACTGGTTTAGAAGTCAGAGAGTGATGGGAAAGGCATCTCTGAGACTGAGAAAGTGGTGATGCATTAATCGTACAAGGCTACAGGGGCTAGCTTTTCAGCCACCACAGTATTGTCTGGTGAGGAAATGCATGTTAGCTGTTCAGAGAGATTTGGGGGAATGCTGGGTGATAGAAAATGTGTTGACTCCCACAGATTCTGGAACCTGTTTGTTTTTACCCAAACTTTAAGGATTGCAAGGGCTTCTGGGTAAGAAACCCTTGTGAGAGTCACACAACGCACACTATTATGGACTTTTCTGGTTGTCTAGTTTTCAGAAATTTGTAGGTTTGGTAGGTTTCCCTAGGTGGCAGCCGATCATAGCCTCAAAATCCACAAGTACCCACATTACAAAAACAAAAGTTGGTTTGGAATGGGAAAAAAGATTGTCTGTGTTGCGTTTTGAGTAGTAACTTATTGCTGCCACTAGGCCCACCCTCAAAAAGCTTGGGTTCCATTTTTATGTGGCGCCGTGAGAACGCTGAGTGGTTGACAATTTGTGGATCGATGCAGATTCCAGAAATTAGTTTTTCGAAATGTAAATAGATCTGTGATCTTAGCCATTTACGCAAAGGTTGAAGTTTGCAGGGCAATGTTCATAAGTGAGTGGGATCAATTCAAGTTAGACCAAGCTGAACACTTATTGGTGTTCAGTTCTCAAAAATGCGAGCGGTTGTTACTGTTCCTTTGAAGTGAAACCACCACTTACACAGGTTGGTTTTGACACCTCCAGAAGTGATAGCTTTAAAGAGCAAATGCTAATACCAGTATCAGAATATTGAACCCAAGTCTGCTGAAGGAGAGCCGTACAGTCACATCACGCACCAGCCATTTTACTGTCCATTCACACACCAAACTCAGACTTACATATTGCCAGCCACTGGCCCAATGTAGCACAGCAGTACACTCACATCAAAATACCACCACCATTCAAGAGCTGTTCACATTCATACACCACAGGACGGGGTCACCAATCAACCAACCTTTCATCCAGTTATCAAGCATCTTGCCCACAAACACACCATGGACAAACCTCTACATATATGGCTGACATGTTGTCGGTTGGTGCCTCAGCAAGCTTCACAAAATCACAAATTAAAATAAGCATGGACTAAGTTTTTGCTACACGTCCAATATCTGCCTCCCTCAACGTTCTGAGCAATACTGGAGGCATACTAAGTGAACCTTTACTAACTGCTCCCATGAGAGCCATATGAGGCTCAGGAAGACGTGTCTTTCATGCACTTTTAGCACACTCGCTGTGCTAAATCCAACTTTTTCCATTATGTAAATCTGAGTTAGGGGGGTGTCTCAGGGCCTAGACTCCTCAAACTGAGTGAGCATATCTACCTTTGAAACTAAAGTAAATGTGCTGGGGAAGACTATCCTAAGTTCCCTAAAGAGCACGTTCAAAACTGCCAAGAACATTAGTTTTGGTGCACAGGGTACTCGGTGACAGTGCGATGTATATCCTGGCCACCATTATGTGCCTGTAATGTGCTGGTCATACTGAGAATGGAACATCTACAACGTACTGACCGAGGATAATCAAGGCGAGCAAGCCACAAATATGATCCATTTGTGCAGTGTTGGATGCAGAGTTCTGTGTAATGTTATATGTATTTGTAAAGCGCACCCGGGAAAGTATACTTCCCCCGACGTAGGAGCAGTCTGCGCTGATGTATAAACTTGTCTACTTGAAGAGCCAAGTCTTCAGCTTTTTGTGGAATTGAAGAATTTCAGAGGTGGCTCCTATGTGTAGGATCCAGTCATTCCTGGCTTTCAGAGCAAGGTAGAAGGCACGACTGCCAGTTCTGGAGCTGCGTATGAGTTGGATGTATGCCAGTAGAAGTCAGATTGAGCAGAGTTGTCAGGAAGGTTTTTGAAATCTGAGGCAGTTGTTGGGGTATGTGTGGCCAGGGTTGTGTAAGGCATTGTCTGTGCGCATGAGGTGTTGGGAGAGAGCTCACTTGTGAATGGAGAACCGTGGTATCTCTTTGAGGTGCGGGGTGATGTATGTGCCTGGTTGAGGTTGAGGGTGAGCCTGGCTCCTGCTTTCTAAATGCTTTGGAGCCATCTGGTTAGTTGAGTGAGAGAGTCATTGAGTACCCGGGTGAGTACTTGGCCAAATTGGTTGTGTCCTTTGGTGCAAATGGTGACCGCATGTGTATCTCTACTACGGTTTACTACCTGCCTGCTATATATGTAATATCCCTATGAAAGCATACCTTGTCTAAGCTTTTCCTACCTGTTCATATTTCTGTCCCCTTCAAAGTCCTGACTAATCCTGTACACTTGTCCAGTGAGCCTTTGCGAACACCTTCAGTAGCAGCTACCTGAGGATCAAGATGTTTTTCGTGCTCCTTTAGCGTACTGACTGTGCTAAATCCTACTCTCTCCAGGTAGTGAATGCAGGTTAAGAGGGGGTGTCCGAGGATGCCTCAGGCATAAATTCCTTGAACTGACTGAGCATATCTACTTTGCTGGGGAAGACTGTCCTAAGTTCCTTAACAGCACTTCAAATACTACTAAAGACTTTAGGTTTTGCCATACAGGGTACTCTGTGACAATGTGGCCTATATTCTGTCCACTGTTATGTGCAGTGCAGTCACTGTGATGCACTTACCATGTTCTGACGGCAGATAAAGGTGTGAAGCAGGCCATATGCAAGATTTTCTCAACTGAACAAAATTATTTGAAAGGCTGTTTGCCTAGTAGTGGCCCATGGAAGGTATGTATGCTTGCACAGCCATTAAAAGTTGTATGCTGGAACAGTCCCACCTCAGTCAATTTCCCGAAAATTCACTTTCATATGATACAACATAAAGTAAGCTGGAGAACAGAGGCCTCGCTGAGATGGGCACTGGGGGCAGAAACGCAGTCTCCTGTCTCTCTCCTTGCCTAGAGCACACTCCGCAATGGCGACATGGTTGAGTCTTTCTCGCTCTTGCAGGAATCCGGTAGACAAATTGCCGATCATGCAGCCTTGATACATCCTCCACAGCAAATGAAGTAAAAGCTACTACTTCTGCAGGAGTAAGTCTTTTAATGACAGTCAACTGAAAGTCAAGGAAAAGTATTGATCTTCCTGTGGTTGTCTGGCAGTAAACAACACAGGCATTGTATGTTGCCAACTGGATCAGGTGGGTGAACAGCTCATGATACCATATGTGTGTTTTAAGACTTGCATTGTGTGGCTGAAGTACCAGGTCAGTCTTATTTACTCTGCCCATATTTTGTTGCAATCAAGTATACATTAAACTTTGGCCAACTGCGCCAAACCTTGACTGACAAGTGCTTTCATCATGGATTGTAGTGAGCACATATACATCCCACCTATCGGAGAATATGAATGCGAACAGTACTTTGAAATGCAGCGCAGTGCTGTGGGATTTTTGGAGCTTTTGACAAACCTGCTCCTGCGTTAATCTTTGAGAAATTGGACAGTACTGCAAGCTACAGTGGCTGCTTTGTGCAGCTTGCTAAACAGGTTTACTCTCATATAGAAGTTGCCCACATACATGTTATAATCTTTATGAAGGAGTGGTTGAACAAGCTCCCCTACAGTCTTTCCTGTGATCCTAGCATGAAAGGGCAACCTATATGATGTAGAGCTCAGTCCTTCCCTGTATACACTCTCAGGTTGTATACATAACCAGTAGGGCTCTCAACAGCATGTACATCTTGATGCCATAATGAGCTCTCTTGATCGGTATGTACTGCCTTAACAGTAGTTGCCCTTTGTAAAAGGTCAAGGACTCATCAGTGACAATATTTATTTTAGTAGTTTAAATCTCTGGAAACCTGTCAGACAGATGTTTCACGACAGGCCGAATGTTAAACAACCTGTAATGGTCTGGATGGCCCTGGGGCAATGCAGCAGGATTATCATTGAACTAGAGCGTGCACTACAATAGCAAAAAAACAATCTCTGCTCATGACTGGTGCGATGCTGGGTTTTACCAAAATCATGTGAGTAGTCCAGTAGGACTCTAGACTTTGTGCACTATTCCCCTTTTGAGCACAAGGCCCACCAATTTCTTCAACTTCCCAAGTGAAATGGAAGTCCACTGTTGCTCCATCGAATGAGGCCCAAGAGTGCCTCCATGCCCAATCATCTCCCCCCTCCCCTCCTCAAAATGTTCTGCACACAATTTGTTTGGTGCAAAATTTCCTCAAAGTCCACACCCAGAAAGAGATAGACTTAGTCAATAGGCAAAAAAGTTTCTGTATTAACTTTACATCCAGCGTCTGCAGTGAATGGGGGGATTTTGGTGCTGCACTAAATTGGGGTCTGCCAAGAGAGCGCTCGGTCTGTGGTTACCGTCGCACATGCCTGCTGAATGGGTTGGTCTGTCCTGCTACTGTCTCTCCGCTGTACAAGATTGTGCTTGCGAAGGAACATCACAACAGCAATGACCATGTTCCTCAGAATCACTGGAAGACAAGTTATTGGCTGGAACTCCAATAACTGAAAAAACAGATTTTGCTCTATTTACCTCTCTCTCGGATGGTGTCTTCGTATCTGATTCTGCCTCCCTTCTAAAACACTTTGTCCTACGTAGAAGGTAGAGATATGAGTCCAAACCAGCGGGTGAGTGTGTGCGTCTGAAAGATGTGTGTGACAAAGTATAAAAGCAAAAAAGCACTAGCATATCGATGCTGCGATCTAGTGAACACAAAGTATTACTTCAAGTTACTACACATGCAATAGCACAACATACTTCATGGAACACGTGGTGCAATGCAGCGACCACAATTGTGGTGCTGGATCACCTGTGGATAGCAGAAATGCGCAATACCTTCCAAGAAATGGCACTGTTCTGCTCTCTCCATGCGCTGGCGCACTGTGCTGCCTTGCGTCAATGCAGGCACCCTTGTGCCATAGTGCAAGGATGTTTGTTATGATGAGAATCGTTTTTATGCAGGAAGGGTCCGGTTCCTGCATAAAACTACCCATTGAGGCTTTTTCTTACATGTATGTGTGCTGCAAAATGTAGCACATATGCAAACTGGAAATAGCGAGGAGAAGTAAAGATATTTCTCCTTGTTATGCCGGCCTGAAGCAGGCGTCGAGTTTTGGTGCAATTGCATGTCTTCAAGTCTTTGTAGATAAGGATTTGCTTCAAAATCCAAGGATGATGCATGGCAACGCCCATGCACCAACCACAGAATGCCTCCTTGACACGAAGTAAGGTAAGGTAGCACAATACGCTGGCACCTTTTAATTTTTTTTATTGTTTTTTAAAAGGAAAGCAAATAACCCTTTGCATTGCTTTGTAAAATCTTAACAAGGATTTTGCTTCAGTGATGCGTGAAAAAGTCACGCAAATGCGACACAAAATCTTTGTAAGTCTAGCCCTTATTTATTTTTGTGAAATCAAGCCCACATCTAAAAACTTTTCCACAATGGGTCAGTTTAGATCTGGAAAAGACAAACGGTGTCGGTGTTTGGCACAGTACAGAAGTCAACGCCACAAAATGTGTCTACCATTTAGTTTTCCCCTGCGGGATGCAATCGCACCTCCAAGGGAATACATAACTATAAAAAAAATAAAAAAATGGCGCCACCCCTGTAGCCCCCTCATTCCCCCCCATCCCACCAAAAAAAAATCACAAAAATCCCTGGTTTCTAGTGCCGTCCTCCTTGTGGAATGCGACGTGTCTGCGACCCAGGAGCAGACCATGTTTGAGGGAGGCATTGCTGGAAAGGGAGAGACTTTCAGGGTCAACATCGAGACTTAATTGTCTGATCTAGGTTTTATTAATCATTGAATGTACAAAACATTCATGCTTTCACAGGCTTTGAGCCATGGTGTGTGTGCTTTAATAGGTAAGGATGTCGCAGAGCACATAGAACTTTACTTCCAGTGAGTCCGAGGCCATGGATCAAGTTGGGAAAAAAAGAATTCTGGCAGTGGCAAAGCAAGTCGCTTAGTTTCTTCATACCGGACAAAGTAGCTGTTAAAAAAGTAGTAATGTGTGTCTATGGTTGGAGTGAATAATCCACTGAAGGCTTTGTTAAGTGTAAGTATAATGTCCCATTTTTTACATACTAGTGACTTCTTCATTTATTCATTTTCTTGCTCAAAAACACCTACTATCCAATTTACGGTTAATAGCGATGCCAGTATTTTAAGCCCTTTTTGTCGGATTTCCTTTCTCCTTTGGGTGTGCTAGGTTGTGTGCCTCCTCTCAAACATAAATGCAACGTGTCTTTAAGTGCATAAGGTAAATTTGATTTCATACTAAATTCTTCATACGTCGTCCGTTACTGTCTCTTAATTTTAACTGAACATATTTTCGTCATAGTAATACTGCTGGAGCGGCAAACGAATTGTTTCAGGTTCATATGTTTCTTATTTTAAGACCAGCTTCCAAATCGTAACCATAGTATTACTTCCTTGCCCTATTTCTTCGATTGAACAGCTGTTATGTTGTTTTTCACAATTTCAGTGGAGCTGTTCACATTGAATGATCTCCCTTGACGTTCTACTCTCCGGGCTGCGGGAGTAACCTTTATGGCACGCCAACCGTCGGAGTCTGGTCGGTTAATGGAGTTGCAGAACCCGAGTGTATGGGCGCCTGCCTGTTTCATGCAGACTTCTATAGGGGGTGGCAATAGAGCGCGGAAGGCGTTGAGAACTGGACACAATAATTCATTCGTGGATTCAAGCAATTGACATAATACCCCTGGACATTGACCTAGTATTCCAGATGTGGCTTCCAGAACCTATCACCATGAGTTAGCTGCGGCTTCTGCAAGGAGTAGCAATGCACCCATGGGACATGGAGTATGAAGCACCCTGTGCTAGGTGAGCCCTTCCTTCAGAAGTGCACACAGTGGTGTGAGCGCGCGCAGTCCTATCTTTGCAATTCTTTTGAACTCACTCAACATGGAAACATTGCCTTTTTTTCTCTTGTGGATCCCTCGTGTTCCAATGCTTACTCGCATTGACATTATGCATCATGACCTCTGACTGCTCCCGAGATCAAAGGAAGCTTGCGGCACAGCTGTTTTGTGGCTGTTCTGTGTGTAAAGAGAGCTTGTGCTATTGCCTGTGCTTTAGTTGTGCTTATACGTTGCGTTAGTGCACGCGCCACCTTGGTTCTTTGTACGTGTACTGTGCTTCAAGAAAGTTTACACTGTTTGTGTACTATTCACGCAGTAGTTGTGATGTTAGGAAGCTTGGTAAAGTCTTTTTTACAAGCAGAAAGCCAAAACGATGAGCTTTGTCAGTGCTTGTTTATCCTTAGTGACAAATCGTTTCCCAGACCAGACAGGCCTGCTCAAAATGAAACAATGCTTAGAATGCCACGCCAATGGAAGGATGAGTTTCTTCTCATAAAAAAATGATATTGTTTTATCTCGAAGAAAAATAACAGGCAGCTAACTACCTTTCTTTACAGAAAAGTGAACACACAAAAAATGGTCCCAGGTTTGACAGCTGTAAAGTGAATTCCCTCTTTCACCGGGGCTGGCTGGATGGCAAAGCACCGGCACAGCAACTGGCCCATTGGCACGCCTCGGGTTAGTCCCAAGACCAACAAATAACGCTTATGAGGGTCTTAAGAATGACAAACCGTTTGTGAGGGTCTCAGTAATGTTCGGCATGCCACAGTAAACGGCGTCAGCGAGTTTAAACCAAGGGCAGAGGGGAAGAGAAACAAACGACAGCGAATAACTAAACATTTCACAAAGTAAGAAATATTAGAACACCTAATTGAAAAATGTATTCGAATCTGATGACAAGAGTAGAGTCATTTCTACTGTACAGGTTTTAATTCTGATCTGCTTCTTTCCACGCTTTTGGCGAAAGTGACATCAAAGTGCTAGTAAAACTTCAAGCCCGTCCTGCTCGAATGCAAGCCTCGAAGTTTTCAAGAGCAAAGAAATATTAATGCTAAAGTGTGGTACACACAAAAAAAACAATAACCCTTAGAAGAGGGGAAAAGGAGCGTCACGGGACCCCTAGATCAGATAACATAAGGTCCCTCCTATCCATTGTTTTCATTCTTGCGCCCATTCGTTCGATGGCCCCATTCAGGCAAGCTTCTTTTTATTCACCCTGCATGTAAGCGCTTGCTTTATTGGGGAGCATAATGATTCTCAGTAGTTAAATGTAAATATTATAAATACTGTCCATTGTTTGTGTACACTTTTGTTTTTAATGTTTGTAAAAAAATACCTTCAGAAGAAGAAATAATTTTAATATTAAAGTAAAACATGTTTATTATACTTATGTGAAACGCTTAAACCAACTAACTGTCTAGCTGTCTTCACTCTTACCCTCTCAAGTGTCTCTACTCTGAACTTTTCCAGAGCCAAACTTTCTAGCAATTTCGTTGATCTTAGTAAACCATGAATGTCTGGTTCCCTCTTGTGGTCAGAAGCAGGGCTTGCAGCATACTTTGGATAGGTTCAAAGATGCACGTTTAAAATTCCTCCTGAGTGCTGGGCGCTTCTCCATGATAGCGAGGCCCTTTACATTTTTATTTTTCAGTTTCGTTTGTAATCAGTTTTGTAAGTGGTCTTTGCTAGGGGTTCACCCCTAATGACATACTTGGGAGGCATCTCACATGCCTCGCAATTTGCTACAAAAACTCTCAAAGAGGAGATTAGCTCAAGGCTTCTAAATTTGAACAAACAGCTGGAAGGACCAGGCTCTTCCCTAGTACCTGACGCCGACACCGAACCAGGATCACTCTACCACTGAGACCTGCTGGATAAACTGAACCAGATGAACACGCCATGGAGGTCAGCCGATGATCTGCCCAGTCAAGGCTGGCTGTGCCTACTATATGTCCCTTTACGTCACCGATCCGTCAAGGCTGGCTGCACCTACTATATGTACCTTTACATCACCGACCGGTCAAGTCTGGCTGTACCCACTATATGTCCCTTTACGTCCCTGATCGGTCAAGGCTGGCTGTACCCACTATATATATGTCCCTTTACATCACCGACTGGTCGAGGCTGGCTGTACCCACTATATGTCCCTTTACATCACCGACCGGTCAAGGCTGGCTGTACCCACTATATGTCCCTTTATATCACCGACGGTCGAGGCTGGCTGTACCCACTATATATATGTACCTTTACATCACCGATCAGTCAAGGCTGGCTGTACCCACGATATGTCCCTTTACGTCACCGACCGGTCGTGGCTGGCTGTACCCACTATATGTCCCTTTACGTCAAGACTAGCTATACCCACTATATGTCCCTTTACGTCACCGACCGGTCAAGGCTGGCTGTACCCACTATATGTCCCTTTATGTCACCGACCGGTCGTGGCCAGCTGTAAAAACTATATGTCCCTTTACGTCACCAACTGGTCAAGGCTGGCTGTACCCACTATATGTCCCTTTATATCACCGACCGGTCGAGGCTGGCTGTACCCACTATATATATGTACCTTTACATCACCGATCGGTCAAGGCTGGCTGTACCCACTATATGTCCCTTTACGTCACCGACCGGTCGTGGCCAGCTGTAAAAACTATATGTCCCTTTACGTCACCAACCAGTCAAGGCTGGCTGTACCCACTATATGTCCCTTTATATCACCGACCGGTCGAGGCTGGCTGTACCCACTATATATATGTACCTTTACATCACCGATCGGTCAAGGCTGGCTGTACCCACTATATGTCCCTTTACGTCACCGATCGGTCAAGGCTGGCTGTACCCACTGTATGTCCCTTTACGTCACCGATCGGTCAAGGCTGGCTGTACCCACTATATGTCCCATTACGTCACCGATCAGTCAAGTTTGGCTGTACCCACTATATATATGTACCGTTACATCACCGATCGGTCAAGGCTGGCTGTACCCACTATATGTCCCTTTATTTCACCGACCGGTTGTGGCTGGCTGTACCCACTATATGTCCCTTTACGTCAAGACTGACTATACCCACTATATGTCCCTTTACGTCACCGACCTGTCAAGGCTGGCTGTACCCACTATATGTCCCTTTACGTCACCGACCGGTCGTGGCCAGCTGTACCCACTATATGTCCCTTTACGTCAACGACCGGTCAAGGCTGGCTGTACCCACTATATGTCCCTTTACGTCACCGACTGGTCAAGGCTGGCTGTACCCACTATATGTCCCTTTACGTCACCGACTGGTCAAGGCTTGCTGTACCCACTATATGTCCCTTTACATCACCGACCAGCGCTGCACCACGCCCACAGAACATGATTTGAGCACATGCACAAAGCCAGGACTTCCACATAGGCCACACTATAAACATACGCTGTACCAACTTGGCAGCCTCCTATTCTTACTGTGCAGCAGAGCTGTACAAGTTGTATGAAGCGTTGAATATATTTTACAATGCAATAGCCTGAGACCTTCGGATGTGTTTTGTGCAGAATATACAAGTTGCACAACTTAGTACCTGATTTTGTAGCAGCCTCCGCAAGGAACAGTGTGCTTCTGTGTCCTGGGCACCGTACACACGTGTAAACATTTGGGCTCTGTGGACCAGTTAAGTATGAGGTCATAAGCGACTGGATCATGTTGTAATTGGTGGAATTAACTACATTGAGATAAGAATGGTAAAGGGTTTGATTTTTTTTTTTTACCTCATAAACATAACCTATTTTCTTTTTTTTTTTCAATATATATATTTTTTTATTGAAAAAGAAAACATGTGTCGACAGTCATATGGTAGATACTCCTCCATAAAGCTTTCTTATGGCCCATTTAAAGAGAACTATTCTCTCACGAATATAGAAGCTAAAGTCTGTGTAGTATAATATGTTGTGTGTAAGGGCCCTATATGTCTATTACACTAATCAAAGATCTTGATAGCAAATTAGCAACTTAAACATTTCCTGGAAATCTAAGGGGTCTTTGTCATTGCAGCGCAGCTTATAAACCAATGTACGTACGAAACTTTAGTCGCATAACTTAAGAAGTTCCATAACGTGGGTAGCGAGAAGAAAGGAGAGGGTGGGCAAGAGTGGTACCATTCTGTACGACCACTACAGCAAGTGTATGATACTATCAACTAACGCTTTTAAGTTGTTTGTAAACTTCGTATTTCATGACTGGTTCTTGATATGTGACACCAGTCCTAAAACATAACTTTGCTTGATGGAACTTGCATATGGCATGGCTTATGTCACTGCCCTGTACAGACTGCACGCAAACTACATCCAGTGACTGCATGTATTGGGCACAAGGCATGCCCATTTACGAAGCCGTGTATAGTACACCTCTTCAGAATACTGCACCTTACACCAGCCCTCTTTGAAACTATGACCTGCATCTTTACAGTTATGGCCAGTCACTGACCCTTACCAAGGGCCAGCCGCCAGAGAGTGGAAACGAGGGCTCTTTGTGTGTGTTTTTTAATAGTTGAAGATAAATCTTGTACCAGGCACAAAATGTTTTAGAAGATGATTAGACACTTTGTTGGGAGGGGGTTCAGAAGGGAAATAATGCCCGTGCCCAAGTGAAAGCATAATACTGTATTCTGGTTGGGAGCCAGATGTGCCATGCCACAGCAGCGCAGCATCTCAACCTATTTAAATGGGGCATTTTGAAACCACAGAGGAAACGTTGTTTAATCTATAGAGAAAAGTCAGTTTTTAGGACGCTTCTACCTGGTTACAGCAGATCGACAGCGGGATTAGAGCGCCGTCTGTCCCTGCCATTGGTTGTCTGTTACTCTCATTTTCTCGCTTCTTCTTCCGTGGCTTACCTGTCTCTTTTTGAGTTTGAGCCTTCCCCGAAGCATGGCATAGCCATTTGAAGGCCTTTTGACTGACTGACTTGTATCCTTCTATTGATCCCATTCAGGAAGTTGGTTTTTCTTGTTCATTCAGCAGGTCATGGGAATAGATGTGTTTTCCAGCTCTCTTCCTCATGTGCTGCTCTCTTCCTCAAATACCACCCGCATTGTCCCCCATGTGCTGCTGCTTTTCACCCCTCGCAGATTGTCAGTAAAAGCACAGCGGCAGGTATGTTTAGGATATGGCTGAAGAGCAGACTTCAAAGGTTGTTTTGTGTTCGATCTTCTATATTCCACATATTTCGTGAAAGCAGAAGCTTTGGTACTCGAAGCCTTTTATGGCACTGGGGAGAAGGGCCACCTGCGGCGCTCACTCTGCTGGTGGCTGCACTCAGCATGAGCCTGGAGGTCCTTAAATCTGCCCCTGGGCTACTGCAGATAAGCAAATGGCTGACGCCTGTGGAAAGTAAATTAGACCTTGGCAAGTATTTCACATTACATTTTGACACTTCCTTGTTCTTTTTGAATTCTCCTCACTTTTTCAAGCGAAAAGTATTTGGAAAACAAACAGTGCAATTTATAAAGATTGAAAACCTTGATTTTCTCAAGTATTTTGAAACCTTTTTTCTTTTACACAATATTTTACAAACATTGGCAAAGCCAGCAGCTAGGGACTCTCATAAAGGTGAGACCTTTGGACTTTGCCAGGGCTTGCTGTTCTTCAGTTTGTAACAGACATCTCTTGTGTGAGACCAGACTCTCTCAGTGGGCTAATAGGTTGAACTCCAGAGGTCTGTACTTCCGGTGATCACCAATACCTCGGTGTATTTTTCAGGTTACATTTGAAGCTGTATCGCCACATCCGCTTTCTGACATGCAGCATGCTTTGGTGAAAGCCATTAGCTGTAATGCCCTTCTTCTCCAAATTAGGTTTAGAATTGAAGGCTCAGAGAGCAAACAAGGGAGTCTGGGAAAGCTACGGGGGGGGGGGGGGGGGGGGGTTCAGAGAGAATGTGGTAGCACTGAGTGGATCAGAAAAGATCTGATCCAGCCAAGTACCATATCACCAATCCCAATATTTTGAAGTCTAGTTGTTAATAAACAACTATGTTGTATGCCAGTAATAGATCTGATATGAACGGGGCACAGGCACTGTTGACATCGAGCCGCGGGTCGGACATTAACCACTAATACTACTAGTAAAATCTCAGTACTTTTAACTGCATGAATCCTTAACTCTGCATTATCCAAGATGTTCTTGTACAGGTAGCGTTGGATTTGGTTCTCTGAAAACTTAGCTGCCAGTGAGTGTAAAGATGTGGTAGTTTGCTAGGTCTGATTCCTCCTGTTTTCATAAGGCAGGACTATGCCGTCCGTGAATGCAGTAGAGACTTAGCCAAGTCTCATCAAGTCATTAGTAAATTGTAAAGAACAGAGGTTCAGACCAAGAAACAAAATAAAAAATACAAGATCAGATAAGCTTGCGTGGGTAAAAGTATTATGAGTGCAAGTCTGAAGATAAAACAAATGGCATGGGATGGTTTAAGTCCTCAGTGACAATTGTATTGTATTTCTGATTTTCTTGCTTCTTTAAATATAAGGTAGAAAGGTAAACCTTCACCTAGTATAGTTAAAGATGGAATGTTCAATTTAGCTGCCAAAGGATTCGAAATGTCTCTTATAATTTCATAGCTCTTTTTCTGAGAGTCTGTCTCTGTCAAGGCTTTAGTGGAGAATTAGGCACCACAGCGTTTTAAACTCTGACCTTACGCTTGGTAAGACATGTTAAAGAGTCTTCTATCTGCCGGGTAGGCCATTACGATTATATATTCTATAAATATTTTGCTTTCTAATTTCAGTTGTTGAGATGGTTTCCATGAATGAGGTGAGCCAATCTACCAGAGAGGAGTATCCAAGGATATCATCTGCGCTCAAAAAAGTATGAAGTGAGAAGTGCTTGTCGCAAATTGTGCAGTGATTTCCTACCAAACACTGAAGTGCTTCTCACAAATTCTGCAGTGATTTCCTACCAAACACTGAAGTGCTTCTCACAAATTGTGCAGTGATTTCTCACAAAACACTAGACTTAGTTAGTATGCGATATAATAATATTAAAAATAAAATTAAACTGACATGTGGAGAGGTGTGGCTCACTGGTTAGAGGCGGCAGACCCGTAAGCAGAGAATCGGCCAGGGACCAGGGTTCAATTCCCGACGCGGCAGGGTCGTGGACCAGGGTCAAAACGGACTCGATAATTCTCGCCTCGGTACCTACTCTAACCAGGAACACACTCGGCAACTCTGGGCATTAAGCTTGCCTCATCTCTACAACAGCCCCCCACAGACGCCAGGGATGCCTGGTTTCACCTTGGAGATACCCAGAAAGAGACCATCTCACAGGGATAACCAGGATGGGTTCCCCAGCGGTCTACAGTGCCGGGACGCCCCGTTGCTGGGGCAGCTGTGCGCTTTACAAGTCTACAACAACAACATAAATAGAAATCAATACGGAAGGTATCAGATAACTCCCCTCTATTTGTTGTATTGGAAGGGTAGTTGAAGTGTACTGGAGCAAAGGTATGCACCTTAGTGGACTTTTTACTTATCTGATACATACAGTATAACGCCAGGTATTCAGTAAAATCTTGTTTGAAGTATCTGAGAGGGTTAGTCTGCACTTTGAGAACTCTTAAAGTCAAAAGTGGGTTAATAGAAATAAGTCTGTCACACCATCTAGGAATTAATCTATGAAGGTACCTGTAATTAAGATTAACTTGGTCTTTTAGAGGCATATAGAAGAGTTTAAAATCTGAACTATCAACATCTACCAGCCCATGTTGCGAAAAGTACAATTGGAAGGAAATAATGAAAAATGATGGTTTTTGATAATGGCTCCAGAAGGCATTTTTTGGAGAGGTGGGTAACATTTCCAGTGGAATGGCCTTAAAAATGGTATGTCATGACCTTAGTAGTAGCCATGTTTAACTATGAAATATGCATTACATTTATTATTAAGAATTAGGCTATTTATCTCCTCTACTTACCTGACCATGGAGAGCTCCATCTCTTTCATGTTAAAAAAATCAATAGCAGAGGTCTGTTACAACCTGGCAATAGTTCTAGATGGTGTAAGCGATTCACCAGTAAAATGAGAATATGGGAGTATACAGTTAATAAAGATTTCCTCTCATATACACCCAAAAGTATAGCAACTTCAGCAAATGCACAGCACTAAAGTTCAGCCCCAGGTTCAGAGATGTATTGAGTATAGGTAATGATTCTGGGGGAGCCAAAGCAGGAGGACATGCAATTGAAGCAGGATTCTTGAGGCTTGCCATATAAAACTAGGACCTCTAAAACTCTGTCACTTCCTTGACTTTAGAAAAAGGCTTGATACAGTGTCCACAATGCTCTGTCAAACCAATGATACCTGCATGTCAGCACAGCATGTCATGCCCTGGTATACCCAGGTTTTATCAAAAAAGTAATAAAGAGATGGGTGAAATGCTTGAATTAATCTTGGCCAATGGGGATCACTCACAGCAGCATCCCAGTCTAGCGTTTCTTTGCCCACCATGCCACCTCAGATTACACCCAGCCATATGCAATCCGCCTTTATCCGGTGACAATCAGAACGGTCCAGCCCGAACTGCAAAGATTGGTGCTCTCTGAAGCAGAACACAAGCAACCCATTTCCGATTTGGCACTAGTTGGGGCTTTTGATTCGGGTGCAGGTTGGTTCCAGTGGCACAATGAGCAGGGGACCCACATCTATACATACTCTTCACATTTTGGGCGTTGCAGTGAAGTAAACAACAAAGTGATAGGTGGGATGCTTGAATTAATTTCAGCCACTAGTAATTACTCTTAGAGCATCCCAATCCATTGTTTAATGGCCAACCATGCCACCTCAGATTAGACCCGACCTTATGCAAATCTGCCTTTATCCTGTCCTGTAGAAACAGTTTATTTATTTATTTATTTTGTCAATTTATAGGGCGCAACAGCTACCCAACAAGGGTTTCCCGGCGCCTAGACACAGCTAGTTTGAGGACCGAGGAAGGGATGACTGTTTAGTGATTATTGTTCATACAGCCAGGTCTTTACAAGCTTTCTGAACCTACAGTAGTTTTCTTCCCTCCGGATACCGGGGGGAAGTGTGTTCCACAAGGAGGGTCCCAGATGGGCAAAAGATCTACCACCTGTTCTTGCACGTTTAAACCTTGGTATGCAGAAGTAGGCTGCTGTCTGTGACCGGAGGTTTCTCTTGGGCACATAGAGGCAGGCAAGAGATTGAAGATATTTTGGTGCTGTTCCTGCTTTTATTCTGAACATGTAGTTCAGGGCCTTGAATCGGATTCTGCTCTCTATCCTGAGCCAGTGAAGATTCCGACGATGGTTTGAGACTCCAGAGTTCTTCGGTATGTTACAAAGGAGTCTGACCGCAGCGTTCTGTGCTACCTGTAGTCGACCTATCACAGATTTATTTGCGCCTAGATAGAGGATGTTGCCGTAGTCAAGCCTTGATGTAATAAGGGCATTGACTACGGTCTTTTGCGTTGACACTGGCAACATCCACAGGATCTTCCTCAACCATTTAGCTATGGTGAGACACAGGCCGGTAACTTTACCGGCCTGTTTGTCCATGGATAAGGTGTTGTCCAATATAAAGCCCAGATTTCGAGCATGGGGTACCGGGGTGGGAAAAATGCCCATCTGGTCCGGCCAATGTGCAGGATTCCAGAGAGCTTGATCCTTGCCCAAAATCAGTATTTCCGTCTTGTCGCCGTTCAATTTTAACTGGTTAGTTGTCATCCAGTTCAGGATTTTTAATAGTCCTTCCTTGAGTAACGACGGGGAGTGGGGACAAGATTCAGATAGGGAAAAAATGATTTGGGTATCATCGGCATAATTCATAAGCGTTAGACCTAACTTTTCAACGAATTCTGCCAGAGGTTTAAGATACATATTAAAAAACAGAGGGCTCAGGATGGACCCCTGAGGCACTCCATGTGATGCAGGTAGGGTGTCTGACACGGCTTGTGCAGATGTGATCTGAAAGGTTCTATTAGCCAGGAAGGATTTGATCCAATCCAGAGCCTTCCCTCTTACACCATTTCTATATAACTCTTTAATAAGCGTTTCATGAGAGATGGTGTCGAACGCCGCACTTAGGTCTAATAACACAAGTGCAACCGTCTGGCCTTGATCAAGGAGTTTTCTAATGTGTTCAGTGACACCTAACAGGGCGGTTTCAGTCGAGAAACCAGCCCTGAAGCCCGATTGCGAAGAATGGAGTAGGGAATTTTCTTCTGCAAAAGTGGCTAAAGTAAAGTGTACGTGTCTCTCAAGACATTTAGAAAAAGCAGGGAGCAAAGATATAGGTCTATAATTGGCCATTACTTCTGGGTTAGCAGTAGGCTTTTTCAAAAGGGGCGTCACCATGGCATGCTTCCATATGGCTGGGACAGTGGCGAGATCGAGCGATAAGTTTAAAAGATTGGCAATGATCTCCAAAGACTGGTCATCCAACTTCTTAATAATTTTAATAGGGATGGGGTCCCTAGGGGAGCCGGATTTAACCGTCTTTAGGATTCCTTTCAATTTCTCTAATGAAAGAGTAGGCCATACTTCCAGTAAATTTTCACCCAGAGCAATGGGCTGAGGAAAAGAAGGGTCAGAAGGAGGGGGAGGATCAGAAGCCGAATTTTTTGTCTTGATGTCTGAGATAATTTTATCGATTTTCTCAGTAAAGAAACAAGCTAGCTCCTGGCATTGTTGTGTGCTTAATGGGGGAGCGACGGCTGAGGTATGTGCGCCCGCCAATTCCTTAACTTTGGAAAAAAGAGTTTTGGGCATGTTAGTTGCTTCTATAATTGTTTTAGAGACAAAAGCAGCTCTCGCTTTTGTACAGGCAGCATGATAGTGATTTCTGGCTTCATGATAGCTTCTTTTGGCATTAGGATCGTACTTTTTACGCCATTTGCGTTCTAGCACTTTACATTTTGATTTTTCTATTTTAAGGCTGTCGTTAAACCATAGGGCTGGAGGACGATGCCTACTCCCTTTGGTGCGAGTAGAGGGCAAGCAATTCTTATTTGCTGCATTTGTTAGCCAGTTTTGTGTTTCTATTGCTACGCGGTCCATGTTGGAGTTTAGTCTAGGAGGGTTTTGTTTTAGTGCCGCGTTTAAAGCATCAATATCGACTGACTTCCAATTTTTCCTGAGAGTGACATCAGTGTTTTGTTCCAGCCTGGGGGTGGGTGGAAGAGTAATGCTAAAATTAATAAGATGGTGATCGGACCAGCCGGAGGGTATGGTGGCAATATACGTAAGTTCCCTGATGTTGGATATTATGGGGTCCAACAAATGGCCCGCTATGTGAGTAGAGCTGGAATTTAATATGGACAAATTGAATGCAGCTAGGTCTTCCAACAGATTAGAGCATGAAGGGATAGTGGAATCTTCAAGATGTAGATTTAGATCACCCAGCAGGGAAAAATAGCTTGATGACATATTGGTAAGGAGTAATAGAATTTGCAAAGTTAGATACCCATTGAGAAGGGCTCCCTGGGGGTCGATAAATCAGAAGGCCTGACATTGTAAAATTAGGGTTCAACGAGATTTTGAAAAGACCCGCTTCACAGTCTGGAATAGATACAGATTCCAAAGTGCATTTAAATTCTCTGTTAAAAATGATAGCAATCCCACCCCCTACTTGATTTTCCCTATCTATTCTGACAATGGCATAGTTATCGGGGAGGGCAATAGCAACATCCGGGTCGGCGCTGTCATGCAGCCATGTCTCAGTTAAAAAAACTGCGCTAGGACTTTTTTCTGCAAGGAGATTGAAGATATCATGCTTGTGTTTGGGCAATGATCGACAGTTTGTACTGTAAAAAACGTATGTTGGCGGCACGTTTTTACGTAGCAGTTTGCATTTCCTGTGTCTCCTAGATGGATCGGGGTAAACGGTGGTGGATAGATTACATTCGGAGCACACATGAATTCCAACTTTGTGAAGGTTGAACAAAGAGCACTTCAGATTGAGGTTGGGGCGCAACGCTTTCAAAGCAGAGGACGTTCTTACCAGCCTAGAGGGTGTAGTTGGAGTAGGAGCCTCTGCCTCGTGCCCCGTCCTGGCACAGACGGGCTAGTCTTTGGCGTGTCTTCGGCGTGCTGATGGTGTGCCCGCTGCGCTCGACCGCTGCGCTGTCGAGTAGTGAGCATGATAAAGAGGGGATAGAGGAGTGGGCGTGGCTACGTGGGTGGGCGTGGCCCCGAGTCACGTGGGTGCAGAGACGCTGAGAAAGGGATTTTGTCTTCCCCCTCGGCGCAGTTACTGCAAAAGGAGCCAAGCCGCTGACTCAAAGTAAGTGTTTAAGTCTTTAAAATAACACAAGAACACAGTGCAATTTAAAAAGGTAACAAAAACACACAAGTCTAGCAGCATATAACAGACACCCCGGCTTCCGCCTCAGGGTACTACGCTGGTCAACACCGGCTTAGAGCGCGCACGGCGCTTATCTGCTTCCTGGAGTGGGCGTGGCTACGTGGGTGGGCGTGGCCCCGAGTCACGTGGGTGCAGAGACGCTGAGAAAGGGATTTTGTCTTCCCCCTCGGCGCAGTTACTGCAAAAGGAGCCAAGCCGCTGACTCAAAGTAAGTGTTTAAGTCTTTAAAATAACACAAGAACACAGTGCAATTTAAAAAGGTAACAAAAACACACAAGTCTAGCAGCATATAACAGACACCCCGGCTTCCGCCTCAGGGTACTACGCTGGTCAACCAGACGTGCCAAGAAGTTCCTCTCTGAACCAAAATACAAGTAACCCAAGTACGGTTTTGCCCAAGTTGGAGTTCACCAGATGGGTGCAGCTTCATTCAATTAATGCAGTGAGCATGGGAACCACGTCTAGGCATACCCGTTGCCCTTAAGACATCGCACAGAAGTATACAAAAAGTGATAGGTGAGATGCCCCAATTTGGTCCCAGCCACTGATAATTACTCTGTCCATCCCAGTCCATCGTTTGGGGCGAAACCAGTCTGGGAATTTTGTGGAGGGGCCTCACATAGCATATTGAGACAGACTATTACAATGAGGAACATGGTCCTCACTGATTTGCATAAGGTGGGCCTTTGTCTTTGGCATTTCGGGCAAGAAACAATGGGCATTTTTGTGGCCTGAGAGATTGCCAGTGGCTGAGAATAATTCAAGCATTCAATCCACATTTCCGGCTGAGAAACACAATGGACAATTCACCCCAAACATTTTGAATACCTCTTCAACAATAGCGTTGGTGTCTGCTTTATGGTGACTCTGCACCGGACGGTAATGTCAAGTTCGGAAAGTCCGTATGTAAGGTGCTATGCTGTGGACCGAGACAATTAACATACTGACTAAACTTTGTTTGAGCTGATTTTTCACTACCACTCATACAAATTACATTGCAATAGAATATATAAAAACAGCCTTTGTGTTTAGTAGCACTGAAAATGTCAGTCTGTAATAAATGTTTTATTTAGTTTCATGATGGCAACCACACTGTCATGAGAATGTGGTTGACTTCTTCTTTGAGTGTCATTTCTGTCCTCCTTCTTTTTCCGGTTTGCTATTTTAGAGAAATGCCATGAAATTACCTCTCATTGTGTATCATTAGGGAATGTCAGTCTGCCTGTGTGCAATGTCTTACTCAGTTTCAAGATGTTCACCCCACTGTCATGAGAAAGCGGTTGACTGATGCTGAAACGGTTATTTCTCTCCTGATCCATTACCTATTTGTCACTATAGAAAAATGACATGCTGTGACTGCATAAATATTGATGTGATAATTAGCTCGGTTAGTGATTGACATGAAGAACGACCAGCGATCCTTTAGGAGTCCTCCAATTTGCTGCCTGTTGCTCTGCTGGAACTGAAGAGTGAATGTATGCTTCCTAGCGGTGGTGATATCTTGCTATTGTTGGACATAGTGCTTTATTTCTCCGCTGGGCATTCTTTGCCTCACAGAGCTCAGGTGCACTTGACAATTAAAGAGGAAACGCTACAAACCTTATTTGAACGATCAATAAAACAGCCACTGGTTGGCACATGGGCTGATCAACGTGTCAGTGTCATAAGAAACGATGTCTGAGAGAGACTGACCTCAGTGTATTGATAAGATAAATTCTGAGACGTCTAACTGTCTGTAACCAAACCAATTTCAGTTTTTTAACGGGGCGTGGTCTCTTCTGTGACACACTCCACTCCCACAGAGGAGCCAGTAGCGCTTAGCAGGCAATTGCACATTGTTTCACTCACAGCTTAGATGGAAGCAAAGTGTAATAACAATTAGCATACAGCCTATCAAGTATAGTTAGGAAGTATGGGGTAGGCTCTTTTCATTTTGCTTTCAAAACCTTTTTTAGGCCGTGCCTGAGTCAGCGCGCATGCGCTGCTCTGCGAGACTTGTTGTAGTGGAGTATGTAAGAGAAGCCCCGCCCACTCTCCACTGATATTTTTCATTGGCTCGTGTCATTGTCCTTCGTAAACGCTGGCTTGACAGTTGTTGTTACGGTTGTTAGTCCCTCATTGGTACCACCTTGTCTGCATTTGTAAACACCCATGGCAACTGGTCCCTTTACTTCAAATGCGACACAGCATGCCATATTTAGCTTGTTAGCACTCTTTTCTTTAATGGGTTTATCCTACTGCGGGCACTGCGTGCTTTCGCCCCAATGCCTGCTTTCACTTTCAAGCAGCCCGGGACAATGGCGGCAGAGGTCTCGCATTTACAAGAGTTTGAGCTATTGCCATTGTAAATGACGATAGCTTAAACTCTCGCAAATGCAAGATCTATTGTATTGCAAATGCTTGTTTTAACTATATCTCCACTTTCTTTACATTAATGGCATAATTTATCTTTTGAAAAAAGTAACCGAAGTGCGAAAAGTTTGTTGCTCAGGTTCGAATTTCTCAGCGAAAACAGAAGACAAGAGGCGTTTGGCAAAACAGGAACAGTTGGTTTAATTAAACAATTTCGGCTGGGACAACAGCTATAGGCACGAGTTCTGAGGACTGACTCAATTTGTATTGGGTTAGCAAGCATCTTTTATACAACAACAATAAAAGTTTCCAGTGTACCATATATGGTGAGGAAGGTTGGTTGCTGCCTTAGAGTCATAAATGAATGGTCAAAAGGTTACTACAGGTGGGTCTCAATCGTGGGTACAGTGTGGCCAGTGGTTAATGTGTCCAGATGTCTTGCATGGGGCGTGTGTAATCACTACGTGTGCTAGGTCCTGATTGACTATGTGCTCATAACTTATTTGGCATCTGACTTCATGGTGTTTTCAGAAGCGCGCGTCCCCCCTCTGGCCATGTGTGTTTTAATGGGGGCAATCTCCCCATACCATTGTAATGTTGCTGCGCCTATTTGTGGGATTTATCAAGAGTTTCCTGCCCGCATGTTTGCCTGGCAGCTATGCCCCCTCCCACCTGTGACCCATCATTCGTTAATCCTGGACTTAAGTCGCAGAGCCTGCCTGACTACATAATTGTGTGTCGCGGTAGATGTGGAGTTCGGGACGGTGATTTCTATTAATAAGGACGATAGTTCATTTTTATTTATAAATACACCAGTATCCATATTAACCCCTTCGGTGCTCATGACGGAACGGTTCCGTCATGAGCCACGGTTGAGCTGTGCTCATGACGGAACCGTTCCGTCATGACCACGCCCGCGCAAGATTCCGTCAGCACAGCGGCGGAATCTGCGCAGCATGGAAGGGGTTAACATTCCCCCCTTGTTGATTCGTCAAATACTCTAACTCAGGCATTTGTACCATTACTTTATTAGGCTCCTGCTGTTCTTTAGGATTGCTTTTGACTATAAAGGTTGTTGTAGTTACTTGCATTCTACCCAATTTGAGGACTGCGTTTTTACAGCAGATGATCCCCAACTGTACAACCCCGCAAACCAACAGGAACACAATAATGACTGGCAACAGTGATTTACACAGACCTGATATCTATCGTGGAAGCCAAGAGAACCAATTGGAAAACCACTCCTGCTTAGGGGCACCTCCTTCTTCAAGCATGCTTCTCTGTAAAATATGCAGTGCTTGGATGGCAAGTGTCAGTCTGCCATTCCCTGGGATAAAAATGGAGCAGACAGCGCCAATCTTGGAGCAGACTCCTCGCTCAATTGCGGTCATTAAGTCCAGCATATACTGATGCTGTATTACCTCGAGGCGGATGGCTCGCATTTCTTCCTTGATCGAATTGAGGCTGAACTCAGTGCTGTTAATTATTTTGAGCATTTCCCACTTGGTTATGTGAAGCCAGTGGGCGTTGGCTTTTGTCTGTAGGGTGAAGAAGAGCATCGACTCCCCTGCCCCCAGCTGAGCCTCTGTGAGCGGTCTAAGCTCTTCTGGGATGTCCTTGAACTGAGCCCAGCCAAAATAGTCCGCCTCTCTCTTCTTACAAGCTCGGTGCAGCAAGATGTTCTTTTTCGTTAATGGGTGCTGGTACAACATTTACATTTACAATTCTGTTAGTTCTTCTCTGGGAATGACCAGGGTCGGGGTGTGCATGGTCACCAGGAAGCACAGCCCCCCTTCAACCGGGAATCAGTTGGGTGTAGGCGTGTTTGCCGTGCTGCCAGTAGAAATCCATAAGCGTGGAGTGCCCCTTTGCATATCCGGAATGTACAATATCGCTCCTCCGTTAGCATTCATGCTCATTGGAAGCGTTCCTTTTCCTCTGAAACATAAGGAATACGGTGTAAGTTTCCTCACAATCGGGTGTTAACCTTTCCCATCTAGCCAGGTGTATCCATCCACCTTGGTGTTCCAGATTTCCTGACATGGGTTAGCCATGCTTTCATTGAACCTGCCCCCATGCATCTTATTCTCCCTTTTATCCCCAAGCTGGACGGTCCTACACGGGAACTCTATGTCAGAAGGCCACTTGTTAAAGAAGACCGTCCCAGTTACGCTAAAGGCCACCCTCAGTCCACAAATGGATGCAGGAGCGGACGTGTATGTGCACTGAGTGGGGGATTCGCTACCTTCAAGAATCTCTTCTTTGGGAAGTCTCAGAGCCAAACAATATCTTGCCCTTTTCTAATCATCCTGTCCAGCTCAGTTTGGATATCCTTGGGCTCAGTGAAGAAGTATAACGCTGTTGAGTTCCTGTCGTATCAGGTCAGGTTTACAACTACCCTATGAGGTTCTATCTTGTTGGGCTGGATCCTGATCCTTATCCTGCATAAGTAGAAGAGAATTAGGCACTTTGGTTTTTTGTGGGCTACCTTTTGGGACAGGTAAGCCTATCTGCGCCTGCCGCATGTCAGATCAACGAACAGACATAACATGACGTGGCCGACTGAGGTCATGTGTTGGTACCAAATGTTATGTAAGAGGGCGCTATGAAGTGCATGTGAGATGCTAGTGTTTAGTGTAATTGTAGGTGACATACTAGAGGTCCCTAAGCTGGCTTTGTATTTCCCAATTAGTGGCTCTCTTTTCACTTAGTAGTTCCTTAATGGTAAGTAATTGTGGGATTACCCATAGTAGACAGAAGGTAGATAGGCGCAAAATATACATAACTTTTGTTGTGATATTGTAGTTTGAGGTGTGATTTCCTTCAGAGCCAACTGTGCTCTTCCGGTGGCTGTGTTTCTTCTGCCCAATTGGAAAATATTGGTGGTATTTAGTTCATGGGTGTCATCGCCATGGAAGGGCTCGACTACATGAAGGAACGGTGCACCCACTTGGGTGTTAAACAGGACATGGGTTTTCCTCCTTCCATTGGCGTAAGTTCGAAATTGTCCCTTTTCTCTTTCTTTCTTAGTGGAGGTTGACGACATGTGACGTTGGTGCCCTTTTGTTGTCTTCTCTGTTTTGAAAGAACTTTGTTGATAGTTTACTCCAGAAATTACACATGATCCATAATTAATGGTTTTCGGAGTCCCTGTATTTTACCCTTGGGGTGTGATCTCCATTAGTTGCGATCTAGTGAGGCACTGGAAGGTGACCCCTGTTGGGTATGTTTTAATAATTTCGGGGAGCAAGGGTGAATATTAGTTATCTAGCTATTGAGCCCCTACCCGCCAATAGTAGATGCTTAGATTGGGGAGGGATAAAATTGTGGCTTTTAGTCGGAGTCCTTGGGTGATACTAGTTTTTTCACATAGACACTTTGCCTGGTGGCTATAGATCCGGTTGCTGTGTGGCCCTTTCAGTAGTTATTTTCTCAGCTGAGGGCTACATGTTTTGATACTACCCTCAGTTGCATTTGGTATGCCCTGTTTAGCTTAAGGCTAAAGGTGAGGGGAACATGTGGGAGAGGGAGCGCATTGACGCTGGTGTTGCTCATGTCTGCCACGTGCCGTGAACACGTTTTGGTGCATGTGCACCTTTTGTTCCTGGCCCCCGCCATTGTACCTGGAATCTTCTTCTTGAGCTAGCCTTGAGCTTTTTTTTCGTTAGTTTTCAGCGTTTCCCTGAATCTCATGTGATCTATTGCTTCGCTTGTCATGACTTGGAGAGGATCAGATGCTGCTCAGTGGCCCCTTTTCTCCCACCTATGCCGCATCGTAGTGTCCGAGGTCGGGGCCAACTGCTTTCCTTGGACGGTGCCTGCATGGTTGGAGCACCATTAGTCATTATGGATGGTATGGAGGTGAGCACACCCGGTGCCCTAATTTCATCTGGAGCTAGAGTGGAGATTTGGGATACTCCATCCCCAGCACCCCCATCTCCTGCGGACCACACCCCACTTTCCACCACCGTACTGGTGGGCCCACACTCCCTAGCTTGTAGCTAGGGTCTCTATGGTTGTGCATTGCCTAATGAACTGGTGCATCTCTAGTCGCTTTTTGGAAGGATGTGACAGGGTGACCGGACCTTGGAAACCAAAAAAACAGACAGGAAAACATAGAAGAAGACTAGCTAAATGTAAATCCGTATTTAGCTAAGCTAGTATTTGCCTTACAACACCAAAAACATGACTAGACTGAAAACCCGGGGCTTCGACCAAACCATTGCAAAAGTCTGCCGGGTGTTGATGAAAAACTGGGACTGTCTCAGCAAATCCAGGATGCCTGGTCACTCTGGTGAAACTACCTAATTGGAGGCTTGGACTCTACATCATGCTGAAGCCTTGTAGCTTATTGATCATCCCAGGTGCAGGAAAAAAACATGGTTCCCGACACCAAAGATTACCTCTTTTAACTGAAAGGGAGGCTACCTTTTGATTCGGAGACTTCAAGCTTTAAAGGGAGCTGTAGGGACTATACGTCACGAAGGAAACATCAACCCCAGACATAGTGCCCAAGAATGTGGACCCTATGTCTTGGTGATTGGAACGCGTCACTTTTGACTTTGGCCGTGGGACCTGGGTGGTCTTTGTTAGACAGTTCTGCACCCCCATCAAACTACCCTGCCCCTGGGGCAAGGCCAGCCAACCCTACCCTGGGAGATCAGCAGCAGAGTGGGGTTCCCCCCTGAGATCACCACTTGATGACAAACTTGGTGCGAACCCCTGATCGACATAGCTCTCAATCACACTGAATTTCTGGATACAAGTAAAAATGTGAACTTCCACTGTTGTCTTATTGGTCCTTTTTAGGTCGAGCTTAGACAGCTCTTGCGCTGTCAGGTGATCTGTTGTATGTACTTTGTGGAGTCTGACTCCTCCCACCGCTTTGGATTGGCTTTTGGCTGTCATTCAAAAATCATGGCCTGTAAATGGCTAATGGTTGGTGCATGCCTGACCTTTTCCCTCAAGTTAACTCCCATGGAGTATTGCCGCAGGGACGAGCAGCAACACACACACAGTCCCTTCGTATGGAAATCCAAAACCTGTGCATTCTGGTGCATTATTACTGCTGTTTGTGCCCTATCCTCGAGTGTACGCATGCTTGTCATTTAACACATGCGTACTATTCAATTTTTCATAAAAACAGGTATTTCTAAGCTCCCCGGCAGTGTTCTCGCGTGTGCATGCATGTCATTGTACGCATGCGCCTCTGCTCCCACCCCCTCCCGTTATGCTGTTGCCTTTGCTCCCTCCCCCCTCCCGTTGTCCTGTTGCCTTTGCTCATCATGTGCGCTGTCCAGTTGGCATAATGGCACACTGTAATTCGTACCCTTAAAAACCTTTTGCTTGCTGCATGTTTTTTAGTGTTTTGCTCTGCCTGAGTTGATGCTTTGCATCGTGCCTGGCACCTAATTTCCCCAGAGTTAGGCGCAGTTCTGCCTCTACCTGCTCCCAGCTTCATTACCCAACCTGTCCTTCTCTTCACATTTTGCAATCTGTTAAAGTACGAAGCACTTTACTTTCGTGCATGTTTTCATAAAATAAAAAAACTATAACTGCCGGAATCATATAAAGGTGTGGTGTAGGCTTACGAAGTCGGACATTTAATAAAAATTGAACGCAGTCGATTTTTACGCAGTGTTTTTATACTTTGCAATTGAACCAGGCATACATAACAGCAAGAGTTGGATACTATTTTTGGGCTTAAAGTTGTCTCTTAACTTATTAACTTGATGTCTAATCCGGTGTAAGCTAGCATATGTTGAAGGAAAACTTCGTCAAGGTGCTATGTTAAAACCCGGCAAAATATTTGACTGTCAGTGTAGAGCTGTCACAAATGAGTTCTTAGCACCTGTTTTGCCATTCAGTCTACAGAATAATGTATAGGTCAGCCCACCATTGGCGTGCTTCTTCACACTGCAAGAGGTGACCTATAGTATATTTGGCAACACACTCTGTATAATCCTGTACAGGTGACTACTGGAGTCCTTCAACCACGACACATACAGTTTTTCTGGAGGGCTCTTTTTACTTTAACCACTTGAAGACGCTGTTCATTGGCGTGATACATCTCTCCACTGCAGGAAGCTAGCTAAACAAGAAATGATTGTGACTTTTTTCCTTAGTCCATGATTCGTGTACAGGAATACTGGTGTCCAGAACTGACACCTTTTTACTTCGATCACATGTTTGGTTGTTGGTGGCCATGTACAGGCATTAACCCGCTACACCCCTCCAGACCACAAATTAGGCTGTGGCAGATTCAAATCAGAGGTTCAGTGTTATATCTAATCTGCTGATGGCTATTCATTCAGTCTGCACTTCAACTCCTTTCAGTCTGACTGAAAGATGAATCATATTGTGGTGGGAACACCGAAGTGGCGCATTTTGTGACACACGCATGCTGTTTTTGCCTGTTGAAGGAATCCGAAAGGTCACGCTGTCGCAACATATAGTTCTCAGTGTATTGTGACTCTCCTTTAATGTTCTTTTAGGATGGTCTTACATAATTTACCGTATAAGGGAGGCGGCATGTATTAAAATAAATCGCCATGCCTTATTTTTGTGAGCCAGTTTACCTTCTGTGATGCCATTGTGTACATCATATTTTCCAGTGTGTAATTAAATTAAGAAACGTCCCATTTGTTGTTAACATAGATCAGTGGGATAGTGGCACACTTAAATATTTAATGGATAGCCCTGAAAGAAAATCGGACCTGGTAGTTGCCTTATTTCCAACCGGCATAGCAAAATTAAATATGCTACATACATAGGGTTGGTTCCCTCATTCTCCTCTCTGCCTCCCTGTCTTGCTATTGTGCACATGAGAAACTCATTTCAACTTGTTTTAATAGGGTTGATCAGTTGTACAAAATGTCTTCTTGTTTGTCTTTAAGGTAGCAAGAATACTTATAAAACTTTAACACTTTTTTATTATAAATTTTCAGCATGCTGCACATCGCTCTACAACATAGCCTAAAAACATTGGCAAAGCCAATAGCTCTGGCTAAACACCTAAAAAGTCCCAAAGGCGAGACCTGTTGGCTATGCCAATGCTTATTTGGTTTAAGTTGTTGGGTTAATACCTTCTTGTGCTGGGGGTTTATTTTACTGCACATTTTGGCTCTGTGATTGTGTGGAGGCACTACCTCCCCACACTGTCACACCTCCCTGTGGGTGTTGTGACCCGGTCCTTGTTGCGTTGGGTTCCCTGTCTGTGGTTGCTTCCGCCACGTGCTCGCCTAATTGCTGGATCCTTGCTGCGATTGTGTGATGACCAGGGGACCTCCCTGTGACTAGACGTAGGGTGCATTCTGATTCCCTTGTGCTTGGTGCTGAGGAGTGACATTCTTGGAGTTTTGTGATGGCTGGCCCTGCCTCATTAATCTCTGTTTTTTCTGCTAATGGTTTGCGTTTAACCGGCATCTCTCTGCCCGGTGACCTGGCCTATGGCAATAGTAGCACTCCCTAGGGTGTGGTTGCTGCCAGCCTCCCTTTCCTCTACTGCCATAGCCTGTTTGGAACACACTGGGGTTTTGCGGTGGAGCCCCCATTGAGACTGGTGCCATCTGCATAGTTGCGGCCATCGCCGCCCTGTCGAGGGCAGTTTTATGCAATTTGTGTGGAACTAGTTTTGCAGCATCTCTTTAGGCCTGCTCCTGCTTTTCTTTATCCGCTTCTTGCTACTTTTTGTGGTAGTGGTATATGAGCTTGTATCTCCCATCAGGCTTTGTTATCTAAGCCAACTAAGCTGTCCAGCCCGCTCTGTATCTCGGTGGGTACCCCCTTTGTATGACTATTGTAGAGAAATTAGACTTGTGGGCCCTCATCAGTCCACAGCTGTCCGGTTTCTTGTCCCCATCGTTCCCTCATTGTATTCAAGGAATCGCTTATGCTTTTCTCTGGCTTCATGGTCTCTGCCATCAGCCCCCTATATTGTGGGCCATCAGGAAATATTTCTCTCAGGGCGGTCCGTATCCGGTGCTGGTATGAATTAAACACGGCCCCGTCGTGCTGGGTCTCTGTTAGTGTTATTGCTGAAATGTGGGCTTGGGCGAACACCATGTTTATTTGTTCAACCAATTTGGCTGCTTAACAGACTCTTAATTTTTATTTTTTTATTTTACGGAGTTTTATATAGCGCGAACTTGACCCGAATCGGGTATCAGAGCACTTTACATAGCACCAGATGCGTTACATGAGGACACATTCATTTTTTGTTAGGCAGGGGGAGATTAAGTGATTTGCCCAGAATCACAGGATGTTCAGCCTCGTTGCAGAGACTCGAACCCAGTGCCCCAGATTTGAGGATGACAGCCTTAGCCGTTAGGCCAACTCCTCTCCCCTATGGCCTATCGCTATGTTAATACCTGCGTTGTTCTTCTCGAAGCACGTAATACATTTTCCTGCCCCATACAGCAACAACTGTAACTTTGTTCTTTGCCCCTCTTTGTCTGGGCGCATGGCACGTATATAATCCTCTCCTCACCCTTTTGCAGTAGTGGGCACACCACCTGGATGGCCCTACGGGGTTATCCTTGATATAGCGTTCCCACCTTGCAAGGCATTGCTGCCTGTAGGGAAAGTTCCAGTTGGGATTTCCTCCTTCATGTCTGATGCAATCCTCCGCTACTGCGATGTCCGCGGGCTCTAAAGATCCTTCCCTAGGCTAAGACCGGTCATATTGGTCCCTCTCCCAGATCGCAAATCGGGCACACGCAACTCTTGCCTTCCTCTTTTGCTATTATCTACGTGGGGGTAGGTCTATTTTTGCCGTGCACTTGTGTGGAGCGGTGTGTATCCTCGTCGCTGCTCTCCTTGTGTGCACGTAAAAGTGGCATCTTGTTATTCCTACGTCACAGGTGGGTGAGCACCAGACTGCTTTGATCCCTGATTTCTTGGTCAGCCTTTCTCCTTTGATGAGTGCATGGTGCGACTCTGAGCCCTGCTAATAGCCTTTCATCTACCTCCGTTTTGTCCCAGCACTGCCCCTTATACCTATCTCCTCTTTCCTTATGTGAGGAGCGCGATGTCCCGTGCTTTTGGTCTAATTCCTGGTCAGGTGTCCTTTCCCTCTCGAGCAGGCACTCACGCCTCCCTTCGTCGCGCTGTCTGGCCTGTCTCTTTTGCTCTGAAAAACGCGCTGTTGTTGTTGACCTGACATTGCTTTTGAGTTTACCCTCCGTTTCCTCCTCAGCCACCTGGGCAAATCCTGAAGCCCCACTCGTCATCAGTCCCCGGGGGACTGGGGCTCCCTTCCTCTCCAGAGCTCGCTCAATCACTGTCGAGAATCACCACAAACTTCTCTGACACACGCTTACACTCACCTGACCCAGTGGGAATGTGTATCCTACCCGTTTTTGAGGTGTAGCATGTCTTGTGTGGTGGACGGGGAGTCGAGCTGGGGGAGCGGGTGTGAGCACGTCTATCATTGCTTATGGTTGAAGAGGTGCTAACGGTTTATTTGCTAACTGCATTGTAGGGCTATTGCTCTTGGCCTCTTCGAAGATGGCCCATAATTCTAATAATGCCTCGCTCTTGTTTCTCTTTTGACTTGCATATTTGGTTTTCCGATTTGTTTTAGTGTGCTCAGTTATGTTTGTGTTAAATGTTCCCTCCTTAAGCCAGGGAAATGTGTATACCTTTGTGTGTAAATGTCACTATTTGCAAAAATTATTTAGTATTTTTATCTGGTTGGGGAACCTAGTTTTCATGTGCTTTAGTGAGGAATCCATGGCAATTTAGTAATTCGGCAAATACAATTCAAATGACTTTTTCCTAATTGGTTTGTCAAACCGTAATTTGTACGCGGTACACTCTTACAATTTTACTTACTATAAGCTCAGCGCTTGCTATTTCTTACATAAACAGTTCAAACTAGCATTTACATGGTGCTCAGGTTATCTTTTTGCTCTTTTTCCTAGTTTCCTCAAGCAAAAGGAGGGAAAGAAAGGCTTTAGATAATAATAGACAATCTTATTATCATCACAGGTCCAGCATACATGCCCGTCAATAATGGAAACAAAAGGGTATGCAGTTCCTAAAGTACGCGCAAGGTGTGTTAGATTCACTGAGAGGTACCAAGGTGGGGGTGAGGAAAATAATGTGAAGGACAGGAGTCAGGTTTACTCCTTTTTTTGGAAAAGAAGACCCTCACACACCCAACAAGCGGGTGTCTTGCTTCATCACCGGGTCTTTGCTCCTTATCGGGCCGGCAGGTGCAATGCCCGATCAGGCACCCAATGGGGCCTCCCTAGCGGAGATCTTTATTTCCAACGCTGGTGAATACGGTGTGTGTGGAGGAAAGATATTAATCACAATAGTGAGTGTAGGTGCAAATGAGATGAGGTATGGTGTGTTAAAACAGGGGTAGGTGATCCACTAAACAATTGTAATAAAGCATGGTCACCATCCTGATTAAAACAAAAAATAATCCGCACATGTCTCACCTTAAGCTATGTGAGTGAATGTGCTAGGGGGATCAATAGGTCAACATGTTTCTTGCCTTAGATTATATTAAATGGCAATTCTTCAGGACCGGGGAAGTGTACGGCTACCTACACCTTTTTGGTGGTGCCCACAACCTCTAAGAGGTAACAGTGGTGGACACACGTACAGCACCCTAAAAATGTGTGGTACCGTGAATAAATGAGCACACCTGCGGAAAAGAGAAAATAACAGGTAAAAGCTTAAAAACCAATACATTCATAAATTCGGGTTGATTCCAGACAACAGTGGGTGTCAAGAAAAACACATGTGACATGCAAAGGTTATAAGCGATGTATGAAGGACATGTTCAAGACTAAGAACAGCAACACAAAAATAATCACCCAATTCTGAGATCAGTGTCAACAACACAGGATTGATTGGTAATGAGTAGTATGAAGAAACTCATCCTACTGGGCTGTGCTGCTTACAAGGCCGGGGTGAGAGAGCACTAGATTTTAGTGTCCTACGAAAAAGAAATTGAGAAAGACACACAACAGTAAGGCAAAACTATTACTGAGCGCTGTAAAGGGCAGCTTCACCAGAAATGATTAGCCCCTCAGGTGTGGGGGTTTGCCTGGGAAACCAACTGAATCTAGAGAACTAGATGATGGTCGAGGAGCCTGAAAACTGTGTGGTCAAGGCTGATCACGAGGGGGCCCATTGGTAAGTTGAGTCGCTCACAAAAGGGTGTGTCGGGGCCGGAATTAAGTCATCCGGCCGGGAAAACGGCACACATATAGTCGGCCTAAGATGTGCAGCCTGTGAAGATATGCGGTAATAGTGGACCAGTTGGTCGCTGACCCAGAGAAAATCGCCCCTCAGGGGTAGTAATGTGATCTGGGAGCGAGGTCGAGCTCAATTTAGAGAGAGTCTGTGCTGGGCGGCGAACCGTGACAAACACAAACACTCGGTGGCATGGAAGAACATGATTAAAAGGGGGCAATGCCGCGAACTATATCAAATCATATCAGTGAGTGGAAGGGTATTGAGCCTGTCAGTAGAATACATTCAGCGAACCCATTCAAGGAGATAATTGCTGGTAATCGGCGTGGTCGCATTGCGCACGCCTCGTACTTACAGTTCCGTTAATCTGGAAGCACCGTCCGCCTATAATCTCGCCAGCCATTGAAGTCTGGTGAGTGTATGTCCTGCTCGTTCCTAGTTGTAAGGTCACGTGAGCGCGTAGAACGCGTGCGTGGGGGGCGGGAATATCCGGTCGGCACGGAAGTGCTGAAGCGAAAAGCCTAGAACGCTGGCTTTGCAGGGGAGGACGGGCGACGCGCGTCAATGGTTGTTATGGCAACTAGTGTGCACGAGTGAAAAAATTCGATATAGACACCTATCGCAAGCCCTTTCACAATCTGTCTTCCTGCGAGTCATCGGCCATTAACGATCTGGCCAATGACAAGACAATTGTAATAAAACAAGCAGATAAGGGCGGGGCCACTGTCATCTTGTCCACGATTGACTACGACACTGAATGCCGCAGACAACTCAATGATACTAGATATTATACCCCCATCAATGAAGACCCTACCCCCCAGTTGACCAGGACTATTTGTTCCATGGTCTCTACAGCAGAATTGGAGGGCTGGATCTCAAAGAAAGAGGCTAATTTTCTTACAGCTAAAGAACCAGTGACTCCCTTTTTCTACTGTCTGCCGAAAATCCACAAAGGGACTACACCAGTGCCTGGCCGACCTATTGTGTCAGGCATAGGATCCATTTTGGAACCATTGTCCCAATTTGTTGACCACTTCATCCAACCCTTGGTGACCACTACCCCGTCGTATATCCGCGACACTACTGATGTCCTACGCCTCCTTGAGGGGTTCCACAATCCACAGGACATAGACCTATTACTGACCCTAGACGTTGAGGCGTTGTACACCAACATACCCCAACAAGCAACTCTCCAGGTCATCGAGGCAGCCCTATTAAGCAGTGACCACACGTCCATCACACCTGTACCATTCATTATGGAGTGTGCTAGTCTGGCCCTAACACAAAACTTCTTTGAGTACAATACCCAGTTGTACCACCAAACCCAGGGTACATCCATGGGTAGTACATTCGCGCCAAGTCTGGCATGTCTCTACATGTCGGCCTTCGAAGCCAGGGCAATCCATCACTCGTCAAACCCCTACTCAGCGAATGTACTACTATGAAAAAGGTTTATTGACGATATCCTTATCCTTTGGAGAGGAGACCACACGAAATGTACTGAATTTTTCACTTGGATTAACACTTTGAACCCCTATTTAAGATTCACCCACACGATCTCTGATACAGAAGTTCCCTTCCTGGATCTCCGTGTATGTCTCAATGGCAACAAGATTACCACGAGTCTATACCGTAAACCGACTGACAGGAACAGCCTACTCTTATTTAGTAGTTATCATCCTAAGTCACTAAGGGAAAACTTACCCTTTGGGCAGTTCCTGCGCATCAGAAGGAACTGCAGCTCCGTCACAGACTATCAGAAAGAGTCAGCGACCCTTATGAATGATCTTATTAAACGAGACTACCCCCAACATGTGGTGGCGAGAGCTCGCAAACGAGCAAGGAATAACAACAGAGAGAGTTTGTTGGATATAAACATCAAGGAACCTGAACAGTCCATTACTTGTGTCACCACCTTTACCCCTGACTCCAACAGGATCAGATCCATTATAAAGAAACACTGGGGTATCCTCAATACTGGTGACTTGGATTTGATGACCCCTAGATTCACATTCAAACGAACCAGCAATCTTAAGGATCTACTGATTCACACTAGACCTAAGAAACCTGCGAGCAGCTCACAAAGAACACTGTGGGATCTACCACCTGTCAGGGGTCATTACCCATGTGGGTCATGTTCAATGTGTCCCCAGACACGCATCAGCAAAGAACTGGCATTCCCCAATGGTTTGACATGGAAGATTTCTAGGCACACCAATTGTAATACATCTAATTGCATCTATATGATGACATGTCCTTGCGGTCTACCTTATATTGGCATGACCACCTGTGCAGTTAAGACCCGCATGTTGGAACACAAAAGTAACTTCCGGTGCGCCAAGACAAACACTAAAATGACATCCCACTATCAACTTGAACATCATGCCCCTAACTCATTTCAATGGGTTGTCCTAGAATCCCATCCACACATGTCACAAAAAACCCTTTTCAGACTCGAACAGCGATGGGTCCTTAGATTAGCTACGGATGCCACTGGTCTCAATGAGGATATCCCGTGGAGTATGCTCACTTGTTTTAATGAGGGTTGACTTCTATACACCTCAACACCTCTCTAGCGATCCGCAATTCTTTTCTGACAGTAATCCGTGCTTATGATTTCTTATGACATTTCTGTATTCCTTAGTGTCTACTTTTAATCTTGGGAACCTCGGATTACCATGACCCCCTCCAAGTGAACTGCATATCTTGGGTGCCTACTGAAGTGAATACGTTCGCAGCACCACTCGTGCTGTATCGAATTTTTTCACTCGTGCACACTAGTTGCCATAACAACCATTGACGCGCGTCGCCCGTCCTCCCCTGCAAAGCCAGCGTTCTAGTCTTTTCGCTTCAGCACTTCCGTGCCGACCGGATATTCCCGCCCCCCACGCACGCGTTCTACGCGCTCACGTGACCTTACAACTAGGAACGAGCAGGACATACACTCACCAGACTTCAATGGCTGGCGAGATTATAGGCGGACGATGCTTCCAGATTAATGGAACTGTAAGTACGAGGCGTGCGCAATGCGACCACGCCGATTACCAGCAATTATCTCCTTGAATGGGTTCGCTGAATGTATTCTACTGACAGGCTCAATACCCTTCCACTCACTGATATGATTTGATATAGTTCGCGGCATTGCCCCCTTTTAATCATGTTCTTCCATGCCGCCGAGTGTTTGTGTTTGTCACGGTTCGCCGCCCAGCACAGACTTTCTCTAAATTGAGCTCGACCTCGCTCCCAGATCACATTACTACACCTGAGGGGCGATTTTCTCTGGGTCAGCGACCAACTGTTCCACTATTACCGCATATCTTCACAGGCTGCACATCTTAGGCCGACTATATGTGTGCCGTTTTCCCGGCCGGATGACTTAATTCCGGCCCCGACACACCCTTTTGTGAGCGACTCAACTTACCAATGGGCCCCCTCGTGATCAGCCTTGACCACACAGTTTTCAGGCTCCTCGACCATCATCTAGTTCTCTAGATTCAGTTGGTTTCCCAGGCAAACCCCCACACCTGAGGGGCTAATCATTTCTGGGGAAGCTGCCCTTTACAGCGCTCTGTAATAGTTTTGCCTTACTGTTGTGTGTCTTTCTCAATTTCTTTTTCGTAGGACACTAAAATCTAGTGCTCTCTCACCCCGGCCTTGTAAGCAGCACAGCCCAGTAGGGTGAGTTTCTTCATACTACTCATTACCAATCAATCCTGTGTTGTTGACACTGATCTCAGAATTGGGTGATTATTTTTGTGTTGCTGTTCTTAGTCTTGAACATGTCCTTCATACATCGCTTATAACCTTTGCATGTCACATGTGTTTTTCTTGACACCCACTGTTGTCTGGAATCAACCCGAATTTATGAATGTATTGGTTTTTAAGCTTTTACCTGTTATTTTCTCTTTTCCGCAGGTGTGCTCATTTATTCACGGTACCACACATTTTTAGGGTGCTGTACGTGTGTCCACCACTGTTACCTCTTAGAGGTTGTGGGCACCACCAAAAAGGTGTAGGTAGCCGTACACTTCCCCGGTCCTGAAGAATTGCCATTTAATATAATCTAAGGCAAGAAACATGTTGACCTATTGATCCCCCTAGCACATTCACTCACATAGCTTAAGGTGAGACATGTGCAGATTATTTTTTGTTTTAATCAGGATGGTGACCATGCTTTATTAAAATTGTTTAGTGGATCACCTACCCCTGTTTTAACACACCATACCTCATCTCATTTGCACCTACACTCACTGTTGTGATTAATATCTTTCCTCCACACACACCGTATTCACCGGCGTTGGAAATAAAGATCTCCGCTAGGGAGGCCCCATTGGGTGCCTGATCGGGCATTGCACCTGCCGGCCCGATAAGGAGCAAAGACCCGGTGATGAAGCAAGACACCCGCTTGTTGGGTGTGTGAGGGTCTTCTTTTCCAAAAAAAGGAGTAAACCTGACTCCTGTCCTTCACATTATTTTCCTCACCCCCACCTTGGTACCTCTCAGTGAATCTAACACACCTTGCGCGTACTTTAGGAACTGCATACCCTTTTGTTTCCACTTCTTCCTAGTTTAGCATACACCAAATGCTTTAAAAGACAAAGCTTCAGGTTTGGATGTAGTCTCTTACCCACTGTGACGGCTGCTTCAGGACGGACCTCCGCCCTGCGTATTCAGCAGAACTTTCAATGAATTGCGGTGTCTGCCCATGTTTGTTTTTGCCCAACGTGAATCCGTCTGGGGGAGGTGTCACTTTCCTTTGGCTGCAGTCGGGTACAAGGTCCCAATCCCTCCTCATTGGCTTGCCAAAATGTTTCTTGGGTTCTAATTCCTTCGTAAAATTAGAAGACAAGAGTCGTTTGGCAAGACAGGATCAGTCTGTTTAATTAAACCGGAACAACGGTTACAGGCACGAGGTTTGAGGACTGTCTCCATTTGCTTTTGGTCTGCATGCAACTTCTATACAATATTACAAAAACCAATAAAAGTTTACGGCATACCATAGATGGTGATGAATGTTGGTTGCTACCTTAGAGTCCTAAATTAATGGTCAAATGTTTACTACAGGTGGGTCTCGATCTTGCGTGGGCACAGTGTGGTCAGTGGTGAATGTGTCCAGATGTCCGGCATGGAGACCGCATGAACACGTCATGTGCTAGCTCCTGATTGGCTATGTGATCTTAACTCATGTGGCATCAAACTTTATGGTGTTTTCAGAAGCGTGCATACCCCCTCTGGCAAGTGTCCTTTATTGAGGGCAATCTTCCCTGACCATTGTAATGTCTCTGTGCCTATCTGTGGGATTGATTAGGTGTTTCCTTCCCACGTGTTTGCCTGCCAGCTATGCAGCCTCCCACCTGTGAGCTATCGGGGGCCTAGGTTGCAGGACCTGCCTGACTATATACTTGCGTGCCGAGTAGATGTGGAGTTCGGGACCGGTAATTCTATTCATAAGGAAAATAGTTCATTGTTATCGATAAACGCATCGATGTCCATATTAACAAGTTTTACAAACATCAGTGATCCTATCTAAGAGAAAATAAAAGCAGTCAAGCTTGGTTTTTGCTCGCTCTGTTCTCAACTCGCACACAGTATCTTACACTAGTATCCAAAACAATACTGGCTGATGTACGGGCGCCATGAAGTTGTGAGGCCGGTGAGCAAGATTGAACACTCCTAGGTCCCAAGAAGTATAGAATGTAAGACTGAGGCAAATAACATAGCCAAGTGCTTTTTTGATTCTTTTTCTGAAAAGTTTTTTTTATTTTTTTTTGTAGATGAGACAAGGAGCTTTTCTGGTCAACACAGCACGGGGTGGTTTGGTTGATGAAAAAGCACTCGCACAAGCTCTGAAAGAAGGAAGGATACGAGGAGCCGCTTTAGACGTCCATGAGTCCGAGCCTTTCAGGTATTCAACTTATGTTTTAATACAATATTGTTGTTCTGTGTTTTTTCTAGTGGAGTTAAATGACTTCCACAATTGGAGATCCCTGATGGAGAATACATATTTTCATGGGTCCCTTCGATATAATTTTGGGTGGCGATATTATGGAGAATACCCCCATTAACCTTTGTCCTAAGTATCATTAAAAATGTACTAATAGCGACAAGCTTACCGTTTGCAATCTCTGCCTACCCTGCCACCATAAGTTTGCATGCTCTTTATTCAAACCAAAACATAGAAAAATAAAAATAATCCATTCTTGTCGCATCACACTATGACACCGAAAATGGCATAGGACGATGCAATAGGTAACATTTCGGGACTCCATAGTCAAGGTTACAACATCTTGTAATGCAAAGGTTCACAAAACACTCCCTAAGGATATTCTAGTGTTGTCTAAAAGGCAGAAACACACAATGCCTCAAGACAGTGTATCTGAAGTTCTTTGAGTTGAGTGACTAAGACTGTAGGAACAAAAGTTAGACTTGCGCGTTAAACACCTCAGCATTTTTGAAGCTAGGGTCAAAAACAAAAGACAAGACAAAAGAAATCCATCTTGAGTTTGAAAGATTATAATGAAAGATCATTAACAGTAGTTAAAAGTACTTTCTGTCAAAAAACTAAAATGTCACCTCAAACCCAAAGTGGCAGCTCCTTAACCTCTTCAATGCCCGTGACGAGCTGGTCTCGTCATGGGCCGCGGTTGCGCTGTGCCCATGACGAGACCAGCTCGTCATAAACCCCGCCCGCTAATGAAACGGCCGGCACAGGGCGGGGAAAGGGGCGGGCACTGAAGGGGTTAATAGAAAGAAAATATGTCCACAAAGAGAGGCTATAAGAGATCAAGAGGACAACTCTATATGAAAGGGGTGAGGTTTGAGACTGAGATCCTCCCTCCGCATTGCAACACGGACAGAAACATAGGAATAACCTCTCTTCTGGAGATGACTTAAGGCAGCCTTACAAATTAGAAGCAAGAGCAATAGGAATCCCGTTCCTGCTAGAGACTGGAGGCTGTATCTACTGCAGAGGAAAAAACACTTAAGCTATGTTAATTGGCTTTATTTTCAAAGCGCAACACGCACTCTAAACAAACCTCTTGGTGCTAAACTTCATGAACATGTAAATAACTGTAAACTAGCCTGCAGGAAGAACCCGTTTACGGTTCTGTGGAGAAGAGCCACTTTTTCAATGTCTTTCTGAAATGGAGAATATTGAGGAGGATTCTGTTCCATCTCTCTGCAACTCAGCCGATGCTTCCAAGTTTTAAAAATCAAGTCTCTTGAAAGATTGTCACACCAAGATTGGAAACACACCATCTCCATAATATCCTGTATGCATACAAAACCATGTAGGGTCTGACAGCTGCTGCTACACAGTCATGGGCAGTCATTTTCAAAGCTGAATAAGCTTTAACATTGGGACGAGGTAGAGGAACTAAGGCAACACTTCCAAGCAAAACATGTCGACGAAGCAAAGATCCAAACCACTGCCAACGCCTGCCTACACTCACCTGTCACGATAGGCCAAAAACCTTGCACGGGTGCAGCATCATGCTTGGCATGCTTGGCTAGGAAACCATTCCCAAGTGATTACCTTTCCGGGTATCATTTAATGAGTCACTGCCGAAAACAACAAGTTGGTGCCAGCATCTAAATGGGGGTAAGCCAGTCAACCAAGGCAATCCTTAGGAGACAGAGGGAGATGGCATACCTCAAGTGGTAATGCCCAGTCCAGGTCCATCACATTCAGCCGAAAGAGGGGGGGGAAACAAGGGATTAAATGGTCAAAAGTAAGCAATCTCTTCTGACAAATAACTGCTCAACGTCAGAAACCATTGCTATTGTTTAAACCTAAAAGGCAAATCAAAAGAATAGAGGTGCGGGAGGAAACACGTTCTCGATTACAACAAGAGGTTCAAGAACTGATGATTAAGGAGAGAAACCAGGGAATATATGCTGCATCATTCTTTAGACTGGAACAGGACTTTGAGGTTTATAGTCCAAAGGATTCCCGATGATGATGCTCGTAGTCCTTCCTCGCTGGTAGTCTTTCCTTGTTGAAAATAGGAGATTTTGTGGCAACAATAGACCTTAGACACAAGTACTTTTGCTTCGAAATAAATTGAGACTATCAAAGGTACTCAAGGTTTGTGACTGGACATCGGACCATACAGAGCTCAGTCGAGCCATCCCACGGATTGCCTTAGATCAGAGTGGATTCCAAAGTTGCTTGGCGGAAGTATGTTTACGAATTTTAGACTGACCTAGGTCATTCTGAATATTTCGATCAACCAGAAATGCTGAACAGTATGTCTATAAAAGCGCTAAAACTGGAGTGCCTAGCATTGCTTTAGGAATAAGGTTCTCCACTGAAAATCTTGAAGCATCCGTACTTAGAAAGCAGATGATTTTAACCACCTTTGATTTGTAACCTTATTTAGCAAGTGTACATAATGCTCAACATGGGTTTGTTTTGACACGATTCAGGCTGGACATTTTTCATCGTTTAACCAGCTTTCCTAACATTAACAATTGGTCATGTGAACTAGTGCATTGTCCTTGTGACAATTCATCTAAATAGTCCTCTATGCACATATTGTTTTTTTTTGTAAATTTTATTCAGATTTGAGGCACTCGTTAATTAAGCCACTGGTAAAGCCCTTAAATTTTATGCAATGTCGTCCAGCTTTTTTATATTTACAATTACTTCCAAATTTGTATACATGTGCTGTTTTATCAAACTTTTTATGGGCAGTTATTACTCGGAGGAAATTATTAACGTGGGGGAAGAGTACTGTTCCACTTTAAGCTGTATCTGTATCTTATCGGGTTTTTAAACAGTGTATTGTATGTTATCTTTCACACTGTATATTGGTTTTATTGTGTATGCTTTTATGGTTCACACTGTGATATTGAGTAAAGCTTATTGATTGGTTGACTGGATATTCACTAACAATTCAGGGTATTGCCTTATCTGATAAAGTCTGCCCACAAGTATTTACCAGATACCTAGCAGTAGTATCTGCCCATTTTGACCAACTGACCATTTAGGTTTATCCTTATCTAGATGATTGGATGGTAAAGGAGAATGTGTTCTAACAATGCCAAACTAGCACACATCAGGGTATACATCTACGTTACTTGTTTGGGTTTACAGTCAACATGAAGAAGTAACGTCTGCCTCTTTCAACCATGCCCAAGTGGTGATGGGTGTAGTGTGATTCTAAATTGCCTCTTAGCACAGAGCCTTTGCTTGTTAGCGGATGAGAACCCCCTGATAGATTAGACTATTGCGATTTAGAAGCCACATCAAGTGGACTTTTTAATGTGTTGGAGCACTATGATTTTTATTCAGCAGACATTATGGAAGATCTTTGAAGAAAAAATAGAAATAATGGCAGATTCTCCCAGTAGCAATCAGTTGGCATGTATTTGCCAGTGCTTATTGTGGAATTAAGTAGCTTTGAGGCAGATGAAATATTTTAATCGAAGAGAACCATGAAAATTAGTTTACAGCAAATTAATCACCATTCTGCAAACAAGGAAAAACTGAAAGTACTTTAGACAATGTCGGTAGTTTCTTTTTTTTATTAAAATACTTTGATTTTCACAGGTATGCAGAAGGCATATATATTTGGTTAAGCGAGTGTGTCATAGTTTACATGTGCATATAGGGCTTTATGCGCCTTTATGGGCACCATTAGGCCAACCAGGCATCCATTAGCAGAAGAGAAAAGCACAGGCTAAGAAAGAGGAAAAGGAAAGAAGCAGTAAGGAAGAGAGGATAGGGGAGCACAGTTTGACGGTCCCAATTTTTATACAGGGGAGCATTATTGGCGACTTTACATACTTGATGTTCTGGTACATATGATGAACAGTTCACTTACATATCATAATACAAGTGTAACGGCAGTGAGGTCACCGGTTATGTGCTCTTTTAGCAAGGGCTTTGTTCATGGGGGTTCATAAGAGTCTAGAAACGTGTCCAAGGAATTCCACATCGCCATCTGCCCGTATTGTCGTTAATGGATCCCTACCGGATCCTTTCAAGCTACAACAAGATACTAGACAGGGTTGCCCACTATCCCCATCCTTATGCTTGCTAGCATTGGAACCCCTCATCAGGGATATCAAGGCAGATATTAAAATTAAAGGGGTGGACATCAATGGCGTCCAAATAAAATTTGCCGCCTACGCAGATGACATACTAATTGTAACAGAACAACCAAGGGCTTCAATCGATGCCCTGATAAAGACACAATCACTAAATACTCCAGCCTCTCAGGGTACAAACTCAGCAGAGACAAATCAGAACTGAAACCATTAAACATCTACTGCACGAGAAGATACCCTGGGAGAATCGGGGTTAACATGGCAAACAGGATACATCAAATACTTAGGCATTGAATTTGGCAACAACGTGATAGATACACCAGAACGAGAAATCACTAATAGGGAAAATAAAGGAGCTGCTGGAATCTTGGTCACCAAAATTCATTACATGGTGGGGCAGAATCGAGACTATCAAAATGATGGTCACCCCGATGGTTAATGTTGGTAGTTTCATAGCAATGTTATGACCTAAAGGTCATAACATTGTTCCTACTTCATTGACTGCCATTTATTTTAACGCCCGCTCTATTTCTAAACATGCTCTGGACGTGTGGGATCTTCTGACTGACATAGACCCAGACATCTGTTTTATTACTGAAACCTGGTTACATGAGCATTCTTGTCCTGACCTATATGTGGCCCTTCCCCCCCCCGAATATAAAACTATTCGAATTGATAGAAAGGAGAAAAGAGGGGGTGGGCTACTTATCATATACAAAGGAGTTTTTACTATAAGCGTCTTGGACTCTGTATCTTGTAGCAACATTGAAATCTGCTCCTTTAAAATTGTCGGTCTTTTAAATGGCTCCTGGAGAGGAGCCCTGGTCTACCGCCCCCCTGGCTCAAAGGGCAATTTTTCCGACCAGCTAGTCGAAATCATCGCCCCTCATGTTTTAGCCTCAGATAAATTCCTGCTTATTGGGGATTTTAATCATCACACGGAATTACTTGCCAATCCTGACACAGATAAACTACTCTCAGATATGAGCTCCCTTGGTCTAGGCCAATTGGTGACCGGGCCTACCCATTGTGCTGGTCATACGCTTGACCTCCTATTTACTAATGTACTGGAACTGACTGTCGAAACTCCAGTACCATTAATATGGACAGATCACCACCTATTGAAATTTACCATCCCCTCCGTACCTAATAAGATATCTCATCCGGATAATGAGCCCGTATTTCGCAGACCCTGGCGTAAAGTCACCACTCCACTTTTTAAAGATAATTTCTGCTTTTATCCCCTAAACCCCGAAACGAGTGTTGACTACGATGTATTACAACTAAATAATGCTATCGTAACCACTCTAGATTTAATTGCTCCGGTACAGAACATTAGGCCCAAGATCAGAAACTCCCCTTGGTTTACCGATATACTCAAGGCCACTAAACGTTTGTGCCGTACCGCAGAAAAATTGTGGAGGAAAACTAGAAATCTCATTGATCGCGACAACTATAAAAAGATGCATAATGGTTTATGCTCGACATTAAACTAACTAAAAATCATATTTGGTCAATAGGATAAATATGGCAGAGAATTCCTCAAAGGAGTTATACCATATCCTTAAAGAATTCACAACCACTACCAACGCATCCACGGCGCCAGTCTCTCAAATGTGGATGGATTCCCTCTCAGACTTCTTTGAGGCCAAAATTATGAATATCCATCATACCTTTCCGCCTACCCCTGCACATACTGACACTGACCTGGAAGTACTCACTCATACTTCACTGAGCTCAGGTGACCTCTTACTGAATTTTAAGGAATGTGACCTTAAGTCGGTAACTGAGGCCATCACAAAAATCAAATCTGGCTCCCCTGATGACCCTTTCCCTCCCAAAATATTCTCCTCATTGGCCCCTACAGTCCTAACTAGATTAGTAGAAATTTTCAATAAGTCCTTAGTAAAAGCCGACTTTCCATTGTGCTGGAAAAAAGCCAGAATTAGGCCTATTTTGAAAAAACCTTCGGCGGATCCAGAAATATTGTTGAACTATCGGCCAATCTCCCTGCTACCCTACTTTGGACAAATACTGGAGTCTTTAGTAAATAAGCAGCTCGTAAATCACCTTGAAAGCCATGACCTTTTGGATCCCTCCCAATCCGGCTTCCGAGCGGCACATAGCACGGAGACGGCACTGATTGAGATCACGGACAACATCAGATTAGCCTTGGATAAACAGCAGTCAGCCATCCTCATCCTGCTTGATTTGTCGGCGGCCTTTCACACCATCTCCCATCATATACTTGAACGTCGACTTTGGGAGATGGGGTTCAGGGGGCCGGCTCTAAACTGGTTTAGCAGCTATCTGAGGGATCGCAAAACCACGGTCCAGATGGGCAACATCTCGTCTAGTGAACGAACGGTAAAGATGGGTGTTCCTCAGTGCTCTATATTGAGCCCCACCCTTTTTAATCTTTATATGACCCCGCTGGCCGCAGTGATTAGGCAATTTGGCTTGGATGTCATATCCTACGCTGATGATACTCAGATCCTAATCACCTTGGGCCCTGATCCTGGGGAAACTAGGCAACGTTTTAAAGACTGTTTGATCCAGGTGGATGAATGGATGTCATCAAACCATCTCCAATTAAATGGAACTAAAACAGAGATCATGCTGTTTGGCAAAGCAGCTGATCATTGGACGCATGACTGGTGGCCGTCTAGAACGTGGTCCGGAACTTGGGCTTCTACATCGATAATAACCTGTCTATGAGTGGCCACGTAAAGCATGTGACCAGCACATGTTATGGTGTCATGCGGAGCCTGCGTAAAGTGTTTAAGTGGCTTCCTCTTGAGGCCCGTAGACCTCTAATACAAGGCCTTATTATTAACAGAATGGATTATGGCAATTCGCTTCTGCATGCTATTAATTCAGATCTCTTGGCTAAACTTCAGGTCCTTCAAAATACGTCCGCCAGGTTAGTTCTGGACCGTCCATACAGGACCTCGGCTCGTTTTTGCTTAAACACCCTCCATTGGCTCCCAGTAAGAAAACAAACTCTTTTTAAAACACTATGCTTAACCCACAAACAAATGTATGAAAACGGTCCCAAATATTGGCTGCAGAAACTTCGTTGGTACCAACCCTATAGGGCTCTGCGCTCCAGTGATGCTGCCCTGCTTACCCCCCTCAGGATTCATACCGTTAGGCAGGGTGGCCGTGCCTTCTCCTATTTGGCCCCATCTTTATGGAACAAGATGCCTAATCTCCGTAACATGCCTGATCACTAGGGGTGGGCGGAATTTGCGTAATCGCGTTACACAAATCTCCGCGAAACGGTAAAAAATCTCCGCGAACATGCAGAAATTCCGCGAACACGCGGAATTGCTTGTTCGCGATGCTTTTTTCCTGTTCACAGTTGCTGTTTGCGTGCTCGGGGAGAAATATCTCGCGAACACGCATTTTGAGAACGCGAACAAGAAAAAATTTCGCAAAGTCGCGGAAAGCAGAATTTTGGGCAATTTCGCGTTATCCGCGGAACGCGAAATTACCGAAATTCCGCAAATTCCGCGAGCGGAACGGAATTTACCACCCAGGCCTACTGATCACGGTGATTTCCGCAAGAAGTTAAAGACTTGGCTCTTCGGCAATTAATCTGTGGTCCCCTTTCTTTTCGGAGTGTTTCTGCAAGCTCCATGAGACTCGCAAGGAGTGATATGTGCGCGATATAAGTTCATCTGACTTGACTTGACTTCCGTACATCGTACAGCCAGTCCTAAATTGAAAATAAATGCTTTAAAGTTTGTGTTTTAGCTAATGACGCAGAAGTGCTGCCCACACATCTTTCAGTGGGAACATCAGATTGTTGATTTAAGAACAGGTTGTGCTGACATTGTTTGCAATAACTAAGGATGGATTCTCGTCTGAGCTGCCTAATAATAAATGGCGGCTTTTACAATTATCTATGTGAAGGCAGTTTTTGTAATATGCAGGACAAACCCCATCAAATTAGGGCTCCTTAGCATTGCAGGAACATCTATTATTGCATGCCGTGCTATGTAGATTAAGAAAATATTCAACCTACTGTCTAAATCTATTGTTTACCGCCGTGCCCTGTGGAGTAAAGCACAGCCTGCCCCTGAGTCAGCTCTCCTCTCCTTCAGGAAGATACTTTCCTTTCTCTGACACTGAGCCCCAGTTGCCGGTCACCTAACTGTATGTGTTGCAGAACCCCATCATGAGATAATGTATTGCCTATGGAACTAGGAATGGTGATGCTGTGTCACAGGAAACAACCCTTACCGTGCACCAATTACCATGCATGCTTTTACCACACAGGTAAATATTTCTACCTGTACCACCCAATATTCTTTTTAATAACATATATTTTTAATGTTATATTTAAAAAAAAGTGTTTTAAGTGTGGGTAGAGGTGCAAAAGACAATGTAGGAGAGATGAACGGGCTGAGGAGGATCTCTACACAGGCCAGGGGACACTTCAAGGTTTCAGGAAAATAGATTGAATTGTGGAAGGGGATGCACAGGAGTCCGAGGATTGAGATTCATTGGTGGCAGTGCCGGGCGGGGTTGCCACAGAGGGGAGGAAGGTTAACAGGCAATGATTTCTGTTGTATCTTATAGTATACATTGTTCCTTTCATGCTGTTAAAATACTGCTGTATGATGTGCCTGAGATGTCAGCTCACCTCTACAGAACTGTTGCAAGTACACTGTTTGTATTGAATACAAACAATAAATAATTCATTTTTCTAAAACAAAGTGTGGGTAGAGGTAAAGAGGAGGTATGGGTGATTTTTAAGGTTTAGGTTTTGGAAGGTAAGTGTAATTTTAGGGTTCAAGGCTGGGTTGAGGTATAGGGAGGTAAGAATGATTTTATGGTTTAGGGGGCGGTTAGAGGTAACGGTGATTTTATAGTTCAGGGGTGGGTAAAGTTATAGTGAAGTAATGTTGGTTTTAGGGGTTAGAGAAGGTAAAGGGGGAAGTAAGGGTGGTTTTATGGTTTACGGGGTGCTTGGAGTTAAGGGACAATTTTGGGTTCAGAGTTGCGTAAAGGGAGGTAAGGGCGATTGTAGAGGTTAAGAGGGTGGTAACGCGTGGTATTGCGTGCACGATAAAGGCATGCATTGTGTTGGCATGCTTTTTAATATCATGGGTTGTAACGCCATAGAGCCTTGTTACACTAGCCTGTAAGCATGACCTAGTAATGTGCCCTATTTAAATGAGGGGGGGCCGAGGTGGATATGTTAACAACCAGGTGTGATGTAATGATAAGGCAATTTGCCTGTAGAGGATTACATTTATAGTATGTATGCTACAAATGACAATAATTAGACTTAGAATTACCACGTCACAAATTTATGGCTTGTGTAGGGTTGGTTTAGGTGTGGTTATGGTGCCCTTTTAGTAACTGTTCCTGGCACCAACTTAAAAGGGTATGTGATAAAAATGTGTTTTATGTCATGAACGTGAGACCTGTACCCTAGTAAAAATAATGTACTGCTGGGAATTATAACCCCCATGCTTTGAATTATAACCCCTAAGCCTTTCCCTGGTAAACCTCGGTACCATAGTATGGGGTGTGCACGTGATCCATAAGAAAGGGCTTCTGAGATGTCGGCGCGTAGCACAACCTCCTGGGAAGAAGTGCCAGTAAACGAGTATGGCATTTGACAATGTTCAATCCCAGTAGCAGTTGCTCCCAACAGTTGAATGTACAGTGCGACCATAGAGTAGAGCAGCAGCCTCCGAGTTATTGATGTCACATGTGGGCATATACTGGAATGGGGTGTAGATTATCAGTTGGATGTTGACATTAGAACTGAGTGTGCTGCGTCTGAAGTGGGGTGTCTTTGTGTACCCCTTTTCAAATGGGAACATGACTAGGATGTAGCGCACACAAATCCATGCAATTGGCACTACTGTCCTCAGTGGTGAGCCCGTTTTACTTTGTCTCGAGTCGGCTGTGTAGACTGTTATCCTTGCAGTTCGAGGCATGTGGGCTGCTGAATTCATATCTGTGCATAGATCGCCGCCTAGTGTTGGGTCCGGATGTTTGCACGTTGTTGTCCTGGAAGAGTCTTCGAAGTATCCTTGGATAGGTGACTCCTCCCCTGGACTACAGTGCGCATGGGCATCCTCTCCATCCTCAGATTGTTTTTTTCCGCCATTGGGTTCGGATGTGCTATCTTAGCTCAAGTTAGGAAAAAATTTTGTCGAGGCCACAAGGCCTTTAGTTCGCGTCGGTACTGTTTATCGATCGGTTTTCGATACTCTCTGTTAGTTTACTAATTTTCAGCACCGTCTTTGTTCGCATTTACCTGTCCATCAACTACTTCGACGATGGAATCGAGGACGCCATTCAAAAGGTGTCCGGTATGTAATGCGAAGTACCCACACATCGACGTCCATCCGGTGTGCAACAAATGCCTTTCGCCGGACCACGACGAGTCGACATGTATGGCCTGTGCCCGGTTCCGTTCAAAGAAGACTCTGCGGAATCGTCGAGCGGCGAGGCTCGAAGCGCAGCACGCGGCACCGGCCCCAGCTGACATCTTCGACGACGCGGACGACGTCGAAGAAGTAGAAGTCTTACCCTCCAGTCCCGTTTCCGACCAAGAACCCGGATCGGACGAGGCCGACGAGTCACTCTTCCACAGAGGTGAAGACGACACCGAGGTAGGAGACGACGAGGAGGCCTTAGGGGCCGAAGAGAGTAGCTCCGATGATGAACAAGGCCTACCTGTTCAAACCGAGAATTCACCAGTGCCACAGACTATGGCTCCGGTCGAGGGATCGCCTTCGGGCCTTACCCGAGACCTATCACGCAGTCCTTCGGCCCCGCCCTCGGGCCCGGCCTCGGACGTTCAGCGGCAGCCATTACCGCTTAAGCCAGCTGGTTTCCCTTCCACGAAACCGAAACCGAAAGCTGCTCAGGTTCCTACGAAACCGAAACTGAAAGTGGCGCTAGTCGGATCGAGGCCTTCAACACCTTCGACGCCGGCGCACCGTGTCGGCACCGACCGCACCAAGGGGGACTTCGGTGCCGAACTCGAGACGGGCGACATGGGAGTCGACAAACGGAAGAAGGCCATCGGCGCCGACAAACCTGCTCGGTTACCGGCGCCGACGCCACCGACACCGAGGGCCGTCCCGCCTGCTACGCCTCGCAGCACTCCCTCGACGACACCGAAACCTCACGTGTCGAAGACGTCGACGGTGATCTCCGCACCTCGGCTCGATGCACCACGGGCGCAGAAGATATCTGCAGCCGCCTCGACGACCCTGGCGGGGGCCACGACCTCTAAGGCGCCCCGAGTACGGCCTGGCGCAATGCCAGGCTGCAAAACCAAGGCTGCCCTCCAGGACCAGTCGGGTTCGATCGATCCAGCGGTTTCGTCGGTGCCGACCAGCATTACCTTCGGCTTGCCTCCATCCACAATCCCGAAGGCGTTTCAACTCAGGACACAGGCCACCAAAACTGCGGTTACGCCTGTCGAGCCGTCTCCGTCACGCGTCATCGACGCCGACACTGGCAGGATGATTCTCCACAACCGAAGGATAACTTCGGAACCGCCATTGGAACCTTTCAGGATCCCGCTAAAGAGGAAGCTGCCTGTGGACACAGAACCTCTCCTGTATGAACCCTTTCATTCACCCTACCAGGATCCACACCGGGCCTCCCCCACACGCTCCGACACGGATGCATTGGAGGACTACATGGGTGAACAAGTCCCCTACCATGTGGACACGGACCCTGATGACCAGCAGGACCCTGACCAAACTTGGGGCGACCCTGCAGACCCCAGTGCACCTCTTGATGCACAGGACCCACAACTATATGGGGCAAAAACGTCACCCACAGAGGATACTGCGGCGTTCAACGCTCTGATTGAACGGGCGGCGAACAACCATGATGTACAGCTTCACTCTGATATCATCGAAGATGACTTTCTAATGGACACCTTTGCATCCTCAGAAAGACATGTAAAGACTCTGCCAATGTTGAAGGGGGTCCTTAAGCCAGCCACTGACATTTTCAGGGAACCCACCAGGGCACGAGTGATAAACCCCAGGATCGATAAGAAATACAGATCAGCACCTGGGGATCCTACTTACATCAGAGGACAATTACCACTCGACTCCATCGTTGTGGCGAATGCCCGCAAGAGGGCACACTCGCAGACAACGGGTGACGCTCCTCCCCCGGACAAGGAGTCCAAGGTGCTGGAGACCTCCGGCAAGCGAGTTGCCGCACAAGCTGCAAGCATATGGCGCATAGCTAACACTCAAGCGCTCCTCGCTCGCTACGTTAGGGCGCACTATGACACAATGGAGCAACTCCTTCAACACCTCCCTGACCCCTACAAAGAAGGTGCAGAAATCCTTATCAGAGAGGGACAGCTACTCACAAATGCTGCCATCAAATGTGCACTAGACGCTGCTGACACGGCTGCCAGGGCCATCAACACTAGCGTCATCCTACGACGTCACGCCTGGCTACGTATCTCAGGATTCAAGCCTGAGGTACAAAACAATATACTTAATCAGCCCGTCAACCCCGACTTTTTGTTCGGGCCTGAGGTTGACGCCACCCTCGAGAAGATAAAAAAGGACACGGACACTGCAAAGTCCATGGGCGCCCTACAAACTCAGTCCTTTCGGAGCGGCTCCTTTCGTCGCCCCGGAAACAAGGGAGCAGGCAGAGGACAGGGGTCACAACAAACATATAACAAGGGTAATACGCAGACCACCTACGATAAGAACACCCGAGGTGGCTATCGTGGCTCCAGTACCAAGGGCAGAGGACGTGGCTACGGCAACACCAGGTCCTCCCCCAAGAACAAGCAGTGACGCCCTCTCCCTTCCTCCCGACCACATAACACCTGTCGGGGGAAGGCTACAACGGTTCCTGTCCACGTGGAACTCCATCACCACGGACAGGTGGGTCAAAGATATTATAAAATACGGTTACTGTCTGGAGTTAACTTCCACTCCACCCACAATACCACCAAGAAACCGTCCTATGTCCTCAGAGCACTTGACGCTCTTACAGCAAGAGGTAGAAAGTATGCTTCTAAAAGGCGCTATCGAGGTCGTACCCGTCCACGAGCGGGGCACGGGGGTTTACTCCCTCTACTTCTTAATTCCAAAAAAGGACGGGTCGCTCAGGCCTATATTAGACCTGAGACCCCTGAACCAGTACATTCTTTCGGAGCACTTTCACATGCTGACTCTACAGCAAGTCCTTCCGCTTCTCCAGCAGGGAGACTTCCTAGCATCACTGGACCTCAAGGATGCGTATTTTCACATACCCATCCACCCCTCACACAAAAAATACCTCAGGTTCACTGTTCAGGGGCAGCACTATCAGTTCAAAGTCCTTCCCTTCGGCGTGACAACAGCGCCCAGGGTTTTCACAAAGTGCCTAGCTACGGTGGCGGCACATTTACGGAGACAGCACATACACGTCTACCCCTACCTAGACGACTGGCTCGTTCAAGCGAGATCAGCCCAGCAATGTGCAAGCCACGTGTCCCGTACCATTCACCTTCTTCACAGTCTGGGATTCTCACTAAATTACCCAAAGTCTCATCTCCAGCCCGCACACGTACAACAGTACCTAGGTGCGACTATAGACACTCTGGCGGCCACAGCTCAGCCAAATTTAGTGAGGATCACCGGCATACAAGCGCTGATCTCCAAGTTCAGACCCAACCACTCGCTTCCAGCGCGAGTGTTTATGCAGTTGATAGGCATGATGGCCTCCTGCATCTTCATAGTCCCGCACGCGAGATTACATATGCGCCCACTTCAGGAGTGCCTAGCACGTCAGTGGAATCAGGCTCAAGGACAGTTGAAAGACCTAGTGTTGGTGAGCGGTCGGGCATACAACTCTCTGCATTGGTGGAATCCACAAAACCTTTGCAAGGGCCGACCGTTCCAAGAGCCTGTTCCACAAATAGTACTGACAGCGGACGCGTCTCTCCAGGGATGGGGAGCTCATGTACTCCACTACACAGTGCAGGGACTATGGACGACACAACAGAAGAAGATGCACATCAACCTTCTGGAACTGATGGCAATCTTCCTGGCCATGAAGGCTTTCAAAGTACATCTGTGCAACAAGGTCGTGTTGATCCGGACGGACAACATGACCGCAATGTACTACATACAGAAGCAGGGAGGGACACACTCTCCACAGTTGTCTCATCTGGCTCAGAGCATGTGGAAGTGGGCCATTCAGAGGAACATGTTCCTCATGGCGGAACACCTCCCCGGCAAGGACAACCAGATGGCGGATCTGCTCAGCAGACACAGCCACCAGATGCACGAGTGGGAGTTACACCCATCGGTACTCCAACCGTACTTCCAGCAGTGGGGTCACCCAGAAATAGACCTATTCGCGACAAGCGAAAACGCAAAATGCCAAAGCTTCGCCGCCAGATTCCCACACCCGCAGTCGCAGGGCAATGCGATATGGATGAACTGGTCCGGCAGATTTGCGTACGCTTTTCCCCCAGCACCGTTGATACCGCTGGTGGCTCGCAAACTCCGACAACACTCCCTGACACTCGTCCTAGTTGCTCCCACGTGGGCACGCCAGCCGTGGTACACCACCTTCCTCGAACTTTCCGTGGTACCGCATCAAAGGCTGCGGATCAAACCCGCGCATTTGACGCAGAACCATGGAGAGGTTCAGCACCCAGATCCGCAACAGCTGAACCTGGCGATCTGGCTCCTGAAGTCCTAGAGTTTGGCTATCTCAATCTGCCACCTGACTGTATGGACATCATCAAGGAGGCCAGGAGACCCACTACAAGAGCTTGCTATGCAGCCAAATGGAAACGGTTCGTCATTTATTGCGGTAATAATGACATTAACCCGCTGGACGCATCCATCCACAACATCATATGTTACCTCTTACACCTATACCGATGCAATCTGGCGTACACCTCTATACGTGTCCATTTGACCGCAATATCAGCCTATCTGCAAACCAGGCAGCACCTCTCTCTCTTCAGAGTGCCTGCCATCAAAGCATTCTTGGAAGGACTCAAACGAGTCATTCCACCTAGTCACCCACCGGCTCCAATGTGGAACCTCAACTTGGTCCTCACACGCCTGATGGGTCCACCCTTTGAACCTCTACACTCATGCGAGATTCAATTCCTTACCTGGAAAGTAGCCTTCCTGGTAGCGATCACTTCCCTAAGAAGAGTTAGTGAACTCCAGGCACTAACCGTTCAAGAGCCATTTATTCAGGTTCACGCCAACAGGGTCGTACTACGTACCAACCCCAAATTCATGCCCAAGGTAATATCGCAGTTCCACATGAACCAGACTATTGAACTGCCCGTTTTCTTCCAAAACCCACAAACTGTTGCAGAGAGGGCATTACATACACTAGATGTACGGAGGGCCCTCATGTACTACATCGACAGGACTAAACCCTTCAGGAAGACAAAACAACTGTTCGTTGCCTTTGCCCCACACCACAAAGGTAACGCCATCTCCAAAGCAGGGATAGCCAGATGGATAGTTAAGTGTATTCAAATCTGTTATCAAAAGGCAAAACGCACATTAACTATTCCACCACGAGCCCACTCAACACGCAAGTTGGGGGCTTCCATGGCCTTCCTAGGAAATATTCCCCTGCATGATATATGCAGAGCAGCCACATGGTCCACTACACACACATTTACAAAACACTATTGCGTAGATGTGCAGTCAAAACAGCAGGCAGCTGTAGGACAGGCTGTTCTCAAAACACTTTTTCAGACCGCTGCAGCTGGCACGGGTAGCCGCCGCCAATAGAGGGCACTGCTATGTATTCTATGCACAGATATGAATTCAGCAGCCCACATGCCTCGAACTGAATATGCTACTTACCAGTATGCATCTGTTCTTGGCATGTAGGGCTGCTGACATTCATATCGCCCTCCCTCCTCCCCGGCGCCTGTCGCAGCTGCAGCTCTCAGAATTATTGCAAGCATGGTCATCACTTTCTGTATCTACTCCATCACTGCCACAATGGCGAAAAACAATCTGAGGATGGAGAGGATGCCCATGCGCACTGTAGTCCAGGGGAGGAGTCACCTATCCAAGGATACTTCGAAGACTCTTCCAGGACAACAACGTGCAAACATCCGGACCCAACACTAGGCGGCGATCTATGCACAGATATGAATGTCAGCAGCCCTACATGCCAAGAACAGATGCATACTGGTAAGTAGCATATTCAATACATTTCTAGGAGGACATCATTAAACGTCTGTGGCTACGGAGTATAGACTACTTTGCCATTGTATCTATTATGTTTATGGTGATGTGGAAGGTTCCCACTGGACGCAGGCCATTATTGCATTACCCATCCACAACACATTTCCTTCCTATTACTTTTTGACTTTACGCCTATCTTTTAGCATGTAAAGCACTCTACTTCCTTTTGGCTACGTTTGCGCTATCAGAATACCTTTTGCATACAAACGTACTTATTCTGGCACCTTTGTCTCATTTACCATTGAATCTCTGCGTGGTTGCCAAGAATTTTTAGCTGGCACCATATTTTGTCAGTGCTGCTGGTGAATGTTTGTGGGCACAACGATGCAGCTTTGCTTTAGTTTGGTTTGGCCAAGCAGTTGCTGAAACTGGCTATGTTGCTAAAACTGGGTACGTTGCTATTAATGGGTGTTGGAAACCGGTGGTTACTGTTGTTTAAATGAACAGAAACATATTGACTATGACACTGTCTGTCCTTGTGTTATCGGAGGTAATGACCAAAGACGTAAGATCACCATGACTCCTGTTTTTGTTTTTTTTAGAGTGCTACTATTACCAACAGTAGTTTGTTTTAATTACTTGTTCTACTTTGAAGTGCGGTTCCATGATACTTCATGGTGGGGTGTGTATTTCTTCTATCAATATTAAATACACATTGTTCTTGACTGGTAGGATCCAGGTGATGTTGGGTGACCACTGCAAGGCCTGATTGTTCTCATTAGGTGGGGAAAATGATATGATGATGCAGAGGATGGTAGCGTAGTTGTCAGTTCTATTACTATGCAGTATAGCATCAAATTGAGGTGTGCCAGCGTCTGATCATTTCCCTTCTATTAGGCTTTTTAGGGCATTCTGGTTCAAACACAAAGACATTTGTTATTGACTTTAAACTTCGTGGTGTTTTCGTGAGTCGTGCAAGAAATCTGACAGAATGAAGAGTGGACGTTATTTTCCGAAGGACATATTGATTTATCGGTCCACAGAGAAAAAACATGACATGACCTCAGCCTTTGGTTTTAATGAAAATACATGTGTGTTCCTCACCTTCAAGATTGGAAGGTGTCAAGTGAAGGGGGTCACTTACATTGGTTTGGCAATAACAATGGACAGACTAAATCCTGAGGGGAAGTTGGTGGACACCATCATGAAGTTTGTAACCATTGGAGAATAAGGATTAATTAGACTCCTCTCTGTGGCTGGTTTAATGCTGTGCTATAACGCTGTCGTGAGGTGTTCCAATTATTGAATAAAAGCAGTTCCCATGTTTGGGTATTTTTTATTTATTTTTTATTTCAAATTAACCGGACAGCAAATAATGACACGGAATACATTGGCATGACTTAGAGCTAAAAAATAAAGCGCGTTTAGGCAATGGAATTCAATCGCTGACAGTCAGTGTTGCATGGATTCAGGAAGGAAATACAATAACATTAACAGCATGCGCAGTTTGTTTTTACATCCATAAAGTGCGTCTTCTTGAGTTCCAGAACTGGGTCCGACCGCCACCACGGCAGAGAACAGCAGTAGACATAGGTGCATACGTAAAGTGGGGCATCAAAAAGCTCCTTCATAGAGTGAATCATACATACTTCACAGCCTACCCAGATCTCACTCATACTGCAGCCACACCCTCACCATCCATACCAGCTGTCTCCCCCTCACTAATACTAACTAGTTAAGCCTGATAAGAACCCCAAATGTCTTTCGGGCAGCTCACGATAGGTATCTGACTTTGTATTATAATACGCCATGTTCCTGTGCCACTCCTTCAGCATTGGAAGTGGGCCATGGGCCGAGCGCTTCACCATCATATGCCTCGCAAGAAGCAGACAAATGCCCACAAAACACCTAATGGTTTCCTGCACCTCTCTATCATACCCCAGCAGCGCCAATAAGCCTGTCAACTCTACAGGATCACCTGTGATCTCCCTAACTCCTCCTTACAGCCTGCCAAAACCTCTGCACCCCCAGGCAGAACCAAGCAACATGGGTAAATCCCGCCTCTTCATCGTAGCGTGGGCAACGTGCACTGTCATGCAAGCCATATCAGAACAGACTGAAATGCAGTAGTCTGTGCCTGCTATTCAGGGAAATGAACTTCAGAACCAAGCAGCAATAGGTCCACTGATTGTAACTGGTGGTGACTCCCAGATCCCCCCTCTAATCCAGCCTAGCTTTTGTAAGTACTGGCCTCTGCGCTTCCCGTGCAAACACTTATAGTTACTCCACAATGCGGCAAGGCACAGTTGATTGAAGCAAAAAGGATAATGCTGGCATTTCTGGAGGTTCAAGCACATCCCGACCCAACAATTTGCACATCTAGTGACGCGCTCTCTTATAGTGAAATTGGGCTAAGATAGTGGGTTTGTCGCTCCGCTCTTGAATCGCATCCCAACTGCACATCGCAATATCACAAAAAAAGTCTCCCATAGTCTGCAAACCCAACTCCTGTAATGCAATCACAGCCTCATGTTCCTGACCCATGGGGAACCACAGACACCAATCCAAGGGCAAAAGTGGTGAATAAAGCAATGACCCGGCCTGTCACTCCAGGAGGCTTTGCCAAGAATAAACCGTTGTGTTCTAGGAGTCAAAGACATTATGACGCCGCACCAGCATTCCGAACAGTACCTGAGGAAGCGTGTGCAGAGAGGCAGCATCTCGCTCCAGCCACAGATGTAGTAGTTCCCGCAGGCCATGTAACCAATACTGTGCGAACATGCATTGTGCAGGTTATAGTAAGTTTCCAAATCAGAGGCGTTGAGTCCACCATCATCATAAGGTAAGGTCAGTGTGTCCCAGCGTACCTGCAGTTGCTTCTCTGCCCAAGCCTATCGGATCATAAGGGCTTGGTTGTGTTCAGGGTAATGCACATAGAGGAGAGTATCCTCTGCAGAGACGATTACATTATAGTCCTGGAACCATAGCCCCTGTTGAGCATGATATTTCCGGAGCACGCATGGCAGCAACTCAGCCAATAGAAGGAACAACAATGGTAACAGGGGGCAGCCCTGTCTTATACCCCTTGTGATGTCAGTAGCAGTAGTTATAACGCCATTAACCCAAATGCGAGCCATAGGCATGTAGAGCATCCGATCGAGGAAGACATCACCCTCTCCAATCCACCGCAGTACCACCATTATGAATCATTATGAACCCCCACGCTGCTGAATCAAACACTTTTCCAGTGTCTAGAAACACATCTTTGGCACGCACTTCAGTTTCAAGATGCTGGATTGTGCCGAAGAGCATTCTAAAATTAAACGTCAAGGAACAACCTAGGACACACCCGGACTGCTCTGGGCCGACCATGCCAGGAAGCAATTGCGCCAGCTGGTTAGCCAGTATCTTCACATAAATCTTTTTCATACATTCAGTAGCAACAATGGTCGATAAGACGAGAAACAATCTGCCGACTTGCCCGGCTTCAGCAGGGTAACGAGTAGGGCCTCACGCATCGTAGGAGGCATGTAGCCCTCTTAGACCATCTCCTCGTATAGAGTGGCTAAGTGCGGGATAAGCTGATCTTGACATGCCTTGTAAAAGGCGACCTTTAGACTGTTAGTTCCAGGTGTTTTTCCACCCGGCATATCTTTGAGCACAGCCCGTATCTCTTCTGGGCGCATTGGAGCCATAAGGTGCTCCCTGTGTTCTGCTGTGAGCCATTTTATGGCTATAAGTGCGAGATAATCCATTGTTACACGTTCATCATAGGAGAGGCACAACGTATACAGGTCAGCATAATGCCAGCAGAACCGTCCTGAAACCTGCTCTGCCGTTCAAGAGGTAGCACCTGCCCATCTCGCACCTCTATGACCTCATCGTCTTCACTCGGGGGGTGGTGGGGGTGTGGGTGGGGGGTTGCCAAAGGGCCGCTAATTTCGCTCGTGGGCATTCGACATATGTTCTAGTGATTGTGTACTTACGCAAAATTCGTTAACCTCATTTTGCTCTATATCATGGTACTCCTCCAACTTAACTTTTAAGAGGCCGGCCTCCGTCGTTTCCCTGTGCTCCCACTCCAAGTCTGCAATCTCTGACTCCAGTCGACCTCGCAGTGACTTGAGAACCCCATTGTGTTTAGATAGGGTACTTTAAAGGCCTCCCAGCCATTGCAAACGTGTCGACAGAGCCAATATTAATACGAAAGTACTCGCCTGTAGCCTGCGCCAACTCCTCCCTGAATGCAGAACACGGTGGGAAGCGCAACATGAACGCTGGTGGTCCCGGGCTACTCAGTTCCAGCTCCAAGAATACCGGTGTCCATGGTGAAGGCTCACAGCACCTTATGCGTGAAACCAAGCTTCGGGACAATAACCAAAATTCGATGCAGTTGTGGCTGCTGTGCACCGTGGAGTAGAGATTGTAACCCGCCCCTGCGGTACACCTATGTCACCAGATACAGATATCCTGCAAGCTACCCTAGGATGAAAACTCAGTGATGGCACAAGCCACGATTGAGGGCCGCCTAGGTGGGCCCCTGGAGTGGTCCCAGTCCGGGCATAACACACAATTAAAATCGCCATACCAGATCTGAGATGTCTCCCCACTGGTGGGTCATCATAATTAGGCTAGTAAGGCCGCCAAATCATCCATATAGCAGCGCGCCTCTACATATCTGCTGCCCGGGTCCACGCTCATCTCCTGTAATTTGACACCCGATCCCCTGTAGGCCAAATCAGTACACCCCTAGTGTGTGTGGTGAAGCCAACCACACAACAAAGGCCCTGTATTCGATGTTGTGACAACATTCTGTTCCCAGGTGCTAGATGTGTTTCCTGTAATATAGCCACATCTACTTTGTGTCTCTGTAAGTATGCAATGACCTTGTGTATCTTCCTGCAATCATTAAACCCACTGATATTCCAAGTGAGGAACTTCAGCAGTGAAAGGTCCTGAGTCCCCAACACTGCTCTCCTAGTATCACCCCCATCATCATGCGGCTTAGAGCGACCCTTGACCTTCCTGGTAGGTCGCTCCCCCCCGCCGCAGCTCCGCCTGCACCCCCGCTGTAGTTTCCTGATCGCCGCCGAAGTCGAGGCCCTCCACCACCCGCAGGCTTCCACCTGCGCCTCATCCCTGGTGGCCAGTGGTGGCCCTGGTTTGTATCTGTTCCACTGTGCCTTCTCTGCCTGTCCGCTCCTCCTCTGTGCCCCCCTGATCCCCGCTCGCCGCTCTGTTCTGTGCCCCATTACCTGATTCTGTGCCCCGCTCTTCTCTGCTGTCGCCCCATTGCTTGATTCTGTGCCCAGTTACCTGATTCTGTGCCCCGTTTTTCTCTGCTGTTGCCCCCTTTTGATTCTGTGCCCCGCTCTTCTCTGCTGCTGCCCTCTTTGATTCTGTGCCCCGTTTTTCTCTGCTGTTGCCCCATTGCTTGATTCTGTGCCCCGTTACCTGATTCTGTGCCCTGTTTTTTTCTGCTGTTGCCCCTTTTGATTCTTTGCCCCGCTCTTCTCTGCTGCTGCCCCCCCCTGATTCTGTGCCCTGCTGCTGACTTCCATGCCCTCCTGATCCCTGCTCCTGCCCGTTTCCTTCCCGAGATCACCCTCTCCGCTCCCCTGCCGCTGCTTCCCCTGTGGCCCGCCCCCTCCGCGCCCATTCGCTGCCCCTGCTAACACACCTCCCGCCTCCCAGCTGCTCCTCCCTCCCCACCTCCCCATATATGGCGTCCGCGCCGAAGGCGCGCCTAAGGCAAGCCCGTCCGCGCCTAGACCGCGCCCAGTGCCAGAACCCCTGCCCCCGCAGCAGCCACAAAGACCGCCACCGCTAAGACGCCAACACCCTCGTCGCTCTCAACCCAGGAAGGACCCACACCTGCTGCAAGGCCGCCCCGAAGCGCGCCCACGGTCCCTTCACCTGCCTGAACTGCAGCTTCTCCTGCCTCGAAAGCGCCGAGACGCCTGCCACGACGGAACCCACCCAGCTTCGATGCATCCTGATCAACACCCGCTCCGCACACAAACACGCCGTAGAACTCTGGGACCTACTCGACACCGCATCCCCGGACGTCGCATTCCTGACCGAGACCTGGATGAACGAAGCCTCCTCGCCAGACATCGCCATAGCCATCCCCGACGGGTACAAGATCACCCGCAGAGACCGCACCAACAGGGCCAGAGGAGGAATCGCCATCGTCCACAAAAACACCATCCGGGTCTCAACAAACACCAACGACACCCTCAGCACCGCCGAACACATGCACTTCCAGCTCCACACGGGCCCCAAGACCACCCTAAGAGGCACCCTCGTCTACAGACCGCTAGGACCCCGGCCTCAATTCTGTGACTCCATTGCCGACCTCATCAGCACGCACACGCTGACCTCCACCGACTACATCCTCCTCGGAGACCTGAACTATCATCTGGAGAACAACGACAACAACTCCTCCACCCTGATCAACAACCTCGCCAACCTCGGACTGAAACAGCTCGTCACGACGCCGACCCACATCGCCAGTCACACGCTTGATGCCATCTTCTCCTCAAGCCCCCACGTTACCTTCAGCCACGCCGCCGAACTCACCTGGACAGACCACCACTGCATCCACTTCTCCTTCCAAAAACCCCTCACACACACCACCGCGCCCTTCAGACCCCCCCGCCGCTGTTGGGGCAAAGTCACTGAAGAACAACTACAGACAAGCCTCACACTCAACCCCCCGACCAACCCCACCGACCCCGATGATGGTGCACTCACCCTCGAAAGCTGGATGAACGACTGCGCCAACAACATAGCCCAGCTGAAAAATCCCACCAACAGAGACACCAGCAAAAGAGTCAGCTGGTTCACCCCGGAACTCCTCAACTCAAAGCGCACCTGCCGGAAATTGGAGGACATATGGCACAATGACAAGACACCGGACAGCCGTGCCACCCACAAAGACGCCATCCGCAACCACCACCACCTCATCAGGACCGCCAAAAGGACGTCCTTCACAGACTGCCTTGACAACAAGGCACACAACAGCAAGGAATTCTAAACCATCGTGAAGGAACTCTCCAACCCCAGCTCCAGCGCCAACGACACTCCGCCATTGCAAGCCGTATGCGTCTCCCTCGCCACCTTCTTTTGCCGGAAAATCACCGACATCCATAACGGCTTCAAACCCCGGACGACCCCTGCAGACCTCGCCGCACCGGACCCACCACACCCCACCGCCCACGACACCCTGGGCCAACGTGCGCATCGAGGACACAATCAAGACCATGAGCACAATCCACTCCGGGTCCCCGTCCGACCCTCTCCCACACCACATCTTCAACAAAGCCAGCAATTCCATCGCACCCCACCTGCACAAAATCCTCAACCTCTCCTTCGAGACCTCTACCTTCCATGAGAACTGGAAGCATGCAGAGATCAACGCCCTACTGAAGAAACCCAAGGCGGATCCGAGCGACCTCAAGAACTTCTGATCCCTCTTCCTGCTTCCGTTCCCAGCAAAGGTCATCGAGAAGATAGTTAACACCCAGCTCACCCGTCACCTCGAAGACCACAACATCCTGGACCCCTCCCAATCAGGATTCCGCAGCAACCACAGCACCGAGACCACCCTCATCGCCGCCACAGACGACATCAGGATCCTTCTTGACAATGGCGAGACAGCGGCCCTCATCCTCCTGGATCTCTCCGCCACCTTCGACACAGTCTGCCACCGCACACTACGCACGCGACTCCAAGACGCAGGGATCCGGGAGAAGGCCCTGGACTGGACCACCTCCTTCCTCTCGGGCAGAACTCAGAGACTCCGGCTCCCCCAGTTCCGGTCCGAGGCCTCCGAGATCATCTGCGGCGTCCCACAAGGATCTTCTCTCAGCCCGACGCTGTTCAACGTCTACATGGCACCACTAGCACGCATCACCCAACAGCACAACCTCAATATAATCTCCTACGCCGACGACACTCAGCTGAACCTCTCCCTCACCAAGGACCCTCTCACCACCAAAACCAACCTCCACCAGGGAATGAAGGCAGTCGCTGACTGGATGAAGGAAAGCCGACTCAAGCTGAACTCAGACAAGACGGAGATCCTCATCCTCGGGTCCAACCACTCAGCATGAGACGACTCATGGTGGCCCGCATCACTGGGGACCCACCCGGCCCCCACCGACCACGCACGCAACCTGGGAGTCCTCCTCGACTCAAAACTCACCATGACCAAACAAGTCAACGCTGTCTCCTCCACCTGCTTCAACACCCTCCACATGCTCCGCAAGATCTACAGATGGATCCCGACAAACACAAGGAAACTCAGGCCTAGTCAGCAGCAGACTCGACTACGGGAACGCCCTCTATGCCGGAGCCTCGTCCAAGCTCATCAACAGACTGCAAAGAATCCAGAACGCCTCTGCACGCCTGATCCTCGACGTCCCGCGCCGCGACCACATCACCCCCCACCTGAGGAACCTGCACTGGCTCCCCGTCGACAGGAGAATCTCCTTCAAGCTCCTGATCCACGCACACAAGGCACTCCACAAGACCGGACCAGCCTATCTCAACAGTCGACTCTCCTTCTACGTACCCAACAGGAAACTCCGCTCTGCTGACCACGCTCTGGCCACGGTCCCGCGCATCCATAGAACCACTTCCGGAGGCAGGTCCTTCTCCCACAGTGCCACCAAGACCTAGAACACCCTCCCCCTCTACCTACGACAAACCAAAGACCTGCTGACCTTCAGGAGACAACTCGAGACCTGGCTCTTCGACCAATAGCAGCAGCAAACCCCCCCTCCCTCCCCCTCCCTCCCCCAGTGCCTTGAAACCCTTACGGGTAAGTAGTGCGCTTTACAAATTAAATGATTGATTGATTGATTGAGTTTGCCCAGTCATACTAGCACACAGAACATGCTTCACTTGCAGCCAAGATCAGCACACAGAATATGGTTGTAATGAGCAGTACCCACCCCCCACCCACGCTGTGAACCTCAGCAACTAACACAGCAGTAAATAACCCACCCTGAACCCACCTAACCCCCTCCCAAGAAAATTCCAAACAAGAATGGGTGGTGCACACATGGGGACAGATGTTTCCCGGCCAGTCTTCCCCTACCGCATGATCATTGCAGGGATATACCATAGATAGCCTGTGCTTAAGTCAATTGACAACAGCCACATATCTGATGGTCCCAGCCTCTGCCCTACAACACGCAACAGTAGGCTAAATAAAATCTTAGTGCACCATCAAGAAACTCAGTCGCATCGCACCAGCAGCTGGAGTCACCTTACCATTTCCCAGTGCAGTCCCCACCTGATACCACAGCAAGTCCACGTGAGAATCCCCACCTGCACCTGGAGCATCTGGAAAGTGTGAGAGCTGGTGATTTAGGGCCCTCCCTACAGAGCACGAGCACAGGACTGCACCCCCAGACTGACAGTCACAGTGAGACCGCCTCAAGTGAGGAACTACACCATACAGCGTGTTTGGTTCTAGTCCTTCTCCTCCCAAGTTTTACGGGACACCAGTGTCTCTGTTGTCTGATCTAGGGCAGCGACGTCATGCTCCCGCCGAGACTCTGCGCTTTAGAAACTACTGCAGCTGTTTTGGAACTCAAAAAAACTGTGGCTTACTTGTCCAGCATTACCTGCAGCCGTGCGGGGTAAAGCATGCTGTATTCCATTTGCAGCTCCTCTAACATGCGTTCGGCCGGGTTGAATTGCCTCCGAGCCTCCTGCACCTGCTGCTTGAAATCCAGGTACAAGGACAATTCCGTGACCTCATGTCGAAGCACCTTGAGTTCCCATGCCCTACGATCTTTGTAATTTAAAAGTCTCACAATAATGGGGCGCGGTTATGCCCCAGGCACTGGACGTGACGTGAGAGAACGGTGAGCATGTTCTACTACAAAATGTCAGAAACAGTCTTGCGCCCCAAGAGGTTGATGAGGAGCAGTTCTACAAAGGGTTTCTTATTGACTATATCGGTGGACTCCTATTCTGACATTGTTCCGGCATGAGTGTGCTTCAAGGTCCCCCGTCTTTGACTGTGCACTCAGTATTGTATCCATCCTTTTCTGAGTTACCGACGTGGTAAACTGCTCAACCTCGGCCTCCGAAGCAAGTCGCTCAACAGTGTCGAGGCGCTCAGTGTGCTTATCCAGCCATTCTGACATACGGTCCATTCTGAAGGATAGAGCAACAATCCTGCCATCAATTTTTGTGGGACTGTGTTGCATAGTGGCCAGGATCTGTCTCAGTTCAGTGCCCATCTCTGCATTGGTATCCTCTCATCCAGCTCCCAACACTGCTGCCCCATCATCTTTGTGCCTTGGGGGCCTTTCGCAAGTCAAATTGAAATTTAGGCTGTGTCTTGTCTGTTTTTTCCATGTTGCCAGGTAATCGCACAAATGTCACACACAGTTCTCCCCCGTGCCAGGCAGGAGTATCAAATTCAACACCTGCGTGGCAGATATATTCCCCCAAGGGATGCTCTCGTGCCTGCACTACTGCCTCGGCACAACCACTTGTGGTCTAGGGTAGGCACGCAGCCGTAGTCGGAGCTAGTAGTTCACCCTTCTTGGGCACACCCATACATTAAATGTTACAGGGCCACCACGACCTCCTGGGCCACCAGTTCTGTCTTCACCCTCTTCTTGGTCAAGGGTTCATGGGCCGGACAGAGTAACTACTTACAGCATCCCCCACCATGTGGAGGGTCGTAACCTGTGCAAGCAAGGCCCAACGGGAACCAGGCCGCTGCTCCCACTCCACTACAATCCAAGGACAGCGCAATGTGTTCCTCTCTGTGTTGTTGCAGCCCTGCAGCTGTATGTCAATAATCACGCACCTCACATGTAATGGGAGGCAAGTCAATTGGCACAGTCTCTCACAGGCATCCGAATCACCAGTGGGCCTCCCGGGTCCTGTATCCTCCTTAGCCCATACAGTGAGGCTTATCCCAGGCAGGTGCACGGCCTCTCGGGTGAGTCCAAACTCCAAGAGTAGTCCCGGGGACGGCGGCTCTCACAAGGGGCTCCTCTCGGCCCACAGCACTCAGGTCTGCGCACTGGGGCCAGTCACTGAGGCCCGAGTGGGCCGTATCCAGATCAGTGGGGCCGAGTGCTCTCCCCCCACAACCGGTCTCAGTCGATATCTGCATAGGGGGGTACGCTCCCTACATGGGGGCCCCATCTGGCTCTGCAGCTGCTGTGCCTGTGGTGCTGTCACTAGGCGTGGGTGAAATTCGTACCCAGGGCCAGGGAGCAGACGACTCCTACGGGGCTCTAGCACTGCCCGCACGGTTCTCCGACGCTGCATGGGCATCTCCCCTCAGCTGGAATATCAAAGCCGCGAGCAGCGTCCAGCTGTTCCTCAGGTGCCAGCAGAACTCTGCCGGCCGAAAGCATGCTTTGGAGCCGAAATCTTCCGCTCCTGATAGCATATCCATCCTGGCCTCAACATTTTCAGTGCCGGAATCAAAAGACAGCAGTTCTGAACCTTCTGATTCTAATTTGGAGATTCTGGATCCCAAACAAAATAGGATTTATATCCTTCCTGATACAGGACATATTCATGCTAAATCTCCAGTTAAACGCAAGCTTCCTTCTGAGAACTCACTATAGGATTCTTTTAAAGAAGGAGGATGTGGCTACCAGCCCTGTTTATTCCGCTCCACCATCTCCTCCATTTTCACCCTCTTCTCCACATCTAGATCCTTTACATATTACACCTCAGGGGTCTCCACTTTCACAGCCTGGAAGGATTACACCATTGATCCTCCATTAGACAATGACCCAGACCTTTACCCTGCAAAGCCTTCCCCACCCAAGGATAATATGGCTTACCAGTAACTAATTGCTTGAGCAGCACAGCACCAGTTGTTAGAAGAGGACTTTTTTATTTGAGACACTTGGAGCCACACACAGGTCAAGTCAGACGTCCAAATGCTGAAGGGCATGAAGAAGCATGCAAATAACAATTTCAAAGACCCAGTGCGAGCACGCATTTTGACCCCTAGAGTCAATAAGAAATGCAAACCATCGCCATCTGATCTACCTTTATTAAAGGTCAGTTGCCTCTTGGCTCCCTTGTAGTATCCAAAGCTCGCAAAAGAGCTAGTTCACAAACTTTTGGTGATGCTCCTCCCCCGTTAAAGAATCTAGGCTCATGGATGCTGCAGGTAAACGTGCAGCCACTCCAGCTGCTAACCACGGGCGCATCGCAAACACACAAGGCCTGCTAGCTAGGTACGACAGAGCACACTGGGATTAGATGGAGTAACTTCTCCAATTGCTCCCAGAAGAACATAAAAACAAGGCAAAAGAGTTAGTTCAAGAGGGCAAACTTATTTCTAACTCTTCTATTAGATGTGCTCTAGATGCTGCTGACACCTCTGCTAGGGAGATGTATACTAGCATTCTCCTCAGAAGGCATGCTTGGTTTAGGATTTCAGGTTTTATACCTCAGGTACAACAATCCATGTTAAACACCCCTTTTGACAAAGATCACCTGTTTGATCCTGTAGTCGACCAATCTCTAGAAAAAATAAAAAAAGATACCGAAGTGGCAAAGTCCATGAAAGCTCTCTAGTCTCCGTCAAATAGAGGCTACTTTTGTCGCTCTTTTTACAGAAAAGGGTCCAAATCCACATCCTCGGACCCAAATGCGTCCAATCCTCTCCCTCTAGAGGTTTTTATAGAGGAGGGTATAGAGGAAATAATTCCAAAGGTAGGGGTAGAGGCGCCTCAACATGCAACCCCCTTCCCCTAACAAACTGTGACTTGCCACACTTTTCCCCAGTCACTTAACACCTGTCAGGGGAAGACTCCAACAGTTAGTCCAAATTTGGCAATCCTTAACAACCGACAAATGGGTGATCAACATTATCCGTCATGGTTATTGCCTGGAGCTTACCACCAATCCTCCAAACATTCCACCACGCACCTACAAACTGTCGTCAGACCACTTACAGTTACTCATTCAAGAGGTGCAATTCCTCTTGCAGAAAGGGGCCATAGAACCAGTTCCGTTACACTACCAAGGTTCAGGGATTTATTCTCTATATTTCCTAATTCCCTAAAAGGACGGCTCCTTAAGGCCCATTCTCGATCTCAGAGTATTAAGCCAGTACATACTCTCAGAACATGTTCATTTGGTAACACTTGTACAGGTGCTTCCGCTTCTACAACAAGGCAATTTTATGTCCACATTGGAATTAAGACACATACTTTCACATACCCATGAATCCAGCTCATCGCAAATTCCTCTAATTTGTGATAGCAAGCAAACACTATCAGTTCAAAGTGATTAAATTCTGAGTAACTACTGCCCCAAGAGTGTTCACCAAATGTCTAGCAGTAGTGGCAGCTCATCTCAGAAGACAATAGATCCACGTCTTCCTGTACCTGGACGACTGGCTCATCAAAGCCAGCACATACAAAAAGTGTCTACAAACACACTCGGGTCACACTAGACTTACTCCACCAGTTGGGCTTCACTGTAAATGCATCAAAGTCCCACCTTCAGCATTCACAGACACAACCTTATCTGGGAGCCACTCTCGAAACTCGAAAAGCTCTAGCTTCTCCCAATGCAGCCAGAATTCGCAATATTCAAGCTCTGTTACTTCAGTTTCAGACCAACCAAAAATTACCAGCCAGAAGTTTCATGCAATTGCTAGGGATGATGGCATCCTGCATAGCAATAGTGCCTCATGTAAGACTACACATGCGTCCCCTACAAGAATGCTTAGCACTTCAGTGGAATCAATTACAGGGTCAATTGACAGATCTAGCCGCACCCATCACTCTGCAGTGGTGGAATCCACAAATTTAAATCAAAAGGGCGGCCCTTCATCGACCCTATTCCACAAATCGTGCTAACAGCAGACTCATCTCTATCAGGCTGGGGGGCCCATCTCCAAGATTACACAATCCAGGGTCTCTGGGACACCAAGCACAAACATCTACACATCAACTATCTAGAGCTTCTAGCAGTATTTCTAGCACGCAAAGCTTTTCAGTCTCTTCTTGTAGGCAAAGTTGTTTTAGTCCGCACAGACATGACAGCTATGTACTACATACAGAAACAAGAGGGGAAACACACTGTCCAACTGTCCTGCCTCTCTCAGACCATTTGGAGTTGGGCAATCCATCACAGAATTCATCTCCTGTCAGAACACCTCCAGGGGTGAACAATCAGATTGATGCAAATATACGAGTGAGAACTTCATCCCCAAGTTCTCCTTCCATATTGTCAACAATGGCGATTCCCACAAATAGATCTCTCTGCCACAGTGAACAATGCAAAATGCCCAAACTTCGCCTCCAGGTTCCCACACCCTCTCTCCAAAGGCAATGCCCTATGGATGAATTGGTCAGGGATTTTTGTCTACGCTGTTCCGCCTCTCCCACTCCTTCCGTTTCTGGGTCGGAAGCTCAGGCAAACATCACTCACTCTGATTCTAGGAGCCCCCACATGGGCTCGTCCGCCTTGGTTCACCACAATGTTAGAACTATCAGTGGTTCCTCATCAAAAGCTGCATATCAACTCCAGCCTTCCCACACAGAGCCATGGAGAAATCAGGCACCAAAACCCAAAGGAGCTCAATGTAGCGATTTGGCTCCTGAAATCATAGAGTTTGGATATTTAAAACTGCCACCAGACTGTATGCATATCTTAAAAGAAGCAAGAAAACCTACCACCAGAGCTTGTTATGCAGAAAAATGTAAATGTTTTTTATCTATTGTGATAACAACAAAATTAATCCTTTAGATGCTTTCGTTCAAAGCATTAGTTGTTACGTTCTGCATCTACAACAATCTAGTCTAGCTTATACATCTATTAGATTGCACCTTGCAGCAATCGTTGCATATTTGCAAAACAGACAGCATTTATCCTTGTTCAAAGTTCCTGTGATTAAAGCCTTTATGGAAAGCTTTTAAAGAGTCATTCCACACAGAATACCTCCGGCACCAGTGTGGAATCTTAACATTGTACTTACAAGACTCATGGGTCCACCTTTCGAGCCTTTACACAAATGTCCTTTGAAGTTCCTTTCATGGAAGGTTGCCTTCCTCATTGCAATCACTTCATTAAGGAGAGTTGGTGAGCTGCAGGTATTAACTTTTGAAGAACCCTTCTTTCAGCTTCATAAATAGTTCTTCGCACCAATCCAAATTTCTCCCTAAAGTAACTTCTGCTTTTCACATTATTGAGTTACCTGTGTTCTTCCCTCATCCGGATTCTGTAGCAGAAAGATCTCTTCACACTCTTGATGTAAGAAGAGCGGTATTGTATTATATTGATAGGACAAACCTTTTCGTAAAAGAAAGCAACTTTTTGTTGCATTTGCTCCACCTCACAAAGGCAATTCTATCTCTAAATTAGACATTTCCAGATGGATTGTTAAATGCATTCAAGCCTGCTTTGTTAAAGCTAAAGAACTTTATCTATACCCCCTAGAGTGCATTCCACTAGCAAAATTGGAGCATCAACGGCCTTTTTAGGTAACATTCCTATTGCTGATATCTATAAAGCAGCAACATGGTCCACACCACGCACATTTACTAAACACTATTGTGTGGATGAGTTAGCACACCAACAGGCCAATGTAGGACAAGCAGTGCTGAAGACACTTTTCCAGACAACTGGAACATCTACTGGTCAGACACCGATTTGGGAGAACACTGCTATAGAGTCTATGCAATGCAGGTGTATCTACTGCACACATGCCTCGAACGGATTATGTTACTTGCCCAGGAAGCATCTGTTCTTGACATGTAGAGCTGTAGATTCACATGCGCCCTCCCACCTCTCAGGACACATGTGGTTGTTGCAGTTCACTTTATTTACATTACATATGCATGATATGTCTTTACTACACTCACTCCATTCTCACCCTCTTGCAAGAAAACAATCTAACAATGGAGCCGATGCCCATGTGAACGATCACCGAAAGGAGGAGTCACCTTATCTCGTGACTCAAAAGACTTCTTAGAAGAAAAACAACTTGCAAACATCTGGACCCAACATTAGATGGCATGAGTATGCAAAGAGTCTGAATCTACAGCTCTACATGCCAAGAACAGATACTTACTGGGTAAGTAACATAATCCTTACACGTGGGCCAGACAGAGAATTAAATGTAATTCTCTTGAGTACTAGCAACTCATGAAGGGCTGCCACATAATGAGGAAACAGAGTGATGCTTCGGAACCTTTAGTAGTGTGTGCTGCGGCATTCTGAGCGACTGATAAACTGAGTTGCCGTAATCAAGACAGAGCAGTACAGGGCTTTGGACTATAGTTCTTATTGTACCAGAAGGGAGAACTTGGAACCTTCCTTAAAGTCCTGAGTAAACCAAAACATTGGGCTGCTAATTTTCTTACTTGGACCTCCATAGTAAGGTGACTGTTAATCCAAAAATTGAAGACTTTTTTTTCTGTTTTGGGAGCGGGCAGATCGCCTACGCAGTCAGGCCACCGTAGTTCAGTCCGTAGAGTGATATTGTTACTGTCTAATAGGACCTCAGTTTTTCTACTTTGAGTTCCAGATTGCAGCTGGACATTCAGTCGTTGACTCCTCTTAGGCATTACGTTGGGTAGAGAATAATACTGTATCTGATGTTAGGGAGATGATAATTTGAGTATCATCAGTGTACGATACCATTGAGAATTCATGCCCCGTTATGATGTCTGCCAATGGCCGAACATAGACATTACACAGAGTGGGGCTTAGTGAGGAGCTCTGTGGGACTGTTAGAAATGGGATTTTTGGTCGGCTAGGGCATGTGCGAAAGTCGGGCAGAAACCACCACTCTAGTCAGGATGAGGGAGTTACACTCCTAAAATAACCCCTGCTCACCTCCTTTGTAGCTTGGCATGAGCAGTCAGGCTTATCTTAGAGGCAGTGTGTAAAGCATTTGCACATAACCAACAGTAATACAGTGTAAGCACTACAAAAGAATACCACACCAGTTAAGAAAAATATCCATTATTTTTATATACTTAAGACAAGACCAAAAACGATAAAAATCCACAATACAGTACTTAAAAATCTTCAGTTATCAAAATATGCTTGAAAAACAGTTCCTTGGTGTTGATAGCTCTGTCCGGGGCTATTGCAGCGTCGTGAACAAACAAATCCAAACAGTTCTGGCTGACCGCAGCGTTGCGGGCCAGCTGCGTTGTCGGGAAGACCCGCAAACAGTACCTTTTAGAAATGCAGGGCGTCGGCGACCTCGCGTTGAGCTTCCGAAAGCCCGGCATCCACAGGCGTTGGTTCCGGAGGTCAGTGCAGGAGTCATCGGGGCTCTTTAAGTCGCACGCTTTGCAGATCGTGCTCCTCTCTGATGTCGGGAGCGCTGGTGTCTGCAGGCGTCGAGTGCTGCGGTGCGAAGTGCAGCTTTGCGGCGTGCGTTGTCTTCAAGTTGCGGTGCGAGCAGCGGCTTGGTGGCGGCGTCCGATGGGTCGCGGTGCGAAGTGAATGCGGTGCTCGTCGCGGTGCTGGCAGGTCGCGGTGCAAGCAGCGGCGTCGGTTGACGAACTGGAGGTGATGGCGCTGGCATCAGTAGGCCAAGGCTGTGGTTTGGGATGAGGGCGGTGCTTCTTTTAACTTAACGAGCGGTGCCCTCGAACCACGGTGCAAGCAGCAGCGTGGATTTCGGCGTGGAGCGTCGTCGGGGATACCAAGGCGTAGTCGTGAAGCGAGGCGATACGGAGTGCGGTGCCCGCAGGTCGCGGTGAGAGCAGTGGCTCCGTGGCGGTGTCAGCAGCGGCGTCGTAGATGGCGTCGAGTTGCTTTTTCCTCTGTTGCAGCACAAAACACACAGTGCTGAGGGGAGAAGAGCTTGATGTTTTTGCTGTTCCTGAGATTTTTTGAACAGGGGGCAAGCTCTACCTCAAGCCCTTGGTGAAACTCCCAAAAGTAGATTGCAGAAAGTTCAGTCCAGTCCTTTCACTGCCCAAGACAGAAGCAGCCACTGCAGGCCAACACAGGAAAGCACACAGCAAAGTGGTAGTTCCTCATCACAGCTTCTCCAGCTCTCCTCCTTGGCAGTCTTCTTGAGCCGAAAGAGTTCTAAAGTTCAGGGGTCTGGGCCCCAATATTTATATCCCAAAATCCTTTGATCTCTTAGGCAGAGAGTGTCTGTGCCCAGCCAGAACCAGTTCTGCCTTCTCTGGTGTGACTCCTTGGCAGGAGGTGGAGACTGCATTGTCAGAGGCAGACCAGGCTGTTGGAGGTGCGAGGAAATCGCCTCCCCCTTCCCGAATTGCAGCCCTGGTCTATTCAGCCCTTTCCTGACCCACCTAGACTATCTGGAGCCACTCCTGCTCCCCAGCCTTCTGTCATCCAAAACCCAGACAGGCAACCCACATTCCAGCAGAGGCACACTGAATGACTGAGCAAGAAAATACCTACTTTCTAAAAGTGGTATTCTCAAACACAGAATGTAAAAATCACCTTCACTGAAAGATGCATCCTTACATTCTGAGTTCAGGCATACTAAATGTTATTTTTCTACCCAGTTCCCAGGGACAGTTATGTTTATAAGATGTTATAAACAACCTTCCCATTCTGTCCTGTGGGGAACAGGTAGCCTTGCAATAGTGAAAAACGAAATTTGCACTTTACCACTGATCAGCAATGACAAAAGTGCGCAGAAACACTAAGCCAGCACAAACAGTCAAAACCAGGAGGTCAGAAAGAAAAAACCCAGGGGAAACACGCCAAAAGATGCCAAGTCTAACAGGGACCCAGTTTTCCATGCTAGAGTGTCTGAGCAGAAAGATTCCTCGCAAACTTTAAAGCTCCTGTTCCTTTAAATTGAAGTAGCCATTTGGCGTGAATGACTGGATACTCACAGATGTCAGTGCTGTACCGAAAATGTGTTAAGCCAGACAGTTTTTCAGAAGCTCATAGTATCTTTTACGTTGAGACTGAATTGCAGTTTGGGACGAATCTAGCGATGCAACATGTAAAATCGGGATGGATCACAAAACGTTAGTACATTTCTTCATCACAGCTGAATCAGTTCAGACAAATGTAAGTATTGTGCAGTGGCTAGCAGGGCTATAGGACTACAAAATAAGATGGTGAACTGATTTGTTCCCCTGAGCGATTGTCGCAGCTTAGTATAGTTCTGGAAACCAGTAGTGAATGGTGCAGAGAGAAGCTTATCATTGGTGGGTTTCTGTCAGTCTCACATTGCTATGGTGCCATACATGAGGATGAATGAAAGAACGACATAGAGAAGTGTTAGAACCGGCGGTCTCTAGTTGGCAGAGGTATACACTTCTGACAAATAGGGACCCACCAACTCTAGTCAGGGCAAGGGGATTACACACTCAGATAACCCCTGCTACCCCCTTGGTAGCTTGGCAGAGCAGACAGGCTTATCTCAGAGGCAGTGTGTTAAGCATTTATGACCACATACAGTAATAAAGTGAATACACTACAGATGGACACGACACAGAAGTTATTATAAAAATAGTATTTTTATATAAGGCTTAGCACAAGACCAAATAACGACAAAAATATACCACAGTCTTAATAAATACTCTTTGGAAGGAAAAAAATAATAGTTCAGGTAAGGTTTCTTCTTGGCAAATAGTTCTTTAGCAACAAAATTAAGTATTCTTCTGAAACACAGTTCTTTGGCAACAATGTGACCCCCACAGGAGTCACACGACGTCGAGTCTACAAGATCCCCAAGGTTCGGCGTCGACCGCGAGGAGCGCTACGTCGAGCCTGGAGTCGCAACAGACCCCACAAGTACAGTACCTTGAGAAATGAAGAAAACGGTGATCCACGGCGTCGAGATGTCGGCGTCGAGGTCGGCGTCGATCGTGCCTCGGAGTCGGGTCGATCTGCAGCGGCGTCGAGGGCCGGAGCAGCGCTCACGGCGTCGAGATCGGCGTTGATCGTACCTCGGAGTCGGGTCAATCCGCAGCGGTGTCGAGGGATGTCGGGCCGGAGCAGCGCTCACGGCGTCGAGAAGGGCGTCGAGTCGATGCGATCAGCAGCGGCGTCGGGACGGGGTCGCTTGGAGGTGGAGCCGATACTCACTCCTCACTGGCGTCGATACCGGCGTCGAGACGGGGTCACTTGGAACTGGGGCCGATACCCACTGCTCACTGGCGTTGCTGCTGGCGTCGATCGGGCCCGGCGGCCGGCGTCGAAGGCTCGGGACACTGGAGCCGTTACTCACGATGTCGAGCTGGATTCGGCGGTGTCGGCGGCATCGAGACTGCAGATTTTCCCTTGTGTACTGGAAACAACACTTTCCAGCAATTCAGTAGATGGTGAAGTCCTTTGGCCCTGTGACTTCAACAGGAGACTGGCACTCTTCCAGCCCTTGGAGATTTCCTAGCAAGCGTTTAGAGAGTACACACCAAGTTCCTCTCTCCTTGTTCCTTGGCAAAAATAAAGAAGCAGCTTTCAGGTTCCTCCACAGCCAAACAGCACTCTGGCAGAAAGGGGAGGCAAGTCCTTAGATCAGCAGGCTTCTTGTCCTTGGTACAGGTTTCCTTGTCAGAAGTGATCTGAGTCTTTGGTTCAGGGTCCTTCTCTTATACCCCTTTTCTCCTTTGTTCCCTTTGTCCAAGCAGGGAAATTCCCCCCATCTCAGGTTCGTTGTGGGTGTTGCCAGACAGAGGCACCTGGCCTATTCACTGAGCAGGGCAGAGTCCTCAGCCGCCCAGCAGGAGGCGGAGCCAGTATTGTCACTGGCAGGAGCAGGGCTATCAGTCGCCCAGCAGGAGGTGGAGCCAGTATTGTGTCAGACAGGGCAGGCTACTCTTCCCTCACTCTGTGTAAATGCCTCATTCACCCCACACTGACTCATTCAGACCTCTGGAGCCACCCAGCCCCTGACACACACACCAAACCAGCAGAGACCGGTGGATAGTTGGACAAGAAAATAGCCGCTTTCTAAAAGGGCTATTTTCAAACACAGAATCTAAAAACCATCCATCCTAAAGGGTGTGTTATTAAATTCTGAGTTCAGGGATACTAAACTCGATCTGCTACCATGCTCCCTGAGTCAAATAGATTATAATGGAGTTAATAATCAGTCTGCCCAGTCTGGCCTATTGGAGGCAGGTAGCCCTTCAATAGTGAAAAACGAAAATGGCTGTAATTCACTATTAGTTCATGCCACACACATCAGGGCATGACCAACCTTTTACCCACAATGCACCCATCCCTAGGGCTTACCATAGAGGTGTCTGAAATGTGGCAAAGTGAAGGTTTTAGAGACTGGCAAGTAGGTTTCCTTGCCAAGTCGACATGGCAGTCAGGGACTGCACGCAGGCTCTGCGGTGGCAGGCCTGAGACACATTTTACAAGCTGCTTCTGTGGGTGGCACAACCAGTGCTGCAAGCCCACCAGCAGCAGTTAACTTACATGCCCTTGGCACCCGCAGTGCACTAGACTAGGGACTGAACAGTAAGTCAACCAAGCCAAGCATGGTAACACCAATCAATGTAACAATTTAACATAGGGAGCACTTGCACTGTGGCACTGATCAGCAGTGGCACAGTGCCCAAAGCAATAAACCAGCAAAATCATCGTAAACAGAGGAGGCAAACAGAAAAAAAATGGAGGAGAGACTCATGCCAATGATGCCAGGTCTAACAAGAAGGCTGAAGGTGAGGATCCTAGGACTGTCCTCAAGAAGCATGACCTATGTGAGATCAAAGGACAAAAAGGAGTCTATATTGGCGACTTAAGATGGCTATAGGTGTGGAGCAGATGACAAAGTCATATAGAGGTTTCTTTTAAGTGTGCAGAACACATTCCCCACTCTTCGAGATTGCAGGTGTTGGGGGAGAAGGAATTGTATTTTGCTTCTTCCTGATGATGATACTTGGACGAACAGAGTAATTTTGTGATAGAAGTGTCAGCCAGAAAGGTAATAGACTTTCTGGACTGTGTGTTAGGGCTAAAGTGAAATATGTCAGAATTTATAAGGCCAGCGAAATACAAATGTGCTTGCATGAAATAGCAAGCTTTTTAAGACGAGGGTGAGAGGACAAAAGAAAAATGTAATGTTAATTCCTGGATTGTTGACTGAGAAAGTGGATCATCAACGAGGGCATCCAAGTAGTTTTAATGAGTGAATTTACTGGAAGGAATTGCAAGTAATAAGCTGTCGAAATTGTGACTGAGATATTAATCCCATATTTATCTTGACCAGCTGAAGGATTCGCAGTTTTTCTTGATGAGGGGAAGAATTAGCACAACTGAGTTCAATCCTTGATGAATGAGAGATATTGAAGTACACAGCGATGAACAGTGTTAGAAGTAGTATAACGAGAGGATAAGAGGTTAAGTTGAGGACAGCATGGACAGTGTGGTGAGTGTGCATACTCCTTGTGTGAGGTTGAAGAGAGGTCATTATAGCTGCAGAAGTCATGTAGAAGGTCAGTACAAGGTATGGGATATGGCACTTTAGACAGGGGGTCAAGATGGAGCAAAGGATGGATTGTTAAAGAAATGTCTGATGGAGATCAAATCGGGTGGCAGGCGTACTGACTATGGCATAGTACAGGGAGTGTGTAACTATAAGAGGGTAGGTGAGTGCTTAGACAGAGCAGCTGCAGTAATGTGTAAAAGGCACCAACATGATGTAAAGACTATGAGATATCATGAAAGCAAAGCATATATGTTTGTTATGTATCCTTTTAATTATGTTATGATGGGTGAATTGGGTTGCAGTTGCTTACAGTAAACCAGCAGCCTTAGGGCTTAGAGTTGTCACATGTGAATAGATTATAAAATGGGGAAAACAGTATGTTAGTTAAAGGTTGTCTTTAGACCTGGAATCTTTTATGGGTTGTGTTCTTGGTATTATCTATGGTTTTACGCATGTTTGTCGGTATTCGCATACCTCTTCCAGACATCTTTTCACCCTGAAATTTCACATTGCTTTAAAAAAAAAAAAGTGTTTTTCCATGCTGGTATGTGGGGTGCTCGCCGTGTGGGGATGCTAACGTATTTAATGTGGTGTAGGTACCTGCAGACAGAATGATATTTTTCTTTGAAGAAGCAAAAAATGTAAATGATCAATGGCAAATTTGCATAAAATGCAGGAATTTCGGTTTTGCTTGATTTCCTTGAGTATTCCTGAGACATTTTGTAACGCTCATGAAAATCAGAAACACAATAGTGGTCCTACTGGAGCAACTTTCTGAATTTTCTTTTCCTCAAGTTATGAATATGGCCCCTAGATATGATCACATTGTTCTGCATCAAAGTGTACCACATAAAAGCTCACCTCCAGAGGTACCTTTGAGCCATAATTGGAGATTGGTTAGTGCTTATACTTTTTTTGTAACCTTCATAAGACTACTGCAAATCGGGTAGTTAGTCTGGCAGTGATGACGTTAGGTGTCTTATAGTTTCAGTTCCAAGTCCCTGTGCAGGGCTGTGATTAGGAGCTATATGTGAAATGGACGTCTCCAGAAGTTCTTGAAGTAGTACCTACAGTTACTGATTCTTCAATAATTTGTATAGTTTCATCTACAACAGCAGGTGGGAGAACGTTGTCATCCAGCAGAATCTTATTCCTTGACTGTAGTGCATCGGGATCACTTTCTTGGATGGCTTGAATCGGTCTAGACCTCAATTTTAAAAGAAGATCCATTTAATGTGATGGTTCATATTGACTGACATTTGTAGATCTTGTGGTGGTCTCCCTGTGGATTCCGTTGCCACCTCAAACTTCACCAATTTCCCAATGGCCATTTTTTGCCTATGTTTCTCCTTGGGAATATTTATCTGAGGTAAGAAAACTGCCACACCAATCCAGATTCTCTCTAGCATTTCCTTGCATTGAAGAGTTTTAATGATGGGCAGCACTTCTTCCACATTTCCACCCTTTGTATTGCAGATGGTTTAGGTAGCAGAATATAAATTAACAATTGTTGCAGGGATTTTGCACATATACAGAACTATGCACAGGAAACCAGGACCTCAGTGTATTGTGCTGTACCAAAAACCCACCTTAGTGCCTGGAACTCCAATCCGACTAGCTATAGTGTCTCATTTGTTCTCCGTACTACAGTGAAGCTACCAATGATTAGACATCCTAGAACATGTTACTCAGATCCTCTCAGGATTCGCGGGAGAAAGAACACTCTTTTGTTCACTCACTCATACTTGTCCACAACATGAATAATCAGAGACATTGTATAGTTTAAAATGTTTATTTTAACTAACGTGCTCTATAATGCAGTATACGAGCCAATACTAGCAGCAAAATGCATAAACACAATATGGTAAGCAGTGTTACAATTCCATAGAAAATGAATGGGGAGATCATTCTATAAAGATAGTGGTAAAAGGACTAACGTGCCTTGCCACCCTCCCCATGCTAGGAACTAGTTTATTATAGAAAATGAAGACCTCTGAGCTTTGTCAGGGGGGACCCCATACCTCTAGGTTTAGATGCAAAAGTTTACATCTCCGTTCAAGCACAGGCCTTCTCTCTGGAAAGGTTTTTCTTGAGGTGCCTAACATGAATGCCATGCCATATTAAAAGCACTCGATTTTCAGTAGTGCAGCTGTGTGTGTGTATTATGTCTAACATGCATGTGACTGACCAAAGCAGATTAGCGAGAGACATGATTTTTCGACCTTGAATACGGTGTGCAGACGAAACCCACAGAGCACAGCAGAAGTGAAAGGTAGTCGGTTCTCATGTGAACGAGCCCAAGCACTGGGGTGGCGAAAACAGTCATGTAGAAACGTGTGCAAAAGTGGCAACATGGCAGCAAACGTGTACTAACATATGCTAACTTAGCAATGTCCGCAGTGAATTCCGTATCCTCACTACACAATAGATTCCGCACTTCTTTAGAAAGATGTCTCTCGTTTGTGTCATTGGGGTTGACCCTGGTTAGAATTATGAAATGCTCTAGGTTCTGGAACTCCTGCATATTGTTTAGTTGTTTTCCTATTTGGAGGAGTTGGCTGTGGCAGACTAAATGTAGGTGACTTGAGGCCTGATTTAGAGATGGATGGGTTTCTCCATCACAAACGTGACGGATATCCTGTCTGCCTTATTAAAAGCGCCCTATGATATAATGCATTTGGAACAAGGCGGGAGAGATATCGGTCATGTTTGTGTTACAGCAACCAGTCCGCTGACCTCGAAGTCAGGCCCTAAGTGTTTAAAGACTGCATGACAAACCTCTGTTTGAGATTCACGTAGGAACAATTCTTTGGAGTCTTGCTACATAAAGGGGTTTACTCTTTTTAATTAGATCCAACGGCCTCCCCACATGAAAATAGAAATTGAGTTCTAATCTGCTGTAGGTTATGCGTGAAAGAGAGCAAGCATTGCATGCAAAGATAGTACTGATGGCTGAAATGCATGAAAGAGAGCAAGCATTGCATGCAAAGATAGCACTGATGGCTGAAATGAATAAAAGAGAGCAAGCAATGCATGCAAAGATAGTGCAGATGGCTGAAATGAATAAAAGAGAGCAAGCATTGCATGCAAAGATGGTACTGGTGCCTGAAATGAATGAAAGAGAGCAAGAATTGCATGCAAAGATGGTACTAGTGGATGAAGTGAATGAAAGAGAGAAAGCATTGCATGCAAAGATAGTACCGATGGCTGAAAGAGAGCAAGCATTGCATGCAAAGAGAGTACCGATGGCTGAAAGAGAGCACGCATTGCATGCAAAGATAGTACCGATGGCTGAAATTAATGAAAGAGAGCAAGCATTGCATGCAAAGATGGTACCGATGGCTGAAATGAATGAAAGAGAGCAAGCATTGCATGCAAAGATAGTACTGGTGGCTGAAATGAATGAAAGAGAGAAAGCATTGCATGCAAAGATAGTACCGATGGCTGAAAGAGAGCAAGCATTGCATGCTAAGATAGTACCGATGGCTGAAAGAGAGCAAGCGATGGCTGAAAGAGAGCAAGCATTGCATGCAAAGATAGTACCGATAGCTGAAATGAATGAAAGAGAGCAAGCATTGCATGCAAAGATGGTACCGATGGCTGAAATTAATGAAAGAGAGCAAGCATTGCATGCAAAGATTGTACCGATGGCTTAAATGAATGAAAGAGAACAAGCATTGCATGCAAAGATAGTGCGGATGGCTGAAATGAATGAAAGAGAGCATGCATTGCATGCAAAGATAGTACCGATGGCTGAAATGAATGAAAGAGAGCAAGCATTGCATGCAAAGATAGTACCGATGGCTGAAATGAATGTGTAGAGTCATAGCCGCTGTTGAAGAATGTGGGAGTTTGGGGTCACCATCTCTAAGATGGTAAATCATAGTTTGTACTGAAGGGCACCCACTCCTAACTGCCTGTAAGTAATATACATAATCCTGCCGCGTGGAGTTGATGCTCGTTGAAAAAATAGCCTCACATTTGTAGATGTGAAACCGAAAACTGAGGACTGGATAAGGCTGCTGAAAGCTGATTGACTGATGAGCTCATGAGGTTGCAATTGATTTTGTGCTCTGTTGAACCTTAAACACTAATCTTTCGCTACGTCTCGTTAGGGTTACTCATGTATCTCTTTTTGTTGTCTTTTCTCATATTTCCAATGTCCCCTAGCTTCAGCCAGGGGCCACTGAAAGATGCGCCGAACCTGATCTGCACACCTCACGCAGCTTGGTACAGTGAGCAGGCCTCCATTGAAATGCGGGAGGAGGCAGCCCGAGAGATCCGACGGGCAATCACAGGTATTACTGTACATGCAGAGTTACACGCGGTAGTGCAGTGGCAGGCCAAATGCTTTGTTTAATTGTCCTGAATTATCAATGTAGACACCCATTGTGTCCTACTCCAGTTGTACCGTCTTGCTTACTGTGTAGTCTTGATTTCTGAAAACATCACTGATGAAGCTTCCAGAGTTACCAGGTACCGGCAATGTACTGACATGTACTGTGTGTGGTCAATGAAGAGGAGGCCAAAGCAATGTTCTTATAAAACTACTAGACTGTTCTTGGATACTTTCAGCCCATTTCAAATAAGTAGATGTAATGTAAATATTGACTAAAGGATGGCAATAAAACACTATAGTTTGCACGCTATTTCTTAGGCCTGGCCTAAAGACAGCTTTGTGGTGTCTTACCAGCTGCACGTTTTCTTTCAAAATAAATGCTAATAAAAATACATGCATATATGAAGTTTTTAGTTTGCCCTGTTTTTTCATTGGGCGGCTTAACAACGCCGGAAACAACGACATCACCCCTTCGCAAGACCTCTGCAACTCCCTCGCTTCCTACTTCCACAACAAGATCGCAGACATACACAACAGCTTCAGCACTCAACCGACGCACGCCACGACTGAACCACCGCCCCCCACCACCACCCTCCGCGCCTGGACCCCGATCAGCACCGAAGACACCATCCGCACAATGAACTCCATCCACTCCGGATCTCCGACCGACCCCTGCCCTCACCACATCTTCAACAAGGCCTACGCTGTCATCGCACCCCACCTGCGGGACATCATCAACACCTCCTTCGACACCGCTACCTTCCCGGAGAGCTGGAAGCACGCCAAACTCAGCGCTCTACTAAAGAAGCCATCAGCCGACCCCACCGACCTCAAGAACTACCGCCCCATCTCGCTGCTCCCGTTTCCTGCAAAAGTCATCGAGAAGACCGTCAACAAGCAGCTGGCCGCCTTCCTCGAGACGAACGGATCCCTCGACTTCTCGCAGTCCGGCTTCCGGGCCAACCACATCACCGAGACCGCCCTGATCGCAGCCACCGATGACATCCGAGCCCTGCTCGACAACGGAGAAACAGCGGCCCTCATCCTCCTAGACCTCTCCGCGGCCTTCGACACTGTCTGCCACCGTACCCTAGTGCGGCGCCTCAGCAGCATCGGACTCCAGGAGAAGGCACTGGAATGGATCACCTCGTTCCTCGCCGGAAGGACACAGAGAGTTCGCCTCCCCCCGTTCAGATCAGAAGCCACCGAAGTCATCTGCGGCGTTCCTCAAGGCTTCTCGCTCAGCCCAACCCTCTTCAACGTCTACATGAGCCCCCTCGCAGCCATCGCATGCCAACACAACCTCAACATCATCTCCTACGCCGACGACACCCAGCTGATCCTCTCCCTCACCAACGACCCCGCCAGAGCCAACCTACACGAAGGGATGACAGACGTAGCCAATTGGGTGATGAACAGCCGCCTGAAACTGAACTCGGACAAGACGGAAGTCCTCATCCTGGGATCTTCACCCTCCGCCTGGGACGACTCCTGGTGGCCCCCCGCCCTGGGCAGCGCACCCAAACCAACAGACCACGCACGCAACCTGGGCTTCATCCTGGACTCCTCCCTCTCCATGACCAGACAAGTCAACGCCATCTCCTCGTCGTGCTTCAACATCCTGCGCATGCTACGTAAGATCTTCCGGTGGATCCCCACCGAAACCAGGACGACGGTCACCCAGGCCCTCGTCACCAGCCGTCTGGACTACAGCAACTCCCTCTACGCCGGAACCACCGCCAAACTCCAGAAGAGACTCCAGCGGATTCAGAACGCCTCAGCACGACTCATCCTGGACATCCCCCGTCGCAGCCACATCTCCGGACACCTGAGAGATCTGCACTGGCTCCCGGTAAGCAAGAGAATCACCTTCCGCTTCCTCACCCACGCACACAAAGCCCTACACAACCAAGGCCCAGGATACCTCAACAGCCGCCTCAACTTCTACGCTCCCACACGCCAGCTTCGATCGACCAGCCACGCCCTCGCCGCCGTCCCCCGCATCCGAAGAGCCACAACAGGAGGAAGGTCCTTCTCCTACCTGGCCGCCAAGACCTGGAACTCCCTCCCGACCCACCTCCGCCTGTCCCAGGACCACCTTGCCTTCAGGAAGCAGCTCAAGACCTGGCTGTTCGAGCAGTAGCGGACCCCCCCTCCCCTAGTGCCTTGAGACCCCTCGGGTGAGTAGTGCGCTATATAAATGCTTTGATTGATTGATTGAACTGTCATTCAAGTTATGTTCCCCCTATCACAACAAGCAGTACAGAACAATAGGTCTGTCCTCTTCAGCCATCGCATGTATCACCTTGAGTGACTGCTTTTTTCCTGTGAACATGTATTCATCAACCTGAAAAAACATAGCCCCTCAAGGTCAGGCATTTAATGGCACTTGTATTTACCAGTGATTGGTAGTACAGATGCATAGAAGGGTGTCGTCACATCAATAAAAATAACATAGAAAAATATATATTGAAACCTGCAATATTGGCGACTAGTCTTAAACCAGCTTTGGTATATTTTTTATTATATGGAAAAGAATCATAAAATAGCAAACGTGTGCATGCAAATGTACATGTTGAAGCCACAGACAGCTCTGTGAAGGTTATTTGAAGCGCTTGCATCTGGCTCAAGGGAAGCCTAGCAACCACATGAGGTACTGCAGCTTTGTGAAAGAATTCCTGACTCCACAGGGACCTGTAGTAACTTTTTGAGGTACTGAGATGTATGAAGACTTCAGTGGGATCTGGCTTGAGAGGGACTCCTTGTAATCACTTAAATACTGCATCTTTTTGAAAGAATTTTGAGGATTTTGCATCTGACTTGAGATGGACCTATATAAATGACTTTAGGTACTGCAGATTTGTGAACCACAGATCAGTTATGAAATATGACATTTACATTTCGCTTCTACTTACCACAGCACTCCGAATAGGGCCATTATCAGAAGCTGCAATCCTTGGCCCACAGCTTGACTAATGAATGTGTAATATACAGGTCTAACACCAAATATTTTAGACGGATTACATTTGGGCAACCACTAGGCTTGAGAGAACAAGTAATGGACGACTCTTTCGAGGGTTCACCTGTAGCCAAATGAATTAGAATGGTTACCCAGAATTCTAGTGTCATTGGGATAGTTGTAGACTGTGCCAAAGGATAAGATGAGTGATTTTAATGGCCTTAAATATACGCCTGAAATAAGTGGTGGTAGTCAATGTGGAAATCTAATCCTGGTAATGAGATGGATATTAATGCTTGCGATTATAACCATTACTGGATTTCCATCCTTTCTATCTTTCTTCAGCACAGAGAGGGTGTGCGAAAACTCCTTGACCTGCAGTTTATGATGCACACAGGCGCGGGGCGTCCGTTGGGGCGTTGCCCCCGCGCGCCCGCAGCTCCCTCGGTGTCTCTGAACTTAGTTTACTTAAGTTCAGAGACGCAGAGGGTGGGGAGAACTGACAATGCATGTTAGTCAGCATGACGTCGGACTGTGGGCGGTCTGGCGTCATGTTGACTGACATGCATTGTCAGACCAGGCAGCACTGCAGCACAAGTGCGCATGAGTGGGCATAGTGAGCTAATTTTTAGCCCGTGCCCAGTCATGCGCACTTGTGTTTTCACAGGCTTGCGCATGCCCATTAGGAGCCCCTCGGTCTCCTAATGGGCAGGCGGCGGGCGAAGAGTAGGCTGTGCCCGCAGCCAATCCTGGCGCTGCAGCAGCGCCAGGATTGGCTGAGGGGTTGCCACTGCAGTGCTGACGTGCTGTTCCAGTTCGAATAGGGCAGAGGCGCCAACGCGGACCAGAAGCAGAGGCGGTCAGGTAAGTTTATCTCTTAATTTTAAATGTATAAGGCTTGTTTGTAGTGTTTATAAAATGTGGGCAAATGAATATTTTATTAGTGACTGTTTACTAAAGGCAAATTGTAACTGCCTTATAAGCTTGGTTATGTGTTGGAGGAAAATTTAGGCATACTTAGTAGCGCGCTCATTGAAAACGCTAAAAATCGCCTGAGAAGTAAAAAACTGCAACTATTAAAAAAACACGAAGGCTGTTAATCTGGCATAGTGCTTACCAACTGAAAAGATGTTTTGCCTGGCACGGGAAAACAGGGTATTTTATTCAAGCATTTCACTATGCCAGCAGAATCTCCTTATCTCTCATAATTCTAACTTCCTTTAAGAAATATATTCCAATGCTCACTATTGCCGTTTACTGCAAGCCACGTCTCTTCAGCCCGGCGGAGAAAGGTTAAAGACGGCTATGAGCTATGCGGAGCAGATTCTAAAGACATTATCGAGAGGAGCTTTCTGCCTTCTGGTACTAGCAATTATTTTCTTTGTTTTTCTGCTTACGGGCTCAACCTAACAGAAGGAACATCAAACACTATTCTCCCGCGCGACCCCAACCCCCCGCGCCTAACCCCCCCCCCCCCGCGCCTAACCCCCCCCCTCGCGACTGACCACCCCCTCGCGACTGCTCACACGTTCATTTGCTTCCTTTGCAATCATTTTACGCCCCGCCACTTTCAAATGTCACCAGCCGCCCCTGGCTGCACAGTTTGCAGTAAATGTTTCCATAAAGCCAGAATTCTGTGAAAAAATGGAAAACAAGAAATAGAAGACATCAACATCCCTGCTGATTCGTAATATGTACTGTTGAGGTGCCTAGATAAGTCTGTGTTTTGTGTGCTTAACTAGAGGGATATTGCACACTTCACTTCATGGAAAATGGCACTTGTGACCCTGTGGAGGACAGACAGGATCTCCCATACACAAATTGCCTATTAAGAGTGAGCAATGAAACAAATTGTTTTACTTGTTAAATGTAAAATTCACAAAATTGAATGCAATATAGCATACCGTTAGTGTATAAGGTAAATGTCACTGTGAATCTGAAGGTTTTGCCTAGATTACGTACCTTACTGCTGTTTATTATAAAGGAGCTGTGCTGTGAACACATATAAGTAAGCAAGAGGGAGCATGATAATACATGTAAGTACCTAAGTACTAGAACTTAGTTTTTGGAGTTGTAGTGCAGCCTTCTCCCCTGACAGCCTTCGATAACTTTTATCTATGTATGTGAACAAATAATTCTGATGACTATTTCTAACCACAAAGTCCTCACCATGTGAACATTTCCTAAACATCAGACTGGACTTTTCGAGCAATACTTGTGTGGCTCTGTGCTGACATCGTTCTGCTCCAGAAGTGAACAGCAGAGCTGCGTAAAAGTGCTACTAATGGGAACTAACATAATTTCTTCAGATTTAGGGCCTAATTTAGATCTTGGCGGGACTCCCACCGTCCCTCCGAGGCGAGGTTCAGAGTACTCCGTCGAGTTGACGGTATTCCGCCCGCCGTATTTAGATGTGCTGGGTGAACCACCACTGTGGCGGTCTCCCTTGCTGGCTAACAGTACTCTGTTGCCGTCGGTATTGCGTGGAATGTATTTAGATGTTCCTTTTGTTCTGGCAGTGTCCTAGGGGCGGTTTGCTGAGGGAATGAGTCTCTAGTGGAGTGGAGACTGGTAAGTTCTACTTATTAATGTGTCAATACACATAGGTGTCATGTTACCATCAAAAACATATGTAGGCAATGTGTTATGGCTCTTTGTGTTACATATTGCATGCCGCACACACAACATACACACACTATTGAATGGACACCCACAGGCACCACAAGCACAACACTCCCAACCATCACACAACAATGATTTCTTTAAGTGTTAATAAAGGTGTGCTCAATTTAACTTTTTTAAGTGGGAAAATAATCACTCCTGCATTACACCTAAGAAAAATATTGCATGTAAGAGCTATGCAAAAGATACACAAGGCTACAGAAATTATCAACACACAAATCATAGTAGGACAATTGTACAAGTAGCTTACCTTAGATCTCAGCAGCAATGGATTAGTTTGGCCTTGTGGTGGAGTTGTAGCAGCAAAGGAGGGACATGGACAGTGGGGCACAAGACGATAGAGGAAAACACGAAATAAGGTAAGTTCTTACCTCATTTTCTTCGAATCTGCCAACTCAAAGAAGGTTTTCCTACACAGTTGCCTTGACGGAAAGGCCCATCGTGATTAGCTGGGCAGCCATCTTGGCTGGGCTCCCACAGGCAGACACTTTTGCCTATGGCACCGTTGACATGGGTGAGGATTCCTAGCTGAATCAGTGGGACTCTGCAGTCTTTTGCCCATGAACACGCCAACATCTAAATAAAGCTGACGGACCGCCAAGATCTAACTCAGGAAATAGTCTAAAATCCAGTGTGCAACCAAATGTCACCTTCCAAAACTGCAAGGTTCAAGCATATGTCTGTGCTGGATCCCCACGAAGCATACCTTTGGTGCTTGGGGTTGGAACACAACTCCAGGACCTGCGATGACTGCGCCCAGATGAATCCCAATGACGTATAGGGCCATGAAACAAAGCTTTACATCGCCAAACAACGAAAGACTCCACAATCTAACGATGACCGTTCCACATGATTAACTGATCTGAAACTATCAAGGTGAAGAAGTACTTTTTACCTAAAGAGTCCCTCACTGACCAACACAGGTCTCTTCCCCCACCAACAGTACTAGGCCCTTCAACATTAATGGCTAGAAACCTTAGGTAGCAGTCAGAAATCACTAGACCCTTCTCCTTAAAAGGTGAGCCAGTGGAATTACATATGTGCTCGTAAAGAAAGCTTCAGGACATGTTTTGGTGCTCTATGTAGGAGACAGCATGGTCATGCAGGATCGTACGAATATTGTGGCGGGTAAGAACAAGCAAGTACTGAGTACAACATATTCTGGTAACTAGTTGTCAAATTTTAGGTTTACTATTATACAAATCAGTCTCGTTGGGAAAGAAAACATTGATTTAGACTGAGAAATGTTATACTGTTGAAATTCAATGCAATGCACAGTGCACAAAAAGACGCTGAATGCAATAAAATACATATGAATAAACATGTTAACAAATGTAAGGAAATGTAGATACTAGGGAATTAAGGAAGAATTGCTGTCTGGATCAGTGGGCCTTGTTCCTGCTGTGAAATTAACTATGGGGCATTACATTTGTTGTGCATGTCTAGAGTCTTTCGATGCCCAGAGTTTGTCCCAGGATGATGTCCCATTGCACTCTTACTTTGCAGTCACATTTAAGTACTGTCTACACCACTGAGCAATAGCTTAATAGTGCTGAAATGGTAGCTATCTACACCCTCCTCTCCACAGCACAGTGGAGTTTACACTTCTGGGACTCGACTTTCTAAGTCTATGCACTCCCAATGCAACAAGACTACAAGATGCTGAAGAATAAAAGACTTCAACATGGGTTTTAGGAGCATAGTATACTCCTCAGAATAAAGGTTATGTGGGGGAAATTAAACACACAGACCAAAGATAGAAAGAATGTGAGACCTGGGATTAAGTGAATACAGGAGAGAAGTACATACCTTCCTGACACTAAATATTTCAAATAAAGCTAAGAAAAAAATCAACATTCGGCTACTAAGACCTTAGAATAACTGTGAGCAAGCTTTAGACTTTATCCTCCCAAAACAACTTGACTTCTTTGACTAAAAAAAATCCATATAGCATGATTCCCCACTGCAGCCACTCTTAATTATTAGAAATGTACAGCCCCACTTGCTGTATCAGAACGTAAGTTGCTCTGAGCATACAATATCGTACTTTGGTCAAGTTGGGGGCTTCTAGAGCCAAACAACCTCCCCATGGGATGACAACTGGTGCCCCCACCCTCGGAAACCCACCCACCCTGACAGACCATGCACGTAACCTTGGCATCATACTGGACTCATCGCTCACTATGAATCGCCAGATCAACACTGTCTCCTCCGCATGCTCACCCTATACACACAATGTAAAACATTCAAATGGATACCCTCCGACTCCAGGAAAACAGTCATTCACGCCCTCATCACCAGCAGACTGGACTACTGCAACGTCCTCTGTCAGAATCAACAAAAAACTCATCCGCAAACTCCAGACCGTCCAGAACGATGCTGACAGACTAATCCTAGTTATACCACAGCATAACCACATCTCAGCGACCTCCACTGGCTCCCCGTCAAAAGATAAATAGCTTTCAAGCTGCTCACGCACGTCTAGAAGGCTCTCCACAACACCGGACCACAATACCTCAACAACCACCTCTCCTTCCATGCCCCCAAGAGAAACCTCCGCTCAGCCGACCTTGCCCTAGCCACCGTCCCACGCTTCTACAGGAACAGGGCGGCTGGAAGGTCCTTCTCCTACGTCGAAGTCAAGACCTGGAACGATCTCCGCCTTCATCTCCGGCGGAGCCCGACACTGCACCAATTCAGGAAAGACCTCAAGACCTGGCTCTTCGAATGACCCCAACGGAGGGCCCTCCTCCCCTCCAGCACCTGGAGACCTTAACGGGTGATTGGTGTGCTTTACAAACCCCTGATTGATTGATTGATTTATTGAACCACTACTTGGAGGCAAACCACCTCACACAGCACTTTCACATTATTTGAGGTGAAAGGTCACAAGATCTGTTCCTGTATGGCATACCTACAAAGGGTTAACTCTCCAAACCATCCACCCACTCCAAAACATGATATGGGAGGGGTATCCCTTATCCTTGAGGGAAATCCCCACTCTCCCACCCCCAATTAAGCACAATTCCAGGCCAAAGATGGCAGTTAATGATGGGCAAGGCAGCACTGTGCAGATATCCATTAACAGGTTCCAGCTACTACTGTTGTGCTGTATCTGGTCAAGCATCCATCCTTGGATGGTCTTGGGGCACAGGCCTCCTCAGGGAGCAATCTATCAATGTCTCCGGAGAGCCCAATGCCCCCTTATACAACTACTACAATCCCCAGGTTCTCCGAGGTGGACACTAGGCAGACTCTAAGTGAAGATCCTGAGACGTCACACCCTAGTGTGTGGACATTGTTTGCGAGAGGCCAGCTGCAAAATGTTACCAGGTGTAGCTCACCATACAGCAAACCTGGAACACTTATCAGACATACTGTCACTGCCATACTATTTTATACAGTGCACACTACCCCTGATGAGGCATTGAAGTGCTTTACGGCTCGTAGCATGCTACCCAAGTTGGTGGTCAGTCCATTCGTTTTTGGGGGTAGTTTTGCATGCTCATTTAATGCATTCATGTCAGTTTCTTTGTGGTACATTATTGGCATTATTAGAGGGGGCTATATGAGAAGCAATTGCTTGCTGGAATTAAGATAACTCCGGTTTCCTAAAGAACTTAAGACAGATAGGCATGAGATTTAGATAAATTATTATACAAAAGAGGCAGTCAGAAGGAAGAAGGGAAACTGTGGTGCACTTAACTTTCTTTTTAAATGTTAAGTAACAATAACAAAAGTTTGATAGAATGGCAATTTTGAATGTAGGATTTTAAGAAATATGGTAGGTGGAAAATTGTTCCATGCAATTTGTGGATGTAAACCTGTTAAATATAAATAACTTTTAATTGTGCTCTAAGGAATGTAGCTTAAAAAATCTTTCTAGAGGCAGTTAAGTTGACATAGATTACAGTGAAAAGAAAGCCCAATGCTTCTCTAGACTGCTGTACTGTCAAGCAGTGTAACAAATAAGCACATTCTGTTACCTGAAATTACAATGAGAACTCCTCAGAGAGACCTGTATATATACCTACTAAGAAGAATATTTCATACTGTAAAGAAACATTACGGTTTACGCAAATCATATGCACATACATAAACTCTACATTCCATATAAAACATATGTTATGTAAACACCCATCAACTTAAAAATCTGCAAGGCAATAGATAAACACATTGCAGCAGTCATTAGTATAATCAGTCTGTGTTAGTGACTCATTCAATACCTGGCTCAGAAAGTATTGCCCACTGCATTCACCTGAAGAGCACTCCCACAGAACGCACACCATGTCCATCAGAATGGATGTGTCCGAGGTCACCTTCACCTTCCAGCATGCACCCTGCCTGACTTTCTGCAACTCCCACGTCAAGCAGCCCAGCTGCAGGAGTGCTGCCTGTTGCGCTAGCAAGGGTGTCATGCCAACTCCTGTCTTTTAGTGACTCTTGCAGCCTCGCAAAGCACTATTCATCCTCATTACATGGTGCCACGAGTGAAACTTACAGTTCCAACGGCTGTATAATAGTTAGTTAAAAACATGATAAAAATGGAAAATGGAGCTAGCCTCCAATATTGGGAGAGGATGTAGCCTTACGGCTAGAGTGGTCGACCTCGAAGCTGGGGAACCGGGTTCGAGTCTTGTCAACGACGCTCAACATCCTGTGATTCTGGGCAAATCACTTAATCTACCCGTGCCTACTTTTTTTTTTTAATTTAAATGAATGTGTCCTCCTGTAACGAAACCGGTGCTCATGTAAAGCGCTCCGATACCTGACGTCTCGGGTCTAGTTTGCGCTAAAAATCGAAAAAAAATAAATAGGTCTTGCGTTTACTCGAGTTTAAGCTATTGGCATTATAAATGACAATGCCTTTTATTTCTGTTTTAAAACATAAATAAAAGGCATTGTCTTTTATAATGCCAATAGCTCAAACGTGTGCAAATGCTTGTGGGGTGTATGGCCTATATACTTCCACGGCACACATCAGGGAACTAACCGCATCACCAAAGAAATAGGCAAAGCCAAAAAGTGAGACCCATTGACTTAGCCAGCGCTTGCTATATGTAGCCCACCATATTAAGTGTGTGCGCTTTCCTAGTTCTCCCAACTTTTTGCACTTAAGAAAACTAGGCAAACGGAGACAGAGTTATTTATCCAGGAGCACACGGTACACTGAAATTCCCACGACGCACTGGTTAGCCAGGAAGCTGACGTATGTTGACCCCGGAAAGCAGGTTCACCCATGCTACTGAAGGTCGCGCTAAGTAGCGGGCCTCAGACGTGCACATTTGTCAAGTGTCTCAGAATTCAGCTGGTGCAGTTACGAACATTCAACACACAAGCTGACGGTGGAGACAGCTGCCAACTTCCCCTCTCCCATTCGATTGCCCTATGACCCGTCACACCAATTAGTGCCAATCATTAGAAAAACCAGTTAATTAACATGGACGCAGTGGAGGCATGAACATGTGATCTCGAGTACACAAAGGAACTTATCTTGTTGCCAACCCTGGAGGCCAAGAAGCACACGCTGTGCCAGAAACTTCAAAGCGTGCGACTGACTCTGCTCAACCCTCCCAGCCTCCATGACACTGACCCCAGATAGCACTGTGCATCAGCTCTACAAGGAGTAACCAGATTGGAATAGACACACTGAATGCTTCAGATAATACGGAGTCAGATTTCCCTGTAATGGCATGTTTTACAAAAAGTACCTTTGGGTGAGAAATATCCAAGCCACAAAGAGGAACCACTGAAACCATCATATGCGTATGGTCGACACACAACTCTGCAAACAAACAATGCAATGAAATCCTTCGAGGAGAGAAGACACACCACTCGAGACATACCACCTTGACATACACAAGCAAGGATAGCAGCAATGTAGACTGTCTCGTAGAGGTGGCGGGGCTTTAGGTCTGGTTGGTGGGGGGAGAAACAAATACGAGGATGACAGAGGAAGATAAAACAGTGACTGGGTGGGTGGTGTATTGGGATAATGCCGGGTGCCCATGTTAAAGGGAAAGCGGGCACCCCTGTTATTGAAAGCGTGCGCCCATATGCTGCCTGCAGTAAAAGAAACTCATTAATGAAAGTAGTGCTCACAGAATAAAGAAGGTGTACCGTATAACAACCGAAGTAAAAGGGCCAGTTGCCATGGGAGGTTACAAATGAAGACAAGGTTGTACTAAGGAGGGACTAACAAGCCTCTTTATGAATCAGAAGCCAGCATTTACGAAGGACAATGACACAAGCCAATGACAAATATGGGCGGAGAGTGGGCGGGGCTTTGATTTCATACTACACTACAAGAAGTCTCGCAGAGCAGCGCATGCGCGCTGCCTCTTGGCTCGACCTAAAAACGATAACCCATCATGATTCTTCCCTTAGCTTAAGACATGCAGACCCTATATAGATAGCGACTGAGGTAACTGTTGAATGTCATCAGTTTGAAACACGGGAATAAAGCATCATGACAGTGTCTCACTCCTTTGTTCTCTCCTAGAAGGAGAAGCTAGTCCCGTCCTCGCCATCCGCTCAGAGCAGACGAGCATCAATATAAAGTGTAATATTGTCTCTCTGCCCCCAAAGCTTGCAGTCACAGAACAGTGACACTGTGCATCCCATGCTGAAGGAGACTCTAGTTCGAAATGTCCCTAATCTGGACTTTATATATAAGGAGCGCTTCATCTCCTGGTGCAGTTGATCAGGTTATATGTATTAGTACACAAATGCTCTTTTGTATCGAGTGTTTTACCGTGGCTGGAACTCCTATTTCATCACATTTATACCAATGTCAATGTATTTGCTAAGAATAAATGAGATAAAAAGACAATCATGCACTCTTTGAGGTCTCCGGAAACGTGAAATCTTTTGGGAACACTCATGTAATTTGTTTTTTTAATGTTAGAACTTTATTTTTGTAAGAATTATAGTTGTGTGGCTGGTTAAATACACATTATCTGTGTCTAGGGAGTCACGCAGCTTTTTAATGAATTGATCAGCCCGTGCCCGAGATTGTCTGGGCTGTATTAACTTGCAGCCAGTCATGTTATAACCTCGATGCCTTGTATTGGTCATTAGGTCGCATTCCGGACAGTCTGAAGAACTGTGTCAACAAAGATCACTTGCCCACAGCTACACATTGGGCCAGCATGGATCCCGGGGTCGTCCATCAGGAGCTGAACGGGGCTGCATACAGGTAAGGTTCTCGGCCACACGTACATCAGAGGTGGTGCTGATCCTCCTGCATTGGAGGAAAGTGTTGAGACAGCAGTTCTTATTGACACAAGATGCATAGAACACAAACCACTGAAAAGGAATTAGATTTCCTTGGCAATTCGAGCTTCTTCATACTAAATTTAGAAATAATTTGCTTCTTGGCCCATACACTTACACAGTATTTACTGCTTGGGAGCCCTTGGGTTTCAAGGTGATGGCGCAGAAGTTTGTAGGTCACTAGAGTCTTGTAACAACACTTAACAAAGGGCAGCCACTGCTTACACTCGTAGATAAATAAACGCAAACATACAGATACATTGAAGTTTAGAGGCAGGGCTCAAAGAGTCGAAGGACTCTCCAGCCAAGCTACCGTGTGCCTCTTCCACAAGTGCATTTATCAGGGGGTCCAGCAGCCAAAATAATCTATCTAGCTCTGCGTTGCCTGACATCTGGACACCTCAGAGATCTCCAGTCCCACGAGTCTAAAGAGGTGAGGTGTTTCATAGTTTTAGACTAGATTTTGTTTTAACAGAAACATTATGATGACCAGGCATCCAAGACAAAGGGCCCATTGGGGTGGTGAGGAGTGAGACTGTACTCCTAAAGAATCCATGTGGGATTGCAGAAATGTATTTGCATCGGATTGTGGTAGTTCTTGTGCAAACGATTGTCACTAGTGTTTATGAAAGGGCCTCATCCAATCCTTTTTAATGCTTGATGAATTGATAATACCCCTACTCTTAGTCTTTTCTGGTTAAAGTTACTTTTCCTTCTCTCTGTTTCTGCTTCCTTGTAACAGATGCAGGGCATCTCTGGTTGTAATGTTGGTACTGTTTGCTGATACGTTTGTGATTGGGTGCGCTTTGTTGATAAAATAAATAAAATAGGTATAGCATCTAACCCAATTGATTGAGAGAATTCTTTTTCTTACACTGTCACTTAGCAGACGAACTTTGACCACTTTGTGCTCATTCATGTTTCAGTATTTAATAGAACAGAAAATAATAAACACACCTTGCGTTCGACAAATGCTAATTATTTTGGCATATCACGTCAGACGATGTGTTTTGAAATTGCAGCATTGCTCATGCCACTTTTTCATGCTCTAATTCTCTGCTTCTAATCATTTACTTGCTGTAAAAATAATTTTCACTTATCCAAATGCTAATTTTATTCCTAAAAACGTTTCTTCCATTGCTTACTGTTGGATCTTTTTAAAGAAAAGTCTCAGTCGCTCTCACCTGGAATTGCAGAATGCCCGCTCCTTGGCGGGTGGAATGCTCGAGTTCATCTCAGCACTGATGATTACACGGACTGCGTCCCAATCCGTTGTTTTTTGTGCTTATTATGCCACCTCAGATGAGACCCAACCATATGCAAGTCAGCCCTGGCGCTGCTCCAGTAGGAACAGGCCAGCCCAAACTGCCAAGCCATGTCCTCTCTGAAGGAGAACACGAGCCACCCAGGACCAGTTTCGGCTTAGTTGGGTCTCTTTAGTCGGGTGCAGAATGGTTTCAGTGGCGCAGGAGGCACGAGACCGGCGTCATGGTATATCCAGCCCACTGAGCGCGACCTCTGCACCTCTTGAACCTCCTCTAAATTTGACTGCAAATATTGAATCATGTTCAGAGATCGTGATTATAATAATTCAGAGAGAAACGGTAGTTTCTGCCACAGTATCTGAGCTAGAAGTGGATTTGACTTTTTCACTGATACTTAAAGACATTTTTTTATTGAAGAATACCATTGAAGAACACAAGTGTGTCTAATTACACTTAAGTCTTGGCCCACTCAGGCCTTGAAATAATATAAGACTTGTTGAGGTTGCATTAAAATGAACTTGCCAGTCTCTATGCCCCTTCGAAATTGTAGAAATTCTGAGGCTGGGCCCTTTGAGAGCCACTTGTCAGTAACCTGGTTCAGACCTCTGTGTGTTTGTTTTCTCATGTTATAGGAAGGAATCAAAGGACCTCATGAATTTGAGCGCTGAAATATATGTCCAAAAAGTGAAAGACGGCATACACAAACAATGCACACAACCCCCCGAGGTCAGAACTCTAGAGTTTAATAGGTAGTCCTTTGAGTCCCACTTCACTCTCACTAGCGATAGTGGTTATTACTCATTCACTAAAGGTGACATTAAGGTTAGTCCCGAGTCTCATGAGTCCCACTCTGACTCCGTTAGAAAAGTCAAACATGTTCCAACGCCGAAGCACTATCTGCCAGAAAACTTCCCCGAGGCCTTCTGGCCAGTAGCTCAGTCTTACCCGTATCAGTAGAGATTGTCCAACTGGAATCTTCGAGAGCGTCTCTCTCCTGGGTGTGGTAGGTGCAGAGCCTGCCTCTGGTATCACGCATGTAGCTCTGCAGGGGCCACGAATGGGTGTACTCGGCACTTCCCTGATGTTACAGTAAGTTTCCATTGGTCTGCACACGGAAAACGACCCGATTGGTGCAGGCGACTCTAGAATAACCTCCTCTGACATATGGGGTCACCATCTTAAACCTGCACAAGGGCAACTATCTGTTCGAAGCAGCTTCTGTCTCTTTACATCTCACTACAGGGATCCACTCGCCAAGATCCTTTATTGGATCTCACTTTCTCCATCACTCCTCTTCCTCACATGGCGCACTGGTCTTTGCAAGCAGGCTGACATTGGTGCTTCAGGCTCCAGGGGCAGGTAATCTTGGATGTCACTAGGAGATGACCCCTCACCCAGCTGGGAGACCACCAGGCCTTAGCCTCCAGCCCTGGTCACAGTCAGAAGCCTTACAGAGCTCCCCCTCCACGGACAGCCCATGAAGCTGCTTGAAAGTTGACAATTGTAGCGACCTTGAGCTCCCCTTCATGTATTTAATTTCTAGACCCCAAATGTGATCCAGGGCTGAATCACTGAAGTTTGGTTTGGGAGCCTGCTTCGTTTTGAAGTGCCCTATCCTCTGCCCTTCCTGCATAAAGCAGTCTGTCAGAGCAAGAGTGACTCCGCTTATATGACCTCCCACAACATAGGCCATATAAGTGACTAGAAGTTCACACCTGGATGTCAGCCATAGGGATATGTATATCAAAAGGTTACTGCAGGGCCTCAACCTTACTCTTTATGATTCTCTTAATAGCCCCGTCTCCTTCCTGAGATGTGCCCAGGCACCTTTGGAGTGACCATCTCGGAATCAAAGTCAAAGAGCACCATTTGAAATGTGCTAGACAGCCTGGCGCTCCTTCCTCCAGTGTGTGTCCCACCCACCTCACAGGAATGAGGCAGTTAACAAATCTAAATGGAGAGGATTCCTCTATCTCCACTCAGCCCTGGGTCTCCAAAAATGGAACCCAGAATCTTCTATGCATTGTACCATTCACAAGCACACATACTGAAAGCATTGTAGGAGTGGCTCAGATTCAGTCATGTCACTAAAACATTATAGAGAATGGTACAGCCATTCACAATTTGTATCACCTCCAAAAAACTGAATGGGCTGGGGAAGAATCCGTCTTAGATCAGCTGTGCACTAGAAAGAGCAAGGTTGGAACAGAGGTAATGATGTTTCATGCACCCCCATGTACCTGATGTAGCCCCAGCACTGCTGCATGATCAAATTTAAGCAAACATAAAAACACAAAATTGATGCGTTGGAGGAATTTGCATTTACCTTGAGGGTTCTCCCAGCACTGTTGACTCGTAATGGAAGTTTACTGTTACCCATCTCGGTGGTACTCATTTTATCAACCTTGAAAAGATCAAATGTTTTATGGATCCACAGTGATTTGAACCTGTACACACGATATAAAACACAGATCCATGTAATGGATGTGTTAGTCAACGGAGTCACTATCTCTGGCTCAATGTAATCATTTTATCAAAATTAAAATCCTATATTTCACCTCTAAAGAAAACAAATGTTGACTGGAGGCCTGGGCAGTCTAGCCACCTTATTCAGTTACTTGACCTGTAGGTCTAGTGGTATTTTGAGTTTTTTTCTAGACCTGACATTGAATATGGATATATACATGGCTCTATGGAAGGCTTTGGCCGAAACATGCAGGCTATGTTTTGACTGCACGATGCACTTTGTTTGCTAAAATATCCTAACAGATGAAAAAAAAGGTATTTTTAATGTCTCAGAGTTGTGCCGCTTGCTGCTCCAACCAGAAGAAAATGGGTTTTGAGAGGGAGGTGGTTTAAAACGACCCCGAGCCATCCCCCGTGGCCTAAAACTGCCCCAGCCACGAAAACTGTCCCTCCCGCGCGAGCCTTAAATACTGACCCCACGCTCTAAAAACTTCCAGGCACCGCACCCTAAACACTGACCCCTACCCTTTAAAACTACCCTGACCCTGGCCCCCCACCCTGAGGCCTAAAACTGCCCTGAAATCTGACCCTTTCCACCAACGCTGGCCTGAAAAATGACCCGACGCCCTAAAAACTACCCAGACCCCCCTGCCCTGAGCCCTAAACCCCACCCTCTGCCCTGTAAACAACCCAACCCCCTGAGCCCTAAAAACCACCCCAACCCTGAAACCCCTCCACCCCCCAGACCTAGACTTAGATGAGCACCAGCTTAATTACAAAAGGTCACATTCTACTGCACAGTATCTTGATTTCTGCAACTCAACATTCATTTGTTCCACATTGTGTTCCCGGCCACCAATAACTGCACATTACATATTGCAGTCTGGGAACTCTAATTGTTTTTCCCTAACAACCAGAAATAATGTTTTTTACGCTTGAGAGTGCCCAGTGGATTCCCATGTGTTTCACACTGGCCCCTCCTAGCCTGCTGTCTTCAGGGACGCCCCTTCAATGTATTATTATCACTTCTTTAAACAATGTGTCTCGACAGCGCGCAGGACAGCAGCAGTCCAAAGCTCAATTTCACAAGTGCCAATGTGAAAGACATCTATGCAAATTGGATTGGAAACAAGTTAACTTTCTGAAATCATGCGAGTGAGGAAAAACCTTTTCCAAAATAAATAACCAAATCTATCAAATCACCCGTGTGTTAAGAAAAAAATGTATAGTTGGTGGTCAGTGGCAGCTGCTCCCGATGTGACTAGAAAGGGCAGCCAGGTGGAGGGGGGTATAAATGCATTAAAAAATATGTATCCAAATAATAAATTATGACTTACCTGACGCTGCGTCTGCTCCATCTTCCTCCTCAGCCGATCCTTGACTGGTGCGCACTGCAGAGGCCCCAGATGCCAATCCCAGCACTTATCTCATGCTGAGAATACCTGCTCAGCGGCCTGGTTTGCCGCTCAGACAGTACCTGGGAGCCTGTGTCTTTTCTCCACGCAGCTGTACAACACAGCTGGGTGGAGAAATGCGGAGTGCGCATGTCGGTTTGCCCAGCCTAAAATAGCTGGCCTAAACGCCATGCGCACTTGTAGTGCCCACAACTCCTCCTTTTGAAGCTCAGAAGGATAGCCCGGTCCCGCCCTGCGACTCGGCTACTCAGCAGAGGGAACAGTGAAAAAGAAAATCGTAATAAAATTACTTTATTATCATGTTCTTTTTCACTGTTGCCTCTGCTGAGTAGCAGCAGTGGCGCGACGCGCCTTCGCCATAGCGGAGGAGCACCCCGTGTAGTGGCTTTCCCACGACTGTGGTGACTCTCAAAGCAAGGCCTTCTGCCACTGCTGACCTTATCTGAGGGCTGCTCGCTGCTGCTGGTGACGTTTGTGGGGCCCTTTGTATGCACAGGTCAGAGCGCCTCCCTCCCCTCACCTAATTTGCCGATTCCGGTGTAAATTAGAATTGAGGGGTTCTTGGAGGGGCCGGAGGGGAGGGGATAACGAAGTGGAACGAAGGCAGAAAAGGTCATTTATGCAGCACCAGGAGATAACAGACTAGCGCTGGCGCCCTTGAAATAAAATTAGTTATTTAAAGTACGTTTCTGGGCAAGTTCAGTGTGCCCCTCTACAATTAGTCGCCCTGGGCTTGTGCCCAGCTCGCCCATGCTGAAGGCCATTCCTGCCCTCAAGCACATTTCAGAGTGTGCTGCTCATGTATAAGCACATGGCATGGGTTGCAGGACCTACAAGAGGGTGTCCAAATCAAGTAGGGCAAGGAGAAATTCACCTGCTAACTTTATGCCGCGCGCTTTTATGTTTTTAACTATTCCGCCAGATTCGTTTTACTTTTTTCAGTATAAAGCCTTCTTGTGCAATACCAAGGACCTGAACAGCGAATGTGCAAAAGACTTGCAGTGCTATTTTTGGATGTTGTTTTACTGCAATTGGGAATGAGTTAAGTTGGAGGAGGTTTCAGCTGCGCAGTCGAGGGGATTCTAATTTACTTAAAATCTATGTTGGAGAAATGCACAGCAGGAAGCCTCTTAGATGTGTGCACTCCAAACCTCCATGGTTCATGTCAAGAGACTACACAGAGAAGACAGGCTTCTCTTCAGTGTATCCTACACATAGACCAGACATACTTGGGCTATTTATAGACTCACCTGGCTTAGTCTTCCTGAGGCCTGGTGACGGGACTGCTAAGGCACTCGCACCCAGCAAAACCAAAGGGGATGATGGGCGGAGTGATGAACAATGCAAGCACTCACCCCCAGTCAACTGATCTGGGTTTGATCCATCATCATTCTTTAGCTCACTCCGCCACCCCAGTTCAGACATGGCCATATACAAATCAGTCTGACCCTGTGCCTCATGAGAACAGTCCAGCCGGAACTGCCAAGCCATGTCTTCCCTGGACCGGAAACAAGCATCCTGGGACCGGTTTCTGGCTAATCAACCGTCATCAGCCAGGCTAGCTTGAATCCAGTGGCAAAGTGAGCAAAGGACCCATGTCTGGGCATACCCTGCCAACTTAGAGCGAACAAAGCAAAACCAAAGGGGATGATGGACGGAGTGTTGAACAATGTAGGCACTCACCCCAGTCAACTGATCTGGGTTTAATCCATCATCATTCTTTAGCTCAGACATGGCCATATGCACTCGCACCCAGCAGCTTAAACTCGAAGAAAGCTACTGGACTCCTCCCCAGGCCCCAGCCCACCTATCCGAAGATAATCAATAGGAGTTGCCGGTTGGAAGTGAAGGAGGCCGAGTTCACTGTCACACCTACTCCTACATTTTTCCAAGGTGCCTGCTCTGCCCCCGGCCATTTACATTAACAGAGATCTTTCAACCCTGCCCTGGGCCATTTAAATAACGCCCAAAATAAAAATATATTCCTGACAGTGACACAAACCTTGTTCGCTATGTTGTCACTGCTCTGGCTTATGCCTGCAGGTGGAGGGTTTCCTCGCACAGCCAATGCATGTGCAGGGCCACAGGCCATCTGTCTCCACACCCCCCCTCCCAAACCCCCTCCTCTCCCCGCAGATTTAGGCAACTTCGTCACCGAGCAGCAAGCACAGTTTATTGCTAGCTGATTGGTGTTTCTTCTAATCCTTTTGTTTCTCCCCCATGGTGTGTAGGGCGATGCCCACTGCGCCCATTAATGCCAGCCATCCCTGCTAATTTGAACTGCGCAATGTTGTCAAATATCAAAGATTTTGAGTTTAATTTGTTATTGATGTGGCCAAAACATGTATGCAAGTAGTAGCAAGCTTTTCAAATCTCAGATACTGGCATCACCTAATTTACTGTTGTAATTAATTATGGATTAAAGATTAGAATTGATGAGAAGAGAAGCGCTTATGAGAAGGAAAGGCATGGTTGGCATCGGGAACCGCAAAGAATGTAAAGAGAGACTCAGAGGTCAAGGACGAAAATAATGCAGACATGTAGAAGTGCAAGAGACAAAGGGACATGGTTGATGCTGCCAATTCATCACGTTGAGAGCTTAAGGATCTCCAGAGATGCCAGTTCAGCTGCACATATCCAGGAGTAATGGAGGGATAGTTGCCATGGAACCAAGCTACAAGGCTGGAAATTATTCTCAAAGTGGACATGGGGTTTGAAAATTCATGAGGCCCAGAAAAGATTGTGTGAGGGTTTGAAAGTATTGCACATGGTAATCTAGGACAACCACTTCAAAGAGGAAATACTGATGGCACAAAAATATCCCATTGTGCCACGGGAAGGAGCATCAATAGGATGACTATCATGATGGGACTGGAAAGGTATACACCACTGATGCCAATGTCTGGGACTGAAGAAAAGAGAATTTTAAGAACTAGCAGCATAGAGTTCCTAAAGGCAGAGAGAATTGTAGTGTGGGCAGTGGACCAGAGACTGGGTAGCACAAAAGGAGTTTGCAGCACAATAGTACATTAAAAATGCACAGTGTAAGGCTCTGGCAACTATACTGTTATGTGAACCACTGAGCCATTCACAGTGGATAGATGATTTGCATAACATCTCTAGATCCTTCAGGTACAGTGATGCAGGATAGTTCCTGCCATGCTACTTTACACTGACACAAATGTTCACATGAAGTAATAGATCAGTGTTACAAGAGGGAATGTATCTCAGAACAGCACTCATTTATCACCAATTCAAGGCCAGGTCTTAAAAACAAATAAGGCATATTACAGAAATGGATTGCTGTACATGTTGAAGAGAAAAAACAGGGGCTCAAAGAAAACATGCAACAGTAGAATTATAAAAAGAATGACTATCAGTGCAGAGTTAGATACAGCAGAATTTGTCTAAATAGAATGCAATGAGATGAAGGCTAATGGGAAGAAAAGTAATGAAGGCCTGCAGGGTAATGTTTTAAGATTAAAAAAAGGGCAATATGTAGGGAAACGGGACACTTCCAATTAATAATAGCATGGAACTTGAATCTTGTAAAATTTGGGAATTATCTACTGGCATAACAAATGGACAGAAAAAGGCAATTAGCCGGCTAGCATACGAACACTGGAACCCTCAGATACCTATATTCTCAGATGATGGCCCTGTGAACTTAATGATCATTATTAGGGTGTATACCCTGTGTCAATCCCTCTCTCTTTATTTGGATATGTTTTATGAGAGATAAAGAGAATTGGGGTTTGTAGAAGTAATGAAGAGAGAGACCCACTTGGTTAACAATGACATTAAGAAGACCTCCAAAGAAGCAGGCATCTAACCAAAGTACCCTAAGGAGGAGGTCCCGATATGAGATGGACAGAAATCCCCACATGAGACCTGCAGATGAACGATGGGTAAAGTGGAGCAGTTGGAGTTATAACATGGATGGTCCCTGTGTGTGAGAAAGATCTTTGTAGAAAAGAGTAAGTATGACCGCGAGTACGGTGGAAAACCTGAAAATACACAAAAGAACTAGAGGTGCAAGAAATGGAGTATTAAAGAAAGGCGGTACAGTTCATTCTAAGCATATAATATCCATCCAAGTACAAAGTGCCACCATTAATCAGTTTGAATAATTGATGATAGCGTAGAAAATCTAATCCTTTAGTCGCTAAATTTTGAATAAATCTAGCCATGTGGGAAATATAGCGGTGGTACAGCTACTGAACAGCATGCTGCAAAGGAGAAAATAAGGAATGAAAAAATAGCCTTCAGAATTGTTCCATGTAGTGTGTTTCCTATAGCTGTGAAGCACCTTCGAGCCTGGGGGCTGTGGGTTAGACGGATAAAGAAATACTTCAAAAAACCCGTGCATCCCAGGTGGGGAGAGCCTCCCTATCAGTTATGTACAGGCAGTGCTATATTCCCTTGCACATGTGACTAGTTACCTTGGAAACAGTGTTGAGCAGGTCCTTGCAACACTTCTTTGATGTACACTAGGATGTAAAGAATGGGAACAGTGGCTGTAAAAGTGAATTGAATCTCCCTGTAGAGCTAGACTTTCACGAGCATTCCTGTGCCTCTTATACTGTGTATAAATCACCAGGTTGAATATATCTCTGTGGTAGGAATGTATCTCGCTCGCTGTCTTCCATTGGTGGCTGGATCGGTGTGGTGCAGCCTCTGTTCTTTTAATTCACTCACAGATAGTGCAACAGACTGAAACAGAATATGTGTGATTTACTTATTGATTCAGATTTCAGCTTTTTCTTCGTAGGATGCTTGCAGTGATCTATAGAACAGATCTGTTTCCAGGTAGACTTGTCTTTAGGCATATATTTATCCATGAATAATCAAACGTTCTCTACTTGCATGATTCCATCAGTTATCATTCAAGTATCTCCATGGCATATCCTTGTCTAAAACACTTGAGAAGTTTGGACAATTGTTTTCTCAAGGATTGCTAAGTCTCTTCCCATGGTGGAGTGGTTCCTGAGGAGATGGGGTCATGGGCAGGGAGGGAAGATGTGCAGTAGCCAGAAAGCATCATATTACCTTGGATGTTAAGGATTTTATAATCATTAACGTGAACAGTAAAGAGGGGGGTACATCCGGCGAGAAAGGTCCCAATTGAGCAGAATCCAGATTTTCATTCTTTCTGAATATCTGTACATTTCTGTGAACAGAAAAGCACTAGCACTGCTCCTAAATGCACCTTCTTCTTTTGCTCCCTACTAGGTACCCTCCCAGTGTTGTAAACGTGGCTCCAGCAGGCCTCCCCTCAGCAGGAGAAGGAATAGTGCCCAGCGCCATGTCCTTATCACACGGCCTCCCTCCCGTGGTCCACCCGCCACACGCTCCATCCCCTGGCCAAACTGTCAAACCAGAGGCTGACAGAGACCACCCGAGTGACCAATTGTAGCCCACGAAACACAAAAAAAACAGCATTCCCAGCATTGGAGATTTCAACTTCGGAGATTACGTGGAAAAAAGCAAAATCTGGATTTTGAATAGAGGCAAAACCATTAACTTTTAAAAGACCATAATTGTTTTAGAAACTGGTCCAAATATACAGTATAACAGGAAAAGGCGTGGTTGATGAAAAGAAGATTAGGAAGCTATGTTCCTCCGTATAAATTGTAGTTTGTCCCTGTCCAGTGGACTGAGTCACTGTTTCTGTGTCCTATGAGTTCTTTGTTAAACAAAAGAAGTTAGTAGTTAATTATATCATGAATGTACTTGTCTGTGTACAGTTTTTAGAACATTAAAATGGTTCGTTTGCTTAGCTGTCAACAGAAAACACACAAAGGAGATATTCAGCAATCCAGTTTTGAAATGAAAACTAGAAAAAACCTTTCTTTTATATGTTTAAACATGCCCAGAAACAAGGAAGTTGGCAGATTTCTCAGGACAATGAAATTTTCCCATTTTTCTTTCTACGCCGCATAGTGCATTGTTTTTTCTACCTGCTTGTCTTATTATTATTATTTTTTTTAGAATAATTTAGAAACAGAAAAAATCTATTCTCATTTTTGGCATGAATTCCTTTATTTTCAAATGAAGACCACATTACAAAAATAGTGTGAGGGAAAATGTGAAAGCTTTCCTATATGAGCAAGCATCGTGCTTTTCTGTCACCAGTTGAAGTGTATTTTGTTGGTGGTATGCGGAAAAAACAAAAAAGAGGGCACCAACCTACTATAACAGTAGCAGCATTTCAATGCCTACATTGACTCCCTCCTGGTAATGTAGTAGGCTAGCAATATTTTGGTTAAAAATCATGTTTGTGACTGTAACCATTTGTATGAATTATTTTAAAGAAATAAAAATTCCAGACAAACATACCGTGTTTTCTTCATTTGCTACGTTTTGTTGTAGTCTTTCTATTGGCGCTGTGTTTCTTTTCTTCTCTTTACGTTTTTAGGGTAGGTTCAGCCCTCTCCGGGATTTTTTGAGGATAACACACCGCTATGCCGTCTTGGGTAAGTAAGCAGTCTAGCGTAGAAATGGAGGTTATAGCCTGAATATTAGTCTTTATGATGTAAGGAGAGTAAGGAATTCGTGAAAGACCTCTTACATCTCTGCCAATATATTTGTTTTTCCCTGCATATTGATCGAGGCAAAGTTTTTTTCTACTTATGCCGCAAATTGTATTGGAAGATAAACTGTTTGTGATCATCATAGAATGCTAGATAATTGAAACTCGATACTTTTTAATTTCTAAAATATGCTATAAACTAATTCCTGAGCACTTGTTGAATGCTAATGAGGAGCTATTTTTTGTACTGTATATGTTTGCTTCCCAACTCTCAGAATGTGTATATGACTATCCCTTCTGATCGTCCTTGTAGGTTACTGGCTTTTCTGAAGTTGTCTTTTCTGTGCTACCTTACTCCTACAGTAACAAGATAGTGGCTTGCCTTACATCTAGCCTTAAGATGCCAAACACCTTCTCATATTGGGCTATAATAGGCTAAATCATTGAATAACGTCTCGTTTTGTACATGCAGAGGTGAAGTCAGCTTGTTGTGTTGAAGTGCTTCTTTTATCTTCCAGTGATTTAAGTGATATGCCCAAAGAGAATACCACCGCACTGATCTGAGATACTAGAAGTAGCAGGGAGCCCAAATGACCCCAAGACTCTTGACTGTTCCTGAAGGAAAGAAAGCTTGTGCCATGCCCAGAGGCCCATAAAACTCCAGGAAGAGCGCTCCAGTCTTTGATCTCCAAGACCCCTGTCCTTTCTGCTTTGACCTTCAGTTTATTATTTCCCATCCAGTTCCAGGTTAAATGTAGAGTCTGTTTATATTCCAATTGTACAGCAGGTGGCTTAACTAGACCAACTATGTGTCGTCTGCGTACATGTGTGCTTTAATCCCTCTCTTTTCAAGTAATTTGCAAGGAAGGGGGGGGGGGTCAAATACACATTCAATAATAATGAAGCGTGGCAGGATCCTTATAGACCGCACTGACTAGAAGTACAGTTGACCCCAAATATGACCCCAGCTTGAATGACTAGGTACGGTCAGTCAAGATTTATCTAAACCAATGTGGTGCTTTGTCCTTTTTTCCTCATGACACGAGGTAGTCAATCAAATGAGTTACTTACCTTCAATAACAGTCTTTTTGGTAGAGACTCCTTCTTGCTGCAGAATCCTCACCTTTTGAATATTCCACAGGCATCAGACTGGATACGGAAACATTTTCAGCAGTACCTTTGCATGCCGGTAGGTGGCGCTGTGCAGCTCCGCACTGACGCCGTTCCGCGCTGGAAATGAGCAGAGCCTATATAGATGCCACTCCTGCATGCTGACATCAGTTGCTTTGAGACTATCTCCGCCCCCAGATGCAGAGCCCCAGTAGCAAATTGGTTGTGACCAGTGCGCAGATTCCTACACTTGGTATTAATGGATAGAGTTTAATCACAAAATGAGGAGGATGGGAAGGCCGGTGAGGAATCTGCTGCTTGATATTCTCTACCAGAAAGAGCTTTACCAAAGGTAAGTAACTTGTTTTTCTGAAAGAGACTTTTAGCCACAGGTTCCTCACCTTTTGAATAGATACTATAGCAGTACTTAGTCGGGTGTTGGTGTGTGAATGGACTAAAACCAGAAAGTCCTGCAGGACTGAGCACGCAAAATGCCCCTCTCGGCAAAACTGACTGTCTAGACTGAAGTGCTTCAAGATCGTATGGAGGGACACCTACTTAGCTGCCTGGCAAATGTCCAGGACAATGACTCTGCATGCCAACACAGTGGTGGCAGCTTTGGCCCTGGTAGACTGAGCACATAGTCCTTCCAGAGGCTGCTTTTTGGCCATTAATTAGCAGATCTTAATGCAAAATTAATTGGTCTTCAGCACAGTCTTGCCTTTATTACTCCAGAGAACAGCACAAAGAGCCAATTGTCCACTTGATGTTCTTTGGTGTGATCAATATAAAAGCTTAGAGTTCTCTTGGAGTCCAAACGCTGGCGTCTCTTGTCTTCCTTAGAGCAGTGAGGTGTTACATAGAAACTAGCAAGGTCATGGTTTAACTGGCAGAGTCTCAACTTTAGGCATGAAGTATGCCCTTGTTTTCAAAACCAGCTTGCTTGGGAAGAAGGTGGTGTATGTTGGGTTGACAGAGAGAGCTCATTTACATGCCGTACCGATATTAATGCGATGAGAAATGCTGTCTTGAGGATGAGAAGCTGCAAGAGACTGCTGTAAAGTGGCTCAAAGGGATTGCACATTATTAATGTGAGGACCAAGCTAAGGTCCCAATGTGACATGACAAAGGGAGAATGAGGAAACAAATGTTGCAAATGTTTCAAAAGCGCATGGAGACTTAAACAATGAGGACTGATCAGACACCCTTAAAAAGTCAGATTGAGTCATAAGGTACCTTTAAACTGTGCCCAGAGCAAAGACCTGCCCAGTCAGGAACAAAACAAGCAACAAAACATCATATAACTTTGCCTGGGAGGGGTCCATATGTCGACTACCACACCAAGCAACAAATTTGCCCCAATGACAAGCATATACAGTTTTTGTCTAGGAATGTCTGGTTGCCAAGATGACATCCTACACCACTGGAGGAAAGTCTAAAGTGTTCACTCGCCACTGAATCCCCAAGCATGAAGGTGGAGATTGCAAAGGCTCAGGTGCAGAACCCTGCCCTGCTGCGGCAACAGTAGGTCTTCCTGGAGGGGCAGCTTGTTGAGAGGACAGTTGCTCAAGCGCAGGAGTTCTGGATACCACACCCTCTGTGCCCAATCTGATGCCACTAGGATGACTTGGGGCTCAGTTGCTCCAGATTTTCTTGAGAACTTAGGACAGGAGTAGCATCGGCAGAAAGACATACATCAGTCCTGAGTTCCACTCAAGGCGGAATGCTTCTACAAGAGAGAGCTACCTTGGAAACTTCAGGACGCAGAAGTGCTGACACTGCACATTCTCAGTGGTGGCGAACATTTCAATCAAAGGTTCTCCCCATTCGCAAAAGATACCTTGCCCTACCCACAGATGTTACTGCCTCTTTTGATCTGCTTGGCGCCGCTGGCTGAGCCTGTATGCCCTAGCATGAACTGTTTTGCCAATTCACCAAGAACCCACTACAGAAACCTCATTGATGTGCAAACTCATAAATTGGTGGTCAAGGCTAGACGATACAAAGGGGCGCAGTCAGAAGAAACAAGAGTAATACAAACCAGAGTTTGGCTGTCAACTTATATATTTACTTTTTTAAAACTCTGCAGCAAAGAAATGGCAACGAGGACAAATTTGACATTCAGTCTTTTCTGGTTTAAATGATTGCAAAGGCTGCATTTTCAAATATCTTATGGGGTTAAGACATCCTCTGCAGAGATATGTTTGTGCCCAGGAAATTTTAGGGGATAATAGTGATGGTCAGATAACTCTGGGGGTTAATGCAGTTGCTGGAGAGATCTGTATTTTATCTAGTTTCAGTTTTGACTCAATGTTGTATAGAGGGTTAATGCATCTCCTGTAAAGCACATTGTGTAACATGCTAATCAAAATTCTTTTTTTTTAATAGATAGGTAAGTGGGTTACTACCTTTGACACATCTGTTGTTACATGCAGTACATACATTGCAATCCTATTATAGCAAGTGAGCTATGAACCAGCATCAACAAGCCTCTTGCAAACTGCAAGGCATGGGTTTAGAACCTTATTGCTATTTTTCTCAATTTGTTGTATAGTGCTGCTGAAAAGGATTCCTTTGCAAAGAAATACATTTTTATGAATACAGTCAGCCCCAACACCACTACATTTTAAATCCATAATTTTTGTTTCTCCGAGTTATGCACTATTACTATATGCCTACCTTTTTCCAGTAAATGCATGTAGCTTATATAGGAAGGGTAAACAAAGTCAATAAGCATTTGCATTCACGCAAGTTTGCGCTATTGTCATTGTAAATGACAATGCCTTTTATTTATGTTTTGGGTTTTAAAACCTAAATGCAAATGCGAGACCTATTGCATTGCAATAAAGGGCCTTCTCAACCGCTTGTTAGATTGTAAATATCCGAGGAAGAGACCAGTCTGTGACGTCTTCAAAGTAGTGATAAATAGTGCAGTGAAGAAGATGTGTAAGTGTTGTAAATTACACAGACACAAAGTGTGAAGTGAGAGTTACATATGATCCAAGCTATAAACACTAACAAAGCGTTCCGACACCTTTCGCTCTGTGATTACACTGTCATGGCTCAGGAGGAAGAACGGGAGGGTTATTTCTCCACTATTGAATCTTTCATAGATTCACATGCTTGTAACTTCCTCGTCGTCATGGTGGGAGCCTCGCGGCAGATAGAAAAGAAGTACTATGAAAGTACATTAGAAACCACCAAAGGGAAAAAAAAACTTTAACATTTGTCAGCATCTTTGTTGGTCCAAACGTTGACCAATCGGAGATGAGCCCTAGACCTCAACGCCCCAGCAGAGCCACCAGACCTCAGATTTATAACCGCACGTCGTGTGTAAGGGAGTCTCCCTGAGCTCTGCTCAGTTGGTCAATTAGTGAACTTTTGACCCTGCTAGAATCCACCTCCAGGTACTGTTTGATCTACCTTCTTTACTTAAAAAATGTCAGAGGGATCTAAGAAGATGCCTTTTAGACCCTGCAGATCTTGTGGGAAGGCAAAACATTTCTCTGATGTTCCCCACAAGGACTTTCTGTATTGCTTTTATCCCAAACATACAGCCAAGGACTGTAAATATTGCAGGACCCTTTCAGCAAAAACTCTGAAGGATAGAGAAGCCATGTTGTTGTTATGGCTCCAGAAGAAAAAATCTAAATCTGATGTGGAAGGGAGCCCTGGGCCATCCTCAGCTGAGAGGAAACGTAAAAATGAGGGCTCTACCTCATTGAAGGCTGATTCTAAAAGATTAAAGGCGGAAAAAATCTCATCTGCCGATAAAGCAGCTCTAAAGCAAAAAGATTCTGGCTTAAAGAAATCTGCTGCTGCCTCTCTGCCTATCACACCTCTAAAACATGCTTCGTCAACAAAAAAAGCTCAGTTGACAGACCCGTCGTCGAGAACTTCAGCCAAATCCCCATTGGTGTCTGTGGCGACGACCGCTTTGGGGACTGGCTCGACGACGAATATGGCGACGACAATTTCCTTGTCGATGGCATTGACGACGGCCACGTTGAAGGAAGCACCGTCAACGACGTCTACGGCTCCGTCAACGATCACTTCGCCAATGACAGTGTTTAAATCCCCCCTCTTCATTGCCTGTTTCGACCACTATCACTTTCAGACGTCTTCCGTCGTCGACAAATCGAAAAGAGGACTTTATGAGCCTCCAGTTTATCCAAAAGTCTCCAGGTTTGTCGTCTTTGGCAAAGATATCACCTCTGCCTCCTTCTCACCTTCTTGATACGGAGGAATCTGGAGATGAAAGTGTGTTCGGCCCAGCTTACAGCCCTTCTCAGCTCAGGGTTAAATGCCAGGACACAGATGATGAAGAAGCAGCACAGGGGCAGGACACTTCAGAGTACTTGGAAGGGGTCTACTCCTTCACAGGTCGTCCACAGGCCTAACGTTTTATGATTCTTTTCAGGATGACTATCCATATGAGGCTTTCGAAGAACGTCAGGAGACTAGAAAGGATTCCATGCTGGTGCCAACCTCCCTGGTCACCGACCTGAGACACATGCTCAACGATTATTACAAGTGATTTCCGGATTCTCACACTCCAGTTCCGCTGACGCCCGGAGGTCCAAGTATTCAAGTACCGCCACCACTAGTGGTTACTCCACCTCCTGCTGCGCAGGTAGAGAGACCGGCTCCTTGCTGCATTACAATTCAAGAGGATTACATCGAGAGTCAGATGATCAACCTGAAGAGGGTGAGCTCATTCAGGATCCAGACTTAGTTGGTCAGGAGTGGGATGATTACGTAGCTCCATCTTTGCCGTTGCCCTCCCCCTCTGGGGGATATTGGGGGCTTCCACAAATGACTGGAAAGGGCTTCTAGGAGATTTGATTTGCTTTGGCCTTTATTATTTTAAGGATCCGGCCAAGAAATCGGTTCGATCAATACCTATCATGGATTATATATGGAACGAAGGATTAAAGATTATGAAAATACGGCCTCAGTTCCAGCTGTGCTGCCGAGAAAGGAGAAGAAATAAAAGGAACCCGATTCAGCTACGGCATGTTTAATTGGTCATCCTCGGCCAGATTCCGTAATAACGCAAGCTGCGCAGAGGCGCTCCAGGAATCTGCAATCTCCTTCTACTGTGCCTCGGCAAAGAGCTTGACAGCATAAGCAGACGCTTCGCTACTATGGCCGCTACTTCCATCAAGACCTCTAACGCCTTAGCGATTTTGGGGCGATACGACTGTCAGTTATGATCAGACCTTGCACCTCTTCTTGAATATCTTCCTGAAGTTAAAAGGAAGGAAGCGAAAGACTTGCTACAGGAAGGTGCTAGAGCTTCATCGGAAGTGATTGACTCGACAATGGATTTGTCTTTAATTGCCTTTAGACAAATGGCAGGAGCCGCTTTTCTCCATAGACCGGGCTGGCTGAGGGCGACGTCCTTCCGCCCTGAAGTACAATCGAAAGTTGTAGACATGCCCTACGAGGTGGAAGACATGTTTCAGAAACGCATGGACTAGGAACTACAGGGTACCAAGAAAGATACTGAGACGGCACGTTCTTTAGGCACGTTGCAACAAAGACGTCATCAGTCCTTTCGTGGAGGAAGACGACGAGGTCAGTTCCAACAAAGATCGTCCTATCAGTCTTATAGATTTCAGCTGTATTCCCAACAATCGTACAGACCGCAATGTGGAGGACAGCAACAACAACAGCATTTTCGTGCTTCCAATGTGTCATACAACCAACAATCAGCTAGATGTAAGCCTTTGGCACGAGGAAAATCGCAAGACCCATCTAGACGACAGTGACGTTTCTCTTCCGCCAGCCACCTCATCTCAACTTCATCCTCTGCAGTCCCATCATCTTTCTCCTCTTCTGAGTCAATCGCGAGCCCTTACAAAGGACAAATGGGTACTAGATATCATCCACAGCCTAGAATTTGTTCACAAGCCTTCTCGGAATCCGCCCTCAAGGAGAATACATCATCATCTTCCTTTGCTAAAGCAGGAAATCTCGATCTTGCTGGAAAAGGTGGGCGATTGAAAAAGTTCCTTTCAGTCAACGAGGGAAATTCTTCTATTCCAATTTCTTCCTCATAAAGAAAAAGTGTGGGAAATGGAGACAGGTCATGGGCCTCAGACAGCTGAACAAATACATCAAGAAACAATCATTCAGAATGTTGTCCCTGCAAGACATTCTTCTATTGGTGAACAAGGGAGATTTTTTAGCGTCCCTTCTCGACGCATACTTCCACATTCCTATTCTGGCGAAACATCACCAGTTCCTGAGGTTCGAGGTGGCTGGGGATCACTATCAGTTCAAGGTTCTGCCCATCGACCTTCCATCAGCTCCCAGTGTCTTCATGAAATGTATGGCTCCGGTAGCGGCTTTTCTAAGGAGGCAGGGCCATCAAGTTTATCCCTACCTGGACGACTGGCTGGTGAAAGGGCCAACGTTCCACTCTGCAAGAGAGTCTACACTGGCCTGACAACGGCTTTTCGCATATCTAGGCTAGCAACTCAACGAGGGACCCCCTACCGCTCCACCTCAGACAGACAACATCACTCCCCTTTTTTACCAGAAACCTCAAAACATGGCTCTTCGATAGACATCCTCCTTGATGAACTGGAACCTGCACCTCCCCTCCTCCCCAGCACCTTGAGACCCTAATGGGTGAGTAGCCGTGCTCAGCAAACACTTGATTGATTCATTGATGCCTGAATCAAAGTCAGAAACCTATTTTTCTCTGAGCAATACTGGACACCAGGTTTATGAAGTCGTTTCCTCCTTCAGAACGCAAGCACAAGATAATGTTCTTAGCAACCCTCCTGCACGCAAGCGAGTCCACTTCTGTAAGAGTGTTCAAATCTTTACTGGGGATGCTGTCATCATACATCCCGCTAATTCCGAATTGTCGGCTCCAAATGAGGCCTCTTCTAGAGCAGTTGGACAAGCAGTGGATTCAGGCACAGGGTTCCTACGAAGACATCATCCTTATCTCTCAGGCAATGAAACAGGCACTGTCATGGTGGGAGAAAGAATGCAATATCTGTCCAGCCATATCGTTCCAGGTGACACAGCCCAGTTATGTAATGACCACTGATGCCTCAATGGACCGTTGGGAAGCGCATCTCCAAGAGTTACAAATCCATGGAAAATGGTCCGTTAGAGAAAAGCTACTACACATGAATCTCTTGGAATTGAGGGCAGTTTATCTAGGTCTGCAGGTGTTCCTTCAGAGAATCCAAGGCTCCTCTGTTCTGGTGAGAACAGACAACACCACAACGATGTTCTATCTAGCCAAACAAGGGGGCACCAGGTCTCTCACGTTATCGGACCAAGCCCAAGAAATTTGGAGATGGCTAATTCAGCACAAGATAACGTTGCAGATAGAGAGCATGTCCCAGGCATGGACGAGTGGGTGGATTCTTTAAGCAGAACCAATTCCCAATGTCAGGAATGAGATATTGGAAGCAGTTGCGGTGAATTTTCAAACTATGGGGCACTCCAAATCTGGATCTCTTCACGACAGCAGGCAACAAGAATTGCAAAAAGGTCGCCAGCAGGTTTCCTCAGGCCAACTCTTGGGGAAATGCTCTGCAAATGCAGTGGACAGGAATGTTCGCATACGCTTTCCTGCCATTTCCCCTCATCCCAAGGGTGCTGAGCAAACTTAAGAAGGAACCATGTCATCTCATTCTCATCGCTCCGGCATGGCCAAGGCAGTTTTGGTTCCCAGAGCTGCTTCTGCGTTCCATCTCTCCACACATTCTCTTTCAACCATGGCCAAACCTGCTGTCCATGGACAACAGCCAGATTGTTCATCCTCAGATAAAATCTGAGTTTATCAGCTTGGAACCTCACGACTATGAATTTACAAATCTAGACATCGCTCCAAATTGTAAGTCCATCCTTCAGCGAGCCAGAGCTTCTTCCGCTAATAGGGCATACGCTGCGAAATGGAAAAGATTTTGCTACTGGTGTGTGGAAAAGGACATACATCCTTTCTTCTCGTCCCCGAAGCAAGTATTGCCTTACCTACTTCACTTAGCAAAGTCAAAATTGGCTCCTTCATCAATCAAGCTACACCTAGCTGCAATTTCCAGGTTTCGCAGGAAACCATCAAAACTCTCGCTGTGGTCAACGCAAAATAAGTAAAGAGCTTATAAAGGGCCTTTTCAGAGTTTTTCCTCCATTAAAACATCCAGCATTTCCATGGGAATTAAACACAGTCCTTTCTCAATTGATGAAATCGCCCTTTGAGCCGATCCTTAAAGCTGCCTTAACATAAGTTTAGTTGAAAACGGCTCTCTTACTGGCCCTCACTTAGGCTAGAAGAATCAGCGAGATTCAGGCTTTCAACGTGGCTGAACCTTTTCTACAATTTAAACAGGACAAGGTAATGTTGAGAACAAACCCTCACTTTATACCAAAGGTTCCAACGTCTTTTCACTTAAATAAGCCGGTCAAGCTCACTACATACTTTGGAAATCCTTCAACCTCTGCCTAAAAAGCGTTGCATTCTTTGGATGTAAAACGATGCATCAAATTCTACTTCCATAGAACAAAGACTTTCAGGAAATCGAACCAGCTCTTTGTTTCTGTTGCTTCTCCAAGGAAAGGTCAGGCCCTTTCAAGGAACAGTATTGCACGTTGGATCTCTTCTGCAATTGTCTTCGGCCATAATAAAGCTGGAAAACCCCTGTCTGCAAAGGCATCTGCGCACTCCACAAGGAAGATGGCAGCCTCTACAGCCCTCTTTGCTGGGGTATCGCTTCCAGACATAAGTAGAGCGGCAACATGGTCTAACGTGCATAGGTTCACCAAGCACTATTTCCTGGATTCAGCCTGGAAAATGGATGCTGCAGTGGGGCAAGCGGTCCTGAGACATCTGTTCACTTGGGGTACAGCCTATTTAGATCTTTTACCTCTGTTTTACTTTTTTCATTTGATTTAACAGTTTTACATGTTTCTAGTTATTTATCTGGATTTAATGATGCTTATAGATCTATATGTTTCTATATGCTTTTTAAATGGTATGTTCATTTTGTGTGGTTACGAAGGTCTTCACCTAGTCACAACGATTTAAGAAATGCCACTGCTAGCTACTCTGATACAAGCATGGGAATCTATGAAAGATTCAATACTTACCTGTAATCTGTGGTCCTCCAGTATTGATATCTTTCATAGATTCACATGCGGCCCTCCCTCCCTCCTCCCCGTCTAGGCTTGCCACTTCTTACCTCATACTACTACTTACCTTAGCACACTTGTGCATGAAATTTGAGGTCTGGTGGCTCTGATGGGGAGTTGAGGTCTGGACTCGTCTCTGATTGGTCGAAGTTTGGACCTACATAAAGATGCTGACGAACGTTAAAGTTTTCTTTTCCTTTGGTGGTTTATAATGTACTTTCATAGTAATTCTTTTCTATCTACTGCGAGGCTCTCACCATGATGGGGAAAATACAAGCATGTGAATCTACAAAAGATATCTACTGGAGAACCACAGTGTACCGGTAAGTAACTTGTTTTTTTCTGCCCTTTCCTTAATTTGAGTGTGCAGTGTGGCATTGCACAATGTTATTGCTATCTTTGGCCTAATAAAAACACTCCAGCTGTAGTAGGGCCCTGGCTTCACCTCCTGGTGCAGGGCGGGCTGTGCTTTATGGCAGGCATGGAGGGATGGTCTCGGCTGCAGCTCCGGCCTTGTACAGTGCCCCTGCTATTACTAGTGAGCGAGAGGCGCTGAGGTGGTGGTATTGGTATTGGTTCTGGTGGTATTGGTGGTGGTGGTATTGGTGGTGGTGGTGATATTGGTGGTGGCGGCATTGGTGATGGCATTGGTGGTATTGGTGGTGGCAGTATTGGTGGTGGTGTTGGTATTGGTGGTATTGGTATTGCTGCTGGTGGTATTGGCGGTGACCGTATTGGTATGGGTGGTGGTGGTGGTACTGGTATTGGTGGTGGTTATATTGATGGTGGTATTGGTGGTAGTGGTATTGGCGGTGGTATTGGTGGTGGTATTGGTGGTGGTGGTATTGGTGGTGCTATCGGTGGCGGAGGTGGTGGTATTGGTGGTGCTATCGGTGGTGGAGGTGGTGGTATTGGTGGTTGTAGTGGTATTGGTGGCAGTGTTGGTGGAGGTATTGGTGGTGGTGGTATTGGTGGTTTTGGTGGTGGTGATATTGATATTGGTAGTGGTGGTGGTATTGGTGGTGGTGGAGGTGGTGGTATTGGTGGTGGTGGTGGTGTTAATAAAATAGGCTTTTGAAAACAACCCGACAGATGGCTTTGGTACAGATGACATGTAACACAGATATGCTGTTAGCTTCAGCCCATTAGCACAGGATTATGTGCTACCTGGAATTCACATGACTTAATTTGCTAATAATTAGTCCACCCTCAAGAGGCGGCCTATACAGTTTATCAAGAACCAATTGCCCCATGCCTCTACCCCCATATCGGCTCCATTAAGAGCTTGTTCAAATCAGCAAAGTAATCATGGCAGTGTGAGCTTCTTGGGAATCGCCACCCAGCCCGAGGAAAGAGTGGAAGTGACATACAGAATGGTACGGACCCACGAACCGAGCCCAGCACCTTGTAGATATTTCACTCCATAAGATCGCTGTCCATATGATAAATCTGCATGCCCAGGTATGTGAATGTAGCAAACTGCCACAGAAGCCAAGTTTGGGGGCAACACCCCTCTTTTGTGCTCTGGAATCGGGCGTATGTGGAACAGTCAGGGCTTGACACAATTCACCTTGAGACCGACACCTACCAAAAAATAAATTAGCAGTGTCATCAGCTCTGGGAGCGAGGCGACGACGTGTAGGTAGACGAGAGCACCATTGGCATACAAGGAGACCATGTAATGAACTCCATGTGGCTCAATCCCCCACTGTTGTGCATGCTTGCGCAGTTTACAGGCCAACAGCTCCATGGCCAAGGCAAAGATCAATGGAGAGAGAGAGAGAGGACTTCCCGGCCTAGTGCCCCGCTGCATGTTAAACCTGTCAGAGAGCAACTGCCCCTTCTTAATAGTCCCAACCAAGGGTATCAAAGCTTATTCTATATCAAGCTATACTGCCACCGGTATCCCTGTGCGCTCTAGGTCAGCTCTCATCAGACAGAGACGCCAGAGAATATTAAGGAAGATTTTGTGGCCAATGGAGAGCATTCTGTTCGCTAGAACCTTTCCTAGGATCTTGCAGTTTAATAAGTATAGCGTCCAGTAAGAGTGAACATCCAGCGGGTCCCGGCCTGGCTTGGGGAGCACCACTATTATGGCTTCGCGGAGTTTGCCTGGAAGTTGCCCATGCTCCCACACTTCATTATAAACCTCTAGTAATCTCGATTAGAGGGATGCGCTAAAGGTAGCATAATATTCTACCGGTAGGCCTGGTGTGCCTGAAGTCCCATTACGAGCTATTTTAGAGATGGCCATACATATCCCTCTAGAAGTCCCCATAGACAACCATGCAGGTTGTCAGCGGAAGAGGATGCTCCCACTGCATAGAGGGAAAAATAAAAGTCTACGAAAGCATAATTAATGTCCCCTTCAGTGTTGAGGATCTTGCCCCATCCAGTCGAATCACCCCAATGGGCGGCTGTTAGACCTGGCAGCCTTGACATGGGGTTCCCCTGCATTTTCTGCCTTTGCCTCCTGTATTTTTACTGTGTGATGGATTTTGTTTTGCTGGTCTAAATGCTTTGGGCACTTTGCCACTGCTGATCAGTGTCAAAGTGCAAGTGCACACTTAATAAATTGTTATTATGGATTGGTGTTTCCATGATTGGTTTATTTGGTTTACTATTAAGTACCTAGTACAGTGCACCATGTGTGCCTTGGGCCTGTAAACTGAAAGCGGCTAGTGGGCTTGCAGCACTGATTGTGCCGCACACACAAGCAGCCTTGCAAAAAGGTCTCAAGCCTCCCATGGCAGTGCCTGTGTGCAGTCTAGTACTCCCATGTCGACCTGGCAAGTGCACCCACTTGCCAGGCCTTAACCTTCCCTTTTCTTACATGTGAGTCACCCCTACGGTAGGCCCAAAGTAACCCTGTGAGCAAGGTGCAGTGTATGTGAAAGGTAGGACATGCCCTGATGTGTGTGGCATACTATCTCTTTTTTCACTATTATAAGGCTGTCTGTCCCATAGGATAGAATATGGAGTTTGCTCATAACATCTTATGAGCATTACTGCCCATTGGAACAAGATTGGAAAATAAAGTTTGATATGCCTGAACTCAGAATGTTAAGATTCATCTTTTAGTTAGGGTGATCTTTACATTCTGGGTTTGAAAATACCACTTTTAAAAAAGTAGGTATATTCTTGCCTAACTATCCAGTGTGCCTCTGCTGGGTTGTATATTGACTGTCTGGCTTTGGAGAGACAGGGGCTGGGGATGTTCATTCTTTTCAGACAGCCACTTGGAGGGGTTAGGGTGAGGCCTGCCTTCCCAGAGTGAGTCAGGGCTGGGCTGACTACACCTGGGCTGAGTAGGGGGAGGAGATTTCTTTCACACCTGAATGGGCCTGGGCTGCCAAGGACAATGCGGTCTCCCCTCCTGCCAGGAAGCTGCACCAGAGGGGACAGAACTGGTTTTGGCTGGGCAAATAGCTTCTCTTCCCTCAGAGAACAAAGGATTTTGTACTATAAAAAGAGGGGCCCAGACTTTTAGATCACTTCTAGGAATCAAGAGGAACCTTTGCCAAATCAAAGAGCTGGTGAAACTGAGTAGGAATACTGCCCCTGTGCTGCTTGCTTTCTGGTGTTGGCCTGCAGTGGCTACTTTCTGCCAAGGAAAGGAGAAGAACATTGCTGTGTGCTATGTCCCCTGCTTGAGGAAGATCTCCAAGGGCTTGAAATAGAGCTTTTCGCCTCTCCTGAAGTCTCAGGGACACAAAGACTTCACCCCCAGCCCTCCCCTGAACTCCTTTGCTGGGAGTTCTGACCTGCTGAGAGGTGCCTGCCAGTGTTCTGGACCTCTGGAGGTTGTTTTGGGGCTGGAAACTGCAAAAACTGTGGAAATCAACGCATCGTCTGTTTCAGATGCATCGCAGCAGTTCGAGAATTTTCCGACACATTGCCACCACTGTGCGACGAATCCTGTGCATTGATCTCCGACATCTGAGATCACCGCACCGATTCTGACGTAGGCCCTTTTGTGGAAGAACCGACGCATCGAGGGGACGCGGCTGAAATCATCGCAGCTCATCCCTGGTCTTCACGCATCGCGTTGCACAGGATTTTCACGCATCGCATCAAAGCGCCAAGTCTTTCTCATCTTTGGGGGATGCAGTAAGAAACAGACAAATCACCTCCCCACGCAGTAAGAAACCGATGCATCACCTCCTCTCCGGTAAGGAACCGACGCATCACCTACCCTGTGCAGCAGTAACTGACGCATCACCTCCCCCGGAGCAAGGAACCAAAGCATTACCTTCCCTGAGTGTAAGGAACCGACAAATCACCCTCCCTGCAACCCTTTTTGCTTGCATTTTTCTACGCATCCAAGGGACTTTGTGTTAAAGTGTTGCATCCAGAATTTTCTTGGAACAGAACTTTTTCTACCTTTTGAGAATCATATTTTTGGTACTCTATTGTATATTTTTGTCATTTTGGTTTAGATGAAGATTACTTCTTTTTCTAAACTGGTGTGGTGTACATTTGTAGTGTTTTCACTGTATTACTTTATGTGTGCACTAACGCTTTACACAGTGCCTCTGAGGTAAGCCTGTCTGCTCGTGCCAAGCTACCAAGGGGGTGAGCAGTGGTTATTTTAGAAGTGTATCCCCCTTTCTCTGACTAGGAAGAAGGTCCCCTACTTTGACAAAGGTGCAAACCGTTGCCAACTGGAGACCCCAATTTCTAACAGCTGCTGTGTCTTGGAAACCGCATTGGGTTTGAAGTACTGAGTAAGGTGCTTAGCCAAAGTCTTACAGATGGTGCGTCTAGGAGCTTTACATGTTAGTTTGCGGGGCCAAGCCCTTACCCACCGCACCGACATCTGCAATGAGCAGTGGTCAAAAAGTATGCGCACCAAGTATTCTGTACGGTGGACTGATGTGCCTTGTGATTCACTGCAAAGGAAGAAGTCCAGCCGAGTATGGATGTAGTGCGCAGGTGACTAAAACGAGAACTCACTGTCCTCTGGATGCTGGAGGCGCCATATGTTGTGTACTCTATGACGAGTCTGCCACTTTCGAAAGTGCTGCGTGGTGGAGGGGCAGGGCCAAGCCGCGTACCAAGATGGCCACGCGGCGCTGAAGCTCCCGATGGTATCCCGGCAAGATCCTGACTGACTCCGGCACAGTGACCCATATAGCTGCCGAAATGACTGGCATGAGCGCTACATTCATCAGTGCGTCTGTGGCCCTGATTCTGACCCTGCGGGTCGCCAGCAGCTAGAGCATCCGGTGCCTCTAGCCTCGGAGGGAAGGAGCGGATGGCGGCCTCCGGAGCAGCTTTCTGAAGCACCGGCGCTCGCATACCAGCATCGTGCCCTCATCCAGCTGCCGGGGCAGAGCACGAGATCCTGGGTGCAGTCTTTGAGGCGGTGAGTGTGCGCTCTTCTCCCCCACCCGCCTTCCCGAGTACTGCGAGCCTCCTCCTGAATGTTGGCCTTAGTGGGGGGCCGTGAAGTCTGGTGCTCCTGTATACCTCAGAGGCGACAGGGGCCTAGTGAGCGCTAGGGAGGCGGTCGCCCGGCCACGATCGCTAGCGGGTGGGGTGTGAGTTACTTGACACACAGTGGGCCAGCTGCACTCAGCGAGAGAATCGGCCTGGGTGCGGCCTCACGCAATCCTGCCTCCGGCTTCACAATACGCCGCCCGGATGGACTCCCCACCATCACCCGGAGCCTGCGGCATTGCCCTACCTCCCGGTCGACCTTTTCCACTACTATATAATCCATAGTGCTGGCCCTGCTGAAGCTACTGCCGTGGCACTGCAAAAAGTCAGCATATCTCAAATACTGGCCTCTGGAGTACTGGGCCTGCCACAACACTCCCTTGCAGTGGTCCTGCACAACAACGACTTGCCATTAGGCTGCAATCAGTTGATTTTAACCACGGCGTGGCTGCCCTTGGCGCCCTCACCGTCTCTCTATCGGCTCTGCCATACAGTACCCTTGTCTTATACTGCACTAGCTGGCGCCGCGAGTGCGCGATCTTCCCCAAACCAGGGTCCTATAGTTATGGGCAGGAAAGACTCTAAACAGAGGATACTCACGTTCCCGTCGGTCACGGAGGTCGTGCATAATCGCGGCGCTGACATGGCTGAGGGTGGCCAGGTCTTGACTGCGCCCACGGTCTCAACGATGCCCAATCCTGACCTATTGACGGAGCTCAGAGCCGGGTTTAAGGCATTGGACAATAGATTTGATAAGCTAAAGAGCCGCTTGGACACTATGGGAGCCAAATTATACATCCACGACAGACGCATGGATACCGCGGAAGGTCGAATAGCGGATCTGGAAGACGTCTCTGCGCAGTCCACTAAGAGGCTGGAACGAGTGGAAAAAATCCTAAAGGACACTGCCATCAAGAATGAGGACTTGGAAGCGCACAGTCGTCGTAACAACCTCCGTATTACTGGTGTTCCGGAGTCGACAAACACTGGGAAAATGGATGTGTTTGTGGAAACCTTGCTAATTCAACTATTTGGGAGGGAAGAGTTCACCTTCGGACTTGTGGTAAAGAGGGCACATCGGTCACTGGGCCCCCACCCAACCCTGGCTGCCCTCCTAGACCGATAATACCCAGCGTCATGAACTTTCGGGACCGTGACACTGCGCTGAGGCTCGCCAGGGAATGAGGGGCGCTGCAGTGGCAGGGGTCATCGATCTCATTGTACCCCGACTTCACCATCATGGTTCAGGAGGCCCGCCGTAAGTTTACAGGTGTCAAGGCGACACTAAGGAATCTGGGTCTTAGATATGGAATGTTATATCTGTAGTAGGGGATCTCTGTGTATAGTCATAATCTGTGAATAGTCCCGCCCATGTGCGTGGACCCCGGAGCAATCGAAAATAGTCTCTTAAGTTGTCCTCTTCTGCAGTCCTGCATAGACACTTAAGAGAAATTCAAAGGCAAATAATGCAGCCTGACATTAACAAGGCTACACTGGCCAGCACTTCATCCTGAAGTGACAAAAAAAAAAGCCAAATAATATTTAAATTTACACATTTAGCTGAGTTTCACACCAAAAGAAACTACCCTTCACAAAACTCCTTTGTCATGATAGAGAGGAATGGTTGGACAGACAAGCCCCATAGGCTGCCATTATGTGTCTGGAAAAGGGATACCATGTCTTTAAGGGACCCTCTAGAGACCCTCGGTATCCCATGATGCACAGCCAAAGGCAAGTTACTTTCAGTTCTTTTTTCCGGCTCCTGCTAGCAGGACCCTGGAGCATTGAGCTCTACCTTTATTGGTATTTCTAAAGTTTTTGGAGCTTTTTTGATAATTTTAGTGTTTCATTCGACGTCTGGGCCTTTATCTTCCATTTCCTGTCCTTTTTGGCCAGTTAAGCCACTTCCTTTTTGTCAAAATGCCAGCTCTATTTGACAAGTGCCCGGAGTGTGGCAGGAAGAAGGCCAAGTCAGACTCTCACAGGGTTTGCATACTCTGTCTTCCGTCTTCTCATGTTCCTGACTCCTGTGTCATCTGCAAGTCATTCTCCAGGAGGATCCTGCGTGACAGGGAGAAGATTTGTCTTCAAGGCCTGGAGCAGAGAAGACATCAGGATGCAGGTGGGACCTCGGGGCCTGGAGGGAACCTTTCATCTTCCACTCTCGTGCTTCGGCCTCTGGAGGGCTTCCCCAGTCACAAGAAGGCCCAGAAACTGTACCGGTCCCGGTCGACGTCGATGGCTAAGACGTCGAAAGGTATGACGACGATATGCTCCCCGTCGACCCAGGGCTCTGGGTCTAAACGGCGTAGACATTCGGCGTAGAGGGGAAGTAAGTCGAGACCTCAGACGAGGTCGACGTCGAGGACATAACAAACGACGTCGACACATCATCGCCGGCGATCTGAGTCCCGAAGGCATCGGCGCTCACCGTCGAGGCGACACCGCCGCTCGCCGTCGACGCGCAGGTCGCCGTCGAGAAGATCTTCGCCGTCGAGAAGAAAGTCGACATCGTGTAGGAAGTCGACGTCGAAAAGAAAGTCGACGTCACGAAGGAAGTCGACGCCGAGAAGAAAGTCGACGTTGAGAAGGAAGTCTTCTTCGAGGAGCCTGTCACACTCTGTGGTTAGCATCTCCACATCTGACAGTCCTAGGTCAAGGCGGCACCGGCGTTCTCCATCAGGGGATACTCCCTCTTCAAGGACTGCCCGTAAGAGGAGGAGAGTGATTCGTACCTCGCACTCTGAATACTCCAGGACCCATTCACCGTCTAGGTCTCTGGAAACAGCCCAGCCTGTGGTCCCTTATCTGTCGCCTCCACGACCTCGGACGGCGACTCCTCCTCTGCCTCCTCCTCTGCCTCCTCCTCCTCCTCTGCCTCCTCCTCCTCCGCCTCCTCCTCCTCCTCCTCCTCTGCCACCTCCTCCTCTGGCTCCGCCACCGCCTCAGCCTCAGCAGCCTGTGCCAGTGATTCCGGCTGTGCCCAGAAGGCCGAGATATCGCTCCCGGTCGGGACATCGCTCTCGTAGCCGGCACAGTTCTTCTACCAGGTCTCGACATCGTCACCGCCGTGAGAGGTCACGTTCCAAGTACACTAGGATTCCTCTAGTGGTGGAAGATACTTGCCGACCTTGTCAGACTCTCCTCCTACGAGGGTTTCACCGGTCGATGACATCGCCACGTTTCAAGACGTGCTGTTGAGAGGAGCGGCTAAACTGGGGATCGCGCTGGCTGTGCCTGCCCCGTCCACCTCTGTCATCTTCGAGACGCTGCAACGGAAGCAACTCTCTTGTCCTCTGCTTCCTCTAGTGCCCGGTTTGGAGGAACCAGCTATGGAACTATTCCTGACGCCTGCCTCTGTGAAGTCGGCTCCATCACGGCTTCAAAAGAAGCACAGGCCCCTGGACTCTGACCCCGCATTCCTGCGAACGGATCCTCCTCCGGATTCGGTTATAGTGGTGGCGGCTAAGAAACAGCACTCTACGGCTCCATCATCCACTGTACCACCGGACAAAGAAAGCCGCAGACTGGATTCGCCGGGGAGGAAGGTCTGCAGTACAGCAGCCACTTCCATGAAGGCAGCAAGCTCGACTGCCTTCTTGGGCCGCTATGACCGCTCCTTATGGGAGTCTCTGCAGCAATTTCCTGAACTCCTAGGGACAAGCGTGAGGACTTTCAGGAGATTATAAATGAGGGCATGATGGTGTCAAACCAAATAATCAGTGCGGCTGCAGACACCTCTCTCCTGGCAGCCCATGAATACTGTCACGGTGTGACTTTGAGGCGCCACGCCTGGTTGCGGCTTACCTCCCTGAAACCGGAGGCACAGCAGCGAATTGCTAATCTACCCTTTTCGGGTTCCACGCTCTTCGGTGCCCATGCAGACGAGGAAATGGCTCGCATGAAGGCGGAAGTTGAGACGCTTAAGGCTGGTGGCTTGGAGAAGCCCAAAGAACAGCGTAAAACTTTCCGCCCCTACCAACGACGCTATTCTTCCCAGCGCCAACGCGGGCAGGGTCATCAGGCTGGACAGCAGCAGTTTCAGCGGCAGCCTTTTCAGACGTCAAAGGGACAGAGGCAACCAACAGTCCACATCAGGGAACAAGGGCCCGGCTGGGTCTAAGCCCTGAGGGATTACTTCCCCCTCTTCTGTTACCCACTCCGGTGGGGAAAAGCATTCAGAACTACCTGGCAGAGTGGAGAAAAAATTACTCCGGCTAGGTGGGTGCTGAATATTGTTTGCAATGGATACAGTCTACGCTTTATCAGCCCTCCTTCAGCTATTCCACCAGTTTGCTCACAATACCTGCTACGCGAACTCCAAGCGGAGGCAGATACCCTGTTAAGTAAAAGGGCGATAGAGCCTGTTCCTCCATCTCTAAGAGGAAAGGGTCTATACTCAAGGTTCTTTCTTGTGTGGAAAAAGGACAAAACGAGTTCAGGCCTATTCTGGATTTGCAGCAAGCAAACAAATGGATTCGCAGAGAAAAGTTCTGTATGCTGTCCCTGCACCAGATTTATCCTCTGCTGCATCGAGGAGACTGGCTCTGCGCCATAGATCTGCAGGATGCGTACTTCCATGTCTCCATTGCCCAGAAGCATTGGAAGTTCCTGCGTTTCCTGGTCGGCACCAACCACTATCAGTATACAGTAATTCCGTTCGGCCTGAAGGCTGCTCCCAGGACTTTTTCAAAGTGCATGGTGGTGGTGGCAGCGCACCTAAGGAAGAACAAGATGTTTGTTCACCCGTACCTGGATGACTGGCTGATCAAAGCATCCACGTTCCAGGAGGCGCAGCTACATTTCAACAGGACGGCTGCTCTGTTGAACCAATTGGGTCTGCACATCAACATATCCAAATCTGTCCCGACTCCTGTTTAGTGTCTGCAGTACTTGGGAGCCTCCATTGATCCTCTCAAGGCAAGCATGTGTCCTTCGGAGGAGCGACGCTTAGCGATCCTTCGGAAAGCTCAGACTCTCATGTCCATTCCATCACCGACGGTAAGGACGGTGTCCTCTTTCCTGGGGTCGATGGCCTCTTGTATCTTTCTCACTCTACATGCACGCCTCCACATGAGGCCGTTGCAGGAATGTCTGGAGGATCGATGGGACCAGAGACGAGGGAGCTGGGAGGACAGGATCCAACTGTCTCATCACGCTCCACAATCCCTGAAGTGGTGCTGTTCACCGGAGAATCTCCTCAAAGAGATTCCATTCCACAAGGAGATACCGATTCAGACCATTGTAACAGATGCGTCTCTCTAGGGCTGGGGAGCGCATTCGGACCACCTTCAGATACAAGGCATGTGGTCTCAGACAGAATCCACGTATCACATCAATTTTCTGGAACTCAGAGCTGTTCATCTGGTGCTGAAAGCCTTCCACCCGTCTTTTCGGGCCAATTCCCTGCTTGTACAGACAGACAACACAACAACGATGTATTACCTCAACAAGCAAGGAGGCTCAAAATCGAGCACACTGTCTCTGGAAGCGCAAGCGATCTGGAAATGGCTGTTGGCCAGGGGACTGATGGTAACTGCGACCCATCTGCCAGGTGTGCAGAATGCTCAGGCAGACGCTCTCAGCAGGCTTGTTCAAGAAAACCACGAGTGGGTCTTAAACGGCGAGGTGTTAAGAGACATCCTCAGACATCGATCTGTTCGCCACCGCAGAAAACAGCAAATGCAGAGACTTCGCCTCCAGGTTTTACCAACCGGGGATGCTGAGGAATGCACTGTGGATCAACTGATCGAACAGCTTTCTCTACGCTTTTCCACCCATTCCCCTGATCCCGACAGTGTTGATCAAACTGTCCCAGTCACAGGCCAAGATGATCCTCATTGTTCGGGAATGGCTTCGGCAGTGGTGGTTCACCGACCTACTACACCGGTCTCTCCTGCCGCATCTTCGGCTTCCGTGTCGGCTGGACATTCTCACGAAGTTCGGAGGGCAGATGGCGCATCCCAACCTCTCGTCATTGTGTTTGGCAGCATGGCTCCTGAACTAGTGCAGTATGGACATTTAAATCTTCCAGAGAGCTGCATGGAGATACTGAAAGAGGCAAAGAGACAGTCTACGAGGACTACCTACGCATACAAATGGAAGAGATTCTGCATTTGGTGTGCCTCTAAAGATGCTGATCCTGCAGGGAGGATGTCATCCTTCCATGCTTGCTGCATTTGGCTCAATCTGGCCTTAATTTGCATTCTATTAAGGTTCACCTCGCAGCTTTAACTGCGTATAGGAAATGCCCTTCACAAATTTCCTTTTTCCAAATCCCTGTCATCAAAGATTTTCTGGAAGGTTTGAGGAAGGTGTTTCCTCCCATTAGGCGTCCTTCGCCTCCGTGGGAGCTTAATGTGGTGCTGTCTAGATTGTGGAGAAGTGTGGCTCAATGGTTAGAGCGGCAGACTCTGATGCAGAGGTCTAGGCCGGACCAGGGTTCAATTCCCGCCTCGGCGGGTCTTGGGCTCAATTTCCCCGGACCCGATAATTCTCGCCTCGGTGCCTATTCTAATCATGGGTCACACTCTGCAACTCTGGGCAATAGCTTGCTTAATCTCCACAACGGCCCCAACAGCGCTAGGATGCCTGGCGAACCTTGGGGGTGCCCAGGAGTGGGAAAGGCCAGGAAGGGTTCCACAGCGGTATGTGCACAGCGCCTGAGAGACCCTTTCGGGGGTGTGCGGAGCGCTATATAAATGCACTACATTTACATTAACATGAAGGAGCCTTTTGAGCCTGTTCATAAGGCTTCTTTACAGCATTTATCCTGGAAGGCAGCTTTCCTTGTAGCTATAACATCGGCTCGCAGGGTGAGTGAGATTCAGGCCTGTGTTGCCAAGAACCCTATACTGTATTTCATGCATCTAAGGTTGTTGTGAGGACCCACCCGAAGTTTCTCCCTAAGGTGATATCTGATTTCCATGTCAATCAAACGATCACCTTACCAACATTTTTTCCACATCCTTCCTCTCCGGCGGAGAGGTCCCTTCGTTCACTTGATGTGAGACGGGTATTAAAATTCTACTTAGATAAGACCAAGGAGATTCGTAGATCGGATCAGTTATTTGTTAATTATGGATCGGTCAGGACTGGTCTTGCAACCTCTAAACAGTCCATTTCTAGGTGGATTGCGTCCTGTATCCAGTTGTGTTACCAGAAAGCTAACAAGACTCTAGTGGGTAAGTCTAAGGCTCACTCTACCAGGGGCAAAGCGGCTACGATGGCTTTGCTGCATAATGTTCCCATTGCAGACCTCTGTAGGGCTGCCACTTGGAAGTCCGTCCATACCTTTGCTAAGCATTACTGCTTGGACTCTGATGCCAGGGCAGATGCGCAGGTTGGGCAGGCTTCGCTGAGGAATTTATTTGCACAGTAGTGATTCTTTACGGCTCTTCCACCACTGGGTTTGGATTGTTTGGAATGGGCTTGCCATTCTATTCACAGATTATGACTATACACAGAGATCCCCTACTACAGAAGGAGTAGTTTCTTACCTGTCACCCCAGTCCTGTAGTTTGGGTATCTCTGTTATAGTCATAAGCGACCCGCCCTCCTCCCCAGTGGATGAAACGTCGACATCATGAATGCTACAGGCCTGGCTTTATACACCTTCATAAAGAACTGAAAGTAACTTGCCTTTGGCTGTGCATCATGGGATACCGAGGGTCTCTAGAGGGTTCCTTAAAGGCACGGTATCCCTTTTCCAGACACATAATGGCAGCCTATGGGGCTTGTCTGTCCAACCCTTCCTCTCTATCATGACAAAGGAGTTTTGTGAAGGGTGGTTTCTCTTGGTGTGAAACTTAGCTAAATGTGTAAATTTAAATATTATTTGGCTATTTTTTTTGTCACTTCAGGATGAAGTGCTGGCCAGTGTAGCCCTGTTAATGTCAGGCTGCATTATTTGTCTTTGAATTTCTCTTAAGTGTCTATGCAGGACTGCAGAAAAGGACAACTTAAGAGACTATTTTCGATTGCTCCGGGGTCCACGCACATGGGCGGGACTATTCACAGATTATGACTATAACAGAGATACCCCTACTACAGAATTGGAGTTACAGGTAAGAAACTACTCCATCCGGCCCGTTTAAGGGTGAACGTCAATGGGCGCTCTCGAATTTTTGACAATCCTTCTGATGCACACGCTTTTTGCAGGTCCTATAAGACATCTGATGGCCCACAGAGGGACGCTGGACAGGCCCCCTCCCTCCACACAGTGGATCTGTTGCCAGTGTGGAACTCTTCTCGGGTGAATGACTGGTAGGCTGTACCGGTTGTAATAATTGTCAGTAATTGCTGTATGATAGGTATACAATATGGCTCGATTTTCTGCTATTACATTGATTGGGGCAGTACACATAGCTCAGCATTATTACCTTGCAATTTGCTGGGCACCATTGAAGCGTTGCCTCCACGGGTGGGTTGTTGATGGGTGGGGATTTCAACTTACTCCTAAACAGCTCCATTGATAGCTCATCAACTGTTGCGGCCCCTACACCACGGGCACGGCAGGTATTGTTGGACATCTGCACGGAATTTCAACTCTCTGATGCATGGCGATCACACAACCCTGTGAGTGAGAGGTTCACACACTATTCGGCCCAGCACAACACCTGGACCAGATCAGATTTTTGGTTGCTTTTCCCCTATCCCTCCACTTGGTACGATACATGGGATATACTCCCTCGTACTTACTCCGATCATGCCCCGGTCTTACTTAAGCTCTGCCTCCCCAGACCTGAAGGCCACAAGCGGCAATGGAGGTTCCCGGGTAGGGCGCTGAATGATGATTTATTTGCCTCCGAAATTGGGGATGCCATCAAGGAATATTTTGAACTAAACACAGGGTCTGTGGCCACATGAGCGACTCTCTGGGACGCATTTAAGGCGTATATTCGTGGGGTGGTCATCGCTAAGCATGCTGGGGTCCTGAGAGATTTGCGGAAGACGTTGGCTAATATCGAGCGGCACCTTCTAGCTACCGAAACCTATATACTTCGTTCCCCTAACTCCGCCGAAGAGGAGTGGCGTCGACTGGGCCTTCTGGTAGAATTCCGGGAAGCAGCGGAAGGGGAAATACACTTCCTCAGTAAATATGCTGTGGCTCGCAGATATGGCGAGGGTGAACGCCCAGGGCGAACGTTGGCACAACTGTTACTGCCTCCGTATTCCAAGGCCTGCATTGCTGAACTCCGGTCTGACGAAGGGAATATACTGGAAGACACATCGGACAACAGGGATACTTTATTACCCTATTATGTACGTTTGTACACTTCCAAACCATCACCTACTTCCTCTGAATGCGAGGACTACTTTGCGGAAATTGTGTTAGTATTCCTTGAGAAATATATGCAGGATTTCCTCGCAGAACCATTTTCGAAAGACGAAATAACAGATGCCATCGCTGCGCTAAATGGTACGTCCGCCTCCGGCCTAGATGGCCTCACAGGGGACTTTTATAAGCAATATAAGGACATCCTAGCCCCGAAACTTATAAAAGTCTCATGAATCTTTGGAGAGAAATCAGCTTCTGCCTACCTTGCAAGAAGCTGTGATAGTCTTACTTCCCAAACCTGGCAAGGATCCTTTGCTTTGTGGATCGTATAGGCCTCTTTCCCTCCTGAACTTTGACTATAAAATCTTAGCGAAGACTATCTCGCCGCTTCTTGCCTTATTGCTAGACAAAATCTTTCCCCTGTTCAGTCTGGGTTTGTCCCTCGCTGATCTACTTCTCTTAACCTCTGTACGTTTTTCACGGTTCTTCATAGAATCAGACCGGCCACTCCAGCAGCGGCGGTATTCTTGGACACTGAAAAGGCGTTCGATTCCCTCGAATGGCCTTTTCTATGGACGGTCATGCACAGACTGTGCATGCCCTTTGGGTTCATTAACCTCACGATGCTGTTAAACTCGGCCCCTACTGCTAGATTGCGCTTAAATGGCACGCTTTCCCGTTCATTCGCCCTCTCCCGTGGCAAGAGACAGGGCTGCCCCCTGTCCCCGTTGCTTTTCATTCTTGCAATGGACCCCCCTCATTCGACACTTCTAGGAGCGACACCTTCATAGGGGGCTCCAGTTTAATACAGGACCACTACTTGCGTCTTTATATGCAGACGATATCATCTTATACGTCCGCACCCCACAAGACAACTTGGACCCCCTAATTCGGGAAATCATCAGATTTGGCGGCTTTTCTGGCCTCGGAATTAATTGGAATAAGTCCGTAATTTTTCCCCTCACTTCGGGCACGACCCAATGGGACTGTGAATACCCTTTGGCTTGGTGCTCAGACTCTGTTCGGTATTTGGGCATACACATACAAAATTATATTCTCAAACTATAGTACAGCGATACTCACGCTGGAGAAGCAAGTGGACTGGTGGAATAGATTACCGCTTTTAATTGCTTGGTGAATCGTTCTGATAAAGATGGTGGTACTACCTACATTTTTGTATTAATTTATTAATATTCCCATTCCGTTACCGAATCATTTTTTTGACACTATCCATACTCATCTTATTAGGTTGACATGGGGGGTAAACACCCATTGGGAAATCATGAGACTACCCTACCACAAGGGCGGGTTTGGTGTTCCTAATTTCCAGATGTATTATTTGTTTGCGCAATGCAGCTATGCTCACGCTTGGTTCCACCCAGATGCCCGAATTCCCTACTTACGCCCTTAGGCAGATCTAGTTCTCCCGGACACACTACGCATGGTCTTGCCTCTGGGCTTCCCGCGTTACCCACTCGACATACAAACGGTCTCCACCACCAGCTGGACCTGGCTTAAACTGGTTCAGATGTTAGGCTCACCACCATTATACTCCCCAAAACTACCACTCCCAAATCCACGGTGGATTCCCATCACGGGTGAGGGAATAGTGCAGCTCACTCTTTCACAGTTCGATATGACTTCTATTGGGGACCTTTATATAGATGGCCAAATCTTCTCTATCTCTGACGGAGACAAATTTGCGGGGGCTTCATTTATGGATAAGTTTATACTTACACGAGTGGGTGCTGCAGTTAAGGCCAAACTCCCCAATTACCCGGTAGAACCTGACCCGTCCCCCCCCACCCCCCCCCCCCCTCTTTACCACCATCCTAGACAGCGACACTGGGGAACATTTGATTTCTAAACTATATAGATCCTGCATGGAGATGGTCCCAGTGCGAGATGCTAAAGTACGGGCCGCATGGGAGAGGGATCTAGGTCACCCTATCACCTGTGATCAATGGGCTGAATGCTGTTTGCAAACTAAGGACATATCATTAAATAGTCGCCACAAACTCATCTATTTTAAATTTTTGCGCCAAATCTACATCACTCCTGAGATGTCCCACAAACTAGACCCTGACAGATCCCACGGCTGCCTAAAATGCAAAACCCCGCAAGCTGACTTTGCTCACCTCACATGGACCTGCAGCAGAATTAGCTCCTACTGGACTCACATACACCATTTGCTTGGGAAAATGACAGGCTAAGTATTATCCCCAATCCCGGAAGTGGCCCTATTGGGAAATGTGAAAAATTTCCCGAAAGCTGTTCGGAAATTTGTCGTGGTTGGGGTGCTCATGGCGAAAAGGGAAATAGCGCTAAAGTGGGGGAGGAGGATGGCGCCGACAAGTAAAGATTGGATGAATAGCATGGTATACTGTCATTTGAAGTATGATTTATATGCCTCCTCACTGCCCAGCACATCCCTCCCACGTGCCATCTGGGGCCCACTCAAGCAATTCACAGCAATGTCACAGGATGCAACTGACGCACAGATGGAAGCTGGCCTGGAATCAGCGGGTATTGGCTGATCATGTTCAATCCTCATAATAAACTTGGACATTTACTTTATGATGTTATGAATAAGAACTGTACATAGCATTAGAGCACTTCTAGATGCGCGGATTGAGGTGTTGGAAATGTACAGAGGGAAGCAACGGACGAAGTAAAGGTTCTTTTGTGGGCTCAAATTGTAAACATTGTCGTGAATCTACATGGCGCGGGCTGGTCGCATTATGTCTGTTGCATTTATTAATATTCATTGGCGAGGAATTGAAGCTGGAACAATGTTATGTTTGCATTTTGAAACTGGAAAATAAAGACTTAAAAAAAAAAAAAGTGCTGCGTGGTCCTGTAACTAATGTCCAGAACACAGTTAAAATCCCCACCCCAAATGTTGGGAGGTTGTGGATCGTGGAAGAGAGCCGGAGTCAGTCAGTCAGTCCAGGAAGACAGAGGGCCCAGTGTTGAGAGCAAAAATAGCCAACAGCTCAAGCAGCAAGCCATCCAAACGGCACTCTACCACCACGTATCTGTTGTTTCTGTCTACGCTATGTGCCTCCTGTCCAAACTGAACCCCTGGGACCATCAAGATTAGAACTAATTTGGAGTAAACCAAGTCGTGGTACTGTGAACTTGGCCTCCATTTTGTGTTGTGTTGTCTGTGCGGTTCCATTTGTTTCAAGTGCGTCTTTTGCAAAAGGCTGTATGTGTGTGATGTCTTTTAAGCTAGGTATAAATATGGTACAGCTTAACAACAGTAGCCTTGTCCCTCATTTTCCATGTCAATAAAGTGTATTGCAGAGTCATAGCCCTCTCAGGTGTGCCCAGGCTGAGTGTATACTGGCACAGGCCATGTCCCACCCGTGTGGCAGCCCCCCCGGAGTGTGTGTCTCCCAGTCTCGCACTGTACAAACGAGTGACAGCAATGTTAATGACAGCCAGGCGAGTATATGTGTGAAACTCCAATACCACATCAACACTACAAACAACATCCCCACCCCCTCCCCCAGCCGTGCAGACCCCTAGTGCTCAGCCATGTAAAAGCAACAAATACATCATAACTATACAATGTCTCACAGTAGAACTCAAGTTCATTATGGTGAATTGGGGTGTGGCAAACTGTAGTCAGTGATATACAGCCATTGAGCCTTTCTCAGCGAACCTGGTGCCTACCACCCATCGCCCCACCCCCTTATTGTACAACAGTTCAGCCAGCTCACCGAGGTAGGCATTGGGCTTACCGCCCAAGAGAGGCAGAGTTCATCAGGGCAGATCATCTGCCATAAGCAGTTTAAGGCCTTGGAGCTCCTCGCCAGTGGATACAGCAGTGTCATTGGTGTCTGAACCGGTGTCCTAGGCGTTTGAAGGACCACAAAAGGGTTGCAGCACTGTTGTAGCACCTCCTCCACAATTTGTGCACATTCCTTAGCCAGTTCGTTCGTGGGCCGGGTCTGTGGCCTCCTGGACTGTGTGCGGTTTGATCTCTAGGTCAACCAACCCTCAGTACCCTATTCCGTCGCTGTCTGCTCCACCAATCCCTTGGCGCTCAACCAAGTCCAGGCATCCTTAAGGGCTTAGAAGAAGTAAATGGCATCCCCATCAATCAAATGACATTAAGATGATGGACAGAAAGCAGAGCAAATCAAACATTCTCCTCCAGTCAATAGATCTGGGTTAAATCCATTGTTCTTTTGCTCACCATGCCACCCCAGTTTAGACCCATTCATATGCCTGTGCCTCATGGGAACAGTCCAGATCGAACTGACAAGCCAGGTCCTCCCTGAACCGGAAACAAGCATCCTTGTGAGCTAAAGAACAATGTGTTTGCTTTGTTCGCCCTAATTTGGCAGGGTATGCCCAGACATGGGGCACTTGCTCGCTTTGCAGCTGGATTCAAGCTAGCCTGGCTGATGAGGGGTGTTACCCCGAAAACGGTCCCAGGATACTTGTTTCCGGTCCAGGGACAACCTGGCTTTGCAGTTCGGGTTGGACTGTTCCTATAAGGAACAGGGTCAAGACTGATTTGCATATGACTGGGTCTGAACTGGGGTGGCAGAGACAGCTAAAGATGATGATGGATTCAACCCAGATCTGTGACTGGGGGTGATGTCTGAAAAGTTTCAGCGCTCCGTCCATCATCTCCTCGTGTTTGCTTTGATCCCCCTCAATCACCCTGATTTTAGCAAGAAACAGGAGTACATATTTCAGCCCTAAGGTCTGTAAGTGTTGTTTAATGGTCATGTAAGAATTACGGTGACGCTGCACTTCCGCTGTGAAATATGGATATGCAGTGACGGTGCTGCACTTAAATTGGCAGGGGCTCTTCACCCAGAAGAGTTGGATAATCAATCAGGGGCAGCGGCCGAGCCCTCGACTGAGGAGGACGCCCTGCTGGCGGTGTGCGCAATCACTGAAAATTATTTTGGCATCTTACTGGTCAGCACTGTGGACATCAATCAATGTTCCTAGAAGAGTTCCATATTCGGGCCCCCGGAGCACTCTGGGAAGCCCAAGAAGTGAACATGCTTGCGCTTCAAGAGTCCTTCTGCATCCTCCACCTTCCATTGCCCTTCTGCATCCTCCACCTTCCGTTGCATGGAGGTAATGTCGGCTTTCATCCCCTGTAGTTGAGTTTGTAGGTTTTTCAGCATGGGATGCATATAGTCAAGGTCTGTTCCGTATCTTCTACCCTCTCCGCTGATAACCCGCACTGAACAGACCCACTTCCAGGGAGACAGCGTCTATATTAGACTACAGGGTGGTTTTAGTGTCCAGGATGACCTGTAAAATCCGTTCAAACTGGCCAGAATGCTTGTCAAGAGTGGCTTTGAGGTTGCGCAGCGCCAGCTCCCCTGGCCTGCTCACCATCCTGGGACCAAGGAGCCTCATTGGTTGGGGAGGGATTGCTGGACAGTCTCGGCTTCACTATTGTCGCAAGCCAGTGTGGGCACATGTGCCCGTAGCACCAGCTTACCCATGGGGTGTGCTTCGTTCTCTCAAGACCGCGCCCAGGTCTCAGGGCCAGTGCAAGGTACAGATCCTCTGGTGTGCCAGGCCCAGCTCCTGCGTGCCCCCAGCAACCCAAGTAGATCTTCTCCACCTGAGCCAGGACCTCCTGCCGCTCTTCTGACACTGCTCCTTGGATGATGCTGTGTCACTGACAGTTGTTAAGTGCGCCCCTCAAGAGCCCTGTAGCAGGCTGACTTCAGCAGTCGATGGGCTCCATGGCCCCACACAGGCTGTCCAGTCACAATCAAAATTCAATGAAGGGATTATCTCCCTGGCCAATCTAGGCGGGCACAGTGCTCATTACTGTAAATGCAGCACCCCGCCTCTGCCTCCCCTTCCTTGCACGGTCTTCACCTCAGGTACAGCCTTGGACCAGGCAGCCCTACCTATTCTGTCCACTCCCCAGAGGCCGCAAAGCACAGGTCGCTCCTTTCCGGACTCCCGCAGGGGGCCAATGCAGCACCAGCACAAAGGGCCAGGTCCGTCATCAGGCCGGGCCCTAGGTGCATCAGGCCTTTTCTGCAGGACTCGCCTCGTCACTGCCTCACAACGACATGCTGCTGTGACTTTCCAGGATCTGCCGACAGCACCTCCGTGATCCCCCACACTTGGCCCTATGCCGTGCCCCGCGGCTGCCCTTTCCGTAGCGGACACAGGCCCAGCATCCACTCTTGAAGCCCCTCCAGTGCAGGCTCCCCACACAGGGACACAGGACCCGGGGTCAAGAGTCGATTCGGCAATCCATGCCCCGTCACCAGGCCAGAATGGGCGTGGGGGGACATGACCAGCTAGTCTCCACTCCGACGTGGCACCCACTTGCCCGGAATGAACAGGCCTCAATCACTGGTCATAGGCACCGCGTCGCCCCGTCCTCCGAGGACCTGCAGAGGATTTTACCTCATAGGCATTGGCAGGGCAGAGGCGAGCAGCCGCGGGGAGATTGTATACCCCTGTGGCATCAGGATGGCACAGTATACTGTGCTTGCCGAGAGCCTAGACTTACCACATCATGAATTGTTTGTCATCTTATCTGGCCACGCCCCTCACCCCCTCACAGTTAAGATTCTTCTACTGAGCCTTAGGCAATGATCAGGGCCACCGAAATTGTGATAATGCAAGCCATGGCTTTTTTTTGCATAATTGCAGATGGCTTGATTTTGGAGCTATGTTAAAGTTACCTACTTTAAAGTCAAAAAGAATAAAAATATGGTCTGATCAGAGACAAGGTTCAATAAAACGACAATTAGTTGCAAATTGAAAGTCTCTAGATGATCCAGTATGTAGACCATTCTATGAGGATAAGGAAGAGCAATAACATCTTCACAGTATCCTCTCCACGTTTTTAACCGTGCCCTAGGACCTCATGAATAAAACCGTGTTAGAGGATCCTGTAGGTACCTTTAATTTGCACCAAAATTCACCTCTCTCACACAAAAAACAACCCGCTCCACTGTAATTCAGGTGTCGCAGCACTGCTGGGTAGCATTTGGCAGCTCAGCTGGGAACGCAATGATGAAGTATGCCACCAACTAGGTTGGTGGGTGAGGGTTCTTCTTAAAAACCTAATGTTTTTTTCCATTCCTGTGCATGACATTGAGTCATCTGTATATCTGGATTCCTACATTGGGTCCATCCATTTTGTTGTTTATTGATCTAATCTGGGGATAAGGACGTACCCCTTTTTCCTCGCTCTCTTTGTTTTCCCTTTTTTATATGTGTAGCCGTCTTTGCTATATTGGACGAGGTTTAATATGTAAGTAGATTGTTTAACTTAGCTGCTTTCAGGTCAGTTGTTAAATCAGGTCAGCAGAAAACATCACCTATAATAAGTAATTTAGGAGTAGTTAACAGTTGTATTGGTTTATTAAAAATAATCCAATGGAAAATTAGGATAGTATCGTGCGGCGGGGGTATAAGTTAATAGGGTCTGGAAATAACTCTGAGCTTCTTTAATAAGAAGCAGAATATTGTCCGACTCTCCACATTTAATTTAATTTTGTACTGTAATTATCAGTTCCTCTTCAAAAATAACCGCCACCGCTCCCAGGGACTGCATTCATCAAAGCAAGCCTGGAGGTATCGACTAACCAAGTCACATTAAAAACAATACATCTAATGCTTGATGGCTTATGAAGTCTACAATTTCAAGTGCGTGTTTCGCATTTCTTAATACTTTCATCAGTAGTGTTCTCACGGTTGATACCTCATTGGTTTTGCGGGGACTTGCAAATATTATACTTTATTAGTAAATTGGTAAGTTCTTCATATAAACCAGTAGTATGATTATTAAGTGCTCAAAGGTCCTCAGACGATAACATCAATTTTCTGGATTGGTGACTGGCCCGTGGTCCGGCCCAGGCACGGACGGCCTTTTCTGTTACACTATACATGTGCTAGTAGCCTAGCATAAAATGTTTGATGATAAGAGGTGCACATATACCTCTACTCCATCCTGGATGATTAAGTATAGCCTCAACTCCATACTGCATCAAAAACTCTTCTTGATGTGATGTCTCTGTATTTCTTCTACGACTTTCAGTAGATCGACCTTCCAAAGTATAACACTGCCCGCCTTTTAAAAGCACCTTAGTTGAATACAGAAGTGTGGAAGATCTTCCTTCCTGGAAAAAATCCTGGCCCTTTAGGATTCTGTGATCATCTGCATTCTTTCTCTTCCTCCATAGGCAGTTAGCTGCAGGGCCCTTGTGTTCAAATGATTCCTTTCAATCAAGTCTGCGTGAGAACTATTCACTGCATATAAGTATTTGGAACATGAAGTCCATGATGCACGTCATGTTTAAAAAGTTAAGGAGAACTTCCAGTTTTAGTGCTTCACAGCAAAACAACCTTTTGGAGATATTTGTTTTTACCAGATCTGGAAATTTCTAGTGTGACAGCATTTTCATAGTATGAACTGGGAGCTTGAATCAAAGTACTTATATATTTTAGTGCTGAAGGCAAAATTGGTAGAGTTGATATTGTTTCTCATATTGTTATGAGTATTGGGCTGCAACACATCACTGAGCAGTCACTCTCCCCAACATTGTTTACTTTCAGTAACCCTATGGAGGCCACACATCACTAGACACAGATTCAGGAGCAACAGCTTAAATTATTTGAGTGGGTTTTCTAGCCCATACAACTTCTATATTGTCTTACTTTGCATGGGCACCATTAAGGTACTCAGATGGAGCCATGCAGACTCTTCTGGTAAGTTCTGCACCTGAAAAAACTCATAGTTGCGCAGGTGAAAGACATTTTGATGGTGTTTTCACATCTCTTGCAACATTGACGTTGCTTGGGATTTGAACTTTTGTCAAATTTCCCTTCAATGAAACTGAACTGTTGCTATGACACACAACATTTCTTTTTCTATGCAATATGAGAACCTTGTTGTCTCTCCAGTTTTCTTTCTGTCACCCTCACCAGATTCTTAAAGATGCTTATGAAATCTGTGGTTTGGGATGTGCCCCTTACTTACAAGATTACTAGAAAAAAAATGATTTGCTTTTGTTAGAACCAACATTTAAAATAATGGTTCAAAGATTTCAATCGCATGTTTGGTTGTCTACTGTATTCTCCAGTATTGGATCTTTTATAGATTCACATGCTTGAATCTTCCTGGTCGTCATGGTGGGAGTCCCACAGTAACTGTAGAAATAGCAGTAAAACATCACCATAGACCTCCATAGAAAAGAAAAACACACTTAAGTAACTGATCAACCTTATTTCATAACACCCAAAGTTGAACCAATCACAGCAGAGACCTCAGAGTTCCCTTCCCCTACAGAGCCACCATACCTCAGATTTCTTACTGCACGTCGTGTGATAGGGAGTCTCTCTGAGCTCTGCTCCGTACAGTATTCTATCTTCAACGTTTGACCTCCTGTCCCTGCTTCTGCTTCTTTCAGTGTATTTCTGGACTATATTTTTGCCTTTCCATCTTATCGAGATGCCAGAGCCTAAAAATGACTTTTTCGGCCCTGTAAGACCTATGAGAAGTGTAAGCTGTTGTCTGAAGACCCCACAAACAGTGTCTATATTGCCTCTACCCTGACCACAAACCCAGAGAATGCAAATATTGCCGTACTTTTTCAGCTAAAATCCTCAAGGACAGAGAGGTTATGCTATTCCTCTGGTTACAGAAGAAGAAGGCTGCTTCAGACTTGGAGTCTTAACCTGAGGGAAAGGCCCATTCTTCCTCAAGGACAAGAAAGGAAGACAGTTCCTCTTCCCATCATGGAGACTCTAAGAGATCCAAGTCCCAGGACAAATCTGAGGTGAAACACCACAAAAAACCTCAGACAGAGGCCTCAAAGTCTTCTTCAGCTTCTCTGACTCCTGTCAGAGATCAGTCTTCTCGACCATCAACGGCGTTGTCGAAGATTCCAGTCTCCTCAGGAATACCAAGGGACTCGACGACTACTACAACGATGGTCAAGATATCGACTGCAGCAACACCGCCTGAATTACTGCAGATGGTAACTACAACATCTTCACCGAAGAGACATTTCCGATGACGATGGCCCGCAGACGGAGGCTGCCCACGCAGAGTCGACTGTGTCGTAGACTATTACATCAGGGACAGGACCGTTGATGGAGGGAAAAATCAGCCTCCTTCAGCCCAAGCAAATTCAGGGTTTCTCCAAGATTTCTCCTTTGCTCCCTTCTGATTTACATATACCTATTTTTGTTATTGAGCTTCCATCGAGTGGTTAGACATGTATGATTTGAGTTAATCACTGGTCAGTTGTTGATCACGAAACTTATATGAGAGGTTCATTAACATATACATTCATTTTTGTTCATTAGGTATATATGTAAATGTCATTAGAATATTCAATTCAATTGTAACTTTATTCGTTTATTAAAACAAAACAACCATAAAAGTACAGATAAAATCACATGTTTAAGAAAATATATTCATCCAATAAAACACAGTAATCACAATAATGTCATCGAAAATCAGGATATTATAGATTTCCGAAGTTTAAAGACACTTTTAAGGAAAGCAGAGATAGATACGACAGTTAAAATGTTATCTAATCTTAAAACTGCTAAAAAGGCAGGGCGACAACGATTTACTTCCATAATCTTTAATATCGGCACAATCCATCTTCGCCTAGGTATTAAATAAAGTTTGCAGAAGAAAAGAATATGAATGTCTGACTGCTCAGACAAATCATCACATGGGCATTTATTTAGATGTTTCGACCAATTATTCATTTTAGGGAAACTAAGTGACCTGAATAATAAGTTTAATCTAAAACGAGTTAGTAAATACCTCTCGTAATCACTCATTTGTAACATAACATATGGCTGCATTTTGCTTGTAATCGTTATTAGCTGGTGTGCGACCACCGTTTTTTTTTTAACATTTCAGTGGCGGTTCTGCACTCTCCCAAGTATTTCATACACTTTTCCTTCAGGGCTTTTCTAGGGATATCATGCAAAAAAGAAGGATCATCGTAATAATCTGCCAGACCTATAGCCATAAGAAATTTCTTCACATAGCTTAACCATCCAACCTTGCCGCTATTATCTAGCCTCATCGCATCAATCAAGGTTGTACGGTTAAATTTGCATTCCTCGGTGGTCCAGACCCTATGCCATAACAGAACCAGAGCTACCTCTATGATATCTTCTAGATATGGTTCCCCCAGTTCAGCTTGGCAAACATATGTGGAAACACTTTCTGGAACAGCTAGAAGATATTTCATGAAAATGTTTTCTACCGCCTGCAACGACTTCACATTTGCGTATTCCCACAGTCCTGTGTCATATGTGGCGATCGAAACACAGGTTGCGCTATAAACTGTTAACAACTCCCCAATTGGTTTCCTGCCCATCTTATTACTAAAAATTTTTAAAGCCATTATTGATTTACAAAACAGTAACCTTCTTGTCTTGATTGCATTATTCCATAAACCAGTGTGGTCAAATAGAACACCAAGGTATGGAAAGGTTGGAGTAAAATCAACTGGGCTAGAAGCAATAAAAACTGCCTTTCTCCTTCTGTCGGCCACATGTCGTACAGAAGGTCTTTGAGCAATTTATCCTCAAGTCAAGGCCAACCATAAAGTCAGAAAAGGAAATGACTATAGTTTGTATGGCCAACGGTGTCCTACCCATGAGGACCGCGTCATCGGCATACAATAACGCTGGGACTGATCTTTTTCCCACCATCGGCATGTCCTTGCATTCCTTTAATAATATTCTTTCGATGTCATTAATGTAAAGAGAAAAGGGGCCAGGACACACCCTTGCCTCACTCCCCTTGCAATACTGAATAGTTCTGTACGTTCTCCATTTTTTCCATACCTGACTCTGGCACTTGCCCCTGAATAAAGTTCTTTGAGAAAATGTATGATCGATTTTTCTACCCCTAATTTCTCGAGGATCTGCCAAAGTTTACTATGGGTGACGCAATCAAACACTGACGTCAAGTCAACAAAAGTTAAAAACATGCTGCCACCCTTCACTTTGGTATATTTTTCTATGAGGACATGCAAATTCAGGCACTGATCAATGGTGCTCAGGCCTTTCCTGAACCCATACTGTAAATCACTAATTATTTTATGTTCATCAGCCCATGTTTGAAGTCTGTTTAAAATTACACGGCCGAAAATCTTAATGGTGGAGTCTAAAAGCGATATTGGGCGATAACAGTGACAACTTGCCCTATCGCCCTTCTTAAATATCGGAACGATTATAGACTCACACCAAGAAGATAGAACACCGGTACGAGATGTAGCATTGAAAAGTTGGGTAAGAATCGGACCCCAGAGGTCAGTGTTGTTTTTATATAGGTCCACGGGAACCCCATCGGGTCCAGGTGCTTTTCCCCCCAGGCTTGCTTTTAAACTTGCAATTACCCCCACTAAGGAAATGCCCGGGTCCAGAATAGTCTTCAAATGATGGGAGTCCTCCCATATATCTTCCTTTGCTAAGATGTCTTCCCCATGACTCACATAGTACATAATACTGAATAATGCTTCACCCACTCTTGCTCTGTAATAGCTACTTCTATCCTAGCCGTAGTATTATCGTTTAAAAAAGGGGCATTTACTGCTTGCCAAAAAGCAGCGGTATCTCGGCGCATAGATGCCTCACACAATGTATCCCAAGCCTCCTTTTTTAAAATATCTTTTCTTTTTTTCAAGGACTTCTTATAAATATTTCTCAATGCCTTGATTAAGATGCGATCTTTATCGGGGGATTTTAAGGCATGTTTGAGGTTACGATAACCCTTAGTGCAAGCCGTATCAAACCAGCTTGTTTGCTTCTGTTTAGGGGTTTCAGTTCGACCCATAGGGTTTTTTTAATTTGTGTGGCTATTGTTAAAAAAAAGTTTTATAAAGTCAGCGCCATCGATATTCCCATCCAGACAAGTATCAACATTTTGGACACAATTCATGATCAGGTTGTGGAGAAAGTCATCCGGGACCACTTTCGTCCACTTTAAAGAATAACCATTTTTTCTGTGCATAACAATATTGTCTAGATAAGGTTTAAGAGTACAGCTTCCATGTTGAACTTTGGGCCTACTCAAAATTTCTAGACTAAGAGGAAAGTGGTCACTCAATGGGTTATCCAATGTACTGGATGCCTGTACTGTTGCCCCGTGTCTAGTAGACATCAATATAAAATCAATCGTTGAGTTTACCCCTCTGCCATTAAATGTGGGGTAGAAGGGTATTTTGTGACCAGCCATTCTATTCACAAAACTCAAGTCACAGTCAAAGATAATTTCATTTAAGAGATCCCCGCACTTAGTGTGCTTGAAATGACTTAAACTAATGTCATTATCTAGCATTACTCCACAGGTTCCTCTTTCTCCTCTTTGACATATTGAACAGTTAAAATCACCACCCCATATAACACAGGCATCTTTAGCTCTCCCGCCCAAAGTCGTTTTTATATCACTGGCCATGATTTTTAAAGTATCATCCACAGCCTCTGCGGGGACATTATTATAAAAATTTACCCAAATCAAACTAAACGCTTTATCAACAATTATCCTGATTATGTGGTAATACGTATCATTAAAAGTAACTCCATTTTAATACATTGAAACATATTTGACACATATGTGCAAAGCCCACCTTTGGCCCTGCCGTGGGGAGTACTAATAGCAGGAGAGAAAAAAGTTTTAAAACCACATACATGGTGTGCCACCGTGGACCAGGTTTCTTGCAGGCTAACAAGCACATATTTATTAACTAAGTTAACCCAATTTTCGTTGCTCAATTTTGACTTTAGACCTGCTATATTCCAATACAAAATTGACCACGTGACATTGTTAGTCTCACTATCCAACACATCCCTGGGACCTCCAATCTCTTTCTCAGTAACTAGGGATATGTTCACATCTATGCTACTCTCCTTCAGTATGTCCACCTCAGTCCTAATACTTTTACTGTGTCTAAACCCATCATTCATCTGTATGTTATTTAGACCCTCATTAACATAACCTCCCTTCAATCTGACATATCCTTGCATTGATATATGGTTATCGGAGGAATTATCCATACCCAGTCAATCAACATCCTCCAACCCTTGCAGCATATCGAAACGGTTAAATGTAGATATATCAAACCTGCCTCTGTTGCCGTTCATAGGTCCCCCTGGCTTCCATATGGTTGCTTTCAATGGGGCTAAATATGTAGGCGGATAAAAATTACTCAAATCCAAAGTTTGGATACCACCGTTATATCCCTGGTGGTTCCAATCACAGATGTACCTTACTGCCCGTCTATCTCTAAAGTTGACTATTATGCAGTCACCAGGATGGTCCTTTAATTTGTGTCCAACCCAATCTACTCTCCGAACATGTAAGATTTCAGCCTGTATTTTCCCTGGGAGGGGTCTATTAGTATTCAACCAAAAAATAACCTTATTTTTAAGCTCTAGATAGGTTTCCCTTTTATTCCTTTTAAGCTTGGGCACCCCAGTCAGTACCACAGTATATGGTGTGGATTGTGGGGGTAAATCAATACATGGTTGACCAATCTTCGCTTTGGTCTTACTATAATTACCTTCTTTTTGATGTATAATGTTTTCTACGTGCTCCCCCTCTACCCTGTCCTTTACTGACTCCCCCTCTGCTTCTTTTCGTCCTATTCTGTTAGAATACGATGGCCTATTTCTCAATAGTAAATCCTCTTGTACATGACCATCAGGGCCCCTAATTAGAGGGTCAATTGGACTAAGGGACACTACTGGGATATTAACAACTAAAGGTGGGCCTAAACCATTTACTTCTAGATTACTAGGGGACAGCAAATTTACTGCAAGATTTTTTAATAAATCAAAATTATCCAAGGCCATCTTTTCCAGGCTCCCTATTTTTTCCGTAAGATTTTTAATTCTTTCAAGTAGAGGTAATATTAGGGATTTCATTAATTGTTCAAATTGGGCCATGAGACCTTCGGGAGTTTGAGGCACTGTTCCCTGGGTTTGGGGAGATGATACTAACAGGGTACTTGGCGTAAAATCTAAGGAGCTTGGCGCAGTACTAATTAATGGTAGTTGAAACTGCGTACCTAAGATTCCAACTTTTTGATGTTTTAGTTTGTTTAAAACTCCTGCCCTTCTGATGAACACCTCCACGCTTCCTCTTACCATTAGGGCCTAAACCTAACTATTTGTTTTCAGCCTGTGGGATAGACTGTACATTAGGACTATTCACTAATCCAGCCCTCGTTTGTATCTGAGGGGAGTGATCCTCTGATGTATTTGGTGTGGGTAATGCATTGGACCCATTAATAAAACCGAGCTCCATACTAGGCCACCCGGTCAAAATTTGGGAATCGGTTTAATGGTGATATTGGTCACTAACCCCCACCAGTCCACCATAGTTGTTTATTTGAGTTACTGGGTGTTCTGGTGATGCTACTAAGAGTATAGGGCCCAAAGACGAACGTTTGTTTAAAGAAGGTTCTAGTGACAAGCGTCGTTCTGTAAGAGCAATTTCATGCTCCAGCACTGTTGCTGCCCTTGTTATAAACACATCTAGGGTACCTTTAACTGACCCACCTATAACACCAGAAGTACACTTCCTCCCTTTCCCTGATCTTAGTGCCATTAAGTCGACCCGATAGTTCCCTCCAGCCACAGCAAACGTAACTACAAGGTGTTACCACAGTTGCAAGATCAAACAATGTCAGCAACAAACTCACTTATTGACCAACGTTAGGAGGGGGGGCCCAGCCCAGCCTCCACCGGTCTCTGGCGGGCTCAGACGGGCCCGCCCTTGGTCCGGGCTTCGTCCGTGCTGTGTCCCGCGTGCGTCCCGCTTTGTGTGGGGCAGGCAGCGCTTTCAAGCGCATTGACCCCGCCTCCCCAAGCAGCACCAGCTGAAGCGAGTCAGGTGTTGCACCCTGGGACTGTGAGTCCCACCAGGTTGTGTGAGCGACAGCCCCCTCGAAGAACACTCTGCCCCTCCAGAGAATGCAGCAATGGAAAGAAACAAACTGCAGGCAGGCAAGAAGAGGAACCCGCGCTGCGTGGGGCAGGCAGCGCTTTCAAGCGCGTTGACCCCGCCTCCCCAAGCAGCACGAGCTGAAGCGAGTCAGGTGTTGCACCCTGGGACTGTGAGTCCCACCAGGGTGTGTGAGCGACAGCCCCCTCGAAGAATACAGCGGCAGACAGGACACTCTGCCCCTCCAGAGAATGCAGCAATGGAAAGAAACAAACTGCAGGCAGGCAAGAAGAGGAACCCCATTAGAATATTATCGATAAGGCATCTTGTTCATTTATTGCTCTTTGTAGTCGTATGGTTCCACTTAACTAAACCAGGTTCAGAATGGATGATCAAGTTCCTTCTACCTATGACACATCTCCATCTCTCCCCTCCACCCCGCCCTCCTTTATTTTTAGATATACGTTATGTTTGCACTTTATGGTGCATGGTGATTGGAGGTAGTGTTCGTGTACACAACAGCGCAGGCGCGTCTCATTAGTGGCACTGTCAGGCGCCTGCGCTTTGTCAGCTAGTTTCCCGGTAACAAACAAGTGGCTTTTTCAATATGCACCACTGCCGGTTGTATCAAAGATCAATGCTATCTATAACATGAAATGTGGCGATCCTGAAATCGGAAGTCAAAATGTATGATATACCGCGACTCTGATTTTTCGATTCGGGTGATGGTTTTTGAAAGAATGTGCACGTCTGATCAGTGTACTGTTTTCGGCGTCTAAGAGACAACCACAGCTGTGGGTGATCGGGTAACGATTTTAGCGCACTATATAAATGGGATGTTGTTCCTGTCCCTACTCCCCTCCGGTCGCCGGCTCTACGAGACACGGAGTACCGACGGAGAGGTCAGTTGGATTTTGGTGGGACACTCTGGTGTGTTGCCTTTTTTACCTGGCTTGATTAACTGATGCAACATTAATATTATACTAGTAGCACCATTCTACTCCCCGAGGTGGGATTTTGAGGTGGTGAATTAAGCATGTATATGTGAATGATGGAGTTCTTGTGCCATCTATTTCCTTTGATGTTTTATTTCAAGAGAATGTGTAAGAACCATTCAAGTCTGTGGTTTTCTTGGGAGATTTCTCTCTATATATTAGAACTCTTTATACATCTTATCGACTGAATGTTTTTTTGAAGCAGCATGGTTTATCAAACTTACCCTGCAAACCTAGGCTAACTACGATTATAGGCCTCTGGCTATTGCCACAGGCCTATTATGATTCTTGGTCATATTATTTTCATGACATAAATTAGTTTCCTTTTTACTCCTTGTTTTTGTAATTTTGTGTTTATATACATGCCTCACTGATTTTCTAAAGGAGTTAGTTACCCATAGACAGGGGAAGGATATGTGACGTTAATAACACTACACACCGTTCTTTTCAGGGCGGTGCCCCCTTCCTGAGCGGCTGCCAGGCTGAGGTGGGACTGAATACCCATCATTTGTGGGTAAGACATCTAAACATTTTCTATTACAGGATCACAGTTTACACCATTTTGCGCTACATTATCTTTTTTACTTACTGTTAATTTCTTTTATTGTAGGTATACTCTTCCTTTTCGTAATTGATGTACTGAGGACAGAGTCCACATACTGACAAAAATACTTTCAGTATCCTTTTTGTTGCACTTATTCACTCTTTTTCGCAGCAGCACCTATCTGAGGTCCTGATGAAAGCCTGACCCACGTGTGGGCAGTATGGCTGAAACATGTTGACCACTTTTTTCACCGTAGCGGTTATAAATCCATACCGCTGGTGCTCTGGTTTTAATCCTGGCAGTGGGTGTATTTGAATAATTTCTTAATTATACAACCCCTAGCCAATTTTATTTGCACTTTTTCACTCTCATTTTTTGCACTGCGCCTTCACTCATACTTTCTTTTTCTCCACATGAGGATTTAGGATATCCTATTTGTTACAAAAACATCCCTGAGCTCCTCTCTCTTGATGAGAAGGTTGTAGCTTTCTAAGGAACTAGGTTTTTCCTTGGAGAGGAGAATCCCCACGATGAAGCATGTCACCTTTGGTGTGAGTGAGGGATTTTGTCCTAAAAAGGGAAATGCCCACTGGTTACTCTAGGTGCTTAGTCTGTGATTCTGTTTTAATAGATTTATCACAATCTATTCTGTAGCATTTGATCACATATCATATTAGCTAGCTGTTTAGACCCAGGGATTTTGTACTATTATAGATGTTTCCCAGACGCAAATGCTCCTTGGATGCCTTTACCCCGGAAAGAGGTTCCTAGTGTTCCCCCCGGCCAAAGCACTCCCAAATACACCAGGGGAAAAGTTCTCCCTCCTCCTATAGTCATCGCGGAGGGCATCCAGGTTGCGGGCAGACAGAGGAAGGAGAAATACACACGGACACAGATGCCCATGATGAATGGGATGACTATATAGTCCCTAAGCCACCATCTCCTATCCCTCCTATTCCCCTCCTGCAGACATTGGGGGATTTCATAATTGCCGACTACAGAATGTTTTTTATACGATTTTAAGCCAGGCACCCAACATTCCATAAGGGCAATCCCTATAGTTTATTTTTTGTGGCAAAAAGGACTGAAATTAATGAGAACACCTGCTTCCGTTTCACCGGTAATTCCAAAACTGGATAAAAAATACAAGGCTCCTGACAACTCACCCGCATGCCTCATTGGTCACCCGAGCCGGATTCTGTCATCATGCAGGCAGCACAAAGGAGAGTCAAGAATCCAGCGTCTCCGTGTTTAGCTTCCCCGGACAAGGAGGGGCACCGCCTCGTCAATATTGGTAAGAAGTTCTCTGCTTTGGCGGCCACCTCCATTAGAGCCTCTAATGCCATGGCCATTCTAGGGAGATATGACCAACAGATGTGGTCAGACATCTTTTTTTAAAACTTGTTTTTATTACTAATGTTGCACAAAAAACACATCCAGCAGAGTGTCATATATATAAATGGCGAGTCATCTGTTTGTCAACATAGGAGATCTTGGCTTAACATTTATGTACAATACGTTTAGCTGTTACATTCTCTTGAACACTCGTATAGCCGTGACAGTACTCAGACATACGTCCATCTCGAATTCCTGCGTGCAACCATTTTTACTCAGATAAAAGGAAAGAAAACGACAATGCAGCTAATTATACAAAGAAGAGGAAGGAAGAAGGTGTGAGAGAGGGGCTGTCAGTGACTGGTTATGGGTCTCATCACGTGCGAAAATTGTTTATTCTCTAGGGCTCGGGTGTGTGGTCAGGCATCTCTACTCTGTTGGAGTATCTTCTGTACAATAAAAAAAAAAGAAGAGGCCAAGAACATTTTGTTGGAAGGAGAAAGAGCGTCTTTGGAGCTTATTGGGAACACTGTAAACATTTCATCAGATGGCAGGACCGGCGGTTCTGCGACGGCAGGGATGGCTAAGTGTGACCACCTTTCGTCCGAAAGTTCAGGCCAAAGTTCTCAACATTCCATTTGATGGAGAGTGCTATTTGGTAACTACAGACGAGGCACTACAATCCATTAAAGCGGACACGGTTAAGACTTTAGGCAGTCTCCAATAGCGCTGTTTTCAGTCCTTTTGGGGTAGAGTGCGGGGCAGTTCTTATTCCAGCTGCAATTCCAACAGTGGTACCACCCATATCCACAGAATATCTCCCAGCCATGCAACCAGACTTTTCAATCTAACGCTGCTCAGTCTTATTCAAGACAAGCAAGAGGCAGCAATCTGCCGGAAAATCTCAAGACTTCAATAGGAGACAATGACGTTCATCAGACCCCTGCCACCATAGTCCCATGCCACAATCCAGTCTTCTCCAAATTCTTTCTGAAATGGAGCTCCATTTCTTCAGACAAATGGGTTTTGGACATCTTCCAGCACAGCCACACCCTGCAATTCGTTCAGCATCCTCCAAATGTTCCTCCGCGGAAAGTTCAGCTGCGTCATCTTCCGGATCTCAAAAAGGAGATACAATTGCTTCTTCTCAAGCAAGCCATAGAGGAAGTACCCCTCAGCCAACAATATCATGGGTTTTATTCTCACTTCTTCCTCATCAAAAAGAAAACAGGAAAATGGAGACAGGTCATGGACCTCAGAATGCTGAACAAGTTAATCAATAAAACAATCTTTCAGAATGCTCTCTCTTCAGGCGATTCTTCTCATGGAAAAAGGGGATATCTGGTTTCTCTTGATCTCCTCAACTCCTATTTTCATATTACCATCCATCCTCACCATGGAAAATGTCTCAGGTTTGAAGTGGCAGAGCCCCATTACCAATTCAAAGTGCTTCCATTTGGCTTGAAATCTGTTCCCATGGTGTTCACCAGGAGCATGGCACTGATTGCAGACTTTTTAAGACGTTCAGGTCACCAGGTGTTTCCCTACCTGGACGATTGGCTCATAAAAGCTCCGACTTTTCAAGCGGCAGAAATTTCAAAATCGCTGATTTTTCTGGGTGCAGTCTCAACTCGGATCGCCGTAAGGCCTCTCCCACTCAAGAGAGATTATAGCATATTCAGGGTACGACAAAGCTGCTTTCAACAAAAAAGTTTGTTTCTGTGAGACAGTACAAGTCCATGCTGGGGATGATGTACTCTTGTATCCAACTAATCCCCAATTGCTGTGTCTGCATGCGACCGCTGCAGGAGCGGCTCGATGCACAGTGGATTCAGTCTCAAGGTTCATTCAACAACAAGGTTCACGTTTCGGCAGCAATGAGAGCCGCAATGGCCTGGTGGATGGTCAAGGAAAACCTTTTGCAAGGTCTCTCTCTTTAATTCACACTGTGCCGCAGCTGATGATGACCTTGGATGCGTCGATGGACGGATGAGAGACTCACCATCAAGAATTATTGGTTCGTGGCAAGTGGTTCAAACAGGACTCGGAGTGCCACATAAACATTCTGGAACTAATGGGGTCTGGGTCTGAAAGATTTCCTGCCTCGTATAAATGGTTCGTCAGTACTCGTCAGGATGAAAAGCAAAGCGGCACGAGATCTCAAGCTCTTTTCCTACTTGCTCAACAGATTTGGGAATGGCTCCTTGCCAGCCACATCTCCTTGCGAGGGAAGCACATGCTCGGTGTCCACAACGAGAAGGTCGACTCTCTCAGCAGGGTCTCCTTACAATGTCACGAATGGTAGCTCAACGATCGACACTTGCAGGTGGTCTTCCAATCCTGGGGTTATCCAACATTAGATCTGTTTGCAGCGTTCCTCAACAAAAAGTGTCCTCTTTTCGCATGCCGGAACCCTCCTCCAAAATCATGGTGAAATGCCTTCCAGTTTTCTTGGACGGGGATGTTCGCCGACTCCTTTGCCCCATTTCCACTCATTCCTCGGGTACTTAAGAAAATTAAGCAAGAACTATGTTGGCTAATTTCATTGCTCCCGGATCGGCACGACAGTTCTGGTACACTGAGCTGCATCGCCTGTCCGAGTGTACTCCGATTCTCTTTCCTCCAAGGGAGGATCTTCTCTGCATGAACCAGGGCCAAGTGGTTCATCCACAAATTCCATTTCTTTATTTGTATTCTTGGCTTCTCACCACCCTGAATTTGGAAATTTGATACTTTCCAAGGAGTGTTTTTCGATACTACAGAAGTTTCAAGCTCCTTCCACGCTGAAATGTTACAAAACTCATTGGAAGAGATTCTGTGCATCGTGTATCTCTCAAGCATTGAATCCTTTTTCATCGTCTCCGGAGCAGGTGCTGCCTTATCTCTTGCACCTAGCGAAATCAGGACTTTCTCACTCTTCCATAAAAGTAAATCTTGCTTCAATTTCTAGGTATAGAAGACGTTCAGATCAAGGTTCCCTGGGATCATATTGGCTCATCAAAGAATTTATGAAGGGACTCTTTAGGGCTTCTCCACCTGTTAAACCTCCTCCAGTACTGTGGCAATTAAATACAGTTCTGTTGCAGCAAATGTGTCCTCCATTTGAACCACTACACAAATGCGAATTGATGTTCCTTTCTTGGAAGGTGACTTTTCTATTGCCCGTTATGTCTGCCAGATGTATCAGTGAAATACAATCTTTCACTATAAAAGAACCATAACTTCAGTTTTTGCCTGACAGGTTTATCCTACGCACTAACCCTTTCATACCTAAGGTGCCTTCAACTTACCACCTCAAGAAGCCGATTGTCTTACCAACGTTCTTTCCTAATCCATTGTGCACAGCAGAGAGGGTGTTACATTCACTGGATATTAAACGTTCTTTAAAATGTTATCTACAAAGAATGAAGATCTTCTGTTAATCCTCACAGCTACTGAGCTCATTCTCGGTACCTAGGAAAGGACAAGCCTCGCTCGTTGGCTCACCTCAATGATTGTCTTTTGTCATGAAAAAGCTGGCCGCCCGCTTCCTACAAAAACGCAAGATCACTCAGCCAGGAAAGTGCCGACTTCCTCGGCCCTGTTTGCAGGAGCATCCCTTCCTGACATATGAAGGGCAGCAACGTGGGCGAATGCTCACACATTCATAAAGCATTACTGCTTCGATGGTTGGAAGAAGGCAGATATTGCTGTTGGACAACTGCACTTCAACGCCTCTTTGCTTAAGGTAGGTGGCTTTTAGCCTCCTCTTTTCTTTACATACTGGTTGGTTATTTTATACTTTCAGGTTGGGTTGTAAAAACTGTGTGTATATAACTGACGGCTTAAATATTTTTCTTCTTGGGTTTTTTATGTTCCAATTTTACGTCCTGGTGGGATAGTTCGCCTACCTGCTACCTTTCTTTTATCTCTTTTTGTAGTTATACTGCTTACTAGTCTGATTCAAGCATGTGAATCTATAAAAGATACAATGCTGGATAAAAAACAACTTACATGTACACTGTGATTTTTCAGTACTGATATCTTTTATGGATTCACATGCGACCCATCCCTCCTCCACGACTAGGCTCACCGGTTACCTTAGAGTTTTGCATACATATACACTTGTGCTTTAATCTGAGGTATTGTGGCTCTGTAGGGGAAGGGAACTCTGAGGTCTCTGCTCTGATTGGCTGAACATTGGATGTTATGAAGTAAGGTTGATAGGTTACTTTAGTGAGATTTTCTGTACCATGGTGGCCTACGGTGATGTTTTAATACTGCTATTTCTACTGTTACCATAGGACTCCCACCATGACTACGGGGAAGATTCAAGCATGTGAATCTATAAAAGATATCAACACTAGAGAACCACTGTGTACAGGTAAGTAACTTGTTTTTTTCGGTTTCTGAATAGCTGTAATGTTCGTAGGGTTCCCTTGAGTGTATCCATCCGCTTGCACTGAGGAAATCCGTTACCCTTGAGCTAATCTGCTCGACAGCCACATGCGTAACATTTTTATAAGTACACCTCTTTCCCACACACATTTTGCTTCCACTATGCTTTGATTGGTCATCAAAGAGCATATGCCTAGTATGCCAAGCGATGGTGGATAACACATTTTACTAGATTATGACAAAATTCCACCTAGCTCTCGATCCCCGTTTTGTTTTGTACTTAGTGTTATTCTTTCATAGCAGGGTTTAGAAAAGATCATGCAGAGTAAAATAGAGAAATAGTAATATCATATATTGCATTAATGTAGTTCATTATGTAATAAAAGTCTAATTTTGAGAAACAAAACTCCTTGCAGGCACTCGTATGCACTTTATACTTCTAAGTATTAACTTAATGCATCTTACAGATTTTGAAATATATCCCCCTTTGTATAATATACCTTATTCAATATAAAAGGATACCAGTTATTCTCTACACTAAGCTTTCTCTTATATAGCCATCTTGTTTAGCAACTGCATAGCCAAGTAATTTTCCCATAGTAACAATAATTACGTGGACGTTCTGGAACTACATTTCTTTGCAGCATGTGTTGGGGTGCACTTTTATCTCATCGACCTCGGTTTGGAATACTACCATTCCTTCTTGGAAATGTTTATTGCAGTTTTGCATGTGCGTTGAATAACTCCTGATTACTTTTCCTGAAAACGACCTTAGATTATGGCTTGCATCATAGAGTTCCGAGCTGTTTACAAGAGCTCTGTGTATAGGCTGCAAAATGGGAAAAAACTCATCGCTGGTTAAATGAAAATTACTGTCCTGTAGAGAGCTCACGAAAAATACACCCTTTAAATTGTATCTAAATTGTAACATATGGTTCCCCTGCTCGGTTTTTCATATGGCATGCAGTTTGTGTTCGCCATGCAACCATGACGAATTTGTCACTGTAAGAACAGGTGTTGTGCATCCTGTGCATTATTAGAGCAATGTAGAGTTTACGGAATCATTTCAACACATAGTTGAAGAGAAATATGAGGGAAGAAACAATGTCTGTGATGAGGATGTCATAATGGAAGTGCTCATTATACATCTGGACGAACAGGATAGAAGCCTAACCCCAACACGAAAAGTGCCAATCCCCTTTGAATGAGAGTTTGGTCTATGAAAAAGTGATTCTCTATAGCACTCACAACAGCCTGCAGCACCCAGAGCAGACACTGCACCTTAGACAACAAAACATTGAATCCAGAGATTGTAGATATTACAGCTACCTTGTGCTATAAATGGAACAGAACTTAGGAGAACTGAACTCCAACAGAGTATGGGATTCAGGGTGAGGGTTGTCCTCAAACAGAGCACCACGTCTGTTTAGAAAAACACATTGAAAATCGGATCGACTGAATGAGGGTCGTCGATGTCAAACAGATGTGTCAAAATATTAAGATTTCAGTTCTGAAGAAAGGAATAGAAATCACATTGGAAATGTCACTGAAATGGAAATTTCAGATCAGATGGGTGCACAATCTCAAGCGAAAGATACACACAGTGGAAAACAGTACTTGAACCCCAGACAACAACGATAGGGTGTGTAAGAAACTGGATTATTATTTGAGGTGGAGGAACTACCCACCTCCGTCAACAGTCACAACCCTGGTCAGGGTAAACCCTTAAAGTTATGAAATTAACCTGAGCTTAACTTCCTGGTAGCTATGGCACAGAGCAAACTGGCTTAGTTTAGGGCAATGTGTAAATTATTTATGCAGTACCAAAATGTTAATAAAGTTAAAATGCAAAACAGTAAGTCCCAAATTTGAATTAGAAAAAAAATTAAATGCATTCGAACAGACTGAGATATGAAATTTTTAAGTTTTAATTAGGAATAGTACCAAGAAGCACACAATGCCAATGATGACCACTGTTCCCAATAGATCGAGTCATAGGCGCAATTTAACGCTGGCCTTGATGGAGCGTGGGTTGGATACACCAACCAGGTTCGTCCTGTTCGGAGATTGCACCTCTGACATAAGTCCGTTAAGTCCCAATACACCACAGAAATACACTTGTAAACCACCCCTCCCCCAGATCCCCAGGAGAGGCACTTAGAGACTCACAGGGTGTAAGAAAGATGTCATGCAGCTATGTGCAGTCCAGCTCTAGTTGCTGGATAGTTTTATGTAAAGGCCTCCCTTAGTTTGTTGTGTCCCTGTAGCTTTAACAGGAAGTCAGCCTTACAACAGTTTGAGTTCACTATTTATATTTTCTCAGGAGTGTTCTGAAGTGGGTGCCTAAAGATGCCACATTTATGCCTGGCACGAGCTAATGGATTGAAATGGCCCCTGGACATGCCTTAACTAATGGCGTAAATGTTTCTAGGGCTAACCCTACCCACATTGGGCATTTTCTAGATTGCATAAGTTGCCAGCCACAATAAACGTGGGCTCTGAGGGCTGGGTGTATGTGTAGGGAGTGTACTTCGGTAATACAGTGTTCCTCTTACTTCTAACACCAAAATTCAGTTTGAGGCAATCACCGTACCCCTGATAGGCCCAGAAACATGCCCTAACTAATGGCGTAAATGTTTCTAGGGCTAACCCTACCCACATTTGGGCATTTTCTAGATTGCATAAGTTGCCAGCCACAATAAACGTGGGCTCTGAGGGCTGGGTGTATGTGTGGGGAGTGTACTTTGGTAATACAGTGTTCCTCTTACTTCTAACACCAAAATTCAGTTTGAGGCAGTCACCTTACCTCTGATAGGCCCAGAGACATGCCCTAACTAATGGCGTAAATGTTTCTAGGGCTAACCGTGCCCAAATTGGGCATTTTCTAGATTGCATAAGTTGCCACCCACAATAAACATGGGCTCTGAGGGCTGGATGTATGTGTGGGGAGTGTGCTTTGGTAATACAGTGTTCCTCTTACTTCGAACACCAACATTCAGTTTGAGGCAGTCACTGTACCCCTGATCTGCCCAGAGACATAAGTGTGGTAGATCAAAGTTTTCCAGCAACCAGACAGTGGATACACAATAACTGTTTTGAGTCCTGTTTCCCTTTCTGTCAAGTACAGCCCACTGTGATGTGTGAAAATCCAGAGACAGAAGTATAGTAGAAGAAAGCAGAGGTTTCCAACAACCAGACAGTGAATACACCAGAATTGTTTTGGCATCCTGTTTCCCATCCTTTCTAGTGCACCCCCAGTGTTATACCCAGCAGATCTAGCAGGCAGAATTTGAACTGTAATGTAAAAAAGGATGCTCACAGCTCCCCCCTGCATATTCTGTCACAATCATAGCGGTCATCTCTGCCCATTCAGATCAGCCTATTGTTTTGCTACTGGAATGCACTTCACACCCATTCTTACCTATTGAAATGCTAACTACTGACTGTTAGAAATAAGAGAGCAAATGCAAATGGTCGTCCATATGCACTTGGCAAGTAAAAGGTAACTTTTGAAATGTACCTTTTCCTTGTCAAAATTCAAACTTCAACTTGAATTACATTTTTAATAGCTATTAAAATAGTTGTTTAAATATTTTTCTAGCCGTTTCCTAACCAAATTTAGCATTATTACATGTAACAATGTAATGTAATTAGTAATCCACTATTGTCCTATGAAACTGCCAGTCTTGCAACAGTGAAATTAGCTTTTGTTGCCTTTTCTCTGTAAGAACATGTTTAACAATACATTTCTACATGTCCTACTTTTAAATACCATGCACCCGGCCTGTGTCATGTAGTTCCTAATAATACATAGAATCTGCGTGTTTAGACAACATAAACTAAGGGAATGGTGTCCTGAGTCCTGACACCCCCAAAGGATATGTTCGCCTTTAGACCAGCTAGCTCAAAAATGTGCCACTTTAAGCCCCCCAACCTGAAGAAGGAGCAAATCGTTTTTGGCAACTATCGAACATGAAAACCCTTGATCTTTCAGGGATCGTGGAAACGGTGCAGTACTTTTCGCTCAGTAAATCGTACTCCCTTAGTGTTGGAGAGAAACACAGTATAAATAATGGGGACGTTTTCATTAAGCATTTATTGAACCAGCGCCATTCTAGTATGAAACATGTTTGCTGTGACAATCATTAGACAAAAACAGATTTACAACATTACAAGCACCGACAGAGTAAATAAAAGGTAGAATTATACCTTGGTGCTAAAACGTCTTTAGGCATATCGATACATGGCAGTAATCGAGTGTACTCCTACGATGCAAACGCTATCTAAGTGTACCTAAGTGTAGGTGGGTGTAAAGCCAAGAATCCCCCTAGGAAGGAGCCAACCCCATTACCTGATGGGAAAGAATGAAGGACCCTGTCTTGGTCTCGAGTTGGACACTCAGAACGAGATGTCAGACCACTGCAGACTGGAGTTTCTGCTTGCATCTCGTGGCCGCATGGAAGCTTCTCCTCTGGTTGCTCAATGAAGATATGGTTCTTTTATACCCGAAAAGTACCCTCAGGGTTTCTACCTATATGTGTAATGGTACTGTGGGCTTGTCGTCCAAGGATGACGATAGCGGTGACTTTTGTACAGAGTTATTATACAGGAGATGGTAATCCTGCGGTGCATGTCCTGGGCAGGGGATTAAGATATGATACTAAGAATCCTCATGCATAATAAATTAGGCTACTTTACGAAGAAAACCACACAACATTTATTCGGCACATAACTAGGTAGAAGATCAGCACCAGAACCGTTATGTAGATCAAGGTATGACAAATGTAGGTAAAACCTGCATAGCGTTGACATATATTTGAAAAGGAAGGTTTTGAACTGTCAAAAGGCGTTATTTTTTTAACAGATTTTATTGATTTTCTGTAGTACCAGATTGGCCAAGCCCGGCAAATAACGTACATTTGAGAGGCATATTGTAAAAGCTTTAGGTACTGAAACGTTTACACCCCAGAGGTCTGCGGAACATCAAACCTTAAATGGCTCCCAACGACCCACTATACACACAATAAAAAACATGACATAAAACACCTCGAATGAGGTTCCGTCCACATCTGTGTAACTCTATCACATTAAACTGGCGAGTCATTCACTACTAGCCGTTCAAGAGGGTCACGGTGTCCCGGCTGCGTTAAGAGGACAAGTTGATGCCTCGGTATTTGGCCCACCTAGCCCAGATCTTCCCATGCTTCTGTGGACAGCTCCTTGCCTAAAAGACCGCAATTTCAGCAGACATGCATCAATCCATGGCCTTTTTCCAATTCGCAATACCGGGGGGATGTAGCCTTTCAGTGCTGTGCAATGTCTCGCTTAATAACTCACAAGAAGTCTGATGGTCTATGTGTTAGAAGAGAGACAACAGAAAAACAAATACAAAAGGTGAGAGAGAAAAGCTTTACAGTGCTATATGGCTCTAAAGGATTTCCATCAATAACCAGTGATTGGTCAGTATCATCATCTGGATATCCGTCCTTCCCACCACAATAAACCCCTCCAACAAGGGGTGTAACGTGTGGTATAGGTGTCAACCAGAGCACCAAGATGTAAACCGGGAAGGGGGAAAAAGGACAGCAAAGGTCACTGGCTTAGTCAAGGGAGTGTGAATATATACCAAAAAATGATATGTAAATAGTCCAGTGCAAAAACGTGTAGTTAAAAAAGGATTTAGAGGAAAAAAGAGTTTTATTCAGGATATTCCTACTAATCCTTGAGTTAAAAATCGGTGCAGAAACAGCTTTTAACAAATAGGCTGTGTCTCAATGCGGTCAATGTCTCGCTTAGCCAATGTGAGGCCCAAGAACAGAAGGTATCTTTTATATCTGTTCCCCCCAATACCTTCCGTGCTGTGTAGGAGTGTCAATCTAGGGTCTGCTGGAATGTCCCAGGCTAATACCCGCCCCATGCAAGACAAAACCCCTGACCAGAATTGTTGCAGTGCCCCGCAACTCCACACCATATGGAGAAATGACCCCTCGTTCGAGTCATAGCGGAGAAATGCGGGGTACTGAATAGCCCCCATCTTCCAGAGGCGGAGGCGTGTGTAATATATTCTGGGGAGATATTTAAATTGGATCAGCCTGTATCTAGTGGAAACAGCGGAGTACCTAGGGCTAGCCAGCACCTCGGCCCAATCGTCGTCCAGCAGGGCAGGCAAGTCAGCCTCCCACGCCGCTCGGGTCAGATGTATAGTGGTTTTAGAGTGTGTTGTGAGGGTTTGATAGATTTGCCGGATTATGTGGGCCCCCAGATTCCCCATCAACAACCGACCCTCCAATGGGTGAAACTCAGGTAAAGACATGAGATGTCGTATCAGGGGGGACAGAGCATGATGGAGCTGTATGTACCTATGGAACAGTGATTTATGAAGGTCGAAATCCTTCTGCAACCGCTGGAAGGACTTAAGCGAGGGCCCCTGCATTATATCTCCAAGCGTCGATATCCCTATATCGTCCCACCTACGAAACCCCACTAATGTCGATACAAGCCGAAGGTGTGATCCCTGCCAGAGGGGAGTAGCACTGGTCAGAATGCCTCACCAACTCATAGACCGGGCCACCCGCCTCCATATCTGGATAACTGTCCGACAGGCCGTAGGAATTGCCTTCAATGACGAGCAGCTGTACAAGAGGTGGAGCAGCAGGGTATCCACCATGAAGAGCCTCTCCACCGCATAGGCCGGGTCTACCTGAGAGCCATACCACCATTCATTGACCACCAGGAGGTGGGAAGCCAAAAAATACGCCCAAACGTCGGCCGCTGCAATCTCTCTGCAGTACGTTGACTGGATACACGTTGCAAGCGCCACCCGGACCGCACCCGCCCCCCCCCCCCCCACCAGCGGAACCTATTCAGGAGCGCATTTATTTGTAGAAACCACGACGGGGGCATAGGATACGGGTAATTCTACAGCTGATAAAGCAAGCGTGGCAAAGATACAGTTTGGAAAATGGCAGACAGGCCATATAGCGAAAGGGGCAGGTGGGCCAACACCATATGTTTCGATGCGCGACCAAGCTTCGTTAGGACACCCTGTGATATATACCCCTAGGTACTTGAAACCCGCGTCTGCGACAATCAGCTGCGAGGCCCAAGTCTGACTCCTCTGCTCGCTGCATATGGGGAACAGGATAGATTTGGACGGATTAGCGCAGAGCTCGGAAGTCTCCCCATTGATCCGCAGAATTTGGAGCACCGGACGCCCAAGGATCTGATATGAAGAACAGAGCGTCATCGGCATGTAGCGCGATCCTGTTCGAGCACTCTGGCGACCAGTCCAGCCCACGGAAGTCAGAGTCCAGGCTCACCCACGCGGCTAATGGCTTGATAGCTAAGGCGAATAAAAGCGGGTACCCCTGTCTCGTTCCCCTGCAAATAGGGAAGGGAGCTGAGCAATATCCGGCTACGTGAACTGATGTGGTAAGATTTGTATATAATATTCGAACATAAGCCTGAAAGCGTGGTCCCAGGTTGACAGCCTCTAAGAGTTTAAAAAGGTAGGTCCAGCTCAGCGAATCAAACACCTTATCTACATCTGCCAACAAAACCTCCACGGGGCGATCCAGACGATGAGCCACGGCGTTGTGGGCACGTCTGATGTTGTCTGGTGGAGCGTTGTGGCATGAAACCATACTGATCTAGATGCACCAGATCCTGGATACAGGTGCGGAGGCGGTCGGCCCGGACCTTCCCCAACATTATAGGTATGAAATTCAACAGGTAAATAGGCCGATACGTACCCGGATCTTCAGGAGGGCGGCCTGGCTTGAGAAAGACTACGATTTCGGCGTGTCGCCAATCCCTAGGCAAAATGCGCTGCTCCAAGGCCTCGTGTAGCGCCTTGAGCAGATGAGGTCTGGGAGTCCCCATATGGGGGCACATGAAGTTGCACGGGAACCCGTTTTGGCCTGGTGCACGACCCGGGTGGGTATTGGCCAACGCCGTCTGCAGCTCGTCCAGGCAAATGGGTTTGTCCAGGGCGTCGCTTTGCTCGTCTGAGAGGCGGCGAGGAGGAATATCTGTGAAGAAGTCATCTATAAGGGGTTCGGCTATTACCTCGCATTCTGAATAGAGCGCCGCATAGAAATTGGCAAAGGCCTGAACCACAGCCTCAGGGGAGGCGCACATGTCGCCATCGGGGACCTCAATAGGGGAACCTGCGTCGGGGATGCTCTGGCCTGGCAAAGCCTATGGAGCATCTGTCCAATTGATAAATCATATATTGGGTAGCTAACCAGGCCTCTTTGGCGCTATCCGTATGCAGCTGATGTAGCTGCTGCTGAACATGCAGCATATTGCGGCGGGCGTTGGAGTCAGAGCCCTCCACCATTAGGGATTGCAGTTGGACCTGTCTGTCTTCCAGTTCCTGTATCTGTGCCAGGAGGCGCTGTTTAGCCCCGTGCGATAATTTATGTCAGCCCCTCTAATCGTGGGCTTGAAAGCCTCCCGGAGGGTGACTGGGGACGGGGAGGTACCGACATTGATGCTAAGATAATAGTCAATTGCCGGATGTAACATCTCCTGATACACGGCGCCTCGGAGTTGCCAGGGGGATATGCGCCACCGATAGGGGGCTCAACGAGACTGCAGGCGCAGCTTGAGTTGGACCGGCGAATGATCGGAGAGACCCCTGGGCATGATGGAGGCATGTGTCACCCTATGTATGTAGATGTGTGGGAGGAACAGATTATCCAGGCGTGAAAACGTGGGGTGGACTGATGATGCATATGTGAACCCGGCTTCTGAAGGGTGAAAGGCCCGCCACGAGTCTGCCAAGCCCAATTTATGTGCCAGTACGTTCAGTTTGGATCTAGAAGGGGGAACATCTGGAGGTCTAGCGTGCCACCTATCTAAGGGGTCCATGATGTCATTCCAATCACCACCCAGTATCATCAGGCATCCCGGGAGATCTTCCCATAGCTGTGTCAGTTTGTCTATGAATGTCTGGCCCAGCGGTGGAGGTGTGTAGACACTTCCAATTGTGATCTGTTCTCAGGCTATGATGCCAGAGACAACCGTCAAACGGCCACCCGGATCTAACCAGTGCTGTGTAACCTGGAGCGGCACTCTGCGGTGAATAAGCACTGCTGTGCCACGCGCCCCCCTCATAAAGCCAAAGTGGTATACCATGGCGACCCATATCAGGAGAGGCAAGGGGCTTTAGTGCCCAGAAGATACGTCTCCTGTAATAGTAGGATGTCTGCCAAATAATGCTTCGCTAGATGAAGATCCGCCCCCCGTTTGACCTTGTTCAGTAAACCCCGCACATTCCAGGTAAGAATGTTGAGTTCCCCAAATGGAGAATCACCCCCTGTGTGGGCCATTCCTAGTCCTCAAAGTGTATTGTGATAGCTGATGTGAGAATGACGGAGCATAGAAGTGGTGCATGGTGCGTAAAACAAAGAACTAACAACAAACAACCCCCACCCCCCATACTTCCAGGAACAAGGAGTATCTGTCGCGGTGGAATCCCGTCCCAGGCCCCAAACATGGTGACTCAAGCGGTTCCTCAAATGGATCCCCCCCACCCAACATCACCCAACATTACCCAAAACTTTTAGGGCGTGCTATGTCCGATACCTTCCAGGACTGATAGTAGAGCCGCACCCTCGCGTAGGCTCACCCCCAATGGCGGATTCCGCAGCTCCAGGCAGGACTGGCAGTCTCTGATGGTATCCGGGCAGACCAGGCTTATGCAGCGGTCTAAGAGCTTCGGGCCTCGGGTGGAGCCCCGCCAGGCCCAGAGCGCCGTCCTCGAAGGCACCAATGCACACGGAGGTGGGGGATGGGCACCACAATGGCGCCTCGGCGGCGATGTAAGCCGTCCGCTCCGTCTGCGCACACAGCCGCTCTCAGGGACTGACCTGCTTCTCGTGCCCCCAGGGCACTGGACTTGGCCACCGCGGCTGTCTCCCCGGCGATGAAGGTAAATGGCAGCCGCAGCACAGCCCCCCTCCGCTGTCGGGCTCGTGCACGGCCGCCGTTGGTCGGGAGTATATCAAGGCTTCCCAACCCTCCACCGCCACCAAACCTCGTCTGCAGGGCCGCGGTGTGCCCCACGGCAAGTGACCCACAGGAACAGCAGCTGGGGTCAAGGATTATGGCCCTTGGAAGGAGCGAACTGCGGAGCTCTAGGAAGACGCGTCCACCATGTTCGGCTCCGAAGCCACGCCCCCATAGGGGTTATTTTGACATGTAAACATTTTCAGTTTTATTTGGCAACAGATGATAGGCCTGTAGGCAAGCTTGCACTGTCACTGTAGTGGATGCCACAATGGGTGCCACAGTCCACTAGTGACATTTTAGTTATAGGCCCTGGATACGCTCTGTACCATATTGTAGGAACTTATGCCAAAGTTAAATATGCCAATTAGGGGAACATCACCATGTTGAAAGCGGAGCACAGGGTAGCAGGGGTAAACTGCACAGAGTTTTACAGTCAGCAAAAATATAGGGTCCTGCAAAAGGCAAATATTCCGAGGTGGCAATGCAGAGAGGGCAAATTTCCTACAGTTTGGTTGTTATGTCACAACACAAATGCATATTGTCCCATAGAAATTTCACATGGTAGAATAATCACCAGAATGGTAAACACCTACTTCTTTACTTCAGCAGAAAATAGAAATGTAACCATTTAGGAAGCCATATTTGAGAAACGTACAGCTTTTCGGATCTCTAAAAATTGCAAGCCAAGTGAGATAATTTAGTTTATGCACCAGAGTCCAATTCTGAACTTGAAAGCTTACACCAGGACAACATAGAAGGCCAGAAGTCTAATGTCTCATTAAATAAATGCCAAATGGATCCTACAGAAGACTGAGTTATTAAACTATCCTTTCAAAACATAACCCCCAGATGAAACATCCTACCTCATCTGTAACAGAGTGAGCTGCCTCCCATCATGCAATTGTAGGAAGAGGATGATGATTTCCTTATCAAGACTTACCTTTCACATAGATTACAAATGCCTTTCTATGCTAAAGATGGGAGTACCGATAAAATGTTAAGATACAATAAACACTAGATCAGTAAAAACATGAGTTAAAAGAAAGTCTAACGCAGTCCTACATACATAAGAGGTCAGTTTTTATGGTCAAACACGTTCTCAAAATCATGCTTTCATGCAGGGAACAGGTAATGTGCATTCTACAAACAAGCAAAATCAAAAATGTGGCACTGCTGGACAAAGTGATAGTGGGAAATAATGCAACCGGGGCTATTTCTAAGGGAGTAATACTGTAGGCTTGGTGTGGCAGACATTTGCAGTAAGCAGTGTAGTACAAGCCTATTGGCCTCGAGACGTACTTTTCAGCTTACAAGTTCTGTTTTTGTCTCGAGGTGCAGCGAAACGTTTTGAGTGTGCCATTTGACGGAGAGCATCTATTAGGTCCAAAAACTGGCACAGTACAGTAACAAATTAAAAGGTACAAAGACTGCTAAATCTATGGAGCATTACAGTGACAACATACATTTTAACAAGACGCAACAAACACACTAGTGGCACGGCAGAGTCGTTCATATCAAACACTATAAACCTATCATTAAAATAACAATTCAGACATCCTAAACAACACAGAAGGTACATTTGAATTGCAACACCAAATTAAGAGGGAGTTGGCTTCACTAAGAGGTGGCCCAAATTCTGCACAATGACTGGTCTAATTTTTCCTGATCATTCAACACCAGTATTTCTGTAGAGGTGCAATGAAATAACTTCAAATCAACTGGTTATTTGTGTTCAAGCAAATGCCATCAAATCATCCAAGAAGCAAGGACAGACTTTCTGCTGTCCTGAAGTCTAGGATTACATGCAGTCTCAAACACCTAGATTGGTTTGAGACTATAACTAACACCTTCTACTCTAAAATGTAATCTCCAGAAACTTCAGCGGCAGTTCAGAAGCGGGTATTCTCCGGAATATAAGGTGATTCGCTTCACCCAGGCATCCTAAAATGCCTTTAAAATTGAATTGACGAAACACTCTACAAAATAACTTTTAAATAGCGTTAACTGCTTCACCGACCCGCTGGGATGTAATAACACTAGCCTATGCGGCACTTTCAAGATAATGTCCAATAGTTGGGTTAACTTTCCACTGGATGATGCAGAGTTTTCTCCACCTAGCCACTACCCTGAGAAACGTTACCCAGCTCCCATAGCTAGGCTTCCTAAGCTGGAAATGATTACAACTGAAAACACACAGAATCTTATTTCAGTAATTATGGAGAAGGGAATCTGGCTCTACACTAGACCCTTGTCCACTTTGTGTTATTGCTTCCATGTCCAACTTTAAAACTGCTCATCTTACCCCAATGTGCTACTTTTCACGCACCACCTCCTCAGTTCCTCTTAAGCAGAAACTTGCAGCGGTTCCCCTTCTAGAAAAAAGTCAGCAAATCCAGAGAAACTGATCAATTATAGACCCATAGTTGTACTCCTCTTTGTAACTAAACGCATTGAAAAAATTGTTGCTTCTCTTGTGATCAGTTTCCAAGAAACCAACAGCTATCTATATAAATCTCAGTTTGGATTCAGAGCTCACTAGACAGGACTTCTTGTGGTCAATATCAGCGTAATTGGCTGCACTGATCCTCCTTGATATGTCGACAGCCTTTGATATGGTTTTTAATACCATATTATTACAATACCTAATAGATACTGGTATACGTGACTCCACATGGAATTAGTTTCACTCCTTATTGGATTGAGCTCGACATATTTTTTTGCATCTCTTAAAATCATCCACTTTTTCTTCATGTGGTGTGCCCCAGGGATCATTACTTAACATCACACCTTTCAATATTTACTTCACTCCTCCCTTTGATCTGATTAGATCCTTTGGTTTCTGCACAGTGTCATGTGCTAATGAGTCAAGACCGATAACATGCATAGCACCCAAAACTGTTTTTCTGTATGCACTTCAGTTGTGCCCTCCTGGATGCACAAAAACATTCTAAAGCTGAATTTGCATAAGACTGAGATACATGTATTCAGGGCCCAACTTCTGCTTAGTGCACTGTTTGATGGCCTGTTTAAAAAGATGTTTTTCCAGCACTCACTTCTTGCGTCTGGAACTTGGGCATCTTGTTTGACAATAAACTGGCCTTTGTGCCATAAATCTCTCACATTACAGCCACTTGTATTATGATCATGTTCATACAAAATTCTCCTCTTTATCCCGTTTTCCTCGTGCAAATATGTTGGCGAAGTGTTGGTTATCTCCCACCTGGACTACTGAAATCCACCTTTCAAATCCACAATCAGGCAATCTCAATAATTGTATGTGAAAAAGAAAAGAACCAAGCTAGATTTTTATAGAAACTGATATGCTGAAACTAGAAAAAGGCATGAAGTCTGATCTAGGATGAGGAGGGGACATTGGCTTAGGATGGTGCAACAGGAGTACAGATGTGTTGCACAAGCTAATTTCCTTAACTCCCAAAAGAGGCTATAAGATGTGGACAATAAGTCCCTAAAACTATTGTGCTAGCTGGATCGTAGAGACACTAGTAGAAACCGAGTGACGGAGGTAAGGTTCAGCTCAAGGAAAATAGGGGACGACTGGGACGTGGCAGAAGCCTTTACAGAAGATTATCAATAGGTGTACATGCCCGAAAAGGGAAGGTCTCCAGAGGAAGTTGCCCACTTCATCAAAGGCATACAACTCTCACAGCTTGCATCTGAGGGCAGACTTAGAACTAGCTTCCCCAGTGACCACTGACTGCATAGTATTCACTTCCCATATGGGAACTCACTGAAATTCCTCACTCAGCAAGGCAGCTGCTTTCATTACTGAGGAATTCAATGAGAGCAATGCACTCTTACATCTCTTAACACCTTCATCAATGGCCAGATTCCAGGAATATGAGGGCCTGCAGAAGAATTGGGGAAAGGGGACTGTTATAAGAGAGGAAATAAAGACAATGAACTCCATTACTCCGATTTGTCAATTCTACTGTTCATCAATGTTTCCAGGAAGTCATGGATATCTAAAGGCAAAGACATCTTTATTAACTTTCCATGGAGATTTGCACTTAACTGTTATAGTGAATGGATAATTCTTAGCAATATCGCTGTATAGCTAACTCTGTACTTTGATGTAGAACTTGTAATTCCTGAAACTAAACATACAAAAAACGAGTACCTCAATCTTCGACACTATGCTGTCTCTGTGGAAGATGAGTGTGTAAATTATATTTCATTTAATTAAAACCATAGTTGTTTTACATGCAAAAAAAGGAATTAATGGTCTAAAACCTTTACAGAATGCTGTGCCTTAAAAAATAGTTACATTATATTAACAACAAACTTTGAAGAAGAGTAAGCTAATACATGTGGTAGCACATAAAAGAGAGAATAACTGAGTAAAACAGAATTGTATTATTGCAATTTAAATGGTTTGCATTGATTCTTAACAAAGTGCTAAAGGGAGCTGTTGTGTAGTTTCTACCAATCCGTTGGATCTGCGCATTGTTTGGGCAACATAAACTAAGGGTTTGGTGTCTAGACTGATTCTGGACACCCCCACAGGATATGATAGCCTATAGACCAGCTAGCCCACAGTGCCACAGTAAGCCCCCCTAACCTACCAGGGTTCGAATGGTTTCTGGCAAACATGAACATGACAACCCTGACCCCTCAGGGATTGTGGAAACAGTGCACAACCTTTCACTCCGTCACTCGTGCTCACTTATTCTCAGAGAAAAATACAGAGAATGCACAGTGGGATGTTTTCAATAATATTTATTGAACCAACATTATTCTTGCATAAAATACTTATGCTGCAATGATTAGTAGACAGAAGCAGATAAACGTGGTTACAAGCACCAAAAGTGTAAATAGTAGATATAGTTCTACCATGGTGCTAAAATAATGTATACATGCAGGCATATAACACAAGGCAGTAATTGAGCGTTCTCCTATGATGCAGACCCTACTGTGAATGTACCAAGAGTGTGTGAAGGTGTAAAGCCAAGAATCCTCCCAAGGAACGGACCAACTCTTGGTCACGAACTGGACACCCCTCACATGGTGGATGGTGATTTCTCAGCATGGAAGGGCATTGGTGTCTGCGGAAGTGCCGCTTCTACCAATCTATTGGGATGCTCATCTTTTATGATGCAAAGCAGCCTTGCAATGTGCGTATAGATTAGCAACATAGATAGCCCTGTGGCCTGTGGATGAAGATAGTGATAACATTTGTAAATAGTGCATAACGAGACCTTGTACATGATGTTCAGGGCATTGTGATAATGTTGTGCGAAGCTAGATGTGAAAACAAGTTTAGTTTCAGAGAAATTAATACAACATTGTTATGCATGTAAATATGTGTAAAAGGTCACAGCTGAAAATGTTATTTGTGAGGACAGTGTACGAAATAAGCTGCTTCGCTACATAGACCTAACTTGGGAATATAACAAAGCAGGATAGCAAAATTGCCCTTGCAGCTAGTGCGTGCAGCTTAAAGATTTTATATTTGTTAAAAACCTGTTACCAGCAAACAAGTTTATTGCAATTACCACATGCATAGTTGTTAAATTACCAATGATACAAATATACATCGAGATTTACTGGTCTGATAATGCTGTATAGCTGATACGACTTCTTTCTTAGCACTTCCTGGAGATGTATTAACTAGTCTATTCCCAAAGAACCATTATTAAGTCTATCAGCTGCATTTTCCTGTGCTACTTAAGGAGACATGCGGTTTAATTGAGATTGTTTTCATGACTGGTGTATATTTACTCTAACTTAGACAAGGTTTGCATGGAGTTGTGTGCATATGAATATTATCGTTCCCATGGCTGTTCCTCCTTCCCGAGATTTGCCAGACCCAAGCCCTCCACAAGGTTGGCCAATCATACATCAGTTTATCGGTCTCTCTCCAGACTCCGTCACCCTATCTAAGTCCCCCTGCAGGGTCACATTAAGATCCTCTCCAATGAGAAGCAGCAATTCTGGGCCACTCGTAATCCAGTCCCCTCGGAGATCCAACCCCTCTGTTTGTAATCCAGACGGAAGATACCAAGTCTTCTCCATAGCAGATCCCCTGTACTGCCTCCTGACATCCATCCTTGTGGACCCATGTTTTGGAAACCTCCAGCGGGAGGGATCTAGAGACCAGAATCTCTACACCTCTTGAGTTTGGAGAAAATTCCACATGACCCAGTAATTTGTACCTCCCCTAGTTGAAAAATCCATAATTGTTACCCAACAAGTCAGTCTCCTGCAGCAGAATGATATCAGTGTAATGCCTGATCAGGTATTTCAACACTATTCTCCTTTTCAGTTTATTGCCCAAACTATTTACAATCAGGGAGAGTACATTTAAGGTTCGATTGGGGGTGAGTCTTTATTGTGTGGCGTTTGTGTCCCATATAGCACACAATCATTGATCGTTGGTGTCCCAACTCTGCTCAGCCATACTGCCCGCTCAAACAACCATACCCCAAACTGCCTACCCCATCCAAACCCCCACACCCAATCACCTCATGTTAGAGACCTTGCCCTCCATGACCGTCGTTAGAAATCAATTCTCCAAGTAGAGTTCAATACTTCAGCCCTCAGCCTTTTCGGGGACTCACAGCAGTCTCATGTTGTTACATCGAGATCTATCTTCAGCATTGTCGATTCGGTCTTGCAACCTGTCTATGGTTTTCTGCATAGAACGGGTCATTTTATTATTTTCAGAGACTGTGTGCTTCAGTTGGGCCACAGCATTTTTTGTTTCTGCCACTCTGTCCACCAGTTTCCTGTAATCTGCACAGAGGACCCCCTGGTCCAGAGCCACTGCATCTATTTTGCTTTCCAGAGCCATTTTGGTATCACTGATGACTGCCAAGTTTGCCGCTGTAAAGACCTCAACGTCCAGGCAGTGTCTTGTCTGCATCCTGAAGGGCTTCCTGAGATTGTAGGATATCAACAGTTGGGCTTAATTTCACAGACTTTTTGCATACCATTATGTCATGTGGCCCACATGGCTTTATCCCCTGGACTCCCAGACCGTGACGCGTAGCTTCTGTTTGGGGTCACACCTTTCTTGGCAGTAGTTCGTCATCAGAATCGAAGGAGCCGTCCTACATGGGGTCCTCTGCCACTACCCACAGCCTCCAGACCCTCATACCCTGCAGGCCGATTCCCGAGTCGCCCAAAGACCAGGTGAAAGCCAGCCCTAAGATGGCAAGCGCAGCACCCCCCGCTGTTGACATGAGCATCCCTGGCTTACCTCCTCAGCCAACGTCTGAGCTGGGCCATGGGGCCACACCTGTAGTGTCTGCACTCTCTGGTTGGTCTTGGTGTTGGGTATAGTTTTCCTCCCAAAAGTCCAGCCTTGCCATCAGATCTTTGTTCCCCCCGTGCAAAGGAGGATGCTGACGCCAGTGGCTGCCCACTTGTCTCACCAGACAACTGCCCCACAAAATGTAAGGCCTCTTCCTCCTAGCGCTCGACCACCTCCTGGTGCCTCCTCTGTACATTCCTCTTGTGCCCCCAGCACTCTACAGGCATGCCTCAGTGCCGCCTTCTCTGATGGTGGCTTCTAATGTCCAGGTGCACGCAATTCTTGCAGTGCCCAGGAGCCCTATGGTGGCCGCCGCCCTAAGCAATCACTGTTTTTGGGTCTTGGGTGGGGAGCCACAAGGCTGCCTTGATCAGGTGTAAATAACAGATGGGGGTGTTGCCACTGTCTCCTTACTTGCAGAGGTCCCCAGTGCCCAGGCACCTCTATGATCCCTGGGTGCCTTTCGGGTGCCCCTTGCAGTGCGTGTCCCCGCCTCTGTGCTGCAGCCAGCATTTAGGGCTCTCGTGGCCACCACTGCCAGTGATAGGCACTGCCTCCAGGTCCTGAGTCTGGCTTGGTGCCACCCACGTCGCAGACAGACACATTGTGAGATGCTCCTTCTCTTTTTGGGCCAACAGCGGCCCTCATTGCATTGTGAGATTACTGCCTATTACCGTGCTGGGGCCTCTTTCCAACCGATTGATAAATGAGTAGAGGGATTTTTGGGTTTTGCTGTTACAAGCCTGTGCAAGATGAGTTATAGTGTCTGTAACCCTGGGCGTAGTTCGCGTAGTAGCGCTACGCAAAGTGCACTACGCGAGATACAAGTAGCACTACGCGAACTGCGTAGTGCGCTGTTCGCGATGATTGCACAGTGCCGGATGATTGTCTGCACTGTGCAAACATTGACACGGCATCTTGCACAGTGCAAGCTGTCGTTTTCTGTCACTCGAGTAGATTTTTACTCGAGCGGCAGCTTTCTCAACGCGGACTGGTAGTTTCTCATCGCGAGCGGTCGCGAGCATACACGTCCACTCGCAATGAGAAACCTGACCTCCCCGCGTTGAGAATCTCACCGGGAGGTTTATTTTCCACGCTCGCGATCGGCAACTTGATGTTGCTGATCGCGAGCGAGGAAAAAGTCTCGCCGGGATATCATTTTGCTCGCCCGCGGTTGCCAAATTGACGTTGAGGACTGCGAGCGAGCAAAAAATGCCAACTACGCTACGCGATTTTGCACTGTGCTACGTGTAATTCGCGTAGCGTGAAGTAGCACAAACTACGCAAACTTTGCGAGCGTAGCGTAGTTGTCCGCCCAAGATTAGTCTGCATGAGGAGTTTCTTGTAGCACTGATAATTAACAAATGTTAGAGTTTTAATCTCTGAAATGTTCATAGTAAATGTTCAAGTACCTCTATGGTAGTTTCCACCAATCAACAGGACTTTTAGAAATACTTTACTATATTACCTTTTTTCTTCAGAACAATTTAAAGGAAGCAGGTGGTCTTTAGCAACAGAAATCCTCGATCCACAAAGTAAGGACCCATCCACAGCAACGTTATTTCACAATTGTTTTGCAACAATACCCTGGGTCATGAGAAAAGTTAGACCCAATTATCCAAACTAGTGGAAAATTAATTTTGTTGTTGGGGCGCAATCACATAATATGTTCTCTGTACATGCGAAGCCTTAGTCCAGGCAGAGTCAACATTACACAAGGACTGCTTGCCTTTCCTTCCCTCAAAAGGTGCTGGCAAGTTTCAGGTATCGCTCCTCCTTGCTTGCCAAGTTCCAAGAGCTAATCGATGCCTCCACCCCTGCTTCTTAGCAGATACTGACCATTTACCTCTGGTCTCATTTCAGAGCCTTTAGTATGCACTTTTTGTCCTAGTTAAGAAGGATTAATTAATCTAACTTGGTTGGGAAAAGTATAACAATATTTCATCTCAGAAATTTTAAAAACTATAAATATTAACTTATTTCTGGTCTCACATTTTGCATTTAAAGGTCACATGACATAAATATTATGAATACTGAATTAATAGCCCCCACCAGACCCAAGATAATCATGTAATGCACTTCGCTTTATTAGTGGATGCTGAAGCAAAGCTGTGTGGCATGCAAGGCCATTGAACACGTACTTGCTGGGAATGAGCTATTGATTTGGTTTTCGTTATGTAATATCTTACAGAACAGTCCTATAACTCACATATTTGTAACTGGGCAAGAGATCGTGTACTATTTCATTTTATTGATACTGTGTAACTTATTATTATATGGTTGTGGCAATGTCTTGTGGCAGTCTGGCTGCATGACCTGAAGTCAGACTGCACCCACATTAGAAGGTAGTGCATACATATTAGAAGGTAGTGCATATCTATCACCTTGAAATTTCTTTTTTTGCTTAAAAACAATTTCAAAATGGTCACCATGTGTATGCAAATGGTGGCTGTGAGAGATTGTGTTCTGACCAAGTTGAACCCCCCACTAAACTTTTTGGTTTTGGACCACCTGCTTTTTGGACCTCTGCTGTGAGTGAGTCTCACTCACTGTAAGCTTCTGTAAAATGAATTGGAGTGTTAATTGCAAGTGCTCACCTTGTAAAATAATATTGTAAGCAGCTAGGTCAAACAGCCCTGTGCTGGTTACAAGTGAACACTTACACATCCTTGCGTTGAGCGATTAGGACTAAATCTTTCTGGTATCTGCACACAGGTAGCCTGTCGTGGATGGGACCTAGAGGAAACTGGTTTTGGCCTGTACGGGCCTTATAATTTAATTGGGCATCCAAAATCAAACATCAAGCATCAAACATGTTGGAATCCGACCCCAACACCGATTCTAGTGTTGGATGTAGGATCCCATGTACTAGTGGGCTCCCCTAGGGAGCCCCCCTATATTTCCGGTACCAGCCTTTCAGGTTCTAACAGCCAGCTTGTGCTTCTGCCTACCACAGACACCATTCTGCTCTCCTGTTGCTGAGCCAGGCTCGAGCAGGGGAAGGTTGAACAATAGGTTTCCAGTCACAGGGAGGTGTAACCACCACCCAGACAGGACTTAGTGTGCTTGGGTGGGGGTGCTTGCCAGCGCCACCAGACTCCTTTGAAGGGCACATTTGGTGCCATCCCTGCATACACCTGTTAAAACCAGTACAGGTAGCTATTGGCTCCCACTCTAGCACGAAACTGGACAAACGGCATGAGAGTATCTTCCCCTCTGTCCAGCCCCTCCTCTGGGAGGGATCTCTGAATCATCCCAACCCTTTCCCTAGGGTACTTAATGACTCACCTGTGGGTGGCTCTTAGTATTCATCGTGGGACAAGATTCAAATCCAAAACCACTTATTCTTCAACCATCTGGGCACTTTGGACTTCATTGGACTTCGCTTTGAGGAACCGAGACTGCACCAGGAAGACTCCTGCTGCTCCTGATCTTGTTACCTGCCAGTCTTCTGCGTCAACTGTGCCTGTGATCCATACAGGTTCTTCTCCAGGCCTGTGGACATCCAAGATATCCGAAGGAATCTCCCTTGGAGTGAAGGAGTCACTCTCCTGCATCTGTAGGCACCGCAACCAAGCTGACCAGTCTGCTGCTCCTGATGTCACACGGACTCCGAGAGGCTCAGCAACACAGGTGGTGGTTCTGCAACTTCCACTAAGAAGGGGGACGCCTGTGATTGGATAAGGGCAGGTAAAACAGGGGAACTAAGAATTACCGAAAAGAAAGGAAAATACCTGCCACAAATTGATAAAAGAACAAGGCCCTATACAGGGTCCAAGCAATTAATACCCACGGCCATTTATTGATCTTTTAATTATTTTTTATTATATCATTTTTTATATTCAAAACAACACGATCATACTAGCACTCACTCAACAGCGAATGATCATGTTGTTTTGAAGGAGCTGTGTGGGATTGTTAGCAACTTTATGTATATGAATCTTGTAATGTTTTGATATCCACCTATGGTTTTTGATGTTGACCAATACACGCAAAAAATCACTGTATATACATATAAAAAATGATATAATAAAAAATAATTAAAAGATCAATAAATCTATTCATATCATTACTTAGTTGTTCATTGTCCTGGTTTGCCTACTGGCCGTGGGTATTAATTGCTTGGACCCTGTATAGGGCCTTGTTCTTTTATCAATTTGTGGCAGGTATTTTCCTTTCTTTTCGGTGGTTCTGCAACTCCCTTGAAGCCTGCACTGTCTTCTCAGCAAGTTTGAAGTCTGTATCCCTTGTCTGAACAGCTGAAGCAGTACCCATGTGCACGCATCGACTTGCCGTTGCCAAGGCTTGTTGACTCTCTTCAGAGATCTTCAGGCTCCAGGAAGCTCCAGCATCTCTTGTTACCAAGCTCTATGTCTTCACCGCATCCTCTGCACCGTGGGCCTGCATTCTTGGTGAGCTGATCGTTGTTCTCTTGTGACACCCATGCCTTCGGCCTGTGGGTCCTCTTGAGGGTCTTCTTTGGCTTCAGTGGGCTCCCCTGTTTGCTCAGGGCCTGCTCTGACTCTCCTGTGTTGGGTGAGTCCCTTGGACCTTGCTGGTCCCCACACTGCACCTTCTTCGCTGTCCTCGTCTGTTGCTGCTGCCAAGGCTTGTTGGTGCTCCTGCCTAGGTCACCGTCAACTCTCCTGCATCTTCCATCATCGGAGGGTGCTCGTCTTCCGTGCCTCCTGGTCACTCCTGAGTGGCATAGACTCTGTCCCCTCTGCTTGCAGGTACCTCTCTTCCTGAGTCCAGCCTTGGATTCCAACTGACTCTTTCACCTTCTTCGCCAGCGGCAACTTTACTGAAGTCCTCCATTGTGGTCTACAGCGGTTTCCGATGTCACTTCGCACCGATGTATCCGGCTCCATGGTGTAGGTATCCTGGTTCTCGGGGTATCCGCGGGTTGAGTGACTCTCCAACCTTCCATCTTCCACGAGGTTTCTTCAGGGTCCTCTGGGAAGGGTCCTTCTTCTTGAAAACTGCAACTGCGACTTCCCCATTGACTTGTATTGAGCATGCGGTCATGTTTCCACTCTGCACATGGCCTCTGTGGGGTTTCTGGGTACTTACCTTAGGTGGTTCCTTGGGTCCCCCGCACTTCTAAGTCTTCTGGGTCCAGTCTCGACTTTGGTCGCGGTTTGTATTCCACGTTCTTAGTATATAGTTTGGTCCCCCCCCCCCCCCAGAGACCACTGTGTATTTGTGCTACTTACCTGTTTTATTGTTGAGCTATTGTGTGTAGTATGATTAGATCTCCTGGTAGGGGATATTGCAATGTGTTAGCGAGTGTTTATAATAAATACATATCTTTATAACTGCACTGTGTGGTCCTTTTTCACTTAACCTACACTGTATGATTAGTACTGGTAAAACAAGTTGCTTTACACTCCGTCTGGACTAAGCCTGAAGGCTGCTCTCCACAGCTACCACTTAGAGAGCTTTCTATGACTGTCTAAGACCACTAAAATTAAGGGTTGTCTGGATTAGTGCAGGGTGCTTCATTTAAATAAGTGTGCATCATATACTGAGCCAGCCTCATACAACAGTGCTCTGATTAGACTGCATAGGAACAAGGTACAGGGTTTCTTAGGGATACATTCTACATAACAGAATACAGCATACGCTTTGTTTCCACAATGTTGAGAATATATTTGTTTGTTCGTTGTCTTTTATTCAACTGCGCTGTTTGTCGACAATCTATTTATTTCATTTTTTTGATTCACCTGCACTGTTTCTAATAATCATAATTGTTATGCATTTACTGTATACTAAAATGTTATATAATAAACATGGATATGTTTATTACACACTATCATAGTATAAAATGTTAGTGCGTATACTAAAAGCTTGATTGATTAGCTAAGGAAAGAAACGTCCTAGCTAACCTCCCACCAGAAGTTATTCTTAAGGAAAACTACTACTTAACGCAATACAAAGATCAACTGAGAACATGCATAAATAGAAGAATGACGATGATTCCAAACGTATAAATGAAATCATCAAGAGAGATATGTTGATTAAGAAGTAAAACATTACTGGAACGTGAACAACGATGGGTCTATAGATCGAAAACCCATATTTCGGGATTAAATGATTCCATACCATGGAATCAACTAAACAGAAACAGTTGACTTAGCGTATATGATCAAAAAAACACATGATTCCCCACTTGGATATTACATTGACGTGTATAAAATACCTGACTAATGTGCAAAAAAGATGGGTATTGCGTCTACTAACCCAACGCTTCACTAACATTGTAAATAGGGTAAGCCACCAGACACTAATTTCAATACAATTCGTTGACCCAAAAAAATATATAAAATATAAGGCCGCGTAATTTCTTCTGTTTCCGAGTGATCACATATGGGGCGCTCATACAGAACACCAATGAGGGCGCATGTAATAAGTTAAAGTGTAACGCACCTAAACTAAGATAAAATGTTGTGAATTACAGTTTCCAACATTTATTAAGAGATTCAAATTGTATCGCAGATGTTAAGAAACGTTAAATACGGGAATCACAGGTGTGTGAACACGTCAAATACGAGAATCATATTTCCCCAAATTATCGATATTAAAGACTGCAACTTTAGAGTTGCTATGGGGTTATGAGTCTAAAAAACATAGTGTGAAAGCGGAAGGCGCCTGTTACTACATTTCCCATCCTCCCCCAGCGGGGCGCGATGACATGACAACGCGATCCCGGAAAATGGCGGGGGCAAGTATTTCCAATAGAAGATGTTTGTACATGTCAAAATACGAGAATCACATTTCCTTAAAATATCAATTTTAAACACTGCAACTTTAGAGTAGATATGGGGTCCTGAATCTAAAAAAGTAAAAGCGGAAGGCGTCTGTCACTACATTTCCCATCCGCCCCCAGCGAGGCGCGATGACACAACGCGACCCCGAGAATGGGCGGGGTCATGTATTTTCAATCGATGATGGGTTCCTTTTTGCTCCAAGCCGTTGGGACCCTCTCCAAATAGGAAGAATCGCGGGGCAGGACCCTTGATGGTGTGAGTAATTATGGACAAAACAACAGCCGGCAGGTACAAGCGAGCTCCGGTCCTCTTTGGAGAGTCCCCGCCACCTTTACTCACCGCCATTTCTTTTCCTTTCTTTCTCCCATTCCATTTTGTTTTGGATTTCTAACCTACTGTCAAAACCATGATTTATATGGCCGCATACATTATCCTAGCACAAACAGTGTTTGACTACAGGGCTACCCCAGTGTAAGGTGGGGTCCCACCTGAAGTATAACCTCTCCCAAAATGGGGTAAGGAATGTGTGTGTGTAGATATACTTTTAAAATACCACATGGATGAGAGAGACCGCGATTTCATATTGGCATGTATGCGTGAGTAAGAATGACACGGATGTTTCATTAGTGTTGAACACATACTAGTGTGAGAAAGGTGACAGTATGGGACAATTTGCCGCCACCATACGGGTAATACACAGATTTGAGTGTGTGATAGAAAAATGCAAGTGCATCACACAGATTACTGCGTTTGTCACCTTCATACCATTTTAACATGGGGTAACAGTACAACGCACGATGATTTGAGTAATATGAACATAAATACAAAGGTGGATTTTGTTGTTTCTTTTTCTTTCCGCAGATGGAGTGATTTAACTGAAAGAAAAAGTCCAAGTACAACTAAGCAGCAGCTATCTGCCCTTATTCAAAATAGTATGGGGAAATTCTCTTACTATTCCTTTTCCCAGGGGGCAACAATTACCACCCTGAAGAAAGGCTAGCACCCTTCATGGGGCACCAGCGGACTGAAACATGTTGGCAATAGGGTCTTAGGACCATAATATCCCTTTTGACCCGAATTTTCCTTTTTAATATCCCTGGCAGATCCAAGAATGAAGGGAAACTGGGATCTGACAGTGGATTTTTAAATCTTTATCCCCCTGGCCAAAAACATCTTACTAAGCGCTCCCTGAAATAGGGTTTTCCACCAGTGTTAGTTCAGGAATTGTCCTAAAAACTTAACCTGTCCCAACGGTTAAATAACCAGGGGAGTACTTTTTGTGAAATAGTGCTACAACACGGGACCGTGCACTCCCCTCTTGAATTCCTCTCGGCCCTTCAACGAGCGAGTAACTTCTCTCGCTTGATTTGTGTACCACGATTAAGAAGTAAAGTCAAACTTAAAAATCCTAATTTTTTTTTACAATCAGCCTCTGCTTTAATGCAAAGAAAGTATCACAATCACAGTTTAAAGTGAATGAAAAATCTGTATGCTCTATATTTAATGGTGCTCCAAAACATAATCAAAACACATGTCCTTTAAAAATCAAACGGGACAAAAAAAATGAAAAGAAGAATTATATTCAAGAAATGACCCCTGTTGGACTGCTTTTAACTCTGATACTAACCCAGCCAATGTTCAGCGAACAGCAGCTGATCTGTTAATCTCCCACTACACCAGAGGCTACACAAATAACTGAATTTACAAAATAATCATTGAGAATACTAGACATCATATCTTTTCTCTGCATCCATTGACCCGGCATTTCAGTCAAAAGATATCTCATACAAGGGATTTCTTTTTAATGGGAGACTCTGTCACCTAGATGGCTCACTCTAGTTGGCCGAACAACAGGGATGACAATTTTCCCACAATAAACACCCTAGTGGTTGATGTCCTCTAGGTATTTTATGACAATAAGTGCCGGAAACGTAATGGATCAAAACCTTTATGGCTCCTTGGTGTTTTAAGTGCATTCTCTAGTAGGCAGCTGGATTTTTTAAGCCCTCATAGCGTAATCGAAAGTCCGCATAGAATAACAATGGCAAAAGTTTAATTTGTCAAAATATAGCTATTAAATTATGGAAAATGTTGATCATATGAGGGAAATTGGTGAAGACGTTATTTAAAGTAGACCACAAGAAGGTAGAACTAATTGAATGCTCTTAAAGACTTATTCAAGCCTGTAGCCTCTGATACCTTTTACATGATCTAAATCTACAGAATATGCAGCACGGCATCGAACTGTTAGTTTGAGATATGATGGAAGAATAGTAAAAATATTGTGCTCCAAAAGAATTGTCTTGAAGCACTACTTATGTTAGAGGAAGACAAAAATTCATAGTTACCACTACTTGCGTTGAACAACAGTTATATTTAGTCCAAAAATCACATTAGGAAGCTGGAATGTCACTTGGGTCTTGCAAGTAAAAAAGACTATTTACTCTAAACAACCTGTGGTTTTCTGCCTACAAGAGACTTTGCAGACTAATAATTTCTATATAAACTTGTACTAATTTATCAATCAGTCAGCGATGAAGGTTTCTCATGGTTGGAGATTTTAATACTAAAATCATTACTACGATATCATTGACAGTCTGTTGTGAAGAACAAGAGGAACTCTAGAAGATTCCAAAAGCAGCATTTGTCAGTAAAATACCTGAATTTTACAGCTTCACAAAACGGATCCGAGTATTGAACTACAAGACCTACGTAATGCGGAAGTGTGACCAGGCCAAAAGACTGCAATTAGCATGTCAGACATAGTACACAGATTAGGCATGGACTTACCCCCTCCTTGCTGCTGTCTGGCCTTCAGCTGCCTATCCAGGTCCGGGAAGACCACCGCCAGGATCCGGAGCATGTGGGGGGTCAGGGTCCAGTGTCCGCCCCTCCTGTGTGGAGGTGACAGCTTCAGCTGGACTCTAGCTATCCTCCGGGTCCAGCCCGAAGGTCCTGCCACCTCTCCTGGCAGTTGCGGATCCGGCGCTTGTAGACCCCCACCGAACGAACTGCCCGGGCGATGGTCAGCCATATCTCCTGCTTCTGGTGGGCATCAACCTGTGAGGATGACAAAGTTAAAAGTACATTAACACACATGCCCCATATTTGTGCTGCACACATTTGGATATACATGTCATCATCACAAAGGGAAATGAGTTACACAGGTAGTGCAACCATGGGGAAGGACAAATCACCTGCATGTCTGACATGTTAACAATGCCTGGGAAGTTTAAGCTTGCACTAATGCACTTTAGCAGCAGAACACCTGTTCATTACATGTACCTACACACTTTGGGTGATGAAAGTAGTCAGTGCGAATGCTTGCCACTGGTGTACACACTGCTAGTACTGCTAGTCAGACAACATGCACAATTGAAGGCAGTGGACTGCACACTCACCTGTTCCCCTGGTTTCCCATACAGCTTGCTGTACTGTGGAAGGAGCCCGTCCAGCAGGGCCTGGTTCTCCTCCTCAGTGAAGGCTGGGGCCCTCTCCAGAGTACGTGCCATTGCAGGAGCCAGAGGATGCAGAAACAGCAGCAGGGGTAGCAGGGATGTGGTCCAGGAGCATGTAGTGCAGGAAAGTGAGCTCCCTGGGGGCCAGTCAGCCTTATATCTGTGCTGCAGAGGCCGAATCTGTGCCATGTGTCCCAAGTGATAGGTCCAACACGGTTGCATTGTATGAATCTGGCCAATCCATGGAAATGTATGACTCGTACACGCCTTCCGCATCGTTCAAATCTTCACCTTCATGAAACCCTAGGAATTGCAACATTGTTGTAGGCATCCAACTGAATTTCCAGTGCACAACTCGTACAAGTTTTGAATCTGCATCCATTTCCATGACAGTCCAGAGCCAATGGGTGCGCCCGGCTCGATCAACTGACTGTACAACGCGTATTTTGAAAATACACATGCACCCGTCTCCATACGATTCAATGGCCAAGGCGTACGCCTGTCTCGGACCATGCCTGCCCGATGCGTATGCATGATAGTCACCCGCGTCGGGCCTCATTGGAGTCAATGGCAAAGCGTACGCACGGCTCGGTCATGAACCGTGCAATGCGTACGCATTGTCACCCACGTCGGACCTCATTGCAGTCTATGGCAAAGCGTACGCACGGCTCGGTCATGAACCGTGCAATGCGTACGCATTGTCACTCGCGTCAGACTTCATTGCAGTCAATGGCAAAGCGTACGCACGGCTCGGTCATGAACCGTGCAATGCGTACGTATTGTCACCCACGTCGGACCTCATTGCAGTCAATGGCAAAGCGTATGCAAGGCTCGGTCATGAACCGTGCAATGCGTGCGCATTGTCACCCGCGTCGGACCTCATGGGTGTGACTAGTCGACGGATTCAACACACAATTACTTGCCAGGGACATCTGTGCACACCTACCACACTACAGCATTGGCCACACGGCATGTAAGGCTGCATTCCCTGGGTGTTGGGGTACATTTGGTTTGTTGGGTGGCACTTTTGTTCAGCCACTCCCAGGCTGTGCACGTGTACTTGGGGGCAGAATCATTTGTGTGTCGTGCACATTACCACTGTGATGTGCAAATGTACAGTAATGGGCATAAGTCACAGACAAAGGTTCATGTTGGATATGTTTAGGACATGTCACATACACCCTGAGTCCTGGGGGTGATGGCATTTACGTCACAGTGAGACCTGTTGCCACAATTCTGATGTGCACCCACAGTCTGTGTGCATGTTGTGTCTAAGATGTGTCTGATCAAATGTGCCCAATGGGAGACAGTGTCCACATCCATATGGTATATGCATCTACCTTGATTGTGTGTGTGTCTAAGAGACGTACATGTAGGGCCTGCAGGGCCAACAGTGGCCACTACCTGTGGGACTCACGCTTGCCTTGTGGTGTGTACGTGATAAGCCATGTCCATGGCAGTGTCGATGTGGCAATACAGGGACCCTGGGTATCTGCATGGCAAAGATTTGTGATGCCTGGGAGACATCAGGCCTCACTTGTCACTGTGGTGTGTGTTTGTAACATCACAGCAGTACATAGGCCGGGTGACACAGCCAGATGATTGGTCATTGCATTAGATGGGACTCATGTGGACATGTGGAATTGAGATGTGAGGTGATGGTCATGTAGGTGACGTGTCCATGCCCAACAGCACACACCTCAGTGCATTGTGTAATGTCATGATCTATCATGTGATATTGAGCCTGGTCATGGCCACATGGGTGGATGAACCGACAATCTTCCTTTGTTCATATCTGTTCTGCAGGGCACCAGCTGTCCATCGACCGTTCCCAGACCTTGCAACCATGCAGGAACGCGACTTCATCCAACGGTGCCACTTCACCAGGCCACTGATTGAGGAGTTGGCGGAGCAGTTGGCGCCACATCTGCTACCTGGCCGGATATACCCTACAGCACTGACCCCAGAGGTGAAGGTGATGGCAGCCCTGCACTTCTTTGCTACTGGTACCTTCCAGTACACTGTGGCTACAGCAGGTGGTATGTCGCAAACTATGTTTAGTCGGGTGCTACGCGATGTCTTGGAGGGGATGTCTCATTTCCTTGACCTGTACATCAAGTTCCCTAACCCAGCTGAACTCCCTGAAATAAAGGATGCCTTTTATACACCGGGGAGGATGCCGAACGTCATCGGCTCTATTGATGGACACATGTGGCCCTGATACCACCACAGGCACATGAGCAGGCATAACGCAACAGGAAACATTTCCACTCGATCAATACTCTGGTGGTATGTCTTGCAGACATGTCTATCACAAATGTGTGTGCACGGTTCCCTGGTTCTGCGCACGATGCCTACATCATGAGAAGTAGTCGCATTGCAACGCTGATGTCTCAGATGCCAGCTCAGCATGCCTGGCTTGTCGGTGTGTACTGACTGTTTATCATTGTGTGTGTTTGTCAATGTTGTATTCCGCACTCCTACAAAACTCAGCTACTTGCTAATTTTTGTGTGTGTAGGTGACTCTGGATACCCCAACATGCCGTGGTTGCTGACACCCCTCAGGAACCCTGTGACACCAGCCGAGATGCGCTACAATGAGGCACATGGTCGGAGCAGGAGGGTGATTGAGCGGACATTCGGCCTCCTGAAAAGCAGCTTTTGCTGCCTAGACAAGACCGGAGGGGCCCTCCCATATGAACCTGCAAAGGTGTGCAAAATAATCCTTGTATACTGTATGGCACACAACATGGCAGTGCGGAAGAAGGTGCCTCTCATCCAGGATGACGATGACCAACCTCGGCACCTGTGGAGGATCCCGGCCTGGGCCAAGATGCCAGTGATGATGAGGATGAGGGTGACGTCCGCTCACAGCTCATCAACACCTTCTTCACCTGAATCTGAGTTTCCAGGGTTGTTATGTCAATGTATGGAGTTAGCCTGGAATGTGTTGTGGCTGCTCTGTTGCTGTCTGAGTGTGCCTGTGTGCCACTTGACTGGATGCGTGCAGTGATGTGTCCATTCAGGTGGTGTGTACTCCACAATAGGGTAATACTGCTAACTTGTTATTGTGTAGGTTTATTGTGACATGTTTTGTGCATGTGTATTGCATTTCTCTCCTGTTTTGCTGTGCTTTTGACTGTGTCTTGTGTCTGTCCTTCACAGGGTAATAAGTGATGTGCCACACACCCCTGGACTACAATTCTCAACCACTATGTGACCGTGTATCCACCGTAACGTACAATTGCCTTGCAACTATATTTGAATAAACATGTTACTGATGTGTAATGAACCTGGCTACTCTTTGTTAGGTGCGTTGTCTGTCTTCCCACATCTGACTGACATTTGCTTACCTCACCTGTGGACTTGTTACCACTGACTGTGGATAGGTGTTGTGGTTGGGCATACCTATGTGTTTCAGGTCAACATCATTGTGTGTGATGAGTAACATGGCCATGGTGAGTATGTGTTGTGTTGCCATAGTGGTGTGTCTCCCTCACATGTGTCACATCACCATAACTCACCTAACGTTGGTCACATTGTTGCAGTATTTGGCATGCACTGTGTTGTGTAGCAGATCGACATCTCCATGACACATGACAATTTGGAAGGACAACAGAGGCAAGTATGGTGTACTGGTGATTTTATTTTTGAACATGTGTGAGTAAAGTGCACAGGATGGTGGGTGCTGTACATTGGTTTTGGAATCCAAAGTTCACATTAGAGTTGGAAGTGCTGGTAGATGAAATGTCCAGAGTAAAGTCCACAGTCATCTGCTACATTGGCCCAACATGAACCCTCCATGTCATGTGGGCGAGTTGTGTGTGATTGAACAAGGTGAACGGGTTGCGCACAAAGAACATTGTCCAGAACAGGTTTAGAAGCCCTGGGGAATGTGCTGGGACATCTGCCTCTCACATGTCCTTCTCCGGATGACCACTCTTCTTCCTGGGGGTGGGGGGGGGATCCTCAGGTGCAGGCCTCTGCGGTGCAGGGGACTCTCCGCCAGAGTCCTCCTCTCTTCCTGTGGCGCTGGCAGATGGTGTTGCAACAGATGTTGTGGCCACACAGGGAGGTGTGGACAGGTTTGTGTTGATCTGGCAGAGGCATTGGAGTATGTCCCGATGCACCGCAGTAAGGGCATCCCACTTGGCCTCCATGCGGGCATGGTGGGCAACCTGCTCCTGTTGCATGTCCTTGAGGAGCCCCACTACCTGGCCAAATCCTCCGGTGCTATCCTGGTACGCATCTATGATGCGTGCCAGGTGGGGGTAATCATGCAGTCCAGACCCCTCTGCAAGGCGGGCCCTCTGCCTCCCACCCCTCCCAGCACGCCTATCCACACGGGCAGGACCAGCGGCTGGACGCACAGGTGACACTGGGACCCCTTGGGTGGTGTTGCTGGTGGTGTTTGCTGTAGCTTCCGGGGGGTCCTGTGTCCCTGTGCTGTGGGTGTTCAGTGGCCTTGGTCTGTCCGTGTTGGCGGGGGTGCCCTGTCTGTTTCCAGATGCTGGAGGCGTGGGTACAGGGGTGCAGATGTTGATGCTGCTGGTGCTGCATGATGACTCTGTAACGCCCTGAACGTCTCAGGATCGTTTAACAGACACGATAATGAGAACGCAACCACTTGTGAAGGTTTAGTTATTTTAATGAAGGCAAAAATAATACAAGAAATAAACAAAGGTTATAGTCACTGGAATCCTCCAGGCTAAGTACGTTACCAGCCCACAGCACGGATGGTCCTAACCGTCCTCTGCATATACGCCGATCCCGGCGTATGCCAACAGAGGGCAGAAATGAAATGGCCGACAATGCCAATCGGTAGGCTGTGAGGGGCACGAAGAGTGTTGGGGAGAATCGAGGAGTCAGGGAAACACCCAGCCGGGGTCTCTACCTGAAGGGAGCAGCCGCTCAACCTCTTCCTCAGACTGCACCGGGACGCGGAGTCACCTCCTGGTGATGCGTCACCGATACCCCAATCACAAGCAAAGAAGACTGAACCGAGAGCAGCCGCTCGATCGATCCTGTGGACTTCCGAGTCTGTAACGCGGCAAACACCTCCTGGTGTGCGTTACAGCTGGCAGTCCCTGTATCTCTGGTCGGGCTGGGAGTTACGACTCCAACCAGCAAAAGCGCCACGGCGCTTTGACTCAGCCGAGTCAAAAAGCGAAGCTCAATGGTTATCCGGTAGAGCTTCCGGGTCCTTCACAGGTGACGATGGGGCAAGACACGGCCCAGGGAGTAACGACTCGACCTACCTCCGTTCTTGCCTTACTGGAGCACCACTCCGGAACACTGCTCTTCACTAAGCAGGTACGTCGGTGTAAACACAATATCCGACAGCGTTGTACCTCCCGGTTCCTCCCTTTATAGGGCGTTGTTTTCCTTGAGTTATGTAACAGCTCTCCTGTTTACATAAGGGCGTGTTTTCCTTGTGTTATGTAACAGCTCTCCTGTTTTACATAAGGGCGTGTTTTCCTTGAGTTATGTAACAGCTCTCCTGTTTACATAACCTCTCAACCGCTAAGCATCCTGGGAGATGTAGTCCGTTTTCGCTGGTTACCGTTTTCCTCCCCTCGCATGACAGGAATTCTTGACAGACTCACACCAGAGGGGCCAGGTTGGTCGTCGTCATCCGAAGAGGACAGAGACAGAGTCAAACCAGAGAGCTGAGTGTCCACCAGAGTCTGGACCTGGGAATCCTCTTCATTTGGTGCTGGGTCCCCAGCACCATAATGTGAGTTATGTTTCTACAGGCATCAATGGTTCACAAACATGACATTTTCTACTGTACAAACAGATGCCTGCCTGTACACTGTTTTTTTTCCAGCTTGTCACGGACAGAGTTTGATATTGTTGTTGCCCATCTCCCAGCAGGGCCTTGTGCTCCCCACAACAGAGCCCAGTGTCAGTTCAGTGTATGCTTGCTGGGCCATGTGGGTGGGTGTAGATTGTCTGTGACTGCGACTCCCATCATACTCTTGACTACACCTCCCTTCCCAGCATGCCCATACTTCCTCCCTCTTGACTCTGCTTCCCTGTGAGGGGGTGTGACAGCAATGGCAAGATGGCTGACTGTGAAGTCCTGGTGTTTGTTTGGCTACAAGTCCAAAGAGAGCCCCTGTGCTTCACACAGCAGCACCCAGTACGAGGTATCTTTTGATTATATTTCACAGAGGTGTGGGTCAATGCATTCTACCCGGTGAGTTGTTTGGAGTTTGTGTTGAGGGGGGGTGTCTCCACATGCTGGTAAGTATGGTCAGAGCGGTCAGTCCTCCATCCCACCCAGCCAGACATCCCACCATGACACGTGCTTCCATTGGAGGGCGTGCAAGTTGTCTTTCAGGATGTCAGTCAGTGGTGTCCTGCTTCTGATTTGCGCACATGCCCTACCAGGGCCTTGTGCTCCCCACAGCAGGACCCAGTGTCAGCCATCTTGTCAGTCATTTTCCACTCCCTGTGATGTGGGCATGTTTCAGAGAGGTCTTGATGGGCCAATCAGGAGGGGGAGCATTATCTGTGACTACAAACCCCATCATGCTTTTGGATACACTCACTTCACCTGCATCCCCACTATTCCTTCCTGTCAGTCAGCTGCACTGTGAGGTAGTGTGTTTGTGGTGGCAAACTGTCTGGCAATGACTATTTAGCTTTGTGCCACTGGCTTGCTCTTTTTGTTTGTAGGTTGGTGCATGTCATGACACAGTTCCAAGTCACTATGAGATGGCAGGTATTGTGTTTGTCTGACTGGCATACACATCTTGGGATGATTATCTATTGGTTACTGTAGCTTTGCTTGCGGTGCATGGTTTCACTGTCCCCTTGCCACACAATCTTGGGTATGTTGTTTGTGTACTCACCATGCTCTGGTATGTCTGTTAGCCCATGGACGCTCTCTGGTGGTAGGATGTCCCGCACCTTCTCCTCCCAGGTCCTGAAGTAGACTGGTTTGGCAGGAGGGCCACCGCCGGTGCACTGACTCAGGGCGTGATCTTTTTCGATGAGTTTCTTGACCCTCCTGCGCACGTCATACCACCTGTTCTGGATATCGTCCTTTGTGCGCAACGTTGGTGCTTGTGCGTTCACCTTGTCCACAATCCTCGCCCATATCTTGGTTTTTTGTGAGATGAGGGTCCTTTGAACCAATGTACCAAACAAATGTGGCTCTACTCTGATGATCTCGTCTACCAGCACTTCTTACTCGCTATCTGTGAACTTTGGATTCTTCTTTGGGGGCATGGTAATGGGTGGTGGTAGTGAGGAATGTGTGTGTGAGGCTGCAAGTGAGGGTGGGTTGGTTTTGGTTTTGCTGGCTGTATGTGTGTGTTCTTTTGGATGAGGTGCTGATGGTGTGAGAGTTGTGTGATGGGTGAGTTGTGAGTGTGTCTGTGGTTGCTGTGTGATGATGTTTGCTGCTGGCTGTGTCTCCTGTTTGCAAAGGATCATGGTAGTGATTGTAGTCCTTTATATATTTGGAGTTGTGGGTGTGTCTTTGTCCCAGGTTTTTTTTATTTGAGATTTATTGGCTTTGTCATTGCTTGTTTGGTCCTTTTTTTGTCTTTTTTCCTTTGGGTTTTGTAGGCATGAAGGAGACGTTTATCTGACGGAAACGGACGCTGATGTTGGCTCGTGCGGGCTTCTCCGCCTCGTTCACGCTGACTATCTTATGTGTTTCATACGCGTTGGTCACGGAGATCTCTATTACTTGTGGGCCCGGTTTTCTGTGCGTGTCGGTCATGCGGCTTTGTCTCCGTGCGAGTCGGTCTGGGTTTACACGCATTGCATCGTACTGCGCGGTTCGGACATCGCGGGTACGGGTCGGTCGGGTTCATTACGGGTTCGTGTCGGTCGGTGAAAATCGCGTTGGTTTTCCGTCCGGTTCACTATTTTCCTTACGGCTCGGTCGTACGGCTTGTATTCCGTACATGTCGGTTGTAATTCACACCCGTTGCATCGTACAGCACGGGTCGTACAGCGCTGGTCTATGTCGGTCGGTATCGGGTCCGGGTCCGTGTCGGTCGGTACGTTTTGTCGCCGGAATCCGAATCAGCCCCCAAGTAGAATTCCCAGTTCCTGGAGAGGTAGCATGTTACTTCCACTATATAAAAAGGGTGTAAAAGATGACCCTCGATATTTGACGCATCAGGAAAAATCTTCTCAAAAGTGATTCTGGAATATTTTCAAGATAGGTTATCACTGAAAAACATGTTTCCATGAGAACAGGTATGATTTAGATCTCACTCCTCCTGTTCTATCAATATTAATGTTTATTTTAGAAAAATATATAATACTTAAAGGCCAATTTCTTTATGCGGCCTCTATCGATTACTTCGCAGCTTTCGATCTGGTGGATAGACCCAAGCTGTGCTGTAAACTGGCAGCTCTTAAAATACTCGAATGTTTGTCATGTATTAATTAAAGCCGTGTATAAACGGAAACTGTATTTGCCTACTCACTATACAGAAAAAGGTCTAAAAAAGGGTTGTATTTTGAAACCATTCTTTTTTTACTGCACAGTTTTGCTCTTCCTTCAGTCTTTCAAAAAACAAGGAAGTTTTCATTAGTTTTCTGGGATTACACATGCGGCTGATCAAGCACCGATTGAGTTACAAAGGGGTCTAGATTCATTGCATTCTAATTCACACCAGCACTTCTTGGAAAAATAGCAACAAGCTAACTGTTTTCTAGCTGACTGAGAAAAAAAAAATATATATATATATACACTAGACAAGGTAAAAACATAATACCTATTCAGGCATGGTTCTCGCCTACATCTCACAGACATATAGAGAGGAAGGTAGAGTGTCATGGAGCACGTCCTCTTATGTCATATGTCTACTAGTAATAGACAATTAGCGGCTGTACTGAACATTTTAATCCTAAAATTCCAACACTCATATATGGTATTGAATGTTTTCCTTTATAAAACACAAATTTGTTTATATTGAATAGAAAGGATGTTTCTGAAATCTATGAGTTCTGCTGGTAGAGTTTTTCTATACATGCTCTTCATCTGGAATTAGTTATCCCTAAAGCTTGTAGAGCTATTCACTGAGGTTTTCGCTTAAAGGTGGCACTACCAAATACACTACGCAAGGTACTGAGTCTAAACTCAAATGAAGTCTATATTTGCATTCAGTGTTGTCAAAAATCATTTTAAACTTGGACCACTATAGCGTAGGCAGAAAAGTCTTAAAATGGAGAATTAGATTAAGTATTGAATGAACACACAATGAGAAAGTTTTTTGGGGATGTTTGTACTAATGATTTACCACTAAAAGGGAATTGAGGCAGATTGTATAAGGCGAATACGATAAACTAGAATTGTCCATATTGTTTGCAATCTATTCAGGACTTAAATCATGATCTATTTGTATGTCCTAGTATAATATGGAGCAGATGTACTAAGAATTTTAATTGTCGCAAGTGCTCCGATTCTACATTTGCGTGCATTAAAATTATTTTTACTATGTTCAAATCCTATTTTAAGAGTTAGAAAAGTTTTTCCTTTTCCAAAAATAGGATTTCAATTAGATACCGATTCAGTATCTTCAGTGTTGGGAAGGGGCATATTGTAGATGTCCCATCCAAACAACAAATCACTATCAAAGGTATCAATGTGTTGCAACCAAAATCTGGTCATAAAACATTGATATTTTAATGACTCATCAAAGGAGGTGGTAACCTCCTCCCTCTATGGGACTCCTTCCCCTTTGTGATTGCAAAAAATATTTAAGAGGGGCATTGGTTCATGTGACCACTGCCTCCTCTTAAACAAAAATAATAAACTTTTCTTTTTAAACTCAGTCCTGTTTTCTTTAAGGAAAATGAGCTGCATTAAAAAAAATTTAGTTTATCAAAAAGCTGTCACAGACATGGTGGTCTGCTGACTCTATCAGGCCATTATCCCTGTAATGGCTTCCGATCATAGTGAGTGACAATTTGTGAACTACTTCATTTAATATGCGAGAGGCTGGTCAGATTCCGACCCACTATGATTCAGATTTTTCAAAATCAAACTATTAGTAAAAATCTTTACTGATTAAAAATCTTTACTGGTCCCAAAATACTGGTCGCAGTTTGCGACCAGGTGTTGGTACATTTGGCTGTAGGTTCCTATGGAATAATATTTTTTTTTAAATTAATGGCAAAACATTTATTTATGCTCCTCAATCAAGTGCAATTGCGATAGTCTATACATTTTTAAAAATCTTTTCTAATCTTTACTAAGTGAGCTTTCACAGAAGACATACCCCGTAATTACTGTCATGATTTCATTTTACTGCTAAATATATGCTCTAGTACCTGCTTTTGATATCTTGTTTTAGATTCTTAAGCATACTGTCCATTTTATATAATATGCTTTATTATTTACTAAACTATAATATATTTGTAGTTTTAGTGATCTGCTTTGCAATTGTTAACCTCCTTGTCAGGTTTTATTCAAGTAAATACATTGGAAAATCTGTAAATATATGTTTACATAAGGTATAGTCTGTTTTTTCTGACTTCTCTAATCATGTTTGGTGCCTGAATTTAAAAACCTGTGCTGACTGTCTGGCAGGACACTTGGCATATAGAATTAACTGCTCTTTTCTGTTTCACAACTACAGGGAAGTGGCCAGTGAGGTAACATTGGCAATCCCTAAGGGTTTTCCATGTCATAAGCAATATTGGGCCAGATGTACAACCATTGTAAATTGCGACTCGCAATTTGCACTCAATTGCGAGTATATACAATGTACAACAGTGTCTGAGACACTGATTACGATACCCAATGGGGTCGCAAAATGCGAGCCTCATGAATATTAATAAGGCACTCGCAATTTTCGACCCCCTTAGGAATGGCTGACCCTTCCAGGTATGGTGGCCTGCTGGGCTCAGCAGACCTCTACGTCTGGGACTGCTTTTATCTAAAGTAGTTTTTTTTAAACGCACCCCATTTTCCTTAAAGGAAAACAAGATGCGTTTATAAAAAACAAAAAATGAAACGTTTTTGTTTAATTTTTTAAGGGCAGGTTGTGGTCCCTGGGACCACACCTGCCCCTAAAAAATATTTTCTCCTGCATTTGCAAAGGTGAAGTTTCCCCTGGGGACCCCTTCCCATTTGCGTGTGCATTGCATCACTGACATAATATCGACAACCAAAATATCGTCTGGACAGAATATCGTCGCCAAAATATCGATGGACAAAATATCGTCTCCCTATCTACAAACAGGTAAGTACAAAAATATCGAAGACAAAATATCGTTGTTTTAAATATAGTTTGTAAAAATATAGAATTTTTTTAATATGTTAAAAGTAATATTAACTTAATTAAATAATCAATATAGTTGAGTGAAACATACTTAAAATGAATTAACATTTTTTAACATTAATATATAATATATATAATCTCTCAATTTTTTTTTACATCACTGTTGGATAGCGGGAGGGTAAAATTTACTATTCTCACTCCAGCGAGTGGAACAGTAGGGAAAGCGTTGGATAACGGGAGGGTAAAATTTACTATTCCCACTCCAGCGAGTGGAACAGCAGGGAAAGCGTTGGATAGCGGGAGGGTAAAATGTACTATTCCCACTCCAGCGAGTGGAACAGTAGGGAAAGCGTTGGATAGCGGGAGGGTAAAATGTACTATTCCCACTCCAGCGAGTGGAACAGTAGGGAAAGCGTTGGATAGCGGGAGGGTAAAATTTACTATTCCCACTCCAGCGAGTGGAACAGTAGGGAAATTGTTGGATCACGGGAGGGTAAAAATTACTATTCCCTCTCCAGTGAGTGCAACATTAGGGAAAGTGTTGGATAGCGGATAGGAATAATTTAATATTCCCACTCCAGCAATTTAATCAATCAATCAATCAAAGGCTTTATTTCGATAAAAAGATATCATAAAAGCATTACAATAAAAATAATAATTCATTTTAGCTTAAAAATCATTTTTTACAATAAAAATGGAAAATATCATAAATAAGTTTTTTTTTAAAAACGTATTAAACAATTATTTTAAGCCTATTAGTTCTAATGCGCCATGCCCAAGATAAAAATTTAGAAAGGGCACAAGCGTACAATGACCGGGAGTCAGACCTTAGAATGCGTAGCGCCTCAACGTGCTGCCTAGTGCCTAATGAGCGGCATAAGTGTTTAAGCCATCTACTTCTTGGGAGTGCATACGCTTGGCATTCAAATAGAAAGTGTGCTACAGTCTCGCTTCTAGATATACAGAAGGGACAAAATTCTGTCGTCTGTGCAGGAAGGTTCCATCCAGATGTGAAAGCATGGAGTGGGAGAGTCCCGGTCCTAAATTTAAAATAAAGGGTCCTATCAAATGGTCTCTCTATAATATCTAAATATAATTCCCGGAAGGGCAGGTCTTTAAAACTCAGAAAATCCTCTGTGAGTCTGCCCAATATACAGTTAGAGTTCTGTTGGGATGCAATCCAGTTCCAATATAAAATTTTAAGTGTAGCTTTCGGTGGGGAAGACCTGCTTTCCCATGCAGAGCTTAGACCTAGATTGCAAAGGAGGGTTTTCATATCTTTCAACCATTTAATCTTCTACCACCCGGGAAGTGACATGACTTCAGAGAGGCCTTTGGCGTATTTGGCTAATTCCGGGACACGCCACAACCGAGCCCATAACAGTAAAGGGCGAAATTTCGCCAACTCATCAATTGGACGGCAACCCAAATCAAGCAACAATGGGGTCGTGGGGGTACTCTGAGGAAGTGACATAATAGCCCTACAAAACTTTCTCTCAGATCTTGCCAACTCACTAGAGTTACATGAGCCCCATAGCTCTGCCCCATAGAGAGCAGCGCTGACTCCCCTTGCTGTATAAATTTCCATAACAGGGGCTATGGGTCTAATTGCGCAGGAGCGCTGCTCCTTTAGGAGTGCCCCTGTCACCCTTTTATGTGCTAGCAACATTTTGCATAAATGGGGGGCCCAGAGCATATTGTGTGTAAGGCGAATACCAAGATAATCGAACACATCCACCCTCTCTAGGGGTACAGCATTCAACCTCGGAGGACGCACAGGTTTCTTGGGTGGGTTCATCACGAGGAATTTCGTCTTGTCCGTATTAATTACTAGGCCCCTTTCTGCACAAAAAGACTGAAAGTTATTTAATAATTTTTGGAGGCCCATTGGGGATTTGGAGAGTAAGAGTGTATCATCCGCGAAGAGGAGGGTGGGAATACGTTCCCCCGCCAGGGATGGTTCGTCTGAAGGATCTTTCAGCAGGTACTCAACCACACCATTAACATAAAGAGAGAACAGGGTGGGAGCCAACACACAGCCCTGGCGGACCCCTCTCTCCACCGGAATTCTATCAGTTTTTTCTCCCTCCCTGCCCCATCTAATCTGCGCATAGGTGTTTTCATGCATCCTTACGATTAGGGATAATAAATAATGCGGTACCCACAAATCAGTGAGTACTCTCCAAAGGGTCGCTCTCGGTACTAGGTCAAAGGCAGTCTTCAGGTCAATAAATGCGAGATAAAGACTGCCCTTGGCCAAGACCACCACCTTCCAGTATACGAGCAGCAACCTAAAGGCTTGTTCGATTGTGCCAGTACCTACTCTAAAACCCGCCTGGAGGTCGGAAAGGATACTGTTTTCATCGATCCATTGGAGTAGTCTGACCAACAGGACCTTGCCAACCACCTTTTGGGTTACATCGAGCAAACTTATGGGTCTATAATTGGATGGATCGTCCCTAACCCCTTTCTTAAAGATAGGCACAACCTCCGCGCCTTTCCATGATGCGGGAATGGGTGCACCCCTGCTAATAGCATTAAGGAGAGTATGGATCAATTTTCTCCATTTCAAAATGTCGGAGCGCAACAAGTCCCCAGGAATGCCATCAGGACCAGCGGCTTTTTGAGGCCTAATGGTGTTGATTGTATATTCGACTTCTTTGGTAGAAAAAACGAAATCTACCAACTCTGACCCGCAGGCAATAGGAGGTACAATTAAGCATGGGTTGCCAGCGGGATGATCGACTCTCATAAGTGGGACAACAGAATTGGTACAATCCAGCAACCAGGCTTGTTCTTTATTATAGGGAGTTAAAGCAATATCACTGGCTTGGTTAGAATATAATTTGGAGAAGTGAGTGACCCACGCCTGGCTAGTGATGTTGCATGTTATGAGCTCATTATCCGGTCTGCTTCTGGTTCTGCTTATTTCCCAGAAGCGTCTAGGGTCCTTTCCAGAGCTAGCCTCTTTTAGGGTACACCAATACTCTAGGTCCCACTCTTTTCTAGCATTTGCCAGGATTTCCTTATAATTTTTCCTGGCTCCCTGGATCTCTACTTGGATTTTGCTTTTAATGGCCCGAATCAAAATGGTTTTAGCATATCTGCAGGCAGGTGTGAACCATCCCTGCTTGCCCCTAGGATTTCGAGCTACCATTTTTTTTCTATTCCCACACTTTTTTTTAAGGAAAACATTTCCGATGGTCTCAAGAGTTCCCTCGAAGATGGATGAAGTCCTTGCTATGAGGGGAGGGGTTAAGTCAATATTGTCCAGTTCGGTTTGGGAAACCATAAGGATTGTGTTAATAGTATTAAGCTTGATTTCATCCCCTGCGACCATCTTCCACTTCAAACGTCTCCCACAGGAGGAGACAGAGATAGTGTCTGTTGACCTGGAAGATGGTTTAATGACTTCATTCGGCCAGGGATTCTTAAGGGACAAGGAAAGCGAGTTATGATCGCTTTCGATAGTAGGCAAAACTATCATATCCTGAACCAAGCCCCAAAGAAAAAAATCTAGTCAATCCTTGAGGTGCGGTTATCTCTATTAAATGTGACCGCACCCATAGGGTCAGAGTTTGTGCGGCCATTGGCAGCTCTTAAGCCAAACTCTAGCGTTAGAGCATTCAGCTGGATCGCTGTTCGTGACCATTTTTTAATCGGGGGGATGGTTAGGGTAGGAATACCCCATCTAACATCATCCTCACCTGGGTCAGAAATATCGACCGTTGTGAGAGGCTCATAAGTACAGTTAAAGTCTCCCGCAACCAGGACTTGGGCTACAGCTGAGTTATTCCTAAGTTCCCATTCAAGGGAAGACACTGTCGAGGACATTGAGCCAAGTTTGGTACCTCTAGCGTAAACATTATACAGATCGAGGGTAGGACCCATATGGGGACCTCTTAAAGAAATTCCTAAGATATCAGGGGAATTAATTGTTTTCCGGTCTATTCGACAATTCAGGGCAATATTTACCCATATGAGCAAGCCTCCAGATGGCCGACCTTTGCCATTTCTGGGGAGATTGGCTGGGACAAAATACGTGACATGTCCAACCCGGTAAATCGGTTCTAGAGACCATGTCTCCTGAAATAGGCAGATCATATGAGCCTCCACTAGGGCATTCCACTCGGATGAGCACAGTTTCCTTTGGAGGCCCGCTAGGTTCCAGCTTAGGATCTTTACCGTGTCCAAAGAATAGTAACAGTAAATTTTAGGAGAACTAACGCAATCATTAGGAGGTATGGATACAACTGAAGTAGGAGTCGGACATAGACATGGAGATGGAACCTGCAGGAATTCATGGACGGCAGGCTTCTGAGTGGAAGGAATAGGGTTAATGTCATTGGCAATTTTAGGAGGGCTATCCGGAGGTTGAGACTGGTTAGAAAAAATATAGTCAGCAACCTCTGTATCTTGTCTTGTGCATGGTAATGGTCAGTCTACTGTGTCTAGGCAACTAAATCTGTTGGTCAGAGGTATATCGCTCCAGTCTACAGTAAAAGGTGCAACCATACTCCCATAGTCCTGCCAACCATCCCGCACCCTTCTACCGACCCAGTTAGCATCTTGGGGCCCACCCCCTCCTGGAACAGGACAATAGTTAGGGGAGGAGTAGAAGAAGGAAAGCCTTCTCGTCTCTATACCATCATGCTTGACCCGTGTACCACGGCGGCAAATATAGTCCGCCGTGTATGGGTTGTCAAAATTTACAATAACACAATCCCCCCGGGTCTGTTTCTTTTCGCTACCTAACCAGGATACCCTGCGTACCATTAGAATCTTACTGGCACAAAAGGGTGGGAGCGGTCTATTAATAGTGAGCCAATGCTGTACCTTGTTTTTTAGGGACCCCAAAGGCTCCTTTTTATTGGGCCTTAAGCCTGGGACGCCTGTCATAATTACAAAGTATGGGCCAGCTTCGGGTGGTAAGTGTATGCGCTGGCCATTCACATCCCTATGATTATCGATGTTATTCATTGCCCCAGGAGATTAAGGTAGTATACGATTCAAATTTACAACTGGGGATTGGGATTTAGCAGGCTCCACAACCTTCTTGCAGTCATCTGCGGGTGGCTTAGGTTTTTTGTTCCAATTTTTCGGTGGTATTGGCTCCGTCCTCATAGCTAGGTTATTAGGCTCCCCAGGTGTAATCAGCTCCATACCCAGTCCTTCTTTTGGAGACACAGTCAAGGGAGATATATTCCTAGATGCTAACAATTTTTCGATGTTTAGAAGCGATAGTTCTATGGGATGAATATAGGATTTAATAAGTTCATCTATTCTAGACAAAAGAAGATTGTTAGCCTCACAGGTCTTGTATCCCTCCCCCAAACTAGTAGGGGCCCTAGGCAAGATTGGATCCAAGGAAGAGGCAGGGTTATCCCTAGACCCTCCCTGTACGGGAGTACTTTTGCTTTGTGGCCGACTGGTGGGGGCTTTTTTAGTAAGTTTACGTTTGCATTTTTTCGCCTCCCTAGCCTTCTTGGTTTTGGGGATAGCACCTTCCCTCTTGCCCCTTAATACGTCAGTAGTGGGGGACACCTGCCTTGGGCTCCTAAAGAGGGCTGGCGTCCTCTCGAGGGTCTCGCTAGATTGTATATCCGAGGAGGGCAAAGATGCCGAAAGATCGACAATGTTTGGCACTCCATGCGTCTCGGCCTGGACTATAATTAAGGGCCTGGACTCCCTTGGGTTTAAGGGTGACTTAGATAGTGCTAGAGTGCCTATAGAAGAACGTCTCGCCAAGGCCAGGTCTTGGGACACCCTACGTTCTAAGAGTGATATGCCTTGGTTAATTGCCTCGTTCGCCCTGGTGATATATTGGTCAATTGGGCCTGACACATGTGTTAAGCCATGTGTTGGTTTGCTTTTGCTGCCCCTCGTCATCATTGTGCTACTTCACTATAAGCTAGCACAAATATAACTGAAAAGAGGGAAAACAGTTCACCAGTTAGAAGATAGCGATACAAAAGGCAACAGTTGTAAAAATGGATAATTCAAGGGCAAAGTTCAAGGAAGAGAGTCCAAACCAGTCTTACCCAAACTTTTGGCGGGTTTAAGCGAGTCCACTACAGGAGGCTGATGAATGCTTTGCGCGCCTACAGGGCGCTCTCAGGCGTCACACAGCAGCAAAAGTCCTTTGGAGACCTGCCTCAGGCCACAGCGTCCGTATCCACAAGCACAACGTGGCCAGGACCCATGTACCGATGTTGGGGGAGTGGCCCAACCCAGTCTGGTCCGGTCAGGGACGGGCATGGACGGGCCCGCCCTTGGCCCGGGCTTCGCCCGGGCGCTGCCCGCGCGCGTCCCGCGCTGCGGGGGCCCCTGGCAGGCTTTAAAGTGGTCCGGCGCGGCCGCGTGGCGTCACTGGCGAGCGCGGCCGCCAAGGATGCTGGGAAATGTAGGCCGTTCCCCTCACGGCGATGTTTGACCTGGAAAGCGCCAAGAAAACAGAGTCCGCTGTCGTCGCCACTGAGTCGTTCCCCTCACGGCTGGCGAAGAGCTTGAAGGTACTAGCCAAGGGCAGGGCGTCCCGCGCTGCGGGGGCCCCTGGCAGGCTTTAAAGTTGTCCGGCGCGGCCGCGTGGCGTCACTGGCGTGCGCGGCCGCCAAGGATGCTGGGAAATGTAGGCCGTTCCCCTCACGGCTATGTTTGACCTGGAAAGCGCCAAGAAAACAGAGTCCGCTGTCGTCGCCACTGGGCCGTTCCCCTCACGGCTGGCGAAGAGCTTGAAGGTACTAGCCAAGGGCAGTGCGTCCCGAGCTGTGGGGGCCCCTGGCAGGCTTTAAAGTGGTCCGGCGCGGCCGCGTGGCGTCACTGGCGTGCGCGGCCGCCAAGGATGCTGGGAAATGTTGGCCGTTCCCCTCACGGCTATGTTTGACCTGGAAAGCGCCAAGAAAACAGAGTCCGCTGTCGTCGCCACTGGGCCGTTCCCCTCACGGCTGGCGAAGAGCTTGAAGGTACTAGCCAAGGGCAGGGCGTCCCGCGCTGCGGGGGCCCCTCTCAGGCTTTAAAGTGGTCCGGCGCGGCCGCGTGGCGTCACTGGCGTGCGCGGCCGCCAAGGATGCTGGGAAATGTAGGCCGTTCCCCTCACGGCGATGTTTGACCTGGATAGCGCCAAGAAAACAGAGTCCGCTGTCGTCACAACTGAGCCGTTCCCCTCACGGCTGGCGAAGAGCTTGAAGGTACTAGCCTATTAATTAACAATTATTAATTTTTGTAAATTAATTTACCTCCCACCATTTTCCCCTATAAACGTCACCTCCAATTTACTAAATTATTAATTATTTAACATAATTAATGAACAATTAATTATTTAACTAATAGCAATTAACAATCAAATTAATAATTATCAAATCTAAATTAACACAATTAACATTCTAAAATAACTTTTAATAAATAGTGTTTTTAAATTATTATAAAATGTAATTAAAATTAAATTACTTCCCACCCTACTCTCCTATCAACCCTCAACCGGCTCCTAAAAAACTTACACAATTACCATATTCACAAAATAATTTTTAATAATCAATATCTTTTTAATTACTAATTAATTCATTTTTTTAACATAATTAACATAATTACCAATCAATTATTTCTTGTTATTAGCCCAATTATAATTAATTAGTAACAAATTAATTAACCTAATTAACCATATACATTATTAAATATTAACTTATTAATTAATAAAATATTTAATTACTTAAGTGAAATTAAATTACTTCCCACCCTATTCCCCTATAAACCCACAACCCGTTACAGATTTAAATTACACAAAAATGTATTAACATATAATTAATTTTATCTAATTTATAAAAATATATATTATAATTAAATTACTTCCCACCTTATTCCCCTATAAACCCACAACCCGCTACGGAAGGAAAATACGCAAAAATAATTTTACATAAATTTCGTAACTTTAAAAAAAATTAAATGTACATTATAAAAATAAAATACATTTTTAACTCATTTACTAACATACCAAAAAATTCGATCTTATTAAAAAATCGATATTTTTTAATGCCTATATTATGTACTTCTATATTTTGACAATCGATATTACTTACCTGCATGTCGATAATATTAACCACTATATTATCTCGATTCGATATTATGTCCATTCTATATTTTAAATTCGATATTCTGTCCATTCTATATATTTTTTTCGATATTATGTCTATTTACCGTCTGCATTACCAACCTCTTGAAGAGGGCGGTAAATTGCGAGTGTTTTGTGACCGCAATTCGCAGTTGCAAAACATTCAGACATAGGGCTGCGAGTCGCAATTAGGAAGGCTTTCCCTTGGAACGCCCCTTCCTAATTGTGAGTTGCTAAACACTATTTTACGAGTTGCTATTTTTTGCCACTCGCAAAATAGTGTTTGTACATGGCCCTATCAGATTTTGCAATGCGCAAACAGGGCGCATGCAAAATCTCAGCGTACATCTGGCCCATTCTCTGTTAACCAAAGAATCTTTTGGCTTGCAAAACAACCATTTTCCTCTGGTTGCAGGACTTGGTCCAGCATTGCTTAGATAAACACAGAAGCTGCGTAGAGATTAGAGTATTCACGCTAAACCAGGGCAGGACTGGGAACCCAAAGCAGCCCTGGACACTCTTTTCAGACCAGCCCCCAATACGGTACATTAATCACCAGAGTTATCTTTACACTTCTATTGTTGCATGAAAACTACTGGACATACAAGGATCTCTGTAGCAGGTGCCTTCAAAACTGCTGCATTGCTACAAAAACGGTCACCGGTAACAAAACTGCCCCCCCCCCCCGCCCCCCACCAGCCTCCCGGGGAAATGCCCGATGTCTGGTACAGCCAGTCTGGCCATGCCCTAAATGAATGTTAGCTAAGGAGATTTGGAATCCATCTAGTGTAGCACGGGAAATGGAAACTCGCAGTCTACCACCAGCCATACAGAATCTCAAACTGGCAAGCATGGACAGAACTTGTTTTGGGGACAAAGTGGGTCTGGTGGTGTGGTGCAGGCCCGTTGCCATGCCTTTTTGCACATTGCACATGATTACACAAGAGGCAATTTCAGTAGAGATGAAAACTCCATGTCATGGTTAACATCATTGCACCTTAGACTAGTGCCATCATGTAAATGGGCTTATCTAAAATTTTAAAAAACAAAAAACTTTTATTTTGCTTTTCCAAACATATTAAAACAGATTTCCATGCCAAGAAAGCGCATCAGTTAGTATGGTGATGTTTCACATATATACTACAGGTTAATAATACCCCCTTCACATAGGAGACAATGTAGATGGTTAGGTAAACATAATTAAATATAGTGTATATTTCTTAAAGCAAGAAGGAGAGTGAATGAGGGGGCACCCTGTCGGCCACTGTGCCTAGCATATGGCTCCCATTTGTTGCATACCTACCACACATCTAGCCCACCCATCCAATCCTAAAGGGATGCTACCCTGACCGGCAAATTTGATTGCCATAAATGGGTATGTCAACACCAGCTAGGTAAGTTTGTAGAGGTGTCCAAATATTTTTGGGTCTGCTTGCCAAAGAGAGTGCGTAATAGTAATAGTTGTTTGCTGCAATAAACTAAGTCAGCCAGCCACACTTTTATAGTGGGGGCTATGTTTCTCTCCCTGACACAGGCTACTCTTCTTTTGGCCAATAACAAAGCTTTGCATGTGAATCATTGCCTTCTCAGCTATATCTGATAGTTGCATCCTAGAAAGGCCGACATGGATGATGGTGTTATGTTCACCTCCGTTACGGCAGAAATGTGCTCGAACATTTTACTCCAAAAGTTCCCAATCATATGGCAGTTCCATGCCAGGCTTATAAAGTCAGTGCTGGGTGCCTGGCATCGCCTGCAACTTGTATCTGATGATAGTTTATCTCTACAAACCCAGGAGTCCATTCTCCAGGCTTTGTAAGTGCGGTCAGCCATCTTATACATTTAATGGACATCAAGTGAATTAGGAGATGTCTAACATATTGGCTGCAACGAAACCGTCCTGTTTGGTATCAAACATGTTGGAATCCTACCCCAACATTGATTGCAGTGTTGGATGTAGGATCTCTTGTACTTCCCTCCTGCTGCTGAGCCAGGCTCGAGCAGGGGAAGGTAGAACAATAGGTTTCCTGTCACATGGAGGTGTGACCACGTCCCAGATAGAACTTAGTGTATTGGGCTGCGGTGTGGGCGCTTGCCAGCGACACCAGACTGCTTTGAAGGGCACATTTGGTGCCCTCCTTGCATACTTCAGGTGGAACCAGTTCAGGGAGCCATTGGCTCCTGCTCTGGTGCTAAACTGGACAAAGGACATGGAATTATCCTCCTCTCTGAGAGGGACCCATGAATCTTCCCATTCCTTCCCTTTTGGTACATAAGTGCTTACCTGTGCGGGGAGGGTCCCTAGAATCGTCATGGGATAATATTCAGATCCGAAAACACTCCCCTGCATCTGCAGGCACCGCTACTAAGCTGACCGGTCTGCTGCTTTGACGTCCTCTGGACTTCGAAAGGCCCAGCAACACAGGTGGTGGTTCTGCAACTCCTTCGAAGCCTGCACTGTATTCCCACCGGGTTTGATGCCAGTATCCCTCCTTGGAACCACTGGAACAGCACCCCTGTGCACCGAGTTGATTTGCTGTTGCCAAGACTTGTTGACTCTCTCCTCCAGAGATCTTCGGGTTCCAAGAAACTCCAGCCTCCAGCATCTCTTCCTGCCAAGATCTTCGTCCTCACTGTATCCTCTGGACTGTGGGCCTGCATCTTTGGTGAGCTGCTTGAGGTCCTCTTGCGACTCCTGTGCCTTCGGCCTGTGGGTCCTCTTGAGAGTCTTCTTTGACTCCAGTTGGCTCCCCTGCTTGCTCTGGGCCTGCTCTGACTAGGAGAGTCCCTTGGACCTTGCTGGTCCCGACATTGCACCTTCTTCGTTTTCCATGACTGTTACCCCTGTACTCGCTGGACACTAACTCCCCTGGTTCTCGACTTCTGATGTGATACAGCTCGTGAACGGCTCCTGGTTTTCCACAGCGTCGCCTGGTCCTCACAGCTGCAGCGAAAAGGTCACCATCAACCCTCCTGCATCTTCCATCTTCAGTGGTCATTGGTGCCTCCTGATCACTTCTGAGTGGCGTAGACTCTGTCCTCTCTGCTTGCAGGTACCCCTGTTCAAGAATCCACCCCTGGATTCCACCGGACTCTTTCACCTTCTTTACCAGCGGCATCTCACTGAAGTCCTCCATTGTGGTCTACGACGGTTTCCGACGTCACTTCGCACTTATGCCCCCCGCATCCCTGGTGTAGGTATCCTGATTCCTGGGGTATCCATGGGCGGGGTGATTCTCCAACCTCCCATCTTCCACAGGGTTTCTTCAGGGTCCTCTGGAAAGGGTCCTTCTTCTTGAAAGCTGCAACCGCAACTTCCTCATTGATTTGTATTGAGTACGCGGCTGTGTTTTTACTCTGCATACTGCCTACATGGGGTTTCTCGTTACTTACCTTGGGTGGTTTCTTGGGTTCCTGGCTCTTCTAAGTCTTCTGGGTTAAGTCTCGCCTTCGGTTGCAGTTTGCATTCCACGTTATTAGTAAATGGTTTGATCTCCAATTGGAGATCACTGTGTATTTGGGCTACTTACCTGTTCAACTATTGAAGTATTGTGTGTATTGTGATTAGAGCTCCGGGTAGGAGATATACCAATGTGTTAGTTAGTGTTTATTATAAATACCGATTATTATAACTACACTGTGTGGTTCTTTTTCACTTAACCTACACTATATAATTAGTACTGGTAAAACAAGCTGCTTTACACTCCTTCTGGACTAAGCCTGAAGGCTTCTCTCCACAGCTACCACTTAGAGAGCTTTCTAAGGTTGCATAAGACCACTGAAATCACCATAAGGGTTGTCAGGATTAGTGCAGGGTGCTTCACTTAAATAAGTGTGCACCATATAGTAAGCAGCCTCCTACAGTAGTCTGAATGAGAAAGCCATGGGGACAACACATTATCTAGAAGTATAACATTCGCACACATCCAACCCTTCTTATTCCCTGTCATTCATTTTGTTTTATTGCAACCAAACATCATTCTCCAAACCTTCCAGCAACAATTTAGCAAAATGAGGATACGAGGATAAAGTTGAGAGAGAAAAAGCCCAAGGATAAAAGGTATCCTCAGTTACGTTGTGTTGCAAAACACACATGACTAATCACATCCTTACGCAAATTATTCCAAAGCGCATTCAGCTACCTGCTGCAAATTTCAACCATTGCAGACCATATACCGGCATGCAACAGATTTAGGGCTGAATGACTTATGTGCAGGAATCAACTTAGAAGGATTTGGCTCACCATCAATTTTTAATTTCCTTCTCTCCTGCTCAAAAGAAAAAGTATATTGGCAGGCTGTCGAAGAAAGCCCTTTCATAGTTTTAGTATTTCATGCTTTATACATTTTTTCTCCTTTTTGAAGTCAGGGTAGACCAGCTTCTTCTGCCTTTAAGAAATCAGCTGCTGCTACTTAGGTGTAGACATGATAACCATGCTCGTCGTTTAAGGGACTCTTCTTTTTCCTACCCATTAGCATTTCTTATGAAGCACTGAAAAGTCAAGTCAACTAATTCCGGTGCCTCATTCAAAATATTCTAGGTGAAACCTCAGCTCATCACCTCCTATATCAGCTGGGATTCTAGGTTCCTTAGATTTCCAGGTTTTGTTATTCTCCAGCACTTCAACTTTGTCAGGCTGAGGTAACAGGATCCTTCCCTGCTCCCCGCCACCTAGTGACATAACTTTGGCCATTTCGATTTCAGTATGTTCAAGGATTACCTGATTTTGTTGCAATGTGGCAAAGAGCTAGGATCTCAGAAGACTGTTCCTCCAATTGGAGGACTGATCTGCCTCCATTCTTGTCCACTAGCACTGGTTTGATTATCCTCAAGGTTAGCCCTCCAATACAAAAACCATCAACTACGCTGAACACCATCAGCTGAGGGGTACCAGAGACATCTGTATGAGTTAATTAGCTTCTTTTATTCACCAAGTCAGGATGACCTAGCCACCTAAACCTGAGAATTTTGCTGTTCTAATATTCTGATTGTCGTTGGACAAGAAGTGCCACATTTGGGGCTTGAGATGTAGGTGAGTCCAGTGTACCTCCTCATATTATTCCAAGCAGCATATAGGTGTTTCAGTTCCTAAAGTTTCCCTACTCATGCAGTATAAGTTAAGATCAATAGGTATCGACCTTTGCTTTAAACAATGTAGACGTGCACATTAGTCAATAACCAAATATGGAAATACTGTGGCTAATAGCTTTGTAAATACTCATGGTATAGATTCAAGGCCAAAAGAGAGTACAACAAACTGCTAACTTTTCTAATCAACAACAAATCTGGAAACGCATCGGCAGTACTGTTGAATGTTTATATCAGGAAAGACTCCCTAGGACAGTTTTGAAGCTGAAAATTCGTTTGGAGAGATCAAGGAAATTATAACTTAGAGTGACAAGGTTTTGAAAGCTAAAGAAGGCCAAAATTCACCCAAGGGGTTTCACATCAGACAGAGAATTGAATACATAATCGTACCTTTCTTTTCCATGAAAGGTAGAATGGCTACATTCCTAAAAAATAAAGTCCTCGTCGGCTTACTGTAAGAAATTGGGTTATTAGTTGAGAGGGGTGAAAGCCCCACTCTAATAATAAACAAAATCCTTGTCAGAGTGAACCCCAGAAAGTCCACAACTTAACCTGTGCTTAACCTTTGTGCTGCTGACCGCTTGGCACAAAAGCACTCAGGCTTAACTTAGAGGCAATTTGGAAAGTATTCATGCAGCACACAAACAGTAATAAAGTAAAAACACAACACAAGCAAAATCCCACGCTAATTTATACAAATTAAGTAAATATTAATACGCAAAATGACACCAACACAAATTAAATCCAATTTGTATAAACAAAGTTATGAATTCAATTTTTTTTTGGTGAAAGATCAAAGTACTAACTGGGATATCTGGTTGCACGAGACCGGTCAAAGTCAAAAGTTAAGGGCGGTTGTGATAGAGCACAGGTCGGTTACAAGGAGTGGATTGGGCCCAGTCTCGGCTGCTTTTGGTCTTAGAAAAATGTCAGGCAAAAAATATTGGGGAAGTTAGTGTTCAGCGGGGCAAGACAGTAGGCTGTGTCCCAGCAGGAGTTGTCAATGGAGGGAGTCCCTGGATGAAATCTTGGTGATGCCGGTGATGATAGCATGAAAATCTGGATTTTCAGGTCTAAGAGGTAGTCGTCGATGGGGATCTGGTTGTTGTTGAGCCCGGTGAAGATTACTACCTTCAGACTAAGGCATCTTTGTGGAAGTCAGATTTCTTCAGTGGGACACAGCTGCAGGCTGTAGCCGAAGAAGACTCCACAAGACTGGACACCGCCACCAAGAGGTCCCTCTGAAAGGGACTTGCTGCTGCGAAGAATGTAGTGGGAGCTACCGCGAAGTTAGGCCGATCTGCCATGCACCTTGGGCAAATTGGCTGGCAAAGAGGTCCCCGTCTTCTGTTGGTTCTCCAGTACGGTTTTGATGAAAAGTTTTTTTAAGTCCAAACCATTAGGGTTGGCAAGAGTAGTGCCTCCAGGACCACTTCCAAGGATCCAGGGCCTGGAGGGCACCACTTGTGGGGGGTGGGACACATTCTGGCAGGGACCAGCAGCCGGGTTTAAGGCCTCAGGAGCATTTTATGTCCCTGAAGCTCACACAGTAGGCCAGCAAGCCTTGAAGCCACTCATTTGATCCTGGGTTCAAAGAGCTTGTCCAGTTCTCCTTCAAGCAACATGACAGTCCTTCATGCTGCAAGGCAGTCCTTCAGGTAGCAAGGCAGTGTTTCTGGCAGCAGGAACGTCCTGATCTTCTGCAAGTCCAGGAGTGTACTGAAGAGTTGTTGTGAGGGTCCAATATTTATACCTGGTGCCAGCCTTTGTATGTGAGGGAACACCCTATCCTACCTCCAATCAATCAGGTTTCTTATAAAGCACAACTACTCACTTGTGAGGGTCTCAAGGTCCTGAGTGGGGGGTAGGATCTGCGGTTCAGTCAAAGAGCCAGGTTTCGAGGTTTTTCCTGAATTGTGGCAGCAATGGTGATTGCCTAAGATGCAAAGGTAAGGAGTTCCAGGTCTTTGCAGCAAGGTAGCAGAAGGATCTTCATCCAGCTGTGGTCTTGCGGATCCGTGAGATGGTGGCCAGGGCCAGTTGGGCGTAGCGGAGATGCTTGGTGGGGGTGTAGAAGGAGAGGCGGTGCTTGAGGTATGCAGGTCCGGCATTGTGGAGGGTTTTGTAGGAATGTGTGAGGAGCTTGAAGGTAATTATTTTGTTAATAGTTAGGCAGTGAAGGTCTCTCAGGTGGCCAGTGATGTGGCTTCGGCTTGGGATGTTCAAGAGGAGTCTGGCGGATGCACTCTGGATGTTCTGCAGTTTCTTTTGGAGTTTTTGGGTGGTGTCGGCGTAGAGTGCATTGCCGTAGTAGAGTCAACTGGCAACAAGTGCATAGGTGACCATTTTGCCCGACTCGGTGGGGATCCACATGAAGACCTTACGAAGCAGGTGGACCGTTTGGAAGCAAAAAGACGAAACGGCGTTGATTTGGTAGTTCATTGAGAGCGAGGAGTCCAGGATGATGATGAAGTTTTGTGCATGGTCCGTGGATGTGAGGGGTTCTGAGCGCTGTGGGCCACCAGGAGTTGTCCCAAGCAGAGGGGGTGGAGCCCAGGATGAGGACTTTGGTTTTGTCTGAGTTAAGCTTGAGGCTGCTGTCCTTCATCCAGATGGCGACTGCCTTCATCCTGTTGTGGAATTTGCTCTTGGCGGCTGTGGGTTCGTCTGTGAGGGAGAGAATCAGCTAGGTGTCGTCAGCATAGGAGACGATACTGAGTTTGACTTCTGACAATGGCTGAAAGCGGGGTAATGTAGATGTTGAAGAGGGTGGGGCTCAGGGATGATCCCTGAGGCACTCCGCAGCTGATCTGTCTGGGTTCTGAGATGAACAATGGAAGTCTCTCTGTGTTCGGCCAGTGGGGAAGGAGGGGATCCATTCTAGGACTTTGTTGCGGCTGCTGGCCTTGTGAAGTCTTGCGCAGAGGGTGTGGTAAGAGACGGTATTGAAGGCGGCTGAGAGATCATGAGGATGAGTGCAGCAGTTTTGCCTCGGTCGAGGAGGGTTTGGATGTCGTCTGTAACGGCGAGGAGAGTGGTCTCTGTCCTGTGGTTGCTTCTGAAACCCGATTGAGAGAGGTCCAGGATGTGGTTCGTCTCTATGAACTCAGAGAGTTGGACGTTGATAGCTTTCTCGATTACTTTGGCTGGGAAGGGGAGCAGAGAGATGGGTCTGTCACAATGGCGGTCAAAAAACAACAGACATCTATTGTCCTTCTCTCCTTAAATCCAGAGAAGGCCTTTGATAGGGTGCATTGACCCTATCTATCCAAGCTTCTAAATAAGATACTCATGGGCCCAAACCTCAAGTGCATGATTTTAGCGTACTTCCAAAGCCAGTCGACTAAATTGAAAGTGAACGGGGACCTATCACCCCTGCTCCTCATCTCACGAGGTAAGGCTGCCCTATGTCTCCGCTAATATTTACTTTATCAATAGAACTGTTCATCCAAAAATACAAGCTAACCCAAATGTAAAAGGCCTGAAGGTCGGCACATAGGGAACCAACCTGGTATTATACACAGATAACATCCTCTGCTTCCTAACTGACCCATTCTTCCTTTATCCATCCCTAAAAGGAGGAACTGGCATGTTTCTCTGAAGTCTCAGGGCTCACAGTGAATTACACAAAATCTAGAGGCTTACGGATAGCGACCATGAAAGTAGATTCCCTGGACATTATAACTCGTAATGGCTTTGTATGGACACTGTCAGCAATCCTATACCTAGGGTTATATATCCCAGATCTATCTCTACCGATACAATGCTCCACCTGTCTTGCATACACTCTTTAAGGATCTCTATTGTTGGTGCAAGTTGGAGATCTCCAGGCTTAGCAAGATGACCTGTCAAAATTAACTTTCTACTGACACTTGTATATAGCCCAAACCCTACCACTTAAATTCCCAGCCTCCACTCTAGATCAGATTCAAAAAAGCTCCTATCTTTGAATGGAAAGAGCGAGCCCCAAGAGGGCGGAGTACCATGCTTTACAGACCCACCAGGGAGGGAGGGTTAGGGTTTCTGAACATCAGCTCAGCTCTACCCCACCTTAGACTGGACTGCACATGAGAGCAGCAAAAAATGCATACACATTGGACACAACTTCTCACCCGTCCCACTGCACGCCCTCTTATGGCTCCCTCAAAGAGATCAACCCAGGAAATAACAAACACTCAATGCCACCCTAACATTAGAAAACTAGCAACAGATTACCCGGAAGAGAGGCTCTATCACCTTCCCATCCCCAATTACGCTAATACACCATAATCCAAATTTCCCGCCTGGGTTGACACACCCAAGCTTTAGACGTTGCAATGCTGGAAATCCCCCCACCCTGGAAAGCTTGTACTCAATGGGGAGCTGTGCTCGAAAGAAGTCTTTCAGACTGATTGGTATTTGGACAGGGAGAACACTTTTCGCCTCACTCAACTATTTCACTGAGGAGGCTCCAGGGATGTAAAGGGCCAGGCCAGCAGAGACAAAACTGCTCTAGAAACCATATTTGCTAATAAACTTATGCGTAAGAGCATGACTTTATTGGAAGTCAAGCTTAGGCCCTAAACCCAAACATCATTATATGTTGTCCTGGGAGGGCTATCTGGGGCAAAAAAATCTCAAGTGTAACTTGGGAAAAGATCTTGAGGAGCAAATTCAAGTCATCTATCTGCACTTTCCACCGGGATAGTGCATATAAGCTGCTCACACGATAATACCTTTCCCCAATGTGCTTAAAAGCCATGTTTAGTACCTCAGATGCCTGTCGAAGGGGCTGTGGGGAGAGAGGGTCCTTCTTCTGTATGTGGTGGTCTTGCAGTTTGGCTAAGGACTATTTTATCACAGATCAGACTGATGCTAGGAGAGTCACTAACAATGGATCCACTGATAGTCTTGCTCGGGGACCCTGGCACAAGCAGTATATGCCCTCTAACAACCCCATCTGGAAAACTCATCACTCACATGTTAACGGCTGCATGCCTTGCCCTGGCATCTACCCCACCGAAACATGTTTGATGGAGCAAGATCTGGACTACTTATGATCTGGAGGGTCCTACAAACTTGGTGCATGATCGCATGGACACATTTGAAACGATATGTCTTCCTTTTAAAGCCTACATGAAGCGGGATTTTTCTACCAAAGCAATCCCGACTGGATTCCCAGACTTAGTCCGGCGAGTGGACCTCCATTTTATGTCTTCCTCTCAGCATAGCTGCTCGGACTCAGATGTTATAGATTAACATTGCCATGTCTTACTCTTTATATGGAATCAATGTTAAGTTGAAAGAGATGACTTCAATCAATCAATTTAAACAGCATTTGTAAAGCGCAACACTGTCACCCTTAGGGATATCTGACTTGCATTATGATCAATGAGCTTTGGTCATATATGTAACACTGCTGAGCTTGTATATGCAATTGGGAAAGGAAAAAACCCCAAAATAAAATGTTTCAAAAAATTCTATATTGAACAAATATTGATACATTATGTTTCAAATAATAATGTAAAGTTTAAGCAAAGGCAGACCAAAATAAGTGTCACTGGCACAATATCATAAAGCCCAATGGGTCATCTACAAAGATTCCTATCCCCGTGCCGGGGGTTCGCTATTTCAAATATATTCACTAAATTCCGCTGAGTATACTGTAGTGTCAATTCTTTCATTCCTGTCTGTTTTCTTAAATCAATCCTGTGGAATGCTATTGTCCCTTTATGTTTGACAAAAGGAGTTATGTTTGGGGTAAAAAAGCGTGAAAGGATTTCAAATCTTTTGAGAAGGTAAAAGAGCTTATCATTAATCCTTTAGCATGATCACCTATAATCCCATTAAAATGTGTGGTCACAGTAGATACTAGTGCGATTGCAATTGGGCCAGAACTCATCGAGGTCAGTTCAGGAAAGAAATTCACAATTGGTTTTGCTTTTAGATGTTTACCCAATGTAAAATGTCATTATAGTACAATTGAAAAAGCATGTGTATGGTCTGTGGAACATCATAAAACTTGATCATGGAAACAATTTAAATCTGCACTGAGCACAAACCGTTGTGCCCAGTGAGAATGGAATAGTGAAATCTAGTCCAAGATTTTCTTGGTTGTTATCTAGACTACAAAAATTGTGTTTTGGAATCCATCACATTCCAGGTGGTAGACACTCGTGCTGATTTTTTGCCAGATTTCCTGCTGGAAGTGAGGATGCATGCAAGACACAGGATGATGTTGAACGCGGTGGAAGTCCATAGATGTGTGTGAATATGAATATACAAGCTGAGCAGATGGTCTGCAAGGTCTGTTGAGGATGTACAATGATAAAGTTCGCCAATTGTCAGGAATTTGCACGGGAATTGAAAGATTATTAAATGGTTCAGGAGGAATTTAGTGTAAAGGTGATATGATTTATAAAGGTTGTAAGGTATTTCCCTTAAATGTGTCAGGGAATAAATGGTGACATGTGCTCATAAGGGGAGCAGAGATTTAACATCTACCAAAAAAATATTAAAATGTATTACACGTGGGATGTGTGCACATGATTATAGATTCTTGTATCTTCTATCAGAGTTCTGATAACAATTATTTGTTAAAACAAAGACTCCAATGGCTCCTGTTGAGTTTCCAGATGCTCGCAGGGAATCATTAGCTGCAGACTTTACAGGGCATATTAAAGTTAGGTCTGGTCTAGTCTGTCTAGAAACCAATGTGCATAGGGCACAGGGGCAGAGCATACGCATGTGCCACAATGACAGTAACACATTTTACAACCCAACTCCAAACCTACTCCTCTGTATTTCGTTACTGAAATTGAAAAACAGACTTCTAATGGATTACGCGCATTCATTACACAGATGTGGATTGAGGAAGATAGAAGATGTGAGGGGTAACAATGCCATAAGTGCTAATCGCAGATGTTGAGACAGACGGCTACAGGTGGTCAAGGGGGAGTTTTGGCAGCGGGCTGTAAAACCTACATCTCTTTAAAGGCATTCAGGGTGTGAGCAACTGCAGTCATCTGTGCACAGGATTAAAAATGGGCAGTACACAAACTTTAAAGTCAGTAGGATTTACACAAACGGGTTATGCATAGGGTTTGGTACAGATTAGCTGTTGTGTCTCCAGAATTGAGTTACAATGTTAAAGAGGAAGTTGGCTGAAGTGAAGAACAGAACAGAACGTTGCTGCATCTCTGACGAACGGTAACGGCTCCCTGTGAAAGATACACCCATGTATCTGTTTATGGCAGCTGAAGGGAACAGTGATTGTGGCTTTAAAACCAGTGTCGCTAAGAGCTGACACGGACATATTATTTGGACATCAGTGGAGAGAACGTGACTTATTGTTCCAGTAAAATGACCTTCTACACTGGAAAGAGTGTATTGGAAATAGAGAACAATGTCGTCTCAGATAACAGGACGAAAAACACAGGTGCTTGGCAGATATCCTATGTAAAGAGGCACACCTACAGTTTACAGAACAGCGAGATAAGAGAGTGCCGCCGCCATGATAAGAATGACGCACCTGGCGAAGGCCAATAAAAGTTACAGCGCTGCTGTGACGCAATATGACTGCCAGAGGCGCCAGAAAAAAACACTTCTTAAAAGTTGGCTAATGTTACTTTATGAGGAAAACGAGAATAACATGTTTGAACTAAGACAGCACAATACAGATCACCATTATTTTGTTGGCATTACCTTAACCGTTGCTTTCTTTCGACATTTAAAAGATAAAAGTGACATTTTCAAAAATCTTTTTTTCAAAGATAAGACAATGTAATGTTATTTTAAGTGTTCTTTTAAAGCGCTCAAAAACCAAAAAGGCGCCTTGGCGCTAGCTGAAGTAGCCGAAACAATAATATATATTACATTTTTAATTGCATTACATAGATTTTATTGAATAATATTATATTGTTATTTGAACAAAATTATAACCTCACAGGTATCTATAGCATCACAACCATATGAATTTACTATTTATATGCTTTGCCATTTTGTGCTTATTTTAATGATCTGCTTATGCAGTTAAAAAGGCATATAAGTTGCAAAAAATAAAAGCCAAAGGTGCTACATGCATGATAAAAAAAAAAGAACATAAACATATACATGGCTGTATTCACTGGTCTGCTTGACATGTCAGTGTCGCTGTCAGCATGTCATTGGCTCTCCACTCTGAGTGCCCGGCCTGGGCTCTTGGGAGGGCTGAAAGGCCCTGCGGGAGAGAGGCCTCATGCCTGGACACCAGGTTTGTACTTTTCTTTACATATTTTAACAAACACCAGCTCGGCAAATTAAATACTTCCCAATTAACACTGGGCGGGTGACCTCAAAGAAAAAAAATGTAATTCCAGCAAGGGCAATTCAGCTTTCCATCCTTCCCAGGTGACTACAAAGATTGTTACTAAATTAGGTAATAGAAGTTCATGATATTTACAGCTGTTCGAGGCGGACACCTAAAGCGCAAAATGAACAAGCACTCGTAAAGCCATTTGGCCAGGCTCTTGTTAGGTGTAATGGCCTTGGGTCGTCGTGTAATATGTTTGGAAGTAAAAACAAAATCAAACATAGAGGCGGCCATATGCATACAATGCCCAGATGCATGCACATACACACACAGACATACATGTAAGTAGAAAAAACACATATGGACAGATGTAGGAACTGGACTATATGCAATGAGAGGGGTGGTCATCTCGGAAGGCAGAAGGCCAAACAGCTACACAGTGTGCATTCGCCTGAACTTAGGGCTGTAACCACTACACGAGGATGCTCAAGCCCAAAAAAGATGCCCAGAAGGTGAATGAGGAAGCTGAATTATTCACCCTCAGGAGGTCCTCTAATGCACAACAAGAGCAAAATGTCACCAGAGTGCCCTACTGTTTTCCAAGAAGTTACTAAACCCGAGGTTAAAGATGAGGAAAACAGAGACACCGAGTCCCGGCGATACTCCTGGGGTTAGACGCGGAGAAAGCGTTTGACAGATTGGACTGGCCCTTCCTCTTTCATACGTCACAGCACTTTTGGTTCTGTGAGGCTTTTATTAAAATGATTTGAACTAATTACACTCAACCTCGATCCAGGGTGATAATTAACGGGGTCAGTTCCTCTCCATTTCCCCTGGGTAGGGGGACGAGACACAGGTATCCTTTGCATCCATTACTGTTCGCTCTAAGCATTGAGTCCCTAGCGGCTCGGATCCGAGTGCTACAGGAGATACAAGGGATCTGGTTTGGCTGTGATAAACATAAGATATTGTTGTTTTCTGATGAAATTTTGCTGATGCTTTCATCACCCAGGGCCTCTCTGATAGCTCTCCAGGAGGAACTCCGAACATTTGAGGGGGTGGCGGGCTTCTGCGCCAACCTGTCCAAATCCTTTATATTAAAAGTTACTCTCCAAGAAAGGGAAATGGCATCACTGGCCGGTGCTTTCCCATTCCAATGGGCTAAACACAGTCTTATGCCCAGATATAAGGATCCCCGCCAACCTGGAAGGGCTGTATAGGGAGAATTACCCCTGCCCCTTTTGCTCCAGCTGCAACACAAACTTAAATGGTAGAAGCCCTTTTATATCTAGTGGTTGTGCCGCATCCATGCGATTAAAATGATGGTCATCCCGAAAATACTGTACTTGTTCCAGGCCCTCCCTATAAGCCTAGAGTGTGAGTTTATACCTAAATTTTGCTCTCTAATAACCCACTACATATGGCAGAATGGGAAGGCACGGTTGTCCTTCACACTTCTAAGACAATCGAGGGGGCTGTGAGGTGTAGCAATGCCAGACTTTGATCTCTACTACAAGACAGCACAATTGAGGGTGATAGCCGAGTGGCCAATGAGGGAATCGGACAAACTTTGGCTTCACATGGACCGGGCAATAGTTAGTAGGATGCTCAGGGACATGCTCTGGAAACCGAGGAAGGACAGACCATGGAACTCATATCTGAACACTCCCACCCAGACTACTCTCAGGGTGTGGGATGCTGTCACAGGGGCAGCTGGGTTGACAACATTCCCCTCCCCTATACCCTGATCCATTTCAACCCAGGGTGCGGCGGGCCGGCCGGGTCCCTTTGACGCCTGGCTGGAGGGTGGCTGCCTGACATTATCCAAACTTGTTCATACTTATCTGTTATGTTATGTTATCCATATATGATTTTGTGGAAGTATTGTAATTTCACAGTCTTAATATTCAGCATACTCTTTTTTTTATACCCCCATAAAGAGTTCTCCAGAGTGGATATAATATTGACAATTGCATAAATCATTACTCAGTGTTCTCCTCTGATAGTAATATTCGAACATGAGTGAGTGGCCATCAGGTGATCAATGTCTGTGCAGTGGAGGGGGACACTGTTTACCCTTGGGTCTTTTAGCAGGCTTTGTTGAATACCTCAGCACCAACTCTACTTTGACGAGGAAATCAAAATATTGCTGACTTCAAACAAACTGGGAAAATTGTCCCAATGTGTTGTGGCAAGATAAAAAATATCGACGCAAGGCTACATATAGGTTCCTCAGGAGAACTCTTAAGCACTGCCTGTACCAAGATAGTGTTCTGTGTGGAAGTCTTGCTGGTAAGAAGATACAATACACACAGTATTGGAAATGGCCCTTTTGCAACATTACCCCAAATGTTTTGCCTTCCTTCTCCTTTCTTACTTTGTTTTTCTGGCTTTAGGACTCCGAGCACTTTACCACTGCTGACCAGTTCTAAAGTGCATGTGCTCTCATAAAAAATGCGATGACAATTGGTTTATCCATGATTAGTATATTTGGTTGACTTATAAGTTCTTAGTAAATTGGAATACCATATACCCAGGGCCTGTAAACCAAATGCTACTAGTAGGCCTGCAGCATAGATTGTGCCACCCACAGAAGTAGCTTTTCATACTTGACTCATGTCTGCCACTGCAGGACCGATGGGCACAGTGTACTGCCACTTCGACTTGGCATTTTCAAATACTTGCCAAGTCTTAAACTCCCCTTTTATTACATATCAGTCACTCCTAAAGTAGGCCCTAGGTAGCCCTAAAGGCAGGGTGTTGTGTAAGTATAAGGTGGGACAAGTACCTTTTTGTTTTACTTGTCCTGGTAGTGACAACCACCCAAGTTCATTTTCACTACTGTGAGGCCTGATCCTCTCATATGTTAACATTGTGAATTCCTTAAATACATTTTTTAAGTGTAATTCCTGATTGCAGAGGAGTAGCTGCTTTATGTTTTATATAATTGGAATGATAATGACAAATCCTCTTTTGTGGTAAAGTTGGATCTGATATTACTTGTTTAGAAATGCCACTTTTAGAAAGTGGACATTTCTCTGCTCTTAGCTCTCTTCTTGACTTGCAGCCTTTTTCCAATACACGTCTGGGGTCTTCTTTAATGAGAGATTCCCTCACTCTACTTTCTTTCAATAATTCAGTCACCTGAGATCAAGACTCTTGATAAACACTCATCCATGATGTACACACCCTGGTATGAGGGTTACGCTTCCTAAATTGTACAAATGGACTTAGCCGTGAGGTGTTATGTGGTGCATACTTTTACTCCACCAGCATGTCATCCAATCCACCCCCTTGAGTTTTGCAATCTGAATTTTTTCTTTCAAGGTTCTGTGCAGCCTTTCAACCATGCCATTAGATGTGATCCTTCTTGCCTCCAAAAAGTCTTTCATGGATTTAGGAGAAAATTGCACTCCACTATCCATTAATATTTTCTTAGGATTGCCTTCCCGAGCAAACACTTCTTGTCAAAAACTTCAATACATATGTTGTGGTAATTTCTGCAGTAATCATGACCTCTGGCAACCTAGAGAGAGTGTCAGTTAATACTATTAAGTATCTAACAATGGATCCACAACTTATGGTTCCCATTATGTCTAACGCAACTTCCTCCCACACATCCTTAGGTATTTCCCTGCAGACCATGGGTGAAGTCCTGATCTTCAGGGTTTTGTCTGTCAATTTGCACTCTGTACATTCTCTGACTATTCTCTCCACACTTAAATCCATTCCTGGCCACCAGTAAACATCTCATAGTCTCTCTTTAGTCTTACAAATGCCTTGATGACCTTCGTGAGCCAACTGTATAAAACACTCCCTAAACTCCGAGGGATGTATCAACTTGCAATCTCTTAATAGAATACCATTGGCAACAGCCAACTCACCCGAATTCTCAGCAAATCCCTTGAACATTTCATCCTGAGACCATCAGTCTACTCAGACAACACACCATCCCAAACACCTCATCTCTCTCCCACTCATTCAACCACTCATTTTCAGTAACACAATCTTGATGTCATCTTCCATCCACCGTGCTTTTGCTGCTGACTCTGAGTCTTGTACATTACAACGTAGCCTTGATAAACAGTCCGCAGATTTATTCTCCACACCGGTAATGTACCTCACAACAAATTAGAAATCATGCAGTCCAACAATCCACTTACATATGTTAGAGGACACACAATCTAAGCCTTTCTGGCTACAAATCTCCTGCAGATGTTGGCGGTCTGACTGTATAACAAAACGCACACCCCACAAAAATTGCTTACATTTCTTTAGTCTCCAGAACTCCGTCAGTGCCTCCTTCTCAATAGTGGAATACTGCGTTTCTGCTCCTTTAAGAGATCTAGATGCAAATGCAATTGTAACCTCCTTGCCATCTTGCATCTGTTTAGGGACACAGCCAAGACCTTTGTCACCGGAATTAGTAATTACAAAATGCGGCAGACCTGGTTGAAAACTCTTCAGAGACTGGGCTGAAGACAAACCCTTTGATATCGAATTCCTCCTGACAAAAAGCAGTCCACTTGAACTGAATCCCTTTCTTAAGTAATACTCTGATGGCACAAGAATGAATAGCAAAATTGGGAACATAGCAGGCGTGAAATTCTGGCATCCCTAGAAAAGCTTGCACCTCATCCTTTTTTGTGGGTTGCACAAGTTGTACAATGAAGTTGACTAGTTAATTTTTAAGCTTGACTCCGTATCAGCTAATTATGTATCCCAAATAAGTTATTTCCAAACAAAATTTACACTCTTGAGAGTAATTTCCCTGGAACAAAAATTGTTGAAACCCTCCCTGACTTTAACCATGTGTTCCTCCAAAGAATCTGTGAAAATGAGAACATCATCCTGGAAAAATCTTACACCAGAAACTTCCCCTAACAAATTGGTCATAAGTCTCTGGAATACTGAAGCAACCGGACATAGACCAACCGGCATTCTTTTAAATCTATAAACATCAAATGGTGTTATGACTGCTGTTAGGTCTTTGGAATCATCACACAATTCCATCTGATGGTAGGCAGACTAATATCTAATGTAGTAAAATACTTAGTTCTCCAAAGTACTAATTTTCGTTATGCTGGGTAATGGGAACTTGTCCTCAGTAACCTCCTTGTTTAAATAAAGCAGGTCTACACACAACCTAATGTCCCCAAAACCTTTAGATGCAGTCACCACTGGAGCAACCCATAGAGCAGCTTCCACAGTTTCTATGATCCCTTCTTCCTGGAGTCTCTTCAATTCTGTTTCAACAGCCCCTTGTAGACTAAACAGGATTTTCCTCACCTTACAAGAGACAGGTACAGCATCTTCATTTCATCGTATGCAATGCTTGCATCCCTTAACAAACCCCACCTTAGTAGAGAACACATCAGGATACATCTTCATAAGGAATTCAGTAAAGGCTTCCACTTTTCATTTTTGGACTTATGGGTCTGCATTTGGATCAAGATAAATCTCTAACATGGGGCCAACTAAACCTTTCACAGGTGCATACACTTTTTCAAATGTCTCATTTCCTCAAAATGTGTATGTTAGCATCAAATAACCCCATCAAATCAATAGGTTTTCCCCCATAACTGTAAGGAGTCACTTCAGGATCACACAATTGAACTTTCACTTCAAATTGTTCAGAGAAATCAGTGTCAGAAATCAAAGACAACTTTTCCCCAGAGTCCATCACCATGGGGACCCTAATCCTATTAAGTTCCACCATGTCAGCGGGGTATGCACATTTACTACTCGTGACACAGTTGACATGGAGAATAAAATCAGGTTCATCACATAGTCAAACTTCACTAACTTTGTTTTTAAACCTCTCACTGGACTTACAACCTTAATGTCCTTTTTTTCCTACATAAATTGTAAACACTGTACGGTGCAGGACATGCTTTAGAATTGGCCAAGTGACTTCATGATGCACACCTAAAACACAATAACTTACTCCTCCCTCCCTCCCTCCCTCCGAACTCTGTTTTTTCGGTTTCATGGCTATGGAAGTCACTGAAGACAAAGTTTCTTTAGATATCTTCAACTCACAAATACATGACATAGAGTGTTCAACCTATTTAGCAATCACCAAATCTTCAGAAAGTTTGGGGTCATTTCTAGACCACAGTTCTTCTCGCATTGTATCACAATTACATTCCAGTATGAACTGGCCATGAATATGTTTCTCTACCTTGTTAGCAAAGTTACATTTGGCTACAAGTTTGCAGAGCGCTGTGACAAAATCCTTAATGAATTCATCATTCCCTTGTTTGCGCTTTCCGAGTAGGACAGGAGACCTCAACATCCTTCACTATGCATACAGGCATGAGGCAGAGTTGCCCTTTATCCTCCCTGTTTTTTAGGTCTCGCTGAGACAGCGAAAGCTGTCTCTTTGAGACATTTTGTAAGTGGGTTTTTGAAAGTGCTTCCCCTGCCATAGAGCTACAGTGCACGAGGCGTGCACACGCGCAAAGCAGCCATATGGCTTTAAGTCGCTCTCCCTCGTAGCCCCTCTCCGCCCCCTTCCCTGCTGCTATTTCACACCAGTTTATCTCACTTCGCCACGACGCCCGCTTCATGGGATGTGGCGATTTATTACAACTGTGGCCGCATCACTGTGCCCGCCCCACCCCCCCTCCCACTCCCTCCTCGTCAGCTTCAGCGCGAGCTTGTTTTTTCTTCCCTCTCAGTTGTAGATGATCTCTCCGAGCAACAATATTCCTGGTGAATCATTTCTAATTTTAAATCTACCGAACCGGCTAATGTTAATTGTAGTGAGCAGGTCGCTTCATGTCTCAAACTGCCTTTTTGGAAAGCAAAGTTAGGTTCTGTTTATACAAAGTTAGAAGTAACCAGATAGTTGACTGCGGGGCACTGAGAGCGCCTCTAAGTACGTCTGCATTCAGTGTAAGTGTCTGAACACTGGACTTAAAAGCGTTGGCTACGTGTAAAATGTTTCTCCTTAATTTGCAATAAATTATTTTATGGTTCGAGCATTAAAATAGAGTTTGTCTCATCATATATATGTGCATAGGTTGTCAAAGTAATATCTGTAGATGGATTTCGAAAAAAAATATATTGAAGACAGTACTTGCTTTTGAAATTAAATGCTTTTATACTGTGTTTGTGTTTATGCAGTACTCCGAACGTTCGCCACTTTCAGAAAGCAGGACATATATTTTACTTTGCACATTAAAATGTATATTTGTGTTTTTTTATACAGTAATCCGAAAGTTTGCCACTTTTCAGTAAGTAGGAAACGGATTTTACTTTGCACATGAAAGCGTTCAGTGTTACATGTTTCTCCTTTATGCGGTACCCGAAATTCGCAATCTCAGCGTTTTTTCTCTAGACTTGTATTTACTGTGCCCTGTCAGTCTTGATGTTTTTTAGCATACCAAAGCACGAGGAGTTTTACAGAACAGTAATAGAGTGCTCGAAGTGGTCATGTGTTAAATATCGTCTGCCGGTCAGAAGCAGAGCCATGTGCCTGGCAGTTGTAAATATTGGTGAGAGCCCGGTCAGGAGGCGCAGCACAACAAAGGCCGGTCCGCTGTCTGCAGGCGTCCCCGTATGGCGAGGCACAGACCGGCCCTTTGTTTGGCCTCACGCTTCCTGCTGGGCTCCGAAAAAGCCCCGATATTGAAGGATGGGCCTCCCACGCCTACCGCCCCGCCTGCACACACTCATCTTTTGTGGGAAGCGCTCCACGTCGCCCGCCCCCTCTCTTACATCTCTTCGTGTCGTGCGCGGTTTGTTTCTGTCCGGTGATAAAATCACATGTGACACTTGGTTTGTTTTCAAATACATTTAACCTGTTCTATAAACTAAACACATTCTAAGTTAAAGGGAGTCTCCAGTGATAAAAGGCACATCATAAAAGGTGTGATTGGGACGGTCTCTCGCGAGGTTGTTTGGCTGTCTCCATTTCCTTGTACACTTCACTTTTTAGCATTGCCACCATTCAGTCTGCTAGAAAAACAAACTGAGAACGCGCCATTTTCTGTTCTGATAACAGGCCATTAAACATCTGTTTTGTGATGGGATCAGCAGCAGACAGGACACATGTTGTGCTCTGTTATGGTCAAACTGCAGATTGAATCACTATCAGAAGAACTTCTACTACCAGTAAAATGTATTGTCCTCAATAGGCAAAGGGAATGTTTAATTTTAACGGAGTCCATGCTGTTGCTGGAGTTTTTTATTTACATGCAATTAGGGTATTTAGCTTTCCCTGTGGGATAATGCACACAAAGTTAACAAGCATTGGTGTAGCCAATAGGTCTCGCTTTTGACACCTTCTAAGTGTTTAGCCATGCAACAGTTGATGTTGTTGCACCAAGGATATTGTGCTGCATAACTTAATACTTATAAGGTCCCAAAAGCGAGACCTATTGGCTATGCCAATGCTTGTTACAATTGTGATGGAACTCCTTGTGATCCACATTTCGGCCACACTATGACGAGGGGATATCACTGAGTGGTATTTCCATTTTGAAAGGGCAGTCCCTGCCTACCTACTGACCTTGGGGAAGGCCTGATCGCGTGGGAAGAGCACACCTTCAGATACTTAAGAATAAAAAAACCTCTCGGGCCTCTTTGGGTTCCTGAAGAATCCATAGCCTGGGACTATTTTTTTTTTAAGAGGTGTGGCGCCGTGGCCAGGGCAACTGATGCTGGAATCTGGGGACCACGGTTCGAGCCCCGGCACTGGCGGCAGGTCAGCCCAGCACCATGTGACTCTGGGCAATAGCTTGCTTAATCTTCCCGATGGCCCCCAGCGCTGGGATGCCTTCGGGTAGCTGTTCGCGCTTTACAAATACTGGATTTTTTTTCTTAATTGGAGATGGAACTTGGCCCTCCTCCCTGAACCACTAAGGCCTCCAGGGACCACATCCCCAGGGCCCTTTTTTAATTAAGGGGAGGGGAAGCATGGCCCCTCTCCCCGAGCCACTAAGTACCTCATTCCCTGGGACCTTATTTTTTAAAGTCAAATGCAAGGGGGCACATCAACAGACAGCTGACCCGATACCTCGAAGAAAACAGAATCCTGGACCCTTCCCAGTCAGGGTTCCGCAGCAACCACAGCACCGAGACCGCCCTCATCGCTGCCACCAACGACATCAGGACCCTGATGGACAACGGCGAGACCGCAGCACTCATCCTCCTAGAACTCTCCTCCGCCTTCGACACCGTCTGCCACCACACACTACGCGCACGCCTCCAAGCCGCAGGGATCCGAGACAAGGCTCTGGAATGGACCACCTCCTTCCTCTTTGGCAGAACCCAGAGCGTCCGCTTCCCCCCATTCCGGTCCGAAGCCTCCGAGATCATCTGCGGCATACCCCAGGGACACTGTTCAACCCCGCTCGCACACGTCGCCCGACAGCACGACCTCAACCTAATCTCCTACGCCGACGACTCAACTGATCCTCTCCCTCACCAAGGACCCCATCACCGCCAATGCCAACCTCCGCGAAGGAATGAAGGCCGTCGCGACTGGATGAAGACCAGCCGTCTGAAGCTGAACTCGGGCAAGATGGAGGTCCTCATCCTCGGCTCCAACCCTTCAGCCTGGGACGACTCCTGGTGGCCAACGGCACTGGGAGCAGCCCTGACACTCACCGACCACACATGCAACCTGGGAATCATCCTCGACTCAACTCTCTCAATGACCAAGCAGGTCAACGCCGTCTCCTCCTTCTGCTTCAGCACCCTCCGCACGCTCCGCAAGATCTACAGATGGATCCCGACCGATACAAGAAAGTCACCCAGGCCTCCGTCAGCAGCAGACTCGACTATGGAAACGCCCTCTACGCGGGAGCCCCGACCAAGCTCATCAAACGACTACAACGCATCCATAACGCCACGGCACGACTGATCCTTGACGTACCACGCCACGGCACATCACCCCCCACCTGAGGGACCTACACTGGCTCCCCGTCAGCAAGAGGATATCCTTCAAGCTCCTCACCTACGCACACAAGGCACTCCACAAGACCGGCCCAGCCTACCTCAACAGACGGCTCTCCTTCTACATCCCCATCCGCCAGCTACGCTCCTCCGACCTCTCACTTGTCACCATCCCGCGCATCCAAAGAACAACCACCGGCGGGAGATCCTTCTCCCACCTCGCCGCCAAGACATGGAACACCCTCCCACTGAGCCTACGGCAGACCCAAGACCCGCTGACCTTCAAGAGGATGCTCAAGACATGGCTGTTCGATCAGTAACCCCCCCCCCCCCCCCCTGCGCCTTGAGACCCTTGCGGGTATGTAGTGCCCTTTACAAATGACTGATTGATTGATTGATTTTGAATCAAGGAAATCAAGAGGAGGTGGCCACGCAGCCCTCCTCCCTGAGCCAATAGTTACCCTGATGACCCCATAGTTCAGGGCCAAAACATGTTTGTAAAGAGGAAGGGGGGCCATGCGGCACCTCCCCAACCCTATAGGGGCCTCAGGGACCCTGTGCTCCGTGCCTGAGGTGCTTGTGGGTAGGTGCATTGGGCCCACCCAGGGCACCCAACAATAGTATGCAGGAAGCTCCTGGGTCCCTGCAGCCGCAGCCAGCTCCTTGCAGGCACCCATCCTGGGTGCTGCAGGAGCCGGCATTGCTATCAGCCAGTGGGAGCAGCTGTCGTTGTTTGCTGCCGCCAGGTCGAAGCAAAGTGAACTTTCCTGCCCATAAGACAGTAGGCAGGGAAACAAAAGTCTGCTCCCACCCTACAAAAGCATTTTTAAAGCTCCACCGAGTGGGAGAAGACATGCCTTCCCTGCCCGTGTTCCTGCAATCAGTAAAGGAATGTCTGCTTCCACCTAGCAGGAGCTGTGAAAATGCTCCCACCAGGCTCTTGAGGGCAGGGCGACTACTGTTAGCAGTGGGAAGGCTCCCTGGAACACAGTAACTATGCCGGTCCCAGGGTATACGGCCACTTGTGCCTTTACAGGCTCGGCAAGGGGGGCCGCACACACCACTCTCCTTCAATTTAAGATCGGCCCCTGGGGATGGGGTCCTAAGGGCCTATTGAGGATCAGGGAGGGTGACACATACCCCTCCCCTTTTATTTGGAATTCGATCAGGCGGATGGGTCCCCTGGGCCATGTGAGGCTCGAGGCTCACGCTTCCGCTAAATAACGTTTAGTGCCACCCTTGGGCCCAGGCGGGGTCCCTTACGGACCTCCCCACCAGGCCGTGAGTGGGTCAGGATAACCCTATCCTGTCCCCTTATGTCTTTTTTAACCTTTTATGTAATACTAAGCATGAGTCCCTAGTCCTAAAATGGCTGCTGCCACATCCTTGTTGATGTGGTTGCAGCCAATCAGTTTTAACTCCACGGACCATCCGCGTCGTGAATTTTACAATTTGTTTTAGCCTTAATTGCTCAAATACTACTGAACATTTACACCAAATCAGAAAAAGCCCTCTTTTTGGACGTAGATCTAGCTTTCTGCCAAAGTTGGTGTAAATCCGTTCAGGCATTTGGGCTGTAACTGTAACTATGGAAAGATGAATGGGGAAAAAATTGTGGAACCTCTCCCCTCCCTTTTTTCTTGGACCCTGCTTGATGTAACACCCCGAAATTTTCCATGAGGGAGCTGAGGTGGAAGGACATTTTTTGGGAAAGTTTTGTGACGATTCACGATACTAACTATAAGTACCCAGTGGCGACCTATGATATATCCACCGATGCTTAAATATACGATAATAATTTCTGAGAATATTTAAGGATTAATCTGTGTATACTTTAATAAAAAGATCAACACATACACTATTCGTTGTTTTTACATTTTCACATCAGTTTAGCTGACTCAAGTTAATTTCCAAGAACCTTTGGATTTGGATCCTGCATATAAGTTTTTCTTTAACCACAAATGTGTTTGAGTTTTGCAAATCGTGTGGCATGTAACAGAGAATGTGCTGCTGCACATAGCAGAGGGCGAAGAAAGTGTAGATGAGCATAGCTGTGGTGTGCAGAGAGTAAGCAAGTGAGTGCTAAGTCACTTCATGGTTAAAACCAGTGGCAGGCTGATCGCCTCTTAGTACCATAATATTGTTTATTTTTAGGTTGAGCCTCGGCAGCGTGCATGTACTGTCTGAAAGACCTGGCGTGAGCAGTATACAGAATCTAATCCCGCCAGCTGCTTGCCATTGGTTAACGCCCCCATTGCTCTTCTTTCCTGGCTCCTTATCGAGACCTATTACATTCCAAATGCTTGTTTAATGTTGTGCAGAACCTGGTACCTACCTAGGCGCGCTAAAGGTAAAATAAACAAGCTACAAAATATCTTACACTCCAAGGGATAGCTTATCTTTTATATAATACTTTCAATAACAGCATTGGAGTTTGGTAGTGACGTAAGTAAAAGGGGCTGTTATAGATCAGTTAAATGGTACTTCATGTATCTACCTCTCACTCATGGAAGGACTGAGTGCGCACTGATACCTGGGAATGAAGCCTGGCTTCAAAGCTTATGACCTGCAGGTTGCACAGGACAGCTTGCTTTATTGAGCCACCTTAGTTACTGCTGGCAAAGCTTTGTAAATCCTGCAATTCAAGCCTCATTTGACCAACGTGATGACAATGTTTTCAAAATTAGCAGAATAAAAGGAGACTTTGTGTAAAAGCTGGACTTTACCCGCGACAGTCTTTCTACACAGTTTCCTCGTAGGTCATCGATGTTTAAATCATGAAGACGGGCAGCGCCCTCTCAGCTGAGAGCAGCATCAATACTCCTCGTTGGTGCTGCACAGATACATGTCCATTCCACGAGCAGTGATGAGAGCCGAATCCACCGAGAGCAACAATTGCATTCCAGCTGTAGTAGGGGCTCTCCCGTGGTCGCCTCACCAGCTGGTTGTGACTTTACTTTGGGATGTCATTTGGGAGGTCACGTCATGAGGCCATGCGTGACCTCGCATTTTTCTCATACTTATTTGACATTTGTAGTAGTATCTCAATTTTATTTATCTCAGTTCCACATGGAAGATATTTTACTGGAACCTATACACAGAATAAATAACAAGTGCAATATGTATAGTGCTGCATTACATAGTGAGTGTTTCTAGCTGTAGCTCACACCCAGAAGTATGATGTGGGTTTTACATTGTGTATTGCATGTCGATGAGTAGAGGGATGTGCTCAGTGCTGGTGGTTTCCGGTGCTCGGCACCTGCACTTAATTGCCATCACCAGCACCTGTGACAGTCTGACACAAGATGGCGCTGGCTGGCTAATTTGGAGTTGACCACAACAACAGTTAATCTTAAATTCAATATACATTAAAAATGACTATTACCTGCTGCCGAAGCCATTCTTAATGCTTTGGGGACCTGTAATAGTCCGCAGTTCAAGGCATATGAGCTGTAGATTGTATACTTTAGCATAGATCGCAATCTGGTGTTGGGCTCAGATGTTTGCACTTTGTTTTTGTGAAAGAAGTCTTTGTAGTCACAAGATAGGTGACTCCTCCTTATGATGATAGTGCGCATGGGCATCGACTCCATCTTCAGATTATTTCTTTCCGCCATCGGGTTCAGATGTAAACGGCTGCTCTCTGGGTCGGTGTCGTATTCGATTCCCCTTCGCCGCGCAACCCTTCACCGCTCGACGGTATTGTTTTTAGATTGCGCTCCTCGACGCAGATCCAAAAAATGTCCCCTGTATGGTGCCAACTTCCCGCATTCCGATCGAAGAAAACCATACGTGATCGCCGGGCCCGACGTCACGTAATGTCGCGATCTACTACCTCGGTGCCGGACGACATCTTCGATGCAGGACTCGATGCTCCAGAGGAACAAGAACCGGACAATGAAGACTTCAGCGTCTCCGAGGCCAACGAATCTGAGGCCGAAGATCAGACGGTTACCCCGGATCAACGAACTGTGAGTGCCAATATCGACACCCCTTCTCAAAAACATCCGACTCAGGTCGACACCGTGACACAACTTCTGACGCCCCACCCTTGGGCTAGGCACCGAAGTCCACAGACAAGCCTTCAGGCGACTCGGGACCGAGCCAGCCACGCATCGGTAACAAAACCCAAACTACCATCCCCGGTAAGAAACTCAAACATTCGGCTTCGAAGCACCATCAGGATAAACCCTCGGAGCCGAAACCAGACCACAAATCTTCGAAGCCGAAAAAGAGCAAATCTTCAAAACCGAAAAAAGACAATAAATCCTCGCAGCTGAAAAAAGACCATAAATACTCAGAGCCGAAAAAGTCCTCGGACTCCACAGCTCCTCCAAAGCAAAAGGACACTAAGACCCCTCCTAATGCTTCGGAATCAAAACCAAAACAACCAAAATCATCGGTGCCGAACAAGGATACTGGATTAAAAGACCTATTTCAACCAGATTCAGTGGATCCTAAACTAAAAACCCTTCACATTGACCCTAAAACTGGTCATATCAATCAATACAATGCTTTCTAAAAAGAGACATTTGGACTCCCCAGATGAACCCAAAGTACCCTTAAAGAAGAGAGACATGGGAACTTCTCCAGTCAGACCCTTCTCTCCTCCAAATATCCCCACAACACCACTTTCTCCAGCACACTCTCCAATACTTCCATATTCACCTACACCACAAGATGATGATGATGATCACCGTGGGGGTGGGGATGAAAACCCACAAGAGGATAATGATGATAACACTACTCTCCCACCACCTGATCCTTGGGAGAATTACGATAATCCACCAGATGTCCCAGATCTCCCCGATCCAGACTCCTACCCATCTAGGCCATCCCCCCCACGACAACATAGGTTTTGCACAGCTCATAAACAGAGCTGCACAATATCATGGGGTAGAATTATACTCAGACCCACAGGAGGAAGATTTTTTGTTAGAGACTTTCACACAGTCACAAAAATCAACAAGCATTCTGCCTATGTTAAAAGGTATCATCAAACATGCACCTGACGTTTTTAAAGATCCCCTCAGGGCTAGAGTTCTCAACCCCATGATCGAGAAAAAATATAAACCAGCTCCCAACGATCCAGCTTATATTAAACCACAGCTCCCTCTAGATTCATTGGTTGTGTCAAATGCACGTAAACGAGGAAATTCCCAAACATAAGGGGAAGGCCCCACTTCCAGATAAGGAGTCTAAATTACTAGACGCATCTGGCAAACGCATTGCCTCACAAGCAGCGAATCATTGGGGCATTGCCAATACCCAAGCTTTACTGGCCAGGTATGATAGGGCTCATTACGATGAGCTTGAAAAGCTAATACAACATCTTCCCGATCAGTATAAGGCTAAGGCTAATGACCTCATACAAGAGGCAAAATTAATTACAAACATTTCTATAAAGTGTACTCTTGATGCAGCCAACACAGCGTCTCGTGCAGTTCACACAAGCGTTTTACTACGCAGACACGCATGGCTACACATATCTGGGTTTAAACAGGATGTGCAGTCCACAATTCCTAATCAACCCTTTGATCCAAAACACTTATTTGGACCCACTGTAGGCACATCTTCGTAAAAAATGAAGAAGGACTCAGAAACTGCTAAGTCCATGGGAGCCCTACAGGCAACAACCAGTAGAGGTTATTTTCGTCGCTCCTTTTATAGGGGCGCCTCTAAAACTATTGGGACGGACAACACCTCATCCTCCTATAAAAACACTATTCAAACCTCCCCTAACAGAGGTTATTTCAGAGGAGGTTATAGAGGCAACAACAACAAGGGTAGAGGCTGCGGTAAATTATTTATTTAGTTATTTATTTGAAAGTCTTTATATAGCGCTGGCTCGACCCGTTGGTATCAGAGCGCTTTACAGGAGCAGGAGCAATACAGAAAATATCAACAATTGTTCAAGGTAACACATGAACAGTCAACTACAAAATAACAACTTGATTTAGGAAAAAAGAGAAGGGCACAAGCAATATACAAAATAGTAGAGCATAAGGGTAAAACCAAAGCAGTCTGGAAATAAAACGGTACGGAACAAGGTAGTTACCTTGGGATGAGGTGGAGAGGAGGAGCTGTTATTACAAGGGTAAAAGAAAAGCACACCGGAAGCACACCGGAAGGGCTCGACCATAGATTGAGGGCCATAATTTAGGAGGATTTACATGATATGAGCATCAAAGATAAAATAAATTACTGGAAATTGAATTGTAGGGAGGCGATCAGGGTAGTGAGGGGAGGAGAAAGATGGGGAAATGGGGAGGGGTTTGAATGGGGGACAGGAAAGATGGCGGCTGAATAAAGTGAGGGGGCAAGGAGAGGGAATGGATATATTCAAAAAGTATCATTAATGCAGGGAGACATGGAGAGTAGGGTAGGAGGAGAGATTATGGACCAAAGTATTTGTTGAGGAGGTGGAATTTGAGGTCTTTTTTAAAGCTGAGGTAGGAGGGGTTGCAGCGCAGGTCTTTAGAGAGTGAGTTCCAGATGTTCGGAGAGTTCCCAGGGAAGGAGCGAGATTGGGTAGAATTCTTAGTAAACAAAGGGGGGATGAGGAGGAGAGAGTTGGTACTTCTCATCGGTCGGGAGCACCCTGCTTTGTTGAGTTTATTGGTAAGGTAAAGCGGGGTTTGTTGGTGAAGCACTTTGTGTGTAATGCATGCAGTCTTGTAGTGGATTCTGGCTTCAATGGGTAGCCAGTTGAGGGCTTTGAGGGTCGGTGTGATGTGATCTAATCGTTTGCAGTCAGTGATGAGTCTGGCCGCCAAATGGAGCACGGATCTAAGGGGAGCTAGGTGTACTTCAGGGGTTCCGGTGAGGATAGCATTGCCATAGTCAAGTTTGGAGAGCACAAGAGATTGGACAACACATTTAAGGTCCTCAAAAGGAATGAAGGGTTTAATTTTCTTAATGTGTTGGAGAGTGAAAAGTACTCCTTTAGCAGAATTTTTTATATGGTCATTAAGGGTAAGGTTATTGTCTAGGGTGAAACCAAGTGATTTGGCCGAGTTGGATAGGGAGAGCGAGCACTTAAGGGCATTGAGGTCCGAGATCCTGCTTTGGATGGGTAGTCGGTTATTTTTGGGGGAGAAGAGAATGATTTCTGTTTTTTTCGGGTTCAGTTTGAGATGGTTAGAGCAGAACCAGTCTTGGATCTTGTTCAGGGTGTTGTTGAGATGAAGGATGTCCGAGTGGGAGCTAATCTTGTAGTAGAGTTGTGTATCGTCGGCATAGAGGTGGTAATTGATTCCAGCTTGTTTCAAAATGAGGGTAAGGTGTTCCATGAAGAGTTTGAAGAGGGAGGGGTAGAGAATCGAGCCCTGGGAGACACCCAGGGAGACAGGTGTAGGGTTGGAGAGGCAGTCTTTGATTTGATTTATTGTGTTCTGTGTTGAAGGAAGGAGGAGAACCATTTGAGGACAAGCCGTTAAGACCGAAGCGGCTTTAAGTGAGTTAAGTAGGGCAGAATGGTTAACAGTATCAAAGGCTGCAGAGAGGTCAAGGAGTATAAGCAAGACTCATCATTGTCGAGGGAACATTGAATTACATCCAAGATGTTTAGCATAGCAGTTTTAGTACTACAACCTTTTCTGAAGCCTGATTGAAGGGAGTCAAGTAAATTGAAATAACCTATATGTTTGTCCACCGCACCTCTCCTACTACAAAACAGTGACTTCCCTCCACTACCCCCACACCATTCCACTCCAGTCGGGGGAAGACTATCACAGTGCCTACCTGTCTGGAATTTCATCACCACAGACAAGTGGGTAAGATAAATTATCCAGTATGGTTACTGCCTGGAACTCACTTCCACTCCCCCATTCATACCCCCAAACAACGTCCAATGTCCACAGAACATCTCGTAGTGTTAAGACAAGAGGTTCTCTCCTTATTACAAAAACATGCAATAGAGCCGGTTTCCTTACCTCATCAAGGAACAGGGGTTTACTCCCTTTACTTTCTAATCCCAAAGAAGGACGGTACTCTCAGACCAATACTAGACCTCCGACCGTTAAATCTCTACATACAGTCGGACCACTTCCACATGATCACTTTCCGACAGGTTCTCCCACTGCTCCAACAGGGCTATTTCCTTGCCACACAAAATGTCTCGCAGTAGTCGCAGCTCATTTGTGCAGACAACACATTCATGTGTTTCCTTATCTCGACGACTGGCTCATAAAAGCCAAGTCACACACACACTATGTACACAATACACACAGAACAATCCAACTGCTCCACGACTTGGTATTCACAATAAACCTACCCAAGTCACACCTTCAACCGTCCCACCTCATTCAGTATCTAGGTGCCACAGTAGATACCTCAAAAGCCCTTGCATACCCCAATCCAGTCAGGATAGCCAGCATGCAAGCTCTCATATCAAGATTTCAACCTCAACACTCCCTTCCAGCTCAAGTGTTCATGCAGCTAATAGGGATGATGGCCTCTTGTATCCTCATCGTTCCTTATGCAAGACTTCAAATGCGCCCCTTACAAGAATGTTTAGCACATCAGTGGAACCAAGCTCAAGGTCACTCAACAGATCTGGTGCTGGTGGACAGGCACACCCATCGCTCTCTGCAGTGGTGGAACACACAAAACCTATCCAAAGAAGGACGGCCGTTCATCGACCCGGTTCCACAGATAGGGCGAACCACAGACGCATTGCTCACCGGCTGGAGAGCTCATCTCCAAAACCAAACCGTACAGGGTATATGGGCCCATCAACAGAAATAACTCCACATAAATCACCTGGAGTTACTGGCAATCTTTCTAGCACTAAAGTATTTTCAACTCTTGCTAGTGGGCAAAGCTGCCTTGATCTGTACAGACAACATGATAGCAATGTATTACATACAAAAACAAGGGGGGACACTCTCTCTTCAGCTTTCACAACTGGCGCAAAGCATATGGAGATGGACCATTCCTCAAAACATTTTCCTCCTCGCAGAAGATCTACCAGGAGTACACAATCAGATCGCAGATCTGCTCAGCCGACCAACACAGCAGATCCACGAATGGGAACTTCATCCTCAAGTTCTTCTTCCATTTTTTCACATGTGGGGTCATCCAGACATAGATCTGTTCGCCACACAGCACAACGCAAAATGCCCAAGCTTCGCTTCCAGATATCCACACCCATTGTCCAAAGGCAATGCATTATGGATGAACTGGTAAGGCAGATTTGCATATGCTTTTCCGCCTCTCCCGCTCATTCCGTTACTGGTTCGGAAGCTCAAACAACACTCCCTCACAATGATCCTAGTTGCTCCAACATGGGCACGCCAATCATGGTTTACAACCCTGTTGGAACTTTCAGTTGTGCCTCATCAAAAGCTGCACCTCTCCCCCAAAATTCTCACTCAGAACCAAGGAGAGATAAGGCACCCAGATCCCAATCAACTCAATCTTGCGATCTGGCTCCTGAAGTCCTAGAGTTTAGCTATCTTAATCTCCCACCAGACTGCATGAACATCATTAAAGAGGCTAGACACCCTGCTACTAGAGCATGCTATGCACCAAAGTGGAAGCAATTTGCCATTTATTGTACAAATAACAAAATCAATCCGCTAGATGCTTCCATCCAAAATATTATCTGTTATTGTTTGCATCTACAACAATGTAACCTAGCATATACATCTATACGGCTACATCTTGCTGCAATTGCTGCTTACCTCCAAAACAGACATTTGTTGTTGTTTCGAGTACCCGCTATCAAAGCGTTTATGGAAGGACTTAGAAGAATAAATCCACCTAGAGTTCCACCTTCTCCTGTATGGAATCTCAATATCGTTCTCACCAGACTCATGAGCCCCCCGTTTGAACCTTTGCACAAATGCGAGTTACAGTTCCTTACTTGGAAAGTTGCCTTCCTGGTAGCTATCACATCACTTAGGAGAGTTAGTAAACTACAGGCATTAACCATACAAGAACCATTTTTACAAATACACCATAGTAAAGTGGTTCCTAGGCCTAATACAAAATTTCTGCCTAAAGTGGTATCTGCTTTTCACCTAAATCAGTCGGTTGAACTTCCAGCATTTTTCCCTCAACCAGACTCAGTGGCAGAATGCGCTCTCCACACACTAGACGTTAAAAGAGCAATACTATACTACATTGAAAGACATAAATGTTTTAGAAACACAAAACAACTTTGTGTAGCTTTCTCCCCACCTCACAAAGGCAATCCCATTTCAAAAACAGGAATTGCAAGATGGATTGTTAAATGCATCCAAATATGCTATCTCAAAGCTAAACGCATATTAACTATTCACCCTAGAGCTCATTCCACATGCTAACTAGGGGCTTCAATGGCATTCTTAGGGAACATTCCCCTAGATGACATCTGCAAAGCAGCAACTTGGTCTACACCGCATACTTTGACTAAACACTATTGTGTAGATGTGCAAGCGAAGCAACAAGCTACTGTGGGCCAGGCTGTATTAAGAACACTTTTTCAAACTACTGCAATGGATACAAGCTGCCACCGCTAGGGAGAAAAAATTGCTTTATAGTATATGCTAAAGTATACAATCATATGCCTCGAACAGAAAATGCTACTTACCAGTATGCATCTGTTCTTGGCATGTAGAGCTGTAGAGTTGTATATGCCCACCCACCTCCCCGGGTACCTCTATCTGTTGCAGCATTATGTCATTTAGATACATGACATGGACACCTTTTTCTACTCTCTTACTAACTCCATCATCAATCCTTATGGCGAAAAACAATCTGAAGATGGAGTTGATGCCCATGCGCACTATCATCATAAGGAGAAGTCACCAATCTTGTGACTACAAAGTGCAAACATCCGAGCCCAACACCAGATGGCGATCTATGCTAAAGTATACAACTCTACATGCCAAGAACAGATGCATGCTGGTAAGTAGCATTTTCCTTTTCACACTTGTAGGAGTGTAATGGTTAGTAGTTATGTTGGGACTGTCATTGGCATCACAACAGGGGCAATGTATGGTGCAAGCTGCAGTGGCCTCCTGACGACGACCCTGGCACTTACTGTTTTTTACAAAGTAAGCACTGGTCATGTGCTGTACATGATACATCTGCAACACAATGGCAGTTATGGTCGATAGCGATAACATTGGCTTTGAAGCAATATTTGCGGCAGGTTGCCAAGTAGCAGACTAGACCATAACAAGACACAGCATAACACGATCTATCATGCCATAATATACACACATAACGTCGCACAAGCTCAGGAATATTATACATGATTATCAGGGCTAATATTATGCTGTACATTCCTTTAGTTCTGTTCTTATAGCTGCAAAAAGTGAAAAGCACTTACAACATAGCATACATCCTATCAGAACACCCATTTACATCTTTTCCTGGTGTTCTTATTTTACAGAAGTAGCAACCCGTGCAACAAATATGTTTTGCCAGGAGCGGTTGCCTTCATTGTAACGGAAGACAATGGAATACTATGTTTTAAATAGGTAGTTTTGCAGAAAGGCAAATCCTGTGCTTTTAAATTATAACATGTAAATTGTGATAATAGTTTTTTTTGGCTACTTAGTGCACTGACTGCCTTAGTTTAACATCTAGAGCGGTGTTTGCTAATGTGCTATGCGATACAAAGCATTGTCTCGATTTAAATACCACTAAAAAGGCCCTGGGGTGCCATGCAAAACTGTGCAGAGCCACGTGATCACCCTTGCAACCCTTAGTAAATCTAGACCTATATATATGCAGTGTGTCCAGTTTTTGGTCAAAACTAAGAATGCAGCAATTAAGAAACAGAATAATGAATCAGGTGAAATGCTGATTGTAAGAAATTGGGTTGTAGGTTGGCTAGGGTGTGAGCTCTGGTCAAGCAGCAACCATAGTCCTTGTCCGGGTGAGGCAGTAGCCAACCTTAAATTATTAAACCCTAAATTAACCTGTGCTCAACCCTCTGGTAGCTTGGCACAGAGCAGTCAGACTTAACTTGGAGACAATGTGTAACATTTGTGCAACACTCTAAACATTAGTAAAGTGATAACACCACACAAAAAGGATCCCACACCAAATTAGAAAAATAAAGATATTTATAATAAATAAAACAACACCAAAACGACAAAAATCCAATCAGTAGATCCAGAAATATGCAATTTTAAAGATTTAGGTGAAAATAGCGCCAAAAAGCACATGTGCCAACTGTGGTTATCTGGTCGCACCGTACTGGGACAAGCCTTTGTGGGGCTTTGTTTCGCTTTGTGTTGGTTCCAGGGACCTGTGCGGCCTAGCATGGCGGAGCCTTGCATCGCATAAAGATAAGATAATTATGTGGGTTCTGATGGAGACCACAGCTGGGCTGGCAGAAGCACCTTCAGGTCCACTTTCAAGGGTCCAGTACTAGGGTGGCACCACGTGGGAGGGCAGGATTCACAGATGGCAGAGTCCAGGTGCTGGGTTCAAGGTTTTTAGAAACCTGTTATGTCCCTGAAGCTTCTGATCAGGAGGCCAGCCAACAAGCCCTTGTAGTCACTCTGGGGTCCTGGGTTCAGAGTTGTAGGTATAATCCTTCTCACCCAAGCAGGAGGGTGCAGGCAGTAGGTCAGCACAGCAAGGCAGCACTCCTTTAGAGCAGCAGTCCTTCAGAGCAGCAGTCCAGCTGAGTGGCAGTCATTTCAACAGCACAGCAGTACTTTTTCTTGGCAGTTTATCCACAGGTCCGGAAGTGTACTGGGTGTCTGGGGTCCAATATTTATTTCAGGTGCCCTTCCTCTGGAAGGTGGGAGAAGCTTCTAAAAATTCCCTTTGAAGCTCACAGACATCCTGCTTTCTCTGTCCTGGCTCCAAACTAACTAAAGGGGGTATGTGGGCCCCTTTGTGTGGAAGCAGGACACAGTCTATAAAGTGTAAGTAGGGCTGTGCCCAGCCTTGCCCATCCTGCCAGTGACGGCCCATCCAGGCACACTTAAACTCTCTATCGTGTGTGACTGCCTAGGAGGAATACACAAAGCTGAGCTGTCAGCTACACACAGCCATGTGACCCAGAGAAAGGCTGCAGACACTAAATGGCTAAGGCGGGATAACAGTGCAAACACAAAGAGATGATGGACAGAGTGCTGAAACTTTTCAGACACTCACCCCCAGTCACAGATCTGGGTTGAATCTATCATTGTTCTTTAGCTCACTTTGCCACCCCAGTTCAGACCCCGCTATATCCAAATCAGTCTTGACCCTGTTCCTCAGGTGAACAGTCCAGCACGAACTGCCAAGCCAGGTCTTCCGTGGACTGTAAACAAGCATCCTGGGACCGGTTTCGGGGAAATACCCCTCATCAGCCAGGCTAGCTTGAATCCAGTGGCAAAGTGAGCAGTGGACCCACGTCTGGGCATACCCTGCCAACTTAGGGCGAACAAAGCAAAGACAAAGAGATGATGGATGGAGCGCTGAAACTTTTCAGGACACTCATCCACAGTCTCAGATCTGGGTTAAATCCATCATCGTTCTGTAGATCACTTTGCCACCCCAGTTCAGACCCATCTATATGCAAATCAGTCTAGACCCTGTTCCTAAAGGGAACAGTCTTGCCCGAACTGCCAAGCCAGGTCTTCCCTGGACCGGAAACAAGCATCTTGGGACCGGTTTTGGGGTAACACTCCTCTTCAGCCCGGCTAGCTTGAATCCAGTGGCAAAGTGAGCAAGGAACCCACGTATGGACATACTCATCCCACTTAGGGCGAAAAGTGATACACATACAAATGATGGACGGAATGCTGAATCATTGACTAGTGGGGTCATTCAGACAATATTCCAAGTCTATGGAATAGATTTTGTCAACTCCTCTGGGTTTAAGGTTTTTTGTTGACTCCCATACTTTGAAATACTGAAAAGAGAAGGGCTTTGCAGGTGTATGTTTTAATGTTGATGCACAAGAATGATATTGTACCAGTTTCACTGGAAAATAGAATTTCGGGATGATACTCAATAGTGTAAATTGAATTTCTACCTCACAACAACTCATTTCAAAATGAACACTATGCAGCAGGTCATCCTTTAGTGGCAATTTGGGATTTTCTTGCAGTAATGGGTTTAAAGGATGCCTACCTGCATGTACCGATCCTAAAGTTGCATCAGAAGTATCCGAGATTTGCTGTGGAAGAAATGCATTTCAGGAATTTCAGCTTCAGATGTTTGAGCTCAATGCATTAACCAGGGTGTCCTCAAAGGTGCTGGCTCCAGTGATGGTGATTTTGCTCAAATAAAGAATACCGATACACCCATATTTGGAAAATCTGCTAGTTACATCTCACTCCCAAGATCAGAAAGTGAGAAACATACAGAGAACGCCCTAAGTCTTGCAAAAGTTTGGATTCCTGATAAATTATCAGAAGTCTCATCTTCAGCCATCTCATTGCAGTGGCTGTATTATCTATAAAAAAAAGGCTGAGCTTCAGTCAGAGAGTGGCTTGAGGTCCAAGGTGATATGGCAACATGTTTCTTAGTTGTTCTGTGAACCTGATTACTTAAGGATCCATGTGTCCCTCATATTCTTCAACATTGCAAACCAGCATCTCAAGATTTCATGGTCATGATCTCTACTACTCAAACCTTGAAAGAACAACTTCAGCAGTGGTGGATCCTGTGAATCTGGAAATTGGAGCTCCTCTGAATTCCCCGCCAATAAATGTTTGAAAAACAAATGTGAGCAAGCTGGGCTGAGTAGAGGTTTTAGACTCAATGACAGATCATGGTTGTTGGTTAACACTGGAGAAGGGTCACTCCTCCAACTAGACAGTTATTGTTTGTATGGAAGACTCTTCAGACCCATGGTAAGGAGATTTAAGGGTCAGCGTTAATCATAAGGACCGACAATTCTGTGAGTATATCTTATTTGTTCCAACAGTGCTAGTCCTAGACAGTTTGGTGCAGAAGATTATCTGGCATGCAGAGAAAAAACTTGGGTCTGTTAGAGCAATCCCTATCCAATGGGAAAACAATGTAACAGCATCTGCTCCTGCCAGGATTTTTTTCTTTATCACAGAATCTCGATTATTAACAAATGTAATTCAAGAAATTTGCAGAAGGTTTAGCCATGTAGCAGTGTTTGCTAATCGTCACAGTGCTCTACTTCCCCAATTCTTCTCTCAGTTCTGGGGAAACCACTGGCAATAGTGAGTCAGTGGCCCAACTCTCTGTTGTATGCCTTCTTACCCATTCCACTGATTCTTCGGCTAATTTCCAAAATTCAGGAAGGGGAAGTGGAGATAATGTTTGATGGACCTGGCATCTTTTGGTATGATTTCCCCTGTCTTTTTGCTTCTGACCATCTGTTTTTGACTGTGTGCTGCATTTCTTTTTTTCTGGTTTTAGGACTCTGGACACTTTACCACTGCTGACCAGTGCTACAGTGCAAGTGCTCCCTGTGTAAATTGTATTGGTGATTGGTTTATCCATGATTGGCATATTTGATTTACTAGTAAGTCTCTAGTAAAGTTCCCCAGGTGTGGACAGGGCCTGTAAATCAAATGCTATTGGTGGGCCTGCAGCACTTATTGTGTCACCCACATGTGTAGCCCTGCAAAAATGTCTCAGACCTACCACTGCAGTGTCTGTGTGTACCTTTTCAACCTGGCAAGTGGACCCACTTGTCTGGCCCAAACCTTCCCTTTTACTGCATGTAAGTCACCCCTAAGGTAGGCCCAAGGCAGCCCTATGGGCAGGGTGCAGTGTACGTAAAAGGTATGATGTGCTGTTGTGTTTTACAAGTCCAAATATTGAAATCCTGCTAATTCCGTTTTTCACTATTGCAAGGAGTATCTCTCCGATAGGGTAACATGGGGATTGCCTTGATATTTCTTTTAAGTGTCATTTCCCATTGTTAGCATATAGAGATTTGGGGCTTGGGGTCTCTGAACTCACAATTTAAAAATACATCTTTTGGGGTCATTGGTTGTTAAATTGCATGTTGGAAAATGCCTCTTTTAGAAAATGGGCTTTTTCTTGCTTATCCATTCTGTGCCCCTGCCTGTCTGTAGAATCCACATCTGGGTTAGGGTGACAGTTGGGTTCTTGTGCATTCACTCTAGACAGTCACACAAAGGGAGTTGAGGTGTACCTTGCATATCCTGATGGGCCATCACCCAGCTAATGGGTCTTCCTGAGCTAGAGAGTTGGAAGGAGTTATCACTGACACCTGAATAGGGCTGTGCCTGCTCTCTCACAAAGCTGTCTCCACCCCCCAACAGTGTGTCTGGAACCAGATCAGGGAAAGGCAGGATCTTGGCACTAGAAATAGTGTACCTACTTCAAAGGTAGAAACTGGTATATGTTCTGGAGCTGTGACACCATAACGTCAGGACACGTCTGGACTAAAGGACATTCTGCCGGGAAGAAGAGCTGGATGCTGTAGGGGGGACTGACACTCTGCCAGTTGCTTTGCTGTGATGGCCTGCTGCTTGCTGCTTGTGTCCTGGGAGTGAAAGGACTGGACTTTGTTTTCTGAATCCTGCTCCCAAGGTTCTCCATGGGCTTGTGCGTGCTTGCCTCCTGTTAGGAAGTCACATGGCCATGTACCAGTGCCTTGGTTCTTCTGCTGAAAGCCCTGACTTGCCAAGTGGAATCAAATCCAGCTCCTGTGTCCTTGGAAGTGCAAACGGGTGAGAAAATCCATGCATCAGCACTCTGCACTGGTTTTCTCAACACAGCACCGCGATGCGGTTGAAAAATTGATGCATCACCTCTGTGCAGCCGAAGGATCGAAAAGTGTCTGTTGTGCAACTGAAGAATCACTGCAGCCCGAGTCCTGAGCACCGTGTCACCGACATCCGGGGCACCCGCTCTGACTCCAATGCAGCCCCTGCTTCGCTCCTGAAGAATTGCCACATCGCCTGCTTTGCGACTGTGAAATAGATGCAGCGTCTGCTTCGCCGCATAGACTCAGTGTGTCTGGAATTTCAACGCATCGTACTTCAACGCTGTCTCTTTATCAACGTTGGCCAGCTGTAAGGAACCATGGATGCGTGTCCGCAGATCGATGCATCACCTCCCCTTCCGGTAAGGAACCAAAGCATCACCTCCCCTGGCAGTAAGGAACCGACGCATCACCTCCCCTGCGTAGCAGTAAGGAACCAACACATCACCTACCATGGCAGTAAGGAATTAACAAATCATCACCCCTGGAAGCAAGGAACCGACGCATCAAGTGATACCTTTACTTGTATATCATGGATTTTTGTCTTGTTTTATTCAGATAAATATTGGGTGGTTTCCTAAACTGGTGTGGACTCATTTTGTAGTGTTTGTACTGTGTTACTGTGTGTGTATGTACAAATGTTTACACATTGCCTCTGAGATAAGCCTGGCTCCTCGTGCCAAGATACTAAGGAGTGAACAGGGGTTATTTTAGCTTTGTGATCCCCTTCCCCTGACTAGAGTGAGTGCCAACTAGAGTCCCCATTTCTAACAATATTGGTTCGTCCTTACTTGCCAAGGAAACAATGGTTTCTGCTTCTGATTGATATGCTTATAGGCACTGTTTGGTTGCTTCCACTGGAGCCGTATCCTCTGTGTAATCTGTCTTTACCTCTGACATCGCTTCAATGTCTATGGTTGGTAGTTTGGAGGTTGAAAGTGATGGTCATAAGAAATTAGGCCTTTCTCTTTCAGTATCTATGTCATTTCAGTTTTTAGTAAGTTATTCCACCAAACAATTTTACAGTTACCATTGGTTCTCTTGTAATAATTGATGTCAGTTAAATCATGTATTGCCAGTGTCCTCAATATATCATTCTTCTGTTTTTACAGAAAGGTTTTGACATGGGTAGGTCAATAGCCACTTTAAGATTACAGTGAGCATTAAGGCTTTCCAATCTCCATGGGGACCGCTAAAAGAACCGGAGGGATGGGCGACTAGGCTTGTCAAAGGTTTTAAGATTTTTCATTCTAAGGGATAAAAATATTTTTCCTTCATGTGATTTACAGTGGGTGTTGACAGCTTTGCAAATATGCTTTTTTAACCATTGGATGAGGTTTTAGAGATATTTTTTATCTTTAAAGGTGGTTTTCTCAACAGCCATCACTACAGCAAGGTTGAATGCATTGATGTATAATCCCCATTATTTAAGTATTTTTGAAGGCAGAAAAGTGTTAAGATGATGTACAAATTTCATTCCAGGGGGAAATTTCGCTTTTCAAAGAAACCAGGAAATAATACTGCCTGATTTAGGTCCTAATCCAGTTTAGAACAAGATTTTCAACTCAACATGCTGGATGTAGTCAGAGTAGTAAAAATGCAACAGCTGCGTTCAGGAAGTGTGATGTTCTGTTCATTAGCTTTGATCAAGCAAAGAGAGGCTATAATTCGCCTTCGTCTACATGGATTCATTGGATAAAGTAGCGATTGTGTGGGCATATTCGAAATCTCAGCGTTCTCTTACAGGCTCCATCCAATCTAGTTCCACAATGGATAGGGAGCCTCATGGGCCACATGGGCTGGAGCCTCTATTATGGACATCTGTGCTGCTGTAACATGGGCAAATCCTTCAATGTTTGTCAACTGCGATAAGTTGAACTTGGTTAAAGGTACATAATTGAATGTTGGTAGTAAAGTCTTGAAGGAAAGGGAGGTACCTTAAGTTAATTCATTTATACCCTAGCATCAGTAAATGTGTGTGTTGCTTGCATGATGCCTGTCTTGCTTTCTTTCAGGAAAGTTGCAAAGAACACATTTCTGCTTTGGCTTTCCTTATGTAAGGAATTAAACGAGGAATGCTGAATGAGGAAGTAATATCTCGATTACTTACAGATAATATTCATGAGGTGAAATCAAGACTACACAGCTTTGGTATTTGGAAGGCCCAATATTCGGCAGCGCCACCAGTGGGTTTCTGAGAAACAAAATTGTTCCCATCACATATTATTTTACAAATCAAGCCCTGGAGATATGGTTCTACGTAGAGTAAACACTGACTTCCGAACATTATTCTCATGGTATTGCAAATACTTCTTGCTTCTGATATAACTGTTTCTCTCGATTGTATTGCATGTAAAATGCTCTGTTGCCATTCTGGGTCTTGGTATCCTCTATTTAAAGCCACAGAAGTAAATACATGATTTTTTGATGCTTGCTACTACTGCCAGTGAAGTCTCAGATCACCGATGAAGTGAATAATGTTTCCTGGGAACAGAGCCTCCTAAATATCGGTTTATTTTCTCCTGTGCAGAAACAGAGAGGTGCTGGTTGGGACTCTGTGGACTATGGCAACTCTATGTTAGAATTAGAGCATTTCTTGTTTTCAGTCCAGAATGTTGCTGGCTGCCTGGGGACAAAGTGACAGAATAATGTCTTTGCAGGGAATAGCCTGCTTCAGTGGTTTCTAATTAAAATCCTGTGCTTTTTAATGTAATGTATTTTGACTTTTAAGTGTCTCTATCAAACAGGTTCCGCAAATCTTAAGAGAAAAATCTCTCTTTATATCATGAAAAAAAACGATGCTTCGCATAGTAGAGAGTGCTAGCTGTTCCTAGTGTTACACAGCCTTCCAAGGGTCATGGCCACTTCTCGATACGAGGGGCCACATTTCTGCCAGTGCCTCAGCATCAAACTCTCAAGGGTATTCAGAAACAGCTAAAGGCCCATAAAGGCTTTAGAGGTGTTTTTAAGTATGATTTTAGGTGCGTTTTTTAGAGATTGGGGTGCTTTTGTGGTTTGGAGTTAGGCGTGTGTGTTAGTGGTTTGAAGGATGGGTTTGGGGGGTGCTTTAGGGTTCTGGGCTGTGTTTGTGTGTTGGGTTAGAGTGTGTTTTAGAGGTTGGGGTTTTAAAAATGAGCTTGAGGTAAGGGTTGTGAGAGAGGCAGGGAGTTGGGTCTAGGGCTGAGATGAGCGGTGAGAGTTAGAGCTGGTGTGAGTGGTGGCAGTCAGGGCTTATAGCTGAGTTAAGTCAGGGATGGGATACATGGTTGTCTGGTGTAATTTAGAGTTGTGGGTTCGAATAGGGTTGGTAAGTGTAGGTTTCCATAGGTTTTAGGTTTCAGGGTTGACGGAGATGATTCGCACTGGCATAAGGGGTCATCGAATTTACTCTGCACACGTGTGGTAGCCCTACAGGCATTTCAGAATTTCCTCTTCATGACGGCAACCTCTGGCATTCGGGTCACTGACTTCACTCCACACATGGGCTATGGCCTTATCAGCATGGCAGAAATCATCATGGTTTCCCCCTCTGGCATACAGGGTTGGCCACTAAGACGTTTTAAGGCATGGGCAAAGTGGGCCCTAGCCTAGGGCCCCAACCTTTTAGGGGGACACCTGATAGAGCTAGCTCTATTCTGAAGATTCTTGCCTTGATGATCTTGCTTAATCCTTAGACAGATAGTTTTAAAATCGTTTTCCTTTACTTTATTTTAATGAGGGTGGTGTATGGGAGTCTATTACAGACATTTTGCAGAGAAATGTTTGTTTTTCCACACCATTAAACATCCATAAACAGTTCTTTTCAGATCCAAACAGGACCTCACATATGAGAAATGAAAGGAGGTCACAAAGATTATGTGCAATAATATTAGTGAGCTGCTGCTGTATTATAATATTGAAAACACACATCACTGTCCATGAATATTAGATGTATACACATTCACAGTTTGGACCAGTGTGTCGGTGCACTGTCAGTGACCTGGTCAAAGAGGGCATGAAAGACCTGAAATTAGATCATAAATTCAAAGCTGTTCCGAACAGGGTCCCCCAAATTATGTTTGTCCCAGGGCCCCCAAAATCCTTAAGAATTCCGTGACCCATTGCACACGGGTTACAGCCCTATCAGCGCAACTACGACTAACTTCACTGCAGCCCCCTCTGGCATACAGTAGTGCTGACTTGAATCTGCACCCTAGCAACTGCCCGATCAGTGCTGCAGCTGTCTCCTCCCAGCTTGCTAGAGGGATTCACTCGCCAGGATCCCCCACTGGTCCTCACTCCCTCAAAGCGCTCTCCGCTTAGCAAGCAGACAGGCATTGGTACTCCAGGAGCAGGTGGGCCTAGATTTCCCAGCGTGATGTTCCTTCACCCAGATGGGAGACTGGCAGGCCTTAGCTTCCAGCCCTGGTCACAGCAGAAGTCTTGCAGATCTTCTCCTCCTCACACAGCCCACCTGGCTGCTCGAGAGTTCACGGTTTGGGGGTCTCAAGCTCACCTTCTGATAGTATATTTCCAGATATAAAATGTAATTTAGGGTCTGAGACTTTGACGGTTGTGTTGCAGGTCTTCTTCCTTTTGAAGTGCCCACTCCTCTGCCCTGCCTTTCCTGCAGAAAGCGGCATGATACAGAAGGAACAACTCCAAAGATAAGCCTCACAACACAGGCCAAGGGAGTGACTAGAGGTTCACACCTGGATGTCGGCCGCAGTGATATGTGCCTCAAAAGGCTACCCCAGGGTCCCAGCCCTACTCTATGATTCTCATATCAGCTCCATTTCCTTCCTGAGGTGTCCACATACCCCTTTTCAGTGATCTCTCCCTGAATCGCAAAGCACCCTTTAAAGTGCACTGAGGAGCGTGGCTCGTCTTCCTCCGTTGTGTGTCCCACCCAGCATACAGGTATGCAGCAATCCACACATCTGTCTGGGGGGGAAGGATTCCTCACCTTCCGCATGCTCCTAATGTAAGCAATGGGTCTCCTAAACTGGAACCCATGAGCTTCCATTTATTGTACCATTTACAGATACACATACACCCAGCACATGCATACAACAGAATACGCACTGCACATACTAACTTGATGTAGGGCTGAGGTGAGTTAAGCACACAGCAGCGAACTTTACATGAGTGAACTTGTAGGCCTCACTACAGTAACACAAGTAAAAAGTCCTGTTCACTTCTACTGATCACTACACGGTATGCTGCTACCACCGTGCTCCTGCTGCTTAACTCCTGGCAGCAGGGTAACCCGTGAGAAAGACCTATGTCATGGTACACAAGCATGATCCGTGTTCACCCCTAACAACAAAATGAACACCAGGGATCCAGATAGCATTGCAGCAGGGGGCCTCAGGGCAGGGGTTCACATCTGTCACCATGCAAGGGACTTTTCTGTCCCAACAAGGTGTCTTTAAAAATTCAAATGATCCATAACTAAACTTTTAATAATGGAGTAAAGGTTTTCTTTCAGGATTAAGCAAACGTGAGGGAAACTATATATAATTTCCTTTTACCTAGTAACTAATCCCTCATATGAGATGCTCCCTCCGGGTGGAATTTTACTCCAGAATTTCAAATAAATATTTTATTCCCAAACCTTTACAATTGACAATAAATAAACAAAAATGTGGGGTAATTTGTCACTTCGGTAGGGATAATAGCGCCACAATACCAGTTAGGTGACAGTCGAGCTCTACAAATGGAATAAATATATAAATGTAAACAGGAGATGGCAAATATTGAATTGTTAAATTAATAGATGTTAAATACATTTTTGCATGTATTAGAAAATTACATTTGGTTCAAAAGAAAGCACTGGCCCAAATGACCTCCGCTTCTGTTTCCTGCTTTCAGTAACTTGTTTATCATCAAAATTGTAGTTACTATTAATATGAATACATCTTATAAATCAAACAAAACTAATAATACTTATTATTTTTTGACTGTATAGCATTCATTTAGCACCACACTGTCCACTTGGTTTTTGGTTCCATCAAACCCGCCACACCATAACCGAAGAAACAGATATCCCAGAGTGTTTCATTCAAAGACAAAACCTCTAATTGATGGGAATCTGGGAGCCGATCCGAAAATGCCAACCACACAGAATAATTTTTATTAACTTCATCAGGGTTTTATGCTGCTGTAGTAAATTGGAAAGCTTTTATTAACACCCTGTATTAAGCATTAGCCTCTGAAAGTCACTCTTAATGATGAAATGGCTCCTGTCCCAGTTCCTGCTTGGCTATCATTCCTGGTCCTTGGGGGTTGGGGATGGCGGGGAGTAATTGGCGAGGCTGCCGCGCGGATTCAAACATGATGAATCTCTTTGGATGGAACATATCTTGTGGGCCTCCCCTTCTGTCATCGCTGCGACGCCTGCCGCAGAGGCATTTTGCTCAGTTTACTTTCTCATTTTATCTATAAAGTCATATTGTTGATGGATGGCTGGATTTTAAGTATTTCCTCGCACATATTTTTCTTGCCGCGCGCGGTGGTTGACTCGCAGTGTCACACTAAACGTGCCTATGATTCATTGCATATGAACCCCAGGCCGCTCTTGTTACCTTTGCTACACCCCGCGGCAGCATGATATATTTGTGTCTGTCTCTTTCCAGGTAGCCATGGTAAACCTGCGAGCTTTTAGAGTGTGTGCAGTATCTTCTTGGACGCTCCATTTGACTAGTTACAAAGGGTTTCACCCACATCCCCTTTTGTGGTAGTTTTTAGGACCTCAGACTGTGGGCCAAATTTATCAGTGTCGTGCAGCACAGCAAGACAACTTGGTACAGTGCGCTTCGTGACAGGGAGAGAGCAGGAATGCACCATGTATACCAAGATATGAAGCATTACCGCTCTCTCCCTGCGCTGGCACCAGCGACGGCACACTTGCACCGTGGTGCAAAGGGTGCCTGTATCACAGGTACTATTGTTTTTGGGTATGATGGGACACCTTCCTGCACAAAAACAATCCTTTTCAGCATTTTCCTCTTTCTACAGGTGCTGCAGAATGCATATTTCTACTCATTGCCGCTCTGTTGCGAAGGCATACCATTTTATTATTATTATTAATTATTTGCAGAGCACAACTGTCATCCAGCGGGCATCTTGCCGCTGATAACTTATTAGTATAGAGAACTTCAGTTAAAAGGTTACATCTGGTGCTACTTAGCTACAGCCGTCCTGTGCCGGGGGAAGAGCCATGTCTTTTGGTTTTTACTAATACTTAACAGGTTTGTATAGGTTCTTATAGAGAGTGACAGATGGTTCCATAGTTGAGCAGCTCTGACCTGGAAGTCTTTACCTCCCAGTCATGTCTTTTCAAAAGAAGGCACACACACCAGGCAGATGATCTCAACCTTCGTGGGGGCCTATAGGGTTAAACCTTTTGTTGTAGAGACTTGGGCCCTGCGCCATTCATTGCCTTGTGCAGAGAGCCTTGAAGTGGAGCAGTGGAATTCCTGTAGCGTTTCAGTTGCGGAATCCCTTCTTCCTTTGTTTAGCGCTAGCTTGGCAGTCATCACATGGATCCTTTGAAGACACTTGAACAGATAGACTGGACAGCCTAGAACTAAGGAATTACAGTAGTCCAGTCTGCTCAGTATAGTGGCCTGTACCACAAGTCTCCTACACCACTGTGAAAGCGTAGGAACAATTTTCTTCAAATTTCTTAGGAGTCCATGGCATACCGCTACCGTTTTATTGACGTGAATCTCCATTGAGAGATTATCGGCAAATTGAACTCCAGGATTTCGTACCCAGTGCGCAGAGTCCAGAGCTGACTTTATTGGCCATGGCCAAAAGTTAGATGGGAGTTGTTGTTGTAAATTCCCAGGCCAACATCTCAGAAATTCAGTTTTGTCTCCATTGAATTTTAACATGTTCTGGTCAAGCCACTCTGCAATCTCTTACACACATGAGTGAAAGTTGTTTATTTGATTTATGTCTGACTTGTCCAGTGATATTATCAGCTGGGTATCATCTGCACAATTTACAAATGATATCCCAAAGGACTTAATCAGGATCAACAACGGTCTTAAGTAGACATTGATCCTGATGGGGTTCAGGGCAGAGCCCTGAGGTACTCTATGCCTGATTTCTTTGTATTTGGATACCTAAGAAGGGAGAGTTATTGCTTGTCATCTTTCTGGTAAGTAGGATTCAAACCATTTAAGCAACATACCTCTTATTCCAATCTCCATTAGACACATTTCCAGGTTTACAAGTCTTTGTAAATATGGGAATGTGCCACAATCCATGGGTGGATGCATGGGAATACCGTACTCCACCCATGGAACGCCTTCTCAACGCAGAGTAACGCAAGCCATTAATTTACGCTGCCTTGCGTTACTCTGCATTTACTAAGCCAAGCAGAGCCATACAAGGTGGCTTTGCGTGGCTTCTTAAATATCACTTGAGCCCTTGCACTGCCTTGTGCGATATGAAGGCCATGCAAGGGTTTAGTAAACCTGGCCCTGTTTGTGGCCGGGTCCCAAAACCTTCAACACTCCTGGGTCCTACTTTGCAGGAACAGTACAAGGACTTTCAGCTTCCCAAGCAAAATAGTATTTAATCTGCTGAAACACTTCCCCTAAACTGAATAAACAACCAATCCCACTCTCTTGTCAGCAACGCTCGACAGCTTATACCATATTGCACACATCGTGTCCTCTTATCTCCTTACTTCCCCCCAGCCTCACCACATTCTTACCTTTTTCTTCCAATCCCCTCCCCACCCTGAATCTCTTCCACCATAGCCCCTGCTCTGTATCCCCTTTGCATTGTGCAGGGCACTGTTTTGTTGCTATGTTTATGCTATACATCTGCATATACATCAATGGTAAGTCAGTGTACTGGAGGATGAGGTCATGACCTACATCTGCCCTAGACAATCTGGCCTTAAGTGTAATTACACAAGGCCTGATATGCAGCACAGTTGATCTGAATGATATGCAGCCTATTTTAGACATATCGCCACATCACATGCCCCCGGATGGCTAAACTGACTCCCTAAAACACAACAATCTGTACAATGAGAAGATGATAAGACAATTTTTGGATACTCCTGATGAATTAAGAGTGACTTAGTATGCTTATGCTGACTTCAAATAACTGTTACCTAAGGATCCACATATACCTATATTGACTGGTTCTGTCTATATAGTAGAACGCAGTAACATAAATGAACAAATAATTACTTACCACCGTCACAAGTCATTATGCAATTAACTTTATTTATAAACACATTAATGTGTGTCTCAAGCATGGGGCCGGACGACTTTTGCGAAAACTGCAGCTGGCAATGTCACCACCGACACAACAATCAACAACAGAATCGAAAACAGTTGATGAGGAGAAATCAAGTGCCCGAGGTACTTAGCAGGTGTGAATAATACCTTTAACTCTCAATTTTCCCACTGAAAATGGGAAATTACATTTAGAATTGGTTTTTCACCCAAATCCACATGCATCTTAATTTAACGGACACTTTTACCTGATAGAGTTTCAGGCAAAATTGCAGGGATGAAGTGTTTGTTGCAAAATTTAAAATTTCAATTCTGGTGCAAACGTGGATTTGCACAAGGATTGGAATTTGCAGGCTTGCTCATAATCAGGGCCTTGTTGAAGTTCAGTATTAAGCAGCAAGTTGTCATACAGTACTGCAATGCACAAAAAACGGATGTGACTGTTAGACCTGGCAGCCTTGGGGAAGGTTTCTCCTGTCTATTATCCTCTATCTCCTGTATTTTTGATGTTATGCTGGGCTTAGTTAATGCTGGTTCAGGTACTTTGGCACGCTACCACTGCTGATCAGTGCTACAGTGCAAGAGCTCCCTTTGTAAATTGTAATTCTGATTGGTTCTCCATGATTGGCCTATTTGATTTACTGATAAGTCCCTAGTAAAGTTCACTGTGTGTGCCCATGGCCCGTAAATCAAATGCTACCAGTGGGCCTGCAGCACTGGTTGTGCCACCCACTAGTAGCCCTATAAACTTGTCTCAGACCTGCCATTGCAGTGTCTGTGAGCGCAGTTTTACACTGCCATGTCAACCTGGCAAGTGCACCCACTTATGCAAAATATTGGAGCCTCGTCAGGTCCCACAACCCAGGATGCAGACCATATATATTTGGAAAATTCAATGAAGTCAACCAATGTGTTCTTTTTTTATCCAGTTTTATTCCAGCAGTAATCGAATCTTTGACCAAACTCTTTTGCCTCTTCAACCTTATACATAGTTCAACGAGTGCCAATATCAGCTTTGCTCTTAGACAACTAAGAGTTCACAATCCATATAATTCAAAGTCAAGTGGTAATCCCAATGCATTTTGGGCTAATTAGCCCTTCTTCAGGGGTAACTAGAGAGGAAAACATACTCATAAGAACTAAGTATCATCCAGCAAACCAGAATCAAATTGATAGCCATTAATTATCTTCTTTACATGATGTTAACCTAAATAGGAACAATTAAAAAAAAAAATACATATCTGTGCCCTGTCATCCAAAAACAATCCTGAATTTTTATACTGAAAATGGCAGATAATGCACATAAATGCAACCCAAAAACTGTATGCTATATAACGTGATCTGCCATTTTCAGTATACGAATTCAGGATTGTATTTGCTGTGCATCTTGGGTTGTGGGACCCGGTGAGGCTCCAATATTTTGCATGAGATATTCACTCGCACAGACGGAGTGCATTCCAGGGTGGCACGCGCCAATAAATTGCATGGAGCATTACAGAACGTCGAAATGTTACTACATTTGGAGTGCATTCTACCATTTAGTTGTGATTATACCCCTTTTACGTCTAAGGTTTAGTTTGCACCCGCTTTTCAGATTCATGGACTTAATAGTACGTATGGCCAAGAAAGCAGTTTCGTGGGATAGATAACACTGCTGGTTCACTTTCAGACCATAGTTCAATTCATTGAGAATACGAGCAGTTTCACTGTTGTGATTGCATTGTTCACTTACATTTTTTTTTTTAAACCTCAACTATTATGTATGCACAATTTCATTAGCTGTAATATTCTTTTTTAATTGCTCTTATATATATTGCATTAATAAACATTCTTTCATTCATGTTGGTGTAAAACATGTTGTTATAACACATAGTTTTTTGTGGCAGCATAGTTTAAGTATTTTGTTTATGTCTACATGGGTTTTGGTGTCACGCGATGTAGGTTATTCATTTGACACGATCAACTTAATTCCAAAAAAAGTTGAGTGGTCTAAGTTGACCATGCACGTTTTATTTTGAACAGGCATGCACCGTTTGGCAGGTTTACTATTTGTTATTGGAGCTGCCATGTAACATTTTACAAGTGTAACTTTCAATTGGGAACAGCTAGAGGTTTGACTTTTGGGCTCTCTGAGCTAAGAACTTAAACACATATTTAAATGAAGGTGGTTTTTGAATTGTGTGTTTGAAAATGCCACTTTTAGAAAGTGTTTAACCATCTTGTCCTCTGCCTGCCTGTGGAATCAACGTCTGGTTAAAACTGACAGGGGCATGTCTGTTCATTCACTTTAGACAGTCACACAAAGGGAGTTGAGTTGTGCCCCGCATATCCTGATGGGCATTCCTGAACTAGAGTGGTGGAAGGAGCTGTCACCGGCACCCAATAGGGCTGTGCCTGGTCTCTCACAATGCTGTCTCCACCCCCCTAGAGTGTGTCTAGAGCCAAAACCAGGCAGCACAAGAGATTTTGCACTACAAAGACAATCCTTTGAAGAATGCCTACTTCATCGGCCAAAAAGGGTATAAGTATCGGACCTAAAACCTCAGACTTTTAGAACACTTCTGGATTAAAAGGAACCTCTGCCAAGGAGAAGAGCTGTGAGGAGGAGCACCCTTTGCTGTGTGTTGCTTTGCTGGGTTGGCCTGCAGTTGCTGCTTCGGCTTTGAAGAGGAGAAGAACTGGACATTGCTTTGTATCCTGCTTGTGTAGTTCCTTCAAGGGCTTGTGTGTGCTTGCCTCCTTTTAAGAAGTCTCAGAGACAGCAAAGACTTCACCTTCAGCATCCCTGAACTCCACTGCCGTGAGTTCTGACCTGCCAAGTGGTGCCAATTCAAGTTCTGAGCCCTTGGAGGTTGTTCCTACTGCAAAGATATCTTGAAACCATCAAAAGCGATGCATCTCTCTTCCAGCGCCTGTTTTTCCTAGGCAGCACTGCTGTGTGGGAGAAATTCCCACGTACGGCCGCCATGCGGCCGAAGAAACCGCCACAGCCCGAGTTCAATGCACCATGTCTCACAAGTTCAAGACTGGCGCACTGACTCCAACACAGGCCCTGCTGTGTGACTGACAACATCGACGCATTGTGGGACTGCAGCTGAAGAAATCGACGCCTCACATGTTTGCCGCCGCCGCCGCATCGACCTCCTGCGCATCTAGATTTCCAAGCATCGTACCTGTGCGACAAGTTTCCTGACGCATCACCCGCAGACCAGAACTGTCTTGGATTTCGATGAATCCCTTCCCTCCACAGTCTGGATTCGATGCAACACTTCTCCTGCGTGAAGCAGAGCTGACACATTGCCTCCCAAAGGACTATGGAACCGATGCATTGCTGTGTTTTCCAACGCTTCCCTACTCTGTGGTTGTTTTGCCTTGTGGAGTTTGACCATTTGAGATACTTAGTGTAAAATCACCACATCCATGGAGTTCTATGGACAGAATTGCCTGACACCTTTTAAAAGTCATATTTTGAGCTGTGTATGTTAGATTTTTGTTGTTTTGATGTTGTTTGCTTTAGATCAACATACTTTGTTTTTCTAAACTAGTGTGGTGTCCATTTTCACTGTGTTACTGTGTGTCATGTACAAAAACTTTACACATTGCCTCTGAGATAAGACTGCTCTTGCCAAGCTACCAAGGGGGTGAGCAGGGCTTATCGGGGTGCGTAACTCCCTTATCCGACTAGAAGTAAGGGTCCCTACTAGGGCAGGGTGCAAGCCACTGCCAACTAGAGACCGCCATTTCTAACAGCGGCCAACCTACATAAAGTTTTAGGAGCCTGGAAACAGAATCTATACGGTGGTCACCATTCTGCATTAAGCCGCATAAGCAGTTGGCACAGAACTGATCTCTTGGTGATGTCCACTGGCCTGGAGTTTCTCGAGCAGCAGACCAGGGGACCGACAGGGGAATGCAGTAGTAGTGAAGTGCAAGCTTAACATAGTTGCCATGAGCATGTAAGTATGTATGTGGTATTTGTATACCAAAAACCGAGAAAAAAGGCAGTTGAGCCCTGGGGTTAATACTTTGGAAGGGAGGACCCTTGCCAACTTAAAAATCTTCTATGGCTTGGTCTGAACACAGTTTTGAGAGGCTCTCTTTTTAATCGTTGGTAGCTATGGCACGTGCAGCATGCAATTCCCAGAGAAGTGGGTTTAAAATTCAATCAGTGCGAACAATTTTAAAGTAAAGCCACTAAAATAAAATTCCCAAACCAAAAGAAAAACATTTAATATTCAGAAAGACATCAAGACAATTAAAACAGCTTAGGAGAAACTGGAGATGTGAATTTTTCAAGTTTGAAGATAAAACGCAGAAATTAGATACACCAAGTGGGTTGTTCTGTTCAAAGTTTTTTCCTTTGGACATATTCTCCGAAATGAAAGTCGTGATCTTTTGGCTGGGCAAGGCCCAAGGCTGTGGTTGGCAAAGGTCCCTGGAAGTCAGATACATCGCTGCCAAGCTCCCACTGAAGCTGCTGGTTTTGATACCAAAAGCATGGAGCGGGACAAACCTGGATTTTGTAGCCAAGGTTGCTTCACAGGTCAGATAGATTTGCTGCTTTACTCTGATCCAAGGATTTACTTTTGGACTTAGGGCCTGATTTAGAGTTTGGCGGACTGGTTACTCTGTCACATACATGACAAATATCCTGTCTGCCATATTACAAGTGCCAAAGGATATAATGGACTCATAATGCAGTGGACGGGATATCTGTCACGTTTGTGATGGAATAACCTGGTCCGCAAAACTCTGAATCATGCCCTTAGACAAGTTAAAATCCTCCAGCAGGGCAATGCTGGAAGCCAGGCATGGCTCCGCAAGGCCAGATACCTTTGATGTAAGGTCATGTTGGACTTGTTGTCAGAGGAGTCAAATGTTCAGAGTGGGGCGAAGCTGGTTTTCATGCCCATCTTGGGTGCAATCTCCCTGGCCAAGCCTCCGCACCATGTTCCATTCTTAAGTGGGGGAAGTGTTGCTGTTGGTCAGTACTGCAGCCCAAAGCTTCTCAGAGTGAGCAGCCTTCTAGGCACTAGGATTCTCTCTCTAGCCAAGTCTCCGGCTTAGTCCAGTCCCCTTTGGTCAGATTGGCCATCTTGGAGTTGTGTTTTTCTTTTTTTGTGTCACTGAGCAGGCAAACAAAAGGCCACCCACTTACTGTTGGAGTGTAGTTCCAGTCACAGCATTCCAGTGGGATTCAGGAGTCCGTAAATCCTTAAGTGAGTCCTCTTCTACCAGCAGGGATCATTAATCTTCTTCTAATAGGCCGTCTGCCTCAGGTGGAGTTTTCCCAGGCCCAGGAACGTTCTGAGGAGGTGGTGTTTGAGGTACCATATTTATCCTGTTCACTAACCAGTGACTGGATAAATTCTACCACATAATCGTAACTATTTTCTTGCAGTCCCACCCAACCATTTGCAGTACTTCCTCTCTGCCTTAATGTGAAATTACCCAAGAGCCCCTGTTTCAAGATCACAGAAGTCATCTGCCACCAGACAGGCTTGTCTTTAGCTCCTTAGGCACTCTCCTATTTAGATGAGCTCCGCTCCCATCTGATGCGGTCAAATCAGGTTCACTTGCCTGCAGTGACTCTAGTGTGGTGCCTGGGAGGGTCCTGGGGATAAATAGCAGAAGCCCTCCCTGTCATCTCCGTGTTAAAAGCGGTTGCGTTCTGTATGTTCTGTCGACAGTTCTTGGCCACTTTTAGATAGTTAATCCCTGGTATGTGGTCAGCATTTAATGTCCAACATTTCTTCCTGGGCTAGGGGCATCATAGGCAGGTCCTGTCCTCTGACCCATGGTCACTAAGAATATATGCTTCAGCTCTGGAGGGGCAGAGCAGAAAAGCCGGCATTAGGCCAGTTTTGGCTAAGGCAGCATAAAGTACATCTTTGCAAAGTTATTTTCCATTTAATTTATCAAAAATCTGATTTCACCTTTAGCTCACAATTTTGTAAATTAAATTACAAATAACATTGAAGCATTTTCCTATACTTTTTATTAGGAAATACAAATTTCAGTCCCATCTAGGCTGTTCAGTCTAGGCATTTTGTCATTGTCATGTGCTACTGCAGGTCATTAAAACTGCAGCCCAGCCAGAGCAGAGAGATGCTTCTGGCAGACATATACTTTTGTCATATGTGTGGGTGGTGTAAATATAGATCGCAGCCCAGATATGAAACTTAGGGGCTTATTCACAAGCCTCTTGTGGCGCCCCTGCATCACTTTTAACATGGGAAAAAGGGACGTACCCGCGGCGCAAGGGGCTTGTAAATAATCCCTTTCATTTTTCATGAGATCGGCACATTTTAGGCACCATATACATTGGACTTACAGGAAAGTGAAATAGACCAACCAGAGAGTTTCAGTAGGGTGGTGGTGGTGGGGGGGGGGCTGTGCAGGAGGGGGTGGAGCAAATACACATTACTACTGTTTTATGGTAATAAAGTGGACAGAGTACTTAAGCCAACAGAATCAGGCAGGGAAAAATATGGAGTGCCCGAGAAAAATGGGGTGATTTCTCACAATCGATGTACAGGGACACAGACAATGTTACAATCAACAAGTGACTGGAGCGGATGATGGGCTCTGAGAGTGATGGTGGACTGTTACTTCATCTTAAGGTAGTATTTTGCAAAGAAGTGTGTCTCCATCTCTTTTCCACATTGAAGCATGGTTAGGAAAGCTCTGATGGATATAGTAATGTTGTTTTAGATCCTGGATAAACAGGTGGAGAAGGCCTGTTACATTGGTTTCTTCCGCTTGTTTGTCTCAAGTTGGATGTTGCCCCAGCTGTGGGTGTGTTGAGTGCCCCGGAGATGGTGAGCTTGCCAGCCAGATGATGCAGCTGTTTTTGAAGATAGTGTGAGCTGGCAAGGGGAGCCAATGAAGTTTCATCGGAAGGAGAATGATGTTGATAACTAAGATGTCAAAGAAGACGAAGACGTAAGAGGATGGTTGTAGTCGGCAGGGACTATGAAGGTGTCCGATCAATCAATGCCATCTTGGTGGTGTGCGCTCAGCAGACAGGGAATGGCTGTTTTCTGACTGAAGATCAGTTGTGGAGGTAAGCGTGCAAGAAAAAAATTAACTGGTTGCAAGAGGGAGTATAAGGTCCAATGAAGATCAATGAACAGTTTGGGTGGGAAAGATATATATCCCTGAAAAAAGGGTGGGGGAGAAAATTCATCTGAAGTAGGCAAAGACTGAGATGGCTATGAGGATATGAATAGGAACAACAGCAAAGCCATTGCAAGCTTCATTGATATGCATACAGAAAGTGAAGTTGATCTGCAGTGGGATGGGGCAGAGTCCAGTGTTGTTTGCCCTTGCAGAAGTGGGTGACAATGTTAATCTTCAGATGTGATTCGAGGTTGTTTAAGATGGATGCAGACAGTACATGTGCAGAGGCTACAGGCTGTAATGGCTGCAGACAGTTCATTGTTGAATGAGCCGATTAAGTCTGTGAATAGCAGATTAAGGGAGTTTAGGAAGATTGACATGGATTACCTTCTCTATGAAGCTATACTAGTAAAGCAAGGGCTCAGGGGGATGAAGAGATTTGTGATGATCTTTTGGATAGATGGCTAGGAGAAGGAGAAAGGACTGATTTGTTTGGGGAATTATAGACAGTCAAGAAAGGAAATAATATTTAGGAGAGCAATGTGGGATCACTGTCCAGAATAGAGGGTCATAATAACAGGCACCAATATGGTTTCCCACACAGATCAGAGTATGTTCACCAAACAGCCTCAGAGAAATTATTGTTGATATTGCATCATGAATAATACTTAGGAACTGATAATATCAGGTAACACTTTGAACACATGCTTGTGGCACTAACAAGAAACATTCTCAGGCACAACAATAAACATATCTGTTACATGCGGCTATTAGTAGAAAGTCAAATGGGAAACAATTAAATAATGAGGCCAGCAAGTATTCTTAGTGGTAATGTGTAGGCATATACAGCATATGGTGACACCCTTGCTGCAGACATGTATATGTAACTTGGATGTCATACATTGTTATCCTGACAGGGCTGATCCGCCTTTCATCAACACCAGGTTGATAAAATGATCACCAATGAAAAAATACCATCTCATTTATTATTGTCTCGATTGACACTTTCTTAGTAAAACAGATTCATGGCGATGCTTTAGTCTTTCATGAGTTATTTTCTGATGATCTTTCTTTTTGCCTGATTGCTGTAAAAAATTGTATTAGAAGCGTCTTGACTGTAACATTCAGGGGGTGGGAAATTCTAGCCCATTCCAAATTGGACCCTGAGTGCCCACTAAAAAAAAATGCGAGTGGGGCCAACCAGTATTTCTCGGTTTCCAATTCCAAGTGTAAGTTCTCATTTTCAGCTATTACCAGCTGAGATTTCTGGGTGAAAGTAAACAGATCCATATGTTCGCACAGATCTCATATTTTCAATGGGGTCGGTAACTGTCTTTACTAACTCCATTGGAAATATTTGCTCACATGCAACAAGGTCCTTAGAGGTGTGAAAGAGGAGCTTTCCGATATTAGACTACATACCCAGACCTCATGGGACGTATGTATACACCTACCTGCGAAATATTTAATGAATGGTTTGTAGAGTTTTTTAATTCATCTCCGCTATTAGAAATTATTTGGGTCACATACCAGTCCATCGTGTTTTTGTCCGCTATGTCATTCCAGACATGGTCCAGCCACATGCAAATCAGACTTCATCCTGCTCCATAAGAACATTGCATTCAGGCAAGGGACATTGTAGTCAGGCAAGGAACCTTGCACTCAGGCAAGGGACATTGCAGTCAGGCAAGGAACCTTGCAGCCAGGCAAGGGACATGGCTGTCAGGCAAGGGACATTGCAATCTGGCAAGGGACATTGCAGTCAGGCAAGGGACATTGCAGTCTGGCAAGGGACATTGCAGTCTGGCAAGGGACATTGCAGTCTGGCAAGGGACATTGCAGCCAGGCAAGGAACATTGCAGTCAGGCAAGGGACATTGCAGTCAGGCAAGGGACATTGCAGTCAGGCAAGGGACATTGCAGTCAGGCAAGGGACATTGCAGTCAGGCAAGAAACCTTGCAGTTAGGCAAGGGACATGGCAGTCTGGCAAGGGACATTGCAGTCAGACAAGGGAACACAAGCTACTCTTTTTTCTCTTAAAGAGTACACGCCCAAGAAGAGTTACCTTTCCTCAGATTGGCAGTGTACAGGTAATCTGGTGTGAAAAGACCAGTGGTGAATCAGTGTGTAGTATTCGTGTGTGCTCATAGTACTTATGGGATATGAGGACCATCCTACCTATGGTAGTTGTACCACCCTCCAGCAGCCCCTTCAAAGAGTTCTCATACACATTTTTGGATCGAATAACGCTGCTGTCACCTGGCCTGGCAGGGGTGTATCTGTAATGACTGGATTTAGTAACACATTTTTTCTTTCAGATCATATGCCCCAAAAGACTTAACCTTTCCATATGGGAGGCCACAGACAGGTGTTGGGAGGGGTAGAGACAGGGTACTGAGTGACGTTTTCTAATCTGTGAAAGATTGTATGGCACAAGGTCCATTGAAACTGGAGACGAGAATATGAGTGAGAAAGAGAGTGGTTTTATTAGGATTGCTTTAAAGATCAACAAAATAGTTAACTAGTTTACTCAAATAAAACATGTTTGAGCCCCTCCCAAGAAAGAACATGCTTTACCTGGGAATTAACATAACTCTTTCTAAAAAATGAAGAATTTCTGAACTCCTGCCAGATTATTGGAGAGTGTCGTCTCCAGCTCGTCTTGAACTTCTCTCTCCAGCACTCTCCCCCTGTCCTCGTTCTGTCATGTTCCAGTCTTAGGGCCCACAGAGATAAGTTGAACTGATCTGCTGAGAAAACCCTGCCTGCTGGTAGAACTCACCCCTAGAAGTTTTGAGGCTGGGGAGTTGTGAATAGCCTTTGTGCTCTACTGCCCTGTGGAACCAGAGTCCAAGAGGGCTGAGAAGAGCATGTGCCTGAAAGAATCCGCATGCATACATTTCTAAATGGCTCTTTATTCAGTGGACGTAGTTTAAAAGAAGCATGTACCTTAGTGTTACGAATTGTAATTTTTGAGCTGCGGAAGCAGTCTGTCTTGAGCCTGCATTTCCAACAAGCCCACTGAACTTGAATTGAGCCACAGCTGAAGACCTACTTGCACAGGCAGAGACTTCTGCACAGCATCGCGTATAGCTGCACCTGGGAGTGATTCCCCCTCAGCCTTCATTCATAGTTTGACTCATAGTTCAATTTGATGTTCGACACTGGAGCTGCACCACATTTGAGCCACCTCACGCAAAAGACACAGCTTATTTTTCTAGTTTTTGCTCTCCAATTATTTCATTTATTTATTTATTTATTTAAGGGCCTTATAGTGCGCACAGCTGGCTTGAGGGGTTTCTCAGCGCAAGGAAAAGTAGAGGAGATGTGAGAGAGCTGGGTAAGTGAGTTAAAGGAGCCAGGTCTTTAAACCCCTATGAAAAGCCAAAAGGGACGCAGAATGTCTCAAAGAGACTGGAAGGGAGTTCCAAAGTTGAGGTCCTCAATAGGCAAAAGAGCGACCTGGGTGCTTTTTAAATAAGGGCTGATTTCTAAACCAAGCCACACAATGAATCTACTTTAGGAGGCAAAGAGGTGGAAGTACGAAGGTCCAGGCTAGTGTACGCCTCCACTCAATTATAAGTGACTAGGGGTTCCTTGACCCAGATTTCTGGGTGTGGGAACACCAGACCCGAATTCCTGGCAGGGAAAGGGATGCAAGTGTAGCCAGTGACCTTTCTCGGGCTTCCCTGTGCAGAATTACACGTGGTAAACCAGGGTCTCCACATGTATTCATCCTTCCTTGGGCCTCTACTCGTAATAGGCGGATATCGGTGTGAAGAGAACAGACATAGTACCAGAATATATGACCTAAATATGATTTATAAAACTATTAACCCCAATGGATTTAATTAATAATGGAAAATCTACACCCAATGGGACGATATTTTTGTAAATGATATTTAATAAGTAATACTGATGATGGACAATATTTCTATACCTAATACTCTGACATTCGTTCCTTTTTTTGTTGTAGGAAAATTTTGACATCTAAATTAAAGAAAATACATACTAAACCTTGGTTTAAGACCCAGGAATAGTGATAGCAGGATAAAAGAAAGAATGCTTGTACTCAATTTACTTTCTGGTCATTGCAACTAGGCAACTTTTCCCCGAATAGTATAATGTAAATACAATGAATGGCTAAGTAAATACAGAACACTCCACTAAGCAACACAAGGATGTAGTCCAGGCTGAGGCTGTCAGCTATCAATACATTGTAAATAAATAGTCAGTTTCAAAGTTTAGGTAGGATAAAATATCGTGACTCGGGTGTAAAACAAATCGGACAACCTGGCGAAATCAAACTCAAGCAGGTGGGATGAGTATAAATAATGGATGTGAGTACCACAGCACCAAAGTATGATCAAAGTCTGTTGAACCCAACCTAGTCAGTATCATGGTCCTGTGGTAAGCTGCATTGCCTAATAAGCTATTGTTAGAAAGTGCAATTTATTTAGTAATTCCTTCTGTTTTTTTGGTTAGGTTTTGCTGGCAAATATTACTAAGGTCAATGTGAAACTGCCCTATCATTTTCTCCTTCCAGTTTCTCCTTTTTACATAACTTGTTTGAGAATTTGATTGTATTGTTTTTTTACTTTAATTTTACGTTGTTGCATCCTAAATACCTAATGCACATTCCCCTGAAGAAAAACCTGCTGCTTTGTTGTCATAGCTATCAGGAGCTAAGCCTAGGTTTTCTCATTGACACTCTGTTTTTACAGTGTCAATCAATTAATCAGAATTTGTAAAGTGCAGCACTGTTATCCCTAGTGGTATCTTGGATCTGAGGATGCCTTATTTCTGTTGAAAAGTTAGGTCTGTAGTCTTTTCCTGAAGTCCGTCAGGGAGGGTGTTGTACGGAGGTGAAGGGGTAGGACATTCTAAGTCTTGGTGGCGATTTAGGAGAAGGAGCAGCCTCTGCTGTGGCGGATGCGGGGGGTGTGGGTGAGGGCGAGAGAAGAGTGCAGGAGTCTGGAGGGCTGGTGGAATCTCAGTCGATGGTCGATGTAGGATGTTCCTTGATCGTGGAGGGCTTTGTAGATGTGCATGAGGATCTTGAACTAGCATCTCTTCTGGATGGGGAGTCAGTGGAGGTTTCTGAGGTGGGGGGTTATATGTGACCATTTAGGAAGATCCAGGATGAGTCTTGCTGCGGTGTGGAAATGCTAGTGTAAAGAGCATTGCTGTAGTCAAGGAGGCTGGTGACGAGGGCTTGAATGACGGTCTTTCTGCTGTTGACTGGGATCCATCTGAAGATTCTGCGGAGCATGCAAAGAGTGTGGAAGCAGGAGGAGACAACTGCACTGACTTGTCATTTTATGGTCAGTTGACTATTGAAGATGATCCCCAGGTTGCACCATTGGTCTGTAGGTGTTGGGGTTGATCTGAATTCAGCCAGCCACTAGTTGTGGTCCTAGGCGGAGGTGCTGTTACCGAAGTTCAGTACTTCTGCCTTGTTGAAGTTCAGCCGATGCAGTTGTTTCTCATCCAGTTGGCTATGTTGGTCATGGTCCTTCAGAAGTTGGTTTTGGCATTGGTGGGGTCTTCGGTAAGCGAGATAATAAGTTAAGTGTTGTCTGCATAGGAGATTATGTTGAGGCCGTGGGATCTGATGACGTCTGCTGGGAGGGTGATGTAGGTGTTGAATAAGGTGGGGTTGAGTGAGGATCCTTGGAGTACGCCACATATGGTGCCCTTGGGTGTGGAGGTGAAGGGCGGAAGCAGGATACTGTGTGCATCCTGAAAGGAAGAAGTTGATCCACTTGAGGGCATATTGCCGTATGCTGATGTTGTGGAGTATGTTGATGAGAGTGTTTTATGACATCGGGGCCACAGTTTTCCTATGGTTACTGTTGAGGAGTGTTCTGATGTTTTCAGTGGCAGCAATCAGCTCGGTCTCAGTGCTGTGGTCAGCTCGCAATCCTGATTGTGAGGCATCCAATGAGTAGATTTGTTCCAGGAATTCGGTGAGTTGTTGGTTGATGGTTTCTCGAGGACTTTGGCTGGGTATGGGAGCAGTGAGATCAGTTACAAATGTTTTAGATCGCTGGGGTCTGCGGAGGGTTTCTTGAGGAGAGGTCTTACTTCTGCGTGTTTCCATCTGTCCGGGAAGGTTGTTGTGTTGATGGAGGCATTGAGGATGCTGGTGATGTCTGTTCTGATTGTGTTAGTTCTGAGGTTGAAAAGGTTGTGGGGGCAGGGGGTCAGTTGGTGCCCCGGAGTGGATGGATTACATGATGGCTGTGGTAGTCTGGGTGGTGAATGGAGACCAGGTGATGATCGTTTGGCTAGTGTTTACTGGAGGGTTGAGGTTGTTAAAGTTGGTGGGTTGGGGATCAAAGTTGATGTAGATGGCGGCAATCTCGCTATGGAAGTGGCCTGAGAGGGTGTTGCAGAGCTCTTGGGAGGGGTGGATGGCGTTTTCTGTGGCGGTTAGGTTGGATAATTCCTTGACTATTCTGAAGAGTTCTTTAGTTCGGTTGTCGATCTGGGCGGTGATAGCTACTTTCCTGGCTTCCTTGATGTGCTGGTGATGGTTGCTGAGGGCTATTTTGTGAGAAGCTCTATCATTGGGGTTCTTCATGATGCGCCACTGCTTCTAAAGTTAGTAGCAGTTGTGCTTGGTGTTGCTGAGCTCAGGCATGTACCTGCTGGCTTCTTTTGAGGTTTTGTTGGTTTCAGTGGGGCGACTCTGTCAGCCCAAGTGATGATCAAGGCGGAAAAGTTCTGGACAGCTTGGTCAAGGTTTGCTGAGGCTTTGGGTTGGGTTGTGGTGAGGGCCTGTGTCCACTGGGTTTCACTGACTTTGCTCCAGCTACAGTGGGAGGAGGTGTGGCGCTTATTGATGGTGTGCTGGGCCTCGGAGATTGCGAAGTGTACAATGGCGTGGTCAGTCCAGGTGAGTACTGTGATGTATTTGATTCTGTTGCTTGAGGTGAAAATGGGGTTGAGTGTGTGTCTGCAATCGTGCGAGGGTTCGGTGACCAGTTGGATGAGGCCCATTATGTTCAGGTTCTTCAGTAGGCTGATGGAATTGGCGCCGTCGATGTGGAAGTTGAGGTCGCTAAATAGGACCTAGTGGTTGGATTCGAAGGCCGGGGGGCGATGAGGTTGGAGATGGTGTTGCAAAAAGTAGGTCAGGGACCCAGGGGTCTGTAGGCGAGGGTACCTCGTTTATTGTTTTCGCGTCAAACTACAGAGGGTTGTCCATATGAAAGAGCTAGCATATTTGCGAACTTGAATAATAAAAGCAAAGTCCCTGTTGCAAAATCCAACACTCCAAAAAGAAGTTAGATATTTGTTTGAAAAAGATATTAGAATCAGTTAAATACAAGTCAGATAAAACAAGCACTGAAGCTTGAAATATATTGGAGGGAGATTTAATCTTTTCTCTAATTACATAAGGTGTGCAGCAATAAATATATTGCCATAAATAGCTCCTTTCTCTTTATCATTGTTCATGAAGGAAAAGCAAAGTTTCATTTCAGTTTTCCAAACTGTAGTTTTAATTATGTCCATGTCCTGTCTTTCACTCTAGCGTCTGGGCGAAGGCATTGTGACATCAGAATTCAACTGTAATAAGTTATTAACGTTGAGCGGCTACCTCATTTCTCTTACAAGTGACACACACAGAAACAGACACACACACTCACACCCCCCACACCCATAACATACCTATTATTATGAGAACCACCCATTGACTGTAATGAAATGTACATTGACTAGTCTAACTACACGTGTGCTTTGATAGTAGGGTAGGTTACCAAGCGGCAAATATAATTGCACTTTTAGTTTTTTGATACTCTCACTCAAAAGTACCTAAACACATTACTGGGAATGGTCCTCACAAAGATAGAGTTTGTCTGCTTCTGTCAGTGTTTACTGACAAACACACCCACCCACCCACCTGCCCCCACCCTACCTCACCCAACCCCCACCACCATCACCACGCGCCTATATGTCAAGTGGCTCTGGTGACATAAACCACAAGGCTGAATGCCATGTTGTTAATAAATGCCACCTGAACATTGAGATCTCAATACAGGACCATATTACACCTAACTCATTATGTGTCTTTTATATTACATGATTTATTACTTGATTATTGGTCTCTTTAGAAAGATTTGGAGCATTTGAGGGTCATCCTCAGTTTCAGTTTTAGTATTCATTGTTTCCCTGGGAGTGCAGCTATCTCTGTTAATGTTTTGAGAAATGTTTTTTTTGTGTGGAATAGATAAGTGGTAATGTGTTTCCATACAACTTGTATTATTATAAGTTACGTTTTAAATGTAATGGCACATTGTAAGAAAGTTAAAACATTTATTCTAAAATGTGCTTTCCTTTTATAGTACAATGACACTACAGTGTAAGTTCAACAAGACAGAAAATGGAATAATAAAGTGCATATAGGACACTATTTAACTTTTTGCTGATAGTGTTCTGCATTTACTATTTTTTAACAAACTGGAAGGATTTATTGGTAAAGGCTTGCAGCCAGGAACATCCTGCAATGATAAGCTTGTCAGATTTGCTGATTGTTGCTCTGAAAGCAGCACTGGCATTGTGAAACTTTTTATTTTAACTAGCACTGAAAGAAAGAAGATTGCTTTGTTAACCATCCATTATGCGAATTGCAGTGTTGTTTTTGTTTTTAAACATTACTTTTTGTGTTATTCCATCACTTAACTATAATGTCACTTTAATCTTATTTTTTTCAGGGAATTTCTATTCTTTTTACATGTCAGCTATCATTTTATTACCATACCTAATTATAGCATCACTTTGTTTTTTTCAGTCAATTTCTTTCTTTTTTTTACCAGAATGTAACATCTAATTGCCATACCTAACTATAAGGTCACTTTGTTTTTTTCAGTGAATTTTGTTTTTATCATATTCACCCAACTCTTCTACTGAGCACAGCTGCTGGGCTATGTGTAGCAGTGGGTTGCCCAAGGGCTCTAGCATGTGGTCAACCCCCCCCCTCGCATGTGCCCAACCTCTCCCTCCTTTGGCTGTGCTCAGCATGGGGCTGGCTGTCGAACCTAGTCATGGGGTTGCCAGCAGGGCCTCACAATTGGGTTGGCCACAGAGCATGGCAGTGGGGTTAGCTGCAATGCCTAGCCCAGCGATTGGTAACTCCCATTGGACACTCATCCCATATTTTTTTTCTTCTTTTTTCATTTTCTCTCAGTACTGCGGTAACGCGGTACAACCTTGCAAGCATCACCTACATACTACCGCAGGATCATGCAAACTTCACTTGTAGAAGCTTGCATGGTCCGGCTGTACCATTGGTGGGCCTCTTGTGTGGTGGCTTCCACAGGATTTCAGCAGTTCCTCACGGGAGGACCGCACTAGCTCCCATGGGAGTACTGCGGTACCCAAGGCACACATTTTTTTTCTTACTTTTTTGCCTTTTGTGGTGGGGCCCTGTTGGGTCCCACTTGCATTCCAGGCTATCCCTGCCCACTTAAATGTTTTTCTATAAACAACTTCAGAACTTCCTTGTGTGCTGTAATGGAAGTAGCAACATTTTTTATTCAAGTTGCGACCACCCAATCATATTGCTCAGTAACGCGGGTCTGCCGCCAATCCCACAGTACCAAAAAAGGGAGAAAAGCTTTTAGAGGTCTTAATTTTTTATTTTTTTATTTACAGTATTGCAGGACTCCCGCGGGATCAACCATACAGATAACATTTTAATTTTTGCCCCTTTTTGAGCACCGAGCACCTCTATAAATGTAAATTTCCAAAATGGCTGAACTAATATACACTAAATAGCGAAAGGTAGGCTTTCTGAGTGTCATTTTAAGGTTCCACCAAATTTGGTGTAATTTTGTTCGGCTGTTTTTTCTGTATTGCTCAAAATAATTCCCATGGAACTAAGCTTAGGCATATTTACCACAGCATTTAAAAAAATCAGTTGATGGGTTTACACCGTCCCAATATTAATGAGATTAATTCCAAATGTATTTGTTAAATGTTTTTTAATATAACCTTTTGGCCCGCCATAGCAGGCTATACCTCCCATTAACATAACAAGCCGAAGGCAAGGGCCTCTAACAAGGGAGCAGGACTTTATTGGCTGGTATAGCCCTGCTATGGAGGGCTATAAGGCTATTAGAACATTCTGCCACTAGGGGGCAAAATGTTCTAACAAATAAAACAAAGGCCACTCGGAGTCCAAAGGGGGTTTAAATCCCCTTGGGCTCGGAGAGGCCTTTGTTCACAGCAACAGCTGTGAACAAACACAACATGAAATGTTGCTCTGCGGGCTTTTGGCGGCCCATAGAAGAACCGAGCACTCCATTGTATTCAATGGAGTGCTCCACATTCCAATGTTCTAATTCTTATTCTTCTTTACACATTATTCAGTTTCATAAATCCGTCTGATGTAAAGGTAATCCTGAAGTGCTTACAGCGATGTGTAATTCCCATTGTAACTGCCTGTGAAATAACAACTGACATTGATTTTACCTTTCACGGTACTGTATTATTAAGGTGGATTGATCGCTTGAGTTAAATTAATAAGCCAATATATTGTAAGTATCATCAAAAAGGGCAAACAAGAAATAATCAAGATGGGGAAAGATTCTCCAAAAATAAGCTTGTGTTCAGCTAGAGTGCTTGTGCAACAATAAAGATAGAGGAAACAATAATATGATGACTGAATTAATATCCTGATAAAAGACTACTGTTGTCAGAATGAGAGTGTTCAACCAGGTTAGCACAATGCCAATATTCTTATTGGATCATACACGTAAAATGTCAGTAATCAATTTTTGACCAAAGTTAGGAAGTTCAAACAAAGCTGCTCAACTTGGCTGCTGACCAAGATGAAGGTCTAGCTCCGAATCACCTTATGAAGTAAATAATAAAATTCCCAGTTAAGAGCTATTTTCACCTCAGGATATATTTCAGGGATAGGTTACAATTTTTTTTTTATATAAGCAATTTTATTAGTTTTCATTTTCAACAATAGAAACAGAACATTTTTGCGACATAACATATACATCAGTACACTCACAGAGCAGTTCCCCGACAGGCCCAGCGATGGAGAAGACCTAGCTTCATTCAAGCAGGCCCAGCCATTTGCCACATACACGCCTGTGTTTAGCTGAACAGCCTTGTGCCTCATAAACAGTCTTTTCCTGGATGGCACACCAGTCAACTCCCCTGCGCCATTTGCGAAAGATGGGGCTATCGAGTTCTTCCACGCCACTGCGATTTCTCTTTTGGCCAAAACAGGGCCGTCCCCAGGAACAACTTGTCATTACAGGAACCATGCAGCCCGTCCATCACCCCCAGGAGGAGAGCAAGAGGAGCGAGGGGAACCGCCCACCCTAGAATGGCACTCAGTTCAGTTACAATCGACTCCCAGGACCATAGCATATGGTAAAAGTCTCCTTGTTGTATATAGTAATATGAATTTGGCACCATGCACTTTATATGAAACCCTCTGCTCTATCCAATAATTGTAACTTTATTTTCTGGTTTACAAAACCTTCAATTTTAATTGTCATTTGTAAAGTAATGTATTTTTATCGATGAAACGTTACCTCCTATATGTTCACTTTTATGGCATTGATTTGTCGAATAAAGTATCTTTGATTTTATTTGATTTGGTAAAAGTCAGCTGGCACCGCTTCACACCGAGGGCATTTTGGGGACAGGAGAACCCCTGCCCTATACAACCGCACAGGACTAAGTTATGCACAGTCAAGATAGTAAATTTGGATGCAGTGAAGCCTGCCTAATATAGAGAGTCCCCTTGGAGCCATTAGCGCATCCCTCCAGTCCTCCTCATCCAGTGGACCAAGCCTTTGCTCCCAATGGGCCTTGAGGGAATCTAGCATGGATGGGGTGTTATCAGGGACCGGTAAATTTGGGATATTCCCCCCTTCCCCAGATTTCACATAAGGAGCTTAGCTTCTATTGGACTGAACCCAGGGATTGTCGTGTGTTCTGGAATGTGCAGGGCAAGAGCATGTCGCAATTGGAGATATTTGTAGAATTGAGTAGACTGTGGGAAATATGTTTGCCGCAACTTTTGGAAGAAGGACAAATGGTCCCCTCTGCACACATCTCCCACCCGGGTGATATCAATCAGATCTGATTTCTGAAAGCCCACCAATGACCACACCTCCCACAAGGGAGTGCTGTGCCAGAGGGGTGTCTGCTGTGTAATCCTGGCGTCGGGCAGGGCAATACCACCATCATAGCAGCTTTTGTTAATTTTGTGAGGGCAATTTGAGGAGTACTCAGGTGCCAAAGGAGTGCACGGACCTCTGAGTCAATAATTGAAAATACTGCGGTGAGACTAAATATGGTGTATTTTGCAAGGCATACAAAAAGCGCGGGAGTGCCATCATCTTATAGATTGCAGCTCTACCTAAAAGCGTAAGGGGTAGTGTTTTCCAATGGTTTATGCCCGCTCAGAGGCGGAGCAAGGGGGGCATTAAATTGTGTTTATAAATAGCGGAGGAATCCGGCGTAATATATATTCCTAAGTTTCTAAAGCCGTCTGTTACTATTTGGGCCTCACAACTCACCGGTAAAACTGGAGGGTCCCCACTCAAAATATAAATCAAGGATTTATCCCAATTAACAGTGTATCCGAAATATTTTTGGGATAGAGCAAAGATATGCAGTACTTGTCGAATCGAAAAGGGAGGATGAGCCAGGTACAGCAAGATGTCGTCGGCGTAGAGGGAAATCTTGTCCAATCCAATGGCCAATTCAGGCCCCTAACAAGTGGCTCTCCCCTTATCCAGATCGCCAGTGGCTCCAGGGCCAAGGCAAAGAGCAGGGGAGAGAGCAGGCAACCATGTCTTGTTCCCCAATGCAAAGGGTGCAGAACAAGCACCATTTACCGAAATCCTTGCCAAGGGGTCAGAGTAAAGTAGACGTACCCAAAACAGGAACCGACCACCGAATCCATATCTTTCAAGTGCAGCGAAAAGAAATGTCTATTCAATCATGTCAAATGCCATTTTGGCATCAAGAGACATTATAATGGAATCCTCCTGTATAGTGATGGCCCTGCCCAGGATGCCATATAGACGTCGAAGATTCAATGCTGTATTCCTTGTAGGCATAAAGGCTGATTGGTCCGGATGCACTAATTTGAGGAGGCTCGGGGAGAGACGTCATGCTAGAATCTTAGCTAGAATTTTAACCTCAGGGTCCAGTAAGGAAATAGGCCGATAAGAGCTGCACTTCTCGGGGTTTACCTTTTTTATGAATTACCACAATATTTACTCATCTTTGCGTTGCAGGCAAAGTACCCTGAATCGCGCTCTCCTTATAGATTTGCACTAAGAATGGGGCAATGGTAGCGGCATTTGACTTATACAATTCAATTGGAAGGCCACTTGGACCCATGGCCTTACCAGAGTGCAGAGAGCTAATTTCCTTAGATACCACTTCTGCTGTCAAAGCTGCATCTAGATCCTCAACGTCTTGGGCGTTTAAAACAGGTAGCTGCAAAGTAGCCAACAATTCCGCTGCTTCCGCCTGAGTAGACAACTGCGTGGATGTGTATACCTTTTCAAAATAACTGGCAAACGCCCCCACAATCTTAGTCCTGTCCCGCATCGTATCTCCTCCCTGCCCAACGATCTGAGCCACCCATCTATTAGCCAACTCTCTTTTGTCCAACTACGCTAACAACTTGCTAGCCTTGTCACCCATATCATAAATACGATGTTGGGTGGCCTGGTACTGGGTCTTAGCTGCCTTTTCAGCAACATCCCTATATTCCTTTTGTTTTATAGATAATTTATGTGCAGTAGCAGGCTTATGGGAGGCCACCAACTGGCCCTCTAGTGTGGTCACCTCTTGCTCCAGGTCCTCCAATTGTTTACACTTCTATTTTCTATGACCTGCAACCACCGCCACTCCGCTACCCCGGATTACCACCTTGTAAGCCTCCCATAACGTTACGTCCGAAACCACCGAACCGTCATTTTCTGCAAAATAATTTTGGGTAGCTTTCAACAATTGGTCTCTGATCTCCGGCACTTTAAGATACCAGGTGTTAAGAACATTTTTGTGTCGGGTAGGGGGAGGAACACCTCCATAGTGTGTCACAATCGGGGAATTATCAGAAATACCCCTGGGAAGGAAGGAGGCTTTACAGAAGAGATAATCGATACGGGACAGGCTAACATGCACCCCTGAATAAAAGATGCATTTTGAGGAGGTGGGATTACATGTCCACCACACATCTATCAAGCCCAACGCCTCAAGAAATTCTGCCAATAATTTCCCAGACGGCTCCCCTATCCTGGGTGGCAGACGGTCCAGTACCCCATTGGGAGCAGCATTACAGTCACCCCCCATCAATACATCACCGTCCGGTAAGTTCAACATATGTGGCCATAAGTCAGCAAGTGTGATGGAATGGAGTCTGGGGGGCACATAAAGAGAAGTTACATTGAGGGGCCTCCCCTCCCACTGCCCCGAAACCGTAACAAACCTGCCCAGTGGGTCTCGGGTAACTTTTTGTATATGAAAAGGAAGGGACATTCGTACCAGAATGCCCACCCCTCTGGATCCTTATATCCCCATCTATTAGGAGTGCAGTAGGAGGTACCATGAATATGGGTTTCTTGGAGCAGAACCAGATCAGGGGCCTGCCGTTTCAGATATTGTAGCTCATTTCCCCGCTTAATATGATCTCCCAGGCCGTTCACGTTCCAAGAAAGTAATTTCAGGCGTCCCAATTGCGGGGATGAACCTTGATCAGTACTCATTGAGACAACCAGTAAAGGGCCCTAATATGTGTAGGATAGCTGAGGGGTAATACCGAAAAGCCCCCCCATCCGCGGCAGCACAAGAAATAATGAACACATGATACATGCATTATGGATACACCTGTGCTGTGATGCGAGCAGTCGCATTGCGGAGGTCTTGGTAGGTGAGAGCCAGATAGATTACAATTAAAGATTTTCTAGATTTTTGTTTTGAAGCCTGCACTTCCCTGCACTTGGAGTCCTCTGTACTAATACAAAGCCCATTGCTGTTGGAACCAGTTGTGGATATCGGCCAGAAGTGTTTGTGGACACACTTGCTTAGTACCAGAGGATATTGTGTAGCACTGCACCAACTGTGCCTGTGACACACAACTACTATGATTTTACTAACCCTGAGAAGAATATGGATGTTGATGGGCCTTGAACCAGAAATCATGCATTACATAAACAAACCATCCTTGTATTAAACAAAGTGGGACACCATGTTTAACAAAATGGCTTCTGATTGGGTACTGAAAAATATCACTGTATGAGAATGCAACATGTTGACTGGGTCCATCCTTTGGGTGATTCAGGGTCTAATTGTACCTTGCGAAGATCCAATCTCATTGACAGAACATTGATAGGATTTAGTCAGTGGTAAGGTTATAGAAAAGAACCATATTGCACATACTGTTTGTTGAGCACCACTCTTGATGTGCAGTAGCCTAACACTGCCGGAATGATTTGTGAGTGAGTGAGCTGTCCTTGTGCAAAGCCTTCTAGTCTATGGTATGTACCTACCCAGTGCTAGGTTCGCTAAGTTCACCCTTGGACAATGTTATTTTCTGTTCTTCTCCTAATGGAGGCCAACTTTTCAGTCAAATTCGTGGAGAAGGTTTAATAGTAGAAGTGGTTTGCCAACAACAACTAAGCAGCTAGACAGTTCCACATTAACTGACCTCCAACATTCAAATCAGCCAGCCACCACATTCTGAGATGATATAGTAGAATTCTATGCCACTACAGGTCAGGAAGCCAACCACAACATCCAGAGCGTTCAAGGTTTTAAATATAAACTTTCAATGTTTATTCTTTTCTCCCCAAAGAGATTTTGTGCTGGAGTGCAGTCCTGGATAGTGTTGATTTTGATACAGCGTGGCTCAATGTTGCTGAAATCGCTTCCACAAAAACTCCTTTCTTGCACAAGATTTTATTTATATCTCATCCATGTGCTCATCTGTGTTTTACATTATAATACAACATACATCTTCTCTTTAGACAACAGCAATTGGAGTGCTTTTGAACCACTGCAGTATGTGTTTCTGCTGCTCTGCCCAGAAGGAAAGTTAGAGCTCTGGGAGATGTGCGTTTGAGGCATGCACTATATGTCATTGGTGATGCCAAAGATCCACTGTTAATGCATGAAGCTGAACTGAAGACCAAGTAGGCAAAGGGGGGTTACAACTTGCTAATTCCATACCATATGATACAGCACTGTAGTTTGTAGGATAGAAGGAAGGGTATCTAATTGTTCAGACACATCCAGATGGCTAATAGGCAATAACTGGTAGTGAGAAGGCAGCAAAGACTGGATTTTCTCATCTTAGTTCAGTATAAAACTGATAGTATTCTAGTGACTACATAATTGTTATATATTTTGGAACCCTTGGAAATTGCAGCTAGGCTACACTGAAAGAGCTGAGTCTTCAGCGTTCTTTTCTACCTCAGAAAGTTCTCTTTCATCTCAAAAGAGAGATATATCCTTCTATGCTGTAAATCTTTGTATGTCTAGAGATTACTGACAATTTTTTTGCCTCTCATTGAATCATTGGATAGTGGTCTCTGAGAGGTTGCTTAGAGGTCTCTGCCCAAGTAGTTTCAGATTTGGCCAGTATGCAATGTATGGAAAATATAGAGGGTCTTGAATTGTATCCTCTCCTTTACCGAGAGCAAGTAGAGGCCCTTTGGGGGAGCGTGATATAAGGAATAAAGTACACTCTGCCATACATGATCAGGATATCGCAGGTCACTGAGGAGTTCTATAACCATATAAAGGAACAAGGCCAAAGGCCCATTTTCTTTATAGGATTATGAAACTTCAACACCATCACCTTTCCCACAAACCACTTAAAACCTTGGCCCGTAGTTCTTTCATATGAAAGAGAGAGCATTTTTGCAACCATGAACCCAAAAAATAATACCTCTAGTGCAAAATTAAACGCATCAAACACCTGTTAGATATTTATTGCAAAAAGATATTAGAAATAGTTCTATTCAAGTACGTTTAAACACAATTTAAGAACAAAAAGCTACAGTAGCTCAGAATGTGTAAAGACATGCAGAAAGATTCAAAATTTTCTATAATTATCTAAGGAATACAAAAGATAATCATGAGTTTCTGTTAGTCACTGAAAACTAGAAAAATAGAGTAGAAGAAAGAAAAGCAACTTTCATTTTCATTACTTTTAACAACTGCTCTGTGACCTGACCTGCCTTTCATCTTGGCTGCTGGTGCTGGCAACAGGCATTGTAATGTCAGAACTCGTCTGCGATAATTTAATTTAATTTAATTTAATTTAATAATTTTGCGTTCTGACATTGTTTCTTTATAATCAGCTACTGGGTGTATCTCATGTTGCCGATTTATAAAGAAATTAGAGCCTGGCGTTTACACAGGGATTGCAGAATTCCCTGTATTATATAACTCTTCTCTCTTAGACTTAGGCCCTCATTATGAGTGGCCCAGTAAATGGGCTGAAATCCTGCCCCCCCCCCGAGTTACTGATATCAGATGTCCCTGTAACTCAGCTGGGGGGATAATCCGGAACAGTATGAGTTGGACCCTGAGGGTCCACTAAGAAATTAGTAAATATCATCGGAATCGGTTCTCCTGGCGATTCCCCATTTTGGCCCCGACATTCACGTGGAGGCCCCATTGTTATAAAGATGCCACTCATATAAAGTTTCTGAATGTGAGCCAGCAGAGTGATTTGGGGCCTTTTACAGTTTGACTAATGTATTTTGCTGTCAAGCAATGTGTACAGTCTGTTACAGTAAGTCAGCAGCAGAGACATAAGAAGCGTTAACTCGTGAGATCGGGTTGGCTTTAGGGCTTATAGAGGCGTTACTGCAAATGTTTAAAATAATGAAGGAAACAACAAAGCTAAATAAAAGTTGGCTTAGTACGCTAGGTGGAATGCTGGGAGAGTTTCTGACATGACTGACATTTTTCTGGTGCTTGGTGTTAAAGTCATTACTTTATGGGTCCAGATGGCTCAGGTGCACATGCTTGAGGACTTCATTGAGCCAGAAAAACAACACATTCAGCAGATAGCACTGCAGAAAAAGGCCTGAGTTGGTCCTTCAGGTGTTGGGTGATGGAGTCAATTTTAATTCAAACCATTATTCACATGATAGTCAGTTTGGCGACTATGTAGTGAATTTACCCAACGGCAATCGATTTACAGTCACCCCTATGAACAAACATGGAGACTGAGCAGCACACTTATAGGCATATATTTACAGGCTTACAGGCTTACAGACACAGGCACACAAAGACAACCCACGTGTACACAGACTGGATTATGCATAAACAGACAACACACATACAGACAATCAAGGCACAGACAGTACACATTGAGCCATATGTATGAAAGTTACTGTTTGCGATTTCCAATTAACGATTTAATAGAAATCGCTATTTGGAAATCACATAATGAGATGTATGAAGGAGAGTATTCCACTATTAGCCATTTCGTCGAATTCGCAATCACAATTAGGAAATTTCCAATTTGTAAATCGCACTAATGCGATTTCCAAATAGAGAATCGTAATTCAGAAAAGTTGCATATTGGATGTAGAATGGTGATGAAACGTCCAGGAAGTTTAGAACTACAGGGTGTGGCCACAACTCAGAAGCCTTGGAAGGTGCTGGAAGGAAGGTGTGACTACTAGCAGTGATATTTACTTTTTCCCTACAACACCATGTCTGAGGATGATGAGATAAGGAGCTAGAGCTGTTGACCGAGGAATGAAGTGGCCCACATGGACCAGTTGTTTGGCAAATCATCTTTTTCTGTACCTAATGCCCAGAAAAACAATGTTTGGAACAGCATCCTGGAACAGTAAACTCTCTTGGTGTCACCCAGAGGACCACACCTGAAATAAGGAAACGCCTGCATGACCAAAGTACTAAAGAGATGGTGGCCAGCAAGATGGCTGAGGCCCATTTCACAGGTGGTGGACCCTTCAAACATCTTCCTCCCACTCCAGTGGAGTCACTTATTGAAGGTACACTTGAACCTCAAAGTATGATGGGAGTGTCAGACATTGACACCTCTTATTCTGCAGGCTCAGGCTAAAGTAAAATATTTTCTTGCATACATTTTCCATAACATATTGTTTGTTAGTCTTCATCTACATCTAAGCTATAAAAACTCAATGTAGATGTTTGCTGTAATTTGAAAATGCATTATGGGAGTTGTAGTACAACTAAGTTATATGGGGTACTGTATGTTGATGTATAAACTACACATATCTACATATATTCTTCATGTTAAAAACACATAAATCACATTATCAACAATATTTCACAAACTTACTAACCATGTATTTATAATAACTATATACATACTTTTCCACAGATCAAACAATCATTGAGGTGGAAAAAGCAATTGACAGACAAGTGGAAATTGAGTACAGCACAATTGCTACTCCTATGCTCATGACTAAAAGGAAGGTGATAAGGTGCAAACACAAGGCAGGAACACAACTTATTATGCGCAGGACACACAGACAACGTAGGGTCCAACAACAAACAGTTCACAATGAGGATGTCTCTGATGACTTGTCAGACAGTTCTCAATTGTTTGGTGACCTTGAGAAATCAATGGTCACAGTACAGCGCCTGCAAGCCAAACAGATTAAAACAGTGAATAGGCTTCTGCAAAGCATGTCACATTCAGTGATGCAATTGCATAAAGGTATAGAGCTTTGGATTGCTGCCATGGAGGAGGAGCAATGCATGCTGAGCCGCAGGTATAAGCAGCACATGGTACGCTTTGACGCATTTACAAAATCAATAAATCGATTGGCAGTAGCCACCACCTGAAAGTGAAGATGATTCTAGCCTCAGTGGAATATCTGTGCCAGATGGATGCTGTACAAGGTGAACTCGCCAAAACACATCTGGCTCAGATATATCCCCAACTCCACAGCTAAGTCCTGCTAGGAAGGCGACTGACACAAGAGATCGTAAAAAGTAATTTTTGTATGAACTCAGATGTATGATACTAGATTGTTATATTTGTGTTCTCACAATTTGTTGCTTTGATTAAACAATAACACCTATAAGGATACAGCTGATGATACATGATTGTAATACACTGTTACAACCTGAATAAAAGGTTATCTTTCATTAAGGGAAAAGCATTACCATCATGTGTTGGCTATTTCTTAGATGTGCTCATCATTCTTACCTTAAAAATAGTTGTTTGGGATCCCTGTACATCGTTTCCCGTCCTGCTGAATCTGTATTGGTGGTAGTTTGTCATCTGAGTCTGATTCTGGCTCTATGTTGACATTGTGAAGACCCTTCCTCATGACTACGTTGTGAAGAAGGGCACGTGTGTCAATGATTTTGCAACAGGTCTCTGGTCTGTACAGTGGTGTTAACCAGTCTTATATAGGCATCTAAAACGTGATTTCTGTATTCCAAATGTCCGTTCAATTATTTATCACTTTGTTTTGTGTGCCCTGTTATACTGCTGTTCATTTCTGGTTCTTGGATTCAAATATGGTAGCAGTACCCAAGGGTGCCAGACATATGCACTGTCTCCTTATATAGTTTACCAACAAACTTAGATAGTATGAGAAGGGGAAACAATTAGATTATTTTACAAAGATGCTATTGAACACTGTATGAACTGAGTTTGCAATCCTCTAATCAAGTAAAAAACCATCACCAAATTCAGATAGTTATTTATTCCACTGTGTTGGAACATAAAGGAGCCATCTGCGCTGCCTGGGAATATGGCTCCTAGGTCAGTTATGATGCACAGTACCTGAACATTGAGTAAATGGGTGCTTCACCTGTTTCTTAAAATGAATTCATTTGCAGAGGGGGGCATACAGCAATATGTGTGCCATCAACACAACCAATAAAACACTTCTTTTGTCAGTTGTATATCTTTGGGAGTGTTTGGGACTAAAAAGTGGTTCAATTTACCAACCATGATGTTCAAAACCCTATCAAAACCTAGAAAATGCACTTTGTGACACTCCCCCTGCCACTGCTATAACTCCCAAGTAACTACCAGAAGCTAAAAGGTGTAGACACCACAAAACTTGCACATGTAGTGTAATTGCATTGCTTCTGGCTGTTGGGGTTTGTAGCAGAGGATGTAACTCAGCTATTCAGTCTATACTGCTCATAAATCTCCTCAGTCTGTTCAAACAGGGTGATCTTCACCCTAAATACCCTCTCCTGTCTCCTTCTCCGCCTACCAGCCAAAATCCTCTTCCTCCTCTCCAAAACATACAGAGCCACCATTCTGAAAGAGCCTGTTATATTTCGAAGAAAATGTCGAGATCCAGTTTGAAGTTGATTTGAAGAAAGAGTTTAATCTTCAAGATAAAATCCCATCCATACAAGTTCACCAGTACAGCAACAGCTCCTAGTCAACTGTCCCAAACTCCCTTATGACCTATATACATTCTATCTCTGACTACATCAAAACCATAGAAACATTTTGTATGACAGATAGGCATAACCATAGAGAACCTGTATAAACAAATCATCAAACAGGACACTACACCATCTCCCTTCCCCAACAAATTAAATACATTTGTATATGTAACTGCACCCTACACATAATCTTCAAGATAACCTGGTCTCTTCACCAATCTTGAAGACTGACGTGTAGAACAATCACTAGTTTGAGCATTTCCATATACATTTATATATATACCTATACACTACACATAATCTTCAAGATAACTTGGTCTCTTCACCAATCTTGAAGACTGACGTGTAGAACAATCACTAGTTTGAGCATTTTCCTTTACAGTCTTGGTGACCCCTTCTCTCCTTACAACAACCACTCTATTAAGATTCCACACCCGATGGTCTTCTGTTCTAACCGCATTCTTGAACACTTTAATGACCATCATAGGATCAAAATATTTTGAATTACCACTCCTCACATGACCAGGACGTTTTACCACCACCACATCACCAACATTCACTTCCAACTTTTTGACTGAATTCTTTTTGTCAAAATAATATTTTCTTAATAATGCTTTCTCTTCTTCTCTTTTTTCAACCAGTTCTTCATCACAGACTCGTTCTTTCCCCTTATTGAAACAATAATCATTCACCCAAAATGGTTCCAAGTGTGTATTCGGAACCCTACCACGAAACAAAAGAAAGGGAGATTTCCCTGTAGTAGAGTGAGGAGTCAACCTATAATCCTCTAATTTCTTAAGTACTTCCTCCTTCCATCCAATAGATAAAGATTTAGCCAAAGTAATGGTTTCTTTTAAAACCCTGTTGAGTCTCTCTACCATCCCATTAGCTTCGGGATGATAGAGAGAACATGTTTTATGAATGATTCCACAGGATGACAAATACTGTTCCATCTCTTTAGAAACTAGTTGTACGCCATTATTACTCTTAGGAAATCCTTCCTTTGCAAACAACTGTTTAAGGCACTTGATGACATTAATTGAATCCACAGTGTACAAAAAGAAAACCTCAGGCCAGCGAGAATACATGTCAATCACAACCAATAAAAATACTTGAGAACCATTACTATACACAGGACCTAAAATATCTAAAGCGATATCCTCCCATGGTTGCTTTGGTCTCCTTCTCAAAATCATAGGTTGTACTCTAGTAATTTTAGACTTATCACTCAAATTACAAGCAACACACTCACGTATTTCTCGTTCCACCAACTTATCCATTCCTGGCCACCAATAAGACAATCGTAATCTCTCCTTCATTTTAGAGATACCAGAATGAGTAGCATGTGCCAAATCAATCAAATCCTTTCTAAGACTTACTGGAGGAACTAACTTAGTACCACGAAACAACATCTCCTTATCCACAGAAAGTTCATTTTTCACATACCAAAAAGGTCTTGTATCTTCTGATCCATTTTTAATACTAGACCAATTTCCCAATAAAAGAGACACAACCTCTTTAAAAGTTACATCCAGTTCCATTTCTTTTCGCCACTTCTCTTCAGATATATGATCCGCATCCAAAGCACACACCCACTCATAACTTAGATCATTACTATCCCCATCACAAGTGTTACTTGACACCAAACGTGAAAAGACAATCCGCTATTCTATTGTTAACTCCTGGAATGTACTTGATTGAAAAAGAATATTCTTGCAAGCTTATAATCCATTTTGTTATGCGACTAGAAATAGCATCCAAACCTTTCTTCTCAAAAATTTCCACTAAAGGTTTATGATCAGTTCTCACCTCGAAATTCACTCCCCACAAACATTTCTTCAGTTTTCTGATTGCCCAAAAAACTGCAAGGGATTCCCTTTCAACCACAGAATACCTTGTCTCAGGGTCTTTCAAAGCTCTAGAAAGAAACAAGATGGTTTTAATTCCTTGAGGACTCTCCTGTTGCAAAACCGCACCTAACCCCTTCTCACTAGCATCAGTTGTAAGAATTGACTTAAGCTTGGTATCAAAACTTTGCAAAAATGGTGCATCACTTAACTTCTTCTTAACATCAGAAAACTCTCTTTCACATATATCCGTCCATCTGAAACTAACACCCTTCTTTAACAAACTTCTCATATTGACAGTTAACTCAGAAAAATTCATGATGAATTTCCCATAGTATTCTATTAAACCAAAAAAACTCATCAATTCTTCCTTTGAAGTAGGGGAATGCATACCACGTATAGAAGACAACAAATCATCTTTGGGTTTGACCCCACTACCTGAAATATTGTGCCCAAGATAATCAATAGAATATGATCGGAACTTACACTTCTCAATTTTAATGGTGAGATTAGCATCAGATAACCTAGACAGAACAGATCTGAGGCGGTCATCATGTTCATTATCATTATCACCAAAAATAAGTATGTCATCCTGATAGATGCAGACACCCGGTAAACCTTTCAAAACCTTCTCCAGTGCACGCTGGAAAACAGAAGAAGCTGATACCAAACCGAATGGCATTCTTTTAAATCTAAATGTACCAAACGGCGTGATGAGAGCAGTAAGGTCCCTGCAAGATTGCTCCAATTCAATTTGATGATAAGCTGAAGTTAAATCAAGGGTGCTAAAAACCTTAGCACCACCCAGAAGAACTAAGAGTTCCGAAATATTAGGAAGAGGATATCTATCCACAACCACACTCTTATTTAATTGGCGTAAATCTATGCAAAGACGCAAATCACCGTTCGGTTTGCGCGCAGCGACCACCGGAGCCATCCACTCCGTTCCCTCAACCTCTTCAATGATACCACCATTTTTAAGCTTGATGATCTCCTTTTCCATGTCAGACCTAACAGCCAACGGGACATTCCTGACTTTACAGGCAACCGGTACAGAATTCTCCTTTAACATTATCTTATGCTGATAACCTCTCATGCAACCCAAATCTTTTTTGAACACTTTTGGAAAATCACACATCAATTCATTGACCAATTTCTCATCTTGTACAGATTCTACCGTACATACATCTCTTAACAAAATGGGTGGATCAGAATTTGGATCAAGATAAACCCCCAAATCTCCCTGATGAATCCAGCTAATTATACTGTCACCCTTTTTTGAAACATAAATTTTCCCCGATACAAATCTTCCCTTGTACTCAATCAATCCCAGAAAGTACCCATGTAATTTAATGGGTTCTCCCCCATACGCCAATGGAATTATGTCAGCTTTCAACAAAACAACTTTTTGCTTCAATTTCTTGTTGTAAAAATCATTTGAAATTATAGTAATTTTTGCTCCTGAATCAAACAAGACCTGAGTTAACTCCCCATCAACTAAAATTTCATCCGTAGGACACATTTTCATGTTGTTATCACTTCCTATCTCTAAAATTATTTGACCACACTCAAAATCTTTGTACATCTCTCTTGAATGCTCATCTTCATAAACCTCTACCATTTTAACTTTTGAATTAAGCTTAGTCTTACACACAAATTCAAAATGACCCTTCTTTTTACACTTCAAGCACATATGACTAAGAGCAGGACACCTTTTATCATTAGCAAGATGCCCTAACTTATCACATCTGTAACATTTAAAAGACATTGACTTATCAGATAAAGTATTACTTATTTTGCTCCTATCCACTTGACCTTTGTCTTTTGTTTTAAACTTGACATCACTTTGTTCTTTAACCACTTGTACCTTGGCCTCCTTAACATTATCCTTTTTTATGATGGCAACACACTTTAATGAATGTTCTATCTTTTTAGCTACAACAATGACCTCATCTAGAGTAGGGTCATCTCGTAACCACAATTCTTCTCTTACTTTATCCATATTACAACCTAACATGAATTGATCACGCACATGTTCATCCGTCAGGTTTTCAAATTTACAAGATGAAGCAAGTTTCCGTAAACTTGTCAAATAATTTTCAATAGATTCACCCTCATTCTGCAGTCTCTTCCCAAAATGATACCTCTCCAATATCGTGCTTACTTTTGGAAGATAATGCTTGTCTAACTTAAATATGCATATTTCATAATCATTTAAACCATCTGACTAAGAAGTTGCCAATTCAGGGAGATGATCGAACACGTCTTGTCCTTCTGAGCCCAGGCAATGAAGCAAAAGAGATGTTTTCCTTTCAGCACTCAACGAAGCGCCACACACCCTAGCATATCTTTCGAATACACTCTTCCATTTTTTCCATTTAATAGGAGGTTCACCAGGTTGGGAAAGAAAGAAAGGTGCTGCAGTAACATTCTGCATTGCACCAAACATAAAGTGAACCCTCTTTTTTTTTTTTTTTTTAAATAAAATATATGATAAATAAAAAGAAAACTAAAATAAATTTTAAGGACAATGGAACTGTGCGTTGTAACCTAAATGATGGTCTTATGACATACAATTAACATCTATATCATGGAGATTAAACCCTAATATGCACATACATTAGCGTGCATATCGCTGTCGAAACTGTTTGTAATTTCTTTCCTGGAACGCTTTAAATACCAGCGTGTAACTCTCTGTCAAAAATACCTCTTAACTGACATGAGTAGAATTACTGTACCATACTGGAATTGAGACTCGCTTTAGATCACTGGTGTGCGAGTCACCGATGAGGAATTCAAATTGACTGAGAAGCTCACTTTGCCAAGCTGATGTACGAGTCACGGATGAGGAATCCGAAGTAGAAACAAAACGTGCAAACGTACAAGCGTTTTTGAAGACTTTTTATAGTTTGCACCTGGTTACCACCTGATACACATTTGCATTTCCTAAATGTCCATTTTGCGCAAATCACAATTAGGAAATCCTATATGCATAGTGCTAGCGAATCGCCATTTGATAATACCAATTTGCGATTTCCAATTTCGAAATGTAAATGATGCAATGTCTACATAATAGAAATTGAAAATTGCACCATCGAAAACGCCTTTCGTACATACCAAAAAACACCATTTTGCATTTTCCTAACGACCTTAAATAGCGATTTGCACCGGTAGAAAATACAAAATCGCTTCGTACCTATGGCCCATAGAGGCATGCATGCACACAAAACTGTGGTTGGATGGACCCACTTCTAGAAGGATCAATATGTTGATAAGTGTTGGTGAGTGAATGAGTGGATATAGATATGAGTGTATGTGTCAATAAATTGATTGATTGAATATATAAACAAACATCATGAAATCAGACATATGTTTATGTTTGAAAATGCTACTTGTTTCTATTTTGTTGTTTCAAATTGATTTAAAGTGTCTCCTGTACTGAGATTCTGCTTGTGTTTGACTTACACAAAAGATGACAAGTTCATGTAAAGCACGGTCAGTGCATTCTGCTCAAACTTGTGGGTATGAGTACCACAAAGCATCTACTGATGGCTCTGCTGTGAGAATGTGTGGCACTGAAAACATAGAACAATTGTTTTTTCAAGGTGATTGGAAAGAGATACGCAATGAGGAAAAAACAATGACTTCATTGTGAGCGAATTATGGCTCTAATGAGAAATATTTGATGGGAAAAGAAAAACATACAGTGTGTTTTAGTCACTCAGGCATTCTATGAAATACACACTATTAATTACATGAACTCTGACACCGTCATGGAGAGGACATTCACTTGAATGAATATGAACCAATTGCATGAGGAATTTTCATATCAATCACGTGTTACTTGCGTGCCGGGCACCAATGATAAATGTCACAATGTTACATTTCCCTTCCTCTAATATTGCTCTGTCCTTTGTATTTTACATACACAATGGGTCTGATTTACAAAGGTGAATACAATTGTTTGCTTCTGTTCTATTTCCAAGTCAATACATGTATAGAGCGGATATCCGACTTGACGTTTTAGGAGTGTGTGGTGCTGTGGATGCCTTCTGTAGCAAACTATTCTTTACTGGATCATGAGCTGTCTTATACTTTCAAGACAACTTGTCCTTGTCATTCCTGTTCTAGTTCCTCTCTTGTGATTAGGGTAGATTACTCAAATAATATAAAGAAAGGAGTCTTTTGAAATTATTATTTCTGTTTGTGTCAAACCTGTATATAGGAAAGTTCAGTTGATGCATTCTTTCTTAGCAGATGAACATCAGAGGGTAGATTGTATAACTTTTCTCTGAAACTGTTCACGTGGAGCAATTTGTCCTACAAATATAGAGGTGCTAGACCCATTCTACTCCTCTTACCAAATGATATGGGGTGATTACCTGTTAACCCTCCTCTTCTTTTACCCCATTATTAAGTTAGTCTGCAAAGTGAAACAGTTTGTTTCATGTAAGCATTATATGTACTCATAACTTCCCTCGTACTTTCCAAATAAAAAGTATGTCCTGTAGCCGTAAGTGGAGTTTGAACTCAACTGGAATATCTGGAGGAGAAATGAGTTCTGAGTTCAAATACTAAATAAACTACAAGGGACAGTTGTTCACAATCACCAAGTTCTTACATTATTGCCAAAGTTGTCTGTTAAAATGCAAAACTCAAAAACTTGCACACCTCTCCTGAGAGGTATGCCCCTTAATGAGTAGTTTCTGATAATACCGACCAGGGCTGGAAAGGAGATCTGCCAGAATAAGATTGAAAAGTGTGGGGGTTAAGACACACACTTTTCTTAGGTCTTGGGGGGGAGGGCTGAACTTTTCTGGACAGATGAGCAGCATCTCCTACCTTTATTCTAACCCAGGTGTTGGTATGAAGAAGGATCAGGACTTGCAGCAGAGGCTGAGGTGTATTCCAGCTGGTGGGTTTATTCCAAAACTTGCCACTGTCTATTCGATTAAACCTGTCTTTTTAATCTATAAAACAGAGGTAAAGGGGCTGATGGTTTTTCTTGTGTTGATCTAGCTACAGTGATAGAGCCAGTAGTTCCCATGCCTTTTGCAAACCCTGTTTGGTTAAAGGGAATCAAACATCTTTCGGCAGCCTAGGATGATAGCTCCTCAATGAGCCAGTCAGCGAAGTATTTTAGCTCAACGTCTAGGAGTGATATAAGTCAGAAATTTGCGGGCTCAGAGTCATTTCCACCTCTGCAAATCAGAGAAATAGTTGAGCATGTCCCTGAAGAGGAGATGAGGTTAAGAGTAGTAATGCTCTCAAAGACTAACTCCAAGTTGTTTGCCCAGACATATTTGTTCTCTTTGAAAATGGCAGATGGAAGGCCATTTGGGTCAGTCTTGCTCAGATGCAGCATGCTCTCAGATTGGCAGAAGTGCTTTGAGAGATACTCAAACCAGCGCTCTTCTTGGATGTTAACTGTTGTTTTCGAGGGATCATTTAGGTTGCTCACTGTTTTCCGAAATTTCTCATGTTTGTTGGTTTTTAAATCATGTAGAAGTCTGGCACAAAGTTCATTGTTAGTCTCTATTTTTAATTCCCATCTGCATTTCCTGTAGGCGGACCTTGCTTTTATCATTCTGACTTTCAAGGAAAGGTTGCCTGAAGTTTTTTGATAAGCCTGGAGGGCTTGATTTGTGGAGCGCTTTAATTCTTTTCGTTTTCTCTGAGCGTTTGTCCTTGTTGCTCTGAGTTGGTTATTAGCACTTCTTCCAGAGGTTGTATATTGGGCAACACATTGCATAGTAAATTGGTCCCAGGTGCTGTAGGTGGCCTTTGGCTCCGACAAATAAGCCAGGAATTAACTTTTGCTGACTCGGAGAGTCCATGAATTGTGCTAGATGTCAATTTTAGTCTTTCATTCTTTATTGCATGGATACTACCATGTATTACTTTGTCTGAGGGGTGGTTATCAGGGATAATGGCAAGGCATCTTTCGGCAGCCTAGGATGATAGCTCCTCAATGAGCCAGTCAGCGAAGTATTTTAGCTCAACGTCTAGGAGTGATATAAGTCAGAAATTTGCAGGCTCAGAGTCATTTCCACCTCTGCAAATCAGAGAAATAGTTGAGCATGTCCCTGAAGAGGAGATGAGGTTAAGAGTAGTAATGCTCTCAAAGACTAACTCCAAGTTGTTTGCCCAGACATATTTGTTCTCTTTGAAAATGGCAGATAGAAGGCCATTTGGGTCAGGAGCTCTGTCGCGGCGGCTTCTCGAAATTTGGCGTTCAATTGTTGCTGCATGAAATTTCAGAGGACTGGAAGCCTGTACACTGGGAATCTTTTGAAACTCTTCTGATGCCATTGACTAATAAGCTGGAGTCTTGCTCAGATGCAGCATGCTCTCAGATTGGCAGAAGTGCTTTGAGAGATACTCAAACCAGCGCTCTTCTTGGATGTTAACTGTTGTTTTCGAGAGATCATTTAGGTTGCTCACTGTTTTCCGAAATTTCTCATGTTTGTTGGTTTTTAAATCATGTTGAAGTCTGGCACAAAGTTCATTGTTAGTCTCTATTTTTAATTCCCATCTGCATTTCCTGTAGGCGGACCTTGCTTTTATCATTCTGACTTTCAAGGAATGGTTGCCTGAAGTTTTTTGATAAGCCTGGAGGGCTTGATTTGTGGAGCGCTTTAATTCTTTTCGTTTTCTCTGAGCGTTTGTCCTTGTTGCTCTGAGTTGGTTATTAGCACTTCTTCCAGAGGTTGTATATTGGGCAACACATTGCATAGTAAATTGGTCCCAGGTGCTGTAGGTGGCCTTTGGCTCCGACAAATAAGCCAGGAATTAACTTTTGCTGACTCGGAGAGTCCATGAATTGTGCTAGATGTCAATTTTAGTCTTTCATTCTTTATTGCATGGATACTACCATGTATTACTTTGTCTGAGGGGTGGTTATCAGGGATAATGGCAAGGCACAGTTCCTGTGGTGGGTGGTCGCTTTCTCCCCCGGGTATTATGGAAAAACTAATGACAAGATGGATATGGGGTGCAGCGAGCACAATGAAGTCTTTTAAAGAGCTGCTTATTGTGGTTATGGAATGTAGAGAACGGAGTCTTGTCAGTCGGGAAACAGCCATTGATTGCTCTTAGACTGAGAAACTCTAACTCCTTTATGAGCTCTCTGCCCTTTTTGTCATATTTGAAAGTGAGATTTTAAGTTTGTGCCGGAATTGACCAATATGCATTCTGAGAGGGTAAAAGCGCATCGTCTTGCTGGCACCCAAGCAGATTCTTATTAAAGTGACTGAGAGTATTATTTCAGTTGACATGGGCCCATCTTGGAGGACACAGTTTTCCTTTTTTAAGTACTATTATTGCTGTTCTCAGTCTCCTTCTTACTTTACAATGCATTTCATGTTAGCTGTGAAGTTCTCCTTCCCATGTGTCTTCATAAGTATGTTTAATCAATAAAATAAATGAATAAAACCATTTTGTCCCGGTTGACCTACAAGCCCTCTTACAAAAGAGTGTACTGTATTAAATTTGCTGACTTGCCATGATTGAGTGTACACCAATATGTGGAATGCCTTTGCCCTTTTTCCATTTGTCACATATTTCCTTTTCTGCCTCTTACAGATTTTTTTGCCCTCCTGTCCCTGCTGGTGGCGAACATTTGTACTACTGGGCTCCTTGATCCAAAGCATCACAAATCAACATTTGCTACATTGAAGACAATTGGGATCACATTGACCTTATAGTCTGAACTTTGCTCCACTTGTCTTGGCCATATGTTCTAATGTGATTGTGACCACAGCTCTGTCCACTGTGCCAGGATTAGCTACGTGTTTGTGGTTTTTCCTCTGTATTCCACAGGGTTAAAAGGCAAGAGGAATACTAATGAGGCAAGGGCAGACAAGAATGCACGGATTATTTAGTGGAAATCTTCAATACTCTAATTGCTCTTCCTCATCCCATAATAGTGAGGTGAGTCCACCTCCCTCAGGCACCACCTGACCCAGCTAAACAAAACAAAAAACTTTCCTAAACACTCCTGCAAACGCCTCCCCCATCCCTTCCGTTGAGGAGCGACAGTGAAGGATGAGATGACCATAGAACTTCCCCAAGCTTTGGAGACCAAGGATGTCACAACAGACAGTGAGGGAAGGTCAGAACTACTAGATCAAGGAAGGGTAACGGAGATTCCTGGTTGGTAATTGACACATTACTGCCTCAGCCTTTCCGTGTCCCAGTCCTTACATTATGTGAGGAAGTAACAAAGTGGAAAACTCACGACCCTATCATAACCAACTACAGGTAACCCCCTGGCACCTCAAGATGCTACCAGAAGTAACACTGCAACTGTGGAGGAGATCATTGTGCTCTCTGCACCCCGTATCCTTCTTGTCATCAGTTTTTCCATGATAGCATTGAGAAAGTCCGCATGCACCGCAATCATCCCACCAGAGACCATTAAACACTCACATCTCACAAGAGAGGGAGTCGAACAGCATGACTAGTTCCACAGGCTAAACTAATTAAAACACAGAGTTTCTAAAGGTCAGATAGAACAGAAACATACCATACCCACCACAACATGGACAGGTAGGCAATCAGGACTGAAAGGTCCTCAAGAGGAAAAGAAAAATAATGCACCAACCAGCCATGGACAAAGAAGACACTCAAATGAAATGGCTTCAAAACTGACCAACAAGACAACCCTCTAGGATCACCATGTGTGACAGCACCGCTGGACGCAATGAAGGGGATCCCATCCAAGGTCCACCATACTCAGTCCTCTAGAAGCGAAACAGAAGCTGCAAATCCTGGTTGAGCTCATGAACCCAGGACGAGACCATCCATCCTACAAGGAAAAAACTATATGTGGAAGGAGCATAAAAATAGATCAGAAAGTGGAAATCTTATCAGACAAGGGAGCCTGAAGGAGGCTACCATACAAATGACATCACTTTAGGTAGAGAGATGCCAAAAAGCAAGAGCAACAAAAGAAATAAGCCTCACCTTCCAAAAGAAAGAAATACATCAGGACACAGCAAGATGATAGGAATATTCTTCCAAGTCAGCAGGCTAAACAAAAAGCGAACAGAAGACATTTACCAAAACAAGCCAGGTTAGCCGACTTCGCTCAGTCGGCCCCACAAAGCAGCGTCTGCAGGGACAGGCCAAAGAACAGGGAGTTATGTGGCTTATAATCCCCTTGTGAGGTGAGGGCCTGAAGAGCATGATGGGGGAAAGGACTTATGCTAGCTGGATCAGGGAGTGCCTGGTCGAGTAGAATTCTCCTCATAAACCTAAGAACTGGGGCGAAGGAGGGTTGAGGAGATGACGCCAAAGGACGCCTCCTTTCATTGGTTTTACCCTTGTATTTCATCCTTGAAGACAACAGAGAGAAGGACAAAGTCCACACATTGCAGTTATTTTATTTAGTACGACGAGAAGTTTGCTCTAGAGCCTTGTTCTGATTTGAAACAGCTTCGTTGTTTTTCTTCAGAGCATTTTTGAGGAATGTTTAAATACTTTGGCTGCATACAAGTAAGGAAGAGCTCAAGGGCCTCCGGTCACAAAACTATTTGTAAGTGCAAATCTGATTTTCAGGCGTTTACAGGTGCAAGCTATTCTCAAAAGGAATCATTTTACCTAAATACTTTTACTAGACATAATAATATCCCCTGGTGTGGTTGTAACATTAAACAAGAGTTTGTCACTCCCAGCAGGTGAGGAGCGCGTATTCCACGTTGGATGTTGCCCTGTAAAGTTTGGAAACACCAATAGACAAGAGTTTTTGAGTATGCAAAGTAACCAGTCGTCACTTTTCACACCTGCTAAAATCAAGAGCAAATAGCTTTTTTTGTTGCAGTTTTTGTATATCGCGACCTCGAGCACTTTACATGAGCAACAGTTAGGTTACACAAGGACACATTAATTTTTGGTAGGCACCGATAGATTAAGTGAATTGCCCAGAATCACAAGATGTTGAGTGTACGCCGAGATTTGAACCTGTATCGCCAACTCAATCGTCGACAGATCTAACCATTATGCCATATTCTTAGAGGTTTCCAAGGCGGGAGGGGGATGGAACACCCCGAGAGTTGGTTGAGGAGAAGTTGTTTCTCCACAGAGAAGAATAATTTCCGTGTGAAGAAAAAAATGTAATAAAATCGTGCTGTTGGAATTTTTAAAAATTGATTTTTAGCAAAACGTTCACAACTCACAATTGCACTGGTGCACATATATTCATGCCTGGATGTAGCAAGATCACTACTTATGGGTATAATCTCTTTAGTATCTGTGTTTCCATTCACATGATTTGCAGACTTATTATTTCCACGTAAGGCTGAGATTGTTAAAATATAAACCATGTCTTTTTTTGTGAAAGAGTTGCTCTGTAAATTCCAATTCATTTACTGTCCAAGAATTACACTGCAGTGAGGACAGAAAGTCGTCTTTTCTCTGGCTTTCCACCCTAAATTACAGCTTTCTCGTTAAAACCGCCCACACATGTGATAATTACGCCAGGGGCCTAGGAACTGTTTGAGCCAATGTGAAAGACAGCCTGCCAGATGGAACTGCAGTTAACATTGATTTTTCGTCGTTATGTCCTGTCCTTTTCGAGTAAGTGCAAAACAAGCGATTTGCATGCTTGAAGCCCAAGGCTTTGTGTTTTTGCAGCCGTTTATAAAAGACAGAATATTTACAGCAAATGAGAAACACTGTAACGATTACTAACCCGTAGCTACTCTCTCTGCAGCAATGTCTATCATGAGTTTATTGGATGCACGAACACCCAGGCACAAATATGACTTGCGCCCAGACTTAGATGTGCCTTTGCAACAGTTAAGCAGTTTTATACAAAAAATGAGGTGTAACGTGAACATAATATTACCGCATTCTTTACATTTAACATTAACATTTCCCTCCGGTCCAAAGCTGCCGGATTGTGCAACTTCCTTGAAGGTGATAACGCTAAATTGGGTGCAAATCAAAGTTCCACAGCAGCCTGTTACACCTATCTTGTTTTTCATTCCTCTGCAATGCAGCCTACCTACCAGTATTCAGATGCGTCTGCATACTGCCAAGCGGCGGCTCCTCCACTGCTCTGTGAGCAGTTCAAACGATAATACCGCAATGTTATTCATTTTTCCGAACTGGCTTAGGTGCGGGTGGGGCTGGGCCGGCCAGAGGGGGGAGGAGTGTCAGGCACTCTCTAAGGGCCTAATTACGAGTCTGGTGGTCTGAGGCAATCGAACCGTCATTGCACCACCGCAACCGCCAGGGAATCGCCAAGCCCTGGTGGTGGCACGGCGGACAGTGGCTCAGTAATATTCTCTGCGGCACCACCATGCATATTACGAGTTTCAAGACCACCAGTGGTGTCATGGATGTCTTTCCTCCATGAAAAGGCTGGCAGTCCTGAAATAAAAGGGGTCTCTATAGTGCCCCTTGTGCCCATGTGCATGGGGATGCATGTAGGGGGGCACAACTTGTGCCCCACTATGTGCATGTACCCCAGTTCCTGCACCACATGGACTTTAGAGTCCATGCAGTGCAGGAACAGTTTTTGACGTTCCCATTGCGTAGCCTATTTTCAAAGGCTCTGCCAAAAAAAGCCTGCTAGACATGAGGAAACACGTAATCTGGTGGGTGGTTCCCACGCAGGTTTGGTGGTGTGGGAGCGGGCTGCCTGCATGGCAGTCTGCTCCCGCACTGCCAAACTCGTAATCGGCCCCATAGGGTGCATGACGGTTTGACTGGCCATCTTGGGCCGGCCAAACAATCTTGTGCACTTAGCATGTTTTCCACCTGGCTGTATTGCACAGCCTGGGTGACAAACATGCACAGGCTCCCAGTCCCTGTCTGGGTGGCAAACCACGGTGCTCAGTTTGATCACGTTGCTGCTGTTACGCCGGTGGCAGCAGGGCCATGATTGGCATGGGGAGCCTGTGTGCTTCCTGCTTTTAGGAGTCGAGGACGGAGAGGTGGCGGCCGGCCTGCAGGTAAGTGATTTTTATTGCTACATGTGATCATTGCCCTTAGGTACAGGCTGATATTACAGCATCACAATTCACCAATACACTACTCTGCTTGAAAGTCTCCTCTGCTCCGGACATCCAATGACTCAAACACTGCCTACTCCTCTACCAGATCTTCAATTGCACATGAACTAAAGCAACAACTGTTTCAAACCTGGCACAACTATATGAACCTCATCTTTCTCTCAAGGCCATATTCGTATTCACCCTGGACATTGATCAGCGCCTCAAGTAACTCATCACGATGAAAACCAAGGCAACCTGAGTTATATCTGGGTGATGCGATTTATGGCATTTGATCAACAACCTATTAATTCACCTGTACTGTATAATAATCTTCACACTCCAATTATGTTACAAGTGGACTCTATTATGCCCTCCCTCCAACTGTAACTCCCAGGCAAGCCCGGGACACTCGCACTCAAATGTTTCATTACAGCATCACGTTATTTCATCCACACTCACTCTTCCAAGTACCACTTAACGTCTAAATGGAAAGCTAACAGGCAAGGCACAACAGCCTCACATTCAATGGCTGGCCTTTGGGAACTGCTGGTACTTGAGGAAGTACAGTTTCCATATGAGTTCAACTGCTCTAGAGAATCTGCAATATTTTATCCAGAAGGTCATTGGGTGATCTGTGCTTAGTCAAAGCCTGAAAATGTAGATAGCAACCAATCCGGTTTTAAGCACAATCCAAAATTGGGTTGAAGGATATCCACGCATAAGTGGTAAAGTGACTTCATGAAATTAATTTTAAGCTTTAAAAGGTCTACCTCATGCAATGTTCCATTCTAGTGTTGTAGTTTATTGAATTGGATCATTTTTATATTACTTTCCCATCCATTGGCAGGGTACCATTGTGGTTTATGTTTAGTCAAGTAAGTTGCTACTCTGTTGTGTATCAGTGGACAAGGTTTTATTTGATGTGTCAGGTATGAAAAGATTGTTTTCATGTCATATGTGGGGCTCGGAGATATGCTCCAGCCTTGATGAAGCAAAGTTTAAGGAAGGAGCAGTATGCGAAAGGGTGTGACAAATAGTTTCGAGAGCTGCACATATAAACCAGTTGGATTTCTGGGTGGGGGAACAGCCATGCTGGCTTCGATGAAATTTTAGTAACTAAACAGTTTCATGTACTGTAACACATTACTAAATGAAGGGATCAGTTGAGTCAGAAAATAGCTTTTTCTTAATAAAAATATTGATAGTTACATTATTTGTTTCTGGTACTTTGTTGAACATGCTTTAAAGTCTGCATTACTCAAGCCTCGTCACTGAAGGGCAAAGCCATAACAGATGTTCATGATCCCCACATGAGATTGAATTTCTTACATTAATCTACAAGGGGAAAATATGCATATCAATTTCTTTTTATTTAATGAGTTAATCTGTTTCTATGTGCTATGTGCTGATCGCTCCATCCACTACAACTGCCCCATCCACCAGACCCACAACACACTCCACCTACTACTCATTCACATGACTGTTTGTCAGGCTGGTAATGGGACGCCTGGATAGAAAATCAGCACAGGAGTTCTTCCCACCGGAATGTGTTTGACAATGAAGTTGAATTCTTACATTCCATATAGCAATATTAACAACCCTGGGCTGACCTTGTTAAGAGCATTTACAGACATCATATAAACAAGAGACTTATGGTGAGTTACAAGGATGGATTTTCCACAGAAAAGTTGCAAAATACCTAGTCGCCCAAACGCAGACTAAAGCCTCCCTTTCAATCGTACTGTAGTTGCACTCAGGTTTAGATAGGCATCATGAAGCAAAGGCAATATTGTGTTCTTTTCCCTCAACCACTTGAGCAAGTACAGCTCCCAGACCCACACAACTTGCATTCACCATAACCACAGACTGCACATCATCCCTGAAGGCATGTAGAGCTGGTGCCTTGACAATCAGATCCTTTAGTTTTCAAAAGCAGCCTTTTCCGAGCTGTCCCAAACAGATTGCTCACCCTTCCGTAATAACCTCCTAAGATGCTGTGTCTGAAGAGAAAAATTGTCAATAAAGTGTGAGTGTTACTGATATAGCCCCAGAAATCATCTAAACTGTTCCTTGTCCTCGGGTGCAGGTCTGCTTTTGATTGCATCTACCAAATCTGTTTTGGGCCAATGCCTTCTCTTGAAATGTGGTGACCAAGGTAATCCAAACTGTCCATAAAAAATTTGCACTTCTCTTTTTTTACAGTAAACCCATGCCTCGCCAAAACACCCAACAACTCAAAGCATTCAAATGATCCTTCAGATTCCTGGAAAAAAACAGGATGCCATCCAGATATGCCAAGACACTCTCACACTCTCCAAACAACTGAACCATTAGTTTCTGGAAAACTGATACCACAAAGACCTAGCCAAATGGAATTCAAGGAACCTAAAAGCCCCAAAAGTAGTGGTAAAGGCTGCTCGAGAGCATTAAACCTTCCTCTACCTCTGCTTGGTGATATGCCGCTCTCAAATCTATGCATGAAAATATCTTGGCGCCACCCAACTGAGCCAACATCATAAATTTTGAGTAAGAGAAAACAATCAATTAAGATCTTCCTGTTGAGAGACCTCAGGTCAAGGCAAAGTCTAATGTCCGATGCCTTCTTTTTAGTCACTACAATGGGAGATACCCATTGAGCAGAGTCAACATGCTCAATAACTTTGCCTGCACACAATTTCTCTGAATGCTGCTTCAATTGGTTTCGAACACTCAGGGGAACATTTCATACTTTATGGATGACAGGAACTGTTTTTTCCTTGAGGATGATTTTGTGTTCATAGCCCTGTGCAGTATCCAGCTTGTACTCAAACAATGCCGTGTGCTTTTCTAATAGGCATTGAATTGAATCAGTCTGAGCAGAAATCTCCATCTAAGAAATGGGACATGAGGCCCATTATCTTAAAACCATCCCAAATTTGCCTTGATCTTTCCAACTTAATATGTTGTAGCCTTTTTTGGCCATGTGCACTTTTGTGACAATTGATCTGTTCTTGACCTAGATCCTTCAAAAAAATACCCCATCATGTCAATGTCATGGCTGCCATAGGCGAATGTGTGAACATTAGGGGGTAAAAGCTGTTTGGAATTCCATTCTTTGACATATCAGTCACAAATGTAATGGGAGATCCCAAATCCACCTTGACCTGGACTTCCACACCACCTATGTAGACCATGCAAACCAGCTCACTGTCTCTTTTCGCTCATGTGTCGCTTCCACAGTTTTTATAGACAAGACATCTTTGTTAACTCTCTGAGCGGAGTGTGCTTTAACATCTGGACTATCACCACACTTTGCAACCATAGCCACTTTTATGTGTTTTTTCCACAGCTGGGCATCCTTTGGAATTTGATAAATGGGCTTTGGGGCCACACCTGAAATACCCACCAAGTTTCCTACCCTCTAAAACAGTAGTGGCCACGGCCGGACTGGGAACATAAACCAGGCCTGGCAATATCCACTCCACTGGCCCAGGGGCGAGGGGGTGCTACTCAGAAGCGCCGCTGATGCTTTTCTTACAGGGGGACTGTTAGAAATGGGGGTCTCTAGTTGGCAATAGCTTGCACCTTTGTTCAAATAGGGAACCTTGCTTCTAGTCAGGGTAAGTGGGATACACTCCTAAAATAACCCCTGCTCACCCCCTTGGTAGCTTGGCATGAGCAGACAGGCTTATTGCAGAGGCAGTGTGTAAAGCATTTGTGAACACATGCAGGAATGGACACCACACTAGTTTAAAAAAATAAATAACCTTTATCTAAACCAAAACAAGATCAAACGACAAAAATCCACAATACATTTATCAAGATATCCTTAAAAATAGGTCATTCACTGAAATAAAGCTTGTAGCAACAAATAACTCCACCTGGAGTTATAACGACTTCCTGCCAGATGAAAATTCCAAAGTACGTCGCCGACCGCGAGGTGCGCGACGGCGGGGCCACAAAGAACAGTACCTTGGAAACGACGAAAGCAAAGATGAAGCACAGCGTCGGGGAGGTGATGCTTCGTTAGTGCCGAGCGGCATCGGCTCCTTACGACCCCAGGTGAGGTGAAACCTCTATTCCTTACTGCGGCGCAGGGGAGGTGAGGCATCTGTTCCTTACTGTGTCGGGGAGGTGACGTCACAATCAGTCATTCAGGGGGATTGTAAAGCGCGCTACTCACCTGTGAGGGTCTCAAGGCGCTAGTGCGGCGGGGGTAGCAGCTCCAGGTCAGTTGAAGAGCCAGGTCTTGAGGTGCTTCCTGAACGTGTGCCGGGTCGGGGAGCGTCTGATGTTCACAGGGAGCTTGTTCCAGGTCCTGGCTGCGATGTAGGTGAAGGCTCTCCCGCCAGCTCTGTTTCTGTGGATGCGGAAGACCTCTGCCAGGGCGAGGTCGGCGGAGCAGAGGTTCCTCTTGGGTACGTGGAAGGAGGCACTCTAGTTGAGGTATTTGGGTCCGATGTTGTTGAGGGATTTGTAGGTGTGGGTGAGGAGTTTGAAGGTGACCCTCTTCTCGACGGGTAGCCAGTGGAGGTCTTGTAGGTGTTGGGTCATGTGTTTGTGACGCGGTGTCCCCAGTACGAGTCTTGCTGCGGCGTTCTGGATGGTTTGGAGCTTGTGTAGGAGAGTTATGTTGATTCCGGCATATAGGGCGTTGCCGTAGACCAGTCTGCTGGTTATGAGCGTGTGGTTGACGGTCCTTCTGCAGTCAGGGGGGATCCATTTGAAGGTCTTGCGGAGGATGCGCAGGCAGTTGAAACTGGTGGAAGCGACCGCGTTGACCTGGCGGTTCATGGAGAGGGATTAGTCGAGGATGATGCAGAGGAATCTGACGTGGTCTGTGGGGGTGGGTGTGTTACCGAGGGCGGAGGGCCATGAGATGTTGTCCCAGGCGGAGGTGCAGGGTCCGAAGATGGGGACCTCGGTCTTCTCTGAGTTGAGCTTCAAACAGCTGTCTTTGATCGAGGCTGCGACATTCTTCATTCATTCATGGAAGCAGAGTCTGGTGTCTTCGGGATTCTTCATGACAGATAGGATGAGCTGGGTGTCGTCGGCGTAGGATACTATGCTGAGCCCATGCTGTCTGACGATGGCGGCAAGGGGGGCCATGTAGATGTTGAAGAGCGTGGGGCTGAGTGATGATCCTTGGGGTACTCCGCAGCTGATCACGGTGGGTTCGGACAGGAAGGGAGGGAGTCTGATCCTCTGGGTTCTGCCTGAGAGATTGGATCCATTTGAGGGCGGCTCCTTGTATCCCTGTATCGTGAAGTCTGGCTGCGAGCGTGCAATGTGAAATGATGTTGAAGGCTTCGGAGAGGTCGAGAAGGATGAGGGCCGCAGTGTGTCCCTGGTCGAGTAGCATGCGAATGTCGTCAGTGGCGGTGAGGAGGGCGGTCTCGGTGCTGTGGTTGCTGCGGAATCCAGACTGGGAGGCATCTAGGATGGAGTTCTCTTCGATGAAGGCTGTCAGCTGGGCGTTTGCGAGTCTCTCGATGACTTTGGCTGTGAAGGGGAGAAGAGAGATGGTCGTTAGTTCTTGTTATGTTATGTTAATGGAACTTGTATAGCGCATGGTTACCCTGGGGTGTCCTGGCGCTGTGCATGCCTGCTGGTTGTCTGTGAAGAGAAATTACTGAGTGAAGAGCCAGGTTTTCAGCCCCCTTCTGAATGAAAGGAGATCTGAAGAGTCCCTCAGGTGGAAAGGGAGCTCATTCCAAGCTTTGGAGGCACATGTGATGAAGCTTCTGCCACCCCAGCTGGCCTTTTTGATCGGGGGAGTTACAACTAGTTTGGCTTCTGTAGACCGAAGATTTCTAGTGGGCATATACCACTTAAATTTCTGCCTCAGGTGGTTGGGGCCAATACCATTGAGGGCCTTGAAGGCCATACATAGGGCCTCAAAACGTGCTCTTAGCCTTACGGGGAGCCAGTGAAGTTGTGCCAGCTCTTTCTTTACAGAGACGAATTTGGGAGTGCCTGTGATTAACCTTGCTGCTGTATTTTGAGTGATTTGCAGTCTATTGATGTGCTTTTTTTGAGTATTTAGCAGAAGACTGTTGCAATAGTCGATCCTTGCCATAATGAGGGCTGTGACCACTGTCCTGAGACTGCTCTCGGGGAGAAAGATCTTTATTTCCCTTATTATCCTAAGGATTAGGAAGCAGGCCGAGACCACCATGCTTACGTGGTCACCATAAGAGAGTTTATTGTCCATAATCACCCCCAGGTTTTTTGCTTTCCTGGTGGGTGATGAGCATACGCCCAGCTCGTCTGGCCACCACTCTGGCGTCCATATATTGGGGTTATTTCCAAATATAAGGACCTCTGTTTTTCTAGAGTTTAATTTTAAGCAGTTGGCTGACATCCATCCAGAGATGGCCTTCATGCAGTTTTGAAAGCAAGCCCCAGTTTCCTTCTCCTGTCTGTGTATGATTGACAACACTATTTGTGTATCGTCTGCATATGAAGTTATTTGAAAGCCATAGGACTTGATCAGGGCTGCTAATTCTAGTTCTTCAGGTCTGTTGGGTCGGCTGTAAGTTTCTTGAGAAGGGGTTTAACCTCCGCCCGCTTCCAGTCGTATTGGAAGATGCCGGATCTGAAGGAGGCGTTGATGGTCCGTCCTAGTTCGAGTGCGATGCGGCGGTGGCCCTGTGGAATATGTGCAGTGGACAGGGGTCAGTTGGGGCTCCTGAGTAGGTTTTCATCATGGTAGAGGTGATGTGTTTGACGGTGGCGGATTCCAGGTTATGATGGTTGGCTTGTCGGCGGCGGTGTAGAGGGGGATGGGGTCTGGCGTCGGTTCGCTAAAGTTGTCGTAGAGGGCCTTGATCTTAAGATGGAAGTAGTAGCTTAGCTTGTCGCAGAGTTCCTGGGAAGTTGTGATGTCCGTGGCTTCGCTGGGGGGGGGGGGTTTGGCAAACTGCTGTATGACGTTGAACAGTTCCTTGGCATTGGTCGCGTTGGCCTGGACTTTGTCTCTTATGAAGGTCCGTTTGGTGTCTCTTATGCGTTGGTCGTATTCCTTCAGGGTGCTCCTGTGGTTGTTCCGTGCTTCCGTGGTATTCTGGTTTCGCCAGGTTTTCTCTAGGCGTCTGCAGGAGCGCCTGGCTTCTTGTAGTTCTGTGGTGAACCAGGCGGACTTCAGAGGGCGTTGTTTGGCGGGGAGGCGGAGTGGTGCGAGCTTGTTGGTGCAGCAGGAGATCCAGCGGTGAAATTCTTTGGCTGCGGAGTTGGTGTCGGTCGTGGCGCTGGGGGGAGTTTGGCGGAGGGTGGTGTTGAGGTGTCCGTCTGTGACCTTGCTCCAGTTCCTGCATGGCAGGCGTGGGGGAGGCTTGGGTGTGGTGGTGTTGAAGGTAAAGTGGACGCAGTGATGGTCCGTCCATGGGGGATGGGTGGTGTGGCTGAAGAGGATATTTGTCCCTCCTGCGAAGATGGGGTCGAGGGTGTGTCCAGCTCTGTGAGTGGGCGTGTTGACCAGCTGCTTCAGTCCGAGGTTGTCAAGTTTGTCGAGGAGGGTGGTGGAGTCGGGGTCGTTGCAGTTGTCGAGGTGAAAGTTCAGGTCCCTGAGTAGAATGTTGTCCATGGAGATGATGGCGTGGGGTGCGGTGAGCTCGGCGATGGTAGTTGCAGACTGGTTGCGAGGTCCAGGCGGTCTATAGATGAGGGTGCCGCGTAGCGTGGTCCTGGGGCTGGTCTGGATCTGGAAGTGGAGGTGTTCTGTGTTGGAGTGGGGGGCACTCGTGCTGGATGTGGGGGCATATTATCAAGAAACGGCGTTAAAATTATCGCCGCTTTAGCGGCAGAAAACTGCCACTAAAGTGACGATAATGGGCTTGATAATATGCCCTTGAGAATTCCTATAGAAGCTCATGTTCTTGTGTCAACATGGGCTTCTACTGCAATTCTCTGCGGCATATTATCAAGCCCATTATCGCCGCTTTAGCAGCAGTTTTCTGCCGCTAAAGCGGCGATAATTTTAAGGCCGTGCTTGATAATATGCCCCGTGGAGAGTCGGAGGAGAGTCTTGTGTGTGATGGCGAGTCCTCCTCTTGAGCGGTGGGGGTGGTCCTTCCTCTGGATCTTGTAGCCATCAGGGATGGCAGTGGCGATGTCGGGGCCGAAGGCGTTGAGGCATCTGTTCCTTACGATGGTGCGATGTTAATGGATTCGGGAGGCACCCACGTCGAGGATCGGCTCCGTGTTGAGGAAGCACCGGTGTCAGTGAGGTCGGGGCTACGGTGCGGGCTGGAACGTCACGAGTGGCGGCGTCGGCTCCAGTGTAGGGAGTGGCCTCGATGTCGGCTTCGGAGTTAATGCGGCACGGCATCAGCAGGCGTTGGGCCTACAGTGCATGTTGGGCGGTACATCAGGCTCTTCATGAGTGGCGCCCATGGCTTCAGTGCAGGTTATGGCATCGCTCGCCAGTGTTGGTGTTGCAATTTCCTTCTGTGGCAGGTGAGACAGCAGTTCCAGATGCAGAGAGACAGAAGGGGTGAAGTCTTTGTGTCCCTGAGACTTCAGAACAGGAGGCAAGTTCAGTTTCAAGCCCTTGGAGATCTTCCTCAAGATGACAAAGCAAACAGCAAAGTCCTTTTCTCCTTTCCTTGGCAGCAAGCAGCCACTGCAGGCCAACCCCAGACAGCAAACAGCACCTAAGCAGTATTCCACCTCAGCTTCTCCGGCTCTTCTCCTTGGCAAAGGATTCTCTTGATTCCCAGAAGTGATCTAAAAGTCTGGGGTCTGGGCCCCTCTTTTTAGACACCAAAATCCTTTGTTCTCTGAAGGCAGAGAGTGTCTGTACCTGGCCAAAAGCAGTTCTGTCCTCACTGGTGCAGCTTTCTGGTAGAAAGTGGGGACAGCATTGTTGAAGGCAGACCAGGCCCATTCAGGTGAAAAGGAAATCTCCTCACCCTACTCTAAATGCAACCCAGGTCCATTCAGGCCATCAGACTTCTGGAGCCACAGCCCCTCTCTAGCCCCTGTCATCCAAAAGCCAGACATGCAATACACAAACCTAGCAGAGGCACACTGGATGGTTAGGCAAGAAAATACACACTTTCTAAAAGTGGTATTTTCAAACAACACAGAATGTAAAAATCAGCCTCACTAAAAGATGCATTTTAACATTCTGGGTTCCGACATACTAAACTTTCTTTTTCTACCTTGATCCTTGGGCCAGTTATGTTTATAAAATGTTATAAACAAACTCCCCATTCTATCCTATGGGAACAGGTAGCTTTGCAATAGTGAAAAACAGAATTGACAGTATTTCACTATCAGGACATGCCATACACACCAGGGCATGTCCTACCTATATGAAAGGTACCCCTATGGGCAGGGTGCATTGTATGTACAATGCACCCTGCCCACAGGGGTACCTTGGGCCTACCTTAGGGCTGGCTAACATGTAGAAAAGGGAAGGTTTAGGGACTGGCAAGTGTGTACACTTGCCAAGTCGACATGGCAGTCTCAGACTGCACACAGGCTCTGCAAGCCAGAGGTACATTTTACAGGCTGCTTCTGTGGGTGGCACAATCGGTGCAGTAGCCCACGCGCATTTGATTTACAGGCCCTGTGCACACACAGTGCAGTATACTAGGGTCTGACAAGTAAATCGAATATGCCAATCATGGAATCACTAATCCATAAACACAATTTACACAGCGAGCATAAGCACTTCAGCACTAATCAGCAGTGGTAAAGTGACCAGAGTCATAAAACCAAACAAATAGGTCAGAAACAATACAGGAGGAAGGCAGAAAGTTCTGGGATGACCCTGCAAAAAGGGCCAAGTCCAACAGAGACGATATTGCTGCAAAACCGGTCCCAGTATCAACACCGACCCCCACCCTTTCTGGCCCATCGGAAAAACGCCAGGGCCAGACTGGCTATGGCATGACGCTTGGGTTTTAAAGCAACAGTATTAACAGGATATGACTCTGAAACATTCTTAAATCTTTTTAATTCTTTAGAGGCTAGTACAGATCTTTCAGTGCCCCTGGCAATTTCTAATATGTCCTCCAAACTGGGATTTCTACAGCTTAATAGTCATTCCTGCGTTTCCTTATCATAACAGTTTACTACTAATTGATCTCTCAGATATGAATCAATGTTTCCATCAAATTCAGTGGTGGATATCAAAACACACAATTTAGCCAAGAAACTGTTAATTGGCTCCTGTTGTAATTGAGGATGGGTGAAAAATCTGTCTTTCTACAATTACACTAATATAATTCTTGAAATGGTTTTGTAGTCTACTGACGGCTTCAACGTATACATCCCAATCCATTTCCGAAGATTGTGTTCAGAAGGTTGATGATCAAAAATGCGCTCTCCTTCTGAGCCCAAATAATTATAGAGGCGCTACTGTTTCTACTTACATTTCTAAACTCCAAGTTCTGCCAGGAAGCTCACTGGACAATCAGCACTCTGCATGTTATTTAAGAGCCAGAGGGGTTCACTGGCTAACATTGGTGTGTAACAGTTTCAACCATGATATACTTTCAGAATTTCTGAGGAGTTTTTCGACAGGAGGGGAAGCAGAGGCACTGATGGAGCATCTAACTAAAATACCTCTGTATATTTAGAGCCAATCACATATCTTGTTTTGAATAACTCAGTGACAGGAAAAATGCCTGCACATCAGTAACACAAGCATGAAGAAATCAGGTGTGTTTGCTATTTATAACTTTATTTTTGTGCCGTGCCTTGTACTTTTAGGCAACCCAGGGTTCCCAAATGCTGACAGCTCACAGCACTTCAATGATCTTGAGAATAAGGCGGCAGAGCCACTGGAGAGGAGGCGTGCTGATCAGCGTGTCTCGTGCCACGTGAAAAAGGCTTGGGCAGATGTCTGTGTGGCGCGAGTCTGTGAATACGGCCGCAGAGCCGCCGATCAGAAAGTGTGTCTCACTGCATGGGGTATCGCGAGGTGAGCTCTTGGCTCACTACTAGTATCAGTGGAAATCAGCAGGTCAAACGCCAAAATAAACAGAAATATCTCCGCTCCAGAGAAGGAGTGTATAATTTCAAAGTTTTGTGCACCAAACCCTCGGAGGGTGCTTCAGTTGTCGTTTCTTCACCAAGTGTGGCCTTCAATGGCCCACTTGTCGCCAAAATATGTAGGGTTCTACTGGGCACAAACGATGAACATCTTGGAGTCCAGCAGAGTCAAAAACCAAACAAAGTTTATTTGCAGGACACAAGACAACACAACGACCCTCCTTCACAGCTGCTCCAAGTGGCAACTGCCAACTTACAAAGCCTGGAACTTCTATGAGAGAGCTCCGTGCCAATATTAACAAGCATTTGCAACGCAATCGGTCTCGCCTTTGGGACCTTATATGTATTTAGCTGTGCAGCGCATTAGCCTGGGTGCTAAAACATCTACTGTTCTTTAACATGGAGGGAAAGTAAGCAACGAACTCTGTGACACACCAGGTATGGGAACACATGGAGAGAAATATTGCCTTTCAGCTGGAAATGGTATAATCCAAAGCTCTGCTTTTAATATAAAATCAGGGCCTTCGGTGGTCATATCACTGAAAATACAATATTTGAAAAAAATATTGTCTTCGGGTGATTGTGGAAGACAATTTCTGTGGACTGGAATCTAGAGACTGCTAAAGTGATTCTGGTATTTTACTGACATCTGCTGGTTGTTTTCTATCAAGAAAGTTAAATGGAGGCAGTTGCCAGAAAAATTAAAAAAAGAAAGTCCCTCAGCAGAAAGCAATTCTGGTATTTTACTGACCTCTATTGGTTATTTTCTATCAAGACAGTTATATAGAGGCAATTGAATGAGCAGAAAGCAATTCTGGTATTTTACTGACCTCTACTGGTCGTTTTCTATCCAGACAGTTAAATAGAGGCAGTTGAACAGAAAAAAAGTCTCTAAGAGGAAGCAGACATTTCCTAGGGCTGATCTCCAGAGCCCACAAAGAACATACACATATAAGTATACACTAAAGTATATACAAGAGCTCTCGAATGCTCCACCTAAAAAGTTCTACATTCAAAGGTCTAGCAACAACACATAAGACATAACAAGTAGTTTGTGGGTTCTAGTTCTTCCAGTGAGTGTTCAGGAGACTCCTTAAGTGTTTTGAATAACTCAGTGACAGGAAATATGCCTGCACATCGGGAACACAAGCATGAAGAAATCTGGTGACTTTGCTATTTATAACTTTCTTGCCTACTTGGTTATCTCCAAGAATCCTCTCAGGTCGGCAGGATCTTTTTATCTGCTAAATAGTGTAGATGGGAGGAAATACAATTATCAAAATATAATCACCAAAGTTAGACTTCTTTTGGAAAGGACCACTGACTCCGAATCTAAAATTTATAAGATTTTATTACAACCAAAAATAGCTGGACATACAGACACCTCAGTACAAGGTGTAAAAGATAAATGGGCACTAATACAAAAGCAAGTCTACGGAGGATTCTCATCCGACTCAAAACAAAAAGAATCACTGACTCCAAAATCATCAAGAAAGCAATGGTTAAACCCATATCCAAATTAGGAATCATTAGGCGAAGAAGGAAAGAAAAACGTTAGTCTATCACTACTCTAACTCTAAGGTGACATCCCTACTTAACCTTCCCCTTCCCAGGCAAGAGAATAAAGGTGTCAGAAGTGAAGACTTCCTAAGAAGTACATTCACTTAGTCAGAGCTCGTTCTAAGATGCTCTTTCTAGCTTCCTGTCTAAACCTCAACTGCTCAACCCGCGGGGCACTGTCCCTAATACAAAACCCCAAAATCATAGAACACGCCCTTCGGCACACCTCTTCAGCCAGGTCTTCTCCCAGTAGTTTTTCGTCAAATTTGTCTGGCGTCCAACGACGGTTAGCTTGACCTTGGGTCCCAGGCACCTTCTCCGCTGAAAGTATCATCTCCACATTCCAATGCACTCCCCTGTTGGCTCCTCGTAGCATCCTATCTCCTAAAACAAAGACTTAGTCTCACTAACGAGCTAAATGTCCTTGCACCTGCAACAGAAACGTGGGAACGAAAACATTTAACCACTCCAAGATTTTACATTTCCCTGCAACCCAAAGCCTTTACCAAGGGAAATCATTTTCGGCCTACAACGTTTAGCTAACATAAGAAAATGAACAGGCCTTTCTCCTTACCTATATGCGATCAGGCCTATACACTGTTGAACACACTACTAAATCACACTCTAAGCATTAGTCAATTATTCTCATATACGTGAGTAAGCAACTTGCACTGATAACCTTAACATAGCACACGTTTAACCTAATACATTGCATTGCATGAAACTAATCATTATGCATTTGCTAAATACATTCACGATAGCTTGCAACGTTACTCTTCACAAAAGCATTATTACATTTGTAATCACCTCTATGTTAAACGATTACAGCAATATTTCTACGGCACTTCCTGACATACATCGGGTAATATGCGGGTGCTGACTATCGGTGAATATGATGCACCCCTACGAATTTCAGAATCACATGACGCTCTATCACACTGCGTGAAAGTCTTGAGGCAGCTGTGGGGTATCGCGAGGTGAGCTCTTGGCTCACTACTAGTATCAGTGGAAATCAGCACGCCAAATGCCAAAATAAACAGAAATATCTCTGCTCCAGAGAAGGAGTGTATAATTTCAAAGTTCTGTGCACCAAACCCTCGGCGTGTGCTTCAGTTGTCGTTTCTTCACCAAGTGTAGTCTTTAATGGCCCACTTGTCGCCAAAATATGTAGGGTTCTACTGGGCACAAACGATGAACATCTTGGAGTCCAGCAGAGTCAAAAATCAAACAAAGTTTATTTGCAGGATACAAGACAACACAACGACCCTCCCTCACAGCTGCTCCAAGTGGCAACTGCCAACTTACAAAGCATGGAACTTCTATGAGAGAGCTCCGTGCCAATATTAACAAGCATTTGCAACGCAATCAGTCTCGCCTTTGGGACCTTATATGTATTTAGCTTTGCAGCACATTAGCCTGGGTGCTGAAACATCTACTGTTCTTTAACATGGAGGGAAAGTAAGCACCAAACTCTGTGACACACCAGGTATGGGAACACATGGAGAGAAATTTTGCCTTTCAGCTGGAAATGGTATAATCCAAAGCTCTGTATTTAATATAAAATCGGGGCCTTCGGTGGTCATATCACTGAAAATACAATATTTGAAAAAAATATTGTCTTCGGTTGCTTGTGGAAGACAATTTCTGTGGACTGGAATCTAGAGACTGCTAAAGTGATTCTGGTATTTTACTGACATCTGCTGGCTATTTTCTATCAAGAAAGTTAAATAGAGGCAGTTGCCAGAAAAAGAAAAAAAAGAAAGTCCCTCAGCAGAAAGCAATTCTGGTATTTTACTGACCTCTATTGGTTATTTTCTATCAAGACAGTTATATAGAGGCAATTGAATGAGCAGAAAGCAATTCTGGTATTTTACTGACCTCTACTGGTCGTTTTCTATCAAGACAGTTAAATAGAGGCAGTTGAACAGAAAAAAAGTCTCTAAGGGGAAGCAGACAATTCCTAGGGCTGATCTCCAGAGCCCACAAAGAACATACACATATAAGTATATACTAAAGTATATACAAGAGGTCTTGAATGCTCCACCTACAAAGTTCTACATTTAAAGGTCTAGCAACAACACATAAGACATAATAAGTAGTTTGTGGGTTCTAGTTCTTACAGTGAGTGTTCAGGAGACTCCTTAAGTGTTTTGAATAACTCAGTGACAAGAAATATGCCTGCACATTGGGAACACAAGCATGAAGAAATCTGGTGACTTTGCTATTTATAACTTTATTTTTGTGCCCTGCCTTGTACTTTTAGGCCCCCCAGGGTGCCGAAATGCTGACAGCTCGCAGCACTTCAATGAGGCTGACAATAAGGCGGCAGAGCCACTGGTGAGGAGACGTGCTGATGAGCGTGTCTCGTGAAAAAGGCTTGAGGCAGATGTCTGTGTGGCGCGAGGCTGTAAATATGGCTGCAGAGCCGACGATCAGAAAGTGCGCATAGCGGTGTGTCTCACACTGCTTGAAAGTCTTGAGGCAGCTGTGGGGTATCACAAGGTGAGCTCTTGGTTCACCGCTAGAAATAGTGGCAATCAGCACGCCAAACACCAAAATAAACAGAAATACCTCCGCTCCTGAAGAGGAGTGTATAATTTCAAAATTCGGTGCACCAAACCCTCGGAGGGTGCTTCAGTTGGCGTTTCTTGAATGGCCCACTTGTCGCCAAAATATGTAAGGGCTTTACAGGGCATAAACAAAGTTTATTTGCAGGATACAAGACAACACAACAACACTCCCTCACAGCTGCTCCAAGTGGTAGCTGCCAACTTACAATACCTGGAACTTCCATGAGAGAACTCCGTGCCAATATTCAAAATTTCTACTTTTAAAGGTCTAGCAGCAACACATAAGACATAACAAGTAGTTTGTGGGTTCTAGTTCTTTGTGTGAGTGTTCAGGAGAATCATTAAGTGTTTTAGGAAAAAAGTAATAAGTAACATTTCGTTGACTGCATTACTGTGATCAAGACACGATAAACTCACTTATAGAGGTTGTGTGGTGTTTCTCACACTATAGAAAGTTGTTTCAAAATGATATTTGAAATGGCACTTTGTAAAACTTTCAAAAATACTCACTAGAACATGTAGGCATTTGTGGTATTAATTCCATCTGTGCCAGTTTCCTTGCATTGTGCCGAACTTAGCAGCACGCACACAGTAGTGTTTCAGCATGCAGCAATAACTGCAGGCAATATAAGGGACACACATTAATAATGCACAAATTACAGTCCAAATGAGGTGGTCACTATTGAACATAGGTGGTACGAGGGCACCAGGCATTCATAAAAGACAATGAGCTACATGCATCAAAGGAAAAACCGGTCGCAAACGGGCATATTCTCAGAATCTGCTCCTTTGTGAAGGGTATTTTTGCATTTGGGATGCATCATCCCAAATGCAAAAATCACAAATGAAGTAATTGCAAAGTTTGCGATTACTTAAATTGCGATTTCATTTAACTATTATATATAACACAGTCAGTCACATATTCATCAACAAACCAATCCATGCCAGGCCTCCAGAACACCTCACACAGCCTACTTTTAGTGAAAGTTCTTACAAGATGACCTTCATGAATACCACTGATAATTCTAAATTGTAAACTCTCTGGGGGCACAAATCTCTCTCCACATATGAAGATGCCATTGTCAACTGAAAGTTCTGTTACAATTTTCACAAAGGGTTAACAAGAATAGAGCACACTTTTTTCTCTGAACCAACCATTTATGTCAAAACGTATGATGACTTGGGACAGCACATATTTTTGGGTAGCTCTTCCCTCCATTCATTCTCGGCAATAGCACACATACTTTCCAAGTCAACAACAGCAATAAGATACCTCTCATAACTTCATCATTCGTAACTTTTGTACCCAAAACATTGGTTGGAAACCTAGACAAATAATCAGCTCTGAAATTCTTGCCTCCCGGTAAATAAGAAATGTCAAAACTGCAGTTTAGTTGAAAAACGAGCAATGCGAGGTGTGTGATCTTAAATTTTTTTCTCTTGACAAAATGATCAGTTTCCATCATAAACCTGCTCCTCCAGACATACAGATGAAACTTCCTAATTGTCTACCAACATGCTAGCAACTCCTTCTCAATGACAGAAAAGTGAATCTTGTGCCCCTTAAAACATGCTAAGCATATCTTAGTGTGTTCTCAACCCCGTCCTTGATTTGTGTCAAAACAGCACCTAGGCCAACATTGCTAGCATCAACTGTGATGGTGCATTGCAAGTTAAGTTCATAGGGTTTAAGGATCTTTGACCCTACCAACTGAGACTTTCTGCCCTCAAACGCTTTTTGACAAAGCTTGTTTCTTAAGCAAGGTGGTTAAAGGTTTCCAAAGTGAAGCATAATCAGGAATAAACCATGACTAAAACTCGCAGAGACTAATTAACCACTTAAGTCCTGCTTTTCAGAAGATGGAGCTGCATCAATAATAGTGCTGAGTAAACCAGTTCAATTCCACTCTCCTACACAACATGCCCTAGATAGTCAACCTTTTGGAAACTCGCACTTTTCTACCTTAAATACGACTGTGTTCTTCCATAATGCTTAAGACCATACCAAGTATAGAGTCATGTTCCTCTATAGTGGCAGCATGGATCAAGAAATTATCGTGAAACACTGCTACTCCTTTTAAACCTCTAAACATATGGAACATGATCCTCTGGAAGACTGCATCCTCCAAAGCTAATCCAAAGGGCATTCTGCAGAATTGAAATGTACCAAATCGAAACACAAAAGCTGTGAGGTGTCTAGTTGTAAGATCAAGTACAACCTGATGGTAAGCCACAGCCAAATCAAGTTTAGAGAACAACTTTGAGCCCCCTATCATGATTAATAGCTCATTAATCTTCAGAAGAGGATGGGAATCAACTCGCATGTGCTGATTTAAACTCCAGAGATCCACACACACAATCTCAATTCATCTATTTTCTTGCTGACCACCTTCAATGGTGACAACCTCAAGGAAGGCTCTATGGGTTCAATGATTCCCTTTTCACATAGACTCATCAATTCCTTTTCTAAATTATTCCTAACAGTAAAATGTACACTCTTCAATTTGTGCTTAATAGGTATTGTTCCCTCTTTACTTTAATCCTGTGTGTAAAACCTTTGATTATGCCCAGCTCTTTAGAGAAAACAGAAGAATATTGTTTGACAGGAAACTTGATCCCTGGTGCCAGGTTTCAATACCATTTGGAACAATCCCTGATGGGACCATCCAAGAATACACAACCCCTTAATGGCAACACAAATTTTACCCAACGAAATTCTGCCCCTTAGCAATAGTCTGTCTTCAAAATGCTCAGCCAACTAAATTTTCTTGTGGGACAGGTGATCTATCAGGTGGTTCTAAACGTCTGTCATTCCATGTGTTCTTAAATAGTTTCTAGGTAATCATTGTAATTCTGGTCCCAAAATCGACTAGTAGTACAAGTTTTTGTCCTCTATACCAATGTCAACGTAGGGATGAACACACTCTGAGGGCTAGCCACACGCAATAATGCTCTCAGAATCAACCATGTCTTTGGGATCATCTTGGAATTTAAGTTTTGTATTGCCATGATCACATTCAGAGACATTCGCCATGCCACTAGCACTACGTTTGCTACTGTGGCAAACTTTTAAAAAGTGGTCAATCTTGTTGCATATACTGCAAGTAAGATTTCTAGTAGGACACAATTTGCTGACCTTTATGTGCACACTGTTGCAGTATCTGAAACAAGTATATGTCTGTTTAAAAACAATTGGTTTTCCACGCATACTATTTCTGAATACTCATCATCCTCTGATTCATAACACAAATGGATTCAAAAGTTATGTCTTCAAGTTCTTTTATAAACACTTTAGACATTGTAATGCTCTTTGCAGCTCTAATTGTCTCGAGAGAAGGATTGCCCATTGAAATTAGTTTCTGTTAGATAGTTTTATCAGTATATTTGCAGATTAACTGATATCTTACCAACTGAAAAGTAGACTCTTCAAATTGACAATTGGCGACTAACCTCGTCAAGGCTGAGATGCATGCATCAACGTTCTCACCGCACCTATGTTCCCTTTTAAAAAACTTGTTACTGTCCACCATCAGATTAGGGTGAACATCAAACTTGTGGTCAAGTTTTTTTAACAGCCTCAAGAAACCCATCACCTTCTTCACCCTTATTCAAAACGAGTGGTGGTAAATGTTTTAAAACTGCTCTTCCCTCTAAGAGTGAAGAAGACACTATTAGCTTTCTGGGCAAAAGCCTGATGCACCGATCGTCCCTAAGTATGTTTTGAATGCATCAACCCAATTTCTCCATTGAATAGGCAGATAACCTGGGGTTTCCAAAAAAGGTGAAGGAGGCTTTACAGACTGCATAGTCCATAAAAAGGTTCTGAAAAACAACTTGAGGATGAGAATATTTGCTTATAATAACACAAAGGTGCAACAAAACATATTACTAAAACTTGTGTCCATAAATTGTTACTGATAAATGTTAAAGGTGAGGATAGTATGGTGTGTGTGTGTCACCTTTGACCCTAAGCCTTTAACACACTGTGATTGTGGAAAGTGTTGTGACACTAATGTGAAGCACAGATAATGCAAGATGTGTGCATCACCAACTTTTTAAATCAGCCCAAGTTCCATAAAGGAACCAGTGCTACTTTAGAAAAGGTGTTCCATGTTGAAGGAAACATCAGAGAGTGCAGGCAGTGGTCCCATGGACCACTGCCTGCTCCCGCAGTGGCTGCCATCTTAGTTGGCTACAAACAGAGGGATCGTAGTCGGCAAGGGACAGCAGACCACAAACCCTGTGTTTGCATTTCCAAATTGAAAACGCTTTTAAAGCAGACCAAGGGGCATATGTAAAAGCTCCTATTGCCACAGGAACTTCACTTTTTTAGACGTTCCTGTGGTGATATGTGCGTCGCCTTATTTACACAGCAGTGTTAAGTCACTTCACATGGCTTAACGCTGCCTTGTAAATAGGGCACCCTTTCACGCTATACTTAGTGTGAAAGGGGTGGGCAATGGGTGTTGTGGTCTGCGTTCCGCCGCAACACCCATTGAGTTTGACACTGCCCCATATTTACAAGACTGGCGTAAATATGGGGCAGCGCCAAAATTCAGACAAAAAAAAACCTGTTCTTAACATGGCGCAATGAGGAGAAATGCTTTATTTCTCCTCGTTGTTGCTGTTTCTATGCGTGCTGCACAATGCAGCAAAATGCCATGTGTGATTTTAAAAATGACGAGTTGTAACTTTTGTGTGTGCTGCACAAAGCAGCACAGATAGAACTTACACATTGCCATTTAAGATTGTTTATGTGCAGGAAGGGACACCTTCATTTACGGGACGCTGTTGCATCCAAGAGAAACGCGACTACCGAGAGAGGAGGTCAGAACATGGAGGCTTTGGCCCGGAAGGTCCTTGAAAAGTCTATATAATTATCTGCCATCCACATAATTCTATATACAGTTTAGCATTTGAGTGCGTGGGGGAACAAAAAAGTTTTCTTGAACTTCAGAGTATATATAAACATTTATCGAATTGATGCATAGAAATTGTCCCTCACTCTTACTAACTACATAGAAATGAAATTGATCATTCCTTGTCAATAGAATTCGCAATTACCCTGGATGAAAAAGAACTAGTGTTCTCAAATCGTCCTATTAGGATCGACTTGGATTATGAATATTTTATCCAACTCCAAATAGTACCCCTACTGTGTATAACTTTGGAGACACTATACCCTAGTTGGGCGAGGTCCTGATGAAGGTGGTCCTTAGTTGTGTCATTCCACCGAAACGCGCGTAGACCACGTGCGCCCAGACCTATTTAGGTTGTTGTCATCTGAACCAAATATTGGAGATGTCTTTATATGTACATGCTCCTTGAACCCATTGAGTATATGTGTTTTGTGTGATTGAGAATGAATCAGAGTTATGAATGTGTTTGAGTACTGTTTGGCTTCATGAGTAGGGGGTTGCTATTTGTATATATTAGATATATTTGTTTAGAAAATATTCTTTCTGTATATAAAAAAAAATATTTTTGAATGAATGTTGTTCTCATAATATGAAATGATTTATACTGTTTTATAAAATAATGAAGACTGATTCATAACAGTTATATAATAACATTTATTGGAAATCAACAAACAAAATAAAAAAATATCTTACAAAAAAGAAAAATTATGTACTTGTGTATTCATGTGTGTAAATTATGTATTGATTACATGTAGTCATTAACTCATGCATAGATGTAATCTTAGGTAAAGCAATATAGGTCTAAGGGGAGTTGTTTTTCAATTGGTTGCTCAGTTTCCCCCTCTTGCTCCTAGACCTTATACGCCTTTAGAGGGGGTCCCTTTATTTACAAGGGACACCTTCCTGCACATAAACAATCATTCCCCCCAACGCAGGCACCCTTGCACTACTGTGCAAGGGTGCCTGCATTGGCGCTAAGCAGCTGTAATTAATGCCAGTGCAGGGGGAAATGCAGGACTGCACCGTATTGTTGTAAATACAGTGCAGCCCTGCGTTTCAAAAGTGGCTGAGTGTGGCGTTATGCCAAGAAGGCTAACGCCGCGCTCCGTCACTTTTCTTTTAAATATGACCCCAAGTTCCTTAAAGGAACCAGTGCTGCTTAAAAAGAAAAAGTGTTAGGGAGTGTGGGCAGTGGTCTCCTTGACCACTCGCTGCTTCCCCTGTCACTGCCATCATGATTCCCAAAGGGGAAGGAATCCCAAAGGTAATCCTTCCCCTTTGCTAATCAGTTACCACCTTCTTTGAGGTGTCAGTCACAAACCATTGATACATACCATGCCACATCACAATTTGGGACAAGCACACCTTCCATTCCAACTTATAAAATACATTTTGTACCATATAAAATATATGCTTTTATTTGCAAACCTAGTGATTTTGCAAAATGGAGGGTTTGCAATTGTAAAATACTTTAGTATATCTGGCCCCTGCCCTAAATTAATATACGTTTAGTGCAGGCTTGAGGTTTTTGTTTAAATTTCAGCACTGTACATGACGTAAGCTTCATTGCGATGCCCTGTGACACAGGGGTGAGTGCTTTTGGGAATACTGTGAGTCATAGTATGTCACAGAACCATTAAGGAGCTGGACTCAGACGGAAAGAGAGGTGACAGTCAGAGCTGAATTTAATCAAACTTTGGTAACTGCAGAATGATATATATATTTCTCCAGTGGCGAGGAGAGAAGCAGTTGGTAGCCATCAACCCTTGAGGTAGCAGGCCCGAAGCTCATTAACAAGTAAGAAATATCACTCAGGGAAAGGGATAAGTTTTGTTATCCTGAAAGCTTTCTCGGAGAGCCTTATGCATTTTAGATGACTACTATATGTTTAACTGTACAGTGAATTTAATCCATTTAGTCGTCCAAAGAGTGAAAGGAAGACACTTTTTTCATAATTCATATGCACATAGCAAAAGGAAAAGCACTTCTGAGTGAGTCAGAACTAAATGCATTTAAGGTTTTCATGGAAAAAAAGTTTCATGATTATAGCATTCATTGGGAACTCTTAAAAGCAGAGCAAAAACACCACTTTGCCAGATAGAGCTGACAACCTACAAACATTCCATAGTTTAAAAATGATCTGATGTTATATATTTTTACCATAACAGTACACTAAATATAATACAGGCTGAATTACTCAGTTGTGTTTATATATTTATTAGCATAGGTATAGCAGTTTTAGTTGCAATTTTTATTTATGTGATAACTTAATTCATTTCTTATTTTAACTACACCAGCATTTATGCAGATTTTTGTATTTAGTAAAGTAGGTAAGTTTTAATTGAATGTTTACATTTTAACTTACTTTTGCTATATGCCTGCTTTATTTGTGATTCCAAATATAACTTCACAGCAATATCTATATTTTACATTGCAGGCTTCTTTAAGCAATTGATAGCGTTAGGGATAACTTAGGCATAATTATTTAACAAGAGTGGAGGTGCTTGCTAGAAAGAACTTTAATGAGTCTTTATTGTATATATATGTCAGGACGCTTGCCTATACATAAGTATAGATATACATATATGTACATATTTATATTACCGGTAGCGGTCATCACTGCGTGGTCATAGTTAGGCTTGCGTTACCATAGAAAATGTCTTTTTTGTGTTGCTGATAACTTCGGTACTGTTTGACAAATCTCCCCAAAACTTTCCAAAAAAGTGCTACATATTGACTAGTTAGCACATGGGGTGATCCATTGAGAAAGGGCTGAGAAAAAGGGGTGGGGTCCCATAACAAGTTTTCCCTATTCGTTTTTCCGTAGGAACTTTAGATACAGCTACAGCCCAAACCGCTAAACGGATTTACACCAAATTTGTCAGGAAGCTAGATCTTGGTCCAAAAAGAGTGTTTTTTGTGTTTTGATGTAAATTCGTTCAATAGTTTTGGAAAAATTAAGGTTAAAAAAACTATAATTCATGCCGCAGAGGATCTGCTGAGCCGACAGATCTCATCCTGAGATCTGATTGGTAGCTTCCATCTCAACCCGGAGGTGGTAGCAGCCATCTTAGGATGTGGGACTCATTGTCGAGTCCTAAATAAATGCAAAAACATAGACATAAGGGGGCAGGCTACAGATACCTGGACCACCTAGGCCTGGTGGTGGGGTCCTTCTGGAATCCTGCCTGGGTCAAAAATGTTTTTTTTTAAAGTTTGTGGTGAATTCATGGAGAATCTGCGAATCCGCAGCATAAATAAAAAAACGCAGGCTCCTGCGCATTTACCCTCCTCCCTGGATGGGCCAGTGTTTATTTAATGGAGGAAGGCACAGCGTTTAATAAGGGAGAGGGGGGCCTGTGGCCCTCCTTACCAAGCCTCTGGAGGCCCCAGGGACCCCATTATCCAGGGCTGATAATTTCATAAAGGGGAGAGGGGCCATGAGGTCGCCTCCCTTAGCCTCTAGGAGGTCCTGGGAACCTCATCCCCCGGTGCCGGCTCAGTGATGGTGTCCCCAATCCCTGGGACCCTGTCTATTTCCCTTCCCGTAAGCACAAACAGGGAATATGTGAAGTTCTCCCACTGGCCGGCCTCTCAGGCAGCGGAAGGCTTTGATTATTCCCAGCCCGCAGGAGCAAAAGAAAATGTCTCTCAGAGGTTAGATTGCAAGTAGGGTAGCGGGGGGCCTGGGTCTTCCCCTGCAGCCCCCAACGTGGGACGTGCTGTGGGGCGCCCTGGGTGGGCACCTGGGTACCCCACTTAAAAAAAAAATTAAATGGGTCTAGTTATGGCGTGCCCTGGGTGGGCACTGGAGCATGTCACTTTAAACAAAAAAATGCAATGCCGGTGGGGCCACAGAGGCCCTGGAGCTTTCCCTGCGACACTCAAAAATAAATAATGGCTTGGTTTGCCCCGTAGAAAAAAAGAGCCGGGTCCTGAGTAGCTGTGTGAAATGGGGCAGCTAGCAGGGAGCCGGCGGGGTCTTGGGGGCCCTGGAGCTCCCCTTGCAGCCCCTTATTAAAAAAAATAGCAGTGGGTGTCCCAGCTGGGACTGGGACACCCAGAAAATTTAATTTAAAAAAGCCAAAACTGAATAATAAATGAGAGGCCATATCCGCTCATTTAGTTTTCCCTGAACCTTCAAAGAACACCCTATAATGAGCTAGGAGGGCTACACATGTTTATTCTGTTTTTGGTGATGCACCTAGAAGGGGCAGGGACATCACCAAATATGATTTTTTTAATGTTGTGAAGAGGCTGTATGGAGATCTGCAGCCCCCCAGCAACACTAGAAAAAAATGTGTGTCTCCTGGGTCATTGAAAACATGACCCCAGGAGAACTTACAATTTTTTTCTAAAGCATTTCCCGAGTTGGAGCTTTTGCTCTAAAGGTGGAATTGTAGTACCGCCCAGGGGCCTGGTGAACTTTATGTGTTTAAAAATAGAGCGTTCTGATTGGCCCAGGGAGCTTTATTTCCCTTGGGCCATTTTGCGCAAGTCAGACTCCTGTGAGAGCGAGCGCTCTGATTGGGTGCCAGCATCCTGCGAAAAATGTTGCTGGCAGCCATTACAGGACTTGGAGACTTAGGCACTTGCTAAGGCTAAAGCAACATTTTTCGCAGGATGCTGGCATCCATTACAGGACTTGGAGACTTAGGCACTTGCCCTGAATATGTGGGCCAGGGTAGGGATACTGTGACCCCAATGCTCCATGGGGGGACCCAGAGGAATCCCCCTGGGGGCCAAAAAGAAAAAAATGAATGGTAAAAAATGCTGTGATCCTGCAATGCTCTCACAGGATCGGGAAAGAAAGGCTGCTGGTCCGCATTTATAATCTATAGGCGCCAGAGATTCCACCCCTGGGCTGTAGTTATAATGGGGAGGGGGATGCAGGCCCCCTCCCCGAGCCTCCAGAGGCCCCGGGGAGCCCACTCCTGGGAAGAATTGATTAAAGAAGGGGAGATAGCCTCCCTGAGCCTCAAGAGCCCAGATGAGCCCACGCTTGGGCCTAAAATCCACAAAATGGGGAGGTGGACCATGTGACCCTCCCTCCTGAGTCTCAAAAGGCCCCAAGGAGCCCACCCCCAGGACTGGCTCACAGGATATGTCCTGGGGAGCTCACCCCAGGACAAAGTGGTTTCCCTGCCCGCAGCGGTGTGGCCAGGGAAACCTGTGTTTGCTCTCACTTGGCGGGAGCATTTTAAAATCTGCTGTCAAGCGGGAGCAAGCACCAAGTCTGCTCCCAGCTGGCAGGAGCTTCAAAAATGCTTCCGTCTGCTGGGACTGAACTTTAGATCGGTTTCCCTTCTCACAGTGATGCAGGCAGGGAAACCGATCTAAATATTTCTCCTGCCCACAGGGCCACAGCATTAGTTGCTGCTCCCTGTGGGCAGGAGCAATGCTGGCTCCCGCTGGATGCAGGGAGCCGACTGGGGCCACAGGGGCCTTAAGGCTACCCCATGCCCCAACAAGAGCATAGTGGATGCCCTGGGTGGACACCAGGGCACCCACTTTTAGCAGTGTCCGACCCCGCGGGATGGGGTCCACAGGGCCAAAGATGGTCTGGGTAGGAGGGGTTGCATGCCCCTTCTCCCTCAAAACAGTGCTGGGCCCAAGGGGATGAGGCACTAGGTTAAAATCGACCCAGGGAGGGGGCCGTGTGCCCCCCTTATCTTTGATAGATGTCAGGCTTGGAGGATGGGATCACCAGGTGCCTAATAAGGCTCGGTAAGAGAGGCAGTGCATCACCCTCCCCACAATTGTAATGAGTGGCCCTGGGGAATGGGGGCACGAGGGCCTATAAAGGCTTGGGGAGGGGGCCACGTGGCCCCTTCCCCTTTTAAAACAAATCAGTGTCAGTCTTGCTCCACTCCCGATCGCATGTGTGCGCAGGGCAAAGCCGAACAGGAATAAATGAGGCCGAGCAGTGTTAGAAAGCGCTTCTCATTCAGTTAGACGTGTGTGTTCCTTGCACTCGGCCCCCTCCAATCACTTACCTGATTTCCTCACTGCACACTGACTTGTTAGGCGTACTCGCATCGGGCATCCATCTCGTTGTTCCTGCTCTCTTCAGATCCTGACCTGGAGTCCTTCCGGATCACGGTCGAGCACTGCGTTCCCTCGGCGGGTGTATGCTGGTGTATTTCAACTGCTCTCCCTGGATTTCTTGCAAAGGTGTCTAGCGCATGTTGGACCCTCTTGTTGTTCCTGTTAAAGACACAAAAGAAAAAAGCAATCACGCTTTAAAGAATCCATATGTTACAAAAGCCAGTAACATTTTACTTTACAATTGAGCTTTCTTAACAAGTACTTATCTGATTTATATTTCCTCAGTGATTGGAGATCCTGCTTCTTTGTTTGCATTACTGAAAGGACAATATAATTAGATATTAGTTTTCTGATGACATAAGGAGCTGATTTGTTATTGTACCTGGCCCTGCACCTTTTTGTGTATTATTTTTTTCTTATCCAGCGTGGGCAAATATGTTTTTTGTTTTTTCCTGATATATGTTGGATTTGAATCTATTGGGCTTGATTGGAGTTTCACTAGATATATTCTAGATCTCTGCTGTCCTATATACTGCTAAATGGAAGAGGGAATCTACCCAGGAACAACATACAGACCACTACACAAGAATATATGCACCAGAAACTTGTCGGTGACGTGTCTCCCTTTTCCTTTCCTTGTTTTGTTTCCCCCTCTTCCCCTATTCCCACGCTGTTGGCTTTGACATTGTTGGGCTGGCTTGGGTGGATGTGGGAAGTTGGGACCCAGCATCAAAACTTGCATCTCACTCCTGCAGAAACAATGGGTGAGAATTACAATCAGATTCCACACCGCTTAGGCAAAGGGAGTTTTACACATTAATAGAAGAAGCAGAATGTGTAGGGTGAGTATCAAAACAAGAAGGCGACTTCTTACGTAATGCAAATTCAATCACCCCCTATTTCTACACCCTCCCGAAGATACACCAAAATAAAGTACCACCTCCTGGATGACCTATTGTATCAGGAATTGGTTAATTATTTGAAGCGTTGTTAACATTTTGCACCTTTTTTCTAAAACTACTAGTGCAATAAACATCTACATATCTGAAAGACACCAAAGATCTTCTAAATCATGTGAAGGATATGATTTTTGACCCACAATCCGGGCTGGATTGGCTGTAGTGGGCACCGGGAAGTTCCCCAGTGGGCCGGAGGGGTGGGGGCCCATTTTGTGCGCATGGGGGCCGGTTTTGTCACTGGGGCCCAGTTTTGCAGCAGTGCTGCAATATCGGCTCCCTGTAACAAAAGTGGGAGTGGTGCTTCTTGCTAGCACCCTTCACTCCCACCCGCTCCTAGGGCCGGTCGAACAGCAATCTTCCAGTGCTGGTTGCTGTTCCCAGTCTGGCCCATCCTCACAATATGATCTATTAAAATGCCTGGATATTGAGAGCTTGTACACAAGCCTCCCACAAGAGGATACTCCTGTGGTAATTCAAGAAACATTAGAAGGGCTGAATGGATCCACTCTACACCCCGTGAATTCATTCTAGAGTTTTGGGAGTTTGAAAGAACCCTGTTTCTGCAAATCCATGTTATTTACATGGGAAGAACCTTCACTCAAAGTGTGGCAGGGTTATATGTCTATAATTTTGAGGAGGAACATATTCTTGACTCTTCCAATCCTTTCAGAGATAGTATAAAAACCTGGAAGCAATATTAAGACAATATCCTGGCCATATGGGTAGGAGACATAGAGTCCACCAAACCCTTCTTAAATTGGCTGAATAGGCAGACTGCTAACTTGAAAGTCAAACATACATTGAGTAATGAGTTCCTCCCTCTTTCGGTTGTGAAAGTATTTCCAAAACATGGGTTTTACGGACAGATACATAACAGAAGCCAAGAAACAGATTTGATGGCTTCCTACCACGACCTCTAAAAGAAAATCTTCCTTACAGGCAATTCCCTATGCTTGAGAAGAAATTGCAGCAGAGTCTCTGAATTTAAGATTCTAACTGAGAGTTTTTCTAATAAATTGAGAATTCAAGAATACCCAGAGAAAATAATTGAGATATCAAAAAAGGGCTAGGAATCAGAATTGGGAAGCTTTGTTGGAAGTAACAAATAAAGATACAAATGAAGACAAATTAGTTTATGTCACAACATTTAATGCAATACCCAACATGGTTAAAAAAATATAATTAAGAAGAATTGACATCTTGAACACAGGATCCCAAACATTGGACTACCCCTTGTTCTCACATAGAAAAAGCTAGAAGTTTAAAAGATACCATGGTCCATACTAGACCAAGCACAATAGTGGTTTCAGACAGCACTTAATATGGTTTGTATTGGCATGCATGATGCAGAGCATGAGAGATTGTACTCACAAAAAGAGGCACTGTTCCCGGGTGAATCAGGTCAAGGAGCGACCAGGATCCACATGCGAAAATGAAGGGATAGAGGAGATTAGGTCAGGGATTAGGTACTCTGGGTGGCGGGGGAGACACAATATTGTCTCTTATTGCACTCACACACCCCGAAGGATGTCATGCTTCATCATCGGGTGTTTGCTCCTCGTCGGGCCGGCGGTGCAATGCCCTACGGGTCCCCCGAAGGGTCTCTTTGGCGGAGATCTTTTAGAGAACTGCCGATGGGTGCATGCGGGTATGTGGGAGGGGAGTACCAGAGTAGTCAGTGTAAGGTAGTGTGTGCAAGGTGAGTTAAAAATACCTAAGGGATACCAAACAAATGGTCATTTAATAAAGAGATATCCTTGGTATAGTAAAAAGCCCATAGGTTGATAGTTATCTGTCGAGACGTAATGTGTCTGGATAACTTAAAAAATGGTCGACATGTTTCACGCCTTGGGTGGTCAAGGTGATCCTTGGCGTTTCATCAGGACCAGAGGTGATGGTGAAATGTGAAAAGTGCACAAACTAAATACAGCGGGTAGGGTAGTATTAGCCGTCTCGCTGATCAGAAAGGGGGGGGGGAGGTTTAAATCTCCTACACAAGTAGTGTGTGAAAAAAGGAGTAGGTTGTGCCCCCTTTGAAACTGACCTAGCAGAGGAGTGAGGGTTACTCCATGGAAACCTGCCCGGTCCAGACGCTGCAGCGTCTGGACCGGGCAGGTTTCCAGTGCCGTCACCTGAGCAACCCCCCTAGAAGGTGTGGGCATCCTACGCCATTAGACTCATGGAGTAACCCTCACTCCTCTGCTAGGTCAGTTTCAAAGGGGGCACAACCTACTCCTTTTTTCACACACTACTTGCTGTTTTTAGTTTGTGCACTTTTCACATTTCACCATCACCTCTGGTCCTGATGAAACGCCAAGGATCACCTTGACCACCCAAGGCGTGAAACATGTCGACCATTTTTTAAGTTATCCAGACACATTACGTCTCGACAGATAACTATCAACCTACGGGCTTTTTACTATACCAAGGATATCTCTTTATTAAATGACCATTTGTTTGGTATCCCTTAGGTATTTTTAACTCACCTTGCACACACTACCTTACACTGACTACTCTGGTACTCCCCTCCCACATACCCGCATGCACCCATCGGCAGTTCTCTAAAAGATCTCCGCCAAAGAGACCCTTCGGGGGACCCGTAGGGCATTGCACCGCCGGCCCGACGAGGAGCAAACGCCCGATGATGAAGCATGACATCCTTCGGGGTGTGTGAGGGCAATAAGAGACAATATTGTGTCTCCCCCGCCACCCAGAGTACCTAATCCCTGACCTAATCTCCTCTATCCCTTCATTTTCGCATGTGGATCCTGGTCGCTCCTTGACCTGATTCACCCGGGAACAGTGCCTCTTTTTGTGAGTACATTATCGAATTTTTGGAGCATAGGCACTGGACCATTATCAAGCTCCTGGTCCCCCCTCTTTTTTTGACATAAGAGCATGAGAGATTGTCACAGTTAATTAACACACAAATTTTGTTGCAGATTTATAATATTTTCGGCATCTTAAGAAAAACTTGGATCCTGATTATGATAGTGGGCGGTCGAACCGCCTCCTGCTATTGCGGCGGTCAGGAGATGGCCCGATAAGCAGGCGGTGTTCCTGCATGAATCTATATCCCCCTGGAAAATGCTAAATATTCTAGACACTCTGGCGAATGGTTCACGGAGGACCTTCTAAGGAGTTAAAAGGCATGTAAGGGCCTGGAACGTAAATGGCATAAGAACTATCTTACTCCTGATACAGACATATACCTAAACACGCTCAAGGAGTACCACAGGCAGCCTAGACTATCCTGGACCAAATTTATTGCGTTAAAGATAAATGAGGCAAAAAACTCCTATTGTGAGATTTTCAGAATAAATAAATCACTTCGTTAGAATCTGTGACAGCGGTAAGGCCCTCCACCACCAGCGACTGTAATGAGATTACTAATTTTTCTGTGCCTCTTTCCTGGAGAAAGCTAAGAACTATAGCTTCCTTTCTTCCAGAACATCTCCTCGCCTAGAAGGCTCTGTTGGCATTGAGAACATCTCAGTAGAAGAAATATATTCACTTGCTGCTAAAATTAAATCTGAATACCCGCGTGACCTGGTCTTACTGGCAATCTTGGAACGAGGGTTGACGACTCTCGCTCCAACATTATGCACATTGCTTAACCTATCTTTCGCAGCAGGCCAGTTACCTCCTGAGTATAAACACGCCATAGTGGTCCCCCTTCTAAAGAAGCCCTTGCGGAAGCCAGTAAACTACTGATCAATTTCGATACTTCCATTCTTTGCTAAAGTCGCCGAAAAACATTGATGGAAAAGAACTCCTTCATGAGACTCAATCAGGTTTTAGGCTGCAGTATAGCATGGTATCTGCCTTGCTACTTGCCTCGTAGACACTGCGGGGGAGATTTACCAAATCTGATTACAGCTGCTGTGCGCTACCCACACACCTTAGCGCCATAGCGCAAGGGTGTGGGTTTGTGTGAGTCCAGCATAGGTTTTGTACAAGGAGGATACCCTTCTTGTACAAAATACTATGCCTAGACATGAGGGAAATCTTTTCCCACTTTGTATGCATGCTGCACAGTGCAGCACGCATACAAAGTCAGAAAACAAAGGAGAAATGAAAGCATTTCTCCTTCCTTGCGCCTAGTTTAAAAGGGCGCAGTTTTCTCATGCTAAACCCAATTTACTGTGTTTAGTAAATTGGGTTTAGCGTGAGAAACCATGGGTGGTTGCATGGTATGGCCCATGCACCACCCTTAGCACGCCCCCATGGCGCAAAGTAATGCGAAGCAGCGGTAAGAGCTGCTTGGCATTACTTTTCCCTTATTTCCAACGCTAAACAAGATTAGCGCTGGAAAGTATATTAGGAAAAAAAGTTTTTTGCTGTTTTGCGTCACTTTTGTGATGCAAACACGGCGCAAAAGCTTAGTAAATCCCCCCCTGCATATGTTGGTGGATGAAGGCAAGACGGCTGTGCTAGTCATGCTAGACCTAAGTGTGGCTTTTATTACCATATCCCATTGCCTTCTGTTAGAACGGATGTGGAAACAGGGCATATGGGGTCGAGCCTTTGATTTGTTCGCTGACTTTTTGCACAACTGCTCTTTCCAGGTGATTTAGAAGCCACACACCTCGGAAGTCATCTCCTTGCAGCAGGGAGTACCACAGGGGTCGGCTCTGAGCCCTACCCTGTTTAACCTGTTTCTCCGTTCTTTGGCAGACGTGATCGAATGCCATGAGGTAAGGCTCATGTCCTATGCTGATGACACTCAGCTGATCATTACAATGGCACAAGATAACGGTAGGGTTGCAGCTCATTTTAAGTCCTGTCTGGTGGACTTTGCGGAGGGGACAGATTCCAGCTGCCTGAGACTGAATGCAGGCAAGACCGAGGTGATGGTGATTGGGAAACAGCCCTCGATATGGTTCTCTGCCTGGTGGCCCTGTGAATTGAACCCCACTCCGATCCCTAAACGTAAAGTTAAATATGTGGGCGTCACCTTCGAAGCATCTCTGTCCATTGACAATCAGATTGCTGCCATAGTGGGTGCCTGTTTTGGTGTGCTAAAGATTTTACGAAAGATTCTGGGACTCCTACCAGAAGCAGCCAAGAAGAAGGTAATACAGGCTCTGCTGGTATCCTGTCTAGATTACTGAAATGTACTCTAATGGGGGGGGGCTACAAAGGCAGACTGGGGATGCTTCAAAGGGTGCAAAATGCTGCAGCTTGGCTGCTACTAAGAATCCCTAAACAGTCTTCGTAAGCCCGGGACTCGCTGAACTACATTGGCTCCCTATCAAGCGTAGAGTCTTGTTTAAAGCGCTCTGTTTTGTGCACAGGATACTTAAACAGAGGGGCCTGTGATATTTGCATCCTCTGATTCAAGCTTATATTCTGAGCAGACACCTTAGCTCCTATGGGGGCACGCTGACTGTGATCCTGAGAGCCAATAGAATGTGCTTAGGAGGGAGCTCCTTCAGACTCTGGAACTCCATGCCATTTAACCTGAGAAGTCATCAGAAGTGAGTTTCTGGAAAAATCTAAAGACCTGGCTATTCAGGAAAATAGCTTAGGGCTGGCTCAAGCCCCGGCAGATGAATCTTACTTGATAGGACAATAGACTCTAGTGCTGCAATCACCAGCGTTGGGGACACTCCTCAGGAGTAACCAAGCGCTTTACAAAATTACCAACATAACATAACATTAGGATGTGACCGTATTGCTGGGGGTTGCAAAGTGTTCAGTTTCACGGTGGCTTGTGCTGTGGCCGAGGAAAAGAGCAGGCGCACAAGATGCAGTGAAACTGAGCACTTCCTGCACATCCATGGACAGTGTGCCATGCACCTTGTGGTGCATGGCACACGGTGCATGGAGGTCAGTCAGTCAAAAAGCTTTATTTCGATAAAAATTGTATCATAAAAGCGTTGACATACAAACATACAAGATACAATATATCGAGAGGGAAACATTAAGTTTAAAATATGAAGAAATATGAATAAAAACAGAAATTTAAGCTGGTCAACTAATCTTCTTAACACCAGGATACAAAATATAGCAGTTTTAAAAATGTGCATAAAAAGTCAGTATGAAAAAATGTTACATTTCGGAACTAAAAAGACAGTTTCCCTAAAAAGTGAGTAAAAAAGGATTCATATTGGTAGAAGTAAAAATTTAGCCCTAATATTCCAAGACCACCCAAAGAATTTAGCCACACCACGGAAGTTCGACGTGCCCAGCAATCGACATACAGGTCCCAACCATCGACTTCTTGGGTTTTTATAGGCTGGGCATTCGAACATAATATGCGCCGTATTTTCCACCAACCCACTGCAACTTGAGCAAGTTGATGGGGTTTGGTAGGGTGGCTTCCATTTGCTGGTGCGCTCGCGGGTTGGCAATATGTCAAGTCTAAATTGGATGTACAGTGATCTATCCCTTGGGTTCTGTACAAAATCCAAATACGGCTCAAGGCTGGCAGCCTGTTTGTGTATATAGAAGGCTTCGGTCAGGTTACCCAGATTAGGGTTACTGGACTCCTGGGTATCTATCCAAGACCAATAGGCTCTCTTCAGGTCTGCCTTACCCAAGGGTGCACCTTGCTCCCAAACTTCTCTGAGGCCTAGCTGCAGTAAAGACTTCTTAATACAACAAAGCCAACTGATTCTGTGGGACCCCGGGGAGTTCATTACTTCTCTTAAGCCCTCAGTATATTTAGTTAATTCTGGGGTACGCCATAGTCGAGCCCAGAAAAGCAGGGGGCGTATTCTTGCCATGTCCTTAATCGTGCCTCTGCCCAGATCTCTTAAGAGAGGTTTGAGTGGAGTTCCCCTTGGGAGTGAGACCAATTCTCTCTTGAATTTATTTTCAGACCTGGAGATTTCTTCGAGATTGTCGAAGCCCCAGAGTTCGGCACCATACAGTGCCGAACTAACAGCTTTAGCCTGATCAATCACTAGAGCGGGAGCAATTGGTCTGCTGTGCGAGATACGATGTTCTTTGATGATTGTTTCCGCGGCCCGTTTGTGATTTAGCAGCATCTCATCAATATGGGGTGCATGGAGGTGCTTTGCGGCACTATGTTGTAATATACTGTTTGTTATAATGCATCCTCCTCATTGATGTTCTCTGCCTTGCTGCTCAGACAGTATGTGAGGTCATTAGAATATTGAGATTGTTTGTGCATGGATAAGAGTCAGTTGGAGTCTAAGGGCATAGGAGTGCTCCTGCTGGGGCATTAGATGGGAACCTATCATCTTCCTGTAACCTGTAACTGAAGAGATAACTTGAAGAATAAACTTACATCCTTTTTCTACATGACCTGATTATGTGCCATACTTCGTTATAACACTGGTGACGATTGCAAAAAACCTGTGTGAGTAAGCAAATAAAGTCAACAAGAAACAAGTTGAAAGGAGATGAAGACAAAGTAAACTAACTGAAGAAATTAAGAGAAAAGTAATTTTGGAGCATGATGGATAGAGCGTCACCCTTAAGAATAGCCCCACCAGTGTCTATTTACACCAGACAGCCTGCAGTCCAGGGTGTTTGAACAGGTATGCCGCAGATTGGAAGTACAGCTGCACCTTATCTGACGTTTATCAGGGGTCAGATGAACAAGCATCAAGAGAGACGGCAGCACATACAGCATGGAAGGCAGCGAGCGATGTAGTGAACCGGCACCCAAACATCTGATATGTAAGTGGATTGGCAATACTTAAAGTGAATTTCCAGTGTCCGGGCTCTTCTCTACAATGTTGCACCACACGCACTCTTTAGGGTGCGCTCGTCCCGAGGAGTTAAATAAACACCGGAAGTCCGCTCGTGGTCTTCCAGCAACATGCAGTAACCAGAGTGGCGTGTAATTATTTCCGCGGTGTGGTAGGCCGCAATACCCAAGGTCGCGCCGCACCACATTGGCGACGAGGCCGGTTGAACTCCAGTGCCTCCGCCGCCTCACCTGCGAGATCTGTGACGGTGCTCCACGCCGTCCGACGAGGCTCTGCCGCCTGGTGAGCTGTGGTGCTTGCTCGTGTGCCCACCGCGACAGCCCTGTGGTTGCCCTTCATTGGCCCTGATGCCGGGTCCTTCGGGCTGCTCCCCACTGCTGCTGTGGTCGGAGCGCTGCCACTCGTGTGCTGGAGCCGGCGCGTGTGAGTAGAGTTGCTGCCCGGCCACGCCCCCAGCAGCCGCGATGCCTGGTGAGCTCCCCGTGCCCTGACCTGCCTTGAGTCACGCTCCCTGAAGCCACATGGGAGCATGCCGAGCCTGCTGGTCTCCTGCGGTGACTCCCGGCCGGCAGCTGAGGGTAAGTGTTGGAGGGATTTCATCAGCCCGGGAAGACCCCGCTCACCCTGCCTCTCACCTGGGCTGGCTGAGCCCTGTAGCTGGAGGGTTAGGACTATTGCAAGAGTTCAACCTGAAAAAAAAACAAGAAAAAAAAAGAGGAAGCAACAAGGGAGATCAAAGTGGACTGCCTCATCCCCCTTGCAAGAGCTGAGGACTGGTTTAGCTCACCTTCTTCCTCACGCAGCTGGCACAGTCTGAGGGGCCCAGTGAGGGACACATTCTGGGACTGAGAGTGGGTGGACAATGTTCAACACCAGAAGGCCAGCACTCCGCCGCTCACGAAGTCGAGAGCAATGAGCATGCCACCCCAGGCGGGTGCCACAGGCCCTCAGGCGGATTCGGGTGGACCACAGGGAGGGGTCAACACTCCACCACAGGTGTACAGCCACGTTGCCATCTCCCCACTGCCTCCCTTCAGCGAAACCACTGACTCCACCACAGCCGCCCCGCGCTGGAAGGCGTGGATAGGGCGCCTGAACCAATATTTCAGAGGGACAAGAGAAACTGATGGAACAGTGAAAAGATCGCTGCTCATTTACTATGGCGGTGCAGAGATCTATGACCTCTTTGAAATGTTGCCTGACACAGGGGACGACGACAACCACAAGGCGGCGGTGGAGGTGCTCAACAGGCATTTTGACCCCCAACTTAACCCTGATTTTTAGCGATTCAAATTCAGGCAGGTGAAACAGGCGGACTCGGTGGATATGTTCTATGCACGTCTGCGCAAAAGGGCAAGCACATGCGCCTACACCGAACAGAGGGAGAAGATACGCGGGCAAGTGATCCAGAGATGCCGTTCAATGCTGTTGCGGGAACTGATCCTCCGACAACCAGGTATCCGGCCCGGTCCCACGAGATCTCAGACGCCAGAGCTGAAGAAATGGAGGCGGCGCTACGCAGAAGCTCTGCTGCATCTCATGCTCCCAGGCTGATACCCATCAAAGAGGAGTGGGTTGAGGCCATTCTGCGGCACCCCAACACCTTCCGCCCTACGCCACGGTCCCCACTGAGGGGTTAGTGCGGCAACTGTGGCATGGAACACCTGCCGTCAGGAGTGTGCGGTGCAAAAAGCGACGACCTGCTCCCGATGCGGGAAGGCCAACCACTTTGCCAAAGTGTGCAGGAGCAACAGATCCAGGCAAGCCTATGCCGGACCCAGGGGCGCAACGCAGCAGTTAAGCCAGCTATCCCTTGACAGCCCACAAACCCAGGAGGACAGCTTGCAGCAAAGACGCAGTTTCGCCCTGGAAGATGCCAACGATGACATGTTCATCAACTCTTTCGTCAGCTGACCAGACAAGAACAGGCGGCCGCCACCGATGTGCTCAGTGGAGATAGAAGGATCCACTGTGAGGGCGCTGATCGACACAGGGGCGTCCGTAAATGTTATGGACTAGAACCAGTGCAAGCAATTGTCTCCACGGCCCCCACTCGCACCCACGAGAGCGAGGATATACACGTATGGATGGACGCGTCCGCTTCACCTCAGAGGAGTCATCGAGGCCACCATCAAGAGTGGGAAACACTCTGCGACGGCACGTTTTCACATCAGGGAAGGTAACAAGGGCACCCTCATCAGCTGTCACACGGTGGAGGATTTGGGCCTCGTCTTCTTCGACAATCAGATACACGACTCTCATGCCGAGGCCATCATGCAAGACTTTCCCAGACTGTTCACGGGTCTTGACAAGCTGAAGGGTAAGCGAGTCAAACTCCACATCGACACCACGGCCAGACCAACCGCCCTAAGACATTGCAGGGTGCCATTCAATCTCTGCCCTCAAGTGGAGGCAGAACTAAAGAAACTCGAGGATCTCGACGTCATAGAGAAAGTGTCTGGCCCCACCCCGTGGGTATCTCCACTGGTCGTGGCCCCGAAACCAAAACAGCCGGGAGCCATTCGACTATGCGTGAACATGAGACTGCCAAGCGGTTAAGAGGGAGCGCGACTTCACGCCCACCATGGATGACATAGTGGCAGACCTGAATGTGGTGTCATGTGGTTTTCAAAACTGGACTTGAATGCTGGATACCACCAGCTGGAGCTAGAGCCGGAGAGTAGGTACATCACCACGTTCTGTACACACGTGGGCCTCCCGGGGTACAAGAGACTGAGCTTTGGGGTGTCGTCATCGGCAGAGGTCTTCCAAAACGCCATCTGGGAAGCCCTATCTGGCCTGCATGGCGTAATCATACTGAGTGACGACATCCTTGTGTTCTCGAACTCCCTTTGAGATCACCATGCTCACCCTCCACAAGGAAAAGTGTTCCTTTTATCAGGAGTCCATAGACTTTTTTGGATACATCTTCACCCGCGACGGGCTGAGTGTAGACCCCAAGAAGGCAATGGCCATCCGTGCTGCCAGCACACCGAAGACACCCACAGAGGTCTGCAGTTTCCTGGGGATGGCCACACACTGTGGCCAGTTCATACCGAACCTAGCCTCCCTCTCTGAGCCCCTTCGGGCCCTCACTCGGAGTGATCAACCGTGGGAGTGGACTACGGCGGCCAACAAGGCCTTCAACACCATCAAGGCAGCCCTGATGGACAAAGCGGTGATGGCGTATTTTCACGCAGGACGACGCACGGAGCTGGTTGTGGATGCCAGTCCGGTTGGTTTGGGGGCCGTCCTTCTCCAAGAGCAGAAGGGTGCCGGTAGCCTATGCCAGCCGGGTGTTATCGGACCCCAAAACAAGGTATGCCCAGATAGAACGGGAGGCTCTCGCAATAAAGTGGGTGTGCCAACATTTCCACTTGTACCTGTACGGACAAGAGTTCCATGTCGTAACGGATCACAAGCTGCTGCTCTCATTGTTTGCGGGGTCGTCAATCCTGCGGACTATTTGTTCAGACACCCAGAGCCATCGGCCATCCACCACACGCCTGCCAATGTTGCATTCTCTGAAGCATTTGCCAAGATGGTCACCTATGAGGCTTGCCCCAAAGCGATGACGCAGGAGGAGATCGGGCAGGCCACGGCCACTGATGAAACGCTGCTCATGGTCAAGAGTGCCCTAATGTGCAATGGTTGGACATGTTTTCTGGATGGAGCTCAGTCACTCAATGCTGAAGATAGCCATGCCCGACAACAACTCAGGAGGGTACACAGTGAGCTGAGCGGTGAACATGGGGTCGTGTTACAAGGACATGTCATTGTCATCCCACGAGCAAGAGAGGATAGTGATGTTGGCACACGTCGGGCATCAAGGGATGGTGAAAACCAAAGCACGTCTGCGGAGGAAAGTATGGTTCCTTGCCATGGACACCATGGTGGAAGACAAGGTACAACAGTGCCACTCTTGTACAATCACTGGCAGTGATCCCGCGTCGGCACCCGTCATCACCAAAGAGTCGAGTGAGCTTCTGTGGTCCAAGATCAGCATCAATTTTGGGACCTTCCCAGAGGGACGCAACACCCTGGTGCTGATGGATTCATTCTCAAAATTTCCAATTGTAGAAGTAGTTGCATCAACGGCGTTCACACATGTGAAAAGAGCCCTGGATAAGGTCTTTGCACTCATGGGTGTACCGGATGAGATCCGATCAGACAACGGGCCCCCATTTCAAGGCCGGAGTTTCAGGAGTACATGGAGAAGAGGGCGATCCGACATCGGAGGATCACCCCATTATGGCCGCAGGCGAAAGGTAAAGTAGAACCTTTTATGCGGACCCTCAACCAAGCCTTGCGGATTGCCGTGGATCAAGGAGAAGATGCGGATTCGGCACTGAACCAGTTTCTGGACACTTACAGACAAATTTCACACAGTACAACCCGCTGTGCCCCGTCTCATCTGATATTCAAAAGGGCCCCGCGAGACAGCATCCCAGCGGATCCAAATTGGTAGCCTCCAGAGAGAGACGATGTGGCCATACAAGCAAGACAGACGGAGACTAATCAAAAGGCCTGTGTGTCCAGAGGAGCCAAGGCGCCGCAAGTAGTCGTAGGAGACCGCGTAGTGGTCAAGGACAGATACCCCGGGTGGAAGTTCTGGACACCCTACGAGCCAGAGGTGTGGACCGTGGTCTGAGTTCTAGGTACCAAGGTGTCTGACCAGAGGGGTGACCAGGTGGTTAAACGGAACATTGTTTGTTTCAAGAAAGTTGCGGGGTGTACCACAGACGCTGCAGGATGTGCTGAGCATGGTGGCGACCAGGGCCAAGAAGAGGTGGGCTCACCAAGTCCCCCAGTCACTCTATCGGAAGTGCCAAGAGAGGGCAGCGGGGCGGTGGTCCCTGTCCATGAGAAACCCAGTCAAGGCATCACCAACGCATTGATACCCGGCATTCCGGCTCAACCAGGGACTTGTTCCAACTCTAGCAACCAGAAGTATGGGCGTCGGCCGGAATCTGTGCCGAGTCAGAAGTTCAAGGACTTTGTGTGTACGTCCCCCTGAGAATGCCAGCTGTGATGGACATACACTAAAGAAAAGGAGGGATGTAGTGGTCACTGTAGTTGTGCGTTCATGTTTAAACCAACTTTGCAAGACATTGAAGGGCTGTTACTGGTGAGCCTGTGTTGGGATAGACTGTGAGGAGGCACTAGAGTTCCGACTGTCACCACTATGTAAAAGTATATTTCGCCGCAGTAAAAGTTTTTGCAGGTGTTGTGAGAACATGACCGTTGAGAAGCGCGTGCCCCTTACTGTAGTGACTGCAGTATCCATGGCGACATTTCTTTTTGAAAAGGCGGCCGCGTTGACTGCTGTGTGCTTTCCCCCAGGCGCGTGGAAGTGCAGCTGGAATTGGAGGAGCCACGGGGTGCTGTGAAACCATAAGCATGCGAAGTGCTGCTGGAATCTGAGACACAGCACGGCTGTCTGGCTCCAGTGGAAGAGCGTGAGTGTTCTCGTGAGAGGGCTGGACTTCCTCAGTGCCAGAGCTATTGAACTTTGATTACTTTGTGAATCGTTATTCATTTCGTTTTGCTTTCTTTTCTGATCACTGAGCACATGAGCACTTATACAAACACTTTTTCTTTTCACTGTATTTGGAGCAATCACTATTTATTTATTTAATTTTATTTTATTTATTTATAAAGTTTTGCTTGCCTACATTGCAAACTAAATGTTGCATCTTTCTTTGCCAGTAGGACCACATTGTTTTTTCGTACCCGACGTCATATAACAGGTGAAGACTAGAACGCGACCGAGCTGTTTGGAGCAGGCCGTGCTGGGATTTCAGAGTGTGCACATTCTTATAGCGTGCAGTCAGACGCCAAGTTTGCAGTTTGTTGGCCCCATTTCCCGCATGGAGCATCTGACCTAATCTTCTTCTAGAAGCAAGTAGCTGTAGTGAGTGTTGGAGTGTTGGAGTTAAGACCCCTTTAGTTTATGCCAGCCGCTGTTGAATTTTATGCTGAATTGAATTGAGGAGTGGTATGCCTTTGCTGACAATTTAATGTTGTTTTGATCTGGAAAATGCTATTCTGATTCTGACAAGTTTAATGCTGTGTTCTGTATTGATGTTTGAATGCTGATCTCTCTTTGCCTTATTGATTGTTAGTTGCCAAAAATGTTCTTACATGTGTATAGTGTGCTGAAGTTTTTACTGCCATGTGTGTTACTTGTCATGCATTAGAGGGTCTGAGAAGAAATGTGTAAGGGTTGAAAGATACCCTTTCCGGTAGTGGCAGTAGGTAAGCTCATAGTTGACCACCCTACCTAAGGGGTTAAGGGTGTAGAGGGTACGTAGTCCCTGGTCTTACCGTGAGAGTTGATGCAGACGAGGGTGTAAAGTCCCTGTCCTGTTGTAAGGGTTGAAATCTACCCAATGTGAAGATTCCTAGGGGCATGTGTATTGCACCCTTATATTAGTGTCATTCCTTGTTTGGTTAAGGGCTTGTTGTATAAATGCGTTGCTACTTTTCACTGAGGGATGAAGAATAAGCGTACATCCTTTTTAGGTCTCGCCTGACCCAGTGCATGCGCTGGTCTGGCGAGACTTTTTGAGAGGGCTCCAAAAAGTGCTACCAGGCCAGCCTAGTGCTACAGTGCATGTGCGCGGGCGCGCGCGCCGCGCTTGACCGCGATTGCTTTCACTTTCGCGGCCACACGGCCGCTTTGATGTTTGATCACGATCACTTTCACTGCCGGTTTTTGTTTGTTTGACTCTTGCACGTACTGTACAAGAGCCACCGGAGGTTCGTGTCCGAAGCACGCTTCGAAGCCTCCGCGGTCCGCCTCTATGGAAAGGAGTCAGCATTTGTTCGTAATTTCAGCCCTAATCCACTTCCCAGAGTCGGGCACTCTGAGTCACGTGATGGCTCAAACACCCTGGATATCTGGAGTCTCTTCTCTGGAGTCTCTTCAGTATATAATCGGAGACGTGCGAGTACGGCATCAGCTCAACATCCTATAATTCTGGGCAAATCACTTAAATCGTTCCTTAAAAACTATATCAGTGAATCTCACCTTGTATAATGTTATCTGGTGCAAAGTAAAGGGCACCAAAATCCTCAGGCCGGCTTGTGTTGTATACCGCTAAAATCACACAGACAATGAGAGGCCTTCTGCCAGTTCTCAGTTTGGCACTCCGGGAATTAGCAGGCCTGTGCAGCAGTCTCGCCTGGCCTTGTATGATGATTCAGCAGCAACCAAGTTCATGAGCACCTCTGGAGTGTCTGGATACCGCTTATAGGGACTTCTTTAATTGTTTTTATGTGAAACTACCACTGCAAGTAAGCTATGTTTTCTCTTTGTGCAGTTTGCCTTACACCAGATTAACATTGCCATGTAAGTAATAGTCAATATTCTCACTCACACAGACATTCACCCAGCCGCGCCTACAACCACGTGCACATGCATCCACACAATGAAAGCGTCTCTACAATACGTGTAAGCATACCTAACTCCAAACAACACAATTCAAATTCTAACAAACATGCCTCCACGTTTACACCTCCTAAAACATTTATGTCATACTTTGTCTCGGGCTGGTAGAAGATTTTATTATGCTGGGTAGTCATGGGAAGTCGAGAACTTCGCCCTTGAGGAAAATGGACAAGGCACCCACCTTTGCCCAATTCATTGTGACAAAGTAAAACCCTCACCCTTCTTGTTGATAGACACCGAAGGGAACAGAAACGTCTTCAGCCAAACAGAATCAGAATACATTTTATTGTTTAGTTAATTAAAACCATAACAATATACTAAATTGAGCTAAATACATTACACCATAAAATATACATTAAAATATACCTATTACATTTTTTCTAGTTGGAGCAGTGTCACGAACATACAGTTAGGGAATTCACTCTAAATAGTTATATAATGCATAGAGTAATGGACAAAAGACTTGAGACATTGTCTTCAGCCAAACGGGATTTGAAATGCTCGATTCAGTTTCCTGCTCTGGTCTCTTCCTTCTTTTATTGTAATGGTTTTCCATTTTATTTTCCTTTTTAATTGTTTTCCTCTCATGTAAATGGCACTGAGAATTTCACACGCGCAGCAAGCTTTCATTCATGTTGAGCATGGTCTATTATTTTGATATTTTTTTGGTTTGGAATGGGTGGATAGACAGATGGATGGGATTGATTGACTGAAAAACTTATGGATGGGCCCATAGATGGATTGATTGATGGAAAAAATCTCAATTAACTGAGAAGACGTAGATGAATGGGTAGATGACTGCCTTGGCTGAGAAGAGAGATGGATATTTCTGGGTGCCTGGATGAGTGGATGGACAGATGGTTGAGTGGAAGGATGGATGGGTCTGGGTAGGTGCATGGAAGGATGAGCCAATTGATGCTTTGGTGGATGGATGCACACATTCATGGGTATGAACAAACTAGCTGCATACTGTACATATTTTGAACAATTTAGTATTAATCATTTAAGTGAGTCTTGTTCAGGTTAAAGGGACATAATTGTGTGACAAATGGTCCCTTATATCAGCTTAGTGTCAATATGTTTGCAAGGATTTATAGCTTTAGACAAATGCAGTAACATATGGATGTTTGTACAAAACTCACACTAGTATACAAACCAAAGAACACACATGTACTTTAACATGTATTCGTGTCCGCCGTCTATTAACGTACTTTTATATCCCTTCTTGACATACTTAGATGTGTCTCTAAAACACAATTTTTTCTGAATTTCTGTCTTTAATTTTCACCCTTAGTCCTCAGTTTTTACAGTCACTGCCCAGAATGTGCCCCCCTGGTTGGTGGTCACCCTAATTCCGACCTTCTTGCCATCATGCTGCCGGGGACAGAGAGCCGCTAATAAGAACACAGGGTCGCGTCCTTGCTCACAATTGTTGTCCGGCAAGTGGCGCTTGATATCGCCCATTAGCAGTGGCTCCCTCTTCCAACTGGGGCATGATGTTTCCAGTCTGGTTGTTCGTTTACAAATTTTCGTGTTCTAATGTTTTGCCCTTTTCTCCACAGCACATTAATGTATTGAATGAAGCACCATCGGCATTTCTGTAGTGACTTTATTTAACATATGAAGCCGGCTGTGCTTTTGTAGTAATTCTATAAATAATATGAAGCCGGTGCCCGGAAGAAAACGAAAGCCTCCTGTATTAACAACATTGAGTAAAGTCCCTCAGCGTTCAGGGACTTTTCTTTATTTGGAAATGTATTTTGTCCCTGTTGAAACTTTAAACAAGCATTGGCATAGCCAATAGGTCTCGCCATTGGGACCTTATAAGTGTTTAGCCATGCAAAAGTTGCATAACTAAATACTTATAAAGTCCCAAAAGCGAGACCTATTGGCTATGCCAATGCTTGTTCTACATGACCTGACTACGTGGCATACTTCGTTTAAACACACTACATTTGCCACCAGGGCCAATTTTCAGTGGCCCACAATGGACGGGGGCCATGTTTAGAGCCCCCACATTCAGTTTTCGACAGCCTTTTCATGGCGGTCTTCCCGACATGAAAAGGCTGTCAGAAAGGGATATTGTAATCCCACTGGCCATGCCTACCTTGGCACCACTGCCATTCGGATCTAAGATTCTGACCGCCTCCCCGCCGGGATCACTGATCCTGGCGGAGGCGGCGGTCTTCCCCTGACTTCTGTGGGTCTGACTGCCAGTACTGTAATCCGGCGGTCGGACCGAGGGCTGTTGGTAGGCGGACTGCAACCAATGTCCTGTCAGCGGTGGTCCACCCTCCATCATAATCAGGCCCTTGGTCCTGACGAAAGCCAAGCAATCCTTCTGGGCAATTACATTGGCTAAAATATGTCGACCTTGTTTCTATGTTTTAACCTTGCCAAAGGTATACTGAATAAAGTAAATTACCAGATTCATTGAGAAATCCTGCAGGCAATTTTTACTTTAGATCTCTTAGTAAAAGAGCTCCACTACCCAACAGCGTTGAACCCAGCAATACACACTAGGGACCCGATTCGCAAAGGTAAAGTGAGACGAAAGTCTAACTTTACGACTTTCGGTATTCACAAAGAGCATTTACTACTCGTAAATGCACTTTGTGAATACCTGAAGTCATAAAGTTCAATTTTTGGTATTCACAAAGGGCATTTACAAATATGATCACCTACAGTAATCGCTCTGCCTCTGTAAGAGGTTGAGTGGTAATTTATACGCCTCCAATGAGTCCCTGGTTTAGTATTCATGATTCATAACATTCTCGAGACAAATGTAAAATAGTGAAATATTTTATTTAATCTGAATATAAAAATTGAATTTGAGAAAGTGATTAAAATTGTATTCTTATAAAGTGTAATTTGGCTATGTCTCTTCAATGTGAAACTTTTTGGATGTAACTGATAATTAATTCCACACAATGAGATTGTTGAGGATGATCACCATGGATATACCGAATACAGAACACATCATTATTCCAACTGGAGTACCAATAACTTGTTTGGACTGATTGTGACGTTGTGTCTTTTCTGAATTCTTTGTTTATGTAATGTATTCTTTATGATAATGAATAGAATGAAAAAAGAATATTCGTATTTAGCATAAATTCAAACATAGATATACTGCAAAAAACTCCAACCGTGTTCATGGATCGAACTCTCAAATTAGGCCTTTTACACCAATTTATTTTCCATACCTAGAAAACAACAGATTCTTCAAATATGTGCTCCTACTTAACAACCAAATACTTACATATGAGAACTCGTCACATTCATCCAAAGCAAAACCAACAAATGAAGGGCTGAAAATAATAACTTTTTTTGAACTTCCAGTCCTTACTGGCACAGATTTAAGGATGTCATTTTCTGTCCAATCAAGCATTACAGAAGACATATAATAAGATTACTCCGGGAAAAGTAAATTAAAATCTGAAATCTAACTAATCGCACTTGCCACCACAAGAAGTAAAAAACAGCTATCACATGCTAAATGAGTACAATTTTTACAAAAACAATAACATTTATCACTACTATTTCATTTCTTCGAGGTCAGAGGAAAAGGATGCATGTTCTGCACAGTACAAATGTAAGTTCCAAAATGTGAGTTCCAAATATAATGGTGGAACTGCTACTACTATACCACAATGAACAGAGAAGCTGCCAAAGATTAGCACAACACATTCTGAGGCAGAATAGGATAAATCTGCTGTACTAGTTTAATTTAATTCTCAAGAAAGAGCAAACTGTCCAAGAATTACGACAGAAGCAATCACTACCTAAATGGCTATGATACAAATTATCACAGCAGAGCAGACACATTAAATAAATGGTATTTGAAAAAGAGTGAATGTTTGACAACATAAAGAGTGTAGACATGTGGGGGCATATTATCAAGTACGGCGTTAAAATTATCGCCGCTTTAGGGGCAGAAAACTGCCGCTAAAGTGGCGATAATGGGCTTGATAATATGCCCGTGAGAATTCCAATAGAAGCCCATGTTGAAACCAGAAGATGGGCTTCTATGGGAATTCTCAAGGGCTTATTATCAAGCCCATTATCGCCGTTTCTTGATAATATGCCCCATCGTTTTTAACCTTTTGAGTTCTGCAAACCCCCATCCCCTCACTGAATCAATGCTGGAAGCCATAGATCCCTGCCTAAGCGATTTCTACCACTTGAAATGCAAATCATGCACAGACATACAGAAACAAGTATACATGAAACAAATGAGGAAATATTTTATTTCATTCACAAACAAAAATCTTGCAAAAGTCAAAATTTTATTTTTAATGGGAAAGTTGGAGATTTTCAAGATAAAAGTTGTATTTCTAATCGCCCATGCAATATGCTAAACACTAGCATTGTTTTTTTGCTCCTAATGCATGCTGTTTTTGAATCAGCTCATACCAAATCTTCAATTCAGTCTACCAATCATCAATTCTAGATTTCATTTGTAATACGCGCTCACAAATCAAGATAAGGAAGCCAACTAAATATTTAGCATCCAATTACAAATTCCTTTACATTTACAGATCGGTTTATAATGTTCAATACTCAATGTTGCTTGATTAATCTGGTGCTAATATTTAATTTTCAAAAATGTGGGCACCTGATTTGCTGTTAAGGACCCCCAGGGGTCAACAGACCACAGGTTTAGAACCACTGGCATAGACTATTTAGACTGTTTAGAAATCATTGGTTGGATCCTATTGTAACTGATAAAATAAGTCAAAAGTTGTCATTAAACTCAGATACAGTACTAAATTACCCTCTCCAAGGTTTAAACAGTTAAACAAACTTCTTCCCAATTTAAAGTAACATTCAATATAAAAATAATTGCCTTCAGACACATACAAAAAGGATACATTTTATGTAAAACATCATACAGAGAACACATATTTGGTTTAACTGATTGTTATTAAATTTCAAACGACATAATGTCGCCTACAGCCTACATGCTTACTTGTATTGATTACAACCCCTTTACTACCAAAAAAAGTAAATCCTCTGTTTCCTATCCCATCCGGATTGTTGCAGTGAAGGAAAGGAAACGTAAATGGACATACTAGTGTGTGAGCAGCTATTCATTCATGTGGGTGCAGTGTGGTGATACCTGGAATTCTATCAATTTCTGTTGTGCCTCATTTGAGAGATTTCACTCGTTCAAAGGTGCAGAACCCTGAGCTATGGAGGGCAGGAGAGCTCTCTAAAGTCTCTGGTGTAAAGTGTGATGAGTGATGCACAGTCACCTTCATACAAATTGACTTTGTGTTCTACTGCCAAAGTGAGCATCCTCATTACAAGGGTCTCCCAGTGTCTGGTGATCCAGGATTTAACTGATGACAAATATGAGTGACTGCATTTCACCAAAATATTCTGAAAGGCGAGACCAGGGTGAATGCTATTTGCTTCCCTCTCTTACTTCTATAGGATCTTCTACCTGGGAATGACAATCACAGAATAACAAACTCCGGGTCCCTGAGTAGTTGTGTACCAAATGTGTGACTGACATCATCTAGTACTCTGTCCCAGTGGGTGTCCAGCTTGGGACAGTGCCACAATACGTGTAAGACGGATCCCTGGCTCCACGCCCTCTCCAACACAAATTGCCCTTAGGCATATTCCATTTTGCCAGTTTAGCTGAATATCAATGGGCAAGAATTTCATACTGTGAGGCTTATTTACAAGCCCCTTGTGCCGCTGGTGCATCACGTTTAATATGGGAAAAGTGACGTACCGGTGGCTCAAGTGGCTTGTAAATAAGCCCTTGAGTTTCCCTCATCTTGGCACTTAGGGCAAAGGTCTTTGCTCTTTTGTATAATTTCTCCCTTTCTTTGTGGGGAATGACCCTTCAAAGTTCCCCCTCCCATCTCTTCTGTCCATGAGTCTTAACCCCTGGGGTTTAAGCTGTTAGATGATTATAAAGTGAGATGATTAGCATGTTGTCATGTGGGACATCTTTCACCTTTGTCAATCAGGCTAGCAATTTCTATCACTGAAGGATATAACACTTCATGTCAAACCTGTGAGTAAGTGACTCTCGATTTCAGGTAAAGTTATTGGTGTTTAATGTCAGAAAATTGTTGTACCCAGCCACTGGCAAACATCGAGCCCACCATTACACATCCAGTCTTCTGCCAGACCTGAAAGCTTTCCTATTGCTGGGGTAAAATCAGAGTTGAAGCAAATGGGGTAAACAGAGAAGGAGAATATATGCGAGTCTTTTTTGCCATACTTTTTCTCAAACTGATAGTGTGACCCTGTTGACCGGGGATGATTAGAGCCCCCAACTATGCTGTGAGCATCGCAACCTAGGTACTTGTCAAAGAGGCATGGCCACAATTAGAAGGTCAATTAGCAAAGAAGTACCATTGTTTATATGTTTCTAGTTTCCCCCACTCTATCAAAAACCAGAGTTGCAATGCCTGAAAGTGTGATAGAATGTGAGCACTGCCAAACCATCCTACAATACTCATCTGTATATTATCTTGCATGCTATACTAGGTGGATTACGCTACAAAATAAAAGTATACTTTAAAGAATTGTTGAAGCTGTTTCAAGAGTAATACTGGTATAGGAAGCGGTTTTATCTGAAGCAAGTATAAAAGTTACCGCTACGATTCTGCCCAACCATGAAAAGGTTTTGTATGTCAGCTGTGGGTTTCAATCTCTGATGAATAATATTGTTAGGTGGGAGTAGTTTAGAGAGACAACTTGTGCCATAGTATGATGGATCCGAATGCCCAAGCATGTGATAAAATTGTAATTCCCCTGTATAGGTACGAGATTGCGCAAAGTGTTTGTTTGCTGAGTGGGTGAGTGGACCAGAAGGAACTCAAACTTGAAGCAGTTGATCTTAAAGTTGGATACCACATGGTAGCTACCTAATTCTTTCAGAAGAGGTAGTACAGAGCTTAGTGGATACATTATTGAGACCATAATATTGTGAGAAACTGGGTAGTTGGTTGAGTGGGGTGTTAACTCTGCTCCAGCAACAGCCATAGTCTCTGTCAGGGTGAACCACAAAAGACACTAAATTTCACTGTGTTTATCCCTGAAATAGCTTGGCACAAAATCAGTCAGGCGTAATTTAGTGGCAATCTGTAAAGCATTTATGCAGCACACAAACAGAAAGAAAAGTGAAAACCCAACATAACAAAAATCCCACATCAGTGTAGAAAAATAGAGTTCGTGTTTATACATTTCTAACACCAAAACAACAAAAATCCAAACAATGGAATCAGAGCTATGAATTTTTAAAGCTTAAGATAAAAAATTAGCAACTAAAAGATTCATGTGCCATTTAGTTGTACGAGACTGGGTCAAAGTAAAAAAAAGTCCGAACTCAATGGAGGACGGGTCCGATACAAAAAGTGAATTTGGCCCATTTGGCGCTTACCTTCAGAATTAGAAGAACTTTCATAGAACAAGCATTTGCAATGCAATAGGTCTCGCATTTCTAAGAGTTTGAGCTATTGGCATTGTAAAATTACAATGCCTTTTATTTATGTTTTGGTTTTAAAACAAATAAAAGGCATTGTCATTTACAATGTCAGTAGCATAAACTCGCATAAAAGCAGTGTGTGGAGTGCAGCAGTGTGCGGCGTGCAGCAGTGTGCGGCGTGCAGCAGTGTGCGGCGTGCAGCAGTGTTTCGTGTAGTAGTGTGAGGCATGCAGCACTGTGTGGCGTGCAGCAGTGTGCTGCGTGCAGCAGTGTTGTGCAGCATGCAGCAGTGAGTAGCAGTGTGAGGCGTGCAGCAGTGTGTGGCGTGCAGCAGTGTGTGGTGTGCAGCAGTGTGTGGCGTGCAGCAGTGTGTGGCGTGCAGCAGTTTTCGGCGTGCAGCAGTGTGCGGCGTGCAGCAGTGTGTGGCGTGCAGCAGTGTGTGGCATGCAGCGGCATGCAGCAGTGTGTGGCGTGCAGCAGTGTGAGGCGTGCAGCAGTGTGAGGCGTGCAGCAGTGTGGGGCGTGCAGCAGTGTGGGGCGTGCAGCAGTGTGGGGCGTGCAGCAGTGTGTGGCGTGCAGCAGTGTGCGGCGTGCAGCAGTGTGCGGCGTGCAGCAGTGTGTGGCGTGCAGCGGTGTGCGGCGTGCAGCAGTGTGCGACGTGCAGCAGTGTGTGGCGTGCAGCAGTGTGCGGCGTGCAGCAGTGTGTGGCGTGCAGATTTTCATTGGCGTGAAAAGAAACACGAGACACCCGCGCTTCGGACATTATGTAAAGTATTTCAGCAACAGATTCCAGCAACAAAGGCGCTTTATTAATTCATGTAGCCTGTGACAGAGAGGAAGATTGGATTCTGCGGTTCACCATCAAAAAGATGTTCTCTTTAAAGATACGTGCGTTTCCATCTGCTGAGCCAAATGTTCAGTAAAATGATTATTTGCCTTCGACAGTGTACATTACATTTATAAGGTTTGCTTTCTAGATTCTCCTGCCCCTGGCTTGCAAGTTTAAATGCCAAAACAACGCTTGCATGTTTCTGTGAGACAAATGCGAGATATTGAGACTGGATGAAACCACATCCTGTGCAAACATAAGAGTGATAATTGAATTTAACATTGAGCCTGCGAGTCCGGATCCCCCGGGGCTGTATTGACAGCAGGGATGAAAGGGCAGAATTCACACCAAGTCTGATTGACTCAAGCACCAAAGTGCACTCGGCGGTGAAGATTGTCGCATTGACTGGAAGACAAAAAAAAACAAGCATTGGCCACTAAAGCACTTAATGAGCCTTGACGCTTTTGCGACCTTATAAGTATTTAGTTATGCAACTGTTGCATGGCTAAACACTTATAAGTTCCCAAAAGCGAGACCTATTGGCTATGCCAATGCTTGTCATTTATATCGATTTAAAGACTGCTATGCTCTCATCTTATGGAGGACTCATTATTGTTAGTGTTGAGAAGTAAGTGATGGTACGGAGCACCAACCACCAGCTCAAGTTAAGCACTGAGTAAAACACTGAAAGGACAGTTGATCAGTGATTGGCATGGTCCTAATCTAACCGAAGGGAATGTGCTGACGTGCCTTCCTTGTGTATAGCGCGGTGACTAACGGGGATGTGCCCCCTCGCCGATGCAAGTACTGGCCCCATTCGTGCTGAGATCTTCCCTGCAGGGTGTCAAAGTGCATGTCTTTGTTAATTGCACGAGGACTTGCGAAAATGCTGTCCACAAGTAAATCTTTAGGAAACACAAACGAGCTCGCGCACAAGCCTCCTCCTGACTGATTACTTGCCATTAACAATAACTTGCGCAAATGTTTGTCTAATACCAAACTGCTCCCAACTCTGGCTTGGCGCACTTGTGTTTTTATATACTTATGACGGCGTTCATGTAGGTTTGTGCCTTCGGTTCAGTGTATGAGTTGGTGGTCATCCGTGCGTGATTGCACAATCTAAACCAGACTATCTTCTCACCAGGAGAGCAGCTGGCTTTGTTCACTCAGTGCTAGTTTGACTGAGGTAAGCGGTTTTGCTGGAGTTCTGCCTTCAGTTGTAGGGCTAATTGACGCTGCTTTTTACCCCAGCCAGGAATTTGTTTGATGCGACGAAGAGGGAGTGGGAGGGGGGAGTGGGGGCGGGCAGGCAGGCTGCCAAATGGTGCGCTTACCCCAGCCAGGAATTTGTTTGATGCGACGAAGAGGGAGTGGGAGGGGGGAGTGGGGGCGGGCACGCAGGCTGCCAAATGGTGCGCTGAAAGTGATCGCGATCGCGATCACATCACGGCGAAAGTGAAAGCAAATGAGTGCTTTCAGGCCTCCAAATGGTGCGCGCGCCCGGACGGTGCACATGCACTGTATTTGGAGGCCTGAAAAGCCACTGTTTGCACTTCCAAAACTCGCTTACTATAAGTCTCGCCAGAGCAGCGCTAAAGCGCTGGCTCAGGCGACACCTAAAAATGCCTGAGAAGGAAAAGTTCAGGGGTGCAAACCTGCAGGCGGTGTCTGAGGTTGTCGCAGGAGAACCACTGGACAAAGCTGTCAGCTGTAGCCGTGAGGGTTTCACAAGACTGGATACTGCTTTTGTGAAGTCCCACTGAACAGGATTTACTGCTGTGGAGAAGAACATAGCTGGAGCTGCCGCAAAGTCAGGCCGACTGGCGATGTACCTTGGCAAGGGGATTCCAGTCTCCTTTTGGTTCTCAAGGCACTTTTTAGTCAAAACATTTCCACATACCAAGTTTTGGATTTTGGCTATCTGGGCACTTTTAGTACTAAGGGTCCAGGACTTGGGAGGCACCACTTGCAGGGTTAGGACTGGGTCCAGGTATGGTCCAAGATGGTTGGAGCCTTTTCTGTCTCTGTTCAGGAGTCCAACCAACTAGCCCTTGGAGTCACTCTGGTATTCCTGGGTTCAAGAGGTGGAAGACAGCTCAAGCAGCAGGGCAGGGCAGGCCTATGAGGGTTCAAGGCAGGCTTCAGGCAGCAAAGCAGTTCCTCCAGGTGCAGAAAAGCAGAGATTTTACTTTGAAGTGCTTGGAGTTTTCTGCCTCCTCTTGCCTGGCTCCAGCCTGACTACAGGCACAAAGAGGTAGTGTGAAGTGCTTTATGGGAAGGCAGGGCACAGTGTATTTGATTTGTAAGTCAAGCTGTGCACAACTTCGCCTTCCCCCATCCTGCCAGTAATGGCCCATACGGGCACATCTAATCCCTCTATTGTTTGGCTGTCTGGAATGTCCAAAGGCCAACTACACCCAGTCTTTTGACCCAAGAACAGGCTGCAGGCACCAAATTGTTAGGACAAGAGAATGCCAACTTTCTAGAAGTGGCATTTTCAAAACTGTGATGCAAAATCCAACTTTACTATTAAAATGAATTTTATATTGCCATTTCTCAGACACCAAACTTGAATTTCCTATTTGCTCTCAATAAAACTTTAGCACTTGTTAAATGTGATAATAAGGCAACTAAGTTTTATCGTATGTGAGTGGTAGGCCTCACAGTAGTGTAAAAAAAATGAATTTAGGAGTTTTTCACTACCATGACAACTTTAAAGTACATGTCTAACCTTTTAATTACAATGCACTCTGCCCTATGGGTTGCCTAGGGCCTACCTTAGAGGTGGATATGTAATAAATTAATAAAAGGGGAGTTTAAGGCTTGGCAAGGGGGCTATTTTGCAGAAACAACCATGGATGGACAGAATGCAGAACAATGTCATACAATCACCCCAGTACAGAGATCTGGGCCTAAATCCATCTTTTTTTTGCTCCCCATGCCATTCCAGTTTGAACCCAGCCGTACGCAAATCAGTCTTGACCCTGCACCCAATGAGAACCATCCAGCCCGAACTGCCAGGCCAGATCCTCCCGGGACTGGACACAAGCATCCTAGGTCCGGTTTCGGGGTTTCACCCCTCATCAGCCAGGGTAGCTTGACTCCAGTGGCATGGAGAGTACGGTACCCGAGTCTGCGCATACCCGTCCCACTCGGGGTGACATATTAAAAAAAATACATGGATGGACTGAATGCAGAAAAATGTCATACATTCACCCCCGTACAGAGATCTGGGCCTAAATCCATAGTTTTTTTGCTCCCCATGCCATTCCAGTTTGAACCCAGCCATATGCAAATCGGTCTTGATCCTGCTCCCAATGGGAACAGTACAGCCCGAACTGCCAGGCCAGGTCCTCCCTGGACTGGAAACAAGTGCTCTCGGACCGGTTTCGTGGTTTCACCCCTCTTCAGCTAGGATAGCTTGACTCCAGTGGCATAGAGAGCACTGGACTGCCTAAATCCATCGTTTATTTGGTCCCAGGTTGCTTGTCTCCAGGCCAGGGAGGACCTGGATTGGCAGTTCGGGCTGGACTGTTCCCACACGGAACAGGGTCAAGACTGATTTGCATATGGCTGGGTCCAAACAGGGGTGGTGTCGTGAGCAAAAGAATGATGGATTTAACCCAGATCCTTGTGACTGGGGGTGAATGTTTGCATTGTCCAGCATTCCGTCCATTAATTGTTTCTTTTGCATATGTGACGCTAAGTGGGAAGGGTATACCCAGACATGGTCCCCTTGCTCACTACAACACTGTTTTTGAGCTAGCTTGGTTGATGAAGGGTGATGCCCTGAAACCGGTCCAAAGATGCTTGTCTTCGGTCCAGGGAGCACCTGGCTTGGTAGTTCGGGCTGGACTGTTCCCACAAGGAACAGGGTCAAGACTGATGTGCATATGGCTGGGGCCAAACTGGGGTGGTTTGGTGAGCAGAAGAATGATGGATTTAACCCAGATCCTTGTGACTGGGGGTGAATGTTTGCATTATCCAGCATTCCGTCCATCAATTGTTTTTTTTGCAAGGGGGCTATTTTGCCAAGTCGAATTGGCTGTCCACAGCTGCCTGCAGGCTGCAATGGCAGACCTGAGTCATGTTTTAAGAGGCTACTTAAGTGGGTCGCACAATAAGTGCTGCAGGCCCACTAGCAGAATGTAATTTGCCAGCCCTTGTTATATGGTATACCACTATACTAGGGCCTTACAAGTAAGTTAAATATGTTGATCAGGTTTAAACCAATTTTACAATATTTGAGAGAGTAAGCACAAGCCCTTTAGCACTGGTTTGCAGTGGTAAAGCGTGCAGAGCTCCAAGGCCAACAAAACAGAATTCAGCAAAAATAGCAGGGGTGGAGGCGAAGTGTTTGGGGGTAACCCTGCAGAGAGGGTCAGGTCCAACAAATATCTGTGAATTTGGTAAGAGGTTCCAGAGTCAGGGCAAAAATAAGTAGGGAAAGAAGACACCCATGTCTGGTTCCCCCTTCAGTAGTTATGGACCTCGTAGCAATTCCATTAACCCTTACAAGGGCTCTCGGAGCTGGATAACTTTCAAGGGTCAATGAAGTCATACTTGTATAGCGCAGCAAATCACTCCAAAGGGAATCCAGATACTGTGCTGCAGGTATCAGTCAAAGAGCCAGGTCTTGAGTTCCTTCCTGAAGTTGGTCAGCGAGGGTGCAGAGCGGAGGTGAAGGTGTTCCAGGCTTTGGTGGTGAGGCGGGAGAAGTAGCGCGCTTCGACGCGGCAGCGGGCGATACGTGGTATCTGTGCGAGGGCGAGGTGTGTGGAGCTGAGATTTCTAGTCGGTCGGTGGAAGTGCAGGCAGTGGTAGGCTGGTCCTTGGTCGTGGAGGGCTTTGTGTGCATGGGTTTGAAAGCTTGTAATGGCCTCTATTCTGGAAGGGGAGCCAATGGAGCTCTTTCAGGTGCTGGCTGATGTGTGTACTCTTGGGCAGGTTGAGGATTAGTCTGTGTGCCGCGTTCTGGAAAGTTTGGAGTCTTTGCATGAGTTCGGTGGTGATGCATGAATAGAGTGCGTTGCCGTAGTCCAGTCAGCTGGTGGCGAGGGCCTGTGTCACAGTTTTCCTTATGCTGAAGGGGAGCCATCTGAAGACTAAGCGAAGCATGCAGATTGTGTGGAAGCAGGCTGAGGAAATGGGGTTGACCTGATGTTTCATGGTGATTTTGCTGTCCAGGATGATGCCAATGTTACTGCCGTGGCTTTCAGCGTGGGGGTTTGTCCGAGCTCTGGATCACATCTCATGGAAGGACTGCCATTGACCCTCATGTGATCCATTCCTGTCACGGGCACTAGGCCCAGGCACACAATTGGGGGTAGCACTTTTATCGAGACAAGTGGGGGAATGCTGGGTGGTAGGAATTTTGTGGACGCCTGCACATTTTTGTAGTTTATGTCACAGAAATGTAAGGAAAATTATTGTTTTTATTCAATGTTTCAGATTTGCAGGGTATTCTGGGTAAGAAAACATTGGGGGATCCATGCATGTGATATCTCCCTGGATTCCCTCGGATGTCTTCTTTTTAGAAATGTCTGGTTTGATAGGTTTCCCTGATGGTTGCCAACCCCAGGACTAATACTACACCTACCACAGTTATCATTTTCGCCACAAATGTTTTGGGCCCTTCCCTGTCGCGGGTACTTGGCCCACCCACCCAAGTGAGGTACCATTTTTTTAGGCAACCTGGGAGAATCCTGTTTGGGAGGCTTTTTGTGCTGGCATGGTGAGCCCACACCTTTCTCCCACAGAAATGAGAGGAAATTGTGACTTTGTAGCTAAATTTGAGGTTTGCAGGGAATTCTTGGTAAGAACATGTTGGGGGGATCTACATAAGCCGCACCTCTGACTCACCTGAGTGTCTACTTTTCAAAAATGTCTGGGTTTGGTAGACTTTGCTAGATGGCTGCTGAGCCCGGGTCCATAGACGAAGGTGCCCGCATGCAAAATCAGGTCGTCTTGTAATAGATCATTTTGATATCTCCACAATACATCTTGGGCCCTTCCCAGTCATGGGCACTTGGCCCACACAGACAAGTGAGGTACCTTTTTTCTTGAGAGACTTGGGGAAATGCTGGGTGCTAGAAAATTTGTGGTTCCATGAAGGTTCCAGGACTTTTTTTTTACAGAAATGCAAGGAAACTGTGTTTTTAGGCAAAGTTTGAGTTTTGCATGGGATTCTGAATAAAAACACCTAGTAAGAGTCACAAGCACCCCATCCTGGATTCCCCTAGGTGTCTAGTTTAAAAAAAATTTCAGGTTTAGTGGGTTTCCCTAGGTGCCAGTTGAGCTAGGGCCTAAAAGCCAAAGCTAAATACTTTGCAAAAAATGGGTCTGTTTTGAGTGGAAAAATGAGATGTATCCATGTTGCATTTTGGGCCATTTCCTGTCGCGGGCAATAGACCTACCCACACAAGTGAGGTGCCACTTTTATCAGAATACTCAGGCGAATGCCGGGTGGGAGGAAGTTTGTGGCTCCCTGCAGATTCCAGAACTTTCCATCACAGAAATGTGAGGAAAATGTGTTTTGTTAGTCAAAGGTTGAAATGAGATTTGCAAGGCACTCTGTGTAAAGCAAACTAGTAAGAGCCACACAAGTCACCCTTTGCTGGATTCCACAGGTGTCTAGCTTTCAGAAATATACACGTTTGCTAGGTTTCCCTAGGTGTGACCTGAGCTAGGGACAAAATTCCACAGCTTCACACTTTGCAAAAAACAGGTTAATTTTTAGTGGAAAATGTGATGTATGCTTGTTGCGTTTTGGGCTATTTCTTGTCGCTGACACTAAGCCTACCCAAAAAAGTGAGGTACCATGTTTAACAAAAGACTTAAGCGAATGCTGTGTGGAAGGAATTTTGTGGCTCCGTACAGATTCCAGAACTTTTCATCACAAAAATGTGAGGAAAATGTGTTTTTTGTTGTTGTTGTTGAAGTTTGAGGTTTGTAAGGGATTCTGGGTAAAACAAGCTAGTGAGAGCTATGCAACTCACACCATCCTGGATTTTCCTAGGTATAAAGGGCCAGATGTATCAAACGTTTTACTGTTCACAAACGGGCCAATTCACAGAATTGGCCCGTTAGCGAACGGTAAAAAGCCTTTTGGGATGTATCATCTCAAAAGGCATTCATAAAATAGGGAATCACAATTTTTGCGATTACATATTTTGCGAAAGCAAGAAGATATTTCTCTTATGAAGTTAAGGTACTTCAGCCCCTTTCCAGATGATGACAGTGTAGAGAAATGGCTGGCTGACATCATGGAATGTATGATGTCAGCCTGAGGTGGAATGTTTGTGATCAAACTGGAGATACGGTTGAGCTGGGAGCTCAGCTGGATTGTCGCTGTAAATAAATCTTCTCATTGAATCAAACTACTTCTAATGAAATCTTTACATTGGCGATGAGTTATAAGCCTGTGCAGGGGGCAGAGAGCGACAAATCCACCCCTGGAAGAAGTGAACCTGCGTGTCAAAACGTAAGGCAAGTGTTCACAATTTAATTTTTAAAGGAAGAGGAGGATTGGAAGAAAAAGCAGAAAAGTGTAAAGACAGTGCTGCGCAAATTAAAAAGGGACACTGCTGCGCATATTTTAAGGCCACTTTGATGAGAAGGTGTTAGCTGCTTATTTTCTTGTTTGTTTGGCACACCGGCGCGATTATCGGCGCGCGTGCTACCAACTTGATTTACTGGATTTAAGTAAGTGCCATCTAAGCCTCTTGAGCGTGTCTTATGCTGACTGAGCTGGCAGAGCTTGTAAATTCATGGTATGCGGCGTAGGGCTGTTAAATTTGTGTGATTACAGCACAAGACTGTTTGTTGAGCAAGGCGATATAAAGAACTACCAGTGTTTTCTTTTGTGGCCTGTTTTAGCTTACATTACGATTTTTGGGTGAAAAACAAGTGACCGTGTGTAGTCAAGTGATGATTTTCAAACAAGACCATGTAACGAAGTGAAACGCTGCTTCACGAGCGATATTGTGCGCGATCACTTTGCTGCATGCGATGCGCGCTGGAGCTTCGAAAAATCCATCGAGACATACGACGCGTGCGGGACATACGACGCGTGCGGAAGTCACCAGGGAATTGCAATTACATTGCTAGACTCGTGGCATGCGATGCGTGTTGAAGGTCCAAGGAACTGTTGTATCACTACATGCGATGCGCGATGAATATATATTCTGGAATATTAGTTAAAAGGAGCCTACCAGTCTGTCAGCTATCGGAGCAGTCGTGTTTCTGGTCCTGTGTTTATTTAGTCTGCGAAGGAGCGTCTCGTTCCTAGAAACAGAGGAGGGACAAAAAGTTCTATAAAGAAAAGAAAAAACATAAGAATAAAGGAAGGACTATGTTTCTTACAGTGGAGATGGTAAAAAACTGACAAAGGTCATCGTAAACATCGAGAAGAGAAGAAAAACACATTGCAGTCATTATAAACAGTGGAGTGCATGTTAAATTGTTTTTCTTTTGTTGTTTTAGATTGTTATGTTAATTTCTTATATTAGTTTATTATCTTAGATTGTTATTTTATATTCCTAATTTAAAATGGTTGATCAGAGCATGGCGCCACCTCCGCCATTTTTAGCTTCTCCTGGGGATCCCCCTTTTCCGTGGAAGCAATGGAAGAAATTGTTCTTTACATATATATTGGCTATAGGTGGAGATAGGTATGGTCCACTTAGGCGCCAAGCTATTTTATTGCATCATTTAGGTATAGAAGGGAGGAGAATCTATGAGGATTTACCTGAAGTGTCATTAGGAATGGGAGATGGGCAACCGAACAATGTGTTTGAAATGTCTGTACAAATGTTAGACATACAATTTACTCCTAAGACGAACTTGGTGTTAGAACGTCACAAGTTCTTTTCTAGGGTACAGAAAGCTGAGGAGAATATTGCGTCTTATGTGGCTACCTTAAGGGGATTGGCATTATCATGCCACTTTGAACAATTAACTGATTCTTTGATCAGAGATCAAATTGTACGTTGTACTAATGATAAGGGGATAAAAGAAAGGTTATTAACGAAAGATCCTAATTTAGAAGAAACTATAAAAATCGCTAAAGGGATGGAGCATATGGCTATATGGTTGAAAGAAATAGATGACACTAGTTTGGAAAAGAAAAGCAATGTCGTAGCTGAAGTAAATGTTCCCCAAGTAGTGAAAAAGAATGCAGAAAAAAGTACAGATACTAAGGTAATAACTGATTACAAGAAAAAAATGGAATTTGGGGCAAGGCAAAAAAGTACAAATTGGAGAGAAATAAAATGTTTTAGATGTGGCACTCCAGGGCATTTGGCATCTAGTACAACATGTGCAGCCAGATCCACCTTATGCAGGAGGTGTGGAATGAGAGGGCATTTTGCAAAGATGTGCAAAACCAAAATGGGAAATAGTGATACAAAGAAAGTTCAATTAATAGATCAAGAGGTCGATGACATATGTGTACATTTTCAAGAAATAACTTTGACAGTGAATAGTGTGCAAGAAAGTTTTGATGACAATGGTATGACAATAGTGAAACCCTGGGGTGTGAAATTAGAGAGTAGTGTCAAATTATAGAAGCCGCATAGTGATATTTTGTTTGATGGATGTCCTATAAGAGTGTTAATAGATTCAGGGAGCTTGTTCACTCTTATTTCTAAAGAGACTTATTGCAAACTCAATGATTCTTCGTTAATGAAGTCTGATATTAAGGCTGTGGGGTATGCTGGAAGGAAAATAGAGATTTTGGGCTTTAGATGGGCAACAATAAGTTTTAAAGACAAGAGAGTTTTTGGGAGAATGTATGTAAATGATTATGGTTCAGATCTCCTTGGTTGGCGACATCAATATGATTTAGGGATAATCATCAACCCTTCTGCTAAAGAACCAATATTGTTAGCCGAACAGGATAAAATAGAGGAAATTTCTGCGGGAAATTGTGAAGATTTGATGAAGAAGTTTCCTAAGGTGTTTTCAGATGAATTGGGTCTGTTGAAGGGGTTCTCTCATAAAATCATTTTGAAGCATAATGTAGTACCGGTGGTACATAGAGTGAGGAATGTCCCAAACTTGACGAAACAAGCCTTGAATGATGAACTAAATAGGTTGTTAGAACAACAAATTATTGAACCAATAGAGGCATCGGAATGGTTGGCTCCCATCGTCGTGGCACCCAAGGGGGATGGGAAGATTCGCTTATGTATTGACTTGGGAGATTTAAACAAGTGTATATGTATAGATAGGCAACCATTACCGAATATTTCTGAGATGCTAACCATGGAAGGAAAGGGAGTTATGTTCAGCGTGCTGGACATGTCCTCTGCTTACCATCAAGTGAATTTACATGAGAAGTCACGACATTTAACATCTTTCGTTACTCCGTTGGGGGCCTTTCGCTACAAGAGGATGCCTTTCGGATTGGCATCAGCATCTGCTGTTTTTCAGAGAGTGATGAAGAACATTTTTGGCGACTTAGAGCATGTATTGTGCTTCCAAGATGATGTGCTAATTGTAGGAAGTAGTGACCGTAGTCATGATGAGCTGTTTGAAGAGGTCATGTTTAGGTTAGAAAAATATGGATTGACTGTGAAGAAGGAAAAATGTCAGATAAGGAAAAAGGAAGTTACTTACTTGGGACACACCATAAGTGCTAAGGGAATTAGTCCTAAGAAAAGTATTATAACTGCTGTGGAGAATGCTCGGAGACCTGAATCTAAAGATGAATTGAAATCATTCCTTGGTTTAGCGGAATATTGTTCGAAGTACGTCAAAAACTTCACAGAAATTGTTGAGCCTTTAAGGAAATTGATGAAAAAGGGTGTGGAGTACAATTGGACAAGTGATTGTGAGAATTCTTTTCTTGAAATAAAAAGATCTATTGTGTGTGCTCCAACGTTGGGCCATTTTGACGTAACAAAAAGGACATATATAACTACTGATGCAAGTGGAGTTGGTATTGGGGCTGTACTAACTCAAGTTCATGAAGGAGTAGAGGGTGTCATTGGATTTGCATCAAGGAGGTTACAGGGAGCGGAAATTTCTTATTCTGTAATTGAGAGGGAGACCTTGGCTTGTTGTTGGGGAATTAACCATTTTAGATTTTATGTGTGGGGAATTCCTTTTAAATTAAGAACAGATCATAAGCCTCTGACGTATATCTTCAAAGAGGGTCGAGGTCTTGAAGGAAATGTCACACCTCGGATTACAAGGTGGTTATTGGGTGAGTTGGAATACAATTTTGAAATTGAGTTTGTTAAAGGGAGCAACAACGTTGTTGCTGATTTTTTGTCAAGAATGCCTGAAGAAGGCGTGGTTTCATGATGTTGAAGTGTTATCAATTGAAGGAGAGTTGTGTTGCTGCTAATGAATGGACATCTGCTAGAGAAAGTGATGATATCATGAGGGAAGTTGAAGAAAAGGTTGTACATGGATGGGATGTTGAAGATGCTCAGAGAGCTGATTTAAAGGAGTATTTTAAAGTCAAAGAAGAGTTAAGCATTGTATGTGGGAAACTCAGGAGGAGGAATCAGATTGTTCCTTCCACCGTCATTCGGCCTAGAATTCTCAACATCATTCATGAAGGTCATTTAGGACGTAGTGCTATGAAAAGAAGGGTCAGAGAGATGTTTTGGTGGCCAGGGGTCGATCATGATGTTGAGGAAAAAGTAAGGAATTGTATAGCGTGTGCTAATAGTGACAAGTCCAACGTAGTCAGGCAACCACCATTGGAAATGATGAAATTTCCTAGTAAGCCTTGGGAAAAATTGGCGATTGATTTTTTGGGGCCTGTGGCAAAGTTAGGAGCTATGAATAAGTTCATTATTGTACTCGTGGATTACCATTCCAAATGGTTTATGGTCAAGGTTGTGCCAGAGGTAAGCACATCTGTAGTTATAGATTTTTTGGAAAAGACCTTTATGGATGAAGGTTTGCCAAAGGTCATTGTCTCTGATAATGGGGTACAATTTGTATCTAAAGAAATGGTGTCATATCTAAAGGGTTTAGGTATTGTGCATGAGAGAGTGGCATTGTTCCGTCCACAGGCGAATGGCCTTGTGGAGAGGGTGAATAGGCTGATAATGGAGAATGTTCAACTGTCATTGGCAAATCAGTTATCGTGGAAGAAAGAATTGAGGAGGTTGATGTGGTCGCATAGAGTCACACCTAATTCTTCTACCGGAATTGCACCATTCATTTCTCTCAAGGGGAGGATTCCAAATTCGAAGGAGTGTCCTGTGTGGTTGAAGAATGATGTGGAAATTGAGGTGGATAGAGAAAAAAGAAAAAGAAAAGTAATGGAGGAAAGTAGGAAAAATGTTTTATACTATAACAAAAGAATGGGAGTGAAAAGATCTGTGTTGAGGTCGGGAGATTGGATTGTGGTACGGAAGAAAGGTTTTGTTCATAAAGGGGAAAGTAAATATTCTAATCCTTGTAGGGTTAAAGAAGTCAAACGTAATGTTGTGATTTTGGAAAATGGAACTGTTAGAAGTATGGGTGACGTGTGTAAAGTAAGAAATAATTTGTAGTGCTTATAGTTTAAAGTAAGAAGTAATTTGTAGTGCTTATAGTTTAAAGTACAACCAGACTTGATTGTGTTAATTCTAATGGGAACTGCTTTAAAGGAAAACAAAATGTGTGTGTATTATGAGGGGGAAGATGTGTAGAGAAATGGCTGGCTGACATCATGGAATGTTTGATGTCAGCCTGAGGTGGAATGTTTGTGATCAAACTGGAGATACGGTTGAGCTGGGAGCTCAGCTGGATTGTCGCTGTAAATAAATCTTCTCATTGAATCAAACTACTTCTAATGAAATCTTTACAGACAGTCATCTTCCTTCAGGTATAACCGAGGCCTCCAGATGACTCGTGCCCCCTTCAGCTTAAACCCCTTTGGCCCCTCCATTGCTTTATTTGTCACTGGCTCCCCAACTTCTCCTGGCAATCCATCCTCAAAGAGTGTCCCACATTATCCATAGCTTCTCTGGCATTTGCTAGGCTCACCTGAAGCCGCTTGACTTCCTCAGCATACTTCTTAGCTTGTCTCACTGGCAGGGAGAACCCCTTCCTCCCCTTTCTAATTGTCTGCCATCGCATATGTGAGATCTGGATGGAAGGGTTGCTGACAGCCTCATCTCCCTGTTGTGGCTCTTCTTCCAAGACTAGGGCTTGTTAGCAGCAGTTCTGACAAGATGTCTCTGGTCATGCCATTTGAAAATCAGCCTGTAGGAATGCGCCCATTGAAATGATCTGTTTTGTGTGCAAAGAAAACCTGTGATCTCTTTTATTTCTCTTCTATGTTGGAGCATTGAGGCTGCCAGGTCGTTATAGAGCTGTATTTTATGGCCTTGACATGAGCAACGGCGGCCGCCACAAAACAATAGTGGGAGGGTGTCAGAGGGATGTGGGGGTTGGGGGACAGAGAATTTAGGGTAAAATAACAAAAAGAATAACATTTAAACAAAAAAACCTCTCGCTGCCGCTGACTGTGCCTCGGTGCTTCTCTCCCAGAAGTCACTGGGAAAGCACAGGCTCTCCACCCAACAGATGCTGCTCTCATACTATGAGAGCAGTGCCAGGATTGGTCTCAGCGGCCTGGTCTGTCGCTGAGACAGTGCCTGGAAGACTGTGACTTTTCTCCAACACGGCTGTGCAACATAGCTGGTTTGGAGAAATAGAAGGCCGGCATAACTGACATGAACACTTGTGAGTGCCCACACCTCCTCCCTGTCATGGCTCAGCCCAGCCCTACACATGTATGCCAGAGCCAGACACCAAAAAATGAAATGCCATTATTTTATTATCATTTTATTTTTGTGTGACTGACTCTGACATGTGGGGCGACGCTCCTCCGCCATTATGGAAGAGTCGCCCCTGGACATGAGGCCCTGTTCATGGACCTAACCAGTGACATATTCTCTTCCACTTCATAAAAGAAGTGAACGCCGGTCAGAATGGCTGGTGGGGCTTCTGTTCGCTGGTTTCCATAAGCTGTTCGAAGTGTATGATCGAGGGGATCATCCGGACAGTTGATATATGATGACGAAGGTCCTGAACAAGAGCCTGAGTGTCTGAACCTTCTTCTCCCCACGGTAGACCACTTGATCTAATGTTGCAGGATCTTGACCTGTTTTCAAGATGTTCTTGTTTTAGGCCTAGTGTGTTGTAGTGTGTCAAGATTCTCCCAATTAATTCCTCAGAGGATTAGACAATCTTGTGTGTAGAAAAATGGCTTCCACAGGACATAGTATGGCCCCTTACTGCTCGTTAGGCCCTGAGGGTTTCTGCCTGCATCTTTAAAAAAACAAAAAAATCTGTTTTTATTGATTATTAAATTAAAAGCATTTGATACAATCGTGATTGCTCACTGTAAAGTGTAATCATTATTCAAGAAAGTGTCATGTTGAAATACATTAAAGAAACTGTCACAGCTCGATATCAGAATAACAGATAATAGCAGCCTGGTGTGTGACAATTGGTTGGAGTAACACATTTTCCAAGGCCACGTCCATGTCCATCGATGCCCCAGCCGTTGACTGTGCACAAGGCCCTGTCCCTATCCCCCATCTATTAGTGTGTGTAAAAATTCTGGGGGTGCCAGTACTCAACCCCTTAGTATAGAATGTTTTCTGAGATGACACGTTAGTGTGTGGATCAGGCTTCTTACCCCACCCCTGTGGGCACTATGCCTGAGCTCACCGGGGAAGTGAAGGAATTGCGAAGGGTATCTATGTATACTTTGTATAGGCCCCAGATATCCTTGGGACGCGCACCGCTGGGTAACGTGCTGGAGTGTACTTCACTATGAGTGTTGGAGTAGGCTAAACTGCTCAACCAGCCCTGCAACATAGGAGAAGTCCTGCGACCCTAGTATAGTGCGACCTTCCTCTATGCTAACAATAGGCTAAGGGATGCAAATCTCCGGAGTGTTTTAGGGAAATTCACCCTGTATCCCAGGAGTGCTACTTCCGGAGTTGAAACAAGGGTGAGCCCAGTCATGTCTCCTAATGTTGAGTGCACTAGCTCCCAGAAGGAGCGTATGTTTGGACAGGTCCAAGTAAGGTGGTCAAAATCTGCACATTGGGCACGCATTTCCGGCATGTATGCGGTCTCCTGGGATCAAGTTTATGCATCTTAGCCGAGGTTATGTAAATTCTATGTAGAAACTTGTAGTGTAACAGTTTATGTCGGCTGTTCAAGGAGACTTCTTTCGTGGCTTTACAGCATATGGCCCAGTTGATCGGGTGACCCAGATCAGCCTCCCAGTCCCCACGGAGCTTGTCGTCCATAATAGGGATCTGCGTGGCGCAAACCTTGTAAAGTTTGGATATGATGTGTACTCCGCTTTCATTCTCAATGAGGAGGGACAGAGGGGCGAACGAGTCCGGCTCTAAAGGGAAGCTGCTGATCGTAGCCCGCAATGCCGAGTACAGTCGCTTAAGAACAAATCTGTCCATGAACGTGGCCTCTTGGAACCAGGCTTCCTCTGAGGGCGAAAAAATTTGACCGCCTCGGTACAAGGCACCTATCGTTGAAATGCAATACTTGGTCAATGTGCGCTGCACAAGTCTCTCGCCTGTGATGGGAACCTAGCGTCCATTAGCAAGAGGGAGGGCCAACAAGTATAGCACCGGAGTGCCAGTGTAACGCTGAAGTTTGCTCCACGCCCAGCTAGTTGTCGAAAGTTTGTATGTCAACAGGGTCCCTTGGTACGCCTTTGGGCAGGACGGTAGCTATCCGCTCAGGAAGGACAAAGTCCACCTCAGGGCGCAGAAACGCTATCCTAGCATCCGGGTGGTATCATGCAAAGGAAAAACTACATTGTGCTACTAGATAGTATAAATGAAAATCCGGCACCCCAAACCCGCCCCTGTCATATGGTAAGGTGAGTACCTTCCAGCGAACAGGCGGCTGTTTACCACTCCAGACCAGCCTGATGAGATGTGATCGCAATTTTAAGAAAAAACTATTTGAGAGGGGAATGGGGATATTATTGAAAAGATATAAAAAATTAGGGAGGACCACCATTTTAATTATGGCTACTCTGCCTGCGATGGAAAGTGGGAGTCGCAGCCATTTCTCCACTTGAGTCTCCAGTGCCCCTACTGCCCGTCCATATTTAAGGCGAATAATCTGGTCCGAGTCTAAGTGCACATGTATGCCAAAATATGTGACTGTATCTGAGCCCCATTCCAGAGGGAATTCACAAGCCCAGGGAGTCGTGCAGGCCATCAAGGGAAAGATAATAGATTTGTGCCAGTTAATGCCCAAACTGGAGTGTAGACCAAAACGAAGGATCTCTCGAATAAGCGGGTCTAGATTTCGGTGGGGTTCCCTGACATACAGGATAGTATCATCAGCGTATAATGAAACCAAAAGGGGGCCAGTATTAAATTGTAGTCCCCTGTGTAGGTGCTGTTGTTGAAAATATCGTATTAACGGATCCTTGGAGAGAATGAATAAGAGGGGCGATAGAGGGCACCCTTGGTGTGTGCGGCGCGATAATGGGAATGGACTAGAGAGTTTGCCGTTTATGCGAAGTCTTGCCGTGGGTCGAATGTTGAGCAAAGCTGTGGTGACTATAAAACCAGCCAGCATGCCCATGCGATGCATGATAGACATAAAGAAAGGCCCCTCTAGAGTGTCAAAGGCCTTTTCCGTGTCAAGAAGTATCGCTGCAGCTGGAACCTCGGGGCTGATCCTGTGGAGGACCGCGAACAAGGTTCGCAGATTCAAGGAGGTCGAGTGGTGAGGGACGAAACCAGATTGTGCCGGGGATATAATGAATTCCATTAATTGTGATAGTCTATTGGCAATAATTTTTGCAAGTATTTTATCATCTATATTAAGTAGAGAAAGTGGCCTGTAGGATCCGCAGAGGGAGGGGTCCTTACCGGGCTTGGAGAGAAGAATAATTGCTGCTTCACTTAGTGTGGGGGAAAGGATCTGTTTTTCCAGGGCCTCAGCATACACTTTGATCAATTGTGGCACCAACAGGTCCTGGAAGGCCATGTAAAACTCCCCGGTGAAGCCGTCTAGGCCAGGGGCGGAGGAGCCCCGAAGCACTTTGATAGTTCCAAGTACCTTATTCTCAGTGATAGGCTCTGCCAGGAAGTCCTTCATATCTTTTTCTTGATATACAAGAGCAACTTCTGAGAGATAGGCTTCCTGTGCGGTAGGGTAACGGCCCAGTCTCGAGGTGGCTAATGTAGTGGAGTAAGACCTAAATTCATCACGAATATCAGTTGTGGATGTAACTAGAGTCTCTGTGGAGGAGAGAATCTCAGTGATGTACGCTTTGTTGTAAGGTGGCCTGAGTATCTGAGCCAGCGTTCGACTCGGGCAGTCGCCCTCTTCATGACGTAGGACACTTTGATATTTGCTCAAATACAGGATCTCACGATCAGCTGTGTCACTGTATTCCGAGAGGAGGGCCAGCCGCTTGCCCACCAAGGTAGCTGTAGGGGCATGTCGAGTCTTGTTGTCCAGCTCTGTGAGCTCACCCTCTAGTCTCGTCAATGTTGTGCATAGAGCTTTAAGCACTCCTGCGTGTTTGGAAATGCACCACCTCGAATGTAAGCCTTGAACCCCTCCCCTAGCCCAGCCCAGGTGTCCACCGAGCCGGTGTTAATAGCGAAGTATCCTTCCATGGCCTCTCTAACCTCATGGCAGAATAGGTCATCGAGGAGGGCGCGACTAGGGAACCTCCATTGCTTTTTAAACCTCTCTGGTCGAGGGACACAGAGACAGAGCTGGAACGGAGAATGATCTGAGTATGTCCTGGGGAAAATATTCAGTGCATGATACCAGGAGGAAACACCAGGGGAGAGTAACCAAAGGTCAATTCAGGTCCATGTGTTGTGTTGGCCCGAATAATGTGTGAAATTGGTAAGAGAAGGGTTGCGTCTGCGCCAGATATCTATCAACGAAAAATGGTAACATAGTTCAAGGAGAGCGTGCCACGCCCGGGGCTTAGTGTCTTGTTATGTGGCCGTACTATCCAAGTCGGTGTTTAGAAGGAGATTAAAATCCCCACCCACCAGCATCAGACTTGACTCCAATTTGGAGAGCTGTGCGTTTAGAGTATTGAAGAATTCCGGGGAATCAGTGTTCGGGTCATAGACACATATTAATGTAACCTTGTGACCCATCAATGATCCAACTACAATGGTATACCTACCCGCTCTATCACTGACGACCAACTGGCCGCTAAATGGGACCCTCTTGTGTATAAGAACCGCCGTTACTCTCGCATTATTACTAAAATTAGGGAAATACCTGTGTACGCCCCAGCTCGAGGCAAAACGTGCAGGGTCTGATACTGGCAAATGTTTCCTGCAGGAAGGCGATGTCTACATTATGTCAGATTAAGTAATGAACAACCTGTCGTCATTTACGTTTGTCATGTAGACCTCGGACATTCCAGGATATCAAGGATAAATTGGAGGGGCCTTCAGTTAAACCTGGCTGCGCTTTCAGAGTTTCTTGAAATATCTAAAACGATCGAGCGCCATTGTGGAAAAGTAGACCAAGCCAGTGAACAACAATAGAGATAATCAACAATAATAATGTGTGAACAACCCTCCCCCCTCAACCCCCACCCAGCCTCACTACAATAAAGGCAAGGCAGACCCCGCAATAAAAACCAGAGACAGAGTACCAATTATCCTTACAGTGGAACAGCACTACTTTGAAGTGGTATATCAGGCCCAACCAAAATAAACCCAAGGTATATACCAAGAGGGGTGGCAACGCCACGCCCGTCGACCAACTATGTGTGACATATTAAACTGGTGCATAGTACAATCCCCATGCAGTCTAGTGAAAGTAAGTGTCAGCAGGACAGCAGTGTCATCCAACTCCGGAGCCTGAGAACAGATCCACACTCGCAACTGAACAACTATGTGGAGGAGAGGACCCACTCCCATCATCATTTGTCTGATCATTATTGTGTTTATAGGTGCAATAGAATTCTTGGACCACGTTGGGATTATCAAAGATGCGCACTGCGCCTCCAGCCTCTACCCTAAAACGAGCAGGATACAGGATGCCGTATTTGAGGCCAAGGTTCCTGAGGGCAGCTTTTACTCTGTTATACTTGCGCCGGCCCTCCTGCACCATAACAGTGAAGTCTGGATAGAGAGCAATTTTGGAGCCCTGCCAGATAGTGTTCCCACGCTCTCTTGTCAAGCGTAGTGCCGTGTTACGATCCCGGAAGTTCATAATGCGGGCAATAAGAGGGCGCGGGGGAAGGCCCGGGGTAGCCGTGGCCCCAATGTGTGGTGGGCCCGCTCAACCACAAAGCCAGGCATGAAAGACTCCCTCCCAAACAGATCGGACAACAGGATCTCCACAAAGAGGTCAAGTCGGCCCGTGGAAGTTGACTCAGGCACCCCAAGGATGCGAACGTCGTTGCACCGGCTGCGCGCCTCGAGGTCCTCGTTCTTAATGGCTACCTCTTTTAGTATACACTCCACCCTTTCCAGTCTTTTAGCCGATTGTGCTGTGCCGTCTTCAATGTTGGAGATACGCGCCTCTGCTATATCTAGGCATCTGTCATGTACTTGGATCTTGGCCCCCATCGATTCTAGAGTTTTGTCGAGGGTGTCGAAGCGCCCATCCAGTGCCCGGAAGCCAGCTCTCATCTCCTGGAGCCACGCATTCGGAGGGGCAGAGGAGGCATCAGCACGGTCGGAGCTTGGGCCACTTTCCGCCATGTCGGGTCCCCCCTCAGTGATCTTCTCCACGATTTTCTCAAACAGGAGCATCTTTTGCTTCGGGGCCTCGCGGCCCATGCAGCTATATAGTGCACTGAATCTGGCCAGCAAGCCACGAGTGCTGCAATTATGTGGCAGGGGAGACAACTGTAGCCAAGGCAGAGATAGCGCAAATGAGCCGCCTCAAGTACACGGGCCCACCAGGTCACCACAGCAGCTGTTAACTTGCCTGCACTATTTTAGCCCACCATGTCACAGAACCGGGCCCCAGGCATCATGGTGGCATATTGTGGGCCCACTAGTGCAGTGTCTAGGCTGGCGGACGAAATCTACCACGCCACTCAGGCACACATCCGGCTGGCCAAAATAGAAGCACCATGAATCTAGTATCTTATGGTGTGGCGCAGCGGGGGACCGGGCCGGGAGCCAGCAACGTTGACGGGCCCAGAGTTCACCAAGAGATGAGCACACCACTTTCTGTGCAGTCGCGGTGTCGCCATGTGGAATAGCGCTGTATCGTGGTCAGCGATAGTAAGGGCCTGTTACCGGGCCGAAGGTAGTCGTGCCGGCAAGTCCGTTCAGGCCGCAGTAATCAGGGCTGTGAGGCCACGGGAACAGTGCGGGAGTAGAACTGGGCACCGGGGGCAACAGGCAGCCAATGACTCCTCCCCCCAAAGCACCACCTGTATCGCCGCCTCTCGAGGTTCCCCGCAGGCCCTATCCCTGGGGGGCTCCGGGGACCAGGCGGTAGCGCAGCTCAAGACGCGCGGGAGAGCCAAGCTGGCCCAGCCCCACACGAGACAATCGCGTGCCCAAATAGGAGCGGGGGTAGCGAGGGCAAACCAAACTGGCACCCAGGACACTCACCGGCAGCGAAGGTCCCCGCGTCGGGAAGGTAGCGGCTCCGGCGTCCGTAGTTCTCCCCTTCCGCCGCACTGGTATTTCAGGCCTCCATCTTCCCTTCGTTCGTTAAGCAGGCACAGATCACCGCAGTGTCATCATGGAGGCGTTCCTCGGTGCCGTATTTGCATCAGCCCGTGCAGTACCGCATCAGGGGCTCAATAACGTCTTTCTCGCTGTCCGAGCAGCTCATGATGTGGGGGATTTCTCATATGTCGTCGGCCGGCTGGCGGAGCTTCAACGCCGCGCGTCCATTTTGGTCTGTGGCTCGGCCACACCCCTCCTGCCTGCTTCTTTCATTGGGACTTATCCTGTCGGGGGGCCTAGTCCACCCCCTCAGCTAGTTGAGTCCCACTTAGCCCCCTCTTCAGGTGAGCTTCCCACTCTTGGGGTCCAGACTGGTGTGTTGTCCCTCACCTGGTGTAACACACCTCACAGCTACTACTAACTGTGCAGATGCTCGGGTACCAAACAGTGTGGTGGGCCCCAAGATGGTATATTTGAGCATATGGGCTCCCAATAGGTGTGTGTCCAGGGGTAGTTTACCTCTGTGCAGGTCTCCTGTTGTTGACTCAGAGGAGAGCTTCCATTTTTCTCCCTACTCCTGGGTCTCCTCACAGGCTGCCAGGCTGCCCATTCCCACTGGAGGCTCCCAGATCAGGTTGATCCCACAGTCTAGTCCCGCCTCTTATTGTGGCTCAATCGCTGCTACTCCGGAAGGTGCTTTGAGAGCCTGCAATCTGGGGTCCCTCGAACAGCTCACCCCAGCCAGATTGCGGAGACTGCTGGAATCCGCCTCTAGCCCTCTCATAGGGCTCTCAGCTGCTAAGCGTCAGGGAACATACAGCTGCCACACACCACCAGGACCCCGGTCACTTACCCATCCAGGCTATAGCTCTCAAAGAGCTCCCAACACCTCTGCTCGTGCTCAGGGGGCCTTTATTTGCAGCGCTGAGGTATACTCTGTTTGCCCCCATATCTACGGGCGATGTCGGGAGCCTGTAACTATTGTTAAAGCGCCTGTTTGCACAGTGAATGGAATTCCAGGATTTACGGTGATCACCTCAATCCCGGAATTATCCCTGAACATTTTGGCAGGTAAAATCTGTAAAATTTACTTTATAGAAAACATGTAGCAAATTCCTATCCATGGGAAATTCTATGCGGAAAAGACTAATTATGCTAGTAATGCGTCATTTTCCATAAAACTCAGAATAGGATGTATTTACTGTACCTAGTATCAATATTTACAACGCACGGCAAATACCTCTCTCTTTGCTGCCGCATCCTCCACCCCCAATATCTACTATATAGTGCCTTATAGCTGCGTTCTTGAAAATTAAGGCACATAAGAAATTATCCTTAAATAAACAAAATGTATGTTTCTCAAACAGTGTTTATTTTCTTTTCAAATTTCCCCATTTTTCTTTAGCCTCCATTCTCTGAATTAGCCCTGAAATATGAGATTCCATTTACATGCCTTAAGGACTCCTTGTCTGTTAAATTTGAATATGCCTCCTTCCTTAATATGATAAAAAAAATGCTCATGAACCTATAATCAGAGACACATTCCTATTATGGAAGCAGTTGGATTAATAATGCATGTAATTATGATATACAATTTTCTGTGGACTTTTCTAATTAGAATAAAAATTGAAGATAACATCAACAGTGCAATTCTGAAATGCTTCTAATTTATAATCCTGGTCTCTTAATCAATGGTCTGCCAGAGAAAATCAAGTCGGATGTTATTATGGGCTCTCCTTCTGGATTTAATTACACAGTAACTCATGCCTCACAAATGCAGAGAAACACACCAGGCAGTTTATTGCTTTGAAGAACAGCTATTAATCGTGCCCTCTTCCATTCAAAGCTTGCAATTTGTTTTTTATCTTTGTATGGGAAGGTTTGCACAGAAAGCAGGGAATTATTTCAGGTCTAATGCCTGAACGCTGAGGGCTAGCAGTAATAGAATGATGTGAGCGTTTAACAGAAATTATATTTCAGAAATATCAAGCTGTCTCGTGACATGACCTCTCTTTGCTGACTTACAGAACATTAAGACTTTCAGGGGCGGCTCCTCCATTAGGGCGGAGGAGCATCGCCTCACTGCTTTCTCGCAGTGCAAGACGCAGAAACATAAAATAGTAAAACTACCATTTTATCTGCTTCTCGCACAGCTAGAAAGCAGAAGAGGGGTTTGGTTGGGGGCAGGCAGGTGGGCGGTCCTGATCAAGGGCAGGGGAGGAGTGGCTAGCCCAACGTTGCGGGCCCTGACTGGTTTGGTCAGCCCACTGGGGCCGACCAAACCAGTCATGCGCACTCTCCCTTTTCTCCATGTAGGGTGCATGCAGCCTGCATGGAGAAAATGGCCTCCCCATAGGCGCCCGGCTGGGTGCTGTCCCCACCAATCACAATGCTGCCATTGCAGCGCTATGATTGGCTTAGGGGAGGGAGGCTGCCTGTGGCTGCTTCCTGTTCCTGCTGGAGGCAGGAGAGCAGCAGAAAAACGCGGGACCCGGCCAGGAGCTGAGGTGGCGCAGGACCTGGGAAGGTAAGTTTTAAAAAAAATTAATAAACCCCCCGCTAACCTCCGCGCGACACAATCCAAAGCGAATCATGGTGGCCGCGCCTGAAGACTTTGGCCTGAGCTTTTAATTACCGAACAATATGATCTTTATTTCTGTAGCCCCCCTTTACTAGACTACATGCTGAACATTTTCGAACGTGTGTAAAAGAGGGCCAAGTGTAGGAGAGCATGACAGCCATTTTGAGCTTGTGAAGTTTGTAGCATTTCAGCCAGCCTGACTGGTTACTGTTTGGGCCAAATGGATTGGCCACAATGGTCCATGCCCACCCCTTGATTGGCAAGGCAGGTCTGGATTTACACTTCAGAATGACTGCATTCAGCAAATGCATTCACCTGAATGTTTTGCCCTTCCTCATGTCTCATAGTGTGGCAACCTGACCGCGAATTTATTTGTGTATTTTGATCCCTGTTTCCTCTTACTTATATCCCTGACAGATGCTGTGGTGTAACGAAACTTGAGAGCCCCCCCACCCCCCCGAGAGATGTGATGATGGGGCCCCCACCATGTCTCCCCATTCCAATAAATCCAGTAAAAATATATATTTGTGGGAAGAACTATAGTCTAGATATGGGGCTGCCCATAGTGAAACCAGCTGACGTAACTTCTGTTTATTATATTTGAATTTTGTTTTCAGGTACACAAAACAGAAAAGTAAATATTTAACTGAAAAACGATGAAAAAAGTCCGATTTAGAGATGCTATATGCTGTACTATGTCAAAAAAAAAAAGATTTCAATAAACATATGTTTGGAAAAAATTCCGATTTCAGCACACCACATCAATAGAAGTTAATTCCTTACCTAACATAGAACCTAAAAAACAAAAAATGTTGACCTTCCCAGTCCCTGTGATTCACAAAGTCATAGGGTATGCAACCACCAGTGTCTTTTGTAATATGCACTAAACTCATTTTGCAATTCAGTAAAGCCTTTCAGCAATAATTCCCCTACAGCTGCCTGGCATTATCATTATATGCACAATAAAGTCATGTGCTTGGACCCCTTGCTCGCAGGCCCTTAGATAACGCTTTGGTATAATGGACTCCCTTGTTCTATATAAGAGAAGGATTTTAGGCTGGAAGTTAAAATTGCAATGCTGCTGAACATTCATGTTATTCCAGTATGAAAACACAAACGTTCTTTGTGGAAACAATGTAGGAAAAAAACGTTCATGCTGTAAATGTGTACACGAAATCATCTATTAGATCCTACACAGTGACCTCACAGTTTTCTTTTTCAAGTGTGAGTACTTGATGCATTGCATTCTGGTACTTGTAGTCCTGTCTATAAGAGAAAAGCAAAATAACAAGAACCAGGTTGCAGGAAAAAATACATCTGACAAGGGAGCAGTTGAGATCTCTGGCTTACAAAACTGCAACTTAAAATGGTTATATAAAAATTGAATTCACAAATCTTTTTATGTAACACAAAGGCAATCTCAGGAGTTCTGCAACTTCTTAAAATTAAGAAATATTAACAGATTAATAAAGTGTATATAAATAAAGAAGCAAAATGAATTAGGGAATATTTTAAAGTGTTCTGTGAAAACAAAGGAATTTGGAATTGGAGACTAAAATTTAAGTTAGTATCCTCATATTTATTCGTGGGATCAATGCCTGTGCATTAAACAGAAAATAGAATGGGGGTGGGTGGCCTCAATTGAATTTAGAATAGCTCTGACCGTCGCATTATCAATTATGATTTTGCTTTTTTTAAATTGGTTTGTGAATTAAATAAAATATTTTATCATTTGTTTGTTTGCTTCATGAATGCGTATTTCTGTATTTTTGGGTAATTTGTTGCGGTGTAGGTCATTAAAGATGCTTAGTCCGGGGTCCCCGGATTCCAGTATTGGCACGGGTAGGAAGGGCACCCTTGGATTCCAATAATGATTCAGTGGGGTTCACCAGATTTCTGTAATGATTAAGCGGTGGTCCACAGAAGTCAAAAGGTTAAGAACCACTGTATTAGATCGTCACATAATAATTTCAGGACTAGAAACCGTGACTATATTGACCTGGAGATAGGTAGTCACACTATTCTACAGGGAAAATATTTTTTCTTCATGGAGCACCTGTGGCTTTTTACCTGATCTGCAGTTGCAGGGGTGACCAAGCACTGAAAGAATAAGCTCCCTACTAACCAAAGCACTAAGGGGCTCATTACGATGGCGGAAAAATAGCCACCGCCGGGCCGGCGTTGGCGATCGTTCCGCCATCGTCATGAGATTTACCTCCCACCTGTCGTAGGTCCCTCGGAGGCCTCTCAGGATCGGTTTGTTGCTCAAATGGGTCCACCTATTGACACCCTTAATTCCGATTTGCCATAGTAGCACGGAAGCTTAAGGTGGTCAATCGGGGAAGGAAAGAATGGGAACATCGGGGAGGGAGACCTGTAAATATAAAAAGAGATATTCAAAACAACTGGTACATTCACAATATCTAAAGCACCAAATGTTTATGAGAACCTTCTTTCTGATATACCTGTAAAGGAAAATAACTGGCGTCTGTGGTCACTTTAGGAAGGATGATTAAGTCATCTCAAAACCTTCCAAAAGGCAATACCATGGGGTTTTCAAGTCACTGAATTTTGAATGACTCACGGTGTGTATACATACGTGTTGTTTGTTCGTGCTTCACAAGGGAGGAAGGTTTAACTTCCACCTCTCACTGCTCCCCCCTGCTATAAGACGAACAACAAGACACACGCCACACAGATTAACACCAATGTAATGAACAGCATAGTACTCTGGTTGCAATCATTTGGCGACAGCGTGTTACGTCACACATATTCATAGTAGTCGGGTTGCATTTTTCTGAGAACAGCGTGTTACATCACACACACATAAATAACAATTGTATAAATGTTCTTTATATACCACTTGGTATAACTGTAGCATATTTCGTAATGTCAAGAAGAGATTTCTATGAGAACCCCCCCCGCTCTCTTTTCAAAAGCAGGTATCCGGGTTTCCAAGGAAATAAAAAGGAATGCTCGAGAAATGTCATGCGCTATTGGAAATAAAGGTTTCTTAATCTCTGCGCGGCCATCAGGCTCAGAAGAAAGGATTTGTTGGTGTCATCGACACCCTTACCGCACATCAAGGAAACATGGTCTGATTCCAAAAACACAGGGATCGCCGACCCGCACAGGATAATCTGCGGCGTCTTCCGCGATATCGCAGGCTTACATCTTGCATCACTTCCTGTGCGTGCGTGACGCGGCGCATCGGCTTCTGGGAGCTGTCGTTTCTTGTGGCGGCGTGTCATGGAGATGACCGAATTCTCCCTCCCAACTTGTTCGTAACCCCTGGAAGATGGCGAGATATGTTCCCCAAACAGCCTCCTTTTGTTGTTGGGGCTGAGGGGAGTGTACAGCGGTTGTTAGGTCCAGGTACGTGACACCACCACATTATGATGGTGGGGGGTATCGCAGCGGATGGAAAGTCCGTTCGCCACCTTTCCACCGGTAGCAATAGTCACGATCACCTGGCGGAGCGGTCAGCATGCTCACAATGGTGGCAGAGCCTAGCAGGCTCTGCCGGCACAATTATGATGCCGGCGGAAGCCAGCCTTTCCGTGGCGGTTAAACCGCCATTGAAAGGCTGGCGGAGAATGCCTTCAGGGGCCTGTTGCAGTCCCCCCATGTGTTGGGGGAGGTGTGGGTGCACTGGGGGGGGGGTACCCATGGTACCCCCCTGCCATTTCACTGAACTGAGTGGCAGGCACAGTGTAGTGCCTGCCACATAGTACAGTGAAATGCATAACATGCTCTTTTTGACATCGCGGTTGTGCTGCTGTTAGCAGCCACCGCCGCAATGTTAAAGGTGCGGAATCTGACCACTGCGGTGGCGGTCCCATCATAATTGTATGTGCAGGACCACTGCACATATGGCGGTCGGGCCCATCATGGCTACGGTGGCGGGAGGACTGCTACAGATCAGGGTATCAGAAATATGCCCACTACCACAGATAGAGTAATTTTACAGTTACACGCACATACATTCATCATACACTAGGGCCCATTTCACTAACATACGCTCCAATACTCTACCAGCAGCAAACCTGTGGGAAGAAAACTCCTAAAGCACCCTGCATCTGTATCTAGGCGATAGGACCAGTTTAGTGGTTGCCTAGCATAATATAAACAATCTATAAACAATAATCAAACAGAATTCAATAAATGACAAGGAAAGAAACAACCAACACCATGTTTAAAAGTTATATTGCTTTATCTAAAATTAGTCAGAGTAAATCAGAATAAATCATTTCTCATAGTTACCTATTCTATCTAGTGTCAGAACGGGTCAGGACCTGTCTCTCAAAAGTCTTTTCAGGATAAGGTCCTCAGCATCAGTCTTGAGCAACGCAAGTTCACGCAGCAAGGCGACAAAAGAAAGTATGGGAGAGCCCTCCCTAAGCTAACATATTTTATAATGCAAAATACAATGGAAACCCACATGAATTTGACAAGTAAAATTGTATCACTGAGCAGAACGAGAAGGAAGGGATGTAACTTTGCAACATCTTGAAATCTCCACTCAGGAAAAGTCATAATACGCAAACCTCGGAACAGGAACCAAAGATTAGAAACTATTAAAGTTCATTTCCCTCGGCAAACCGGCTTTAGCACAGAGTTCTTTCTGAGGCTCTTTGTTTACCAAGGACAAATCATTTCTTTTGGAGATCCTCCAAACTTGCTGATGTCCTCCCGGAAATTTCCATATAAGGACTACGGTCAGTTGTCTGTAACCGAATTCCAGCAGGGGTCTCCCTTGTCACATCACAGATTTCGCCTGCACCACAGCTCAGCCAGGCTTCAAATTATTCTCAGTTATTTCATAAAGGCCTCCATAGGCCACAATAGACCATCTTTAATTAAAGAGACAAAATAAAGATTACTACAACATAATGATTAGACAGTGTTAACCCCACTAACACCCTTATGTGTACGCATTTATCTAGCTTTGCGACATATAGAGCATTGATTCAGACAGCGTTTTGTGCTCAAAATAAATAGCACACAGCAACATTTAAACATGAAAACTTGCACGTTATTGTGAATACATAAACAGCACACGCATGCTAACCCTCGTGTAACCTTCTCTTGTGTTAGGACAAACAGGTTGATTAGTGAAACACACTTGCACAAGACTAATAATTAGTTGTTAATTATTAATAATTAATAAAACGCATAGACATGCCAGAGCTTCAAAAGCCCCAGAATTTTCTAACAGAAAACTCTGCTCCAGCAATCCCCCCTTTGGTGATTTTATCACCAAATAAACCCAAAAAAAAAATTAGTGAAAATTTTATCCCATTTTAGGAGAAATCAGAAATGTCTTTTCCCCTTACACAACATTAAACACCAGTCACTCTTTCATCATCTCTCCTAGTCTCTAAATAAACACTCTCCCTTAATTCTTCTAATTCAATCTCTTCTGGTTCTCTTTTCGAATTTTTCGAATTCTTATTTTCCTTTTCATTTTTCAATTTCTCTTTCCCTCTCCTGTTTTTACAACACACACACACTAATCTCAGTATCAGCAAAGCAACAATTATACAAGACAAGGGAAACAATATTCTACCTATAATAGTACTACCTATTTTTGCAATAAAATCCTTAACAGCTATCATCTTATTAGCTAGTTTAGTCCATAAACTCCCAGTTTCAAGTGGTACTAAATCTTCATGCAAATCAGTAATATTTTTGATATAGACCTTCAGGTCTCTACTTTCATCAGGAATGTAAGTGCAACAATGTTGAACTTTCAAAATTCCACAAACTCCACCCTCCTTAGCCAAAAGAATATCAAGGGCAAGTCGATTTTGCATAGACATGGCACGTACGGCACTTAACTCCGTATTTACCAAAAGAAATCCTCCTGCGGTATTTGTCGATAAACGATCAACCACTGTGGACAATTTCCGAATTCCATAAGCATTTAAAGAAATTCCCACTGCTGGAATCAAAACCCCAAAAATATCACCCACAATTTCAGACCAAGTTTCTCTCTTAAAACGTTTTAATAGGTTAATATCGTCTACATCATTTATTTTATCTGTATGAAAAATCTTAGGAAAAACCAAACCCACATAACATGTGCCATACCAATGGTCAGGCAACTTGTAATAAGCCTTGTTCCCACACACATAGTACACTCCTGGAAAAATAGTATCTTCTCCACCTCTGAAACCCCAACCAGTCGCAACGAAGTATGTATCATGGCACTCACTAGTCCCCACAAAATATGTATCATATTGGGATTTCCTTCTGGTAATGCATAGTTTACCCTTCTGCGGTGCATCTAGAGCTAAAGTTGGACTAGCCCCATTTCTCAACTCTTTTCCCATTTCAATGTCCCAAATTGTCTCACTCACTTCATATTTCCCTGCTTTCTCATGCATGTTCACTCTCCTTTCCTCTACCATATCCAGGAAAGCTTTCTCCTCTTCTTTCAAACTGCAAGTTAAATTATTCTTAAAAATGTAATCTAATGTTAGTCCTTTTTCTTCAATAAAAATCTCACCAAAAGTGTTAGCTTCTTTAGCTGGATTCAGCTCTTTGTTCATTGGCAAGTGCCCAAAAATACTATCTCTGTTAGACATGTTATAATCTATTTTCCCTAACAAATAGAAAACACTACTTAAAATACTACAAGAAATACCATATGTAGCTGGTAAATGATGATAAGTAACACCTTCTGAAACAGATGCAGGTAATTGCATGCAGACATAGCAATCCCTTACTTCCATTGTCTTCACATATTCATATAACAGTTTAGAAAAAACATTACTAGAAAAATTGTTAATTGACCTATCTTTGTGTATGTAACTATTTCTAATTGAAACTACTTTTTGTGAATTCTTCTCTATATTAGTCATGTTCTCTGTATCCATCCCAAATTCAACCTTAAAAGTAACTAATAAAACTAAAACACCCCATAGAAGCATTAATATTCCAGTACAATAGCAGCACATCTTGCACCACCTTTTAAAGAAGGCACATCTATTTTGATTATTCTCTATGTTAGCCATTCTGCTTTAACTTCTACTACTCCACTACTGTAATTAGAACTTTTCAAATCTCCAACGTTTGTTCCAAACTCTTCAGCTTCTTCAAAGATCCTTCTGTTCACTCAGTCCAAGTGAATCCTTTTTTTTTACTCAGTTTGGATACTCATCATTTTTCACTCCAATTTCTTCAACATCAAATTGTATCAGATTTCCAACACTCGAATCCTCAGTATCTGACTCTTCTCCAATGTCAGTCAAGAGTACTTTCAGGATTTCACCAGTATCTTCCTCAACCACTTTTCTCAAGACCACTTCCGGATTATCTTGAGTCACTGTTTCTTCTTTTCCTTCTTCAGACAGTGTCACATAAGACCATTCCGGTGATCTGTACTTTTGGTTGGGTCTTTTAACTCTTTTTATTTCTACTGGTTCTTTTGTTCTCTTTGATTCTTCTTCTTCAGCCTTTGAAGTTTGACTGGATACCTCATTCACTTGTTCAGCTCCCGATGTATTTGCTCTTATTATCCTGTATCTCAGTCTTTTCACTCTGTTGTTAGGCCAACGATCTCCTTTCACAACCTTTTTCGGCTTTTCCTTAACACTCCTTTCTCCAATCGAAGTTCTCTTTCTCAGAACTCGACCTTCTGTTTGTTCATTCTCATCATCCGATTCTGTTTCAATTGCCTTTTGCTTTCGTTTCTTAGCAGTTTTCTTTTCTTTCACAGATTCTTTCACCACTATTTGAGACTTCCCTACTTCTGTCCCTCCTCGGGTCTCCGACACGCAATCTTCTTGCTGTCTATTTGTCCCTTTACCTAGCTCCTCATCAATGTTCCCTACACCTCCTCGGGGGTCTTCCGCAATCTGTCCCTCTCTATCTTCTTCTGACCCTGTTTCTTCAAGAATAATCTCAAGCGGCTCTTCAATCTCCTCCTCTTCTGATTCAGGAGTAGTCTCAATGTGTTTTCTCTTTTCTTTTCTTTTTCCTCCACTGCTACTCGAAACTTCAGGCTCTTTCACAGAATCAGAATCTGATCTTCCTTCTGATACTCGCAGTGAATCTCTTGAAGCTCTCTCTGCTTCTTTTCTCACTGATTCTGTATCTTCAGGATCTTCACCATCACTGGAATCTGACTCTTCATAATACTCTTCACCAGTTCCCTCTCTCGGACTTGGAATTCTCAGAGTATGACTTGCATGTACCCAGTGTCTCACTCCAGCACACTTTACTGCAGTCGTTGTAGTCAGAATAACTTGTCTCGGCCTTCCCCACCTTGGAATCAAGCAATTTCTTCTTCTGTGCACCTTAATCCTCACCCAGTCTCCTGGACTTAGATCATGGGCTTGCTTCTTCTCAAGTGTGGTAGCTTCTTCTCCAACCTGGTGAAACACAGAATGAACTGCGTCAGCCAGGCCTTTACAGTAATCCAAAATCATGTCATCAGTTATTGTCATCAACTTATTCACAGGCACGAATGCATGGCGCATTGCATGTCCCATAATGATTTCATGCGGACTCAATCCTGTAGTTCTGTCTGGAGTAGATCTCATAGTCATCAAGACTAGAGGCAGAACATCTGGCCATTTCATGCCAGTGGCTAAGCACATTTTTCCAATTCTGTTTTTGATTGTGCCATTAATCTGCTCAACCACACCAGAAGCCTCTGGTCGGTATGCACAATGTAGCTTCTGCTGTATTTTTAATGCTTCACAAATCAAACCAATGAGTTCATTTTGAAAGTGTCTACCTCTATCAGATTCAACTGTAACTGGAAACCCAAACCTAGGAATCAACTCCCTCAACAGTAATTTTGCCACTGTTAATCCATCATTCCTCCTTGTCGGGTAAGCTTCCACCCACCTTGAAAACAAACAGACTACCACTAGGACATACCTCAGTCTGTTCACTTGTGGCATTTCAATGAAATCAATTTGCATCCTTGTAAAAGGACCTCCTTCTCTGCCAATTGTCCCTAAACTCACCACTGTCTTTTTCCCAGTGTTAAACTGCTGACAAATTAAACACCTTTGACAGATGCTTTCCGCAATTGTCCTAAACTTTGCATTGTACCAGGTCTGTTTAAAGGACCTAATCATCGCGTCTCTTCCCAGATGTCCCTGGCCATGATACATCCTTGCCATTGACGACAAAATTGAGTTTGGCATCACTGGTCTGCCATCTCTGTAGACCCAAACATGGTCTGTTTCTCTTGGAGCACATCCTGCCTTAACCCAATCTCGTTTCTCTTCTTCTCCTGCCTCATCTTGTAACTGTTTCACTTCATCCCATGTTTCTAAAACATTAGTAAACATCACAGAAGGGAAAGACATTTCCTTTTTTTCTCTTTCCCTATTAATTGATTGGTTTAGTTTCGCACAATACTGTGCCACATCGTTAGCATATCTATTGCCAACAGTGATAAAATCCTCTCCTGAAACATGTGCTGCACATTTTACAACTGCTAACTCTTTAGGCAGCTGTATCGCCTCAAGCAATTTTCCAATCAGCTCAGCATTCTTGATCGGAGTTCCACCCGATGTCAAGAAACCTCTTTGTAGCCACAGTTGGCCAAAATCATGCACCACTCCAAACCCATACTGACTATCAGTCAACACAGTTGTTCTCAAATCTTTCCCAATCTCACAAGCTCTTGTCAATGCCACTAATTCAGCAACTTGCGCAGATTTTACTCCTTTCAATGGTGATGCTTCCATAACCTCTGAAACTTTGCACACTGCATATGCTGCACAAAGCACACCATTATCATTTCTCAGGCATGATCCATCCACAAACAACACATGATCATTCTCAGGCAAGGGAACATCCTTGATATCTGGTCTTGGTTTCGTACAGTACTCAAGCACATCCAAACAATCATGATCATCTTCCATCTTTATACCCACATTCTCAATATCCGGCAAAAGTGTCGCTGGATTCACATTCGTACATCTTTCAAGAGTCACATTTGATGCTCCCAAAATCACTTTCTCATACTTAGTCAACCGACTATTTGACATATGCTGAGTTCTGCTTCTTGTCAAAAGAATTGCCACATTGTGAGGTACGAATACCCTTACAGGATACCCCATTATGATTCCCTCACTCTGTTCCAGGCTTCTGCATGTTGCAGCCACAGATTTTAGACAACCTGGTAAACCCACAGCTACAGGGTCAAGTGTCGATGAGAAGTACGCAATAGGCCTTCTCAATTGTCCATGTTTCTGGATTAACACTGAAAGTGCACATCCATTTCTCTCACTGCAGTACAGTTCAAACTCTTTTTCATAGTCTGGCATACCCAGAGCTGGAGCTTCACACATTTTTGTTTTGAGCTCTTCAAATGCTGCCAATTGTTCTGCATCTAGATCCAATGGATCTGTCATGTCACTTTTTGTCAATTTAATCAATGGCTTTGCTATCAGGGAAAAATTAATTATCCACTGACGACAATATCCCACCATACCCAGGAACATTCTCACTTCTCTCTGGGTTTTTGGAGCTTTCATTTCTCTGATTATTTTGATCCTGTCAGTAGTCACTTTTCTCAGACCTTTCTCAATATTATGTCCAAGATAATGCACCTCTTTCTTGCAAAATTGTAATTTGGCTGGGGATACCTTTAACCCTCCATCTGCCAGATGATTCAGTAAAGCTATGGTATCCACTTCACAAGCTTCACGTGTCTTTGATGCCACCAGTAGGTCATCAATGTATTGTACTAGCACTGAACTTTCAGGCATGATCAGACTTTCCAACGATTTTTTCAATAACTGATTGAATATCGAAGGACTCTCCGTATACCCCTGTGGGATACGACACCATGCTAAAATACGCTGGCCAAACCTAAATGCAAAAATCGGCTGGCTGTCATGATGCAATGGAATTGAAAAGAATGCATGACACAAATCAATCACTGTATACCACTCAGCATCATGTGGAATTTGATACAGAATCACCGATGGATTCGGCACGATGGGACAACATGCCACCACAATCTGATTAACCTTTCTCAGGTCCTGCACGATCCTGAACTTGCCATTAGGCTTTTTCAGTCCCATTATCGGTGAATTACACGGGCTACTCAATAGTTCTCTCAGGACTCCTTGCTGAATCATTTTCTCAATTATAGGAGTTATCCCTTCAATTATCTCTGGTGTCATTTTGTACTGAGGAATGTTAGGATATGCAATTCCCTCTTTCACTGCAATTTTCACTGGATCTACATTATTCATCAATCCCACATCCTCTCCTGTAAAATCCCAAACTGCTCTTTTCACTGTGTCTCTCAGCACTTGAGGCAGATCCTCCGGATTGAACACTGGAAATGTACCAATTAATTCACTTTCTCTATTTTCTAAAGTCATCCGGTAGAAAACATCATCATCTGGTGTCTCAAAAGCTATTCCATCTGGTGTACAGAAAATTGTGCAGTTCATCTTGCATAATAAATCCCTACCTAACAGGTTCACTGGGCTTGTGTCACAGACAATAAATCTGTGCATGTCTGAAAATTTCCCTATCTGTACTTTCACTGGTTCAGTAAGACGTGTTCTGATTTGTGTATTGGCTACACCAACTACTTGGATTGCTTCATCCGAGAGAGGAAGATTTCTAACATCTGTTGACCTGACAGTTGATCTTGTCGCACCTGTGTCTACTAAAAAAGTAACACCCTCTTCATTAATTTTCCCATCCACAAATGGTCCTGCCTGGTCTATTTCTAGAGTTGCACCAAGTATGCACTCTTCTTCCTCTCCTCGGCACCGTCAATAATCACCTTCAGACTCACTCCCTTCACTCTTTAACAAGTACTGTTGTACCTTGTTAGTACGTCTTGGTTTGTTTACCTGCTCATCATTGAAGAATCCCGAATCCTGACTGTACTTTTGTACCCCTCTATTCTGCGGTAAAGGTGGTTTTGGCTCTTGACTCTGCTGCTGTCTCACAACTTTCTGCTGTTGTTGCTGTTGCTGCTGGTTATTCCCTTCATTCTGCACCTGTTGATTTAAGGATTTACCCTCATTTAATGGTGGATTAGGACATTCCGACCTCCAATGTCCCAGTTGGCCACAGTTGTGACACAGGAACTTTTTCTTTGCTTCCTCAAGACTTCCTCTTCCTTTACCTGCAAATCTTGGTCTATTTCCTGTATTATTTCCTGGATTATTTGCCTGTTCCACCAACTGTGCTTCCTGTCTTTCTGCAACTTTCACCTGTGCCCACATTGCTTTTTCCTTCAGCTTTCTTTGTTTTGCTTCAATTTCATCACTGAAATATTTTGCATGTCTCAGAATCTCATCTACTTTCTTACTCTGCCAATCCACTGTGTGTTCACGAATTCTCTCACTAATTTCAGGTCTAAGACCATATACAAATCTGTATACAAAATGACTCAAATCTTTGTCACCCAGATGTTCATCTCCACTGAATTGTTTAAAAGCCAGTATCAGCCTTTCGTAAAAAGCATGAACTGATTCTTTTGCTTCCTGTTGTGTTCGATCTATTTTAACCCAGTCTGTCTCTTTTGGAGGAACTTTACTCTTCAGGTATACCATCACCTGATCGTACTTCCTCATCACTTCTGGATCTGGTGCCCCTGTTCTTGGATCTCTTGGATATTCCTCACTAGGCCAACTCACAACTATTTTACACTCTGTCCACAAGTCTGCTGGAACAATTATATCAAACAGACTATTCAGGTCAACCCACAGCACTTTTGACAATTTCACAAACCTGTCTACCTGCCTATACCACTCGACGGGCTTTTCTCTCAATCGAGGGAAATCATTCGTAAATGATAAAATATCCTGTCTGGTCCATGGAACATGTACATATCCTCCTCCAGGTATTTCTCTCATGGGAAACTGCTCCACTGGTTTCTCTTTTTCTCTCACTGGAAATGCTGAGTAAGTTGTTCTATCTTCACATTCATCCCTTTTCTTATACCACCTATCCTTCCACTTTTCCACATCACCCCATCTACGCAATAATGCCACCATTTCTTTAATTTGTCCTGTTCTACCAGAATTATTCAAATTCTCTATGTCCTTCTCTGTGAAATCCATCCTGTACGTTTTCTGTAAAGCCTTTACTTTATCAATGTCAACTCCTTGCTCATTTGCTATCGCTCTCAGTCTATCATGTGTATTTCTTGCCCTCCATGTTATGCTCTTGCACATGAACAATAATTCACCATCATTATGACTTTTCAGGATTTCTGTCGGAACTGTTCCTGTCACAAGCTCTTCTAATTCTATACGTAATTTAACCACATCAACAACTTGTGAATCTTTATCCTTTTTCTGAAGAACCTTCATCCAGTCATTTAGGTCGTCAACTGTTATTTCCGCAGTTTTTCTCGCTGAAACTATTTTTTTCTGCGTTTCTAAAATTGGCATCCCTAAACTACTAGAATCACTAATATCCATGAATTCACTACCTGTGTCATGTCTTGTTTGTCTCAGGTCATTTCTCCCTGTTCTTTTACCTGAATCTCCTGAAGGACCAGCTGAATTATTTGTAATATATGGAACTACCAGCCCATTTTCACCTGCTCTCTGTCCGTCAAGTATAGGAATTACCGGACCTATAGTAACAGGCACTGTAACAGCTTCCATATTCATCGTTAACTCTCTAATTTTCTCAGTCAGTTCTGTTGTCGTCTTTGCTAATTGTCTGGCATTTCTGGCATTTTCCTCTCTGAAAGAACTATTATTTCTTGATTCAGGTGTCATTTTTTCTTTCTCAACTGTATCTCTTATCGGAGAAACAACTGGTGTACTCTCTTCCGATTCTGATCTATACGGAGGTGGTCTCTTGTACATCATATCATTCAAGACCTCATCCTCATACTCTCCATATCTTCTCCTATCTGTCTCAGAAACCCTTTCTTCTGAAGGAGCCGAAGCTTCAACTGTTCTCATAGGATATAATCCATCTGACATGGTAGCATCTCGCCATCTTTTCATTCGATCCTGATGTGTCTCACGATCATGTCTCCTCCCAAACATATACCTGTAGTACCCTCCAGACCTTTGCTTTTCTCGGTCATGAACTTCCTCTTCCCATTCCACTAAAGCCTCAAACTGTGTAGGTCTCGGCTTCGGATCTAAGCATAACATCTTTTCCCGTAAATTTCTCAACACGGCCAGATTAAATGAACCATGTTCTGGGAATGCTAAAACACCATCTTCTTTAGTATACCTGACCCAATTCTGCAACCATATACAGGTATGTAATCCATATTTCGCAACCATGAAGGATGCAGGTGTTTTCGCTGGAGGTAGCAACTCACCCTCTCTTGTCTTAACCTCTTTATCCTTGCTAAACCACTTCTTAACCTTTCCAAAGAAGGTTTTCTTCTTTTTCTCTTCTTGGTAATACATTTTAACGCTTACCAAACTCTCTACTCTTTCCGTATGGAGCGTCTACGTCACTAAACAGTTCTTCCAATCCCTGCGCGACTCACACTAACGCACCAATCTTAGCGCGAACCCTATTCTGAGTCACTATCCAATCAGTGCGCGAACCTTCTGACGTCAGTAACCGCTGCAGTCTCTGTCTCCTGTCTCTGTCACTCGTCTACCCCTCCTTTACAAAAACTCTCAGTAGACTTCGTGTGTCAAAATTTCTACAAAATCTATTAGTTACAACATGAAAACATCTCCATTGTCTGCTTCGCTAACCACAGAATAGTAAAAAAGAGAGTCTATTTCTCAAGAGTCAACAATTTTACATACATCTCATAACTGTTTCCGCTAGGACGTATCCAAAAGAGTCTTACAATCAATAAATGTATATGCATTCACGCACATTCATATGAGAAAAATATAGTACATACACACAAAATCCTGCTTCTTGAGAACAGCGCACAATCTGCCTCTGTACAGAATTATAACTCACAACAACTAAGCAGCTTACCTCCGCCCAGTTCTGCAAACAAGCTCAGAGAATACCTATTACTCCTCCCGCAATAAGCTTTAACGGCAATCCTTACGGATCCCTGGGACTTAAGACCAGAGTTTCACAGATAACCTTCACTATGATTCACACTCCTTATATACTAGAAATGTCTAATAGTAACATACAACAATGTCACCGATTCCGAACCCAGACAATGTGAACGCGCAACTTCTATTGTCACACGTAATTCCTTACAATCCCGTCTTTCCCGAGAGCAGCATATACACCTTCCTCTGCCCTACTACGGAACTGCTTCCAGCTTCCAAGTTCCAGAAGCACTACATATAACTCAACATTACGACTCCAACATTTAGTATTAGTACATATACCAAAAACATCAAAATAGATCAATAATCAATAAGCTAATTTACAAGCAATCTTATCTTATCAGATCAAGACAACCATCTAAACCATCCTCTGCTACCAGAGAAATTGCTACAGATCAGGGTATCAGAAATATGCCCACTACCACAGATAGAGTAATTTTACAGTTACACGCACATACATTCATCATACACTAGGGCCCATTTCACTAACATACGCTCCAATACTCTACCAGCAGCAAACCTGTGGGAAGAAAACTCCTAAAGCACCCTGCATCTGTATCTAGGCGATAGGACCAGTTTAGTGGTTGCCTAGCATAATATAAACAATCTATAAACAATAATCAAACAGAATTCAATAAATGACAAGGAAAGAAACAACCAACACCATGTTTAAAAGTCATATTGCTTTATCTAAAATTAGTCAGAGTAAATCAGAATAAATCATTTCTCATAGTTACCTATTCTATCTAGTGTCAGAACGGGTCAGGACCAGTCTCTCAAAAGTCTTTTCAGGATAAGGTCCTCAGCATCAGTCTTCAGCAACGCAAGTTCACGCAGCAAGGCGACAAAAGAAAGTATGGGAGAGCCCTCCCTAAGCTAACATATTTTATAATGCAAAATACAATGGAAACCCACATGAATTTGACAAGTAAAATTGTATCACTGAGCAGAACGAGAAGGAAGGGATGTAACTTTGCAACATCTTGAAATCTCCACTCAGGAAAAGTCATAATACGCAAACCTCGGAACAGGAACCAAAGATTAGAAACTATTAAAGTTCATTTCCCTCGGCAAACCGGCTTTAGCACAGAGTTCTTTCTGAGGCTCTTTGTTTACCAAGGACAAATCATTTCTTTTGGAGATCCTCCAAACTTGCTGATGTCCTCCCGGAAATTTCCATATAAGGACTACGGTCAGTTGTCTGTAACCGAATTCCAGCAGGGGTCTCCCTTGTCACATCACAGATTTCGCCTGCACCACAGCTCAGCCAGGCTTCAAATTATTCTCAGTTATTTCATAAAGGCCTCCATAGGCCACAATAGACCATCTTTAATTAAAGAGACAAAATAAAGATTACTACAACATAATGATTAGACAGTGTTAACCCCACTAACACCCTTATGTGTATGCATTTATCTAGCTTTGCGACATATAGAGCATTAATTCAGACAGCGTTTTGTGCTCAAAATAAATAGCACACAGCAACATTTAAACATGAAAACTTGCACGTTATTGTGAATACATAAACAGCACACGCATGCTAACCCTCGTGTAACCTTCTCTTGTGTTAGGACAAACAGGTTGATTAGTGAAACACACTTGCACAAGACTAATAATTAGTTGTTAATTATTAATAATTAATAAAACGCATAGACATGCCAGAGCTTCAAAAGCCCCAGAATTTTCTAACAGAAAACTCTGCTCCAGCAGGACCAAGTCCGCCCGCCATCGTAATGAGCCCCATAGTCTGTGATGCAAAGTTGACCTCAATACGTCCTGTGTATTCTCAGGGTACACATGGACAATCAGTCAAGGCCTAGCTACAGGGAGGTAATAAATGGAAAGGTTAGGCACTATACAACTCGATTATCACAGTTACTATAAAAATTTGAATGTACAATCATGAGTACATGACACTTTAATCATAAGTCAAGAGCATTTAAAGCATAAATATGATTGCAAATGGTAGAAAGTGAATAAAATGGAATACTTAATAAAATAGTAATGTAACACAATATTGTTGTAAAACCATGGCCATAGGCTTAACCGAATATATACTGACTGTGATCAGTGAAAGATCAAGAACATTGGCACAAGCTTGAAAAAAAATATAATACTGCAATAATGCAAATATGTAAACATTGTTAGGTTTGAGCAATATTTAATGGTTGTTATCATTAAGCGACTGCAAGCCATACTTTGTAAAAATTGAGGACCACAATCCTCTAGCTAAAAGTGAATTACTTTGTTATGGACCAGTAACATTTATTGTTTGTGGCTGCTAGTGCTCGTGAGCACTCATAAAAATGTGGACATCAAGCAACTTTAATTGTAAAGAGTGCACAGGGCACCTGGCAATCTGCAAGGGTAGGAGTAGCGCCTTGGTGTTCGGAATCTGTGTTTGTAGGATTCAGGGAGGTAAGTCCTTCCTGGTGACCATGAGGTCTTCAAACAAGCTGGTTTTCAGTCAAGGGGTATATCATCAATGATGAAAGAGGGCATTCCACAGTCTTGCCCACAGAAATGGCTGTGAGCACTCAGGTTCAATGTCTTTGTCTCAGGCCACATAGGCTTCTCTTAAACCTGTTAGCTTTTAAGCCAAACTGGTGTTGGAGCACTGCAAAAACAGCAAGATAAATAAAGATTAATCTCTGCTGTACTTATAGCAGTGCAGAGGGTGCCATGGTATGGCTATCATTGTCAGAAAGAAGCACTGTGTGTGTACTATCTGCCATCAATATTGAGTTTTTAATATTCTTGTGCAAAAATATTAGGCTCAGAACAGAATTTTAGCAAAAATATTAAGGTGAAAAATATTATTGTTAAATATATTAGAGCTAACGTGCACACAAAAGTGTAACAGTATGGGTGAAACTTTATAACTCCGATTGAACATACCAAGTAGGTGCCAGGCACTGTGTTCCAGACATACTTTTGCACCTGGAGTGGGACATTTAGAAGCTGCTTATACCCCCTGTGTAGCATACAACTCCACACAGTGAGAAGGGCACCCGAATGTGCAAAAGCACTATTGGAAATTGGGTTATTAGTTGTGGAGGATGTGAGGCCTGCACAGGTAAGAAGTGCACAAATTCCCTTCACTGGGTACCATGCACTCCATTGCATTGCTTGACTCTGTCAGGGTGCCAAAGGTGACCAGTCCAAGGCCTACTCAGAGTAGGTGGTGTGGGCTAGTAATCACCATTCACTGGCACACCGTAATAACACTAAATAAATGATTGTCCAAACAGTGCTTTTTCTTTAGAAAAGTAAAAGTAAACTTATTACGCACACAATACTAAATACTACACATTGATTTACAAATATATATGTCAGATAGAAATACCTTAGATTACATTATGAAATCATATTGGACCAGCTAAAGGGCCATGACCCCCAAAATCACAGTACTCCCCTGCCTATACCACATAGCACATCACAATATTAGGGGGCATCACCATTAAATAAAACAGGCCTTTTGATTTTGTCAGTCATCACCTTAAAACAACCATGTTGAGACGACCATCATTTTCACATAATCAATAATAATCGTGTGTAAATGCAATGATTACTGTCAATGAAACATTTCGACAAAATCACTGTCAACATAAATAGTTAATAAAGCATTTAAAATATATAACAGGTGTCTGTATCTGATTTATATACTTTTAGGCCACATAAAATACAACCATACAACCAGTTCATAGAAAAGCTCCACCCTAGCAATGAATAAATCAAAGGGGCGGGGCGCGGGAGGCGTCATAAGACCCCACAAAGTTAGGGTCAGTTTTTTAAAGTTCCTAAGGGGGTAGCCTGCAGTCCCCCTACACCTTCTTTTTAATGTTGGTGCTTCCCCTGCCTGTTTTGAGGTCACCACCAACAGCAAATTAGTACACGATGAACGGCCGTCCTACTGTGCCTTGGAGAACTGCTTTTCCTTTTTTTGGTGCGCAGCATCATGCTTCCTTTTGTTTTTAGTTCTTGGGGGTGCCCGGTCCCTACCTACCCTCCTTCATTCCTCTATTTGTTGGAACAGCTAGGGAGCCCACACCCATCTGCCTCGACAGGCTTCCTGTGCAAGCAGCTTCTCTTTCGCTGCTGCAGGAGTCGGTATCTCTTCCCCCCTGCCCACTCCTGCAGGTAGGCGGTTCTTCTGTGGTGGCCACTCCACTCTCCGCAGACACGAGCATGGTTAAGAATGGGTCTGGCCCATCACTATTGAAAGGGAGCGCAGTGGTGCTCCCCCTGCTCTAAGTGGTGCTCAGGCCCAGAGATGGGGTTCCAGGCCCGTTTCCCCCTCTTGGGGGGGCATGGCGGTGCACCCCCATCCACTGCAGCTTTAGGGGCCTGGAGTTGGGATCCCAGGCCCCTTTATTGCTTCCTGGGGAGGGTGCAATGGCCCTTCCCCATTCCTGCAGCTGGGGGCCCCAAGATACTAAAACCGGCATGGGTTTGGATCCCGGGGCCTCTGAAGCTCTGGGTATGGGGCCACATGTACTCCTCCTCCCGGGGTTTTAAATTTTAAAATGTTTATTGCATTAAACCCTGGCCCACCCCAGGGGTAATTTCTCACCGGACAGCATAGCCTCACACGCTTGATCTTCGCAGGGGAGCTCAAAGATCACAAACCTTAAAATGGCCATAACTTGTGCCCCGATGGTACATTTTGGGCATTCTTGAGCTCAATTTACTTCTGGTAGCTCTAGTCACCCAGAGCAGTTCCAGGAGACATCCGGGCCTCAAAAGTGGTGTACCTTGCATGGAGCTGGTTCCAATGGCTCCCGGTGTCTGCTTTCCTCCTGGTCTTTTTCTCTCGACACAAAAGTCTAAATCTTTCCCCTAACTGTTCTTGAGGGGGAGCAAGGGGAAAGTCTCACTGGCCCTTAGAAACCCATCGGTCCTGGAGTTAACTGGCGGCGGAGTCTTTAGTCCGGTTTAGCATCAGGGGGTTTGTTCTTACAGTTGTCCATGGCTGTCGCAGTCCCAGGGTCCAGCGGCAAAAAGCACAAAAGTTGCAACAGCCCTCTCGCTTCCTTTTACACTGGTTTTTAAAGCAGGTGGGAAGTTCTAGAAGCCAGGCAGCCCCGAGCCAATCCTACGGTGCCACATCACGTCGCCACCCCTGTCCCAATCCTCCTGCACAGCATGCTGCAACAGTTCAAGAGGGTCTCATCCAGGAGTCACTGGTCACATCTCCTCTGGGGGCCTCATCTATGCCGCTCTCTGTCATGGCCTTTTTCACAAAATCTTCAAAGAGGTGCCCCCTCCTGTGTTGGCTCCAGTTGTCTGGGCTCCCTCCTTTGTTCAGTGGGCTTGGACTGTCCGCACCCCAGGTACAGTGTGACAGCTAATTAACATGTGAATTGCCAAAATGAATGTGAATCAGGGCAATTGATTTTTTACTTTTGTAGATTAATATTTGGGGATTTTGGGGGGAATTATCTCAATGGATGTTCACAATTCTGTTTTTATTACACCCTGGATTCCTTCAGAACTTTAATATCTGAAGGAATCTAGTATTTATTATTTTCAAAATGATGTTTAGGTCTCACCTTGCTATCGCGTAAGCGATTGCAAAGCGAGACTATTGTAAAAGGGCATTTCAAAGTGCTCCCAAAAAGCGGATTGCATTGCTAGCGCGCGCACAATCACGCGCTTGGTGCCGCCATGCACTCCGCTTTTTGGGAGCACTTCAAAGGGTTCGCTCCCCCGCCCCCAAGCGCGCGCGCCACGCTCCGCTGGGCTTGTTTATTCTCATGTCAGCGCGTTCGGTTTCACTTTCACTGCTGCATCCGCTCAGGGGATAAGAGACGGATGCAAAACATTGCAGAGCGCGTTTGCTTTCATACTCACAGTGTTCATTGCAGTCCCTCGTGTGTTGTGCTCCATCATGGCATGCTTCTCGTTTCTATATTTCCAAGCACCGTAGTTTTGTCTTGAAACCATCCCGTTTCAGCCATTTACACCCGAACTGAGGCTGAGCCTGTAGGCGTGTCCACCGTTTCCCATTCTGAAGCTTCTTGGATTAAAAATGCAATTTTACCCAGAGATAGTTTAAGCATTATTTCACCAACTAGACTCATATAGCTCAACGATGTTCATCAATCACAGACACGATTTCGCCAAGTTCATCCAGAGCAAAATGCATACCATCAGGCATTCGAGCCCATCACACTCGACCTTTTTGGTTTCTAGGGCAACTTGGGTTTTATCCTCCATCCAGGAATAATGATGACACAACCTTATGTCCTGCACAAATTCGTATGTGCAGTATTTGTTTTCAGAATACTTGTGTAAGCACAATACATTAGGTGCCAGGAGTGGCCATTCCCTTAACTCCGTGTCAGTTCCTCCTCGGTGACATTCTCTTTTCTTTCTCAACAGATACATATTAAAAAAAAAATTCTGGCTCACAATTCACCTAGCTGATATTATTGAAGCAGCCGAAACCCTGTCTTTCCCTGTATTTCCAAAGCCTTCTAATTTGTCCAGCATTCTTTTATTCCGCAACGGAACAAGAGACAAACACAACCTTCATTCCCTTCAGCACCCCCTCCCAGCTCCTTCCCAAAATGTAGGTTTGTGTTTGTGTACCCATCCTACCTCTCTACCCATTGGGCGGCATGTCTCAACTCCAGACTCTCATACCAACCGCCTTAATAAAGGGACTGACTCCCCCGACAGAAAACTTTAAACGTGCAGTACTCGTTTTCATCCAATCAGATCTCACTGCATCTGAATGCTGGACAACATTGGCTTTCCTGCTCTGCACCCCCTAGGGCTCAGTCAGCAGGCGGTACTGATTTAGCTCGGTCCTTCTTTATCGCCTCCTCTACCAGGATGCGCCGGTACCTTCTGCTGCACTTTCTTTGAAGCTGCAGCGTGTCGGACTATCCCACCTCTCAGCCCACTGCTCTGGGAAGGCCTGGCGTTTCATCCGCCGCCCGGGCCTTCCTAATCTCCATTTAGTCACAGCAGTTAGATGGCCATGGTGCCGCTGATAACACAGTGCGGCATCATAGCCCTGAGCCCCGTGGAGGCCTGGGATTTCTCTTCACACCGCGTGGACCTGCAGGAAGCGCTAGGCCTGGTTGGCTGAGCCAAGCCAATTATTTTGTTGGACTCCTCGCTGTGTGATCTGGGGATCACTGCTACTTCAAGACAGGCCCCTGAACTTCTTTCACCAGCTTTGACCACTTTCTATATTGAAATACGCCGGACGAGAACATTATGTAGCTGGTAAATAAGCAGGCTTGTCCTATCCAAGGATATTCCTTTCAGGACATTTCCTCTTCATGTACTGCAGCCCAGCCAGCTGCTAACTTCAACATGCTTATCCACGATGATATCTGCGATGTCACACTCAAAAGTGCTTTCCAGGACCGTGAATTATTTATTCACTAGCTGCAGCCTATTGTTTCTGTGAAAGATCCAAACGCCAAGAAAGTTATGTATAGCTGCATTGATTGCTTTATTTTAACTACATTGTTTAAACTGTTTAAGTAATGCGGAGAGCGAACTTTGGAAAAGGAGAGAATGATGGAAAAATGTGTGAGGGGGAAGGCACAGAAAGGCTAGTTTCTAGAATAAACAACACTGCGGAAAGCATTTACAATGCAATATGGCATTGTAAATGACAATGCCTTTCATGTATGTGTTAAGAAAACCTGCAAAGTGCGTGTTTACTCACCGCATGCAGGTTTTCAAAACACATAAATAAAAGGCAGTGTCATTTACAATGTCAATAGCTCAAACTCTCGCAAATGCGAGATCTATTGCATTGCAAATGCTTGTTTTGTAGTGGGGCCACCAGGGACCTAGAGAGGACACGAGAGAGGACTTGAGACTGTGAGCTCCTTTCCTCCCTCTTGCAATCATTGTGTAAACAGGAGTTTTCTCAGGGATCGGAATTTATCCTACCTATTACGAGGCCCTGTAATCAGAGCTTGAGAGGCAAAATGGGTTATCTAAAAGAAGAAGAGAACATGACATTAATAAAACAACAGAATATATGTCTCTGCATAAACAGTTCTAAATTCAACAACACTACCAGTGAAGCCGGTGGAATTGGAAAAGATCAATAAAATGAAAATCATGAAGTTATTCTGGCTGGATGTGAGAATGTTTATTAAAGTAGGTATGAATATATGGATGAGGTTTTATATGAAGCAATCCTAGCTACAAAGCACTGAAGCACTTTAAAATATATTGGGGTAGTGGAGCAGAAGGGGAGGGAAACCATGGCAGGCGGCAGGGAAAATGCAGGAGGCAGGGTCGGGTGGTCTTTATAAGTTACAGGACATGTGGTAGGTTGGCTTTGCAGCCATTGGGTGCTTCTTTAATAGGTGTGTCTTAAGTTGTCTTTCCTGAAGCGGAGGAGAGGGTGCTTGGTGGATAGATTAATGTGTTTCGTCAAATCATAGTGTATCTTATTAAAGTCTATCGCACATAACTGTTAAATACTGCAGCAATGTCTATTGTTACAATACTAAAAATCATAACATGGAAACTAAAATATGGCAGTTTTAATAAAGCAATTACAGAAGTGTGTGTTAATAGCATTCCCACTTTATTCAGACTAGTACAGCGATGTAGGAAATAGAGAGCCGTTTTTTGCAAACCGGTTGAAAAGATGTTGGCAATGTTTTGGCTTGTAGTATAGTTTTTACAATCTTTCTTCAAAGCAGTATTGGTTAAACCAGGAAGCATCTCACTAGTGGTATGCAAATGATTCTACTTTGGTATGGTTGGCTTAAGGGGTGAATAATGCTAGAGTGAACTGGTTTCGATTCCTACTGACATACTGCCTCCTGTTGCACACTAGAGTTGCAGGTGTGTTCCCAATGTACTGCTGACATCAGAATATAATTTAAACTTGGCTAATATCACAAAATGTGAACAGTAACTTTTTCAAACGTGTCTGTTTGGAGATGTTGGCAATGCTTCAATTTGTAAAGGACATTCCAATTAAAAAAAAAAACTATACTAAAAGAAAAAGTAAAAAACAAAGCATAGAAAATTGGAAAAAGAAATTGCTGATACCCGTACACAATTAAACCATATATATGACTTTTACTAATAACGTAATGTAAAAGGACAAAAAGACAAGCCAAACTTTGGCACATATTAAAGAGGATGCATTAATTGCCTCTCCTGGTTTTGTGTTTTGTCCTAGCAGCGTTTGTGAATGTATTTGCCTCTGCCACTGTTCTTTTGTTTACACTGTCAATTGTTTTTTGACATTGTTTTCTGTGTTGCTTTGTGAGCACCATTATTTGAAGATTGTATTGTCTTTTTGTACTTTTACATGATGTTCTTAGTAAAAGTCATATATGTGTTTAATTATGTACAGGTACTGGAATTTCTTTTTCCAATTTTCTATGATTTGTTTTTTGTGTGATATTTTCCTTTTTCTTTTAGTATAGTTTATTTTCTTAATTGGATTATTCTTTATATTCGCTATTTTATGTTTTGTATAATTATGTGCTTGAACCTTTGTTAGTATTATAGTTTTCATTTGCCCCAGGTTCGGGTAATAGGGCTGCTCCTGTTTGATGCAACCAATGTTTCAATTTGTAGCACTTTCCTCCTTTAGTCTTATTAAATAGGACAGCTGTATGGGTAAAGAGTAGTAAGTATTTCACTCATGGCATAATACATTTTCTATGTTGGTATAGTCTGCTCTATGGTTGGAGGTCGATAGGCTGAAATAGTTTCTGGAGATTATCTTGTAAATATAGTGCGTGCTGTACACTAGTGGTTCGTAGGTCCCGCTGGTATGCTGGAATTATGTGACTGAAGATAATGCCTGATTCAAGGTGCTGAATTCTTTTGAAACTTTGAGTGGGGGGGGGTCTCAGGTACTCTTCAGGTTGCTGTGAGGCCCGCCATGCCTGTTGATTGTCTCTTGGGCAATGATTTGGAGGACTCCCCTTGGGCTAAGGTGGAGAGAAAAGCGCATCTGGAAATGTTGGGTCTGCCTGAATGGGTGTGTGCGACCACCCGGTCCATGTCAGTCAGTAAGGGTGTTGATGGGGGCCCGGAGCCTGAAAGTATGGCCCAGGTCCCAACCGTGAAGAGAAGAGGCAGGGGGCGCGGGAAACCGTCCCCCATCGTTCCCGCGGTCCAGGAGGGAGCAGACCCTGAGGGGGATGCCCTGGAACCGACAGGAGAACAAGTGGCCGAACTGGGAGACCTGCCCGAGCTGACCCATTGGCAGCAGGATGGTGGTCCCTCCAGGGAGGAATTTTGTGCTGAACAGAAAGTGTGCCCTTCTCTTGTGGGTATGAGGCAGCAGGCCTCAGCCCAAACGACAGGTGATCAGTCAGGATCACATTGGGTCTACTGGGAGAACGACCTCCTGTATAGCGAGCCTAAGGCTGCTGAACCTGGGTCAGCCCGTGTGCTGGTGGTACCCCAGCGCTTCAGAGCCTTCCTACTGGGGTTGGCTCATGACGTTCCGTTAGCTGGACATCTGGGGCAGGACAAGACCTATGACAGGCTTGTCACCCATTTTTATTGGCCTCAGATGAGAAGGGATTCAGATATCCATTGTAGGACCTGTCAAACTTGCCAGGCAAGTGGGAAAAGTGGGTGGAAGCAGAAGGCTCCCCTCCAACCTTTTCCCGTCGTCAGTACCCCCTTTGAGCGAGTGGGAATTGACATTGTGGGGCCACTGGACCCCAAGACAGCCATGGGCAACAGGTTTATCCTGGTCTTGGTGGACCATGCCACCCGGTACCCGGAAGCCATCCCTCTCCGAACAGTGACGGCCCCCGTGGTGGGACGGGCACTGATGGGTGTTTTCTCCCGCATGGGGTTCCCCAGAGAGGTGGTGTCAGACCGGGGCACCAACTTCATTTCGAATTATATGAAGTCTCTGTGGAAGGAGTGTGGGGTAACCTACAAGTTTACCACTCCTTAACACCCTCAAGGTAATGGGCTGGTTGAGAGATTCAACCGGACCCTAAAAGGCATGATCATGGGTCTTGAAGAACCAATGAGGCGTAAATGGGACGTCTTCTTGCCATGCCTGCTGCTTTTGTATGGTCACCCGGTAAGAGGACCTTTGAGTCTGGTCAAAGAAGGCTGGGAGCAATCTCCCAGGAAACCTCCCCAGGATGTATATAGTTACATGCTGGCCTTTAGGAACCAGACTCGGCGCTTCAGAGATCTTGCTCAGGCAAATCTGGAGGCCAGCCAGGAAGAGATGAAGCGGTGGTACGATCAGAATGCCACTCTGGTTGAGCTTCAACCTGGTCAGAAAGTTTGGGTCATGGCCCCTGTGGAACCTTGTGCGCTCAAGGACAGGTGGACTGGACCGTTTGAGGTTGTGGAGAAGAAGAGCGATGTCACCTACTTGGTGGACTTGAAATCTCCCAGGAACCCCTTAAGGGTCCTGCATGTCAACCAGTTAAAGCCCCACTTAGAAAGGTCCGAAGTGGGCATGCTCCTTACCACAGATGCTGGGATGGAGGAGGAGAGTGAGCCTCTTCCTGACCTCCTGTGTGCAAAAGAAAAAGATGGGTCAGTGGATGGTGTTGTCCTCTCTGACACACTGACCCCTGAGCAGCAGCAAGATTGTCGCCATCTGTTGGTACAATTCCCTGATCTGTTCTCCTTGATCCCTGGTGTCACTCAGTGGTGTGTCCATGATGTGGACACTGGGGACAGCACTCCTGTGAGGCACAAGGCCTACAGGGTGACTGAAAAGGTCAGAGCATATATCAAGGAGGAGGTCTCCAAGATGTTTGCCTTAGGGGTGGTTGAGTCCTCTAGCAGTCCTTGGGCCAGCCCAGTGGTCTTGGTCCCAAAGGCTGCAGCGCCTGGTGCTTCACCAGAACTTCGGTTCTGTGTGGATTACCGAGGACTCAATTCGGTCACCAAGACTGACGCGCACCCCATCCCCAGAGCTGATGAGCTCATCGATCGGTTGGGGGCTGCCCGCTACCTTAGTACGTTTGATCTAACGTCTGGGTACTGGCAGATCGCCTTGACTGATGGGGCAAAAGAGAGGTCTGCATTCTCCACACCAGATGGGCACTACCAGTTCCGTGTGATGCCCTTTGGGATGAAGAATGCCCCTGCCACATTCCAGAGGTTGGTTAACCAGGTATTGGCCGGGCTGGAAGATTTCAGCGCCGCCTACCTGGACGATATAGCAGTGTTCAGCGCCAGCTGGGAGGAACACTTGCGCCACCTCCAGGAAGTGTTGTTGGCCCTGCGCAGAGCAGGCCTCACAATCAAGGCTAGTAAGTGCCAGATTGGGCAGGGTTCAGTGGTGTACTTGGGGCACCAAGTAGGGAGTGGCAAGGTGGCCCCCCTGCAACCCAAGATAGATACCATCCTGGCTTGGGAACCGCCCAAAACCCAGACTCAGGTGAGAGCCTTCTTGGGTCTCACGGGTTACTACAGGAGGTTTGTCAAGGGGTATGGCAATATTGTGCACCCCTTGACCTCGCTGACTTCCCGGAAGCAGCCGAGACTTGTGATCTGGACTGACGCCTGTCAGAAAGCCTTTGACACCCTGAAAACTGCAATGTGTACAGCACCGGTCCTCCAGGCACCCGACTTTTCAAAAGAATTCATTGTCCAGACGGACGCTTCAGAGCATGGTGTGGGGGCTGTTCTAGCACAGATGAATGAGGAGGGCCGAGACTTACCTGTAGCCTTCATCAGCCGGAGGTTACTTCCCAGGGAACAAAGGTGGAGTGCGATAGAGCGTGAGGCATTTGCTGTGGTCTGGGCGCTGAAGAAGCTAAGACCCTACTTGTTTGGGTCTCACTTCCGGGTTCAGACAGACCACAGGCCCCTCAGATGGTTAATGCAGATGAGGGGTGAGAACCCAAAGCTGTTGAGGTGGTCCATTTCCCTACAGGGGATGAACTTTACGGTGGAACACCGCCCTGGTACAGATCACGCCAATGCTGATGGTCTGTCCAGATTTTTCCGCCTTAGTGATGAGGACTCCCTGGGTGAAGGGTAGTTCTCCCCACATTTCAGCTGGAGGGGACACGTGTTAGACCTGGCATCATTGGCATGAGTCTCTCCTCCATTTTTTTCTGTTTGCCTCCTCTGTTTACGATGTTTTTGCTGGTTTATTGCTTTGTGCACTGTGCCACTGCTGATCAGTGCCACAGTGCAAGTGCTCCCTATGTTAAATTGTTATATTGATTGGTGTTACCATGATTGGCTTGGTTGACTTACTGTTCAGACCCTAGTCTAGTGCACTGCGTGTGCCAAGGGCGTGTAAGTTAACTGCTGCTGGTGGGCTTGCAGCACTGGTTGTGCCACCCACAGAAGCAGCGTGCAAAAGGGGTCTCAGGCCTGCCACCGCGGCGCCTGCGTGCAGTCCCTGACTGCCATGTCGACTTGGTAAGGAAACCTACTTACCAGTCTCTAAACCTTCACTTTGCCACATTTCAGACACCTCTATGGTAGGCCCTAGGGCAGGGTGCATTGTTGGTAAAAGGTAGGTCATGCCCTGATGTGTGCGGCATGACCTAATAGTGAATTACAGCCATTTTCGTTTTTCACTATTGAAGGGCTACCTGCCTCCAATAGGCCAGACTGGGCAGACTGATTATTAACTCCATTATAATCTATCTGACTCAGGGAGCATGGTAGCAAGTCAAGTTTAGTATCCCTGAACTCAGAATTTAATAACACACCCTTTAGGATGGATGGTTTTTAAATTCTATGTTTGAAAATAGCACTTTTAGAAAGTGGCTATTTTCTTGTCCAACTATCTACCGGTCTCTGCTGGTTTGGTGTGTGTGTCAGGGGCTGGGTGGCTCCAGAGGTCTGAATGAGTCAGTGTGGGGTGAATGGGGCGTTTACACATAGAGTGAGGGAAGAGTAGCCTGCCCTGCCTGACACAATACTGGCTCCGCCTCCTGCTGGGCGACTGATAGCCCTGCTCCTGCCAGTGACAATACTGGCTCCGCCTCCTGCTGGGCGGCTGAGGACTCTGCCCTGCTCAGTGAATAGGCCAGGTGCCTCTGCCTGGCAACACCCACAACAAACCTGAGATGGTGGGAATCGCCCTGCTTGGACAAAGGGAACAAAGGGAAAAAGGGGTATAAGAGAAGGACCCCTAAACCAAGAACTCAGATCACTTCTGACAAGGAAACCTGTACCAAGGACAAGAAGCCTGCTGATCTAAGGACTTGCCTCCCCTTTCTGCCAGAGTGCTGTTTTGCTGTGGAGGAACCTGAAAGCTGCTTCTTTATTTTTGCCAAGGAACAAGGAGAGAGGAACTTGGTGTGTACTCTCTGAACACTTGCTAGGAAATCTCCAAGGACTGGAAGAGTGCCAGTCTCCTGCTGAAGTCACAGGGCCAAAGGACTTCACCATTTGCTGAATTGCTGGAAAGTGTTGTTTCCAGTACACAAGGGGAAATCTGCAGTCTCGACGCCGCTCTAGTCAGGGCAAGGAAGTTACACGCCAAAGATAACCCCTGCTCACCCCCTTGGTAGCTTGGCACGAGCAGACAGGCTTATCCCTGAGGCGATGTGTAAAGCGTTTGCGCACGCACCCAGCAACAACACCCAAGGCCCACCACAAAGGAAACTCCACACAAGGTATTATATAAAAATAACCTTTGTATTATACACAACACATTAGATAAAAACACACACTTTACAATGTGCCAACAGGCACGGGCAGAATTTACAAGGGATTATATATACAGGGGACAGGGCCACATGGACCACTGTCAGGAATTAGCACTCTTTAGAAATAGCACTTAGAACGTAGGAATAATATTTTAGAACATAGCACATACAATCACTGTAGCACTAAAAATAGAACATATACCACACAACCAGTAACTACTGGTAACCAGAAAGTACCACCTACGCAACCCTAACCACCTTTAGGAATATCACGCAGGGAACTAGGACCTTACTAGTACCACCTGTACTAAGGAGAAAACAACCACCTAAGTATCACTCTACCTGTAGGGGTCTAAGCACATAAACACAGGATGCATAAAATACATTTAGAGGTGTAAAGCAAAGCACATGACGTATAAACATACATTCAGAGGTGCAGGTTAGGAACAAAAGCGAGAAACTCACATAAGCCACCACCTGTGGCAGTCCCTAGGCCAACTGGCCTTGTTGGGGCTAGGACGCCCTGTGTCCCAGTGTCAGGGCAAGACTGCGCACGCAGTCAGGGCAAACCGCAAGGGGCCCCAACCTAAACGTTGCAGCTGCCCACTAAGTGCTGGGCAGCTGTGGAAGGAACCTGGGCACCACTGTGCCTGTACATCAATTATGCAGCGCGTAGGGGGGGGGGCCTCGTGGGCTTTAGCTCACCCAAAGAGAAATATGCCCCAAATCACTGGAGCGGGCAGCTCTTATCACACTGAAAATGCCCCCGTAACGTTGGAGCCTTCTCGGGGCTCGTGAGCCCTCACCCACTGGAGCCTCACTGGGCGCGTGCACAACACTGCGGTGCGTGGGAGCCTCGTGGGCTCCACACACCAAAGAAATGCCCCCGGTGGTTTAGAGCGTCCTCGCTCTGAGCAAATAGTGCTGGCCCTTCGTTGGAGTCCCTCTGGACTCTTAAACAATCATTGCCCGTGGGAGTCCCTCTGGACTCTAAAGAAATAATGCTTGGCGCTTGAGCCTCTCTGGCTCTGGAAAATAATGCCCCGCTAACGTTGGAGTCCCGCTCGGGGGACTCGCGAGCCTCGCAGGCTCTGGCAGTGCTTGGGGAGTGTTACACGGTTCCCCTTCAGCCCCCACTCACCAGACTGACGCGAGGCTCCCCCGGTTGGGTCTTCTCTCTTCTGGAAGACCTGCAGGGCTCCCTCCACGCACGGGGCCCTGCGCGAAGAGCCGCAGACGCCGTCCTCACTCCCCCGGTCTTCTTCCCCGTCGGCTTCCTGCGGTTGGGGTCAGGCTCCGCCCACGATCAGGACTTCCCAGATGGCTTCCGGGTCACCGCGGGCAGCGCGGCGGCCCTGGAAGCTTTGGCGCCGGCAACACGGGGTAGGCTCCCGTACTTTAAACAAATATATAAGCGGGGTGGGCACCCGCGGCAGACACACGTATGCGGGGTGGGCTCCCGCCAAATAACAATATCAGCGGGGTGGGCACCCACCAACGGGTGCCACAATGCGGGGTGAGCACCCGCCTTACACACGACAAAAGCGGGGGAATCCCTACATCGGGGTTCCCCTGCAGATTGTTGTAGCGCTGCGCTGCTGGGGTCCCAAAGGAAGCGCTTTTAGCGCTGTAAGTGAAATGAAAGCGCTTCCAGGCGCTTTGGGGAGAATAAAAGAAAAGGAGAAAGTCCAGCAACAAAAGTCCTGGCAAAGTTTTAGGAAGGTAGGCAGGGGGGCAAGGCTGGGCCAGGGGCCAGCTCACTGGGCCCTCCAGGCAGGGAGGCAGTCCTAAGTGGCGGTTCCTCCTGGCCTCCAGCAGCAGCAGCCCCCCTCAGCTTGGATCCTGGAAAAGAACAGTTTCTGTGGGGACACAGCCCCATTTTTATACAGCAAAACCCCTTTGTTCTGGGTTCAGGGTGAGGGGGAAAACCAGTCGCAGCTGGTTGGGGAGCACCCTTGATGTGCTCAGCCCCTCACTCTATTCATTGGCAGGGCTAGGGTCGTCAGTCGCACCGCAGGGGGCGGGGCCAGCATTGTGTGTGGAAAACCCTGTCCTATTCAGGACCCAGGTGTACTCCTCCCACCCATCTAGCTGCTGATCTCCCCATTCACCACCGGGTGACTCATCCTGACTCTGGGGAATCCCTAGCCCGTCACATGACATGACCAGCCAATCACGCGACAGACACACTGCACACAGAAGTGCCCACTTCTAGAAGTGGCACTTCCACACTAGGTACATGCACGCCGCACACATCATCGCGCAGCATTCACTCCCACGAGTCCGCACATACCAAACTCGGGCCTGCACACCCCACGCATCAGGAACTACTAGGGACACATACATTCCCCATGCATTCCTATGGGAGGGCAGGCCTATCTCACCACATGCACTCAGAGCACGCACGCACTTTACCCTGGGACACAGGGAAAGTGCGCAGAGACCAAACAATTACCACACCAAGTCACCAGTAAAAATCAAAAAAGTTCAGGGGTGAACCTGCCAGAAGGGCCAAGTCCAACACAACCCCCTTCCAGCCAAAACGCAGGGCAGCCCAATCACCACCGTGATGGACTTCCCTGCTTGGGGCGATAGAACACGGACGCGGGCCCGCAACTGCAGGGACACCCTCCGGTTCTACGCCACGGTGAACCCATGGAATTCTTTCTAACACCACTGTCTGGACCAACTGGGCTACCCCACTGGTACTCCCAAGCTGTCCGCGGCCAAGACCAGGCCCTAGGCCACCCAGGTGCCACTGGTCTTTGCCTAACCACAGAGTGGGGGGTAGTAACCCCTGGCACATAGCGGCCATTCTCCACTCTTCCTCTCTGAAAGACAGGACTAGACTGCCACTGGTTCTCCAGCCTAGGGTCTACACCCTCAGGCGGACCAGGAGTCTCAGGGAAGGCTCTCCTCCCCCTACCTCTTCTCCTAGGGTTCCTCCTCCTCTGGCGAGGGGTACACCTAGAACGCCATCCCAACCCAGGGTTTAACCCCTCAGGTTGTACCGGGGGCAGAGGTGGGCTCTCCCACCCTCTGCACCCCCTTCCAGAACCCTGCTCCCTACCAACTGGGGCGGTACCTCTGGAAGAAGAACTGGTCGGGACGCTGATTACAGACGTCCCACCCTTCAGGTCAGGCTGATCCCGAACCTGGCCTTCCAACCTCCGGCCTAGAACCTTTGGTGGAATAATTGCCTGGCACTCCAGGACTTCTGGGGATCTCCACTCCATCCCCCTGAGGCTATCAAATGACACGTATGTCGAGCGACTGTCTGTCTGGCGCTGATCTCCCGTCCCCTGTCCACCTGACAGTGCGCGGAGATCCCCCAGAACAGAAGTGGTGTCACCCTGGTCACTACACGGGAACCTAGCCCAACTGGGAAGTCCCTGACCCACCGGCTCTTCCACTGGGGAACTCATCCCCCAATCACTCACGCTGGACTCCTGTACCCTCCCTACCGGAGCGGTACCGCCAGACTCCAGAACCACAGGAGCCCTGGTTACAGGTGCCCCAGGTCCTCCACTCACTAAGAGATCTTCCTCAAGTGGACTAACAGGACAGCCTAGGTCCCCAACTTGGTGTTCCCTCATGAAACCATCCAAGTCCTGAGGCAGGGTTTCGGGCGTCTGGGGACCCTCGGTCACCCCCTCACTCCTGCTCCACTGAGCCAGGCAGCGAGCCCCTACACCCTCCTCGCTATCCTGGGACCTAGCTGGGCTACACTGAGCATCCTCCACCACGCTGGGCTGGAGGATCTCTGACCCACTATTGTTGGAATCACTCACTAATGACACTAGAGAACCTCTGGCCCTTTCCCAGCGGTCTGCTTCCTCTGCAAGTTCAAATGGACAAAAAGAGTTATACCTCAACAGGTGTTGGCGCAACCCTGGAGAACAACTACTGAGCATCTGCTCCTTGATAATCATATTTAGTACTCCATCCAAATCCTGCTCCGGGTTAAACACCAACCAGTCCACCAGGGCATCATGACATTTCTCCACAGCCTCCTCCCAAGACTGGTGAGACAGCTTCTTACTGCCCCTGAACTTCAACCTACATTCCTCCTCTCGGGAACAAGGTACCACACTCGGGGAACTGGGACTGGGACTCTCTATACTGCACTTTATATTGCTGCCCCCCCTGGACTCCACCCTCACTGGGGAATCCAGAAACCTACCACTGCGCTCAGGGGACAGGGAAAGGGATGAGGCGCTGTCTTCTACGCTGGACCCAGCAAGGGACTCCCTACCTACGGGGTCCTCACTCTCTACTGGCGTCCAGGTACTGTCATCTTCTTCTGAGTCTTCAGGGCTCCTCACAGACCCACCACCCTCCAGGTGTGAGGCCCGGGCCCTTTCTTCCTCACTGCGCTCACGTTTCCATTCATCTGCTTGCCATCCAATCATGTAGTTCCTCAATTCGTACACAGTGTCTGACTCTCTCACCCCTATGTTTCTTTCTCTACAGAACCTTTCCAACTCCTGCATACTGTAATAAACTAGATCACTGAGATCAAAAGCAGGCTCCATTCTGGCAGACGTTCTAGAGAAAAGATCACACAGGGAACCTAGGGGTCTGAGTTTAACAGGAGTACACAATTCACAAAAAGATTCAGCAAGCTCTCTAACCCAGAGAACTCACACTCACTTGCCTAGTGCCACTCACCACTCATCCACGCACAACCCTCCCCTCGGACTGGTAAGGCAGTTTCTACCACCCCTGATTCCTCAACCTGACCACCACGTGACACAGGTACCAACTCTGGGCGCAGGGTGGGGGACAAATGTACAGGACACTATTACGCTGCCACCACTGGATCCCACCCTCTGGTGAATCCAGAACACAATGCACTAAGGGGGATGATCTACCCTCCCGAGCTAGGGACACCTAACTCACAGTGCACCAAACCACATTTCCAAAGAAATGACAATTAAAAAACAAACTTAGAACAATAATTCCTATACCATGTGATTTATCTAAATGCAGAGTTTTGTAGTGCGGCCAGTTGCCGCTGCGGTACAGCGCAAACGCAAGTCCAAATCCCACCGCTGATCACCAATGTTAGAAATGGGATTTCTGGTTGGCTAAGGCTTGCGCCAAAGTCAGGCAGAAACCACCACTCTAGTCAGGGCAAGGAAGTTACACGCCAAAGATAACCCCTGCTCACCCCCTTGGTAGCTTGGCACGAGCAGACAGGCTTATCCCTGAGGCGATGTGTAAAGCGTTTGCGCACGCACCCAGCAACAACACCCAAGGCCCACCACAAAGGAAACTCCACACAAGGTATTATATAAAAATAACCTTTGTATTATACACAACACATTAGATAAAAACACACACTTTACAATGTGCCAACAGGCACGGGCAGAATTTACAAGGGATTATATATACAGGGGACAGGGCCACATGGACCACTGTCAGGAATTAGCACTCTTTAGAAATAGCACTTAGAACGTAGGAATAATATTTTAGAACATAGCACATACAATCACTGTAGCACTAAAAATAGAACATATAGCACACAACCAGTAACTACTGGTAACCAGAAAGTACCACCTACGCAACCCTAACCACCTTTAGGAATATCACGCAGGGAACTAGGACCTTACTAGTACCACCTGTACTAAGGAGAAAACAACCACCTAAGTATCACTCTACCTGTAGGGGTCTAAGCACATAAACACAGGATGCATAAAATACATTTAGAGGTGTAAAGCAAAGCACATGACGCATAAACATACATTCAGAGGTGCAGGTTAGGAACAAAAGCGAGAAACTCACATAAGCCACCACCTGTGGCAGTCCCTAGGCCAACTGGCCTTGTTGGGGCTAGGACGCCCTGTGTCCCAGTGTCAGGGCAAGACTGCGCACGCAGTCAGGGCAAACCGCAAGGGGCCCCAACCTAAACGTTGCAGCTGCCCACTAAGTGCTGGGCAGCTGTGGAAGGAACCTGGGCACCACTGTGCCTGTACATCAATTATGCAGCGCGTAGGGGGGGGGGCCTCGTGGGCTTTAGCTCACCCAAAGAGAAATACGCCCCAAATCACTGGAGCGGGCAGCTCTTATCACACTGAAAATGCCCCCGTAACGTTGGAGTCTTCTCGGGGCTCGTGAGCCCTCACCCACTGGAGCCTCACTGGGCGCGTGCACAACACTGCGGTGCGTGGGAGCCTCGTGGGCTCCACACACCAAAGAAATGCCCCCGGTGGTTTAGAGCGTCCTCGCTCTGAGCAAATAGTGCTGGCCCTTCGTTGGAGTCCCTCTGGACTCTTAAACAATCATTGCCCGTGGGAGTCCCTCTGGACTCTAAAGAAATAATGCTTGGCGCTTGAGCCTCTCTGGCTCTGGAAAATAATGCCCCGCTAACGTTGGAGTCCCGTTCGGGGGACTCGCGAGCCTCGCAGGCTCTGGCAGTGCTTGGGGAGTGTTACGCGGTTCCCCTTCAGCCCCCACGCACAAGACTGACGCGAGGCTCCCCCGGTTGGGTCTTCTCTCTTCTGGAAGACCTGCAGGGCTCCCTCCACGCACGGGGCCCTGCGCGAAGAGCCGCAGACGCCGTCCTCACTCCCCCGGTCTTCTTCCCCGTCGGCTTCCTGCGGTTGGGGTCAGGCTCCGCCCACGATCAGGACTTCCCAGATGGCTTCCGGGTCACCGCGGGCAGCGCGGCGGCCCTGGAAGCTTTGGCGCCGGCAACACGGGGTAGGCTCCCGTACTTTAAACAAATATATAAGCGGGGTGGGCACCCGCGGCAGACACACGTATGCGGGGTGGGCTCCCGCCAAATAACAATATCAGCGGGGTGGGCACCCACCAACGGGTGCCACAATGCGGGGTGAGCACCCGCCTTACACACGACAAAAGCGGGGGAATCCCTACATCGGGGTTCCCCAGCAGATTGTTGTAGCGCTGCGCTGCTGGGGTCCCAAAGGAAGCGCTTTTAGCGCTGTAAGTGAAATGAAAGCGCTTCTAGGCGCTTTGGGGAGAATAAAAGAAAAGGAGAAAGTCCAGCAACAAAAGTCCTGGCAAAGTTTTAGGAAGGTAGGCAGGGGGGCAAGGCTGGGCCAGGGGCCAGCTCACTGGGCCCTCCAGGCAGGGAGGCAGTCCTAAGTGGCGGTTCCTCCTGGCCTCCAGCAGCAGCAGCCCCCCTCAGCTTGGATCCTGGAAAAGAACAGTTTCTGTGGGGACACAGCCCCATTTTTATACAGCAAAACCCCTTTGTTCTGGGTTCAGGGTGAGGGGGAAAACCAGTTGCAGCTGGTTGGGGAGCACCCTTGATGTGCTCAGCCCCTCACTCTATTCATTGGCAGGGCTAGTGTCGTCAGTCGCACCGCAGGGGGCGGGGCCAGCATTGTGTGTGGAAAACCCTGTCCTATTCAGGACCCAGGTGTACTCCTCCCACCCATCTAGCTGCTGATCTCCCCATTCACCACCGGGTGACTCATCCTGACTCTGGGGAATCCCTAGCCCGTCACATGACATGACCAGCCAATCACGCGACAGACACACTGCACACAGAAGTGCCCACTTCTAGAAGTGGCACTTCCACACTAGGTACATGCACGCCGCACACATCATCGCGCAGCATTCACTCCCACGAGTCCGCACATACCAAACTCGGGCCTGCACACCCCACGCATCAGGAACTACTAGGGACACATACATTCCCCATGCATTCCTATGGGAGGGCAGGCCTACCTCACCACATGCACTCAGAGCACGCACGCACTTTACCCTGGGACACAGGGAAAGTGCGCAGAGACCAAACAATTACCACACCAAGTCACCAGTAAAAATCAAAAAAGTTCAGGGGTGAACCTGCCAGAAGGGCCAAGTCCAACACAACCCCCTTCCAGCCAAAACGCAGGGCAGCCCAATCACCACCGTGATGGACTTCCCTGCTTGGGGCGATAGAACATGGACGCGGGCCCGCAACTGCAGGGACACCCTCCGGTTCTACGCCACGGTGAACCCATGGAATTCTTTCTAACACCACTGTCTGGACCAACTGGGCTACCCCACTGGTACTCCCAAGCTGTCCGCGGCCAAGACCAGGCCCTAGGCCACCCAGGTGCCACTGGTCTTTGCCTAACCACAGAGTGGGGGGTAGTAACCCCTGGCACATAGCGGCCATTCTCCACTCTTCCTCTCTGAAAGACAGGACTAGACTGCCACTGGTTCTCCAGCCTAGGGTCTACACCCTCAGGCGGACCAGGAGTCTCAGGGAAGGCTCTCCTCCCCCTACCTCTTCTCCTAGGGTTCCTCCTCCTCTGGCGAGGGGTACACCTAGAACGCCATCCCAACCCAGGGTTTAACCCCTCAGGTTGTACCGGGGGCAGAGGTGGGCTCTCCCACCCTCTGCACCCCCTTCCAGAACCCTGCTCCCTACCAACTGGGGCGGTACCTCTGGAAGAAGAACTGGTCGGGACGCTGATTACAGACGTCCCACCCTTCAGGTCAGGCTGATCCCGAACCTGGCCTTCCAACCTCCGGCCTAGAACCTTTGGTGGAATAATTGCCTGGCACTCCAGGACTTCTGGGGATCTCCACTCCATCCCCCTGAGGCTATCAAATGACACGTATGTCGAGCGACTGTCTGTCTGGCGCTGATCTCCCGTCCCCTGTCCACCTGACAGTGCGCGGAGATCCCCCAGAACAGAAGTGGTGTCACCCTGGTCACTACACGGGAACCTAGCCCAACTGGGAAGTCCCTGACCCACCGGCTCTTCCACTGGGGAACTCATCCCCCAATCACTCACGCTGGACTCCTGTACCCTCCCTACCGGAGCGGTACCGCCAGACTCCAGAACCACAGGAGCCCTGGTTACAGGTGCCCCAGGTCCTCCACTCACTAAGAGATCTTCCTCAAGTGGACTAACAGGACAGCCTAGGTCCCCAACTTGGTGTTCCCTCATGAAACCATCCAAGTCCTGAGGCAGGGTTTCGGGCGTCTGGGGACCCTCGGTCACCCCCTCACTCCTGCTCCACTGAGCCAGGCAGCAAGCCCCTACACCCTCCTCGCTATCCTGGGACCTAGCTGGGCTACACTGAGCCTCCTCCACCACGCTGGGCTGGAGGATCTCTGACCCACTATTGTTGGAATCACTCACTAATGACACTAGAGAACCTCTGGCCCTTTCCCAGCGGTCTGCTTCCTCTGCAAGTTCAAATGGACAAAAAGAGTTATACCTCAACAGGTGTTGGCGCAACCCTGGAGAACAACTACTGAGCATCTGCTCCTTGATAATCATATTTAGTACTCCATCCAAATCCTGCTCCGGGTTAAACACCAACCAGTCCACCAGGGCATCATGACATTCCTCCACAGCCTCCTCCCAAGACTGGTGAGACAGCTTCTTACTGCCCCTGAACTTCAACCTACATTCCTCCTCTCGGGAACAAGGTACCACACTCGGGGAACTGGGACTGGGACTCTCTATACTGCACTTTATATTGCTGCCCCCCCTGGACTCCACCCTCACCGGGGAATCCAGAAACCTACCACTGCGCTCAGGGGACAGGGAAAGGGATGAGGCGCTGTCTTCTACGCTGGACCCAGCAAGGGACTCCCTACCTACGGGGTCCTCACTCTCTACTGGCGTCCAGGTACTGTCATCTTCTTCTGAGTCTTCAGGGCTCCTCACAGACCCACCACCCTCCAGGTGTGAGGCCCGGGCCCTTTCTTCCTCACTGCGCTCACGTTTCCATTCATCTGCTTGCCATCCAATCATGTAGTTCCTCAATTCGTACACAGTGTCTGACTCTCTCACCCCTATGTTTCTTTCTCTACAGAACCTTTCCAACTCCTGCATACTGTAATAAACTAGATCACTGAGATCAAAAGCAGGCTCCATTCTGGCAGACGTTCTAGAGAAAAGATCACACAGGGAACCTAGGGGTCTGAGTTTAACAGGAGTACACAATTCACAAAAAGATTCAGCAAGCTCTCTAACCCAGAGAACTCACACTCACTTGCCTAGTGCCACTCACCACTCATCCACGCACAACCCTCCCCTCGGACTGGTAAGGCAGTTTCTACCACCCCTGATTCCTCAACCTGACCACCACGTGACACAGGTACCAACTCTGGGCGCAGGGTGGGGGACAAATGTACAGGACACTATTACGCTGCCACCACTGGATCCCACCCTCTGGTGAATCCAGAACACAATGCACTAAGGGGGATGATCTACCCTCCCGAGCTAGGGACACCTAACTCACAGTGCACCAAACCACATTTCCAAAGAAATGACAATTAAAAAACAAACTTAGAACAATAATCCCTATACCATGTGATTTATCTAAATGCAGAGTTTTGTAGTGCGGCCAGTTGCCGCTGCGGTACAGCGCAAACGCAAGTCCAAATCCCACCGCTGATCACCAATGTTAGAAATGGGATTTCTGGTTGGCTAAGGTTTGCGCCAAAGTCAGGCAGAAACCACCACTCTAGTCAGGGCAAGGAAGTTACACGCCAAAGATAACCCCTGCTCACCCCCTTGGTAGCTTGGCACGAGCAGACAGGCTTATCCCTGAGGCGATGTGTAAAGCGTTTGCGCACGCACCCAGCAACAACACCCAAGGCCCACCACAAAGGAAACTCCACACAAGGTATTATATAAAAATAACCTTTGTATTATACACAACACATTAGATAAAAACACACACTTTACAATGTGCCAACAGGCACGGGCAGAATTTACAAGGGATTATATATACAGGGGACAGGGCCACATGGACCACTGTCAGGAATTAGCACTCTTTAGAAATAGCACTTAGAACGTAGGAATAATATTTTAGAACATAGCACATACAATCACTGTAGCACTAAAAATAGAACATATAGCACACAACCAGTAACTACTGGTAACCAGAAAGTACCACCTACGCAACCCTAACCACCTTTAGGAATATCACGCAGGGAACTAGGACCTTACTAGTACCACCTGTACTAAGGAGAAAACAACCACCTAAGTATCACTCTACCTGTAGGGGTCTAAGCACATAAACACAGGATGCATAAAATACATTTAGAGGTGTAAAGCAAAGCACATGACGCATAAACATACATTCAGAGGTGCAGGTTAGGAACAAAAGCGAGAAACTCACATAAGCCACCACCTGTGGCAGTCCCTAGGCCAACTGGCCTTGTTGGGGCTAGGACGCCCTGTGTCCCAGTGTCAGGGCAAGACTGCGCACGCAGTCAGGGCAAACCGCAAGGGGCCCCAACCTAAACGTTGCAGCTGCCCACTAAGTGCTGGGCAGCTGTGGAAGGAACCTGGGCACCACTGTGCCTGTACATCAATTATGCAGCGCGTAGGGGGGGGGGCCTTGTGGGCTTTAGCTCACCCAAAGAGAAATACGCCCCAAATCACTGGAGCGGGCAGCTCTTATCACACTGAAAATGCCCCCGTAACGTTGGAGCCTTCTCGGGGCTCGTGAGCCCTCACCCACTGGAGCCTCACTGGGCGCGTGCACAACACTGCGGTGCGTGGGAGCCTCGTGGGCTCCACACACCAAAGAAATGCCCCCGGTGGTTTAGAGCGTCCTCGCTCTGAGCAAATAGTGCTGGCCCTTCGTTGGAGTCCCTCTGGACTCTTAAACAATCATTGCCCGTGGGATTCCCTCTGGACTCTAAAGAAATAATGCTTGGCGCTTGAGCCTCTCTGGCTCTGGAAAATAATGCCCCGCTAACGTTGGAGTCCCGCTCGGGGGACTCGCGAGCCTCGCAGGCTCTGGCAGTGCTTGGGGAGTGTTTCGCGGTTCCCCTTCAGCCCCCACTCACCAGACTGACGCGAGGCTCCCCCGGTTGGGTCTTCTCTCTTCTGGAAGACCTGCAGGGCTCCCTCCACGCACGGGGCCCTGCGCGAAGAGCCGCAGACGCCGTCCTCACTCCCCCGGTCTTCTTCCCCGTCGGCTTCCTGCGGTTGGGGTCAGGCTCCGCCCACGATCAGGACTTCCCAGATGGCTTCCGGGTCACCGCGGGCAGCGCGGCGGCCCTGGAAGCTTTGGCGCCGGCAACACGGGGTAGGCTCCCGTACTTTAAACAAATATATAAGCGGGGTGGGCACCCGCGGCAGACACACGTATGCGGGGTGGGCTACCGCCAAATAACAATATCAGCGGGGTGGGCACCCACCAACGGGTGCCACAATGCGGGGTGAGCACCCGCCTTACACACGACAAAAGCAGGGGAATCCCTACATCAGGGTTCCCCTGCAGATTGTTGTAGCGCTGCGCTGCTGGGGTCCCAAAGGAAGCGCTTTTAGCGCTGTAAGTGAAATGAAAGCGCTTCCAGGCGCTTTGGGGAGAATAAAAGAAAAGGAGAAAGTCCAGCAACAAAAGTCCTGGCAAAGTTTTAGGAAGGTAGGCAGGGGGGCAAGGCTGGGCCAGGGGCCAGCTCACTGGGCCCTCCAGGCAGGGAGGCAGTCCTAAGTGGCGGTTCCTCCTGGCCTCCAGCAGCAGCAGCCCCCCTCAGCTTGGATCCTGGAAAAGAACAGTTTCTGTGGGGACACAGCCCCATTTTTATACAGCAAAACCCCTTTGTTCTGGGTTCAGGGTGAGGGGGAAAACCAGTCGCAGCTGGTTGGGGAGCACCCTTGATGTGCTCAGCCCCTCACTCTATTCATTGGCAGGGCTAGGGTCGTCAGTCGCACCGCAGGGGGCGGGGCCAGCATTGTGTGTGGAAAACCCTGTCCTATTCAGGACCCAGGTGTACTCCTCCCACCCATCTAGCTGCTGATCTCCCCATTCACCACCGGGTGACTCATCCTGACTCTGGGGAATCCCTAGCCCGTCACATGACATGACCAGCCAATCACGCGACAGACACACTGCACACAGAAGTGCCCACTTCTAGAAGTGGCACTTCCACACTAGGTACATGCACGCCGCACACATCATCGCGCAGCATTCACTCCCACGAGTCCGCACATACCAAACTCGGGCCTGCACACCCCACGCATCAGGAACTACTAGGGACACATACATTCCCCATGCATTCCTATGGGAGGGCAGGCCTATCTCACCACATGCACTCAGAGCACGCACGCACTTTACCCTGGGACACAGGGAAAGTGCGCAGAGACCAAACAATTACCACACCAAGTCACCAGTAAAAATCAAAAAAGTTCAGGGGTGAACCTGCCAGAAGGGCCAAGTCCAACAGGTGGGGAAATAACACTTGGTATAACAGTGATGTACATGTTTCGTTCCATAGCCACATACCCGTCACTGATTAGAAGCGGCCTGGTCTTGTATCCTTTTCATGAGTCCAGCTTCGGCACTGTAAGCTGAGCTGCTGCCATTGAAGCTTGATTATTTTAAGTTATGTTCTCCCTAAAATCACGCGTCAATTCACCTTGATGCAATATCTTTAAAAAGAAACCTCAGTTGGCAATTCCGGCTTATGCTCAAGATGTAACTGTTATTGAAATTATCTGAAGTGCTAGCGTATAAAACCATTTACACTGTCCTCAAACTAGGAAGAGCTAGCACATTAGACCTGCAAAAACCATTAGGCCACGATACATACTTACTACTGTACAAAGCGTTATATGGTTATTTTGCCAACCTGACACTCAGACCTGGTATTTATTGCAAAATACTTCTTTGCAAAATACATCATATGCTGTTAGGGCTCTCAGAGATATTCAAATATTTACTCGGTTAGAAATTCATAAATCTCATAGCACGGGTTTTAGAGATTTCTGTGACTGTAACCACAAATCCATAGCAAAAAGAGAACCTGCCAACGAGCCTTCTCCGGCGCTGCCCGAAGATCTGGAACTCTCTTCCTCCGGAAGTACGCAGAATCTCCTCCACGGCTGCTTTCAAACTGGAAGCCAAAAGATTCCTAATGAACAAGTTTTTACCTTAAATGGTTTATGATCACCTGCTCGAAGTATCTGATCCCACAACTGTTAAGACCTTCATTTGATGCTACTCTCTCTTACCATCGTTTGCCCCCTTCTTAACCCGCTATGGATTAGCTGTTGTTTTATTCCCCTTTGACCCCTTTGTACAGTAATTATTCATGTTTATTATGCTTTTTTGATGTCAATATTGCATTTATTACCTTCCTTCCTTCCTTCCTTTTGTAAAGCACTCTGATATCTTTCGGGATCGTGTTCACGCTATATAACACTTTTTAAATAAATAAATAAGCGTACTATAAAAACTATTTATCAATCACTCAGGAATTTAGCCTCAGTTCATTTGGCGATATTTATCATGCATTGACTGGGGTGTTAAATGTCAACAAGGGAGTTCCTTAAAGGAATTGCTCAGTTGCGATTAAGAGGAAGGAGGTGAGATGAGAAACTGGCATTATCTTATCTTTGATATTAATGTACTTAAAAGCAACCAACTGGCTAAAGCAAAAATAAAAACAAATAGATTGTTGGTTTTATTTAATTTCAAATTTCTGAGCCCCTGGCATCCTCCAAAGCAGAACACATATCAAAGACCTTAAGTCAGCAGCTCCAGGAGCACTTTGCCCTGCATGCTCTAATCTTACAACCTCTGCCAAACAGTCTTTTTGTTGGCTTCCACTTTAAGGAAAGACAGAAATCACTTGCGAATTACTCTGCAGATGTCTGCAGACAAGGAGAAATTGCTAAATTCCAAAATTACAATAAGAGAGAAGTTAAAGGTCTTCGGGCCTTCGTTTCACACAAGTGATGAACAAAGGAAGAAGGAGTGAGCATGCCTATGTTAATGACCTTACTTGTACTGCCCAGTCTAGAGAGAGCTGCAGGGGCCAGAGACTCTCACTTGTGATTGCTGCTTTAGCCATACTGACCATTAGAGGCCTTATAGAGCCACTTGACTTGACTTGAACAGACTATGTACTCGGAGCTTGATAGACTTAATTTCCGATCCCTGTGCAAAGAGCCTGTTAAGTGTTCGAGTTGACCAACAAATTTTGACAGGAAAAACCCGGCATAAATTAAATTGGATGAAAATGCCCAAACGAACTGTTATACAAATCTTGTAGGGTGCTGAAAAATACTGGGTTGTAGTAAATTCTAGACATCTTGGCATCAGAAAACTTTACTAAAACCCCTGTATGAGACACTTCGTGGCGCTCCACAGTCCTCGACTGAATAGCCTTGTGGCTACCAGAAGCCAGGAGGTGCAGTGAGCACAGAATCTAAGCATGTGTTGGAATTGTCTGGCTTTTAAATGTTCCTCTCCCTGCCTCAGGGTCGAGCTTATCAAAGAGCACTCATACTTTGACTGGCTGCTGAGGCTATATTTGTGATAAATGTCCTCCTCTGTGGGGTAAACAGCGTGGCACTTATCATAAAAATCCTCTCTTGTCTTCTCCCCCTCTGTTGGCCACCCTGTATCCGCGTCATCCCTCCCAGTGCATACAGCAGAGCCATTGTGGAGGAAACTGCTGTATGATGGGGCAGTTTTCATAATTTACACCCGACTACCACCTCTGTCAAATTGTTGGGAAATTGCGGGTAGAAAATGCCTGTTATGCGACCATTCAATATTTATGAATCGTAGAAGCATTACAATAGTAATTCCCTATTTGGGAAACACTAATCAGGAATCTCTTTTTCCATTTGCAAGTTTACTAAACCCCTATTTGTCTGGATAGCTGGAATAGTTTGGCTAATGGTCTTTTCAAATCAGAAAATGAAATTTTATCGGTTTCAAACCAGTTTGCGATTTGATACATATTTCTATATTTGGCCCAAAGTTTACAACACTCCCAAATGGGATACCATCAATGCGGCTGTCAGGGATCATATACCGACTAAGGCAAAGCTGGCAGGCCCGTTCCCTACAGATTCACAAAGTGTAAGGATCTTGGCGAAGTGACAGGCTCAGAAAACCATTCTCAGCAGTTGGACTCGATTTCACCTTCTGGCTGAGGATCCTTCGAGAGCCCACAGTGCGGACTTTTTACGACTTTGGAACAACTTGTTCATCATAAAAATATGAATATTTTATGATGCTACTGGAAAATTCATTAGGTTTATATTATTTTAACCTGGCACGGGTGCTACCCTTGTATCGGGATTTGCGAGCGCAAGTTAAATGTAAAAAGTAATTGTGTTTCTGCATTACAGAGCCTAAGGAAAGGTGGGTGAAAAAGTAATCTCACCATTCAGATAAAAGACAATCAAAAGTTCAGTTTGCATCATTTGAGCATCTGTCAGCGAGGGATGCACCGTCTTCTAACTACTGATCACTACTTGATCATCTTTCTAATATACAGTAAACTAGGATCCAATCATGCCTTCATTGAGCAGGCACAGGAAACACAAGCGATACTAAATACAAGCCCAACTCCGGAAGACTTCAATCTCTGGATAGATATTCCAATTAACAAACAACCAGCAAACATAACGGAAAAACCAGAGGTCTTGTGTGATTTAGCCAAGTAATCCCGAGACCCACCCACCTGGCGTTGATTTGGTCTTGATGTGTGGCATCAAGACTTAAGAGTTACACTTCAAGACCAAACTACGGCCAGATCATGGGGCATATTTACGAGAGGCTGACTTTGCGTTGGCACTATGCAACATGGTCCATGCGCGACGCAATCCTCTATGACAAATTTATGAAGCCCCGCAAAGCCACTTAGTTTGGCTCTGAGTGGCTTCATGAATCTGGGGTAGTGAAACGCAGCACAAATCGCTGCATTGCGCTACTCTGCACTGAGTAGGTGGTCCATGGGGGTTGCGTGGGCGCTCCCATGCAGCTCTCATGGATTTTGACACATTCTCAAATTTACAAGAACCTGGGAATGCGCCAATATCTTATGCCGTCCCAGGGGTGGAGTAACGAGGAGAAATAGCTTCATTTCTGCTTGTTACTTCTATGTGTGCTGCATTTGGCATTAGAGGAATTTGCCTCCCGGGATTGTTTTTGTGCAGGAATGTGTCCCTTGCAGCACAAAAATGATCCTGTCTACAACGCAGACCCCCTTGCACCATGTGTTGGTGCTAGGCAGGCAAAACTGTGCCAGCGCAGGGACAAGGACAGGAATTCGTTGCATTCTTTTAAATACAGTGCCTTCTGGCCCTTTCTCTGTCACGCAGCGCAGCAAGGTGACTTGATACACTTAGTGACTTTTTTGTAAATATGACCCCAAGTCTTCATCACATACAACTCAAAATCTGAATGTAAGCCACTAAAACCAAAACACAGTGGACCAACTATTTCAAACCTACTCAGTCACTGGAAGAAGGCACCTCCAACAAAGTTCAATGAAGCATTCATCTCCAGAGATCATTCACGCACTTCACCAGACTCGAGTCCCAACCCTCTCCTTGATTCCCTTAGGACCAAAATCACCAGAACATTGGTTGATTGCAGTGCCCCACGAGTCAATAAATCAGATGTGAAACCAGACAATAAACTGTACCCCATGGATCTGGCCAACATGAAAAGACAGGGGTGAAAATTAGAACAACAACGGAGAAAAAACTCTAGCAATGATTAATTGAGAACTTTGCAAACCCCCCAGGAGGGAACACCAGAGAGCAGTACAGAAGGCTGAAAAAGCCCATTACTCAAAATATACTTTGTTGCTAATTCAGAAATACTTCTTGCAAAACATTCTTGCACATAATAAGAAGCATAGATTTTGCTCTTCCTCCTCAGAAATACATTGACCGTGAGTGTAAAGTTACCCACTATTATTGATAACATATGCAACAATGACAGCCACCTGGCCTGGATATAAAGGGAATGAAGCACTATTATGATTAGCATTGTTCATTTACTAATGATATTTACTGATTGGAATTGATGATTATTTTCACAAGTGTTCTTGAAAACTGACATCTGTACAATACATTCCTCTGGCCAGAATGACCATCGGCATTCACATCAGTTCATTGGCATCATTTAACCAGCATATTTGCAACTTCCCTTTCTAAGTACTTAGAGCTTTTCACAATCAGGAACAATTAAGTTCCTTTTCTTAATAAACAAACCGTCTGTGCTCGAGGCTTTCTGTGGGTGTTTTGTTTATCTCATTGAAATTGCCTTGCCTCTTCCACTCCCATCCATTAAAGGAAGGAAGTCATGTGGAATTGAGCATGCACAAACCTCAAATATTAATACTCGTAAATGATTTTGCACATGTGAAAATTCAACTTGTGTGGATCAGTGGGGGCTAGAATGTGATGCCTTCTTGGAAAGGAAAATATAATTTTCAAGCTTTCAAATGACTATTTTTAATCCAGCACTAGAGACTCTATGATATAGCTCTGTGGCAAATGTTAACAGGAGATATAAGTATTTAGACCCTGGCAAGGGGCCTAGCTGCTGACCAGGTTGAAGCTATCTTATGTTATGCAGATTTGTAGAGTGCACTCTCAGTCGGGAGGGTATCCAAGAACTGAGCAGGAGTGACTCTAGCCACACCTGGGGCCTGGTGGGACTACTCGCAAAGCTAGGTCTTTAGCTTCCTGCGGAATTTAGGAAGTGAGGAGAAGGCTCTCATGTGTAGTGAAGGTCATTCCATCCTTTTGAAGCACTGAAAGAGAAGGCTCGAGCGCCGGATCTGGTCTTCAGTAAGAATGAGATTTTTTTTTATGATTCTTTTTATTAAACAAATTGAATGGGTGTGAATACATAAATCAGTCTGATAGGTTACATATATGGAGGAATTAATTAATTGACATAATGACAATCACAGGTGCTACTGGAGTAGAGCAATGAGACACCACGGGTTACATGCTTTATGGTGAGGATAGGTCCTCTAGTATGGGACTGCGTGGGGGACTACAGATCTCCCCCCCCCCCCTCCGGTATGTGTTCCATGGCCCCCAGATTTGGGACCACTTCTTAGGCCAGCCCCTCGCAGTGTACACTGTTTTCTCCCGGAACATACACCAGTCCATATGTTTCTTCCATTCTGTTATGGTGGGTGGCTCCCCACAAATGAGCAATATTTCTTTTTGCCACCGTGAGGCCAAGCGTTAGCCAGATCCTACCCATTCTGCTCGGGCTGTGGGTTCCCACAAATTCAGTAAACACCTCTTTGCTTCTGGGCGGATAGTCAGTCCCATCACCTTGCCAAGAACTGCGTGGGTTTGACGCCAGTATCTCTGGATAAGGTCACATTCCCATAGGATATACATGAACGTTCCCTCACTACCACACTGTCTCTTATATTTCCCCCTTCTGCCCTCCCCATTCAAACCAGGCAGGGTCCAGTGACGTACACCCTATGCAAGATTTTTAACTGTACAAGTCGTAGCCTGGCCAATATGGCCACTTCTCTGCGGGAGGTCAGTGCCTCCTGTCATTCCTCATCATCTAGTTTGAGGCCGTCTCTGTCCCACTTCACCCTGGTGGCGCAGAGAGGGTCCGCAGTGTTGTTTATCAGTTTTTTGTATGTGAGGGAGATTGCTCTTTCTGGTAGATACCCATCAAGCAACCTATCTTCAAGGGGTGTGGATTCTGGGGGGGACGTGTCTTTGGTCAGGTGGGACTGCCGTGCGTGTCGGACTTGGAGGTAGCGCAAGTATTCCGAATTAGCGAGCCCATATTTCTGTTCCAGGGAGGCGAATGTCACCACGTTGCCCTTTACCCACATATCCCCAATAATTGAGATCCCAATGAGGTCCCATTTATCAAACCCCTTTAAATGCCATAAATCACCTCGTTTCTCCGAGTCTCAAAGGGGTGTTGCTAGTGTCAATTTCCGTTCCCATCCCAGACTTTTAGTTGCTGCGTGCCAGACCTGTATTGAGTGTTTTGTTGGCCCAGTGAGGGGGGTAAGTATGAGATTTGAGAAAACATGCCTTTCGTCTACGACTCCCTTGCAGGAGGCGCCTAACCGATTTAAAGATCTATGCTTGGTGGGGATCCCCTTTATAGAGGTGGACTGCTTGAATTTTTTTTTTGCTTTTTAAAACGACATTCCCAAAGAGTGAGTATCTTTATGCAAAAAAAGACAAGGATTCTTGAGAATAGGGGGGAGGACATTGTTGTCTTCCCATACCCAAGATTACTATTGCTTGCTTCGTGAACCTTGGCTGTGAAAATATGCATTGTGAGAATCGCCTGAAAAGCTATGACAACCTGCGGATGGGTCACTGTCTTTCATTGACCATCGGAGGAGCGAGTGGTTGCATAACAGATGGTCAAACAATGGTTTTAATGGAGCACGTCAACCACGAGTTCGGTGGAATGAGAGAACCCACGATTTACACTGGTTCCTCCGCCCACTAAACACTAAATGGCCAACTGGAAGCAATGACTACACTTACAATGAAAATCTAGTGCTGCTTCTGGGTGGCATAAAAACGTGTACAGACAAGGGAAATCCTTAAAATAAATGAAGTAGAAAGCATAACTATTAAAACTGTATGAAGATAAAGGAAGGAATAGCACCCAGACTTTAAAACTATTTGTTCTTTTTGTTTTGTTGTCCTAAGTGGGAAGGGTGTGCCCAGATTGGGGTCCTATGCTCGCTGTGCCATTGGATTCAAGTTAACCTGGCTTATGAGGGGTGATACTCCGAAACCGGTCCCAGGATGCTTGTTTCCGGTCGAGGGAGGACCTGGCCTGGCAGTTCTGGTTGGCCTGTTCGTATGAGGAGCAGGGTCAGGACTGATTTGCACGCGGTTCGGTCCAAACTGCTGTGGCGTTATGAGCAAAAAAATGAGGAATTGAATCTAGATCTATGACTCAGGGTGAATGTTCGATTTGTTCAGCATTCCGTCCACCATTTCTTCTTTTTGCTTTTAAAACAATTCGAGGCATTTACCTTCAAGGTAGTAGGATAAGACCATTCATTTAGCAAAATATGGATATGTTGCCCTGTAAAGTGTAAATATAGGTACACAAATTTATTTTTCATTTTTATTTTGAATTAGAGTCCCATGCCTTTATCATTAGGTCTCACTTGCCAACAGCGCATGTGTGCTGTCACTTGCAGGGGTATTGTTTACAATAAAGGTCTTGGAGCCATGCCTATTGATTACCATTCGTCACTCTTTTGTGCTGCCTCCTAATTGGCCAGCTTGTGCCAGACATCACTTCCTGTTTCTTCTCTTGAGTATGGACAAAGCACAGATTGATTCCTCTTAATTAGTGTCCATCCGCTGCTCGCTAACTTGGCCTACACACTTAATAGTGTTTAAACACAAGTCTGATCCCAGCTATTGTAATGGTGTTTTGTCTGGTCAATGCAAGGCAACACGCAAGAATGATTGCACATTTGTGAAATAGAACGAATTGCTTTAACTGTTGCCATAGCGCTGCACCCACAAACATTGCATGCCAAACTTAGCTACCACAGGACAGCTCAGCTGCACGCAGCTCCCAAGAGTAGCTCAGGTAGACGTCTCAGTGGTAGACATGACTAAGAGCCATGCTGGTGGTGTTGTTCAGTCCCCATCCTGCTGTACTACCAAGCTTCGGGGAATATGACCAGTCCATCATGGCCACCACAATTAGGAGCCAAGGGACAGCAGTTTTTCCTGCTGCTTTCCCTTTTCTGTGTTCATGGTCGTTGCTACTGACTGCGATGAACTGCAGTGCAGCATGTTTAACAGAGGTTTTATTGGCTATAGGTGTTGCACTGACAGGCCTTAAAGAAACCATGGACATGATTTATGAAACAAGGCTGCCCATCTTTTGCTTTATTTTCGTGAGAAGCTCCTAATCTCTGTATTATTCTCGGGTAAAGCATGCAAACTCACAAATGTGTCACCATGACTTAACAAATATTGACAAAGTTAATAGGTCTTTTCTATGCTAGATCTATTGTTTTTGTCAATTTCTTTTAGCCATGTTGTACAGCAGTGGGGCTGCTGTGCTGCATGCCCGAAACTAGAAAAAAAGCGAAACGACGTGATCAGCACAGGCACTGTCATTACACTTTTTTTTAACTTTCAACCCTGCTGCACAGCAGCTCGCTGTTGTACAACATGACTTATAAAAACCAGGACAAAGCCAATAGATCTTGCATATGCCAGGCCTATTGGCTTTGCCAGTGCTTGATTGTTGTAGTCATAGTTTGAGTGAGTGGGTGACCTACGAACACTACTGTTAAATACAAGAAAATGCAAAGTGCATAGTCGATCATCAAATACCCTAGGTTAAATGTATTACCTTTAGGAAAATACATTTCCCAGATGTACAAAGGGTTAGTGAACACAAAACACACACGCCTGAGGCCCAATGCAGCACTTGGATATCTATGGAGCACCATGAAAAGTCACTGAAGAGGTTCCAGATGTGCCTTCCACAAACATGCCATGCAGTCTACCCTCTCTTTCATCAAGAAAGAAAAATAAATCTCCAGAAGGGAGAATCATGAGTGCCTAGCAACAGTAATACCAAACATGTAACATCAAACCTGTAAGACCCCGTGACATACCACACATTTTATTATAATGTTAAGCTAAAGTTCCTGAGGGGGACCAGGAGAGGAAAAAGGAGAAAATGCGGTTATCGTGGGGGTTGATAAGACATCCTTGTACAACTGGTTCCTTTCACTTATAAGGCAGTTCAAGTTTTCAAGTTTGGCTGAGTCTGTACATTACAAATAATGTTATCCTAGTAGCTATTAACTGTATATCAGGTATGATGCTCCATTCCATAAAGGGCTCAGTTGCCATTGGCATTTGCTGCTCATTTATACAACTACCCCAGAAGATTTATCTAGGAGGGGACCAAGTTTTCAACTGTACATACATGAGTCATAGCATGTGGTCATCATTCATCCGCAGGGAGGGCAGGAGGGCATCCCACAGGTTGGCCACCTGAAGAGAACATTCACGCCCACCCTGCCTCGACTCAACAGTTCCTGCATCAGAGCATGAGTGGGCAGGAGTAAATCACTGAAGGTGAGCAGCAAGCAATGAAGGGCTGCCCTTGGACTGGCTTCAGGGCAATGCATACAGCTTTAGAATGTCTGGCCTGCAATCTCAGACAGTGTAGCTGACCAGGCACTGCTATCATGTGTTAGAGCTGCCGGTAACTTTTGGCAGGATGAGCCGTCGAATTCCTTAGTGCTGCATTTGACTGACTAGATATTGAGGCAGGCTAAGGCATGAGAAGCTGGCAAAAGCATGACTTGGAAACGGCCTTAATCAGTGCCTGGAAAAACAGGGACGTGTCAGTCTGCACACACAAGTCCCATACTGTCTCCACCGGTCGAGGGCACTGCCCTGTATATTAGGTGCATCATTAAAGTAATGCGGTGACCCTGTGTTCCTCAGAACCTGGGTATTGCTAATATGGTAAACATAAACAGTTGGTTCTTTTGGGTAGTACAATTGCTTTGCTCAGAGTAATTAATACAATACAGCAGATCAATTCAACTCACTTTCAACAAATTAATTTTGAGAAAACAAACAAATGATACTAACACACCACAAAACACTGTAACATTAGTTGAGAAACGATGTTTTACTCTTTTCTTACTCCAAAAGAATTATATATTATATATGGCTGTTACATTTTATATCGCGAAATGGAGAAAGTGACTCTCGTGAATTTAAGTGCAATAAGGTGACAAGGTGAAGTCAATAGAGAACTATATACATGACATATACAACTGACATATATAAATCGATCCTATTTAATGGTTCTGTCTTGAATCTAATTTCGTGGCATAGATTCAAATTACCCAAAGTGATTACCAGAATAGGGTCAAGAAAACTGCTGGGATAGGAACAAAGATAGCGTTGACGTTTCGACCCAGAGGTATGCGCAGTTTGGCATGCGTCACAGCGGGTCTTCTTCAGGACTGTGGAGACAGATGTGGGCAGCCAAGGGATTATGTAAGAATCGAAAAATGAAGTTAGGAATGCGTCATTAAATGATTCCTCAAGTCATGCGGGGATCCTGGTTAGATATCCACCATCCGGTTTAAATCTTGGATATGTAGTAATAACTTGAAGCACAGAGGTAAGAAAACATCCACCATCCGGTTGGAGTCTTACAATGAAAGTGAAGAAATAATTTGTTCAAACTAGATGCCACCAAAAGGTTGGAATCTCGAGCGGTGCAATGAATGCTGGGGATGGAGAAACTGATTCGGTGCTGGATGTTAGGTCAGCACTCTGCAGACCTAAGATGGGTTTATAATTATTCGGTGAAAAATAAAATTAGATTCTTGGAATAATTTAACTTGAGATAGTGAACTGTCACCCATGAATGTATGGCTACAAAACATGATGGTAGGGATTGGGAAGCCTGTCGACCAGTTCTGAAGAAAACCTTAATCTTATCTATGTAAGCAAAGAACTGAAGGCCAAAATCAGCTGAAAAGAGCTGTGCATGAAGATGAGCCCTAGAGAGAAGAAAAGGTGAAAGGGCCACATCTGAGAGTGGCCAGTCAGGAGGAATACACATTTTATGGCAGTGCCCTCCACAACCAATTTGTATGGCATTGTTTAGTGTGTTGAAAGCCGCAAATAATTCATATTGTATGATGGCACAAACTGGGCCGGGGGTTCCATCCAGCCTAACAAATATGGGCTCTAAAGTCTCAGATAGATGACAGAAAGCTTATTGTATGCAATTGGGTCATCAGTTGAGGTTACATGTAGTATACAATATTCAATGAATCTTCAGCTGGCCACTCTAGTAACTTGTTTTACCAATTTAATGGTGGTGTGCAATTCAATAGAATTTTGCTAGAGTTTCTGAATTTGTAATCCTAATTCTGATGAGTGTTCTTTAAGTTATCTACGTTTACAATACCTATTTCCATTCTTTGTGTTACATCTGACATCATAGTGCGTTTATTTTAAACTTCCAAATTCTGTGAGAAATTTAGGTTGACTTATTCTGTCTGTTTTTAGTCTTCTCTGATGTGTGCATGCTAACGTATTTATTTGCATGTCCTGTACCGTAATGCAATTACATTTAAACATACACCACTGTTGTCAAGAGAGTGACGAAACTCACCCTAGATAGCCAGAAGGAAGGATTCTGTACCTCATTATGGATGAAAGCCAACCAGGAAGCGATGAACAATTACATTTAAAGACCCGGCATACCTTGGCAGGGTCTGGAGGGTTTGAAGAGACCTGGTTTTCCTTGAGAAGATCACAACTGAAGATATTATCAAAGCATATATCTGATGCCGCAGGTGACCTGTCGACAAACGATAAATGCAAGTATATCCCCCAGTTGGGGATGTCGTGAGAGATGAGAATTCCGAAATATCACATTTTTGGTGGTTCTCTGCATGCTGAAGTAACATATTTGAGTTTACAGACAACATACTTTCCTTTCTACTAGAGATTACTGTATAGTTTATCTTTGTAAAGCGTTCTGAAACTCTCTGGAGCCAGCTAAACTCGCCTACAAATAGATAAATAAAAAAACACACATATTCAAGATATTCAGTCATGTCTGAAGCCAAGGAGGGGTGGTTTGGCAGAGGAAGCAGGTGTAAGTCATTTGTGATTTATTTACAAGCATACCTTTTTAGGTCCAGCTTGACAGGGCAGCTGTCTGTTGAGCCATTGATAACAATTCTTTGAAACAAACATAGAATGGGATTTGGCTCTGTCCAGAGGAGTATATCTCGCTCACATCATGCTGTTCGATGTTGATATATCATTCCGCCTCCTGTGCAGTGCTTGCATTGCACTGCATGAGGAACTATTTTGCATCTCAAAAGTACTCAGACTGTGGATCAAAATAAATGACATTATTGGCCGCATAGATGCACTGTAGACACAAGTCAATTGTTTTGTTGTTATATTTAATCAGAGCTGCAGTTACTGGTTAGGGTGTCCTGGCCATGGATAGAGTCAAGTGATGGGTGCTGATAAAATTTACAGTGGAAATAACCACATTTTACATTTCCTGAATGAGAGATGATTAGTGGTTGAACAAAGCCCAGCGGCTAATACATTCCAGGCTTTTGCTACTAGAAAGGAGAAGGTATGACTACTATGAGATGCTCATCAGAGTTAGGGGATTTCAAGCAAATGACCAGATGAAGAAAGAAGAGGGTGAGTTGGATGGTACTAGGAGAAAAGATCTTTTATGATTTGAGGACTTTATCAATGAAGATCCTTGGTGCCAATGCAGAGGTACTTAGAAAGAGAGAGTTTGGCTATGAAGTTGAAGTCAGTGAAGTTGGACAAGAAGAGTGGAGATAGTAGATCACCTTTTAATAGGTCTTCCTCATGGATGAACGGCAGCATTTTGAGGCAACTGAAGATACTGAACATGGTTTTTGGGAGCCCTAAAGATAAAGCATTGACATAGTGTAGGCATGAGCCTAAGGTGGCACGAATAACCAGAAATTGGTTCTTCTGGAGAAGAAAAGCTAACATTTTAAAAATATTTTTATAACTCTCAAGTTAAAAAAGCAGGTGGAAAGGACTTTTAATACTTGAGAATTAAAAGAAAGATCATGATCTATGATTAACCCTAAGCTGCAGACTTTGGTGAGTGGTTAAGGAGAAGGGCCATCATTGGTAGGCCACCAGTAGAAGGATCATATTGATAACTTGCCTCCTACGATGACGACCCCTGCCTTACTGTATTAAGTTTTGGTTGGAGTTCATCTTGGTAGCTACAGTGAAGAGACGTTTAGACTTAGCCGTAGCAGTTTAATAGCCCATCCTAAGCAGGATCTAAACATTACCTGCATAAGACTTTAAGCCGAGGCCAAAGGATCTAATAAGTGTGGCTAAGGAATGTCGTATACAATAAAAACTGTTGGGCTAAGGGTATTCCTTGGTGGATATCTTGGTGGAACACCACATGTGAAATGTTTGGAGTTGACGTATAAGGTGGAAGAGAACAGCTCGGATCTGCCCTCTGAAAGGAGGCGAGTCAGCCGAGGGCCTTGTCACAGATACCTGCCGCATGAAGTCTGTGAAGTGGAGCTTCATGAGGCATGGTATCAAAGGCTGTCTATAGGCCGAGTAGAATCAGATTGCCAGTGCTGCCCTGCTCTTGAATTAATCAAAGCTGGTCAGGTCAGCATTAGATATTAAAGCTAGTTCTGTGCTGTGATGGGAATAAAGGTCAGCCTGAGCTGTGTCTAAGAGAGTTTTGTTTCTGTAAATAAACAGTCAACTGCTAATGCCCTCTCTTACCAGCTTCTCCGGAAATAGATGGCAAGAGGATGATAGTGGCTGCACAAACTTGGGTCAACAGATGGCTTTTTAAGAAGTGAGAGTATACAGGCTTGTTTGCAAGTGATAGGAAAACATGCAGTGGTGAAAGAGCAGTTGTTGACAGCCAGGTGGAAGATAGAAACTGTGCAAGGATCTAAGGTGGACCCAGATTTTGTTGCCGTAGTTGGAGACTTTGTGTTGCTAGGTGATAAAGATGCAAATTAAGTGAGAGTTGACTCTTTTTTTATGGTGCGTGGACTGTGTAATAAACTCACCACCAAGGGCAAGAATGAAGGTGTGCTGATTTTAATGAATTTTGGTGCTATAGTAGGCTGCAACAGTTTCACATAATTCAAAGGAAGGACGTATGTATCTTGGTTTGTGAGGATGCAGTCTTTGGTTGAGGGAGCTGGATTTGCCTGAATTTGCCCCATTGGAGAGAAGTTGCTCTGTGATGACCTGGCGCGAAAGACCGTCTCTCTCACTGATAAGACTCTAAACAATAAAATGCTGGATTCACTTACTAAGTTGAGGGCCAGATGGGAGGCGGACGTGGCAGAGTTAGAGGATGTCGACTGGGAGGTGGCCCTGATGCACCAGAAAGAAGTGGCTATAAAGTCATGACTACCCCTGATCCAATCAATCAATCAAAACAACTTTATTAGATCATTTAAAATCATAAAAGTATGCTACACAGTATAAATACGGTTATGAACATTAAAAACGTTTGCATTGATTAAAAACAATTGAACACAATCAGTAAATTTTATAAAAACAAATTGATTTCCTCCGGAGGGGCTACCTGTCTATTCCTCTTACTCCTAATAGATGCAACGAGAAAACTAGCAACACCAAACATGGTTACAGGGGATTCCATTAATTGTAAAAACAGTAAAGCAGGTTTGATCTGAATAAATGCTTTCTCTTTCAATATTGGGAAAATAAACCTTTTTCTTGCATCACGATACAGTGGGCAAAAAAACAAAAAATGCATGGTATCTTGGGAAGAGAAGTCGTCACATTTACAGGGAGCCGTGTCTTCCGGCCTGAACCATCCCTGTTGATCACTTAATACTAAGTGGATCTGGTTAAAGCGAAATTTTGTCAATAGCCATCTATGAAATGAGTTTGTGACAATAGACAAATAAGGTTGCATAGTGAAGGACAAAATGAGCTGAAAGTGAGCCCTCACAGTAGATTTACTCAATTCTAGGGCTTCTCGCTCAGTGTCGCTGATCTTGATGTAATTAATTTTAACCCACTTTAGATCAGCTTTACATAAACCTTCGGGGTTACTAAAAATCTCTGGACGCCCCATTTTTATAGATAATATTTTAATGTAACACAGCCACTGAATATCCTTCATATTGTCTAAATTAATGCAATCCTTCAAGATTTTATGATTTAATGTAAGATTCGGATTTATCCAGATTCTCATCTATAACAGGATTGGGGCTATTTGTATTATATCTGAAATATAGCCTATCCCAAACTCAAGATGAACCGAATGAGTAGCTATAGATTGTGGGAGGCCAAGAACGACAAGTAGAAATTTATTTTCTTCTCTTTGTAAGGGCTCGGGTTTTATGTACCCCCATATTGCAGCCCCATACCTAGCAATTGAGATAGTTTTGGCTTTATATATAGCTAGAATAGCCTCACAAGGTTTTCCTCCCAGTCTTTTTACAAAACCTGATATTGCAGCGGAGGAGTTTCTCACAGCTTTGACCTTTGTAGAGAGTTGCGGTGCCCAGGTTCCTTTTTCGTCAAAAACAACTCCCAAGTAGGTAAAAACGTTCACCCTAGTAATAACTTCCCCGCCACAGTAAGAGGTTTTAGCATACTTTTTCCCCTTCCCCAACAGCATGATATGAGATTTACCGTTATTGACCACAAGGTCCAGCGATTTCATAAAATCCCCAAAGGAATCCAATAATCTTTGTAGACCGAGAGGAGTCCGGGCCAATAAAACTGCATCATCTGCATAGAGGAGTACGGGAATAGATGTACCTCCCATACGCGGGATATCAAGTGTAGCTGTTAACAGGTTTTCTTCCAAGGAGTTTATATACAAAGTAAACAACATGGGAGCAAGGATACAGCCTTGGCGCACCCCTCTTCCAGACTTAAAACTAGCGGTACATTTCCCCTCCTGCGTCATCCTTATTGAAGCTCTCAAATCTTTATGTAGGTCTGCCAGGAAATACACGAGGGGTCGATCAAGCCCCAGTTCCAAAAGCATGTCCCACAGCCTTGACCTGTTGACCAGATCAAAGGCCGTGGACAGATCCATAAAGCCTAAAAAGATCGAGCCCCCTACAGCTTTCGTGTATTTAGATACAATTAGATGTAAGTTAAGACATTGGTCCTCAGTGCCTCTCCCAGATCTAAAGCCATACTGGGCATCGGTTAATATATCTTTCTCCGTCGCCCAGCTCGTTACTCTGGCTAAAATAACCTTCCCCAGGATTTTGATTGAGGAATCCAACAGGGATATTGGCCTATAGCATCTGGGCTCTCCCCTTTGGCCCTTCTTAAACACGGGGATTATAATAGAACGGGACCATGACTGCGGGAAAGCAGTTACAGCCTCGGAATTAAACACATTCGTCAAAATTTTAGTCCAATATTTAGGATTGGCCTTAAACATGTCAGAAGGCACCCCAATCGGGGCCTGGCGCCTTTCGTCCAGCCGATCCCTCGATGGCTTTTTCGACCTCCGCTATGTTAAAACTAACAGGTATTATAGGAGGATTAGAAGATGGAGCCTTAAAGGTTTCCAGGTCTAAATTACTCCCATAGATTTTTTCAAAATGGCATAACCAGTCCTTCTCTGAGATATTAAGTTCTAGTACAGAGTTCTGGGTACCAGCAAACAGGGGAGTATTAACAATTGCCCAAAACTTGGAGCTATCTTTCAAAGTGGCATTATCCATTAAAGCTGTCCACGCATCTTGTTTAATTTCCTTTTTACGAACCTGGACTGCTTTAGAATAATCTTTCCTTAGCTGAGTAACTAGACATTTGTTCCTTGGGCTATCATTCAGGGCCTTTTTAAGTAAGTTATGGACTTTGGAGCAATTATGATCAAACCATCCAAATGCAAGTTTATTTTTAACAACTCGGCTATCAATTGTAAGTTCAGTAGCCACTTGGGAACAGATAGCTTCATAAGACGATATTACATCCCCTCCATAATTCAGCGGGTCTGAACATATGTTTAAATCCGAGCCGACCTTAGTTATAATAGTGTGAAGAAAGTCTTCAGGGGTGACCTTGCTCCAGTTTAATCTCCTCCCCTGGTCTTTGATTATTACATCGGGAGTAGTAAGGGGCCGAACTGTTTTATCCAGGAGGGAAAAAGCATTAGCCAAATCAATTACCACCGGATTGTGGTCACTAAAAGATGAACGTATAGCATTATAAAAAATCACATATTTTAAAAGCCCTGAAGATAAAAATATATAGTCAATTATAGATTCACAATCCCTAGCAATGTACGTGGGAACACGGTTACTCTTATCAAAAACCCTGGGTCAAATAATTCATTATTGGACAAGAGAGACTCCAATGCTTTCCCCTTAGAGCTATGTTCAAAATGTTGAGGGGATGTGAAATCTGGGCCATCATTATCTCTGTAATGGCAATTTAGACTACATAAATGTACATTAAAATCTCCCATCAAAATATAGTGACAGAAAGTTGTTTGATTTTCCTTATAAGATTCTAAAAAGTTTAACAAAAAATATAGATGCTCATTAGGAAACTCCCCAAGCTGCGAATTATAACAATTGACAAGAATTAGTTTAGTGTTATTTGCCAAACTTACTTCCAAGATAAGGCAATTATAGGAGGTACAATCAACCTTTAAAACTCTTCCTGTAATATTTACTGAAACCAGGAACATAAGACCTCCTCTATCTCTCCCTGCTGTCGAACTCAAGGCAGGGACGAAAAAGGAAGTATAACCATCAATCCAAAAGTCGCAATCCTTATCCCAAGTCTCTTGGAAAGCGACAATATCATACTGTTTAACGAAATTTAACCAGTCGCAATCGTCCCTTTTTGACCGCAAGCCTGCAATGTTCCAACTTATCAACTTTACCCTTTCCCCCACACCATTGGGGATACTTGCCAAATTACATAGAGAGTTTTCAATACTCAATAATGTTTGAACAGATTTCATGGATCCTATCTCAACCGAACTATCCCTTCCCTGGCCCTCAGAATCCTCACGTCAGTCACAAACCTCTAGGTCCGTAAGTACCCCAAATCTATTGTGAGTGAAGATGTTAAAACCGTTCCCACAGGGATTGTCATCATTATAGATTTGTGGCATAGCAAGGGACCGGGGCTGGTTAAAGGTTTAAGGTCTCACTCTCCCACGATTAAAAGGTGATTTAATTAACTGCGTGTAAAAGTAACCCAGGGGGCGCGCACAGACACTATTAGCGTCATAGGCCAATGATGCTGCCCGTAACAATACTGTAGCAGCATGTTGGGGGTGTTTAAAATTTACTATCACACAGTCCCCACTACAGGTCTTTCGGGACGGGCCAATCCAGTTAATCCTTCTAGTTAATAGAATTTGATCTGAGAAACTAACCAGGAAGCCACATCTTCTATTAAGCCATGACACTGTTTTATTTTTTAGTGACTCGTGCGATTCCTCATAAAACTGGGCAGAGTGGCTATCAAGGGGAGGAACATTTGTTAAGACAACCACGTATGGAGCGCAATCAGGGGGAAGATTCATGAAGCCGTTTGTTTTTCCCTGTCTAAGATTTAAAACACCATCAGATCCAAGAGAGGGTTGTATAGAAGGACCAATAGGTAATGTGAGATCAGGGGGAACGATTTTAGGAGCGGTTGTAAGCTGGGAAGGGGGCTGCAGATTATCGTGAATGGTTCCCTGCTCAACTCCGGCAGAATCCTTTACAGCTGCCTTCGCTCTTTCAGCCATGGCCAGGTGGGTCGCTACAAGGTCTCCAAGCCTCTTAACTTCCGAGGTAGCAATATCTAATTGAAGCACAAGAGGTTGGATGTCCTCAGTTATTTTGGCCACAAGTTTGGCTTCCAAGGTACATACCAGTGAAGCAAATTGCTCTGGAGATAAGTTAACACTGGCTGCAGTATTTCCTTCCTGTGGGGCAATTCCGGCAGGACAGCTAATTTGACCCGAATGGGAAGCTTCCGCTCTTTTTTTACTATGCTTACCCCCTCGTTTACTTTGTTGTTTCCTACATGCTCTCACTGGTCTAGGGGTAAGTGATGCTTCCTCTATATCAATGACGGATGTATCTTGGAGATCCTCTTGAGGCTCAGGATGAACCCAAGCTTCAACCGTTGTAGCCGCCCTATCGGCCAGATCGAGTGTATCATCTGTGGTTTCCACCAAGGGATTAAAAATTGCTTGCGGAGAGGCAGATGGGCTCCCTTTGCCAAGTGAGGTTCTCCGATCGTTGTTAATTTTATTTACAATTTTGACCAAGTAATTATCAATAGGGCCAACCCCAGATAAAAACTTGTCATGCTTAGCAGTAGACATGCTCAATACTGGGTGATATAGCTTTGCAATAAGGATGGATCAATAAGCAACTTCCCCCAGCGGCAAGATAAAAATTACCTAATACAAGGGTTCCGGAATACGCAGCATGGATGATAACACTAATGCAACGTCATATAGAGTCCACAATATACAAGAATCTCACTTGAACTAAACGTCTAAGAACTTCAGCGACTAACAACGAAAATCCGTGGCCCAGCCCGGCCTCGATCGGCCCCGGACGGCCACAGACGTCCCGCCTTTTGCCCGGGCTTAGCCCGGCCGGTCCCGCGCGTGTCCCGCGACGCGGAGGGAGCCTTCTGCTTAAGAGCGCGTTCCGGGCGCGGAAGCGAGAATGTTTGGGGCGGGGCAACTGCAGGGGCTTCTGGGGGCTGTAGTCTCCTGCCTCCGTTACCACGAGGACCGCAGCAGCCACCCCAGCAGGAATCGCCAATAAAGCCTCGGGCGCCACACAGCCAAGCGTCCCCCACCAAGGTCCAGGTAGGAGCAAGCACTAATTCAGAATAAGTCAGTCTCCCGCTCCACCGAGGGAGCCTTCTGCTTAAGAGCGCCTCCGGGCGCGGAAGCGAGAATGTTTGGGGCGGGGAAACTGCAGGGGCTTCTGGGGGCTGTAGTCTCCTGCCTCCGTTACCACGAGGACCGCAGCAGCCACCCCAGCAAGAATCGCCAATAAAGCCTCGGGCGCCACACAGCCAAGCGTCCCCCACCAAGGTCCAGGTAGGAGCAAGCACTAATTCAGAATAATTGAGTCTCCCGCTCCACCGAGGGAGCCTTCTGCTTAAGAGCGCCTCCGGGCGCGGAAGCGAGAATGTTTGGGGCGGGGCAACTGCAGGGGCTTCTGGGGGCTGTGGTCTCCTGCCTCCGTTACCACGAGGACCGCAGCAGCCACCCCAGCAGGAATCGCCAATAAAGCCTCGGGCGCCACACAGCCAAGCGTCCCCCACCAAGGTCCAGGTAGGAGCAAGCACTAATTCAGAATAATTGAGTCTCCTGATCCAGTTTAAGGTAATATATTGAGTGTACTATGGCCGGGTCCGCCCTCATCGTATGGGGTGGACAGCCTTCCTGGACTTCTTGAACCGTGGGGAGGCTAGGGGTACTTTTATGCACACCATTTGGAGTTGCACAGCGATTCCGGCATATTGGTCACAGATGGTACAGGAGCTTGGTCAGGTGCTGGGCACAGGCATCCTTCTTAACCCTAAATACATCTTGCTGGGGGCTCTGGGAGATGTGAATGTTCCGAGAATCCAACTTCTTTTCTGTAACCTCCGGCTGGTAGTGACTAAATGTGATGTGGCACGCTTCTAGGGTGCCCTGGAGGTCCCTACCATGACTGAATGGAAATGAGGGATGGATCTCTATATGGCAGCTGAAAAAGTCATGTACAAGAGTAGAGGTTTCCCTCATAAATTCTTTAAGGGTTGGGGAGGATGGATCAAGCACTACACAGAAATGTACTCCAGCAAAGGGGCGGATTAACTCCTCTTCAAGGAAAGGAAGGTTGTGAAGCACCCCCCAGACATTGTGGGAGTGTCAGGGAGGGGGTTTCTCCGCACAGAACAATGTTTCCCATACGGAAGAAAAATGGGAAAAAGAAGAACGTGCAGTTGCACATTGTGCTGGCTTTCCCAATGCACTATTTTACACTGGAGACTACCAACAAGTAAAAGGTCACATGACGTTTTCAACAAGTAAAAAGTTACAAGACTTTCCCCATATTATGCCTGGAAACGGTGACTGGATCTTTCCGACGGGAAATTTGGTGAATTAGAAAAAAGTGTAAATCTTTACCCGTGCCTAGCTCTATGTCTCTGGCTATAGCTTTATAGCCACTATGTGTTATTTCCTTCCTACTTTGTAATGCACACTGACTAGTCACTCACATTTAGTTATATTACTTTTTTACGCTGTCGGTACAACAAGTAATGGGGTAACTCACTCTCTCGCTCAGCAAAGATTCTTGGCTGATTTATCCTAAATCTTTTGAATTCTCTGCATAGTGGTAACTATGTTAGCTGTGATGTTATGATGACATAAATATTTATATTTTGTTATGGAATTCATATAACACAGGACACTCACTTTGGCGAACATGGACATTTTCCCTAAGGTATCATATTTGTTTAACTTCAAGTTTGAAGGGCACAGCCATTGCAACACAGCCATAAGGTGTGCAGTGCTGGTAGTATAAGCAATTGTCCACACGAGTGTGTTTGTGTGTACACATCTTCTATCTATTAACCATCTAATCCGCAAATTGCAACTAAGCAAGCTAGTGAACTCTACAGGGCTTGGTTCTATTTATTTACAAATAGTACGCTTCTCAGAGGGGGGATAGGAAGATGGTGGATTGACGCCGTTTTGTGCGATTCTCTCTCGTGGTGTTCCGCTGCTCACAGCTCGCTGTCCTTGCTGCCTACTGATGCTGCCGGATCTCAGTGGCTGAATCCTGCGTCTTTATAGCGGTGATCTCCGATGTGGCAATTGTGCAGCTGGGGGCATCGGGCAGCTTCATGTACTGTTGGCATTTTCGGCTTCTCTAGGCTGCCTGCGGTCCTGCGAGCTGCATGGCGCCGTCCCAAACAAGCATGCTCCATGGATGGCAGGTGGGACGCTTGCCAGTGGCATCTGCTCCAGCCTCAGGAGAGGCTATTCCTACAAGTCCCCAAAGTGCGGCGGAGAAGAGGCATGTCTCCTGAGTTGGCTGCCCCATTATTAAACTGCTGAAATAAGATACAGCGACCAGCCTCCTTCAGGCATGTGCAGAGGACCCATCCGACCAGGCAGAGAGACACTGCTTGTGGACTTTATGGATATCTTAATGGAGGCAGCCCTACCAGGGGTATTGGATTCATCTGCATTGGGGGCTTCACTAGTAGTCTGTTACTATGTTGCAGCGGGCACCACCATACTTCAACAAGGTAACACTGTTTCTTATACCACTGCTGCTGTTCCCCCTTCTGAGGGAGAGCTGACACATAGTGTGAGGTTGGAATCTATCCTCATGCCCAAGGGGGCTTTGGAGGGAGACGGACAGACTGAGACTGAACTCATGGCACAAATGGCAGAGCATGGGAGTTATTGGCAGCTGTAGTACCCCCCAATCGAGACATCATCAGATGTAGCACCCATGCAGGCAGCCAGCCAGCTGCTTGATACCTCCAGATGCTCTCATTCATGTGTACATTGACTATGCGTTGGTTCCGGCCACAGTAAACACTGATGCCGATGCAGTTAAGGAGTCCACATGAAAATCTAGGGCCACGCCAGTGGTTGCACTGCATGCAGTCGACTCTGCGCAGGTGAAGCAAGGTAGGCAGCCAGCTCAAAGAGGTTGTGGCAATACAAAGAAAGGCATGGACTCAGGAGGTGTACAGCATGGCAGCTCAACAACCTCTCACATTAAAAGCATGAGAAGCAACACTAGGGGCAGTCCTTTGTGGAACTGGGTTACCTATAAAGGGGAGGTAAGGGCTCTAATTTCATGGCTAATCACTGCAGGCCCTTTTTCAAGAGGAGAAGAATTTCAATTGCATCTCCCAAGTTGGTTCAACATTCTATAACTCCCCTTAGCCCTGACCTAAGCCTTGACTTAAGTCAAACTCAGGAAAAAGTTTTGGTCTCTTATGACAATAGCTCCTCGGGGCATTCAACTTCAGCTGCATCAACAAGCACCCTGATGCCGGGGGGGGGAGGGGGGGGGGTGCACAGGAGCCATCATTGTCAAAAATTATGCAGCTTATGCAGGTACAGAATTCAGACACTGCAACATTATGCCCAAGTAAGATCAGACAATCAGCTATTGCTACAGTCTCTGGCAGAGGTGACCAGGAAGGTGGTAGCGCTTACTACAGAAATGGTGGAGCTCCAGCAGCAGGTTGCAGAGGCTCAGGAAGTTGGGTCAGCAGCCATTAAGTATAGTAAGAGTCACAAGAGTTAGCTGGCACTGGTCCAGTCCAAAATTAAAGACCCCAAAACCACCAGCATCGTAAAAATTTGAGGATTTTTGGAATACCAGAAGGAAGAAAAGGAGATGATCCACGAAAGTTCATCGTTAAGCTGTTTGGAAAAGTGTTCTCGGACCTGGAGGACTGGTATCTGGACTTCCATATTCAGTGGGCACATGCATCCCTATAGTTCAGAACTGTGCTAATGCTAACACAATGCACCCTCTCCCGATCCTGATATTTGTGGGCAATTTTCTACTTGGTCATGTGATATACCTTAAAGCCTGCCCCACCGCTCCTGTTGTAGTTGACTCAATGTCTGTGTCCGCATGATTGAACTTCTGTAAGCTCACTATGAATCGTCGTTGGAAGTTACGCCAAATGATTGACCCACTGAAAGCGATTGGGGCACAGGTTTTCCTTCATGAACCAGCCAGATTCAAGATGATTAAGGGCAGTCAGACACAGTTTTGTTATACTGAATAAGATGCAATGCAAGTTCTTAGTCGATGGTAGGGTCCACCTGCGACTGTCTAATTTGAAATATTGGGGGCTTCACTGTGTTTTTATCCTAAATCGTCTGCCAAATTCATGCCTGATCCATGCTTGAAATGTCGGAATCAGTTTTAAGATGCATACTTAATCTTTCCTTTTTTTTCTTACTTGTTTTTTTTTCTCCTCCTGTTATCAACATTTCTCTCTACTTTTTCTTACTATTTGGTTAAAAAAGATTTAGTTTATTTTTAGGGGCGGGGGTGTGAAGGTGGGCAGAGGTCCCGGTTAGAGATCACACAGCACTGTCACCCCATCGGACAGCACAGGGGTGGGATGATTCCTTTCCTTAAAGACGGGTTGGGGACAATGGGGGTGGAATGGGAGTATTGCTCAAAGTTTGCTTGCTGGTGGTCTGGTTGAGGAAGGAAGGGACGGTGAGGGGGTGCTTGGGGTAAAAAAGAGTCAGAATGGCCATAATATGTTATCGAAAAAGTTAGCTTGTCATGGCAGACACTTGAGACATTACTATGGGATGGCTTTATTGAGCATCTATCGTCTGTTGTGATGAATCCATTGTATATTATGTGTTGCAATGTTGCTGGCCTGCCCTGCTCTATGAAGTGTAAATTGGTAAGAGAGGAGACTATGTTGCACAACCCTCAATTATCATGCTTAACAGAAAGTCACTTAGCATATAATGATCGACTTCCATAGGGGCACCTTGGCTATGATACTCTTATATGTACCTCACAGTCTGCTTCTATCCGGGGGTTGCTATAATGTTGGCTAGGCCCTCTGAGGTTAAGGTTCTTAAAACTGCAGCTGGATTAAGGGGGAAGAGAGCGATTATTCAACTCTCACTGGGAGGTCAGAAATATGTTATTTGTACAGTATATGGTCCAAATTGTGAGGATCCTGGGATGTTTGATTTGCTATACTTAGAATTATTTGACTGGGTGTGGGATTTATTATTGGGGGGCATTTTCAGTTGTGCAATGGACTATGGGTTGGATTCTACTAACCGAGCTTCTTACCCTTGCATGACAAAAAGAAGGGCATCTATCTTAGAACTTGCCCATTTGCATGGGCTGATCGATGTGTGGAGGGCCTTATGTCCTGTTTAGCCAATTCAATTTACTTTCCCACGTCATATTCTCTCTGATTTAGATTATTGAACCTATATGTTTAAACTATTAAGGGCGTTTATAAGGTCAAATACTAGAACGGCTCCTCCACAGGATGTATGGGATGAAATGAAAGAGTTCATGCGTGGAATAACGCTGCCGTTCATTCTTAAAAAAACAAAGCTATGCTTGAGGGTTTTAATCAGCTGCAGCAGCAAATAGTGGAACTAGAGCATCAGCAGTCCTGCCAAATATCACGCATCGGGCGTTAGACTTTAGCGTCATGCAAGCGGCTTTCACAAGCAATTTTCTCCTCAGGTGCCCATTGTGCACCCCCAGTGTCAAATCGACACCTTTTCTTCCCTCAGCCTCAAAATTCCGTAGATGACGTCATGGCAGCTCAGCAGCACCTCCGGGCTCCCGAATCTTCACAACAGCGCGTGCACAGAGCACTGGCATTCAAAAAAGAAGCCATGAGAGATGCTATCTGTTTGGCAAACAAAGCACCACATACAGATGCACAGACCGGAATAACACTGATACCCACTGTGACTCAACAGTACCCCTTGCACCTGGATTTCTTTGAGTAATAGAATTGTTACCCTGACCTGGGTTAGGGGAAAGCATCACAACGAATATGTTTAATCGATCTTGCCTACGTACTAGTAACTGTTTGTATTGCTAGTGATTAACAGAAAGGCTTCATATGGATACAACAGATTATGTATGTTTCAGACAAGCACTGAATTTTATAAGTGTCTACCCTATTTCTGAAAACTATTTTTTTTAAAATAAATATTTGCTTTATAGATGTGGTTCAAATAATAATAATATGTGTTTTCACATTCTATATGTTCTCTTCATCTTATTTAATATACATTTTATTCGCAATGACACTCAAATATTACACCTGAAACTCATTAATTTTGTGAACATTAAAATAGGTGTGTACATTCCTAAACTAGCTTTATTATTACTGGCAGTTTACATGTTACTTATTGAATGCTTTTTTTTGAGTCACAAAATGCGCTTTTATATAATCTTAATGACATAAATCTCCCTTTTCCATCTGGAGTACAGAGTCCAGGGTGTTTTGAACCAGTGATGTTCAGCATAATCCCCGGTTCCAACATCTTGTATAAATCTGAATTCTGAAAGGCATATTTTTGTAGCGTATGTCATATATTGTAAAATCATTTCAGCCTTCAGCAATTCTCAGTCGTCTGTTTTAAGTTAGCCGAACAAAACTGTGTATTGAGAGTAAATGAAAACCCTATTAGTCCTCTGTATGTAATCAGTAAAATTACATGGATGTTTTATGTTGAATGTATCATTACTAGAACCTTTACTTTTTTGTGGAAAGCAACACAGCCCTCAGGGATGTTCTCTATGGAGCCAGCTAAGCATTGCAGAGGTGTGTGGAAGGGGTAGTGGTCTTCAGAGTGTCTCCATCAATCCTGTGTTTCTTTCACACACTATTCTTCTGAGTCTGTGATAGACACTTGTGCCCTTTTCCCTTCACATCTTTCTGAAATCCTGCAACTACATATCACACACTTCATCTTTTCCCTCTTCACCATCTCCTTCAGTTCCCCCCTAAACACTCAACACATCCACTGCCCTTTAAGCACTGCATTTTCTTTTATTTTTGCCTTGTCAATATGTGTGTACAGAATCACAGAGAGCCCAAGGATTGGATGGCCATGTATTCTGAGCAACTTTTTGACCCAGTGACAAGCACTGTGGGAAATCCGCACTGTCTTAAGCCTCTGCTCCAGAGCTCTCAATCCTGTCCCATTGTAAACACCTTTAGGCAGTTCAGTTCAAAGTGTACACTATACTAGAGTAATATGCTTCACACATAAGGACAGAATCAGAACATCCAAGGAATAACAAACACTCCTAGGGAATAGAAGATTACCTTAATGTGTTGTTCAAAACGTTAAGGATAGAATTATAGAGCCTGATAGGTATCCGTTTCAATGTTAGCATTTATTACAACCAGGTCTGACATCCGTAGGGACCGAGCAGACTTAAAGCTATTGTTTCTGTCACACTTTCTCTATTTTTTATTCTGTTCACCACTTACCCTGTTTCTGACTCTGTCTACAAATTTGGGGGCAGATTTACAATAACTGGAGCATCCCTGCATATCAGCAGGGATGCGCCAGTTATTGTGCGTCACAGCTCCGCCACCATGGATGTGCCGCATTTACAATGCGGCGCACCATGGGGCAAAAACAGACAGATGCGTGACGCATCTGTGCCGTATAGGCAGAGCATTGCTGGAGTTGCATCGCAAGCGCGACGCAGCTCCAGCAAGGCTCTGGGGTGCCCTATCTTCACAATGCTGCTTCAATCCTAACGCCTGTTTCAAGCAGGCGTAGGGTTTTGATGCAGCATGGGCTCAAAAGTGACTGAGTGAAATCTTGTAGATTTCACTCATCCACTTTTGGGAGGCGTTCCTGTGACGGAACGCTCTCCCCTGCGCAGCAACGCCTACTTCTGGTGCAGGGCTTTACAACGTGACGCATCTCCCAGATGCGTCACGTTGTAAATACCCCGCAGCATGCCGCTGGTTTTGCGCCGCCGCTGCGTCACAAAAGTGACGCAATGGCGGAGTAAAAGAGGCGCAAAGGGGTTGTAAATCTGCCCCTTGTTATTTACTATCTACTGGTCTTTCTCTCTCTCTCTCCCTCTGTTTTTCTTTTTCTCTTCAACTATCTACTTACCACGTCTAACTATGCAAATAATCACAGTTATAGAGGACAACACACATACACAATATAAGGCATCAATCGTAGAGTGGGGGAGATAATAGGAACCACATCACTGATAAAAAATAATATGTCTTCTATGTAGCTGATGAATACAGGCCCCAGCTAGGCCCGCAGGACACAAGGGTTCGCTCTCCTGTAATGGAATCTATAAGGAAGTTGGCACGGAAACTGCAAAGTACAAAGACAGCATTTATTAACCCTTAAGGGTGGTCCTACAATCCACACAACACTCTTCAGTATTGCATAGAGTAGCACAAAGAACTTACGTACATGGTCCCCTTTTATACACAATAGAGGGGCTCATAAGTGGGTGGATACAACATGAGGTCGAGGAACATTACCATTTATGGTCATTTTCGATACTGAATCAATATGTGGGCGGAGCTAACGCACTCCTTGAGCCCGCGAAAACATGGTCAAGCAAGGCTAACTGATAACAGATGTGGTCAAGTCTGGGCATGTGCCAGATGGACAAAGGAGCTATTTATAGACTGTTACTAGGCAGATTGCAAGAGCAACTAACACAGAGGTTGGACTCTTCTCGTGGGGAACACGTGGAAGCATGACAATACAAAATGGAGTCCAAGCTTCGGTCAACATAACAGAGAAAACACGATCTATAAAAGGGGAATTAATGTCTTTAGTAAATGCTTAATCACATCGTTGTTTCAATTTACAACAGACGACCCTTTCAGCATTTACTGAAGACATCCGGTTTGTTAGGATAATCATCATATATGTCAATTGTCATCATTTCTTCAACTTCTTTAGCTAAACGTTTTTGGTGGGCAACATCGGCAATAGCTTTCTTATCAGGGATACAAAATGATACACATAATGAGCAGAGCAAGGGACCACATTGAACGCAGATACAGCACGAAAACAGAACCGCCACAATAATGCAGAGACCAGTTAGAACCTTCCATCCCCAGGCGGTAATTAACGCCCAAAACCATCCAGAAAAGGACCAAGTGCCGTTTTCTGTATGGATCTCAGCTGCAATTTTGTGCAGTTTATTGATGGCATTATAAACTGATGGCGTATGATCAGGGATAAACACACAACAGCTACTTCCAATAATTTTACATGCTCCTCCTCTGTCAGCTAGCATAACGTCTAATACCATACGATTCTGCAATGCAACAATTCTAGTAATCTGCAATTCCTCCGTAAGATTCCCAAGAGCAGCAGCAGTCTGATTTGTCACAGCTTCTACCACTCTTGTTAATCTTCGGATCTTCCTACTGTTCAGGGCAGCTCCAACAAAGAAAAACAGTCCTAAGTTAAAATCAATATACTGTTGCAGACTGGTATCAGTCTGATCTACATCATCAATTGATAAAGTACGTTTATACCTATTTACAGTCACATTATTCAATAATTTCAGATCCTTATGATAAGATGCGGGTGCTAGGAATACAGGAGGTAATAGAAATGATACATAGCATACCCCAGACCACCCAGCCGGCAGACGGTAATAACCTTTATTTCCACACACAAAGTACGTATTATGGGAGGCTAAGAAGGTATTATTGTTCAACCCATCAATATTCAAAACAGTAATGCAATCACTAACACCAACAGGGATGAAACCCACACTCTGGACACACAGGTCCGCTTGAGCTTGTGCTACTTGAATCACAAATTTATCTTTTCCCACAGTGTCTCTTGTGTTCGTGAAGATGTAGGGAATGGATTCATTGTCTGGTCGGTACTCTTCCCACTCCCAAATTGTCCCATTCGCTTGTGGATACCCATTTTTGTCTTGATGGCATTCTTTATTAAGTCTGAAAAGCAATCGTCCCACTGTCGGTTTCCGAGTGGCAAAAAGCAATGTATACCATGCTCTACAAGAGCCATTATGAGAGAAAGGAAGTGGTATAAATGGCGTTCCTCCTTTCTTCTGATGAGCTGGCATCATCCCACATATCCAACAGTTCGTAGCATTCGTAGCAACGTGGGTATGATGCAGCATCTGGATGAAAGTGTTATTCAAGTAAGATTGTCGATGCTTCAACTCTTGATACGGTAATGTATAAAAGTAGTGCTCCTCAGGCACCGGAGTTGTCAACACAAGAATCTTCCGAGCGGGAGTTACATCCTCCACGAACCATGTGGTTATCCCAACAATGGCTACTGTCAACATGAACCCTAATGCACAAAGGATTTCCTTTTTCTCCATATCAAAGCAAAAATAAAACCCAATATCTTCCTGCAACTAAAAGTCTGTCAGAACTCTTCCCCTTGGGCAGCGGTTGATTTCTTCACCAGCGGGCCAAGACGGGTGTCGCTACACTAATGCAGGGCTGATCCCCCCCCCTTGCCTCATCGGCTCTCCGTTTCACTAACCCAAGGGCCGTTCTGACAGTATGTCCCGGTACTGGAAAACTCACTTCCTTGGTCGAAGATGATATCGCCTTCCTCCAGAAGTCGCGTGGTCCGGAAAGAGCTCCTCAGTGGCGTTTGGCTCCGCCGCACGGCCTGTCTCTGCAGCCAAAATTTCTCGTTGATCGGTCAGCACGGCAGGGTCCACCAATCCGGGCGGCACCTTCCTACAGTGCAGAGAGTGGATCCAATTCTTTCGGTTGGAGACTCGCACAGCCGTCCTCGTTGCGAGGAGGACCTGCTCAGGGCCCACCCATCTCGGCTCCAAACTGTTCGTTCTGTCGAAGACTTTCACCATGACATGGTCACCGGGCCGGAGACCATGTCCTTCGCCGGTAGACCGATCAGGGAGCGCCTCTCGGACCTGTTGATGGATAGAAACCAAGTTATCCGTTAACTGTGCCAGATAATCGCTCATCATTACACAAGGTACATCATACACAGCCTTAGGTCTTGGTGGACCCCAAATATTCATTGGGCGTCCGAAAACGATCTCATATGGCGTAAGGCCAGTTCGAGAGTGCGGTACTGATCTAATTGACAATAACGCCAGTGGCAGAGCGTCTGGCCAAGTCAAAGACGTCGAAGCTTGAATTTTGGCGATCTTAAGCTTCAGTGTACCATTATACTTCTCAACTAGGCCTGCAGACTGAGGGTGAAACACGGCGTGGAACTTCTGAGTGATGCCTAGGCCCTTCAAGACGTACTTTATAACATCCGCTACAAAGTGAGGGCCGTTATCACTCCACAGAAGTCTACAGACGCCATATCGAGGGAAGAACTCTTTCAGCAGCATCTTCGCAGTAGTCATCGCAGTATTGTCTTTCGTAGGGTACGCTTCAACCCATTTGCTGAAAGCGCAGACCACTACTAGAACATACTTCAGATTATTACAGCGCTCCAATTGGATATAATCCATTTGCAGAACCTCAAAAGGTGCAGTGGGTGTCACAAACCCTCCTGCTGGAGTTCGAGTACCCTTTCCTGGGTTATACCTCAGGCAAATCATACAGGTCTGCACCACCCTCTTTGCTGTGCTAGCAATCTCTGGATGCTCCCAGACTTGGGTAAGCAATTTCACAATTGCGGAAGCTCCAACATGTGCTAGCCCATGTGCCATCTGAACCATAGGTTGTACAAAGGCCGTGGGTAATTTCCATCTATCCATCTGCTTATTTCTCCAGCAACCCTCGTCATCCAGTTCTCCCTCGCTAGCCCATTGTTCCCGCTCTTTGTCAGAAGCGGTCCTTTGCATTTCTCGCACTTCCTCCTTCGCATCATGCCATCTCTCCACCTGTGACTTCACTACATACATGGCAGTAGTACCAGGCTGCATCGCAGTCTCCCGTGCTACTCGATCCGCTAACGCATTCCCTTCTCCAACTTTATCAACCACTTTCCTATGGGCGCTACACTTAACGATGGCAATTTTCTTTGGGTATGTCAATGCAGTTAAAAGATTATGAACTAACTCTCCATGCATTATCTGTACTCCATGTGACGTTAAAAACCCTCTCTCCTTCCAGAGTAGGCCGAAATCATGCGCTACTCCGAAGGCATAGCGGCTATCTGTATAAACATTCACACATAGTCCTGCACTGAGCTCACATGCTCGTGTTAATGCTATCAGTTCCGCTGCTTGAGCTGATTTCTGTGGTATGCGTGCTGTCTCCACTATCGTTTGTAATGTGGTAATTGCATATGCTGCTGAAGTCGTACCATCTGGTAGCTTCAGACAGGATCCATCCACCCACAGTTCTCCATCTACATCTGGAAAGGGCGTATCCTGGAGATCAATACGACCCTTTGTTTGTTCCTCAGTCACGAGAATACAATCATGCGCTTTCCGCGCCTCAGGCTGGGTTTCGGGGTATGGCAGCAATGTTGCCGGGTTTAACGTTACGCACCTTTTCAACGTAATATGAGGAGCCAAAAGTGTCAACTCATATCCCGTTAAACGGGCACTGGTCAAATGCTGCGTCTTTGTTTGATTAAGCAGGGCATCAACAGCATGGGGGACTAATACCAACAGCTTATGAGATAACACAATTCCCTCGCTTTGGCGTATTGACACAGCTGTCGCCGCAACCGAGCGAAAACACCCTGGTAATGCTCGGGCGACAGGATCAAGTACAGCCGAAAAATATGCACAAGGGCGCTGCTTATCGCCGTGCATCTGCACTAAAACTGACAATGCACATCCATCTTTCTCATGCACATACAACGAAAAGGGTTTTGCATAATCAGGGGTCCCTAACACTGGTGCTGAACAAAGGGCCTGTCGTAGTTGCTGGAAAGCAGTATCACACTCATCTGACCAAGGGATTGGGATAGGCGTGTCCTTTGTCAAGAGGGCTAACAATGGCTTAGCTATGTGCGAAAACCCCAATATCCACTGTCTACAAAAAGAAACAAGGCCCAAAAATGCACGCACATCCTTCTGTGTGGACGGTCTCGGTGTATCCAAAATTACTTGGATACGATCCGGTGTGAGTGCACGTCCCTCCTTAGACAAAAGGTGACCCAAATAAGTCACCTTTGGTCTACAGAATTGCAATTTCTTCCTAGATACCTTATGATTGTGGGACGCTAAAAAGGAAAGTAAGGATAACGTACTTTTTTCACACAACTCCAGAGTGTCAGCCGCCAGCAAGATGTCATCAACATATTGAATGAGGGCGACCCCCTCGAGCAGAACAAAGGAATCCAATTGTCGTTTCAAAGCCTGACTATAAATGCTAGGGCTTTCTGTATAGCCCTGAGGAATCCTACAGAAACGATAAGATCTATTATTTAATGTAAACCCAAAAAGATATCGGCTATCAGGGTGAATGGGAATGGAAAAGAAGGCATTTTTCAAATCAATCACTGAGAACATGGTCGCCGTAGGCGGGACCAAAGTAAGCAACGTCGTGATATCGGAAACCACTGGGTATTGAGGTATCACGATCTTGTTCACTTCTCTCAAATCAATTATAAACCGATAAACTCTGGCATCCGTATCCTTTTTCAGTATGGGAAGAATCGGACTGTTACAAATGTTGTAGGGGACTTCCTCGACTACCCCTACCGTTATCAAATCCTGCACTATCTGTATAAGAGCCTCCTCCCCCTCCTGGGAAATACGGTACTGTGGGAGGCGTGGTAACACCGCCCCCTCCTGGACGCTAATGTGGATCGGTGGAATCACCATTTGTCCCACATCAGTATCCGAAGTTGCCCACAAAGCACGAGGGAGGGTAGCTAACAGCGCATCCTCTGACATCGTACACATCCGTGCAGAGCGGGGGTAATTGTCATTCAATATTACCCGCACACCAGCAGGGGAGCAGCGGATCGTAGCCCTAAAATGCTTTAACATATCAAGACCCATAATGTTGTCCGGTGTGTACGGGGCAAGCAGAAACGGACAAGGTGCAGAAAAAGAATCAACCTTAAACATGAGGGGCTGTGAAAGAGGGCTTCGGGAGAGTGTACCATCAAACCCTACCGATGTGACCATTAAGCCGGATGGGGGAGCCCCCGGAACCAATTGCTTAGATAGCGCACTACGTGTCGCTCCAGTATCCACTAGGAACTGATCAGTAGAGCCCAAAACCTCAGCCGATACATAAGGGCCCTTCTGATCGACCGGCACCTCAACTGATTCTAACCCCCATCCAACGCTTTCCTATGCATGCTGAGAGTCATGGTACCCCGACCGGTCAATCCCTGACGCTTGATACTGATGCTGGCGATCGAAAACATTTGATCTATCTCGGTGCTGCCCAGCAGAATCAAAACGAGCCTGTTCGTTAGAAGTCCCTTGAAAGTTCGAGAAACCCCCTCTACCTCGCGGGCCACCGTGGGTATGCCCCTGACGCGATGCATGCAACACCGGGCAGTCCCTAGCCCAATGACCCGATTGCTTACAATACGCACATTGATTCCTATTCAAATCAGACCGGCCCGAGGGGGGACCATAAGATCCTCCCCTACCTCTACTACTACCCCGTCGAGGCGGGCCATAGACTTGCGCCAACATCACCTTTGTTTTCAAATCTTTCGACTTCTTTTCCTCCTGGCCCTTTGCTTCTTGCTCCTGACGCTCATAATACTGGGCGATAGTCAAGAGAGCCGTCGGTGTAGCGGAGGACCAAGAACTTTCACTCGCTTTTAAACGGGCCGCAACTGCCGGCAGCAGATTAGCCACATATTTATCCGCAAAAAGGTGGCGTCCCGTATCGTCGGTAAGCGACTGTCCACTAAAATCATGAAACGTCTCCTCAAAGCGCGTAAAGAAGTCCGCAACTGACTCGTCAACTTTCTGTTTACATGCTGCTAACATATTCCAGTCAATCTTTTTAGGGGGGATAATTGTCTTCAACTTAGCCACAATAGCAGCAGGGAGATCTAAAATATTCTGGGGCGGTTTCTGCGCGGGCTTCCGCTCCCTATCCTCATCCTCCAGTTCAGACCATCGAGCCTTAAAAGTGGCAACATCATCTACCTTTCGCACAGATCGCCACATATCTGGTGGTAGAATAAGCCCAAAGAACAAATCTATATCTGCTAAAGTCATAACGCAAGAATTCAAGGCCCCCTCAACTTCTTCATAGAAGGCCGCTGGATTCTTGCGGGGGTCGGGCAGCGCATTCTTCAATGCCATAACATCAGCCCTATGCCATGGAGTGTAAACCCAATTATACACAAAATATCCCTTAGCATCGGCGGAGGTAATGTCCGAGCTAGTCCCCGCTCCTTTAGGAGGAACATACAAAGGCGCCGCCTCTCGCATTGGTTTAACATGCACTATGTCATCCTTATCTGACTGGGAGGTGGATGAGTGGCCCTCTGTTGTGCACGAATCCGACTGCTTCTCCTCCCCTGCTCGCTGGCGCGCTTTCTCTTTAAAGACCAGCACCTCGTCCCGCAAGGCGAACAGCCGCCGAGCCGTATCTGGAGCCTTAGAAAAAGAGAAAACACCATTACGCAATGCTTTAGCATCCGATGACACTTCGTCGGGCTCAAAAACACCAGAACGTTTCCGGAAAGCATCAATCACTTCCTCCGCGAAATGACCCAGAAAATACAATTTATCTCTCTCCTGCCACGGCCCCCAAGTATGGAATAATTCCTCTATGGATATCTTGCCGTTAAGTGCACGGAAGGAAATTTGCCGAAGCTCAGCCATTTGTTCGGCTGATAACATGGACCGCGTATCTACCTTACCCGGACCCGGGACAGAATCTTGCGGCCTCGGAGCAGATGCGCCGACATAAGGGGGCGGAGAGCGATCTAGTAAATAAAAATCATCATCAAGATTATTAACGACAGGATAAAGTGGCTGCCGAACAGCGTATTGACCCGAGACTTGTAGCCTACGCTCCTTCTCTTGCTTGTCCGTCTGCTCTCTGTCCTCCCGACGCTTCGCTTCCTGTGCTCGCACATGATCATTCTTCCGTTGTTCTTTATCAAACAGCGCTTTCTCACGCTTCTCTCGCTCACGCACCTCCTTCACCCACAACCGCACACACTCAAACATATCCTGACGAGCACGCCGCTTACACATACACTGTTCCACATACTCAATCTTACGTACATCAAACGATCCATACAAAGGCCATCGCAACTCAGGATCTTTTTTTGTATATTTCCTCCATACTGTGCTGTACATTATGGAAGAAAGACCATGCTTCACATACATATCCCTATTAGGAGTCCCCTCTGGGGGAGCTGGAGCAGATTCCTCGAGGTTCAACCGGTTCCCAAAACAGCAACACCACTTACGGAGTGCGCTGAAAGCAGGCATGCTCAGAAATAATGCAAGATATGCAATATTATAGAAAAATGGCACTTAATCGTTGCGCCGTTCAAAGTTACACAGCTCTGGAGAAATTTCTCCACATTACCTGCCTATATGTGTTGCAACGCATATATATTCACAAAGACAAATACAAAATATGACTAGTCATCACAAATCAAACTCAAATAGCCAGATCAGGCTTCAAAAACTCGGAGCAAGTACCGTACACCGGTTCTTACCAATCAAGAGTCCAGATTCCAACTGCCAAGCTCCACAATCGCCCAAACGGCTTTCACGGCAAGACCGACAGAAGAGGTCTCAGTCGAGGACCGGCGCCACCCAGACGGTCAGCTCAGAAGGGAAGGAAGAAAAACCTCGGGATGCCAGGGCTAAGACGCCGCTGGCAGTGATCACGTCCCCGGCCCAATTCCTCACCTTCGTCGCGACCAGTCCTTCGAGCATCCGAGTCGCCGATGAGCCCCACGTGACGGGCGCCAATTGATGAATACAGGCCCCAGCTAGGCCCGCAGGACACAAGGGTTCGCTCTCCTGTAATGGAATCTATAAGGAAGTTGGCACGGAAACTGCAAAGTACAAAGACAGCATTTATTAACCCTTAAGGGTGGTCCTACAATCCACACAACACTCTTCAGTATTGCATAGAGTAGCACAAAGAACTTACGTACATGGTCCCCTTTTATACACAATAGAGGGGCTCATAAGTGGGTGGATACAACATGAGGTCGAGGAACATTACCATTTATGGTCATTTTCGATACTGAATCAATATGTGGGCGGAGCTAACGCACTCCTTGAGCCCGCGAAAACATGGTCAAGCAAGGCTAACTGATAACAGATGTGGTCAAGTCTGGGCATGTGCCAGATGGACAAAGGAGCTATTTATAGACTGTTACTAGGCAGATTGCAAGAGCAACTAACACAGAGGTTGGACTCTTCTCGTGGGGAACACGTGGAAGCATGACAATACAAAATGGAGTCCAAGCTTCGGTCAACATAACAGAGAAAACACGATCTATAAAAGGGGAATTAATGTCTTTAGTAAATGCTTAATCACATCGTTGTTTCAATTTACAACATAGCTTCTGAATCAACTACTTACTATTACTTTCCTTCTTCCTACAAGACGGACCCAACTAAGTCAATGCTTCTTGCAGACACATTTCAACTGCTGATTTTGTAAAAGACCATAAGAGAATGCAAATTTTCTTCTTCTCGCCTATTAAAATGAATCTCAGAAAAACACAGTAATCGAGTACACTTTTTAAGTGGCAGCAGGCATGTAAGGAGGGTGAAGAAGCTGAAGGGGGGACAAAAGTAAAAGTAAAAAAATGAAACAAAATAATCCCACTTACCTTCTATGTGTGACGTCCTCCTCCAGGCAGGCAGGCTCCAGGAAACTGCAGTAACCAATCCTGGAGCTGCTCTCATGCTGCATGACAGCAGTGTCAAGATTGAAGGCAGCGGCCTCTCTCGCCACTCCAGAGGGCACTGGATCCCTATTCTGTCTCTAATCCAGCTGTCTTAGACAGCTGAGTTTGAGAGGTTTAAACTGCGCATGCTTGGCTGGCCGTCGCAAGACAACCACCCAAAAAGACGTGCACAATTTAAACCTAAGTGCCCTGCCTGTCACTGTTTTCTGCTGCTGCCTGACTGGTAGCAGTAGAAAGCCTCGCCTCCCCGTCCTGTCGCTTACTCGGGATGGGGATTTGAAAAGTAAAATGGTAATTGATTACCATTTTATTTTTGTATCCTTGGGGGCATTATACTTTTGTGGGGCGACACTCCTCTGCCTTAATGGAGGAGCCGCCCATCCACTTTCTATTAGCTGCATTATGTAGACAAGCATGCCAGCTTTCAATGCCCTTTACTTAAACCACACACCCAAGAACTTTTAACCCAGAAACAGTGATTAACTTAGCATACAGCCACACCTGTATTCTATGTAGCATTAAGAAATGCATACAGAAGCCTTGCAAACCTATTTCACAAACCTAGACCTAAATAAAACATTTTGAAATAATAATTTGTTAAGGGCGATCAGGTGGCTTAAGAATTCCAAACATACTATCTCCTTCCACAAGTATTCAGTTAATGCAGGTTCAGTGCACAGAGGCACATCAGCATTACTCCCAAGTCAGAAGGGACAATCTACAGCTACTGTAATTTATAGCTGAGATCACGGGGAAAGTCTCTGCTCTTACAGCGCAGCAATGAGTGGTTGACACAGAAGAGGTCCCGACAGCCTCAGCAAAATCAATCCGAGATCCCGAGAATCATCTTCTCCAGCTGCAGGTCAAGATGAAGATTTGGAGTATTGTCAGTGACATAATAACTTAAGGGTGATTGGAATACCTGAGGGGAAAGAAGGAGACTATCCCCAACAATTTATGATTCAATTGTTTATGAAGGCCTTTCCGTACCTGTCGGACCGGGATATGGACTATGAAATTCAACAGGTTCATTGTCTGTCACCTCAACGGGACACTATGGAATCGGATAAAGCATGCCCTCGGTCTCTTCTGATATATAATGGCAACTACTTACTACGGCAGGCGGTTTATTTTCGGAAGGCACACCATGTAGCTCCCATTACAATGGATGCAGTTATTATTCTATATCCATTTGGATCTCTGTACTACATGGATAGACGATGGCGGCTCCGGCAGATGATTGATCCACTAAAGGCAGTGGGCTTTTCTCCATGAACCTGCTCTGCATTAGATCCTTAGGGACGGTCAAGTCCAGTACTGATATACAGAAGCTGATACCGCCAAATTCCCCAGAAGCAGCAGGGCTAGAACTGATGATGTTGTTGCATAGTCTTGCTGTTTATTATTATTATTATTCTATGTCTCTCTCTCTCCTACTGGCACTTTAGCTTTTATATTTATCTCCCTATCTATGATATGCTGACATGTATACATCTTGTATACTGTTCGTATATTGAGGTGGTATTGTTGCATGGGACTGGGTGGGATTGTTGGCACACTGGCAGCTGTCTTATTGTTCTGACAGCTCATTGGTGGGATGATTATTCCCTTTGACTGTGGTGGGCTTTTGTGTTTGTTGGGTGCATGTCACCTATGTTGGATTTCCTGCTATTTTGTTTCTTGGGTCTTTGGAGTGGTTAGGTAGGTTGCTGAATGGAAGGATGGGTGGCAGTGTGGTTAGGCTTTGTGGGTGGTATTTAAAACTAGTTGCTATGATCACATATACTTTAGATCTGCGCACATACATCATCATGATATTATATTGAGGCCTGTCCGTTGGTTGCAAAGATACTATGCACCGGGTAAGGTTGATGTGCTGGAACATAGCAGGTCTCAATCGCCCCCTTAAACAGCGGTTGATTAGGGAAGAGATTCTGGTCTATAAGCCTCAGATTGTCTGCTTAACTGAGACTAATTGGCATACAAAGATCGGTCCCTCCACAAGTATCTTGGTTTGGATCTTGTTATCTTCTATACGGGGGCTGCAATATTTCATACTAGACATTTAGATTACTTGAATCAGAGGATGGCCTCCGTTCCTAAGGGTAGGTGGGTGATTGCTCAGATTGATGTTCACTCTAGGAAAATTACTATTGTCACGATTTATGGGGCAAATGTTGATGATTATGCTCTCTTTGATTGGTTAAACTTGGAAATATGGGAGTGATCAGGGAATATACTTCTCATTGGGGATTTTAATGAACTATGCAGAGGACACTGCTAATCAGGAGGCTAATACACAGAAGGTGAAAACGAGTTGCCTTAGGGATCTGGATCAGATTCACAGTTTAGTCGATGTGTGGCGTACTGTGCATCCCAAGTGTCCTGGCCATACCTTTCTTTCTGTACCACACAGGCAGTATCCACAGATTGATAAGACTTTCTACAGTCCAGTGGTTGATTCAGTTAGCAAGTACGGAAGTCTGTCCTAAGATTACTTCAGATCACAGTCCACTCCTGTTGAACTTACAGATTCCTGCCTATAGTGAGGAAACTCGTGGTTTTACATTTCTTTTTTTTTTTTTTTGTTGTTGAAACCTTTATTACAGAAGTCAAAAGAGTTACAAAGATGGGCCTACAACCTTCGGGCCGGCCGCTAGCAAACGATAAGAACATAGAATACAAATGAGAAACACACGCTGCAGCGAGAGAGAGATCACAGGAGTTAGAAAGGAAAAAACATTGGCGGCCACACCGTCCGGACCCCCCAGATGGCGGTTTCATTTTTATGTAAAAGATAACAAACAAATCCACAAGGCAGCAAAAATCGAAGCAACAATATGCGCTCCCCCGGGGAGGACCCTACCGATACACAGGAAAAGCGGGGGGGGACAGGCCAGAGCGGAGACAAAGCGGACTCCGTACCCAGAACCAAAGAGACAAGGAGACTAGGGAGACGGGGCCAGTGCCAGTTCAGGCGTCAGCGGCGGGGTACAAATGCCGCCACGGTAGGAGTTCCAGGGGCCCCACACTTTCACCCATTTCCCAGGCTTACCTCTCGCGACATACACCACTTTTTCCCGAAACATACACCAATCCATGTTGTCCTTCCATGCCGAGATCGTAGGCGCCCTCTGGGAGCCCCACAGTTGCGCTATGTCACGCTTTGCCACCATATAGCCCAGAGTCACCCACCACGTCTGCGGCACTGAGTAATCAGTCGGCTCCCACACATTTAGCAGACACCTCCTCGCCTCAGGAAGCAGCGGCACATGTGTGACCGCCCGCAACACCGCATGCACACCACGCCAGAATCGCGCCACCTCCGGACATTCCCACAAAATATGGACGAAGGTCCCCAATGAACCACACCCACGCTTACACAACCCATCCACGGAATATCCCATACGCAGCAAACCCGGCCCCGTAACATAGACCCTATGGAGTATTTTGAGCTGGACAAAGCGAAGGCGGGCCGGTATGGCCACCTCTTTCGGGGAGGCCACCGCAGACACCCAGTCCTCGTCGTCCAGCTCCAATCCATCGGCGACCCACACCTCACGAAGGCTAGTCAACAGTCCCGAGCGATCATTGATGAGCTTTTTATAAATCAAGGAAATCGTGCCATCCGGCACATGCCCATCTAGCACTCTATCTTCCAGAGGGGAGTACTCCGGGATGGAGGCAACATCTGGGAATACGGAGACCAGCGCGTGACGGACCTGTAGATATCGAAAGTACTCCCTGTCATGCAACTGGAATTCCGTCTGCAGCACATCGAATGTCTTGAATCCCCCCCTCGTCCAGAGATCGCCCACCCTGCTGATGCCTATCATGTCCCACTTCTCAAAACCCTTCGAGGTCCACAGGGAGCCCAGCCGCTCAGAGGCATACAGTGGCGTCGCCCGGGTCAAGCGATCCTTCCACCCCATCGCCAAGTTTGCCGCGTGCCACACCCGTACCATGACCCGCGTAGGGCCCGTCAGACGCGCGTCGAGCGATCGAGAATAAAGCGCCCGATTGTAGTCACCACCCGGCAGTAATAGTTTATCCATCTCAAAGGCTGGGTTTAAAGCAGGCCCGTAAAGGCCGTGGTTTATCGCGGCCAGCTGGGAGGCCCAGTAGTACCGTTTGATGTCTGGGAGGGCGACCCCCCGTCATACCACGGGAGTGTCAGCTTCGCAAGGGCGATACGCGGTCTCCCATCCCAGAACAGTTGGCGCTGCAAACTCTCTACCTCGCGAAAGTAGCGCGCCGGGACAACATCCATCGTGTTCTGTAAAGCATATAGGAAACGTGGCAGCAACATCATCTTAAACAATGCCGCACGGCCAAGCGACGAGAGCGGCAGGCGCCTCCAACGCGCCACGTCCTCCTTCAGGCGCTGGAGGGGGGGGAGCAAATTTTGTTTATATCGGGCCTCAGCATCCAGGGTAATGAAGATACCCAGGTATTTAAATCCCTGCGAGGCGACCTGGAGAGGGCAGCCCCGCGGCAGGATAGGAGTCTCCCCGGAGAGGACATACACACAGGATTTAGCCAGTTGATGACCAGGCCAGAATTACGGCCAAAGGAATGCAAAACATCCACTAATACAATCAGCGATTTACACGGGGAAGCAAGGTATAAAAGGATATCATCCGCGTAAAGAGATACGCGATCCTCATACTCAGGGGTCCAACGGAGACCACGAATGGAAGGCTCCCACCGCAGCCACTCCGCCAGGGGCTCCAAGGCAAGCGCGAAGAGGAGCGGCGACAGCGGGCTGCCCTGCCGCGTACCCCTGCCCAGCTCAAACGGAGCCGACACTCTACCGTTCACCACCACCCGTGCCAGAGGTCCGGAGTATAACAGTTTCACCCAACCAATGAATCCCGGGCCAAAACCAAACTTCGCCAGCATCGCCCAAATATATGGCCATTCAAGCGTGTCGAACGCCATAGTGGCGTCCAAGGACGCCAAAATGGCCGGCTCTCGCATGAACGGGACCCGCGCGAGCACCCCATGCAAACGCCGCAGATTAAGCGCGGTGTTGCGATGAGGGATAAAGCCGGACTGGTCCTGGTGAATCAGATCGCACACCACGCTAACCAGCCGATTAGCCAGCACCTTGGCGAGAATTTTGGGCTCCGCATTCAACAGAGAAATGGGCCTGTAGGACGTGACCCGATCCCGCGGCCTCCCCTCCTTATGAATAACCACGATAGTGGCCAGACGCTGGTCCAGCGGGAGGGAGCCCGCCGAACGGGCCGCGAGGAACATAGCGCGAAGATGTGGCGCCAGCGTATCCGGTCACAGCTTGTACAATTCGATGGGAAGGCCATTAGGACCCAGGGCCTTGCCGGAAGCGACCGACCGTATGGCGAGGGCTATCTCCTCAGATGTAGGGGCGGCATCCAACGACACTTTATCCTCTTCCGAAAGGGAGGTTTTACATTTCTTAGATCCTTTTCTATATATTGGTCTGATGAATGATCCCCTCAGGGAATGTGTTCAAGTTAATAATGGCTCTGTTGCACCTCAAATAGTCTGGGACACATTGAAGGCTTACATACGAGGCATTACATCCCAGTTTATCCTGCAGGTTGATAGATTACACAAAGAGGAAGCTGTAAATGTTATTTTGCTTCCCCTATTTTTAAACTTGGTCTTAAATATCGAAAAAGATTCTGAAACTCCTACCTCATGGAACCTCACTAACGTCATTGCGTTTCTTAAGGAAGAGAAGCCACCAGAGGAGAGAGAGAGATTGGTTGATCTTATTGGTCAACTCTGATGTAAACCTTTTACCCAAATTTTAGCAGCTCATTTGTATTTAGTGTTGTCACAACAGCATGGCTTTGTACCTCATTGGGATACTATATGTCATACTAATTCGGCAGTCGCCGTTTTCGTTGTGGCTGGGAATAACGGTAGTCCTTTCTCTGATCTGCTTTGTGTGCATATGACATTGGTAGTCAATTTGCTGCTCTTGTTAGGTCTTTTCATTGAAATCCGACGGCCAAGGTTGGTTCAGGATGGACACACTTCTCCCTCATTCAGTATCTACCGTGGCACCCGCCAAGGCTGTCCGTTATCCCCTTTATTATTTGCACTCTATATTGAACCTTATTTCCAACATCTCAGCATAAACTGCCTGATTCCACATGTCATTTTTAATGGCACCAAACTCTAAATAAGCGTAAACACTGATCATGATACAAATTACTCTGCTGATCCCCTGTCTGCTATGGAGCAAATTACAAATGAGGCAGAGAGGTTTGGGCCGTCTCTAGCTACTAGCTTAACTTGTTTAAAACACAAATCATACTGAATTTTTAACCAGATTCTCCAGTTGCAGGGACAGTCTCTGCTGACACCTACCTTGGGGTCAAATTTTCTGCCAGCGCTGATTGTATTGTTTCGTTAAATTATGAACCCCTCTTAAAGTCTGTTATAGCAAAGATGCGGTCTACGGGTTCCGGATCTCTTTTTAAGGCATCTTGAGGGGGTGGTTGGCAGCTTCATCTGGGGGTATCAGATTGCCAGAGGGCCAGTCATCTTTTAAAACTCCCACTCAGCCAAGGCTGTGTTGAGTCTTCTGAATTTTAAGTTAAGCATCAAGAACATTCTCACTCACCATGACCCTGATTGTTTTGCTCAAGGGTATCAAATGGCCCTGGGGCTGAATTTCAGGTTCTCTCTTAGTAGATATACTGATCCAAACTATTTCAAGCGGGAGCGGATTAAGATAATTCGGGATGCTTTCCGAATTTGGGGGGAAATTTGTACATGCTATTCTCTTTCGTCTATTCACTCACTTACATCGCGGTGGGGAACCCTACCCTTCCATCAGTTTTCTACGATTCGGTGTTCAAAAGTTGGTTTAATAAGTGTAGTAAGGACTCCCTTAATACGTACATACATTGTTAAGTTAGCATAACCACGTTAGAGGTTAGAAAGCCATCTTGCTGCTTTTGCACACGACACTGTGTTCACATGTTATTGCTTAAACAAACTGCTGACTCGAGTTCTGCCTCACACGAGAGCAATCTGTTGTTACCATCCCGAGCTCTGCGCGGCGACCTTGGTCTGCACACGATGTGACAAACAGTCTGAGTTGTTAGACAATGCATGTTTTCTACTCTAGGTTGATCGACCCACTATTTAGTCATAACACACGAGCAGCTGCAAATACCTGAAAGTTGGTGCTTTTAATATCACAGACATCATGTTTATTATTCAGACCGAAGACGAGCCTTCCTGCGAGAAGACTCCTGATGCTCCTGTGATGTGATTTCACTAAGCTGATCTTTGAGGTATGGGGTCCCCTATTCAAGCCTAAGAGACCTTCTGTTAGTCTAATAATAATATTAGCTTCTTAGTAAAGGGAAGGTGGTAGTATCCACTGTCATTATAACATGATCACCCCTTTTATATTCTATGGAATTGTAACGATGTTGATGGTTTTGATTTTAATCATTTGTCTGCTTGTATTAGCCAAAGTACTGCATCTTAGGACACGTGGTCTATAAAAATAAACTCTTTTTATTTTCACCGTGTCTCTGTTGATTCTTGTTGTGGACTGATGTGAGAATAATATACGAACAGGTATTTCCGATTCCCACCATTACTGAGAGTATACTGAGTCGCTTGTTCTGGGTTGTCTTTTCATTGGGACCGCCGAGCTAAATCTCGGATAACGAATGGGACACTTATGCTAGCCGGATACTGGGTTCTGGGTTCTGGGTTCTGAGGTGAGTTTCTGGTACACCACAATTCACTGAGGTCCTGGGGTTCTACGCATAGTTCTGTGTATAAGCAGAATCCCTGCAACATGGCGCACCTAACGTTTGGTCTATGAGTTGAAACGCCTTAGTAGTGCTCGCATTTGTCCACAACACCCTCATTCTTGTTTCCGGATAACAAGTCTGACGGATTAAAACCTACCTAGGTCTATTGATATAGGTTCCTTCAAGCTTGATCATTAAAAAGGTTATTGAACCCTTGTGCTACTGATAGCTTTGAGTGTGTGTTGTCCTAATGTCGGTGGATATTGCGGCGCATAGCCGTGCAGCTCTGAAACGTCATTTGACGCAGTATGGGGTGCCGGACACTGGTATGAACGTCATCTTTGTGGTGGGAGCCGATGCGGCTCATCCCTATGAGTTGTTCTACTCTTGGGTGACGATTCCGGCGGTAAGTGAGGATGATAATACCTTTCATTCTTACACTGCCGCTGCCGTGCCAGCGAACTATACGCCGTATAGGACACAAGAAATACCAATATCTGCTTGGCAGCATCTTATTTGGTTTAATGGCGCCCTTCCCCATGTGGTTATACCGCCAAGAATGGGCCCTTTATCAATTGCTGGGGCCACTTGGCCGGTACTAGCCGGATTTACGCCTCATCCCCGTTACCTCACGGTGACGGTGGCTGAGTTGCGTGTACTGCACACTGCCCTAATTACGGTATATAGGGCGCTAGTGCAGTACGTGTCGCGCAATGTGCAGGCGGGGGCACCTGCTGTTGCGGGGCAGCCTACTGATCACCACGCGGTGGTCATTAGTCCTGTTATGGTTAATTCTGTTATGGGCAAGCGCCCCCAAACTAGGGATGATTTCCCCTTTTGGCTTGCTGAAAAATTTGACCAAATAGAAGCGGTATACCCGAATACATCTCCTGTGGAGAAGCACAGGATCCTCACCATTAGTTTGCCTAAAGACTTGGTCCCCCACATAGATGATTGTGTAAATTGGGGCAAGGTCTTTGCAGCGACGTACGCGCAGTGCTTTGGCACTCCGTCTATGTTGCAGCTGCCCTCCGTTATCAAATGAGTTCAAGAGAACCATGGTGCGGAGTCTGCGATAGAATTAGGGATGCGGCTCCTCGGTCAATTTGACCTGGTGGCTACCATGATAATGGGAAACCTTAAGGGTGATGCTTTGCATTTCCAGGTTCGTAATGAACTGAAGCGAGTTGCTGAGGAGGACAAACCGCAGGAATTTGCGAAAATAATCGCAGAGGCATACCGGGATTTGGGTCGTAGCTCTTTAGGAGTTAAGCCTGTAATAAAAAATCCCGATCTTAAACAGCAGGGTAAGGCAGAAACCTCTGGTAAGGACGACCGACCAAGTTTTCCAAAACAAAATTGGCGGTTTAAACAACAGGGAAAGCAGCAGCAACAGAAACAGGGCTCTCGGCCTGCCTCTCCCGTACAGTCAAGTAGTGAACGCACTTATGATCTGCGCGATCGTGCTACTATAAAGTCTCCTGATAGATTTCAGGTTTCTGAACAGCGCTCTCCTCGTTCTTCACAGGAAACATCGGCTACACAGTCCGGTGGCGGAGGCGGTGGCAAAGGCCGGGGTGCTCCACAACAGCGTGACCAACCCCGACAGACTGAGGGTAAAGGCAAGCAGGACGAATTTGCACGACAAAGACCCCCGTTTCAGAAGAAGAAAGTGGCGGCTCTGACGGCAAGGTATGCCTCAGATAGTGCGGACACAGCTTCGGAACCGGACATGGGCGCTGACGCTCCTGGACAGCGCAGCGGAAATTACCATAGTCCGTCAAGCTCTGCGTCCATTTCTGGCGGTGACAGCAACTGATATATCGGTTACTGTTGAAACAGCTGACACCAGAGTGGCTCCCCCTGATAGACTTTACGAAATAGTCTTATTAATTGAGGGTAACATACAACGTACAATAAAAGGGATTTTTTGGGATAATCTGACCACCACCTATGATATCCTCATAGCGGAGGTAGATTGGCCTCCGGCGTTCATTTTAGAGGCTCCTAGAGGGGAGGAAGTAATCCTCCCGTCCTTTGCGCACACAGTGCCTAAGGACCAAGCTGAAGTGTATGCTGGGGAGTGGGCCCTTGCGCTTGCGCCGGCGGTGTATCGTACTCAGGTGGGATGGGACAGATTGTCCCCCTGCCATGAGATTCCTTTGCGGTCTATGCCCCAGCCTCAACCCCACGTCGCGGCAATCCTTGAACAATTGGAATATCAGGGTGTTATTGAAACATGTGTGTCCCCTATGAATAACCCTTTATTCACTGTAACGAAGCCTGACGGCTCGTACCGTTTAGTTTTGGATTACCGGCACCTAAACTCCCATTGCCGGACCTGCGCGGTACAAAATACACATAGCTCGGCTTTGGTCGACAGTCTCGTGCGTAAAAGGTTTAAAACGACACTTGACATTTCCAATGGCTTTTTTAGCCACAACCTGTCCACACTGAGTAGCCAGTGGACGGCGTTTACTTCGGGCGGCAAACAAAAACAGTTTACAAGATTGGCCATGGGTTACAAAAATAGCCCTGGCGTCTTTTCTGCTCGCGTGGTTTCTCTCTTAGAAAGAATAGACCCCGACGCATACTCCTATGTTGACGATATCTATCTTACGGATGATGAGCTGATGCCACATCTGTCTCGAGTCGACAATATTATCGTGAGTTTTGCTGACTATGGCTACAAGTTCAATTTTGCGAAGTCACACATCGCAGAATATACAGTGTTGTTTTTGGGCTACGAGCTCAACAATGAAGGTAAGGGGTTAGCCCCCCACTTTCTGGAGAAGTGTGCACGCTTAAGTGCTCCTACGACACTAAAGAAATTACAATCTCTGCTGGGTTTTCTGAATTTCGGCCGTAAGTACATTCCTGATTATGCCCAGCGTATCAAGCCGCTTTACGCCTTGGTACAACCTTCGTTTTCGAAGTCTAGCTGGCAGCTAGAACACTCTGCAATTTTACAGTCTTTACAGGCTGACCTTCTTGCTTCACAATACTTGCTGACGCGTGATAACCGCACTAACCTGGTAATAAGAATAGTACCAGGCGCCGTGGGGTTCACGTACTTGACGTTTAATGAGGGCGACACAGCCCCCATTGCGTACAAATCCCACTTGTACACCTCTGCTGAATTACGTTTTTCCACGGTCGAAAAAGTTCTGACTGCTGTGCAGATGGCGATCCTCAAGGAACGCGCACTGTCGCATGGGAAACAGATTCTAGTTGTAACACCATATCCTGCTTTAGAGGCAGTGACTAAAGCAAGTGTACCAAATTCTAAAGCTTTGCATCCACGGTGGATACAATGGGCCACAACACTGACGTCGCCAGATGTCACTTACATCTTTGATGCCTCATTACAGACTCAAGAGTACTTGCAGTATGAATTCGTTCATCCGGCACCTCTGTCTTTGCGCCCGCTCGAAGAATACCATTGTGTCATATACACTGACGGGTCTGCGCAACCCGCAATTGGATCGAAGCACGCTTATTCAGCGGCTTGCGCAATTGTCGTAGGTACATTCGTAAATGGTGAATTCCAATCTGATGCAGTGCATACGCAGTCATTGGGTGATTGTACTGCGCAATTAGCGGAGCTTCGGGCTCTGGTGCTTGCACTGGAGTTTGCTGATCCCCGAGTCACTACTCTTATAGTGAGTGACTCCTTCTACTGTGTCCAGTCCTACAATGACAATTTACACTTCTGGTCTCAGAATGATTATCGAGACACTAAAGGTAGCACAATTAAGCATAAAACGCTTTGGGTTCGAGTGGCAGACTTTAAAGAACGTCTCCCTCTCGTGAGTGTTATTCACACTCTTGGTCACCAGCGGCTTGGTGTCCATGCTGTCGGCAACAGCTTAGCTGACGAGGCAGCGAAAACAGCAGTGGCTACATACTTAGTGGCAGCAGTTACAAGATCCAAAAGTAAGATTGATGATGACATCTTGGCAGCTATTGCTGCTACAGAGAAGGGAGGTGATTACCCGAAGGGTTTTCCCTCTCGTTATATTTATCATTTAAGTCCTGATAACGTCCCATTAGTGAGGATTAACGACGTTGGTGACAGAATTATTCCCAACGCGGACTGCAGACCAGCACTGATCCTAGCTGCACACGAGGGGTTGGCGTCAGCCCACGCCGGTGTGTCAGCTACAATATCTCTGCTACAACAACGTTACTGGTGGTTTGGTTTATATAAACAAGTGCGCGCATATGTTCTTGATTGTGACATTTGCCAACAGATTAAACCTTCTACTGTTGCGCGCCCACCACAGACACAGCTGTACATCTCTAATAAGCCATTTGGTTGTGTTTATTTAGATCACTGCGGTCCTTTTTCTTCTGATACTGCGTACAAGTATATCTTGGTTGCAGTGGATTCGTGCACACGTTTTCTTTGGGTATGGCCACAAAGGAGTGCTGACTCGCGGACTGTCATCAGGGATTTGCGTGTCTTTGTGGGAACTTTTGCGTGTGGTACCTTCCATTCTGATCAGGGCCCTGCGTTCGCCTCTAAGGCTTACAAGGAGGCTATGAGAAATTTGGGGGTCCTAGTCAAATTTTCGTCCCCCTACCGACCTGAGGGTAATAGTGTGGTGGAGCGAATGAACCGTGACTTAAAGCAATCTTTGACAGCACGTGTTTTAGGCACAGGCCGGAACTGGCTAGCCCATTTGTATAACGTCCAACGTGCACTTAATAATCTCCCTAGAAGGTCTCTGGGTGGGCGGACCCCGTACATGATGCTCTTCGGAATCAGAATGTTTGTTCCAGACCTTGATGGTCTAGACATTGCGGCGTCGACCGCACCCTTTGACGTAGATGATCACTGTGCTGTTTTGCAGACTCTACAAGAAGCCAGAGACTCTCTTTCGAAAGAACATTTGCCCTCCACGTCTGACGCTGAGGTTCAGATTCCGGTAGTCGGCTGGCTACCCCGAGTTGGAGATCTGGTCCGTGAGAAGGTGGAGAACAAGAAGGAGTTCGGCCCCTCTTATCGTGCACCAGTTCCAGTGCTTGGAGTGCAGGGTACAAGAACAGTCATTTTACCTCCACTTCCTGGTCGCAAAGAAAACAGGTACATCTCTATTGACAATGTCAAACTTCAGCAAGTGGCCGATACTTCTTAGTATGACTCCGGCAGTATCATGCCAGACAATGCAAAGAAATTCAATGTTGGTTCCTGCTTCTAACACCTTGTCTGATGTTGCCATCGAGATGCATTCAGTTACTGATCCCTTGCTGATACCACCGGCTGGTGGTTTGTCCGAAGAGACAGAGTATGCTTATCCTACACGTGGACCCTCGCCTGTTTTACAATCTACAGCACTTGGCCAGTCCCGTTTTTCCTTTGACACTAACTCTTTGCCCTCAACTCCTCCATCGAACATTGCTGTTTTTGTAAGTTGGTTTAAGAGACATTTTTTGATAGCCCCTTGGACATACATCTGGTTGCTGCTTTTCAGTGTTTTTTTGTTTATGTCCATTGGATTTGTTATAGTTTTTTTCCGTTTGGTGGATGGCCATTATCTCAAAGAGAGATCGACAATTAGACTTATCAATGGAACTTTGGCCCCCCCACTCCTCATCCCACATCATGAAAAGGGACCAGACTTTTGTGAATATTACTGCCTGGCCCGTCATGGATGGAATCGCATGGGATGCAGTTAAATTTCAAATTCATGGGCCTACAGAGGTCATTAATGTGCCTAATGTATTTCGTGTTTCTATGGGTGATGTAGTTAAACAGAACATACGTTCTGATGATTGGGATGTACACGCCATTGAGGCACTGTTTTCAGATTTGAAATATTATGCCGCTTTTGATGCTGAGGATTTGTATGAGAATGCGGCTAATTATGCAGAACAGTATTGTTTTCAACATTATGGCAATCACTTCCTGCATAAAGCGAATACATTTAGAAATTTTGTAAATTTTACCCAATGGGAACACTGTCCCACCCCCTCGTTTGGCAGTTCACATACATTAGTTGATAAGTTTACTTATTTTACTGATTTCAGTGTTTCAGCCCCGGCATCCTTTTATTTTAAAGTTAAGCCTGAGTCTGCCTCCAAGGTTAGACTGACACACACCAAATTGCTTTATTCTAAGTCCTTTATGGATGAGTTGTCAATCAAAGGTTATGATCTATGGAAGGCTACTATTAATCTTAAGTCGGTTTGGGGTTCCAAACCGTGGCAGGTTCAGGGAACTGAAGCTTTACACCGTGCCTGTCTAGTACCAAATCATATGTTGTTTTTAAATTCAACCATCTTCCAAACCACCTGTTTCGGATTGGCCACTTCAAAAAAACTAAATTCGCCTTCTGTGCCGGATCTGGGCGCTTACCCAAATTGGGATAACCACACAGATCTGTCCCTTCCTGCTTTGCAGTCATTAGTTTCTAATTCATCTTTCAATATTTCAAAATTTAGTAAGGAGGGATGGTTAATTTGGCAAAACAGCTCTGATGCCTGTCAACGTCGTTTTCTAGGGCTGAAGCCGGGGTATACTCAGGATCGCGTAGACCCCCGGTTTGAGTCGTCACATACAGTAACTACATATTCTGTAGGGAAATTATGTCAGTCCTGGCTGCGACATTCCACCTTGGCATCTGTCAAAGTTCATTTATCAAAATTACATGACAAAATAGATTTGAATGATTTTGTTAAAGGTCCTGTGGGTGGCAGATCCAGGAGATGGGCGTATGCTATTTACAACGAAGTATGGAAACTGTCGCAAATTGAGGCAGCTTCAAGATTGAGAGCTATTGATCAGGCTAATATGGAAAAAGTATTAGCAGTTATTGATAACAGCATTAGCACTCTTTCTTCTTGCATTTATACATTAGATAATATTGTTTCTTCAATTGTGGATATTGTGCAGGATGATATGTCTGTATTGTATCATGGTCAAAACCAGTTACGTTCTGTTATGCAGTTTGCATGGACATTGCAAACATTGAAGGCAGGGAAGGTCCCTTGGGACTATCTGAATACAACATCGTTATTTCTTCCCTTTAACCTTACTGACAAACAGCAGTTCATGTCCATGAAGGATGCTTCATATTCCTTGCTACATATTGAAAAATTGGAGCCGTTACCTTTCTCTGTAGCGGAAGTAGATTCCGCAGTGTGGCTCTTACACGGATTGATAACTCTCCCGTTCGCACTTTTTAAGTTTACCTCTTGTATGAAACACTATGCTCTGGGTAGATATGAACAGCTGGGTACCGCTTTCATACATGAAGTTTGGTCCCTCCCCTTTACGTATAGATGTACAAGGGACGGTACTGAGGTTTATCTGAAGGGTGAAGAATGTACAACGTCACCTGATCATTCTGTTGTATGTAGGCACATTCAGTTGCACGGAGCTTGCAATGTACACGCCCCGAATTTGGCCTGCGTCCTCAAAGGTATCCCGGTACCAGTGATTACGCCATCTTTCACGCTGCTTGCAAACGGTAGTTATTTAATTTTAAACAATGAAGCTTGCTGCGGGATGTTAGTGGGGATCCCATATATAGTAACTGTATCGCAGAGGGTTGTCTGCTGCAATAACGTTCTGTTTCCTCCCCCGCATGGGAGGCTGGATGCTTCCATCTGGCCTTCGATTCCAACCTTGAAAGCAGAGTTCAACAAGATGAGCAGAATAAGAGCGCTATTGTCCCAAAAGGAGGTGCCATTGACTTCCTCCCGGGAAACATTTGTCCTTCACGTAGCAAATACGCGCACTGAGGTACAGGCGCTTTTGAATACTGACCTCCCCCTGCATTTTGGAGCTTTGATCCAAACAATTTTCAATGCCTCGTCCTCGACTGGCCTGGCTCATTTTTTTAAACTTGTGGGCTCGGGCCTCGTGACCTCTTTCCAAACTATTTTTGGTGTGATCCCGGCATTTTTTCATTCTATTTTCTCGAGCGTCTTTGGAGGTGTCCCTTTACTTCTGGCGCTAGTGGCAGGTGTGCTACTTTTACTTTTCATCTTGCGGAATGGCTGCTCTTTCTGTGCCACACGACAGCCTGTCCCGTCTGCAGCTTCTTCGTGACAGGATGCTTGATTATTATGGTGTCCTGCCGTTGGCGACTTTGAGCCTGGCATATGGATTATCCTTCCGGTATTCCTACTTCACCTGCGTGCAACCTGTCTTCCACTGCCTAGATTGTCCCTTTGAATGGCCTATGGATTTGTGCTTAACCAACATGGTGTCTCCGGACCCGGATTATGATCGACTGATGAGGCCCTTAGTGTCTCACGAGTCCGCCTGTTCTGGTGTTCGGATTATGGCCTGCGGTGCGGCGCATGGTATCCTGGGTAATTGGGACATCGCGAGAGCGGCATATGACTTCTTGGATATGAGTTATTTGGAAGTACACGCTGGTTGCCCTCTGATGGTGCTAGAGGCTCCGCTAATGGAAGAACATGTATGTTCCTTTTCTTTGATTAACTGGATGGCTGAAACCTTCAATGGCCGTGCCAATGATTTTCTGCTGGAAGCAGTGGCCACATATGCTGCATACACTTTCATGGATTGAGTGGACTATCGTCCACTGTGTTTTCCTCACGTGTCTTGAACTGTCCCTGTGCGTCTGCACTTCTGCCCGGTGAGGCGTTTTTTCATTTTTTCACCCCCACGGCACGTTTGAGGTTTTTTGTTTTTCTTTCCACTTTTGGTTTTTTCCTATTCGGACTTTGCCTGAACTGACCAGTGTTTTTTAAATTGGATACGCCTTGTTCTGCTCTGTCGCGCTTGAACTCTGCGTTCTCTCTTTTCTTGCATACTAAGTAGTGCTTCGATCAAGGGGGCATGTAGTAAGGACTCCCTTAATACGTACATACATTGTTAAGTTAGCATAACCACGTTAGAGGTTAGAAAGCCATCTTGCTGCTTTTGCACACGACACTGTGTTCACATGTTATTGCTTAAACAAACTGCTGACTCGAGTTCTGCCTCATACGAGAGCAATCTGTTGTTACCATCCCGAGCTCTGCGCGGCGACCTTGGTCTGCACACGATGTGACAAACAGTCTGAGTTGTTAGACAATGCATGTTTTCTACTCTAGGTTGATCGACCCACTATTTAGTCATAACACACGAGCAGCTGCAAATACCTGAAAGTTGGTGCTTTTAATATCACAGACATCATGTTTATTATTCAGACCGAAGACGAGCCTTCCTGCGAGAAGACTCCTGATGCTCCTGTGATGTGATTTCACTAAGCTGATCTTTGAGGTATGGGGTCCCCTATTCAAGCCTAAGAGACCTTCTGTTAGTCTAATAATAATATTAGCCTCTTAGTAAAGGGAAGGTGGTAGTATCCACTGTCATTATAACATGATCACCCCTTTTATATTCTATGGAATTGTAACGATGTTGATGGTTTTGATTTTAATCATTTGTCTGCTTGTATTAGCCAAAGTACTGCATCTTAGGACACGTGGTCTATAAAAATAAACTCTTTTTATTTTCACCGTGTCTCTGTTGATTCTTGTTGTGGACTGATGTGAGAATAATATACGAACAGGTATTTCCGATTCCCACCATTACTGAGAGTATACTGAGTCGCTTGTTCTGGGTTGTCTTTTCATTGGGACCGCCGAGCTAAATCTCGGATAACGAATGGGACACTTATGCTAGCCGGATACTGGGTTCTGGGTTCTGAGGTGAGTTTCTGGTACACCACAATTCACTGAGGTCCTGGGGTTCTACGCATAGTTCTGTGTATAAGCAGAATCCCTGCAACATAAGGGCATTAAGAATGTGGGTCAGATTTTTGACTCTGACAGGTTTTGTGCTTTTTCTACTCTGCAAACACTCTATGACCTTCCCCAACAGTTCTTGTTTAAATATTTACATATTCAAGACTTTTTTCCATACAATCCTACATATAAGGCTGGTGATAAGGAAAACGATACCCTGACTTACTTTTCCACCCTAGATGGCAAGCCATAATTTAAATCTTATATGGGATTTTGTCCATAGCTAGGGCGGATGATAGATCTACTCTTGCTGCTGAATAGGGCGCCAAGCTTGGTCAAGATATTTTGGTTGATGAAATTTTGGCTGCTTTTGTTATTATCATCTACTTTGTTTGTTCAGTTAGCCTAAAACTGCAGCATTTTCGGACAGTCTGTATGTTATATTATATACATACAGAATATGCAATTTGTCTAAGAGTATCTCAAACCATAAGACCTATTGTTCTAAATGTGGACAATATGCAGCTGATATTATCCATGTGTTTCCTGGCACTCAAAACTTCTTGGTCTGGCATAGCGCCATTATTATCCTTTTATCTGGATTACCCCATTGAGTGGTCGGTGAAGGATATTATGTTGGCCTTCAAACCTGATATCAGTCCTAGATTAACCTTGGTGGTATCTATTACGATCACTGCTGCTTGTTGTCTATCACCAGATCATGGGTTCACCCTTGTCCCCTACAGTTTCTGAATGGTGGTCACTGTTCTCACCGATTTACGAACTTGAGTCCGCTATCCTTAAGGCCAAAGGCCCAAAGTTCGTGCGCGTCTGAATAACGTTTGGGTTAATGTGTTTTCTTGAGGCTCAGAACTTTGTATTTTCTATTTGTATTTATACTGCTGCATTTCATTATACTTCTTCTCTGTATTTTGGACATTACTTTTCACAAATAGTTATGTCCGATGCTGTGTTCTTAAACTGATTATGTTTTTGTGCGCATGCTGGCTGATCACAAGCAATTTTGCAAAAAATATATAAAAAAACCAAAAGAAATTGGAATAAACATGAAAAAGTTTGCAGCACATGCAATGGGGGTGCAATGGGTAGTAAGGCTTTCTGGACTGCAGGATACTTGGATGAGATTTTGAATGCGAGTGATTGGTCAAACGCTGGTATGTTTGCAAAGCATTACCTTTGTCTTTTGCCGCATGTGGCAAATGTAGTTGTGAAAGACTTTGAACATGCATAATGCTAACCTCCCATCTTGTAATGAAATGGAGAGAGATTCTGGATTTCAATAAAGACACAGAGAATAGCATTAACCCTCCTGCCTCACCCATAAACAAAATATGAAAAAAAAAAATTTGTGATGTATTAAGTGGTGGTAGTTTTATGAGTTACAAATATAACAAACATAGAAAGAAGAAAAAACATAGAGAAATATAAGTATTTTGCCTTGTTGCGCTATTCCTACACCTTCCCTAGGGAGGATTTTGATGCATTCTCAGTTTTACAAAATGTTGTCAATCTGGGAATGCGTCAAGTCCCAAGGATGTTGCGTGGGAACACCTACAGTTACACCCATGGAATGCCCCTTTCACGCAGAGTAGTGGGTGAAAGGCGCCCATATGTACAAGGCATGAAAATTCACACAGAGTGACTTTACGTGGCCTTGTGAATATGGGCAAGCCCATTGCAATGCCAATGCATCTAAAAATGATGCACAGGCGGCGCAACGGACTAGTGAATAAGCCCCTTTGGTTCTTAATATATAGTTGGATATTGCCTCTATAAATGTTTAGCAAAGTAGCTTGGTTGTAAGATTTATAGTGGACAGTTCAGTCTGGCTCTACAGAACAATATGAAGCTGACTCTCATCACTGCTTTACTGAAAAAAATGGTATGTAAATACATAAAATTGACCCACTCTCAATCTGCACTGGACCGCCATTGGAAAAGGGTACTCAAGTGAGGCCTTTTCAGCATCACATTTGGCAGGGTGGCCCTGATTTTATGACGGATCTCAATAATTAGTAGCACATGAGTTTATTAAGCACATTCATCAGTACCTTGACGAGGACTTGATGATGGCTCCTCTAGTCTTTTGAAACAATTTTCCCTTGTGGATAGTTTCTTCATTCTTTTTTAACAATTGTAGCACTAATATGTTTTTAACGTCTTGTAAAACTCACAGGGGAGGGTGAGCATGCTAGACCCCTCAGTTTCTCTCAGTATATCTTGCACATTAAGCAGCTCTCTCTGTTTCTTTTCTATCCACTGCATTTGACCAATCAAGTGCTTTCATATTTGAGTGATATTTTGCTTGACCTACTTAGATGGAATAGATAATTTTGTTCAGAATGACCTGTAAAAACAGCTCTAATCTTTTCCTCACCCATGAACATTTCACCCTTTCTGTCTTTGACTCCTGCTTGTTGGTGGTGTTTACTTTGTAATAGCCTTGCAAGTGTGGGCTATACCTGTCCCTCTCACCCATTGTCTTGCTTTGCTTTCCACCCTATGAAGTTAAACTCTCCGTTGGCTGCTTCCCTGAAACCGTCGTCTCCTGTTGTATCCTGTTGTTTCATGCTACAGATACAGCTCCTCCAGCCTCTTGTACTGTTTATGCAGCATTCCAAACATAGATGTAATTACCCCCATTGTCTTGAGCTATTCATACCCTCTGTTTTAAACTTGAAATGCCACCCCGTGGTCTGCTTTAGCATGATTGCTCTTTTCTTCCAATGAACAATTTGATGTGTTCATCATTGAACCCATATCCATCAGAGAGGCACTTTTAAGGCTCTAAGTTCTAACACTGTTATAATTCAGTATACACTTTAACATGGGAAGGGACCTGTGAGTCATCAGCAAGTATGTTGGGCATTTTGTCAACCTGTAGGCATGAAGTATCACTCAGGTGAAACCAGTATACGCTCTATCCTTGAGATTGCATCATGTAAGGTTCAATAATACAGAATGTCTCCAGTGCACATGCCGTTTAACTTCAAATTCATGGAATTCTTAATACAGCAATAGTACTTTGGTCACTTGCATTGAGTTTCTCGCCGTGTCCATTGCATCTGTAATTGTACTGAAATCATCAGCATAGACAGAGAGATGCTGATTTCCCAGCACTTTCCCATAATATATGTGTAAATGTTAGCATCAACAAAGCGTGTGTAGATACATTGATTAGAGTTAAAACCTCTCCTACTACATTTCCAAGCACCATGGCTTATCTTCCATCATTATCCCTGTTAGTTTTCTCAACCTTAATCCCCATCGAATGAAGAATCATTGTTATTACTCCTCTGGACTATATCTGAAAAGATGTGTAATACCCATTTTTCAATTAAGCCCTCATGCACCATGATCGACAGAAAGCTCTCTTGAAGCACAGGAAAGAGAATTTTGTTTGTTCTGGTAGATCATCATTTTCTTAGCAAGCTATTGAAGCCCCTCATATTCCAGTTGCGCAACCTAATTTGGAGCCCCAGGACAAGTCAGTGTTCAGCATCATCTCCCACTATTTGACATATTAAAGCATGCAGTGTGTATGCAAGCACTAATGGTATTATTTTTAGTCAACATTTGAGTTCTGAGCCTAGACCATGTGATTCAGACCTATGCCAACAATGAAGTCCACTTTCCCCACTTCCCAGCAGTCCACTTTGAACCCAGCCCAATTATCTGTGCCTTTCTCTTCCCCTCTATTCCATTCTATTTACAGGAACATGAGCCACAAATGTACTCTACTGAAAAATGGTGTGATAAATATAGGGGTCACTGATCAACTGGCCACAATGGATAGGGCAGCCTTTAGCTTGTTAAATAGTCTTGCCATTTTCTTTAACTTATTTACCTGTATGAGTGACAAATAAGACACCTACGCAAGTTCTGACAGGGCCAGTAAAGGGGGCTTCACTGACATGTAATATTATGTATGCTGCCCCAAATTAATATGTTCAGAGAATCAACAAGCTGCAGTGGAAGGCCATTAGTAACATTGTCACCACCTATGCTGGGAGTGCTGTGTGGTCAATCCTATCCTGCAAAGATGACTTCTTTTTGCATTGTATTCTCTGTATATGTCTTGCTGTGAGGTCCAGGTACTTTTCTATTCAGCATATACCTTTCGATAAAGTTTCTTGCATCTCCTGCAGCACAAAAGTTTAATTTCCTTGCCACCATGATTATCGCGTTAGCTGGGAAAAGGTAACGGGTAGCCACTTCTACTAGCCGATACATGGAAGGAAACAGGATTAATTAATGAAACAGAATATAGATAATGGTAGAAAATCCCTGCTTTTCCAATCTTGTACATTCTACCAAAAGTACATAAGTCTAGAGTTTCTCCACCAGGACGACCAATTATATCTGGTCTGAATACCTTGACTGAACATCTCTTTGAATTTATGGATGTTTGAAACCTTTGGTTGCTAATCTACCTTCCTATATAAGGGACACCATGGATATATTGCGTAAATTGACTGATATTGTCTGTGACCCAAACATGATATTTGTTTCCCTGGATGTTGTTGCTCTGTATACCTGTATCTATAAATCTTTCTCATTCTACTTCCCCCTTTGCTCTCTGTTTTTTCCCACCACTGCTGCCGCCGCCGCCCCTCCCGTGTGTTCCTGCTACCGCCTCCCAGCTGTCCCACCCTCCCCCGACCCTTACTTAATGGCGGCCGCTGCGGTAAGGATACTGCTCTCCCAGCGCACAGCTCCACCATGAGTGCTTCTCCCCAGCACCGCCGCTGACTGCAGCTCGAGGCCTCTCTGTCTCCTGTTTCCTCCTGTTTCCTCTATCTCCTTTTTCCTCCTGTATCCTCTGTCTCCTGTTTCCTTAGATTTCTTTTTCTCCATATTTCTTACAAATTTCTACTTCCCCCGCTTTTTCTGCTGCCTTTTTTGCTGGCTGTGTTTTTCCCGCGGCTGATACCTCTGTGGCCCCTCCTGAGTGTTCCTGCTCCCATTTCCCAGCTGTCCCACACTCCCCGACCCCTACTTAATGGCCGCTGTGCTGCTGGTGCGCCGAAAGCGGGCCAAAGGTAAGCCAGTCTGCGCCCGCCCGTGACCTTACTGCGACCAGCGCCAGGAACCCTGGCAGGAAGAATCACAGCACTGAAACCGCCCTTCTCGCCACAACAGACGCTCCCTCCTTGACAGAGGAGAGACTGTGGTCCTCATCCTCCTGGACCTCTCCACATCCTTTGACAAAGTCTCTCACTGCAACCTAGACCCGCAGACTCCATGACGCAGGAATCCAGAACAAGGCCCTCGACTGTATCAGCTCATTCCTCTCCGTCAGAACGCAGTGGTTCAGACTCCCTCCTTCCCTCTCGGAACCCACTCTGGCCACCAGTGGAGTCCCCCAAGGATCCTCCATCAGTCCCACCCTGTTCAACATCTACATGGCCCGGTCGTCAGATCACATGGACTCAACATAGTATCGTATGCAGACGACACCCAACTCATCCTCTCCCTATCCAACTAACCCAACATTTCCAAACACAACTTTCAAAAAGGAATGGAAGTAGTCGCCAGGTGGATGAAGAACAGCTGCCTACAACTCAACATGGAGAAAAACCAAAGTACTCACCATGGGTCCACACCCCGATACCTGGAAGGACACCTGGTGGCCCCCTGCCCTCTGGAACCCTCCCTCCCCCACGGATCAGGCAGGCAACTTTGGAATCAGTAGAGCAAAAGAGGAAGGTGCACCAGTAAGAAGTCCACACTACCCATGGACTTACAATCGCTTGGGGGACAACTTTTGTTGCATATAACTAACCTCGCCCTAGTTGGGCTTATATGTGGGGTCCTCCCTTCTTTTCTCCCTCTTTTCTCTTTCTCTTTATCTTGTATCATTATTATCCTTTTACTCTTTACATATTATTTTTTACTTTCCATTATTCACTTGTTATTTCTTCCCTAATTATTTTTCATTTTTATTTCTTTAATTTTATCTTTGTACACTATACAGCGCTCATTTCACTAGTATTTTATTATTTTCTAGCCATCTTATCATTACAATGGACTAGCATGTCTTTCTTTTACAGATTTACTTACATTTATTTCCGTAACATATGTATTTTACATGCTTTGCTCGACATCTGCACATTACTCACAATGTTTTTACATCTTCTTCACCATGTCGATTTCCATCATGACGTACTTTAATTTCTATGGGCAGGGGTTGTTGTAAATCGGAGTACGAATTTAAACAATTCTTTGACTTATATTTTCTGTCTATCTCACTTCGACTTCAACCTGCTGTCCTGATTCTTGCATTTTCCCATCTTATACCATTTTTTAGATGGGTTATTATACCATTCCATCATGGCGGCTGCATTCTACCGTTTTTCGATAGTATCACGTGACCCGTGACGTCAGGTGACCCACGACGTCAGGTGACCGACTCCCTATGAGCGTCTGACACTGTACTTTTAAACATGGCCCGGTGCTGTTTTCCCCGCTTCCTGCACTTTGTTGTTACACGTTCCGAGGACGGGTTGGGGACAGTGGATTCCAAGGTACGAGCCGCTCGCTTTCTGTGGAGGTTTGGATTTCAATAGGAGCACCTCAATTTTTAAGTGGATATGTCTTTAGCCATTTCGTGACTTTTTTACATATACGTTAGTTTCTACACGGAAACGCGTGCACTGCCACTTTGGATGGTGTGTGCGTTACACAGCTATTACCCAGTATCTCACTGCAGGCAGTTTCCCTTATATCAGTGGACTGACATGTGTCTACTGTGTTCTTGGGCGGTGTTTACAGTGCACAGTTGTCGCCGAGGGATTCACCCCTTGCAGACTCGTTTATTTCAGCCAACTGTTTACTCTTGAATGCTCCCTTTCTGCTTCGTCATGATGGCGTAACTTGTGCCGTTTTGGGATGTGTGTACAGTATGCAGTTTTTGGCTTTTGGACACGTTCTCTTTACGGGCATTGCGTGGTGCACGCAGCAGGTGCTTGGGTGCTCACCTCTGACAGACGCTCTACTATTGGCATGTTGCTTGCTTTCAAGCACTTGGGATATCGTGTATTTTTTGTAATACATATTTATAGATGTGTTTTTTAAGTGTGGCACCGTCCGAAAACACTTGTGTGGGCAGACTTCTTTGAAGTTTGTGTTTATTGTTGGATCGTGGTGAGGGGTATTTGGAGGTTATTTATTTGTTATGTATTCGCTATATATATATAGTGTGGCCACACTTTGCTCTTCCATACCACTTTGGGGCCATGGTTAACCTGATAGCCCCTTTTTTGGATATTGATGTGAAGGGTTTTTATCTTGCCACACTCCCAATTGGCCCGTTTTCCATTCTCTTTCGGTATTATATTGTAGATACATCATTGGCTACTTGTACCATATACATATTATAAAAACTGTTTTTAGCTTTAAGGTGCAAATAGCATATTAATTTTCCGTTATACTTTTCCATTTAGAGTATTGGAATTTCTGAAACTTGTGTGCTCGTATTACGGAGCCGTCACTCTGGTCACCTGTATTGTACAGCTACCCATGCTGTCGTGGTGACTCTTCCTGTTTCGAACTCGAATATTAGACGAAGCCATATTATATTCTTACTATTGGTAAGTCCACGCCTATTACTGTGAGACACTACTAGCACGCCTTACTTGTGATATTGGGCTGTCTCTTTTTTCTATAACTTTTTATTTATATATAAAACCCCACACGTGCGGGATACCATTACGTTGCATTCTTAACTACGTTGTCTGTTCTAACAGAAGCCTGTTTTTTGGTGAGTTTTCTTGCATAATGCTTATTGGTTGACTACTCCTACTGGGTTTTAACCCTTTCCCCTACATTTTTTCACTTTCACCTTCCTTCCCCCCCTCTCCCCGCCACCTCCCACCCCTCCCCCCCTTTTTTCCCCCCTTTTTCCCCCTTCCTTCTCGTTTTTCCTTTCTCTCTTTTCTCTCTTCTTCCATTTTTCTTTCCCCCCTTTTCCTTCTCTTTCGCTTCTTGTATAGTAGTTTGTGGTTATTTTTGGGGAATGATTTCTTGCCTCACATATATAAATCAATTGCTCACAGCCACATACTAGGGATAGGTACCTTAATATCGGTGCTGACGATGTCCTAATGTTTCGTATGTATATTTCTTGATTATATGCGTGTATGCAGTAATTTTATGGTACAAGATATATGTGACAAATGTTGTTTTGTGCTTTATTCATTTATGATATAAATGTTGTAATGTTTTCTATTTTTGCAAAATTTGTCCTTTTTGCCCGTTTTTTTCATCTTTTTTTTTTTTCAGTCATTCATATTTTCTTTTCAATTGATGTATTTCTCGTCTCTGGGAGTTTTGAAATAATCGACTAACAGATACAATATATCGTTGTGTCATGTGATGTTCTGTGGTGTTTTTGGTATTTAAATGTGGTTATGTTGCATGTTTTCAGCCTTGAAGAAGTTCCAGTGTGGAACGAAACGCGTTGGCTGCGAGTCTTTTTACAAGAAAATTAAAAGAATATTTCAAAAATATTGTTGGACCTGGACTTCTTACTGGTGCACCTTCCTCTTTTGCTCTACTTTCACATAACTGGTCTCCAGTGGAGTCGATCTACGGCGTGCTCCTGGAAGATTTGTGCACAGGAACTGAACTTTTAACTAAAAAAAATTGCGATTTAAAGTGCTTAACTTATGGTCAGCCGTAGCTTGTTCTTTTGCATAAAACTTTGGAATCATCCTGGTCTCCGAACTCAAAATGGACCGCCAGATCAATGCTGTCACCTACCACACCCTCCGCCTCCTCCAAAAGACCTTCAACTGGATTCTCCTCAAACACAGGAAAACCGTCACCCACGCCCTCATCAGCAGCAGACTGTACTACGGCATTGCACTCTATGCTGGGATCAACAAGAACCCACCCGCAAACTCCAGAACACCCAGAACGCCGCTACCTCAACCTACCGTGCGACTGCCACATCAGCCAACACCTACGGACACTACACTGGCTCCCCGTAGAGAAGAGAATCACCTTCAAGCTTCTCACCCACGCCCACAAAACCCTTCATAACACCGACCCGCCTACATGAACCACCGCCTCTCGTTCCACGCACCCCAAAGATCCCTCCGCTCAGCCCAGCTCTCTCTTGCGACGGTACCACGCATCAGGAAGACCAGACAGGAGGCAGCTCCTTCTCCTTTCTCGCGGCCAAGGCATGAAACACTCTCCATCTCCACCTCCGACTGACACCAACACCTCAAGACCTGGCTCTTCAATGAATCACCAGGAATATCCAGGAGCTGCCCCCCCAAGCACCTTGAGACCCTTTCGGGTGAGTAGTTGCTCTCTACAAACTCTTGATTGATTAATTGATTGAATTTGGACTCAAAGCACTGTCACTTTTTGTCAAGTTGGACTGCAAGTGTATACGAACACACAAATATGCTGGTCGTAATGGCAGACTTGATTTTGACCCAAACTTTTTCCTGTTCAATGGGGAATGGTACCATCAGATCCAGGGGATAGTGATGGGGTGCAGGTTTGCACCCTCTTATGCCAACATCTTCATTGGTTGGTTTGAGAGGGTGCATACTTGGGCCTCAATGGCACGTGAATGGATGGAATGCAATCTACTTCTGGGGGTGATTTATAGATTATCTCCTCTTGATTTGGAAGGGCTCGAGAGAGCAGTTAGAAGGGTATTTACAGTATTTGAATACCAGCAGTTATATTGTACAGTTCACTATGTGTTATGACAACAGTTACATCAGTTTTTTTGGTGTGAAACTGTATGTTAAAGGAGCTTCAATCCAGTGTAAATGCATAGGACATCCACTGCCACTAATAACATTCTTCATGCTGGTAGCTCCCTTCCTAGTTTTCATTAAGGGAATCCCTTATGGAGAAAGGCTAGAGGAACTGTAGAGAGGACCAGAATTTTGATGATGGAATCCTTGATTTGAGAAACAGGTTGAGTGCACAGGTGTTAGATGCACTAACCTAAGATATCATAAATCCAGCAGGAGCGATGTTCGTGCTTGTACTATCACGACCCTCACTGTGATGTGGACCGCATTTCTTCTGGCCTGTGTCACAATGAAGGGAATGGGACAAAATGATAAAGATACTAAATCTGGTCAGTTGGCTCACTGGAGACCATCGTCTGTGGTTGCCAGGTAGGTGACACCCTTGACAGAATACCGGGTGGGCGTTGAGGGTGTGGCGCACACTATGATATAAACATAAAACAGAATTACCCACAGATCATCACAACAATTGCAAGCACTCCCCTGGCATCCAACCACACTCACTTCAGTATCTGTATTACCTTTTGGCACAACCCGATCAGCAGGTAGCCTAGGATCTTGACTCAGGAGGATGGCAGGCTGTTGACTTCAGTTCAGTCACTGAACAATTGCCTAAAGGAATGGGGCCCTTCTCCAATCCATAAGTACTGTATGCACCTTACACACGTGCCCCACAATAATGAACTGTCCAGACCTGAACCAGGTAAACCTTCGAGATAGCTCACATCTGCATTCGGCGGTACCAGATTAGGGAGGGATTGGAGGTGCCCGATGAGTGGATAGCCCCCGTTGCGGCACAGATGTCACTTCCCAGGGCTTGTAATGGTCGATCCTAAGTGCGGTGGTGTAGCTGGCCTAGCTCTGCCTTGGAAGCCCCGTGAAGACAGGGGGCATGGGCGAGTTTGAGGCCGGGGCTATTGAGCCCCGCTGGGAGCTTGCTTCTCACCCAGTGCTGTGTGGATGCCCGGAGCTGTGCTGGTGACCACGGTGCACTGAGAGGTGGCTGTTTGCCCTTGGAGACTACATGGGAAGGCCCCTCGCAGACCTGGAGCAGGGCTGAGAAGGAGGTGTCCCCGGGCCAAGGAGTGGAGCAGGGCTGACCATAGTGCCAGACCCGGCCTTCGTTTATTGTGCTGGAGTGGGGCCGCCGCGCTTGGCGAGTGGCAGTCTGTTCCTGCCGCGGGCTGAAGTCAGCAGGTGAGCGGCAGCCAGACTGGGGAGGGGTATTAGGCAGTGGCGCTTTTCGGGACCGGGCTATGGGCTGTGGTGTGAGGGAGGACTGAACCAGCGGCCCTGGCATGCTGCCCCACCCCATCCCCTAGACAGCAACATTGGCCCACTCTGGGGTGATTAGACATGCCCACCCCACTGACCTGATGGGGGGTCACCTCTGAGCTGAGGGAGCCTGGTAAACTGCAGTGCCTCACATAACGGCTGTATCTTGCTGAGGTGTGACTGCAGCTGGGTCAGAATACTGGAGAGACTTTCCTGATCATAGTGCGGGCCTGGAGTGGCACCACCCATCAGCTGACAGCGGTGTGGGCCTGGTAGTCATCAACATGGGTCGCGCAGAGCTTAAACAGCACAAGCTATAGTTTGGGCCCACTAGGGAGCGAGAAGAGGCGCGTACACCCAGAGAGAAGGTAGGGGTGGTGGGAGGCTCTCTGGTGCTAATGCAGCCTGTTATGGTGGAAGCCGTGATGTCTGAGTGTGGTTGGGGTTTAAAGCCATGGACTCAAGATTTTACGCCCTATCAGGCAGAGTGGACAGCATAGTGGAGCACCTGGACCATAAACATGCTTGAGTCGAGGAGTGCATTTTAATGTTGGAAGATGGAGCGACCACCGTATTGCGATGCCTAGAGAAGATCGAGCGCCAGCTCAACACTAGAGCCTTGAAGAATGAAGATTTAGAAGCCGGATCACGCCACAATAATTTTCGTATCACTGGCATAGAGGAATTCACAGCCACTGGGAAAATGGACCTGTTCGTAGAGAAATTGCTGGTGGAGCTGTTTGGGCGGGTTGCCTATCTATGGCCTTCCTTGTGGAGTGTGCACATCGAACACTGGGGCCCAGGCCCCCCCCGGGGACAATGCTATGGGCAATCACCACACGATTATTCCATTTCAGGGTCAGAGATACCACCCTTTGACTGGCATGCGAGCGCGGTCCGGTCCACTACGCAGGCGCAGTTCACTCTGATGGTGCAGGAGGCTCGCCGCAATTGTGAAAGCTACACTCAGGGAGATGGGAATTCGATATGGAATGCTTTACCCAGCGCCCTTATGCGTGGATGTACGGGGAAAGACCTGTATGTTCAACACCCCTGCAGAGGCCCAAAAGTTCTGTAAAAGACACGCTAGAATATTCCTGGGAACTCCCCGCCGTGGTCCCCCCATGACCCACACGCCACAAATAGTTCTGCCCTCTTTCCGGTGGACTAACAGATGTCGGATACTGTGCCCTGGTGGCCCTAGTGCTGGGCCCTTGTCTTCCGGCTGAGAACACAGACTTTAGGTCACAGCTCTCCTTAGTTCTGTTGTTATGATGACTGAGTTGAACTGCAATACCCTCAAAGAACCAGCCCTTGGTGACTCACCATGCACTCTGTTATGCTCCCTCACACACGCCTTTATCCCATTTTAACGCTAATTACTAGTGTCTTGTAATGGGAACCAGATGTTGGTGTGTCACCCACCCCTCATGGTGTATGCCACTATGTTATATGTATTAATTGGATTATTTTTTCTGTGTTGTTTCCTGTTACAATGTTCCTCTGCGCTGTTTTACCTGGTGGGTAGTGGGGGTAGGGAAGGAATTGTTTAAAAAAAAAAAAGATGCCCCGTTGGGGGTGCGTGACTGGCAGCGTGACTTACTGTACAGTGTTGGACGCGCCGATGACCACTGCGGTCCCGTGTCACAGGATGATGTGCTAATGTCCACTGCAGACTCATGACACAGGATGACAACACCCACTGCAGACTCGTAACACAGAATGATGCGCCAATGTCCTCTGCAGGCTCATGACTCAGGATCCACTAGATGCTGTTTTCATGAAGTCCAACGGCGACCGGAGCTGCTCTGAAGATGAGATCAAGACCACACAGATTCCTGATTGCCTAGCATCCAGGTGCGGACGGGGAGTGCCTTTACAGTACCAGTCCAATTAGGATGGCTGCTGAGTGGGTGACTCACTTCCTGGTTGTATAATCACCAGGCTCATACCATGACCTGTTCTGGGTGACTCATTTTCTGATTGTATAATCATCAGACCCAGTCTGGGTGACTCATTTCCTGATTGTATAATCACCAGGCTCATACCGTGACCTGTTCTGGGCGACTCATCTCCTGATTGTATAATAATCAGGCTCAGTCTGTGTGACTCATTTTCTGACTAGATAATAACCAGGCTCATATCATGATGTGTTCTGGGTGATTTGTTTCCTGATTGTATAATCATCGGGCCCAAACCATAACATAATGGTGTCAACAGAACAACTACACACAAACTATATGGGGTGAGAGCTCACACACTATCACATACACATGTAGAAAGCACACAGATACACCACACAGATGCATATGGGATATCAATGTGAGTTTATGCAGAGCGCATCTTCCAAGGTGGCTGAGGTCCTGTCCACTGATGCACATCAAAACAATATGGTGGTGTATGTCCCCATGACAATGGGGATATAACAGCATTTTAGTGGACCAAGCTGAAAAAAAGATTAATGTGTTTGATAGGAAAACAACGCTTGTACAGAAATCTAAAAGAAAGTGTGAGAACAGATTAACATTAGTTACCACATACAATCAGGAACATAATGCTATCTGTAGGATATTATGTAAACATTGGACCCGCTTGTCGGGGGTACCGTGACTAACTAATATGATTACTGACAACCACTAGTGACCTATAGAAGAGGTCACACTGTGAGGGATAAGAATACTAAGAACTATTGGTTACCGGTCAAACCCAAGTGTGACAGCTAGTTACCTAGTCCACCAAAAGGTTTCTTTGTCTGTACAGAGTGTAATATGTGCCAATCTGGCCTTAATAAGATCAGGAGGTTTTATTTTTTCAAATACAATACTGACAAGACATATTATATTCAACAATTCAATGTAGGTAGTATGAAAAGGACACTCCAGCTCAGGATACAGAAGCATGCTAGAGCAGTGAAGAATCATTGTCCTTATTCACAACGTCTTCTGAAGCATGCTCCATCTCTCATCTCCAATTGGAAGCACAGCTCTTACAGCTCTTATGGTTTCTACCTGGACTTTGGAAGCCCAGGGGGATATTCTCAAGAACGTGTGATAACCATCGCAAAAGTTACTTAATGCAACCCTCAACATCGCAGTCCATCGCGGGAAATTTATGCCATGTTATCCAGGTATTCACAACACGGCGGTACCATGCGATAGTCACCAGATAACGCGTCAACTGAACGTGTTAAAATCATCGCCACACTGCCAAAATGCGAAACGCAAATGCCAAAAAAGCTGCGATGAGGCCAATCGCGATACAAAAAGCAGCGAAAACCAGCAGCAGGCCTGCAAATCCCACGTGTCTGGCGGGAAAATGCACTATAAAAGCAACAAAAACAACACACCAGAAAGAAGCCAAAGTGCGTAGCAACATGGATGCACCCTGACCGAGCGCAGAGGCCAACCCGAACCCCACAAGCCCCACAGACCACCAGCAAGGAACAACGGGGTCGAGGAAGGCCAAGGAGAAGAGGGAGAGGAAGACGGGGTGCAGTCTGCAGGAAAACAAGACCAGCGTCACGGGGGTGACAGAACACAACCAGAAACTGACCCACAATCAGACTACCTTGAATGCAGCCGGAGTGTCGAGGAGGCCAATGGAGGAGGCCAAGAGGCTCTGGCATTTCGTGAAAATCTAAACCAGGCACAAAGACGCCGCCAACAGGAAGGCAGCAACGGCGACAGAAGGTGGGAATCCTGCGCTACAGCAGGAGCTGGAGGAAACGGAGGCCACAGTCAACAGTGCGGGGACGGTGCAAGCAGTCGGAGTGCGGACACAGCTCTGGAGGACCTGACACAACATCAACAGGGTGAGTAAAGACCAGGGACTGAGGGGACAGGGGGAGATGGGCACAATGGCACACATGCACAAATAAGCAGAGCACACTGCACAAACACAATGACCCTGGATCATGTCCCTCATCCCCGTGGCACACGGCAGCACACACACATAGCAATAACAGCACATCCACATTGACGACAATGTGTTACAATGTGCAACCCCGACACTGCAGAACAGGGGACACAACTGGCTCCGCAAACGAGCAGAAACAGGCCCACTACATCTGACAGAGCTGGAAACTGTGAAATGGAAATGTACACGTAAAACCTCCCGTCATGCAGTCCAAATCTACACTGTCCCGCATCTAAATCCTGCACCTCCAAAACAGTCATAATGACTGACTGACTGAGACATTTATAAAGCGCACTTATGCCGTGGCGTCTTGGCGCTGGATGAATTATGAAGCAGACAATGACGGATCTTAAAACCTTGGAAAAAGCCAGGTCTTTATCTTTTTCCTGAATAGGGCCCTGTTTGGTTCTAGCCTAATTGACTCAGGGAGGGAGTTCCACAAAGTAGAAGCTTGATAAGTGAACCCGGTTACTCCCCATCTAACTCTTATAATTCTGGGGACACATGCCAGCCCTGTGTTAGCTGACCTAAGCGCACGTCGGGGCTGGTACATGGCAAACAGGGTTTGAATGTCCAACGCTCCACCTCCATGAATTGCCTTGTGCAGTAGGCAGAGGGCTTTAAAATTCACTTTCTGACGAACTGGAAGCCAATGCAGTCTTTTTTTTATTTTTTTATATTTCTTTTTATTTGCAAAAAACAAGGCAACAAAATGGTCAGTACTTAAACATCAGAGTCATTATAAAACCGGTAACACCAATGCAGTCTTTTAATCACAGTTACTGCTGTCCAAATATTCTGTCAATGTACATTGTCATACAGTCTGCATGTAAACAAGAACAATGCGCCAACACACATGTCAACACAATGTCAACATGCATCTCCCCTCCACAATGCAGAGGGGGACACAAAACCTCCAGCAGAGCACAGAAGACCACACATCAGTGATGCCAGAGAGGACCACCACACCTTCGACACGACGCCCTACAACAGCCCTACAACAGTCCATTAACATCTCACGCAACCCACCTCCAGAACCAGGGCAGCCAAGCTACTAAGAGGAGAACCCAGCCCCTGCAACAGATCACACAGCATGAAGCACCCGCAAACATTGGAGGCTCACAACACCTTACCGACCCACACATGGCACCCCAATGCCAGGTGTCAGAACGCCAAAAGGCCCAACAGGTGCGGGTGTGTTCCGAACCCATGGAAGGTGAACTAAATCACATACGTGGGTGTCTATTACCCTTCAGGGACCACCTACACCCCACAAAGGAGACCCACACTGCCATAGAGACACATGCTGATGCACATTCCCAGTACAGAACCACGCCCATGGGCACACACATATCAGTCACACACCCACGTTGGCTCTGCGTACAACAGCACAGTTCACTGCCCTTACAAATTGTGTGGGTGATGACAAAGCTACATGGCCAAGCTCTAACCCGCTGCCTGTGGTGACATGTCTGCATCTGCTGTACACAGCACAATGTAATGTCCTAGGGCCCAAGGACCTCATGCATACAACAAGATGACAGGGACACACGCAGATATCATGTTGAACTGGCTATGGGCACGTGCGTTTGACCCCTTTATTGGCAGGGCCACATGTACAGTGACGTCTGTGCTGGATATGTGTGAGGTGAGTATAAGGCAGCCCGCACGAAGTGCTTGGGGCTGGCAACAACTTGAAGAGTGGACACCAGTGCACTGGAAACAGAAAACACCTGCATAACAGAGTCAACTGCTGAGCAACATGGAGGGAGCCGAAGCAAGTACAGAGGTCACCCAACATACACACAGAAGTGTCTGTGAGTTTCAGTGCACTGCGGTTGAGTCTCCAGAGCTGAGCGTGCTCATGTGAAGAAAATGTCTAGGATTGTGTCCGTTCTGGACATTCCTGATGCAGCTGCAGTGGGGGTGTCACACCTGCATCATCTTCCCTGTCTCAGGTCTCCCACACTGCCTGAGGTGACATTGCTGCGTGAGCTCTCCACAGCACATAACCAAAACAGTAATGGACGATGATTCATGGTGCACAGAGCTAGTGGCACCTGGAGTTCTGAGCAGGGGATCAGACAGAAGATGGCATCCACGACAGGTGCGGGCAACTGTGTCAGTCTGCCAGTATGACCGTTTCAATACTGGCAGTTGGTGGTTGAAGTTGGTCCTGGCGGTGGTGGTGTGTGCTTCCTGTGGTGATGCGACATCCGGGCCGGTAAGGACTCGATTTGATGTGTGAGCCCTGGTGGGTCGCATTTGAGACCGGAGGCAGCGGACAGTGCAGACACATGGCATTGATGACCCCAAGGCCATCGCCTCAGAGGCCATCCAACATCTCAGAAGAAGGGGTCCCGCACCTGACCAGCACAGAGTTAGTGGCCCCGGATGCACTGCGGCCGGCACAGGCACCCCGCCACAGGACGGTGACTTGCGGTGCAGTCAGATGGGCCACGCGAGCTGAGCGGCTCCTCATCAATGTCCGAGGTGTATGTGGCAGAGGGTTGTGGGGCACAGTGGAAGGTGTCCTCCAGGGCATAATGCAGAGGGTGGAAGCTGTCCGGAAGCAGCAAATGGAGGAGTGGAATGCCACAGCATCGTTTTAGCCACAAAGTCAGTATCACCGACATGATGGCGATGACAACCCCAAGTCCATGGACTCAGTGGCCTCCAAAGTTCAACCAGAAAGTGTCCATGAGTCTCGGGGAACAGACTTAGTGGTACTGGGGCTGAAAGGGGATGCAGTCTGCGTTGAGGCCTGTACAATGACATCAAGTCAGCCATAAATAAATCAAGACTGAATTCGAATAGTGTGACCTACTCGACCACAGTGGAGGCCTGAGGCAGCGGTCAGTGCGGGCCAGCGAGCTCCTCCTGCAACTCTAACACATGACGTTGACATGACATTTGGGGGTGACTTGTGGTTGATGGAGGCAAAAGCACCAGAGCCGAGCGGGTGTTCAGTCAGCGACAATGATGTGTCCTGCCTGGTACGGACTGGATTGGATTGGTGTGAGGCCTGCTGGACCTCAGTGTAGGCTGACGGTGTAGTCATCATGGGATCACAGACTTTGTGTCACCACATCGAAGGGAGTATAGTGAGTTAAATCTGCCATACTTGATGTTTTCGGCCATAGTGTGATCAAGACTCAGTTCCAACTGTGTGAACTACTCTATCACAGGCAGCTGTCAGCAGTGGCCCACAGCCACGTGTCGTTGGCTCGCGATTCACAGAGTTAGTGACACCAGGGCAATTGTCGGTAGTGTTCGATCACCTCCGTAACGATGATCCTTTTACCCTCGGGACTGAAATGCGTCATACTCTTACACCTCTCCTTGCATGCAATGATATGTACTCTGCCATTGGCAAATCTAGACTCAGTCCCACATGTGTGAACGACTTGAACGCAGCGTGGCCCACGGACACCTGTGGATGGACTGCTATGCACAGACTTGGTGGCACCACATCGATGGGAGTTTAGGGAGATAAAATCTGCCATAATTGATGTTCTCTGCCATAGTGTAATCAAGACTCAGTTCCAAATGTGTGACCTACTTTTCCGCTGTGCATGCAGGTGGAGTACCTCAATGAGAAGGGAGTACAGCGGGCCGGTGTCGCGGAGACCGTGATGGTCTGAGGAGGCTGCCAGGTTCGTGGCACTCTGGCTTGGAGCTTGCACCAGCACATGATAGGCCCTCATCGACACACGCTGGTGGCTGCAGGTGTGCATTGAGGCCTGGGTGCCCCGTGCCTGGCAGGACTGGTACGGGGCCCGGCGGCCCGGGGTGCAGCAGGCGCACAGGAATGCAGCCAACATGGCTCATGGCGACGTCGTCGGTCTCCTGGCAGGGTGAGGTGCGCCACCCTGGCAGAGTCATTGGGCATTCCAGTAGAGGACCACGTCCAGAGCTACGTGCTTTTTATTCACACCTCTACGCGTGCCCGGCGTACGCCGGGCCAGCAAACTCCGCTCACGCTAACAGGGGGAGACGTAACAAGCTACATTTCCGGGATCTTCCCCACTGGCTGAGGTGACATGGTTGCATCCACTGTCCACTGCACTCCGTACACCAGCGGTGTATGTCAACATGGATATGTGTGTGGTCTGCATACTGCAGTCTGGCCATCGCTTAAACGCCACACTTGGCATTGTGTACATTGTCATTCATCGTTTCATTTGCCTCCTTCGCACATGTCTGGTACCCACCTCTTCCCACAATCTGCTATCGTGTGGCTGAGGTGCCATGCAGTTGATGGCTTATGTGCATGGCTGGCCCAGGTTGCCAGAGTGAGTTGTGCTGTCGTATCTGGTGGGTGGACATGTTGTGTGGCATGTTGTATGTGAGTTTGTGATGTGTGCATTCCTAGTGTTGGGAGTGGCATGTTTGTGGAGTTGAGGTGTATGGTGTGTTCAGTTGGTACTTACCAACGAGCAGCACATTTACGTAGGTGCCAGCCAGGAAGCGCTGGGTGATGATGGGCTGTCGGAAGATGTAGGACTCATGCACTCGGAATGGGTGGTTGGCGTCGAGGTTGGAGGAGATTCCCAGGTGGTCCACTATTGCCTGCACAGTGATGGAATGCGTGCGCTTTTGGTTACGGATATTGTGTGCAGTGTCACCAGAGAGCACAAGTAGGACATGTGTGCACTCAATTGCCCCCTGACACGAGAGGGAATCCAGCTATGGCTTTGATGCCTTGCTTGGTCTACAGCTGTTCCTGCACAGTGTGGGGGAAGGATAGGTAGTGTGGTCCCAAGCTGATGATGGCATCCAAGACAGTTGGGGGGGGCTTGGACGTGGCTGGCTGTGAGACTCCTCGGACCTCTTGGTTGGCAGGTCCCAGAGGCCAACAGGTGCGGCACAGCCAGCAGCTTTGTCTTTGGAGGGATGTTGGTTGTCCGCTGTGTTGGTACCGTCGGCCTGTGGGCAATTGTGGTCAGGATGCATACGATGGTTGTCCTCTGAGTCTGTGGTGGGCAATGACGTTCCCAGGTGTTGGGTTGTGAGGTTGGTGCATTTTCTGCAGGTCGCTGTCTTTGTCTGCTCTGCCTCGGTGTTGGTCCGGCGGGGTAGGGGAGGCCTGGGGGTTGTGGCAGTGGGTTTTGTTGCCCTATTGGGGCTCCGGGCTGCATGTTCAGTTGCCCGGGTGCATCTGTTGTTCTTCATGTTTGGCTCTGGGCTATGCTCCCTTGTCTGTTGCAGGTTGTTGTCAGACTTTGCACCAGGTCAGAGCAGGTGTTAATTTCCTGCTGCAAACGCGCCTTATCGCATGTTTTGTGATCTTATCGCCGATGTGGCTGGTCGTTGAGAATGTTGCGGAGTGGTGTTGCGACTTTTTGCACGGGAACGCCTACTCTGCATCTCATTAGCGATAGTTGCGGGGTCATCTGTGGCGATATTTTTTGTGGCTGCTATCGCAGGTAAACTGGTGCTATGGGATGTTAGCACCAGCTTGTGAATGGGGTGATAGATTTATCGCAACTTTGGCTGAAATAAAGTGTTGTTAACTCGGCAATAGCTCCTTGAGAATATGGCCCCCAGTGCCCATTAATCAGGTTGTTCCCTGGCACTGGCAAGGTCCTTGGGCCAGACAATAATTAGGGCCCACGAGGAGTACAGAGGCTAGCTCACACACCCTGACAGAGAAAGCCTGTACTTCAGTGCAGCTCCACTTGCCATGGACCATTGGAAACTACCTGAAACCTGTACATAGTAGAGGCCAAGACTGGGATCAGACGTTACCACAGAGAAACTATAGACAGAGAAAGGGGACCAGGTAATGGTTCATACGGATTGACTCCTCCATGCCAGGTCATCCCCTGACATCACACGAATCATACAGAAAAGTTGATCTAGGGGAAGGTGGACACTGACATAATTGAGCAAGGAGACTTGCTCTCTCTGTCACTGCTAGAAGGCATGTTTTGAAGAGAAGAGGGTGTGAAGCCCAGTAGTCATAGGTTCCCTCTCTGTGTTCATTGAAGAAGAGGAGAAAGTTTACTACGGAGCTCCTACGATGTAGACATGAGGGACTACCTCGTGCTGCTAACCCAGAAACCTAGTGAGTGTCTTGGGGGGGGGGGGCTGGATCTTACTAGATGACTGCTGCTGCATCCTCTTATGCTGGTAAAGCTGTGGTCTATCTGTTTTCCACATCCAGTCAGTACTTCTCTTTATGGCATGGTACTCTGCAAACTGGACTACATACACATACAGATTATCAGAGGCTGTAAAATGTTTCAGTTTTACCTTTGATCACCAAGAAAGGGCCAGTGGGAACCCTTACATACTTCAACCACACAAGGAAAGGCCATCTACCCTGCAAGAAACTGCTAAGATAGTCAATTTTTTTTTTTCCAAGAATATTATTTGAAGGGTTGCTTATCTACTTTTGAGGTGTGATGTATTTCTTTTCACCCTCCCAAGTAGGCCCAGAGAGTCAAATGCTAATGCAGGACTTTCATTTGAAAGAAGGCAAGGCCAATTGCTGAGGATAGATCTTAGGTTGGGAAAGATAAGCACATTTCGTGCTGTGTTAAGTTTTCCGACATTTTTCAGCCTGCATTGAAACCCCTAATTAAACAGCGCTGCAGTTGGAGTTGGCAAATTGCCCGGGGGCAGGGTGGGTAGTGGAATGGATGGACAAGGGGAGCACACCACGGTAGAAAAAAAACAGCAATCACTGCAGGGCAAACATTGGCATTTAAAGTGTGTCGGTGTTTGCCCCTGTAGCAAAATATCTGCACATTGTTGGGAAATATGTCAGAATCAGAAGAGGAAAGCTCTGTCTGAGGGCCTCTGAAGATAATTACATTAAAGAAATTGGCAAATATGTACAGGCTTTTTGCTTTCTAGAAAAGGCCCGTACATTGTTGATGTAGGGTTTCCCCTAGGACTGGCAGATTCTGGGGTCATTTCGGTAGGTGGGCAAACTTCTACTGCAAGCTTGGTTTAGCCAGGCCTTTTTTCTTAATGCAGAGGAGGAGAGGAGGATGCTTTATGTTATGTTATGTTATGTTAAAAGAGGACGGTTATAGTGCACGGCTAACCTGAGGTGTCCCGCTGCTAGCTCTTAGAAAAAACAGCGTGGTTTCTTTCTAAAGGTGGAAAGACTGGGAGACGAACTCATATGAACAGGCAGTGCATTCCAAGCTTTTGCAGTGCCCAAGATAAAACCTTTTTCCATCCCAGTTCACTTTCTTTTGGAAGTTTGGAAAGCGGTTTGCTCCCAGGAACTGCTGCAAGTATTGCCGTGAGGGGAACGGAACCTACCGGTCACTTCTGCCGTGAGGGAAACGGCCACCACTGTCATACACGTGCCGTGAGGGCAACGACTGGAAGTACATCTCCCAGCAGCCGTGCGCCACCCTGACGCTGCACTCGCGCCTCGTGGCGCGATAAAAGACACACTCATCTCCTGCAGTGCGGGGAAGTTTGGAAAGCGGTTTGCTCCCAGGAACTGCTGCAAGTATTGCCATGAGGGAAACGGCACCTACGGTCACTTCTGCCGTGAGGGAAACGGCCACCACTGTCATACACGCGCCGGGAGGGCAGCGGCTGGAACTACATCTCCCAGCAGCCTCGCGCCACACTGACGCTGCACTCACGCCTGGTGGTGCGATAAAAAACACACTCATCTCCCGCAGCGCGGGGAAGTTTGGAAATGGACCAATGACACTGAAATGATGAGGGAAGAAACAGGTACACTTGAAATGTAGTTTATTCGGTGATACAGAGAGCCGCCCCCGTCACAGCCAAGGCACAGGTTGTAACTGTCAATCCTGGAACACCTGGAACCATGTGGTCCCGTACACTCTAAATGACATATGAGAGTTCTTGCAACTCTTTGATTACATGACATCACCACATTTCCCCCTTTTCAATAAAATAAGACTAGGTACAACAGGAAGTGAAAAATGAGAAAATAAGAAAAGAAAAAGAAATACCAGAAAACAAGAAAGTAACTGAAACACCAGTAGTAGCCGAAACACTAGTAATTAAAACTAGACATTATCTTGTGGTTTTCCCTTTTTTTAACGCAAAAAGAGAATTGAACAGAATTAAACATAATCTTGTAATTTGCGAGGTCTAACAGTAAACATGGAACTTTTCCTAACACCATCCCCCTCTGAAACATTTAGGTTTGGCTTAATAGTATTAAAAGAACTAGAGGGATCCTTGGCAACACGTGAAGTGCTCCACCAGTTACCATTTGACAATTTTACAGCATTCTTCCGCATTTCCACAATTTGCTGTGACTCAAGAAACTTAGAAAACCCTTTTCTCACTGTAACAGGATTTTTAACTCTGACCCAATCTCCAATTCTGAGTCTGTTGGTTTCTTTCATGTTGGTAAATTTATGAGACTTAGAGCAAACACCACTAGAAGTTTCCCTTGCGGATTCCCACATGCACCTCATGTCACAACCAGAATGAAACGATTTTACCATCCTGAATGGATATACTTCTGATGACGCTTTTCTACCTCTCATAAGCTCGAAAGGAGAAAAATTGGTTGCAACATGAGGTGAAGTGCGGTACGACCAAACAAGATCTTTAACAGCTTGTAAAACACAAAATTTTGATCTAAATGCTGCTTGCACACATTCCACCACAACTCTGTTAAATCTCTCAGTTTTACCATTACTTTGTGGATGGTACAATGGAGTCCTGGTGTGCTTTATGCCACAAGAAAGTAGAAATGAAGTCATTTCATGTGACACAAATTGAACCCCGTTATCAGTGAGAATCTCTTCTGGATACCCTTCTCTCAGAAAAATGTTATTCAAACAATTTATGACGCTTTTTGAATCAGGAATAGAAATGGGTTCGACTTCAACCCATCTAGAAAGATGGTCAACTAAAACCAAAAAATATTTTGAACAAGAAGGAAGAACATGGAAAGGTCCAAGAAAGTCCATACCAAGTTTTTGCCAAGCCCTACTAGGAGGAGGAACTGAAGATTCAACAGAACCCTCAAGCACTAAAACTTTGTCGCTGGTGTTGCAACGTGAACAATGCTTGACTGTATCATCAATCTCAATATCCATTCTTGGCCACCAGAAATCATTTCTTACTTTTCTTTTTGTGATGGTTGACCCAAGATGACCAGAATGTGCGGCCAAAATGATCTTTTCGCGATAGTGAGAAGGAGGCACAAGCTTATCACTTCTTAATATCTTTCCACTTTCTAAAGATAGTTCGTCCTTGACCTTCCAGAACATCTGAAGTTCTGGTGATAAACACTTTTCTTTAGGCCAACCTTTTTTTTTATAAGAGACACAACCTCTTTGAGAATAGGATCTTCCTCAATTTGATTGATCCAATCCTCTTCTGCAAAGGACAAATTCTCTTGACCAATGAGTGCTACAAAACACTCCTCAACTTCAACTTCCCAGTCCTGATCATCTGTATCATGTATGGGAAGTCTTGACAAGCAGTCTGCCCTACAATTTTTCCCTCCAGGAATGTATTCCACACTGAAAGTATATTCTAAAAGTTTTGTGGACAAACGTGCTATGCGTGCAGTAGTACGCTTAACATTTTTCCCAGACAGAATATCTACAAGAGGACGATGGTCAGCGCGTGCATATGATTCAATTATGTCCGGTAAACGTTCCGTTTGACTGCGATGTAAAAGCGCAATACAGTGCGTGTGTATGACCCAATTATGTCCTGAAAGCGCTCCCGTGTGATGTTAATCCTCGCAGTACCTGCGTGTACGGTGAATGAACAAAGCCCATAACACGATGTGATCAGATTTAAATGATGAAAAGGCACGGCGGCTCTCTGTATATGTTTACGATGTGTGCGTGTGCCTTGAAGTTAAAAAAAAATTACTCACAGTTGACTTCGGAAATAGTACTTCAGAAATACCTCTTGTTCAACGGAAGTGATGAATACGAAACAGTCAATTGATGCGATGCTTTGGTGACTTGAAAACACTCACATCAAATTTGATCAGTAGTGAGCTCGCTGTGAGGTCGTATCCCATCGTCTGTCGCCAAATGAAATGATGAGGGAAGAAACAGGTACACTTGAAATGTAGTTTAATCGGTGATACAGAGAGCCGCCCCCGTCACAGCCAAGGCACAGGTTGAAACTGTCAATCCTGGAACACCTGGAACCATGTGGTCCCGTACACTCTAAATGACATATGAGAGTTCTTGCAACTCTTTGATTACATGACATCACCACAGACACCTGTTCTGCCAAATCAATTCCGTATACCCTCAAACTCAGTACTTGATGACCATAATAGTTTGGGTTTCGGAACTAGATCTCGAGCCCCAAAAGCAACAGAAGAGCCTAAAGGGAAAGTCCCTCAAACAAAGCAGAAGTGTGCTACGGGCCGCTCAAAGACTAAGAATGCAGGGGGTCTAAGTCTCAGATAATTCCCCACGTAGAGGAACAAATTGTAATGCTGACAAAAAATACCAGTACACAGACGGAAGTTGATCCCAGCCTTATTCCCATAGTAGTGAAACAAAGTTCTGGGGATCATGATCGCATAGTTACCGTGTTATAAGAATCAGCATTAGGGTCTATGTTAACACAGATAAATGAATTAATAGACCAAAAATTTGGTTTACTAGAGAAAAAAATTGACCAGTTACATACTGTCGTAGGAAATCTGAGAAGTAGAATAGACAACATCTACCCTGACATTATGTAAAGGGAGTGTACCCAAGACATTTAGAGGGCTTTCGAGCTCTTAGTTCAGCTGGAACGAGCAGTAGGACAAATGATATTCCTTTGGCAAATCCGATGGTTCAAAGAGTTAACATAGAAAGAAGCACACAGGAAAAAGCGCAGAATACAGATGATAAAACAGGGAGAAGACATGTTATGGATCCTAAACATGGCATTTCAAACCCACCTATAAAAAGATTTAGTCCTGATGTAGTAAAATATTCACAAGGTATGAGTTTGTATCCAAGCACTGATGTTTTAAGACTGCCTCATGCCCCTATGTATTAATTCTAGCAGGGGTCCCAGCCCTTAAAAAGGGGCAGAGCGAATCCTGGTCGACCCTGTGAAATAAGACCATTGGTTGGTTGACAAAGCATAAAAAATAGCGCTCACGAAACATAAATGATATCCTGATGGTCCGCAGAGTAGGGTGGGTCGGTGATTCCTCCAAAAAGATAGACGGCGATTGTATAATAGTAAACTTTCGCCGTCCCCAGATGGTCCGAACTTTACTAAATATGCAAGAGGAGACTTTTTCTCAAAATACTTGTATTTGTGCTCTCCTTTTTTATTTACAAACCATACCCCGGGACACTTGTTCGTGATGAAGCTTCAACATTATCCCCAAATAGGTTCCAGGCATTATCCGTTTTGGATGCCTTGGATTGCCAACTAACTCCCGCAGTTGACGAAATATATTTTCCTACTACCATTAAGATAAATTGTAGTGTAGCTGCGTCCTCTAAATATACAGAATTGGATGGACAATTTGGGTTGGAGGAGCAGCAAGGGTTATTACCCAGGTCCTTAAACGCTTCCCTTGATCCAATGAATAACTTACATAGGCCAAACATAATAAATACAGGAGTAAATAAGCAGAAAGAAGTACGACTTACTTCCTGGAATATAGCGGGCCTTAATAGGAACCTCAGGAACACAGAATGGTTGGAATACATAGAACAAAGTGATATTTGCCTCTTACAGGAGATTTGGGCATTAGAAACCCCTCATAAGGTTGCGTTCAAGACCTTCAGTGTAAATGCTATTCCATCAGTGAGAGGCAGGCCTTGAGTGGGTCTTATCATATGGATTAGAATTACCCTTAAAATCGAATCAACTGAGCTGTATATACCGTCTCAGGATTTGGTTGGTGTAAAAATTAAAACACAGGATAAAAAAGTAATATATCTAATTAACATCTACAATAGGCGAAACCCAGCCACAAAAGAATATTTAATAATCGAAAAACTTGACGCATTTTTTAATTTAACTGAGCCTGGTGCAATGGTAATTGTAGGGGGTGATTTTAACTGTAAATGTGAGCCAGTGGTGGCCTTTGATAATCTCTTTGAAGAGGAAGACACAGCTAATAATATCCCTGCTCTAGACAGCAGTCCGACAGTGCCCTGCACCACAACAGTTGCAAAAATTTTGAAATTAATAACAGGGCAAGGTCTTAGAGCTTGTAATGGCCATTTACCTTCGGATAGACCAAATGCTTCTACTTTTTGCAAAGGCAATTACAAGAGTAGTATAGACTATATATTGGTATCCATTGAGTTTTGGCCAAATGTTTCTGACCTGATAATAGACAATAGAACTGATAGTGATCACCATCCCTTACATTTGTCATTAATATCTGATCCCTTTTTTGGTACTACTGTGGATAATGAAAATATCAACACCTCCATTGATGATAATCTAATCAGTAATAATTGTCGAGCCTTAAAATGGCCGCATATACTAGGGTATGTTAAATCCATGACACAGATTTATAACATTTTTGCAGATATTGTTTCTCTCCATTTAGATTCACCAGGAGTAGAGTTTTTAATGTTGGCTGTACATCATGCCTTGCTGGATGCTTTAGTACCGGTTGTGAGCAGTCTACCCATGGTACAATAGAGAGTGCCGTGAAACAAAGGCTGACCTTATATTGTCAATAAAGGAAAATGATATAACGGCTACAAGGGGGAAAAGAACCAAATACAAGCAAGCCCTTGCCTATGCAAAAAAAACCTGGGATGACAATATTTGGCCAGATTTAATTACAGCAGCCAAGTCCAAAGATCAAGTAGGTTTTTGGTGCTTAATAGCAAAGGGCAATAAGACAGGTAGGGATGATAAGAACCTCTTCCTTGATGCTAAAACTTGGGAGGACCATTTCTCCTGCCTTTATGCAGATGTACAAGTGGTAGAAACAATCCCTAGTGTAACACCTGTATTTAATCCTAACATCAATCATCTCCATTTCAGTTTGGAAGAAACACTGCTGGCAGTAAATGCAGTTAAGCCGGGAAAAGCTCCAGGCCCGACAACATTTTTGTGTTTGGGGCCCATATATAAATTGTTTATGCAATGCAATAGCTGCGGGTTTGTCAATACCTGAATCATGGAAAGGGGTGTAAATTGTTACGATTTTTTAAAAAGGCAATCGCAGTGACCCTGCAAATTACTGACCAATTAGTTTAATTGACATCTTACAAAAAAAAAATTCTAGGCATATTTTAATGAGATTAAACGATTGGCTTGATGAGAATAGTGTGCTCTCAAAATTTCAGGCGGGATTTAGAATAAAAACATGCACAATCAATCAGTTTTTTAGATTCTTATGTTTATGCTGGAAATATATAAGTATAAAAAGGGCCATTTGTATATTGCTTTTGTAGACTTAAAGGCCGCCTTTGACATCATACCACAGAACCTAATTTGGGAATCATTGAAACATCAAGGTGTGCCTGATGAACTACTCACACAAATAATAAGATTGCACGAGGACAATTTTGCCAAAGTAAGATGGGGCCCGAGGGGTGAATTAACCAAGGCTATCCGGGTAAAAAGGGGTGTACGCCAGGGGTGTGTACTGGCGCCTACCCTATTTTCATTATATGTTAATGACATCCCAAGTTATTTGCTTGGGTGCACACATGATTCACCCTAGGTGGGAGGGGATTTGGTGCCAGCACTTTTATTTGCTGATGACACCATATTAATATTACAAAACCCTAAAGGTCTTCAATCTCTTTTAGATTCTTTTAACATCTATTGTAAAAAAAAAAGGGCCTTGTAATAAATTCCAGCAAAACAAAGTATATGCCTATAAATCCACATAAGTCCTTTAAAAAGAATCTAGTAGTTAATAGCCAAAAATTAGAGTATGTGCATCATTTTAATTATGTAGGTATAACCTTGGACACAAGGTTGTCTTGGAAGCAACAGTTAGAAAAAAACAAGATTATCCAGCTTCAAAACTCACTACCAATAATAAAGAAGCATGGGAGTAGCATCTCAAAGGCGTTGACTCCCGTTCTGGAGGTTTTTAAACACAAAGTACAGTCAGCTTCTCTTTATGGCGCTGAAATATGGGGGCCCCATTGTAAAAAGAGTTTTGAATTAGGGGAAAATAACTTTTTTAGAAGAGTGTTAAGCTTACCAGTGTGAACACCTCTAATCCCCGTTCTCATGGATTTAAACGTCAAACGAACAGATCACCGTGCAATACTAAGACCCTTATTATTTTGGGTACGGCTCTGGTCAACTCCCGAACTGACTTATTATAAGGACGGTCTACAGGAGATTTTAGAGATTGACAAGGGCAGGAGTATTCCGTGGCTCAAACATGTTTTCTCTTTGTTTGAGAAACTGGGCCTGAGTCATTTTTAGGAAAATTCGACACAGTTGACTGTGTTTCGTAATACATTGTTAAAATCCATTTTTGGGCTAATATTCAAAATAATGTGTTACACAGTACAGTTAATGGCTCACTAACAGTTAAGTTTCTTCTTTTTAAGAAGGTAGCGAGTTATGAATCATTTTTGGATGAGATACGTCCACAACTAGCTAAATCCTTATATATGAAGTTCAGATATGGTGTGCTACAAATTAATATGAACACATCAAAATGGGCTACAAACTGTGGTAGGAATAGAAACGAACTTTGTGAACTATGCCAAAATGTGTCGAAGGAAAATGATCTACATATATGATTATTCTGCCCGGCATACGGCAAACCAAGGAATAAATGGATTAAACCCATTTGCCGCAATATGAACATTAGAGCTTGCCAAGAGACAGGAAGAGTACTAAAAACAGACACATCACAAAAAATTGTTTTAAGCGTCAGCAGATTTTTATTCAATGGCAGTCTTATGAGGGCCAAAGTTGGATTAAGACTGGAAAGATAATGTTTCAATAACTGGTGTTTTAATATCTATGGCTTTTAAATCATGCATATGCACTTTATGACTGATGATGCTTAAAACAAACTGTGAATTTATCATCGCATTAAAAAGTATTTAAGTTGGAATAATTATGTGGAAATAGTATTGACATTTTTTATGCAAATGCTCATACTAGAATAATAGATATGACTTATACACACAGTATAAATCATTTTAAACTTTATGTCTAGCTTTTAATATATTTTAATATTTTAATAATATTCTTGTGGTTCGGTAATTGTATTATTCTTTTAGACTATCAGCCCCTACCCTGATGAGGTGTTCTTAATCATAGATGAAATTGTTGCATTTGTATTTATACAATTGGTATGTGTACACTTATGATGTATCTTTTATGGTTTTATTTTGAACCGAAATAACGAATTTTGACTTTGAACTTGGGGGCCACTAGGGTTTTTGCATTTGAGGAGCAGAGTGTTCTGTTTGGTGAATTCCATCTAAGGCTCTGTCTGAGATGGTAAGGACCGGTATTGTGAAGGGCTTTAAAGGTAGTACACACAGCGTTTAAGGTGAAACGATGCCTAATCGGAAGCCATTGTTGCTTCTGAATTTCAGCTGTGACAGATTTGAACCTGGGTATCCCGAGATGCAGTCTGGCTGCTGTATTTTACAGTGTTTAAATTTTTTTTTTTAACTAATCTTATTTGTCAAATGACACATATACAGCAGGGCTCTGTAACCCAGAGACGTCTGCACAATAAGCGTACAACATCATAACTTTGAATTTTTCGTAGTGAGATCAAGGAGAAATAAAGAGCAATACAAATGAAAGAAACCATATGAAATCCCCCCCAACTCCCTCCCCCCCAAGTGTTTACAATTTTTGTTAGGTGTAGTTTCTGGATATTAAGGTAAAGTCCATTACAATAGTCTAAATTCGAAATCACTAAAGAGGTCGCCACTGTTTTTTGTGCCTCGAAAGGGAGAAAACAAAGTGTTTTTCTACCACTCTAAGGGTGAAAACGTGAAGGAAGTGACAGCATTTACCAGGTCTCCAAAGGAGAGCTTGTTGTCCATTAGGACTCCTAGGTTCTGGGCTTTCCTTACCGAAATGGGTAGAGAGCCTAATTCGCCAGGCCACCAAGCTGGTGTCCAGAAAGAGGTGTTATTGCCAAACAAAACAATCTCTGTTTTTCCTGCATTTAGTTACAGTTGTTGTTCATCCAAGTGCTAACCACTCTCATGAAGTTACAAAATCTTTTTTCTGTGTCAGAATCTTGGTTGGAGAGGGAGAAAACAATCTGAGTGTCGTTTGAATAGGAAGTGAGCGAGAAGCCAAATGACCTTATCAGAGTGGCAAGAGAGGACACATAAAAATTGAACAGCGTCAGGCTGAGTGCTGAACCCTGTGGAACCCCACAGGGAAGAGAGAAAGGCCTAGAGACAAATGGGCCCAGGGAGACAACCTGTATTCTGCTGGACAGTCCACCAGGGGTTCATGATGGACCGTACCGAATGCCGCAGAGAGATCCAAAAGTACCAATGCAGCAATCCCGCCAGCATCCAGGGCAAGTCTGATTTCCTCAAAGGATTTAATCAGTGGGGACTCTGTGCAGTGCCTGATCTGGAATCTATAGTACGAGGCATCGAGCAGTTCGTTATACAAGATAAGCTCAGAAAGTTGAGTGTACATAGCTTTTTCCACCCTTTTTGTGCAGGTATAGCATATTATTTTTCAAGACTTGTCGGTGTTTCAGGCAGTGAGGGGTTTCAGATATATTTTTATGCGCCTTCTTTTCAAAACAAGATTTTGTTTTCAAAATGCCGTTCTCCTAGAGAAAGGAAGAGTTGATTTCTATGGAGATCTTCTTTGCAATGGGGAATAGAGATATGTTACAGCACTACTGGAAGGCTTTATCAGCACTATTTTCCTGGTAATAAAGAACAAAATGTTCAGGCCCGTCATACATCTGAAAGACCTCAATCAGTTTGTGTTATTCAGACACTTCAAAATGGAAATTATAGTTTGTCTGCAAGTTATATCTTTTCCTAGAGGACACGGTGTGGAACTTCAACTTAAAGGATGCATACCTAACTGTTCCTATTTGTTAGGGCCACAGGAAACATCTCTGGGTTTTTTTACAAGGTCCAATGTACAGATTGAGGATCCCTTACCTTTCGACTCTCCTTAGCTCCTTCGTGATTCACCAAGTTGTTAAAGTTGGTATCAGCATTACTCAAATCCAGGATCATGAGGATGGTGGTCTTTCTAAATAATATAATTGTTCTGGGACAGGAGAAACAGCCTCTGGTGACACAGGTCTTGAAGGCAGTGGATTTATTCTGGAAGCTAGGCTTCATATTAAATGTGTAAAAGCTGGGTTTGGTGCCCTCAAGGAAAATTGATTTCTTAGGCTTTTTAGTGGATTCAGACATGGGATATTAAGGCTATTGGAATTGAAGCTATAGGTTATCGAAATGGAATTGAGGGATTCTCTGGCACACCCTCTGATTTCCCTCAAGCACTTGGCCCAGTAGTAGGGCTGCTTTCCTCTTCAATTTAGACAGCATTTCCAGGGCTGCTGTATCGCAGGGCATTGCAAAGATTAAAGAAAAACCATCCTCAAAGGGGTTAGGCTGACTCTCAGTGGATTACTGTGGATTTAGAAGAAAAAGAGGAAATAGAATGGAGATTAGGCCACATAGCAGAGCAGTCGTGCCATCTTCCCTAAATACCTAGATCTCGTATTATTAGATTTGGGGTGCAAAGTGTGGCACAGTAGGAAAATGCCCTATTTTTGCATGGTTGCCCCCACTTTTTGCCAAACTGCTGATGTACTTTGACTGAGTGTGCCCTGGGATCCTGACAAACAAGTACCCAGGGCCTATGTTCTTCCCTAAAACTGTATTGTGACAAAGCCCAAATAGCACTCTTGGGCCACAGGTCAGTCCCTTGTAAATGGTACCACAGGTACCAATGGCACTGTGGCCAGGGAAGGCCTCTAAGGGCTGGATCACTTATTGTGCCACCCTTAGAAGCCCTGTATCTTGACACACACTCACTGCCATTGCAGGTTGCGTGTTTTGATGCTGAACAAAGTGAAGAGTCAACATGGAACACATCCCTGTGTGCCATGCCTACAACCCACTGCCCTGGCATAGGTCAGCCACCCCTCTTGCTGGGTGTACTATACCAGTGGTGAGGGTACAGGTGCATGAGCCCTCTTCCCCTAAAGTGTCTAAGACAATTCTTAGACATTGTAAGTGCAGTAATGCAATTAAGAGTATATGGTGCTGGGAGTTTGTCATTACGAACTCCACAGCATCATAATGGCTTTACTGAAAACTGGCAAGTTTGGTATCAAACGTCTCAGCACATTAAACCCACACTGATGCCAGTTTGGGATTTAATGAAAAATACACTCAGAGGGCATCTCCCCCTGAAAAACGATCTAACTCTAGTGTCCTGGCTGAGTGGATGCTCACCAGTTGCCACCACCAGACATGTTTCTGGACCCCTGTGTTGAGAGCCTGCTGCTCTCGGGGGTCTGAAACAATGCACATCCTGGAATGAGGTGCCAAGCCTCCTCCCCCAGGATGGGCAGGGTCCACAAAGGGGAAGCTTTAAAGGCTTGCTGCCTTTGTGAGCTACCCTAGCCCTTTGCTGCTTACAACAACGGGCTCCCACCGGTCTGACCCCCACTTTGGGTGGGAGAATCAGCGGGAAAACCAAGTGAGGAGAGAGGTGTGCCCACCTTTGCCAACCCCATCCCTCATTTGGGGGAGGTGAGGTAAAGCACTACTCTCAGTCCCCACCATCTTGCAGATGGGGGGACCTAGCCAACCAGAGAGAGGTGGGTGCCCCTCTCCCACTGGAGGGTGGCATAATATCCAAGGAAGGGACCCATTGGTCCCAACCTTTACTTACCTATAATGCCCTTAAATTTAGTATTTAGAGGCAACCCCGAATCTTGTCTCCTCGGACAAGAATCGCCAAAAAGAAGAGAAGAAGAAGGACCGAGCTGAAACTAAGAAGAGGAGGACGCCTACTGACTTGGCCCCAGCCCTACCGGCCTGTCCCAACCTCGAACCTGCTCTAGCGAAATTCAGTGTGTCCTGCAGCCAGCAACCTCAAGAACCCAGACCTGCCCTGCCTTCCAAGTCAAAGACTTTGTTTCCCGTGAGCACCAGATTTGCTCACCAACAGACTCTAGCCTCAGCCAAAACCGTGAGTCTGCACCACTCTGTACCTGATGCCTATAGCCCAAGGTCGAGTGGCCCAAAACCACAAGGAGATCTCCCCGGCGATCCTGACTTGAGGTCTAGTGATCTCTGACCTGCCTTGACTCTCCAAACGACCCTTGCAGTCTCTTTCCTAAGGACCCGCACAACCGCCACCGGAGCTGGTAAGAAAACCTGACGCCTAAAGACTCCCTGGCACCTGACGTCCCACAGCCTTGGGTGGCCCAACGGATGGTGTCCCAGCATCCCAAAACATCCCAACTTATCTATCCGACTGGTGGTCACCTCCAGAAGATCTTCGTCCGCGAGCCTGCAGTCTTACAGCCTCATGCATCAACCCAAAATCCAGTCGGTAAAATACCGATTCGGTAATAGCTCCAGGTATTAAGTAAAAAATACCCAATCCCAATGCATCAACCCAAAAGCAGAAATCGCTATTTAAGGAATCCTTAAATAGCGATTCTTTAAATAGGGATTCCTTAAATACCGATTCCTTAAATAGCGATTGCATTTAAGGAATCCCAAAGTGAGATTCCTTAAATGCAATGCATCAAAGTTAAAAAATTAGCGATTTCGCTAATAGGGGGAGCAAATTACCATGAAGATGAACTGCATGGTAATTTGCAAAAACTTTGAAAAATGCACTTTTGTGCATTTTTCAAAGTTTCATGTTGCGCACACACATGCCCTTAGAGCATGTGTGTGTGCAACATATGTGCACATATCATTTTCAGGGGTGCAACAGGGTGTCCTTTTGACACCCTGGCACCCTTGAAAGTGCTCCCGCTATTAGCGATTCGGTAATACCGAATCGCTAATACAGACTGGCTTTACATTCATTCCTATGGGCCTCCAAGCCCATAGGAATGAATGGGTAGGTATTCCTTATTACCGATTCGGTATTACCGATTCGGTAATAAGGAATATTAAGGAATCGCTATTTGAATAGCGATTCCTACATGCATAGCCTTTTGCTATTCCTTATTAGTGATTCCTTATTTTTCGCTAATAAGGAATCGCAAATGGCATTGTTGATGCATAGGCCCCTTAGTTGCAAATTGAGAATTCCCATTGAAATCAACAGGGCACCCGACGCCAAACCATCACCCTGCACCCAGCTGCCCATGCGCGGCTGCGGGTGTACTTTGGGTGCTAACTCGGAGCCCACTTTGCCCTGAGCCTAACACCAGGAGTTTTGCTCCCACAACTTTGTGGCCTGCTTGTGAGCAGCCACCAACCAGAGGCCCCCTATCTCCCTGTGGATAACATTGGGCCTCAGCACTGTGCAGCCTAGTGCTGCTGAGGGTGCTTTGAGAGTGCATCCTTGACCCTGGAGGAATCCTGGTTCTAACCCCAGAAAACCAACTTCCAAACCCAAGTACTTACCTTGAAACCGATAATCACATTTCTTCCCATAGGACTGCTTTGACTGCTGTCTTGTGAAAATTGTTTCAAGTGTGGAGTTGTTTTTGTATGAGCTCCTATCTTAGATGGCTCCTCTCTCCTGCTTTCTCTCGTTTCTTGCCAGCTTCACCCACCTCTCTATCATAGGTAATGCCACTTCTGATATGTGGTAGCCATGTACTCCTCATGTTTCACCTCCATACAGACACTTTACTATTCTTTAATAACAGTGATTGACAACATGTAAACCGGAGGACTGCCCTCCATAGGTCAACTCATACCAGGGCCGGCTTTAGGGCGGTGCGACCGGTGCCACCACACCGGGTGCTGGCTTCCTGGGGGTGCCATGCTTTCAAGTTTATGAAATTTTTAAAGCGCCTGCTGCCGCGTTCCTTTCCTCCGGCAATTACCAGGCCTCACAAAAATCTAAAGTTAACACTTGTAATTAATGTTCTTTGTGGAGATAGATTGGAATATTGTATAGTTGATATTTTCATTGTTGTGTAGGTAGTGCAGAGGGTTAATGTGCCTGCTGCAAAAAACATGTACCATGTAGATTAAACAGTGCATATAATATAAATAGATCAGCAGGTTACTGCTTTTAAAAGAGACATTATTTTCTTCCCTGCAATTGATAACTTAAAGTCCTAATATAGTACAATGAGTTAATAACTTTCATCATAGAGCTTCATACACACTGTAAAGTATAAATTAGAGCATAGATTAATGTTACAAAAAGGGTAACTTTTGGTAGAAATCGATTCTTTTTATTGAAGAAAACTCCCAACTATGCTGTTTCTTTTTCGACTCTGAGTTTGTGCTTCTCCACACTAAGCACTCCTAAACGATACTGCCTACAGGTATGGATGACATGTGACTCCTACACTATTAGTCCTTTAGCTTATGTAATATTTCCTATAAACTGATTTACAAACCTTAGTTTAATTGTTTCTGTGTAATGTGTGTGTGATGCAAAGTGCTCTGAGACCCTTTACTGGTATGAGTGGCACTATATAACTAATTCAATGAATCTGAGAGAGTGGTTGTGGAGACTTGGTCACTGTTAAAGGGTGTTAGTGAGAGATACCCGTGGTAGAGGTGATCATTGGGGGGGGCGCCAACCAACATTGTCGCACTGGGCGCCACCAGCGCTAAAGCTGGCCCTGACTCATACAATTACTGTTCCAATGATAAGGCTATATGTCTGTTAGAAGGAATAACTCCTTATGCTATAAATGACGGCAGAAACAAGAAATTGTTGAAAGAGCTGAGGAAAGCTGAACCCTGTCCCCCTCTCTTTATTCCAGGGCCGGTACAGCTATTCTGCCACTCTAACATGTTTCCGGTTTGTTGAAGTTTGCTTTCTATGCTGGATCCAGGCCATGGAAGCCCTCACAGCATCCTTAGTGATGCGACTTCCTGCGCCATGAGCAGGATCGATCATTTGTGCCAGGTCTGATTGTGGTTACCCTGGTCTATGCCTCGTGGAGGAGCTACAACTGTCTATTGATATACCTACAAATGGGAAAATTATATATTTTAGGGGAAAGTCAAGTTAAATAAAAAACATATTTTTTAGGAAATGTTTTTCCTACGAAATTTAAAACTATTAGGGGCTTATTTACAAACCCCTTGCATCACCGTACGTGACTTTTTTTCCATATTAAAAGTGAGGCACCGGTGGCACAAGGGGCTTGTAAAAAAAACCTGGACTCGGGAGTCTTCCAGCATTCAAGGTAAACCTTAGTAAATAGAGGGAGTTTAAAAAAAATATTCATATTGACATAATCTGTGAATACGTATTTGTATGGAACAAAGGAACCAAGCATACAAAGGGACTTATTTACAAGTCCCATGGGCTGCCGAGCGTCACTTTCTACATAGGAAAAAGTGGCATACAGGCGGAGCACGGGGCTTGTAAATAAGCCCCAAAGAGTGGAGTAAAATAGCGTTTCTCTGAAAAACATATCACGAGACACAAATGTCACTAGTCAGTTTCTATATCCTTGCTATGATCAGCATGTGGTAAATCAAACGTTGTTAGACTACTCGGTCATACGGTTATTAAAATGTAATCATATTTCCCTGAAAGATGTAATAAAGAAAGCATGTCCAGGAAAATGCAAATTTGGCTCTGCCTTTTACCCCGCGGCCATCTTGTAAACATTAAAGTTGGAGAAGGGTTTACATCCCTCTCGAGGCGTTCAGAGGCCGCAAAGGATGCTCGTTACAAAATGATGGGTTTTGCCTCGGAAAGCCACGCCAGGCTTGACAGCTCATTCTGTTGCATTGGCATATCTGGGGGTTTCACATAAACCGCCAAAAGTACAAATCAGCAGATTGTTAGTGACTGGGTTCAACGTCGGACCGCCTAACGTGAAGCAACAGGGAAGGAATGTTGTAGCCCTCATCATCCCACCGCACACACAAAAAACATCCATATGGGGTCCCTGGTGCCTTCTGCAATTGAAATCAGTGATACTGTGGGGGATATTAGCTGCCTATGGCTATACCACGGAGCCAGCAGATTTTTACACGCGTCATGTAACATGTTTGCTTACATGTGGAAGTGAGCAGTGGTGGCTCTGGTTGACACCCAGGCCTGGAGTCAGATGGGCAGCTGGTGTCTCGAGAAGGATAATGATTGGAGCCTTTGCCTCTGCCGAGTATGCCTCTTCCCCAGTAAGAACCCGCCATGTTCCATTTTGGAACCCAAACTTGCCATCTTATTCTGAGAAGTGAAAATGGGTGGCGTGGGTGCACTAGCGCCCACCAACATTCTGAACAGGTGCAGCACCAACACGGGCATAGAGCTCGCATGTTCAAAACCTTTTCGGGAGGTTGGCGCCTGTCTAGAACATAGTTACTTTCGGGCTTGCGTCACACTTGCACCATGCAAAGTGGTACATGCGTAACGCAAGCCTATAAGTCAGATTTATGAAGCCACACAAAACCAGTTTGCGTGGCTTAAAAAATCAAGAGTAATGCAACGCAGTGCAAATCACTGCGTTGCCTTACTTTGCACAAGGGAGACGGTTCATGGGTGTTGTAGTGGGTGTTCCGTCACAACTCCCTTGGTTATTGACGTATTCCCAAATTTACAAGGACTTTAAGTTGTAAACATGAGAATGTGTCAGAGTCTTAAGGCTCCACAGGAGAGGCGTAATAAGAAGAAATATCTTTATTTTGCCTAGTTTTTTTCCCTCTTTCTATGCGTGCTGCATTCTGCAACACTCATAGAAAGAGGAGAAAGCCTCTCAGGATTGGTTTTGTGCAGGAAGGGGCACCTTCCTGCACAAAAACAACCCCGCATGCAATACAGGCACCCTTGCACCATGCAAGGGTTCCAGCGTTGGCGCTAGGCTGCCAAAAGCACAAGGGGAAAGGACAGGAATGAGCTGTATTGAATACATTCGGCACATTCTGCCCTTTCCGCTCTGGGGCAGCAGGGTGACTTGCTGTGTAGCGCTGTATCTGAATCTCGTAAATATGCCCCTTAGGCGGTGCTTAGGCTGATCCAAGTAACAGTGACCTACCAGTTAACGGCTACTTCTCAATACATGGTTACCAAGGAATCAACAGAAAGTGCAGCAGTTTTAAATGGGCCAAAACTTACATTTTTCTCACATTTTCGTAGTATCCATATTTCATCATCACCTTGTTGATTTAAGACTACACTCCTGCATAGGATTTTCACTTCAGACCTTGTCCGCATGGGCGTAGCTTCTATTGGTGCAGCAGGTGGAGTGGCACTGTGGCCAGAGGCCTGAGGCGCCCATTGAGCCCTGATTATTGATCTATTTTGCAATTCAAACAGCAGCCAGGGAGCCAATTTCCTTCTTTGCACTACAGTCCATGACATTCTCAGCAGGGACTCAGTATTTGGGTGTGCCAACTTGTGGGACACAGCTTTATTTTTAACACCGTCATTTTTAAAAATGATAGCTCAACATCCGAACTGGTGATAGGGACCATAGAAACCACAGCCATCCTTGAGTGTGTGCGCCTGTGTAAGAGACTGAGCAAAAAAGTGAACGTGCTTTTAAGAAACAGAAGCTGAGAAAGTGAATATGAGCAAGAGAAGGCTCAGTGTGAGGGAGGTTAAGTATGTGGGAAAGGCAAGTACGTGGGGTTTGCAAGGGAAAGGAAGGTTCTACAAAAGGAATGGATTGTGAGCTTATGTCAGTGATAGAAACATTTAATTACAAGTGTGTGTGTGTGAGTGAAAATGGGATGGTAAGAGGAGTGTGTGGGACAGACAGGAGGGCCTTTGATATAAAGGTGTGAGGAAAAGGGGAAACTAGAAGATATGTGAAAAAACAATGTGAAAAAGGAGTGTGTAAGATAAAAGAGAAATATGGCTGTCACGAAGAGTAGGGTATGTGAGCTTGAGAGTAGTGCAAAGCATAGAGGGCCTCATTTACGAAAAGTGACGCTTCGCTGTGAAAACAGCGAAGGGTCACTTTTCATTGTGCCCTCCTTGCGACATGATGGATGTGTCATATTTACTGTATGATGCATCATGTCGCAAGAAATGACAGATACGTCAGTTTTACTGACTTATCTATCTGGGCAAAAATGACGCATTTCTGGCGTTGTGTCTGAATTGTGACGTAACTTCAGCAATGCAGGGGGAGGGCTATGGGTATAGCACTGTGTCACCCTTACGCCTGCCATGAGGAAGGCGTAAGGTTTTGATGCATTTGCGTCCTAGAAGTGACGCAATGAAATCTTATAGATTTCACAGCATCACTTTTACGAGGCTTACTTGCGTGGGAACGCCCCACCTGCATACATTATACCTGATCCAGGAATAATGTGGTGCAGGGGTTTACAAAGTGACGCCTCTGCTTAGATGTGGTACAAAAGGGGGTGGTGATGGACGGAGCATCAGAACCAATCAAACACTCACACCCAGTCAACAGATCTGGGTTTGATCCATCACCGTTCTTTAGCCCACTCTGCCACCCCAGTTCAGACATGGCCATATGCAAATCAGTCTGACCCTGTGCCTCATGGGAACAGTCCAGCCCGAACTGCCAAGCCATGCCTTCCCTGGACCGGAAACAAGCTACCTAGGACCGGTTTCTGGCATTTCAGGCGTCTTCAGCCAGGCTTGCTTGAATCCAGTGGCAAAGTGAGCAAGGGACTCACGTCTGAGCATACCCTGCCAACTTATGGCGAACAAAGCGGTACAAAAGGGGGTGGTGATCGACGGAGCATCAGAACCAATCAAACACTCACACCCAGTCAACAGATCTGGGTTTGATCCATCACCGTTCTTTAGCCCACTCTGCCACCCCAGTTCAGACATGGCCATATGCAAATCAGTCTGACCCTGTGCCTCATGGGAACAGTCCAGCCCGAACTGCCAAGCCATGCCTTCCCTGGACCGGAAACAAGCTACCTAGGACCGGTTTCTGGCATTTCAGCCGTCTTCAGCCAGGCTTGCTTGAATCCAGTGGCAAAGTGAGCAAGGGACTCACGTCTGAGCATACCCTGCCAACTTATGGCGAACAAAGCGGTACAAAAGGGGGTGGTGATGGACGGAGCATCAGAACCAATCAAACACTCACACCCAGTCAACAGATCTGGGTTTGATCCATCACCGTTCTTTAGCCCACTCTGCCACCCCAGTTCAGACATGGCCATATGCAAATCAGTCTGACCCTGTGCCTCATGGGAACAGTCCAGCCCGAACTGCCAAGCCATGCCTTCCCTGGACCGGAAACAAGCTACCTAGGACCGGTTTCTGGCATTTCAGCCGTCTTCAGCCAGGCTTGCTTGAATCCAGTGGCAAAGTGAGCAAGGGACTCACGTCTGAGCATACCTTGCCAACTTATGGCGAACAAAGCGGTACAAAAGGGGGTGGTGATGGACGGAGCATCAGAACCAATCAAACACTCACACCCAGTCAACAGATCTGGGTTTGATCCATCACCGTTCTTTAGCCCACTCTGCCACCCCAGTTCAGACATGGCCATATGCAAATCAATCTGACCCTGTGCCTCATGGGAACAGTCCAGCCCGAACTGCCAAGCCATGCCTTCCCTGGACCGGAAACAAGCTACCTAGGACCGGTTTCTGGCATTTCAGCCGTCTTCAGCCAGGCTTGCTTGAAGCCAGTGGCAAAGTGAGCAAGGGACTCACGTTTGAGCATACCCTGCCAACTTATGGCGAACAAAGCGGTACAAAAGGGGGTGGTGATGGACGGTCCTGGCTGAAGAGGGGTGATACCCCGAAACCGGTCCTAGGATGCTTGTTTCCAGTCCAGGGAGGACCTGGCATGGCAGTTCAGGCTGGACTGTTCCCATGAGGCACAGGGTCAAGACTGATTTGCATATGGCTGGGTTCAAACTGGAATGGCATTGTGAGCAAAAAAACGATGGATTTAGGCCCAGATCTCTGTACTGGGGTGAATGTATGACATTGTTCTGCATTCTGTCCATCAATTGTTGTTTTTGCATCTGCTTAGATGTGTCACTTTGTAAATAGGGCGCAACAGGGGTATGTTTTATGCCGCCGATGCGCCACATAAAGTGACGCAACGGCAGCGCAAAATTGTCGCAAGGCATCATAAATAAGGCCCACATAACGCAGGGTATCAGAAGATGGACTGAAATGGGTGTGCAAATGCAAAGTGTGAGAGAGGATGGTATGTGAGTTAGAGAAAGGAGAGTGGTAGGTTAAAAGAGAAAGTGTGAGGTTCATGCATTTAAGAAAATGAAGAGGATGCATGATAAAAAGAGTTTGTGTTGCTGTGAGACGAGAGGCCAGCGTGAACAGGAGAGTAGGGGAAATGTATGTGTGAGAGAATACTAGGTTGGTGCCTAGGCTGCCACCAGAGGTGTCATATTACCAGTACAAGCAGACAATTTGGTACCATTGCTAGAGTGGGTGACAAAGAAAAATGTACCTTGAACTAGGAATGGCAAAAAAACACTTGTGCTGGCCCTAGGTGGGGATGGCAGAGATAAATGTAGAAGAAAACTAGAGAGCAGGGTATCTGAGAGAAAGAGGGGTGACAGAGTGGAAAGAGTGTGGCAGAGGTATGTAGAATACATATAAGAGGGATAGAAGAGTGCGAGGCAGGGCAAGTGTGAATGAAGAGCGTGAGGCCGTTGAGGAGAGAAAAGGGTGAAAACGCAAATGAAGGCGAAACAAGAGGAAATGAGAAGAGACCGAGAAAAGGTAAAACTGTAAGGGAAAGAGATGCACATGAGACAGAGGGAAGGAAAGAGAATGGAAAAGAGGGAAAGGTAGAAAAGGAGAGAATAGATAGAGATAAAGACAGAATAGAGAAAGTGAGACAAAGAAACATCTATTAGAGAAAGGGTGTCAGAACTTGCATATTCACTCACTCATTCACCTATATATTACCCTCGATGAGATAAGCAGCAGGTCCAGAAATCTGTTTGTAACCTACATGTCACTTTGTCACTGATGACTTAACTGTGCATGTTCTGTGAGAGATGAAATCTTGCATGTGTCTTCCCTGCTGAATATGTGGGGAAGGGAATTTTGCACATGTTGCTTTCTACGGGAACGGAAGCTCCTACTGCGACGTTTTACGATGCGGCGCCTGATATAGGATATCAAGACCTTTACACCTGGGTAAGGTGCCTGAATCCACAGATGCACAATTCGAAGGTCGACACATGGTGACAGACAAGAGAAGTAGTGTCTGTTGCGCAACAATAGTTCTCGTGGCAGCTGCGTCACAGGCTCACACAAGGCCTTCAGATCGAGCGTGTCTACGAGCTGCTCTGACAGTCGATGCGCAGTGTGTTCCGGCGCGGGGCTGCTGCTACCGGACATGCTAGGTGACAGGGAACAGGAGTGAGGAGAGGTGACTTTACAGCCAGAGAGGCTGATATTGGAACTGGAGAAGCAGGTTCGAATCCCGCTGTCGGGTCAAAGTACTGTGATCCTGGACAAGTCACTTAAACCCCTCATGCCTTACAAACAAAAAAGTATGCTCGTATATGAAATGTATGCTTCTCATGTAAAGCGCTCAAATGGCCTCGGCCCAAGATTGCGCTACATGAAACTGCAAGAAAGTTACCAATTAGGCCATGCACCTATGACACAGAGGCTGACGCCTGCCATATCCATAACACACACACAATCCAAAAGTACCTGATAGAACCTGAGACTGAGTGTTGGGTGAATGTGGACTCAGCAGGTGGTGAGTTGAGGCCCACAGACCCAAGGGGCACCACAGCTGCATGCATATAAACAAGTCTTGACTGTTGCTGCATGCGCTGATCTGAGTGTTCCTGTGTGTGTGTGCCCATCCCCGCCGTCACTGGCCCCCAGGTAGGTGCAGAGCTGGAGGACACGCGCTGGGAGTCTCTGCTTCATACACAGTTTCTGAAGTCTGAAGTGCCCCTGCTGAGGCCCTCACTGCCGCCACCTTTCAAGTCTATGTTTCAAACAACTGTTTCACAGGTAGTAGGTGTGGGGATCTGGGGCAGAGGAAGGGAGGAGGTTTCAAAGCTTCTTTGTGTGTATGGGAGACTGTCTACATGGATGTTCAAGAGAGCTCAGGACGCGGTTTGCTTTCCATTATTGATGGGAAGATAGTCGCTGGCGTGGTATCCTGATAGGATGGCTTCAGTCTTTAATCTGCCCGATTCTAATCGAATTCTTACTGATGAAAGTGCTTGTAGTAAACGGTTTTGCAGAAGAGCAGTTCTGCAAAATTGCAAGACCTTCACATAAGGCACTATTATTAAAATGAGTAAGTGAATACTGTTTCATGGACCAGTTCTGTTTATTACAGCCAGATCAAAAGAGTACACGGCGGGCGGCGGCGAACAAAAGGCGAATAAGGGATTGAGCACAGCTATCTACCCACAACCCTGAGCCCGACAGCGTGATCCAGGCACATTTTGTAAATACAGAAAAAAGGAGAACAAGCGATCGAACATAAATCCCCTCCCCCCACCCCAAAGTCTCCTGCAATACAGCAGCTATGCGGTGAACACTACGGCCATGGGAGGGCCTCAGTGTAGGCTGGAAGATGTGAAAGCCTCAGGCGTCATCTAAGACTCTATGGGGGTCATGTCGGGAGGCAAGCAGAGAAGCTGCAGGTAGGCCAGGCATGTCCATTCTCTGAATTCAGAGAAGAGAATCTGGATAAAGGGTGTCCAAAGGTCAGGGTAGGAATAACGCCTCGGTCCATGGACATAGACAATTTCTCCATCCTCAAAGTGAACCACAACTTATGCACCCAGGAGGTACGGTCTGGGATCCTGCCTTGCCCCACACAGAGTAGGACCTGGTGAGCACCCCCAGGGCCAGAGCAATTTTCCTTCCTCTATTAGGGTGTTGCGGATAAGTTAAAGGTTTTGGTAGACCCAGGAGGGTGTAGGCTGGAAATCTCTGGATGGAAGATTCAAAAGCTGAATCAATATCTGTCAGGACTGGTCTCAGAACCGGGTAAGCTTCAGGCAGTGCCATAGAAGGTGAAGCAGTGTTCACTTGCCCCCGCATCCCCGCCAACACCCCTTGGTGCACCCTTCCTGACACTTCTGGAGTATCTCAAGGGTGATATACCAGTAGGAGACAATCTTATATGCAGTCTCAGTACCAGCCATGTTATGCGCTGTGTGGTGTGTCCTATAAAAGATGTCCGCCCATTCTTTAGCTGAGAGAGTTCTACCCTGTTCCGCCTCTCAACTCAACTGTCCCTTGGATTTAATCGGTGCCCAGCAGAGCATAGAGTTCAGTGATGAGGTGTTTGTCGTCGGATTTGAGAACAAGCCATTTCTCGAAGGGTGTAATAGGCCATCCTGCCCCTTGTCTGTTCCCCGTTCCTGTATCCTAATGTTGAAGCTGTAAATAGTATATGTAGGAAAGTAGGATCTGCTTCTTATGGTTACCCCCACTTTTTGCTTGATGTTACACTGTTTTTTACTAATCTGACTGCGATCCTGCTAATCAGGACCCCAGTCTATCCGCTTTCTCCTTAAATTGTTATGCATGTACTTAGGTACACTCCAGATTGGATACTGGGGTACCCTTGTCAGTCCCTAGTATATGGTACGCATGTACCCAGGGCATAGGTACCCCAAAGTCTTCCCATGGGCTGAAGCATGTATTATGCCACCCATGAGAGGTCATGCAAAATGGAACTACAGGCCTGCCATTGCAGCCTGTGTAAGCTGGTGCTTGCATCACTTACTTTAGATATAGGTTTACTATATCTATAGTTCACCACACTTAACATCTATCAGTCTCCCCTCTAGCAGCCCTTGACAATCCTGAAGGCATGGTGCTGGGTTTTACGTGAGAGGGTGCCCCTGCATGAGCAGAGCGACTCTGCAGCCTTCGGAGGCCATTCTCCCGGGTTGTCGGTGACGCAGCCAGACATATAGAAAGAGGTGCATCATATGCTCGCGTAAAATGCTATCTCGAAAATGGCTGAAACAAAACATGTCGTGTTTGGATCAAACACCTTGGAATCATACCTCCACATCGGTAACCGGTGTGGAAGGTATGATTCCACCATTCTGAAGGAAGCTTTGTGGGGTCACTGGTCTTTCCAGTACCAGCCTTCTCGACCCGGGCAGCACAAAATGGTTGCTGCCAACCAGAGAAACATTTCTGCCCTCCTGCTGCTGAGCCAAGCTCGAGCAGGGGAAGGCAGGACAATAGGCATCCTGTCACAGGGAGGTGTGACCATCTCCCAGACACGATTCAGTGTATTGGGGCTGGATGAGTGCACTTCCAAAGTGCCTGCTAGTCCGCATTTGGGGCACACTTGTTGTCCCTGTGCATAGTCCAGTTCAAACCAGTCCTGGGAGCCATTGGCTCCTGCTCTGGTGAAAAACTGGACAAAGGACATGGGAGTATCCTCCCCACTGTCCTGACCCTCCCCTGGGAGGGTCCCATGAATCTGTCCAACCCTCTCCCGTGGGTACAAAAGGGCTTACCTGGCTGTAAGACCCTAGATTCGACGTGGACAAGATTCTGATCAAGAAACTACTGACCTCCGACTGGACTTTGCTGTCGACTGGTCCCAACTTAAACTCCTTCTCCGTCCAAAGAATAGTCTGTGCCCGTTCACCATACAGGCTCCGTGCAGGACCTGTGGAGCATCAAGGACAACTGAAGTAGCTTCCTTGGGGTGAAAGAGTCACTCCCCTGCATTTGCAGGCACTGTAACGCAACTGACTGGTCTGCTGATCCAGAGCTCCTGCGGACTGCGAGAGGTCCCCTCACGACTCCTGTGCCTTCAGCCTGTGGGTCCATTTGAGGGACAACACTGATTTTCTTGGGCTCCCCTTGTTGCTCCAGGCCTGCCCTGACTCCCCTTGCTGTGGTGAGTCTCCTGGTCCTTGCTGGGCCAGACTGTGACCTTCCTCGACCTTCTTCATGGGTTGCCGCTGCAAAGGCTTGTTGGTGCTCCCGCCGGACACCGACCCCCTCAGCACTCAACATCCTTCGTGGGACAGCTCGTATCCGGCTCCTGGTTGTCCTTAACCTCTCCTGGTGCCCGTGGCTACAGAGTCAAGGTCTCCATCTTCACACCTGAAGTACCCGACATCGGTGGCCATTCGTCCACTGATCCCCTGGTCACTCCTGAGTGACCCAGACTCTGTCCCCTCTGCTTTCAGGTTCCTTCCTTCAAGAATCCACCTGTGAGTTCCATCGGACACTTTTCTCCTTTCCAGCAGGGCATTTCTTTGAAGACTTCCACTGAGAACAATGACGGTGTCTGACACCACTTCGTCCCTATGCACCCAGCTTCCCTGGGATATGGAAAATCTGGTACTTCGGTATCCACGGGTTGGGTGGCTCTCCAACCTTCTATGTTCTAAAGGGTTTCTTGGTAATCCACTGGGAAGGGTCCTTAACCACTAAAACTGCAACCGCAACTCTCCTATTAGATTGTACATAGCACGCAGTCGTGTTCTCACATTGCACCCGTCCTCCGTGGGGTCCCTATTTATTCACTTTGGGTGGTTCCTTGGGGTCCCAGAGATTCTACAACCTCTAGACACTGTCTTGACTCGAGTTGCGGTTCTTATACCACTATTTTAGTATATAGTTTGGTCTCCCCCTGGAGCCACCGTGTATTAGTGCTACTTACGTTTGTTTCTGTGCTACAGTATTGTGTGCTTTGTGTTTATCTGCGTGTAGCAGATACTGTGAGGTATTTAAGGTGTGTTATAATAAATACATATTTTTATAACTACTGTGTGGTTCTCCTTTCATTTAATGAATACAATAAGGTTGCATTGTGGTAAAACAAGCGGCTTAACACTCCTTCAAGACTAAGCCTGAAGGCTGCTCTCCACAGCTACCCCTAGGATAGCTTTCTAAGGTAATCTTTGACCTCTTAAATCACCATAAGGGTTGTTTGGGCTGGTGCAAGGTGCCCACTTTAATTAGTGCACATCATATACCAGGCCAACTTCTCACAGTATATGCGGTCAGAGTCTGCCAGGGAATAGTCAGTTTTTAGTTGGTCAAAGGGGATAAGTCACTGGGTGTCAAAGAGGCAGCCCACTCGTTTACAGCCCCCATCCCACCAGCATCGGAGTAGTTCTGGTTGCATCCGGGGGAAGGTCAGGGTTAGCAAAGATAGGGGTCACAGGGGAAGGAAATGGCATCAAACCTGCTTTAACTGCTATGGAATCCCATACCTTAATTGTGGCACGTGGGGAGGAGTAAAGCCCTCAGGCTCTATGTTTGTGGAGGAGACAGCCCTCTTTCCAGATGTTGGAGCATGTTATGTTATGTTAGTAATATATATATTTTTTTTGATAAACACATTTTATTGATTTTATAACACAGAAAAACAATTCAGCCAATACACAGAAATCACGAAGTTAAGTCCATTCACAAAAACGACATAGCCCCAAATCACGAACCCCCATAAAAGCAAATTGCATTGGTAGGATCGAGAATGTTAGTAAAATCTTTAAAGCGCAGCGGTTACCCGTGGGTGTCCTGGCGCTAATCATTAATCCTGAAAGCAAGAGCACGGAAGACATGAGGTCTATTCAGCAAAAAGCCAGGTCTTTAAGCCCTTCCTAAAGGCTAAAAGATCCAAGGCATTTCTTAAGTGGAAAGGAAGGGCATTCCAGGCCTTCGCCGCACATACAACAAAGCTTCTGCCACCCCACAGAGCTTTTTTTGTGTGCGGCACTGAGACTAACTTGGGCCCCAAAGAGTGAAGTGTACTTCTCGGTGTGTACCTCTGGAACCGTTGTTTTAAAAAGTCTGGGCCTGTACCTTGAAAACCACACAAAGTGATTTAAAACGCACTCGACTTCTAACAGGGAGCCAGTGCAATTTCTTTAATTCCTTGGAAATGGGAGAGAACTTGGGTGTGCCTGTGAGGAGTCTAGCAGCTGCATTTTGTAGCAGCTGGAGCTTGTTCATAAATTTCTGCTGGATATTCAAGCACAATCCATTGCAGTAATCCAGCCTAGACAATATCAGTGCTGTGACCACTGTTTGTCGGCTGCCAGCGGGAAGGAATGGCAGTACTTTCCTAACCGTTCTGAGCACATGGGCTGTTTTTGCTGCCACTGTATTTACTTGATCTCCAAAGGTAAGACGGTCATCAACTATTACTCCCAAATGTTTTACCTTCTTAGAGCGTTTCGGGAGAGAGCACATCGAGTCAGGCCACCAGCTAGGTGTCCAGAAGTTGGTGACCTTTCCTAATAGTAGGACCTCTGTTTTGCTTGAGTTAAGCTTTAAGCAGTTCTCTGTCATCCATCTTCCAACTGCTTCCATACAAGCTTGGAAGAGTTTATCCGTACCTAATTCCCGGCCAGGTAGCAGAGACACCACAATTTGGGTGTCATCAGCATATGAGGTGAGACCAAACCCAAATGCTCTGATAATGGGGGCCAAAGATGACACATACACATTAAAAAGGGTCGGACTCAGGGAGGACCCCTGTGGGACCCCACAGGGCAATGACAGAGGTCTGGACTGATATTTACCCAGAGCAACAGTCTGTCCTCTGTTGGATAGAAAGGATCTTAACAGATCCCAAGCTTTGGATTGGATCCCACATTGCTTTAAACGGTCCATCAAGATGACGTTATGGACCGTGTCAAAGGCCGCGGACAAGTCCAATTGGATCAGGGCTGCCTTGCCACCCTGATCCACGTCCTTTCTGATCTCCTCTGTGGCTTTGATGAGGGCAGACTCAGTACTGTGTCCCGCTCTGAAGCCGTACTGGGAGGGGTCCAATGCTTGTGTTGCTGCTAAAAAGGCACTGAGTTGTGTGTTCATGATTTGTTTGACCAATTTAGCAGGAAGCGGAAGACGTGAAAGCAGGCGAAAACTATTAGGGTCCTTAGGATCCAAACTAGGTTTCTTTAGAAGGGGTAGTATGGATGCCAATTTCCAGCATGTTGGGAAATGCCCTGATTCAAACATGCTATTAAAAATAGACGACAGTGAGGAAGCAATCGGACCCGGAGCAAGTTTGGTCATTGCCACCCAGCATGGATCAAAGGGTGATCCTGAGAAGCCCAAGCACGACATCAGGAGATACTGGCATGAAATTATCAAACGTAGCAGTCGACATCCTTGTGGGCTTGCATTCCTCCTTTGCCGTGTTCAACAAGGCCACATTAGAACTGCTAAATGCTGAGAAGATGGTCTCAACTTTAGTCTGGAAAAACATCGCGATGTCTTCACACAGTTCCTGACTTGCTTGGACTTTGGCTGGACTTGGGGCAGCCAAGCTAGCAACTGTTCTAAAAAGTTCTTTTACAGAGTTTTTCGCTAGGTCAATGCGGGTAACATAGAACTTTTCTTTGGTTATGAAGAGGAGTTGTTTATATTTCTGCAGACCAATTTTATAGAGCTATTTGTCTGATTCCTTATAACCCTTCCTCCAACTCCGCTCTAGTCGTTTGCACGCAAGCTTTTTATTCCTCAGATCGTCTGTAAACCACGGGGCAGATGGTTGTAGTCTTTTAGAAAAACAGATTTTTTCGGGGGCTAATTTTTTCCAGGCTTTCTCCAGCTATTTCGTGTATGCTATGGTGGCCTCTTCTACTCATACCGGTGCCTGCCCGGCAGTGGAGGTGAGAAGCTCCTGCAGAGCTGTCCCCTCAATCTTATTCCAGGCTCTGGTTATGGCCTTTCAACTGAGGTTCATTAGCGCGTTGTGCCATTGACGTCACTTTGAATTGAACAGCAGCGTGGTCTGACCATACGAGAGGTAGTAGGCCCGTTAACTGCAGGCCGGGATTGTTCGTAAAAATACCATCCAGGGTATGGCATGCCGCATGGGTTGGACCGAGTACCTGCTGCTTTGTGTTCGCGCTATTCATTATCTCTGTTAGTGTCACTGTGTCAGGTTCGATAAAGGCCTCCAGATAGAAGTTGAAATCTCCTAAAATTGTGTAAGTGTCAGGGCAAAGGCCTTCTTCCAGTCGATCTCCAAGTAAATTTAGAAAGGTATTTCTAACTCCTGGAAGTCTGTACAAGAGCAAACCTTTAAAAGTGTGATGGGAAGATAGGCTGAGGTTAAAGGATAAAGCCTCACATGCAGCAAACGACAGTGCAGCTTGAAACGCTGCCCTGATCAAGCTATGGTAAATTACTTCCAGACTGTAATAAAGAAGATCCTTACCACATTGATAGATTGTACTTGTGGTTTATTAAGTAGTTATCTAGATTCAGCATCAACGGTCCAGTCTGCAGCTCAGCTCTGGAACAAATGTCCTACACCTACATGAACATTCCATGACATAGTTAAATTCTACCGAGCAACATTCTTAACTAAATTACAACACATCTCCTTTACAAGGAAAACAATAATAATAATGACAATAAAAATGAAACAAAATGACAAAAGCAAAAATTACAAAAATAAAAATAGTAATATAAAGTGAGCTTATATATCCCACAACTAATAATCACAACGATATTACACAGTTCATTGCATAATGTAATCTTTGAATTTCTTAGGAAGATTCCAATTTCTTTGAGTAAGTCTCTTAGGATCAGGACTTCTCCTTGAGATATGTTCCTCATCAAGAGTATGAGTATAATCATCAAAGTTGTTACCAAAGTCACAACCACTACCTACAGTATGACGCACATCTGTGGAATTTTTTAAACACTTCGCCAACCTAGACATACTCCACACACAACCAGTGTTGACTCTTACAACATTTTACTTAATGGAAACAATTGTGAAAGGACCAATGAAGGAAGTTTTACCTTTCAAGGTATGTTTAGGATTTTTCACCAAAACCCTGTCACCTACATTCCACTTCTTACTCTTTACTCGCATCCTCGAGTCATAGTCTGCTTTATACTTGCGTTGATGTTCCAAAATTCTTTTATGTCTCACTTGTTCAGACACTACTACACCAGAACTCACAGGCAACCAAGATGGATTTAATTTGGAAACAGCCTTCCTACCTCTTAAAGCTTCAAAAGGTGATAATTGAGTGATCGCGATAGGTGTCGTATGATGTGCCCACCATGTATTTCTTAAAACGCTACTGAAAGAAACTCTAGAATTAAGGGAACGTTGAGCACAATCCTTAACAACTCGATTCATTCTCTCAGTCAAATCATTCGCCTGGGGTGCATACAACGCTGTTTTCTGATGTACAATTTTGTAATCCTTGAGAAACTTACACATCTCATGAGGTACAAATTGCACACCATTATATGTAATTAAAAACTTAGGTATACCTTCTGAGACAAATACATCTTTAAGAAAATCAATAACAGTTCCAGTGTTCACAGAGGAGACACATTTGGTAACTACCCATTTAGCGGTGTAGTCGACAAGCAGGATGACAAAACGCTCATATGACGGCAACAACTCAAAGGGCACCATAATGTCTAATCCTAATTTTGACCAAACCGCGTCAGGAACTTCAACAGGAGACAACGGTGCCCGACTGACAACATGTGACTTATCACTAGAAGCACAGGATACACATTCTTTGACAACATCCTCAATCATGCGATCCATGCCAGGCCACCAGTATCTCTCCCTCACTCGAGCTTTGGTAAGACTCCGCCCCAAGTGACCCTCATGAGCTGTGTTAATAATCCTGCCTCTAAATTCCGCTGGGGGAACAACTCTCTCACCTCTCATAAGATTTCCACAAATATATGAGAGTTCATCTCTGACAGACCAATATGCTTTCCTCTCTTGATCCAAAGTTTTGTATTCTGGCCAACCCTGACTAATCCACAGCCTTAGCGATTCCAAAACTCTATCTCTGTCCACACTTTCAGTCCATGCCTCATGCGTCAAAGAAGATTCAGCAACCCAACACACACTCTCAACTTCATTGTCACTAACTACCTCCTCTACAGGCAATCGAGAGAGACAATCTGCAGACTTGTTACTGGATCCTGGTATATACTGTACTTGGAAATTATACTCCTGCAATCCTTCACTCCAGCGCTTAATTCTGGGTGTAATATGTTCACTGTGTCTACAAGAGAATATTTGGACAAGGGGACGATGATCTGTCCTAACTACGAAAGGAATTCCCCACAAATAGAATTTAAAATGTTGTACAGCCCAAAAAACGCTCAAAGCTTCTCTCTCAATACATGAAATGGTTGGTTTCAGCATCTCTAAGAGCCCTAGATGCAAACGCAACTGTTCTTTGTTCTCCATCCACCACTTGAGCACTGCACCCAATCCCTTGAGGCTAGAGTAGTCAACACCGTTTTCCTATTGACATCAAAATGTCCTAAAGTAGGCATTTTTCCAATTTCGGCTTTAATCAGATCAAAAGCCCTCTGACAATCACCAGACCATATGAAATGTGATCCTTTTTTCAATAGCGCTCTAATAGGCTCTGTTACACAAGCAAATCCTTGTACAAATTTAGAATAAAATTTGGCAAGGCCTAAAAACGACCTTACTTGTTCTTTATCTTTTTGCATAGGGGCATTTACAACACACTGTGCAAGTTAAAATTTTGGTTGAATGCCATCACCCGAGATCACATGACCTAAGTATGAAACCGTTTCCACTCCAATGAGACATTTTTCTTTCTTCACAGTCAGTCCTTTTACTTTCAGTCTCTCCAAAACTTCAATCAATGTTTGGCTATGTTCCACCTCTCCCTTTCCATAAATCAAAATATAATCTTGAAAGAACATAATATTACTTATGCCCTCCAAAACCTTCTTCATGACCCTCTGGAAACATGCCGCTGCCGATGCTAGGCCAAATGGCATTCTTAGAAAGCGGTATGCTCCCAGAGGCGTCACAAACGAAGTGAGATGCCTCGAGTCTTTATGCAATGGAATCTGATGATAAGCAGACGATAGATCTAACACACTAAAAACACGGGCCCCTTTAAGTGTATTGAGAGACTCAGAAATATTGGGTAGAGGCTGTTTATTCACCCAAATCCACTCATTCAAACTCCTCAAGTCAACACACATTCTAACTCCTGCACCACCATCCTTCGGAGCCAAAACAATGGGGGCCAACCATTCTGAAGCTTCTATTTCTTCTATAACCCCTAATTTTAACAACCTCTCAAGTTAAGATTTAGGTGGTCCCATCATCATGTTCGGCACTTTCCTTACTTTGTGCACACAAGGTACAGCTCGGTCTTTTAGGATGATTTGATGTTCGAATCCTTTAAGACAACCTAAGTTATCAGTAAAGACTTCAGGAAATCTGTTAAAATACTCACAATTTTGGTTATCAAACACACCACTGTCATTCTCACAATCCACTAACATGACTTGCTCCTTGGCATCCTTAGCATTTGGTTTAAGCATAATACCAAGTTCACGTTGATGTCTCCACCCTAATAAATTATCTCCTCTCTCACCTACATAGACTTTTCCCACAGTATTTCTGTTCTTGAATTGAATGCGTGCTTCAACATATCCTAAAATTTTAATTTTTGCACCTCCGTAGCTAACAGGACTTATGTCAGGAGGAAGAAGCACGATACTATCCAATCCCACAACTTCATCCCACTGCTTGTTGCCAATCATTGTGAAGGGAAAACCAGAGTCGGCTAGAACTACAAAGTCAAAATCATTAACTAAGATTTTGCATTTAGGCATAGATAATTTACCTACATCAACTTCACCATTACTATTGTCAACACTCAAGATTACTGTACGCACAACTTCAGTTTCTTTTTCTGCATTGCGAGTTGATCTACAAACTCAAGCATAATGTCCTTTGACTCCACACGTCATGCAAATAGATTCTCTGGCATAACAATGAGAATTAGTTGGCAAACTCTTAGAGAAATTACATGTACGTGAATCTTTCTCAGAAGTTTTAGATTTCTCAGGAGGAGAGATCTTAGCTACATTTTCTGAACACTCTAGATTTTCCACTTCAGTTAGAGCATAAATTTCACTGGACCCCTCCTTCTTGTCATCTGGACTCTTCCTCATTTCCTTCACCCAGGAAGAAATATTTTCCATACCCTCAACAATTGCAACAGCTTCAACAAGCGTAGGACTTTTAGACAAAAGTTTCTCTTGCACCCGAGTACTATTTGTGCATCGCACTAATTGATCTCTGACCAAAGAATCAGAAAGATCTCCAAACTCACAGGTTCGTGCTAAAGTTTTAAGCGATGCAACGCAAGTTTTTACTCGTTCATTGCCACCTTGAACTTTGGTAAAGAACTTATGCCTCTCGAGAACAACATTTATGCGAGGACCAAAATACCTCTCTAACATCGTCATGGACATTTCATAAACGTCATTAAGTTTGCCTTCTCCTGTTCCAACAGGAATAAGATCCATACTATCATAGATATTTCGTCCCTCAACCGCCAAGTTATGCAGTAGAATGGCTTGTTTTCTATTAGCTGAAAAGTTTTCACCACCAATGGCCACAATGGAAGAATCAAATACATTTCTCCATCTTTTCCACGGAAGAATAGGGTCACCCTTTTCAGAAAGGAATGCTGGAGGTTGGGACATACTTGTTGAGGAAGCCATCTTAGACTATGTCAAATACAAGGCAATATGAGTGTAATAATATTTAAAACAGTATACAACTATAAAGAAAGTTATTGGTTTTATCTGATCTGACCACAACTTGTGGCTGAACTATAATGTGTGAGGAGAAAATAATGTAGTCACGTTTTCAAGATAAAAGAAATAAATTAAAATAATTATTGTAGTCACCGTAGTCTAAAATTGTGGAAAAGTAGACACTGTAATTCGAAGTGAAAATAACAAGTCAAAATAAAAAATGTAGTCACGGTAGTCTTGAGAAGCTTAAAAAGTCACACTCAATCTGTCACATTACGTAACGAGAGTATATTGCATTACCGCTCGTAGTCACATGAAGAAAGATGTCCCAGTGCGTGACTAATAATCTCTGAAAATAACTTGGATCGATATCTTGAGGATCGTCACTTGTTTCACTTTAAAAAACAAATAACTGGCGGTCACGCAAGGTCACGCTGCGCGCCGCCAACGTGATGACGATTGTGATGACGTCTTCACCATGAAGCAGACAAGGAAGCGCATGCAGATGTGATCGTGAGCTACCTTCGCAATCAGAACGCCGCTGCTGTCCGAAAAAGTCGGGCGGTGACGGTTGGCAAAATTCAACAACGAAGGTCCGGGCAGGTAGACAAATAAATAATCCTACCTTAAAGCAGTACAGCGAAAATAATTTTTGAGTTGAGAACAGTTTGTTAGATCTGATGATAGGAAGTACTCTCAGTTTAACGTCTTGTACTCGCAATTTAGAGATGAATCAGCGTGACAGTATCCATGCTTCTTCATGGGGTAGAAACAATGTTCACCAAAATATCCAACGAGCGGTAGGCTAGACCCAAAAAATAAAGTAGTCCAAAAAGAATTTTCCCAAAGCTTAGTGGTTTCAAACAGTCGATAAAAGTCCTCGAAGAAAGTAGGGAAATTGATGCTGAGAGTGCTTGTGCCCAATCAAGCAGGACAGTCCATCGTCGCCAGTGTAATAAAGAAGATCCTTACCACACTGATATATTGTACTTGTGGTTTATTAAGTAGTTATCTAGATTCAGCATCAACGGTCCAGTCTGCAGCTCAGCTCTGGAACAAATGTCCTACACCTACATGAACATTCCATGACAGTTAAATTCTACTGAGCAACATTCTTAACTAAATTACAACACAGACTCCCCCTTCCTGAGCGCTCTATTTAGAGTGTGGCATAGAAATCCAGCCGGTGTGGCTTTCACTATGTCTGGACCAGAGGAATCATCCGTCCATGCCTCCGTAATAAAAGCCAACTTTATGTCGCACTCTTCAATGAGCCTTGAGCATTCCATGCTATGCTTGACCAATGATCTCGCATTGAGCAAGACGCAGTTGATTGTTTGAGGATCATGGCCAGCAGACCCTGTCCTTTTCTCGCCATAGCTGATATGGGCTGGTATAGGACTTTGGGAAGGGTCATTTTACAGTTAGGATACATAGCTAGACGCGGTACTGGTGAGTGGAAGGAAAGGCAAAGGCAATCCCTACCCTTATCAGCCCCCTTAAGTTCTAGCAGAGTTTCTTTAGTATAGGTGCAGATGGGAGGCGTACCTGACCCGCCACGACCAGGGGTCCTGGCACTGAGTGCGGTCCGAGCGCGGATGGGCGCAGACAGGCTTGCCTTAGGTGCGCCTTCGGTGCGCCAGCTGCGCGCACGCGCCTGCATCTACCTTTAAGTCCAGGTCAGGGAAAAGCCTAGTTTCAACAAAAAAGTACTGGCACAAAGTAGCAAAGAACTTTCTTATTACTCTGGACTAGGTGGGAGGAAGTGTACGCTATCACAGACCTCCAATGCTCGTCTACAAAATCTGAAGACAACCCATCCAGAATGCTACAAACTTAACCATTAAAATAGATAGAAAAGTGAGAAAAAGAGAATGTGTAGTCAGTCCACAAACAGATACACTCTACAGAAACCCTCAAATGGTGACAAGGTGAGAAAATATGTAGAGAGAGAGAGAGAGTACCTCACGTGCGCACCACCAGAGGAGCTACTGGTTGGTTCTCACCAGCTTGCCCACGTTTATTTCATCATCGGTCACTCTCTCTCGAGAAAAAGGTGTGCAGTGTCCAATGGAAAACACAAGACACAAGACAGTGTAATGTGAAAAACACAACAAACAAATAAATTGTGCAGACAACGACAAATATAAAAATAGTGAAAGTGTATAGACTCACAAATGATTGTTTTATTCTGGTTAGGAGTCTATCACTCTGTTAAAAACCACAGCATGTTGCATACCTTAACAATGACGGCCAACATGTTTCATTGCCAATAGAGTTTGTGGCAAATTCATCAGGGCAAGAAGGGGTCAAAAAATCACCTTCTCAGGACACACACCTTTAAAAAGACTAGTTGTGGCTATGGGCCCACGTACCAGCCACCAACCAGTTGCAGGGGCGTACTAAATTTTAAACTATCGCCATCCTGCTCAGCAAAGCACGACCGGCGTTGGTGCCTGCACCCTGTCTCTTGTACAACCAGGCGTCACCTCTGACGCCTGGTTGTACAAGAGACAGGGTGCAGGCACCAACGCCGGTCGTGCTTTGCTGAGCAGGATGGCGATAGTTTAAAATTTAGTACGCCCCTGCAACTGGTTGGTGGCTGGTACGTGGGCCCATAGCCACAACTAGTCTTTTTAAAGGTGTGTGTCCTGAGAAGGTGATTTTTTGACCCCTTCTTGCCCTGATGAATTTGCCACAAACTCTATTGGCAATGAAACATGTTGGCCGTCATTGTTAAGGTATGCAACATGCTGTGGTTTTTAACAGAGTGATAGACTCCTAACCAGAATAAAACAATCATTTGTGAGTCTATACACTTTCACTATTTTTATATTTGTCGTTGTCTGCACAATTTATTTGTTTGTTGTGTTTTTCACATTACACTGTCTTGTGTCTTGTGTTTTCCATTGGACACTGCACACCTTTTTCTCGAGAGAGAGTGACCGATGATGAAATAAACGTGGGCAAGCTGGTGAGAACCAACCAGTAGCTCCTCTGGTGGTGCGCACGTGAGGTACTCTCTCTCTCTCTCTACATATTTTCTCACCTTGTCACCATTTGAGGGTTTCTGTAGAGTGTATCTGTTTGTGGACTGACTACACATTCTCTTTTTCTCACTTTTCTATCTATTTTAATGGTTAAGTTTGTAGCATTCTGGATGGGTTGTCTTCAGATTTTGTAGACGAGCATTGGAGGTCTGTGATAGCGTACACTTCCTCCCACCTAGTCCAGAGTAATAAGAAAGTTCTTTGCTACTTTGTGCCAGTACTTTTTTGTTGAAACTATTGTTGATTGGAGGGCGTTCTGGCACTTGTTCCCTCTTTAGCTCCCTTGTTTGATTGAATACAGGGAAAAGCCTAGTCTGCTTACCTGTAACTCCCCAAGATGGCGGTCCTGCCCGACTCCACGAGTCTGAGAGCGATGTGACCACCGCCTTCCCACCCTCGTGAGCAACCACAAATGTATCAGCCCAGTGAGCAGCAGCAGCTGAATTAAAAACAGGTAACAAAACACAGTATCAGTAAAACGCTGTTTAAAATCAGAAGCTGTTAAAATGCCAGACGTAAAATGTGCAAAATACGATGGTGTGCAAAATAGGGCTGAAGTACCTCAATAACCTCCCGTTTGCGACCGGTTTTTACATTGATGCATGTGCCTGCAAGTGCCTTCTCCTACCTATGGATAAGATCCATAGGTCACAGAAAGAAGCCTTGCTTCACTACATTGACGCTGAGACGGCATTCAACCGTGTTCATTGGCCTTATTTAATTAAAACATTACGGAAATTTGGTTTCAGTGTGAGGTTCTGCAACTGTAAATGTAAATTGTAAACTGGCTTCAAAGCATCTATAGTGCTCCTTGGGCTTTGGTTATAGTCAGTGGTATATCATCCTCTTTATTCCCTATATAACACAGCACTCCCCAAGGCTGCCCCTTATCCCCTCGTCTCCGGGATTCCCTTCGGCAAAGATCATCATCTGATCATCTTGTATGCTGACAATGTCATCTTGTCCATTACAAAACCGATGTCCTTGCTTCCTGCATTGGTGATAGAGCTTCACATTTTTGGGGATGTTTCGGGATTAAGGGTAAACAAGCAAAAGTCTAAGATCCTGAACCTTTCTGTCACTCCCCCTCACGAACGTGCCTTGCGGTCCCAATTTTCCTTCGAGTGAGCAGTGGACATAATACCCTATCTGGGCCTTTTGCTTGCTCGGTCTAGCTCTAAAACAGTGGCTACCAATTATGTCGCCCTTACCTCTCAAATGCGTGGAGACCTGGAGCCACCTTTGTCTCTCCTGGATGGGCAGAATAGCGGCCGTCAAGATGACCATCCTCGCACGCATTCTATACTTGTTTCGGAAATTGCCTCTGACCCCTCCCCCTCACGCGATTCGCTCCCTTCAGCTGGAGATCGAAAGATTCCTGTGAGACAGGAAGAAACCAGGACCTCCACAAACACCTGCTCTACCACATATAACAAGGGGGAGGCCTGGCGGTGCCCCTACTGCTTCGCTATTACCAGGCAGCCCATCTCAAGTTCCAGGTGGAATGGAACCGCCTGCTTTCTAAGAGGCACTGGTCCTTTAAGATCAGGTGGTTGAAGGTTATTGCTCCTGAGGCTTGAGCCGGGAGGTTATTGAGGTACTTTGGGCCCTATTTTGCACACCAGCGTATTTTGCACATTTTACGTCTGGCATTTTAACAGCTTCTGATTTTAAACAGCGTTTTACTGATACTGTGTTTTGTTACCTGTTTTTAATTCATTTGCTGCTGCTCACCGGGCTGATACATTTGTGGTTGCTCAAGAGGGTGGGAAGGCGGGGGTCACATCGCTCTCAGACTCGTGGAGTCACAGGTCAGCGGACTAGGCTTTTCCCTGACCTGGACTTAAAAGTAGATGTAGGTACGAGCGCACATCATTATTGCTCCTGAGGCTTGAGCCGGGAGGTTATTGAGGTACTTCAGCACTATTTTGCACACCAGGGTATTTTGCACATTTTACGTCTGGCATTTTAACAGCTTCTGATTTTAAACAGCGTTTTACTGATACTGTGTTTTTTTACCTGTTTTTAATTCATTTGCTGCTGCTCACCGGGCTGATATATTTGTGGTGGCTCAAGAGGGTGGGATGGCGGGGGTCACATGGCTCTCAGAATCTGCCCCTTTGCGACCGGTATTTTTGCATTTGGGATGCATCATCCCAAATGCAAAAATCGCAATTTAAGGAATCTCTAAATTGCGATTCCTTAAATTGCGATTGCATTTAAGGAATCCCAAATTGAGATTCCTTAAATGCAATGCATGAAAGTGAAAAAATTAGCGATTTTGCTAACAGGGGGAGCAAATTACCATGAAGTTGGACTTCATGGTAATTTTCAAAAACTTTGAAAAATGCACTTTTGTGCATTTTTCAAAGTTTCATGTTGCGCACACACACACAGAGCATGTGTGTGTGCAACATATGTGCACAGATCAATTTCAGGGGTGCAATAGGGTGTCATTTTGACACCCTTGCACCCTTGAAATTGCATGAGCAATTTGCGAGTACCTACTGGTACTCGCAAATTGCTCATGCAATCTCCAATTCATTCCTATGGGCCTGGAGGCCCATAGGAATGAATGGGACGGCATTCCTTAATTGCGACTCGCAATTTGCGACTCGCAATTAAGGAATTTGTAGGAATCGCTATTTTTATAGCGATTCCTACATGCATAGGCTTTTGCAATTCCTTAATTGCGATTAATAGGTCGAAATAGGGCCAGATGCTTCTTGGGCTTTGGAATTACCCAAAAACCCGCATTGAGTCCGCCAGGGAACCGGAGTCTGCAAAGGCATTATAGAGCCAGGTGTAAAGATTAGCTAATACCTGACAGAAGGTTTTGTGAAATTGTGGGCTAAAGCCATCCGGTTCTGGGGGCTTCAGTGGTTTTAGGTGTGCGGTGGCCGAAATCACATCCTCCATGTGAATTGGTTGTTCCAAGGCAGTTGCTTTGGTATCAGGCAAGGAAGTAAGGGCAATTTTCTGAAGATAACCTGAGGAATCCCCACTGAGCCCATCAGAGGCTGCATAGAGAGAGCCATGGAAGGCCTGAAATGCCATAGGTATTTCCTCACCAGAGCAGGTTTCAGTTGAGAGACACGTATGGATTGTCTTCAATGATGCCGAGAGCACTTTGCTACGAAGGTGGTGCGCCAACATGCAACCTCATCAAATACTTATGTTTGAGGTGCACTAATGCTTACTCCGCCCTATCCAAGTGCAGGTGTTTGAGAAGGATCCAGGCTTTCTCAAGCTTTATCCACACCCTGGGGGCCTCGGTTTACTTGTGTATGGCTTCGACTTCCATTACAGTCCGCTCCAAGCTTTGCCGTTTGTCATGGCGGCAACGATTTCCTAAGGCAGAGATGGCTATGAGCTCCCCCTCACCACTAGTTTCAGGGTAGAAGCCAGGGAGGTCTCCTCAGTGTTGTTGCAGCGTTGGTTAAGAGACAGTCTGCGATTACCTCTATAAGGAGTCTATCATAGTTTGAGATTGTAACAGGGTATTCTGAAGACACCAAGAGGAACTCCTTGGTTGGGTCAAAAGCAGCCAAAGAGATAGATGCAAGGGGGCATGATCGGAGAGTGAATGCAGCATGATGGATGATTCAGACACAATAGGTAGCAGGGCAGAAGTCACCAAAAAGTGCTAAATGCAAGCGTATGTCTTGTGTGCCACCGAATAATATGTGTTCTCCCTGGCAGAGTAGTACAGGCGGCACCAAATGTCCTGCTGTCCACAGTCCCCGATCCATTGTAGCCCCTTGGTCAAGAAGGCCCCAGGCTGGACAAAGTGCTGTCCAGAGTGGTCCATCATAAGGTTCATGTACCCACCCACCAAGACAGCTGCATCAGAAGTCTGAAGTACCGGGGCTAAGGTGCTCATTAGGAAGGATTCCTAGCGATCGTTGGGGGCATAGACGTTCGCCACAGTAAAGTGGAAAGTGCCCACCCTAAGTTGTAAGTCTGTGAGGCGTCCCTTGACCCCTGCTATCATGGACAGAGTTTCTCACTTAAAACCTAAGACATGAGGACAGAATTGGCACAAGAAACAGCAAGACTGCATTCTACAAAAATCTTTAGAGAGTAAGTGGGTTTCCTGTAAGAGACACACTTTCCACTACACACAAGATAGAACGATCCGCTTTAGCAATGCTTGATTAAATACAAGATGTACGTGAAAGAGTGAACCCTCACAAACTATGTGAGCAGAGTTTACATTTGGTACTATGTGTGAACCAAGCAGTTTTTTTTAAATGCACTAGATGGCTTTGTAAAAATGTAAAACATATCTGGCAAGTGGCTTAATGTCATGCATAACAACTTAGGCCAATTCTGGCATAGTAGCCAACAGCACTTTGCATGTTGAGGTTTTAAGCTCATAATGTCAGCATTCAAAGGAAAACTATAAACCCCACAATGCAACATTCTGTTGGCTGAAAATCCAGGAACAGCAGATGGTTTTAAATGCAGGGCCCTTGGACTTATGTGACAGTGGAGGACCAAATTGTGTGACAAGGTCAACAAAGGTATGCAATTTGCATGGCATTATGCGGCATAATAAATAGCAGTATTATTTCTGTATTTTGACATTTTAACTACTATTAAGTGACTGGGCAAGGATGCACCGCATAGTACCAGATTAACATCTGCAAACAAAAAGCAGCAACTGAAAGTTGACTGGCTTAATTTTGCAAAGGATCTGTCATTGCTCAGAATGACATGTGGGTCTTTTTTTTGTTTAATAATGTTTGGTCCATTTGAGCTAGAAACAGAATTTCAGTTTTGCAAAAATGTCAATTCATGCAGCAGAAGGTGCATTATGTGGCAAGTAAGGAAAAATTATGATTATGTAGAAAACTCTGTAGCTGCAGAAACACAGAATTCTAGTGGCCCTGATTATATGTCATACAGCCAATTGTCAAACTTATCCAATTCAAAATAAAATTTAGTTCCTGACTTTCTGCCTTTTTTCTTGTAGGGAACCAAGTGTTAAATAGCCCAGTGGGTGACAGGACAGACAGAGGGGCATATTCTCAAGAACGCGTGATAACTACTGCAAAAGTAGCATAACGCAACCCTCCACATCGCAGTCCATCGCGGGAAAATAACTCTGTGTCAACGTGGTATTCCCAGGCCGGTGGCAACATGCGATAGTCCCATGACAACGCGTCAAACGAAGGCGTTAAAATCAACACGACGCCGCAAAAATGCTAAACACCAACCCGAAGAAAGCGGCGATGACGGCAATCGCGATACAAAAATCTGCGAAAACCAGTCACAGGCTTGCAATCCCCTCTCGACATGTGGGATAATGCACTACAAAAGGTAAAAAAAACACATACAAAAGCCAAACAACAGCGAAGCACAATGGAGTCAGCCGGAGCAAGTGCAGAGAAGAACCAGGACCCCACAAGCACCCCGGAGGACCAGCCTGGTACTTCAGGGTCAGGGAAGGGCAAGGAGAAGAAGAGTAGGAAGAAAAGGTTCAGTCGGCAGGAAAACAGGATCCTGATAGCGGAGGTGATAGAACACCATCAACTACTGTTCGTCACCTCCACTGTGTCACTGGCAACTAAAAATGGAATATGGCAGACCATCGTGGACAAGGTGAATGCAGTTGGAGTGCTGAAGAGGATAATGGACGAGGTCAAGAGGCGCTGGAATGATGTCAAGTGCAAAACCAAGTAAAAACTTGCAAACAACCGGAAGGCAGCAATGCAGACTGGAGGTGGCAGTCCAGCTCCTCAGGAGGAGCTGGACGAGATGGAGGAAATGGTGTCCACAGTCATCAGTGGGGAGACGGTGGCAGGAGTTGGGGGACCAGAGACTGCTCAACAGGACCGGACACAACAGCAACAGGGTGAGTAACGACCAGGGACTGGGGGGAAGGGGGAGATGTGCACAATGGCACACATGCACAAGTAAGCACAGCACATCATCAGAAAAACCATGCCCCAGACCCCCAACTCCCACCAAGATACCAATGCACCCACGAATGCCACATCCCAGCACTGTAGAAGCACAGAAGGCAGAGGCACACCGCATGTAAGGGATCAGGAGCAGCCAAGTCAGAGCTGCAGGGGCGAATCCCCCAAAATGTGAAACACAAACACATGCAGAGCACAACAACATTGACAATGATGTGGCACAATCCACAACACGTCCACAACAGAACAGGGGACACAACTGGTCCCGCTTGTGTGCAGTAACTGGCCAATCACATATGGCATCGCAGGTAAATGTGAGTTGACAATGTACAAGTACAAACACACATCCGTGAAGTGGTCGAAATGTCCACTGTCCCACATCACATAGGCAGCTTCCCACAAACAGTCCCAATGTACACTGTCATACAGACTGCATGTAAACATGTTCAATGCGTTAACATACATGTGAACACAATGTTCAACTGCATTTCCCCTTCACATTGCAGAGGGAAATTCAACACCTCCTGCAGAGCAGTCCCAATCTCTCTTCTCTGATGATGAAGAGGACAACCAGACCTTCGACTCCGACGCCCTCCAACAGCTCGTGGAGAGTCTCCGGAGCCCACTTCCAGGAGCAGGTCAGCCCAGATGCTACAAGGAGAACCCACCCCCTGCACAGTACACACAGCAGGCAGCACCCACCACCATGGCTGACTCCCAGGACCCCCACGACCAACACATGGCCTTCCAACTCCGTGTGTTGGGATGCCAGGAGAAGCTGGCCAAACAGGTGCATGTGGGGTTCGACCGCATGGCAGACAAACTAAACACCATACGTGGGTGTCTAAGTCCCATCAGGGTCCACTCACAGTTCTTAACGGACACCGACAGTCTGCTCCATGCTCTCCAACGAACATTGGCCGACATTGCCAGGGTCCTGACTCAGAGGCAAGAACGACTGTCCAGTCATAGTGGCTCCAGCGAGCTCGCCCGGGAGTTGGGACTCATGCGGAGCCTCATAGAGGACAGGGAGCTGAAGCGTGCGGAAACATCGGCTGACATGGCTGCACACCAGCGAGAGATAGCTGGATCCCTCAATGCCATAAAGACAATACTCATGGCATTGCTGCCACAAGGCCTGGCGCCGATGCATGCTGCTGCTACCACTCCATCCACATCTCCGGCCCCTGAGGTGTCACTGCCACACAGTGCTGGAGGCAGAACACCACCATCCATATGTGAGGCACCTGAAACAGCAGAGGACGAAGATTCGGATGAATTTGGCCTCGTGGTCATAAGGAAGTGGTAGCATCCATCTCCACCATATGGCCTGTTACTGCTTGGTTCTGCCCTCAGCATCATCCCCTTCCAGTGTCCCCGATGCATTCTGCGACACTCACCTTGGGCCTCGACATGGATTGCCATATTCTGTTTGGTCACCAATGACACAGATATCAGACTGTGGACTGAACTCCTCCACTACTGAGGAACATGTCCTTCACAGAAGGACTCTGGCTGGCCCGCCACGGGCTGACGCTGCAAGGTGGGCTTTGCATGGCCCTGTACTGCTCCACATACAACACTCCATTGAATGTGCATTAAACATTCATTTTCACAACGATGTGTCATGTCTATGATCTTGCAAGTGTGGAGGCATGAATGCATGTAGGGTTATTGATTGCACCCTACGTCCATGTTGCTTATGTTGTGGGACTCGGGCGAATTAGGGGCACCTTCTGTGCTGAGCGGGTATGCAGCCTGCAATGATGTGCCGTCTGGGCGTTCCGGAATGGTGGCATTGGTGTGAGCCCTGCTGGACCGCAGTGTAGGCCTGAGCCAGCGGGAAGTGTGTGCCTCCCGCCACGTGGCGTCACCTCACAGTTCACAGAATTAGTGGCACCTATTGGGCTGATCGGGTGTGTAGCCTGCGATGATGCCCTGTGCACTGATGTGTTCTCTGCCATTGCGAAATCAAGACCCAGAATCATGTGTGTGACCTGGTGGCCCGCGGTGCGTGGCTGCATGATGTGGAGGGTGCCATGGTCGCGGGCCACGGGCTTGTAGATCCAACCGGCACGTGGTGGGCCCTCTTGGAGACACACCGGTGGCGGAAGGTGAGCAGTAAGGCCTGGTCGCGCAGGGGCGGGCAGTCTCCGCTGGGCGGTGGGAGGGGCTGGGGTGCAGCAGCCTGTGTGCGCAGGGGCGGGCAAGCGATGATGGCGTGTGCTACTGTGTGGACTCTGCCATTCATGTCTCTGGCAACTGTTTCAGATGAGTGACTGGGGGGACTGCAGTGTGTGCCGGCACGTGGTTGGAGACACACCTGTGGCTGCAGGTGAGCAGTGGGGCCTGGGTCCGCAGTGTTGGCACTATCTCTTTCTCTCTCCCTCTTTTTTCTCTCTCCCACTCTTACTCTCTCCCTCTCTCTTTCTCTCTCCCTCTAGCTGTCTTTCTCTCTCTCCCTCCCTCCCTCTTTCTCTCTCCCTCTCTCTTTCTCTCTCCCTCTCTTTTTCTCTCTCCCTCTCTCTTTCTCTCGCCCTCTATCTTTCTTTCTTTCCCTCTCTCCCTCTCTTTCTCTCTCCCTCTCTTTCTCCCCCTCTCTCTTTCTCTTTCCCTTATTCTTTGTTTCTCCCTCTCTCTTTCTCTCTCTCTCTCTCTGTTGCTTGCCCTCTCTGTTCTTTGATGGGCGCATGACACACCTTCTTATCTGTCTTTCTGTCTTGCAGGCTGTGACTTACGAAATGCCTGGAGAAGACCCACAGTGCCTCTTCATAATTGTTTTTATTTGTTTCATCTGTAATAAAGGTTTTGTTTTGGTTATATGATGTGGATGTGTGCCCACACCTGTCTGTTAGGTGTTGTGGTTGTGTGACTTCAGGCGATTTGTCTGGGTCATGGTTTCCTGGGGTTGATGTGCATTCTCCTTGTCAGGATGGGGGGGGGGGTGGTGGGGTCCGGGGTGAGGGTTTGTGTTGTTGCCCTCTTGGTGCTCCCGGCTGCATGTTCAATTAAGGGGCATCTGCTGTTCTTCATGTTTGGCTATGAGCTGTGCTCCCTTGGCTGCAGTTGGTTGTCGTCCGACTTTGCACCAGGTCAGAACAGGTGTTAATTTCCTGCTGCTAACGCGCCTTATCACCTGTTTTGTGTTCTTATTGTAGATCAGGCTGGTCGTTGAGAATGTTGTGGAGTGGTATTGTCGCGGCTTTTTGCTCGGGAACGCCTTCTCTGCATCTCATTAGCGATAGCTGCTGGGGTCATCCGTGGCGATGTTTTTTGAGGGTGCTATCACAGGAAATCTGGTGATACGGGCTGTTTGCACCAGCTTGTGAACGGGGCGATAAATTTAATTGTGACGTTGGCTGTGCTTAAGTGCCGTTAACTCGGTGATAGCTCCTTGAGCATATGCCCCAGAGTCTTTCAAATGCAGATGCATGCATATCACTACTAACGGGCTAACATTAACATTCTTTGAATAATTACATGGGTGTGTTAAAAACAGAACAAAGAGAGCACCAGCAGCTAAAGTCTCTGAAGCAACACATAGAAAAACAATGGGACATATTTACTTTTTTGGACGTTGTGATGGCGACAGGGGCTTCGCCTTATTTACAAGGCAGCGTTAAGCCACTCAATGTGGCTTAACGCTGCCTTGTAAATAAGGCACCCTTTCACGTTATACTTAGAGTGAAAATGGAGAGCAATTGGTTTTGCGGTGGGCGTTCCACTGCAACGTCCATTGCTTTTAATGCTGCTTCATATTTACAAGGGTGGCGTAAATATGGGGCAGCATCAAAATTAAGACCACAGAAAACCTGGTCTTACCCTGGTGAAACAAGGAGACATTTTTATTTTCTCCTAATTTTTGCTGTTTCCATGAGTGCTGTGTTGTGTAGCACACATGGAAACAGCAAAACACCATTGAGTGACCCTTCCTGCGCATAAACAATCATTCAAAAACTGATGTTTTGCAACTTCTATGTGTGCTGCATTACGCAGCACACATAGAAGTTACTAAACGCCATTTAACGATTGTTTATGTGCAGGAAGGGACACCTGCCTGTACGTAAACAATCTTCCCCTTCAACGCAGGCCCCCTTGCACTATGATGCAAGGGGGCCTGCGTTGGTGCTAGGCAGCTAAATTTAGCGCCAGCGAAGGGGGAAACGCAGGGCTGCACCATATTGTTGTTAATATGGTAGATACCTGCGTTTCAGAAGTGGCGGACTGCAGCATTAAGCCAAGGAGGCTTCCATTGTAAATAGGCCCCAATGTGCTGACACCTGTCTTCCTCAGCCGATCCTCGACTTAGAGATTGGTGTGAGTTTGTTGGAGCCTGAAAAGGCCATACCTTGAACAAGTGCAGCAGAAAGCAACTTAAAAGCTGCCTTTTTACTTTCTCTTACTTTCTAAACTAGCACTGGGACACTCCCTGGACTAGCTGTGTGCTTTAGAAATCCTGATATTCATTCATTGATGCATTCATTCATGAGCTAGAGGTGGGGCTCTTCGATGGCTGTCAGTGCGTGGGTGTGTTGCCTTATGTAGTCTATTTATTGTTTAAAAGTCTATGAATCAGGTTTTCTGGCTGCAAAACTCAGTACAAAGACACTTTTTTATAAGATGGAAACGTATTTCTGACTCAAGTAAGAGGTTTAAAGACTCTTCCAAATTGCAAACAAGTAGAGGAGTGAAAGAAGTGATCCCTTGTACTTTGCGAATCACAATAGTGTATCAATGTTTTGTAAATTCAATTACAGTGGTAAACCATTGACCAGTTACAAACTCTGAAGTTGTGGTGGTAATTAATTCACAAAGGTGAAGCTGTCCCCATGGACCAGCTTACCCTTTGCAAATTGTGTTGAATGGTCTGGAAGAGTCAGCAATGGTTCAAGGGCTCATGGTCTGTGCTCCACTATGAGGTCCAAATGGAATTTTTTTTTTTAAAGCAACACCTGTCTCTTTAATGGATGTGCGCTACTTTAAAAAATGTCTCCTGTTTGTGGAAGCAAATGCAGGGATGTTGGCCTTCATAGCCATTCACTAGGGGTCACAAAAATATTTGAGCTATAGAGTTTTCTTCTTTGTGGTGACACTCACTAAACAGATTCATACCTAAATACTTTTTGTTGCTAATGTTTACAAATGTAGACATTTAGCTATAAGACTGCAACAAAAAATTCTGAAATTAAAATGACTCTGCCATTGTATTTTTAGGATCCATCCAGTAAAATACAACCTTTACATGATAAAATTATAGTATCTGAGAATGAGCGGTTGTGGATCCCCTAAATCTGAAGATATACCACTGCTCGTCATCTATAGATCGGCCTAAAAGGGACTTAGATTTCACTACAGGAGAAAATCCCCAGCTAGGTTTTCATGGAAACGCATTTAGAAGGACAGGAAGCTTTCATGTCCAATGTCAGGTAAGATAAGAGAAAATTCTACAAAGGATTTTTGAACCACTTGACCCTTGATATACGAGTTAGTAATGACCTGGAGTCAGTCATATAAGGTACCCGGTAGGACTAAAAAACCTAAGCGCATTTAAGGAAGACATACTGATATGATAAAGGTGAATGTTTGCTAAAAGCTCTGCTGAGTACAGTGTAAACCAAAGTACCATATTAAAGAGTCGAACATCTAAACTTTGTTAGTTATGGATCCTGTATATGTATTGTGTAAAGATAGTGTCACATCTATTCTAGTGCTTGAGATATATACAACTAATATTAATAGGGTTTTGGTTCTAATCGACCTAATCTATCTGTAATGAATTTCGACTGATTTCAATATCTCATATAGGTCTGCTACACAACTTCACCTTCTTCTATATGTGTGATTCACAGATGTTGTCATTGTGACCCCCTTTGCATTAGAAGACACCCATTAACACACCATCTCTCTTTCTCCCATCGGTCAGCTCCCCTGGTTTAATTCCACTCCCCATTAACACCCTTGCCATATTTTATTTCTCATCTACTTCCCTTCAGGCTCCCAAACCATCATTCAACTGCCTTCTCCAGGCACTCTCTTATCTGTTACATAGCCCAATTCCTTGCCATCAAATATCCTCTTCCTGCCCTTTCAAATTGCTTTTCCTACCGGTCCTCAAGAACTATGTCTCTTCTCCCTCCCTTGCTCAATCATCATATTCAAAGACTTTATTCTTAAATTGGTACCTAGACATACCTAGGCATCCACCTGGCTCTGGATGGAGGAGACATGATTTTTTGACAAAATAGCAAATAAAAAACATTTTTATACAAAACTATTGTGTCAAGAATATCGGGATGTCAAAAATTATGGTAGACCGAAATATCGAAGGCAAGAATATCATTTAGGTGTTGTTTTTAATAGCATTGTAAAAAATAAGGAATTTGAAAATATCACTGTATACCATATTGTTTGTAAGTGTTACTTTGTATGTATTTTATTGTAGTGTTTGCTTTATATGTTTAATATTTTTTGTATGTTTAGTAAGATAATTTAGTTTTAAAGTGTGGACTTTTAGTTGTATTAAAGTGGAAAAATAATGTATATATAATTGTTTTTTGTAGCGGGATGTTGAGTTATTAGGGGATAAGGTTGGGGAGATTTTTAAAAAGTTAATATTTTAATTTAAATGTAATGTTAATTATTTTAATGGTATGCAAATTAATATTGCAAAATGCATACATTTATTTTGTTATATCAATTTTTCTAACAGTTAATAATGTTTTTGAATGTACATATTAATTATATTAAATATAAAAACAATGAAATAATTATTTCAATTATAATAAATTGAAACATTTAAAATATATCAAAAATAATATTAATAATTTAAAATATTTGTACATTTTTACAATATTTCTTTATTTAATATTTTTTGTAAATCAATTTTGACAAAAGTTGAATTATTGTTATGGATTTGTTAATGTTGACAATTCTAAAGCTATATTAAATCAATTGTTTGAAAATAGTTTAATTTTCATATTAAGTTTTGAAAAGTTTTCTAATTAACTTATGAAAATAGAATAAATATGTATTATTTATAATTTATATGTAATTGTCACCCCTTTAATGTCCACCACCTGCCTCAAATTGGTATGGACTGGAGTGGAATAGAAACTGTCACCCCTAGTATATGTTACCCCTTTAGTGACTAATACTTTCTTCAAAATGGTTTATGTTGGAGTAGCAATAGTAATTTCCACACCTTTAGTGTTCTTCACCTTCCTCAAATTGGTATAGATTAGAGTTGAATAGTTACTCCTTTAGTGTCCAGCACATTCCCTAAATTTGTTTTGAGTGGAGTGGGAATAGGAAATATATCCCTTTAGTGTCCAACACCTGCGCAAAATTGGTTTGAATTGGAGTGGGAATAGTAAATGTTACCCTTCTAGTGCCCAGCACTGTCTTCAGCATTGTTTATGTTGGAGTGGGAATATTACGTGTCACTCCTTTATTGTCCAATACTGTCCCCAAATTGGAATAGTTTGGAGTAGGAATAGTAACTGTCACCCCTTCAGTTTGCAACACCTTTCCTATATTGGTATAGATTGAAGTGAGAATAGTACATTTAATCTCTTTAGTGTCCGACACCTTCCCCAAATTGGTTTAAATTATAGTGTAAATAGTAAATGTCACCTCTTTATTGTCCAACACTTTCTTTACAATGGTTCACATTGGAGAGTGATTAATAATTTAATCATTTTAGTGTGATATACATTTTTACTGTAATTCTATATACTAGGAGTAGTTTATGTAATTTAATTAGCATTCTTTGTGTTTAGGAAAATATTTTACAAAGTTGTTAGTTGTATATTAGTAATAAATACAATTATTAATTACATATTTTAATAGAATAAACAGAAGTAACTAATTTTTCAAGTTGTATTTATTTTTATATAGTTTATTTAATGTAGATTTTAAAATTTTAAACATATTTCTAATTAAAAATAAACATTTATATATAGATGAATAAAACTCTTTATACATTTGTATTATTAAATAAACAACGGAAATCATATTTAAATAGTACTGTATGTATGTTGTAAATTTTCCAGGTTTTTTTCTACTGTATTACACTTTTTTATATTTCTCATATATATATATTTTCAACATAATTTTTTCCATAACTTTTTTCTATGTATAATAATAGTATATTTTTATAATAATATTTAGTTTATACTAAACCATTAAAAAAAAATTGCTACCTTTTTCCACAGTTTTTAATACATTTATTCAACATTATTTACCTATTTTCCCTTTAATTTCTAGGGGAAACAGTCTTTTTTTAGCTTCATTTAGTTACCATTTTCTTACCACTATCTTCTATTTTGTAGTCTGTGTTATTTTTTTGTCTGCTTTCAAGGATACATGTCACAGTAAGGTGCTGCTATCCGTCAGAACAGGTTATTTCTTTTTAAATATTTTTTTTAAGGTTTTGAGGGTAGGGGAGGGTTAGAAGTTATGTTATAACATTTGAGGGTTTTTTGTTAATTTAGTTGTATTAATTGTAGTGTTTTGAACTAGTGTTTAAGTTTGGCTTTTCGTACACAGGTTTAGTAATGTGGCAATATGTTATGTTATACTATGTTATGTTACTTTCTAAATGATGATTATGTGTAATGTATATGTGCAATGGGAATGTAATGTTTTTTGCCGGTGGGTTTTCTGTTTTCTTTGCAGGTTTTTGTCTATGTACGTGTCCTCTGGTGATTGGGATTCACCATTTTTTTAAAGGAAATCGCCTTTGGTTTAGAAACAATATTTTTCACTTTGATTTCCCTTTTTTTTGGGTTAGCATCAGCGTTTCTTTTTTAAACACATGTTGTTTTTTTTTTCAGGGCCCCTAGATACTTTCGATTACTTTGGGGGATCTCTATTGGTTTGGCTTTATTTTTGCATTTTTTGGGCTTTTCAAATAATACTATTCCTATTTTTCATGGATCATATTTTTAGACTAAGTGGATCGAAAGAATGATCTGCAGTTACAGAGCAGGATGTTATATTTTTTTATTTGTTTTGGGTGGGAAATGTTATATTTTATCATTTGTGTAATTATTATGTGATTGTTATTGGGAAATGTGTATTTTATGTTTTCTAATTATTTTACGTACTGGGTTGAGTTTGCTCTTTGGGCTTTTTGGTCGGGGAGGTTTCATAATTGCATTATCTATCTATCTATCTATCTATCTATCTATCTATCTATCTATCTATCTATCTATCTATCTATCTATCTATCTATCTGTCTGTCTGTCTGTCTGTCTGTCTGTCTGTCTGTCTGTCTATCTATCTATCTATCTATCTATCTATCTATCTATCTATATATATATGTATATATATATATATATATATACACATATATATACATGAATGAATAAATGAATAAGTACTTATAGAGCGCATGGCTACCAGAGGCTTCCCAGCGCTAGAGACAAAGCCACCAGACAATCAAGCGATCAGAAAGTTCCAGAGAACAGCAGAGTCTTCAGTTGTTTGCGAAAAGCGAGATGATTGGCCTCCAGTCGGATATGACCTGGGAGCTGATTCCAGCCTTTAGCCGAGATGAGGGAAAAAAGACGTCCCCCACTCTGAGTTCGGTATACTCTGGGAACTATGGCTAGATGTTTTTTCTCAGAGCGTAAACATCTTTTTGGGAGGTACGGAGAAATAATGGATTGGAGGATTGGCGGGGCCTTAGCTGAGAGTACCTTATGTGTGTGTATTATTTTATTATAGCAGTCCTAATTAAGATTGGAGTTTTATTTAAAAAGACCACACCAGTACCAGGACGGCCAATTATTTCGGCCCAAAGGAGCATGAACGAAAATCTTTCAAAATATGTAGATTTTTTCCTGCAACCACATGTGATCTCTTTACCTTCATACATAAGAGACACAACTGACTTTTTAAATAAGATCAAAGATGTAATTTGGCATCCTAACTATTTGTTAGTGGTCATGGACATTGAATCGCTTTATACAAGCATTAATCATGTGAATGGCTTGAATGCAACCAGTCATTTTTTGGAGAATAGAGATATCAATATGAAAGATCATAACTGCATATTGTTGGAAATAATTGAACTATGTTTGATGACTAACTATTTTTTATTCAAAATGAAGTATACCAACAGGTGAGAGGTGAGGCGATGGGGGCATGCTTCTCTCCCAGCTACTCATGTTTGCATGTGGGCTGGTGGGAGAAGCATGTCATCAAAACAAAGCACCAACAGTGGTATGGTCACATAGTTCATTACTGGCGTTACATTGATGACATCTGTTTGGTCTGGAATGGTTCGAAAGAGGAGGCTGTTGAGTTTGTAGGAGACATCAACTCTAATGATTTGAATTTGAAATTTACAGCCTCCATAGACAGTTCCAGAGTTGAGTTTCTAGATGTGTTGTTGTACATTAATGAAGGAAAATTACACACTAAACTACACAGAAAAACCACCGCTGGAAACTTTACATGCAGACCGTTCACATCCACGCCACTTAATCAACAGCATACCTTATGGAGAATTTATTCGGATTTGGAGAATCTGTAGCTCAGATCTGGTCTCCACTGAGTTATGTTAAGGGGTCTTGTAAAGCGCCTGGTTACACTAGGACAGTGTGTCCCCGCGCTGCGGTGTAGTAGCAAGAGCAGATCCTAAGGTCTATGTGTGGGAGTGTCAAAGGGATGCTTATTGCAGATTCCTTGATCAGGGGTACAAGAAAACTCTTTTGACCCAAGCCTTAAATAAAGCCAATAGTCTGCCAAGAGAAACATTGCTAAAGCCAAAATCTAACTCTGTTTCTAACAGAGATTGTGGACCCAATAATGAGGTACATACTATACGATTGATAACTACCTTCAGTGAACAAGAGGATAAAATACGCAAGATCATATATTCAGAATGGCCAATTGTATTTACTGACAATATTCCAGGTCCGATCTTACCTAGTTTGCCTGCTATTACTTTTAGCAGGGCTCCCTCTATGAGGGACACTCTAGTGAAACAGATGCCAGAAGTGAAAATCAAAAGTACCTGGCTCACAAAAACAGGCTTCTTTAAGTGCAATTCCTGCCGTGCTCGCACATTCGCTAAGAATGCAACGCACTATAAGACAGTGTTCAGTGAGAAGGAGATCGCTATTCAGGAACGTCTTACATGCCGTATTGAATATGCTATCTACAAATTGAAATGTACCTACAATTTGGAATACATTGGTAGTACTAAACTCCCAGTACATAAACGCATCCTTCAACACATAAGGGCCATTGTAAATTCTGACCATAATTATCCAGTCGCCAGACACTTAAATCAATTCATAACAACAAATTGAATGATCTGGAATACACAGTTTTAGGGTCGGTTCCAATGCCCGGACGGAGAGGGAATTGAGATAAGCTATTAAGACAACGTGAATCACATTTAATTTTAGCTCCCGACACAAGAGTCCCTAATGGCCTGAATATGAGCGAGGATTTGCACAATGTTTTATGATGATGTTAGGATTATTCTGACCTATTTATGTATCGTCTTCTTGTTTCAATAATTGATGAGCATTGTCCGTTCATACATGTTAATTGAATATTGTATTCACTGACAAATTATCCAATTGTTTCTGTAAAAAGCGTCATGTTTATTTAAGTTGAATTTTATTATTATTAATGTTTTTTTCGGTGAACATGATATTGATAATTGCACTTGCGCTTTATGATCATTTAGGCTTAAATGATTTAGGTTTTCTCTAAAGCTGCTAGTGAACCAGTATTTTGCACAGCACTATTTTGCACTTTTTTCACTTTGCACTGTTTTTTAATGGACTATTTAACATATCCAGATATATGAATTTTATTAGGCAATTGTGTGAGATTGGACTTTTTTAATTCAGATTGGTTTGTAGCAGCAGGTTACTAAGAACTTGGCCAGATGAGTCTTTTTTTGCACTTGCACTTTATTGTTGAATGTTGATTCCTTCAAGGACTCGTGTTTACATCTTTTGAATAAGCCATATCTTCTTTTTTCATTAACTGGACCTTTGTTCAAATTTGGTATTCGTGGATGATTGAAGGATTATTTAGTCTTTGGGCTGCTACTTGGATCTATGGATTATCTGTAGACCATTTCTGATGTCTGAATTATTGTATAAATTCATTCTAGTATTTTATTTCTTGCCTAATTTTGCACCACTTATTCCTAGATGCAACATGTTTTCATGAGATGATTAATAGTGAGGTGTTATTTCATGCAACAATTAGTAGAGGCACTTGCCTATCACGTCGAGAATGCAATATTTAGAGTCATCGATGTTGTTGTAATGTGAGTGGTGAAATACACAGGATTATATAATATTATCATTATAATGTTTTATTATGAACAGTATGATTTATATTTTTATTTACATGATTTTAACACCTCATTGCAGTTCTTATTGGTAATTTATTGGCTGCATATTTATATATTTATGTATTTAGTTACGAAATACAAGGAATATGTTATAGTCTGTTTTCCATACAATTGAGCAGGGTGGCTTGTTTCTACAGGCAATTGTGCACTATTTTGTTTTTTAATGAGTTCCCTTTTGAGGAGACGCATCATGTGATCAAGCTCCCGGCGAGGAGCGAAACGCGTCATGGCAGGCACTATGCCTGTTTAATTTGTGGACATTCTATTTAATAAAATTACACTGCTGCATCCACCAACGCTGCGTGGGACTCTTTAAATTCCTTGAAGTATTTTAGGTCTGTGTCTGCACGTTCAGACAGAGTGAGTGTCAGGCAGGAGTTATCGTTTGATATATATATATATATATATATATACGTATATATATGTGTGTGTATTATTTTATCATAGCAGTCCTAATTAAGATTGGAGTTTTATTTAATATGTTGACTGATATAATAAAATAATATGCTTCTAATTTATATAAAAGGTCATTTGTCATGTTGATTAAGATTATGCTATAGTTTTGGGGAGTTTTTTAGGTTATTGTTTATTTTATAATATGCGTTTGGGTGTTATTACACCTGATTACGAGTTTGGCGGTGTGGCAGTGGGCTGCCACTCCAGCGCCCCGCTGCCATGCTGCCAAACCCTTACTGAGACCGCCTGCCGGATTCCGACTGGAATCCATGTTGGGTGGTCCTGCTTTCGTGGTCCCACAGCGGTGCTGTGCCAAGACTCTTTTGTGAGCCATAGGAAGGCATCGCCTTCTGACTGCCGAACTGGGGGTGCATGCAGATAGGCCCCCCCTACATGCATACCCTGGCTCTGAGGCAACAGGGGATACATGTAGTTTCCTCACCCCCACACTTTTCATGGCAGGCGCACCACCATGAGAACTTCCTAATATGCTTGGCGTTGCTGCAGCAACACCTCCAGCATATTGTGGGCCTCAAATAACTGCAAGACCACCAGGGATCTCGGATCCATGGCGGTAGCAGCGTTCTTGGAATACCGACAGTGCAGCGGACCACCAAACTCATAATTAGGCCCTAAGTGATCTACTCCTTTGTTGTTTATGAAACGTTTGACTTTAAATTGTAGTATGCTGTATATTCTTTTGGTTTGTTTGATAAGTTTAGGTGCAATTTGAGTTACAGATCACTCCATTTGCTGTTTTTGTAATACTTCTATAAAATATATGGAGTGTAGGTTGGGCTCTGATTAGTGTGGATTGGAAGGCATTGTGCCACCCTTCAACTATGTTGTTTCTTTTTGCTTACTGTTCTAGAGTGCTATCATAGACATTCTACCATCGTATTTGGAATTTGGGTTGGCTTCTGTGTCTGGTATGATGCAGTCTGCCAACCCAAGTATCTTCAAAATAGACAATTAGGGGTATTAGTTTGTGTTCATGTTGTTGGTAGAATGAGCTTTCAATTAGTTAATTGTAATTGTTAGCTACCTCTGTGATGGGGCATAGGCTAGTGCATTCTTTTTTTTAAATTTCAAAGCCAAATTGACTGTTTGTAGCCTATTTTACACTTAGTGCAGTTGGCTGGGGATGGCTCTGTAAGCTTTGATTGAAATGGTAGTAACAGCCGTGTATGGCTGTGGAGGTAAAGTTTTAAAATGGCTTGTTCAAAGTCCATGATAATGTTTTGTGGGTAGTAGTTATTTGTATTATGTTTAATGTGGGTTAAGAGTTCGTAGTAAGTGCTACTATGTTTATTTGGTAGTAGGATATATGTAAAGGGGATATTTGTGTTTTGATATTCACCATGCATGGTGTATATTTGAGTGAATGGTATGGGACACATTTTGAAGATCCCATCCATCATCCAGGTGAGAAAATGTTTTAGTATGTTATCTGCTATAGAAAGTATTAGGATTTGTCTAGCACTGTTTAGGTTGACATACAATAGGAAGGGTTCCTCATTATATGTCATTTTTAAGTGTTCACATATTTCTATATTATGGAGCAGGAGATGTATAGCTTGTGGCTTTTTTAGCTTGTGCAGTTAAACATTTTAAAATAGGTATAGGTGTAGTTGGCATGTGATAAGCTCAAGGACTTTGGAAGTATATCTTCTAAGATTTTGGTTGTGGTGCCCTGGAAGATAGTGCTTTCCGTTCTTATGTTCTGCAATACTGCCCTTACTTATATTTCTGTCACATTTGGGGGTGGTTGTGTTCCCTTACATCAGTTACAACATCATCTTTTGTAGTGGCCCTCATATGGCATGAATTAAAATATTATTTGGTACATTTCTTATTCACATTTCAAATTATATACTTTCTTGGTTGTAGGTGTAACCCATGTGACTTAGTACTTGCTTTCCTTTCTGGGATGTTATGTATCTTGCTCTTTCTGTCATTGTGTCCAAAAATATTCTAAATAATTTCAATTTTAAAAAGTTTATACGTTTTTTATTTACATATAAAATATGCAACTACTTTTATAATTTATACTTGAATATATGTTCTTCTTAGATGTTTCACAAATGTTTGAAACTTTTACTTTGTTTATTTTTTGATAGTTTGTAGAGTTTAAGGTCATTCTTTTTTTATCGCTTTAGGAGTAAGTTTCTATTTTATAATAATTTATATGTTGTTACTTTTTAATGCCTTTCTTCTGGTTTGTGACTTGTGTTGTTTTTTGGCAAGTTAGATGTTTTCAAAGTTGCAGTATTACTTCTTAGTCAGTATATGTAAAGAGATAGAAGTTGGAGAGTGTTTTGTTAATTATTTGCTATTTTTTATTTATCATTTTGATTACAAGTTTTAGTTTAAATGTTTCATTACTTTGCAAGGTAGTGGTCGAGCTGCAATATTTATTTTTTAAGCGTCTTGTCAGAGAATCTTGCAGCATTTGTTGGTTTTGAAGTATTTAGCTCATTACATTTGTTATCCTTTTACAGTGTTGTTTGTGTGATTGTATTGGGTAAGATTGTTTATAATTTTTTTATCAGTTATGTTCTTCTATGGTAAATGCTAATCTAGGTATTATTTATAATATTTTTATATATATTTTTTAAACCTTTTTATTATTACAATTAGAAAGGCACATACAATTCCGACAAAATATTTTTATATTTGATATCTATAAAAAATCAAAGAATACAGGGACGTTATAGTTAGGAAATGAATTAGAAAAAAACCTTAAAAACTCATTGAAAAAACCAAAGGTTACAGGACGTTATTGTTAGGCTCAGGTTTCTCTCGTACAAAACTAGAGAAATTCATCAGTTATAGTTAGCTGAGCTAACTATAACACATGCCCCCACAATGCACTGCTTATGACCTCACATATTACATCACTCATGACATAGGGCCCGATTCCGATCTCGTTCACAAAGCATTCCGACCGAATCGGTTCCGGAATGCTTTCCGGACGACTCAGATCGGGGGAGTCTGACCGAGCAAGTACGATGCATCCGGATGCTTCCGGATACGATTCGGTTGGGCTCCAATAGACTTCAATGGGAGCCTGTGTTCCAAACGTAAACAAAGACTGCCATTGAAAAAAGGGACGGCTGGGGAAAAGCATGCACCCAGTGATGGGCACCCCATGGTGCCTACCACACGGTGCATGGGTGGGAAGGGGGACCCATGGGTACCCCTACGGGCCTGATTCGGAGGGCCCCGAGTGAAGTGGGCCTGCTACGGGCCCCCAAAGACCGATTCCGGCAGCAGATTTGTTCTGGTCAAACTGAATCGGTGAGGCTGTCCGAATCGGTCATCATTTTTGAGTTTTAAAGAAGATTTTATTAAAGTTCATTTACAACATGTTATCAACAAAGCATAGTATTGAGACTAATCTCAAGTAGAAAAATAAAACGTCATATTTAAGAGAGAGCAGGAAAAGACAAGGGAGAGAGGTAGAAAAGAAAAAGGTAGAAGGCATCATCAAATATAGCAGAAGCAATTGCAATAGAAATGTAATCATTGCCACACAAAATTATACACAAAATTAAGAGTGCATCTGGCGTACAAAAACTCTTCCAATAAAGATATACACAATAGCTATAATTTAAACGATAAAAATATGCACATAAAACCATTAGGAATGTCATCATGGGGGTTTGGGAACTTCTTCTGTACACGGATTATGTAAGGGTAGGAGTCGAGCAGACACATCTAAGAAATCTGTGATGGGGAGCCATAATAAATCACGCTTAATAGCAAGTGTGATGGGGTAAACGTAGGCTCTATCGAGTCTGTGATGATAACAAACTCCATACCACCAAGCCTGAAAGGAGACATTCGAGGTATCCTTCCAAGATTTAGTGATTTGCTGAAACGCTACAGCTAAAAGTAAATCAATAATGGACGTGTTAGTGGTAAGAGAGGACCATATGTCTGAAAGACTACCTAAAAAGATATGTGAAAGTGTAAGAGGGAAAGAGGTGGAAAAAATCCTATTGATCTGAGCCCACACATCAGACCAAAATTTATGAATCCTCGGACACTTAAATAACATGTGCTTAAGATCCGCCCCTGACGCTGAGCAAGACCAGCAAGAGGAGGGAATGGAAGGATCAATTGTATGCAATTTGACAGGAGTAACCAAAAGTCTGTTGTAAATAAAAAATAACGTTTGGGTCGTATTTGCTGCTCTAGAGGTTTTCCTTATCTTAGTCCAGACCCTATGCCACAGCGAGACAGAGAAAGTGTCTTCTACATCTGATTCCCAGTCCAATTCTGTTTTAGATTTATCGCTAGTACTAGTAGTGTCTCTCAATTTTGCATATATCTGGGAGGCAGAAGAAGAAGCCAGTAAGCAAGGGATAGAGAGAGGAGAAAAGTTAGTGTGAGTGATGGAATCAGAAAGAACATTATACCTACTTTGCAAAACCTCACGTAAAAGCTCATACTTAGATGCATGTGATACATGCAGAGAAAAACGAGATTGAAGGATAGAAAAGGGAATACATGTGCCCTTGTCAAACAATTGATGAGTCCAAAGTATACCAAGATCATGCCAATCCCTCCAAAAAAGTATCTTATTTCGAAGTTTAATAAGAGGATTATACCACAAGGGAGATTGTAAAAAACGCGAACGGTCATCTAAGCCAGTTAGTATGAGAGGAGAAAAAGTTTTCCGAGAATTTTTAAGAATAGGGAGAGAGAATTTATTGGGAATATGGGACAATGATACAAATTCTTCAAAGGTAAAAGGATGAAAAAAAGACGATTCAATCTCTACCCACAAAGGCCTTGACTGGGCGTCGGATACCTGCTCGGATAATAAGGGGATAGAATGTTTAAGGAAAAATGAGGAATGATAAGAGGCAAAATCCGGAAAATTAACTCCACCCACCTGCTTAGGGCATTTAAGTTTTGCAAAGGACATTCTAGCCTTTTTATGTTGCCATAGGAATTTAGAGAGCGTAGAATAGATATTCTTATAACAAGACTTAGGGATATTAACTGGAAGGTTAGACAGGTAAAACAAAATAATGGGAACTAACATCATTTTAATCGAGTCTAGTCTTCCCCACCAGGATAAAAACAAGGGATGCCAACGAGTCGTAGAGTCTAGTAACAATGCTTGGAGGTTTTTAAGATTAAGTGCTACAGTGTCTTTAATAGAGGATTTAAACCATAGGCCTAAATATTTTATCTTAACCGGACTCCAATGAAAAGAAGAAGTCAAAAAGTCTGCATGAAAACAAAATTTATTCAGGGGAAGAATTTCGCATTTATCTACATTAAGCTTATAACCTGAGACTTTCGCAAAATTAGATACTTCAGATAAAAAGGATGGAATAGAGGACTGTGGATTGGAAATAAATAAGAGAATATCGTCTGCATAGGCAGAAAGTTTCAAATACTTATCCCCATATGGGAAACCAGTAATATCTGTATTCATACGAATTTTTATCAAGAACGGTTCTAGTGCCAAAATGAAAAGCAGAGGAGAGAGAGGACAGCCTTGCCGGACACCTCTGAAGAGAGGGAACGAAGAGGAGACGAGACCATTGGCCAAGATAAAGGACCTAGGAAAAGAATATAACAAAGAGACATAAGCAAGAAATTTCTGGCCAAAACCAAACCAAACAAGAACTGCAAGCATAAACTGCCAGTTAACCCTATCAAATGCTTTTTCAGCATCTAACGCAACAGCGGCTAAAGAATGCTGATAGGAATGGGATTTACTCAGCACATTAAAAAAGAGGCGAGTGTTGTCAGAAAGGTGACGACCTTTAATGAAACCACATTGTTCCTTACCAATTATGCTAGGTAAAATTTTATCAAGGCGGAGTGCAAGAATTTTTGCAAAGATTTTATAATCCAAATTGATCAAAGAGATGGGCCTATAATTTTTGCATAAAGTATGGTCTTTATTGTCCTTAGGTAGGAGACAAATTAAAGCCTCTTGAAAAGACCCTTCAGATTTTTTGGACGCTATAAAAAATAAAAATAATCGATGAAGTTTAGGAACAAGCAAATTAGCAAAATGTAAATAAAATTCTATCGTAAAGCCATCTGGCCCAGGAGCCTTACCTTTTTTGATTATTCGAATGGACTCTAAAATATCCTTAGAACCTATATCTGCCTCCAATGGGACAAAGTCAGTGTCTGGAAACGAAGGAGGAGGAATGGAAGATAAATAACGATCAATATCTGTTAACAGAGGAGGAGATTCCGGAGTATACAGAGTTTGATAAAAATTAGTGAATTCCGCCAGAATATCTTCATCTTTGTGAAGAATGAGATTCGATGAGGAGACAATAGACTCAATTTTTGTGCGCTCTTGCTTGACTTTAAGATACTTGGCAAGAAGATTGCCTGCCTTGTTTTGCGCACAATAATATTTGGCACTGGATTTAAGTAGGATTAGGTTAGCAGATTCCGTAGAGAGTTTGTTAAAGGAGAGTTTGGCCTTAAGAAGTTTATCTAAATCAGACTGAGACTTAGTTAAATAATAAGAATGTTCTAATTGCTTAATTTGCGTATTAATTAGCTGTAAAGAATGGGAAGCATTGCGCCTTTTATGGGAAACAAACGAGATAATGAAATCTCTAGAGGCAGCTTTAAAAGTATCCCATAGTACCTGAGGGGATATCAAAGGAGACTCATTTTCAGCAAAAAATAGGGATGAGAAGTCAAGGAAGGCTGGGGTGAATTTGGGATCTAATAGGAGAGAATTATTAAACCTCCATCTCCTGGTACCTTTTATGGGGGGAAGCAGATCAAGGCATAGAGAAACTGGAGCATGATCAGAAATTAAAATGGAACCTATTTCAGATCTGGTAATGTGTTGGATCAAGGCTTTAGAAACAAAAATGTAGTCAATCCGGGACTGTGAAGAGTGGGCTGGTGAATAATATGTATATTCACGAAGTGTAGGATGGCAGAGTCTCCAAGAATCAACAAGGGAGCGTTGGGATATAGTGGATGTAAATTGAGTATGAATGGAGGATGGTGAGAAACGTGAGTGTGAATTGCGGTCTAAGAGGGGATCCATAACCATATTGCAGTCTCCTCCTAAAATCAGATAATCATCAGAGGATTGCATTAACGAGACTAATATCTGGGGCCAAAATAATTTATCATATGTAGAGGGAGCATACAAATTAAAAATAGTTAGAGGGATTTTATCAATTAATACAGATACAATGACCCATCTACCCTCAGAATCATTGGTTTGACTTATAAGTTTGATATTTAACCGCTTATGACAGAGAATTGCAACACCATTACGTTTCCCTGAACCAGGAGAAGCAAATACATGACCTACCCAATTACGACGTAACTTGGCAACTTCAACTTCTTGTATATGGATTTCTTGTAACAGCACAATATCTCCTTTTAAATTTGCTAGATGAGATAAAACTCTTTGCCGCTTAATGGGGGAACCCAAACCCTTAACATTCCAAGTAAAAATATTTAACGACATCTAAATATATAGCTCATAACAATAATAACTCTTGTGTATAAGACAATCAAATAAATGAATACTCAGACAATCATCATATAAAAATTGGAGAGAAATAACATTGGCATGAGAAGAAAAATGAGAAGATGCAGCACAGAAGTTTAGGATAAGAGAATGAATGAAGATTAAGAAAATGTAAATAGAAAGAGATAAGGAAAAACGAGAGAGAATCAGAGATAAGAGAAGCAATAAACGCCAGGAACATAACTGAAAGTGAGATAAAAAGAAAACTAGGAACACAGTAGGAGAAAAAGAGATAATAAAGAGAATTAGAACAAGAGACAGAGAAACAACACTAGCAATATGTGTAATGTAACGGTAAGAAAAGAGGAGAGAAAAAAGGAACATGGAAGGAGGAGAAACTGAGAAAAAAGCCATAAGAGAATAAACATTACAAAGCAACACCGTTATGCGAGGAGAGAAACAAAGAACCAAAAGACATGATAAAAGAACGCAATATAATGTATCATAAAGACATACCACAGGTAAACATTGAGGATGGGGAGGGTGAAGCCACATAGGAAAAGGCAGCATACCAAGACGGACAACTCCAAGACTGACGAAGGTACGAAGGACGACGACCTCCAGGGACAATGAATAAGGCAGGAGGAAGGGAATCAATAATATATCTACAAAGGAAACAAGAAGAAAAAGTGTTAACCACCAAAGTTATGTACGGGACATAGAGAAGAAAATGCAAAAACCCAAGCATAACACAGAGGAACACAACAAAGGACAATACGTTGGCCGGATTTACGATCGAGACATGTCCATAGATTCATCTCTACATGTGTCCAAAAAATGCTGAAGAAGTGCAGGATCTTCATAATTAGTTGTTTTGTTTTGATACGTGACCTTGAACAGACATGGATGAAACAACCCATAACGAGCATTCAAGTTACGGAGAGCAGGCCTCATGTCCAAAAATTTCTTTCGGCGATCTGCCGTGGCTTTAGAATAGTCTTGGGCAAAAAATAAATTAGAGCCGTTCCAAAGAATCTTTCCTTTCTGCTTGGCAGCTTGCAAGACTTTAAGCAGGTCGGTATACTCCAAAAAATATAAAATAACACCTCTTGGCTTCCCATGAGAGGACGAAGAAGAGGACGAAGCAGAAGAGCTCGGAGTATGACCCAGGCGGTGAGCTCGTTGGATGTTGAGAGGAGGTGTGGCAGGAAACCCGAGAAGCTTTGGCAAAAAAGAGCGGAAAAATAACAAGGGGTCAGGACCTTCAATTCCTTCCGCAAGACCATAAATGCGTAGATTATTGCGCCTATTCCTGTTTTCCAAATTCTCCACTTGTTGTGACAGATGCATAATCTCCCTTCGCATAACAGGAATGTGATCTGTAGCAGCTTGAATAGAGTCAACATGAATTTCCAGGGCATCAACTCTCTTCTCAGTATTTGACCAATTATCCTCAAGTTGTTGGAGGCGAAAATTAGTCTCTGTCATGTATGGCTTAAGAGAGCGAATTTCATCCAATAAAAGTTCCATTGAAAGCGTAGGTGAAACATTAGGAGGAGAAGGAGGGTTGATTTTTGTTCTTTTACTCGAAGATGCAGAAGAGGCAGAGGGAATCTTAGAAAGTGACTTATTACTGGAGCATGAAGGAACGGAAGGCAGAGGCGCAGAATTAGCAATTTCAGAGCCGGGCTCTTCCACAGACTCCTGCAACACACTGTAAGGATTAGGGTCCGCCATAGACGAAGACTTGGGCTGCTGGGCGCCACCACGGCTAGTGCGAGGCATTGCCATACAATTCCAGAGATGGAACACCAAGAAATGCGGGTAAAATAGCTTGCTTCTGAAAAATTAGCCAATGAGGTGGAGGTGACTAACCTACTTCATTAATGTACCGAAAGCCAAAGTCAGTAATTTTATACCACGACGTCAGGAAGACATAGAAACCCAGATGCAAACAATTGGGGCCAAAAAACGCTCACCGTCAGTCACCTAAACAATGGATGTGAGGAAAGTCTTCAAGGACGAAACGCGGGAAACCGGCATCCAAAATGGCGGCCGCGGCGTTCACGGAGCCTCGATAGACGCAGGAACCAAAAAGCAGCCGATTCCGCTCTCATTTAGGCTGCATTGACGACTCAAATAGTGCAGGCAGAAATCCGGAGCATGATCCCACAACCTGGGAAGTTCGACATGAAGGAAGGCAGCCCTGGGGGAAGTCGAACGCACTACTCCGTCACGGAGCTCCGGTAGGCAGCGGCCATTTCCTTCGGCGTTCAAGCCACGCCCCCCCCGAATCGGTCATCATACTCGCTCATTCGGAACCCTAGTCCATAGAGCTGTACGAATCGGATCCGTAAAGGCTCGTCCTGTCCGAATGCCTTCCCGACCTGATTCGGTCAGCGCTAACAGTTTTCAGGCATCGTACTTGGTCGTTCGGAACTGGGGACAAGTCGGTCGGAAACAAGGGCTCCTGATCGGATTTGGCAAATCCGAATCCGATTCAGAGCTCTTCCGAACGACATCAGAATCGACCCCATGGTCAGTGACCTTTGGTTTTTCCAGTAAATTTATAAGTTTTATTTATCCATTTCCTAACTATAACGTCCCTGCAACCTTTGGTTTTTTTCAGTGAATGTTTATAGTTTGTTGAGTAGTAGTCGCTTTTGCAGAGTGGTGGAGAAAGGGGGCTGGGCCTCCAATCAGCTCTCAAGAATCCTGCTGGGTAGGACTTACAGGAGGTAGTAGGAGGGCTTCTTGGCCCCTAAGGTCCCTCAGGAGTAAAGTGGACTTCTTCCTCCAACCAGTAGTGCACCACGAGCCACATTTGCAGAGTAGTGGAGAAAGGGGGCGTGGCCTCCAAAGACCTCTTAGTTGGCCCCCAAGGACGACCTTTGGTGCCAAATACTCCTCCAAATGCCAAATACTCCTCCTGTTACCTCCAGTATGCCCCACACAGCGGGGTTGCTGAGACCTGGTAGGAGGGCATGCCCCTTTTCTCCACCACACTGCAAACGCACCTCCTGGAGCACTACTAGTTGGGGGATGAGGTCCCCTTGGCTCTTGTGGATCCTAGGGGGCCTTTGAGACCCAGGGAACTGCTAACATGCAGCTCTCCGGATCTCAAAACAAAGTCTGTTTCCCTGCTCGCTTGACAGTGTGCAGGGAAACAGACATGCTCTGCTTTCAGCAAGCAGAAGCATTTTTGCTTGCTGAAAGCAGAGTGTTTTCTATGGCTTGGCGGAGTGGTGCTATGACAAATTGCAATGTCACGGTGGTGACACATTGCAATAGCCAGCACTGGAGGGTGGCGTTCCCCATGGCCCTCTAGGGCTCATATTCAATTTTGCCCCATAGAGGTGGTGGTCCCTGGGGCTGCAGGGGGCTGCGCTGCCCGGCAACTGATAAAAATTGAAGTCCCGGGAAGGTGGCGGCTCTCAGGTCTGCAGGAGGGTCCAGGCTCCCCCCAAATTTTTAGCTGCAAAGCCCTGGGGAGGTGGCGGTCCCCGGGCTAGGAGGGAGGGCACCCTCCATTAATTAAAGAAACAAGCCCCAGTGAGGTGGTGGTCACAGGGGTCTCCGGAGTTTAATTTACCCCTAGGTGGGGGCCCCATGCACCACACTCCTTTATTTTTACCATGCCCCTGGGATTTGGCCAAAACAGACACGTCTTTTAAAAAAAATATTGCAGCAGATTCACGGATCCACACCCGAGTGTGAGGCAAAAAAGAAAAAAGCTTTTAAACCCAGGTGGGAATCCTGTGGGACCTCCCCCACCATATCTGGGGGTCAGGGTATTCCTACTCTGCCCCCTTTTCTTTATTTTTTACTTTTTTTTGGGACTTGGCTCCATTCCGAGTCCCAAGATGACTTCCAACACGTCCTATTTGACGTGTTGGCAGCCAATTAAATTTTAGTAGGATCTGTAAGTCTACTGTAAGGCTCGCGTTCCCAGAGATCTATATTTTTTTACTTTAATTTCTCTGAAACTACTGAATGGATTCACACCAAATCACAAAAAGCACACTTTCTGGACCAACACCAAGCTTTCTGCCAAATTTGGTGTAATTCAGTTCAGCAGTTCGGGCTGTAGTTGTGTTAAAAAAGTGAATAATCCCCATAGACATAACATTGGGAAACGTGCTGTAGGACCCCCCTTTTTTATCAGCCCCCTCTTGACAGATCACACCAAAACTTTCAACACAGCAGCTGAACTAAAAAGAGGAAGTTATGTGAAACTTTTGTGCAGATTCGTCAAGCGGCGCGAAAGTTATAAATATAATGTATTACGGTAGGTTATATAAATAATTATTTTTGCTATTATTGTTATGTTTTCGTTATATCTGTTATTGGGTTGAAATATAATTATTTTGGTGATGTAATTTTTTTATTGATACACATGAATATATATTGTCTAATGTTCATTGTAATTATGTGTTTAATGTGAAAAGTAATTTTTTATGTTTATGAATGATAATGTAATTATTTTGGAAATATTATTGTAGTGATATTGTGTGAGTTAATATTTTTGACCTATCATATCTATACTCAAAGGTGACAATATGTTGGTTTCCAATATTTTATTTTTTAATATAAGTAAAAATCGATATTTTTAACAATGATATTTGTGGATTTATTAGTTAAGCATAGGATCCGATATTTTTGCCAACAATATAGTATTGTGTTTCGATATTGGACGTATCAATATTACGTCACTGATCAGCCCTCATCCTCTTGGACTTCTCTGCAGCGTTTCACACGGTCTGGCTCCCCATCCCCAACCAATGCATATACAAGATTGGAATCCAAGGTCACTTACTGCAGTGGATCTGCTCCTTCCTGACTGGAAGGACCCAGTCAGTCAGCCTGAACACCTCGGATGCCTGCACCCTTATCTGTTGTGATCTTGATCTTGAGATTCCTTATGTATTCTGCAGCACACATAGAAAGAGGAAAAAGACTCAGATTGCTTTTGTGCAGGAAGGTGTGCCTTCCTGCACAAAACAGTCTTCCTTACAATGCCGGCACCCTTGCACCATGGAGCAAGGGTGCCTGCATTGGCGCTAGGCAGCCAAAAGGGTGCCAGTGCAGTTGAAAAGGCAGTAATGCGCCATACATTGGCCCACTGAGAGTTGTACCTAATGTCCTTTGTGCAAGGCTTCACATCGCTCTGTGTTGGTTCCCATTAGACTTTCAGTTGTGTGGCGAGACTTTACAGGACTTTGCGTCACTCGGTGTTGGTTCCGACGAAGATTTCAGCTATGTGAAGAGGATGTGCCTTTCTCAGTTTCGGCTCTGATGAGGTTTGCAGCTGTTCGGTGAGGTTTTGCAGCGCTTTGCATTGCTTTTTGTCAGTTCCGATTAGGCTTCCAGCTCTGTGGCGTGGCTTTGCATTGTTTTGCACAGGTTTTGATAGGACTTTCAGCTAGGCAAGGAGGAGTTTTCTCTGATGCCAGGCACCTATTGTGAATCAGGGACACACTAAAGCAGAGGCAAGCAGGGCTCAAGCAGGGCCAGTTACCCAGTGCAGCAGGTCAGCTGGACAGTTGCAGGGAGGCCTCCTTGTAGTGTCACTGTAGCTCAGTACAGGAGGTCAGCCAACTGATCCTTCGAGTCACTCAGGTTACTCTGGGATGAAGGGAGAAGGACCAATCCTCTTTCTCAAGGAGCATGGCTTGGCCTCAAGCAGCAGGAAGTCCTCTGATGAACAAGGCAGGCCTCAAGCAAAAGGACAGTCCTTTGGAGAACAAGACAGTCCTTCCTCTGTAATGTCCCCAGGTCCAAGACTGTTCTGAAGAGTGGCTCAGGAGGTCAATATTTATACCTGGTGCCAGGCTTCCAATTGGGGAAACTTCTAGGTTATACCTACATCAAATTCTGGAAAGTTCTTCCCTTCCCCTGACTCATTGGAGTTTAGGGTGACAAAAGACTGGCATCAAGTACGTTTGTGAGTGCGCCGGAGGCAGCCCTTTGAAATGTGTGTGCTCAAAAAACAGCTCTGGTCCCAACCATCCTGGCAGGATGGCTTCTCTTACCAATACCTAGTACCCCTTTGTCTGTCTGGAAGGCATACACAGAGGCCAACTTCCAAGCTATTCACAGTCATATGACTCAGGACCCTGGCAGCCGGCACAAAATAGTTAGGACAAGAAAATGCTAACTTTCTTAAAGTGGCATTCTCAGAATTGTGACTTTACCATTAAAGAGGATTTTGAATCACAATTCATTTGAGCTATAGCTCGAGATCCATATCTGTTTCCAATACAAGGTTAGCACATTTTACATGGAATAAGGTGACAAAATGTTATTCAATGGAAGAGATAGGCCTTACAGGAGTGAAAATGAATTTAGGCATTTTTTACCACCAGGACACGTAAAACTTAAAACCACATCTCTACTTTTCAAATACAATGCTCCCTGCCATTGGGGGTGACATATGTATTTAAAAGGAAGGTTTTGGCAAGGCAAAAGGTTTATTTTGCCAGATCCAATTGGTGTTTTAAAAAACGCACTATGGGCTGCAATGGTAGGATTGAGACATGTTTTAAGAGTGCTAGTTAAGTTGGTTGCAGAATGAGTGTCGCAGGCCCACAATTAGCATTTAATATACAGGGCCTAGGTACATCTAGAAGTACCATTTACATGACTCTTACAAGTAAATCAAATGTACCAATCAGGTAAAAGCCATTTGTACCATATTTAGGGGGAGAGCACAAGCACTTTATCACTGGTTAACAGTGGTAAAGTGCAGAGAGTTCTAATGGCAACAAAACAAAATTTAGCAACAGAAGGCACAAGTCTGAGGGGGACCCTGCAACACAGGCCAAGTCCAACATGACCCCTCCTCCAGCCAAAAGCTAGGGTAGACTTATCGATACCATGATGGACTTAGGCAATAGAACATGGCTGATTGCTCACTTTTGTAGAGGTACTTTGTCAGTTCTATGCCCATCAAAGACTGACGGTATCCCCTGGCATTATCCTTCGGGGACACTACACAGGTCAATAGGGGAACCCTTCCTCACATCTTTGGACCCCATCTGTGAAGCTCCTGCCCTTAATTTGATCACAGCTGCATCCCAGTAAACAGACAGTACCACCATGGCCAACAAGGAAAACTCTGCCCATAAAGACAGCAACAACATAGGCTACTGAAAACTGTCAGTTTCAAGAGCCAGGCCCCAGGGCCATCAATACCAGTTGGAGGCTCCAAGCGCAGGACTTAGGCAGGCCTCACTTCCAGCCTGGGGGCTGGCAAGGAGGCACCCTACTTCCAAACTCCTTCCCACCAGAAGGTGTGGTATCCTGAGACTGGCCTTTCAGCCCAGGGTCTGTACCCTGAGACTGAACAAGTGCCTGCCGAGAAAGGACTTACAGGGTGAATAACCACCCCCCTCAAGGGTGACACACTCTGTCGTGCAGGGGTTTGCTTGTGCAGGTCTCCAGCCCTCTGCTTCTGTGAGAGTGCAGGGACCACCTCCAATTTAGCCTCATCAGGGTCAGTCTTGGCATGATCTGTTCTCAGAGCTGGCAAAGCCTGAGCCACTGATCCGCCCACTGTGGACCTCCTACCCCTCAATCTTGGCCTCCAAACTCTCCTTTTGGGAGTAGCATCCCCACAAGGGGAGAATCTACACAAGGTCTCAAAAACCTTGTGGGCGTTTGTGTTGATGCAACCTTTCCATACTTTCAATAATCTGTACTTCACACAAACTATCCAATTCCCTCCTCAATCACTCACTATGACCCAAAGACACTATTCTAGATTTATATGCTGTTGTAATAGCTCCCTTCTTAAGCATTATTTTGTGCATGAATCCCTTGAGCTTCCCTAACATTCCAATACACTTAGGGACAGATTTATCAAGAGCTTGTATTGCCAATGCAAACCCTTAAGTCAGATTTACTATGCCACGCAGAGCCACCTTGGGTTACTCTAAGCTGGGAAGGCGTTCCATAGGTGGAGCATGTGTGTTCCAACACATCGACCAATGGTTTTTGGGGCATTCCCAGATTTACTTAGGTTAGTAAATCTGGGAATGTGTCAAAAAGCTATGACTTTCCAGGTGAAACATACGAAGGAGAAATATCTTTATTTCTCCTCATTATTTCCTCTTTCTATATGTGCTGCATTCTCTAGCATAGGCACTCTTGCACACGGCACAAGGATACCTGCATTGGCGCTATGCTGCACTCAGTGTGCCAGCGCAGAAGGAGATCGGGAATGTGCCATATCTTCACAGATATGGCATATTCTTGCCATCATCAAACACAAGCAAGAACAAGCTAGCTACCATAAGGCCTGATTATCACAAATGTCATTCACTAATGTTTGAGGGGAACCTTTAGGTTATTTAAAAGAACCCTCACCCACTAACCTAGTTGGTGGCATGCTTCATCTTTGGGTTCCCACCGAAGATGCCTAGTGCATCCTAGGTGTGCTGCGTAGCCTGATTACAGCGGAGCTGGATTTGTATTATGTGGTTGTGAATTTGTGAGGGCTTTTAAAAATACCTCAAGGTTGTCCGCACCAATCTAGATTTTTATGATTGGATACCTTGGGTAGGTAAATTAAAAGCAGTGGATGTAAGGTGGTCACATACATCACATGCGGTCGTCATGTTTCAGTCAATTATGAGTTCTGTTAAGTGACTGAGGCTTTTATAAGGGCCAGGTGTACTAGGAACTAGCCTAGTGTAGTGTGGGCATGTGTACTAAAGCATACAGCAATAATGTTCAGAACTTACAGTTTTCACCACCCTCTTTAATAATATCTGGAGTGGATATAATGAGAAAAAGTTACACAAACAGCTGTAGCAAACAGTGCTAAATTCCATAACCAACAATCATGCCCTTTCATACAGGGTTACTCAGGTTGTCGAGGCACAGTTCGCTCCAATGTGTTGTCAAACGCTTTCACAAGCACAGATCAGTGGTCAGCACTGACGGAGTGCTCAGTATCCTTACACACAGGGCTTAATACTATAATTACATGCTTGTGAAAAGGAGGGCCACAAGACTCACCATGCCGTTCCGACATCTCATGTCTTTCTATGTCAGAGGCGTGGTTCATTGATGAAGAACATACTGCTCAGGTGGCAGGGCCCGTGCTGTGCAAGCACATGTACAACATAAAATCAAAAAATTAGGGGTTGTGTAATCGTAACATGCATATTTTGCTTAAAAAGTGATTGACAGTGCTTATTCCTGTCTAATGCATACTTATGTTACATAGATTTCCTGCCCACTCCACTTGATGCAGCACAGTGGGTTTTCTTGCTGCGTTGCCTTGCAAAAAAACAATTGATGGGCGGAATGCGGAATAATGTCACATACTCACCCCGAGTCATAGATCTGGGCCTAAATCCATCTTTTTTTTTACTGACCATGCCATTCCACTTTGTACCAAACCACATGAAAATCAGTCTTGACCCTGGTCCCCATGGGAACAGACCAGCCCGTACTGCCAGGCCAGGTCCTCTCTGAACCGCAAACAAGCATCCTAGGACTGGTTTCGGGGTATCACCCCTCATCAGCCAGGGTAGCCTGAATCCAGTGGCACGGTGAGCTATGTCTCGGTATACCCGTCCCACTCGGGGTGACAAACCAAAAAAGGAAAATTGACATCGGAATGCTGAACAATGCCGAACACTCACCCCAGTCAGTGATCTGGGTCCAAATCCATCGTTTTTTTGCTCATCACGTCATTCCAGTTTGGGCCCAGTCATATGCAAATCAGTCTTGAACTTGCTCTACATGAGAACAGTCCTATGTTGCGTCAAATGTTTGAAAATCTGCCCCTCATTTTCTATGACTTCTTCACTATTAAACTACCTCTCACCACCTATATCACCTCTTTGGTGTCTACACTTTCCAATGTGAGGATAGTATCAAATTCGCACATTTTTCCAGCCGCATGCAAACATTTTAGATGGCAGATGACCTAATGTCTACCCCTGAAACTTTCCCTGAATCATTTTCTCCTGTTAGAGAATACTGGGATCACAAGTCTGTCATCACCCTCATCTCCTCACCATTAACCTGGATATCACAAAGGCCCTGTTCAGCAGTTGCTATGTTAACTCCTAGAACATTCATTATCTTTTTTTTAAAGTTTGAGTTTATTAAAGAATAACAAGAAAAAGAACAGAAATACAATGGGTAAAACAAATCCTATTTAACAAGAAATGTTGGTAAGAAATGCAATAATATGTAAGGATAGAACTATCATGCTGAATACAAAGAGACCAATACACAATATAAACAATAAGGGGAAAAGCAAGGGAAGGGAAAAAATATATAAATAATATATAACCATTAAAAGTAAAATATATAAGCGATAAATACTTTAACATTGTAAGCATACATATATTAAGTTTATGTAACATAATAAAAACATACAAGTATGAACACTTACTAATTATCAAGGGGTATAAAGCCAAAGGGAGAAATTAAGGTAGTTTCTGTACTTTATTTGATACAATTGCATTTTTAGCAGCAGTAGAAGCAGATAAAGATAAATAAGTTGTTAATGGGAGCCTTAAAAGATCTCATTTAATTGCTAGAGATATAGGAGAGACATAATTAGTATCTAGTCGGTGATGAAAGCAGACAGCATTCCACCAGGATCGAAAAGTAATCAATCTGTTTCCAACTTGAGGTTATTAGATGAAAAGTGATAGCTAACAATAAATCTAAAAGTTTGAAATTCATTGGTGACGGGGGCCACTGGGGTAAAAGAGTGCCTATAGATATGTTTGTTAGGGAAAATGGGACCTGAATTACAAAAAATTGTCTTAATTTGGGACCAGACCAATTGCCAAAATTGTTGGATTGAGGGAAATTCAAACAACATGTGCTATAAGTCGGCAGAAGGACAGGGGCAGGACCAACAAGTAGAGGACATGTCTGGAGAAAAGGATGCTAAAATCACTGGGGAAAATAAAACCCGTGGATAAATCAAATAAAGGGTTTGTGTAGTATTCGCAGTATGAAGCTTAGACCATAATTTGTCCCAAGTAGTGGTTGGCTAGGTTTGTGCTAGAACCCCTTCCCAAGCAAATTCAACTTTAGATTTGAGTCTATCCGGAAACATCTGCAAAGTTTTGTATATAGCGGACGCAGAGGTGGAGGTATCCAATATTGAAGATATGTTCTTGTAATTTGTGGGGAAATTAGGAGAACTTGGTAAAGTATGGAGATATTGATTGAGAGAAGGACAAAGAAGGTTATATTGCAATCTAGAGGACGCTGGTAAAGAAAATTTTGTTTGGAGGTCCGAAAAAGAGAGGGGTAGATCATTAATTAAAAGCTGAGATATCCAACATAAGCCTTTAGAGCACCAGGTTTTCCAGTATATAGAGCGGATATAAATGTGTAGTAATTTATTATGCCAAATGGGTTGCTGTTGATAGGAGTTAGTTTAGGGATATGGTGAAGATAAGAGAGGAACCAAAAGTTTACGTGAGTGGGAAATGACGGGAAAACGTAAAAATGAAATATTGGTAGTAAAAGAAAGGACTTCCTGGAAATCTAAAGGAACAATAAAAAATGTCTCTATTTCTAGCCACAAGGTTGGATATATAGGGAGATCCAAAGAAAGCCAACGGGCAGATTTTTTTAAAGAGAAAGCGGAGTGATAAGTTTTAAAATCAGGAAACCTAAGACCTCCATTAAGTCCATCCTTTTTTAAAGAAGACAAAGGTATACGAGGGGGCTTGCCTTTCCATAAAAATTTAGTTAAGGTAGAATCAATTTTCTTAAAGTAGTATCCAGGAATACGACTTGGAATCATGGAGATAATATATAATATAAGAGGAGGGAGCATAATTTTTATCCAATCTTATCGACCCCACCAGGAAAGAAATAAGGTATACCAACGTGTAATAGCATCATTCAATTTTTTGGTGATGTAATCAAAGTTTAGCTTTAGTGTTTTAGAAATTAACAGAGTGAACCACAAGCCTAAATGTTTTATTTTAGATGACTGCTATGAAAAACCGGAATGAACAGGGGCGTGGCCAACAGCATGGCCGCTTAGGACTTGCTTTCGCCGAGCTCCGGCAGAAAGCTATAATCCGACCATTAATCCGGCAGTTCGCAGGCTCGGACACCCATCCTACTTGCTACCATGGACTTGCAAACACCACGGTGACACGCCTGCCTGAAATTGGGAGGACGATCGGACTTAGATCACTAGTTGCTCCCCCTGAAAGTCTCCACTGGCGCCTCAGCAAAATGGCACCAGCCCGGGACTGACCCGGCTTGCCGGACTCTGAGGGTCTAAGGCGCACCCCTGGAGCTCTGATTTCTTCGAAGGGGCTGTCAGGAGGACTGTCGGCCTCCAGGCCCCTGTAGCAGGTCCCAGGGACCGTGTACCCGATCTACGCGACAGGTGTGCTACGGCGGCTGGACGGCCCTGGCGAGGCCGCGCCATACCCCTGGGAGACGTTACCCTTGCCACCGGCCCGAAACACAGTGCAGAGCCTGCCGAGGCGGGTGACTCTTGGCGGGTGCAGTGTCTAACTGCTGCTGCCCCTGACGGTGGCCACAGGTGAGCTGATAGGTGGCAGGACGCCGCGGAGCCTAGAGGACTTGCCCAGGGCTGTGGCGGAGGGCAGAGGAGCTGCGCCACTTGGGCCCTGCAAGATTGTGTGCTTGGGGGTTTTGGGCGGCAACGACGGGGTAAAGGCATTCCCCACACCCCCCTTCATCCAAGGTGGGCGCCCCGCGGCTTGAAGGCCTGGTGGAGTACCGTGCGGGGGACTTGGGCCCAGACACCACCTCAGTGAGGCCTGGCGAGGCCCTGGAATCGGAACAGGCCCGCCGGTGGCTGCCCCCCCTGTACTGTGCTGGCTGGTTGACGATGGTGCGGAGCGCTATGGCCCAGACTGCGTTGGGGTGATGGGTTTGGCTGCAGTAGCAACATCCTCTCTGCTCTGTGACTACACCCCCGCCTCCCTTTCATGCGGCTGGAGTTGGCCCGGGCCCCCAAAATCTGGGTATCGCGCGCCTTCGAGACCCGGTGTCTCATCGTGCAAAGGATTAGGGCCAGAGTGCCACCACTGTAAGGCCCGGGGAGGCCTTGGGACCGGCATGGGCCTGCAGGTCGCTGCTCCCCCTGCATTGGAGTGTTCGGAACTAGCATACAGTGCCCTGCTGCCATTCTCTGGGAGAGGTCAGAGCCGGGACTCCAGATGGGACTTGGTGTATCGGATTGCGCCACCCTCTCCTCTACTCCTCCTCAGGTGGTGGGGTCAGGTGTCCCCACTGGCCTTCTCCATTGGTTGGGGACCCTGTCGCCCTGATCGTGTACGGGAGCTTGGTCTGCCTGGCGTGGGCTGAGGCTGAACGACGCCGGTCCGGCACACCGCCCTATTGCACGGGATCCCTGGGGGGGGTGCGGGTGCCCCCCTTCCAGCTGGTCCTGAACTTTCCACTGCTCTCTCTAGGACCCACCACAGTGCTCCTGACTATGGGTAAAGACAAAGATCCAAAACCACAGCACCTGGGGAAAATGGACCAAAAGTGATCACCCCCTCCCCCCGGAGGAACGATCGTCGGCCAGTCATGCAGACACGGACACTCTTCTTCAGGCAATTCAATCCTGCAGGACAGCGTTGGAAGGGAAAATAGGAGAAGTGGGTATGGAGGGGATGCTCCTGAGGCAAGATTTACGAAACCTGGCAGCCAGAGTCACGGAATCAGAAACTAGACCGGGAGAGGCAGAAGATTCACTTCAGGATCTCCGTAAAGGAATGGCAGATCTTCAGGCCTCCAATAAAGACCTCCTGTGGCGTGTCAACGATGTAGAAAACAGGGCTTGACGTAATAACTTACGCTTTGTTGGATTTAGGGAAGGCATTGAAGGAACAAGCACACCTGACTTCCTTTACTCTTGGCTTCAGCGCACTTTTCCGAAAGATAAATTCTCGGCCTATTTTGTCATAGAAAGGGCGCACAGGGCGCCGATGGCGCGGCCTCCACTGGGTGCGCAGCTGCGCCACATCATAGCCCGCTTCCTAAACTTTCTGAACCGGGACATGATCCCCCGAGAGGCAAGGAAACTTTGGGACATCCACCATGAAAATACACGTATCATGATCTTCCCTGATTATAACAGAGAAGTGCAAAATCAAAGGCGCACCTATGACTCTGTGAAGGCGAAACTCAGAGACCATAACATTCAATATATGCTCCTCTTCCCAGTGAAATTGAAGGTATTATACATGGGTAAGGCCCACTTCTTTCAATCGCCAGAAGAAGCCTGGCAGTGGCTTGAGGAACGCCCTCTACTGAAACAGTCGGAGGTGCCGCGGCGCACTAGCCAGCCATTTGCGGGGAAGTATCCTAAACTTCCCGGATCCCAGTGGACGTTGAGATCCCGAGGAAACCGTAGAGACGGTTTGCAGGGAGCAACGCTGTACATAACGAGAGGCAGTGGACGGATTCGGCGGCGAAGTGGACACTCGCTGGACTCTCACTTGCTGACGGACTCGTGCACTGCCTGCCTCCCTAGTCGCTGTGAGCCATGCACAGAGACAGACACTAGGGACAGCACGTCCGGAGACGAGGGAGATGAAGATCCCTTGCAACACCCTCTGGTTGCCGAAATTGTAGCAATGGAACAAGAAACTCTGGTATCGCAAGTAGAAGCCCCCGACTCGCACTCCTGAATATGAGCCTTAGAGACTTGCCGTGGGACCAGACTATAATGGCGGAGTTTGGTGTTGGACGCTCCCCCCAACGTACCATCCACCTAACCTTCTGAGCGGCTGAAGGGAGCCATTCTAACACAGGTTATAGGCCAGGAGAGGCCAGATACTTGGACATTGGACTTTCCTCTTTCTCCCGTCCCTCCTCCGTCTCCCCCCTCTCCCGAATGATCTTTTCCAGTCTTTGGAGCTGCCCCTTTCCTTTCTTCAGTTTGTTTTCCCTCTTGGGATCTTTTGTGGTGCTGCAAGAGTTTAACGTTGTAGCATAGTTTGGGGCTGAAGTGGGCGACAGACCTCCACCACCCTTGACCAAAACCTCGGCCGTAGGACTCTGGCTGTGGAAGGGGTAATGGGGAAAGGGGTGGGGTGGGGTGGAGGGGGGCCTGCGGAACTCTATAAGAAGTGCGCAGATCTCCTTGGCCCCACCTATTGAGTCTTTTTCAGGATGCGTCTCAAGAGGGAATCCTGCCCCTAGACCTGGGCATGGCCACGATTATTCCCATCCATAAACAGGGAAAGCCCCCCACTGATTGTACATCATATCGTCCAATATCCCTTCTCAATATCGAGGTGAAAATACTGGCTACGATCCTTGACATGAGGCTCCGCCAGGTAACCATGACTTTAGTGCTCCAGGATCTGACGGGTTTCTTACCCGGCCGGACGACCCGATTGAATCTGCGCAGGACCCACAATTGGCTGATGGAGGTTCGGGAACGCGATACCCCGCACCTGCTCCTGTGTCTGGACGCGGAGAAGGTATTTGATGCGGTTCATTGGCCCTTTCTGGAGGCCACTGTGGCCAATTTCGGTATTGGGCCCAATTTCCGAAACTGTGGGACCATTGACCCTAACCCAGGGCACGGGTTAGGGTCAATGGTCAGACCTCTGGATGCCTCCCTGTCAGACAAGGCACCCGTCAGGGTTGTCCTCTCTCCCCACTGCTCTTTGCTCTAACGATTGAAATAGTGGCCTGTATGATAAGGCAGTGCCCGGAGCTACGGTGGTTCCACATTACACCGGGGGACACATGGGGTGAAAAGATCTCGCTATATGTGGATGTTATTCTTCTTTATGTTACGTATCCAGACACCACGATTCCCACCCTGTTTTCTACCTTGGACGTTTATGGGACCCACTCAGGCTACACCATTAATTGGCATAAGTCCGTAATATATGGTCTAGGTACCCTGTCCGCATGGACGGCCCTCCCCGGGGCTCTCCAGATAGCACATTCCAGGTTTACATACTTAGGAATCTACCTCACTGCTGATAAGAACCTCCACTACCAGAGAAATATCCAACGAGTACTCACAAATTTTGTGGAAGCAGCACAGAGGTGGAAATTCCTTCCTCTTACTATTTTAGGCCAGGCTTCCATTTTCAAAATGATTACCCTGCCTCGCTTCCTATATGCGCTACAAAATGCGTACTTCCCCCTTCCAAGACTAACTTTCCGAGCTATTAAAGCGGAATTGCGCTCCCTCCTATGGCTAGGGAAACAACCTAGGATTGCCATCACCACCTTGCAATGTAACCAATACAATGGGGGGAACTTGCTGCCAGACATGGAGGCCTACTACTGGGCGGAACACCTAACCCCGGTGAACGATTGGATACACGTCTCAGCAGACCATCCCACTTCCAGACTGGAGATGGAAACCATGGCGGGACGTACCTGCTTGCATTATCTCTACGGGGGTGGGGTAAGGGAAGGCTTCTCCCAGCTACACAAGCCACGATAGAAGCGTGGGAGAGAGACACGAAGGCACTGGGGTGGGACAGCAAACCTACTAAACAGAAGCCCCTTTGGCACTGTCCCTGGCTGAAAGAAATCCAAAAATTGAGGGGCTTCACGGGGTGGGATGATATAGGTATTTCCACCATAGGTGATGTGGTAGCTAAGGGTAACCTTAAAAACTTTTGAGCGCTACAGACTGACTTTGCACTGCATTCCTCCCAGTTTTGTAAATACGCCCAATTCCGACATGCCTGGCAGGCGGAGACTCTACTCTTCTCCCCGCTACCAGAATTTGCGGCGCTGGAGGGGTGCCTATTACAGGAACATGTATTTACCAAGGCGGTATCACTTACCTATAGAACCTTAAACAATAATGCACCAGACAGGTAAGGTAAGCTGCGGGAGACATGGGAACAGAACTTAGGCCTCCTTGAAAACATAGGGGCAGATTTATGAGGTTTTGCCATAGGGAAGCGCAGCAGGCCTTCCTGCTGCGCTTCCCTACGGCAAAAGAAAAGGGCAGGGATGCGCCGTATCTATAAAATGCGGCGCATTCCTGTCCTTTTCCCCTGCGCAGGCGCACAATGGGCTGCCTGCGCCAACGCAGGCACCTCTGCACCATGGTGCAAGGGTGCCTGCGTTGCGGAGATGAATATTTTTGTACAGGAAGGGAAACCTTTCTGTACAAAAATAATCACAAGAGGTTTTTCCTCTTTGTATGGGTGCTGCAGAATGAGGAGAAATAAAGATATTTCTCCCCGTTGCGCCTCCCTTACGCCTCCCCTGGGGAGGCGGAAGCTTTTGGCGCTGCCTCAGATTTACGATTTCTCGTAAATCTGGGGCAGTGTCAAAAGGCCATGGATGTTGCTGGGAACGCCCCCAGCAACACCCATTGCATGCCCCTTTAACGCAGAACACTGCGTTAAAGGGACTGATATTTATGAGGCAGCATTAAGCCAAAAAAAGTGGCTCAGTGCTGCCTGATAAATATCACGCAGGCTTCTGCGCCACGGAACGTCACAAAAAGTGACGTTCCGATGGCGCAACGGGCCTCATAAATCTGCCCCAGAGTCTGGGAAGCAGCGCTGAAGCACCATAGGGAGGTGACTATTAAATCCCATCTCCGCCTCATCCAATTTAAAATACTACTCAGAGTCTACTATGATCGGGCCAGATTCCACCGCATGGGCCGAGCCAAGGACTCTAGTTGTCCATGAGCCGGGGCATTTTTATTACACCATCTCGGACTGCAGCGAGATACACGCCTACTGGGCGAAGTTGATGGGGGAATTGAGCAAAATTCTAGAAACACCTATCCCCTTGGACCCTAAATTTATACTACTGGGCATACCCCGGGATGTCGACTTGAGCAGACCGCACCTCATTTTTACTATGTTAGCCCTTGGGTGGCCAAGAGAGATGTGGCATGAACCTGGGGGGCTGCAGCTGCTCCTCTGCTATGTGAATGGAAGGCGGGGACCGATATGTACATGGTGGCAGAAAGGGTCACTTATAAGGCGAGGGGGTGCCCGAAGAAATTTCGCAGGGTGTGGGGCAAATGGAGGGCGTATTATGGCCTGGATGGGGGCTGGGAACTGGTTATTGGGCCTTTGAGGGAGCTTTTTCTTTCACCCACACACCAGTTTTGGCCCCCTAAAATTCCTATATCCCAGACGAAGTGGGACCATATGACACCACAATGGGGTCATGTAAACAGGCAGACCTGGATTGTTACGAGTGACCTAAGGGGTGATGATGCGGGATTGTATGACGCACAACCAAGATATGTATGTCACTGCAAGACTGTAATTGATTTTCTGTTGACTTTCATTATTTTATGTATTTGGCAAAATATAAATAAAAAAAGTTTTAAAAAACCCCCAAAAAACGGAACAAACAAAGAAATGTTTTTGACATAAAACATTTAGATGTAAGACTTCACATTTGTCGGTGTTAAGACGATACCCAGAGAGCTGAGAAAAAGAGGCTACTTGTTGAAGAAAAGGGGGAAGAGAGGTTGCAGGATTAGAACAGTACAATAGAATGTCATCAGCGTATACTGACATTTTGACCTGATGAGTACCGAATTGAAATCCTGAAATAAGATCATCTTGCCTAATCTTAGTTTAAAAAAGGTTCTAACCCTATGACAAATAATAGAGGTGATAAGGGACTCCCTTGACACACACCTCTAAGCAAAGGGAACCGTTGACAAATATTGAAGCTTTGGGACCTGAGTATAGCAAGGAAATTAAAGCAATCAACTTTGGAGGAAAGCCAGCCCATTTTAATGCATGAAACATAAAATTCCATCCAATCCTATCGAAGGCCTTTTCTGCGTCTAAGGCAATAGCGGCAATAGAGTAGTCTAAGGATAAGGCTTTGCTTAAAACATTAAAGAAGATCTGTAAATTGTCAGAAGCTAATCTTCCTTTAACGAAATCAGATTGTTCAGGACCAATCAGAAAAGGTAAAACAGAATCAATACGGAGAACCAAAATCTTTGCGAATATCTTGTGATCAGTATTAACAAGAGAAATGGGTCGATAATTCTTACAGAGGGAGTGATCTTTGTCTTCCATAGGAAGTAAGCAGATCAAGGCCTCCTGAAACGTGCCGTGAGACGACCCCTTATCAGAGAAAGATTTAAATAAAAGTAAAAGATTAGGTAAACTAAGTTGTGCAAAATGATCATAAAACTCAATAGTAAAGCAGTCTGGACCATGCGCTTTGGTGCGACGCAACACCGAGACTGCATGGGAAATTTCTGCTAGAGAAATATCTATTTCCAAGGAATCAAAATTAGTGTGTGAAAAGGAGGAGGAGCAATAGATTGAAAATAAGTAGTTAGATCAGACTGATCTGGAAGGAATTCAGACATATATAAATCCCTATAAAATGAAACAAATTCATTGAAAATGTCATTATCTTTCAAAATTGTAGTACCAGTAGGGCCCGGTAAAGATTAAATTTTAGTTCTTTCCTTTCTTAATTTTAAATAATTAGCCAGCAATTTCCCCATTTTGTTTTGACTCCCATAATATCGAGAACTACTTATCAATAAATAATTTGAAGCAGCTTTTGTGGAAAGTCGGTTAAAAGTGAATTTAGCGTCTATAAGATTCTTCAGGGCAGACTCATTGTTAGATTGATAATAAATATATTCCAATTGTTTTATTTTATTGAGTAATTGAGTGGATTGGGCCTTTAGGGACGTTTTCTTTTGTGATACAAAATTTATAATAAAACCTCTGGCGGATGATTTAAAGGAGTCCCATATCATACCAAACGGAGATTCCGGGGTTGAGTAATTGATAACAAATTTGGATGCAAAGGAATTAGATTGTTGACAGAAATTGGGATCCAAAAGTAATGAAATATTAAAACGCCATCTCCCTGGGTGTGAAGAGAAAGGGATAAGGTCTATAGCTACATGAACAGGAGGGTGATCTAAGTTTAAAATTGAGCCAATATTGGATTGAATGGCATGTTGGGCCAAAGATTTGCTCAGGAAAAGGTAATCAATACGGAATTGGAAGTGATGTGAGGCTGAATTAAAACGATATTCTCGAAGATGAGGGTGACAAAGTCACCAAATATGCACCAATGATTAGCGAATTATTGTGGAAGTAAATTGCGACTGCATTTCAGAGGGGACAAACTTAACTTTTGAATGTCTATCTAATTTGGGATCATGGATTTGATTACAGTGCCCACCAAATATAATATAATCATCATCATATAAAAGCAATTTGGAAGAAATATTAGTCCGGAAAACTTTATCAACTGAGGTAGGACCATATACATTAAAAATAACTAAAGGAATCTTATCTACAAGAAGTTTAACAATAATCCAACGACCTTCAGTATCAAATACTTGCTGAAAAACAGAGACAAATGCAAAAAGAACTATTGATGGACAGAATGCAGAACAATGTCATACATTCACCCCAGTACAGAGATCTGGGCCTTCCGTCCTTCAATTGTGTGTCTTTTGAAAACAGAGACATGCAGTTATTTATGACATAAGATCAAGACTCCATTTCTCTTACCCAAAGATGGAGAATTAAATACATGACCCACCCAAAATCTCTTCAGCTTGGAAGCTTCATCATCAGAAATATGAGATTCTTGAAGTAAGGCAATATCAGTCTTTAATTTTGCTAAATGAGATAGCACCCATTGCCTTTTAATGGGATTGCTTAGTCCTTTAATGTTCCAGTTAGTAATCTGAAATGTAACGTATGGATGAAAGCATGAACAGACAATATGGTTACAAGAGTGAGAGTAAAGTTAGAATATGATGAATATGAGGGAGAAAAGTGAAAGAAGTGAATCATTTGGAATATGAAAGGAAGTAAAAGGAAGGAAGAAATAAAATAGGAAAAATAAAGAAGAAGATGATGGGAGACAACTGTAGAGGAGAATACCAATGAAAGAAAAATAAGACAGAGAACAAAAAGACAGTACAAGTCATACACCTGACGACTGAGAACCATACCTACAAATACAAGATGAAATGGGGGATGGCAAAACCAAAAGACAACGAGGACAGCACTGGAACTCCAACAAACCTCAGGGGAACTGGATAGGAATGTCAACGTATATGGGAGACCATATGGGAAACAAGTAGCAGGGCAAAAATACACCTGTATAAGGAGGAAAGAAAATGTTATGAATGAGATGAAATCGTGGAAAAAAGGGATAAGAGAGAAAATAAATAAAGATGACTTAATACTTAAACATTACGAAAATACAGCAAAAACAACAATTAGGGAATTACATGGACAAGAAAACAATCAACAGGGAGAAGCAAAACAATGAATCAAGTAGATTTTGAGGTATCCATGACATCAGCTCCATGTTGATGAAGAAATTCCTCAAAGTAGCTGGCTTTCCAAACGTAGTAGTCTTTTCCTTATAGGTGACTTTGAACAAGCAAGGATGGATTAGTCCAAATCTGGCATTAATAGATCGTAGTTGAGGACGGAGATCAAGAAATTTTGTCTGACGATCTGCAGTAACTTTAGCCACATCCTGAGAGAAAAATAGACGATGACCTTAACAAAAAATTAGCTTTTTATATTTGACAGCAGACAGAACTTGCAGTAGATCAGTATATTTCAGAAAGAACATGATGACTCCACGTGGCTTTGCAGTGATCTTGGGACCAAGTCTATGAGCTCTTTGAATATTAAGTGGAGAGGTAGCAGGTAATTCCAGGAGCTTAGGAAGAAATGTCTGAAAAAAGATGGTTGGATTGGAACCCTCAACATTTTCAGGAAGACCGTAAATTTGGAGGTTATTCCTGTGATTTCAGTTTTTGAGATCTTCTGTGTGCTTTTTGAGGAGAGATATCTCAGATTCTAGAGATGAGATGCACAAGCATGAGGACTGGAGAAGATCTGTATTTTGTTCCACAACAAGTACACATGATTCTACAGAAGACCACTTGCCATCCAGGTGTTGAAGCGTTTTATTGGTTTCCTCCATGAAGGGTTTCAAGGCACGAATTTCCTCGAGAATTACATCCATGGAGGCTGAGGAAGAAATCACTGGAGTCGGGGAATCTTTTTTCAGTCTTTTGGTGGAAATCATAGATATTTTGCTTGGAAGCTGTGTTTTTGGAATGGCGCCTGGTGGATGATCAGACCTCTGAGAAGAAATGCCTTCCATTTTGTTCTGAAAAGAGTCGGAATCTGAATGCACAGTATGCTTGATGGAAGTAGATAGCTTAAGGTTCCTTAGTCTCCCCATAAAAAGGAAAAAGGGGGTGACTTAAGCAGTGCGAGGCTGAAACATCAAAAGCAGAAATAGCAAAGTCAGGCACGCTGAGAGAAAAAAGAAGATTTCAACTCTGAAAGAGTAAGGTGCGTTGGAGTGTGCCAGGAAATTGCAGGGTCCACCTCCTCAATCCATTGCAACACTGTATATGTATTAATCTGAAGAACAAAGGTCACATAATGAGGATATTCAAGCCAAGCGCATTACAATGAAGAAACTCCTTCTCATAAATAACATAATCCGAGAAACAAGGGCACAATAAGCGAGGTAAACATGTTTGGTTCCTTAAATAAATGTTCCAACTGCATATAAGCAGAAAGAGAACCCAGCGCTGAAACGAGGCAAATAAACCTCATAAAAAAGGATGCCCTTAATTATAAAGTTGTGAGAGAATTCAACAAGGCCTGTTGCAGCTGTGAGGAAAAACATTCTCCCAATCAAAATGGCGGCTGCCACCTGTGAACAATGGGAATCCCTTGTTGTTAGTAAATCCTCAAAATGCTGCTGCGAGAAAATAAAAGCAGTTCCAGCGACTCACCATGCCTAGAGGAAGAGATACCTCGAATCTCAAACCTCTGCAAGCGCTGGAAACGGTCTTAAATTGTCTGAAGGCTCCGCGCCATCACCCCATCTTAGGACAGCATCGAAACCACGCCCCCTCATTATCATTATTAAATACCTCTAATTTTCCTCCTTGCTAGCATCCTCCTACCCGACTATGTTGCTAATAAAAATGGTTGCTGCCTAGAGATTTGGGAATCCAGGGAAAGTGCTCTTTTTGTTACATCTGAAACATACTTGGGACCATGAAAGACATTGTTTGGAGTGTCCTGCATGTGTCCTGTTCCCACATGAAATATGATCCTATATAACTTCCTCTCATGATCCTCTTCCTTGGTACTGGTATTGCCTTTTTCATTACTGTTATTAATGCACCATTGACCTTTATTTTGTATATTCCACTCCACCATTGCATACATTTCCCTCATATAGATGTTGTAGATGTTGAAATGTTTTCTGCTCCGTGCAGTATCTAAAGCAGCTTCTACTTCAGAATCTTCTGTTGAAAGGTATCTTTCCTGAATATCTCAGCTGTTAGTCTTTCAATTCATTGATCTCCGATAATTTCATGTTTTCCCAAGTGACTATCAGCTAGTTCTCCAGATTTTTGTGCTCTTTGCAAAATTTGTGACTCTTTAACTCTAGATTTTTCTCTGGATTTGATTTATTGTCTAATATCTTTATTAAGGTTGCATATTCATCTATTACCTCCATAGTATCCCCTTCTCTCCTGATGTGAATCCTAACTTCTTTCAGGGATAGTGTTTTCAACATACTCCTACCCTCATGGTCCAAGATTAAAATCAGTATCCCTGTTTCTTGTAAAAACATCACCATCTATTGCTTCAATGTATGCTTCAAAGACCTTCTTCCAATATTTCAATTTTAAAGGAGATATGACTCAGCTAGCTAGTGCAGGTGGTTTCGCTCCTTCCATGCACCTGCAAGTTGTGTGGTGTTTGAGGTCCCGCCCTTGGTAAGTGGTCAGATTTATTTAATTATTTTTAAAAAAAATATTATTTAAGTATTGTTATGTTTTCTTTTCCTTAGTGGATTCCTGTTTTTGCTACTGCAGCTGTTCTATATTTGTATGTCACCAAGTGCATCTTAGCTTGATCACTCATATTTCTGTTCCTTTTTCACTCGTGAAATCAGGTATTGATGCCTCTATTGAAAACGCCACCTTCAGAAGTAATCTGTCAAACACACTCCATAAGTGTGTTGATCAGTTTCATACAGTACTTTGTATGATAAGATGTCACAATGACTTGCACTCTTAGTACGTTGCCTGGATACCTAATCATAGCAGTTTGATGCAGAAAGTCGGCATGGGTAGCCTTTTGTCTGATTTACTAACGCAGCATCTTAATGTCTTGATGTAACGCAATGACATCGGCATGTGTAGTCTTTAGTATGATTGCAGTGATGAAAGGTGTAGGAAATTGCCATCTTTTGCGTGGTGTACCCCTAGATTATTGCCCTATCTGTTTTGTTGTCTATAGAACTCTGTATACTTTACCCTGCTAACCAGTAACAAAGCGCCTGTGTTTCCCCTTTGAACATGGATGAATTGGATAAACCCTAATTGCCATATTTAACTTATATTTAATAAGGTTCACAGTGCTTCTATAGTTAACTACAAATCTGAAAATGTCATCCAGATGTTTGAAGCGGGATGAATTGATACAAAAGTTCACTGTATTAAATAAATTAGTTAGATTTGCACAAATATTTCTAAAAACACTGAACTCAATTTAAAATACTTGTGTAGGTATTAATTTAAACATTTCCATATTGAAATATAGAATAAAATAATACAGGATAAAATGTTCCCATTAATTGTAAGTTGAATGTCACTATTGGACTGCAGCACCTATTGTGCCATCTACTACCCTGGCAGAGCAAACATGGCTTCAGGCTTACCGGTGTACCTTGACTAAAGAAGGTTTTAAACTGTAATTCAACCTGTAAAAATAAGCCCTTCTGACATGTCTATAACCTCCTTTTAAATAATAATAAGTCACCCTTAGATAGGCCCTGGATTTAAGAATACGACATGTAGAAATCTAATGTCCTCACAGTGAAAAAGGCTCAAAAGCTGTCTTCACTGTGCAAAGCTGGCTGTTTCATAGGAAAACACTGGAAAAAAATGAATAATGTTATCTCCGGCTAGGAGACACCTACAAATGTAATTGTTGGACGCTTAGTAATGTTTATTAAGAGCCTTATTTATTGGTGAAGTCAGATTGTTAATAAATATTAAGGAAAAAGGTACTGTTAGAAATGTGCCTTTTCCTTGCCTAAAGCTTCTGAAGGCTAATTTGCATTAGCCTCCAGCCACCCCTTCTTTGTTCCCATAGCTAATCAGGCTCCAATCTCAGTAAAAAGGGACCTCCTTCCAGAACTGACTTGAGGTGATGACAGACGAGGGTTTGCTCATCTCCTTGGCCACACCTCTTAGGTGGGCACCCAAGCTCTGCACAAGGGGAGAAGCATTGCACCATCTTGGATTCAGGCAAAGAGGGATGTTGGAGGGTTGTAGGGCACTCAGGAAATGCTGCAAAAGTGGGTAGAGTAATCCCTGGGAACATCTACCCCTTTGGTTAGGTTGAGGCCAGTAGTCACCCTCGCTCACAGGATGTTGCCTGGCATAAATGTGGCACCCACAGTGTTCTCTTCCGAACACTTTGTGGACCAGAGGAATATGAGAAGAGGACTGAGCCTGCTATCTGAGACCTGTGAAGAGCCCTGAAGGACTGGACTTCCTCTCCCTCTTGTATGCAGAACAAAGAAATGGACTCCATGGGTCTTTAGGCTAACCTCCTGGTCAATGTACAGGGACAGAACAAGCTACTAGAGAACGTTCCTGTTACTGCCCAGATGACAATTTCCAACTGAACCTGTCATGGTCCCTGCTGGTGGCTTGTGTTGGAGTGAGTCTTGACTCCCAAGTACTGTTCCTGAATCCTGTGTCAAAGTGTACTCATCTTACCATACTGAAAAGCCGGGGACTTAAAAGTCGTTTGGCCTTAAAGACCTCTGAAGGAGAAGGACTAACCTGCCAAACCAATCCGATCAAGGTGTGTTGCCGCCGAACTGAAGCTTCAGGTTTACCCCGCTCTGAGCTTTGCTGCAACAGCAAATCGGATTCAGTGGGATCTCTCAGAAAAGATATTCACCCTTATGAAGCTGTATTTCACAACTGCCTGCAGCCTTTCCCCACTAGAGTAATCCGAGCTCCAAAAAAGTGACTAAGTGCGAACATAGAAATCTTCATTGGGTGAAGGCTCCAAAAGTATCTGTCCGGAAAGGGACTTTTTTGGGTGCAAAATTAAAATTTCTCCTGCTCTGAGCTATTCTGCAAAAATTCTGCGTTTTCTCCGATGCCTTGTCCGATGGCTATCCAATCTTATTGAGCTCTTCTCTGCCCCAGCCTGCTGCCTTGTCCCTCTAAAGATTTTGGATTTCAATTTCAGAGATTGAGTCCGACAGCAAAACTTCCCACTGGATCTAAACTAGTTTTGCTAGTGGACCCGTGCTCCTTCATTCTCTGCCTCCAATTGTACCTCAGTACTAGTCTACTGTGACTGAGGTTGGCGCTTCACACTTTTTGGTGCTATTTTTATTTAAAACATGAAAAATTTAGAATTCTGGCACCCCTCATTGAATTTTTCTCATTTTGATGTCATTTCATTTATTAAAATATGCTCAATTTTTCTAAATTGGTTTCTGAATTCTTTGTGTTGTGTTTTGATTTTGTTACTGTTTTGGTACTGCATAAATTATGCCTGTCTGCTCTGTGCCATAGTTACCAGGAGCTTCCGCTGAGGTTAATTTAGTGACTTTAGTGGTTCACCCTGACAAGGTGTGTGGTTATTGCGTAAGGTGGATCCTCACGCCCCTTAACTAGTACCCAAATTTCTTACACAAAGTCTTACTTGCTTGATGTAACGCATTGACATGTTATTTGCCAGGTTTCCTGACCTTGGTGATGTGAAACCTTATTCCTAGCAGTGCGGGTTGCATTACTAATGATGCAGGACATGAAACCACAGTTCCAGCTGATCTAAAACAGCAGGAAACTCTGCTTCAGGCAGACTTTGACCAAAGAGTTTCATAAGTTTCTCCAACATGCTTTCTAAGGCGATGCTGTGGTGCAATGCAGTTTGTAGTTCCACCAGTGATGCTCACTTAAAGCACTACTTATCAGCATGAAAAGAGTAGTCTGAGTGTAGTAGTGTGCAATATATAATCAAGTATAACCACAGCACCACTAGCTCACTGCAACATCAGAAACTGACAATATTAGAATCTTCCTATTACAACGTTGGTTTAACAGAATATAGAAAACGACTTCATCAATATTTGTGTAAATCTTTGTATATGTTAGCACATATTTGTAACTTACTGAGCCATCCCACTAAAATTGCCCAACACCAAAGGCAGCTGGTATTCCTTCTTCTCTTGTACTCTAGGGACAGAAATGCAGAATTAAATACATTTCTATTTTTGATGATGCACATTAGTCTAAGACACAGTGGAACAACCTGTAATCCCACCAGCCTTTCAGCAGAGAAGAATCATTCTGGAAGCTGGTAGACAGATCAGCTCCTTTGATGGAATATTTGGTTCAGGCCTGCTGAACAGAGAACTGTGTTCTCTATAATTAGCAATGCAATATCTTTGATAAATTGCAAATATTGTTCATACTCTATGAAGCTACAGTTTGTTGCTCTGTTCAAAATGCTTTAATATAGTTCACTATTTTAATGCGTACACATTTGCTCAATGCGTTTTGAAAATTAAACAATCCATCCTTTTGTTGAAAAATGTTTCAGACAAAGTGCAGAAAACACACTTTGCATGCAAAGAAGCAAGGTGATATTATAGAGTGTGTCTGCAATAACAAGAGCAAAGATGTAGGATGTAGAGAACATAAATACGCTTCTCTGTCCTTTGGAATTTGCGGTCACAGAAACATTCATAGATTGGAATCCGTTCACAATCTCATATGGCAGTGAGGATCCTAGTATAGCTTTTTAAGTATGAAGTTGTGTACATAGAAACCACAGTGAAGACATACCTGGGGGTGTTGACCCTGAAGATGAGTGGGGCCTAAGGGTTGTGTGTACAGTTGTCAAAGGAGTCTGTCAGGTCTGTTAGTGTGCTTCCCTGTATGTGAACAAGACATTCTCTCTGAATGAGAGCACATGAATAGTGCACAAAATTGTGCTGCTCTTAAAAACTGCCTAGACAACTAACAAGTTTTAGCTTTTTCTTGAAGGTTGTCAGTGTGGGAAGAATCTTATGACCAGCAGTGAGCACCTTGAATATTGAACACACAAGTTCGGTTGGACAGAGCCTCAAGGACAAAATATCTAAAACAAATATAAACAGGTAATTAAGTCTCGGTTTTCTAACCCTAAATCTACACATATTTACCTACATGGTACATATATCTTCAATGTATGTACATGTGAGTTGGGAATAATAAATCTATGCTTCCCAATATGCACTTACCTTTCAATATTTTGTCCCTCGATATTCTGTCCTTGATATTCTTGCACCGTGATATTGTTGGTGTTGATATTCAGCAGGACAACTATGTCCAGCGTAAGGGAGTTCCATTTAAAAGTAGCTTTCAGTGAGAAGGATCATCCGCCTCCTGCACTAAGATGGACTGCACACACCATCAGAAGGGCTTAACTCTTGCTACATAATTTGTGGAATGGTGGGTAGGAGTGTAACCATGTGGACATTTCTCTTACCTGCTCCCTGCATGGTCAGACTTGTGGGTAGGGGAATGCCAATCTCAGCATGCCCTCATGAGAATATTCTGTGTTGTTCACAGTGCTTTGTTCACTAAAACCTCCTGTTTGTGAGCTGACACTGTCAGATCCACGTCTGTGGTGATTGAGGAAGCGTCACATGTTAAATTGACTCTGCCAATTATCTCAGCGGTGGGATGGGGGTAGGGTGACCCCTTCCCTCCAGGTCAATACAGATACTGCTTCCAGCACTACACTTTAGTGTGATAGCTTGGATTCTGGATGTTGTAATATTCTTTTGCTTCCATTCAACTATTTTGACCACCACATGTGAAAAACATTATTTGTAGATATAAAGTTGAAGACTAGAGAGAGTATCCATAATGAGCTGGGGTGAGGTGGTCACGCTAGATGGGGGAGTCCGGTGTTGTGTTAAGCAGATTTGTAGAGAGCACAATCACCCGGTAGGTATCCTGGCACTGAGCAGTTATGAGTATAGCAGTTATGAGTATAAGCATACTTAGGGCCTAGTGGGACTACTCAGAAAGCCAGGTCTTCAGCTTATTGTAGCATTCAAGAAGTGAGGAGAAGGCTCTTATGTGTAGTGGCAGGTTTTTCATGCTTAAGGAGCTATGTAGGAGAAGGCTCAACAGCCGGATCTGGTTTTCCTTATGCGTGGGATTTGTCCAGTAGGGTACCAGACAAGCGGAGGTGTCTAGAAGGTTTGTGAAAGCAGATGCGATTGTTGAGATATGCCGGGCAGTGTTATGTAGTGCCTTGAAAGCGTGAGTGAGGAATTTGAATTGTGCTTGTTTGTGAATGGAAAGTCAGTGGAGCTCCTTCAGGTGTGATGTGAGTGTGATTTGAGAGTGATTCTGGCCGCTGAGTTCTGAATAGTCTGCAGCCTTCTTCCGAGTTTTTTGTTGATCCTGGCATATGAGGTTTTCCTGTAGTCCACCTTGTGTGTGAACAGGTCATATGTGATGGTTTTCCAGCTGCTGATTAGGAGCTTTTTGAAAATCTTTTCAGTATCTTCAGGGTATGGAAGTATGAGGTGGTGACAGCATTGATTTTGGGCAGGCATGTCAGGTTTGCTGTCAATGATGATCCCGAGATTATTGGCTTGGGTGGTGGGGGATGGGTGTCGGTCCTGTTGGCCATCAGGTGGAGTCCCAGGGTGCTGTGCTTTCCCCAAAGATCACAATTTCAGTGTTGTTGGTGTTCAGCTTAACACAGTTGGTCTTCATCCAGTAGGCAATTTCAGTCATGCAGGCATTGAACTTGATCTGTGTCCTGGGCGTCAGGGAGAGAATGAGTTGTGTGTTCTCACCATAGGAGAGTACTTTGATATTGTCATAGTGAATGATGCTGGCTAGAGGGATCATATATATGTTGAAGAGGGTTGGGCTCAGGGAGAATCCTTGTAGAACTCCAAAGATGAGGTCGCAAACGTCCAAGGTGTACGGTGTCTGACTGACTGACTGGATTCTTCCAGTCAGCAAGGTGCAGATCCATCATAGTGCATGGCCATTGGATTATGATGCATTGTAGGCATTGGATGAGGATGGGGTAGAGAACCGTGTCAAAGGATGAGGCGAGGCCTAGGAAGGTGAGGGCCACTGTGTTTCCTCTGTCCAGAGCCATGCAAATGTCATCTGTGGCAGAGATGAGGGTAGTTTCCATGCTGTGGTTGTGTCTGAAACCAGACTGAATGGTATTGAGGTGTTGGTGGTCGTTGGGGTATTCATGAGTTGTCCGTTAATTTTTTTCTCTAAGACCTTGGCTGGGATTGGTAGCAGGGAGATGCTCATATTTCAAATCAATCCGCACATTGCATATGTTCTGTATTGTACAGCACATATGCAATGTATAGGATTTTGTTCTGGAAATTTATGCTTTCAGTACAAATCCTAAGATAGACAGTACACACACAGTTCTGTACCATGATGCACAGGTTGTTCTTAGCCCTAGTACCGTGCAAGAGCACCAGTCCTGCAAATGACAGCAGCAGCAGACAATTTTTAATAAACATGACTCTGTAATGCTTTCGCCCTCTTAAACACCGCAATGCACAAACTTTGGTTTATGTACTGCTTTGCTCAAAAAAGACACCTAATCCACTATAAACCAATTAACTACTTAACTCTGTATTTTCCCTATTTTCCACATTGATGAACTATAGACCTGTAAGTTTGATTTTAGAATTGTTGACATACTTGTTGTTTTTATAATATTATCCCACAGAGTACACACTTACAGCCTCTTAGTGACATGTCTTTATTTCACTTATATGCTATTTTGACAATTGTTTTCGTGTTGCTGATTATAGGTAAGTGAAAGCAAGTATATACACGCCATATGTTGTGCATTAGATGTGAATTTTGTAAACAATACTGCCATGGAGATATTTGTTTTGTAGATACAAGGCAGACTTTAAGAGTGCCACACAAGTGATGACAGCAGGACCAAGCTTATTTTTTTTAATACATCGGCTCTGCAGCCTTCTTCCACTTGTGTAACACAGCACAGCAACATTTGTTGCTACTGTGCATTGCACAAAAAGTAATACATCTGCCCCTATATAAATAAATACATGTTGCTCTCATGACAGGATGACAAAAAATGTTGACAGTTCTAATATACACAACTATAAACAAATTTGCAAACAGTCTCCTTTTCCAGATTTGTCACCAGAAAATTCTGGCAACACACCCTTCTCCGACAAACATCCAGGTAACTTCACAATCTTCGTCTTTTCCATAAATTCCCATCGCTCAGTAACAAAGTGCAAGGATCAATTCTCATCTCCTGGAGTGGGGAGGAAAAGCGTGATAATCATGTTTTTGTCCATCTTCTATTCTGAACTCAAACCCAGGGCCCAACACAATACTTTAATTTCTCTTTTGGTCCTGAATCCTACGCAGTCACCAACAACCTTACGCTTACGCTTCATACCCCTACTCAACATAGTCCTGGACTTCATACCCCTCATCAAATCGAACAGGCTCTTCACAATAGCGATATTGGGTGTAGTGAATAATGCTCACACAAATTTAAAGACAACCATCTTCCAATCACCCCTCTCACTCAATTCCAATTGACCTGCTTTGAGAGTCCTATTCTACCTTTCAACAGTCTTTTGGGCATAGTTTCACTCATCAGTAAATAATCCTTCATCATGTGAAACACCAGCTGCACCCTACTGTCTATCACTAACATTTTCCAGTTCTCCTTCCCAACTACACGACTCATCCAGAAAACTAATGTCTTACTATGTGGTGACAGGACTTGAGAACTTCAAATCTGGCCAATGCAGAAAATATTTCAATACCACCAAAGCACATTTGGGGTACTACCTAAAATACTCTATGGACTAGAAATACGTAGGGATATCTTACTCAACTGACCATCCATCTTGTCTGTTGCAAGAAGTTATCCTTTGATTTTGTGTGACTTGTCACTACGTAAACTTGGGACACAGTCTCCAATCTTCTGCCCCACATCGTGGTCCAAGCAGTACACAGCCAGAATGAGGCGCAGTATGACCTTCATGAGTAAATATAAGAATATTTTACTTAATCTGGCACAGTAATTTTTCCTTCCTAAATACAATCCAGTCCACACAAGATAACTCCGCACTCATATTACGAAATGCTTCCACCTCATGGACCACACTCTTTGTTTTAGGCCATTCAGTTATAAACAAACCTCTTTTAGTCAGCCATCCCTCCTGTGACGTATATCTTTCCGTAACTTCCTTCTCACTTGCAACCATTTACTTATCCTCGTTGAAACTCTATACTGGTCAACATAATAAACAATCTCATGTTCTTTTGCTAGGATCATACAACACTCTGAAATTACATTGCAATTGCAGAAGCCATCTTGAAATTCTAGGTGTGGCTCTAACAATGGTGTTGGTTGTAAATACATCTTTGCACCATCTGCTCATGTACCTGTGAGGTACAAGGAATAGGAAAAAAAGACAAAATAAACGTACCTATGGGAGACAATCCCTATCCCATGGCGTCTGTTGGCAAGCAGGCAGGAATCCTAGAAAGAGAACAACGACAATTAGCCGAAGGGAGAACACTGCGAGGCCTGAGAAAAGGGAAAAGTTACACACAGGAAATGCTGCCAAAACTAAAGAGAGACTGTTCTCAGCAGGAGGGCGGTGGCGGAGCTAAAAGGGACAGACTGAAAGGAGAGATGAGGAGGAAAAAGAAGCAAGAGACTAGAAGAGAGAGAAAATGGAAATGCAGGGACACAATGATAAGAGTGTTGAGCATGCCACAGCAGGGGGCCAGACAAAGCAGATCCGGAAGGTGAGGGTAACGTCGAAGACACAGAGAAACTTGACGGATGATGACTTGTGGTTTGCAAAGTAGTGGACGCCACCGGCCAGTGCCTTTCATTCAGTCACTGCACAGGAGCGACTTAAAGACTCTTAAAGCACCATTCTCCGACATTTCAAAAACATTGGGGCAGATTTACAAGCCCCTTGCAACACATTTACGCTGCTGTTGAGTCACTTCTGTGCCGCTGCGTCACTTCTGTGACACAGCTGTGGCGTAAACCATGCGCCATGTGGCGACATATTTACAACGTGACGCATCTAGGGAGATGTGTCCCGTTGTAAAGCCCTGTGCTACATTAAACCTGCGTCAGGTTTAATGTATGCAGGGTGGCCGTTCCGTCGGAAAAAGCCTCGGAAAAGTGACGTAGTGAAATCTACAAGATTTCACTGAGTCACTTTTCGGACGCTCCTGCGTCAAAACCCTACGCCTGCCTGAAGCAGGCGTATGGCGTGATGCAGCATGTTAGGTATGGGCAGCCCCTGAGTATTGCTGGAGTTGCGACACGACTCCAGCAATGCGGCGCCCTTACGCCACAAGATGCGTCATGCATCTGCCTCTCCTTGCACCATGGTGCGCCGCATTGTAAATGCGACGCATCCGTGGTGGCGCATGGGGGGGATTGCGTGACGCATCTGTTCTGGTGCATCCCTGCTGATTTGCAGAGATGCGCCAGAAGTTGTAAATCTGCCCCTTAATATTTTTCTGGTGATGGCTATCGCCCCACCCTCACATCATAGAGCACGGGGCATAAAAAAGAAATTTTGAACTTACCAATATTGTTGATTGTGCGTGAGAAAATTACAACAGCCCTTATAAGAAGATTTCAGGGTTGTTGTTTCGGGGGCCCTGTGTTGAGTGTCGGATGGGCCAAATTATTGAGTAACACTGCCACTTCGCTGTAGGCCAACAGGCCCTGAAATAAGGATGCGGGGGCATATTAATAAGGGCAGTATCGCCGCTTTAGCAGCACTTTTTGCAGCTAAAGCGACGATATTTTCATAGCCCTATTTACAAGGTGGTGCTAACATGCATTAGCGCATGTTAGCACCCGTTTTCCCGACGCCTCGCTTTGCATCTCTAATGAGATGCAAAGTGGGCGTCACTGGGCGTACCCCTGACGGACTACCTTGTAAAATATCGCTAGATTTACATCGCGAGATTTACAAGGAGGCCCGCGCATTTTAGCAGACGTTAGTTTTTGGCGAAAACCACGGTTTTTGCCAAAAACTAACGTCTGCTAAAATGCTGATTTACCTATATCTTACAATGGGGGTGGATTCAAGTTTATTTTTATGATACAGAACTCCTATGGAGGTCCACATAATCATGCAGTAAAGATAAAATAAAAAATACATTTCCTACAATAAATAATTTTTCTTTATACAAAACTATCTGTTTAAAATATATTCACATGCATACCAAGCAAAATAAAGAATAGAATAAAACAGTCTTGTAAGGTAACAAAGTGCAAAGTGCAATATACAAATATTGCAATGCACGTACACCTAAGTAAGGAACAATACAAAATATTACAATGTAAGTAGTCACATTAAAAATCTCTAATAAATCTCCATAAAAGTTTTAAAAAATAGATAAATTCTATTCTATTACAAATATTACAAAATGGCGATAACCTTGCTGATACAACCCTGTGGTCGTATCAGCAAGGTTATCGCCATTTTCCATGGAACATCACTGGAAAGCAAGCGATGTTCCATTGAAAACACCGTTATCGCTGGAAAATTATCGCCATTGCACTATGCGTTGTTGATACAGCGATAGCATGGCAATAATTGCCAGCGATAGCCGGCGCTAAATAAGTTCTCGCTAACAGTGGCCAGCGATAATTATCGCTGCCGCTTGATAATATGCCCCGCGGAGACTTAGGGCCCGATTCCAATCTCGTTTGGAAAGCATCCCGAACTAATCGGATCCGGGATGCTTTCCGTACAAATCATGTCGCGGGAGTCCGAACGAGCGAGTACAATGTCAATGTTTCTGTTCAGTGACGGACTCGGTTCGCTCGGACTGCCATTGAACTCTATGGGAGCCTGTATACTGAATGTGTACACAGGCTCCCATAGCAAAAATGAGTGGTTGGGGAAAAGCCTGCACCCTGTGGCGGGCACCCCATGGTGTCCGCCACACTCTGCACGCATGGAAAGGGGGGACCCATGGCTACCCCCACAAGACAGATTCAGAGGGCTCCGGGTGTAGGGAGCCTGCTATGGGCCCCCAAAGACCGATTCCGACAGCCTTTATGATCCGGGAAAACCAAAGGCTGCCCGAATCGGTCATCGTACTCGCTCGTTCGGAAAGCGAGTCCATAGAGCTGCACGAATCGGCTACGAATGTCTCATTCTGTACGAATGCCATTCTGGGCCGATTCGGTCATCGCAAATGCATTGCAAGCATCGTACTCAGTGTACGATTTGGTGGTAAACAAGGCCCATGAATCAGACTTGCGAAACCCGAATCAAATTTGGAGCTCTTCCTAATGACATCGGAATTGGGCCCTTAGTATGTGTGCATGCACTCCTCTCAGGTAGTGGTCCACATTCTTTAGGTCCTTTGAGCGAGCAAATGATTTATTCAGGCTTAGCTTGAATACTGAATCTCCCAAGCTAAAGTTCGAGTTGAAGTAATTTATAAAAAGTTCTGTGTCCTCGTCAGCTTGGAAAGAGATATCGCCTTAAGTCAGTCCAAGTTACACAATGAGATGATATCTGGGAGTGCTTTGGGGAATAAACCACAGCCCAACCTAACTTGGAACCTACCCCAAGGGATCAGAAGGCTGATGCTCTTGTTGAGACTGCATTTGCTGCCCTTAAGATAAATCACTTGTATTTGGGACAAAATACCGAAAAAGAAAAGCATTTGTGCGATGTGTCATCTACAAATCCAAGAAATCAATCATGTGTTATATGTGTGTCCGGAGTTGCAAAAGGCTAGGCGCTATTTTACTGTCTGTTTTCCTCAAATTCAACATTCACTCTGCCCTCAAGGCCCGTTCACTTATTTTGTCCCCCCGAAATGAAATGATTTGTAATAGAATTTATCTATTTTTTAAAACTTTTATGGAGATTTATTAGGGATTTTTAATGTGACTACTTACATTGTAATATTTTGTATTGTTCCTTACTTAGGTGTACGTGCATTGCAATATTTGTATATTGCACTTTGCACTTTGTTACCTTACAAGACTGTTTTATTCTATTCTTTATTTTGCTTGGTATGCATGTGAATATATTTTAAGGAGATAGTTTTGTATAAAGAAAAATTATTTATTGTAGGAAATGTATTTTTTATTTTATCTTTACTGCATGATTATGTGGACCTCCATAGGAGTTCTGTATCATAAAAATAAACTTGAACTTGGGTCTCCTCTGAGGCCACGCCCGGCAAAAGGCAACATTTATTTTCTAAGCCCCATGTGATGTGAAGTGAACCAAACGATCATCAACACACAGGGGCATAAACATAAAGCCCCCTTCATGAAGAGCACAGTGACACAATCCCCACGCTCCAGTAGCGTCACTGGAGCGACACTCCACAGGGTTAAGGGCAAGAAATTTACACCTGAAGCATGAGTTAAATAAGGCTTTTTTCCCAATTTTCACCTCTTTCTATTGTCACTCTTTTACCGGAGTTGGGTGAGATTCCTGGTGACACCTTGTAGCAAGCGCGTAGAAAGAATAGTTGACAAATTGTATTATTATCCAAAATACAAGTTGTTTATTCCAGTAACAGGACCCACCACTGCTCCAAGCAGGAACAAGGCAAGAAGTGCCTTGAGATCTTTACATTCTAGAACTAATGACATAATGACATCAATAAGGTTCTATTTTAAAGAGACATACAAATATAACTTACATATATTCCACATACCACACACCTATTCCCGGACTTTTGTAGTAGTAGGTCCTGATAGAACCTCCTACAGATAGAAAAGAATCTAAGAACAATCAGAAATAGCATGATTCTCATCTGGGCCAATTTCCTTCCACCCCTTAGTGAATGCCAGTAGCTAAACTACAAAGATTCTGGAAGAAAAGAAAAAAAGATGGTTATATAAAATAAGTGAACGGATTGCTGTCTTTACTCTGTTAAGATAAAAGGCAACATATTAAAAAACACTCTATCTAAGCCTCCATAGCATTATTTCCACCCATCTCTTCATATAGCGACCTAATAAATCGGGTTGGAAGGAATGGAGGCTTTCATCACAAAACTCACAGATGGCCTGCTGGCGTAAAGTTTATAAAGCTGGACTCCACTTTGAATGGGCCGAGACTCCATCTTCACTATTTTTGCAGAATCATTGACATGTCTGCCTTTTGACGCAGGTGTCGTCTGTCCTTATTCTTCCAAGAACATGTGAAAGTGTCAAGTCATTCAGTCAATTACATCGATAAGACACCTGATGCGCAGACAATGACATCGATAAGACATCTGATGCAACATCAGTTTAGGACAAGTGCCTTGCTATCTCTATTTTGAGGTCAGACACGAACAAGGACATAAACAGTGTAGTCTGAATTGATATGTTTTTCCCTTATTTGTTTATAATAATGGGACTATGACTAGCGTCTTGATACACGTAGGCTATGTCAGACATTCCTAAGTGTATGTGAGAAATTCCAATCTCAAGATAAGATATAGTATAAAAGTCTCTCCAATTGACCACTTGTCAAGCGAGGTCCTTCGCCCCAGGTTATAATGCAAAATAGTGCCAGAGAAGATTGCGCTTTATGCTGATGCCGGGCAAAGTACGGGAGGAGAGGAGCTGATGCAGCATGTGTTTCCCTTTCGCAAGGAACACTGTCTCTCTGACTTGGTTTGCTGTAAACTGGTATGCAATGTTCATTTTATTCTCATTGTTTGCAACATGCAACTGCTGTTTTAATGATATTCTGTGTGGTTATTTTAGATGTACTAAGCAATAGGTTGAGACTGTTTTTTAAATAAAGACATCTTCTTAGTGCATTTGTATGTGTGTGAAATTGTAAAAAATGAAATTAGTTTGTTTCCAGTTAAACAGCTTCCCTGGATTTCTGTTTAGGGACTGTTAATAATCCAAAAGCATTGATGCCAATTCAACTATGTATTGGACGTGTTTCTGCAGGGCTACAATAACCTCTATTTCACATTCCAACTTTGGTCCATTGAACTAAGTTCACTCAGGTCACCCATGGGTGTGAAAACAAATCTTTCAGCACTGCTAAGCCAGAGTCTTAGTTTACACGCAACATAGCAGAAATTAGAGCAGGACTTAAAATGATTTATGGTTGTCCCTCAAGGAGATAGAGAAACATTCCAGAAAGCCTTGTAAGCCCAATTCCAGCAACTAGACAAAGTTGGCCAAAGCCAGGACAGAGCCATCAGAAGATGCACTGATGTACTAGGGCAACAGATAAGATATATTACATTACTCTGAGTGGTGTTACAAAAATACACCACTGGAAAGGACCCAGACTTCTTTTTTTAATAACTTGGAGTGGATAGCTCATGCAACAGCATGGCATGCAGATCGTTGGGAACAATATTTGGGATCCTTATTGACCGGTGAGTTAGAAACTGTGTTTCAAGCTGCTAACCCAAGAGGCCTAACACCCTACCCTGAGATAAAGAAAAGTATTTTGGAAAGACATGGGGTGGACCATGAAACCTATAGAATGAGTCTGATGCAGGTAAAGGGGGTGATGGGAGAGACATCCTGAGCTTTGTTCTATTGTGTGAAAGATCTAACAGATAGGTGGCTAAAAACAGAAACATGGATTGAGCAACATAGTAATTTAACAATAGAAACAGCAGTTGCAATTGTGGCATTATACAATAGGGCAAAAGAGAGGCGAATAGGAAGAACAGAGCTGGGTGCTAAGGAAAAAGTGAGTGTCATAGAAAAAACACATAAACCAATAGTGGGAAAACAAGATGAGGGAGGAATGCAACCCACTAGTGCTAAAGTTTTTCCTACTTCATCAGGACCTTAATGGGGTAATATAGCTCATTTTTGTCCTCAAAAGAAAGAGGCGGAACGCATGGAGATTGGGGTTGCCAAAAGAGTTATGTAGTAGGGGAGAAAAACATCACCCAATCTCATTGCCCCCTCAAAGTAAATGGGACTCCAGTCACAGCTTTTCTGGAAATAGTGTACCAACAATCAGTAATGAAGCCCCAGGTGATAAGGGAGCTGTCCAAAAAGAGGAAGAAGAACCAACCCTTACGACTGTAGGATTAGTTCCTCAACTATCTAAATCTTTATCTTGGATACCGAATATGCCAAGTTGCGGTCATTTTATCTAGGAAACCTTTATGGAAGGAGACCCATTGGGGAAGAGGCTCCTTATGCAACAGACCTTCTGGAGAACCTATCTACACTCAAAGAAAAGTAAAAATTTTAGGAGGAAGAATGAACATCATGGTGTGCAGATCTTTTCTGTCACAGCTGAAACAGAGATATGGGAGGCAGATAGAAGTTTTCTGCAGAACGATGGGAGGACACACTTATTCAAGAAGCACTGTCCAAAGCTATGGAAAAAAAACATGGGAGGTAGGTCCCCCAATTCTTTAAAAACCATGGGTTATTATACAGGAAAGGTGGGAAAACATCACCCTATTCAACTACTGATTCCAGAACAATTACGAGATAAGTTCATGTATTTAGCCCACAGCCGTCTGTTAGGGGTACACTTTGGGAAAGAAAAGACAGAAAAGGCAATATTAAAGAAATTCTATTGACAGGGTTTATTTCCCCATGTGAAGAAATATTGTCAAGAACGTGAGATTTGCCAAAAATGCAGCCAGTATCAACTGCCCAAACCTCTCTTACAGCCTTTACCTATTATAAAGGAGCCTTTCTCCTGTGTGGGGATTAACCTGATAGGACTCTTGATACTCTACAAACATGGGGATAGATTTATGTTGGTGATGGTGTATTATGAGATGCTTTATCCTGAGGCAGTCCCACTGATACAGCCAAATATCATTTAAATAGCCAAGGTGATGATTGTAATATTTTCATTAACAGACCAGGTAAGTACATTCACATCACAAATAAAGGTTAAAATGTGTTCCCAATTGGGTATTAAACATATACATACAGGGGCCTATCATCCACAAACAGACAGTCTTGTGGAAAGACACAATTCCTACTGAAAGGTATTTCTGACTAGAAGTCAGATGATGGGACCAAATGCTAACTTTGACCTTGATTGCTATTAGCTGTGGTTACAAAAACCTCTCTGTAGTTTTGACAGATTCTGCGCCCAGAGGGGTCTTGAGATAAACGTAGTCAAAACTAAATTTATGATTTTAAATCGCATTCATTTTACTCAAGCTAATTCCAAGCTAAGTGGTGTTCCCCTAGATCATGTTTATGTTTTTGACTACCTGGGGCTGACCCTCACCGAAGAGTTTGATTGGAGATGTCATACTGTAAAAAGAAGGCTTAAATTAGCCCAACATATTGGGGGGTTAATAAGAGCACAAAACAACCCTCCCTCATTCATAGAACACAAAGCATAAAAAAGGAATAGTGAACTAACCAATGTTGCTGGTTGTACTTTTCTTATTAGTGTATGATAAAATTACGACAGGCCATATAAGAAGAATGCAGGGTAAGGAATTTATACCAGAAGCACGAGTTAAAGTAGGAAGGTTTTTCCCTTTTTCACCCCTTTCATGGTCACTCATTTTCTGGAGTTAGGTGAGCGCACCTGGGGACACATATCCCCAAACTATCATAATAGGCCCTCATGGCAGTAAATAGAATAGGATATGAGAGCAACCAGAAAAAAGCTTGATACTCACCTAGGTACATTTTCCTCTTCTCCCGAGGGAAGCGCCATTGGTTGGACCACGAAGGTTCTGGAAGAAAAGAAAAGAAGATCAGTAACATCACCCACCATATTTCCAACATTTACACCCATGGAAGCATAATTGATTGTTGGTTATATAAAATAAGCGAAGGAATTGCTGGCGATATTTGGTTAAAATGAAAAGCAGCGTACAAAAAAACAATCTACCTAAGTCTAAAAAGCATTACTTCCACCCATCCCTCCACAGTACCCCCACTGAATTTCATACATTTCATATATTCATTTACTTTGAGTGTACATTTCTTATTTGCAGACATATATTGCATTTAGTGATAGAAGGTGCGACAAGATTAATATATTAATTCCTGCATTTAACACCATTCAATGTGAGCCAGCCCTTTTCAAAATTTAGACCACTGTATTTTACCTGGTTACAGTTAAGTTCAAGGCAGACAGGAATCTTCCTCTTCCTTGGAGAATGAGCTTGAGCAAGCAGATGCTGTAAACACTTTTTGTGAAGGCCACAGGCACCACACCTTGGAGCCAGCCCGGCCTTATTGGCTTGTTGGAATGCCAAAGCTACCAAGCACAGAGATGACAGCAACCTTTTAAATTCAGAACAACACTTCTGTTGTTCTACTAAAGTATGTGGGTGAGACGCCACCTTAGACACACACAATGGCCTGTTTGGCACTAAAACAGTTTAGCCATAGGCAAGAAGGAAGGGGCTGGAGAACAGTGATTGCCTCCATCTTTACATGCAGGAAAATACTGAACAACTGTTGCAATGTTACAGTTCTTTTGATTTTGAATGGTTTTCATTGCCCCTGTTTTGTTTTTCGTTATAGTTAAAACTATACACATTTTATGGACTAGGATAGGACGTTTATTTTAATTAGAATCATACTACATATTTCTAGTGCCTATTCTTGAGTCTGTCTATTCATGGTGAAAAGAAGCTCAGAACTCACTAACAACAAATAATTTTGTGAGTATCCGAGGAATCAACATTATTCAGAATACACCAGTAATGCTTAGATGGTTCATGGGCTAAAGTCCACCAGGTTTCATGTCCCTACTTGGTAAGTTGGCATGGAGCCTGCACTTTCACCAGAGAGTTGTAAAACCTATTTTCAGGCTGTATTGTGCTTGGAATTGCAAAAACACGTACCACCACAAGGGGGCGATGATCAAACAATTCTGTTCTCCACACTAATTTAACTCCATCAACATGGCAAACTCTCTTTCTTTATAGTGGAATAGTATCTGCATCTTTCAGTGTCCTGGTTGCATAGGTAATCATTACCTACTTTTCTTTCCTGAGTTGTCCCTAAATTTGCATTGATCTTAGCAGTGCTTATGATGATCTTGTTCTTGGTGTTAATCTGTTCCAGTGCTGGAGCCACAGCAATGTTTTCCTAAAAAGATCTGAGTTCCCGCTAATATTCCTCATACCAATCAAACCTCTCATTTTGAAGTCTTCTCACATTTTTAGACTTATCAGCAAACATAGGCGCAAACCTGAATATTTTTCTGCAAGTCCCATGAAGTAATGTAGAATGGTCTTGCATTGTGGAGTCAGGAACTTCTTTATTGGATCTAACTAGTTTCATTTTGGAGAGACCTTATTGCTATCTAATCTGTGACCCAAGCAATTCACACTGTCAATCCAAATTTGGATTTTTTTTTCTTTATAATAAGAACACTTTCCTTCAAAAATCTGCAACACATTGGACAGGGTGGTGTCTTTAATTATTCTGCTCTCCCCATATACCAATATGTCATCCTGGATGTAGGAGACATTTTAAACACCTTTAGACAACTGATGCATAGTTCTCTGTAAACTCTGGTGCAGAGGGTATTACAAATGGCATATATTTGTACCTGTACAGTCCTGGTACCCCCAGTGTGACAAAGGAGGTCAGGGATCTAGAACCTGGTTGTAGAGAAATCTGATGGCATGCTAATGACAAGTTCAAAGTGGTAAAAATATTTGCCCCTTTGACCAATGCCAAAAGTTCACCAATGTTAGGGTAGGGATGCCTACCCACTAAGATTGCAGAATTTAGATCCCGCAAGTTAATTCACAGGCATATACCTCTACTGGCCTTTCTTGTCATCACAACTGAGGCCAGCTATTCTGAAGCCTCACTACTTTCAGTGATGTCTTTTTCACATAACCGTTTCAGCAGCCTGTGTAATGGCTCTCTTATAACCAGTGGCATGAATCTGACCTTAAGCAACACTGGTACATCACCTTCATTAAGCACAATTTATGGAAAAACCTGAGTAGTCTCAATTTCTCTTTAAATGCATCTGGGAATTTGTATACTCAATCACATCCCTCAACAGCATTTACATTAATATCAGCAGCTTCCAGAACCTGGACCAGAAGATTGTGATCCAAATATGGGAGAGGCTGAAGACAAGGCCTCTGCAGAGATCCCAGAGCAAAATATGTTAAGTTATCTATATGAAAGTTGTCCTTACTATGAGTAACTAGGAACAAGGACTACAGTCCTTGTTCCTAGTCACCTTTGCTCAACCTACGATCTTCAACTTACTGGCTACACAACAAGGTTGGCCAAAGACAAGCTCCTAGTAAGTGGTACAGTGGAGTTTGGGAGATATCCAAAAGCAAATAGATAATCAGGAAACCTGTGAAAAGGGGTAGGAACAGTAGTGATGTGATCAAATTACCTTCCTTTAATGATGGGATAGGCTGCAGAGTGGAGCAGATCCTCAAAGGGAAAGACGGAAAAAGATGGGAGGCTGGTCAGGATGGCATTGTACTGCTCAGCTTTAACAGAACAAAGGCTTTTGTGGTGAAACTGAGATGAGAGGATGGCACAGACTAGTAACAAGAGTCACAAAGCTCTGTTTACTTTCTTTTCCTGTCACTGTCTTCATAATCACTGAGACCACGGGTACCGAGAGCAGTGCCTGGTCTACCAAAGGACAAGTACTGTAATGACTGACTATCTCTCACCAATGACAATGTCAAGAAAGATCCTAGGCAACTATTAATTTAAAAAAAAAAACTGAAGGCATGTACAGACAATGGAAAACATGCATATGTCTTTATGTATAAATGAAACTGTTTATTATATAAAATAATTATATCAAAAGTAATTTCTTTATAAATGTAAAAGTAATACATCAATTAATTTATAAAAACAAGACATGCCATCAACATCAATATCACTATCTTCTACACACATATACCCATGCATACAGACATTTCATACAACCAACAGACATAGATGCACTGGGATCAATTATTGTGCTTTCATGCACACCTGCATCATGTTCTATCAAATGGGATATTTTATTTCTAACACAGCAACTGTAGTGTAAAGATTGTGGCTACAATCAGTATTATTAAAATACTGATTGTAGCCACAATATTTACACTATAGTTGCTGTGTTAGACAAAAATATTGAAATCATATTTGATATAATTATTTTGTATAATAAACATTTTCATTTATATATAACAACATATGTATGTTTTCCTTTGTACGTGCCTTCAGTTCTATTTTTTTAAATTAATAGTTGCCTAGGACCTTTGTCGACATTGATTTCTATCCCTGTCTTAGGAACTCTAGTTATTAGCCCTTCTCTTTACATTATTATCTCTCATCGATGACAATAAAGACAAGCTTGAGGAAGTGATTACCAATCTGGAAGCACAGTGGAACCAAACAATAATAGAAAGTAGGTAGAAGGGAGAAGATAAGTGAAGAGAAGTGAAGAAACTTAGTTTTGGATTGATTAAGCCTGAGCAAGTGAGAAATTGATGGACATTTACCTGTGACAACACGAAGATTGTATTGATGGATGAAAAGTACTGGGTCATTCCCCATCATTTCCAGACATTCCATAAAGATATTTGAATTATGGCCACTGGGATCAAACTGTGGTTCACACGACCATCCCACTCAATGAATAAGTGAATTGGTGGCTTCATATCTTAAAAACGGAGCATGAATGGTTATATCATGTAGAAGTTAGTGGTGATGTGTTTATTGCCTTGTGTACATTATTTCAGTCTAAAGCAAGGCCAGGGCATCCATAAAAAAGAATAAGGCAGCTTCCCTTATGGTGCTACCACTTGGTGGGACCAGGTGACAACTAAAATTGTGAATATTGGGTCACAGGGAGGGCTCAAAAGGCTTAGGTGAATCATCACTTTCTTAGTGTCCTTTTATTAAAATTCCAAGCAAGTTATTTAGCAAGAAAATATTAGAGTAATAATAATAATAGTAATAATAACAATAATAATTCAGTCATGGTTTTTAGTGCTCTAGCAGAACATATTTATTATGTCCCTTGTTAGAGCTACACAATATATCATTAAATTGCCATTATATATTCCTACCCACTCTCTAATGCACTGCGTTTCTCAAACCATCAGATGTATAAAGTATATCGTACCCAGCCCTGATCCCCAGGACCCATCGCCTCTATCACAGTCTACTCTAACGTACCTAGAATCTCTGAATCACCAAACAGTTAACATATCTCAGACCATCCATAATGCTATTCTTGAAATGAAGAGCATCTTACACCTCACAGATTACTCTCTGTCTCTAGATTCAAACACATTCAAAAATCAGTACTCAACATTCAAAACAAGCCAAACCATCAACCCTTGTCGCTGGCAAATAGACAATATCACCCTCGCATACAACGTAACTATTTATCAGAGAATGAAACCCTAGCTCTTCTATTATTCAATGAGTCAACACATGCCTCTTCCAGTCCACCGACAAGGAAGCCGAAAACAAAATCCATTCGATCACAAGCAACACAAATAGAACTTCCTCATTCAGAGGGGTAAACAGCAACAACTTAAAACAAGTACCCCAACCCACCTCAACTCCCCACACAACCCCAGGGAGCTCCGCGACACCGCTCTCTGGCCTTCTACTTAATTGCTGATTAGCAGTGAAGCATGCCTCTGGCATCGCCAAACTCATCTTCATCAAGCTGTAGATGTGGCAATCTTAACTGAATCATGGCACAATGAACCATCATCACCCTGCATGGATTTGTTGGTTCCTCCAAACTACAACATCGTAAGGCTAGAAAGACAAATTAAAAGGGGGTGGTATCGCTTGCATCCACCGCTCGGACCTCAACATTACCCAACTTCACTCTGATCCTCTCGACTCCTGCGAATACCGCGCACTTTCCATAAGCAACGACTTTAACCAATTGTGTAAACTGCATACCTTCTACCACCCTCCGGGTAAGAATGACCCGTTCATCGACCACCTCATGGAAATCATCACGACAAATGTCTCCCCCCACTCCAATGATATATTCCTAGGGAACTTTAACCATCATTAGAATGACCTTAATGAGAAACAGGTCAACATCTTTAAAGATTTTCCTAGCTGACAAAACACTTACTCAAGCCTGCACCCTGCCAACTCACACGAAAGGCCCTACACTCGATTGGATTATCTCAAAGAAAAACGCGGTCAGGCTAACCTTGATTGCTCCTTGCGACAGGTCAGACCACCATGCTATTACCTTTCTAATACCGGGCGCACTTAAGAAAAAACCAGTGCAGCCAGTAAAACCGAAACTATGGCTTAGGGACACAAAATGCTTAGACCTCGATAAACTGGCAGCACGTTGCGTAAAGGATCTACCCCTTTTCCCTCAAGCTATCAAATGTCAGCCAACTTACTGAGCATTACAATGCAGCAATGTCTGATATAATCGACTGTAGCCCCTTTAAAACTGAAAATAATCCATGTTAAAGACAAACATCCGTGGTTTAATGGGTCCCTAAACAATGAAGGGAGAAATCTGAGACTAAAGGAACAGAAGAGACAACACCCCTCCCCCCCCCAGCTAAAACTACTTAGAAAGACCATGAATGCATACAACAAAAGCATTCTCAAATCTGAAAAATTATTCTTTAGATTGGAACTGGAGAACGCTAAGAGCAGACCTCGTAAGCCCTTTGAAATGGTAAAAAACAATCAAACAAACTGGCCAAATCCCCAGGAAACTGCAGCTAAAGCTGCCATAAGGGGCCTTATTGCCACTTTAGCTGCAGTTTTCTGGCGCTAAAGCGGCAATAATGTTATCGCCGTTCTTGATGATATGGCCCCACATTCTTACTAATTTCCCCTCCCAAAAGCTCCAGTAACATTCTAGAATGGACCAAATCGATCTCTGTGCTGAACTGTACCCCGATCACAGTAGACTCGGCCAAATGACTAGGCATTACCCTGGAAAAGAACCTGAACATGCAAGCCCACATCAACACACTGGCTAAAAACGCCAGGTTTCACCTGAGCTACCTTAGAAAGCTAAAACCATTCCTAGATACGTCTGACCTCAAAATGGCAGTACAGGCATTAGATATCTCTTTGCCCGAATACGGATGCGCAACCATCTCTGGTCTGCCCAAGATGTCAACGGCTCCCCTAAAAGCCTGTCTCAACACAGCCGCAAGACTCTTAACAGGTTAAAAAAAATTCGACCACATCTCACCGCACCTGAAGGCCCTGAATTGGCTTCCTTACGAAGCCAGAATCCAATTCAAACTGGCCTGTATCACACACAAAGCACTACACTCTAAGTCACCTTCATATCTTGCTCATAAAATTGAGGTATCCGGAGGAGGCAGGCACTCCCGGAGTGCCAGGGATCTTATGCTAAAACCACCTTTCTTACGGAAGAAGAAAACTTACAATAGAGCTTTCTCTTGGGCCGCACCTAGAATCTGGAACTCGCTGCTGCCAATCATCAGAAGAATAACATCTCTGCCAAGATTCAAGAAGTAAGCTAAGACTTTTCTAATGGTCAAATTCCTGCCATAGCCTCTTTCAGAGCACTTACGGAATCAGCGGCTTAGTGATACTTTACTGCTCTTTATATGAACTTCACCCGTTTTAAGCCTCACTAGACTTCGTAGATGTAACTTACGTGATTCTGGTATCATTGACAATGTTTAGCATACAGCACAATTCGTACCCCTCTGTAACTTTATTGGGCAGAGGTTGATGTGCAGTCCTGCCTTGCTCCTGTCAGTATTTTCTCCCTCAAGTGTATTCATGATCGTTTGTTACTAATCTTTGAATTTAGCTTGTTATCTCTGTAAAGCACTCTGATGCCCTAACAGTCACGTTTGCACTATATAAATAAATAAATAAATGAAATACTAGTTTGATATTAACTTTCCTTTCTAATGCATGATAGGCGGCTAGTCCCTGTGTCTATTATTTGTGTAAAGAATAAGTCCCTCCCACGGACTCAAATGTGAAAGGGAGGCTCTGGGTTACACTCGGGCAGATGATTGCCAAGTGCAACATAGCGCAGGTATGGGGGGCCGCTGCACCACCGACACTGAGGAAGTGGAAAGAGGACATGGATTGGTGTATGGCGAGAGAGAAAACAGTTTATGTAACTCGGGGGTGTCCTAAGAAATGGATAGCAATTTGGACTAAATGGAATGTATATCAGGGAGGGCTGTGCGAACCTCCTATCCCATCCCTTGATGAACACTGCACGGTATGAAACTAACTGCATGTACTGTAGATGTAAATATAGATAGCGGAAGCACTATACCGCTGCCTGTAAAGAAATTGTTCCTTGGAACTGTACGAAAGGCATAACTGTATTGCATGACCATTTTTCTTGTTCAATAAACAGAATTAAAAAAAAAAGAATAAGTCCCTGATGATGTAATCTAAAAGACAAAAATAACAATTGATGGACAGAATGCAGAACAATGTCATACATTCACCCCAGTACAGAGATCTGGGCCTAAATCCATCGTTTTTTTGCTCACCATGCCATTCCAGTTTGAACCCAGCCATATGCAAATCAGTCTTGACCCTGTGCCCCATGGGAACAGTCCAGCCCGAACTGCCAAGCCAGGTCCTCCCTGGACTGGAAGCAAGCATCCTAGGACCGGTTTCGGGCTTTCAGCCCTCGTCAGCCAGGATAGCTTGATTCCAGTGGCATGGAGAGCAAGGGACTCACGTCTGAGCATACCCTTCCCACTCGGGGTGACAAATGCAAAAATAACAATTGATGGACAGAATGCAGAACAATGTCATACATTCACCCCAGTACAGAGATCTGGGCCTAAATCCATCGTTTTTTTGCTCACCATGCCATTCCAGTTTGAACCCAGCCATATGCAAATCAGTCTTGACCCTGTGCCCCATGGGAACAGTCCAGCACGAACTGCCAAGCCAGGTCCTCCCTGGACTGGAAGCAAGCATCCTAGGACCGGTTTCGGGCTTTCAGCCCTCGTCAGCCAGGATAGCTTGATTCCAGTGGCATGGAGAGCAAGGGACTCACGTCTGAGCATACCCTTCCCACTCGGGGTGACAAATGCAAAAATAACAATTGATGGACAGAATGCAGAACAATGTCATACATTCACCCCAGTACAGAGATCTGGGCCTAAATCCATCGTTTTTTTGCTCACCATGCCATTCCAGTTTGAACCCAGCCATATGCAAATCAGTCTTGACCCTGTGCCCCATGGGAACAGTCCAGCCCGAACTGCCAAGCCAGGTCCTCCCTGGACTGGAAGCAAGCATCCTAGGACCGGTTTCGGGCTTTCAGCCCTCGTCAGCCAGGATAGCTTGATTCCAGTGGCATGGAGAGCAAGGGACTCACGTCTGAGCATACCCTTCCCACTCGGGGTGACAAATGCAAAAATAACAATTGATGGACAGAATGCAGAACAATGTCATACATTCACCCCAGTACAGAGATCTGGGCCTAAATCCATCGTTTTTTTGCTCACCATGCCATTCCAGTTTGAACCCAGCCATATGCAAATCAGTCTTGACCCTGTGCCCCATGGGAACAGTCCAGCCCGAACTGCCAAGCCAGGTCCTCCCTGGACTGGAAGCAAGCATCCTAGGACCGGTTTCGGGCTTTCAGCCCTCGTCAGCCAGGATAGCTTGATTCCAGTGGCATGGAGAGCAAGGGACTCACGTCTGAGCATACCCTTCCCACTCGGGGTGACAAATGCAAAAATAACAATTGATGGACAGAATGCAGAACAATGTCATACATTCACCCCAGTACAGAGATCTGGGCCTAAATCCATCGTTTTTTTGCTCACCATGCCATTCCAGTTTGAACCCAGCCATATGCAAATCAGTCTTGACCCTGTGCCCCATGGGAACAGTCCAGCCCGAACTGCCAAGCCAGGTCCTCCCTGGACTGGAAGCAAGCATCCTAGGACCGGTTTCGGGCTTTCAGCCCTCGTCAGCCAGGATAGCTTGATTCCAGTGGCATGGAGAGCAAGGGACTCACGTCTGAGCATACCCTTCCCACTCGGGGTGACAAATGCAAAAATAACAATTGATGGACAGAATGCAGAACAATGTCATACATTCACCCCAGTACAGAGATCTGGGCCTAAATCCATCGTTTTTTTGCTCACCATGCCATTCCAGTTTGAACCCAGCCATATGCAAATCAGTCTTGACCCTGTGCCCCATGGGAACAGTCCAGCCCGAACTGCCAAGCCAGGTCCTCCCTGGACTGGAAGCAAGCATCCTAGGACCGGTTTCGGGCTTTCAGCCCTCGTCAGCCAGGATAGCTTGATTCCAGTGGCATGGAGAGCAAGGGACTCACGTCTGAGCATACCCTTCCCACTCGGGGTGACAAATGCAAAAATAACAATTGATGGACAGAATGCAGAACAATGTCATACATTCACCCCAGTACAGAGATCTGGGCCTAAATCCATCGTTTTTTTGCTCACCATGCCATTCCAGTTTGAACCCAGCCATATGCAAATCAGTCTTGACCCTGTGCCCCATGGGAACAGTCCAGCCCGAACTGCCAAGCCAGGTCCTCCCTGGACTGGAAGCAAGCATCCTAGGACCGGTTTCGGGCTTTCAGCCCTCGTCAGCCAGGATAGCTTGATTCCAGTGGCATGGAGAGCAAGGGACTCACGTCTGAGCATACCCTTCCCACTCGGGGTGACAAATGCAAAAATAACAATTGATGGACAGAATGCAGAACAATGTCATACATTCACCCCAGTACAGAGATCTGGGCCTAAATCCATCGTTTTTTTGCTCACCATGCCATTCCAGTTTGAACCCAGCCATATGCAAATCAGTCTTGACCCTGTGCCCCATGGGAACAGTCCAGCCCGAACTGCCAAGCCAGGTCCTCCCTGGACTGGAAGCAAGCATCCTAGGACCGGTTTCGGGCTTTCAGCCCTCGTCAGCCAGGATAGCTTGATTCCAGTGGCATGGAGAGCAAGGGACTCACGTCTGAGCATACCCTTCCCACTCGGGGTGACAAATGCAAAAATAACAATTGATGGACAGAATGCAGAACAATGTCATACATTCACCCCAGTACAGAGATCTGGGCCTAAATCCATCGTTTTTTTGCTCACCATGCCATTCCAGTTTGAACCCAGCCATATGCAAATCAGTCTTGACCCTGTGCCCCATGGGAACAGTCCAGCCCGAACTGCCAAGCCAGGTCCTCCCTGGACTGGAAGCAAGCATCCTAGGACCGGTTTCGGGCTTTCAGCCCTCGTCAGCCAGGATAGCTTGATTCCAGTGGCATGGAGAGCAAGGGACTCACGTCTGAGCATACCCTTCCCACTCGGGGTGACAAATGCAAAAATAACAATTGATGGACAGAATGCAGAACAATGTCATACATTCACCCCAGTACAGAGATCTGGGCCTAAATCCATCGTTTTTTTGCTCACCATGCCATTCCAGTTTGAACCCAGCCATATGCAAATCAGTCTTGACCCTGTGCCCCATGGGAACAGTCCAGCCCGAACTGCCAAGCCAGGTCCTCCCTGGACTGGAAGCAAGCATCCTAGGACCGGTTTCGGGCTTTCAGCCCTCGTCAGCCAGGATAGCTTGATTCCAGTGGCATGGAGAGCAAGGGACTCACGTCTGAGCATACCCTTCCCACTCGGGGTGACAAATCCAAAAATAACAATTGATGGACAGAATGCAGAACAATGTCATACATTCACCCCAGTACAGAGATCTGGGCCTAAATCCATCGTTTTTTTGCTCACCATGCCATTCCAGTTTGAACCCAGCCATATGCAAATCAGTCTTGACCCTGTGCCCCATGGGAACAGTCCAGCCCGAACTGCCAAGCCAGGTCCTCCCTGGACTGGAAGCAAGCATCCTAGGACCGGTTTCGGGCTTTCAGCCCTCGTCAGCCAGGATAGCTTGATTCCAGTGGCATGGAGAGCAAGGGACTCACGTCTGAGCATACCCTTCCCACTCGGGGTGACAAATGCAAAAATAACAATTGATGGACAGAATGCAGAACAATGTCATACATTCACCCCAGTACAGAGATCTGGGCCTAAATCCATCGTTTTTTTGCTCACCATGCCATTCCAGTTTGAACCCAGCCATATGCAAATCAGTCTTGACCCTGTGCCCCATGGGAACAGTCCAGCCCGAACTGCCAAGCCAGGTCCTCCCTGGACTGGAAGCAAGCATCCTAGGACCGGTTTCGGGCTTTCAGCCCTCGTCAGCCAGGATAGCTTGATTCCAGTGGCATGGAGAGCAAGGGACTCACGTCTGAGCATACCCTTCCCACTCGGGGTGACAAATGCAAAAATAACAATTGATGGACAGAATGCAGAACAATGTCATACATTCACCCCAGTACAGAGATCTGGGCCTAAATCCATCGTTTTTTTGCTCACCATGCCATTCCAGTTTGAACCCAGCCATATGCAAATCAGTCTTGACCCTGTGCCCCATGGGAACAGTCCAGCCCGAACTGCCAAGCCAGGTCCTCCCTGGACTGGAAGCAAGCATCCTAGGACCGGTTTCGGGCTTTCAGCCCTCGTCAGCCAGGATAGCTTGATTCCAGTGGCATGGAGAGCAAGGGACTCACGTCTGAGCATACCCTTCCCACTCGGGGTGACAAATGCAAAAATAACAATTGATGGACAGAATGCAGAACAATGTCATACATTCACCCCAGTTCCCATGAGGCACAGGGTCAAGACTGATTTGCATATGGCCATGTCTGAACTGGGGTGGCGTAGTGGGCAAAAGAACGATGGATTTAACCCAGATCTCTTGACTGGGGGAGAATGTCTGCATTGTCAGCATTCCGTCCATCATTTGTTTGTTGTAACGCTTTTCGCCCTAAGTGGGATGGGTATTCCCAGACGTGGGACCCATGCTCACTACGCCACTAGAGTCAAGCTATCCTGGCTGATGACGGCTGATAGCCAGAAACCGGTCCTAGGATGCTTGATTCTGGTCCAGTGAAGACATGGCTTGGCAGTTCGGGCTGGACTGTTCCCATGAGGCACAGGGTCAAGACTGATTTGCATATGGCCATGTCTGAACTGGGGTGGCGTAGTGGGCAAAAGAACGATGGATTTAACCCAGATCTCTTGACTGGGGGAGAATGTCTGCATTGTCAGCATTCCGTCCATCATTTGTTTGTTGTAACGCTTTTCGCCCTAAGTGGGATGGGTATTCCCAGACGTGGGACCCATGCTCACTACGCCACTAGAGTCAAGCTATCCCGGCTGATAGCCAGAAACCGGTCCTAGGATGCTTGATTCTGGTCCAGTGAAGACATGGCTTGGCAGTTCGGGCTGGACTGTTCCCATGAGGCACAGGGTCAAGACTGATTTGCATATGGCCATGTCTGAACTGGGGTGGCGTAGTGGGCAAAAGAACGATGGATTTAACCCAGATCTCTTGACTGGGGGAGAATGTCTGCATTGTCAGCATTCCGTCCATCATTTGTTTGTTGTAACGCTTTTCGCCCTAAGTGGGATGGGTATTCCCAGACGTGGGACCCATGCTCACTACGCCACTAGAGTCATGCTATCCTGGCTGATGACGGCTGATAGCCAGAAACCGGTCCTAGGATGCTTGATTCTGGTCCAGTGAAGACATGGCTTGGCAGTTCGGGCTGGACTGTTCCCATGAGGCACAGGGTCAAGACTGATTTGCATATGGCCATGTCTGAACTGGGGTGGCGTAGTGGGCAAAAGAACGATGGATTTAACCCAGATCTCTTGACTGGGGGAGAATGTCTGCATTGTCAGCATTCCGTCCATCATTTGTTTGTTGTAACGCTTTTCGCCCTAAGTGGGATGGGTATTCCCAGACGTGGGACCCATGCTCACTACGCCACTAGAGTCAAGCTATCCTGGCTGATGACGGCTGATAGCCAGAAACCGGTCCTAGGATGCTTGATTCTGGTCCAGTGAAGACATGGCTTGGCAGTTCGGGCTGGACTGTTCCCATGAGGCACAGGGTCAAGACTGATTTGCATATGGCCATGTCTGAACTGGGGTGGCGTAGTGGGCAAAAGAACGATGGATTTAACCCAGATCTCTTGACTGGGGGAGAATGTCTGCATTGTCAGCATTCCGTCCATCATTTGTTTGTTGTAACGCTTTTCGCCCTAAGTGGGATGGGTATTCCCAGACGTGGGACCCATGCTCACTACGCCACTAGAGTCAAGCTATCCTGGCTGATGACGGCTGATAGCCAGAAACCGGTCCTAGGATGCTTGATTCTGGTCCAGTGAAGACATGGCTTGGCAGTTCGGGCTGGACTGTTCCCATGAGGCACAGGGTCAAGACTGATTTGCATATGGCCATGTCTGAACTGGGGTGGCGTAGTGGGCAAAAGAACGATGGATTTAACCCAGATCTCTTGACTGGGGGAGAATGTCTGCATTGTCAGCATTCCGTCCATCATTTGTTTGTTGTAACGCTTTTCGCCCTAAGTGGGATGGGTATTCCCAGACGTGGGACCCATGCTCACTACGCCACTAGAGTCAAGCTATCCTGGCTGATGACGGCTGATAGCCAGAAACCGGTCCTAGGATGCTTGATTCTGGTCCAGTGAAGACATGGCTTGGCAGTTCGGGCTGGACTGTTCCCATGAGGCACAGGGTCAAGACTGATTTGCATATGGCCATGTCTGAACTGGGGTGGCGTAGTGGGCAAAAGAACGATGGATTTAACCCAGATCTCTTGACTGGGGGAGAATGTCTGCATTGTCAGCATTCCGTCCATCATTTGTTTGTTGTAACGCTTTTCGCCCTAAGTGGACTGGGTATTCCCAGACGTGGGACCCATGCTCACTACGCCACTAGAGTCAAGCTATCCTGGCTGATGACGGCTGATAGCCAGAAACCGGTCCTAGGATGCTTGATTCTGGTCCAGTGAAGACATGGCTTGGCAGTTCGGGCTGGACTGTTCCCATGAGGCACAGGGTCAAGACTGATTTGCATATGGCCATGTCTGAACTGGGGTGGCGTAGTGGGCAAAAGAACGATGGATTTAACCCAGATCTCTTGACTGGGGGAGAATGTCTGCATTGTCAGCATTCCGTCCATCATTTGTTTGTTGTAACGCTTTTCGCCCTAAGTGGGATGGGTATTCCCAGACGTGGGACCCATGCTCACTACGCCACTAGAGTCAAGCTATCCTGGCTGATGACGGCTGATAGCCAGAAACCGGTCCTAGGATGCTTGATTCTGGTCCAGTGAAGACATGGCTTGGCAGTTCGGGCTGGACTGTTCCCATGAGGCACAGGGTCAAGACTGATTTGCATATGGCCATGTCTGAACTGGGGTGGCGTAGTGGGCAAAAGAACGATGGATTTAACCCAGATCTCTTGACTGGGGGAGAATGTCTGCATTGTCAGCATTCCGTCCATCATTTGTTTGTTGTAACGGTAATCTAAAAGACAGCAAAAATGCTCTTCCCCAAATTCAGCTGTGTTTATGTAAGATGATGGAAATGATAGAGATAATGGCTCAGACATGCACCCGTACCACCATATTGAGTATATATAGCTGTCCCATGGAAGTGCCATCCACAGAGCACCACATAAAGGCGTTGGTGCATCTCAAGGTTAGATCAGACCCTACTCCTCAGCTGGCACACATTAATAAGTGTGTGTTGTCTGCAGTTTCCACAGTGTTTGGTGTGCTCTTTTCGTTTTATTCAAAGTGTGAATTAAATACTTTGTGATGAGTGTTGTTTTTCCTTTATTAAATAAAATGTTCCATGCAGAAGAATCCAGAAATTGCTACTACAGTTATTCCTCACCATTTTGTATGGTTTGAATGTAAAATAGGCAGGGATTTTTGAAGCACTGAAGAAGGCAGCTGACTCTGTTGGGCAATGCACAAGGCCTAAATATGTTGGCTAGACACCATGGATGGATGAATTATTGTTTTTCATCAAACATAACGTTTAATATTTTAATCATATCTGGGATATCCAGTTATTAAAAGGGAAACCTCTCAGGCATACTCTAAGGTATGTTTTAAAAACCATTTGTATTCCTACTTTTATCCAGTATAATTTATGAAAAACACCCGCAATCTGTTGAATCCATACAGGATGGCTCACCTACGTTTTTATGAAGGGATCACCTATGATGAAACATGCCACAATAGCCTATGGGTGAGGTGACCTCTCTAAATGTCTTGCAATACTTCCAAGGTTTAAGAGGGTAAGAAAAGATATTCCTCTCCTTATTAGACTCTAGCACTAGCGGTGAGTTATGTTTGTCTCTAGGAAGGATGTGCAAGGATCTTGTAGCCCCTCTCTCTCCCATTGTATATACATGCCCTGCAATCAGGCCTGATGCATGTGTTATGAAGAAATGTCTGCATATTTGTAAAGACCACCTTCACATTCAATACACCAACCATTCTCATTGACGTAAATCAACAACAATCCTTCAATTAAAAAAACTGGGAACGGCTTCATTCAGTGCATCATGTCTGTCATTCAGAGAGGAGAAGAGCATACGGTAGAAAAACCACTGACTGACAACTTGATGCACACACAGATAAACTGATGACAAATTAGAAGACCAATTGTTCACATGTTTTTTCATGCACAACACAATTATTATGGAACATTTGCTATACATTGCAATACAAAGCATAGGAAATGTAGAAGTATTCTATCTGCAGATAAACAAACTGACTCATAGACTGCTTCACAACACCCTTGCAAACATGTATAACCTCACGCCATGACCATTGCAGAAATCTAGTTTAAAACAGCCCGTGATTCCAACGCCGTGAGGGGAACGGCCATCAAGCAGCTTCAGGCACCCTTGAGCTGATGACTCCAACGCCGTGAGGGGAACGGCTAAATAGCAGGACTATCAGCCCCAGGCACCCCTGCGCTGACCCCCACATCTCGCGCCCAGAGGCACGTCAATAGGTGCGGAGGACTCCCGCAGCGAGTGATGCAAGCGGACGTGCCAGGGCCGCGCCTGGGCGAAGGCCGAGCCAAAGGCGGGCCCGCCTGCGCCCATCAGCGGCTGGAAGAGGCTGGGCTGGGCCACCCCCCTTTGTTTTCACCAAAGAAGCAAGAAGATCTGGTTCCAGGACACTACTTGGCTCAAGGTTAGTGCCCCATTAATCCCTCATATTTTCACTGTATCGGCGGGCTTACCTTTTTTTACTGGGCTGTATTTGAACTACATCTGGGACCACTTGGTACACGGCCTAGACAAGAGTGGGTGCCCTACTGGTATTTTAGAACACAAGTGGTGAACTGACAGCATCAATAGCAACTAGTTGAAAACAAGTAGAAAAATAAGCATGCAAATCTGTGCTGATAAAAACACAACCAGCCCTCCCGAAACCAAAACCCAAAGTCCAACCCACCTCCATTGACAGGATTTTGGAGAGAGCAATAGGAGTGGTGGCAACAGAAATAGAACGGACTGAGAGACGTCTATCACTCACTCCAAATCTGGATCTTCCCTTTATAGATTTGGACACATCACAAGCCTCCGGTCCCTTGATCAGCAACTCCCCTTGGGCCCAGATAATTACCGTTGCGGTGCCTAATGTTGAACTACATAAGGAGGTAGTACCCACGCGTCAAGTGAAAAGAGGAAAACCTAAAGCACCAGTGAGAACAGGGGCCAAAAAGAAGAAGGCAGCAGAAGAAACCACGGACGTTAATGATAGAGGGGAAGAATGTTTGTCTAGTAGTACGGAAAGGGGCAAAGAACCAGCTGTATGGGTCACAAATTTAGTGGTGGACTAGCAATTCCAAGTAAGGGCTATTGTACAGGACGACCTTAAAATGCTGGTAGAAAGGGTTGATAAGCTGGCCATGCTGCTAGATGCTGGGGCAGGGGTCACAAATGGAAGAGAAGGGTCGTAGTAGTGGCCAAGAAATACAGGCTGCATCTAGTGTTAGCAAGGCTGCCCCTACCCCATGCCAGAGTGGCCCCCCACCCACTACTGTTAAAGATCAAGTAAGACAGTGTAATGCAAGCCCTAGTAGGGTAAAATGAACACCTGTTCTTCCACATAGCAGTAGTCCATGGCTAGAAAATCGACAACGGGAAGGGGTATGACCCAGTAAAATTACTGAAACTTTTAAAGAAAATAATCCTCCACAGTGTATTAATCTATCACCAGCCTCAAACCCTTACGTTGTTTTTTAGTGGGGTATTCCCGAGCTTGAGAGGGGGCAAAAGGAATCTCGCCAGGAGCTAAAAAATAAATGCATGTTCTGGTTAGTTAACAACGAGCGATTGCACTATGAGGATGCTGGAGAAATCCTAACGACCTGCCGAGTTGGCTGGGTGGGCTGGAGACCTAAGATATTGCAGGGAGACTGTGTAGTGATACATTTTAGAAATCCATCAGTCGCCCAAGCAATCCTAAGCAGGGATGACTGGAGACAGGAGGGGACCATAAGAGCCCTCCAGCTAGGCTATTTCCATCCCCCAGGGTGACCACAACAGTATAGAGATGGATGGGAGGGGATGCCACTAAAACAAAAGTACCAAATTGACAATTTGGAATTCCGACGGTCTAGGCAACCAGTCTTTAATATCCCCACAACCAATAGATTCGGTGTCCTTGAAGGAGTGGATTGACTCGAACCCAAGGGGCATGGATTGAAGGAACATAGTCACCAAGCAGGGGAGACCGTAGATTAGTGCATGATACTAGAAGAGGGTGAGACCAGTGGGAGGAGGAGAGGGACAGCAAGAGGTAATAAGGCAGAATACAAAGGGGCTAAAACAATCAGCCAATCCCATGTTTCCAATAGCGAGACTCCCCAGAAGTTAGACTTGTGCACAGGCGGAATTTTGCCCCCCCTTCCCCAGAACTTGCGGCCAAAGATAGTCGGCCGGATCCATCGAGGCTGCGAGTTATATCTTGGAACGTAGCTGGCCTTGCCCCCATGATGGATAATCCTGATTGGGGGAGCTTCCTTGAGCAACATGAAATCTGTATGTTTCAAGAAACATGGGCAAGGGGGGATATCCCCAAACTAGGCTATACCACATATACCATAGCAGCGTCATCAGGGGAAAGGGGAGGCCGTCAGGGGGGTTGTGCATCTGGGTGGGGATACACGTGGGTTGCACATCCATACACCTAGAAACATCTTCAAATGACATTATGTGTGTCCTCTTTAACTTCCCTTCAAGGATTACTGTCGCTCTAATCAATGTCTACTCAAGACCAGTTAGCCGTAGTCAAGAGTCGAAGACTCTTGACGAGCTGACGACATTCCTTGCTACCATCCCTGATAACTACCTGTTGACTCTAGGGGGGGATTTCAATTGCCAGTATGAGCCCCTAGATGGTATGAATAGGGATAACCCGTGTGAAGAAGATCTACATTGGGCTGTACCAGATACAACCTGTCTGTTAATAAGAGTATGGACTCATCTGGTACTCCAGATGAATTTTCTTGTATTAATATACTCATTGAGGACATCTAATGGTAGAACTAAGTCTGACATCCCTGGTAAGCATACTTTTAATAGAATTGGCCATGACTCCCTAATTGATTATATTTTGGTCAGTATAACATCATGGCACAGGGTTTTTGACTTTAAGATTGTCCTGCGCCACGATAGTGACCAAAATGCACTAGTTTTAGAATTGCTAACATTAAACCCCGAGAGTTCCACAGATTTGGCTACACCAGCTGATGGCAGATTGACTCTCACTAACTGTAGGAAGAGAGTCCGATGGGCGGAACTAAGCCAGTCTCAAGAAAAGGTAGGCGCCCTGTACCAAACTGTTATTCCGATCCTCATGGACTCTATTCAATCTGTCTCGGCTGAAAGTTCCCAAATTGAATCACCGAAGGTTGCCCTAAACCACGCTAGGTTAGAAGCTACTATGGCTGATTTTTGTAGACCTGAAATCTGCATTTGATCTGGTCCCAAGAGATACGTTGTGGGCAGTCCTGCTAGAGATGGGGTTTCCGTTATATTTGTGCCAAGTCATAAAGCTGTTGCACAAAGGAAACTACACACAAATAAGATTTGGCAAGCATGGGGAACTTACCACACCTATCCCTGTAGACAGAGGGGTACGCCAGGGTTGCGTCTTTGCCCGACCCTTTTTAGTCTTTTTATCAATGGGCTAGTTGACTTTTTAAACTCCGAGAAGGATTTAGATGCACCAAAGCTGGCGGCACGAAATATCCCAGCCATGATGTTTGCCGATGATACTTTGCTATTATCAAAATCTCCAATGGGTATACAGAGGGTCCTAAACAAATTTGATGCCTTCTGCAAAGAAAGGGGGCTTGAGATTAATTTGCAAAAACTAAATTTATGGTATTTAACTCAGCCAAAAGTACCAGATCAAACCCATGTTTAGAGGGTAGACCCCTAGAGAGGGTATCCATCTTTGATTATCTCGGCATTACAATCACTGAAAAAATGGACTAGGGGGCACAAATTAAAAAATCCAGCCAGAAGTTAGTGCAAACAACAGGGGGTTTGTCCAAGGTGTTCTGAAACTCTAGCCATAAACTGGTGGGCCCAGTAGTGGAAATATATAAGGTTCAAGTTAGAGGTGCTGATCTATATGGAGCTGAAATATGGGGCCACAGCCGCATTGATAGTCTAACACAAACAGAAAACCCTTTTGTTAGACAATTGTTTGGTCTCCCCCGTAGTACCCCACTCATACCTCTACGATTAGATCTGGGGGTCAGGTCAATTGAGAAAGAGGTTTCTCTGAGACCCCTTTTATTCTGGAGACGCTTGTGGGTTACTCCAGAATTGCTCGAGTATAGAGAAGAACTAAGAGAGGTGATGAATCTACCTGTGGCAGGGAGACTACCGTGGCTTACTTACGTTAGGAACACCCTTACACTCATGGGTCTGGGTAATCTGTTGGATAACCCAGAAATGACATGTCCCACAGTCCCAAGGAAAGTGTTAAAGGGCTGCTACTGGGAGTATAAACGGACCCAGCTACAGGGGAACAACTCAATGGGAAAATTCACTGTAGCCTTTATGGAAATTAAAGAGCAGTACATACTAGAGTCGGCACTTAATGACATCAAGCCGGTTGCCACAAGGAAGCTTTATTTACAATTTAGGCACTGGGTTTTGCCACTGCGTGCTTATACGAATCAATGGGCGCGCCTACAAACACTGGGTTGCCCGGCCTGTAATAGCGCAGAAGGATCTGAATACCACGTGTTCTTTTTCTGTACTGGCAATAAGAAAGCAAGAAAACGATGGCTTGTCCAGATATGCAGAAATTTGGGTACCAGGAAATGTTCAGAGGCCTACAGGCTACTGAAATATGATGCTAGTCTCCAAATAGCTTTCTCGGTGGCAGGCTTCTTATTTTCCATGTGGTGTACCCGTAGAGTTTTCCTAAAAATGTCCCCCAAAAATGGTGATCAAACTTGTGTACACCCTTTTTCAACTGAAGGAATTTGATATGAACTGTATGTGTATTTTAGTATTATTTTAATAATGTATTATTATTAAGGTGTACATTACTTTAGTGAGCAGGACTACTAAGAAGTAGAACTGGTGTCTAAGGGTCTACAACAATGTTTTTAGCCTTCTCCTTGATTGAAGTAAATTGCTAATATATGAACTCTTCTTCAATTAATCAAGGCATTGTATATTCCTTACTATATGTTGCACACGCACTTTAATGTAACCAGTTATGATGCTATAATCCCTTTATTGACTGATAGAAGCATTTTACACAAACATACATATTATTTTTTGAATAGTTGGTCTGAGAGATAGAGCAAGAGCGGAAAAATAACCTGGTATTGTAAATTGAACTTATGCACTGCACATACGATTAATAGCAGGTCGTGATTTCAGGATTGATTCCAATATTGATTACCACAGGCTACATTATGTATTTAGTACCCAATGCCACATGATGTTTGTATTTTTTTCCCTTGTTTTTAATATAAATGAAATGTTAGATCCTGTTAAAAATGCTTTTATGGTCATATTGACCGAAATAAAGTTTTACAACAACAGTTTAAAACAGTGACAAAAGATTAGCAAGAAACTTAAAGGGAGATCATTTAGGTGAGGAAATGCATACTTTCAATTAAAAATGCAAAAAGTTAGAAAAGAGAAGTCATCAAAGAAAAAATGAGAAACAAAAATATGAGAAAACACTACTTTATTACATTGCTTTCCATGTATTGGAAAATGTAACCTTTTGTGAAACCCCCAACAAAATTCCCACCAGTTGACCCTAAACCTGAACTTCAAAAAAGAATTTACCAGCACCCTAAAAACCCCCTACAATGTCCCATTTTGTAAGTTTATAACTAACCCTGCCCCATCAATAAATACACTTTCATCCATAGTATTTATATGCCAAGCCTTAACCATAAATCTAACCATAACTCTAATGCTAATCGTTATCCGAACATAATCTGACCTCTAAACCATATTCCTATCCTCCCCATCCGATCTTTTAAACAAACACTTAATCCTTTCCTGTCTAACTTTTTTCAAACTATTTCTTTTTCTCTATAAAAGTTTTCTCACTTTTTGTTTCTCATTTTTTTTCTTTTCTCACCTTTGACCCCAGCACCATGACTTGAATTAAAAGCTATACTACTGAAAAGCTTTAACTACCACATCATCCAACACTAGACTGCTCCATTTATACATCAGAGACAGCATTCTCAGGAGAGCCATTGGACATAGCCCATGGTACGCTTTTGAGAAAAAACACACACACACACACATATTCTCTGAAAAAACAAAGGTTAAAGTGACATTATAGTTAGGTGAAAATGTCAGTTAAAACGTATCATTTTAAATTAAAAAAACACTGAAATTCATGAGTTATAGGTTATAGGTAACTGAAGAAATTATAACTTGCGCCCCTGCTATGCACAGTATTATCATCAATGATGGCATTTCAGATGTCATCAGATCTCATCAGTGATGTTATCAATGAGGTCAGAGAACATTTCAGGAGTGATATGTGTGGTCAGAAGCAGTGCATGACAAGGGTGTGAGTTGTAGTTTCTTCATTTAACTTATGTCGGTGAATTTCAGTGTTTGTTAGTTTACAATTTTTCATTTTGGCTGACTTGACCATCACTTTAACATTAGTTTTTTTCAGTGTATTGCTAATGTTTAAAAAAAAAGTAAAGTAAGATGCTGATAGATCAGATATTATACCTAACACATTTATGACAAAAAGAAATGATATTGACAAAACTTTACACAAATTATGACAAACATGTGTTAAGTTCCACATATTTGAAAGTACCATACAATCTTGATTCAGATACTGCATCGTGAAAGCATGCAGATGGTAGAATAGTAAATGTTATATTTTGTGTTCAACTTCAATAGACATGATTATTAACAACAATTGGTGATTTAGATCTTATGATTTGCTAATGTGATCTTAATGAAAACAAAGAATTTCTGTGTGCAATACATTAATCTACATGTGAAGATATGAATTTATCATTTCATGTGCACAGAAATGACAAAAGAAAAGTAGGTGCTACACAGGATTTTGTTCATGAAACGTAGTCTAATGTATATTTTATATATGTGTGCTTTGAATAGAATTCATGTAAAGAGATGTATATGTATTTTTCCTATATGTGTAACGTTGACACTTCCAACATTTTTTTGAGTGCCTTATACTTACATTAATTAATTAATTGATTGAAATGTCTATTAATACATTCACTTATGAAATGGATAATGTTAGATGTTATTAATGTAAGATTATTAATGCATCACAACTGAATCGTGCATTAGCCGTATTTTATGTAGTCCTCATTCCTTGTTCTCTTTTTTTTCAACATGAACTCGTGAACTGAATAGTCTGAAGCTTGTGGGAATATTCAGCAAGGTTACCATTTGTATTCCAACTCTTAAATGTTTCTTTGACATCCTCAGCACAGCTAAACTGCAGCTGCAAAATTTTCTGTTACATACTAGAGCAGATGCTTGGGAAGGGAATATCGACGAGTCATGGTGTTTTTTCACTTTCTCTCCGAAATATCTCATTGTTCATACGACTAAACTTACATGATTTAAGGAAACTACGTAACTTGAATTATTTAATTGTTCCGTATTTTATTCTTTTTACCTAATACATCACCCTCATCCCATCGAGAACAACCAATAGGACAGACTGGCCTGACATTTCTTGTGATGCCAAGGGGTGTCAACCCATAAACTTGTGGAGTTTAATTGCTCAGATTTTGGAACTGAAGGTGGCACTCATCTTTACAGTGGTGAGCAAAGACGGCTTGGACATCTGAGGACTGAAGCAAACTGTGACGTAACTCTGCGGTCTGCTGTGGACCGGTGAGCTAACGCATATTGAACCCTTTCGGGGTTCAAGTCTTGCTGCTGTGACTTTGCTGTTGAAGTGACAAACTGAGATAGATTGCTGGCTAAATGAACTGGAACTGGCCACTTGGAACTTACTGAACTTCCTTGAGGGGATGTATGAGGCTCAACTTAATTTTTATCGACCCATACACTGTAGGAGTCCATATCTGCCTCGGCTGACGAAGATTTTCTCCTGTCATTCTTGCATCTCCGAGAATTAATATTACTTCATTAAATCTAGTACTAGTTTAATTCCAGGGCTATATGCTATTTATTTGAATGCTCTTTACCTCTGAATGAATAACTAAACTTCGATACTTAACCTAAATTATGCTGATTCTGTGGGTAAATCATTTGACTTTTGAATCACTATGGTTATTATTGAGTATTTTTGATTGTAAGAAGTAACATTTGATGATAGTAATTATCCTATTCTTGGTCCTCATTGGATAATTGCCCATCCTCCAAATATCCAGTCCCTTTCAGCACAGAACAAGATCCATCCGGGGACCAATTGAATGTCATGGATAGCAGTAGGTTAGGCAACAGTGATTAAGTGATTAAACATTAATTTGGGCTCAGCACAACGCTACAACAATACTATTACCAAACCTAATTATAACATCACTTTAACCTTAGTTTTGTCAGCGAATTTCTTCTTTTTCTAACATAAATAAAGATTTTATTATCATATATAACTATGCCAACCCAGCACTGTTCATGTCCTTTGGCCTGTGCCTAACCCTCGCAGGTGTTCAAACTTCCACCACACATAGTCCTTTAAAAAAAGTATTTTCTTGATCCCCCAGGACTCTCTCTCTCTCTCTCTAAAGAGAGAGAGAGAGAGAGAGAGAGAGAGTCTTTTGGGAGCCAGTACATCCCCCTGTGCTCTTGCAACTCTTTTAAGAGCACAGGGGGATGTGCTGGCTCACAAGATATTCCAGAGGGATTGCGGTGCCTGGAAAAAGAAATTCTTTCAAATTTGATCCCAGGGTGGATCCCAACATGTACCTTCCTTATCATACAATAGTTAGTTTTAAGACCAGGTCCTTGAGTCCTGTACTGGTGAGTGCAACATTTCTGTTTGTGTTGCAGCTAGTCAATCAGAGCTAGTGTTCTCGCCGGTTTTGCAGAAGCTTCTCTTTCAGAGAGAGTAAGATGGACGATTGGAAAAAGGCCCTCATGACTAATCAGAGCACTCCGTTATTTGAAGTAATTTGCAGTTGCGTGCCCACAGGAATTTTGCAAAGCTCTCGCTCAACTAAGACTCCAGATACCCATACATTTTGGACCTTAAAAATACTAAACAAATTTGCACCAAATTACAAAATGCACGCTTTCTGTGTAAAGATCTAGCTTTATGACTATTTTGATGTAATTTCGTTCAGCCATTTAGACTCGCACTCCCTAAAATTCCCTATGGAAATTGCTTTGGGAAATTGTGTTTGGGGCCCGTCTTTTTCTTGTCACCCTGATTGATGGATCACCCAAACACTTTCAAGGAGGAAGCTGAAGTGGATGAATTTTCTTTTGGAGATTTTCGTAAAGATTCGTCACACAGCACCAAAGTTATTCGTTAACAATTTGCTGGCCATGCAATCAATCAGGTGTTTGTTAAGCGCGACTACTCACCCTTGAGGGTCTCAAGGCGCTGGGGGGGGTGGGTGGGGGGGGGGATGTGCAGGTTCCAATCCATCAAGGAGGGCGTCTGTCAAAGAGCCAGGTTTTGAGGTTTCTCCTGAAGATAGGGAGCTCAGATGTCAATAAATATTGAACGTTTATTTCTCAAAAACTACTGAACAAATTTACACCAAATTAAAGAACGCACGCTTTCCAGATCAAGCTCTAGATTTCTGCTAATTTGGAGCAACTCTGATGAGTCATTTTTGTGGTATTGCTGTTCAATTTTCCTCTGAATAATTTCATAGGAAAAACATGTTTTGAGACCCCCCTTTTTTTCAGGCCCTGCTTTACGGATCACGCCGAACTTTCAGGAAAGAGCTTAGGTATATGAGACTTTTTGGGGAAATTCGTTCCAAAATTATTATCAAACCAAAAAATCTATTTCGTATGGAATTGTTGCCCTACTATAACTACACACTGAAGAAAACAAAAATGAAAGTGACGGTATAGTCAGGTGTTGAAATAACACTAAAAAAGCTTCAAAAAAACAAAAACACTGATATTTAACAGTTGCAGGGGTATATTCGAAAGAACGTGTGATAACCATCGCAAAATTAGCTTAACGCAACTCTACACATCGCAGTCTATCGCGGGAAAATAACACCGTGTTAACGTAGTATTCTCAACCTGGCGTCACCATGCGATAGTCCCACGATAATGTATTAAATGACTGCGTTAAAATCAACGCGACGCAGCAAAAATGCGAAACACGGACACGAAAAAAGCTGCGATGCCTCAAATCATCGATAACCAGCGACAGGCCTGCAATTCCCACGCGTCATGCGGGAAAATGCACTATAAAAGCAGAACAAGAAGAACACACCAAGAACAAAATAAAACACGTAGCACCATGGATGCACCCGGAACGAGTACCCAAGTCAACACGAAGCCCACAAGCCCCACAGACCACCAGCAAGGAACCTCTGGGTCAGGGAAGGCCAAGGAGAAGAGGAAGAGGAAGAAGGGGTACAGTCGGCATGCCAACTGAATCGTCATCACGAAGATGACAGAACACTAACAACAAGTGTCCGTCACCTCCACCGTGTCATTGGCAACACAGACGGAAATATGGTATTCCATCGTGAATGTAGTTGGAGTGTCGAGGAGGTAATGGAGGAGGTCAAGATGCGCTGGCATGATGTGAAAAGCCAAACCAAGCAGAAACCTGTTGCCAACAGGTAAGAAAGCAACAGCGGCTAGAGGTGGGAGTCCTGCGCCATAGGAGGAGCTGGAGGAAATGGTGGCCACAGTCATCAGTGTGTAGACGGTGCAAGGAGTCGGGAGTCCGGGCACAGCACGACATGACCTGACACAACATCAACAGGGTGAGTAATGAGCAGGGACTGGGGGGACAGGGGGAGATGGGCACAATGACACACATGCACAATTATGTGTAGCACACCGCACACCCACAAAGACCCTGGATCAAGTCCCTGATCCCCGTGGCACACTGAAGCACACATACAAACTTCAAGTAGGCCCCCGTACACCATGTGCCCAAAGTGGTCCCACCCCACACATTACGAATTCTACCACACACACATACACCCGTGTGAAACACAGCAAAGATGTGTATTTGTGAGCCACACTGACAATGCAAGTGGCACTACATGATGATCAGCATGGCTGAAGTACAATCACCATGACGTGCACACCACGAGACTGAGGTGGCTGAGTGTGGACCACATCCGTAAAGGAGCAGGACACACTCTGACACATCCACGTGCACAAACAACCACTGACGTCAACAATACATCTGCAGACAAACAATGCACAAGAGTACAAAATACGTCCAAGACCACCCAAGTCGCCAACATCACAGCACCTTAAAAGCACAAAAGTCCAAGGCACACCGCCTCCAAGGGATAAGGGGCAGCAAAATCACAGCTGCAGGGGCAACTCTCCCACAATGCGGCACACACACATAGCAATAACAGCACATCCACATTGTCAACAATGTAGTAAATAGTGCAACACTTACACTGCAGAACAGAGGACACAACTGGATCCGCTTGTGCGTAGAAACTGTCCAATCACATCTGACATAGCAGGAAACTGTGAGATGGACATCTTAGGCAATCGACCTCCAGAAGCAGGGCAGCCCAGCTGCATCGAGGATACCCCAACCCCTGCACAGACCACACAGCTGGTCGCACGCACCACCACGGCTGGCTCCCAGCAGCCCACCGAGGCACACATCTAATTCCAAGGCCAGGTGTCAGACTGCCAGAAGGGGGTGGCCGAACAGGTGCGGGTGGGGTTCGACCCCATGGAAGTCGAACTAGATCACATACGTGGGTGTTTAAGTCCCATCAGGGATCACTTACACTCCCAACGGAGACCCACACTGCGACAGAGACACATGCCTTTGCACATTTCCAGTACAGAACCACGCCCAGAGCCACAGGATAATCATCCACACCCCCACGCTGGACTTGCATACACCAGCCCAGTTCACTCCTCTTACGTATTGAGTGGGGGATGACAAAGCTACACGTGCCAGGTCTCACCCACTGCCTGCGGTGACATGGCTGCGTCCGCTGTACACGGCACAATGTAATGTTGTAAGGCCCGGGGCCCTAATGCATACATCATAAGCAAACAGACACACTCAGATAGTTCGTTGGACTGCCTACAGGCACGTGCGCTCGACACCTTTATTGCCAGGGTCACATGTACAGTGATGTCTGTGCTGGATGTGTGTGGGGTGAGCGTAAGTCAGCCCTCATGGAGTTGCTGGTGCTGGCAACAACTTGAACAGTGATCACAATTAAAGCAGAAACAGAAAACACCAGCATAACAGAAACAACTGTGAAGCATCATGGTGGTAGCCGAAGAAAGTACAGTGTTCACCCAATATGCAAACACAATGGTCCATGAGTTGTGGTGCACTGAGTTAGTGGCACCTGAAGAGCTGAGCAGGGTATCAAGCTGCTGAAGGCATCCACGACAGGTGTAAGTCTGGCAGTAAGACTCCTCCGACTCTGCCAGTTGTTGGTTGGAGGTGGTCCTGGGGGTGGTGGTGTGTGCATCCTGCGGTGATGCAACATCCAGGTATGTCTGGACACGATTTGATGTGTGAGCCCAGGTGGACCGCAGTGGAGGCCAGAGGCAGCGGACAACGCAGGGCCACAGACACATGGCTTTGATGACCCCCAGTCCATTAACCCAGAGGCCATCCAATATTCAATCCGACAGGGACCATGACTTGAGCAGCACAGACTTAGTGGCCCCGGATGCACTGCGGCCGGCACAGGCTCACCGCAATGGGACGGTGACTTGCGGTGCACTGAGGTAGGGCCATGCGAGCTGAGGGGGTCCTCGTCGATGTCGAAGGTGAATGTCGCTGAGGGTTGCGGGGCACAGTGGAAGGTGTCCTCCAGGGCATGATGCAGAGGGCAGATGCCGCCAGAAACAGGCAAATGGAGGAGTGGAATGCTACAACCTCGTTTTTACCAGCAAGTCAGCATCACCTACATGATGATGGAGACAACCCCCAGTCCATAGACTCACACGCCCCCACAGTTCAACCAGAGAGTGTCCATGAATGTCAGGGCACAGTCTTAGGGGCACCGGAGCTGAAAGGGGATGCAGTCTGCGATGAGGCCTGTACAATGACATAAAATCTACCATAAATAAATCAAGGCTCAGTTCCAAATGTGTGACCTACTCGATCGCAGTGTAGGCTGGAGGCAGCAGTCAGCAGGGGCCCACAGCCATGTGTCGTTGGCTCGCGTGGAACAGAGTCAGTGACACCAGAGGAGTTGTCGGTAGTGTTCGGATACCTCCGTAACGATGATCCTTTTTTGCTCCGGACTGAATCGCGTCTTCCATTTACTCCTCTCCTGGTGTACAATGATATGAACTTTGCCATTGAGAAATCAAGACTCAGCTCCAAATGTGTGACATACTGGCCCGCAGTGGGGCCCAAAGGCGGTAGTCAGCGAGGGACCACAGACACGTGTGGTCGGAATGTTATGCACAGACTTGGTAGCACCACATCGAACGGAGTACAGTGACATCAAACATCCGATGAACATATGAACTTGGCCATCAAGAAATCAAGACTCAGTTCCAAATGTGTGACCTACTTGACAGTAGTGTAGGCCGGAGGAAGAGGTAGCGTACGTCAAAAAGAAAGGAGTACTACGGGCCTGTGTCGCGGAGGCCGTGATGGTCTGAGGAGGCTGCCAAGGTCGCGGGCCTCGGGCTTGGAGCTTGCGCCGGCATGTGGTGGGCGCTCTTTGACACACGCTGGTGTCGGCAGGGGAGCAGTGAGGCCTGGGTGTGCAGGTGCGGGCAAGACGGGTTCGGGGACCATCGACCCAGGGTGCAGCAGGCACACAGAATCGCCGGCAACACAGCTCATGGCGATGGCGTTGGCCTCGTGGCGGGGTGGGAGGCACCGCCTTGGCAGACATTTTGGGCATTCCGGAAGAGAACCACGCCCGTGCTTTTTATTCACACCCCTACGCTGGCATGGCATATGCCGGGCCAGCCCACTCCGCACACGCTTATAGGGGGGGACGTCACAAGCTACATTTCCGCGATCTTCCCCACTGGCTGGGGCTGGGGTGACATGGTTGCGTCCACTGTCCACTACACTCCCAACACCAGCAGTGCATGTAGACATGGATATAGATGAGACGTGTGAAGGAAAGCCACCATATGTGCATCCATATCCAACTCCAGGAGACTTGCCCAAAGTTTGGATCCATTAGCACGATCGAACGCTGAAGTTAGGTCCATAAAGGCCATATGTAGGCAACCCCTCTTAGCTATGGTATATTTTCCCACTATCAATTGTAGGTTGATACACTGATCCACTGTCCCTCTGCCCTGCCTAAAGCCATTTTGAAGCTCTGAAATAAAATTATGATTAGCTAGTCAGCCGGTTAATCATTTCAAAACAACCTTCCCAATGATTTTCGCCGCAGAGTCAAGGAGGGAAATGGGGCGATAACAAAATGGGTTGTCCCTCGATCCTTTTTAAAAAATTGATAAGATCATGGCTTTGGATCAGGAGGCTGGAAAACCACTCTTGCTGACCGTGTTAAAAACGTGGGTCAAGATCTTAGCCCACATCAGGGGGTCAGCTTTATAGAGATCCCGGGGAACCATATCCGGGCCAGGTGCTTCACCCCTACTGTATCTGAGATAGCTTTAAACACTTCATCAGTGTTAAAAATCTAAGGTGAAATCCCTGTTCCAGGTTCCCATTCGGTGTTAGGCGTCCCCAGGCCCTCCCCACCATACATCAGTTCTAAGTGTTGAGCCCATCTTTCTGGGGCGATGGTGCAGTCCACTCTAGAATTTACCGAGCCGGAAAGGAAAGCACTGTTTAATATTTCCCAACATTTGGAACTGTTACCCAACACACTAGCTTCACACAAGCCTTCCCATGCCTGTTCTCTGTTGTTTTTTCCCTCACCTGGATCGCTATCCTATAGGCTTTCCTACATGCCTTTTTCTGGCTCTCGTCCCAGGGTGTTTGCTTAAGTGCAGCCATTAGATTCTTATGGGATTTGGAACAGTTCCTGTCAAACCACCTTTCCTCTTAACCAGCATTGGACTTTCCGTGGGCTGTAAACTTTTCCGGCATCTGATTGGTTATTTCACTAAAGGCATCTAAAATGTGCATGTCAAGTGTCCTACTATCCAGACATAGAGCAAGTTCACTGCTGCTTACAAGAAATACATTTTCTGAAAAAACTCAGGTATCACCTGATTCCATTTCAGCCTACAGGCTTGATCCCTTGTGCTGATAAACTTGTTCGGGATGCTCTTGCCCACCTCCCTGTTAACATCAAACTTCCATGCCAAAACCAAGGTTGTGGGGTTATAATCACTAAAATTGTTCCAAGAGATATTTACGACAACAATAGCAGGAAGCAGAGGAGCAGATAGCATGATGAAATCAATAATGAATGAACAAACCCTACCTGAAAAAGAGGGAACAAAAGCTCCCACCCCTGTCTGTTCTAGACAGTACAGATTGTTTTCCACTATTAACTCCTCCAAATGACGACCTTGGTTAGTGTGCTCAAAATGGGTGACCATAAAGGGTGCATCCAAAGAGGCTTTTGCGAGGGTACAATCTACTTGACATAAATGTACATTAAATCTCCCAAAATTATAACCTGATAGTAAGTGGGCCTCGCCTCTCCATAGTGTTCCACGAAGTGTTCCCAAGCAGCAATATGTCCAATGACTGATTCTCTACTAAAGGAATTATAGAAATTTACTACCAGCAAAGTGGGATTACTTCTAAACACCAGCTCTTCTGCCAAAAGGTTGGGGTAATCAGTGTCCACCTCGCTGGGCATACATGGAAGTTTGAGAGACCAAGATGAGAAGGCATCCTTGGCATGTCCCATTGGGGAGGGGGACGCAACCTTAAAAAAGGACGAGAATCCATCCGTATAAAAGGATTCTTATGTATCCCATGTTTCCTGCAGAGCAACTATATGACAATCCCCAAGCATTTCTAACCATTTGCATCATCTCTTTTACCCCTTAGGCCTGTTATATTCTATGTCATAACCCTCATAGTTGATGTAGTGGGAGGGGTAAAAGCTACGTGACTACAGAGTCTGTGGGACCCAGAGGCCAAAGGCTTAAAGACCTGGCCTGTTGTGTCATCTGTCAATCATTATCGTCTAACCGTATTAGGGGTGTCAAGTAACATGTCAGTCCTGCTAATCTCGCCCTGAGCTATCCCGGGGGTCTTAGGGATGGGCTGACCACGACTACTCGGGAAGAAGGACAGTATAGGATAAAAATTGAGGGGAACAATCTTGATCATTGTCCTTACATGCTGTATTCGGTTACTCTGAACCAGGGCTTTTGTATGCCTAGGATGTCTTAGATTGACCACAACACAATCTCCCTCAAGATTTTTCCTGACCCTGGAACCCACCCAGTCGATGTTCTTGTCATTATGATTTTAGGATTTTAGGGGACAAAAGGTGCCGTTTTACTAGGGATTTATCACACCAGTGTTTGACTTTATGCACAGGATCTATCGTGGATTCTTTCATGCCTTGCTTAATAGGTGGGACCTCCGTCAAAATAGCAACCAAGGGTACTGTCAGGGGATAAGTGTCGGAAAAATCTGTTACTCACTTGTGCCGTGGGAGACCTGCTTGGTATAAGTGTAGTGGTGCCACCCCTGATAAACTGAGACGGACCTCCCGTGGAGTCCATTTGACTAGGATCTTCGGCTGCCTGTGTAGCACAATTTGGCCTTGTCACCCAGACGCCCCCGTGGGAAGATAGCGTGATACTACTGGGTGCTGTGCAAGTAGGCTATCTAGGTTCCCCCCACTGGGTGAGAGTATTCATGGTTGGGGGCCCAACCTGACAAGTAGATCTTGTGGCCACAGCCGCTGCCTTGCTGTTAGGAGCACTCTTATTAGGAGGGCACAACAAACAAAGTTTAGCCTCTATCCCATCGAGTCGCATCTGGATGGGGGACAACAAACTTTTAAGCAATAATTCAAACCTAGCAAGTAGGGTAACCATTGCAGTATCTGAGTCGAAATTGACACGTGCCTGGGGAGGCTGCTCTTTCGCGACTCAGGTACTCTCTTCTTCCAGCCCTCTTCTTTTTGACCGGAGGTTCAGCAAGCATGGCGTTGTAGTCTATTTGGGGCTCCATGGCCTCAGCGTGCATAAATACAAAAGATGACAAAACTGCTGATGGGATACCAGCTGCACCCTCAGGGACAACAGAAGGATGTAGCACCTGGAAACCTCTCTCCGAGACGAGAGCGATTATCCTCTAAATCAGGGCTATCTCTTTAGAGATAACACTCGCTGCTCTGACCAGGAAGGCGTCTACAGTGGCAATAGGGTCTCAACCAGAAGTATCTGTGTTCATCTTCTTTTTACCCATTTCGATTTGCTTTTGGAGCTATAGATGCTACATGCACCTAATTTAAGGCCCCTTGGGTGCAATAGCCACAGCCTGGGTCACCCTAGAATCTATGGTTCAAGCCGTGGGCACAGCCACACCACCTAACACCTGCCCCCAAAGGAACTCCAGAGGAATTAACAACGAAGCCGTCAATATCTCAATATAACAGGAAAAGAAAGTGATGACAGTATCTCAATGGTGAAAGGCAAAGAAGTGGAGCCAAGAGGGATGCCCCAGCCTCGACCGGAAGGGGACCGCGCAGACGGGTCCGCCCTTTACCCAGTCTTTGCCCAGGCCGCGCACGGGCACGTCCCGTGCGCATCTTGCGCCTCCCAGCCACGTGTGCTCCTGGGGCTTGTAATTTTCCCCGCTGCTGCCGCTGTTCCGCCTTCTGCCTCCATGCTGTGGGACCCACCAAAGGGTTTTAAAAGCACCCCCGGGCTCAAAGGGATGTCGTTGTCGGCGGCCTTCCAGCCGCATGTGCTCCTGGAGCTTGTGGTTTACCCTGCTGCTGCCGGTGTTCTGCCTCTGCACCCTAATAGTAATTTTACAACTGTGGAGATTCTGCCACCGGGGAGGAGCAGCCTGCACATAAAAATATAGTAGAGGCCGATCTTTTAATGTGCTGAGACTCTGCAACATGTGTGAAGTCTCCACATTTGTATAGTTACTATTAGTCACATTAAACTCGCAATTTGTGAATCAAGACCTAAGTGTATCAACTCAATTAATAGATCTAAGCATAAACACAGCAAAAAAACAAGACATTTGCAAACACAAAACGCACTGAAGCAAAATGCCACACAAAAAAATGACTTGGGAAAAAGGGGGTGGTGATGGACAGAGTTTCTGAATGATGCAGAATACTCTTACCAAGTCAAGAGATCATGGTTTTAATCCATCACCGTTTTTTAGCTCACTGCACCATCCCAGCTCAGAACCTGGCTACATGCAAATTAGTCTGTACCTGTCCCAGTGCATGATGGGAACAGGGCAAACCAAACTACCCAGCCAATTCTTATACTGGGAAGGAAACAAGCTTCCGGGGACCGGTTTCTGGCATCACAGCCTTCGTCGGCCCGGCTTGCCTGAATCCTGATGGTGCAATGAGCAAGGGACTCACGTCTGAGCATACCCTCCCACACTGAGTGTGGATAAAATCGATTTGGGAAAAAGGGGGTGGTGATGGACAGAGTTTCTGAATGATGCAGAATACTCTTACCAAGTCAAGAGATCATGGTTTTAATCCATCACCGTTTTTTAGCTCACTGCACCATCCCAGCTCAGAACCTGGCTACATGCAAATTAGTCTGTACCTGTCCCAGTGCATGATGGGAACAGGGCAAACCAAACTACCCAGCCAATTCTTATACTGGGAAGGAAACAAGCTTCCGGGGACCGGTTTCTGGCATCACAGCCTTCGTCGGCCCGGCTTGCCTGAATCCTGATGGTGCAATGAGCAAGGGACTCACGTCTGAGCATACCCTCCCACACCGAGTAGGCTGCTCTTTCGCGACTCAGGTACTCTCTTCTTCCAGCCCTCTTCTTTTTGACCGGAGGTTCAGCAAGCATGGCGTTGTTGTCTATTTGGGGCTCCATGGCCTCAGCGTGCATAAATACAAAAGATGACAAAACTGCTGATGGGATACCAGCTGCACCCTCAGGGACAACAGAAGGATGTAGCACCTGGAAACCTCTCTCCGAGACGAGAGCGATTATCCTCTAAATCAGGGCTATCTCTTTAGAGATAACACTCGCTGCTCTGACCAGGAAGGCGTCTACAGTGGCAATAGGGTCTCAACCAGAAGTATCTGTGTTCATCTTCTTTTTACCCATTTCGATTTGCTTTTGGAGCTATAGATGCTACATGCACCTAATTTAAGGCCCCTTGGGTGCAATAGCCACAGCCTGGGTCACCCTAGAATCTATGGTTCAAGCCGTGGGCACAGCCACACCACCTAACACCTGCCCCCAAAGGAACTCCAGAGGAATTAACAACGAAGCCGTCAATATCTCAATATAACAGGAAAAGAAAGTGATGACAGTATCTCAATGGTGAAAGGCAAAGAAGTGGAGCCAAGAGGGATGCCCCAGCCTCGACCGGAAGGGGACCGCGCAGACGGGTCCGCCCTTTACCCAGTCTTTGCCCAGGCCGCGCACGGGCACGTCCCGTGCGCATCTTGCGCCTCCCAGCCACGTGTGCTCCTGGGGCTTGTAATTTTCCCCGCTGCTGCCGCTGTTCCGCCTTCTGCCTCCATGCTGTGGGACCCACCAAAGGGTTTTAAAAGCACCCCCGGGCTCAAAGGGATGTCGTTGTCGGCGGCCTTCCAGCCGCATGTGCTCCTGGAGCTTGTGGTTTACCCTGCTGCTGCCGGTGTTCTGCCTCTGCACCCTAATAGTAATTTTACAACTGTGGAGATTCTGCCACCGGGGAGGAGCAGCCTGCACATAAAAATATAGTAGAGGCCGATCTTTTAATGTGCTGAGACTCTGCAACATGTGTGAAGTCTCCACATTTGTATAGTTACTATTAGTCACATTAAACTCGCAATTTGTGAATCAAGACCTAAGTGTATCAACTCAATTAATAGATCTAAGCATAAACACAGCAAAAAAACAAGACATTTGCAAACACAAAACGCACTGAAGCAAAATGCCACACAAAAAAATGACAACAAACCACATTTTCAACACAACAAACAACACAACAAAACACAATTCAGCAAAGTGTAATAATAACATAGCAACTCACATTGTTTTTTTCTTATTTTGCACTACTGTGTTGTGTTGCTCAATGTCCGAAGACACCTCCACCACTAAAGCCAACTTTCCCAGATGCATGATGAACGTCACAGACTGGATGAAGGACAGCGGTCTGAAACTCAACAAGGACAAAATGGAAGTCCTTATCTTTGGAAATAACCCCTCACCGTGGAACAACACATGGTGGCCCGTGGATTGCGGCACACCCCCAGCACCAACAGACAACGCCCGCAACCTCTGCATTATCCTGGATAGCTAGCTATCCATGTAGAAACAAGTAAACGCAGTCTCCTCCACCAGCTTCCAAACCCTTTGCATGCTATGCAACCAGACGGACCGTCACACAGGCCCTCATCACCAGCAGACTGGACTACCGAACCTCGCTCTACATAGGAGTTACGCCTCCTAAAAAGACTCCACATATCTGTGAACCTAGTCCCCATATGCACATACAGCATGCTCACGGGGCCACAGATGTTTATGAATTACAGGAATTAGCTTTTCACAGGTTATAAGGTTTAACTTCTAGCAATCCTGGAGAGCACAGTGATGGCTTCTTCTTCTCCTTTTCTCTATTGGTAAAGGTTTTTTCTTGTTTAGGAAAAACATTGTTGTTTTTTGAGGCTGGCCTTCATGGAATATTTATGTTATTTTAGATACGCTCCTTGCTGATCCACCCATCCTGAGTTTTTATCCTAGGTGGTCCTGAAGAAGGTGGTTTTTCAATATATTTTCCACCGAAACGCGCGTAGACCGGAGCGCATAACATTCCAACCTACAACACAGTAATGGTTGGGAAAAATTGGCATAGGTATGAATGTTTAAAGTGAGTGAATGAATGTGTATATGTGTGGAGAGTGGAGTTGAATGTATGGAGGTTTGAAATTGATATGAGCTAGTGTTTTTTTAAAATATTGTTTATATATAGAGATCTGTTGCCTTGTGGTCTTTAGTAAGAAACGTTCTTGTGATTGTTCCTGAAGATGAAATTAAAAGAATTGATCAAAGAACCGGCATCACATATTGGACTAAACTGTATAGTAATGTATATATTGTATGTATCTACATCATATCTGATGTAAAATCCATTTGAGTGATCAAATAACCAGTACTACATATTGGAGCAAATTGTACACCACTGTCAATATTGTATGTACTCACACATCGTTTTATGTACAATCCAATTGAGAAATGTAAAATGTATAAAGAAATTATAAGTTAAGAAAAGAGAATTTAAATTAAAAAATTAACACAAATAAATTGACACAGGGTTTAATTTCTATGTATTTATAGCAATTCATACATGGCCAGCTTTGCAACTACTTGTAGCCCTTTAGGAAGTAATACAGGTCTAGTGGGACAGTTGATTAATATTTATTGACACTCCTTCTTGCACCTGGCTGCCAAGGCCTGGAAGAACCTCCCCCTGCACCTCAGGGCCGCACTGTCACTCCAGCAATTCAGGAGAGAACTAAAGACCTGGAAGTTTTGAATGACCAAACCTCCAAGCAGCAGCAAACAGCTCCAGCGCCTCGAGGCCCCTAGGGGTGAATTGCTGCGCTATATACATGTATGATTGTTTGACTGCTGTTGTACTGTGGTGTTGTGTTTGGGGTTTGTTATTTCGATTATTGTGATGCTATATTTCAGATTAGTGAGTTGTGTTGTTGTGTTGTGTTGATGTTTTAGTTTTTGATTGCGTGTACTTTTGCTATTGATTTCATGTATTGTTGTTTTGTGTGTTGTCTTCTACTATTTCGTTGCATTGCTTTGTTCTTGTTATGGTGCATTGCTGTTTTGAACTTGTGGTCCTCTGTTATTATAATGAAATATAATTTGCTGGCTTAGTCCTATTTTGTGGAGGTTGTGTCATCATGATACCATGCTAACATCTGTTTGCACCACGCAGTGCACTATTTACCGCTAAGTACGTATATTGAGTCCTACGAAGGATGTGATGTCATCTGGCTGTGTGACTTGCAATGGGCTCTGTCGGTGCTAGAATTGCGGGTTTCTGAAACCCGAGGCAGTTCTGTGCATTGGCGGAGCCTGGCAGCAGTCCCAAGCAAGGTGTGTACCATGCTCATGTCTGGGGAAGTCATTGAGCCGCCCTTCTTTATGAACACTGCGCCAGATGTTTGACAATGTTTACTGCTGCATTATGCAGAGTGTAGAATTGCAATCTGTCACTTTTGCTCCAATCGAAAAACATAACTTGATGAGATTAAAATATAAACACGATTTTAGTATTACTGGAGCTGCAATTTGCGAGTTTGGATTTATTTTGTTGGTTTAACATTCAGAATCATCAGAATGGGCGAACAAAGAATTGAATGTGCTAGCGTTCTTTGTTTTTCAGCTTGGCTTGAATGATTTTGCCAATATCTTCAATAGGACAGCTGTTTTTGAATAGAAGAAAAGTTTAAGTTATTCATTGTTGGTCCCCTGGCAATACTGGGTGCGGGAGACAGCTGCTGCCGCTGGCTCGAGGCACTTCTCCTGTAGTCGTATTCGTTATGCGTGAGAGGATGCGGTGCAGCAGCTGTCAGTGATACCTTTATCATGAGAGCCCTTGACAACCCAAGCTGAGAATCCGCCATACGTTCTTCACGAGAAACAGAGCTCTGAATCCTCACATCCTGTTTGTACTCAGCTGTTACTGCATGCTGTACATTTTACACTGACTGTATACAGACCGGCAGTTATCTTCTAATAGGAAATCTTAATCTGCGCTCTAGTTAATGAGGCACAGATCAATTGATTTAATAATTGCAGGGTTTAGCAATTGATTCAAAATTAGTTATCACGTAAGGTGTGGCTAATAAACATACACATTGCCCGTAATGGAAGTCTCCTGCACTGTTTTTTTTGGTTGCATATTTATATAGCGCGAACTCGACCCGAAGGTATTGGAGCGCTTTACATAGCACCGTATTGACAGTACACATTCAGGCACGGGGAGATTAAGTGATTTGCCCAGAATCAAAGGGTGTGGACGACCTCGAGGTTCGAACCGTGGTTTCTTGCACCAGAGGCGGCAGCGAAGCCGACGGACCACATCCTCTCCCACTGTATTTATGATGAGCATGGCATTACTAGTATAGTGAATTATTATTTTTATTATCTTTGGCGTTATCTATCATTAGAATTCCTGATTATCTATCTAGGGTGGTCGCTCCTTTTCTTACTGTACTGCCAGCCTTTGGAACACTTTCTCTCCAGCTCTTTACTCCACTAAATATCATCTTGCCTTTTGGAAACAAATCTCTAACTCCTTGCTTCCAATCCGTTTTGACTTGTCTATTAGAATGTATTACCAGCACACCTCTGGTAGCCAGGCAGTCTACAAAACTAACAATCTATTTCATTCTGAGTGGAGGGGTGCAGCCCATAGGTAGTACATCAATCCCTTGCGTGTTTTATGATTGATATGTATTGTGAATATGCATAGGACACAGGGTGGGGGAGAGGCTGCCTGTACTCCAGCTCTGCACCCTGTGTTGTCTCCTCCTCCGCAGCACCGACTGCACAGTACTTACCATCTTTGGGAAATGCTTTGTCGCTGTTCAGTACAAAGGTGACAGGGTGAGTCATTCTGGTGCAAACTACAATACATGAGGCAACACTAAACCGTATGTGGCAGGACTTTCATGTAACACTAATTCATGTTACATGCACGATAGGCCTGATTACATATAAACATGGCTACATTTAGTCATATAGAATGCATGTAACCCAAAAAAATAGGACCCAAAAAAGCATCTGTTTAAATTGCCATGTTTTCACTTTAAAAACTCCATGTTTCCTGACACCATTCAAACTAATCCCTGACACTGTTCAAACGAACAAATCAGAGAAGGGAATCTATCTATTACCATAATAAAAGCATTGTAACCATGGCCACGAGGCAGTAAACTGGTGTTGCGGATGAGGGATGGGGCTAGCAGGGCTGGCGGGTGGGGGGGCATAGGGGTCGCGAAGACGGCAAAAAAGGTACTAATTAAAAATAACTTACCGGCAGCCGGCCGCGTCGCGCTCTTCGGCTCCTCTTCTCGCACGCACAGGCTCCCAGACTGCCCTGCGGCCAATCTTGGACCAGCTTCAGGATTAGCCTGAGCACCCTCAATGTGCGCTCCCTGACAGACTGGGAGCCTACGTGTGCTCTCTCCAACCCAGCAACACAGCTGGGTTGGGGAAAGCTTCATGCGCATGACGGTTTGGCCGACCTGTGACAGCTGGCCAAACTGTCATGCGCACTGAAGGCAGTGCACTGCCACTCCTCCTGTCATCCCTCTGGCCCCGCCCCAAGACTTGACAGGAAAGAAAAAATAAAACGATAATAAAACATGTTTATTATCGTTTTATTTTTCCTTTCCTGATATTTTTGGGGGAGGCGACGCTCCTCCGCCATAGAGGAGCAGCCTCCGCTGCCAAGAGGGAAGATAACCTTGTAGAAATCTGTCATGGAAGATAGAAAGAAAAGCTACCATTAACTTTGTATGCTTCTACAAAGAGACATTATTTGCACATTTATGTAGAAAAGTATGAATGACCCCCTACCCATTTGCTTGGTGGGGTTAACACATGGGGCCCAATTCACAAAGTTAAACTGGGATGAAAGACTAACTTTACAACTTTCGGTATTCACAAAAGGCATTTACGAGTAGTAAATTTAGGCCTTTGTCTCAGTTAAACTTATGTTTCTGTCCTAAGTTTAGCTAAGACCAAAAGTCTAAGAACTTTTGGTCTCAATTAAACTTAAGACCAAAACGAACCCACATATATTACTCAGAATCCGGGCGCAATATAATGACGAAATACAAAACAGGGCAATCCAAAAATCCCCATGGAGACTGGGTATGTAGAAGTAAAACATTAGGAAGAGCTCCTGCAGGAATAATTTGACTAAGATTGTATAAATTGACTGAGAATTGGCTGTATCCAATCCACGTTAAAGCAATTTAAGGTGTTCTTATCCTTTTGCTTATATTATGGTGTACTCTGTGTTAATACAAAATCGATTAACAAAATTATTTTCTATCAATACTAAATTATAAGAACATAATGGCATTTCATCATGTGGAGGATTAGAACTATAGCACAGACTGACAAACACCACATGAGCACATAAGCCCATCAATATGTATTGGACTCTTTTAGTGTAGCAACCTCTCAGCCACACATAGGCTCTTAACATAAGGTCCAGTATTGGGTTTTAGGCCGATGTGGGATAGTTGTCGAAGATTCGGACTCTTATGGCAACAATCTGCGAGACCATCCTCAGGACTCAGTGCACACAAACAGTAACTGCTGACCCTTAAAGTTCTATATATATATATATTCAGTGAAAAAACCATAGGTTTCACACATGTTATAGTTAGCTGGACATTTCACTCGTAAAAAACCAATGAAATTCCCCCGTTATAGTTAGTACAGCTAACTATAACTCGCGCGCCCGCAATGCACTACTGATGACGTCACATATTACATCACTCATGACATGGTCACTGACATCACTCATGACATCACTGATGACATCTCAAATGACATCACTGATGACATCACTGATGACATCATCCAGTGAATGTGTGTTTTTCTGAAAATTAAATATGTTTTATATATGTATATCTCAAGGTCAATGGAAGAATAAATGGGTATATAAGTGTCTAAATGGATGCTTTGTTTTTGAAAAATTTATTGTGTAACTGACTGATTAAGTGTATCATAGTGAATACATGGCTTACTGAGTAATGTTTAAATATGAAAATATCTGTATCAGTCTCTCACTTTGTGTATAAGTGGCTGCATGGGTTGGGGATTAGCTTCATGGGTGTCTATATAGGTTATTAGTTGTTTTTTTGAGTATCAGTCTGTGTGTCTGCATGGTTCGGTGGGGGGTATTACGTAGTGCATAGGTGCATGAATGAGTGACTCACTCTTTGTATGTGTTGAAGACATGTGTGCAGGACTGTATGGGTGGATGAGTGTGTGTATGGGTGTGTTAGTGAGTGAATGACTGTCTCAATAGTGTCTTTATGAGTAACTACATATCTATTAAACTAGTATATGTGACTATTGGTGTATATAAGTGAGTATATGTGAGAGTGAGAGATTGAAAGAGTTCCTGTATGAATAAGTATGTGTTTCTATAAGTGACTGTTTATAAGACTAAGTATGTGTAAGTTTCCGTAGAAGTAAGTGTGGTGGTGTGTGTATAACTGTATATGCAAATAAATGTATGTTTGATTCTTTATTAGCATGAGTGACTATGTGTGAGTTACTCTATGGATGAGTGGCATTGTGTAACAGGATGTATAGGTGTATGAGTACATATGATGAGTGAGTACATGTATGAGTGACTGTATAGGACTGTTGGTGAATGAGTGGATGTGTATATGGATCTTAGAATTACTGAAGAGGTTGTTGTAACTGGTATTGGTATGTCCATTGTTTTGAAAATTTTAGTCTCTATTTTTAAATGTGTGTATCAAAGGTTATATTAGGGGAAGAGGAGGTCTGCCACTCTATCACAAGGATGATGTCATCAGTGATGTCATTTGAGATGTCATCAGTGATGTCATGAGTGATGTCAGTGACCATGTCATGAGTGATGTAATATGTGACGTCATCAGTAGTGCATTGCGGGCGCGCGAGTTATAGTTAGCTGTACTAACTATAACGGGGGAATTTCATTGGTTTTTTACGAGTGAAATGTCCAGCTAACTATAACATGTGTGAAACCTATGGTTTTTTCACTGAATTTGCAAGGTTTTTTAAATGCTAATTCCTAACTATAACGTGTGTGAAACCTTTGGTTTTTTCATTGAATTTCTAAGGTTTTTTAAATGCTAATTCCTAACTATAACGTGTGTGAAACCCATGGTTTTTTCAGTGAATTTGCAAGGTTTTTTAAATGCTAATTCTTATATTTACCTTTTTTTTTTTTTTTCAATTTTTTTAACATATTTTCATTTTAATTTTCTATCCTTTTTTAAAGACTATGGTTAAATTTTAAAAATTCTACAATATATTTTTTATTTTTACCATTTTTTTAAACTAAACAGGTAAGATTTATTAGTATAACATAGTGGGTTTTTTTCCCCTTTTTTTTTTTCTTTTTGTATTTTTTTAACGTGCGCGTACGGTAAGCGCACGTCTTGCTTTTATAACGTTCGATTTCTACGCTGTTTGCGTTCAGTTACGCAATTTGCGTAGACGTACGTCACACGTGCGCAGCGCGTAACGCGTACGCTGCACGCGCATGTTACGCGGAAGTGAAGGGGCGTGCCTGTTTTGCGCATGCGCGCGTGCGCGTGTCTTTTTTACGCGCATGCGTACTTTTACCGTAAGCGCTCCGTAAGCGCACCGTAAGCGTAACGTACGCGCACGGTAGGTCATGTGATCAAGAAACAAAACTTTTGATTGGTTTAAAGTACTTTCAGTTCTAGAACTCTCCTACACCACACCCATTCCCCTCATTTCTGCTTGTGATCCCTTAGGAGAAGGAGCTGAGTTGTCTTTGTGATACGATGGCAGAACAGCAGACCTCTTCTGAGAGTGAGGCTAGCAGCACTACCTTGAGGCAGAGAAGGAGGAAACAAAAGAGCTCTTTCATATGGGAGTATTTTTCTTTTCCAGAGGGCAAGAAAAAGGTAAATGCACCCTTAGTGACTTGTAAGCTTTGTGGCCGTGTACTTTCAAGAGGGAATCCCAACAAGAAGTATTCCTTCGGGAATCACACCATGTTGAGACACCTTCATGATGTACACGGTAGGACATATGTTCGACATACTGAAGGTAACCCTTCAGTAAGTCAACCAAGCACATCCACAGCAGCTCAGCCTGGTCCATCATCTGCAGGGCCGAGTCCATCTTCGGCAGGTCAGCTGAGCCCTTCATCTGTGGGGGGAGCATCTCCTTTTTCTGGTCCTCTGGAAACAAACCATCGGTTTGCGAGGGTTTTAATTCGGTGCGCCACTTGTCATGATCTAATTTGTCATAGGGAGACCAGTGTTGCCCTAGTGAACAATTTAATAGATCAGCACATTTGTCGTACCGACTAATATTCCCATTCTTTCTTTCCTCTGTCCCTGCATGAACACAACGGCTCTTTTAAGAGCCAACCTTACCTTTTAACTTTTTTTTATATATTTTTTAAAACTTTTTTTTATTTATTTTTTTACCGTACGCGTATTTTTTGTTTTTTAAAAACACTACAAATCAATTATCACATTACAAGGTCCTTGAGAGACTACAATGAAAAACTGAAAATGTGATTGTGGAGAAGTGGAAAAAAGGGACCATGATATTTTTGACTTACCATGCCCACTCAAAAAATTATTTATTAATTAAAATTTTATTTTAATTGCTTTAAAAATGGTTCAAGTTTTCGAAAATTTTCTATCTCAATCTGAAAAAAAAGAAAAAAGTATTAATATTTAATAAAACATTTTATAATACAGTACACATATTTACATATTTTCCCCCCAAAAATGTTGCCTTTTTTTTTGCTGTTTTCAGAATATATTGCATTTCACTATAAATTGTGAAAGCAATTGCATTCATCATTTAACAGCGGGCAAAAAAAAAATAACAATCTCAAAGATTGTTTTAAAAAAGCCCAGAATCTCTTTTTACTTAAACATAACATTATAGAAATGCATAATATTCTAAAAAAATATCATCTAATATCAATACTTATTTCTTTAAAATACCATCTGACATTTTTGTTTCAGAAGTATAATCACAAAAATATATCTCAAATAACTCCACAATACCTCTGGTTCCATTTCCTTTAGGCCAAATAGTAATTTTAAAATTCTTTTTTGATTAAATTTCCAATGTTAATCCAATAAAATTCTAAAGTTTAAATTGTACAGATCTCACCGATTCTCTGTAACATTTTGGTTTCCGAAAGATTAATTAATAATTAAATAAGTCCACAATACAATTGTTTACCTTTCCTCATGGCCAAATAGTAATTTTAAAAATCTTTTTTGAATAAATTTCCAATGGCAATCCAATAACATTCCAAAATTTAAATTGTGCAGATGTTACCGATTTTGTCTAAATTTTTGGTTTTCCAAAGTTTCATTAAAAATTTAAAAAGTCCACAATACAATTGGTTACCTTTCCTTTAGGCCAAATAATAATTTTAAAAATCTTTAAATTTGAAAATTCCAATGGTAATCCAATAAAATGGTAAAATTGTTTTGTACAGATCTTGCCAAGTCTCTCTAAAATTTAGGTTTCAGGAAGATTAGATAGGAATTTGCTAAATCAAAAGGCAAACGTTGCTTGAAAATCAATTGGGAATCATTACACAGTGTCCAGCCTTTTTCACATTTAAGATAAACTGTGTAATGTCCAGAAGTAACAGTAGGTCCTTCATGGAAAATTATTGCAACTGTTACAAAAGTTTTTCCTGAAATTGATAATTGCTGTCCTGTAAACTTCTTTATTAAAGTATCCAATTTTGAACCACCAGCTTTACATCGTTGCATCATTAAAATTACATATTGTCTGTATTCCTTTAAAATTAACGTTGAAAACATTTCAGATTGACACTCACCGCATTCCATGCTATGATTAGCATCTTTAACTAATTTAGCAAAAGTGACTGTTTTACTTTCTGGCAATGTTAAATAAATAAACCTTTCAGAATCAACATTAGAGCCACATGTATTGTAACAGTTTTCACAACTATGTTCCCATTTATAAGAGACACCAAACATATTTTCAATGGGAACCCCTTCTTCTTCCAGTACCTGAAGAAAAAACATCAAGAATTCCTGTGCGTCTTGCTGTACATTTTGAGAAAACTGTGTTCGTCCTGAACATACATCTAAAAGTTTTCTAATTTCAGTAGCACTTTCTATTTGAGTTTTATCATTACTCAGCTTTTGAAAAAGGAGACTCAACTCAGAACAGAATCTTTTTCTCTGATTTACTATTATCTGCTCTTGCACACTTTCCAGATAAAATGCAACATTCAGCACTACATTAGCGTAGCAGTTGACACTAGAGCTATTTTCAAAATGACATCCTACAACCTCTTCTTCATTTTCCTTTTTCTTTTTGCTTGCAATTACATCACTCCTTTTTTTTTCTCCTCCTCTCTACATCTTCATTACAGATATTCTCATTTCTCCTTTTACGAGAAACTGCACGTTTCTCCAACACAGGATACTGACCTAAATGAGGAGCATAGGTTCTTCTTAATCTATTATACTCCTTTACACAATTTGTATCAGCACTAACTTTTGAGTCATCAAAGTCTATCATGAATAAACCAGATAATGTTTTCACTCGTGACAAAGCTACATAAGCCATACCTTCTTTGAACACAGTTGAACCAATGTTCACAAAAGCACAATCTACAGTCAATCCTTGAGACTTGTGAATAGTTACAGCATATGCTAGAGAAAACGGAAACTGCTTCCTACGTACATATAAGTCTTTCACAAGCATGAAACGAACTGAACAGTGACAAATGTCTTTAACTTCTTCTATCTGATCAAATTTTATTTTTAAACATTCAATTCCATCTTTTTTCTGATAATTAATAAAACCCACAACTCTTCCCATAGCTCCATTAACTAAACCTTTTTCAACATCCAAATTTCTCCTTAAAAATACTCTACAGTTCATGCAAACATATAGATTTTTTTCTAATCCAGCTGTTTTGGAAATGTTCTTCTCTAGTGAATCCAATTTATTTTTCAGTGTGCCTGTTAATGTGATTGTAATTCTTCCATCCTCAATTTTGTCCACTGCTTCCAATTTCCTGATATCTTCCTTTTCCAATTTTAAAAGCTCCTCATTGAATATTGAGCATTCACGTAGAGTGGGCATTAAGCAGATGACACTTTTCTTTTCTGCAATGTTCTTGTATATCTTCTCTGCAACTATTTCTTCCTTTGGAAATAAATTATGTAGCAGCCGACTCTGTAATGCTTTTTTGCCAACTTCTGTGAGTAGTCCAATTCTGATATCTTTCAGAATACTTCCATATTCTTCATCGTTTGCTTGCCTCATATTAGTAGTAAGTTCCTTGTACTCAAAGAAGGACCAAATATTTGCATTACCGATGCTTCCCAATGACTTCTTTGTGTCTTCATGTGTCACAGTATTAAACACTGGTTGTCCTTTAACTGGAGTAAGTTGTAGAAGATCCCCAAAAACTATGACATGTTTTCCACCAAATAACACGTCATAGTCTGTCCTTAGAATTTGCTGCATTCTTAAATGCACAAAGGCAAGCATTAAGTTTGATACCATGCTCACCTCATCAATAATGAGAACTTGCATCTTCTTCAATACTCTTGAAACTTCCAAGCATGCTTCTCCAGTTAGCTTGTTGTATTGTATTTTGTTCTCATGCTCCACTGGTAACATTAGCAAACGATGTAAGGTGATTCCTTTTATGTTATATGCTGCTAACCCAGTTGGAGCAGTAACCACACAAGACAAAGTAGAATCCGTTTTTTGCTGTAGGTAGCTTCTGATGACTTTTATTAAGAAACTTTTTCCAGTTCCAGCTTGTCCGCTTACATACATCCTGATTGGATGAAATGATGTGCATGAGCACTCTTTTTTTCATGTAGAAACCCGTGATCAATTTTGCTTCTGATCTCTTCATAAATTTGTTGCTGCTCTTCATTCAGTTGTCTTTCCAAATTTTGTAAGTCTATAAATTCTTCTTGAGCTTGATTCATAGCCGTTTCCACTTCATTCATGGCTATTGATGCTTCATTTTCAACGATTGGTTGTCCTAGGGGATCTTGACTGAGTGTTCCTGAACTTTGGCTGTCTTGAGAACTGTCTCTAGCTACTTCAGCTGCAATTGTAGTTTCCTGTTCAATTTCTTCATTTAACATTTGCAGATAAGTTGAGAATGTACTGCATTGTATGCTGTCTTTGCAAGCATTAAAAGAATCTTCATAGCTTTGAAATTCTCCCAGTAGTTCGTCCTCTGTACGCCATGGTTTAAACAGCTGTAAAAGAGCCAAGTAGTAAAATTCCTTTTTGTCAGTAGTGTCGCAACTCAGCTACCAGTGATTTATCAAACTTCCTTTTGTTTGCTTCACCAAACATCCTTCCTCACCAATGACTTTATATTTTCCATTGTTGATGTCTTCTGCGGCTTTCCGTGAATAAATGTAGTTCTGCAGCACTTCATAGAGACACATGTTCTCCAGATGATGACTTCTTTTTGGATAATATGTGTCCAACATGTTTGATTTCAAAATATCTGTACTTTCTGGGTCATTCTCGGCCAAATATTCAATTTCTCCAACAGATTTCAGTACCCGATTTCTCATTGCTGCAAGGCCTAAACTTGCCCAAATTATTCTTCTTGTTTTCGAGTAGAGACTTGCAGAAGATAACCTATCTGAACATTCGTAGGATCCAATTTCTCGATGCGATAACATCTTTAAACTGAAACTGTACAGCTTCTTACTGACAGTCTTCTCGTGAGAAATCTCTTCCCACATTTCTTTCAATTCAGTTTTTTCAGATTTAGTAATGTAAGACGTTACATATCGAGCAACAGCAATGGAATTGTCAGCTACATACTGTATATCCATGTTAGCATTCCACATGGATAAAATGACTGGGTTGTAGTCATTTATATTTTTTGATTCTTCTTTTCTTTTTAGGTTGTAGGTATTCTTAGGTGATTTTCTTGTGATAGTATGTCTCACAGATGACATAAAACTGTTTACTCTTCCATTTGAAAGAACAGGTCTAGGAAATCCAAATCGACATTTAGTGTAGTATTTATCTTTGCTCTTGTATTTCCGTCGACAGTATTTTCCACACCGATGACTTTGGAAACGTAAAACTTGCTCCTTTAACTTTTTCTCTTCTGTGCTTTTTGGTATAGCACATGTTGCATATTCTTCAATGTAAGATAACACTGCTTCATCAGTATCTGTTCCAAACTTTGGGGCATCCTTGATCCACAACAGCATATGAATATGAGGAGCACCTCTTGCCTGGTACTCTTTTCTCCAAAAGAAATCCACTACTTCTCCAAGGGGTGGATTTTTTTTATTGCAGATGAAGGACATCATAGCCTCAAATCTATGATTGAAATATCTGCAAACATTAACCGGATCCAATGAGCACAGTTCTCCTGCTGTCTTGTATTCAATGTTTTTAATGTTTGAATTTGCCTCTCGTAGAAAATCCAGTAAATCATCCCAAGCGTACTCAGCACAGCTTAGGGTAAGGAACCATGTTGGTGTTCCTAAATTCCGTAACATGCATTTTAATTCACCATGGCGTCGGTACCAATATTCATTTGTCCCACGCTGACAAGCCATCAGATTGATCAGTTGTGTTTCCAAATGATCATCTCGGTGCTGCACTTTCTCCAAAAAATCCTTAGCAGACACATTTTGTAAATGTACTCCACTTTTTAAAATGTGATTTACTGCATAAGATAGTGCAGACAAGTCGCTTTCAAATAAAAGATGGAACAAATAAGGAATACTTTGTCGAAATCTGGGATCTTCTGCATATAGTCTTGTAGTTCCGATACTCAGAAGCTGGAATCTGTTCTGGACGTTCATCGTATCGTCCTCCTTTTCCTTTAGGAAACAGCTGGGGAAAACATCGAGCTTCCAAGCTCTCCTCCCATACACTCACGGGAATTCCTTTTGCTTTCTTCATCTGAAACAGATCAATATTGTCTCCCATAACTTCTTTTGAATGAAGAGGATGTATGCTAAAATGTTCATAAACTTCTTCTTCCTTTGACTTGTCCACTTTTTCAATTTGTCCAGTTGGTGTTTCTGTGTCTTCTTGTAAATCTTCTTCTTCTTCTTCTATATAAATTGATTCATACCATTTGTTATTCCTTTTCAAATACAAATTTGCTCTTTGTACTTTCCGTACATCTACCAGCTCCTGCCAAATCTTCTTATTCTTTGTAGGTACACCATTAACCAGAATAACTAATGGTTCAGTTTCCAAAGTATCTGCATCAATAGTTTCCATATTTTTTTTTCAAATCCAAGGGCAAATACACCACTCTACCTTTTAAACCTCTCAGTAAATCTGAAGGAGGTAATTTACCAGTTTTGGGCTCCATACGTACTATGGTCTGGAACGGATGAACACATTGAATAAGTATAGACTCATATGTATTTAATTCAGAAAGTTCGGCAGGAATAGCATCCAATTCTAAATTATTATGTACAGCTCTGGTCGGCATTCTATTTTCCTCTAACTTGTTGTAACAGTATTTACAAATACGCTGATCTTCACCCAATTCAAAACAATTTTCAAGAAATATATATGTGGCAAAATCCTTCCACTTATAATTATCTTCATTTTCACTCTTTCTGTAGAGATCAACATTCCTAGTTGTTTTCTATAATGAGTTCTGCGGCAACAAATACAAGTTATATTTGGTCTTTCATTAGAGATTATTGAAAATTTTGTTATGTGATCATTAAATGTTTTACTTACAGAGGGTTCTACATTCTCTTCCACTTCTTCCTCATTTACTGTGTCCTTTTCTGCACTGTCTTGTTCAGGACCAAAGTAACAAAACTGAATTTCATCAACAACCTTCTCTACATCTGATACCGATCCACGGAACAGAGCCCTATTCAATTCATCTAACTTTATTGCTGGACTTTTAGCAAAATACAACCGTCTCACAAACTTTCTCATTTCAGTATGATGAACAGCCAGCATCCTAAAATGATGGAAAACACTATTACACACTTTTCTAGATAGACAAGCCAGAGAATGACCCTGCAAACCAGTATTCTCTCTCACTCTGCATGGATCTAGACTTTGAAGCACCTTAATCTTCTGTTTTACACTTTTTTTTACTATATTCTCTTAGAAACTCACGAAATTTATCAATAGATTCCTAACGCACAGTGCAAATACTACTACAATTCCAAGTGTACACTGGGGCTTTAGGACGTCTCCCCATAGCCTCATCCGCCATCACTTGTACCTCATCTCTTGGAACCATTATCTCCTTCTCCATTATGCAACCATTTTTCACTTCATAAGCACGACCTCTGGTGTCAACTGCATGCAGCAAACTATTACTTTGAAAATAACTCTCTTCATTAAAAAAAGGTTCACTACTTGAACTATGCATCCATTCTCCTAAAAACACTTTACAAAAGTTTGTTCTTTTCACTACTCTTTTCCTTTTGCTTTGTGATTTCAGTACATTAACCATTTTATCTAATGTACGCATCCTATTCAAAATTAAAATGAATAGTTTCCTTTTTAATTCTAATGCCTTTGCTGCAATAGCTTCAATTTCTTTTTTTCTCTTGTAATATTTTGCCTTTTTCTTATATTTCTTCACATCCTTTATCAAATTGGACATAACTCTTCTCTGAAACATTTTTCTACGTATCTCTTTAAACGCTGTTTTTCTGTTTAAGTTAATCTTTGTTATTGCAGAAGGTATATTTGCATTAACTAAATTCTCAATTTTTTCCTGTCCTTTTCTATTGAAAACATTCTTTCCAGTACAGACATTTTGTACATTTTTCCTTTTTTTGAAGATGTTCTTTAAAAAATCTTTTGTCTGCTTACCAGAAGACTTTCTCTTTTTCCCAACATGAGCATCTCCAACTAACTTAGGTCCTCCAGTTGTCTTCAAATATAGTTTTTTTTTGTGGTTTTTCGTTACTCTGGATTTTGTAGGCATCTTAAATTTTGTTCACTGCTCTTCAGCAATACCTGAAAAAAACAAAAAAAAAATTCCTTTTTTATATTTAAATATATTACTACATTTTTTATGATCTTTTCAAATCTTAAAATACTAAGTACCCCTTTCCTAGAAGTGAAAATCACAATAACACATTCACAAATTAAATATCTAAAAACAATTCCTGTGTGCACACAGAGTCATGCTTTGAAATTAGGCAGAAAACGAAATTTCTTTGCCAATTGGAAAGCACACATTCTACTACTTTTTTGGCAATTAATAAGTACTTTTACAGTCTGACACATTTTGAATCCACTTTTCAGATTCTGATAAAAGCACATGTCCAAACTGCTTTTTGAGACCAGCACCATGTGTAACCTGGGTGACTGACTACACTCCAGCAAGGGCAACCAGCCTTAGTGATGCTGAATGTATTTGCATTACTGACTGCAACCTCAAACCCCACTCGGTTGTGAATACTGTGCATGATTCCACAGGATAAGCAGCTGGCTGTGTGCTAAGAGTCTGCTTCTGCACAAAAAAATAGCTTCCCCTTTACATCTAATGCAAATGTAAAATCACCAGAGCAATACGCAATAAATCTCTGCCTGTAATTCCTCTTTGCACACAGAGTCATGTTTTCATATTAGTCAAAAAACAAAATTTCTTTGCCAATTTGAAAGCACACTTACTACTCTTTTTTTTTGACAAATGATAAGTACTTTTACAGTCTGACACATTATGAATCCACTTTTTAGATTTTTAAAAAAGCACATGTCCAAACAACATTTTCAGACCAGCAACATGTGTAACCTGGGTGACTGAGTACACTCCAGCAAGGCCAACCAGCCTTAGTGAAGCTGAATGTATTTGAATTACTGACTGCAACCTCAAACCCCACTCGGTTGTGAATACTGTGCATGATTCGATAGGATAAGCAGCTGGTTGTGTGCTAAGAGTCTGCTTCTGCATAAAAAAATAACACCCCCTTTCCATCTAATGCAAATGTAAAATCACCAGAGCAATACCAAACAGCTTTCTGAGACCAGCAACATGTGTAACCTGGGTGACTGACTACACTCCAGCAAGGGCAACCAGCATTAGTGATACTGAATGTATTTCCATTACTAAGTGCAACCTCAAACCTCACTCGGTTGTGAATACTGTGCATGATTCCACAGGATAAGCAGCTGGGTGTGTGCTAAAAGTCTGCCTCTGCATAAAAAAATAGCTCCCCCTTAACATCTAATGCAAATGTGAAATCACCCGAGCATAACGCAATAAATCTCTGCCTGTAATTCCTCTTTGCACACTGAGTCATGTTTTCATATTAGTCTGAAAACGTAATTTCTTTGCCAATTTGAAACCACACTTACAACTCTTTTTTTTGGCAAGTGATAAATACTTTTACAGTCTGACACATTTTAAATCCACTTTTCAGATTCTTTAAAAAGTACATGTCCAAACTGCTTTTTCAGACCAGCAACATGTGTAACCTGGGTGACTGACTATACTCCAGCAAGGGCAACCAGCCTTAGTGATGCTGAATGTATTTGCATTACTAAGTGCAACCTCAAAACCCACTCGGTTGTGAATACTGTGCATGATTCCACAGGATAAGCAGCTGGGTGTGTGCTAAAAGTCTGCTTCTGCATAAAAAAATAGCTCCCCCTTAACATCTAATGCAAATGTTAAATCACCAGAGCATAACGCAATAAATCTCTGCCTGTAATTCCTCTTTGCACACTGAGTCATGTTTTCATATTAGTCTGAAAACGTAATTTCTTTGCCAATTTGAAACCACACTTACTACTCTTTTTTTTGGCAAGTGATAAATACTTTTACAGTCTGACACATTTTAAATCCACTTTTCAGATTCTTAAAAAAGCACATGTCCAAACAACATTTTCAGACCAGCAACATGTGTAACCTGGGTGACTGAGTACACTCCAGCAAGGGCAACCAGCCTTAGTGATGCTGAATGTATTTGCATTACTGACTGCAACCTCAAACCCCACTCGGTTGTGAATACTGTGCATGATTCCACAGGATAAGCAGCTGGGTGTGTGCTAAGAGTCTGCTTCTGCATAAAAAATAGCTCCCCCTTTCCATCTAATGCAAATGTAAAATCACCAGAGCAATACCAAACAGATTTCTGAGACCAGCAACATGTGTAACCTGGGTGACTGACTACACTCCAGCAAGGGCAACCAGCCTTACTGATGCTCAATGTATTTGCATTACTGACTGCAACCTCAAACCCTAAAAGTATTCCTCATTTAAACCACTACACCTTAATTTACGGTGAAAACATAGTCCATATTATTTTACATGTTTTTATTTGCATTATTAAGTGCAACCTCAAACCCCACTCAGTTGTGAATACTGTGCATAATTCCACAGGATAAGCAGCTGGGTGTGTGCTAAAAGTCTGCTTCTTCATAAAAAAAAAGCTCCCCCTTTCCTACTAATGCAACTGTAAAATCACCAGAGCATAACGCAATAAATCTCTGCCTGTAATTCCTCTTTGCACACAGAGTCATGTTTTCATATTAGTCTGAAAACGTAATTTCTTTGCCAATTTGAAACCACACTTACTACTCTTTTTTTTGGCAAGTGATAAATACTTTTACAGTCTGACACATTTTAAATCCACTTTTCAGATTCTTAAAAAAGCACATGTCCAAACTGCTTTTTCAGACCAGCAACATGTGTAACCTGGGTGACTGAGTACACTCCAGCAAGGGCAACCAGCCTTAGTGATGCTGAATGTATTTGCATTACTGACTGCAACCTCAAACCCCACTCGGTTGTGAATACTGTGCATGATTCCACAGGATAAGCAGCTGGCTGTGTGCTAAGAGTCTGCTTCTGCACAAAAAAATAGCTTCCCCTTTACATCTAATGCAAATGTAAAATCACCAGAGCAATACGCAATAAATATCTGCCTGTAATTCCTCTTTGCACACAGAGTCATGTTTTCATATTAGTCAAAAAACAAAATTTCTTTGCCAATTTGAAAGCACACTTACTACTCTTTTTTTTGACAAATGATAAGTACTTTTACAGTCTGACACATTATGAATCCACTTTTTAGATTTTTAAAAAAGCACATGTCCAAACAACATTTTCAGACCAGCAACATGTGTAACCTGGGTGACTGAGTACACTCCAGCAAGGCCAACCAGCCTTAGTGAAGCTGAATGTATTTGCATTACTGACTGCAACCTCAAACCCCACTCGGTTGTGAATACTGTGCATGATTCCACAGGATAAGCAGCTGGGTGTGTGCTAAGAGTCTGCTTCTGCATAAAAAAATAGCTCCCCCTTTCCATCTAATGCAAATGTAAAATCACCAGAGCAATACCAAACAGATTTCTGAGACCAGCAACATGTGTAACCTGGGTGACTGACTACACTCCAGCAAGGGCAACCAGCCTTACTGATGCTCAATGTATTTGCATTACTGACTGCAACCTCAAACCCTAAAAGTATTCCTCATTTAAACCACTACACCTTAATTTACGGTGAAAACATAGTCCATATTATTTTACATGTTTTTATTTGCATTATTAAGTGCAACCTCAAACCCCACTCAGTTGTGAATACTGTGCATAATTCCACAGGATAAGCAGCTGGGTGTGTGCTAAAAGTCTGCTTCTTCATAAAAAAATAGCTCCCCCTTTCCTACTAATGCAACTGTAAAATCACCAGAGCATAACGCAATAAATCTCTGCCTGTAATTCCTCTTTGCACACAGAGTCATGTTTTCATATTAGTCTGAAAACGTAATTTCTTTGCCAATTTGAAACCACACTTACTACTCTTTTTTTTGGCAAGTGATAAATACTTTTACAGTCTGACACATTTTAAATCCACTTTTCAGATTCTTAAAAAAGCACATGTCCAAACTGCTTTTTCAGACCAGCAACATGTGTAACCTGGGTGACTGAGTACACTCCAGCAAGGGCAACCAGCCTTAGTGATGCTGAATGTATTTGCATTACTGACTGCAACCTCAAACCCCACTCGGTTGTGAATACTGTGCATGATTCCACAGGATAAGCAGCTGGCTGTGTGCTAAGAGTCTGCTTCTGCACAAAAAATAGCTTCCCCTTTACATCTAATGCAAATGTAAAATCACCAGAGCAATACGCAATAAATATTTGCCTGTAATTCCTCTTTGCACACAGAGTCATGTTTTCATATTAGTCAAAAAACAAAATTTCTTTGCCAATTTGAAAGCACACTTACTACTCTTTTTTTTGACAAATGATAAGTACTTTTACAGTCTGACACATTATGAATCCACTTTTTAGATTTTTAAAAAAGCACATGTCCAAACAACATTCACAGACCAGCAACATGTGTAACCTGGGTGACTGAGTACACTCCAGCAAGGCCAACCAGCCTTAGTGAAGCTGAATGTATTTGCATTACTGACTGCAACCTCAAACCCCACTCGGTTGTGAATACTGTGCATGATTCCATAGGATAAGCAGCTGGTTGTGTGCTAAGAGTCTGCTTCTGCATAAAAAAATAACACCCCCTTTCCATCTAATGCAAATGTAAAATCACCAGAGCAATACCAAACAGCTTTCTGAGACCAGCAACATGTGTAACCTGGGTGACTGACTACACTCCAGCAAGGGCAACCAGCATTAGTGATACTGAATGTATTTGCATTACTAAGTGCAACCTCAAACCTCACTCGGTTGTGAATACTGTGCATGATTCCACAGGATAAGCAGCTGGGTGTGTGCTAAAAGTCTGCCTCTGCATAAAAAAATAGCTCCCCCTTAACATCTAATGCAAATGTTAAATCACCCGAGCATAACGCAATAAATCTCTGCCTGTAATTCCTCTTTGCACACTGAGTCATGTTTTCATATTAGTCTGAAAACGTAATTTCTTTGCCAATTTGAAACCACACTTACTACTCTTTTTTTTGGCAAGTGATAAATACTTTTACAGTCTGACACATTTTAAATCCACTTTTCAGATTCTTTAAAAAGCACATGTCCAAACTGCTTTTTCAGACCAGCAACATGTGTAACCTGGGTGACTGACTACACTCCAGCAAGGGCAACCAGCCTTAGTGATGCTGAATGTATTTGCATTACTAAGTGCAACCTCAAACCCCACTCGGTTGTGAATACTGTGCATGATTCCACAGGATAAGCAGCTGGGTGTGTGCTAAAAGTCTGCTTCTGCATAAAAAAATAGCTCCCCCTTAACATCTAATGCAAATGTTAAATCATCAGAGCATAACGCAATAAATCTCTGCCTGTAATTCCTCTTTGCACACTGAGTCATGTTTTCATATTAGTCTGAAAACGTAATTTTATTTGCCAATTTGAAACCACACTTACTACTCTTTTTTTTGGCAAGTGATAAATACTTTTACAGTCTGACACATTTTAAATCCACTTTTCAGATTCTTAAAAAAGCACATGTCCAAACAACATTTTCAGACCAGCAACATGTGTAACCTGGGTGACTGAGTACACTCCAGCAAGGGCAACCAGCCTTAGTGATGCTGAATGTATTTGCATTACTGACTGCAACCTCAAACCCCACTCGGTTGTGAATACTGTGCATGATTCCACAGGATAAGCAGCTGGCTGTGTGCTAAGAGTCTGCTTCTGCACAAAAAAATAGCTCCCCCTTTACATCTAATGCAAATGTAAAATCACCAGAGCAATACGCAATAAATCTCTGCCTGTAATTCCTATTTGCACACAGAGTCATGTTTTCATATTAGTCACAAAACGAAATTTCTTTGCCAATTTGAAAGCACACTTACTACTCTTTTTTTTGGCAAGTGATAAGTACTTTTACAGTCTGACACATTATGAATCCACTTTTCAGATTCTTAAAAAAGCACATGTCCAAACAACATTTTCAGACCAGCAACATGTGTAACCTGGGTGACTGACTACACTCCAGCAAGGGCAACCAGCCTTAGTGATGCTGAATGTATTTGCATTACTGACTGAAACCTCAAACCCCACTCGGTTGTGAATACTATGCATGATTCCACAGGATATGCAGCTGGCTGTGTGCTAAGAGTCTGCTTCTGCAGAAAAAAATACCTCCCCCTTTCCATCTAATGCAAATGTAAAATCACCAGAGCAATACCAAACAGCTTTCTGAGACCAACAACATGTGTAGCCTGGGTGACTGATTACACTCCAGCAAGGGCAACCAGCCTTACTGATGCTGAATGTATTTGCATTACTGAGTGCAACCTCAAACCCTTAAAGTATTCCTTATTTATACCAGTACACCTTAATTGATCGTGAAAACATAGTCCATATTATTTTACATGTTCCTCACATTTAAATTTCTCCCAAAACAGAAAATGATAAACACAACTTCAACAAAAGGAATTCCAATTCTATTATTCATTTCTTAATTTACCATATACATCCCCTCTCAAACTCTAAACTCACCTTTAAAATTAGTTAGTTGTGAAAGAAATGTGGCACTCAAACAGCAGATTATCAGAGCCAGGATCTCTATTCTGTACACCTCTCTCCTCTCAGCAGAACCAGATAATGGCAAAGTTTCCCTCTCTTTTTCCACACATATACATGTAAGTTTCAAATCTCAGTGCTTCCCCCTCTTTTTCAAATGTAATCACACATTTCTATTGGTTGAAAACCAACCCTTTTCCAAAAGTACCCTTCCCCCAACTTGACTTCTGCCTAGTACCCTTCCCCCAACTTGACTTCTGCCTGCTACCATAGCAACAGCTCATGAAACACTGCTGTGCAGAGTTAGGTCAGAAGTTCACCAAACAATGTTTCATTTCCAAAGAGCAGGAGTGCTTGACTTATCAAACCTAACAGCAAATCCATAGTACTGTTCTTTGGTAACACATTTTTCTGTACCAATACAAAACATGCTTCTATAAATTTACACATACAGCCTAGTTTTTATTGTAGAATGGTAAGAAACAGCCAATCAGTTTATTTAAAAAAAAAAAATATGTATGCCTCCATTTCCAAACTGTCTTTCATTTCTTTTTACCATTCTACTGAATTACACCTCCTGAGTGCATCCAGTTCTCCTTTGAAGATGTTCACAGTGTGGATTGTAGGGCACAGCTATGTCTTCTGGAGTGAAAAGTATGCAGAGAAAACAGGTATGGTGAGAGACCTTGCTTTGCCAAATGTAGACATTAAATGGATTGGTCAGAGAGGGTTAAAGTGGCACCAATTGATGCCATTGGTGAAATCCTTCATGCAAATCCAACACCCTGACCTCATAATAGTGCACTGTGGTGGCAATGACCTAGGCACTTTGACTGGGGTAGGTCTGGAAATGCTTATGAAGGAGACCTTTGCACAACTGTTTTCACTTTTCCCTAAAACTGCCTTTGTGTTTTCTAACATATGCCAAAGGCAAAAATGGAACTGGTCCAATCATTTCTGTCCACAGATTGACAAAGCAAGAAAGCACGTCAACAAATCTGTTTCTGCTTTTCTCCGAGACTATGGTATGGGTTCCATTTACCACAACAACTTGCGTTACGACATGCAAGACATTTATAGAGGAGATGGTGTGCACTTCAATGATGAAGGGAACAGAGTCTTCCTCTTGAACCTTAGACTCTGCATCGGTACTTACTTGTAGGTACCACTAAAAAATCACTTCATAAACACAACGGCTCTTTTTAGAGCCCCCTAATATCTAAACACTTAAATCTGCATTTCATTTCTTTTTTTATTTTTTTTTTCTACCGTACGCGTACGGTGAGCTTACCGTACGCGTACCCCGCGATTTTTAAAAAAATTAATAAATGTTTTTTTTGTACTTTTCTGTCCTTCTTTGACCCCCTTTCAAATGTTAGGGGGTCTGTAACTCTCTTCCTTGCCCCCTTTTCAAGTTATCTCCCTTTTTTTTTTGACTGAAACACACGAAATGGTGGCCGCCGCTTCCTGGTTTCCACCGATTCGAATGTTTACTAAGATCTATCAGCCAATCAGATTCGCGCTCGCGCACGTCACCGTACGCGTACGGTAAGCGCACGGTAAGCGCACCGTAAGCTGGCTCAGATATATATATTGATTTAAAGGCTATTTTCTCAGAATCTACTGAACAGATTTACACCAAACCTACAAAAGGCACTTCCTTGACCTGAGGACTACCTCTCTGCCAAATTTCATTTAACTCTGTTCAGCCGTTCGGGCTGTAGCTGTGTCTAAAGGTCCTATGGAAAAATGCATGGGAAAAACGCGTTTTGGGACCCCCCTTTTATCTCAGCCCCCACTTGACGAATCCCCCCGAGACTTTCAGGGTAGGAGCGGAGCGTAACGCCTCACCTATTTTGAAAATTTGGCGAGGATTCGTCGACCGGCGCCAAAGTTATTCAAAATAGAATGTTGCGGATTTCCTATGGTAAGAGGGTCCTAACTATAACTACCTACTGGCGACCGCCAGTAGGTAATATATATTATCTACTGGCGGTCGCCAGTAGATACTTATAGTTAGGACCGTGTTTCCATAGAAAATCCGCAACATTCTATTTGGAATAACTTTGGCGCCGGTTGACGAATCCTCGCGAAATTTTCAAAATAGGTGGGGCGCTCCGCTCCGCTCCTACCCTGAAAGTCTCGGGGGGATTCGTCAAGCGGGGGCTGAGAAAAAAGGGGGGTCCTAAAACACGTTTTCCCCATGCAATTTTCCATAGGGACCTTTAGTCCAATGTACAGCCCGAACGGCTGAACAGAATTACTTAAAATTTGGCAGAGAGGTAGTCCTCAGGTCAGGGATGTGCCTTTTGCAGGTCTGGTGTCAATCTGTTCAGTAGTTCCTGAGAAAATCAAAAGTAAAATCATATATATATGTGGGCGGAGCCTAACCACACATCTCATCCTGAGATCTGATTGGCTGTCAGCACTTCATCCAAGAAGTGTTGGCAGCCATCTTGGGACCAATATACATGATAGCACCTCATTAAAAAGCATTGCAGTTAATAGAAGGTTTTAAGACTTTAGTTACATTATAAATCATTTGTTGATGGTACCATACTCATTTTAGGAATTGTGGTATGTTCTAAGGTGATTTCACCATGTGAAAAAGCCTTCTGCTGGGATATCATGATTGAGAGAAAAATATTTTCTCATGCTTTTCCCACAGAGGTTTGGAAGGTGATCTATAAGCTAAACTGAGAGCTTATTTTCTGTAAATTCACATTATCTTTCTCAGTCATGTGAGAATGAAGTCTGATATTCTCAGTAAAACATGTACATCCAACAAGGGCAGAGACTGTCAGTTGATTCCTTTGTGTTCTACTGCAGCTTCCTAGAGTGTTCCAAAGAACAACTAGAGCGCTAACAGTCCTACTTATGATAAACGTATGGCACACCTGAAGCCATCTTGCTTGGATTAAAGTGGTAACTCTTAAAACATTTAATTTAAAAAGGAACAAAATTAGGGGGTTCATTTTTCCATAAAAAGTATGATTAGTGCTGCAGAAAGAAAAATTAGGGCACATTTTGAGTGACTTCTCAAATCCTCTTCTATTTCATTAAAAAATTCTGACATGCAGACTGAAACATGCACTTTCAATACCAGCAGCAGTTTCCCCTGGTGAGCAGTAGCTTTACTACAGTGATCTAATGAGCAAAAAGAGTGCTAACATTCTGAATTTATGGCAAATGTGTGACACATCTGAATGCCTTCTTGATGGAATCAAAGTAAAAAACTGAAAGTATTTCCTACTGAGGAGACTGCAGTAAATTAGGAAATTAGGAAACTTCATAACAAATAAGTCTCCCAAGATGGCCACCAGAGACAAAAGAGCCCAAATGTAGCCCAAATATCACCCAGATGTAGCCCAAGTATAGCCTAATGACAGAATGTCCCAGAGTGTTCTTAAAAACAACTAGAGCGCTTACTGTCTTCATTATGACAAAAGTATGGCACACCTGAAGCCATCTTGATTGGAATAAACTGGTAACACTTAAAACATTTAATTTAAAAAGGAACACAATGAGGGGGTTCATTTTGCCATAGAAATTATGATTAATGCTGAAGAAAGAAAATGAGGGCACATTTTGAGTGACTTCTCAAATCCTCTTCTATTTCATTAAAAAATTCTGACATGCAGACTGAAACATGCACTTTTAATACCAGGAGCAGACTCCCATGGTGAACAGTAGTTTTACTACAGTGATCTAATGAGCAACTAGAGTGCTAACTTTCAGAATTTATGGCAAATGTGTGACATATCTGAATACCTTCATGATGGAATCAAAGTAAAACACTGAAAGCATTTCCTACTGAGGAGACTGCAGTACATGAGGAAATTAGGAAACTTCATAACAAATAAATCTCCCAAGATGGCCACCGGAGACAAAAGAGCCCAAATGTAGCCCAAAATCACCCAGATGTAGCCCAATTATAGCCCAATGACAGAAGTGTGCAAAACACTTATTATTTTGTGTTTTTGCAGTGTTATATAGTGCAGACTTGTCAGGTATTGGAGTGCTTTACATGAGCATTGGTTACATCACACAAGAACAAATTCATTTTGGTTGTAGACATGGGGAGACTAAGTGATTTGACCAGAATCACAGAATGTCGAGCTGAAGCAGAATCTCCAACCTGGTTCCCCAGTTGCAAAGTCTGCAGTTCTGGAAGTAACACCACATCCTCTCCCCTAAGTGCAACATTTAATCAAGTGGTCAACTGGATAAAAAAACATAAAGATAACAAATAATTTAAAAGTGCTTTGTCGCTATTTGAAAACTCAGAAAATATGTCCTTATTTTAGTCTTTTAGAGCACTAACCATACTTTTGATGCCAATAAGACCCTCTCATATATGTAATTTCTAAAGGAAATGCTCTAGGTATTACAGTTTTGATTACATCAAGATGACGTCAGGCGTTCCACACTTTTGTAATACATATAGAATGTTTAGCAAACTAGTTGTTCATTAGGATACTGTTGAGAGGCAGAGGCCAGGGGCACGGACTCTGAAAATTGAAGGCAGGTAGGAGGGTGCAAAGGCAACAATTTAACCACACTGAGCAGGCAGGAAGGGCCGTGGCAGCACAACAGACTATGGAGGGCAGTGGAAAGGGGGGCAGGGGCAACAAACCAACAATACAGGACTTGCAAGAGAGGCTGTGGCAATGTAATAGACCATTGTGGGCAGAAGGAAGAGGCAATGGTAGTACAACCATACATGCCAACAGACCCGATTCAGCCAGGAAACGTCCAATGTTTTTAAGCTCAAATGGGCTTTATTTTATCTGTCTCCTGTCTACAATCTCCTCTTTTTCAATGTAACTCAAAGGGGAAAATCAATACCCCAGTTTTTTTTCAAAATCTCCCTCTTACCAAGTTCAAAATGTTTGCAAATATGGTACATTGGATCATGGAAGGAAATGGGGTAGGGACATGGACTTGGATAACAGAGGACAGGAGGGACATGGAGAGGTGCACCAAACTTACCCTGCAGGGCAGGCATCAGGGTTTGCAGCAGCACAATACACCACACAGGGCATGCGGGACGGGAGTGCAGCACAACAATCCATAGAAAGCAAGAGGGAGGGGACAGGACCAGGCACATGGACTACAGAGAACAGAGGGGCAAGAGGCAATGGTAGCTAGCTGACCATAATGGACAGACAGGAGAGAAAGCTGCAGCATAATAGACCATAAAGGGCAGGAGAGACGGATCAGGGGCATTACAATGGAACAGACAAGCCAGGAGGGAGGGAGTAGGGGTCTGCACATGTAAACAGAGGGCTGGGGGCAAGGGGGCAGGGCAGGAGCAGCAAGATAGCCATGGAGGTCAGGCAGGATGGGCACTAGAAGCAAGACACACCATGAAGAGCAACAGTGAGACTGTTATGGCATACACACAGACCATGGAGGGAAGGTGGGAGGGGGTCAGGGGCAGCTAACTGACCACACAGGGAAAGTGGGAGGGGCCATGGCAGCACAGAAGACCATGCATGGCAAGTGGGAGGGTTAGTGGCAGCACAATGGCTATGATGGACAAGAAGGAGGGTGCAGGGGCATGCACAAAGGACGATGGAGGATAGAAGGGAGGGTCAGGACCTGTGCACAGACAAGAAAGTTCAGGGGAAGGGGCCTCACAACAGACCGCACAGGGCAGGCAGGAGGAGCAGTTGCAGCACAACAGACCAGGGAGGGCAGAAAGGTGTGGCAGTACAATGGACCATGTAGGACAGGAGGAAGAGGATAGGGGCATGGCATGTGGGCAGGCAGGGTGGAGGTGGCAGGGACAGGTTACAGTCATCTGACAATGCTAGGCAGGTGGGAGGGGAGTGGCAGCTCAACAGAACACTCAGAGTAGATAGGAGTGGCAGGTCCATGGAACATGGTGGGCAAAAAGGATGGAGCAGGGGCCTGCACAAAGACATCGGAGGGCAGGGGAAGGAGAATAGGGGCAGCAAGCTAAGCACAGAGTTTAAGCAGGAGATCAATGATGGGGCATAGAATTGGGCAATGGAGGGCAGGAGGAGTGGACTGGTACATCATACTAAATTGAGGGCAGTGGCAGCACATCAGACCATGCATGGCAGGAGGGAGGAGGCTAGTCCATGGATTCACACAACAGAGGATAGGGAGGAGGGGGATGGGGCAGCAAGCTAACTGTTCAGAGAAGGCGGGTATTAGGAACTTTATTGTTTTTAAAACGTGTGTCTGTGCGAACTACCTAAAATATGAACAAGTATGCAGCATAATCTCACTTTTACTCAGGAAGAAGAGTACGTTTGTGACTGTGACTCCGGGCTCACTTGGCAGAAACACCCCCTGACCCTCCACCCCCTATCGCAAAATGTAATGCCCGTGAAAAGGGTAGGTGAACACAGTGTTATATGGAACATAGTTCTGAGAGCACGATTGAAAATGAAAACTAGATATAGTGTATGGTATAAACTATGCACCAAAAAGTGTGATATAAGATGAACCGGGCGTGAAATATAATATGCAATACATTGTGCACAATGACAGATTCATTGGAGAGCGCGAGATAGCACAGGCACTAGCGCGTGCTATGCGATATGCGCCTTGGAGTGTAATATGCACAGGGCAGTGTTGTGTAACCTAACTAGTCTCTAAAGTTGTAATATAAAATATGTGCTGGGGAGTGTAACGTTGCATATGCACTGTGATAAAGATATGGATCCCAGATTGTAATATGTATGGCATAGCACTGTGCGTTATAACATAGGCATCGAGGAAGGCACGTTAGATGGGGCAATATAACCCGTGCGAAGACAAGTGTGGCATGACATATTCACGGGGTGGTGTTACAGTGCACATGGGCTAGAGAGTGTTATAGCATATGCACTAGCTGGTGGAATACAACACAGAGGTGTGTGGCACTCGGCAGGCAATGGTGGGTGTAACACAGCATTGGGCTCTGCCAGGAGCGCGCTGTGACTCTCAAGTGATGTTCGTTCCCTTTCCAGAGAGTAAAATAAAAAGTATTACACATCCGGCAGTGGATGTGTGTTTTATTAACCATGAGGGGGGTTTCTTGCATAGTTTTGGTCGAATTTTTGTCGAATCCCCTTTGAATGGCTTGGTGTGCATGTGTATTAAATGTGCCCGTCAATAGCTACCCATGTTTGTATAAATAAACGACAAGGGTGTCTACCGGGATTAGGCACGATAGGGCATCAGACATGTCAGAGGTTCACTAGTGGTGTAAATACATTCCACGTGGATTCATTGTATGCATAGTCGCCTTTTAATGAATATCACGCAAATCGTCATGGTGATAGGTACGTACGGTTTGTCCAGCGTGTCCTAGGTGTGTCTATAAATATATATTTTTTAAAAATAATAAAAAACAGTGGCCGGCACTGGGGATTGGGGTCAAAAAAATATAATTAGGAGATAGGCCCTGGGGGATGGGGTCATCAGGGCCAATAAATTAGAATAAGAAGGGGAACCACACAGCCCCCCTTCTTAAAAAATTAAAATAAATAAAAGACTGGCATCGTGCCGGAGGCCACGCCCCCTCCTTGCAGCACTCTGCAAACGCGCCCCCTGGCGAGTTGTAAGTTGGGGAATTAATTCCTCTTCAATACTGAGGGTCCCTGAGGGCCAACTAGCCCAACAGGCATCTCCAGTATGCGCCAGGGAGCTGCGCTGCAGACAGGTGTTCTGAGGCCAAGCCCCTTTTTACACCTCTCTGCAATGCAGCTCTGTGGCGCTTACTGGAGGTACCTAGTGGTCTAGTTTGACCCTAGGGACCCTTAGGATTCAAGGGGACTTAATCTCTCAACTTAGAACAGCCACAGGGCGCGTTTACACAGTGGTGAAGGGAGGGGACGGGGCCTGAGGTGACGTGTGCAAACACGCACTATGGCACGTTTTAAATTGGGGATATAATTTCCCTTCAATACTGAGGGCCCCTGGGGGCTAACTAGCCCTTCAAGTGCTTCCAGTAAGCACCACTGAGCTGCATTGCAGAGAGGTGGTCCAGGCCGTGCCACTTTTTACACCTCTCTGCAACGCAGCTCTGTGGCACTTACTGGAGGTACCTAGTGGGCTAGTTGGACCCTAGGGACCCTCAGGATTCAAATGAACTTAATCTCCCAACTAAAAACGGACACAGGGCGTGTTTACACAGTGGTGAAGGGAGAGGACGGGGCCTGAGTTAACGTGTGCAAAAACGCCCTGTGGCCTGTTTTAAGAGGTAGTTTAATCCCCCTGCCCTATTATATACTAGGGGCTTACAGAGGAGGTCATGCTAATCACAGGGGGACCCCAACGCATAATGTTTCCTAGTGTATGTAGGTGCTTTCACTGTATTCTAAGTGTCTTTTAACATAGCACTGGCTCTATGACTGGTTAGTCAGACTCAGTTACCACCAGTATCCGTCTGAAAAAGTTGAGGGTACAGGATGATTTTGCAACAAGGATTCTTTCTGCTCTTCTTTTTGTTCTTTCTGCACGTTATCCTTCTTCCTGCACTTTTCTTCGTCTTTGAGGACTTCTGTTGCTTCTTTCTGCACTTCTTTTTTTTCTTTCTGTGCATTTTTTCTTCTTTCTTCACATGTCCTATCTCTGTAGGCATAGTTAGAAATTAGCATTTAAAAAACCATTGAAATTCACAGAAAGAATCCAAAGGTTTCAAGCACATTATAGTTAGGAATTAGCATTTAAAAAACCAAAGAAATTCACTGAAAAAAACATAGGTTTCAGGGGTGTTATAGTTAGCTGGACTTTTCACTTGTAGAAAACCATTGAAATTCCCCCGTTATAGTTAGTTCAGCTAACTATAACTCGCGCGCCCGCAATGCACTGCTGATGACGTCACATATTACATCACTCATGACATGGTCAGTGACATCACTCATGACATCACTGATGACATCTCAAATGACATCACTGATGACATCACTCTTGTGATAGAGTGGCAGACCTCCTCTCACCCTAATATAACCTTTGATACACACATTCAAAAATAGAGACTAAAATTTTCAAAACAATGGACATACCAATACCAGTTACAACAACCTCTTCAGTAATTCTAAGATCCACATACACATCCACTCATTCACCGACAGTCCTATACAGTCACTCATACATGTACTCACTCATCATATGTACTCATACACCTATACATCCTGTTACACAATGCCACTCATCCATAGAGTTACTCTCACACATAGTCACTCATGCTAATAAAGAATCAAACATACATTTACTTGCATATACAGTTATACACACACCACCACACGTACTTCTACGGAAACTGACACATACTTAGTCTTTTAAACAATCACTTATAGAAACACATACTTATTCATACAGGAACTCTTTCAATCTCTCACTCTCACATATACTCACTTATATACACCAATAGTCACACATACTAGTTTAAAACATATGTAGTTACTCATAAAGACACTATTGAGACAGTCATTCACTCACTAACACACCCATACACACACTCATCCACCCATACAGTCCTGCACACATTCTGTCTTCAACACATACAAACAGTGAGTCACTCATTCATGCATGTATGCACTACGTAATACCCCCCACCGAACCATGCAGACACTCAGACTGATACTCAAAAAACCAACTAATAACCTATATAGACAGCCATGTAGCTACTCACCAACCCATGCAGCCACTTATACACAAAGTGAGAGACTGATACAGATATTTACATATTTAAACATTACTCACTAAGCCATGTATTCACTATGATACACTTAATCAGTCAGTTACACAATCAATTTTTCAAAAACAAATCATCCATTTAGACACTTATATACCCATTTATTCTTCTATCGACCTTGAGATATACATATATAAAACATATTTAATTTTCAGAAAAACAGACATTCACTGGATGATGTCATCAGTGATGTCATCAGTGATGTCATTTGAGATGTCATCAGTGATGTCATGAGTGATGTCACTGACCATGTCATGAGTGATGTAATATGTGATGTCATCAGCAGTGCATTGCGGGCGCCCGAGTTATAGTTAGCTGAGCTAACTATAACGGGGGAATTTCAATGGTTTTCTACAAGTGAAAAGTCCAGCTAACTATAACACCCCTGAAACCTATGGTTTTTTCTGTGAATATATATATATATATATATATATATATATATATATATATATATATATATATATAAGATTGTGACGTGTGTTCTTATGTTTTTTTGTTGGGTTATATACATTGCTTTCATAACAAATGAGAGACATATTATTTGCGTCCTGAGGAAGGTGGCTTTTATTAAACAAACACCACCGAAACGCGTCAACGCCCTTATTTAAACATACGGTTATATCCAAGGAACTTATTCGTGTCTAATACAGGATCTTGTTGATTGAATTTGAATGGATTTATGAAATGGATTTCATTTGGAATGACGGAATCATGATGTTGTGATTGTATTCACATTTTTTCCTTTTTGTCTCTTGTGTTAAATATTTGTGGTATATTGTTTTTAAACTTTGTGATTGCATATTTGATTAATTTGAAAACTTTTTAATTCATAGAAAGATAGGAAAAGAGTTTTTAATAAACATATTTTGTCATTAACTTTGGTTTTTTATCATTGTGTGTATCAACATTTTTCAATAGGGTCCATTATAATTGGGTGTGTTTGGGCTTATTTTATCACTGTTTGATCAGGTTATTGTGGTGTGTTTTTGATTGTTGGTAATCTGAGATAACCTTCTGGTAGTCCCAAGAGAGCCTTTACCTTGATTTACCTATAGTGCCATTCCACCTGGAAAGAAGGATCTATGCTAAGGAAGGGTGATGGCGTGTAGCCAGTCTCCATCTCTGATAGAAACCTGGCTTTTATAGCTCCTGGCCTCACCCCTTTCCTTTCTCAGTCCCTCCCCTTCCATGTTCATTAGTGGCTCCTCATTCCTACTCCACTATTGTCCTTCTGTCATGTTCCTCTGTCCCTATTCAACATTGCAGGTCCTACCCCCTTCTTCTCACTAAGTCCGTAGCTCTCCTGGTGTCCTGATGTTTCCCTGTTCTAGGGATTATTCATGCTCCCTGAAACCTGCCTATTCTCCTTTCCCAGGTAAGGGAGCTCCGGAGCTTGGTTCTTTTTTTTTTTATTTATTTTTTTTATTGCAGTTTGAACACATCAATACAACAGAGAATCACAGCTGATACGGACAAAAGAACAAGACTCACATGAATGCTGATTTAAAACTTGCGACAATATCTCGTCTGACTGCTGTCCAACTCCCTCCACGTAGATATCGGGGCCCATAAACTATAACCAAAATCCCGCAATTTTTTACCCTTCTGCTCATACAGACATCTATCTCTCAATGTTATGAATACTCAGTAGTCTAGAGAGCCACATTTGGAAAGAGGGGGCCGATGTATCCTTCCAACCTGAAGAAATTTAGATCCGAAGCACAGCCACAGAAATAAAAACCAGAGCTTCTTCCGCCTTTCAGGCAGCATATCTCTCCGCATCTGCACGAGCTGCACTGGTTGCCAGTGGCAAGCAGAATTAAGTTCAAGGTGCTTACCTTGGCTTTCAGAGCACAAAAAGGCACGTGTCCCAACTATCTAAAACTTCGACTTCCCCGTTACCACCAAAAACGAGAGCTGCGCTCAAACTCCTTGCTCAAGCTAACTACTCCGCGTGTGAGGAAAGCTAGACTTGGAGGCAGGTCCTTCTCTGCCGGCACGGCTAAACTATGGAATACCTTGCCCCCTGCCATCCAATCTGCCACTACAGAAGCTAGCTTTAGGAAGCTCCTAAAAACTTGGCTCTTTATGCAATAATCTTGATCTTCCCCCTGACTACTCGCTCTTGGCTGTAGGACTCGCTAGCGCCGGGACACCTCACCTGAGGTAGCTGTTCGCGCTCTACAAGCATCTGTATTATTATTATTATTATTTACCAATTTCAGCTTATGATCACAGCCTAATAGCATCAGAGTAGGGAATAGATCGATCTAATGACCTAGCAGCCCCTCCCAGAATTTTCCCAATTCCCTCTGGATTGGGGTTAGTGAGCTGCAGTAAAAAAACATATGCAATAGATCGGCTTGCCCGGCATTACATCTAGGGCATCTATCATCCACCCTGACTCCCCAGGCAAATAATTTTGCGGGAGAGTGATATAGATTGAATACAGTTTTATAATGCTGGGCCCTCAGATTAGTAGATCTAAATACTTTTTTATTCAGGGTGAGGGCCAAATCCAGATCGACATCGGGATCTCCCAATTTTGTAGCCAAAGCAGCCTCAGTTTTTTCCATATCATCTTGAAGTTCTGCAATGAGCATCTTATAAGCCCATTTTATCTTCTTACACCCCCTAATTAACAATTCTATCACGGGGGCGTCCTCCAATAGCGAAGGGTTTGGTCTCAGTGCCTTTAATGACCGTACTACTTGGCCATACAAAAGCCAGTGGTTGACCGGGATATCAAACTTTTGTTGGAGGGCATCAAACCCAAGCGGTTCCAGTCCTCCCCATATATCCCCAAGCGTCTTAATTCCAAGATCCCTCCAGACCTGCAAGTTCCTATCAGCCCCCACATAAGGAAGCAGGCTAGAGTTACACAAAAAGAGATATCGATTTAACTTTGGTATTTTGCATAGCCTTAAAAAGGCCCTCCAGACCCCCCAAACCCTCTCCAAAATCTTCAGGCGAGGCCTCTTGTAATAGCCTTTACCCCGATTAACAATTCAAAAATGGAGGGTAGATCCTGGGCTGCCGGGTTAGTAACACCACAATTAGATTCATGCTGAAACAAGATAGACATTTGTGTCAGAAGACAGGACCAATGATAAAGTCTCAAATTTGGTAGGGCCAACCCTCCCCTTTCACTATGGAGTGACATAAGGTTTGTAGAGCGCCTGACCTTGCCGTACTGCCAGATAAATCTTATAAACATAGAATCCAGCCTTTTAATTAATTTTTCCTCCAAAAAAAGGGGTATGGCTCTGAACAAATAAAGGATTTTTGGGAACATTGACATTTTTAACACATTTACCCTCCCAATCAAAGAAAGATGTAGCACATCTAATCTCTTTAGCTCTTTTTCGATGGATTTCTTGAGAGGTGGAAAATTCTCGACTACTATTTCCTCGACAGAGGCGTTGATCTTAATCCCCAAATATATCGCCGAATCCACATATCTCGCATCGCTTTTAATTATGTTCTTGGTACAGATTATTTGCGTTTTGGATTCGTTCAAGAGATAACCTGACCACTTACCAAACTCCTCTGCTATTTCAACCAGGGCCGTGAGCGCCTGTTGTGGGTTAGTTGTAATAATTGCCAAATCATCAGCATAGGCCAAGATTTTACTGGAGTGGCCATTACACACCACCAAACTAATCCTGGGGGACCCTAATATTTTCTGGATCAGTGGGTCGATGTACAGAGTGAAGAGGATCGGGGAACAGGGGCACCCTTGACGAGTGCCTCTCTTTATGATTATCTTCTCAGAGCTCTCCCCCATAACCACTACCCTCGCTACCGGATCTTGATACATAGCTTTAAGAGCTCTGATGGCTATCTCCCCAAATCCTCTCCCTTCCAATACACCCCATAGGAAATCCCAGACAACATGATCGAAGGCCTTTTCTGCATCGAGCAGGATCATGGCCATCTCCCCTGCCGCCCGGGCATCGAACAGTGCTATTGCTCTTCTAATGTGGTCCGTAGTACTGCGCCCCGGTATGAACCCATGTTGCCAGGGGGAGACGAGACCGCCAATGATCCTGCCCAACCTCTTCGCCCAGGTCTTTCAATATAGCTTAGTGTCCGCATTAATTAGCGATATTGGGCGGTAAGAACCTAGTTTCTCCCGGGGTTTCCCCTTCTTATGGAAGACTACAATATTGGTTTCCCGCCAGGAAGCTGGAACCACTCCTGTACACATTATACCATTAAATAAATCCACTAATAAAGGTATAATCTCTGGTTCTATACATTTGTAGACCTCCAGAGGGATCCCATCTGGGCCTGCTGCCTTACCGGAGGCAAGCTCGTGCAAGGCCTCAATTATCTCGCTCCCGCTAATATCCCTGTCCAGTTCATCTCTCCCAAAGACATTAAGACGTGGACCATTATCCTCTACCTCGTCCCCCTGATTGCCTTCCCGCGTATCCTCATCATACAGGCAATGGTAAAAATTTTTAAAAGCCTGTATTATCTCGTTAGCCTGCGTGAATTCCTCCCGATTTTCTTCAATTAGGGGAATTAAATTCCTTGCTTTCCCTTGTCTTATTTGCAGAGCTAACACTCTACCGGCCTGCTCTCCTGTTTCATAACGTTTAGCCCTTGATGTTTGATACTCTCTCGTAGCCTTCTGGGTGATCGTCTTCTGAAGATCTGCTCTAATTTTCAGCATCTCCCTCTGACTTTTGCTGCTATCTCCTCCACTAATTATACCTCTCATATGCTGTTCTTCAGCATCTGACAAATTACCCATCAGCCTCTCCACTTCCCTCTTATCCTCCTTTCTTAGCCTGGCCCCAAAGCTTATAAATTCTCCCCTTAGAGCAGATTTAAATGCCTCCCAAACGCCATTTCTAGAGGCACTATACCTATTAGCTGCAAAAAATTTGCCAACCCATTTCAGAATATGCTCGGTAAATCTTATATCTGCCAATAGGCGCCTTTCGAATGTCCATCTAGTCCTAACCCTGTCAGGTCCAGATAATTCGTAAGACAATAACAAAGGGTTGTGATCAGACAATAGTTTCGGGAGTTTCATTATTCCTACTCTATTTATTTCAGTAGCGGATATAAAAAAATGATACAACTTAGTGAACTTCTGGTAAGGATTTGAGGAATGTGTAACCGGGCTTTGTCGGTTCTTTTTCCCCCCACACATCCTTCAACCCGTGGGAATTAATACGGGCTTTAACTGCCCTGAAGACTCTTGGTTTCCGTCCTTGATACACAGCAGTGTTGCTCCAATCAACGGATATATTTAAATCACCACAGATTATTATGGGGGTTGACCAGCTTGCAAGCTCTAATTCTAGGGAGTCAAAGATCTCAGGATCATCTTCGTTTGACACATACACTACACAGAGTGTCGGGCCCCTTTCCAATTCCGCTAAGACCCATCTACCGTAGCTATCCGCCTTTATCCGCCTGACCCCTCCCAATTTTTTTTTAATAAAATCGCGACTCCCCTGTTTGTTGAGGATTGGGTGGAACAAGCCACCAACTCAAAACCACTGATTGACATAAGGCTCCTTTTGGACCATGGAAGGTGGGTCTCCTGAAGACAAAGAATATCAATTCTATTATTTTTAACAAAGTAAGCCAACCTTAGTCGTTTCCTCCAATCATTTAACCCGCCTATATTAACAGAACAGAGCCTAATGCTGGCCATCTTGAAGGTCTATTTGAGAATAGCAATAAACCTGCGCTTTAAACTCCTTCAGCCTCTCTATATCCATAATCTGACTAAAAACATAAACAAGATGAAACAAACTGCATTTTTCCCCCTATTTTCTTCCCCCTTAACCCCCAAACCCCTACCATCCTCCCTCCCACCCCAAACTCCCTCCCTCCCACGGTGAATCCCACCCCGTTGACTATCCCTCACCCAGACCCTCCTTAGTGAAGCGCTCAGACCTAGTCTGTGCATGTGATGGAGCTACAGTGAGCACAGTGAGGGCAAGCACAAAAAAGAACAGAATACATAAACCCCTTTAAAGCCCCTAAGCCTGTTTTTGAATATTTGCTCATATCACAATAACTACAAACATCCCACCCACACCCCCTTCATGAGAGATTATTTTCCATCCCGTAATCAATCCGCAACCTAGACATCCTATTTACCCAGAGAGTCCAAATACTCCTTCGCTTTAATTTCTGACGGGAAAAACAAAGCCCTCCCTTCATTGATGAGTTATAGCTGAGCCGGATTTATGAAATAGGCTTGAATCCTCTTCTCCTGAAATGGTTTGATCATTTCCCTCAATCGCCATCTCCTTTCCACCATCATGTGACAATAGTCTGGGCGGACAAAGAAAGAAAACCCATCACCGCTCCTCCTCGCATCCGGCCTGGCTTTCTCCGCGATGGACTGTCTCAGTATAAAGTTGCCCAGAAATATCAATACTGCTCTAGGTTTGTCTCCTTCTTTAGCATTGCTCCGAATCTTGAAGGGGGTGCGGTGGACTCGTTGTAGCTCGATGGACCAGTTCCAGCTTGAGAGCTCTGGGAATGCTTGCTCGAATAGCTTGATGATAAATGACCTTATGTCCGACCCTTCCACCCCCTCTGGGATCCCCAGAACCCTCAAGTTATTCCTACGGAGCCTGTTCTCCATTTTCCACTGCAGATCCACAACCTGGGAGCATTGGGCATTGACTTTGCTAGTGGCCACGGCTACCTCAGCCTCAGTGGATACAACCTTCTCTTCCAGATTGGATACTCTATCCCCCGTATTGATGCAAGCTTTAGATAGCTTTCTGACCACTCCCTGCATCTTCCTCATTGCGGCCTGAGCCTTGCGATTATCCTGGCGAGTCTCTTCTCTGTGCGCCAGTATCTCCTGATGAATGGTCTCCAAAAACGAACGATGGGTGCTATCCGCCGCCGGTCCACCCTGCAGGGCTAAGTCAGGAGAGTGATCCCACCTCAATTCTCGAGAAGAGTGACCTGTTTTCAAAGTCTGACCCTTAACAACAGGAGGCCGCACTATGGTTGCCGGGAGACCATCCTCGGAGTCGGATTCTGAGCCGAGATAGGAGCTGCGTTCTTCTTCTTCCTCCGACCACTCCGCCCCGTCAGACAGAAAAGTAGTATTCACTTGGCGCTTTTTCCCTCTCGATAATAGTAGCACCTGGCAACACTTCAACTTTCTGTGGTTCAGAATCTACTGCTGTTCCTAGCTTCAGCTGACCTCCCGAGCAATCACCCCCGGAGATCTGTCCTGGAGTACCGCCACTCCCTTTCCCCCTGTCTAAGGGGGCCGTGGCAACCTCAACTGGGACCGACTCCTTTGGAGCAACTTCCGTATCTGCGGGGACAGAGAGCAAGCTTGAGGTAATAGCTGAGGGTATATCAGGGGAGAGGGTCGAGTCGGTGCGCTCCTCGATAGTCAAAGTGTGGTAAATAATTTAATTACCGGGACTTAATTTGGTACAGAAACATAATAAAACAGCTCAGTAAATAAGAGGCAGAATCCGTGGTATTAGAGGTTCGGAATGGGCTTTATTCCAATGATCGATTATAATCGGTTGCTCCAAGTTCCGTCACCACGAAGGTTCAGGAAGTGAAGTACATACATTATTGACAAGAAATGACTTTTATAGAACATACATTCCAATGAAGCGAATGCGGTAGGCGTAATAATTGATAAAGAAGATGACGATTCGCATGCGTAACCGAAAATGGGCGTAATGAGGAGTAAAAAGGAACATAATTGGTTATGATGTCATATATAGGTGGATCTATAAGATTATACTTGGTATAGATGCGTGCGCAGCAGCATGACGTGTGATTGACGTGCAACTAGGGGGTCTTGACATTTAGCTCTTACATGTGGAGACAAGAAGTCTGGGGGGTCAAGTCAACCTAATCCCAAATCATATCTAACATCCTATGTTTAAAGAACTATGTTATCCACAAAGGGAGGTCTCTTCGAGTAGAATCTTATTCTATACTGACTATACTGACCATTAGTGCGTGTACAAGCGTCTAAGTGTCTACACTAGATGCGAGGGCGGAAATCTTCCATAGCAATAGGGCTATGAATTACTTTCATAAAGACAGAGAAGCCGGGCCTTTGCTCGGTAGCTGGAAGAATGTTTACTTAAACTACTAGACAGGAATGCATCGGGCAGGGAACGGAGCAGATAATTTCGAAGGTGAAATACAGTTTTTGGCAGGCAGCAGGCTGATGTCAGGCTTCGTGAGCCGCGCAGAGAATGAGGCAAAGTTCATGGTCACAGTTGCAGGCTCAGACTGGAGCTTTCAGAGGCAGAAGGCAAGAAGAGTTTGATGACAGAATCAGGGCCTACTTGCCTGGACTGTAGAATGGCATAAGTGAACCATATAAAGCCGGTGGCCTTTCATACTTAGGAATGGAATATCCAGCCTATTCATGGCGGATCTGACAGAGGACAGGTTGACGGTGGACGCACATGTATTTGCGTCTTCATAACTGGAACTGGAGGGAACATACATGTACTTGTGATTCATACATGGAACCGTTGGGGTCCAAGATAGGGGACATAACTGATCAGAAAAAATCCATATTTCCACATTCCCTCCTTGTCCCCTACTTGCCCGTTAAGAGATATCAATCTTCATCAATCCATTGATCTGTTCATATAACATCATTTGTTCTTCTTTCTTCTTCCGTGACGAATGAAATCTTGGTGGTGGAATACACGATGTGGCACACAGACCACAGATCGCTGGTCCACATTGTAGACATAGACAGCAACTGAATAGTATGAGAAGGCCAATACCTAGGAAAGATAGGACCTTCCATCCAAAGGTAGATAATACACTCCAAAACCAACCGGACCAAGTCCAGGTGCCTGGGTTCTGGTGTATCTGGCTTACAATCTTATGAAGGCGAGTTATGGCCTTATATACAGATGGCGAATTTTCTGGTATGAAAATGCAACAGCTTGATCCGATGACCCTACAAGCTCCGCCCCTATCAGCCAGGATGACGTCAAGGACAAGACGATTTTGAAGCACAACAATCCGCATAGCAGACTGCTCTTCTGTTAAATTGCCTAAAGCGGAAATAGTTTCATTCACTACTGCTTCAAGGGTTCTAGTTAATCTACGTATCAGCTTACTATTAGTAACAGTACCTATATAGGGAAAAAGACCTTTATTGAAATCTGTGTATTTTTCCCATGCTGTTTCAGTGTAATCGACTATCGGGAGATCTCTTCTTACTCTACTATTTACTAAATGAATATTTCTGTGATAATCAGGAGGAGCTAAAAAAACAGGTGGCAAAAGGAATCCAATATAGCAAGTACCATCCCAGTCTAGAGGCAAACGTACATATGCCGTCTGACCACATATGAAATAGGAATGGCGGGAAGCTCTAAATGTGGACTTGCCTTGATCACTAAACTCTACTACAGTCGTGCATTTACTATGGCCCATATGTATGGAACCATTTTTCCTTACACATAGTTCACCCTTTACTGGAAATATTGACATAGCGGGCAAAATTGGAGTAGCTTCGGATTCGACATTTAGGATCATAAGATTAAGCGTGAAATTACCTAATCCATACACTTCATTTTCTAGATCAGTTCCTGTTCTCTGGGGAAGTCCCTCCTTGTTAGGGTAGCAGACCTTAAGCAAAACTAAGTTCAAATTTCCCCATACCCAGTTATCTTGATAAACTGCAGAATTCGAATCTAGAGAATTAATTAAACTAAACCATGCTCCACAGGAGCCGTTGTGTGTGAACGGGTATGGAAAGAGAGGTAAAATTCCTTTATAATTCTGATAGGGAGGGAGTCGGCCACATATCCAACAATTTGTAGCATTGCTAACCTGATGGGAATGATGTAACATACTAATAAAAGTGTTATTGCGCAGCGCAAATCTATAAGACAACTCAAGCGGAGGTAATTCACTAAAAGAATGTTCAGCAGTAACATTGTAAACATGCCTAGAAATAGGATAATATATGTGCAATAATATACTTGCAGTAATTATTAAAAGACTCAAGAAAAACAAAATTAATAACGTCATTATGCAATGGCTACGCAGTGATTTACAGTACGCCTGTCGTTTCAACATTTTTCGCGATTTTCCATGATTCAGGTCTAAGGGATACATGTCGGAGGCAGATTCAACCGCTTCACCTTGGAGAGGACTTAAACAATCAAATCGTCCGACGGTCTAGGCCTGAGTTTCAGTTTATAAAGTTCCTGACTGTTGGCCTCAGCCAAAGGTAGTTTCGAGTCAATGGGTGAAGACACACGAGGTGGGCTATTCACATCCGAAGGAAGTCCATGAAATTTCTTGATATGACTTGAATGCACCCATCCTTTTCTGCCTTCGATCTTCACGGCTGTCCTTGTGGTGAGCAGGACCAATTTGGGTGATTTCCACCTGGGCTCCAGCTGAGTCTTTCGGTCGAAATTCCTCACAAGAACGAGGTCCCCCGGAACTACGTCAAGGGGTTTCACCTCAGTGTTGTCGGGAAAGGCTGCAGCTACCTGTGAACGACAAGATTGTAGTGCAGACATCAAGGAAGCCAAGTAATCTGTCAGCATATTACAGTCAATATCAGTTATTTTTCGTGGCATAGGCGTCCCCCACATATTTGGTGGTCTGCCGAAGATCACTTCATACGGGGATAGCCCTGTTCGAGAGTGTGCTACCATTCTCGTGTAAAAGAGTGCAACTGGTAGTGCTACTACCCAGTCGACACCTTTCTCCCTGCATATTTTGGACAATCTAATTTTCAGGGTCTGATTATGTCTTTCTACGAGACCTGCTGCCTCAGGGTGTCGGACACAGTGGAATTTCCACTGATAACCTAACAAAAGTGAAACATGTTTCATTAATTCGGATGAGAACGGCTGGCCATTATCTGAGTGAACAACACGTGGTAAACCGTATCGTGGGAAGAATTCTCGAACCAACTGTTTGGCAGTAGTCGGGGCAGTGTAATCTGAAACCGGGTATGCCTCCGTCCAACGGGAAAGAGCACAAACAACTACAAGAACATATTTGAATCCTCGACATCGTTCCATCTGGATATAATCCATCTGGAGGACTTCAAAAGGGTGATCAGGAGGATGAAATCCACCCTGTTCTACGGGAACGCTTTTTCCTGGGTTGAACTGGCAGCAGATCATACAGGTACGGACCTTTTGTTTCGCTGCTGCTCGTAAATGTTTATTGAACCAAATGTGTTGAATGCTATCTAGCATAGCTTTTTCTCCTAGATGTGCTGGACTATGTATAGTGTTAATTATAACTTGGACCATTGAATCAGGAAGGAACCACACAGATTTTTCCTTCATCATCCATCCTTGATCCGTTTGGATCCCTCCTAATTCGGTCCATTTCTTTATTTCATCTGGTGTAGCATGTGTCTGGATGTCAATTACGTCAAAAGTAGGATCTTTAACTGTCATACAATGTGTCGGCGTCGGGACTATTGTCTTTGTCATGTCGGATGTTTGTGTTTGAGCAGTCTGTTTAGCTGTTCTGTCGGCTAGATCATTGCCTTGAGAAATGATATCAGTGACTTTCGTATGAGCTTTACATTTCATAATTGATATTGCATTCGGTAGATGTATCGCATCTAATAAGGCATGAATGAGGGGTCCGTGCTGAATGTGGGCACCGTGGGAAGTTAAATAACCTCTCTCTCGCCACAGCACGCCGAAGTCATGTACAACTCCGAATGCATAACGTGAATCAGTGTATATGTTGACTTTTTTATTTGTGGCTTGAATACAGGCTTGTGTCAGAGCGATGAGCTCTGCGGCTTGAGCTGACAAAGTATTTATACGATTTGTTTCAATGACTTCAGTATCTGTTGTGACTGCGTAAGCAGCCACTAACTCTCCTGTATTTGTTCTCATGCATGAACCATCTACATACAATGTCAGGTCTGGATCTGACAATGGGACATCGGTTAAGTCTTGTCTGGGTTTCGTCGTTATAGTAATAACTTCAATACAGTCATGGGCTAGTGGGTCTGTTCCGATTACTGGCAAAAGTGTGGCAGGATTCAATGTGTTACAGCGTCTGATTTCTATATGTGGCTGGAACAATGTAAGTTCGTACCCTGTAAGTCGCGCTATAGTCAAGTGTTGTGTTTGCGTTCTATTTACAAGAACCTCTACTGCATGTGGTACTTGAACTGTCAATGGATGTCCTAACACTATGGCATCGCTTTGTCTGATTGCTAAAGCTGTCGCTGCCACTGATTTTAGGCATGCAGGCAAAGCCTGAGCTACTGGATCTAATGTACTAGAAAAATAAGCACATGGTTTGTGTGCTCCTGCTTGTTCCTGTGTGAGTACTGACAAGGCAGTACCTTCGCGTTCTGTAACAAAGAGTGTAAACTGTTTATTGTAACATGGCGTTGCTAAAACAGGTGCTTGACATAAAGCTTTCTTTAGGCTTTCAAAAGCTTGTGTATGTTCTTGAGTCCAAGGGAGGACAGTCGATGTGGCTGCCTCCTGTGTTGTCAACTGAATGAGCGATTTTGCTAGAAATGCATACTGAGGGATCCACTGCCTACAGTATGAAGTGAGGCCTATGAAAGCCCGTACTTCCTTTTGTGTCTTGGGTATTGGCATGTTAGCTATTAACTGAATGCGGTCGGGTGTAAGCTGCCTTCCCTCCTTGGACAGCGAGTGTCCAAGATAAACGACTCGCTGGACACAGAATTGCAGCTTAGAAGGGGACACCTTGTGTCCCTTTTCAGCTAGGAATTGTAAAACTGTCAGTGATGCTTTCTCACATTCGGGTTCGCTTCTAGCGGTGATCAACAGATCATCGACATATTGAAGCAAGGCAGTGTTAACTGGCATGTGGATACTGTCGAGTTCTCGTTTCAGTGCTTGGCTATAGATGCTGGGGCTTTCTGTAAATCCTTGAGGTGCGCGTGAGAATTTAAAGCTACGTCCATTTAAACTAAATCCGAACAAATATTGGCTTTCCGGATCTATTGGGACGCTGAAAAAGGCATTTTTAAGATCAATTACAGTAAAGAATGTTGCTTCGGAATCAATGGCTGTCAATAATGACGAGATATCAGGGACCACAGGGAATTGTGGCAAAATGCACTTGTTTAATTCGCGCAGGTCAATAACCAATCGATATACTGGCGGGGTCTTTGGATCTGTTCGTTTAAGAATCGGAATTATTGGTGAATTACATACATTGGAGTCTGTTTCCACAACTACTCCTTGGGTAATGAGCTCGTCAATGATTTGCAGCAAAGCCACTACAGCATCTGGTGGTAACTTGTATTGTCGCATTCGTGGTAGTACCACTCCTGCCTTTAATGTGACTCGATATGGTGTAATATTCATGCAACCAACATCAGTAGGGCCTTGTGCCCATAGATGTGTAGGTAAAGTCTGCAGTCGGGGATCCATGTCCCTAGATACATAGTGACCTTTAAAATCACGTAAAAACAATCTTACTCCTTCCGGAGAACAACATATTATAGCTCCTAGAGCTTTCAGTGTTTTTATTCCTAACAGATTTTCTGGACATGATTTAGTAAGCAATAAATCTGTAGTTCGGGTCAAAGGTCCTATCGTAAGTGGAAGAGGTTGTGACACTTCATTAACAATAGGTTTTCCTGAAAAACCAAGGGAAATATTCTGAGAGCCTGAGAGGGGTGCCCCTGGAACTTCACTACGTTTTATGGTTGTTCGACTTGCCCCTGTATCGAGTAAACATTTTCTGTCTTGGCCTAATAATTCACTATGTACATAAGGTCCTTCTTGATCTACAGGGATCTCGATAAGGGGTAAGTCAACTTCCCTCTCTAGGCTGGTTCATGCGTATCGTTGGTAATCAGGATAGTCGTACTGTGCGGTCTGGTACAGTTGTCGTGTCGTGGTTTGTGTGGCAGCAACGGGCAGCGCTGGTGCAGCTGGCACAAACTGTACAGACTGTGGTGGAGCTGGCATGGACTGTGCGTGCTGCGGGACTCCTTGTTCATTCTGATCCTGTCTAGGTGGCCGTGGTCTTTCTTTTGTATTACCTATGGCGATATTATGTTTCAAAACTGGACAATCGTGTACGTAATGACCTGGCTTTTTACAATAATTGCATGTCCCTTTTACAGGTCCTGCTGAATCACCGGAATGTGTTATACCCTTTTTATGTCCTTCAGCTGGAACTGTCTGAGAAACTAGCATTTTCATTTTCGTGTCTTTCATGCGTCTGTGTTCATGTTCTTGTTCCTCTCTAATTCTATTGTGATGGTACTGTAACATTTGTAACATTTGTGATGGAGTGTTACCTTGCCAGGTACTCTCGAATTTTAATACTCTATTCTTTACTTGGGGCAGGGCATTTTCTACTAATTTTGTTACAAACAGATGCGGGTATGATTCGCTACTTGCTTTTATGCCACTATTTATACCAAAACATTTTTCAAATCGGGCATAGTAATCACTAGTGTCTTCATCTTGCTTCTGTTTACAGGCTGAAATTGTACCCCAATCTTCTTTTTTTGTAGTTAATAAACGTGGCAGTACCTGTACTAATAAACCTGGTAGTGCTTTAGTTTTATCCCCAAGTCCTGCTCCTGCAGTTCGGGCCTTTTCTTCTGCTTCTAATACTGACCATTCTATCTTTTGGTCTCCTACCTCCCACTCTTTTTCCCTGAGTTTCTCATAAATGCCAGCAGGCATCAATACCTTTAATATTGTCATAATGTCGGGATAGGTATACTCTCCCATGAGTAACATGTCTTTAATTTCTCGGTGAAAACCCGCTGGATCTTTGTCATGACTGGGTACCACTTTCTTCATTTCTAACAATTCTATTTTCGATATGGGCGTGTATACAAATACGCGTTTAAACTCATTGTCCTCGCCCTTTATTGGGTGTACTTCTCGTAAAGGATTCTGTCTGTCCATGTAATACGTGGTTCTTTCCTTAATGGGTAGTGAAACATGTTCTGAACATACAAAAAGAATGTACTGCTTTCTTGATTCTAGTATTTCTTTAATTAATTTAGTACCTGAACCTCTCCATCTATTCATGAGTAATTCAGTCAATATATCAGGTAAGGGACCAGGGTCCGAATGCTGACTCTGATATAGTATAAGGAGTTGTTGAATCATATAAATCCCAGCTAAACGCTGTTCATCTGGGGTGAGATTCAAAAATGTGCGTGCTACTGTATCATCACTATATTTTCCGGGACTGTCCACCCAATGGACAGCTGACCTAGCTAAATCTTGTTCATCCATAGAATCGAGAAAATGATAACCCCTTCGTTCTCGGAGTAATTTGTCGGCGGCTTGGAACGAATGCTCGTTAGACCTTATATTAATTATAGGTATTTGGAAATTCCTGTTATTATCTGGACATATCGGACGTATCGGGTCAATAAGACATCTATTACTATTACAAGCTCTTCCTCTACCTACATAGGCTATGGTGTCTGACTGTCCTGTGGGCAGTCCTGATCCTTCTTCCTCGCTTTGTTCGAACTGGTCTACCGCTAATCTTTCTTCGTGTAGGCGTTCTATTTCTTTACGGATCTTTCGACACATGGCTATTATACAATTCTGCTTATCATGTCTTCCTTCTGATATATTCTGACTCCATCTGGTAAGAATTTGCATTGCTTCCGGGTCTACCCCCGGTCGGTCTTGATTTCTGATCACACAATTTATGAGGAAACGTAACAGTTCCCCCTGTATCTCCACTTTCTGATATTCCATAGCTCTGTTAATACTTTCAGAATCTCGCCCTGTTTGAACAAAATGATATATATTATCTAGATGCGCAGTCATTCCTGGTAACTTCACTAAATATACTGCGGCTCGCCTGATACGCAATGATGCCATGATCATTTCGTCCTCTTTGCCGGGCACAGGGTCATATCTACAATCTACAAGAAGTTCCTTAAGCGTACGGGCATTTATGAGTTTGGGTGTACGTGAATGTGCTGACTCTTGAAAAGTAAGTTTATTTATTCTGGGTGGCGTAGAAAAAATATTGGTAGCACCTCCGGTAGCCCCGTCTGGGGTATCGGGTGTGAAAGGATTCGTTGAACGTGATACAGCAACTATAGGTGTGGACACAGCTATAGAAGTAGCTGTAGGAACAGATGTAGAAACAGATGTGCTTGCCGGAACTTGTTGCTGTAGGGATACGGGTACTGGATCTTGGCGTTGAACCTCCCTGGCAGGCGGTCTATGTGGGGCGGAATTAGCATACTCGGGAGCTGCGTCATCTAAATATGAGGAAAGAAAAACATCTTCTGCGGTTCTAGGATGCCCCTTAGGATGTACCTTTATTGGAAACAATGGGGTTGGCAAGTCTTTTGGTATCTCTGGAGTAGCCTTAGGTAATCCTTCGACCAGAAGGGGATACATACCATTCATAAGGGCATTTCTTTGTCTGTCTACTTGTTCTGATTTCACTCGGATACCTTCTTCAATTAATAGATTTTCTCGAACTTTATTTGAACTCTCTTTATTCTTCTCTTCCTGTCGGAGTGCTTTTTCTGTACGTCTATGAGATTCTTTACGCCATAACTCAACGGCATCTTTCTGTGACTGTCTGACTTTCCTTTTCCATAACTCTTCCTCGATTTTCATGATGCACTCTGCATCCCAGGTCCCCGCTGCGGGCCACCTCTGACTTTCTGGTAATTCCTTGGTGTAGTCTACCCATAAATCAAGAAATAATATAGCGTCTAAGCCATGTTTATGATACATGAAGTACCCTGGAGTGTCCCTAGGAGGAATAGGAACGGCTTCTTCGAGTACCCCTTTTCTTGTTGTGATCTGTCTTAATTTTGAAAAGAGCGGCATATTGAGAACTGATCTGATACTTGATTTAAAACAAACTTAATACAGTAAACACGATAATGAACAGTCATTCACACCACAATATGCAGAACGTACTTAAAACATTTAACATTTAACATTTACCTGAACAATCAATAATGATGACGATCTAAGGAAAACTTAAATCACTAAACATAATACTCGACATTAACTGAATCATTCTGAATTATATACTTGATATACTGCTAAACAGTACAGATACACTGCTGAAACAGTGCAGACCGGATTTGTGTACCCAAACCCGTCTTGACCGGCACAAACTATGTGCACGTCAGAAAGCCTCCCCAGTAATGGTACTCACCGGGTAGCTCGGAAACGGAAGGCCTCGGAAACTGAACTGAACTTGAACCGGACTGGACTCGACTCGAACACTGCGGAGACTGGACTCGACTTGGGACTTCGGAAACTGGTGGGCCTCTGTATACCTCGGATCTTGCTCTCTCAGCTAGGCTCTGGTCGGGATACTTCGCACTTCTCACCGCCTCGTCTGGGTGTTGATCGCAGCCTCAGTCGCCCCCGCTTGACCGGAGGGAGATACAGGAAATCCTGCTTGTACGCGTTATTGTCCGTCCAGCTGTGGCAGGAGACCGGGCCTGCAACTCACCGCCGCCGCGTGAGATGAGAAAGTGTCCCTGTTCGGGCGCCATTCATGTGGTAAATAATTTAATTACCGGGACTTAATTTGGTACAGAAACATAATAAAACAGCTCAGTAAATAAGAGGCAGAATCCGTGGTATTAGAGGTTCGGAATGGGCTTTATTCCAATGATCGATTATAATCGGTTGCTCCAAGTTCCGTCACCACGAAGGTTCAGGAAGTGAAGTACATACATTATTGACAAGAAATGACTTTTATAGAACATACATTCCAATGAAGCGAATGCGGTAGGCGTAATAATTGATAAAGAAGATGACGATTCGCATGCGTAACCGAAAATGGGCGTAATGAGGAGTAAAAAGGAACATAATTGGTTATGATGTCATATATAGGTGGATCTATAAGATTATACTTGGTATAGATGCGTGCGCAGCAGCATGACGTGTGATTGACGTGCAACTAGGGGGTCTTGACATTTAGCTCTTACATGTGGAGACAAGAAGTCTGGGGGGTCAAGTCAACCTAATCCCAAATCATATCTAACATCCTATGTTTAAAGAACTATGTTATCCACAAAGGGAGGTCTCTTCGAGTAGAATCTTATTCTATACTGACTATACTGACCATTAGTGCGTGTACAAGCGTCTAAGTGTCTACACTAGATGCGAGGGCGGAAATCTTCCATAGCAATAGGGCTATGAATTACTTTCATAAAGACAGAGAAGCCGGGCCTTTGCTCGGTAGCTGGAAGAATGTTTACTTAAACTACTAGACAGGAATGCATCGGGCAGGGAACGGAGCAGATAATTTCGAAGGTGAAATACAGTTTTTGGCAGGCAGCAGGCTGATGTCAGGCTTCGTGAGCCGCGCAGAGAATGAGGCAAAGTTCATGGTCACAGTTGCAGGCTCAGACTGGAGCTTTCAGAGGCAGAAGGCAAGAAGAGTTTGATGACAGAATCAGGGCCTACTTGCCTGGACTGTAGAATGGCATAAGTGAACCATATAAAGCCGGTGGCCTTTCATACTTAGGAATGGAATATCCAGCCTATTCATGGCGGATCTGACAGAGGACAGGTTGACGGTGGACGCACATGTATTTGCGTCTTCATAACTGGAACTGGAGGGAACATACATGTACTTGTGATTCATACATGGAACCGTTGGGGTCCAAGATAGGGGACATAACTGATCAGAAAAAATCCATATTTCCACAAAAGGGGAGTTGCCAGTTAAAATATCCACCAGTGAATTCACGCCACCCTCCACTACCCTAGGCCGCTTCTCCTTCTCCTTACCGACTTTAGGGAATATGTCCGCTATTGAGGCTGCCGCAAGCCAGGTCCTGCCAGCTACCTGTTGCCTCCTTTTTGTTTGTCCCGATGATAATTGGGGTCCTCGCGGGTCCTCATCTCCCTCTGCCTCGATTTCCTCCCTCAATGATTTTTTCCTATGAGGCGCCGTTTTAGAACCGGCGGCCGCTTTGGGGGCCATGAAATCCCTCTGAGACCTCAGATCGGGTGATCTCCTGCCGAGACTGCTACCGGCCGATGTCCCTGGCCGAGATCTGCATGCCGACTCTCTCTGCTGCCTCGAAGCCTGGCTCCGCCTCTTCTCGTTTCCGCGGAGCTCGGAAAGTCCGTGGGCGGAAGACAGCACCGTGAACGCGGCCAACACCAAACGGAGAGCCTGTCTTGAGAGCCTGCACCCGGTAAGTGCCGACGGCATAACCGGTTCCACAGCCGTTAATCTTCCGGCCAATACTTGCCGAGATCGGGTGGAATCTGGAATGATTGGAATGATAGTATCAGTAAGCTAAAACTCCATGGGACTTAGTTCATTGCCCTCACTGCCCGACTGCTACGGCCTCCGCTACGGGACCGCCATCTTGCTCCCCGGAGCTTGGTTCTGATGGTATCCTATATCGATCTCTGCATAGATGGTCACTGCCTAAGTGCTGAAGACTTCTCCAGGACTAAGGCCTAGTTACATTTGAGACTTGGTTGCATTATTTGGTCTGACTTCCCATGTGAGAGTGCAGATTCCTGTAAGCATGCAATCTAGACTTTCTTCGCTCCTGGGCGCTTTGGCCCCACTGAATTGCATTTGGGGGACCAGGTCCTATCCCAGTACAATGACTTTGGGGCATACATTTAGCCTCCTTGTCTCACCTTTCGGGTTGGGTCACTCAGAACGTTACAGTAATAGCCTTGCCTTAGATGGTGACGCCAATCTCATCAAACGAGATTAATTCCTGCCATGTAGGTGAAAGGAATTGTATGTCCATCTTGCAAGCAGATTCAAGGTTTTGAATGTTGATGAATGCATCTTCCTGCTAATTCCTTACCTTATGAATTACCCTCTCAGTCCGGAAAACTTTTCCCCAGGTAGATCTGTCCAGCACTGCCAGGTGGCACCATTGGTTGTGTACAATGACCGTGTCTTTACCATGCATGCCTTTACAAGAAACGTCTTTACTACGCATATACCTTTACAACCAACATCTTTATCATGCGTATTCCTTCATCACACATCCTTAAAGTAAAAAGTAGGTATTTAGCAGGTAAGTATCCAGTATATATATATATATATATATATATATATATATATATATATATATATATTTTCATCCAAAGTGCCCTGAAGCATTGGGAAGGCACTCGCACCACTCAGCCAAAGCTATTTCATGCAGCTTGCCTTCCTGCTCTGCTTTGAAGTAATTTCTGCCAACGCGTTTCAAGGTATTCAAACCTCTTCATCTGGGCTGTGACAAACGCCATTTAAAGCTCGCTTTTTCAGTATTTCCGCTTTTTATTTGCTTCATTTGCATATCAGCCCTCAGTGGGTGTGTGCTTAGTGCATGATGGTAAACGGAGTCCAAATGCGAGTAAATTGTTCCTTAAAGTAAGTTCAAATGTGCATTTGTAAATTAACACTCATTGTTTCCATAGTAGGTAGTTAAGCAAGGAGGCAGACTCAGTTTGCATCTCGAGCGGTGCGCCGCTCGTCCTGAACAGTGCAGAACTCCAGCCTCGTCCAGCTGGTTTGATGCTTCTTTCCCTGCTGGCGATGGTGCTCCTCCCCACGGCCAGGCTGCCGTGTGCAAATATTTTCATCCAAAGTGCCCTGAAGCATTGGGAAGGCACTCGCACCACTCAGCCAAAGCTATTTCATGCAGCTTGCCTTCCTGCTCTGCTTTGAAGTAATTTCTGCCAACGCGTTTCAAGGTATTCAAACCTCTTCATCTGGGCTGTGACAAACGCCATTTAAAGCTCGCTTTTTCAGTATTTCCGCTTTTTATTTGCTTCATTTGCATATCAGCCCTCAGTGGGCGTGTGCTTAATGCATGATGGTAAACGGAGTCCAAATGCGAGTAAATTGTTCCTTAAAGTAAGTTCAAATGTGCATTTGTAAATTAACACTCATTGTTTCCTTAGTAGGTAGTTAAGCAAGGAGGCAGGCCCAGTTTGCATCTCGAGCGGTGCGCCGCTCGTCCTGAACAGTGCAGAACTCCAGCCTCGTCCAGCTGGTTTGATGCTTCTTTCCCTGCTGGCGATGGTGCTCCTCCCCACGGCCAGGCTGCCGTGTGAAAATATTTTCATCCAAAGTGCCCTGAAGCATTGGGAAGGCACTCGCACCACTCAGCCAAAGCTATTTCATGCAGCTTGCCTTCCTGCTCTGCTTTGAAGTAATTTCTGCCAACGCGTTTCAAGGTATTCAAACCTCTTCATCTGGGCTGTTACAAACGCCATTTAAAGCTCGCTTTTTCAGTATTTCCGCTTTTTATTTGCTGCATTTGCATATCAGCCCTCAGTGGGCGTGTGCTTAGTGCATGATGGTAAACGGAGTCCAAATGCGAGTAAATTGTTCCTTAAAGTAAGTTCAAATGTGCATTTGTAAATTAACACTCATTGTTTGCTTAGTAGGTAGTTAAGCAAGGAGGCAGACTCAGTTTGCATCTCGAGCGGTGCGCCGCTCGTCCTGAACAGTGCAGAACTCCAGCCTCGTCCAGCTGGTTTGATGCTTCTTTCCCTGCTGGCGATGGTGCTCCTCCCCACGGCCAGGCTGCCGTGTGCAAATATTTTCATCCAAAGTGCCCTGAAGCATTGGGAAGGCACTCGCACCACTCAGCCAAAGCTATTTCATGCAGCTTGCCTTCCTGCTCTGCTTTGAAGTAATTTCTGCCAACGCGTTTCAAGGTATTCAAACCTCTTCATCTGGGCTGTGACAAACGCCATTTAAAGCTCGCTTTTTCAGTATTTCCGCTTTTTATTTGCTTCATTTGCATATCAGCCCTTAGTGGGCGTGTGCTTAATGCATGATGGTAAACGGAGTCCAAATGCGAGTAAATTGTTCCTTAAAGTAAGTTCAAATGTGCATTTGTAAATTAACACTCATTGTTTCCTTAGTAGGTAGTTAAGCAAGGAGGCAGGCTCAGTTTGCATCTCGAGCGGTGCGCCGCTCGTCCTGAACAGTGCAGAACTCCAGCCTCGTCCAGCTGGTTTGATGCTTCTTTCCCTGCTGGCGATGGTGCTCCTCCCCACGGCCAGGCTGCCGTGTGCAAATATTTTCATCCAAAGTGCCCTGAAGCATTGGGAAGGCACTCGCACCACTCAGCCAAAGCTATTTCATGCAGCTTGCCTTCCTGCTCTGCTTTGAAGTAATTTCTGCCAACGCGTTTCAAGGTATTCAAACCTCTTCATCTGGGCTGTGACAAACGCCATTTAAAGCTCGCTTTTTCAGTATTTCCGCTTTTTATTTGCTTCATTTGCATATCAGCCCTCAGTGGGCGTGTGCTTAGTGCATGATGGTAAACGGAGTCCAAATGCGAGTAAATTGTTCCTTAAAGTAAGTTCAAATGTGCATTTGTAAATTAACACTCATTGTTTCCTTAGTAGGTAGTTAAGCAAGGAGGCAGGCTCAGTTTGCATCTCGAGCGGTGCGCCGCTCGTCCTGAACAGTGCAGAACTCCAGCCTCATCCAGCTGGTTTGATGCTTCTTTCCCTGCTGGCGATGGTGCTCCTCCCCACGGCCAGGCTGCCGTGTGCAAATATTTTCATCCAAAGTGCCCTGAAGCATTGGGAAGGCACTCGCACCACTCAGCCAAAGCTATTTCATGCAGCTTGCCTTCCTGCTCTGCTTTGAAGTAATTTCTGCCAACGCGTTTCAAGGTATTCAAACCTCTTCATCTGGGCTGTGACAAACGCCATTTAAAGCTCGCTTTTTCAGTATTTCTGCTTTTTATTTGCTTCATTTGCATATCAGCCCTCAGTGGGCGTGTGCTTAGTGCATGATGGTAAACGGAGTCCAAATGCGAGTAAATTGTTCCTTAAAGTAAGTTCAAATGTGCATTTGTAAATTAACACTCATTGTTTCCTTAGTAGGTAGGTAAGCAAGGAGGCAGGCTCAGTTTGCATCTTGAGCGGTGCGCCGCTCGTCCTGAACAGTGCAGAACTACAGCCTCGTCCAGCTGGTTTGATGCTTCTTTCCCTGCTGGCGATGGTGCTCCTCCCCACGGCCAGGCTGCTGTGTGCAAATATTTTCATCCAAAGTGCCCTGAAGCATTGGGAAGGCACTCGCACCACTCAGCCAAAGCTATTTCATGCAGCTTGCCTTCCTGCTCTGCTTTGAAGTAATTTCTGCCAACGCGTTTCAAGGTATTCAAACCTCTTCATCTGGGCTGTGACAAACGCCATTTAAAGCTCGCTTTTTCAGTATTTCCGCTTTTTATTTGCTTCATTTGCATATCAGCCCTCAGTGGGCGTGTGCTTAGTGCATGATGGTAAACGGAGTCCAAATGCGAGTAAATTGTTCCTTAAAGTAAGTTCAAATGTGCATTTGTAAATTAACACTCATTGTTTCCTTAGTAGGTAGTTAAGCAAGGAGGCAGGCTCAGTTTGCATCTCGAGCGGTTCGCCGCTCGTCCTGAACAGTGCAGAACTCCAGCCTCGTCCAGCTGGTTTGATGCTTCTTTCCCTGCTGGCGATGGTGCTCCTCCCCACGGCCAGGCTGCCCTGTGCAAATATTTTCATCCAAAGTGCCCTGAAGCATTGGGAAGGCACTCGCACCACTCAGCCAAAGCTATTTCATGCAGCTTGCCTTCCTGCTCTGCTTTGAAGTAATTTCTGCCAACGCGTTTCAAGGTATTCAAACCTCTTCATCTGGGCTGTGACAAACGCCATTTAAAGCTCGCTTTTTCAGTATTTCCGCTTTTTATTTGCTTCATTTGCATATCAGCCCTCAGTGGGCGTGTGCTTAGTGCATGATGGTAAACGGAGTCCAAATGCGAGTAAATTGTTCCTTAAAGAAAGTTCAAATGTGCATTTGTAAATTAACACTCATTGTTTCCTTAGTAGGTAGTTAAGCAAGGAGGCAGGCTCAGTTTGCATCTCGAGCGGTGCGCCGCTCGTCCTGAACAGTGCAGAACTCCAGCCTCGTCCAGCTGGTTTGATGCTTCTTTCCCTGCTGGCGATGGTGCTCCTCCCCACGGCCAGGCTGCCGTGTGCAAATATTTTCATCCAAAGTGCCCTGAAGCATTGGGAAGGCACTCGCACCACTCAGCCAAAGCTATTTCATGCAGCTTGCCTTCCTGCTCTGCTTTGAAGTAATTTCTGCCAACGCGTTTCAAGGTATTCAAACCTCTTTATCTGGGCTGTGACAAACGCCATTTAAAGCTCGCTTTTTCAGTATTTCCGCTTTTTATTTGCTTCATTTGCATATCAGCCCTCAGTGGGCGTGTGCTTAGTGCATGATGGTAAACGGAGTCCAAATGCGAGTAAATTGTTCCTTAAAGTAAGTTCAAATGTGCATTTGTAAATTAACACTCATTGTTTCCTTAGTAGGTAGTTAAGCAAGGAGGCAGGCTCAGTTTGCATCTCGAGCGGTGCGCCGCTCGTCCTGAACAGTGCAGAACTCCAGCCTCGTCCAGCTGGTTTGATGCTTCTTTCCCTGCTGGCGATGGTGCTCCTCCCCACGGCCAGGCTGCCGTGTGCAAATATTTTCATCCAAAGTGCCCTGAAGCATTGGGAAGGCACTCGCACCACTCAGCCAAAGCTATTTCATGCAGCTTGCCTTCCTGCTCTGCTTTGAAGTAATTTCTGCCAACGCGTTTCAAGGTATTCAAACCTCTTCATCTGGGCTGTGACAAACGCCATTTAAAGCTCGCTTTTTCAGTATTTCCGCTTTTTATTTGCTTTATTTGCATATCAGCCCTCAGTGGGCGTGTGCTTAGTGCATGATGGTAAACGGAGTCCAAATGCGAGTAAATTGTTCCTTAAAGTAAGTTCAAATGTGCATTTGTAAATTAACACTCATTGTTTCCTTAGTAGGTAGTTAAGCAAGGAGGCAGGCTCAGTTTGCATCTCGAGCTGTGCGCCGCTCGTCCTGAACAGTGCAGAACTCCAGCCTCGTCCAGCTGGTTTGATGCTTCTTTCCCTGCTGGCGATGGTGCTCCTCCCCACGGCCAGGCTGCCGTGTGCAAATATTTTCATCCAAAGTGCCCTGAAGCATTGGGAAGGCACTCGCACCACTCAGCCAAAGCTATTTCATGCAGCTTGCCTTCCTGCTCTGCTTTGAAGTAATTTCTGCCAACGCGTTTCAAGGTATTCAAACCTCTTCATCTGGGCTGTGACAAACGCCATTTAAAGCTCGCTTTTTCAGTATTTCCGCTTTTTATTTGCTTCATTTGCATATCAGCCCTCAGTGGGCGTGTGCTTAGTGCATGATGGTAAACGGAGTCCAAATGCGAGTAAATTGTTCCTTAAAGTAAGTTCAAATGTGCATTTGTAAATTAACACTCATTGTTTCCTTAGTAGGTAGTTAAGCAAGGAGGCAAGCTCAGTTTGCATCTCGAGCGGTGCGCCGCTCGTCCTGAACAGTGCAGAACTCCAGCCTCGTCCAGCTGGTTTGATGCTTCTTTCCCTGCTGGCGATGGTGCTCCTCCCCACGGCCAGGCTGCCGTGTGCAAATATTTTCATCCAAAGTGCCCTGAAGCATTGGGAAGGCACTCGCACCACTCAGCCAAAGCTATTTCATGCAGCTTGCCTTCCTGCTCTGCTTTGAAGTAATTTCTGCCGACGCGTTTCAAGGTATTCAAACCTCTTCATCTGGGCTGTGACAAACGCCATTTAAAGCTCGCTTTTTCAGTATTTCCGCTTTTTATTTGCTTCATTTGCATATCAGCCCTCAGTGGGCGTGTGCTTAGTGCATGATGGTAAACGGAGTCCAAATGCGAGTAAATTGTTCCTTAAAGTAAGTTCAAATGTGCATTTGTAAATTAACACTCATTGTTTCCTTAGTAGGTAGTTAAGCAAGGAGGCAGGCTCAGTTTGCATCTCGAGCGGTGCGCCGCTCGTCCTGAACAGTGCAGAACTCCAGCCTCGTCCAGCTGGTTTGATGCTTCTTTCCCTGCTGGCGATGATGCTCCTCCCCACGGCCAGGCTGCCGTGTGCAAATATTTTCATCCAAAGTGCCCTGAAGCATTGGGAAGGCACTCGCACCACTCAGCCAAAGCTATTTCATGCAGCTTGCCTTCCTGCTCTGCTTTGAAGTAATTTCTGCCAACGCGTTTCAAGGTATTCAAACCTCTTCATCTGGGCTGTGACAAACGCCATTTAAAGCTCGCTTTTTCAGTATTTCTGCTTTTTATTTGCTTCATTTGCATATCAGCCCTCAGTGGGCGTGTGCTTAGTGCATGATGGTAAACGGAGTCCAAATGCGAGTAAATTGTTCCTTAAAGTAAGTTCAAATGTGCATTTGTAAATTAACACTCATTGTTTCCTTAGTAGGTAGTTAAGCAAGGAGGCAGGCTCAGTTTGCATCTCGAGCGGTGCGCCGCTCGTCCTCAACAGTGCAGAACTCCAGCCTCGTCCAGCTGGTTTGATGCTTCTTTCCCTGCTGGCGATGGTGCTCCTCCCCACGGCCAGGCTGCCGTGTGCAAATATTTTCATCCAAAGTGCCCTGAAGCATTGGGAAGGCACTCGCACCACTCAGCCAAAGCTATTTCATGCAGCTTGCCTTCCTGCTCTGCTTTGAAGTAATTTCTGCCAACGCGTTTCAAGGTATTCAAACCTCTTCATCTGGGCTGTGACAAACGCCATTTAAAGCTCGCTTTTTCAGTATTTCCGCTTTTTATTTGCTTCATTTGCATATCAGCCCTCAGTGGGCGTGTGCTTAGTGCATGATGGTAAACGGAGTCCAAATGCGAGTAAATTGTTCCTTTAAAGTAAGTTCAAATGTGCATTTGTAAATTAACACTCATTGTTTCCTTAGTAGGTAGTTAAGCAAGGAGGCAGGCTCAGTTTGCATCTCGAGCGGTGCGCCGCTCGTCCTGAACAGTGCAGAACTCCAGCCTCGTCCAGCTGGTTTGATGCTTCTTTCCCTGCTGGCGATGGTGCTCCTCCCCACGGCCAGGCTGCTGTGTGCAAATATTTTCATCCAAAGTGCCCTGAAGCATTGGGAAGGCACTCGCACCACTCAGCCAAAGCTATTTCATGCAGCTTGCCTTCCTGCTCTGCTTTGAAGTAATTTCTGCCAACGCGTTTCAAGGTATTCAAACCTCTTTATCTGGGCTGTGACAAACGCCATTTAAAGCTCGCTTTTTCAGTATTTCCGCTTTTTATTTGCTTCATTTGCATATCAGCCCTCAGTGGGCGTGTGCTTAGTGCATGATGTTAAACGGAGTCCAAATGCGAGTAAATTGTTCCTTAAAGTAAGTTCAAATGTGCATTTGTAAATTAACACTCATTGTTTCCTTAGTAGGTAGTTAAGCAAGGAGGCAGGCTCAGTTTGCATCTCGAGCGGTGCGCCGCTCGTCCTGAACAGTGCAGAACTCCAGCCTCGTCCAGCTGGTTTGATGCTTCTTTCCCTGCTGGCGATGGTGCTCCTCCCCACGGCCAGGCTGCCGTGTGCAAATATTTTCATCCAAAGTGCCCTGAAGCATTGGGAAGGCACTCGCACCACTCAGCCAAAGCTATTTCATGCAGCTTGCCTTCCTGCTCTGCTTTGAAGTAATTTCTGCCAACGCGTTTCAAGGTATTCAAACCTCTTCATCTGGGCTGTGACAAACGCCATTTAAAGCTCGCTTTTTCAGTATTTCCGCTTTTTATTTGCTTTATTTGCATATCAGCCCTCAGTGGGCGTGTGCTTAGTGCATGATGGTAAACGGAGTCCAAATGCGAGTAAATTGTTCCTTAAAGTAAGTTCAAATGTGCATTTGTAAATTAACACTCATTGTTTCCTTAGTAGGTAGTTAAGCAAGGAGGCAGGCTCAGTTTGCATCTCGAGCGGTGCGCCGCTCGTCCTGAACAGTGCAGAACTCCAGCCTCGTCCAGCTGGTTTGATGCTTCTTTCCCTGCTGGCGATGGTGCTCCTCCCCACGGCCAGGCTGCCGTGTGCAAATATTTTCATCCAAAGTGCCCTGAAGCATTGGGAAGGCACTCGCACCACTCAGCCAAAGCTATTTCATGCAGCTTGCCTTCCTGCTCTGCTTTGAAGTAATTTCTGCCAACGCGTTTCAAGGTATTCAAACCTCTTCATCTGGGCTGTGACAAACGCCATTTAAAGCTCGCTTTTTCAGTATTTCCGCTTTTTATTTGCTTTATTTGCATATCAGCCCTCAGTGGGCGTGTGCTTAGTGCATGATGGTAAACGGAGTCCAAATGCGAGTAAATTGTTCCTTAAAGTAAGTTCAAATGTGCATTTGTAAATTAACACTCATTGTTTCCTTAGTAGGTAGTTAAGCAAGGAGGCAGGCTCAGTTTGCATCTCGAGCGGTGCGCCGCTCGTCCTGAACAGTGCAGAACTCCAGCCTCGTCCAGCTGGTTTGATGCTTCTTTCCCTGCTGGCGATGGTGCTCCTCCCCACGGCCAGGCTGCCGTGTGCAAATATTTTCATCCAAAGTGCCCTGAAGCATTGGGAAGGCACTCGCACCACTCAGCCAAAGCTATTTCATGCAGCTTGCCTTCCTGCTCTGCTTTGAAGTAATTTCTGCCAACGCGTTTCAAGGTATTCAAACCTCTTCATCTGGGCTGTGACAAACGCCATTTAAAGCTCGCTTTTTCAGTATTTCCGCTTTTTATTTGCTTCATTTGCATATCAGCCCTCAGTGGGCGTGTGCTTAGTGCATGATGGTAAACGGAGTCCAAATGCGAGTAAATTGTTCCTTAAAGTAAGTTCAAATGTGCATTTGTAAATTAACACTCATTGTTTCCTTAGTAGGTAGTTAAGCAAGGAGGCAAGCTCAGTTTGCATCTCGAGCGGTGCGCCGCTCGTCCTGAACAGTGCAGAACTCCAGCCTCGTCCAGCTGGTTTGATGCTTCTTTCCCTGCTGGCGATGGTGCTCCTCCCCGCGGCCAGGCTGCCGTGTGCAAATATTTTCATCCAAAGTGCCCTGAAGCATTGGGAAGGCACTCGCACCACTCAGCCAAAGCTATTTCATGCAGCTTGCCTTCCTGCTCTGCTTTGAAGTAATTTCTGCCAACGCGTTTCAAGGTATTCAAACCTCTTCATCTGGGCTGTGACAAACGCCATTTAAAGCTCGCTTTTTCAGTATTTCCGCTTTTTATTTGCTTCATTTGCATATCAGCCCTCAGTGGGCGTGTGCTTAGTGCATGATGGTAAACGGAGTCCAAATGCGAGTAAATTGTTCCTTAAAGTAAGTTCAAATGTGCATTTGTAAATTAACACTCATTGTTTCCTTAGTAGGTAGTTAAGCAAGGAGGCAGGCTCAGTTTGCATCTCGAGCGGTGCGCCGCTCGTCCTGAACAGTGCAGAACTCCAGCCTCGTCCAGCTGGTTTGATGCTTCTTTCCCTGCTGGCGATGATGCTCCTCCCCACGGCCAGGCTGCCGTGTGCAAATATTTTCATCCAAAGTGCCCTGAAGCATTGGGAAGGCACTCGCACCACTCAGCCAAAGCTATTTCATGCAGCTTGCCTTCCTGCTCTGCTTTGAAGTAATTTCTGCCAACGCGTTTCAAGGTATTCAAACCTCTTCATCTGGGCTGTGACAAACGCCATTTAAAGCTCGCTTTTTCAGTATTTCTGCTTTTTATTTGCTTCATTTGCATATCAGCCCTCAGTGGGCGTGTGCTTAGTGCATGATGGTAAACGGAGTCCAAATGCGAGTAAATTGTTCCTTAAAGTAAGTTCAAATGTGCATTTGTAAATTAACACTCATTGTTTCCTTAGTAGGTAGTTAAGCAAGGAGGCAGGCTCAGTTTGCATCTCGAGCGGTGCGCCGCTCGTCCTGAACAGTGCAGAACTCCAGCCTCGTCCAGCTGGTTTGATGCTTCTTTCCCTGCTGGCGATGGTGCTCCTCCCCACGGCCAGGCTGCCGTGTGCAAATATTTTCATCCAAAGTGCCCTGAAGCATTGGGAAGGCACTCGCACCACTCAGCCAAAGCTATTTCATGCAGCTTGCCTTCCTGCTCTGCTTTGAAGTAATTTCTGCCAACGCGTTTCAAGGTATTCAAACCTCTTCATCTGGGCTGTGACAAACGCCATTTAAAGCTCGCTTTTTCAGTATTTCCGCTTTTTATTTGCTTCATTTGCATATCAGCCCTCAGTGGGCGTGTGCTTAGTGCATGATGGTAAACGGAGTCAAAATGCGAGTAAATTGTTCCTTAAAGTAAGTTCAAATGTGCATTTGTAAATTAACACTCATTGTTTCCTTAGTAGGTAGTTAAGCAAGGAGGCAGGCTCAGTTTGCATCTCGAGCGGTGCGCCGCTCGTCCTGAACAGTGCAGAACTCCAGCCTCGTCCAGCTGGTTTGATGCTTCTTTCCCTGCTGGCGATGGTGTTCCTCCCCACGGCCAGGCTGCCGTGTGCAAATATTTTCATCCAAAGTGCCCTGAAGCATTGGGAAGGCACTCGCACCACTCAGCCAAAGCTATTTCATGCAACTTCGCTCAATATGCTAACTAAGCCTGCCTGCGTGTAACATGACCTACTAAAGGTAACAATGGAAAAAGTAACTTAAACTGCACATTTGAACTTACCAAAGGAACAAGTACACTCGCAGCAGGACTCTGTGTCCCATCATGCACCTTTAATAGCACAGCACTAAGCATACGCCCACTGGGGGCAGATACGTGAATAAAAAGCGGAAATGCAGGCATGCGAGTTTCAAATGTTGTTTGTTTAGCCCAGGAAGAAGGGGTCGTGGAACCCTGAAACGCGTCGGCATTTTAATTGCAAAATGGAACATAAAGGCAGGCTGCATCTTCAAAGCCAGATGGCAGAGTGACTTCGAGTGCGCTCCCGATGCTTCAGGGCACTTTGGATGACACATTTTGCACGGCAGCCTGGCCGTGGGGAGCTGCACCATCGCCAGCTGGGAGAGAATCCTGTCAACCAGCTGTGCGAGGCTGCCGTTTTGAATTGCTCAGAACCGGACCAGCACTCCGCTCAATATGCTAACTAAGCCTGCCTGCGTGTAACATGACCTACTAAAGGTAACAATGGAAAAAGTAACTTAAACTGCGCATTTGAACTTACCAAAGGAACAAGTACTCTCGCAGCAGGACTCTGTGTCCCATCATGCACCTTTAATAGCACAGCACTAAGCATACGCCCACTGGGGGCAGATACGTGAATAAAAAGCGGAAATGCAGGCATGCGAGTTTCAAATGTTGTTTGTTTAGCCCAGGAAGAAGGGGTCGTGGAACCCTGAAACGCGTCGGCATTTTAATTGCAAAATGGAACATAAAGGCAGGCTTCATCTTCAAAGCCAGATGGCAGAGTGACTTCGAGTGCGCTCCCGATGCTTCAGGGCACTTTGGATGACACATTTTGCACGGCAGCCTGGCCGTGGGGAGCTGCACCATCGCCAGCTGGGAGAGAATCCTGTCAACCAGCTGTGCGAGGCTGCCGTTTTGAATTGCTCAGAACCGGACCAGCACTTCGCTCAATATCCTAACTAAGCCTGCCTGCGTGTAACATGACCTACTAAAGGTAACAATGGAAAAAGTAACTTAAACTGCACATTTGAACTTACCAAAGGAACAAGTACTCTCGCAGCAGGACTCTGTGTCCCATCATGCACCTTTAATAGCACAGCACTAAGCATACGCCCACTGGGGGCAGATACGTGAATAAAAAGCGGAAATGCAGGCATGCGAGTTTCAAATGTTGTTTGTTTAGCCCAGGAAGAAGGGGTCGTGGAACCCTGAAACGCGTCGGCATTTTAATTGCAAAATGGAACATAAAGGCAGGCTGCATCTTCAAAGCCAGATGGCAGAGTGACTTCGAGTGCGCTCCCGATGCTTCAGGGCACTTTGGATGACACATTTTGCACGGCAGCCTGGCCGTGGGGAGCTGCACCATCGCCAGCTGGGAGAGAATCCTGTCAACCAGCTGTGCGAGGCTGCCGTTTTGAATTGCTCAGAACCGGACCAGCACTTCGCTCAATATGCTAACTAAGCCTGCCTGCGTGTAACATGACCTACTAAAGGTAACAATGGAAAAAGTAACTTAAACTGCACATTTGAACTTACCAAAGGAACAAGTACTCTCGCAGCAGGACTCTGTGTCCCATCATGCACCTTTAATAGCACAGCACTAAGCATACGCCCACTGGGGGCAGATACGTGAATAAAAAGCGGAAATGCAGGCATGCGAGTTTCAAATGTTGTTTGTTTAGCCCAGGAAGAAGGGGTCGTGGAACCCTGAAACGCGTCGGCATTTTAATTGCAAAATGGAACATAAAGGCAGGCTGCATCTTCAAAGCCAGATGGCAGAGTGACTTCGAGTGCGCTCCCGATGCTTCAGGGCACTTTGGATGACATATATATATATATATATATATATTATCTACTGGCGGTCGCCAGTAGATAGTTATAGTTAGGATCGTGTTTCCATAGGAAATCTCAAAATTCTATTTTGAATAACTTTTGCGCCGGTTGACGAATCCTCGCGAAATTTTCAAAACAAATGGGGCGCTCCGCTCAGCTCCTACCCTGAAAGTCTCGGGGTGAATCGTCAAGTGGGAGCCGAGAAAAAAGAGGGGTCCCAAAACGCGTTTTCCCCATGCATTTTTCCATAGGACCTTTAGTCGAAGGTACAGCCCGAACGGCTGAACCGAATTACTTGAAATTTGGCAGAGAGGTAGTCCTCAGGTCAGGGAAGTGCCTTTTGCAGGTCTGGTGTCAATCTGTTGAGTATTTCCTGAGAAAATAGCATTTAAAAGCATATAAATATCTATAAGCACGCACCGTGCACGCACGTGCGCGCACGGTGCAGTGCGCGAGCGAAATTCTGATTTGGTTGTTAGATGTCGGCAAACATTGGAATCAGTCGAAATCAGGAAGTGTCGGCCGCCATTTTGTCTCTCGCACTGAAAAGGAAAGGGGGAAAAAAGGTGGAAAACGTGAAAAGGGGGCAGGGAAGAGAGTTCCTGACCCCCTAGCATTTGTCAGGAGGTCACAGAAGGACCTCCAAGGGGAAAAAAAACGTTTTATTTTTTTCGAAAAAAATCGCACCGTGCGCCCAAGGTGCGCGCACGGTGAAAAACCTTGAAAAGAAAAAAAATTCATAAATACATAACTTAGCATTTAAAAAACCGTACAAATTCACTTAAAAAACCATAGGTTTCACACACGTTATAGTTAGGAATTAGCATTTAAAAAACCTTGCAAATTCACTTAAAAAACCATAGGTTTCACACAGGTTATAGTTAGGTGGATATTTCACTCGTAAAAAAAACAATGAAATTCCCCCGTTATAGTTAGTTCAGATAACTATAACTCGCGCGACCGCCACTCTATCACAAGGATGATGTCATCAGTGATGTCATGAGTGATGCCACTGACCATGTCATGAGTGATGTAATATGTGACGTCATGAGCAGTGGATTGCGGGCGTGCGAGTTATAGTTATCTGAACTAACTATAACGGGGGAATTTCATTGGTTTTTTACGAGTGAAATATTCACCTAACTATAACCTGTGTGAAACCTATGGTTTTTTAAGTGAATATATATATATATATAAAATAAAATATAATATATATATAAAATATAATATGAATACGTGAAATTGATATAATTGTAGGCCTAGTCTTGTGCATAAGAATACGAACAAAGTGTGTTAAAGCACATCAAAATAGGTAAAAACGCCTCAAACACAGGTGGGTCAGTCAAAGACATGAGTTAAGATGACCCTCACAAGAATTAGTAATGCCACAATACTCATTCAAAAAGTGCCATGCAGCTACATATTTTGGAAAAAGATTCTTGCCAAAATAAATTAGTACATCAAATTTGCCTGCAATGTAATTGAGAAAAATGTGGGGGAAATACAACACAATTAGAAAATTAGCCCACAATATTCACACATGCTTATGCTCTCCTACATAAAGGAAAAATGGGCAGACAACTCACCTGCAATAAATCCAAAATGGAATAGTTAGGTACACTTGCTGGCTAAAACACAACAGACCAGCTAAAATAGCCGAGCAAAAGGGAAAAGCTTGTCTAATGTATTTTTGCAATAACAATTTATACATTCAGGGAGCAATTCCCAAACTGACACCGACATACACACACACAACTGTCATGAATCCACAAATTATAAATACAATACAATAATACAATACAATACAATGGGGCATTGTTCAACTAAACAAAGAAAAAATCAGTTTTGGATGGCCAGAAAAATGTATTAGCTAGAAGCAATGTATAGTCAATGGGTCCCACAGGATAAACAACAAATAATCAACATGTGCCTTCCAATTGGAGTGGTACCCCATCCAGAGTAATGCCAATTGTGGGAAAGTATATTTCTACCTGAAATTGTTCTTGGAAATATAAAGTGTGAGGAAGCTGTATTGGCCATTCACCAAATATATACGCTGCCTCCACAGCACCAGAAAGAAGTGGTGCCACGTGGCCAGAATAGGCCTGGTTAGAAACACTACCATTTACATGCTTATGTTTCTTAAGTTGCCTTCTCTTTTACACACGATGAATTTCGATATACATTTACTTGCGTGACCATGCAGGATAACATTCTCTGAATCTGCTTTGCGGCCTGACAAGGGTTGCGCCATGGCCACTTGGGGGCTGTTATTATATATACAGAACCACTTTCTTGTTTAGGGAGAGGAGCACTCAGATGACACTGCGAGGTCACTACATGCCGGAATTACAGCTCAGCTGATTTCTGCGTACCAATACAAGGGATGTCCAGCTCTACACCAAGACCGACAGCCTGGTGACACTAACCACAGGTAGCTGGGAGTTAGTCAAAACTGGCAGGGATTTGTCAGATCACCCACCCTACACAAAACTAGGTTAGGAAGCGCTAGGTAGGAGTAGAACTATACACAGTACTTAAATGCCTGCATATATTCACTGTCTTAGCACAATGGTGGATATGTTCAACCTTTTCACTGCTCTTGTGATGCTAATTACGCCAATCTGTTTCATTCCATTAATTATTGCAGTGCACATATTTTATGCAAGAATCACAGTGCTTCAATAAATATAGAAAAGCCTTGCTGAGCACTTTTTTGGGTATACATGAGAGTCCAAATGAAAAGGTTCTAGATCTGTTACCACAATATCCTTGGGGGGATCAGGGTTGTCATGTTCTAAGGTTCACACACATTTGTAGCCCTGTAAGGATAGGGTACAGATGGTGCACTGTGGTTAGCAGGGACAAAGGCCAACATAATCTGAGGGTGTGCACAGAATCAGACTGGAACAATCCTGACATTTATGTTGTCCAACAAATGCACATTTTTACCAATTAGGTACAAGCCGTGCGACATAGCAACACCAATGTTATAGTTTGGTCTCCTATTTAATTGATTGCCAGAGTAGTTTTCTTTTGTGTACCCAAAGACACCTACTCACCTATTAACAGGAGACGTCCTTAGTCTTAGGGAAAAACCCTACTCAGCTGAGTAGGTTAACCCTGTGTATTGGCTGTAGGTTGTTCAAGCTTAAACCTTACAAAGGATATCCCCATAGAAGTACCCTGTCTGAATCTACAAAACATTCTTATGGCTGAGCCAGCAGAATAAAATATTCCTGAGAGCTGCAGACATGTAAGCAAGTTAGACTAGGTCCCCTTAGCTGGACAACCACAGTTGGCGACACCAAGCATTAATCCACAGACTATCAATGCTGTTATGGGTAAAATTCACACCAGATTGGAGGAAATACCATCCTGGATTGTACAAAAAACAAACCAGCTTGAAGAAGTTGTTCTCCCTCTGGAGGACTGAGTCACTTGGGGCACAGTCTTTGCTGTAGTAAATACCGGGGCTCACAGTACACCCTTGTTAGCAGTTTTGCCAAAGGTGCATGAATAGATTCAAAATAAGTGCAGGGCAGAGCCTGCCCTGCAGTTGTGGATGAAACTGTTGAGCAATTTTGATGCAATATCCACCATTTTGTTGAGCAACATTAGAGGGGAAGCAGCAGCACTGGTTATATGCCAGCGCCTACGGGATTTGGCTCCGGTAAAACAGGAGTGCAAATTACCAAAAATGATTGAAGAAACCTACGCAACAGTGGGTAGAGCTAAATTGGGAGCCAGACCTGGTAAACCCCAAATTAAGAGCAGGTCTGAAAAGGATAACTCAAAGCAAGCATCCGAGTCTACTAGGAATAAGTGGGATATCAAAAAACATAAATAAAAGAGGAGGCACATGCATCAATCTAGGCAATTGCAATTCCTTAATAGTGATAATTAAGGAATCGCTATTAAGGAATCGCAATTGCCTATGAATGTAGGTTTCGCTAAAATATTAGTGATTCCTACACATTCCTTAATTGCGAATTGCAAATTGTGATTCACAGTTAAGGAATGGCTTCCCATAGGAATGAATGGGATTGAATTCGCAATTTGTGAGTACCAAATAGGTACTCGCAAATTGCGCATGGAATTTGCAAGGGTAATAGGGGCCAAAAGGCGACCCTGATGCACCCCAATACAGGTAAGTGTGCACATGTGGCACACATACATGCCCTAAGGGCATGTGTCTGCGCCACATGGCACTTAGAAAAATGCAAAAAAAGTTCATTTTTCTAAGGATTTGCAAATTACCAACAACTTGAAGTTGGTGGTAATTTGCGAATCTTTAACGCAGGGTCACAATTTGTTCATGCTTCCTGCATTGCATTTAGGGAATCGCAAAATGCGATTCCTTAAATGCATTAAAAAAATAGGTAATCGCATAAATTGCGATTCCCTATTTTGCAATTTGCTTTGGACTTGATGCATCCCAAATAGCTCAATATCGGTCGCAAACGGGCCGATTCTGCGAATCGGCCCATTTGTGACCGGTATTTTACTTGATGCATGTGCCCCTATGTCACAGGGCAGATCTCCTTAGCAGGAGGCCACTGAAAAGCGCTAAAGTCTGCATAACCGTCATAATACTAAAACACCTGCCAGGTATCACGATACTGATACATGTTCATCTCGTTCATTTCAGGATACATCCGAAACATGATCAGAGGAGTATGTGAAACTGAAGAAGTACTCACAACGCTCATCTGACTACATAACATAAAAGGAAGACAAACCCAAACTGAAAGTCAAGCATGCCACGGATATTGAGGACACTGCTTCTGAGCAGGGAGTGGGCTCTAACCACGAAGGACAGCATGGAAGAAGTCACAATAGCTCTTTGGAAACTGATGAACTGTCTTTGTGGCAGTAGTGTTGAGTGACTATATCCAGGTGGAAACACCAGCTACTAGAGTGAGCATCCAACATTGTTTGTACGAGATGCTACTCCGTACCTAGATACATTAATGTTTTCTTTTAGAAGAACTTGCCATTCGGCTACAATATTCTTTTGGCCAAAAAGAATTAACCACCTGAATTCGTGAGGGATTGCTCTGAGGGAGAGACGGTAATTGTATGTGCTTTTTCTGACTGCGTCCCAGAATCAGTTAAACATTCATATGCCAAGGAGTGGGCATTAGCGCTAGCTCTGAGTTATACTGCATTAGAGTACATAGAGGAAAACGCTCTTCTGGATGATACACAGCATGGTTTTAGGAAAAATCAGAGTACAGAATTTGCCTTGATAATTGCAATGGAAGACATTCGAGAAAAGTTGGATAACGGGGGTATAGTGGCTCTGATCATGCTGGACCTCTCTGCGGTGTTCGATACGGTCAACCATGAGATCCTGGTTGACCTATGTGGAGCCTAGGGATCAAGGATACTGCACTAGATCTCCTTCAATCCTTTCTCGCAAATAGACAACAAAGGGGGATATTCTCAAGAACGTGTGATAACCATCACAAAAGTAACTTAACGCAGCACTCAACATCGCAGTCTATCGCGGGGAAATTTCTCCGTGTTAACTAAGTATTCACAACACGGCGGTACCATGCAATAGTCTCCAGATAACGCGTCAAATGATCGCAAAGAAACCAACGCCACGCCGCAAAAATGCGAAACACGAATGCAAAAAAAGTTGCGATGAGGCCAATCGCGATATAAAAAGCAGGGAAAACCAGCAACAGGCCAGCAAATCCCACGCGTCTGGCGGGAAAATGCACTATAAAAGCTACAAAAACAACACACCAGAAACAATCCAATGTGCGTAGCAACATGGATATACCCTGACCGAGCGCAGAGGCCAAGGCGAACCCCACAAGCCCACAGACTACCAGCAAGTAACAACGGGGTCGGGGAAGGCCAAGGAGAAGAGGGAGAGGAAGACGGGGTGCAGTCAGCAGGAAAACCAGATCAGCGTCACGGAGGTGACAGAACACTACCATCAACTGACCCACAATTAGACTACCTTGAATGCAGTAGGAGTGTCGAGGAGGCCAATGGAGGAGGCCAAGAGGCGCTGGCATGATGTGAAAACCTAAACCAAGCAAAAAGCCGCTGCCAACAGGAAGGCAGCAACGGCGACAGGAGGTGGGAGTCCTGCGCCACAGGAGGAGCTGGAGGAAATGAAGGCCACAGTCATCAGTGTGGAGACTGTGCAAGGAGTCGGGGGTCCAGACACAGCTCGGGAGGACCTGACACAACAAGAACAGTGTGAGTAATGACCAGGGACTGTGGGCACGTGGAGAGATGGGCACAATGGCACACATGCACAACGATGTGTAGCACACTGCACACCCACAATTACCCAGGATCATGTCCCTGATCCCCGTAGCACACTGCAGCACACACACACATAGCAACCATAGCATATCCCACGACAATGTGGCACAAAGTGCAACACCTACACTGCAGAACAGGGGAAACAACTGGGTCTGCTCATGCGCAGAAACAGGCCAATCACATTGGACAGAGCAGGGAACTGTGAGATGCATATGTACGTGTACAACCTCACATCCGTCACGTAGTCCAAATGTCCACTCCCCCCTCAAATTGCCAGCTCCGCCCAAACAGTCACAATGTACATTGTCACTCAGTCTGCATGTCAACAAGAACAATGCGCCAACATAAATGCCAACACAATGTCAGCATGCACCTCCCCTTCACATTGCAGAGGTACAAACAACACCTCCAGCAGGGCAGACCAGACAACCTATCAGTGATGCTGGAGACGACCACCACACCTTTGACACCGACGCCCTACAACAGCTCATGGACATCTCAGGCAACCCACCCCCAGGAGCATGGCTGCCAAGCTACATAGAGGAGACCCCAGCCCCTTCACAGACCACACAGGAGAAAGCACCCGCCACCAAGGCTGGCTCCCAAAACGTCACCGAGGCACACATCACATTCCAATGCCAGGTGTCAGAATGACAAAAGGAGGTGTCAGAACAGGTATGGGTGGGCTCAGAGCTCATGGAAGCCGAACTACATCACATACGGGGTGTCGAAGTCCCATCAGGAACCACCTACCCCCCCACAAAAGAGACCCAAACTGCGACAGAGACACATGCATTTGCACATTTCCTGTACTGAACTACGCCCAGAGCCCCGGAATTACCATCCACACACCCACGCTGGTTCTCCGTACGATGGCCCAGTACACCCCTCTTATGTATCGAGTGGCTGACGACAAAGCTACATCTCCAAGCTCTAACCCGCTGCTTGCGATGAAATAGTTTGCGTCTGCTGTACACAACACAATGTAATGTTGTAGGGCCCGGGGCCCTCATGCACACATCATGACCACACGGACAAACGCATATAGTTTTTGCAACTGGCTACGGGCACGTGAGCCCGGCCCCTTTATTGGCAGGGTCACATGTTCAGTGACGCCTGTGCTGGATGTGTGTGGGGTGAGTGTAAGCCAGCCCTCAGGGAGTTGCTGGTGCGGGCAACAAATACAACAGTGAACACTATGAATATGGAAACAGATAACACCAGCATTACAGAGACAACGGCGGAGCATCATGGAGGTAGCCGGAGCAAGTCCAGAGGTCACATAATGAGCAAACAGAAGTGTCTGTGAGTTGCAGTGCACTGAGGTTGGGGCACTAGAGTGGAGCATGCTCTTATGAACAAATTGTCTAGGATTGTATACCTTCGGGACATTCCTGATGCAGCTGCATGGGGGGGTGTCACACATGATTCATCTTCCTCATCATCATCCCAGGTCTCCCACACTGCCTGAGGCGACATTGCTGCGTGAGCTCTCCACAGCACATAACCAAAACAGTAATGGACGATGATTTGTGGTGCACTGAGTTAGTGGCACCTGGAGTGCTGAGCAGGGGATCAGGCAGAAGATGGCATCCACAACAGGTGTAAGCAACTCCGCCAGTCTGCCAGTACTACTGTTTCGACGCTGGCACTTGTCGGTTGGAGTTGGTCCTAGCGGTGGCGGTCAGGACTCGATTTGATGTGTGAGCCCTGGTGGGCCGCAGTTGAGGCCGGAGGCAGCGGACAGCGCAGGGCCACAGACACATGTCGTTGATGACCCCAAGGCTATTGTCACGGAGGCCATCCAATAACCTATCAGACAGGGTCCATGACTTGAGCTGCACAGAGTTAGTGGCCCTGGATGCACAGCGGCCGGCACAGGCACCCTGCCACAGGACGGTGACTTGCGGTGCACTGAGGTAGGGCCATGCGGACTGAGCGGGTCCTCAACAATGTCTGAGGTGAATGTGGCAGAGGGCTGCAGGGGACAGTGGAGGGTGTCCTCCAGGGCAAGATGCAGAGGGCAGAAGCCGTCCGGAAGCAGCAAATGGAGGAGTGGCATGCTGCAGCCTTGTTTTCACCACCATTTAGGTATCAGCTACATGAGGATGATGACAACTACCAGTCCATAGACTCAGCCGCCACCAGAGTTCAAACAGAGAGTGCCCATGAATGACGGTGAAAAGACTTCGGGGCTGAGAGGGGTTGCAGTCTGCGATGATGCAGGTACAATGTTATGAACTCGGCCATTGCTAAATCAAGACTCAGTTCCAACTGTGTGACCTACTCGACCGCAGTGTAGGCTGGAGGCAGCTGTCAGCAGTGGCCCACAGTCACGTGTTGTTGGCTCGCGATGCACAGAGTTAGTGACACCAGGGCAGTTGTCGGTAGTGTTCAGTCACCTCCGTAACGATGATCGTTTTTCCATCCTGACTGCAACGCGTCATCCTCTTACACCTCTCCTTGCGTGCAATGATATGCACTCTGCCATTGAGAAATCGGTGCTCAATTCCAATTGTGTGACCTATTCGGGCGCAGCGTAGGCCGGGGGCAGTAGTCCACGTGGGCCCACAGAATCTTGTGGTTGTGATGCACTACTAAGACTTGGTGGCACCACATCGAAGGGAGTATAGTGACATCAAATCTACTATGAAGTTCTCTGCCATAGTGTAATCAAGACTCTGTTCCAAATGTGTGACCTACTAGTCCACTGTTTATGCCGGTAGAGTACGTCAACAAGAGAGGAGTACTGCGGGCCTTGCTTGCGGAAGCCGTGATGGTCGTAGCAGGTTGCCAGGTTCGCATGCCTGGGGCTTGGAGCTTGCACCTGCACGTGGTGGGCCCTCTTCGACACACACCGGTGTCGGCAGGTGAGCAGTGAGGCCTAGGTGAGCAGGGGCAGGCAAGTCGAGTTCCGGAACCATCGGCTCGGGGTGCTGCAGGTGCACAGGATCACAGGCCACACCGCTCACGGCGAGGGCGTCAGCCTGGTGGCGGGCTGAGGGGCGCTGCTCTGGCAGAGACGTTGGGCATTCCGGCAGAGGACCATGCCCAGAGCTACATGCTTTTTATTCACACTCATTCATGCTGGCCTGGCATACGCCGGGCCAGCCCACTCCGCTCATGCTTACGGGGGGGACGTCACAAGCTGCATTTCCGCGGGCTTCCCCAGTGGCTGGGGTGACATGGTTGCGTCCACTGTCCACTGTACTCCATGCACCAGCAGTGTATGTCGACATGGATATGTGTGTGGTCTGCATACTGCAGTCTGGCCATCACATCCACGCCACACTTGGCAATGGGTACATTATCATTCATGGGTCACTTGCCTCCTTCGCACATGCCTGGTTTCCACCTCTCCCCACATTCAGCTATTGTGTGGCTGATGTGCCATGCCGTTGATAGCTTGTACATGGCTTGCCCAGGTTGCCACAGTAAGTTGTGCTGTCATGTCTGGTGGGTGGGCATGTTGTTTGGCATGTTGTATGTGAGTTTGTAACGTGTGCATTGCCAGTGTTGTGTGTTGCATGATTGTAGAGTTTAGATGTGTGTTGTGTTCATTTGGCACTTGCCAACAAGCAGTGCATTTCCTTAGGTGCCATCCTGGTAGCGCTTGTTGCTGATGGACTGTTGGGAGATGTCGGAATCATGCACACTGCCTGGGTGGTTCTCGTCGACGTTGGTGGGGACTTCCCGGGGGACCGCTATTGCCTGCACATTGATGGGATGCTTGTGCTTTCTGTTGCAGTTATTGTGTGCAGTGTTGCCAAGGGGCACCAGTAGGACACGTGTGCAGTCAATTGCACCCACAACGTGCGGGAAGCAATCTATGGCGTAGATGCCTTGCTTGGTCTCCAGCTGTTCCTGCGCAGTGTGGTGGAAGTATGGGTACTGGGGCACCAAGCTGATGATGTCATCCAGGACAGGTTTGAGGAGCTTTGATGGTGCTCCTCCTACTCTGGCAGTTGTTGGTTGGTAGGTACCAGAGGCCAACAGATGCAGCACGGCCAGCAGCTTTGTCTGAGGTGGAATGTTGGTTGTCCCTTTGAGTCTGTGGTGTGTAATGTCATTCTCTGGTGTTGGGTGTGTGATGTTGGTGCGTTTTCAGGGGGTCGCTGTCTTTGCCTGTGCTGCCTCAGTGTTGGTCCGGGGGGGGGCGGGGGGGGTGTGGTCCTCTTGGGTGTCCGGGCCGCATGATCAGTGGCTCTATGGCATCTGTTGCCCTTCAGGTGTAGCTCTGGGCTGGGCTCCCTTTTGTGCTGCAGGCTGTCGTACTTTAATCTCTGTCACCGCGTAGGGGACAGGGCCCTACCCCTGTCTATCTCTGTATTAGCAAACCGCAAATGGTAAATGCGGCATGTACGAGTGCTTTATATATCGTTCTAGCTATGAATGCACTGTGTACACGTAATTCTGCTTCGCTACGCGGGTTCCATTTTGGAAGCAGTGGCCATCTTGTCATTGCCCTCACATAGGCTATAATGGAGCAAATACGGGCCTCACAGTACATGTGCTTTCCCGTGACTTCTTGGTGACCTGGGCAGCTGGCTCTGCTGCCCCGGGTCAAACTGGTCTCACGAGCTCCCCTTCCTCCGTCCACCTGTGATTAGCATCAGGGCTTGACCCATCATAAAACCTTTTCATTCTACACAATCCTCCGGCTAATCTCTTTCACACCTGCTTGTTCCTGCTTTATGACTTGTTTCCCGAAACAGGAGATGCTCATGTTTATTGGGGGGTCTATTGATATCAAATGTGGGATCTGAACCTTACTGTGTAAATCATTGTGGGCTGGCCGAACTGGAATGTGGGATGGTCATCATGACTCTGCCTTTTCTTTGTAATGTACACTTCTTTATTACCGTATCATAAAACCTAGGAATGTATGCTTGAGGCAAGAAAAAGGGTATTTAAGATGAAGTCCGTTTCTATGATTTTCAGCAGTCTCCTGAGAACATACACGCTGTTGTACTTCTAGGATACCTGTAATTGGTCTGCAGCCAATAAACGAATCTTTGACTTCACCCAGAAGACTCTGTGTTTCTGTAGGTCTGGAACAGGGTGAACCCAGAAGTCATAGGGTGTGTGCCCCTGCACCGCTGGGACTAAAATACCCAGTACTTCAGTTTGGCGCCCAACTCGGGACGATTTCAGCGGTACCAGTCCAAGCCAGAGGTTCGTGAGGAGCTTCGTTTGGAAATTCCGGAGGAAGGCCGCCACTTCATCGACCCCTGCATGTCGACGTGGTCCGAAAGTCTTTTCTGCGAGGTTCTCCGCGTCCCGACGGCTACGAAGGACTGCTGCCCTGATTAATCGACCTGTTTTGGACCCTTGACGAGTTTGAGAGAGCGAAACAATCGAGAGAGTCTTCTGGTGACGTCATCGATCGGCAATATTCAGTTAAGTATAAGTGGAGCGTCTCCCATTTGTTTTTGGTATCCTTCGGGATCGTTTGATTTGGTAATTTGGTAATTTGGAGTTTGCAAACGCCAAAGCCAGAGGACTCGTGTATTCACGAGAATATCGTAATCGATAATCCTTTGACGTTTGGATCTAGACTAGTGAGCGAAGATGCCTGGTTCTGGAATATTTGGTAGATTATTCTGTTTGGGTTGTGGAAAAGATTTCCAGCTTGAGGAATCATGTCCGGTTCCTCCGGTTGGAACTCCAACTTATGAGCTCTATGTAAAACATGGCGTAGGCCCCATTGCATATAACGAAGTATGGATCCACTACACCAGGAAGGACGGTGTTTTAAAATGGCCCCAAAATGGTAGTTTCGATACCGATATTTTAGATAATTTGGAAATTAAATTGTTTAAAAAGAAAGCCCGGCCGGCGATGTTTGACTCTTTCCGCTTATGGCGAAAGGAAGCCAAACAAAAGGAAATTAAGTTAGCGAAAAAGAATAAGAGAGAGAGAGGTATGACAGTAATGCAAGCAGCTGTACAATTTAAAGACAATGAGGAGGAACAGATGAATGAGCAATTGCACAGACAGCGCAAGTTAGGGATTGACAAATGTTACCCAGCTTTACCACATTCTAAGCAGAATGAGTTAGAAGAAAAGGAGAAAGATCCCCTGATGTCGCATTTGTTGAGTTCGCCACCCCCGTATGCTCAAAATGCCATGGCACCTCCCCAGCTTGTGAATATGCCCCCTTTAGTTAATATACTGCAAGCCTCGCCGCTACCGCCAGTTGCTTTGCAGCCGGCTCCTATCCCTATAGCGCAGCCCTCTCAAGGGCTGCCAGCTGTGTTCCCGACTGCCCCCGCGCTTCCTGCGACTTTGCCTCATTCGGCAGCTGCCTCTTCTGACACTCTTCCTTGTACCACTCCAGTACCTGTTTCTACATCCTCTTTTCTTCCCTCTGTTTTCCCCCCTGTTTTCGCCTCAGCTTCTCCTTCAGCGCGACAGCGCTTAGCTAATGTGGTTACTACATTAATGTCGCCTCTCTTTGAGTCATCTGGTGCGACTCCTGGTTTACAGCGTAAGCAATTGCGTAGTCAATTGCCTAACCCTGATGAGAAAAAGGTAATAGACAGCATGGCGCGTAGATGGATCGTTTTCCCTTCATTGTATGATGTGGGATCAGTTGTCAACGTTTTCCATCAGTGGGATGCCCCAAAACAGAGATATGTGTTCGAGAAAATGTGCGAAATTCTCTGTGAAGAATTGGAAGATAGTGGTAAAAATCCGAGCCCGCAGGAATTGTGTAGAGTGAGGTTTGATTTTGGAACTGGTATAATTCTGGACCGCGAAGTAGATAAAGCAGTTGCGGTTGTATTGTCCTTCAGGAATGATGATTGTCAACAGTCATTGTTTGAACAAGATGTCCTTGTGGGGAAAAAGGTAAAAGCGCGACAATACCCCATGAGAGAAGTTCCCCCGGTATGGAAGGAAGCAGTTGCAGCTGGTGCCGGTATCGCCGCTGTGCCAGCGCATTTCCAGCGTGTTTGGGTGCATGTTCCATGGAAGCGCTCTGAGGTGTTAGCGCTTAAGCAGTCATTACCTGATCCCCGTAAAAATCCAGCAGGTTATTATAAAGAGTTGTCACAGACGGCAGGGTCATGCGTTATGAATCTGGCCGACATAGACATGTTGTTTGGTAATGTTGTTCCACAGCCTCTATGGGGATCAATTCGTAATGCAGATCACGATGCAGAACTAGGGGATAAATGGGCTAACATCGTTGCTGCTGATGCTAGACAAACTGGTGGCGCGAAACCAGAACCTTTAGTAGCTGAACTGCCTGGTAGAATCTTCACGTATATGAAGACAATAATGCCCGCGATGCGCGTAAATTGGGACAAGTTATCTGCATGCAAGCAGAAGAAAGATGAGACAGTGTCAGACTTCTTTACTAGGTTTGAAGAAACATTTATTGACCACAGTGGGCAGGATATGAGTACTGAGGGTGGCCAACGGTTATTTGTGGATAAGTTTGTGCAGAATTTACTTCCTGACCTGTGTAAAAAGTTGAAAGACTCAGAGAGTTCTTGGGCTGTTTCTTCTTCAGCGCAAATACTGGCTACTGCACAGTATTATGAAAATAGAGATAAAGACGAGAAAGATAGAACAGAGAAGAAAACGAAGGAATTAAAGACAAAGGTCCTTTTACAGCAGGCTTACCCACCACGAGGAGGTCAGAACAATTATAGACAACCCCAAGGTGTCTATCACCAACCCCAACAGTTTCAGAACAACCAGCAAATGAATGGGTATTATCAACCACGTGTCCCTGTAGGTCCCAACCAATGTTCATACTGCAAAGAGGAAGGTCATTATAAATATAGTTGCCCTAAATTAATGCAGCGGAACGGTAATGCGTATGGCGCAAGAGGTAGGGGTGGTCAGCAAGCTCCTAGAGGCAGAGGGCGTGGAAGTGTTCCCCAGAACGCGCGTCCTCTTCCGCCCCAAAGCGCCATTAATAGCTTTGATCAGCAAGCTAACGCGACTAGTAATACGGCCCAGTATTATAATAATGATTATTATGCAGAGGATGGCGATGCAGAAAATAATGATTACTAGGACAGCCATAGACAGAGAGAGGGAGTTGTTTCAGTGCCAGTGGATCAGAGTGGACCGTATGTTGAGGTGACTACAGCAAATGTAACGGAGCCTTTTCTGCTAGACACTGGTGCTGCAAAGAGTTCAATCATGCATTCAAAACTCCCTGGCGCACCTTTGTCTGGCGATATAAATGTTTCAGTAGGTTTTTCTGGCGCCCCAGTTAGGAACCCGATTTCTAGTCCCATGTCACTCTCTGTTGGACCTTGCGAGCTGAAAGCACCCCTGATTCTGACAACAGGTTGTGGTGAGAATTTTCTGGGATTAGATTTGTTGAAAAGATTGCACGCTACACTGTATTGTTCTCCTTCAGGATTACAACTTACATTAGGCAAGAAAGTGATTTCCCCAATGTACTTGTCTAAAAATACAATGCCGCCTGAATTGTCGTCCCTTCCGGATGCCCTTTGGGCTACTGGTCCCAATGATGTGGGCCTCTTGGAGATACCGCCATACGTGGTGACTTTAAAGGCTAATGTCAGACTGCCACGTATTCCCCAATACAAGATCTCTAATGAAGGGCAGAAAGCATTGTTAGACATTGTCAGTGACTTGATTAATAAAGGTGTGATTGAGGAGACAAGAGGCAACGTTTGCAATAGTCCGATTTTACCTGTCTTAAAAAGAACGGACCCCTCACAGCCACCTGTTTACAGATTTGTGATCGATCTTAGAGAGGTTAATAAGATTGTTGTGCCACAGTTTCCGGTTGTCCCTGATATAACTGCTTTGTTAACAATGATTCCAGCCTCTGCTGCATGGTTTTCAGTGATTGATTTAAAGAATGCTTTCTTTAGCATCCCAATTGCAGAAGAGAGCAGAGATATTTTTGGCTTTAGTCTGGGAGGCCGAAGCTTCCGCTTCAAACGCGCTCCCCAGGGCTACTGTGAGAGTCCATCTATATACAGTCAAGCTTTGAAAGCGCAGCTTGATGCACTTATTTTACCTAGTGGCGCTATCCTGATTCAATACGTGGACGATTTACTAATCGCTGCGGATACTGAAAAGATTTGTAAAGAAGCCACATTGTCATTGTTGCGCCATTTATCTGCTTTCCATCATAAAGTGTCTCTCTCTAAGCTGCAATATTGTCGACAAGAAGTGACCTACTTAGGTCATCTCTTATCGAAGGAGGGAAGGAAACTGACCCCAGAAAGAATTCAAGCCATTGCACAGTTGAGTGTGCCAAAAACACAGAGAGAAGTGCGTGCTTTCTTGGGCATCACTTCATACTGTAGGCATTGGATCCCTAGTTTTTCTTTGTTGGCAAAACCTTTAGTAGCCTTAACATGCAAAGACACACCGAATCCTATCCCATGGTCTGAAGAGTGCCAGAAAAGTTTTGTGGAATTGCGCAATGCATTGTGTTCAGCTCCTGTGTTGGGTACTCCTGACTACAGCAAACCCTTTACGTTGTATGTTCACGAGAAAGATGGATGTGCGTTGTCAGTGTTAACACAGCCTTTTGGCGACAGACCGCGCCCATGCGCATATTTTTCATCAACCTTGGACCCTGTAGCGAGGGCATTGCCAAGCTGTCTGAGAGCGACAGCTGCTGCAGCAATGTCTATCCGACAATCTGCTGGTTTGGTAATGGACAACACATTGATCGTTATGGTTCCACATGCTGTAGACACATTATTGAATAGGACCAAGACACAGCACTTGACTAGTGCGCGATTATCAGGCTATGAGCTTACACTGTTAGCAAATCACATACACATAAAGAGATGTAATACGCTGAATCCAGCTACGTTATTGCCAGTCCCAGCAGACTCAGACGAGAGTGAGCAACATGACTGTCTGTTCAGAACAGAAGAAGAGACGAAAGGGAGAGTAGATCTAAAAGATACTCCCCTGACTGAGTGTGATGGTACTTTATGGGTGGATGGTTCGTGTTTTAAGCTCCCTAATGGTGACACGACTGCTGCATATGCTATCACGACTTTACACACGGTCGTGGAAACTGCACGAGTGCCACATAATTCGGCCCAAGCAGCAGAATTAATCGCCCTCACAAGAGCATGCGTGTTGTCTGAAGGAATGAGAGTGAATATATACACAGATAGCCAGTACGCCTTTGGCGTGGCTCATAATTTTGGGCGTTTGTGGAAAGAGCGTGGGTTCCTGACTTCGCATGGAGCTAAAATTCAGAATGGCAAGTTGGTGAATGATCTCCTTGAGTCACTGACCCTACCGTTGCAAGTTGCGATCATGAAATGCAGTGCGCACAGGAAAGTCACAGATGATGTTGGACGTGGGAATGCGTTTGCTGATGAGACCGCAAAGGAAACAGCACAGAATGTGAAGACTAGAATGGATGTTGCAGGCCCCGCAAGATGGGTTGACGATGTTGGGATGTGTGAAAACACAATAGAGAGCGTGAAGTCGCTTCAAGCTGAAGCCACAGAGAAAGAGTTAAGCAAGTGGAGAGAAAGTATGGGTAAGTTGGATGAGAATGGTTGTTGGATTGATCTGACAGAACATAGGCGGTGGTTGTTGCCTGACGCATATGTGCTCCCAGTGGTTACTATGGCACATGGAATGGCACACATCAGTACGAAAGGAATTTGCAAGTTGTTGGCTCCAGTATGGCAGAATGCTGGGATTCCCAAGTGTGCAGAGAATGTGGTCAAGAATTGCATAGTATGCTTGAAGTATAACCCTGGTAGGGGAACCCCAACTCCAGCTGGTCACTTTGCACCCCCATCATGTCCATTCGAAGTTTTGCAGCTGGACTTTATTCACATGGAAAGATGCAACAACCTGAAATATGTACTGGTGGTTGTTTGTGCTTTCTCAAAATGGATAGAGGCTTATCCTCTGAAAGATAACACTGCCCTATCCACAGCCAAAGCCCTTGTGAAGGAATTTTTCCCTAGGTTTGGGATGCCAAGAATGGTGTGGTGTGATAATGGAAGTGAGTTTGTGGGTAAAGTGATGAAGAATGTATGTGAAGGGCTAGGGATAAAGCAGAAGTTCCACGCTGCAAATCACCCCCAATCAGCTGGACTAGTAGAACGCTACAATGGAGCCTTAAAGCTCAAGCTGGCCAAAATCCAGGCGAGCACCGGTCTTAAATGGCCTGACGCTCTGCCTTTAGCACTCCTGTCCACCAGAATGACCATACACTCACGAGTGGGACTTAGCCCTTACGAGGTCGTCTTTGGCCGCCCGGCCAACGTATGGGGTGTACCGAGGCCTACGAAGTTTAGTGAGATTGAGCATCCAGTACTACTCGATTACCTGTATGATTTGACTGTTAAACTGCGTGTTTTGCACCAACAGGTACATGATACTCTTCCCCAAGCTTCTGAACCTCCCGGACACCCTATCAACCCTGGCTCGTGGGTCCTGGTCCGAAATTTCCAGCGTAAGAGCAACGACGAGCCTCGCTGGATCGGCCCTCACCTTGTACTTCTGTCGACAAGGTCAGCGGTGCGAGTAAAAGGGAAGAAGCACTGGATCCATGGTACCCACTGCAAAGTAGTCCCCTTGCCTCTGCCATATGACCAGTGGGTCCAGGAGGGTATCGCCGACTCTGAGACAGACACTGTGCCTCGTTTTGTACCATTCAGTGACGTACGCCTAAAAGACACAGTTTCAGGCCAAGAGAGTGACGATATTTTACAAGAAGCTGTGCCACCATCAAATCGACTGGACACCACTGAGCCTGAACTTTTGTTTCAAGACCAAACAGCACCTGGCCGTCTCCGCTATAATTTGAGACCAAGGCCCATGGACAAATAAAGATTTCCTTACTATTTCCTTTTTGACATTTTTTGCTCTCCCATCTGAAGGACTTTCTTGATTTTTGTTTTTCGAACCACCATCCGGGTTCTGCCGCAGGGTCGCGGTGCCAAGACTTTGGGGTACAGGCCGAAGACACTAGGTCAACGGTTCTGGTTGGTCTAGGGCGTTTCCCTGGACTGACAGGCGTGCCCCTTAGCAGAAGAAACTCATCCGCCGCGAGCGGCCCGATTAGAGGATGGAGTTTTTTAAGATGGAGAGACCGATTGAGGAAATGAACTTTAAAGCAAGGATGTGTAGAATTGTAAAAACTAAATGTTTTGTATTTTTGTGCCTTTTTACACTGTGTAGTATCACAATGTTTATTGTAGGATTTGTGTTCTTCTCCACTCAAAAGCCCATTGAACCCACTGAACAGCCTATACCTCTTTCTACTGCCTCCTCTCACTCTTTTCACCCTTTGCCTGAGCACGAACAGACCAGACGATCAGAGTTTGTAAATAACTCGTTTATCCAGCTCTTGCACCAGCACCAACTGGTAATGAATACGACCAATTGCTGGGTGTGCGGGTTAATGCCACATACCATTAACAAAGGTATTCCTTATTTGGTGCTGCCGTATAGTTACAATGGATCGTCATGGGCATTCCAGACCATGTTTCTCTATGCTCTAGATACGTACTCCCCTCGCCAACCGCGTTCCATCAGACCTATCACCAATAATAAGGCTTTGATGAAAGGAGTTGCCGATATGAGTAGGGATATTGATGCATACTCATCCATTCCCAAAGAAGAGCTGAGACCTTATGTAGGATGGAACGCGACGGGGTATAGTATTAGTCTGGGTGAAAGACAGCGAAAAATCTCATCTCCATTCTGGGTCGTACCCCACATGGGTCGGTTCTGCTTACAGGGTAATGGTCAGAATCCTAGAGCTCAACTGGGAAGAAGTGACTGTACTGAAACGTACACTTTCCCGTCACAGTTTTCCCCTGCGTTTTTGGCTGCCAAGGGCACATATTTCATCTGTAATGACCGAGCATATACATGGTTGCCCCCTGATTTCTCGGGCACATGTTATATTGCGAACTTGCTACCGCCTACATTTACTGCTGCCTCTGATTATCACAAGACCAGAGTTGTGAGAGGTGTGATTAGTAAGGAGGATACTGCCGGTCAGGAAGCGGGAGACTTCTTCTTGGGTTTCCTGCCGTTTTGGGGACCTATGGTGAATAGTAGGAACCTGAGACAGCTGACACGTGTGGTTGAATCCACTATTAAATGTAACGGCTGGTGCCCTTGGTAATCTGACAGCTGAGCTCCAAGCGGATCGCCTTATGACTTTGCAGAACCGCATGGTTCTAGACGTTATTCTTGCGGACCGCGGTGGGGTATGTAAGGTTATTCAATCCAGTTGTTGCATTTTCATACCAGATAACGCTCCAACAGTATATCAAGCCATCTCCAAACTCCATAAAATATCTGAATCCATACACGTGGATAAGGGAGACTGGTCACTGGTGGGGTGGTTCTGGGAATTGATATCTGCCTGGGGTTGGAAAGTTCTGATGGTCATTGGAATGATCTTAGCCATTCTTTTCCTGTTCTGTCTGTGTATACAGTGTGCTCCTACGATATGTGGCCTCTGTGCTACCTTATGTGTAAGGAAACCTGTATCGAGGGACAAGCTAAGTAATAGGATGATGCTACAGCAACATCTCCATGACTTTGCGAACATTGACCTAGACTCGGATTGAAATGAGTATAGTAATTGCCTATGTAAGGGCAAAAGGAGGGTCTGTCGTACTTTAATCTCTGTCACCGCGTAGGGGACAGGGCCCTACCCCTGTCTATCTCTGTATTAGCAAACCGCAAATGGTAAATGCGGCATGTACGAGTGCTTTATATATCGTTCTAGCTATGAATGCACTGTGTACACGTAATTCTGCTTCGCTACGCGGGTTCTATTTTGGAAGCAGTGGCCATCTTGTCATTGCCCTCACATAGGCTATAATGGAGCAAATACGGGCCTCACAGTACATGTGCTTTCCCGTGACTTCTTGGTGACCTGGGCAGCTGGCTCTGCTGCCCCGGGTCAAACTGGTCTCACGAGCTCCCCTTCCTCCGTCCACCTGTGATTAGCATCAGGGCTTGACCCATCATAAAACCCTTTCATTCTACACAATCCTCCGGCTAATCTCTTTCACACCTGCTTGTTCCTGCTTTATGACTTGTTTCCCGAAACAGGAGATGCTCATGTTTATTGGGGGGTCTATTGATATCAAATGTGGGATCTGAACCTTACTGTGTAAATCATTGTGGGCTGGCCGAACTGGAATGTGGGATGGTCATCATGACTCTGCCTTTTCTTTGTAATGTACACTTCTTTATTACCGTATCATAAAACCTAGGAATGTATGCTTGAGGCAAGAAAAAGGGTATTTAAGATGAAGTCCGTTTCTATGATTTTCAGCAGTCTCCTGAGAACATACACGCTGTTGTACTTCTAGGATACCTGTAATTGGTCTGCAGCCAATAAACGAATCTTTGACTTCACCCAGAAGACTCTGTGTTTCTGTAGGTCTGGAACAGGGTGAACCCAGAAGTCATAGGGTGTGTGCCCCTGCACCGCTGGGACTAAAATACCCAGTACTTCAAGGCTGACGTCTGAGTTTGCACCAGGTCAGAGCAGGTGTTAGTTTCCTGCTGCTAACGTGCCTTATCGCATGTTTTGTCGTCTTTTCACAGATCTGGCTGGTCGTTGAGAATGTTGCGGAGTGGTGTTGTCGCTACTTTTGGCACGGGAATGCCTACTCTGCATCTCATTAGCGATAGTTGCCGGGGTCATCTGTGGCGATGTTTTTTGCAGCTGATATAGTGGGAAAACTGGTGATATGGGCTGTTATCACCTGCTTGTGAATAAGGTGTTTGTTTTATCGTGACTTTGGCTGCGATAAAGTGCCGATAACTTGGCGATGACTCCTTGAGAATATGCCCCAAAGAGTGGTACTGGGCAACATCTCATCAAAGCCTTTCTCTTTGCCATGCGGAGTACCCCAGGGCTCAGCCCTGAGTCCTACACTCTTCCATCTTTATGTTATGCCACTGGCGACACTCATCAAAAATTCTGGTTTCTTTCTTGCATCATACGCTGACGATACTCAAATTGTGTTGTCACTAGCGCAACCAGAAACTAGCTCTAAGTCTGCATTTAAGACCTGCATGAGTGAAGTTAGCAATTGGATGGACAATAACTGTCTTAAATTGAACACCATTAAGTCCAAGATCATCATCTTTGGCAATGACCCCACTTTCTGGACGCTGGCTTGGTGATTGCCTGAGTTGGGCCCTCTTCCGGAACCCTCAAACAAAGTAAAAAATCTCGGTTTCTTGTTATAAAACAAAATGAAGCTCAAAGATCAGGTGAAAAAAATTACATCAGCCTCTTTCTGCGCTCTGAGGCTGGTAAAAAAGATTGAGAAATTCCTACTCCCGGAGCTATTAATAACTGTGATCATCGCTTTGATAATCTCAGGAATTGACTATTGAATAGTCTCTACCTTAACCTTGCGACAGGTCCCCTGAAGAGGCTCCAGACCCTACAAAATGCAGCTGCACGTTTCCTTTTTAAAATTCCCAAATATGAATCCGCAAGAGGTGCCATTAAGAAACTCCATTAGTTACCAGTTAGAAAACGTTGCAGGTTTAAAGCATTATGCTTAGCATTTAAATCACCGCATAGCCAGCGACCAGTACGCTTTATGGAGAAGCTTAGTTGGTATATCCCTGGGAGGATGCTCCGCTCTGGCGCCACCATGAACCTGACTGTTCCCTCATTCAAATGGACCACTTGGGGTGGAAGCAGGGGCGTAACACAGGCCCTCGCAGCCCCCACGGTGCAGGGGAGCCCCCGAGCTGCAGGGGGTCCCTCAGCACAGTACTCAGGCCTGAGTGCTCTGGATCAAATCCAGAGCTAGGGCCCTTCCGTATACCTTGCTGGGGGGCCCCCTCAACTTTCGTTACGTCACTGGGTGGAAGGCGCTTTTTAAGGACCACTGTAATGCTCTGGAACAGCCTACCATTGACACTAAAAGCAGCTCCCTCCTTACTCGCGTTCAGAAAAGCCTTAAAGATCTGGCTTTTCTAGTAAGACTAGCAGACACCTAAGCTCAGCAAGACGCCTCCTTTCTTTCTACTAATCTGCCTCAGACCTGCCTCTGATAACACCAAGACTCCCTCGGGCATGAGTTTGCGCTCTAGAAATTACTTTTACATTACATTACATTTGGGGTGGAATGAGGGTTCCCTATATCATGTAATATCAGTGAGGTCGACCCCACAACCTCAAAGACAGTACCCCATTAAAAAGGAGGCTAAAAACAAGTTAGAGAGGTTCTCACACAACCTGAATGCCAAGATGTAATTAAGGGTGGGCAGAGTTGGCGGAGTGCCACTACGCTCCCCTCCACCTACAATATACATTTAAAAAGTAAGAAAGAAACTCTTACCTGCTCTGGCGTCTCCGGGCTGCCCTCCTCCTTGCTGTGGTCTCCTCCTTGCCGTCCGCCATCCTCGCTGGCCGCAAACCCCTACCTTGTACGTCTTGGGAGGACTGCACATTTGCGTCCATGCGCAGTCCTCCAAAAATATACAAGCTAGGGTTTGTGACAGGTGAGGATGGCGGACGGCGAGGAGGAGAACCTAGAGACGCCAGAACAGGTAAGTGTTCATTTCCAACTCTTTGGGCATGGGTAGGCAGGGGCTAACTTTGCTCTGCCGCGGAGTTGGAATTTTTGCCTGAACTCCGTGTTCCCAACGGGGCGCCGAGTTGGCAAAACTTCGAATACTCACCGGCGGAGCGAAGTTTGAATCCCAGGGTTAGTTGTAATAGAAAGTTGCACCTCTCCTATCAATAATCCCTTGTTTCCAGATATGAAACCACACCATTTATATCATCTAGCATTAGATTTCAGACATTTAAACACAGCTAAACGATCATTCGCGGTACAAAATGCGTACAGTGCAGCACTAATAAACAATTTAGTGCATAAAAAATACATAACTACACTAGATATCTCAAATGGATTATTCTGCCAAAATATAGCGCCTGAAAGCAGGTTTATGACAAACTTCAGCACTCTCGAGTCTCAAAAACAGTTCTGTCATTTACCCCAAGGGTATAGGAACAGCCCTGGGTTGTTTTCAGCCAGGGTCACAGAAGTTCTTCAACAATTTGACGACCAAGCATTGTCCTATGTTGACGACAATTATTTGATGAATGGTGACCTTTCTACACACTTGACAAGAGTAGATCACATACTTCTGTGATTCGCTCACACAGGCGCCAAAATTCAACTTAAAAAAATCTAAAATTACCCACCTCAATGTCCTATTTCCGGGATACGAGCTGTCAAGTGATGGCAAAAGCCTCGTGACCCACTTCTTAGAGAAATGTGTGTTTTTACAACCACCAAACACATTGAAGAAACTTCAATCCATATTGGAATTCCTAAATTTTGGTAGAACATGCATTCTAAATTACGCAGAATGGGTTAAACATTCTACCACTTGACTCATCCTCATTCATCCAGATTTCTCAAGCACACACTGGACCATTGAACACACAAAGATTTTGCATATATTGCATTCAGTACAACCTGACATGCTAGCTTCAAAACATTTACACATGCGTGTGAATACCACAAACCTGGTGATCTGTATCATAGTGGGAGCATCAGAATATACCTATGTTACATCCAATTGTATATAAATCGCATTTGTACACAAATGCTGAAATGCGTTTTGCACCCACAGAAAATATTCTGATGGTGGTACAGACTGATGTGGTGAGAGAGAGAGAGAGCATTGTCTCAGGGGAAACGCATAATTGTCGTGACTTCAGTGCTTGTCTTTTTTTTTGTTGCAACATTTTTTATTGTTTTCCAACACATCGATACAACAATCAACTCTCAATCCCCGCCCATTCAGGAAATACCCCACATATACCAGCATTTCCACTCAACCGTCCCACCCGGCCCCTTCCCCCTCCTCCCCCACCCTCTGTCAGTGTGCCCCCATCTGCTACCCCGGTCCCACTCTCGATGCGTCCCCTCCCCTTGGTCAATGCAATACAGGGGCCCCACATCTCCCTACATCTACAGGACCTTCCCACTAGCCCAATCCAAAGTGTAGGCGGTCTGGGCCCGCCATTCGCCTCAACTACTCCCCACTCCCCACTACCACTTCCTCATCAGACCCACTCCCTTCCTCCCCCGACTCGGACATCAGCCCCCGGAGTTCTACCACCAACGCTTCCCATGCCCGGGCTGTCGCTAGCGCATCAGTGCTTGTCTTTGAGGCTTCCAGGAAAGCCAGCGTTCCAAACTCAAAAGCATTACATCCGCGATGGATACAGTGGGCCAACTTTCCCACCACAACAAATGTAGACTACAGATTTGACTCTACACTACAAACACAAGCATTCCTGCAATACAACAATGAATATCCTCTGCTGAATGAAGTAATGCCTCTTGATCAGTATGATTACATCACCTCTACTGACGGTTCTGCACAGCCTGCTGAGGGAACAATACAGCAATACTCAGCTGCATATGCAGATGTTAAGGGTAGAATCCAGGATGGTGAAGTCCAACCTGAGAAGACCTACACACAGTCACTAGGTGTTTGCACAGCACAGCTGGCAAAACTAAAAGCTCTAAATGTGGAATTTGACTATACGAATCACAAATTCCCTACACTTATAGTGGGAGATTCGTATTATTCTGTCAAGTCTTACAATGAGTATCTACACTACTGGAGCCAGAATGGACTCAGAGATTCAAGGTGCTTTGGGGATAGGTGGATAAGCTGAAGCAATGCTTGTCACGGACTCATGTGATTCACACCTTGAGTCATAAACGCGTAGGAATACATGTTGCAGGAAATTCCATGGCTGACAAAGCTGCTAATGCAGCAGTGCAAACTGCTGGTGTTGCTGCGATTACTCACTCCAGTATGAGGATAGATAGAGTCATTATGATGGCATCAACACTGCATGTGAGGATACCCATTTGCTGAAAGGCTTTCCGGCAAAGTACTCCTACCAGTTTAGTGAGCAAAATATCCTATTTGCTCATATTGCCAGAGTGGGGGATTGAGTAATACCAAACTCAGATCGCAGGTTAGGTTTAATCCTAGCAAAGAATGAGGCCTTAGCATCTGCATACACAGGGGCGGCAGCTACAATTTCACTATTGCAGCAGCGGTATTGGTGGCCAGATCTTTACAAATAGTCTAGGGACTTTGTTCTTGAATGCAACACCTGCTAGCAGATGAAGGGTTCCACTGTAGCACGCCCATAACAGACACCACTAATAATTTCGAACAAACCTCTGGCTTGCATTTATCTGGACCACTGCGGCCCCTTACAATCAGATAGGACTTACAAATACATCTTGATTGCAGTGGATGCCTGCTCTCTCTCGATTACTATGGGTTTGACAGCAGCGATCGGCCAAAACTGTTATCAAAGATCTGCAAGTCTTTATTGGGATATATGCAGCTGGCACAATCCATTCGGACCAGGGGCCAGCATTTGCCTCTAAGGCCTACAAAGACACCATGGGAAAATTGGGTGTGACTGTGCAGTACTCCTCCTCCTACCATCCCGAGGGAAACGCAGTAGTGGAAAGGAAGAACTGGGATTTAAAGCAATCTTTAACAGCGTGGATATTAGGCTCAGGTCGCAGTTGAGTTCATCATCTATATGGGGTCCAAAGAGCCCATAACAATCCCTGGGTGTTCAGACTCCCTATGAGATCCTTTTAGGGATTAAATGTGGGTACCTGACCTTGACAGTCCCAGCATAGTTGCAGCAGGAACACCCTTTGATATCAATTAACGTTGGCTGTTTTACAGGACTCGAGCAGTTTCTGGGACACACAGAGCAACGGCCAAGTAAAACACACCGCCACTGGAGAAGTGAAAGAGGCACCAGCAACTCCTGGTTGACTTCCCAAGCTTGGTGAACTGGTCCAGGAGAAAATAGTGGAGAAAAAAGAATTTGGGCCATCTTACAGAGCACCTATGCCCGTCCTGGCTGTTGAAGGTACCAGCCCTGTACTTTTATTGCCCCTGGCTGGTTTCAAATACAAGAGACAAGACAATTGATCTCATCAAACCACATTATGTGGCTGGTTCTACACAGTAAGTTACGTAGGATCCTGAGTAGTTATCTGTCTCGTTTTGATCAGCGGTAAAGCTTTCACTCCCTGACTGGGTTTAGCAAATAATGAAGTATCTTCTCTACTTGCTACATCAACAACAACTATACAGACAACTTGTACAGGAACACCGATTTCTATTTGGAAACACGACACGGATAGTATTTACTTCAACATACCACAATTCAAGTCCACTCCACATTCTACACAATATATAGAGCTGCCAAAAATAGATCTAACAGCCTCTGCCTAGTTTGTCGACTTTTATGACTTCATTTCAGATTCATCAGACCACCACCTCCACTTCCAGGTGGTAGATTGCGTGTATTCTACTTTTGGCTGAAGAAGACGTACTTTGTTCCTCCAGGGCTGTATCTGTGAATTACAATTTAGTTACTTTTCTTCGTTCTTTGGATTGGTTAGTGACCTTATTTTCCTTGGCTGGTGATGGTGTGAGCTCATAAGTTGGCAGAGTATGCTCAGACGTGAGTCCCTTGCTCACTTTGCCACTGGATTCAAGCAAGCCTGGCTGAAGATGGCTGTTTCCGGTCCAGGGAAGGCATGGCTTGGCAGTTCGGGCTGGACTGTTCCCATGAGGCACAGGGTCAGACTGATTTGCATACGGCCATGTCTGAACTGGGGTGGCAGAGTGGGCTAAAGAACGGTGATGGTTCAAACCCAGATCTGTTGACTGGGTGTGAGTGTTTGATTGGTTCTGATGCTCCGTCCATCACCACCCCCTTTTGTACCGCTTTGTTCGCCATAAGTTGGCAGGGTATGCTCAGACGTGAGTCCCTTGCTCACTTTGCCACTGGATTCAAGCAAGCCTGGCTAAAGACAGCTGAAATGCCAGAAACCGGTCCTAGGAAGCTTGTTTCCGGTCCAGGGAAGGCATGGCTTGGCAGTTCGGGCTGGACTGTTCCCATGAGGCACAGGGTCAGACTGATTTGCATACGGCCATGTCTGAACTGGGGTGGCAGAGTGGGCTAAAGAACGGTGATGGATCAAACCCAGATCTGTTGACTGGGTGTGAGTGTTTGATTGGTTCTGATGCTCCGTCCATCACCACCCCCTTTTGTACCACTAATACAAAGCTGACATACTCTGAATCTTTTCTTTTCCAATTGTCTACCCAAGGCTTTTACTTTTGGAGCTAAACTGTTGATTTAAAAAAAAAAATTGGGGAACTAAAGATTGGCAGGTTCAGGAGAACGAGGCATTATTTTGAGCATGCCAGATACCACATCAAATGATTTTCCTGAACAAAACTGCGCAGCAGACCTCATATCTTGGTCTGGCTAAGATAAAAGATGTAAATACATTCAACAATCCTGCATTTTCACATTTTGAAAAATGGCAACGGTTCACAAACTACTTGGAGGAAATTTTAGACACCAGGCTTCGCAAGGGTTCATGCAATTCTTTAGTGACCAATCAGAGAGGATAGTTAGTATGGCTATTAAATACTAACAGAAATTTCCTGGGTGGCATCAAAGGGTTCAAGATCAACAGGCCCGACACACGTTATGTTCAGGCACAACACTTGGGGGGTGGTAATAATTTACAGTGTTGAAAAGTTGTGCCTTGATTGGCTAAAAATCTCGACATTGTCCCAGGTAAAACAACACTTGTCCTTTGTTTCTGATGACATGGGGCTACAGGACATTTTATTAGGTTCTCAAAAACTACATCAAATTGCTTCTAGTATGCAATATACAATGAAGTATGGAAGGTTTCCCAGCAAGAGGCTGCTGAGAGACTGCACAAAATTGACAGGGCAAAATTAGAAAGGGCTCTAGCAGTATTTGATAATGGTATGACTACATTTTCCACTAGGGTATACTCTCTGAGTAACATCATCTCATCTGCAATAGACATAGAGAATGACATGTCCTCTTTGGAACATGGGCAGACACAGCTTAGATCGATTAAGTTATTAAGCTGGACTCTTCAGACACTTCATTCCGGTTGCGTACCATGGCAACATTTTAATACCACTAGCTTATTTTTACCTTACAATCTTACAAAACAGCAAACAGTAATGGCAAGGATGTAGCACACAGAGAAGTTAGAGAAATTACCATTTCCCTGTTGAAGAAATATGTTCCACAGATTGGATTATTCACAAGTTTATTTCTCGACATTCCACTTCCTATACAGTTAACAACACCGTCAAGTAGACAGATATGAAGTGCTAGGAGAAGAATATGTGCACAAGTCATGGAATTTACCTTTTAGATATTGCTCTAGGGATGGCGAGACTGAAGTCTTTCTTAGCGGCGATGACTGCGAGGATACTTTAGGGCGTTCCTTGATGTATTTGGAGGGTTCACTTAATGGTGCGTGTAAGGCATCCATGGCAAATTTGTCCTGCTATCTGAAGGATTCCCCATCTGCTGTGCTACTTTCGGCTTTTAGATTGCTCTCGAATGGGAGTTAGTTAATGCTGAACGATCAGGGCTGCAGCGGCATGAAATGAGGCATTGCGTCTCTGGTGCTGGTATCTGCAGTCATGACTTGTTGCGCACAAGTACTGTTTCCACCTGCCCGCACAGTCAGGGAGGCGCCGCTTTGGCCTTTGATAAAGCTTTTGAATGTGCACTTTGATACTTTGAGCAGACTGAAAGCCTTATTGTTCCAGAAGGATGTGGCCTTAACAACTGCAGAGGAGACATTTGGGGCCTTATTCTGATGCGGTTAGGAAGGCCTGCTAATGGCTTTGCTCCGTCTAACTCAGATCGGGAATGTGTCTTTCCAACCGAGGGCCCGATTACGATGTGGTTAGGAAAGCATTCCCACCTAGGGCCCGATTACGATACGGTTAGGAACATAGGCTCCCAGTGAAGTCAATGGGAGTCCAACCAAATTGTATCTGGAAGCATCATACTCGGTCGGTTGGACTCTCCTGATTCGATTCGGTTGGAAACCATTCCCAAACCAATTCGGTTGGGAGGCTTTCCAAACCGCATCAGAATCTGCCCTTGATCGTCAAGTTGCAAGGTCCTCTTTTGAGAGACAGTCACTCCTTCATACTAGTTTCCCACTACATTTTGGGGAACTTTTGACCTGCATTTTTAACATGTCTTTGACTTTTTAAAGAAAATAGGCTCCGGCTTGGTTAGTACCTTCCAGACAGCCTTCAGAGTTATTGCATACACTCTGTGCTGGGAAGCATTTTTGGAGGTCTTCCACCGATACTCTTCCAGATTGTCGGGACTTTGCATTTATTTTTACTGCTCTGTAATCGATGGCCAAATGACCAAATGGAACGAGCACTTCCACATGTGCTCTTGTGTTATGAATGCATGATACAGTGTTTTGGTGTACCCTTGCTTCAGGAACTAAATGAACACTAGTTATTGTCCTTTCAGTCTGTGTAGCTATGCTGTGTGCAGCCCGTATTCCGCTGTCTTCTGTGCACTTTCGATTATGCCCTGGACATATGTCTAGGAACGCAACTGGTTTGGTCTTTGGACATTGGCCTATTGGTGAGCCCATTAACGGCCCACTTGTACTGTTGTCCTTTGCCTTTCTATTGCTTCTGAATGCATTCTATGAGCCTTCCTGGGATGCTTTTGCTCCTGATGATTTGGATCTTGCCTCGACTTCTGCGGGTCCCACACTGGCTGCTCCTCCTTCGGCGGCTGCTGAAGTGGATAGATGGTAACATGTTTGTTCGATGGATCTGATCCAAGGGATGCCTCTGCGAACATCGTCTGTGGTTGCTGGGAACAGCAACGTTTCGTCTACCTCTCGGAACACATGAACAATCTGGCAGTTTTGAGTTGTGGGATATTTTTTAACTTGTCTTTATTTTAATGCTAAATTGCTTTTTAAATTTGTTTTAAATATAGATTTTAATATTTTTGATGATTATTTAAATGGCTTTTTTCTGTGCTTTGTTATTGAAGAAATGTGTTCACTTAGTAAGTTACACTTATTTTTTATTTTTATGGGTGGGAAATGTTTTTTGTTACATTGATTTATTTGTTTTTTTAAATTTAATAATTATATTATGTCACATAGATTTGTGTTATTTTTTTAATTTTACATGGCATAGTTATAATTATTAATTTAAAAAAAGAGTAGAATTATGTTGTTTCAATGTTTTGAAGTTTTAAATGTTTACAGTGTGTAGTATTGTTGTTTTTTTACAGTATAGATTTAGCTATTATGTCTAAGTATTCTAGACCTTTGGTGTTTGCAAATAGTCTAGTTTTATGTTGTAGATATTCATACATCGTTTTAGTTTGTTTACTTAGTTTAGGGCCGATTTCTGTTAGGGATTGTTCTAGTCTGAGCTCTTGATAGCTTTGTTCTTTTTTAATAGCTTCTATAAGTTTATGTAGGGTTGGTTGTCCTCTTCCAATTGTGGCTTCGAAGGAATTGTGCCATCCTTCCACTGCATTGTTTGTTTCTGCTTTTTGAGCAAAACTACTGTCATATACGTTCCACCAAGGTATTTAGAAGTTGGGTTATCTACGGTGCCCTGACCTATATAACCTTCCCAAGTATCTTCGAAGTAGTCTAGGAAGGGAGTTAGTTTAGTTTCATTTGCCTGATAGAAGGGGCTTTCAAGAAGTAGGCTGTAATGGTTTGCTACTTCAGTTGTTGGTACATAGGCCAGGGCTATTAATTGTTTTATTTGGTAGGCCAAGTTGCTATTGGTAGAGTAATCTATACTTAAAGTAGATTTTTGAAGGTGCCTCCAGATACTTTGATTAAAGTGATAGTAGCAACCTTGTATTGCAGTGTGTGGGTATAATTTTAAAATTGATTGAATCATTTGCTGTTCAAAATCAATGGTGATTTTTTGTGGAAAGTAGTTGTCGGTATATTGTTTTAATATTGTTAAGAGCTCTATGTATGTGGTGTTCTGTGTATTAGGGAGTAGTGCGTATATGAAGGGTATGTTAGTATCTACATATTCGCCGTGGATTGTGTATAATTGATAAAAAGGCTTGCGGCAAACTTTGAATGTGGCATCCATCATCCACGTTTCACAGTTTTTAAGCTTTTGTAAGTTGATATTTGTTGCAAAGAGGAGAATTCGTTCTTCATGACTTTTGTTATCATGGAGAAGGCATTTTTTATTTTGTGAGTGATGGTATATTCAGGTAATATTTGTATTTCAGCAGAGGTTTGAGGGGTGGGTGGTGTTTCAGCTGTAGCTCTTTTAGTTTGGGAAATTAATCTCTTCAGAGTGGGGAAGGATGGTAGTTGTCCTGTAACATGCTCAGGTACCCTAGTTAACACATTTTTAAGTATTTGGGTACTTGTTTGTTGTGAGCTGGTACTTGCTTGTCTTATTGTCTGGAGAGCATCTCTAACCCAATTTCAGTTATATTGGTGGGATGGTTATGTTCTTTGACATTTACTATATTGTTTTCTATTGTAGTGGCTCTACCATAATAAGAGTTATAGTAATATTTACTGCTTTTCCAATGTGTTTTGTTTCCACTCATTTTCTCTTGGGTATAAGTGTATCCCATGTAGCAGAGAAGTAGTTTCCCCTTTTGAGAAGGAATGAATTTTTCTCCCTCTACCATTTCTTGGTTAATCTGTGAATATATGTATATATATTTATTAATTATACGATTTTGAACAATAAACATTTTGTATAATTAATATGTTTGAAAAAAACTTCCATGGATTTTGATTTTATTGATGGGTTTTCTTTTGATTGTTGATGTTTATGCCCTTGTTTTTTTCTGTTGGTTTAAAAGCAAAATATTATTGTTATTAAAGTGTTACATTATATTGTGTTATTTTATTTATTTAGCTTCTATTTATATTTAGCTGAGAAAAAAATAGTTACTATTTTTTGCTGATGATGTTTGTAGAAGCTGGCAAGAGAAAAATATTTGTTAGTTATATTTGCTTTTTAATTTATTTTAATTTTGTTAGTTTGTTTTATTTGTTGGTTAATGTATATACTTACTTAATTCTATCCTTTTCTGTAATGTTTCTTTTGTCTCTGTTTTCAAAGTTAATTCTTGCCTTGTTGTTTTAAGATGGACTTTTATTGAAGTGTAATCTGTGAAATGTAAAATAGAAGGTTATATCTTTAGTTTATTTGTTTGTTTCACTTTCTTTGTCTATTTATTTTATTGAAGAAATAAAAATACTTAATGAATGCAGTTGGTGAAGTTTCTTTTGTTGATGTTTTTTGGTTAAATTTTGTAGAAGCTGTTAAGAGAAAAGTAGTTGTTAGTAATAATTTGTTTTTTATTACATTTATCGTTTTTTTAATAGTTAGGTATAATTGTTGGTTATTTTATATACTTACTTTGTATTTGATTTTTCTTTATCTTGATTTTGTATTTTTTCCAAGTGTAATGTTTGTTTTGGGGTTTTTGGGTGGAGTTGTTGTGAAAAATAAACCATTACGTTGTAATTTTAGTTAATTTGATTATTTATATTATTAAGTGTTTATTTTTATTTATGTGTAATTAAATAAATATACTTACTCTTTTTGGTTGATGGAGTGTCCTTGGCAGATGTTCTGGTTTTGTCGGTTTTGTAGAAGCTGTTAAATATAAAAGAACATATGTTAGTTATGGTTTGCTATTTCATTTAGTTCAGTTCTTTTAAATAATTTATGTTAGTTGTTGGTGAAGTCATCTACTTACTTTGTGTTATATTTTCGTGGTGTTGTGTACGTAAATCTTTGTGTTGAATATTCTAGATGCAATTTTAGTGATGTTGAATCTGTTATATGTAAAGGAAATTATGTTATAATATTTTACAAGTTTTTAAAATTTATTTAGTTACAAAAAGCCTGATTACGATGGCGGAAGAGCCGCCACCGACAGCCTGTCAGTGGCGGAGCCTCCACCATTGTACTGCACTTTTCTGCCTGCCATATTATGATGGCGGGGGAGCATTGGGGAAGCGTGGCGGTCAGAAAAACCGATTGCCACTGTTCTGGCAAGCGGTCCTTTTCCAACCACCTGTTGGAGCACTCACATTGCCCAGCATTGCAGCAGTGCCTTCCAGGCACCGCCGTTGGGATTATGATATCCCTTTCCGCCGGTCGTTTCGCGGTGGTCAACCTGCCACGAAAAGGCAGACAGAAACAGATTTACGGGCCACCCTTCATCCCTGGGCCTGGGGCAAGGGCACTGGGGGGGGCACCTAAGGTGCCTCCCTACATATCCCTGCTCCATGTGGCAGGCACTGCATGGTGCCTGTCATGTGGTGCACGGATATGCAAGTGCCTTTTTTTTTGCATTGCGGTGGGGGCTGCTTACCGCATCCCCGCCACAATGCAAAGTATATGTGATGTGACCCCCGTGGTGGTGGTCACATCGTTATTCGGTTTGTGGGGAGGTCCCAAATCCGAAATGATGGCAGACGGACTGAAGTCATAATGAGCCCTCAAGTTTTGTGCTTACCTATATTGCGGGATGTTTGGAATTGTTTTTGGTGTAGTTGCTTTTCATTTTTTCTTCTCTCTCTCAAAGGTTTGCTCTTCCTTGTGGTCGTCCGTTATACGGTAAATTTTATGTTAATTATTTGATTGTTTTTATAGTGTTTGTTTATATAGTTAGAGTTTTCTATTGGTTTGTGTTTGTGTGTTTGAAATGTATTGGTTGAGATAGCTTTTTTGAACTTTTTAGCAGTTACCTTGTAATTTATCTAATGTTTATTATATTTATTTATTGTTTGTTTTTATTTTGTTTATTGTTGTTATTTAATTTTATATGTAGATAAATGTATTATTTTTTTATATTTTATATATAAATATATTTGTTTATTTTCTATACTTGTGATTGATTTTTATGTTATATTGTTTGTTTATTAATTTGTTTTGCATATTTAATGTATTTGTTTAAATTAATGTGGTTGATTTGTAATTAATTTAATTGTTTATTTAAAATATTTGGTATATATTATTTTATTGCATTATCATAAATAGTAGTTTTTTAAGTTGAAATTTTATTTTCGATATAGTTTATAGGAATTTTATCGATGTTTGTGTTGTCAATATTGTTTGTATTGATATTTTTGATGTGTTTTATTTGATTTTAATGTTTTCGATTTTTTGTGTTCTATATTTTTGTCACTGATATTTTTGTTATCGAGATGTATTTAAAAAAGAAATTTATCGATATTAGTGTTAATTCTTTTTTGTGTTTTGTGTGTCGATATTTTTGTTTACGATATTGTTGACGCGATAATTCTGTAGTTCGATGTTATGAGAGTCGAGTTGTATCAGTCATCCATCACAACACCTTGAATATTCAGTACAAGGGATAAAGTTCACTGTACAAATGTTATTTTTGCTATAGTCTGGTAGGCAACAACACTATCCAACTAGGATAAACAATTGCATCCTGACAAGGGTTGTGACATGACCATATGGGTGCTGTTATTATATATACAGAACCACTTCCTTGTTTAGGGAGAGGAGCACTCAGCTGACACAGCGAGGTTACTACATGGCAGAACTCCAGCTCAGCTGACTCCTGTGTACCAACACAAAGAATGTTCCATTCTATTGATTATCGTAGCGCACATATTTTAAACAAGAATCACAATGCGTCATTAAATTTTGAAACACCTTGCTGAGTATTTCGTGTGCATTTCCTTGGGTACGCATGAGAAGCCAAGTGAAGGAGTTCTAGATCTGTTACCACAATTTCCTTGGGGGTTGTCATGTTCTGAGGTTGCATACACATTTGTTAACCTGTAAGGTTAGGGGTGCATATGGTGCACTATGGGCTAGCAGGGAGACAAGTAGAATATACAAAGATTGCAATCTAATGAATACACATAATATATAAAAGCTGGCTCAAGGTGGCTATACAAACAGCAGCACTTTCTGATTGTCTTTCTCTTGTTTTTCTAAATTGATATCATTATGAAAATAGATGGAAACTTTCCAACTTGCACCACCAAGGAAGGAATGCATAGAGGCAGGCAATTATGTTTTCAAGTCCCACTTGTAACCGAAAGAATTGGAAATGCGAACGCTAAGTGCAGTGATACTGGTACTTTCCAGCTGTTGATGTAGATCACAGGATGAGATTGAAAAATTAAGATGTTGACATCGCAGAAGGATTCAGCATGAGAGGCATAGCTGCTGTAGCTGATAAAGCACTATGAGGCATATGTATCAAACGAATTTGTATTCGCAAACGCTGCGAATCGCAAAAAACAGCGTTTGCGAATACAAAATCGCAAAATTAGATGTATGAGGCATTTCAGCAGCGCATTCTTAAGAAATCGCTAATTTAGTGATTTCTTAAGTTTGCGTAAGCATTTAAGAAATCGCAAATTGTGATTTCTTAAATGCTATGTAACACGCACCCAAGTTGTGCGAATTCTCCTTAAGAAATCGCAAATTACCACCAACTTCAAGTTGGTGGTAATTTGCGATTTGTTTGAAAAATGCACTTTTTGGCATTTGTCAAAGTGCCATGTGGCGCACATACATGCCCTTAGGGCATGTATGTGCGCCATATGCACACACATGCTGATTTTAGGGGTGCATCAGGGTGTCATCATGACACCCTTGCACCTTTGAAAATATTCTCAATTTGCGATTAGCAAATAGCGAATCGCAAATTGAGAAAGACTTCCCATTCATTGCTATGGGCCTCCGGGCCCATAGGAATGAATGGGAAGGTATTCCTTAATTGCGATTTCGCAATTTGCTAATCGCAATTAAGGAATTTTAAGAATTCGAAAAATTTGTGCGAATTTTTAGATACATCCCGTTTTGCAATTCTCAAATAGCCATTCTCAAAAAATCGCTATTTGAGAATCGCAAATGGAGATGTTGATACATATACCCCTATGTGAAGTGAAACCGAAGGTGTCTATGAATTTTGAAGTTGTTGTCCCGCATTACAAGTGTCAGCATTGGGAAGACTCATACACCGTAGCTTTAGCAATGGGTAAATGCATTGCATTGCAGTACATATATTGCCCTCTATTTGGCTGAGTTACTTCCCAACAATCAAAAGGAAGCACAGCTTTTTTTCCTAAGGAATTTTCAGGACGACAGTTTGAAACAGTTCAAGCATTGGGACACGGGTCTCGCTTGAGATGGTTGAACCCACAACAGGATTCATTTTTTTGAATTATGTAAGAGCAATTTACTAAACGTGTATGATAAGAAGGGATGAAATAAGCAAGTGCTGCTAGTTTACTAGTAAGGCTGAGCTTCAAAGGATTACAAGCACTGTAATTAGTGATATAATCACAACAAAAAAGTGTGTCATAGAAGATTATTGCCAAACATGTGCTAATAAATGCAGGGTTGTCTTTTGTGAGGCACTGGCACTTGCATGTTGTATAGATGTGTTATGCATGCCCTCATACTATCCAAATGATGTATGTTTCGGAAAGTCATCGAAATGAAAGTCAGCGATAGGCAGAGAAATAATTTCATTTAAGAGCCACATAATATGTGGATCTTCAGCAGCAGAATAATTTGTATTCTGTGTCTGATCTATTGAGAGAAAACTGAATGATGCTTTTTTTTGGAGATCATTATCTGCCTTAAAGTAAGATTGCAAGGGATAAAGACGGTAGAGTTGTTTATGAGCTGACATGGCATTTTAAGGTTTTAAGGGTTTATAGTGCCCAGCTCAATTGCCCACATTTGGGGTTGTTCTGTTGTACAGAATGTAAATATTCCTGCAAAAGGTGCAAAGCAGAAGAAGTGATAGTATAAGTTGGATATGTGCATTTAGTCAGAGTTTGAAAGTCATTGTCCATAACTTTAAAAATGGTTTGTATGATCTCTGTATCAGTTTCTGTAATTCTTTCTTCGGCTTCTCTCGCAGAGTATACCTGTCCTTTTATAGCAGCAGACAGCAAGATAACTAAAAATCTTTCATTTTTTATTGGATATGGTCCCAGAAGTAAAACACCTAAATCCATATCCTAAATGAGATGTAACATGTGTTTCTTTAAGGTGCTTAAACTTGATTGAGACAGCCATCTTCGTGTTAACTTCTTTACACTGTAACTGGTTACAGTTATAAGGGAATATGTGTCATACCCCGAGCCTGGACTTGCTAATGGACCAGTAGCTTTAAACAGAAACCTGTACATACATGTGTCAGCATCAGTTTGCCATAGGAATATATTATCTGAGCCAAACAATGGCAAACTGTATGTTCCATTCTGCTCCATGCCATTCAAATCACTGTCAGTGATGTCAACTTCCAGTCTATAAAGTGTCTAAAATTAGCTTTCACAATTGATGGGGTTCTTAGATTTTTAACAGATGCAACACTTTGTTTGCTGATCAGTTTTATTTAAAAATATAATTTCACCAGAATCCATATATGCACTGAACACGGTGAAAGTCACCAGAACGTGTCAAAATCTAGCTCCCCCAAATACTTTGCTCATTAATATTTTCCTTACAATATGCATAACCTTGTTCTAAAAATGAATCAAAGAACTGTGGGGGAATAAATGTATTTGAGAGTGGTATGCAGAATCTTTTTCAGTTGTTTGGGCTTCTGAAAATAATAAAATGCAGATGAGGGAGATCTGCCATAACTGTTAAAAAAAGAAAACCTTTTGGGACGGCCAAGATGGCAGACGCATTCTCACGAGCTTCCGCCTGCCTGCGCTGAGGTGCTGCTCTCCTAGATGCTGGTGTGCATGGAGAGGTGGCCCTGACAGCGGCACGAGTGCTTAGCGATGCCCTGCATCCCACGGAGCATTCTCCCGCAACAGAGACCAGGTGTGGTGCGGTTCTAGTGTGACCACATGATCGAACTGTGGCTCTGTCAAGATGGGGGCCCAGGTATGATGGCTGAGCCCGGGCATGCCTAACTGCTGCGAGGGAACCGCTAAGATCCCCAGGAAAAGTGTTTGGGGCAGCGAGAGCCGAGTACGTGGTGGCTGCTTGGGAGCTCTTCTGGGTTGTGGTCCCCCTTAGGACTTGCTGGATGCCCAAGCCCCTGCTGGGAGCATGCTTCAGGATTTGGCTGCTGGGGTCAGACCGGACCCACTGGCACTTGGTGCCTGAATTCAGGGGCCAGTCCTGGGGCCCAAGAACCTCTGGTAAGTACCTGCAGGGATATAGCAGATAGGATGTGAGAGGGAGGATGTTCCCCTCCTTTCCCCCGTGCTGCTGGGAGAAGACCACCTGGGAGGCCTGCCTGTGCCATTGAGGTGAGCCTATAGGGGCCTGTCTGGGTGGGTTCCCCAGTGAAGACATCGGGCCCGTGCCCCCAGTGATGGCCATTCAGGACAAACAGGTTAGACGCCCATCTCTCTATTACTAGGGGCATAAGTGAGTTGCACAGTGAGGGAGGCAGACTATGGAACAGAGACTTGCTTGCAATGCTATGGCCTCGCTGATGGTATCGAGGACGGAAGCCATTGGCCATGACATGGAGGCCCTGGGCCAAGCTAAAATGGCCAAGCACACTGCCCCTGTGGGAGGGGCATGTGGCGGACCTGGGGGAGAGCCCAGTGAACTGGTCTCCCCAAGGCAGAGACAATGCCGCCATCATTTTGCAGGCCATTCAGGACTTGAAGTCAGCGATGGAGGTCAAGATTGGTGAATTTGGGGCCGACGTGACCCTGATGCGTCTGGATCTCCACCAGGTCATTGACAAGGTGGTTGAGGTGGAGGGCCGGATATCCGAATTGGAGGACATGGTGCCCGGGCTTTCAGTGGAGGTGACATGCCTCTCACAGTCACCTGCAACTCTCCATGACCGGGCGTAGGATGTGGAGAACACGGCCCAGTGCCCTGGAGCAGCATTCTCTGGTTTGTCAGATTCCTAGAGGGGGCAGAGGGCACCTTCCCGGAGATTTTTCTGGAACAATGTATCCGGTCCTGGATCGATGGTGCTCGGTTGACCCCCAGCTATCTCTTTGAGAGGGCCCACAGATCACTGGTGCAGAGGCCCCGGCTTGGGGCATCCTCTCGCCCTCTGAGACCCAGAATTCTGAATTAAAAAGACAGAGACGTAATCCTCAAAGGCGCGAGGTAGAAGGGCCACCTTTTACATGACACTGGCCACATTATGATTTTCCTGGCCTATACTCGCCATGATCAAACCTGGCAAAAATCCTACAATCAGGTGAAGCAGAAACTCCACAACCTCAATTTTTCCTATATGCTCCTCTACCCGGCATGGCTGCAAGTGATCTACAACTCAAGGTCACACTTCTTTGAAACCCCGGAGGAGTAATGTTAGTAGGTTGCAACCTGATGTCCCGGGGACTACCACCGTTGAACACCAATTGGGGCCAGAATCTGAACCATAGCTCTAGTGGAAGCCCTGCTGGGGGCCGAGCTATAGAACTGTACATTGCACTCCAGCACAATTGTATCCTGCTGAACTATCTTTTCATCTTGGCTTTGATGAGGTGAGTCGGGCTTATGGTCTTTGCCTTATAACTACATAACTCTCAAGTTTGTTCTGGTTTTATTTATGGGGTTAGGGCCACAGATGCTTCTTTGAGGGGGAATTATAGGGAGGGGGTGTTGTGGGGGATGGGGTTTGTTTTGATTGTTGGGTCAGTTTGGCCATTTATCTTATTTTCTTACTCTCATGCCCAGGCTCATATTCCTTGCACCCTCATGTTGCACCTGGCAGGCCGTGCTATGAGCTCCACTCTGATGCTGTCCTTAGCAAGGGGGGACTATCTGTGTTATTACTTGTCCCTCGTCATTGGCATCCACCATGGTCACTCTGCAGAACTTTACGGCAACGACATGGAAATGTTAATGGACTGCTGTACCTGATTAAGAGAGGTGCTGTATTGCAGGTAGTGCATCTACATTCACAGATTATACTTATGCTCCAGGAAACTCTATTTTAGGGTACCAACTACCCCTTCCTACCAGGGCCAGTTATTCCCAGGGGTCCCGGGGAGCGGCAATTCTCCTTCATAAACACTTGCCATTGGTGGTTTCCAAGGTTTCCTGGGACACTTATGGGAGGTATATAATCCTTGAAGGTTCCTTGGAAGGCAACCTGTATAATTTGGGGTGCGTGTATGTCCTGCCTGTGTTGGCCTAGCCTACTGTGGAGAGCCTTTGGGTGCTCATACTGGCTCTGCCATAGAGAGTGACAATCATTGGATGGAACATCAATGATATTATGTGCCACCAGGATTGGCACAGGTCCACAGTGGGCTCACATAGGTTGGGGAGAGGGCTGGCTACTGGTCTGGTTCTGAGTGACGTGTGTAGGAGCTGGAGTCCTGGTTGCAGACTACACTCATACCTCTGTTGCACATGGGTTGCTGTCCCACATTGATTAATTACTAGTTCTGGCCCTCGACCTTTTATACATCACAGGCTTGGTGATACTCCTGTGGGTGATATCGGATCATGCTCCAGTGTCAGTGTACTTCAGTGTCCCTGACACCGAGCTTTGACCCTTTGGCGTTTGAATGCCTGGTTCCTGATGGAGGAGCGCTTTACTTCCTACTTGGAACTGAAACTCAAGGCATTTCAAGACATCAACAGGGACTCAGTAGACTCCCCTGGAGTGTTGCAGGGTGTCTGAAAGGCCTCCATGCAGGGGGTTGCCCAAGTGATGCCCAGGAGCTCCCGATGGAGCCAATGTTGCGTCAACTGGCACTGGGCAGTGCGCCAACTGTGTCTGGAGGAAGACCTTGAATGCTGGATGGCATATGATGGGGTATGAATGGGGAATAAATCTGGAAAGCTTATCTATTGGTTAGCTACCAAGGACATCAAAACTAGAATTATTCCTCCTGTGTTGGACTGGTCGCTGGTGGGGAGGGCCATTGAGATAGCAACGGCCTTCGCTTAGTATTACGAGGGCCTGTATGCAGAACATGACCGTTTCCCATACGAAGCCGCTGCCCCCCTTGTTGCGGACATGCTGCTGCCCTGTCTATCGCAGTCTGACAGGGACAATCTGGACTAGCCAATCAAGCTTGAGGAAGTGGGCTAGGTGCTATTTGATATTAACACAAGCAAAACTCCGGGACTCAATGAGTTCCAGGTGGAGAATTACCAACGGCTTCTCCCGCCGATCCTTTTCCCTATTCTGAACATGTTCGTGGAAGTGGTCTCAAATTGCCATTTTCCTGTGGAGATATATCTTGCAACGTTGGTAGTGTTTCCCAAGCAGGGATGTCCCCTGGACCGGTGTGCTTCGTATTGTCCCATCTCCCTCATTAATGAAGAAAGCTGGCTGAAAGTTCCTTTAAATACGTATTTTGTCCATATATTTTGTTACAAATCAAAAGATGTTAGCTAACACCAGACCTAAAAATTAGGCTCAGAAATATCCACTGTCGTCAGCTACCAAGAGTCAAATAAAGATATTTTTCCTTGTTAAACCTCACTCGGGAAGGCGTACCATTTCGATGCATTCTCCTGCCAAAATCCATTCGTGGATGCATGGGAACACCCATGCTCCACGCATGGAATCCCTTTTCAATGCAATGTAATGCAAGGCAGAACTATATGTTGTGTTGTGTTACTTTGTACTTACTAAACTTCGCAAAGCTACGCAGAGTGACTTTTTTATGCCTTATTATGAAAAATAATTTTGTACCGGGGTAGCGTGACTTTTGTGGCACAGCCCAATGAAAAATCATAGTAAATCTGCCCCTGGCTCTTTTTCCAAAATTCCATAATGAAGTCTGATTTATCTGCACCTAGGTTAATATGATAGGACATGGATCTGCAAAAGCAGTGACAAACTGAAGGGGATACCTGCATTTACAAAGACAAGAGAAATATGCTACACTAGCCTCTTCAAAAGTCAACCCAGACCCTCAACAAGCACCCACAGACCCTGGAAGAGAGATACAAAAGAAGTATCCACCATCTCTAACAGGCACCCAGCAGCTCCCAGGTGCACCCATTGGTAGCCATGGGGACCCAGAGGCACCCACAAGCATTCAGGCTACCCACAGGCAATCAGTAGACACACAATAGAGTCAATTGTGCTCCAAAGAAGCCATTCCCACATACTGACCCTTGCCCCAATGAGATTAACAACCTCTTGATAGCAAAACCTTCTGTGTTTTCAGTGGCCTTATGTGCTGGTTCTAGAGACAACTAAAAGCTGTACCATTTTCACACAACTTCTGCTGCACAGTATGGCATCAAACTATTGCTTTGTCATTATTTAATGCATACCGCATGATAGGTAGTGACTTCAACCCAGCTTGCCAATTCCGATGCACGCTGATGGACCAATGCAGTTTAGTCTCCTCTGTCCTAAAAAACACATTACAAAAATGTGTAACCTAGAAAGCTAAAGAAGATGAAAACTTAGATAAAGAGCAGCAATCAACATTCTGCTAGAATGTAATTCAGGGAAACAGACACACATGACAATCATTTGAAAGGTCAGGCTTTTATGCTCTCATGGAAATGGGAGGGAGATAATTTTTTGAGTTAAATTGAAAATTCTAAAAGTGCTGAGAAGGGTAACAGGGTTGCATATTTCCAAGATAACGTTCACTATTAGATCTCATTCAAAAAGAACAACGCAGGAAAGTCAGATACTTGCTCTCAAAGTTTATCCCTATGCTTGGAGAAAATTTCAGACTTCAAAGAAGATCAGTGAAACATGCTACACGAGCTTCCTCAGACGTTCCTCTGGAAAACTAAGACACCGACACAGGTCTTGTAAAATCCGTAGGGGCAGATTAACAAGCTCCTTGCGACACTTTTGCGCAACGGCGGTGTAAAAAACGCGGCCTATTTACAACGTGACGCATCGAGGGAGTCACGTTGCAGTTTTAGTGTTTAAGGACCCTTCCCAGTGGATTACGAGGAAACCCTTTGGAAGATAGAAGGTTGGAGAGCCATCCCACCTGTGGATTCCAAAGTACCAGAGTTACCTATCCCAGGGAAGCCGGGTGCATAGGGCTGAAGTGGCGTCGGAAACAGCTGTCTTCAAAGAAATGCCACTGCTGGAAAGCTAAAAAGTGTCCGGTGGAATCTGCAGGTGGATTCTTGAAGGAAGGGACCTGAAAGCAGAGGGGACAGAGTCTGGGTCACTCAGGAGTGTCCAGGGGATCGGTAGACGAATGCCCACCGATGTGGGGTGCTTCAGGTGCGAAGAAGGAGGCCTTGACTCTGCAGCCACGGGGACCAGGAGACTTCGTAGATAACGAGTAGCCGGATACGAGCTGTCTCACGAAGGATGTCGAGTGCTGGGGGTCAGTGTCTGCTGGGAGCACCAACAAACCTTGGCAGCAGCAACCCACGAAGAAGGTCGAGGAAGGTCACGGTCTGGCCCAGCAAGGACCAGGCGACTCACCACAGCAAGGGGAGTCATGGCAGGCCTGGAGCAACCAGGGGAGCCCAAGAAAATAAGTGTTGTCCCTCAAATGGACCCACAGGCCAAAGGCACAGGAGTCGCGAGGGGACCTCTAGCAGTTTCACAAAGTATCAGCTTGCAGAGTACAGAGTGTGAGGAGGCCGGAGTCCTTTGTATGAAATGTGTGCAGAGGTTGGGGCTATCGATAGCCCAATGCACGAAGTTGGGGAACACCAACAGGCATATGCACTTGCAAAAGTACGTGATGCACAGGGGTTCGGGTTATGCGGTTCGGGTTATGCGGAGGGGCAATGGCCTCAAACTTGGTGAGAGGGCAACTCGACATCAAGGAACATAGGAAGCCACCTCCTGTGTTGCTGGAGCCTTCGGAGTCCACAGGAGCTCAGGATCAGCATACCGGTCAGTTGCATTACGGTGCCTGCGAATGCAGGGGAGTGACTCCTTCATCCCAAGGGAGATACTTTCGATGTCCTTGATGCTCCACAGGTCCTGCACGGAGCCTGTATGGTGCATGGGCACAGATGATGCTTTGGACTGAGAGGGAGACGAAGTCGAGCCCAGTCGAAGTCCAGCCAAGTCCAGAGTGTGCAGACGGTCAAAGTTCATTGGTTTCTTGATCAGAATCTTGTCCACGTCGAACCTTGGGTCCTATAGCCAGGTAAGCCCTTTTGTACCCGCGGGAGAGGGTTGGACAGATTCAGGGGAGGGTCAGGACAGTCTGGAGGATACTCCCATGTCCTTTGTTGTGTTTCACGCTAGAGCAGGAGCCAACGGCTCCCAGAACTGGTTTGAGTTGGACTATGCACAGGGACACTAAATTTGGCCTTCGTGCAGACCTTCAGGCACTTTGGAAGTGCACCCACACAGCCCCAATACACTAAATCCTCTCTGGGAGGTGATCACACCTCCCTGTGACAGGATGCTTATTGTCCTGCCTTCTCCTGCTCGAGCTTGGCTCAGCAGCAGGAGGGCAGAAATGTGTCTCTGGTCGGTAGCAACCATTTTGTGCTACCCGAGTCGAGAAGGCTGGTACCAGAAAGACCAGTGACCCCAAGATGGGGGGAATCATACCTCCCACACCGATTACCAGTGTGGAGGTATGATTCCAAGGTGTTTGATACCAAACATGACATGTTTTATTTCAGCTGTTTTCGAGATAGCATTTACCACAAGGATATAATGCACCTCTACCTGTATGTCTGGCTGTGTCACAAACAACCCAGGGGAATGGTCTCCTCTGAAGGCTGCAGAGGGGCTCTGCTCATGCAGGGGCACCCTCTTGCATAAAAATCAGTATCATGCGTTCAGGATGGTCAAGGCCTGCTATAGGGGTAACTTATAAGTTTTAAGTGTAGTGACCTATAGATATAGTAAACCTATACCTAAAGTAAGTGGTGCAAGCACCAGCTTACACAGGCTGCAATGGCAGACCTGTAGTTCCATTTTGCATGTTCTCTCATGGGTGGCATAATACATGCTTCAGCCCATGGGAGCCCTCTGGGGTACCTATGCCCTGGGTACATGTGTACCATTTACTTATAAGGGTACCCCAGTATCCAATCTGGAGTGTACCGAAGTACATGTCATTACATTTTAGGGAGAAAGCAGATAGACTGGGGTCCTGATTAGCAGGATCCCAGTCAGACTAGTCAAGCAAAAAGCGGGAGTAACCATAAGAAGCAGATCCTACTTTCCTACAGTGCACATCTGCGGATGCCATGATGGTGGAATGTCTACAATTGCACGTGCAATCTGGCCTGGAAAATGTCAACATCTGGGATTCTGTGGCTGGGAATTTCTGTGTGGAAAATTAATCATTTACCCACATATTTTGACCTTTGATGCACAAAATCTTTGCTGAATCACGCGCAATGTAAGGACAGCGATTAGAAATAGGTATTGTGAAGTAGACTGTTGCAACTTTATGATGTAGAAAAAAATATTACGTTACTACAGATCCCCATGAAAATAATTTTAGTTTAAAGTCAAACATTGCCACTTTCTGAGTGCAGAGTAGCTTGATTTAGAAAGCATGGACACCATCACAGGGAAAAAATATCACCAATGACTTAGACCGCCGAGTTCCGGTGCAATTACATCAGCAAGTAATAAGTGAAATAACATGGGAGCACGTAAGACAGGGGTTTCATCAGGGAATGCGCCAATTTAATGTTCTGACATTTTTATTTTCTTCAGCACTCTAAAGCTTATGGTCTGGCAAGAAAAGGAGACCTGTCGGCTCTGACACAAACAAGGAGCTGGAAATGTGATTAACTGATTATGCAGAAGGCATCATGTACTTGTCCTTATGAAGTTTGGTATTATTCCCAAGAATGGAGAACTCCAATGTCTTCTATTACAGATGTTTAGGTCATTTCTTGTCATAGAGCGAAGAACAGTTTAACACCAAAAATGATCTACCTGCTGCTACGTGGATTCAAGCATGCCTAGCAATATCTTTAATGGTGCTTCTAAGTTTATCTTCCAATTATTGTAGTATTTAAGGAAGGGTAAAACTTACTTAGCAAAATAAAAAACCCTTCGAAGTACTTGTAATTGTTGTAACAGTCATCAACTGTATATTACAAATGACCCACAACAAAATTATTCAACATGCAATTAATTACATTTTATTTAATTCATATGATTTTTTTATGAAATGTACATACATGCTGTATAGTGAGGTTGTTCTGAAGTGTCCCATGCTTGTGTCAAGGGCAGCGTTTGCCCTTTCCTCTTTTCTCTTACCCTTTGATGCGTGTTCTTGCTAAATTGAGACGGTGACTTGCTGTGATGCAAGGCAGGCTTCACAGGGCAGTTAGTCTGACATTTAAATGTCAGGTGGATGGCTTTTGTTTTTGCTGCTGTTTGAAGGAGTGGAAGCCTCCTATCTGATACATGCGAGAGGTCAGTGCTGTTTGTAGGAGTGAAAGCCTCATATCGGATACATGCGAGAGGTCAGTGCTGTTTGTAGGAGTGAAAGCCTCGTATTTGATACATGCGAGAGGTCAGTGCTGTTTGTAGGAGTGAAAGCCTCGTATTTGATACATGCGAGAGGTCACTGCTGTTTGAAGGAGTGAAAGCCTCATATTTGATACATGTGAGAGGTCAGTGCTGTTTGAAGGAGTGAAAGCCTCATATTTGATACATGCGAGAGGTCAGTGCTGTTTGTAGGAGTGAAAGCCTCATATCTGATACATGCGAGAGGTCACTGCTGTTTGTAGGAGTGAAAGCCTCATATCTGATACATGCGAGAGGTCACTGCTGTTTGTAGGAGTGAAAGCCTCATATCGGATACATGCGAGAGGTCAGTGCTGTTTGTAGGAGTGAAAGCCTCGTATTTGATACATGCGAGAGGTCACTGCTGTTTGAAGGAGTGAAAGCCTCATATTTGATACATGCGAGAGGTCAGTGCTGTTTGAAGGAGTGAAAGCCTCATATTTGATACATGCGAGAGGTCAGTGCTGTTTGTAGGAGTGAAAGCCTCCTATCTGATACATGCGAGAGGTCAGTGCTGTTTATAGGAGTGAAAGCCTCATATCTGATACATGCGAGAGGTCACTGCTGTTTGTAGGAGTGAAAGCCTCATATCTGATACATGCGAGAGGTCACTGCTGTTTGTAGGAGTGAAAGCCTCATATCGGATACATGCGAGAGGTCAGTGCTGTTTGAAGGAGTGAAAGCCTCCTATCGGATACATGCGAGAGGTCACTGCTGTTTGAAGGAGTGAAAGCCTCCTATCTGATACATGCGAGAGGTCCCTGCTGTTTGAAGGAGTGAAAGCCTCATATCTGATACATGCGAGAGGTCAGTGCTGTTTGTAGGAGTGGGAGCCTCATATTTGATACATGCGAGAGGTCAGTGCTGTTTGTAGGAGTGGAAGCCTCATATTTGATACATGCGAGAGGTCAGTGCTGTTTGTATGAGTGGAAGCCTCATATTTGATACATGCGAGAGGTCACTGCTGTTTGTAGGAGTGAAAGCCTCCTATCTGATACATGTGAGAGGTCACTGCTGTTTGTAGGAGTGAAAGCCTCCTATCTGATACATGCGAGAGGTCAGTGCTGTTTGTAGGAGTGGAAGCCTCATATTTGATACATGCGAGAGGGCAGTGCCGTTTGTATGTGTGGAAGCCTCATATTTGATACATGCGAGAGGTCACTGCTGTTTGGAGGAGTGGAAGCCTCATATTTGATACATGCGAGAGGTCACTACTGTTTGTAGGAGTGAAAGCCTCATATCTGATACATGCGAGAGGTCACTGCTGTTTGTAGGAGTGGAAGCCTCATATCTGATACATGCGTGAGGTGGCTGCTGTTTGTAGGAGTGAAAGCCTCATATCTGATACATGCGAGAGGTCAGTGCTGTTTGTAGGAGTGGAAGCCTCATATTGGATACAAGCGAGAGGTCAGTGCTGATCACTATGTGCACAGTTGTGTGTTTGGTAGTGTTGTGGTTGTTGGCAAAGCGCACATCAGGCGTTCCACATTAAGTGACTATGAGGGTACAAGGCACTATACTGGGTGATTAAGCACCCCCTCTTGTACGCTATGTGCTGTGCTGCAAGTACCTATGGAGTAAACCATGTGGGCCCGATTCACAGAACTAACTTAAGACAAAATCCTAAACTTACTACCATTTTGGTATTCACAGAAGGCACTTACTCATTTTGGTATTCACAGAAGGCACTTACTCATTTCGGTATTCACAGAAGTTAGGAGTCCTAACTTTAGGACTCCTAAATGCCTTCCGTGAATACCGAAAGTCTTAAAATTAGGATTTTTCTCAATTTAGTAGTAGTAAAGTTAGGACTCCTAACTTTAGGACTCCTAAATGCCTTCTGTGAATACCGAAAGCCTTAAAATTAGGATTTTTCTCAATTTAGTAGTAGTATAGTTATGACTCCTAACTTTAGGACTCCTAAATGCCTTCTGTGAATACCGAAAGTCTTAAAATTAGGATTTTTCTCAATTTAGTAGTAGTAAAGTTAGGACTCCTAACTTTAGGACTCCTAAATGCTTTCTGTGAATACCGAAAGCCTTAAAATTAGGATTTTTCTCAGTTTAACAGTAGTATAGTTAGGAGTCCTAACTATAGGACTCCTAAACTGAGAAAAATTGTAATTTTAAGACTTTCGGTATTCACAGAAGGCATTTAGGAGTCCTAAAGTTAGTAGTCCTAACTTTCGGTATTCACAGAAGGCATTTAGGAGTCCTAAAGTTAGGACTCCTAACTTCTGTGAATACCGAAATGAGTAAGTGCCTTCTGTGAATACCAAAATGAGTAAGCGCTTTCTGTGAATACCAAAATGGTAGTAAGTTTAGGATTTTGTCTTAAGTTAGTTTTGTGAATCGGGCCCTGTGTTTTTAAGTTATATTCTCAGCCTTATGTGGAAGTCAGCATTCATAGGAGAGCATTTTTGTTGGGATTACACCTGTCATGTCCAACACCATTCATGATGTGGTCTCTGAAAGTAAAACCCTCTTGTCCAGTACGTTTGTATTTCCCTCATTTCTTAACAAATGATGGAGAGGATGACAAAGGACCCAGGACATCTGTTGCAACTTTACTTCTCAAGAAAGGGAAAACGCTCTCTTGACCTCTTCGGGATCTTTTTGTGACCTGTCTTACACTTACTGTTGAACACAGAGCCCACCACACCCCTCTCCCTTCCACCATGCAACAGGGAAAACATATGTTTGCAAAATCCTTCGTATACAGCTACCGAAAGTTCGAGGACAGAGCAGGCTATGGACAGGTGCATGGTCAGGGGGTAAGGTAGAGAGAACTTAAGAGGGCAGAGCTTTGGAAGAAGGTTTGGTGGGACATTGCAAAGTGAGAAGTTTTTTACTTGATTTCTCGTATGGCAATTGTTTGTTTTCATTTCATTTAGCATGCTTATGATATCAGTATGGTACATACATTAACGTTGACACCTGCACTCAGCCTGCAACAAACACTCCGTTTCTTGTCGCAGGCAGTGGGGAATTCTATCCCTCCCCATATGGGTGCGGTGATGGTCGAAAGTGACACCCGAGGGGCTCAACCAGGCCCTCGGCATTAACTATCCGACATCCGATAGCTGTGTTGACAAAGCCTGCAGTCAATTTGATGATTGGATCAGGGGTGAATTAGATCAGATTGCTACCATCACAAAAATAGTTGTCCGCAGAAGTAAACCATCAGCTGCACGGCTTTCCGCTGTACTCCTGGTTCTTAAAAGGGAATGCAAGAAGCTTGAACATCTCTGTCGTAAATCCTATGATCAATGTAGCAGAGGCAACATGCCTTGAAAACCTATCATGTGCACATTAATCAGTCATGCCAAAAATTCTATTTTACGGAAATCTCTGCCTCCAAGAATTCCTCTTGTGTAATCTCTCAGATCATTAAATCCCTTAGATCATTAATGGCTGTTTCAGCCTCCTCATGTCCTTCGGTTGAGAGTTGTGCCACCCTGGCCTCCTCCTTTTCTGAACAGGTGGAAAATATCTATGCTGCTTTTTCATCAGAAGCTAGAAACCATGCACAACTGGAGACATGGCTTGACCTGATGGGTGAAGGTGTTTAGCTTAATCACTTCTGCCCTATCCAAACTGAGGAACTTACGTCTCTTGGCTCCACTGTTGAATCAGGGTCCACAGCGGACCTCATTTCTCCTGCCTTCATGGAGCAGGTATGTGAAATTCATGAATCTGTCCCTGGCTTCCGGATGTGTTCCCTAGCAATGGAAGCATGCCACAGTGGTACCTCTTCTCAAACAACCACTGATCAACCCCTCCAAACAGGAAAACTACTGGTTCATATCATTCCTACCCCTATTCTCAAACATCACTGAGAAGCACATGAATGGGCAGTTGTCCAGCTATGTGGAGGATAATAATCTACTGCATGGGACCCAATCTGGCTTCCACTCCTTACATAGCACTTAATCCACTCTGCTGGCTTCTGAATCAGCTCGTCGGATTATGAATGAGGGGGACTCAGCGGCCATCTTGATGTCGGATCTTAGTGCCGCCTTCGATATGGTGCAAAAAAACACAGTTGATGGACAGAATGCAGAACAATGTCATACATTCACCCCAGTACAGAGATCTGGGCCTAAATCCATCGATTTTTTGCTCACCATGTCGTTCCAGTTTGAACCCAGCCATATGCAAATCAGTCTTGACCCTGTACCTCATGGGAACAGTCCAGCTTGAACTGCCAAGCCAGGTCCTCCCTGGACTGGAAACAAGCATCCTAGGACCGGTTTCGGGGTTTCACCCCTCTTCAGCCAGGATAGCTTGATTCCAGTGGCATGGAGAGCAAGGGACCCACGTCTGGGCATACCCTTCCCACTCGGGGTGACAAATGCAAAAGACGTGGGACCCGTGCTCACTACGCCACTGGAGTCAAACCGGTCCAGGGAAGACATGGCTTGGCAGTTCGGGCTGGACTGTTCCCATGAGGCACAGGGTCAAGACTGATTTGCATATGGCCATGTCTGAACTGGGGTGGCGTAGTGGGCAAAAGAACGATGGATTTAACCCAGATCTCTTGACTGGGGGAGAATGTCTGCATTGTCAGCATTCCGTCCATCATTTGTTTGTTGTAACGCTTTTCGCCCTAAGTGGGATGGGTATTCCCAGACGTGGGACCCGTGCTCACTACGCCACTGGAGTCAAGCTATCCTGGCTGATGGCGGCTGATAGCCAGAAACCGGTCCTAGGATGCTTGATTCCGGTCCAGGGAAGACATGGCTTGGCAGTTTGGGCTGGACTGTTCCCATGAGGCACAGGGTCAAGACTGATTTGCATATGGCCATGTCTGAACTGGGGTGGCGTAGTGGGCAAAAGAACGATGGATTTAACCCAGATCTCTTGACTGGGGGAGAATGTCTGCATTGTCAGCATTCCGTCCATCATTTGTTTGTTGTAACGCTTTTCGCCCTAAGTGGGATGGGTATTCCCAGACGTGGGACCCGTGCTCACTACGCCACTGGAGTCAAGCTATCCTGGCTGATGACGGCTGATAGCCAGAAACCGGTCCTAGGATGCTTGATTCCGGTCCAGGGAAGACATGGCTTGGCAGTTCGGGCTGGACTGTTCCCATGAGGCACAGGGTCAAGACTGATTTGCATATGGCCATGTCTGAACTGGGGTGGCGTAGTGGGCAAAAGAACGATGGATTTAACCCAGATCTCTTGACTGGGGGAGAATGTCTGCATTGTCAGCATTCCGTCCATCATTTGTTTGTTGTAACGCTTTTCGCCCTAAGTGGGATGGGTATTCCCAGACGTGGGACCCGTGCTCACTACGCCACTGGAGTCAAGCTATCCTGGCTGATGACAGCTGATAGCCAGAAACCGGTCCTAGGATGCTTGATTCCGGTCCAGGGAAGACATGGCTTGGCAGTTCGGGCTGGACTGTTCCCATGAGGCACAGGGTCAAGACTGATTTGCATATGGCCATGTCTGAACTGGGGTGGCGTAGTGGGCAAAAGAACGATGGATTTAACCCAGATCTCTTGACTGTTTGTTGTAATGCCTTCGATATGGTGTCGCACAATATTCTGCTGAAGGGGCTTTGGAATTGTGGAATCAGCAACACTGTGTTGCACCCTTGTCCTCTTCCCTCTCACGGCGCACCTTTCAGGTTTCTCTGAAACCTTTTAAGTCCAAGGTGCGCCCCCTGCAGCAGGGAGTCCCACAGGTCTCTTTACTCAGCCCAGCTCTCTGTGATGTTTATGACCACCCTTTGGCGGAGGTCATTGAGCGACTCCAGTTTTCTATTATTTCGTATGCAGATGACACACAAATTGTCATCACTCTGTGGCAGAACAGCGACAACATGGCCTTCTCCCTTTGTGAATGCCTATCCGAAGTAGCGGCATGGATGGACTCTAACTGTCTGAACTTAATGCGGGGAAGACAAAGGTTGTGGTCCTAGGCAAGCTCATTAACATCTGGTCCAAAGTCTGTGTGCCCGACGACCTAGGTCCTCTACCTGTATGTAAGGTCAAGGTTAAAAACCTTGGCATCTGGTTTAACGCTAAACTATCTTTTAATGCTCAGATCACTGCCCACGCAGGGAAGTGCTTCGGGATGCTGAGATCACTAAGGAAAGTCCTCCATCTCCTACCAGAGGCCGCCCAGAAAACTTTGATCCTGGCACTGGTGAGATCCAGGTTGGACTATTGCAGCGTCTATATCTGGGTGTGTCCCAGGCTCATCTGAATTGACTACAACAGGTCCAGAACACAGTGGATCAGGCATTGTTAAAGCTCCGTAGGTGGGCCTCTATGAGACCTATGCTGCGGAAACTACAAGGCATAGAGTCCATTTTAAAGCACTCTGTTATTGCTTTAAGGCTCTTTCCTACCCAAGTTCCTCATTAGATTCAGCTGATGGTCAAACAATATGTGCCCACTAGAAACATGAGATCAGCTGTAGCCAGGGCACAAGTCCTAAAAAACCGAAGTAGGGGGACTAACCTAGTAAGACAAAACGGCGCACGACATTACGGCGTGCAACATAACGGCGCGTGACATCACAGCGCACGACATGAAGGCGCACGACCACTGCACACGAAATTACGGCGCACGACATCACAGCGCATGACATAACATATGGCATCCCAGGAATTGACATCATAGAAAGTGTCATCACAAGCCACGACTTTACAGGAATTGGCATCACAAGAAGTGACATCCGATCTAAAGCCCTCACATATATGTTTAGCAGGTCTATCATGTGTATGTTTGAGCGCATTGCAAGGATAATAGCACAGTGAGCTATGGAAAATGATATGTGACTTCTACAACTTGAAAACCCCCAGTTTTATGTAACATATCCTGTACATTCATTTACAAACTTATTTAATGTATTGAACATGTAATATACGCGTGCTGATGTAAAGCGCTCTGACACCCTGCATTGGGATGAGTAGGGCATTGCAAGAAAAAATAGTGGTACTCAAATTATTTCAACGCCTCCCCAGGTGTAGTAAGCTCTATATAAATGCAATTTGCTGTGGTACATACTGGGAAAGACCAACACATCTGACATTCTTATAGTGCATGCATATCTCCTAAACAGGGACTGAACAAAGCTGCCTTTCTTAAGTATGTGTGAAGTGCTAACCTGTGTTTCCCCTCCGCTTCATTTGCATCTACGTGTGAGGCTCCTGACTGCTCCCAGCCAAGAGACTCACAAAAGGAGGCCTGATGACCCCTCAAATTCGGCCTTTGTTATGGGCCCAGCAGGAGTCTTAAATAAGATAGCCCGGTCCCTACCTGCACATTGTTGCTTGTTGCAGATGGAAAGCAGACAACGTGCAGGCGCTGCTGACAGTGTCCCGGTGTTTGGAAATTGCACCAGGACGAGTTCAGCAAATTATTCAGTGGGGCCCAAATTCTTGGCAGGGTGGACGGCGTTCACCCTGTGAAAATAGTGGGTGTGCGCCCTCCACCCGCGTGTATCCCTGACTAATGCCCTTCCTATAGCTGAACAGGCCATTGTCCCGAAATTCAAAATGGCCAGAGAAGGAGGCAGTTCATTTGGTGTCCTAGCTCCTTTAGCCTGGAATACCTGTGGAAATTCAGCAAGCCCCATCAATACTCCTATTCAGAAAGAAGTTGAACACCTGGCTTTTTGGCTTAGAGTGAGCATTTCCATCAGACTGGGTAACCCTGTGTCTACTGTGTCAGCACCCTAGCGCTGGGAAACTCAGCAAGGAGTAGCCATGCGCTTTACAAATCACAAAAAACAAAGCATTAGACCCCTGAAAAGAAAGAATGCTCTTTCTCTTGAATCGCAGCAATAGGAGAAAGCTGTGCCCCTCCCCGCTTACAATTTCACTGGCTGGAGCATTGAGAAAACCATTTAGATACCTTGAGAGTCACACAAGCAATTTGCAATTTTATAGCGCTACACAGCTGCGTCTAGGGGATTGGACTTGTGATATTACCGAAGGTCTTTGCAAAATGACTAAACATATACACAAACGAGACTTCAGGCATCATCCTATGGTACAAAATATCACTGAACCTCATTCTCAGAATCATAGGGTTTTACAGATATTTAAGTGGCCAGTATAAAACAGATGGCCAGTGACACTGTGACATTCCCATATAAGAAAAGAAATATAGTTCCTTTTAGTAGTCTTCATTTTGCCCCTCTTGAGCCGCATAATATTCTCATATGAAAGGCAAGGGATGGCGGTTTAAATGGCAAAGATGGCGGATGTCCATACCTAGACCTCCAAGCTATCGACCCTTCCGGACCAAGCGTCAACACATTTTTGGCCCCTGGGGGAAGTGAGGGTTACATGCCAGTCTTCCCCCAGGGTACTTCGTGCAAGGACCAGAGGACAAGGCGGGGATCGGTCTAGCTAGCGGAAGGGGAGGGCTTAGTTTAGGCTACATAGGGGCAAGAGAGACGGACCCTGCCTCTTCCTGACACCGAACACCACTGGGGAGGGGTTGTGTGTACAGGGAAAAGTTAGTGAGGAGAGGTTAGTGACTGCGCAGCGGGAGTGTTCCCGTGGGAGGCCCTGCAGGGAAGCGGTATAGTTAGGAGGGCTGTGGGTGTTTGTTTCCACATTAAAAAGTATTGCAAGGGTGTCTGAGGCCTACCTGCCATATGGCGGCTAGTCCGGATTCTGAGGCTGTGAGGGCCGCGTTGGTCACGTTGGGCGAGGCGGGCAGGGCAGACCTCCTACAGCTGGGCGTCCTCGTCCAGGCCTGGGGCGGGATACGCCACTCAGCGCCTGCCACTTTGATGGGGGCTGCGGCAGTGGTGGCGGCTTGCCAAGATGAGCAGCCGTCAGATGATGAGTCGTGTGTGGGCAGGGGGGGGCATGAGGAAAGAGCCAGAAGAAGCGAAGCGCGGGGGCCAGAGGATAAGCTTCCCTGTGTGGCTCCAGTCGCCTAAGCGACCCGCGGTGTGGCAAGGGGCGGGGCCTGCACCGGCCTGCCTCGCAAGCGGCCGGCCCCGAGTTTGTGCAAGATTCGAATGAGGGGTAGGGGGCAGCAAACATGACAGGGAACGGCCCGTTGGACCTCTCTATTCCCCCTATGAGCAATGCAATGAGGGAACAGGAGGCAGGTGAGGCACCGGGGCCTGCAATTAAAAAAGTGAAATGGACTAAGGCAGGGCCTAGGGCTGGAGCTTTTGAAGGGAGTGGGACCCCTCCTTGCCTAGGGGAACTCAAGACAGGGAAGGTGGGAGAGGGCACGGGGGTCAGGTGGGGGAGGGGCGCAGGATCAGTTGGGGAAAGTAGGGCCCGAGATGGACCTGGGGGCCAAAATCAGGGAGCACATGCTAATGGTACAGCTTGAGGAGAGATGGGCCCTTCTTTGTGAGGAGAGGGAGAGGGCAGGGGCACTGGCTGCAGCAGAGGTTCGGCACAAGAGGATGTCTCTGGGAAGGGGTTCTTCCCCCCTTTGGCACAGGAACCCAGGGCAGGAGTCTGGGTTTAGGTGGGGAGCGGCAGGTGGGCCAATGGGTGTGGGTTCCGGAGTGGACAGATACAAGTTGTAGTGCAGGGATAGCCAAGACGGCTGCAGGGCCCAGTGGTGTTCGGGACCCCCAGGATGGAGCAGCTTGGTGGGTAGGGGGGCAAGACCGGCAGGAGGGGCCGGTAGAAAGGTGGCGACTCTGGCGGGGAGCAAGACGGCCACAGGACGCTGGCCTGAAGCAGTAGGGGGTCCGCTGTGGCCTACCCTCCGGCTAGGGCACACGCACAAGGATGTATGGCCACTGGAGGCCCGGCGAGGTCAGAGCAAATGAATGTGAGAAAGGAGAAAGCGTGTGCGGAGCTTGGAGATGCGGCAGAGCTGGTGCTGGATTATGACGATGAGAGTTACGAATGGGAGGAAGGAAAGTTGAGGGATGAGGATGATGAGGCGGGGAGAGTGGAGAGGACAACCAGTGTCTTACAGGGCACTGCCAAGGACACGGGGAGGGCCAGGCGTGAAGAGTCGCAAAGCGGTGGAACACGACAAAGAGACAAGGCAGTCAGTGATGGAGTGCTGCCAGGTTAAGATTGGCTGGTGGGCTGCATGGGAAGGGGGGGGATTTAGGGGTGAAGAAAGCCAGCAGGTCAGTGGGGGTAGGCGATGGGGTGGTGGATGAACTGAAGCAGGTGCGGCCGGACACAGGGGCAGCGCTGCTGTAGCACAAGACGGGGCTAAGAAGATGGTGGGGGCAGGTGTCCTGACGGACAGTGCCGTGGGGGCAGAAGGTAAGGAGGACAAGCCTGAGCACAAGTATAACAAAAAGCTGCCATACATGGGCTGGCGATGCCGCTGGGATCCCACTTGTCAGAAAAGACGAAAAGTAGGATCTAGAGACACGAGTATGTTGATGTCTTCAAACTGCTGCACAGGGATATCCAAGCCAAGAAGGGTCCCAAAGAAGAGGAGCTAACAAGACGGCCAAGAGTTCCCATTAATATGGAAAACTGGACGTCAGCCTTTCTGATTTATGCAAGCATATACTGCAAAAAGCATTTGGATAGGGCGATAGCTTTGCTTTGCTTAAATACATAGACATCATCCGCAAGGTGCAGATGCATTTCGGGGAGTTCGCTTGGTTGAGCTATGATGAGGAGTTTAGGGCCCGGGTTAACATTAACCCAGATAAACCATGGGGGAAGGTGGATTTGGAGCTATGGATGCAGTGGATGTCAACCACTCAATCCTTGGCAGCCACACATACAGCTAGTGGACTGCCGGTGACTTACTGGCCCTTTCAGCATCGCCCGCCCCACAGGGGGCAGGCGGACCAGGACACCAAGGGGCGACTGGACCAGGATACCAGCAGAAACTGCCGGGACCCACTACAGTGCCTGCTGGAACTTCAATAAGGGATATTGCTCAAGACACCCCTGCAAATTCAAGCACGAATGTTCCAAATGCGGGGGGGGCACCATCCCATCACACAATGCTTCACTCTGGCAACCCCAGCAGAGCAGTGGAAGGCAACCAAGGGGAGGGGGCAGTCTGGTCCAAAGGGCCCCTAGGCCAGTTAGACTTGAGGCCATGGGACCATGGCTCTCGATTTACCCAGAAAAAGAAGCTGCGTTGCAGTTACAGTGGGGGTTTACAGAGGGTTTCCGTATTGGGTATCAAGGCCCGAGGGGGTGCAGATGGTCAGACAACTTGAAGTCCGCAAAACAGTTCTCACAGGTAGTAGAAGCCAAAATAGCGATGGAGGTTGCGGAGGGGAGGACCACAGGACCATTTTTTGAGTGGCCTTTGGCTGATCTAATCAGCTCTCCCCTGGGGGTGGTGTCAAAGAAGGAGCCAGGAGAATACAGAGTGATCCACCACCTATCCTGGCCAGAGGGTGGCTCTGTAAATGACTTCATTGCTGAAGAAGACTCGAGAGTGTTGTACGCCTCGGTGGATGATGCCATCCACCTGGTGTGGGGCTGCGGGCGAGAAGCGGAGATGGCAAAGTGTGATGTCAAATCGGCTTTTCGACTGCTGCCCATTCACTTGTGGATGTCCCACTACTCAGGATGCAATTTGGGAGTGCCATCTATGTTGAAAAGGTGTTGCCTATGGGGTGTGCCATCCCACATGACTTATTCGTGTTGTTCAGTACCTTTCTGCAATGGGTTTTCACCAGGATTTTGGGTCACAAGGGAGTTTCACACTACCTGGATGACTTTTTGTTTGTGGGGACCAAAAGGTCCAGAGACTGTGGGCAGGCACTGAGACAGTTTGAAGAGTTGATGCAAGAATTTGGGGTGCCCTTGGCACCGGAGAAAACAGCTGGGCCCAGCTGTGTGCTGACTTTCTTGGGCATCAAATTGGACGCGGTGTGCTGGATAGCTTGTTTACCCAAAGCAAAAGTGGAAGAAATGCAGAATTTCCTGCTACAAGTGATGGGGGAACGACGGATTGAGTTGAGGACAGTACAGAAGATTTTGAGATTTTTGAACTTTGCTTGCAGAGTGGTCAGAGCAGGGAGGACTTTTTGTAGAGAGCTCGGCAATGCCATGTCTGAAGCGTTACTGCCACACCACAGGGTGCGAATTTCAATGGGTGTCAGGGCGGATTTGGGGGTTTGGCAGACATTTCTGGACCATTTCAATGGGGTACCCTTGGAATTCCTGGAGCAAAACACAGTCTGGCAAGTTTACGGGTTTCGGGCTGTTCTGGGATGGGCGATGGTGCGAGGAAACATGGACGGAGCATTGGCTAAAACAAGGGTGGAGCATTGCCTACCTGGAGTTCTTCCCACTTCTGGTGGCACTGGTGGTATGGGGAAATGAACTGCAGAACAGGTCAGTTTTGTTTAATGTAGACAACATGACGGTGGTGGAGTTAGTGAACAGGCAGAGAGTGAGAGACCTGGGGCTGCTGCAACTGTGTGATGATTTATGCTTGTGTGTCTGCGTCTCAATGAGGTCTTTAGGGCCAGACATGTGTCAGGGGCCAGCAATGATATCGCTGATGCATTATCTCGTTCGCAGTGACAGCGGATCCAGAGCCTGGCACCAGGTAAAGAAAAATGCAAGACAGAGCTGCCAGAGGACATCTGGGCATGGGGGGAATGAGAGTGATTGGTTTGGTTGAAAATTCCCTGGCTGATTCGACCAGAAAAAGTTATTGGCTGGCATGGAGCGAGTTTGGAGATTTCATGGGCATGTCTTTGGAGGTGCTGCATATAGATTGGCGAGTCGCTTAACAGAACCTTTGCGTTTTGTGCGTGGATGCATCGACAAAGGCTTGTCACACACGACCATAGTTGGCAAACTGGCCAGTATATCGTTCTATGGCAAACTGTACTTGGGTTTTGACCCTGCCAAGGATGAGGTATTGGGCAAGATGTTGAAGGATTGGGGCAGGGAGCGGGGGGGGGGGGTGGGAAGGTGGTGCTGTGGGAGGCAGTTACATTTGAGTTGTTACAAGAGTTGTTGGGTGTGATACCATTGTGCTGTTATGACCAGTTTGAGGTCGTATTGTTTAAACTGTGCATGGTGTGGATGTTTTTTGGGGCATTCCAGGTCTTGAAGTTGGTAGGAACAGCACGCAAGCATGGGGTCCAATATGAGGAAGTGCGTTTGGATCACGGGCAGCTGGGGATATGGTTGAGGTCATCCAAGACGGATCAGTCAGGGAAAGGGCGCTGGGTATGGTTGATGGAGAAATGTTGTAGCAAGGGTTGCCTGGTCCAAACTTGGCACCATTTCATCACGCTGTCGGGTAGGTGCGCAGCCGGGGTTTTCTGTCATGCCACAGGTAGCAGGGTGACAGCTTATCAGTTGCTGGCAGTCTTAAGAATGGTGTTGGGGAACTGGGTCGGAACCCGGCTAATATTGGTATGCATTCTTTTAGAATAGGGGCAGCAACAGCGGCAATGCGTTTGGGGTGGTCCTGGGGTAGAATCCGGCAGATTGGGAGGTGGAGGTCACGCTGCTGTGAGAGCTATGTGAGCAAATAGAAGGAAAAGGGCTGTTGACTGGGGGGTAGGGGGTTATTGCAAGGGAAGCTGAACCTGATCTAATAGTTTCATTTCCACCGCAGGATGCGTGAGAGGATCAGGAATCAAGACGGTTACCTGGATCGTGGGACACCCATTTGTGTACTGTGCAGTGAAATACACGGACCAGCAGGTGTACGGACGTAACCTGGGATTGAGGAGCAGCCACCATGAGGTTATCTGGTGGGGAAAAGGCGGAATGCAATGGGGATCCCTGCTTCCCTGGTTGACAAAATTGGTGCCTCAGCGAGGCTGTCCGGACATGCTGTTAATACATCTTGGGGAAAATGACCTGTTACGCCGATCTGAACTTGCATTGCTGCATGATATGCAAAGGGACTTGGCAGCCATACGGAGGAATTTTTCGGGCACATATGTAGTGTGGACTGAGCTGGTACCGCATAGAGTATGGAGGGGGGAAGTTTAGCACACAGCAGTTGATAAGGCCCAGCGAAAATTGAACAGGGCAATGAGGTTTTTCTGCCAGTTGCAGGATATCAAAGTGATTTTTCATATGGGGATGAAAGAGGAGGAGGCATGCCTGTTCAGGGATGATGGGGTGCATCTTTCGCGGATGTGGAATGCATACTATAAGATGGAAATGCGGGACGCAGTAAGCAAGCTATGGAATGAATCAATTTGGTGCTGGAGGGCTGACTAAGGGGCGAAAGGTGCACAGCCATGGGGGGAGCAGGCAACTACCCTACGGGGTTAGCCTGGTTGGCGGTACTTTGGAGGGGTGGTGAGTCACAGACAGGCACGACACCCCTCGAGGAGGGGAGAGTGCACAAGTGACTGATGGCGGGGTGCGGGATGCAATGAGAAATGGAAGAAGCTTCAAGGATGGATGATTGGATGATTGGAGGAAGATTGAAGGAGAGTTTGGGGTTATATGGAACAAGGTCAGAGTGTGAAATGGAGAAGGGTGAGGACAACATGGTGAGTTGCAAATGGCGCAGGGAGACTGAGATAGTAACGGTTGTTAAAATGTTGATTTGAATTAAGTTTAACAGTATTGAGTTGATTTAATATGTGCAACCTGGTCCTAATAACTGGCTGTTTACTCTTACATGGTCTGGAGTGTGGTTTATTGCATGAAACCACGTCGCCCAGGGTCCCCCATCCTCAGGCGATTTCTGAGACCCGCAGCTGCACGGAATCCTGCGAAGCAGTGGCCCCACGGAGACCAACTCGAGAGTGTGCAGACTACAGCCGCTGCAGACACTGGGCTGCGGAACCCCTCCCCCCCCCCGCTAGCACCGGGGCTGGGATACATTGTAAAAAAACGCACTTCGTATCTGCGCACAGGCTGGAGCACTACAGAGCTGGCACCAGCATTGAGGTGGGCAGCTGGAGCCGGGCGGCTCCCGCAACACCTCAGCCTCCTAGGCAGCGGGCCGAGGAGAACGCTTGAAGGCCGTCTGGTCCATGGCCCCAATATGGGAGGTGGGAAACGGATCCCTTTCTACACAGTGCTACGAACACCAGTAAGCCCTTCCACTAGGGTGACCAACTGGCATTGGTGCAAATTCAGGACGGTGAGTGTAAAAATTCAGGACAAAGGGTCAAAATTCAGGACACAAATTCAGGACAGGAGGTCAAAATTCAGGACAAAACTTCAGGACAATAGATAAGTTTTACAGACACATCATAGGAGGTTGCGCAATAGTAAGCCCACATATTCAACCATTTGCAAACCTATCCATCATGTATCCTTCCATCTATCATTTCACTCATCCTTTCACTCATCCATCCATCATCCATCCACCCTATCCATCTGTACACTCATCCATCCACTCTTCTACCCATCCATCCATTCACTCATCCATCCAGCCATTTACCCTTTTACCCATCCAGCCATCCTTTCAGTTACTCATCCAGTCACCCAGGCACTCACCCTTCCACCCACCCATCCACCCTTTCAGTCATCCATCCATCCTTCCTTTCTCTCTCCATCGACCCTTTCACTTAGCCATCTTTTCTTCCTTCCTTCCACTCATGAATCCATCCATTGACCCTATCACTCATCCATCCTTTCTCTCATCCATCTATCCCTTCACTCCTTCACTCATCTATTCATCCTTTTGTCCATCTACCCTCCCTTTCACTCACTCATCCATCCTTACATCCACCCTTTCACTCATCTGTCCATCCATTCACCCTTGCACTTATCAATTCATCAATCCATCCATCATTTCACTCATCCATCCACTCACTCATCATCCACCTTTTCACTCATCCATCCTTTCACTCATCCATCCACCCTTTTACCCATCCAGCTACCCTTCTACCCATACATCCAGCGTATTTACCTTTTCTCTCATCCATCCTTCCACTCACTTATCAATCCATCCATCCATCCTCTCTCATTCTCCATCTATTCAATCTTTAATTCACCCATTCACCCTTTCACTAATTCATCCAACCATCCACCCATCCCTTCACTTACTCACTCGCCCACCTTTCCATATTCATTTTGAGCTGATCCTTTTTGAGAAGAGGCCCATCAAGAACTTCACCCTCGCTGCAGGAGCCATTCCAGGACTGGGGCAGAAGCCACCCAGGGCGGAGACCGGATCCACCACAGGGGGGGCAGGAGCCATCACTGGGGAGGGGGGGGCAGGAGCCATCACAAGAGGAGGAACAGGATCCACCACGGTGGGCACAGGGGTGGGCATGCAGTATTCAGGTACCATCTTGGCCCTTCCAGGGTGGGGGTAGGTCTCCCTCCTGGACAAGACAACGAGAAGACAAGCTCTCTTTCTAAAATGTTAGTTTTGCCACCCCACACTGATGTACAGATACTCCAAGAGAACTGCTTTAACGGTGGCATGGCGGGAGGTGTCCCTTGGCTAGAGGAAGGACACGATCTGGTGTGGCAGAGGTGCACCAATCACACCCATGCACCCTCTCCCCACCTGCTAGAAACTACCTATATTGCTCACATCCCTTGCGGGGGGGCTCTCACCATTAATGCCCCCTGTTGTGCTGGGCTGCTACTCTCAGTCGGCCCCTTCACAGACCATCTTGCCGCTCAGCCGGAGCATGGTGACAGTACCGGATTGAGTGACTGTGACGACCTTCGGTTCCTGGGGGCACGAAACAGATGGAGGGTCACAGCCTCCTTCATCCATGGTACAAACTGCTAGCGAAGAACTGTGCACTCAGTATCTCCCCCCCCTGTTCTTTAAAATCAGCACCCCGAAGCGCATCTGGGTTGGGCTCTGCAGGGTGCGAGGGGTGGTACTAGATCCCTGTGGAACACAGCGAGGGGGTCCCTGGGCTGGGGGAATACACAGTCTGGCATAACAGAGATGCAACAACAACATGAGGTGCCTCTCCCCCCCCCACCAATCCCCCGGGGAACAATTACATAGTGCACTAACATCCCTGGTGGTGAGCATCTACCATTAGCGGTTCACAGGCACTCCCTTGCTTCGGCTCCTGCACCACGACCATAAGGTGGCCTATGGAAGGGCATAGTGCAAACACCCCACAAAAACTGTACCACCTTGAGAGGAAGATTGGATTTGCCACGCGTAAGCTCCCTCCTGTTAGGTGACTTTTAGCGAGACGGTGACATCTGCTCCCTTGCACCCGGAGACTTCTGGGGCCCGTCATACCACCACCTGTATAGACATTCACTACACCACAACTCCAGCTGCCCCGGTTAACCCTATCCTGCCCCGCCCCAGAACGCACCAAAATGGGTAGACTGCAATCGACAGCACCCCTGCAGGAACAGGGGACACGACCTCCCCCAGCCACTATCCCGGACACCCCAATCCAGGGTGAAGCATCCCACTCCTGGCACCCGATAAACTTGGCAAGGTACTCACTCCCATAGAGAGTTCCCGACTATCTATGGAGACCAAACTCGGCTCCCTGGTCATGGAGCTAAGTTTCTTGCGTGATGACCACCGCAAACTAGCAAATAGAGTCACAGACGGGGAAAAGACACTGGCCTCACTACACTCGTTGGCCATAGATAACCAGTGAGTGAGTCAGGGCCTGCAAGACCGAGTGCGCCTCCTCAAGGGGAGGGCGCAGGACACTGATGGATGTTAGCATAGTAGCAACATACAAATCTTAGGTCTGCCGAAGGGGGCGGAAGGATGCGATCCATAATCCATTAACATATTTCGAAACCTAGTTTAAGTCATTTGTTCCCACTACGGACCTTACCACCTTCATCTCCTTTGAGAGGGCCCACTGAGTGCTGGCTCAGCGCCCTCCTCTTGGAACACTCCCGCACCCCATGCTGGCCAAACTTTTACACTTCAAGGAATGAGATACCAACTTGAGGTCTGCCAGAGTGTCCGGTCCCTAAAAGCTCGAGGACAATGTCATATTATTCCACGACTACACACAAGCAGTGCAATGGCAGCGGTCCTCCTTCCTGGATGTCAAACGAAGGCTCAGACAGTTGAGTGTTCAGTATTCCAGTGTTATTTCCAGCCCATCTCTAATTCCTTGCAGATGGCAATTCCCTCTTCTTTACCAACCCCAAAGATGCATGGGATTGGACAGACAAACACCACCAAGTATCCCCCTACAGCAGTAGCGGGGTGGACCATTGCCCCCCAGCTGAGGAGGAAATGGCAGAACAGAACACGCCATGGAATCTCTCCAAGACTCACACCACAAAGTCCCCTGCCCTAAAGCAAATTATAGAGGATCACCACTGAGCTATCCATACGGTGGCTTCTCTGGGGCCCGGAACTGGGATCACAGATGATTAGAGAGGCCCACACATTTTCACCTCGGAACCAGCGAAGTGACCACCGTTTTCTGCATCTGAGCCGGAATAAAGGGAAGGATCTTCATAATCATCTTAAGAGTAAAGATGACGGCAGAGGTTACTGCATTGACCTGATCAACGTAAGACAGTTTATCATTTAGGAGAACACCCAGATTCTTTGAAGACCTGACAGGAGAAGGAAGTGAACCTAGTTCCGACCGCCACGATTCAGGGGACCAAAAGGATGGCTGGGCCCCAAACGGCAACACCTCCGTCTTACCAGAGTTGAGTTTGAGGAAGTTCATAGCCATCCACATATTAACTGCCTTCATACTGTTGCAGAATCTAGCAGCGACACTTGTGTCCTCCGTAGCCAACGAGATGACGATTTGCATGTCGTCAGCATAACTCGTCAAGGCAAAGCCAAATAATCGTATCAATTCTTCTAAGGGGGTGACATATATGTTAAAGAACGTCAGGCTAAACGAAGACCCCTGGGTGACCAAGCAAGGAAGAGAGTAAGAAGGAGAAATAAAGTCACCTGGGGGCATATTATCAAGAAACTGCGTTAACTTTATCACCGCTTTAGCGGCAGAAAACTGCTGCTAAAGCGGCGATAATGGGCTTGATAATATGTCCTAGAGAATTCCAATAGAAGCCCATGTTCTGGTGTCAACATGGGCTTCTATGGGAATTCCCGTTGGCATATTATCAAGCCCATTATCACCGCTTAAGCAGAAGTTTTCTGCCGCTAAAGCGGCGATACTTTTAACGCCGTGCTTGATAATATGCCCCCAAGTCGTACCAATTGCACACGGTCCTTGAGAAAAGAGTTGAACAACTCCCAGGCTGATCTGGTCACCCCACTCCTGCCAAAGCGCTCAACCAGCAACCTGTGATTCACGGATTCAAAGGCTGCTGACAGATCAAGCAGGATCAGGGCAGCTCTTCTCCCAGGATCAAGTGACATCGTGGTCTCCTCAGTAGCTTTAATAAGGGCAGTCTCCGTACTGTGCCCAGCATGAAACCCAATGGGGTGACATCCAGGAGATTGTTGGTATGACTATACTCAATCAATTGTTTATTCAGGACCTTTTCAATGGTCTTATAAGGCAGTGAAAGACAGGAAAAGGGGTGATAGCTGCTTGAGTCTCGTTGATCAAGCAAATGGTTTTTAATTAAAGGCAAAACTGAAGCTTTCTTCCAGGCTGAAGGAAATAATCCTGAGTGGCACATCACCTAAAAGATATCTGCCAGTTAAGGCTCAATAATCTGCGAGGATTGCAACCCTAGGAGAGCAAGGGTCACACAGCGAACCCGATTTGGAGGTTTTAATCAGTTTAGTAACCTGAGCCCTGAATGGTGGGATAAAATGGCTAAGCGAGGTGTCCATATCAGGTTGTTTGGAAAATTGCATGACAGAAGAAGATACAGATCTGAGAAAATAACATTTTTTGTTAACATCTTCAACTTTGAGACAGAAAGCCTCAGCCACAATATTACAGAAAGATTGACTGCAATATTGTGCCATGGACTATGTGTTGGTGGTAAGTTTTTCTACTGTAGCGAACAATTGTTTTGAATATTTTGCAGCTGTCTCAATCTTCGAAAGTCGATTTTTCCTTACGAATTAACATCTTATATTTAGATTAGCAGATCTTATATTTAGCCTGTTTTGAATCGCAATAGCCAGCTCTCCATCTTTTCTCCTGCCACCTGCAGGCCTGTTTAAGGGCCCTTAGGTCATCATAAAACCATGGGGACGATGTATGATCTCTCTCAATCTTGGTCCATTTCACAGGTGCCAGGAACATGGTAGCGGAGTCTAACTAGTATGTATAATGTCTCAACATCTTTTGATGGCCTTGGAAGAGTGTTTTCTAACAATTGGGAAAGTGCTGGCGCTTGGATCTTGTGCCATGCATGTGAGGAAATCCAAGACGGACCAGCTAGAGGTCTTTGCACTGTTTGTCTGAGCTTGATGTCAAAGAAGATAGCCCTGAGATCGGGTCAGAGAAGAAGCGTTCTTTTGTTCCCCAAAGATTAATTATTTGAAAAAATGCTATCTAAGATGTAGCCGACTTGGTGCATGGGTCTATCCACCAGTTGGTCTAAGAGAAGACATGGTCAGAAGTAAGGCTGCAGTGTCATTATCAGATTGAACATCAAGCTGAAAGATAAAGTTGCCAAGGACTGTGTGGTCACTCAGCAAGATATCAGCCTCCAACAAGCTGCAGATCTCCTGGGCAAAAGTAGAACGTGGATCTGGTGGGTGATAGATAACCGTGCCTTTAAAGGTCTGTGTGTTAGACAATACAGTGCAGAAAGAGACTGCTTCGCATAGCGGGGATGACAGAGGGGAGCATCGGACCCCAAGCTCAGTTGTATAAATGATCGTGATGCTGCCTCCCCATTTTTCCCACGGGGTCGAGTCTAAAAATGCAAAAGCCGTCAGGGATAGTTTCTGGAATGTCAGGACTAGAAGAGGAATCAGCCCAGGTCTCCGTAATAAAGATAAGAAAAGGATTGTAGGTCTCAAGGAAAAGAGTCAATTCTACACTGTGCTTCACAAGTGATCTGGCGTTGATAAGCACACAAGGCACAATGGTGCTAGACTGGTGAGTGGCAGCTGAGGTAGTTAAAATACTTGTTTTTTTAAACTGACCGTATCGCACACCCTGTCCAAAGGGAAAGGTCCCACAGCAGAAGCAAGTAGAGTTAGGAGCTGCTAAGAAGGAGGTGGGATCATTATATGTACAACCTGAAGACTCACCTGAACGGTGTGAGGCCAGCAGCGCATCCCGCAAGTAGGGTATCCTGTGGGTGGGAGGGGGTCTCTGGCCCAAAACTGGCAAGGGAGCTGGTGCTGTTCGCGGTCCGGTCGCTGATGGGCTTGCCTTTGGCGCACCAGTGGTGCTGACGCTCTATGCATCAATGTAAATAGCCCGCCATGAACAGGGGGGTGAGCCCAGAGGCGTGGCTTGCTCACGCTGTAGCGCGGCGAGTCTGAAGAATTCAAAACGCGTGGGTGAAATAAGAAAGTACTAAACCGAGGTCCAGCAACCTTCTACTCCTGTCCCAGACTACCCTGGGAACAGAAGTCTACTGGTAAAAAAAGATGTAACTAAACCAAAAGGGAGAAAGTACAAAACAAAACGATTAAAAAAAGGGTAACAACCCTTTCCAATATGGCCCCCACACTTGAGGCAGGGAGCCAGGCACCTCTCAAACAGTGGTGGCAGAGCCCGCCTACAAGGAAATAAACACAGCGGTGAAGGGGTTCCAAACTGCAGCACTCAGCTGCGTGAACGCGCTATGTGAGGATGGGAATAGCCCGCCATGAGCAGGGGGGAAGCCAGAGGCATGGCCTGCTTGCGCTGTAGTTGGTAGAGACTCCATCTAGCTGCAGATTCCTTACCTAAGAATTATCCCCAGGGGTCAGACTGGGTCCCGTAATGTTTCAAGCAGTACCCTTGTGCACCGATAGGTGGCGTCACCCGCACCGGAAGTGACGTGCACAGTGCCGATACAGGTGACACCGCAGCACGCTTATGTCACTTCATTTCGTACCACGGCCGTCAGTGTTGATCTGGCGAAGAGCTATCCCCAGGCACATTTTTACTGACCTTTTTAAACCCTTTTGGCGAAGATTTTTAGGTCTCGCGAGCCAAAGGCTCGAAGAGACATTTTATATGTGGGATTTTCAAAGTGCTACCCACACTTTTGGCTGGCCTAAACCTTGAGTGCACGAGAACACATGCACGTGCACAGCTGCTCCTCTGCTAATTGCATTCCCCCCTCCCTTCTCACCCAGTCCTTTGATGCTCTGCTCAATTACTTTCACTTTCGCGCTTTGACCTTTGCATTCCCCCCTCCCTTCTCACCCAGCCCTTGAAACAAGCAGCAGGCACTTAAATGACCTATGGGGCCCCAATAATGCTAAACACTACGAAATCAGATAGAAATCTGTACAAACCGAAAATCAGATAGAAATCTGTACAAACCAACACGAGTCACATGCCATGTGTGTAACATAATTCCACTCCTCCCTACATGACTCCACTCCACACAATGGCATTCCACATCACACAATTGCACTCCAAGTTACACATCTGCCCTTCATGCCACACAATTGCTCTCCCTGCTGCACAATTCCATGTCTCACAATTCGACTCCACATCACAGAATCCCACGCAACCAAGTTCCACGCTACGTAGTTCAACTCCACACCACATAATTTCATGCCATATATTACCCCTCCAAGTCACATAATTCCACTCCACCTCTTTTCAATCCACTCCATACCACATCATTTCACCCCATGCAACATAATTTCCATGCAACACAATTCCACATCTCAGAATACCGCTCAGGCCACAAATTTCCACTCACACAATTCCATGCCACATAATTCTACTCCATAACACATAATTCCACTTCAGTGCACAACATATAAATCCACATCATGACACATACTATGCCACATAATTTCACTCCCTACAACATAATTCCACTCTGTGTCACTTAATGCATCTTCCCTTTCGTGCCACATGATTCAGATCAACATATTTCCCCTCAACTCAATTCCTTGCCATGCGACACAATTGCACGTCACGTACAGCCATGCCACATTATTCTACTATATGCCACACACTTTCAGTCCAAACCACATAATTCCACACCACGTCACATAATTCCACTCCACATCAGTTAATCCCACTCCACACAATTGCACACCATGTCACTCTGTGGCACTCATCACAATTCCATGTCTCAAAATTACACTCCATGGCACACAATTGCACGCCATACAATTTCAGACCACACAATTCCATGCCAAAGAAAACAGCACCACTTAAAGCCAATCCATGGCATGTAATGCCATGCCACACAATTCAAATCAACATAATTCGGCTCCATGCAACATAATTCCACGGCACGTAATTCCACTCAACACCACACAATTCATTACCATGTCACAGAATTCCACTCCATGCTATGATTACAACTCCACTCAGTGAAACTCGATGTCACCCAATTGCACTCCACATCACACAATTGCATTTCACGCCACACAATTCCACGTTGCACAATTCCACTCCATGCAACACAATTCTGCACCACACAATTCAACTCCATGCCACCTAAGTGCACTACACCCTCATATTTCCTATCCAAGCCACATAATTCCACTCCATGTCGCATAATTCCAATCCTCTCAATGCCGCACAATACCATGCCAAAAAATTCCATGCAACACAATTCTTCTCCACATTATTTCACACCACCTAATTCTACTCTGCACCACATAATTATGCAACAGAATTCTACTATATGCAACACACTTTCACTCAACACCACATAATTCCACACCACGTAACATAATTCCACTCCACAACACTTCATCCCACTCAACACAATTGCCCTCCGTGTCACACAGTGGCACTCCTCACAATTCCATGTCTCAAAAATTCACTCCATGGCACACAATTGCACGCCATACAATTTCACACCACACAATTCCATGCAAAAAAAAATTGCGCCACTTAAAGCCAATCCATGGCATGTAATGCCATGCCACACAATTCAAATCGACATGATTTCGGTTCCATGCCACATAATTCCACGGCACGTAATTCCACTCAACACCACACAATTCATTACCATGTCACATAATTCCACTCCAGGCTATATGGTTTCCACTCCACTCAGTGACACTCCATGTCACCCTATTGCACTCCACATCACACAATTGCATTTCACGACACACAATTCCACGGTGCACAATTCCACTCCAGGAAACACAATTTCACTCCATGCAACACAATTCGGCACCACACTATTCAACTCCATGCCACCGAAGGGCACTCCACCCTCATATTTCCAATCCAAGCCACATAATTCCACTCCATGTCGCATAATTCCAATCCTCTCAATGCCGCACAATACCATGCAACACAACTCTTCTCCACATACTTTCACGCCACCTAATTCTACTCTACACCACATAATTCCACTAGTCAACACCCCACAATTCCATGCCACACAATTCAACTCCAGCCCACACAATTTCACTCCATGCAACATCACGACTCCACATCATGCAACATAATTCCACTCCATGAGACATAATTCCACTCCATACCACGTAATTTCACATTGGACCACACTGTACCACCTAAATTTAAGATCCCCAAACCAAACTAATTTCAGACCACACAATTCCACACCAGACAATTCCATGCCACACCATTCCATGTCACATCTCATAATTCTACTCCACAGAGCATAATTCCACTCCTTGCCACCTAATTCTATGCCACACCACTTGATTTCACACCATGTCACATAAATCCACTTCACGGCACTTAATTCCTCTCCGTACAATTGCACACCACGTCACATACTTGTAGTTCACGCCACACAGTAACATGTCTATCTCAGTGAAGTAAACAAATTCCACTACACATAATTCCATGCAAAATAAAGTGCTCTCCACTTCTCATAAATCCACACCACATAATTCCATTCCATGGCACAGAATTGCATGCCACATAATTGCATACCACACCCCATAATTCCACATCACATCACATAATTCAACTCCACCCCCATACTTCCTCTCCGCAGAATTGCACTCCATGTCACACAATTGCATACCACGCCACACAATTCCATGTCTCACAATTTCCCTCAACACCCCACAATTGGAGGACACACCAAACAAATCCACACCAATTAATTCCATGCCACAACACATAATTAGACTCCATGGAACGTAATTCCATGCCGCATAATTCCACTCCACTATTAATGAATCCACTCAATTACATAATTCCACTTAGTGGGACATAATTAAAGTCCACCACATAATATCATTCAAGCCCACATATTTACACTCCATTCCATGACACATACTTCCATTCCTCTCAACACAATTCCATGACACACAATTCCATTCCACACAATTACACTCCACACCATATAATCCTACTCCACGCCATGCCAACTAAATCCACACCACATCCCTTAATTCCACACCATGCCACATAATTTAAATCCAGGGAACATAATTCATTTCCATACAATTGCAGTCTATGCCACACCACGCCAAACAATTCCACATCTCACAATTCAGCTCCATGCCACACAGTTCCAAGACACTCAACATACTTTAATGCCACATAATTTCACCCCACACGGCAAAATTTCACTCTGCATATTTCCACTCTACTTGACAACACGTATTTCTACTCTCCAGCTTTCTCTCTATCCCTCTCTTAAACCCTCTTTCTCTGCTCACAGTATACCTGTCTCTCTACCCATCGCTCTCTATACTCACACTCTATTCCTCTCTGTACCCCTAGCTCTAAACCTCTCTCTTCAGCTTTCTCTCTATCCCTCTCTTAAACCCTCTTTCTCTACACCTCTTAACCCTGTCATCATGCCAGCTGCAGTTATAGAAAACATCCTGTAAAACATAACACCTCCTCTAGGTCAGCCAAAAGGGTGTCTACATCTCTATGTATCAGCAGGAGTTAATCAATGGAAATACGTTAAAATATTTTATCTAGGGGACGTGTCTCAAAGATTGTTTATTATTTGCCAGGAGGGGTATGTCATGGGGAGAGTGGACACGCAAGAATGTACCCATGTTCTGCCGGGTAACTGGAAAGAGGCTCTTGCCAGGGGTGAGACGGAGAACACAGAGCCTGTTCCTCGGATTGACTCCCCCTCCCTTCTCTCCTGCCAGCTGCAGTTATATAAAACATCCTGTCAAACAGCACCCCTCCTCTAGGTCAGCCAAAAGGGTATCCACATCTATCTGTATTAGCTGGAGTTAATCAATGGAAATACGCTGAAATATTTTAGCTAGGGAACGTGTCTCAAATATTATTTATTATTTGCCAGGAGGGGTATGTCATGGGGTGAGTGGACACGCATGAATGTACCCATGTTCTGCAGGGTAACTGGAAAGAGGCTCTTGACAGGGGTGAAAGACGTGAGTGCTGCAGGGCACACTGGCCACAGCTGACGGACCCCTGTGCTGATAAGAGATCGCATTGAAGCAAGGCCGACATGCAGGCCCTGCTAAGAAACTTTAGCCGTGACCAGTGACATATACACAGCCATAAATAAGTGCCAAGGCAATCGGCAAGCTGACCTTTGCTAATTTTCGCCGCTGCCTCCCTTCCTCCACAACCACCCCCCACCCCCCAAACCCCATTGCTTGTTTACGAAGCCTCTGTCTGGATTGATCTCTCATGGAGTCTGCCATTTACAATAAAAAATTATTTAGTTACAAGAACATTTGGGTAAACTGTCCAAGGAACATAGAGGCGTGTCAAAAGACGCATAGACAGCAGAGAGAGCCATCCTGCATGCTTAATGCTTTGGCAGGCATCAGTTTCCAACTTGATGCGAACTTCACTCAACTGCACACACACACACGCACTCACACATTCACACACACGCATTCATTTCTACTTTTATTTGTTCTGCAAAGAAAGTTTAGCCGTGAGTAGGTAGATATACACAGACATACATCAGTGCCAAGGCGATCGGCCAGCTGCCCCGTGATACTTTTCTCAGCTGCCTTCCCTCCTCCACAACCATCCCCCCCCACCACCCCCAAAACCCCATTGCTCTCTGCCTCAATGTAAACATGCACGCGCTCTATATATTTACAAAGAACAAGCATGGGAGGTTTTAGTCTGGACGAAACTCTGGGTAACCTGGAGACAAGGCAAACTTTTCAGAATAATTATTCCTCCTCCACAAGCGCATGAAGCCGGATTCTACAGCTCCTTCCTCTCTGCTCGGAACAGACAACAGGCGCCACTGTGCCACACGGCAGACAGAATTACTTTCACTTTCGCGCTTTGACCTTTGCATTCCCCCCTCCCTTCTCACCCAGCCCTTTGATGCTCTGCTCGCATCTCCCTCCTCCCTGGGCCTTAAGGGAGACAGAGACATCCTCCTTAATTGCTGTTTCCCCTCTGAGCCCGAGAACACATCGGGTCCTGTTGATCAACTCTGAACTCCGATACATTGCTCTCAAGTGACCGTATGTCAGAGGAAACATGCAGCAGGCACTTAAATGACCTATGGGGCCCCAATAATGCGAAACGCTACGAAAATCAGATAGAAATCTGTACAAACCAACACGAGTCACATGCCATGTGTGTCACATAATTCCACTCCTCCCTACATGACTCCACTCCACACAATGGCATTCCACATCACACAATTGCACTCCAAGTTACACATCTGCCCTTCATGCCACACAATTGCTCTCCATGCTGCACAATTCCATGTCTCACAATTGGACTCCACATCACAGAATCCCACGCAACCAAGTTCCACGCAACGTAATTCAACTCCACACCACATAATTTCATGCCATATATTACCCCTTCAAGTCACATAATTCCACTCCACCTCTTTTCAATCCACTCCATACCACATCATTTCACCCCATGCCACAAAATTTCCATGCAACACAATTCAACATCTCATCATTCCACTCGTGCCACAAATTGCCACTCACACAATTCCATGCCACATAATTCTAGTCCATACCACATAATTCCACTTCAGTGCACAACATATAAATCCACATCATGCCACATACTATGCCACATTATTTCACTCCCTACAACATAATTCCACTCTGTGTCACATAATGCCTCTTCCCTTTCGTGCCGCATAATTCAGATCAACATATTTCAACTCAAATCAATTCATTGCCATGCGGCACAATTGCACATCACGTAAATCCATGCCACATATTTGTACTATATGCCACACACTTTCACTCCACACCACATAATTCCACACCACGTCACATAATTCCACTCCACATCACTTAATCCCACTCCACACAATTGCACTCCATGTCACACAGTGGAACTCCTCACAATTCAATGTCTCAAAAGTTCACTCCATGGCACAGAATTGCACGCCATACAATTTCACACCACACAATGGCATTCCACATCACACATTTGCACTCCAAGTTACACATCTGCCCTTCATGCAACACAATTGCTCTCCCTGCTGCACAATTCCATGTCTCACAATTCGACTCCACATCACAGAATCCCACGCAACCAAGTTCCACGCAACGTAGTTCAACTCCACAACACATAATTTCATGCCATATATTACCCCTCCAAGTCACATAATTCCACTCCACCTCTTTTCAATCCACTCCATACCACATCATTTCACCCCATGCAACATAATTTCCATGCAACACAATTACACATCTCAGAATTCCACTCAGGCCACAAATTGCCACTCACACAATTACATGCCACATTTTTCTACTCCATACCACATAATTCCACTTTAGTGCACAACATATAAATCCACATCATGCCACATACTATGCCACATAATTTCAGCCCCTACAACATAATGGCTATCTGTGTCACATTATGCCTCTTCCCTTTCGTGCCACATAATTCTGATCAACATATTTCCCCTCAACTCAATTCCTTGCCATGCGAAACAATTGCACATCACGTACATCCATGCCACATTATTCTACTATATGCCACACACTTACAGTCCAAACCACATAATGCCACACCACCACACATAATTCCACTCCACATCAGTTAATCCCACTTCACACAATTGCACTCCATGTCACACTGTGGCACTCATCACAATTCCATGTCTCAAAATTACACTCCATGGCACACAATTGCACGCCATACAATTTCACACCACACAATTCCATGCCAAAAAAAACAGCACCACTTAAAGCCAATCCATGGCATGTAATGCCATGCCACACAATTCAAATCAACATAATTCGGCTCCATGCCACATAATTCCACGGCACGTAATTCCACTCAACACCACACAATTCATTACCATGTCACATAATTCCACTCCATGCTATAATTAGCACTCCACTCAGTGACACTCCATGTCACCCAATTGCACTCCACATCACACAATTGCATTTCACGCCACACAATTCCACGTTGCACAATTCCACTCCATGCAACACAATTCTGCACCACACAATTCAACTCCATGCCACCTAAGTGCACTCCACCCTCATATTTCCAATCCAAGCAACATAATTCCACTCCATGTCGCATAATTCCAATCCTCTCAATGCCGCACAATACCATGTCAAACAATTCCATGCAACACAATTCTTCTCCACAATTTTTCACGCCACCTAATTCTACTCTACACCACATAATTATGCGACAGAATTCTACTATATGCCACACACTTTCACTCAACACCACATAATTCCACACCACGTCACATAATTCCACTCCACAACACTTAATCCCACTCAACACAATTGCACTCCATGTCACGCAGTGGCACTCCTCACAATACCATGTCTCAAAATTTCACTCCATGGCACACAATTGCACGCCATACAATTTCACACCACACAATTCCATGCAAAAAAAATTTGCACCACTTGAAGCCAATCCACTCTGGATTGACTTCATGCTTCCTGACAGCCAGGCCTTTTAAAACCTTTTATGGGGCTCATGTCGTCAATGTAATCCAGAAACCCTTCACAAGTTTATGAGGACACCCAGGGGCTTATTTACAAGCCCCTTGCACCACCCGTAAGTCACCTTTCCCCATTAAAAGTGATGCACCGGTGGTGTGAGGGGCTTGCAAATAAGCCCCCTAGTACCATCTAAGTTTCCCCAGTCTTACCGAACAAATATGCCAAAAGCAGGTTTTTTTTTCGACAAAGCAAAGTAATCTACCTCAGCTCCTTTCTGGAAACTTTTGGGGTGATCTTGATCTGTCAAGTAGGGCCCAAGAAAAAGGGATGGGGTTCCACTGTACTTACCCCCTCATACAATTTCCAGAGGGGAAAATTGGACCGCAACACAGCACAAGCATTTTAAATGCAATAGGTCTTGCCTTCCATTAAGTTAAAGCCATTTGCTTTGCTATATAATTCCATTAGCAAAGCAAATGACTTTAACTTAATCAAAGGCAAAACCTATTGCATTTTCAATGCTTGTTTGTTTTTAGATTCATTTAGCGCGAACTCGGCCCTAAGGTATTGTAGCGCTTCTTATAATCACGAGTTACATTATTGCGTTATTACATAATGCGTACAATCATCGTTCACCGGAAAGTTCGGCAGAACAGATATTCTAGCTGCTACTAAATTGATACATTTTCCATAGCGCCAAAAAGCTGGGAAATAGTGAGTTCAATAAATATCCAATAATCAGAACCACTGGAGTTATGTGATTCTGCGGCGGCAGTGTTGTATGCACAATAATACATTTGCCGCATAAACCACACAATCCATCATCTACTGCATAATCTCCAGATTTTAATACAAAAAAATGTGTTTTCTGAAAACGCAGCGACCCATGTTGCCACGCAGTGGAAGGCCCTATGCAAAGGTTGACTGGTCATGTTCCTATTACTCTTTTTTGGTGTTAAACTGGTACTACTGAGGTGAAACCTTTGACCAGATTGTGTTAACATGAAAAAAATATGAAGCAATACTATCACAAAATGTTCCTCAATAGGTCACATAACTTGCCTTATCTTGCTGCATAATGAGGTCGACCCTGCCACATAATTTGGTCCTCCCCTGCGCACAATTCCATTGGCCCGGCCAATAACCTAACCTGGTACATTAACCTGGCCAGAACTGAAATAACCAAACAACCAAAGTATGCCCCAATGTGCCCTAAAATAATCTATACTATTTTAACATTGTCCAATGCACACTGAACTTACTTAAAAATGGCATAAAATAAGAAAAAAAAGCACTGGCAAAGCCAATAGGTCTCACTTTTGAACGGAGTTACAGACTTGTTGCAGATGCTAAATAGCATGAGAGAAAACAAATCTGATCAAAGCATGATGATGTACACATACAACACCAAAAATGCACATGTATATGTCATGACGTGGAGGCCATTCTGGCTTAGACTCCAGCATGATGACATATGTTTGTTCCTGCATCACTACACGAGTACGGTGTGCGTCATGAAGCGGCAGATAAACATAAAGTCAACAAATCACAAGTAATATGCTGACCCAAAGCCATCTTTACATATTGGTTTTGTGCACAACAGAACCTTCAACAACAAGAATTTGCAATGCAATCGGTCTCGCATTTGCGAGAGTTTGAGCTATTAGCATTGTAAATGACAGTGCCATTTATTTATGTTTTACAAAAACCAAACTTAAATAAAAAGCATTGTCATTTACAATGCCAATAGCTCAAACTCGTATAAATGCGAGACCTATTGCATTGCAAATGCTTGTTGAGATTTTGTCTCCTGGTGTGGCAGGGATGTCTACTCTACTCTAAGGGACAATCTGGGTTTGTTGATTTAGCTTTTTCATAGCGTGCGCGCCAATTACTGCCCTGCAGCAATCATAAAGCACGCCTAGTTACTGCACCTGTAACACACGGTAACAATCTCGCGGTCTACTTAAGACTCATGCTGAAGTGATCATGCGCACAGCATTCATTCCAGACTCGGTGTGTTCCACAAGAGTCCCACCGCAGCCTGAACCCCGCCAGGCCCGCTGTGAGCGCTGCAGCACGAGCTCAATACCACTTTGTATGCTTGTGTGAAAATATTGGACGCAATTCTGGCAAATGCATTTACAAACGAATACATCCTGATTATTAAGGCTCATCAATGGACTGCGTGGGCATAGTAGCATTACACTGCTTCTGGATTGCATTCATGCTTTGGAGATGAGCCAAGTACTGCATTAGTTCAATACGCTGAAACATATTTCGATTACTAAAATGCTTTTATTTTGTTGTATGTAATTTCTTTGATGTTTATTCAAACCACAGTTTCACAGATGTGATTCTCTGTTTTCTCCCATGGACAGCTGTTTAGAGGCCCTTTGGCAGTCGGTTTATCCTCCTATAAAAATACATACATAGGCTCGTCTGGCCTGATTTTCGGTGTATTTATCCACAAGAAATCCTGGGGTGGCGCATTACAACTCCATTTGCATGTGTAAATTGTCTTACGTACACAAAAGTCATGACTTATGAGTGTAAATTTACTTCTGCAAGTCAAAGAGCATAAACCTGTACTCTTACAGGTAATACGTCATGCGTAATATCAACCCACTATAGTGTAATATATTGCGTGAATGTTTCACCCAAGGGTGGGTGCTCCTGAGGACGGAAGCCCGGGTACGTTTGTGCATCGCCACAATCTGGTACGTTTCCCCCTTGGAAACAATATGAGATTTACTCCAACAGTACAAGTAAATCAATTTCCAGAGTGGGAATGAGAAGAAAAATGCCCCTGAATCGGAGATGTATAATGGAAAAGGCTTCTCTGTAGGAAAAAAATATTTTCTCTTTCAAGAAAACAAAGTAAAAGTGTCATTGCACTAATGCAAATACATTGGACGTGCACAATTGCACTCTAAGGACAATTAAACATGCGGAGCTTCCTTCTCAGGTACAAAACTGAAAATTCATAACAGGTTTCCTAACTAATTACTTTAGCAAACCTTTATCAATTTGAAAATGTGAAGTTTTGAGACTTCTGACCCCAGGTCTCTGACTATAACTTCTGTTGCACTTTTACATTTGAAAAAATTAATAATAATCAGACAAAGTGTATATTCTAAAAATGAAATGCAATTTAGGTCTGTGTGAAATTTTAATTACACTGATGAAATTCTTGAGATTTCTAAATTTCGCATTATGAAACATTCACGAGGTTTTTCAAAATGTAATTAAGCAATTATGCATAATTGTTGACTGCAGTAGACTGGTTTGGGCAGAAAACTCCGGGCCTGATTCACAGAACTAACTTAAGACTACATCCTAAACTTACTACAATTTTGGTATTCACAAAAGGCTCTTACTCATTTTGGTATTCACAGAAGGCACTTACTCATTTCGGTTTTCACAGAAGTTAGGAGTCCTAACTTTAGGACTCCTAAATGCCTTCTGTGAATACCGAAAGTCTTAAAGTTAGGATTTTTTCAGTTTAGGAGTAGTACTAACTTTACTGTTCCTAAACTGAGAAAAATTCTAACTTTAAGACTTTCGATATTCACAGAAGGCATTTAGGAGTCCTAAAGTTAGGACTCCTAACTTCTGTGAATACCGAAATGAGTAAGTGTCTTCTGTGAATACCAAAATAGTAGTAAGTTTAGGATTTTGTCTTAAGTTAGTTCAGTAAATCTGGCCGTCATGCAAAGATATTTTCTGCTCGAACCTGTCTTCTGCTGGTATCTCGAACAACGTTACACTCAGGAAGAATAATTTCACATAATTTGTGGAACTTTTCATGGAAATTTCATTTAAAAGTACACAGGTTCGCGCTCCTAAATGTAATCCATTTCTTACCCGCTCTTCCCTGGTGGAAATGTGGGCATACCATCTTCAAATGCTTTTAGATAGATACAATTGAGACATATTTGGATATAGGCACTGAGCTTCAGGTGTTCTGCGAAAGATACAAGGGATTGTTTAATGCTTAATTGAAAAATAACGCTATTAGCAGAGCACCCCATACACCATTAGACACCAATAAGAAGATCCAAGATGTAACCAGAATCCACTAAAAATCAGATGCCCCCCCCCCAAAACAAGCTTTGGCAAAGACAATTGGTCTTGCCTTTGGGACAAATTCTATCTCAGAATATGTGAAGTAAACGCTTCTTGAAGGACCCGCTTAATTTGTGGCTAGAGTTGCAGGTGGTTTTGCACCGGCAGCCATTTTAAGGAACCCTGACTTACTTTTCAGTATCAGACTTAGAGCAAGCAAACTGGGTAGAGCATGTGGCCTAACAGCTAGGGTGGTCGACCTCGAAGCTAGGGAACCGGGTTCGAGTCTCAGTAAGGAGGCTCAACATCCTGTGATTGTGGGCAAATCACTTAATTTCCCAGACTAAAAAAAATAAAATGAATGTGTCCCTCTGTATCGCAACTGGTACTAATTGGGTCTAGTTCACGCTATATAACACAAAAAAAAACAAAGGCAGAAAAGAGAGACGAAAAGCAGGGTAGTGGAAGAAAGAGGAGTCACGAGGTGACAGCTGGACAAGCTAGCCTATGGGTTCGACAGCACTTAAATTCAGTAGTGCTCTCATATAAAAAAACATTCTGAGCCTCTGCTTTTATTTGTTTCCAAAAATTAAGTGCAGTTTCAAAGAAAGCGGCGAATCCACTGAGAGAGTGGGACCAGAGGTAACAAATTGGCATTATGCTTGTAAGTTCTGTGGACCTAACAACATAACATAACAGGTGTATTTGTAAAGTGCACGATTACCCGTATGTGTCCTGGCGCTGAATAACAGATGTTTATTGTTACCCAACTCAATGGTACTCATTTTATCGACCTCAGATGGATGAAAGGCTGAGTGGATCCGCCGGGATTTGAACCTGTGACAATGAGGTCGAACACAGGCCCCTGCAGTGGCTGCTTTATTCCACTGAGCCACCAGACCTGGCAAGAGGGAAATTCTATCCTGAATCAACCTGATATTTATGTATGCAGAGTAGACATCGCTGCATGGCTCTACAACATCTGCATGAATATCAAACAGACCAGGAGAGAGCACAGTGGGGCCACAACTGTACACCATGACCCTAAAGATAAGGGGGCAGATTTACGAAAAGTGACGCATCGATGTTGCAACGCAGAGATGTGTCAGAAATCTTGCGTCGCCACTGCAATAACACAAGTCAATGCGAAAGCGCCACATCAACAAGGTGACGGAGCGTGGCGCAACGCGGCAACCTGCGTCAGAGGAACTGACGTAGGTGCTGCAAAGGTGCCGCAAGTCAGCCTGACGCAACTGCAGGAAAAGTCATGTAAGGCCGATTTGCGACACGCAATGCCATTCCGACGACTCTGCCCCACCATACACTGTAGGAAGCGTCAACCAGTGAAGCAACGCAAAGACCTCTGTGGACCACAGAGGACCCCAGAATGGAACAGGAAGGTCACACCAGTAGCCAGGACCCTCAGGCAAACCCCGCCAGAAGACGCCCTGATGCACAGGCTGAGCCTGGGGCTAAACAAAAACGCAAGTCCAACTTCAGCCGTGAGGAAAATGAAATCCTGGTGACAGAGGTCACCAACTACCAGCACCAGCTGTTCGTAAATTGCAAGCTGCCCCGTGCAAAAAAGAGAGGCCATATGGTAGCGAATTGTCATGAAAATCAACGGCGTGGACCAGGCCAAGAGGACCGTCCTTGACTGCAAATAAAGGTGACATGACTGCAAGTGCCGCACAAAATAAAAGCTTGTGGCAGACCACAAGGCAGCCTTACAAACTGGAGGCGGTAGCCCAGCAGACCAGGAGGTCCTGGATGACCTGGAGGAGTGGGTGGCACAAGTCATTCCAGAGGAAATAGTAACGGGAATCTCCGGACAGGACAGTGCTGCCAGAGAAACTGTAGAGCAGACAACGGGTAAGTTACAATAAGTGCACAGAAGTCAGTAATGGGTCATGGTGGTCATTGCAGCTAAAAATGTCCCTGTGCCACAGTCTGATGTGTGCATCTTATTGTCCTCATACTTGTCCACAATCACAACAATTCTCAATGTGAGTCAAACACATATGTCAATCACACATTTAAAATGTCAGAAAAGCACTGCCATGTCCATCCCTGTTGGAGCAGACACATTGGACTTCATTTATGTAAGGCCTTGCACCACCGGTACCACACTTTTGTGAATGTCCAAAGTGAAGACCTGTCGGTGCAAGGACAACATAAAAGATGTGCACAGGGTCATGCATATGCCTGCTTGCGTAACATAGGCAATAAGGTGCAAAGTGGTGCCACATCTTGCCTGTCTGTCCTCGAGGTGTGCCAGTGTGTTTGGGCAGGTATGGAACAATGGGTGGAGGACGTGTGCTGCGGGGTCATTGTATGTAAGCGTAGGCAGACTGCTGTGGCCAAGGGACTCCATGATAACTGATTAGATGTCCAGGATCCCTTTGTGATGTGGATCAATGATGGTGGTGATGTCTGGTGGGCATAGTGAATATGTGACATTCACAATAATGGTTGGTCCAGGTGAATATGGTGGTGTGGTTGTAGTTGAATCTGTCTGTGTCTCCTGCAAAGTGGCTTGGTGTTGCCAATAGCTGCCTCATTTTGATGCCAGAAATTTCACCAAGGAGGCGATGGTATCCTGGTCACTGGGGTAGTTCAGGTGGAACGAGAGTTCTCGAAGTAGTAATGTCGTTGGGGGTGAGTAAGCCTGGTGTGCAATGGTGGCTACAATGGCATTGGTGAATGGGTGCTCATGGCCCTGGGGGCTTGCAAATGAAGGTGTCAAAGTGGATGTTGTCCTGCCTGGTCTGGCTTTTTAAGTTTTGTTGTACCATGGTCACTGTTGGGTCAATTAAGTGCATGTTTAGTCGGAGTGTCCTCCTTTCCCGAAGGAGATGGCAATGCCTCCTCCTTTATGGACGTGGTCGGCCTTGTGGGTAATGAAGTAGCTGTCACTCCGTGTGATGGTGATCATAGGTCCAGAACGAATGTTGGTGCATGTGTCTGTGAAGTAGGTGACATATGAATTGTTAACAGCAAGGTGGTGCAACATTTCTGTAGTGTGCATGTCTAGTACCTGCATGTTGTGGAGGATGGAGTTGAGCAGGTTGTGTGTAGTATTGTTTTGCTGGGTGGCACAAGGCACTTGTGTCCTGATGTGTAAGAATGCCTGTCCTGAGATTAGATATGCGGTCCTGCAAGATGGCAGGTGTGGTTGCGTACAGGGTGGATGTCGAGGAGGGTGTTTGTGTTGCAGCGGAGGAGGTCTCATCCATGGCTTTCCTCCGTCATGCTAGATGTACATAACAACACAGTTATCACATTTGAATGTCAATTCCAAGTAACCACAGGCACGCAGTTGCCTTCACATTGCATGTCATATGAACTCATTGTGATGCAACTAATGGAGTTCCATCAGTTCAAGCTTAGGTAATGTGTCATGGTGTGATATAGCAATGTAAGGGAGTTTCTTTGTGATCAACTAAAAAATATTGGCTGTCTCATGGAGAAATAATAGGCAATAGTCTCATTTTTTGGAATAGTCAAAACAGGATTTCTTTTGGGGTAAAAAATTTAAACTGGTGTGTCCTTTGGGGTCAAACATTGCAATTTGGGTGTCTTTTTGGGGTCAAAAAATGAAAATAGGGTGTCTTTTGGTGGCAAAATATGAAAATAGGGTGTCGTTTGGAAGCAAAATGTGAAAATAGGGTGTATTTGGAGGGCAAAATATGAAAATAGGGTGTCAATGGGCGACAATCATGAAAATAGGGTGTCTTTTGGGGGCTATGCAAGAAAATAGGGTGTAGTCTGCAACTATTGTGAGATGTAGTGTTGTTTGGGGGGCTTAAGATGAATCTCAGGTATCTGGGGTTGTTAGGTGTTACAAGTGTCCCTTTTAGGGTTGCACTCACTGTAGTGGGTACTGTAATTACCAATGCTACACTGTTGTAATATGAGACCTATTGGTATGCATCATATTGGAAAGCAATTTGATGGTATGCCTTGCAACAAAAGATATCTTATTTTTGTTCACAACTGGTCTGCCTGCTGCGCATGGCTAAACAGCATCCGGCAGTGAGAAATGATGTAGGGGCACTGGACAGCTGGGTGGAGGGAAAATTCAGAAAATATACTGTAGGGGTCATGGATGTGGGGGGTGGGTGGGAGAGAGGGTTTGACATCACATTAAAAATGGAAATGTGCAACAAGGCCTGGTCATGCGTAATCTGTGCACCTGCGCCTATGAGTCTGCTTCAAGGGACAGGAAGCAGCCAGGCTCCCTCACCTAAGTCAATCACAGGTCTGCTATGTGGTGTTGTGATTGCTCATGCACGCAGGGACAGTGCGTTCTGACAGAGGCTTGATGGGTGACCATGTACCTCATGCACGCTGTAATGTTGGCTGCATTGTGAACCGGGAACTGAACATGACTGTTTGGGCCGGACTGAGAGGACAAATGAACAGACATTGTACACTTCAGTAGGCATAGCACTGAGTCCTGGACCTAATTATGAGTAGAGCAGCCCCAATCACCCTCACACCAAGAAAGGGAACATAGCATCAGTACATAGATAAATGACCATCATGGTATTTGTTTCATCGTCTAGCACTGCTAGCACGACTCAAAATCATGGGCCAAAGGCTCCAGCTCCATAAAGGGTTATCCCCTAATGGGGGTCCTGCACCCACAGGTGCTACCCCTGAGCACCACCATATCATGGGCATCCTCCACTACACATCCACTCACCTGGACATCCACACAGTGGTGTGATCTGATGCACCCTCACAAAGTCGGTGAATCAGTCAGCATGAGCCTCTGCTAGGTGGGCTTACACAGACCTGGGTACAGCATTCCCTGCCAAGACAGCTGGGCAATGACATGATGAAGGAGATGCAATACGCATCCCTTATGTGTGTAGTCTGAGTGCCAGTGCAACATAAGTTAAATTAATCTCAGGATCAACGCCCTCCACAGCGTATGGCCAGTGCCCCATCCTGTGGCCCAGGATGCAGATATGCGTTGGCCACAATTGGCAATACCCTTCGTGTAGCACAGTGTACTGTTGGTGCAGGGTATGCAATGTGTACCTCCTTAGGTACTTACTCCAGAGGACAGGTAACATTCACAAATACATGGGGGTCCAGGGTGTTTTCTCACACAAGTCTGCAACATGCCTCCATGCAACCTTGCTAGCTACAACACCAGCTAAGGGTGATCACCAATGCCCAACAACACAGCCCAGCAACTACACTGCACCTCCGCATCCCAGGTTGGCTCACAAATGGCAGGCCAGCACTGGCACCTGAGCCGGAAACTCATTGGTGCTTAGATGGGTTGGTATGCCATTGTGTAGTAGGAGTGCCGAATGAGATGTGATGCACACTGGTATTGCTCAGCAAAGTGCATGTACTCAGTAGTGTAGCCCAGATTTCCACCTTTCCCTTGAACTCTGGATGGTCATGGCATTTGGGGGGTCTGTGGGATTTTTTGCTCTGTGGGGTACTGGGACCAGGCTAATCCATTCTGCATGATAAACAATGTTAGTTACCTAGTCATCATTGTAAGTCAACTCCTAGGCTCATTTTTAAACTGTGGATGTCAGAAGAAATAGTGTAGAATAATTAGATTTCATTTGTTGCTAACGTGCCTTTTATCAGTCATTGGTTGCCAACGGTATAATTACCAATGCTTTTATAGCAGTGTTTCTGGCAGTCTTTATTGCAGACGACTGCAAATCTGGCCATGTCAAAACGTATTGTAAGAACATCCCGACTAGTGTGTCCTTAGTGGGCGATAGGCTGGCACACCGCAAACGTATGCTAACTAGTGTTTGCTGTAGTTTAAGTGAGTACCCATACCCATGGGCCATAATGTAGCCAAAATGTGCATGGACACATCTCATGAGGTTTGTTTTAAAGGAGGCCAACACCCTTGAATCACAGACCAATTTACAAATGCCATTGCAGTGTTGCCCAAAAAGTGCACCTACCACTAAGAGCAACATTACAATTGTGGAGTATGTACACAGGTCAATATCAATGCATACCAATGACCAGCACCACTACTGTAACAATAAGTGGTGCAATGTCCATGCAAGTGGGTATGAGTCTTGAGCATTAGTCTGCATCAGGACATAGGTTGCTTGACTGTGACACAAATATCAGCTTTAAGAAGCCACATACAATTGAACATGCTAACACAACTAACAGATGTGCACCTTATTTTTCAGAGGATGCTGCGTCAACATCACAACAGGTGGGTGACGCCAATATGTTTGATGATGTGGATGACAACCTGGCCTCCATTTACACTGACGCACTGGAGGAACTAATAACCACTATACGGTCACCTACACCACATCCAAAGCGTGACAATGGTGTGGCTGCCTCTCCAGCGGGACCTCAAACCCCACCACCACCAGAATCTGCCACTACAAACAGGAGCACCGAGTGGGAAAACACACAGAGAGAGTTCCAAAGTACTGCTGTATCTCTACAGCGGGAACTCCTAAGAGAGGTACATGTTGCCATGGAGAGTATGGGCAGCATCCTGCAAGCCATATTGCGAAGCATGAATCCGGATTTGACTAACATCGGGACGGACCAAGCAAGCTCCACCCAAACCCCGGGACTGGCTCAATCTCTGGCAAACATTTCAAATATCCTGAGTCAGAGACATGTTCAAATGCCACCACAAAGTCCCACCAGGGATGTAGCCCAGCACCTACAAAACATTGACGAGAGGATGAGAGACATGCAGCAACGGCAAGACCTCTACATGTCAACCATGACTGCCTTTCATGGGGAGTTGCTGACTGTGATAAAAAATCAGCAACTGATGCTCAGTGCCCTAATGGTAAACTTAATCTCACCTGAACATGTGTTACCTCACACATCCTCTGCCACTGCTGGTGGTAGCAGTGGTACAACATGCCCTGCAGCTACCGAACAAAACAAGCCACAATCTGAAGACTCGGATGATGACTCAGCAACACAATTCCAGAGGAAGACTGGTCACTAAAATGACATCATTGCACAGGTGTCGTATGACAACCAACCAAAATTAACTTCAATGCGAATAATGTCGGACTGACAAGAGCAGTATGAAAATTTGTACACATGTGCCACACTACATTTTTTCTCCGGAATCACTGAAGTCCAATACATTGTAACAATAACAATGTATTAATCACCAAGCTACTTTCCAAATAAAATATCTTTGTTACAACACTCACAAACATGTCAACGAGTGCTGCTTCACCACTTGTGTGTCAAGAACAATGTGCCCTTGTGTCAGGTTTGTACCATTCCACAATATCACTGGGTATAATGTTTGTTGTGAAATCCAGACACACGTGGAAGAGTGGCTAAGTACTTGATCAATGTTTGTTAGTATGACTATGCAAATGTGAAAATACATGCTGTCATATGTAGAAATGAGTGGCACTTTCTCATGAATGTGCAGCAGCGCATCACAACAAGCCCTTTCTGAACACAGGAATGCCACACATATTCAATGAAATGTGGCATCCCGGGCTCTCCCCTGTGCTGGTGCGGAAACATCTGCCATGCGCCTGTGTAGGCACCCTAGCAGCATGCCTCAAGGATGCCTGCGTCATGGTGGAATGATTAGTTGTGCATGAAGGTACACCTCCCCACACAAAAAATGTCGCAACTGGTTTTGTGCCAAATTAATGCATGCTGTAGACTGCAGCACAACTTCAAACTTACTGAAGCATGGAGAAAGGCAAAGCTTGGTCATCAATGTGCCTCTCTCTGCCACCCCTAGTGTGGCGTAGCATGCTGATGCATTGGCAGGATTAGGATTCCTTGTAAAGCTGGAAATCCGTGTACTTCCAGGGTTGTGAGGTGTGAACACCCACACCAACCCAAATGGAACACACCATTTACCAAATACAGCTTTGTAAAAACTGGCTGTAGTGACAAGGGCAGCATTGGATGAGGGACGTATTACGGCACTGGTCCCATTGGATATCTGTGCTGCGTTTGACACGGTCTCCCAACAGATCTTACTGCAAAGGTTGGAGTAGGCAGGCATAGCGGCCATTGCACTGGACTGGTTCACCTCTTATCATCCTGAGAGGACCTTCCATGCAATTGACTCCCCTTTCACCGCCATGGTTCACACTATTAAACAGGGTGTGCCACAGGGCTCAGCTCTGAGCCCAACACTTTCAAATCTATATGTCCAAACATTCGCAGCGCTGTCCAGGATTTGAGGGATCACAGTAGTATCACATGCAGATGATACGCAGTTGGTAGTTGCACTCTCCAATAACTGGGTGTAGGACGCCCACAAGTTTTGGACCAATCTTGCTGCTGTTGCTGGGTGGATGACTGCCAACTGCCTCTAGCTCAATGCCAGCAAGTCTGAGGTCTTGCTGGTGGGTAAAGATACAGAGCTGTGGAGTGAATGCTGGTGGCCTGCAACCCTTGGTTGTGCACCCACACAAAAAACAGGTGGTGAAAGACCTAGGTGTCTGGGTTGACTCGGCTTCGATCCTACAGGCCCAAACTAAGAAAGTATACTACAGGGGCTCACACTGCTGTTGGTTGTTTTTTTTTCAAGCCATCCATCAGTCAGGGTATTGTCCAGGCCTCCGTTTAGTCGAGACTGTATTATGGCACCTTGCTCTAGCTGGGGGCAAACAAGTCTGAGATTGTGAGACTGCAGAGGGTCCCAAACGCAGCTGCCAGGACTCTTCTTGGTCTCCCTAGAACCTGCTCCAACACCAGTGCCATTCGTCGGCTTCACTGGCTGCCGGTGGCCAGGCTAGTGGAGTTCAAGTTTCTCTGCATTGCGTTTAAGGTCTTTAATTTATCCTCTCCTGGCATCTTGGCCAACCTGCTCTCACAATACACCACCACTCGCCAACTCGGCTCAATAGGTCATCACCTGGCGGTTATCTCCCGGGTAAGGAGGGTCCGAGCTGGTGGGCGCTCCTTCTGCACACTAGCAGCTAAGGTCTTGAACTCATTTCCTACACACATTAGCAGCATAGATAATTCTCTGACCTTTCGTAAGGCTATCAAGATCCACCTCTTCCCTTAAATGTAGGCCTCCTTCTGTCACCTGCCTCCTGTTCTGTCTGCTATCAGTGCTGGGATGCGCCTTTGCTGGGGCAGCTGTGCGCAATATAAGAACAGAACATAACAAAGTCTCTGCAGGATGGTTTGGTGAGTCTTTGTAAATACAGGGCAGAGAAAAGCGCTGCCAGTGTGTGACAAAAAGTTACGTACTGGCAGCACAAGTGGATTTAGAATCTGCACATCCAACATTGATGACGTTGTGTCAATATATATGATTGGTATGCCCTAAAAATTTAAACATACCAACAAACAAGATGTGCTGAAGTTTTGACCAGGGTACTTCATACACCAGCCTTAAAACTGAACTATGCCTGTATACAGACATTGGGTTGTCCAGTCATGTGAACTAGCCACTCACAACACAATGACTACTTGTCCACTAACATGGTATAGCTATTACAACACCGAGAGAGATAATGTGTGGTGTGTACATTCTGTACATCTGTGTATGAGACAACCCATATTTCACTTACATATAGCAACTTCATACCCAGCTGAGACTGAATCATGATAGATACACATGTAGAGGTTGTCCAAAGACTCATGATTTGAATCCAAAACAAATGCTATGTGTCAGACCAAGAGTGGGTACCCAAAAACTTTGAAGCCCAGATGTTGCATGAACATGTACATCTAGTCAGACATGGAGCACCAACCTACTAGAATGTACTAATATGATGCACTCAAACGTGAACCTGTGTTCACAGTCCATGTGCCCACTTACTCACACATACAACATAGTAAATGCTGACCATCAAAGAATATAGTCCGAGCTTGGTAAATAACAAGATTTTTATATTAAAAAAGGTTGAAGTTAAATCTACATTGATACCACACACTCTGCCTAAAATACTTTAAAAGCTATTGTAAAATCTCTAAATCTATCTAAACTAACTAACCTTAGCCTACCAAACTTAACTTGATTATCCTAAGCTAAATTATGTTCACGCGGGACCACTAAACATCATCCCCCACCTCCCTTAACACATCAATGCACAATAAACATGCATATACTTATTCTATATATGAACTAACTAGTAATGTAGTAAAACACAAATATATATATTTTGGGGATTTTTTCTTTTTTTATAAACATGTCAACACACATTAAATGACCCACCCCCTAAATGTTAATAAAATACCCTATGATAAAAAAAGTCTGAAACTATCAAAAATAAACACCTAACAAACTCACCTAACTACTCTAACTATGTCAACATATATCAACAATCGTAAATGTACTTATAAAGGAATCTTACATATAAAAATAAAACCGAATATATATTTAACACTATGTACAAGTAGCCCTAAGATCAGGGTGATTATATGGTCCAGGGTCTGCTGCATCTTGCACATTTTCTGTGTAAAATTGTCTATTTTTTGCTCCAGAGCATCCATCCTCTTCATCGAGGTGTCCACATCGTTTGTTGCCATGCCCTGTCCACTTGACTGCCCAGACGTGGAGGGGAAGGTCCGACAGCTTCTGGTGCTGTGCTTGGGGCTTCGGTGGCTACAAGATACTGGCTTGTGGTCTTGCCATTCTTTGCTGGGGCATTGGCGACCCACGTATTGGCAGGCTTCTGTTTTTCGTACTGTCGGGAGGTCCATCTGAAGCCCTTGGCCACCGATAATATATGAGCATATCAGGTCTTCCGTATGCAGAAAACCCGTTCCTCTCCCGCATTCATGTTATCTGTATGAAAAGAGGGACACTTGTGTCAGTCAACCAGTACATGACAGACAGAAATTAATAGGAAATGCATGCTATCATGTGTGATGTAACCAACATTCGGGCCAATCATCTGGTAAGTGTGGGGCCCACACAACCCAATACAAAACTACAGATTTTGTTCATCACATACTGGGCGGTCAACTGAATGTCATGGTTGCACGTAAATCATTTCCACACTTGACATATTAACAAATTAATGAGGAGCCATAGGAATGACAAACCAGTTAACAGACATCATGGCATTTGATCATTTACCCCTAAACCTCACATTATCTGGCTCCCCATGTACAAGTCAGTGAGTCATGTGATCCTTAAACGGCTGATAAGTTCGGACAGTGTCACAGTGTGTCATGGATGAAGAACATCTTCCCTAGACATATTTACCACTTGGCCATTCATTTCACACTCCAACAGAGTAATGCACTGTAGTTGCAATTTGATTTTTGGTACACAGAGATGTGGTTACAGTCTCTACACCAATGAAACTCAGAATTGATTACAATACTCAAGTTGACTGGCATGCAGCATGCTACGTAGTACTAGCAGGGTGAACTGCACATCTGCTTTTTTTTTACAGCATACATGCACCTAGCGTCAAAATGTTGACTATAGTTTTAGAGTATATTGTTTAATCTACAACACACAAAACACATCTACTGTTCGAGCACAGCTACTTAGTCCTCATGATAAAGGATAAAGGATGCATCACAGCATCCAGACATTAGTCTTACGTTGTCATGACTGTGAATGCAATTTTGGATTACAGGATGTGCCACACTTGTGTGATGTCACAGTTTAATATTATCATCTACCATATGCACCAAAGCACACCGAAGCAATGTCACTATCATCCCTAATCTGTCCTATGGTGCAAAAGGGACACTCAATCAGTACAGTTCCAAGGATGATGTCCAAAGGACTCATGCACAGCTGTTGAAGTGTTTGGACTCCAGAAATGCTTCTCTGCAGTCCAGACGTTATTCGGGAACGCAACAATGCTGCGCAGGGTCATCATGGCACAAGGGCATCTGAATGATTGTTCTCTACATATCCAATCATCTGTGGGAACTCTATTGGAAGTCAAGTACAGACAGCAATTTTGACCTGGGCTCTGTGATACTTAAATATATAAAATCAAGGTTGTTAGCCAAATAATCAACTTGGAGGAAGATTCCTGTCTCACAAACGACTTGCTCATGAAATTTAAAAAAAACTGCCTGCATACTCTTGAGAGAAGCCTTGATGAAGTCCAGGAGGACGAAACGCACGTTGGCCGCCATTTGTTGTGTTTCATGGAATAAAAACTCAGGATCATGAAATGCATCCTCCTCAAAGTGTCCACCCTTTGAAGACTAGCCATGGAGATCTATATCATCCTCGACAACCTTGCACCAGATGTAGCGTTACTCACAGGAATCATGGGAAACGCTACCTTTGCCAACAACATTGCCAAATGCATCACCAATTAATATTCACATTTCATGAATGGTCTGCAACAACTGTCCGGTATGAGGCCATGCCATTGTACTCAATAGCTACCTCCAAATCACAAACTCAAACTCAAGCCACAGCACGCTCAACACCAAGCACCTACGCTCCCAGATCCAGGCCAGCCCAAGGACAACACTCCGAGGGACTCTTGTCCACAGACTTTCCAGTCCTTGAACTCTGTACAACACCTACATCACATACATTATTGCACAACATGCCATCGCATACATGTACTACATACTTGTGACATACCTCAACTCACACTTTGACAACCTCAGTTCCAACAGATTTCTAAACTGCAAGGACAACCTTGTAAACGTCTGACAGTAACAACTTGTCATGACCCACAACCACAAGTCAGGTCCGAACATCAACACATCTACTACACCCAGTCCACGCACCCCAATGGACTGACCAGCCCGACGTACACCTCCATTTCAACTAAACATCTTCATCTGGAAAAACCAAATTGCACACCACAAAGGAAATAACAGACGATTAACATGAAAAAACTATGATGAGCCACAAACCAAAATGCCACCAACAACTTGCACAACACAAGCTTGCTTCTAAATGGACCATACAGATGGTTATCGTAATGTGTAGATGACTTACACCAGTCTCTGACACCAACACACAGCAGCACAGGAAGGCAACATGGTTCCCGGACAGACCACATCAATTGTGAGGCACTTGCAAACACCTTGTGGCGAAGATGAATAACAGCAATTCCCCTGAAGAAGGATCCAAATGCAAGAACACCATATCAGCAATCCACCCACACATCATATTTAAAAATGAGCAACTGAATCCCACACTCAATCCTCACTAACTCCAGAAATGCTAAGGTAAGAATCATCTTCTTCAGTTACATTTGCAGAACTTGCATTGGCAATACTGACATCTCCCCCTCCCATGACCACTACAACAAGCTCTGTTCATACTTTCACACGGATGTCATGTGCCTCTAGGATAAGTTCCAATACGAGACACAGGTCTATGAAACCACACAATCTTCAAGCAAACCCAGCTACCCCTCCATCTCATCCTGGACAACAATCAGCACCCCAGACCACGCATCTACTATGAGAGGCATCCACTGATGATCACAAATGGACCCCTGTCCCAAACCTCTTCTACCAAGCTGCCGCAGCCATCACTCCAGCATTAAAAGTTTACGATGAACACAGCTGTGAAATAGTGACATTTTGCACCTTAAGTGGAATTGCGCCTAATTACGACCCACATTCAATGAGCTGATAACAATCCTCCTGTGCAGACCACACCCTGCACATCTCCCTTGGAACTGTATAAAACTGACTCTGCAATTGCACGTGCATTCAGACCCTCACATGTGAGTAGCCCACTTATGATTCCAATGCTTGGTTGGTTTATCGATTGATGCCTCATGCTTACATACACAATCAGAGTCATGTATATCATGAAATATACACAGGATATGGACTGAAATACAAGAGTGTGCAGCAGTGAGGCAACACAAGACCTTTGTCTGCACCACACTGTGTATGTTCCCGAGCACTTGAATACAACATGGACATTTTCCTGATTCCCTGTGCCACCAGTACTTCACTATTTTTCACGTACTGGTGGTCTCAGGTTGTGCTCAACATTTACAGTGACCTGAAAATCGAGGCAGCGTGACTTTCCATGCCCTTGGGATTATGCCACCTTTCCACGCAGTAGTTTGCAAGAAAGGGATGTTCCATGTTGGTTGCTGTGGATGTTCACACACAACACCCATGTCCACTGATGCATTGCCAGACTTACAATAAAGCGCTAAACTGTAAAAGCATCAGGATGCAACTCCACCCTAGGGGTGGCATAGCGTGGTGCAACAATGAGATTTTTTTTTTGTCCTTTTCAATCGCTCAATGCATGCTGCATTTGACAGCACACATTGGAGGAGTAATTCATCTCAATTGTAACATTAGGGTGCAGGAAGGTGCCCCTTCCTGAACTAACACTATCTCCCCACAACGCAGGCAGCCTTGCACCTTTGTGCAAGGTTGCCTACACCTGCACATGGTAGCAGGTTGTGTGCCAGCGCAGGGGTTGGCACAGAGATGCAACATAATGTGGAAATTATGTTGGATGCCTGCACTTCGAAGATAATTCTGCTTTGCGCAGTTAAATGACTTGCAGCACCACGCTGCGTTAGTCTCTTAATGATCAGCCCCATAGTTTTGAGCATCACACAAATATTTCTACTTTTGGCACTGGTGCCTGTGTGTGTGTGAAGATATACCATTTCTATGTCAACATCATATATATTGGTTACAACATATGTGTCTGTGACCACACAACAATCCATTTTTGCCTTGAGGTCATATGGATTTTCTCCCAGACCATTGCAACGGCAATGAATCTATCAGAAGTTTTGGACATAGTGAGATATGGCATAGCTCTGCACCGCTGAATAAAACAATATGAGTACCAATACACATTTACTTACCAGTTCGACCACCAACATCCAGGCCAAGATGCTCAAGCAAGTCAGCCTCCCGGTTGATGATGTCCTGCCACCAGTGCTTAATCTGGTGGGGTGTGCGATGGACGTCAAAGATCCGGCCAAGATGTTGCAGGACCTGGGCCCACCTATGCTTGCGCTCTGCTCTATTGTAGCCCTGGCTAACACGGCCCCAGTGCTGATCATACCTGGCAGGTAATGAGAGATCAGCCATATGAGGCCACCAAACTCCCTCTTGGTCAGGTTCCTTGACCTGCCAGACATATTCAGGGCTTTGTATTTTTTTTAAAGGAAACTTATAAAAAGTAATAAAGGAAACTTATAGGAAAAATAACTGGGAAAAAAAGGAATTACCCCACCCGTATATTAACACTACAACTAACTACCCCTATAAACACATACACCCCTAAATACAAATATTAATGGCACACACAAGACTGACAAATGACTAAAGACAGACCAATAAACTTCAAAATATACAGAGGACTGCCAAAAAACACTGCAACTGACAACTCTCACGCTCCACAGACTCAAACAGCCTCCTCCACCAAGCACGCACCTAGAGATAATAAGGGAAAGTGAAACTAACTGTGCACTTCCTGGTTTGGGACATTCTGGAATTATTGCATCATTTTCTGCTTAGATGCGACACGTTTTGACTTTTTGCGTCACGTTTTAGGCGATGCGTCGTTTTTTGAACTCCATTGCAGTTCATTTCACATCTGCATGCGTGGCGCTTCTCTGTTTTGCGTGTTGCATCATGGGTTGACATGCAGTTGTCATTACAAAGCGTAACATTTTTCACTTTGCGTCGCGCTTTGTTCAGATGCTACCTGTTTTTGTGAGTTTGCGACACTTTACGGGTAGATGCGACACGTTTCAGGGGGGCTGAGTGAGTAAAGTCAGATTTGTAGATGCTTTACGCTTGGGGAATTGCGACACTTAATGGGGAGATACGACACATTTCAGGGGGCTGTGAGTGGAGGCAGATTAACGCTTGGGAAATTGTGACACTTTACGGTTGGATACGACACTTATCTGTGGTCTGAGTGACTCAACCCTGATTTATCACTGTATAGATGTGTATAAGTGGGGGCATATCTACAAGGAGGTGCCGCAGCGTGGCACCGCAGGCCTTTTGGCTGCGCCACACTGCGGCACTCCTGAAAGCACAGGGATGCGACATATTCACAGGAATATGTTGCATCTCCGTGCTTCCCCCTGCGCTGGTGCACAAACTGCAGCCATGCGCTTGCGCCGGACCACTTGCACCCTGGTGTATGGATGCCTGCGTCATGGGGATATTGTCTGTGTGCATGAAGGGGCACCTTCCTGCCCAAAAACAATCAATACAGGCATTATCCTCTTTAAATGCGTGCTGTAGAATGCAGCACGCATTGAAAGAGGAAAAAGACGAGGAGAAATGAAAATATTTCTCCTCGTTGCACCTCGCTACGCCACCTCTAGGGTTGGTTAGTATTCAGATGTATCTCCAGAATTTTGAATTTTTGTCAATCTGGAAATGTGTCTTGTTCCATGGGTGTTTGCTTGGGAACAACCACAGCAACGGCTATGGAACGCCCCTTCAACGCAAAGTGCTGCGTGTGAAGGGGCTGTATTTAGAAGAAGATGAAAAGTCACGTAGGGTGGCTTTTCCTCTCCTTGTAAATATGGATAAGCCCCATGAGCCACCAGTATGTCACACAAAGTGACGTTCTGGTGGCAAAGGGGGCTTGTTATTCTGCCAGAGTTGTTGTGCAAGGGATGTGTAACATATGGTACATATGTGTATTCCTTATCGAACATGTTGCCTGATTGAATGTTGAGTTGTGTTGTTTTCTGTCACCAACATTTCCATACGTAATGGCATATGTGTACATAATCATATTGAATTAGGATTGGTTTGTTAGTGGTACTTTTAAGTCGCACTTGCACAGCAGGTGCCTAACATTACATCATGCATTGTTGGCACTGCCTGCAGTACATTGGTTACCATGTCACAGAGCGCAACCATGTGGCTTATTTTCAGGCCCATGGCGGGACTGCTGCACCACATTTCACATGTCCAAACGTGACACATCAGCGGCACAAGGTGCTTTTGATTTTGCACCTGTGTTTTCATGAGTGATGTGCGGTGCCGCTTTCGGCAGCTATTCCTGTCAGGCACACCATACAGACATTCTTAGATCATGGTGCAAGTATGAATCACTGCATTTCAGCTGTTTGTGCAAAATAGCAGGGTTGCACACAACAATGCAACATATCATTGAGATAATGTTGCATTCCTGTGCTACACCAGTGCCACAGCTTGTCACAGCCAAGGAGCTTGCACTGGCATGCAGCGGCAGTTTCAGGTTGATCGGCACATATATATGCCTATCATATGACCTGTAAAGTTGATGGACACAAAGTTGATGCTCCTACTTACATTTTTTTGGGTAATTTATTGCACATTGTTACAAATTTATATTTGCTACATCATGAGTAGAATTGTGTGACAATGTGTGTGCGGCGTATTATCCCTGCTGCAGTGTGGCAGATGTCTTGTCCTTCTGCTTCACCTTCATCACCATCATCCATTTGTTCAGGGGGCTGTTCCCCTTCATCCCAGGGCACATTTGTTTTTACACATATGTTATGGAGTATTGCACAAGTCATTATCATCTTGCACACAGTTTCAGGATAATAGAGTAGTCTTCGGCCTGATAAATCTAAGCAACAGAACCTGGACTTGAGCATTCAGAAGCTTCTTTCGATGATGTTTCGCGTCCTGCAATGGGCATGGTTGTATGCCTTTTGTGGTTCAGTCTGTGGATTTCCAAATGGTGTCATCAACCACGTCTGTGGACCATATCCTTGATCAGCTGTAATTGGAAAGTAAGTAGAAATGTGTTACTTTAGGGTGACATCAGTATACGTGGCATGTGTTGTACGTCAAGTTTGTGGAGATTGTAATGGTGAATTACATTGATGTCAATTGCATGTTGTGTTTGAGGTTGCTGCTCAGCTTTCCATGGCCCTGGCGCTGACATTACGTCACTTTTTTGTGACACACTGGTAGCGCACTGCACTGCACCATATTTACAGGGACGGGAAAGCCACCCTGCGTGGCTTTTCCTGTCCTTGTTAATTTGGCTCCTTCACACGCAGCACTTTCCATTGATGGTGCTTACATGGGTGTTGCTGTCATTGGTTGCTGCTGTTGCTAAGGTGGCTTTTCCATTTTTCAGCACGACTGAAGTTATCGCCAGCAGAGGCGCAGGGAACGAGAGAGACCTGCACTGGGTGGAATGCCATGCAGAGGGACTTGGTGCCTGGGAAGTGACTCTGGCCCACTGGTCCTTGTTAAGAGTGGCGGACCTTGCAAACGAGAGCTGCGATGGCCCCTCGGGGGCAGCTGTATGCCGGTGAGCCCTGACGCCATTACGCGCCTCTGTACCTGCATGGAGCAGTGGCCGTTACTGGGTCCTGTAGCGATTGGCAGAGCTTCATCCTGGGTAGGGTCTGGACCTTACCCTTGCAGAGTGAGCGCTGCTGGTGTCTTTGTATACTTGTGCATTGCAGTGAATGGGCCCAGAGATCATATGCCTTTTCTATGCCCAGATAAATACCCGCCGGCCACCACGTGCCCTGACTGGTAAGCCATTTGAGGGGAAGTTATACCTGTGATTGGTTTTGGACGCTGAATATCAGCACTCACCCAGGGGAATCTGGAGGAGCCTGACTGTTGTGGAGGCAACGTGCGCAGCGGTGCCAATATGCAACAGAAGAAGTGTGACTGCGAATGGTGAACAGCCACTTTGCGACCACTGCGTGACGCATTGTGAAAGAAGTGGAAGAGGTGGTACTGCTTTCGCTAGTGTTTATTGCTACCATACCATCATGGTAAAGCAACGTGGACGCCAGGCTGGGGCCTCCCAGGACCCGGAGGATAGCACTTTAGAGGAACCTGTACAGCAGCAGCTTCACAAAATATTACAGGCCATAACTGGCACAAAGGCTACTCTCCACCAGGACATTAGCACTGTAGCGGTCGGGCTTGGGCTATTGAGAGAAGAGCGCAGGAAACTCCCAGAAAGGGTAAAGGCAACTGGAACCAGCATTGCAGAACTGACTCCGGTGCAGAGAGCCATAGAACAACAAATGGGAGCTCTCACAGACAGAGTGAATCTATTGGAGCCTAGGGCCGAGGGAGCGGAGGGCCGCACCCGCAGTGATAACATCAGGGTCGTGGTTCTTCCTGAAGGGTCGGAAGATGGCATGATGTATTTTCTGGGAAATTTGTTTCGGAGTGTGGTGGCTCCTGAGGGCCTTTCGGCTTTCTACACTCTGGAACGCGCCCATCAGGTGCCAGCAAGGGCGTTGGCTCCAGGGAGGCCTCCGTGCCCGGTGATGGCCCGTTTGCTACTTTTCCGTGACAGGGACCTGCTCCTGCAACAGGCGAGATCTGGGGGCCCATTCATTGTGGGCAATGGTAGGGTGACCCTTTTTCCGGACTACACTTTGGAAGTCCAATTGAAGCGGGCCTCCTATGTGGAGGTCAAAAAGGGCATTACGGGACAAAGGCCTCCAGTACTCTCTGATACTCCCGACCCGGTTGCGTATCATCCTGGAGGGAAACACTCACTACTTTGACTCTCCTGGAGATGCCTGGAACTAGTTAGAGGTGTGCAAGGGTGGAAAGCCGCAAGAGGGTGCACTTGCTAACCCCTGACCGGGGCCTCGCAACCCTACACACCGATTGAATTGCCGATCCCGCAGTAGAACCCAGAGGAAGCCATCATCATCTAAAACCGAGAAGGAGCGAGCCGAGGCTCTACAATCAGTGGCAGCATTGGCGCAGGCACGGAGCCCCACCCCAACAGTCTAAGATGAATCTTCTAGATGATCTGCCGGCAATGAACCAGACACGTCCCATAGCGATAGCGTGAAGATGACAGTTGTAACGCATATTACAGCAGATGATATAATTCAAATGAGTATGTTAAGCTAGAAAGGATTGGGTACCCGGAGGAGTACTGGACTCAGAATGACTGTCATTGTTTCTGGACTAATTATCTTATATACATGGCTGATGCGCTACACTTGGCGTAGGTTTCTTAGGTTAGCCGCGCTCCCTATGCCTCTGTAACTCACAGAGGATTTTGTGTATATTGTTTTCATTTGAGTGGAAGCTGGTTTGATAGTAACTGTCCTGGGGAGGGGCAGTTGGGGGGTTTTGTTAGTTAAGTGAATTTTTTGGGCCAGATATGTCACTGGAGAAGATCGTACTGAAGCATTGTTTATTTACTTACCATGGGTACTGCTAATGATTTAAAACTGTCTTTCATGTGACGTGAGGGGAATGCAATCAATGTGTAGGCGTCATCAAATACATGCATATTTAGTCCGTAGAGGGGTCCAGCTTGCACTACTTCAGGAGACTCACTTGCATGCCCATAAGGGTAGAGCATTACAGCGGCGAGGGCGTGCCCAAGTTTTTTATACTACTTATTTTGCGTTTGCCCGGGGGGTACTGATTTGTGTGTGAGCGGGAGTGCCCTTTCATTGCACAAACCAACTCAAAGACGCTGAAGGCCAATATGTTGTGGTGATAGGGAAACTGGATGTGCAGAATATAGTCATGGAAAGCATTTATGCACCTAATATGGAGCTGCTTGCCTTCTTTTCACATCTCTCCGGGAAGTTTGCGCCCTTTCTTACAGGATCAGTGTTGATCGGCGGTGATTTTAATTGTGTTACAGATGTGGTCCCAGATCGTTCACATCCCCCGCTTCCTAACACACCCACTCACGAAACAGCAGAATCAAGACGCAATTGGCGGATTAGATAGCAGTTGGTGGATACCTGGAGGGCCCAGCACCCTGAGGACCGGTCCTATTCCTTTTTCTCTGCTTTGCATGAACTCCACGTCTGCCTCGATGCATATTTGTGCTCTCCTGGTGTGCATGAGTAGCAAATACCTCAGAAGGACACTGTCCGATCATAACCCCCTAGTGATCTATGTACAGTGGACTCGCGTGCAAGTTGGGATACCCACTTTGCGCCTGCACCCTGAAGCCTTACAGGATCCAGTGTTTCACAATATAGTGCATACGGACATAACTCAAAACTTACTTGATGATGGAGGCACAGTGACATCTGCTTTAGTGGAGTGGGATGCCTTCAAAACAGTTATTAGAGGTCGCTGCATCTCGGGGAGGGGGGGCCCGAAGTGCTTTTGAAGGTAGTGCAGAAAGCTGATTAACGCCTGCGGGAAGTATAAGAGACCGTCTGGATGGACCAGATGGGCAGGGTGCACTCCTGGAGGCAAAGGAAGCGGTGGCGGCACAAGTTGAACGATTGCGCAGCTTCGAAAATGAAACGTGCATCACAGGCACCGATGCCAAAACAGAGGGAATCTGGGGCCCCTTTTGCAAGGTTGGCCAGCCCAAATAAGCGATGATTCTGGAGCTCAGGGATCAGCGAGGGGCGGCTTGCAATGCTCAACAGGGTAGAAATGAGTCTTTCCTTGAATATTATGCAGCCTTATACCCAAAAACAACTTGCCCTGTCGGAGAGCATATTGGCTGGGTTTACGGTAGCAGCTCTGCTGTCGCGTTTTGGCAGGGATCAGGTGGACATACTGGGGCAAGACATTGAGCTGCAAGGGATGAGGGGGGCAATTAAGCAAATGGCGAGGAATAAGAGGCCAGGGACTGACAGACTCCCAATAGAGTTCTACCTCACCTACTCTGACCAATTGTCGCCTAAATTAGTAACGCTTTATAATGACGCAAATCAACGGGGCCAGCTCCCTGTCACTACCCAAGACACAATAATTGTCCCACTCCTTAAAGCTGGTAAACCACCTTGGGGTAAATCTGCATACCGCCCATTTTCCATGCTCACCACAGATTTTCAGACCCTGAGCTGTATATTGGCCACCCGCCTACTCCCTTATATGTCTACTTTAGTAAAAAAGGGTCAGTCCGGGTTCATCCTGACCAGGAATCCGGCTATGAATGTTCGGTAGCTATTGCAGATACTCGAAGATGATTGTTACCGAGAGTACGAGGCCGCTATTTTTGCATTGGACATTGAAGATGTATTTGATAATCTTGAATTGCCCTATTAGTACCATGTGATGAATAAGTTCGGCCTGGGCGAAAACTTTGTGAAATGTACAGGTTTGTTATATATACACGCCACTGCACGGGTTGAAACGGGTGGCTTGATATCTGATACATGTGATATAACCCGAGGCACGAGACAGGGATGCCTGCTGTCCACCCTTTTGTTTGCCTTAGCGGTAGAACACCTTGCCTCTGGTCTGCATTACCACTGCTTAAGCGTGCGAGGGCAAATTCATCATATTGCCCTGTATGCAGATGATCACTGATGTTCCTGGCAAATACAGGGGAAGCGTTGCAAGGTGCAAAAGAGCTGCTCCATGACCTTGGCATGGTGGGTGTCCTTTGTGTGGATTGTTGGAATCTTGCTTATTTCCAACGGTAGAGGACAGGATGGGTCCGCAGACCACAGCTGGGGTGACATGGTAATATATATGCCTGATGTATTAAGGAACACAGATTTCTCACGCACAGAGTGACTTGCTGGAGGGAAACATTTGCAGAGCGATTATAGGACTGAAGGGTACTTTTGATTTTGGGGGGACGCTTCCATTGTCAGTAGCTGGACGAGTGGCCTTACTTTAAACGGTGACCCTTCACGGAATTTTGAATTATTTCGGGTCCCTACCAATATGGCTCCCAGCGCAATTTTTTAAACAACTCAAGTCCATGTTTATAGGTTTCCTGTGTGGGGTAGGTAGACAGCGTGTAGCCTTGACTGCTCTGATGTGTGCATGCGTGGGGGATGGGCACTACCTGTTTTCGAAACATATCATATAGCAGCCCAATTGCAATGGTTCACGCAGAACATGGAGAATCGGTTGCGGGGCACCGTGGAATAGAGGGATAGAGCCCCTGGCCTTCAAATACTCTCTCAAATTGTACTGAACCTCCACATTCCCACAGGCGGCTTCCCGGGGGGAACTCAAGACAGCATGGCGGTGTTGAATAAGGAGCTTGACAAGGGCAAGGATTGATGTCCCATATGCACTTGACATCCCATTATCCATGTGTGAGGTATTAGTTCACGGGGGAACCAAGAGGAGAGTGGCTGGTTGGCAGGCAAAGGGTCTAACTACTATCGGGGATCTGTATAAGGTTGGCGTGCTCCTTCCCTTTGCTGACCCACAGGAGCGATTTGGTCTATCAGGGGGCAACTTTGAGTTGCACACAGCACTTGCTATGGCTATTCGTAGACACTGGAAGGAGGGCCTCATGGCACCCAAAACAGTCCTGGGATGTCATTACATAGTAACAGCGTTGTGAATCTTCAAAGCGGTTACAGGCCTATACCACCGCATGGCGCAAGAGATGCTGATGCCCCTGACAGAACTGAGGCATAAATGGAACTAGGCATGGAGGAGGAGATAACGGACCGGATGATATTGTAGGACGGGCATGGAAGAGCACTAGGAACATGTGCTTTCAGTTGGTGCACTTTTACATCTTGCATAGAGCTTACCTCACACCGGTAAAACTTTAAAAATAATAATTTCATATTGGCTCGGATATGTGTCCACATTGCTGGGGGGAGGGAGCGGACTTCCGCCACATGTTCTGGGGCTGCCCAGAATTGACTACATATTGGAGTGCACCAATTGAACGAACTTACTGAAAGATACTTGGTGTCGGTTATGGGACCTTGAATACTACATTGGCTCCCCCACATGGCTAAAAATAAGATCACTAGTACATTTATTGATATGGGACTCCTGTTGGCTAAGCACGAAATCACTTTACATTGTAAATCACAAAGGTGCCCCACCACTAGTAGATGGAAGAAAGAATTCATCAAATGGGCAGAATGTGATGGACTGATTAGGTTACAATTGACAAAGAGAGCGGGAACTGAGAAGGTGCTAAATGCGGCTAAAGCATGGGACACATTAGTGGTGCTCTTGAAGACTCCGGACAGTGATAGCGATGAGGATCCCATAGGTAATGCTCCAAGTGGGGAGGACTAGTCACACTCTCCCGGAAACTGCACCAGTGCAAAGTGAACAGGGCCTATGAGCAGCATAACCTCCCAGCCATGGTGAAGTTCCCATTGCATTGTTCTCAATACCCTACTAGCGAAGCTTCTGCACTACAAACACTCACTGTGACACTTATGAGAGCTGAGAGTGACATGTCTGGGGGGAGGGGGGATGGGAGGGGAGTGGTTGTAGGGGATTAGGTTAGAATTGATCTCGCAGTATAGTTGGAACAAATGTTTGTGTATTGCAACATACTATCGGACTTTCCTTTATCTGTGCTACTCATTTTGGAGAGCGGTAGGAAGGGATTTGGCAAGAGCAGGAGGCTTATCGCACAATGTTATTCATGTATTTTCACTGTTCCTTCTGTACTATGTTGATACGCAAGCAATATTGCATGGATGTATGTATATCAAATTGTTCAGTTCAATACATTTTGTCTAGAAATAATAATGAGTAAAAGGATGGGTGTTGCTGTGGGTGTTGTCACACGACACACATGGCACAAGACACATTTTCAAATTTGGTAGGACTCGTAAATCTGGAGATGCGTCTGAATGCTACACCACCATAGGGCTGGTGTAGCGTGGCGCAACAAGGAGAATATTTTTCTTTTCTCCTTGATCTTTCTCTTTCAATGCGTGCTGCATTCTACAGCACACATTTGAAGAAGGTAATGCCTGTGATGATCAATTTTGAGCAGAAAGGTACCCCTTTGTGCACATAAACAATCTCACCATGACACAGGCATCTGTTTTTGCACAAGCGCAGGGAAGAGCACAGGCATGCTACATATCATTGTAAATATGTGGCATTCCTGTGCTTTGGAAGTGCCACAGCGTTCTCACTGCCTAAGGGCTTGCATTGCTGCGCTGCAGCACTTCCTTGTGACTCTTCCCCATTATGTTTTGCTTTTTTGCACACTTTCAAACATTGTGCATTGCACATCTGGGCACATTTCAATTTGTGGGTACGGATGAAGTTTATTCTGTGCAAAGGAGAGCCTCGCATTGTGGTCCAACATATTTTGTTTATACACAGTTTTCATGTCTTTGGTCCTGCATTGTCACTCATTAGGCTTGACATGTCCCTGAACAGGTATGTTTGTTACATGATGCACCAATACATGCTTCCTGTGTGTAATTGATATGTGCACTTATATACACATGGATGCCCATGCCCATTATATTCTGATTATTTTGCTATTTACATGCATTTCTTACAATGCACTGCCCCTTTCGATAGTTAATTTGTGTTAGATGCCATGTGTGCATATGTCGTCAGTGTGACTTATTGATCTACAAAATGTTATGTAGGAGATTTGCATGCGTTCCTATCTGGTGTCCCTTGGAACTTTAGGTTATGCTGCTATGTGTGTATGCAGCTTTGTACTGTATGTTATGTGGTTATAGTGTATATGTAGGTCTACTTGTATGTACATTAATTTGTGCTTACCTACAAGGAGTCCATTGCCATATTGTCCATTTTGGAAACGGTAATTGATGATGCTGTTTCTGAATATGTATGAATCATGCACACTCCCAGGGTATTTGGCAAGTACATTGATGTATAGTCCCCAATGGTCCACAATGGCCTGGACATTGATGGAGTGTGTGTGCTTTCAGTTGTGGTATAGGTGTGAAGTTGCTGCAGGTGGTACAAGCTGAACATGCGTACAGTCCATTGCCCCAAGCACATGTGGGAATCCAGCAATGGCATAGAAGCCTTGTTTAATGTCCATCTGCTGCTGGTGTGTGTTTGGGAAATGGATGCAATGTGGTGTGAGCTGAATGAGGGCATCCAAAACCGAAGGGAGGAAGGCGGAGAAAGATGCCTGTGAGACCCCTGCCACTTGTGCTGCTGTTGTTTGAAATGATACGGAGGCCAACATGTGTAAAACCGCCAGTAGCTTTGTCAACGGTCGGATGTTGGTGCCCCTTTCATTTGGAGTCTGTATCAGTGGTGGGATCTGCCGCAGCAGGGTCACAATAGATGCTTTCCTAAGGCAATACATTTTGATGACGGAGTCCGATGAGGGTGGTCCTTGGACGGTAAATGTGCTCCCTTCTCCTGCGCTGCCTTTGTTGTAAGGGTGGAGGGTGAGGTTGTGGGATTTGTTGTGGGGGGGGTTGTCGTCTTCTTGGTGCAACTCCCAGCTGCAGGATTAGTAGGTCCATGTTGCTTGCTCTGCTTCAAAACAGCTCTGTTGCACTTTATTTCAAGTTCTGGGGTACTTGCGTCATTTCGTGAGCGTGGGTTTATGAGGCGTAGGCTTGCAAGCGCATTTTCACATTTGCATGACACATTTTGTAGATGCGTCGACATGGGGGGATGACGTAAATATGCCTGTGTTAGAAATGCGTTGGTTTTTGATTGGGAACGCCTACTTTGCATATCTTAATACTTACGCGACGCAGCCAAATCTCGCGCAGCTCCATTCCGTCGCATCTCCATTTACGTGACGCATCTCCATGGATGCGTCATCTTGTAAATTGTGCGTAAAAAAATAAACACTGATGCGTCACAAAAAGTGACATATCGGTGGAGCAAGGGGCTTGTAAATCTGCCCCAAGATGTTTAGATGCAGCTGAGAAAAAAACACACTTTCAATCTGCGTGTCATCCAGTGGTGACGTCATCCACTTACATATGGTAAACAGGAAACTTGACAGTCTTCTGACCCCAAAGCAAATGGTTTCCACGCCATCTGCCTAGCAACCTGTTCTAATTTATTGAGGAGTTCAAAGAGTGCAGCATATTTTAAAAGCAACTGATTTATTTAAAAGGACACTGATTCTAATATTCGCGAACATGCCTTGCCAGGTCATCACTTACTTTATTTAATACTTATTTATTGTAGTTGGCTTTAGCGATCGAATGTCTTCTGACTGATTTAATCCAAAATGCAGGTGATGTATGATCAAGAACAGTGACTGTTCAACAAGTGCATTTAGAATCCCTACTGTTGTAACAGTGTATGGCTCAGGAGTTCAAAAGTGACTTGCCCACAATGCACAATTTTCAACAAAGTGTTAAAGCTGGGGTAAAAGCCTAGGTATCCGTGATGGAAGGTAAGAAACAAGCTGTCAGAAATGGGGTCCCTAGTTGGCAGAGGCAGGTACCTTTGACCAAATAGGGACCCTTGCTTCTAGTCAGGGTAAGGGAGATGCACACTTTAGTTAACCCCTGGTCATCCCCTGGGTAGCTTGGCACGAGCAGACAGACTTATCCCAAAGTCAATGTGTAAAGTATTTGTACACAAAACACACAGTAATACAGTGATAACACCACAAATGAACACCACAACAGTTTAGAAAAATAAATTATCTTTATCTAAACTCAACAAGACCTAAACGACAAAAATCCAACATACATGTAATAAGAATATGACTTTAAAAAGGTTTCAAACAACTTGGCCTGTAGAAAACTATGGATGCGTGATTTTTCTCAAAGTACCTGTAATTGCGACAAAATTCACAAGGCCAAACAGCCGCAGAGAAGGGAAGCGCCGAAAAGCAAAGAGATACGTCAGTTACTGAGACCATGGGGAGGCGATGCGACAGTTCTGCTGCACACAGGAGAAGTGATGCGTCCAATCGGGTCTGTAGAGGGAAGTGATGTGTCGATTCCGAGACGGTGCTGGTCCGCGGGTGATGCATCGGTTAAACTTGCCACACAGGTATGATGCGTGGAAATCTGGAATGTGTCGGTGATTGATGCAGTGGCATCGAGGGGCGCTGCGTCGGTGTCTTCAGCATTGATCCCTCGATGCGTCGGTTCTTGCAGCGGCGACAAGCGCTGCGTCGGTTTCAGCAGCAGCGCGGCGATGCATGGAGATTCTTCTGGCACAGCAGTGCTGCGACAGAAAAACAGCTATAAGAAGGCCGATGTGTCGATTTTCTTGTAGTTGCGTAGCTTTTCCAGTTTCTGCCAGCAGGAACAACCTCCAGAGGCCAAGCACAGTCACAGGCACCTCTTGGCAGGTCGGAACTCCCAGCAAGGAAGTTCAGGGGAACTGGAGATGACGTCTTTGTGCACCTGAGACTTCAGAACAAGAGGCAAGCTCTACTCAAGCCCTTGGAGATCTTCCTCAAGCAGGGGGACAGAGCACACAGCAAAGTACTTCTCCTTTTCTTGGCAGAAACAGCTACTGCAGGACAACCCCAGACAGCACACAGCAAAGGGGCAATACTCCTCCTCCAGTTTCTCCAGCTCTTCTCCTTGGCAAAGGTTCCTCTTGATTCCAGAAGTAGTCTAAAGTTCAGGGGTTTAGGTCAAATACTTATACCCCAAAATGTCTTTGTTCTCTTTGTGCAAGGGTCTCTGAGCCCAGTCCAAACCAGATCGGTCGTCACTGGTGCAGCATGACCGCATGGGGTGGAGACAGCATTGTGCATGTAAGACATGTCTATTCAGGTGCAAGGAAATATCCTACCCTACTCTAAATTCAGCCAGGGTATTCTCAGCCCAGCTCTCAGTCACCCAGGAAGGGCCAGGCACACCTCCACCCCCCAGTGGCTGTCTACAGTGAATGCACATCTCCAGCCGCTCTCACTCCAAAACCAGACAGTCAATACTCAAACAGGCAGAGACACACAGAATGGTTAAACAAGAAAATGCCTACTTTATAAAAGTGGCATTTTCAAACACACAATTTAAAAACCATCTTTACTAACAGATGTGCTAATAAATTCTGAGTTCAGAGAGCCTAAACTTTATTTCTCCATCTTGTCCCAATGGGAAATTATACTTGTCAGATGTTACAAAGCATTTCCCATTCTATCCTATGGGGCAAGATAGCCTTTCAATAGTGAAAAACAAAATTGGCAGTTTTTTACTAGAAGGACATGTCACACACACCAGAACGTGTCTTACCTTTAACACACACTGCACTCTGCCAAGGGGGGTACCTTGGGCATACCATGGGTGTGCCTTACATGTATGAAAAGGGAAGGTTAGGGCCTTGCCAAGGCGACATGGTTACCTTTTCAGAGTTACTCATGTGGGTGGCACAATGCTGCAGGCCCACTAGTAGCATTTGATTTACAGGCTCTGGCACACTTCAGTGCACTTTACTAGGGACTTACCAATACATCAAATATGCCAATCAGGGAGAACCAATTGTAACAACAATTTACACAGGGAGCACTTGCACTTTGACACTGATCAGCAGTGGCAAAGTGCCCAAAGCATCTAAGCCAGCAAAAACAAAATCCAGCACAGCATCAAAAATACAGGAGGTAGAGGCAAAAAGTCAGGGGAAACCACGCCAAAGATGCCAAGTCTAACACTAGACTACATCTACTACATAAGTGAATTACTGGTATAGCGAAATAATGTTCCCAGGTACGGTGATAAACCCAGAAGAACTGAAAAAATTTATGAGCTTTACTGTCTGTAAAAATAATAGCTTTTTAGCTGGTAGATTTGTGTTAATCATGCGGTAAAATTAATAATTTGCTTACATTGTTTACAATATTTTCCTATGAAGAGAAACCCTTGCTCACTGCTAATACACTAAAGTGTAACTAAGGCCCGGCAACTCTTGTGGCTTACAGCTTTCCAGGAAGACCTGTCTCACCTAAGGAAATCTCTTGAGCCCCATATTCTGCGCAGAGCTCTGCTATCTCCCTTGAACGTTTCCTCTCCTTTAAAGTCAACACAGTATGAAGCAGACCACAATCCCTTCAAAAATAAGCAAATGGACGTCTCTCTTCCATGTCTATGCTATCGCCCCTCCCACAGATAGACATTCTTCCTCCTAGTGAAACTGCTTGTTTTCCAGTCCCCTTGTCAGAGATCCATGAAAAGTTAAGGCATGATTGTATTTTTAAATGTATGTTTACTTATTGGTATATCGCTCAAGGAAGGGCTTTGTCAGGTGCAGCGATATCACACGTGTCTGAATTCATATGCTAAGCTGGGGCACTGAAGTTTTTAAACGTTAGGCGGCCTGGCATAGCTGGAGCACTCCCCTTCAAGGTGCAATGGAACATATACCTTGGCAGCCTCTGTCTGTCCACCTAATGGTACTAGGCAGGACACTGGAGGCATTTTGGTGACTGAAGTCTAACAAGTAGAAACTTGGCCACTGTAGAAGCCCCTCTAATCAGGAAGTCCAATGCTATAGTGTTAGACCTCAGACTCTGTTTTGCCGAATTCGTTTTTGTTGGCCTTAGGACTCTGCACACTTTACTCTGACTTGATAGAGTGGCGAAGCTTTCACCTACCACACTTGGGGCCCGATTCACAAAGGCAATGTGAGACAAAAGTCTAACTTTATGACCTTTGGAATTCACAGAGGTCATTAATGACTTGTCCCTTCTAATCCGCAGTCAGACCGTACTCTCCGCACCGGGGCCGTACTCTTTGGCTCGGGCCATATCCTCCGGTTTGGGCCATAATCCCTGGCCGGGCAGGATGAAGTGTAATCAATGGGCCAGAATACAATTTTTTACAAAAAGGAACATTAGGAACGTGTGATAATTTTTTTCTGCTTCTATCATCGGCCGATGTAATAAATCAATTTGTATCTTTTCCTTTTTATTCTTTCTGATTGAGAAGCGTAATGTCTCCCCCCTAATACCTGCCTTAAGGGTATCCCAGACCACCATTACAGATGCGGTCCCGATATTTATACCCAGAATTCCTGTATCCAACCGGCCATATGTTCTCGATAATTACTATCATATAGAAGAGCCTTTTCAAAAGTCCAGATCGAACCTGGTCCCTGATTGCCCCAGCACTCTAGGTTTAGAATAAGAGGATTATGATCCGAGAGTAATCGAGGGGCGACATCAATAGAGCAATCATGAATTAAAGCAGAGGAAACAAAAAAATAATCCAATCTTGCTAATGACCGATGAGGAGTTGAGAAGAAGGTAAAGCCGTTCTGATCAGGTTTTAAATAGGCCCAAACGTCTTTTAAGCCATGAGTATTTATTAAATTATACAAAGCCCGAAAAACTTTGGGCTTCCTTCCCTCATAGCTCCAAGATTTATCGGTGTCCCAAATACTGGGCAGATTTAGGTTTAAGTCACCGCATAGAATTATCGGGAGTGGCCAATGCGCTAATTCTTGATTAACATAATTTATCACCCCGGGATCATCTATATTACTCGCATAGACCGAACAGATCGTAAATACAGAATTGAAAGGTAAAGAACACCGTACCATAACCCATCTTCCTAAGACGTCAGATTTAACCTGATCCGCTACTAGCGGTAATGTTTTACGCACCAAAATCCCAACCACCTTTATCCGGACACCCTGTGAAGTTGCCCCAATAAGTTTAAAACCTAGAGAATTCAACAAAGATTTCTGGCCCCCTTCAATATGGGTCTCTTGGAGACATACTATATCTGCCCCCATCAAACGTAATGTCTGCGCAGTTTTCTGTCTCTTCGATAAATCATTCAGCCCACAGATATTTAATGAAACAATTCTAAGCTTGTTTTGTAAATTCATTGTTTTTTAATTCTACTAATGCCCTAGATGATGCCCTGTGTATAGTCCTCATCAACCGAGTCCCCCCCTGTCCCAGATCCCACAACCACCCACCACGCCCCCCCCCACAACGATCGCTGGCCCTACGGTTTCTCCAATAAAGCCACAATTCCTGCTCTGTTGTATTACCAATATAGATAATGCCTAAAAGGTAGCATTGAATATTTTTAAAGAAGAGAATGCCAACATATTAGCCGTTAGCCCCACAGCACTCAAAATGGACCTGGACCCCACCCCCCTCCTCCCACCCCCCCCAAAAAGAAACCCTGAATGATGGAAGCGAATGTGAGACCTCTGGCCGCCACTCCACTAGCACATTTTTTTTTCCCTTTTTTTCTTTTTTTCCTCTTCCCCTTTTAAGACCCTCAATTACAAAGTTACAGAAGTGACACAGATCCGGCCGACCTGTCTACTACCCATGAAAAAAAAATAGATTTTTTTCCCTGTATTTTTTTCTTTCTTCTCTTAACCCCTCCCGCTTTTTAATTAGGGAGAAAGTAACTTATACCCCCCCTGGTTAATTAAAGCCTGAGTTTTTTAAGGAACATTTGACCCAAAAGTCCCAAAGTCCCAAAGTCCTGGACTACAAACTTTATTTTCTCTTTCTTCCCATTATTTCCTTTAAATACTCTCCAGCTTTAATCTCAGAAATAAAGACACGAGTCGACCCCTCAAATATGACTTTCAGTCTAGCAGGGTTCATCAAGAAGGCTTGGGCGCCTTGCAATTGTAGGGGAGTGATCAGTTGCCGCAGTCGCCATCTTCGCTCCACTGTTGCGCGGCTAAAGTCTGGTTTAGCAAAAAACTTGATTCCATCGACTTCTCTCTGGGAATTAGGCCTGGCCTGATCATATATTAATTGCCTTAAAAGGAAGTTCCCAAAAAAAAAACCAAAACTCTGGGTTTCTCATTTCCATAATTACTGCCATCTGGTCTTTGCTTTAGATTAAAGGGAAAACGGTGCGTCCTTTGGATCTCCTGATCCCAATTCCAGCTAGTCCGTGAGGGAAAGGCGGACCGAAGTAGTTTTACAATGTACCCTCTAGGGTCATCTCCCTCTACACCTTCCGGTATCCCTAATAATCTAAGGTTGTTCCTCCGTAGTCTATTTTCCTGTTCCTCAAGCTTGGTTAACATATCGGTGAGGCGAGCCTCATGAGATGCGCCTTGTTCTTTTATTTGGGAAACCTCAACTTCAAGGGTCTCTGTTCGCCCTTCTACCATAGAGACCCGATCTCCAATATCAGTGCAAATTTTATTTAGTTTCCTTATTCCACCATGGAGTTTTTTTGAAGCCCCCTTTGCCGCAAGATTATCTGATCTAACTTCCTCCTGAAACTGCTTGATGGAGGCAAGAATTGATGATAAAGAAGGTTCCGAAGGATTTTCAATGGTAGACTGTGGGCTTGCGCCTAATTGTAGATTAGGATCCCCATCCGGGAGAGACACATACAAGTCTGGATATGTCCGCCTCGACTGGCTGCGTTTTTTGTTTCGATTTTTTTTTTGTTTGATAGTTCTAGGGGCGGAGTCGTTTAACTCCCCTTCAGATTTACTAGTACCTGTTGAGCTCACTAGCTCGTTGTCAGTCTCAGTTAAGGATCCATCTGAGACAGAAAAAAAATTCTCATTAGATAAATCTGGGGTCTGTGGATCTATTAATCTGGGGTTCAAGTTTTCGTGGCGGTTCTCAAAGACTGTGGAAGTGGCAGTGGCGGTGATAACCGCAGGAGGAGCGGTAATATTAGACGGAGAAGCGACAGTAGTAGCGATAATGATGTCTTGGCCGCAAAGATTAGACTCTGATATCTGGACTAGCTTGTCCACCAAAGCCGTTCCAGCGAGTTCGGTCGTAGTATTTTGTGCGATTTGCAGAGGAGACGGTATGGCCCCTTGCTCTGGGAGGGCTCCCGCTAGACTGTTTAAAGCAATTGTAGTAGGGGTGGGTGCATTTTTGAGAATAGAAAAATGACTGGTAATAGGTGGAGAACATCCAGTATTCTCCACTATTTTTTCTTTTGAGCACACTGCCCCTCCAGGCTTTCCCATATTTTTCTTGAGCCCAGGCTCCCTTTTACCTTTAAATGGAGGGTCCGGTCTTACTGCATTTTCCATTTTTCCTTTCTCCCCTGTCTCCTCCTGAGCCGTGGTGGGTTTTGATTTGAATGTCCTCTGGCCGCGGGTAGTCATTTCGAGACTGCTGCTTCTATTGAAGATCTCTCCTGCCCCTCCACAGCTTTCGCCATCGCCGCCGCCGCCAAGCAGAGTCAGCCGCACTCTGAACCTCCTGGAAAAGGAGGCAGTAGCTGTTCCCTTGCCTGAGGCAGAGCCGGCGTTAGCGTGGAGGCGGAGCACCACGGAGGTCCGAGCGCGGAGCCTGACCCCTCCTACGCCACTCCAAACGTAAGATAAGGCTCTAGGCGTCCGACGCCCGGGTGCCTGAAATGCTGCAACTGCTCCGAGCATTTGCCGGGTAAAACAAGAGTCCACGTTATTCTTCTCAGTCGGATCAGGTCTGCTCGGTAAAGAGATCAAAGCATCTTCGTGTGGCTGCCGGCGCGACGGCCGGAAAAGGAAATGCTCACACTAGCGCCATCTGCTGCCTCCCACTAGCGCACAGGCGGTTCAGGCAGGCTTAGGATTAGAAGAGGCACAGACATTGGTTGCGGTCACTAAATCAGAGATGGGGGCTGTTTTAGCAGAAAAAATAGCTATTAAATGGGCTGCATCAAAAGAGAAATGTTATGAGTGGAGCGAGCGCATTGGACATCAGCTCGCAATTTCCACTAGACAAAGGACAACTGCAAATACTATCACATCTATTAATACAGATATTGATGGGCTTATTACTGATTAAAAAAAAAATAGAGGAAGCTTTTAGGAAGTTTTATGAAAAGCTATATTTAGAAGAGATAAGAGGATCATCAGAAGACATAGACATGAAAATCAGAGAATATTTAGAAGGAATACCGATAGCTAAACTGAATGATTATACACACGACGCACTGGAAAAGTCTCCTACTTGGGAGGAGATCGCAGCTGCATTGGCCAGCCTCCTGGATGGCAAAGCCTCTGGGACGGATAGTATACCAGTTGAATTCTACAAAATCTTTTTGGAACAAATAAAAGATCTCTTTACAAATGTAGTAAGGTCCATTTTCGAGGGAACCTCTCCACCGAATTCCTGGTCATCAGCCAAAATTGTAATATTCCCCAAGAAGGATAAATCACCTCTGGAGATGGCATCCTATAGGCCTATAACATTAATTAATACTGACTCTAAAATTTTCTCTAAAATATTGCCATGAGAATATCTACAAATATTGAGCCTTTAGTATCTAAGTGGCAACATGGATTTATCCCTAAAAAAGGCACCATTGAACATGTTCGTCGGACTCTTACTCTATTTGATGCCGCCGAGGCGACAGGAGACCCGATCTCGCTAATTCTTCTTGATGCTGAAAAGGCATTTGATCGGGTATCCTGGCAATTTCTCTGGGCCATCATGCGTCATATTGGCTTTGGAGTAAGAATCATCCAGGCCATACAGGCATTGTACGAGAATCCAACAGCCAAAGTATGCATTAACGGCCAGCTGACAGAACAAATAAAGATAACCAAAGGAACGAGACAGGGGTGTCCCTGCTCGCCTCTACTCTTCGCCCTCTATATTGACCCTTTAATAAGAAGAATTGAAGCTAATCCCTCAATCCCATCAGTTGTTAGGTTCGGGGTAGACACAAAGATCATGGCCTATGCCGACGACATAGCCAAAGTCACTCCGGAACCTGAGCTTGCCATCCGGGCTTTGGAACTAGAAGCTCAAGAATTTGGATTGCTCTCTGGTTACGCCCTCAACAGAACGAAAACACAGATCGTTGTCAACAAAAAAATAACTTGGGTAGATAAAAGAATCACTAAGAAAGCAAAATATCTTGGAGTTAACATCGTTCCAGACCTTGATAATCTGGTAACAGAAAATTTGACCCCCCTTGCTACCAATATGAGAAAATCACTTAGGAAAATCGATAATCTACATTTAACTATTGTGGGAAGATGTAACGTTTTAAAAATGACATATTTCCCTAAACTACTTTATTTTTTTTGTACAATCCCACTTGTTTTTAATAGACGTATACTTTTAGTTTTTGAACAAATTTTCTCTCAGTTTATTTGGGCATATACGCAGCCGAGAAGGGCCTTTAATCTTCTTTCCTTACCCAAGGAGAGGGGAGGCTGGGTTCTTCCCAATTTAAAATTATATTACTGGGCTGCTTCTTTACAACATTGCCACGAATTAATGCATGAGGACTATACCCCCAGCCTGTCCGGCCTGCCTTCTCCCTATGCTTTGCTCTTAGGTGAAAACGTAAGGGAGTGTCTGTGGCGCCAGCTGGAATATAGCTATTATAAGCGAGTTAAATTTAAGACAATGATCAGTGCCTTTCAGGTCTTTCGTAATATCCGTAAAGTATTTGGAATGGATAAGCTAAATCATTATACCCCGATAAGAAATAATGATAATTTGCCACTAATATTTAAAGCTAGCAAAACAAGCTTGGGTTTTGACTCAATGGCAGCAAGGCCAAGTCATATAAACTAAACAAAACAGAGAGAGTGCCAGTGCTGCACTAAACTTACAAAAGAGTTTTAAGCATGAACTGAATTAAACAAGTTCACTTTTGACCACTTTTTGGTTGATTTTAATCAAAATTATTTTAATGCAATAAATTCTCTTATTATTTTGCACGGTTTCATTGAAGTAATTAAAGCATTTCACAAATAATCAAACAATACACCGTTAATATTTACATTACATTAACACATATAAATGACACCACCACTAGCGTACCTCAATCACTCGGACAACAACACTCAAAATTCACAAACAAACTAACTATACACCATAAAACAAACGATTTACACTTGTATGTACAAAATACATCAGGCCATCAGCAAATAACACTTGCAGTACTTCTAATAGCTTATTTTTAGTTGTTTAGCAGATGATTGGCCAAAGGCGAAGATAGGTCTACGCGTTTCGAATCCCTTCACCGGGGATTCTCATCAGGACCAACACTCTCTGGGAACAAAAACGGACACAACACTGAATTAGACCAATTGGCCCCTCAAGAATCTAAAGATTAACCGTCCACCTTATTTGGGAACCTTACCTACAACTTGAAAGTACGCAACCCAGGCTTTGAATATGGAACAAGAGTCCAACGGGATTCCTGTGGACAGCAGAAAGGATAAGGTTGAGAGAGGAAAAGGGAAACGATCTAAAGTCTAGGCTGATGCCTAACGGCTTCAAGGTGCAGTTGTCTAATAATCGAAATCTTACTTGTCAGGAAAAAAGATGTCTCACAGGCACATTTAAATCCTCACTCCTCCTGGTAGGAGTTGACTGTGCTCCCGATTATCTTAAAGCGGCGTGCTGATTGTATCAATCCCTCTACGGCTGTGTCCTAAGAGCGGATAACAAACGAAGGCATGAGAACTCGGGTGTTTGAACTATTTCAACAATCTCGGTTACTCTCAAACACGCTATCTTTAACGATCTGTGAGCCGTATTTACCTCTTCACCAGTTTATTCCAACGCCAGCGGAGCCATCGCGAACCGTGCAATCAACGCCATAGTCGAATACTTAGACGAGGAAGTGGTAACCATTTTGTTCACCCGTGACGCCACCCAGATTGGTGGGCGGAGCACTGGGGCATTCTGGGATATGTAGTTGCAGCAGTATATTTAGACCGGTTTGTGTCCCTTAAATCGACATTTCTCCACGGAAAAAGGCAGAATACTTACTAGGACCTGCAACGGTTGATGTGATTGTGTCTATTTTGTATCACACATAAATGCCCGTGATGTATCCAGAGGCCCGTCATGTTGGCCAATCAGAGTCAAGGGGGATTAGGGGGGATGTAGTTTAATGAAAATGTGTATGTTGAAAAACTTTATTGTGCAATATATGTAAACACTACAATATGATCACGATGTAAGGCAGTTGTGTGGAGACGACAATATATAGCTGTTCCACAATCATTATATTTAGTAAGGATCAAACTGATGGACAAATCCTTGTCGCGTACATAGTTTGGGCTGCATAGGATTAATTGCATTCACAGGGCTCAGGAAGATCTCAACTGTAGATTTCTACGAGTCGCCTACACGAGAATTGACCCGACAACAGTCCCAGAATGACGGGGCTAAATCTCCAAGAGTAATGGGAGGTATGGTGGAAAGTATATTGTCAACAAGCGCCCTACATTTCATAATCCGCACGGCCGCATTGACTGTATATGTTTGATTCAGCACCGTATTGGATGCCAGGAGACAGAGCCGTGGTCACTTTATGCAGCTTGAGAGTGTCCATATGAACAATTTAAGAGGTTCACAGATTAAAGATCTCGGATAATTCGTTCAAGCCATCCACTGACGTGTTAAACTTGATAATGAGCATGGCCTCTCTTTTAACCAGTTTGGCGTCCAAGTCACCTCCTCGGCTATCTTGTGTGACTTTTGAGATCACAGTCCATCTCACATCTTTTTCTGTGTGGTTGTTAAGATGCCAATGATTGACCAGCGGGGCATTAGGCACATTCTTGCGTACCCTTGATTTATGTTGTTGAATTCTTAGCCTTATCTCCTGATTTGTTTTCCCGATATATAGCTTGTCACATGGACAAAGAATTCCGTATACTACATATTTTGTTTTACAGTTTGAAAAAGTGTTATGTTTCCAATGAATTCCCCTGTGGGTGAAATGGTTGCCTTCCATGGTAGAATCGCAACATACACATGTCCCACATTTATGATGGCCTTGAATTGGAGGCAGGCTTAGGAAACTTCTTATGTTCGGACTTTTAGTTTTTGGAAGTGCAGCTCGCACTAACTGGTTGGCAATGCTCTTGTCTTTTTTAAAAGCAAATAACGGAGGTTCTTTGAGTGAGACATCAAGATTTTTGACCAGATGCCAATTTTGGGAAATGGTCTTTTTTAGCCAATTCGATGTGGGACTGTATGTGGATACACACACAATCCTGTTTGTTTTAGATTTATCTTTTCTTTCCAGAAGTGCTTCACGTGGGGTCCACCAGGCTTGTTTGATGGCTTTCTTCAATAGTTTTTTGGGATAGCCCCTGGATAGTAGGTTGGTTTTCAAATTTTCAGCAGGAGACAAATATTCATCCTTGAATGTGCAGTTCCGACGGATTCGCAAAAATTGGCCATACGGCAGATTGTCCCTTAAACTGCGTGGGTGGTTGCTTGAGTAATGTAGTGCTTTATTCCTATCCGTTTTTTTCTTATATAGTGTGGTAACTAGGCAGCCATTGATTGGATAGATCTCAACGTCCAGAAAAGGCATTTTAAATTTGGAATAGTTCAGGCTGAATTTTATATCTGGTGTTCTGTTGTTTAGCCAGTGAACAAACTCTTGTAGTTGGTTTTCATCTCCAGTCCAAGTTAGGAAGACATCGTCGATGTATCTGACCCAATTCCCGATGTGAATTGCGAAGGGGTTGTTATTATATACGAATCGGTCCTCGTATTTGGACATAAAAAGGACTGCCAGCTCTGGGGCGAAAGGACACCCCATTGCGACGCCTTTAATTTGTAAAAAGAAGTCTTCTTTGAAACAAAAGTAGTTATTTTTTAAGGCAAATGTGGCTAGTTCCATAATGAATTGCGTCGGAACCTTTTCAGGTTTAGGTCTACTATTAAGAAATGACTCCAAAACGGCCAAACCTTCATCTTGTGGGATCTCCGTGTAGAGTGAGGTCACATCTAGCGTAGCAAGGAAATGTACGTTTTCTTCGAATTCCATTGTGTTTAGTTTAGTTAAAAAGTCCGTGGTATCTTGTATGAACGATTTAACCTCTTGCATGAATGGTTTGAGGAAAAAATCCACGAATTTAGATATTGATTCGTTAAGTGACTCACAACCCGAGACTATCGGGCGTCCCGGGGGACACATCTGGTCTTTATGCACCTTTGGAAGTACATAAAAGATCGGTGTACAGGGATTTTTGTTTTTTAGAAAATCATATTCTTTTTTTCCCAGGAACCCTTGTTCAAAACCTTTTTGTAGAATATTGAAGAGTTTCCCTTGAAGTTCAGCAGTTGGATCTTTGTTCAATTTCCGATAGCATTCTTCATTTGAAAGTTGCCTCATCACTTCCGTTGTGTAGCGTTCAGTGGCCCAGATGACAATTGATCCGCCTTTGTCGGCTTGTTTGATTATTATGGACGGATCATTTTTTAGGGCAAACAGTGCTTCTTTTTGAGCTCTAGTTATATTAGATTTAACAAATCTCTTCCTTTGATGTTCAACTTCAGTGATAGCTGATAGGACTACTTTCTCAAATAGGATCACTTCTTTCGGAGTTTTTGCCGTTGGAGGACAAAACATAGATTATTTCTTCAATCCCGTTGTTTCTGTGTTCTCTTTTAGTGGACTGTCAATAAAGAAAGTAATCAGACGTATCTTACGGCAGAATTCGATAAATTCCGTCTTGAGTTGAACGAAATTAGTTGCTGCCATTGAGTCAAAACCCAAGCTTGTTTTGCTAGTTGTCTGGCGGGTGCATACCCGCGAGGTTTTGTTAGATGCCAATTTAGGTTAATAGGTTTTTTTGGTTTTCACATACGGTTAGCAGTAGTTGACTGCAGGTTTCAAAACTACTCACGGTGTTTGTCTCAGTAAAGAGACGTTTCTAGTATTAGTTTTTGAGCTTTGTTTCTACTATCTCTATTCTGTCTTTTTTTCATTATATCATGTCCGCTAGCAACACATTTGCATACAGTGAGGAACACATACTGAAACTGATCAATGACCCCCCATTATTTTCTTCCGCCGCCTTAAGCACAACAGCTAAAATTAACAACGAATTTGACAAACTTATAAGACTAAAGAAAAAACAAATCAGGACAGACCTACATGGGCATTTTCTCATCGAACATCTGCGGACAGGAACCATCCCAGGAGGCCTTCAGATACGCAACGTCCCAGTCATATTCACAGAGGATCCTATCTATAAAAAAGGTTACAGTCAGATCGAAACGAAATGTAGCAGAGATCTAATGGTCCTGACTGTGGAGACAGCACAAAGACTCTCAAAACACCAGTTGGAGGAAATTGCCGGTCTAGAGACTGAAATTAAATCTAACCAACTCATTACGGACGCTAAGGCACTTCTTGAAAAGTCGAGAAGGAAATTCTAGAATTTAAGGACTATACAATCAATCAAAAAGGTACCCAGTTTGAGAAAGATAGGAAGAACTTCTCATTGGAAAAAGTCTATCCGTACCTTCAATTGGATTTTTACACTAGACCAGAATCACGCAGATTCCTACCGGATTACCAAGGAAGATCAAGACAAAAGTTCATCACCTTTTCCGATACCACTTCATCATCAAGTGGGAGTGATACAGACAATACCAACATAAGAGGTGAATCCAATAGGCGCGGCAATTTCCAACAAAATTACCAACCGAATTTCCAACAACCGTCTTTTTTAGGACGGGGCCGACAGAAACAACGCGGCAGGGCGAGATTTACCAACCAGCCATGGGAAATGTCCACAAGACGCCAAAATTACAAAAATTGAGGACTCAAGAGGTTGATTCCATGTATGAATCCTTGGAACAGAACACTTCGCCCATTTTTAATCTTTCAGACAAAACTCTGACACAGGACGAATTTAGTGTGTTGGAGAAGGGATTATCTTTTGTACCATCTAAAGCAACTAATTTCGTTCAACTCAAGACGGAATTTATCGAATTCTGCCGTAAGATACGTCTGATTACTTTCTTTATTGACAGTCCACTAAAAGAGAATACAGAAACAACGGGATTGAAGAAAAAATCTATGTTTTGTCCTCCAACGGCAAAAACTCCGAAAGAAGTGATCCTATTTGAGAAAGTAGTCCTATCAGCTATCATTGAAGTTGAACATCAAAGGAAGAGATTTGTTAAATCTAACATAACTAGAGCTCAAAAAGAAGCACTGTTTGCCCTAAAAAATGATCCGTCCATAATAATCAAACAAGCCGACAAAGGCGGATCAATTGTCATCTGGGCCACTGAACGCTACACAACGGAAGTGATGAGGCAACTTTCAAATGAACAATGCTATCGGAAATTGAACAAAGATCCAACTGCTGAACTTCAAGGGAAACTCTTCAATATTCTACAAAAAGGTTTTGAACAAGGGTTCCTGGGAAAAAAAAGAATATGATTTTCTAAAAAACAAAAATCCCCGTACACCGATCTTTTATGTACTTCCAAAGGTGCATAAAGACCAGATGTGTCCCCCGGGACGCCCGATAGTCTCGGGTTGTGAGTCACTTAACGAATCAATATCTAAATTCGTGGATTTTTTCCTCAAACCATTCATGCAAGAGGTTAAATCGTTCATACAAGATACCACGGACTTTTTAACTAAACTAAACACAATGGAATTCGAAGAAAACGTACATTTCCTTGCTACGCTAGATGTGACCTCACTCTACACGGAGATCCCACTAGATGAAGGTTTGGCCGTTTTGGAGTCATTTCTTAATAGTAGACCTAAACCTGAAAAGGTTCCGACGCAATTCATTATGGAACTAGCCACATTTGCCTTAAAAAATAACTACTTTTGTTTCAAAGAAGACTTCTTTTTACAAATTAAAGGCGTCGCAATGGGGTGTCCTTTCGCCCCAGAGCTGGCAGTCCTTATTATGTCCAAATACGAGGACCGATTCGTATATAATAACAACCCCTTCGCAATTCACATCGGGAATTGGGTCAGATACATCGACGATGTCTTCCTAACTTGGACTGGAGATGAAAACCAACTACAAGAGTTTGTTCACTGGCTAAACAACAGAACACCAGATATAAAATTCAGCCTGAACTATTCCAAATTTAAAATGCCTTTTCTGGACGTTGAGATCTATCCAATCAATGGCTGCCTAGTTACCACACTATATAAGAAAAAAACGGATAGGAATAAAGCACTACATTACTCAAGCAACCACCCACGCAGTTTAAGGGACAATCTGCCGTATGGCCAATTTTTGCGAATCCGTCGGAACTGCACATTCAAGGATGAATATTTGTCTCATGCTGAAAATTTGAAAACCAACCTACTATCCAGGGGCTATCCCAAAAAACTATTGAAGAAAGCCATCAAACGAGCCTGGTGGACCCCACGTGAAGCACTTCTGGAAAGAAAAGATAAATCTAAAACAAACAGGATTGTGTGTGTATCCACATACAGTCCCACATCGAATTGGCTAAAAAAGACCATTTCCCAAAATTGGCATCTGGTCAAAAATCTTGATGTCTCACTCAAAGAACCTCCGTTATTTGCTTTTAAAAAAGACAAGATCATTGCCAACCAGTTAGTGCGAGCTGCACTTCCAAAAACTAAAAGTCCGAACATAAGAAGTTTCCTAAGCCTGCCTCCAATTCAAGGCCATCATAAATGTGGGACATGTGTATGTTGCGATTCTACCATGGAAGGCAACCATTTCACCCACAGGGGAATTTATTGGAAACATAACACTTTTTCAAACTGTAAAACAAAATATGTAGTATACGGAATTCTTTGTCCATGTGACAAGCTATATATCGGGAAAACAAATCAGAAGATAAGGCTAAGAATTCAACAACATAAATCAAGGGTACGCAAGAATGTGCCTAATGCCCCGCTGGTCAATCATTGGCATCTTAACAACCACACAGAAAAAGATGTGAGATGGACTGTGATCTCAAAAGTCACACAAGATAGCCGAGGAGGTGACTTGGACGCCAAACTGGTTAAAAGAGAGGCCATGCTCATTATCAAGTTTAACACGTCAGTGGATGGCTTGAACGAATTATCCGAGATCTTTAATCTGTGAACCTCTTAAATTGTTTATATGGACACTCTCAAGCTGCATAAAGTGACCACGGCTCTGTCTCCTGGCATCCAATACGGTGCTGAATCAAACATATACAGTCAATGCGGCCGTGCGGATTATGAAATGTAGGGCGCTTGTTGACAATATACTTTCCACCATACCTCCCATTACTCTTGGAGATTTAGCCCCGTCATTCTGGGACTGTTGTCGGGTCAATTCTCGTGTAGGCGACTCGTAGAAATCTACAGTTGAGATCTTCCTGAGCCCTGTAAATGCAATTAATCCTATGCAGCCCAAACTATGTACGCGACAAGGATTTGTCCATCAGTTTGATCCTTACTAAATATAATGATTGTGGAACAGCTATATATTGTCGTCTCCACACAACTGCCTTACATCGTGATCATATTGTAGTGTTTACATATATTGCACAATAAAGTTTTTCAACATACACATTTTCATTAAACTACATCCCCCCTAATCCCCCTTGACTCTGATTGGCCAACATGACGGGCCTCTGGATACATCACGGGCATTTATGTGTGATACAAAATAGACACAATCACATCAACCGTTGCAGGTCCTAGTAAGTATTCTGCCTTTTTCCGTGGAGAAATGTCGATTTAAGGGACACTAAATATACTGCTGCAACTACATATCCCAGAATGCCCCAGTGCTCCGCCCACCAATCTGGGTGGCGTCACGGGTGAACAAAATGGTTACCACTTCCTCGTCTAAGTATTCGACTATGGCGTTGATTGCACGGTTCGCGATGGCTCCGCTGGCGTTGGAATAAACTGGTGAAGAGGTAAATACGGCTCACAGATCGTTAAAGATAGCGTGTTTGAGAGTAACCGAGATTGTTGAAATAGTTCAAACACCCGAGTTCTCATGCCTTCGTTTGTTATCCGCTCTTAGGACACAGCCGTAGAGGGATTGATACAATCAGCACGCCGCTTTAAGATAATCGGGAGCACAGTCAACTCCTACCAGGAGGAGTGAGGATTTAAATGTGCCTGTGAGACATCTTTTTTCCTGACAAGTAAGATTTCGATTATTAGACAACTGCACCTTGAAGCCGTAAGGCATCAGCCTAGACTTTCCATCGTTTCCCTTTTCCTCTCTCAACCTTATCCTTTCTGCTGTCCACAGGAATCCCGTTGGACTCTTGTTCCATATTCAAAGCCTGGGTTGCGTACTTTCAAGTTGTAGGTAAGGTTCCCAAATAAGGTGGACGGTTAATCTTTAGATTCTTGAGGGGCCAATTGGTCTAATTCAGTGTTGTGTCCGTTTTTGTTCCCAGAGAGTGTTGGTCCTGATGAGAATCCCCGGTGAAGGGATTCGAAACGCGTAGACCTATCTTCGCCTTTGGCCAATCATCTGCTAAACAACTAAAAATAAGCTATTAGAAGTACTGCAAGTGTTATTTGCTGATGGCCTGATGTAATTTGTACATACAAGTGTAAATCGTTTGTTTTATGGTGTATAGTTAGTTTGTTTGTGAATTTTGAGTGTTGTTGTCCGAGTGATTGAGGTACGCTAGTGGTGGTGTCATTTATATGTGTTAATGTAATGTAAATATTAACGATGTATTGTTTGATTATTTGTGAAATGCTTTAATTACTTCAATGAAACCGTGCAAAATAATAAGAGAATTTATTGCATTAAAATAATTTTGATTAAAATCAACCAAAAAGTGGTCAAAAGTGAACTTGTTTAATTCAGTTCATGGTTAAAACTCTTTTGTAAGTTTAGTGCAGCACTGGCACTCTCTCTGTTTTGTTTACTAATATTTAAAAGCGCATATTTGCGACAATGGCATTCTGCGGGTATTCACAGATTAGGAGATTTGTATAGCACTGGCCGTACTATGTCATTCGAGGCACTGAAAACTTGCTTTAATTTAGGTAGTGATCAGATATTTCAGTATAATGCTATCACGAATTATTTAGCAAAGAAAACTGGGGGGCCTGCCGGGTTTGCAGCGGTAGGCCTTATAGACAAATTGCTTGGCACTAAAACACCGAGGATAGGAGATATCTACTGTATTTTGAATGAACAAAGACCTGATGATCTAATTAAAACTGATGCTAAATGGCAGCTGGAATTAAATATTCCACCTAATGTATTCTGCTCTGCTTTGAGCCTAGCACAAACTTTTCTGCTATCCCCTAAATTACAAGCACAATTTTATAAAACGGGATATTTTATGTATATAACTCCTAATAGGATTGCCAAATGGGCAACCGGTGCTGGGACTACTTGTCCTCGGTGTACAGAATATAGCGCGGACTCTGTGCATATGTTCACTACATGTTCAAAACTTGAGTTATTACTGAAAGAGGTACAATTGTTTTTAAGTAGAATTCTCTCTTCAGATATCCAACTTATGCCAACTACTATTATGCTAGGGCTATATGATCGGCTTGACCTTAAAGAAGGAGGCGCATTGTTGTTTGTTGCAATGACTATCCTGCGGTTATGCATTGCTATGCATTGGAAAGATCTGAATCCCCCGTCGTTCGGCCAATGGCAAGCTAGATTTCTTGCCACTTATAGGTTGGAAAGAGCAGTTTACGCTAAAAAGGGAAGAAGGGCAAGAGAAAAGGGCTTGGTGGTCTGGGGCCCCTTGACTAGATGGCTAGATACATTGAATACTCAAGATGTATAACATATTTCTTTCTTTCTCTCCCTTTCCTCCGACTCCCCCGCTCCTTGTCTGGCCTATGTATATCCCTGCTCTCCTTTCTAAGATCAGAAAGATATTTTCTATTTTTGTATTCATATCGAATGATTGTGCTTTAACTCTTGTAAATATAATATGCCCCTCTTATTTATTATTCACTCTTCTTTTTTTCCTTCTTTTCTTTTTCTTGGACCTGGGGTCGGGGGGGGGGGATGCTGGGAAAAGATGAATTAATTGACTTGTAATGTGTTGGTAAATGAAAATAAAAAATAAAAATAAAAAAATAGAAAAAAAGGAACGTGTGATAAATGGTAGAGGAGGTCATGAAAATCAGTTTGGGCAGGGAAAAGGGTGTGGCCGGACAGTACATCACATCCCAGAAAACTTTGCTCCTTTGCATCATTGTACATGCAGTCCACAATTTAAGATGTATACTCAAATCTGTAGATAATACAGAAGAAGAATTCCCTCCTACTTGAGGCCTGCCCTGCTTGGTGATAAATACAACTGGTCCTGCACCCTTTCTCCCAGATTGAAGTGGCTCCAGGGGTCATCTAACTGACCGCCTGTATGACCTACAGGGACATAACAAGCTCCAGAGGACTCCCTGCATCTGCCCACCTGACCTGCTACGCTGGACCTCCCTGAGCTCTGCTGGCCTCTGCTGGAGTGAGTTCCTGATCCCCAAGAGGTGCCCCTAAGGTCCTGGACCTTTGGTGTAGCATCAGTTGAACTCCCCCTTGAAGAAGTTTTGGGCTCTTCGCAACCTTGAGTGGGCCCATCATGCCATGATTGCCACCTGCGATGACTGCCGACACACTGGTATCTCCAGTGAACCAGACTCTTCGAGCTACAGCGGTTGTAAGTGAAATCAAGCAACGCGAGGTCTGCGCTTTGCTCTACAGCATCAACAGCCCGCTGTGACCTCCACACGAATCTCCAGTGACAACAGTCCGCGATGCCTGACAGGATCTTCGCACTACAGCTACAACCGTTTGTGATGCCCTTCTCTTCAGGCTACAGTCACGACCATCCACAATGCTGGACCCTTCACTGGTATACTTTAGAAGATAACTTTTTCAGTGAGACTAACCTCGGCCTAAACTTGTGACTTTCACCCAGCCTCGCACGACCAGATAACCATAAGTGGTGTTTTGTGCTTTTAGGTACTATACTTACCTTAAAATTGCTTTTCTCTTGTTCTACTGATTGGATTTTTGTCGCTTTGGTGTCAAATATTTTACTGAATTTTACTCCTGTTTGTGTGCTGCATAAATCTGTTACAAACTCCTCTAATTGGCACATTTAGTTTACTTGTCCCTAGTAAATGGTACTACATGTACCCAGGGACTGAAAAATTACTAGTGGGCCAGCAGCACTCATTGTGCCACCATCTAAAGCAGCCCTTTAATAAATGTCTCAGGCCTGCCACTGTAGCCTGTAGTGAAGTTTTAAACTGATATTTTGACCTGGCAAAATAAAGCTTTTGCCAGGCCTAAACTTTCCCTCTTAATACATGTAAGTCCCCCCTAAAGCAGGCCCTGAAGGTTAATAGGGCAGAGCGCCTTATATTTAAAAAGTAGACTATGTGGGTTTAAGTTTGACATGTCCTGGCAGTGAAAAACTACTAAAGTCCTTTTTTCACTACTGAAAGGCCTATCTCTCCCATTGACTAACATTGGGTTATCTTATAGCATTTAATAAATAAGAACATTTGATTGGGAGCAGATAAATTGTAATTCAAATTCCTCCATAATGGTAAAGTTGGATTTCGGTCACAATTCTGATAATGACACTTTTAGAAAGTTGGCATTTTCTTTTCCTAACCATTTATGTCTTCTGTCACTATCCTGGGTCACGTGACTATGAAATAATTTGCTGTTGGAGTTTGTGTATTCCTGCCAGACAGTGAGACAAAGGGGACTTAGTGTAGGTAGGATCGGCCATCCTACTTGGATGGTTGATGGCAGAGCTATATCCAGGCACACTTTCAATTCAAAGGGCTTTGCCTCTAGCACACACGCAAAAGAACCCAACGCTAGTCTTTATTCATCCCAGAGTGCTTGGAGCCTTGACAGGGGAAGGGAAGATTTTTCCATACCCAGATGTGGGGGATAGTATAGGGAATACCCCCACTTCAAGAGCTGACACTAGGAATAAATATTCGATCTCCAGAGCCACTCTCTAGTACACTCCTGGGCCTACAGACATTAGAAAAGGAAGAGTCTTATAATAAAAGACGCTGGAACTCTTTTGGTTCCCTCTGTATATGGTAAGCCTGTGATGTAAGCGTTGGAGGGGTGAGTTGAAGGCAGGCTTAGAATGTTGAGTTCTGACTTCCACGCAGAGGAATAAAGACTTGTAAAATTACACTCCGTGTATGGCATGGTTATTGGTGAGTGCCTAGACTGGCAGGACACTACAACTGGCGATGAGAGAGGGCATCCGAAGCCTGTACACTGAAAGCGCTCTTCCTGAGAGTTTGCTGTGGTCCAGCAAACTGCTCGTGCATGCCATGTGTGCTACAGTCAAAGTGTAAACTCAACACTGGTGCAGGAGGAGTCTCAGTGCAATGCCAGCCTGTATAAAATGCTTGAAGATAAAGAAAACAACATTGAAAGTCTACATGTCGGTGGCCAAGAACTGAATGAAACGGACACAAATAAAAGGTACTGTGCCAATACACAAATTAATGCCATATGCTATACAGACGAAAGAATGATAAAGGCGGATACAAATAGGTTACAAAAGTAGCACACAGCTATACTTCAGTACAAATCAAATGGAAATTAATGTGCTAAGAAGCAGAGATTAACCAGGTGGTTGTTAAGCACAAAACCAATCAAAAATCATTATTTGCTTTCATGGACTAGTAGTATACAAGGTTCATCTACTTACCGAAACCACTAAAGACTCATCTTGCAAGGAGGTGCTGCAGAGTGACCCCAGAAGTAGAGAGAGGGGTGGTACTTGTGGGGCTGCTACATCGAAGAAGCCACACGACCACCAAAGCTGTCGCACAGGGGCCCAGATCAACTCCTTAGACTGCCACAAGATAAAGAGCTCCAATGGAGAACCAGGGTGAGACACAGACTCCAAAAGTAGTTAAGGCTGAACCCAAAGCCAGCATGTCACAAGGCACTAGAGAAGCTCTGACTGATCAAGTTCCACAAGAAGCACCTGAGAGACAACTACTGTGCACCAATGTACTTACAGCCGCTGCATTCTTGAAACCACCAACTGCATTTGATACTGCCAAAAACACAATATTGGAAATAGATGGATGGCATGGATAGAGACTTTTGAAGGTTTCATTGATGTGATACATCAAAAAGATGATAAAACGTTTATAAAGTATCTGAGGAACATGACTGGTGAAAGAGTGAAAGAAGCAATGAAAAAGATACTACAAGAAGGTGAAGTGACATACAACAAATCAACACAGCCTTGAATGTCAAGCTTAACCCAGTGCCAAATGTGGATTAAGAAAGATACATATTCAATCAAGAGCGCCAGAGAACAGGTGAGACCATTGATGAATTTGTGTATAGACTGGATGTTCTGGAGAAGCATAGTAAATTCAATTAATTTAACGATGATGAAGCTACTCACCTCAGAGTAATCGATGGATGTCTGTCAGATTTCTTTCGACGACGAATGCTGAAGGAAACATAACTTAGAACAAATCCTAAAGGGTGCTCATGCTGAAGAGCGTGCTGACATGGAGGCCGGAGGCGCCCAAAGTGCATCAGTCATGAGTATGAAAAGTAAGCCAAAACACAAGGCTGATGGACACAAGGTGATGTCTCCACAGAAAAAGAAAATGTTTTACAGATGTAGATTGACATTTCCACAAGAAGGTAAATGTCCCACCATTGGACAAATGTGCCTCAGCTGTGGTTAAGTAAAGCATTTCTTGGCAATCTGAAAAGAAAAGTAGAAGAGAAAAGTAAGTTCCTCACAGCATGAAGACAAAATGGCCAACCAACCGCTATCTCAGCAATGTTTGACACGCTCCCACAAGGCCCAGCGGTCACACCAACTGAGGCAAATCAACCCCAAAAGAAGTTGATCATTGTCTAAATCATCGACAAAGAGTTCCACAGTCTAAATTGTAGGTGAAAGTGACAATGATAATTGTGCGATGTCGATGTTTACCTCAGAAAGGCATGCACATGTGGGACTGGTCAAATGTGGGAAAAAAACTCAAAGTGAAGATAAATTGTCATGAAGAAGCACCAAACACATTCAAACATTGACCGAAGATAACTCTAAAAAGAAACTGGTGTTCGATACCATTCATAATTGAAAGAGGTTGCAACGATATATCATATCTGAGGAGCAGTACCAAGAACTATCTCCATTACCACAACTTACTTGGGGGCATATCAACAACGAGGCGTTAGAAAATTATCGCCGCTTTTGTGGCCGAAAAGCGGCGATAATTTTATCGCCTAATTAGCAAGGTCACGCTAACGTGTGAATCCTTGCTTTAGCGTACGGAATCTTAACGCCCAGCTTTGCATCTCTAATGAGATGCAAAGCGGGCGTTCCTGACCTGACAGGAGAAATGTCGCTAAGCGACATTTCTCCTATCATCAAGCCCCACGCTATGAAGCATAGCGGCAGGAAAAGTAGCGATAACCCCTGTTATCGCTACTTTCCCTACGCCTGCTTCAGGACTGACTTAGCCATGATATCCTATGGAAGGAGGATATCATGGCTAAGTTTGTGAGTCCCTATCAACAAGCTAACGCCACATTTCGTGAGATTATTGCTGGGTTTCCAGCGATAATCTCACGTTAGGCAGTTAGCGCTAGGATTTTTATCGCTTTTGAGATAAGCGTTGCTAATAGCACACTATCTCAGCGATAAAAATCCACGCTAGCCAGCGATAATTATCCTAGCGCAAAGTGTGCTTAGCGATAATTATCGCCGGTTGTTGTTGATATGCCCCTAAGTCAAAGACAAAAGTATTCCCATGGGCTGCTTCAACGCCCTTAAAGATTCAAGGATCCTTTGTAGCTATGATGAAATACTAGAAAACTGTGGTACAAGCACCTAATCATGCACTTCAAAGAACAGCTTCAAGCGCCTTTTTGCTGAGTTTTAATACTGCGACTGATATGGGACTGATATCAGTCAACTACAATATGAATGTTCATCATGAAATTGTAAGTCAGTTTCCTTCATTATTTCATGGGCTAGGAAAATTGTAAACAATGAAAGTAAAGTTACACATAAATGAGGATGTTCGCCCAATTGCTCAAAGACACAGACAAATTGTGTTTCATGTGCAAGACGCTGTTGAATAGGAACTTAATTTGTTACTTAAACATGACATCATTGAACGCTCCACTGGTCCGACACTATTGGCTTCTCCCATTGTAGTAGTGTTCAAATCAGACAGTAAAGTATGCATATGCGTTGACATGCGTCAGGCCAAAAAGGCAATTGAGAGAGAAAGACATCCCAGTCTGCACATCGCAGATATGATAACACAACTGAATGGCGCAAAGTTCTTCTCTTGACTCCTCCTAAATAAAGGATATCACCAATTGGAGCTTGAAGAAAAATCCAGGTACATTACAAACTTTTCTACGCATATTGGTTTGTTTCGCTATGAGAGATTGAGTTTTGGTGTATCCTCTGCTGAAGAACTTTTCCAAGATGTCATTTGACGTATCATACAGCCATTAGTAAATACATTTAACTATAGCGATTATATATTAGTTTTCGGAGCCACACAGAAAGAATGTGACAAAGCTCTAATGCAAGTATGGTGTTTACTGACCAATGCAGGCTTAACTCTGAATGCCAACAAATGTGAATTCCACAAGAAAAACTTACAATTCTTTGGCCATGTCTTTTCTGATGGGGGTATGAAACCTGATTCAGCGAAAGTGCAAGCTTTGTCTACAGTAAATCCCCCACAAGACATTTCTATGCTATGATCCTATCTTGGACTGGCCAGATACTGTTCGAGATATATACGAGTCTTTGCTACAGTCAGTGCACCATTATGAGTACTAACAAAAAAAAGTATCTTTTCATTGGTCACAACAGTGTGAGAAGAGCTTCAAGCGCATCAAGGAAGCCATTGAGAGTGCCCCTGAAATGGCCTTCTTTGATCCCAAACTACATATAGAGGCTGTAGTTGACGCTAGCCCTGTCAGGTATGGCACAATACTTGCACAGCACAACAGACAGCCAAATGCCTATGAGTCAAGTGAGAGGGCGTTCCCAGCAGATGGAAAGCAGTCAAAGAAAGCAGTGAGGGGCCTCCGTTACCCAAAGGGACAGGGCACTGTATTAGACAATTAAGTTAAGTTTGAAAATTCCATTGGGCTTCTGTGTCAGAACCTGAGCATACCCCACAATTTTGTTTCAATCTCATTCCATACTTCAAAATTGACCCGCAATGACATTAAGGTTCAACACCACACCTATACGTTTTTTATATAAAAATGAATTATTCTCTTTTATTTCTTTTTTCATGTTTCAGATCTTTTCTGAGAACCAGTAGTTAGATTATATGTTAAAACCCCGGTAGTACAATGCCAAAGCCACAATAATGAAAATACATTAAAACATTTAAAAATCCATCATCCAGCAGAAGGGTGGAGCTCTATTTTACAGTACAGGACAACTCATTACACAAACATTTAGACATAGACAAGGAGAGTACAGTAGAAAGTCACATATGTCTTCACAATCACCAATCATTCTAGATCATTGTTCGTGTCACAGAGTATCATCAAATCATTAATAACTGTAATGTTCGTCAATGTCTTCCAGATGTGGTGTTAAAATATGCATCAACGCGTTTGGGTGGGTACACCATGTTCAATGCCACCTTCTTCAGGATAAATACATTTCTCCCATAGTCTAATTAAAAACAGATTTGCCTATATAAAAGAAACATAAAAACAAATACAAACCTAATATTTACCTACATCAAAAAATACATTGATTTAAAAGAAACAAAACTCTCTCCTCCACGTTCAGTTTTATTGTAATAGCTAATTTCAACCTTATAGCTCAAAAATCGCATTCTATTCCATAAATTCAAATATTTTTCTTCTACTACATCCTAAAATGAAAATGCAAATACCGGTATTTGTAAAGCACGAACAATTAACCCCAAAGGTGTCAAGGCGCTGGGGGCCTTCGGGAAGATTAAGCAAGTTATTGCCCAGAGTCACATGGTGCTGGGCTAGCCTGCTGCCGGGGATCAAACCGTGAGCCCCGGTGTTCCGGAGTCAGCCACCCTGGCCGCTGCACCACACCTCTTCCAATCATCCTGATATCACGCTATGCTTTAATAGGTGTTCCCACCTTCATGTATCGTGGCTTTCATATAATTTACACATCTGTGACCACAATCATTCATTCATGACAATTTATTTATATCCACTTCTCTAATCACACATTCCTTCATCAAAGAATGAGGGTACTGATAGTCAAAAACACTCTTGGGGACATAATAAAACGGATAGAGTCTCCCAAAGGGTATTAGACCTCACGTTTCAATATAAATTTTAATATAAAAAGGGAAGCACTCACTTTTCAATCTTGGTGCTACACATGCAAGCTAGTCACGCGTTCTTATACTCGCATGTGGTCCCATTAAAGAGTGGACCCAGCGAGATGTCTGAAATTGAAGATTTGAACTAGTTCATTTATATCTTTTTTATCTATTGTCCATATATCTTCCTCATCAATTTTCATACCTTTCAGTTATCCATAATGCGGAAACAGAGCAAATTCTTCATATATGGCATCATTCAAATAATATTTGTCCTTTTTATTTGAGTCCTGTGTTTCTTTCATCTTATCTGGAAGGGAGGCTCTTCCTTTTGTAAATTAAAAAACCTAAATGACAGAAGGACAAAATATATTTAACCCTCTATCAATTGTTAAGTTATATAAGGTAATTTCTCCCTATTTCCCAAAACTATTTCAGTGCCCCCATTCACCTGCCAATACTGTGACGCGTCTGTCGTCCTCCTCTTCAACCTTTATCTGTATAAAAACCTTAATGACACAGGGAAGGTGTTTATTACCTCCCTATCAGTTATTCATTTATATAAAACTAATTTGAAAATGTTTTTTGTTGTTTACAAGCTATTGCAGAGCCCCCTCATTCGTGATTGTACCTTTCAGTTATCAGGAAACGCCATTCCTCCTCCTCCCGGCCTGGTATTGGGATCAGTACCACCATGACACCTCGACACAAAAAACTTTTATTTCCTGGGGCAAAGGTTATGAACACAAGCCTGGTTTCATTTTGTTACAGGTATCTCCAACTTAAGCTAGTTTGTTTTCAAAATTTAAAAGCATACACATTCTCTTAATCTGCTACTTATATGTTCATGATTTTTATTTATTTACCAAAGGGCTCTTTTTGTATTCTTTTTTTTTTATTAATTGTTTTTATATTCCTTTAATGACTCTCTGTTTTCCCCAGTGTCTATGTAATAATTATAGTAAATTCCCGGTCCCGGGAGTGTTTCTGAAAACAAAGTAATTTTCTCATGCTGATCGGTACTACTTTGGGCTGTTGTTGTTTTTCTCCTAGAACACTGAGGGATTACAAACTTCCTTCTGTATCATTATGGATAGTTTAGAGGTTCATATACTTTTGGCCTGATGTTTCTGGTGACCATAGGAGGTGTTTGCTGCAGTCTTAATTAAAAGGTCAAACCTGCTGTTGTGTGCATCTTCTTTTGAGGATAAAGTTTGTTGAAAATGTAAGCGGCCCATCCAGCAGTGAAGACTGCTCCACCATGAGATAGAGCGGATCTGCTGTGACAGGGATTGTAGTCACAAGCTGAAGAAACAGGTGAAAGAAGATACTGCAGTGAGCTGGCTGAATGGGGCATGAGTGAGCCCACTGGAGGGCATTCAACTTTGTTTATTGGCATGTCGAAAGCAGCAAACCCACTGGAGGTAGAGATTGTGTTGCGGGACTACACTTACCAGAAGGCACCGAGACTCACAGGAGGCCCACTTGAGGGCGGACTTATTTGAATGAGGTAATTAGTGCCTAGCAACATCTCGCGCTTCATCATATTGGCCAGTAATCAAGGGCTAGGAAGCCCGAGACGCATTAGGCCTGATGTTTCTGGTGACCATAACTTGTGCTTGCTGCAGTCTTCATTATAAGGTCAAACCTGCTGTTGTGTGTGCCTTTGTTTGAGAATAAAGTTAGACAAAGATCAGCACTCATGGGGGGGGGGGGTACGTTTACCAATATTTTATTGGTTTGGAAGTACGCTCAGACGCGTTTCAACAATCTGCCTTCATCAATGTCCGCGAAACGCTGTTATCACTTTCGTTTGTACATCAATTTCCATTCAGCTGCATACCAAAAGAAAAGACGGGCTTGCAGACAGTGTCAAATGACTAGTGGTTTTGGATGCCATTACTAAACATTTCAGATATAACTGGCGCATTAATCTTAGCACAATTACACCTCTTTCTACAGTAATTACAGTGATACGAAAAATCCAATATATTCCAATTTATTTAGTTAAAACGCATTATGCTACTCTTTTTCCTGATTGTGTGTAAACTAATTATTTACATTATGAGAGTTGATACTTATATAAATATTATATTTGGTTACACAGTCAATCCCCATTTTATAACCTTGATCATGGTGGAGTGTGGCAATTCTTTTTTAGTTCCACACCCACATTTTTCTTGGCCAAGAAATAAGAATACAGCGGAGTTCATCGACATTCGCATGGCCATATTTGAGTTCCTATATTCCTATCTCTGATACTGTGATTACGCCTTGTATAGGCCCACATTCCATAACCTCATGCTGGTCTTATCATTATGCCACCCTATATGGGCCTGTGTTCCCACCCATTTTAGCACACCTTGATCAGAAATGTATTTATCATCATATATTGCTGTCTACCTGTTGCATGCCCTGAATGGGCATACCTTGTTTGTCTGTCCTTAATGCCTGTCTTCCTTCTAATTCACTCTGAAAACATGAGTTCCCACTATCACTTAGTCCTAATCCTAGTTTTATCTATACAGACTTTATAATCCTTTTGTGTACACACTAAATCGATGGGGATTATAGGTGAATTCCGAGTTCTTCGCTACTGTTTAACCCGTTTGATTTTTTTGTTTGCATGTCAATAATATATCGAGTCGTCTGAGTTTTAGTTCTCGATCCCCACCAGGTACCTTGTCGTGGTATATGGTCTAAGCAGAAAAATATCAGTAAATTCCTGTTGCTGTTATGGTACAACTCAAAGTGCCTTGCAACTGGGTACGAGCTATCCTTACTAGCTATTGCGCGCATGTGTTCTAATATGTGCATCTTTGCGGGGTGTATAATACTTCCCACGTACCTCAGTTGGCAAGGAAATACCAGACAATATAAAGTATGTGTGGTATTACAGTTCAGGAATTTTCCGATTCTCTTACGTTCTCGAAGATCAGGAAGTTCACAGGTAAGGACTCTCCTACTGTTGATGCAGGCTTTACATTTCTGGCAAGGGTTAAACCCTCTCACTGGTGGCAATGACATTTCTGAACGGCCACACGGTAGGTGACTGCTCACTAGGGTATCCCTGATGGATCTAGATTTCCTGAATGTATTAATGGGAAACTAGGGATGTCCTTGCCTATAGTGGGATCTGAGTTTAAAATTCCTTAGTATTTCTGTAGAATATTCCTCAATGTGTGGGTCTCGTTCGAAAAGTTGGTTCTTTCGCTCTCTTGCTTTGTTCCTCCTGCAGTAGTTTCCTCCTACTTTTCTTGTCTATTCTTTCTCTGGCACTCTGTAATGTGCCTCTGCTATATCCTCTCAATCTGAATCTTTTCATGCATTCACTGACAGACCAATGGTAACCTGTTTCTCTAGTGGCGTTTCTTTTTATCCGAAGCATTTCACCATATGGTATACTTTTCAATAGTTTTGTCAGATGGCTACTGTTCGATGGAGGACTGCAATGCCTGCTGTTGGCTTTCTATATAATGAGGTACCCAACTTATTTTCACACACACAAACCTGTAAATCTAGAAAGTTGACTCTAGTGGAACTAATTTCACAAGTAAATTTGAGGTTGATTTAATTGTTGTTAAGAGCCGCTATATATATATATGTATGTATAAGTATTTAGTCATCCCTATAATATGTTATCATTGGGGTTACCAGATTATGATTGGGATATGCATATCCTAACCTTTGGGATGGTCTGGAGCACATAAACAGTCACCATTTGTTTGATAATAATTCTAGTAAATGCTAGATTCCCCTGTACGGGGAGTTTAACCCACAAGGGCATCTATTCCTACATGAACTCATAGTGTGCTAACCATATTAAAATATTCTGAACTGTGTGTCTCCTAGGTTTTACGAATAATCTATTAATCTGATAAATTTCTCCCATTCTTTTCTCAGATTCAATCCATTTCTTATCGCATTCAGCCTTGAAATATAACATTGTTCTCTCAGTTTGCGGTTCTCATCTAGACTGCCTCCTTTCCTGTTTATAGTTATCTTCTCTAGAATGAACAACTTAAAATCAAAGTGTCTGTGCCCTTTTTTTGAAAAACTATCTACCAGTGGGGCGTTCAGTTTAGAAGTTCTAATGGCAGTCTTATGTTCTTGTATTCTAGTTCTTAATTCTCTGCGTGTTTCTCCTACATATCCTAACCCACAAGGGCATCGAAGAAAGTATACCACATTTTTACTTCAGTAGTTGTTGAGAGTGCTTGTTTTTACTCTTATTCCATTATGTTATATTTCTTAGCAGACTAGGCATTGTTCACAAATACTGCAATTACCACACTTATGGTTCCCTCTAGCTGTTCTATTGTCTGGAGTGGACTTGTTACTTGATTTGTCTCCCTGTAGGTTCCAACTAAGTGATTCTTGAGGTTCTTATTATGTTTAAAAGCAAACAATGCCTTCTCCAATTGTAAATTAGCTTCATCATTGAGAATAACCCAATTCCTGTTGATGAAATCTTTTACTCAGTTACTGATCTCCAAGAAGTGACTCACAAACACTATTTTAGTCATCTCTTTCTTTTTGTTGGTTCTGTCAAACATTGCATCTCTGCTGTAAAATCTGGCCCATTTGAATGAGTGGGTAATATGTTTCTTAGGGTTCCTCTGTCCAGTAACTTCTGTTTTAAAGCATCTACATGTTTATAAAAAATCATCTAATGCGAATCAACTCCGCCGTAAATGAAGATATTGTCTCTCTGGGACTTGGGGTGAAAACGTGAATAGTGGAGAAGTGTGCTTTTATCTGTTGGTTAAGTGTATAGTTCCATCTCCAATCTGCCCTTATTTTCTTTTATGGAGATGTCCAAAACTCTATATTTATTCTGATGGGATGTTAATTTTAAATTTTTATCTCCCAGGTTGAACCAGATTAAAAACCCTCTAGTTTATCCTCTGGTCCCTCCAATTAAAAAAATATATCATCGATGAAACCGTACCACACTCCAATGTTTTCATAAAAGGGGGCCATCTCGTTATAGATATGTTTCTTTTCAACTTCTCCAACGTAGAGACAAGCCAGACTAGGAGCACATGTGGCTCCCATGCTTGTCCCCTTATGCTGGGGAAACAACTGGTCCCCAAAGAGGAAGACATTATTCTTAAGGACCATTGTCACACATTTCCGAATAAACTCTGTATTAGCTCCCCCTAGGTCTACATCCTCTAGTGCTCTGCTAACAACTTGTTTGTATTGTGGCGTCCTAGGGAATATTTGTTTACAACGCCTCAATGTCTAGTGTCACCAGGCATTGGGTTTCCTTATTAAAACTCTTATTTTCTAGCACAGAAATTATATGCACAGAGTCTCTTATGTAAGAAGGCAATGTACTGACTAGGGGCCTCAGAAAGCAGTCAGCATGTTTGCCTAATGGTTCTAGTAGTGATCCCAGACAGCTCACTATGGGTTTTAGGGGTGGATCTTCTTGGCTTTTTATGGATTTTAGGGAGTCCTTAAAAAGTAGGTGTTTTAGGGTCAGTATTGTTGAGGAATTTAAATTCCTCATCATATATCCATTTGTTATCTCTTGCTTCCATGAATAGTGCCAGGCATTCTCTCTTCAGGGTCTCTAGTCTACCATTGGGAACTTTCAAATAATTTTCTTCCACAGATAAAAGTATTATGGCACGACACTCCTAGTCCACTGTATCAAATACTACTACGCCACCCCCCTTATCGGTGGGCTTTATAGTTATATTTAAGTCTCCTTTTAGAGACTCAATAGTTGCTCGATGGAATGTGATTCTTCCAGGATTGTTTGTACCCCATTCTCCACTGCCTTCTCAAATACTTCAACATTCTTACCTACTTGGGACATCAATGGTGTAAATGTGAACTTGGGTTTTAATCATGATACATTCATGGATTGTCTGGGGGACGTTCCTCAAAAAATCTCAGATGCCTGATTTTTCTAAAGAATGATTTCAAAGTCAAAACAGGCTTTATTCGATTTAAAAATTCAAAATCATAAAAGCAGACATATATTAAAAAAACAATAGAAGGTCCAGCACAAATAGCAAATGTAAAACGCCAATAAAATAAAAAATATGTTTTAAATGACAAAGGACGATTCATGACATACATATCAACCATCTAAAAGTGTCTTCGACAAGCCATAAGGCTCGAAAAAATTTCGACCAATTACTTTTTTTGAGGATTAAATGATTAGGCGTTTCCTAACCCGCAACACGTTCTTTAAAAAGCCTGCCATTGAACCAGTGCAATAACAGTTTTCCAACATCTGGAGATATGCCAGGGCCGGACGGCACTGCCTCCATCTACCTTTTTTTAGTAAAGGGATTAGCCATCTGCGCCTTTCATTAATGTAAAATTTACAAAATAAAATTGCATGTAATGTAGTTTGTGGTGAGATGTTATCGCAAGGGCAGCAGCAGAGTTCCCTTGACCAGTCATTAATATCAGGGTGAGTAATAAAGCGATGACAAGTCCCGAATCTGAATCTTGTAAGCAAATATCTGTCAAATCCTCCTGCGACACATAATAGGTATGGTTGAATTTTGCTAGAGACGGTGATTATTTGATGATTCACCACCGTGATTTTATTCAATTCCAGGCTTAGTCTGATTTCTTCTAGATGTGTCATACAGATCTTTTTAAAGTCCTTTCGGTTGATGGAGGTCATATTTTCAGGTAGAGTGAAGAACTCCGGAAGTCCAATATCATGTAAAAAATGTTTTACATATCTGAGTCAGGATATTTTGCCCACATTATCCAACCTCATGGCATCCATTATTATTTCTCTGTTGAGGCCAGTGCTATCCGAAGTCCAGATTCTATGCCACAGCAAAATCGGTTGAGTCTTTATTAAATCGTAAATGTAGCCTACACCTAGCTCGCTGTGGCAATTAAAAACTGGGGCACTGGCTGGGACACCCAGGATGAACCTTAAGAAGCCGTTTTCAATACTTTGAATGGACATACACTCCTGAAATCCCCAGATGGCTGCCCCGTAAGTAGCTATACTTACGCATTTTACTTGATATATTTTTAATAGCATTTCGGGCGGCCTTTTCCCCAATTTTTTTGAAAAGTTTATAAGGGCCGCAATAGACTTCATAAAAAGTAAGCTCCTAGCCTTGACTGCTGCAGTCCATGAACTGGTTCTATTAAAAAGAACACTCAGATAGCTAAACAGATTGGTGGTTTCCACCCGGCTCCCACCCGATTTCAAATCTCTATCCAATTCAAATTTATTGACAGAAGTAGTGGGGACAATGCAAAAACCTCTTTTTAATTTCTCTTTTTCAACCCCGTTCAGCACCCTACTTGATGCATTTATCAATTGTGCTTTATCGATCGCCAATATCTTTGGTTTCTCATTTTTATGTATTCTTGTGGGAGTTGGTTCCATATAAATTGACCCCTCCTTGATTCGGGTTGTACCGCTGACCTCTTCTTGGTTTCTGCTCTAAAAAAAACATATTGGTTATTTGTTCCCATACTGGTACTTTCTTCTCTGCTGGAGTTCTCTTCTTCGCTGCTCGAGCTTGAGGTATCGGAAATAGTAACCTGTTTTTTGCCTCCTCTAGAGTGAATCGTCCTTTGCTTGTCTGTCCCACCCCTGCTCCTTCCTCTCTTGGTAATAATTCTCTTTTAGGAAGGGATACATCAATTTATAACTGAACTTATTAATGTTCTTTTTGAGTTTTATCATTTTCTTATGTGTAAGGTATTCTCTAGTGCCCTCTACAGCTTGATTGATCTCATCTAGTGTGGTATTTCCTTGAAACTAGCATCTAATTTTTCTATTGCTTCCTTCTCAATTGCACAATTATCTCATGTGCAGTTTCTATGATGAGGAGCATCCAGTCTCTACTGCCCCTATTAGCTATTTGTGTCCAAGTCTCTACAAATGTTTTATTTTCTATAAAGAATCCCAGTTAATTGCTTATTTTTAAGCCAATCAGGATGATACCTGATTTTAAATATTCTATAAAAAACAGCATGTGGTTCTGTTCTTATGAACGTTTTCTTCACGTTCACAAGCTTACCCCATTTTTCATTATTCCCTGATATCATGGTGAATCTTTTACCACTTTTTGTACTTGTATTATTAATTCAATTATACCGGTCCTCACTATATCCAAAGGTTATAAAGGGATCCATTTCATCCACCGTATTATCGGTGGTTCCCCCTTCTTTAAAGTGGGGTCAGTAACCACCAGGATTTTACACGTTAGTTCAAAGAAAGCAGAGAGGGGCCCCACTTACCCGAAGGGACAGGGCACCATATTAGACTATTAGACTCCCTAGTGGTTAGTGGATGTAGGAATATATTTAGGTTTTTATTTGTTTGTATGTTTCTTTATACAGGTGAATCTGTTTTTTATTATACTATGAGAGAAATGTGTTTATCCTGAAGAAACTGACCTTGAACACGGGGTACCCACCGATACACATCGATGCATATTTTAACACCAAATCTGGAAAACATTGAAGGATACAGTAGATATTAATGATCTGATGATACTCTGTGACACGAAAAATGATCCAGAAAGATTGGTGATTGTAAAGACACATGTGACTGTCGAATGTACTCCCCTTGTCTATGTCTATATGTTTGTCTAATGAGTTGCCTTGTACTATAAAATAGAGCTCATCCCTTCTGCTAGAAAGGAGTACATAATGATGGATTCTTAAAGGTTTTAATGTATTGTAATTATTGAGGCTTTGGTTGTGTACTATCGGGTTTTTAACATATAATCTAACTACTGGTTCTCAGATGAGATCTGACAAATGTACAAACGAACAAAAGAGAAGAATTATTTTTTACATAAAAAAAATATAGGTGTGGTGTTGAACCTTGATGTTATCATGGGTGAATGTGAAGTATGGAATGAGATTGAAACAAAAGTGTGGGGTATGCTTGAGTTCTGATACAGAAGCCTAACAGAAATTTCCAACTTGACTTAATAGTCTAAAGCAGTCAGAGCCAAGACAGCGAGGACGTGGCAAGTGAGGCTGAGCGAGGTTGAGCGGGCCGAGTGTGTCCTTTGTCCTTACCCCCGCCAGGATTACATGGCTGATTCTGGCCAACTCAGGCTCGGTTAGCTCAGGCCTTTGGGAGCTGGAGCCGCCCCTGGGCTTTCTATGCTCTCTATGCCGGCTGCACTCGTCACTGCTTACTTCACCCTCCCGCCTCTCCCGCTCTTAGCTCTGCCTGAGATTCAGGCAGGGAGCTCAGCAGGGGGCTTTTATGGGGGCTTTACGAGTTACTTTACATCGGAGTTTGGCCAGCCAAGCCAGGCAATTGCAAGCTCAAGGAGAACAGGGAACACAGAGGGGCATAGTAAGAGAGAGAGCGGGCCATTACAAAGGGCCAGAGATTCGTGTCACCTCATTAAGTTGAGCCCCCTGATCACGGAAATAGCCCGGCTAGGCCAGGTGCGGCTAGGGGAGTGCTCCTGCCCCTCGTGCTCAGACAAAGATGCCCCTCCCCTTATTGTGGGAGGATCAAAGTGACAGAACACCAAACCAGGCACAGCATTACATCCCCATCCTCATGAGAGCCTGGGAATCCCTTTTTCAACCCTTTCACGACCTCTCAGAAGTTGCATTCACCTGCATGAAGACGCAGCAGACCACCCTCTTTGCTCCAACTTCGCTCCATCTTTTGATCCACTATGGCTCTTTTCGCCCCCTGAGCAAATTAGCTTTGACTAGCTGATACTCTTTCCCCATCACAATCCTTACATGCGATTTGGTAAGACAAGTGGCCCCCATACAATAAGCGCAAAAATGAAAGTGGCTCTGACCAAAGGTACTGGCCCTGCAGAGTCAATCGCTGTGGCCCTCACTACGTCACCACTCTCTGGGTCAACCCTAGTAGCAGGCAGCACCACAACTTTTGCAGACCTGGCTAAGTCTGGCTCAACAAAAGCTGTGTCTATTCATGAGGAAATCTCAATGAAATAATGCCAACTTAAAATCCACACCAAATTCTTTTTCCTTAAAAATCAAGCAGCTGCTATTTTTGCCTCCAAATCAGACATCCCGGGCCTGCCGTACGCTTTAGAACCAACTGTAATTAACCAATTAGCAGCCTATGGTCTCTCTCAAGGTATATCACAGTACATCCCACATGGCACAGACTCTTCACAGGCCATGCTGAATGGAGCCACCTCAGGCGCCCAAGAAACCCTTGGAGTTGAGATAGCCTCTGGCTCTCCATCCAACACCAGTCAATCTGCTAGCTCCAACATCAGCACCAGGGCTAAGGAATCCACCCAAAGCACCTGGAAAACTTTGTGGGCCCGGAGAAACCATTTTGCATGGCCCAGCGACCTGAGAAAAAACATTGACGCATCCCAATCCATACTGATCATCCCTGCACAAATTCATCTGTGTGCTGACAGAAATGAGAGCCTACCCATCCTGCCCGAGTGTAGAGACAAAGGTGAGGAGGATGACTCTGTCCTTTTAATAGAAACTACTGGAACTCGGTTATGGCACTTGACCATGCAGTCACCAATACCTTCTAGCTCACCCCAACAGCAGCAACAGGCATTTGCCCCCTGCCACACTGCCAGGAAACAACTCAACAACAAACATGACAATATTAAACCTCACCAATTTTAGGAACTCATAACCAAACAAGGTGAGGATCACAACCGAAAATATTTACAAGGGTCTAAGAAGATCTCTTACAAATCATGATATCGATAGCCAAATTGTAACACAATTCTTGACCGCAAACAATTTGGCTATCGATATCATGATGTGTAAGAGATCTTCTTAGACCCTGTTTGCTTATATGTATAGACTTGGGTTTTTGCGGTTGACCCAAAAGAGTGAGCATATCTAAAAACATTAGGGACAAACGGTGTGCAGGCGAAAATATACCATAACCGTTTTGCTATTGTGATAATATTAGGAACTCCCGGAGACCAGGCCTCCACAGAATCCCTCCTCGCTCACCTCCACAGAGTAGGAAGCTATTATAGCCATGTACGATGAGGATCAGCTGAACTGCTCAAATTCCACTCTGTTGTCCCCAAATGCAGTCCTCACGGGTCCAAATGAGGGGCCAACAATGTCACAAACAACAATTTCAGGACTTCCACAACAGACGCATGAGGTGTCCCACTAAGTACCCTCCAACTAACAGATTAAACTGCTAAACACACTGGTCGTCTTCATGTCAGGGATTGATGCAAAAAATTGCAAACCTCAATAATCTAATAATCAAAGCTAAAAAGGCGGCAGAAGTCTTGGAGCTGGCCGGTCCTTGCGCCTCTCCCCCAAAATATTTCAAATGGCCCCCCATTGGCCGCATCACCAGTCCATTTCACCCTTCATCGCCCTTGGTATCTACATACACCAAAATCTCTCCCAGGGTTAGTCAGCACTCACTCATGCAGGCCCCATTACCACCAACACCAATGCAGCCATTGGTAGTAACCACTGAGGAAGTGCTGCTGTTACACGACTCCAAGACCAGCTCAGCTTCTAGCCCTTATAGTGGCCCCAATTGCCACCACTAGGGCACACATCATGATCAGGGTCAACAGTCAGAAGGGCAAACAAGGAAGAATCATTGCAAAGGGCGGAAATACAGGGACAAAATCAAAGAAAGGAAAACCATCTATTCCTTCTTCCGCAACCGGAGCAACAATTCCAAACTACACAGCAGGGGAAATATATCGGTGCAAGAGACGGGACCAGAAAATACCAATCCCATAGAGCCCTGTACTACCAATCTTCGGGGATCCACTCAGAATGACACAGACAAAGGCACAGAGCTGTCCCAAGGGAAAAAACAGATGAGATCCCAAAACCATGACACTGTAGCACCGCCACCCGGAACCTCAGAGTACACCAGAGCAATCAGTCTGGCCAGCACAGGCTCAGAGCAGCCCCAGCAGACAACCCAGATGGGATCCCAACATTATGACACTCTTGCATCGCTACCAGGTGCCTCAGAGAACTTCATAGCAATCAGTCTGGCCAGCATTGACACTCGAAAGGTCAGGCTCCTCTTTCAAGCCGCAAACTTTTCGACAGGCATAGGGGGGCGCAGGTTCAGTTTCGGTAATTGATCACATAAAAATAACATGCAAAATTAGATCTGCACTGCAATCAGATGAATTGACCTTGCATACTCAGTGTCTCAGGAATCTTACAAAGAAGATAGAACAACATCGGCCAGGCAAGCACCAAGGACTTCCTTCTACACCACTGATGTTAAGCCACCTCAGGTCATGGGCTGCGCTTCAACTGAGCATATAATAACCCTTCTCTTGGCACGGACAGCAATAGGACTGTCCTAATGTATTCAGTATACAAATCAAGAGGCCCCTTTGTTCTACTCAACTGAGGCAACATCCTTTGCAACATCCTTCACCTACTGAGTCATATACTGGGAACTGCAAACTTGTCCAGAGCCGACATTGCTTCGGGTTAGATCCTTCCATCAATCCCAGGTCACATAAATGAAACCTCTACGGTCACCGGGACCTCTAGCACAGCCACAAGTCAGGTCATGGAAACCACAGACGTTTTAGAAAACGGAGGCAACCAGGTATCATCAAATATAGAAGTGGCATACCCGCATATACTACTCACACAAACAGCCATCCAGGTGCTTACTTCTCCTAACAATGTTCCCATCTCAATCTTAAGGAGAGCACAAAGCAAATTGGCACCGATCACGACCCCACAAGGTGCCTCACATCTGCCATGGGGATCTAGGGTTCCATTTCACATCAACAATAGGAGTTGGGTCCCAGGCACTTTGATCCATCCAACAAGTCGTTTATGAATGAGCATCTTAACTCCAGCACCACCTGGCTTTGTTGGGAAGGTTCACATCTGTTTCTGGAACATCAATGGCTTGCTTGACAAACTGACAGATCATGAGACACTAAATTACTTACTTTCTTTTCAAATAATAATGCTGCAGGAAACATGGGCCAAAATAGCTCCAACATTCCGTTGCGCGACCTTCTGTTTGGAACAGCTTACAAACAGTCCTACTCACCCAGAACTGGGGTCCTCAGAGTCTCAAGCTTGTTATGAATATGTACATTCCACAAAAAAAGTAACAAAAACTGGCAGCAGTAGAACATTAAGGAAATTACAGAGCTGCAGGGTGGTTCTCCTCCCTGCGAAATAATACTCTCTGGGGATTTTAACAAGAACCTGCTGGGAACAGGTGAAGGCGAAGATGTCCAGGCTGCTCAGAACACCTTCTGGCAAATCCCTGACCAGGACTTTCAAACAGGATAAACATGGGAGAACACTGATTAACAAACTAGAATCAATGGGCCTGCGAGTTATCAACGGCTGCTTCCACACTGATCAGCCGGCCTCATTCTCCTTTCACAATTGCAAGGAGAACATGCTAATAGACTTTACTACGCTTTTAACCTCCTTGTTCCACCGGGTCTCCAGCCACCAAATCACCAAGAAGCGAAAGAGACCACTTACATCAAGAATTACTTTGTGCCCTGATCATGGACTGCCACAAACCGATTTATGCTTTCAAGGCAGTACCCACATATTAAACAGTAAGAAACTTAATTGGTAATCAGGTACTATCACCAACATATCTGAGGAGGCAAAAGGCACGTGGAAAACACAGTTAGACGGAGCAAGCACAGTCCATATGGCATGGGAGCAATTTGTGGAAGATTTTGTGGCCAAACACACATGCAAGGGGGCAAACCCAGAAATGACAACATCTTCCATCCACCAGCAAAAAAAAACATTAAAAGGGAACCAAAATCATGCCCTACAATTGCACCTAAGAGGCCTCAGGAATGACACATCAAGAGAATCCCTGACCAAGTTCAGGTCGGCATACAGGCAACACCTGTGGGATCTGGAAAGAGAAGCTTCTGCCAATTTTTAACCAAGTTCCTGTACGATCTTAAGGAAAATAGACATGCAAGGTTTTGGAAGCAGGTGAACCACTTGGATTACTTAACGCAAACAAGAACCTCAGTCAACATCTCTGAAGAGACTTGGTATCAGTTCCTTGCCCAGCACTTCACCTGTATACCCAGCCAGAGACTATACTTACCAACTTGACAGTCGTAACTAAACCAGCTAGAGCAGTAACAACACGCCTATTACTAATCCAAGCAGCGAAAACTAAGTAGCAGATAATGAAAAGCTGGAGCAGGGGCCCCAAGCCCAAATGGAAAACCAGCTTCCCTTTTTAATTAAGATAGCTCGTTCTGGGCAGCTCACTTGGAAGCAGCATATAAAAGCATAACAATATTCAACTCCATCCCCTACTCATGGAAAGGCTCAGTTATCGCATTGATCTACAAAGGGGGTATGGCAAATGATCCAGCTAGCAATCAGCTCATAGCCCTCCTGGACGTCGAATCAAAGTACTTTGGTGGCTGTCTCCTGGAGGAATTAGAAGCGTGGGTCATCAGATAACAGCCTAATCCTATTTAATCAAACAGGGTTCTCCAAAGGAGCAGGAACACCTGCCAACCTGCTGGCCATATTCCTTTTGTTTGACCACAGCCGGGCCACTAAGCAACCTCTATACCTTTCATTTATAGATTGCAAGGCCACTTTCGACCGAGTAGATAGAGGCAGAATATGGAGTAAGCTAGCCAGATGGGATATACCCAACCGCCTGCTAAAAGCAATAATCATAATTCACAATAACACTTGGGTAAGGATTAAGCTCTGGGGCGTGCTCACCTATTAATAGAGATTCCAACCTATCTAGGGCTGTGACAAGGGTGCGTGCTAGCCTCAACACTCTTTATTCTCTTTATAGCTGATTTACCAACTAGTTTAGCACAAGTGAACTCCTACGCCCCAAAACTGTGAAATGCCATACTACCATGGGTGATATATGTCGATGATATCACACTACTCAGCTAAACAAAATCAGACTTCAAGCGCTTTTTGATACTACAGCACAATATTCTGCAGACAACACCATGACCATCAACTTGAAAAAGTCAAAAACAATGTCGCTCAAACAGTCTCTGCGGCACTCAAATCAGTGGCACCAGGGCAATGCCGAAATTGAGGATGAGCAGGAATACAAATATTTGGGCGTGCTTCTGGACAGTAAAGGCATGTAGAACCACATTTAGAGCAGAAATGACAGAAGTCTATCTCCCTCAAAGCTGTATCTAAGTTCATCAAATTCTCTGTCGGATCCTCCACCTACCTACCTTTTCTGAAAATGATTCAGGCAAAACTGATTCCCACCATTGTATATGGACTGAAATGTTGAGGGACAGGGGCGGCACCTATCTGGTCCAAGTCATTACTAGACTCTTCCAATCACTGTTTTCTCTACCAACGCTTTCTTCTCCAGCCCAGCTATGCCTCAAGTTTGGCCTAGTCAAACATTCAACAACAAGGGTGGGCTCTTTTATCAAGCTTTGTTATAAACTAAAGGGTCCTTTGGGTACATTTAGCTGCCTCCTCTGGAAAGAAATGAATGGAGGGCCCCTCTTCAGCCAGGTTATACCTTGACAGCTCCCTGGCATCACTAGCTGTAGCAGGCCAATGGGATTCCTTTAGCACTTACCACCGAACCAAAGTAAGAGTTAACAAACAAGTAAAGACTCACTCATTGCCGTAGACAAGGGGCTCTTTGCTAGAAGAGGGAACGCTTGGCTAACACTGTTGTCTTACACAGAATTAACACCCAAGCCATACTTAGCCATAGCCATTAAACCACAACTCAAAATAGCTGTCATGAAATACTGAATGGGTTGCCTGCTGACACATCCGCATGAAAGTGCGTAAATATGACTGGGCTTTGCTAGCTCTGTGGGTCAGCCCCTGAGACATTGACCCACCAGAATGTATCTGCAAAGGCAACATGGAAGACCACAAAAACATGCTACGAAACAGAAAAGTCTTCGCAGCTGCAGGCCTGCAATTTTAGCTTGCTTTAACGGTAAATACATGCAACTCAGCTGCAGGCTTGCGAAATACCTGGGTAAACTTGACCAGATAATCCTAAATTCTGAAGGGGTCCAGACCATCACAGACTGCACCATTTCAGAACGATTGCCCAGCACCACAGACATAAAAGCGACCATCAGTCGTCACGAAAAACAAAAAAGACTGTAGCTGAGGTCCACAGAAAGGACATACAGCTTTCAGACTACTATCTATGCAGTTTCTTAACATGCTATTTGTTGCATAGTTCTTTTTTTTTAAATATATCAATCTCTTAAAAGTTTCTTCCTTACATATCACATGGTTTCAATTGAAGTTTTTAATTGAGTTCCTGCAAGCACTCAACATCTTAGCACTGTATTGTATTGCCTCTTTTTAAAACATACTTTTTGATCTTATTCTTAACCATTTCCACTTGGTGCAAAAGTTTTAATTAACTGTGGACTTAACGAAATAAAATAAACATATCGTGGCATTCACCAGTAAGAGGCTGTCACAAACAGAATATTCTTTTCGCAACCTGAGAAAGAAAGTTTGGCAGTGATCTGGGCTTGTGAATATGTCCATGTTTTCTTGTATGGAAAGCCTTCCACTGTAGTGACTGATCATCAAGCACTGTTGACTATATTTGGTAATACAAAAGCCAAAATGCCTCCTCGAACTGAAAGTTGGGGTTTGAGTTTACAAGAATACAACTATACAATTATTCATCGTCCAGGGAAAGATCAGAATCTGGCTAATCATTTTTCAAGAGTGCCATTACAATGCTCTGGTAATCCATTTAAGACAGCAGAGGCCTACATCAATGTTACTGTGAAATCAAGCATGCCAGCTGCCATGTCTTGAGAACAAATTGTCACTGCCATGAGACAAGATAGTGACATGTCAAGATTAAAAGATATTATTGCTCATCAATCATGGAACCAGCACATGTAAGTGATAAGCTTTCAGTGACTCAAGAAGGCCTCATTCTGCAAAATACACAAATGGTTATTATTGAGAGTCTATGACAACAAGTTATCGATGTAGCCCATGAGGGACATTGATGAATAGTTGCCACCAAGAGAGCTCTCTGTGACCGAGTCTGGTTTCTGTATCTTGACGAAAGGGAAAAAAACAATTTAAGACTTGTCATATCTGCAACTTTCTTTCATCTCAAGTCATTCAGCACCCTTTGCACATGTCAGATTTGCCACATCATGCTATGGAGAGAATTGCTATTGATTTCTATGTTCTTCTTGAGAATGGACCACTACTTCTAGTCATTGTTAATGAATACTCCTGTTTTCCATTGGTGGAAGACCTTTCATCCACTACACATGAAAAGGTCATTCAAAAACTAGATGGCATCTATGCGACATGGGGTGTACCTGCAGTATTAAGTCTGACAACGATCCCCTTTCAATAGTCGAGAATTTAAAGGCTTTCTAAGCACCTCAGTATATAGCATCTAAAAAACACTCCTCTTTGGCCCAGGCCAATGGCCTGGTATAACAGTTTATGAGTACTCTAAAGAAAGCTATTCAGTGTGCTGTATTGGAGAAGTGTGACCTCAAAGCTGTTTTAAACACTACTCTTCGAGCTTATTGTTTGACCCCTCAATCAACAACAGGGGAAAGCCCTGCAACTTTTTTGGAAGAGCCATGACAACCAAGCTACCCCAATGGACCAAACTCTGATCTAAGAATGAGGAAGACATTCTCACTATGGCTTTGGTCGCAAACAGAAGTGAAGGACATCTCTTTTACAAGAGGAGATTGTGTGCTTGTTAGACAATACAGAAGATGGAAATCTGATGTTTCTTTTGAGGTTGAAGCTTACTCTAACCAGGGATCACACTCGGCAACTCTGGGCATTAGCTTGCCTCATCTCCACAACGGCCCCCCACATTCGCTGGGGATGCCTGGTTTCACCTTGGAGATACCCAGGAGGGACCATCTCACAGGGATAGCCAGGACGGGTTCCCCAGCGGTCTACAGCGCCAGGACGCCTCAGGGCAGCAGTGCGCTTTACAAGACGCATACATTTACATTCCCGGTTTCCAGTGACCTGGCTAGAACGTGTGATGCAGGCGCCACAACGCTTAATTGAAGAATTGTAATTGCTTGTGTATCTATGTATTTATTCATCTATTTATTTGTATATGTATGTATTTATTTATTTACTTTTTAAAGTTGTGACTTTATATTTAACAGAGAAGGAGATGTAGTGTCTTGTAATAAAAGAACGCTGAAACTCTTTTGGTTCCCTCTGTATACCATAAGCCTGTGGCGTAAGCGTTGGAGGGATGAGTTGAAGGCAGGCTTAGAATGTTGAGTTCTGACTTACATGCAGCAGAAAAAAGACGTGTAAAATTACTCTCCATGTCTGGCGTTCTAATCGGCGAGTGTCTATGCTGGAAGGAAGCTACACCCCAGAGACTGTCCTGCTTGAGGCCTGCATTGTTCCCCATAGGACTGCCCTGCTGCTTGAGGCCTGTCTTGTTCCCCAGAGACTGTTCTGCTGCTTGAGGCCTACCCTGATCCCTGAGAAGAAAGGCTGGCCCTGCTACATCAAAGATAGCTTGCAGTGACCGACAACGCAAAGCTTAAACCATGACCGTTTGCGTTGCCCAACTGGATCTTTGTGCTACAGCGATGACCATCCGTCACACCAGGCCTGCTCATCACGCTACAACGATGACCATCCACAATAATCTCCCTGCTCCTTACGCCATCCTCCACTGTGAACTAGGTTATTTGTGACGCCCTCATGATCAACCAGAATTTGTGACTTTCCACCAATTTAGCATGACCAGGTGACTGCGAATGGCGCTCTGCGCTTTTAGATACTATGTCTAAACTTGAAAATTAAAATTAAAATGGAATAATTCCAGTTCCACTGATTGGATTTTTGTCATTCTGGTATCATTTTATTCATTTAAATTTGCTCAATTAACTCGATTTGCACTGCATTGCGTTACTCTAGATTTATCAAGCTGCGCAGGGCTACGCAAGGTGGCCTTGTTTGCCTTGATAAATCTTACTTAGTAGTTGCGTTGCCCTTGTGCCCATTGCATTGTGCAAGTGTGACATAACTGCACAATAAATTTGCACTACAGTTTGTGCATATTATTCTCCATTGTTGTGCATATCGCTAAAGCCGCTGTAAAAACACGGAAGCCTGACCAAAAGTAATCTGAAAGGAGAAATACATTCTTAGAAGACACTTGGTGCAAAATTTCTTTGCCCCTGATTTATGAACATGCATCTCCCTGTATGTTTTAAGTTAAAATGTACAGATCGTGCTGTAGAGCCTTTCTCAATATTAAAAAATAATAATAATAATAATGAAATGTCTGTTCCTAATGTCAAAACTAGTTCCAGAAAGAACAGCTACTAGATCTCACCAAAGGCATATAATAGTTTTGCAAAAGCAAGGTCTTCGAAATTTCTTAGAAAACGAGCAACTAACATCCTCCAACAGAACCTTATTATTGCCAAAGGACAGCTGTGAAACCCTCTATCTTAGCGTCCGAAAGAAGAACCAGGAAATTGCAATAGCAGAGATGGATATTTCCTCAGGACATTTTGCTAGAAAATTATTCCTGTATCAAACTTTTCACCTCATTGACTTGCTTGGCTGCTTACACCGAAGGGCATTCATTTCATAGGCAACACAACACAATAAAATAACTTCTGTTATATCATTTCGTTTGATTGTGTTCATGGTGAAACCACACTTGGTCGGTCGTACGTGTGCACAAAAGTCACCTGAAAGTGCAGAATCGGAGATCATGGTTCAATTAATCCAGCTGTGCACAGATGCACACATGAATCTATGCCAACACACCAAATTTAGGCCCAGATTTACTAATATTTGATGCAAATCAACTACTAAAGTTGCTGCGTTGTGCTGGATTGCTTGAAAGGAAGAGACACAAATATGCACCATACCCACCAATCTTTAGCACATTTTGTCTGCCTACCCAGTGCTGGTGCACTTTTGGCTGCCATGCGCCAAATCAGACGCCCTTGCACCATAGTGCCAAGATGTGTATGTTCTCAAAAGCATAGGTTTTGTACCGAAGGGGACTGTGCTAGTACAAAAACGATCCTTTAAAAAGTTATCTACTTTGTTTGTATGCTATACAATGCAGCACTCATAGAAAGATGGAAAAATAAGGAGAAATGAAAACGTTTCTCACTTGTTACACCTGCCTCGAAGAGTTGTAAAATGCTGACGCAAATACCTGTATAAAAATGTGTCAAAATCCATGGGTGGTGGATTAGGAAAACCCATGTGCCACCCACCGAACACGGCAGGGCCTGACTGGGAACAAAAACCGGCCCTGGCAAAGTGCTCGGCCACCCCTCCCCCCCCCCCCCCGGGGGGTTGGGGGTGCCGCCGAGCTCTTTGCCAGGGACGGTTTTCGGCCGATTTTGTTACTAGGCCCCCACCCGTGCAGCCCACCGGGGGAATGCCCGGTGCCCGCTACGGCCAGTCCGGCCCTGGAACACGGCCTTGACCCAAAGTTGCGAATAGTGCAACTTTGCATCACTTTGTGGTACTTTCCAACACAAATCCTGGTTGAGGTAGGATAGTAACTCCCACGCTAACACTTTGAGGAGGGTTTGAGTCACAAACGAACGAAGAATTAGGAAACCTGGGCCTTAGTACTTTCTGATTTTCCACTGCATGAGCTGCAAGGTGAATGCAACAGGGCAGTGGGTGTTACGCAAAATGCACTAAACACTTACAGTTTGGAAGTGTGTGGCTTAACAAACGTTGTGCCTGATGTTTCCCAGCTTGGATGCACACATGAATCTACTCTTCAAAAACAGGGCAGTTTCTTGGTGGGACAGGGATGGAATGTTATGGGTCTGCAGAGCAAATGTTTCTCTACAATGACACATTATCGCTTTGGAGAATAAAAATGAGATTGCAGATTGTCTACCCTACAGACATGAGGTGCTAGGACAATGGACAATCCCTAAAGGGGTGCTGTCTTGTGATCTACTTTCAAGGCCAGATCAGGTCTGGAAGAGGCCCCAAAGATGTCAGTCAGTCTCTGCCTGCAGTCAGAGCATCCCTTCTAAACTTCAGCCCAGCTACTAGCGACTGCTTGCACTTATGGGCATCAAGGCTCTATGAAACCTTTTATTTGCAGCTTTTTTACTAACATAATGGTAAATAATACATAATTATTATCAGATAGTATAATAAAAATACTGAACTTCTCAGGGCAAAAAAGCTCTCTGAGGCTTTGAAATCTGTCCAATGGCTGACTCGTGTATGAATGAGCCAGCACCAGCCATCAAACAGTGTCCAGCGCTGGCATAGTCACAGTCCTAGCCTCAGAAAGCTGCACACCGCAGGACCTCCCCATTTGTGACGTGATGCAATGTTACTGTTAAAGTTAGCCCAAGCAATTTAGGATTCTGCTCTATAGTGTGCAGGACTACTGTTGATCAGCCTGTCACCTCACCCTATTCAATCTTGTCACAAGGTGGTATGGAGACTGTTAGACCGGGCATCCTTGGCGTGGTTTCCCTTGACGTTTTGCCTTCTGACCTCCTGTTTTGCATGCTGTATTTTTGCTGGATACTTTACCACTGCTAACCAGTGCTAAAGTGCATATGCTCTGTACTCAAAACATGGTAGCCATAGCTTATTCACAATTGCCCTTTTTAATGTACTTATAAGTCCCTAGTAAAGTGCAATGTATGTGCCCAGGGCCTGTAAATTAAATGTTACTAGTGGGTCTGCAGTACTGATTGTGCCACCCACTTCAGTAGCCCTTTACACACGTCTCAGGCCTGCCACTACATAGTCTGTGTGTGCAGCTCTAAACTGTAATTTTCGACCTGGCAAAGTTAACCTACTTGCCAGGACCAAACCTTTCCTTTTATTACATATAAGTCACCCTAAGGTAGGCGCTAGGCAGCCCTATCGGCAGAGTGCAATGTATTCAAAAGGTAGGACATGTACTTTTGACCTTTACATGTCCTAGTAGTGAAAAAATGCTACATTTGTTTTCGACTACTGCAAGGCCTATCTCTTCCATTGGTTAACATTGGTATTGCCTTAAAACATCTTTTAAGAGTAATTTCCGATTGGGAACAGATGTTATGTTATGTTATGTGATGTTAATATGACTTTTAAAGCGCACGAATACCCAGAGGTGTCTTGGCGCTGAACCTGAACGTAAGCCCTGTGGGAAAGTGAGGGAATAAATTAATTTAAAAATAACCAAGTTTTCAGATTTTTTCTAAAAGAGGCAAGGGAGTTGGCAGCTCTCAAGTCCACCGGGAGCATATTCCATAGTTTAGCCGTGCCGTGGCCTATGCTTCGACCTCCTCAGCTCGAGGTTCGAATCCTTGGTACCAACCTCAACCTGGCATTGGAGGTCCTTAGTTGTCTACCCGGGTGGTGCCAGGAAAAAAAGGGTTTTCAGAGAAACTGGTCCTATATTATTCAAGGCTTTATAGGCTAAGCAAAGTGCTTTGAACTTAATATGTTGAGCCACTGGCAGCCAATGAAGTTTCTGAATGTCTTCCGCAACTGATTGATACTTTGTTAAGTTCAATAAAAGCTTGACAGGTGTGACAGGTGCGTTTTGCACCATCTGAAGTTTTTTCAGATGTTGTTTCTGTAACTCAAGATAGAGGCTGTTACAATAGTCTAATTTTGATAGTACTAATGTAGTTACCACCGTCCTCCTTGAATCAGGGGGGATGTAGGACAGGACCTTCTTCAGTTTCCTCATCAGGTAAAACAAAGCCAAAACTGTGGCATTAGTTAGTGGAGAAGGTGAGTTTACTGTCAACCAGAATCCTGAGGTTCTTTACCTTTTCCACCGGTTTTGGCAGCTTTCCGATTTCAGCGGGCCTCCATAGTCCATTCCATCTTGGTTGGGGGTTGCCAAAGATCACCACTTCGGTTTTGTCCGAGTTCAATTTGAGGCAATGCCTTCCCATTCAGCTACTGATTTCCCTCATGCAGTTTTGAAACTGCACTGCAGGGGAGGCCTGATATTTATGAGCCGCAATCACTATCTGAGTGTCGTCGGTGTATGATGTTAAGTTAAAACCGAAGTGTTGGATTAAAGGAGCCAGTTCCGACCCATAGATGTTAAATAAGGATGGGCTTAGCGACGAACCCTGAGGGACCCCACAAGGGAGCACGTAAGGAGTCGCTTTGAACTGTTCCAGGGTCACAGTCTGTCTTTTGTTCTTCAGGAAAGATGATATTAAAGACAGAGCCTGATCCTTGACTCCTAATTTTTCCAGACGCTGTAGCAGTGTGTCATGATGGATGGTATCGAAGGCCGATGACAGATCCAGAAGGATCATTACAGCCGCACCTCCTTTATCCATCACTGCTCTAATCTTCTCAGTGGCTTTGATCAGTGCTGTCTCTGTACTGTGCCCTGGGTGGTAACCAAACTGGGAGGGATCAAGTAGTTTGTTTTCTTGAATGAATTGTGTTAATTGGTTATTCATAATTTTCTCTACTGTTTTTGATGGAAAAGGCAGCCTAGCAATCGGTCGGTAATTACTAGTTATAGATGTGGCCAGATTTGCTTTCTTTATTAAAGGAAGGACGGTTGAATCTTTCCAAATAGCCGGAAAATGCCTGAGGAGAACATATTGTTAAATATTTTAGTTAATATGGGGCTCACCTCCCTTGCAATGTTTCTCAAAACTGCAGGAGGGCAGGGGTCTAACAGAGATCCCGATTTGATTTCCTGGATTAGTTTTCCCACAAGCTCACTAGACACATGTGAGAAATTCGGACAAACATTCACTCCAGTCTCAGTACTTGAGGGATCCTTGGCTGGCTTGTTGGAAATGGCAGATTTAAAGATGTTATATATGTCCCCGTGTTTTTTTTTGCTGGGTGCGACTGTGAGCTTCTCTACCACCCCAAAGTGTTCTTTGGCTGAGTTTTTAGCTATCTCAATCTGTCGGGAAAAAAATACCCTTTTTCTGTAATCAATAGGGATTTGTAATTAGCTAATGCATGTTTGTAATTATTTTTATCTACTGTCTCATATTTCATTCTCCATCTCCTTTCCAGTCTGCGGCATTTTTGTATCTCTTGTCACAGAGCTTCAGTAAACCAGGGGGCTGATGGTTATATGCGGTTCCCTGAATTTTTGCAAGTAGGCACTGTAGCCCTAAAGGCGTCATTAAGCTAATCTGTATAATCCTCAGCTGCTCGGTCTGCATGCATGCTCAGGATCAATCTTGTCTGTTCCAGCTGGAGTTCCAGCATGTTTTTATTTATCTTATCCAGGCTTTATAGGTACTGTGTTTTGGCAGCCCTAGCTTCTAATGTTTTTGGAACTGAATAATCAAATAAAATTAATGAATAATCTGACAGACGAGAGGATAAATATCCTTAACTGTCAAGGCTAATACCAAGGAGAAAACCCCATCAAGTGTGTGCCCTGCCTCATGAGTGGGTTTATGTACCATCTGTGTTAGTCCCAGCATGCCTAAAGTTTCCGTGAATATGGCTGTGTCTTTATCTGACAGATCCTCGAGGTTTATAGTAAAATCACCCAAGATTGTAATCTCTTTAGTGTAGAGGAAAGGTTCCAGTAGAGAGTCTAGGTTTCGAGTGAAACCAGCTCTGGAGCCAGTGGGGCGGTACACCAGCATGCTCTTAAAGGTGTTTTATGGACTTAATTCTAACGCATAGAAGAACCCTTCACAGTGGGGGTCAGAAGCTGGGGAGATCGTGGCTCTAAAATGTTCACGGTATATTACCGCCAGCCCTCCTCCTATCTTAATGGGTCTGTCCAATCTAGACGATACAAATCCCTGTGGGACTGCAATCACAAAATCGGGGTCTGACGCTGGGTCTGCCCATGTTTCAGTAAGAAATAGTATATCCAGATAGATGTAAATTTGGAGTTTGGTGTCTTTGGAATCACAATTTAGAATCACAATTTATGGTGAAGTCAGATATTTAATTGTAAGTCTGGAAATACCAAATTTAGAAAGTTGGCATTTTCTTACTTTAACCATTCTGTGCCTCTGCCCATCTCTGAATACATGTCTGGGTTAGGTGACAGCTGGTCTTTGTGCATTCCCTCTAGACAGTCACACACAAAGGGAGCTGGGATTTGACATTCACATTCTGATGGCCCATCAAAAAGCTAATGGGTTTTCCTGAGGTAGATTGGATAGAGGAACTGACACTTACATCTGAATAGGGCTGTGCCTGTCCCCACACAAAGTGATGCATACCACTATGATTTGAGGCTACAGTCAGGGCAGGAAAGACAGGAACCTTATGATCTTCAGAGGACTCTTTGAATTCTCCCCCACTTCAAAGACACGACTGGGTGTAAGTGCTGGATCCCTGACACCACCAAATCAAAACTCTGCTAGAACCAAGGACATTCTGCCAGGAAGAAGAGCTATTGTGCTATAGAAGGGACTGCCACTTTGCTAACTATTTTGCTTTGTTGGCCTCTTGATTGCTGTGCTGCAGGAGGGACTGCTACTTTGCTACCTGCTTTGCAGTGTTGCCCTGCTGCTTTCTGCCTCTTTCCTGGGAGTGAGAAGGACTGGATCTGCTCACTACTTCCTTAAAACTATGTTCCCAAGGACTTGCTGGCTTGCCCCCTGTTCTTGAAGTTTCAGGGCCATCAAAGACTTCCTTCAACTCTGCTTCTACTGCTGGACTCTGGCACCTGTGAGCCCTACCCTGCTATCAGGTGCCAATCCAGTCCTGGTCCTTGGAAGTGGGTTCTGCAACAATTTGTCTGCAAGAATTGACGCAGTGATGACTTTGCACCGATCGGAACCGACGCAGTGCCTTTTGTCGCCGACGCAGTGCCAATTCAACGATGACGCGGGTCCTGAATGCTCTGTGCCAAGCTACCAGAGGGTGAGCACAGGTTAATTTAGGTCTTGTATCTGACTTACCCTGACTAGGAATGTTGTCCCTACTTCGATAGGGTGCAAACCCCTGCCAACTAGATACCCAATTTCTAACTAGTGATCCTAACTGACACAACCCACACTATGACAAGGTAGTATTGGATGATAGGTCTGCTCCATACCCCACCAGCAGCTGACGAACTGAAGAAGACTGGTACAGACACTTGAGAATAAATACGAAAACTATTTCAAAAGTGTTTGTGGTTGAGGTGAGTATGTGTGAAAGAGACCATGTGAGAATGTGTATATGCATATGTGTGTGCGTGAGTTAAAGACAGTGAGTAGGAGAAAGTGATGATATGTGAGTCAGAGTCAGAATAATTGGGAGAGGGTGAGACTTAGTGAGAGTGAGTGAGAGTAAGAGTGAATTAGTGTAAGTGAGCATGAGCAAGAATGACAGTGAGTAAATATCAGTGAGAGTGAGTGAGTGCGAATGAATGAGTAATAATAAGTGTGAGGGAGTGTGAGTGAGTGTGAGGAAGGGACAGGGAGGGATGTGAGTAGAATGAATTTGAGTGAGAACTACTGGAAGGGAATGAGTGAATGAGAGTGTGTGTGAGTGCATTATGCTTGTGAGTTTGCTGCTATCACTGACGTACTGGAGTAAATTCTTGGCTTAAGGAGGCACCCATGGCTTAGGGTAGCATCTCTACCCATAATACTTTAGCCCTGGGCCCCATGCCACCTCAGCTTGGGATCAGCTATTTGTAAATCTTGGCCCTGCTCCAAAATGAACAGTTCAGCCCACACTGCCAGGTCAGGACCTCCCTGACCCAGAAAACAAGCAACCCAGGACCGGTTTCGCTCTGTTTGGTGCTCCTCACTCAGGTGTAACTGGGTTCCAGAATGCAGAAATCTTCACTGGCCAAAGGAGCCAAAAGTATCCAGCTGATAAGAGATCTTCCTTGGGCACAAATTTGAGCTTTACCAACAAAAGTCACCTTCTTCACCGGGACCTCATCCGACAACTACCCGGCCTCATGGAACCCATCTCTGCCATGGCTTACTGCCTTGCCACACTGAGGATGTTTGACGTCCATTTTACAGACTAAGAGCTTGATTTAGATCTTTGTGGAAGGGTTACTCCGTTACAATGGTGACAATTATTCCTTCTGCCGAAATATAAATCCATTTACATTGTATAGGATTTATATTTCCGCAGGTGGGATATCGGTCATCATTGTGAAGGAAAACCCATCCACTGAGATCTAAATCAGGCCCTAAGTCTGGAGGCAAAACTTCCACCCAGGACAAACCTGGTTTCTATTCCAAAGTGAGGTCCATCGCGTTGCCTTAAATTGCACCTATTTACTGGTCAGGTGCAACCAGAGTACAGAGTGTGGCATGCAACACTTTTTGACACTATTTTTATTTAAAACTTTATCAATTCATATCTCCTGTTCCCCTTATTGGATTTTTGCCATTTTGCTCAGTAAGTTATTCTTGATCTTTATCGATTGGACTGAGATTTTTATTGTGCTATGTTTTAGACTTTTTAACTGTTTGACACTTCTAAATTCTTTACACATTTTCTCATGTTAGGCCTGTCTTTTCTGTACCATAGATACCAGGGGTTTAAGTTATTGAAACCTTTTCTAGACCTACCAAGAATAGTGACATTATTACTTCTGGTGGAATACCATCAGGGCCACTGGAATTATGTGATTGTGCGGCTGCAGCGATTTTCGTATAGTTCTAGATTTACTACATCTGACACATAAACCGTCATCTGCCACATAATCTGCAGATTTGAACAAAAAACATTGTTTCTAGCTCAGACAGTTCATAAGTTACTAAAAATGCAGCAAGGCCCTTTGCATAGTCGGGCTGGTCATCTTTCTGTTGCTTATTGCAATATTTGAGTATTAAACTGGTACTAATGAGGTTCAACCAATGCCCAGACAGTGTTACAAGTTTAAAAATCACAAAATAATGAAGTAATAATATTACAAAATGTGCCGCAGTATGTTGCATATTTTGCCTTTTCTTGCTTCATAATTTACTCATCCCTGCCCGATAATTTGGCCCTGCCCTGCCACAGAATTCCAGTAGCCCTGACTACCAGTCAAACCAACTAATAATCAACTTTCTCACTGGAAACCTCAGGCTTCATTGGCTAGTCATGCCATGAAAGTACTTTTGTATCTAATGAGTGGTGTCTCAGAGCCTAAGGCTTTTTAGCAAATTCAGAAGAAAAAGTGATTTTAAAAGCACATTTGATCCCATTTTTTAAAAACTTTCTTTGTCAGACACATCTTCCCAGGAGCGGCTCCTCCATTAGGGCGGAAGAGCGTCGTCTCACTGCATTCTTATAGTGCAAGAAGCAGAAACTTAAAATGGCATTTTAAATACCATTTTATGTTTCTGCTTCTCGCACTGTGAGAAAGCAGAAGAGTATGCCTGGTTGGGGCGGGCAGGTGGGAGGGTCGGGTGGAGTGGGTTGCCCAATGCTGTGGGCCATGACTGTTTGGTCGGCCCCCTAGGACCGACCAAACCAGTCATGCGCACTCTGACTTTTCTATATGTAGGATGGAGAAAATGGCCTTCCCGTAAGCGCCCGGCTGGGCACCATCCTCACCAATCACAACGCTGCCTTTGCAGCATTGTCATTGGCTTAGGAGAGGGGGAGGCTGCCTGCTTACTGTTCAGCAGGAGAGCAGGAAAACAGGACCCGCCTAGGAGCCGCGACGTTGCGGGACCCGGGAAGGTACGTTTTTGAAAAATGTTAATTAAACTCCCCCGTCTCCCACCTGAACCCGCGTGACCACCCCACCTACCCCCACACCCGCGAGTCATGCCAGCCACGGCTGCATCTTCCATAATCCCACCCAGTATAAGTCTAACTGACTCGTTGAAATTCAGGGAAAGTATTACGCTCCAAAACTTACTAACATCACCAGCCACCACTGTCAGCTGCAAAAAAAACATAACTGCTTTGGAGGTCAAGTTCCCCAAACCCCGGGTCTATCACTATGCAATTACAAACAACATGAGGCTTGTGTCATATTGTAGAAAAGCTTCTTAGTAAAAAGTTATCATCGAAACTGTGGTGCACAGCAGTGCATGTTCACACTGGCACGCGTGTTGTTAGCCTTTGTATACCGTAGGGCTAGATAAGGAGCAAGCCAAAGAGTCAGGATAATTGAGGGTGCATCCTACCTCCATGAACTTGGTGCAGTGGCAGACAGTTTTGTTACCTTCTGCCTCGGCTCCACTGCTACACCACAATGATGGCTTCTGCAGTCCCAGACGACCAAGGCAGCGTAATAGCCTTTGCTAAAGAGCAATCTCCTATATGTACAGAGAAGGAGCAGGATAAAGATAGAAGTCACAAAATGCTAGCAAATGGATGGTTCAAGGGCCAGTGCAATGTTAGCTAATGCATGATGGAGAAACCTCCATGACTATGGCATCGGAGTTATATTTGAGTATTAAACTGGTACTAATGAGGTGCAACCATTCGGAGCAATGTGGAGAACGACATGACAGTAGTGTTACACAGCAGCGGCTGCTAGGGAACGGTGGTAGGGCAGGCGGTGGCTGGTGGGGGGGATTAAAAATAAAACAAAAGAAGAAAAAAGAAACGTACCAGCTCGTCGTGCCGTTCACCAGACGCCGCCTTTCATCCACACCGAAACCAGGAAGCAAGCACCCAGGCTCCCAACCAATCACAATGCTGCAATGCAGTGTTGTGATTGGTCTGAGCGCCGTGGTTTGGCACTCAGATAAGGAATGGGAGCCTGGGCATATTCGCCAACCAGGTTGTAATGCAGCCAGGGTGGAGAACATGCAAAGTGAGCATGTAGGTTTGGCCGTCCCCAGAGGGCCGGGCAAACCTGCATGCGCACTTAACGTGCAGCCACCACTCCTCCCTGTGACGTGCGGAGCCCAGCACCGCCCACCACTTCAACTAAAAGCTCAATACAAAAAGAAAATGATAATAACAGAGTGTTATTATTTTTGTATTGAGCTTGTAGTTGAAGCAGTGGGGCGACGCTCCTTTGCCTTAGCGGAGGAGGCGCTGCTGGTGTTACATACTCAGTGGTGGGTCACGGCTAGTAGCTGGCATGACATACTGTTAGGGGTGACTGGCTTCAAATGTGTGCATTACATAATAGCAAGAATATTAAACTAGTATGAAAATGCTTCTCTTCAAATTGAGCGGTGAGTAGAAACCAGCTTTGAAATTATCCTCTACATGAAGGCTGACATGACATTACAATAGTGTTGTATACACTAAGGGCCTGATTCACAAATGGCCTCTGCACTCATGGTGAGGGCCCCACATTTTCACCCTGAGTGCAGATTTCCCCACAACTGTGGGGCCTAGTCCACAAGTGCGAAGGTCCTTTGTGAATCAGGTTTTCAGGTTTGAAACCATCATACTTTCTGTACTGGTGAAAGAGTGTTTGAAAATTGCCATTTCATTGGTGGTGTATTACTTGACAGCTGAATATGGAAACTGGCATGACAATGGTGCTTTCTCTACTGTGGTGGGAGGTGAAACTGATGCAGCGGAGTTTACCAGCTCTACACATTCATACACACAACATTCATTTGGGCCCATATACATTCATACATACAATGAGCTGGCAAATATCCACTGGTCATCAATTTTGTTTACCCTAGGAAACGTTTACACCAGTATTCTTACCAATCCTGTCTCCTGAGTAAATGCACTGTCGACGGATCTAGTAGTCGATTAGAATAGGAAGGAAAATCCAACAATAATGCATTTAACTTTTAATCTAAAGAACCACAGACTCAGAGAAAGTTTAAAAAGTTTATCTGAATTAATGATTTTGTGAATCAAATCAAATACACATGAATAGACCAGAATTCTCCATCAGGCATATAGTACAGTTAACTCATAATCAGTTTGCATTAATAAATTCTTGTAATGACAGCACCTGAGGAGAGAATGGACAGAGAGCAAGTACGGAGCATTTACCCTACAGATATAATTACCTAGAATGGTGTGAGGACCCCAACATCAGAATGTCAAAGATTCAGGATCAGTTCAGGACGGGGAAGGTGACCTCTTCTAGTGCAACGCCAGCGTTACACCCCTCTCTGGTGCTACTCTCTCCGGCTCGGGGCGTCCGGACCCTTCCCTAGTTGTGCCTCCTCGGTCTCTTCCGCGAATTTCCCTAGTGTTGGATTCTTCAGTTAGCTTGCAGCAAAATCGGGCAGCATCTCAGCATAGCATCAGCATCAAGTGTGTCAAGTGTGTCTAACTATCTATAACTTACCTCTGTTATACCAAAATCAAGTGTATGATCCACCCCCAAATGTTTCAATTCTATGTTCACCGGTAATTTGATTGGGCCAAGCAGTGGGGTGAGGGCATCACACCATACTAAGTGCAATATTTTTCTTTAGGCTATTGTCTAATTCTCCTCCCCTTAATTTTAATACCCACAAGCTTTATTCCCACAAGCATTTCATATGTGGATCAGAAAGTCTTTATACATTGTTGCCCCTTCTTCCTCTAGTAGGGTCAGGAGTTTGGGTTCTCATGTCCTTGTCGGCTTAGGGTTTGGCAGTCGGTCAACTTGCATCACTTGTTCCAGGGCAAGCAGTCATTTTGCGCATGTGTAGAAATTGCAAGGGAACAGAGACGTGGTCACCCTCCAAGGCCCAAATACGAACTATTAATAAAGTCAGAAAAGAATATGTTAGAATACAAAAATAAATGAATTCACCGTATACCACTTACTTCTACTCTAACCCCATTTACTTAATAAATCTTTCGCATTAATAGCTTAGTAGTATGTGCATAGGTTAGTTTCAGCTCGGCATGCGCATTAATGTGTTACTTTTGAAGCGACCATATTAGAAGCTACTGTGCAGCTGCAAAGTTTCCCCAAGCGACAGAAGAACATCACACCACATGATGTGGTAGACGCATACGCAAAAGAATTCCCGCGTTTAAGTTAAGCGGCCATTTTTAATACACTCGGGTTACTTATTAACACAACACAAAGAAAAGCTTCCCCTAGATATAATCATGTAAAATGTGGTGCGATTTTAGCACTCATAAACAGGTTGATTATAGTGTTACAGGTTATTCGAGAGGATTGCATACGAGCAAGTTTCTTTTGATGTGAAACCTTGCTCCATCAACACCGCTCTAGTACAGCAACAACTACACCTCTCTCTTCAAACCTGGCATATCGAAAAACTCTTTCATAAGAAGCGTTTGTCTGCTTGAAAAATGGTGGTCATCCCCAAAAAGATAATATTTTGAGCAAGACTGAAATATTTGAGCAGTACTGCATGCATACAAATGAGCATCATATTATTTATAACACTTGAACAGCACTATAATTTGCTGCATCATCAGGTATTTTGATAGCACTCCAATTTGTAATATTGTATATGATAGATAAAACCTGGAAAGCAAAAGAGTAAATTGTGATGGTATCTCATTTTTTCGAGCTGAAATTCTGAAGGACTATTTGAACATTGAACATTGGAATGTTGAGCGCTCGATTGAAAACAGTGGAATGTTCCGGGCTTCTAATGGCTGGTAGAAGCCCGGAGCAACAACGTTCCAATGTTTTACAAAGGCCTCACGGAGCAAGAGGGGATTCCAACCACCTCAGGCTCCATGAGGCCTTTGTTTGACAAACTGGAACATTCTGCCCTGCAGGGGCGGAATGTTCTAATAGCCTTACAGATTGCGGGAGCGAGCTCTATCGGCCATTAAAGGCCCGCTCCCTTGTTGAAGGCCCTTGCCTTCGGCTCAGGCCTTTAATGCTGGAACTGGCCTTTAATGTTTGGTAGAGCCTGCTACAGCTGGCTCTAACGCTACATTAATGTTGAATATACAGTGCAAGAAATTATATTTTGGAACACTGCTAAAAACTGGTGTAATTTCTTGTGGCATAGGATTTTTCAAGTGTGATGTATAGTGGCCATTACACTATTAAAGATAAACATCAAGTTATATATTCATATTAAAGGCAGAAAGGACCAACCCCCTCAGCCATCAGTAGTAGTATATATCAGTCACATATTGACCAGACACATGTATTCAGCCATTGTTTGATTACACTGTTGACATGACAAATGGCATTTAGAACTTTACTGTCTGATGATAAGGGGAGCATCTGCCCTGAAGCACATTCAAGCTGAAACTTCCAAAGCAAATGAGCCTATTACCAGTTCCCACGACTGCCTCTCACTGCTATCCCACCATCATAATGCAATTTCATTAGCTAGTCGGGCAGCAGCTAGTATTGGTACTCAGCCTGCGCCTATCCTATATACTGAACACGGGCTGCAACTGGTCTTGCCACTGAGACTTTGCCAGCCACTTGTACCACTCACCATCATTCTCTTTTGCACTGGCTTGCACCAGTGCAAGATCGAATACTTTTCTAACCCCCGCCTGTCCCTGCATCACCTCCCCCATCTGCCCCTCTATCACTTATAGGCCACTATTGCCCCCCTACTGCATTGCTCAATGCCTGCAGTAGACAGTCTTCTTTTGTCTTTCATGGTCACAGGTCATCAGTGCCAACTCAAGAGCCTGAGTGTTTCTGCATTGCCAGTCATAAGGTAGCAGGTAGTTAAACAGCACTGCTGGTACTCAGTTCTGGTTTGACATTGGTGACGCAGCCCAATGCAGAGCAATAACCAGCATATAGTTAGATGGCTGGTTTATAGTGCTGGTGTGAAAAAGGGTACACATACGTTCTGTAGACCTTAGTCATCATGATTTCCCCACTGGCTTAACAACCTCAAGCACTTCCTCACTGAGGATCAAGCAGTGGTTCCTGGGTGATGCCCTAGAATAGACTAGATCTGGGTGGCAAGCCTGCCAGAAGCAAGGTCCCAGTTTTGGCCACTCCAGTTAAGTCTTATGGACATGAAAAAGTGTTTATTATGTATTTGGGATTTAGTGGTTTAATTTAATGCTTTTGACATCTTTCCATGAAAGATAACCTTTCATGATGTGTGTTAAGAGACAGGGCAGTTGAAGTTTGGATTTTGAGTTCTAAAATATCTGAGGGAAGGAGTCCAGTAACAAAAAGGGAATCTTGATATGACATTTTAGGTTGTTAGAACACATTTCAAATTTTGGACTCCGGTGGACAAGCATATAAAGATAGCAGCTCTACTTTGAAGCTCTGTGCTTACCTTCTGCCGCTGAAGCTGTGACGACAAAAGATCAGGTTTGCTGTCTCCAGAGGCAAATATTTCTATTGGAAGGCAGTGTTCTTTCTAGATCTTTCTTTAGAAGAGTTTCAATTAGAATATATTAACAGAGACTCTATAAGTAACAACATAAAATGTATTCATAAAGAATCAGCCCACCTTTCTAAAAGAGTATTGGATAACAATATTAAAATACATGATAGTTAGAAGCGGGTGGATCAATTGTCTATTGTAAAAATAGTTACACCCATGTGCAAAATAATAACAGATCTTAAAAAAAGAGATAAAGTATAGTCTCTGCATTTTCACACTGCCAGAGAATATAAAAAGTCTGGTCCTGCTCAGGGAGGGCCTAGCCTGGTAGTTTTAAGTGGACTGTTTCTATTGGAGCAGGTCAAGACTAATTTACACATGGCTGGGTTCAAACTGAGGGGGCATAGGAGGGCAAAAAAACAATGTGTTGGAATGCCAAACCAAGTGATTGCCAGAGGTCTGACTAATTGCAAGCATTCCTCCCATACCTTTTGCCTGTTTACTCTAAATTGGGCGGGTGGGCAAATGGCCAAACTTCCAAACGCTCTTAATCCGTCGGGCCATCAGGGGAGTATGTCAGTCATAGAGATGGATTAGGCTGCATTGCCGACATACTTAAGGTCCACACCACTGTAAATCATTCCCTATGCGTCTCAATCCATAAACAACATAGTTATGTTGATGGTAGATTATGTGTTCAAAATCAAATTGATAAATCTATCCATCTAATTAATTTATATGAATGATTATCCCATTTTCTTTTAATATTATTAAATAAATAATTAATCTGGGTGATATACCACTTATTGTGGGAGAAGATTTTAATGTAATAAGTTACCCATTATTAGGTAGATTGTCAACTGTTACATTTAAACCCCTAAAGCCGCATTTAAGTTTAAAACATTTTTAGAACCACCAAACTTGCAGATAATTTGCATTTACTTTTTTAACTCTCACTCTTCTTTCTCTTGAATTGATTATCCTCTATCTTCTCAAAATTTATGCCATTTAATTACAAACCCTAAAAATGAATCATTTGATATATCCGACCATGCATTAATATCTGTGGATGTTCTACATGATTTTTTGATTTACCCCTGTAAATGAAGAATTAATACTGAAATCATTTTACATAAAGAAAATAGAATATATCTATTTAATCATATTCAGAATGTTTTTTATTGACAATAATTCTTCTCATACACTCAGCAGTCGGAGGCTTTCTGACTGACATTGACATACAGCCTTAAGTCAGCCCAGTTTGGTCACTGGTAGTTTGCAAACACTTCTTGTTCATAAACCTCTAGTGCAGTGGTTCCCAAACTTTTGACTTCTGGGGACCCCCACTTAATCATTACTGGAACGCGGAGACCCCAACTGAAACATTATTCGAATCCAGGGACCCCCCACGAGTCATTACTGGAAGTAGGGGACTCCGGCCTAAGCAATGTTGATGATTTGAACCACAAAACAATACACAAAAATACAAAAAAGCATTCATCAAACAAATACACGAATAACACATTTTATTTAATTAGAAAACATATTAAGAAGAAATCAAAATGTAATTTTAATAGAATGGTTGGAGCTTTTCTAAATTCAATTGAGGCCACTCATCATTCATACTATATTCAATTTGATGCACTTGCACTGCTCCCGCAAATCAATCTGAGGATACTAATTTAATTTTTAGCCTCCAGTTTCAAATTCCTTCACATTTACAGTATGTTTTAAAATGTTCAATTGTACATTTAGCCTCTTTATATATCTAAACTTTATTGATCTGTTAATATTATTCGATTTCAAAGTAGTCGCGGACCCCCTGAGGAAGCTTCGGGGACCCCCAGGGGTCCCCGGACCCCAGTTTGGGAAACACTGCTCTAGTGAATACAGGTCAACACACAGAGAAAAACAAATATACAAACTGTGTCACTTACGCAGAATCCTTTTCGGAATCCATATCCATATCTATCTTTCAGTTATTTCTGAGCAGAAACTTAGTGCATTGAACCAAATAAACCATGTTTCTGTATCAGCACCAGGTTTACTGACACTTTTTACTCTACTCCTGGATGACACCAAGCTGCTCTTTTTTTTAGCTCAACCTTTGCGAGAACCTAACTCACATTTCATGAAATATTGTAGTATTGTCCCCAAAGATCATAGAAAAAACTTGATACAAACCATTTCCCCACAAACAAATATTTAAATATAATAATATGTGTTATAAATCAAATAAAGACCTCTTACCCAATGCAGGAAACTACCCCATTGGTTCAAATGTATGCAAGTGGATCAGGCATTTACAACAGAGTTCTTGATTATAGACAAAATGTTTCATTTTAGTGACCTTCTCTGCAGCAGACAGTTCTTCAGTCAGTGTCACTCTTGTGTGGGCAGAGCTAACACCTTAAGAGAGACGAAAAAATAAATATTCTCCTTCTGTTATTCTACCCTCTTATTTTATTATTTACCCAAGAGAGCCCTGCAAAAGCCTAAATCCAAGCCCACACCACTTGCATGTTCTAGGCAGCATTCATACATCTCCAAAAAATCACAAGCAGGTGCACTCCTGTAAAAGAGGCAACTAATTCCCAAGTGAGTCAAAAAAAGAAGAAACACACTAATTTAATGAACCATAACAAATCTTTTTGGAAGCACTGTGGAACATAGAAGAGCCTAAGTGATAAATAGTATTGATTTTGAATTTGTAATAAACCTTCTTAACCAATAGCTACCAATTCCTGGTCCTCATTTGGTAGCCAAATGGGTTGCACTGTTAATTTAATTTTATTGATGCCAATTTTAACTCACATCACCTCTCAGTCGGAGAAAAAAGGTCCATCGGAGAACCAATGGTAAGCAAGTGGGCCAGAAAATGTTGGATCACAGCGTATCTCACAATTCATGTTCTCTGACATCTGAACACTAAGGCCCAGATTTATTAAGGTTTTGTGTTGCCATTGTGACACGTAAGGGTACGCAGGGTGATGCAATACCTAGAATGAGATTTACCAAGCCACATAAGGCCAACTTGTGCAGCTTGGTAAATCCAGAGTAACGCAAGGCAGAACAAGTTGCTGTCTTGCATTACTCAGCGTGATGGGGACGTTACATGGGTGAAGCATGGGTATTCCAATGCATCCACCAATGTTTACTGAAACATTCTGAGATTTACCAACATTTCAGTTTCATGACAGAGAATCCCGAAGTTTGGCTGATACATTGGCATTCAGGTTTCTGAAAAAAAATGGAGGACTAATATTGCTTGAATTATGGCCGACTCAAGGAGGACTTTGAAATCTAGCAGCATTTCATATTAACTGTTGTGGGAAGTATTATTTATGTAAAGAGTATGGTTCTGATGTAGTTCTGGTTCCTTTTCGAATATCTTCCATGTTTTTTTCCAATAAAATATTTTTGGCAAATGGAATGACCTAGTTATATCTTTTTTACAGGCCTTGAAGGTTCCACGAGTGGTAAGTAAGACACTGTGTGTGAACCACTGGTTAATCTCTTCTTGAATATGGAGTTATTGTATTGAAACTCTCTCATAACAGGAATCACTATTTTTATGTGTACTAGATATATTAATAGATGTTCATTGTCAAAGAGACCTATTACGCCTAGCCAGTGAAGGACGTTGCAGGTAAATTTAGCCACTGGTAGATGATTATATTGATCTTATGATGGCTGTGGATGGGTCTTTGGTAATCCACAGTTGAAAAATCCTCTACTAACGCACACAAGTGTGACTTCTCCCCCAAACTACTACAATCTCTGCTCAACTGCAGGCTTAAAGCATTTAATAGATGACCTCCTCTAAATATGTTAAGCCACTTACCTGTGGAGTGTGAGTAAGGCAAAACCGGTATTGATAATATAATAATAAACCTTGAGTACTGGTGTTTTGTGGAAGATATGCTAGTTGTGTGTGCCTTTAACATGATCACAGTCCACTTGCCCGGGGTTCTATAAATACGTCCTTTGTATTGCTAATCATTGCAAAGCCATTTCAGGCTTCCATCTGATCTAACCACCACCCTATTTCCTCCTGCAGATCCTACATTTATTATTTCTTATACAACTCTGCTTTATTTTTTAGCTGAAGGAATCTTATGAAAAAGTCCAGACTCTAGATCTCCCAAGCCAAAGTCAGTCTCCACTTGGTGGCATTCCACACATACTCCACACATACTCTCAAGACAGTTTTGCCAAAACTGCATTATTAATTGTTGGACTAGCAGCTCTGAATACTGAGCTATGGCTAGCATATAGTCCAACAATTATTTCTGTCTTTCTGTCTACATATTCTGATCTGGACACCACAGGCATTTCTACTTTTGTGGAACATCATTACACAGGTTTAGCTTGAAACTCAGCATCTTCAGCTACCAAATCAATTAGATGACATTTTGGTCATGTTGAAATAGCCCTACCATAAGCAATATTGTCATCACACCTCCTGCTCTCAGAGTATTTCAGAAACGGTGAATACAATTCATTTTGAAATACTGGGAAGCCCCTCCTAATGCCCCTTTCATTATCCCTGTCTGTAACTGTTGTGGGGCTAACTTTCATTATGAGGGAGAAAAAAGAGGCCTAAAGATTTGTTAGAACTGGGGGTCTCTAGTTGGCAGAGGTAGGTACCTTTGACCAAATAGGGACCCTTGCTTCTAAGTCAGGGAAAGGGGATTACACTCCTGGATAACCCCTGCTCACCCCCTTGGTGGCTTGGCACGAGCAGACAGGCTTATCTCAGAGGCACTGTGTTAAGCATTTGTGAATACATACAGTAACACAGTGAAAACACTACAGATGGACACCACACAGGTTTTTATAAAAAATAATTATTCTTTATATAGACTTAACACAAGACCACAAGCAACAAAAATCCACAATACTGTACTCAGAATTGACTTAAAGATGGTAGAATTAGGGGAGGGGCGGAATTGTGCCTGCGGGGTGCCGCAGTGACTGTGCATCTGTGCCCCTGGTTTGCCCCGGTGTTCTGTGGAGGGGCAGTGACTGCATCTTGGGGTACCTGGAGGAGGCAGGAGGGGCTCGCCTGCATCTGGCTTTGGCGCTAGTTGAGTACATCTTGATGCATCAGTACATTGTGGCCTTCCTTCATAATATCCTCAATCTGTACCCTTCTTTGCTGCGGTCTTCCCAGGTGCCTTGACATTGAGGGCAGTGAGGGTCGGCCCTCTGGTCATATGTGCGGCTGGGTGTGAGCACAGAAAGGTGGTGCTGGCTTCCATCTTGAGGTCTGTTGAGACCCCGTGCTCGGCGGCCATGTTGGGTCGTGGTGGTCCTGAACCTGCAGTGCTTAGGCTCTTCCTGTCGCGTCTCCTGGGTCTGCCACGCTGGAGGTCCTGTGGCCGGGCCCCAGAGGATATCATGACCCGAGATAAGCCGGGTGGGGTTTCCACTAAGCAAAGCATACTGGACAAATTCACGGGCCCCAGGACCGCTGCGGCGATGCCGGTGGGGGGCCAAGGAGGGACCCCGGAGATCCCAGACAACGCTGCGCTCATGGCTGCGATCACGCAATCTCATGATGCCCTGGAGGCTAGGATCGGGGCAGTGGGGTCCGACGTCATGCTTCTCCGCCAGGATCTGCGGAATGCAGTGGCCCGTATCACCGAGACCGAAACGCGGATTTCCGGGGTGGAGGATGATGTTACGTGTCTACAGAAAAAATTAGCAACCCTCGAAATCACTCAGCGGACCATGGCGGGGCATGTGGAGGATACTGAGGGCCGGGCCCGGCGCAACAACCTTTGCTTTGTGGGCTTTCCGGAGGGCTGTGAGGGGGAGATATGGTGCAGTTCCTTACCCAATGGCTGGAAAGTTGGCTCCCGCCGGACTCCCTGTCTACCGCTGCTTTGTAATAGAGCGGGCTCATCGAGCCCTCATGCAAAAACCGCCACTTGGGGCCCGCCCGAGGCCAGTCATCGCAAGGCTACTGAACTACCATGGTCGAGATGTTATTCTTAAACAAGCTAGGGCCAAAGAACCATTGCTTTTCGACAACTTGCACATTTTGATATTCCCGGACTATACAAAGCTAGTCCAACAACAGAGGCAGTCCTTCCTGGCGGCCAAGGCACGACTCCGAGATCTTAAGCTTCCATATGCCTTGCTGTACCCGGCCCAGTTGCGGGTGGTATACCGCTCCCGGACCCACTTCTTCAACACGCCGGAGGAGATGTTCCAATGGACGGAGGAGACTGTGCGCGTGCGTCCTCATTCACCGCCTAGGAGGGACTCTGACTCTTTTTCCAGCAAGGCTGCTCGTCAGCAGTCTCAACTGAACCCTAAAGATCGTAGGCGGTCCAGATCCCATCGCTGGTCCCGCTCCTGTAGCACCTCTGCACGGGCTGGCTCGGCCTCCTGACAGGACTTCTTCAGTGCTTAAGCTGGAGGAGAACTTTAGACCCCTGACAATACAGTTGTTGTTGATGGGATCGGAGTAGTCCACTTGAAGGCCGGCTTCTCTGTTGGGGGTCCAGCGGAGGGGCTGCCCGCTGACGGTGGGGATCCATTGGCTGGGGCGCACCGGGACTCCCTGTTGGGGAGTGACACCAGGAACCAAGGAAAACAAATCAGAGAATTGTTTCAACAGTTGGCGGCAATCTTGCTGCTGATCAGGGGTCAGTGTGGCAGAGAGGCTGACACCATCCACTGACCCATCTTGCTCTGTTGTAGACAGGAGGTCAGGAAGAGGCTCGGTCTCCTCCTCCATCCCATCATCTGTCGCTAGAAGCATGCCCACTTCGGACCTTTCTAAGTGGGGCTTCAGGCGGTTAACATGCAGGACCCGCAAAGGGTTCCTTGGAGACCGCAAGTTCACCAGGTAGGTGACATCACTCTTGCTCTCCACCACCTCAAATGGACCGGTCCACCTGTCCTGGAGCGCACAAGGCTCTACAGGGGCCATGACCCAAACTTTCTGTCCAGGTTGAAGCTCAATCAGAGTGGCGTTCTGATCGTACCGCCGCTTCATCTCTTCCTGGCTGGCTTCCAGATTCACCGGAGCGAGCTCTCTGAATCACCGAGTCTGGTTCCTGAAGGCCAGCATGTAACTGTATACATCCTGGGGAGATTGCTCCCAGCCTTCCTTGACCAGACTCAAAGGTCCTCTTACCGGGTGTCCATACAACAGTTCAAAGGGACTGAACCCTAGGGACTTTTGTGGCACCTCACGGTAAGCAAAAAGAAGGCATGGCAAGAGGACGTCCCACTCACACCTCATTGGTTCCTCAAGACCCATAATCATGCCTTTAAGGGCCCGGTTGAATCTTTCAACCAGCCCATCACCATGGGGGTGGTAAGGAGTGGTGAACTTGTATGTCACAATGCACTCCTGCCACAGGGACTTCATATAATTAGATATGAAGTTGGTATCACGGTCTGACACCACCTCTCTGGGGAACCCCACACGGGAGAAAATCCCCATCAGTGCACGTCCCACCACGGGGGCCGTCACTGTCCTGAGCGGGATGGCTTCCGGGTACCGAGGAGCATGGTCCACCAAGACCAGGATAAACCTGTTGCCCATGGCTGTCTTGGGGTCCAGTGGCCCCACAATGTCAATACCCACCCGTTCAAAGGGGGTACTGACTACAGGGAAAGGTTAGAGAGGAGCCTTTTGCTTCCTTCCACTTTCCCATTTGCCTGGCAACTTTGACAAGTCCTACAATGAGTGTCTGAACTCTGGGGCCAATAAAAGTGGGTGACAAGCCTCTAAAAGGTCTTGTCCTGCCCCAGATCTCCAGCTAAAGGTACATCATGAGCCAACCCCAGTAGGAAGGCTCTGAAGCGCTGGGGTATCACCAGCACACGGGCTGACTCAGGCTCAGCAACCTTAGGCTCTGTATACAGGAGGTCGTTCTCCCAGTAGATCCAATGTGATCCAGACTGATCACATGTTGCCTGGTTTGTGGCCTGATGCCGCAAACCCACAAGACAAGGGCACTTCTTCTGTTCTGCACAAAATTCCTCCCTGGAGGGTCCTCCTTCTTGCTGCCAATGGGTCAACTCAGGCAGGTCCCCCAGTTCAGCAACCTGTTCCCCTGTAGGTTCCAAGGCATCACCCTCATGGTCTGCCTCCTCCTGGACCATGGGAACAATGGGGGCTGGTTTCCACGCCCCCTACCTCTTCTCTCTAAGGCAGGTCCCTGGGCCATACTTTCAGGCTCCAGGACCTCTTCAACACCCTTACTTGCTGCCATAGACCGAGTGGTTACACACGCCCACTCAGGCAGACCCAACATCTCCAAATGAGCCTTCTTCTCCACCTTAGCCCAAGGGGAGCTTTCCGAATCATTGCCCCACAGACAATTCACAGGCATGGCTGGCCTCACAGCTACTTGAAGAGTACCAGAGACCCCCCCCCCACTCAAAGGGAACCTGAGCCACCTTGCAGTGGCTCTCTGTGTTGTCAGCGGCAACAACTGGATAAAAGGCATTGGGGACAACCTGCTCTTGAGACACCAGGTGACACTTAACAGCTGTCACACTGGCTCTTGTGTCTCTAAGAGCCTCCACTCTATGTCCATTGATGGTCACCCACTGCCTGTATTTTTTAGTGTTATCAGGCAGCTGAGTGTTAGGGACCATCTCAAAGTCTCCTAATGAGACAAGGGACATTTCTACTGGACCCCACCCACCTTGGGCAGCCATCTCCTCCCCTCTCAGGGCTACACTCGCTATCTGACGGGGTGGTGCACGTGGTGGCACTTTGGAATCCTTCATGGTACACTGTGCATCAAATCAATGGTGGCCCACTTGACCACACGTGAAGCACTTGTAGGGGCCCTTCTGAACAGGTTTGCCTGTCGGGGCCTCTTGCTTCTTCTCAGGGGGAGGCTGGGAACCCTTCCCTTGGTTCCCTTGGGAATTACTTTGGGGCCCTTTATGGAACTCCCTCTGTTTACCCTTGTCTCCCCCACTCTTTTGCTGGGGACCCTGCCCACCTTTGGTGGAATCTCCAACATGACCCTTGTGGACGCTGGTACTGACCCAGCAGTCCACCTCCTCAACAAGCTTCCTAGGGTTAGTTAACTTACTATCAATAAGGGGCTGGCGTAGCTCTGGAAAACAGTTAGCAGACAATAACACAGTGAAAACACTACAGATGGACACCAAACAGGTTTTATAAAAATAAGTATTCTTTATATAGACTTAACACAAGACTACAAATGACAAAAATCCACAATACTGTACTCAAAATTGACTTAAAGATGGTAGAATTAACTTAGTTCAAGTTGCTGGTAGATGGGACACAGTTCTCACAAAAGGACCTGGATGCGTAACGCAAAATAAACAAAAGGCTTGCAGCGTTGGAGATGCGTCGGTTCCTTGCAACGGGGGAGACGATGCATCGCGCCTCAATGCTTGAGCAGAGTAGGGGATGCGTCTTGATCCTTACCGGAGAGGAGGTGATGCGTAGATTCTTGTACTGCAGCCCGGTTGCGATGCGGCAAGATGGCGCCTTTGATGCGACGATGTTAAGAGGATGCGAGCACGCCCTGGCAGCCGTGCGGCAAACTCTGTACTTTGGAGCCGCGACAGGCCCTGCGACACGCTTCTCCGGTGATGCGACAGCGGCCCTCACGGTGGCGGCACGCTTCTCCGGTGATGCGACGGCAGACAACCGTGACAAAGTCATGCTTCATGGGAGATACGGCGGCGGCACGCTTCTCCGGCGATGCGACGACTACAGCTGCGGCGGCGACACTCTTCTTCTTGTTGCGTCACGCTTCCATCTCCCAGCAACACGCAGGCTTCTGCAGATAGAATTTCCAGCAATGAAATTCATAGGGGAGCTGGTGGTGAAGTCTATTGTGCCTGAGACTTCAGAAGGAGGCAAGCACAAGTTCAAGCCCTTGGAGTAATATTCTGCAAGATGATGAAAGTCCTTTGAAAGTTCCTTCCCCTCCCCTTGGCACTGAAGACACCACTGTAGGCCAACCCAGCAACACAACACACTGGCAGGGGGCAGTACTACTCCTACAGCTTCCTTTGGTTCTTCTCCTTGGCAGAGGTTTGTCTTGTTGTTCCAGAAGTGATCTAAAGTCTTGGGGTCTGGGTCCCCATATTTATACTACTTTTCTCTTTGTTCTCTGAAGGCAGAGAGACCTTTGCCTAGTCCAAACCAGTTCTGGTCAGTCCTGGAGCACTTTGTTGACAAGACTCCTTCTTTCCTTTCACAGTGCAGGCCAGGGACATCAGATGCACCACAGGAGATGGAGCCAGAATTGTGGAGGGAAGGCACAGCCCTATTCAGGTCCCAGGTGCAGCTCCTCCCACCCATCTACATGCAGATCTCTCTATTCAGCCCTGTGCTGACTCACCCTCTCTCCTGGAATCCCCCAGCCCTTGTCACTCACAAAACCAGATACACAATACACAACCTAGCAGAGGCAGGCTTGGACAGTTAAGCAAGAAAATACCTACTTTCTAAAAGTGGTATTTTCAAACACAGAGGTGCCGATTCCGATCGGGTAAAAAAAATTCCCGTACGACTCGTATCCGTATCTTTTTACGTACGAATCATACAAGTCCCGTCCCACCGGTGAAGTACGATTCGTACGTGTAAAATACATACGAATCGTATGCGGAAAAGGTCTACGAGACGTACCCAGTCATTTTTACGCACAAATCGTAAAACTGAAGTCCGAGCGCGCAAGTACGGTCCGTACCGCCCTTCCGAATACACAAGCGCATGGAAAATGCCCCGTACGGAGCGAACGCAGTACCACTCGTATCCGGGTAAACTTGTGCCCGGGAAACGAGTCGTACAGCCCTCCCCTCCCCCCGCATATGTCAGCAGCGTACCCCCGCATGTCAGCACCGTACCCCCGCCCATGTCCGCACTGTACCCCAGCCCCATACGTGTACGCACCGTACCCCACCACCGTACCGCAGCCCCTGTACTTGTACGCACCGTACCCCAGCACCGTACCCCACCACCATACTGCAGCCCCTGTACTTGTACGCACCGTACCCCAGCACCGTACCCCAACACTGTACCCCAGCCCCATACTTGTACGCACCGTACCCCAGCACCGTACCCCAGCCGCGTACATGCATGCACCGAACCCCAGCACCGTACCCCAGCCCCGTACTTGTATGCACCGTACCCCAGCCCCGTACTTGTACGCACCGTACCCCAGCACCGTACCCCAGCCCCGTACATGCACACACCGTACCCCAGCCCCGTACATGCATGCACCGTACCACAGCACCATACCCCAGCCCCGTACTTGTACGCACCGTACCCCAGCACCGTACCCCAGCCCCGTACATGCATGCACCGTACACCACCACCATACCCCAGCCCCGTACTTGTACGCACCGTACCCCAGCCCCGTACTTGTACGCACTGTACCCCAGCACCGTACCCCAGCCCCGTACATGCACGCACCGTACACCACCACCGTACCACAGCCCCGTACTTGTACACACCGTACCCCAGCACCGTACCCCAGCCCGTACATGCACGCATCGTACCCCAGCACCGTACCTCAGCCCCGTACTTGTACGCACCGTACCCCAGCACCGTACCCCAGCCCCGTACTTGTACGCACCGTACCCCGCCACCGTCCCCCAGCATCGCGTATGTACGAACCGTACAACAACATTGCATATGTGAGCACCGTACAACAACATCGCGTATGTACGCACCTTACATAACGACTCGTACAGTACCAGGACACTGTAAAACAGCACAAGGAGGGTCAATTTGACTCGCACAACACCACAAAACACATCTACAGTTGAAAATACATCTAAGTGACTGACCTGGCACATCCAAACAGGCAAACAGAGGCCCAAACTCACAACCACCTCTTATAACACACCCACCAAAATTTCAACCCCAGGCCCACCCACAAATGGACCAATAAAAAGGGCCCACACACACAAACCATGAGCCTTTGCAACAGACCCACTGCTGACAGACATCACACACAAACAACTGCACCCATACACCTTAACTTACACACCTTCACACAACAACCTTCACACAGACCCCCTCTTCACATTCAGACCCACACCGTCTCATTCACACCCACACACCCGCAACCATCCACACCCACACACCACACCATGCCCACAGACAAGAATCCAAAGTTCACAAGGGAGGAGCTGGACATCTTTGTCAACTAAGTCATCAGAGTCGAGCCACAGCTCTTTGGAACATTGGTCAGACAGACCAGCATAGCTGAAAAGTCACGTATGTGGCAGAGGATTGTCGATAGGGTGAATGCTGTTGCGCCCATCAGAAGGACCAGGAATGAATGCCAATCCAGGTGGTACGATCTGCGGAGGGCAGTCAAGCGGAAAATGAACGAGGACTACGCCCAGAGCAACATCACTGGAGGTGGGCTGCCCCGCAGACCGGTACATTACCATCCCTGGGAGGAGAAGGTGATGGCCCTGCTTCCGCCTGTGGGAGTACACGGAGTCGAAGGAGTGGCAGAGCCTGGTGAGTACACAAACAACTTACGTAACATGGGGGGAATGGCATCCACACCCCAACTACCCCCAAGCCCTCACCGGACACAACCACACTCAAAAACAACGCTCATGCCACTAACATGTCCATGCCCCATTCACAAAGCAAGGCCATGCCATGTCCCAGGCTACACGAACCACAAACCCAAGACTGGATGTCCGTGATGCTGGGAGGGTGGAGCTCACAAAACACATTGTTCAACTCAGAAGCAGACACCATTGCCCTCAGCCCATATGGGCCAGGTACATACCCATGCACCATGCTCAATGCAGAGGGACTGGCTAAGTACTGACAAGGAATCTGACAGTTGGCCCTGCTGTAGGCAGCACAATGTCCTCCTGTGACCACTGTACACTCCAACACCAACACCACAAGCTCAGATATCTAGCACAGGAACTCACACTCACTGTCATGCCAGCATGCACCATGAGGGGACAGACACATCACCTGGGAGACCCAATGCCAAATCACACTACACCCAACAGCAGGCCCTGTCACACACACCCCTTACACAAGCACACACCCCCGGGGCAGGCAATGGATTTACCCACTCTCACAATGGACATGTGACACAACAAGATCAATCCATAGCCAAAGAAGCATCCAAGCCAAAAATCCACATGTCAAACACTCAGGAGAACATATCAATCTATCCCCCGCAACATACCCATCCACAAGTGAACATTGAGAGGAATGCTAGGCACATCCAACCACCTGGAGGAACTGTGCCAACTAGAATATGTATGAAACATGGATGTCGCATGAAACAGCATTAACATTGTCTCTTCCTCACACACAGGGCAACATCATGGATCTCCCCCCAACAATGGGGGGAAGAATCACAGTCCCAGGCTCTGCAGGAAGCTCATCCCACTGGCAGCGACGACTCTCAACACTCCGTGGATGACCCCAACCCACCTGGACCCTCTGGTGCCCAAGCCCCTGCAGCACCTGCTTCATGTCATGATTTGCCTTCCCGCGATCGCGCTCGCTGCAGACGCCAGAGACGCGAGACGCGGAACCACACGGACTACAAATCCCGATAGGCAACGCGAGCACGTTGCGCATCGGACGACGGCAGCGGACCGGAAGCAGGAAATAAAAGCCCTGCAGTCCGGACCGCGGTGCCGATTATTCTACATCTCCCGCGGGAAAGCTGGACGCTTTGCCTTGCAGTTACTTGGCGGTAAGAGTGTCAAAGGACACACCCTCCGACCGCATCCCTTGAGTGTCTTCAATGCATTCATAGAACGACTTCTGTGACTCCCCTGTTGGAGGTGAGAGATTCACCGTGCAGGGGAGCGACCGCGCACTTAGTGGCGCTTGGGCTGCCAGATTGACCCCGTTGGTGAAACCGGTCCCGGTTTCGTGCGGGGTGAATACGCGCCCGCGAATGGTATGCTTTGCAACGTTGGATGGATGAATGAGTGTGACGATAACCCTCTGAGCATCCCCAAGTTGCGCACATCGTGTTTGTTTGTTCCAAGACAGTCTCGCATCCCGTTTATACAACCTTATATCGTGCCTGGAAAAAGGAACCTTGAATGGATGAATGAGTGTATCCCTACTCCTCTAAATTCCTCAACAGAGTATACTACGTTATTTGTTTCATGACTTTGTTCAAATCTGTATACAATGAACTCTCATTTGGAAAGGGAAGGGAGAAAGTCCACTAACGAATACCTGCCCCTTCTCCATCTCAGAACTATTCAGGTCTACATTTTCTTTAGCGCTGCAGTGGTAGCATTCCTATTCTTTTGTTGCTTTCCTTTCTGGTGTACGTGTGTGCTTCTCTTTTATAGTCCAAGAGACGTACGCCTAAACCTCAGAGAGCCAGATACGCAAAGCTGCAGCCCCCACATCTCCTCCTTAACAAGTTACCTCGCTCTTATTTCTTTACAGGTAAGAAAGGGTGGATTGAGAGGGGGTGAAGCACAGAGTAAGGGAGAAAGGGGGAATCAAAGAACTTATTGTGTTTTCTTGTCTCTCGCCCACAGGTCTCCCTCCCCGCAGTCCCCACCCTTTCCTTCCCCCGCTCAATTGCCCCAAAAGTCTGTGTATATCCATAGCCAGACTTGGGTCGATTCAGAGGTGGGCCCCCATTAGGCATCGGCACAACCCTGAGGATTCGGACCCGGCAAGCCTGACAGAATAATCGGCCCACGAATCAGTGTCCTCCTGGTTGTGCTGAGTTATCATGGCCTCCTTAGAAGACGTAGTCGCGGCCCTAACGCTTGTACAAGCTGAATTGGCTGCTTCACATCAGGAAACCGCGGCGCTTCATACCCGAGTAGATAGGCTACAAAGAAATCCGTTTAATGCAGGGGACACAACACACACACCTTCAGTAGTGGTAGAGATGCCAAACCAAATTCAGCTAGCACCACCGGAGAGGTTTTTTGGGGACATTAAAAAGGTACAGGTGTTCCTCACACAAGTCCTCCTACATTTCAACTGTAAGCCCAAAATGTTTAGTACGAATCAGGCCCGAGTGGCGTTCTTAATTTCATACCTAGGAGGAGAAGCCGCTCAATGGGCAGTTCCCCTTGTGCGGAAAGACGATCCGAAATTATACGATTGGGATGAATTCAAGGACAGTTTCGAAAAAACGTTCGACCGCAGAGCCGACACGTTTTCAGCGGACCGAGATCTCTTGAGATTACGGCAAGGAACCACTGAGTTGGTTAGTTATTTAAATAACTTTAGGAGACTCGTAGCAGAGACAGATTGGCCAGAAGCCAAACAGTCCGCTATCTTCTACCAAGGGCTCTCGGAAGACCTCAAAGATGTATTGGCGCAAATCGATCCTCAACCTCGTACGTGTGCGGAGCTGATAGACTTAACGCTTCGATTAGATCACCGGCTTAAAGAACGATGAGGGGATAACAAAAAGAATGAAAAAGGGGTTGGTTTCAGCGACCGAAGCCACAGCGGGGATAAAACGAATAACCACCCAGAACCCATGGAAATAGGCACGGTAAGGGCGTCATTAACGCTCAGCGAACGTGACCATCGCCGGAAACAAGGGTTGTGTCTCTATTGCGGAAAAAAGGGACACTTCCTCAGAGAATGCCCAGTGAAACCTAAGTACGGTAGGGGAAGGGTAGGACAAACCACCGCCCTAACCGTGGAAAAGGAGGAGGGAAACGACAAAGCTTGAAGACGAAAGAAGGGAAGTCTTCAGGCGAATATGCCATCCCTTCAGTGGCTGCATGCGATATCGATACTTCCAATCATTTGTTTATACCGATGACAATTACAGTACACCACGAAACCCAACACCTGATGGCAATGGTAGACTCTGGAGCCACCGGATGTTTTATGGACCTCCACGAAGCACAACGATTGAAGGTGCAAACAGTTCCCCGACCCTATCCGGAGAAAGTGTATGCGGTAGATGGACAAGAGCTGGAAACTGGTCCCATCACCCATAACACGCTGGAGTACGAAATCGTGTACGATGAGTCCCATAGAGAAAACATAACGTTCTGCATCATACATGCTCCTCAATATGGTGTTATTCTAGGCCTACCATGGCTACAAAAGCACAACCCCACCATCCAGTGGACCCACAAGACCGTGAGGTTCGAGTCGGAGTATTGTAAAGTCCTTTGTACCGCATCGCCGCTCAGGCCTTCAAAGATTTTAGCCCATAGCCACCATGTAGCCACTGCCGCTGAGAAAGAGGTCGCGCTTCCATCATACTATGCGCCCTACACAGATGTCTTTAGCAACAGCCAGGCCGAAAGACTCCCACCACACAGAGAGTACGACTGTCGCATAGATTTGATTCCAGGAGCAGTGGTGCCCTGTGGGAGAATATACGCCCTTACCCTACCTGAAACAAAGTATCTGCGGGAATATTTGGACAAATACCTCGAGCTGGGGTTTATTAGGCCTTCAAGATCACCAGCGGCATCTCCCCTCTTTTTCATTCCCAAGGCCAATGGAGATTTGAGATGTTGCATTGACTACCGGGCATTGAACGAGATCACCATCAAGAATCGGTATCCTCTCCCCCTTATCCCTGTGTTGTTGGAACAAGTGAGAGCCGCAAGCATATACACAAAATTGGATTTAAGGGGTGCGTATCACTTGGTTCGCATCAAAGCAGGAGATGAATGGAAGACCGCCTTCAAGACCCGGTACGGTCTTTATGAATACCTGGTAATGCCTTTCGGGCTATGTAACGCCCCTGCGGCGTTCCAATTCTTTCTCAATGAGGTTCTGAGACGGTATTTGGATGTATTCGTGGTGGTCTATATAGACGACATCTTAATCTACTCGGACAACGAAGAAGATCATGTTGAGCATGTACGTCTAGTCCTACACGCTCTGCAAAAACATCAGTTGTACTGTAAGATCACAAAGTGTGAATTTCACGTCACAACGGTGGAATTCCTGGGAGTGATGCTCACCCCATCCGGACAAGTGATGGCGGAAAGAAAGGTGAAAGCCATTCTCGACTGGCCTCGTCCGAATACTGTCAAAGACATACAGAGGCTGTTGGGGTTTGCGAACTTCTATCGCCGATTTATCAGGAATTTCTCGGAATTGGTCACGCCATTGACAAAACTAACTCGAAAAAAGGTCCCGTTCCTATGGACCGAGAATACCCAAGCAGCCTTTGACCTTCTCAAGAACGCGTTTGTCACTGCTCCCATACTTACACATGCCAATCCTGACCTTCCTTTCATAGTAGAAGCAGACGCTTCGGAGTCAGCGATAGGAGCGGTACTTTCGCAACATCAGGAAACCACGGGAAGCCTCCATCCCATTGCCTTTATGTCTCGCAAACTCAACGCAGCGGAACAGAACTACACCATAGCAGAGAAGGAACTATTAGCCATCCGAGACGCTTTCATGGAATGGAGGCATTGGTTAATGGGAGCAGTACACAAAATTACGGTGTTTTCTGATCATCGTAACCTCCAGTTTATGAAGGCAGCACGACATCTTACACCCCGCCAACTCAGGTGGATGTTATTCTTTGCGGAATACCAGTTTGTGGTAACCTTCCGTCCTGGATCCCAGAACAAGAAGGCAGACGCTCTGTCTAGACAAGAAGTCGCTTGCCCCGAAGAAAAAACAAGCGAGGATTCTATCATCGAACCTAACAAGGTGATATGCACTCTACGATCCGAAAGGTTCCTACAAGATACCCGACTGGGAATACAAAACTTCACGTGGAAACGCTGGCTCCAGGCACATCCAAAATGGAGAGTGAGACAAGGGCTTCCCATGAAAGGACCACAACTATTGCTTCCTACTTACAAGCTGCGTAGGGCTGCGTATGTATGGTGTCACGACTCACCATGTGCCGGCCATCCAGGAGGTGCCAAAACACTGGAGAAGATGTTACGTCAGTTTTGGTGGCCCACAATCCGTCCAGACGTATTGAGGTGGGTCCAAGAATGCGACATGTGTGTGCGAGCAAAGACAGATCACCAGGCCACACAAGGACTGTTGCAAATCATGCCTACGCCGACAGTCCCCTGGGAAAGGATTTCGGTCGACTTCATAGTGGGCTTACCAAGAGACCAAGGGAATACCGCCATAATAGTGGTGGTGGACTATTTAACGAAGTTGGGCCATTTCATAGCGTTGAAACAAGCCCCTACGGCCAGTCAGCTGGCGAAGCTGTTATTGATCCACATTGTCCGTCTCCATGGTCTTCCCCAGGATATTGTTTCGGACCGAGGGGCCCAGTTCACTGCTGGATTTTGGAAGACATGGTGTTCCGAGCTACAAATGGCCTCCTCCATCTCAACCAGTTTCCATCCCCAAACGGATGGCCAGACCGAAAGACTCAACCAGACTTTAAAACAATACCTTAGGTGCTATGTGAAGGCTAACACCAATGAGTGGGTGGACTGGTTGTGGGCAGCGGAAGTCGCTTACAACAGCGCCAAACATTCCTCCACTCTATACAACCCATTTTTTAGCACCTATGGTTTCCACCCGAGAGTCACACCACTGACGCTTCCCAGTTCTAATACACACATTCCTGAAGTACACACACGACTGCAGCACATGCGCAAAACCCTCGTGGCCATACAGGGCAACCTAGCCAAGGCAAAAGAAAGGTACAAAACACAAGCAGACAAAAGGCGTAGACCAGGTCCAACCTACGTCAAGGGGGAAAAGGTGTGGTTATCCACGAAACATATCAGGTTTAGACGGTATAGTGTGTTTAATCCGAAATACATAGGCCCTTATCAGGTAGAGAAACATGTCAATCCCGTGGCAGTGAGGCTAAAACTTCCTTCCCATATGCGCATCTATCCCGTCTTTCATGTTTCCCTCCTGAAACCCGCTCTGGGTAAGATCTCATCTCGCCCTGCTGCGGTGGTAGTGCAGGGGGAGTTGGAATATGTGGTGCAAAACATTTTGGACTCCAAGAGGGTGGGAAGGAAGTTGTGGTATTTGGTTGCCTGGAAAGGTTTCGGCCCTGAAGAGAACTCCTGGGAACCTATGGAGGCAGTGCATGCTCCCAAGTTGGTTGCCAAGTTTCATCGTCTGCACCCGGAAAGACCCTCTTGCAGCTCGCGCTCCCGGTAAAGGGGGATGTGCTGTCATGATTTGCCTTCCCGCGATCGCGCTCGCTGCAGACGGCAGAGACGCGGAACCACATGGACTACAAATCCCGATAGGCAACGCGAGCACGTTGCGCATCGGACGACGGCAGCGGACCGGAAGCAGGAAATAAAAGCCCTGCAGTCCGGACCGCGGTGCCGATTATTCTACATCTCCCGCGGGAAAGCTGGACGCTTTGCCTTGCAGTTACTTGGCGGTAAGAGTGTCAAAGGACACACCCTCCGACCGCATCCCTTGAGTGTCTTCAATGCATTCATAGAACGACTTCTGTGACTCACCTTATATCGTGCCTGGAAAAAGGAACCTTGAATGGATGAATGAGTGTATCCCTACTCCTCTAAATTCCTCAACAGAGTATACTACGTTATTTGTTTCATGACTTTGTTCAAATCTGTATACCATGAACTCTCATTTGGAAAGGGAAGGGAAAAAGTCCACTAACGAGTACCTGCCCCTTCTCCATCTCAGAACTATTCAGGTCTACATTTTCTTTAGCGCTGCAGTGGTAGCATTCCTATTCTTTTGTTGCTTTCCTTTCTGGTGTACGTGTGTGCTTCTCTTTTATAGTCCAAGAGACGTACGCCTAAACCAGATACGCAAAGCTGCAGCCCCCACATCTCCTCCTTAACAAGTTACCTCGCTCTTATTTCTTTACAGGTAAGAAAGGGTGGATTGAGAGGGGGTGAAGCACAGAGTAAGGGAGAAAGGGGGAATCAAAGAACTTATTGTGTTTTCTTGTCTCTCGCCCACAGGTCTCCCTCCCCGCAGTCCCCACCCTTTCCTTCCCCCGCTCAATTGCCCCAAAAGTCTGTGTATATCCATAGCCAGACTTGGGTCGATTCAGAGGTGGGCCCACATAGAGCATCGGCACAACCCTGAGGATTCGGACCCGGCAAGCCTGACACTTCAGGTCCATCTGTGCCAACCACCACCCCCATTCCTGCCACATCCCAGGAGCCCTGCCCGCACAGACCAACTGAGCCAGTCTGACCTGGAGGGACAAGGTTCTCCGGGCACCCAGGAGGAGGCAGACAACCCCGCAAATGCCATCCCTCAGGGGTCCCGTAGACCCGATGTGCCCACAACGGCAGGCCAGGCTCGTGTGGGCAGGGGTGGTGGGAGTGGAGGCAGGCAGAGGCGAGAACCTGACCAGCCAGCTGAAGGAACCGGTATGTCACACATACGCCACATCCTGGACACATACCGGCGTGACACCAGGGCCATCAGCCAGGTAGTGGAGACCCTCACAGAGATTAAGAACCAGCAGGCCGAGCAGCACGCCAGTCAACAACAACACCAAGGACGGATGGAGGCAAGACTGGCTGAGCTCCGGGCGGTGCAAACGGACATAAGCCGTTCACTCCGTCGGATCGCCGACAACATGGCCAACCCTCCCTGTGCCCCCAGGCGAAGACCACCACCAGCCACAGGGAGGGAGGAGGAGGAGGAGTCGTCCGACGGAGCGTCACATACATCGTCAAGGCCTGCATCTGAGGGTCCCCCGAGGAAGGTGGGTCGTCCGCGGAAAAGACCGTGAGAGGCAGCGGACCATCCACATCTCCCAGGTCACCTGGCCTGGCACCTGGCCCTCATGCGCAACAGCAGCACCTCATCCAATGACATTCTCTGCCACATGGACTTTCTGGTCACAGTCTGACCAATGATGACAAACACTGAGGTCTGGACTCTGATGACTTCAAATGCCAAGGATCCCATTTCCCCCTTGTGATCTTTGGATTCTATGCACACTGTATAGCAACTATTTGTCCACACTAAACACCGCTCCCCTTTCGAGAATAAAACTAAATATCTTTAATTAGATGTTGCAGTCATTTTGCATGAGTACACAACCTACGTGTGGGGAAATGTCAAACTATGCCTGAGTGTTGAACTAACTCCAGCCATCCATACCCTGGGATCTGAGTCTGGTACAGGACACACATGGGTCACAATGTATCCTCAAATACAGACATGGAGCACAATACTCACCCGTGATGGCCTCAAGCTGCTGAGGGGGGGCTTGCAATACTGTGCGGATAGACCAATTTGGAAGAGTATCATTAAGGCGTAGAGGTCATGGCTCATGTGGATGTTCCCGGTGAGGGAGTACCAGGTATGTTTGGCCAGGTGGGAGAACTATGTCCTGCATGCTGGAGTACGGTGGATGTGAAGAATGGTGGCCAGGGCAAGGTTGGATGCACGGAGTTGGCCCAACGGGGTCTCGGATGACAGACGTCCAAGGTTGGTTTGGGTTCTGGGGTTGTGGACTGCCTCCTGAGTGTGGGTGAGGAGTCTGAAGGTCAGCCTGCAGCAGACAGTGATCCATTGCAGCTATCTCAGGTGGACGGTGATGTGGCTGGGGCGCGGGATGTTGAAGCTGAGGTGTGCAGATGCACCCTGGATGTGGACAAGTTTCCCGGGAGTTTGGATGTACTTGCTCCGTAGAGGGCGGGGCAGAAGTTGACACGGCTGTTGTCGTGGACCTGGGGAATGGTCGGTCTTTCCTTGGAGTGGATCTATCTGTGGATCATGTGCATCATGCAGAGGGTGTTGCGGCATGAGTTACAGATGCTGGTGTTTTGCATGGCTAATGTGAGCGACGAATCCATGATGCACACCATCTTGTGTGCGTGGCCACTGGGTGCTTGTGCAGGGCCCTGTCGGGTGGGACACAAGGAGTTGACCCAGCTGTAAGGGGACAATCCTCAGATGATTACCTCAGTCCTGTACAAGTCCAGCCTCAGGTGGCTGATGCTCAGCCATTCATCAACGGACCTCATGCCTTCTTGAATGTTGGAACTGGCAATGGCTGCCTCTTTGGTGAGGGTGAGGAGCACCTGGCTGTCAATGGCATATGAGCTGATGATGAGGTTGTGTGTGCATGTGATGGTGGAGAGGGGGGTCCTGGGCACATTGAAGATTGACACGCTGAGAGATGATCTCTGGGCCATGTGCCAGATGACGCCACTATCCTACATGCTGAAGGCTTGAGTCCCACTCCCATGGCCTTGCTGGTGTACGGAGCCTGGTGGAGTAGGAGCGACATGACCTGGTTGGTGTGACAGTGCCTGGAAGGCGGGGCAGTGCTGTGTAGGCAGTTGGAGTTGCACACTCAGCATGCAAAGGTGTCGTGTGTGCGTTTAGGGTATGCCTGAGAGCAGGCAGTTCATTTTCGGATGGACATTGCTTGGAGGGTGGCTGCAACATCAGACTGTAGTGTGATATGGGTCATGCAAGGACATGAGGGTCGTGCAATGTGCACGTTGCATGCGCTGACTGTCCTGCCTTTGGCACCGCGTGGCCCCAACAGTGGCACAGACAAGCTGAGGACAGCCAAATGAATGGGTGGAGGGAGGAAGGGAGGAGCATCTGTGAGGCGTGTGTGTTGCCTAATCCGGCAACTTTGTGGGCCCTTGCTGCAGGGGCCGCAGCAGCAGGCGGCATGTCCTGGAAACTATGCCAAAAGTAGCACACAAAGACAAGGATGTCAGAAAGGACAACTGCAACAGGCGTATGTAAAGGAAGGAGTGTCCGGTTACCCATGGCACACCCAGAGAAAATGGATGCACAATCACCAAAGATGACTGACACAGGAGACACACCCTCAGCAGGCGTTGACGACCCGTTGGGGGGACCAACATGCCCAAATACATACACGACCATGGATTTCATGCACAATACAGATTAACATCCATGAAGAACGGCATGCATGTTACAAAACTACACATAAACTCATATGCACGATCTTTGACTACTATGCCAGTGATGCTGCATGCAAAGTGGCAAGAGACCTGCATTGACAGAGATGAGGCACCTTGGAGGGTGAGGAACACCTTTATTACTCAGGCTCACACTAAGGGAAAAGCATCAATATGAACAGACTCACAGGTCATGTGGCTGAACATGTGGGACCTAAACTGGACACCCCCTTCACAACACAGATGTTGTAAATCCTAATGAACTGGCACACAAGTTAAGGGGGTGAGCCAAACACCTCCTGCTGCACACGGACAGGTTGCAAATCCCCATTGAGCCTCTTATGGGGATGTCCCACACTATGTCCACCCGTAGCATCCCGTATGTTTCTGAGGGAAGTTTTACACACATTGATGCCGTCATCTGAATCCACAAACCATTGCAGATGACTGTCACGAAGGGTGACTATCAATTCATGGGAGTCATGCTACATGTCATGTGCCCCATGGTGAGTTGACATGTATGCATGGTAACACAACATGCACAGGAGCAGTCCCCACACATTCCTTACACGTACCCCCCCCCAAAAAGCCTAGCTGCATTCCTTACCCAAAATGTCTTTTCACCATGTCCGTGCATGGAATGCTGATTCAGCACACGTTGCAATACTCATGAGGAATAGCAGGAGGCCAACGATGACACAAGCAGACAACATGCGCATGAACCTGGGGATGACAGACACACAAGAAGTCAGCAAAAAAATTGTTATCCGCATACATGGTCATTTACTCTACAGGAATAATGTTGTCAGCATGCTAATTTAAAATTTTGTGTCTCAGCTAAAATGTGTGGAATGACATCATCACTCGAGTGACATATCAGAACACACCTCTAAGTCACTTAGCATACAGTCAGCTGGACACACACATTGCAACACATGCCACACAAGGCTTCAAGCATGCACACTCAGACCCAGTGACTCACCATTATGAGACGAAGTTGCGTAGCGCAGCGGAGAGCAGCACCACTGAAGAAAAAGTCAAAATGTCTTTTGAATCCATAGCAAATATTACGGAAAACCGCGCATCCACCAAAGCATACACAACGGAAGAGGCCAATGAAATTTACAATTTGATTAAGGAGACAAAATCATTTGATGCACAAAGTGGATCAGTTACTCAACAACTGCGTCAATTAGAATACCTTACTAGGAGGGAACTCAACCAACGGCTACATGCCTCAACACTCATACAATACCACCGCGTGAAAAGGATCTCCCGTGGACTCAGATTAGCTATACGTCCTATGCTCTTCAGACTTCAAAATAATCAGCAGTTTATGGAGAAATGGTACTCCATATTAAAAAAATGTTCGCTGGATCTGATTTTGTTAATAATTGAGGAATTGTCAAAAACCATTCATGATCTAGAAGAAGAAATAGATATCTTGAAAACAGATTTATTTCAGAGGATGGATGTAGAACCATGGGGCCAATTTCTTGAAGATCTTAATCTAAAACTTGAAAAATATGGCAAAGAACTTCAAGAAACAAAGTTAAGAAAATTTAAACGAGACACAATTGATTATAAGTTGAACGAGGCCTATACATGGGCAGAAGGCTATTCGCAACGACGATTCACAAAGAAAACGACCCAAGCATCTTCAGAAGAAGGTGTCGTCTCTGAATCAGATATAGACACACATAGAGCATCCTTTAAAACCTCAACAGGTCATAAAACAACAGACAAGCCATTAGAACAAAGCACATCTGTACCAACACCAAGTGGCTCCTCTTTTTTGGAAGAAGGCAAGGAGTTAGGACGACCACCCGACAAGAGCCACAGCAAACCACAAACGGATTGGCAAAACAAGGAGAGGAAAAGGACAAAGAAAAAAGCAAGACAGGATTGAGGAGTCAGACCAAAACCTCATAATTAACATTTCTTCTGTTCTATTGACAGCATTTGAAGAAAAAGTGTTAAATAAAGGAACATCATTTGTCTGCACTTATAATACTACTGAACTAGAGACAGAAGTGGCATTCTACAAATTTATGAGAATCCTAAGATTACGGAATTTTTTCACCAACATTTGCCCACAAGAATCCAGTGAAGCAGCACCATCTACTTCTTTCAAACCCAAAAGTACATACGTGGCACCCGTGTCACACAAAACTCTGGATACTTGTGAATTGCTTGTCAAAAAGATTTGAAAAAGATCCAATATTTCAAAAAATCTAAAAATCTAAGCCGAGATGAATACAATGCGTTAACAAACTTCCCAATATCACATTTCTTAAAGCGGACAAAGGGGGTGGACTTGTACTTATGGACACCAAGTATTACGAAGACAAAGTTCTCGAACACATTAACAACAAGGAAACCTATGGGGGTTTAACCAGGGATCCTACCATGGAAATTACAAAAACTCTCAATCTGATTCTAGAAAAATCAGAAGAACTGAATTGGATTGATTCCTCGACAAAAAAATATCTTAGTCCTCAATTTCCACGGAGACCCAGAATTTACCTACTACCCAAAATTCATAAAAGTTTGGTAAATCCTCCGTTTAGACCGATTGTTTCTGGATGTGATTCCATATTTGAGAAACCAGGACGTTACATAGATGCTTTTCTCCAACCATTTGTACAGAAATGGAAAACTTACATTGAAGACACTACAGACTTCTTACGAAGTCTACAAACAATTGAAAATCAACCTACGGAGAATTGGATCTTATGCACTATTGATGTAGTGGCACTGTACACGTCAATACCCCACGCAAACGGACTTGAAGTGGTAGAATGGGCTTTACTCCAAGAAGAAAATTCGAACACACCAAAATATTTCATTCTACAACTATTAGAATTCTGTCTACAGAACAGCTACTTTCACTGGAATGGAAAGTTCTATATACAGCTTAATGGAACTTCCATGGGTTTTCCGGGAGCACCAGTTTACGCCAACACATACATGGCTAAATTTGAAAATGACTACATTATGTCTGATCTGACATGGCAAGATGGATTGATATTTTTCCGACAATTCATAGACGACATCTGCCTCATTTGGAACAAATCAGAACCAGCTTTATTGAACAACATACGGACATTGAATTCAATAGATCCCAGAATACAATTCACTCACACAATCAGCAAAAAGGAACTTTCATTTCTGGATGTTTGGATTAACATTGAACAGGGAGAAATACAAACCAGCGTATTCAAAAAACCCACAGACAAAAACAATGCTTTATTATTCAGCAGCTTTCATCCATCTATACTAATTCGAAATCTACCAGTCTCTCAATTTTTAAGAACTCGCCGAATTTCATCCACAGACAGAGCTTGTGAGGAGACTTGGCAACAGCAAATGAAGGATTATACCCAGAGAGGATATCCTGAAGACCTTCTGCAACAACAACTTAACAAAATCAAAAATCGATCTCGGAAGGAATTACTCACCAAAACTCCTAAACAACCTAACATCCGCTCAGTGTTCGTATCTAAATATTCAACAGCATCATCAACTATTAAAAAGATTATCCTCAGAAGATGGGATTTACTTGAACTCGAAACTGATTTTCATGGATTATTTTCTGAAAAACCATTATTTGCCTATGCAAGAGCACATAATCTGAAAGAGATGTTATCAAAGAAAAAGAAATCATTAACAATGACGGAATCTCCAACCATAAACAATGGCACTCACAAATGTTGGAATTGCATTCACTGCAATAACATCATTCCAGGAGACGTTCTATCACACCCTCGAACTGGCAAACCAATTAAAATTTTAAGCAGCACAACGTGCAACTCAGAAAATTTCATTTATATCATAAAATGTCCGTGCGGATTATTATACGTTGGCAAGACTGAAAGGAAGATGAAGATAAGATTAACGGAGCACAAAAGCAAAATACGCACCAAAAACATTACTTCAAGTCTAGCAACACACTGGGAAGAATCACACCATCAAATTTCCCAACTTAAATTCCAAATCATAGAACAAGTACCCAAACTTCCAGACAGAGACAATTCTAAATATTTATTACAAAGAGAAGCATTTTGGATCAAAAAATTGCAAACTTTGATCCCTTTTGGTCTCAACGACAAACTGGAAATGACCTGTTTTCTTTAACTATACGTATATGCAATGTGCATACCACTCAAGGATCCACACGCAGAATCTTCACAACATAATCCCACATTAGTGAGGTTCTCACTAAGATTCACAGTTAGATTTAGAACACTAATTGTAACCAGATTCAACAGAGTTTATATATAATTTTTAGGATGTTGAAGTACATTATTATTATACCTGCATTGTGTCAAAAATGTTACTATTCACTTTCTATTTTGAAGAATTTAGACAATTTCACAAGAGCACTGTGGTGAAGTTATTTATGTATTTTCATCAACGAACATCAGAGCACTCAACCATTAGGTCCAATGATCTATCTTGGTATTTGAGTTTGCTTTCACCTTGGTTCAGGCATTGCCATCCATCGTTTCATATACTCTACGTATTACACGTAAAGGGTTTACTATCGGCGTTCTATTCTTGCTATTTGAACTTGTTTCAACCTTGATTCAGGCATTGTCATTATTTTTCTTATATTTCACGTATTATATGTATAGGGTTTAGTTCCGGCGTTCTACCTCCGCCGTCAGCACTACTTATAATAAATAGTATTCTATAGGATTAACATAGTTCGGCGTTAGTTTAACATCGACACTTTCAAGCGCAATGGTCTATTACATCGCGCTATATTAGATTTCCTAGTCATTTACAATTTCTAAAGTACACTGAGACAGCGTCTCTTTGAAATCACAGATAGCACATACAATACTGATTGAAAGTTGAGCGGCTAGTCTGCTTTCAGTGTCACTTACACGGACTATACGTCATTACGACGACGGCTAAAACTGGGAAGTTCAATTTGGACTTTCACGCCACACGCGAACGCGGACGCGGTTTGAAGTTGCCACACACGATTTTCAACACAGCAGGTAACATATGTATACTCATCTTGTTATTTTAGACGACAAAACATGTCAGAAATCAGTTTTATTTATATCGTTTTTACCATTGATAGTTTCCTGTGAGGAACAAAATGGAGCCTCCGGCTTCGACGATAGCTTGAACTACGCAGCCTCAACTATACTCACACTCCATTCCTCTTGAGGTGAGCTAAGACTTCAATCTTGAACGCTTTTCTTTAAAAAAATCTCTGATGTTCCTCCTATATAATCTTAAGAACTTGATCCGTTTTGAATTTCAGTAATACCTTGTTTTCACTACTGAGAGTACTCCGCGTAATCTTTCGCTACATAAAGAGCAGGTATGAAAGAGCTCAGTTATAAGCACATTTGACAGTTTTCGCAATGACAGCTAAACATTCATCTTCATAATACAGTGTTTTCTTTCTTAGTGGTGGAATTTTGTGAAGAACACTAGCACACAATAACCAGGTACCCTTATATTTACATAGTACTGAGCACTTTGGTGAGGGGAGCACAGTGCACTTAGAACTCATAAACGAGATTACTAAATCTGATCCAAATAGTGCTGACATTGAAATGTTCTCTGCAGCATACTCCTGACGAAGGGACAGAAAGTCCCGAAATGCATTGGGTTTTTTAATGAATCTGTATTTTGTTTTCACTAAAAAGCATGGAATTTTGCTTATAATAAATTTGATCATGTCAAAAATAGTAAAGAAAATGTTTATGGAAAATGTAAATTGTTTTGATTAAAAAATGGTATCGTATGAAACGCCAAAACTTCTCACAGCAGTGCAGCTAGCAGTCCTAGTAATTCTTTTAGTGCTAGGCCACCTACTAGATTTCACTCACATGCCGCGCAGGCATATTGCCAAGCTGCACGCATATACTTAAAACAAACAAATTTGCTTACCAGAGTGCGCTCACCACCCACAATAAATAATAAAAATGTACACATCACACACATTGCGATGAAAGGGTACACGTGAAAACAGAAAACACAGACATTGAGACTACGCAGATATGTCCTCATGTCAAAATATCATGTTCGATGCATACAGACACATGTTACGTGCCAATCCACATGTGGCATGGTGTGCGTAGATATGTGCCATGCCCATCTACACACAGACACATGTTGGATGCAGCAACAGGTTGTTAGTGTCCCTGTTCCTGGCATCAGGGGCCAGTTGTGGGTGTTGGTGGTTTGTACTACATGCACACATGTGCAAAGTGTGAAGGGGAAGTGTGCCACATAGTGCACCATCACACATGACATGTGTACACAGGTCGTCACACATCAATTGTGCTAATACATGAGGAGACAAGTGCAATATCACTGCCTGACACACCTAGGCCCTGCACATGAAGGACTGCAAGGACAATGACTTGATGTACAGCCTTGTGCGAGTCTGAGACCTCCATTCCTTTCGTGTGCGCCTCCTAGCACCATAGCGTGTGAAACGCACCCTACACATGCTCTGAGGGTGTGTGTACGGTCCCTATCAATATAGTTGTGTTGCCGTAGGTGTACGCGTGTATATACGGACAGTACACACGTGTTTACGGTCCGTACACACACGTGTACTCCTACGGGACCACTACTCTAGTGATACGGACCATACACACGTACTGAGGGCATGTGTACGGTCCGTATCACTATAGTTGTGTTGCCGTAGGTGTACGCGTGTATGTACAGACCGTACACACGTGTGTACGGTCCGTACACACACGTGTACTCGTATGGGACCACTACTCTAGTGATACGGACCATACACACGCTCTGTGTGCGTGTGTACGGTCCGTATCACTATAGTAGTGGTGCGTAGCAGCACGCATGGTACGGACCGTACACACGTACGTGTACTACCTTAGTACACGTACTTGCACACGTGCGTGTACGCACTAGTTGGACACGTACGTGTACTAAGGCTAGTTGGACACGTACGTGTACTAAGGTAGTACACATACGTGTTCAACTAGTGCGTACACGTACTTGTACACGTACGTGCACTACCTTAGTACACGTACTTGTACACGTACATGTACGCACTAGTTGGACACGTACGTGTACTAAGGTAGTACACGTACGTATACAAGTACGTGTACGCACTAGTTGTACACGTACGTGTACTAAGGTAGAACAGTACATGTACGCACTAGTAGTACGTGTACAAGTACGTGTACGCACTAGTTGGACACATACGTGTACTACCTTAGTACACGTACGTGTCCAACTAGTGCGTACACGTACGTGTCAAACGCACTGTGAAACTGGTGCCGTAGGGGTACGTGTGAAACGCACCGTACCTGTGTGGGGATTTGAAAATTACATAGGGGACACATAAGGGACAAGTATTAGGCCCAACATGCATGCTGGTTGTCATGGAGACCGAGTTTTGAGCTCAAATTTTCCATCAGGTGTCCTGGAAAGGTCAGTTGGCCACAAAATACAATGTTGCAAAGTGGTTGTTGACTTGACATGATGCTCAAAATGTGAACAATGCAAATGCTGTCACTGGTGTATGTTTAAAGGGATTGGAGGAAATGTAGGATGCAAATGAGTCTGACCAATCACTCTGTACTCCTGTAAATGAAAGACCCCAGCAAGGCAGATATAAGTCAGGCAGAACCCATGAGAGGGCACTTGCCTGCACAACCTTCCTGTCGACAACACTGCTGCTGTCTGTGCTTCCTCTGGCACCATGTCAAGGTCTGTGGAGAGGGCCCAGCCATTCACCCAGGAGGAGAATGAGGCATTGCTGGATGTCCTCCTCCCACAGTACCCCAGCCTGTATGGGAGACCAGGGGAGCAGGTGAGTGCTGACTCCACTACCTTTGAGTGTGCACCTTTTTAGTGACTGTCACTTCTGGCATTGTGTCCAGGTGTGACAGACATGCAATGTTGTTTAGAGTGGGTCCCGGGGGGGGGGGGGGGGGGAATGGCTTATGTCTCTCATGCAGAGCATGATGTAGTTCATGTGTGCACTCCTCACTTGCATTGTGCTTACTGTGACATTCACTGCATAGTGCATGACACATTCAGCATGGATAATCCTTTGGGGCATTTTTGGTCTATAGTCCTGAGGTGATTCAGTGCTCCCCCCGATGTGACAGGTGACTGTACCCACAGATGTGTGTGAGTTGAGTGGAGCTGTGGTGAGAGTGTCCAAGTGAAGTGTACGCCCCCTGGACATTGATGTGTGTGAATGTTCCTTGTCATGTGGGTGAGTGTCTATGTGAAGTGTTGCACCACAGCTGCATGAAGGAGGCAACAGCTCTACCCATCTGATGTGAGTAGTAAGACGTGCTGTGTGTCTGACTTGCTGAGCTAGGCCCACACCTGTGACACCCCACAGGCAAGTGGCACATGTGCAGAGTGAGGTTTGTATCCGCTGTTGCCAATGGCAGGTGATTGATCTGTGCCTGTGTGTGTCTGTGTACTCTGCTGAGGTTGCATCAGTGGCCTTGGGCATGTAACTGCTTTGAGGTGCTGTCCATCAGCCTGGTGTTGCTTGTGATGCACAGTGTGTGCCATGATCAGGGAGTGTGTCGCACCCCTCATGCCACCTGTGTACTTTCATTGCCATGTAGTGCATTGGGGTTTCCACAGAGGCCAATGTCCATATGACGAAGATGCTATTCCTTGGCAGCATCCTATGCCCTGTTCAACATATCAAAGATGTTCAAATGTGTGTCTCTGTGACATGGAGCAGGTGTAGTGATGTTGTCTCACTTTGCCATCCTCACAGGTAACTGCCTATGAGAAGGGGAAGATCTGGAAGCTTGCCGTCAGGGCCGTGAGATCGGTGGAGGGTCGCAGTCTGCGCCTAGCCCAAGTAAGAAAACGGTGGCAGGACATCCGATGCTGGACCCGGAGGATCGCCCGGGTCCAGCTGGGGCTCTCACCTCCACGCCTCCACCGGCGGGCGCCGACGCCTGACCCACCAGATGATGCGTGTCCTGGCGGTGGTCTTCCCTGACCTGGATAGGCAGTTCCAGGAAAGACAGCAGCAAGGAGGGGGTAGGTACATGTGTGTTTGTTGCGTGTCACCAGCTTTTGGAAGTGCTCTGTTGCCTGGATACAATGCCAGGGTTTATATGTGCAGTGCATATCCTGTTCCCCAGAGTCAACCAGTGCTCTTATCCCTCCCTTCCCCTCCTTGACATGTGTTCCCTGGTCTGTGTGTTATCACTATTGAACATGGTCATCTGTGCACATTGCTTTCTGCATCATGCATCATGGGGGGGGGTCTGTGACATGTGTTGGTACCTTGCCTGTGCCCTGTCCTGTTCAGTCATTTGAGGGTCCATATTTCTTGGCACTGATGCTGAGTCTCAACCTAGGAGTGTGAGGTTTCAATTGAACACACTTGCAGCATGCATGACCGATGTTGTGGCCTCAGACATGATGTGCATGAGTGGGAGATATGCATAGTGCCAGGACGGTTGCTCATGTTACAGTCAGATCATTCCAGGACCATGGAGCAGTGTGCCCACTACAGTCCCCTGAGACACCCTTGTCTCGTAATCATGTGTGTCATCCAACACTGTGCCCATTCTCTGTGTGTGCATCATAGGTTGGCCTCTGTGGCATTGTTCCCTGGCCTCATTTGTATTAATCTAAAGTGTGCTACATGTGTCCACTGGACAGGGAGACCCCAGATCGATGCAGCTCTCACTATGGCCCCCCAGGTGTCGGCTGTGGTAGGCTCCTGTACTGCCGTGATGCGGCAATTGCGTAAACTTACTGCCATTCTCTCTGCCTCCACGCTGCAGACTATTGTCTCAGCAACGGTCATCTCGAGGCTAGACTATGGTAACGCTCTGTACCTGGGCCTGTCACAGAAGCTGATGAGGAAACTGCAAGTCGTGCAAAACGACGCGCCCAGACTGGTTTTCTCTCTTTCTAGAAGTGCACACGCATCCACCCTCCTTCGTAAACTGCATTGGCTTCCAGTGAAGCTTAGGGTCCAGTTTAAAGGCCTCTGCATGGCCCATAAAGCACTCTTTGGCAATGCCCCGGAATATGTTAAACAGCGCCTGAGGAAGTATGTTCCCGCTAGGCCCCTACGTTCTGGGGCTGTTCCAAATCTGGTTCAACCCAGATTCAAATTAAAAACTAAAGGCGGTAGTGCTCTCTCAGTGCTCATTCCTCAACTCTGGAATGACCTTCCCTCTAGCTTGAAGGAGGATTCTAACCTTCTCTCCTTCAGGAAAAAACTGAAGACATTTTTGTTTGGCACAGTAACGCCTTCAGGCTAATTGGAGTTGGCATGTGGTTGGGGAGGCGGTACGATGTTGGTGGTTGTCTGTTTAGCGCTTAGAGACCAGTGGTGATAAGCGCTCTATAAGAACCATTTAACATTAACATTAACATTAACATTTGGCTTGTGCATACTCACACTGGGCAGTGCCTGTGTGTCTATTCACAACCATCTGTTGATGGTTATTTGTCACAAATACGTGTTGGCAGCATTCACGCGGTGATGTGGAGTACATTTTGGAATTCTTGCTGCACATTTTAGTAAACCCGGATTAAGAGGTGTCACATCTTGATCTGTCTCAATCTCATTGTCTCAGGTATGGGGGGTTTGTGCGGGCGAGGCCTACATGGCCAGACCTTATGTCTCCTTGCCAGGTCTGACCTGTGTGTGATAATTGGCTGGACAGAGACTCAACATGCAGTGACCCAGTCATGTTGTGCAGGGTTTAATGTTTGTGCTTTGCAGCATGTGTCAATAGTTTAAATACACGATTCATGCTCATACATTTTTGGCAACAGTGTTTGGTCCAGATGCTACGGAGTTTTGTCTTTGTATGCTGACATCTGTGTGGACATTCTGGCTTGCCATGAGGGTGTCTCCTCAGTGCAGGTATGCCGTTTTCCAACACAATTGCAGGCCCATTAGCTTATGCATTGGCCTGTGTTTGGACATGTGTGCCACTCCACATGACAGGCAGTGGGTCAGATGTGTTGCCAACTGTGTCATCATGGTACGGATGTCCATGTGGCAAGTGGCATAATTCAAGTTGTTAGTCAAAAAGTATTGTACCTTGGCACTCACTACACTTGTCAATATGTCTTCATGTTTCCACCAGGCACACCCAGCAACTTCGTCACTAATATAACGGACACAGTTGCCAACCTAATGCTAACATCGGCAAATTTCACCTTGCTAGGCGACCTGAATTTGCATCTGGACGATCCGCTTGATTCTATAGCCAATACTCTCCGATCTAATTTTCAGGCCATTGATCTGCCTCAGAAAGGTTTTCAATCTACACACATCAAGGGGCACCTTTTAGATCATATATATAGTAATTTAGATAGCCTAACCGTTGAAACACCTGTACCACTACCCTGGACCGATCATTTTTTAGTACCCTTTACATGGTCCACATGTAACCCCCCCACTTCACAAAACTACAATAAGCACTGGGGAAGGAAATGGGCCTTGCTCCCATTCCCTAAGTGGAAATCAGCTCTCACTGAACATCCTCCGCCGAAGGTGACCAATCCTAATATAGCTTCTGTCAACTTTGACAACTGGATTGCCAGTACTCTTGATCTAGTCCTTCCGAAGGAATCCATGTACTCTACAAACAGATTGAAAGTCGCTCCCTGGTATTCCCCATCACTCAGAATCATGAAACAATCTTGCCGCAAGTTAGAGAGAGCCTGGAGACAAGAACCCTCCGAATTGAAGAAATTTGAGTATAGAGCTGCAATAAAGCTCTACAAAAATGAAATAAAATCCGCACAAATTCAATTCTATGAATCAAAAATTAACTTAGCTGCAAACTCCCCCAAAGAAATTTTTAAAATAGCTAAATCTCTGATTTCCCCCCCCTCCCTGAGCGTTTGCCACCCGATGGCGCGCAAACTCGCTGTAATAATTTAGCCACCTTCTTTTCTCAGAAGATTCAGGTCATCTACTCCGCTTTCCCTGTTTGTAGTGGTGACACGGAACCCACCACCATAATTGAGTCCGACCTCTCGGCCTCTAGCTCGTTGGCCGAGTTCCCCCTCTTGGACTCTATCACATTAGATAGAATGATTTCTAAAGTCATCTCGGGTTCCCCCAACGACACAGCACCTACGCAGACTCTCATCAAGATAACTGATGTCATCCGCCCAGTCATCTTGAATGTCCTTAACGCCTCCATCATCTCCAACTCAGTCCCAGTTCCGTGGAAGTGTGCGATGGTTAGGGCCCTCTTGAAAAAGCCTACTTTAGATCAGAACAACTTGGCCAATTTTCGCCCTATCTCCCTACTCCCCTGGATGAGCAAACTGCTGGAGAGGCACATCAATAACATCCTTGTAGATTATTTAAAATCAAATAATCTGCTTTGTGCCTCTCAGACGGGGTTCCGCCCTCAACATGGGACTGAAACTGCCCTCATAGCAGTCACGGAAGAAACCAGAGCCGTGCTAGACCGGGGAGGAAAAGCAGCCATTATATTACTCGACCTCAGTGCCGCGTTTGACACCGTCAACCATGCCACACTATTAAATCGTTTGAAGGGCATGGGCGTGTCGGGCGCGGCCCTGGAATGGCTGACCTCCTTCCTGGATGAGCGTTTTTTTCAGGTGTTTGAGGGCGAGGTAGTCTCTTCTAAGCATCCACTTAGCTGTGGTGTTCCTCAGGGCTCGTCCCTGAGCCCCACACTTTTTAATGTATATATGCGACCTCTGGCCGAGATTGTCCAGCCCTTTGGTGTGCGTATTGTCACCTACGCGGACGACACCCAATTGGTGGTCTCGCTGGACCACTCTGAAGGGTCGTCCAACACCTTGGGCTTGTGTCTCGAGGCCGTTGCTAAGTGGATGCAACTCTCCTGTCTCAAGCTAAATGGGGAGAAGACGGAGATTATGTTATTGGGCAACTCTCCACCGACCAATCTGGCATCCAGTTGGCCCACATGCCTTGGCGCACTTCCCTCCCCTAAACCTCAGATAAAGAGCCTTGGAATCTGGCTCGATAAAGCGCTGGACTTTTCGGTTCAGGCCATCAAAACTGCCTCCTCGTGTGTTGGGCTTATGAAAATGCTTCGTAAAATCATCCCTCTGCTTCCTTTCCAGGCGAGGAGAAGCATGGTTCAGGCCCTGATACTCTCGCGCCTGGATTATGGAAATGCTTTATATTTAGGTGCCCCGGCAGCAGTGATCAATAGGCTCCAAGTTACGCAAAGCTGTGCCGCCCGATTACTATTCAATATTCCCCGTTGGCAGTCTGCCAAGAATGCTCTGAAGGAACTGCACTGGCTTCCAGTGGCTGCTAGAATACAGTTTAAAGCTATGTGCATTGTGCACAAATCTTTCCATCGAACGGGTCCCGCCATTCTGTTCCCGCTTGTCGCGCCCTACACCCCGTCGAGAGCCCTTCGTTCCGGTTCTCTACATTTAGTATCCACAACAAAAATCTCCAAAGTCCGTTGGAGTGGCCGTTCCTTCTCCCATACCGCCGCCAGATTGTGGAATTCTCTCCCCTTGGTCCTTAGAGAGAATGAGAACCGGTTGGCTTTCAGGAAAGCTTTGAAAACTCACCTGTTCACAAAAGCGTGTTAACCTACCCTGGAGCCCGCCAGAGCGATCAGTTTAAGCGCTGCGAGGCCTCCGGGTAGTTACGCGCTATATAAATATAATTTTCAATTTCAATTTCAATTTCAATGCTTGAGTTTGATGTTTGGTTGTGCAGGACAAAAATGTGCCTGCATGACAGATGTCTCCCAAGGAAGTGCACAAGAAACCACCTTTACACTTTCAGAGAACACGCTGGCACATCTTAAAGAAAGGCACAGTTGGAATAAGAATGTTTTTCAGATTATACATATCCATGTTCCCACAGTGTGTTTGAATTTGGGTGAGTCCTGGGTTGTTGGTGATACCAACTTACGAGTGTCAAGTCATCCAGACCGCCGTGGTCCCATGTATATGTACTTTCTGAAACACCATTTCTTTCTCACAGTGGCTTCTTTAAATTATGCTGGAAGCTTATACAATGACTGGGTAAATGTAGTTTTGTGTGCACCTCCTTGTGAGACTTCTTTTATACAGGCACATGTGTGTTCTGTTCAAAAAGTGGCACATTCACACATTCTAAACGTGTCGATTGTGTAAAGTGGTGTGATTCCCAAGGGATCAAAATGTATTTAGTTTGGGTTTCCAAAGTACTTACAGGTCTCTGAGTGTGGGGACACCTTTAGCATTGAGGTCTGTTATTTAGCCTTGGGTGCACCAATACTGTTTCTTTCCCAGTAAACAAGAGGTGGCATGACTTCATAGTATTGCTGGGCTCAACTGTTCCCAGACACTAGCTTCTCAGTGTATTTCTCATTCAAGTTTTTGGCTGCTGTGTCCTATTTTCCATTTTTTCCAAGTGGCATGGTGGGTCATCCAACTGGGGAGTACAGGGCTTACATATGTGCGTATTAATCTAGATATTACTCCTGATGCATTGCCTGATATGCACTGTGACCTATTTTGTTTGTACTCATGTGTCAGATGTATACAGGTGACTGATTATTTTCTGTATCTTCACCTTGCCCACAGCATCATCGGAGGAAACCGAGGGAGACACCTGCACGGACCTGGAGGAGGGATCCAGCACCGGTGCCACCAGTGCTGGCGAGTCTGCGGGAGCAAGTGGCACAGAGGGCGTGGGGAGTCAGTCGGAGGACTTGTCTGGTGGCAAGACCAACTACGACGCAGACGGGTCCTAGGCTGACCTCATCGAGGGGGCGGAGGCTGCTACAACACCTGGCAGCAGCAGAACATCTGTCCCCGCCTCCTCCATTCCCATCACCGCCCTCCCAGTTGCTCCGGTCCCTTCTGTCCGTGCAGGGCACCACCATGTCTCCTTCGGGACAGGCACCGCACCCCCTGCCCCTGTCACCCCTACTGCCCTCACTGCAGAGTCTGTGGACATTCAGCGGCAGTTGCAGGTTGGGCAGACATCGATGCTGAATGTCCTCCATGGCCACACCAGACTGCTGACACAGATGGTGTCGTTCATGGAGGGCATGTCAGCAACGATGTCTGACCAACGGATGTTGCTGCGGTCCATGGACTCTTCACTGACGGCAGCAGTGAATCTCCTGCAGCGCTTCGTCCCCCCACTACCCCAGTCCCATCCACACTTCCCACTCCCATACCTGTCCCATGCACACCCAGACATTCCCAAGCACGCACCCCACCACACACAGGCAGCACACCACCACCTAAGGGCAAGCACACACCTCCTGGCACGCACACTCAGGGGGATAAAGGCACACCCACTGGGTCTGGGGCACACAGACATACACGCAGCCACAGTCGGAGTCTGCATGCCTCACACACCCCGGCCCTCCAAGAGCACTCCCCTTGGTCACCTGCCAGACAGTCAGAGAAGGAAAGCTCCATGTCTGTGCTGGCCCTCAGCCCCACTGTGTCACCACCCCACAAGCGGGCGAGGGACTCCACGGGCAGGGGAGTTGAGTCCCCCCCCATGTCCACCCCCTCCCCCAGAAGCACTGCACCCCATCCCTCGGACCCCCCCCTCCTTTGTGCCTGTGGCTTCTTCGGGTGCAGGGGATACTCTGGACGACCTGGCAGATGTGTGCAGCGCCGTGCTCACCTCCACCTTTGGCGCTGCCCCACCCCCTGTGGTGGAGGCATCCAGCCCTGCACCCACCACACCTACCCTTCCCCCTCCTGTCCCTGCGGTACCTGGTCCTTCCCCACATGATGCCCCCCCCCCCGGTCGACGAACCTGAGGGCTTCACTGTGCAGGCAAGCTAGGGGAGACGCGTGGCCATGTGTCCCCCCAGGACTTCTATTCTGGACTGGCCATTGGCCTTTGTATATAGTGTTTTTTAAAGACTTTTGGTTTATGCTGAATAAAACATTTTCTTTTTACTTTGAACACTATTGCATTTCAGGTATTGATGTTGGTGCTGATGCTCCAGGAGTTGGGATTGTGGTAATGTGTTATGTTTCTGGGAAATGTTCGAGTCTTATGGTCATGAGGTGGCCCATGGGATCTGCGTACCATCACAAGGTCTCTGAAGAGAATCTTTGGTCGTGTGTGTTATTTCTGGTTTGAGACATTGTCCCAAGGAGTGTTCCTTCCTCTGTGGCACCTGACATCTTCCCTGCAGAGAGTTGCACAATTGTTGTGCTGACCTGTGTCTACGTTTCCTTGGTTGGTGACGGTTCCATTCAACTATGGCCATGCCTGCTGAGCAATGTCTCCAGCTGCATCGTCTGTACCATCCTTGCTAGTCACTGTACTTGTGTATTGAGGATGTTGAAATGCCTTCATGGGGAAATTCTCACTTTTCAGCACTATGCATGTGTGTAATCCCAGCCTAGCACAGATATGGTACTTGTTCTGCAGGGTGTTTGGGCACCTGCCTCACAATTGTGGGCATTGTATCTGTGGGAAATCCACCCTATTCCTTCCATGAGAGACAACATCTTGGTGGCTGTCCCAACACCTGTACATTCCTATCAGTCCTGGGATGTGTGTGACAGTGTGTGTTCCCTTTGGCTCTCTTAGTTTAGTAGGCATTGAAATGACTATACAGTCTTGTGGCATGATCTCAGTGTGTGTATTGTGCTGCATCCGCTAGGGGTGGGTATGCATGTGTCATTTGTCCTCACACCCACATGTGGTGTGTCATGCAGTGGGGGAAAGACATCCATCCTCATGGGAGTGGGACACTGCTGTCAGTGATGTGTTGTTATGGCACTATCAACATTGACGAAAATTAGGGATGCGTACATACACCCATGGAGTTGTGGTCATCTGATAATGATGTACACAGCCCCATGTCTCTGTCCACTGCTGGGAGTGATAGGCACCCACCCCCATGTCTCTGTGCACTGCTGGTAGGGATGTCACCCACCCCCATGTCTCTGTCCACTGCTGGGAGTGATAGGCACCCACCTCCATGTCTCTGTCCACTGCTGGGAGTGATAGGCAACCACCCCCATGTCTCTGTCCACTGCTGGGAGTGATAGGCACCCACCCCTCACATGTCTCTGTCCACTGCTGGTATTCCTCTGCACCCACCACCATGTCTCTGTCCACTGCTGGGAGTGATAGGCACCCACCCCCATGTCTCTGTCCACTGCTGGTATTCCTCTGCACCCACCCCCATGTCTCTGTCCACTGCTGGGAGTGATAGGCACCCACCCCTCACATGTCTCGGTCCACTACTGGTATTCCTCTGCACCCACCCCCATGTCTCTGTCCACTGCTGGGAGTGATAGGCACCCACCCCCATGTCTCTGTCCACTGCTGGGAGTGATAGGCAACCACCCCTCACATGTCTGTACACTGCTGAGCATCCTAGGCAGCCACCAACCCACCCACCCGCACCCTTGGTGCAGTACACTGCTGTCCTGGGCATACACACACCCCAATATACTGGTAATATGCTGCACCAGGCCGTAAGCCAACATTCGTGGCGTATGTACGCCTTGTAGCCAAATTGTACTGGTGCCGTAGGGGTACGCGTGGTACGGACCATACACACGCCCTCAGAGCGTGGGTACGGTCCGTAGCACCATTGTAGTGGTGACGTAGGGGTACGCGTGGTACGGACCGTACACACGCCCTGAGGGCGTGTGTACGGTCCGTACCACCATTGTAGTGGTGACGTAGGGGTGCGTGTGGTATGGACCGTACCCACGCCCTCAGAGCGTGGGTACGGTCTGTAACACCATTGTGACTTAGGGGTACGCGTGGTACGGACCATACACACACCCTCAAAGCGTGGGTACGGTCCATAGCACCATTGTAGTGGTGACGTAGGGGTACGCGTGGTACGGACCGTACACACGCCCTGAGGGCGTGTGTACGGTCCGTACCACCATTGTAGTGGTGACGTAGGGGTACGTGTGGTACGGACCGTACCCACGCCCTCAGAGCGTGGGTACGGTCCGTAGCACCATTGTAGTGGTGACGTAGGGGTACGCGTGGTACGGACCGTACACACGCCCTCAGTGCGTGGGTACGGTCCATACCATGCGTACCCCCACGGCACCACTAATATAGTGCTACGGACCGTACACACGCTATGTATGTGTGAGTACGGTGCATATCACTATTGTAGTGTTGCCATAGGGGTACACGTACACGGTGCAGGGATTGGTGGACCCGCCCCCCGAAGTGGCCAGACCCTGGAGGTAATGTATTTCCTCAATATTATAGGTTTTAATTTGGGTAGGGGGTATGTTTCCTGCCCCTCACCCCCCCCCTTGACCCCTGGGTGTTGTTCTCACCTTCTGCGGCGTGTGTGTCAGGTTCGGTGCACCAGGTTGTAGGCTAAGAGTGCTGGGATGATACGTAGGATGGGGTCCATGTCTGTCCGTTGTGTACCGGGGCACCTTTTTCGTGTCGGACCCAGGTTTCCGGCTTTTTTTATTTCCGTAAAAAAATAGCTGTGCGGAATGACGTAGTGACGAATCGTACTTGCTAGTCCGTAAAACGCTGCCTGACTCTGTGCGGACGTCGCGTACGCGCTGTCCCGGATCAGAATAGTAGGTATTTTTTAACCGTACGATGTTTGTTACGATTCGTACGGAAATGGTATTTCTGTACGAATCGTACTTGCTGGTTTGTAAGGTGGATTTCCCGGGTACGAGTCGTACGGAGAATACGCTCCGATTCGTACCCGGGTTTTACAGGATCGGAATCGGCACCAGAATGTTAAAACCAACTTCACTAAAAGATGTATTTTATCATTCTGAGTTCAGGCATACTAAACTCAAATTTCTACCTAGTTCCCTGTTCAGTTAGGATTATAAAATGTAATAATCAAACTGCCCATTCTGGCCTATGGGGAACAGGTAGCCTTGCAATAGTGAAAAACAACAAAAGCTGTAATTCACTATTGGGACATACCACACACACCAGGGCATGTCCTACCTTATACTTACAATGCACCCTGTCCTTGGGCCTACCATAGGGGTGTCAGATATGAAGAAAAGGGAAGGTTTAGGGACTGGCAAGTGGGTGCACTTGTCCAGTCAACATGGCAGTCAGGGACTGCACACAGGCTCTGAAGTGGCAGGCCTGAGACACACTCTACAAGCTGCTTCTGTGGGTGGCACAACCAGTGCTGCAAGCCCACTCGCAGCATTTGATTTACAAGCCCTGGGCACACATGGTGCACTGTACTAGGGTCTGACAAGTAAATCAAATAACCCAATCATGGAGTCACTAATCAATACATCAATTTAACATAGGGAGCACTTGCACTGTGGCACTGAATAGCAGTGGCACATTGCCCAAAGCATCTAAACCAGCAAAACATATAAAAACAGAGGAGGCAATCAGAAAAAATGGAAGGGAGACTCACGCCAATGGTACTAGGTCTAACAACATTGTGTTTATTCTCAGTGATAGATGGCCAGGAAACATTTGCCTGTTAGGCCCTGTCAGATGATTACGTAGCTGAGTGCATTCTTCCCTGTGAGCAATATGTTTCAAAACATGAACTTTATGCAAGGATATTGAAGGGATGCACATTTCATACAGAAAACCTTTGTGAAATAACAATACAGCAAATTTTTACCAGTGCAGTTATTTCCATGAGTCAGGACCATTGAATTAAAATGGCTATTAATTTAGCAAGAAAGAAGTAAACAGCTTTAGTCAACTTAAAATATACTTAATTCCTTCATTATTGCCTCTTGCTGCTGGTCAGAGGCAGTAACGAAAATATGCACATAGTCTAGTCTCTGTTTTGCCAAAATTACGTGTAATTTTACCTTCTGGGTCTGACAGTAGGCACAGCCAGATATCTTTATGAGAAAGAGGAAGGATCCATAAATGTTCTGGGTGGAATGTATAGTATGTGACTGTTAAAGAATAAAGAATAATTTGAGTAATATGAGATGTTGTTTTATATGACCAGATCGCTCTGGAGAATTATTTTAAAACCCTTTTTTTTCCAGGGAGGAAAAACTGAAATATAATTTACAAGTAAGCAACTCTGGTTCGATCTCTACCAGGCAGGAATTGCCACTCTCTTCCTTCGAGGAGCACATTTACCACAGAACTGCCTTGTTATTGCTCCTTGTTGTGGATATACCATGCTGATCGTAGCACTCAGCCTCATCCAATGTATTGCATGTTGGAGAATGCATGTGTGACATGGGAGGAAGTTATTTTAGTAGCCAATCCTCGCTTCTTCTGCAGATTCACAATTCTTGCAGAGACTGGAGGATTCTACTCTAAATTAAGGCGAAATATTGAGAGAGTGCAATGCTCTTTCACTTTTACATGGTTTGATATGCTACAGCTTGAATACATATTAAATAGCACCACTCTCCGTATTTTAAGATCTAATTGCCGGCCTTTATAGCTGGTGCTGTTGCCAAGTATTTGGGTGCTATGTGGCTGATTCGCAGGAAGGCCCTTTCTCTGAAAAAATGACAATTTGCTTTTTAAACTTGTTTTATGTCTGATGTACTGTATTAGGTAGCTGAATTGTCTGCGTTTGTCTGATCTTGTAATGTTTTTTTATGAACTCCATTTGATGTATTTTAATGCCACGCTTGCATTTTAAAGTATTTGCTTGTACTTTTATGGCTTTTCACAGCCGACATAAAGTGAATTTATATTACATAGTAATTCCACATCATCGTCACCACTGAATGGCCTACATTGACTGCTCAGCAGTATCATTATTTCATTTCAAACCCATGACAGTGGGTACCTGCTGCCCCCCACTCCCATGAGGTGAGTATGTCACAGTATTGGATTTTACGCTGGCCATATCTCACCCCACATGACAGCGAATGATGGTTTCTCGCCAGTGGAAGCATTACTAGAGGAGGCTAACCCTGCTGCAAGAGAGCTTCTACCAGCCATGAACTATGCACAACAGACAATGAGACGCCTATTCAGGTATTTTCAGTGGTGTAACAATGGGTCCCCTGGGCTCCAGGGGGCCCCCTCTGGCACTGTGCACAGGTGAGCCTAAGAGCTCTTGACTGGATCCAGAGTGTAGGGGGGGCATGCACTTTGCAGACCCCCTCAAGTTTCGTTACTCCACTGTGTATGATATTTCTTAACAGAAGGGACAGAGAGAGGCTTCGTTCAGGCTTGGACTGCATGGGCACAGTGTGAAACAAGCTGCCTCCAACAGCAGATTCATGCCTGATGAATGCCAGATGAGGCCGCGGCCATGCCAGGAATCAGGAGCAGAAGGAAGGAGAAAGCCAGAGCTTTGTTCGGAGGCTCCTGTGTGGTTACAGGATACAGCACACAGGCACCAACTGCAGCCATGAAAATCCATCTCGTGTAGGGGCCGCTCTGCGAACTCAGGGCGGCCCTGGCAATATTGTCAGACCAGCCAAGGGGGGCGATTTGTAAGTGTGAAGCACTGCTGCTTAACAAAACCAGCCCAGACTGCTGCAAAACCGGTCCCACCCTTCCAGCCTCCTGGGGAAATGCCCGATGCCCACTACAGCCAGTCCGGCACTATCTCTTGTACATCTTTCTGCACAGAAGCAGCAGATTAGAACGAAGGTTTTATTTTTTTCTTATTGCTAAAATGTGCAGTGCCCACATAGATGTGGTGATTGGGAATGACAGATTGCCATTTTGTCTATTACAATAATGGTGATGTCATTTTTACTAGTAAAGAAAACCTACTTACCCCTGCAGATTCTATGCGTGTCACCAATCCATAGAAGCTAATATTGTTGTCATATCTAAAACAAAAAAAAAAAACACATCATACTGGCATTTGCAAATACCGTTTTTAGGAAAACAGATCGGTCTGCTGGACAATCTCGGTGTTTGGCAGTCCTGTCGAAAATTCTGCCTTCAGAACTTCATATGATGCCAAATGTGTAATGCTTAAAAAGCTGTACTTGGGCTAATCTTTGGAAGAGGATCTGATTCTAATTAACATTCCCTGTGATCGCCTCTCTTATGTTTGGCATGTAAGATTTAGTCTAGTGATTTCGGTATTCTTTATGCGTCTTTGATTGTGTTTCTGTACATTGTTCCTGCTCGTGACAGAGGCATTAGGAACCTGGCTTTGTCTCCAATACAATTTACAACGAAAAATAAAATCCACTCACATTGAAACCTTATTGGAGACACCTTGGCAAAAGGGAGGGTCACCTTGAAGATATTTGTAACAAAAGAGGGTGACATTGATTGACAGCTAAATTGTTAGTGTTGCCATGTAACCAACAGCCAGGGTTGATGGCAGGCAATCTTGCATCGTGCTGGTTCAATTTTGTCCTCTCAGTCACTGATTGGCACATGCGCAAAAATCCCCTTTGAGTGACATGACCATAGCAAAATGTAGTTTTTACACTGGCCAGTGAAGTCTATGTAATTCAATTTTAAATCCCCATGGTATCTAATAATCCTAGATGATCTGGAAAAATAATTCGAAACAAATGAAAGGAAAAGTAGATGCTTGGCTGTGAAATAGGGAGAGTTCCCTTAAGGACAGCAGACCGCCCATGTTTTGGGACCTGGACAAATGCCCCGAAATTTAGAAAACGAACAATCATTGCTTTGGGGGTTGATTTCAGAGCTAGAAGACAACAACAGAACTCTAATGAAATTTGACCATTAGGGAAGCAATAGACACGTATTTAAAAGCAACATAATTCTGTTCAGACATTTTTAAATGAGCACCAGCCCAATGGAATATAAACAATTATAGTATATTGCTCCTCTCAGAGGAATGGAGCGCATTGCTGACTAACTCTTTAATGCTGGATGTTAACTGATATTTTCATCTTTAGCACTTACCTATTGAAATCCAAGAGGTGAGAACTATTCGGTTCGCTGTGATGGAGTGGAAGTAAGTTGGCACTCAAGGCAGCAGTCCAGCTGCTCCTTAATTCAAAAAACACGATCTGCTAAAGTTATACAATATGCTTTCCTATTCTTTATTGGGATTTTATGTACAAAATACTTCAACAAGAGCCAGATGTATGAAACACTAGTCACAAAATACTGGTAGTAAATTGAAACTAGTATTTTTGAGACCTGTGCATACAATTGCAAAGAGACCTATCTCAAATAGCTCAGTTCACAAATTTCCGAATTGTAATGGGTCGCAATCTGACCTACCTCATCAATGGCTCACTGATAGAATATCAATGACAAAAACATTGATGTTAAAAATATCAGAAAAAAATGTAGAATACAAAAATATTGACTCCCATACCTACACGGGTAAATAAAAAAATATTGAATCAAAAATATCAATGTAAAAAATATAGATGTAAAAAAATCGATGTAAATATATATATATAATAAAATCATATATATATATATGTATTAAATATTAATATTAATACAATAAATTAAATGTAATATACATTTAACAAAATATAACAAATAAACTTAATTAAACAAATAAACACACAAACATAATAATGTATACACATGTAGATATATTTACTTTCAAATAATTAATAAACTATTATCTTTAATTGATTTGAAAGCTTTAAAATTATATACAAATAATATATATATATCACAAATTTAACATATAAAAAACATTCTACAACAATTTAAAACATTAAACTATTAGAAAATATTTAACCTTAAATTTCCCAATACAATCAGTGCAACAATAGGGAAAGTGTTGGATAGCAAAATAATAAAATTTACTATTCCAACTCCAGTGAGTGCAACAGTAGTGAAAGTGTTGGATAGCAGAGGGGTACAAATTACTATTTCCACTCCACTGAGAGCAACAGTAGGGAAAGTGTTGGATAGCAGAGGGGAAAAATTACTATTCCCACTCCATAGATTGCAACAGTGGGGAACGTGTTGGATAGCGGAGGGGTAAAAATTACTACTCCCACTCCAAACAGTGCAACAGTACGGAAAGTGTTGGATAGCGTAGGGGTAAAAATTACTATTCCCTCTCCAGTGAGAGCAACAGTAGGGAAAGTGTTGGATAGCGGAGGGGAAAAAATGACTATTCCCACTCCAATGAATGCAACAGTAGGGAAAGTGTTGGATAGCGGAGAGGTAAAAATTACTATTCCCATTCCAATGAGTGCAACAGTAGGGAAAGTGTTGGATAGCAGAGGGGTAACAATTACTATTCCCACTCCAGTGAGAGCAACAGTAGGGAAGGTGTTGGATAGTGAAGAGACACAAATTACTATACAAACTCAAACAGTTAAAACAAAAATCAAAAACATTAAAAATTATTTAAAAAATCATTCAAAAACATTTAGAAATGAAAAATCAAATATATTAAGTATATAAAAACTAAAACTATTATAATATTAATTACATATAAAAAACCTACTAATAATATATAATATAAAATAATAAATACATCTATAAAATTTAATTTCTTTTAAACTAGAAAATGTAAATGTATTTATTGTATTTCCTAACCTATAACACCACACCAATACCAAAACACTTCAACATTTCTAATTAAATTTTTTCCAAAATTAACATAATTAATAATGCATTTAAAAAATATTATTATTTTAAAAAACGGATAAACATTAATTGACTACAGACACTTCAATACTATGATATCCACAACACACACCTAAATTAAACTCTAAAATAATAAAACACAATTAAAACGTATTTATAAATTACAAACTATTACGATTAACAACTAATAAAAAAGTAATTAAAATGTATTTAATACCCACCCTTTACCCCTTTACAAGTAAAAACAACAGACAAAAAATTAAACAATTACCCAAAATACATATCAAATAACTAACATTAATTAACAACTATGGGGCCGATTCCGATCCTGTAAAACCCGGGTACGAATGGTTGTACGGAGCGTATTCTCCGTGCGACTCGTAAACGGGGAATGCACCTTACAAACCAGCAAGTACGATTCGTACAAAAATACAATTTCCGTACGAATCGTACAAAACACCGTACGGCTAAAAATTACCTACTATTCTGATCCTGGACAGCACGTACGCGACGTCCGGACGGAGTCAGGCAGCGTTCTACGGACCAGCAAGTACGATTCGTGCCTACGTCACTCCGCACGGCTTATTTTTTACGGCAGCCAAAAACTGCCGGGAAATCGAGGACGACGCGAAGAAGGAGCACCAGTACGCGATGGACAGCCATGGACCCCATCCTACGTGTCATCCCAGCCCTCCTAGCCTACGACCTGGTGCACAGAAACCCACGCAGACGCTGCAGAAGGTCAGAACAATACCCAGGGGCAAGGGGGGGGGTCAGGGGCAGGAAAAATAACCCCCCACCCAAGTAAAAATGTAAATATGTCCTGTACATACATTACCTCCAGGGTCTGGTCACATCGGGGGGGCGTGTCCACCAATCCCTATGTACCGTCACAACGGAAGTGGACGTGGACGCGTACCCGTCACCACGACAATGGTGGTACGGACCGTACCCACGCTCTGAGGGCGTGGGTACGGCGCATACCCCTCCATCACCACTCCAATGGTGGTACGGGCCGTACCCACGCTCTGAGGGCGTGAGTACGGCGCGTACCCCTTCATCACCACTCCAATGGTGGTACGGGCCGTACCCGCGCTCTGGGGGCATGGGTACGGCGCGTACCCCTCCATCACCACTCCAATGGTGGTACGGGCCGTACCCACGCTCTGGGGGCATGGGTACAGTCCGTACCACCATTGTAGTGGCGATGTAGGGGTACGCGCCGTACCCACGCCCACAGAGCGTGGGTACGGCCCGTACCACCATTGGAGTGGTGATGGAGGGGTACGCGTGGTACGGACCGTACACACGCCCCCACAGCGTGGGTACGGCTCGTACACCCTATGAATGTGGGGGTATGGTCCGTCCCACCCGTACCCCTGCGGCACCAGTACAGAATAGATACAAGGCGTACACACGCCACAAATGTTGGCTTAGGGCCTGGTGCAGCATATAAGCAGTATATTGGTGTGTGTGTATGCACAGGACAGCAGTGTACTGCACCAAGGCGGCGGGCTTGGCTGCAGAGGACTCCCAGCAGTGGACAGAGACATGGGGGTGGGTGCAGAGAAATACCAGCAGTGGACAGAGACATGGGGGTGGGTGCCCAGGACTCCCAGCAGTGGACAGAGACATGGGGGTGGGTGCAGAGGACTCCTAGCAGTGGACAGAGACATGGGGTTGTGTGCAGAGGAGTACCAGCAGGAATACCAGCTGTGCCCAGACATATGAGGGGTGGGTGCAGAGCAGTCCCAGCATTGTCCTGACATATGAGGAGTGGGTGCAGAGGATTCCCAGCATTGTCCTGACAAATGAGGGGTGGGTGCAGAGGATTCGCAGCATTGTCCTGACATATGAGGGGTGGGTGCAGAGAATTCCCAGCATTGTCCTGACATATGAGGGGTGGGTGCATCATCCTCAGATGACCACAACTCCATGGGTTCATGAACTCATCCCCAATGTGCGACTATGTTGAGAGTGCCATATCAACACATCACTGACAGCAGTGTCCCACTCCCATGAGGATGGATGTCTTTCCCCCACTGCATGACACACCACATGTGGGTGTGATGACAAATGACACATGCATACCCACCCCTGGCGGTTGCAGCACAATACACACACTGAGATCATGTCACAAGACTGTATAGTTATGTGAAAGCCTACTAAACTAAGAGAGCCAAAGGGAACACACACTGTCACGCACATTCCAGGACAGATAGGAATGTACAGGTGCTGGCATAGCCACCAAGTTGTTGTCTCCCATGGAAGGAATAGGGTGGACTTTCCACAGATACAATGCCCACAATTGTCAGTCAGGTGACCAAATACCCTGCAGAACAAGTACCATATGTGTGCTAGGCTGGGAGTACACACATGCATAGTGCGGAAAAGGGACAATTTTCACATGGAGGCATGGCAACATACTCTATACACAAGTACAGGGACTACCAAGGATGGCACAGCCAAGTATGTCTCCTTCTCAGACTGTGGGGCAGGGGAGCCAAGGGGAGTGAGATTGGTGGGACATGGGAGTGAGGCATGCGGACTCCGACTGTGGCTGCGTGTCTGCCTGTGTTCCCTAGACCCAGTGGGTGTGCCTTCTTCCCTCTGAGTGTGCGTGACAGGAGGTGTGCGCTTGCCCTTCCCTGTTGGTGTGCTGGCTGTGTCTGGTGTGGTGCCTGCCTGGGAATGTGTGTGTGTGCTTGGGACAGGCATGGGAGTGGGAAGTGTGGATGGTGCAGGGGTAGGTGGGGGACCAAGCGCTGCAGGAGACTCACTGCTGCCATCAGTGACGAGTTCATGGACCTCCTCAACATCCGTTGGTCAGACATCGCTGATGACATGCCCTCCATGTACGACACCATCTGTGTCAGCAGTCTGGTGTGGCCATGGAGGACAGTCAGGATCGATGTCTGCCCAACCTGCAACTGCCGCTGAATGTCCACAGACTGGGCAGTGAGGGCAGCAGGGGAGATAGGGGCAGGGGCTGCGGTGCCTGGCACGAAGGAGACACGTTGTTGCCCTACACGGACAGAAGGGACCGGAGCAACTGGGAGGGCGGTGATGGGAATGGAGGGGGCGGTGACAGTTGTAGTGCTGCTGCCAGCTGTTGGAGCAGCCTCCGCCCCCTCAGGGAGTTCAACCTCGGACCCGTCAGCGTCGTAGTCGGTGTTGGTACTACCCAGGTCCTCCGTGCCACTTGATGCTGCCGACTCGCCAGGAGTGGTGGCACTGGTGCTGGATCCCTCCTCCACGTCCATGCAGGTGTCTCCCTCGGTGTCCCCCGATGATGCTGTGGGCAAGGTGAAGAGACAGGAAATAATCAGTCACCTGTGTACATCTGACACATGAGTCCAAACAAAATAGGTCACAGTGCATATCATGAAATGCATCATGAGTAACATCTATAATACTCCGCACATATGTAAGCCCTGCACTCCCCAGTTGGTTCACCCACCATGCCACCTTAAATAATGAAAATCAGGACACAACAGGAAATAACTGTATATCCAATTATACAGAGAAGCTAGTGTCTGTGAACAGTGGAGCACAGCCAGACTATGAAGGCATGCCACCTCTTGGTCACTGTGAACGAAACAGTATTTGTGCACCCAATGCCAAATAACAGACGCCAATGCTGAAGGGGTCCCCACACTCATAGACCTGTGAGTACTTTAGAAAAACCAAAGAAATACTTTCTGATCCATAGGGAATCACAAAACTTTACACAATTGACATGTTTGGAATGTGTGAATTTTCCACTTGTGGAACAGAACACACATGTGCATGAATATCAGAAGTCACACAAGGAGGTGCACACAAAACTACATTTACACAGTCATTGTATGAGCTGCCAGCCTAATGCCAAGAAGCCATTGTTAAAAAGAAATGTGGAATCAGGAAGTACATATACATGGCACCACGGTGGTCCGGATGATTTGACACCGGTAAGTTGGCATCAGCAACAACCAAGGACTAACCCAAATGCAAACACACTGTGGGAACATGGATATGTATAATTCAAATACATTTTTTTGACAGAACTGTGCCTTTGTATGAAATGTGCCAGCGTGTTCCCCCAAAGTGTAAAGGTGGTTTCTTGTGCACTTCCTTGGGAGACATCTGTCATGCAGGCACATTATTGTCGTTCACAAAAATCAAAGTGAAGCATATAAACTATTGGGACATGTTGACAAGTGTAGTGAGTGCCAAGGTACAAGAATTCTTGACTAACAACTTAAAACATGCCACCTGTCACATAGCCATCCGTACCATGATGACACAGTTGGCAACACATCTGAAACACTACCTGTCATGTGGATTGGCACACATGTCCAGACACAGGACAATGCATTAGCTAATGGCCCTGAAATAGTGTTGGAATAAGGAGCACCTGCACTGAGGAGACACCCTGATGGGAAGGAAGAATGTCCACACAGATGTCAGCACACACAGACCAAACTACATAGCATCTGGAGCACACACCGGTGCCAATAATGGATGAGCAGGAAACATGTCTTTTAACTTTTGACACATGCTGCAAAGCACAAACATGACACCCTGCACAACATGCCTGGGTCACTGCACGTTGAGTGTCTGTCCAGACAATTATCACACACAGGTCAGACCTGGCAAGGAGACATAAGGTTTTGACATGTATGCCTTTCCTGCACAAACCCCCCATACATGAGACAATGTGATTAAAACAGAGCAAGTAGTTACACCTCTTAATCTTTGTTTACTAAAAGGGGAATCAAATGTACTCAACATCACCTCGTGAGGCTGACCACACATATTTGTGACAAACAACCATCAACTGATAGTTGTACATAGACACACAGGCACTGCCCAGTGTGAGTATGCACAAGCCTAATCGGGTCACCCTGTACAGTGGACACATGTAGCACACTTTACGTAAATACAAATTAGGGCAGGGAACAATGCCACAGAGGCCAAACTATGCTGAACACACAGAGACTGGCCACAGTGTGTGATGCCACACATGATTCCTAGGATAAGGTGTCTCAGGGCACAGTAGTGGGCACACTGCTCTATAGTCCTGTAATGATCTGACTGTAACAGGAGCAACCGTCCCGGCCCTATGCATATCTCCCACTCATGCACATCATGTCTGAGGCCACTACATTGGTCATGCATGCTGCAAGTGTGTGTATTTTAAATCTCACACTCCTATGTGGACCCTCAGGACAGTGCCAACAATTATGGACCCCCAAATGAGTGGACAGGACAGGGCACAGGCAAGGTACCAACACATGTCACAGACCACCCCCACACATGATGCAGAAAGCATTGTGCACCTTGATGACCTTGTAGCCTAGATGACCATGTGCAATAGTGATTACACACAGACCAGGGAACACATGTCAAGGAGGGGAAGGGAGGAATAACAGCAGCGGTTGACTTGGGGGAACAAGATATGCACTGCACATATAAACCCTGGCAGTGTATCCATGCGACTGAGCACTTCCAAAAGCTGGTGACACACAACAAACACACATGTACCTACCCCCTTGCTGCTGCTGCTTCTCCTGTAACCGCCTATCCATGTCAGGGAAGACCACCGCCAGGACACGCTTCATTTGGTGGGTCAGGCGCCGGCGCCCGCTGTGTTTGCGTGCTGGTGAGTCCCCCAGCAGGACCCAGGCGATCCTCCTGGTCCAGCACCGGATGTCCTGCCAGCGTTTCCTCACCTGGGCCAGGCGCCGACTGCAACCCTCCACGGAGATCACAGCCCTGATGGCCCGCTACCATATCTTCCCCTTCTCGTAGGCGGTTACCTGTGAGGATGACAAAGTGAGAATAGATCACTACACCTGCTCCATGTCACAGAGACACACATTAGAACATCTTTGATTTGTTGAACAGGGAATAGTATGCTGCAAACTAATAGCACCTTTGTCATAGGGACATTTGCCTCTGTGTAAGCCCCAATGCACTACATGGCATTGAAAGTACACAGGTGGCATGAGGGGTGCGACACACTCCCTGATCATGGCACACACTGTACATCACTAGCAACACAAGGCTGATGGACAGCACCTCCAAGCAGTCACATGCCCCAGGCCACTGACCCAACCTCAGCAGAGTACACAGACACACAGAGGCACAGATTATTCACCTGCCAGTGGCAACAGCAGATAAAAACCTCACTCTGCACATGTGCCACTTGCCTGGGGGGTGTCACAGGCGTGGGGCTAGCCCACCAAGTCAGACACACAGCACGGCTTGCTTCTCGCATCGGATGGGTAGAGCAGTTGCCTCCTCCATGCAGCTGTGGTGCAACACTCCACATAGACACTCACCCACATGACAAGGAACAGTCACACACATCAATGTCCAGGGGGCGTACACATCATTTGGACACTCTCACCACAGCTCCACTCAACTCACACACATCTGTGGGTACAGTCACCTGTCACACTGAGGGGAACACTGAATCACCTCAGGACTATAGCACAAGAATAGCCAAGAGGATTAGCCATGCTGAATGTGCCATGCACCATGCAGTGAATGTCACAGTAAGCACAATGCAAGTGAGGAGTGCACACATGAACCACATCATGCTCTGCATGACAGACATAAGCCATTCCCCCCCCCCTGGGACCCACTCTAAACAACATTGCATGTCTGTCACACCTGGACACAATGCCAGAAGCACCAGTCACAAAAAGAAGGGATACAGTCAAAGGTAGCGGAGTCAGCACTCACCTGCTCCCCTGGTCTACCATACAGGCTGGGGACCTGTGGGAGGATGACGTCCAGCAACGCCTCATTCTCAACCTGGGTGAAAGGCTGGGCCCTCTCCACAGTCCGCGACATGGTGCCAGAGGAAGCCAAGACAGCAGCAGTGGTGTCGAATGAAAGGTTGTGCAGGCAAGTGCCCTCTCATGGGTTCTGGCTGACTTATATCTGCCTTGCTGGGCTATTTCATTTACAGGAGTAGAGAGTGATTGGTCAGACTAATTTGCATCCTACGTTTCCTCCAATCCCTTTGAACATACACCAGTGACAGCATTAGCATTTTTTCAAATTTGCTGCATCATGTCAAGTCAACAACCACTTTGCATCAATGTATAATGTGGCCAACTGCTTTTTCCAGGCCACATGATGGAAAAATTTGATCTTGGAACTGGGTATCCATGACAACCAGCATGCATTTAGGCCCTAATACTTGTCCCTTATGTGTCCCCATTGTAATTTTCAAATCCCCACACAGGTACGGTGCGTTTCACACGTACCCCTAGAGCACCACTGCTCTAGTGATACGGCCCGTACCCGCGTGTGTAGGGGTCGTATCCCTATGGTAGTGTTGCCGTAGGCGTATGCCATAGTGATACGGGCCGTACCCGCGTGTGCAGGGGTCGTATCCCTATGGTAGTGTTGCCGTAGGCGTACGCCATAGTGATACGGGCCGTACCCGCATGTGTAGGGGTGGTATCCCTATGGTAGTGTTGCCGTAGGCGTACGCCATAGTGATACGGCCCCTACACACGCGTGTACGGCCCGTATCACTATGGCGTATGCCTACGGCAACACTACCATAGTGATAGGACCCCTACACACGCGTGTACGGGCCGTATCACTATGTCATACGCCTACGGCAACACTACCATAGTGATACAGCCCCTACACACGCATGTACGGCCCGTACCACTATGGCGTACGCCGACGGCAACACTACCATAGTAATACGGCCCCTACACACGCGTGTACGGGTCGTATCACTATGGCGTACGCCTACGGCAACACTACCATAGTGATACGGCCCCTACACACGCGTGTACGGGCCGTATCACTATGGCGTACGCCTACGGCAACACTACCATAGTGATACGGCCCCTACACATGCGTGTACGGCCCATACCACTATGGCGTACGCCTACGGCAACACTACCATAGTGATATGGCCCCTACACACACGTGTACGGCCCGTACTACTATGGCGTATGCCTACGGCAACACTACCATAGGGTTAGGACCAGTGTGTACACGTACGTGTACTATAGTAGTACACGTACGTGTACACACTGCTCGTACACGTACGTGTGTACGATCCGTACACACACGCGTACTCCTACCCAACCCCAATATAGTGATACGACCGTACACACGCCCTCAGAGCGTGTGTACGGTGCGTTTCACAGCTTACACTGGTGATAGGAGGCGCACAGGAAAGAAATGGAGGTGTCATACTCGCACAAGGCTGGACATCAAGTCATTGTCAGTGCAGTCCTTCATGTTTAGGGCCTAGGTGTGTCAGGCAGTGATGTGGCACATGTCTCCTCATGTTTTAACCCAATAGATGTATGATGACCTGTGTACACATGTCATGTGTGATGGGGCACTATGTGGCACACTTCCCCTTCACACCTTTTACATGTGTGCATGTAGTACAAACTTGTCAAGCACTACATCACTGGCATGGCACAGTAACCAACACCCGCAACTGTCCCCTGATGCCAGGTACACGGATAATGACACCTGACATCTAACTACCAGCGTGCCACGATGTGACTATGTCATGTGTGTGTCATGTGTTCCCATGAGCTTGCTGTTGGTGTTCCATCAACTGCATCTGCTGTTGCTGCATCCAACATGTGTCTGTGTGTAGATGGCCATGGCACACAATTACGCACACCAGGCCACATGTGGAATCACACGTAACGTGTGTCTGTATGCATCGAACATGGACTTGCGAGCTGAGGACATATCTGCGTAGTCTCAATGTCTGTGTGATCAGTTTTGACATGTACCCCTTCATGGCAAGGTGTGTGGTCTGTCCTCTTTCAATGACATGTGACCTGTGCATCTAGCTTGCCGCCAGCTGTCTGTATGAGATAACATCCTTCTAATGCACATATGTGGATGTATGTCACTCCTGTAATGTGTCTGGCTGTTCACTTACACTGGCCCACAGCTAGTTTCATGGCATGTCATGTGGACCTTGACAATCCACGTTTGTAGCTGGCTCTTGGAAGGAGTACCACCTGGCTGGCATACATGTCCAGGATGTATTGCACAGACCAGACTCTGTATGTAGCATATGTGTATTAGCTGTTGAACATGTGCTCAGTTCATTGACATTGGTGTTGTAATGTACTCACTCTTCGTTATCCCTTCCAAATTTCTGCAGGGCACCGCCTCTCCCCCGACCAATGCCAGACTTGGGTGCCCTGAGGGAACGTGACTGCAAACGACGCTACCGCTTCTCGCAACAGTTGATTGAGAACTTGACCGCAAAGCTGGAACCACACCTCCAACCGCTACACATGTATCCTACTGCGCTGACCCCCAAAATAAAGGTTTGTCTACCTAACATGCTGATTTTCCGTTTTCCAGGGTCAGCACACGATGCCTACATCATGAGGCGTAGCAGGATGCCAGAAATGATGCTGCGGCTGCACAACGAACGAGCATGTCTTGTTGGTGGGTATACTCTGTTTGTCCTGTATTTAGTGGTATCTTTGTATCTTACGGCATCTCCTGACCCACTTCTTTGCATGTTGTTTCCATGTAGGGGACTCTGGCTATCCCAACATGCCATTGCTGATGACGCCTCTCCGCAACCCCAGAACAGCTGCAGATCACCGCTACAACAACGCCCATGGGCAGACCAGGCGAGTGATTGAGAGGACATTTGGCCTCCTGAAGAGCCGATTCCGGTGCCTCCATAAGACAGGCGGCTCCCTCCCATATGCACCGGTGAAGATCTGCAATATCTTCCTCGTGTGCTGCATGCTGCACAACATGGCAGTGGAGAAAGCTGTGCCACTCATCCTGGATCCGGATGAGCAGGAACATCCACCTGTGGAGGATGAAGGGCTTGGTCACGAGGCAAGTGATGAGGAGGAGGAGGAGGAGGACATGCGGAGTCAGCTCATACGTAACTTCTTCTCATGATGGTGAGTCCCTGGGTCTGAGTGTGCACGCTTGGAGCCTTGTGTGGCATGTGTTGCAATGTGTGTGTCCAGCTGACTGTATGCTAAGTGACTTAGAGGTGTGTTCTGATGTGTCACTCGAGTGATGATGTAATTCCACAAATTTTTGCTGAGACACTCAATTTTCAACTAGCATGGTGACAACCTTATACATGTAGAGTAACTGACCATGCATGCGGATGACCATCTTTTAGCTGACTTCTTGTGTGTCTCTCATCCCCTGGTAGTTGCGCATGCTGTCTGCTCGTGGCATCGTTGGGCTCCTGCTATTCCTCATGAGTATTGTAACGTGTGCTGAATCAGCGTTACATGTACGGACATGGTGAAAATTCTCCTTTGGGTAAGGATTGCAGCACGGCATTTTGGGTGTGGTAGTTGTTTTGAATGTGTGTGCACTGCTCCTGTGCATGTTTTGTTACTATGCATACATGTCGACTCACCATGGGGCACATGACATGTAGCATGACTCACATGAATTGATAGTCACACTTGGTGACAGTCATCTGTAATGGGATTGTGGATTGTGATTAGGCCTGGGCCAAAATTCCGTTCCGTTCGCGGAAATTGCGATATGTTGGCATCTTCGCGTTCCGCGGAGATGTCAAAATTTCAAAATTTCCGCATTCCGCAGCTTAGCGATAATTTGTTTCTTGCTCGCGCTGTAAAAAAATACATTCTCGCGTTCGCGCGATCGCCTTACCTGAATCCCCGCGTTCGCCGACAAGTTTTCCCGACCCGGTCGCGTTCTCCACGAGATGTTAGATTGTTGGTAGCCATTTTGCGCTGTCTCGCGACAGTTCGCGGCCGCATTAACGTCATTTGTCGCGCGATCACGTCATTTGTCGCGCGATCACGTCTTTCTTCTCACGATCATGCACCGCGCGAGTATGAGAAGATTGAGGTCTCGAACACGTCATTCTACATCGCGAGCCAGAGGATGAGGACGCGGGCACGTCTAATCGAACGCGAACAGGAGAAAGAGACCCCGAACACGTCATATCCAACGCGACAGGGACAAAGAAGAGAACGCGATCATGTCGTTTTCGACACGCCGGCGGAAGTAATGTGAAGCTCGAGAACTCAACAACGTAAAATTTTCAATTTGGAGAATAATATCAGCTCTAGTACGATGAAACCTTCTGCAAATGCTGATTTTGGATGAAAACAACTCCTTACATTGACATTTGGCTTTCCTTTTTTGTGCAAGGAGTCATTTTTTTAAGAGGTGGAGAGAGGGAGGAAGTGACACAGAATCTCCAACTTCCTGTTCCTGTCCAGCAGGCTCCTCCCAGTGCTTTGTCCATCTCCTGCTCCTTCTGCCTTTGGATTTGGAGCTGGAAAGATCATTTTTTTTGTCTGCTGCATCATTGCAATTGGATTTGAGGATTTTTGGAATAGGATATTTTACAAGTAAGTGGTTGTTGTGTTTGTTTGATTGTGGGCATTGCAGTTGTTGTAACTACAATTTATTTTTGATGATAATTAATTATCATCATTCCTTTTTTTTTTTTTTTTTTTTTTTGTGGGTAGTAGTAGTAGTCCTAGTAGTAGGCCCGAGCTAGCCATGGGCATGGCCTCATGGATTTGTGTGTGCATGATGAAGCAACTGTTCCTTTTGTTGTTTTTTTAATGTATTTCATTTTCAAGCACATTTAGGGCATGGATGGCATTGGATTGAGTTGGGGAAGTGTGCTTTTTGGGGGTGGCCTTTGTGATGTTATTGGGCCTGGCCATGTGGCTGTTGGCCATTTTGAAGCCTAGGCCTGCAAGCTTGCCTGGCCTTGTCTGCCAACAGGCCTGCTTTTTCATCCACTAGGATCAGAGCAGGTAGCCACAGCTTTATTAATCAAGTGTTTTCTGTGTGATCTGTTGAATTTAGACATCATTTAGGGCATGGATGGCATTGGATTGAGTTGGGGAAGTGTGTTTTTTGGGGTGGCCTTTGTGATGTTGTTGGGCCTGGCCATGTGGATGGTGGCCATTTTGAAGCCTAGGCCTGCAAGCTTGCCTGGCCTTGTCTGCCAACAGGCCTGCTTTTTCATCCACTAGGATCAGAGCAGGTAGCCACAGCTTTATTAATCAAGTGTTTTCTGTGTGATCTGTTGAATTTTAGACATCATTTAGGGCATGGATGGCATTGGATTGAGTTGGGGAAGTGTGTTTTTTGGGGTGGCCTTTGTGATGTTGTTGGGCCTGGCCATGTGGCTGGTGGCCATTTTGAAGCCTAGGCCTGCAAGCTTGCCTGGCCTTGTCTGCCAACAGGCCTGCTTTTTCATCCACTAGGATCAGAGCAGGTAGCCACAGCTTTATTAATCAAGTGTTTTCTGTGTGATCTGTTGAATTTAGACATCATTTAGGGCATGGATGGCATTGGATTGAGTTGGGGAAGTGTGATTTTTGGGGTGGCCTTTGTGATGTTGTTGGGCCTGGCCATGTGGCTGGTGGCCATTTTGAAGCCTAGGCCTGCAAGCTTGCCTGGCCTTGTCTGCCAACAGGCCTGCTTTTTCATCCACTAGGATCAGAGCAGGTAGCCACAGCTTTATTAATCAAGTGTTTTCTGTGTGATCTGTTGAATTTTAAACATCATTTAGGGCATGGATGGCATTGGATTGAGTTGGGGAAGTGTGTTTTTTGGGGTGGCCTTTGTGATGTTGTTGGGCCTGGCCATGTGGCTGGTGGCCATTTTGAAGCCTAGGCCTGCAAGCTTGCCTGGCCTTGTCTGCCAACAGGCCTGCTTTTTCATCCACTAGGATCAGAGCAGGTAGCCACAGCTTTATTAATCAAGTGTTTTCTGTGTGATCTGTTGAATTTTACACATCATTTAGGGCATGGATGGTATTGGATTGAGTTGGGGAAGTGTGTTTTTTGGGGTGGCCTTTGTGATGTTGTTGGGCCTGGCCATGTGGCTGGTGGCCATTTTGAAGCCTAGGCCTGCAAGCTTGCCTGGCCTTGTCTGCCAACAGGCCTGCTTTTCCATCCACTAGGATCAGAGCAGGTAGCCACAGCTTTATTAATCAAGTGTTTTCTGTGTGATCTGTTGAATTTTAGACATCATTTAGGGCATGGATGGCATTGGATTGAGTTGGGGAAGTGTGTTTTTTGGGGTGGCCTTTGTGATGTTGTTGGGCCTGGCCATGTGGCTGGTGGCCATTTTGAAGCCTAGGCCTGCAAGCTTGCCTGGCCTTGTCTGCCAACAGGCCTGCTTTTTCATCCACTAGGATCAGAGCAGGTAGCCACAGCTTTATTAATCAAGTGTTTTCTGTGTGATCTGTTGAATTTAGACATCATTTAGGGCATGGATGGCATTGGATTGAGTTGGGGAAGTGTGTTTTTTGGGGTGGCCTTTGTGATGTTGTTTGGCCTGGCCATGTGGCTGGTGGCCATTTTGAAGCGTAGGCCTGCAAGCTTGCCTGGCCTTGTCTGCCAACAGGCCTGCTTTTTCATCCACTAGGATCAGAGCAGGTAGCCACAGCTTTATTAATCAAGTGTTTTCTGTGTGACCTGTTGAATTTTAGACATCATTTAGGGCATGGATGGCATTGGATTGAGTTGGGGAAGTGTGTTTTTTGGGGTGGCCTTTGTGATGTTGTTGGGCCTGGCCATGTGGCTGGTGGCCATTTTGAAGCCTAGGCCTGCAAGCTTGCCTGGCCTTGTCTGCCAACAGGCCTGATTTTTCATCCACTAGGATCAGAGTGTCAAGACTGCGGCACCAATATCTTCACGGAGGCAGAATGATGCTAGCTCCCCTTGCCCCTTCTCCGGAACACACTGCGTATGAGCAGCTGCTCCAGATGGGGGGAAAGGGGAATGGGACAGAGAAGAGACACTCGTGCTGGCCTGGACTCCCTCCTCAGTCAGGTGACGATTTCCGGAGGATTCCTAATGCACAGATGGGAACATCATTTCAACTTAATGCCTCGACTTACCCCCTAATCACTACGGTTCCAGTTTATTTCCTTCCCCCCCTTTGCCTACCAGGTGTCTGCGGGAGTTTTGCTTCTCTTCTTATGATCAGAGGTCCACTTCTGATTAGGTTAAGTGGATGACCTAATGCACAGAGGGATAAATACAGGTTAAGTGATCCTATTCTAAATCTCTAATGCTCTCTGCTTACAGTATACTTCCTTCTCTTCCCTCTCTCTTACCTATTCTCTGATCTTCCTATCGTTACCTCCTTCTGTTAATGCTTGGTGTAGTCCAAAAGATGAAAGTTTAGTTCAGGAGAGCTTTCGCTTTTGAAGGATTATCCCTGCGCTACTGTAGCTATGCTTCACGGCTTGAAATCGCGCAAAAGGGGACAGGGAAGGAAAACAGTAAGGAAAGAATAGGGAAAGCGCAAGGGAGGCAAGGAATTCCGTGCAGCAGACGTAAGTACTTTCAGTCAAGAACTAGGCATGCGCTGCAACAACAGTCTAGTGCTTACTTGCTTCTTGTGACAACTGGTTGGCTGACAAACTTCGGTCTCCTTCTCTCGACGGTAAGCCTACCGGAGTAAAGGAGACACGAGATATCTTGTTCTCAGTAGCTCGACGATAATCTGTGTATCTGGATTCTGCTATCTCTTCTGACTCGAGAAGGGCTAACGGATTTCTCTGACTGGAAACGCTCTTCTTTTGACGTGCTCATTCACGACCTCCCACTTCATGAGTGTAGGTCTGGGACAAGAGTTCCTTCCGCGTGGTTACACACGAAGGTACAAGACAGACGCTCTGACTGGAATAACTGAGAGCCTTCCGCAAACACAACCTCTCTCAGACTTAGGCGAATTGAAGTGCGCAGGGGAACGTTCTTCCACGGCGCGCGAAATCTCACTTCCCGCGAGACTTCCAACTCCCTTCAATACTGGGGTAAACTAGGCGGCCATCTTGTAACGGTCGACCTACAAGGAACAGCAGACCAACAGTTGCAAAGAGATGGCTTAACGATGACTCGATGTCTTTTCAGAGAGTGATTACTTAGAGTCATGGCGTTCACATAGTTCCTGACAGTACCCCCTCTCAAGGACCGATCCATCGGTCTCGGTTTCAGAGGATGCTGCATATGGAATCGTCTTATCAGTTTGGGAGCATGAACATTCTCAGCTAGTTCCCAAGACCTTTCTTCGGGTCCATAACCTTTCCAGTCTATCAAGTACCATAACTTTCCCCTACTCTTCTTTGAATCCAGAACCCCTTTTACTTCATACTCTACATGTTCGCCCAACATCAGAGGGGGTGGAGGTTTCTGTAATCGGAGATTAGGAACTGTTTTCTTCAAAAGGGACACATGGAACACGGGGTGGATCTTTAACTGAGTAGGTAATTTGAGTTTGACAGTGACTGGACCCAGTATTTGTTCAATTGGGAATGGGACTATGAAACGAGGCTGAAATTTTCTATTTCCCTTCAGTCTAAGATGTTGTGAGGACAACCATACGGAATCTCCTACTTGATACTGGGGTGCCTTTCGCCTGCGCTTATCTGCCTGTCTCTTGTATCCCTCCTTAGCCTTCAATAAATTGGACTCTGCTGACTTACGAGCTGAATTTAAATCTGACAATAAATTGTTGACTGCTGGAACCCTAAAATCTCCTTGACTACAGAAAGGATTTGGGTGCTGCCCATAGTTTAGGAAGAAGGGAGAATATCCTGTGGAAACATTTTTTGCATTACTATGTGCAAACTCCGCCATCCATAACATTTCTGACCACAGGCCACCCCGATCCAGAAGGAACAGACGTAAATACTGTTCCAACTCTTGATTCACCCTCTCCGTCTGGCCATCTGTTTCGGGGTGATAACTGGTAGAATGTCTGACTTCCACTCCCAATCCTTTCAAAAATGCCTTCCAAAAGTGGGACACAAATTGGGAACCTCTGTCGGAAATAACAATCTTTGGGACACCATGAATCCTCACTATGTTTTCCCGAATGAGTCTGGCTAACTCGGCAGCTGAAGGAACCCCTTTTACTGGTATGAAATGACTCATCTTGGTAAAGGTGTCGACCACCACCAATACTGTGTTATACCCCTTACTCAAAGGAAGGTCGGTAATCAAATCCATTGTAATAGTATGCCAAGGTTGATTGGGTGTGGGTAGGGGTTGCAAATACCCTTGAGGAGCCTGCCTATTCGACTTTCCCCTGGCACAGAGTTCACAGGCTGCCACATACTCTTTGATCTGAGAATTCATGTTGGGCCACCAAAAATATCTCTGAATTAGGTCAATAGTTTTCGAGATTCCCTTATGGCCTGCTAGAGGATGGTCATGGCAGTCTTTCAACACTAGTTCTTGAATTTTCGTAGTTGGTAGATACAGCGCTCCCTTTCGATACGGTAACGAATCCTTGATGATTCTGCCTTCTTCTTGGCTAACCCACTCCGCCATTTCTGCTGCAGACATCTGTTTCCCGACTTCTTCTTTGAACTCAGCCAGAGATAAGGTGCACACAAATTTAGATGCTGGAATAATAGGCTGCGGAGTAACGGAATGTTCAGAACTTTCATTTAGGGCATGGATGGCATTGGATTGAGTTGGGGAAGTGTGTTTTTTGGGGTGGCCTTTGTGATGTTGTTGGGCCTGGCCATGTGGCTGGTTGCCATTTTGAAGCCTAGCCTGCAAGCTTGCCTGGCCTTGTCTGCCAACAGGCCTGCTTTTTCATCCACTAGGATCAGAGCAGGTAGCCACAGCCTTATTAATCAAGTGTTTTCTGTGTGATCTGTTGAATTTAGACATCATTTAGGGCATGGATGGCATTGGATTGAGTTGGGGAAGTGTGTTTTTTGGGGTGGCCTTTCTGATGTTGGTTGTCTTAAAGACATGCTTTTGTTGTATGTGTCTGGTGTGTTGGTGTGCAATGCATGCACCCTGCAGACCTTTTTGGGGCCTGTGAATGTTCGTATTTCCATTTTGTTGCATTAAAAAGGCAGAGCAGTGTGCTTTAGCATGCATCCTTTACCTGGCTTTTATAGGCCTTTTGTCAGCTCCTGGTGTTTCCGAGGCCCCCGGCTTGTTTGTGATTTGTGAGTGTCCATGTGGGTGGTGGCCTTTTTTGGTGTTTTGACTGTGAGTTATTAGTGTCCTGCTTTTGCCGTAGGCCTGCATGGTTTTCCTATTGGCTATTTGGCTTACTGCTTCCATCCATCCTCCCCCTTTGCCAGCAGCAGCTCCATGGATGCTGAGATGCTCAAATAATTTAATGGTCCACCCCACTTTCATTACATTTTTATTTTGGTGGTTATTATTAACTTTCCTATCCTTCCTGAGAGGGTAGTGTGTGGCTGTACACAGTAGTATAACATAGCTCTAGTTAAAAAAAAAGTCATAAATGACTAGACTATCTTTTGTTTGCATTTGCACTAGTACAGTACTAAGTAACTGAACCACAACAACAAATGCAACATTTCACTGATGTTCTTCTCCTGTCTTATTTGCTTTTAGGTGCACAAAAGACAGAGTTGGAGGTGTCATCAGCATCACCCGGCTACCCGTTGTACTGCCAGCCAGACAGAAGTCCTGCTGCGCATCACATCCACGTGTGACCAGAACTTGTTGTGCATCTGCATCCTGCCTGACATCTGAAGAAGATGGCCCCAAAGAAAGGTACCAGGTCCAGTACCAAGAAAGTTGCCGGTGAGAAGAAGGAACAGAAAAAGGAAGTGCCATTAACCACGACTGGTGGTGTGCCGGACAATGTTTTTTTTGGCACCAAAGCGTTGTCCGGGAACCAAGCTGGGAGCAGCACAGCAGTCCAACCCCACCAACCTAGGCCCAAGGGCTTTAGTGTCGCAGAGGTAGCCAGTCTACTAACGAGCAGCGATGTTGAAGAAATGTCATTACTGCAAAGTAGTACACAATCAAGTTCAACGCAGGCGCAAACTCAGCAGATCAGTGTGCAGCCGCCGCAACAAGAACAGCAGCAGCCGCCGCAACAAGAACAGAAGCAGCCGCCGCAACAAGAACAGAAGCAGCCGCCGCAACAAGAACAGAAGCAGCAACAAGAACAGCAGCAGCCGCCGCAACAAGAACAGAAGCAGCCGCCGCAACAAGAACAGAAGCAGCCGCCGCAACAAGAACAGCAGCAGCTGCCGCAACAGCCCACCATAGTAGTTGTTGCTCCTGACGTAGGGGCATTTCAGGAAATCGAGCTTCCTGCAGACAAAGTGGAGCAAAGTCAAACCACTGTTTCAGAAGATCTATTGTCTTCCAGACCACCAGCAAGGAAAAGGAGGCTTAGTCCATCATCTTCTTCTTCAAGCCCCGCTTCTGATGATCGTGATGACACTTGGGTCCCACCAGCTCGGTCTGAGAGTGATATACGCCACAAGACAATGCTTCTGAAAAGGAAGGTCCCAGAAAAACTTAGAGTTATGGAGGTAGATGTAGAAGAGGGGGGTGATGATGTTGATGAAGACGAGCCAGTCATCACGCACATTACTCCCGCCCCAAAGGGATTGTAGACCGACATTCTCACCCTATCCAGAAAGGCTGCTACTGAGCGGGATGTAGCACGGATCTCACCAACACAGGTTACACCACCACTACCTCCAGCTGCCATATTTTCCAAGGCTTGGCAGGGACCTACATCCAGCTCAACCATCTCAGTAGGAAGTGGTAGTAAAAGTCACAGTGTAGGTGGACAGGGTCACATATTTTCAAGCACCCCCTCAAGTTCATCTGGTGTTGAAAGTGGCACATCCAGCAGTGCCAGAAAGTTCTCCTCCCCAGTTTGGGACTTCTTTTCTGTTAGCGCCAAGGAGGAGAACGTTGCTATATGCTCAATTTGTCAGCAAGGTGTTCGGAGTGGTAAGCTTGGTACAAACTATGGTACCGGAGGACAAGCAAGTCATCTCAGAATACACCACACTATCGTGTGGGAGGATCACCTACTTAAGTTAAAAGAAAGTAGAAAACTAAACCCATTGAAGTTGGTCAGGATTCAGAATCAGGGAGCGATATTATTGTGGTGGCAGGTGAAGAACAGGGAGGCATTTCTAGCCCTGTCTCCAGTAGTGCAGTCACTGCAGTGGTAACGCCCACATCCTCCTCAGTAACATCAGAGTGGCACCACAGTAAGAGCCTTACTCAGAGTGTGGGTGAGACACCAAGGCGACCAGCGAGTACCTCAATGAGACAATCTGTGTCGTTGAGCCTTAGTGGGTTAATGAAAACAGCACCACTAAGGAAAGTAAGCCAGCCTACCATTGAGAGCATGTTTAGGTTGGAGGGGCAGTTCCAACGCAACCACCCAACGGCACGATTGTACAATGCGAAGCTGGCTAAAATGTTAGCGCTGGACCTTCTTCCTTTTTCATTTGTGGAAGAGGTGGGTTTCCTTGAATTTGTGTCTGCCATCTGCCCGAAATGGAAAGTTCCCAGCCGGTCCTATTTCGCAAGAATTGCTGTTCCGTCACTACATCATGATGTGCTGGAATTGGTTGGTCACGGTTTGCAGCAGAGTGCTGTGCACAATATCCACCTGACAACAGACATGTGGAGCAGTTGCCAAGCCACAGATTACATGTGCATCACTGCACACTGGATCTCTTTTGTGGGGGTTAGAGATAAACTATCTGCACGAGGTGTTGTTGACACAGCTGCGATTTTTGAAGGTACTCGGAAACATGCAACTGTAGCCATGTTCGCCATGGAGAAATCACATACGGCTGAAAACATTTTAGAAGAGTTTCGCACCAAGGTTTTGGAATGGCTGCGGCCCAGAGGGCTTGGTATTGGTTTTGTTGCCACAGACAATGGCAGTAATGTACTTAAGGCCATGGAACTTGGTTCCTATTTCAGGGTTCCGTGTTTGGCACACTGCATAAACATTATAGTGCAAGACTTTCTAAAAAAAGAACCCATAGTCAGCAATTTACTGGCCATCTGCCGAAGAATATGCACTCATTTCAGCCATTCTTTTAAAGCTCGGAAGCAGCTGAGGATCATCCAACGTGAATTTAGGATGCCAGTCAAGGAGGTGGCAACACGTTGGAACTCAACGTATTACATGCTTGATCGTCTGTACGAACAGCACAGGTCACTCCATGAATATGTCTGGTACAGAAGCAGTGATGCTAGTGTTAAAGTCATGACCCTTCAGAGGGAGCAATGGACCCTAATTAAATGCCTGACTGAGATGCTGTCTCCTTTTGAGGTCTTCACACGTGAAGTCAGCAAGGAGGACTGTACAATGGGCCAAGCTATCCCATTGTTGCAAATGCTAGAGCATGAGCTGAATAATGTGTCTGAATCCTACAAAGGTGTAGAGGACAGAAGGCAAGCCCATGACTTGGTGGAGAGCTTATCCAGGCGCTTAACTGAAAATGTAAGGATACAAAATAAAATTTTGTCACAAGAACATTACATTTGTGCCACAATTCTGGATCCACGTGCAAAATTAGGACTAGTGAAGACATTACTTGCTTTTTCCGACAATGATGTTGCCCGCTACAAAAGTTGTATAGCTGAAGCAGCCATTAAGTTTGAAAACGAAGGGCTGCTAATTAAAAGCCCGCCACATCAACCCACAACAAGTACTGATACTGAAGCAGGCCATGCAGAATCAAGTGCAACTTCGTCGGCTGAGGGCAGTGCGGTTGGCTCACAATCATAACACTCACCATCACTATCGACTACAGAAACAAAAACTGGATCATTAGGACGAGTACAATCATTATCATTACAGGATTGGTATGTAAAGATGGGCTATTGTAAGCACAGTGCTGATGCACAGAAAAAACAGCACAAAAGCTTACCATCAGCAACCCTGAACATTGAGCGGATGGTCCAGGCCTATCTGGACGACCCAACAGAGGTGTACGTTGATCAAAACCCATTGCAGTATTGGTATAGGAAAAGGTCTGAATGGCCACAGCTCAGCAGGCTGGCGATAAGCTATCTGGCTTGCCCTGTCGCAAGTGTCTCTTCCGAACATGTTTTCAGTGCTGCTGGTTCCATTGCAACATTGAGAAGGACCAGTCTATCTCCAAAAAACGTGGAGAGGTTAATAATGATCAAAATGAATCAGCACTTCATACCACCGAATTACACAATACATGAATCAACAGAGGAAGATGAGGACAGCGGCTCAGGTGACGGAAGTATTGTGTCAGATGATTACCTACTACTGGAAGAACCCCCAGAGTTTGAGGACGAGCTATACTTCCCTGACAATTAGGCTCGCACTTACTGTCTTCCTCCCTTTTTTCCCCCTTTGTTTATGTGTCTGTCGTTCCGGTTATAAACTTGTGAATCGCAACAAATCCATTATCACCGTCTTCTACTCTTCTAATTTAATATACAAGTTTCAGGTGTCTGCCATTTGACAGTACAGTCCTCCGAATCCAGCTCCTCCGCTCGATCATACTGAATCTCCTGCTGGATGATGGTAACAACAAATTCAAACTTTCCTCGTCCTTCCAAAACAAGTGGACCATGAATCAGATGACTACTATAGCTATCCTCCTTTCAGAGCCGAGAGAGACTGGCCATTAACTGAAAATAAGATGGAACAGGTAATGATTGATGGCATGCATTGAACGCAGAGTCGCAGACTGAATGATGTAGATTTTGTTGTGTTTGTTGCGCATGAATTTATGTAATTGTGCACTGCCACTAATCAACTTTACAGAACACACTAAACTTAACTCAAGGTGAATTCAATTTTCCCCTTCTTGCAAATAAGAAATGTGTACTTCTCCTGCATCTTGATGATACATTGCTTTCAATTCAATACAGGAAGGGGACCCACTCAATCTGCGCAATGCAAATGACTGTGACACAACAGCACCCTCCATCATGATGATGGCGAAAGAGATGGCCCGTTAACTTAAGATGAGAAGGAACAGGTAATGAATGATGACAATTAATGGCATGCATTGGATACCTGACTCTGAGCTATTGGTCTTTGTGTTTGCGTTGTTTGTTTGTTGTGCACAAAGTGATGTCAAAGTGTACTAGTAGTAATCTATCTTTCTGTACACAATAAAGAATGACTCAAGTCAGTAATATTTATATTTCTACTCTTGTTGTGTCATAAAAATGTTACTTATACTGCAGGCCGATCTTCACAGTCAGTCAGTAAAAGTATCAGAGATGATGATGAAGTCAGGAGGATGTTTCAGGAGTGGCATAAAACGGAAAAGCCTAAAGGTAAACAGGTAAACAACAACCACAGCAGACCCAAATGTCTGTGTAGAAGTTGAATAGAGTGTAGCGGTGGGATGACTGCAGTGCATTGATTTTACTAACTTAAACTGTAAAATGCTATGTTTGGAATGGATAATGTGCTTTGCGTTTGTCCAACTCTTTGAGAGAAAAAAAAGGACTCTAAAGTGTTAACGTAGGATGTGCTAATGCTAAGCACTGTTGGCCTGCTCTCTCCTGTTACTGTTGAAGGTCAATGCTGGAAACAGACTAGAGTAGAGGAGATGATGCATACATGCCACCTCGGAAAGTGTTCTTGTTGCACTACACCATCACTTGTGCATTTGTTTTAACTTTCTTTCTCAATATCCCCTTTGGTTTTCCATCTACAATTACAGGCCGTCCTTGCCCTAAACTTTGTAAAACATTACAATGCATATTAATTACCTTAACAATCCATCACCTTTTTTTTTCCAGCCGGGCAGTGGCGAGGCGACACACCCAAGATTGATGGACGGGAGGAGCAAGAGGAATGCCGAGATGCAAATCCAGTCCACATTTTTGACCGGGATAAGACAGTAACAGTATCCACTTTTATCTTCTTTTAAATAATTTGATTAATATCTTGTATACAATCTTTACAACAGTGTGTTCTTGGAGTTGTTATCATCATTAGGTTTGCTGTGTGTTTACGTTTCTTCCCTACCAATATTTAAAATTTCTATTTGCTATGTGTTAAAGTATTAAGGCCGGAACAACAGAACAAGAACTAGAAGTGTATGTAATCCGGGTCTCTCATCATCATGCATGCATTGCCTTTTTCTCCCTTAACATATGGATATGGTAGTCTTCAATGATTGTCGTTTCTTTGTCTATGTATGCATACTGTTTTTCTATGTCAAACCTTTCCCAAAAACCCCCTTCCAATCCATTCAACAAACCCTAACCCTCTTCCCCCGGGCTGTGTGACTTATTGTCGAGGTGTAACTAAATTAAATGTACATCAATACTTAATCACACACTTGCTGGGGCGGATGTGGTGAAAGCAACACTACTTCAATTTCAAGGCAGAGCGATGATCTTCTTCTGCTTGGCCACCCATGAGTAGGATATTTAAGAGGTTATTTTATTTAACAAAGGAACATATACCTCAGCATGAATTGCTGGCATTGATTGGATTTGTTTGTTGTCATTCCTCATATACAGCACTAACTGTTAGACTGTAGGCATAGTCAAGTGACTCGACACAACTATAGTTTGTAACTCTGTCTAGTAGGCTATCCTCCTAACCACCATTCAGTTTTTTTGTCAAATATTTGAGCATATTTTTGTTGCTCTGTAAGTTCTGTACTGTACTTCATTCAACTACTCCTCTAACAGTCTCTCAAAGGCGATTGACTGTCTCCTTTTCTTTTTTTGGAAATGCTGCCGCCCTGCCAGTGTCTACTACTACTACTATACTACCACCACCACCACCCCAATCATGGCATGTATGAAAAAGGAAACCATCTTCACCATCCAGCCAGTGCTGTGACACAGTTGGACATAAACATCAAGCACCGGTAAGAGACAAGTTTGGGGGAGGCAGAATTAATAATGGACATGTCAATGATTTCGTTTTCACACACCAGTACAAAGAATGCATAGACTAGAGGACAGAATGAAAGTACTAGAAAGACCAGTCAATGAGTGAGGTGTGTCTCTCATCTATCTGTTTGTGTCTTATACAGTCAGCCAATTATTGAAATCAAACACAGGCTATGGGCGGCCATGCACCAGCAAGAAAACAGTGTGATGTTAAACAGTTACCCCACCTACAAAACATTAACAACATTGCATGTAACATAGAAAAATATATTTAATTTACCCTAACAAAAATAAACTAAACCCACAAAAGCTGACCCACCCCCCTACCTAACCCCAACCACTGTCCATAGTAGAAAAAAGTCTAACGCCCAAACGAGTTAAGAACAAGAATTAAAAAAGGGGCAGTGACAGGGACTAACTGGTGGGGCGGGACTGGAGGAGGACATGCATCTGGCGCATCTCGCCCTCTAAACGGGCGACGTGGCGTCTAACGGTGTGGCAGTTGCAGCCACAGTGGGGGGGGGCACCGGAGATGGCACGGTGGCGGCGGGCAGCCGCCAGACGGTGGCGCCGTACCGCTGGAGGGTGGTGGCTGGGGCCCGGGCCACGGGAGGAGGCTTCCACAATTGCAGCCGCAGTCTCCTCCTCCTCCTCGGCTAAGACCACCAGCCGCTGGTATTCTTGCTGGATTGCCTCCAGCTTCCGGCGCCGTGCCTTGGCGGCCAACTCCCTTCGATTTAGTTTAGGAGTAGCTGTGTATCAAAAAGAAAAAAACAAGACAATTGTAAAATATACTCTTAGAAAAACAGTAAGACAAGTTAATTATTTATACACATAGTGGCATGGTAGAGTAGCACTATAAAGCACAGTAGTACATAACATTTTAAATCGCGCCCGTCCTTCTTCCTTCCACCCGTCTTTCACTTTTTAGTACTTACTACTTACGACATCGTATGGCGGGCGGACCTCACGCTAAAAAGGGTGTGGGTCCCGCCGTGGGGACAATTAATTAGGATGATGCACCCGGCACAGTGGCTGGCGCATCCTGTTTTTTTTACAATCTGGTTGGCGGTGCCGAAAGCAATGCTAAAAATACATGTTGTGCTGCTTTTCCAAGCACAACATGACGGGCCCCGCACGGAGCCTGTCACGTTTTGCTTGGAAAGGCGGGGGGGTACCATAGCATAGGTAGGTACCCTCCATGGGGGCACCCAAGCATACTCTGCAATGTCTGCATGCCTTTCCGTGGCGGACGGCAATGCCGCCACGCAAAGGCATTCCAAAATGCAGATTATATGGCTGGCGGTGTGTTCAGAGAGACACCACCGGCATATTGAACCCTTTTCCGCCTGGTCGACATGTGGGGGGTCTGAATAATTTCTACAGGGATGGCGGAGGTTTGCCCCTGCGGTGTCGGCAGTGAATTCCAGCCGGCCCGGCGGGGGAAATACGCCCACCATCCTAATGGGGCCCTAAGTCACAACTGTACAGTATACATATACATACAGTACACCCTTGCAGTGAGTGTGCTGTCAAGTTCAACAATAGTTAAGGATTATGAATCTAACTTACCACCGCCTGCCACTGGTGCTGCCACTCCCCCTACCGCTCCATCGTCGGTATCGGCAGCAACTGCCGCATCCTCTCCCCCCGCGTCGCCTTGTTCGCTGGCCCCGGCACTGGTGGTCGGTAGTGCGCCTAGAAAACATTACACATTTATTAGGCGTCATATACACCTCCCCCCTATTGATCAGTTGCAAGGTTGAAAAATGAGTTAATACTAACATACATCACTAGTACAAATCAGGTAGTAGTAGAGTAGACACTAATAGTTATATATGAATATTGTAGCCTTTGCTTAATTAGCCCTAGCCATGCTACCATTTTACCTTTGTGGCTTTTATTTTTGCACATGTGACGTTACCTTTACCTTGCAGCTTCTTAAGACACCTTTGAGCCCACATGACCTGCCTCACACTGCTACTGTCTAGTCTACGCGCTGCGTACAAGCGGTCCACAAACATTAACAAGCCACTTTTTTAGGAAGTACTGGTGTACTACTGTTACTGTTAGTCCATATTGCTTATCCATAGATGCTACACTTTTTGGCACGGCTGAGAAATGCTTGCAAGTTGCAATATACTAACGCACACCATTTCTTTTTTCACATTACAGACGCAAGATTCCCTTCTACGAACCAGAGGTTCTGAATGATGCAACAACTACCAGTACTAGGTTCTTCTAAGGTGAGGGGTCCCTTCACTCACATCTTCTTTTATACATTTATATAAACTAAATTGCTATGGGATGGTGGTGCTGCCTTCCACCACTGTTCAGTTATCATGATTTAATTCCCAACTGTATAAGTGTAACAATGTATATTGTTTTAATGTTATTGATTTTCCGGTTGGTGCTGCTAAGAAAACAGTGTACAGACCTTCTCAAATTGAAATAAACATTTTGAACTTACATAGACTTGGTGGTATTTGGTGTGGACTAACTTACACGAGTGAGCAAATTAAAGTAAGGGTGTGCATGTGAATTGCTTCCACGACTGAGAGGTTGGGTGTGTTATGTTCTGGGTTGTCTACTTGTTGGGTATCTTGGGGCGAGGGTTCCGAGACCTAATAGTTATGACAAGACAGTACTATAGTCAAGCAGTGGAATTGTGGTGGGTGCGGAATTTCTGATTGAGGTGTGCAAGGAAGGTCCAACCTACCATCACCAACATGCTATTTTCTGGTGCAAATGTATGTGCAAGATCCCTACAACAGTAGTATGTCCTATAGGGTATCATATCAAAATAGTAATAAATCTGGTAGGGCTGTTGTTGCTGTGAATTTTCAAAGCCTCAAGATCAATAAGAGTAAAAGTAGTACAAGACGACGACCCAACGGATTGGACTCAATGGCTCGAGCTACTGGTGAATATGAGTTTTATATTACAACCTTTCACAAAGAGTGGCACTGGCCAACTGGGCAAGACTAGCTACTACAGTACAGAGACTGATAGTATGTAGTAGTAGTACTCAAAGTCATCATAGCGGAGGCAGGGATAAGATTTTTGAAACCGTACAGATCGAAGGATAATTGGTGGTAAAAAAATAGGATTTGGAAACAAACAATAGTTCAGGAAAAATATGGGGCAGTAAAAGTTATGGAATAAGAAATATTATTAAAAACAAGAAGACTTACTGGGGCCAGCAGAGGAGCCCTCAGCGGTGTCCTCCTGGCGGTGGTGTTCCTGTCCCGCCAACTGCCCAGTCCCTGTCGGTCTGCCCCTGGGTGCTGATGAACAGGAAAGATATAAGAAAGAGACAAACATTGATGGATGGTGTCAAACAAATACAATATTTTTCAACAACGGTCAAAAAACACTTATGTAAACAACAATTGCAATAACTACATTGACCGATCTCATCTGGTCAACATGTAATATCGGGGGATTCGCCGTTCGACTACTTAAGTTACTATTTATCAACAGTAATCCAGTCTTCCATTCTGATTCCAGAAAACTAAGTTACAACTAAGCCTAAGTACAACGTACCACCCAACGTAGCCCACCTATTCCAGGCATGCCAATTGTACATTAAGTGTGCATTTCCACTGTATTCCTCAACAATGCGTATGGTCAAATCATGGAGGACATGACTACATTTTTTGTATACACCAAATTTTGGTTTGATTGATGCTGATCTGCTACTGCTAAGTAACTGCTAAGCCTACCACCACTCATTGAACAAACTAGAAAAGGTTCTAAAGACTGCCGTACTAGCAGCACGTCACGTAACTGAGTGAGGGGGCATCACGCATACCACTAACAAATTAGAAGCTCATACAAAGTAGTGTACCTAAACATCAATCCGCCCCTATCTATTAGTGGCGGGACAAAGTAAGGAGTGGACTAGAGTCACTGTAGCATTACGTAACTTAATTTCTCTAAAATAAACTCATAAAGAATCACGCTAAGCAAGCGCAAACGCAAAGCTGCAAACAAGTAAGATTAGTAGTAGCGCAGAAGAGCACCATAATCACAGAAGACTTTTAAACGTTATTAACCTGGAATGTATTGTAAGCAGCAACATTTTAGCTGGTTGGAAGGAAAAAAAATATTCGCAATATATAACACAGAGCAGAAGAACAGACACAAAGTTGTAGTAATTAAATATGTACTCACCAAGCCCCGGGACCTCCACTCCTAGCAGGTCCAGCAGGTCCTGCTCACGGTCCAGGATGTCGGACCACCGGTGCGTCAGCTGTGCCTGGGTGCGCCGGATCCCAGAGATGCGCGACACTGCCCAGCGCACCTTCCCCCACCGCTGCCGACGCTCCCGGAGGCCGTACCCGGACCCAGGCCTGCCACCTGCTGCCAGGGTTGAGGGGAGGTGGCGCTGCACAAAGAAAATTAGTGCAGCCAACTCCTCCTCCCCAAATAAGGCCCGTGCCTGCACCCCTTGTGGGCGCCGCCTTCCGCAAGGAAGGCGGTCGCGGCTCTGGCTGCGCCGGCGAACAGCCCTACCCTTGGACATGGTTCTGGGGACGGGGCGGGAAAGAAAAGGTCAAATAAATAAAGGAGTAAAGGAAATAAATAGCAGGCAATAGAAAGAGAAAAAGTAGCTAAAAAACAAAAAAAAAGTTGACAAAAACCAAAAATATAGAAGCAGGAAAATAGTTAGAGAAATAATAAGTAATAAAGATCCAAAAAAAGCTATAAACAAAGGATTGAAAAGATTTTGGGAGGATTGAAAATCAGGCCCCAGAACCATGCAATAGAGTGAAAAACAAGATGGCCGCGCCCATTACGACCACGTGCGCAAGTTCGCTCTATATTTTCTCCCCGAGCAAGCAAAAAGCAATGCGATCAAGTAAAAGCGGTCGCGAACAGGAAATATCGACCGCGAAAGGGCGCGAACATGCATTGCGCGACCCGGAACAGGAAGTAAGCATCGCGAGAGGGCGGGACAAGTGAAAACAAGAAGGCCGCGCCCTTGAGCAACCGCATGGGTAAGTTGGCGACCCGCGATCACGCAAAAAATACCGCGAACAGGCGGGAAAAAAACTTCTGCATCTTCGCGATATTTCCGGCGTGTTTGCGGAGATTTTTTGCATTTTCTCGATAATTTGCGAAAGTTAATTTCGCAAATTCCGCCCACCCCTAATTGTGATGAAGGCATCAATGTGTGTAAAACTTCCCTCGGAAACATACGGGATGCTACGGGTTGACATAGTGTGGGACATCCCCATAAGAGGCTCAATGAGGAATAGCAGCCTCTCTGTGTGCAGCAGGGGCTGTTTGGCACACCCCCGTCACTTGTGTGCCAGTTCAATGGATTTACAGCATCTGTGGTGCAAAGGGGGGGGGGCAGTGTAGGTCCCACATGTTAATCCACATGACCTGTGCGTCTGTTCATATTGATGCATTTGCCTAGGTGTGAGCCTGAGTAATAAAGGTGTTCCTCACCATCCAAGGTGTCTCATCTCTGTCGATGCAGGTCTCTTGCCACTGTGCATGCGGCATCTCTGGCATAGTTGTCAGAGATTGTGCATATGAGTCTATGTGTAGATTAGCAACATGCATACTGTTCTTCATGGATTTGATTCTCTATTGTGCATGAAGTCCATGGCTGTGTATGTATTTTGGCATCTCTGTCCCCATAACGGGCACTCAACACCTGCTGAGGGTGTGTTTCCTGTGCGCAGCTCGGCCTTCAGTTTCCTGATCCGGTGTCAGTCATCTTTGGTGATTGTGCATCCATTGTCTCTGGGTGTGCCATGGTGAACCGGACACTCCTTCCTTTACATACACCTGTTGCAGTTGTCCTTTCTGACATCCTTGTCTTTGTGTGCAACTTGTGGCATGGTTTCAAGGACATGCCGCCTGCTGCTGCAGGCCCTGCAGCAAGGGCACACAAAGTTTCCGGATTTGGCAACACACATGCCTCTATGATGCTCCTCCCTTCCTCCCTCCACCCATTCATTTGGGTGTCATCACCTTGTCTGTGACACAGTTGCGGCCACGCGGTGCCAAAGGCTGGACCGTCTACACATGCAACATGCACATTGCACGACCCTCATGTCCTTGCATGACCCACATCACACTACAGTATGATGTTGCAGCCACCCTCCAAGCAATGTCCATCCGAAAAATCTACCGCCTGCACTCAGGCATACACTAAGCGCACACACAACACCTTTGCATGATGAGTGTGCAACTCCAACTGCCTACACAGTGCTGCCACGCCTTCCAGGCCCTGTCACACCAACCAGGTCATGTTCCTCCTACTCCCCACCGGCTCTGTACCCCAGCAAGGCCATGGGAGTGGGACTCAAGGCCTCTGTATGTAGTATGGTGTCGTTGTCTGGCACATGGCACAGGTATCATCTCTCAGCGTGTCAATCTACAATATGTCCAGGATCCCCCTGTACACCATCACATGCGCACAGCACCTCATCATCATCTCGTGTGCCATTGACAGTCAGGTGCTCCTCACCCTCACCAAAGACGCAGACCTTGCCAGTTCTCATATTCAATAATGCATGAGATCCATTGGTGGATGGCTGAACATCAGCCACCTGAGGCTGGACTTGTACAGGACTGAGGTCATCATCTGAGGATTCACCCCTTACAGCTGGCTCAACTGCTTGTGTCCCACCCGCAAGAGCCCTGCACAAGCACCCAGTGGCCATGCACACCAGCTGGTGTGCATCATGGATTGCTCGCTCACATTTGCCATGCTAATCACCAGCATCTGTACCTCAGGCTGCAACACCCTCTGCATTATGCACATGATCCCCAGATCGATCCACTCCAATGCAAGACAGACCATCCCCCAGGTCCACGACGACATCCGTGTCAAATACTGCCCTGCCCTCTACGGAGCAAGTACATTAAAACTCCCAGGATACTTGTCCACATCCAGGGTGCATCTGCACAGCTCAGCTTCAACATCCGGTGCCCCAGCCACATCACCGTCCAGCAGAGATAGCTGCAATGGATCACTGTCTGCTGCAGGATGACCTTCACACTCTACACCCACACTCAGGAGGCAGGCCACGACCCCGACCCCAAACCAACCTTGTACCACTGTCATCCAAGACCCCATTGGGCCATCTCCATGCATCCAACCTTGCCCTGGCCACCATTCTTCACATCCACCTTACTCCAGCATGCAGGACATAGTTCTCCCACCTGGCCAAACATACCTGGGACTCCCTTCCCGGGAAACTCCACATGAGCCATGACCTCTGCGCCTTAATGATACTCTTCCAAATAGGTCTGTCCGCACAGTATTGCAAGCCCCCTCTCAGCAGGTTGAGCCCATCACGGGTGAGTATTGTGCTCCATGTCTGTATTGAATGATACATTGTGACCCATGTGTGTCCTGTGCCAGACTCAGATCCCAGGGTATGGATGGGTGGAGTTAGTTCAACACTCAGGCATAGTTTGACATTTACACACACAGATGTTGTGGACTAATGCAAAATCACTGCAACATCTCATGACTTAAATAAAATTTTATTTGCGGTGGGGTACGTGTTTTGGTAGATAAAATAAGGTGCTCGCCGGGTGGCTAGAATCCAAAGTTAACAGGGGGAGATGGGATCCTTTGTATTGGAAGTCATCAGAGTCCAGACCACAGTGTTGGTCATCATTGGTCAGACTGTGACCAGCAAGTCCATGTAGCAGAGAATGTCATTGAATGAGGTGCTGCTGTTGCGCCAGAGGGCCAGGTGCCAGGCCAGGTGACCTGGGAGATGTGGATGGTCCGCTGACTCTCACGGTCTTTTCCGTGGACAACCCACCTTCCTGGGGGGACCCTCAGATGTAGGCCTTGACGATGCTTGTGATGCTCCGTCGGACAAATCCTCCTCCTCCTCCCTCCCTGTGGCTGGTGGTGGTATTCGCCTGGTGGCACAGGGAGGGTTGCCCATGTTGTCGGCGATCCGACGGAGTGAACGGCTCATGTCCGTTTGCACCGCCAGGAGCTCAGCCAGTCTTGCCTCCATCCGTCCTTGGTGTTGTTGTTGACTGGCATGTTACTCGGCCTGCAGGTTCTTCATCTCGTCGAGGGTCCCCTTGATGTCTGTGAGGGTGTCCACTACCTGGCTGATGCCCCTGGTGTCACGTTGGTATGTGTCCAGGATGTGGCGTATGTGTGACATACCGGTTCCCTTAGCTGGCTGGTCAGGTTCTCGCCTCTGCCTGCCTCCACTCCCACCACCCCTGCCCACACGAGCCTGGCCTGCCGTTGTGGGCACATCGGGTCTATGGGACCCCTGAGGGATGGCATTTGCGGGGTTGTCTGCCTCCTCCTGGGTGCCCGGAGAACCTTGTCCCTCCTGGTCAGACTGGCTGTGTTGTTCAGTGCGAGCAGGGCTCCTGGGTGTTTCCTGGGATGTGGCAGGAATGGGGGTGGTGGTTGGCACAGATGTACCTGAAGCAGGTGCTGCAGGGGCTTGGGCACCAGAGGGGCAAGGTTGGTTGGGGTCATCCACGGAGTGGTGAGAGTCGTCGCTGCCGGTGGGATCATCTTCACGCCGAGCCTGGGCCTGTGATTGTTCCCCCCAGTGTTGGGGGGAGATCCATGTTGTTGCCCTGTGTGTGAGAGAGAGACAATGTTAATGGTGTTTCATGCGACATCCATGTTTCATACATATTCAAGTTGCCACAATTCCTCCAGGTAGTTGGATATGCCTAGCATTCCTCTCAATGTGCACTTGTGGATGGGTATGTTGCGGGGGACAGATTGATATGTTCTCCTGAGTGTTTGACCTGTCTAATTTATGCTAGGATGCTTATTTGGCTATGGATTGGTCTTGTTGTGTCACATGTTCATTGTGGGAGTGGCTAAATCCGTTGCCTGCCCCGGGGGGGGTGCTTGTGTAAGGGGTGGGGGGGTGTGACCGGGCATGCTGTTGGGTGTAGTGTGATTTGGCATTGGGTCTCCCAGGTGATGTGTCTGTCCCCTCATGGTGCATGCTGGCATGACAGTGAGTGTGAGTTCCTGTGCTAGGTATGTGAGCATGTGGAGTTGGTGTTTGAGTGTACAGTGGTCACAGGAGGGCCTTGTGCTGTCTACAGTAGGGCCAAGTGTCAGCTACCTTGTCAGTACTTGGCCAGTCCCTGTGCATTGAGCATGGTGCATGGGTATGTCCCTAGGCCATATGGGCTGAGGGCATTGGTGTCTGCTTCTGAGTTGCACAATGTGTTTTGTGAGCCCCACCCTCCCAGCATCGCGGACATCCAGTCTTGGGTTTGTGTTTCGTGTAGCCTGTGACTTGGCCTGGCCTTGCTTTGTGAATGGGGCATGGACCCGTTAGTGGCATGTGTGTGGTTTTTAGTGTGGTTGTGTCCGGTGAGGGCTTTGGGGTAGTTGCGTGCATTAGTTGTAGTTGGGGTGTGGATGCAGTTCCCCCCATGTTACGTCAGTTGTTTGTATACTCACCAGGCTCTGCGACTCCTTCAAGTCCGTGTACTCCCACCGGCAGAAGCGTGGCCATCACCTTCTCCTCCCAGGGATGGTAATGTACCGGTCTGCGGGGCAGCCCACCTCCAATGATGTTACTCTGGGCATGTTCTTCGTTCGTTTTGCGCTTGACTGCCCTACGCAGATTGTACCACCTCGCTTGGCATTCATGCCTGGTCCTTCTGATGGGCGCAACAGCATTGACCCGATCGACGATCCTCTGCCACATGGCTGATTTCTCAGCTATGCTGGTCTGTCTGACCAATGTTCCAAAGAGCTGGGGCTCGACTCTGATGACTTCGTTGACAAGGATGTCCAGCTCCTCCCTTGTGAATTTTGGATTCTTGTCTGTGGGCATGGTGTGGGGTGTGGGTGTGGATGGTTGTGGGTGTGTGGGTGTGGATGTGACGGTGTGGGTGTGAATGTGAAGAGGGGGTCTTTGTGAAGGTGGTTGTGTGAAGGTGTGTAAGTTTAAGGTGTAATTAAGGTGTAAGTAAGGTGCAGTTGTTTGTCTGTGGGGTCTGGCAGCAGTGGGTCTGTTGCAAAGACTCATGGTTTGTGTGTGTGGGCCCTTTTTATTGGTCCATTTGTGGGTGTGGCTGGGTTTGAGCTTTTGGTGGGTGTGTTATAAGAGGTGGTTGTGGTTTGGGCCTCTGTTTACCTGTTTGGATGTGCCAGGTCAGTGTTTTCGATGTATTTTATCCTATAGACGTGTTTTGTGGTGTTGTGCGATTCGAATTGACCCTCCTTGTGCTGTTTTACAGTGTCCTGGTTCAGTACGAGTCGTTTTCGCGTACGTAAGGTGCGTACATACGCTATGTTGTTGTACAGTGATCACATATGCAATGGTGTTGTACGATTCGTACATACGCAATGCTGGGTGAGGGTGCTGGTGTACGGGCCTTGGGTACGGTGCGTACAGGCACGGGCATGGTGTACGGGCCTGGGGTACGGTGCGTACAGGCACGGGGCTGGGGTACGGTGTTGGGGTACGGTGCGTACAGGCACGGGCATGGTGTACGGGCCTGGGGTACGGTGCGTACAGGCACGGGCATGGTGTACGGGCCTGGGGTACGGTGCGTACAGGCACGGGGCTGGGGTACGGTGTTGGGGTACGGCGCGTACACGTAGGGGGCTGGGGTACAGTGTGGACATGGGGGTACGGTGCTGACATACGGGGGTACGGTGCTGACATATGCGGGCGGAGGGGGGCTGTGCGACTCGTATGCGGGCACAAGTATAGCCGTGTACATGAGTGGTTCATCGTTCGCTCCGTACGGGCCATTTTCCATGCGGTTGTATATTCGGACGGACGGTACGGATCGTACTTGTGCGCTTTGACTTCTGTTTTACGATTTGCACGTAAAACTGTCCGGATCCTTCTCGTAACATTTTCCTGACGCGACTCGTAATATTTTTTAACGTACGAATCGTACTTCGCCAGTTGTAGGGCACTTGTACGACTCGTATGTAAAAAAATACGGATACGAGTCGTACGGTATATTTTTTTCATGGATCGGAATTGGCACCTATATATTCATTAATTAAATACAAATTACTTCCTACCCTTTTCTCCTATAAACACCAAAACAAACACCTAAAATTAATTACACAATTATCATAATTAATTGCCAATTAATTGATTAAAATTAATTAACATTGAATTATTAATTCATCAATTAAAACTAATTACTTCCCACCCTTAACACCTATAAACACCACAAAACACACCAAAAACTAATTACATAATTTCCTTAATTAATTACCAATTAATTAATTTAAATTAATTAACAACCAATTATTAATTAATTAATAAGAAATTACTTTACAAATTTACACTATAACATCTCAATTAAACAAATATTAATAAATAAAAAATCAATACATTTAATTACTTCCCACCCTATTCCCCTATAAACCCACAACCCGCCACGGACCTAAAAATGCAAAATTCAAACAAAAGAAGAATTAATAACTACTAAAAATGTAACACATATATTAGAAATACAAACAATTCTTATACAAAAAAACATACAACGCATATATATAAAATAAATACCAAAATACATAACATTAATAAACAAACAATATTTTTAACAACTATATTTTTGCAAACAATATTAAACACTTCTATATTTTTAACATCGATATTACTTACCTAAAATCGATATACTTGACCACGAGAATCTGTATGTCGATATTTCTGACCCACGATATTTGCAACTCAATATCTGTGCAAGTCGATATTTTTGATTCGATATTCTGTCCTTACACCCTCATCAATATTGTGACGTACTACAAATTGGTGGCCATTGGTGGCTTCAGTGTGATCGGTGGCTATTACAAGGATTGTGGCCTGTGAAGTCAGTAGTACACAATGTCTGTGGTGACGTTTTCTTTTTTAATGCAGCTCGTGTTAAAAAAGATGGAGCCGTGTTAAAAAAAGTTTGAAACTTTTATAAAGTTTGTTTGAGAGCAGTCAGCCATATCCCTGGACCACTTGCTAATCCTCAACAAATGTTTTTTTACATTCACAATGGCTTCACAATTTCGAAGGGATTACCTAAACATACAAAATAGCGATTCGTTTTTCCCCTTCTAAATTCATTTTGCAATTTGGTATCCTTTTACTAAATTGCAAAATGGGTTAAGGACATTGAAAAAAGGATTTTTGAGGTTGCAAATTCCCAGTCGGAGTGTTTGCATCCACAAAAATGCTTTGTACATCTGGCCCTAAATTTAAAAATCAATGCCGAATGTCAGTATTTAATTACTTGCACAATTAGCGTTTTCATAAAATTACTTTAAAGAGGTAGCAAAACGACTGCCTGTTTTGATCTGCAAGTAGAATAATCAAGTGAGAATGGATCACTTGTCCTGTTTTTGCCAGGGTCTAAAGGTTTTCTAGTCTAAAAAACCCTCATACACGTAATGCTTGTCATAGCGGTATATCTTGATTATCCGCTTGGTCTATTAGGTGAGCAGCATCATCATTGGGTCTTATTTGTGCTTACCTCCACCAGGAGGGAGACCAACTGGTTATTCACAGTAGTGATCAGGAATAGTGAGAGTGAGGGTAGGTGAACTTAAAATTGCCTCCAGTACCCTGGTTCGGATTTATTCTGTCAAGGGTGGGGCAAGGTTAAAAAGAAGGTGTGGTGCTTAAATAGAAGGGCTACTGTTTATGGCACCTGTGTAAATAGGTGAGTGGTCAGTCGGTCGACATGTTTCAGCCCCTTGGGTGCCCAATCGGGTCGGAGGGCTTTCTTCAGGACCGGCTGTGCAAATCACTACTGTGTAACCTGCGCAGGTAAGTCATTGCACTTACCCCTCTTCTTAGGGCATCAGGTTGTGTGCTGTTTTGTAAGGGTCAGTTGTACCTATACCTGTAGAGAGGGAGAAAAGACCATCATAACAGCATATACATGTAATCAGTGTAAAATTAGTCTAATTGTGACATCCTGCTGTGAGAATGATGCTCTTTCTGCTCCTTGAGAGCCTGTAATTTGTTTGCGGAACACTGTAAGTAGATATAATAAAAGATTTATATTCCAGTGTGTAGCCTTACGTTATATTTTGAGAACAAAATAGTGCCAGTATAATAAAAATACATAATTATCAACATTATATGACTTTGCAAACCAGATAGTATTCTAAAATCTGAAGCATTCAATTGCATTGGGCCAGAGATTCCGATGACATGAAACAAAAAGGTTTCACATCATTTTTGTTGTTATGATGTAGTAGTTTGCATCCAGTTTTTCTGCATGTGAGCGACACAGGTGTGTGTTAAACAGGTCAAGCTCGAAGGAGAATTTCCGGGCTGAAAGGTCAGAAGAGCCCAATCTATAAACATTAAGCTAGTAGTATTATAAGGCCAATTCACTGAGAATTTGCTGTGACTTTCTTTTGGAGTACCCCTCACTTACTCGTCCACTTCAGAAGTAAGTTAAGAGGACAAGGCTAAAATCTGTGTGAATTGTGAGCACATTATTGGAAAATCCTACAGAGATATGCTCATGAGGAAAGTTTATAATATCTACAGATGATAGTAAGTATTGCACAAGTGCTCTAAGGGACAATGGTGCAATAGTATTTGCCTCAAGAATATTAAAGAATTAGTATTATGTTACAATGTAATTGAGAAAGAGGTGTTAGTTGTATGCTGGGCAGTGAAGAAGCTCAGTACCTTTTGAGGTTGAAATAAGTTTGTAATTCAAACACACCACCAACCATTGTACCACCGCCATGCACTGTTTTCTCAGCAACAATTTCATTGCAAATGTTGCAGTAATATTATCAATTATGTTATAGAAGAGGTCACAAGTGATGTAATATGTAGGGAAGTTAGCAGTGCACGGACACAGATTATAGTTACTTGAGATTACTATAACTGGTGAATTTCTGTGGATTTAGAATTTAAAAATGTATGTTGTTACTGAATGTTTCACCTAACTATAACATTACTTTATCCTCTGTTTTTTTCAGTGAATTACTAGAATTTAAAAAAAATGTAAAGTAATATTTTATTACCATACTAAAACCAACCCCCTTCGGCCATGCTCGGTTGGGGGGCTTGGCCAAAGGGCCAGGCCCTGCAGGCAGCCAAGAGGATTTAGATAAGTCTTTCCTATCTTAAGATGACGGAGGCGGGCACGCACTTACTAGGGGTCGATTCCGATCCTGTAAAAAGGCCTTACTAATGGTTGTAAGGAGCGTTTTACCCGTACGACTTGTACCCGGTAAACTCTCCTTACAACCTAGGAAGTACGATTCGTACAGAAAGCCTTTTTTCTGTACGAATCGTACAAAAGACCATACAGGCAAAAAATACCAGCGATTCCGATACGGAACTGCTTGTACGCGACCTCTGCACGTTTTTGCAGTTTTTGCAAGCAACGTTTTCCGGCCCAGCAAGTACGATTCATCCCGACGTCACCACGTACCACGCTTTCATTACAGGAGCTAAAAACTGCCAGGAAACCAGAACCCTACGCCACGGAGCCCCGGTAACCGACGGACAGCCATGAACCCCGCCCTACGTGTCATCCGGTACTCTTGGCCTACGACCTGGTGCACCGCACCCGACGCACACGCCACAGAAGGTGAGAACAACACCCAGGAGCAAGGGTGGGGGTGAGGGGCAGGAAACATACCCCATACCAAACACAAACCTATAATATGGAGGCCATACTTTACCACCTGGAACTGGTCACTTGGGGGGGCGTGTCCAGCAACCCCTAAGTACCACAACAACAGAAGTGGACAGGTACGGTGCGTACCACACGTACCGCTATGGCACCATGACAACAGTGGTACGGACCGTACCCACGCATGAATGCGTGGGTATGGTGCGTACCACGCGTACCCCTAGGGCACCATTGCAACATTGGTACTGACCATACCCACGCATGGGTACGATGTGTACCACACGTACCCCTAGGGCACCATTGCAACAGTGGTACGGACCGTACCCACGCATGAATGCGTGGGTACGGTGCGTACCCCACGTACCCCCAGGGCACGATTGCAACAGTGGTATGGACCGTACCCATGCATGAATGCGTGGGTACGGTGCATACCACACGTACCCCTAGGGCACCATTGCAACAGTGGTACGGACGTACCCACGCATGAATGCGTGGGTACGGTGTGTACCACACGTACCCCTAGGGCACCATTGCAACAGTGGTACGGTGCGTACCACACGTACTCCTAGGGCACCATTACAACAGTGGTACGTCCGTACCACACGTACCCCGTTACGGTAGCAGGAAATGTTGGATACGAGGCGTACACACGCCAGGAATGTGGGCATAGAGGACTGGCCCAGCATGTCACCTTCATATTGTTGTGTGTGTAGGTCCTGGCCAGCAGTGTACAGCTCCAAGGGGGTGCGTGGGTGGGTGCAGAGGACTCCCAGCAGTGTCCAGGCATATGAGTGGTGGGTGCAGAGGACTCCCAGCAGTGGACAGAGATATGGGGGTGGGTGCATATCACTACCAGCAGTGTCCAGACATATGAGGGGTGGGTGCAGAGGACTCCCAGCAGTGGACAGACATATGAGGGGTGGGTGCAGAGGACTCCCAGCAGTGGACAGACATATGAGGGGTGGGTGCAGAGGACTCCCATCAGTGTCCAGGCATATGAGGGGTGGTTGCAGAGGACTCCCAGCAGTGTCCAGGCATATGAGGGGTGGGTGCAGAGGACTCCCAGCAGTGGACAGAGATATGGGGGTGGGTGCATATCACTACCAGCAGTGTCCAGACATATTAGGGGTGGGTGCAGAGGACTCCCAGCAGTGTCCAGGCATATGAGGGGTGGGTGCAGAGGACTCCCAGCAGTGTCCAGGCATATGAGGGGTGGGTGCAGAGGACTCCCAGCAGTGGACAGAGATATGGGGGTGGGTGCATATCACTACCAGCAGTGTCCAGACATATGAGGGGTGGGTGCAGAGGACTCCCAGCAGTGCCCAGGCATATGAGGGGTGGGTGCAGAGAACTCCCAGCAGTGTCCAGGCATATGAGGGGTGGGTGCAGAGGACTCCCAGCAGTGGACAGAGATATGGGGGAAGGTGCATATCCCTACCAGCCGTGTCCAGGCATATGAGGGGTGGGTGCAGAGGACTCCCAGCAGTGTCCAGGCATATGAGGGGTGGGTGCAGAGGACTCCCAGCAGTGGATAGAGATATGGGGGTGGGTGCATATCACTACCAGCAGTGTCCAGACATATGAGGGGTGGGTGCAGAGGACTCCCAGCAGTGGACAGACATATGAGGGGTGGGTGCAGAGGACTCCCAGCAGTGTCCAGGCATATGAGGGATGGGTGCAGAGGACTCCCAGCAGTATCCAGGCATATGAGGGGTAGGTCCAGAGGACTCCCAGCAGTGGACAGAGATATGGGGGTGGGTGCATATCACTACCAGCAGTGTCCAGACATATGAGGGGTGGGTGCAGAGGACTCCCAGCAGTGGACAGACATAAGAGGGGTGGGTGCAGAGGACTCCCACCAGTGTCCAGGCATATGAGGGGTGGGTGCAGAGGACTCCCAGCAGTGTCCAGGCATATGAGGGGTGGGTGCAGAGGACACCCAGCAGTGTCCAGGCATATGAGGGGTGGGTGCAGAGGACTCCCAGCAGTGGACAGAGATATGGGGGTGGGTGCATATCACTACCAGCAGTCTCCAGACATATGAGGGGTGGGTGCAGAGGACTCCCAGCCGTGGACAGACATATGAGGGGTGGGTGCAGAGGACTCCCAGCAGTGGACAGACATATGAGGGGTGGGTGCAGAGGACTCCCAGCAGTTTCCAGGCATATGAGGGGTGGGTGCAGAGGACTCCCAGCAGTGTCCAGGTATATGAGGGGTGGGTGCAGAGGACTCCCAGGAGTGTCCAGGCATATGAGGGGTGGGTGCAGAGGACTCCCAGCAGTGGCCAGACATATGAGCGGTGGGTGCATAGGACCCCCAGCAGTGCCCCACTCCCAGGAGGATGGATGTCTTTCACACACTGCATGACACACCACATGTGTGTGTGAGTACATACAACACATGCATACCCACCCTGGCGGATGCCACACAATACTCACCCTGATTTAATGCCAACACACTGTATAGTCATGGAAATGCATACAAAAAAAAGTTAGCCAAAGGGAAGACACACTGTCACGCACATCACAGGAGTGATAGGAATGTCCAGGTGCTGGTCCAGCCACCCAGATGTTGTCTTTCATGGAAGGAATAGGCTTCACTGCGACTAGATACAATGGCCACAATTGTGAGTCAGATGCACAAATACCCTGCATTACACGTGCCATTTGTGTGTTAGGCTGTGATTACACACATGCATAGTGCTGAAAAGGAGCAATTGGTCTCTGATGCCATTCCTACATACCCAAAACACAAGTACAGTGACTGGCAAGGATGGCACAGACGATTCAGCAGGAGACATCAGTGAGCAGGCATGGCCATTGTTGAAGGGATCCGTCAGCCAACAAAGGATATGTTGACACAGGTCAGCACAACAATTGTGCAACTGTTTGCAGGGAACATGTCAGGTGCCACAGAGGAAGGAACACTCCTTGGGACAATGTCTTCCAATCCAAAGGAACACACACTAACAAATCATCTTTTCACAGACATTGTGATGGCACACAGATTCCATGGTCCACCTCATGACCATCATACAAAAACATTTCTCAGAACCCTAACACATTACCAGAACACCAACTTCATGGGCCTCCTCACCAACATCAAGTACCTGAAATGCAATAGTGTTGAAACTAAATGAAAATGCTTTATTCAGCACACAAAAAATATTATCTCAAAGAATACACTATTTACAAATCCCAATGGGCAGTCCATTGTTCGAGTGCAAGGGTGGACGTAGGTGAGTGTGTCCACCCCTACCTTGCCTGCACAAAGTCACCTCAAGGGTTGTCGGTCGGGGGGGGGCATCATCACTGGGAGTACCAGGCACCGCAGGGACAGGAGTGGGTTGGGTAGGTGTGGTGGGTGCAGGGCTGGACGTATCCACCACAGGGGGTGGGGCAGCTTCAAAGGTGGTGGTGAACAGCTCGCTGCACACTGCTGCCAGGGCGTCCAGAGGAACCCCTGCACAGAAGAAACTGCAGGGTCAACGGAGGGGGGGGGGTGTCTGAGGGATGGGGTGCAGCGCTCTTGGGGGAGGGTGTGGACATGGGGGGGACTTAACTCCCCTGCCCGGGGACTTCCTCGCCCGCTTGCGGGGTGGTGTCACAGTGGGGCTGAGGGACAGACTAGCCATGAAGGTCTCTTTGTCTGACAGTTGGGCAGGGGAGCTAAGGGGAGTGGATTTGGAGGAAGTGGGTTGTGAGGACTGCAGACTTCGACTGTGGTTGCGTGTCTGCCATTTGCCCCCAGACCCTGTGGGTGTGCCTACATCCCCCTGAGTGTGCGTGACAGGAGGTGTGCGCTGTGCCTTACTTGGGGGTGTGCTGGATGTGTCTGTTGGGGTGTGTGCCTGTGACTGTCTGTGTGTGCTTTGGTCAGGCATGGGAGAGGGCAGTGTGGATGGATCATGTTACACATGAACAACTGTTGACAAGTGCTGTGAGTGCCAAGGTACAATTTATGAAGGGTAAGGACTTGAATCATGTCAGTTGTCACCAGGCCATCCGTCACCTGATTACACAGTTGGCTACACATATGACCTACTGCCTGTCATCTGGAGTGGCACACATGTCCACACCCAGGACAATGCATCAGCTAATGGGCCTGCAATTGGGTGGTAAAAAAGACCAGCTGTACTGTGGGGACACCCTCATGGCAAGCCAGAATGTACACACAGATGTCAGCACACAAAGTCAAAACTGCGTTGCATCAGAACCACACACATGCAGAAAATGTCTGAGCAGGATTCTTGTTGGTAAAAAAATGACACATGCTGCAAAGCACGTACATTAAGCACTGGCCAGAATCACAGGGACACAGCACAGTGTATTTTAGTCCAGGCAATTCTCACACACAAGTCAGACCTGGAAATGAAAAATCAGGGTTGCACATGTATGCCTCTCCCGCCCCACCCCCCCCCAATACCTGAGTCAATGTGATTGATACAGATCAAGAAGTGACACCTCTTATTCAGGGTTACAACAACTGTGCTTGAAAAATTGCTTCATGTACACCACATCACCTCGTGGGGCTGGCAACACATATTTGTGACAAACAACCTTCAACAGATTGTTGTGAATAGCCACACAGGCACTGCCCAGTGTGAGTATGCACATGCGAAATGGTGTATCCCTGTCCAGTGGACACATGTAGCACACATTAGCAAAATACAAACTAGTCCAGGGAACAATGCCACAGAGGCAGACCTATGCAGAACACACAGAGAATGTGCACAGTGTTGGATGACACACATGATTAGGAGGTCAGGGTGTCTCAGGGGACTGTAGTGGGCACACTGCTCCATGGTCCTGGAATGAGCTGACTGTACCATGTTCGTCCGTCATGGCACTATGCATATCTCACACTCATGCACATCATGTCTGAGGCCACAACATTGGTGATGCATGCTGCAAGGGTGTCCAGTTGAAAGCTCACACTCCTATGTTGAGAATCAGCATCAGTGACAACAACTATGGACCCCCAACATAGTGAACAGGTCATGACACAGGCAAGGTACCGACACAAGTCACAGACCACCCTCCCACATGATGCAGAAAGCAATGTGCACTTAGATGTACTGGCACCCTAGATGACCAGGTGCAAATGTGATTACACACACACCAGGGGACACATGTCAAGGAGAGGAATGGATGAAAAAGAGCCCCAGGTGACATTTGGGAACAGGAAATGCACTGCCCATATGAACTCCGTGAGTGTATTCATGCAAAATAGCACCTCCTAAAGCTGGCAAGACATAACACGACAAAAAGTCATGTACCTACCCCCTCCTTGCTGCAGTCTCTCCTGTAACTGCCTGTCAAGCTCAGGGAAGACCACCGCCAGGACACGTTTCATCAGGGTGGTGAGGTGTCGGCGGCCGCCGTGGGCGCGAGGTGTCGATAGGTTGAGCTGGACCCAGGCAATCCGCCGGGTCCAGCACCGGATGTCCTGCCACCTCTTGCGGACCTGGGCCAGCTGGCGATCATGCCCCCCGCAGTCCTCACGGCCCTGACGACGCTGGTCCAGATCTCCCCCTTCTCGTAGGCAGTTACCTGTCAGGATGACAAAGTGACACAACATCAATACACCTGCTCCATGTCCCAGAGACACACATTAGAACATCTTTGAAATGTTGAACAGGGCATAGGATGCTGACATCAATAGCCTCATTCACAACATGAAATGGGCCTGTGTGCAAGCGCCAATGCAGTACATGCCATTGAATGTCTACCGGTGGCATGAGGGGTGCAACACACTCAATGCACATGCCACACACTGTGCAGCACATGCAACAGCAGGCTGATGGCCACGCACCCTCAGCAGACTAGACAGACACACCCAGCCACAGATCACTGGCCTGTCATTGACAACAGCGGATACAACCCTCACACTGCACATGTGCCATTTGCCAGTGGGGAGTCACAGGTGTGGTGCTAGCTCTGCAAGTCAGACACGAAGCACGGCTCACTTTTCACATCAGATGGGTAGATCTGTAGCCTCAAACATGCAGCTGTGGTGCAACACTTCACATAGACACTCAGACACATGACAAGGAACATTCACACAAATCAATGTCCATGAGGTCGTACACATCATTTGGACACTCTCACCACAGGTCCACTCAACTCATACACATCTGTGGGTACAGTCACCTGTCACACCGGGGGAACTACTGAATCACCTCAGGACAACAGGAACAAAAGCCCCCAACGATTTGCCAGGCTGAATGTGTCATGCACTATGCAGTGAAAGTCACTGTAAGCACTATGCAAGTGAGGAGTGCACACAGGAACTACATGATGCTCTGCATGAGAGCCTTAAGCATAACCCCGCCCCCCCGGGACACACTCTAAACAACATTGCATGTCAGTCCCACCTGGACACAATATTGACAGTCACACAACAGGTGCATAGGCAAAGGTAGTGGACTCAGCACTCACCTGCTCCCCTGGTCTCCCATACAGGCTGGTGTACTTTGATAGGATGACATCCAGCAGGGCCTCATTCTCCTCCTGGGTGAATGGCTGGGCCCTCTCCACAGCACGAGACATGGTACAGGGAAGCAGTGAGAGCAGTAATCTTGTCGACAGGAAAGTTGTGCAGGCAAGTGCCCTCTCATGGGTCGTGGCTGCCTTATATCTGTCTTGCTGAGGGGCATTCATTTTGAGGAGTACATAGTGATTGTTCAGAATCATTTGCATCTTACGCTTACTCCAATCCCTTTAAACATACACCAGTGACAGCATTTGCATCTTTCAAATTTTGAGCATCATGTCAAGTCAACAACGACTTTGCAACATTGTATTTTGTGGCCAACTGACTTTTCCAGGACACTTGATGGAAAAATTTGAACTGAAAACTCGGTATCCATGACAACCAGCATGCATTTAGGGCCTAAAACTTGTCCCTTATGTGTCCCCTATGTAATTTTGAAATCCACACACAGGTACGGTGCGTTTAACACGTACCCCTACGGCACCAGTTGCACAGGGCGTTTGACACGTACGTGTAGGCACTAGTTGTACACGTACGGGTACGTGTACAACTAGTGCCTACACAGATGTGTAGGCACTAGTAGTACGCGTACCTGTACGCGTACTACCAGTGCCTACACGTACGCGTACTACTAGTGCCTACACGAACGCATACTACTAGTTCCTACACGTACGTGTAGGCACTAGTAGTACGCGTATGGGTACGTGTACAACTAGTGCCTACACGTACGTGTAGGCACCGGTAGTACGCGTACGTGTAGGCACTGGTAGTACACGTACAGGTAGGCATTCCACACGCTTACAATGGTAATACAGGCGTACACATGCCAGGAATGGAGGGCTACGAGTCGCACACGGATGTCCATCATGTACTTGTCATTGCATACTGTCTTGTGCAGGCCCTAGGTGTGTTAGCCAGTGATATTGCACAGGTCATCTCATCTAGTTGCACAATTGATGTGTGATGACCTGTGGACACGTCATGTGGGATGGTGCAATATGTGGCACACATCACCTTGACATTTGCCACATGTGTGTCTGTAGTCCAACTGTGTCATGCACAGCAGTAGTGGGATGGCACAGACATCAACACCCGCACCTGTCTCCTGATGGCAGGGACAGGGACACTCCATCAACTGACAGGTCACGATCAGCGTGCCCCTTTGTGACTATGTCAGGTGTGTGTCATGTATTCACATGACCTTGATGTCAGTGTTCCGTCAACTGCATCTGCTGTTGGTGCGTCCAACATGGGTCTGTGTGGATATGGGCATGGAACACATTTACTCACACCATGCCCCATGTGGATTCCCACGGCTGTAGTGTTAGTGTGCATCAGACATCGTGCTTCCCAGGCATACATGTCTTCGTTGTCTCAATGGCTGTGTGTGTGTGTTTGTGTTGTCACGTGTTCCCCTTCATCGCAATGTGTTTGATATGTACATTTGACATTCCATGTGACCTGTGCGTGTGCTTTGCAATCATATGTCTGGATGAGATGACATCCTTCCAATGCAGCTATGTGGTTGTGTGTCACTCTGGTGATAACTGTGGCTTTTCACTCAGACTGGGCCCAAGTACATTTCAAGGCATGTCATGTAGACTTGACCAAAAACAGGTGTATCTTGGTTTTTGTAGGAGTGGCAGCAAGCTGGCATTTGTGTCCTGTATGTATTGCACCCACCAGACTCCATAGTTACCTGATATTGGCAGTGTAGCATGTGCTATGTTCATTGACATTGATGTTTCCCCACTCTCAATCTTCCTTCTTTTAAACAATGTTTTGCAGGGCACCTCCTGTCCCAAGACCAATGCCAGACTTGGGTACCATGAGGGAACGGGCTTGCATCCGCCGGTACCGATTCACTCAGCAGTTGATTGAGGACTTGACAGACAGGCTGGCAGCAGACCTCCAACCGCGACACAGGTATCCTACTGCGCTGACCCCCAAGGTGAAGGTGATGGCAGCCTTACATTTTTTTGCCACAGGTACGTTTCAATTGACCATAGGTGATGTGGGTGGGATGTCCCAGACCATGTTCAGCCGTGTCTTGCGTGATGTTTTAGCAGCCATGTTGGGACACCTCGTCAAGGGTGATTTCTATGCCCTGGGAGGGATGCCCCATGTAATTGGGTCCATTGATGGTACACATGTGGCTTTGGTACCACCACAGGCACAGGAGGTAGCCTATCGCAACCGCAAACATTACCACTCGATAAATGCCCTTGTGGTGTGTCGTGCTAACATGCTGATTTCCCATGTCTGTGCACGTTTTCCAGGATCAGCACACAATGCCTACATCATGAGGCATAGCAGGGTGCCACTAATGATGCAGCGGCTGCACAAGCATGTCTTGTTGGTGGGTATAGTCTTTTTGTCCTGTGTGTTGCGGTATCTTTGTCTCTTACGGCATCTCCTGACCCACTTCTTTACATGATGTTTCCATGTAGGAGACTCTGGCTATCCCAACATGCCATGGCTGCTGACACCTCTCCGCAACCCAAGAACAGATGCAGATGACCGATACAACAATGCACACGGGCAAACCAGGCGCGTGATTGAGAGGACGTTTGGACTCCCTTATGCCCCGGAGAAGGTCTGCAAAATCTTCCTCGTGTGCTGCATGCTGCACAACATGGCAGTTGACAAGGCAGTGCAACTCATCCTCGATCCATATGAGCAGGATCATTCACCCGTGGAGGATGATGGGCTTGGTCACGAGGCTAGTGATGAGGAGGAGGAGGATGATATCCGGAGTCATCTCATACGCAACTTCTTCTCATGATGGTGAGTGACTGGGTATGGGTGTGGAAGCTTGTAGCATTGAGTGGCATGTGTTGCAATGTGTGTGTCCAACTGAATGAATGCTAATTGACTTTGATGTGTGTTCTGATGTGTCACTCGAGTGATGATGTCATGCCACACAGTTTGGCGGAGAGACTGTCTTTCAAATGTACATGTGTCAAACATTGTTCATGTTTTGTAAATGTCCATGTGTGCGGCGATAATTGTTTTAGGTGACTTCTTGTGTGTCTGTCATTCACAGGGTTTTGCGCCTGTTGTCTGCTCGTGTCATCGTTGTCCTCCTGCTATGCCTCATGAGTATTTCAACGTGTGCTGAATCAGCGTTCCATGCACGGACATGTGGAAATGTCAGTTTGGGTAAGGATTGCAGCAAGGCTATTTGGTGGTGGTACGGGTTGGGACTGTGTGGGCCTGCTTCTGTGCTTGTTGTGGTACCATGCATACATGTATTCTCACAATGGACAAAATCACATGTAGCATCACTCCCATGACATGATAGTCACCCTTCTTGACAGTCATCTGTAGTGGAGCGTGGCGTCTGATGAAGGCATCAATGTGTGTAAAACTTGCCTCTGAAACATTGCGGATGCTACGGGTGGACATAGTGTGGGACCTCACAACAACAGACTCTATGGGGAATTGCTTCCTCTCCGTGTGCAGCAGGATATGTTTGGCTCATCCCCTTAATCTTGTGTGGCAGTTCATTGGGATTTACATCATCCGTGTTGTGAAGGTGGTGTCCAGCATATGTCCCACATGTTCTGTCAACTGACCTGTGAGTCTGTTCATATGGATGCATATCCCTTTGTGTGTGTATGTGCAATAAAGGTGTTCAGCACAATCCTAAGTGCCTCCTCTCTGTCACTGCAGCTGTCTTGCCAGTTTGCATGCGTCATCTATGGCATAATTGTCACAGATTGAGCATCTGTGTGTATGTGTCCTTCGACAACATGCATGCAGTGCTTCATGGCTAATGATCTCTATTGTGCATGTAGTCCCTGGTTGTGTAGGTATTTCTGCAGTTTGCTCCACACAACGGGGCGTGAATGCCTGATGATGTTGTGTCTCCTGTGCGCAGCTCCGCATTATGTTTCCTGATCCTGTGGCCTTAATTGTGGTTGATTGTTCATACATTTTCTCGTGGTGACCCATGAGTAGCCTGACACTCCTTCCTTTACATACACCTGTTGCACTGTGCCTTTCTGAACTCCTTGTCTTTGTGTGCTACTTTTTGCGTAAATTCTCACCCCTTCCACCTGCTGCTGCCTCACCTGCGGCACCGTCCCACCTCGCCAAACAAACCTGGGACTCCCACCCGGGCACCTCAACATGACCCATGAGCTCTACACCTTCATGATACTCTTCAAAATTGGTCTGTCTGAGCAGTATTGCAAGCCCCCCATCAGCAGCTAGAGGCCATCACGGGTGAGTATTGTGCTCCATGTCTGTATTTGGTGTTACATTGTGGACCATGTGTGTCCTCGACCAGACTCAGATCCCAGTGTATTGATGGCTGGAATTACTTCTGCACTCAGGCATACTTTGACATATCCCCACACGTATGTTGTGGACTCATGCTAAATGATGGAAACATAAAATTTGAAAAGTAGATTTTTTATTTTTGGCTCTGGGGCATGATTTGTGCAAAGAAAAAGGGGCAATGCAGGGACCATAGAATCCAAAGTTCACAGGGGGAGATGGGATCCTTGGCATTTGAAGTAATCAGAGTCCAGCCCACAGTGTTTGTCATCATTGGTCAGACTGTGACCAGCAAGTCCATGTGGCAGATGATGTCAGTCAATGAGGTGATGCTGTCGCACATAAAGGCCAGGTGCCAGACCAGGTGACCTGGGAGATGTGGATGGGCGGCTGCCTCTCATGGTCTTTTCCGTGGATGACCCACCTTCCTCGCCGGACCCTCATATGCAGGCCTTGACAATGCATGGGACGCTCCGTCGGACTAATCCTCCTCCTCCCTCCCTGTGGCTGGTGCTGGTCTTCGCCTGGTGGCACAGGGAGGGTTGCCCATGTTGTCGGCAATTCGACGGAGTGAATGGCTAATGTACCTTTGCACCGCCAGGAGCTCAGCCTGTCTTGCCTCCATACGTCCATGGTGTTCCTGTTGACTGGCGTAGAGCTCGGCCTGCTGTTTTTTTATCTCTGTGAGGGTCACCGCTACCTGGCTCAACACCCTGGTGTCCCGCCGGTATGCGGCCATGATGTCCTGTATGTGTGACATACCGGTCCCTTCAGCTGGCTGGTCAGGTTCTCGCCTCTGCCGTCCTCCACTCCCAACACCCCTGCCCACACGAGCCTGGGCTGCCGTCGTGGGCACATCGGGTCTACGGGACCCCTGAGGGATGGCAGTGGCGGGGTTGTCTGCCTCCTCCTGGGTGCCCGTTGCACCTTGTCCCTCCTGGTCAGACAGGCTCAGTTGTTCAGTGTGGGCAGGGCTCCGCGGGGTCTCCTGGGATGTGGCAGTCATGGGGGTGGTGGTTGGCACAGATGTCCCTGAACCAGATGCTGCAGGGGCTTGGATACCAGAGGGTCCAGGTTGGTCGGTGTTATCCACGGAGTGTTGAGAGGCGTCACTGCCGGTGGGGTCAGGTTCCTCACGAGCCTGTGACTGTGAATCTTCCCCCCCATTGTTGGGGAGATGTTCTTGACGTTGCCCTGTGTGTGAGAGACAGACAATGTTAATGCTGTTTCATGCAACATGCATGTTTCATACACACTCAAGTTGGCACTGTTCCTCCAGGAAGTTGTATGTGCCTGGCATTCTCCAGAATGTTCACTTGTGGATGGGTATGTTGCAGGGGACAGATTGATATGTTTTCCTGAGTCTTTGACATGTCGAATTGTGGCTTGGGTGCTTCTTCGGCTATGTATTGGTCTTGTTGTGTTGCATGTCCATTGTGACAGTGGGTGAATCCATTGCCTGTCCTGATGGTGTTTTCTTGTGTAAGGGGTGTGTGTGACAGGGCCTGCTGGTGGGTGTAGTGTGATTTGGCACTGGGGCTCCCAGGTGATGTAGCTGTCCCCCCATGGAGCATGCTGCCATGACAGTGAGTGTGAGTTCCTGTCCTAGCTATCTGACCTTGTTGTCTTGGTGTTGGTGTTTGCACTGGTCACAGGGGGGCCTTGTGCTGCCTACACCAGGGCCGAGTGTGCGCTATCTTGTCAGTACTTTCCCAATCTCTGTGCATTGCGCATGAGGGATGAGGGCAATTGTGTCTGATTAGGATTTCAAACAAGCATTTTGTGGCACCCACCCTCCCTGCATACCGGACATCCATTCTTGGGTTGGTGCTTCGTGTAGCATGGGACATATCATGGCCTTGCTTTCTCAATGGGGCATACACATGTTATTGTCATTCACATTGTTTTTGACTGTGGTTGTGGCCGGTGATGGCTTGGGGGTAGTTGGATGCATTTGGTGTAGTTGGGGTGTGGATGGCATTACCCCCCTGTTACGTAAGTTGTTGGTGTACTCACCAGGCTCCGGGAGTCCTTGGAGTCCATGTACTCCCACCGGCGGAAGCGTGCACATCACCTTCTCCTCCCAGGGATGGTAATGTACTGGTCTGCGGGGCGCCCCACCTCCAGTGATGTTGCTCCTGGCGTGCTCCTCTCTCATTTTCCTCTTGACAGCCCTCCGCAGATCGTACCACCTGGTTTGGCAATCATTCCTGGTCCTTCTGATGGGTGCAACAGCATTCACCCTATCGATGATCCTCTGCCACAGGGTTGATTTTTCAGCTATGCTGGTCTGTCTAACCAATGTTCCAAACAGCTGTGGCTCGACTCTGATAACTTCATTGACAAGGATCTCCAGCTCCTCCCTTGTGAATTTAGGATTCTTGTCTGTGGGCATGGTGTGGGGTGAGGGTGTGGATGGTTGTGGGTGTGTGTGTGTGAATGTGACAGTGTGGGTCTGAATGTGAAGAGGGGGTATGTGTGAAGGAGGTTGTGTGAATGTGTGTAAGTTAAGGTGGATGGGTGCAGTTGTTTGTGTGGTGTTTCTCAGCAGTGGGTCTGTTGCAAAGGCTCATGGTTTGTGTGTGTGGGCCCTTTTTATTGGTCAATTTGTGGGTGGGGCTCAGTTTGAATTTTTGGTGGGTGTGTATAAAGGGTGGTTGTGAGTTTGCCCCTCTGTTTGCCTGTTTGGTTGTGTCCAGGTCAGTCCTTTCCATTTTTGGTGCAGTGTAGACGTGTTTTGTGGTGTTGTGCGAGTCGAATGGACACTCCTTGTGCTGTTTTACAGTGTCCGTGGTTCAGTACGGTACAGGGGTACGAGTCGTACAGGCACACCACCCCCATGCGTTGTGTATGTACGGTGCGTACCCCGCCATTGCTAGGTGTGGTGCGTACACCGCCATCGCATATGTGCGGTGCGTACCCCGCCATTGCTGGGTACGTGCATACCCCGCCATCGCCTATGTGCGGTGCGTACCCGCCATTGCTAGGTACGGTGCGTACCCCGCCATCGCTTATGTACGGTGATTACCCCGCCATTGCTAGGTACGGTGCGTACCCCGCCATCGCTTATGTACGGTGCGTACCCCGCCATTGCTGGGTATGGTGCGTACCCCGCCATCGCTTATGTACGGTGCGTACCCCGCCATTGCTGGGTACGGTGCGTACCCCGCCATCGCTTATGTGCGGTGCGTACCCTGCCATTGCTGGGTACGGTGCGTACCCCGCCATCGTTTATGTGCGGTGCGTACCCGCCATTGCTGGGTACGGTGCGTACACCGGCATCGCTTATGTACGGTGCGTACCCCGCCATTGCTAGGTACGGTGCGTACCCCGCCATCGCTTATGTGCGGTGCGTACCCGCCATTGCTGGGTATGGTGCGTACCCCGCCATCGCTTATGTGCGGTGCGTACCCGCCATTGCTGGGTACGGTGCGTACACCGACATCGCTTATGTGGAAGTCAATCCCCGTGTACGAGACGAACGTTTTCCTTACAAATCGTAATTCGGTAACCCGGTCCGGATCGTATTTGTACGTTCGGAATCTATTTTTACAAATTGTATGTACAAGTGTCCGGGTCCGGGTCGTACTACTTTTCCAGACTCGAATTCGTAAGGATGGGGCGGATTTGTATGTAGTTTTCACAAACGAATCGTACTTCATAGGTCGGACGGAACTCGTACGATTCGTATGTAAAAATTTACAGATACGAGTCGTACGGGGGAATAAAATACAGGATTGGAGTTGGCCCCCTATTAGGCAAAAGGTGAGAATGACCAGGCTGATTTTTATTTATAAGTCCGGCACTGCTGTATAGTCAAAGAGAGGTCTTTTTAATTTGCGCTGTGTGTAACCGAATTTGAGTTTTTTTTAAAGTTGCATACAGTTGTTTTCAGCTTTTAAACATACCAAGTAGTTGATGGAAGTCCTTTTCCTTTTGGTGAGGATTTGGACTCTGGCAGGGACATGTAGAGGCTCCATTTTCACACAGTCCTGCTCTAGTGTTCCAGAGGATTTAGATGAGTCCCTCCTATATTAAGAAGCCGGAGGCGTGGACGCTCTAACTATCAGGCAAAAGGTCAGAATGACCAGGCTGCATTTTTATTTTTAAGTCTGGCACTGCTGTATAGGGAAAGATGGGCCTTTTAAATTTGAGCTGTGTTTAACTGAATTTGAGTTTGTTTTTAAAGTTGCTTACAGTTGTTTTTAGCTTTTAAAACATACAAAGTATTTTAAGGAAGTCCTCTTTCTTTTGGTGAGGATTTGGGCTCTGATCGGCACACGTAGAAGCGCCATTTTAACACTCGGTACAAAGTATCGAATTCGGATCTCCAGGATGATTTAATATCCTCTAGAGCTGTATTGACAGAGGATGTCGCTACAGATGACATCATAGTCAGCAAGTTGCACTCTTATGCGTCCGATGTGGTAGCGCCGAAATGAACCATCCAGGAATAGAAGACATACCCTTTGGGCACGCTGGTTCGCCCGTGAACTTGCCTTAGAAAGGAAAGCCTGTAAAAAACTAGAAAGATCCTGGGGATGACACTATAAAGAGGAGATCAAGTTGCAATATGAACAAGCCCTGAATGCTTACCATAAAAATGCAAGGCTTGCAAGTGGCACTTTTTACAATCAAAGGATTAAGGATGCAAACAATAGATGCAAAGTGATTTTTTTTAAATTGCCTACGATTTTACAGATCCCAAGGTGACAGCCCCACCTTGTGATGTCGACATGAATTTATGTATGAGTGATTTTTATGATGGCAAACTTACAAGGTTTCAGTCAAATTTATTGAGGTAAATGTACGGCAGAGTCTTCCAAACTAGTACACAATCCAGTGATGCCTACTGCAAATAGTAGGCATGAATAACTTCTACGGCCCTGTGAAGAGGAGCTGAAGGACTGCTTCCGAAGGAGCACGCCGGGCTCTCCTTTGGGCCGGTACCCTCCGCATATTTTGAGTTTTTAGACATTTTAATTTTTTCTCTCTAGCACCCTCAAAATATACCTTGGCCCTTTAAAGGGTATTCAAGCTCAAGGCCCATGCTGCTAGAGCAGTCTCAAGAACTTGGCAATCTGAGCACATCACCCCAGTTCACACCACTCTGCAATGGACTGCTTTCAAAACTAGCTCTGCATACAAACCGTCTTACTTCAGTGTGCAGCTACCTACTAGCAGGATTAAAAACTTGCCATCTCAAGTGGTGCTCACTCCCTTTGCAGTGTGGATGTGTTTCAGTGTGAGGCTATTATTTTCAGAAAATCAAATAATCAAATACATTAAGGAAATGCTTGTCTGGGAGGGTGCCCGAAGTATGGACCTCGATTCCCCTTTCTATCTCAACAAAACATTCATATGAGACTTTCCATGAAATGACTAGTCTTTTAGCACCATCTTTATCAATGGCGGTACCAGTTTGTTGGATGTACTGCCATGAGTAGCCACTGTGCTGTTGTCTCTGTGAATAGTGCTTGCTGCAGTTTGTTGTTGGAGCAAATGTATGATGGTACAAAACATCTGCTCAAGGAGAGGAGAGGACTCTACTGACTTGGTCTGCACTTATTCTCGGGGACATTCTTAGGATCCAATGGATTATCACAAAGGACAACCCTCTACATTGTGTACAAACTGCATGTTTTACAAACGACAGAGCATATTCACAAGCAGACTTTTTCTGACGCTTCGGTGGCGTTGCTCGCAACCCAATCTTTACAAGGTGGCCTTAAGCCACTTAATGTGGCTTAAGGCCACCTTGTAAATATGCCCCTTACTACAGCAGTCCGCTGCGGCAAAGGGGCGGGCGATGGGTGTTACAGTGGGCATTCCACCGCAACAGCTATTGATTTTTGACACAGCCCAATATTTACAAGGTATGGGGCAGCGCCAAAAATAAGACCAGGAAATATCTGGTCCTAAACAGACGATATGAGGAGAAATGTTTTATTTCTCCTCGTATTTTGCTCTTTCCATGTGTGCTGCATTCCGTAGCAAACATAGAAACAGCAAATCACCCGTAAATATTGTTTATTGTTTATGTGCAGGAAGGGACACCCTCCTGCACAGAAACAATCACACCTGCAGTGCAGGCACACTTGCAACATGGCGCATGGGTGCCTGCGCCTCCACTAGGCAGCTTTTTCAGTGCCAGCCCTAGGGGAAACACAAGGGTGCACCTTATTTTTGTAAGTTCGGTGCATCCCTGTGTATAAAAACGCCAGAGCGCGTTAGCAATTTTGAAGTAACACCACGCGCCGACATTTGTTTCTAAATAACCCCCCACATGTTTGCATGTAAAGAAAGGTCTTTTTGTGTTCAAAAGTTACAATTATGGACATCCTTTTAGTGCAATCTAGCCATGTTGTTGCATCTTTTCAGATGTTCAATTTTTTGCAAAGCACATACTTGGTGCATCCATTTAACATGTGCCTTCGGTCACTATCTTGGCCCACTGAGGATGAAAACTGTGGCTCAGTCAAATACTTCCATAATTTCACTCAATGGAAAACATATTGGTCGAGTGTTTTAATAAAACGTGGCTTTAGAACCTTCTTTTTTTACACTCCAGACTATACATGCACTATAAAATAAAAAGAGTTTAGAAATGTTGGTATTAATCCTGAAAGCTGAGTGAATACGTAAGCATGATACTAGTCGTTCCATTTAACAATAAAGTAAAAAAAAATACAAATCAGTCTGACAATGAAAACTACACATGTGCAAGTTTTGAACTGGCAGTGTTATACTTTTGGCAGAGAATGCCTACTGGTAGGATTACATTTATCTAAGAAAGTCCTAAACCACATTGTTGCCCAAGTTTACTGTTAATCTGATGTGACGACGGCTCTCGGAGAAATACTGGCTGTTTTGTCAGACGTCAGGAAAGAAATATTTTCCATTGCATAATACTCGCTCACATTACATTGTAAATGTTCACAGTAATCCTGCACGTAAACTAATTAATCAGAAAAAGGCGAATTTCGGTTGATGGATGCAATGTGTTATCTTCTGCATGGGGTACTGCATCCCACAATTCTATCAAAAAATAAATCTTATTAAAATTCATAAACCAGCCAACCAGGCATTTACAATATCACCTCAAGAATAATAAAGTGCTGGGTAACATAGGTAGGATACAAAGGAATGTATAAATAAATGCAAATTGATGATTTCTTAAGGGAATAATGTGAAGAGAGACACAATGGTTCTAAATGGCCTAAAAGGTCCAGGATAAGAAAACCTTTAAAAAGTAAACGTTTAAATAAAGGTTTTTTAAAATAAATTTTGAAAAGAGAGAGTGATAGTTAATATAGAACAGGGACAAGAAGGTCAAGGTATAACAGATATTTATTATACAATGAAATAAATTCAGATGCTCACATATTCAGTGACAGTAAGCGTGACAAAAACGGTGAAAGTGAACTTTAAAAGAAAACATCGCATTGACAACAGGAATTGAACCACTTTCTTTTAGACTTAATATGAGGGGTTCATGTTGTGAGCGGTCGACGACGTTTCGAACTCAGTTAGTTGAGTTCATCTTCAGGACAAAAATGAGCATCTATAATTGTCAGTGTAGATATAAGGTAGAATTTTGGATTTTTACTGATCACGAGAGAATCAAATGCAAGTTACTGCTTCAAAGTAGGGCCCTTTGTCATTGCAGGAGGCTTGGGAAACGATCTTAAATCATTTTACCGGGACCTCAGGGATTCAGGTGCCGGGCGGATTTAGTAATTTGTCCGATCAGATTGCAATGAATGCGAGCCTCCCGGTAAACAGGTCCTGTTCAAGTGCTGCTAGCGCTGGAACTGAGCAAAAGATCCTGAAGATGAACTCAACTAACTGAGTTCGAAACGTCGTCGACCGCTCACAACATGAACCCCTCATATTAAGTCTAAAAGAAAGTGGTTCAATTCCTGTTGTCAATGCGATGTTTTCTTTTAAAGTTCACTTTCACCGTTTTTGTCACGCTTACTGTCACTGAATATGTGAGCATCTGAATTTATTTCATTGTATAATAAATATCTGTTATACCTTGACCTTCTTGTCCCTGTTCTATATTAACTATCACTCTCTCTTTTCAAAATTTATTTTAAAAAACCTTTATTTAAACGTTTACTTTTTAAAGGTTTTCTTATCCTGGACCTTTTAGGCCATTTAGAACCATTGTGTCTCTCTTCACATTGTACCACCCCAGGTTCGTATATTGGGGTTCCCTTGTTTCCTATCAAACACTTCTTAAGGGAATAGCCACAATTTAGAATATGTTCTGGTGGATCGCTCAGCATTAGTCTATAATTCACTAACACTCATTGGTGTTTATTCGCCAAAATGCCACGGGTAGCGGAAGTGACATCATCCAATCCTTTAGCCACTGATAACATCACAGGAAGTTACATTACACTTTGACCTTGATGATGTTGGCAACGGTGTTGCCACATTACCTTTGACATAGTGGTATTAAGGTAGTGACACTGCTGAACTCAAAAAAGCGACAATAAATGAAAGATTAAACATTAAGTGCAAGATAAATACAATAATGGAAAATACTGCAACTGGTTTTTAAAGCAGATACAAATCCATTTTTGTACCACATATATGTGTACCTATATATATCAAATATATCTACCCATCTATTTTTTTACGACATATCCACACACACACACACAGACACACACGTATGCACGCACACACAAACGTATGTGGTACAAAAATCGATTTTTATCTGGTACTGGACCCAACTGTGAGGGTTAAGGCCTTTTGCTCCCAATGTCCTGGGTCTTGGCCTCCTAGGGGTACTGAGCAACTGAGCTAAGTACTCATTCAGCGCTTGACTCTCAGAAGTAGCAAAGGTAGAGCAGTCTTAGGCTTCTAGGGTGAGCACAGACTCAGAAGCAGCATTAAATATTTGCCCAGTCAAAAACTTGCTTTTATGAAAAATGAGTATTTATATACAACCACAAAGTAAAATATAGCATACACAAACAATGCATGCAGTCCCCTGAGATCAGGGCTCTAGTTTTTGATATAGAGAGGTCCCTGAGTCCCCCTTCCTTCTCGCTAGCAATATGGTAATTCCCCATTCATTATAGGCAACATTCAGGTTAAGCCTCACTAGTAGTCCAAGTCTCAGGAGTCCCACTCCAACTCTTCAAAATGTCAAAAGTATACCAGCTCCTGAAGTGCTATCCAGTAGAACAAGTTCCCTGGGTCCTTCGGCCCTAACATCAGTCTTACTTACTCCTGCAGGGGTTGTGCTACTAGAGTCGCCGGAAGCATTTCTCCCAGATGTTGCAGAGGGCTCCAGTGGCTACTGAAGGGGAGCAGCACTCTTGGATCTACAGGAGCAGCAGCTGGGTGTCAACAGTGCTTGCTTCTGTGAGATGGTAAGTTCCTCTGATCCATCTTACAGGTGGGGGTATGATCGCTTGGGTTCCAATCATCAGTCGAAGCTTCATCATGCACATGTCACTATGGCATCCTCTCCTCTCGACAATGACTGGACCAGGCAACATCCCTTGTTCTTCACATTGGCACCCTTTGGCATATGGAGTCAATGAACGAACTGCCATGCCAATGATCTACATTACAGTTATTTCCTCTTCACGTCAGCCTCCTGGGGTATACGGGGTCACTAACTTCACTTAACACACTGGCCACTGCCCGATTGACTCAGCAGCCTCATTCACGATGGTCCCCTCTGGTATATAGGGTCGCCGACTTGAATCTGCGCATGGGCAACAACCCGATTGGTGTAGTAGCTGTCTTCTCACACCTCGCTACAGGGAATCCACTCAAATTGATCCCCAACTGGACCTTGATCCCTCCAAGAGCTCTCCTTTCGTCACAGGGCACACTGGTATTGACATGCAGACAGGCACTGGCGCAATCAATTTCAGGGGCAGCTGGTCTTGGATTTCCCTGGGTAACCCGTACTGACAGGCCTTGACCCCAGTACTTGTCATGAGCAGAAGTATTGCACAGGTTCTCCTCCTTGGACAGCTAGACCGGCTGCTTGACAGTTGACAATTTGGGGGCCTTGAGCTCCCCATCCTATAGCCCATTTACAGACACCAAATGTGATTAAGTGTCTGAGTCTTTGAGGTTTGTATTGGGAGCCTTCTTCCGTTTGAAGTGCCCACTCCTCTGCCTTTCCCTTCCTCAAGAAAACAGTCTGTCACAGCAGGAGTGACTCCACAAACACAGGTCATGGGATTATTTAGAGGTTCACACATGGATGTCAGCCACAGTGACATGTGCATCTAAAGGTTACCCCAGTATCCCAGCCCTACACTTTATGATTTTCTTACCAGCCCCATCTCTTTCCTTAGATATGCCCAGGCCCCTTTCCAGTGACCTCTCCTGAATCAATGAGCACCCTTTAAAGTGTACTGGAGATCCTGGCTCTTCTTCCTCTAATGTGTGCTCCACACAACTCTCAGGAATGCAGTTATCTACAAATCTGTTTGGGAGAAATCCTCTACTTCCCTAATGCTTATCTAGTCAACCCAGAGTTTTTAATGTATTGTGCCATTCACATGACCACATACACACAGCACACACATACAACCACACGCATGATGCACAGTGCAGCATATTATCTAGATGTAGGCCAGGGTTGAGTTAAAAACGCAGTAGCAGAACTTCACATGAGTGAGCCTGTAGGCATCATTCTAGTGACATAGGTAAAAAGTCCTTTTCACTCTTTCTGATTACTACATGGTATGCTGCCACCACTGCACTTGTGCCACCTAACTCCAGGCAAAGGACCTTTAACCACTTTGAGAGTAGCGCTTTCTGCACCCTTCTCGGTCCACCAAGATTGCAATTTGTGAGACAATCCTATGTCATGATGCACACATGTGATCTGTGTTCTCCCATGACAACAAAAATCAGCAACAGGAATCTCGATAACATTGCAGCAGGGGCACTCAGGGCAGGGGTGTACGTCCGTCACCATGAGATGGACTTTTCTGTCCCAACAACTTGAGCAGTGAAAGGGTTTTACACAGTATAGGAGGTATATTGAAAATCTAAAGATCTAAAGATTAATGCAATTAATTAACTCTATTTGAGTAGATATTGTTTTACATCATGCATTTGCAAAAAGTCAGTGGTGAAGTAGTGTGGCTACTGGCCTTCGGTTTGGTCGCAGGACCTGGTATGTCCCTGTGTTTTTTTATTGTTGCATTTTTAATGGCTCACAGCAAGGCCAATCTGGCCTCACTGGGCATCCGCCATTTCCCCGGTAGTGGGATCAGTTTTGTAAGTGGGGGCCGGTTTTGTAGCAGTGTCGCACTTTTAAAAGCACTGCAAAGTTCTTGTATAACCGGCAGTTTTCAGGCAACAATAAAAGTGTCAAGATAACTCTAGTGATTCATTTTCATTCTGGAGAGAGATGGGAGTCTTGTCTAGTGGCAGTTTTGACTCATCTAAGGTAGTGCAAAGGGTTAATATGCCTGCTGCAAAAACGTGTACCATGCGTGTCAAAGAGCAGTATTTTATATGCATAACACAGTGGGTTACTGCTTTTGTTACAGAGGTCCTTTTATTACTGTGTAGTTCCAGAGTTACAATCGTAATCTAGCACAGTGAGCAATGAACTGCCATCCATGGGCCCGATTCACAGAACTAACTTAAGACAAAATCCTAAACTTACTACCATTTTCGTATTCACAGAAGGCACTTACTCATTTTGGTATTCACAGAAGACACTTACTCACTTCGGTATTCACAGAAGTTAGGAGTCCTAACTTTAGGACTCTTAAATGCCTTCTGTGAATACCGAAAGTCTTAAAATTAGGATTTTTCTCAGTTTAGGAGTCCTAAAGTTAGGACTCCTAACTTTACTACTACTAAACTGAGAAAAATCCTAATTTTAAGGCTTTCGGTATTCACAGAAGGCATTTAGGAGTCCTAAAGTTAGGAGTCCTAACTTTACTACTACTAAATTGAGAAAAATCCTTATTTTAAGACTTTCGGTATTCACAGAAGGTATTTAGGAGTCCTAAAGTTAGGAGTCCTAACTATACTACTACTAAACTGAGAAAAATCCTTATTTTAAGGCTTTCGGTGTTCACAGAAGGCATTTAGGAGTCCTAAAGTTAGGAGTCCTAACTTTACTACTATTAAATTGAGAAAAATCCTAATTTTAAGACTTTCGGTATTCACAGAAAGCATTTAGGAGTCCTAAAGTTAGGAGTCCTAACTATACTAATACTAAACTGAGAAAAATCCTAATTTTAAGACTTTCGGTATTCACAGAAGGCATTTAGGAGTCCTAAACTTAGGACTCCTAACTTCTGTGAATACCGAAATGAGTAAGTGCCTTCTGTGAATACCAAAATGAGTAAGTGCCTTCTGTGAATACCAAAATGGTAGTAAGTTTAGGATTTTGTCTTAAGTCAGTTCTGTGAATCGGGCCCAAAGAGTTGCTGCAAACTGCATGGTACAGTTTATAAAGTTATGTTTTTTTCTCAGTCTTTTTTGATCTTGATGTTGCTTGATGTTTGGGTAGAAAATCATTAAACTGAACCCTAACCACTTTGTTATGTTCTGAATCCTGAGTTTGTGCATCTCCAGACCGACCACAGAAGCATTTTGCCCTAGGTAAAAATGCCTACCAGCATGTATGACGTGAACCTTGTGGTCCGCTTTGCCTTTTGAAACATTTTCAGAATCCTGATTTACATACGCATCATTCATTGTCTCTGTAAGTGTGTGTGATGTAAAGAGCTCAACTCCATAAACAGGTATGAGGGGGCGCTATAACAGGAATGGAATGCATGTGGAGAGATGATAGGAACTGTTGGATGGTGCTAAACGAGGGACTCATGGAAAAGCCACAACAAAGACTGGCATATCCTGGTGCACAGTAAGGTCATCGTTTACTATGCTTTAAAAGCTAATACAATCAAATACATAACGACAAATGGGTTGTAGAATGTACCATTCTTTCCCAAATGTTCTTAGGGGAGAACCCCCCCCAAAGCCCCACTTCGTAGTGGTCAGGCTCACTTGCTGCACTCACTATGCACTGTGCAAAGGCTGGTCTGACAAAACTTTCCAGGGCTGCTTTGGGTTCTCAATCAGGCCCTGGCTCACAGACCCTGTTTTGGGATCTGCAGTCCCATTAAATCCTGTACCCTTGTTGGGTATCTCAGGAAGAGTTCACTAGATCAATGAACCCTCATGGGTTGGCCTGTCAGAGTCCAGGTCCCCTTTGCCTTTGTCCTGGCATCCACAAACCTGGACAGGGGTCTGCAAATCCCACAACAAAAAGTGGATTTTGTTTTTTTTTTAACTTAATTCTGGATTCTTTTTGACCCCCCTCGCCCCCACCTGAGCCAGGGGGGCATAATATACTCACCCTGCTCCCTTATGGCTGTTCCAGGTTTTCTTACGAAACTGTGGACCAAGTTTTTGTATTCAGTAATGGCGTACACAACATTTTCTCCATGTTGCATCAGGCCATTCATAAAGTTTTTGGTCTGTGGCTCCATTTTAAGGTTTGTGGTCCCAAAATGGATAACAGGAGAAAGATTTCCCTTGTTCAATCAGATGTGCTTATTTTTCAAAATGCGGTCCTAAGGATGATCCACAAAGCTAGTTTTGCAGATTATGCATGAATTAACAGTCCAGATATTTCAGTACAGATTGGTTAAATTTGAGGCTTAAAAAAAATGCTTTTCTAATGTTAATTTCTCAGGATATTCTGAATGGATTTACACCAAAGCAATCAAAGGCACTTCCTGGAGTAAAGTTCTGCTTTTATGCCAAGTGTGGTCTAATTCTGCTGCAGCCTGAAAGGTTTTAAAGTGTCTATTAATTACACCAAACATCATGCACTAGAGTCATTTATTAAAACAAAGTTCATCACAATTGAGCCACCATTAAGGCTCACCCAAGGTTATTTTTCATGTAAATCATGAATTTCTATTCAAGGTACATCCAGCCCTCGTGGTCTGAATGCTATTCTGCACTCAGAGCTTGTAGTTTGCAGGCCAAGGCGGCTATGAAAAGCATGACCTTAACTCTCTTGTCCATTGTTGCTCAGTCTGGAATTCAGTGTTGGAGACCCATGACTCCACCGCTCGCCGTCTGCAGTGCCCAGCTCCATATCAAGGGAGGTATTCCTAGGATGAGGTTTGCCATTTGTGCAAGAAATCCAGTCCCCGCCAAGGGAGCATCTACTCCCAGTGTTGGACCTTCTCCTTTATTTCGGCCTCTTCCTCGTCTCCATCGCCACTATTCTTGCATGGGGGCACGCTGCCTTTTAGCTCTGAAAAAAAGGTTGTGGCATGCTGGCGTGCTACCAGATCGCTGGTGGTGCACTGTAAAACAGTGCTACCGCTAGTAACATTTCCCAAAAACCTCCCCAAATTCTCAAGAAAGAGAGGTAACTGGCACTCAAAGTCAGGGGGTTACATCCTATTTATTCCTTTAGACCACCTCAAACATTGGACCACCAGAGAGACGCGTTTCGGCAGGAACACTGCCTTTCTCAATCTGAAGTGCACCATGTTGGTGCTCTATTTAAACAATAAAATTGATAGCCACAAACGATGCAGTATTTTTGAGTGAGTCAACAAACATGTATAGTTGCTGTAATGGACCACCCCATTAAAACCATAAGACACCACTGTAACTCCCCGTATATTGTGAAAGCACAATTGATGCTCATCTCAAGCTTATCTATAAGTAAGAATTTGATATAGCAATATAGGTCTGGCCATCGTTACCATCATGACTTTAATCTACAATTGTCATAAGTACTAATTATGAAATTAAGTGAATGTCACACATCGTGTCCATTATGTGTTCTTAAGCAGCTATATTGTGGATGTGGCTCTATGGGCCCACTAAGGCAGAACTTCGAGGTCTAATAATTAATGAGTTTGTGACCGGAAATCAATTTGTGACCAAAATGTTTAAAATCCGGAATAATTTAATCCCAATAGATATGTTTGACAGGGGTGGCAATACGTCAAATATTGCATGTTCCAATGAATTGAAAAGCTCTAAGCAAACCTTGTTAAAACAACCGGTAAACTCAGACAATTTATGTCTGTTGAAACTACGAGTCTGTCATCCATGTTAGTCACTTTGTAGTTATCACGTGTCACGGAACTGGAAATGTGTTAAAAAGAGATTGTAAAACTTTATTGAACCGTTGGTGAGAAAGCTTGCAGGTCAGGGAAAACGCTTCCGATAGAGGCTGATGAATATAGAACATTAGCTCTACACATGGCGTCGTCATCCTTTTTTTGCGAGGTTGCAGATACTGTAAAAACATGGTTGGGGGAGCCCTGACCTCTTGTGATTTAGCAGATACACTGCTAGAAATGTTTTACACTGCAGTTAATATCGCACTTTAAAGTTTAGTGTATATACTGCATATAATTGTATGATAACTACCTCCGTGCCTTATGCTTGATTCCGGACTGTGCCTCTGCATTTCTTCTTCGGCCTGAGTCCTGATTGTATCTCAGAATTTCTACCATTCAACCATGCGCCCACCTTACCCCACCCGGAACTCGAATCTTGTGCGCTACGGACCAAACTCCTGGTCCATTAACTACCCAGACTAAAATGACCAGTAATGCAAAAAAGAACTTCAAGCATAGAATTCTAAAACAAAACCCGGAAACACTCATTGTAGATAACTACCACACAGCGACCAATGGCAACACGAAAATTAACTTCATTTTCTACACAAATCGCCCGGCTAAATGGAAAAACACCTTCTCTCTTCACCTTCAAGTCGCCAAGTCAGTAATCATTCCCTATGATGAAAAAATCTCCACTACCATCTCCCCGACCTTCAAAGGGGAACTCACCATCTCCATCTACAGAACTAGAACCATTCTCATACAGGCCACCGACGCGCACCTCACCACTTTTGACCACCACTTCCCCACACTTCTTTCCTCGTTAACTCAACTGAGCCGTCAAACCATATCTCCCCAACCCACTATCACCCTTACTAATAACGTGGAACTGATCCCATCTCCCTGCCCTGAAGAACCTCTCTCCAACTCATGGACATCCACCATCACTCACTATACCCCTATCATTACTCTCCGACGCCAAATACCCACAACTATTACATCTACTGAGCACACCAGGAACAACAAATTCCAAATTCAAAATTAACAAACACCACAAGACCGATCTAGATCTTGACAACTCGGACTCTAACCTCTGCCCTCCCGTGACCGAAATCCCCACAGGCACTCTCCGCTCGACCCGTGATAATCTGAACCCTCCCTCACAAACTACCTCTTCCTCCAACACAGACCCTTTTCCCCTGACCCTTACTTCCCCCATGTCCAACGTCATCTCCAATCCAGTGGTCTCTCTCCCCCCTACTACCAATGCACACTCCCCGCCGATGTCCCACATCCACAGACACAACCGGCCTCCACCGATTACCTCACTGACAACCCCCGCGACATCCCCATGGCCAACGTCGTCACCAATCCTTTAAACTCGTTCCCCCCTATTATCACTATACGCTCCCCCTCCGCCGTCGCACACCCACATACACAACCTGCCTCCACCGCTAATCTCATTGACATTCCCCGGAAATCTGACTTCTTACCTAGAATTTCTCTCCCTCCTCACTTGGACAGTAGACCCTCTACTCCTCCTTTGAACCCCTTGAATGGGAGCATTACTAATCCGGCTCCCCGCGTCCAACCTCTCCCCTCTCCTAACCCCACTGATTCTGTCCAATCCCCGACCCCTGTTCACTCTCCCTCCAAAGACCCAAGTCATTCTCGGCCCCTGCCTAAAATCTTAAACTTTTTCAGCTCAATAGCACAGCAAGTGAACAGAATGGAGCTGAAAATTAACTCCCTTGCTGCTGATTTCTTATACTTACAACAAGATCTTCTCAACAGGACCAAGCCGCCGTGCTCCCTCTCCCCGGGTAGATTTCCTCCCACCCCACTCAATACCGCTCCCTTGGCCCCTCAGTGCACCCCTCGTCCCTCCAGTCCATCAGCGAGTTAGGCACTTCGACCCAACCGGGATCGCCAACCCTTTTCGATACCGAAACCTGATGAGATCAACGACTCTTACCTCACTTTGAGCCAGAAGTCAGCCCCTTTCCCCATCCCTGTTATAATCGGCACTAACAGAACCCCTAAAAATGTCCACTCGCCTAGACCTCCTACTCAATACTCCTCTATCCACATTACTCCCCCCATCATCGAGGCTCCCTGTCCTCTCTCTTGCATGCTCCTCAACTGCAGATCAGCAGTACAACACGCCACAGACATTGCTGAAGCTCTACTCACTGAAGAAATTGACATCGCTTTCCTCACTGAATCCTGGCTCAATGTCCACTCCACACCCATTCTTGACATTCTCACCCCTCCATGGTACACCATCATCAGACAAGACAGACCGATCAAAACGGGGGGAGGACTAGCCATCATCCACAAGGCAGGAATGCAGATTACCAAACTTAAACCTGCAGAATACCTATTGTTTGAATACCTGGGTGTCGAAGTCAATGCCAAGGGCACCTCACCCATCAAATTCCACACCATCTACCATCCTCCTGGAGAGCGTACCCTTTTCCCCGAAGAACTAACAGACCTAATATCACGGTTCTCCATGACAGACACTAAAGACGTGTTCCTGGGTGACCTCAATATCCACTGGAACGATCCAGAAGACTCCACTGCCCAGAACCTACATGAAATATATAACCTCAAACAACTCTGCAGTAAACCAACTCACATCAAAGGTGCAACACTGGATGCGATCATTACCAACAATGATCTGGTCTCTCTAAGAGCGATTTCTCCCATTGACTGGTCCGACCACCACCTCATTCTGTTCAAGATTGATGCACTTGTCTTCCACCAACCTATTTGTGATAACAAACCTAAACACTGGACCAGAAATATCAAAGCAATCCCTTTATCCGAACTCGAATCCAAGATTCATGCCCATCTTCAACTCCAACCCTCATCATCGACGGCTGATGACCTCACTACACACTTTAACTCAAAAATGACAGAGGTTCTAGACCAAGTAGCTCCTCTCAAACTCAAACAATTGAGGCGAACCAAATCTAAACCCTGGTTCAACGTGGATCTGAATGAGGAAAGGCGTCAACTCAGACAAACGGAAAGGTCTTGGAGACTAAACCCCTCGACCTTACACCTAGCGCAACTTAGATCTGCTCGGCAAGCATACAAAAAACACATTTTCAGTGAAAAGGCGTCTTTCTTCCGCAGCCAACTAGATCTAACAAAAAACATACAGAGAGAACTCTTCAACATTGTCAAAAGCCAAACTAACTGCACTCCCTCTCAAGAAATCAAAACCACCAATGAACGTTGTGAAGAAATTGCCACCTTCTTCACTAATAAAGTCTCGAAAATTGATCAATCCTTCATCCAAACCTCTAACCCTCCCCCCCTCTTAACCTGCCTCACTCTAACCACCCCTGATCATTCAGAAAGAGTTCTTACCAAGGACAATCAGGTCTGCCTCCAGCTAAAAAACAATGCGCATTGGTCCGACTTTGAGCTAATGTCGGAAAATTAGGTTTTCAGTATAATTTCTAACCTAAAACCTTCCTCCCACACTATGGACCCCATCCCATCCACAATCATAAAAGAACTTAACCACACCATTTCCCCTTTCTGGACAAAAATCATCAACGCCTCTCTCACCTCAGGCTGTGTCCCAGACTCCCTTCAACTTGGACAAATCACACCCATTCTCAAAAAACCAGGGGCCGACCCTAATGATCTCAACAACCTCAGACCTATCTCCAACCTCCCATTCCTTGCAAAAACATTGGAGAAATGCGTTCTCCACCAACTCAACAAACACATTGATGAGTTCAACCTCCTCTACACCTTTCAATCAGGATTCAGGAAAGGCTGTAGCACGGAAACAGCTATGCTCAACATCTCTGACGATATTCACAAGGCTTTAGATGAAGGTGATGCCTGCCTACTCATCCTTATTGACCTATCTGCGGCATTCGACACAGTAAATCATCCTGAGGATGCCCAGAGCCCGGTCCTGGGTGGGCGCGGTGGAGACGCAGCCTGACTCCTCGGTCTCCGTCAAGCTCGACCAGGTCTTGGCTGCCATTGAGCATTCCAGAGTCTCAATGGAGGAGCGACTCGGAACGCTGGCGACGGACGTCAGCCTTATCCGTGATGACCATCGGAAACTGGTGGATAGAGTGAAGGACGGGGAGAAGAAAATGGAGGACGTACAGCCAACGCTCGACAAGCACCAGCAAACTCTCCAGGAGGTGCTGCATCGCCTCACCATTATCGAGGAACGGGCGGACGATTTAGAAGGGCGCTCACGGCGCTGCAACATTCGCGTAATAGGGCTGCCCGAAGGAATCGAAGGCACGAACCCCCTGCAATATCTGGAAACATGGGTGAAGTCCTTCACTCCGGAAAAGGATCGCTCCGCATTCTTCTCTGTGGAAAGAGCCCACAGGGTCCCGGCTCGCAGACCGCCCCCAGGGGCGCCCCCAAGGCCGCTGATAGCAAAGTTCCTCCACTTCCGGGATAGAGATGCGATACTACGCGCGGCGCGTGTGGCGGGCACCCTGCGGGTCGACAACCAACGAATAATGGTGTTCCCGGACTATGCTAGAGCAGTTCAACAACAAAGGGCCTCCTTTCTGAATGTAAAACGCAGGCTGATTGAGAACAATATTCAATACTCTTTGCTTTTCCCAGCTCGCCTCAGGGTGGTCCACGCCGATTCTACTGTGTTTTTCGCCAACGCCGCGGAAGCCCAAGATTGGGCGGACCTGCATTGCACACGACAGTCTAGAGCGGAGATCGCAAGAGACCCACACCCTAAACCTTCACGATCCGGAAAGCGATCACAACGGCGCCCACGGGGTGGAATGAGTGGCAGAGATCGTGCGCACACGCAGGACTCTCCTGACCTAGAGCAAATTGTGAAGGAATGAAGAGAGGCTCTACAAGCGGTGATCGACTTGCAGGCATCCCCCCTGCCGGACGACATCGACCGGCCACCGCATATCTTTACATCGGAGGGGGAGAATGACAGTGACGACACAATATCGGGGGAGGACTCCGTGACGCCCCCCATGGTCACTCCGCAGACAGCGGACCTCATTCTAGATTAACAATCCGGCTCCCGAGCAAAATGAGAAGGGACTGCAGACACTAACATCGAGCTAAGTACACTTCCTTCCCCACAGGCCGAACTTTGACCCCAGTTTCGTTACTTGCTATAACAGGAGCAACGTCCATTTCCCCTGATCACGGCCCGATTCGCAGCCAGCCCGGCACGCATGCACCGCAGCCCCCTTCTTATATTGTTGTACCTCCCTTAATTGGGTAAACCGGTTTGGACGCATCGTTCCTGACGATGGGCCCTAGGCATTGGGAAAGTTCCCCGACCCTGTTTGTTCAGTTACATGTCCCAGTTCAACACTTTGCCACCCCTCACATGGAAGGATACAGACCCCGACATCCCCTGCTTATGCTTACACGGCGTCGGAGGACACAGACACCCGCAACCAGCTGGGGCGACCGCGCTTTGTGCACTGCAATGGGCTTTACTCCCGCGCATGGCGTACAGACGTGGAGACACGACACACTGATGTTACCATCCTTACCCTGAATGTTAGGGGGCTTCATACTCCACGCAAAAGGTATACGGTGTACTCCTATGCAAAACGGCACAGCGCCCCGATAGTCTTTCTACAAGAGACGCATCTCATTGCGAAAGAGGTGGGGAAACTACAGTCGAAATGGAGGGGGCTCATCTGCGCCACAACATACTCTGCGTTTGTGCGGGGGCGTTGATCTGGGTGCGACCGGGAACCCCCTTCCAGGAGCTTCGGAGGGTGGTCGACAAAGAAGGTAGATATGCGCTGCTGGAGGGGCTGTTGGACGGACAGGTAGTGCTTCTCGGCAGTATTTACGCCCCCAATGTGGACCAAGACAAGTTTTGGGACCATCTCACGCGGGTTCTTGCCCCATTCGCTTCCGTACCGTGGGTTCTGGGAGGAGACTATAATTGCACGCTTGACTGGAACCTTGACCGCTCACACCCGCCCCCACTGCACTCCCCGGCATATAAGCAAACTGACCGATTCCGGGCTTGGATCGCCCACTGGGCACTCACCGATGCTTGGCGAGTGCGCCACCCTCTGGTGCGATTGTATTCCTTTCACTCCATCCCCCACAATCTACGCGTCCGTCTTGACCGCTTCTTATGCTCGGCGACTATCTTGCCCACGATTACCCACACGGACTACTTGGGCAGGATCATATCCGACCACGATGCCCACATTCTCCAGTTGCACTGGCGACCCCCACACCCGCCGGTCCCCACGTGGCGCTTACCACGGGACTGTCTGTCGGACCAGGTCTTCCGACACGATCAGGAGAATAGCATCCAAGACTATTTCGCACGCAATTTGGGTACGGCATCCTCCAAGTTAGTGGAATGGGATGCATTTAAGGTGGTGGCCCGGGGTGAGTGCTTGAAGCAAATAACGGGAGTTAAGCGCGTACTAGAACAGGCCCTAACCGCTGCGGAGCGCCGTCTGGCGATCCTCACGAAACAGGATGTCACATCCGCAGAGGAGGTGCGAAGTGTCACCGAGGCAAAAACTGCCTACCAAACTGCCTCCACGGACTTACGGAAGTACAACTTCCGATCTTACGCTACACGCATGCATAGGGAGAGAGATAAGACGGGCACTCTATTGGCGTGGTTAGCCAGGCAGGACACGGATGTCAAGCCCATCACTGAGATACTGGACCCTGGAGGGTTGGTCATACGTTCTCAGGCGGAGATTCTGGGCGCCTTCCGCGACTACTATGCGGAAACCTACAGTGACCCAACCTCTACCCCGCAACCTGTAGTGGATCGATTTCTCGATCCCCTACCCCTCCCAACGATCACGAGGACAGAGAGGGAGGCTCTGGACACGGTAATAGCCTCGGCAGATGTGACACGGGCCCTGCATGCCCTGGCCCGAAATAAGGCTCCGGGATTAGATGGGTTCCCCCTAGAATATTACACAACATTCTCCGTACACCTGGTCCCTCGATTAGTGGAGGTGTTTGCGGCGGCGCTGAAGAAGGGAGAGCTGCCGAGATCCATGCGAGAATCCGTAATTGTGACGTTCCTGAAACCGCACAGGGACCCACAACAAATGGCCTCCTATCGTCCCATATCGCTGCTGTCCGCCGATTGCAAACTCCTCGGGAAGACCCTTGCGGATAGATACGTACAAATCATACGCTCCCTGATCCACCCGGATCAATGCGGTTTTATACCAGGCAGATGCACCTCCCAGAACATACGTCGGGTCTTCCACATCCAGGATCAGGTACAGGGGATATACCCTCGAGCGGCCTGTCTCATCCTAGACCTTGAAAAGGCCTTTGACTCCCTCACATGGCAGTTCTTGTTTTCGGTGCTGCAGCGAGCAGGCATTGGGCCCACCCTCCTAGCTTATACGCGCCTACTGTACACCGGGATGACCTCGCGGGTGCGCCTGGGCCGGTACATCTCGACGGAGTTTGCAGTTCAGAGGGGCACGTGACAGGGCTGCCCGTTATCCCCTCTGCTTTTTGCTCTGGCGGTGACGCCTCTCGCCATCCGACTCCGACGGGAGGGGGAGAGCTGGGGTATCCCGATAGCGGGCACAGTGCATAGTGTATCTTTGTACGCTGATGACCTGCTGATCTATGTACAAGACATTACAGACGATCTGACCCCCCTCTGGGAAACTTTGATGGAATTTGCCGCAGCTTCGGTGCTACGGGTGAACTGGGATAAATCCACGATATATCCGCTGCATCCGGAACTACCCCCACAGGAAGTTCGCCTTGGGGCTCAGCGGGTGCCTTGGAGCGCGGAGGCCCCCCGATATCTCGGAATCCGTCTTTACCATTCCTCCACAGATATGTTCGAGGGCAACCACGGTAGGGCGTTGGCGAGTCTTAGGGCCTCGTCGGATTTTGGAAGAGCCTCCCACTGGCGCCCATTGGGAGAATGGCATTGGCCAAGATGATCATGGTTCCAAGACTGCTGTATTTCTTTACCAATCTGCCAGTAATCCCGCCCAAGGCTTTCTTCCGGGACCTCGACTCCCTCCTCAGTGCGCTCATTTGGGGGTCTGCCAGGCACAGAATAGCCCTGACAAAACTGCAGCTGCCCACTACACAGGGTGGCTTGGGAGCCCCCTCATTTGAAGCCTACTTCCTGGCAGCACAGCTGCAATGGCTGTCCCATTGGACGGCAGACAGGTACAATGTGGAAACTTGTACTGCTGCAGGACGGATATCGATTCCGGAGATCCGTCGCCTGCTCCTCCCTGGCACTCAGCCAAAACGCACATACCCTCTACAGGTGTCAGTGGCACGTAAGTGCATGCTACGGATACACCGCATGTCCCCGGGGACCCCGTTGTATTCTCCCCTGCTCACCCTGGTGGGGTGGCCCAAACTGGAACGCTACTACACAAATAATGCGCTCCGCATATGGACGTCGTGCGGCTTAACGGAGGTGGAGTACTTTTTCGAGGATGGGCGACTAAGACCATTCCATAGCCTGGTGGAGGAGTACGATCTCCCCCCGGGACAATTTCTGCTGCACCGCCAACTCCTAGATAGCTACCGACCATATCAAGACCTAAGTAAAGGGGAACCACCCACGCACCCTGTTATCCACACGATTCTACACATGGGAGCTGGGCGCCATCTCACTACATGGCTTTATAAGGCCATACGGGAACTGGTTAGCAAGCCACTAGATACCCTGCGAGCCACCTGGGAAGCTGAAATTGGGCGGGCACTTCATGAAGGGGAATGGGGGAAAGCTCTGAAATACCCTAAGAAGGTCTCTAGGAACGCACGCTTTAAAAACATTCAATATCACATCCTACACAGGGCCTATCTAACCCCCGCATGCCTCCAGCGATTCTATCCTGACACTCAGTTCCTGTGCCCCAGATGTCAAGCGCGGAATGCAGACTTCCGACACATGTTCTGGAGCTGCTCCGTCATAAAAACTTTCTGGCACCACATTCACACTGCTCTGGGTACTCTCACTGGGCTAACTTGTATGAACACTTGGGAAGCCAGCGCCATAGGCATCTTTCGCGCAGGTAAACAGCACGGGGTGCAGACTCGTTTCCTCTCCCTAGCGGTACTCTTAGCTAAGCGCAGCATCGCCATGCATTGGCGTTCTCCCACTGGTCCACCGTTGGCGGCGTGGGTGGGAGCTACACACAAGTGGGCGGCGGCTGAGGAGGAGACATTACGGGAGGAGGAGGTAAAGGGGACCCGCAAGCACCCTATATCGATGGAATGGGCCATGCTATTGTATAAATTTCGACAGCTTTCCCCGGGCGCTGACCTGAGTGGCAGCCCCCCTACGTCGTCAGTCCCACGCACACAGTCACAGGCCCTACCCAACTGATCTCTCGGAACCCCACCCACACAAGCTCATCGCAAGCCCTGGCGTCTGGAATGCGGTCGCAGCCCTCGGTCGCACCCACTAGGATAAGCACACACGAGTCGCAGAGGTGTCCTGCCCAAACAACGCTGTATACCATCGCTAATGTAACTGGATATATTCTTCCATACCCATTCCTTAGTTTATGCCCGTGTTCCGCCCCAGTTTCTATGCCATATCTGGAACCCAGACAACAGGATATAAACATCATGCTCTCTCTATACATTGTTTATGCTCCCTGTTTATGTACAAGCGATATACACAGCTGTTCTGTCCCACTACTGGATGTATACTCTGCTATGTCTATCTGATGGTTGTGTATGATGGTCAATGTCTGAAATATGAAAATGGCAATAAAAATAAGTTTAAAAAAAAAAAAAAAAAACACAGTAAATCATCCAGCGCTCCGGCATCAATGGGCACAGTACTAAAATGGTTCACCTCCTTCCTTCAACACCGCTCGCAACAAATTAAAATCAACTCCTGTCTCTCGAAGCCAACAAAAGTCACACTTGGGGTCCCACAAGGCTCGATCCTCTCCCCGGCCCTCTTCAATCTTTTCATGGAGCCCCACACAATCATCTTGAAAAAAGCTGGAGTGAATTACCACCTTTACGCTGATGACACCCAAATCTGTTTCAAAATCAAGTCTCCCAGCAACATCCAACACCTCAATGCCACTCTAACCAAGATCCAAACTTGGTTCAACGCTAACCACTTGAAACTCAATCCAGATAAAACAGAACTAATCCTATTCTCTCCAAAAAGCAACCATCGTCCAATCCAAGAGTGGCTCAAGAATCTGGTCGCCCTAAACTGCCCCATCGTCCTATCCGACTCAGTTAAGTCTTTAGGCATCACCCTTGACAAGAACTTATCTTTGGAGGCCCACATCAAAAACTCAGCAAAAAGTGTTCTTTTCTCTCTAAAACACCTCAAGAAATTGAAACCTTTTCTTTCCCATGATGACCTCAAGACAGTAGTCCAATCCCTAGTTCTCTCTAAAATCGGCTACGGGAACGCCATCCTAACAGGGACTCCAAAAGCTCACCTAGCCCCTCTAAGGGCAGTGTTGAACATTGCCGCTCGACTCATATCTGGAGTAAAAAGATTTGATCACATCAATCCAGGTCTCAACTCCCTCAACTGGCTTCCCATGGAAGGGAGGTGTATTTACAAACTGGCCTGCATCACACACAAAACCCTTCACTCTCCGGCCCCTAACTACCTGAACAACAAACTGGTAAGAGCAGGTCAATCCAGATCGCTGAGAAGCTCCAACTCACTACTTCTTATTCCTCCGAAACTGAAAAAGAAAACCACACAATACCGATCGTTCTCTGGCAACGCTCCAAGGATGTGGAATGCTCTCCCTAGAGTCCTCAGATGCAACCCCTCCTTCTCCTGTTTCAAAAGGGACCTGAAAATCCATCTCCTTAACAAATACTTTCCTGACCAACGTCAACTAACCTAGACTTCAATATCCGAGTTTACTCCTCTCTCTTGTCATTCAAGGATAGTTGGTGACCGGACTGTGTTAACCACCTTATCTTCCATGCTGTATTTTATATTTATTCCTGGTTTTGCTTCCTTACTGCCTGCCTACTATGTAATGCAATTTCCGTCTGTTTTTCTTTACAGTATGTATGTAAAGCGCTCTGATACCTACGGGTCAAGCTAGCGATATATAAAACTTTTAAAATAAAATAAAATAAATAAATATACATATATCTATATATATATATATATATATCAATATATTAAAGCTCACAACGTTCAGCAGAGCACTCACAGAGTAGTCGTGGAGTTTAAGCGGTGTGTTTATTCAAAAGTTGTCAGAACCGCCCCTGAAAGATGGCTCGGTCGACCAGTGTGTCGTGAACTACACAAGTTTATGGATTACAGTAATGGACTGACTCCTGCGGAATATATCTTGGAACAAGATCCAGTGGCAGGCGAGGGGTGTGGCGACATGTAACGTAAATGGAGGCTGAATGAGTAAGAACATTGCAGATGTGATCAGTATTTTGGCAAGACTTGGATGGGAGGACTCTATTTTGGACGTTCCTATTGAGGTGCGATAATGTAAGACATTGGAGTCAGCAAGAAAAGTATGATCTATACGATCATTACAACCAACACCAACATGGCGGCCAAGATGTGCATGTAATCATTGCAGTCCTTCATCTATGATAATCATTCAAATCCATCTATGGGGAGGATGTCCTGTATACTTAACCTCCAGAACGCTGTATGTTAATGTGAATTGCAAGTATTGAGGAAGGCGATTTTTCACAGAAATTCGTCTGCATATAATAAACATATGGCCGAGTGTTCTGCTGAACTTTATGAGCTTTAATATAATCTTGTGATTTCTATCATCACGTTTGCAGTAGCACCTGCCTTGAGTTTGACAGCAGTGTTGAAGTTTGAGCTGTACGTGAGTGTATATATATATATATATATATATTCCAAATGAAGACACCCGACACTCGCCCTCTCACAAAGTGACTTTTATTTCAGCAAGGCAGCATCAAAAGGAGTACGGTAAGTGTAGCTTGTTTTCGCCATATTTCCCGACGCGTTTCAGGCTCATCTCGCCTTTTTTCAGAGGGATGGCACAGGGAGTGGCAGCTCGCAGGTGTTTCTTAAGGTGCTTTTCACTCAATAGTCCCGCCCTGTGGGCGTGCGCATAGGCTGCATTCTGGTTATTGAAGTCTTGACAGTTCAATTCTGTAGTAGGGCCAGCCGCCAGTCTCCTCAAGGGTTTCAATCATCCGCAATGGGTTGCCACATCACCCATGCTGCTTCGATGCTGTGTTCTCTCCTCACTGAAAACCACGATGTCTGTAACAGCTCCGCTCTCGTGACGGGGCTCGACCTGCTCATCCGCAGGGAGGGGCTCTCCACGACCTGGGCAGGCCGTAATATATTCCAAATGAAGACACCCGACACTTGGAGGCCCTCTCACAAAGTGACTTTTATTTCAGCAAGGCAGCATCAAAAGGAGTACGGTAAGTGTAGCTTGTTTTCGCCATATTTCCCGACGCGTTTCAGGCTCATCTCGCCTTTTTTCAGAGGGATGGCACAGGGAGAGGCAGCTCGCAGGTGTTTCTTAAGGCGCTTTTCACTCAATAGTCCCGCCCTGTGGGCGTGCGCATAGGCTGCATTCTGGTTATTGAAGTCTTGACAGTTCAATTCTGTAGTAGGGCCAGCCGCCAGTCTCCTCAAGGGTTTCAATCATCCGCAATGGGTTGCCACATCACCCATGCTGCTTCGATGCTGTGTTCTGTCCTCACTGAAAACCACGATGTCCGCAACAGCTCCGCTCTCGTGACGGGGCTCGACCTGTTCATCCGCAGGGAGGGGCTATCCACGACCTGGGCAGGCCGTAATATATTCCAAATGAAGACACCCGACACTTGGAGGCCCTCTCACAAAGTGACTTTTATTTCAGCAAGGCAGCATCAAAAGGAGTACGGTAAGTGTAGCTTGTTTTCGCCATATTTCCCGACGCGTTTCAGGCTCATCTCGCCTTTTTTCAGAGGGATGGCACAGGGAGTGGCAGCTCGCAGGTGTTTCTTAAGGTGCTTTTCACTCAATAGTCCCGCCCTGTGGGCGTGCGCATAGGCTGCATTCTGGTTATTGAAGTCTTGACAGTTCAATTCTGTAGTAGGACCAGCCGCCAGTCTCCTCAAGGGTTTCAATCATCCGCAATGGGTTGCCACATCACCCATGCTGCTTCGATGCTGTGTTCTCTCCTCACTGAAAACCACGATGTCCGCAACAGCTCCGCTCTCGTGACTGGGCTCGACCTGCTCATCCGCAGGGAGGGGCTCTCCACGACCTGGGCAGGCCGTAATATATTCCAAATGAAGACACCCGACACTTGGAGGCCCTCTCACAAAGTGACTTTTATATCAGCAAGGCAGCATCAAAAGGAGTACGGTAAGTGTAGCTTGTTTTCGCCATATTTCCCGACGCGTTTCAGGCTCATCTCGCCTTTTTTCAGAGGGATGGCACAGGGAGTGGCAGCTCGCAGGTGTTTCTTAAGGTGCTTTTCACTCAATAGTCCGGCCCTGTGGGCGTGCGCATAGGCTGCATTCTGGTTATTGAAGTCTTGACAGTTCAATTCTGTAGTAGGGCCAGCGGCCAGTCTCCTCAAGGGTTTCAATCATCCGCAATGGGTTGCCACATCACCCATGCTGCTTCGATGCTGTGTTCTGTCCTCACTGAAAACCACGATGTCCGCAACAGCTCCGCTCTCGTGACGGGGCTCGACCTGCTCATCCGCAGGGAGGGGCTCTCCACGACCTGGGCAGGCCGTAATATATTCCAAATGAAGACACCCGACACTTGGAGGCCCTCTCACAAAGTGACTTTTATTTCAGCAAGGCAGCATCAAAAGGAGTACGGTAAGTGTAGCTTGTTTTCGCCATATTTCCCGACGCGTTTCAGGCTCATCTCGCCTTTTTTCAGAGGGATGGCACAGGGAGTGGCAGCTCGCAGGTGTTTCTTAAGGTGCTTTTCACTCAATAGTCCCGCCCTGTGGGCGTGCGCATAGGCTGCATTCTGGTTATTGAAGTCTTGACAGTTCAATTCTGTAGTAGGGCCAGCCGCCAGTCTCCTCAAGGGTTTCAATCATCCGCAATGGGTTGCCACATCACCCATGCTGCTTCGATGCTGTGTTCTCTCCTCACTGAAAACCACGATGTCCGCAACAGCTCCGCTCTCGTGACTGGGCTCGACCTGCTCATCCGCAGGGAGGGGCTCTCCACGACCTGGGCAGGCCATAATATATTCCAAATGAAGACACCCGACACTTGGAGGCCCTCTCACAAAGTGACTTTTATATCAGCAAGGCAGCATCAAAAGGAGTACGGTAAGTGTAGCTTGTTTTCGCCATATTTCCCGACGCGTTTCAGGCTCATCTCGCCTTTTTTCAGAGGGATGGCACAGGGAGTGGCAGCTCGCAGGTGTTTCTTAAGGTGCTTTTCACTCAATAGTCCCGCCCTGTGGGCGTGCGCATAGGCTGAATTCTGGTTATTGAAGTCTTGACAGTTCAATTCTGTAGTAGGGCCAGCCGCCAGTCTCCTCAAAGGTTTCAATCATCCGCAATGGGTTGCCACATCACCCATGCTGCTTCGATGCTGTGTTCTCTCCTCACTGAAAACCACGATGTCCGCAACAGCTCCGCTCTCGTGACGGGGCTCGACCTGCTCATCCGCAGGGAGGGGCTCTCCACGACCTGGGCAGGCCGTAATATATTCCAAATGACGACACCCGACACTTGGAGGCCCTCTCACAAAGTGACTTTTATTTCAGCAAGGCAGCATCAAAAGGAGTACGGTAAGTGTAGCTTGTTTTCGCCATATTTCCCGACGTGTTTCAGGCTCATCTCGCCTTTTTTCAGAGGGATGGCACAGGGAGTGGCAGCTCGCAGGTGTTTCTTAAGGTGCTTTTCACTCAATAGTCCCGCCCTGTGGGCGTGCGCATAGGCTGCATTCTGGTTATTGAAGTCTTGACAGTTCAATTCTGTAGTAGTGCCAGCCGCCAGTCTCCTCAAGGGTTACAATCATCCGCAATGGGTTGCCACATCACCCATGCTGCTTCGATGCTGTGTTCTCTCCTCACTGAAAACCACGATGTCCGCAACAGCTCCGCTCTCGTGACGGGGCTCGACCTGCTCATCCGCAGGGAGGGGCTCTCCACGACCTGGGCAGGCCGTAATATATTCCAAATGAAGACACCCGACACTTGGAGGCCCTCTCACAAAGTGACTTTTATTTCAGCAAGGCAGCATCAAAAGGAGTACGGTAAGTGTAGCTTGTTTTCGCCATATTTCCCGACGCGTTTCAGGCTCATCTCGCCTTTTTTCAGAGGGATGGCACAGGGAGTGGCAGCTCGCAGGTGTTTCTTAAGGTGCTTTTCACTCAATAGTCCCGCGCTGTGGGCGTGCGCATAGGCTGCATTCTGGTTATTGAAGTCTTGACAGTTCAATTCTGTAGTAGGGCCAGCCGCCAGTCTCCTCAAGGGTTTCAATCATCCGCAATGGGTTGCCACATCACCCATGCTGCTTCGATGCTGTGTTCTCTCCTCGCTGAAAACCACGATGTCCGCAACAGCTCCGCTCTCGTGACGGGGCTCGACCTGCTCATCCGCAGGGAGGGGCTCTCCACGACCTGGGCCGAAACACCTGCCAGCTGCCACTCCCTGTGCCATCCCTCTGAAAATGATGAGCCAGAAACGCGTCGGGAAATATGGCGAAAACAAGCTACACTTACCGTACTCCTTTTGATGCCGCCTTGCTGAAATAAAAGTCACTTTGTTAGAGGGCCTCCAAGTGTCGGGTGTCTTCATTTGGAATATATTTAGGCCAGCCCAGGTCGTGGATAGCCCCTCCCTGCGGATGAGCAGGTCGAGCCCCGTCACGAGAGCAGAGCTGTTGCGGACATCGTGGTTTTCAGTGAGGAGAGAACACAGCATCGAAGCAGCATGGGTGATGTGGCAACCCATTGCGGATGATTGAAACCCTTGAGGAGACTGGCGGCTGGCCCTACTACAGAATTGAACTGTCAAGACTTCAATAACCAGAATGCAGCCTATGCGCAAGCCCACAGGGCGGGACTATTGAGTGAAAAGCACCTTAAGAAACACCTGCGAGCTGCCACTCCCTGTGCCATCCGTCTGAAAAAAGGCGAGATGAGCCTGAAACGCGTCGGGAAATATGGCGAAAACAAGCTACACTTACCGTACTCCTTTTGATGCTGCCTTGCTGAAATAAAAGTCACTTTGTGAGAGGGCCTCCAAGTGTCGAGTGTCTTCATTTGGAATATATTACGGCCTGCCCAGGTCGTGGAGAGCCCCTCCCTGCGGATGAGCAGGTCGAGCCCCGTCACGAGTGCGGAGCTGTTGCGGACATCGTGGTTTTCAGTGAGGAGAGAACACAGCATCGAAGCAGCATGGGTGATGTGGCAACCCATTGCGGATGATTGAAACCCTTGAGGAGACTGGCGGCTGGCCCTACTACAGAATTGAACTGTCAAGACTTCAATAACCAGAATGCAGCCTATGCGCACGCCCACAGGGCGGGACTATTGAGTGAAAAGCACCTTAAGAAACACCTGCGAGCTGCCACTCCCTGTGCCATCCCTCTGAAAAAAGGCGAGATGAGCCTGAAACGCGTCGGGAAATATGGCGAAAACAAGCTACACTTACTGTACTCCTTTTGATGCTGCCTTGCTGAAATAAAAGTCACTTTGTGAGAGGGCCTCCAAGTGTCGGGTGTCTTCATTTGGAATATATATATATATATGTATATATATATATATATATATATTCACTGAAAAAACCATAGGTTTCACACATGTTATAGTTAGCGGAAATTTCACTGATAAAAAACCAATGAAATTCCCCCGTTATAGTTAGTGCAGGCAACTATAACTCACGCGACCGCAATCTTCTGCTGTTGCTAATACTGTATTTAGACACTTATTTGCCCATGTCTTCTTCCATACATTTTTAGCTATACATATATTACAAATATTTTTTTTTCATAAAGACACATATGTCATCAGCAGAAGATTGCGGTCGCGTGAGTTATAGTTGCCTGCACTAACTATAACGGGGGAATTTCATTGGTTTTTTATCAGTAAAATTTCCGCTAACTATAACATGTGTGAAACCTATGGTTTTTTCAGTGAATTTGCAAGGTTTTTTAAATGCTAATTCCTAACTATAACGTGTGTGAAACCTATGGTTTTTTCAGTGAATTTGTACGGTTTTTTAAATGGTAAGTTACTTTACGCCATTCGTGGCGTGCGCGCCCACTTAACGCAGTTCGTTCCATGCGCGCACGGTGCGCGAAGCGCACCGTGCGCGCACAGTGAGCACGCGGTGCGCTTCGCGCACCGCGCGCCCACTTTACGCAGTTAGTGCCGTGCACGCACGGTGGGCACTCGGTGCGATGACAAAGCAAGAAAGCACGTCAACAAATCTGTTTCTGCTTTCCTCCGTGACTATGGTATGGGTGCCATTTACCACAACAACTTGCGTTATGACATGCAAGACATTTATAGAGGAGATGGTGTGCACTTCAATGATGAAGGGAACAGAGTCTTCCTCTTGAACCTTAGACTCTGCATCGGTACTTACTTGTAGGTACCACTAAAAAATCATTTCATAAACACAACGGCTCTTTTTAGAGCCCCCTAATATCTAAACACTTAAATCTGATTTTCATTTTTTTTTTTTTTTTTTCCTACCGTACGCTTACCGTAAGCTTACCGTACGCGTACCCCGTGATTTTTTTTAAAATCAATAAATGTTTTCTTTGTACTTTACAGTCCTTCTTTGACCCCCTCACAAATGTAAGGGGGTCTGTAACTCTCCTCATTGCCCCCTTTTCTTGTTTTCACTCTTTTTTTTCTGAGTGAAATACACAAAATGGCGGCCGCCGCTTCCTGGTTTCGGCCGATTCGAATGTTTACTGAGATCTAAGAGCCAATCAGAATCGCGCTCGCGCACGCCACCGTACGCTTACGGTAAGCGTACGGTAAGCGTACCGTAAGCGGGCTCAGATATATATATTGATTTAAAGGCTATTTTCTCAGAATCTACTGAACAGATTTACACCAAACCTACAAAAGGCACTTCCTTGACCTAGGGACTACCTCTCTGCCAAATTTCGAGTAATTCTGTTCAGCCGTTCGGGCTGTAGCTCGTTCTAAAGGTCCTATGGAAAAATGCATGGGGAAAACGCGTTTTGGGACCCCCCTTTTATCTCAGCCCCCGCTTGACGGATCCCCCCGAGACTTTCAGGGTAGGAGCGGAGCGTAGCGCCCCACCTATTTTGAGAAATTCGCGAGGATTCATCGACCGGCGCCAAAGTTATTCAAAATAGAATGTTGAGGTTTTCCTATGGAAAAGGGGTCCTAACTATAACTACCTACTGGCGACCGCCAGTAGGTAATATATATATATATATATATATATATATATATTACCTACTGGCAGTCGCCAGTAGGTAGTTATAGTTAGGACCTATTTTCCATAGGAAATCCGCAACATTCTATTTGGAATAACGTTGGCGCCGATTGACGAATCTTCGCGAAATTATCCAAACTTTTGGTCAGCTCTGTTCCGCTCCTATCCTGAAAATTTCACGGTGATTCGTCAAGCGGGGGCCGAGAAAAAAGGGGATCCCAAAACGCGTTTCCCCATGCATTTTCCCATAGGACCTGTTGACGCAGCTACAGCCCGAACTGCTGAACGGAATTACACCAAATTTGGCAAAGAGGTAGTCCTCAGTACAGACTCGTGCCTTTTGCTTAAATGGTGTAAATCCGTTCAGCAGTTCCTGAAAAAATTAGAGTTAAAAAGATAGATATATCTGGGCGGAGCCTAACCATACATCTCATCGTGAGATCTGATTGGCTGTCAGTACTTCATCCAAGAAGAGTTGGCAGCCATCTTGGGACCAATATACATGATAGCACCTCATTAAAATGCATTGCAGTTAATAGAAGGTCTTAAGACTTTAGTTACATTATAAATCATTTGTTGATGGTCCCATACTCATTTTAGGAATTGTGGTGTGTTCTAAGGTGATTTTACCATGTGAAAAAGCCTTCTGCTGTAATATCATGAATCATGTTTGAGAGAAAACTATTTTCTCATGCTTTTCCCACAGAGGTTTGGAAGGTGATCTATAAGCTAAACTGAGAGCATATTTTCTGTCAATTCACATTATCTTTCTCAGTCATGTGAGAATGAAGTCTGAAACTCTCAGTAAAACATGTACATCCACAAGGGCAGAGACTGTCAGTTGATTCCTTGGTGTTCTACTGCAGCTTCCCAGAGTATTCTAAAGAACAACTAGAGAGCTAACAGTCCTACTTATGACAAACGTATTGCACACCTGAAGCCATCTTGATTGGAATAAAGTGGTAACTCTTAAAACATTTAATTTAAAAAGGAACAAAAGGAGGGGGTTCATTTTGCCATAGAAAGTATGATTAGTGCTGCAGAAAGAAAAATTAGGGCACATTTTGAGTGACTTCTCAAATCCTCTTCTATTTCATTAAAAAATTCTGACATGCAGACTGAAACATGCACTTTCAATACCAGCAGCAGACTTCCCTGGTGAGCAGGAGCTTTACTACAGTGATCTAATAAGCAACTAGAGTGCTAACATTCTGAATTTATGGCAAATGTGTGACACATCTGAATGCCTTCTTGATGGAATCAAAGTAAAAAACAAAGTATTTCCTACTGAAGAGACTGTAGTAAATGAGGATATTAGGAAACTTCATAACAAATAAGTTTCCCAAAATGTCCACCAGAGACAAAAGAGCCCAAATGTAGCACAAATATCACCCAGATGTAGCCCAAGTATAGCCCAATTACAGAATGTCCCAGAGTGTTCTAACGAACAACTAGAGCGCTAACAGTCTTACTTATGACAAAAGTATGGCACACCTGAAGCCATCTTGATTGGAATAAAGTGGTAACACTTAAACATTTAATTTACAAAGGAACAAAATGAGGGGGTTAATTTTGCCATAGAAATTATGATTAGTGCTGCAGAAAGAAAAATTAGGGCACATTTTGACTTCTCAAATCCTCTTCTATTTTATAAAAATATTCTGACATGCAGACTGAAATATGCACTTTGATTACCAGCAGCAGACTTCCCTGGTGAGCAGTAGCTTCACTGCAGTGATCTAATGAGCAACTAGAGTGCTATCATTCAGAATTTATGGCAAATGTGTAACACATCTGAATGTCTTCTTGATGGAACCAAAGTAAAAAACTGAAAGTATTTCCTTCTGAGGAGACTTCAGTAAATGAAGAAATTAGGAAACGTCATAACAAATAAATCTCCCAAGATGGCCACCAGAGACAAAAGAGCCCAAATGCAGCACAAATATCACCCAGATGTAGCCCACATGTAGCCCAATGACAGAAGTGTGCAAAACACATATGTTTTGTGTATTTGCAGTTTAATAGAGTGCAGACTTGTCAGGTATTGGAGTGCTTTACATGAGCATTGGTTACATCACACAAGATTAAATTCATTTTGGTTGTAGACATGGGGAGATTAAGTGATTTGACCAGAATCACAGAATGTTGAGCTGAAGCAGAAACTCCAACCTGGTTCCCCAGTTGCAAAGTCTGCAGCTCTGGAAGTAACACCACATCCTCTCCCCTAAGTGCAACATTTAATCAAGTGGTCAACTGGATAAAAAAAACATAAAGATTACAAATAATTTAAAAGTTCTTTGTCACTATTTGAAAACTCAGAAAATATGTCCTCATTTTAGTTTTTTAGAGCACTAACCATAATTTTGATGCAAATAAGACCCTCTCATATATGTAATTTCTTAAGGAAATGCTCTAGGTATTACAGTTTTGAGTACATCAAGATGACGTCAGGCGTTCCACACTTTTGTGATAAATATAGAATATTGGCAATCTAGTTGTTCATTGGGATACTGTTGAGAGGCAGAGGCAAGAGGCACGGACTCTGAAAATTGAAGGCAGGTAGGAGAGTGCAGAGGCAACAATTTGACGACACTGGGCAGGCAGGAAGGGCAGTGGCAGCACAACAGACTATGGAGGGCAGTGGAAAGGGGGGCAGGGGCAACAAACCAACAATACAGGACTGGCAAGAGAGGCTGTGGCAATATAATAGACCATTGTGGGCAGAAGGAAGAGGCAGTGGTAGTACAACCATACATGCCAACAGACCCGTTTCAGCCAGGAAATGTCCAATGTTTTTAAGCTCAAATGGGCTTTATTTGATCTGTCTCCTGTCTACAACCTCCTCTTTTTCAATGTAACTCAAAGGGTAAAATCAATACCCCAGTTTTTATTCAAAATCTCCCTCTTACCAAGTTCAAAATGTTCGCAAGTATGGTACATTAGATCATGGTAGGCAGGAGGAATTGGGTTAGGGACATGGACTCAGATAACAGAGGACAGGAGGGACATGGAGAGGTGCACCAAGCTGATCCTACAGGGCAGGCATCAGGGTTTGCAGCAGCACAATACACCACACAGGGCATGCGGGACGGGAGTGCAGCACAACAATCCATAGAAAGCAATAGGGAGGGGACAGGACCATGCACATGGACAACAGAGAACAGAGGGGAAGAGGCAATGGTAGCTAGCTGACCATAATGGACAGACAGGAGAGAAAGTGGCAGCATAACAGACCATAAAGGGCAGGAGGGACTGATCAGGGGTGTTACAATGGAACAGATAAGCCAGGAGGGAGGGAATAGGGGTCTGCACATGGAAACAGAGGGCTGGGGGCAAGGGGGCAGGGCAGGAGCAGCAAGATGACCATGGAGGTCAGGCAGGATGGGCACTAGAAACAAGACACACCTTGGAGAGCAACAGTGAGACTATGATGGCATACACACAGAAGACTATGATGGCATACACATAGACCATGGAGGGAAGGTGGGAGGGGGTCAGGGGCAGCTAGCTGACCACACAGGGAAGGTGGGAGGGGCCGTGGCAGCACAGAAGACCATGCATGGTAAGCGGGAGGGTTAGTGGCAGCACAATGGCTATGATGGGCACGAAGGAGGGTGCAGGGGCATGCACAAAGGACCATGGAGGATAGAAGGGAGGGTCATGACCTGGGCACAGACAAGAGAGTTCAGGGGAAGGGGCCTCACAACAGACCGCGCGGGGCAGGCAGGAGGAGCAGTTGCAGCACAACAGACCAGGGAGGGCAGAAGGGTGTGGCAGTAAAATGGACCATGGAGGACAGGAGGAAGGGGAAAGGGGCATGGCATGTGGACAGGCAGGGTGGAGGTGGCAGGGACAGGTTACAGTCATCTGATAATGCTAGGCAGGTGGGAGCGGAGTGGCAGCTCAACAGAACACTCAGAGTAGGTAGGAGTGGCAGCTCCATGGAACATGGTGGGCAAAAAGGATGGAGCAGGGGCGTGCACAAAGACATCGGAGAGCAGGGGGAAGGAGAATAGGGGCAGCAAGCTAAGCACAGAGGCTAAACAGGAGGTCAATGATGGGCCATAGAATTGGGCAATGGAGGGCAGGAGGAGTGGACTGGTAGATCATGCTAAATGGAGGGCAGTGGCAACACATCAGACCATGCATGGCAGGAGGGAGGAGGCTAGTCCATGGATTCAGACAACAGAGGATAGGGAGGAGGTGGATGGGGCAGCAAGCTAACTGTTCAGAGAAGGTGGGTATTAGGAACTTTATTGTTTTTAAAATGTGTGTCTGTGCGAACTACTTAAAATATGAACAAGTATGCAGCATAATCTCACTTTTATTAAGGAAGAAGAGGACGTTTGTGACTGTGACTCCGGGCTCACTTGGCAGAAACACCCTCTGACCCTCCACCCCCATCGCAAAATGTAATGCCCGTGAAAAGGGTAGGGGGACGCAGTGTTATATAGAACATAGTCCTGAGAGCACGATTGAAAATGAAAACTAGATATAGTATATGGTATAAACTATGCACCAAAAAGTGTGATATAAGATGAACCGGGGCGTGAAATATAATATGCAATACATTGTGCGCAATGACAGATTCATTGGAGAGCGCGAGATAGCACAGGCACTAGCGCGTGCTATGCGATATGCGCCTTGGAGTGTAATATGCACAGGGCAGTGTTGTGTAACCTAACTAGTCTCTAAAGTTTTAATATAAAATATGTGCTGGGGAGTGTAACGTTGCATATGCACTGTGACAAAGATATGGATCCCAGATTGTAATATGTATGGCATAGCGCTGTGCGTTATAACAGAGGCATCGAGGAAGGCACGTTAGATGGGGCAATATAACCCGTGCGAAGGCAAGTGTGGCATGACATAGTCACGGGGTGGTGTTACAGTGCACATGGGCTAGAGAGTGTCATAGCGTATGCACTAGCTGGTGGAATACAACAGAGGTGTGTGGCACTCTGCGGGCACTGGTGGGTGTAACACAGCATTGGGCTCAGCCAGGAGCACGCTGTGACTCTCAAGTGAGGTTCGTCTCCTTTCCAGAGAGTAAAATAAACAGTATTACACATCCGGCGGTGGATGTGTGTTTTATTAACCGTGAGGGGGGTTTCTTGCATAGTTTGGTCGAATTTTTGTCGAATCCTCTTTGAATGGCTTGGTGTGCGTGTGTCTTAAATGTGCCCGTCAATAGTTACCCATGTTTGCATAAATAAACGACAAGGGTGTCTACTTGGAGAGTACCCACCGGCGGGGGCGCCGGGATTAGGCACTGTAGGGCATCAGACACGTCAGAGCTTCACTAGCGGTGTAAATACATTCCACGTGGATTCATTGTATGCATAGTCGCCTTTTAATGAATATCATGCAAATCGTCATGGTGATAGGTACATACGGTTTGTCCAGCATGTCCTAGGTGTTTCTATAAATATATATTTTTTTAAAATAATAAAAAACAAAGGCCGGCCCTGGGGGATGGGGTCCCTGGGGCCATAAGTGGCCTGAGGAGGGGGGCAACGCAGCCCCCCTCCTATAGAATTAAAAAAAAAAAGGCCATGACCTGGGGGTTGGGGACCCCGGGCCGATTAAGGCCTTGTGAGGGGGGCCACGCGGCACCCTTCCAAATTAATTTTTTTCAACAAGAAAAATTAGGGTGCAGGCCCTGGGGGATGGGGTCTCCAGGGCCAATAAATTAGAAAAAGAAGGGGGGCCAAACATCCCTCGTTCTTAAAAATATAATATAAATAAAAGACCGGCATCACGCCAGAGGCCATGCCCCCTCCTTGCAGCACTGTGCAAATGCGCCCCCTGGCCAGTTGTAAGTTGGGGAATTAATTCCCCTTCAATACTCAGGGTCCCTGAGGGCCAACTAGCCCAACAGGTATCTCCAGTACGCGCCAGGGAGCTGCGTTGCAGACAGGTGTTCTGAGGCCACGCCCCTTTTTACACCTCTATGCAACGCAGCTCTGTGGCGCTTACTGGAGGTACCTAGTGGGCTAGTTTGACCCTAGGGACCCTTAGGATTCAAGGGGTCTTAATCTCTCAACTTAGAACAGCCACAGGGAGCTTTTACACAGTGGTGAAGGGAGGGGACGAGGTCTGAGGTGACGTGTGCAAACACGCCCTGTGGCGCGTTTTAAGTTGGGGAAATAATTCCCTTTCAATCTAGAGGGACCCTGGGGGCCAACTAGCCTACCAGGTGCTTCCAGTAAGCGCCACTGCTCTGCGTTGCAGAGAGGTGGTGCAGGCCGTGCCCCTTTTTACACCTCTCTGCAATGGCGCTTACTGGACGTACCTAGTGGGCTATTTTGCCCCTAGGGACCCTCAGGATTCAAGGGGACTTAATCTCCCAACTTAAAATGGCCACAGGGCGTGTTTACACAGTGGGGAAGGGAGGGCACGGGGCCTGAGGTGACGTGTACAAACACGCCCTGTGGCGCGCTTTAAGAGGTAGTTTTAATCCCCTGCCCTATTATATACTAGGGGCTTACCGAGGAGGTCATGCTAATCACAGAGGGGACGAGGTCTGAGGTGACGTGTGCAAACACACCCTATGGCGCATTTTAAGTTGGGGAAATAATTCCCCTTCAATCCTGAGGGACCCTGGGGGCCAACTAGCCCACCAGGTGCTTCCAGTAAGCGCCACTGCACTGCGTTGCAGAGAGGTGGTCTAGGTCGTGCCCCTTTTTACATCTCTCTGCAACGCAGCTCTGTGGCGCTTACTGGAGGTACCTAGTGGTCTAGTTGGACCCTAGAAACCCTCAGGATTCAAGGGGACTTAATCTCCCAACTTAAAACGGCCACAGGGCGTGTTTACACAGTGGGGAAGGGAAGGGACGGGGCCTGAGGTGACGTGTGCAAACACGCCCTGTGGCGCGCTTTAAGAGGTAGTTTTAATCCCCTGCCCTATTATATACTAGGGGCTTACCGAGGAGGTCATGCTAATCACAGGGGGACCCCAACGCATAGTGTGCCCTAGTGTATGTAGGTGTTTTCAGTGTATTCTGAGTGTCTTTTAACATAGCACTGGCTCTAGGACTGGTTAGTCAGATTCATCTACCACCAGTATCCGTCTGAAAAAGTTGAGGGTACAGGATGATTTTGCAACAAGGCTTCTTTCTGCTCTTCTGTTTGTTCTTTCTGCACGTTATCCTTCTTCCTGCACTTTTCTTCGTCTTTGAGGACTTCTGTTGGTTCTTTCTGCATTTCTTTTTTTTCTTTCTGTGCGTTTTTTCTTCTTTCTTCACATGTCCTATCTCTGTAGCCATAGTTAGAAATTAGCATTTAAAAAACCTTTGAAATTCACTGAAAAAAACATAGGTTTCAGGCACGTTATAGTTAGGAATTAGCATTTAAAAAACCTTTTAAAAATTCACTGAAAAAACCATAGGTTTCAGGGGCGTTATAGTTAGCTGGACTTTTCACTCGTACAAAACCATTGAAATTCCCCCGTTATAGTTAGTTCAGCTAACTATAACTCACGCCCCCGCAATGCACTGCTGATGAGGTCACATATTACATCACTCATGACATGGTCAGTGACATCACTCATGACATCACTGATGACATCTCAAATGACATCACTGATGACATCACTGATGACATCATCCAGTGAATGTGTGTTTTTCTGAAAATTACATATGTTTTATGTAACTATAACGCCCCTGAAACCTATGTTTTTTTCAGTGAATATATATATATATATATATTACCTACTGGCGGTCACCAGTAGGTAGTTATAGTTAGGACCTAGTTTCCATAGGAAAAGCGTTTTTTCAAGCAAAGGCGCAAATGCAGGAGGCAACAACAGGGGCAAGAGGGGGAGGGGAAAGCAATGCCCCAACAATAAGCAATCCACCTTGCACTGAAAACACTGTCATGAACCTGTCAGAAATCGGATTGAGTATTGCAGAAACACAACTGCTATCACTAGGATTGTCCTTCTGTCCAAAGAATGGTTTTAAATATGTGCAGTCTCGCATTGACGTATTCAAATTCATACGGAAACTGAAACTGTTAAAGCATTTTAAATTAAATAAAGTTACTGAGACCGCTGCAACAATCATTGCTTCAAATCAACCAAGCAAAACCCTTCAAGCTTCTGACATCACTACGTTGAGATCAATGTATGCATTGGCTGGGAATATTGATGAAACCATTTTAGACACACAAGAAGAGCTGCAAGAGTTGGGAATTCCTAGTAGCTGTGTAGCTGGTAGTCCTTTTCGCCCCCCATCTACGTTCATTCCCCTTATGCCAAAAAATACGATGGACACTTTCTGTGACTGTGTAATTGAAGATCTGAAAAAACTCAATCACAGTGTTCTGCGTAAACAAAATCAAAGAAGTTATTCAGAAACACAGTATTCCAAACTGATGCGCAAAATCAAAGATAATGGGAATGTAATTGTGAATAAGGCTGACAAAGGAGGGAACATAGTACTTTGGCCCAGAGATTCGTATATGAAAGAAGCAGAACGACATCTGAATGATCCATTATGCTACAGAAAGGCTTCATTTCAGGAATTGAAACAAATCAAAGAGCTAGTATTTAAGAAACTAGCTCATTTGAAAACAGAAGGACTGCTAAGTAAAAAATGAATACAATTTTCTCAAAAATGATCATCCCATCACTCCGACCTTATATTTTATTCCTAAGGTCCATAAGAAAATCACTCCAATGCCTGGAAGGCCCATCAATTCTGCTCAAAAAAGCCTTCTTGAAGCCATGTCCAAATATGTAGATTTTTACTTACATGAGTTTGTGGAAAACCTTCCCTCCTTTAGAGGACATTTCCTCTAAAAACTACAATCAGTTACCTGGAATGAGGACTGCCACTTTATAGTCATGGACATATGTTCATTGTATACCAGCATACATCATACTAATGGTTTGGAAACTGTGAAATACTTTTTAGCAAAAAGGAACATTCAATTCTACAAACACAACACTATGTTATTGAAAATAATTGAACTATGCTTATTGAATAATTACTTTCTGTTCAACAAAGAAGTACATAAGCAGTTGCTTGGGGTGGCCATGGGGGCATGCTTCTATCCCAGCTATGAATGTTTGCACGTAGGTTGGTGGGAGGAGCATGTCCTCAGGCACACCCACAAGGAACTGTTCGCCACCCATGTACTTAAATGGTGGCGATTTATAGACGACGTGTGTGTAATTTGGCAAGGTTCAAGGGAATCTCCGCGGAACTTTGTCAATGCTATCAATAATAATGATTTAAATCATGAGTTCACAGCTAATATAAGTAATGAGCGGGTGGAATTTCTTGATGCGGTGTTATACATTAACAACAATGCTATACAGACAAAACTTCACAGAAAAAGTACAACAGGAAACTCAGTTTTACATGCTAGCAGTTCCCACCCCAGACACCTTATAAAGAGTATCCCGTATGGAGAATTTTTAAGAATTAAAAGAATTTGCAGTTCTAGCATAGAGCTTGCACAATGCCAAGAAGAAGCACTACAGAGATTTCAAGCACAGGGCTCCAAACAAAAGACCTAAATACAGCATTACTCAGGGCTAATAACACTAACAGAGAGACAGGGTCAACCAATATGGTCCAAGAAATAACTCCAGCTAATATTGAGACAAAGGCTAATGTGTATAAAAAGAATAAAACAGTTAGATTAATAACCACATATAGCCGCCATGAAAAACAAGTAAGGAGTATTATTTACAAGAACTGGCCAATATTAAGAACATATATCACTCTGGCACCAATTTTGCCAGAAGTACCCGCAATTACCTTCAGAAGGGCACCCTCTATGAGGGATGCACTGGTTAAAACCAGCCCTATGGTACTGGCTCCTAGACACTGGCTATCAAATAGGACTGGATTCTACAAGTGTAGCGCCTGCGGAGCATGTAAGTTTGGCGTCAATAAACAGGAATACACTGATGCATTTGGACAGATTCCTTCTAAAATCAATGGAATGTTCACTTGCAAAACTGTATTTGCGATGTACGTATTTGAATGTTCCTTTCACTTGCAATACGTAGGCAACACTAAGCTGCAGGTGTTTAATGGCATTTTGCAACACCTACATGCTATAGTTAATTCTGACCCCAGCTACCCAGTTGCTCGGCATTTTAAGTTAGTTCATAATAATAACTTGAGTGATTTTAGCTACTTTCTAATAGATGCAGTACACAGGTCAATAAGGGGAGTCAACAGAGAAAAGAAATTGCGTCAGATGGAAACACAATATATCTTACAACTTGATACCAAGATGCCGAATGGCCTCAATAATGGAGAGGATTTGCACAATTTCTTGTAATATAAAGTATATTTGTCCCCGCATATGTTTTCCTCCGTATATGAGTTGTGGTGATCTGTAATTTTCGGGTTTATTTATCCGATTGATTTTAGCCTGGTTTTAGCCCTGTTTTTACCTAGTTTTACCTGATTTTATAGGTTTTACTTGGTGTTGGTAGGGTTTTTACTTGGTTATTTTAATCGGTTTTAGAAAACTGTGAAAGATTCCCGAATCGTTGATGTACTGTATGACTATCTGCACTAGGCAACAACATGGCCCAACATCTGCTTATTTGTACTGCTTATTTTGCACATTAGATTGATATTAATCTCTGAATCTGCAACCCCTTAAGTTTTAAGTTATGAATCAACTTGGGAGCAATATCTAATGGCTCTCACTAATGTACGGTTCTTGCTTCACGTTCAAGGTATATTTGTACTAGCACTTTGATACTAAGAAAACATGTTTACAGGCGTAGCAGGTCCAACCATTTATTTTGTATTAGTTTTAGCTATGATGAAATAGCTGGCTTATTTTTGACACGAGCACTTTACAAGCACATGCACTTTAACTTTAAAGTTGCACAATTGTTTCCCTATCCACGTCACTTGCTGAACTATGAATAACTGCTTTGATTTTAATGCAGTTTATTCACTGTGTGTCGCTATCCAGCTCTGACAATATACTATCGCATTCAACCACTCGGCTCGATGTACAACATGAATTATTGTGAGCAAACATTGGATGTTGGTAGTTGCCAAAATTGCTTAGTATTTATACCTTGTGATATGACTATCTGACTATGCACACAAGTAGTATTTTGTTTAGCTCTATCGTGTGAGAGGGGGTGGTTGTTCAATCAAGGTGTCACTTTAAAACATTGTTACAGGTTCAGGCACGTCATGTGATCAAGACCAGGGAGACCCTGTCGAAACGTGTCATGCTGTGGATTTTGCAATAAAGCACTTGAATTTCAAGCATGCTGTGGTCCGTTCCTGATTTCCGGGGATTGGAGTTGAATCAGGATTATGGTTTCATCATATATATATATATATATATATATATATATATATACATATATATATATATATATATATATATATATATACACGTTTCCTGTTTCCACCCTTGCTGCCGAACCCCTCAAGGTGGATGCCACTGAGTGAGGGTGGACTCACAAATATATCCACCAATGCCTTCCAACAAAGAAGACCAGGCACTCAATGGTTCTATGTTGAAATTTATCTCCAAAGAGAGCGAAGCGTTTCGGGGAATTTGCCATAGTCAATGATCCTCACGTGTAAACAACACATCCAATTCCAATTCCTTTTAAATATGTAAAACTGCGCTCCCAAAGGAGAACGCTACCGAGGCACATCGGAAGGGGCTTGCAATAAAGTTTGATTTTCAATTTCAAAGCCGCCATACTGTCATTGTATTTTTTCTGTTTCTTCTGTATTTCTATACTTTTATGCTAAGATTTGTATATCTCCAACTATTTTTGAATTTGCAATAAAGCTTGACTAACCTTTCTTTGGCTGTCTACCTGAGTGATTGTGTAGCCATATCTTGAGTTACACTGTATACAAAATTGATTTACGAATTCTTCTCCCCTTTCCACTTTCATGCTGCTCAAAAGGACCATTGAAGGATCAACATTGAGGAAGAACTGAACAAATGGGCCCAGGCCCTTTCAGTTGATAGCAGAGTCGGATGGTTTGCACATGAGGTAAGGGGAGAATCTGGATCGCAATCTAGAATAGTCTGGAGTTTTGACCCAAGTCCCCAGGATGGAGTTGGTGATGAGCAGCGATAACAATGGCGAAGGAGGAGTGAATATTAATAGGGATGTGTGGAGTGCGTTAGATTGAGGTGATGATTTGATTGTGCGATGTCTGGCGGGGTTGTCACTAGAATCGAGTGAATGTGGTTGTTGGGTCCGATGTGGCCCACGGAGTTGATTTATGATTATCGGGCCTGATGTGTACTAAGATACCGAGATATTTTGATGATGTAGAAGACACCGAGATTGTGATTGTCTGCCGAAGAGTTGAGGAGTTTGTCGTGAGACGTCTTCGACGACTCCACCTCACATCGTGTAGTAGATCTTTTTGCGCAGATGATAAACTATACTGATTCTGGTGAATCCCTGCTATTCTAGGCTTTACTGCAAGTGTGCATTGTTGTTTGAGTGTGTCTCTATTTTCTTTTAGACGGGCAGACAATTACAGATTATAAGATGATTGTGTGAGTGAATGTGTACGGAGAAATTGTGAAGGAAGGTGAACCACTGTTAGGAGTGAGGGTGACGTCAGACTGTGCCGCGCTGGGATAGGTTGGCTGGTGTAGCTTCTCGCTGGGAGTGGGTGATGATCGTCTATTACATCTGGAGTGCACAAGATCGCACTGTCGTACTTCTTGGCCTTTAAATTGCATTTAGACTGTTGAAATGTCATTAATTAGCTAAATCATGCGATGTTTAAGGTGCTTCGAGACATGTTTAGAAGGAATGAGAGTATCACTACTAGAGTGGGTGAAGAGGCGCTGCCAGAAGATACACCAGATCATTATGTGGCAACAAATGTAGGACTCCATGCTATTATTTGGCTTCAAACTTGGCACAAGATCTCTGAGAAAGAGGGTGCTTTGTCATTTCTATGCTATGGCACTTTCAAGTTGGAGGTATTTAGTCAGTTGAGGAGAGTGATGTTTGAAATTATCCTTTACCTAGACCTATACAGTTTGAGGCGCTTGATGCATGGATGCATGCAGGTCATGCTGAACAGAGAGATCACTATCAGGGAAAGAGGAAGAACGCAATAAGAGCATATCAAGAGGCAACATGGGACACGAAATTAAAGAGATAGAGAGTAGACATGTTTGAGGGAGAGAGATTATATCCTGCACTGATGGGAGATGAGGACATGAAACACACAGACAAGAAGAAAGAGGCAGATAGAAACGATGCCAGTGACACTGATAACAGCTTGTTAGATAGGTTGATGTCTTATAGCCCACTGCAGGGTGGAATTGAGAGACGTCCCAATGAGACTGTTAACACTGAGGGTGTGTCAGCACCGTTAGCCCCAGACCCTGAAGTTTTGGGAGTAATATAGGCAGTCGCGGGATTAATAGAAAGGAGAGAAGAGGTAAGAACTGGTACGAGAGGTGGTTCAGAACACTGCAACCCTAAAGCTGCTTCTAGACTACCGGAAGCTCTTACAGTACCGGTCACGATTGGGCCAATCATTCCCATATATGACCCGAACTGAACAGGGAATGGAAATCCACAACAAAACATGGGTACTGAAGGGACATTACAAGGCAGATCAGCAAATATGTATTGGGAGTTTCGTCCCACTGACTCCTATGAATTCAAGTACTCCGTATATAGCGACAGCATATCCTTATGTAGTTCAGAATAGCTCTGATACTGTGATACCCCTACCCACAAGAAGCACAGATTCAGACCAAACACTGTGGGAGACACTTCCCAGAATGCAAAGTAGCACGCCTCAGGAGACTGGGGCAACGCAGGAAACACCCGACAATCAGCACGTTTTTGATGTCTCAGATTTAGAGTCATGGCTTAGGGATCACAGTAATACCAAGGAGAATCAGAATACACAATTGAGTCAGGGTACCATAAAATCTGCAGTGAAGGAAAAATTGTTGGATGTGGTAAGAATGAGAGCTGAGTTGGGTGAGATAATCAGGGTAATCTAGCGATCAATTGGATGGAGGCATATGAACCTGATTAATTATTGGTTATGGCGAAAGATATTACTAGGAGAGCAAGACAGGCACATGAGAAGTTTATGAAACCGGCTCAGAAATATTATGTAGAATGTTACAGGTGAATCACAGACTTGCATACAGTGAGCAGGATAAGAGAGTACCTGGATTAAAAACACACATTTGGGAATTGTTAAAAGGCATGAGGGCATGGAGTATGTTAGACAAATGGGAAGAAAGGTGGTCAAAGAAGAAAAATGCAAAGAAGGTTACAGGGTCGCCGCCTCATCTGAGGGGGAGCAGGAGTAGAGGTATATCTGTTACAGGAAGAGCCTAGTGAAGGTTATGTGCATGTGCCTTGGAGTCAAGGTGATCTTGCTGCATTTACATATGAACTCACAAAGTTGGGAAAAAACCTGCCAAAGTTGGGAGACAAACAGGTCTATCGATTTTTGAAGATTTGTAAGGTGTTGTGGATTGATTTGAACATGATTGAAGTTGTGGTCCATAGTGATTTGTGGTCTGCATGTAAGATCGCCATAGAATGGCCTAAAAGAGAACCAGAAAGGGATTCAGTGACTCATGGTCCGTCGCCGAATGGTGATGAAAATATATCATCAGGTGATCACTTGTTTACAATCTAAAATAGCCTTACAAGATATTGATTGGGTCAAAATTGATCGAACGACCCAAAAGCCCAATGGAACTATTCATGCCTACTATGAAAGGATTTTACAGGCTTTCAAACAGTACAGTGGATTAGACACCCTTGACCCCAAAGACATGGGACAGTTTGTTTCCAAATTTGTAACCAGATTAAGACCAGAATTTAGTCTCATGATACAACGACATTTGATTTGCTGGCAGAACAAGTCTTTCAATGAAATTCTGCGTTATGCCAGGTACTGTGGCGACGAGGTTGAGTCAAGACATAAGAGAATGAAAGAGAAATTGATGTGGGTACAAATAAAGGCTGGTCAACAGGGAGGACAGGTACAGGCATCCTTTGGAAATGTTGCTTGTGCGCAGGGATCACACCCTGTGGGAGTTCAGACACAACATAATGGAGGATTGCCAGGACAAGTAAGGGTTAGAGGTATCCCAATACATCCAAAGACAGGAATGGATGTTGCTATGCTGAAGAAGTCTACAATGTTTTATTTTTGTAATAAGGTGGGGCATTGGAAGCGTGAATGTCGTCTCAACCCTGCAAACCAAGAGCAAGGTGGAGGACTTAGTGAGGTCCAGAAGGACGTGGCACAGATATAGACTATGAATAGGCTATGATCCCAGAATACGGGAAGACCACAGGGACATGTAAAGCAAGTACCACAACCTCCGATGATATCACAGGGAAATCAAATGTACCACAAAATGCCTCTGATGGATTAATTTGACTAATCTGGCATAGACCCGTTCTTATGATTGTGCATGAGTAGGAAAGAAGACTGTACACTTGGTAGACTAAACGGGACCCTTCATTGATGCAGATGTTGATGGTCACACAATTACATTCCTGATTGATACTGGGGCTACCCGCTCTACTTTGAGAACAGCAAAAGCCCCAAACCTACCCCTTTGCAGGAAAATTGATCTAACTTATAGGAGTTGCAAACAAATTCTCTAACTGAGGAGATACCTGTGAAGATTGGGTCTTTTGAGCACCGTCATCAGTTTGTGGTGGGTGACTCAAGTCCTGTGTGTCTGTTAGGCCGTGACTTGCTGTGTAAGCTGGACTGCACCATGTATTGTACACTGAAGGGGATTGAGTTGCAGACAAATGATGAGGACATTGCTTTCAAATATGCTAGCTAGAATCTGTATGTCACAATATTCATACTGCTGATGGTGGAGGATATGCCCTTAGACACATGGTCTTAACGGTGGTGTGGGACTTCACAGGAGAAGAGATTGGACTGATAAAAGGAGTTGAACCAGTCCTCATACAGGTTAAGCCAAACGCTAAATTTCTGAGAACACCACAGTTCAATTTGACTCCTGAAACTGTGGTGGGTTTCACACCTGTGATAAACTTCATGATTGAAAAGGGCATTCGAAAAGTAATTCTGGGTAGCCCATGCAACTCTCCTATTATGGGATTGCAGAAGCCTAGCGGTAAATATTGCATTGTGCAAGACCTCTGGAAGATTGACAGTATAGTGGTTCCTTGTTGTCCTGAGGTACCACATTCATCTGTAATAGTGTTCCAAATTCCATTTGAAGCTGAGTGGTTCATGGTCATAGATCTCTGCCAAGCTTTTTTCTAGATCCCACTTCATCAGGAGAGCCAATAGGAATCTTGAATCCTTGGTCTTGCCTCGCAACTCAGTTCTGGTCCAGTACATTGATGATCTTCTGATCACATTAAATAAAAGTGAAGCTTGCAGAGATGATACTATTGGACTGTTAAACCATTTGACAGGAAATGGACATAAGGCGTCCCCGAGCAAGCTGCAGTATTGTCTACACAAAGTACAGTATTTTGGGCATCAAATTGAAAAAGGCAAGAGAAAGGTGTCACCGGACAGGGTATCGGTGATCATGCAGATGACTCTGCCACGCACTCAGGAGAGCAGATGTATCTGGGAATGATGGGCAACTGTCGACAGTGGATTACCAACTTCTCCCTGATAGCTAAGCCTTTGCAGACATTGACACACAAAGACATGCCAGATCCGGGGCCATGGGATAACAATTGCTTACTTGCCTTCCTGGAGCTGAGAGAGAGTCTGTGATACGCTTCAGATTTAGGGATGCATGATCACAACTTAGAGCGAGATGTACAACCATTCCAAATTGCGACTCACAATTTGCGCTCAATTGCAAGTCGCAAATTGAGAGTCGCAATTTGGAATGTACAATACTGTTTGCGATTCCTAAACTTGTCGCAAATTGCGAGGCTCATGAACATTAATGAGCCTCTCGCAATTTGCAAGCCCATTGAGAATGACAGGCCCTCCCAGGGATGGTGACCTGCTGGGCTCAGCAGACCATCATGTCTGGGACTGCTTTTAAATAAAGCAGCTCTTTTTTAAAAATGCAACCCGTTTTCCTTAGAGGAAAACGGGTTGCATTTAAAAAACAGAAATTAAGTATTTTCATTTTATGTTTTTTAAGGGAAGGCAGTGGTCCCTGGGGAGTACAGAAACGAGGACACAGAGGTGACAGATTTCAGTATGATGTTGGCTGCTGCCGATACCTGGGACGAGGTGAGGCGTCTGCAGGAGCAGGTTTCCGAGGAGGAACAGTCAGGTTGGATAAGAGCAGGTTCTGTGAAGAGGGAGGATGATATATGGGTGCCGACTGATCAGAGGGCAGTTCTGCCCGACTGTTTATTGTACTCTATGGCAAGGTTCCGTGCATGTAGGAAGAGATACAATGGTGAGGTTGTTCAGGCAGACACGGTTCAAAGCAAGGTTTTGGGTGGATGCAGAAGCAGTGTGCCACCAATGTGTAACATGTCAGCAAATGAATGCAAGGAAGAGGACTGTTGTTACACTGAGCCACATAGGGAGATCAAAAGGGCCCTTCAATAGGATGCAGTTATATGTTGTATAGATGCCCATGTGCAATGGATTGAGATACATTCCGATTGTGGTATACATACTCCCCTGTTGGGTTCAAGTCTATCCAACTAGGAGATGTGACAATCTTACAGTAGCCAAGCTGTTGTTGGGGGAGCTCATCCAGAGGTTCGGAATTTCCCACTACATTGGAGTCAGACCGAGGAAATCATTTTAATAATGAGGTCCTGAAATTGCTGTGTGCAGCTTTGCAGGTGGAACAGAGACTACATTGCAGCTACAGGCCAGATGCCTCAGGAATTGTTGAGCAGGTCAATGGCACTCTGAAGTTGAGACTGGCAAAGGTGAGCAATGAGACTGCCTGCTGTGCGTGCCAACATGCTTGCGAATATCTCAGATAATTTGGTTCTCGACTACTGTAAGGGATTGCATGATGTGGTTCATTCTGTGTCTCATCAGGTTGAAGCAGCGACTGCACCAACATCTCGAGATCTCTGCCACGATGTAAACCCTGGAGACTGGGTGCAAATAAAAAGGTGTGTGAGAAAGAATTGCCTTGAACCCCATTTGACGTAGACCATACCAAGTGATACTGGTAACTGCGACTGCTGTGAATGGTGGTGGAGTACTAACCTGAGTCCTTGTCTCTCACACTCGTAGAGTTCCGAGCCCCTCTGAAGAAGCAGCTCCTCTCCCAGAACAATTGACATAAGTGGCTGGAGGGTCACAGGAGAGGGCAAGTCAAGCTGTAGAGGCACTAGTGGAGACTGAACCAGCACTAGATCAATCTGAGGGTGGTCCAGTCGTGCAAGACACCAACGTCGACTCTGAAGAGGAGAGAACTGTGATGTCTGATCAAGAGTCCAACGAAGGAGCTAGTGAAGTGAGGAGGCAAGTGCAGCTGAGACCGAGAGCAAGCCTGAATGAGACCTGGCCAGAAAAAGAACAGAGAAGAAACCTATGACTCCCAACTGAAAGAGAGCTTGCACAGATAAGTGAAACGTGTAAATCTGAACAAACTGAGGCTGAAGATGAAAGACTGAGCTCGAGAAGGTCCAAAAGGGTTAGGGTGCCTTGTTGTAGGTACTCATCTCCTGAGTCTACTCATTTGGCTGCCAATGCTGACGAGGGCAAACTCCGGGATGTCAGTGCTGATAATCAACGTTCTGCTGAGAATCCCTGGGACTTAGTTACATGCTTTTCTTTTGATGCACGTTCCTTACCCACCAAGGTTGAGTGGCCTGTGATCCCTGGTAATAAATTACCTTGTTTCCCCTCCTTTAGGTGTAGAACCATCATCGACAGAAGATGAGGAATTGAGAGCTGATCTATTACAAATGATCATAGACTAACTTGCCTCAAAACTTATTGGGGATGTTGAATGAACTCTTGTAAGAAGAGTTAGAAGAAGATCACCTAGGCCAGAGTGAACGAAGAATAAATTCAAGGATTACACCTAAAAGAAGACGGAGTAGGGTTAATGAAGTCGTGAATATAGCTGCAAAGACATAAAAGAGAAGACAAAAGAGAACAATTGCTTGAAACCTTGTTTGAGAGACTTTACATTTCCCTGCTTTGTTAGAGTGGAGCTCAATAGAGAAAGAGACTCTGTGGCTGCTATTTCTCTACTCAGTCTGGCCTGAATCTGATTTTGAATGTAGTCTGGGAATCCAAATCGTAGACGTAAATGTATTATAGGTGCACTTCTAACCATTGTAGTGGTGGTGAGAGTGGTACTAATTGTAGAATGAGTTTCTGAGATCCTCGGAGCGGAGGCACATAGAGTTGGTATACCTGAAGGGCTATCACCTTGACTGGGTTTTTCAAAGAGAGGAACTCTAGGACCAGAGAGAGGTTTACTGCTCAAGGAGAACAACATCTCCATGTAGAATTGTCCAAAGGTGATTATTCATTAATTGCTTATGTTTGGTTTTTATGTAAATATGTAGACACTATGGAAGCTAGAGATTGTTATGTTTGCATGCAGTTACCCACATCAGTAGAGGAAGGTATCACATACCATCATCTGTGACATATGGCATTAGTTGTAGTTTGCTTCTCAGCATGGTTTATGAGAAGAATCACAACTTGATTGGCTTGTGCCAGTGTTGGAACAGCTGTGTCTTTAGTTTAAGGGAGGGTAAATTGTTGGCGTCTACGGGTAACTTGTACCAGTGGCTAGTTGGCATTACTTAAAAACTGTCTGTCCCCTCTACACTATCTTCTAGTGTGACTTGTAGGCTGTATCCTGTAGAGCATAGAACACGGCATAGCTGGAACTTAAGGCTGTTGTCTTTAAGTATTTCGGTGATTACATTTCACCTTCATGGATCTCTCTAGAGCGTTCGACCTCATGGACAGGGACAGGTTGTGGGAACTAATGCACCAGGCTTGGGCCGATACATGCCTTATTGAGCTCCTCGAGCACCTGCATTGTGATACCCTAGCTCAGGTACGATTTGGCACTGATGGAGAGAGTACGTCTACTTTTAGGGTAGACAAGGGTGTTAGGCAGAGGTGCATCTTAGCCCCCTTCCTCTTTCTATTATATATTAATTCCCTTGATTTTACCCTTCCCAGTGTAGTGGGTTGCCCGTGCCTGTACACCTCTACGCTGATGATGCTGTGCTATTGTCGCGTACCGCCATTGGGCTACAACTCATGCTAGATTCCTTAATGACTTCATGACAAACCTAAAGCTAAGGGTCAATTACAAGAAAATAATGTATCATGACCTTTGTTTTCAGAAATGCTCACTCACACAGGTTTATTCTGGATAACATCATTATTACGAACGTTCTAACTTTTAATTATTTGGGGATCTTACTGGATGCCCATTTTAAATGGGAGAAACTCCTGGTACAGAGAGGGCTCAAACTCAACAGTGCAGCAGGCAATTTTTAGATTTGCCAGGAAACTCAAACAAAAACTTATTGTGAACCTTATCTCCATTTACCACCCAAAATGCCTCTTCTTGGGTACCTATTGGGCGGGTATTTGGGAGTACACTAACTGAGGCCACTTGCAAGCCTCTGAAAACAAATTTCTCTCCAGATTGATGGCAGTTCCTAAAAGAACAGCTAACATCATTACCCACACTGAAATTGGTCTTCCATACATCGAACACGCGATTAAATTGGCACCACTCTTGTTATGGGGTAAAATCTGGAGTTTCCCTTTCACTAATTTCTCTTGCTTCATTTTAGCCCACTTTGTCACACTAGATCACGGAAATGGCATTGCTTGGCTAGTGTACCTTAGAAAATCTTTCCAAGACCTGGGCGTTCTACACCTTTTCATTCCCTCTCCACGATTAACAGAAGCACAAAGACCCTAATCTGTTCCCTCTTTCATGCAAACAGTAACCTAAAAAGGTCTAACAAGCCCCAGGCAATGCCTGCCACAGCTCACCACTTGGAGATCTCTGCACCTGAGCAGGATGAAGCATGTCTAGTCTAGTCTGGATCCTCAACCCAGAGCACATCTTTTATTTAACGCGCCTTATGTTGAGTGAAGTGCATTTCCGGGTTGCCTTTCCTCAACAGGGCAGTTGGGTTTTGTCTTTGCCCTGTGTCCTTATGACAATTCCAGCCAGCAATCCACCAAGCACTGAATGTTTTTCTGTAGGTTTTACACAGTCCCTGAAATTAATCCTATTTTACTTTTTATTAACTGCAGATTGGCTAGCCAAAGCTTTAAACTCTTGCAGTGCCTGAAGACCGAATATGTATGTAAGGCTATTATTGGCTTTATTCGTCATTCCCTTAGGATTTGAAGATATACCAGGATTCTGCCAAAAAGCTAGCCTTCACATGCCCCTTTGCGTTTTCCCCTGTTTTCAACTGTTTTTAACTGTTTACCCCTGTTTTATGAATTTTTAATAATTGATTGGCATAAAATACCATGTCATTGGCGAAGCACTAGTCACAAATTTTTGCTTTGGAGTTTTATCTTATTGCTTGCATTTGTATCATGGTTTTATTTGTTTTTGTATTTCTGCTGCTCTTTTATGGCCTTATTGGCCGAATATAGTTTTTACTGACTGACTAAAGTTTTTAGGTGCAGCTCCCGCCGAGTCATTTGTTGGGGGGGGGAACATGAGGTACACGACCATATACTGAGTTCTAGCCTCTATGGGGAGACAATAAAACCTTCTTAGTTGGGATGGTAGTGGTTGACTTTTTGGGGATTTTGTATTCTTTTGATTTGGGGTGGTGGGAGTCCTGCATAGAAGGCATTGCTGTAGCCTTGGCGTGAGTTGACAAGTGTTTGTGCTACCCTTGAGTTCTTTGAGGTTTCACCATTGCAGCAAACGTGGTTTTACTCCTCCTCCTCCCTGTGTGCCTGGGCTGGGTTGGCACGTGACCTTTCTTGTAAATCACATTGTTTATAGTGTGCATAACCTTTGAAATATCTGTCATCAGGCATCCCGACTTTGGCGGCCCAGCTTCAGTGGCTCACGCAGGCGGTGGCCCGGGAGTATAGAGGCCCGGAGGGCCCGCAGGGCAGGTTGATCCCACGGCATGTGCTGGCCTTTATGGTGCTCCAGCAGCGACTGGACTTAACTCAGTTAACCCTGGAGGAGCGTACCCTCCGGCAGTGTTGGAATAGGTGTCAAAGGCGGGCAGCCATAGTCCGCCCGTACGCCCCGGAAATCCCCCTAGGGATGTGTACAGCGCTCCCGCATGGGGGTGATTGGTCCGGGCTAGCAATTTGGGAGGAGCTGGGAGTACAGATGGTAGGGGACCTATTCCGGGACGGTGTGTTGTTGTCCTTCCAGGACTTGCAGGATGCCTACGGGCTCCCACGGGGGGACTTTTTGCTTCATGCAGCCTTGGTGGCGAGCCTCCAGAAGCATTGGAATATGGGGCTGTCGGAACCGCCGACTGCAGCGGGTTGCCAATATGTCATGATGGCGGCGGGGACGACCAAGGCCATTACTTGCCTATATCGACGATTGTCGACGGAGGGCTTGCACCCTCTGGCCGCTCTGAGGGAAAAGTGGGAAGCGGACCTCGGGAAAGCGATCCCTGAGACCACATGGTCCACGCTAGTGCGGAGGGCCTGGAAGGGGACGAGGAACGCACGGTTTCAGTTAGTTCAGTTTTTCACGTTACATAGGGCGTATCTGACGCCGGCCAAGGTCTTGCAATATTTCGGAGGGGCACACTCTCCATTTCCACGGTGTGGGGGAGAGGGGGCAGATTTTCGCCACATGTTTTGGGCCTGTTCGCAGTTGGGCGACTATTGGGCTGAGGTAGTGGACTGCTTGAATCAGGTGACAGACCGCTCTATTACCCCAGAGATGGGGGCTTGCTTATTGCTATGGTTTCCCCACACCCGTTGCACGAAGGTCACTAGCAAGTTCTATGATCTGGGGTTGATATTGGCCAAGAGAGAATTGACCATGCACTGGAAATCCCGGGGGGGGCCTAGCTTTTTGCGGTGGAGGGCAGCGTTAGTGAGATGGGCGGGGGCGGAGGGTACGCTCCGGGTGCAGTTGGCTCTTAGAAGAGACGATGAGAAAGCGCTAGCGACGGCCAGAGCATGGGAAGCGTTGGTGGTGGAACTCCAGGGGCTGCTATCTGAGGCAGGGGAAGGAGGGAGCACGTCGGATAGGCAAGAGGCGAGGGGGACTGAGGAATGAGATGGGATGGGAATGAAGGATGTCCCTGGACACATACCAGAGGCCTGGACAAGAGGGAAGATCTGCTTGCACAGAGAGGGATTGAGCGTCCGTACATGATTTCATTGGAAGGGGGGGCACATCGGGGGTGAGGTAGGGGACTGGGGCACACTGACATGGGGGCGGGGAGGGGTGGGAACGAGTTGGGGTTAGGAGGGTCGGTACTCCATTGGGACACGGGGACTCGTTGTGTAATGAGCAGTAATTGTTGATTTGGAAAATAATAAAAATGTTTCAACAAAAAAAAATCAGGCATCCCGACCTCATTTTCTCTTTTTCGTGCCATGGATGTAAAACCTGCTAAAGTCTGCCATGTCAAAAACCCTCTTTTGGGAGTTACAAATACTCTCGCAATAGAGGGTTTAAGTTACTGTTACATGTTGAAATATTACTTTGATTGGGGGTAGGCGGGGGAGAGCTGGGTGCCATAACATTTTCAATTTAATCTACAGGTTGGTTTCAGCAGTTTGTTAGTGGAACACCAGGCAGGACACACCCACAAGGCTTACTGATTCATCTCCTGAACCATAGAGGTAAATTTACACTTTTGTGTACATTTTCTATTTTTTGGGGCTTTACAAACTACGAGTTAATAGTATTTTCACAACTGTAGAGACTCCGCAGTCGGGTGGAGAACCCCGCACATAAAAAGATAGGCCTGTCCTATATTTCTGTGTGTGCAGTTCTGCGGAGTGTCTCTAGTTGTAAACTAGAGACGCTATTAACTCGTAGGTTTTGAAAAGTTGAGGCTGTCTATGCACGACAGTCAAATACCCATGTCCCATGCCACAGACTGCCAGTGGCATTTACACTCCCACTTTACAGTTTGGGCCTTTCTTAAACTTGTCTTACAAAAAGCACCCTTCCCCCCAAAAAAAACAGCAGAAAGTTAACTTTTGCTCTGCCATCAAAACGTTTAAATGAAATGGAACAGAGCTCACCCTATCTGACGCATAGGACGAGAATGGTGCAAACATTATTTATTTCATGTTTTGCACGACTGCAAAATTGTATTGCTTGAAAGGCCAACATTTTGTATTTTGTTTGTAAGGCAGTATTCCAAAGAAGCACTGTGTGTTTTTAGCCAAAGAAGACTTGAACGGAGCACTGTACACATTAATCATGGAAAACTGAAACTTCCAGCGAGGGCCGGGGTGTCTCAAATCTTGCCTTTTAGAGTTGTGTTCTCTAATGCAAGATGTCTTCAGCTGCAGCGAAGGTCTCCTGCTATCCCTCAGAGTGCACAGCTGCTTGAGCGAGTGAGATGAGGAAAAGGTAGCAACACAACATATATTTAGTTTGAACTGATTCCTTATGTGGTCGTATTAGAATGCGTCTCAAAGACGTCATTTGATTTATTGACCACATGGTTTGAAGAGAATGCATCTAATAACCAACGGGGAGGCTGCCGCGGGCTCTAAACAAGCAAGACATGTACTGCTATCACATTAGATGAAGTCCCTCACTTGCAAGACACAGAGCACACTGCCGCAGGAAAGAAGGATGACGGCACACTGCTTTTGTGCAGCTCACAGGCATTAGGTAATGCTGTTACACACGAGATAATGTGTGCACATTTCAGCATTTTTTCTCTAGGGGACTTAACGAATACACAGCTGGAAGTTATGGATTGCTTATGACTTCCCTAGTAACCTTTCCAGACACCTGCAGATGTGCCAGACCTGTCAGGCACAGGATACAATAGGCAGCTGCTGCACATAGACTAAAACAAAAAAACACAAGGCCACTGCTTAGTTGAAAAAGTTACATTATTACTAAATCAATCATTTGGGTGCAATGGAGAGGGTCAAACCTTATGTGAGATAAGGGGCAGTCACGAAGAGGCATATCAAACAAGTTAATAACATCAGTTCACACAGCTTCTGAGGTCAAAGTGTAAGGCAAAGGCCTACCAGACACTGCCACTCTATGGGTAGAGGTGGGGTGCAGCGGCACGGTTCAATCCCCGCGCCGGCGGCAGGTTAGCTCAGCGCCTTGTGACTCTGGGCAATAGCTCGCTTAATCTTCCCGACTGCCCCCAGTGCCGGGACACCTCTCCAGAGGTAGCTGTGTGCTTTAAAAATGCTGGTATTTCATTTCATTTCCAGGTCAGTCCGCACCTTTGATCAACATTAGCAGAACCAAGTTCAGTTGACCAAAGAGGAATTGGGGCAAAAGGACCTAACACACATGCAGCTTTAAGTGCGGTGAGCAGGGCGGAAGACAGCTAAGAGCTGTACCGGCACTTCAGGGAATATGGAACAGCATAAGTAAGTCATAAGTGATTGAAGGTCAACTAGACAATCCTTGTGACTACAATCACTGCTGTCCAAGGAATCACAGGAACTTAATTCTGTGGCAAACTCACTAAATTGTCAAGTATGTCCATCATAGGCTTTGACTTTCAGTGGGTTTCGATGATAAACAGTGAACGCTAACTGTTACAATAAGTCTTGTAGGTTACCAAACAGTGGGCTCATTAGGTTTAGATCAGGTTACAGGTGAATCATGTAAAGCCACACCAGGAGCAGCCTCCTGCTGCTCATCCCTTCTCAATCCAACTGTCCACTCATCCAAGCACAACCACTCTAACATTCCAACCATCCAATGACCTCACTCACTGGCTGAGCAGCAGGAAACATCAAGACTGTGGGGAGAATGCATAAGATAGCAAGAGGCCACAACACTTGCATATAAATGTTGCTTGTCTGATAGTGTTAAATTAAGGGTCCGAATTCGATTTGGTGGGCAGGTTACTCTGTCACAACGGTGACGGATTTCCTGTCTCCGGAAATAGAAATCCCATATTATCCTATGGGATTTATATTTCGGCAGACAGGATATCAGTCACGTTGTGAATCGGGCCCTAACATGTATATCGCACTCTATGTTATATGCTCTGTTAGGTATAAATGTTTAGTGTCTACGGTAACCTATAGCACACAAGACTCTTGGGCTCTATGTGAGAGCCTGCAGGCACTGAACAGCATCTCTTAGAATTTAGTTATCTCAGAATCGCAGCACGTGTGACCACGATGGATGTGACACTGTGATCCTTTCTACCGTTCGCCTGTACATTCCGTCTTGCTCTGTTGGTGGTGAATGCCCTACCTCACAGACCATCTTCTGGACAGTACTGTTGAACCACCTCGGTGCTTTCCTGGGAGTTGTCTCCTTGCCGACAGCGCGTTGTGTCCATGACTCGGAGTTTCAGTCAGGAGGTGGCCCCGGATTCCAGGAATGAGCTGGGCTGCAGCTATGTCGGCCCCATCTTCTTTCCAAATGAAATCAGCACAAATGAAAACAGGCTCTTATTTTGAACACAAAATAACCTATGTTTCGCTGACATTTACAGGTTGCTTCAATTATTATATTTATTAATTTACAACGTTTTCAGCCATAACTTACTTTATTAATATGAGCAACAGATCTCTGTCATTATATTTAACTGACCTGTGCATTGATAAACGATGATTTAAGCACCTCACACGATAACAAGTCAACACATATTACCTCTAACAAAAGAAAACAAGCGCCTTTGCCTCTGCCGCTCAAATCCAAAGTAATTGAGACACAAGAATCTTCATTTATTAAAATTCTGGAGGAAATTCAAATGGTACATAGCAATGCTGCTACCATAAGCTTAGACATTAAGCATAGTATTGCAATTAAATCCAATTAAAGGCATTGAGAAAGTCAATTTATTCACAGCACGGCATACAATGTCCAACACAGTCAGGATCCTGATGTAACTGATCCCACAGTGGAACCATTTGCTCTGGAGGCTCCAAATGGAACCCAGAGCTTACATGAAAATATACATGCCACATGCCTTAAAGAAACATTAACAACTAATATAAATAAGCTTGAGAATACAACACATCCCCCTTATCAATAAAACAAACATCAAATATGAAACAAATTTACACATAGTCACTAAGCGATCTAGGCGCAGTTCTAATGCGCACATTACTTTTAACTCTTGATGCAACAGACCCATCCTTTTGTATTCTGCGTGAGTTTTTATCATCAACAACATCATTAGTGTACATATCTAAGTTCTTGTCAATTTGCATCGGACATTTGGCTACTCTCCTGGAGTTCCAGACTCTACCATCTTGGGTGATTACACTGTTCTTGAACATTTTTTTAATTTGTATGGGTCTACCAAATTTACTGACACCTTTATTCAGTGTGGGTTTCAATATCCTAACCCAATCACCCACCCTCCACATATGTATTTTTGTTTTCCACTTGTTGTCATACCACAATTTGGTCTTTTCTTGTTTGTGTTCAACCCTGTTAGCAATTTCATGTATGTCATCTTTGTGCTCCAAGAATTTTTTACATTTCACCCTGAACCACCAAGGACAAACTTCCGTAGCGGGGTCCCTACCTTTAAGTAACCTGAACGGACTGATTTCAGTAGTAGAATGTGGAGTAATACGATATACCCAGAGTCTTTCTCTGAGAGCACTCAACCAATTGCCCTTTTGTTTTAATGATTCCATCAGAAAATCTTTAAGGACACGGTTGAAACGTTCAACCTGACCATTCTCATGAGGTTCATAGAGAGAGGTGCAAATGTGTTGAATTGCACAACTTTTGAGGAAGCTCTCCATTTCACCTGAAACCAGCTGTACCCCATTATCTGAAACCAGAGTAGAGGGACAACCTTCACATGAGAAAACTTCCTTGAAGAAGTTAATCACTGCACTAGTGGTTGCCTTTGAAACAAACTTAACCTTGGGCCATTTAGAATGGTAGTCAATCATGACTAAAGCAAAACGTGAACTTTCAGGTAGCATGTAAAACAGGCCTGAAATGTCAAATGCAACCTTCTTCCATGGTTCCATTGGCCATTTAACTGTCTTTAAGGGACGAGTGTGAACCTTTAACATCTTGTCATTAGAACAACAATCCTTGCATTCCCTCACAGTGCGGTCGATCAACCTATCCATTCCTGGCCACCAAAAATAAGATCTAATAAGACGTTTCATTGCAGAAATACCAGGATGTGTCTTGTGTGCTAACTCGAGTATTAATTCTTGAATACCATGTGGAGGAATACATTTCCCTGCTCTAAAAATAAAATCCCCCTCACAGAACAATTCGTCGGCTACCTGAAAGAATTGCAATAATTCTGACTCTACATAATCCTTTCTAGGCCAACCTTCCATGACAAACTTCTTAAGAATAATCCATTTGTCATCCTTATCTTGGCTCTCCTTCCAGATCTTTTCTGTAATTTCTTTGTATTGTGAAGGAAAAATATCAGAAATGCTCAACACAAAATCTGTTTCATTAACAACAGTTACCTTACTGTTGCTGTCCTCACACGGAAGTCGTGACAAACAATCTGCTGTTACATTTTTTTTCCTGGTATGTATTTGACTGTAAAATTGTATTCCTGTAGTCTAGAGGTTAGACGAGCTATTCTAGCTGTAGAGTTCCAACCACCACCTGCAGACAAAATATGAACTAAAGGTTTGTGGTCCGTCCTGAGGACAAATCTGCTTCCCCACACATACATTCTATAATGTTCCACTGCCCAAACACAAGCAAGCAATTCCCTTTCTATTACCGCATACTTGCGTTCTGTTTCGGGTTCTGGAGGAAAAAGCTACATTCCATTCTTTCCCACTATCTCTTTGTGATAAAACACTACCCAGACCATATAGACTGGCATCGACAGGGATAATGCATTCCCTTTTCATTTTAAAAGGTTTGAGTGTGGGAGCATTAATGATGTTACTTTTAATGACCAAGAAAGCTTTGTTTTGTTCATCACCCCACTCAAATACGGCTATTTGTCTTAGAAATTTTGTTAGGGATTCCATCTTAGTAGCAAACTTTTCAAAAAATTTGCTATAATATTCACTCATACCGGAAAAAGATAGCAACTGTTCTTTGTTAGTTGGGGCAGGGGCATTTAGAATGGCCTCAACATTGGACTTCTTGGGAACAAGGCCATCTCCAGAGAGCGTGTGTCCTAAATACTCTACAAAGTTCTTGAACAACTTGCATTTGTGTGCTTTGAGGGTAAGACCAGACTTTTCCAGTCTCTTACACACTTCATTCAGATGTGTTTCATGTTCGATTTCATTCTTGGAGAACACCAAAATGTCATCTTGGAAACATTTAACGTAAGCCTCAACATCTCTAAAAATATGAAACATAACTCTCTGAAATACAGAGGCTGCTGATGCAAGCCCAAATGGCATCCTGGTGTATTGGAAAAGACCAAAAGGTGTTATAAACGCTGTATATTTCTTTGACTCATCTGTGAGCTCAATTTGATGGTACGCAGATCTCAAGTCAAGCGTTGAGAAAATCTGTGCACCATCAAACAACAAAATGAATTCATTGATGTTTGGAAGTGGGTGACAATCTATGATAATATTTGAGTTTAGAGCTCTTAGATCAACACACACGCGCAATTTTTGATCAGGCTTACGCACTAAAACGATTGGAGAAACCCATTCAGCAGATTCAATAGGTTCAATGATATTGTCCTTCAAAAGTTCGTGTAGCATGTCTTTTAATTCATCCCTGACATTGATTGGTACCCCTCTTAATTTTTGTTTGACTGGAATAGCATTATCTTTTGGAACAATCTTGTGTGAAAATTGTTTTAACTTCCCTAAATTGTCGCAGAAAACCTTATTATACTTGTGTGTTATATATGATATACTCTTTGTGAGATCTGCTATTCGATTTACTGTGGTGACCATGGGCATGTCTTGCTCGTTGCATAAGGAAATGGGATCTTTAGAACGTGGGTTGAGAATGATACCTAGTTCCCACTGGTCTCGCCAACCTAACACATCCACACCTTTGGTTGCAATGTACAATTTAATCTGAGCAGACCTTCCTCTAAAACATAAAGGAACTATAAAAAAACCTTCCATGACGATTTTTGAACCATCAAAACTTTCGGCATGGATGTCAGATTGCCGCAAATCCTTAATATTACAGAGATTTTGTAATTTTTCCTGAAAGTACTTTTTGCTAATGATTGTCCAAGGCGAACCTGAATCCACCATGAGCTCCAAGTCAGTGCCTAAAACGTCAAATGGGCATTTAGGAGACTTCATAAAGTTTTCTTTCTCAGGACCAGTGTGTGTGATAGAAACAACAAAACCTCTGTCACAGTCTTGGCTTTCATTAACACTAGTAACTTTGTTAGTATCAGAGACACCCATTGTGTTGTTGCGTGTTTGATTGTTAAAACGTCTATCTCTGCAGACATTACTGAAATATCCTGTTCTACCACAAACTCTACATTCCTTGTTAATAGCAGGACATCCTTGGAATGAAGCAATATGCAATCTGCTCCCACATCTATAACAAACCAATGAACTATTGGTGTGATCTTGTTTCCTGCCTGAGAAATTACTGTAATTGGGTTTGAATTTTACTTGTGTAACATTTGGATTTCTAATATCTCCTTTTGGTTTAACAACACATATTTCATCCTCAGCAGAAGATTTATGTGATTTTTGACTGACTACGTCCATCCATTTTTCTGACAGTTCCGTAGATTTTGCTATGGCTATTGCTTCCTCAAGCTTGGGATCTCCCATGACCCATAGCTTTTCCTGTATTTTCTTGTTTTTAACGTGAACTATAATTTAATCCCGAATCATTTCATCGGTGATGTTACCAAAGTTACAATGTAAACTTAAAGATCTCAAAGCAGTGAGAAAGTCATCAAAAGATTCATCATCCTTCTGTGCTCTGGTATAAAATGTAAATCTGTTTAAAACTATGTTAGAAGTCGGTTTGAATCTTTTTTCTAACCTAGACAAAACTTCAGTATATACATTCATATTATCTCCTTGCCCAGCTTGAGGGAAAAGTTTAGGTAAGGTTCTGAACACTTCTTGCCCCTCAGAGCCAAGGCAGTGAAGTAATATGCTTTTTTTCCTTTCAGCGCCCATGCGTCCTCCATCAATGGCCTTCATGTAATTGAAAAATTCCTCTTTCCATCTTGGCCAAGGTATGGGTGGATCACCTTTGTTTTGGAGAAATTTCGAAGGGGCTTCAAATTGCATATTGTAAGACCAAAAAAATTACTTTCCCCAATAAACTTGTAACAAAATACTACTAAATGTGATAAAAACTAATTGCATGTAGTGTTAAGTAAAAGAAACAGTCAATGAGAGGTAATAACCCACTTAGAATAAAAAAATTACTTGTAACAAACGTTGGCTCACATGTGAAGTTATTCAGGCGTAATGTAGATGAGCAGGAACACAAAGGTTAAAATGAAGTAAATAAATAAATTATCGGCACAAATTAAGCTTGAAATGGGCATTAAATAAATAACATTCTTGATATTTATCCATTAACCGATTGCTGACTTTTGCAATGAACTTGTAGACTGTAAAGGTTTCGTTGCTGTACTTATCGCTGAAATCAACTTGTTAATTTTTTTTTACAGTCGTTGCTAAGTAACATCAAAATGGCCCCCGTGCGTGCATTCAGCGTGAAAGTGATGACACACGTGTTGTCAGCTGCGTATGCAGGAGCCGGAAGACGATTCCAAAGAAGAACGCCTCTTGAGGCGGCAGCGCGGACTCTGGAGCGAGGCGTGATGCGTTAGGGCAGGTAGGCACTCAGTCTTATTTTGAATAATGCGCCCGTCAAGCAGCAGCGAGGAACCAACCGAGGCTTGTTGTAGTCTTGCTGTATTAAGGAAAATAGAAGCTCTCACTCTCCTTAAATAAAGTGCTTAACGAGATCTCATCCCCACACACTAATGTATGTATATATGCGCTAGAGATCACACGAAGACTGTAGTACTCACAGAGTTCCGCTGAAGTGGCTTTCCGATCCTCAAATCAATGATATAGCGAATTCGAAGCAGCTTTGAACAGCGTGCCACAAGTAGAGTGCATATAAGAAAATTTGACCGCAGGTCGTCCTCCTCAAACAACAAGTAGAAACATGAAATTGCCGAAATCCAAATTAAACGTGGGTAAAAATACTCCGCTCCCGTGCTGGACATAGGCAGGAGTTCTTTCTTAATCCCATCCTCGTCGCCAAATATTGCAATTAAATCCAATTAAAGGCATTGAGAAAGTCAATTTATTCACAGCACGGCATACAATGTCCAACACAGTCAGGATCCTGATGTAACTGACCCCACAGTGGAACCATTTGCTCTGGAGGCTCCAAATGGAACCTAGAGCTTACATGAAAATATACATGCCACATGCCTTAAAGAGACATTAACAACTAATATAAATAAGCTTGAGAATACAACACATAGGCAAAGAGATTTTGCTCCACTCTCTGTGAAAGTATCTGATCATGAGATTAAAAGCAGAGATAATCAAATAAAATGCTTAATTATCTCCTCTTGTTTTAAAAATTACTCTAATTGTTAAACAACTTCTTGACTTTGAAAATCACAACAGACAGTATAACCTTCGGATTCTTGACATCCTGGAGACTACTGAAGACCAAACTGCTGTGCATGTGTGGAGACTCTCATTCCTAAACTACTAAACCTTAACTTTGCAAGGAAATTGGAAGTTGATAATATCCATCGCATTCCATCACATGTGAAGGTCAAACAATCTAAACCTTGACAACACATTTTCAAAGTACTACATCATTATCATCTTGTCATGAGGAGGAAAGCTGTTTGCAAACTACTATAACCTGTGCATTTGTAAAGCACACGTTCACCGCAAAGGGTATAATGGCGCGGAATAACAGATGTTTATTATTACCCAATTCAATGGTACTCATTTTATCGACCCCAGAAGGATGAAAGGCTGAGTGAACCTGCCGGGATTTGAACCTGTTACCATGAGGTCAAACACAGACCGCTACAGTGGACATATTAGTCCACTAAGCCACCAGATCATCAAGATTTTTAGAAAGAAACATCTCCATCTGTAAACAATTTGCTTCTCTTCGACTCAGAGAATTAGGTCAGGAATACTCAAAATCCGTCCTAAGAGCTGCTTGCGGCCCTCCTGATCTTTACATGCAGCCACCGAGGCTACTGTTTGACTTAACAGTGACGTTCAGAAAGCTGTTAAACCACCAAGTCCTATTTTACATGTTATCTGAAGCACAGAAGGTGGACTGCACCACTTATCTTTAGAACAGCTTCATTTTAAAGCCATTCTACAACAAACATGTAAAAATATTATAAGGGCTCTCCAGAATTCCAAAACGCGTATATCCCTGCATTAAAGGGCACTGACATTTATTTTTTTTATAGTTCTCAAACATGGACTTGAAAACGCCATGCCTTCCCCACCCTGGCAACAATGCCATTAGTGAACCAAGAGGCAAGTCAGTTGTTTTGTGCACCCTCTATGCGGACTAGGTTAATATTATACATGTAACATTATAGTTTATTAAATGAAACACAAGTGGTTATGTACATTTCACACCCAGAACTCATATTCAGGGGCCTCTCACATGAAATAATATAGAAAAATGAGGCAAAGTGAAATAAAAAAATTGCCTAGGATCACACAGTGTGGTCAAGTGAGAAAGGCAGGATTTAGCCTAGGTTTTATCCCTTCATCTGATCAATACTAATGTTTACAGATATGAGACTAAAGGCATAAGGAGATTGTGAAGCCTGTGATTCTATTTTATTCCAATCCAATAATCAAATTAGCCCCTTTGTACACTTGACTTGCCAAAAGTAGTGATAGCAAGCAGAGAAAACTCACCCAAGGGTGCAGTAGAGAGATAGTTTCAGATAGAGCACAAAACAGTATTGTGAAGTCTATGACTCTTCTAGAGTCTAGAGCCTTAATCTGGAGGGCAATTTTGATTGAAATCCTCAAAATAACTCCACGACTCACTGTGAACACTATGTACATGATTCGCTTCCCCTGTGCTCACCTTCCATACCACCCCACCCCAACCCAGCCACTCACCTCCTTCATTCTGGCATCAGTACAGCCATGAACCATACTTTATGGCCCCTTGAAAAATGCTTGTGAGTACCTATTAACAAGGGTATACATATGGCTTGTTTGACCCTTCAACTATGAGAATATGGGAAGATGGTTTTACATAATCCTTCAGCAATCCTGCAGACTTGATTTCCCTAATCAACGTCATTCCTCTCATATGGAAGAGTAAGAAAGAGATGACCTCTAGTCCTACAACTTACCCTGCCATGTCCTTTCTCATATACCAGCTATTTAAGGTTGGTTTACAGTGTTGTAATACTTGTCCATCTGGTTCTTTGCCATTTCGCTGCAAATTGTTGAATGTTCATTTTTCTGGTAGTCTGGTTTATGTTATTTGTCTTGTTTGTTCTTGTGTTACATGTTCTAATCTTCTTTTATTATGCCTTCTGGTTTTCTTTTCCATTTTTTACTCCATTTATGTTGTTAGATTGCCAACCTAAAGTTATTCAATTAAATGGCAAAGGCCTTAGGCAGCAAACCAAGCATAGGAGGATAAATGAATATCGTTCTTGGCATAAGGATGATAGCTGGATGATTCAGGAAACACATGTGAATGATAAAATGTGATCCTCAAAGGTAAAGTTGATTTTGAAGTTTTGTTTCATCTCCAGTTGATAAAAAGAAAATAGTGTTGCTATTCTTATTTTCTAAACAACTTCATGTTCAAGTTTTGCATAAGCATTGTGATCCTAATGGTAGATTCATACATGTTAAATTCCAGATTCAGGATATTGTATTACATTTAGTCAATATTTCTAGTCCTACAGCAGATGACCCACTTATTTATTAAGATATTATTTCTGAAATTATTAAACTTTACAAGGCTCCCCTATTTATTGAAGGAGATTTTAACTTGATAACAGAACCTTTATTGAATAGACTTTCTACATCTAAGGGCCAGATTACGATGCTGCAGGAAACGGCCAAAGGAGCCGTTTCTATGGCATATTAATCTCCTGTTTGGATTATTTTCTGACCGACCGACCCATTTTGATGGAGTTGGTCAGAAATGAATTCAAACAGGATTTCGGAATGTTTTACGACGGGCTCGGACAGCCCGTTTGCCATTCGGAAAGGGGCCTGTAATCCCAAGGGCGGATCTTTTCCGCCCCCCCCCCCCCCCGAGGGGTTACGATGGCAGATTCCTACAGCCTTCCTGTGCCGGCCTTTCCGACACAGAAAGGCTGTGGGAATCCGACTTTGGGGGCTCCCAGCAGAGCCGCAATGGGTGAAAGACTTCCGGATGGTGGCCTAGGGTGCACCTATGGTGCCCCCCTGTTGATACCTGCACCTGGTGGCAGGCACCTTGAGGTGTCTGCCACGGGGTGCAGGGATGAACTGCACCTCAGCTCTTTACAATGAGAACATGCATTCCGGTTGGAATGCATGCTCCCATTGTAAAGAATAGGATTGCGACCGAACAGTGTTAGGTTGCAACCTACTTGCTGGGTTGGGACCGACGACGGGAGGTTGGTCGGTCCCAGTTCCCAAACGATGTCAGACGGACTCAGGTCCGTCCAACATCGTAATCGGACCATAAGTTTATGCCTCCTCAAATGTTTCAATGTTTCAAATCTTTTTTGAAAAACAAAAACTTATCAGATATTTGGAGAATAATTTTTTCAACTAGTGAAGAATTTACCTTCTTTTTGAAACCTGGTTCTCCGAAACTCCCACTGCTACCATTCAGCTGCCCTCCTCGCACTCAATCCAGGAAGGAACAAGAACTGCCAGCTGTTTACGCCGAACACCACCCACGGCCAGTTCTCCTGCCGACACTGCCAACAATACTTCACCATCCTCCCCACCACCATGACCGCAGCACCCACGCTGGACGCCAACACCACCGAAGCCCTGAAGTGCGCGCACTGCACAGACATGCGGTAGAGATCTTGGACCTCCTCTACACCCTCTCGCCAGACATCACCTTCTTCACAGAAACCTGGACCAACGCCTCCTACGCGCCTACATCGCCCCCGCCATTCCTGACTGATACAAGATCCAGAGGAAGAACCGCCCCAACCGCCCAGGTGGAGGACTCACCATCACACACAAGAGCTCCCTCCGACTCTTAACCTCCAGCACGAGCGACTCCCCTTCCACCACCAAACACCTTTACTACCAGATCCAGACCAGCCCCAAATCAAAGCTTCGCGGCACCTTCGTCTACAGACCCCCCCGGGCCTCATGCTTTGTTTACCACTACCATCGCCGACCTCATCGCATCCCACGCGATCACCTCCATGGACTACATACTCATCGGAGACCTAAACTTTCACCTCGACAACCTCAGCGACCCCAACTCCATCGCCCTCCTAGACAACCTCGCCAACATCGGACTGAAACAGCTCATCACCACCCCCACCCACAAGGCAGGACACGCCCTCGACCTGATCTTCACAGGAGGGAACAACATTTGCTTCAGCCACACCAAGCAGCTCCTCTGGACGGACCACCACTGCCTACACTTCTCTTTCAACACTGCCACCACTCACAAACCCACTCCACGCCCACCCCGAATGAACTGGAGCAAGGTCACATACAGGCAACTACCCTTGACTGGCTCCGCTCCTTCCTCACCGGCAGAACCCAAAGGATCAGACTCCCGCCTTTCCTCTCTGAACCCACAGAGATCAACTGCGGCGTACCCCAAGGATCGTCGCTCAGTCCGATGTTCTTCAACATCTATGTGGCCCCCTCGCCTCCATTGTCAGACAGCATGGACTCAGCATAGTATCCTACGCCGACGACACCCAGCTCATCCTCTCCCTCACGAAGGACCACAAAACCACCAGACTCAGCTTCCAGGAAGGAATGAAAGACATTGCAGCTTGGATGAGCAGCAGCTGTCTGAAGCTCAACTCAGAGAAGACAGAAGTCCTTGTCCTTGGACCCACCCCCACAGCTTGGGACAACACCTGGTTGCTCATTGCCCTCGGCAACCCCTCCTCCCCCACAGACCACGGCCAGAACCTCTGCTTCTTTCTTGACTCGTCCCTCACCATGACGGGCCAGATCAACAGCGTTGCCTCCAACTGCTTCAAAACCCTCTGCATCCTTCGCAAGATCTTCAAGTGGATCCCCCCGAAGCCAGAAAACCCGTCACCCACGCACTCATAACAAGCAGACTGGACTACGGAAACGCTTTCTACGCTGGAATCAACAAATCCCTGCTATGCAAACTCCAGACCATCCAGAACACCGTGGCCAGACTCGTCCTCAGCATCCCACGACATGAGCACATCACCCAACACCTGCGAGACCCCCACTGGCTCCCCGTCAAGTAGAAAGTAACTTTCAAGCTACTCACCCACGACTACAAATCTCTCCACAACACTGGACCAAATACCTCAACTAAATAGTCTCCTTCCAAGGACCCAAAAGAATCCTCCACTCCGCCGACCTCACCCTAGCAGAAACCATGCACATCCGCGGGACCAGAGCAGGTGGAAGAGCCTTCTCTTGCATCAAGGCTAAGGCCTGGAATGAGCTCCCGATCAACATCAGACGCACCCCTACTTTGCACATCTTCGGAAGAGTCTCAAGACCTGGCTTTTTGGCTGACTTGGAGCTGCACCCCTCCCCCCCAGTGCCTTGAGACCCTCACGGGTGAGTAGCACACATCACAATTCCCTGTTTCATTGAAACCTTACTTATAATCCAGGATTGATTACCTATTGACCCCTCAATGTTTATGACAGTCAATCTTCTGTCCTAAGATACATACAATTGAAATGGGAAGACCATGACATTATATCTTTTTTAATTAACATAGAAGTACTCTCTCTCCATAGACTTCTAGCTGGAAAAATTAATGTTGAGTTAATTCTCAAAGATTAACATAAAAATGAATTAATAAACTCTATCACAAACTTTTTTACACTAAATGCAGACAATGATTCCTCTAAGATAATTAGATGGGATGCTTTCAAGGCTTATAGTAGATGTTTGAGTATTTCCAATAGAGCTCATGAAAACAAACTATTTTACTCTAAAATCACTAACTTGTAGAAGGACATTTCTAAATATGAAAGATTATTTCCTCACATAATATGATGTATAAAGCACAATTACTAAAAATTAGGATTTAAAAATAACTTAATGCTCAGCAAATGTGCTGGTCTGCAAATATCAAACAATAAGTCTAAGACTTACTTTCAAGCCAATAGACCTGGGAAGCTACTTGCTAATTATTTACATATCAAAAATTATAAGCTCCGAACACATACCATTCATTCAGACTCTGGACAACTATTGACATCCTACAAATATATTTTAACAGAATTTCAAAAATGCTATTTTGAATAATATCATAACCCTGATGTAATTGAAGAATTTTTGTTGTCATGTAATATGTCTAGTCTTACTCAAGACTTACTCAAGACTATAGAGATTCTTTAGATGTTCCCATTTCCCTCTGTAGTGCAAATACCATTGTCTCATTTAATTCTGGAAAACCTCCTGGCCCAATGGTGTTCCTGCTGATTTTTATAAAACCTTTAATGTATAATTAGCACCCTATCTGCTGAGACTTTTTTAGTTTTTACAGATGTTGCACAAATTGTAACTGTTGCTGGCTCCTTTTATGAAGCTCTAACTGTAGTGTTTCTTAAACCAGACCAGACAAAGATCCCACAGTCATTTCTAATTACAAACAAAAATCATGAATCAATCAGGATTTTAAAATCTATGTTAAAATTCTTGCTACTACACTACCTAAATTCTTGATCAGTTAATTCACATCAATCAAGTTGGTTTCATGAAAACAGATTATCTGTACACACCAGACTGGTCTATCTGTGGAAATGTGGATTTTCCTGATCAGTTATGTCCCCTATCTTGGACCCCAACGGTTCTATGTGCATGTCACAAGTACATGTATGTTCCCTCCAGTTCCAGTTCCCAAGACGCAAACATATGTGCGTCCACCGTCAACATGTTCTCTGTCAGATCCGCCATCAATGGGCTGGATATTCGATTCCTAAGTATGAAAGGCCACCGACTTTATATGGCTAAGTTACTCCATTTTTACAGTTCAGGCAAGTAGGCCCGATTCCGTCCTCAAAGCCTTTCCCTGCTCTCTGCCTCTGACAGCTTCAGCTTGAGCTCGCATCTGTATCCATGAACTTTGTCCTACTCCCTGTGCAGCTAACGGTGCCTGCCTCGGCCAGTTTCGCCTGCCTGCCAAGAAGCTGTATTTCACCTTCGAATTATCTACTTTGCTCTTCAGCCGATGCATTCCTGTCTAGTGATTTAGGTAAACATCTCCTTTAGCTCACAAGCAAAGGACTCGGCCTTTCCGTTCTCCTGCAAGTAATTCATAGCCCTGTTGCCATGGAAAGTTTTCTGCCCCTCGCATCTCATATAGGCACTTAGACGCTTGTACACGCACACACAGTCAGTATAGAATAGATTCTGCCCGAGAGTCCTTCCTTGTGGATAACATAGTTCTCTAAACATAGGATGTTAGATATGATTTGGGATTAGGTTGACTTGACCCCCCAGACTTCTCGTCTCCACATGTAGAGCTAAATGTCAAGTTCCCTTCACCCCCTAGTTGCACGTCAATCACACGTCATGCTGCTGCGCGCGCATCTATGTTAAGTATTATCTTATAGATCCACCTATGTATGATAATCAGAGCCAATCATGTTTCTTTTTGCTCCTTATTACGCCTAGTTTCGATTACATACTTACTATGTCATTTCTCTTATCAATTGTTACGCCTCTTCTACATTCGTTTCATTGTAATGTATGACCTATAAAAGTTACTTCTTGTCAATAAAGTATTGTACTTCACTTCCTGAACCCTCGTGGTGACGGAACCTGAAGGCCGCCACTCGAGTCGGCCATTTTGGAATAAAGCCCATTCAGAAAACCTCTTATACCACGGATTCTGCCTCTTATTATTCTGAGCTATTTTACTTTATTTTAGATTCCGTATGAAATTCAGTCTAGGTAAAAGAATATTTACCACATAATGGCGCCCGAATAGGGACACTTTCTCATCTCACGCGCCGGCGGTGCGTTGCAGGCCCGGTCTCCTGCCACAGCTGGACGGACCATAACGCGTACCAGCAGGATTTCCTGTAGCTCCCTCCGGTCAAGCGGGGGCGACTGAGGCTGCGATCAACCCAGACGAGGCGGTGAGAAGTGCGAAGTATCCCGACCAGAGCCTAGCTGAGAGAGCAAGATCCGAGGTATACAGAGGCCCACCAGGTTTTCGAAGTCCCGATGTCCAGAGGGTCCACTATCCGCAGTCATCAAGTCCCGTCCATTCTCTGAGGCCTTCCGTTTCAAGGAGCTACTCGGTGAGTACCATCGCCGGGGAGGCGTGTTGACGCGCACATAGGTTGTGCCGGTCAAGACGGATTTGGGTACACAAATCCGGTCTGCACTGTTTAGCAGTGTATATGTACTGTTTAGCAGTATATCAAGTATTCCGAAGTATTCAGTTATTGTCAAGAATTCAGCTTGGTGATTAGTTATACAGACTGTCATCATTGTCGGTCATTTTTTTTAAAATGGTTAATGTTTAAATGTTTAAAGTGTTCAAATGTTTTGCATATTGTGGTATGTTCATTGTTCACTGTCCATTATTGTGTTTTTTTTCGTATTAAGTGAGTTCAAGAGTAAGTATCAGATCAGTTGTCAATATGCCGCTCTTCTCGAAGTTAAGACAGATCACTACCAGAAAAGGGGTGCTTGAAGAAGCAGTTCCTATTCCTCCTAGGGACACTCCAGGGCATTTTATGTATCACAAGCATGGCTTAGATGCCATATTATTTCTTGATTTATGGGTAGACTATACCAAGGGATTGCAGGAAAGTCAAAGGTGGCCCGCAGCGGGAACCTGGGATGCAGGGTGCATCATGAAAGTGGAGGAAGAGTTATGGAAAAGAAAAGTCAGACAGTCACAGAAAGACGCTGTTGAGTTATGGCGTAAAGAATCTCATAGACGTACAGAAAAAGCACGTAGACAAGAAGAGAGGAGTAAAGAAAGTTCAAAGGAAGTTCAAGAAAATCTATTAATTGAGGAAGGTATCCGAGTGAAATCAGAACAAATAGATAGACAAAGAAATGCTCTTATGAATGGTATGTATCCTCTTCTAGCCGAAGGATTACCTAAGGCTACTCCAGAGATACCAAAAGACTTGCCACCCCCATTATTCCCAATTAAGGTACATCCTAAAGGGCATCCCAGAACCGCAGAAGATGATTTTCTTTCCTCATATCTAGATGACGCAGCTCCCGAGTATGCTAACCCCGCACCACATAGACCGTCTGGCGGAGGGGTTCAACGTCAGGATCAGGTATCTGTCCCCGTGCAACAGCAAGTCCCGACACAAGCTCCGGCAAGCACATCTGTTTCATCTGTCCCCGCAATCGATTCTACAGTGGTATCGACACCTATAGTTGCTGTGTCACGTTCGACGAATCCATTCACCCCCGACACCCCAGATGGGGCCACGGGAGGTGCTAGCAATACTTTTACGCCACCTAGAATAAATAAACTTGTTTTTCAAGAGTCAGCGCATTCACGTACACCCAAATTCGTAAGTGAACGTGCGCTTAAGGAACTCCTTATAGATTGTAGATATGACCCGGTGGTCGGTAAAGAGGACGAAATGGTCCTGGCATCATTACGTATTAGACGAGCCGCAGAGTATTTAGCGAGGTTACCAGGAATGACTACGCATCTAGATAAAATATATCATTTTGTTCAAACAGGGCGAGATCCAGAATGTATTAACAGAGCTATGGAATTCCAGAAAGTAGAGATACAGGGGGAACTGTTACGTTTCCTCATAAACTGTGTGATCAGAAATCAAGACCGTCCGGGGGTAGACCCGAATGCAATGCTTATTCTTACAAGATGGAGCCAGAATATATCAGAAGGGAGACACGATAAGAAAAACTGTATAATAGCCATGTGCCGAAAAATCCGTAGAGAAATAGAACATATTCATGAAGAAAGATTGGAAACAGACGAGTTCGAGCAAGATGAAGTGTCCGAATCAGGGAATTCCGCAAGACAGTCAGAGACCATAGCCTACGTAGACAGAGGAAGATCCTGTGATAATACTAGATGTTTTTCTGATCCCATACACTCTGCATGTCCAAATAATAGCAGAACGTATCTGACGCCTGTAATAAATCTGAAATCTCCTGAACATTTGTTTCAAGCCGCAGATAAAATACTACGAGAACGAAGGGGTTACCACCTCCTCGACTCCATGGATGAGCAAGAATTAGCCAGATCAGCCGTTCACTGGATTGACAGTCCTGAAAAATACGGTGATGAGACCGTAGCACACACGTTTTTTAACCTCAGTGCAGATGAACAACGTTTAGCTGGAATCTATATGATTCAGCAACTCCTTATATTATATAAGAGCCAACATGCTGACCCTGGTCCTTTACCTGATATATTAACGGAACTACTCGCGAACAGATGGAGAGGTTCTAGTAACAAGTTAATTAAAGAAATATTAGTGTCACGTAAACAGTATGTCCTTTTTGTAAGTCCAGATTCTTTCTCGCTGCCCCGCAAAGAAAGAACGCCGTATTATATGGATAGACAAAATCCCTTACGAGAAGTGCACCCAATAAAAGGCGAAGACAATCAGTTTCACCGTGTATTTGTATACACACCCATATCAAAAATTGAATTGTTAGAAATGAAGAAAGTAGTACCCAGTCATGACAAAGACCCAGCGGGTTTCCACCGAGAAATTAAGGACATGTTACTGATGGGAGAATATACCTATCCTGATATTATGACGATATTAAAGGTGCTCTTACCTGCTGGCATTTATGAAAAACTGAAAGAAAAAGAGTGGGAAGTGGGAGACCAAAAGATAGATTGGACAGCATTAGAAACGGAAGAAAAAGCCCGAACTGCAGGTTCAGGGCTCGGGGATAAAGTCAAAGCATTGCCAGGTTTACTAGTACAAGTACTGCCACGTTTATTAACTACGAAAAAGGAAGATTGGGGTGCAATCACGGCCTGTAAACAAAAGCATGATGAAGACACAAGTGATTATTATGCCCGATTTGAAAAATGTTTTGGAATAAATAGTGGTATAAAAACAAGTAGTGAGTCGTATCCACATTTATTTGTGACAAAATTAGTAGAAAATGCATTACCTCCAGTAAAGAATAGAATATTGAAATTCGAGAGTACCTGGCAAAGTAACACTCCGTCACAAATGCTACAAATGTTACAGTATCATCACAATAGAATTAGAGATGAACAAGAGCACGAACAAAGACGCATGAAAGATACAAAAATGAAAATGCTAGTGTCTCAGACAGTACCAGCTGAAGGACATAAAAAGGGTATGACACATTCCGATTCAGTAGGACCGGTAAAAGGGACATGCAATTATTGCAAAAAGCCAGGTCATTACGTACACGATTGTCCAGTTTTAAAACATAATATCGCCATAGGTAAAACACAAGAAAGATCACGGCCACTCAGACAAGATCAGAATGAACAAGGAGCTATGCCACATTCCCAGGCCATGCCAGCCGCACAACAGCCAATACAGTTTGTGCCAGCCGCACCACCGTTGCCTGCTGCTGCCACACAGACCACAACACGACAAATGTATCAGACTGCACAGTATGAATATCCTGAGTATCAGCGTTACGCATGAACCAGCCTAGAGAGGGAAGTTGACTTACCCCTTATCGAGATTCCTGTAGATCAAGAAGGACCTTATGTACATAGTGAATTATTAGGTCAAGATAGAAAATTCTTACTCGACACAGGGGCAAGTCGAACAACTATAAAACGTAGTGAAGTTCCAGGGGCACCCCTCTCAGGCTCTCAGAATATCTCCCTTGGTTTTTCAGGAAAACCTATTGTTAATGAAGTATCACAGCCTCTTCCACTTACGATAGGACCTTTGACCCGAACTACAGATTTATTGCTTACTAAATCATGTCCAGAAAACCTGTTAGGAATAAAAACACTGAAAGCTCTAGGAGCTATAATATGTTGTTCTCCGGAAGGAGTAAGGTTGTTTTTACGTGATTTTAAAGGTCACTATGTGTCTAGAGACATGGATCCCCGACTACAGACTTTACCCGCGCATCTATGGGCACAAGGCCCTACTGATGTTGGTTGCATGAACATTACACCATACCGAGTCACATTGAAAGCAGGAGTGGTACTACCACGAATGCGACAATACAAGTTACCGCAAGATGCTGTAGTGGCTTTGCTGAAAATCATTGATGAGCTAATTGTCCAAGGAGTAGTTGTAGAAACAGACTCCAATGTATGTAATTCACCGATAATTCCGATTCTTAAACGAACTGATCCTACTGCTCCGCCAGTATACCGATTGGTTATTGATTTGCGTGAACTAAACAAGTGCATTGTGCCACAATTTCCTGTGGTCCCCGATATATCATCATTATTGACAGCAATTGATTCCGAAGCAACATTCTTTACTGTAATTGATCTCAAGAATGCCTTTTTCAGCGTCCCAATAGATCCGGAAAGCCAATATTTGTTCGGATTCAGTTTAAATGGGCGCAGCTTTAAATTCTCACGCGCTCCCCAAGGATTCACAGAAAGCCCCAGCATCTACAGCCAAGCACTGAAACGAGAACTTGACAGTATCCACATGCCAGTCAATACTGCACTGCTTCAATATGTCGATGATCTGCTGATCACCGCGAGAAGCGAACGCGAATGTGAAAAGGCTTCTCTGACAGTTTTACATTTTCTAGCCGACAAAGGGCACAAGGTGTCTCCTTCTAAGCTGCAATTCTGTGTCCAGCGAGTTATTTATCTTGGTCACTCGCTGTCCAAGGAGGGAAGGCAGCTTACACCAGATCGCATCCAGTTAATTGCTAACATGTCAATACCCCAGACACAAAAGGAGGTGCGGGCTTTCATAGGCCTTACTTCATATTGTAGGCAGTGGATCCATCAGTACGCATTTCTAGCAAAACCACTCATTCAGTTAACCACACAGGAGGCAGCCACATCGACTGTCCTCCCTTGGACTCAGGAACATACACAAGCTTTTGAAAGCTTAAAGAAAGCTTTATGTCAAGCACCTGTTTTAGCAACACCATGTTATAGCAAACATTTTACACTCTTTGTTACAGAACGCGAAGGTACTGCCTTGTCAGTACTCACTCAGGAACAAGCAGGATCACGCAAGCCATGTGCTTATTTTTCCAGTACATTAGATCCCGTAGCTCAGGCTTTGCCTGCGTGCCTAAAATCAGTGGCAGCAACAGCTTTAGCAATCAGACAAAGCGATGCCATAGTGTTAGGACATCCATTGACAGTACAAGTACCACATGCAGTAGAAGTTCTTGTGAACCGAACGCAAACACAACACTTGACCATAGCAAGACTTACCGGTTATGAACTGACATTGTTTCAGCCACACATAGAGATCCGACGTTGTAATACATTGAATCCTGCTACATTGTTACCTGTAATTGGAACAGACCCACTAGCTCATGATTGTGTTGAAATTATTGAAATAAAGACGAAACCTAGACAAGACTTGACAGACGTTCCATTGTTAGATCCAGACCTGACGTTGTATGTAGATGGATCGTGCATGAGAACAAGTACAGGAGATTTAGTGGCCGCGTATGCAGTCACAACAGACACTGAAGTTATTGAGACAAACTGTATAGATACTTTGTCAGCCCAAGCAGCAGAACTTATTGCTCTAACACAAGCCTGTATTCAAGCCACAAATAAGAAAGTTAATGTATACACTGACTCACGTTATGCATTCGGAGTTGTACACGACTTCGGCGTGCTGTGGCGAGAGAGAGGTTATTTAACCTCCCATGGTGCCCACATTCAGCACGGATCCCTCATTCATGCCTTATTAGATGCAATACATCTACCCACTGCTATATCGATTATGAAATGTAAAGCACACACGAAGGTTACTGATATCATTTCTCAAGGTAATGATCTAGCTGACAGAACAGCTAAACAGACTGCTCAGACTCGCACATCAGACATGACAAAGCCAATAGTTCAGACACCAACACAGTGTATGACAATTAAGGATCCCGCACTTGACGTAATTGACATACAGACACATGCTACTGCAGAAGAATTAAAGAAATGGACTGAACTAGGAGGGATCCAGACAGATCAGGGATGGATGACGAAGGAGAAATCTGTATGGTTTCTTCCTGACTCTATGGTCCAAGCCATTATAGCTACAATACACAGTCCGGCGCATTTAGGGGAGAAAGCTATGCTAGATAGCATTCAACACATTTGGTTCAATAAACATTTACGAGCAGCAGCTAAACAAAAAGTTCGTACCTGTATGATATGTTGTCAGTTCAACCCAGGAAAAAGTGTTCCCGTAGAACAGGGTGGATTTCAGACTCCTGATCATCCTTTTGAAGTGCTCCAAATGGATTATATCCAGATGGAACGATGTCGAGGATTCAAATATGTTCTTGTAGTTGTCTGCGCTCTCTCCCGATGGACTGAGGCGTACCCAGTATCAGATTACACGGCCCCGACTACTGCCAAACAGTTAGTTCGAGAATTCTTCCCACGGTACGGTTTACCACGTGTTGTATATTCAGATAACGGCCAGCCTTTCTCATCCGAATTAATGAAACATGTCTCACTTTTGTTGGGATATCAGTGGAAATTCCACTGTGTCCGACACCCCGAGGCAGCAGGTCTCGTGGAACGACATAATCAAATTTTGAAAATCAGATTGTCTAAAATATGTAAGGAGAAAGGTGTTGACTGGATAGTAGCCTTACCAGTTGCACTATTTTACATAAGAATGGTAGCACACTCTCGAACAGGGCTATCCCCGTATGAGGTGATCTTCGGAAGACCACCAAATATGTGGGGGACGCCTATACCACGTAAAATAACTGATGTTAATTGTAATATGCTGACAGATTACTTGGCTTCCTTGATGTCTGCACTACAATCTTGTCGTTCACAGGTAGCTGCAGCCTTTCCTGACAACACTGAGGTGAAACCCCATGACGTTGCTCCGGGTGATCTGGTGTTTGTGAGGAATTTCGATCGAAAGACCCTGTTGGAGCCCAGGTGGAAAGCACCGAAGCTAGTCCTGCTGACCACAAGAACAGCCGTGAAAGTTGAGGGCCGCAAGGGCTGGATACATTCCAGCCACATCAAGAAATTTCATGGACTATCCTCGGATATAGACACTGTGCCCTGCACTCCCTCACAGACTGATTCAAAACTTCCCTTTGTTGAGCAAAATGACTCTCAGAACTATAAATTAAAGCTTAGGCCCAAACAGTCGAGCAATTTGATTGTTTAAGTCCTCTCCAAGGTGAAGCGGTTGAATTGTCTCTGACATGTATCCCTTGGACCTGAGTAGAGAAAATACCCGAGAAATGTTGAAACGACAGGCGTATTGTAAATCACTGCGTAGCTACTGTATAAGGACATTATTAATTCTGTTTTTATTGAGTCTTTTAATAATTATTACGAGTGTGATTTTGCACATATATCATCCTATTTCTAGACATGTTTATAATGTTGCTGCTGAACATTCTTTTAGTGACCTACCGCCACATGAATTATCTTATAGACTTGCGCTGCGCAATAACACTTTCATTAGTATGTTACATCATTCCCATCAGACTAGTAATGCCACCAATTGTTGGGTGTGTGGCCGACTCCCTCCCTATCAGAATAACAAAGGAGTTCTGCCTTTCTTTCCACATCCGTTCACACACAATGGCTCCTGTGGAGCATGGTTTAGTTTACTAAATTCCATAGACCCAGACACAGCAGTTTATCAACAACATTGGATATGGGGAAATCTGAATCTAGTTTTATTCAAAGTCTGTCACCCTAATAAGGAGGGTCACCCCAGTAGAACAGGAACTGATCTAGAAAATGAAGTGTATAAATTAGGTAATTTTACACCTAATCTTATGATTCTGAATGTCAAATCCGAAGTTGAACTAATTCTACCCACTATGTCAGTATTTTCAGTTAAAGGTGAATTATGCGTAAGAAAAGTTGGTTCCATACATATGGGCCATAGCAAATGCGTTACTACAGTAGAATATAGTGATCAAGGTAAATCCTCATTTAGAGCTTCCCGCCATTCTTACTTTATATGTGGTCAGACGGCATATATGCGTCTGCCTCTAGATTGGGATGGTACCTGTTATATAGCATTCCTTTTGCCACCTGTTTTCCTAGCCCCTCCTGATTATTATCGAAATGTTCATTTAGTACACAATAGAGAGCGAAGAGATCTCCCAGTTGTCGATTATACTGAGACGGCATGGGACAAGTATGTAGATTTCAATAAAGGTATCTTTCCCTATATAGGTACAATATCAAATAGTAAGCTGATACGTAGACTAACCAAGACTCTTGAAGCTGTAGTAAACGAGACTATAGCCGCCCTAGGCAATCTGACAGAGGAACAATCAGTGATGAGAATTGTTGTTCTCCAGAATCGTCTTGTCCTTGACGTCATCCTGGCCGATAGGGGCGGAGCTTGCAGGGTCATCGGATCCAGCTGCTGCATATTCATACCAGAAAATTCGCCATCTGTATATAAAGCTATAACACGCCTTCATAAGATTGTGAGCCAGATACACGAGAATCCAGGCACTTGGACGTGGTCCGGGTGGTTTTGGAGTGTGATATCAGCCTGGGGATGGAGAGTTCTATCCTTCCTAGGTATTGGCCTTCTTATGCTCTTCAGTTGTTGTTTATGCCTGCAATGTGGACCAGCGATTTGTGGTCTGTGTGCCACATCGTGCATTCCATATCAAGGTTTTCGTTCAAAATGCCGGAAGAAGAAGGAAGAAGAAATGATGCTCCATGAGCAAATCGATGGAATAATGAAGATTGATATCTCTTGAAGGGCAAGTAGGGGACAAGGAGGGAATGTGGAAATGTGGATTTTCCTGATCAGTTATGTCCCCTATCTTGGACCCCAACGGTTCTATGTGCATGTCACAAGTACATGTATGTTCCCTCCAGTTCCAGTTCCCAAGACGCAAACATATGTGCGTCCACCGTCAACATGTTCTCTGTCAGATCCGCCATCAATGGGCTGGATATTCGATTCCTAAGTATGAAAGGCCACCGACTTTATATGGCTAAGTTACTCCATTTTTACAGTTCAGGCAAGTAGGCCCGATTCCGTCCTCAAAGCCTTTCCCTGCTCTCTGCCTCTGACAGCTTCAGCTTGAGCTCGCATCTGTATCCATGAACTTTGTCCTACTCCCTGTGCAGCTAACGGTGCCTGCCTCGGCCAGTTTCGCCTGCCTGCCAAGAAGCTGTATTTCACCTTCGAATTATCTACTTTGCTCTTCAGCCGATGCATTCCTGTCTAGTGATTTAGGTAAACATCTCCTTTAGCTCACAAGCAAAGGACTCGGCCTTTCCGTTCTCCTGCAAGTAATTCATAGCCCTGTTGCCATGGAAAGTTTTCTGCCCCTCGCATCTCATATAGGCACTTAGACGCTTGTACACGCACACACAGTCAGTATAGAATAGATTCTGCCCGAGAGTCCTTCCTTGTGGATAACATAGTTCTCTAAACATAGGATGTTAGATATGATTTGGGATTAGGTTGACTTGACCCCCCAGACTTCTCGTCTCCACATGTAGAGCTAAATGTCAAGTTCCCTTCACCCCCTAGTTGCACGTCAATCACACGTCATGCTGCTGCGCGCGCATCTATGTTAAGTATTATCTTATAGATCCACCTATGTATGATAATCAGAGCCAATCATGTTTCTTTTTGCTCCTTATTACGCCTAGTTTCGATTACATACTTACTATGTCATTTCTCTTATCAATTGTTACGCCTCTTCTACATTCGTTTCATTGTAATGTATGACCTATAAAAGTTACTTCTTGTCAATAAAGTATTGTACTTCACTTCCTGAACCCTCGTGGTGACGGAACCTGAAGGCCGCCACTCGAGTCGGCCATTTTGGAATAAAGCCCATTCAGAAAACCTCTTATACCACGGATTCTGCCTCTTATTATTCTGAGCTATTTTACTTTATTTTAGATTCCGTATGAAATTCAGTCTAGGTAAAAGAATATTTACCACATATCATGTCCTTTTATCTGTATCTATTGCGGATCCACTCTCAGGTTTACTAGCATTGGATACAGAGAAAACATTTGATAAAGTCAACTGGCAATTTTTTGTTTTAAGGTTATGGAGTTGTGTCATTTTGGTCAACCTTTTATAGGCAACCTATTATTGACATGACGAAAGCTCTTTATTTATCTCCTACATCTAAACCTTTAGTTAATGTTTATAGTTCCAATTACTTTAGTCTCAATAAAGGAGCTAGGCAGGGTTGCATCCTCTGTCCCCTTCTTTTTCTTCTAGCCATTGAACCACTTCCTATGTTTATTAGGCACTCCCCAAACAATTAAGTTATTAGACTTAAGAACAGTACAATTAGACTTAAGCATATGCAGATAATGTTGTGTTAATTATTTTTGACCTAGAGTTTCAGGTTACACGTTAAATGTTAATAAGGCAGAATTCTTTTCTTTAAATATACATTGTACATTGGATATGATTAAGTTATATAATGTCTAGTTGCCCAAAAAACTCAAATATTTTGCAATCACTTTTGCAAATAGTCTACAACATACATTAGAACGGAATAGTGAATGTATCTTTCAAAAAGTTCAATGTAAAATAGGAAACTGGTCTTCGCCTAATCTTACTTGGTGGGGGAAAATCCAATCAGTTAAATTGGTAGTTGCACCTCAGATATTATATGTACTATCCATGTAATCTCTTTACGTCCTGGGGGTGATTGGGCTGGGACAAGCCCTTCTCATGGCCCTGGGTAACAGCAAGGGATTCTGGAAAGGACAGGCAAGGCCCCTGCAGAAATGATGAGTGTGGGGTGCCCCTGCCCCACTGGTTCTGTGGATGCGGGTACCACCGTGCCTGTGGGTAACATTAACTTACACACTGTGGGGACAGGCCCAGTGGCCTTCCATCCCCCTCCTGTCTGCTGCGGTATTTGTTGGTGCATGGCTCCCACCCCAGAAAATGATCCCAGTTGGTGCCTCGCTCATCTATGGTGATTCTTTGGCACAGCGTCTGGATGGTGGTGGGTGCTGCGGACTTGATGCATGAAGGACCACCATCTCCTGGATTGTGCATCAGTGTCAATCAAGAGCGCTGCCGGGTGCCCCATTCAATTGCTTAGGACAAAGCAACCTTTCTACATCATAAAAGGTGACCCCCTGCCGGTGCCTATCTCAGCGGCTGATTGGAATCGTGCAGTGAACAGAGATGTGGCTCCTCTGGGTGATCCTCGACCTGAATGATTTTGGACTGCCCTGAATGTCTGGTGGTTCCATAGCTGCCAACTGCTGTGCTGCACTCCTTGACAGCCTGGCTTGATGGGGGTCAATTTTGGGACCAGTGGGTTATATGCACGTGCTGCCTGACTACTTTGGACAGGCAAGTGGGTTGATCAGAGATTTTGTGGGTGCCGTTCTGAGGACTGGGTACCCTCTCCACTGGTGCAACATTGGGCCCACTTCTCTGTTACTTCTGTTATGAGAAAAGTGAAGATGTCTAGGCCACTAACTGTCGCTCCATTGCATCCAGTTGATGGCGTGAATGGTGAAACGGTTGTTATCGGATATGACTGGTCGCGCACCAAGATTAGCACAGGCAGCTAATGCACCCTGCCCAGATGTGACTGCCCAGATATTGTAAGCAGTAAACTCTTCCAGGACTTCCATAGTAGCCAAAATTGACACAGTGGCTGTGGGGGTGGGCCTCCTCCGTGAGCATCAAACAAAACTATAGGAAAGGATCATCTAAGTGGAATCATTGATCCAACAGCTGCAGCCACAGGTGGTTGAAATGCAACATAATTACAAGGGCTTATGGACCATATAAGTGTACTTAAGTAGAGGGCTGAGGATGTGGAATGGCTTGCAAGGTGCAGCAATATATCTCTGAGGGTACAGAGAAACAGGACCTGGTTGCCTTCCTAGAAGGTTGGCTGGTAAGATTGTGGTGCCCAGCTGCATGTCCTCGTTCTTTTTTGACTGGAGAGGGTGCATCAAGTATCTGCCCAGCTGCCACTTCTGGGTGCCATGTCCAGGTTGGTGGTGGCTAAAATCCTGTACTTTAGGGATCGAGGGATTGGACTACAGTCAGGCAAACCACTACGGTATGTGTGATGACAAGATCCTCATATTCCTGGGCTATACTCTGGCTGTCCAGGGACATAGGGCTTTCTTTCTGAGTGTGAAGCAGAAACTAAGGGAAATAAGACTGAAATATGCTCTCCTATTTCCAGCCAAACTCAGGATCACCCACGAGGGCAAATGATTCTTCTTTACTGACCTTGAAGAGGCAGAGGAAGGAGTGGAGACCCACAGGTCCTCCTCGCAGCTGGGGACCTCACAGGGATGACCAAAGCTCTCTCACAAATCCATACAGCACAGGAGGTGTTGCAGAACTGGCAATGGTATGATCCTGATGCCAACCAGAGTTCAAGCTCAGACTGAAAAATTGCCTGAACAAGGTCCTTTGGATGCCTTATGGCAGGGATACTTGAAGGCAGACAAAAGTAAAATGGGCAGACATGGCACTTTCAGTCCAGGCATGGACACAGGGTCACAAAAGCCGCACATTCGTTATCAGGTTGAAGCCTCAAAGCCGTAACTCGCTGGACCAAGGGACAGAAGTAGGGCTGGCACAGCAGTTGAAAGTGATTCATGACAACCTTGAAGGGACATCATGATTGCAAGATTGATGCATTACAGGATTAGGCAAGTTATGGTTATTAAGATGGAATAACTAAATGTCCAGCTGTCTTAGATAACATGGTCCTTTAGAGAGCACGGGGGTCGAGGAGGCGCAGTCAGTCGGGTGAGGGGACACGACATACCACTATTAAGGGGCAGTAATTAAGGCGGGTGGTGGCTAAGCTCGAACACAGCTGCCAGTTGGTTAGCAGGGTTGAAGTGTCCAATCATTGGTGGAGCCCTTGGTGCACCAGAAGGTTAAGAGTGTGATCCCCCTGTCCAGCAAACAATTGTCTGGGGGGGCTCTGACTGCGCAGCAAGGTTAAAAGACCGTGAGTACCTCGCTCTGATTGAACAATTGTCTTTGGGCCCCCTGGGTGTACACCACAAGGTTAAAATTGTGCCTTCCTCTTGGGTTTTTTCCCTAGAGATGATGGCGACAACAGGTTTCATCCGTCCAGTGGAGTAAGAGTTGTGCTACTCTCGAACAGTGCGGGATACTAGAGCTGCAGGTTCTACTAGTTGTGGGGGAGTTGTCAGTGGTCGGTAAACCATCTCCAGTGTGGCGGGGAGTCACGATGTTTAACAATAAATAATCTTCACATAAGGTCGTAAAAAAGGGAATTGCCCGAACAAAGTCCTTGGGATGCCTTACGGCAAGAACTCTTGAGATAAGTGCAATTGCCTGAACAACGTCCTTGGGATGCCTTACGCCAGGGACTCTTGAGATAAGTATCTGGACAAAGTCCTTGGGATGCCTCACGGCAGGGATACTGGAGGAAGGACAGAATGGTAAGAAATGGTCAGCGCTGGGCGGACACGGCACTTGCAGCCCAGGCATGGCCATGGGGCCACGAACGCCAGATATTCAGTAGCAAGTTCAAGCCTTTAAGCCGCAAACAGCTGTAACAAGTAAGTGACAGAAGAGGAGCTGTCACAACAGTTGGAGAGTGATTTATGATAACCTGGAAGAGACATCATGACTGGGATGATGATGCATGGCAAGATTAGGCAGGTTATGGTTATTATTATTCAAAAAATTATAGGATGTACACTGCATAAACTGTTATGAAAATACCTTATGTCGTAGTCCAAGGTAAACCAGAAATGAGCATGTTGATGACCAATGCCATCACGATAAGTGTGTAATAACCTACGATGTGAATAAACTGCGGCCGTTCTAACCCCACAAAAGGTCTTGGTGTACTTAATTGATGTGAAGGAAGGAACGGCTGAAGGGCCCTTGAGTTGCTTGCACAGCTCGGAAGGGGGGGGGGGGGGGTTAAGCTAATTGATTAGGCTCTTGCACTTGTGAAAGGGACAATTTCGGTGCACAGCAGGGCACTTTCTTCCCCTCTTGTATCTATGTGGAAATTTGACCTCTATCGTTGGGCATGTGTGAAAGATTATATGATACAACAACTGGTTACCGGATGGGACATAATATTACTGGACCTGCAAATAGACTCAGACCTGTTGCAGCCGTAGCTGACAGATGCCCCACCTTACTTTCACTGCACTATTGTGCGCTATTGGTGGAGAAGTGTGGCTCAATGGTTAGAGCGGCAGACCTCGATGCAGAGCACTGGTCCGGGACCAGGGTTCGATTCCCGTCGCGGCAGGGTCTCGGGCTATAAATTCAGCGGACCGGATATTCTCGCCTCAGTGCCTATTCTAATCATGGGTCCCACGCTGCAACTCTGGGCAATAGCTTGCTTAATCTCTACAACGGCCCCAACAGCGCTGGGATGCCTGGCTTCACTCTGGGGATGCCCAGAAGTGGACATTTCACAGGGAAAAAGCCAGGAAAAGTTCCCTAGCGGTATGAGTACAGCGCCGGGAAACCCCGAACCGGGGTAGCTGTGCGCTATATAAGTACAAGAACATTTACACTTACATTTACTATTATGCATGCAATCTTTTTCCAGCACTTGATAGTCACTATGCGGCTCTGCCCAATGGTGTCCTTGCTTGCTGGTACTCCCTGGTGCTCACGTCACTGCCAGCCTCCTATGAAACTGTCCTCCCCATGCTGGAAGATCTTCTTGTTTATTATGTACTAGTATGCCCCATGTAGCGTGTAATGTAGAATGGCATGTATTGCTTCTCTGTGCACGATTGGACTTGGACACTTTTTGCCTTGCTTGTTCTGTACAATATGTAGCCCAGCGTACTGTGGGCGGTTATGTGTCTTCTCTGTAATACTTTTTTTATACAGTGCATGCAAAACTTTCAATAAAGGGCAATTAATTAAAAAAAATATTTGAAATTCCAGCATGACACTAAAAATGCTGGTTGATGACAACCTATTTTTATGATTATTACACTGACTTTATCCTACGACAAGGCTCCTATTGGTTTCAAAATATTGCTTCAAACTCTACTTATATGTCAGTAAAACTTGAAGAGGACCTAACCAAACCTTTTGTGCCAATTTAGAATTAAACTATTTCTAAATTAAAAACTTTTATCAAATATTCCCCAATTATTAGAGCTATCAAACAAGCTCTCTTATCGTATGATGCATTATCTTACACTAATATTAAAAACTCCAAAAGGATTCGCACGGTAAAGGGAGACCTACGGACCTTTGCCTAACACGAATATTTTAACTTGCTCAATTTGTTTTAAAGCTTTGTACTATCATTTAATCATTGCTATCCAACCACTGTTCCTTACTTGTACTTCTTTGAAACGCTTGTAATTCCGCATCACTTCCCGTTCCACCACGGGATTTCCGGCTTGTTGTGGAGGGAGTTTCAGCGGTAACATCTATTTTCAGGCAGGAGGCGGGGGAAGGCGGTGACGTACTTTCAGCCCATCAGCTGCTGAAAGTATTTAAAGCAATGATAGACACTCCGCGCAGCGGGCGTGCCAAAGGCAAGCCCGTCTGCGCCCGTCCGCGCCCAGACAGGGCCTGGGGCGATGACCCCTACACCTTTTACAAGGGACCAAATGATTTATTCGTCAAAAATATTATACGCTGCCTAAGCCGCAGCAGGAATGAATCACCTTACAATCAGATACTCTCGATCTTACTTGCACATGCTGTGGGTTTGCCGCCACTAGACTACTCAGTGGAGAGCTCACTTTCAATACCATTGCTTCCACAAACCACAGTATTCAGCCCCCTTTCCCAGGTAAAAGTAAGGTCACTCCTTCAAAGGAATTTACCTTTTATAATATAAACTGTAGGTCGCTCCCCAAACATAAGGATGACATCTTTGACCTTCTGCTCAATACTCAACCGGATGTTATTTTCCTTACGGAAACTTGGCTACATGAGAGATCTGGCCCCGATGTTGCATCTGCACTGCCCCCTAATTATACGATAATTAGAAAGGATCGTGGTAAAAAATAGGAGGTGGTATTGCACTAATTGTTAATAATGCATACACCTGTACATGGGATCATCTACCCTAAGGGTTGCGAAGCTAGTTCCTTTAAACTCTCACTTACACCTCAATTCACTTTTTCTGAGATTTTAATTTATCGCCTGCCAGGACCAGCAGGGTCATGGGCGGAGTCGTTTCCCGAAGTCATGGCCCCTTTTTTGCTCAATGCGGCAAATGTCACCATTTTGGGAGATTTAAATATTCATTTTAATGACCTGACATGCACTATAAGTGCTTCTCTGATGGCTGATTTAGCAGCTATGAATATCTTACTTTGCAATTCAGGTCCTACCCATAGGTCGGGCCACTTGTTAGATCCCATTTTTTCCAATCTAGGTAGTATCTCATGCCAGGCAGCCCTCACTATACTCTGGTCCGATCATTTTTTAGTCGGATTTAAGGTGAGGTTAGATTTGCAGCACAATAACCCATCTAGCTTACCTGCTAAATCAGGGTCGAGAAATTGGAAGAAATTAGATATAGACTGTTTTAACCAATATCTCGTAAACAACATACCTGCCATCACGCCTATTAACTTAGCAGATTTGGACACCATCCATACCTGGATTTTGTCATCTATTGATGCGTGTCTTCCAATTTCCATCAATAAAACAAATAATCATCGACCTCCTGCCCCTTGGTTTTCGGATAAACTAAAAACAGAGAAAACCAAATGCAAAGTATTGGAAAGACGTTGGAGGAAGGACTATGCTCCTGAATCCAGGCATATATATAAACGGGCAAAAAGGGAATACCATTCTCTCTGTAAAACGGCCCGAGCTGAATATGTAAACAACACTATTACATCGGCCTATAACAGCTCTAAGGTCCTGTTTAAATTAGTCAAAGACCTTTCAGGAGCAGCCTGCTAACCTTTTCCCCCCGTACTAAATGAAGCTCAATGCGAGGATGTAGCCAAGTTTTTTGTTAGCAAAGTGGAGAAAATGTACGCAGAAATGAATGTGGCAACAACTAATGGGGGGCAACAAATACAGAGCTCCCTCTCCACATCAGGCTATGTTGCTCCACAGGCAAACCAGATCATCGTGCCTACCAATATGCTAGAAAACTGGCAGCCGATGGACATCATCTCATTCAGCCGCATTTTAAATAGCCTTAAATCTTGCTCGCCCAGTGATCTCCTCCCTATCCCCATTCTTCAAAAACTGGAACGACCTGCACTCAAACTTATTATGGAATGACTTAATGCGTCTTTGCAAGAAGCAGTCATTCCAGCAGCATGGAAACATGCCATGGTGCGTCCACTTCTGAAAAAAACAGGCGCTGATCCGTCGGAATTATCTAACTTCCGCCCGATCTCTCTACTTCCAGTTTTTCAAAAATCTTAGAAAAACATATAAATCGACAATTGACGCAATTTGTTGATTCTCAAAAAATTCTGCATGTGTCACAATCGGGTTTTAGAGCGGGAAAATACCTACACGAATTTTCGCAAAGGTCTCAAAACTTGGATATTTAATCAATAAGGCTTTCCCTTTCTTGTTGCGTTAGTCCGATGGCGCCGGAAACCTACGGGTAGCTGTGCGCCTTATAAGATTAAATTAATAATAATAATAATAATAATAATAATAATGTATTTATGGTTAAATCCAAATATTAAACTTTCTCATAATATATTAATCTGCAAAAATGGTTGGATGTTGTAATATTCTATCTTTCAAACATAAGTCGGAGTAATGCCTTTTTGTCATTCACTGAGTTGCAGCAAAGGTTCTTTTGCCTTCAACTGAAAGCTCTAAATATGAAATTTTGTGCAATTCTGTCCTTAATTCATTTCCCAATGTTATTCCAGGCACTAAGATAACTGAAATTGAATGACCTATAATTATTTTTTCACCACTGTGGTCACAGTATGTCAAAAGTGTGCAAGAAAATATTATCTAATAATTTATCTAATTTAGATAATATTAGAAGTTTACTTCCTGGAATACGTAATTGTCTTCTTCATATTCAGCCAAACATTGGCAACACATTCCTTTGTGCAATACACCGGGCTGGCTGCCCTGTACCAATCAAATCTCTTTATTCTATATAATTGTCTCTAGACTCCTATTAAATTGTTCAAAGCTAAATTACTTGATAGCCCCATGTGCTGGCATTGTCATATTACTGATGGTTCGTTAAAACATTTAATTTATGAATGCCCTGTTCTTTTTTTTTTTGTCTGAAGTATTGGATATTATCTGTAAAATTATCAATATCTCTGATAAGTTGTGCTCTGTTAGTATACGTAAATAATTTGCCCTCTCTTCCTGCTTATCATTCACTAATCAGACATTATTTTGTTCAAAATGTTCCCATTTCAATGTCTTCTGCTATAAAATCCATTATATCTAATTGGAAAGATGGTAAACTATTAGCACTGCATACCTGGTGGGCATGGATTACATTTACAAGACAAGGTGCTAGAATGTCTTCCCTTTCTTCTATCCATACATTGCATAAGCAGGAGATATTTTGGAAATCGATTGATCACTATGTTTCTCAAAATTCATAATCTTTCATAGGTAGTAATGCTGCATTATTATAAATTATATTTTGCAATATTAGTACTGTAGCTAGTACTGTAACTTGATACGTAGCTTATTTTCATACTGTTTCGACCAGTCTAACATTTTGTCAATGCTACATATGACTTTATCATGATCAATACTTCATTATTGCTTCTTTTCAGTACTTTTTTCATTTGTTTATTGAGCAGCATCTATTTAAAAAAAAATAATAATAATAATATTTTGAATAGGAGTTTTCTCTTATCTCAATGCGTAGTCTTTCGGGCTACCTGAGTGGGTCCTGTGAGGGAGGGTCATCCAACGAATAGAGTTTTGGTTTATTGGTAGACTTTATTTAGGTTTTTATTTAAGAGAAAATCATTTCAACGAGGGATGGCCACAGTCATATAAAGGGCCAGATTTATCACGGTTTCGCAAAAGGGCTTCTTGTTCAGTCAGTTTGAAATGTATGTTGCAATACGATAATTCTAGTCCCAGTGGCAGCTACTGAGGGTGGGTAGGGGGGTAAAGCGGGTGGGCAAATGGGTGTGTGCTCACGCGCACAAATAAAATAAAAAATAAAAATGAAAACATTTACCGAATTGTGACGAGACGACATCCTCCTCACTCCAGACCTCTTCTGCTAGGACTGCAGTGCGAGCCCCTGCAAACTCCCTCGACCAATCCTGGCCTGCTCAAATGCTGTTAACCTGCATGAGAGCAGATCCCTGATTGGTGGGAGCGGCTTCTCTCAGCGCTCCCCAGCGCACTGGAGGCCTGCATTTGCTCTCCACCCAGTTGTCTTAAGACAGCTGGATTGAGAGGTTTAACCCCTTCCCCGCTCATGACGGAGCCGCTCCGTCATGAGCCACGGTTGCCGTGTGCTCATGACGGAGCGGTTCCATCATGCCGCGACCGTTGGCTGCCGCTCCGCCTACGCGGCACTGTTTCCCCGCCTGTGCGGGGGGACAACGCAACTGGGCGGAGTCATGACGGAACCGCTCCGTCATGAGCACAGCTCAACCATGGCTCATGACGGAGTGGCTCCGTCATGAGCACAGCGCCACCGTGCTGCCCCCCCGCACCCCCCAGCGCTGCGGCGGAATTCCCGCCGCAGCGAAGGGGTTAAAGTGTGCATGTCACGCTGGCCGTCGCAAGACGGCAGGCCAAAGAGATGTGCACTTTAAAAAGTGCACAGGCATCCCTCTGCCCACCACTCCTCCCTGCTGCCATTCAGCAGGCTCCGTCCCATCCTGACACTCGGTTCAGGACGGGCTGTGGATGAATAAAATAGTAATGAATTACCATTTTATTTCTCATCTCTGGGGCTTTGGGAGGCTCTTAAGTGGGGCAACTCTTCTCCACTCCAATGGAGGAGCCGCCCCTGTCCAGTGCTATAAATGGAGCTGCTAGTAAAGAACTGGAAGAGTGGGTGTGAGGTGATCACCGATGCTGATGTGCAGAAGCAAATTTGGCAGATGCATTCTGGACCCAATAGGGAGAGTGGAAAATGGGCACCTAGGCATAGCCCACTGAATGAATCTACACTGGAGGGAACCAGAGCAGCAGTGGCGGAACGAAACTTGAGGGGGGCCCCCTGCAGGGTACATGGAGGGGCCCCCTCCGAACTCAATCTGGAGGGAGCCCTCCAGCCGAAGTGTGGTGCTGAGGGGGCCCCCTGCAGGTTGGGGACCCCCCGCACCCTGGGAGCTGCGGGGGCCTGTGTTACAGCCCTGCAGGGCAGTGGTGGCCTGTACTCAGTTTGGAAACTCAAGGTTTGACAAAGGGTGTTGTAAGGTTCTCCTGGTAAAGAAGGAAGATTGGGTCACTCTGCTTATAGAAGGAGGGATAGGTCTGGGTCCACGCACACTCCCATGTTCCTCACATCTTTGGAGTGGTTCAGTTTCAATCCAGATTCTGGGACACAAGGTTGTGGATTGTGTTGGGGTCAGTTTCCAAATGTGAGAATTATGATTTAATCATACATTGGTTCACACATCCACTGGTCCACAGCTATAAGGGCACAGCAGTTGATTTCCCAGAAACTGTAAAAATGGGCTGGTTTTTGGCTGTTTCTGGGCCTGTTTGATAGTCTGACGGTCTAATTTTCAATGTTGTTTTTCCTGATATTAACAAACAATCCCTGCGGCAACCACAAATGCATGCAGTATCCCATACCTTGCAAAGTAGCCATACCGGGAGGCTTTACTAGTTCAAAACTGCCATGATTTGCAAATATGGGAAGTTTTTTAGCTAGGTGGTTTTATAATCGGGACCACTTTTATGTTGATACTCGGGCCCATTCTCTTTCCCAGTCTAACCCTGGTCTAAAATGAATCGGACAGGCTTCTGTATGTGTTTATGCCGTAGCAACATCATTGGTTGCCAGGGATTTTAGTCAGTGGTGACCAGTACATATTAAATATATTTGGAAGCGTAGCCTATTTTTGAGCATGGTGCATCTAATGCTACGGGTCCTATATATTGCCCGGTACAGCACCTAAAACAGGTGTGAATGCCTTTTGTGCATCGTTTTGCACTGCCCCGCTCCAGGTTTGCAATGGCTTTTACCATCAGCTTTGCAACAGTGGTTGAAGCAAGGTCAAAACTAGAAAAACGTGGGAATAACTTATTGAAAAGGCATGTTAACATGTGCTAAAGGGAATGTGCACCAGTGAGGTTCCTCACAATTATTGCTCCTGCATCCTAATGACGCACGAGAGGTAATGAAAAAGATGCCCCTGAAGGTCACAATGTACCAGAAAGGATGAACATCGCTTAAGCAGATGGAGCTGAACACCTCTCGATTGAACAGGACACTAAAGTAGATGGCAGAGAGTATGTTTTGCTTCATCATTCAAATCAAATCAAATCAAAGCAAGCTTCACTGGGTTAAAAAATACAACCATAAAAACATTCTAAAAACAATAGCAATCTCACATTTCATCAGAAGGGAGTACGATAAAGTGCATTTAAATTCCAGTTAAAAGTCAAAAGAAGCATGTTCACATTTCATTTACAAGGGAATACAGTAAAGGGCATTTAAGTTCCAGTTGCAGACCCAATAAACATTATACATAAAGGGCCCGATTCTGATGCGGTTAGGAAATCATTCCCACCTAGGGCCCGATTATGATGAGGTTAGGGAGGCCTCCTAATGGCATTTGCTCTTTCCAAATCGGATCGGGACCGTGTCTTTCTGACCAAGGGCCAGATTATGATACGGTTAGGAACATAGGCTCCCATAGAAGTCAATGGGAGTACAACCAAATCGTAACTGGAAGCCTACGGATTAATCATACTCGGTCGGTTGGACTCTCCCGAACGGGATTGGTTGGAAACCATTTCCAACCCGATTTGATCGGGAAGATTTCCCGACCGCATCAGAATCGGGCCCCAAGTGTCATATGCAAGATATACGACCTTAAAAAACGTCCTAAAAACAAACCAAACATTTTCACATTTCATCATAGGGGAGTACAGTAAAGTGCTTTTCAGTTCCAATAGCAATCCCAATAAACTTTATACCTAAAGTTTCATGTGCAAAAACATACAATCTAGGACTTTTCTCGTGTCCTGAGTTATCAACTATCTGTATGCATCCTATCCTCTTCATATATGAGGGCCTTGAGATATGAATTATTTTTCCTTACTCTAATCGCCCTCTGGATATAAACTGCCACTGCATTACAAACTCTAATATTTGCTAAATTACATATATACTCAAAAGCATTTTTGTATGTATACAGTCTCTCCTTTAGAAACAACGGTCATAATACACTTTTCCTTAGATCTCTGTAAAAGTCACAGAATAAAATAAAATGCAAGGTTGACTGGTCGGACTTTCCATCACAAGGACACTTTGGGAGATGTCCAGTTCACTTCCCCATAGATGGAAACGCAATAAAAAAATGGGCTAATCCCATTCTTAATCTAGTGAGATAAAATCTGTGTTTTATATTTGGAACCTGGATTAAATAATGTTGAATCCCTATGCTCCTATCTTTAAGTGCCTTAATCATCTGTTTTGAGTTTGCTTCAGCTTCCCTTAACCCGCTCCTAGATTCTATAATGCCAGTTTTCAAATCATTTTTACTATACTCGAGTATTTGAGGGGGGGTTGTTAAAATCAACATTTTCAGCACATTCATTTAAAAGATTATTATGATACATCAGCCACGGTATCTTCTTCCCATGTTCTAGTACAAGGCTACCCTTGACAATGTCCCGGGAAGATTTTGCACCCTCCTTGCTCCATATTGCATACCAGGTATTTATACTTGCCAGGCTAATAAAATCCTTAATATACGGAGCACCCAGCTCTTTGTGTGCACTATAAATGGGGGTGAATTTTGGAACAGCTAGCAATCTCCATAAAAAGTTATTTTCTTGGGTCTGGAGGATGGAATAGTTTGTTACTCTCCATAGCGCAGCACCGTAACATGTTCCTGAAAGACACTTGCTTTTGTACAGTGACAGTATTTCCCTGATGGGTTTATAACCCATTTTCTTTGGAAATCTAAAAATTGCTTCTATTGTCCAAATAAATTTCAATTTACAATGTTCAATATGGGCTCCCCAATGTCCATTTGCTGCAAATGTTAGGCCTCGGTAAACGAAAGGGTTTGTTACTGCGATAGGGCCATTATTTATTGTGATAGTGGCATCATTAATTTGTGTTGTATAAGTTCAAATAAAGTCAAATCGTGAAAACAGCGTTCCATATGTTCAATGTATGAGACGAAGTGGTCATGGACGTCATTTAGAGATCGCCAGGGGTTGCAGCTGCGACACCTTGCCCCTTGCTACCCCTGGCACTGCCTTTGCGACCCCTGGCCTCAGAGGAGGCCAAATCAGTGACTGAACAGGAGCTGCTCGCCCTAATGGACGTCGGTTGGTGCTCCATGTTCCTAGTTTTCTGTTACGTTTTTTCACACAAACAGTGAATAATATTATTCACTATTAGTGTAAAAAATGGAGTATCATTTGCTGGAATACGACCCTATCTGACAATTACGATAAGTAAATATTTTTTTGTTGTTGTATGTTGTTTGCTCTATGCAGGGTTGTAGGTGAGTGTTTATGTGAAAGAGAGAGCGTGAATGCCTGTGTACGTTTATGTGTGTGTGTGTGAGTCACAGTAAAGGTCAAATGGTGTGTGATGTCACTTCCGCTACCCCTAGCATTTTGGTGAATTGACGCCCATGGACGCGGTATTCCGAGTCGGTCATCAGCCGGTTGGTGGTTACACCTGTTACAGCAGCGAAACGTCAGTCTTTCTTAGGCCCTGGCACGGCGAGCTCTGTTGCATTCATTCCTGGATCTCGAGCAGCCATTACGTCACTTATTCTTGACCCTGTGAATGCTCCTGTGGTTTACGAGAGGTCTGGGAGTCGTTCGCACACATCTGGTAGCCTCGTAGGTAGAGAACATGAAATGAACAGAAACGCGACAGCGCAGACCGACGTGGGCCAACGAGCGACGCTCTTTGAGACAGAGAGGTAAGTTGGAGAACAAGAGCCCGTATGGATCATTAGGGTTCGGCGCAAGGCTGAAAATAAACCAGTCGTGTTAGTAATAGCAGAAGGGCCTTTATTAAAGTTTTACACGGATACAATCACATGTTCATCACGTTTGTTTAAGATAATAGTCTTTCAAAACGAGTTCGGCAAAAGTTCAAGCTGTAGGAACTTTCTTGGGAGTCGGGATTTTCAGAGCCCACCTTTAGAAGTCTGTCACTGGAGTCCATGCATTCTGATTGGCTCGGCTGACAAAGGCTCCGAAAGTTTTAAGCGAGTTTGCAAATTAATAGCGCGCCATTTGTCACTTTTCAGATTTTATTGAGGAAAAAACTACTTGGATTATTTCTTTCAGGACCACTTTAGATAGAGTTTTACAGAATGACTGTGCTGCTTGCGGATATTTACTCAAGGCTCTACATGAAAGACATCTGCTTCCATTTGATTTCAACAGTATTTAACTGGAGCATCTTATTGTTCTGAGGAGGGTACGAGCTGGCAGTCTCTTAAACACGTGACAAAAGCAGTATCTGTAAAGTTAGCAAGGCGCTATCTTCGTCAGAGTTTGCAGGCACTTGATGTCGACAGCCCAATGTGGGAGCATACCATTGGAGGAATGCAGGGGTGTGTTCATCAGCTAATGCGACCTATCACTTCTCCAATATCCAAATCTATAACACATAACCATATTCTGATTACTATATGCACGTGGCTCCTCAGTCTCAACCTCTGACCTCTGGTCAATTGTCATACGACAGTTTATTAGTCTCTCTGTTCCAAACCGCCAATCTAAAACCAAAACCGACCGATATTTGATAAGAAACTTCACGTACGCGGGACCCTCCATTGGCGCTGCTGCACTGACTGCACGTCTTTTTCAATTACCCTCTTGTGCTTCTCACTTGGATTTCACCCGCATTGCGGCCCGGGCGTTCACTCGCTGTCCGATCTATTCTACTCACCAATGGGGCCGGTCTGAGCTAATCCATATGGTTGTTGTTTAGTTTGTGTATATGTATGTTGGGTGGGTAGCAAAATAATTGTTTGATGTATGAATTGGGCATTTATGGCTGTCACATCGGGGACTACGAGTCCCAACAGCCTTAGAGAACCTTGGAGGCGGGTGTTGTGTTTGGATCCCTGACCTCTGCCTGTGAAGGGTGGGGGCCCTGGGTACACACCCACGCTATCTGGGAGCAGGTAGGGGGCCTCGCGCGCGCAGCGCAATAAGCCGGTTGCTTGGTTGGGTGCGAACTGCCTCGCTCGCCCGCTTATTTATATAACTACGCGCTCACGTCCCCGACGTGAGCGCAACGTACGCATATTGTCCAGCGCTCTAGCCGGTAACATCCCTTCTCAACTCAGTCCTTGACGACAGTTCAGTTCTTAGTTCGCCGCATCACTTACTTGGCACGCAAAGTCTCTCAACCGACTGCTGGGCCTGGGGTTCTCCCTCAGCTCATACCTGGCGGCCCTTCGTGCGCCGGGGGCCTGGGTCTCGGGTGCCACCTCTTGCCTTGACTCCCCACCTGTGCAGTCGGCGCCACCTGGCTCAGACTCTGTGTTGCCCCGCGGGTCGGAGCTGGGTGCACTCGCCGGGATGTCCCCGGAGTCGTGGCCTTCGTCGAGGTCTGTCGCCCCTTGGTCGTCTGCGGGTCTCCTCACCACCTTGAACCACGATATGTTCCGGGTGACCAGGTCTCTCCCTCGGCGCGCTGTCACCATGGTCCCTCGACGGTCGACCACTCTCCAGTACCCTCTTTCATATCGTGTCTTAAACTTTCCTCCCGGCCGGCGCTCCTTTAGGACCACCGTGTCTCCAGCCTGATCCTCTCGGGTCACAGCCCTCCGTGCCTCACTGACTCTGTTATTTCGCCTTTGGCGCCTCCGGAACGCTTCTTCCTCGCTGAATGGAGGTGCTACCCAGCCCGGGGCTACTGGCAACCCGTCCCTGCGAGTTCCGTGGAACATTAGTGCCCAGGGCGCTTGTCGGGGGGAACAATTGGGAGTGCTGCGGTACTCCCCCAGGAATCGCTGTAGTTCTTGTTCCGGGTCTAGCTGTTTCGGACACGGCGATGCGTAGTATTTTGTTGATGGTGCGCATGAACCGCTCCACCTCCCCGTTGGCTTGGGGCCATTGAGGGGTGATGTGCCTGTGTCTGATGCCGTGTGACTTTAGGAGTTCTTCGAACTCATGTCCTTGAAATGGGGGTCCGTTGTCACTCCGCAGCTCCTCGGGGTATCTGAACATCCCAAATACCTTCTCCAGGGCGGGCCCCACATGTACGAAGGCGGTGGATGGTAAGGCCTCTGCTATCGGGTATTTCGAGTAGCTGTCGATGATGACTAGTGTGACTCGCCCGTCGGACAGGCTCCCAAAATCCACGCTGATCTTCTCCCATGGGGTTCGCCCATGCTCTTCTGTTATGATGGGCGCCGGTGGTTGGGCCTCCCCTGTTAGGTGGCATGACTGGCAGCTGCGGACGGTGTCGTTGACATAGTCGTCCATACCCGGGAACCAAACCTTCTCTCTCATCCGGGCTTTCATCCTCTCCGTCCCCTGGTGCCCTTTGTGGGCTAGCTGTGTCGCTCTTGTCCTGAGGGCCACTGGGACGACAATTCTGGAACCTCTTAGAAGGAGCCCTCCTCTGGTCCCGCTCAGCTCGTGGCGCACCCTCCACATGTGTTGGAGGTCCTCTCGGTCTTCACTGGCCCACGAGTTCGCTGCTTGCAGAAAATGCTGCCAGGTTCCTTCGAGGATGGTGCTCTCGACCTTGACCATCACGGGGTCTTGGTCGGCTGTTTCTCGGAGCTCCTCAAGCGTTATGGCCTGGGGACACGTCAGCGCCGCCACCATGTCAAGGTGCTCTTCGGCCTCGTCTTCCGCGTCTTTGTGCTCGGGCTCACTGCAACGTTCTGGGTGTCGGGACAGGGAGTCTGCTGGGTTTTTGGCCCCTGGCCGGTATATTACGCTCAGGTGGTACTGTTGCAGGCCGATGGCCCACCGCTCTATGCATGGGGGTGGGTGTGGTGCTGTCCCTCGGAATAGCGGCACCAGCGGCTGATGGTCTGTCACCACTGTGAACGGATGTCCACACACATACAGATGGAAATGACGACAGCCCCATCGGATCGCCAGTGCTTCCCGCCCGATTTGGGAATATCGCTTTTCGGTGTCTGTGAGGGCCTTGCTAGCATACGCCAGAGTTGCCCATTGCCCCGGTTCTTGCTCTTGTGTTAAGACTGCCCCTAGCCCTACGGGGCTGGCATCCACCAGGATTTCGGTCTTCTTGGTCGGATCAAAGTAGACTAGTGTCGTTTGGTCTAGTAGCGCCTCTTTGATTGCCTCAAATGCATTTTCTTCGGTGTCAGTCCACTGCCACACCACATCGGTTTTGGTGAGGCGCCTGAGGGGCTCGGCCAGGGTGGCCAAGTTCGGGACGAACCTCCCGCAGTACGTGGCCATTCCCAAGAAACTGCGTACTTCCGCCACTGACGCGGGGGCCGCAGCCATTTTGATGGCGTGCGACTTGCGGGGGTCTACTTGGATGCCGTCCTTGGTGAAGATGTAGCCAAAGAATTCGATTCTTTGTTGGAACAGTTGGCACTTCTCTCGGTGTAGGATGACTCCGTGCTCTTGTAGACGCGCTAGGGTGGCCCGGACATGGCGGTAGTGCTCCTCCACTGTTTTGGAGTAGATGAGGATATCATCGCTCACGTTCAGGACGCCAGGGAGTCCAACCAGGATGTCTCTAATGGTGTTCTGGAAGATTTAGGCAGGCGATGAGATCCCAAAGTTCAGGCGTCTGTACCGCCTTAGCCCTAAGTGTGTGCTGAAGGTGGTGATGTAACGGCTCTCCTTTGCTAGGGTGAGTTGGTGGTACCCTGCATTTAAGTCCAGTTTTGAGAACCATCGGGCGCCGTTTAGATCGGATACAATGTCATCCATGGTCGGCGTGATATGCCTTTCCCTTTTGATGGCTTTGTTTGGGAGGCGCATGTCGATGCATAGCCGGATCTTCCCAGGTTGTCGTGGCTTCTCGGCTATCACCATTGGTGACACCCATGGTGTGGGTCCTGTGACCTTCTCTATTACACCCTGTTCCTCCAACCTTCGGAGCTCCTCCTCCACTAGCGGGCGTAAGTGGAATGGAATGCGCCTGTGCCTGAGGGCTGTCGGTTGTACAGCGGGGTCTATGTGGAGCCGTACCGGCGGCCTTCTGATCTTCCCTAGTCCCGAAAATAGGCCTTGAAACGCTTCCAGCAGGTCGTCGACCTGCCTGTCTTGGACCACTCTGAGAAACGTGATCAGTCCTAGATCTTCTGCCACGTGGCCGCTGAGTAATGTGTCTACTTCCTGGTTGATTACATGGATGTCGATAACGATTTCCGCCTTTTCTGACTGTACGGCCACCGTCATCTTTCCCTTCAGCGGAAGCGGCGTGTCACTTCCATAGGCGAATATCTTGGCCTTCGACTGGCGGAGCTCCGGCCTCGGTCTGAGGCGGTTGTATTGTTGCACGCCCATCACCGTCACCGACGCGCCGGTGTCTATCACGGCGTTCACCTCCGATCCAGCTACTAGTATGTCACATCGTGGCTGTGGTCGCCGGGTGCTTTTGAGGGCTCTGGTGAACGACACCAGGTACGTTTCTTCTCCATCGTCGGACTCAGTGCTTGAGTCTGGATAATCTCTGGTCTGTTCCCTTCTGGGCCTCGGCTGCGATGACAGCGACGTGTGTGACAGTTGTCGCACCAGCTTCCTCACTGGCTTGTCTCGCTTGTGGCTGCTACTCTGCGTCTTCCTGCGACAGACCGACGCAAAGTGGTTGTCGATGCCACAGTTGGTGCACGTTTTCCCTCGAGCCGGGCATGTCTTGAGGGGGTGTTCGTCGTACCCACAGTAGCCGCATTGCTTGGCGTGATCTGGGGCCTGCCGGTCGCGGGGCCTCTGTGGCCGTTCTTTCCTCCGGACTGCGTCCGTCTTCTCCACCTTCACCTCGACGCTTCTGCCAGCTCCTTTCATCAGGGCCAAATCCATCTCTTCTGCGCGCGCCGCTGACAGATCGTGTGTTCTGGCCAGGACGAGAATTTCTTTCATCGCGATGTTGGGCTTGCGAAGTATCAGGCCTCGCAGCGTTTTGCTCCTGATTCCTAGTATCAGTTGCGCCCTGATTTCTTCTTTGGCCCGGTCCCCGACCAGGTGCGTGTCCGCGAGGGCTCTCAGCCTCGCATGCAACGCGTCAACCGACTCCCCTTCGCGCTGTTTCGCTTGGCGAAGTTTGAAGTGTTCATAATCAGGGTTGACTTGGGGGTCAAAATGTGCATTCAGAGCTGCCACCGCCGCTGCGTAGTCAGTCGGGGGTCCCGTGTCGGGCAGGTGTTTAAATAAGAGGTAAACTTCTTCCCCCCGCATAGTGGAGGAGTAGGGAGCGTTTCACCGCTCCGTCCGTCTCTCTGGACCCAACGAAGTAGTTTTCCAGCCTGCCCAGCCACGTCTGCCACCGCGGAGCGGCGGTCGTGGGGTCCGCGGCTTCGCTAAAAGGAGGCAGCACCCCCGATGCGGGGTGATGGGGCAGCGCCCCCGCAGGGCCGGCCGTCTCAGTGTCGCTCATGGTGGTGTCGAAACCACCGACTTGTGTGCAGCGACCGTCGTGCACTCACTTGGGTAGCTGGTGGCTGCACGTGGGCAGGCGCGGTGTGCTGCGCCGCTAGGCGAGGCCTTCTTGGCTAAGCAGCCGGTGGATGAGCTCCTGGGGTTCAGCAGTTACCCCTCGTCGCCAGTGTTGTGTTTGGATCCCTGACCTCTGCCTGTGAAGGGTGGGGGCCCTGGCTACACACCCACGCTGTCTGGGAGCAGGTATGGGGCCTCGCCCGCGCAGCGCAATAAGCACTCTGCAGCCGGTTGCTTGGTTGGGCGCGAACTGCCACGCCCGCCCGCCCGTTTATTTATATAACTACGTGCTCACGTCCCCGACGTGAGCGCAACGTACGTATATTGTCCAGTGCTCTAGCCGAAAGGCTAGAGCGCTAACTGTAACAGGGGGGTCTGTACTGCCCGTAACTGCCACTTGTTTCTACAGCACTTTAAAGTGCACTTGTGATCTGGCTGTGCAGGGAGCTTTGACAATGGGGACTACGAGTCCCAACAGTCTCGGAGGACCTTGGAGGCGAGGTCTGGACTTCCCGCACCTGCTCCTTGTTTCTACAGTGCTTTAAAGCACACTTTTTGGTTCCACAGCACTGGGAGCTTTCACAATCGGGTCTATGAGTCCCAACAGCTTTGGGGAACCTTGGAGGCGGGTTCTGTACTGCCCGCACCTGCCTCTTGTTTCTACTGTGCTTTAAAGTGCCCTTGGTGGTCCCGCAGCGCGGGGAGCTCTCTCAATCTATCGATCTGGCCTTGCAGCCGCAAACAAAACAGAAAAGAGGGCCTACTTCTAAAAAAGTTGCTTACTCATTTAGGGGCATATCAACAACAAATAGCGATAATTATCGCTAAGCGCTGATAGCGCAATTTTTTTTATCGCTGGCGCAGTCCTTTTTTTTTTTATCGCCGCAGTAGCGACGTATTATCAAGGCGCCGCTAGCCAGTAATAGCAATCAGTTCCGGCACCAATGGATGGCGATAAAATCTTAGCGCCGGCGATAAAAAAAATGTGCGCTAAGCCAATTATCTCCAAAATCAGCCCGACAATTGCCCACAGGCCTGCATTTTGCATGCAGCAAGCGGGAAAATGCACTATAAAAGGCCCCCAAGCAGGCCAAAGAAAAACAAAATGGATACCAGAGAAGAGACCAGAGACATGGAGGAAGCGGGGCCAAGCGCGGAACCCACAGCAAACCCCACAGCCAGCCAGGAGGAGCAGGGAGAGAGCCAGGGGAAGGCAAAGAGGAGGAGGAACCCCAGGTTCAGCCACCAGGAGAATCAGGTCCTGTATGGCCTGGTGGCTGAACACCAGCAGGAGCTCTTTATCCGGAGGACAGTGCCATTGTCCAGGAAGAAACAGATCTGGGAGGAGATCACAGCAAAGGTCAATGCTGTGGGAGAGAGGATGAGGAGGACCGTGGAGGAGGTAAAGAAGCGCTGGAACAACAGCTAAAAGAACACTAAGGAGAAGATTGCCACCAACCAGAGGGCAGCCATGGCCACTGGAGGTGGTAACCCTGGGCCCCTGCTGGAGCTGGATGAGCAGGAGGAAATGGTGGTGCAATTCATCACAGAGGAGACGGTGGTTGGAGTGCCGGGTCGGGACACTGCTGCAGGTGACCAGACACAACCACAGGGTGAGTACAAACTATGGAGTGGGTGGACAGATGTGGATGGCCACAATGGCACACATGTACAATAAATAGCATTGCATACCCACAATTACTGTGGTTCAGGTCCCAGATAGCCTTGTGCATGGTGGCATGGACACACATCAACTGATCCAACATAAACATTGCTAGACACACTTTGACGGACACACTGACATTGAAATGTGCACTGAAACGTCAGAAAAACACAGTCCAGGTACATCATCAGACCACAAAATTAGTGCCACATCACATAGAGACGCAGCATGCTGCCAAAATGCACCACTTTCACCATCACAACCCATATCCGAATCATCTCCACAAGGCCGCAACTCCCATGTGCCAAAATGAGTATGCAGTGTGAATGTGACGGATCACGTGCACGAGTAAGCATGCCAACAGCAAGACCAGCACACTTGCCAAATAGCACATGTGGCTGACTTGTGTGCAAGGATGTGCGTGGCCAACAAGGGTGACTTGGAGATCCACACACAACCTTGCACACGAGCCAGACACAAGTGCAATGTTGCAGGTGTGCTGAGCTTGTCGCTGGCATGCTTACTCATGCACGTGACCAGTCACATTCACACTGCATACTCATTTTGGCACATGGGAGTTGCGGCCTTGTGGAGATGATTTGGATAAGTGTGGTGATGAGGCAAGGGGGACATTGTGACAACCTCATGCCTGTTTTACAAAAATGCCCCCTTGCCTGTATATGCTATGTAGCACTGTGTAGAGCAAGATGAGAAAGTAATGAGTGACTTTGCATACTGACAACACATGCAATGTCACACCAAAAATACGGATCATGGGGCATATTATCAAGGACGGCATTAAAATAATTGCCGCTTGAGAGTCAGAAAACTGCCACTAAAGCGGCGATAATGGGCGTGATAATATGCCTTGGAGAATTCCAATAGAAGCCCATGTTCACACCAGAACATGGACTTCTATTGGAATTCCCCAGGGCATATTATCAAGCTCATTATCGCCGCTTAAGCGGCAGTTTTCTGCCGCTCAAGTGCCGATAATTTTTAATGCCGTCCCTGATAATATGCCCCTTAGTCGTGTGCCCTCCATTGAAAAATGCGATGCAGAGCGCACCATGAAATCCATTCAGTCATCCAAAGTCAATTTACCTGCATTCACACATATCCCTGTCCATAATACCCACCACCCTCACCAGCCCCACGTCAACGCATGGCATGTACTATTTTATCTTGCAAATTAAAAAACTCTTCATGTCTGCGAAAGCTAGATCTTCAAATCTAACAATCGCACCAACCTATGGACATATTATCAAGATCAGCGTTAAAATTATCGCTGCTTTAGCGGCAGGTAACTGCCACTAAAGCAGCGGTAATGGGCTTGATAATATGCCCATGTGAATTCCCATAGAATCCCATGTTCACACCAGAACATGGACTTCTATGGGAATTCACAAGGGCATATCATCAAGCCCATTACCGCCGCTTTTAGTGGCAGTTACCTGCCGCTAAAGCAGCGATGATTTTAACGCTGATCTTGATAATATGGCCCCTGGTCCCTCTCCCCTACAATTTTCTGAGCATAGGATCCTTGGCTTGTTACTAAGAAATGTCTCGTCTCCTCTACTACCTTTAATATTAAGAACCATGTAAAAAGGGGATTAACAACCAATTTTCAACACAGGCCATATAAGCAAACCTCATCATCACAAATCCATCCGAAAGTCTATTTCACACTCCCTCAAGGCATGTCACTACCCATGTTGCTCTGTACTCCTTGATAGCCTTAGCAGTGTGTAATCTGTGGTATCCAGAAGGTAAACACTAAAAACAGAATATACAGGCTGCCGCTTTAGATTCACCCATCATGCATGTCTACAATGGTGTCGAATGGTTACATCTACAGGCTATAAAGGCCCTACACTGGTATCAGCTCACCTGGCTCAGTGTTGACATCGCTCTCGCTGTCTTCGTCCACCAATGGTCCAAAGAAATGGTCCCATGGCCTAGCCGCCTCAAGTGTGGTGCTGTCCCTCGGAATAGCGGCACCAGCGGCTGATGGTCTGTCACCACTGTGAACGGATGTCCACACACATACAGATGGAAATGACGACAGCCCCATCGGATCGCCAGTGCTTCCCGCCCGATTTGGGAATATCGCTTTTCGGTGTCTGTGAGGGCCTTGCTAGCATACGCCAGAGTTGCCCATTGCCCCGGTTCTTGCTCTTGTGTTAAGACTGCCCCTAGCCCTACGGGGCTGGCATCCACCAGGATTTCGGTCTTCTTGGTCGGATCAAAGTAGACTAGTGTCGTTTGGTCTAGTAGCGCCTCTTTGATTGCCTCAAATGCATTTTCTTCGGTGTCAGTCCACTGCCACACCACATCGGTTTTGGTGAGGCGCCTGAGGGGCTCGGCCAGGGTGGCCAAGTTCGGGACGAACCTCCCGCAGTACGTGGCCATTCCCAAAAAACTGCGTACTTCCGCCACTGACGCGGGGGCCGCAGCCATTTTGATGGCGTGCGACTTGCGGGGGTCTACTTGGATGCCGTCCTTGGTGAAGATGAAGCCAAAGAATTCGATTCTTTGTTGGAACAGTTGGCACTTCTCTCGGTGTAGGATGACTCCGTGCTCTTGTAGACGCGCTAGGGTGGCCCGGACATGGCGGTAGTGCTCCTCCACTGTTTTGGAGTAGATGAGGATATCATCGCTCACGTTCAGGACGCCAGGGAGTCCAACCAGGATGTCTCTAATGGTGTTCTGGAAGATTTAGGCAGGCGATGAGATCCCAAAGTTCAGGCGTCTGTACCGCCTTAGCCCTAAGTGTGTGCTGAAGGTGGTGATGTAACGGCTCTCCTTTGCTAGGGTGAGTTGGTGGTACCCTGCATTTAAGTCCAGTTTTGAGAACCATCGGACGCCGTTTAGATCGGATACAATGTCATCCATGGTCGGCGTGATATGCCTTTCCCTTTTGATGGCTTTGTTTGGGAGGCGCATGTCGATGCATAGCCGGATCTTCCCAGGTTGTCGTGGCTTCTCGGCTATCACCATTGGTGACACCCATGGTGTGGGTCCTGTGACCTTCTCTATTACACCCTGTTCCTCCAACCTTCGGAGCTCCTCCTCCACTAGCGGGCGTAAGTGGAATGGAATGCGCCTGTGCCTGAGCGCTGTCGGTTGTACAGCGGGGTCTATGTGGAGCCGTACCGGCGGCCTTCTGATCTTCCCTAGTCCCGAAAATAGGCCTTGAAACGCTTCCAGCAGGTCGTCGACCTGCCTGTCTTGGACCACTCTGAGAAACGTGATCAGTCCTAGATCTTCTGCCACGTGGCCGCTGAGTAATGTGTCTACTTCCTGGTTGATTACATGGATGTCGATAACGATTTCCGCCTTTTCTGACTGTACGGCCACCGTCATCTTTCCCTTCAGCGGAAGCGGCGTGTCACTTCCATAGGCGAATATCTTGGCCTTCGACTGGCGGAGCTCCGGCCTCGGTCTGAGGCGGTTGTATTGTTGCACGCCCATCACCGTCACCGACGCGCCGGTGTCTATCACGGCGTTCACCTCCGATCCAGCTACTAGTATGTCACATCGTGGCTGTGGTCGCCGGGTGCTTTTGAGGGCTCTGGTGAACGACACCAGGTACGTTTCTTCTCCATCGTCGGACTCAGTGCTTGAGTCTGGATAATCTCTGGTCTGTTCCCTTCTGGGCCTCGGCTGCGATGACAGCGACGTGTGTGACAGTTGTCGCACCAGCTTCCTCACTGGCTTGTCTCGCTTGTGGCTGCTACTCTGCGTCTTCCTGCGACAGACCGACGCAAAGTGGTTGTCGATGCCACAGTTGGTGCACGTTTTCCCTCGAGCCGGGTATGTCTTGAGGGGGTGTTCGTCGTACCCACAGTAGCCGCATTGCTTGGCGTGATCTGGGGCCTGCCGGTCGCGGGGCCTCTGTGGCCGTTCTTTCCTCCGGACTGCGTCCGTGTTCTCCACCTTCACCTCGACGCTTCTGCCAGCTCCTTTCATCAGGGCCAAATCCATCTCTTCTGCGCGCGCCGCTGACAGATCGTGTGTTCTGGCCAGGACGAGAATTTCTTTCATCGCGATGTTGGGCTTGCGAAGTATCAGGCCTCGCAGCGTTTTGCTCCTGATTCCTAGTATCAGTTGCGCCCTGATTTCTTCTTTGGCCCGGTCCCCGACCAGGTGCGTGTCCGCGAGGGCTCTCAGCCTCGCATGCAACGCGTCAACCGACTCCCCTTCGCGCTGTTTCGCTTGGCGAAGTTTGAAGTGTTCATAATCAGGGTTGACTTGGGGGTCAAAATGTGCATTCAGAGCTGCCACCGCCGCTGCGTAGTCAGTCGGGGGTCCCGTGTCGGGCAGGTGTTTAAATAAGAGGTAAACTTCTTCCCCCCGCATAGTGGAGGAGTAGGGAGCGTTTCACCGCTCCGTCCGTCTCTCTGGACCCAACGAAGTAGTTTTCCAGCCTGCCCAGCCACGTCTGCCACCGCGGAGCGGCGGTCGTGGGGTCCGCGGCTTCGCTAAAAGGAGGCAGCACCCCCGATGCGGGGTGATGGGGCAGCGCCCCCGCAGGGCCGGCCGTCTCAGTGTCGCTCATGGTGGTGTCGAAACCACCGACTTGTGTGCAGCGACCGTCGTGCACTCACTTAGGTAGCTGGTGGCTGCACGTGGGCAGGCGCGGTGTGCTGCGCCGCTAGGCGAGGCCTTCTTGGCTAAGCAGCCGGTGGATGAGCTCCTGGGGTTCAGCAGTTACCCCTCGTCGCCAGTGTTGTGTTTGGATCCCTGACCTCTGCCTGTGAAGGGTGGGGGCCCTGGGTACACACCCACGCTGTCTGGGAGCAGGTATGGGGCCTCGCCCGCGCAGCGCAATAAGCACTCTGCAGCCGGTTGCTTGGTTGGGCGCGAACTGCCTCGCCCGCCCGCCCGCCCGTTTATTTATATAACTACGTGCTCACGTCCCCGGGTGGTGTAGTGGGCAAAAGAACGATGGATTTAACCCAGACCTCTTGACTGGGGGAGAATGTCTGCATTGTCAGCATTCCGTTCATCATTTGTTTGTTGTAACGCTTTTCGCCCTAAGTGGGATGGGTATTCCCAGACGTGGGACCCGTGCTCACTACGCCACTGGAGTCAAGCTATCCTGGCTGATGACGGCTGATAGCCAGAAACCGGTCCTAGGATGCTTGATTCCGGTCCAGGGAAGACATGGCTTGGCAGTTCGGGCTGGACTGTTCCCATGAGGCACAGGGTCAAGACTGATTTGCATATGGCCATGTCTAAACTGGGGTGGTGTAGTGGGCAAAAGAACGATGGATTTAACCCAGATCTCTTGACTGGGGGAGAATGTCTGCATTGTCAGCATTCCGTTCATCATTTGTTTGTTGTAACGCTTTTCGCCCTAAGTGGGATGGGTATTCCCAGACGTGGGACCCGTGCTCACTACGCCACTGGAGTCAAGCTATCCTGGCTGATGACGGCTGATAGCCAGAAACCGGTCCTAGGATGCTTGATTCCGGTCCAGGGAAGACATGGCTTGGCAGTTCGGGCTGGACTGTTCCCATGAGGCACAGGGTCAAGACTGATTTGCATATGGCCATGTCTAAACTGGGGTGGTGTAGTGGGCAAAAGAACGATGGATTTAACCCAGATCTCTTGACTGGGGGAGAATGTCTGCATTGTCAGCATTCCGTTCATCATTTGTTTGTTGTAACGCTTTTCGCCCTAAGTGGGATGGGTATTCCCAGACGTGGGACCCGTGCTCACTACGCCACTGGAGTCAAGCTATCCTGGCTGATGACGGCTGATAGCCAGAAACCGGTCCTAGGATGCTTGATTCCGGTCCAGGGAAGACATGGCTTGGCAGTTCGGGCTGGACTGTTCCCATGAGGCACAGGGTCAAGACTGATTTGCATATGGCCATGTCTAAACTGGGGTGGTGTAGTGGGCAAAAGAACGATGGATTTAACCCAGATCTCTTGACTGGGGGAGAATGTCTGCATTGTCAGCATTCCGTTCATCATTTGTTTGTTGTAACGCTTTTCGCCCTAAGTGGGATGGGTATTCCCAGACGTGGGACCCGTGCTCACTACGCCACTGGAGTCAAGCTATCCTGGCTGATGACGGCTGATAGCCAGAAACCGGTCCTAGGATGCTTGATTCCGGTCCAGGGAAGACATGGCTTGGCAGTTCGGGCTGGACTGTTCCCATGAGGCACAGGGTCAAGACTGATTTGCATATGGCCATGTCTAAACTGGGGTGGTGTAGTGGGCAAAAGAACGATGGATTTAACCCAGATCTCTTGACTGGGGGAGAATGTCTGCATTGTCAGCATTCCGTTCATCATTTGTTTGTTGTAACGCTTTTCGCCCTAAGTGGGATGGGTATTCCCAGACGTGGGACCCGTGCTCACTACGCCACTGGAGTCAAGCTATCCTGGCTGATGACGGCTGATAGCCAGAAACCGGTCCTAGGATGCTTGATTCCGGTCCAGGGAAGACATGGCTTGGCAGTTCGGGCTGGACTGTTCCCATGAGGCACAGGGTCAAGACTGATTTGCATATGGCCATGTCTAAACTGGGGTGGTGTAGTGGGCAAAAGAACGATGGATTTAACCCAGATCTCTTGACTGGGGGAGAATGTCTGCATTGTCAGCATTCCGTTCATCATTTGTTTGTTGTAACGCTTTTCGCCCTAAGTGGGATGGGTATTCCCAGACGTGGGACCCGTGCTCACTACGCCACTGGAGTCAAGCTATCCTGGCTGATGACGGCTGATAGCCAGAAACCGGTCCTAGGATGCTTGATTCCGGTCCAGGGAAGACATGGCTTGGCAGTTCGGGCTGGACTGTTCCCATGAGGCACAGGGTCAAGACTGATTTGCATATGGCCATGTCTAAACTGGGGTGGTGTAGTGGGCAAAAGAACGATGGATTTAACCCAGATCTCTTGACTGGGGGAGAATGTCTGCATTGTCAGCATTCCGTTCATCATTTGTTTGTTGTAACGCTTTTCGCCCTAAGTGGGATGGGTATTCCCAGACGTGGGACCCGTGCTCACTACGCCACTGGAGTCAAGCTATCCTGGCTGATGACGGCTGATAGCCAGAAACCGGTCCTAGGATGCTTGATTCCGGTCCAGGGAAGACATGGCTTGGCAGTTCGGGCTGGACTGTTCCCATGAGGCACAGGGTCAAGACTGATTTGCATATGGCCATGTCTAAACTGGGGTGGTGTAGTGGGCAAAAGAACGATGGATTTAACCCAGATCTCTTGACTGGGGGAGAATGTCTGCATTGTCAGCATTCCGTTCATCATTTGTTTGTTGTAACACGTCCCCGACGTGAGCGCAACGTACGCATATTGTCCAGCGCTCTAGCCGAAAGGCTAGAGCGCTAACTGTAACAGCGGGGTCTGTACTGCCCGCACCTGCCTCTTGTTTCTACAGCACTTTAAAGTTCACTTGTTGGTCCTGCAGTGTGGAGAGCTTTCGCAACGGGGAATACAGGTCCCAACAACCTTGGCGGCGGGGTCTGTACTGTCCGCACCTGCCACTTGTTTCTACAGCACTTTAAAGTGCACTTGTGATCTGGCTGTGCAGGGAGCTTTGACAATGGGGACTACGAGTCCCAACAGTCTCGGAGGACCTTGGAGGCGAGGTCTGGACTTCCCGCACCTGCTCCTTGTTTCTACAGTGCTTTAAAGCACACTTTTTGGTTCCACAGCACTGGGAGCTTTCACAATCGGGACTATGAGTCCCAACAGCTTTGGGGAACCTTGGAGGCGGGTTCTGTACTGCCCGCACCTGCCTCTTGTTTCTACTGTGCTTTAAAGTGCCCTTGGTGGTCCCGCAGCGCGGGGAGCTCTCTCAATCTATTGATCTGGCCTTGCAGCCGCAAACAAAACAGAAAAGAGGGCCTACTTCTAAAAAAGTTGCTTACTCATTTAGGGGCATATCAACAACAAATAGCGATAATTTTTTTTATCGCTGGCGCAGTCCTTTTTTTTTTTATCGCCGCAGTAGCGACGTATTATCAAGGCGCCGCTAGCCAGTAATAGCAATCAGTTCCGGCACCAATGGATGGCGATAAAATCTTAGCGCCGGCGATAAAAAAAATGTGCGCTAAGCCAATTATCTCCAAAATCAGCCCAACAATTGCCCACAGGCCTGCATTTTGCATGCAGCAAGCGGGAAAATGCACTATAAAAGGCCCCCAAGCAGGCCAAAGAAAAACAAAATGGATACCAGAGAAGAGACCAGAGACATGGAGGAAGCGGGGCCAAGCGCGGAACCCACAGCAAACCCCACAGCCAGCCAGGAGGAGCAGGGAGAGAGCCAGGGGAAGGCAACAAGGAGGAGGAACCCCAGGTTCAGCCACCAGGAGAATCAGGTCCTGTATGGCCTGGTGGCTGAACACCAGCAGGAGCTCTTTATCCGGAGGACAGTGCCATTGTCCAGGAAGAAACAGATCTGGGAGGAGATCACAGCAAAGGTCAATGCTGTGGGAGAGAGGATGAGGAGGACCGTGGAGGAGGTAAAGAAGCGCTGGAACAACAGCTAAAAGAACGCTAAGGAGAAGATTGCCACCAACCAGAGGGCAGCCATGGCCACTGGAGGTGGTAACCCTGGGCCCCTGCTGGAGCTGGATGAGCAGGAGGAAATGGTGGTGCAATTCATCACAGAGGAGACGGTGGTTGGAGTGCCGGGTCGGGACACTGCTGCAGGTGACCAGACACAACCACAGGGTGAGTACAAACTATGGAGTGGGTGGACAGATGTGGATGGCCACAATGGCACACATGTACAATAAATAGCATTGCATACCCACAATTACTGTGGTTCAGGTCCCAGATAGCCCTGTGCATGGTGGCATGGACACACATCAACTGATCCAACATAAACATTGCTAGACACACTTTGACGGACACACTGACATTGAAATGTGCACAGAAACGTCAGAAAAACACAGTCCAGGTACATCATCAGACCACAAAATAAGTGCCACATCACATAGAGACGCAGCATGCTGCCAAAATGCACCACTTTCACCATCACAACCCATATCCGAATCATCTCCACAATGCCGCAACTCCCATGTGCCAAAATGAGTATGCAGTGTGAATGTGACGGATCACGTGCACGAGTAAGCATGCCAACAGCAAGACCAGCACACTTGCCAAATAGCACATGTGGCTGACTTGTGTGCAAGGATGTGCATGGCCAACAAGGGTGACTTGGAGAGCCACACACAACCTTGCACACGAGCCAGACACAAGTGCAATGTTGCAGGTGTGCTGAGCTTGTCGCTGGCATGCTTACTCATGCACGTGACCAGTCACATTCACACTGCATACTCATTTTGGCACATGGGAGTTGCGGCCTTGTGGAGATGATTTGGATAAGTGTGGTGATGAGGCAAGGGGGACATTGTGACAACCTCATGCCTGTTCTACAAAAATGCCCCCTTGCCTGTATATGCTATGTAGCACTGTGTAGAGCAAGATGAGAAAGTAATGAGTGACTTTGCATACTGACAACACATGCAATGTCACACCAAAAATACGGATCATGGGGCATATTATCAAGGACGGCATTAAAATAATTGCCGCTTGAGAGGCAGAAAACTGCCACTAAAGCGGCGATAATGGGCGTGATAATATGCCTTGGAGAATTCCAATAGAAGCCCATGTTCACACCAGAACATGGACTTCTATTGGAATTCCCCAGGGCATATTATCAAGCTCATTATCGCCGCTTAAGCGGCAGTTTTCTGCCGCTCAAGTGCCGATAATTTTTAATGCCGTCCCTGATAATATGCCCCTTAGTCGTGTGCCCTCCATTGCAAAATGCGATGCAGAGCGCACCATGAAATCCATTCAGTCATCCAAAGTCAATTTACCTGCATTCACACATATACCTGTCCATAATACCCACCACCCTCACCAGCCCCACGTCAACGCATGGCATGTACTATTTTATCTTGCAAATTAAAAAACTCTTCATGTCTGCGAAAGCTAGATCTTCAAATCTAACAATCGCACCAACCTATGGACATATTGTCAAGATCAGCGTTAAAATCATCGCTGCTTTAGCGGTAGGTAACTGCCACTAAAGCAGCGGTAATGGGCTTGATAATATGCCCATGTGAATTCCCATAGAATCCCATGTTCACACCAGAACATGGACTTCTATGGGAATTCACAAGGGCATATCATCAAGCCCATTACCGCCGCTTTTAGTGGCAGTTACCTGCCGCTAAAGCAGCGATGATTTTAACGCTGATCTTGATAATATGGCCCCTGGTCCCTCTCCCCTACAATTTTCTGAGCATAGGATTGTTACTAAGAAATGTCTCGTCTCCTCTACTACCTTTAATATTAAGAACCATGTAAAAAGGGGATTAACAACCAATTTTCAACACAGGCCATATAAGCAAACCTCATCATCACAAATCCATCCGAAAGTCTATTTCACACTCCCTCAAGGCATGTCACTACCCATGTTGCTCTGTACTCCTTGATAGCCTTAGCAGTGTGTAATCTGTGGTATCCAGAAGGTAAACACTAAAAACAGAATATACAGGCTGCCGCTTTAGATTCACCCATCATGCATGTCTACAATGGTGTCGAATGGTTACATCTACAGGCTATAAAGGCCCTACACTGGTATCAGCTCACCTGGCTCAGTGTTGACATCGCTCTCGCTGTCTTCGTCCACCAATGGTCCAAAGAAATGGTCCCATGGCCTAGCCGCCTCAAGTGATCCCTTGCTCACCGTACCCTTGACCAGTAGTAGCCTAACTATCCCATCACACTCTGCTCATTTGGTGAACTCTCACTCCCATTGATCTAAACTCGTGGCCCCACTTGCTTTCCAGTGCATCGTAATATCCCCTCATGGCCACTAATAATCCCCTATTCATAAACTTGCGGCAAGCCCACTTTGAGCCGTGTGTGGGAAGCAATGTAGGATACAAGCCCCCAACGCCAGATCTACCTCCCTGTCCGTCAACACCTTCAATAGTGTCATCACTATGGTCCAATAAGTAGCCCAAAGTGGTCACCCCAAAATCATGTGAGGGAAACTTGCCCCGTCTCCCTGAACCCTTGTGCATTCCTATGAGTCAGTGTAGAAACATGCATTGACTTTTTGCTGGTGTGAGGTAAGGCGATGTAAAACATTAAAAAGAAGCCTTTGGAAGCGGGTGGGCCTGGTGCACCTCCATGCTTACTCTACAATCTCAGCACAAGCCCTTTCCGGTATCTCTCTCCCTACATCTACCTCCCATTTCAATTAAGTATGTCCAAAGGGGGCAGCTCCACAAGACCCATGTGCATGTACAGGCATGTGACTACCTTAAACTTTACAGCTGCTGTCAATATGTATTGGCACCCTAAAGAAAGCGCAGGTCCTGCTTGGTCCCCTTTACAATGCGCACGAATATCCGCTGTGATCGCTGCATGGAGTATGTAATCCCCCCCTTCTAAAATCAAAGCGCACATGCAGAGTCCAGAAGGTCAGCGCCTGGTATGATGCACAAAACGGCCCACCACTGCCACACACACTCCACATGTGGGACCAAATCTGTGGGTAATGGGTGTGGACACTGTCTGCTCAGACAGCAACAACAATTGCTATACATGCTGCACCATACTCTGAAAGGGTAATCCAAAAGAAGTGCAGGAAGCAAGATTAAACATGACAGACGCAATGCACACAATACAAATCACAAGGAGCCAAAGCGACTTAGAGGTACATGTGTCCTACACAGTGCAGCTTTCTAGAAAATACACGGTGTATATAATCAAGGACGTTCTTAAAATTATCGCCATTTCAGCGGCATGAAAGAGCCACCAAAGCGGTGATAATGTGCCTGATAAAATGCTGCAGAGAATTCCAATCAAAGCCCATGTTCACACCAGAACATGTGCTTCTCCTGTAATTCTATGCGGCATATTTTCCAGAACATCTTTGCCGCTTGTAGCGGAAGTTTCCCCCTGCTAAAGCGCCGATAACACCATGGCCGTCCATGATAGGATGCCCCCAAGTAGGCTCCCATTGCCAATGTGCCAAAAGTGGGCACTCATCACACATTACTAATAGCACACAAAACACAGGCACATGTGCAAGCCCCTGCAAAGCTGCAAGTCCTTGAGCCATACTGATAAGGCATGTGATAGGGCATGATGGATAGCATGCCTGCAGGACAAAGAGATTCACATGGTGCAGGACACTTCACTGATGTTGCAGAGTGTGGAACACATCCTCAATGGAGCATGTCACACCTTGTCACAACCATATGTACACACAACCCCTAAAGTGAACAAGACACTTGATGAACTACTATGCACAAGTGTCACAACTCTGACAGGGACACACAATCCACACAGATTTCCACATGTCTGCATTGTCCATTCACAGAAGTCAAAGGCCCATTTCATGAAAGTGACAAGGGGCAGCTAAACAAAGGCAGCAGGTGCCACCATCACACAATGCAGTGGACACACATACTAATCTGTGTACATCAACGTTTCCTAATAGGTGTTGCGGACTGCACATAACACAAACCAGGACACAACAAGTAGCATTTGTGTATAGACACTGTCAAGACACATTTCTCACCTAGGCAACTTGTGACATTACAATGTACAAGTACACCCTCACATCCGTGATGTCTCTGAAATAATCACCATCCAGAAACTATCATGCATATTGTACAAAATATCTATAATGTACAGTCTCCCTCAGTCTGATCGTTAAGTCAAATAATGCATGCCCATACATGGATTCCACTGTTAAACTGTATCTCCCATGAACATTTCAGAGGGAGAGACAACAACTCCTGGACAGCAGGACGACCCACTCCGTCACGATGATTCGTCGGAAACACCCAACATCAATGTGGATGAATTTCAGCGTCTCCTCGATTCCTTCGCCACACCAACTCCAGGAGCAGGGCCACCCAGCAGCATTGCGCCCAGCCCCCCCCCCTGCAAAAACCACCCAGCAGCAAGCACTTCCCACCACAGCTGCCTCACAGGACCCAGGCAACCCATATGCGGCCTTTCACACCATGGTGCTTGAGGTCCAACGTGAGACACAGGACTATCTGCGGGTGGGCTTGGAGAGCCTGGCAGCCAAATTGGAGGAGCTCAGTGGGTGTCTGAATCGCCTCGACAACAACATGCAGAGGATGTCAGACATTCACACGCCCCTCAATAACATCCAACGCACCCTGGATGACATTGCTGGGGCCCTGATCCGGAAAGCGGACACACTGCCCCGGCAGGATAGCTCCAGTAGGGTCTGTGCTGCATTATCCAGACTGTCAGGGATAATGGAGGCCAGGGAGCGGAGGGAGCTCCAACAGATGGCTGCCACGGCTCAACACCAGCGCAATCTGGAACGGACATGGCAGGCCTTGCTCCTTCATATGACATCTTTACCTCCCCACGGTCTTGCAACAACATCTGCTGCTTGCGCATCCACATCCTCAGCTCCGCACCCTGATGTGTCTGTGCCTCACAGTGCTGCTCCCACCATACCACCACCCACATGTGAGACACATGATACATCATCGGATGAATCTGAGGATGAAAATGCCACCATGGTAATGCGTAAGTCCAGCTAGCAGTGATGTACAAAGGCCTGTCACACCATCGGATTGTACATCATCATTACACTGACCTTCCTCTCCCACTGTCTTCCGACGTCCACCAACACACAGCTTGGACCCACACATTGACCTACAGCAAATCTCCTTTTTTTCCATTGACCATGGCACTGCAAAATCCGCCTCTTCCCCTGGTTCTGTCACTCAAAATGGACTCTGCCTGCTACTCCAACGGGCATCCTGCCAATCCCGTGTCCTATGGGCCACTTCTGGTCCATTCCAAACCTTGTCCTGTAAATAAATTCACTTAAATCACAAAGGTGCGTGTTTCCATGAACAATCAAGTATTTAACTAAGGCAATAAGTAAGGGGCTGTGAATTCACAAGCAGGTCCAGCAAGGCTAATACAATCAATGTACATGTGTCACCTGACACGGATAGGCAGTGAGATGACCGTGTATGTGCAAAAGCAATCAAGCTAAGTTTCCTATTGCAACGTCTTTAAAGTGCACCACTAACCCGTGAGTGTCTCAAGGAGTGGGGGGGTGGAAGTCTGCCACTGCTTGGAAATCCCGTTCTTGAGGAGTCTCATTAATGTTAGCATGTGCTGTGCCTGCCGCAGGAGGGTGGGGAGAGTGTTCCAGATCTTTGCGTTGAGGTGGCATAATGATCTTCCGCAGGAGTTAGCTTTCCAGATGCGGGGGACTGTGGCGATTGCAATGTCAGCATAGCGGACCTGCTGGTTTGGGGTGCAGAAGCTGGGTCGTCTGTTGAGGTATGCATGTCCGGTGTTGTGGAGTGGCTTGTGTGCGTGGTTCTGGCGCGTGGAGGTGATACACTTGTTGGCGGTGGGCCAGTGCAGGTCTCCCAGGTGGGGTGTGATGTGCTGTCGGTGAGGGATGTTGAGGACCAGGCATGCAGAGGAGTTTTTAATGCATTTAAGTCATTTTTAGAGTTTGGTCGAGGCTCCTGCATAGAGGGTGTTACCGTATTCCAACTTGCTGCTGCTGAGTGCCTGTGTGACTGTTCTCCATGTTTCGGTGGGAAGCCACCTGTAGAACTTGACAAGCATCTGGAGGGTGATGCAGCAGGAGGACAAGACGGTGTTTACCTGCTTTGGCATGGAGAGAGTAGAGTTGATGTTGACCCCATGTTGCGTGCGTAGTTGGTTGGTGTTGTATCTGTTCCCAGGGCGGCCGCACACCAGGAGGTGTCCCAGGCGGAGGGGGTGGATTCGAGGATGAGCATTTCTGTCCTGTCCGATGTTTATCTCCTGTTGGCAGTTCATCCTTCACTCAGCAACGTCTTACAGTCCTACATGGTGTTTGGTTGTGTAAGTGAGGGTGGCCATGGTGAGGAGAAGATCAGCTGGCTGTTGTTCTCGTAGGAGATGAGGTTGTGCAGTCGGGTAACGTGTGCGAGTGGTGACATGTACATGGAGAACAATGTTGTGTGAGGGATGAGCCCTGGGGTCATCAGCTGAAGATTAATGTGGATTCTGAGCAGCAAGGGTGGAGGTGGGTGGACTGGGTTTTGCCGGAGAGGAAGGAGTTTGTCCAGTCACGAGCCTTGTCTCTGATCTCGGTGTCGTGTATGCGTTTGCATAGTGTGCGGTGCAAGACAGTGTTGAAGGCGAATCACCGGTCCTGGCCAATGAGTGCTGCTGTCTCACTGTTGTCCATCCGTGGCATTATGTCATTGGTGGCAGAGATAAGTCCAGTTTGCTGCAGGAGTTGCTGCTGAAGTGTGAATGAGACGGATCCAGGATGCTGTTCCCATAGAGTTAGTGGGTCATTTGTCTGTTGATGGTTTTCGCAATGACTCCTCACAGGAATGGTAGCGGGGAGATGGGACGTAAGTCCAGGAGGTCCTTGGGGTCAGTCTTTTGTTTGTGGAGTATGGTGTTGATATCGGCGTGCTTCCAGCTCTACGTGAATGTTGAATTTATGATGGAGATGTTGATGCTCATCTGGAAATGGGGTGCAATGGTGGGGCTGGCTTTGGAGCAGATGTGGTGTGGGCATGTATCTGACGTTGATCTGGAGTGGATGTTGTACCAGATGTGCATTGTGTTTGTGTCGTTTATGTTGGTCCAGGAGAGCAGGGGGTTGGTGCATATGGGGTTCGTGGGGATGGAGGTCTCAGTGCTATTCATGGCAGTCGTGGCATTGTAGCTGTCGTGGATGTCTGCACCCTTGCGATGGACGAAAGTGTCAAAGGAGTTGCACAGGTCTTGCAAAGGTGGGATGGTGTTGGTGTTTGAGCTGGTGTTGGAGAGTTCTTTCACTAGGTTGAAGAGCACTTAGCTGGTGTGTGCGTTGTTGGCAATGTGGGCTTTGAAGGAGGCCTGATTGCGTATCTGATGAGGTGATGGTGTCTGCGTGTGGCATCTTTGTGGGTTGCGTAGCTGTCCAGTGTCTGTTCACGGTGCAATTTCTTCACTAGCTCATGGCAGGTCGGCATTGAGGCCTGGTGTTCTGCATTGAACCAGCTGGCTTACTTGCTGGTGTCTCTATTGGAGTGTGTCTTAATCTGGGCGAGTGTGTTGGCGCAGTCGCCGATCCCTTGTCTGAGGTTCTTGGCGGTGGAGTCAGTGTCGGTGGTTGTGCTCCAGGCAAGGCTGCTGGTTAGCTGTGCTTCTGTGACTTTGCTCCAGCAGTGCCAGTGGATCTGTTGGGTGTGGTGGCGCGTGGTGTCTTTATGGAATGCGAAGTTGATGCATCGATGGTTGTTCCAGTGGAGGTTGGTTGTGTGGTTGGAGTAGACGTGTGAACTTGCGGAGAATATGTGGTCAAGCGTGTGGCTGTTGTGGTGGGTGGGTGTTGTGACAAGTTGTATGAGGCCGAGGTTGGCCAGGTTGTCGATCAGGGTGGGGGATACGGTGCCTTTAATGTACACGAGGTGGAAGTTCAGGTCAACGTGAAGGATGTAGTTTGTGGATGTGAGGGCGTGTGTAATGACAAAGTTGGTGATCGAGTTGCAAAACTATGTTTGGGGTCTGGAGGCTATGTAGACGCGGGTTACTCTGAAGGTGGTGTTGGGATTGGTATGGATCTGGATCTGGAAGTGCAGGTGTTTGGCGTTGATGAGGATGTCGTCGTTGTTGGTTGAGACTCTGAGAGTGTTCCTGTTGACGATGGCAATTCCTACTCCTACTCCGTTGGTGCGGTCCCTGTGGTTGATCTTGTAGCTGCACAGGATGGGTATGGCGAGGTATTGTTCCGAGGAGGGGTACAATTAGGTCACTGTCATGGAGACCATGTCTGGGGAGGTTGAGTTGAGTAGGTCCCAGAGTTCACTTGTGTGTTGGCATATGTGGCGGGTGGTGTGGACAATGCATCTGAGGTAGTTGGCTTCCAGCACAGTGGGTGGATTTGCAGATCGGATGCTGGTGACAATGCAGTTCCGGCTGGAGAGGTGTCCTTGTGTGCGTTCTGTTCCGGGCAGGAAGCAGGTGTGTGATTGTCCTATGTTGAGGGCGTTGAGGGTGCTAGCATTGTAGTGGCAACGTGTGTAGTTGCGTTTGCGGGCCCAGGATGTTCCTTCACTGTGAGCGGCCCCGGCGTGGATGTACGCCAGTGGAAGGGGAGGTGGAAGGATCAGCCTGGCATGTGGGCGGTACGAATGTGCCTGTTGGTGTGCGTCTCAGCAGGGGATACTATGGTGAGAAGGGAGAGCGGAGGCAGTTTGAAAAACACGTGTCCAAATACAGGGTAAGAAATGTAAATGAGCAATACAACTAAACCCGGCAGAAGGGGGCACAATGGGCCAAACTAAATAACACTTGCGATGACGGCACAGATAAGACAACCGGAGTCAGACCGTGAAGAAGGGGCCCAGCGGGTCCCACGGGATTACACGGGCAAAATTGCACTTACCACATTGATCAGATAGCACAATCTAGCAATGTACCAACTCTGACCCCCTGACATGTATGACATATGTGTGAGAAAGTGCCATCTTTCCTGCATGGTATTCCCCCACTTTTTGCTGAACTGCTGAATGGACTTTGACTGAGTGTGCCCTGGACTCCTGCCAATCAGGTGCCCAGGGCCTATGTTTCTTCCCTAAACACTAAAAATCACAATTGGCAAACCCTGGCCACATGTCAGCCCATGGTAAATGGTACCCAGGGCCTTGTGACAAGGGAAGGCCTCTAAGGGCTGCAGCACTCATTGTGACACCCTTAGAAGCCCTGTACCCTAACACAACCACACTGCCCTTGCAGGCAGAGTGTCTGGGTACAAGGCAAACCAAAGAGTCGACATGGCACACATCCCTGTGTTGCATGCACACAACCTACACTGCCCTGTCATACATCATCCACCCCTCTAGCTGGGTGTCCTATGCCAGTGGTGTGTGCACAGGAGCATTAGCCCTCTGCACCTACAGTACTCAGGTCCATTCCTGGGCCCTGTAAGTGCAGTGCTGCCATTTAAGAGTATATAGTGCAGAGAGCTCGTCAAACACGAACTCCACAGCACCATAATGGGAACACTGAAGACTGAGAAGTTTGGTATCAAACTTCTCAGCACATTAAACCCGCACTGATGCCAGTGTGTGATTTTATGGACAAAGCACTACTGAGGGCATCTTAGAGATGGCCCATGACAACTAACCTGCAATCCACGTCTGGTCTTGGAGGCTGCCTAGGCTGCCACACATCAGACATGTTGCTGGACCCCAGGGTGGAGAGACCCCGCTCTCCTGGGCCTGCAACAATTCACATCCTGGGCGAGGTGCTAGGTCTTCTCCCCCAGGATGGCCAGGGGGAAGCTTCAAAGGCACGCTGACTCTGTGAGCTTCTCCAGGACACTTGCTGTACCCAGAAAACTTCCCCCCCAGGTTATGACCCCCACTCTGGCGGGAAGACTGGACAGAAACACAAAATAAGGACAGGGGATGTGCCAGCCTGCCCACCACAACCCTCGGGTGGGGGAGGCGAGGTGAAGCCCATCTCCGGGCGCTCTCCATCTTGAAGATGGGAGGTCCTGCACAATCAGGACTAGGCTACTGGCCCACTCCCACAGGTGAGTTGCAGGATAGTGTGTGTACCCTCCCCAGGGCAGGGAACCATTGGTCCCTGCCCTGTACCCACCTGTAACGCACCTAAACCTAGTATTTAGAGGCACCCTGAACCTTCCTTCTCCAGATTCTGAAAAAGCAAAGAACAGCAAGAAGAAAGAAAACCTGCCGTGCAGCTGCTAAGAAGAGGAAGACACCAACTGCTTTGGCTCCAGCCCTACCGGCCTGTCGACCCTTGAACCTGTTCCTGCCAAAGCCCGGACCCACTTGTGGCCAGCAACCTCACAAACCCCGGAGGACCTGGCTACCTTGTGACTCTGATCATCTGGGAGTCCCATGAGCAGTAGCTCTGCTCAAAGCAAGTTTCTAACCCCTTGCATCTTCCCGGAACCGCAAACCTTGCACACTCTGCACCGGCCAAGCCTGGCCTGTGCTGGAGTGGACAAAGACCCACGATGACGTCCACCCCCCCCGGCGACTGTGACCCCAAATCTAGCCCCCAAGGTCTCACCTCGACGCTCATGATGACGCCTGCAGCCTCAGAACCAAGGACCCCCCAACCACAATCAACAGAGGGTAAAATTTCCCAAGACCAAAAGTCACCCCGGCGCCCTGCAGCCCCCTGTGCCCGACTCCTGGGTACATACCCACCCTCCAACTACCCAAATTACCTCCCAAACTGGTGGGGGCACATTAAGGATCTTCGACCCCGAGCTTGCAGCCTTTGTTCGTCCTGAAGCTTTACCATTGCAATCCAGTGAGCGCACGAAGGGTCAAAGGCACCCTGCACCCACCCGCCCGAGTGGCCCTGGCAGTGTAACTTCTACTTCTACCTACTTCCCCATTTGCCCTGAGCAAGTGACCAGGAGCCCAGCTCCCACAACCGCATGGCCTGCTAGTCAGCAGCCACCAACCAAGGCCCCCCTGCCTCCCATGGGATAACATCGGGCCGAACTCACTCTGCCCCCGTCCGCCACAGTGCCGCAGAGGGTGTAACAATTGTACCAACCTTACCCTGGGGGAACCCTGAGTCTGTGGCCAGAACCTTAACTCTGCCAGTCGAGTACTTACCCAAAAGCCGATAACCCAATTTTATTCCAAGGGCTAACATTGATTGGTTTCATAAGAAATTTCTTCTAAGTGTGGAGATTGTAAGAGTTAAAATATTCGCTTAAAATCAACCAAGTAACAAAAACGGAAATACTCACCTGCTGGATCTTGGTGCCCAGCACTGACCCTGAAAAGCACTCACAACCGTACTTACCAATAACACAATTTTCTTCCATAGGAAATCATTGCCAGTTTTTCTGTTAAATTTCTTCTGTCAAGTTTTGAAATAGCAAAATGTTGCCTGGAAATCACAACAGCCACTACAACGAATTTACTCACATGTTTCCAAAACCTTGCCCAGGACTGAATATAGGATACAGTCCTTGAATTAGAAAAGTAATCCTGGAAGCAATCTATTGCAAATAACTTCAAACTCACATTGAGCTCAATGTATTATTGTGTTTGCAATTGTGTTGCCTATTGCAACAACTTGAAACTATTACCTACCAAAGTCAATTGCATATTGCAAAAGTATGTAACTAAAGCCCCGCAATCTGAGGAAGTATATTTTGATACCTATTGTTGGTTCTAAAATAAAACAAACAAATATTTTTATATAAAAACCATTGGCCTAGAGTTCAGTTCTTGAGTGTGTGAGACCATTTGCTGACTGAGTGTGTACAACAAATGCTGAACACTGTCCTCTGATACTGCCTTACTGCTTGACCAAGCTACCACTTTAGAGAGTAAGGTTATACCTAACTTTAACCTCTGCCAAACTTCTGGTGACTGTGGACTCTGTGCACACTGTACCTATTTGGGAACAGTATATACCTAGCCACTTTCTCACCATATGCATGTGTGACAACATATACAAGTCTGTTGCAGGACACAAGGAGTGTCAACAAGAAGGATAGCAAAGCACAGTCTCCTGGCATATCGCCTTACACAGGACGTGTTGGTCAAAGATTGTTGTGATGTAGCACATTGCATGTCACATCTCTAGGTGTTCACAACAGATTCACATTGCTGAGGAGACCCAAGGGCACAGGTCTAGCATACATACATGGAACTACAAAGTAAGCCGCACTGAAGTTGAGTCCACAGTACTTACTGAAGCCAAAGTGCATAGCGTCATTCAGCCCCTACCTGTGCACAAACAATGCCAAAGCAACTTCTGAGCACTGCCATGAAGTGCACACATATTGGCCAAAGTGCCCACAGATGTCAGTTGAACTGCACTTAGCATATAGTCTGAAGCAAGATTACAAGGGTGTCATCACTATGAGACAATGCGAAAGTTCCAGCTGGGATGAGTGGGTATGGCACTGTTGGTACAGGGAGCAATGCAGCATGTCACCACTTGTGTGCAGCAGAACTGTGTGCCTGCAAACAAACATCATTAGGTCCAAAAGCATAACTAATGATTAAGTGTGTCACAAAAGCCAGAAACTCGAAGTTAAGTCTGTATTCCGAACAGTGAGTGACCTCTATTCCAAACTCATGACTAAGTCTCATATAACTCATGCGACTCACTAACACTGTCGTGCCATGTGACGTTAACAATGGACCCACAAATGACCAACAGCATGCATGGAATGGAGATCGATTGGCCATGCCCAGGAACATGTGAAATGTTGGAGGTCACAATGAACTGTCACCAGAGTAGGCCGTAAACCATAATTTCTAATCTATTAGACATGCAAGGTCATTGTGCTCACATCTAAGGTATCTGGCCTCAATCCATCCTGCAGAGTGACAGGTCAGGACCATAGTTACACATGCAATGATTACTCCAGTGATGGTATGAGTTGCACACAATGGGGCAAGCCCCACTCCCCCCCGCATCAGCCATGATATAAGTGCAAGCAGAAATCTAAATTTAACAAGATTTATTCAACAATAATATATATTAAAAAAACCTACACTAATCTATGTCGCTAACTCTAGCCCTAAACTAACTACAAATATTTTTTCTAACTAAAGCTATCTTACCTAACTATTTACAAACACAGAAAATTAATAAATACCTCAACCCCCACCCAAAAATAAATGAAACCTATCCCCAAATCCTATAACATTCAATGAGTAAAAAAATCTAAAGCTAATCCTAACTAAGCCTACACTAAAACTATGCTAAATAACACACACAACCATGACATTACACAACATAATACTAAAATATGGACATTGTGGGAAGGGAGAAGAGGGGGAGGGGTCATAACAGGGGCAGTCTTCATTGCAGTCCAAGGTGGTTCCGGATCTCATGTATTTGCCGGTTGAGGTAGAGAAATTCACGGCGAATGTCTTGGAGGATATTGGTGTTGTTCTGGACCATCCGTATCAGTTGGCACAGTCCAGGATCCATGGGGGCCGGTGCTGGTGCTGGTGCAGGTGGCGGCGGCGGCGCATGGTGGCCTGACACCTGTGCGGGTGTGGCGGCAGGGGGATTGACAGGTTGGGAGCCCACACTGGCACCTGAGGTTGATGGTCTGTTGCCGCTGCCAGTCAGGACGCATTCCGGCAGTGACTTCCAGGTCCCTGCCTTCTTCTCGGCCCGGTACCTCCTTGCCATCATTCTAAATCCCTTATGTACCTTACGCACGTGGAGGTACCGGTCCTTGGCGACCTGGAATCGGTGGTGTTCCTCAGGTGTCCTGTTGTCTGAGAGGAAAAAAAACCATGTCAGTTTTCTGTCCCCTACACTATGTAACCGTCCAACATGAGATCTGTATCACAAGTTAAAAACAACATGGGAGGTAACACATCTACTTCACCCTATTAAGTCAAGGACTGACCTGTTAAACCCAATGTCTACGCATGATTCAATAACTACATGCTGTGGAGACTGACATGACAGTGCATTGCATGGTACATGCACTGATACAACTGAAAGCTAAGGACACGCTACAAACATGGCACCGTTGGACAACAGGGCTGTGGGTGACATGTACAATTGACTTAATTCTGGAGGCATAACCATAACGTGCACAGCAAAACCCTCTCCCATCCTGTGACAGACAGCTGCATCAAAAGTACAATGCACATGTGCAGCCATGTGTGTCCCCCAGGAACTGTGTGCAGTACATCAAGTCAGTGCCAAGACAGGCAAGGGTGTATGTGTGCAGGTGTGAATAACTACCTATTGTAGTCTCACACTACATGCACAATAACAGGCCTGGGACTGCCCTACTCACACTTGCAATCATGCTGCATCATGCCACACACATGGAAACATGTTTGGGGTATGAATGCTGACTTAGGCACTTACTCACTCCACCATTACAATGCAATTGGTGATAGTCATCCACTGCGAGGGGGTTACATCATTGACCCATAACTGCCAGTCATGCATGTGTTGTAACCCCAATCTCACTCCATAGTAGAGATGAACACGCATGCATCAACTACGCAAACTGTTACAATGGATTACACATTGTAATGGCACCCTGGGGTCATGAGGGTTGTGTAATTGTTATGGCTAATGCGTACACACAGATCTTGTTTCCGCAGGCTGGATTTTCCAATCTATGTGACATCAAACGAGGCATAGTTAATGCATGCGTATGAAATGTGTGTTGAGTGATGTCACCAATTGTGTCAGATGAGTTAATACACATGATCCTGATTCCAGCATAGAATGTCCACACGGACATAGCCTGTCAACACCATTGCAGTGCACAAATATCAAATTTCAATTGACGTACACATCTATGGAATGTGTTTGTGTAACACGCCATTGACAAATTTGGATCTGAACTACACCCTGCCACTTCTGCTTATGTGCTATGCAGCATACCTTAGGTATCACTGTGCCAAGATGTCTGACCTTGTACGGACATAATAGCACTGCCTCATTGCGCACAATGCTACACCCACTGCACGCCCCTTGGAAGATGTTTAACACATGTAAGTGTGCCATCTTGACTAGGCTGCGCAAATGAACATGGGAGTAAATGCCAGTGGCCTATTGACCATACAACTGCAGTGTAAATGCCTAGTTGGCAGCATTACTTGCTCAGAAATGGGCACATACATTGAAATGTGTATAAATGACTGTTGAGGGACAAAGTCACAACTCTGAATGAGATGCATTGTACCCCTTTAAACCACCATATTTGACACAGATCGGAAAGGCTGAATACCTCTGCACATCGTAGGCAATTGACATGCGATACACACCCATACTGCTAATCAACAACGTGTTGCATTTGGCACAGACACTCATGACCACGCAACATGCCAATATTTCTTGTCACTACTCACCAGTGGCGTGTGGGTCCCGGAAACAGTCAATGTCCCCCGCAGTGATAGGTTGGCGTCCATCTGTGAGAGGACAAACGCAAATGGGTGTTGTTAGCAAACCCCAGCAAACGTGGCATATTCACAATGTGAATTGTTACAGTGACAGACAATGCTACATCCCTGTGGTGTTGACTTCATGTTGGCCACATGACTGGGCTTACTTTGAATGGCATCCACACACGAACATGTGGAAGCAGAGGCTGCACAGCCAAAACATCACTGCTGGCCGAGCTGCACATATGAGTTGTCACGCAATATCAAGGCACCTCATCCACACGGAGCGCAAATCAAAACCGTTTTACTCATCATCCTTGACCGATCGCTGCGGCATTCAGCACTGTCGCACAAAGCCCACCAATATGCAGACTCCACAACAAAGGGATCCAAGACATGGCCCTCAACTGGATCTGCTTCTTCCTCAACGTACATACGGTGTGGGTCAGACACCCCTCTGTTGTCTTGGAGCTTATAACAACCAGCCGTGGAGTCCCCCAGAGATCCTCATTCAGCCCTACAATCTTTCACATCTACATGGCTCTGCACGCCACATTCGGGATTAGCTATGGACTCAACATTGTATCATAGGCATACGACTTGCAAATCCTCCTCGACACATCCAACTAACACAACTCCAGCAAACACAAGTATTGTGAAGCCATAGCAGAGCTTGCTAGACGAATGTCAAAGAGCTGCATACAAGTGAGCAACAACAAAAGATAAGTACCCATCATGCTCCAAAACCTCCACGCATGGAATTACACAGGGTCCTCACACAACTTGGGCAACCTACACCCCAACACGGACAAGGCACGCAACATGTAATCCATCATGGACTCCGATGTCCAAGATAATTGCAAGATCTATCCGGTCTCATCATTGTGCTTCCACACACTCTGCCTCCTATGTCAGACAGTCAAATTAAGTCAAATGACTCCTACTCAGACAAACATAGACACTTACTCATGCCCTGTGCAATAGCTCACCCTACTACGGCACCACAGTCCATGACAGAATTTACATGAACCACATCCGCAAGCTGCAGGACATCTCAAATGCAACCAGAGGACTGATCCTCAAACTGCCAGGACCCTGTCACACCTCCCACCACCTGCGCACACTCCACTGTCTCCACATCAAAGCTAGAGTCCCATTCAAGATGTGCACCCAGGCTCACACAGCCATCCACAACACTGGGCGAACATACCTTAACGTACAACTCTCGTTCCATGACACATCAAAGGACCCGACGATCCGACCAGCTGGCCTATGCCGTGTTCCGCCACCCATGAGAGACCAGATAGTGAGTCTGCTACTTTTCCTACCTTGCAGGCATGGCCTTTGGCAACCTTCCGCTACACCTCTGACAGGCAACGTTGCTCCCCATCTCCAAGCACTAACTCTGAACATTGCTCTTCAACAGACACACCCCTTGCTATACTTCAACATGCAAACACTGCCACGCCCCTGCAACCCTTCCTGCTGAGTATACGCTCACATGTAACATGTGTATTTTGGGATGGTTAAAACCGGGGATCTCCATTCTTATGTGGTATTTCCGGTGGCAAACGTAATCTACGCGGTCATTGCAACGCCAATCGTCACTCCACCTTGCACTGCATGGCGCACATCAATAATGTGTATTTTGATTGACTATCCCAACACCTACCATACTGTTGCACACACTGTAGTGGGAACAGTGAGTCATACAAATCCAAAGTCAAGGCCATCATGCGCAAGTATTTTTAGCAAGTCGCATTGCATTAACCACGTTGTTACAGTGTCACTGTCTTGGGACAGCATTAAGACATCATATCTTCTTCTCACACACGTCACTCATATATGTGCGTAACATTAGTCATGGACAAAAAGGGAATTGGTACTTACCACCCTGGATGCCAGGCATGACTCCGGTGTAGTCAAGCAGGTCAGCCTCCCGCGCCAGCATGGCCTGCCAGCAGTGCTTACACTGGCGCACGGTCCTGTTGACCTTGAAGCAGTGGAGCATCTGCACCCGCACACGCTCCCACCGCAACTTCCGCACAGCCACACAATAGCCCTGGAGGATACGTCCTCCCCTCTCCAGCATCAGAGGCATGTAGCACCGCACCAGCCACAGGAAGCCCCCCAATGCCCCCTCTGACATCCGCCCTGACCTTCCCACCGCCGGCATCTCCACACATCCCAGTTCTCACCCCAGACTACCAAAAGAAAACCCTCTAATGACAGTAAACGAAAATAACCCACAATAAACACAACAAGACTGAGGACAGTAGACAGTAAAAAGCAAATAAAATGTGAAATAATTCAAAAATACACTATAGACAGGACACAGAAACACAGAAACACTGCAAAATCCACTCTCCACCAGCACAAACCACAAAACACCTCCTCACTCAGCCAAATCAACCACAATGTGCTCAAAAGAGAAAGTGAAAGTGAATGCCACACACAAGGGAGACAGGAAGCAGGCATACATCACTTCCTGTGTGTTAGAGGCAGTTTTTGTATAAAGCGACAAAAATCTGCACGCTAAGGGGCAGCTAATGTACTCAGGCTGATACTGTAATGTGTATGCGGCCCATTTTATGCAATGCGATCATAATCTGCACGCTAAGGGGCCGCTAATGTCATCAGGCTGAATACATGCGATCAGAATCTGCACGCTAAGGGCCCGCTAATGTCCATAGGTTTACTGTAATGTGTATGCGTCCAGTTTTATTCAATAGATCAGAATCTGCACGCTAAGGGGCAGCTAATGTCATCAGGCTGAATACATGCGATCAGAATCTGCACGCTAAGGGCCCGCTAATGTCCATAGGCTTACTGTAATGTGTATGCGTCCAGTTTTATTCAATGCGATTAATACAATGTGAAGATAGGTTTGCACAATGAAGGCAGACTCCATTTTAGGGTTACATATTTTTATAGGAAGGCAGGCTAATTTGGCAAACACAGCTTGCTGACTACATCTGGATGCCAGCCGTGCAAGCATTGTGAGCATTTACACAGTGTTTAAGCCACAACCCGGAGGCCGGCCGCATACCGGAAGAGCAACAAGCCACTATGAGCGTCTTCCATTTTCCAAAGAATAACCATGTAAAACAGACAAGTGAAACAATCAAGAACAAGGAAGAAAAGAAACCCCTCCCACAACCCCACCTTCCGCACTGGTTGCAGCCTCCCTAGATGATAGTAAGTATACACAATATGTGTGGAAGGGAGCCCCCTCGTCACTCCACTGGGTAGGCGGCGGAGGATGATTGCCCCATCGGTGGAATGCGTCAGACCTGCAAGTACTTAGGGCATGTGACTTCCCTCATATCTCTGGACAATGAAATCACAAAGGGGCAACACAGAGTTGCAAAATCTCTCACCCTTCCCTCTGCACCCCGAGACAGACGCTCCAGAGCTAATAGGTTCCTTAGACGTTGTAACCAGGACAGGAGCCCTGGAACTGCCACTGTACCCCACTGTGCTAGGATAACCTGCCTGTCCGCCAGCATCGCAGGGACTAATTGCCTACCCCTGAGGGATGTTAGTGGGAAGGCATTCGGATGTGAGAGGCCAAGGAGAATGTACTCCGGTACGCCGGGCATTGCAATGTCGCACGCTGTATCTATGTTATCTAAGGACTCACCCCAATATATTTTCAGTTTTGGACAATGCCAGAGGGTACCAGTCATCCAGCATCCCCAACAGCAGCGATCTGGCTTGCTTTTATCCCAGACATGTAGTTGCACAGGTGTGCAACACCAATGAGAGCAAACCTTGAAGGAGGTTCCAGCCCCCGCTACACTGTGCGCAGAGTGGTGTGTGCAATACAGGATACATTCCCATTCCTTGGATGAAATTGGCCTCACCAGCTACATTTCCCACAAAACCAGCACTTTTGTGCACTGACCACTCAGACTGGTGAAAAGCATTTTGTACAGCTCAGATATGAGGGAATGTTTGTCCTCCTTACGCGCTAACCACTTCGCATATGACGTAACCAACGTCGAGTCCCGTGACCCAGTGTATTATTTGGCATTATGAATACACATCAGCAGCGGGAAAATCATAATCCTGTAGCGGCCGCAGATATGGCACAAGCCCTTCTAGATAAAAGATAGACCCTATGCTCTTGCAGCCCTGTTTTTGCCAGCGATGGAATATTGCTGATTCCTGACCCGGAGGCAAGTCCGGGTTATCCAAGCTGTAGTTCGTCGGTGAGGGGAAAAAGTTTCACGCCTTCCATACTGCCACCCTGTCCAAGACCTTGTGGGTGGGCGTCCTAACCGGCAAAGAGTACAAGCTCCAGGGCCAGTGCTTATGGGCTAGCCACAGTTCGATCCAGATGTTTTTGCCCGCCACAGACTGGTCCATGAAGTTCCATTGCTTCTCCGATAGCAGCCTATTCCATTCAACTATATATATCAAAGGTATGTGGCTAGTTAGTAGCCACCAATCAGGGGCAATCCCACACCACCTTGCATTTTCGGCCGTGTAAGCTGCACAAGTGAGAGGCAAGTCCGCTTGCCCTCCCTGACAGACTTATTAATGAGGGCTTGCAATTGTGTGAGTGCACGAGGATGGGACACCATGTGTCCAAATTGACATACATAGGAAATGCGTGGAAGAATCCACATTTTCACTCCTGCTATGCATCCAAACCATGTGAGGCTCCGTTTTGAGCAGGCGTCCAGCGCCTTAGCCGTCTCATCCAACAGTGTTGAATATTTGAGCTTCGCTGTACAGGCAAGAGTCGGAGCACGTTGTAGGCCCAGGTACTGTGTATCCCCCTGCACCCAACAGAATGGGAATTGTTGTTCCATAGACAACACTTCCTCAGGGGTATACACAGACTACCTTTTATGTTCCAAGACAGTTGACACCCAAAATGGCATGTGACATTACTCATCCCCACCTCTTTTGGTAATTTCACAGACATTCATTCAAAAAAGAGATGTGAATTGTAAGGGCACTACTCACCTGGGGTGGTCTGTAGGTGATGAGTATGTGCGCTGATCAATCCGACAATAAGGGTGGGCATGATGTGCCCTACCCACATGTGAGGCTCCCAAGTCGCTGTGGGGGAGTGGGAGTGCGGCTCCGCCTCAGGCAAATAGCCATGTCTTGTGGTTCCGCATGTAAGCATGCTGGGTGTGAGATTGTTTGAAGTTGACTTTCATGTCGTCCATGGCTTTGCAGGCGACGTAGGTGGCAGCTCTTCCTCTGCCTTGTGATTTTCCGATCCCGGTCAAGTCTGCAAGGGCAAGGTTGTCAGAGCAACAGTTCCTCTTGGGGATGTTGAGGTTGACTCTCTCATGGATGTCTTTGTGCCTGATGATGTGTAGTGAATTGTAGGTGTGTGTGAGTAGTTTAAGGCTTACTTTCTCCTTGTCGGTGCTACATTGGATGTTCTGTATGTGTTGCCTCTTGTCTTTGGGACGTGGGTTTCTGAAGATAGGTGTGTCTGCAGCTTTCAGGCTGTGTTAGAACTTGTGTAGTGGCGATTTGTATCTCCCTGCGTAGAGTTTGTTGCAGTAGTCCAGTCTGCTGGGGATAAGTGCGTTTGTGGCCATTTTAATGCATCCTGAGGTTATCCATTGTGATGAATTTGGTTAGATCTGTAGGCAGCTGTAGCCTGCAATGGAGTAGATCTGGCTGGGCAGGATGATGGTGGATTTGGGATGATGCCAAACTTGTGTGCATGGGCTGTCAGTGAGGGCGGGCTCACAAGGGCAGACAACCACCAGAGGTTGTCCCATGCAGATGTGGATGGAGCGGAGTTGAGGAGGTCAGTCTTCTCACAGTTGATCTTTATGCAGAGGTGTGTCATCCAATCTGCTAGTTCCGACATTCATTTCTGGGAGCTGGTTTTTGTGTCTTCTGCGTTCTTCGTGATGGGGAGGATGAGCTGTGTGTTGTCTGTGTGGGATGATATGCTTACCCCGTGCTGTCTAGCAATGGCAGTGAGTGGGGACATGTGCATATAGCAAAACATGTGTCTTAGTGACGCTCCATGTGGTACTCAAGCAATCAAATAATTTTTCAAGTGCACTACATACCCGCAAGGCTTTCAAGGCCCTGGGGGTGGGGAGAGGTGGGGTTGCTGTTGCTACTGGTCGAACAGCCAGGTCTTGAGTCGTCTCCTGAAGGTTAGAAGGTCTTCGGTTTGTCATAGGTTGAGGGGGAGGGTCTTCCAGGTCTTGGCGGTGCAGTGGGAGAAGGATCTGCCTCCGGCTGTGGTTCTATGGATGCGTGGGACGGTAGCCAGGGAGAGGTCTGCGGAGCAGAGTTTCATGTTGTGTACGTAGAAGGAGAGTCGACAGTTGAGATAGTCCAGTCCGGTCGTGTGGAGTGCCTTGTGTGTGTGGATCCGGAGTTTGAAGGAGATTCTTTTATCGACGGGGAGCCAGTGCAGGTTCCTCAGGTGGGTGGTAATGTGTTTGCGGCGTGGGACATCGAGGATCAGGCGTGCAGAGGCATTCTGGATTCTTTGCAGTCTGTTCATGAGCTTGGTGGTGGCTCCGACGTGGAGTGCGTTTCCGTAGTCGAGTCTGCTGCTGACGAGGGCCTGGGTGACTGTTTTCCTTGTGTCTGTCGAGATTCATCTGTAGATCTTGTTGAGCATACGGAGGGTGTTGAAGCAGGTGGAAGAGACTCCGCAGTTGTTGCCTGTGGTTTAGGAGATAGGGGTGGGTGAGGGTCCTTTTGGCTTTTTGCGGGGAAGACGGAGTGGATGCAGGTGAGGGCTGTTCCTCGTATCCCCTTGTGGTGGTGTCTGGCATCTGGGGTGTGGTGTGTGAGAGGGTGTTTGAGGCTGCATAGAGGTGTAGTAGGATGTGTTGTCCGCAATGTGACACAGGTCAAGTGGCATGCATATTTAAGCATTGTCAGCATGGTGTACGTTCTTGGTGATGTGCTTGATACCCAAACAAGACTGGGAGTGGTCTATGATGGAGTTCTCTTCAATGTAGCCAGTCAGCTATGTGTTTATGGGTCTCTCAGTGACTTTGTCCACCACGGGTTGCAGGGAGATGGTCAGATAGTTCCTCTTGTCTGTTGGGTCATACTGCCAATGAGCCAATTTGTTAAACATCGTGACCGGTCTTGACGGTCTTCATGAAGGTGTCTAGGCAAGGTGTGCATGTGAGCCTTGCTGTTGGCTCATTCAATGTATTGGATGCATGCAGAGTTTCTTTCCACCATTTGGCACCATTTCACACCCAATTTACAGCTTAGACCCACAGTTCACACCTATGTTTAAGATTTGCACCCAATTTAGGACACATTTTACCAAATTGAGCACCAAATTCACACCCATTTTTATGCTGGGACACACAGTTCACACCCACCTCTCATATTTGAACACCATTCCACACCCCCTTCTCAGATTTGAGCCCCATTCCCCACCCACTTCTCCACATTGAGCCCCATTCCACACCCACTTCTCAGGTTAGTGCCCCATTCCACACCTACTTCTCAGGTTAGTGCCCCATTCCACACCCAATTTTCTGATTTAGCCCCCTTATCACGGCCTTAACAGTTATATTTAACAACTAATTAACCAATGAAATCATTTTTTGTCAGTTCATAGACCATACATTATAAATTATCATGTCAAGTACACCCTGTGAATCGTGTATTACATAGTATTTGACAAAACCATTGATAAGTTGTGTGCCCGATTTTACTCATTGTAAAGTCAGCTTGTGCACGCTTGACACACTATTGCAACTCTCTGGGATGATTTAACATACACAGCATGATTTTACTTTGGTACTCTTACTTGCAATTATTGTACAATGGTAATATTTCATAGTGATATACTGATGGAGGAGAGTAACTTGCAGACAGGGTATGTGTGTTGAGTTTGTTTATTGTCACAAACAGTACTTGAGCTCCTTTTCTACATACATGTATTTGATTTTGTAATTGTCAATCTGATGTGCTCATGTGAAGAAATGATTTATGATCCGGTCCCTTCGGGGGCGGGGTCAGTGGGGAAGGGGGCAGGGCTAGTGAGAAAGGAAACTGACCATGTGGTTGGACACAGGCCCCTGGTGCGGACACCCTCGTTCACTGAGCCACCAGACCTGGCATACGCACACATATCTATCTATCTATCTATCTATCTATCTATCTATCTATCTATCTATCTATCTATCTATCTATCTATCTATCTATCTATCTATCTATCTATCTATCTATCTATCTATCTATCTATCTATCTATCTATCTATCTATCTATCTATCTATCTATCTATCTATCTATCTATCTATCTATCTATCTATCTATCTATCTATCTATCTATCTATCTATCTATCTCTGTGTCTCTCTGTGTCTCACTCCCTCTGTCACCCTCGGTCTCACTCTCTCTGTCACCCTCATCCCTCTGTCTCTTTCCCTCTCTCTCCCTCTGTCACCTCCCCCCCCCCCCTCCCTGGCAGCCTGGGCTGGAACAGCTTCGTGGGCACACACACACAGCCACACCCCAGTACTTCACAGGTCTTTCTTGGACCATTCACTTGTTAACAAGTTTTTGATATATTTCACCTCTTGGCGCACATGCATCTCCACTCTGACTATCGCTGGACTCGCACAGCCCCCATGGTGCAGAGTCTCTTGGAGTCTGCGCTGGTGCGGCAGTGTTTGGTGGCACTCTTATGTAATCTGCAGACATGGCACACAGGTACAATGTCTGCAAGGTCCATGGCCCAACAAGAAAGGCTTGCCAGGCTGCTGGCAGCACATGGACCATAATTATGAGTACCCGTGCTCTACGCAGTGGAGCCTGTATACCTCATCCTCGTACACAGTACATCAGCATGTGCCCATGCATTTTGTGCCCCCCCAATCAGTACCTAGGCAATGTATTTACATCCTTCCTCTTGATGGGTCAACATGATTGTGTTTTTTGAGCATGTGGTGTGTTCAGCTGGGACTTACCCACAAGCAATGCATTTCAATATGTGCCATCCTGGAAGCGCTGGTTTATGATGCAGTGTCGGAAGATGAAGGCATCATGCACACTCCCTGGAAATTTGGCAATGACATTTGTGAACAGTCCGCGGTGGTCCACTATTGCCTGCACATTCATTGAATGGGTGTGCTTCCTGTTGCGGTAGATGTGTTCGCTGTCCGCAGGGGGCACAAATGGTACATGTGTGCAGTCAATTGCACCGAGCACCTGTGGTAAGCCAGCAATGGCATGGAATCCTTGCTTGATGGCAATCTGCTCCTGCACAGTGTTGGGGAAGTGAAGGTGCTGGGGAATCAGGCTGAGTATGCCATCCAAGACAGTGGGGAGGAAGGTTGAGAAGGCTGCCTGTGATACTCCACCGACTCTGGCTGTTGTTGGTTGGAATGTCCCAGAGGCCAAAAAGTGCAGCACAGCGAGCAGTTTTATCTGCGGAGGGATGTTGGTTGTTTTCTATCGCCTCGTTGATGATATGCCCCTCAGATCTGAACCTGCAGAGTCCCTTCCTCCTCATATTTATTCTGGGTGTAATGAGGTCATTGGTGAACTACTTAAGCAATTTGGAAAGGAGATTGTGGACCTCATTGAATCTAAGTTCTCAGGGTTTAATGACTGCTTGGGGCAAATTGAGGCCGAGTTAAATACCTTGGACACAAAATTGAGCCAAGGAGTAGTGGGAGGGTGAAACTAGTACTTGTGGGAATATGCCCTATAGACCTGCACAGGAGCCAAGGCCACTGATCGAGGGTGGGGCATGGTTGCCTCCTTGTTTATCCAGTGGTGCCCCTGTGTCAGGCCCAGTACCTCCCTTACAAGCCGGGGCAAAGGCACCCACATTATGTTATTTGTCAGAGGGGGACAATGCACTGCAAACATCTAAACCACCCCACTACATCTCTGGAATTAATTCCTGGGTGCCCTCAAAATGAGATACCCCTCCGGCTGCATGCCCCTTGTTGATGATTATGGATAACGTCCTGATGCTGCGCCCTAAAATGGGGGACACTACGCAAGAATTTATAAACAAAAGAGCACATTGCGTCAATCGGAACTTTGGCTTCCAGGGTTGCTTATTCACCCAATATCCTCACGGCGAGGAGGGTGGGATGGATTGGAAAAATGCATAAAGAATTCCAGGGGGAATGTGTCATTGTTACTTTTAGGAACCCTAGGGTGGCCAGGGATCTGATTTTGGCTGCTCTGCAAGGCCACCTTAAGATTGGCAATATTAAGATCTTACCCCTTATTTTGTTTTAAAGAAATCCGGCTAAACCTCCTTGCCCTATGCCATATCTGTTCAAATTTGTTTCCTCCCCTTGCCTGATATGTCCGAAAATGATTGACTCAGCCCTAGTAATGTAGAAAGTTTTACCTTCACCCAAGAGACCCGCTGTGGCTCAGGTCATCTTGTGCCCCCTACCCAACCCACTCCAATCCTCTCTGACTTCCAGTATTATAACTAAGGCCCAATGTAAAGAAATATCTAGGTCATCTTTCCCAGCTAATTCGGTTACCTCAGAGGCATTACCCGCTGATTTCAATATTTTACCCTGTAACATTGCAGGCTTAGCAAGCAGAATTGGTTGTGAGTACTATGAGAATTTCATATGGAACTCTGACATCATTTTCCAGGTCTACTGTTGAAATCTTTATAGATAGGTATCGCACTCATATGACCTCTGCTATTCCTTCCCCTCTCTAACAGGGCCAAGGCAGGTCTTTCAACCTGGTTCAAAGTCACCCTTGAGTCAGGTTACCCCAATTCCATCTGACAGTTTGCTATTCTAAGCGTTTGTGTCTATATGGCCAGGGGGCCTGAATGTGGTCTTTATTAACTTCTATAATGGGTACTTCAGCACAGACCACCTGCTTAATCCTAATGTGTTTTCTGATTTCTTCCTTGGTCTCGATGCAGAGCTTGCTCCCCGGCACAAAGGTTATCAAATAATTTCAGGTAGAGATTTTAACATCAAACAGGTCAGACTCAGGCAGAAGATGTGCGCTCCATCTTTGACTGCCTTAATATTGGGGGCGATAGGTGTCCAAGGTATAAGGGAGGTCAGGCTCTATTCCAATTCACTAAAATGTTTGACCGTCTCAATGCTGCAGAACATCAAGCTCTATCATATAGGACTAAAGCTACTTTTGTGAGGGGGAGTGTGCCTCAGTAATAGACTATATTTTTGTCAGTTATGATTTGTCCACCAGGATTACTGGGACTGACATCAAGAAAAGCCTATATAACGATAGCATAATGTGCAAGCAAGGCACCCTTCCGGCAACCACGCTGTTCCGGTTGTGTCATCGGGGGGTACTCTATAGGATAAGCATAGCCCAAAAAGCAGTAACATTCATTGTTTGTTATTGAATGCAAAATCTTTGGTGAAACATCAGGCAGTGTTTAATGACCTTGTTCAGATGGAAAATGCTGAAGTGGCTTTTGTCACTGAAACATGGGCAGACTATTGCTCCGGCCCCGATATTGTGGCTGCCACATCTCTCGGATTCGCAGTCTTTAGAATAGACAGACAAAAAAAAGAGGAGGAGGACCGGCCATTTTATATCGCAATAATTTCAAAACCTGATTTGAACAATTAACTATGGTGGATTTCGAGGCAATTACATTTCTGATACAGGCTCCAGACTCGCCAGCTTTAAAAGGGCTGCTAATATATCATCCTCCAGATCCTAGGAGCAATTTTATTGATAACCTTAGCACTGCCATAGAAACCTTAATAACAAATGAAAATTTCACGGTGCTGGGAGATTTTAATTTTCATCTTGAGAAAATGACAGACCCAGATTTGCAAAAATTCATTGAGGCTATGGACGCCTTTGGACTTTGCATAATCTCCAAGGGCCCTACACATAAGGCCGGTCATATGTTGTACGGTATCTTTTCCAACTATGAGGACATTAAGCTACTGCCATCCTATCCTCTGACCTGGTTGGATCATTGGATGTTTAACTGGCTAATGAAGACTAAAAAAACTGTCATGTATAGGACCATCTATTCAATATACAATGGGCAGAGCCTGGCATAAAATCTCTCCAGTTGAATTAGAAGAGGCTGTGACCTCTACCCCGAGTCAATTGGGGGACGATGCGGAGCAAAATGTGGATACCTTCACACACTGGCTAAACACAGCATTGGACAACATAGTACCAACCTCCAAAATGTATGCAACAAAAAAAAATTCCCAAGCCTGGTATAATGAGAATCTCAGACTATCAAGGCAGGACTGCCGCAGGCAGGAACAGAAATGGAGAAAAACTATGATGCAGGAGTGAAGACTATCTATAAGGCCAAATTAGCAAAGCATAAAGAGGGCATCCTAAAAGCAAAGACCACATTTTTTTCAGAGCATATAAAAAAGGCCTGTGACACAAATAAACCCCTCTTCTCAGTTATCAAGAAATTGGTAACTCCTACTAATGCCACTAACACTGGAATAAATCAACAATTCTGCAACAGACTGGCCAGTTTCTTCCAAGAGAAGGTGGTAAACATCTATCATACGTTTGTGTTAAACAAAGCAGTGCATCCTCAGGACAAGTACACAACTGAAGGCTGTGAGAATAAAAACAGTTGCTCTTCATTTGAGACCCCCTCGGAGGATAAACTCAAAAACTGAATTCTGGTAATCACAGCAGGCTCTCCATATGATCCCTGTCCACCTAACATAATGCACCAAATATCTGCCCAGGTGGCAAATAACCTGGGCCAAATTTTAAACAATGTGTTCACAAGTGGGACTTTCCCGGTCCAATGGAAACGTACTTCAATTCTCCCCCTTCCGAAAAAAGATAATCTGGACAGTGCTTAGCCGTGTAACCTTAGGCCTATCTCGAGACTCCCCTTTGCGGCTAAAGTGGCGGAGAAAATTATGAATTAGCAAATTTCAGAATATATAGAAGCAAACTCGCTGCTTGATGAATCGCAACATGGTTTTAGGAAAAATGATAGCACTGAATCTGCTTTAATCATAGTTACGGAAGAAATACGTGAAATCCTCGATGGAGGAGGGACAGCGCTGTTGATTATGCTTGACCTTTTGGCGGCATTTGATACGGTTAGCCATGAGATTCTGGTGGACAGTCTCCAAGACTTAGGGATAAAAAGCACTGCAATCAATCTACTAAAATCATTCCTATCGAATCTACAGCATAAATGTGGCAATGGGGAAGTTTGTCTCCAAGCAGTTCTCCTTACCATGTGGAGTGCCACAGGGATCGGCACTCAGCCCTACACTTTTTAATCTTTATGTTCTGCCACTGGCATTGCTTATAAAAAATGCTAGTTTTTCCCTCGCCTCTTATGCAGATGACACCCAAATTGTGGTGTCTCTGACAAATAGGGAAAACAGTCCTGGATGCGCATTCAGCACTTGCATGAGAGAGGTGAGTGAAAGGATGGATAGACATTGCCTGAAATTGAATGCCTCAAAGACTGAGGTCATCATCTTTGGCAACAAACCCTCCCTCTGGACACCAGACTGGTGGCCGCCGGAGCTAGATACCCTACCCACACCCTTAACCAAGGTAAAGAACCTAGGTATTATAATGGATAGGGAACTTAAATTTAAAGAACAAGTCAACAAAATTGCAGCGGCATCCTTCTGTTCTATAAGGTTCACTAAAAAGATCAAAAAATATATCCCGACTGAAAGCTGTAACCCTAGCTATGGTCCTTACACGAATTGACTATTGTAATAGTCTTTACCTTTCACTTGCTATGGGTCTCGTTAACAGACTTGAGATCTTACAGAATGCCGCAGCCTGCCTCATCTTTAAGATCCCAAAAAATGACTCAGCAAGGGAAGCCATCAGAAGACTACATTGGCTGCCTGTCAGACAAAGATGCAAATTCAAGGCCCTCTGCTTGGCGTTTAAATCCTTGCACGGACTGGGACCAGACCAGTTCAAAAACAAATTGAGATGGTATACGCCAGCAAGAACTCTATGTTCAGGCTTGGCCGAAAACATGATGGTCACTCCAGCTATGAAGGCCACATGGGGAGGCAGAAGTTTCTTTAGGACCACAGCAATACACTGGAACCAACTACCTATCACCCTAAAAACAGCACCCTTATAGATCAGGTTCAGAAAGGTCCTAAAAACCTGGCTATTTGTGGAAGCCAGATAATTTTAGCTTCTTTTTAGTTCTTGCCCGCAGCAGAATTTCTCCACTTCTGTTGCACCGGTTCTTAGCTTTCTATAGCGCCAAGACCCTTTCGGGCATTAGTTGCACTCTACAAGTTTTATTTACATTACATAACCCCTTAAACCATAGCCTATATTTTCCTAGGAGGGGGAGTTCCAAAGACCATGACTCCAGACTCGCTAGTTGTTAAGTCCCAGGCACTGCGTCTAGTTTGGAGAAATGTCAGTATGAGTGGTCTTCTGGGCAAAATCTTGGCACTGCTTTGACCGCTAAAGTCTCTGGCACCCCCTGTATTGGAAGAAAAAAGGTACCTGTCCTCTTGTATGTGGATGACGCTGTTTTGCGATCAAGAACCCCCAATGTCCTTAATATACTGTTTAAGGAATTTCTCCCTATTATGGGCTCACATAGATTAGCCACTAACCGTTCTAAAATCTTCATAATGGCTTGTGATACAAAGCATACTAATGCTACAGGGAGTCTCGCTCCAAGGACACCTCTTTGCCCTTATGCAGGCATTCCCCTCTTTGGGTGTCGTCTTTGATCCCAAGTGCAACTGGGGCCCTTGCTTTGCCAAAGTTTACCAGAAATTCACTAGCTCAGTTGGCTACATCTTCAACCTTTCCAGACACATTGGCTATAAACCTGTGACCCCTATGCTGAAAATTTACTAAAGGAAATGTCTCCCCACCTTATTATATGGATCAGGTTTTAGGGGCTATATAAATTCAAACCCGTTTCAAGGAGAACTAGATAGAGTGCTGAGGAGGCTACTGGGTGTTCCACCAGCGTGCTCAACTTTCATCCTGCACCAGGAGCTCGGAGTTGAATATGTAGTAGATCAAATTAAATTGGCCCGTACCCTTAAATTGGCCATTAAATTGGCCCCGTACTCCTGCTGTGCTTGATATGGACTAGTCCGCGTGCCTCACTTAACAGAGAAATCGTTAAAGATTGATTGTCATGTGACAGAGGAGCAAACATTCCTTGGTTCCACCACATCAAGACCGTCTTGGCTGACCTGGGCGAGTTGCATCTTTTTGCGGTGCCTGAGGCCATGACCAAACAAGACACAACATATGTAAAAACTTTACCGCAGCCGCAGAGAGGTCCTTGAGTTTACTAAAACCTCTGTCAAAGAATCTTCCTCGCTTTGTTGTACACCTGGTGTGGAACTGTATTTTTAGTGGTTTGATCACTCTTCGGACAGAATGTTACTCCCCCGTTTCAGATTGGGCTTCGTGCGCAAGCATCTGGGGTTCCCGTTAGGCCAATTTGCCCCCTCAAATACTACGTTGTGCCCTTGTGATGAATTTTCTCCTCTGAGTCTGCTTCATTTTATATTCTTCTGTAATTTTTATTGTGATTTCAGCAAACGGTTTTTATTGCCAATTATAAGGAAACGGGGAATCAGAAGATCGAAGGGGGTATTGGAATATTTGCAAATGCTGGACACCCCATCTAACCGTGACAACATGTGCTCTTTTTTCAAATGTGCTGTCAACGGAAGGAACTTTATGATGTTTCAATCTGGCAGATGCGCTTTATCTGAGGAGCAGTATTGTGGGGTGTAGGTCCCACACGGCATGGCTGATACTCTTGATTTGATGGTGTCTGAAGGTTTGCTTATTAGGCCCCATGTTCTGCTCTCTGTTATGGTTTTTAATGTCAAGTTTGAATGTTTTTAGCACTGTGCTTTAACTTCTGTATTACACTTTTATGATTCCTATGGTAACTCGAAATAAAGTTTGACTACTACTATACAAACAGCCAATGCATGGGGGCAGGTTAGAGTGAAAGTCAAATATAGTGTTCGTTCTTTAATATCAGCACTGCACTGATTTCAGTTTTTATATACAATGTAGACATATCATAAAATGACAGTCCCTTGAGGAACTTCGATCTCCGATCGTAATCGAATCGACCTGCCATTTTGTGCTCCTCCGCCATTTTGTGTTGCCATCACTCAGGCAGCACGGCGAACAAGGTCTATTCTGCTTTTTCTGCAGCTTCGTGTCAGGATAACCCTTCTGCCTCTATTTGCAAAGCTGGTGTTAGGACTGGCCGAGTACACTAATCCCTGTCTGGTTTTTCTAATCCCCGTCTCAACTATCTGTTGGTTCACACTATTCTTTTCTGACTTTATCTTATCGTCTGGCCTTCACTGTCCTCTGCTAGCTTTCTCTCGTTTCACAACAATCCTCTAACACACACAAACGTATCTCGCCACCTGCAAGTTAGTTACAAATCCGTTAATGAATTAGTTTGAGGGAGGGGTGACAAACATAGTTGAAGGAGAGGTTACTTCGAGTCATCTGACACTTTGTTTTCAAACCTTTCCTATTGGTTCTGTCCTGTTTTTCAACTTTTCTTATTGGCTCTTTCTTGTATATTCTGGGTGTGTATTTGGTTAATGTATATGTTACTTATATGCTATGAAAGTTTGTGCGCCACGGAGTGAAGTGGCAGTCTCCTAAGAACCTACCTTGTGCACTTCTGGGATAACTGTACTAGCTGCAGCTAATAAATCTGATCTTCTAACGCCTAACAGAGTGTCCCGTGTCTCTGTGTAGCTGAGCAGGAGAACCCAGGAGATTAAGGCGTACCCTGCGCCGCCAGGCCCAAAAGGTTCTGGTTCTTCACCCTCTACAATGCAAGTTATTTCTAATGTTGCTGGGCTACTGTTTTAGGCATGGCTAGAGAGAGCTTTAGATGTCACCTTTGGCCTAGCCTCTTGAAGCCATTGTTTGCTTTGAGTCAGCTCGCTTCAGTCACAGATAGAAGGAAATACCAGTCATCACTATTGAAAGTTCCCTCTTTTATCAGCCTGCTGCAAACTGGTGCAATAGGTTTATACATTTGCCTATAGAGTCCTTGGATTTCTATGACTACGAAGCATTATTGAACTATGGGAACTCACTGTTCTATTCATGGCAAGAATCTGCAGCCATCACCGTGATCAGTGACCAAAGCAGGGACCACAGCTGCCCAGACAGTAGGGGCAACTGCTGTCGCCACACGATGAACCACAGCAACAACTGGAGCTGGTACTATGACTGGGACCACAGCTGGGAAGAGCTGACACAACAGCAGGAGCTAGAACAGTAGAAGTGACCGAAGGGTCGACAACAGCTAACAAAACAGAAACACATAACACCACAGGAGCCACAATAGCTGCAAGCAAAACATGAAACACAGGAACGAATGGAGTTGCCACAATGGCAAAGTCAACGGCAGTGGACCTTATATGGGAGCAACGGCAACCGCTGACAGCACTGCATGGACAGCAGCAACCACAGCTGCCACAATAGCAAAGACAACAACATCTACATCAGCAGCCAGCAAAGGATAGACAACAGCAGTGAGCATTATGTAAACACAGCCAGGAAGACTGCACAGCTGGGGCCGCTGCATAACATCTGTCATCAGAGCAGACACAAGAGCTGCGAGTATAGCCCAAACATCAGCAGTAACAACAACTTTAAACACACCCGGTACAGTGTCCGTGACCACAACTGCAACCACAATGGAGACGACGGCAACAACCACAGCTGCTACCACAGCAGTGACTACAGCTGCAGCCATTGCATGGGCCACAGAAAGGAACACACCTGCCAAATTCAGAAGGGGCAACAGCCACACAGGTAGGTGACACCTAAGCAGAGACTCATCAGAAAAACTATAGCTGTGGCCACAGCAATTACAATATCTGTCCCCATAGGCAGAATGACTGTAAGGACAGCAGGTGCAACCTCCACTATGTTATGTTAAGCACATTTATAAAGCACCTGGTTACACTCAGCGAGTGTGTCTCTGCGCTGCGGTGCAAGCTGCCCTGGCAAGGTACTGTCCTAGCCCAACCAGACCCAATTATCCTGAAGGGAATAAGTAGGTTTTCAAATTTTTCCTAAAGGTGCCCTCCATGGGCTCCAACCGCAGGCTCAGAGGGAGTTTGTTCCAGTGCTGTGCAGCCAGAAGGCGAAAGGACCGCCCACCCATCCTAGCTCTCTTAACAACCAGAACGCATACCAGACCTCTCCCCTCAGATCTGAGGTGGCGAGTTGGGACATAGGGAGTGAGAAGATCGGACAGATAGGATGGAGCAGTCCCCTGGATAATGCGATGGCAGACGCACAGCGCTTTGAACCAAACTCGTTCTCGTATCGGTAACCAGTGGAGGGAAGCGGGTGCCGCCTTCGAGGGGGCTCTCCTTGGGCGCATGAGAACCAGATGAGCTGCTGCATTATGCACACCCTGGAGTCTCTGCATACATTTCCCCGTTGCACCCAGATTCAGGATGTTACCATAATCGAGGCATGACGACACCAGGGCATGGACCAAGGTCTTCCTGGCTGCCGTAGGCAGCATATCCAGAGTTTTACGAAGGCCCCTCAGAACTCCAAAACGGACACCTGCCACCCGTCTAGTCTGGTACTCGGAGAGTTTTGTGTCAATCCACACCCCCAGGCTTTTTGCCTGGGCACAGGGCACCGGGGTAAGACCCAAGCTCTGCGGCCACCAAGTCGACGACCACACCGATGGCGCTCTCCCCACCACAAGCACCTCGGTCTTATCGCCATTCAACTTCAGGCAGTTGTTAGCCGTCCACGATGCTAGCTCTTGCAAACATGCCACAAAGTTGGAGGCTGCCGAGTCCTGTTCCTGTGTCAGGGAGACCACCAGCTGGGTGTCATCGGCATAGGACACAACCCTGATCCCAAAACCATCAGCAATCTCCACCAATGGAGCCACATACGGATCGAACAGGGTCGGGCTCAGGGTTGAGCCCTGTGGTACCCCCTGCTTCAGTTCGATGACCTTGGAATAGTGGACACCCTGCCTCACCTGAAAACTGCGCTCCGCCAAGAATTATTCCATCCAACTTAATGCCCTGCCATACACCCCTCCTTTCCTCAAACGGTGCACCAGAGTGTGATGGGCAACCGTGTCAAAGGCGGCACGTAGATCCAACAGGATCCAGGCCGCCGTCTGGCCTGCATCCACATATTGCCTGATAGTTTCCGTGGCTAAAAGCAGGGCAGACTCTGTCAAGTGGCAAGCCCGGAATCCAGATTGAGTGGGATGTAAGAGGTTAAATTTCCCAATATGCGCCGTGAGTTGCCTTTTTACCACTTTCTCCGCGATCTTTGCGAAGTACGGCAATAAGGAAATTGGGCGCAGGTTATCAAGTCGATCTGGACCTAGGTGTGGTGTTTTGGGTAGAGGGAGGACCACTGCTTCCTTCCATCTTCCTGGAACTGTGCATGTCCTGAATGAAACCTCCACAAGATGTTTAATGTACAGCTCCAATATTTCTATGCTCCCTCTAAGCACTTTAGGGGAGGCCGTGTCTCTAGGAGAGCCCGACTTTACACTCGGGCAATAAAAACAGCATCAACCACAGTTGCAACCATGGCAGCACCTATAGCATTTGCCACCGCAGGGACATAGCAGCAACAGCATGACTCACAGCAGTATCTACAAACGGGCGTAACTGCAGCCACCACCACCGCTGCAACAACGGCTGCAAGCACAGCAGGGAGCAAGCAGTGACAAATACTGCCACCACAGCTGGAGTCACAACAGTGACCACAGCTGTAACTACCGCAGGGACTACAATAGAGATCACATCTTCCACCATGACCTGGACCCCAGCACGGCCCACAGCTTGAACCACAGTGGCAGCCACTGCTGCCAATAGAAGAGGGATATGAGCAACAACATCAGTTTTACAGCAGAGACCACAACAGCAAGTATATGCAGCCGCGGTCCATGCAGGTAACAGCAGTGGGGCGTTGGGGCTGTGTAAGGGGGATTTCGAGGAACAATGTCGAGGTAAAATTAATTATTTTTTTATTTTTCCCTCTGCATCCTCCCTCGAAATCACCCCTTACCCAGCCCCACAGCCCACTAGTCTTGGCTTTTGGGTGGTGCGAGCGGTGCCACGGCACCGGGTGCAAAGGTCAGGGGGCGCCATTTGTGCTCTAAAAACAGCGCCAGTGGCATTGCTCAAAAGCCTGCACTGTTGAACACTGTTGACCCTCTTTCTTTTCCACGATGTTAATCTTCGTAGAAATAGAGAGAAAAAAACAGTGTTAAACATATCAGGAGGCATGCTTCTACCCATATGCTGCAGTAAAATATTTGTTTGCTTAGGAGTCAGAAAATAAAATAAAAGGTTTTGCGTGAACGTTTATGGATATTATTTCATTGATTTAGGCACATAGAGCCAAGCTCCGCTCTAAACTAGCACTATCAGTATGTCTTCTTGCCGCCTTGGTTACTAGAGACATTCTACACCAGCTCAATATTGAATAATTCACTTTCAGTTTGTTAATTGAAACTAAGTAAGTTGTAAGCAGGGCAGGATAACTCAGGTGATTAATGTTTTTTCTGGAGAGAGAGCTTTGTTTAGTGGAAGTTTTGATTCATCATAAGGTAGCACAGAGGGTTAATATGCCTGATGCAAGAAGGTGCACCATGCACATCACAAAGAGCATATGATGTAAATAAGTCAGTAGGTTACTGCTTGTGTCAGAGAGATCCTATTGTTACTGGTGGAGCAGGTAAAGCAAAAATTTGTATACCTTCTCTATTTGCATGACAAAATACTAATTACGTAACTATTCTAAATATTAACCTGTATTAACTGTTTTGAGTGTTACTACTAGTCAACCTTGCACCTTAATAAACACAAATTACACGTGGGATTAAAATGCTAATTGCATGGCTAATAATTCTAATGACTAACTTTGGTACGCATATTAACTGTAGAATGTGTTGGTATAGAAAATTGCATGATTTGTGTTGCTTTTTGTGATGGTTTGTGCTCCTGGTATTGCGGAATAGTGAGTATTATTGCTTTAAATGTTGCTATAAGCTAGGAAAATACTAATATATAATGGGATTAGTGTGGGTTTAAACATTTGAATCTTCATTTCCGTATATTAATTACTTTTATGTTTGTTTTGCTTAAGTTGGCATTCGGGCCTAGTAGGCCGCGATATTCAAAATGGAGTTCGGAAGTGGGCACCGTTGTGTGAGCGCGATGTCTACTGCGCCGACTCGGATGGCTCTGAAGATCTCCAGGCGACTTCCAATTTGGGCACCGTGTTCCTCGTCAAGGATAGGAACGTGGAGGATTGCCAGAACTCAGCTAGTGTGAATGACAGAAAAGACAATAAGTGACCTGTACTCAGAGGTCTACATGTTGTTACTTCAGAACTTTTCACATGAGAACTGTACAAACTAAAGGATGACACATTCAATTCCCTGAGAACCAAGAAAACCTGGGAATGAAGTCCAATATTTCAACTTTTAGGAGTTTAGCCAATCAGGAAGTTTCGATTCTTAGAAAATGTTGCCGATTATCTTAGAGTTTACTATAAAAGGGGAACTTTAGAAGAGGGTACAGACTAGTGCGTTCCAGAAGTGCGTTCCGAATTTCCGTGGGTGATTGCTGGGTTGATTTGCTTGCATGATTGCCTGGGGCCGAGCGAAATAACTTTTCCCGGACTTATTTGGGTCTTAGCCTGCATTTGATTGGACGATTACACCAGGAGGGATTTGATTATGTAGGGCTGACAGGTTTCGGGAAATGGTCACTGGTATCAACATTTAGGTAAATATAATTGTTATGCAAATGTGTGCCAAATATTCATTGAAAATTCTGATTTGATTAAATGATGACTATGCCAACGAAGGTGAATTAATTAGATTAACTAAACATTGATTAACAGAAATGAGTTTGTGATTCTTTTAATAAGGTATTGATTAATCAAAGGTTCCAAAGCTTTAATGTGTTTTAGCTGGTTCTAAATCACCATCAACCAGTCCAACTAATTGGTCCATTGACCAAGTGGTGGAATACCTTGATGTTAAATATAGGATTCTATAGGTACTAATGTATATAATGTAAAGAATTTTCCTCCTATAGGTAATAAGGTACCCCCACATATCCAGCGCTTCTTTCTTCCTGTGTGCAGACTCGAAGTGAGATGTATGAGTGTTGGTGTTATGGGCCCCACCGACGAATGCGTGCGTGAATGAGTTAGTGTGATGACGAGTCTGTGACGCAGGGAGGATAGGTCAATTTGACCTTTTCCGCTGGAGCATTACTAGTAGTTTATAAGTTAAAATCCTAATGTAGAACAGTGAGCAATTAACTGTCATGAAAGAGCTGCATGAAAACTGCATGGTATAGGTTAGAGCATTATGATTTTGCCCTGTCTTTCATTAACACATTTTTGCAAAATGGGTTCATTTGGGCAGAAATCAATTCTTATTATTAAAGAGAAACCGCAACCACGGTGTTAAGTTTTATATTCTAAGTTTGTGCTTCTGCAGACCAAGCACTCTTATACTATACTGCCTACAAGTATGGATGTCATGACTCCTATTGTAGTCCTCTGTCTTATGTAACGTTTCCCATAAACTGATTGACACAAGTATAATTGATTCAGTGGCGTAGCAAGGGGGGGAGGTCCACCCCAGGCAGCACGAGTTTTGGCGGCGACGGCCTCCCCCGCTCTTACCTGCTGTCTCGGGGCAGAAATCCCCCCCACTCTTCAATTGGCCGCTGCAGGGCGGCAAATGTAGTGACCACCACGGGCAGCCAAAGGGCTAGCTACGCCACTGGGTTGATTGTCTCTGTGCAATATGTGTGATGTAAAAGGGTCTGACACCCTACACTAGTATGAGTGGCGCTATAAAACTAATTTAATGCATCTGTGAGAGAGTAGTTATGGAGACGTGAGGGGCACTGTTGAAGAGTGGTAGTGAGGGAACCCCTGACGGAGGTGGTCATTGCGGGGGCGCCAACAAACCTTGTTGCACAGGGCACCACCAGCGCTAAAGCTGGCCCTGCAGCCCACCGCTGTTACCTGCACGGACCGCGGCTGAGTACATGTGCCAGTACAGCCGGGTCCACAGCATTACCCACTGTTGTAATCACTGCAGAGACCACAGCAGCTCCATCTTTGTCAATCACACCTGCCCATTGAAGAAACACTTTCACTCAACAAACAGATAGCTTCACAAGCTGTACACTGGGCCTGGCTTTTTATTGGTAATGAATCCACACAACAGGCACAAATAATCAATGAAGGGGCAGTTTCACCCACAATCCAGACCCAATGGCTTTGCTTGTACAATCCGCGACCCAGTTGATTTAGTGTGATAAAATGTCTAGGCTCATGCACTGAAATTTGAATTGTTTTGGGCTGTGATACTTCTTCTGGTTAAAGATATGTTTCTTAATTATAGTTTGTAAAGTTTGGCAGAATATTTCAGACACTCAAACCCATATTTGGCAGACCTATCCGACGCCTTAGAACTAAGCCAATGCGAATACCAGTCACCTGGACATGAACACGCAAGTTAAAACTGAGCAAAATGTGTCATTTTATCTTAACATGCACATCGAAAAAGTATGTGCGAACACTTTGATTACGATGGTCTCCAAATGACTGCAGGTTTATTTGTTTTACTTCAGCCCTTTCATGTCGGTTTCCCCTTGTGTGAAATAGCCTCCTGTTCCTGCCAGCCTCTGACAAATTGTGTCATTTACTTCAGATTTCATGGTGAGAAGATGTGTATGGAAATGAGCGCCAGGCAGAGCTTGATTCATCGACTACTCCACTCTGTCAAGGGCCTTTTTTCATCTGTGCGTCAAATGGGGCAATCGGGCGAATTGCTGATGATCTCAGAATAAAGCGCTGGTTCTTTATGGAAACAGAGCTGGTCTGCAGAGTCCGTGGTGCAGGTGTGCTCAACTTTCCTCCCTATACCGCAATCCAGAGCCCGCGCTCCAGGGGCCATCCTCGCCCCCGCGCTGAAGAGCACGCGCTAACATTACTTTTCATTGCTGCAATATCGATTTATATGTACCTTGAAACGTAAAGATATTTTCTACCCTGTTTAGACCGTGGTTGATGCGGTTTCCACCACGTCAAACGCCCGAGGCACAAACGCAGTCGAGGAAACTGAAAGTGACTGCAGTTCTGAAAATGAAATCATTATTTTTTTGTTCCTTTCTTCCACGCTTTTGATAAAGTTGGACATTTTGTAATTACCGTGTCAAATTTCTTCTGCCAAATCGGAAATGGCTCTGACGCTTTGTATTAGGATCGTTTGATTATACTAATAGGACGTTTTATGCGAGAGGAGCAAAGGGCTCATGGGCTGAACGCATTACATGCAAATGGGCAAGCATTAGCAGTCTGCAAAGAGCAGTTTTTCAAAGAAACTCGGAAAGTGTCCGTAATTTTCTCAGTGAGATTGACAGCAATGACCTCGAAGCACTTTCAAGCACTGCAGAGGGAAATGAAATAAGCAAAATCATATTTTGGAGGCGGATTCCATCATATATTCAAACGAACACATTTCAGCATCGCACGTGGCGGGGACAGCGGTGGTGGGGTGGGGTGGGGTGGGGGGAGGTGTTTGTCAGGTCCAAGGAAATGACGGGCAGCAGCAAACATTCAAGCTGAATCGAGCCTAGACGTTATTGATTTGCATATTAATGAAGTGGGAGGAAGCCTGGGGGCGTCGGAACACGGTACAAAAGCATTACATTTGCAATCTGCAAACAAATCGAATACAAACTCGCGTTTCAATGCAGCCTTCCTGTGCTTTTCCATTAGGTGCAAGTACAGGTCAATATTTGAACACACACTAAATGGCATAATCGCAGAAAACGATTTGTTGGCATATGTTGCCATGTTAGCTCAAAATAGCAACCTTCAATATATTAGTCTGTATTTTTTGTTGCATATTTATGAATGAATGAATGAATTGGCATTTGTAGAGCGCATGGATACCCGAAGGCCTCCCAGCGCTGAGGAACAGGAACCTACACAAATGACGAGCATTAAGCGGCCGGAAACAGGAACGTTTTAAGCTGTCTGCGGAAGGACATATAGTCGTCCTCAAGACGAATGTAGTTTGGAAGGGAGTTCCAGCTCTTGGAGGCGATGTAGGAGAAGCGTCTTCCCCCCACTCCTAAACCTATATATTCTAGGGACTATTGCCATGCGCTTATTTCCCAAGCGCAGCGCTCTACTGGGACAATAAGGAGAAATGACGGAGTGTAAAATAGGTGGACTCTTGGAAGAAATAATCTTGTGGACAATACACAGGGACTTGAACTGAATCCTTTCAGCGACTGGGAGCCAATGGAGGGAGGCAATTGATGATTGCGCAGGTTCCCTATGGGGGGTCTGTAAAAGGAGACGTGCTGCGCAATTTTGCACAGTCTGTAGCTTCTTTATCGTTAATCGCGGGGAGCCCAAATATAAGGCATTTGCATAATCTAGCCGTGAGAGAATTAAAGCTTGAACTAGCAGCTTCTTAGCATTGAAAGGCAGCAGGGGAAGGATTTTCCTAACCATCTTAAGTATTCCATAACCGGTTCCTGCTACCTTCCGAGAGTGCTCCTTCATGTCCAGATTATGGTCCAGCCAGACTCCAAGGCTTTTGATTTGTTCTTTTGGGAGGGGCATACTATCCAAGCATTTAGGCCATAGAGAACTAGGGCGTAGTGGGGAGGGTTTACCCAAGAACATAAGATCAGTTTTTGCTCCATTCAATTGTAGATATGAGCCCTCCATCCATGCCAATACTTTTTCCAAACAGTTGGCCAAATTATTTGCCCCGTTCTCCGATTGATTAAGGAAAACAATCAATTGGGTATTGTCCGCATACGTAATGATCTGTATACCAAAGGGTTTAACTATCTCGGCCAGAGGACTCATATAAATGTTAAAGAGGATGGGACTCAGGGTCCAGCCCTGAGGGACCCCACAACTCAACAACATACTGTTTTAAATAGAATTGTCCTCAAAGACCTAGAAAGATCGGTTGTCTTAAAAAAAAGACTCCAACCACATTAGTGCAGCTCCCGACACTCCTATCTCTCTAATTCTAGAGATAAGGAGTTGATGATTAACGGTACTGAAAGCCGCACTCGGGTCGAGGAGGACAATTTATTCAGCATAGACACAGTCAAATGAGTTCTACTGCTTTACAAGGAACACATATGAGGTGCTACCTAGAAAAACAAAGACCCCCCCCATAGAATATAGACAGACAGACCTGCAGAAGAAATGACAGACCCACATAAGACAGCCAGACCTGCATAAGACATAGATGGGCCAGCATAAGACATAGACAGACCCCCCCATAAGACATGACAGACCCGCATAAGACATTACAGACCCACATAAGACAGACCCGCATAAGACATGACAGACCCGCATAAGACACGACAGACCTGCATAAGACAGACAGACCCGCATAAGACATGACAGACCCGCATAAGACATGACAGACCCGCAAAATACATAAACAGACAGAACAATTGGTTGTAAGAAAAACACCTTCTTCATCACTACCTCTCTCACCCTAACCAAGAATGGGATGGAGCAGCGCTTATTGTAACAATTCTGAAACCAGACAAAGACCCCTTAATATGCGACTCCTACAGAACGCTGTCAATGATCAATATGGATAATAAAATCCTGGCTAAACTCATTTCGATGTGGCTGCTCCCTCTCCTACCTCTGGTGCTAAGACCCGGCCAGTGCGGCTTCGTCCCTAGAAGACTCACGTCACACAACTTCCGCACCTTTCTTGGGACTATGCAAAAAAAAGACCTCTCGTTTCCAGTGGCAGCAGTATTCCTCGATGCCACCAAGGCATTTCACACCTTGGAGTGGCCGTATATGTTTGCCCTACTAATCCGATTATTAATCAGCCCCAAATTCCTGAAACTGATCACCCTCCTGTATGCTTCCCCAACTGCACGACTCCATATAAACGCCCAGCGGAAAACGTAGACCTTCTGATCAGGAAAATTACACAATTTGATGGCCTTTTCGGGGTAATCATCAACTGGGGGAAATTGACCATCTTCCCGCTAACAACAGCCACGGAACGGTTTCAGTCAAAATATCCCCTGGGATGTGCTGAGAGTCCAGTGAAATATCTAGGGATCTGGCTCAGCCAAAATATTGAGGAATTATGGCAATGCAACTACGGGAGACTCATGGATTGGCTTGAGAGCCGGGTAGGGCGGTGGATCTCCTTGCCGCTATCCCTTGCTAGACACGTGGAAATAGCCAAAATGATTGTTCTACCTAAGTTTGTGTAAGTATTCACTAATCTCCAGCTCCCTCTCACTGCAGCATTCAAGCACCGATTGTGCTCCAACTTGATATTGCTTGCTTGGGCGGGTAAACAACACAGAGTATCATGGAAGATCTTAACATTGCCCTTCGAACAAGGGGGACAGTGAGTCCCAGACATGGAGCTTTACTCTAACTGTGCCCAAGCCCAGTTCGGTTTTCACTGGATCTTTCCAATCCAATACATGGCACACATGGTGCTGGAGCATGACCAAGCCTCTCCTACGCCTCTGCATATGGCAGTATATAAATCGAGGCCCAGGCCGCGCTCTGTGGTGGACAGTGTTGGCTGCATGGTGTGGGCCTGGTGAGAACTGTGTTGAAGGGCACATCTGGTGGAGATGTCTGCTCCCTCGGTGCCCTTGCTGCGTCACTCGGATCTGCCTTTTCTGGAAGACCCAGGTACGTGTCAGAGACTGGGCAAGCTCCCTATCCACACAATGCGTTCTCCGAGGGGATCTTTACATTGCTTGATAACATGCTCACGGACGAGGACAGTGGATTGCTCGACAGAATGAAATACTTTCAGTTCCGTGCGGCGCTGCGAGCGAGATATGCCTCATTCCAAACAGCACCCCCTATGTTCCAGGTCCTCGAGGATTTCCTAAATAACCCATCACCACGTGAAATCATCACTCATCTCTATGAGGGTATGCAGCGTGAGGCGCCAAAATGTGTACCAGCTGCGCGCAAATGTTGGGGGAAGTTACTTGGTATGTCTATGAAGGATGAGCAATAGGCATACTGCTGTACATAGGCTAGAGACTTATCCCCTAACTATAGAATTAGGTTAATTCACTTCAAGTTTCTCCACCGAATTTACAAGACTCCTGTATGGCTAAATAGAACTGGCTTGAGCGAAGATGCGAGATCTGTGCGATGCCGGGCTTTGGAAGCGGACTTTCTGCATCTGTCCTGGACCTGTCCGGAGGTTGAATGTGATTGGCAGAGCATCTTTGGCGCGCTGGATACAATGCTTGAGTATGAGTAGAAGCATTCCCCTTTGACAGCACTGCTGGGATATGTGTGACCTGTGCCGGCGCCATACAGGAAGCTGGTGGCTCTGCTCTTGCTTCTTGCCAAGAGGCGGATAGCTATGTGCTGGGGAAGAAGGCGCAACCCTCGTGCTGCTGACTGGCCGGGTGACGCGGCGCTCTATCAAGAACAGCTGACCGAGTACTGGGAGATAATGCCCGCACAAACCCGCGCCAAGGACATCTGGGAACCATTGCATAGGTATCTTAGATCGCACCCACCAGCTTCTGATGAGACTTCCCTTTCTCAATGAATAAATGCAATATGTAGGAAAGAATTAGCTCACACACAAATTGAATGAAGATTGGTGGGCTCATAATGTTAATCTCCCTTGGAGGCCACCACCCGCTCTACCCTCCCCCAACTTCCTTGTTATTCTCGCCCCTCCCTTATATTTCCCTGCCGTTCCACAGGACTATTAAGGGGACGTAGAGATTAGACCTTTGATGCACACTACTAGACCATGAAGATGTAAAGGTGTGATGTAGGTGGTCGACTGTGCTGATAATGATCGCTGACCTCATCTTATTGCATACACCAGTTTACTGCGATGCGCTGTTTCAGTTTCCTAAACTGGAGGTACTGAAGGATGGTCTGCAGTACCGGAGGGTGGAAATACCGAAGACCGTAGTATCCGACTAGACTATTACCTTTTTGAGGTCAACCTTAGCCAATCCTATGGAAGTGATAGCTTGACTAAGTGAGTTGCACAACCCACCCTGAGGGCTTCAATTTACAGGTCAGAGAACATAGGCTCTGGAAGCAGGGGTGAAAGGGCTGCTTCAGTCCCCCCCCCAAGATTACTATGCTGTAGTTCAGAAGGGGAATGAATGATTAGAGATGCCTTTAGATTTTATTTTTATCTTGCCACATCTGCTTTGAATTCAAAGATAGAGGTCATAGGGTAGGCTAGGTCTTCGGATAAATGGCTGCTCATTCTTTTAACATGGAAATTGGTGTTTACAAAATGCCTATAATTGAACTGTTCAAATATTTCAAAATATATAGGGATAGCCCACATTAGGCACTTTTTTTGTAATTCAGAAGTGTGATGGAAGGAAAGATTTTAGTAGGATCAAAACAAATGATGACACTTTACTTGATTACGCGCAAATGACAAATATTCCCTGAAACCTGATGTCCATACCTTTTTTTTCTTTGTGTACTGCATAGTTTTACCAGTAAAACTGTATGTCTTTGCAAATGTAATAGTCGTTATAATGGAGAATGTGCAGTCTGTAAAAGATAGTGCTCTACCTACGGCATCATGCTTTATTGATATATATTTGCAATAGTGTGCTCCGAAATGCACCACCAGCTACATACTAAACCCTTACTACCCTCCTGCTGAATAGGTGTGGCTCACTTGCTGTAATAGTTCATTGTGTGAAGTTTGGATTTTTGCAGGCCCTAAGAGTTTTGTGGCCCAACCGTGATGGCAGCACCCCTACTCTGAAAAGTGTTCCAGCACCTCTATAGGAGAATGAAGATTCTGCAGGTGGAGGGTTTTCTAAGCAAGGTAGACAGGTGAAGATCACCTCGCCTATGCATCAGCATGAAAACTTGCCATCAAACGGGAATGCAGAACTTTTGATAGACTCATCTAGAGTTCCCACTGTCAACCAGGATTGATTCTGGGCCTGGACCACTGACTTAAAGGCCATAGGTTGAAAACAACATTTTATTCTCCTCGGGAAAAGCAACTGAAAGAAGATAATTAACCAAGACTTTTGATGTGAGATTGCATGTTCAGCCTTGTACCGCAAAACAACATGAATTAACTTGGGTATTATATCAGAGACTGGGCTCTGCCAACCAGTCCAGAATAGCACTGTCACAAACATCCAAACAACAAATCCAATTATGCTGGGTGTTGTACGCGTTTGATTGGCCTGTAGCCAATGGAGTCAAGACACACACTGAGCCACTCCATATACAGGTTGAACAAGGTAGGAGATAGAATGGAATCCTGGAGAACACACCAATGGTAGCTCAGCACTACTCTACCCTGCAGTTCATGGTTCCAATATAAGACAGAACCTTGATCAGTGTTCTCCTTTCAAGGACCAAATGTGATGTGACCTAAAGGCCTAGTTTACGACTTCTTCAAGAAATACTACATTATTTTTATATTTGTTGTCAACTACCTATAAAATATAAGCAATCAGTGGGAGCCACAAATGTCAAAAAAAGTTGTTTGTCAGCAGTACTGGACAGAGAACATTTGTGCTTATTTTTTAATATCTACCTATATACACAGGTAGGGCAGGAAACCTGTTCTAATCACAAGATAGAAGAGCATTTATGAAATATTCATCAGCAGGACTTAACCTCTTGCAAAATAAATACATTCCTGAGCCCAAAACTAAACATCAAAGTTGATTGTGGGCAGACTTTGACTCGCTGTACTTATGTTCTACTATATCTGATGTCCTGAGTGCTAGGTTCTTCTGGTAATAGTCTAATTTCTGATGTTATGTTAATGGAGCTTTTAAAGCGCGACTGTTACCCAAGGGTGTCCTGGCTATTAGATCCTATTCCCGCACAATGTGGGCCTCATATCCTCATTCTGTAAGGCTCTTACAAAGAATGACAAAGTAAAGTGGTTGTTTAACAAGACATTAGTTTTCACCTTTGCAGGGGTGGCTCCTCTGTAATTTAATTTTCTGTGAGGGACTCTGGCTGACCGTGCGTGCATGTGTGCAGGGCGGGTTCCGGTCACAACTGGCAGAAGTGGGCACTTAGAAGTGCGCATGTAAGTTTGGCAAGCTGTCTCCGGCCAGCCAAACATAAATTCACACTATGATTTCTCCAACCTGGCTGTGTTCACAGCTGGGTTGGAGAAAAGCTGCAGGCTCCCAGGCAGTGTCTGCGCAGCAGACCTTAATTGGCTTCCCTTGCTGACCTGCTCTATCTTCAAAACCAGCTGCATCATTTAAAAAGCTATGGCAACCAACACAACCACTTATCTGTGCTGATGTCACTATCACTGGTGTTTCTTGGCACACCCTCATTCAGCACATCATCAGACAGCAGAATAAGATGTGTGAAAAAGAAGAAAACAAAACTACAATCTATGCTGTCAGGGTCCAGAACAACATCACCCTACTGACCAGGACTGCCCGTATGCAGCTTCAATTTAGGAAAGAGTTGAAAACGCTGCTATTTAAAGAACACTATATTGCAATGCATTATACGTCCACATACCATCTACCTCCCTATTACTTATGATTTTATGCTTGTCTTTGTCCTTTGCAGCACTTCACTGTCTTTTGACTAGATTTGTGCTATAGGTCTACTACATACTTACAAGTGCCCACAGATCACCAATTAAGACCTTGAGCCCAAAACACCAGCCCTGAATGTGACACCACCAAGTTTGGTCTCATAAATTTGTGCTGAGGGATCAAAGGCACCCTTAAGATCGAGACAAGATTGAGAAGAATTGTCCACTACTTGAGGCGACAGAGATAAGTCTTCGAACAACTCACCCAACCTATTTGACAACCTAGAACCACAAAATCCTTATTAAGAACCCAATTGGCGGAAGAGGCAGTCCACCAAAAGACTATATCATGCTCTGAAATTCCAGAGTTAATCTGCTTATCGTTTGAGAAATTGACTGTTCCTCTACATCCCTACTATCACCAGTCACATTTATAGTGGTGCTTTGCAAATCTGGATGCAGCTTGACCTTGCTCGAAGAGGCCAGCCTTCAGGCTACGCCCATCCAAGTCTTAAAATACGAAATCCTGATCATGAGTGATTTCACTGGGTGGACAGTCCCAGTTATCATAAACAGGGTAAAGACGTGATATAAAAACTGGAGTTAGGGAAGTTCATCTTATTGATTTCTTTGTCAGTCCACATGGCTTGGTATCATTTGGTTCTATTATGCTTTTGCACTGTCTAAAAAGTTGCATAAGAATGGTTTTCTGTCCCGTGAAACAAGTGTAGGATCCGATTGCAAGGAGCACTCCTTTTCTCCATTAGCCTTAATGCATTGAAAAGGTACAAGAGATCCTAACAACTGGTGCAAGGCCAGCAGACTGAGCGGTTACTGGGGAAAGATGTTGAAAGTCTGGATTCTGAAATGAGGCCTACTGGCATAGAGGTATGTGGGGGACATCACATGACTGCAAATGTTATGGTAAACTAAAATGTCATGCTGTGAGTCAGCAAAATATAGTAAGGTATTATACTAATAGGTTAAGAATGTGTGATGGACCTCAACAATGTTTGAGGTTTATCTAGCTCCCATCCGCCTTCAACTTTATTTGCTGAGATGTTTATAATTGCGATGATAATTCTTGTCCACATGATCTATACAAGAATAGCTTATACTACTTTCTAAAATTCCACAGTTTGCGTGTGTGTGCTAGTGTTCGAGGTGAGACTCTGCAATGTCTCCTACAGATATAAGATATTCTAGTATAGGTTTGTCTGGCTCTTAACACCACTAGTTCCTATGCACATAATGCAGGTGGAGGGCTGCTGGCCAGCTGCCAGTTTTCCTCTTCTCTGAAAAGATCATTATCTCGGTTAGAGTTTAGGAAATTTATCAGGCGTGATCACAAAACTCTTAGGGTAAAAAACACTCACATTCCCTTAGATTTCCCACTCTACAGACTCAGGATTCAGTAATACTCAAACATGTAGCTGTTGCATATTTAGTGGACAACGATAGAGGCTTCACCTAAAAGGACATATACTGAGCTCAATCTCTACATAAGCAGGCACCTATGCAGTGTATTCATCCTGGTCACTCATGAAAGAATTTTAGTTTGCCAACATGGGGCATCAGGCAGGACAATAAGCTTCACAATTATTTCCTGCCTTTGAGACACAGGTAAGGTATTGATCTGAGTTAGTATTCTCTTGGCTGATAATCACTTCTTTTGATGCTAGCTCATGATCGCTGTTTGGACACAGCCATCTTCAGGACTGGAAAACTGATTGAGCCCCGAAAACATTTGGGTTGAAGATTCCTTTCGAGGATAACCAGCTCTCTGAGGAACAACTAGAGGAGCTTCTGAGGGAATTCTTCAAAAATTGGAAGCACGCCCAAGCCTTCAAAAATAAGTCAAAAAACCAAGTGAGAAGTATAGGAGTTCCTTATGTTAGGCATTCCCTGGCTAGTTGAATTGAGGGAATAACATGAGTTTTCTTGTTGCAGAGCAAAAGGCATCAGCTTAGGGCTGGTTCAGAGTGCAGGGGGTCGTGGCATGCATGACAGCATTTACTTTTGACTTACCTAAATTCCTCTCACCTTTGTTTGGTACTAATAGGTCACAGGTGCCTATTTTGACGCCCTCATTTCCATGAACCCCTGCACTTGCATCCTCAATGACTTCAAGGTGTTGATCTTATCCTCTGAGGGATAAAGGGAATGCATGTTGTGGATGCTCCTACCTTCAAATCATGCCTGAGAAGAGCCTCTTTCCGCTTTTTCTTATTTGGTGATCAAGATTAAGGCCAGTGTTTGGTGCTGGAGTTAGACATTTGGGTTGCTTGTGCTCCATTTCTGAGACGACCTGGCCCGGCAGTTAGGGCTGGACTGTTCCCTTTGAAGCAGGCTTGAGACTGATTTTCATATGGCTGAGTCCAAACTGATGTGGCAATGGATTGGGATGTGGCCCAAGAGATAACCAGTGGATGGGATTAGTACAAGCACTCCATTCATCACTTGTTGTATACTTAAGTGTGACTCTATAGGTCGACAAATATGCCCAAGACATGGGTGCAGTGCACACTGTGGCACTGGAATCAAGATATACTCGGCTGATGAGCCCTAATAAGGGTGAAACCAGTCTTGGGTTGCTTGTGTTCTGGTTCAAGAAGGAACTGGCCTGGCAGTTCAGGCTGAACGGTTTCCATTGGAGTAGGGTCGAGAACTTATTTGCATATGGCTAGGCTAAACTGAGGTGGCATGGTGTGAAAAATAACAATGGGCTGGGATGTGGCCTGAGATATTGCCAGTGGCAGAGACCGATCCAAGCATTTCATTCAGCACTTTTTTGTATATTTCAGGAAGACGCCCTAGGTGGGATGGATATGCAGATATGTCGGCCCCACGTACACTATGCCACTGGAACCAAGATATACCCGACTGCTGAGACCTAATAAGGGGGAAATTGGTCTTGGTTTGCTTGTTTTCTGGTTCAGGTAGGATATGACCTGGCAGTCCAGTCTGGACTGTTCCTTTTGGAGCAGGGTCAAAACGGATTTGCATATTGCTGGGTACACAATTGAGGTGGCATTGTGTGCAAAGTAACAGTGGATTGGGAGTGATTACCAGAGGGTGAGATTGGTTCAAGCATTACATCCATCAGTTTTATTGTATACTTGAGTTGGAGATTAGAATCATTAGGATCTAACTCAGGTCAGAGCCGATGACTCAGCACAGAATTCGTACATTCATCCAACTGGGAAAGGCCGGGTGCTGTACAACCTAGCACAGCTGAAGCATAGGGCTGCCCAACAGGAGGCGCTGTGCTAAGTTCAGACATAAATAATTGTGTTGCAACCAGAAGTGCTAAGCCCAAGTCTTATTATGCCTCATTAGGGCACCTTTATTGTTCGCTTTATAAGAAATAAGGATACGTTTTTAGTCTGATGCTGTAGCCTGCCTTATTAGACAGTGTTTGTGTCTGATGGTTAAACATTTTACACATTTTAAAAGGTCCTTGAAGCACAGTGTGACGGATGGGCATGTGATGTTCTCAAAAGGTAAGTGCCCTTTTATAGTCCAAGTCGTTGTATGTACGGATGCAGCTGCTGTCGAGCTTATTTAACATTGTTCAGCTGAATACATCCAAACTCTGGCAACATGGAGAAGGCGAACTGCATAACAGATGCCTTGCAGTTCCTAACTTACAAATTGTGTCCCCCTCCTTCATTACTCTTAATAACCTCATTTTACTGCCCCTTTACTGTCCCTTTCATGCACAGATCACAAAAGGAAGCTGCAAGGATTTTTGAAGCCCAGGCAACATGATAGTTATCCGTTTAGCTACCGGCGTATGAACTGCCTTATATTCAGGCACGGCCGGTACAGGTAAGAGCGGTGGGCGAGGCGCTGTGTGGTGGGGAGGGGAGCTGACATACGATGGGATAGGGAAAATAAATAAAGAAATAAATAAAACCATTTACCTTGTGCTCGCCCCAGAGCAAGGTAAGTGGTTTTATTTATTTTATTTTCCTTATCCTGTAGCATTTCGACTTCCCCCCCACCCCACCTAGCCCCACCACTCTTACCTGTACCGGCCGCGTCTGCTCATATTATAATCCAACATCCCCTTAGGCTTACTGTAGTGGTGACAAAGGCAGCTGCCTACAGGGACAATAATAAAGCACAGGTCTTGCAAGGAAGAAACTAAAAAGGTGAATTAGACTGAAGAAAAAAATTAAATACGTTCTAACAATGCAGGGACTCTTTTGGATGAACTGTCAAGTCCAACTCCTTGGGTGCAAATTAACAGTTTTTATGTAGTAAAATCCACAAATAGCTCCCATCCCGTGCAAATAAAGCTGACAAAGTGCAGGGCAATAGAAAGGCTAAAATACCTTGCTAAGGTGATTCTCCTATTGCAAAACCTGCAAGTTATGAAGCAAGAGATAAAGGATAGAATGTTTGAGAATGAAGTTTTGGAAAGAGGATGCTGAAGATTCCTATCTGTAAAACACACTTCTATTTAAGAATTTATCAAGCACAGTATTGTCCATGTATTAGACCGAAGCCTAATTACATAGTTCACAACTCAAATGTAGCTCTTTTTATTTATTTCTTTATTTCTGCATAAGCAGGGCAAAAGCCATGAGATATTGTTCAACCACTCATTCTTGGGGTGGTCTTCCCCCAAACCTTTTCCCTTTCTCCATTTTTGCTGATCTTGTTTTTGCTTGCCTTAGGACTCTGCGCACTTTACCACTACTAAACAGTGCTAGATTCCATGTGCCTACACCTTAAACATGTTAATATTGGCTTATACCCCATTGGCATATTTAATTTACTTATAAGTCCCTAGTAAAGTAGTATTACATGTACCCAGGCCTGTAAATTAAATTCTACTAGTGGGCCTGCAGCACTGCTTGTGCCACACTATTAAACATGTCTCAGGCATGCCATTGCAGTCTGTGTGTGCAGTTTTTACCTGGCAAAATAAGTCTTTTGCCAGGCCATAACGTTCCTTTTTTATACATACGTCACTCGTAGAATAGGCCTGGGACAGCGCTGAGGGCAGGGTGCAGTCTATTTAAAAAGCAGGACATGTCATTTTCAGTTTTACATGTCCTGGTAGTGAAAAGTTCTTAAATTCGTTTTTTACTATTGCAAGGGTTACCTCTCCCGTAGGAAAACATTGGAGTTAATTTACTACATTTAATAGGGGATAATTTCCAAAAGGGAGCAGGTGCTCAGTTCATGTTTTGTGCCTTTGGATTTGAAATGGAAAATCCTTTCTCATTGTAAAGTCGGACTTTAAATGACAATTTAAAAAATGCTACTTTTAGAACTTTGTGTTTGCTTGGTCTTTAAACCCAACACCATAATTAATATTTAGACGATACCCTTTAAAATATTACCAATATTATGAAATAAAACTCAGGCATACTGGTCAAACAAAATATTTCTTATTTTGTTTTCACAATTTTTTTATTTACCATATACCTGCTGTTAGATAGGCGTAACCGTCATCCGCATTTGTCAGCTCGGGACTACATCAAGAATGCAATCCCAAGCTGATGAACGCGGACGAGTGCAAGCAGGAAATTAATTCACACTGGAAGAATTTACATAAGTAGGACTGGTGGTTGAGTTATAGACCATTCAGGTGCTGTCCCTTATTGAGCATTTCTGCATTGTGTCCTGATGATGATCTCGTGGACCACTGAGCCTTAAGAGACCAAAACGTTGACGGTTACTCCTCTCTAACAGGAGTAACAGTGAAATTTCATGTATATGTCCATAATATTTGTGGAACAAAGAAGAAGAAACCTAATTGGACTGTGTATTTGAGACTACATGTGGTTAGGATGATATATTGTTCCCCAGTTATCTCTTTTTAGAATTAAGCTGTATTTGTTGATTTGATCATGTGGGGTGCGACAGTGTTGTTGTATGCATATTGCTAATTGTAAATCTAACCCTGAATATGTATTGTTTATGTGATTATTAATCTTCATACAATCAATAGAAAAATTGTTAAAACAAAATAAGGAAAATGTTGTTTGACCAGTATTCCCATGTTTTATTTAATTATATTGGCTATAGTGGTTGTAGTTTAAGTCCTTTATTTCTCAAGATGATCAGTACACATCCATAGAGTAACCTCCAGCTTCATCAACTGGCAGCATTCACAGAGTCTCTCAGTGATGTCACTCTAATGACATCACTGAGTTCTACAGCATTGAATAGAAACTCCACACATCTCCCCCCTTACAAAGAGTTTACAATAAAACAATCCAAAAACAACAACTACTGTACAGGTTAGCATTCATAGGAATAACAAAACACTCATTAATCCTAAGAGATACAGAAATATAATCATTCAAAAGAATTTGGGACATCAATCTTGCACAAGTTCCCCATGCTCCATATTTTCCCATCAGCAAGAGTTACCACATAATTCATTACCTTTACCACTTTTTGAGGTTTGGAAAACTTACTTTCCCCTTTTTTAACCAAGCCCATTCTTTTAGTGATCACCCAGTCACCAACTGCAGTTTTTATATCTTTCACTCCTTTTCTCTTATTATAATCATCTTTATTTCTTTCTTGAGACTCTCTAACTCTTTCTGCAATTCTTTCTCGATCTACCCACACCTGATTTTTCTTTTGTAACCATACAGGTGACTCTTTCGTTGCTGGTTCTCTCCCTTTTAAAGCCACAAAAGGGGATACACCTGTGACAGAATGTGGAGTTACTCTGTGTGCCCACACCATGTTATTTAACTCTTCTCTCCATCTCAATCCATTACTTAATGACAATTGGATATTGTCCATTATAATACGATTCACTCGCTCAACCAACCCGTTAACTTGAGGCCTGAATACTGCCACCCTTTCATGTTTGATACCAAGATTAGAAAGAAACCTTGCCATTATCGTGGAAACAAGTTGCACTCCATTGTCTGTAACTAAGCATTTCGGTATTCCCTCTTCCAAAAATGCACTCTTTAAAAAAATCAATGACCACTTCAGATGTAATATGTTCTACAGGCTTTATCATAAACCACTTGCTATGGTAATCAACTAGAACTATTAAGAATCTACTTCTCATACCCAGCCTGTTAATAGGACCCAAAAAATCCATTGCCACTTTCTCCCATGGCCGATCCGGAACATCAAGGGAGCCCAGAGGAGGCTGACGAATTACTCTGCATTTATCACTATTGCAACATGGCTGACATTCTTTTACAATTGCTTCCACATCTCTGTCCATTTCAGGCCACCAAAAACTCTGCCTCAACCTTCTTTTATACATGCTTCTACCTAGGTGACCTTCGTGTACCAATTTAAGTAACTTTCCTCTCAACATCTTAGGAGGAACCACTCGGTTGCATCTCAAAACTCTGTTCTTTTGAATGCTTAACTGGTCCTTAACTTTTAAATACTTTTTCAACTCTTCATTTATATCAACTTCACTGTTCCAACCATCACGTATGACTTTTTTAAGCACCATGTACTCTTCATCCTTGTCTAAAGCTTCATTCCATTCTTCCTGTTTTAATGCTAAACTCAAATCATTAATGTCGCACATAGATTCTACTTCATATACCAAGAATGAATCTTCCTCCTGTCCCTCAACTGGCATACGCGACAAACAATCAGCAATGATATTTTTTTTACCTCTTACAAACTCAATCGAGAAATTATAATCTAATATTGATAAAAGCCACCGGGATATCCTTGGAGTCACACCACCTTCAAGCCCCTTTCCACCTTTAAAAATGTGTACCAATGGTTTGTGATCTGTTTTTAGAACAAATGGTAAACCCCACAAATAAAATTTAAAATGGTTTATTGCCCAACAACAACCCAACGCTTCCTTCTCAATGGCGGAGTAGGATTTCTCTGCTCCCAGCAAACGTCTCGATGCAAACCCAATCACACTTTCACCCTCCATTGATTTTTGAGTTAATACAGCACCCAATCCTATATTACTTGCATCAGTTGTCAGAATTGTTTTCTTAGTCACATCAAAATGGGCTAGAGTAGGAGCACTAACCAATGACGATTTAATCTTTTCAAACGCCTCTTCGCATGAAACATTCCAATTAAATAATACTCCTTTTTTTAACAACATCCTCATAGGTTCCACAATCTCTGAAAACCCTGATATAAATTTTGAGCAATACTCCGCTAACCCAAGGAATGATTTCAATAAATCTTTATCAGTTGGTTGTGGAGCATAAACAATTGCCTTTATTATGCTTCTCTTAGGTTTAATCCCCTCAGCAGATATCTCATGCCCTAAATAATCCACTTTTTCCTTTCTTATCTGACACTTTTCTTTCTTGATGGTCAACCCATGACTAGCAATCTTTTTCAAAACATTATTTAACAATTCATCATGGTCCATAAAAGATCTTCCCACCACCATGATGTCATCCTGAAAGCACAACACACCATCCATCCCCTTAAAAATATCTTGCATGATCCTTTGGAACACGGCAGATGCTGAAGCTAGACCGAAAGGCATGCGTCGATAGCGGAAAGCCCCCAGCGGTGTAACAAAAGAGGTTAGGGCTCGTGACTCAGGATGCAGATTTATCTGGTGGTAAGCAGCTGACATGTCTAAGACACTAAATACTTTTCCACCACCCATAACACTTAGCATTTCTGTTATATTTGGCGATGGTTGTCGATCCACCCATATATTTTGATTTAAATCTCTTAAATCAATACAGAGACTAATTTTGTTTCCATCCTTCGGTGCGACAACGATCGGAGAAAGCCACTCCGATGACTCAATGGGTTCAATAATTTTACATTCCAAAAGTTTGTCAAGTTCCTTCTGTAAAGGTTCCCTCATTAGTAAAGGTATGGATCTGACCTTATGTACCACTGGGCGAGCATTCTTCTTTAAAATAATCCGGTGACTAAAATTCTTGAGTATGCCCAAATCATCAGAAAAAACCTGCGGATATGACAACATTAATTTTCTTCCCCACTCAGAATTACCATCAGAAACAGGCAAACTACATTCATGAGCAGGTTCAACTATCATGACTGGTTCCTTGGCATTGGGATCCAGAATTATATTGAGATCTTTTTGGTGTCGCCACCCTAAAAGATTCGATCCATCTTCAGTTATGTATATTCTACCATGAACGCTGTTACCTTTAAAAAAGATATCCATCCACAACATCCCTATGATGTTTATTCTCTTTCCACCATACCCCACAGCACTTATATCCGAATTTTGTAATTCAGCCAAATTTTTCTTTAACTCATTTAAGTAAACTTCCCTTGAAATTAGTGTAAACAAACTACCTGAGTCTGCTAACACTTTGACTTCCGTCTTTTCTAAAATAATGTCACAATGGGGTTTTTCTAATTTCTCAGTACTTTCCATTTTTATATTATTGTTACTAACCACATTAATACTTTCTTTACGTTCTGATAGATCACATTTATCAATGGAAAGCATTAATTCCTCTCTTACTTCCCCCAAATTTTCCACCATTTTTACACTGGAATTTTGACCTCTAGTTCTACACATTTTCGCTAAATGACCTTTTCTTCCACACAACCTACACGTTACGCTCCTAGCACCACATGCTAGGCTAGACGCAATGTGTCCAGGACACCCACACCTGTAACATGTAATTCTTTTTCTAACAGTTCCACTCGATGCATTAGAGGTATTGAGCATATTAGTACTTTTTTCATTTTTAAAATTAGATGAATGAGAATGTGAAACTTCTGGTTTAGTTACTTTTTTCAGACCTACTTCTTCCACATCAAGATTAACTACTTCTTTTTCTGAAGATTTCATATTTAATTTCCCAATGTCAATTTCTTTCATCCACACATCAGTGTGTTCTAAGCTTCTAGCAATCTGTACTGCTTCATCTAAGGTAGGATCTAGAGATAGAAGTCTTTCTTTTATTTTTCTATTGTTGGTGCACCTCACAATCTGGTCGTGAATCAAAGATTCCGTCAGCATTTGAAATTCGCATGTTACAGCTAGTCCGCGTAATGATGCCACATAAGTCATTATATCCTCATCATGTGCTTGCACACGACAAAAGAATTTATGTCTTTCAAACACGACACTGAGTTTTGGGGTAAAATGTTTCTCCAGCATCTGTATTGACATCTCATAAACATTTATAGGTTGGCCATTACCTACACCTAAAGAAATTCCGGGAAGATCGTCATATATTCTCCTTCCCTCTGTCTCTTTTCCTTTCTTATCTGACACTTTTCTTTCTTGATGGTCAACCCATGACTAGCAATCTTTTTCAAAACATTATTTAACAATTCATCATGGTCCATAAAAGATCTTCCCACCACCATGATCCCATCCTCGTCGCCATAAAAATGTAGTAACCACAGGGACAGTGGTTGTAGTTTAAGTCCTTTATTTCTCAAGATGATCAGTACACATCAATAGAGTAACCTCCAGCTTCATCAACTGGCAGCATTCACAGAGTCTCTCAGTGATGTCACTCTAATGACATCACTGAGTTCTACAGCATTGAATAGAAACTCCACACAAACGAAACACAAAGTATACCGGAAATCCCATCCGAATAGTGCTTGTAGCCTGTGCTTGGGTCACATGACTGGGTGCAGTTGACAGTTGGGCTTTGTGCATCCCTCTTAGACATCCACACACGCTAGAGAGCTTGGGTGTGCCAGGATGGTTCATCACTGGCAGTATGGGAGGGCGGAGCTGGGCACAGCCCTTCTTATACTTGAACAGGCTGTGCCCTGCCTTCGCACAAAGGGGTACATACTCCCTGTAATTAGTCTAGAGCCAAGACAGGGAAGGCAGAAAGCCTGGGGACTCCAAATGGAAACCTGTAGAAGCTTCTCCCACTTTAAAGCCAGAACTGGGTATAAATATTGGAAATCAGGCAGTAACTCTTCAGTACACTTCTGGATACTCTGCCAGGAAGAAGGAGGGCTGTGCTGCTGAAAGGACTTTCCATTCTTCTGGACTGATGCCCTGTTGGATTGCTGCCTTACTGGAGTGCAGCCTTGCAGTCCTGACATGCTGCCTTCTTACCCGGGTGAGAAGGACTGGACCTGCATCTGTTGACCCCAGGTCTCCAAAGTGACTCCAAAGGCTAGTTGGCTGGCTTCCCGACTAGAGCCTCAGGGACAGAAGGCTCCAACAATCTTGAACCCAGCACCTGTATTCTGCCATCTGTGAGATCTACCCTGCCAAGTGGTGCTACCCCAGTCCTGGACCCTTGGAAGTGGGCCTGAAGGTTCTCTGCCAGCCCATCTGTGGATCCAGTGGAACTGGTGCATCTGCTCTGCAGCACAACCCGAGCAGAACCAATGCATCGCCTCTGCTGTGAGGGTTCTCCCGATGCATCACGGTCGGCTTGAACTTGTGACTTTGTACCAGTCCGGCATGACCTGATATCAATAGTTGGCACTTTGCACTTTTTGGAGCTATTTTCACTGAAATCTTTAAACCTGCATATCTCTGACTCTTCTGATTGGATTTGTGCCGTTTTGTCTTGTTACATTTACTAAAGGACAATCTATTTTTCTAAATCTGGTGTGGAATCCTTTTGTGGTGTGTGTTCACTGTGTTACTGTTTGAAGTGTTGCACAAATACTTTCCACATGGCCTCTGCGCTAAGCTACCCGAGGGTTGAGCACAGGTTAATTTAGGGTTTGCTTGTGACAGCATCCTGACAAGGATTGTGGTTTCTGCTTGAGTAGGGTTTCAACCACTCAATCAGTAATCCAGTTTCTTACAGATATTTATCAGTCCTGGTAAATATAAACTCGAGGGGTGCGTTGTTTACTGAGCTTGGTAAATACCTTCTATTCCAAGTTCAGACTTGGAAATGGGGCATAACATGCAGCATTTGGTGCCTAGCACCCCAAATTCCACATGTCTAATTTTTTTGGTAAGGTGTGACGTGCCAGAGTTCACCTGGGGACTATTGCAGAGCTGCATTACCTCGAATTGTGATCCCATGGGCAAATAGGGGTTTGCAAACGGATTTGGATTTTATGAATTACTTGTTTTCGGGGACTGTAACCGTGCTTCCTTTAGCGACTCCCACCTTTCTCAACCAGCTGAAAATTCTGAATGTAGTAATCACGGACGGATGGATGGACGGGCGTACGGGCAGACAGACAGACAGACAGATGGATGGATGGATGGATGGATGGATGGACCAATGCATGGATCAGTGGATCATGAAGGTTTAGTAAATTGGGAAAGAATGTGCGTTTGGATGGTTGTTTTGTGTACATCGATGATAGAGGGCTGAAAGGGTGACTGGATTGGCTGTGCATGTTTGGCAGGTAAGGGGAGAATGATCAAAATATTTGTCTGTTGTGACTTGATGTTTACTACATTCATTCAAAATTGAAACCTGAAAACTTGTGGACTAAAGGGAGATCATAGCATATTGCTGGAATGAGCAAATTATTAGTCTGTTCAAATTTGAAATGGAGTGCAAAACATTTTCATATTTTGCTTGATATCTTGAACATTCTTTTAATTGTTTCCCAAATCAGAGGTAAAGTTACCCAAGCAGTAAAGGGCAAAATTTGTCTTACTTCTTTTCTGACAGATGGCTTCTAATAGGTGGTAGCTTCTAATGGAAGGGGAATGACGGAGGCGTGTTTCCTCATCTCTCATTCTTGAGGGACTGTTGGGAGGCAATAAATCATTTTATGAATCACAGATGTTTTTAATTGTTGTTGTAAGTCTTTGACGGCACCGAGGAAGGCGCTAGGATTTTTTATAATTCACAAGAATGACTGTACATAGGACAGCAGTGAGGCGGATTGAACATTGTAGCATTGTCTTTCTGCTCCTTCCACTAAGCTTTGTTTGTCTCAGAACACCACGGCTCATGGACAATATACACATCACTAATAAGAGGTAAGTTTAGGTGTGTAGCTTAGTCAATGAGACTCGGGTGTGAATCTCAAATTTCCCAACTAAAAATGCAGTGGGCTGCAGGATGGATGGGTGAGATGACCAAGGTTAGGGATGGACTGTTTTAATGAGGAACAGGGTCTCCACTGGCTTGCACTAGGTGTGCCTCTGTCTAGAGTGTCACAGTGGGTACAAAACAGTGGTTTGGAACACTACCCGCAGCAATTGCCCTGATTAGACTGTTTGTAAGCATTCATTCCATCACTTTTTGGGTGTTTCGTTGCCAATAGTATGCCTAAAAACTTGAGAATGAAGCAGATTTCCAAGCCTACTACTGCTTATGCTTCCAAAAAGGAGTAACTTTGCACCATTCAAGGAGTGCTTCTATGGGTGCAGATTTACTACTTTTTTGGTAAACAGGTCACTATGTATATTTACTATATCGATTCAAAAAAACGACAAGATAAAACCTCCAAGTGAAATGAGAATGATCAGAAAAACAGGCACAGACATAGCAGATCCAACCCAGAACCCCCCCCCCCCACCCAACTACCAAAGCAAGAATGTATTTGAGGGGTGTGACACCCCAAATAGCTCCACTGAAGCTATGCCTCTGCCCGTTTCACCTGGAACTCATAGTTCTTCCTTGGAACTCATGACTACGATCACATAAAACAAAACTGAGTCCCTGGCCTGGGATTGCTTATGTTGAATGTATTTTCACTGCATGCAGTCTTCTTCATCTCTGCTACAAGTAGCTTTGGTGGTAGACTTGTCAAATTGGTGAATGCAACAGGGCTCCATCTTTCTAGTCCTTGCCCTTTACAAATACTTTTATCAAGTGACTGACGGCCCCATGTACTAAGTTCAAGTCCCAAACAGAGGGGGAAGTGTAGGCACATTAATTGGGTGGGCTGAGCTAGAGTTGAGCCATTGGTCTGGCTTTGCTATAAGTGTCAATGCACAAGCTGAGCCACGAAAATGTTTCACATGTATATCATGCAATAAACATAATGTAAAATATGAAATCTCTTTAAAATTCAAAAAAGTTTATATCTTTAAAATGTGGAAATGTACCACTGCATAGATATTATTTATTAAAAGTGAAAGTTTTTAGAAACATTCACGGCTCACCCTTAACGGCAATGCCATTAGTACACTAAGGGCCAAGTCAGTAGCCTTGTAAACCCGAAACGTGACTCAGACTCTCATTACAGATGGAGTAACAATACAGTTTATTAAATCAACTATAAGAGGTGCTTGTATGGTGCACATCCTGAACTGAAGTATTTAAAAGTGTTCTCATATGTTGCTACAAAAAAAAGGAGGTATTGTGAAGTAAATCTTTGTGCCTAGCATGACACAATTTGGATTTTGGACAGTCAGGTAAGTCAAAATTGATTCCAGGTTATCTGGTTTCACATTTTGAAATTCAGCCACCAGATTGATATAAACTGCGAGAGATGTCCAAGTTCACTCTTTTGGCTTTGATTCTTAGGTGAGGACGAGAAAAACCAACACATAGACAGCAGACCCAACTACCAAGTCAAGAATGGATTTATTTGGGGGCTATCACACCCCAAATACCTCCCCTGAAGCAATGCCCCCAGGTCCATTATCACACGTCCTGTAAGAAGCATGACCAGGCCTCACTCCCAAGTCACAAGAAGAGTGTACATAGTGCCCTCATATTAATTCAGTCAAGCTTGAGTGTCCGATGTAAGAGAATGCTACATCAACTCTTCACTGTGGTCCATAGTTCATGGGTACTCAGCAGTGTCTTTTCACCATCATAAAACTGCATGGTCCTCCTCTAACTTAGGGATGTGCAATGATTGTTCCACTGGATTCCATATGGATTTATGTTTTTGGTAAACTGGCCACTATAGATACTTAATAAATCGATTAAAAAAATGAACAAGTTCAAACCTCTAAGTGAAGCAAGAATGATCAGAAATACCGGAACAGACCTAACAGACCCATTCCAGGGCCCCCACACACAACTACCAAACCAAGAATTCATTTGAAGGGTGCCACACCCCAAACAACCTCACTGAAGCTAGGCCACTGCTCGTCCCACCTTGACTTGGTAGTTCTTCCTTGGAACTCATGACTACGGTCACAAACAACAAAATGATAAAAGTCACAGACAATACATATAAAAATGGGGTGTGAGGTAGGAATTACCTACAGGATTTATCTACATACAGCATCAAGTTCCAAGCAAGAATATTCATGTAATTTCCGCAAGGAGTTGGTATCTTTAAAATATTATCCATTTGTCATGGCTACTCGCTTCATCAAAATTTGCATTCTGCAAAGTGTTTGGATCTTGCATAGTTTGGCATCTGAGTAGTTATTTTGAAAATTATTTTGCAGTAAATTATTAAAAGAAAAAAGAGTTTGATTAGCTTTCTCTCTTGCAAAGAATAAATTTGCGACATTTTTCTCCCACTTAAAAAAAATTGCCAAATTTGTGAAGTTCCCTGTAAGAACTATCAGCCTTACTGTGGTCTTCCCCCAAACATTTTGCCTTCACCACTACTATTTTTGCTGATCTCATTTTTCTTGGTTTTAGGAGTCTGTACACTTTACCACTGCCAACCAGTTCTAAAGTGTAATGGCTCACTCCTTAACCAATGGTAACATTGGATCAAGTCACTGGTGGAAGAGGGGAGAGAGGCTGGGTGGATAACCAAGAATGAGGCAGAGTTCCTGGTACAGAAGCATCCGAAAATACCGGCCTTCTATATCCTACCCAAAATACACAAACACCAACGACCTTCACCTGGTAGACCTATCGTGTCGGGCATTGGTTCTATTTTAGAGCCTCTGTCTAAATTTGTAGACTATTTCCTTCAACCTATTGTATCCCAGATGCCATCCTACCTTCAAGATACGAAACACCATCTCTCATGCCTAGAAACCATTAGTTTTGATCCCCTTAGTCAATTAATGGCTACATATGATGTGGAGGCATTATATACAAACATACCTCAAGATGATACTCTTGAGATGATATGCGACCTTTTGAATAACATTCCACGTGATGATCAGACTCCCAATGATTTTGTGATGCGTTGTGCCACTTTAGCACTTAAGGAAAATTTCTTTAGCTATGAAGGGGACCTTTTTTGGCAAACTACCGGTACTTCCATGGGCAGTACCTGTGCTCCTAGCATAGCTAATATTTACATGCATGGTTTTGAGACTAAACACATCTGTCCAGTGGGCAATCCTTGTTATAACAAACTTAAACTATGGAAGCGTTACATAGATGATATCCTGGCCATCTGGGAAGGTGACCAGGAGTCTCTTGGGACTTTCTCAGAGTGGTTGAATACGCGTGATGGTAATTTGAGGTTTACCGGTGAATTTAACAATCATTTCCTGGCATTTTTAGACCTCAGATTATACCCACATAATGGCAGGATACATACTGAACTATATCAAAAACCCATGGCAAGGAACTCCCTGCTGAGCTATCACAGTTTCCATCCTCGGGCTCTTCTGACGAATTTGCCAGTTGGTCAGTTCCTCAGATTGAGGAGAAACTGTACTGAGCTAGCCAATTATAAAAAACATGCTACTAAACTAAGTGAAGAACTGGCTGCACGACATTACCCAGTACCGTTGATTAAAAGAGCTTCTAAAAAAGCCCGTAATAATGACAGAGGGGCCCTTTTAGAAACCTACACTAAACCAAAAATGGAGAGAAAGGTTTGTGTTACAACTTTTAGTAATCTGACTGCGAATATCAAAAGAGCTATAAATAAAAATTGGCACATTCTCAATTCTGGAAATCTGACACTAGATCGCCCACTCTTTGCACTAAAACATAGTAGCAATTTGCAGAATTTGATGGTACACACCAGACCCAGAATTATGACTTGTCAGAATAGACAAATGACCTTGTGGAATTCGGAGCCTGTGATTGGACATTTCCCATGTGGATCTTGTTCAGTATGTGCTTTCACTAGACATTTGACAGAGGCTGATATTCTATTGGATAAACCTTGGAAATTGAACAAGCATACCAATTGTAATTCAAGTGGAGTTATCTACATGATTAAGTGTCCCTGTTCATTGATTTACATTGGTATGACTTCACGTAAAGTGCGCCAGAGGATTACAGAACACCGTAGTACTTTTCGGTGCAAAAAAGCTAATACACGTATGACCAAACATTATCTAGAGAAGGGACACACAGAGAACGACCTACAATGGGTCATTATTGACAAACCCCATTACGATACCAACATGGGTCCTTTAGAAGCTGTACTATTTTGCCGCGAACAGCGGTGGGTGTTCCGTACAAAAAGCCACATTAAAGGCCTGAATGAGGACATTCCTTGGGGGTCGGTGTAGTACATACCTGCTGTACCACTGTTTTGATTTTGAAGGCATATATATACATGGTACATTTTAATATACCTGTTGTATTACTATATGCCTTGGGACTATGTCCAAAATGCCTTGATTACATGTGTACACATACATATTGTTGTGTTAATCCAACACAACATTAAACATATGATTAATGAACAATTCATCCATTGGACGTACATATAGGGATGAGAAACCATTGTATTGATAATATATATCTCCATTGAGTATATATTTTCCTTTTGTTCAATGGTTAGTGGCTATGGGTACAATTAACATGCTCAATAGATCGTGCTATATTGGGATAATGTAGGCGGTACAACTAGTCTTGCCATGTAACACACTTCGATCTCGCAAGATTTTGTCATATATGTATGGCGGGCGCTCCTCCTGTTTTTCTGTTTTTTGACTGTAGTGAATGCTCTCCCGATATGGAGTAGTTCAACCGTGTATGTTGAACTACATTTCCCTGGGTTCCCGTGACCCAGAAGTGAATTATCACAATTCCGGGATGTTACAATACCGCGGAGAACGCTGTATAGGGATATAAGGAGACGGGAGCTGACCGGGTTTCCCCTCGGGTGGTTGCCACACAAGGAAAGGACACAGAATATTCCTAGGTAACGGGGAGGCGGCGGTTGTGCACAGGGACTGAAACGAAACTATGTAATGTCCCGTAACTTACTCATGGAGTTTTGGTGATCTTGACACAATATAAATATCAGCGTTTTAGATTGGAGGCTGAGAAAGAATTGTGGAATGTTTTTTATCTTGTTTGTGAAACCATGGTGGATATGGACATCAATATGTTAGTCATTGCAGACCTTGAGGCTAGCATTCATATATTTCAAGGTGCCTAATGAATACAATATATTAATCTTTGTCCATTGGGTACACATATGAGGGCTACACATCAGATTCTACATTCCACAAGACAGATTCTGTGATTACATGTATAGTCATGGCTTGGTGCCATGTTTGCTTGAGATGATAATACATGTTCTTTCAAGAATATAATGAGATCTCTATATATATCTATAAATTGACTTACATATTTCACTCTATTTTACTGTCATGTGTAGTTTGAAGACGGAGTCTGACCTTTTTTCCTTTTTTGTGTGCGTTTTACCCTCAGAAAACTGTGATCTGAGGCAATACTCCCTTAAAGGTGGAGGTAAATTAATATTACCCCTTAGGTGAGTTATGTGATTTTCTTGTTCACATTTTAAATCACGTGTGCATTTTGGTATCACGTGTGTGGTGTTTGTGCAGGGAGTACATTAAGGTTGAAATTTATAATGAACATGCTATTTATGTATGTTTCTTGTAGACACTGGACCGGACTGCAGCTGGTGCCATTGTCCTAAAACTACCATAACAAATTAAGTATGGTTTCCTTCTTATATTTCACTTATTTTTTAGCAGAGTGACAACGTTGGAGGTCCTGATGAATGCCGCAAATTTATAATCATTTGGCAGAAACATGTCGACCATTGACAAATAGGACATTATTTCAGTCCTTTATCACTTACTTTTTAATTTTAGCCCATGGGGACATTTATTAAACTGGTTTGTGTTACCCAGGAGCTATTTTTAATACACCCCTTTTTGCTTTGTATTTTGCACTCTGCCCCTCACTCCCATTGCCTAAAATGGTAACCTTTTAAAACACCTCACGCTCCTCTCTCCCCCTTTCTTTGAGAGTTGTAGCTCACACTGTATACCTTACGGTTGCAGTGTGCAAGAGGGGACCCAATGATGAAGCATGTCACCCTTGGGTGAGTGAGGGTTCTCGTATTTAGAAATAAAGATTTCTTCCTTCCACTTTTTCCTGGTGATTTTTACCTTGGTTTATAGACACATTGTGGTCAGTAATTTAAACCAGCATCCCATTATTTTTTGTGAGAAAAACATTTAATGTACTTGTAAGTCCCTAGTAAAGTGGTACTACATGTGTACCAGGCCTATAAATGAAATGCTATTAGTGGGCCTGCCGCACTGATGTCATGATTCCACGCCTGACCGGTAAATATGGCCTCAAAAGTACAGACATAAAGTCTGCATATTCCCAGAAAGAAATCCACCACTATCTCGTGCATCCAGCACTCCAAGTTATGTAGGCCTAGGTGTTGTGAATACATATATACTAAAACTTGATTGTGTCATTGCTCGTTTATTCAAGTATTTATCGTATGATACTGATTTACCAATGCTTGTTTTTTCATGTCACTAGATTGCCGATGCTTGTTTGTAATCATGACCTCAGCGATGTAATTGCCAAGTGTTTGCTTCTGTTTTGTCCATTGTAAAGACTTCTGTGAAAAGAGCTTTCAAAGGGACAAAAGACTTAGAACTACGATTCGCGCTACACGGACTACAGCAAGAAAGACTTCATTTGACTGCACGTTGCCTCGCGTCTGAAAGCGTACAACGTAGCAGCCATCTTGGGTGCAGTTCGGGTGTGGCATGACTATAAAATGCCACACCCGAGTTCCAGAAGGCACTTAGCCTTCAGACTGCGGTTGCGGTGACATCTTCTCTGCTTACCTGAGCGTTTTCCGGTTTCTTTGGACATCAGCTCCTGCAGGCTTCCACGATTCCTGAAAAGACAAGGAGAGAAAGAAAGCTAAGTAATTTTGTGATTCTTGTGTACAAAAGGCGCCCACCGCAAGACAGCAGAAACTAACAGCGCGCATAAGGAAAAAGAACATTTTTGGAACCCTTTTTTTTTTATTACAGAAAAGACATCTCATGAAGCACAATTTGTGTAAGGACATTTATGTTATAGTAGTATATTTCTATGTTTGATGCATATCCTTTAATTTTCAAAAATACAGAATCGATTGATGGAACAAACAAAAAGCAGCTTAATAATAAGAAAGTGATTAGGAATACGAACTAAATGTAAAAACTATAAATAACATGCAAAGTGTTCCTTTTGTGTGAAAGAGTTAATATCTTGTTTTTATTACTAAACAGAAGAACAACATCTTCATCCATACGGACACACCCATAGTGACTTCATCTTCAAGGACAACATCCATCACACAACGACAACCAGGACGCTAAGTTCATTCCTGTAGATTCGCAGGTAGGACATGTACACTACTCAAAATTCCCAGGCGTAACAGATAGGGCTTCTAGAATTGGGATAGCATTTGTTATTAAACTTCACGTCCTTAAAAGTACTTCTTGTTGCCTCGCAGGTCGACAACAGGAACATAGCAGCGTACGAGTCCGGCCCTCCTCCCTGGTTTCTATTTTGTAACCATAGTGTAAATACCTGATCACTGGTTATACTCTAGGGGTTCTGGGAGGTTGGCTCATAGCGTCTCTGCGAAAACACAGTCAAGCACCTTACAGGTAAGAGAACAAGGTCTTGCAGGTAAGAGTGCATTGGTAACCTGACAACTGATTGTGCCACCCACTTAAGTAGCCAGGCTCAAACCTTTCTTTGTAATTCAGATAAGTCACCCCTAAGGTAGGCTCTGGTCATCCCTGAGGGCAGGATGCAGTGTATTTAAAAATAAATCAATGCACTTTTAAGTTTTACATGTCCTGGTAGTGAAAAACTCATAGAATAACATCAGAGTTACATTATTACATTTAGTAAGCTGTAACTTCCAAATGGGAACAGGTAACCAGTTAATGTTTGGTGTTGTAGAATTGAAATGATAAATCCTCTCCTATGGTATAGTTGGATTTTAAGTTACAATTTTAGAAAGTTGGTACTTTCCTACCTTAGCCATTTAGTGCCTGCAGCCTGTCATGGGTTGCATGACTGGGTGTAGCTGACAGTTTGGCTTTGTGTACATAATAGAAAGCTTAGGTATGCCTGGATGGGCCATCACTGGCAGAATGGGAGGCGTAACTAGGTACAGACCTACTTACACTTGAATAAGCCTGCCTCCACAAATTGGGCTGCATACCACCTGTAGTCAGTCTGGAGCCAGGGCATGGAGGGCAGGAAGCCTGTCCACTTCCAATGGAAACGCTAGAAGCTTTGCCCGCTTCAAGGGACAGTCCCAGTTTAAATATTGGCCCTCAAACACCAACCCTTCAGTACACTTCTGGATGTGTGGATATTCTGCCAGGAAGGACTGCTATGCTGCTGCCATTCTGCTGGACTTCTGCTCTGAAGAACTGCTGCCCTGCTGTTCTGACATGCAGCTCTTGCCTGAATGAGACGGACTAGACCTGCATCTGTTGAATCCAGGACCCCAGAGTGGACTCTACCATCTGTGAGTCCTACCCTTCCAATTGGTGCCACCCCAGTTCTGGATCCTTGGAAGTGGACCTGAAGGTGCCCTGCCAGCCCATGTGTGGACCCAGCAGGACCGATGCATCCCGTATGCTCCATGGCGAAATCCTGAGCAGAACAGATGCATGGTCTCTGCTGCGAGGTTTTACTCAGTACAAGGACTCCACATCGGATCATAGACTGCATCTGAACCACTGCTGTGCGAAGCTTTCCCGATGCAGGCCCCCGCATCGCTCATTTCTCTTCGACGGCAGCCTCAACGATGATGCAGGTTCTCGCATCTCAGCCTCTCAGCTTCTCAGAAACAATGCAACACCTCGACTCTGCGACGCATCTCTGACACAGGACTTTGCATCGCATGCCCTTGTCGAAGGGATCCTCAACAACGATGCAGGACCTTGTATCACAGCTTTGCAACTCGTTCAAATGGATGCATTGCCTCTGCTGTGTGACACATGCTCGATGGAGGATCTCACAACGCTCTGCAACCAGGGATAAAGGTACTTTTGTTCAGTGGGCCTAACTGGGTTCTAGTAGCTGGCCCACACTCCATCATGAACTTGTGACTTTGTCTCGGTACGGCGCAACCAAATATCCACAGTTGCCGCTTTGTGTTTTTAGGTGCTATTTTCACTGAATTCTTTAAAATTGCAAATCTCTGGTTCTACTGATTGGGTTTTGTCATTTTGGTCTTGTTTTGTTAGTTAAAAATATCATTTTTTTGTATCTGGTGTGGGATCCTATTGTTTTCACAGTGTTACACAAATACTTTTGTGTTACACAAATATTTACACACTGCTCTGAGCCTGACTGCTCTGTGCCAAGCTACCAGAGGCTTGAGCACAGGTTAGTTTGGAGTTTGCTTGTGACTTCACTCTGACAAGGATTGTGGTTTCTGGTTGAGTAGGGTTTCACCCCCTCAACCAGCAACCCAATATCTTAGAATCCCAAAATAAAAATAAAAATGCATTTTATGAAGTGAAGATAAGTTGCACAACTTAGTCCTGCAGCCATTTTATGAGAAGTGTCACATGTTAATTTTAATTAAAAGAAACCACACCCATTGTCAAGTCGCCTAATTTTCTACTACTTTATATTATCATCTCCCCATCGTAAACTAGGAAACCCAACATCGATGTTATCATGGACTCTTGATTAATTGTTCTCCAGGTGTCTGGATGAAGCTCTTTTCAGTACAGGGCCCATTTGTGTGCTGATTTCCTTATTAGAATTATATTGGACCCGAGTACATTGAGCCATTTACTGCGTGTTTACCTTTCCTTACAATAGTTTGAAGGATGCATGTTATCTTATGTTATGTTATGTTAATAGGATCTTTATATAGAGATGCGACTCGACCACGAAGGGACATCACGGTGCTCTGACAGGCAGGAGATGAAAAAGGCAGCTAATTAAAACTAATTGAAACAAATTAAAACAGCCTTGTTTGGAGATGGTTTTTAAAAATGGGACAAGCATGAATGAACAGAGGGAGCTTATTCCAGTAATACAGGGCGAGATAGGAAAATGCCCGGCCCCCATATTTTGATGTACCAATGCGCTGAGGGTGTCGCAGCAGTTGGTTTTTAGATCTTAGGTTCCTGTCAGGAGAGTATGGAATAAGTCTGTCCTGAAGATATTTTGGACCTAGGCCTGATAGAAATTTGTAGGTAAGACAGAGGAGTTTAAACAGTGCTCTCTTTTTAATGGGAAGCCATTGGAGGCCTCTAAGCGTGGGAATGGACGGTGTCCCTGGAGGCAAGTTATTACCATGCAGGCAGTGGTGTTTTGAACTACCTGCATTTTGTCTACAAGGGATTCGTTTATATTGAGGAACTGGGCATTGCTGTTATCCAGGGGGCTTAGGATTAATGCCTTCATAAGTGTCTTCCTAGAACTGAAAGATTTTCCTAAGAAGGCACAGTACGCCAAAACAGGGGCCACAGATGGAAGTAATCTGGTCCTTCATGGAAAGAGTGTTGTCCAGTGGTTTACCCAGATTCCTGGTTGTTCTACTGGGCACAGGGGGAGGGCCAAGTTAAGCCAGCTACCAGTCATTCAACCAATAAAGTTGGGATTTACCAAACAAAAGAATTTCTGTTTTGGCCCCGCTCAATTGAACACAGTTGTGGCAATTTTGCTCATGCATACACTGTTTGATGTGCTCAATGGTGTGCCTAAACGAGATAACCAATTGGGTGTCGTCTGCAAAGGAAAGTATTTGCAAACCCACAAGACTTGACCAACTGGGCTAAGGGGGCTACATAGATGTTGAAGAGTGTGGGGCTCAAGGAAGAACCTTGAGGGACCCCCTTATCTAAAAGGATAGTTTTAGAGTGATTGGTGCAATTAGAGACAGTCTGAATCCTGTCTGTAAGAAAGTCCTTGAACCAGTTAAGGGCAGTGCCCTGGATACCTGTCTGATGTAGACTGTGTATCAAAATGGGATGAGAAATGGTTTCAGACGCCGCCGACAGGTTGAGCAGAACCAGCAGGTTAGGATTTCTGGCATCAAGGGATAGCCTAATAGTATCATCCACTGCAAGAAGGGCAGTCTCCATACTGTGGGATGGTCTGAAGCCTGATTGAGAAGCGTCTAACAACCTGTAGGTCTCCAAAAAGGAGGAAAGTTGTTTGTTGTTGTGGGTCAGCAGAACTTTGCCGTACAGAGAAAGGAGAGCTATAGGACGGTAGTTAGTTGGGTTGCTCAGATCTGCATTTGTTTTTTCAAGATTGGTGTGACATGGGAGAGGAGTTGGCGTAACGGCTAGGGCTGGTCGACCTCGGATCTGGGGAACTGGGTGCGAGTCTCAGCAATGACTCTCAACATTCTGTGATTCTGGGCAAATCACTTAATCTCCCCATGCCTAACAAAATGAACGTGTCCTCATGTAATGCAACTGGTGTTATGTAAAGTGCTCTGATACCCGATTCGGGTCAAGTTCGCGCTATATAAAACTCTGTAAAAAAAAAACATGTGCTGCTTTCCATAGCCGTGGGATAGAAACTAGGTTCAGAGACTAGATAGAAACTAGGGCAAGATAACTGATGCAAGGAGAGAGAAGAGAGTGGCGATGATATGTGGAGGACAAAGACCTGAGGGAGATCCAGATTTTGCGTTAGCCAGCAGATCAAGCATCTGAGATTGAAAGATAGGCTCAAATCTTTCCAAAGGTACTGAAGCAGTGTTTTGAGGTAACTCGATAGTTTGGTAGCAAGCTAAAGGATGACCACAGAGTGAAAACTATGGTAGATATTGTCTATTTGGGTTTGAAAATAGCTAGCTAACGTGTTACAGAGTAATTGTGAACCAGGAATAACGAGGATTAGGCTAGAGGTTTGGCAAAGTCATTTAGAATTTTAAATAATTATTTTGAGGAGTTGCCTGCTTGGTCTATCTTGTGGGCAATGAAATGCCAATGCGCTGACCTTCTTTAACGGTGGTAGGCTGATCTGTATATTTGTTTGTTTTTGAAGCTCTCCTTTTACATTGTAGTCTCTTGCTTTATCTATTTTCAATTCGGCTGTGTACCATGGGGCATTGGGTTTGCATAATTTCGCAGGTAATCGCTTATGAGGGGCAATAATGTCAAGGCATGGGAGAAGGAGCCATTAAACTGAACTAGAGCGGAGTTCATGATTTGTGAGTTATCTAAAATGGGGGCAAGGGAAGCGGACTGAAAGGATTCCAAAGTGATCCGTTTCCATGGTCTCAATCTAAAGAGCATCTGCACTGTAAGTTTTACCGACGAGGTCATAATGGGGATCTGAAAACTGATCAAAGAATGATCAGTCCAGGTTAAAGGAAGACGGGTGTAGTGGGGTGCCAACTTGAAGAAACCTAAAGGTGGAAAAAATTAAGTCCACCTGTTTCTTGCCGAATGAGTAGGACTGGTTTTACTCAAGTGAAGGCCTAGCATTTCAAGATCAGACTTCAACGTATGTATGTCAGGGTCGGTGGCAGTGTCGACGTGATAGTCAATGTCCCAAATCAGGAGAACATTTTGTAGAGATAGTACATAAGGTGCATGGACAAAACCAACCAAATCGAGGGATCAGTAGAAAGACCAGTTCTTAAGCCTTTCCTGAAGGATGTAAGTGAAAGATTGTCCGATAAGCAAAGCGGTAGATGGTTTCAGGCCTTTTGACCGAGCACCTTCAGTCTCTCTAAATGTTTCTCTGGGTCTGCTAGATGCGAAAACAGAGCCAATCAGAGCAACTAAGTGGATTCAGTATGAGCGATCTTTTTAGCAAGGACTGGAGGGGCAGTCTCACAAAAGCATGAATGAATGATACAGTTAGTCGTATTATTCATACAAACAAGCGGATCTGTTAACATGAATATTAGACCCTGCAGAAAACCAAGGATCCCACTCCTGATGAATACCTTGTTGTTTACCAGCCAACCAGAGAGATGACAAAATGCAACGCTTCAACAATGACTCCAAGGTATGGGCCAAGATCTATAACTAATACGGGAAGTTCTTCACCAGGATTGTGTAGAACTGCCCACAAGGAACTGTTCACGATCTTCAACTGTATACGTATGTTTACAGTGGAAAATTCCTCCATTTACTCCTGCCAGGAATTATCAAATGAATATCTGGCTTGGGTGAATTAATTTATTAATTTGGATTTTCTGCTAAAGGGACAGCGGTCTATATAGGGCACTGGTGTCAACAAGCAGAACCTGTGAATCAGTTTAGATAATGGTGAGGGGACCGATGAGCTGTGTAAATGTGTGAAAGGGTCTGTGGTGAGTTGTTCATTTGAAAGGGGATGCCAAGCTTCTGAATGGTCCAAGATAAAAACCATTAATGCAGTTGTCCAACCCAGCTTACCTTTGAGTCCTTGATTGCTGGTCACCTGAATTAGGAAATCCCAGTTTGAGCACTTAGACTATTAAGAACACCTGATGGAGCTGTAGAAGGTAATGGTTCTAATAGATCATTAACAGCATTACTTTTCACAGAGATCCATAATTTACCATGGAATTTACCAGCTTAACATAAAAAATGTTTTGGACATTCCTTCTGGCTGTGTTGAGCTAGACAGCAAGTTCACCGTCTTTTCAGTATTCTTAGTATTGTCTCTTACATTAGGGCCATGAGGCATACGGCATAGTATTAGACAGCAAAGAGAACTCACTTTGACAACGGAGCAATCTTATCTGATAAAATATTCTAAAGGAGGGGGTGGAGGATGTCACGTCAAAAACAGCACATAGGGAAAGGCGTGAAAACAAACCTGTTTCCATCCCTACGTTGATAGAGTTGGCTCAACAGCAAGTAGGGTCTTCCTGCAGATTTTTGGAACCATGAGTGAGGGAGCCGCGTTCCACAGCACAGGAGAAGAGCAGAGCAGTGACAGACGGACTCTGCAAAATGTGGATGAAGGTCAGTAGCAGCTCTGGAGATTCTGGGCTCTGCAGTACAGAGGGTCATTTGTGGAAACACACAGCCAAAGGCAACATCACCCTTGGTTTTTCCAACTCGTTTGGGAGCCTTGCAATTAGCAGAGCAATAAGCATAGCATGGTGCCCCCCAGTGGCGTAACCGCCCCCCAGTGGCGTAACCAAACTTGAGGGCCCCCCCCCCTGCAAAGTACAGGGAATGGCCCCCCCTCAGACTTAATCAAGAGCTCTCTGGCCAGGGTACTATGTTGAGGGGCCCCACTGGAGCTCGAGCCCCCCCAGCACCACTGGGGCTGCGAGGGCCTATGATACCTAACTGTCACCCCCAAGTGAACAGGACACCAACAATGCCAGTGGAAAAGCGAGCAAGATTCTGACCAGGGCTGGACTGGGAACAGCAGCCAGTCCTGGCAGATTGCTGCTTGGCCGGCCCTGGGAGCAGGTTGGGTGCTAGTAAGAAGTACCACTCCTGCTTTTGTTACAAGGGGCCGGTATGGCTGACACTGCTGCAAACCCGGCCCTTGTGACAAAAACACCCCCATGGCCACAAAACCGACCCCAACCCCTCTGGCCCAACTGGGAAACGCCCAGTGCCCGTTACGGACAGTCTGATCCTGGTTCTGACTGATACACAGACCTGTTGCCAACACAGCCACTAACATTAAAGGGAAAAGTAGAGGTCAGCTGCAACTCTTATGGCCAGTACAATTTTCCCTGTTGCAGTAGTTACAGTAGTATCTTTTTCCCTGATTATTCTTATATGTTGTCACATTCCGTGATTCTTTGCTAGCAGACACAAACTGACCGCCCTGATAATGCCAGAAAGGATATCTGAGGTTCTCAATGTGGTGTACTCGCAGTGCCATTCTAAAGATGGCCTCTTGGCCCTGGTCAACCCAGTGTTTTATACTCTTCAAAAAATGGGCCCTGATTATCGTTCCACCTTAGCTATTTTTAAATCAAATGAACTCATTCTATGACCCTAAAAAAAATAAAAATAATCTTTTAACCATAATGTTTCATATAAGTCATTTTATATTCTTCTCTGCATGACTGCACAATGATGCTAGACGAGGGCCTCTTTGACTGCAATAGAAATGTTGGCATGGGTTTATTGTAACGGCCTCGGTGCTGTGTAGGCATTGCCCATGCACTTTACAGCGCACGGTCCTAGAATAATGTAAACATCTCTAAGCTTCTGATGTAACGCACATGCACTTTATTGACATTAACTCTTCTTGATTTCTCTAACAATGTTAAAGTGTACAGTTGCCTAAATACTTATTTTATAGAATGTTTATTTCGAGTCGAGTGCTTTGGGTCCTCTGAAATGGCCATCTTTTTGGTCACGCACATGCACCTTGTCGAATCCAACTTTTCGAATCCAACTTTTCGAATAATGAAAGCCAGCAGGCTGCCTTATATCACACATGCACTTTATGACGGCCTCATTCAAAGAATAGCTTTGGGTTATGGAGGCGGGTTAGTGGGATATTTGAGAAGGTCATGTAACATGGTACATAGTAAGTCTATGCCACCAATGTGCTAGCTGGTGCCTCTCCCTGAGCAATGGCTATTGGTATTAGGCTGAATGTATTGTATTGTATTTTTATATGTGCTTTTATGGCTATTTTGACCGAAATAAAGTTCTTTTTGATGATGATGATGACATCTGAGGTTACACAAATATCACAGCCATAGAGCTAAGGTGTCCTCGCATTACTAAATACACCGCTTCATAGCCACAATATGATTAAATGGAGACTTTTAAAACAAAGCTGTGTATTATTGCATACATCCTTTCGGAAAGTTGAACTAATTACTCAGTAATATGTAGGATCACGAGGACTTGAATGAGCCGGAAATGGGTAATAAATGCAGAGTTGTTCAGATCAGGGGATCCCAAATGTGTCCTTAAGTTGTCACCGCATGCAAACACTGTGCATTGTGTATCTGACACACTGAGTTTCCTGAACTATCATTCTTCCCTCCTGTCCCACTCAAAGGAGAGTAAACCGTGCACGTGGCCCCGCTGAGCTCGACATAGAGAAGCATATGAGCACAAAAAGAGACACATGACACAACGCTGCTAAAGGAGCCGGTCCATAAACTGAACACTCTCTGCCATAGAACTTTTTCTAAGAAACCTGTCTGTGTTTTGACATTACCTAATGTGCGAAAGCTGTTTAAACAACCTCAGCCTGTTCGACCCGCTGTTTCTTTTGAAGCAGTAAAATGATGTCTTTCAAATGCTGTCCAAGATTACCCGCCGGCTGTCTCGAGGGTCATGACGCAATCCGGGGGATCGACCGGGCACAGCCGCTACATTCCCAGAAGACACGAAGTTAGTTCAGGGAAACCGAAAAGAAAACGTGCTTTTAACACCCATTGGTTGAAATTTTACTGGCAAAAGAGAGAGCCGAGGAAGAAGGCACATTTCAATCTGTCCTCAAAACCGGGCTCCATGTTTCTGAGGGGGATGATGGGGCTCGGCCCAGGAGGTAAATGTGTTGTTCTGCTCTCAGAGATGGTGCTTTGCTTCAGGAAAACACATACTGCTTGGGCTCAGATGTGAGAGCTGTTCTCATACCCTCGACAGCAAGTGCGCTTAACAAATCTACATCCCATGACGTCACTTCTTTTGTCCCTTTATGGAGAGAAGGGATGTCAATAGGGTTGAGGGGAAAAAGAGCAAAGAAACTAAATCATGTTGGAAAAGAAAATAATATCTAATAGGAGAGTCAAAAACGTGTCCTGGGTATATTGTTACAGTCACATGCTACAGGAAAAAAACACAGAAACACAGCATCTCAGAAACAGCTACTAAACTAATGGGGAATTCAGATTAAGTAAAATGTGAAATAGAAACAGGAACTAAATCGCTGACATGGATTGCCCTAATGTTCTTTAAATTAATTGTTCAGAAATTGATGAGTGTGTTTTGTCTGTGAAGCTAAGGACATGAGCATAGGGTTCAACAGGGACCTGTTTCAATTGAAAGAGTTGGTGTTTTCAGCATCACAGTGCAGTCACTGTTGCTCATAATGTACACAATCAAAACCTGGCAAGGAACACGTTTAAGCCCTGCAGTTTGTTTAAGCAAGTACAGTTGTAAGCACTCTTTTTTCTTTTGATTGGAATTTTCTTAGTATTAATACTCTTAGGGAGTTGGGCAGCCGCTCAAACAACTTCCAAGCATTTCCATAGTGCTGCTTACCCAACCCAGAGATAACAAACCTTAAAGGTCCTCTTCATACTAGCTGCCTCCTGCCCAACATCAAAATCGCTCCTGTTAACCAGTTCTATTTTAGAGCCAAAATGTAAAGGTGCTCGGATATGTAGTTTCACTTTATCATAAGTAGGGATGAGCAAACCATTTCAATTACAAATTATGAATCTCGAATATCCGCCATCCATGCTTTATAAAGTCTCCTTTTCTTGCAAGTACACCCTGACATAATTAACCCAGCACATGACTAGCAGTGTGAGACTTTCTGTAAGTGAGTGCCTCTCACAAGGTAAGGTAGCTCAGTTGTGAAGGGGAAACAACCATTACAACGCAGTCATTACAGCGCACTACATTTACAACACAGTCATTACAATGCAACTGCCTTTACATTGCATGCCATTACAATGCAGCCATTACAACGCATGTCACTACAACACATGCCATTATAACGCATGTCACTACAACTCATGCCATTACAATGCATTATAAGGTAAGTATTGGGGAATAATAATTTGTATCCCTACTCTATCCAACACTTACACTACTGTTGCACTCACTGGAGTGGCAATACTAATTTCTACCCATACACTATCCAACACTTACCCTACTGTTGCACTCACTGGAGTGGGAATAGTAATTTTTACCCCAACACTATCCAACACTTACCGTACTGTTGCCCTAAAAGTATTATGCGTTGTAATGGTATGCGTTGTAATGATATGCGTTGTAATGGAATGTGTTGTAAATGTAGTTTCTAAAAATGCGCTTTGATGGCATACGTTATAAAATAATGCATCGTAATGGATGTTGCAGTGTAAAAACTGCGTTGTAAAGGCATGCGTTGTAAATGTTTGCATTGTAACGTGTCCTATTCTTGGGAAGGTCTGAGAACATCTCACTAGACATTTTCTGCAAAAGGCTGGTGCTACTGCAATAAATGAATGATAGTCTTGCTTGGGAAAGGTTGAAAAGATGGCTGTAAAAAAGCAGGTTAGATCTACAGATTGAAATTCACATGCGCTGGGTACATTCCTGCATTTTGGTCCAGCTATTTATGTAGATATTTCTGAAGTGATTGTGACACCTAGCCGATGATCTGTGATAAGAGGCATGGTAATAGTCCATGCAAATGAGCATTCACAGGTCTACGACTGAGCTGGCAATCAAAAACACTAGTAGTGTCTTTCACTCACTGAGTCTTGTACATAGGAGAAGAAGTGTTGTCAAACCAGAGCTGCTAACTTTGGAACTGGGGGACCAGGTCCGAGTGTCAGCGTCAGTTCCAAGTCCTGAAATTCTAGGCAAATCACTTAATCTAACCACGGCTAAAAAATGTATTTGTGCAATGTAAATTGTTAGGGACAGTCCTGTCAAACTGTAGCGTTGCAATTTTTGAACAATACAGGTTTGAAGCACTTATTCAATCCTTTGCCTTTCATGACAAATATGACGTTGCACCTGTGGGGAGACCAAAGTAACAGAATGAAGCAGCGGCCTGCAATCCACACTCTTCCTGTGGTTGCTGCCTTGTCACAGAATGTCCTAACTTCTGAGGATGGTGGAGAATATGGTGAAATTGCCATTCTACTCTTTTTAAAAATTACCAATGATTGCTTCAATCTCTCAAACTGTAGAATTAGGTCGGAAAGAAAGACACAGCCTTGTAAACAAATCATTTTATTTCAATAAGTTCAGTTCACAACAGGAGCAATCGGGGATGCTCATATCTGTAGCAGGTGCTGCTAATGGCTGCATGCTGACAATATATTATGCAGTATTTTTGTGCCTTCAAACATTCATTGTGTTAATAACCAACAGGTCTCCATATTTCTGGTACTGTCGTTATGACACAAAAGAGGCATTTACACCCCCCACCTACCTGCTTGAAAGGAGCAGGGATTGAAGAGGTAGTATGGAAACTCCAGAGGTACCATACCTATCCCTGCACGTGGTAAAATCACAGTTTCTCAGTTTCCCTTGCATGTACCTATGAACTTAACAAGTGGATAGGTTAACACTTTTTGAGGGCAAGGGGAGCACTCTAGGGCTCCTTTTTGCACCTGTACCTCATGCCAGGCATCCATGTGTGAACCTGTGCCTCCCTTTGTTGCCCTGAAAGTACATTATATACACGCCTATAAGACCTGTATTTTGGGTCCATTTATCACAGAAATAGTGCTGCAAATTGCCCCAAAATACACCAGTTAAAAAAAATTCATGGGGGGAGAAACCCCCATCCCCCGATAAATGTCGGACTCGTGTGCTCGGAAACATTCATTGTTTGCTCTTACACCCACCACTTCCAAATCCTACCAGCTGCCACTGCAGTGCAATACTCTAATGGGTAGTTTACACAGGGCAGAGCTGCTGCTCTAAGCTCTTGAACTACTCACCCTTTTAGTGAAATGCATCTGGAAATCTGATTAACTCAAGCCACTTAAGCCCTTACGTGCAGAGTCTATCCCTAACCAGAGCAAAGCACTTCTTTAGGTCTGACGTTAGCCAAAACCTTTTGAATTCACTAAAATAATATGTATTATATATTTACATAGATGGTCCATAAACCAGGCCTCTTAATCCATTGTTCTGCTGTTGTCATTCACATTTTGCTTCCTCTCCTTGCAGCATACAGCATGGGCCAGTGGGTCAGCCTACTACAGTCACTGGCTAACTTTACTTTGACTGCATTTTGCTCTTTCACAAGGAGCACATTCACACACAAGGTAGTTTCATTCAGTGCCAATGTTTTTGTTTTTCCTTCATTATTACTTTTGTGTCGCCTTGGTGATAGCAGAGCACTACAAGTTCTTCATATGAGCACAAGGCTCTTTCCAGCTTTATCAGTTCCTGCCTCCTGTAATGCTATTGTAAATTTCTTTTGCAGTAGCATTTGTTTTTGACTGCTGCTAGTTCACATCATACCAGAGCGTGTCCATTTGAAACAGTTTTTTATTAAATTATCGTATTTTTAGTATGCACGCAATGAAGTGCATTTATACTTCTACACCTGTATGTTATGGTGGCATCTATTTTAATTTAGCACTACATTTTAACTTGTAAACCTATTTAGTTGAAGCGGTGCTACTTATTCCCATCCATCCAATTGGCTATCTTTGCCAGCCTATCTATTTATTTATCTTTTCACCCCTCCCTATCTTATTTGAATAGAGTTTTACAAAAACATTACAAAAATCATTAGCAAAGGCAAGTGAACTTGGAGCACCAACAGGAAATTGATTTACTAGCGACCCTCGATGTGGAGGCTCTCTACACCAATATACCTCAGGATGCCACCATCGAAGTAATGGAAAACTGCCTTTTGGCCGAAACACAATGGTAGTCCAGAACCCCCGTCAATTTCATTGTAGAGTGCACCACAATAGCCCTTAAAGAGAATTTATTTCAATTCAAGGTCCAACTGTACCACCAAATTTAGGGTACATTGACGGGCAGTACATTTGCTCACAGTCTAGTCTGTCTGTATATGGCAGCCTTTGAAAGCCTTTGAGCATATCATTGGAGAAACTAACCCGATGGAGGAGTGTGGCTCAATGGTTAGAGTGGCAGACCCTGAAGCAGAGTTCTGGCCAGGGACCAGGGTTCGATTCCCGCCTCGGCGGGGCTCGGGCTCAATTTCCTCGGACCTGTCTATTCTCGCCTCGGTGCCTATTCTAATCACGGGCCCCACGCTGCAACTCTGGGCAATAGCTTGCTTAGCCTCCACACCGGCCCCAACAGCGCTAAGGATGCCTGGCTTCACCCTGGGGGTGCCCAGGAGTGGACACTTCACAGGGAAAGCCAGGAGGGGTTCCACAGCGGTATGAGTATCAGCGCCAGGAAACCGCAAAAGGTGACACCGCAAGGTGGCTGTCTGGTGACAGTGCGCTCTATAAGTACCTTGACATTTACATTTACATGATGAAGCATGACACCCTCATGGGTGTGTGAGAGAATCACCTTCTAATAAGAAAGATCCCCTCATTGCAGTCTACTCAGTGCTTTAAATGGGAAAAAATAGTGTAGGTACTCATTTAAATGTGGCCAGTGGGCGGGGCTAGGGGCGGGGCTTAATGCCAGACATGCAAAGTTTATTGGCTTATATACTAGTTGCAATACACACGAGAAATGTCTTTTTATAAACAAATCAGGTTAATTCCTTATACAAAATGAAAGTCAAACAGTGATATTTTAATCTTTCCTCATTTTGTAATATTTCTCACAAAAACACACACACACAAGCAGGCAAACAGACCCACATAAGCAGACACTCACACAAAAGAATCAGGTGGGACTAAAGCCCTTTTAACCTCCTATGGCTTTTCTCTTTGTGCTGTCACTGGGCTGCCTCGATTCCTTGCAACACAGCATGACGGCGAACACTGGGATATCATGCAAATGAGCTCACGCTGAATAGTTCAGCGGGGGCTCAGCTCAGGGATTTAAAAGTGATTTGGCTGAACAAAGAGACAGGCTACCAACACTAGAGGCCAATGCACCTACCCTCCATGAGTACCGGTACTCTCCACGGCCGTAGAGAAGTGCCGGTACTCAGGGTGATAAAAATAAGAAGTGCCGGTACTAAGTACCGGTGAGTACTCACCCATTTAAAGCACTGAGTCTACTCCAACCTTTCTTTTTTTTCTTTTTACACTTAGGAGCAGTTACCCCAATATGTTGATACATACCCTTACTAAGGAGCATAGGTAATGGACCTTGATTTTGCTCCATGTCCCCCCTTTCTATGTGATAAACGTGTTTCTAAACATGCCATTCACTAAAGGTTTGCAGGTTTCAGGACAAGCATTAAGGGAAACAGAACAATTTTTCCACCACAATTTCTTCCTCTTTTCGAAGTGGTGGTCCAGTATGTCATATTTCATGCTTTGTACCTACCTGAACAATGTGGGGGAAAGAGGTGTGGAACACACGGATGAACTTAGAAAGCTATATATTACTGAAAACTAGACAAATTCTGAATTCAACACAGAGATCATTTGTGTAGATCACTCTATGTTTTTAAAAACTAATAATAATAAACAATTAGTGAATATAAGTGGGGGAAAAAGAGAGCTAGACAAGATTTTCACCTGCAACTGTTGGCAGTGAAGGCTGATTAACTGAGGTAATGCACCATTACATCAACCAGACTCCTCTAGTTGCAGAAACATATATGTGTTGTAGATTGTGGAGAAGTGTGGCTCAATGGTTAGAGTGGCAGACCTTGATGCAGAGCTCTGGTCCGGGACCAGGGTTCGATTCCTGCCTCGGCGGGGTCTCGGGCTAAATAATTCCTCGGACCTGATATTCTCGCCTCAGTGCCTATTCTAATCATGGGTCCCACGCTGCAACTCTGGGCAATAGTTTGCTTAATCTCCGCACTGGCCCCAACAGTGCTGGGATGCCTGGCTTCACCTTGGGGGTGCCCAGGAGTGGACACTTGACAGGGAAAGCCAGGAAGGGTTCCTACAGCGGTATGAGTACAGCGCCAAGATGCCCCAGTGGTGAGTCATGCGCTATACAAGTACCAAGTTTACAAGTTTTTTTATTGAGTACAGATCTGAGCAATCGAGAAGTGGGCCACAGTCCCTCCCTAAAGTCCCTACAGACTCTCTTACACCCCCCACTCCAAGTGGCAGATTGGTCGCATTACCCGTACCCTGCTCTCCCTGAGGTTCAGAAAGCATACTAGACACCAGGGATAGATTTTTATTAAAATAACATAAATAAAAGAATGGTGTGCCAGCCAGCCCTTTCTAAAATTGGGCTGCACTCCTCACACATATTGCCCTGACAGAATATTTGCCCCCTGCAGGCGAGATCCTGAGATTATTACCCAATCTGCCCTCACTGGGGGAATAGAAAGTCCTCAAGTCACTAGTGTTAGTAAAAATTGGTGTGAGAGCCATAACTCCCACTCTTAAAGCCCCACCAGTCTTTCTGGCCCTCCTGTGCTTAGTGTCCGAATGCTTCAGACATCACCATGGCAAGTGCCAGCAGAGGGTGGATTACACCCCCTTTCTGCCTCCCCCAGGTGACAGAAAGAGTATCTGGTGCCAAGGGGGTGGGGGATACAGTTTAATTTCAGGATGGCAAGTCCTTCACCCCATTCTGTTTAGCACGTTTTTCACCCATCCACCACAACCTTTGAGTTGCTGAGCTTGAAAAAGATGTGCAAATAATATCAATGCTATTGCAGACTGGTGTGGGTTCAAACAGAATTACATCATCCATACAAGGCACTACATTCATATCCAAACCAATTACTCTAGGAGGAAACATCCTTATTCTAGCAAAGAAGGAAGTTAAGTCTACCAGGTGGAGTGAAAACAATGTGGGTGCAAGAATAGGCCTCTTTTTCATGTCATAACCCATTTTCCAGAAAAACATCTCCCAGCCTCGATTAGACCATGTGTACTGGTATCAGAATGTAGGGCATCCAAAAGGTCAGCAGACCAATGATTATCCCTACTGGGCAAAGAGTTTGTCTATCACCCTGGTCAAAATAGTTGATTAAAACCGCATAATCTGATTAGCTATTCTTTCCTATTTATTCACTTTTTTTAATGTATCAAAATAGCTTAAATCATAGTATTGATAGGACCGGATTCTTGTCTACCTGATTATCTCCAAGAATCCTCACAGGTCGCCAGGATCTTTTTATCTGCTAAATAGTGTAGTGGGGAAAAAATTCAAATCTCAATACATAATTAACAAAATCTAATTTTCGCTCCAAAGGACCACTGACTCCGAATCTACATTTTTAAGATTTTATTACAACCAGGAATAAATGCACATACAAACACCTCAATACAAGGTGAAGAAAATAAATGGGCACTAATACAAAGGAAATTCTACGCAAGAGTCTCATACGACTCAGAATAAAAAGGATAATCAACTCTAAGAGCATTAATAAAACAATGGTTAGTCTAATCTCTATATCTGAAACCATTAGCCTAAAAGAAAATCAGTTGGTCTTTCCCTACTCTATCTCTATGGTGATATCCCTACTTAGCATTTTCCTTCCCAGGCAAGAGAATAAAAAGGTGTCAGAAGTGAAGACTTACTAAGGAGTACATTCACTTAGTCAGAGCTCGTTCTAAGATGCTCCGTCTAGCTTCCCATCTAAACCGCAACTGCTCAACCCACGGGGCACTGTCCCTAATACAAAATCCCAAAAACGTAGAACACGCCCTTCGGCACACCTCTTCAGCCAGGTCTTCTTCCAGTACTTTTCCAGTGAAACTTGTACTTCATCCAACGACGGTTAGCTTGACCTTCAGTCCCAGGCACCTTCTCCGCTGAAAGTATCATCCGCACATTCCAATATACTCCCCTGTTGGCTTCTCGTACCCTCCTAACTCCTAAAACAAAGACCTAGTCTCTCTAACGAGCTAAATGTCCTTGCACCTGCAACAGAAACATGGGAACGAAAACTTTTCTCTTCTCTAAGATTTTCCATCATCCTGTAACCCAAAGCCTTTCCAAGGGAAATAATTTTCGGCCTCCAACGTTTAGCTAACATAAGAAATTAACAGGCCTTCTCTTTAAACGTATATGCGATCAGGCCTTTACACTGTTAAACTCATTACTAAATCACACTCTATGCATTAGTTCATTACTCCTTATACGTGAATAAGCAAACTTGCACGTGCAACTTTAACATGGCGCACGTTAACTAACACATTACATTACGTAAAAATCAAACATTATGCCTTTACTAAAATACATTTTCAATAATCTGCAGCATTACTTTTCATGAAAAGCATGGTTACATTTCTAATCACTCCTAGGTTAAACAATTCTAGTGATATATTTCTATGTCACACCTAAACTACGGCGATTAATATATGGGTGCTGACTAATAGTGAATATGATGCACCCCTACAAATTTCAGAATAACGTGACGCTCTATCAGTATATTGTGTAAACATAATATATTGTCTCTGAAAACTGATAGTTTGATAAGTAACACCTTTTTTCTTACTCCAATGTTTATATTTGCCGAAATAAAGTCTTGGTGAAAAATACTAACAGCGCAATGACATAGAAGTTAGATGGAATATTTCTAAAACCATCCTTTTAAGTGAGGCGAACACTCTCGCATTCAGAGGAGCTGGGACATTAAATGAGTCAATCACTCCTGAATATAAAATGGCCAATATGTTACCCCAATGCCAATATCACTCTTTAGAACTGAGATGAGAAACCATCTTGTTCTCGATCTCCAGAATTACTGGCTTTCCTAGAACTTACTTCACCTACTGGGGTAGAAAGCAGGTAGCCTGAGGGAAATTCATCCTCTATCAGATGCACATAGACATGCAGCTCCTGGGAATTACCAACATAACAAGGTGGAATGAATACTTCCCATTCCACTTCAGAAATGGTACCAGAGTCTTAGCACATCTTAGGCGTAATCATTTTAGTTATTATATTCTAAAAATCAGGATTTGGAACAGTAAAAGTGCTAACATTAGAACAGCATCAGTGTGATAATGCAGATCACTACATACACTTAGCTTTTAAAAGGCTATCATTACTGGAAATGACTTAGAACCGTTAATGACTAGTAACTAATATTAAGGTGACAATAATGACTAAGCAGATTTTTTATAGCTATTTTTACAAATAATTGATGGGAATGCATGCACTGAGATTGAGGGGCAGATTATTATTTTTTCCTGCAACCCAGTGTCGCAACCAAAGAGACTGCCCTTTGTGAATGTGTTAGAGAGCACAGCGCCATATCTGTTCAAATATGGTGCTATTTTCCTCACTTCCTGTGCTGGTGCACTTAAGTTTGGCATGTGCCAATGCACACACCCTTGCACTTTGGTGCAAAGGTGTGTGAATTCTGTAAAGCAGAGGTTTTAGTTTTAAATCTATTTTATTGAAAGAACACCATCAGCGATACAAAAGCTTAGTGCCTACAACCCAGTGGGCCGGCTTGCTGCTACACAATGATATCAACAAGGCAAAGCTAAACGAAAGTCAGAGCTTACATTCCCAACTCTAAACACAGCATGCCGCCTACAACCCATCCGGGCCGGCCGCGTCTGAAGAAAGGGGAATGGACTGGCAAATAAGTTTAGCAGCCGACGAACAAGACACTCAGGATGCCCTGCATCCCTGTCCCCAAGGTGTGCCCCACTAAGGTCTATAAGTTCCAGTATGCGCTCCGTATATCGGTGTGAATCTTTCTTGAATTTCAAAAGAAACAGCACACTCAAAGCAATCCTGACCGGGTATGCTATCTCAACCATACATGCATAGGGTATGCAACTACACAAGTCAATGTAGAAATGCATGTCCACACCTGGGCATGCACCTGCCGCTAGTTAACCACCCCAATGCGAAACAAAGGCTAATATACCCCTAAAAGAAAAGAAACCCTACCCCCCTCAATCCCCCCCGTTCCATGTCCACTCTCCAGCTTCCCTGGACCCCCTAATGTGGCTCCCTCACTCCTCCGTCTCTGATGTGTCCGCTAGGCGTAATAAACGTAGGTAACGTGGGCAGGTGACTTCTCGGAATTCAGTGCCAAAAGAGCTAGAAATGGCTGCCACAACTCCCGATACTTGGCACCCTCACCCGCCATGGTCAACGTAAGTTTCTCCATTCCAAGGACGTACCACAAACGGTACAGCCAACCCGTGAAGGTCGGGACGGTGGGGGAACGCCAGTGAATAAGAATGTTCTGTATCGCCGACCCCAGCGCTATTGCTATTTGCCGATCCCTGCGTGATCGAAGCGGGTACGTTGAGGGGTTGGGAAGACCAAGCAAGATGTACACTGGGAATCGAGGCAGCACAGAGTTAAAATGTTTATCTACCTCATCAAGAACCTGCGTCCAATAAGGCTGAATGTGTTCACACTGCCACAACAAGTGCGTCAATGTACCTATATGATCACACCTTCTCCAACACCACGCCTCCCTCGTGTGGTCCATTGAATGTTGACGTTCTGGAGTGCAATACCAATATGTTACCACCTTCGTGAGAGTCTTGGTTAGCCCCATATGGTAAGCCGAGTGCCGGGCCCTATAGTAGATACCCTCCCACTCCCTGTGGCTGCGTGTCCTGCCTTGCTCCCTCTCCCAGCGCGCCCTACTATGGTTGTGGATGTGTGCAAATCTGACCTGGAGCATTCTATATAAGTCCGAGATTAATTGTTTGTCCGACGTGCGTGTAAGAAGCCATCGCTAAAAAGGGGAGAAGAGTCTGTCAGCCGCCGGGCGAACTCGCTCTTCCAGCGCCCAATGAAGAGCTTGCAAGTACCAGAGCCTTTCGGTTTCCGGCAGCGCATATTCCTGTTTAAAATGCTGAAAGGGGATAACACCGTCTGCCCCATATAAATGATACAGGAGACGACAATCTGCGGGTTTCCATGCCGCGAAGGCCACCTGGTCCATTCCCGGAGCGAAATCCGGATTGTCCATCAGGGGTGTAAGCGGGGAGGGAAAGGTAGTAAAGTCATGTTTAATATTGGTGCGGTCCCACACCTCGAGAGGAACACGGGTTATAAATGAGGCATACAGATTGGGGGGGCTATGTTGCCTGCGGAGGAAAGGGATCTCCTGCAGGGGCCGAGCAGCTACTGCTTGGTCTTGAAACAACCAATGCCTCTCCGATTCCCAACGACTCCACTCAACCAAGTATCGTAATTGAGCTGCCTGGTAGTACAGCTGTAGATCTGGAATTCCCAAACCACCTCCCTCCGGGGACAGAACCGACAGCAACCGCTTCATGCGCGGCTTCCAACCATGCCATATAAACTAGGCAAGTTCAGACTGGGTCTGCTGTATCCAGCCCGCGGGTGGGCGTAAAGGAATAGTACGAAAGAGATAGAGAATTTGAGGCAAGATGGTCATCTTAACCGCCGCAATTTTCCCCAGCCACGAGGGGGGGCTATATTTCCATTGACCAAGTTCCCGGCGAATCTTCCGGCGAAGGGAAGCATAATTGGTATTAACAACTTGCGGGAGAGTGGGTGCCAACTTAATCCCCAAATAGGGAATCATGTCAGAAGCCCACTGAATGGGCAGCAAACCCTGAAGATATTCCCGTGTGGATCTTAACAGGGAGAGGTCAAGGGCAAATGATTTGTCGGCATTGACCTTAAACCCCGCAACTCGCGCAAAAGAGTCCAACTCCGCAAGGCAAGCTGGTAACGCCGTGCGCGGGCTGGATAACGAGATCAACACATCATCTGCGTACAGACTGATGGTGTGGACATATCCCCCGAACCGGATTCCGGAGATCGCTGAATTTTGCCTAATCCGCTGGGCGAGAGGTTCCATGTAGACGGCGAAAAGGAGGGGTGACAGAGGGCACCCCTGTCGGGTACCCCTCCCTATCGGGAAGCTAGTGGACGTGTAGCCATTCACCCGGACAGAAGCAGACGGGAACGTATAACAATTAAATATGTGGGTGCGGAATTTCTCCCCCAGGCCCATACGTTGCAAGATACGCTCTAAATATGGCCAATGAACGCGTTCAAATGCCTTCTCCGCATCGATGGTGAGGAGCAGATACTCTCCCTCCATGCGAGAGACCTTCTCGATTAAATGGCGAGCACGTTTCGTATTGTCTGATGTTTGGCACTCCGGAATAAAACCCGCCTGATCCGGGTCAATAACCCGGGCATGTGAGGTGCGAGACGGTGAGCCAAAATCCCTGTGTACAATTTAAGATCTACGTTTAGAAGGGAAATGGGACGATACGCACCACACTGAGTCTTATCCTTCCCCGGCTTAGGGATTACTGCTATGGAAGCCTCTAAGAGATCCTGAGGAATCGCCCCGGGTTTGGAAAAGGAATTAAAGAGTCGGGTGAGGAGAGGTGCGAGCTGGGCACAAAACTTTTTATAGAAGATGGCTGGGAAGCCATACGGTCCGGGGGCCTTTGCAAGCTTCAACCGTGCTATGGCAGCAATTACCTCCTCTACCTGTATTTCCTTATCTAAGAGATCGGCCTGTGCCTGAGTCAAGGCTGGGAGAGTGACGGAGTCCAAAAAGACCGCCCCCTCCGTCTCGTCCAATGGAGAGGCGGTATAAAGCGTGGCATACAAATCGCGGAACACCTCCGCAATGGCACCGTCCTCTGAGACTCGTGTGCCATCGTCTCTGTAGATCTCGCGAACCCCCTGTTTCTGTCGAACTTCACGGTGCTTGTGAGCAAGAAGGCGCCCGAACCTACCGCCCCCCGGTATAGTAGGCGTGTTTCAACCTCAGGGCCGCAAACTCCGCCCTATCCTGATCCAGGGCTGCCAGTTGTTGGCGCATCGCTTTCAGCTGACGCCACACACGGGGAGCTCCTGTTCTCTGATGCATCTGCTCCAGCTCTCTTGCCCGGCGCGTGAGGTCATCCCGCTTACGCCTGCGCTCTACATTGTCTGCCGCCGATATGGCAATAAACTCTCCTCGGAGGACTGCCTTTAGCGCCGCCCACTGGGTAACCAGAGTCGTGTCAGTGTTAGTGTTATGTGACAGGAAATCAGTAATGGAACCTTGTATGTGTGTAACCACATCTGCTCTGTGTAGGAGAGTGTCTCTAAGGCGCCATATCCTAGCCGGCTTCGACAAGGGTGGAAGGGTGAAAGTAGCAACCACCGGTGCATGATCGGAGAGTGAGGCAACCCCTATCTCAGTTCCCGTCGCCATCTCTCGAACTGAGGTAGACACCAAAAAATAATCCAGTCTGGCATAAGTCTAGTGGGCGTGTGAGTAGCAAGAGTACTCCCGGCCCTGCGGGTGGAGGCTACGCCACAGATCACAAAGTCCCAGATCGCGCAATCTTCCCATCCCCAGTGCCGAGAGCGCTCCGGCTTGGTGCGTCCGCTGACAGGATCTGTCCAATGTATTATCAAAAACAAGATTCAAATCCTCCCCAATGATAATATGGCGGTCTGCCATTGCCGTGATGTCCATCAGGGCGGAGTGGAGAAATTGTTCCTGACCCTCATTTGGACCTTATACGGAGCCTACGGTAAAAGTCATGGTTCCCAGGGTGAGTCTGTAAGCCAGTAACCGACCCCTGATTTCTGCCTCCTTCCACAGGACCTCCCCCTTAAATCGCTGCGCGACCAGTATCGCCACCCCCGCTGCCTTGGTAGGGCCGGAGGAAAAGAATCGCACCGGGAATTTCCGTGATGGGAGACGGTGGCAGTCCCTAGCTAATAGGTGCGTCTCCTGCAAGAGGCATAGATCGGCTTGGGAGTTTTCAAGACATGATAAGACCGCCCTACGCTTAAAGGGGTTATTAAGACCCCGAACATTGAGAGTTAGGATTTTAAGTGTGTGAGCCGGCATTTATGGTATCTCAAGGAACCAAACTGCCCCATCGAAGCCCCTATGACTGCCCAACGGGGATGTAGAGTGAGGAGTCTGCATGCATGACATCATCTGACGGAGCCTCAGTAACACCCCCCCCGATGGTGGACATGGAACCCCGAATCCCCCCCAACCCAGACCCCAATCCAATATTTAAAAAAAACCCAACCAAGAAGAAAACTGTGTCGCAACCCATTGTCCTCCACCTCCCAGTGAATGGAAGGATGACATCATGGAGTAAGTAGCCTGCGGTGGGTCTTCCCCCGCCAACGACCCGGGTAGAAAACTTTAAACTAGCCCGACCCTCGCTGCTGCCGGGGTCAGCAAGGGCGGGAGCCGTTCAGTTCCGCGGATGCTGACTCCAGAGCTGCCTGCTGGCCTTTGAGTATGTCTGCCACTGGGGGTTTCCTGGGACGCCGTCGACAGCCCTGCTGGCGCCACTTGGGCCATAAATCACCAGCCTCCCATGAGGGACTGTCGTACTCGCTGTCACCTGCTGGTATCTCCACGCCCAGCAGCCATCCCGCTTATGCCAAGGAACGCAATTGATAAAGCGTATTGTCAATCCGAAACACCAAGCGGAATGGGTGACCCCAGCTGTAAGGAATCTTGCGTTGCTGGAGATGCGCGGTAATTGGCTTGAAGGTCTTGCGTTTGTGCAGGGTGAGAGCGGGGAGGTCCTGAATCAAAACCGGCCGTTGGTCGCGGAACAAAACCGGTTGCATCTGGCGGGCCTTTCTCATTATATCTTCTTTGGTGCGGTACTCTTGAACGCACACTAATATGTCCGGTGGCGGGGCGGATGGCGCCCGCGGGGGCCCCACTCTGTGTGCTCGATCAATCCGCAGCTCCGTCTCGAGTGGCCGGCCCAAGATATGATTAAAGAGATCTCTTGTATACCTAAATTGGTCCGTCGAGTCGTCGTCCATCCTTACTCCGCGGATCCGTATATTGTGGCACCGGGACCGGTTCTCCAGGTCCTCCACGTGCGTTTGGAGGTCTACCTGCTGGTCGTGGATCCAGAGAATTTCCTGCTGTAGCGCTGCCAGCTCCGTGTCCTGGCCGTCGCTTTTGCCCTCCAGCTCGGCCACTCTTTCCCCCACGCTGTCCACATCTCTGCGAACCTCCCTGAGTTCTGCCGTGAACTCCCACTTGAGGGTGTGGATATCTTCCCTCAGGCCTGCAAACATGTACTCCAGGAAGGCCTTGGTAATCGGTTCTGCGCCCTCACTCTTCGCTGCTGCTGGGCGCACACCGCCGGTCGCCATGTCTTCCGCGTGCTGTGCCGCCTGCACCTTCGCAAACCGGTCCTTCAGAGTTTTGTCTTTACACACCTTAGGTGGTACCATAGCATGTTGCGCTCTGGGCCAAGAGGAGCTCCAGACGTCAGGACCTCCCTCCCTCCTGTTCTCCCCGCTAGCTCAAAAGTTCAAGATCGGAGCATCTGGCATAGGCTCCACGCCCCGCAGGAGCGTCCGCCACACCCCGCCTGTCCCAGTCTCTTCTGCGCGATCTCGCACCCCACTTCCGCCAAAACAGCGCAGCTGTGTTACATGTACTGTCCCCCCAGCTCACCCACCGGACCTCCAGCCGATGCAATGGGGGTGCCCCTCTTCTCAGACCTTCGCCCATGAGCCGCCCGCCTCCGGGGCGTCGCACCCTCTGATCCACTCCGGGTTACGGGCAAATGGCAGGGGAGTAGAGAGCCGGCCCTCCGCCAGTCTGTCCTGTAATGCGTACGTGCCTCCCCTAGCACCGCCAAGTCCAAAGCCCTCGGAAAGCATGCAAGGCTTAGTGCGAGGCACTCCCCCCCCCCCCCTCCTCGGGCGGCGTCACCACTGCGCCCAGTAAATTACCAAAGTCCAGCCATGCCAGGCCTCCACTCCTGTGCCCGCCGCAGCCGTGAACCCCCCTTCTGTGATCTGGGCAGCACGCAATATGTCCTCCTCAGTCGCCGGGGGTGCCACGTTAGCGTTCAGGAGAGGAGAGGCAAGCACACCACCACCTCGCTCAGCCTGCTACTGTCCCAAGAGAGCCAGGGATCGCGACGGGCAAAGCGCACCAGGGGTTCCCCCCACCGATGTCCAGTCCAGGAAGGGACCCTCCCAGCAATGCCAAAATCTCCTCACCATCCACTCCGGCGCTGCTTCAATCACCCAACAACCAGGCCTCGGGGGGTCTTCAGACCGCCATTTCCCTCCAGCGCGCCAATATGGCGGTCAGCGCAGGGCAGCCGTCGGTAGCCACCTCCTCCGTGGCACCCCAGCGATCCGCCGGCAGTGTCTCCCTCGCAGTCCAGAGGGACCCCTGCTCCTACCAGTCTGCCGGGCTCTCCACTGTCCGACTCCGTATGGGCCTCCGATCTCCTCTGCCCAAGTGCCGCCCGCTGTTAACCCCCACAGGCCTGCCAGTCCGTGGGGACCCGGGCTCCAGCCAGACCTCTACCGGGCCCCCAGCTCACCATCCACTGCTCTCCGTGTTCGGCTCTCCCGTTGCGACGGCCTCGCCGCCCGCGGGGTCTTCCGGGGGCCGGGCCTACTCTGAACCCGCTGAGGCACTCCTGGATCGGGCCGCCGCCCAGACTCTGCCCCTCAGCCTGTGAACTGGGCAGTCCGCTGTCTCTCCGCGATGTACGCTACTGTGCTCCCGTCACTCGCGCCTGCACCCAGGAGGCCAACGTCGCGCCGGGCGACCGCCACCTCCAGCAGTTGGGCAGGCGCGCAGTCTGTCCCACAGGCCTCACGATGGGCGGACGCTCCACTTTAGGCCTCGCCACACTCCGCCGCCAGTTCGTCGCCGCCAATCCCTCGGGGAGCTCTCTCGATCTCCTTCGCTGCCCCCCGCTGACAACTCTGCTATTCCCGGTCCCAACCTGCTTCACAGCGAGGGTCAGCAAGCTCTCTGACTAACCTAAGGCCGGTGCTTCGACAGGCCGTCGGCGGGAGCTCCGACACTACACGTCTGCTCTCACTGCCATCTTGGCCACGCCCTAAAAAGCAGAGGTTTTATACTGAAAAGGGTCCTTTTTAGTACAACAATTATGCTTAAAGATTTTTTCCCTCTTTATATGGAAAAATGTAGAGAGCTTTCAAACAGTAACACCTGTCCTGAGGTAGTGTACAATTTTGGCACAAATCTGTCAACCAATGTTAGTAGATGGGGATTTCCTTCAAAGCCCAGGGAGGGTTTCATGTGAATGCCCATGTACTACCCATGATATGACCTTTTGACCAAAGTAGCCAATAGGGCTACTTTGCATTACTTATGGCAACTTTCCAATTATATTTGTGATTTGACTTGGAAAATATACACCACCAGACCTCTTTGCACTGGGTTTGCCTTGCAAAAGTAATGGGCATCCTGCACAAAGTGTTAGTACATCTGGAGAGCAAAGTGCTAGAACACATGACTTTGTCAATGATCTTAAATGGGTTAAATAATGTGGTACAATAGGTCATAGTGGCATCTTGACTCGCATCCTATAATTCAGCAGTTAGCACAGGTCTAGACAGAAAACAGGACAATGGTAACTGTGACAATTTGGGTTACTGGTTGACTAAGGTGTGTGCTGTGGTCCAGCAGCAATCACAATCCTTATCAGGGTAAGGCACAAGCATACCCCAAATCAACCTGTACTCAACCCTCTGGTTGCTTGGCACAGAGCAGTCAGACTTAACTTAGAGGTACTGTGTAAAGTATTTGTGCAACACTTCAAACAGTAAAACAGTGAAATGATGATACAAAAATTATCTCACAACAGGTTAGCCAATTAGAGTCTAATTTAATAAATAAAACAAGACCAAAATGACAAAAATCCAATCAGTAGAACCAGAGTTACGACTTTTTAAAGAATAAACTGAAAAATAGCGCCTAACAGCACGAAGTGCCAACAGTGGCTATCTGGGGGCGCTGGACCGGGTCAAAGTCAAATGTTCATGACAACTGCAATTTAGTCGGATACAGTTCTAGATTTGTTCTGCTGAAGGTTTACCTTCTCAAGTTTTGTGCCAAAATTCTCGTTCGTGTGGGGGAGGGTCATGTAGAGCAAGGAGAGCGTTGCAGCCGTGAGTCAGGGTGGTGCGTAAAGCAGACCAGGTGTCACAGCCGATGGTTGCTGTGCTAAGAGACAGACTGGTGGCAGCTCGCACTGTATTTCGGTCTGAGCAGCACGGTCTTGGTGTGAACGGGCCTGTTTGCGGTCACAAAAAGCCTAAAGCTTGATTTCAAGAGTCTGTGAGTCACAACAAGGGCCCAGGACCTGAGAGGCACCCCTTGGAGGTCAGGAACTCGTTGAAGACAGGCCCAGGAGCTGTTGCAGAGCCTTTTATATTACTGAGGCTCAGATCAGGAGACCAGAAGACTAGCCCTTTGAGTCACTGTGGGGTTCTGGGTTCAAAGTAAGGTTGCCGGTCCAGTTCTTCTTCCCCAGGCAAGAGTGCAGCAGGTAGCAGGTCAGCACAGCAGGGCAGCAGTTCCTTCAGAGCAGCACTCCAGCAGTGTGGCAGTTCTTGTAGCAGCACAACAGTCCTTTCTGGAGGAGTAGTCACAGGTCTAGAAATGTATACTGAAGTGGTGGTGTCTGAGCTCCTTCTTTTATACACAGTTGTGCCTTTGAAGTAGGGAGAAGCTTCTAGAGGCATGACTTTGAAGTGCTCAGAAGCTGTGTCTTCCTGGCTCTGGCTCCAGACTAACTACAGGGGGTATGTAACCCTTTGTTTTGAGGCATGACACAGTTTATTCAGGTGTAAGTGGGGCTGTGCCCAGCTTCTTCCTCCCGTCTTGCCAGTGATGGCCCATCCAGTTACACCTAAGCTCCAATTATGTGCGGCTGTCTGGGAGGAATACACCAAGCCGAACTGTCACCCACACTCAGTCATGTGACCAGAAACTGGCTGCAGATACCAATTGTCTAAGTCAAGAAAATGCCAACTTTTTTAAAGGGGTGTTTTCAGAATTGCAATTTAAATTCAACATCACCATACGTTAGGATTATAAATTGTGATTCCAGCGACACGAATCATGAACTGGTTATCTCTTCCCATTTGGAAATTACACTTATAAAATGAAATACGATAACTCCATTGTCATCCTATGGGAGAGATAAGCCTTGCAGTATTGAAAAAACGTGTTTTAAAGTTTTTCACTACCAGGACATGTAAAACTTAAAAGTATGTGTCCTTCTTTTTAAATACAATTTACCCTGGTGACATATATGTATTAAAACATATTTTTATTATTGTTTAAGGTACTACTTAAGTGAGGGGCACAATCAGTGCTGCAAGCCCACTAGTAGCATGTAATAAACAGGGCCTGGTCATTTGTAGTGCACTCTACTAGGGACCTATAAGTAAATTAAATATGCTAATTGGGTATAAGCCAGTGTTACCATGTGTTATGCAAACAGCACAGGCACATTGGCACTGGTTAGTAGTGTTAAATTGTGCAGAGTCATAAGGCCAGCAGAAATGTTGTCACCAAAAACAGGAGGTCCGAAGGCAAAAAGTTAGGAGAAGACCATGCCAAGGATGCCAACTCTAACAGTAATCATAAAACAAATCTCCATTGATGATGCAAAAGGCCCTGTACTTTTTAAAGCTATTAAGGAATAATTAAATGAGTTCACAAGGAATAATAAAAAGGGCAGGTTGATTCACACTGATTGTTAAGGACACAATAGGGTGTTCCCAGGAAACAATGAACTACCAAGGTGACAAGACAACCTAAAGGGTGAAAATGAGCACAGAAGCATATATCAAAGAGCACCACCTCATTTGAATGGAAAAGTAAGAAAGACTTTGGACCAAAATCCTGTTACTGTATAGTGACCTCCACTCTTATAGGGAGTTGCATTAACCTCCATGGTGCATCTGAAGTTTTGGTATATTTGCCTTTGCCTTAGAAGGAGAGTGAGACTTCATAGGAACACTAGGGTAAGTAGTCCCATATGAAGTGTTGAAGACTTCTTTTAGAACTCAGAGTCACATGAGAGCAAAAGAGATAGATAGGAAACGCAGAACAGACAAACTCTCATAAATATTGATACCACACATTTTTTAATCAAGCCTCATATATAGCGAGCGAAACCAGTAATTGCAGTCATCGAGGTCAACGGCACACATAGGGTAGTGATTGCTCTGGCAATGCAGGGACAGGTCAGTGATGGAGTGCCACTGGTGCAAGCCTCCATCAGCATATTCATTAAAGGAGCACACTCAATTCATCTATGAGAAACCTTTTGACAGATGCTTAAATCAAATGTAGTGATGCAGAGGCAAAACATTATCCCTGCAAAGCTGAGAAGGAAGCACATACTGTACGATTCATTTATTAGGATTTTTTTTTATAATGTCACATTTGTTACCTTGCAGGCACTTCAGAGCACTTTGTTCAACAATTATGCTTCCAACGTGCTGATTCCTCTGATTTGAAATACAGACTCAGCTGGGGGTGGTAAATGTGAGGTGCAATCTAGATATAGTCAGTTCAGCTTCTGCCGTGTGTATGAATTGTACCTTATATCAAAGGCAGAAAAATAACTGTTTCACAGGATATTGGTGGGTGAAGTAATACTAGGTACAAGATGCAGAATGTTGTGGATGGTGTTGGAGTAAGAAGATCATTTGATCCTCACCCTGACATGTGTGAGGCTAAGTCAATCGAAGGCTCTCGGAAGAACACCACACCTCAAGCAATTGAGTTCTACAAGATAGTCTGTTCTTCACAAAAACTGACTTTCAACAGAACAGCCATAAAAAGGATCAGCACTTAGCCTACCATTTGAATTAGAGAGTAATTACTTCAATTTGTAAAGTGCGAAATACCGACACAATCATATCTTGATGCTTGGATACCGCAAATTTGAATGGTTGTGAGTATGCTTCAACTCAGCTTTGTGCTGAAAGTGGTAGATCCATGACGTTTTGCAGAGATGTCTGTACCTGGGAAGAAGAAAGAAGCTTGCTTTCCTGAGCACCAACAAGCAGTGACCATTCTTGCAAGTTCTCAGGAGCATAGAACCAACAGTCGGTAAGTATTATTCACAATTCACAGTGAAAATCTTTCTATTATTATCAGTTTCGGGAAGTAATATTGCATACCTTAAATTCCAAAGGAATTTGGTTAGAAGACTAATATTGGTACATAGCTACCCTCAACAAGGTGCTCACAGGGTATTTGGGACAAAGAAGAAGGTCCAGAGAGATTGCTGAAGAAAAAAAAAGTATCAAAATTCTGAGTCCAACCTTTTTGGCATAAACTGCACCAAGAAAAGGAACATCTGTACCAAGCAGCAAAGCTGCATCTTTATGTAGGAGACTTACATAGTCTACACCACTAAGTTAATCTGACTGAAGGCAAGCAATAGAGGCCACCGTGACTTTCCAAGAAATGTGTTGGTTCAGTGGGGCCACCGGCTTAAGTTCTGTAGCTGCAAGGGCTGGGGAAACTTTTTGAACGCCAGTCTGCCTGCTGGAGGAGGCCAAGTCCTATTAAGGGAGTTTAACTCCCAAAGACCCAAAATCTGGGCAGGAATGGAATAAAGGTAGTCCAAAGTATACAGAACCTCCTGGGTGTCCTACATTCTCTCGTACCTTCGAGTGGTGAATGAGGCCTGTGAATGTTCCATAATGTCGACATGCGTATGGCCAAGTTAAAATTTCCAACATGTTGGGTGGCTCACCACAATGCTAGTTAGGTATGTCCCTGTGTTTAATGTGCATCCTCTGAAATAGCACCCATCCCAGAAGAGCTTCATTCTCTAAGACGAGGAGCACCAGCAATAAGCGCTGTTTGTGTCTGAGGGATCGCAGATCCCTTCTTCAGTGTTGCACTTATTTCTGTTTTCGTGGACTAGATCACCAGTTAACGTTTTGCCTACGCTTCGCGTTGCCTAAATAAGTACATCCAATAGTAGCCCTTGATGTTCATCTCTAATGGATTTCAAAAGTTTAAACGAATGGTCACTATAATTTTTGTAATTCCGCTCCTGTTTAAAATTATGCTAATTTCATTGCATAAGTGCTTTTATTTTTGCATTTTATATTTTCCTTTTCCCTCCCCCCTTATCCTGTTTTCTGCATATAATTGCTAATATTTTAATGTTATATCTCATTATTAAATGCTTTCAGTACATTGTTATTATATTATATTGTGAACCTGCTGTTTTGTTATTTCCTTTTCTCCTTCTTACTGAACTTTACTTTTTTTGTTTTGTTTTTTAAGAAGGGTCACGGCATTTTTGGAACATCTCTTGCCTCAGGGTAGTGCTGGTTTGTGATGTGATTTTTTTAGTGCAGCAATGATGAGAGGCAGCGCCAGTCTTCAGGGCAGGAGACCAAAGGCCTCCATGCATTGCACTCTTGGAAGCAAAACCCTTCTCACCCACGCTTTGACTTTGGCTGCAATACACCTTTTCTTTCCTAAACATATGTACTTCGTGTGTATTTATTTGTGCGACTGTGTGCCTGTGCTGTGTGTGTGTGTTTATGTTAACATGTATATTTGGCTTTATACATCATGTATAAGGGATATATATAAAAAAATCTCGAAACGAAAAAACCCACCAGAAAGACTGACTATTCTGCACTGCTATCCACCCAAGCGCAGACCTCTATCCTGCTGGAGGCGAAAGTCTCCAGCGCAGCCAGAGTAAGTTTATACAAAACATTATGAAATCATTAAAACAGAGAGCTGCGACGTCACCAGCATCTCCAAACTGCTCGGCGAGTTTAAGTAGATAATAATAACCCGGGGCAGTTGAGAAAAAAAAAGTGCCGAGTCTGCTGAGCAGCAAAGATTTACTTTTATAGGCGCGTGAATAAAGTGCCATGCAGTGCCTTTGATAGTTGTTCCAGGCGATGCGTTCCGGTAAAGTGCAAGGTGCTGGTTCAAGACCATTGCTGGACAAGGGGGGCTCTGCCCGGGCATAAATAGCAAAGGCGGCTGGTGCTCCCTCGCAGTCCAGCCCAGCTGCCCGCCACTGCAGGTGCTCCCTCCGAGACTGGACTCCAACCACAAACCAGTGAGTATACCGACCGGAGACCCCTGCTCGCTCCCCGCCGCCCAGAGCCGAGGAGCGTGTAGCATGTAATATGCACTTCAGGGGGATGAATGCATGCATGTTCAAAGGAGATTGCCTTCAGAAATATATATTCCCTGCGTTGTGTAGTGGATTGTACATGTTCTCAAGCGGTTAAATCTCATATTCCGAGAAACAATTCCAGTAGAACAGATTGATGATGTGTTTTTTCTTAGAAAAATGTATTTCAAACGTAAACTAATTCCAGCATGTAGTGTGGAAGCGAACAATGTAACGTTCATTTTCTTAGGACACATGTTGAAATATAATCATTTCAATATGTGGTTCTTGGAAGAGCAGAGGCTGAGTACAAGGCATGTTCACTCGTAAAATGGAAAATATTGCAAAACTCAGAGCTTTGTACAAAGTCTCAAATTTAAATCTGAAAGATTCCACTGACATCACAACTCTGCATGAAACTTTTAAAGAGGTCTGTCAAATATTTGTGTCTGCGTTCATATTTAGAATACAAAAAGTATGAATGGAAATCTTACTTAAAAAATGAATGCAGGTGTGCGAGAAAATGTGTAGCATACAGAGATGTCTGCATCTTAGCAGCGTATCCTTAGGAAAGCACAGGCATGTAAACATCTGCCTGTTCTCGGTACAATCCCGCGCTTCTCCTCTGCATGTCAGGCAGAAAGGATTGAATATTTGCAGGCTGGAGCCCACATCTGTTACATCCATCCTGCTCGTGTGGTTAGCCGGTCACTGTTCTTCTCCTTTCCATGGGCAGGAAAATGGAACAGCTAACGCCCTGCTGCAGGTCCTGTAAAGTCTTCTGGGCTGTCCTCTCAGCAGCTGTGGCCTGTGCCAGCTGCCTGCCCCTGGGCGAGGACTTCCTATGCACAGCCGAGGAGCTGGCCCGGTACAGCATCGTCTTCACAGGGAAATGGAGCCAGGTGGCTTTCCCCAAGCAGTATCCCCTCTTCAGACCCCCAGCTCAATGGTCATCTATGCTCGGTAAGTAAAATGCTTATAAAGTCAATAATAAAGTGTAAAAAATTCAGAATTTGTATACAGACTGTAGTATCCCGCGTAAACCAGGTCTTTGATCCTAGATGAAAAGCCAAATCAGCAGAATTCAATGGAAACATTAAGCATTTCGACATATAAACTCATTTTAACAATATTGGTAGTGTTGGGATCATTGTAAACTGGTATATGAATGATAGAAGTTTAAACAGATTTTACAATTTGTAATGCCTTATAATATTAACATCTACCTCTTAGCAAAAATTAAAATGGGTAGAATGTACTGCCCAACAAGGAATTTACTGCCAAACGTGGAGATTCAAATGAAAATGTTGGCTGCTCTCATGTATTTTTTGTTGACATTATCCCGAACCAATCCCACAGGCGCAACGCACAGCTCTGACTACCACATGTGGCAGAAGGGTGAATACGCCAGCAACGGAGTGCGGGATTTTGCTGAAAAGGGTGAGGCGTGGTCACTCATGAAGGAAATTGAAGCTGCTGGAGAAACAATCCAAAGTGTGCATGGGATCTTCTCCGCGGACCCCATCTCTAGCGGGACAGGGCAGACCTCAGCGGAGCTGGAAGTTCATTCCAGGCACTCGCTGGTAAGTACACTGAGTGGCAGTATGCACATATGGGAGTCGGAGTGAAATTTTCTGGAAAACCTGGAGCACACAAAGTGATCAAGCAGGAGAACCATACACAGGAATTAATTCAAATCATTCTATATATGATACTTTGTCTAGATAACCCTGTAAGTACGTGCTCTAGCCTAACCTTCCATCCCCAAAGTAAAAGTTCTAGGTGAGCCAATCAAAAGCTCAGAAATCCCAGACCCACTGGGAAACGCTGCACTGCATAGGTCTTCATAAGTGTCCTTTGAACTCCTGCCTAAATAAATTGGGGTCCTCTTCTTCATTGGAGGGTAATCCTTGATTCCTCTAGAAAAGCTCTGTCTGTCACTTCCTTCTTGTCACTATGGCTACCCCCGACCCCCTTCCTGTGTCTCTGGTGTGCCTGTCTCTTCAAACCAGCTTTGACTTTTCATGTGTTCTGTGCATTATTGTTTATGTGGTAAGTGGTGAACAATGCTGATAAGCTTTTAGAATTTGGCAACGCTAAAGACCTTCAAATGAGTAACCAAGGCACACCATTAACTAATCCTGAGCTGGTAGAGATCAAGAGTGCACTAATTAGCGTCTCCTAGGGTGTTGTCCCTGTGTGCACATGTTCCTAAACAATTATTGATACATCCGCTGTTGAAGCTAAACTGCTACATTGCACACGTAAAAGTTTTCTGAACTCAAAATGAATTTGGAAGGTGTTATATGTGCTAATCATGATAGAAGAATATATTAAAGCCTTAATAGCAAAGACCTGTCTTATGCAAAACAGAAATAAAACAAACTGTGATATTTATGTGCATGGACTCATTAGCAGGTTCAAAAAGTAAAATGTGTGCAATTCTACAGATGCAAAATGCACTTGTATGTGGCCCAAAGTGCTCAGGCACACTGCATTTGGACATCTACAAGCCGGGTCTGGTGGCTCAGCGGGCTAATACGTCCACTGCAGGGGCTTGTGTTCGACCTCATGGTCACAGGTTCAAATCCTGCTGGGTCTACTCAGCCTTTCATCCATTTGCGGTCGATAAAATGAGTACCGTTGGGTAACAATAAAACATCTGTTATTCAGCGCCAAGATGCCTACAGGTGAACGTGCACTTTACAAATACGCATGTTATGTTATATCAAGCAAAGGTTAAAGTGGCATTATGGTTGGCGCTGCAATAGCCCCTAAAACACAGTTAAAGTGCAGTTATGATTTTGAATTTAAAACTTAAAAATTCACAGAAATTCGCTAGCCATGGTTAGGACCACAATCGCAAAAAAGTCTTCCAAATCATAACTTACACACCAACTTTAATGCTCATGCCCTCACCCTTAAAACGACAGATGCAATTACAAATATTAAATATGTATTGTTATTTACTTACATTTTCCATGTAGGAGTTGTTATTTATTGGTATAAATATTGTGAGGTCATGAGTATTGCATTTGGTGTGCCATTAAAGTTTGTACGACTGTTGGGTAAGTTATGGATTGTGATCCTAAACATTAATTGCAAATGTCACTGGTTTTTCATTTTTAATTTTGAATCATAACTAGTCATGTTTTTCTTTATCAAAGAGCAAAGAACCCCATAGGAATTAATACTGGAGTCCAGGAGACCGGGCTGTCTAGCACTGGACTCCGAGGGGATCACAGCACCCCAAAAATAAACTTTTCTATTAATTTGACCCCAGGGGGTGCCCTCTGGGACCCCCCCTTCCAGGTCCAGGGGGTCAGGGTATCTCTTCCCTGCCCCTTTACACCTCATATTTTTATTTTCAGGACATGAGGACCGAGCCCAAGAGTGCTGTAATGGTGGTTGCAAAAATGGTGTTCGGGGTGTGGCCAGCCAATCAGAATGTGAGCTCCTGCAGGACTTGCAAGAGCCACTTGATCCGCAGGAGCAAGGCAGCCAATGGGAAAAAAGCCCCCTCAGCCAATCGAAGCACTTTTCAAAGTTGCATGCCTGTGAGACTCCTGTGTGCTTTCTGGGTAATGATTTCGTTCTCGGCCAAAAGCGGTGTAATTCTGTTCAAACATTTTGGCTACAGCGCTGTTTAGAAATCCCTATAGAAACTGCTTGAGGGAATTGCATTTTGGGACCACCCCCCGTTTTCTAGACCCCTGCTGTATGATTCATCCTGAAAGTTTCCAGGAAAGAGCTCAGGTTGATGAGCTTTTTGGGGGGGAAAGTGTTGTGAAGATTTGCTAAATGGCACAAAAGTTATTAGCAAAACAAAATAAAAATCCTATGGTAACTAGGTCCTAACTATAACTACACAGTGGTTACTGGCACTGTGTCATGTATGTATATACACAGAATGATACAGGCGCAGTCATTTGGCCATTGGAACTGAGGGAGTTGTGCGATACCTGGTTTCCTGGATTCTGGGACAGCATGGTGCATGCATAGGCCCCCTGAGTGTAAGTTTGTGTCTAGTCTCAGTTAGTGCAGGGAATGTGCCTTGAACTGATCAAACAATTTGGTCACGTGAGCCTTGATCATACAAATGGCCGAGTGTGAGACCAGTGGTTGCACTGCAGGACTGCTTGCTGCACAGACTCAGAGATATGCCTTTGTGCTTGGGGCCGGCCCATATTTTATCAACCACATATGTTGGTAAAGTCAGGGTTACATGTCATATGCATTGGTGGGGCACCAGTGAGTGTGGTGATATCTTCTCACTTTAGTGAACTACCAACCTTGATGCAAGCCCGGTCCCTAATGCAGCCTATTTCCAAGCACTCCAAATGTTTGCATGGAAGGAACTAAAGGCACGTAAACATTGTGAAATATTTTACCATTTACAATTTGTGCACAAGGTTCCAAGATACTATTTAATTTCAATTAAATATCCAAGTTAAGTCTTTTGTACGCTTTAATAAAGGATACTAATAGCAAGCAGTCAAGGCGCTACATTCCTTTAGATTATGCTGCCAGATGTTGATTGCTCATAGCTCAGGGATACGGTGCTATACAAACGGATACACAGGTTTTGTTGACTGCTGTTTTCGAGGATTCTTTGTTTGGTAAGACTCTGGCAGGCATAGCATTCTATTTCCCATGCAGCAGGCCCATCCTTAGTCACATTGGCCACAGCTCTCATGAAGCGTTCCTTGTAACCCCTCTAGGTATCACCTCTTTAAGAGCCCCTGCCTTTTTCACTCCACTTAAAGCACTGAACTTCAAATGCAGGGCAATAGTAAGGGCACAGTCACTCTGTTAGGAAACACAAAAACTATACAAAATATATATTTCTAAAATTTCTGCAGTTCCATTTTACATTTGCGCCGTACTGGAAATAGGGCAACTGACAACCATTGCAGATACAAGGAAACTGTTTGTTCGCATTTTGCGAATTCGCGAAATCCTTTTGTGAGATTTAAACTTTTGTGGGTATAAACACAGGCTGCAGTTGACAACAGTGATATCTTTATTTTTCAATATTCCATTTTTATGCATCGGGTGCCCTACGGCTCATCAGTCAGTTTGTCTTTAGTTTGCAGAGCGGCAGCAGGCTGACATCCTCGCTTCGAGTAACACATTTCAATCATTTTAACAGTAAATTGAAGGTTAAGAGCATTTTCGAGTGCCCTAGAGAAATGTGGAAATGTTTCAAAGCCTTGTTTGTAATGAAAAGGAAAAATTGCTTCTGAATGAGGCACTCACTACTTCAGGACTGAAAAAAATGATTGCGAATTGTGTTCATAAGTGTCCACTTGGTGCACTGTTTGGTTGAGTTGAAGGACTTTGCTCTAGATTTTGACCTTTGAGGCACCAACTACACCCGTACCTGATCCAAAACACCACGCACAGCTCTTTCCACCACAGCTACAGATGTTTCCTCATAATGACAGAGCAGACAATGTGTGGAAGGTAGAGGGAGGCCTCCCTGCTGCTGGCTTTGGTCCTCCCGGCGATGCAAGGCGGTAATCCCCCGATTCCTCAGGGCCTTGGGGACCTCTTTCCTTGGCAAACCCAAACAACCAAGCAACATGTTGATTCCCGAGATTCCCTTACAGTGGGTGTCTCTGGGATTCCTTTTTTCCTGGGGCACAAAACAAGGAACTTAATCCTAAGGAAAGCTATGATCCCCAGTATCTGGGGTGATTTATGGCCTTCTGCTCTTACCTGCACAAGGGGGAGGGGGGAGAGTCACAGGCGGCCAAGATGGCAGCATCTACCGCAACACCACCACTGTCCTTCCCTGCCGTGCCATGTTATACTCCAGCATCCAGTACCGTAACCTCGTTTTGATTAGGGGGGGAGGGTGGTTTGAGCACTCTGGTGGCGGCATCTGATTGGTGGTATTACAATCTCAAGGCTCTACTTGTAATTGGTGGCTGGGAGGTGCCTTGGTAGAGGGAGGCCTCTCTATGGAACCTCTTTGGTATTACAGTGGGTCTCAGAATACTGATAAAGATTAACAGACATTTCTGTCTTTGCACTATGCAAGAACCGAAATAAGACATATAAAAATAGCTAGAAGCCAAAAAAACCTTACTGTTTAAGTTGAACTATAGAAGATCATAATAAGAGTTTAGATCTTTTTAGATTTGGAAGTGATAAAATACCCTGACATATGAAAATGAGATAGTAAATGCTATTCAAGAATGATGTGACTCACTTGCCGGCGTCCTTGTTAATCTTGGTAGCAAAATCTATAAGGAACTTTTGGCTCCTGCCAACTAGGTTAATCAATCATCAATACCTTCAATTTTCAATATAATATAAAAAGGTATCGCTAATCAAGTAACTGGCTGAGGACCTTAACATAGCTGTTAACGTTTCTTTTCAAAGATAGAAAGAGAGGAGTTGGCCTAACGGCTAGAGCGGTCAACCACGAATCTGGGGAACTGGGTACGAGTTTCGTTAATGACACTGAGCATCCTGTGATTCTGGGCAAATCATAACGGCTAGGGCGGTCAACCTCGAATCTGGGGAACTGGGTACGAGTCTCGGCAATGACGCTCAACATCCTGTGATTCTGGGCAAATCCCTTAATCTACCCGTGTCTAACACACACAAAAAAATGATTGTGTCCTCATGTAATGCAACTGGTGCTATGTAAAGCGCTCTGATACCCAATTCGGCTCAAGTTCACGCTATATAAACTCTAGAAAAAAAATGACTGCTTTTATAAAATGTCATAATGAAACTCTACAAATACAGCAAGTACGAAGCCTATATGGACTCTCAACTTAATTGTCTAATTATACAGGCAGGCCTGGACAGGCTTTTTATTCCATTGGGCATTTCCCCAGTGGGCTGGAGCCGGTGGAGGCCGGTTTTGAAAGCCCAGGGCCGCTCCTGGTGCCTCTGACACTTCCCCAGCTTACAGAGGTTAATTGAAGCAGGCACAGAGAGGCTTTGGGAGAAAGAGAGTGAAGGTAGATGAAAGTGATCCAAGAGGGAGAGAAGAGAGAGGAGAGAAGGAGAGAGCGAGAGAATGGATGGATGCAAAGAGTGACTGTGGGAGGAGACACAGGGAGTGGAGCTAGTTTGAGCATTTTTGCCAGGGCTGCTTTTGGTTCCCAAGTTCTGCCCATTTCGAAGTGTAGCTAATGAATAATATATGCTATTGTGTCTTTATCAGTTATTTCCTTATAGGGGCCCAAACAGGGCATGCTATGCATGGGGGAGAAATGATTTTATATGAGAGAAAGAAGGAGGCCTGCTACACTGAACCTTTGAGATCTGTCTACAGGAATCTTCCCCTGCTCTCCTTTCGCTCTTTTCCCTCTGGGATTGCGTTCTCTCTACCTTCACTCTCCCTAACCATGCAATTTTTCTGGATTGCCTGGGACGAGTGATGGGAATTCTAGCCCCGCTTTGCAAGGGATTTTCCACTCTTAGGCAAAGCCCAACAATTCTATCTCGGACCTTCTTTCCTCAAAAACCTTGTAACAAGTGGTGTGCCTCAGGGGTCTGATCTTGGGTATCTGGGCGATGTCGATCATAACCAGCATCTGCCTGATCTCGAGTGGGATCTTGAGAGCCTGTGGAGGTGTCGGAACGTTTTGGGCAGATGTGCATGCGTGACAACTGGTTTTAAATAAATGGCGAGAAGACTGAGGTCTTGCTTCCCTGTTGTGCAGCGCTCCTAACAGGGCAATTTACAAAGCCTGGTGGGCTCAGTGACATCTCTAGTGGACTTTATTAGTGGACTTGCTTTCAATCTGTTTGTTAGGGCAGTAGTAAAAACTGCCCACTTAAATCTCTACTGCCTCTCCGAAGTCTGCCCACTGTGAGCATTGGAATAAAGCTGATTACTACTACAGGCCATTGTTCTGTCCTGATTACAATACTGGAGGGCTATCTGTTTGAACATTACTCTGTTGGCCTACTTGTTCACATTACAGACTATAGAATAGGATAATATTAACTCTATAAAAGTGTTTCCATGTTACAACAATGGCAGCAATTAGGATGGTTGACTATTCCTGACCACAACAATTTGAGAGTGGTGTTTGTAATAAGGACATTTATAATGACTCTTGCATCTAATTATTTGATGGAATTGATAAATTGTGTGGCAGATACGTTTAGGGTGCCTTTGCAAAGCAGTGGAATGCCCTCGCAAAGCGTTTTTGAGCTGTCCTGATATTTATAAAGTCAAGTTGCCTTAATGCCAATTGAAATCCTTTTAGACCTAGAGGGCTATCAAATATACTGTAGCTATCCTGACATATTTTTTCGGATTGGAATACGTTTGTCTGGTAAACTGTATACTGTAGCTTAGTGTATTTACGTGGTGGGTGGGCGATTTTTAATGAGTTTTTATTCCCTGATAATTTACATTTTTATAGTGCATGAGCGTGGAGTTTTTGGAAGCAGTTATTTTATTTTTGATTGGGTATTGTGCGCTTTAAGATTTGGGGCATTTTAGTTTTGCGGTTTATTATTGTTCTGGTTCTTTATCTTGAAAGAAGAATGATGTTCTCATAAAAAAATGTATTGAAAGCGAACAACAGTAAAAAAAATCTATTTAGTTACGTGTGCATGCACTTTGAAGACAATTAGATTTGTCCTGTCTGCATTTTATAAATAATAAATGAAACTCTTCTTAACTTCAATAGATTGTAATTTCAAATGCAGCACCCACACCTATGTTACAGGTGTAGAAGTGGCACTTGGGGTGCACTCAAGATAGGTCTATTGGAATATGGTATATGGAAGCATGACATGCGTCACTGATCTGCTTTATAATCCTCCCAGACATCATCATTTTCTAGAAATGAAGCTGTGCCAGCTGTTTGCTCTCATCAGGCACCGAGTAATAAGGCTTTGTAGAGATGGGTTCCAGCTAATAATCCTCAGAGAACATCAAAAAGGCTGACTCCATTTAAATGTCTTAGCATACAATACTGTAGGAAAGTCTCTGATGGCATATTGGCTAACCTTAGTCCTAAACCTATCACAATGAGACCAACTAAATCAAAGGTTTTAAGGAGATTACAAGCATGTGCCCATGTGTCTCAAGCACCCCTGTCCGTAGGAAGCACACTCCAGATTGTAAGTGTAGTCTCAAACAGTTATCATGGGATGGAGCAGGCCTCTTCTGTAGAACACAAGTACAGAAAGCTGGGAGGCAACAGGCCATTACTGGAGTCAATTAGACATAAGATGTGTAGAACAGTAAAGGGAATGCACAGTAGGCTAAAGCTAATACAGAGTGGGACATATGTGGAGGCCACCTGTATGTTACCGGTGCAGCAGGCTTCCCATCTGGTCTTCTGAATTATAGTTGCCCTTTTCTGAGCTAGAGTTATACCTCAGACATTTAGACCTATATTTACTCAAATTTAGCACCAGGTTTGCATCACAATTTATTTTGTGCTGGAAAATAGTACTTAAGTAGTGCTAGTGCTACACTGTGGTATTTGTCTACTATGGGAGCCACATTCCACTGCAATCACCTATGGATTTTGATACAAATTCCTATCACCTAAAAAATATATGTCGGGATTACGTCATAAAAAAGACATCTCCTCGGGGTAGGCATCATTTTTGTTTTCTTGGGACTTTTCTAAGTTTCCATGTGTGCTGTAGTGAGTGTACAGCCCACATACAAAGACAGAAAAGTTTTTCATTATGTCCAAGCAAAGTCATTTGTATAGGAAGCGTACCCTTCCCGTACAAAACCCATGCTTGACATCACACACACCCACCCTTGTACTATGTTACAAGGGTGTGTTTGGCGCCAGGCAGCATACAATGAGCCAGAGCTAGAGGAGGGAACTACAGCACCAAACCTTGGTAGACAAGGGGCTGTTCTGCACTCTCCCATTCAGGCAACACAGAATCATTCGTTGCTCTACTGTGTTGCATGAAAAGTTAGTAAATCAGCCCCTTCATTTTTTCGCACACTTGCCTACACATACACACATATTTGTTGTGTGGTTTCTTCAATTATTACCTGCCCCCCTCTTTCTGTTATGCCCACTGACCATTGTACACTTCTTTCCTTGGCTGTATCTGGAAGTCTTTCGCCTCTTGGTGGATATTGAAACAGGTCTACCAAGAAATTCTAAACACAATTAGTCATGGGTTTCTCTGACCACCTACTGTTGACAATGCCTAAAATGTGGTGCCAGCAACAACAAATCGTAAACATGATTACAGTAAACAGTGAGAGGTGGGTCATTTGGTTCTAAGTGAGCACTGGGTGTTCAATGTACAACACAGCTTTTAGAGTGTCAGGGTCACCCAAGGCCTTCTGTACATTGCCCATTCTTGTTTTTTAATGTTATCTTCTTGTTTATGGTACAGGGCCTTTTAGTAAATGCCCCCACCCTTACAGGTGCTCCCACTATCCACCAATACCACAACACCTCCTTGCATACAAAACAATTTAAATATATGTTTCATTCACTTTAAACATTCGGGCTATTAAGTAGACCAGGAAGGCTATCAGAAGAAATTCTGGTGAGATTGCAAGAAACTAATAGTTTCATATTTTAAATTGCTTTTTTACCCCCCGTGCGCTAGCCCACACACACAAGACACACACACGTGAGATTGCAAGAAACTAATAGTTTCCTATTTTAAACTGCTTTTTCAACCATTGTGCGCTCGCCCCACCCCCCCACACACACTGCTTTCATATGCTTTAAAACTGTCCCCTCTTCTCTCATGCTACTCAATAGACATCTTCCACATGTTTCCTGGACCACTAATGGTACAGTGAACAGCAACTGAGAATTCCCATACTTTGAGATCTCCATGAAGCAAAATGGGCAACTTTAGCCCAACGGAAGCTCCCCAGAAGCTAAATGTGTGTAGTATCACAGTATACTGCAGGGTGTACACAGTGGTCCATCTCAAGATATCAACTATATGATGACTGTGAGGCAAGCTTTTTATGAGGTTCTTTTGAACTCTAGTTGTCTGCTTTTTGTGGGTTGTTAAGAAAAAGTTTATTTGAGATAGCAGCATCATAGTCTCACACCTTTAAAATAATTAATTTTCCTTAGTTTTCTGCTTCAATGGTACCTTGTCTGTGCCTTCTGTTCTAGCACTGAACCTCCTGTGGGCGATAAACGGTGTTATTTTAAGTGAGACAGACCTACTGGCTTTGTGAAAGGGTCAAAACACCCAAATATAAAAAGCAGGGTGACTATTGGCTTAATCAAGAGGCCAGCCAATCAACATATATAATGCAGACCTAATGGCTATGTCAACAAGACCCCAATACCTATAATCAAATGTATATTTTTTATAAATATGCACACTGCAGTGTCAAATAAAAGTGATTAATACAACATGTTACCAATAAAGAAAAACATTCAAAATAACAGTGAGTCTTTCTTAAAACAAATTCAGGCCATAAAGTGCAGCCCTAGAACCAACCACAAGTGATCCCTGCACACCAGCTGAAGAACATACAGTACTTTAAAAAATATGGTAAGTTCTCTTGGGGTCGTGGAATTAATGACTCAGGGGACTTACTTTGTTTTTTATTTTGCTGGGGGCTGCTATATTCCATGTAGTCCTCCGGAAAATTAAAAAAAAATACTTGGTGGGCCATTTCCTTTCTGGGGGCACAACCAGGATCCAAATATATGCAAAAAAGACCTCGAAGGGCATGAGAGGGTGCTCCTCACAGGAGCAGTGAATAATAAATGTATATAGAAATATAAAGTACCGTTATAGCTAAAATGAGTTTAAAATGAATGCTTTTTAAGCATTCGTTTTTAACTTATTTTAACACCCAAATATAACTTTACTTTAACATTTGCTTTTTCTGTGAATATCTAGGGTTTTTTCTTAATGTAAGCTAAGATCTTATTGCCATACCTAGCTATAATAGCACTTTAACATTTATTCATGTTAAGGAAGCTAATATTACCAATACCAGGCTATAATCTCTTTTCATTAATTACTAAGGCTTTTTGTAAATATTCAGCCAACGCCTCCACTGCGCACAGCCTTCTGTAATTTACAACTGGGGGTTGGCACAGGCATACCCCTTCCTTGTGGCCAACCCACGGTAGCCTGCCCTCCGTGGTCATCTTGCTGTCCTGCCCCTCTTGCCATTGCCCTCCATTTGTGTGCATGCTCCTGCCCCTTCTTGCCTGCCCTCTATGGTCCATTGTGTTGCCCATGTCCACCTGCCTTCAGTGGTAAACTTCCTACCCCTGCCCACCACCCCCTGCCCTCTGTTCTTGAAATGCATGCCATTGTCACCCCTCCTGCTCTCCATGGTCCATTGTGCTGACCCTGCTCATGCAGGTCTGTTCGCTGTGGTTAAATTACTGCCCCTCCCCCCTTGTGCCTGCCTGTCATCCGTCCCCCATCTCGATGCCCTTATTCCATTCCGTAAGCCCTCAGTGCACAGCTTAATGCCCTTGCCAACCGGCCAGCTTGCTGTCCCTGCTCCTGCCCCACTCCTCCCTGGCAGTGGTTCTCAGTGTACAGACCCCTGCCTCCTCCCTCCTGTTCCCATGGTTGGTTGCGCTGGCCCTGCAGTTCTTTCCTCCATGGTCCACTTGCTGCCCCTAACCCCCTCCTGCCTGCCATCGATTGTCCAAATTTGTCTCTGCCCCTCCCTCCTGCCCATGTGGTCACTTCCCCTCCCGCTTGCCCTCCATGCTTACCTTGCTGCCCATACCTACGTCCTCCGTGTGATGTGTTGTTAAAGTCCATGTCACAGCCCTCTCATTCCTGCCCTTCACGGTCTGTATGCTGCCCCTGCCCTGCTCCCTTTCATTGTCTCTATGCATGCCCTCTCCCTCCTGCCCTACATGATGCCATGTGTTGTTCGAGTCCATGTCACTGCGCTCTAACTCCTGCCCTGCCCTCTTGCCCCAGTGGTTAGCTGGTTGTCCCTACCCTCTTCTCCTGCCCTCGGATGTCTGAGTCCATGCTTCTTCCCTCTCACCCCAGTCCTGAGCAGCCCAATGTACTGCCAATGCCCCTCCTGCCTGCCCTTCCTGGTTAGTTTGCTGCCCCTGCCCTGCTCCCCTTCATTGTCCCCGTATGCATGCCCCTGCCCCCTTCCTCCTGTACTCCATGGTCCATTGAGCTCCAGCATCCCCTCCTGCCTGCTCTGTGCAGTCTGGTGTGCTGCCATTGCCCCTCCCACCTGCCCTGCATGGTCAGGTTACTGCCCCTGACCCCTCCACCCTACCTTCCCTTGTCTGAGTCCATGCTCTTATCACTTGCCTCCGGCCCTCCATGGTCAGTTGTGCTGCCACTACCCCTCCTACCTGACCTCCAACTTCCTCGCCTGCCTGTCCTTCACGGTCAGCTTGCCTCATCCCCTGCTCCCCCTGTTGGCTTAGTACAGCTGCTACCTTCTCTCTACTTCCCTTCAAGGTCCTTTGTGCATACCCCAGCCCCTCTCCCTCTTGCCCACCATTCTATATTGTGTTTCCATTAACGCTCCTGCCTAAAATACATGGTGTGTTGTGCTGCCTCTGCCTCTGCTCCTCCCACCTACCCTGCGTAGTCAGCTTGCTGCTGTGTATGTGCCTCTGCCCCCTTCCTCATGCACTTCATGGCTCGTTGAGCTGCTGCTACCCCTCCTGCCTGCCCTGTAAGGTCTGTTGTTATACTACTGCCGCTCCCGCGCCTCCCTGTATGGTCAGCTTGCTGCCCCCTGTCTAGAAGTGGACGGAGTTCGCGGGGTTTCACTCCGTGGACTTATTAAAAAAACTCCACCAAATTCCCATGAGTTGCACATGTGGAACATCTTATAAAAAAAGAAACAAACATGCGGGGTGGCGCCTTGCCCTGCCTAATGTAGTGCCTCAAGTCATGGGTGGCCCATAGGCAAGCCGTTAGAGTGATGTCACATCGAAGCTGCAGCAGTCGGTGTCGGACTAGAGTCAAAGGCCGGTCTCTGCTGGAATACGCCAAGCTTGCTGACTGTCCTGTCCTCCCACTGTGTAGAACAAGGGGCGATCTGGGTTTCTGCAGCCCGTAGAAGAGAGCCAGGAGTAAGTAGGATAGTGGACCCCACTCCGGCTGCAGTATAGCAGGGTGAAATGGGTTTCTTTCCTCAGCTCTCAGTCTCAGACTCAAATATCTTGGCAGTGGCACGCGGTTGAAACCCAGTTGCCCTAGTTGGACTTTGTACTCGGAGCTCAGACAGATGGGCCAAAGTCAGAGAGGATGAAGCCAGGCCCCAAACAGACAATCACGCGGAGCACATTAAGAAGAGTGATGCGCTAGGTCAGCTCTAATCTTGTACACTACTGTTCTTACCTGGTGTACTCCGGTAGTCCCTCGCTCCTCCTGTCAGTGTTGCTTGCCTGTCACCACTCACCACAATAATCATACCTGCACTCCGGCTACAAAGCGGAGTCGCCTTTGCCTGCTCTCAGGAAAATGGAGTCTGACCTTGCTTGAGCAGACAGAACGAAGCACTAGATCTCAGAGTTTGAACCGCACTACATGCATGCATGCATAGAAGCACCTCAAATCGGAGCACTGCTGCTTCTGCCTGCAGCCGTTATGGCATCATATCATGTGGTGGTTGACTTGAGAATGACTCACCTGTGCACATAGATGGTGCACAGCTACAGAATTTAATGCAGGGTGGGCGGTGGCGCTGGTAAACTCCTCTCTGCTGCGGTTAACGGATTTTTGCAAAACTCTGCGTTCCAAGTGGAGCGGCAAAACTTTGCCACTCCGTCGGCAGAGCAGAGCCTGCCGCCCATTCATACCCCATACCCCGTCCCCTTCCGCCTGCCCTCCATTGTCCGAGCCTGTGCTCCGACCCCTTCCGTGCTAAACTCCATGCTCTGTTGTATTGCCATTGCCCCTCCCTCCTGCCGTCCATGGTTTGCTATGCTGCCACTCCCTCTTCAGCTTGCTATGCATGGTTGGTTGTGCTGCCATTGCCCCCCCCATCACCCCTGCATGGTCAGCTTGTTGCATCTGCCCCTGTCACCTTTGTCACCCTCACGCCTGCCCTCTGTTGTCCAAGTCCATGCCCTATCCCTTCCCTCCTGCCCTCCATGGTCCATTGGTATGCCCCTGCCCCCTCCCTTCTGTCTTCCATGGTCTGTTATGCAGTCACTGCCCCTCCTGCCAGCATTGCATGGTCAGCTTGCTGCCCTTGTCTCCTTTCCCCCTGCCTCCATTGTCATTTTGCATGCTCCAGCCCACTCCCTCCTACTCTCCATGGTCCATTGTGCTGCCACTTCACCTGCCCTGACTAGTCAACTTGCTGCCCCTGCCCCTTACACGGTCTGTTTTGCTACCACTGCCGGCCCCTCCCACTTGCACTCTGTGGTCTATTGTGCTGCCACTACCCCTGTGCCTGCCATACATGGTCAGCTTGCTGCCTCTGCCACCTCCCTCCTGCTGTCTGCTGTCCAAGTATGTGTCCCTTCCCCATCCCTTCTGCATACATACCACCACTGGGAAAGCAGAAAGATAGAGGGAAAAAAGAATATGGAGGGTCTTTATTTTCCTCATTGACTTGCACTGAAATGGGTATAACAAAAAACACACTGGTCTCTGGTAACAATACTTTTGATGCAAAGAACCAAATGGTGAATATAATTTATTCAAAAGAGTTTGTGAAAACAGCTTCAAGACACATAGCAGCGCAATAAATATTGGTGCAAAACAACCATGCTCGATGCTCTCTTTTGAGGCAATACACTGCAGTGATATATTGTGATCAACAAACACGAAAAAAGCTCGACCCGTTACAGTAAGTTCTCAAAATTTATATACGGTCCATGTTTTTAAAGTTGACAGCATTTTAATCTCAATAAAAATGGCGGCATCATCAGGACTCGGAGGGATACAATAAGCCTAAGAGAGCTGAAACAATAATAGAGAAAGAGTGATCAGAGTGAAGGTAAGAAAACGAAAAGTGAGCCAGTACAAGGCAGTACAATACTCATGAAACTACTTACATTATGAAGGGTAATGCAGTTACTAAATGAAAGAGACCCTGGTGCAAGCTCAAGGACAGGGTGGTCGGGAATGGCCTACATACAAAGAAGGGAAATATGAGCTGCCCCAAACCCTTGTAATAGGTAATACTGACGAAGGAGAAAGTGTGCAGTAGTATGAGAGGCACTGACCCTAGCTGGAAATATGCTGGATACCCAAACTGCAGCGGGAAGCACGTTCCGCTTGTGAGGTCTGGTTCTCAAGGTTGAGAGCCAGATTCCTTCATGGGATTGAATTAGCTCAGAAATGGAGTGCCATCCACGCCCTGATAGAAAGGGACAAAGTCTTTTGTCATTTCTACATCTAAGTTTTTAAGCATAGGACTAGCACAGTGCCATCCATGACAAGCTGTGAAATGACGAAAGCCTTTAACCACTCCAAGCACAGTATCTCAGCTTTGAATTGGTAACATACTACCCTAGCAAGCCTGAAATGAATACAAGCAACTCCTGACACGTGTTTGCTCTCATTAGAGCTCTTTAGAGATGTATAGCTTTGTCCAGACACAAGGGAGCACCCAGTGTAGGTCAAAACAATACTCTTTCAGGCATATAGTGACACATATATTATGCAAAAAAGAAGCAGAGAACTCTGGATAGTTCTTAAGTTTCTCTGGAAAGCAGCTCTTAGGTAGAGCACCCGCAACACCACTGACACTCTAAATTTGCTCACCTCAAACATCTGCTTTTCCATTTAAGTCTTTAAGCATAAGATTAGCCAGTGCCATCCACGCCGCGATGGAAAGGGACAAAGTCTTTTGCTATTTCTACATCAAAGTTTCTAAGCATGGGACTAGCACAGTGCTATCCATGCAGAGCTGTAAAATGACAAAAGCCTTTTACCACTCCAGGCACAGTATTGCAGCTTTGAATTGGTAAAATACCAAATTTAGAGTGTCACTGGTGTTGAGGGTGCTCTATACAGGAGCTGCTTTCCATCTAAACTTGAGAACTACCTCTCTGCTTTTTTCTGCATAATTTGTGGTGGTGAGTGGCCAGTGGGAGGACCAAACTCTTAATTCCTGCTCAGTATATGTCCCACCGAGGTTGCAGGCTCCCACACTGAAATTGCTGGGCCCGTTGCGCCTTGAATTTTCGGAAGGCGGAATGATATTTGGTGGAGACATGAATGATAGTCTCCATTGAGATGGATGTTTTGAGAGGGGCAGCATCGGGGAGGAGGGTGGGCCAACTAGGGTAGTTCCTCCTGGGCATGGGTCTGGGCGACATATGGCGTTACCAACATCCTACAATTAGACAATACACCCACATGGCGGCTGCCCACAGGGGCCTCACCTGCTTAGATTATCTCATTACACAGGCCCACGGCTTGGGGAATTTTAAGAGGGCCACATAAATACAGCAGAGGTGTCCGATCATTCCCCAATGGAGGCAATGCTGGAGGGCCCAACGAGGGACTATACCTTACCCCTGAAGATTGACCGGTGGTATCTTAAAGATAAAAAAATTAAATACACTATGAGAAACTGCACTGAGCTATTCTTTGCAGAAAACGTAGGGTCTGTGGACTCAAAGGTGATGCTATAGGAGGCATTCAAAACAATGATCAGGGGCCATGCCCAGGCCCAACTAGGGGCATTGAAAAAGGAGAAGGAGCTACAATGCCTCGCCCTGGAGAGTAGTATATGGAGCCTGGAGACCCTGGTGGCCGAGGAGTAGGCGACATCATCAGAGTTGAGACACCAGTTAAGGTTGTGCCAGCGAGAGCTGCTAGAGTTATTGGAGAATACTGCCAAGGTGCAGGCTTTAGCTACCCAACACAGACTATATGAGGTGGTAGACAATGCAAATACACTACTGGCATGGTTAGAAAAGAGGAGGACGAGTGGTAGGTGGGTGCCGGGGATAGATGATAGTGCAGGGCGAGGTCTTGAAACCGGAAGGGAGATAGCTGAGGCGTTCACAACCTGTTACGACACACTATGCATATCCCCATCCGAGATGACAGAGTTGGACTGCAAAGACTTTGCACAAGATATAACCTTACCACAATTGGCCACAGATGATAGGGAAATGTTAGAGGGAGATTTGACAGTGGAGGAGATTAATGCTGCTGCACATGCTCTACAAAGCAGTGGAACCTAAAGGTTTTGCTGTAGAATTATTTTAATGAATGCTACATAAAACAGTGGATCACCTCCTCGGTATGTTTAAGGAAGCCAAAACGGAAGATGCCCTACCTCAAGACCAGAGGACGACAGTGATGGTTGTAATCCCCAAAGAGGGCAAGTCCTCATCAGATGGTGGGTCATACAGACCAATTTCCCGACTCAATTAGGAGCTCAAAGTCTTGGCTAAGTCCCTATCCATGCGTTTGTGTGCAGTGATTACCTCCCTAATCCATCTGCTTTAGAGCCATAGAACCAGGTCAGCAGAGCTGCTTTAGAGGGAGAGATCCAGGTCAGCAGAGCTGCTCTAGAGGGAGAGAACCAGGTCAGCAGAGCTGCTCTAGAGCCAGAGAACCATGTCAGCAGAACTGCTTTGGAGCCATAGAACCGGGTCAGCAGAGCTGCTTTAGAGCCAGAGAACCAGGTCAGCAGAGTTGCTCTGTAGCCTAAGAGCTAGATCAGCAGAGCTGCTCTAGAGCCAGAGAACCAGGTCAGCATCAGCAGACCTGCTGTAGAGCCAGAGAAACCAGGTCCGCAGAGCTGCCCTAGCTGACACTGACTGATTGACACTGACTGACACTGATTGACTGACTGACACTGTCTGACACTGTCTGACACTGATTGACACTGATTGACTGAAACTGACTGACTGACAATGACTGACATTGACACTGACTGACTGACACTGACTGACACTGACTTACACTGATTGACTGACACTGATTGACTGACACTGATTGACTGACACTGACTGACTGACTGACACTGACTGACTGACACTGACACTGACTGACTGACTGACACTGACTGGCACTGACTGACTACTCTCTACTACTCTACTACTCACTCTCTACTACTCTCTACTACTCTCTCTCTACTACTCACTCTCTACTACTTACTCTCTACTACTCACTCTCTACTACTCTACTACTCTCTACTACTCACTTTCTACTACTCACTCTCTACTACTCTCTACTACTCACTCTCTACTACTCACTCTCTACTACTCTCTACTACTCACTCTCTACTACTCTCTCTCTACTACTCACTCTCTACTACTCTATACTACTTACTCTACTACTCTCTACTACTCTCTACCACTCACTCTCTACTACTCTACTACTCTCTCTCTACTACTCACTCTCTACTACTCTCTACTACTCACTCTCTACTACTCACTCTCTACTACACACTCTCTACTACTCACTCACTACTACTCTTTACTACTCACTCTCTACTACTCTCTACTACTACTCTCTACTATTTACTCTCTACTACTCACTCTCTACTACTCACTCTCTACTACTACTCTCTACTACTCACTCTCTACTACTCACTCTACTACTCTCTACTACTCTCTACTACTCACTCTACTACTCACTCTCTACTACTCTCATTTTACTACTCACTCTCTACTACTCACTCTACTACTCTCTACTACTCTCTCTACTACTCACTCTCTACTACTCACTCTCTCTCTACTACTCGCTCTCTACTACTCGCTCTCTACTACTCACTCTCTACTACTTGCTCTCTACTACTCTCTACTACTCACTCTCTACTACTCACTCTCTATGACTCTACTACTCTCTACTACTCTCTCTACTACTCTCTGTACTACTCACTCTCTACTACTCGCTCTCTACTACTCTCTACTACTCACTCTACTACTCACTCTCTACTACTCTCTCTACTACTCACTCTCTACTACTCACTCTACTACTCTCTCTCTACTACTCAATCTACTACTTCTCTCTACTACTTACTCTCTACTACTCTCTCTACTACTCTCTACTACTTACTCTCTACTACTCTTGCTCTACTACTCAATCTCTACTACTCTCTACTACTCACTCTCTACTACTCACTCTCTACTACTCTCTACTGCTCACTCTTCACTACTCACTCACTACTACTCGCTCTCTACTACTCTCTACTACTCACTCTACTACTCACTCTCTACTACTCACTCTACTACTCTCTCTCTACTACTCTCTACTACTCACTCTACTACTCACTCTCTACTACTCTCTACTACTCTCGCTCTCTGCTACTCACTCTCTACTACTCACTGTCTGCTACTCACTATCTACTACTCACTCTCTACTACCCTCTACTGCTCACTCTCCACTACTCACTCTCTACTACTCGCTCGCAACTACTCTCCACTACTCACTCTACTACTCACTCTACTACTCTACTACTCTCTCTTACTCTCTCTACTTCTCAATCTCTACTACTCTACTACTCAGTCTCTACTACTCTCTGCTACTCACTCTCTACTACACACACTCTACTTCTTGCTCTCTACTACTCGCTCTCTACTACTCTCTAGTACTCACTGACTGACACTGATTGACTGACACTGACAGACACTGATTGACTGACACTAACTGACTGACCGACACTGACTGACTGACACTGACACTGACTGACTACTCTCTACTACTCTACTACTCACTCTCTACTACTCTCTACTACTCTCTCTCTACTACTCACTCTCTACTACTCACTCTCTACTACTCTCTACTACTCACTCTCTACTACTCTACTACTCTCTACTACTCACTTTCTACTACTCTACTACTCTCTACTACTCACTCTCTACTACTCTACTACTCTCTACTACTCACTCTCTACTACTCACTCTCTACTACTCGCTCTCTACTACTCGCTCTCTACTACTCGCTCTCTACTACTCACTCTCTACTACTCGCTCTCTACTACTCTCTACTACTCACTCTCTACTACTCACTCTCTATGACTCTACTACTCTCTACTACTCTCTCTACTACTCTCTCTACTACTCACTCTCTACTATCACTCTACTACTCTCTGTACTACTCACTCTACTACTAGCTCTCTACTACTCTCCACTACTCACTCTACTACTCACTCTCTACTAATGTACTACTCTCTACTACTCACTCTCTACTACTCTCTACTACTCACTCTCTACTACTCTCTCTCTGCTACTCACTCTCTACTACTCTCTACTACTTCCTCTACTACTCTATACCACTCACTCTCTACTGCTCTCTCTCTACTACTCACTCTCTACTACTCACTCTCTACTACTCACTCTCTACTACTCACTCACTACTACTCTCTACTACTCACTCTCTACTACTCTCTACTACTACTCTCTACTACTCACTCTCTACTACTCACTCTCTACTACTCACTCTCTACTACTCACTCTCCACTACTCTCTACCACTACTCTCTACTACTCACTCTCTACTACTCTCTACTACTCACTGTACTACTCTCTACTACTCTCTACCACTCACTCTCTACTACTCACTCTCTACTACTCACTCTCTACTACTCACTCTCTACTACTCTCTACCACTACTCTCTACTACTCACTCTCTACTACTCTCTACTACTCACTGTACTACTCTCTACTACTCTCTACCACTCACTCTCTACTACTCTACTACTCACTCTCTACTACTCTCTACTACTCTCTCTACTACTCTCTCTACTACTCACTCTCGACTACTCGCTCTCTACTACTCGCTCTCTACTACTCACTCTCCACTACTCACTCTCTACTCCTCGCTCTCTACTACTCTCTACTACTCACTCTCTACTACTCACTCTCTACGACTCTACTACTCTCTACTACTCTCTCTACTACTCTCTACTACTCTCTCTACTACTCACTCTCTACTACTCACTCTCTACTACTCTCTCTACTACTCTCCACTACTCACTTTACTACTCACTCTCTACTACTCTCTACTACTCTCTACCACTCACTCTCTATTACCCACTCTCTACTACTCTCTACTACTCACTCTCTACTCCTCTCTACTAATCACTCTCTACTACTCACTCTCTACTACTCTACTACTCTCTACTACTCACTCTCTACTCTCTACTCTCTATTACTCATCCTCTACTCTCTACCTCTCTACTACTCTCTACCTATCTGCCTCTACACCTCTACCTCTCTCTACACGCACACATATGCACATATATATATATATATATATATGCATATGCATTTATATATATGTATGTGTATATATATATATATATATACATACATATATAAACATATATATATAATCTGCATATCTATAGAAATACAAATATAAATGCATGCATACATATACATATATGCATGCATATGCATGTTATGTACATGAAAGTTTGAAAAACACAAATAAAAGCAAAGCTAAAAAGCCACCTAATTACAAACAGAATTGCTTTAACTTAAACGAGGGCGAGACCTATTGCATTTTCAATGCTTGTTTACTTTGGTTCCATCAAGACAGCATTCAGATGTGTCACACATTTGCCATAAATTCTGAATGGTAGCACTCTAGTTGCTCATTAGATCACTGTAGTAAAGCTACTGCTCACCAGGGAAGTCTGCTGCTGGTATTCAAAGTGCATGTTTCAGTCTGCACGTCAGAATTTTTTTATGAAATAGAAGAGGATTTGAGAAGTCAAAATGTGCCCTAATTTTTCTTTCTGCTGCACTAATCATACTTTCTATGGCAAAATGATCCCCCTCATTTTGTTCCTCTGCAATTAAATGTTTTAAGTGTTACCTCTTTATTCCGATCAAGATGGCTTCAGGTGTGCCATACTTTTGTCATAAGTAAGACTGTTAGCGCTCTAGTTGTTCTTTAGAACACTCTGGGACATTCTGTCATTGGGCTATACTTGGGCTACATCTGGGTGATATTTGTGCTACATTTGGGCTCTTTTGTCTCTGGTGGCCATCTTGGGAGACTTATTTGTTATGAAGTTTCCTCATTTCCTCATTTACTACAGTCTCCTCAGTAGGAATACTTTCAGTTTTTTACTTTGATTCCATCAAGAAGGCATTCAGATGTGTCCCACACTTGCCATAAATTCAGAATATTAGCACTCTAGTTGCTCATTAGGTCACTGTAGTAAAGCTACTGCTCACCAGGGAAGTCTGCTGCTGGTATTGAAAGTGCATGTTTCAGTCTGCATGTCAGAATTTTCTTATGAATTAGAAGAGGATTTGAGAAGTCACTCAAAAAGTGCCCTAATTTTTAGGTCTCGCTGAGCCCAGCGCATGCGCTGACTCGGAGAGACATTTTGTATGTGGGATTTTCAAAGTGCTGCTGGCTGGCCTAGCGCTTGCGTTCACGCGATCGTGTACGCGCGCAGCCGGCCGCCAGCAGCACTTTGAAAACTGTGCTCTAGCGCGTCATCGCGATCACTTTCGCTTTCAGAGCGATCGCGATCACTTTCGCTTTTACTGCCGCGCGGCGTTACTTTTACTGCCGCGCGGCCAATGCTTGTTTCTTTGCAGGTTGGATGGCAAGCACGTCGTATTTAGCTCTGTCGTAAAAGGCATGGATGTTGTATGCGCAATGGAGAAGTTTGGCTCAAGCTCCGGGAAGACGTCGAAAAAGATAATGATTGCTGACTGCGGGATGCTTTAGTTTGTTTTCTGGCTTACCTCCGATCATTACTTGTGTAGCTGGTGAAAAGACCACCCATGCCACTTGGTTTAGTTTTCAGTCTTACTTCTGCACTCCAATGGACTGCATCTGTTGGATTTCTCTGGCTTTCCCCTCACTCCCCCCCCCCCCTTTCCGAACGTCAATGTAGCCTGCAGAATTACACTAAAATAAATAGATTAAACAGTTTGTCTCGGAGCTGGTGATTTTGCATGCCAGTAACCTTATTTCAAATATCACTTTGAGGCCAAACTTGTACAGAGAAGCAACGTGTGGGTGCGTGGCCTGGCCGAAGAGGCGGATCTAGCACTTTGGCACTTGCCCCTTTAGCAAGCTATCTTACTGTGGGCAAAACTTGACCTATTACTAACTCTGAATACTAAGTGGCAGGCTGACCTTTGTTGTGATACAGTGCCCCTTCACGTCGCACTTCGAGTGACGCAGGCAGTTTACTTTTAATCATTTTGGTGCAGTGTGGCAAGAGGCTTCAGTCTATATTGGGGAACTATGGATGGTCAATTTAATTTTGCTAGCCCTGCTTTGTTACAGATCGATCTACGCGATCACCTCCCAATGCTCAATGTGACCATGAGGCCACAACTTGAATGCTATTTGGTGGTGGGGGGGAGTTGAACCTTCCAGCCACCGACGATAGTGGTTGAACTGGAGGAAACCGAAGAATATTGGAATGGGTGTCTCACCCGTTACTGCCCCGACCCTTGGATGTTGTGCTGTTTTAGCGCGCATTTCCTGGTGTGTATGGGGCTGGCCAGGGCGACATATTTGCTGCTAACCTGAAAGTCCGATTTCTAACGAGCGGGTGAACCCTTGTGTAGTGGTTCCCCCTGCCACCCGTACATGTTTTGACAGCTATTTTTGAGATTCCCTAATAGGTATGACCACTACTACATCATTGCTGCGCGTCTGGTTCCTTAAAAACTGCCCTGCCTGGGCATCTGTTACTGAACTGGATACGGTCTCGGCGTCCCAAAACTCCACCACTGACTACTGTAGTGACTTAACAATGGAGGGCTTGTGGGTGGGGAACGTACCATTCTACTGGAAACTAGGTTGAAATTCAGCCAACTGAATTTTCCTTGCTTGAACGCAGAGTTGGGCATTTAATAGCTCAGTGAGCTCTGCTGTATTGGCTGGTCGGCTCTGCCCCATTAAGTAATCCCTTTGCCAACCTAGTAAACCTAAGCGTTTTGCAATTCTCGCGTCACTTGAACACATACCTAGAAAAGATGCATCTGTTACATGAAAGCAAAGTTGAATCCTGGATCTCTGTTACATAGATTTCGCCTTTGTGTTAATCATTTCACTGGCCAGTTTCCTGGATGTAACAAGGGCCACTGGAAGTATGCGATTATACGGCCGTATTTGTCAACTAATGATTGGCCACATAATCCACTATTTGTTGCATATTCTGCAGACATTGACTATTTCTAGCTCAAACGATTCAAAGGCTACTAAAAGTGCGGCAAGACGTGTTGTGCAGAGAAAGGCTCTTTGCAAAGACTGCCTGACCCTTTTGTTGCCTATTGTTATATTTGAGTAATCTGGAACAAATTGGGTGCAACCAATTCGCAGACCGTGTTAAGTGTAAAAATGACTAACTTAATACGATCCTAAAACGTGTGTTCTATATGGAATCATGACTGTTAGTGCTCTGGCTGGGTTTTGAGTATTTCGTTTCCAGCTCCTGCCACCAACTAGAAGGTGCCTCGATCGATTAATTTTGCGGGTGCCCCAAAGGGAGTAACTTGGTTATTAAAGTTGAGTACTAAATTGTCTGGATTGGGACATTAGGAGAAAACTATTCGCAGGGTGCCAAGGAACGGCTTTGCTCTGTTCAAATTTATACCTGTAATCCCCATCCCAAATATTAGACCCAGCCCCCATGATGTCGTCCCTGAGAAGCATTGCTTTACACAAATGCACTAAACACTTCTCATTCATCTTCATTAGATGGAAGGGATGGTATGTCTGTAGCACAGACATTTAGAATGCAATCCTATATTGTTCCATCAGAATTTCTTGGAAAATGAAACCATATTTAATTACTCATGGCGGTGTACAGTGTTTCTCATGGGCTAATATATTGCTACAGGTGCAGATTGCATGTGGTCTCATTCTCTGCAATATTCATAACAAGCATTGGCAGCACCAGGAGAGCTAGCTTTAAATGACTGTTTTATGCTAATGTGAAGTGTTACACATAAATAGAATGGCTCGTGTGGAAGCAAAGAGCTGTAGCATGTTGGTATAGGTTCAAATGTCTGGTGGTTTGTACTGCCTAGCAAGACTTAAAAGTCCACGTAGGTTAATGTCTGCCCTTCCATCTGTGCAGCTGCAGAAAAGCTATCTGGTTATCTAACACTTTAATAGCATTCCAATGTGTCCCTAAAAATCAAAGCTTAAGAAGCTGGATAAAGGAACAAAATGGTTATGTATGGAGGGCAAGCACTTTTTTATGGCAGCACACAACTTCTGTCCAATCAAAATGTGCACTGCTGACTTCCAGCAATTGGGTGGAGACAAATCCCCTCTAGTGATACTACGAATGGTCTGACAGCTGCACTTGCAAGCCAGACCATAAAAACCTTAACAAAAACTGACTTCAGCTTCAAAACTATTTTTTAGGTCTCACCTGACCCAGCGCATGCGCTGTTCTGGCAAGACTTTTTGAGAGGGCTCCAAAAAGTGCTACCAGGCCAGCCTAGAGCTACAGTGCATGTGCGCGGGTGCGCGCGCCGCGATTACTTTCACTTTCGCGGGCGCTTTGATGTTTGATCGCGATCACCAATAGGTCTCGCTTTTGGGACCTTATAAGTATTTAGTTATGCAACTGTTGCATGGCTAAACACTTATAAGGTCCCAAAGGCGAGACCTATTGGCTATGCCAATGCTTGTTCTTTCTGCAGCACTAATCCTACTTTCTATGACAAAATGAACCCCCTCATTTTGTTCCTTTTTAAATTAAATGTTTTAAGAGTTACCACTTTATTCCAATCAAGATGGCTTCAGGTGTGCCATACGTTTGTCATAAGTAGGACTGTTAGCGCTCTAGTTGTTCTTTGGAACACTCTGGGAAGCTGCAGTAGAACACAAAGGAATCAACTGACAGTCTCTGCCCTTGTTGGATGTACATGTTTTACTGAGAATGTCAGACTTCATTCTCACATGACTGAGAAAGATAATGTGAATTTACAGAAAATATGCTCTCCGTTTAGCTTGTAGATCACCTTCCAAACCTCTGTAGGAAAAGCATGAGAAAATAGTTTTCTCTCAAACATGATTCATGATATCCCAGCAGAAGGCTTTTCACATGGTAAAATCACCTTAGAACATACCACAATTCCTAAAATGAGTATGGTACCATCAACAAATGATTTATAATGTAACTATACATCATCCAAGAAGTGTTGGCAGCCATCTTGGGACCAATATACATGATAGCACCTCATTAAAAAGCATTGCAGTTAATAGAAGGTTTTAAGACTTTAGTTACATTATAAATCATTTGTTGATGGTACCATACTCATTTTAGGAATTGTGGTATGTTCTAAGGTGATTTCACCATGTGAAAAAGCCTTCTGCTGGGATATCATGATTGAGAGAAAAATATTTTCTCATGCTTTTCCCACAGAGGTTTGGAAGGTGATCTATAAGCTAAACTGAGAGCATATTTTCTGTAAATTCACATTATCTTTCTCAGTCATGTGAGAATGAAGACTGACATTCTCAGTAAAACATGTACATCCAGCAAGGGCAGAGACTGTCAGTTGATTCCTTTGTGTTCTACTGCAGCTTCCCAGAGTGTTCCAAAGAACAACTAGAGCGCTAACAGTCCTACTTATGATAAACGTATGGCATACCTGAAGCCATCTTGCTTGGATTAAAGTGGTAACTCTTAAAACATTTAATTTAAAAAGGAACAAAATGAGGGGGTTCATTTTTCCATAAAAAGTATGATTAGTGCTGCAGAAAGGAAAAAATAGGGCACATTTTGAGTGACTTCTCAAATCCTTCATAAAACAATTCTGACATGCAGACTGAAACATGCACTTTCAATACCAGCAGCAGTTTTCCCTGGTGAGCAGTAGCTTTACTACAGTAATCTAATGAGCAAAAAGAGTGCTAACATTCAGAATTTATGGCAAATGTGTGACACATCTGAATGCCTTCTTGATGGAATCAAAGTAAAAAACTGAAAGTATTTCCTACTGAGGAGACTGCAGTAAATGAGGAAATTAGGAAACTTCATAACAAATAAGTCTCCCAAGATGGCCACCAGAGACAAAAGAGCCCAAATGTAGCCCAAATATCACCCAGATGTAGCCAAAGTATAGCCCAATGACAGAATGTCCCAGAGTGTTCTTAAAAACAACTAGAGCGCTTACTGTGTTCATTATGACAAAAGTATGGCACACCTGAAGCCGTCTTGATTGGAATAAACTGGTAACACTTAAAACATTTAATTTAAAAAGGAACACAATGAGGGGGTTCATTTTGCCATAGAAATTATGATTAATGCTGAAGAAAGAAAATGAGGGCACATTTTGAGTGACTTCTCAAATCCTCTTCTATTTCATTAAAAAATTCTGACATGCAGACTGAAACATGCACTTTTAATACCAGGAGCAGACTTCCATGGTGAACAGTAGTTTTACTACAATGATCTAATGAGCAACTAGAGTGCTAACATTCAGAATTTATGGCAAATGTGTGACATATCTGAATACCTTCATGATGGAATCAAAGTAAAAAACTGAAAGCATTTCCTACTGAGGAGACTGCAGTACATGAGGAAATTAGGAAACTTCATAACAAATAAATCTCCCAAAATGGCCACCGGAGACAAAAGAGCCCAAATGTAGCCCAAAATCACCCAGATGTAGCCCAAATATAGCCCAATGACAGAAGTGTGCAAAACACTTATTATTTTTTGTTTTTGCAGTGTTATATAGTGCAGACTTGTCAGGTATTGGAGTGCTTTACATGAGCATTGGTTACATCACACAAGAACAAATTCATTTTGGTTGTAGACATGGGGAGACTAAGTGATTTGACCAGAATCACAGAATGTCGAGCTGAAGCAGAAACTCCAACCTGGTCCCCAGTTGCAAAGTCTGCAGTTCTGGAAGGATACTGTTGAGAGGCAGAGGCCAGGGGCACGGACTCTGAAAATTGAAGGCAGGTAGGAGGGTGCAAAGGCAACAATTTAACCACACTGAGCAGGCAGGAAGGGCCATGGCAGCACAACAGACTATGGAGGGCAGTGGAAAGGGGGGCAGGGGCAACAAACCAACAATACAGGACTTGCAAGAGAGGCTGTGGCAATGTAATAGACCATTGTGGGCAGAAGGAAGAGGCAATGGTAGTACAACCATACATGCCAACAGCCAGGAAACGTCCAATGTTTTTAAGCTCAAATGGGCTTTATTTGATCTGTCTCCTGTCTACAATCTCCTCTTTTTCAATGTAACTCAAAGGGGAAAATCAATACCCCAGCTTTTTTTCAAAATCTCCCTCTTACCAAGTTCAAAATGTTCGCAAGTATGGTACATTGGATCATGGAAGGAAATGGGGTAGGGACATGGACTTGGATAACAGAGGACAGGAGGGACATGGAGAGGTGCACCAAACTGACCCTGCAGGGCAGGCATCAGGGTTTGCAGCAGCACAATACACCACACAGGCCATGCGGGACGGGAGTGCAGCACAACAATCCATAGAAAGCAAGAGGGAGGGGACAGGACCATGCACGTCGACAACAGAGAACAGAGGGGCAAGAGGCAATGGTAGCTAGCTGACCATAATGGACAGACAGGAGAGAACGCTGCAGCATAACAGACCATAAAGGGCAGGAGGGACGGATCAGGGGCATTATACTGGAACAGACAAGCCAGGAGGGAGGGAGTAGGGGTCTGTACATGTAAACAGAGGGCTGGGGGCAAGGGGGCAGCACAGGAGCAGCAAGATAGCCATGGAGGTCTGGCAGGATGGGCACTAGAAGCAAGACACACCATGAAGAGCAACAGTGAGACTGTGATGGCATACACACAAACCATGGAGGGAAGGTGGGAGGGGGTCAGGGGCAGCTAACTGACCACACAGGGAAGTTGGGAGGGGCCATGGCAGCACAGAAGACCATGCATGGCAAGTGGGAGGGTTAGTGGCAGCACAATGGCTATGATGGGCAAGAAGGAGGGTGCAGGGGCATGCACAAAGGACGATGGAGGATAGAAGGGAGGGTCAGGACCTGTGCACAGACAAGAAAGTTCAGGGGAAGGGGCCTCACAACAGACCGCACGGGGTAGGCAGGAGGAGCAGTTGCAGCACAACAGACCAGGGAGGGCAGAAGGGTGTGGCAGTACAATGGACCATGTGGACAGGAGGAAGAGGATAGGGGCATGGCATGTGGGCAGGCAGGGTGGAGGTGACAGGGACAGGTTGTAGTCAACTGACAATGCTAGGCAGGTGGGAGGGGAGTGGCAGCTCAACAGAAGACTCAGAGTAGATAGGAGTGGCAGGTCCATGGAACATGGTGGGCAAAAAGGATGGAGCAGGGGCATGCACAAAGACATCGGAGGGCAGGGGGAAGGAGAGTAGGGGCAGCAAGCTAAGCACAGAGTTTAAGCAGGAGGTCAATGATGGGACATAGAATTGGGCAATGGAGGGCAGGAGGAGTGGACTGGTACATCATACTAAATTGAGGGCAGTGGCAGCACATCAGACCATGCATGGCAGGAGGGAGGAGGCTAGTCCATGGATTCACACAACAGAGGATAGGGAGGAGGGGGATGGGGCAGCAAGCTAACTGTTCAGAGAAGGCGGGTATTAGGAACTTTATTGTTTTTAAAACGTGTCTCTGTGCGAACTACTTAAAATATGAACAAGTATGCAGCATAATCTCACTTTTATTCAGGAAGAAGAGGACGTTTGTGACTGTGACTCCGGGCTCACTTGGCAGAAACACCCACTGACCCTCCACCCCCTATCGCAAAATGTAATGTCCGTGAAAAGGGTAGGTGAACACAGTGTTATATAGAACATAGTCCTGAGAGCACGATTGAAAATGAAAACTAGATATAGTGTGTGGTATAAACTATGCACCAAATAAGTGTGATATAAGATGAACCGGGCGTGAAATATAATATGCAATACATTGTGCGCAATGACAGATTCATTGGAGAGCGCGAGATAGCACAGGCACTAGCTCGTGCTATGCGATATGCGCCTTGGAGTGTAATATGCACAGGGCTGTGTTGTGTAACCTAACTAGTCTCTAAAGTTGTAATATAAAATATGTGCTGGGGAGTGTAACGTTGCATATGCACTGTGACAAAGATATGGATCCCAGATTGTTATATGTATGGCATAGCACTGTGCGTTATAACATAGGCATCGAGGAAGGCACGTTAGATGGGGCAATATAACCCGTGCAAAGACAAGTGTGGCATGACATATTCACGGGGTGGTGTTACAGTGCACCTGGGCTAGGGAGTGTCATAGCATATGCACTAGCTAGTGGAATACAACACAGAGGTGTGTGGCACTCAGCAGGCAATGGTGGGTGTAACACAGCATTGGGCTCTGCCAGGAGCGCGCTGTGACTCTCAAGTGATGTTCGTCCCTTTTCCAGAGAGTAAAATAAAAAGTATTACACATCCGGCAGTGGATTTGTGTTTTATTAATCGTGAGGGGGGTTTCTTGCATAGTTTTGGTCGAATTTTTGTTGAATCCCCTTTGAATGGCTTGGTGTGCATGTGTATTAAATGTGCCCGTCAATAGCTACCCATGTTTGTATAAATAAACGACAAGGGTGTCTACCGGGATTAGGCACGGTAGGGCATCAGACATGTCAGAGCTTCACTAGTGGTGTAAATACATTCCACGTGGATTCATTGTATGCATAGTCGCCTTTTAATGAATATCACGCAAAGGTGATAGGTACGTACGGTTTGTCCAGCATGTCCTAGGTGTGTCTATAAATATATACTTTTTTAAAATAATAAAAAACAGTGGCCGGCCCTGGGGATTGGGGTCAAAAAAATATAATTAGAAGACAGGCCCTGGGGGATGGGGTCATCAGGGCCAATAAATTAGAATAAGAAGGGGAACCACACAGGCCCCCTTCTTAAAAAATTAAAATAAATAAAAGACTGGCATCGTGCCGGAGGCGACGCCCCCTCCTTGCAGCACTCTGCAAACGCGCCCCCTGGCGAGTTGTAAGTTGGGGAATTAATTCCTCTTCAATACTGAGGGTCCCTGAGGGCCAACTAGCCCAACAGGCATCTCCAGTATGCGCCAGGGAGCTGCGCTGCAAACAGGTGTTCTGAGGCCAAGCCCCTTTTTACACCTCTCTGCAACGCAGCTCTGTGGCGCTTACTGGAGGTACCTAGTGGTCTAGTTTGACCCTAGGGACCCTTAGGATTCAAGGGGACTTAATCTCTCAACTTAGAACAGCCACAGGGTGCGTTTACACAGTGGTGAAGGGAGGGGACGGGGCCTGAGGTGACGTGTGCAAACACGCACTATGGCACGTTTTAAATTGGGGATATAATTTCCCTTCAATACTGAGGGCCCCTGGGGGCTAACTAGCCCACCAAGTGCTTCCAGTAAGCGCCACTGAGCTGCATTGCAGAGAGGTGGTCCAGACCGTGCCACTTTTTACACCTCTCTGCAACGCAGCTCTGTGGCACTTACTGGAGGTACCTAGTGGGCTAGTTGGACCCTAGGGACCCTCAGGATTCTAATGAACTTAATCTCCCAACTAAAAACGGACACAGGGCGTGTTTACACAGTGGTGAAGGGAGGGGACGGGGCCTGAGTTAACGTGTGCAAAAACGCCCTGTGGCCTGTTTTAAGAGGTAGTTTAAATCCCCCTGCCCTATTATATACTAGGGGCTTACAGAGGAGGTCATGCTAATCACAGGGGGACCCCAACACATAATGTTCCCTAGTGTATGTAGGTGTTTTCACTGTATTCTAAGTGTCTTTTAACATAGCACTGGCTCTAGGACTGGTTAGTCAGACTCAGTTACCACCAGTATCCGTCTGAAAAAGTTGAGGGTACAGGATGATTTTGCAACAAGGCTTCTTTCTGCTCTTCTTTCTGTTCTTTCTGCACATTATCCGTCTTCCTGCACTTTTCTTCGTCTTTGAGGACTTCTGTTGCTTCTTTCTGCACTTCTTTTTTTTCTTTCTGTGCATTTTTTCTTCTTTCTTCACATGTCCTATCTCTGTAGGCATAGTTAGAAATTAGCATTTAAAAAACCTTTGAAATTCACAGAAAAAACCATAGGTTTCAGGGGTGTTATAGTTAGATGGACTTTTCACTTGTACAAAACCATTGAAATTCCCCCGTTATAGTTAGTTAAGCTAACTATAACTCGCGCGCCTGCAATGCACTGCTGATGACGTCACATATTACATCACTCATGACATGGTCAGTGACATCACTCATGACATCACTGATGACATCTCAAATGACATCACTGATGAATCACTCATGACATCATCCTTGTGATAGAGTGGCAGACCTCCTCTCACCCTAATATAACCTTTGATACACACATTCAAAAATAGAGACTACAATTTTCAAAACAATGGACATACCAATACCAGTTACAACAACCTCTTCAGTAATTCTAAGATCCACATACACATCCACTCATTCACCAACAGTCCTATACAGTCACTCATACATGTACTCACTCATCATATGTACTCATACACCTATACATCCTGTTACACAATGCCACTCATCCATAGAGTTACTCACACACATAGTCACTCATGCTAATAAAGAATCAAACATACATTTACTTGCATATACAGTTATACACACATCACCACAGTTACTTCTACGGAAACTTACACATACTTAGTCTTTTAAACAATCACTTATAGAAACACATACTTATTCATACAGGTACTCTTTCAATCTCTCACTCTCACACATACTCACTTATATACACCAATAGTCACATATACTAGTTTAAAACATATGTAGTTACTCATAAAGACACTATTGAGACAGTCATTCACTCACTAACACACCCATACACACACTCATCCACCCATACAGTCCTGCACACATGCTGTCTTCAACACATACAAACAGTGAGCCACTCATTCATGCAACTATGCACTACGTAATACCCCCCACCGAACCATGCAGACACTCGGACTGATACTCAAAAAACCAACTAATAACCTATATAGACACCCATGTAGCTACTCACCAACCCATGCAGCCACTTATACACAAAGTGAGAGACTGATACAGATATTTACATATTTAAACATTACTCACTAAGCCATGTATTCACTATGATACACTTAATCAGTCAGTTACACAATCAATTTTTCAAAAACAAATCATCCATTTAGACACTTATATACCCATTTATTCTTCCATCGACCTTGAGATATACATATATAAAACATATTTAATTTTCAGAAAAACACACATTCACTGGATGATGTCATCAGTGATGTCATCAGTGATGTCATTTGAGATGTCATCAGTGATGTCATCAGTGATGTCACTGACCATGTCATGAGTGATGTAATATGTGACGTCATCAGCAGTGCATTGCGGGCGCGCGAGTTAGAGTTAGCTGACCTAACTATAATGGGGGAATTTCAATGGTTTTGTACAAGTGAAAAGTCCAGCTAACTATAACACCCCTGAAACCTATGGTTTTTTCTGTGAATTATATATATATATATACACACTCACACACACACACACACGTGTATATATATATATATATATATATATTTTTCACCAGTTTTCGCCAAACGCCGCCGCTCACTTTCTTCCGGGTGCAGTCGCCGCACGGTGGCGATCCGTGAAAATTACTCGAACCAAACGCTTTAGCCTTCTAAAGCAGGCAATGCACTCCGAGCCAATAAATTTGAAAAGCTTTATTCCACCATACTGACAAACCAGTTTCGGTCTTCGCAACCTTTTTCAATGTCAGAGTCTCATTCAAATTTGTTACCTTAAATACACGGATGTTGACAACAGAGAGAAGAGACTCCTGTGCTTAAATAAACATAGAAGAAGGACCACTGTAATCGTTGTTACAAGTGCAGTGGCCATCTTGTAGTTTCTCTCCACCAATGGCCGGCATGTAATCCACAATATTATTCTAAAAAACATATTATTTACTGGGGAGAAAATGGTCATTATCATTCATTTCCATAGTATTGTTATCAAATATAATTATACTTTGTAATTCATACATTTATTTCATTCTTGTTTCTACCCTTGGATTTATAATTATTATGCCCTGAATGGGCTATGCTGTTTTTTCGCTCTGATCAGATCATATTATATCATATTATTACATAGAACATCCATCATGTATTTTAACACAAAAAAGAAGAAAAAAGGAGGGAGAAAATTAGCTCTACAATATTATAGTTAAATTTAAAATCAAAATCAAATTTATGTTCCATCTTCTATTTCTTTTTGTATTCAGTTCATAATTCCTATTTTATATCCCATGAATATTTTATTTAGAGGAAATCGTTATTCACAGTTAACAGTAGTCAGTAAAGGGAAAGGTGCAAAGAACATATGCTCTTAATTGTATATATATATCAAGTGGGACCGGCAAATTTCTGCGACGAGTATCAAGTCATCCAACAATCATGGAGGCTGAATACACAGAGGCCAAAAACCCCCGAAAGAGAAAAAGGAAAACAAGACGGGGTGGAAAGAAGCACAAAAGGAACCGTGAAACAACAGTACACACCGAGGATAACGAGGAGCAGGAAAAAGAGGGGAGCGTACCATGCCTAGAATCTGACTTAACAGTGATTAATCTGTCACACAAAAAGCTTACCGACACGGAAATACAGGTGCTAAAGAAAAGGCTGACCTTTTGCCCTACGACTCAGTGGGACTATGATCAAACAAGGATAGACCTTTATCAATTTATAAGAAAATTGAAGTTACGAAAAATGTTTTTTGGTAGGCAAATGCAACCAGCTTTGATGACAGAAGAAGTTAATTCAGCATCCAGTTCATTGACAGTAGCAGATCTAACAACATTACAGACCATACATACCCTGGCTGAAAACCTAACAGAGAATCAGGAGGAAGTACAAGGTGGAGAACTCGCCTTAATAAGAGAAATGGATCTGACACAAGTGGGTGGCATGAGCCGCTTGAAAAGAAAATCAAGATTCATTCCCAAAACAGGATTTGACATGATTGACAGTTTCCAGGAAATGGTTATTCAAGATCTTGATAACTTAAGAACTGTATCGAATCCCAAAGATGTGAAATCACAGAACATATCTAGAAAACAACGGGAAGCTATAAGATCATTACAGGAGGACAAATCTTTGGAGATTAAGCCTTCAGATAAGGGCAGCAATGTTGTCGTCCAGGACAAAGAGTTGTATGAGTTAGAAGCACTAAGGCAACTAAGTGATGTGGACTGCTACAATAAAATCTCTAGACAGCAATACAATGAGTGTATTAGAATTTCATCGGGTAATCAGTGGGTGGCGGGATAAGGGAATTTTACATCAAGATGAGTTTGAGTTTCTGAAAATTGATTATCCCACCATCCCCACCTTCTACCACATCCCTAAACTACACAAAAACAACAAGAATCCTCCTGGAAGGCCCATTGTGTCCTCCAAAGGAAGTCTCCTAGAGAACACCTCAATACTGACCGATACAATACTGAGTCCTTTTGTTGGCAACTTGGTATCTTATGTTAAAGATACATCGGATTTCATCAAGCAAATTGCCAACATACCATGGGAGGAGAATCAGATATTGGTCACTATGGACATAACCAGTCTATATACCAGTATCAACCATGAACAGGGTTTAGAAGCGATTAAGAGCTTTCTAAAAACAAGACCAATACAACACATGGAGCACAATGAAATGATCATTGAACTTATGGCCTTTTGCCTATATAACAATATCTTTCTATTCGGCAATCAACTATACATCCAGAAACAAGGTACCGCGATGGGCACGTGCTAACCAGGTCAAAAGCTGAGGAGAGGTCCATGAAGGCCATATACAGAGACCCCTCCTTTGCAATGGTATATTTGCAAATAAGTAAGTGGAGATTTAAGCATTGATCCTGCGTGCTCCTATTAGCCCTAAAACCATATTGGGCGTCTGATAGTATGCCGTTACTCTCGAGCCAAGTATTCAATCTACCCAAAATGACTCTGCCTAAGATTTTAACGGCAGAGTCAATTAGGGAGATAGGCCTATAACAGGCCGGGTCATCCCTCTGGCCTTTTTTAAAAATTGGGATGATTGTAGATATTGCCCAAGCCTCAGGGATATTCTTATATCTAGCGGCATTAAAGACGTTTGTAAGTATTTTGGCCCACAATTTGGGAGCAGACCTATATAGGTCTGCAGGGACGCCGTCAGGACCTGGCGCCTTACTCTTAGATGTCTCTAGGATGGCTTTTTCTACGTCCTCCTCCTTGAAGGCCGAAACTGGACCGACCTGGTTCAAGGGTAACAGCCCCTCTAAATTCCCAGGCGAGACAGAACTATAAATTTTTTCAAAATGGGCTAACCACTGCTCGTCAGGAATACTACAATCCATGGCCTGATTCTCGCTACCGGAAAAAAAAGGGTGATTTATCACTCCCCAAAATTTGGAGCTATCCCGCAAGGTATCCGGTGACAGTAAATTATTCCAGGCTTCTTCCTGAATCTCGTTTTTACGGGCTTTAATGGCCAATTTATACTGTTTCCTCAGAGATGTAATCAGAGGTCTGTTTCTCGGTTTGCCCTTTGTTGCCTTCAAAAGAGCAGAATGAGCCTTGGTACAATTGGTATCAAACCATTTTTTGCCTGTATAGCAGCCTGACTTGGATTTAACCAAGAGGGCCGCATTTATATGTAGGCAAATGGTGGTAAAGGCCTCAACTATACTAGAGTTGGTATTAACATGGTCTAAGCATATACCCATCTCCGGTTCAACCTTAGACAGAACTTCTTGAAGAAAAGTAATCGGGGACACCTGAGCCCATTTTAACCTCCTGCCCTGGTCTTTTACTACCAGGGCTCTGGTTCCCAGGTTGCTAGAGTCTTTAAAGACCAAGAACCCTTCCGTGGCGACCTCGGCTATCACGGGGTTATGGTCACTAAATGCGGAGTCCTCCACCCTGTAATTTAAAATCAAGGGAAAAATCAAAGAGGAAACAAAAATGTAATCGATAACTGAACCTGAGTCAGGACCTTTAAAGGTACACGGTCTCTGACCTTCCGCGCAGCAACCAGGTTCAAAGAGGTCTGAGGAAGCCAGTAGGCTCTCCAAGGCCTCGCCTTGTTTGGTATGTTCAAAATGTGTGGATGATGAATAGGAAGATCCATCCTCATCATCCAAAATACAACCTAGGCTGCAAGGATGAATATTTAGATCACCCATTAGGATGACCTCAAAACTATTATGTGACGCCCTGTATTTATCCAGAACCTCCCCCAGAGATTCTAGATGGTGATTTAAGCTGACACTATCTTTGGAATTATAAAAATTAATCAAAAGCAAAGAAGGGGAGTTTGCCACCACTAGTTCTACAGCTAAGCAATGTTGGGAACCAGAATCTACCTGTTTAGCAGATCCTTTCAGGTTCAAAGAAACCAACAAAGCAAGGCCCCCCTTTGCCCTCCCCGCCAAGCTAGGTGTGGCTGGAATATAAAAATGAACATAACCGTCCAAAAAAAGGTTATTTGCTGTGTCCCAGGTTTCCTGCAATGCGATAATATCATGGGACACAACATAACCCTCCCATAGCTCATCCTGGCTTTTGAGTCTAATGCCCGCAATATTCCAGCTTAGAATTTTGCAGGTATTTTTTTGGTTGAACTCGTGCGACTCACTAGCTGCTACTCCCTTTCCCTCAGATCTAACTATCAGATTGTTTAGTGAGGGAGGCATGCTAGAAGAAGACCCCTCCAAGCCCGGTCAGGCTAAGGCTTCCGGATGGTGTATGTTATCAGTACGCACGGTGGGGAATGTGACAGAATTTGGATTGAATCCACTTCTTTCCTTTATCTGACCGAGGCTTCCAGGGTTGTTAGGATAAGAATTATAAAAATACCTTAAATCATGAACCCTTATTTCCGACCTGTCCCAACTAGGTGGATGATCACAGATGAAACGCACCACTCGGCTGTCCTTAAAATTAATAATGATGCAATCCCCTTGGACATTTTTTAGTCTGGGGCCCACCCAGCTAACTCTTCTGGCAAAGAGAATCTTCCCGTCCAAAAAGTTCGGGATGGGTCTCTTTTGATTAAGCCAGAAAATAACTTTATTTTTGAGTTGTTGATAAGATTCCTCTGTGTCGGTTTTCAATTCCGGAACGCCGGACAGGACAACAACATAAGGAATAGAATCAGGGGGTAGGTGGATACAAATATTAGGGGATTTAGTTGTTCTGTCCCCAGGGTCTGTATTTAAACCTTTATGTGAACTCCTACTAGCAGCTTTAATTCTGGGTGAATCCCTTAAGCCAGCCCTGTCATGACTACCACCTTGGGTGGAGGTATTGACTGTTGTCGAAGTTCTAGGGGGGATTACCCTAGAATTAGCTATAGAAGGTATATCGGTGATGGGAGGAGAAAGTGACGGAGCAGAAAGAATAGGGTTCACCTTAATAGGATTGACACTATCCTTGGTGGCTAATTTAATAAAAAATTTTAAAGAACAAAAATTATCTAAAATAGTTTGCTCAAGTCGATCAACTTTATCAGAGACCACCTTTACCCTTTCCAGAAGTGGCAATAATAGGGAACGGACTGCTTGTTCGATCTGGGGCATCAAATCACTATGTTGGGGCTGGTCCAAGTGCCTATTAGAAGTCTCATCCAATGGAGAGTTATCGACAAGCTGAACCACATCAGTCTCCAATGGTGGGCAAATCGTAATGTTAGGGTGCTTAGCCTGTCTCCCACCCTGAGTCAGCCCATCTCTCTTCCTCTTAGAAGCTGCACTAGTAACACCCTTTTTGTTGGCTCTTGTCTGTGGGTGAGTAGAGACGGGTTGAGAGTGAATCGAAGCGCTAGTAACTACGGGGGGAACCTCTCTCGGGGCATCATTTGTGTCATTTCGGTCGGATGATGTAATGGTACTGTCCACTATATCCCGCTGCTGCACAACATCTCCCAAGACCTGCAATACTGAGTCCTTAGGAGAGTTTGCTAAGGCAAGTATTCCCAATGACGAGCGCCTAGCTTGAGTTAGTTCGGCAGATAACCGGCGCTCAGTAATTGCTAGTTCATGTTCTAAAACCGAAACTGCTCTAGTGATAAAATGGTCCAAGGTACCAGACACAGACCCACCTCCTCCCAAACGCTTCCCCTTGCCTGCCATCATGCACTGTATACACCCCTATCAAAAATGCAATCTCAATATAATATAACGATGATCCGAATGTTGAGTCACAGTACTGCTTTTCACATAACTAGGCAAAAGGATCACTAGCCTCAATAAACATATGCAGTACACACTACTCGTGTCACCAAAGCCAACTAAATATACAAATCTACCTTTCCTGATGAAGCACAAGTGGAAATATTAGGGGGGTGGCCCAGTCCAGTCAGGTCCAGGCAGTGACGGGCAAGGACGGGCCTGCCCTTGGCCCGGGCTTCGCCCGGGCGTGGCCCGCGCGCGTCCCGCGCAGCGGGTCTTCCTCCGAGGCTTTAACCCTCCCCGGCGCTGCCTGATGACGCGGTAGGCAGGTGCCCGGGAGAGGGAATGATGGGGGCTGTAGTTCTTTGAGTTTCTCCGCCGTTCCCCTCACGGCACTGCAGCAACCAAGGCAAAAGTTCCGGCTTGAAGCGCCGTTCCCCTCACGGCTGGTGAAGTAAGCGGCACCTTACAGAGTGCCCGGCAAAAGCGTCCCGCGCAGCGGGTCTTCCTCCGAGGCTTTAACCCTCCCCGGCGCTGCCTGATGACGCGGTAGGCAGGCGCCCGGGAGAGGGAATGATGGAGGCTGTAGTTCTTTGAGTTTCTCCGCCGTTCCCCTCACGGCACTGCAGCAACCAAGGCAAAAGTTCCGGCTTGAAGCGCCGTTCCCCTCACGGCTGGTGAAGTAAGCGGCACCTTACAGAGTGCCCGGCAAAAGCGTCCCGCGCAGCGGGTCTTCCTCCGAGGCTTTAACCCTCCCCGGCGCTGCCTGATGACGCGGTAGGCAGGCGCCCGGGAGAGGGAATGATGGGGGCTGTAGTTCTTTGAGTTTCTCCGCCGTTCCCCTCACGGCACTGCAGCAACCAAGGCAAAAGTTCCGGCTTGAAGCGCCGTTCCCCTCACGGCTGGTGAAGTAAGCGGCACCTTACAGAGTGCCCGGCAAAAGCGTCCCGCGCAGCGGGTCTTCCTCCGAGGCTTTAACCCTCCCCGGCGCTACCTGATGACATGGTAGGCAGGCGCCCGGGAGAGGGAAAGATGAATGGCTGTAGTTCTTTGAGTTTCTCCGCCGTTCCCCTCACGGCACTGCAGCAACCAAGGCAAAAGTTCCGGCTTGAAGCGCCGTTCCCCTCACGGCTGGTGAAGTAAGCGGCACCTTACAGAGTGCCCGGCAAAAGCGTCCCGCGCAGCGGGTCTTCCTCCGAGGCTTTAACCCTCCCCGGCGCTGCCTGATGACGCGGTAGGCAGGCGCCCGGGAGAGGGAATGATGGAGGCTGTAGTTCTTTGAGTTTCTCCGCCGTTCCCCTCACGGCACTGCAGCAACCAAGGCAAAAGTTCCGGCTTGAAGCGTCGTTCCCCTCACGGCTGGTGAAGTAAGCGGCACCTTACAGAGTGCCCGGCAAAAGCGTCCCGCGCAGCGGGTCTTCCTCCGAGGCTTTAACGCTCCCCGACGCTACCTGATGACGCGGTAAGCAGGCGCCCGGGAGAGGGAATGATGGAGGCTGTAGTTCTTTGAGTTTCTCCGCCGTTCCCCTCACGGCACTGCAGCAACCAAGGCAAAAGTTCCGGCTTGAAGCGCCGTTCCCCTCACAGCTGGTGAAGTAAAAAAGTTTATTGTAAAAATACAGCACCTTCAATTATAGTACACTGTCTTTTTCAATATTTTGAACCTCATAATGTTTTAAATGTATAATTCATTGTGAACATTTGCTGTTTTACAATATTAGAGACTAGAGCAATAGATTAAGGACCAAAATTATGAAACTGTTTGTTGTTTAAATTATTATGCCATTAGGTAGAAGATTTTCATTCTTCGACTCTTTTGAAGATAAAATATTTGAATATAATTTCTACATATATACATTACACCTATGAAATTAGGTTTGACATTTTTTAGAGGGAGGCAAAGAAATGAGGTATTTTTTGAAGGACTGGTACAGTGTTTAATTGGAATTTCTCTCTTTTTGTCTAGCTTTCCTTCATAGTCCGCATTGTTCCCAGTCCCGACTGGTTTGTTGGTGTTGATAGTTTAAATCTATGCAACGGCAACCACTGGAAAGAGCAGATGTCATTGGAGTTGTACCCGTACGATGCCGGGACAGACAGTGGGTTTACATTCTCTTCGCCAAATTATGCCACCATCCCTCAGAGCACTGTGACACAGGTAAGCCACCAGACCAACGTATTGTTGAGGATGAAGATGTTGAGGATGAATTTGACACTTTACAAAGCACGCGTTACAACGCGTGTCATTACAACAAATTTTTTACATTGCAAAATCTATTACAACGCATGTCGTTACAACGCATGTCGTTACAACGTATAATCCATTACAACGCAATTACTATTCTAAATCCGCCGGGGCGTTACTTTGGGGAATGCGTTGTAATGGATTATGCAATGTAATAACGTGAGTTGTAATGGATTTTGCGTTGTAAAACATTCGTTGTAATGACACACGTTGTAATGCGTGCGTTGTAAACAATGTTTCCCATTGAGGATCGATGAGGAGCCCAAATTTCTGGTACACTGGTCCTCCATCTTGCAATGATGTCATGTTTTGCCAGAAAATAATGTGCATTATGCTTATAATGTTGATGCAACATCACCAATAAATCAAATATCAGCAGCCACTCATGGACCACACAAGTTATCTTCTTTTCTCTGCTCTGAATTACAGATCACCAACTACCACTCTGCTTACTGCAGTTCAATTTGATCACATATCACGATATCTGTATTCTAGGAGGCGTGCATTACATATGGAATAGGGTGAAAATGTTTATTAGGGATCAATTTCATAATCAGAAGTAGAGAAGCTAGAGAGACCTTCCATCTATGCCAGTAACTGACTGCTGTCAGCCATGAAACAACTGATCTCTGTACGGCTGTGTCCTGAATTTCCAAGGTTGAGACAATGGAGCCAACCAAGAGGCTGATCTCCTGTGGCCACCGCAAGAGGGTGCCTCAAATCTCCTGACTGATCAGATTACTGGGTGGGCCAGGTTTGGACTCCTTCCTCCAATGTACCACAAGAGCAACTTCACATTTTGAGTCGGGCCAATGGAACAACATGGACGCACAAGGCATATAAGCCACTCAGCTCTCTATGGAACCACAATACTGTGGTGGAAGGTGGGGAGTGGAAATGAGCCCAGATTAAATAAAAGGTCTCTACCCTTTAGGGAGGAGGAAATACCATGCCTATCCACTTCATTAACGAAGATCTGCTCAGAAGGAACAAAGGAAGACCTTCCCTATTGACTAACAGACCACATTTGCAGTGCATTGAAAATATTTTGTGAAAGGCGTGCATAGCCTAGGGTGCTCACTCTTGGAGCATTAGATGTACGGATAGATTATTGCTTTTAGTTGAGAGTAGTGAAACATATCAACCGCACCTGGACCATGCTGTAGCGATGCATCAAGAAAGGTTCTCACAGCGAGCGAAAGGCACACAGGTGACACGTTTCCGTCAGAGCTTGAACCAATCAGGGCAGGCAAACACTAGATAATTTACCTAACTACTGGAGATTCTCAGTGTTTGAAGAGAGGGAGGAACTCGAGTTGTAGAAGTCGCTAGGAGAATCACTCCTTTTTACCGCTGTCCTCCACAGAAATTGAAACAGGAGATACAGAGATGATGCTGAGTGTAGCTTGGAGGAGCTTTGAAGCTAGCTGTGGCAAGGGAAGAAGTGGGCAGCGTATACTGGACCTGAGACGACGAAAAAGAGCAGAACTGCTGCATTGAATTGAGGTAAATACTTCCTGTCAGGCCCTGAACTTTGAAAGTGTGTCCTAGGGTATAACAAGAGGTACAAAGTTTGCAGAAACGTGGAGCACAGATAGGTCTGCGTCATCGGAGGTGACCATTGCTCCAGATGTGGCCCTGAAGAAGAGAAAAGGAGACACTGCAACTGACCCTGGTAGGCACAGGAGGTACTGTAATATTCTAAATGCACAGTAAGAACAGAGAACTAAGAGAGAGAGAGGAATTAACAGTAGTTCTGGGATATGCAGCCCTGCATATTGCAATTACTGAAGGACAATAAAGGGCAGTTGCTGGAAAAAGCAGATTGAGACTATGCTTACTGCAAGCACTTGAATGATCAATGGAAACCCTCAAACTGTGACAAATAACTGGGGGTCTCTAGGTCAAAAAGACCCAGAGGGTTCCTGGTTGACTCCTTTGACGTGTGGCGCAAAGCTCTGTTAGTCTGCCTTTCCCTCAGAAGCTGCTAACTCCTAAGTGAACCTTTGTTGTTTGCTGTTGAAGTGAAAAATCAAATACTTAGGAGACTCCAAATGAGACACATTGACACATCTAGCGAGCAATTTTCCTCTTTTTGCCTATTATTTACTTGCCATCCCACGTTACTTTAGTCCCGCCTTCCTCCTATATTAGGAGTCATGGTCCCCAGGGTCCCTTCCAGCTGTCCTATACACATGCCTCAGTCCTTTTTTAGTTGTCACCCTGTTGCTTTCCCCAGTACATCTTTGAACTCCTCCCCCTTAGCTCTTTCATTGGAATTTCTCTAAAAAGTTCGGTTCCCTTAATAAATCCCAGCATGGGGCATGAATGGTCTTCACTTTTGAGAAAGGTGGGGGCATAAAGGACACTAGGGGCCTTATTTAGAGTTTGGTGGGTAGGATATTCTGTCACACACGTAACAAACGTCCTGTCTGCCGTATTATGAGTGCATTATTTGCAATGGCACTTGTAACACGGCCAACGGTATATCCACCCATCCTCCAATTTCTAAAAAAAGGTCCTAGGACTCTCTGGAGGACTACATTGTGTGCCTTACATGTTTTTGAACACGTGAATGCCAATGTTTTAGGCAACTCTTTCCTGGAAAAAGGGGCACCACAATATTTTTGATGGACTTGTGAGTTACATCATTTGAAAATCAATAAAGATTAAACAGATAGTTTTATTAAAAGTATAGTGGTTTGCCGCGGGGGTGCTGGGGGTGGCATCAAAGATGGCAGATGCTATTAGCAGAGCTTCCAGCTCTTAGGGGGGCGGTCGTCGATCTGGGGAGCCCGCCAAGGGCAGCACTCCCATATTCAATTCTAGGGAGTACTAGAGCTTGAACTGCAAGTTTGAAGTCATTTGCGGGGAGAAAGGGTTTTAGTTTTCATAGGGTATTCATTTAAAAATGTGGTCCTTTTATTGCGCTGCTACTGTGTTTCTGCATGTTAAGATTTTTATCGAGAGTTACTCCCAATGATTTCGCTGAGTCGATAATTAGAGGTTAGCAATTGAATGCTATGAGGTGTTTCAGCCAGTCAAGGATGATGGTCGACAGGTTGGGGGGAGCGATGAGGAGGAATCCGGTTTTGAGGGTGTTTATTTTCAGATGGTTTTCAGCCAGCCAGGTCTGAGTTTTTTGTAGCGTTCGTTGAGAGATTTGATGTCCTCTAGAGAATGGATTTTTAAGTATATTTGTGTATCATCCGCGTACATGTGATATTGTCATTAGAGGAGCTAAGGATGTCAGTGAGTGGTTCCATGAATAGGTTGAAGAGTGGAGGAGAGAGGGAAGACCCTTGTGGGACTCCTAGAGTGACTGGGACGGAATTGGACAAGGATTGCTTAACCTTGAATCTTTGTGATCTATTTTGAGGGAATGAAGAGAACCAGTTTAGGACTGATCTGGATAATCCAATTCTGTGTAAGTTGTCATGCTTGACAGTATCAAAAGCTGAGGATAGGTTCAGCAAGATTACCAGACAGGCTTCTTTTTTTCATCCAGGATTTTTAGAGCATCATCTATTATGTTGGTCATGGCTGTTTCAGTACTGTGCCCTGTATTGGTATTGATTAAGCAGGTTGAAATGGTAAATGTGTTTGCTAAGCTGGGAGTGAGCACATTTTGCTAATAGTTTGGCTAGAGTAGGGATGTTGGATATTGGGCGGTAGTTATTTAAGTCTGCCGGGTCAGACTTAGGCTTCTTAAGATTGGGAGATACCTGCCCAGATTTAAGGATATCTGGGATGAGTCCTTGCAGGAGAGAGGTATTTATGATCTTGGTCCAAAGAGGTAGTAACAGTGGTATGAAGTCTTTTATGTTATTTGCGGGAAGGGGGGCTGTGAAGCGGATGGAGGGGTTCAGAGAAGTAAGCATTTTTGAGATCGCATCTCCACTGTATGTAGTGAAGGAGGACCATGAGGCGTTGTTTGAGGTTAAACTTAGGAGAGCATGTAAGTTGGGCTCCAGGAGAGGGGGAAGAGATGTCCATGTGAATGCGTGGGTTGTGAGGTCATTGAGTAGGTCCGATTTTATGTTTTCTGTCTTCAGCATGAAGAAGGAGGCAAATTCTTCACAATTGGGAAGAGAGTCTGAGTTATTTTGGGGGTGTGAGTTACGCCCTTGGATTGTGTTTTGATTAGTTCAAATAGTTTTTTAGGGCAGTTCTTGGTTTGGTCTAATTGATTACTGAAAAAGATTGCTTTTGATTGTCTGATCTTTCTGTAGTAGGAGTTTCTCGTGGTTCTTAGCAGCTTGAGATGAGCTGGGGACAGGGCCGGACTGGCCGTAGCGGGCACCGGGCAATCCCCCAGTGCGCCGCACGGGTGGGGGCCGGTTTTGGGCCCCTGAGGGCCGTTTTCGTTACAGGACCGTTTATTTTTGCAAAATCGGCCCTGTAACAAAATCGGCCGAAAACCAGCCCTGGCAAAAAGCTTGGCGGCACCCTCCGGGAGGGGGGCCGGCCGAGCACTTTGCCAGGGCCGGTTGTGGTTCCCAGTCCGGCCCTGGCTGAGGATGGCGCTGACCTCCATCGTCGTTCGATTAATCTAAGGGATCTTCTATCATCGTTAAGTCTACCATCATGCCATGGTTTAGAATCTTTTGTAGAGGCTCTTTTCAATACAAAGGGAGCAACTTTGTCTAGGACCTTGTTAATGGAGCAGAAGTAGTGATCAGTCTGGTCTTGCACATCGGCTACATCTTCAGGGGGAAGCAGGTTGTTAGGGCTGGAGTTTGTGGTAAGATCTGCACCGAAATGTTTTAGGTTTCTCTTCCAAATTGTGGGTCTCATGGGTTGGGCAGAGTGAGGTATTACTAATTCATTAATGAAGAAAGTAATGATGTGGTGGTCAGACCATTCACAGGGGAGGATAAATTCTAACTGATTGGCTTCAGCTTTGGAGATGACTAGGTCTAGGGTTGAGCCTTTATCATGCGTGGGGCAATTACAGATTTGAGTGAGATCGAGGTCTGAGAGGAAATTTTTGAGGCTGATGATTGCTGAGTCATTACATTAATTCCATTGGAAGTTGAGGTCTCCAAGGAATATTTGTATATTATGTTGTCCAGTATTAGTAGATACAATATGCATGAGATGCTCGATAAAGGTGAGGCTGTCCCCTGGGGGATGGTAAAATGTATGCAATGAGCACAATGGTTTGTTATTATTTTTGATGTCTAGGCACAGGTATTCACAGGAGGCTAGAACTGGTGAATGGGAGCGGTTCACAGAGAGATTGGTCCGATGTATGGAGGCGATACCGCCCCCTGGCCTATCAATTCTGTCACGTCTGATGATGTTATAGTTTGGGGGCACCAATATGTCAAGGATAGGTGAGGATGATTCATTTAACCATGTTCGGTCAGGATTAGTAGGTTAGATTCGTGAGTGAGAATGAGGTCAGCTATGTCAGCAGCATATCTTGCGGCCGATCTACAATGTGGCAGTATTCATTTAAGTTGTAGCTTGATGGAATTTGGGTTGGGCTCTTGTGTGAGGGGGACTAGCGTCAGGTTGTTTTCGACAATGCCTCTAGAATTGTGTTTTGGCACTCTGTGAATGTTGATGGGGATGGTCTGAATTAGTGAGTGAGTAGGAAGTATTTCTGAGTGTTTTGTGTTAGGAGTGAGTTGCGGGAGATCATAGGAGCGAAGTAGGGAGAGTATATCTATATCCGATAGGGGATGTTTCATTCGGATAAGACGGGTTGAAGCATTAGGGTGAGGTACTGTTCTCCACCTTAGGGGCTGATGTTTCTGAGGTTGTGCAGGCAGTTGTGGTTAGAGTTTGGGTTGGGTATAGTGGGGGTTGGTCTTGGGATCTTGTTCAAAAAGTTTGACCTTGGGTTGAAGCATAATCAGGTCGCATATTGTTTAAAGGTCCTCTTCGACTTGTTGAAGTGATAATATTATAACATATAACATAACATGTGCATTTGTAAAGCGCACGTTCACCCAGAGGACTCTTGGCGCTGAATAACAGATGTTCATTGTAATCCAACTCAATGTTACTAATTAAATCTCATCCAATTTGGAGTCAGGTGTTGGTGGTGAAGTATTTAATAATAGGAATGTGTGGGAAGATGTGCTGAGGTCATGTACGAGTTTTGGAGTAACATGGTGAACTGGGTAGTTGTGTTGCAGACTGTCCGGAAGGTTGTCCAGGGAGGTGTGCGGTGTAATGGCGGGAGGTGAAAGGGTGTGGAGAGGGTGGATGTGATGTGTGGATGAGGACATGGAGGTGTTAGTGGTGCTAGGCATAGAGTGGGAATTAGGGGAGTGTGTGTCATCTCCTGGGGTATCCGATGGCTCTAGGGTGAGTGTAATTGTCGGCTGAGTCAAAAGTGCAGAATGTCTTGAGGGTGAAACCTGTGGGGGTTAGGAAGCAGATTCAGATAGGGAGCAGTTGGAGAGGGGGGATAGGGTCTTATGACTTTGTCCTTAATGAGGGGAAAGATGTTATCTAGTAGGTTTAGGCTACGGTCCGAAGATTGAATGAGGATGAGACCATTGTGATAAATGGTGATTGTTGCAGTGGTTTTGAAGAATGTGGACGGGATGATGGAGATAGTGAGGCCTTGTGCTGATTTTCTGGTGAAGGATATGGTGAGGCGGGTGAGAAAGACTTTCCTCCATTGGGCTCTTTGCTTAGTGTAGAAGATGAAGTCATTGGTTACATAGCCTTTGTTTCGTAGCCTTTGTAGCCTATATCGGGTAAATAGGCAGAGAGCTTTGGGTTTGCCACCATAATTTAGCAATTCAGGGAAGAATGTTCTGGTACAAGTCTGTCATTCGTCGTGTATAGAGCCATGCACATTTATGAGATAAAACTTGTTTTCAGATCTACATTACTATCCAATGCAATTTCTAGATGTCCCTGGCAAGACAGATGGAATCATTTACCTTCATAGAGATGTGTGGAATAAATCACTGGTGGGAGTAACAACTATACCTATATAGTAAATTACAATATTATTGTATAAAGAAAAAATAGTACAGGTTATGGTAAATAATGATAAGTATATAATGCTGAAAATTTGTGTGCTCATCAGCTTCTCCAGATTTAAAATTGCCACATTGACTCCAAAGGTAGTTGGATATAATAACATGAGTTACATATTAATACAACAATTTAAAACTTTGCTGGTCAGCTTCAGTTTGTGTGGAAACTGTATTTCGCTTATAACTTAATTGACCTATCGCCAGTGTTTTGCTAGGTGAAACACTAACACTCATTTTTTTAATCATAAATATATAACTCCAAACACAATAGGATGTTTGCCTGAGTGTGGTAGGTAGCGAGGTTGAAGATATTGATTTTGATGAAAGAGGATAAGTAGCTGTGGAGCTGCTAAGGAATTTGGTACTGTCACCACTATTAATCATGAAATCCTTGGCACTGCACTTTCTGGCTTTGATGGTGTGTCAATATTTACTCTTGTTTTACAGCCGATAAACATGGACCTATCAACATGGTTTGGGTTTGACTTCTGTCTAAAGAGGTTGCACCAAATTATATGTTTACAACGTAGTCTATTTTATGTGCTGTTGACAGCATCATCTTGAGTTGCAAAGCCAAAATTTAAATATTGACAGATGAATGGAATAAAGCACATACATAAACATTATTGTGTCATAATTACAGGACTAGACGATAACAAAATATTGATGAATCCCCTTTTTCTTAGACATGTTAAGAAAACATTGTAAACTTATTTCTATCCACAGATAACATCATCTTCCCCAAGCCATCCAGCAAACTCCTTCTTCTATCCCAGGCTAAAGCACCTGCCCCCTCTTGCCAAAGTGACCTTAACTAAGCTTAAAGGCAAACAAGTTGTTCTTCCAGTTACCGGTGCTGACCTGACCACCGCAGGGAATGAGATAGATGACTCTGTCTTAGGTAAGTCTTCAAAACAATACTTTGTCAGTGTATTTATTATCCTTGATACGCTGAAAATTGAAGAGATCATGATCATTAAAAAAAATAGAAAGGCCCAATGAGGGGGGGAGGGGGCTGAATGAATATATATTTGACATAATTTAATCGGCAGTCTAAGCCTGAAAGGGTATTGTCCTGATATATATATATATGTGTGTGTGTGTGTGTGTGTGTGTGTGTATATATCTATCTATATATATCTATATATTGGGAGGCAGTATTCCAGGATCAATGCGGAGTAATGTGATATATCTATGTATATATATATATATATTTTATCAAAGAACCATGCCACTTCTTAGCACGATAAAAAGCCAATCATCCGGAAAGCAGGTCAAACAGAGTTTTTATTCTAAACAAGCAGCAAAACAGTGCAGCATTACGCGTTTCGACCTCCCGACCAATTGCATCTAGCAATGAATAACATGAGAGTACTCTGCGTGAACAGATATTCTGATCCAGAACTTTAAACAACATTCATGAAACCAAGTTGCTGGGACATCTATAAATGTAGCACTTATGATTTTGTGTCTTTCCTCACTGTTTACCACCTCAGTTTATTTAAAATGAGAACAGCTGACACCCGCTGTTGTTGCAAATGATTAAGACCCCAGGAGGGTTGAAACGCGTAATGCTGCACTGTTTGGCTGCTTGTTTGGAATAAAAACTCTGTTTGCCCTGCTTTCTGGATGATTGAGCTTTTTATCATGCTAAGAAGTGGCATGGTGCTTTAATGAAATATTAAGAGGTGACGTCGCCAAAATAGCCCGACCCACCAGGATGGGCGCTCTCCTTGTCACAGCTCGTTTGGAGATATGTATATATATATATATATATATATATATATATATATATATATATATATATATATATATATATTACCTACTGGCGGTCGCCAGTAGGTAGTTATAGTTAGGACCACGTTTCCATAGGAAAACCTCAACATTCTATTTTGAATAACTTTGGCGCCGGTCGACGAATCCTCGCGAATTTCTCAAAATAGGTGGGGCGCTACGCTACGCTCCTACCCTGAAAGTCTCGGGGGGATCCGTCAAGCGGGGGCTGAGATAAAAGGGGGGTCCCAAAACGCGTTTTTCCCATGCATTTTTCCATAGGACCTTTAGAACGAGCTACAGCCCGAACGGCTGAACAGAATTACTCAAAATTTGGCAGAGAGGTAGTCCCTAGGTCAAGGAAGTGCCTTTTGTAGGTTTGGTGTAAATCTGTTCAGTAGATTCTGAGAAAATAGCCTTTAAATCAATATATATATCTGAGCCCGCTTACGGTACGCTTACCGTACGCTTACGGTAAGCGTACGGTGGCGTGCGCGAGCGCGATTCTGATTGGCTCTTAGATCTTAGTAAACATTCGAATCGGCCGAAACCAGGAAGCGGCGGCCGCCATTTTGTGTATTTCACTCTGAAAAAAAAGAGTGAAAACAAGGAAAGGGGGCAATGAGGAGAGTTACAGACCCCCTTACATTTGTGAGGGGGTCAAAGAAGGACTGTAAAGTACAAAGAAAACATTTATTGATTTTAAAAAAAATCACGGGGTACGCGTACGGTAAGCTTACAATAAGCGTACGGTAGAAAAAAAAAAAAAAAAAAAATGAAAATCAGATTTAAGTGTTTAGATATTAGGGGGCTCTAAAAAGAGCCGTTGTGTTTATGAAATGATTTTTTAGTGGTACCTACAAGTAAGTACCGATGCAGAGTCTAAGGTTCAAGAGGAAGACTCTGTTCCCTTCATCATTGAAGTGCACACCATCTCCTCTATAAATGTCTTGCATGTCATAACGCAAGTTGTTGTGGTAAATGGCACCCATACCATAGTCACGGAGGAAAGCAGAAACAGATTTGTTGACGTGCTTTCTTGCTTTGTCATCGCACCGCGTGCCCACCGTGCGTGCACGGCACTAACTGCGTAAAGTGGGCACGCGGTGCGCGAAGCGCACCGCGTGCTCACTGTGCGCGCACGGTGCGCGAAGCGCACCGTGCGCGCACGGAACGAACTGCGTTAAGTGGGCGCGCACGCCACGAATGGCGTAAAGTAACTTAGCATTTAAAAAACCGTACAAATTCACTGAAAAAACCATAGGTTTCACACACGTTATAGTTAGGAATTAGCATTTAAAAAACCTTGCAAATTCACTGAAAAAACCATAGGTTTCACACATGTTATAGTTAGCGGAAATTTTACTGATAAAAAACCAATGAAATTCCCCCGTTATAGTTAGTGCAGGCAACTATAACTCACGCGACCGCAATCTTCTGCTGATGACATATGTGTCTTTATGAAAAAAAAATATTTGTAATATATGTATAGCTAAAAATGTATGGAAGAAGACATGGGCAAATAAGTGTCTAAATACAGTATTAGCATCAGCAGAGGATTACGGTCGCGTGAGTTATAGTTGCCTGCACTAACTATAACGGGGGAATTTCATTGGTTTTTTATCAGTAAAATTTCCGCTAACTATAACATGTGTGAAACCTATGGTTTTTTCAGTGAATTTGCAAGGTTTTTTAAATGCTAATTCCTAACTATAACGTGTGTGAAACCTATGGTTTTTTCAGTGAATATATATATATATATATATATATATATATATATATATATATTATTTTCAAAAGTCACTGTGAGCAGCCGCTCACCCTCCTGTCGACGCCGGTGCCAGCAGCGGACACAGTACCGCTAAATATATTTCCACAAGGAAGTAGCGATTCGAAAGTACGGAATAACTTCCAGCGGCACACCAAAGGACGAGTCCAATAAAGGTTTATTGTCTCAAAAACCAAACAGTACTGTTTGGTTTTTGAGACAATAAATCTTTATTGAACTCGTCCTTTGGTGTGCCGCTGGAAGTTATTCCGTACTTTCGAATCGCTACTTCCTTGTGGAAATATATCAGCAGTTTAAAATTTTGCTCGCCACTGGCATTGATTTCTAAATACCAGCACCTCATGGTGGAGCTGTCTCTTTAGATGGGCACATCAGTGAAAAGATTTAGGGCCTGATTCCAATGTGGTTAGGAATTCATTCTGACCGAATGGGTTTGGGAATAGATTCTGACCAACTCGGATCAGGAGAGTCCGACCAACCGAGTACGAGGCATCCGGATGCTTCCAGATACTATTTGGTTGGACTCCCATTGACTTCAATGGGAGCCTTTGTTCCGACTGAATGTATAGGCTTCCATTGAAGAAAGGGGTGGCTGGGGAAAATCGGGCACCCTGTGACGGGCATCCCGTGGTACCTGTCACACTGTGCATGGCTGGTAGTGGGGGACCCATGGGTACCCCTCGGGCCCGATTGGGAAGGCATTGAGTGCAGGGGGGCCCACTATGGGCCCCCAAATTCTGATTCCGACTGCCAATTCAAGCCAGATGGCATGATTGGGAAAGGCTGTCTGAATCCAGTATCGTAATCGGTCATTGAGAAACGCAGACCATAGAGACATACAATTCTGCTCAGGACAGCTCGGCCATTCCAAATGCCATTGGGTTCGGATTGGGATATTCCTAACGCCTAACTCGCATCGTACTCGGTTGGTCGGAAACCTTCCTGATTCGGTCGGAAAGACATGTTCCCAATCCGATTCGGACGGAGCAAATGACGTTAGGAGGCCTTCCTAACTGCATCAGAATCGGGCCCTAACTGTTTAATACACTTTTTAAAAAATGATAGAGCTAGGATGTGCTGGCCATCCCTACAGTTTGAGATGCCCTGGAATAGTCAAAAATGTTACGCTTGTTTCAGCGTCATCAGTATTAGGTAATACTGGTGCTGGCATTCGACAGTAGTGACGGTAACTGTGGGTGGTGCCAAACGCAATTGCACATCTGTGAAATATCTTGGGTCCTGTCACTTGTGTTTTTGTATTTATTTTTTTTACAAATTAAGCACTGGCTGGCACCGGCCATTGATAACACCTCTTTAAGGGCTGACTTATATAGAAAGAGTTTTCCCAAAGATAGTGTTTTAACTGTTAAACCTTTTCAATGTTGCTCAAGCCCATATCCAGAAGCAAAGTAACGGTGTGCGTGCTCTGTGGGAGGTTTAGAAGATTTTTAGAAGATTTTTTAGAAAGAGATTCTCTGTCTTAATGAAATATGGAAAATCAAAATAATCCCCAAATCTCAACACCTTAAATGGCTACTGATTGGGCCGTGGCAGGAGGAAATGCTTTTCCGTGCATGTTTTTAGTAGGTTAAGTAGTAGCACCAGCGCGTTCAAGAAGGCTGTTTGCCAGCGATGGCTCATTCTTGAATGACCTCTGGGAACTAAATGGGAACTAAATGCCATGAATTTTGGTTTTGAAGTGTTGGTCATCAGCCCTAGTGGCAACAAAGGACTGACAGTCGATCCAATAAGTTTTGCATTCCCATGGGTGCGAGAGACACTGTTAAGGGTTGACATTTTTATGACTTTCATCATCAGTGCATCATTAGTACACAATTCTAAAAATTTAACAAGTTGGTTGATACATAGAGTAAACAGTGTTGACACACCCTTGCTGGGCAGCTTGTCTTATCAGAAGGGGGTTAGTGGGTACACCATCTTGGACACAAAGAATCTTGGCAATGGCATGATTTAGCAGATTAAATAAAGCAGTGGTTCTAACCTCCTGGCTTCTTTGGACTCCCACTATGTCACTACTGGATGCCAGAGATCACGACCAGAGCAATTTCTACTATTTGAAACAATACACTAAAATACACAAAAAGTATTCTGTATACAAATACAATTTTGGCTTACACTGCCACCACGTCTCCTTCACCGAAGGCCTGGGGATTGAGTGGTTCTGGTGTTCCTTTTCTGCTGCTCGTTGTACTCACTGGAGTTGCCCTTATGCTCTTCAACAGGGTTCGTTGAGACTAGCGATGGAGGGCGGCCCTGTATCTCCCAGAGTCCTATTTGCTCATATCTTCAAGTTGGCTTTCTTTCTGCTTGGTTGATAGGTGGTTTGGTTGAAGAGTTCATTGATTCTTTAATCCTTTGGCAATTCCCTTCTGGCTTTGCTTGCGGTGGCCCGCTGTGTGACGATTTCCTTGGCGTGGGTTTGGTCCCTTGCCCATATTCCCTGACAGACTACTGTTTGGCCTTCCCTCTTCTTGGCAGCCTTCCCTCTGGTCTCAATGAGGTGTCTTCTTGGCTTTGATACAATTCTGGGTTCGATACCTCTAGGCTGTCTTGGCCACAACTTGTCGCTGTGGGTCCATGGCAATCTCATTTTTCCCACCTGCGTTGCCTCTGGTGATAACTGTGTTTCTTCTTCTGGGACACCATGTGTTGCTTTGGAGTTTCCTTGTACTTACTGGAGATCGAGTCATGAGCCTGCTTCTCTGCTGTAGCCTCATTCAGTAAGGACTGCGCTGAGCAATGGTTGAGGAGGTGATGCACTGATGGCTTGCAGTATTCTTCATTACTCGTCCTCACTAAAGTACTTATGTCCCACCCTCCCTTTCCTTTGCCACAAGCTCATTTCCTGGTGCTTGCTGATTTTAGGGCCACCCCCTTTCGCTGGGTGAGGGGCAGTGGTGGCTTGCATAGGGCGTGCTGCGGGCGGGGAGGCAGGGTGGGGGAGGGGAGGGGCAGGGTGGGGTGTAGTAAACTCAGACATACGACAGAATGGAGGAGCGTAATAATTACTTTCCTCCGTTCCGTCGTATGTCCAAGTTTACTACCCCCCCACCCTGCACCTCCCCCGCCCCAACACCATGCAGCACGCCCTATGCGAGGCGCCACTGGTGAGGGGCACCTCTTTGCGGAGCACAACAGTGCATCCATAATATGACGCAAAGGCAAAGTGTTTCCCTCATTTGCATGGCATACACCCCCATGCAAATGAGGGAAGACCCCTTTATAGTAGCACCTGTGCTACATGTGCAGCAGCCCTATCTGCATTACAGAAGGGGCCATGCAAGTGTATGCGCTCCTTCTGTACTATCAAAGTGCCCCATTGGTGCAGAAAGAGCGCACACGCCCATTGCATCCCCGGAGCACTTTATGTAATACGTCCCCTGGTGCCTTGTTGATACCGACAAAAACTAATTTAATGAGTACTGGGATTGGTAGGGTAATGGGAGAAATGAAGATTACCAAGTGATCGGTGAATTACCAACTACCAGAAGCATTTGAGGTGGTGCTCTAGGTTAAACAAAGATGGCCGAAATCTACTGCAAATTGACAGGCCTCTCTATGCAAGTGAGAATTTAATTAGAATATTTTTTTGGAGTTTCCCATACTTTAAACTAACATGTGGGCTCTTTTTATTGCAGAAACGCCACTTGATTGCGAGGTGTCTCTATGGTCTTCGTGGGGTCTCTGCAAGGGCAGCTGTGGCACTGGGGCAACCAAAATCAGAACTCGGTACATCCATTTCAAACCATCAACCAGTGGAGCGCCTTGTCCCAGCCTTGAAGAAGAAACAGAATGCGTCCAGGATAACTGCGTCTAAACACCAACAAACATATCAGAAACTGTTGATTAAAATACGTTGTTTCCATCCTCCATACTTCAGCCAATCATCCCTAATCATTTTGCAATATTCAACAAAAAAGACTAATTATTTGTATAAATGAATGATCTGTTGTTTACATCAGGAGTCTTCCCTCATGTTCATGTTTTTGTACACCAGAGTGCCTCCAAATAATAAACTGTTCAATTGTCATAAATAAAAACTCATTCACGTGGCGCCCTCTTGTGGCAGATAGGGGGATGTTTGTACACACATTTAATCTTACATTCGAGCTAGATCAGTCATAAAACTCAAAGGTCTGAAAACGTGTATGTTTAAGAAGTTATTAATCGTGTATGTTTAAGAAGTTATTGGCAGTAGAGGTGGGCGAGCCAGCAAGCTTACAGAGAGAGCCGAGCCAAGAGCTCACAGCAGTAGCCAAACGCTGAAAATATTTGGCATGTAAATCAAGCAACAAACATGTTAAATACGGTGGCTTCAAAATTCAAGAAAGAGTAGTATGTTTTTAACACGCTGAAGAGTTACTTCTTAGTACATCAGAATATTTGAAAGTATGTATTAAAAGTGAGAATTTTTAAACATTAGCTGAAAAACATTCTTGCCCCCACCTGGATGACAATCCTACTAGTGAACTAATAGGTAACTCAGATGTCATGTCTTCCTTAAATCTTGTCTAGATTCTTATTGTAGATGAAGCAACATAGTAGTCTATTAAAACAAACACCAGAGAGCTTTATTGCACAGCGCACAGCCCAAAATCATGCATTTGAAGGTGCTTTCATAAGTGATAATGAACAAAAAACGAGGCTTGGTGAAATAAAGTATTTAGCAAGGATCACACAGTTTGGTCAAGCAGGAAGCCAGGATTCATCTCATATTTTTCCAGGCTCACACTGTGCAATGCAGGCACTAGAGGGGCACCCATTTCTGAACTCAAAGCTTAATGGTGTGTCCTTAACTCTTGGAGGATTGGATTTGAGCGTGGGCTACAGGCAGAATTTATATTTTATTTTGAGCAAACTTTCATAGCGCGATAGTTATCTTAAGGCGAGCTTCACAACAGACACAGACTACGTTAGACAATTTATTTATTTTTGGCACTTAGACATTGTGAGAAACTGAGTTATTGGTTGAGGGGGGGAAACTCCGCTCAAGCAACAATCACAATTATTGTTAGGGTGAAACACAAAAAGTCACTAAATAAACCTGTGCTTAACCCTCTGGTTGCTTGGCACAAAATACATCAGACTTAACTTAGAGGCAATATGTAAAGTATTTATGCAGCACACAAACAGTATCCAAGTGAAAACACAACACGAAAAAACCCGCACCAATTAAAAAAAACAGTAAAATTTACTAAATTATTTGACACCAAAATGACAAAAATCCTATCGGTACAACTGGAGATAGGTAATTTTAAGGATTTAAGGCACGTATGGTGCCTAAAAGCACAAAGCACCACTCACGATCATCTGGTCGTGCTAGACCAGGTGAAAGTAAAAAGTCAGGCCACCCGCAATAGAGTGCGGGCCGGATACAGGGACCAGGTTAGCTCTGCTGAAAAAGGTTCCGTCTCAAAGGCCGGCGCAGAGTCCAGTTCACGGTGGAGGAGGCCATGAGGCGAAAGGAGAGCGTCGCCGAGGTGGCCAGGCATTGTGGATGTTCATTACTGCAGCGCAAAGATACAATCAGACAGTCTTGGCTGGAGCTTCAAGTTGGCGGTTACCACAGGTTGTCGATGTTGTAGTACGAAGTGCTGATCTTACGTTGCCGGTTGTCACTGGTGATCGCTGTAGCCCAAAGAGTCGGTTTCACCGGAGTTTCACATTTACAGTCAGCGCAGGCAGCAAGATCTTGGCATTTGCGAAGAGGCCAAAACTTCAGAATTCCTCCTTTTGAGTTCAGAGGAGTGCACTCTGATGACAACCAAGGCCCAGGACCTGGGGAGGTGCCTCTTGGGGATCAGAGACTCACTTTAGCAGAGGCCAGCAGGACTCAGGAAGGTCCAGTTGCAAGTCCTGTCAAGCGTGCCAGCTGAGCAGTTGCAGGAAGGACTGTGGAGCTTGTTGTGTCTCTGAGCTCAGAAAATGAGGCCAGCTAACCGATCCTTTGATCACTCAGGTAGCCTGGAATGAAGGGAGCAGGTCCAGTCCTTCTTCTCAGAGAGCAGGGCAGACCTCCGGTAGCAAGCCATTCCTTCTTCTGTAGTGTCGGCAGAGCCTGGAGTGTACGTACGAGTTGGTCTGAGAGTCCAATATTTATACCTGATGCCATCTTTGAAGTGGGAGAAACTTCCCCATATATAGCTCAGGAATTTCCTTCCTTGCCCTGCCCTAGTTCTAGGATGTCTGGAGCCACAAAGGGCTAGTTTTTAGGCGGGAGGGGGGAACGGTGTGTGTGTGTGTGTGTATGTGTGTGTGTGTGTGTGTGTGTGTGTGTGTGTGTGTGTGTGTGTGTGTGTGTGTATGTGTGTATGTATGTATGTATGTATGTATGTATAGCTCCTTCGAAGTGCAAGTTTAGGAGGTGACATCTCCACCACTCCCATTTGGACAGGATGCTCAGTCCTGCCAACTCCCAGTCCCCTTTGTGATACTGTCTGGGAGGAATACATAAAGGCCAGCAGCCAACTACACCTGGTCATGCAACCCAGGATACAGGTTTTTGAAAGTGGCATTTTCAGAATTGTGACTTAAAATCCTATTTTACTATTAAAGAGGATTTAAAATTACAATTATTTATAGACCAAATGTGATATTTATACTGTTGTGTAGTTCCTATAAACCTATATAGGATCTGCACGTTTAGACAACTTAGACTTTGGGATTGGTGTCCAGACTGATTCCAGACACCCCCACCGGGTATGTTTGCCTGTATACCAGCTAGCTCACAGTGTCACTGTAAATTCTACTTACTAAGGAGAGAATAGTTCTTGGCAACTATCGAACATGACAACTCCGTCCCATCAGGGATCGTGGAAACAGTACAGTACTTTTCGCTTAGTCATTCGTGCTCACTTAGTCTCAGAGAGATACACCGAATAAAACGGTGGGGACGTTTTTCAATAAGCATTTATTGAACCAGCATCATTCTAGTGTAAAATAGGTGTGCTGAGCCAACCATAAGACAGAAACAGATATAAATTATTACAAGCAACAACAGAGTAAAAGGATGGTAGATTCCTACCATAGTGCTAAAACAATGAACACAGACAGGTATATACTCCTACGATACAACCCCAACTAGATGTACCTAAGTGTACCTAGCACGTATGTAGGTGTAGAGCCAAGAATCCCCCTAGGCTGAAGTCAAATCCATTACCTGAAGTGAGAGACTGTGGGACCCCATCTTGGTCTCGAGATGGACACCCTGTGAGGGATGTAAGACCACTGCGCGCTGTACTGTCTGCGTGCAGGAATCTCAGCATCTTGCGTCAGTGTGTCAGGATGGAAGTCCTTTTTCCCCTCTCCCTGCCTTGGCAAAGATATGGGGACAGATTTATGTTTCCTGGCGCATCCCTGCAAATCAGCAGGGATGCGCCAGGAAAGAGGCGTCACGCAAGTTTACCCTTGCGCCACCACAGATGCGCCGCATTTACAATGCAGCGCATCGTGGCGCAAGGATAAACAGATGCGTGACGCATCTGATGGCGTAAGGGCGGCGCATTGCTGAAGTCGTGTCGCAAGCACGACGCAACTCCAGCAATATTTAGGGGCTGCCCATACCTAACATGCTGCGTAATGCCTTACGCCTGCTTCAAGCAGGCGCAAGGTTTTGATGCAGCAGCGTCGGAAAAGTGACTGAGTGAAATCTTGTAGATTTCACTGCGTCACTTTTCCGAGGCTTTTTCCGATGGAACGCCCACCCTGCATACATTAAACCTGACGCAGGTTTAATGTGGCGCAGGGCTTTACACAGTGACGCATCTCCATAGATGTGTCACGATGTAAATAGGGCGCAACGTGGCGCAGGATTTACGCCGCTGCTGCGTCACAAAAGTGACGCAACGGCGGCGTAAAAGTGGCGCAAGTCTAACATAAATCTGCCCCATGGTGTTTATATACCTAAAGTGGTACCCTAAGGGGTGTCATTTCGGACTAGGATGACGGAAGGAATGACCCTTATACATAGTTATTATGAAGGAGATGGTAGTCCTGCTGAGATTCCAAGAATCCTCATGCATAATGAATGAGGCTTGTTTTCAGAGAAAACCCCACGTCATTTAAGCAGTACCATAACTAGGTAGAAGGTCCGTACCAAGAACCGCTATGTAGTGTAATGGCAGGAGAAATATAGGTGAAAGATTCGGTTACTATCTGCCTATATTGGGGTACCTGTATAAAACATAACAGTACCTGCTCCCAAGCGAAAGTTATCACTCTATTAAACATACCCGGTAACCCAATATTATCCTATGGGAGTGGTAGGCCTTCCAGTAGTGGAAAATTAATTTAGGAGTTTTTCACTACCAGGACATGAAATACTTAAAAGTACATGTCAGACTTTTTAAATACAATGCACCCTGCCCTATGGGCTGTTTAAGGCTTATCTTCGTGGGTGACTTATATGTACTCAAAATAAAGCTTTAGTATAAACTGGACACAGGCTGCAAATGGCTGGCCTGAGACAAGTTTGAAAGGGCTACTGAAGCAGATAGCACAAAAAGTGCTGCATGTCCACAAGTGGCATTTAATTTTTCAGACACTACCAATTTTACATGCAGTACCACTTTACCATGCCTCCTTGAGCCTCCATTTAACTTTTGGTGAACATCTTTGCTGCGCTCTCCTGCCATAGCGGTTTATTTGGCTGCTGAATAAGGACTCACGTGGAATTTGCCTAGGGTTTGGCTAGCGCATAGTTAGCGCGAGAGCCCGGTGGGCAGGTTCAAGTTTACATTGGTGCTGGGGGGTGACGGGATCAGCCCTGGTTGAGAGTACTCCATGGAGGTGGAGAGTGAACCGGCCAGTTCGGGCATACTTCTGCCATGTTGCAAATGCTGTGAACTATCAGTTGAAGGAGCCCATCGATGCCACAGTCAGGGACTCCAGTACGTGCAATTATTGCACGATTATTGAACTATCGTGGCAGCACCATTACTTTGCGACTTACCAAGAAGCGTCAACCTCAATATTACAGGGGCACCAAAAGTTCTATGTTTCCTGATTTCACGATTGCAGTGCAGGCTGCGCGCAGAGACTTCCTGATGACCAAACGCAAACTACAGTGAACAAGTGCCTCATACTCACTTTTGTATCCCACTAAACTGCAGATAGAACATGCTGGCAAAAGTCTTCTTTTCATGGACCGTAAGAAGGCAGCCTAGTACACCAAAACTCTTCCATTGAAAGCACCTTGATCGCCCATGAGAGATGATGCACAAAATGTATAACAGCTTAGTGAAAGTGATTAAGGTGCAGTTTGTGTTACATACGGGTTTCCTATGAGAGGGCTGGCTATGATCCTTTATAAAGTGATCATGCTCTTTGCCGAGTGATTTCTCTCTGTTGCTAAACTGACATTTTGTGACATATTTGTACACATAATTCATGAAAGGGAGTTGCCTCTCCACGTACCTTGTTGAAAACTACTGGATTTATATCCGGATGTTATCTAGTAAGCTTGCTCTTAACATGCTATGATGTCTCCAAGCAATAAAGGTGCTGAATTATCAATCTGACAAACTGGAGGTTCAGATTGACCTCATCAACCTAATTGCAGGCCACATTTCTGGAATAAACCCGAAATTGGATAATCTGTCTTCCCATTTGATTAACAGAGAGAAATCAGAATCCCGTGTTGTGAATGAAAAACTCCAATTCAGTTGTGGTTGTGAGAGCATTATCGAAAAACTAGCCAGTCTCCCGGACACACTACAAGACATCCTAGAGGAGGTTAAATTAACCCAAACAAGCAATCCTGGTAATAAAATTTACACCAAGCAAGTTACGTTAACCTCAAACACCAACGACACGTCAGGAGACGCTAAAAGCAATCTATCAGAAGCTCCAGGGCAAGAAAAAATAGGTATAATCCCAGGAATCGTAGAAAAGGAAAGGGATATAACTCAGCTCACAAATAAATTCCTCATTGTGGGAAAACCAACCAAGAGGGAAAGGAAAAAGGCAAGGAAGGCCAGATTAAAGGACAAAAAACAACAACAAACAGATGACGGATTCTTTTTTCCCACATTCAAACCAGTCTCTCCAAAGGTGGAAAAATGTTGAATATTTCCGGACGAAACAAAGGGAGTCCAGGCACCATCAATCAAGGGAGTTTCAGAAAACTCGGTAAGAGAAGGCTGGCAGGGTTCTAGAGAAACCGCTTGTCCGCCCTCACAAGAGCGCATAATAACTAAATCTCTCCTTTAGATGGAATCCAACAGAGTCTAACATCCTCGGCTCCCAAGAAAAAGTGTCATGGAAAACAACAAGTTAAAAACGACCTCACAATGAAGCCTGGTCATGCAGGTCCTTCCCAAATAACATCTTCATCGTATTCGGCAGGCAACACGAGAAAAACCAGCGTAATTGGCGAGAAGTCCCGACAGGGAGAGGAAGCCAGTAATGCGCAGTTAGCGCCAAAACAATCGGAGAACAGACTAACCGAAATACATGAGGAGGATATAAACTCAGGAAACAACATCGGGCCAAACCCCTTGAGTTTTACCGTTATGGGAAACAAACGTAAATGTACGCTATCTCTTGGGGTCTTCCCCTTCGGTCCAAAAAGGTTATTAAAGACAGGATCAACGCAAACAACCAACGGTAAATCTGTGGAGAGGATGGATGAACAAGAGCAACAATCAGCTCTTAGGAGTGGTAATAAACCGGCAACTTATGACGCTCCCCCCCAAAGACCAGCTTCCTTAAAACATCTTAAAGACTCTCAAGACTACTCAGAGGCGTTTGAATCCAAGTTGTCATTTGTGCCTGAATATCCAACAAAGGGGCACCAAGATATCCTAAATCGAGGCAATCTGCTAAAACTGTTTAAGGAAATAGCAGAGATCACTACCCAAGTTCTAGTATCCGTGGAATTCCAAATGAGTGCCCAAAATAAGGACATTGAAGAATCTGTAACAACTTGGGCTTCAAAGGATCTGGCTGACAAGATTTATTCCGCAAGAACTCAGTTTGGTGTATGGGGTATTATCTTGTTGCAGCATAAGCGTCCAAGATATCCCTATCCCCTCTTAGAAAAATCTTACAACTCAAAAAATGGAACAGAAGAAAGAAGGAAAGACAAACTACTTGTTTATGTGGAGCTAGAGGTCAAACGCCAACAATAATAACATCAGGACATAGCGTTACATCACCAGAAGGCAAACAATGTATCAGTCAGCAATCAGCAGCTCAGTCGGACTGGTCATGGCTGCCTAGGATCCTGAATAATCAAAATTCCTAACATTGAGTATAACAACTCTAACCGTGTGCAAAGGCAGAAACAAAATCCCAAGAAAACAACGCCACAAAGTATTTCATTCTGTTCCTGGAATGTTCATGGTTTTCATGAAATGGCTCTTGAGAACGACACCCTCACCTTTTTTCAGCAACAAGATGTAATCATGATCCAGGAATCATGGAAACTCTCTCCCTCGCCAATCGCAGGGTTCTAAGAACACCACATTTTGGCAGAAGGATTATCACCCTTCGGGCATCCATGCGGCAGACTGTCAACCTACGTAACCCAAAAATACAACCGGGTAACAGAAGAGCTGGACGTGGGTCTTTCTTGGATACAAGTGATTAAAATTACCGATCGTTCACCAACAGGAGACAAGAAATGGCAACTATTGGTGTTTAACATCTATATCAACCCGGAGATGAAAACCCAGAAGGAGAAATATGCAAATTTATCATCTTTGATAAAAGTATTACAGAGATCATATGCGCAATGCCCGATGTTTATTTCAGGAGATTTTAACAGCAATCTCTTAGGGAAAAAACAGGTAGTAAAAATCAAAAAAGTAGTACCCGACCTGGGAGATCTAGGTTTATTAATACTGAATGGAAAAACAAGGGGCGACATTCCAGCAGGCATCACTTACTTGAGCGGTAAAGTCCACTCAACAATTGATTTCACAATAATAAGCAGGGTCCTATCTTCTAGCATAGAATCATTCCAAATAGTAAAGCGTTTGGAAAGTGACCATTTCCCTCAAATAACTAAAATTAATATCTCACTCACTGCACTACAAATTCTGCCGTCCTTACTACAACATGCCGAGAAGTTCAATCTAAAGAAGTTAAAATGGCGTGGGGGAGGCCTGGGAAGTATATTGGTCACAGTAAAACAACACATGTCCAATTCAAGCACCCAGCTCGACGAAGAACGTATAAAGAACTGGGAGCATCTGATTCAGGTCCTCTTGCACAAATTCCCAGCAGCATCAGGGAATTCGGGATGTATTAAGGCAAGGAAGGAGCCATGGTTCAATCTGGACCTAAGAGAAAAAAAGAGAAGTGTTGCACGGGAGGTCCGAGCAGTTGCCCATAGGAAAAAAATGGGAACCTGCATAAACTACCGCAAACTAAAAGAAGCAAGGAGCATGTACAGGAAGTCACTAAGGGTCGCAAAGAGAACGTACAAGGAAACCATTTGGAACAAGCTTTTGAGCGCAGGAAAACGGCCGAATAGCAGGGATTTCTGGGGAATCATTAACGACCTAAACAAAGGAGCAAGCCTTCAGCAAGAAGCAGGGGTAGGAGAGGAATCCTGGTCCCATCATGTGCAATCACTGTATGGAAACGCAGTTTCAAACAATTCCAATTGGCAACGGGGGAGAGAGTTGGATAACGGGAAAAACTAAAAAAATGAGATTCCGGTGATTAAAGACAAAGAGGACCAGGAAGAAATAAATGTGATCACGGAATCTCCTCTAACCTCTAAAAAACAACTGAGGGGTATAATAACAAGACTAAAGACAGAAGGAGCTGCAGGTCCAAACGGGCTGCCAAATATGCTCTTTAAAACCGATCCGGATTTCTGGTCAGAGCCCTTAATTCCCCTATTCAACTATATATATTCTCAAAACAAAGTCCCCGCATCTTGGCTAGGGAATATCATTCACCCCATTTTCAAACAGGTTGACCGTCGCAACCCTGCTAATTATAGGCTGATATCCCTAATAGACGTTGAAGCCAAGCTTTATGCCTCCTGCATCCTAACTCAGCTACAAGATTGGATAGAAGAGACCAATATTATCCCTAAATTTCAAACAGGGTTCAGGCAAGGAATGGGCACCATCACAAACCTGGCCTGTCTGACACTTTTAATGGAAAAAGCACTAACTGAGGGTTCAAGACTATACGCTTGCTTTATTGATATAAGGTCAGCATTCGACCGGGTATGCAGAGAGCGCCTATGGGCAAAGTTGATAACCTGGGGAGTCCCGAAACCCATGTTAAACGCCATAGCCACCCTGTATAACAACACATGGGTAAGAGTCAAGTTAGGCAACGGTGGCAAACCCCTTGAGTGTTACCGTTATGGGAAACAAACGTAAATGTACGCTATCTCTTGGGGTCTTCCCCTTCGGTCCAAAAAGGTTATTAAAGACAGGATCAACGCAAACAACCAACGGTAAATCTGTGGAGAGGATGGATGAACAAGAGCAACAATCAGCTCTTAGGAGTGGTAATAAACCGGCAACTTATGACGCTCCCCCCCAAAGACCAGCTTCCTTAAAACATCTTAAAGACTCTCAAGACTACTCAGAGGCGTTTGAATCCAAGTTGTCATTTGTGCCTGAATATCCAACAAAGGGGCACCAAGATATCCTAAATCGAGGCAATCTGCTAAAACTGTTTAAGGAAATAGCAGAGCTCAAAGAGATCACTACCCAAGTTCTAGTATCCGTGGAATTCCAAATGAGTGCCCAAAATAAGGACATTGAAGAATCTGTAACAACTTGGGCTTCAAAGGATCTGGCTGACAAGATTTATTCCGCAAGAACTCAGTTTGGTGTATGGGGTATTATCTTGTTGCAGCATAAGCGTCCAAGATATCCCTATCCCCTCTTAGAAAAATCTTACAACTCAAAAAATGGAACAGGTGAGAAGGAAAGACAAACTACTTGTTTATGTGGAGCTAGAGGTCAAACGCCAACAATAATAACATCAGGACATAGCGTTACATCACCAGAAGGCAAACAATGTATCAGTCAGCAATCAGCAGCTCAGTCGGACTGGTCATGGCTGCCTAGGATCCTGAATAATCAAAATTCCTAACATTGAGTATAACAACTCTAACCGTGTACAAAGGCAGAAACAAAATCCCAAGAAAACAACGCCACAAAGTATTTCATTCTGTTGCTGGAATGTTCATGGTTTTCATGAAATGGCTCTTGAGAACGACACCCTCACCTTTTTTCAGCAACAAGATGTAATCCTGATCCAGGAATCATGGAAACTCTCTCCCTCGCCAATCGCAGGGTTCCAAGAACACCACATTTTGGCAGAAGGATTATCACCCTTCGGGCATCCATGCGGCGGACTGTCAACCTACGTAACCCAAAAATACAACCGGGTAACAGAAGAGCTGGACGTGGGTCTTTCTTGGGTACAAGTGATTAAAATTACCGATCGTTCACCAACAGGAGACAAGAAATGGCAACTATTGGTGTTTAACATCTATATCAACCCGGAGAGGAAAACCCAGAAGGAGAAATATGCAAATTTATCATCTTTGATAAAAGTATTATAGAGATCATATGCACAATGCCCGATGTTTATTTCAGGAGATTTTAACAGCAATCTCTTAGGGAAAAAACAGGTAGTAAAAATCAAAAAAGTAGTACGCGACCTGGGAGATCTAGGTTTATTAATACTGAATGGAAAAACAAGGGGCGACATTCCGGCAGGCATCACTTACTTGAGTGGTAAAGTCCACTCAACAATTGATTTCACAATAATAAGCAGGGTCCTATCTTCTAGCATAGAATCATTCCAAATAGTCAAGTGTTTGGAAAGTGACCATTTCCCTCAAATAACTAAAATTAATATCTCACTCACTGCACTACAAATTCTGCCGTCCTTACTACAACATGCCGAGAAGTTCAATCTAAAGAAGTTAAAATGGCGTGGGGGAGGCCTGGGAAGTATATTGGTCACAGTAAAACAACACATGTCCAATTCAAGCACCCAGCTCGACGAAGAACGTATAAAGAACTGGGAGCATCTGAATCAGGTCCTCTTGCACAAATTCCCAGCAGCATCAAGGAATTCTGGATGTATTAAGGCAAGGAAGGAGCCATGGTTCAATCTGGACCTAAGAGAAAAAAAGAGAAGTGTTGCACGGGAGGTCCGAGCAGTTGCCCATAGGAAAAAAATGGGAACCTGCATAAACTACCGCAAACTAAAAGAAGCAAGGAGCATGTACAGGAAGTCACTAAGGGTCGCAAAGAGAACGTACAAGGAAACCATTTGGAACAAGCTTTTGAGCGCAGGAAAACGGCCGAATAGCAGGGATTTCTGGGGAATCATTAACGACCTAAACAAAGGAGCAAGCCTTCAGCAAGAAGCAGGGGTAGGAGAGGAATCCTGGTCCCATCATGTGCAATCACTGTATGGAAACGCAGTTTCAAACAATTCCAATTGGCAACGGGGGAGAGAGTTGGATAACGGGAAAAACTAAAAAAATGAGATTCCGGTGATTAAAGACAAAGAGGACCAGGATGAAATAAATGTGATCACGGAATCTCCTCTAACCTCTAAAAAACAACTGAGGGGTATAATAACAAGACTAAAGACAGAAGGAGCTGCAGGTCCAAACGGGCTGCCAAATATGCTCTTTAAAACCGATCCGGATTTCTGGTCAGAGCCCTTAATTCCCCTATTCAACTATATATATTCTCAAAACAAAGTCCCCGCATCTTGGCTAGGGAATATCATTCACCCCATTTTCAAACAGGTTGACCGTCGCAACCCTGCTAATTATAGGCTGATATCCCTAATAGACGTTGAAGCCAAGCTTTATGCCTCCTGCATCCTAACTCAGCTACAAGATTGGATAGAAGAGACCAATATTATCCCTAAATTTCAAACAGGGTTCAGGCAAGGAATGGGCACCATCACAAACCTGGCCTGTCTGACACTTTTAATGGAAAAAGCACTAACTGAGGGTTCGAGACTATACGCTTGCTTTATTGATATAAGGTCAGCATTCGACCGGGTATGCAGAGAGCGCCTATGGGCAAAGTTGATAACCTGGGGAGTCCCGAAACCCATGTTAAACGCCATAGCCACCCTGTATAACAACACATGGGTAAGAGTCAAGTTAGGCAACGGTGGCAGTATTACCTCAAGGATTTTGACATATCAAGGTTTAAAGCAAGGCTGCGTGCTGGCCCCAAGCCTCTTTAACCTTTTCCTCTCGGACGTCAGCAAAGTTTTGGTTACAGCAGAATGTCATCCGCCGAGATTGGCCAACGATCCAATCAATTTTTTACAATACGCGGATGACATAGTAGTATTGAGCAAATCTCCAATCGGTCTACAAAGAGCAATCAACAAATTAGCGGAATATTTAAAACAGGAAAAGCTGGAACTAAACAAAGGTAAAACAAAGGTTGTCCGACTAGTGGAATCAAGTAAACTCAACTTTAAATGGATGGCAAACGGAGAAACGGTAGAAGAACAACCATCATACAAATATCTGGGTATCTTAATAGAGCAAGGACTGAAACATAAAGAGCAAAAAGCAGTAATAAAAGCAAAAGCTCAGTCATTAATTTTTGCATACCGGTTACTGAAATCCAAATTGGACTGTCCCAATCACACTCATCTATTGAAGGTCATGGCCGCGCAAATTTTGCCAACCTTGTCCTACGGGCTGCTTACCTGGCAAGGCAAGGAGGCTGACTTATTAAACGAAATGCAGACTAAGATCTATAAAGCCGTTTTTAATCTGCCAAAATCTGCCTCTCCATCGCAGATACGGCTAGAATTTGGCCTGCAAAATCAAAACTTCCAGAGCTTGAGCGGCTTTGTGAAGCTTTGTAATAAATTTCGTTCCGCAAATCAGGAGTCCTTGGACCATCTATGCTGGGAAGAAATTATGCACCAGGCGGATAATAAAATCTTGAGTACCTGGGGAAAGCATCTGCAAAATTGCTTGATTGATCTCGATCTAGAATCATCATTGGAAACAAGGATGGATAAAGCTGGTTTAAGTAACTTAATTAACAAGGCAGCCAAAATGAAATCCTTTTTGGAAGATAAAAATTCATTGGCCAAACGTAGGCATGGGTGAACAGTTATAGCGTCTTATAAATCATTAAAACCACAAGCATACCTATCCTCTCATTTCAGCGGGTTCCTAAAGAAATGCTATATGGACTATCGGATGGGCCATCACATGTCAAAAGACTTACTCCCCTCCTGGCAACAGAGCCACCAATCAGAAAATTGCCGTTTATGCGGTTACAAAACTGAATCTCTACCTCACATTTTTTGTGTATGCCCAGCAGTATTGGATTTGAGACGACAGTATTTAAAGCAAATTTTTAATGTCCTAAAAATTCGTACTTGTAGAGAAGCAGTAACAAGTTGGCTGGGAGGATCCTCCATAATCCTGGCATGCAGGGGAATCAAATTTTTGGGGGCAGTAAGGATTCACCTGAAGCAGCTTGAGCAGGAAGTTTGTAACATCGGAACTCTTAAGAAAAAGCAACAAAGAAAACAAACTGTGTAAACAGATAAACTTAGATTTTATAGAGAAATAATGTCCCATGCTTGAATCAAATTTTTACAATTGTAATTAACAAGTTTTATGGGTCTTTGGTGATAATGATTAGATGTTTTATGGTTGTCAACTTTTATATACTTTTATTTATACATGTGGGTATTGTGATAATTTTAACAAATTATACAATAAAATTTTGACTTGACTTGATGTCTCCACCTATATTTTCTCCGGCCACCCAGCGCACTGTAGCTCGGGAGTGTGCCAGTCTCTCAATCCACCCCCATAGGATAGTTCCCAGACTTGTTCATTTACGATGCTATTTGAGTTTGTATGTTTGGCTCGGGATGGTGAATTTGGCTCAACCGGGGGGGGTGGGGGCCGAAGTGGGAGGTGGGTGGGATTTTTAATGTTAGAGACTCCCGCCTGGTGCATTAAGGGATCAAGTGTTCAGAGAGGATATTAGAACTGCAATTCTGGAATATTTTACACATAATGACAGAGTTGAAATATCGAGAGCTACCCTATGGGAGGCCTTCAAGGTAGTCATTAGAGGGGAATGCATTGCGAAACAGACAGGAGTTCTCAGCGTCTTGCGTGGAGATGTGGTGCATATGGTGCGAGAAATTTGAAAACTTGAAATGCAGTACTTTGATGATCGTGATGTCTCCAGACATGACATTCAGAGTAAGCACTCCGACTATGACGAGACTCCGCGGTGCTACACGCACTATCTTGGGAGGGAGACGCACGCTGAACTCTGGTACATGCGCCAGACTGCGCAAGCTGCATCGCACCTCCCTGGGCGCGATCTACCCTGATGACACTTTCTTCCTTCTGCAGGCGGTAGCACTAGACAACGACAATATGCTATTGGACACATTTACATACTACCAATTACGCACCACAATTAGGGCAATTCATGCCTCATTTCCTGATGCCCCTTCTACACTTCCAGTGCTTAAAATGTTTCTAAATTCTCCATCGCCTCGCAAACTGGGAACAAAACTATATGCAGCCATGCAGAACTCAGCGGCCACAGGTATTCCAGCAAGCAAAGATGCTTGGAATGCTGACATCACACCTCCTCTTACTGATGAGCAGTGGTGCTATTGCTGTACCCAGGTGCGTCCACTAGGCCCTAACTACCGCCTGTCTCATTCATTTTAAATTCATTCATCGTCTATACTAAATCCCTGTGAGATTGTTTTAAATGGACCTATGTCCTTCCCAACTGCTGTTTTTTTTTTAACCTATCCTGGGATTGCCCAGGAAATTCAGACTATTGGAATACAATTTTTGCTATGCTTGCTGATATCTCAGGGCATGCCCTTGAGCGTTCTCCCAGTGTTACGTTGTTGGGATATGTCAAGGTGGTTGCGCCAGAGAGGTGCAAATTGGCAGCACTTCTCCTTCTGCTCGCCAAGGGCAGGATTGCGACTAAATGGGTAGGCGTACACTACCTCTCGCTACTGACTGGCTCAAGGATCCTGCGTATTGCCAGGAACAGCTTACTGCATTCTGGGAACTCATGCCCACACGTTCCCGACCTAAAGATATATGGCTCCCAGTAGAGGTGTTCTTGCATGCCTCTGCGGCATTGGCTGAAACAGTGGGGGCTTCTGCCGAAGCTGGACCATACCCACGCAGCTGATTGGTAAATAAAAATGTCTTGCAATTGCCCAGTGTAATTAGGACGAATTGACTTACTGTTGTTAATGGGCATGATTGATAATTGCCAACTAGATTGTGAATATGATATGTGACTCACTGAGTGGGTGTTTTTCTAGGGTGTTCCATTTCCCTTCCCTGTTTATTTGATGAAGCAGACTGTTGCAGCTAAGATATCATTTCAGCACTGTGACATTGGATTGCTGTCCTTTTTGCAATAGTTGGTATTTCTTGTATTGTTTTTGACACTCAATAAAAATAAATACATTTTAAAAAAAGGTGAGGAGGAGTGACGATTTCTGATGATGTAGAGCAATGTTTACAAGTCATGGCCGGTGCTTTTGACTATCTTTGGAGAAGGTGGTGATCATTTGTTTGATGAAGCAAAACTGAAGCTGATAGATATGTGGAGTGTGAGGAACCCTGATGAAAAGGCCTACGTTCTACTCAACCCTACACAGTGCCCACTTACACATTGCTTATCAGTTATTGACCAGGGATGCATGAACCTGGGTGACTGAGCTCGGTTTCTGAACACTTCACATCTATGATGGAGGCTAAGCTCCCCCTTGGACTTTCAGAAGGGGCGGGTGGTGCCTCCTATCAGAGACCCTGCTAGATACAGTGTCTAGGGCGCAGGTACCACAAGCTATTGAGTAGAATTTTAGATCCTATATGAGGTCAGTGATAATATCTGGAGAGGCTTTGGAGCTTTTAAAACCTTCATCAGAGGTATCTGCTTTGCAGAACACGCAGGAGTCCTCAAATCAAGCTGCAACAGGATATCTTGGCTGGATCTAATAATCAGGGCATTAGAGGATGAATATGGACGTGGGAATGAAACCGCCAACATGGGAAGGTCGTCTGCCACTTTTATTAAATATCGTGAAGAAGACGATTGCAAAATAAGGTACTTAGAAAAATATGATGTAGCCAGGTAAAATGAAGTCTACCCCACAGGCCCTCTCAGGTCTTATAAAAGCACAAGGGCAGCAACTGAGGTGACAGAGATTACAAATAGCAACCTGGTGTCATTTACCGACTATTAACGTCTATTGGTTGTACACTGACAGGTCCACTGCAGCACAGGCGGACATTTCTGCTTTCCTTGATGGAGTTGCAATTGCCTGGCTTGTAGATGCCAAGCATGAGTTCATACCACAGTCTAAATCTATGTGCGGGATCAAGCAGTCAATGGTGGATATGGCTGGGAGCCAAGCTCCTGGAAGTGACGGGCTGTCAAATGTTATAGAGAGTCCAGCAACATCTTGGCACCCCACAAATGTCCAAGTGTGAAGAGGCACAAGGGGTGCTCTTCTACTAGTAGCACCGCACAGTGCCTGGATACCCTCTCAGGTAATAAGCAGCGCTGCATAGTACTGATTGATTGATTGACTATACCAGCTTGGTACATTTTGACATAAATTGACGACTGAAATCGCGCTCCATTTTTGATTAGTTAACATTTAATGTGATAGGAGGATTCTGTATTTTACATCCCAAATCTTTGCCAAAGAGAGAAACTCCACAATGATCTGACCAAGCGTCACAAAGATAACGATGAGAGGATGTAGCTGCAGCTGCATCCAGGCGATGTCGCTGTGAGTGAGTAACTGCAGCTCTAATTTTAAAACATATGTACTCAATAGGTCCATATATCTAGCCACCTCCGTTAATAATGATTTGTACAAATCTTTTTTTCCACTACTATTGCTTAAGTTAGTACACAATATTTGCTGAGTGTAGCTTTTAGAAGGACGTCTTCTTGAAAGAGCCTTTAATGGGAGATTCTTTGCTTATGTATAATGTCATCTATGCAGGAGACAGCATACACAGCTCCTTACAAGCATCTTACAAAGTGACTGCACAGAGCTGAGACCTTCTCTATTTGCCACTGAAGAAGGCCCTTCCTGAACCCGACCTGCCAGCATCAGCCAGAGGGCATTGACCCCTCTCCCTCACATGATACTCGTTGGTGGAATACACCAGCTGTGCTTGGTTATATTTTGGTTATTTTAATACTTTCATTTTTTTAAGAAATGCAAGAAAGTCTGTATTGGCGATGGTTAGAAGGATTTAAAGATATTTCAGGGATGAGGTGGGCCATTTCATCCACTTGGCACACTGATCGAGGAGCACTGGAACTGGGCAAGAGTTTACTCTCTCAGGGAATTAAAAGCTTTCAGGGCAAAAACACCTACAGCTGTAGTGCAAGACTTGTGCGGCGATGCGAAGGGTATTTGATCTAAAATTACTCTTTAACTTTGCTGGCCACTTGACAGATTTGCATGAAATCTGAGATCCATGGACTGAGCTTAAATTGCTGATATCTTGTGAAATGTTATGCAGATTCATTAAACAGCAGGAATGCAGGATGACATTTTACCTCTGCCCCATCTTGATGAATCTGCACGAAACCTGCTACGCCCACAGTAGACTAAACATGAACTGTCCACCAAATGTCACTTTTTAAGGCGTGAGTAAGTTTTGATCGACATAGATCATTTTTCGATTGTCCATGAAATGATTAAGAAGGGCAGAGACATTTCCTCAAGGGACAATAAATAACCTCTAAATGACTCCCCATAGCCCCAATAGCCATAGCAATGCCCTCTCCTCATCCTCAACCCACCACAGGCAATAAAGAGTATAGGTCGAATGATTCCTGGTCCCCCTCAAATCGCGGGTAGTACAGCTTATTAAACATTAGGGCCATCATGGTGCCGGTGAATCGCGTCATAGTAGTCTTCTAGTTTAGAGGGGTCTAGAAGTTTCATAACCAGGAGACACTCAGGACAACAGAATTCTTTATGTCTTTGCTGAAATATTCCAACAATCCACCCCTCTGTTTGGTGAAGGTTTTTTCCTTACTGCATACTAGCATCAGCAATTTCTCTATACTCAGAAGCCACCATAGCTTTGCAAACTATTTATGTTCAAAGGTAAGCATCTGTTGTCCCCAGAATCCCAGGATGGTTTGTTTGGTGGCCAGGGGGAGGTGGGATATTGTGGTACTTTAAAATTTGGGACCGCGTAGGAGGCAGGGTCCTACCCTGCCTATTCCGGTATCAGCGAACCGCGAATGGCTAATGCAGTATGTACAAGTGCTTTGCATAACGTTTCATCGATAAATGCACTGTGTATACGATATTACACATTGACTTCGTGGGTTCCATTTTGGAGCGGTGGCCATCTTATGGTTGCCCTCACATAGGCTACACATCAAGGACAAACACAGACCTTCAGAACACATGTGCCTTCTATTGACTTCTCTGTGACCTATGCGATTTGGCTCCACCGCCCCAGGTCAGTCCGGTCCCACGAGCTCCCCGTCCTACGGCCACCTGTGATTAGCATCAGGGTTTGACACACCATAAAGCCTTTTCATCCCACACAAGCCTCCGGCTAATCTCTTTTACACCTGACTCTTCCTGCTTTATGGCTTGTTTTACAAACAGGAGGTGCCCGTGTTTATTGGGGTCTGCTGATATCTGATGTGGGATCTGAGCCTCGCTGGGTAAATAATTGTGGGCTGGCTGAACTGGAATGTGGGATGGTCATCATGACTCTGCCTTTTCGTTTGTAATGAATACATATGAATGACCATATCGTAAAACGAGGAATGTGTGCCTGAAGCATGATATTTTGTATATAAGGAGAAGGCCGTTTCTGTAAGTGGAAGCAGTCTCCTGAGAACATACATTGTGTTGTACTTCTCGGATACCTGTAATTGGTCTGCAGCCAATAAATAGGATCTTTGACTTCACCTAGAAGACTCTGTGTTTCTGTGGGTCTGAAACAGGAAGAACTCGAAGTCTTAGGGTGTGTTCCCCTGCACCGCTGGGGTTTTAAAAACCCAGTACTTCAGTTGGCGCCCAACTAGGGGCGATTTCAGCGGTACCGGTCCAAGCCAGAGGTTCGTGAGGGGCTTCGTGTGAAAATTCCGGAGGAAGGCCGCCACTTCATCGACCCCTGCATGTCGACGTGGTCCGAAAGTCTTTTCTGCGAGGTTCTCCGCGTCCCGACGGCTACGAAGGACTGCTGCCCTGATTAATCGCCCTGTTTTGGACCCTTGACGATTTGGTAGAGCGAAACAATTGAGAGAGTCTTCTGGTGACGCCATCGATCATCGATACCTCAGTTAAGTATGAGTGGAGCGTCTCCCAGTTTGTTTGGTATCCTTCGGGAATTTGGTATCCTTCGGGATCGCTTTGATTTGGAACTTGCAAGTGCCAAAGCCAGAGGACTCGTGTATTCACGAGATTATCGTATTCGATACTCCTTTGAAGTTTGAAACTAGACTAGTGAGCGAAGATGCCTGGTTCTAGTGTATTTGGAAGTTTGTTTTGTTTGGGTTGTAAAAGGGATTCCCAATTAGAGGATTCATGTCCGGTTCCTCCAATTGGAACTCCAACTTATGTGCTTTATGTAAAACATGGCGTGGGCCCCATCGCATATAATGAAATATGGATCCGATACACCAGAAAGGACGGTGTTTTAAAATGGCCCCAAAATGGTAGTTTCGATACAGATATCTTAGATAATTTGGAAGTTAAATTATTTAAAAAGAAAGCCCGGCCGGCGATGTTTGATTCTTTCCGCCTATGGCGAAAGGAAGCCAAACAGAAGGAAATTAAGCTAGCAAAAAGGAACAAGAGAGAAAAAGGTATGTCAATGATGCAAGCAGCTGTGCAATTTAAAGATAATGAGGAGGAACAAATGAATGAGCAGTTACATAGACAGCGCAAACTAGGGATCGATAAATGTTACCCAGTTTTGTCACCCCTTCCACAAGATGAGACAAAAGAGAAAGAGAAAGATTCCCTAATGTCCCACTTGCTAAGTTCACCACCCCCGTATGCGCAAAATGCCACAGCGCCTCCACAGCTCGTAAATGTGCAGCCTCCAGTTAATGTGCCGCAAGCCTTCCCACAGCCGCCAGCTCCCCCTCAGCTGGCTCCTATCCCTACAGCGCAGCCCTCTCAAGGGCCGCCAATCTCGTTACCTGTCTCCCCTGCGCTTCCTGCGACTTTGCCTAGTACATCAGCTGCCTCCCTTGGCGCTCTTCCTAACACTGCCCCTGTACCTGTATCTGCACCCGTTTTTCTTCCCTCTGTCTTTCCCCCCGTTTTCGCCTCAACTTCTCCTTCTGCACGACAACGAATAGCTAATGTAGTTACTAGTTTAATGTCGCCTCTCTTCGGGTTATCTAGTATGACCCCTGGTTTACAACGTAAGCAGTTGCGTAGTCAGCTGCCTGATCCTGAAGAGAAAGAGGTATTAGACCATATGGCACGTAGGTGGATTGTTTTTTCTTCACTCTATGATGTGGAGTCAGTTGTTAACGTTTTTCACCAATGGGAAGCCCCAAAACAGAGGTATGTGTTTGAAAAAATGTGCGAATTCCTCTGTGAGGAATTGGAAGATCATGGTTCAAACTCAAACCCGCAGGAGTTGTGTCAAGTGCGATTTGATTTTGGAAAAGGTACAATTGTGGGTCCCGATGTAGATAAAGCAGTTGCGATTTTACTGTCCTTCAGGAATGATGATTGTCAACAATCATTGTTTGAAAAGGAATTCCCTGTGGGGAAAAAGGTAAAAGCGCGCCAATATCCAATGCGTGAGGTTCCTCCAGTTTTGAGGCCTGGTGATGCTAATGCTGTTCCACCTGTTTTAGCACATTTTCAGCGTGTTTGGGTACATGTCCCATGGAAGCGTTCTGAAGTGTTAGCGCTTAAACAGACATTGCCTGACCCCCGTAAAAACCCTGCAGGATATTATAAGGAGTTATCACAGACTGCAGAATCGTGTGTCATGAATCTAGCTGATATAGATATGTTGTTCGGGAATGTTGTTCCACAGCCTTTATGGGGATCCATTCGTAATGTAGATCACGCTGCAGAATTGGGTAACACATGGGCTAATATCGTTGCCGCAGACACTAGACAAGTTGGTGGTGCAAAACCTGAGCCCCTCGTGGCAGAACTCCCTGGTAGAATTATTACCTACATGAAAACTTTAATGCCTGCGATGCGTGTGAATTGGGATAAACTATCGGCATGCAAACAGAACAAAGATGAAACGGTGTCTGATTTCTTCACTAGGTTTGAAGAAACGTTTATCGACCACAGTGGTCAAGACATGAGTACTGAAGGTGGCCAACGGTTATTTGTTGATAAATTTGTGCATAATCTACTTCCCGAGTTGTGTAAGAAGTTAAAAGATTCAGAGAGTTCTTGGGCTGTTTCCTCTTCAGCGCAAATACTGGCTACTGCACAGTATTACGAAAATAGGGATAAAGACGAGAAGGATAGAGCAGACAAGAAAACGAAAGAATTGAAGACGAAGGTTCTGTTACAACAGGCCTACCCACCGCGTGGTGGCCAGAGTAACTATCAGCAACCTCAACAGTTTCAGAGAAACATGCAAAGGTTCGAGTATTCCCAACCGCGTGTTCCTGTAGGTCCCAATCAATGTTCGTATTGTAGAGAGGAAGGTCATTTTAAGTATAGTTGTCCTAAATTGTTGCAGCGCACTAATAATGCGTATGGCGCAAGAGGTAGAGGTGGTCCGCAAGCTCCTAGAGGTAGAGGGCGTGGAAATGTTCCTCAGAACGCGCGTCCTCTTCCGCCTCAAAATACGATAAATAGCTTTGATCAGCAAGCCAATGCAACTGGTAATACAGCTCAGTACTATAATAATGACTATTATGCAGAAGACGACAATGTAGAAGGTAATGATTACTAGGACAGCCATAGACAGAGAGAGGGAGTTGTTTCAGTACCAGTGGATCAGAGTGGACCGTATGTTAAGGTGACTACAGCGGGTGTAACAGAGCCCTTTCTGCTGGACACTGGTGCTGCAAAGAGTTCAATTATGCATTCAAAACTCCCTGGCGCGCCTTTGTCTGGCGAAATGAATATTTCAGTAGGTTTTTCTGGCGCCCCAGTTAGGAACCCGATTTCAAGTCCTATGCCCCTTTCTGTTGGACCTTGTGAGCTAAAAGCACCCCTCATCCTAACGACAGGTTGTGGTGAAAATCTGTTAGGGTTGGATTTGTTAAAAAGATTGCATGCAACGCTATATTGTTCTCCCTCAGGAGTACAACTTACATTGGGTAAGGAAGTGATTTCCCCGATGTACTTGTCAAAGAATACATTGCCACCTGAATTGTCATCCCTTCCGGATGTCCTTTGGGCTACTGGCCCCAATGATGTGGGTCTCCTGGAAATACCGCCATATGTGGTCGCTTTAAAAGCCAATGTTAGATTGCCACGCATTCCCCAGTACAAGATCTCCAATGAAGGTCAGAAAGCGTTGTTAGCAATTATCAGTGATTTGATTAAAAAGGGTGTAATTGAAGAGGCAACGTTTGCAATAGTCCTGTTTTACCTGTTTTAAAACGTACGGACCCTTCACAGCCACCTGTTTACAGATTTGTGATCGATCTTAGAGAGGTGAATAAGGTTGTGGTGCCACAGTTTCCAGTTGTCCCTGATATAACTGCCTTGTTAACTATGATTCCAGCCTCCGCTGCTTGGTTCTCAGTGATCGATTTAAAGAATGCTTTCTTTAGCATCCCAATTGCAGAGGAGAGCAGGGACATTTTTGGCTTCAGTTTAGGAGGTCGAAGCTTCCGCTTTAAACGCGCTCCACAGGGCTACTGTGAAAGTCCATCAATATACAGTCAAGCTTTAAAGGCGCAGCTTGATGCACTTGTTTTACCTAGTGGTGCTACCCTTCTTCAGTACGTTGACGATTTCCTAATCGCCGCGGATACTGAAAACATTTGTAAAGAAGCTACATTGTCATTGTTGCGTCATTTGTCTGCCTTTCATCACAGAGTGTCCCTCTCAAAACTGCAATATTGTCGACAAGAAGTGACCTACTTAGGTCATCTCTTATCGAAGGAGGGAAGGAAACTGACCCCAGAAAGAATTCAAGCCATTGCACAATTAAGTGTGCCAAGAACACAGAGTGAAGTGCGTGCTTTCTTGGGCATTACTTCATACTGTAGGCACCGGATCCCGAGTTTTTCTTTGCTGTCAAAACCTTTGTTAGCATTAACCTGTAAAAATACACCGAATCCTGTCCCATGGTCTGAAGAGTGTCAGAAAAGTTTTTTGGAATTGCGTAATGCATTATGTTCAGCTCCTGTGTTGGGTACCCCTGACTACAGCAAGCCTTTTACATTGTATGTTCATGAAAAGGAAGGTTGCGCATTATCAGTGTTAACACAGCCTTTTGGCGACAGACCGCTGCCATGCGCATATTTTTTGTCAACTTTAGCCCCGGTAGCGAGGGCATTGCCAAGTTGTTTGAGAGCTATAGCCGAAGCAGCTGTGTCTATTCGACAGTCTGCTGGACTAGTGATGAATAACACATTGATTGTAATGGTTCCACATGCTGTGGACACATTGTTAAACCGGACCAAGACACAGCACTTAACTAGTGCTCGATTGTCAGGGTATGAATTGACACTGTTGGCAAACCATATACACATAAAGAGATGCAACACGTTGAATCCAGCTACATTATTGCCGATTCCAGCAGACATAGATGAGATTGAGCAGCATGATTGTCTGTTCAGAACAGATGAAGAGACGAAAGGGAGAGTGGATCTTAAAGATACTCCCCTAACAGAGTGTGATGGTACCTTATGGGTGGATGGTTCGTGCTTCAAGCTTCCGAATGGTGATACGACCGCTGCATATGCTATCACGACTTTGCATACGATTGTTGAGACTGCACGCATACCACATAATTCGGCTCAAGCAGCAGAATTAATTGCCCTTACAAGAGCATGCGTGTTGTCTGAAGGAATGAAAGTGAACATATATACTGACAGCCAGTATGCCTTTGGCGTGGCTCATAGTTTTGGGCGATTATGGAAAGAACGTGGGTTCCTGACTTCGCATGGAGCTAAAATTCAGAATGGTCAGTTGGTGAATGATCTCCTTGAGTCACTGACCTTACCGTTACAAGTTGCAATCATGAAATGCAGTGCGCACAAGAAGGTCACTGATGATGTTGGTCGTGGTAATGCATTTGCTGATGAAATCGCGAAAGAAACAGCAAAAGATGTGAAGACTCGAATGTATGTTGCAGGCCCTGCAAGATGGGTTGGTGATGTTGGAATGTGTGAAGACACGATAGAGAGTGTGAAGTCCCTTCAAGCTGAAGCCACAGAGAAAGAGTTAAGCAAGTGGAGAGAAAGTAAGGGTAAATTGGATGAGAATGGTTGTTGGGTTGATTTGTCAGAACATCGGCGATGGTTGCTACCTGATGCATATGTGCTTCCAGTGGTTACTATGGCACATGGAATGGCACATATCAGTGTGAAAGGAATCTGTAAGTTGTTGGCTCCAGTATGGCAGAACGCTGGAATTCCCAAGTTTGCAGAGAATGTGGTCAAGAATTGTATGGTGTGTTTGAAATACAACCCTGGTAGGGGAACCCCAACTCCGGCTGGTCATTTTGCGCCTCCATCATATCCATTTGAGGTTTTGCAGCTAGATTTTATCCACATGGAAAGGTGCAACAACTTGAAATATGTACTGGTTGTTGTTTGCGCTTTTTCAAAATGGATAGAAGCATATCCCCTAAAAGACAACACTGCTTTATCCACAGCCAAAGCCCTTGTGAAAGAATTTTTCCCTAGGTTTGGAATGCCAAGAATGGTGTGGAGTGATAATGGGAGTGAATTTGTGGGTCGAGTGATGAAGAATGTGTGTGAGGGATTGGGCATTAAGCAGAAGTTCCACGCTGCAAATCACCCCCAATCAGCTGGATTAGTAGAGTGCTACAATGGCACTCTGAAACTCAAACTGGCCAAAATCCAGGCGAGCTCCGGTCTTAAATGGCCTGACGCTCTGCCTTTAGCACTCCTATCAACAAGAATGACTGTGCATTCACGAGTGGGACTTAGCCCATATGAGATCATATTTGGCCGCCCGGCCAATGTATGGGGTGTGCCAAGACCGACAAAATTCAGTGAAATCGAACATCCAGTACTGCTTGACTATCTGTATGAATTGACGGCTAAATTGCGTGTTTTACACCAACAGGTGCACGATACTCTGCCCCAGGCCTCTGAAGCTCCAGGACACCCTATCGACCCTGGCTCGTGGGTGCTTGTGAAAAATTTTCAGCGGAAGAACAACGATGAGCCCCGTTGGATTGGCCCTCACCTCGTACTTCTATCGACAAGATCAGCGGTTCGAGTGAAAGGGAAAAAGAATTGGATACACGGCGCCCACTGCAAACGGATCCCTTTGCCTCTACCATATGCCCGGTGGGTCCAGGAGGGTATCGCTGATTCTGAAACTGACACTGTCCCCCGTTTTGTGCCATTTAGTGATGCACGTGTAAAGAGAACGACTTCAGAGTGGGAAAGCGACGATATTTTGCAGGAAGCTGTGCCACCGTCAACTCGAATAGACACCACAGAGCCTGAACTCTTGTTTCAAGACCAGACAGTACCTGCTATAACTTGAGACCAAGGCCTATGGACAAATAAAAATTCCCTTCCCTTACTATTTTTTGATATTATAGCTCTCCCATCTCAAGGATTTTTGATTTTGATTTTTCGAACCACCATCTGGGTTCAGCCGCAGGGTCGCGGTGCCAAGACTTCGGGGTACAGGCCGAAGACGTTAGGTCAACGGTTCTGGTTGGTCTGGGGCGTTCCCTGGACTGACAGGCGTACTCCTTAGCAGAAGATACTCACCCGCCGCGAGCGGCACGATTAGAGGATGGAGTTTTTCAAGATGGAGAGACCCGCTGAGGAAATGAACTTTAAGACGAAAATATGTAGAATATTGAAGAGCAAACGTTTTGTATTATTATGTCTGTTTATATTATTTAGTATGATGGTGTTTACTGTAGGTTATGTATTCTTCTCCTCTCAAGTGCCATTTGCATCCACTGTACAGCCTATCCCTCCTCCTACTGTCTCCTTACACTCTTTCCACCCTCTGCCTGAACACGAACAAGCCAGACGGTCTGAGTTCGTAAACAACTCGTTTATCCAACTCCTGCACCAGCACCAGCTAGTTATGAATACAACTAATTGCTGGGTGTGTGGTTTAATGCCACATACCATTAATAAGGGTATCCCATATCTAGTGCTGCCGTTTAGCTATAATGGATCGTCATGGGCATTCCAGACGATGTTTCTTTTTGCATTAGATGCCTACTCCCCGCGACAACCGCGTTCCATCAGACCTAGCACAAATAATAAAGCCTTAATGAAAGGAGTTGCTGATATGAGCAGAGATATCAACGCATACTCATCTATTCCCAAGGATGAATTGCGAGCTTATGTAGGTTGGAACGCGACGGGGTATAGCATTATTCTGGGTGAAAGGCAGCGGAAAATCTCAGCCCCAATTTGGGTCGTACCCCACATAGGTCGGTTCTGTCTACAAGGTAATGGTCAGAATCCAAGAGCTCAACTGGGGAAAAGTGACTGTACTGAAACGTACACTTTTCCATCACAGTTTTCCCCTGCATTTTTGGCTGCCAAGGGTACATATTTTATTTGCAATGACCGAGCATATACATGGTTGCCCCCTGATTTCTCGGGCACATGTTATATTGCAAACTTGCTACCGCCAACATTTACTGCTGCCTCTGATTATCACAAGACCAGAGTTGTGAGAGGCGTTTTTAGTCAGGAGGATACTGCCGGTCAGGAAGCGGGAGACTTCTTTTTGGGTTTCCTGCCGTTTTGGGGACCGATGGTCAATAATAGGAACCTGAGACAACTGACTCGTGTGGTTGAATCCACTGTTAATGTAACGGCTGGTGCCCTTGGTAATTTGACAGCTGAGCTCCAAGCGGATCGCCTCATGACTTTGCAGAACCGTATGGTTCTAGACGTCATACTTGCAGACCGTGGTGGGGTATGTAAGGTCATCCAATCTAGCTGTTGCATTTTCATACCAGATAACGCTCCAACAGTTTATCAAGCCATCTCCAAACTGCATAAAATATCTGAATCTATTCACGTGGATAAAGGAGATTGGTCACTGATGGGGTGGTTCTGGGAACTGATATCTGCCTGGGGTTGGAAGATTCTGATGGTCATTGGAATGATCTTAGCCATTCTTTTCCTGTTCTGTCTGTGTGTACAGTGTGCTCCCGTGATATGTGGCCTCTGTGCTACATTATGTGAAAGGAAACCTGTATCGAGGGACGAGCTAAGTAATAGGATGATGCTACAGCAACATCTCCATGACCTTATGAATATGGACCTGGACTCGGATTAATATGAGTATAGTTATTGCCTATGTAAGGGCAAAAGGAGGGTCTGTGGTACTTTAAAATTTGGGACCGCGTAGGAGGCAGGGCCCTACCCTGCCTATTCCGGTATCAGCGAACCGCGAATGGCCAATGCAGTATGTACAAGTGCTTTGCATAACGTTTCATCGATAAATGCACTGTGTATACGATATTACACATTGACTTTGTGGGTTCCACTTTGGAGCGGTGGCCATCTTATGGTTGCCCTCACATAGGCTACACATCAAGGACAAACACAGGCCTTCAGAACACATGTGCCTTCTATTGACTTCTCTGTGACCTATGCGATTTGGCTCCACCGCCCCAGGTCAGTCCGGTCCCACGAGCTCCCCGTCCTACGGCCACCTGTGATTAGCATCAGGGTTTGACACACCATAAAGCCTTTTCATCCCACACAAGCCTCCGGCTAATCTCTTTTACACCTGACTCTTCCTGCTTTATGGCTTGTTTTACAAACAGGAGGTGCCCGTGTTTATTGGGGTCTGCTGATATCTGATGTGGGATCTGAGCCTCGCTGGGTAAATAATTGTGGGCTGGCTGAACTGGAATGTGGGATGGTCATCATGACTCTGCCTTTTCGTTTGTAATGAATACATATGAATGACCATATCGTAAAACGAGGAATGTGTGCCTGAAGCATGATATTTTGTATATAAGGAGAAGGCCGTTTCTGTAAGTGGAAGCAGTCTCCTGAGAACATACATTGTGTTGTACTTCTCGGATACCTGTAATTGGTCTGCAGCCAATAAATACGATCTTTGACTTCACCTAGAAGACTCTGTGTTTCTGTGGGTCTGAAACAGGAAGAACTCGAAGTCTTAGGGTGTGTTCCCCTGCACCGCTGGGTTTTTAAAAACCCAGTACTTCAATATCAGCTTATCAAGGGAGCTATAGAGCGAGTAAATATCGGCACGGTCATCCCAGAAGAAACACTTTAGGGCATCGAGCAAGGTCAAACCCGGTGATGTGTTCTAATGTAGGCAACTCCGAAAACCAGGACGGTTCTATCTTTGGAAATGACCAGAGTATGTGTGTGAACTAGCCTTCCTCCATGCATCCTCTCCAACAGAGGAGGTCACCTCCCCTCTTCAGGCAGGCACGTTGGGGATTAGTACCACTTATAAGGGATTTTGAGCAATGTCTCTTTCCTACCTGCAGGTGTCGCAAAATTGTTAGTTCGGATCAGGACTTCCTCCCACTGGTCGTGTTCTAGTGTGATGGCTACTTCTTTCTCCCAAGCTCGTTGGTAAGCATGTTTGGCACTGCTCTGTTTGGAAGTGAGCATGTAGAATATGATTGATGTGACATGTTTGTCATCTGTTCAGTGCAGAAGGTATTTTTCAAAAGGTGTGAGAGCTCGCATGCCCTTGTGTTTGATTTATGCGTCTTGTAGCCAATGCCGTTATCTCTCCATTGCTGGGAGTTAATACTCCTCCCTCAGTTGCTTAAAAGATTTCACTGATCCTTGTGCATCCATATCTCACAATGTTTTACAGCCTCTCTCCAGCCATTTGGTGTATGGGGTTCTAGACCAGCGAGGAGCAAATTTGCAATTCTCTCATAGAGGCGTAAAGGGGAGATGAAGGTAGTGAGGCCGTAACTAACCCCCACCTAATCCCAGACATCCAGTGTTGCTCTTGTGATTGGGAAAATGTAGAGTCTTTGTCCGCTTGGTTCTGGGTGCCGTGGGATTTCCAGAAAAATTATCTATATGCTTCAAGAGCACTCCCACTTGACCTGTATTTCTTCAACAGCGGCTAGAAAAGCTCCCTGGCCAAACCTATGCTATATCAAATCATCAGATACAACAATGTTTTATTCATATACATGCTGTTTTTCATTTGTAAAATTCATTTTTTTCAATTTTTGTTGAGAGAATAAAAATCATTTTCAAAGTACACAAACATGTCTTTTTTGTTTTTTATACAGAAGAATTTTTTTTTGTTTAACCGTGATTCCGTGATTCAATAGTTCATAATAATGTGCATAATAAAACCTATTTGTACAGAGAAACCCCTATAATGTGATCAATCTCGCACCACAACTAACTCACATGACATTATAGCCTAACTTACCAAGCTCACACATTCATACCTCACACACGCCCAGTTTGAAAGGCATACATTGTTCAACTCATGGAAGAGACATTTCATTTAGTGTCAATGGTTGCGTTGCCACCTGGGGGTCCGTGAGATTTTCTACAGGGGACCTGATACCATTGTATAGTAGATCTTACAATATCCTTTCTCCGTCTCGCTGCAAGTACAATGTATATGAAAGGTGAGGTGAGCTGTATTTGTGAGTATGGTTGGGAATTACCAGTCCCATAGGTGAAGCAGTAGCATGCACTGCCTTCAGCTGATCCTTTCTACCTTGCCATGCCATATATAAAAGAAGCACACAGCAATTGGATCTCGGCTATATATTAATGCGGGATTTGAAGGGCTAGGGTCTGGATGAGATGAAGGATCTTAGGCAGTGTAGTCATTTTATAGGTCACGATTCTCCCCAGGAGGGACACAGATTGTATTTCTAGTTGGTGAGCTCCACGTGGATCCAATGTTTCAGCCATTGGAAATTGAGGTCTCTGGTTTTTAGTTAGTACTGGTGCTACTGTTAGGCCCAAATAGTTTATATACGAGGGGGTCCAATGTATAGAGGTGTTTGTATGTGCGATACCACAGACCCAGGGGGGGAAATATGTCGAATTGTGGATTTAGTTACATTGATTTTGTACCTGATACCCTTTGATAAAGTTGCCGTTTCTCGCACACACGAGCAAGGAGACTGTCAGGTCTGTAAGAGACAGAAGGATATCGTTGACGAACATGGTCAGATTCAATTCTTGATGGCCGAATTTGATGCCTTTGATTCGAGGGTTTGCCAAGAGGTTCTAAAATGAGAGTAAAAAGGAGGGGAGAGAGAGGGCATCCCTGCTGCGTGCCCCGGCCAATGCCTACCTACTTAGAGAAGAGACCATTAACTAGGATCCTATCCCTTGGAGTCCGGAAGCCTGCCAGAAGTCAGGATTGATGGGAGTCTCCCATTACCATTGCAAGCAAGACCTCAGCAATGAAATCCCAGTCAACCCTATTGAATGTCTTGTTGGTGTCTAAAGTAACCAAATTAGCCTGGTTCCCATGGTATCCTAATTCTGGAAGGTGAAGTACTTTCTTCGTGCTGTCCATTGCTTGGTGGTCTTGAATGTAGGCTGATTGCTCAAGATGTATTAGGTCTCCTGTTTGGGGTTGAAGACGAAAGTTAGCTGTTTTGGTAATAATTTTGGCATTGGTATTCTGAAGGGAGATGGGGAGCTAAGAGCCACATTTGGTCAGGTTCCTGCTAGGTTTGAGAATCAAGGTCACTGAAGACTCATCCATAGTGGGGGTTACCCTACCCCCCTCAAACCCCTCTCGATAGATCTTAAGGAGTACAATTAATAGAATTGGGCCAAAACATTTACATAAGGCTGCTGTGAACCCATCACAGCCCAGCATTCTAGAGAGCCGCAACTTGGATTTAGCCATAAGAGTTTCATCTTTCTCTAAAGGCCTGTCAAGCATCTAATGAACTAACCGAGTGTAGGCAGTCATGCTTCCGATATGTATCGTGGGCGCTCTTATAGATATGTCTGGTCTTTGCAATAGAGTTGGGTGTAGAAGGTATGGAAGCAGTCTGCTTTCTCTGTATTGCCCATCAACAGATGCCCCTGGGGGGATTTAATCCATGGATGATGGTTTTAGCATGACAGGAGTGCAGCAGTTTCATCAAAAGTTAGCCTGATATATTGCCATGCTTGTAATACTTATTGTCTAACTGCACCAATAATTGTGCTGGCTTATCTGCCCCCAGGGTCTGGAACTGACTGCAAACCATAAGTATTTTTCTCCAGATCTTCTGTTACAGGGAGCCATCATGGTCTAATTCAAGGTCTTTCAGTTCTGTACCAACTTTGAGGTGAAAAGCTTCACTGGGTTTCCGAAGGTGTGCAGCTTCTGGTATAAAGATGCAGCGCAGGACTGCCTTTAGTGCATTCCAGAAAGTGGACGCGCTCACCACCCCAGTATCATGGTGGGTGAGGAAATCTTCAATATCTTTCTTGACATAGTTGATTGTCACAGGGTCTATTAACAAATTATCTTGAAGGCGCTAAGTATTTGTGACTCGTGGTCCAAGGAGTCAGTATGAAAGAAACTTGCCCATGATCAGAAAGGGTGATAGGTATCTATATGGAGTCTGTTAAACAGGAGACTAGGCATTTATCCAAAAGCAGGCAAATGAGTCAAGCCGATGTTTTGTATGCCCCTGAGAAGTTGGAGTATTCCCGCCCCAAAGGGATACATTATCTCCAGGCATCCACCAAGCCCAGGTCTTCTAATGGTGTCTTACATATGACCTATAGGGTTGTGGAACCTTCCTGCCCTGCATAGTCAATGTCAGCCATCTGGTCGAGCACTAAGTAGAGATCATCGCATAGGATCAGAGGCATGGTCGACCAGACCATGAGAGTTCAAATCATGTCTGAAGCAAAGGTTTCTTGTCCCTGGTTGGGGCTGTATCTCGTGGCTAGGTTAAGGAGTTGGCCACAAAATTATCCTTGTACAGCCACCCACCTTCCACTGGCATCTCATAGGGTCCCATAAAGCACTAATAGGCAGTGCCAGTGAATCAGGATCCCGAACTCCGCAGTCGTCTTCTGGCCAAAGGAAAAGTATTGAGCTGGATAATCTCTGAAATTCAGGTGGGAGTGATTACTCGGTTAGTTTCCTGAAGGAACCCTATATCTTCATGGGTGAGCGTCAGCTCGCGAAGAATGAAGCAAAGTTTAATAGGGAATGCACAGGCATGGGTCCCAGTCTCACTGTGCCACTGGAACCAATCTATACAAAGATAAAAAGCCCTAACTAGGGCAAAACCAGTCCTAGGTTACTTGTGTTCTGGTTCAGGGAGGATCTGGCATGGCAGTTCAGGCTGGACTGTTCCCATGAGAAGCAGGGTCAAGGCTGATTTGCATATGGCTGGGTCCAAACTGAAATGGAATGGTGGGCAAAAAACTATGGATTGGGATGCGGCCTGAGCGATTGCCAGTGGCTGAGATTAATTCAAGCATTCCATCCATCACCTTATTGTTTTTGCATTTGCCGCCCTAAGTACACCGGGTATGCCCAGAAGCCGGTTCCTGGCTCACTGTGTCACAGGAACCAAGCTATACCTGGCTGAAAAGCCCTAACCAGGGCAAAATCGGTCCTAGGTTGCTTCTTTTCCAGTTCAAGGAGGACCTGGCCTGGCAGTTCGGGCTGGACTGTTCCCAAGAGGAGATGGGTCAAGACTGATTTGCATATGACTGGCTCCAAACTGAGATGGCATGGTGGGCAAAAACAACAGATTAGGATGCACCAGAGAGATTGATAGTGGCTGAGATTAATTCAAGCATTCTATCCATCACCTTGTTGTTTTTTCATTTGTTATTAAAGCCCCAGACATTATAGGTCAGGACCTGTAGTGTTCAAGTAGTCAGGGTCATCTAACTTGGGGTGGAGGTTGGATGTCTAGTGTGCCGGAAAGGCAATGGTACGTGGACGAGGCTAAAAGCAAACTGCAAGCACATCCAAAACCCCAAACTTCCTCTCAGAAAAACCTCAACCAACAGCACAAACAGTTAGAGAGGGACTCATATGGCGCCGACGCTGCTGCAAGAGTAAGAAAAGAAAGGTGTGTAGGAGCGCGTCTCAACAGGGTTGTGTGGTCTCATCAAGGCACAAGGCCAGCACAGCTGTCAAGTCTGCAGAAGTGGGACCAGTTCTGGAGTGGGGGAGAAAGTACTTCTGAATACCCACAAACTTCCAAATGTGTGAGTGCACCTTCACCTCTTGATGATATCCTCTCAACCCCTTCTTTCCACCTCTACCCGATATCGGGCTCCGGAAAGTCCATCATCCTGACAGATTTTCCTCAGTTGTAAGTGGAATTTGCATTCGTACATTTTTTTTTACGAATCAAGGTTTGAAATTTACGACAGCAAACTGGTTTCTTTTGTAGAATTAGATGTGCAAAACCTTTGTGAATCCAGAATAGATTGTTCTCCAAATCTACTACAATCAGCCAGCGATACACTCAAAAAGCAAAAATATTTCACCCTCTAAAGAGCCAGTAAACATGCCAGAGTATTGAATTGTTATTAATCGTTTGTCTTATCTTGTGCTTAAGCAGCTAAAGATTAGTGAATAAGGAAATTAAAAAAAAACATTAATGGACTTCTTTAAAGAGGTCTAAAGTGGAGGAGAGTACACAAAGCGTAGTTTTTGTCAAATATATTTCCGCCGCCGACCGTCCTGCTTGGTGAGATTGGTGGCAATTAGTTACACATGTGCAGCTACAGGTGTTAATTCCCACAAAGTTCAATATTTGCGCTCTGTAATCATTAATCCAGGCGCAGAAGGCAGGCGTCAGCAGGCCGCACTCCCTTCACAGCTCAGTAACCTCCACGAGTCAGAGCTGCAGCCAGGTGAAAGGCTCGCGTTGCCATGAAGAGTGTCCTAGCTGGGCTTCTGTTGGGCTGCTGCTGTGCCCTCTCGTCCGCCCTCTATTTCCACACTGGAGAAAGGGAAGAAAAGTGCCTCATAGAGGACATTCCAACAGACACCCTGATTACAGGTAGGCGCAGCATCCTTGTTATGATAACGTAAAACTATGGACATGAAAGGAGTCCTAGCAGATAATCTTTATACGAATCCAACGAAAAAAATGGTTACATTATTGAAATCACTGTTTGAGTTCCTGGAATACTCATTGTATGATTAGTCATTTTTGTGATGACTTTATGAATAGGTTGAAATCATCTCTCTCTGTTAGTTGCCAGTGTTCCTTCCCCTCATCCTTCATGTCACCTCCAGCTGGACCTGAATTTTTAGCCAGCAGCACCTTCCATTCTGAAGATGGTAATTTCGCGTTTCCACTGCAAGGATGGGCTTAAAAACATGTAAAAGATTGGCTCAGAAATCCCAGTATGTATGATGTCACGAAAGATAATGTCGTTTGTGTGCATTACTAACCACGTATCACGTGTAAAGAATGTAAAGGGAATTGCACTTAAGGCTTCCTCTATGCAACTCTGAAAATAACAAACGCGGTTCATGATCATCCATCTCCCTTTGAGTCTCCAAACGTCAGCTCCTCGCATGTTATGCAATTGATTCCCAAATAGTATAAATCCGAGGATATGGCAGGTGCTGCTGATGGGCGAGGAACAGGTCCATGATTCAACCAACAAATGGATGAATCATCGCACCATGGACATAGAGAGAGGGCTTTTGCTTTCAGAAAAAAGCTGCGAGTGCTTAACGCGAATACAATTAATCAAAACATTGAATGATTGAATGAACAAATGAATGAATGAACGAGTAGGTAGATTAATGGACTGGCAGAGTTGCTCTGTGGAATGCTTAACTGTGGTTCATCTTGGAGGCAAGTACAGTTGAAAGCAACAAGAAAGGCAACTGTTTAAAATATCAGTCCTATGTTAACAGCACATGGGATGTGAGTAGTGCACGCATGTCACTCAACGATAGCAAGAGTTGTGGATTTTTCCTTAGTGGCGTTATTTACACTGTGCAAACCAAGCCACAATAGCAACATAGCACTGTGCATGTTTGTACAACATATACATACTGGACTGTACCGAGTAATCCAGGGGGTGACATGAGTACAAACTCATGCAAAGTTTTAAAGACAGGGATGCTTCTCTAAATTTACTCAGATGAGCATGGCAATACTTGGAACAGCAATCTCTGTTAATGACATAAACCCACCTTATACAATCTTTTAAAGAGCCAGCTTTTATCCACGCCCCCTTGGCTGAGAGAGGTCAGCTGTGAGCAGAGGCCCACACCCACGCTGCTCTCATGCTTCCAAATGGCAACCAAAGTGAACGATTTACAGCCAGGCCAGCCCTTAAGGCTAACCCTAGTCAGTTCATGTTTAAATCCCTAACCAGTTTCACACCCTCAAAATTCCATGGTGAAGCGCAAGACAATGCCATATCCAAACAAGAGTATTAGGCTTGTCTTATGGTACCCATCTTTCATTACCCCTCCATACCCACAAAAAATGTATTTTAGATAGCTAAGGGTCTGAAGGTGCTATATGTTCATAAAGTGTAACTCACCTTCGGTTCTTAATACGCCTACCAAACATTTCCCCTTTCATTCTCCATAGGGAATGACATTTTGGGTAGAAAACAAGGCGTTAAGCAAAGGAACAAAGCTGTGGTAAAGGACGCCTCCCTTGTTTTCATTTGTACGGTCAGGCACTGGCATGGATTTGGCAGAAGGTTCATTCTTTCAGTCTTAGCACAGGTTTCCTGATTACTGGGAGGCACCATCAGTAAGAAGCCTCCAGAGACCTGTTCCACCACATAAGAAGCCCAACTGCCCTCTCATGCATTCCCTGTTTGATGTATATGGTAAGAAACAGGCTATTCCCAACTGTACATCTCTGTTGCTCCCCAGCTAGGTCAGACTATATCAATTTCATCAGATGGAGGATACATACAAGCAAACTTTCTGAAAGTTGTGTTTCAAAGTGTAAGGTAACTCTACAGATGAGTGCAGTCTATGTTGCATCCTTCAGTATGACTTGCAGTTGTGCTTTTTTAAATTAGGAGCATGTTGAAAAAGGTAGGCTATTAAGTTTCAAAATAAATATCGCCCAATTTCATTGATGACATTGTTCTCTATCAATCAGCCATTTTCTTTCCTGTTTCATCCTTAGCTAAGTGGCAAGAGGAGTGAGGGGACTCAGAACGTTGGAGGGTTCTCTCACTGGGCTCCTGGACTTAATGGAGGCGGCAAGGCCAAAAGTAGTACAAATTGATCCAACTGTTTTATCAAATTGGGCACATAGCTAATTAGCTTGTTAGGAAATACCAACACAGCTATGCCTCAGAAAAAGCAGAACAGTTTGTTATTAAAGACAGATCCTAAGTTAGGAAGCTTGGCAGCTAAGGAGGCACGCACACATGCCAAGGAGACTCCTTCCTCAAGGAGATGAGTAAGTATGTCTCCATTTTCACCTCTATTGATACAGTGCAGGTTTTCTGTACATAGGATATTTGAGTTTTTGTCAGAGTTCTGCCAGCCGCTGCTCCTGAAGAGGATGCTACCAGTATAAAGGTTCCTTTCGATATCAAGAGGAATTCAGGCCGAAATTCTGTCCTCGGTGAGGCAGAAGTTTCAGGTTCCAAGGCCATTGTCAACGAGTAGGCCAAATTTCATGTAAACCTTTTCAATTATGCCCTAGCATATTTCCTTCCCACGTGGCAGAGCATTACAGTGGACCCTTTGGTTTTACAAATGGTACAGGCATCATAGAGCTCTGCAAAGAACCATCAGTCAGTCCTCCCATTCTCTCTTCATTTTTCAAACTGTCAAAAACGGTTAGTTTTTCAGTAGATGGAGACCCTCCAACGAAAGCTACGCAGCAACCCCCTGTTAGCCCCTTCAGTTTTTAAGCACAATTTGTCTAGTACAGAAGAAACACAAGAAGTTCCATCTTGTAATAAATCTCAAACAGTTCAGCAATTTAGTTTTCAAACATCTTTTCAAGATGGAGACTATTATTCATCTAAGAGACTCCTTGTTAGAGGGCAATCGGATGATCAGGTTGGATCTCCAAGAAGTGTTTCCCACAATTCCAGGCCACAGTTCTTACAGGAAAGTTCTGCAATTTCGGAGGGAAAACTAGTTCTTCTGGTTCCGTTATCTTCCTTTCTGACATTTATTTGGGCCCTTGCTGTTTCACGAAGGTCATAAGACCGGTAATTGATCACGCAGGGCTTAAGGAATGCGTCTAATTGCGTATTTGAACACTTTTCTACTTTTAGCTCGAGACATAGACATTTTATCTTAACATCTTGCAATATTGATCATATTACTACAGAAGATTTTTTATAAGTCTAGAAATCTTCATTGATACATTCCAGTCAGACAGAATTTTCGGGTTTTCTTTCAGACTCAGACAAGACCATCTTACAGTTTCCACATTCCAAGCTGGATATTTGATTTATTTTGAGGTTTTTACATAACACATGAAACTGGTCAAGGGCATTAGAGCATTTTACATGAGCACCAGATTGCATCATACAAGAACAGATTATTTTTTTTAGACATGGGAATTTGATTTGTCCAGAATCACTAGATGTTGAGCCTTAACCGGGATTTGAACCTAGTTCCCAAATTCCAAAGTTGGCAGAATTGGCTTTTCAGCCACATCTCCTTTCAACATGTGATAATGAAAGAAATTCTTCAGGTTCTGAGCATGTTTTTCTTCTCCTTATGATGGCTAGCTCATTTGGTAGGTCTCTTGTCATTTTCCTTTTATGCAATTTTCCCTGGTTCACTCCACTATTAAACCCTTTAGAGGTTAAAAATTCACCACCTTCAGCAGGTCCCTCTTATTCATACATGGTAAGTTTAGATCAAGAATCCTGATCGGAGTTTCAATGGTTGCTCGATCGTTTATAGGAAGACAATTTTTTCTGCCATTCCAGATCTAGTATTAGAATCCGATGCAAGCCTGGAGGGTTCAGGTGCAAGATGTGGCCAGTTTTCAAACAGGCTGGATGGAATGTTACATTCCACCCGCAAAATTGGTGAAATTTGGCGACTCAGTGTTACTCTTGTAACAAGGAGTTTCAGCCAAAGTCTGCCAATCCCTGCTCTGGAATTTTTTTCCTGTGAAGCTCCAGAAATGCAAGCTGGCGAGTGAGGTTTGCCATCCTCTAGCACGATTTTCCAGTGTGGGCAGTCACAAGTGGATGCGGTCAGAGGGCTGCTTCTCGAGTAGATCTGCTGCCGCTCAAGTCGATTTTTCACTTGAGCGGCAGCAAAATCAACTCAAATGGTGCCATTTGCGCTGATTTTTCAGCGCTGCTCGTGCTACTGGTGTTAAAATACAGTGCGAGCAGTGCGACGTGCATATTCTCTGCCCGTGGGCGGAACTCCGCTGAATCTCACAAGGCCACCCTGATCACAATGAAAGTGCGTATTTCCCAGCAAATCCTCTGCTCTTTGCCATTTCTTCATCTGGTTAGTTCAGTTGTGGCTGTGCTTCAAACGAGCATAACAGGAGCCTCAGGTCTTGTAATTAAATGTAGATTTTCCTAGCTTTAGTGAAGGAAAGTCTTGATTTATTAAAGTCATGGAGGCAAACTGTTTTACTACTCTCTTTTTTCCTTTCTGGAGCTGTCTGGAACAGCACACAAATCGGTTTAATTGGGTTTCTCGTGCAAGATCCTCCTGAGGTGCAGATTCGTTTTGCAAGGAGCCACTTCTTTCAGAACTTGGCAGAATGCTGAATGAGGCGATGGCTCCTTTGGGGTCATCTCATTAAAAGACCGCAATTATGGACTTCACTCTGGTTATGGCAGTCATCCTTGAATTATTCATAATTTCTATACTCCATTCAATTTAATTGTCTGCTCTCGCAAGAAAAGAGGGCTTGTTGCTCACAGTCAAGATTGGTTGTGGTCTTGTTACTGGTTTTTATTGCTTCATTTGGGTTTCTCTATCGCCCTGGGGTTTATAGGCTATTTAGTTTTTGTTGTCTTAGTTGCTGTCAATTTAGCTCAAGAAGAGAATGCATAATATACCCTTCTGGGTGAACATGCGCTTTACAAATACACATGTTGTGTTATGTTGTGTCATTATACTCGCCTTCGAGTCATTAATAAAATCAGGAGTTATCTTCACTAAAGCTAGAAAAGTCTACATTGTCTGCTACCACCATGGATTCGTTTCACAATGATGTGAAATATTACAAAATATTAGTGTTTGGAGATCATTTATGTCAGTTGATGTGACAGAAGCTAGAAGTTTGCTGTTCTGTATTTCTTTTCTATGGCTGGAGGCATTGGGACCTTAAACCATGGGCACACTTCTTCATCCCCCCAGCCCCATCTTTGGTTGGTAGTGAGTGAAATGAATTCACTAGTGCTGTTCTGCACTGGTAAGGTATCACGGGGATTGTTATCAATGATGCAACAATATGTTCTACGCCATAACTCTGTAAAAGTTAAGAAGAAAAAAACATAATTGAAGCTGAGAACAGCACTGTTAATTTTTCAAAGAAACATAGCAGTGTTTGTTTTCACAAAAATGTATGACATAACATTTAAAAGAAAAACAACATTGAACAGAAAATCTACAAATAATATAGGAGCAGTAAAGAACAACGCTTTTCAGGGTCATGAATATGAAATTCCTGAACAGAAAACAGAAAGGTAAGGGAGGCCTTGCTTAGTCAAAGTCATTTCTTTCATCACTGTGAATCAAACTCACTGTGTTATGTTACTAATATGTTTTTTTATTCCGCATTTCCTTCCTCCCCTTTGCATTCTTATTCTGTTTGTGATACACCATGATAATAGCATATGATGTTGGTTCTATTGTTGCTCATTTGCACATTTTGAACAATTCCTATTCTAATTTTTAAAGATGTTTATTCCCAGATTTAGAAAAAAGCTGCTTTCTTAGGAAACTGGTGTGGTTTCCAGTCTTTCTTCATCTGGAGCTTTGGTCTATCTGGGGTGGCATTAAATAAATATGAAAACGCAAAGCCCATGTGTGATATGCTGCTTACATGTTGGTGCTTTCTTTGCCACTAGAGGTGTTAAAAGATATTCATTGCTTCCCAAGTCAGTGTTACTTATTGTATAGCCCTCAGAAGAATGAAAGGATGAGTGGATCTCCTGAGATTCAAACCTATGACCATAGTGTCAAACACAGATCATTGCATTAATCCACTGAATAAAAAGATCAAGAGATGTAGCTGGGAATCTATTAAATCAAATCATAAATGTATGTCGGTTGATTCAAACTATAAAATCATACATAAAAATGAATAATAGAAAAATAATTTGAAGCCAAGCCTGATCATGAGGGCGTTCTAGAGTATTGCTTGGCTGTAGCTCCATGGTCCTGACTATAACGAATGGGAATAAACCCACCCGCTTGTAAAGTGCTTGCGTTCAAGTGCATCAATGTCTTTAAAATGATGTTATCCTTCTCAGATAAAACTAGAAATGTTATTCTGAAACAGTTATGAGCCTCTCTGGACGTGTCCCACATTTGATAAATCTGGTCACAGAGCGTTATCTCCTTTAAAGCGGAATGTTAAGGAAAGATGACAGCTACTGATTTGGTATTGATTAAGAAATGTGTGTAACCATTTCCTACGTGCTTACGTTATAGTTGGGCTTGTGCACATGACGTGGACCAGTGACTGTATGATATTTACAGAATCTGCATTCATTGGAGTTAGATAAGTGTGTCCAACTTGTAAAAAAATATCGAGTGAAAAAGTGACCTGAGAGAAGGCGCATAAGTTTCAGTTTGTAGGTGTATGACAAATATTTCTGCAGGCAATGCTGATTGAACATGTTTATGAACAACCAGGTGTGGCTTCTGTTTTTTAAAAACATTCTTTATTCTTCTAAAATGATTGATTATTCATGATCATATTTATAGCCCAATTAAAAATGGGAAACAAGGAGTGGCTACCCAGAGACTCAGCGTGTAATGGCTCATGCGCAGAGTTGAAATAAAGTCACCAAGGATTCTGCTGTGAGCAACTTGCTAAATTAATTTCTGACCAGATATGTTCCTTTTGAGAAGAGCTTTCAGCACACTTTAATTTAAAACAGTACTTGAGACAGCTCGCCTTCAGAGCCAAGTTGTGTTTGGGGTGTTTGCAAAGGTGCCGATGAGTAGAATATTGCATGATATTACAAGCTTTGCTGACCTTTTCCTGGGAAGGTTTCGAGGGTATATGTTAGTGTTGAAGTTAGTTTAGCCTAAATACCCTGAGGAAATGTATGTATGAATGTATACAGTATTTCTATAGCATTAACCTAGCCAATGAGTAATATCAGAAGACAGTAGGTTATTGATGGTTAAAGCATGATGATGCCGCTCTCTTTGAAGAGCCGAGTCTTCAAATCTTTCTTAAATTGGAGCAGCATTGGGGCGATCCTAAAGGATGTGGGGATGTTGTTCCAGATGCCGGGTGCAGACATGGAAAAAGCCTACTGTCTTGCTTTTAATTTTTCACACTCCTTAGTCTGCAGTCTGATGGTGTCCTTGCTGTGGGTATACCAAAAACCACTAGATGGTGTGCTTGTCTGCCTGATAAGCAAGGTTTCGTGTTATGATGGTTTTGTAGATGATCCAGCTGGCTTTGAGGATGGTGCGGGCCACCAAGTGGAGCCAATAGAGTGCCATCAGGATGAAGTTTATGCGATCATATTTCTTCAGGCCCTGGATGAAATCTTCTGCTCTGTGTAGGATGCCTCCAAGGAATGCCAGTGGGGGGGGGGTCTAAGAGGTGCTAGGAGTAGGGCATTATACCATCCAGATGCAAGAGAATGAGGGCTTGAACAGCAGTTCTGAAGTCACTTTCTGGAAAAACTGTTTGACTTTCTTTAGAAGAGAGTGCTGGTACCAGACCATCTTTGTCATTTTGGTAGTGTGTTCTTTGAGGGCGAGGTTGGTGTCCAGGCTGAGTCCAAGTGCCTTGCCATTCAGTGAAATATGGGGTCTGAAGTCGTTAATGTATATGTCACTAAGCAAGTACCATATCTTGTTTGTTATTCTTTGCAAATAAAAACAATCATCATTTTGTTGGGATAAGCTTCAGGTAGGTGCTGGACATCCCGGTTTGGATGATGCTCAAGTAGTTTTGGAGGGTTTCTGAAGCAGAGGAGACTTTCTGGTAGAGCTGTATATCATTGGCATATAAGCGATGCAAATTAGTGAAGTAGAGCACCAAGTGGCCCCATGTAAAAGGTTAAAGATGACAGGAGACAGTATGGAACTCTGGGGAACTTAGCAAAAACCAAAGGAAATGATGGACGGAGTGTTGAACATTGCAAGCACTCACCCCCAGTCAACTGATCTGGGTTTAATCCATCACCGTTCTTTAGCCCACTCTGACACCCCAGTTCAGACATGGCCATATGCAAATCAGTCTGACCCTGTGCCTCATGGGAACAGTCCAGCCCGAACTGCCAAGCCATGTCTTCCCTGGACCGGAAACAAGCTTCCTAGGACCGGTTTCTGGCATTTCAGCCGTCTTCAGCCAGGCTTGCTTGAATCCAGTGGCAAAGTGAGCAAGGGACTCACGTCTGAGCATACCCTGCCAACTTATGGCGAACAAAGCAAAAACCAAAGGAAATGATGGACGGAGTGTTGAACATTGCAAGCACTCACCCCCAGTCAACTGATCTGGGTTTAATCCATCACCGTTCTTTAGCCCACTCTGACACCCCAGTTCAGACATGGCCATATGCAAATCAGTCTGACCCTGTGCCTCATGGGAACAGTCCAGCCCGAACTGCCAAGCCATGTCTTCCCTGGACCGGAAACAAGCTTCCTAGGACCGGTTTCTGGCATTTCAGCCGTCTTCAGCCAGGCTTGCTTGAATCCAGTGGCAAAGTGAGCAAGGGACTCACGTCTGAGCATACCCTGCCAACTTATGGCGAACAAAGCAAAAACCAAAGGAAATGATGGACGGAGTGTTGAACATTGCAAGCACTCACCCCCAGTCAACTGATCTGGGTTTAATCCATCACCGTTCTTTAGCCCACTCTGCCACCCCAGTTCAGACATGGCTATATGCAAATCAGTCTGACCCTGTGCCTCATGGGAACAGTCCAGCCCGAACTGCCAAGCCATGTCTTCCCTGGACCGGAAACAAGCTTCCTAGGACCGGTTTCTGGCATTTCAGCCGTCTTCAGCCAGGCTTGCTTGAATCCAGTGGCAAAGTGAGCAAGGGACTCACGTCTGAGCATACCCTGCCAACTTATGGCGAACAAAGCAAAAACCAAAGGAAATGATTGACGGAGTGTTGAACATGCAAGCACTCACCCCCAGTCAACTGATCTGGGTTTAATCCATCAGTCCGACCCTGTGCCTCATGGGAACAGTCCAGCCCGAACTGCCAAGCCATGTCTTCCCTGGACCGGAAACAAGCTTCCTAGGACTGTTCCCATGAGGCACAGGGTCAGACTGATTTGCATATGGCCATGTCTGAACTGGGGTGGCAGAGTGGGCCAAAGAACAGTGATGGATTAAACCCAGATCAGTTGACTGGGGGTGAGTGTTTGCAATGTTCAACACTCCGTCCATCATTTCCTTTGGTTTTTGCTTTGTTCGCCATAAGTTGGCAGGGTATGCTCAGACGTGAGTCCCTTGCTCACTTTGCCACTGGATTCAAGCAAGCCTGGCTGAAGACGGCTGAAATGCCAGAAACCGGTCCTAGGAAGCTTGTTTCCAGTCCAGGGAAGACATGGCTTGGCAGTTCGGGCTGGACTGTTCCCATGAGGCACAGTGTCAGACTGATTTGCATATGGCCATGTCTGAACTGGGGTGGCAGAGTGGGCTAAAGAACAGTGATGGATTAAACCCAGATCAGTTGACTGGGGGTGAGTGTTTGCAATGTTCAACACTCCGTCCATCATTTCCTTTGGTTTTTGCTTTGTTCACCATAAGTTGGCAGGGTATGCTCAGACGTGAGTCCCTTGCTCACTTTGCCACTGGATTCAAGCAAGCCTGGCTGAAGACGGCTGAAATGCCAGAAACCGGTCCTAGGAAGCTTGTTTCCAGTCCAGGGAAGACATGGCTTGGCAGTTCGGGCTGGACTGTTCCCATGAGGCACAGGGTCAGACTGATTTGCATATGGCCATGTCTGAACTGGGGTGGCAGAGTGGGCTAAAGAACAGTGATGGATTAAACCCAGATCAGTTGACTGGGGGTGAGTGTTTGCAATGTTCAACACTCCGTCCATCATTTCCTTTGGTTTTTACTCTGGGGAACTTCACAGCTGATGGGGATCTTTTGTGACCTGGAGGTGCCAATGTGAACAAACTGGTGTCTGCTGGAAATCTAGGAGTAGAACCAGTTGTTGAACATTGCAAACACTCACCCCCAGTCAACTGATCTGGGTTTAATCCATCACCGTTCTTTAGCCCACTCTGACACCCCAGTTCAGACATGGCCATATGCAAATCAGTCTGACCCTGTGCCTCATGGGAACAGTCCAGCCCGAACTGCCAAGCCATGTCTTCCCTGGACCGGAAACAAGCTTCCTAGGACCGGTTTCTGGCATTTCAGCCGTCTTCAGCCAGGCTTGCTTGAATCCAGTGGCAAAGTGAGCAAGGGACTCACGTCTGAGCATACCCTGCCAACTTATGGCGAACAAAGCAAAAACCAAAGGAAATGATGGACGGAGTGTTGAACATTGCAAGCACTCACCCCCAGTCAACTGATCTGGGTTTAATCCTGGGGGTGAGTGTTTGCAATGTTCAACACTCCGTCCATCATTTCCTTTGGTTTTTACTCTGGGGAACTTCACAGGTGATGGGGATCTTTTGTGACCTGGAGGTGCCAATGTGAACAAACTGGTGTCTGCTGGAAATCTAGGAGTAGAACCAGTTGAGGACATTAACTGTGAATTTCTTTTGACCATCCATGGTGCGTATGAGAGTGGAATGGTTGACTCTGTCGAAGGCAGCTGAAAGGCGCAGCAATATCAGGAGGTACGGTTCATCTTTATCTGTGGTCAAGAGGGCATTTCCTTCACTGTAGTATATCACCTTGCTCCTAACAGCACTGTTCTACAAAATATACCAGACCCCAAGAACTCTGAGCATACAACAAAGAATATGAATATGCAGTTAATTAGTTATGAATGCATCTTAAGCACATTGTACAATCAGCTACTTACCAAACATATGCATTTGCCTAGCAATGGACACCCTTGTTAACCAAAGACATAAGTATGCAGAAGCGCTTTGTGGAATATGATATTTATAACCATCGTTGGTTGTGGGGTAAATTTCCCTTCTCTCCCTCAACAATAGTAACAAGGACCATATCCTCATGTACGTGTAAAGCATATCCTCATGTATGGTTTATGTCATGCTGTTTCCATGAGCAGTAAATATAAACAATGGTATGCAAGGGGTTAAATATGTGCAGTGAGACAGAATCACAGCAAGTTGCTCTTTGAGTATGGCCATGGCTGTTTTCTTTAGCAATTGGGAGAAAGTATGGAAACTTTGAGAAAGTTAGCATTGTTTTTGCAAGCCAGTTTGGTTATACTGTGATAATTAAATAGAATGTCATCTTTGCACTGGAGTACTAAATTAATGAATATGAGTTCATTAGTACACTCATTCAAAATAAGGTGCTTTTTTGGCCACGTTTATTATCCCTGGCATGAACAAAAGATGTATTAAGAGGTTTTGTAGAATGTAGTGTGCTCCCCTTTGGTTGCTTCAGAACTCTAAATGGTATAACAGACTATAAGAATAGTAGAGTAAGGGAGGGCTCAGTCCAATATTCTTATTTACTATCAACATGTTTTATATATATACATATATATAACCTACTGGAGGTCGCCAGTAGGTAGTTATAGTTAGGACCAAGTTTCCATAGGAAGAGCATGATTTGTTTTGCTGATAACTTTGGCGTCGTTTGATGAATCTTCATGAATTTTTCCAAACTAATTCTTTGTTCATATCAGCTTCTATGTTGAAAGTTTGGGGGTGATTCGTCAAGGGGAGGCCGAGAAAAAGGGGGGTCCCAAAACGTGTTTTCTCCATGTTAATTTCCATAGGAAACTTTAGACAAGGCTACAGGTCGAACGGGTGAACGGAATTACCCCAAATTTGGCAGGGAGAAGGGTCTTGGTCTAGAAAGCACGCTTTTGTTTATTTGGTGTAAATCCGTTCAGTAGTTTTGGAGAAATATAGAAATTTACAGATATCGATATTTGGGAATTCTGCCTTCTGATTGGCTGAGGCGTTACGAGCACGAGCTTGTTGCTTATTGGCTGTGAGCAGTGCGAGTGGTTGCAACTAGGAAGTGTTGGCAGCCATTTTGTGATCCCGTTGAAGCGAGTAAGGGGAGTAAAGGGCAAAAAGAGTAGGAAAGAGGTGGGTAGGAGCGCTGTGAGGTCTGTGGGGTGGTTAGGGTGTGCTACACAGGGAGTGTGAAGCGATGTATTCACCCCTATCGGTGTGAAAGTGCTTTTTTGGCCAGAGTGAGATGGTGCTGAGGTGAGGTGCCAGTACACTCGGGAATGAAACCGTGAGCTGATTTCTGTAAACTGATGTGCTCTGGGCGCTGTAGCATACTGGCCGCTGTAGCATAGCTGTGCAAGTGGTGTTAGTATGGGTTTAGACTATAGCGCTGTGAGCTCTGTGGGGTGGTTAGGGTGTGCTATACAGGGAGTGTGAAGCGAAGTATTCACCCCTAGCAGTGTGAAAGTGCTGTTTTGCCCAGAGTGAGATGGTGCTGAGGTGAGGTGCCGGTACACTCGGGGATGAAACCCTGAGCTGATTGCTGTAAACTGATGTGCTCTGGGCGCTGTAGCATACTGGCCGCTGTAGCATAGCTGTGCAAATGGTGTTAGTATGGGTTTAGACTATAGTGGGAGTGGGAAGCAAACTACTCACCGCTACCGGTCCGAAGAATCGAATGGAGTGTTTTAGCAAGCAGGAATAAAGACATAAATGTGAAGAATATAATGCAGAATGTTGCAATGCCACAGAAGACAAATGGTGAAATCAGGTGTGTTTAAGAAAGTGGCTGTGAGGGATAAAGCAATGAAGTCGGCAAGTTATATAAAAAGTGTGCTTATGTAAGTGCCATAAATGGAACCGCTGGTGCAGGAGCTAAGGCATCCAACTGAGGCAAACTCCGACCGCTTCTGCTATATTCAAACCTAAGCTCCTGCATCAGTCAATTCCACATTACATGTTACATGTTAGAGTTCCATGTGACATAAACAATACCTATTAGACATGAATGACTGTAAATTGTAGAATGAAAATAAAGGTAGGATACAATTACCACACTGTGCCAACCAGTTCCTAAACAATGCCGTGTTTTTTGATCTTGATCGCCAGCTCGTGAGCAGAGGCTGAGGATGAGCTAATTTGTGTGAAAGGGCTTCGTGGATAACAGGCAGGCAGAGAGACATGTGTACAAAGAATAGATATGGTTTAAAATGGATGTCGGGTTTAGGCTAATTTAGCAAGTAAATAGCGTATTTGCATAGGCCATATATCATCCATCCCTGGTTAGTGTGGAGACGTAAGGGCCAACAATGAAAACAGAATTCAAATGCCTAAGCATACTTAGAAAGTTATTATATGAAAATAGTTCAATTGAAGTGTATTAAAAAATTTTATAGGAAAAAGTTCTTTTACGATAGAATCTTTTCTGTATTATTTCACATCTAGCGTCCCCACCTTACTGCAGCACAAACTATTGACCCTTTTATTATTGAATCTCTGTGTGTGATCCAATGATTACTCTTGTGGTTGATCCTAGCAGCATCCATTCCTTGAGGGCTGGTTTACACTCACCCCACACGCATCCAGCACAGACGTCATTGGATATGTGACCCTGGTAATTAAAAGGAGTTAAGCGCACATGCCTATACCCACTTCCACTATCTATCTGTGTCCGTGTGTTCATTATCTATGCATGATATTGCCCCTGTGCCTTACCACATTACATTGTGCTGTGGACAGTGTATGCAACCATGTTACCTCTGTCAGTGGGGAAAAGTTCTGTTATATAGCTTTTAGATGCATGGCTATCACAGGTGGAAGGCTACTTTACAGAGCATGAATATTGATTTGATGAAGATGATGGTTGCATGTTGTGTGTAGTGTCAGATATGTGTACATAGCAAAACGTTTTCAAAAAAGCTCTGTAAGCAGAAGAGGAGTCTCTCATCAAACGCTATAGAGAGAATGACTAAAATGGTTGTGGTCCTCCAACTGTTAAAATGGGAAATGTTATGAACCAATCAAATGCTTTTCTTAAGGTCACATGGCAATCGCGCACCGAGCGCGTAAGGAGGCCACACCCGACACGATTTTGAGAAAATATTACCATAATATAAGTTTATTACAGTTAGAAATATATAAATGTTTACAATATTTTAGATTATCAGTTGTTCTCATATACACTTTAAACTTATTTAGATATAGTTTTGAGACAAAAAACAAATGTGGGAATAGCTTTCCCTGCATGACACCATACGTCTTTGACATAAGACAGGGCCTGGCAGCATGCACTCGTCGCATACGCAACGCGCAGCGGGCGTGACCCCATATGTACATGACGTAAGGCGTGGCTTGGTACTGCATACCCGTCGCATACCAAAGTAGCAGCTGGCACGACCACATACGTATATGATGTTATGCGGGACGCGGTGCCACGAACCCGTCGGATACGAAATGCGCATCCTTTACGAGTTTAGCAATATGGCGGATAGGATTCGCGTGCTGATGGAGCTTGGTACACAGTTTACTCAACCCCCCAAAAAAAAAACATATACATACTTTTTTTTGAGGATATAAAACATTACATATTTTCCAAATTAAAAAAAAAGGATAATAGGGGTTCCAAAATATTACAAAAAAAATAGAAAAAATATAGGTTTTATAAACATTAAAATATGAAATTAACATTTAAAAAACCTTTGAAATTCACTGAAAAAACCATAGGTTTTACAGACGTTATAGTTGGGAATTAGCATTTAAAAAACTTTAGAAAGTCACTGAAAAAAACATAGGTTTCAGGGACGTTATAGTTGGCTGGACATTTGACTCATATAAAACCAGAGAAAATTGCCCGTTATAGTTAGTTGAGCTAACTAAAGCTTGCGTGCCCGCAATGCACTGGTGATGACGTCACATATGACATCACTCATGACATGGTCAGTGACATCACTGATGACATCACTTATGGCATCTCAAATGACATCACTGATGACATCACTGATGACATCATCCACCTGATAATCTGATGCACATACTGATGGCCTAATATAAACTTTGATACACACACTCTAAAATACAGACTACTATTTTTTAAACCATACACACAACAATGCCAGATACTACATACCACCCACTATTTCCTAGGCCTACAATCACATCTACTCACATATACATGCAGTTACTCATCAATACATTACTATAATATGCACTCATACACCTATACATACATTCACAGTCCGCCACTCATCCATAGAGTTACTCACACACCTAGTCAGTCATGCAAAGAATCAATCACATACCCATTTACTCATGTATACAGTTATACACACCAACTGCGTTATTTATACACACACCACATCACTTATTTATGCAGATACTACGACATACTTACTGTCTTATACAATCACTGATACAAGCAGACACTCTTTTATACACCCACTCTTCAAATAACTTACTCTCATGTATAGTCATTTATATAATCCAACACTCACATATACTGCCTTAAAACATATGTAGTTACTCACACATATACCAGTGAGACATTCATTCACTCACCAACACACCCATGCACACAGTAACTCACCCACACAGCCCTTCCCAGATGTACTTTTGAATCCATACAACCAGTGAATCATCCACTCAGACATGTATGCACAGTCACACACCCCCACACCCACCCATACAGACACTCAGGCACTCATACAGATATTCAGACAACAAATCAATAACCCATATAGACACTCATGTAGCTACTCACCAACCCATTCAGCCGCTTATACACCAACTGAGACACTAATACCGACTTTCACACAGTTTAGTCACTAACCCATACATTCAGTAACACATGTTCAGTCACTCACTTATACAGTCAGTCACGCATCTAGTGAATAATCCATTCAGGGACTTGTAAATTCACTCTTTCTTCAATACACCTTGGCATAGATATATATGAAAAATATTTAAACTTTACAGAAACACACATTCACTGAATGATGTCATCAGTGATGTCATCAGTGATGTCATTTGAGATGTCATCAGTGATGTCATCAGTGATGTCACTGACCATGTTATCAGTGATGTAATATGTGACGTCATCACCAGTGCATCGAGGGCACGTGAGTTATAGTTAGCTCAACTAGCTATAACAGGTGAATTTCTCTGGTTTTATATGAGTCAAATGTCCAACTAACTATAACGTCCCTGAAACCTATGGTTTTTTCAGTGACTATATATATATATAGTCACTATATATATATATTTATATATATATATATATATAGTCACTGAAAAAACTATAGGTTTCAGGGGCGTTATAGTTAGCTGGACATTTCCCTCGTACAGAACCCTAGAAATTCCCCCGTTATAGTTAGTTCAGCTAACTATAACTTGCGCCTCCGCAATGCACTGCTGATGACGTCACATATTACATCACTCATGACATGGTCAGTGACATCACTGATGACATCACTGATGACATCATCCAGTGTCTGTGTGTTTCTATAAACTCTAAATATGTTTATTATACATAGGGAAAGGCATATTGAAGAATGAGTGAGTGTATAAGTGTGTGAATGGATGATTTTGTAGGTGCGTGACTGACTATAAGTGAGTCATTAAATGTATCTTACTGAATGCATGAGTTAATGACTAAACTGTGTGAATGACTGTATGCGTCTGTCTGTTGGTGTGTAACCGGATCCATGGTTTTGTGAATAGGTACATGAATGTCTATATAAGTTATTGATTGGTTGTCTGAGTGTCTGAGTATCTGTATGGGCACCTGAGTGTTTGTGTGGGTGGGATGTGTGTGACTCTGTGCATAGATGTGTCAGTGGGTGGTTCACTGGGTGCATGGTTTCAACACTAGGTCTGTAATGGACTGTGTGGGTGGGTGAATATCTGTATGGTTGTGTTAGTTTGTGAATATATATTTCATTAGTACATGTGTAATTTACTACATATGTGAACGGCAGTATATATGTATGTTGGAGTACAGAAATGACTATAAATGAGAGTGTATGATAGTGTGAGTGGCTGTATGGATGAGTGTGTGCTTGTATCATTGATTGTATAAGACTATAAGAGTGTGCTAGTATTTGTATGAGTAATTGATCTTGTGGTTGTATAACTCTATAGGTGAGTAAATGGCAGTGTGATTAATTACTTGCATGACTGAGTATGTTTGTGAGTAACTCTATGGATGAGTAGCAGTGTGGGAGTGTCTATATAGGTGTATGAGTGCATATGATAGTCCTGTACTGAGTGACCATAAGTATGAGTGACTGTACGGGTGAGTGAGTGGATGGGTGTTTAGACGTAAGACTCTGTGATGGGGTATGTACTTATTGGTGTTGGAGTGTCTATGGTTTTGAGAGTGTCAGTATGTAATTTAGAGTGGGTGTATCAAAGGTTATATTAGGGTCTGACAAGAAGCATCAAATGATCACATGAATGACATCATCAGTGATGTCATTTGAGATGTCATCAGTGAGGTCATCAGTGATGTCACTGACCATGTCATGAGTGATGTAATATGTGATGTCATCTGCAGTGCATTGCGGGGGCGCGAGTTATAGTTAGCTGAACTAACTATAACAGGGGAATTTCTAGGGTTTTGTACGAGGGCAATGTCCAGCTAACTATAACGCCCCTGAAAACTATGTTTTTTTCAGTGAATTTCTAAGATTTTTAAATACTAATTCCTGACTATAACATGCCTGAAACGTGTGGTTTATTTCAGTGAATTTCAAAGGTTTTTTAAATGCTATTTCCTAACTATAACATACCTGAAACCTATGGTTTTTTAAGTGAATTTCAAAGGTTTTTTACATGCTAATTCCCATCTATAACTTATCTCTAAAGCTATGATGTTTAATGATTTTCATAGGATTTCTAAATCTTTATATTTCAGTGTATCAATTCCTTTAATTATGTTTTCTTATATTGTTTTTCACCATTTTTTAAGGTTTTTTTTTTCAATTAATTCTTTTAAAATGAAAAAAAAGATTATTTTTGTAATGAATTTTTTTTGTAAATTTAATTTTTTAAAACTATTTAGTAAAATATTTTTAAAACTATATTTTTAATACTTTGTTATTTTTTTTTTACAATTTTTTGCTTGGAGTCGCGCACCCAACGCGCTAGGAACCGCACACCCTATGTGAGAGAAATCGTGCACCCAACGCGTTAGGATGCGTGACTCTTAATTTTACCGTAAAAAAAAAAATAGCCCCTATCACTAATTTTTATTATCCCCGGGGACACCATCCCCAGGGGTTTATTAAAAAACGATGGGGACCGTGGGGGGAGCCCCAATGCCCCCATGGTCCCAGCCTGCTCCCTGCGTCCTTCAGGAGCCAGCATTGCTTTTCCACATGGGGAGCTGCTGACATGCAGCTCCCCGTGTGGAAAAGCAATATCGTTTGGATTTTGAAAGAGAGAGCAGGTTTCCCTGCTCTCTCTTTCAAAATCCAAACCAAGTTTTCTATGGGAGGGCGGGATACTCCTGCCCTCTCATAGCAAACAACAATGTCCTGGGGGTGGGCACCCCAGGACACTGTAGGAGACCTGAGGGGTGGTGGTCCCCAGGGCCCTCGAGGGCTCCAGGAGGAGTTCCACAAAGCCCCCCTCCCTCAATCAATAAAACCCTGGTGGGTGGTGGTCCCCGGGGCTTGGGGGGCCGTTCAGCCCCCCCACCCTGTCTATTTTCTAGCCCTAGGGGTAGCGGTCCCCGGGGCTGGGGGGCCCCCCTGGGCCCCCCATTAATTTTTACAGACTTTGCCCCCGGGATTTGGCCCCCCTTCGTTTTTTTTCTTTGGCCGGATCCGCGCACCCTGCGCGCATTTTGCCGTTTTTTTTTTTAAAAGAGGGCCCTGGGGGGTCCTTCTGGGACCCCCTAAGCAACACTAGAGGGTCAGAGTATTTCTACCCTGCCCCCTTTACATCTTTCACACACTTATTTCCCTTACTTAATCAGCCTCGCTTCTACCGAGGCACAAAATGGCTGCCAACAGTTCCTGGTTTCGAATGTAGACAGACACTTGACAGCCAATTACCATTCAGCGCGTGATCGGGAGGGTGCGTGCTCGGTTCGCAGAAGGTGCGTTCAGGGTGCGCATAGGGTGCACGGATCCTCCGAGCCCATAGAAATATCTATCATTTTAACTCTAATTTTCTCAGGAACTACTGAACGGATTTACACCATTTATGCAAAAGGCAAGAGTCTGAACTGAGGACTACCTCTTTACCAAATTTGGTGTAATTCCATTCAGCAGTTCGGGCTGTAGCTGGGTCATCAGGTCCTATGGGAAATTGCATGGTGAAAACGCTTTTTGGGACCCCCCTGGAAAATAGGTCCTAACTATAACTACCTACTGGCGACCGCCAGTAGGTAATATATATATATACACTTTTTTTTCCCACTAAAAAAACACTGGTTTCAGGGACCTTATAGTTAGGCTGACATTTCACTCGTACAAAACCAGAGAAATTGGGCAGTTATAGTTAGCTGAGCTAACCATAACTCGCGCCCCTGCAATGCACTGCTGATGACGTCACATATTGCATCACTCGTTAGATGGTCAGTGACATCACTGATGACATCTCAAATGACATCCCTGATGATATCATCCAGTGACTGTGTATTTCTGAAAAGTGTAAAAATGTTATATATATATATGCACCAAGGTGTATTGATAAATGAGTGGATGTATGAGTGTCTGAATGGGTGATTTAGTGGGTGGGGAACTGACTGTATAAATGAGTGATTAAACATGTCTTAGTGAATGCATGGGTGAATGACTAATCTGTGTGAATGTCTGTATCAGTCTGTCAGTTCGTGTGTAAGTGGCTGCATGGGATGGTGAGTAGCTAAATGAGTGTCTATATGGGTTAATATTGAGTTGTCTGAGTACCTGTATGGGTGCCTGAGTGTCTGTGTGGGTGGGGGGTGTAACTCCCTGCATGGATGTGTAAGTGGGTGATTCACTGGGTGTATGGGTTCATGAGTGCACCCGTGATGGGCTGTATGGGTGAGTGAGTGTTCGTATGGCTGTGTGGGTGAGTGAATGGATGTTTCAGTGGTATATGTGTGAGTAACTACATATGGTAAAGGCAGTATATATGAGTGTTGGAGTATATAAGTGAGAGTGAGTGATTGTGAGAGTGGCTGTATGGATGAGTGTGTGCTTGTGTCAGTGATTGTATAAGACAGTAAGTATGTATTAGTATCTGTATGAATAAGTGAGGTGGTGGTGAATAAATGGCAGCCCCCTTTCTCCACCACTCTGCAAAAGCGCCTCCTGGCGCGCTCTTTGTTGGGGGAGACATTTTATACACATATATATATTTTATATAAGGGAGGGGGGCTGTGTGTCCCCCTTCCCTGGGCCACTTTTGGCCCCAGGGACCTAATCCACCGGGGCCTTGCCTCATGTTGGGGATCATGGGGCCCCAATGCCCCTGCAGTCCCTGCCGGCCCCCCGCCTCCTTCAGGAGCCGATATTGCTGTTGGGCAAAGGGAGCTGCAAACATGCAGCTCCCTTTGCCCAAAAATAAATCTGCTTCGCTTCATGGAAGCGAGAGCAGTTTTTCTGCTCTCGCTTGCGTGAAGCGAAGCAGAAGTTTTGCAATGGCCTGGGGGTGGGCAACCCGGGACATTGCGGGAGCTGGCACTGGGGGGTGGCGGTCCACAGGGCCATCTAGGGCTCCAGGAGGGGGGCCATGCTGTCCCCCCTCCCAACTGGTTCCCAGGGCCATGGTCCCCAATGGACCCCAGTATTTGCATAAAGTGTGCCCCACGGAGGTGGTAGTCCCGGATGCAGTGTGGGGGGCAGAAATCCGCAAAATTCTATTTGGAATAACTTTGGCGCCGGTTGACGAATCCTCGCGAAATTTTCAAAATAGGTGGGGCGCTCCGCTCCTACCCTGAAAGTCTCGGGGAGATTCGTAAAGCGGGGGCTGAGAAAAAAGGGGGGTCCCAAAACGCGTTTTCCCCATGCAATTTTCCATAGGGACCTTTAGTCCAAGGTACAGCCCGAACGGCTGAACAGAATTACTTGAATTTTGGCAGAGAGGTAGTCCTCAGCTCAGGGAAGTGCCTTTTGCAGGTCTGGTGTCAATCTGTTCAGTAGTTCCTGAGAAAATCAAAAGTAAAATCATATATATATGTGGGTGGAGCCTAACCACACATCTCATCCTGAGATCTGATTGGATGTCAGCACTTCATCCAAGAAGTGTTGGCAGCCATCTTGGGACTAATATACATGATAGCACCTCATTAAAAAGCATTGCAGTTAATAGAAGGTTTTAAGACTTTAGTTACATTATAAATCATTTGTTGATGGTACCATACTCATTTTAGGAATTGTGGTATGTTCTAAGGTGATTTCACCATGTGAAAAAGCCTTTTGCTGGGATATCATGATTGAGAGAAAAATATTTTCTCATGCTTTTCCCACGGAGGTTTGGAAGGTGATCTATAAGCTAAACTGAGAGCTTATTTTCTGTAAATTCACATTATCTTTCTCAGTCATGTGAGACTGAAGTCTGACATTCTCAGTAAAACATGTACATCCAACAAGGGCAGAGACTGTCAGTTGATTCCTTTGTGTTCTACTGCAGCTTCCCAGAGTGTTCCAAAGAACAACTAGAGCGCTAACAGTCCTACTTATGATAAACGTATGGCACACCTGAAGCCATCTTGCTTGGATTAAAGTGGTAACTCTTAAAACATTTAATTTAAAAAGGAACAAAATGAGGGGGTTCATTTTTCCATAACAAGTATGATTAGTGCTGCAGAAAGAAAAACTAGGGCACATTTTGACTTCTGAAATCCTCTTTTATTTCATTAAAAAATTCTGACATGCAGACTGAAACATGCACTTTCAATACCAGCAGCAGTTTTTGAGCAGTAGCTTTACTACAGTGATCTAATGAGCAAAAAGAGTGCTAACATTCTGAATTTATTGCAAACGTGTGACACATCTGAATGCCTTCTTGATGGAATCAAAGTAAAAAACTGAAAGTATTTCCTACTGAGGAGACTGCAGTAAATGAGGAAATTAGGAAACTTCATAACAAATAAGTCTCCCAAGATGGCCACCAGAGACAAAAGAGCCCAAATGTAGCCCAAATATCACCCAGATGTAGCCCAAGTATAGTCCAATGACAGAATGTCCCAGAGTGTTCTTAAAAACAACTAGAGCGCTTACTGTCTTCATTATGACAAAAGTATGGCACACCTGAAGCCATCTTGATTGGAATAAACTGGTAACACTTAAAACATTTAATTTAAAAAGGAACACAATGAGGGGGTTCATTTTGCCATAGAAATTATGATTAATGCTGAAGAAAGAAAATGAGGGCACATTTTGAGTGACTTCTCAAATCCTCTTCTATTTCATAAAAAAATTCTGACATGCAGACTGAAACATGCACTTTTAATACCAGGAGCAGACTTCCATGGTGAACAGTAGTTTTACTACAGTGATCTAATGAGCAACTAGAGTGCTAACTTTCGGAATTTATGGCAAATGTGTGACCTATCTGAATGCCTTCATGATGGAATCAAAGTAAAAAACTGAAAGCATTTCCTACTGAGGAGACTGCAGTACATGAGGAAATTAGGAAACTTCATAACAAATAAATCTCCCAAGATGGCCACCGGAGACAAAAGAGCCCAAATGTAGCCCAAAATCACCCAGATGTAGCCCAAATATAGCCCAATGACAAAAGTGTGCAAAACACTTATTATTTTGTGTTTTTGCAGTGTTATATAGTGCAGACTTGTCAGGTATTGGAGTGCTTTACATGAGCATTGGTTACATCACACAAGAACAAATTCATTTTGGTTGTAGACATGGGGAGACTAAGTGATTTGACAAGAATCACAGAATGTCGAGCTTAAGCAGAAACTCCAACCTAGTTCCCCAGTTGCAAAGTCTGCAGTTCTGGAAGTAACACCACATCCTCTCCCCTAAGTGCAACATTTAATCAAGTGGTCAACTGGATAAAAAAACATAAAGATAACAAATAATTTAAAAGTGCTTTGTCGCTATTTGAAAACTCAGAAAATATGTCCTTATTTTAGTCTTTTAGAGCACTAACCATAATTTTGATGCCAATAATACCCTCTCATATATGTAATTTCTAAAGGAAATGCTCTAGGTATTACAGTTTTGATTACATCAAGATGACGTCAGGCGTTCCACACTTTTGTAATAAATATAGAATGTTAGCAATCTAGTTGTTCATTAGGATACTGTTGAGAGGCAGAGGCCAGGGGCACGGACTCTGAAAATTGAAGGCAGGTAGGAGGGTGCAAAGGCAACAATTTAACCACACTGAGCAGGCAGGAAGGGCCGTGGCAGCACAACAGACTATGGAGGGCAGTGGTAAGGGGGGCAGGGGCAACAAACCAACAATACAGGACTTGCAAGAGAGGCTGTGGCAATGTAATAGACCATTGGGGGCAGAAGGAAGAGGCAATGGTAGTACAACCATACATGCCAACAGACCCGATTCAGCCAGGAAACGTCCAATGTTTTTAACCTCAAATGGGCTTTATTTGATCTGTCTCCTGTCTACAATCTCCTCTTTTTCAATATAACTCAAAGGGGAAAATCAATACCCCAGTTTTTTTTCAAAATCTCCCTCTTACCAAGTTCAAAATGTTCGCAAGTATGGTACATTGGATCATGGAAGGAAATGGGGTAGGGACATGGACTTGGATAACAGAGGACAGGAGGGACATGGAGAGGTGCACCAAACTGACCCTGCAGGGCAGGCATCAGGGTTTGCAGCAGCACAATACACCACACAGGGCATGCGGGACGGGAGTGCAGCACAACAATCCATAGAAAGCAAGAGGGAGGGGACAGGACCATGCACATGGACAACAGAGAACAGAGGGGCAAGAGACAATGGTAGCTAGCTGACCATAATGGACAGACAGGAGAGAAAGCTGCAGCATAACAGACCATAAAGGGCAGGAGGGACGGATCAGGGGCATTACAATGGAACAGACAAGCCAGGAGGGAGGGAGTAGGGGTCTGCACATGTAAACAGAGGGCTGGGGGAAAGGGGGCAGGGCAGGAGCAGCAAGATAGCCATGGAGGTCAGGCAGGATGGGCACTAGAAGCAAGACACACCATGAAGAGCAACAGTGAGACTGTGATGGCATACACACAGACCATGGAGGGAAGGTGGGAGGGGGTCAGGGGCAGCTAACGGACCACACAGGGAAGGTGAGAGGAGCCATGGCAGCACAGAAGACCATGCATGGCAAGTGGGAGGGTTAGTGGCAGCACAATGGCTATGATGGGCAAGAAGGATGGAGCAGGGGCATGCACAAAGGACGATGGAGGATAGAAGGGAGGTTCAGGACCTGTGCACAGACAAGAAAGTTCAGGGGAAGGGGCCTCACAACAGACCGCACGGGGCAGGCAGGAGGAGCAGTTGTAGCACAACAGACCAGGGAGGGCAGAAGGGTGTGGCAGTACAATGGACCATGTAGGACAGGAGGAAGAGGATAGGGGCATGGCATGTGGACAGGCAGGGTGGAGGTGGCAGGGACAGGTTACAGTCATCTGACAATGCTAGGCAGGTGGGAGGGGAGTGGCAGCTCAACAGAACACTCAGAGTAGATAGGAGTGGCAGGTCCATGGAACATGGTGGGCAAAAAGGATGGAGCAGGGGCATGCACAAAGACATCGGAGGGCAGGGGGTAGGAGAATAGGGGCAGCAAGCTAAGCACAGAGTTTAAGCAGGAGGTCAATGATGGGGCATAGAATTGGGCAATGGAGGGCAGGAGGAGGGGACTGGTACATCATACTAAATTGAGGGCAGTGGCAGCACATCAGACCATGCATGGCAGGAGGGAGGAGGCTAGTCCATGGATTCACACAACAGAGGATAGGGAGGAGGGGGATGGGGCAGCAAGCTAAATGTTCAGAGAAGGCGGGTATTAGGAACTTTATTGTTTTTAAAACGTGTGTCTGTGCGAACTACTTAAAATATGAACAAGTATGCAGCATAATCTCACTTTTATTCAGGAAGAAGAGGACGTTTGTGACTGTTACTCCGGGCTCACTTGGCAGAAACACCCCCTGACCCTCCACCCTCTATCGCAAAATGTAATGCCCGTGAAAAGGGTAGATGAACACAGTGTTATATAGAACATGGTCCTGAGAGCACGATTGAAAATGAAGAAAACTAGATATAGTGTATGGTATAAACTATGCACCAAAAAGTATGATATAAGATGAACCGGGCGTGAAATATAATATGCAATACATTGTGCGCAATGACAGATTCATTGGAGAGCGCGAGATAGCACAGGCACTAGCGCGTGCTATGCGATGTGCGCCTTGGAGTGTAATATGCACAGGGCAGTGTTGTGTAACCTAACTAGTCTCTAAAGTTGTAATATAAAATATGTGCTGGGGAGTGTAACGTTGCATATGCACTGTGACAAAGATATGGATCCCAGATTGTAATAACATAGGCATCGAGGAAGGCACGTTAGATGGGGCAATATAACCCGTGCGAAGACAAGTGTGGCATGACATATTCACGGGGTGGTGTTACAGTGCACATGGGCTAGAGAGTGTCATAGCATATGCACTAGCTGGTGGAATACAACACAGAGGTGTGTGGCACTCGGCAGGCAATGGTGGGTGTAACACAGCATTGGGCTCTGCCAGGAGCGCGCTGTGACTCTCAAGTGATGTTCGTCCCCTTTCCAGAGAGTAAAATAACAAGCATTTACAATGCAACGGTCTCGGCATTGTTAAAGTTAGAGCTATTGGCATTGCTCATGACAATGCTGTTTCTTTAAATGTTTTAAAAACAAAAACATAAACAAAAATAATGTCATGAGCAATGCCAATAGCTCTAACTTTACCAATGCCGAGACCATTGCATTGTAAATGCTTGTTGTACAATGTGCCTCTGGGGCGTGGACACGCCTCCCAGATCTGGAATGTCAGGTGTTTAAAAGTAAAATGTGTTGCACGGGCGGGTGTGCCGAGCAAACCGCCGTAAACCAGCAATGACTTTGGAGACGGGCTAAGAGGAGCTTTAAATATTGAGTGGTGAATAAAGGCGCCATCTGTTCCGGCCGTAAAGCCGTCATGTACCGGGAGACGGGGGGGGGGGGCGAGGGGCGGGACGCGGGGAAACGTTCCTTAAATGAAGAAACATTTCACAGGAGGGGGTCCACACGTTTCCCTTAGTTTGTTCTGAATATATTACCCGACTGTCAGTCTCCAGCTCCGTCCTCCCCACAGCTTGCTCGGTAACGCGCAAGGATTTTATGCGGCTTCGTTTAAATGATCCTTTTGCCATTGGCGCACTCCCTGTTTTCTACTTATTCGTGTAACTTTCAGTCTCGACAGGTAGTTGCTGCCTCCTTTCACCATATAGAACCAGCAGCCCAGCGCTGTATGCTCTGTGTGTGGCTCAGCTTAGGCTCCAGTGTGTGTTTTTGTTGTTTGTGTGTTTGTTTTGTGGCAGACAGCTCAGGTTCACTAGTGAACTCTTGAACCCAGAACTGAGTTTCTCCTTCGGCTTCACCAGACATTCAGCATCTTGTATTTGCTAAATGTGTTTGTATACGTGTATACGTGTGAACAACTTAACAGGAGTTTAGTGCTCGAATGTTTGTGGCCTGTCTACCTTCCAGTTTTACATTTTGTTTGAGACACGGCCCTTCAGAATTGCAGGAAATGTCCTGGGAAATCTCCACCCTTGGATTAGGGAAGCCTTTTCTTTCTACCAGTCCTATTTTCGTGGGAGAAAGAGAATGGGATACGTTTAACGAGGGAATCCTTTGCCCCCCAGGTTACAGGTATTTTGAGCATCACTGGGCATTCTATATTTTAGAGCTAAGTGGGTGAGGACATCTAACAAGGGTATGGGGCGCACATATTCTTCCCGTGTTTTCCCCAGTGGAAATTTCAATCAATTCCCACCCAACTCATTGCATGTTTATCGCGCATAATCGAGACACACATTCAATAGATCGCAATTTAGGCACAGGGACCCCGGCGGTGATCCCCACAATCAGTACATTTTATACCTGATAATTATACATATTAACCGAAACCTTTAGAGACGGCTGAGTAAGTAGTGACGTTAGAAACCAGTCCCAAGAGGCAACTGGAGTTTCCTCGAGGGAGAACAGGCCGTGGCACAAGCTCGTAGGGTGAATCGTTGAACATGGAGCTGGCGAACGTATGATGCCCTCATACCACGGGGCCGGGCGGGAGGGGACCCTAACAAGAGGGATTCGAAGGTTATTGTGTTCGTGGCCTGGCACCTGACCTATAAGATCCTAAAAGGCTCGGGTCAGCCTCTTCGGTTTACAGATGGCAATTGAAAAAAAAAAGCGTTCCCGGAGTAGAGCTTGCTTGTCAGGTTGAAAGGTACTTAGTGGCTACCTTTTGATCCTGTACAAATGGAGGTGGGGGCAGTCTAGCCTTCATCTCGGGGGCCGTAAAAGTTCAACCTCCTCCGCCTAGTGTCTAGGGAGGAAGGAGGGAAAAAACCTGGTAGGAACTGGTTCTCCTTATTTTCTGTTTTATTAGAGGATTGCCATCTTTCATTTGATTGCTGATTGATCGCCTGTCATCTGGTCAGCCTTTGATCTATTCATTCCTGATAAACATCAATAAATCACTCACCATGGAAACACACACGCTCCTGACAGCCCAGCCACCACTAGGACAACTTTTTTTTCTGCTCTCCTATTTTCCTTTCCTCTGTTTTAATTCCCCCTCTGAAGTTTTGCAGCTGCAGCATCCCCAGGCACATCTACTAAGCTGTGTGTTTTTTGTCTGCGCGCGAGATCGTTAACCGGCCAGCTGCAGGATTTGTTAAAGATCTCACCAATGCTCGCTTAAATACACCTATCTTGCTTTCCATTGAAACGGAGTCCAGGCTGCTGCCCGCGTTGTGTAGACAGCAGGGCCATCGTCAAAGGTTAATAATGTTAAAAAATATTAACAAAAGTCTTCAGGCATGCTGTTTTATAATCCTCAATTCCGCCTGCTCTGAAGTTTGTGTACCTGCCTGTACAGCGCGTTATGTGCGGCACTAATACAGCCTACGTGCATTCATACATTTCCACAAGCCGGTCAGCTGTAGCTAACCGAATGTCCCTTTGGAGCAGGGATGCTGGCCTGCGCGGAGGAGGAGGAGGCGCCTTGGATGTCGGGGATTATCTACACAGGAAGTGAAACCGAAGACCGAATATTTAATTCTGGCCTGTTTTATAATCCTCAATTCCGCCTGCTCTGAAGTTTGTGTACCTGCCTGTACAGCGCGTTATGTGCGGCACTAATACAGCCTACGTGCATTCATACATTTCCACAAGCCGGTCAGCTGTAGCTAACCGAATGTCCCTTTGGAGCAGGGATGCTGGCCTGCGCGGAGGAGGAGGAGGCGCCTTGGATGTCGGGGATTATCTACACAGGAAGTGAAACCGAAGACCAAATATTTAATTCTGGCCAGGCATTGCAAGGCTGCTTTGCACAAGCACAGAGTGGGAGGAACTTGTTTTTTTTCTTTTCCATTCTGGAGCATATGGCATTTTTGAGAGCAAACATACACATGTAGTGTCTACGCTTCTTAGATTGGGAATTCAAGGCAAAGCCTCGAGCACGTCATTTTCGGATTCGGGGGCGTGTTTTTCTTTTCTCTCCTCTTGCCATTGGCTGGAGGAGATAATCAGAAAAGTCGAAAAAAACACGCCCCCGATTCCGAAAAGGACGGGGCCTGATCGGAGAGACGATCCTCTTCTCCAATGGCTGGCCAGCATTCAAGAGGCCAGCCAATGGAGAAGAGGAGAGAAGAGGGGCGGGTTCAAGCCCCTCTTCTCCAAAACATTAAATCTCCGACTTCCGGTTCTGCCTTCGGCAGACCGGACGGTCCTCGACCTAAAAACTATTACACATCCGGCAGTGGATGTGTGTTTTATTAACCGTGAGGGGGGTTTCTTACATAGTTTGTCGAATTTTTGTCGAATCCTCTTTGAATGGCTTGGTGTGCATGTGAATTAAATGTGCCCGTCAATAGCTACCCATGTTTGTATAAATAAACGACAAGGGTGTCTACCGGGATTAGGCACGGTAGGGCATCAGATATGTCAGAGCTTCACTAGTGGTGTAAATACATTCCACGTGGATTCATTGTATGCATAGTCGCCTTTTAATGAATATCACTCAAATCGTCATGGTGATAGGTACGTACGGTTTGTCCAGCATGTCCTAGGTGTGTCTATAAATATATATTTTTAAAAAATATTAAAAAACAGTGGCCGGCCCTGTGGATTGGGGTCAGAAAAATATAATTAGGAGACAGGCCCTGGGGGATGGGGTCATCAGGGCCAATAAATTAGAAAAAGAAGGGGAACCACACAGCCCCCCTTCTTAAAAAATTAAAATAAATAAAAGACTGGCATCGTGCCGGAGGACACGCCCCCTCCTTGCAGCACTCTGCAAACGCGCCCCCTGGCGAGTTGTAAGTTGGGGAATTAATTCCTCCTCAATACTGAGGGTCCCTGAGGGCCAACTAGCCCAACAGGCATCTCCAGTATGCGCCAGGGAGCTGCGCTGAAGACAGGTGTTCTGAGGCCAAGCCCCTTTTTACACCTCTCTGCAACGCAGCTCTGTGGCGCTTACTGGAAGTACCTAGTGGTCTAGTTTGACCCTAGGGACCCTTAGGATTCAAGGGGACTTAATCTCTCAACTTAGAACAGCCACAGGGCGCGTTTACACAGTGGTAAAGGGAGGGGACGGTGCCTGAGGTGACGCGTGCAAAAACGCACTATGGCACGTTTTAAATTGGGGATATAATTTCCCTTCAAGACTGAGGGCCCCTGGGGGCTAACTAGCCCACCAAGTGCTTCCAGTAAGCGCCACTGAGCTGCATTGCAGAGAGGTGGTCCAGGCTGTGCCACTTTTTACACCTCTCTGCAACGTAGCTCTGTGGCACTTACTGGAGGTACCTAGTGGGCTAGTTGGACCCTAGGGACCCTCAGGATTCAAATGAACTTAATCTCCCAACTATAAACGGACACAGGGCGTGTTTACACAGTGGTGAAGGGAGGGGACGGGGCCTGAGTTAACGTGTGCAAAAACGCCCTGTGGCCTGTTTTAAGAGGTAGTTTTAATCCCCCTGCCCTATTATATACTAGGGGCTTACAGAGGAGGTCATGCTAATCACAGGGGGACCCCAACGCATAATGTTCCCTAGTGTATGTAGGTGTTTTCACTGTATTCTAAGTGTCTTTTAACTTAGCACTGGCTCTAGGACTGGTTAGTCAGACTCAGTTACCACCAGTATCCGTCTGAAAAAGTTGAGGGTACAGGATGATTTTGCAACAAGGATTCTTTCTGCTCTTCTTTTTGTTCTTTCTGCACGTTATCCTTCTTCCTGCACTTTTCTTCGTCTTTGAGGACTTCTGTTGCTTCTTTCTGCACTACTTTTTTTTCTTTCTGTGCATTTTTTCTTCTTTCTTCACATATCGTATCTCTGTAGGCATAGTTAGAAATTAGCATTTAAAAAACATTTGAAATTCACAGAAAAAACCATAGGTTTCAGGCACGTTATAGTTCGGAAATAGCATTTAAAAAACCTCAGAAATTCACTGAAAAAACCATAGGTTTCAGGGGTGTTATAGTTAGCTGGACTTTTCACTTGTACAAAACCATTGAAATTCCCCCGTTATAGTTAGTTCAGCTAACTATAACTCGCGCGCCCGCAATGCACTGCTGATGACGTCACATATTACATCACTCATGACATGGTCAGTGACATCACTCATGACATCACTGATGACATCTCAAATGACATCACTGATGACATCACTGATGACATCATCCTTGTGATAGAGTGGCAGACCTCCTCTCACCCTAATATAACCTTTGATACACACATTCAAAAATAGAGACTAACATTTTCAAAACAATGGACATACCAATACCAGTTACAACAACCTCTTCAGTAATTCTAAGATCCACATACACATCCACTCATTCACCAACAGTCCTATACAGTCACTCATACATGTACTCACTCATCATATGTACTCATACACCTATACATCCTGTTACACAATGCCACTCATCCATAAAGTTACTCACACACATAGTCACTCATGCTAATAAAGAATCGAACATACATTTACTTGCATATACAGTTATACACACACCACCACACTTACTTCTACGGAAACTTACACATACTTAGTGTTTTAAACAATCACTTATAGAAACACATACATATTCATACAGGAACTCTTTCAATCTCTCACTCACATATACTCACTTATATACACCAATAGTCACATATACTATTTTAAAACATATGTAGTTACTCATAAAGACACTATTGAGACAATCATTCACTCAGTAACACACCCATACACACACTCATCCACCCATACAGTCCTGCACACATGCTGTCTTCAACACATACAAACAGTGAGTCACTCATTCATGCACCTATGCACTACGTAATACCCCCCACCGAACCATGCAGACACTCAGACTGATATACAAAAAACCAACTAATAACCTATATAGACACCCATGTAGCTACTCACCAGCCCATGCAGCCACTTATACACAAAGTGAGAGACTGATACAGATATTTACATATTTAAACATTACTCACTAAGCCATGTATTCACTATGATACACTTAATCAGTCAGTTACACAATCAATTTTTCAAAAACAAATCATCCATTTAGACACTTATATACCCATTTATTCTTCCATCGACCTTGAGATATACATATATAAAACATATTTAATTTTCAGAAAAACAGACATTCACTGGATGATGTCATCAGTGATGTCATTTGAGATGTCATCAGTGATGTCATGAGGGATGTCACTGACCATGTCATGAGTGATGTAATATGTGACGTCATCAGCAGTGCTTTGCGGGCGCGCGAGTTATAGTTAGCTGAACTAACTATAACGGGGGAATTTCAATGGTTTTGTACAAGTGAAAAGTCCAGCTAACTATAACACCCCTGAAACCTATGGTGTTTTCAGTGAATATATATATATATATATATATATATATAAATATAATCTACTGGCGGTCGCCAGTAGATAGTTATAGTTAGGACCGTGTTTCCATAGGAAATCCGCAACATTCTATTTTGAATAACTTTGGCGCCGATTGACGAATCCTCGCGAAATTTTCAAAATAGGTGGGGCGCTCCGCTCTGCTCCTACCCTGAAAGTCTCGGGGGGAATCGTCAAGCGGGGGCTGAGAAAAAGGGGGGGTCCCAAAACGTGTTTTCCCCATGCATTTTTCCATAGGACCTTTAGTCCAAGCTACAACCCGAACGGCTGAACAGAATTACTTGAAATTTGGCAGAGAGGTAGTCCTCAGGTCAGGGATGTGCCTTTTACAGGTCTGGTGTAAATCTGTTCAGTATTTCCTGAGAAAATAGCTTTTAAATCAATATATATATCTATAGGCACGCTCCGAGCGCGTACGGTAAGCTTACTGTACGCGCTGAACTAACTATAACGGGGGAATTTCAATGGTTTTGTACGAGTGAAACGTCCAGCTAACTATAACATGTTTGAAACCTATGGTTTTTTCAGTGAATATATATATATATATATATATATATATATATATATATATATATATATATATATATATATATATATATATATATATATATTGAAAATAAGCAGAGGTTACAGGGACATTAGAGGTAGGTTTAGATTTTATACACACAAACCATAGAAATTCAGCAGTTATATTTATCTCAAATAACTGTAACTCTTGCCCTAAGGTTACTATAACTTCCTACCCCACCATGCACGTTTTTCTCATCAATAAATGTTGCAGTGATATTATCACTGATGTTATAGAGGATGTCATGATTGATGTAATATGTGGAGCAATTCACAGTGCATGACATGGGTCGAGAATTATACATAAAAATATTGTTTGTGTTGTGCTAGTAGTACAGGATGACTTGGGAACCTTGGTCCATGTTTTGTCCCTTATTTGTAATGATGAATCAAGTAGACCCCAAATCTTATTCCCATTGTAACTTATTTTTCATTTTAGATCTATTAGCACAAGAGGACTTAAATAATGTATAAATATGAGATGCTTTAGATTGAGCAGTTAATAGCTCTATTTGGGAGCATTACAAATATCTTGAAGAGCCGTGTCCACCATCTGTGAATAAGCATAGAAGACAACTTGAGAAAGGGTATTGTATTTAACAGCAAAGTAACAAGGTCAATGACATTTCGACTGGAGATCATGAAACAATATGATGGTTATGAATGATTTAATGTACCCATTTAAATACAGAATGACAACATGCACTCCAAAAAACTGCTCTGTTGTTATTTTTTTTATGCCATACAGTTAGTTTCAAAAAGGTTTTTTGATTTTAATTGAATAAATACACTCTGAAAATTCTTACAAACATGTTTAAAGGATTGGGATTGAAGTATTATCAGGCTTCTAGGTCAGTAATAAAAATTCTTTATAGGAGATAAATAATTTGTTTTCAATATCCTTCCAAATGGGGAGAAATAGGTTTTCAACATTAAGAATCCAAAATTAAAGGCTCTATGATAGGCCTGAAAATCAGGAAAACTAACACTACCTTCGGACTTATTAAGATTAGAACTCCCAGTTTTCTGTTTTTACTGATTCTTACAGATAAAAACAGACAGAAAACAATCTATGGGTCTGATTTAGATCTCAGCGGACGGGTTACTCCATCACAACAGTGACGGATACCCGTCCGCTGAAATATTAATCCCATTATTACCTATGAGATTTATTTTTCGGCAGATGGGATACCCGTCACCGTTGTGACGGAGTAACCTGTCCACCGAGATCTAAATTAGGTCCTCAGTCTGTATTTATTTTTAAATATGGAAAAATATAGAAAATAGGTTTTCTTTTGGACGATTTTTACTACTGTCAGTTATGAGTTCTAGGTCAAAAGCTGTGTAGATTGACAAGTAGACGGGTTAAAAAATAAAAATTACTTCTTAATTAAACTTAAATAGCTGCAGCAGAACAGTTGCTTAAGCTGTTCTGCAATGCAAATGCTTTCGGATGACAGTATTGTACTGTAAATGACAAAATTTAATTGGATATTCAAACATTAATACATTTTTGTTGATTAAGTAAAAGATGAAATATACAAATTGTAGCTACAGTTTTTACACTAACCACAAAATAAATATAGATAAAATGAGCAAAAAATACATTTGGATAAATACAGACAGAAATGTTAAAAAAATAAATACCATAAAACCAGGAGCCCTAATGATGCTGTTATGACATTTTATGTTTATTATGATGCTATGTAATGACCTAACAATGTTTCTGATTCCACTGAAATTTAATCAATAAAGAATCAATTTTTTCAAAAATTAAGTACTACGGAGATGTACAGGAATCGCTAAAATGATATACAAGACAAGGGGACCCAACATTATTTTTATACAGTCCAATCTACCCAACTATGATGAATATAAATATTATCACTTGCTATTAAGCTCTTCAAGTTTCTTCAACAATTCCTTCCTATTAAGTTTTAAATGATCTTTTATTGGAGAAGAAAACCACAAACAAAACAGAAACCTTATTATTTGATTTTGTGAGAACTCCAGTCAAATCCAGTGTTGTGAAAGAGATGCAGTAGTAGAGATAAGGAACAGCCTTGTCTAACCCCTCTACGTAAATAAAAAGATTGACAAGAAGAATTATTTATAAATAAGGATGCTCATTAAAGAAGAACGAATATCTTTGCAAAAATCTAATATTTAGCAAAGAAATTGGTCTATAATTTTTACAACGTTGAGACTCTTTATTTTTCTTTGACAAGGGATACATTACAGCATTTTGAAAGAGTGTTGCGAAGATTTTGATTCAGAGGAATTATTACATAATTCCAAGAATTTAGGAGTTACAATTTAGATCTTGAAGTTTGCATGTATTTTCCAGTACATTCATTAAAAAACACTGATGTTGAGTCACATCTTTATAAGTAGATGTTTTATTTTTGTAAGTCACCCTAAAGCTACACGAATTAATGAGTCCACTTCTTGCATTAAGATATCTGAGTTTAGGGTGCATGTCCTAAAATCTTTTGCAATGATCCCCAATAGCCTTTTGCAACACCTTATGAAAAGAGTTTAAAACACTTTATTGTATTATTCATTTGATTACAAGAAAGAGAAAATGCAAACATTGAGATAAAATAATTTCCATGATTAAACATCGTATAAAAGAACATACATAATTCATAATACCAGGTTTATATATCTATATATATATATCCATACATTAAAAGCAGCCTAAACAATTAATATTTTACAGGCATGTTCTAAAAACTGAACCGTCCTTATAATTGCACTGTCCTCTTTGAGCCTGAAACAATAGCATACAGCCTCTGCAGTTGTTCTTATTTTAGCATTATTAAACATGGGGTGTAAATATATCCTCTGTATGGGCAACAGCTTCGGGCAGATGCACATTAAATGTTCAAGAGTTTCTTTACCGATTCCACAAAGCCGACATACTTGTATACCTTTACGTACCTGGTTCCAAGACCCTTCAAGCTCCCCAATCGGAATATAGAATTGTCTAAACCTTAAGTATTTCCATTTTATGTAACTGGACAAATTCCATCCCAAGTATTCTTGAGCCTGTAAGGTATAAGTATCAATTACTAAATCCGTATGTTTATATTTCCCAGCTTGTAGAAGATGTAAATTCCACTGCTTTGTCATTAGCGTATTACGTATATTAGGTTTTTCCGCACGTCCCTAGGCATTCGCCCCATCTCCTGTATATCAGGCAGGTCATAAGATCCTATTTCCATCATTATACTATGCAGTTGAAAATCTCTGACTTTTTTGCTCCATAGTTCTTCAAATATTAGATGTTTCAGTGTGCATGAATCAGCCTTAGCACAATCAATAATATAGTTAACACAACTTCTCTTATGTAACATTTCCAGAGATTTTAGACCAAATTCCAGTCTTATCGTACAGTGCGGTGTTGCCTGTCTTAAATGAAGTATGGTGCGTAGACATTTCATAAAACATTTCTCAAGTTCAACGATGACTTTCTTGTTCATAACTGGAGATGCATATAGTAAATACGGAATCATTTTCATTTGTAGTACTTTAAGTGATGGAATAATTGCATTTCCTGCAAACATTTTCATAAATCTCAAGATTGATTTAGTAATAGCTGCTGAATTTGCAGTCTTACTAACCTTGTGGTTTAACCATGATAATTTTTTGTCAAAGGTTACACCAAGATAATTATATTATTCCACTACCTCAATCAAAATTTTCTCCTAAGGTCCACTTTTTAGATTGTATAGACTGTCCAAATGTCACAATTTTTGTTTTTGACAAGTTAGCTATCAATCCATTCACTGTATTATACGTGTCTAATTGATTCAGTTGATACTGGAGTCCTTTTGGAGTTAGGGACATGATTACTATATCATCCTCATATGCTAGATATGGTATCTTTTTGCCTCCTAATTTAGGTGTCACGCCCAAATCTGAATTTAGCATCAAATCTATATCTGCAATATACAAAGAAAATAACAGCGGGGCAAGGACACAGCCTTGCTTAAGACCATTTGTGGTATCCATTTTTGGTGATAATGTATTATCATGAGCCAATTTCACCCTAAGCCATGTTTCCGAATGCAGGCCGATAATAAAATTCAGAAGGTTCAGATCAACCTCCCATGCTGTTAATTTACTCCACAGCCTTTGCCGGTTCACCTTATCAAATGCTGTGAAATAATCCACAAAACAGGCATATAACTTTTTTTTCCGCATGCTTGCATTTTTTACTAATAGGGCCAATGAAGCGATATTATAAAGTGTCGAACACCCTGAGCAATTTTCGGTTTGAGTTATTTGTATTAATGATTTTTCCTCTGCCCATGACCTTAATTTATTTTGAAGGTATTTTGCAAACAGTTTCCCTTCAAAATCCAACAATGCTATTAGTCTCTAGCTGGACGGATCATCTTTAGGGCCTCGCTTATAAATTGAATGGACAATCGCTCCTTTCCAGGAAGAAGGTATTATTTCATATTTGATTACCTGTGAAAATAGTTGTTTTGGCATTGCACTCCAAAAGGTAATGTTTAACTTTATCAGATCTATAGGGATACCATTTAGTCCTGCTGCCTTGGATGAGCGAGCGCTCGTTATTAGTTCAACATTTTCTTCTTCTGTTATTTGTGCAAATGTTCCATCAACTTTAGATGTCAAATATTTACATGTTACAGATTATTTGTATAGAGCTTTGATGTGATTTTTCCACTTATTGCTTGGGATAAATAGGTCATCTGGCTATTTATATGAATTTTTACCATGTCCCACCAGGGACCAGAATGCTCGCTCATTCCTAGTCAATATAGCATGGTATAATTTAGCATAGGCAGTGTTCACATTATCCCGCTTTATCTGTAGATTCCTTTTCTTAAATTCTTTCTTTATGTTTTGTATTTTCGAGTTGCGCTCATTAGAGTTCAGGAGTTATAAGATATGTTGCATCTTATTGCGATAAATTCTCTTTGATTCAGTTAATTCTGAAGTCTTCGTTGCGTTAGTGATTGGTCGCGACTCCTGTATACTTGCCAGAAGACTAGATAATATATTTTTTAGAATAGATTGCCATGCATTCAACCAGCCATCTCCTGTCTTTAATAGAACAATATGTTTTTCGGTACTAGATACCATGGTTTCTTCGAGGTTGGATGCCTTCACTTTTAACATAATGTTCCAAATAAGTCTTTTCCCATTCACAGCAGTCAATCTGCCACTATTGGCCGTTGCATGGATTTCCCAATAATCATGCTTAATGCTGATGACTAACCTTTGAGGATCATGATCACTCTCGGATCTTGGTATAATGGCATATTTTTTACATAAATGAAATAAGCATAATGGACAAATGTAAAATCTATAATGGAAAACCCCATTGGCCCACGAAAAGTTAAAGAGGCTGGTTGATCTTCTGCTAGCCTTCTATTAAGATTTCTGTATCCTAGATCTATCAATAAGTAATTTGTGTACTTGATAGAAGCACCGATCTTTTGTGGCTTGTTCTCTAAAGGAAATACAACTTGCTGGATATTATATCTCATGTCTCGTTCATCGCTGCTTGAAGGGTTAACCGCCAAAGGCAGTAAGGTTTGATTAAAATCTCCCGTTATTATAACCATTCGCTGCCCTTATTTGTTTCAATTCATCTAATGTTTTCCGATATCTGCCCTTATTTTTCACCAGATGAGGTGGGGTAATCAAACAATTGGTAGAATTTTGATGTATTAAGAGAACTGGCGATATATATATATATCGATGTTGTTTTTATTTTTTTGCTTGTTACACATAATTTAGTACTTATTAATGTTGTCAATCATCCGCTTGGTCTTCCAAAGGCATTCTTTTTTGCAACAATTTCATGTGTTGTAAAATTGTGAATATTTAAATTAACTGAATGCCAGGTTTCCTGTAGACATATTATACACTGATCTTGTAAAAAGCTCATCATTTTATTCCCGTCCTTCTTCAGCTTGTTTCTCGACCATATGATTGGTTTCTTTGCCTTTGCTGCCATAATAACGGTTAATACATCAGCATATACCAGAAGGAGAAAGGAGATATCCCTTGGTTTCGAGGATGATGAAGCAAAACCAGGTCTGTGACCATTTCTGCCCGCCCTTTGGATGTTCAAGCAGGCCATATCAGGTAAGTCAATGACTCTGGGTATAAAAGACTGGAAGAAAGAAATAGGATCATTGACTTTAAAATTTTATGGTACACCATAAATCCTTAAAGTCTTGTGCCTATTCCATTTTTTAAGGTCCTCTTCATGTTTCTGAAGAGCAGAGACTTCTTTTAAAAGTAAGTCTTGGTAAACTGTTGAATCCTGAACATCACTAACTTGCTGTTCAACGTCGGGCACTTTCCTATCCATGAGGGACCATTTGTCATCCAAACTTTGTAGTTTTTTATTTGTGTCCTCCATAAAAGGTCTAGGATCTCTGATTTGCGTGATAATAATTCCATAGAAAGGGGTGAGATAACTTTATTAGGAGATGGAGGGTCTTGATTATGCCTCTTTTTGGCAGACAAATTAGTACTTGCATATGTTTTAGATGAAGCCACAGGAGAGAAAGATTCGTGTTTATCTTCCATAGCTGATGGCAGCATAAAATTAGAGGTTTTTAGCAAAGCTTTAAGAGATGAAGAGCAGGTGTACTTCAATTGCAACTTTCCTGACCTTTCGATAAGGTAGAGGGTCCTTGATAAGCAATACTGGAAACATCACAATGCAGCAGCTGTGATAGTTGGTTGCATTAGACTGCAAACATTGACATCAAGCCAGGAATCCTTATGGAACAAATTATCTGCACATTGTTGGAAACTGCAGCAGGCCAAGAACAGTTAAAATCAAAATGCTACTCATACAGAAACAAGCAGCAAGAACCTCTGACTTAAAGATGCATAAAGGTAATAATTATTCATTGAAGCTGAAAAGTGTTGTATCTAGGTAACAAGCTTACGAAGGAAGAAAATGAACTCACAGGACATCATATCCGTAGGCATACATTAAGGCTGAAGAGATTGTACCACAATTCTCCTCAATGGGATGGACATAGCAGAAACCAAAATGGCCTGTGCTACTTCAGAAACATGACAAAGCATTTCCTATTGCACTTCTATTAGAAGAAGAATACCTTGCAGCAACTAGTAAAAAACATTTCAGGTCAGTGCGACTAGTGGAGGAAATGCAGTTAATTTCCTGATATAATGTTTGAGGCAATAAGACTTACATGCAGTGAGCCCCCAGTCTGTCATAGAGAGCTAAACAGGGGCGGCCATCTTGAGCTGGCATGAGGCCACATACCTACTGGAGTCACATATATATTAAATATGTATAATTTCTTAATCCAGTCACCAGTCCAGACAGTCTGGACTGGTCACCCCATCAGGATAGTTTCTCCCCCTCTGCCACCAAATCCAGTTTCCACCACTAAAGACATGAAGGCATTGCCCCCCCCCTAAGTCCTCCTGGTCACAGCAATGTTAATAAGCAGTTCACTGTTAAATCCTTTAAATGAAAACTTTTTTTATGAGTTTGTATGAAATATGCTCTTCATCTGTAGTCTGCAGTTGACTGCAAAGAAATGTTGGCCTGTGCTCGCCTTCTTTAAGTTTGAGAAAACATTACTTGACCTAATAAATAAAATAATGTCAAATACTTTCCTGCTTTGTAGGAGAGATTCAAGAAGGTTGAATGTATTCACCGAACCCCCTGATAAACGTTTTTTGTACCTAAATTCGACCTTGGTACTTAAAAAATACATTTATGTTCATACTTGTCAAAGTAAATCCAAGGTTTAGCTCAACTGACATAGAACAGAACTTCAAAGTCAGATCTCCGTCTACCTGGAATGTCCACAACAAGATTCAACACAATACGGTGCACATGCAGAAGTTAGAGAAGGAGTTACCACATTTCTTCGCCCTTACAAAACAGAAAACAAAAGATGAAGAAAATAACCTAAAACCTGAAAGATAAAAACATAAAGATACAAATGTGTTGTCTAAAAACACAAACATAATACATACGCCCTGTGTAAGATATAAAACTGTTAAGGTTCCAAATTCTTCCATCATCTACTTTGACAGCATTGCGGAATGCTTTCACATTCCTATGTGGAGCAGAGTACTTGGATCAACCTTTTGACCTTACAGGACATTTCATTTTTACTATGTCCCCCACACCAAAATACCAGGCTGCAACAACTTTTCTCAAATCAAAATTGCATTTATGATCATTCACACTTTTCAATTCTCTAGGATATCTTTCCTCAGATTCCCATCGTATGCAAGTGCCTTTACCCCAGCACTTCCAGCCTGGTGACAATTCTGTGTTGGTCTTCCTACCTCTAAACAGCTAAAAAGGCACCTGGCTTGTTGAGTGTGCAGAAAATCTATGTGCATTCAGAAATTTCTTTAAACCTTCCCTCCAACTTCTTCCAGCACACACTCTTTTATCACCCTGTTAAATCTCTCCACAATACCGTTACCTTCAGCATGATATAAGGAACATTTCTTTATGCCTTTACAATTTAGAAATTTTCCATTTCTCTTGACACAAATTGTGGTTCACTATCCGTAAGAACTGACTCAGGTAAACCCTCTCTGTTAAGTATCTCACTCAAAAAATCTATTACTCTCTTGGTCTTAGTTCCTCCTACAACTCCTATTACAACCCAATAAGAAAATTAATCAGTCAGAACAAGGAGGTAATAACATGACTGCTTAACATGTAGAGGTTCCCAATGTCCAAAGCACCATTTCCCAGGGCTTACCAGGGGTATCTCTACATTCTATGGGGGGAAATCTCACTCTACACACCTTGTCACTCTTTGTACAATCCAAACACTCTCTCACTAATCTCTTAATCTGAATGTCCATTTCTGGCCACCAATAGTCTGTCCTGACTCTTGCCTTAGTTTTGCTCATACCGTGGCGTCCTTTATGAGCAAGTTCAACAACCCTTTCTCTAAGAGAAACTGGCACCACTAATCTTGTTCTACACAAAATGATGCTTTTCTCCCACGACAATTCATGTCTCACCTTCCAAAAGTACCCCAAATCAGAATTTCTGTTCTTTCCTGAAGTCCATCCATTTCATAAGGTTTCACCTACTTTTTGTAAAGCTCTATCTCTACGAAGAGCATACAATCACTTAATTTGTGATATAGTACCCTCCGAGACCACACACACTTTCACTTGCTCATCATGGTCGACTTCTTCCTCCTCTGTGACTATACCAACCCTGGACATCAGACGTTCACCCACTCTGCACACCTTTAAGAAGAGCCTCAAGACCTGGCTCTTGGGTGAGACTGAGCTGCACGATTCCCCACCCCAGCTCCTTGAGACCCTCACTGGTGAGTAGTGCTCTTCACAATTCCCTGATTGATTTATTGATTGATTGACAAACAATCTGCAACTTTGTTACGGGACCCAGATACATAGTAAACTTAAAAGCTATACCCCTCCAATCCCTCTATCCATTTGCTAATCCACATTGAAACAGAACCCAGCCCTTTCTTTGCTCAAAACCTCAACCAAAGGTTTGTTATCCTTAAGTATAGTGAATGGCTTCTCCCAAACAAAATTTCGCAATTTCTTTATGGCCCAAAACACGCTCAAAGCCTCGCTTTCTATAGTTGAATAGTTAGACTCAGCACCATGAAAAGATCTTGATGTATATCTTATTGTGCTGAAATCATTCTCATTACTCTCATCAAAATCCCTTTGAAGCAATACTGCACCTAAACCAACTGCACTCTAAGTAGTCATTATAGAGCACCTCTTGGGCAATTTGCTGGTACGCTCAAGACTTCCTTATACAACAACAAATTCCCTCTCGCAATCTTCACGCCACAAAAACTCCTCTTTTTTCTTAAGCAAATGTCGCATCTTAGCTGTTTTTGATCCTAAATTTGGGGTACATTTAGCATGAATTTCCACCAAACCTAAAAAAGATTTGAACTCTTCCTTTGTTGATGGGCTGCGTAAGAACAGTATATTTGAAACCAACTCTCTTTTGGCACAAATACCATCACTTTTTATATTGTGTCCCAACTACTCGATTTCTTCCCTACCAATCTTACATTTGCTGAGTTTAGGGGTCAACCCATTCTTCCTTAGTGCATCCAATATATACCTCACTACCAAATCAGGTGTTTCCAATGTTTCTCCAAAAATCACGGTCATCTTGGAAACACTTCACTGCTTCCATGCCTCCAACCAACATATGCATCACTCTCTGAAACATGGCTACAAGACCAAGACCAAAAGGCATCCACACAAAATGATACGTGGCAAATGGAGTTATGAAAGTGGTAAGATCTTTTGAGTCAAAATGCAGTCTTATCTGATGGTATGTTACAGTCAAATCCAAAGTGGTGAAAAATTCTGCACCATGCATCAAAGTCACCATCTTATAAATATTGGAGATGCAGTAAGTGGTCCATTACACCACACTTATTCAAAGCTCTCAAATCCGCACACAACCTGATTTCTCCTGATTGTTTATGTGCTACTTCTATCGAGCCACCCATTCTGAGCTTTCTACCAACTTTATGATCCCTTCATTACATAAGCCCTCCAGTTCCTTCTTAACTGATTCCCTCAAGGAGATATGTGTAAATTTAACTTTGCGAGCAAGAGGAATGTAATCCCCTTTTAATTTTATATAATGAACATAACCCTTACAAAAAGGGAATTTCACTTCAAAAACTTCCAGAAACTCATTCAGAAATTTACTTTTGAGATCTCCTGGTGTACTCCCAGACTCAAGTCTCTTTACATTAGTCATTTGTATCTCCCTGATGCAATCCTCTCTTAGTCTCACTGGAGGAGAGGCACTGGGATCCAAAAGCATACCAAGATCCCTTTGATGTGGCAAACTAAACACACTGGCCCCTTTTAAAAGAACATTCACTGCACCCTGAATTTTGAAATTCTGTGTCAGCTTCGAAAGACCCCTTCAGTTTTATGGTCTGTCCTCTATATACACCTGGGACAACATCAGGTTCTTTCAAAGTCACCTTGCTACCAAACTTTTCGTCAAACAACTCATCAAACTTTAATGTGAGCCAAGCACCAGAGTCAAACAGTGCTTCTATGTGCAAAGGATTAATGGCAATGATTTCGGACATTTTTCCTTCTACTTCAGAAGAAAAAGATAAAATACAATCGTCAACACTTTTGACCGATTGTAACCGTCACTCATCCCCTTTTCCTCTTATTGTTAGAACAACAACACTTAGCAAAGAGCCCCTTCTTATTGCATAATTTGCATAAAATATTCAGGGCTGGTCATTCTTTTAAGTAAGCAACATGCCCCCCTAAATCTAGTCTGAAGTGGTTGAGGCATTTTACTTTTGATCTCGACAATCTTCTGCTCAACTTTGCTAATAGGAGGTTTGACGTTTTTTTCTAATTCCTCAACACATGCCAACGAATGTTCAATTTGTTTAGCCAAGCCAGGTCCTTTCTGGACTGGAAACAAGCATCCCAGGACCGGTTTCGGGGTTTTACCCCTCTTCAGCCAGGATAGCTTGATTCCAGTGGCATGGAGAGCACGGGACCCAGGTCTGGGCATACCCGTACTACTCGGGGTGACAAATGCAAAAACAACAGTTGATGGACAGAATGCAGAACAATGTCATACATTCACCCCAGTACAGAGATCTGGGCCTAAATCCCTCATTTTTTTGCTCACCATGCCATTCCAGTTTGAACCCAGCCATTTGCAAATCAGTCTTGGCCATGTGCCTCATGGGTCCAGCCCGAACTGCCAAGCCAGGTCCTCCCTGGACTGTAAACAAGCATCCTAGGACCGGTTTCGGGGTTTCACACCTCTTCAGCCAGGATAGCTTAATTCCAGTGGCATGGAGAGCACGGGACTCACGTCTGGGCATACCCGTACCACTCGGGGTGACAAATGCAAAAACAACAGTTGATGGACAGAATGCAGAACAATGTCATACATTCATCCCAGTACAGAGATCTGGGCCTCTTAGAAAAGCAACAATCAAAATCAATCGAGGTTTAAAGCATGCTACTCACACGTGAGGGTCTCAAGATGCTGGGGTGCGGGGGGATGCAGCTACAAATCAGCCGAAAAGCCAGGTCTTGAGGGTCTTCCTGAAGGTGTGCAGAGTAGGGGAACATCTGATGTTGACTGGTAGCTCGTTCCAGGCTTTGGCTGCGATGTAGGAGAAGGCTCTTCCACCCGCTCTAGTTCTGCAGATGCATGGGGTTTATGGCAGGGCAAGGTCAGCAGAGCGGAGGTAACTTTTGGGTATGTGGAAGGAGACTCTTTTGTTAAGGTATTTGTGTCCGGTGTTGTGGAGGGATTTGTAGGTGTGGGTGAGTAACTTGAAGGTAACTCGACGGAGAGAGAGTGGAGGTCTCACAGGTGTTGGGTGATGTGCTCATGTCGTGGAATGCAGAGAACGAGTCTGGTTGCAGTGTTCTGGATGGTCTGGAGTTTGCGTAGCAGGGATTTGTTGATTCCAGCATAGAGGGCGTTTCCGTAGTCCAGTCTGCTTGTTCTGAGTGCGTGGGTGATGTTCTTTCTGGCTTCGGGGGAATCCAATTGAAGGTCTTGCATATGATGAGGAAGGTGTTGAAGCAAGTGGAGGCAATGGCGTTGATCTGTCGGGTCATGGTGAGGGAGGAGTCGACGATGATGCCGAGGTTCTGGGTGTGGTCCGTGGGGGTGGGGGGGTTGCCGAGGGCGGTGGGCCACCAGGAGTTGTACCAAGCTGAGGGGGTGGGTCCAAGGATGAGGACTTCAGTCTTCTCCGAGTTGAGTTTCAGACAGCTGCTGCTCATCCAAGATGCGACGTCTTTCATTCCTTCTTGGAAGCTGAGTCTGGTGGTTTCAGGGTCCTTTGTGAGGGAGAGGATGAGCTGGGTGTCATCGGCGTAGGATACTATGCTGAGTCCATGCTGTCTGACGATGGCGGCGAGGGGGGCCATGTAGATGTTGAAGAGCTTGGGACTGAGCAATGATCCTTGGGGTACTCCGAAGTTGATCTCTGTGGGTTCGGAGAGGAAGGGCGGGAGACTGATCCTTTGGGTTCTACCGGTGAGGAAGGGGCAGAGTCAGTCGAGGGTGGTTACCTCTATGCCGGCGTCATTGGAGTCTGGATGTGAGAGTGCGGTCGGAGACGGTGTCGAATGCTGCTGAGAGGTCCAATAGGATGAGGGCTGCAGTGTGGCCTTGATTGAGGAGCGTGTGGATGTCTGTGGTGGTGAGAAGGGCGGTCTCGGTGCTGTGGTTACTGCAGTTCCTGCTGTGGTTACTGCGGAACCCGGACTGGGAGGGGTCGAGGCACAACGAAGCACAAACTGATCTCTGATGCGCTCCTCCACAGAAGCTCCATTTCTACAAGATGAAGCTAGCTGCCTAAGACTAGTTATATATTTCTCTACACTTTCACCATATATTTGCTCCCTCTTGGCAAAGTAGGACTTTCCAAAACTGTGCTCACTTTTGGAAGAAAATGCAGATCGATTTTTTTCCCACACATGTCAAAGTCGTTCAAATATTCTTCCTCTAATTCCGGTAAACTGTAGAAAGATTCTTGGCTCTCACACCCCAAACAGTGCATTAGAGGTGAAGTTTTCCTCTCTGATGTGAGATTAGATCCACATACCTTGGCATAATGGCCAAACATTTTCATCCATTTCAACCATTTAATAGGTGGTTTTCCTGGTGAGTTGAGGAAAAATGGGGATGGAACAACATTCAGTATTTTCTGAATTCCTGCAAAAAATGAAGGTTAATAGATTAACAGAAACCAAAGTACAACTAAGTACTAGAAGAAAAACAAAGGTAACTTAACCCATACATTTCCTGTGATTGGACTTGTGTACATAAAACATAGTAAACCAAACCAGAGAACGTTAAATAAATACGAATATAGCTTCACAATCCAGTTCTGAAAAATTAGATTAGTAACATTAAAAGCAGGCTTCCTCTTCTTGTAACTGTGCCATCCAGACAAGATGTTGTACTTGTGCCTTATACAGTCAAGATGTAAAATAAACACACTGCGACAGGAAATCAAAGTTCAAGCAAAACAGGCAAGTGGTCTAGATGTTTCAGTTCAATGGCAGCTTCCTTGTGTGCAGAGATTTACGCACTGCTGAAGAGCTGGGTTAATTTACGATGCAACATATGGTGTTGAGGGAAAACACTGTATATGAAAGATGCAGCCTGGTAAAATCCACTGGGTGGTGAGTGACCCCAGAGTGTGATGCTTACTGTGCCTCTGCACCACGGCCTGATGGAGCATGCAGACCAGTGCGAGGCAGTGTGGTCCGCACAGAACCTGAAGGGGCAAAATGGTAGCAGCTGTCGGAGACCTGCATTAGTGCACACGAGAGACCGTGCGGCACTCACGAGAGGATAGACTTGAATGTGATAGCTTTGTAAAGTCAAAATCATCTAAATAGAAACTGGGAATGCACAGGGGAATAAAGCCACGGAGACAAGGTTAAGCCGTGACGATTTAGCTTAATACAAAATATCCTCTCACGTAATCCATGAAAGAATGCCGATACAGAGTCAAATATAAGTCATTTAGAGAAAGCGCAAATGATATTCCCTGATACGTAGGGCAAAAGAATCCAAAGCACAGCAAGACTATAAACATAAGACTTGGAAATACTCCCCTACAGGAAGCAGCACTCAAAATCCCTCACAGCTTTAATGAGTAAGCAATCTTTGTAATTGTAGTTGTGTTGAGGTACTCTTGCACAGTCGTCGCCACAGTAAAGATCCATACACTTCACAGAGTCCTCGAGTAAGTTCAAATCTTCTTTAATATAGAGCACCTCATCCACACAGCGGTGCATTCCCAGGTATGGCTCAAATTAGATAGCACGGAACTTTCAAGTCAGATCATCAGCTCTTTGAATGTCCACAACAACATTCCAATACAATACAGTGCACCTGCAGAAGTTAGAGAAAGAGTTACCACATGATGGGATTAGAAAGTTAGGGAAACTCACGTAACGTGAGATATTTGTGGCTTCACAAATCTTCACAGGTAGTTTTTAGGTTTTGCCTTGGCAGCGCATTCGCTGCATGCGCTGTCTCAGCGAGACATAAAGTAATCTGTATGTTGGCTTAAACTTAATGTAATCTGTTTTCCTGCTTGCTATTGGCTTACTTGTAGTAGTGTCATTATCTCCCTTTCTTTTGGCTGTTGGTCATTTGCTAACTTCCGTGTGGTCCCGATACAGTGCTGCCTAACTACAGTGTTAGTCCGCTCTGCTTGCACTTCTTTTAATTGAAGTGCAGTGTGCCATCTGTTTTTCACGCTGTAGCCTGCGTTTGTAATTGCTGACTTTTGAGCACGCTGGCTAGTTATTTTTGCTTCAGTAACGAACGAGGCAGTATTGCCCCTGCTCATCAGCACCTACTCTCTCCATGCGCCGTCTCTGCTCCTATCCACATGGCTGCAGCTGCGTGTCTTCGTGCCGTGGCAATTTCAAACCACATGGCTGCAGCTGCGTGTCTTCGTGCCGTGGCGATTTAAAAAAACAGATGAACTCTAGAAAACAATTAACGCTGTGGTCGTGTATCGCTGGCGTGCCGAGGTAATTGCCACGCGATGATGAGTTTGAAAGAAACCTTTTGAAGGTATGTATACTTTGCCCCAATGCAGCAGAAGCGTTTTACTTGATTTGGCTTTACAACCACAGGTGCTATGGCAATATTCACACTTTGGCGCTTTGACACATCCACTCTTAAGGCCCCAATTAGTGAAATGCGGCCACCAAGTAAAAAAAACGGAATCTTCACAAATGGCACTACAGTAAAACAAACCAACTCTGACTAAATTCAAACTATCTTTATTAAGTATTTATTTTTATTTTCAATGTGTACTTATGTGGGTGCATGTGCGGCTGCAGGCCTTTTATCATCACAGCGCCCGCTTCACGGCTGCTGGGCTTCATGTTTCATGAAGCTCAGCGGGCGCCATGTTGCTAAAAGCATGCACGTTGCAGGTACATGGCTAGTAATCTCTGCCTGGTGGTTGCTGGTGAGTTGATGGGGGAACTCCTCTCCGGCCGTTCCCCTGCCTCCCGGGCCTGAGACGGGGCTGCATGGTGTCCTGTTTCACCTCACTGGGACTGTGGCTGGATTTTCTAGCCCCCCCGACAGCAACAACGAGATTGCCGCAACCGTTGCTGCCCTGTACCAATGAGCCTTTTTCCCCCTTCTTCATCTGAGTTAGCGCGCCCCCCTGACTTGCAGCTGCCTTCCTCTCCCGGGGCCACTGCCTAGTCATCCATGCTAATATCCCCCTGACTTCAACGACTGTACAACGATCGACGAACTACAGCCCCCCCCCACCAGATCTGGTGACTGCCTTTCCCTTCAGCCCTGCTCCGGGGGGTAGGTTTTCTTAAGAACTTGTTGACCGGACTTTTGTTCTCCCGCCATTTTGTCGCAAAAGTAACTGGGTTCATTCCTGGATCCTCCATCTTGCAGTCTGTTCAGTTTCTCAAATTGACTCCTTCCTCCGGTCAGCGCCTTATGCGTTCAAGTCTGGCCATTACCTCAATCGGTCTCCCCGCTGGAACTACTGCACCCCGCTTTACTCGTATGGTCACCATTATGCTCCTTTTCTCCCTCTCCCTACCCATCCCTTCCCATTTCTAATCCGACCCGATGCAGCGAGGGGTCCGGCTCTGGATGTTGCTGTTCTATTTCACACTTTCCGGTTTGTTTTCTACTCGCTTACCCTAACTGTGTTGTGATCCCCTGATGTTCGATCCTCCATGACCCTTTTGCCTAGTTCTGTTCTATATTCCAACTCTCCTCTATCCCCCCTCTACGCACCATTGGACTTGTTTTCTATGATATTTAAGGCTCTAGTAATGGATGTAAGTAATTATGTAACTCTGCTTTTCTCCATGCCATGATTCGTTCTTGTAACTGACGTAACTATGTAAAAATGTAACTGATTTAACTATTTAAAAATGCTTACCGTATGTAAAGCCAGCCTGGTCTAGCCAGCGCTATATAAAACTTTGCACATTGCACATATTTGGCTGCCCGTGCGTGTGAGCAGCCTGCTGGCTGTGTACACTGTGCGTCACTGCACATTGTTGGCTGTCCTTGAGTGTGAGCATGCTGTCTGGACTGTGTTTCATTGCACATGGTTGGGTGTCTGTGCTTTGGAGCAGGCTGTGAGCTGTGTACACTGTGTTCCAAAGCACATTATTGGCTGTCCGTGCATGTGAGTGCACTGTGGACTGTCTGGACTATGCTTCATCACACATGGTTGGCTGTCAATGTGTGTGAGTAGGCTGAGGGCTATCTGGGCTGTGGGTCACTGCATATAGTTGGCTGTTCATGTGTGTGAGTATGATGTGGGCTGTCTACACTGTCACTGCACATGGTTGGCTGTTAGTGAGTGTGGCTGTGGGCTGTCTGGACTGTGTTCTACTGCACATTGTTGGCTATCCGTGCATGTGAGTAGGCTGCGTACTGTGTAGACTGTGTGTCACTACTCAGCGTTGACTGACTGTGCATGTGAGCTGGTTGTGCGCTAAATGGAATCTTTGCCACTGTACATTGTTGGTTGTCAGTGCTTGTAAGCAGTCTGTGGGCTTTCTGGACTGCATGTTATTACACATTTTTCGTTTCCTCCAGCTGAATTACCGCAAAAAATGATGCATCCTGGACTGTGCATCGCTGTAGGTTCCTGCCCTTTTAACTGTGTCAGAGTGCACACTTGGTGTGTGCTATTGCAGGCTTGGATTGACCAGCCACGTATTACTGACCGTTCTTGGCTATGTCTATGTTGCTGCAAGATCTGGGCTATTGTGGCCTCTTGTTACCAGACATTTTTTGCTGTTGGCGTGCTTCTTGATTAGTTATTGCAAATCATAAATGCAGGGACCCAAAGCTTTCTTTAGGGGTTCGCTACTACTCCACCAGTTGCCCAAACTGCTTAGATTTGCTGCACTTTCTGTCGTTTATATCACTTTTGAAGTTTTTGTTGCATCCCTGCTGTCGCCCTTTGTCACTAAAATGGTTGTTGGCACCCATCAGCTGTAAACACCAGCAGTACTTAAGCATTGGGTGTGTTACTACAGGTTCAGGTGGGATAATTGTGTAACTGCATGGATCTGGAGGTCTCCAGATCCATCCCAGGGAGTGAGGCTGTTCTGTTGATGCAGGTGCAAACAGACTAGAAGGAAGTGATGTGCATGCTGACCATGTACCTATTGAGGTGTTCATGCAGTGTACAGTTCCACGCCACACATTTCCAATCCACACCACACAATTCAACACCAAACCACATAATTCAACTCAACAACTCAATTACACAACACACCACATACATCCAATCCACACCAGACAATTCCACATCATGTTAGAAAATTCAACAGCACACTACATAATTAAACTTCACTACATACCATTCCACAACACAAAATACCATTCCACATAATTACACTCCATAACACACAATCTCACTCAACAGAATTCCAGTACAATCAATAATACAATCAATAACACAAATATAATTCACATAATTCCACAGCACACCATGCTACATAAATCAACTCCACATATCCACTCCACACCACACAATTCCACAACTAACTAATTCAATGCAACCCACATAATTCCACTACACATCACATACATACGCTCCATAACACATAAGTAAAACACATTGCCATTTACAATGCCAAAAGCTCAAACTCAAACAAATGCGAGACCGATTGCATTTTCAATTCACAGTGCAATAGGTCTCGCATTTTCAAGAGTTTAAGCTATTGGCATTGTAAATGACAATGCCTTTTATTTAGCAGTTTTAAAAAACAACATATAAATAAAAGGCATTGTCATTTACAAATGCCAATAGCTCAAACTTTCGCAAATGCGAGACCTATTGCATTGTAAATGCTTGTTGAATTTGAACTTCATTCAGCGTTATAGGAGGCGCCATGGTAAAGGATTTTTTGCTGTGAATAAAAGGAAAAAAATATTAGCAAGTATCTGGCTTTGCACAAATCCTAAACAGCACGTAGCATATTTTCTAGCGGTGGAAAATCCGCAAGGCAAAGGTGTAAGAGGCAAACGTATGCTAAGTGTAACCAGGTTTGCTGTTACTAATACTCAAAATGCCAGCAAATGAGTATAACAGGAGACTGATCTTTATTGTTTTAGTTTTACACATTTTACATGTTGAGTAAATAGATAAATCTCACTTTTTCAACAGGCCGCTACAAGGTTCAACAATGGGATATGTATGAGCATGATTTCCTACCATCGGCTCCTGGTCTGGGAATGATGGTGACCATCACAGCGCCCAATGAGGAGGTAACACTGTTGTAGTATTGTGAACATTCTTATTGAACCGATTCACAAGCAACTATTCTTACAGTCCAAATTTGCAGACTAGAATATGTGCACACCATCTGTGAGTCTTCTGGTATTGGGCGCCATTTAGAGCTGGGAGGACAGGGGACTCCATTACAAATGCCCACCAAATGCTCAGTCCGCCCGGCTCATTTAGAGATGGGCAGACCTTAAGTATTCCGTTGACGGAGTCCATGTTAATTCCATCAACAGATTTATTTTTCCCTCCGAGGGCCCAACAGAGTAGGGGCCGTCAGAGGAAGTACACTGGCCGTCATATTTGGAGCGGATTGTGTAATGTCTTTTTTTTCTCCTGTCCATCACAACCAGGAAAAACCTGACAGTGAGTGACAACAAAATAAAATAGTGACCCCTACACTCTGGGGAAAAAAACTCATTTTATCAGAAACAAATTCCAACTTTGGAAGTTTGTTTCTGACAAACAAAAACATGTAAAAAGTTTGGTAGATGCCCATCAAAACGGACGGCAGTGGACTAAATTTGTACATTTAAGCAAACTGCTGCGATAGCGGTTCCTTTCAATGTAGAGATGGCGCTGGATTGGTCGAAATTTGGCGAACAGTGGTCCTTCCGCGTGCTAAAGGCAAAGGCCTCTGCCTACCTGACTCCATCCGCCAAACTCACAATCAGGTCCATTGTATTGAACAATCAATTAATTTGGGGTTAACATGCAATTAATTTGGGGTATTTCATTTCATTTTCCAATCTTTATTTCGACCATTTGGTCATAAAAGATGCACATACAAAAAAAAATCACATGAATTCTGTCAGATTTGTTAAAACATCAATACATGATTTTAAGATCAACACAGACAATAAAAACAGTTATTAAGAATTGAAGTGATTCTAAAATCTACCCAGCATTTTTTAAAAGACGAATACGCGTATACCAAACATTCGTAAAGAATTTGGAAAGTGCAAAAACGGTTGGGCCAGAAACATCGGATTTTAAAATCCTGTACATAGGTGTATATTCCCTGCCACCCAAATTCTTAATCAAGGGAAGCAGCCAATGCTTTCTGGCTGCCTTGTAGGCTGGGCAGAAAAAGATCACATGCAAATCATTTTCCTCTTTATCAACGCAAAGAGGACAGTATTTGGTGGAAGGGACTTGTAGCCAGGTGCTTGAAAAGGACCGAAAAGGCAATGTACTGTATCTCCACTGGAGAAATAACTTTCTGGTGAGTATGGGATATATGGGATCGAAAGCCTTCTCAAATCTGTAGAGATCCTTAGTTTGCAGGAATATGGAAGAGAGGGACCCCTCTGTCTGGGTAGCTAAGGCCCTTGCCCTTTTGTGTTCGTGATACAGATTCGCCAGGGATCTCTTAGAGATTCCTGGTGCTACATTCGCTGGTTCGGTCCACAATTCAGGGAGCCCCAGATCGGTGCAAATTGACTGGATGTTTTTGACCCAGGGAATACTGAGCGCCTTGGGGTGCTTTAATAGTTCGGCCAATTCCGCCCTATAGTCGGCGAGATCATCACTGCCCCATAGCCTGCGCCAGAAGGCAATGGGTCTTAGACTTATCTCGTCGGCAAGTGGCCGTAGCCCTAGATCAAGCCTCAGAGGAAGAAGTGGAGTGCTAGGGGGAAGTGCGGTTATTTGTCTTAAAAACCTATTTTCCGTGGAAGACAGGTTCCGACATGGAATGTGGCCCCACAATTCAGCCCCGTACAAGATCGCCCCCCTGGCCTGGGCTTTATATATCTGAATTAAGGCCCCCAGTGGGCGGTAGGTCGAACCAATCATCCTCCGGGATATACCCCCGGTAATTTGCACTAATTTAAGGTTAGCCCTGCTCTGATGGGTCCCCCAGATCATATTTTCGTTGAGCGGCACACCGAGATATTCAAACGTGGCTACTCTTTCCAGCCGCACTGCTCCCAGTTGGGGATTCGGGCGCTGTTTGGGGCTCGGATTCAATACCATATATTTGGTTTTTGTGGCGTTGATTTCCAACCCTCTATCCTGGCAGAAGGCCACAAAGGCATCGAGTATCCTTTGGATGCCCATGGGTGTTTTAGATATTAACAATGTGTCGTCCGCGAACATTATTGCGGGCACACTGTTGCCGTTTAATTTGGGGGCATCTGTGTAGTCGGTGGCGTTAAGATGGGCGATTACCCCTTTGACAAAGAGGCAAAACAGGGTCGGCGCCAGCACACAGCCCTGTCTTACCCCTCTGCCAACGGGGAATCTGTTAGTCAGTTCCCCCGACCTCCCACACCTCACCTGGACATAATTGTTATGATGCAACCTCTGCAAGGTCAATAAAATATCTGGTGGTACGCCCATCCCTGCCAAGATAATCCAAAGTTTTCCCCTGGGCACGAGGTCGAAGGCGGCCCGTAGGTCCACGAAAATCGTGTACAAACTACCGCCCTCGAACCTCACTGTCCTCCAATAGACCAGGTTCAATCTAAAAACCTGGTCCACAGTCGATACCCCTTTCCTAAATCCTGCCTGATAGGGACTGAGGGCGCCCACCTCCTCTATCCAGTCCTGGAGCCTATTCAGGAGAACCCTGCCGAACAGCTTCTGCGCTACGTCTATCAGACTAATCGGTCTGTAGTTGGCTGGGAGGAGGGGGGATCCCTTTTTGAAAATCGGGACCACCTCAGCCCCCAGCCAAGTACTAGGGATTTCCATCCCACCGAGGATACCGTTAAAAAGAGCAGCGAGGTAAGGCGCCCAGACGGTGGGCTCCTGCTTGAACAGGTCTCCCGGTAGCCCATCCAGTCCAGGCGCCTTCCCCGAAGCCAGGCCTGAAATAGCAGCAGTGACCTCACTCAGTGTTATTGGATCCGCCCGAGGGCCCAGCCTCTCCGGTTCGATTGGCGCAGGGAGTTCTCCAGACTCAGCGCTATATAGGGACTGGAAGTGGGCCTGCCACACTCCAGGAGCTATGTTAGGCTCCACTGCCGAGTGTAGACTCCCTGATCCCCCATTCACAATTCTCCAGAACAGGCGTTGATCTTGAATTGCTAGGGCCTTTGTAAGTTCTTCCCACAGATTTTCCTCCCATTCTATTTTGGCCTGAGCAAGAAGCTTCTTGTAAGCTTGCCTGCATTGCTTAAGGCGTTCCCCTCCTGTGCCCTCCTTAATTGCTCCAAGGAGTTCTGTTTTGGCCCGTCTACAGGCTACATTATACCATTGTGTTTTACCTTGGCACCTCTCCCTTGGCTTTCGTATGTTACGAGTAAAGTGGGGTGCCGCAACTTTTATAAGTTCCTCATGGGCAACAAACAGTTTGCTTCTTATATCTATTTTATTTGCCACACTGTCAAGATCCCCAACAGTTTCCAGGATGGGAGTAATCTCTGCATAAAGCAGTGGGAGTTTATCCTTGCTTGTGACCATATGCTCCCACCTAATTCTTCTCCTACTGTTGTCTATGAGGAGCGTGGGGCGATTCCCTTCCTCATGGGTCACTGGGGCCTGAGGTGCTGGATGAGCAAGGTCTAACTCGAGGGCATTGTGGTCACTGTCCAACCTGTCTATTACCCTGAAGTCCTGTATTGTTGACCATCTCGCCAATTGGACCAGGACATAGTCCAAATGAGACTCTCTTCCCCGCCGATTGTAAGTATTTTTGCCTGGTATATCGGATTTAATTCGCCCATTACACGCTCTGAGTCCAAACCTTAACGTAAGGGCAGTGATTTGCAGTGCCAATGGGGTCCAAGCTTTCGGAGATGGCACATCAACCCATGGTACTGCCCACCTAACTTCTTCTTCTGATAAGAACCCTTCCTGGAGGCCGGGGAGTGGCTCAAAGTGAGAGTTAAAGTCCCCACCCACCACATAATATGAATCAATCGACAGTTCAGATAAGAAGTTCGAGAGTTCATCAAAGGTCGATGATTCTTTTGCCATTCCCATCGGCCTGGAATAGATGTTGACCAGCAGGAGGTTAGCTTTGTTTGGCCATGTTAATAAGACCGCAAGGATGTCATCAGAGTTGAATGGGAGCCGTGTGGCCACACAGCCCAGGTGCGCAGCAACCCACGTCGTAAGGCCCCCTGATGGGCGGCCTTTGCCTTGCCACCTTGCTGGGATGAAAAATGACGAATAGCCTTGATGTCCATAGTCCTCTCTGGCCCAGGTTTCCTGGAACATGCATATGTCACCAGTTTCTATGTACTTTGCCCAAGCCGGGTCTTCCAGTTTGTTAGCTAATCCCGCGATGTTCCAGGAAATTATCTTCAAATGTTCGGAGGTGGCAGATGCCATACCATGAGGGTTGGAGGAGGTGAGTCCATGCCCCACTTCAAATGCGGGACCTATAGTAGGGGCAGCAGAAGATGCATGTGGCACCGGTGGTCTTGGCGCACCATTGCCCACAAGGAAAGGAACCGTAGTTATCCCCTCAGCAACAACTACCCCATCAGTGGCTTGGTGAAAAGATTCGGTTCTGCCATGGTCTGAAGCAGCTGGATCATTCAGGGGGCCAGAAATTGAACCGGAGGACACAGCGGGGGAGCCCGAGACCCCTGGCACTGTCTTACAGACGGTAAGTCAGTCGACCCCATCCAAACCGTTCAGGCAGTTAAAGCGATTAAAATCGCAAAAAGGTGTTTCAGGCGGTTGGAAGTACGGGCGTTGTCGAAAGCCTTTGTGTTTACGTCTGTGTTCCACCCTTGTCCAGTCATCGTGTGTTGGGACCTGGTGCCTGGGAATCGGGGGGAAGAAAAAAGATACTGGGAGGGTCTGTATGGTGGAATCAAGGGATCGGTTCATTCCTCCACAAATGTGTCGTACCGTTCCCGGATCCTTAAAGGTTACCATAATACAGTCCCCCACTATGGTTTTCCTGGTCTTCCCTAGCCATGGAACCCTTCTCACCATGATGATTTCGTTATTAAAATGGGATGGCAAGGGTCGGTTCCAGTTAAGCCATTTGATTACCTTTTTCTTAAGGGATTGGTAGTCCTCATTTTCCCATGATCTTAAGTGGGGGGCACCAGCTAAGACCACCATTAATCTATTAGCTTCAGGCGGGAGGTCTGGCCTTCGTGGTCTGGGAGTTGGGCAAATGGGCGTGGGTGGGGGGGCGTTAACCTGATCTTGATGTATTCCAGAGGACTCTATTTGAGAGCTATGGGAGGCTAGGTCCACGGGGTGGGTAGGTCTGTTGCTTTGATTATTGTGCCGTGCCTGGAGTTGGATGGCCATAAGGGGTTGCAGAGGGGGGGCAGGCGGTGGGTTTCTGGGGGGGGCTTTATTGGCATTAGTTGCAGCTTCTGCTTTGGAAGGATCCCCAGCAAAGGAATGGGTTCCCACTAGCTTTGTCTGCTTACTTACTAGAGTGCTCAAAGTGGTAAGAGAAGTTTCTAGTAGGGTGAGCCTGATCTCGACTTTTTTTAAACTGTCGGTAATGGGCTGCAAAAGGGAGCGGAGTAGGAATTCAATGCTCCCTTTGGCAGAGAGTGGGAGGTTTAAGTTTGAAGAAATTACCTCTGCTTCTTTAGTGGTGGCCGTTATACTGGGGTTTGGGGGCGTGGGCGGTGGAATGGTAGGCACTATCTCCGTAGGCTTCCCCGATAGAGCGGTGTTAGTGCGTTTCTTGCCAAAGTCAAGATGTGATATTTTGGATTTCCCCCGCCCCCCCACTGTTTTCCGAGCACGTTTACTGGGTGGGGGCCTATGTAACTCCGCCACTACATTTAATTTGGACTTGCTCTTATTAACCAATTGCGTAGGTGGGGTTTGAGTTACCAGGTTAATAGGGGTATGGGAGAACTCGAGAGGGGCTGGCTCTGTGTTTTTTCCAAGCGCTATCCCTGGAGTAGAAGGAATTTCCCTTAGTAAGACGGGGAAGTCCTCGAGTGTAGATTTAATCAGACTGCTGGGTGGAGTGCCTTCCTCTTGAGGGGTGGGATAAGGAATGATATCGGTCAAGGGCCTGGTTTTCATAGATTCAATGGAGCGCCTGCGCTCCACCCTACGGTTCTCAAGCGAGCTTTCCTTGTCCGCTTCTCCTTTAGTGGGTTTAAAGTAATTATCCAAAGTCCCAGAGCTGGAGGCGCCATCCCTTGAGGGGGTTTCCCGTGGTGGGGGCGAAGGCATTGCCTTAATTGTAACACAAAGGGGGATCAAGAGAGTGGGCCCAGCCCAGCCTCCTTCGGCCACTGACGGCCAAAGACGGTCCCGCCCTTGTCCCGGGCTTCTCCCGGGACGCTCCCGCGCGCTCCCGCGCAGCGGTGTTCGTGCTCTTACTTATGGCCTAGGATATAATTGAGTAATGGGTAAGGGCGTGGCGATGAGGGAGAGCGGCCCAGGTGTTGCGGGCGGAGCTGAGCTGTGACTCTTGGGAAACTGAGTCCAGCCCCTCCTGCTCGCAGCCCTCACAGCCCTTAGCCCTGGTCTGTCCCAATAACGGCAGCTCCCAAGTTCCAGGCGCCCCTTGGCGAAGCGGGACCCGCGGAGCGGGTTCCGCGAGGCGTGAGGTCAGAGGCAAAGGCAATGGCGATCCAAACGCCGTCCAGCAGGTCCACGTACTGCCCAGGTATGTGCGAGTGGGGTATTTATAAAGGGCATTTTACATAGTTACCAGAACCTGCACTCATAGTAAGGGCAAAGGGTCAATTCATAGACTGTCAACAGGAAAATAATAAAGGTGGATTTTAAGTGGGCGGGGTGGGGGTTGGACAGTAAACTTCCAGTAGAGGCTGTACATAGCCTGTATTAAGCAACTTGAATCTTGTATCGTTTTCGATTATTGGCATACTAGTACGTAGCGTAATTCCCTGTTGTCTATTAGCATAGAGAAATACCTAGAGGCATATTATCAAGGACGGTGTTAAAAATTATCGCCGGTTTAGCAGCAAAAAACTGCCGCTAAAGCAGCGATAATGGGCTTGATAATATGCCGCAGAGAATTCCCATAGAAGCCCATGTTCTGGTGTGAACATGGGCTTTTATTAGAATTCTCCAGGGCATATTAACAAGCCCATTATCGCCGCTTTAGCGGCAGTTTTCTGCCGCTAAAGCAGCGATAATTTTAACGCTGTCCTTGATAATATGCCCCTTAGTGTTTCCCATTGGCTGAAAATATTTTGTCCTGGTAACTCAAGAGCATATTGCACTTGAGTGTATATCATGGTTAGCTGTTTCTCGTGAGTGACCAAACACAAATTACAGTTGCATACCACATGCTTGCAAAAATTCCAAGTTACATGCATATGTCTGCTATGCAAGATTTTCAGAGCAGTGGAGAAAATGTATACAATTATTATGAGAAGAAAACATCCCTAGTTTCAGACTAAGGCCGAGGACAGCATAATGTTTTTTGATGTGGGGGAGAGGTGTGGCGCAGCGGCCAGATCAGCTGAGTCTGGAGCGGCGGGGTTCACGGCTTGATCGCTGGCGGCAGCTCAGCTCAGCACTATGTGACTCTTTGCAAAGCTCACTTAATCTCCCCAAGGGCCCCCAGCATCTTGAAACCCTTATGGGGATGATATGTCCGTGCTTTTCGAATAGGAATTATTTATGTACTGTGGAATGTGCACTTTGAACACATGAGTATTTTGTAATCTTTTTTCAAAAAAATGTTTGCTCAACAAACATGAAGTTGAAGCTCTTAGTCCTGGATATCACCTCCGCCTTGAGACCTGTGCAGGAGGGCACCACCTGGTTACCCGTGACATGCCTCCACCTCCTTCCCTTCACCTGTCCATAGGTGAGTACTGAACCTAAATCTGACGTGCACGAGGGAGAAAAGACTCTCACCTGAAGGAGGTGCTACAACACCATCTTGTAGAAAGGGACACAAATGGCTTGTCCCTAAATCTTGAAGTTCCGAGCTGGAGAGCTCAGTGAATAGTACGTAGCTTTTCACACACTAATATCTGGCCAAAATGCAAGCGCTGGTGCTTATAACTGAAAATTAGCTAACCAAATAGTAAAACTCAGATAAACGAGATATGTAAGCACTCGATCAACCTTCGATACAAAAACAGATTTGAATTGTGAAAAAGTGTTTTATTTGTTGGCCATGAAATTTTGGATGATTTTCAGTAACGCATTGCAAGTTATTTTCACTACTCTCCACTAAAGTCTACAAGTAGGGTTAAAAGTTCCTTGAATAACAAAGACAATCGAACACGTAGACATCTCAATGTACACACTGACATAGTACCATGATCTTGATGCCATCGTACACAAATTGCCCTGGTGGCTCTATGTCACACCTTTTGGAAATGATTTATCATCTAGCAATGATTTTGTACCCTTCAAAAAATTTAAAAACTGGAAACAAATCCTATGTCTCCTTCAACCAAATATCAAACCAAAAACAGGTCAATATCGATCAGTTTTAGGCCAAGGAAAAACAGTCTCTTGAAAAGTGAGGGTGTTAGGTAGAAAAAAACCCACCATCAGTACAATTATGCCGAGGCCGCTGATGACATTTGAAAGTGGTGCGCCGTAAAAGTATGGTATGACTTGTAACAAGCATGGGGTTCAGGCTGGGTCCTCCTCCAGAGAAAAAAAATGAAAAGAGATTGGCAAATGGTGCATTTTAAAGCAAATTCATTTAGTGATAAGGCAAGGCTTAGAAAGCAGTGGGAATGTATAGTCTTGAAATATTAAGCACATTAAAACCGACCCTATATATTGCTGCATTAATATGTTCAACAGTTACTGTAATGTGCAATTGCATAACGCGACAACTCCAGCCCTTTAAAATGTGTGCTTGCCCAGTGTCTTGCACTGCATGCGGCATCAACTTTGGAAGAAGTGCTCTAACCAGGCTTCAGGGAGGACCCACAGTTGCTGACTGCAATAAGTCATATAGAAATGTGTGCAGACAGGTCTTTAAGTGGGATGAAAAACGTTGAGGCTCTCTAAAAGGGAACATGTAAAATACATTTCTGGGATTCCCATAGTGTGCTACCTGACCAGTATTTTGGTTTCTCTCTGAGATATAATTGCATCCAGATATAAAACACAACAACTGACCTACACCTAAAATCTGTCAGTACAATTGGCTCTGTCAATGGTTGTTAGCTATTTAGGATAAATGAGTATCAGCAAGGATTTCTTATAAATAATTAACCATGGAAATGTTTCAGTTCTGAAATTTCAATTATATTGAGGCCTGTGGAAGAAGTTTTGGCCTTCGGTTATTTGCGCTTTCCGTTAGATATGTATGTCCTTTTTCTCCGCACATCTGGTTTATCTGTGCATCTTCAACCACCTCTCTTTCCCATTCAGCACCCTCTTTTTACTCTTCCCCAAATGCACTTCCTCGCATCTTCACCACCTCCAAACATGCACTGCATTCACTCACATATAAGCAATTTATTTCCTTTTGCCCTGTAAATATTTTGCCATTTCTGCACCCTCTTCACACACATTTCTACAGAATTGCAATTACAACTCAAATACATGACCGTTGTTCTGTGTGCTCTGCAGAGAGACTAACCCACTGACAGCCCCTTGGCTTTGGCTTCAGCGTCAGTACTCTTAATCAAAGCCCCTCATAAACACCTGGCATGGCTCAAAGTATGCAGGGGAAAAAATGCAGAAACAGAACATGATTAAATAGCTAACTCCTGAGAAAGGCAAGATTAAATAAAACATGAAATAAGAGAGGAACTAAATCGTTGATATGCACTGCCTTAATCTTTTTAACCCCTTCGGTGCTCATGACGGAACGGTTCCGTCATGAGCCACGGTTGAGCTGTGCTCATGACGGAACCGTTCCGTCATGACCACGCCCGCGCAAGAAACCGTCAGCACAGCGGCGGAATTTGCGCAGCATGGAAGGGGTTAACACTGATTCTTCGTAAATCAATCCATGTTTTTGGCATTAATATTAAGGTCATGAAGATAGGGCTAGTTTCTATGTCATACAGCAGATAACTGTCTACTGTAAGCACGCATCTCTCACTTTGCCCTTGGCTCGGATATTTGGATCAACTTCACAAGGGTACAAGAACCCTGGCAAGCTCGTCTTTTGGATCAATTTCACGGGGAACAAATACAGCAGCTCCACTTCTAACAGGGTCAGCAAGCCTGCAGTGTCACAGTGGAGGAGGTTAGCGTGGCGAAGGGTCTCGGCACCATATACATAACAGAAGATTAGCATTCTGACACTTACCATTACCGAGAACAAGGCACTAAAACACACGTGCTTGCATCCACTCCTATGTGTGATGAATAGGAAATGGTGAGATCCATGCCTGTGAATGACAGACGGCTGCTCTCACGCAGGGCCTGAGACTCCAACGCCCCAAACCATAACGCTGAAAGCATCACTGGCTTATAGTGGATACTGCTATAGACTACAATGGCAATGAAGGGCTTTAGAACAGTAAGCCCTGCGTGTGCGTCACAGTTCGGAATGTTGATTTACTGCCTGGCTTCCGTCTCCTGTCTCCTGCTTCAGAGCGAGGCCAGTAAGGCAGCCTGGGACAGACAGCCCAGACTTAAATACATTGATTTGTTTAGTGACACAATCGTATCTCTGACTAAATCGATCTATTTAATATTTCTACAGGAATGTGGAGGAATTTCACGGGGGCCTAATGGAGAAACTAGCCCTGCAATTATGAAAACTAAACTTGTGACTGTTAAGAAAATATTGGCTTAACTGTATTGATGAATAACTGAATCAGAAAAAACTTGAGAGGCTGAGGGCAAAGCATGAAGATAAAAACAGGTGTTGGGCAATATGGTACCATATAGTAATTGCTTTTTATTTCAATCATAAAAGACATCAGGGCTAGTTTGGCAAGGATGTGAGCACAGAATTCTCCCCAGAAAAGCAATGCATCAAATGAGTAACATAAAATAATCTGCATGGCTTAAGTAGAGTATTTCCTCCTTTCTGCTTTATGACAGGAAAAATAATAAACAGGAAATACTTACCTGAAGTAATAAATATATACACATTTATATCTAATCCTGCATATATATGTAGTCGCTCCACTGTTATAAATGCACTGATCGCTATAAACCATATCTTAAATCACTGCTAAGTCACATTCAAGTTCATTAAAGATTCTTCTAGAGGCAATTCATATAATATTTCTTAAAATAATCCTGTAAAATTCCTCTCTGATGCCAAATCTAAAAATGTAAACTACCCATTCAAAACGTAGGTCCTCCATATCATTCATCTTCTAGGCCATGCCATATTTATCCATTCTGCATTAGTGGGACTTCATACTTTTTTCTGACTTCACAGCAGACAATTGCCTGTTGTGAACAGCATCATAGTCCAGTCCTTTTCCAAATAAGAATTCTGTTGTAAATGAAATACAGACAACATGTTCATTGGATGTCTTTTTATTGAAGCATATGCTACAAATGATGTGATCCCTAGGCCAGCCAAAAATAACAGAAATGTTTGCCAGCATCATTATACAATGGGCACACACCAGTTCACCTTAAAGTTACAACACATCTTCCTCCCCTTATATAAACAAATAGCCCAAACAAATAGAAAGGAAGGAAGGAGAAGACGGAGGAAAAAATAGAAACAATGAAATAAAGAACGAGAGGCTACCACAAAAGAAAGCCGAATGAACACTGGAACAACAAATCCACATTAATATGAAACTCAGTAAAGGCAAACCTGAATAATATACTGATCAGATCATACAATAGTGACTGATCTACTACAAATGACCCTGGAACTTCACAGGCCCCCTTCTAGTTTTAATAGCACAAGATTGAGATTACGTACTTCTCCGAGACCAACTCCTCTAGCATGCCCACATTCACCTCTTCCTCCTTCTCTCAAGCTCATGATCTTCTTGCAACACTCTGTGTTCATCATCATCATCAAGCTTAAACCTCCTCTTCTACCTCCGTTCTCTTGCTCTCCACATCTTACTCACCATCCTTCTGATACAACGCAACCCTCTTCCTGTTCCATCTCTGTCCATTTTCTACATCCACCTCATCTTCACTTCAATTTAAAAGGCCCCCTAGATTTGGACAAATGATGTCTACCAAAACCATAACTTACCTTCACCCAGTCTCTAACAGAATGTTTAGCGCTATCCCTTTTACTTCCATACTTCCCACATACCCCCTTGTAATCTCTACCCAGACAAAATCTTGAGTGAGAACATCCTTGAACCACTGCGGCACCTCAATCCTGGAAGTCTTCGTCTCAAGAGCTCAAAAGGTCAGAAGCTGAGTGCACTATTCTCACATGCACGATAAGCCCACTCAAAATCTTTCAGGGTATTATGCCACTCTAACCTGCTTTTGCCTGTCCTTTCAATTACACTGTTTAATGTTTGGTTCACCTTTTCCACCACTCCTTTAGAGTGAGGATTGTACACCGTAGTCTTAATGTGTTGCATCCTAAATTCCCTCAAAAGGTCTTAATCTCATCAGAACATAACTACATTTCATTATCCGTTACCAACCATCTGAGCACATCCTCTCTGGCAAAACAATCTTCTCAAAACCCAGATGGTAGTTGGTTCGGTAATTTCTCTCATCCATGCTATTTCAATTCACTGACTATACATGTCCACAAGTACAACAGAAAAGCATTTGCCCTCCAGCAAAGCCAGCATGGGACCAATAAAGTCCACTGAAACTCTCAACTATGGTGCACTTGGATCAGGGATTCTGCTGTTTTCACCGAATCAATCATCCCTTAAGTCACCATCTCACCCAGAATATTCTTTCTGTCTAACTGGTATAGCTCTATACTCAAATTGATCTTATGGATGTTCCCCTCCAGCAAGCCCAACACATCCCGAAATACCAAACCTGCATTGCCCACAATCTTTTCAGCATTGGTATCCTCCACCAGCATCACTTTTTTCACTCACTTAAGACTGATGATAATATGCAAGTTGAACTGTTGTGTGTTGTGTCCAACCTAGAATACGAAGACCAGACTTAGCTATGTATACCTTACCTTTAGTATGTCGGTCCTTAAACTTAATCTCACTTCACATGCAACACAGGACATCTTTACTCCTCCCTTGACAACCCTGTAATCCCTATTTACAGCATGACATGTCTGATTCTGAACCATGGTACACACTCCCACACTTTTTGCACTTCATTTTGTAAACCACTTTACCCATGGATGTTGGGTTGGTTGAAACACCTTTAGTCCGTTTTATTGAAGTTTTCTTGTCTACATAATTTGTTTCACCCTCACTACCTTAATTTCACCTTATTACTGCTCCTATCTCTAATTTTCTCCTTTGTTCTAAATTGCCAATTCCCCTCATGATAGAACCAGATTCCTCCACTATCTTTATGGTCGCCATTGATTCCTTTATAAGGGATTGGGGACAGCCGAGAACTATTTTTTAATTTTCCTACAGAAATACTGTGCAATCCATTGGTCTGTTTTTTAATAAGTTGTTCAGACATTTTCCAAACTGGCATTTGATCCTCAAGTCACATAATCTGGCCACAAACTAATTTTTTGTGTCAATGGGTCTCTGGGGATGCATATACAACTTGTGCCTAACCATGGCCAGGTTAATTGAGTCAGTAAATCTCATCTCAATTCTAGTCTTTGCTTCAAGGTAGATGTCCATAATGTCATGGTCCTTTTGCTCCTTAGCAAGATGATACATTAAGATATGTTGACCCTCTTTACTTAGGGTGCAGATTAGCAAATCGTGTTTCTATTTTAACAGAAAGTAACGTCATACAGTGTTATGAGGTAATTCTCATCTACCGCAACCCATTTTTTAGAGACAATGGGTGGCAGTCTTGCTTGAGCTAGAAAACGAGGAGTCTGGATAGTACTTGGCTTGAGACAAGTGTAGTGGTGGAGGCTCATGCCCTTGGGGCTCAAGCACACGTTGTAAGATACTGGTGATTACAAATGGGCACTTGTATGTCACCAAACTTCAAGAATCAGGAAGGATCTGATTTATGGTTAACACACTATATAATAAAATGTATACTTATCCCAGACGATTTGTAGCTACCCCACCTTCTGAAACAGGCCTGGGAAATGAAGCCTGTAACTTCATGGCTTCTATCACCATTAAGTAGAGCTGCCTCCTGACGGCTAGCCAAAACTATGCCAAATATGTTGTGAATGAAACATAGTTATTCTATTTATGCAGATGCTACAAATTTTGTTATCCCTAGGTCAGCCAGAAACAACTGACAAAGGGCCAGATGTACGACCCTTTTTTGCATGCACAAACGGATTTGCAACCCGTTTGCGCATGCAAAAATACCAATGGGCCATGTACAACCCCTATTTAGCGAGTCACAATTTATTTGCGACTCGCTAAATAGGATTTGCGACTCGCTATTAGGAAGGGTCGTTCCGAGGGCGTCCCTTCCTAATAGCGACTCGCTACCCTATGTAAGAAAGTTTTGTAATCGCAGTCGCAAAACACTAGCAATTTACCACCCTCTTCCAGAGGGTGGTATAGCACTCACAAAAGGGATGGGGCCCCCAGGGGACCCCTTCCCCTTTGTGAATGCAGGGGGACATATTTTTTAGGGGCAGGCAGTGGTCCCAGGGACCACTACCTGCCCTTAAAAAATGAAACAAAAACGTTGTACGTTTATGTTTTTTAAATGCATCCCGTTTTCCTTTGAGGAAAACGGGCTGCATTTAAAAACGAAAACTGATTAATTTAAAAGCAGTCCAAGACATGGAGGTCTGCTGAGCCCAGCTGGCCACCATACCTGATAGGGCCAGCCATTCCCAATGGGGTTGCAAATTGAGAGTGCCTCATGAATATTGATGAGGCATACAAATTGCAACCCCATTGGGAATTGCAAACAGTGTCTCTGTCGCTGTTGTACTTTGACATTAGCGACTCGCAAATTGCGACTCGTAATTTTTCACAATTTGCGAGTTGCTAATGCCAATGGTCAACATCTGGCCCTTAGCACCTTCTACAGCATCCTTCAGTGTAGTATAATACTCTAATGCCCCTCAGGCATACACCTGCTCACCTTAAAGTTACAATAAATTCCAAAAGGATCAGGGGAGCAAACAAATTGTGACCCCAGTCAGTTTCTCTGTCAACCCAGCAAATTTGACAACGGGGACGAAAAGCAGGCCCCCAAAGCGGGGTGGGGGCAACTTTCCAAAGGGCCACCTAACCTTTAGTGGTCCTTCATTCAGTCCAAGACAAACATATACCTATGAGATACTGGGTACCCAAGGGCGTCTCATCACATTCTGCAGGGACGGCATTGTAAGGAATTGGGTTATTGAGGGTGGAAGCGTCAGTCAGGCAACAAATATAATTCATGTACACGTGAACCGCAAAAGTCACTAATTTAACCTGTGAATAACCCTATGGTATCTTGGTACATAAGCAGTCAGGCTTAACTTAGAGGCAAAGTGTAAAGTATTTAAAGAGCACACAAACAATAATAAAGTGAAAATACAACAAAAGAATAATTCCAAACCAATTCAGAAAAATGAAGTGAAGTTTAATAAGACAATACCAGAACAACAAAAGTCCAATCAGTAGAACCAGACATATGCAATTTTCAAATTTGTAGTGAAAATAGGACCTAAAAGCACAAAGCGCCACTTGCGGTCATCTGGTTGCGGTGGATAAGGGGAAAGTCACACATTCAGGGCAATCACTATGGAGCACATGTACGACACAGGGAGTACACTAGTCTGAAGAGTTCATGGTGGAGGAGACTGCGAGGAGCAGGTAGAGCTTCATGGATTGTCATCGCTGTAGCGTGAACAGCAGGCAGAGTGTCGTGGGCTGTCGCCACTCTGGCACAAATAGCCGATAAGGCATCATGGACGGTTGTTGCTGTAGCTTTGCGCTGGTGGTCACCATGGGCTGTTTTTGCTGCAGTGCGAAGTGCAGCTCTTGCATTGCCGGTCACCACCGACTGTCGATGTAGCACAAAGAGCAGGTCTCACCACAGCTTCTCGTGGCGGTCATCGCAGTGGGCAGAGTCTTGGCATAAACAGACCTGTTCGCAGTTGCGAGGAGCGCAAATTTCAGGATTTTCACATTTTCTTGTGGAGGCGTATACTCTAATGCCAGGCAAGGGCCTAGAAGCCGGGGAGGATAAAGGACTCACTCCAGCAGAGGCCAGCAGAACTGAGGCAGGTCCACTTGCAGCTTGCCAGCTGGGCCTCTGCAGCTTGTAGCTCACACAGAAGATGAACCCACTGACTCATAGAGTCACTCTAGGTTAGCATGAGTCACTCTAGGTTAGCATGAGAAGGAAAAAGCAGGTCCATGAGTGTTCCAAAGAGTGGTCCTGGAGGTCCAATTTTCTAGCTGGTGCCAGTCTTCTGTGAGGGGTCTCCCTGTTCCACCCCCACATCTGGTTCTAGAAAGTTCTACCCTTTCACCTGCCAAGGCTCCGACTGTCTGCAGGTGATAAAAGGTAGGCAGGTCAGGTATAAGATTCATTTGTATGGGTAGGAGGCAAAGCCCTTTGAAATGCAAGTTGTGCTGGGTGCAGCCCCTCCGCAGTCATCCTACCAGGATGACTCATCCTGTTCACACTTAATAGCTTAGTGTCCTTCTCTGGAAGGAATACACAAACCCCAACAACACAGCCATTCAGTCATGTGACCCAGGACACTGGCAGAAGGCACAGATGGTTAGGACATGAAAATGCCAACTTCCTAAATGTGACATTTTCTGAATAATCACTTAAAATCTGGTAAAGAGCGCTTGAAATTACATTTAATTTGAGTATAACTAGCTTTCAAGTCACCCAAAAGGTGGGCCCTCAAGGCTCATATGGCAGGGACATGTGGACGTGTGTGCTTAAGCTTTACATATAATAACAGTAGAAAGAACTCTTAAAGTCATTTTTTAATGTGTTAAGTCCTATTTCCCCCATTAACTAAAAGCTGGTAACCTTATTGCATCTACTAAGTGATAAATGCCTCTCTTCCTGCAGCCGTTGGAGCCAGCAGCTCTGCTCTCCCCTGCCTGCTCCTTGCGGGCAAGGTGTTGTTCTGGTGGCCGCCCGCTCTTCCCAGACATGGGCACAGGGAGCGGGGTAGAGCTCACCACCACTGGGGGGAGTGCGGCAGCGCTCCCCTGTCCTTCCAAGTATCCCCTGGGGAGATGGGGCCCTTAGTGGAAATGGGGATGGGGTGCCACGCATGTCCCCTCCCTGAGTAGATTCAAATTTTGAATCTGCGCGACCCCCAGGCCTTGATCCACCCCAGGGGTAGATTAAGAAACGGTGACGGAGCCCCAAGCACTGCATCGCGGGAACGGTCGCCAAACTTTAAAATGACATAACTCTGGCCCGTTGGGCCGATTTTGATTGATCTTTGGCTCATTTTACTGCTGGTGGTGAGCTCTAGCCAGCAGGTGCAGTTGCAGCAGACCTCCTCACCTCTAAAGCGGTGTAGTCCTCAGGTAGCTGGTTCTCCTGGCTCCCTGTGCCAGACTTCCTCCTGGTCTTGGTTTCTAAAAGCAAAAGCCTAGCTCTTTCCCCCAACTGGACCTCAGGGGGAGTAAGGGGACCAGCCTCACTGGCCCTTAGGGACCCACCAGTCATGGGGTCAACTGAGCAGAGTCCTTAGTACTTTCTGGGCAGCAGGGGGTTCCTCCTTCCAGTTCTCCATGGAGGTCCCAGGGTCCAGCAGCAAAGCGCAGCGAAATCACCAGGCAACCGAGAGTCTCCCCCTTGTGCAAGAGTTTCTAAAGGGGAGAGGAATGTTCCAGAAGCCAGGTACTCCTGGCCAATCAAGGGTGCCATGACACCTCTCCACTCCGTTCCAACCCTCCTACACATCATCCTGGGACAGTTCAAAATAGCGTTATACAGGAGTCTTAGTCACATCTCCTCTGGTGGCCTCAGCTCCGCCCCTCATTGACATATCTTCCAGGGTCTCCTCACTAGATTTTTACAGGGGGGCCCTCTCCTGTGTTGACTCCAGAGTTCTGGGCTCACTCCTTTGTTCAGTGTGCTTGGGCAGGCCCATATCTGGTACTGTGTGACAGTTGATTGATTGATGCAGATAATTCCACTCCACCCCTTTCCTCCTCAGGAGCTATGTGAAGCACTATTAATGGTTCCCTTTGAGTGAGGAGGCCTTTGTTCCTCCTGCTGGAGAGAAATGTAATTAACCTGGCACAGCAAGGTGACAAAGGGCCTGGTCTCTGATCCTGAGAGAAATTTGCCAATTCTGGATGACCCATAAATTGCCCAGATATCTTTTTGTAACTTGCAGAATTGATTTTTCTGCATAGGTTACACCCCAATTCAATATGTCGCTGGTCGCTGTAGGCCAAAGGGTAGCGAAACTGCACTCTAAAGCAGTTTTCACCCTATGTATATAATAAATTGTCACTACAGACAAAACAGTAAATAACACTGATTTTCCCAATTAGTGTACACTAACATCATAAGGCCTACCCCAGGTAAATATCTAATCCTGCAGAGTCCCCCCTGCGCCAGACTATCTGTACGCAGTTACCGTGCTGCTCATACCGTAGTCTCACATGCGCAGCCCGTACATGTGAGTACAAGTGTTCATGTGTAACTAATCTCTTACCCATGCTGCGTCACAGCGGCCTTATCTTAGAAGGGGGAGCCTGGCAATAAACACGCAGTCTATTTGACATATGATTACTGTGGATGAGACACATGTAGTGAGACTCACCCATAGTAGAAAATCCACAACCGGGTGTTCCAAAAAGCAAAAAATCCAGGTGTACTGAGTGGGGGGAACCCAATCGCAACAAACAATATCTATCTAAAGGTATTTAAATCACCCAAATCAACAATCAGTGAGTATAGAGGAGAGATCCACCACCAGCTGCATTATGCCTTGAAAATTGTGAGTTTTGTCTCGATCTTTCTCACCCAATGTTTTAAAGTAAGCATACCTTACCTAAAGTCCGATAACTTCTAGAGTTTTTTGATGCCTGCACTCATCAGCTCTTAGGGATGATGTGTACAGTGAAAACATGATCTATAAAATGTTCAGAACTTCCTTCATTTCTGGAACCTGGCTAAGGGTTTTCTTTTAAACTTATTAAGGAGTTACATCACAGTGCTATCAGTAGTTTTATAGGTACATATACAATAGATGAGGGGGTTAGTAAAAGAGCGTGATCAAACGAGTGGCAGTGGATCTGATGCTCTTACTGTGCCCTGTGACTATGCAATGGGCAATTGAAGATGGGTCTAAATACTTAGGATTTCAAACACTTCCTGAACAGTATGTGATTGGGTTCAAGCCTCAGGTTGAGGGTAAGGACATACCATAGTTTAGCCCTTTGACTCCCAAGGATCTGCCTCACTGTTTCATCCTCTTGTAGGTCCATCAAATGTTTAGATGAGGGAGGCAGAGTAGACGTTTATGGGAGAGGCATAATGAAACAACTTATGTAGGCATCCTGAGCCTTTGCCCCAATATGCTTTATGGATGGTGCAAAGGACTTGACCTTAATCCTGGATTTAACTGACAGCCAGTGCAGAGCTTTCAATGCAAATGTGATGTGGTGGTAGTGGAGGTTTAGCCACTGTCTGACAGCTTGGCTCTATGCAGTTTAAACCTTGTGATGATGTTCTTGGGGAGACCAGAAAAAAATGAGGTTACAATTGTCCAGACAGATCTCCTGCCAGTTCTACTCAATGGTTGGCTTGAGTAGCGGCAACATTTTGCAGATTAAAGTGAGTTAGAGTTAAGTTCTTTTAACTTCTGCATTGACCTAACATGTGAAAGAAATGTCTAAGTTAAAGAGTGTCCCCGGGTTTCTTGGTTTTCACGAACAGAGGGCCCGATTCACAGAACTAACTTAAGACAAAATCCTAAACTTACTACCATTTTGGTATTCACAGAAGGCACTTACTCATTTTGGTATTCACAGAAGGCACTTACTCATTTCGGTATTCACAGAAGTTAGGAGTCCTAACTTTAGGACTCCTAAATGCCTTCTGTGAATACCGAAATTCTTAAAATTAGGATTTTTCTCAGTTTAGTAGTAGTATAGTTAGGACTCCTAACTTTAGGACTCCTAAATGCCTTCTGTGAACACCGAAAGTCTTAAAATTAGGATTTTTCTCAATTTAGTAGTCCTAAATCTAAACTTAGGACTACTAAATTGAGAAAAATCCTAATTTTAAGACTTTCGGTATTCACAGAAGGCATTTAGGAGTCCTAAAGTTAGGACTCCTAACTTCTGTGAATACCGAAATGAGTAAGTGCCTTCTGTGAATACCAAAATGAGTAAGTGCCTTCTGTGAATACCAAAATGGTAGTAAGTTTAGGATTTTGTCTTAAGTTAGTTCTGTGAATCGGGCCCAATATGTGTGGGTGGTACAGGTACTATACAGTCACAAGGGGATTTGTGCATCATCCACTTACATTGGAAAATGTACATGGCGTTGGTCTAATAGCTGAATCAGTGGAATATATAGATATTAAACATCAGAAGGAAAAGGGCCGACCCTAAAGATATTTCACATGTAGATGATTCTACAGACTCGAACCTTATTCTTCTTACTACAGGCTGTGAGGATTAATTATATTCAACAGATTGTTGACACTTCAGCTATGCCTATTCCTTTATCTTTTCTAGTAGAATAATATGATTACCAGTATTGTAAGCCACAGAAAGGTTTGAGGAGTATAAGACCTTTTTGCTTGTCCTCATCCAAGGAGAGATGGAACTGCTACCTGATGTTGGCTGATTATTATTATTAATATTTATATGTATAGCGTGCTGCTGATACCTTTACAGGTGTCCTGGCGCTGATAGAAGCTGTGATATCATGCGTATGTATCAGAGTGATTGGAGTTTCCATAACCATGTTAAAAGGGCCTTCCTGAATGTCAACAGATTATGTGCGGAGCTCAGACCAAAAGGAAGAGTATTCCATAAAGGTGCCTCCTGCACTTGAAAGCTCTGGCCTGTTCATTGGAGAAGTTTGGTACCACTACTGGGGTTGCATCCGCAGACTGCAGCACGCAGATGGAATATATCCCATGACCCTATACTGAAGGTACAGTGGTCCTATCTTGTGAATCGCCTTATGCACAATCCACACAAAGCTTAAAATGAGCCTATTTGGGTGCAAAGTGTCTAAAGCTTCTGATGCAAAAGTTTAACGTGAGTCTTGTAGAGCTAAGCTCGCCGCAGCACTTTGAATGCGGTAAACCTGCTTTAATAGGTATTCTAGAGATCCCAGAAATAATGTGTTACAATAGTAAAGCTTTTTAAGGAGAGTTGACTGAACCACTAAGTCAAGTCATTCTTAATTCAATGATCATATGAGATACAACATAGTACAATCTTACATGAAGGAACAAAAACATAGCAGCATGTATAGACATCTGAAATATTAAAGGTGTAATACAAACTTGCTGATTAAAAAGAAGGAGAAAAAGAACAAGACTAAAAGTAAATTCACTTGACATTCTGTGCCCTCAGACGTATGGCAGGTTACATGAAGGGTGCAACGAAAAAACATAATCTCAGTGTTGTTAATGATTGCAGAAACACCATAGCAACCGTGCATTGTCTAAAATGCGCTGGTTTCAAAAAAGGTAAAATGAGACTCTTTTTAAGTACAGAGTACAATTTGCAGAATAATATAAAGTGCAATGGGCTTTGTGCAGAACAGCCATCACCTGGACCATGTTTAGCCTCAATCTAGTTAACTGGAACAACCTGTGATACAGGTTACTGACCCAAACTATGTAAGGCTCAATGCTAGGGCTGGTGCAAATCATTGCATGAGACAGAACAGCACGCTTCCCAACATTTTTAAATGACCTTTCATCTGAACATTTAGTCGAAAACATTTCCCTCATAGGGTTGGAGAAAGTATCAGAATAAGTATCTGGATTATCAAAAAGTAAGTTCAGTTTAATACAAGTATTGTATATGCACACAAACCATGGTGTTTGTAAGCTTTGGTCAAGCTTAATACAATCAGCAAGGACTATCCAGTTGAACAAAGTCTCCATCTTTGTCCAGATCCTCAGCCATAATAGCAACGGCTGTAGCGTCACATGGTCATTTATATGGTCCAGCCCCATTTCAGTATGACAAATGTCAGTGCCGGTAGTTTTCGGTATGGCCAGAAATCTTTTCCATTCTCAACCTTCTCCAACCCTGGTTGATCGCTGATTCTCCATAGATAGACCTGCCTCATACATGGCATTTGAGCAGCATTTATTATAGATTGTCGTCAATTCTCTAATGGGTTTATTGCCTATCCAGGTCACAAAACTAAGGACTGCCTCCAAACTCCTTGCTAGCGTGGCTGTTCTAGCTGTTTTCACGGACCCCAGGTAAGTTTATCGTCGGACAAGATTCCCAAATATAGAGATGATGGAGCCGTATTGACTTTCATTCTATTCACTGTAAAGGCCATGTCTTTCTTTTTCTTTGACCCGTAGACAATCGCATGTGTTGTTTCTTGGTTTACCCTAAGGTCCAAATTTGCCATGAAGATGCAGAACTGATCTGGAAATCATTGTAACCCAATCGCAGTTGTCGCTCTAATTTCCTACCTCAGGACTATCAACATTAATATCTAACAAGCTCTTTTCAAGTGCAGTCACGTAGTGAGAAAAGAAAGGGGCCAGGACGCATTCCTGCCGTAGCCCTCTAGCGATGGTTAATATCAAGCACTGAGACTTGAGTTAGCTGTGCACTGTTCACATGGTGATCTCACCATAATATAGAACATAAGTTTTTCAAACAAAATCGAATTTATTCTTCAATTCATAATTTCATTATGTACATTAATACTTCATTTTCAATGAACATAACATAATGTTGCAATTCTTCCTTGATACAATGATAATCTATCACTTAAATGAACAATATATACATAATCAGCAAATGCTCAAGATACAAAATCTCTTATACAATGTCATACAATATTCAACGTGAATGCCCAATGCATTTTGGAACTAAAAACTGTTCCTTCCTCAGGGGCAACATCTGTAAATGAAACATAAATGTATAAACTCTGATTACTGTCCCATAGGAGCTCGAGGTCACAATCTACTTTCCAATGGCAATATAGATATCATGCTGATTTGTGGTGGTTACTCTTTGCCTATATGTGATGTTGAAATCCATCACCCAGTGTGTTTTTATGTATATGATGTGATTGCATACCTGAAATTGCATGACTCGTGATGTAATGTATCAGCCAATCGTGTCCTATAGCTGTAAAATAACCAATAATCAATGCCTATGATCGCTTCCTGTATATAAAACCATACAAAGCCAACATATTATAGCCAGAAATCAGTACCATAATCACTTCCTGTGTATTAAGCCATAGAGAACCAACAAAATGTAACTAGAAAGACAGTTTGCTTCCTTACCTCAAATTGTTCAAATGAGGTTTGATCTGTAACGAAATAAAATGAATAAACCAATGCGTTCAGAGCGAGCACTACCCAAAACAACTCTTTTGATCCATAAACTGTCATGAACATTAAAGATACCACTGCTAGTCACGTGTCTTACCTTACTTAGCCCAATGAGTTATTCGTAATCTGTAACGGAGAAATATAAGAGTCTAAGTATTCCGCCATATGTCTGTACAATTATGATAGAGCGTCCGACGCTCATCAGTAATAGAAAAACGTAACCCCTGGTTTACCTTGTAGTTCAGTATCGCGTCCCGCACTCGGTAACCTCAATACAATCGCATTTCCTGTTAGTCATCTCGCGGGATTATGAATGCTGGCAATGTTGTAAACTAAACATAGACGGCGGGCGCCTGTGATGCTGCGAGTAGTTAAACGAGCGCCATGTTGTACTAGAGTGGTTTATATTAACGGGGGGTGCGCTTCCCCCAAGAAAACAAAATACACCGATATTATTGCTATTAAATTTAGCAAGTAACACAACCCACTGCATTCATCTAGTTAGTGGCTACAACTATTAAAATACCACATTAGATAAACAATGTCAAGTAAGAGTTTATTCCACTGCATAACAATTACAACAAAAACCATGGAGAATGCTAACTACTCAGGTTAGCCTAAAATGCTACGGCGGTTCCTACATCCATTACAATGGTCCAAAGAATACTCGATGCTTTATTCAATACTGCTCGCGACAATTAGTCATAATCTTCTATGACGCTGAAACAATAATCCTTGATAAAAAATACCTGAAAAAACGATACTTTAATGAGAAAAATGATTTCATAAAACTTAATACGCCAATTCACTAATATGTCGAGTGTGTGATGTGTAGATGTAAGTTGTTTAGTTGTAGTGATCATGTGTAAACCTACAAAAAACAAGACATATCTAATCTGTCATTCAACTCCTTGGGAATCATGGTTTGTAATGTTTTTATCCAATATACCTCACGTTGAAGCTATTTTTTATTATTGTCAACACCCTGACGAATTGTGAATTTTTCTACAATCTGAAATCTTAATTGGGAAATCGAATGATTAGCCTCTATCCAATGTGCTGCTACTGCTGAAGTTACATTTTTTGTTCTTATCCTGCTTTTGTGTTCAGTCAATCTGGTTTTAATTTTGTGTTCCGTTTTCCCAATGTATGCTTTTCCGCATGGGCACTTTATACAGTATATTACATTGTCTGTATTGCAGTCACTTATCAGTCGCAACAATATTTGTATTCCTGTGATGGGGCGTGTTAATTTGTTGCCTAAAATCACATTATTGCAATGTGTGCAATTATGACATCTCATGGTTCCTTTAGGTTCCTTGGTTTGCCTTTTCAAAATAGGCGTCGAAAGTAATTCCCGCAAGTTTCTTCCTCTTGTATATGCATGTAAGGGTAACTCTTTGAATAAATTGTTGAACTCCGGTTCGTTAGCTAATAACTCCCATCTTTTATTACTGATCTTTTTGATGGCTGGTGAACATGTAGTGTATTTTGATACAAATACAATGCGGTTAGTCTTGGTTGCAGTGTTGGCAATGAGTAAGTCCTTGCGTTCTATGGTGGAAGCTCTTTGAACGCAATCTTGTAGTGCTTTATCAGGATATCCTCTTGTTTTGTATCTTTGTCTGTATTCCTCTATTTTGGTAGAGCATATTGTTGGATCAGAACATATTCTTTTTATCCTTATGAATTGGGAATATGGCAGATTTTTTATTAAGCTCCTGGGATGAAAGCTGGAATGATCTAAAGCATTATTTCGGTCTGTCATTTTGGTGTATAATTGAGTGTCTATTCCTTTACCGTATGGTTTCTTGATAATTGTTACATCCAAGTATTCAATGACACTTTCATGAATCTTATGGGTAAATTGTATTTTGGGGTCAAAAGAGTTAAGTGTGTGTGCCATTTCTTCCAACGTTTCTCTGGTACCGGACCAGACCAGGAATATATCATCAATAAAGCGACAATATAGTATGATGTTAGACCACCATGAGTGGTTGCTCATGACATTCTGTTGTTCAAATAAGGCCATGAAATATTCGCATACGCTGGTGCCCCCGAAAACCACATAGAGGTTCCGGTGAGCTGTGCATAATATCTGTCATTCCACTTGAAATAGCTGTTTTGTAGACAGTAATTCAGTAGCTGTAGTAGTAATACCTTTTCAGTGTTAATATCTTCCAGTTGTAGTAGAGCCCACTCAACTGCTTCTAGTCCTGCTGCATGCAGTATCGACGTATAGAGTGCAACCCCATCTATAGTACAAAGAAGCCAAGGTGCTTGTGTGTTCCATTCAATATTTTGTAGTTTGAGTAAAAAATCAGTAGTATCTTTAATATATGATTTCCAGCTTTGCACAAATTTCTGCAGAAAATGATCTAAATATCTGCCCAGTGGGTCAAAAATGGACCCACAACCAGATGCGATGGGTCTGAAGGGGGGATCTTCCAAGTTTTTATGAATCTTGGGTATCATATACAACTGGGGTCTCCGTGGGTTGGATGTTGTAAGGTATGATTTAGTAGCTTCATCAATCCAAGACATGTCTATCGCATGTTGCAGAATTTTCTCCAAAATTTCTAGCAATTCGTTGGTGGGATCAGAGTCCAATAATAAGTATGTGTTTGTGTCCGTGACATGTTGGTTGACTTTTTGTTGGTAGAAGACCATATCCATCAGTACTATGGCTCCTCCCTTGTCAGCTGATCGGATGGTGATTGCTGGGTTATTTGCTATTGTTTTAAATGTAATCCTGTCGTGTTTTGTGAGATTTTGTTTCCTGGGTTTTGTAAAATTCAAAGCCTTAATGTCCTTTTTAATCATTATTTCATACATGTCTAACATTTTGTGTGAGATTGGTGCTTGAAAGGAACTTTTAGGCTTGAATTTAACAGTTTCAACTGTTTGTTCAGTTTGTTCACTGTTGACCACATTCGTAAAAAAATGATGAAGACGTAACGTACGCATAAATCTGAATAGAGATGTTTCCAGTTCCATGTAGCTAGTGGTATTCGTAGGTACAAATGACAATCCTTTATTCAGTATTTTAGTCTGTTGATATGTGAGTTGGATCGAGGAAATGTTGATGATTAAACTATGTTCTTCCTGCTGAAACGTAAGTCAAAGTGGTGTAATCTGGAATGTCAAAGTAAAAAAAGCGCAATACGGAAACTAGAGCGACGTCAGAGGACCAATTATGACCCTGGGAATGTGGAACGGTTGTGCGGGTTGAAAAAAGAGTATAGTTCCCTAATAAAGAGACAGAAAGGGATCTTTAAAGAAGAATGTTGGGCAAACCTCTTACAGACAATTGAAAATAAAAATATAAAAGGGTTTTGGAGGCTGATACAGGAGGCTGCAGGTAGAACACCGGGTACTATGAGCAGTGTTGTAGAGGAGGCAGCATGGGGCAACTACTTAAGCAACCTTTACAATGCCAAAAGGCCCCCGGAAATCGAGGATAATCGATTAACCTGGATAAGGGGAGTAGAAGGTTTAATACCAGACTTCTCTGTAGAGAAAGTAAAGGATACCATCAAAAAATTGAACTTATCACGTGCAGCTGGCCCAGACAACCTCCCTGGCATTTTAATTAAAACTCAGATGGACTGGTGGGCAGGTTTCTTCTCCCACATGTTTGTGGCAATTCTGGTATCAGGTAAACTTCCCAAGTCCTGGAAAGGTGCAATAATTAGACCTTTGCACAAAAAAGGGGAAAAAAAGGACCCCAAGAACTATAGGTTAATTAACCTATTAGATATTGGGGTTAAGGTGTTTTCGAAAATAATCCTGGGCAAGTTGAAGGAATGGGTTGAGCAGCAGTCAATAGTTCCAATTGAGCAGGGTGGTTTTAAGGAGGGGCACTCAACTATTGATCACTGTTTTGCACTGTGGGCGGTGGCGAGGAAGTCCATGGAGCAGCAGGGCAGATTGTTTTGCTGCTTCGTGGACTTTCGTGCAGCCTTTGACTTGGTGGATAGGGATTGTCTGTGGGAAGCATTGAGGAAGTATGAGGTGCCTGCTGATCTCTTGTTGGTAATTCAAGAACTGCATAGCCATAACTGGGCACTTGTAATCAAAGATACTTCTGGTGGGCTTACAGGGGAAATTCCTTTAAACAATGGGTTGAGGCAAGGCTGTGTACTGGCCCCGTTACTCTTCGCCATATTTTTAGCAGACTTGCCCCTTCTCTTGGATACTGCCAGAGGTGCAAGCCCGAAAATAAATGGTAAACATCTGCCCTGCCTGCTGTATGCTGATGATCTTGTAATAATGGACCAAACAGAGGTAGGGTTGCAGAGAAAGTTGAATGTATTTAATGAATACACCGCTGCAAAGCGTCTTACAGTAAATATGGACAAAACAAAAATCTTGTGTTTTGGGAAGAAGAGTAAGAAGTTTAGCTGGTACTTGGGCCAAACCAAGTTAGATACTGTAAATGAATATAAATACCTCGGAATATGGTTTACAAGGACTTTGAAATGGGATACCCATCTGGAAGCACAGAAACTAAAAGCGCATCTAGCGGTATGTGGGTTGAAAAGATTTGACTATAGCTACGGTGATATGTCACATAAACCACTATTGACCGCCTTTAAAGCTATGGTTCCACCACAATTCCAATATGGGGCAGAGGTTCTATGCATCGATGGGAAAAGCTCATGGGACAAAGAGGAGGGTAAATGTCTAAAATCCCTGCTGTCCCTTCCAGGGTCGGCGATGATTCAGGCAATTAGATTGGAATTGGACCAACCTTCATGGAATGTCCAGGTCCAGTCGAGTTTGCTTAGATTCTGGAACTGCCTGGGTCAGGTGGAAGACACCAAGGTATCACAATGGTGTATGAGGGAAATTCAATCCAGCGAGTTAAAGTGGGCGAAGGCAACAAGAAGGAAACTCCTGACCATTTGTGATCTCCTGAAGGTGGACATTGACCCTATAACACTCCAAATTAATGTGATAAAGAAAGTGCTTAAAGTGCAGGGTAAGGTATGTTCGAGGGCAATAGATCTAAAGTATCTGAGAGAAAAAGATTCCGTAAAGTTTATGAGCACAGGATGGGAGAAAGATTCCAGTTTTCCATATATGGATTTGCTACCTAACCGCTGGCTAAGGAATGAAGTCTTTAAGCTAAGAATAGGAACTAACCCACTATTTACAAACAGCGGAACAAAAGCTGCCCTTTTACATCCGGATGGTAAATGTGTGTGTAAAATAGGAATGAAGTGTGATATTTTGCACCTTTTATTGGATTGTGATTTGTTTTTAAATCTACGTAAAGTGTTTCTTCGCCCGATATTTTTAAAATATGATGTCAATGAGCGCTCGCAAGCACGTGATCTTTTAGTGGAAATGGAAAATCTTGACATTGCGATAGCCCTGGGGAAATTTATGCAGGGAGTTTATAAATTTCTAAACTGAGTAGAAACCTATGAAACGGCCAAAGGTTTTTTTTTCAATTTTAATGAATTTTGGTTTTAATTGTATAAATGTAGTTTTATGATAGTAGATTTTTTTTATAGCAATTGGAAAGAATTTGTGTTATGTTGATTTTAGATGATAAAATATGTATTGTGGTTTATAGATCAATTGGTCTAAATAAACTTTATTTTTGATTGATTGATTGAGTTCACCTGCTTTGTTGAACAGAGACACAGGACACTCTGTTGAGCGTAGAAGATCAGGTTTATTAGCTGCAGCTAAGTACAGTTGTCCCAGAAGTACATTCAGTATGTTCTTAGGAGACTGCCACTTTACTCCGTGGCGCACAATCTTTCATAGCATATAGATTCACCAAGAACACTCCCAATGCATACATGTTTAGCCAATGTGAAGAGTTTGAAAACAAGGTATAACCAATGAGAAAAGTTTGAAAACAAGCTATAACCAATGAGAAAAGTTTGAAAACAAGATATCAAGTAACCCAAATAAACCTCTCTTCCAACTGTTTTTGTCACCCCTCCCCACAAGTTAATCAGTGGTAGTATTCACAACTTAACTTGCAGGTGGCAGGACACATTTGCATGCTTTGGAGGACAGTTGTGAAATGAGAGAATATAAGTAGAGAATAGCGAAGGCCAGAAGATAAGATAAAGTCAGGAAAGAATGGTGCGAACCAACAGACAGTTGAGACAGGGATCAGTCGGACCAGACGGGGATTAGTGGACTCAGCCAGTCCCTGACATCAGTCTCGTAAACAGAGGCAGGAGGTTATTTTGACACGTTGCAGTGAGATCAGCAGAAAAACTTAGTGTATTGTGCTGCCTGAGTGACGGCAACACAAAAATGGCGGTGGGACACAAAATGGTGGCTAAATACAAGCGAGATCGAAAATCGAATTTCTTCAGTGGGGCGGGTATTCCTGTGATTGTTTTCTGTTGGGCTGGTGGTAACCCTTGATCTGGACCCTCTAGCAAGCATAAAAGCTTCCGTTGTAGCCCCACCTGGCCCAAACCACACACTGGCAGTCACTTCTGAGTATAGTTCCCTCAAGAAATTAACAATACTCATCTCTACCCCCAATTTTAATCATAATAGCTCAGAGCTTGGATCTAATAACAGAGTTGAAAGCCGAACTTAGGTCAATAAATCCTAAATAAATCTTCCCGTCCTTGGTCAACTTGTATTTGTTTATTAATAAATATAGATTGAGACATTGCTCAATTGCTCCAAGAGCGGAACGAAAGCCAAATTGTAGCTCTGACAGAATATTATTCTCATCCGCCCAAATTTGCACTGTTCCAGAAGAATCCTACTAATGTCTTCTAATTTGGCAGTAGAGTTGATTAAATATATCAGACAATAGCATTCTGGATTTGCCTTGGAGTGTGTCCTAAATATTGGCACAATAACTGTGTGCAACCATGCTTCAGGGGGACCCGTACTTATAGATTCTTACAAAACATTGGTAAAAATAGGAGCCCACAGGGGCATATTTGCTTTCAAAAGATCAACTGGTATCCCATCTGACCCAGGAGCTTAACCTGCCAGACATCTATTAACAGCATCTATGGCATCACACAACTCAATTTCTAGTCTAATGAATGGTAGAATATGTGTTGTGGATGCTGACTGACAATCAGTCTCTGTCTCCATGGGCAGGGAGCTCTCTGTAGTGACTGGGCCTGAGTATACTTGTATGAAGCGTTAAGCCAAATATCTGAGGAAATCAATGGGTCAAGGCCAGTTTTGTGAGTGTTCTTAAAATAATTATGATTTTCAGTCTGCCAAGAAAGTTTGCTCCTTTCATTTCACTAGCCATAACGAGGGAATGATACGCTTCCTCTTTTACTACCTTTGTCCGAGCCATTAGCTCCTGCCTGTACGCCTTCCTGCAACTGCACACACATTCAAGATCTCTAAGGACAGCTTTAAGTGCTGGCAATAGCTGATTATGGGCCTTTGTGCAATTGGAATCAAACCATTTCGTTTTATCTTTTAGACTGGCATTAGTGACCATGAGCATTTCACATATATCACACATGTTATCATAACTATTTGTTGTGACATCCCACCATCATTATGCTCAACTAGACACACCATGAAATCAGGATAAGCTGCGCCCACAAGGTACAAGAGAAATTGGTCCTTATCAATTTTGGGCCAGATCACGATCACCCCTTTATTGCTATTATGAGCCAGTGGGAGTGGATTCTACACTACCGGACTTCCTTTCAAAGAAGGAATTACTAATCATGCTAGGAATGAGTTTATGATCGCTGAGAGGGGAATCTAATAAAATATAATCTCTAACCCAGCTCTTAAAATTTTGGGAAAACAAAATGAAATTGATTAAACTAGAACATCCCCTCCCAATATATGTAGGGCTCGTTATTGATTTTTAGAGCAGATTGATTTCCTCTCCATACAGGTTATGAGGAAACGGGCAATCGGATCCCCCTCTATGTCCATTAAGCCATAGCACCCTACATTATTTGTTACACAATGTCTTTCAGTGACACTATTTAAACTTCTCTCCACATAGTTCTGTAAAGATTTGACTGTCACAGTATTGCTGCTGTCAAAAGCATTATTATAGAAGTGTAGCAAATGTAGTGTGAAAAGCGTTTGCAGTGCCCCTTCCCGATTCAATGATCATATGAGATACATTACATTACCTGTGTTGTGCAAGGGTGGTCTACAGAGACCTAAAGTCATGCTTTACCTGTTTGATAATGGAGACCTGCACTGCCACTTCCCATTCTGTACCTGTATTTAAGAGGTGTTTGCACAGCTACTGTTGGGACAGTAATGTCCTCTGTATGTGGTACAGTCGCGTTGCCTTGCTCTGAGCGCCTAATGGCATGTATCTAGTATAAAGGTTTTTGATGTTGGCCTTGGCCTAACCCTAATATACTGTGTACACAGAGGCCGAGGCATATTCCTTGACATAAGAGAGGTGCTGGTCCTATCCCATGACCTGGAAAGGCACACTAAGCATGACCTTATTGTAATGACAGTGGATTACCTTCTCTGGTATGGGTTTAGTACATAGAAAGGTGGTGACAACACTGTGTTTCGTGGATCCATATTTGTGCTAACATCTCAAGTATGTTGTGCATGTTTCTGTATGTGGCCAGCATGGTACACAATTGTAATTGGAGGCCTGTAGGGTCTCATTATGGATGCCCCTGACCTGGCCATGTTTACAGGGTTGGTTTTCTAGGGAGTAGAAGTATACTTTTGCCATTTCTGAAGCTTCAGGGAGGAGACCTAGAAACTGAAGTGGGGAGATAGGAGACATGACCCCTTTAGTAGTTCTGCTGAGAAGAGATGCTGATTAGTCTTTCTGCAGCACTGCCACCTGGTTGGTGATGAGGGGGAAGGGTGAGACTGCAGTCTCTGTTGTTCAAGGGGAAATAGATGCTTTAGGTGAGGATACCTTTTTGTCTTTCCTCTGATTGTTCTTCAGTGTAAATGATGATGGCCAAGTCAGGAACACCTCTATTGTGGGTGTTCTAGGCTGGAGTCACTCTACCCACAGGCTGTGTCTGGAAAGCAACCTGGACAGGACACTTGAAAAGAAAAAAACACCTCTAACCCATTCCCAAAGTGCAAGCAATGGATCCACATCATCTACCTGCTTTTACTGTACAAAGTGGAACCCACTGGTTGGTCAAGAAGGGAGTGCTCAAGTAACTAATGCGCATCACGTGCTTGGAGCACATAATGTGGGGAAGCGGGGAAAATTTAATGAGCGTTTCTGCCCATACTTTGCATGATGGTCCTAGACAGAAAGGAAGCCTGTACAAATGGCTGAGATCAAAGTGAGAGGGAGGCCGTGGAGGTAACTCCTCCAGGGTGCAAAAGCAAACAAAGCCCCACAGGAGGTTTCTCCTCTAGGGAATAGGTAGAGCACAGGTAGCAGGAGTACAAGTTCCTTTACACATAAAAAAGGTACTGTATGTGTAGTAATATTGGGAACTTCATGTAGGCACAAAAGAGATACAGCAAAGGTAGAATTGTAAGTTTCCCTCACACTGAACAGGTTCAGCATCAATAGTGAATTTTCCTTTACTCAACAGGGACAGTATATGGAGCAGCAACACAAGCTTCCTCAATACAAAATAGGCACTGCAGGTGCAACAGAAGGGAATGCTTGCCACACACTGCAAGGACACAGAGCTAATGACAACTGTAAAAGTCAAGTTCACACATTAGAGGTAGACTACAGAAAGTGGAAGTTGAAGTGACCCTCACAAAACAGGTATAGTAACAAACGTAAATGTGCAGGCTACCCTCACTCCAAACAGGTACAGAATGGGTAGCAGTAATGTGATTCTCTTTCACAAACAGGTATGGCAAGGAAAGCAGAATGCATGACCTCTATTACAAAAGAAATAGAGGCAGCAGTGCAGGCTGTATTACAAACACATTGGTACAGTACAGGACATGGTACTGATAGTTACACTTAGTAGTTAAATAATAAAAGACAGAGTTGAACACTAAGCGGAATGAACATAAGAGATTAAATAGAGAGGTCTTCTCAAACATTGCACTGGTGCGTTGAACTTTTCAATTGCACAGAGATAACACTCTTACACAGTGCCATCTCTTAGGTGCTTATAGCACTGTCTATATGTGGCGCTGGGGAGCCTCCTCACTTTACCAGAATTGCTCCTCTGTGCAGTTGTGTGGAGCTCCTGCTGACCAGGAGGCTGAAGTTCGAGGCAAAAAATAAGATTTGTGTTGAGTTGTGGAGTACCTATTAGAATCCTAGGGAAAGGCACAAAATATTTGGGCCAGGTAATACCTCACCTCTGGTAATAGAAATGTTGTATGCTTCAAGTTGAGGTGTGAAGTGTTTATATTGTAGCTGATTGAACCCCAATGTACCTGTTTGGGTACATAAATGTAAGTCATTCTAGTGTGTTCATCTTTAATAAAGGTCAAGTGGTTGATGTGCAGTTTGGCAGCCCACACAACAATGTGTGATGTTCTGTGGTGTTTTGCAGACTAGCATATATGTAACCCAAGAATAATGCTGACAACCATGTACATCTGGAAAACATGTTTAATGTGTAATGTTAACTCGTCATGACATCCTTAACGCTCAAGAAAAAGGCAGCCTGGGCATAATTCAGCAGAGCTGTTCACACAATGGGCTTTTGTAGGAAACTGCGTTTTTGGTTGAGGGTGGTGAAGACAAAAGTCACAAAATTAATCTGTGCTTAGCCCTCTGGTAGCTTGCCACAAACGCAGCCGGGCTTAACTTAGAGGCAACAGTGATAAGAGGAAAACACAACATGAGAAAAAATCCACTCCAGTTTACAAAAAATTGAGTAATTTGTAATAAATAAAATGATACCGCAATGACAAAAATATAATCAGCAGAACCGGAGATATACAGTTTCAAAGTTTTAGGTAAGTATAGTGCCTGAAAGCACATAGCGTAATTCAAGGTCATCTGTTCATGCTAGATTGGGGGAAGTAACATATTCAGGCTTACTGCGATGGAGTGCAGGCTGGGAACTGAAACCAGATTAGTCCTGCTGAAAAATGTCCCTTTTGACGTACAGAGTCAAGTACAGAGCAGAGGAGGTCACATGAAGAGAATTGCGAACGGTCATCACTGTAGTGCGAAGAGCAGACTGGGCATTGCGGATAGTTATCACTGTAGCCTGAAGATCCAATGAGTGGTTGCAGATGGTTGTTGCTAGAGCTTTGAGTTGGCAATCACCACGGGCTGTCGTTGCTGTAGCACAAGAGGGGATCTGATGTTGCTGGTCGTTGCTGGCGGTAGCTGTAGCGCAAAGAGTCAGGTTCACTAGAGCTTCAAGCTAGCGGTCATCATTGGCGGAGAGTCTTGGTGCGAACAGGCCTGTTCTCAGTCACAAAGAGTCCAAACTTTAGGATTTTACCATTCTTAGCAGAGGACTGGACTCTGATATTGGCCAAGAGTCCAGGACCTAATGAGGCACCTCTTGGGTATCAGGGACTCACTCTAGCAGAGGCCAGAAGGGATCAGGCAGGTCTATGTGCAACAGGTCAGCTGGGCAGTTGCAGTGTACCATTGGCACAGCTAGCCCTTGGAGTCATTCTGGTGGTCCTGGAATCATGGAGCAGATCCAGGAATCATTCCTCAGTCAGCAGGACAGTCCTTCCAGCAGCAGGTTAGTCCTTCTTCTGTGTCTTCCACAGATCCAGAAGTGATCAGATAAGATGAATGGTTCAATATTTATACCAGGTGCCAGACTTTGAAGTGTGGACTCCCAACACTACCTTCCTGCCCCTAATCTGGTTCTAGAAAGTTCCTTTTTCACCTGTCAAGAATTTGAGCAGGCTAGGATGACAAAAGGCTGGTGTCAAGATCCTTGGTATGTATGCTGGAGGCAGTATTTTGAAATGTAAGTGGGACAGGGAACAGCTCAGTCTCAAACAGCCTGGCAGGGATGGCCCATCCTACCAACACTAGTCCCTCTTTGTCTCACTGTCTGGGAGGAATACACAAAGGCCAGCAGTCAACTATTCACAGTCATGTAACCCAGGACACAGGCTGCAAGCATGAAATAGTCAGGACAAGAAAATGCCAACTTTCTAAAAGTCCTGTATTGCAGCTATTGAGCCCCTTGCCGTGATACCTTCACATAGGTTCTTATCGGCCACGCCATCGCGGACTTTTCATCCCCCTAATCATATTTCAGTCCTTGACCACTCGTGGACACCAGACCAGCCCATAGTGGTTAACGGTCTCGGACCAGCTCAGGACTCTTCTTATCACCGGATATTGGCTCAAAGCCCGACAACTATTCAGCACCAGCACGGACCGCTTTATTCCTACATTTAGAGGCTTACTATCCGCGCCCCCACCGATTCCCGGATGGCTATGGCCTCCTTGTCACATTATTGTTGGCTTTATGTTCTTCAGGCTTGCAATAATTTTGTCCTGGCAATGATCCTAATATTGTTGCAAAGGGATCGAAAAGTCGTCGACTTGCTTGAACACCGTGCACACAATCTTAATTGATATTCAAGTGTAACGGTTGTTGTTTTAATTTTGCTTGTTTAATTGTTCACATTGTAAACAAGCCTTTCTTGCCCTTCCTGAATGTTTTGTTTTCGTCATTGTGTGTGTTCTGTAATGTGTTGGATGCAGGATTGTGTCCCACTTTATTTGTTCTTCTCAGATCTTTAATTTTGTTATTCATTAAATCTCACTGTCCGGCTGGACAGCTGTAATATAGTACTGACTCTAGTCTATATTGATTGCTTACTTATATCAGTCTTTCACCAAGGACCACTGTTCCTATAAATTTCTGATACCCAAGGTCCTTGTTTACGGCATTGGGTCCCCTTGTTTTTGTTTAAACAACTTTCTAAAAGTGGCATTTTCAGAACTGTGAATTAAAATCCAACTTTACAATTACAGAGGGTTTTAAATTACAATTTATTTGAGTGTAATCATTTTCCTATGTGCTCCCAAACATAAGTTATCACTTATTAATTGTAATAGGGTAACCCGAAGTTATCCTATGGGAGAGATAGGCCTTGCAATGGTGAAAAATGACTTTTGAAGTTTTTTACCACCAGGACATGTCCACTTAACCCCTCATGCCCTACTTTCTAAATACACTGCACCATACCCTAAGGGGTGTTTATGGCCTACCATATGAGTGGCTAATATGTATTAAAAAGAAAAGTTTAGTCCTGGAAAAAGGCCTGAAACATGTTTCAAAAGGCTACTTTGGTGCGGAGGGGGGTTCACAAAGAGTGCTGCAGGCCCATTAGTAACATTTAGTTCACAAGTCTGTGGTACATGGAGTACCATTCACTAGGGATTTGCAAGTAAATTAAAGGTGGCAATTAGGTTTAGGTCAACTGTACTGTTTAAGTGAGAGAGCACCAGCACTTTAGCACTGGTTAGTCAGAGTGCTAAACCAAACAAACATGGATTTTGCAAAATAGGAAGGGTGAGGGCAAAACATTTGGGGGACTATCACGCAAGGAAGTCAGGTCTAACAGCTTTTACTTCTCAATTGGGGAACTCCTTGACAAGCTGTTTTTTTTATTGTGTATTGAACAGCTTGTAACATACAAAGACAAGCCCCCCTGGTGAGGGACCAAGGCAAATACCAGTATACATGAGTAGTACAAGCATTTTTCTGAATCAATAAAACAGCACCCCTCAAAATTTCCCACCACCCTCTTCTTCCCTGCCGCCTCCCCCCACGGCTCTTTTGATGGTACTGTGACCCCATAGCGGCATATCATCAAATGAGGGCAATTCTCAACTGTTGAATAGTCCCACGGTTAAATACAGCAAGAACATCTATTGCACATCAGGGTTACTTAAGAAATACACAGCTAGAGGAGCCCAGGAATCCGTAGGGCGGACGTGAGGACTCGGGCAGCTCCTCAGCGTAAACCCCAAGTTATTCTTTACAGTAGAGTAAGTCCCGGATCCACTTTTTTAGTGTAGGGGGAGTTTTAGACCCCAGCATTGCGTCACAGCCCTCTTAGCAAGTAAGGCTGAAACAGCTACTAGTCTCCGGTTGCAGGGTTAAAGGTTTTTCACCCAACCTTATAGGCAAACATCAGGGGCACACAACACAGGTTCAGATACAACATCCGTAAGCATATTAGTGACCTTTGTCCAGAATTTCTATATTCCCGCGCAGTTCAATGAAAGATGCAGAAAATCCGCATCTCCCAGCCCACACCGAACACAACAGGCATCTTCCCGCAGACCAAAATGCTTCAGCTGTATCGGTGTGTAGTATAACAGGTGCAAATATTTAAAGTGGATGATGCGGAGATTACAATTTACCATCAAGCGGCCAGTCAGGGTACAGCAGAACCTCCACACCTCCAACGACAAGGTATTCCCTAGCACCGCCACCCATTTATTATATGAAGGGGAGTCAAGAGGTTCCCTTTCCCTAAGGGACGCATTGTACAATTTCGTGATCAGGCCACTGCACTCTTCCCCTGCTAGCACCGCCCACTTTGCCAACAGCGTCTTGGGTTCAGTTGGATAATCAGGGTAGATGGTCCTAATCGCCTGCCGCACCCTCACATAAGTGAACCCCAGCATCAAACCCTGGTCCTTTCCATTTTGTACATCAGAAAGCAAACTGAACTGGCCCTGTTTATATAAGTCACACCACTGTATAATTCCCGCCGCACCCAATGCTTTCAGAGCAGCCGGTTCTTGTGCAGCAGAGATATGCTGTGCAAAGTGTGGGGTTGATTTCCATCCTAGGCCCCCCTCCACCACCAGATAAGGCAGTCGCAGCAAGGGCACTCTGGAGTATGGCATTCACCTCAATTGCTACATGTGGTTGGAACCGCTGAGGGAAATACCAATAATGTGCAAACTCGGCTAGCGCACAGAGATAGTAAAGCTGCATGTCAGGAGCTTCAAAGCCACGCCTCTCAAATGGTAATACCAGCACCTCCCAACTACATCTAGGTTTCTTGCCCCCACACAAAGGTCAGTAGCGCTGACTGAAGCGAGTTAAACAACACAAGATTAAGGCGGATGGGAATATTAACAAACAGATAGAGTAGTCTGGGCAATGTCGACATCTTGATTACAGCTATACAATTTGCTAAGGAAAGCGGGAGTTTACCCATCTCGCTGCCTGATCAGTAATCTTGGTGAGGGCGCGGCCATAATTCTCAGAAATCACCACATCTGGATCTCTATGCAACCAGATCCCTAAGTATTTAACAGGATCAGTTGACCATGTCAATGGGAAATCCAGATCCACTCTCTGCATACCAGCCGTCAGCGGAAACACCGTTGATTTTGCCCAGTTAATGCCAAGCCCTGAATAGCCCTAAAATTGAACATATTCATGCAGCAATTCTGGGAGGAACGTTGTAGGGTCTCGAGCGTACAGAAGCATATCATCTGCATACAGCGAGACCACCAATGCCCGCTGTCTGAAACGTAACGCTGCCTGCACATGGCGCTGGCGAAGCTTACAGGCCAGTGGCTCCAATGCAAGCGCGAAAAGCATCGGCGACAGGGGGCAGCCCAGCCGCGTGCCACGCCTAATAGAAAAAGCGTCCGAAACCCAGACATTGACTCGCACACGCGCCACAGGCGCCTCATATAATAGTTGTATCCACCGCAGAAAAAAGGGTGGCAGCGCCATACGGAGTAGGACAGTGAACATATATTCCCATAGCAGGGAGTCAAATGCTTTTGCTGCTTCGCGCAGCACAGCAAACGCCTGAAAGTCAGCCTCAAAATAGTGTAATGTGGAGAAGACAGTGCGTAAGTTATGCGCCGTTGACTGGGCAGGGACAAAGCCCAACTGATCCGGGAGGACCAGTTTAGGAATGAGGGGTTAGAGCCTGCTTGCTATCATTTTTGCCAAGATTTTGGCGTCAATATTAATAATGGAGAGAGGCTGGTAGGAGTCACACTGAGTGGCAGCTTTATCTGGCTTGAGAAGCATAACAATGAGCGCCTCATTCAGCGTGGGAGGGAGGGTGCCCCTGTCGTACGCCTCCGCAAAGACATCCAAGAGTCTGGGCGCAAGGTCATCTGCATAGGCCTTGTAGAACTCACTAGGGAGTCCGTCTAGGCCAGCCGCCTTACAGGTGGGGAGAGACTTAATGGCCAGTTTAACATCTTCAACATCAAAAGGTTGCGTGATATATTCACTAGACAGCCACCCCAGCGTGACATCGTCTAAGTATGCATTTATGTCTGTGGCCGACGCCCGCACCCGGTCCCCGTAAAGTTCGGATTAGAAGTCAGGCACCACCCTACTGAATGCAGGGGTATCATGGTGCGCTATCCCCTCATCGTCTAGTATCTCTGTGATGTAGTCCTGACTCCTGGGTGCAGCCAGTTTCTGAGCAAGCGAGCCGCTAGGCTGACCCCCTCCTCATAGTAGCGAGCAGTGCAGCGCCGTAACCTGTGCGCCAATTCCTGGTCCACTGTTTCGTTATGCTCGGTTACCAAGTCACGGAAAGCTTCCAGTTTATCCAGGGCTGGGTGTTGGGCATATTCACGCTCTAGCGTTATCCCCGGCTAGCTTATTAATGCGGCATCGCAGATCCTTCAGGAAGCCCGCCAGCGCTCCCATACAAACCCCCCGATGGTGACTTTAAATGCTTCCCACAGGACCCCTGCACTATCCACTGAGCCCTGATTTTCTTTAAAGAAAAAACAAATTGCTGCACCACAGTGCACTTGAAGACCTGGTCAGTAAGCGAGGACGGTTGCAACCGCCACTGGAAGGGGGGACGCTCACAGATGTAGACCTGCATCGCTAGTAGCACATGGGAGTGATCTGACAATGTTTTGGCTAAATGATGTACATACACAACCCAAGAGCATGCAATCTCTAAGAGAAGCAAATAGTCCAGGCGGGACCATGTGCCATGCACTTTGGAAATAAATGTACTTGCACATGTACCCGGGTGCCGCATGTGCCAAATGTCATGAATTGCTCCAGCATCCAGTAGACCTAGTAGACCGTCAGTTGCCTGTCTGTGTCGCGCTGCCCCGCTACCAGTCTGTCCAACTGCATATCCAGGCAGGTATTAAAATCACCCCCCCAAATCAATTCAGCAGGAGGAAATTCCGATATACAGCAAAAATGGAATAGTCATCGACGTTCGGGCCATACACATTCACCATAAGGACTCCCACACCACCAAGCTTACCGTGGATCAGTGCTACCCTGACCTGTGCTTCCGTTTCTGTGTTAAGCACAGTAAATGGTACCCCTCTTTTAACCAGGATCATCACCCCCCTAGCATAGGAAGAGTAAGAGGAAGCCACCCTCAGCCCAGCCCAGCGGGTGCCTACATTCTTTTCCGAGTGTTGTGTAAGATGCGTTTCTTGCAAAAATGCTACCTGGACGTCCAGTCTATCTAGATGTGCCAAAACAGAGCGTATTTTCATGGGAGTATTTAAGCCACGCACGTTCCAAGTGAGGAACTTTATGTTACCACCCATGGAAATGCAAGATCATATTTAACGCAAGAATATGAGGTTCAATTGTGAAAACAGGCCGTAGGGGTACATAAACAGTGCGACATAACAGTGCCTCCCTTCCCGCCCGCCCCTCCCCATATTCCTCCACCCACTTCAGCAGCCCCAACGTGCCAAAGCCATCCCTTCCCTGAGTTAGCATCCCCAAACAGGGACAACAAACAATTCGCAGCATGTGGAGTACTCCAAAGTTGGGGATCGTCAGAGTGCTTCTAGCCTCCTGCGGTGCAGTAGGTGGCTGGTCAGGTCTAATAGCCATGCAACAGTATGCTGAGCCAAGAACCACACACCATACAACAAGAAAATAGCCATGTAAAACATAACCAAGCCCCCAGGTCTCTGGCAGCAAATACGCTAGCTATTACCAAATTAACCATAGAGGAATAATAGGTTAGTTGACATTGCTCTACCCACCAGGAGCCCTACTGATCTTCATCACCAGATGCAACCAATTATTCTCAGCAGCTCTTCTTCAGTTTTTTCGCATGCTCCAGCGCTGCTTTGGGAGTAGTAAAGATCTTACAGTTGCCCTCTTGTCCAATTCTCAAACGGGCAGGGTAGAGCATAGCATAAGGGACACATTCAGATTGGAGGAATTTCTTGACTGCTCCAAACTCTCTGTGTGCTGCCTGGACAGCCACTGTGAAGTCTTGAAAGAATGATAAAGTGTCCCCTGGGTGATCAATAGAGCCCTTCTCACGAGCTAGGCGTAGAATGGTGTTGCGGTTCCGATAATTTAGGAGCCGGGCAATTCTGGGGCTTGGTGGAGCGCCCGGGACTGGCCTCGCTGCCAGCGAGCGGTGGGCCCTGTCAACAACAAACATCGTGGACAGACTTTCGAAGCCGAATATATCTCTGAGTAATGTTTCTACATAGGTCTCCATTTTCCCGGTGTTGGTGGACTCCGGAAGGCCCGTGATTCTGATATTATTCCTTCAGGCCTTGGCCTCTAAGTCCTCATTCTTTGCCTGGATTAACTCAAAGACCTTTTCCATGTTGAGTGTTTTGCTAGAGACTTCACTAAGTCCATCCTCAGTGGCCCAGACTCGCTGTTCCACCTCTCCATCCTCATGTTCTGTTTCTCAAGCTGCGTGGACATGTGGTCTAAACTACGATTCAGTGCGGCCATTGTCCCTTCTATGGATTGGAGGCTCTGCTGCATGGCCTGGAGCATTGCCTCCAGCGTGGTCTTGCCCTCCCCAGGGGAATCTGCCTCTGAGTCAGAGGCCACCTTTTGCTGGATCTTGCTGGACTTGCGGGCCTCAAACGTGATACGAGGCTGTGACTTATCCGTTCTGCCCATGGTGAAAGTAGGTCAATGGAAGTTCGTGAAAGATGAAGAAGGGCAGGATTAGCAGGGAACGACACCACCTCAATTCCTGACCGAAGGCAACCAGACCTCAGTAGCGTGCAATTTCCTAAAAACAGCAGGTCCGCCGCAACTACACTCTCAGTACCTCCCTGGGCTGAGGTCGAAGCTCAAAGGTGTCGTCCTAGACAATCTGTGGAGTAATGTGCTGTGGGCAACCCTCTATTCCCGTTGGACGCAGGTCCCCGGGCACCCACCAAGCCCCTATTTCCGTTACACGTGCAGGCGTGTTGTGTAGAGGCAAATAAATCACTCGTCTCTCAGTAGGGCACAAGCAAAATGTATCTGTGGAGTAGAATAAGGCAGCGCAGTGTGGAGGATCGTGGGGCCCGTTCAGCACAGGCCCTCATGCCAGGCGAGGAGAAACCACACAACCGTACTTGGCCCGCACCTGCAGACCACGGAGCAGCAAGCGCACGCCAAGTATCTGTGCTCCGCCCAAATACAAGCGTGATGAGTCGATGCAGCGATGAAACACACCCCCAGCAGCCCACGAGCAGAAGGTATGACCTCGATGAGATGAGGCAGTGCAGAGTAAACAGCCGGTAGGTCCGCTCAGGTGGAGAACAACTCTAGGCGGGAGGCAGCCGTCAGCATGCTGGTGACCCCCCTCACTGGTAGGCCTCAGTTCAGGAAGAGCAGACTAGGCAGGCGCACGTGGGGGACAGAGGTGTAGGTGCCGCGGCCATTTTGATGGACTAATAATTTGCACATAAAAAATAAACTAGAAACAGCATCAAATACTGCTTCCACTGTGGCAGAGATATCTGTCTTCTGTGTATTCTGTGCTTTTAATTGGCACATACATGATGTGCACCTGCAAAGAAGAAGATGTTCTGAGTTAGAATCTGAAGTAATGGACTACTCTAGGAGATCCCTTCAAGGACAGACTGTAAAAGCAGAGGTCTACTAATTCAGTTCTATAAAAAGATGTGTTGCAAAAGCCAACATATATCCCAATGTCCCCCACATTATTGAGAGGGCAGGGGAGTGCCCTCTAGAGATTCTCCTCTTAAGGACTGCATTGAGGTGAGATTCTGTCATGTGAGCAAACACACAGTGATACTGTAAACAACCCTTTTGCAAATCAGTAACACTCAAACTAATTTTCAATGTGCCATTCAGTCACTTGGATGATCTAGTGGGGTGCATAGTGGAGGTACGGTGAGTGTATGGAGCCCACTCAGCATACCACGCGAGGCAGGGGGTGGAGGGCTAACCTCTTCAGTGCCCATGACGAGATAGTCTCGTCATGGAGCACGGTTGCGCTGTGCCCATGACGAGACTATCTCGTCATGAACCCCACCCACTAGTGCAACGCCCGGCACAGGAGGGGGAAAGGGCGTGGCAATGAAGGGGCTAAACTTTCGTTACACCACTGATGGAAACATGAAGGTTGTGAAAAGTTTCCTTGGTAGAGGAAGTATGGGGTATTTTCTGGAAAACTGCAAGAGTGAATATCCGGATCAAACCTTAGGAATAAAAGAGGATACTGTTCTTAGCACCATCTTTTCAGAATGAATAACTAATTATTGATTCTTTGACAGGCACCGATCCTTATAAAAGTTGTGATATCATTGTGGCGGACTGTTTTTCGTAACAAAAGGACAGGAGTTTGACCAACAAATAAACCAGGTTCAAACTGCAATACTACTGGAGAGAAAAACTCTAGCTGGAAATGTAATCACAGACTTCCATTAAAGATATTCTTTACTGCCTCATTCTTCAAGGAAAAAAGGTTCTTCTGACAAAAGCAAAGTCTTTTACTATTAAACCTATGCCATCTGGAGTCTTTTTTGGCTCCACCCATCACAGTCATGGTTGCTTCTGACAAGCTTGGATGTGCATACATTAGGTTTTCAGGAGGAAGCTCAGCATTTAAGGATAAAGCGATTTTTCCTACTGACTGACTGAACTAGGATATCTGACACCTGAGAAAAAGCAGGAATTTGTCGCTCGACAGCAGGACTAGATTAAAATGTCAAATATAAAGTGCAGTGCAGCTAGGGTACTTTGAAAGTGGCTGATGCAAACAGTTGTCATAAACTGCAGTAAGTGGCAAGTGAACTGAGTGAGCCCAACTTTCTCTAGGAAAAACAAGGGCTGGAAAAACCAATAGGTCCGGCACTGGCTGCCAGCCATGTGGTTTTCTCAATACTTGCTGTGCTTTGTCTTGGTTTTTACAAACTTTCAGTTTGGCAAGCTGCCAGGCCCGCTGCAATCTAAAAAAATATTACCTAAAACAAAAATATGTTTTGGTCTTAAAATGCACACATTGCCATGGTAGTCCCAGGCACTGATGGGAACTATTGTAAGTGGGGATGTGCTCCTAGTGAAAGGGCAGAATGTTATCACTCACAGTACAGTTAGTAAATGGCTGAAGTGAACTGACCCTTTGACCCATGCTGTATGCTATAGTGGGTGGAAGAAAAACATGAATAGCACTATAACAGAGAGATGGACTCAGTCTGAATTTGACAATAAATAGGCCCAGGCACCAAAATAAAAGTGGCCCTCATTAGCAAACTAGAAACCATAAAATGTGACCCACATTTACAAAACAGGTCCGTTTGAACTGGAAAAGACACGCTGTATAGTTGTTTTGCATGGTATGAGGGACAACATGGACTTGTGTTTGCAGGCAATGCTTGTAGAATTATCAGGAAAATCAACAGTAAAAACCTTTCCACCGGATCATAAAACAAGTCCACAAACTGCTAAAAAAGGCCCACCCACTGACCTGTCAGAACAGCCATCTGGCACTTCCTGATAAAACCTCCAGCAGCGCAGAAGGAAGAGGCCACAGGCAGGGATTTCTGACGAGGTTTCTTTATTAAACAGCAGATATGGCATGATGCCTTTCGGCTTCTTAACGCCTTCTTCAGATGCTGCTGCTAAACTGAAGGTAAGTTCTGCCCAGCTTTAAATAGTTCTGCACCACTCCCCTGATAAGAAGTTGACGCCTCCCCCAACCATGTGATCATCTACCATGCTGTAGCTTCAATGCGTACTACAACTCCAGAAATCTTCATACCTGGGCGGGTGGGACGTGGGGGAACAAAAAGTTAAATCTTGATGTAATTGAAGCGTTGCAGTGTTGGGCGCACTATGTTCAGTTTGAATAAAGTCATGAAACCTCTCGAGTCCCCACACTATGTTCCAACCTGATGAGCGCAAGATCGCCGGGTCGTGGGCTGGTTGCAATGAATCAGTGACCTCTGTGGAGTCACAGACTGCCAGCTGGCAGCGTCCCTGGCTTATCCCGCACTCAGGAGGTGGGCTGCCGCATGTCAATACCTTGACCGAAGAAAAAGCTGCTTGCTCAGGAACCAGTAACGCAGGCAGCCAACTTGATGGGACGGGGCCCCTTGACGTGTCTTTGGTTGACACAAACATATCCAACAAAACCTTCAGCAGAGCAGAAGGAAGAGGCCACAGGCAGGGATTTCTGACGAGGTTTCTTTATTAAACAGCAGATATGGCATGATGCACTTTGGCTTCTTAATGCCTTCTTCAGATGCCGCTGCTAAACTGAAGGTAAGTTCTGCCCAGCTTTAAATAGTTCTGCACCACTAATATATATATATTACATACATAACCTTAGTAACATCAAAAGGTCTTGGATGAAGCCAGATCTAAAAGAATTGTGGCAAATTATTCATTTTATTACACCATTTTCAAATAAATTGGCTAGAAACCCCCTGGAGTCACAGGTGGCACTTAAGGAACTCTCCTGACATTTTTCAATACCTTCAAGGTGTGAGAAGTAAGTCCAGCCCTCTGCATGAGTGCTGAGAGGTTCACGACCATGTAAAGCTTGAAAACACGGTTATTTAGATTGGCCCCATGTCGAGCACTGTAATAATTAAGCAGAACTGTAGCACTTTTCGTACAGCATTCCTGTTTTTTCCGCATTTACTATTATGCATTTTAATTTGAAATGTAACATCTCTAGATAACTCACAAGTCTTGCTAAAATTTCTATAAATTTTGCAATGTAGAACTAACATTTGGAGGTGTACTTAAAATTAGAAAGGAGGATAATCTAAAATATAATTCAATTCATTAAAATACCATTCTAATTTTTGTTATGCACGACGAACCTAAAAATATACTACATTAAAAGAAGTGCCATCTGTCTGTGTCTTTTACCAACAACATGATTTTTAATAGTTCGCTCTAAGTAAAACAGCACAACAGTGTTTTGAACTATTTTCATGCTATATTGATTTGACATTCTGACCTCTTATTGCAGGTTCTACTATCAAAACTGTATGGACCGGAAGCAAAGTTCACTTTCACATCTCACTCAGCAGGAGAGCATACCATCTGCATGCAATCTAACTCAACCAGACTCATGGTGTTCGGAGGAAGCAGACTGGTATGTACAAGTGTCAGTTTAGTTGAACAAACGCAAAGGTGAAAAGTTGGTGTATAAATGAAAGGATGAACGAGAAGCGAACCAGAGGACTTTTTAATTGCAGGCCTGAACAGTGGATCACTATATGGCAGATAGGTCTGTACAGCTTTGTAGCATTGTAGGAACCTGTGGGCATGGAACAGTATGCGTGTGTTGGACCTGACATCCTTGGTGTGACTTTCTTCAACTATTTGTCTTCAACCCTCCTGTTATTGATAACTTTGTTTTTGTTGGCCTCAGGACTCTGCACACTTTACCACTTCTAACTGGTGCTAAAGTGCTTGTGCTCTCTCCTTAAAACATGGTAACATTGGCTTCCACCCAATTGACACCTTAAATGTACTGGAAAATCCCAAGTGAAGTGGTGCTACATGCACCCAGGGCCTGGAAATCAAATGCTACATGTGGGCCTGCAGCACTGATTGTGCTACCCACTTAATTAGCCCTTTAAACATGTCTCAGGCCTGCCATTGCCTCCCGTATTAGCAGTTTAAACTGCCATTTCGACCTAGCTAAATAAAGCTCTTGCCAGGCCTAAACCTTTCTTTTTGGTACATATAAGTCACCCCTAGGTAGGCCCTAAACAGCCCACAGGGCAGGGTGAAGTGAATAAAAAAAGTTGGACATTTACTTTTAACTATTACATGTCCAGGTATTGAAAAAGCCTTACATTTGTTTTTAAATACTGCAAGGCCTTCCTCTCCCACAGTATAACATTAGGTCACCTTATTACATTTAATAAGTGATAACGATCAATTGGGAGTAGGTCGGAAAGTCAAATTTTGTCTCTAAAGGATTGCAATAAAAGACCCTCTTTAATGGTAAAGTTTGATTTTAAGTCACAGTTCTGAAAATTCCACTTTTCGAAAGTTGGCATTTCCTTGTCTTAACCATTTAGTGTCTGCAGCCTGTATCCTGGGTCACATGACTAGGTGTAGCTGGCAGTTGGTGTTTTTGTATTACTCGTAGACATTTAGGCAAAGGAGGAATAGAGGTTGGCAGGATGGGCCATCTTTGACTTGATAGGGAGCAGAGCTGTCACCTACCACATGTGCGCACCACAAAGACTCTGCATAATCCCACTCGCAAAGGGCTTTACACTAGTCTTTTGTGACACCCAGACAAACTGGAACCAGGGTAATAAGGCAGGAAATTCCAGACACCTCTGAATGGGGAGGACTCTAGAAGCTTCTCTCAAATAATGGACCTTCAGACCCAGATCCTAAGATCACTTCTGAACCCGTGGAGTCTGCCAGGAATATGAACTGCCTAGTTGTGGAGTCTGCCCTGCTGACCTGCTTGCTGAATAAGAACTGCTTTGCTTCCCAAGGCTTCCTGTTGCTGTACCAAAACCCTTCTGTTGCTGTGACCTGCCCTGCTGAATGCAGCCTGCCTGTCTGGCCCCAGAAGTCCGGGAAATCTCCAATGGCCAGTTAGCTGGCCCCCTGTTCAAGCCAGAGGGACATAACAGGTTTCTTCAGCGTCAACGCTTCTCTACACATGTCAGCACAGCCTGACAAAGCCCGCCATCGACTCCGGCTCAGCGCGATACTGCTCATTGTCAACACTGACTCATCTCAGTACAAGTCCTTGCTTCTTCGACGTTGACCCAGCCCAACACCAACACCAGCCCAGCAAAAATTATCTCAGCCCCTGGGCCTCGTTTCGCAGCTCTTCTTTGGAGGTCATCGACTCTGCCGCTGTGTGATGCATCTCGACGCCTGACCTCGCATTGCAGATTCTCATCGATGGCTTCTCAATGCTGGCCCGTGTGTCTCGACACAAGGACCTTGCATCTTGACGCCCAGGCCACAAGGTACTTTTCAGTAGACTGTACTAAGTCCTGTGTCTGGCCCACGCTCCATCGCTGTCGGCCTGAACTTGTGACTTAGTCACGGTCTACGATGACCAGATAACCACGGTTGGTGCTTTTTCCTTCTTAGCGCTGTTTTGTTGTCAAATAGTTCATTAAATGTTATTCTTTTTTACTACATTGGTGTGGGATTTTTCTTGTGTTATATTTTCACTTTATTACTGCCTAAGTGCTGCATAAATACTTTACACATTTCCTCTAAGTTAAGCCTGACTGCTTTTTATGCCAAGCTACGAGAGGGTTAAGCACAGAGAAGAATTGTGGTTGCTGCTTGAGTAGGGTTTAAACTCCCGGGTTTAAACTCCCACAACCAGTAACGCAATTACCTACTGGGTGTTTCTTGGTGTTTCTTCAAGAGACTTTTAAGTTTGGCATTTAGGTACTTTCCTATACCACCATATGAATCTACCCAGCCAGTCCCGGCAACATCCTATTCTATCCTGGTATCAGAGACCAGCCAGCCTACAGTTACCATCCTATTCTAGTTTCAGGTACCAGCCAGCCTACAGTTAGCATCCTATCCTTGTGGCAGATGCCAGTTAGCCTAGAGTTACTGTCTTATCCTGGTGGCAGGTACCAGACAGCTTACAGTTACCAGTCAATCCTGGTGGCAGGTACCAGTCAACCTACAGTTAACTACTATGCTTGTAGCAGGTACCAGCCACCCTGCAGTTACTATCCTATGCTTGTAGCAGGTACCAGCCACCCTGCAGTTACTGTAACTGGTACCAGCCAGCCTACAGTTACTATCTTATGCTAGTAGCAGGTATCAACCAAATCACAAAGAAGAGACAAGGGAATGAGTCTTCCCTGACCCACTTCCAAGATATGTGGAGTAGTGTGGCTCACTGGTTAGAGGCGGCAGACCCGTAAGCAGAGAACGGCCAGGGACCAGGGTTCAATTCCCGACGCGGCAGGGTCGTGGACCAGGGTCAAAACGGACTTGATAATTCTCGCCTCAGTGCCTACTCTAACCAGGAACACACTTGGCAACTCTGGGCATTAAGCTTGCCTCATCTCTACAACAGCCCTCCACAAATGCCGGGGATGCCTGGTTTCACCTTGGAGATACCCAGAAAGGGACCATCTCACAGGGAAAACCAGGATGGGTTCCCCAGCGGTCTTCAGCGCCAGGATACTCCATGGAGTCGCAGTGTGCTTTACAAGTACACTTACATTTACTCCAGTGAGAAGAACTAGCTAAAAATACGTTAAGAGGCTATGAGCTGGTTTGGAGGGTCTGATCAAGCCCCCTATATAATTAATGCCTGATTAGTGCAACAAGAGCCCACAACGGGGGGATTTTTGTTTTGATTTTCTTAATACTGCCCTCATACACTATGCAGTGTCATGCTTCATCATAGTGCCGCATCAAACGTCCAGGTGCAGACCAACACCTTGGACGGAGTGCAAGATATTTCTTAGGAGAAGTAAAGTGGTGAGGCAGAAAAGTAAATGGTAAGTGAGAAGATAAATATAAAAGAAAAATATTCCCTCAAGAAGGAATCTTAAAGTGCAGACAAGTGAGAATAAAACTGTCTAAGGAGATATCAACAGTTACCTTTATTCCTGGTTCCCCTTGGCAGGGGTTAAAAATCAACATTGGGATACATAGGGAAGGTAAATGTCCCTATATCCCTGCTGCAAAAACCAACATTTTTCGGCCTATTGCTAATGCCCCCATGAGTCAATACAGCCTTCGTCAGGGTGTAGATCCCTTTATTATTGGGGTCTTCACCCCAGATAGGGTGTCAAGGACATGAAAACAGGAGATTCTGCAATTCACCTTCTAGACATTCCATAGAGGTGACATTTTCCGAGTTTCAAAGCATTTCTCTGAACCGGGGACCATCAGGGAATTGTGATCTTGTCGTCACACATACTCCAAAGATCAATGTTCATCCTTGTTCCCAGTATAGATCCACCGATGATGCAGTTTTGGACTCTTGTTGCACTAATCAGGCATTAATTATATAGGGGGCTCGATCCGACCCTCCAAACCAACTCATAGCCTTTTAACGTATATTTTGAGTTAGTCCTTCTCTCTGGAGTGAGTTACAGTAGCAGGTATCAGCCAGCCTACAGTTACTATCCTATCTTAGCGGCAGGTATTTGTCAGCCTACAGTTGTCATAATATCCTGGCATCTCATATGATCCAGCCAGCCTCATACGCTTACCTGAACGCATACGCAAACAAATGATGGACGGAATGCTGAATAAATCATACATTCACCCCCAGTCAAGAGATCTGGGTTAAATCCATCGTTCTTTTGCTCACCATGCCACCCCAGTTTAGACCCAGCCATATGCAAATCAGTCTTGACCCTGTGCATCATGGGAAAAGTGCAGACCGACTGTCAAGCCAGGTCCTCCCTGGACCAGAAACAAGCATCCTGGTTCCGGTTTCTGGGTATTACCCTTCATCAGCCAGGCTAGCTTGAATCCAGTGGCACAGTGAGCAAGGGACCCACGTCTGGGCAACGTCTACAGCATCTCCACCCTGCAGAAGTTCTCTATGTTGTGAATGTGGAGGAATCCATCATGCCAACTAACATAGACAAAGGATCACTAAGCTGTGCATGAATTCCAAGAATGGATCAATGGCCCATAACTTTGAAGGTAAGTTTTCAGAATTGCTACTCCTTCAAGCTACATGAAAGTGACTCTATTAAAAGGATACACAACTCAGTCTGCAGGGGGTTTTAAGTCATATTCAAAACACCTTGCTTTGGAGTACAATAGGCATCTGCGGTGGCCTGGGTTGAATAATAGAGGGGTACTGGAATTTCATCACATTCAGGACGAAGGCTATGTCAAATCCTTCGGTGATTTTGGATTCAGATAAAATCACTTTGTGACATTTCAAAATTCTTAAGTCTAATGGGAGTCCTATAAACTCTGTCTCAGGAATTGAGTTGGCGGACTTTGGGAAAAAGATTTCATTGACATGCTATTATTCGGTAGACAAAATAAATATTTATTCTCATGTATACAAAGCATTACCTACAATTTTTCAAAAGAGAGTATTCCAAATATTTAGACTGAAAAAGGTAACTGAAGATAAACCTCAGTACATGTGAAGGGAAGGAAAATCTCCAAAGGAAATACAGATTTTCTCAGTGGACACCTATTATTAGAATGCATCGGTATGCTACGAAAAGCAAACATTTGGGTCTGTTTGATAAAAGGCTCTGTTGTTATTGTGGATTAGATAAAGTTTAGTAAAACCACGTGCCTTTAGAATGCAATATAATGCATTTTGGATGGGACAAAACGTGTGGCATACTACTTGCTTCCGATTTGCTATAATATTGCATACATACATTGTAATTTAACTTGTTTGATTTTACGGTCAATGTTTACAAATGTTTAAAATGTGTTAATAAGACCAATGTTAGCATGGTATTGTGGAGTAGTGTGCTCTATGTAACTTTAATTTAAAGAGTTATGAGAAATGTAAATAACTCAATTGTCTTAAATTTACAAGTTCTTACTCTCTTTAACTGTCCCTCCTAAAACAAATAACCTTCAATTATATTCACAGCGCATTCACCTGGACATTCAGATTGGGAAGCATCTTCTCGATGAAACCGTCGACCTAGCCAAAGACAAAGTAAATGAAGTTACTTTAAGACTTGAACATCTATCTGAACAAGTTCACCAGATTATAAAGGAACAAAACCATCAAAGGGTGAGTTTTCTTTTAAGGTGTATCCATAATAATATCACAGTAAAATCTATATAAACAACTATACATCTTGGGTCTTATTTATAAGCATTGCAATTTAGCACTGCCTGGGTAGTTCTTTAAAATCGTTAGTAAATTGCTGCTGTCCTTTGTGTCATGCAAACACTCGTGCAAAGCTTGAGTAAAATAAGGGGCCTCAGTAGATAGGCAAAGAGTAAACTGCTTGTTCAGAGATTATATAAAGTTGATCAGGCTTTTTCTATGGCTTTTTCTATATTTCAAATCACCTCTAAGCAGCTCAATCAATCAGTCAATCAGGGAATTGTAAGCGCGCTACTCACCCGTGAGGGTCTCAAGGCGATGAGGGGTGCCAGGTCTTGAGAGTCTTCCAGAAGGTGTTCAGGGAGGGGGCGCGTCTGATGTCTGCCGGTAGCTCGTTCCAGGTTTTGGGTGCAATGTGAGAGAACGATCTTCCGCCTGCTCTGGCTCTGTGGATGCGCGGGGGTTTCAGCTAGTGCGAGGTTGGCAGATCCGAGGTCTCTTTTGGGTACGTGGAAGTTTATTCTGTCGTTGAGGTATTTGGGTCCGTTGTTGTGTAGCCATTTGTAGGCGTGAGTGAGGATTTTGAAGATGATTCTCTTCTCCACGGGGAGGCAGTGGAGTCTCCTCAGGTGTTGGTTGATGTGTTCGTGCCAGGGGATGCCGAGGACGAGTCTAGCCACGGTGTTCTGTATTGTCTGTAGTTTGCGGAGCAGGGACTTGTTGATGCCGGCGTAGAGAGCGTTTCCATAGTCCAGTTTGCTGGTGATGAGTACGTGAGTGACTGTCTTCCTTGACTCTGGGTGGATCCATTTGAAGGTCTTTCGAAGGATGCGGAGGGTGTTGAAGCAGCTGGAGGTGATGGCGTTGACCTGTCGGTTCATGGCGAGTGATGAGTCGAGTATGATGCCGAGGCTTTTTTGCATGGTCTGAGGGGGTAGGTGGGCTTCCGAGGGCGGTGGGCCACCAGGTGTTGTCCCATGCTGAAGGGGTGGTTCCAAGGACGAGGACTTCTGTCTTTTCGGTCTTGAGTTTTAGGCAGCTGTTGGTCATCCAGACTGCGACGTCTTGCATTCCTCTCTGGAAGTTGAGTTTTGCGGTGGCGGGGTCTCTGGTGAGAGAGAGGATGAGCTGGGTGTTGTCAACATAGGATACGATGTTGAGGCTGTGTTGTCAGACGATGGCTGCGAGGGGGCCCATGTAGATGTTGAAGAGGGTCGGGCTTGGTGATGACCCCTGTGGGCCTCCGCAGGGGATTTCTGTGGGGGCGGAGAGGAAGGGTGGTAGTCTGATCCTTTGGCTTCTTCCGGTGAGGAGCGATTGCATCCATTCCGGGGCAGTTCCTTGTATGCCGGCGTCGTGTAGTCTGTTGACTAGTGTGCGGTGAGAGACGGTGTTGAAGGCTGCAGACAAGTCGAGGAGGATGAGGGCCGTGGAGTGGCCTTGGTCCAGAAGGGTGTGGATGTTATCTGTGGGGGCAAGTAGGGCGGTCTTGGTGCTGTGATTGCTTCGGAATCCGGATTCGGATGGGTCGAGGATGGCATTCTCTTCGATGAATCATGTCAGTTCCCTGTTGACTGCTTTCTCTGCCACCTTGGCTGCGAAGGGGAGGAGCGAGATGGGTCAGTAGTTCTTGAGGTCGGTGGGGTCGGCTGTGGGCTTTTTGAGCAGGGCCCTGACTTCTGCGCGCTTCCAGTCGTCTGGGAATGTGCCTGTTGTGAAGGTGGTGTTGATGGTCCGTTGCAGTTCAGGTTTGATGGTGTCCGCGGCCCTGTGGTAGATGTGCGGGGGGCAGGGGGCAGTGGGGACCCCCGAGTGGATGCCTTTCATGGTTGTGAGGTGTCCTCGGTTGTGATCGGTGTCCAGTTGGAGATGGTGGGCTGGCTGGTGTCTCTGGGGGGGCGGCAGTCGCGTCTTGTGGGTGGACGACAAAGTTGTCGTAGAGTGTCCTGATCTTGAGGTGGAAGTAGGTTCCAAGCATGTCGCAGAGGTTTTGGGACAGGGTGATGTCTGTGGCTTCGCTGCATGGGTTGGTGAATTCCTGAATTACAATGAAGAGTTCCTTGGAGTTGGTGGGCTTGGCGAGGATTTTGTTGTGGATGAAGTTCCTTTTGGGTGTTCTGATTTGGTTGTGGTAGTCCGTCATGGCGTCCTTGTAGGTGGAGTAGTTATCGGTTGTCTTGGTGTTCCTCCAGTTTTTCTCCAGGCGTCTGCAGGTGCGCCTGGCTTCTTGGAGATCGGTGGTGAACCTGGCTGCTTTCCTTAGGCACTGTTTGCCGGGGGTTGTGTTGCGGAGCGAGCTCGTTCACGTAGTTGGGGATCCAAGTGTGGAGTCCTCTCGCTGCGATGTTCGTGTCAGATGCCCAGGTCGGGTTGTCTCGGATGAGGGTGGAGTTCAGTTGCTTGTCGGTGACCTAGCTCCAGTTCCTTTGTGGTGGGCGGGGGGGTGGTTTTGGTGCCTTGGGTTTGTTGACGGTGAAGTGAACGCAGTGGTGTCGGTCCATGGTGGTTGCGTTGTGTGGCTGAAGTGAACACTGTTAACTGCAGTGAAGATGGGGTCGAGGGTGTCTCCTGCTCTGTGTGTAGGTGTGGTGACGAGTTGGTTGAGTCAGAAGTTGGTGAGGTTGTCCTGGAGGATGGTGGAGTTGAGGTCGCTGGGGTTGTGGAGGTGGAATTTGAGGTCTCCAATGAGTATGTAGTTCATTGAGGCGATGGCGTGGGGTGCTATGAAGTCTGTGATGGTGGTGGCGAAGGGTGTCTGGGCGCAGGGGGGTCTGTAGATGAGGGTTCCTTGCAGTGTGGTGTTCGGGCTGGTCTGGATCTGGAAGTGCAGGTGTTCGGCGGAGGGGAAGGTTTCGCTGGAGGTGGTGAGGCGGAGGGTGCTCTTGTGTGCGATGGCGAGGCCCCCTCCCGGCTGTTTGGGGCAGTCCTTCCTCTGGATCTTGTGTCCATTCGGGATGGCAGTGTTGATGTCGGGGGCGGAGGCGGCGTTGGTCCAGGTCTCCATGAAGAAGGCAATGTTGGACGAGAGAGAGTCGAGTAGGTTCCAGATTTCTATTGCGTGTTTGTGTACGCAGCGCACGTTGAGGAGGATGCATCTTAGGGTGTCGTTGGTGCAGGTGTTAGCGGTGTCATAGGTCTGGTGGTGGTGAAGATCTGACGGCAGTGGAGCCAGGAGAACTGGCCGTGGGTCGAGTTTGGCGAGGCCTGTTGGCAGTATCTGAGTCTTCAGGGGTTGAGTGCAAGGAGGGCGGCGGAGTTGTAGCGGTGGAGGGTTGTGGATCCAGGGTTCCTGGCGATGGTCGGGTCGCGGACGGGCGCAGATGGGCTTGCTTTAGGTGCACCTTTGGCGCGCCAGCAGCGCGATCGCGCAGCGGCCACCATTAAGTAGGGGAGGGGGCGTGACTAGAGGTAGGGAGGTGGGAGCGGGGTGTGTCGGGGGAGGGGCTGCAGGGGCAGCAGCGGTGGGAAAACCGACTGGGTGCCGGTTGAACTAATTAAATAAAAAAATCAGGAGGAACTGAATTATATAAAATAATCAGGAGGAACTAAATTAAAGCCTTGGAAACACTGTACTTTTTTATTCACGGACTCCCGGTGCCTTCCTACTCCCGACGATCTGGCACGTTTGAACCCTGCGGGCTTGTGTGTCGCTGTGTTCCTGGTCGGGCCTGCAGGCAGTGGTCACCAGGCTGCTGGAGGTGCCTTGTGATCGCTGCCCCAGGGCATGCTGTGTGGGGGTCGCGGTGGCTGCCGGACCTCGTCTTGGGATCGAGTGCTGGGCTTTAGTCTGCTCCGGACGTGCCTCCTGTTTGGAAAGGGACATTACCCACGTTGAGGGTGGTGCCGGGGCTCCGTTTCTTAGCCCCGCCTCTGCCTTGTCTGTGCATCCTGTGGAGCCTGCACCCCCTTCTATTGACGGCGGGCGGCCGGGTGTGGCCTCGGCTGGGCTGGCTTGTGGTACCGGTTGGCGTCTCCTGGGGCAATGGACACAGACTGCGGTGTTGCTGGTGTGGTGACCCTGGAGCCCAGATTCACATCAGCCTTGGCTTCTGGACCTCGTGGTGCCCTCTGCTATTGCCGGTAAGCTGTTGTGTGCTGCCGCAGCTGGGCCTACAGTTTCTTAAGCACAGATGAATTGCAAAACCCAAGAAGGGGTTTGCAGACAACCATTAGGGAGGTGAGAAATACACTGCCGCACAAGAGGATTGAAAACACCACCACATAAACTTGGGGCCGCGCTATACAAACAGACCTTCATGCTGCCCAGAGGTCCACTGCTGCTGCTGGGGACACCAAGTCCCAGGATTCCTTGCTCCTCAGGAGGGAGGAGTGTGTCTCTCGCGGCGCGCTGAAAAAGCGCCGATCTTCACCGCAGCACGGGATGCGCGCGGGCCAAGCCCAGGCCAAGGGCGGGCCCATCCCGTGCCCGTCCTCACCAGGAAGAGGCAGGGCAGGGCCATCCCTCTAACATTTACCTGCCGGACTGGGTTCTTCAACTCTTACAACTAAAAAGGTACTGTGTTATGCATAACTGATTCCCTCTGGAATTAGTATCTTATTGGTATATTTGAACTGAGGAGATTTGTGGAGGCGAAACTGCCTTAAGGGGACACTTAATCCTGCATATTGTAGCTTGTATATTCCAGGCGAATATCGTAAAATATTGCTTTGTATTATCTACTTACTAAATCTAGATAATAGGATGGGGACAAGGAAATCAATGGAACGAAAGGGGGCTAGTAATGGCTTACAGGGGGGAACAGGGAAGGGGAAGAAAGCTAAGAGATCACATAAACGTGCTATCAAGAGCTGCGTGATGGACAGGATTAATACCATTATTCACGAGTGTGAAGATATTTTAGTTGCAGATAAATCAACACCTAACACTAACATGCAGCTACCATCCCAGAGCTCCAGCACACCACTCATTCCCTTAATGTTCCAAAGGAAGGCAAAGACAAATGTATTGGAGAATAGCGAAGATTTATCGCAAGAGCTTACAGAGGCACAAACAACAGATCAGGCCAACCAAGCCACACCTTCCCAGCTCTTAAATTCGCCACCGATAATTAGTCCATCATGCCCCCTCATTCACTGTACGTACAGCTTCGCAGTTTTGGCAGATATCACAGATACATCAGTGGCCCAGAACATACCATCGCCTTCCCTGCCCCAAACTGTAAATAGTGAGGAGGCCCAGAATACACAATCGCCATCCCTGCCCCAAACTGTAAATAGTGAGGAGGCGGATTTATCCGTACAAGGATTATATCAGCTTGTGGCCTCCCTCAGACAAGACATAGGCACAATGAGACTTAAGATTAATGAATGTATTGATACTGTAAAAATTCTGCCCTCGATTAACATTCCCCTTAAGCACAAGCAGCCTCAATGTCCCGGGGCAGGTGAATGCCTATACATCAAGCAAACCCATCCCCCTGCTCATACCGGGATAAACCAAATGGAAGGCCAATCTCATGTATTTTCATCAATAAGGCATGTTATAGCGCCTTCATTGCCCTCATTGCCATCTTCAGGACAGCTTAAATCTATAAAATCTTGTCGCCTGAATGTAACCCCTATCCCGACCATTGCAAATGGCACCACCCTCACTAGCATATCAACATCAACGCACCAACTGGCCGCAAATCCACCGAATAGGAATTATCAACCAAATAGGAACTATCCCCGGCAAATTTCTCACCTGGAAGGGAAAAAAGTTTTTATGGCCAATGTTCCCAAATTAGGTGCTGCAGTTGGCCATGAAAGTCAGGATTCACTAATTAATAAATCCATACACTGGATCCGCCATGTCAGTGGATGCCACACACGGCATCCACGCAGTCATTAGATCACATTGAGCTTATTCTGGCCAACACTAATCTGGCAGAAGAACTGGCTCTACTTGAATTTCGGACTTGCTCCCCTGACTCATCAATAATACAGCTCAGGCGGTCTCCAGTGGCTTTTCCACCTGAAGGATTAAGCAACAATCATCAGATAGGGATCTTAAGAGACTCATCTTCCCTTGAATTCAACGATTGACTACGAAATGAGAATCACCTAGTACAGCTATCACGGGTCCCCTCTCCAACCACTTTTCACAATTGCCCAAATGATATAACCGAACTGAATGCACCTACTACAGTTTCTACCCAAGCTTTGCCCTCCCAGCGTCAGTTAAAACTCATCCCATGGAATGTCGTTGGCCTTAACAGCAAACTGTTATTACCCCATTGGAATGACCAATTTGAGGGCTATGACATCTGTGCTTTTCAAGAAAAATGGAGCCTTGACCCTCTATATAAATTGGGCTACAGCTGCTACCATATACCAGCCACTACCACAGGGAAGGGTCGCCGCTCGGGAGGGCTAATTATATGGGTCAATATTGCCCTTAATTGCAGAATTTCTAACCACCAAATTCTGAGCCCAGATATCCTGAGAATAACTATTAAGGGCCAAGGTTGGGGGGAAACGTTGGATTTGTTTAATGTTTACATAAGGGGAACAGCAGGAGGCAAAGCTTCACCTACCATTACTTTACTCGAACAAGGTCTATCAAATTGTTCGCCCCATTCTAAAGTAGTAGTTGCAGGGGACTTTAACTGCACCTTCGAGCCTCTTAGCTCTGATGATATAACAGGAATAGAGGAGGAAGACAGCACATGGGGCGTTCCATCATTAACTATACCCCCGGTAAGAAGATGGTCACAGATGGCCATCCAATTAAATGCACTTGCTATTGAATATGGTCTAAGGGCAGTCAATAGTAGAACTAGATCAGATGCCCGGGGAACTTCTACTTATAATAGAATCACATGCCCATCTCGTATCGATTATATTTTAGTAGACATTAGATTTTGGGATCATGTCTTAGACATGGAAGTAGGGACTACAACTGACAGTGACCATAATCCTCTCTGTTTGTCACTCAGGTCTCCATGGGCACCTACTTGCCCTATATCAACTAATAATACGCTTCTCGTAACAAAAGAGGTGATACCCTCAAACTCCAATAGAACCCTAAAATGGCACAGGGTTGCCCTAAAAGAAGCAAAATTAGAGGCCATTAAGCAAATACTGATAAAAATACCAGTGAGCTAAGAGAAGGATTAGCAGTATGCCCTGCTCACCCCCTTAGGATACATAAGCGTACTATTGAACAGATTCGTATCCATTTCCAAGCACCAAGTATGCTTGCTAAAGCTGCAGTAGCACCCAGGAGAGGCCAAACATGGTTTAATAAAGAGTGCAGACATAAGAGGAAGGACCTGGCAATAGCCATTAGAGCTAGGAATAGCGCAGCTATAAAAACTGCTAGGAAAGCGTAAAGAGAGGCCCAGCACCAAGCAAAGCTGGATTGGGATGAAACTCGATGGCAAGATCTCAAAAACGTGAGCTCTACAAGAGATACAAATCTCTTTTGGTCACTATTTAGGCTTTCAAATAAGGGAGATCTTGACCAAATTCCCAATCATATTCCACCACAGGTCTGGCACGACCATTTTGGTGATTTATACTCTGGGTCTACTGACGTAATTGTTGAAGGGCATTCTGACCATCTCCCACCAAATCTAGAGAATAGCGATAGCGACCCATTTACGCTACAAGAAGTTAAGTCTGCAATAAACAAAATAGTCCCTGCTAAAGCCCGGGCCCTGATGGTCTTCCCGGGGACTTGTTCCTCGTCGAACGGGACAAATGGGCGTAGTATGTCCTCCTTCTCATTAATTTTATCTCCAGAGGGTGCCCAGTCCCAGAATCGTGGAAGGGCGCAGAGGTAGTCCATATCTATAAGAAGGGAGTTAGAGAGGACCCATCCAACTATAGGCCAATAAGCCTCATAGACACAATGCAGAAGGTAGTTGGGAGGGTTATACTACAGAGAGTACAGTCTTGGGCTGAGGAGGGGGATATTCTTTCTCAATATCAGGCGGGCATTCGAAGTAATACGGGAACGATTGACCAGGTTTTTAGACTGTTTCTGATTTACTGGAAGGTGGTGGTGATCGGCAAGGGCAGTCTTTACCTTGCCTTTATCGACCTAAAGACTGCTTTTGACCTGGTCCCTAGGAATAAGTTATGGGAAACCTTGCGATCTATGGGTGTCCCTCTACTGATCCTTAACCTTCTAGTAAGGCTCCACGAGGGCAATTATGCCCAGATTAGATGGGGGTCTCAGGGACAACTCAATGACAAGCTTCCAGTAAACAGGGGAGTACGGCAGGGCTGTGTGATGGCACCCACCGTGTTCTCATTATATGTGAACGGGGTGGTCAGCTTTCTGCAAGAAACACCAGCTGATGCCCCGGCCCTGGCAGGTAACAAGGTTCCGACTGTCCTGTTTGCTGATGACACGTTGCTGATCTCAAAGACCCCAGTAGGTTTACAAAAACTCCTCAACAGGTTTCAATTATTCTGTAACAATCAGGGGTTGGTCATAAACACAAACAAAAATAAATTCATGACATTCAATCCCCCAAAAAGATTCAGGAGCAATATCACCTTAAACGGGACGCATCTAGAGAGGGTCACTACCTTTGACTATCTCGGGTTACTCCTGTCAGAAAAAATGCAGTGGAAACAGCATCTAGACAAGATGCTTCTGAACCACAAATGAGTTGCCGGGGTACTGAGCAAAGAACATCGCTCATCATCTAGTAGACCAATTGCCCCGGCACTCATTGTGTATGGTGCCAAGGCAGTCAACTCGGCTCTTTATGGAGACGAGTTATGGGGTTTCGATAACCTTGATGAGATCAGTAGATCGGAACATAAGTTCTTCAGGGACCTGGTCATGGTACCACAGGGTACCCCCCTAACACCCTTGATATATGACCTAGGTAGGCGTCACATCAAAGATCTGGCCAAGCTTCGCCCATTGTTATATTAGGCCCGCTTAAGAAGAACTCCTGAACTTGCAAATTATGCAGAGGCATTTGAAGAAGTAATGGGGTTAGACACCTGTAGGAGGATCAAATGGATCGTAAATGTCAAGGCACTGATGAAAACCCTTGGTCTCAAAGAGTGCTGGGACACTCAAAGTCCATCGAATAAAGTGGACCTTAAAAATATAACCGGGAGGGATAAGGCAGCTAGCAGGCAACAAGGAATTCAAGTAAATGCAGAGGGCGAGGGGGACACCAGGCAGGCTAAAACGGGAGCACCTCTGAGGCGGGAACGGGCTGCCGGCACAAACCCTTCTCAGGGGAGGACTCTGCACTGCGGCGATGCGTGGTTGATGCGGAGCTGCTGGGGAGAATGCTGGCCTATATCAGAGGTCAAGATCTCACATGCGCTCACCCGCAGCCATTAAGTAGGGGAGGGGGCGGGACTAGAGGTAGGGAGGCGGGAGCGGGGGCTGTGTTGGGAGGAGGGGCCGCAGGGGCAGCAGCGGCGGGAAAACCGGTGGGTTGCCGGTAGAACTAATTAAATTAAAAAATCAGGAGGAACTGAATTAAATTAAATAATCAAGATGAACTAAATAAAATAATCAGGAGCTCCAGTCTTATAATCTATTGCTTTATCGCTAATCCTTCTATTTAAGGTGAAAATTATTGAAAATGTATTTGAGCTGCAGCTTACAAACTGGTAGAATCCCTATTACCCTCTGTAATTTTATTGGTATAAATTGTTTTTGTGGTACTATAAGGGACTAATTTTTCCCTTAACATTTCATATGGACTCCATTTGATCAAGTAGAATCATGCAAGATCTATGATCAACATGTTATATGTGGCACTGCAGAGGTCAATCATGCCATATCATTCAACTTTCACATGCTTCAGCTTAGGGATCTGGGGAATGAAGTGTTGGCCACTAGTCTACAACTGACATGCTGTTAAATGAAAATACTTTTCCTGCACTATAGTCAGGTCCTGTCTTTCTAGTTTCAAAGGTTGGGTGTAGACATCTGAAAAAGTACCAGAAGAATTAGTGTGGTGAGTTTTTAGCACCTTTTGCATAAAAGCATGTAGTAAAGTTATGAGTGTGGAGCCTCCGCACTCAGGGCGGAATCTTTGCACTGAGAACTGCAGTGCCTCGTAACGTTACTACATGTAATTACTTTCGTGATTCAGGCCCTAAATTGCTGCAAAACGTTTATGCAATCCAGAAATCATAGGTAACTAACCTCTGTTTAACCAAATCTCTAAATACATTCCTACAACGACAATAGGCAGAAAATGTAGATACTTACTACTTTATAAAAAAACTGTTAATTTAGAAAAAAAATCTCTGTGTATATATAGAACAACCAGAGCATCACTTCACTAAATAAAACCATATTTACAACGAAAACAGCGTTTTAGTTACTATGATGTAGTGTTACTTCAGAGTTCAGGACCAAATTATACCAAAAGAAAACTGTCCAGCTGGGTCTTCAAATGGTTTCTGTAGCTACGTAACAACAGCCAAGTCCTTAAATCTGTGGATAAACAGCCTTGTGCTTGTGAGAATTTTAACTTTGGAACTTCAGGTTGAAGAAAATCTCAGATTCTGTGTCCCTTTCGGCATCTGAAGATGGTGCGCAGGTCAGCCACGTAGTGGGGAATCTTTAAGTGAATTACTTGTTAGGCCAGACCTCCAGTCTCTAGTTGAAACAGCTATAGTTTACCAATGTATGTAACTCCTTTGGGGGCGAGCTGCGAAATGGCCACTCCTTGAGAGGGCTCCGCTGGCCACCACACAATCCTGCAATATCCTTCCTCCAGAGCGCATTAGGGCACCCGTCTATGCATGCCAACTGTGGGCGAAGGTTTCAGGAACGAACTGAGCCCACTCTTAAGCCGCTCTTCACCCGGGAATGGGCAGAGTTGAGGTCGCTGACATCAGGCGGCAATTCCCAGCCACGCAGCCTACGTGAGACGCAGAGCTGCTCCGACGCTGTTGTAGCGGGTGCCGGGCCCTTGTCCACGCTGCACGGCTGCAGTCTGCTCAGCGACGTTGCCTGAACTCCGCTGAACCATGGCTGGACTAGGCGCATAGATTAATGATGATGGGAGATCAGGACTCCGATCGGGTCACTGGTGTGGGGGCCCGGATCGACCAGAACACTGAATGCGAGCCCGGGCGCAAAGGCTGCATCATTCCTGAGCACAGAGTTGGAACTGCTTCCATCCCCGTGGGCAAGAGACAACGATCAGATTTGCCTGGCTGGGGTGAGTTCCAAAATGCTTACTCCCCAAGTCACCTGCAAGCTGTGCTCGATCGTGTTGGGAGGAATGCGAGTGCGTTAACTATGGTGAAACAAACCTTTTAATCCAAAGCACAGCAGGTTATACTGGAGAAGGCTTTTCACTGCTCCTCGGCTGAAGTCAATTGGCAAAAATCCAAATAATCCCCAATGGAGCCAGATACCCCCCGCCGCTTGATCTAGAACACTTGAGGTGGGAACCTAGCTGCCTACAGTAATTTGGTGTTAAAATATATCATGGAGCGACTAAACTACTGGAAGGTAATGTGGGTAAGGCGATCCGGTCAGTGAAAATAGCGATGGACTTTTGGGGAACGCTGCCGCTGTTCGTAACTGGAAGGGTAGCCGTCCTGAAACTGGTAACGTTGCCACACCCACTATACTACTTCGGGACTCTCCCGTTGTGGATCCCGGGAGCGATGTTCAAAGAGCTTGACTCAATGGTCACGTCATTCCTTTGGGGTGCAGGACGAAGGAGAGTGGCATTGGCCTCACTGCGACGCCCCACAGCGGAGGGCGGGCTAGCAGTGCCTGATTTCGAGAGTTACTACTTAGCTGCACAACTATATTGGCTGATCCAGTGGTTGGAAGCGGATCGTAACCCGGAAAGGGAACAATGCCCAACTGCACCAGACACGGCAACTCTGGCGAAAATCCTGCTGCGAGTACGTCGGAATACATCCGAAGACACCTCCGAAACAAGGGTGTTGGTGCGCTGCTGGGCTAGATACTTGAGGAAAGTGGGCTCTGCGACCCCCTACTTCCCTAACATACCTATAACAATGATATGCTATCTTCCACAGGGTGAGCACTGGGCAGGGCTGGAGGACTGGATTGAGGCAGGACTAAGAGATGGGGGACCTGTACCAAGATTCCACGTTACTTAATTTGAAGAATTGCAAACTGCGTACTACTTGCCCGGGGGTCACTTCCTGAGGCATAGGGCTCTCACACGAAGGATTAGAACACACTGGAACGCTGGGGGTGCGGAACTGCGAGCACTGGTGGGATGCAGATATGTTGCGCTGCCAGCAGGAAGAATTAAGACGGTGTCCTGCCTCTATAAGGCAATACGGAGGGATATGCAAAAGCCATTAGAGCGCTTGCGATTACAATGGGAAGAAGACTTGGGTAAACATATACCAGAGGGAGAGTGGGATAAAATCCTAGAACGCACCCTGAAAGCGCCTAGAAATGCGAGATTTAAATTAATTAACTATTATGTGCTACATAGAGCGTATCTGATGCTGGCCCAAATTAGGAGGCATTTTGGTGTGGAAACGGCAGTTTGCCCGAGGTGCGGGGAAAGAGAGGTACACATACTCCATATGTTTTGGAACTGCCCCATATTGCAAGCCTTTTAGGAGGAGATACGGCAGGTGATAGGGGACCTTATTGACAAACAGCCTCATGCATCAACCCAAAATCCAGTCGGTAAAATACCGATTCGGTAATAGCTCCCGGTATTAAGTAAAAAATACCCAATCCCAATGCATCAACCCAAAAGCAGAAATCGCTATTTAAGGAATCCTTAAATAGCGATTCTTTAAATAGGGATTCCTTAAATACCGATTCCTTAAATAGCGATTGCATTTAAGGAATCCCAAAGTGAGATTCCTTAAATGCAATGCATCAAAGTTAAAAAATTAGCGATTTCGCTAATAGGGGGAGCAAATTACCATGAAGATGAACTGCATGGTAATTTGCAAAAACTTTGCAAAAATGCACTTTTGTGCATTTTTCAAAGTTTCATGTTGCGCACACACATGCCCTTAGAGCATGTGTGTGTGCAACATATGTGCACATATCATTTTCAGGGGTGCAACAGGGTGTCCTTTTGACACCCTGGCACCCTTGAAAGTGCTCCCGCTATTAGCAAATCGGTAATACCGAATCGCTAATACAGACTGGCTTTACATTCATTCCTATGGGCCTCCAAGCCCATAGGAATGAATGGGTAGGTATTCCTTATTACCGATTCTGTATTACCGATTCGGTAATAAGGAATATTAAGGAATCGCTATTTGAATAGCGATTCCTACATGCATAGCCTTTTGCTATTCCTTATTAGCGATTCCTTATTTTTCGCTAATAAGGAATCGCAAATGGCATTGTTGATGCATAGGCCCCAAAGAGCTTTCACAGGCCCCAGAGCACTTCTCTTTTAGGGTGGTTCCCCCATACGGCCAAAAATAAAGTGACAGGGAAGTTTCAGGACCTTGCCTATGTCTTGGCCAAGTGGGAGATAACCAGGAATTGGAAAGTGCCGGGAGGGCCGCGGATTATCACATGGAAAAAGAGCTTGAGAGGTGAGCAGGAGCGGAAGGCAGATTGTTACTCAGAGAGGCCAGCCGGGGAATAGACAAAATCAAGAGGGCTAAAGCATGGGAAAACCTAGTGTGTGAGTTGGTGATGAATGAGCAGGGTAGCAATAGTGGAGCGAGCACTCTGAGAGTGGAAGAGCCAGAACGAAAGGATGAACAGGAGGGACATTCAGCCTACCGACATCAGAAGGTATAGCACGATAACGCATAGAGTCTGAGAGACTGACACACGAGAACCCAGTAGCACGTAGAAACACTTGCCTATTTACATAAGCGCAACTCAAGAGGGGGGCAGGGGTTAGTTATGTTCCGAAGGGAATGTTGAAGGAAATGTACCAGAGAATGTACATGGCATGTCATGTACATGGGGCTCTAGATATGAGCCTCAGAATGAGCATGTATGTTGATATTGTTTAAAAGCCAATAAAATATGGTTAAAAAAAAGCATAATTAAAGACAAGAATGAAGATTTGGAAGCTTGTACACGCTGAAATAACCTACGCATCCTAGGAATTCCAGAGACTACATCCATCGCAAAGATGGAATACTTTGTTGAGGAACTAATGCATGAGTTGTGTGACCCTGACCTCTTCCCCCCTTTTCATAGTGGAACGCGCGCACCGCACCTTGGGGCCTAGACCTCCAGTGGCGCCACGCCTAGACCAATTCTGGCCTGCAAATTGAATTACAGAGACCGGGACACTATCCTTAGACTGGCAAGGGGGAAAGGAAGCATCAATCACAAGGGCTACAACATCTCCATCTACCCGGACTTCACACCTTCTGTTCAGGCCACCAGACGCGAGTTTCTGCAGGCAAAATAACGTTTGCGACATACGCAATGCTGTACCCAGCGAAGCTAAAAATGACCTATGAGGCGTTTGCACACCATTTCATGGACGCCAAATCTGCTTTGAAATTCGCCAAACACGTTTCTAGCTAAAAAAAACCAGCCAAATCACCTCCAAATGTCTCTAATAAAGCAGGACTGAGCGATAGTGAGTGAGCTAGGTCACATAATGTCAGGTACCGCTGTAATCGCCCGGAATGTAACTTGAACCTATGTTGGGATTTCGTACTGTACAGGAATAGCTAGCTAACATAAGGTTGAACATATCATTTATTTTGGGGCTAAAATGGGGCTCTTAATCGCTTTAATAGCCACCTTACCTTCAGTGGGGAAGTATGCCGGTAAACCATGCCCCCAGGGAGTTGTCCCAAGACCTGTCCCCTGGCACAAGTCCGGGACGATTTTCAAACTTGGTTGTTATGGGGTGGGATTTTCACTCAACCTAATTGGGGGTGGTGTGGGTGGGACGGGGAAGTTCAGCAGTTTGAGGGGACATCATCTTGGTTCATGTGTGTATTAACTGGAGCATCAGAATGTGACAAGAGAATAGCCTATTTCATAACTCTATCACAGATACAGTTTGGCGGGCTTCTCCGTGCACCCACCACACACCTATCAAAGCTACAAGAACTCACCACTCATTCATGCATGAATATATCTTAACTATCTGTTGATAATAGAATATAACCTTCTTACATGGAACATTAGGAGGTTAAACAACTTTTGCAAAACTCGACTAGTGCAGGCATACCTAACCAGGCACAATATAGACATTTGTTTCCTACAAGAAACCCATTTAAACAGTACTTAACATACTAGGCTACAAAACAGGCGCAGGAGCCTACTTACTCCGCTATTTACTCCAATTTTGCCAGAAGAGTATCCATTCTAATAAAGCGGGGATTGCATTGGACTTTATCCACATCACAGATTGATCCAGAATGTCGCTATGTTATTCCCCTATGGCCCTAATGTAGATTAGCCAGGATTCTTCAGGGATGTCTGGGCCAGGATTAAATCAGTGGGAATTAACAAAATTGTGTGGGGTGGGGACTTCAATGCCCTGGTTGACAACGCCAAAGATAGAAGGGGCGGGTCCCGGAAACTTCACCCACGGGCGAGAGTCGCTATCAATGAGGTAATTGTGGACGGTGGGCTCATAGATATATGGCGTCAATGAAACCCATCAGATTATGAAGGCACTTGCATCACCTCTCATCACAACTCCTGGTCACGACTGGATTTTTTCCTGGTGACGCCTGATATAGCAGCCTGGTCGAGTTTGGTATGCCATTTGCCTAGAACACTATCGGATCACTCACCGGTCTTGTTAAAATGGGCTGTGCCGATTGGCCCAACTAGATTGGCATGCTGGAGGTTACCACCACAGACGCTGCTAGACATGCAGTTTAGAGAAGAGATTAAAGGGGGACATTTCAGATTACTTTTCTACAAACTCAGGATCAGTGCAGACTCAGGATACTTTGTAGGAAGCATTCAAAGTGGTTAATAGGGGAAAATGCATTTCGAAGCAGGCTGGGGTGCTAAAATCGATCAGACTAACATTGAATAATTTGGAGACCAGCATTAAAGAACTTGAGTCACAGTATTATAACACAGGAAACACAGAGTCTTTAGGAGTCATCAGGGAAAAGATTTCGAAGTATAAGGAAGAGGCCAACAGGGAATTGAAATTCCTAGGGAAATATGCTTGCGCCCGCAGATACGGGGAGGGAGATAAACCGGGCAGGACCTTGGCCAACACACTCCGCACACCCACCACTGAGTTATTTATCTCTGAGATCCAGGATGATAATCGAGAAATGGTCAGAGGCCCAAAATCCTAGAACAATTTACACAGCACTATTCTACACTCTACACCTCAGCTTCTCATGCATCACAGGAGAGATTTCAAACATATGTAACTCATGTAATGTAACTGGTGCTATGTAAAGCGCTCTGATACCTGATTGGATTTCGGTCAAGTTTGCGCTATATAAAACTCTGCAAAAAAAGAAAAACACATATCTAGACACACTTGAATTGTTATAGTTGGGCAGGGGTCACAGAGCCTACCTGGATGAGCCATTCACGATAGAGGATGTCAAACAGGTCATAAACAGTATTCGATCCGGCAAGTCCCCCGGCTCTGATGGCTTGACAGCAGCATTTTACAAGTCCTATTCCGATCAACTAGCGCCTCAACTTCTGTCAGTTTATGAAGAGGCGCAAGAGCTTGGGATATTTCCTCCTACAATGAGGGAAGCCATAATTTTATCATTGCTAAAACCCAGGAAAGCCCCTAATGACAGAGACAACTACAGGCCTCTTTCGCTACTCAATATTGATACTAAAATAAATGCCAAGTTGTTTGGTAATAGACTACATCGACTTCTACCCCTGATCGCTAGACCGTACCAATCAGGCTTTATTCCAGGCAGCTCCATATCACATAATCTCCACACCTTTTTTTCGGTTCTACATTATCTAAACCTCTATACCTGGCACTGGTGGCACTTCTGGATGCTACCAAAGCATTTGACTCACTCGAGTGGGTTTTCTGTTTACTATCTTCACTAGGTTTGGCCTTAGCCCATCATTCATCAGAGAAATAAAACTACCTTGCCCACTATGAGACTCTGCCTGAACGGTCTAATCTCCCCCCGCTAACTATCACTAGAGGCATGAGGCAGGGATGCCCGCTATCTCCTCTACTGTTTGCCATAGCCATGGAGCCATTAGCGGCGGGGCTCCGGCAACACCATGCAGAAAGAGGTCTCGGCTTCACCAGCCAAGGTTTTATTGTTTCACTCTACGCGGTAGACATTACCCTATATATCAACAACCCGGAGGTCAATTTAAACCCAGTAATTTAGGAGATTCTAAAATTTGGCGGTCTATCTGGTATTCAAATCAATTGGTCAAAATCTGTGTTATTTCCATTGACAGATTCCACGCAGCCCCATAAACTAGATTATCCCCTTCAATGGGCAGAGGGCACTGTAAAATATCTGGCATTTTGTCTTAGCGCTAAGGTGCAAGAATTGTTGGATGAAAAGTATGGCAGGGGGGTGTCCTGGCCGGAGAGCAAAATGGAGATATGGTCCAGACTCCCCCTGCCATAGCAGGGAGCATACCAATTGCTAAAACGATGGTCCTTCCTAAATTTGTATCCTTATTCATTAATCTCCCCTTACCGCTCACTCAGGACTTTTTCAAGACCATGCGCTCCCTGTTGATTTTGCTGGTGTGGGCCGGTAAACAGGCAAGAGTATCTTGGGAGTTGTTGACCCTACCACTAGCTCAGCGCGGTCTGGGAGCGCCGGACATCCATCTCTATGCATATTGCGCTCAGGCGCTATTCCTTCATCACTGGGTTTTCCCTACACCGTTCCAGTCACATGTGGCGGTTGAGTTGGACAGAGCAGCCCCAATCCTACTTTCAGTCCGCGATATATAAGAGATTCTCGAGATCACGTGATGAGATAGACACCGCTGAAGCGCTGCGATGGAGTTGGGACAGTCTGAAGAAGAGGGCCGGTGTTGAGGTCCTGTTTGCCCCCTCAGTGCCGCAGGCATAAAAAAAAACAATTGCTGGTATTGGAGGACGGGGGGAATGTTATTCTGGCACAAAAGCTAGGCAGATTTAAATCCAGATGACACCTTTCTCGCTCCGACAGAGGAATTATCGGGTGTGACACCCTACTTTTCCGCTACCTTTTTATATCACCATATTAAAGCCACATGCCACCAACTTCACGCTACCTTCCCCAACCCACCACCCACTCTGCAGGCCCTAGAACAAATACTAACCAATCCATCTCCACGGTGACTCATAACTAGGTTATATAGCACAATGCAGACCAATAGTCCAATATTGAAGCCTAAGTCACTTCAGAGCTGGAATATAGAGCTAAATCCACCTATTTCAGAGGAACAGTAGAACATCTGCTGTAATCAGTCAAGGATGCTATCCCCGAATTACAAATTGCAGTTGATTCACTTTAAGTATCTGCACAGATACTATAGAACCCAAGCCCAACTACATTGCATGGGCTTCAGGCACACTTCAGAATGCTGGAGATGCAAAAAGGATCCAGCGACGTTCTTACATGTAGCCTGGTCTTGCCCTCCCATAGCGAGTTATTGGATAGAAATATTCAACATTATTGGGGATATACTTAGTGTACAGAAAACTCCCTTCCCATTGATTGGGCTTCTGGGCTTTGTGAAAGAGACTCCTGCAAGCATCAGGAAATGACATGGTATGTTATTATTACTAGCTAAACACAGGTTATCTATACATTGGAGGAAATCAAGTGCCCCTACAACTAAAAAATGGTTAAAAGATGTTGCATATTGTCAAGCCCAACCTTCCAAATTTTGGGAGCTCATGCCTACAGCGTCCAGGTCCAAAGATATTTGGGAGCCTGTTTTAGATAGGATTAGAACACATCAACAAGTTCAAGCAGAGACTGAATTGTCTGGGTCAGTAGTCACTTGCTATAAGCCCTCTCCACAGCAGCAGGGAATTGAGCCTGTAGTCTAGCTAAACCAAGTGGGTAAGTGGTTAGATAATAGTAATGTGTGGAGATCACGATAGGTTCGAAATGTGTGATTCCGGAATTATGATGTTCTACTGATTGTTTGTCGGGGTGATGTCCCAAGGGGGGGTACGTTATTGTTATGTTGGAAGCAACATGTGCACATTCTGAAGATGTATAAATGTTTCATCCTGTTACTGTATAACTTGAGAAATGCAAATATAGAAATTAATAGAGAGTTATGTAACTCCTTTATTATCAGGATATTATGGTTATTAGCCTCACCATAAAGGACAGCGTTCAGGAAAACTAGAAAAGACTGCAATTTATGTATATGAAAAGAGTTAATGAAGAACAGGACCTGGGATGACTAAAGCGGGTGCTAAGGGTGTCAGATCTTGGTATTTTTACATAATAGAGGTGTTAACTGGTCGCTCTGGCTGTGATAATTATATGTGTGACTAGAGACAGCTTGGAATACATGGCAAAACTAGATATTATACTGATGATGAGATGGAGGGGAAGAAGCCATCTAGATATGGTTACCTAATGAGTGAGGTGTCATCCTAAATACAATACAGACAAGACTGAGATAATGCTAATAGGCAAAGACAACCCTTTTGATCCAGTGAAATGGTGGCCAGAAGATATACCGGCCCGCCTAATACAGTGGACATTGTTAGGAATCTTGGGGTCACTCTTTCATTCCAACCACAACACAAGCCTTGGCAGTGGCATGGATGCGTTTCAATCTAATCAAATCACAAAAAAAATTCTTTGATCTCATCCACATCTATGCAAGGAAAGCGGCAGCAGTAGCTCCGATTCTATCTAGACTGGACTATTGTAATAGCATATATGCCGGGGCAAATAAGCAGGTGCCAAAAAAGTTACAGATGGTTCAACATGCGGCTGCTCGACTAGTTTTGAAATTGCTTGCTCACGCCTCGGCTGGAGTAGCCCTGAAAACCCTTCACTGGCTGCCGATCCATGAAAGAATTATATTCAAGCTCCTTTTAATTACTTTCAGAGCCTTTAGGAAATCAGGACCTTCATCCTTGACAGCTAGGTTTACACCCTATGTTCCTGCTAGAACATTCAGATCCTCCTCAGCTAATTTATTTAAACCCCCCCCTATTTAGACTCAAATCTAAAGGAGGAAAGTCTGTGGCAAGTCTAGGAACAAGAGCATGGAACCTTTTGCCTACACAGCTAAGACTCTTTGAGTCAGAGACACTTGTCAGGAAAGGGCATAAGACATGGATCTTTACAGCTCCCAATTCCCTCTGTCACTCCTTGGTGTAATCTATAACGGTTTGATTCTTCTGCTCACTCCCGCATAGCGCCAAGATGCTTCTTCTGGAGTGATAGTCTGCTTTATAAATGCATAAATCAAATCAAAGCTTTTATTATAATTTGGCATGATGAGTAACAGGTATTTTATTTTAATTTGTGATCAGTATTAGGCAGTTGTTTGAAGTTTGTGTTTGGTGCTTTGTCAGGCAGGCGCAAAGAATCAGTATATGAATGATTATGTAAGTTTTCACATACAGTTGAGTGTCATGTCCATTCAGTCCTATAACAACTTGTCCACATCTTGTAGGAGGTTATGTAATGACTGAACACATGCATAAAAAATGCAATATCCAGAGAAGAGTGTTATGAAACACGACAGGTCACTTCAGATGAAATCCATTTTGAATTACCTATACCGTGGGTCAGTGCTTAGTTTGTAAAACAATGAGTGCCAGTACCCAAAGCTCTGCTCCGACGGTGATATTAAATTCAGCACACTGAATACAAAGGCACCATAGTCTTGAATTCACCTCAGGCCTCTTTAATCCACTGCCAGACTCTGCTTTCTCTCTTTGTGCTGGTATTTCTGTCGTTCTCTTTCCTCTCCTTTCATATGTGTGTGTTTTTCACTCTTAATTGCATTCGGTAACTGATAAAGAAAAAAAAAATCCTTCCCTGTAGGAAAGTTCCCTTTCTTGCATGGTTACCCCCGATTTCTTGCCTGACCTCGGATGCAACCAGACTTGATGTGCCCTGGGCCCCTGCCAATTAGGTTCCTAGGGTACCAAGGGCACTGTGACCAGAGACGGCCTCTAGGGGCTGCAGCACCTATTGTGCCACCCTTAGAGGCCCTGTACCTTAACACCCACACACTCTCATTGCAGGCTGCATGTTTTGGTGCAGAGAAAAGTGAAGAGTCGACATGGCACGCATTCCCGTGTGCCATGCCTACAACCCACTGCCTGAGGCCTAGATAAGTCACCCCTCTAGAAGGGTGTGCTAGCGCTCAGGTGAGCATGAGTCTTGTACCCAAAGCTCTACTCCGATGGTAATATTAAATTCAGCACACTGAATACCAAGGCACCATAGTCTTGAATTCATCACAGGCCTCTTTAATCCACTGCCAGACTCTGCTGCCTCTTTAATTCCTTCTTGCCTGTCTCTGCTTTCTCTCTTTGTGCTGGTTTTCTTTCATATGTGTGTGTTTCTCACTCTCTTGATTGTGTTCGGTATCTGAATAAGACAAATACATTCCAATACCTGTAGGAAAGCGCCCTTTCTTGCATGGTTACTTCCGACTTCTTGCCTAACCTCAGATGCAACCAGACTTGATGTGCCCTGGGTCCCTGCCAATCAGGTTCCCAGGGCCTGTGTTCTTTCTAAAAACTGTACTTTGTACCCACAATTGGAACATCTCTGGTAAGCCCCTTGTAAAAGGTACCATGGGTACCAAGGGCACTGTGACCAGAGAAGGCCTCTAAGGGCTGCAGCACCTATTGTGCCACCCTTAGAGGCCATGTACCTTAACACACACACATTCCCATTGCAAGCTGCAAGTTTTGGTGCAGAGGAAAGTGAAGAGTCAACATGGCATGCATCCCTGTGTGCCATGCCTACAACCCACTGCCTGAGGCCTAGGTAAGTCACCCCTCTAGCAGGGTGTGCTAGCCCTCAGGTGAGCATGAGTCCTGTACCCCTACAGTGTTTAAGTGTATTCTTAGACATTTTAAGTGTAGTAAAGACATTAGGAGTATATGGTTCCCACCTTCGCCAACCCCACCCCTCAGGTGGGGGAGGTGAGGTGAAGCACACATCTCAGTCCCCTTGATCTTGAAGATGAGGGCACTCACCCAATTAGGGAGAGGCTCATTACTACTTTTGGTATTCACAGAAGACATTTAGTAGTAGTAAAGTTAGTAATTTGTCTCAAATTAGGATTTTGTCTTAAGACCAAAACTTAAGACAAACTTAAGTTTAACTTAAGACAAAATCCTATCTTAAGACAACATCCTAACTTTACTACTACTAAATGTCTTCTGTGAATACCAAAAGTAGTACATTTAGGATTTTGTCTCAGATTAGTTCTGTGAATCGGCCCCTATATTATTTTCACTTAGATTTATTATAAGTACATTTATCTCATATGGACAGCTTGAAACAGTGAGATGAATCAGGCCTCCTTGATTTACATCAGACATACCTTCTTTTACTGACTCTGGACATTTGCTTTAATAGAAAGAAGACACCACAAATACCTTCTCAATAATAGGAGATGATCAAAGTTGTCAAAGGAAGTCTAGCAACAGCAAAGTGCTGGTGATTCATTATCTAAGATATCTAGAATGGTAGACTGGACATCAAAGGTTCCTGTTTCAGGTCAGAAATCTGATTATAACTTTACAATATTATTATAAGCCTCGAACAATGCTTCCAGTGGTAGACAGCTGCACTCTCTGATATTTCCTAAAGAATATGAAAGGTAGAGATAGTCAAGATACTTGCTGCAATTAAAAGTATGTAGAGAAGCTTCTGAACAGTGTGGTTACTCAACCCCAGATCAAGAATCAGGCTACACCCTCACTGATGAAAACAGTTTATGAAGTGAATCAAAAGTTTAGGACCTCATCCTGGCTCACATGGAAGTGGTAGGAAAGAGAACTAAGAAGATTTAGTTGAAGACTTTCATTGATCAGCACAGGCAGACAAACATTACATTGGCAAATGCATTATATTTATTTTGCTTATCCTTAATCTTTTCCCCTGCTTTCCCTGCACATCTCGTATTTCTCTTGCCCCCACAGTCTCCTTTCTCTCATATCCTTTCTCCCCTGTTCCCTCCTTTCTACGTTTTTCTCTTCCATACTTTCCCACTCTCTCATTTCCCTTGAGCCTTTGTTTTACCAGCACTGAACTCTCTATATGCTGCTACTTAGTCTAATTTCCCTTCTTTTCCATATTTTCCCTTTTCCCTCTCATTCTTCCCATTTTTTCATTTTCTTCTCACCTTCTTTCTACCACCTTTCAGTTTCCTACTCTTTTCAAAAACTCATCCCTCATCTATCTTTCTAGTTTCCTCTTCCACTTATTCTACATCTCCTGCTTTCCAACATTCCTGTGTATATCTTTCCCCTCTATCACCTTCTTTCCACTTCTGGCATATGTTTTTCAATTCTCTGACTTAATATTTCCTCTTCCTTCTCTCCTTTTGCCCTTCTTTACCCCTTAGCTCAGCTGAGTCTCCTAAAGCCCCTGCTTCACAATCTTGCCTCCAACCTCTTTTCTTTATTATCTGTTGTGTGTTTCTCCCTTGTTCTCTCCTTGTGCCCTCTTCCTACCCCTTTCTACTGGTTAGCCCTTTATCATTCATCTTTTTCTTCTCTAACTATGTTACCCCAGCCTCTTCATCGCTCCCTTTTTTCCTTGTACTTAAGTTCTACCTTTTACAGTTTTATTCTTGCATCACAGTATCCTTCATCAGTCTCTCTCTCATCCCTGCTCAATAATTAAATCCTGTCTCCATTTTTGTTTTTTTAGTCTTTGCCTACTCTTTTTTGAATATTTCCCTACTTGACGTCCATCCCCATCACTTCTCAATTACCCTACTCTGCTTAGCCTACATGAACAACTGCAGACACTCATTTGTTGCCACCTCTGTACTCACCTAATCAATGGGCGGTGATCAACTACAAAACATGAATGTTCTGTTTCTTCTGAATACTGTCACAAGTTGAATAAGCCTGGGAAAACATCAGCAGGGTTGTTTGATGGACTACTTTAAATTAAAATAATTTTATCTGCACAACTACTTTTCGATCATTGTTGGTGGTTGTGAAGCCAAGACATGGAAGATGTGGATGAGAGGCTGAATGTTTTGTCATACAGACATAAAATGCACACAGCCCAAAGGATGACTTCATGTTTGATTTAAGAATACCTTTTTTTATTTGGCATCAGAACTTTGCAGAGATGTGTGAGCAACACAGTGTGTCCTCAACCATTCGCCTGGACAAAAACTTCTTATCCAACACAGCTGGTATCCATACCTACATGAGAATTCCTGATAAGATCAAAACAAAACCCCTTGGTGTCTGACATGAGAACTTTCTGTACTGCTAAAGAACCATCTGATGATTGGGTTTGATTTGTTTTCTGGATTCCTTTCCAGAACATGGCCTGGAAATCAGTTTTCTAGACCCATCTGGTGCTAAGTACTCTGTCAATATGCCAACCTGCGACAGAAAACGTGATGTACTACAACCACCCCGCAACACACTGAGCATTACTTGAGTGAGGTGCGTTCTAGGCAACATTTAGTCCTTTGAGGATAACTAGTGAAGCTCGAAGCCCTCTTTCATCATAAATAAGGCCCACGCAAGAACACTAGGACACCAGGAATATATTTCAGGACTTATTAAAATCCAAAACCTATCCTAGTTCGCACAATATAAATTTAAACTATTATAAAAAGAATTAGATAGTGGCAATAATACTTGTCAGGTGGTAGGATAATACAGATTATTGTATCATTATCATAATATTATTAAGCTTCTTTACATAAATATCCCCAACAACTCACTTTTCTCAGCCAACTAAGCTACATTTAGCACCGAGAAACCGACGTTGAGCTTCAGAGATGAACCACGCCTGCATATCTTTTCTGAGCATTGGAACCAAATGTTCAGCAAGGAAAGATTATTACAGCCCAGTATTCCCCTCCTCCCAAGTCTCAAATCCCTTGTACAATGTTGCTATCTTTCTCACATTGTTTTGTTCCAGTTTATATATTCTGTCTGAACATTGTTGAACATTTCCAAAATAAACAATTAGCAGTAAAGCTTTTTTACCCTTTCACTTACTTACATTCTGTGAAACCTTCCTCATTGTTTGATAAGGAGATATAAATTTCTATGAAGCTGTGTTCGTTATTTGAAAACAATCACTGGAAAGACAATTTAAACCATACAGGAAAAAACATAAATAAATATTCAAGCAAGCTCAATTATAATTTTCAATGGATAACACCATTAGTAAATGTGCATTTATATTTGAAACATACATCTGAATAAATGAACATATATTAAGCAAAAGGGTGAAACCCAAAAGAAACAATATATTATGATTATACCAGACGATTATTATTATTATACGTTTTTGAGCGTATTTCAATGAAGTCATAAGAATAGCTCACTATGCACAGAAGACTCCTCACCTGCAATGTTTTGCCTTCTGCCTTCCATGAGGCCTAGCAAACTGTCTTTGGATCACCAACAACATGGCCCTGGTTGAAGTCAATCACAAACCTCTTGTGATGGCTTCAAATACACACATTTACCTTAGCGTTATGGTAATTTCATAAAGCCTCTGGTATATTGTTAGCAGCTTGGTGTGATGTTTTCACTCCTATTTGATATACAGCATGATGTTCTCACTCACGATCAACACACCAATTACACAAAGAGTTAAGAAACTTTCTCCCTGTCCTGGGGTTATTGAGATTGTGCTGCTGGATTCCGTCGTACTCCTTTGTATCTCATCATTTTACCACTGTACCTAAGGAGCACCTGCTTCAAAATATACAAATGTTTAATGTCCCTAGTTGTTTCTGAAGAAGTGCACAGGCTTCTCTTGCAGTGGCACTACTGCTTATTCACTTTTTCTCTCCCTGCCTCTGGAGTGATGGGGTGATCCCCCAGGCCCTGGACCTTATGGGGCATGCTGTCAACTCCAGCGACAGCTGCCTACCTTCTTGCATAGACTTTGTGGCCACTGCTGATTGCTGCATGGTCAAGCTGCTTGCTTCTCCACCCCTCTTTTGTGTGCTAGGTGTGGCAGCCAGATGTTCCTCATCTCCCACCCACCTATACTTCTTTCTTTCAAGCGCAGGCCAGTGAGACAAGCACAATCAGTGTTCCCAGTGCTGGTGGTGTCCTAGAAGATCACCTCCAATACCAGCAGTCTTGGTGAGACTTAGTGGCTGGGTGATATCTTGTCTGGTTCTCCGACCACAGGACATCACAGGCTGGTTCAGCACTTCTAATAGGGAATATTGAGAAGACAGTTGACTGCTGCTAAAAATATTTTATGCTGCATCAATTTCTAAGGCATTATCGTTAAAGAACACAGGTGTGCTCGAGATTATCAGCTCTGTTGGTTAGAAAAAGCGTCTAAGAGTACATGTTTATGTGTAACCTCCATAGAAATTGGGCTGTAGGTTGACTGGCGTATGAGACCTAGTCAAGCAGCAACCAGAATTCTAGTCAGGGAAATCCTAAATAAACCTGTGCTCACCCTCTGGTAGCTCGGAACAGATCAATAAGACTTAACTTTAGAGGCAATGTGTAAAGTATTTATGCAACACTTCAAACAGTAAATCAGCGAAAACACCACACAAAAGATTCCACACCTGGTTCAAAAAACAGAGCTTAATATAATAAATAAACCAAGACCAAAACAACAAAAATCCAATATGTATAACTTCAGTTATTGAATTTCAAAGCGTCCAGAAGCAAAAGCGATATCTGGGATATCTGGTCGCACGGGTCTGGGATAAAGATGGAGCTCGAGATGCGGCGAGGCTGTGGTGCGAGGTCCTGATCTAACTTTGTTGAGGATTCCAATCCACTCAACAGCAGCAATGCGGCACTTCTGCACGAAGATGAGCCGCTCAGCTGAGAAGATGTGTTGGTTCTACTTGGTATGCGTCACTCAGCAGAGGATGCATCAGTTACACTGCAGCTACACCATAGGCCCACGTCCAAGGGTACGAGACTGGGGTGGCAACGTTCGGCAGGTTAGACTCACAGAAGGCAGAGTCTAGGTGTAGAAGGAGATTGGTTGGAAGTCTTTTATGACCCTGAGACGTCAGATCAGGAAGGATGTATGTCGTTACAACGCACACTTTTACAACGCATGCACTTACAACGCATTTTTTACAACGCATAATCCATTACAACGCATGACATTACAACGCATGACACTACAACGCATTTTTAAAAACTACCTTTACAACGCATTTCCATTACAGCGCATACTACCTTTACAACGCATACCATTACAACGCATAATATTAAATTGCATTTAAGGTAAGTGTTGGATAGTATAGGGGTAAAAATTACTATTCTAACTCCAGGGGGTGCAACAGTAGGGTAAGTGTTGGATAGTATAGGGGTAAAAATTACTATTCTAACTCCAGGGGATGCAACAGTAGAGTAAGTGTTGGATAGTATAGGGGTAAAAATTACTATTCTAACTCCAGGGGGTGCAACAGTAGGGTAAGTGTTGGATAGTATAGGGGTAAAAATTACTATTCTAACTCCAGGGGGTGCAACAGTAGGGTAAGTGTTGGATAGTATAGGGGTAAAAATTACTATTCTAACTCCAGGGGGTGCAACAGTAGGGTAAGTGTTGGATAGTATAGGGGTAAAAATTACTATTCTAACGCCAGGGGGTGCAACAGTAGGGTAAGTGTTGGATAGAATAGGGGTAAAAATTACTATTCTAACTCCAGGGGGTGCAACAGTAGGGTAAGTGTTGGATAGTATAGGGGTAAAAATTACTATTCTAACTCCAGGGGGTGCAACAGTAGGGTAAGTGTTGGATAGTATAGGGGTAAAAATTACTATTCTAACTCCAGGTGGGTGCAACAGTAGGGTAAGTGTTGGATAGAATAGGGGTAAAAATTACTATTCTAACTCCAGGGGGTGCAACAGTAGGGTAAGTGTTGGATAGTATAGGGGTAAAAATTACTATTCTAACTCCAGGGGGTGCAACAGTAGGGTAAGTGTTGGATAGTGTAGTGTAATATTATGCGTTGTAATGGTATGCGTTGTAATGGTAGTATGCGTTGTAATGGAATGCGTTGTAAAGGTAGTTTTTAAAAATGCGTTGTAGTGTCATGCGTTGTAATGTCATGCGTTGTAATGGATTATGCGTTGTAAAAAATGCGTTGTAAAGGTAGTGCGTTGTAAAAGTTGCGTTGTAAAGGTTGTTCCCCATCAGGAAGCCAGACAGCTAGCCCTTGGAGTCATTCTGGGTTCAAATGATGCAGGTCCTGTCCTTCTCACCCAGGCAGGGAGGCACCAGGCCAGCAGGTCAGCACAGCAAAACAGGAGTCCAATAGAGCAGTAGTCCAGCAGAATGGCAGTCATTTCAGTAGCACAGCAGTCCTTCTTCCTGGCAGAGTCTTCACAGGTCCAGAAGTGGTGACGTTTGAGATCCAGTACTAATACAAAGTTGTGCTTTTGAAGTGGGGGAGACTTCAAAGACATGCCTTTGAAGTGCACAGAGTTGTACAGAGGTCCTTCCTTCCTGCCCTGGCTCCAGACTCACTAAAGGGGAGGTATGCAGCACTTTGTGTGGGGACAGGACACAGCCTATTCAGGTGTAAGTGAGCCTGGGTCCAGCTCCTCCACTCCACACCTGCCAGGATGGCCTATCAAGTCACACCTAAGCTCCCATTGTGTGTGACTGTCTAGGGGGAATACACAAAAGCCCAACTGTCACCCTCTCCAGACGTGTATCAGATACAGGCAGCAGGCACCAAATGACTAAAGTAAGAAAATGTAAACTTTCTAAAAGGGGCATTTTCAGAATTGCAATTTAAAATCTGACTCCTCCATAAGATTTGATTTTAAATTGTTATTCCAGAGATACCAGACTTGAAGGGTTTATCTCTTCCCAATTAGAGATTACAATTATAAAATGTAATACTGTCATCCCAATGTTTTCCCATGGGACGGATAGGTCTTGCAGCCCTGCTGCATTGGGAGTTTTTCACTACTAGGACATGTAAAACTTAAAAGGGCATGTCCTGCCCTTTGAATACATTGCACCATGCCTTTTGGGTTGTCCAGGGCCTACCTTAGGAGTAACATATGTATCAAAAAGGAAGGCTTGTGCCTGGCAAAAGGGTTATTTTGTCAGGTAGACAAGGCAGTGCAAACTACACACATAGGCTCTGCAATGCCAGGCCTGAGACATGGTTACGGGGCTACCTCGGTGGGTGGCACAATCAGTGCATCAGGTCCTCTAGTCCTCTGTGGAGAGGTGTGGCTCACTAGGTAGAGGCGGCAGACCCGTAAGCAGAGAATCGGCCATGGACCAGGGTTCAATTCCCGACGCGGCAGGGTCGTGGACCAGGGTCAAAATGGACTCGATAATTCTCGCCTCGGTACCTACTCTAACCAGGAACACACTCGGCAACTCTGGGCATTAAGCTTGCCTCATCTCTACAACGGCCCCCCACAGACGCCGGGGATGCCTGGTTTCACCTTGGAGATACCCAGAAAGGGACCATCTCACAGGGATAGCCAGGACGGGTTCCCCAGCGGTCTACAGCGTCGGGACGCCCCGTTGCTGGGGTAGCTGTGCGCTTTACAAGTCTACAACATTTACATTTAGTAGCATTTAATTTACAGTCCCTGGGCACATGTAGTGCACTTTAATAGCGACTTATAAATAATTTATATATGTGAATTGGGGAAGCCAATATTATCATGTTTAGGGAAGAGAGCACAAACACTTTAGCACTGGTTAGTGGTAGTAAAGTGAACAGAGTCCTAAAGCCAGCAAAACAAGGTCAGAAAAGCAGAGGAGGAAGGTAAAAGGTTGGGGGGGAGACCAGCCTAAGGCTATTAGGACAGACCCAGATCCCCAACTGCATAGAAACTGACCATATTGCTTTAGAAGGTTGGCGTTAGAGATTACAGCTCAATACCATTTTACAGTAGGCGAGGCTCCATTAAAGTGGTCCCACGCCACAACAGGCGTCCAAAAGCGGGACAACGTTGCTTTTGATGGGATACAATCCGACTCCCTATATATATGAAGACAAACATGCATTTCCCCCTTTGTTTTTGATGTTTAAGACAATTTAAGAAAAATCGTGCTGTCTCGCTTGAACTTTGTCCACTTTTCTAGATTTTCTGCTCAGTTTTCACGTTATATTGCATGTGGTACATGTTATCTCTTCCTGGCTCATTGCTCTACTTCTGACAGGTGTCGACTTAGTTGGTTACTGTTTATGCTTCAATATGAATTATGGTTTCAATGTCTTGTCTTTAAATGTTATCAATATTTAACTACCCTATCTAAACTCTTTGATTTCTTCCTACGTCTCTTGTCATCAGGTGTGTTCTCTCTTCTTGTATTTGTTGCCTTCATCTCATCTTCCTTGTGCTTCATTTAATTTTTGGTCTTTTGAAATCTTGGCTCCTTGGCTATAGATTAGGATTGGCTTGGGTGTCGCCAATGTTCTTCATGGTATTGTTCAAATGCTTTAGATAAATGGGCTATAAGAAATTATGTAACATAAATTTAAAGCTTAAACTCGCAGGGTCTCGTGACTGAAGTTGGAAGACCCGTTGGACGAGGTATTATCACACATAGGAATTTCAATATTACTGACTAATTCTTGGATGCTATATTGATGCACTATTTTAAGTAGGATGTTTGGGAATGGGACTTTCATCATTTCACAAATTCCCGCTTTTACTCCGTTGCAGGTCCTTTTCCCCAACACGGATTCCAGCCCCCCCCCCAAAAAAAAAAAATCAGAAGGGTAGTAGTCCTACATAACTTGTAACCTGTAGTTGGCCAGTAAGTAACACCAGTTACTAGCTGAATCACGATTTATCTGATTCTCGTAATGCGGGCATTAATCACTTTGTTACTTTATGACAATGAAAGGTCCTGCAGGTTCATGCCCGGTACCTTTTAGTGTGTGGGTTGCACACAGAGAAAGCCCTGAGGCTTAGGTTGACATGCATCTGAGCAGTGTTCCACTCCTCATCAGTGTCATGAAGAATCTTGTGTTAATGTTAATTTTCTATTATTTGCGCTCAAGTAAGATGGGGATCGGCTGTTGAACTTCACATGCAAAGATACATGCATATTTTTAGTACTGTCTGATGCTCTTGTAGATCTTCTCATGCTATTACAGGCACGTGAGTGCAGGAGTATCATTGGGTTTTCAACCCTGTAACAATTTTTGGGCAATTTGAGACAGCCTATTTGACTAGTAGGGTAGTTGCATGGCCCCCATATAGGGCGCCTATAGACGACTCATTGTCCCCTTTTGCTGGCCTCCTTCTAACCTGCATCTGAGGGTGTATCCATCTCATTTTTGTCCTGATGAAGACCTGTTTTTGACAAAATCAACATTCTACGGGTCGAAATGTCCACGCTAAAATCTTGATATGCCTGTATTGTGCAAACTAAAAGAAGGCAGAACTATGAATTGGAGGGTTTGTCACATATAACCCCTCCCTGTACATGCTATCTCCAGGCATTCCCGCATAATAATAATAATAATATGAAATTTGTAATGCGCTCAGCTTACCCAGGGGCGTCCCGGCGCAACAGACCAGAAGGGGAGACTCAGCTAGTCACTACTGTGGAAACAGGTAGGTCTTAAGAAGTTTCCTAAATGGTAGGATCTTGGGCTCTGAGCGAATCCTGATGGGCAGAGAGTTCCAAAGAGAAGCCACCTGCACCGAGAAACGCCTACCCCCAGAACGAGCTTTTCTTACTCTGGCTGACTGCAGAAGGTGTTTTTGGTCCGAGCGCAGCAGACGTGGAGGTTTATAGGGACGGGCCATATGCGCAAGGATAGGGGGGCCTTTGCCATGTAGAATTTTGTGGGCAGTACATAGCGCCTTAAATTTCACCCGCTCCTTCACGGGGAGCCAGTGAAGCGCTCTGAGAGCAGGAGCAGCAGACTGCCTTCTGGAAACATCCATAAGGATTCTCGCAGCTGCGTTTTGCACCTGTTGGAGAGTTTTAAAGGTCGCTTCGGGGGCACCGAGAAACAGCGCATTCCCATAATCGAGCCTCGATAGGATTAGGCCACGTATCAACAGCTTCCTTGCTGGATCAGGAAGCAAAGGTAGCACCTTTCGGGCTGATTTCAGTAAGCCAAAGCAAACCCCTGCGGTCTTCCTGGCATGAGTCCGGAAGGACAGATCTTCTTCCAACCATACTCCCAAGGACTTGATCTCCTTCTTGGGGGATGGTGGATCACCAAGAGACCGGGGCCAACAGGTCGCAATAATGGAGGGACTGGGATTGCCCAGGAGCATCAGCTCGGTTTTACCTCCATTGAGCTTTAAGGCAGAGATGGACATCCAACGATAAACATTGGCGAGGCAGTCGTGTAAAACCTCAGGTTGTTCCGCCAGCTGAGTGAGGCCGACCACCAGCTGAGTATCATCAGCATAGCATTTATATTGTACTCTGAGGCAACGTTTCCACATTCCATGAGCACAGCGCTGTTCAACTTGTTTTCTTTTTTGGAACACCTACATTGTAACTATAAATCTTTTCATGTGATGTTTGAAACAATAGATGTAAAAAATGAAGCTGGTGTGTACTTTGCCTCATTGATTGATGCAAAGAGTACCCTATCAAGCCTCTTCACAAAGGGACAATGGATTGTATGAATATATGTGACAATCACAGATATATATGCTTACGTTAGAGGCTCCTGTGTTATATCTTTGAAACTACGTTGGACAATGAGGTGTGTGCAGTCTTCCATCACCCCTTCTTTCACCACTGCTTTGACAAATACTGACTCCTCTTCAGCAGAGCTATCATTGCTGGTCTGTGACCAGAGTATTAATGCTGCAGTCTTATGCTCAAGAACAAATGTTGGAGTTGCCCATTAGGGCTGGTGCACTCTCTAACTGCACTGCATCATAAAGGTATTTAACTTCCCACACTGTCATCACAATGGATTATTAGTGAGGCACTGCTCCCCGTAGGAGAGACCAGCAAGGCAGTATCCACAGTGCCCCTTAAAAAGTCCGCCTCGCTTGCTTGAGTTCCCTGTAAGGTGAATACTGCAGTAGAGGCCAGGCACCCTTGCTCTGGGTAGACCTCATCAGGGCCGGCGCTAGCGCTGGTGGCGCTTGGTGCAACAATCACTTTTGGCGCCCCCGCATCCCATGACCGCCTCCTCGGATTCTCTCTCTACCACCTGTAAAAGTGCCCCTCATCTCTCCTATCATAAGATATTGCTAAACACAGCGCCCCCCTGAGGTCACAGCGCCCCCTCCACAGGTCAGCACCCAGTGCGGCAGCACCAGTCGCATTGCCCTAAAGCCGGCCCTGGACCTCGTGATAGCTGTGTTTTCTTGTCGTAGGAAAAGCTCCACTTTCAGCCGGACTAGCCTGTAAAACCTTTAATGTATTATGTGATGCATATCGTCTGCTGTATGCCACTCTTCCTTTTTGCCCTGAGGCAAAGTTTACCCTTAGCAGCCCAGTCAGGGTCAGCACAGTATAAAATCCCCCTACATCGATGGTACTACACTGATGTACACCTATGCAACAACTACAAAAGCTGTCAAAACAGACATTACCACAACACTACAATTAGGTGAGTATACATATATTTATTTAGGAAGCGTCACTTAATAAAGGTTAACAGTTATTTTACAATTAATTATTCTAATGAAGAAGGGTAACGTTTACTTATATACTTTAATTAAAATTGTTCAGTAGTTATTTTAATAGTGGTAGCATTAGTATTAGGTTGAGGATAATTTAATTTAAATTAAGAGGGTTAGCGTTAATAGTAGGTGAGGTTTAAAAATAATTTTAAATGCTGAAAGCTGAGAGTTAATATTAAGGATAGGTGAAGGATAATGAATTAATTCAATGTAATTTTATTTAAATAAAAGAAAGTTTAAGATTTCGTGTAATTAAAGATAAAAACCAAACTCAATTTATAGAAGACTTACGATCAAGGTTAAGTTATGGAAAAATATTTATTTTACTTAAATTGAAACCAAAATAATTAGGCATTATACTTCGTATTATAGTCAACTACTTAATTTAATTTAAATAAAGGGTCAGAGATTAAGGTTAATCATTACTTTGATTAGAACTAGTTTTAATAAAAGTTATAAACAGGTAAATTAAGTAAAACATTAAAAAATATAAATAATGACACTTTAAATAATCGATGCAGTAGTAGGGCTGGGGTAGTGGGGTCCAGTAGTAATAACATACATTTGATACCTATCTGAAGGACAGAAGATCTGTCTAAGTCGCGGCATTGATGTAGCAGTGATCACTGATGTAGTTCTATAGCTCAGTACAAACACCCTGTTCTTCTCAGTACTTGAACCCTTGACACTTACACACTGTGTCCTGTGTACAGCCTATTTCTCAATTCTTTACAAAATCTGTGAGCAGTGACCTCCTTACTGAGGATCACTGTATATTGTAGCTCTTTAGACGTGCCAGGGACACAGGGTGCTTCAGGCTATGTGGACCTGGAACATCGGCAATGGGGGGACAGAGACGTTTCTCAGTAGTGATGGAACAGAATTCCTCAGAACAGCTTCATATGGTGCCACCTGATCACGTGCAGTGAGGCTGCTGGTCCCTTGTCATCATAATGTTGCATGTGCCTGTTAACGGTGCGGAGAATGGAAATTAAGTGTCAAGCCACCAGCCTTGCCGAACAAGGTTGGCACTTTCTTTGGTGCTTTTACACGCTGTCAATTTTGTACGCTGGAGAAAAACCTATTTAAAGAATCATGTTGTATTGGAACTTCCTCCTGGAACCAATTTTGAAATTTCCACCTCAGTGACATCCCCAGTGGGTCAAATATATGCTGGGAAATACTCCTCCTGTTCAAAACGTTATCTATGGCCATTTTCTCTGTATTACATAAATCCCATCTTTCATATTTACAGGGACAACCATCCTACCCCCTCTTTTCCTTGTTTGTGGGTAGGGAACCCCCCTCCCAGACTCTTCTCTCTTCAGCCATGTTCTTATGCCACAGCTGGTTCATCTCCCCTTCTACTTGAACTACTGTCTTCCCTTTACTCTCCTCGTCTGCCTACATGGTTTTACCTATGTTCCCCTCTATATCTTAATGCATCTACGCCTACATATACTCTGGCACCTATGCCACATTTATATAACTAATAACTCTACTACCACATATATCCTAGCAACTCTACCCTTATTTACACCCTAATGTCATGATCCCAGATTATCCCCTAGTAGTTCTATCACTGACTGAACTGTAGTGCCTCTAGTCCAATCTATACCCCAGTGCTCCACATTTAAATATAGCACAGTATATCTCCCTCAGAATATTTTAGGATACATTAGTACTTGTATCTGCATACTTATACCCTTCTTGTGCCAATTTCTTATTCCAGTGTACCCTTTTGATGGTGTTATTTTTTTAATGTTGAAATTTCTTACAATATTCAAGAAAAGTGTTTTGTCATTTTTGAAAATTCATTGAAATGAAGTTTGATTCGACTGGGGCATTCAGGTTAGTGTGGCATTTAAAAAAAAAAGGAAATCAAGTACAGTATTTGCCATCTGCATCTCTTCAAAGTGCACTGGGTCATATTAAAGCCGTGAACTTGCATACCCCACTGCAACTGGGTTGCAAGAACAAAATCTCTTGTGGTCTTCCCAATGCATGCGGAAGCAACTCTGCTGAGCGAGAAATAAGAACGTGCAAGGAGAGTCATTGGACCTGACCATATCATTCCTCTCTAAACCATAGGAGACTCCATCACCGGGACCAAAAGTCTCAGGAACCTATCTGCAAGTAATCTAGACTCCCTACCAGTACTTAATTTGAGATGGTGGTTTCCGGTGCTCAGCAGGACTTTATTTTCACCACCAGCTCTAATGGCACCCTTCCATATGGTGACGCTGTTTATCTTATTTTTTTTGAGGAGCACAACATTTGTTGTCTTGTTGTTTAATAATTAAATATAAATTAAAATCACTAATACCGGCCACCTAACACTATAAGAATAGCTTGGGCGGCATGTATTAGTCATTCTAATGTACACACTTGTATGAGTTGTCGCACATGTGTGAGGGTGAGGGCTAGTGGTGATGGTACTGTCATTAGCAGTGGTAGAGGGAGCAATGGGAGGTTCAAATTGCAGTGGCCTCCTCACAAGGGCCCTGGCCCTCCTTTTTTTATTTACAAATTAAGCACGGCTCCCTACATATTTTCATTGGGAAGATGGATCAGAATAATTCTACAACCCAGCCTCATGTGATATAGTCAACGGTCAGCTCATTGGGCACGAAGATTGAAAGTTAACTCCCTGCATGGCAGGAGCTTGGTCGTGATTACTCAGAATTATACATACTTAAGCTTAAAGAACAGACACATGTTTTTTGTTGCCTTATTAAGTGACCATTTGTAACCAAGGCAGGATGATTAAATGTGTATTGCTCTCTACCAGATTCCAAAAACAACATGCGCTGTATTCTACAAACTGTGTCATAACTTTCTGTTTCATTTTGATTCGTCCCAGGAACGCGAGGAGTACTACCGTGTGAAAAGTGAAGGAACAAACAGCAATGTGCTGTGGTGGGCCGTTGCACAGACCTTAATCCTTACCTCAGTTGGACTATGGCAAGTCAAATGCCTCAAAGATTTTCTTATAGAGAAGAAACTGGTCTAAAACTTCACAAATGAATGCGACGATGCAAAAATCATAAGAAATAAATGTTACTGAATAAAACACAATTTTACCTCACTTGCAATGTAAAAAAATACACTTGTCAAAAATGGAAAATAAAGTGTCTGAATTAATTTCTATTGGATCGGCACCCAGATGGTCACTGCTTGCCCTGCTCTCTCGCAGAACCATACAGATACTAGCATTCCTCTCGGCTGTATGCATGTTCTCTAAACAGCAATCACAGATCAGAGACCTTTGGGTTTTACCATATAAGCTGCTAATGTGGGGGTACCTGGCCTAGTATTATGCTGGGAGATGACTCGTTATTTCTGCTAGTCGACTGATGTTACTGTGAGATGGTACAAACCGCTTTCTCACGAACAATTCATCTTTACTCCCTCCCAACCTCCCCTGAGGTGGAGCAGAAGGAGAAGTAAGATCTGAATCTGTACACCGATGGTCAGTGCTACAAAATGTTGGTGGCCAGTATATCTTAATGAGTGGCGGCTGGTGACCTTTAAAAGTGGTGTGCGTAATCCTTGGTTCAAATTCCAATGAGCTTCTTCTTAAAGGGTTCTCTCATACTTTCTTGCACTAAGGGAATCATTTACAAAGATTTGGCTTGCGGCAGCGCTGCAAGTCTGTTTGTTGTGATTGCCCTACGGCAAATCGAAAGGGCAGGAATGCACCGTATTCATAATCCTAGATCACTATGGCAGCGATCTGGAAAGAGTCTAGATATCCATGCAAATTGCATCCAGTGTAAAACTGTACTAATGTGATTTAAAGTGCAACACTACAATTCGACATTAGAAATCTTTGCTGCACTCTCACTACCACTATCTTTCAATGCTGAGCCATGAAAACGAGTCTACTGTTGACTATTACAGCACAAGCTGTGTCTAACCATGGGCATGCATCCATGGAAGTGGGGGTCTTCTGTTTAGTATGCAAGTAATGAGAACACGTGGTGTGGCATTGAGTTATATGATTTGGCATAATCACCAGCACATGCAGCAATAGAATATTTGTTGGCAAACTCTGTGGAATTGTATTCACCAAATATTTTATAAAGGATAGAATCCTGATGTATACAGTTTTTTTTACAGGAATACATGAGTTCCTGTACAGCAGCACAACAACAATTGCACTTTGGCATGTGGCACAATTAGAATAAATTGCTATAACACCTGGCTATAAAATTATGTGACAGACATGATATCCATGCTCTCACTACAGTTAAAAACCAGGACACTCCTGCCATATTTTGAGGTCAGGGAGCAGAAGAACAGATGCTCAGGTGGATTGATTATAACATTAACATGAGTAGAGTACATAGAACTGCCCAAATGCTTAAACCATATAAAGCAGCTTTGAAACTAGCAGTTGGTACATGAAGGCTGATATCCACCTGATATATTAGCAACCTACAATGCATATATTATGTAATGTCAGATTTAATGTGGAACAAAAATGCACCTATGAGCAAGCTTTTGCAACAGTCTCATTGCAGAAGAGGCAGTAGCCCCCAGCACACATACTGTGGAGGATATGGCAAAGCAATGCATCAACACTATGCTGATTGCATTTCTGTAAAATCCTGAAAAGGTCAGTCTTAGCAAATGCTAAATACTTGCTTGACGGAGTCAACACAACTATTAACAAATTCAAGGACATCAATAGGAAGACAAACTACAGGGAGGCATCCATCCCTATACCATAGGAAAGGCCAATCCTTATTTGAGGTCATGTTTCTCTTCTTCACATGTCTAAGACTCAAAAACATATTTAAGCAAAGTCAAATGAGGTAGCTTTCTCTGAATAGTACTCGAATAGATTCTGGGCCATCAAACATACACCTTCATGAAGTTCAAACCTTGACCAACCACATCAAACAAGGTCAGAGAGGGCGACCACAAAGATGGCAAGAAGGGTGGTGTGGCTAGTTTTGGAACTAGCAGATTCTTGGTCAACAGCAGACATGATTTCAGTTGTACCAATGGAAAACAGTAATTCCCAGGCAATGGATGTTATTTCAATGTTTAACTTGTTGACTTATACATGAGTGTGAAACTAGTTAATCTAGAAAAAAGATTTCTTTTGTGCTCATCCAAATAAATGATCATTTTAAAATTATACTGGAAATGTACAAGGTTATCAGAAGCATCAGGTTCACATATGTGTTTTAAGACAAGAATTATGACATTATGACACAATGCCTCATTCCTCCGCCTCCCCTCAACATTCTTTTCACTATCTCACCAGATGAGCAAAATACTGTTCCAATAAAATTTAATAATAATTAATTTGCCTTAAAAAAAAGGTCTGTGCCCTTCAAGTTATCCAGACAAGAACATTTAGTACTACCAATTGCAGGTCTTACTTCTTTTACTATTTTGGTTCCTTTCTTGAGGGAAGTATGATGTGGGTATTGCTTTCCCGATGCCACCTTCCTAAACTGCAATAGGGAGAAGCAAATAGAAGCCACATAAATGCAGAGGAAGAAAAGCTAAATAAATTAGAAGTTGTGCCCAACTTATGCATCTCCAGGTATATACTGTTAAATCTCTCTCTGCCCCAGGATAATCATAAAATATATAGACCAAGTCAAATCTTTTGAGCCATTGTTTAATCTCATCATTTTGTTCTTTGAAACATACCCTGGGCATTGGGGGGTGGGCTGGGAGGTAGCTGCGGTTGAAAATTGCTTACATTTAAAGGAAGGTGGTCAATTATCAGACACAATTTTTCAAATTGTATTGATATTCTACATTACTACAATTACCAGTATTCAATTTATATGTAATGGTGACAATATATGTATGATGGAATCTGGTTGTACTTGATGTAAAACGTAGTGAGTTACATAATGATATAGTCTCCCACCCCTGCTTCACGGGACACTGGTCTCCGAGGTGAGCCAAGCGATGGACCCCTATCCCTCCCTCAAAGTTGAAACTCTACAAAGAAGAAATACAGCGGAAGAGAAAGGTGGTCCTGGATAAACTTCAAACAGATGACCTTGAGCCGGGAACCTGAGCTCACTACTGGTTGACCATTGCCTTACAGGAGATTACAACATGGGGCAGGTGACTAATGGCGGATTAAATGGGGAGTACACCAAACACATGCTATTAGTGTTTCTTGCTCCCACATTCACAATGGGGATACATGTCCACCGTGGCACCCAAATCATATGGGTCCATAGCACTACTAGTCCCCCTTGATGGTGAAGGTTCTTAGCCTAAATGTGAGAGGCCTTAATGATCCAGTTAAGCGCATTGTAGCCCTTAAGGTGCTTAAAGACTTGGAATGCGACATCTGCCTGTTGTACGAAGCCCACCTTATCAAGATAGACTGTGGCTGCCTATGCTTTTGCTGGTTCACCCAGCAATTAAAGTCGGCAGGTCCTGACAAGAAAGGCGGGGTGGCTATATTGTTGGAACAAGTTCAAGGATAAGATCCTGTAAACAATTGCTGAAATAACGACCAGAATATTGTCAGTGCAAATTCAACTACAGGCACATACCTTCACCCTCAGTATGTGTATGCTCCGAATGTCAAGCAGGAGAGATTCCTGCATGATAATCCCTGACTCAGAGATCCTCTTTGGAGGGGGAGCCTTTGAGATCCTCTTTGGAGGGTGGGCCTTTAACATGTTGATGGACTCCAACCACAACCGTTCTGCTCAACGGGTGGGGCAAAAATAGGGTGGTCATGGTTACGAGACCTGGGGTTCTACGACATTTGGCACACTCATTACCTCACCAGCAGGGACTACACATTTCACCTGGCCTACCGCCAGACATACACTAGGTTCAACTACTTTCTGGGCAACACGCAACTCTTAGCGAGCATCCTCCCTATAGTAATAAGGGTTTCTGCACTCTCGGACCACTCCCCGGAGTACTTACACTCTCAGATCCTTGAACATCCCCCGACAGATGCACTGGCAAATAAACAACAAGCTCTTAAAGCAGACTGCTATTGTTGACTCTATTCGTCAACAGATTTACCACTTTTATAAAAGAAAAGGAGGGAATGGTAGCCTAGGTGGTCACACTGTGGGAGGCCCTTAAGGTAGTCCTCAGGGGTGAATTTATTTCCATTGCATCTCAGTACAAGGTAAGTAGGAGGGTTGAGACAGGAAATGGAGGATAGGATGAGTGAGTTGGAACAGCAAAATAAGACATCAGGGTTGAGGAAAATCTGGTTGCAAGTTACATTAGCAAGACAGAACTCAAAGCTCTGGACTGTGATATCGCTGAGTACGCACTATTGTGCACTAGGCAATGATGCTACACTGGAGGAGACAAAGGAGGCAAACTCCTTGCCTGCAAGCTCCAAGTGAAGCAAGAGAGGGAAAGTGCTTCACACATCGACACCAACCAAGGGGAAACAGTGTACATGGAAGAACACAAGCATTTTATCAAGCATTTTATTTACTAATCTCTCTTATAAACACACAGCAAACATGAAGACCTATCTAGACTTGGTCCACCTACCGACTCTCAGCACACAACAGTGGGACACATTGGACAGCCCTACTACCGTGGAGAAAATGAAATCCAGCACTGATAAACTATGTATTGGTAAAGCCCCGGCCCGGATGGATACACCGTACCCTTTTATAGACTATTTTGCCCTCCATAAGCTCCACTAATGGCTAAATGATATACCTAATTTTCCAAGACTGGGTCCTTCACACCCGAGGCAGTCAGCCATCGTTATGGTTATCCACAAACCTGGTAGGAATTCGGCCAGGTGCACTGTTATACGGTTGATACGAATTTAGTTAGACTGTGTATTAGATCGAACAAACTTCATAATATAGGGACTGAGTGTTCCTATATAATCAGTAAATGCTGGTTTGGCTAGCTCACAGTACTGCATCAAAACTCCTAATGCTCCAGAGTTATATATGCCGTCGGTAACCTCGAACGTGACCACTCTCATTCCCAAAGAATTTGTGGAAAAAGATCTAACCCTTTCGTTTGTCACTTTTGAATGCCCAAGGTTTCACAAAGAGAAGAAACAATGAGACATTTTCAAAAGTTTATTGAAAAGATCTAATCCTAAATAAAACATGAACTGCAATTATTAAACAGATGAGGCACATCATTGTTATAAGCATTACTAGAATAGTGAAAAACACGAACAATTCCATGTTAATACTCCTATCTATCACTAACGGGCGTGACACAGGCCCCCGCAGCCCCTGCGTTGCGGGGGGCCCCGTGCTCCAGGGGCCCCCTCACTAGTCTCAGCAGAGCCAGCAAGCCTAAATGGTGCGCACGCGGCCTCCTCATTAGTTAAATGGAGGTGCGCACACGCATCTTCTTCCTTAATTAAAGTGCGCACGCCCGGGCCCCGGCCTCGGCCTCTCAATAAATCATTGGAGCGCAGGGCTGGCCCGGGTCTCGCCGCCCCAGTCCCCCTACCTGGCAAGCCTTGCCCTACCATGCTGCCCGCTGGCGCCAGCCTGCTCTGAAGCTTCAGGCCAGGCCTCGCCTCAGGTATGTCTGTCCGTGGTGCGGCCCGGACGGTGACCCCATCACCTGTAGTAAGTAAGCAGCATGCCAAAGTTATACTTCTCTTTTTAAGCTGCTGGGTTTTCCAAGTAGCAAAATCTACAATTCACAAACGATTGGATGGGGGTATAAAATAAGCTTTTAGTTTATCACCATTTTTTATATATCTGACAATTACTTATTGGATGAAAGAAAATTAGTCCAATTATTTTTATGCGTAAAAAATATATCTATTTGCGCCGGTTTCGCATCAGCGAGTAAAATGCACATCCGAAATTTGCAAACATGTAGAGCAGAATTTTGATGGAAGGGTTAGTAACTAACCAAAGACAGCACACCTAAATATTAACATCTATGTCGATGTAAGCTTGATTTGGGAAATAAAATATGTATCCATTTGCAGGGGCTCTTTAAACCATTTTCATGGGGCGCTGGAGACTATTCAATCAGGTCAATAAATATGTAAAATGTGCTCACTGCCCCTAATCTAACTGTGCAGTTCACGAACCCTCCCGGATGGCGTATGTATCATTCTCATGGTAGTGCACTGCATGAAAGGACTCTTACCATGGCTGAATGCACGTGTTGACTGCAGAGCACGTTGGGGTCAGGAGGCCACGTGTCTTAAAGGTTTTTTTGGAGCTTGTGCTTTCCATGACTGTGACTCTCTCTGGGGCATATTAACAAGCCAGGCGATAAAACTATTCCCGTTTTAGCGGCAGAAAACTGCCGCTAAAACGGCGATAATGGGCTTGATAATATGCTCTATGGAATGCCAATTGAAGCCCATGTTAGATGTCCTTCACATCTAACATGGGTTTCAATTGGAATTTCACAGAGCATATTAACAAGCCCATTATCGCCGTTTTAGCGGCATTTTTCTGCCGCTATAGCAGCGATAATTTTATCGCCTGGCTTGTTAATATGCCCCTCTGTCCTGTTGGTTATAGTTCATGAATACGTGCTGGTAAACGACGAAAATGCATTAGGAGCAGGAAGATGACGCGGCACCTGCAGTGCAGGGGGGTGGGGGACACTCTCGAGGGGGCCCCGTTACCTAAAGTCTATGGATAGATATATCTGTGACACATGGGAGAGGGTGGTGGTGGCAAGGAGCAGGGCCGGTCCTAGGATATTTGGGGTCCCGGGCAGAATAGGAACATGTGAGGCCCCTAAGCAGATACGACGAGGGATCAGATCGGGCAGGCGAAGAAAGTTATTTTTTTCCTTTAAATTACAATTACCCCCCGCCCCCACAGTTAACAGCTAACAACCATTGACAAAACGCAGCTGCGTACGACTCATGCCGGCCGCGACTGGGTTTTGTCAATGGCTGTTAGTAGTGTAAGCTAAATGATTAACTACAATAAATGATTTTACTTTTACCTTGTTGTTTTGACCAATAATTAGCTCTTTCACACACCCTTGCACAGAATCACAACTGCAGTGCAGGACCATTGCTCTTTGTGCTCTGCAGAGAGGCCATATTTTGAATGGTCATGTAATCTGAACACCTTTTTGACCCACAGACAGGCAAAGTGTGAAAGTTGTACAGCCTGCAGCCTCAAGTTCCAAGTCTCAACTGTAGCCTGTTATAAACACCTGGAGGCGACTCAATACAAAGGGTGCATCATCCAAGAGTAATATGCTGTGAAATAAAATACACAAACACACATGCTGGAAATAGCTAGCACTCTTGGGGAATGCAAGATTCAGTAAAGCATGGGAAATATAAACAGGAACAAAATGACTGCCATGCATTACCCTTACAGCAGGACCACTGGAATTATGTGGCAGGAGAGGGTTAAATTATGTGGCAGGGTGAGTAAATTATGTGGCAAGAAAAGGCAAATTATGCGGCATAATCCGGCACATTTTGAAAGAGGATGACATCATTTTTTTGCAGTTTTTCAACTTGGTAACACTGTTTGGGCACTGGTTGCACCCCATTAGTACCGATTTAACATCCGAAGTTAGCAGTGGGAAACAGAAAGTTGACTATTCCATCTTTTCAAAGGGCCTTCCCACATGCGGCAAGGCGTGTCGCTGCATTTTTAGTAACTTTTGAACCGTTTGAGTTAGAAACCAATTTTGTTGTTAAAATCTGTAGCTTATGCAGCAGCTGATGGATTATGTGGCAAATGCATCAAATGCATAATAATGCTGAAATCGCAGCCACCGCACAATCGCATAATTCCAGTGGCCCTGCCTAGCATCAGACTGGGACAGAAAATAGACCTCTGTACCAGAATAAAAGGGGCCCCCATTAGGGAGTTAGTTAGATAGAAAAGTGTCCCATGTTTGCAAACTAGCACAGTTTTCAACTTGTAAACACATGCTGTATAAGTTTTTTGTACTAATTTGAGTTTGCTGCAGGCAATGTTTGCTTTGTTATCATAAAAATTAACAGTAAAAACCGGCTCACTTGACCATAAGAGAGGTCAACAACTAGCCAAAAGAACGGCCTACATACTGACCTGACAGAAGGGCTTTAAGTGGGATGAAAAAAACCTGTTGTTGCCTCCAGATAAATATTACAACAAGTAATTACAACAAGTAAAATTACACCTAGAACAAGCCAGTATTATTGGCTTTGTCAGTGGTTATTAGTTGCATAAGATAAATAAGCAACATCTACTGCTTCGTTGTATATAATATTGAAAATGCTCCAGTTCTGACATGATGAGACTGTGAAAGAACTATAACGAGTCTCACTGAAGTTGCATTAAAGGTAGCGAAGGGTGGCACTGCTGCTGCAGAGTTAAGATTTGTTTTTTCCCTCTGAAGGCGAGGTCAAAAATAGAGAGCAGGCCCGTCTCATCACCTGCTTTTCAGAACTTTCATTCATTGCACAGTCACTGGATCAATGTTTTTGCAGGCAAAGTTAAGGACATGAATATAGGGCCCCTTTTTTTGGCTATTGACAACACATTGATTAAGAAGGGAGAATTTGTAGCATGGTTCGATGAATTACAGATTTTTTGACTACACCCATTCTCCAGAGAGGTGAAATGGAAATCATCTTTGTTGAGAAAGACATGGTGACCATCTTACTTGAGATGTGAAAGGCTCTGCCTGTGGCCACCAGAGGGGAGCAACTGTTAAAGCCAATCAGAGCTGGGACTGTGGTGGAATGTGAAGGTTCTCGGTGGTGCAGTGAAAATGAGTCCTGTTAGACCTGGCATCATTGGCATGAGTCTCTCCTCCATTTTTTTCTGTTTGCCTCCTCTGTTTACGATGTTTTTGCTGGATTATTGCTTTGGGCACTGTGCCACTGCTGATCAGTGCCACAGTGCAAGTGCTCCCTATGTTAAATTGTTACATTGATTGGTGTTACCATGATTGGCTTGGTTGACTTACTGTTCAGACCCTAGTCTAGTGCACTGCGTGTGCCAAGGGCGTGTAAGTTAACTGCTGCTGGTGGGCTTGCAGCACTGGTTGTGCCACCCACAGAAGCAGCGTGTAAAATGTGTCTCAGGCCTGCCACCGCAGCGCCTGCGTGCAGTCCCTGACTGCCATGTCGACTTGGTAAGGAAACCTACTTGCCAGTCTCTAAACCTTCACTTTGCCACATTTCAGACACCTCTATGGTAGGCCCTAGGGCAGGGTGCGTTGTTGGTAAAAGGTAGGTCATGCCCTGATGTGTGTGGCATGACCTAATAGTGAATTACAGCCATTTTCGTTTTTCACTATTGAAGGGCTACCTGCCTCCAATAGGCCAGACTGGGCAGACTGATTATTAACTCCATTATAATCTATCTGACTCAGGGAGCATGGTAGCATGTCGAGTTTAGTATCCCTGAACTCAGAATTTAATAACACACCCTTTAGGATGGATGGTTTTTAAATTCTATGTTTGAAAATAGCACTTTTAGAAAGTGGCTATTTTCTTGTCCAACTATCTACCGGTCTCTGCTGGGTTGGTGTGTGTGTCAGGGGCTGGGTGGCTCCAGAGGTCTGAATGAGTCAGTGTGGGGTGAATGGGGCGTTTACACATAGAGTGAGGGAAGAGTAGCCTGCCCTGCCTGACACAATACTGGCTCCGCCTCCTGCTGGGCGACTGATAGCCCTGCTCCTGCCAGTGACAATACTGGCTCCGCCTCCTGCTGGGCGGCTGAGGACTCTGCCCTGCTCAGTGAATAGGCCAGGTGCCTCTGCCTGGCAACACCCACAACAAACCTGAGATGGTGGGAATCTCCCTGCTTGGACAAAGGGAAAAAGGGGTATAAGAGAAGGACCCCTGAACCAAGAACTCAGATCACCTCTGACAAGGAAACCTGTACCAAGGACAAGAAGCCTGCTGATCTAAGGACTTGCCTCCCCTTTCTGCCAGAGTGCTGTTTTGCTGTGGAGGAACCTGAAAGCTGCTTCTTTATTTTTGCCAAGGAACAAGGAGAGAGGAACTTGGTGTGTACTCTCTGAACACTTGCTAGGAAATCTCCAAGGACTGGAAGAGTGCCAGTCTCCTGCTGAAGTCACAGGGCCAAAGGACTTCACCATTTGCTGAATTGCTGGAAAGTGTTGTTTCCAGTACACAAGGGAAAATCTGCAGTCTCGACGCCGCCGACGCCGCCGAATCCAGCTCGACATCGTGAGTAACGGCTCCAGTGTCCCGAGCCTTCGACGCCGGCCGCCGGGCCCGATCGACGCCAGCAGCAACGCCAGTGAGCAGTGGGTATCGGCCCCGGCTCCAAGTGACCCCGTCTCGACGCCGGTATCGACGCCAGTGAGGAGTGAGTATCGGCTCCACCTCCAAGCGACCCCGTCCCGACGCCACTGCTGATCGCATCGACTCGACGCCCTTCTCGACGCCGTGAGCGCTGCTCCGGCCCGACATCCCTCGACGCCGCTGCGGATTGACCCGACTCCGAGGCACGATCGACGCCGACCTCGACGCCGACATCTCGACGCCGTGGATCATCGTTTTCTTCGTTTCTCAAGGTACTGTACTTGTGGGGTCTGTTGCAACTCCAGGCTCGACGTAGCGCTCCTCGCGGTCGACGCCGAACCTTGGGAATCGTGTAGACTCGACGTCGTGTGACTCCTGTGGGGGTTACATTGTTGCCAAAGAACCGTGCTCAGAAGAATACCTTACTAAAGAACTATTTGCCAAGAAGAAACCTTACTTGAACTATTATTTTTCCTTCCAAAGAGTATTTATTAAGACTGTGGTATATTTTTGTCGTAATGTGGTCTTGTGCTAAGCCTTATATAAAAATACTATTTTTATAATAACTTCGGTGTCGTGTCCATCTGTAGTGTATTCACTTTATTACTGTATGTGGTCATAAATGCTTAACACACTGCCTCTGAGATAAGCCTGTCTGCTCTGCCAAGCTACCAAGGGGGTAGCAGGGGTTATCTGAGTGTGTAATCCCCTTTCCCTGACTAGAGTTGGTTGGTCCCTATTTGTCAGAAGTGTATACCTCTGCCAACTAGAGACCGCCGGTTCTAACATTGGTGGTCAGCGGTGAGGATTTGAACTTTGCATTTATGACTCATGTGCAGTGATTAGTGTACGCTACATAGTGAAAGCAGACCATAACGCAGCCACAATCTGTTTTTGGTAGGATATTCTATTTTTGTTCTCCGCTTTCCTGGAGCTTATTTTTTTAAACACTGCCAGTTTTGACCATGGAGAATGCCGGAGCTACTACACCTGTGGAGATTGTTGTGGGGGAATTTGATAAGGAGAAGATAGATTCCTACACGCTAAAAGATCTAAAAGGATTTTGCAAGCAGTTTAAAGTTCCTACCACAGGTGTCTCAAAGAAAGAGGGCTTCCTCAAAGCGCTGAAGGCCTGGTTAGAGGCCAGAAATCCCTCTGATCCGGTGGGGGTACCGGAAGAGGAAGAAGAAGAGGAAGAGGAAGAGCCCACAGGTGGGCCAGTGTCATCTCCAGGCAGTAGTGCGTCCTCTAGGAGCCTTTCCCCCGAAGAATTAGAAGACAGGGAGAAGGAGAGGGGGTACAAGTTAGAAATGGCAAAACTTAAATTAGGAGGGCAGTTGGAATTAGAGAATGCAAGAAGCAAGAGAGAAGCTGAAATGGAGAGCAAAAGATTAGATTTTGAGAGAGAGAAATTAGCGTTTGAACGTGAGAAGATGGTGAGGGAGATGGAGCTTAAAACTAAGAGTTTAGAGTTGAATCCCTCTGGTGGCAGCACTCCATCTGTGCCTGCAGAAAGTAGGTTTTATTTTCCTAAAGATGTGATCAAAGATTACAGTAAGAATGAAGATATTAGCCAATGGTTTAAAGCATATGAGTTAGCATTATTGGCCCACCGGGTCCCTGAGAAGGATTGGGGAACGGGGTTGTGGAGCCGCTTTACAAACGAGGGGAGAGATACCTTGTTGAGCCTTCCTGCTGAGGATAGGATGTCTTATACTCATATGAAAGATGCTTTAATGCTGAGATATGGCTTAACTCCAGAAAAGTACAGACAAACCTTTAGAGAATGTAAGAAGTTGCCTGGTACTACGTGGGTTGAATATGTGTCTTTTTTCTGCAGAACCATGGATGGTTGGATAAAGGGTAGCAAGGTTGATAGTTATGATGCTCTTTATGATTTGTTTGCTTGGGAGCACTTGTCTAATAACTGTTTTCCAGAGCTACGCCAGCACCTTGTTGATAGCAAGATATCTAACCCTAGAAAACTTGCTGAGGAGGCGGACCGCTGGGTCAGTACCAGGGTCCACAAGGGTCCAGTGGGAGACTCAGCCAAAGGTGGGCAGGGTCCCCAGCAGAAGAGTGGGGGGGACAGGGGTAAACAGAGGGAGTTTCAGAAAGGGCCCCAAAGTAGTCCCCAAGGGAACCAAGGGAAGGGTTCCCAGCCTCCCCCTGTAAAGAAGCCAGAGGCCCCGACAGGTAAACCTGTTCACAGGGGCCCCATGACCTGCTATGCCTGTAAGCAGGTGGGACACCGTTATTATGATCCCCAGTGTCCCATGAAGGATTTGAATGCACCGCCGCGTGCACCCCCTCGTCAGGTAGCGAGTGTAGCCCTGGGAGGGGATGAGATGGGTGCCCCCGGTGGGTGGGGTCCCGCAGAAATGTCCCTGGTCTCTTTAGGAGACATGGAAATGGTCCCTCCAACCCCTCTGCCTAGTAACACTGAGAAATATAGGCAGTGGGTGACCATTAATGGCCATAGGGTGGAAGCTCTAAGAGACACCGGAGCGAGTGTGACAGCTGTCAAGTGTCACTTGGTGTCCAGAGAGCAGGTGGTCCCTCATGCATTCTACCCCGTTGTAGCTGCTGACAACTCACAGAGTCAGTGTGAGGTAGCTCAAGTTCCTTTTGAGTGGGGGGGGGTCTCAGGTACTCTTCAGGTTGCTGTGAGGCCCGCCATGCCTGTTGATTGTCTCCTGGGCAATGATTTGGAGGACTCCCCTTGGGCTAAGGTGGAGAGAAAAGCGCATCTGGAAATGTTGGGTCTGCCTGAGTGGGTGTGTGCGACCACCCGGTCCATGTCAGTTAGTAAGGGTGTTGATGGGGGCCCGGAGCCTGAAAGTATGGCCCAGGTCCCAACCGTGAAGAGAAGAGGCAGGGGGCGCGGGAAACCGTCCCCCATCGTTCCCGCGGTCCAGGAGGGAGCAGACCCTGAGGGGGATGCCCTGGAACCGACAGGAGAACAAGTGGCCGAACTGGGAGACCTGCCCGAGCTGACCCATTGGCAGCAGGATGGTGGTCGGTCCCTCCAGGGAGGAATTTTGTGCTGAACAGAAAGTGTGCCCTTCTCTTGTGGGTATGAGGCAGCAGGCCTCAGCCCAAACGACAGGTGATCAGTCAGGATCACATTGGGTCTACTGGGAGAACGACCTCCTGTATAGCGAGCCTAAGGCTGCTGAGCCTGGGTCAGCCCGTGTGCTGGTGGTACCCCAGCGCTTCAGAGCCTTCCTACTGGGGTTGGCTCATGACGTTCCGTTAGCTGGACATCTGGGGCAGGACAAGACCTGTGACAGGCTTGTCACCCATTTTTATTGGCCCCAGATGAGAAGGGATTCAGATATCCATTGTAGGACCTGTCAAACTTGCCAGGCAAGTGGGAAAAGTGGGCGGAAGCAGAAGGCTCCCCTCCAACCTTTTCCCGTCGTCAGTACCCCCTTTGAGCGAGTGGGAATTGACATTGTGGGGCCACTGGACCCCAAGACAGCCATGGGCAACAGGTTTATCCTGGTCTTGGTGGACCATGCCACCCGGTACCCGGAAGCCATCCCTCTCCGCACAGTGACGGCCCCCGTGGTGGGACGGGCACTGATGGGTGTTTTCTCCCGCATGGGGTTCCCCAGAGAGGTGGTGTCAGACCGGGGCACCAACTTCATTTCGAATTATATGAAGTCTCTGTGGAAGGAGTGTGGGGTAACCTACAAGTTTACCACTCCTTACCACCCTCAAGGTAATGGGCTGGTTGAGAGATTCAACCGGACCCTAAAAGGCATGATCATGGGTCTTGAAGAACCAATGAGGCGTAAATGGGACGTCCTCTTGCCATGCCTGCTGTTTGCTTACCGTGAGGTGCCACAGAAGTCTCTAGGGTTCAGCCCCTTTGAGCTTTTGTATGGTCACCCGGTAAGAGGACCTTTGAGTCTGGTCAAAGAAGGCTGGGAGCAATCTCCCAGGAAACCTCCCCAGGATGTATATAGTTACATGCTGGCCTTTAGGAACCAGACTCGGCGCTTCAGAGATCTTGCTCAGGCAAATCTGGAGGCCAGCCAGGAAGAGATGAAGCGGTGGTACGATCAGAATGCCACTCTGGTTGAGCTTCAACCTGGTCAGAAAGTTTGGGTCATGGCCCCTGTGGAACCTTGTGCGCTCAAGGACAGGTGGACCGGATCATTTGAGGTTGTGGAGAAAAAGAGCGATGTCACCTACTTGGTGGACTTGAAGTCTCCCAGGAACCCCTTAAGGGTCCTGCATGTCAACCGGTTAAAGCCCCACTTAGAAAGGTCCGAAGTGGGCATGCTCCTTGCCACAGATGCTGGGATGGAGGAGGAGAGTGAGCCTCTTCCTGACCTCCTGTGTGCAAAAGAAAAAGATGGGTCAGTGGATGGTGTTGTCCTCTCTGACACACTGACCCCTGAGCAGCAGCAAGATTGTCGCCATCTGTTGGTACAATTCCCTGATCTGTTCTCCTTAATCCCTGGTGTCACTCAGTGGTGTGTCCATGATGTGGACACTGGGGACAGCACTCCTGTGAGGCACAAGGCCTACAGGGTGACTGAAAAGGTCAGAGCATATATCAAGGAGGAGGTCTCCAAGATGTTTGCCTTAGGGGTGGTTGAGTCCTCTAGCAGTCCTTGGGCCAGCCCAGTGGTCTTGGTCCCAAAGGCTGCAGCGCCTGGTGCTTCACCAGAACTTCGGTTCTGTGTGGATTACCGAGGACTCAATTCGGTCACCAAGACTGACGCGCACCCCATCCCCAGAGCTGATGAGCTCATCGATCGGTTGGGGGCTGCCCGGTACCTTAGTACGTTTGATCTAACGTCTGGGTACTGGCAGATCGCCTTGACTGATGGGGCAAAAGAGAGGTCTGCATTCTCCACACCAGATGGGCACTACCAGTTCCGTGTGATGCCCTTTGGGATGAAGAATGCCCCTGCCACATTCCAGAGGTTGGTTAACCAGGTATTGGCCGGGCTGGAAGATTTCAGCGCCGCCTACCTGGACGATATAGCAGTGTTCAGCGCCAGCTGGGAGGAACACTTGCGCCACCTCCAGGAAGTGTTGTTGGCCCTGCGCAGAGCAGGCCTCACAATCAAGGCTAGTAAGTGCCAGATTGGGCAGGGTTCAGTGGTGTACTTGGGGCACCAAGTAGGGAGCGGCAAGGTGGCCCCCCTGCAACCCAAGATAGATACCATCCTGGCTTGGGAACCGCCCAAAACCCAGACTCAGGTGAGAGCCTTCTTGGGTCTCACGGGTTACTACAGGAGGTTTGTCAAGGGGTATGGCAACATTGTGCACCCCTTGACCTCGCTGACTTCCAGGAAGCAGCCGAGACTTGTGATCTGGACTGATGCCTGTCAGAACGCCTTTGACACCCTGAAAACTGCAATGTGTACAGCACCGGTCCTCCAGGCACCCGACTTTTCAAAAGAATTCATTGTCCAGACAGACGCTTCAGAGCATGGTGTGGGGGCTGTTCTAGCACAGATGAATAAGGAGGGCCGAGACTTACCTGTAGCCTTCATCAGCCGGAGGTTACTTCCCAGGGAACAAAGGTGGAGTGCGATAGAGCGTGAGGCATTTGCTGTGGTCTGGGCGCTGAAGAAGCTAAGGCCCTACCTGTTTGGGACTCACTTCCGGGTTCAGACAGACCACAGGCCCCTCAGATGGTTAATGCAGATGAGGGGTGAGAACCCAAAACTGTTGAGGTGGTCCATTTCCCTACAGGGGATGGACTTTACGGTGGAACACCGCCCTGGTACAGATCACGCCAATGCTGATGGTCTGTCCAGATTTTTCCGCCTTAGTGATGAGGACTCCCTGGGTGAAGGGTAGTTCTCCCCACATTTCAGCTGGAGGGGACACGTGTTAGACCTGGCATCATTGGCATGAGTCTCTCCTCCATTTTTTTCTGTTTGCCTCCTCTGTTTACGATGTTTTTGCTGGATTATTGCTTTGGGCACTGTGCCACTGCTGATCAGTGCCACAGTGCAAGTGCTCCCTATGTTAAATTGTTACATTGATTGGTGTTACCATGATTGGCTTGGTTGACTTACTGTTCAGACCCTAGTCTAGTGCACTGCGTGTGCCAAGGGCGTGTAAGTTAACTGCTGCTGGTGGGCTTGCAGCACTGGTTGTGCCACCCACAGAAGCAGCGTGTAAAATGTGTCTCAGGCCTGCCACCGCAGCGCCTGCGTGCAGTCCCTGACTGCCATGTCGACTTGGTAAGGAAACCTACTTGCCAGTCTCTAAACCTTCACTTTGCCACATTTCAGACACCTCTATGGTAGGCCCTAGGGCAGGGTGCGTTGTTGGTAAAAGGTAGGTCATGCCCTGATGTGTGTGGCATGACCTAATAGTGAATTACAGCCATTTTCGTTTTTCACTATTGAAGGGCTACCTGCCTCCAATAGGCCAGACTGGGCAGACTGATTATTAACTCCATTATAATCTATCTGACTCAGGGAGCATGGTAGCATGTCGAGTTTAGTATCCCTGAACTCAGAATTTAATAACACACCCTTTAGGATGGATGGTTTTTAAATTCTATATTTGAAAATAGCACTTTTAGAAAGTGGCTATTTTCTTGTCCAACTATCTACCGGTCTCTGCTGGGTTGGTGTGTGTGTCAGGGGCTGGGTGGCTCCAGAGGTCTGAATGAGTCAGTGTGGGGTGAATGGGGCGTTTACACATAGAGTGAGGGAAGAGTAGCCTGCCCTGCCTGACACAATACTGGCTCCGCCTCCTGCTGGGCGACTGATAGCCCTGCTCCTGCCAGTGACAATACTGGCTCCGCCTCCTGCTGGGCGGCTGAGGACTCTGCCCTGCTCAGTGAATAGGCCAGGTGCCTCTGCCTGGCAACACCCACAACAAACCTGAGATGGTGGGAATCTCCCTGCTTGGACAAAGGGAAAAAGGGGTATAAGAGAAGGACCCCTGAACCAAGAACTCAGATCACCTCTGACAAGGAAACCTGTACCAAGGACAAGAAGCCTGCTGATCTAAGGACTTGCCTCCCCTTTCTGCCAGAGTGCTGTTTTGCTGTGGAGGAACCTGAAAGCTGCTTCTTTATTTTTGCCAAGGAACAAGGAGAGAGGAACTTGGTGTGTACTCTCTGAACACTTGCTAGGAAATCTCCAAGGACTGGAAGAGTGCCAGTCTCCTGCTGAAGTCACAGGGCCAAAGGACTTCACCATTTGCTGAATTGCTGGAAAGTGTTGTTTCCAGTACACAAGGGAAAATCTGCAGTCTCGACGCCGCCGACGCCGCCGAATCCAGCTCGACATCGTGAGTAACGGCTCCAGTGTCCCGAGCCTTCGACGCCGGACGCCGGGCCCGATCGACGCCAGCAGCAACGCCAGTGAGCAGTGGGTATCGGCCCCGGCTCCAAGTGCCCCGTCTCGACGCCGGTATCGACGCCAGTGAGGAGTGAGTATCGGCTCCACCTCCAAGCGACCCCGTCCCGACGCCGCTGCTGATCGCATCGACTCGACGCCCTTCTCGACGCCGTGAGCGCTGCTCCGGCCCGACATCCCTCGACGCCGCTGCGGATTGACCCGACTCCGAGGCACGATCGACGCCGACCTCGACGCCGACATCTCGACGCCGTGGATCATCGTTTTCTTCGTTTCTCAAGGTACTGTACTTGTGGGGTCTGTTGCAACTCCAGGCTCGACGTAGCGCTCCTCGCGGTCGACGCCGAACCTTGGGAATCGTGTAGACTCGATGTTGTGTGACTCCTGTGGGGGTTACATTGTTGCCAAAGAACCGTGCTCAGAAGAATACCTTACTAAAGAACTATTTGCCAAGAAGAAACCTTACTTGAACTATTATTTTTCCTTCCAAAGAGTATTTATTAAGACTGTGGTATATTTTTGTCGTTATGTGGTCTTGTGCTAAGCCTTATATAAAAATACTATTTTTATAATAACTTCGGTGTCGTGTCCATCTGTAGTGTATTCACTTTATTACTGTATGTGGTCATAAATGCTTAACACACTGCCTCTGAGATAAGCCTGTCTGCTCTGCCAAGCTACCAAGGGGGTAGCAGGGGTTATCTGAGTGTGTAATCCCCTTTCCCTGACTAGAGTTGGTTGGTCCCTATTTGTCAGAAGTGTATACCTCTGCCAACTAGAGACCGCCGGTTCTAACAAGTCCCAAATATATTCCCAGTATTCTGACTGAGGGGCCTGCAAAAATTAACATTGCTTCTGTGACTGCCTCCTGGAAAAGAAAACTCATTTTCACATTTCGATTAAGTCCATAAAGTTTTTATTGGAAAAATGAATGTGTATGTCATAGAGATTACTGACAGGGGGATCCAACATACATCAACAACAGTCACACATGGCAATCTGAAACTTTTGGCAGCTATGCCGCCAGCAGCCCCCGTTTTCCAGCCCCCAGGGGCCCCATCAGCTCTGTAGTGCACGCAGGCAGCACTACACTCTATCGACGGGGTTGGTTGCACCAGTGAGTTGCCACATAACAGTCCTACCTCATAAATTAAAACGTGCGGTAGGTGCAGGCAGGTCACAGTGACCTGAGCTTCCAGGCCTAGAAGCAAGGGGGTTGAAGGCAACTGCCTCGAGACCAGAGACAATTTGCATAGTTACATACCTTTGTAAACTGGTTACAGAGACTTCGTTTTTTTCTGGTTCCAGTACCTGCCCTGGCCCCCACTCTGCCTATTCCTACCATTTGAAATTTACATTTACTGCTGTAGTGTGAGAATGCATTTCATGAAAAGGAATATAAAGTAGGGTTGCCAAAAGAAAAATGCCATAATAAAGCAAGGACATTGCATTCTACTATGTGTGTCCCTGGACTACAGAATCAATGTCTACCAAACATAAATGCATGTGTGGCATTTTCTCATTTTAGTGAGAAACATGTTCAAACCAACATCTTAAAAAGATGCTAAGTCAAAAAAGGAAAACAAAAATGGAAACTAAGGGGCCTATTACGATGGCGGGCGGACAAAACGGAGCACAGAACCGGCCGCCAAAATCTCGGCCGTCCCGCCAGGCAAATCAGGATGCACCTGCCACACTGGCGGGTGTATCCTCGACATTAAAATTGAGGCGGGCGGTGCTGTAAGTAGCACCTGCTGCAATGTTCATGCCCTTGTTGTGCATTGCCATGCACAACGTGACAGGCACCGTGTGGTGCCTGCCACCTTGTGCATGGCAATGATGGGGATACCATGGGTACCCCCCAGTGCAGCCACTCACACCCCCCTACCCCCAGGGACCCGCATTGGGCCCCCACGGTGATTTCCCGCATGCCTTTCCATGGCGAAAGGCATGCATCCTAATATGGATGGTGGTGCCTGCAAGGTACCACCACCATTACCTGTTCCTTTTCCGCCCGGCCGGCAATCCGACAGGCGGAAAAGCGGCGTACGGTCTTTCCATCCTCCGCGGTGCCCCTCGCCATACTAATATGGTGGCGGGTGAAGATGGGTCATTTGGTGGGCAGATCGCCACCGCCGGCCCAGCGGTGACCGCGGTGGCGATCTGCCCGTGATCATAATGGGCCCCTAAATATAATCCCTAAACAGCACTTCCTACCGCCCAATCTCACTTCCCAATGTTGATGCAAAGATCTTCACTGGAATTTTAGCCCAATGACTGGCTCTTTACATGGAAGACTTGGTGGGGCCCGACCAAACAGGTTTCATTCCATAAAGGAGGTGCTCAGACAACACAAATTGCATATTACCAATCATAGACAAGGATGCACACACTAAAGCCACAACCATCTTGCTTTCTTTAAACGCCGAGAAGGTGTTCGGCAGAGTCCACTTGCACTTCCTCCAAGAGATTCTCGATAGATTAGGCATGGGCCCTAGATTCAGGGGTGGGTGATGAGTGGCTACTTTCACCTGGAGGCCCGAGGAAGGGTAAATGACATGACACGGACCCCTTCCAGATACAATGGGGGACACATCAGATTGCCCCCTCTCACCACTCCGCATTGCCCTGTACATGGAGCTTCTAGCTCAAGTCGAAGGATACAGATCACAGGAGTCACCTTGGGCAATACGGAACACAAAATAGTCATACATGCTGATGATGTCCTCCTGATGCTGACTAACCCTCTAACCACATTCCCAGCTCTCCTACATGAGCTTGAAACATTTAGTGGACTTAAAGTCAATTAACAAGAGTCACAGATACTGGGGATTAATGTAATTAAAGAATGACGGAAGACCCTGAAGGACCTTTGTCCGTTTTCATGGGCACAACAGTATATAACTTACCTAGGAATCAAGCTCTATTTCACTGTGGAGCAATTGTCTGCATGTAACTACTCTGATCAGCTACACATCACCCACACAGACATTCAGAACTAGCAGGTGGGAGGCCTCTGACACCTCGGGCACATAGCGGTGGCTAAAATGAGGATGATCCTGAAAATACTTTATACAATATAAACCCTCCCTTTATAGCCCCCTCAGGGCATACTTAACACTATACAGAAATTTACTTATGGCTTCATTTGGAGAGGGAAGAAAGCAAGAATAATCAAGCGCCACTATTATACCCCATCAACGGAGGGCGGTCTGGGGACACCTTGGCTCAAATACTATTACGTAGCAGCCCAACTCCGGTACCTGGTGGAATGGCACAGCATGGCCTCAGAGAAAGACTGGTGATTTATGGACCAGTCAATTAATGTGATACACATCTGGAAACTCCCATGGCTGCCCATGGCTGCCCAGGGAACACAGGCCATGGGGGACGTACAGCTTCCCCATACTCTGGGCAATGTCCATCTGGGATAGTGTGGTTCTTTCCCTTGGCCTAACCATTATACCATCTACAATGACCCCAATCTTAGGCAACCATGACTTATGTCTGCATAAAAAGGCAATGTCTATAAGACTAGGCAACTGGTGAAATGTAAGTGTCAGAGAGTTCTACGATCAGTATGGGGACCAGACCTTCGAGCAATTGCGGATGGGCTATGGTATACGAGAGTCGGAACAACTACCATATTTGCAAATATGACACTGGGTAGATAGACATAGATTCAAAGATATGCCAGCGGTCCCCTGACACCTTTCGGAAAATGGTTGATCACCAAATCCAACTTCACCGCTTGGTCTCCGATCTTTATGAGATCCTTCAGAGGGCCATTCCTCTATTACATACCTCAGCACAGAATCAATGGAATTCAAGACTAGAGCGCACACTTTCTGATGAAGATTGGGGAGAGATATTTTGCTGAGCCCGCACTGCAGAAACCAGCACGGCAGGCAAGGAAGCACTGGTCAAAATCACATAGGGGCCGATTCCGATCCTGTATTTATCTTTTCCGTACGACTCGTATCCATATTTTTTTCTGTACGAATCGTACAAGTCACGTCCGACCCGTGAAGTACGATTCGTACGGGAAAAAGTACATACGGATCGGCCCGATCCGTACGAATCCTATCGGGAAAAGTTGTACGAGACGTACCCGGACACTTTTACGTACGATTCGTAAAAATACAGTCCGAGCGTACAAGTACGATCCGGACCGGCTTTCCGATTTACAAATCGTACGGAAAACGTCCCGTACAAGGGGAATGACTCTACCCGCTACAAAGCGAAGTTTGTACGACTCGTAGCCCTGGAAAAGTTGTTCCCGGGGAACGAGTCGTACAGACCCCACACGTATGTACGCACCGTACCCCCCGCGTATGTACGCACCATACCCCCCCGCGTATGTATGCACCGTACCCCCCGTGCATGTACGCACCGTACCCCCCCGCGTATGTACGCACCGTAACCCCAGCGCATATGTACGCACCGTACCCCTGCGTATGTACGCACCGTACCCCCCGTGTATGTACGCACCGTACCCCCCGTGTATGTACGTGGGGGTGCGATGCATACATACGCGGGGGTACGGTGCGTACATACGCGGGGGTTGCCTGTATGACTCGTACCCCTGGGGACTCAGCTTTTACGGCTGTTATTGGCTCCCGTAAAAAAAGAGCCGTACGGAGTGACGTAGGTACGAATCGTACTTGCTGGGCCGTAAAACGCTGCTTACATACATACGGACGTCGTGTACAGGCTGTTCCAGATCCGATTCGTAGGGTGTTTTTTACCCGTACGGTCTTTTGTACGATTCGTACGGAAATAGGCTTTCTGTATGAATTGTACTTCCTAGGTTGTACGGACAGTTTACCGGGTACGAGTCGTACGGAGAAAACACTCCGTACGACGATTCGTAGGGCCTTTTTACAGGATCGGAATCGGCCCCATAATATTGACACTACACCCCAGCTAGACTATGGTGCACAGACAGAATATTTGTTTTTTTTTTTTTTTTTTTGAAACCGTTTATTGCATTCTAAAATAGTTACAAGTATGGGCCTACAACCATCCGGCCGGCCGCTAGAGTGGCAGAAGCACATGACATACATACAGTAAGAGTCTCTTGGCGGTATGGATTGGTAAATCAGGAGATAGCAATAGCGCAGGCCACATAGCTCCAAGCCCACAGTACGGTTTCCTTTTATCAAAACAGAACAACACCAAAAACCACACCCGCAAGGCAACCCGCAATCCAAGATATCAACACGTGCTCCTTAAGTGGGGGATCCCAACCAGCAGCCTAACTCTGAAGAGGGGGAATGGGAGCAGATCCGGGACTGGGGACCCACATGCCCACGGCTGGGGGAGGGGGTCGGCTAGGGGGACGGAGCTGGTGAGGCAGCCGGTAGCAGTGGCGGCTCACAAATACCCCCGCGATAGGCGTTCCAGGGGCCCCAGATTTTCACCCACGCCCCAGGCTTACCCCTCGCCACATACACCACCTTTTCACGAAACATACACCAATCCATGCGTTCTTTCCAGGCCGACACCGCCGGGGGCCTCTGGGATCCCCACAATTGAGCAATGTCACGCTTAGCTATCATGTATCCCAGAGTCACCCACCGCGTCTGCGGGACCGAGTAGTCATTTGGTTCCCACACATTCAGCAAGCATCTCCTCGCTTCAGGCAACAGCGCGACACGCGTAACCACTCGCAGGACCTCATGCACACCACGCCAGAATCGCTCCACCTTTGGGCACTCCCACAGAATATGCATGAAAGTTGCCAAAGCACCACAGCCACGCTTGCACAATCCATCCCCAGCAAAGCCCATACGTAGAAGCCTTGGCCCCGTCACGTAAACCCGGTGGAGGATCTTAAGCTGGACGAAGCGAAGGCGAGCCGGGATGGCCACCTCCTTCGGAGAGGCCACCGCGGAAATCCAGTCCTCGTCGTCCAATTCCAGCCCGTCGGCAACCCAGGCCTCGCGGAGACTAGTCAGCAGGCACGATCTGTCGTTGATCAGTTTTTTATATATAAGGGAGATCGTGCTGTCTGGGACATGGCCATCCAGCACTCTGTCCTCCAGGGGGGAAGACTCCGGAATGGACGCGACATCCGGGAAGACGGAGCCCAGCGCGTGGCGGACTTGCAAGTACCGAAAGTACTCACTGCCTTGCAGCTGAAACTCCGTCTGCAGCGTCTCGAAAGTTTTGAATCCCCCCCTCGTCCAGAGATCTCCCACTGTGCTGATGCCGATCGTGTCCCACTTCTCGAAGCCCTTCGATGTCCACAGGGAGCCAAACCTCTCAGACGCATATAGCGGTGACGCCCGGGTCAAACGGTCCTTCCACCCCATAGCTGCATTAGCCGCGTGCCATACACGCACCATGACACGCGTCGGTCCCGTCAGACGGGAGTCGGGCGCGCCAGAGTAGAGCGCTCGATTGTAATCGCCACCGGGCAGGAGCATCTTGTCCATTTCAAATGCCGGGTTTAAGGCGGGCCCGTAAAGGCCATGATTAATTGCAGCTAGCTGGGAGGCCCAGTAATACCGTTTAATATCCGGGAGGGCAACCCCCCCATCGTACCACGGGAGCGTCAATTTAGCCAGAGCAATACGCGGCCTCCCGTCCCAGAACAGGCGCCGCTGCAGGCTCTCCACCTCACGGAAGTAGCGCGCAGGAACCAAGTCCATAGTGTTCTGGAGAGCGTACAGAAAGCGCGGCAACGACATCATCTTAAACAAGGCCGCTCGGCCAAGCGGCGAAAGCGGAAGACGCCGCCAACGCGCAACGTCCTCCTTCAAGCGCTGGAGGGGGGGTAGCAAGTTCCGCTCGTAGCGGGCCTCCGGGTCCAGAGTAATATATATACCCAGGTACCGGAACCCCTGGGAGGCAATCTGGATCGGGCAGTCCCGTGGTAGGGCCGGAGCCTCCCCGGAAAGCACATATACGCAGGATTTCGCCCAGTTGATGACAAGGCCTGAGTTCCGACCGAATGAGCGCAAAACATCAACCAGGACAATCAGCGATTTACGCGGGGAGGCGAGATACAAAAGGATATCGTCGGCGTAGAGGGACACGCGGTCCTCATGCTCGGGGGTCCAGCGGAGACCACGGATGGAAGGGTGCCACCGCAGCCACTCCGCCAAGGGTTCCAAGGCCAGCGCAAACAGGAGCGGCGACAAGGGGCAACCCTGACGCGTGCCCCGTCCCAGCGCGAATGGGGCCGAGACTCGCCCATTCACCACCACCTGCGCCAATGGGCCCGAATACAACAATTTGACCCAGCTAATGAATCCCGGTCCAAATCCAAATTTCGCCAGCATCGCCCAGATGTATGGCCATTCAAGCGTGTCAAACGCCATGGTGGCGTCTAAGGACGCCAAGATGGCCGGCTCCCGCACAAACGGGACACGCGCGAGCACCCCGTGCAAGCGTCGCAGATTAAGAGCCGTGTTGCGATGGGGTATAAAACCGGATTGGTCTTGGTGGACCAAATCGCCCACCACGCCGACCAGCCGGTTGGCCAACACCTTGGCGAGGATTTTGGGCTCCGCGTTCAAGAGCGAGATAGGCCTATAGGAGGTGACCCGCTCACGGGGTCTCCCCTCCTTGTGGATCACCACGATTGTGGCCAGACGCTGGTCCGGCGGGAGGGAACCCTGCGAGTGGCCCGCCAAGAACATCGCGCGCAGGTGGGGCGCCAGTACATCCGGTCGCAGCTTGTACAGCTCGATGGGGATACCATTGGGGCCCATGGCCTTGTCGGATGCGACCGAGCGAATAGCAAGGGCAATTTTGTCCGAGGTGGGAGGAGCGTCCAGCGAATCCCTGTCCTCCACCGAAAGGGAGGGCAGCGCGATGTCCCGAAGCAGGGCATGGGAATCTTCCTCCGAGCAGGGAGAAACCGGGGAGTACACCTCGCGGAAATAATCCGCGAAGCAGGAGACAATGGCTTCCGGCTCGGTGACACGCACACCATCCATCCCCTCAATCAAGGGAACCACACGACTCGCTCTCTCTTTCCTGTCCAACCACGCAATCAATTTACCAGCCTTATCACCCACATCATACAATCGCCCCTGTTGCTCTCTACTGAGGCCCCTGGCCGCCTCCGTGACGAGGGCCCTATAGGCCGCCTGCTTGAGGTGTAGAACATGCAACCTGGCATCCGTCACCCCGCTCCCCAGGTCACCCTCTAGTTCAGTAATTTCGGCCTCCACCCGGGTTACCTCCTCCCGCTCGCGCCGCCGGGCATGGGAGATAGAGGAAAGGGCCTCCCCTCTGAGAACTACCTTAAAAGCCTCCCACAGGGAGATGGCCGAAGGGACTGACCCCACATTCTCCTCAAAGTACCGCTGCAAGGATTTGATCAAGTCAGCACGAATAGTGGGGTCGCGCAGGTACCAAGCATTGATTGGGGCCACCCTGCCCTCCCCCCTCGGGAAGACATCAAAGTGCAACAGTAATGGGGAGTGATCTGAAATACCCCGCGCCAGATGGCGCACCTCCCCCACTCTCCCAGCACAGGCCGCAGGGACAAGGATATAATCAAGCCGCGAGAGGCTACCATGGGCACCCGAGTGGAAGGTGTATTGCAGCTGCGCGGGATGCTTAAGTCGCCAGCAATCCACCAGTCCTAGTGTATCTAAAAGGCCAGACAGCCACGCCTGTGCCCGGGGGAGGTCCCTAGGGGGATGACGATCCATAGACCCAGAAGCTACCGCATTGAAGTCCCCCCCAACCACCAGCAGACCACCCGGCAGGTCTAGGAGAAGGCGCCCCAGGTCCGCAAACGTAGTAGATTGTAACCCAGGCGGAACGTACACTGATATAAAAACAACCACTCTACCCTCCATTCTACCCACCAGGACAGCGTAGCGTCCCCTCTCGTCATGGCGCACCTCATCAATCTCCAACGGGAGCGAGTTCTTGATCATGATACCCACCCCCCGTGAGCCCGAGGTGAAGCCCGAGTGGGCCACCAAACGATAGCCCCGCCGATTCATGGCATGAAAGGAGTTACCTATAAGGTGTGTCTCCTGCAGGAAGACAACATCTGGTGAAATACGTTTCAGATACTGCAGGACCACACCACGCTTAATCCTGTCCCCCAGGCCGTTAACATTCCATGACAACACAATCAAATCCCTACCCCCCATCATACGTAGAAGCAATCAGTCGTCCCCCAAGGAGTATCTCGAGAGCAACAATACAGCAAAGGGTTTGCCTTGCGGTGCAAACAAACAACACACCCCCCCCACCCCCCCATCCCAACAGAACTCCCCCCTCCCTGCACCCCTGCATGAGCCCAGACAGCCCCCCCAAAGTGCAGTGTGCCTGTCGCCCCATAGATGAAAAACTAACTAGTCCCCCAGAGGAGGAGGGAAGCCCCCAATAGACCCCGTACGACCTCCATAGGAGGGGAACATACACGATCAGTAAATGGTAAAGGAATGTTGCCCAGAGCAAGGCCTATTTTTCACCCCTCAGTTCTGATCCGGCGGGCCCTCCCCGCCAACCGCACCCCCCCCACCCCCCCGGCCCCGATCCCCAGGCAGAGTGTCCAACCAGTCCCCAGCCGCCTCGGGTCGGTCAAAAAAGTGCGTGCGACCATCCACCTCCACCCTTAGCTTAGCTGGAAAAAGCATTGAGTACTTAAGGTTCAGGTCCCGTAGGCGACGTTTAACTCCGAGAAAACTCAGTCTCTGCTTTTGGACCGCCGGAGTAAAGTCAGGGTAGAAATGCACGTCCATGTTATCAAGCTTGACCGGTCCCTGTTGCCTGGAGGTCTGCAGGATAGCGTCTCTGTCCCGAAAGTTAAAAATCCGGGCAATGAGAGGCCGCGGCGGGGCACCGGCCTTAGGTCTGCCCCCAGGGACCCGGTGGGCACGTTCCACCGCAAAAAGCTTACTCAGCCCCCGGGGCTGGAGATGGGTAAGGATCAATTCTTCCACAAAAAGATCTGCCGCCTCCGCCTCTCGTCCCTCCGGCACCCCCACAATGCGAACGTTATTCCTCCGGGCCCGACCCTCGGAATCCTCCAATCGACGGTCCATCAGGGCGCTCGCCTGGCCAAGCCGGCGCACCTCCTTTTGGAGGGCCACCACATCTGTCGTGAGGCTCGTTGTGGTGTGGGCCAGGGAATCGACCCGGTCGTTTGTTTTGGACAAGTCGGCCCTCACAAGGCTCACATCCACAAGGACCGAGTCTATCTTTTGCGCTAGGGTGTCAAAGCGCTGGTCCACCGAGGCCTTCATCTCGGCGATGGCGCCCATGACGTCCCGGAGGGTCAGATCCACTGGCTGAGCAGACGCCTCTGTCGGGCCCGCCGGGGATGTACGCGATGCCTCCGGAGATCCCTTCTGGAGGGTGTAGCGGTCCATGCTGTTGGATTGATGCGCCGGGCCACGGCGGGTCGTCTTCACCTTCGCCCGGTCGCCATCTTGTTTGGTGGACATGTCTGCTCTCCCACCGTCGTGCCAATCTCCGCGAAAGGGCCGATGAACCAGTTCACGGGTTCCGGGGGGGAGGGCGACCACTGGGCCGCAGGACGACTCACAGCCGGCGGGTCAGCCAGGCACCCGGACAAGGCCACACCACCGCACCCCGCTCCGCAACCCTACCTCGCTTGAGGGCAAGGAGGGCGCAAAAGCGAAAGTGAAAGCGCGGGGTACGCGAGTCGCCCAGCCCTGCCCGCCGCTGTTGTTCACTTTGTCCCCGGATCGTCCCACAACTCCAATCCGGGGGGCCGGCGCGGAGAAGGCCGCAACCTTCGATCGGTGCTCCCACCGGTGTCCGGGGTCCGATTCGAAAACGGAAAGCGGGTGTCGCCTCAGCTCGGGTTCACGGACACAGTCCCCTCAACAAGGACAGGATAGAACCAGGATTAATTCAGGAGGTCGCGGAGGTCCTCGGGAGCCTCGCACCTACGCGGCCATCTTGGTTGCGCGCTAGGCTCCTCCCCCCACAGACAGAATATTGAGTTTAAAATGTCGACATACACAAATATCGAGTCTTAAATATCGTGATACAGAAATATCGACAGGAAGAATATCGTGGTCAAGAATATTGACTTGCGGGGAAGAAACATCGTTTTGGGAAATATTGAAGTTGTTAATATCATTTGCAAAAATATTGATGTTAGTGTTATGTATTCTAGTATGTATTTTAAAAGTATGTGATCTATTTTTTTATATAGGAATTGATTTTGTTTTTTAATATATGTTACATTTTTAGTAGTTATTAATTTTATCTTAATTACATTTTGCGTTTTTAAGTTCTGTAGTGGGTTGTGGGTTTATAGGGGAATAGGGTGGGAAGTAATTTAATTATAATACATTAATTATAATTTTGTATGTATTAGTATTTATTTAAGTTAGAATTTATAGGGGCCGATTCCGATCGGAAGGTCGGAAGGGCTCCGACCGACGGTCGGAGCCCTTCCGACCGATTCGGATCATGTCAGCCGGATTCCTTGCTGACTGAGCCATTCTGATGGGCTCGGTCGGAAAGGAATCCGACACGGATTTCCGGATTGTGGACGACAGCTTTTCACTAACTTTTCGTGACGGTTTTTCCGGCACGAAAAGGCAGTCAGAAACTGTCTTTGGGGGCCCCCAGTAGGGCCCCCATGGGTGCGAGGCTACCGAATGGCAGCCTGGGGGCACCTATGGTGCCCCTATGTGGGTCCCTGCACTCGGTGGCAGGCACCGTGGGGTGCCGCCCACAGGGTGCAGGGATGAACTGCACCCCTGCTTTCAAGGATGCAGGCATGCATTCCGCTCGGAATGCATGCCTGCATTGTCTTGTATACGAGTGCGACCGAACCCTGTTCCGTCGCATCGTACTAGCAGGGCCGTAACCGACGACAACAGGTCGGTCGGTTACGGCTCCTGACCGATGTCGGAATTGGCCCCATAGTGTTAATTGTGGGAATTAATTTATTATTAAATATTAATTAATTGGCTGTTAATTATTAATAATTAATTAATTGGCAATTATGTTAATTGTGTCATGTATTTAGTAGTGGGATGTGGGTTTATAGGGGAATAGGGTGGGAAGTCATTTAATTATAATAAATGTATTAATATTTTTAATTTATTCATATTTATTTAATGTATATGTTGTAGTGTTAATTGTGGGAGTTATTTTATTATTAAATATTTAGTAATTGGTTGTTAATTATTTTTAATTAATTAATTTGTAATTAATTATGTTAAGTGTGTCATTTTTTAGGTGTGGGTGGTGGTGTTTATATTAATGCTAATTAATTAATTACAATTAAAATATGTCAATTGTGTAATTGTTTTTTGATGTAAGTTGTGGGGTTTATAGTGGTAAAGGGTGGGAAGTAAATTATTTTAAATTATTTAATAAGTTAATTGATATTAATTTATTAATGTAAAATTAGTTAATTAAATATTTATGGTAAGTGTTTATTTTTATTGTGTGTGTGTGTGTTCTGGTTTTATAGGGGTAACGTTAGTGGAGTAAATTAATTTTTATTTGTTTTGCATTTTTTTAAATTAATAATTTTTGTTTCATTGACAATTAATTATGTTAATTATGTAGGTACATTTTTTTGAATGTAAATATGGGTTGTGAATTGTGTGGTGTTATAGGGTAAGAAATACAAAATATTACATTCTTCTATTAATTAATGTTTTTGTTTCTAAAAAAATTCTACTAAAAATAGTTTTTGTTTTAAAATTATTTTCAAATTATTCTTTCTAGGTATTTGTTAGATTTTTTTACCATTCTAATCTGTTTTTATCTTTTGTAATATTTAAAACTTATATATATGTTTTATATTTTTGTTTTTTAAAATCTTTTGTGTTGTTGTTGTTCATTTGTTTGTTTGTAATTTTTAACTGACTACAGTGGAAATATAAGTTTTTACCCCTCCACTATCCATTAGTTTCCCTACTGTTGCAAAAACTGGAGTGGGAATAGTAATTGTTACCCCTCTGCTATCCAACACTTTCCCTACTGTTGCACTCACTGGAGTGGGAATAGTCATGTTTATCCCTCCGCTATCCAACACTTTCCCTACTGTTGCACTCACTGGAGTGAGCATTATAATTTTTACCTCTTCCTTATCCAACACTTACCCTACTGTTGCACCCACTGGAGTGGAAATAGTAATTTTTACACATACGCTATACAACACTTTCCCTACTGTTGCACCCACTGGAGTGGGAATAGTAATTTTTACACATACGCTATCCAACACTTTCACTACTGTTGCACCCACTGGAGTGGGGAGTGTAATTTTTACCCTTCTGCTATCCAACATTTTTCCTACTCTTGCACTCACTGGAGTGGGAATATTAAGTTTTACCCCTCCGCTATCCAACACTTTCCCTACTGTTGCACTCACTGGAATGGGAATAGTAATTTTTACCCCTCCGCTATCCAACACTTTCCCCACTGTTGCACTCAATGGAATGCAGAATTTAATTTTAAAGACTAATACATTTTTTAATGTTTTAATTTATAATATGATGTTTTTACTATATTTTATGTTATAAGTTTATGTATATGTATATATTTGTAAATTTTTATATATTTTTAAAATTATAAAACACATTAAAATTAATAGTTTATTACTTGTTTTAAAGGAAATAGATATATATAATATATTTTATATATATATATGTTTAAATACTTTTTAAATTAAATACATTTTATTATATTTGTTAAAATGTATATTAAATCTAAATAATGTTTTAAAGTTCATTTTATTTTTTATATATTTAACATTAATATTTATTTAAATCAAAAAATCCACATTGTGTACATCTTTATTTTTTACATCAATATTTTTGTTTAGATATTTTTGTACTTACAACTTTAAATATAGGATGTCGATATTTTTGACATCGATATTTGTGTATGGGGATATTTTGGGCATCGATATTTTATCAGTGAACACTAGAGTATTCTCCTGGTCCCCAGTAAATCACCAGTCTGCTGGAGATGTGAGCTCACAGGCACACTCATGCACCTTCTGTAGCACTGTCTCCAGCTGCAGCGATACTGGACTGAGGTCCTCCACAGCATCAATGAGATGTTTCATACTGATATCCCCCATTACCCTCATACACTTTGGTGGGTCTACCAAATGCACTTACATACATACTACAGTCCACGCCAGAGAAAAAGCCATTTCCTTACCCTTATGTTCAGTTTGACAAGCCATCGTAGCCCTGTGGGAACGGCCACTGCTCCGGAGTACGGGGCCCGGCTACACCAATTATGGAATCTCTTGTGGATGGAAAGGATCTCCACAGTTTTGGAAGCAAGAGAAATAGAATTTGAGAGGAGCTGGGGTGGATGCATTTCACTTCTCTTGCAAGAATTTTGAAAACTTACATATTCCAGGTACCTGAGGGTATTACGTCTCACATCCCCCATTCAAAGTGACCCACAATTCTGTAGATTCCCACTAGCCTTATGCCAGTGTCATATATATGGGATGGGGGCATTCTCAAGTGGACTGTGTACTAGACTTTCATGGAGTGGTATAGATGGGGGTGGGATTCAGGACGGAACTTAAAGGAGGCATGGGAGACCATGTTTGATGTTTGCCAGCGGGTGGTGGTCTTGTTTTCTGTTAATTAAGTACACCAATTCTCGACCACCGGCCTTTGGATGTAGATGGCGCATATGTTTGTCAATCAATAAAGAGATTTAAACCATAATGATACAGCCTTAATTAAAAAATGGTTTACAAAAATAAAGTTCAGAGGAAGAATTGAAAGCCCACAAAGATAAAGAGCAGATGGCAGCTGGGAGAGGTAAATGCATAAAGCACACAAAAACCTCTTTAAAAAAATACGTCGTAGCCGACCCATCTTCCCTGTTCCGGGCATTGAGTTTTACCCAGCCCTAATCCTGATCTCCTCCCCTTCTTGATACTCCTATGGATTGGTAGGGTCCCCCTCTCAGGGGAGCACATGCTGCTATTTCTGATTGTAGATTGCCTTGTGGTTTTTGTTTTTTCTGGTTGTTATTTCAGTTTAAAATGAAACCGTACAGTGGGGTCCGGAAGGTGTGGCTATCAACGCTGCTAACTCCTGTGCATCTTCCTCAGCCGCAACGCGCGCTCTACAATGTGTATCATATGCTCCTTTTGTTTACTAGCGGCCGGCCGGAAGGTTGTAGGCCCATCTTTGTATATTTTTTGAGTTTTGTAATAAACGGTTTAAAAAAAAAAAAAATACGCAATCCAGATTAAACAAATAAAAAACTGGCAAAAAATGCACAAGAAGAAACAAAGAAATGCAATGGAATTGGGCAAAGATTACGTTGAAGTATCCCTAAGCATTCTGTACTAAGATTTGTTGACAGCAGATGTCACTTTTCAGTGTACAGAAAATGCAACAGTCTCTTCATTTTATTACCATGTGTGCAGGCAGCAGCGTACCACCTACCAAAGGCTTGTGAGGAGAGTCCCAAATGGAATTGAGTGAAGAACAGGTAAGGGTGTGGGAAGCTCTAACACGACCCTAGGAGAGGATCGCTTGTCATATCTAGAAGCCTTCAATGGTAAGCAGTAAGTGCGTTGTGCTCCTGCCCCTGTTTAGGCAGTGGATCAGACTTTTCAACTGCGCTGAGTGCCCTGTGGTATCCTAGCATGGTAGGTGAAACTCCTGCCCTAGCGTAGCAGAGAGGGACCAGTAACAGCTCCTTAAAAACACTAGACAGTTCCTTAAAATTCGAGAAAATGTATGACACCTATCAGGTTGTTCAGAATTGCTGTGACTATGCAAACATGACTGAAAGACAACTACACAATAGGGAACACTAGAGACCATTGACTACAAATTCCACCCACTAAAGAAATACACATGGAACTAAGGAGTAAACAAATCTTGCTCATTGAAGGAAGTGGATAAAAGAAAAGGTATTTTCCTCCCTTAATAATCCTGATACAATAAATCCTTTAATACATAATTTACAGAACGTACATAATAATGCTAACACTCCTGAAGGAAGTAAAAGAGACGGGCTATCAAAAATCATCTATAACAATGCTTAGATACATTTCTTAAATCTTTTCTTCCACTAAGTCATTACTAAGGACACTATGCTAGTCTTGAACTTTGTCGAAAGACTTACGTTTGGTATCTCTACTGATTACCTGGTTGCTGTGACTAAAGAGAACCTCTTTACTAAAATCTTAAAATATGAGGCTTTCAAAGTGAATGAACATACTGCTGATTCAAGGTCCAGATGACACAGCCTCCACTAACTTCAGCATTGATAGGGCAGGCACTGCACTAAATAGGAATTTTGTCTGCAGATCAAAGAGTCTACTGTTGGTGCATTCTTTGCCCATATGGCCCAGTTTTCATGAATCAGATAGGTTTCAAATATTCTTTGGAAGCATTATTCTGACAACGCCCTCATGATTTGGTGAGGGGACATCTCACTTCTATAATAATTCCATGTGTGGAACAATTTAAAAAGTGATAATCTGAGTTTACTTTAGAATTTTCTTGCTCACTGAATGGCTGAAACCCGGGTTGCCCTACAAGCCACTCTTTCAGCAGACATACTGAGCACCATATATCACCACTTTCACGCATTCTGCAAGAAAATGTATGATACAGTACATTTAGTTTAAGAGAGCTTTATTGAAGTAAATAGGAACAAAAGGTACAACATTACAGCAGCAATTATAAGAAAATTATGAAAATAGTATAAAATATGTATGTCCATAGTATAATAAAAACCTAATATAATTACTATTATCAAACAAAAAAAACTAGGAACAGCAATACAGGATTAGGAACCTTAGTGAAACAGCATTTTACGTTTTGGAAATAAAGAGAGGAAAGAAAAAGAGAGGAGAAAAGAAAGAGAGAAAAATCAACATCCGTACCAAATATACTCAATAGGAAAATCCGATAACTGGCACCATAAATGTTCAGACAACAAAGTGGTAATAGTATAATATCTTGATATGAACAATATAGAAAGAATAAATCAAAATACTCATGGAGGCTGAAAAACAAAAGTACTGCCATTGTTATGCATTACAGGTGAGGATAAATAGTTAGTGAGTGGAGACCAAAATGCTTCCTTTCGAAGAAGTTGATGAGAGGTAGTGGCAGAAGCTCTATCCAGACTATGATGATAACAGAGAAGGTTCCACCAGGCAGAAAAGGTGACCTTAGTGGCATCCTTCCAATTAGAGGTAATAATCTGAAAGCCAATGGCAAGTAACAAATCCACAAACAAATCCAACTTGTGTGCACCAAACCAATTTGCAGAGTTACTATCCAAAAATATGAAGTTAATCTCAAAAGGAAAAGTAATAGAACAAATGGAGGAGATTGATTCACAAACCTTTATCCAAAAAGAGGTAATGTTAGGACAAAGAAAAAAGGAATGTAAATATGTGCCAGGAGTGGTTGTGCAGGTCCAACAATCAGGGTATAGATCAGAACTGTATTTGGAGATAGACAATGGAGTTAGATACAACCTCTGATAGAAGTAATATAGAGTTTGAGTAGTGCTAGCATTACAGGATGTGTGTTGTATTCATGTCCAGATAGAGATCCAAGTGTGTACATAAAAAGTGTGCTGCAAATCCGATTCCCATAAAAGTTCAACCGTACTCTTAGGGTGATTAGGAAGAGAAAAATGAAGATATTGGTAGATATGGGAGGTCCGAACTGACGTGGAGGTAGATAACGGTTCTAATGGGAGATCTAATGAAGTAGACGAAGATCGAGAAACAAGAGAATATTGTTGAGTTAAGAGCGTTCTTAAAGAATCATACTTAAAAAAGGAGTTAGTGGGCAGGCCAAATTTGGATTGGACTTCCTGAGAAGAAAGAAAGTGCGTACCTTGGAAGAAGTGTTTAACTTGGACTATCCCTTTAGCAAGCCAATTCTTCCAGAAAATAGTATGGTTTGAAAGTTTAATGGATTTATCATGCCATAAAGAAGAATCAAGAAACACTTGCAGAGATGGAAGAGATTTGGTAAGGACTGGCTAAATGGTCGATAAAAATTGTGAAATGGTTGGGGACTTAAATGAACGAGGAGGAAGTGAAAAATTAGCTAGCGAAAAAAAAGGGTGAATCAAGGAGTCCTCCAGTCTGTGCCAAACCGATATCGAGGGTGCTTCAGAGGGAGAAAGATATGGTCAAACTTGAGATATTAGAAAAGAAGAGTGATACTGTCGGAAGTTCGGAAAATTAACATCACCCCTATCCTAAGTGCAGATAAAGAAGACAAAGAGATGAAGGCTTTCCGAGTGTTCCATAGGAATTTACTTAGAGTACTATTAAGAGTTTTAGAGAATGTTAATGGAAGCTTCACTGGTAACATGGACAGAGAAAAGTTAATAACCGGGAGCATCATCATTTTGATTGAGTCCAACCTACCCAACCAAGATAGATATGAGTGACCATTTCACTGACATATGAAGCACTTTCAATAGAACATCCAAGTAAAGTTGAACCGTTTTGGCAATTGAAGAAGAGTATTTAACCTCCAAACAAGTAATGCAATTGGTGTTCCATTTGAAACCCTCATCTGGGAACATGTTCTTAAAGGAATATTTGTTTTAGTGGGAGAACTTCAGATTTTGTAAAGTTTAACTTATAACCCGACAAGATGGCAAAGGAAGATAAGATGTCAGTAAAAGCAGGTAAAGAAACAAGGACATCAGAGACATATAACAAAATATCATCAGCATAAGCTGTGAATTTGATTTCAGTCATTTTGTGAATAAAACCCCAGCATAAGGAAGAGTGTCGTACAGAGTGAAGAAAAGGCTCAAGAGACAATATAAAAAGCAAAGGAGAAAGAGGGCAACCTTGACGAGTGCCCCTTTGAAGAGTAAAATATGAGGATTGGGATCCGTTAACAAAACCCGAGGTAGTTTGGGAGGAATAGAGCAAACTTATAAAAGACATAACAACAGGAACAAAACCATGCCATTTAAGGGCCCACGTCATAAAAAGCCAGTGAAGGCGATCAAAGGGTTTTTCAGCGTCTAGGGTAATGGCTGCTAAAGGTGAGGAACTCTTAGAAGCAAGATGTATAATATTCAAAAATGTTCTGGAATTATCAGCCAAAGTTCTACCCTTAACAAAACTGGTCTGTTCGAAACCGATCAAGTCTGGAATTACCTGTTTAAGGCGAAGGGCCAACACTTTAGCAAAACGTTTGCAATCTAGATTTATTAGAGAAATAGGGTGATAGTTGGCACAAGAGGAAAGCTCTTTATCCTTCTTTGGGAATAAACAGAGAATAGCTTCTAGAAAAGTGCCACGGGCCTCGTTATGAGAAATAAAGTGCTGAAAGAGAGATAGGATATGTTGGAGAAGAATATGTGAAAAACAAGAATAAAATTTGGCAGTAAAGCCATCAGGGCCAGGAGCCTTATCTTTAGGTAGCTGAGTTAGAGCTAACCTAATCTCGGAAAGGGACAGGTCTTGCTCCAAAAAGGAAGAATAAGGAGAAGGGGAGGCACGAGGAGGTAGAGAATTGAAAAACAAATCCAAGGCAATGTACGAAGGAGAGGACTCAGGGGTATATAAATATTTGTAAAAATCTGTGAAACATTGTAATATCCTCATCTTTAAAATGATTAATACCTTTATCATCGATGATATTAACTATTTTGGATTTTTGGGATTTGACTTTCAAGTAGATTGCTAGCAATTTACTAGATCTATTGCGTCCACCGTACAATTTAGAGCTGATCTTTAGTAACGTCCCAGAGGCTTCCTCGGTCGATTTCCTATTAAAACTCAATTTAGCCTGAACTAGCTGTTTAAAAGTATCTTCATTGTTAGAAGACTAGTATGTATGCTCGAGTTGCTTAATAGAAGAAAGTAAGTAAGAGGATTCTTTAAGAAGTTTTTCCCTCTTGACAGCCACGTACTCAATGATAAAATATCTGGCTGTCGGCCCAGATAGTGTGGAATAGTATGTCTGGGCTGGTGTTGGTAAAAAAAATTCTGACAGAAAACCTTTGAAACGTTCTATAAATATAGTATCTTTAAGTAAGTAGTTGTTAAAGCGACATCTACGGGGTTTAGAGGGTTCAGAGGAGAGATCTACATCAATAAAAATTGGGGTGTGGTTAGATATCAGTATGGATCCAATTTCGGCATGAGTTAGGTTAGTGAGAAGATGAGGAGACAACATTTTTTAATCAATTCTAGATTTGGAACCATGTGTGGGAGAGTAAAAGGTGAATTCCAAACTATCCGGGTTATATATCCTCCATGCATCTACCAAACCTCTAGAATGGATAGGGGATGTGAACATTTTTTGCATTTTATTAGGGATATATCTAGATGTGGATTTCCTGTCAATGAAAGGGTCCACAACCTGATTACAGTCTCCGCCCACCAGGAGATTGGAGTTAGAACAAGAATGAAGGATATGCGACATGGATTGCCAAAACTGTGCATCTATACCAATGAGGCAGTAAATGTCAAGGAGGGAAAGAGGGGTACCATTAATAACGACGTGAAAAATAAGCCATCTACCATCAGCATCCCATTCCTCCTTTTGTATAGTTAAGGAAAAAGACTTGTGAAATAGTGTCACCACTCTTTTTTTCCCTAACCATGGAGCAATACACATGTCCCACCCAATGCTTTTTAGGAGAGATAATATAATTTTCATTAAGATGGGTTTTGTGTAGCATTGCGATCTTACATTGTAATCTAGATAAATGAGCAAGTACTCTTTGTTTCTTAATGGGGTTATGCAGACCCTTCGCATTCCAAGACACAATACGAACATTATCAGTCGTAATGAGAAGGGAAGAGCGTTAGGAATAAACATGAGCAATCTAAAATTGATAACAGTATGAATTCAGCATGCAAAAATATTAAGCCAATATGGAAAAAGGTGTTTAATAAAAATAAGTATGAGAAACATAAGTTTAAAAGGTAAGAAACAAGATATGAAAAATAGATGAAAATTACTTGGGAAAGATAAATAGAAAAAAAAGAGGGGCGAGTAGAAATGCAATTCAAAGTATAAAGAATGAGAAAAAAGACCAAGGATAAAGTAGGAAAAGAAAGAGGAAGGAGAAGAAGGTGTGAATGATAGAAAAAGAGAAGTTGACAGAAAGCCGAGAGACTTCAGTCAAGGTAGACAAAGTACACTTCCAATGTGAAAGAAACAACATGAAGAGGTGGGGAAACGCAGAAAGGAAGACAGACAGCAGAGTCAGCAATGTTAAAGAGAAACGACGAAGACAACTAAAAAAGTCAATGAATATGAATAGAATAAGGAGCGGCAGTTATGAAGAGATAGTGAGTGGAGTTAAGCGGAGTAGATAAATGGTACAAAAAACAAACATAAGAAAAGTGCATATTTAATGAAGGGAGTAACACTTACCAACAAATAAAGAGGAACTATAAACACTAGGGTGCCGATTCGGATCCTGGAGAAACCGGGTACGAACCGTCGGTCGGAGCGTTTCTCCGTCCGACTCGTACCCGGGAAATAAACATTACAAACATGCAAGTACGATTCGTATGGAAACACCATTTCCGTACGATTCGTACCAAACACCGACCGATGAAAATATACATACGAATGTGATCCGGGAATGCTCCGACGTGACGTCGGGACGCATTCAGGCTGAGGTTCACGAACCAGGAAGTACGATCCGCACCGACGTCACCCCGCACGGATTATATTTTCCGTCTGCCAAAAACTGCCGGGAAATCAGGACGACGCGCACAAGGAGCACCTGTACGCGACGGACAGCCATGGACCCGAACCTACGTGTCATCCCAGCCCTCATAGCAGTCCACCTGCTCTACAGGCACCGACGCAGACGCCGCAGAAGGTCAGAATAACACCCAGGGGCAAAGGGGGGGGCAGGGGCAGGACACATAACCCCCACCCAAGTCACAAATCACACATGCCCTGGACATACCTGACCTGCAGGACCTGGTCACCTCGAGGAGGTGGGGGCATGTCCAGCAACGCAAGCGTCCGCCACAACGGAAGTGGATGTTGACGCGAACCGGCAACACAACAATACCGGTACGTACCGTCCCCAGGCCTTAAGAGCGTGGGTACGGGCCGTACCACGCCCACCACTACGTCACCCCGACAATGGCGGTACGGCCCGTACCCACGTTCGAATGGCCTGGGTACGGGCCGTACCAGCATTGTTGGGGTGATGTGGGGTACGCGTGGTACGACCCGTACCCACGCCCTGAAGGGCTGGGGATGGTGCGTACCCCTACGGCACCCCATTGGGGGTCTGCATCGTACCCAGGCCCTCAGACCGTTGGTACGGGTCGTACCACGCGTACCCCCTCATCACCCCAACAATGCTGGTACGGCCCGTACCCAGGCCATTCGAACGTGGGTACGGGCCGTACCGCCATTGTCGGGGTGATGTAGTGGTGGGCGTGGTACGGCCCGTACCCACGCTCTTAAGGCCTGGGGACGGTACGTACCCAGGCCTGCAAACCGTGGGTACAGGAATGTACGGAGCGTACCCCCACCCGTGTATGAATGGAGCGTACCCCCACCCGTGTATGCATGCAGCGTACCAACTCCCCACCCGTGTATGTACGGACCGTACCCCCACCCCACCAGTGTATGTACGGAGCGTACCCCCACCCGTGTATGAATGGAGCGTACCCCCACCCCACCAGTGTATGTGCGGACCGTACCCCCACCCCACCAGTGTATGTACGGAGCGTACCCCCACCCGTGTATGAATGGAGCATACCCACACCCGTGTATGAATGGAGCGTACCCACACCTCACCAGTGTATGTACGGACCGTACCCCCACCCCACCAGTGTATGTACGGAGCGTACCCACACCCGTGTATGAATGGAGCATACCCCCACCCGTGTATGAATGGAGCATACCCCCACCCCACCAGTGTATGTACGGACCGTACCCCCACCCCACCAGTGTATGTACGGAGCGTACCCACACCCGTGTTTGAATGGAGCGTACCCCCACCCGTGTATGCATGCAGCGTACCAACTCCCCACCCGTGTATGTATGGACCGTACCCCCACCCCACCCGTGTATGTACGGACCGTACCCCCACCCCACCAGTGTATGTACGGACCGTACCCCCACCCCACCAGTGTATGTACGGAGCGTACCCACAGCCGTGTATGAATGGAGCGTACCCACACCCGTGTATGAATGGAGCGTACCCACACCCGTGTATTTCCCGACCGTACATGCCCAGACATAGGAGGGGTGTGTGCCTATCACTCCCAGCAGTGCCCAGACACAGGAGGGGTGGGTGCAGAGTCCTCCCAGCTGTGCCCAGACACAGGAGGGGTGTGTGCCTATCACTCCCAGCAGTGCCCAGACACAGGAGGGGTGGGTGCAGAGCCCTCCCAGCAGTGCCCAGACATAGGAGGGGTGGGTGCAGAGTCCTCCCAGCAGTGCCCAGACACAGGAGGGGTGGGTGCAGAGTCCTCCCAGCAGTGCCCAGACACAGGAGGAGTGGGTGCCTATCACTCCCAGCAGTGCCCAGACGCAGGAGGGGTGGGTGCAGAGTCCTCCCAGCAGTGCCCAGACACAGGAGGGGTGTGTGCCTATCACTCCCAGCAGTGCCCAGACACAGGAGGGGTGGGTGCAGAGTCCTCCCAGCAGTGCCCAGACACAGGAGGGGTGTGTGCCTATCACTCCCAGCAGTGCCCAGACACAGGAGGGGTGTGTGCCTATCACTCCCAGCAGTGCCCAGACACAGGAGGGGTGGGTGCAGAGTCCTCCCAGCAGTGCCCAGACACAGGAGGGGTGGGTGCAGAGTCCTCCCAGCAGTGCTCAGACACAGGAGGGGTGTGTGCAGAGTCCTCCCAGCAGTGCCCAGACACAGGAGGGGTGTGTGCAGAGTCCTCCCAGCAGTGCCCAGACACAGGAGGGGTGTGTGCAGAGTCCTCCCAGCAGTGCCCAGACACAGGAGGGGTGGGTGCAGAGTCCTCCCAGCAGTGCCCAGACACAGGAGGGGTGGGTGCAGAGTCCTCCCAGCAGTGCCCAGACACAGGAGGGGTGGGTGCAGAGTCCTCCCAGCAGTGCCCAGACACAGGAGGGGTGGGTGCAGAGCCCTCCCAGCTGTGCCCAGACACAGGAGGGGTGGGTGCAGAGTCCCCCCAGCTGTGCCCATGGAAAGAAAGGGGTTGAGTACACACAGATACAATGGCCACAATTGTCAGCCAGGTGCTCAAAGACCCAGCAGAACACGAAACACATGTGTGCGAGGCTGGGAGTACACACATGCATACTGCGGAAAAGGGAACATGTACACATGAAGTCCTGTCAATATACTCCAGTCACAAGTACAGTGACCCCCAAGGATGACACAAATGATGCAGGTGGAGACCTTGGCCAGCATGCATGGCCAAAGTTGAAGGGGTCCGTCACACACCCAGCAAATGTAGACACAGCACTGCACAAATGTCTTCACAACACCCTGCAGGGAAGATGTCAGGGTCCACAGAGGAAGGTACACACCTTGGGACAATGTCACCATGCAGTAACAGCTAACATGAGCAAAGTTTGATAGCAAATACCGTGTGATGGCACACAGATAACAGGGTCCACCCCACGAACAGCACACTACAACATATCCCAGACACCTAACACATTATCGCCACCCCAAATCATGGAGCAGCACCACCAACAGCAATGCCAGAAAAGCAGTAGTGTGCCAAGGAAAATAAAATAGCTTTATTCAGCAATGTTGTAAAATGAATTGTACGAAGAGTTCAAAATGCACAAGTCCCATAGGGCAGTCCATAGTTCCAATCCAGGTGGGGACACATTGGGATGCGTGTCCCCTAGCTTGCCTGCACATTTCAGACAACCTTGTCATCCACAGGGGGGGCATCATGTGGGGGGAAGGACCAGGCACCGCAGGGACAGGAGGGGCAAGGGTAGGTGTTGTGGGTGCAGGGACGGACGACTCCAACACAGGGGGTGGGGCAGCGCCAAAGGTGGATTCGAGCACGGCGCTGCACACTACTGCCAGGTCGCCCAGCGTCTCCCCTGCACCCGAAGTAACCACAGGTCCCAAGGAGGGGGGGGGGGTCGCAGGGATGGGTCGCAGCGCTACCCGGGGAGGGTGGGGACAGGGGGGGGGAATCAACCACCCTGACCGGGGACTCCTTTGACCGCTTGCGGGGTGGTGTCACTGTGGGGCTCAGGGACAGAGCGGCCATGAAGGAGTCTTTGGTGGAATCCTGGCCAGGAGAGCTGAGGGGAGTGGATTTGGAGGGTGGTGGTCGTGAGGAATGTGGACTCCCACTCTGGCTGCGTGTCTTCCGTTTCCCCCCGACCCAGTGGGTGTGCCTACTTCACCCTGTGTGTGCGTGCCAGGAGGTGTGCGCTTTGCCTTCCCTGGTGGTGTGGTGCCTGTGTCTGGTGGTGTGCGTGCATGGCTACGCCTGGGTGTGCTGTGGACAGGCATGGGAGTGGGAAGTGTGGATGCAGCAGGGGTAGGGGGGGACGTAGCGCTGCAGGAGACCCAATGCTGCAGTCAGTGTCGAGTCTATGGACCTCAGCAAGTTGCGTTTGTCAGACTGCGCAGCTGAAATGCCCTCCATGTATGCCTCCATCTGGTTGATCACTTGGCTGTGGCCATGGAGGACATTAAGCATCGCAGTCTGACCAACCTGCAACTGCCGCAGGATGTCCACAGACTCGGCATTGGTGGCAGCAGTGGAGACAGGGGCAGGGGGTGCGGTGTCAGGCAAGAAGGAGACACGTGGTGACCTAGCACGCCGGGAAGGGACACGAGCAAGTGGGAGGCCGGTGAGCGGAATGGAGGGGGCGGGTAGCGATGGAGTGCTGGTGTCAGCTGTGGGAGCAGCCTCCTCCCCCTCGGAGTGCTCAGCCTCGGACCTGTCTGCGTCATAGTCGGTGGTGGTTTGACTGGACAGGTCCTCCGCTGCACTCCCGTCGGCCTCCGTGCCACTCGATGTGCCAGACAACTCTGCACTGCTGGCACTGATGCTCCCTCCTCATGGTCCGTGCCAGTGTCTCCCTCGTAGTCCCCCGACGATGCTGTGGGCAAGGTGAAGAGACAGGAGAAATCAGACACCTGTATACATATGTCACATGAGTGAACTCTACATAGGTCACAGTGCATAGCCTGAAAAGCTACAAGAGTAACATCTACAATACAAGGTACATATGTAGTCCCTGCAAAACACAGTTTGTTGACCCACCATGCCACTGTTAAAATATGGAGAGCATGACACAATAGCAAATAACTTGATATCAAATTGTACAGAGGAGCCAGGCTCTGGGGACAATCTAGCACAGCATCAGCGTAACACAGCGTAGCCAAGAAAGGGATGACCAGGAACCATGTCTAGCAACTCTTGGGACATGCTGCAAAGGTAATACAGTAAACCATGGCCAACATGACTGGGGCACTGCACCTTGAGTGTTTGGCCACACAAACATCACACACTGGCCAGACCGAGCAAGGAGACTTCAGGTTTGGACATGTAGGCCTTGCCCGCACCAACCCCCCCCTACCTGAGACAATGTGATTGAGACAGAGGAAGTACTTACACCTCTTAGTCTGGGATGAAAACACATGGCCTGCAATTAATCCTGATCGCACACAAACTACCCCTGGTGCGCCTGTCCACACATATCACTGACAAACAACCATCATCAGATAGTTGTACCAAGACACACAGGCACTGGCCCCTGTGAGTATGCACCAGCTAATTTAGGTCACCCTGTACGGTGGACACATGTAGCACAGTATACGTGAATTCTAATGAGGCCATGGTACTATGACACAGGGCCCAAACTATGCTGAAGACACAGAGAATGTCCACATTGTCTGATGACACACATGATACCTAGGAAAAGGTGCCCCAGGGGACTGTAGTGGCCACACTACTCCATGGCCCTGGATGGATATGACTGGAACACAAGCCACCATCCTTGCACCATGCACATCTCACACTCAAGCACATCATGTCAGAGGGCACAACATTCGACATGCAGGCAGTAAGGCAGTACACATGAAACACATACTCCCATGTCGGGACTCAGCATCAGTGCCAACTAACATGGACCCCACAATGACTGAACTGGCCAGGGCACAGGCAACGTGCAAAAACCTGTTACACACCACCCCCACACATGATGCTGCAAGCATTGGGCACTTGGAGTTACTGCCAGCCTAGATGACCTTGTGCAAGAGTGACTACACACAGACCAGGGAACACATGGCAAGGAGGGGAAGGGAGGAAGAACAGCACCGCTTTACTTTGGGGAACAGGATACGCACTGCACATTTAAACCCTGGCAGTGTATCCATGCAACTGCGCACTTCCAAAAGCTGGTGACACACAACAAACACACATGTACCTACCCCCTTCCTGCTGCTGCTTCTCCGCTAGGCGCCTATCCAGATCAGGGAAGACCACCGCCAGCACACGCTTATGGATGTGGGTCAGACGGCGGTGCCCACGGTTTTTGTGGCTCTCAGGTGAGTCCCCCAGCAGGACCCGTGCGATCCTCCGCGTCCAGCACCGGATGTCCTGCCAGCGTTTCCTCACCTGGGCTAGGCGCCGCTTCCGACCATCCGTCCTCCTCACGGCACTGACGGCTTGCTCCCAGATCTCCCCCTTGGCACAGACGCCTACCTGTGAGGATGCAAAAGTGACAATACATCAATCCACCTTATCAATGACACAGAGACACACATATTACACATCATGCATGTTTGAACTGGCCACATTATGCTGCCAACTCATTGCACCTTTGTCATAGTGACATCATCCTCCTGGGAATGGGCAAATGCAGTAGGTGCCATTGAAAGCACACAGGTGGCATGAGGGGTGCAACACAATCAATGATGCAGGCTCACACTGTGCATCCCAAGCTACAACAGGAATCTGAACAGTACCCCTAAGCAGTCACATGCCCCAGCCCACTTACGCCACCTCAGCAGAGTACACAGACACACACAGGCACTGAACAATCACCTGGCATTGGCAACTGCCGCTAAAAACCTCACTCTGCACATGTGCCACTAGACTGGGGGTGTCACACATGTGGGGCTGTCTCAGCACGGCAGACATCCAGCTTAGCTCCCTGCTCACATCAGATGGCCAGGGTGTATCCATCCCACATGCAGCTGGGGTGCAACACTCCACATATGCACACACCCACATGACAGGGGACTCACACACACACACCAATGTCCAGGGGACGAACACATCATTTGGACACTCTCACCACAGGTACACAGAACAGACACACATCTGTGGGTCCTGGCACCTGTCACCCTGGGGGGAGCACAGACTCACATCAGGACTGTAGGAACAACATTTCCAGGAGGATTAGGCAGTCCGAAAGCGGCATGCACCATGCAGTGATCGTCACAGTAAGCACCATGCTAGTGCGTTGTGCACACAGGAACTACAGCATGCTCTGCATGGGAGACATGAGCCCTTCCTCCCCCCTGGGAACCACTATGAAGAACCCTGCATGTCTGTCACACCTGGACACAATGCCAGAAGTCACAGTAAAAATGAGGGGCACAGTTTAAGCTAGTGGGGTCTGCACTCACCTGCTCCCCTGGTCGACCATACAGCATGGTGTACTGTGGGAGGATCACATCCAGCAACGCCATATTCTCCTCCATGGTGAATGGCTGGGCCCTCTCCACAGACCTGGACATGGTGCCAGAGGAATGACAAGCAGCAGCAGTGTTGTGTAATGAAGGGATGTGCAGGCAAGTGCTCTCTCAAGGGACCTGGATGCCTTATATCTTCCTTGCTGGCCTGTTTCATTTACAGGAGTACAGAGTGATTGGCTCAGTCACATTAGCATCCTACGTGTCCTCCAATCAATTTAAAACTACCCCAGTGACAGGCTATGCATGGTTTTAAAATTGAGCATGATGTAATGTCAACAACCACATTGCAGCAAAGTAAATTGTCTCCAACCGACTTCTGCTGGGCACATGATGCAAAATTCAAACCTGAAACTCGGTCTCCATGACAACCAGCATGCATTTAGGCCCCTATACTTGTCCCTCATGTATCCCCTATGGCAATCCTATGTCACAACACAGGTACGGTGCGTCCCACAGCCATAGGGCACCCCAAAAGCATTGCAACGGACCGTACACACGCGTGTACGGTCCCTATCACTATAGTGATACTGGCGTACGTGTACGCCATAGTAGTCCGGACCGTACACGCGTGTGTACGGTCCCTATCACTATGGTGGTGCTGGCGTACGTGTACGCCGTAGTAGTCCGGACCGTACACGCGTGTGTACGGTCCCTATCACTATGGTGGTGCTGGCGTACGTGTACGCCATAGTAGTCCGGACCGTACACACGCGTGTACGGTCCCTATCACTATGGTGGTGCTGTCGTACGTGTATGCCATAGTAGTCCGAACCGTACACGCGTGTGTACGGTCCCTATCACTATGGTGGTGCTGGTGTACGTGTACGCCATAGTAGTCCGGACCGTACACGCGTGTGTACGGTCCCTATCACTATGGTGGTGCTGGCGTACGTGTACGCCATAGTAGTCCGGACCGTACCACGCGTGTGTATGGTCCGGACTACTATGGCGTACACGTACGCCAGCACTACCATAGTGATAGGGACCGTACACGCGTGTGTACGGTCCAGACTACTATGGCGTACACGTACGCCAGCACCACCATAGTGATAGGGACCGTACACGCGCGTGTACGGTCCGGACTACTATGGCGTACACGTACGCCAGCACCACCATAGTGATAGGGACCGTACACGCGCGTGTACGGTCCGGACTACTATGGCGTACACATACGCCAGCACCACCATAGTGATAGGGACCGTACACGCGTGTGTACGGTCTGGACTACTATGGCGTACACGTACGCCAGCACCACCATAGTGATAGGGACCGTACACGCGTGTGTACGGTCCGGACTACTATGGCGTACACGTACGCCAGCACCACCATAGTGATAGGGACCGTACACGCGTGTGTACGGTCCGGACTACAATGGCGTACACATACGCCAGCACCACCATAGTGATAGGGACCGTACACGCGCGTGTACGGTCCGGACTACTATGGCGTACACGTACGCCAGCACCACCATAGTGATAGGGACCGTACACGCATGTGTACGGTCCGGACTACTATGGTGTACACGTACGCCAGCACCACCATAGTGATAGGGACCATACACGCGTGTGTACGGTCCCTTTCACTATGGCGTACACGTACGCCAGCACCACCATAGTGATAGGGACCCCACACACGCCCTCGGAGCGTATGTACGGTGGGATTCACACCTGACAGTGGTGACAGGCGGCACACAGGAATGAATTGAGCTGTCATACATGGCCAGGGCTGGACATCAAGGCATCGTCTGTGCAGTACTACATGTGTTGGGCACAGGTGGGTCAGGCTGTGATGTGGCACCATACTCCTGAGGTGTGAAGCTAATTACATTATGATGGGCTGTGTACACATGTCACGTGTGATGGTGCCCTATGTGCCACACATCCCCTTCACTCCTTTGACATGTGTGCATGTAGTACTGACTTGGTGGGCCATGCGTCACTGGCATGGCACAGTCACCGACACCCGCAAATGTCCCCTGATGCCAGGTACACGGAATTTTACCCCTGACAAGTGAATGCCCGCGTTGCACGCTGTAGCTATGTCATGTGTGTGTCATGTCTTCCCATAGTTTTGCTGTAGGTGGTTGGTCAAATGCATCCGCTGTTGCTGCAACCAACATGTGTCTGTGTGTAGATGGGCATGGCACACTGTTACGCACACCAGCACACATGTGTAATCCGACATAAGGTGTGTATGTATGCATCGACACGGAGTTTCAAAACAAGGACATATCTGCATACTCTCAATGTATGTGTGATCAGTCTTGACATGCAATCCTTCATGGCAAGGTGTGTGGTCTGTCCTTTTTCTATGACATGTCACCTGTGCCTCTAGTGTTCCGCAACCTGTCTGTACAATAAACATCCTTCTTCTGCACATAATTGGATGTCTGTAACTCCTGTAATGTGTCTGCCTGCTCACTTACACTGGCCCACAGCTAGTTACATGGCATGGCATAAAGATGTTGAGAATCAACGTTTGTAGCTGGCTCTTGGTAGGAGTGTCACATGCCTGGCATACGTGTCCAGGGCACATTGCACAGACCTGACTCTGTATGTAGCATATGTGTATTGCCTGTTGAGCATGTGCTCTGTACATTGACATTGGTGGTGTACTGTACTCACTCTTCGTTGTCCCTTCTAATTCACTGCAGGGCTCCGCCTCTCCTTCGACCAATTCCGGACTTGGCTGACATGCGGGAAAATGACTGTACACGCCGCTGCCGCTACCGCTTCCCCCAACGTTTGATTGAGAACTTGACGACACGGCTGGCAGCACACCTCCAACCGCTACACAGGTATCCTGGTGCACTGACACCCAAGATGAAGGTGATGGCAGCCCTACATTTCTTGGCCACGGGTACCTTTCAACATACCATTGCCCATGTCGGTGGGATGTCCCAAACCATGTTCAGCCGTGTTCTGCATGATTTTTTAGAGGCCATGTTGGAGCACCTTGATGAGTTCATCAAATTCCCAACTCCTGAGCAGTTGACAACTGTCAAGCATGAGTTCTATGCCCTGGGAGGGATGCCCCATGTCATTGGGTCCATAGATGGAACACATGTGGCTTTGGTACCACCAAAGGCACAGGAGGTAGCCTTCCGTAACCGCAAGCATTACCACTCCATTAATGCCCTTGCGGTGTGTCTTGCCAACATGGTGATTTCACATGTCTGTGCTCGTTTTCCAGGATCAGCACACGATGCGTACATCATGAGGCGTAGCAGGGTGCCTGAAATGATGCTGCAGCTGCGCAACGAACGAGCATGTATTGTTGGTGGGTATACTCTGGCAGTCCTGTATTTAACGTCATCTTCCTGTCTTACTGCTCCTCCTGACCCACTCTTGTCCATGATATCCCAAAACGCCATGGCTGATCACGCCTCTCCGCAACCCCAGCACGGCTGCCGATCACCGCTACAACAACGCCCATGGGCGGACCAGGCGAGTGATAGAGAGGACGTTTGGCCTCCTGAAGAGCCGATTCCGTTGCCTCCACAAGACCGGTGGCGCACTCCCATATGCACCGGTGAAGGTCTGCAAGATATTCCTCGTGTGCTGCATGCTGCACAACATGGCAGTGGAGAAAGCTGTGCCACTCATCGTGGATCCAGATGAGCAGGACCATCCACCCGTGGAGGATGAAGGGCTTGGGCACGAGGCAAGTGATGTGGAGGAGGAGGGGGCGGTAGAGGACATGCGGAGTCGGCTCATACGCGACTTCTTTGCTTAGTGGTGAGTTCCAGTGTCTGAGTGTGCACGCATTGGGCTGTGTGTGGCATGTGTTGCAATGTGTGTGTCCATCTGCATGTCTTCCAAGTGAGTCTGAGGTGTGTTTGGATGTGTCACTCGAGTGATGGTGCAATAGAAGAATGTTTTTCCAGAGTCATCATTGTCACCTAGCATGTTGACAACCTAATACGTGTCGAGTACATGCACATGCATGCGGATGTACTTCTTTTGGCTGACTTCTGGTGTGTCTCCCATCCACAGGTACTTGCGCATGCTGTCTGCTGGTGGCATTGTTGTGCTCCTGCTATTCCTCATGAACACAGCAACATGTGCTGAATCAGCGTTACATGCACGGACAAGTTTGAAAATCTCCTTCGGGTAAGGGATGCAGCACGGCTTTTTGGGAGTGGTATTTGTTTTGAATGTGTGTGCACTGCTCCTGTTCATGTTTGGTTACTTTGCATACATGTAGAATCACCATGGGGCACATGACCTGGAGCAGAATTCACCTGAATTGATGGTCAGACTTGGTGACAGTCATCTGTAATGGGATTGTGATGGAGCCATCAATGTGTGTAACACTGGCCTCGGAAACATACGGGTTGCACCGGGTTGACATGGTGTGTGAATTCCCCATTAGGGGCTCAATGGTGTATAGCAGGCTCTCCGTGAGCAGCAGGGGGTGTTTAGCTGTAACCCGTCCCTTGTGTGCCAGTGCCATGGATTTCCAGCATCTGTGGCGGTAAGGGGGGTGCCAGTGTTGGTCCCACGTGTTCATCCACATGACCTGTGTATGTGTTGACAGAGTTGCATTAGCATTCCGACACACGAGTAATAAAGGTGTCCCTCTGCCTCCAAGGTGCCTCATCTCTGTCAATGGTGGTCTGTTGCCACTGTGCATGCGGCATGTCTGGCATTGTTCTCAGAGATGGTGCATATGAGTCTATGTGTAGAGTAGCAAGATGCAAGCTGTTTGTCAGGGATTAGATTCTGTATTGTGCATGATGTCCATGGCTGTGTAGGTATTGTGGCATGTCAGTCTCCACGACGGCCACTGTGCTGCATGTGAATCCATTGTGTGTGTGTGTCATGTTGAACCAGACATTCCTTCCTTGACATACACCTTTTACATAGTTCCTTCCTGAGATCCTTGTCTTTGTGTGCTACTTGTGGCATTGTTTCCTTGACATGGCGCATGCTGCTGCAGGCCCTGCAGCAAGGGCACCCAGTGTCCACGCAAACGAGATGGTGTTCATCATGGATTGCTTGCTGACATGTGCTATGCTGATCAGCAGCATCTGTGCCTCATGCGGCAGCACACTCTGCATTATGCACAAGATCCCCAGTTCCATCCACCTCAAGGCAAGAGGGAGACCATCCCCCAGGTCAACTACGACATCCGTGTCTAATCCTACCCTGCACTCTACGGACATGTGCGTTAGAAATCCCATGATACTTGTCCGCATCCAGCTCTGCTACTACATCCGGCGACCAGGCCACATCAACGTCCAACAGAGATGGGGGGAGTGGATCACTGCCAGCTGCAGGATGACCTTCTCAATCCACGCACACACTCAGGATGCAGCCCACAACCACAACACAACCTTGTGGCACTGTGATCCAACACCCAATTGTGCCATCTCCATGCATCCAACCTTGGCTGGCCCACCATTCTCCACATCCACCTGACTCAAGCATGCAGGACATGGTTCTGCCACGTGTCTACACATACCTGGGACTCCCACCCCAGGAAACTCCACATGATCCCTGACCTCTGCGCATGACTGTTGCTCTTCTAAATAGGTATGTAGGCACAGTTGTGCGGGCACCCCCTCAGCTGGTTGGGCCCATCACAGGTGAGTAAGGTGCTCCATGTCTGTCTTGGATGGTACGTTGTGATCCATGTGTGTCCTGTGCCAGACTCAGACCCCAGGGTATGGAGGTTTGGAGTTAATTCAGAAATCAGGCATGGTTTGACTTTACAACACACACATGTAGTGGAATAATGCAAAATGACGGCATCATCTTGTGATTGTGATGAATTTTATTAGTGCTGGGGTACGTGTTTGGGGGGGTGACAAGAGGTGCTTGGCGGGAGTGTAGAATCCAAAGTTCACAGGGGGAGTTGGTGTCCTTGCCATTGACAGTCATCAGAGTCTGTGCCACAGTCTTTGTCAACATTGGTCAGACAGTGACCAGCAAGGCCATGTGGCAGAGAATGTCCTTTGCTGCTGTGCTGCTGTTGGGCCAGAGGGCCAGGTGCCAGGCCAGGTGACCTGGGAGATGGTGATGTTCCGCTGACTCTCACGGTCTTTTTCGTGGATGACCCACCTTCCTGCGGGGACCCTCAGACGCCTGCCTTGAAGATGCAAGGGACACTCCGTCAGATGAATCCTCCTCCTCCTCCCTCCCTGTGTCTGGTGCTGCTCTACGCCTGGTGGCACAGGGAGGGTTTGCCAGGCTTTGGGCGATCTGACGGAGGGATTGTCTCACATCCCTGTGCACCGCCAAGAGCTCTGAAAGTCTTGCCTCCATCCTGGCATGATGCTCAACCTGCAGGGCCTTCATCTCATTGAGGGTCCCCACTACCTGGGCGATGCCTCTGGGGTCACGCCGGTATGCGTCCAGGATGGGTCTGACTTGTGCCATAGCTGGGTCCTGAGCCAACTGGGCAGGTTCGCGCCTCCGCCGTCCTCCACTCCCACCACCCCTGCCCACTTGCGCCTGGCCTGCTGTTGTGGGTACATCGGGTCTCCGGGACCCCTGAGGGATGGCATTTGCGGTGTCGCCTGGGTGCCCGGAGAACCTTGTCACTCGTGGACAGACTGGCTGTGTTGTTGTGTGCGGGCAGGGCTCCTGGGTGTCTCCTGGGATGTGGCAGGAATGGGGGTGGTGGTTGGCACAGTTGTACCTGACGCAGGTGCTGCAGGTGGTTGGACACCAGAGGGGCCAGGTTGGTCTGGGTCATCCACGGAGTGGTGAGAGTCGTCGCTGCCGGTGGTGTCCTCTTCACGCAGAGCCTGGTCCTGTGAGTCTTCCCCCCAGTGTTGGGGGGAGATCGATGACGTTGACCAGTGTGTGAGAGAGACAGTGTTAATTGTGTTACATGCGACATCCATGTTTCATTCTTTTTTGATTTGGCACAGTTCCCTGGGTGGTTGGATTTGGCTAGCATTCCTCACACAGTGCACTTGTGCATGGGTATGTTCCTTGGCCACAGCTTTCGACACTTTACCTATGTGTGACACAATCTTAGTTGATGCATATTTTGGGAACGCAGTCAGCAGTGTAGTGAGCGGGCGTAGCAAGCCATGCAGAGCCGCCTTACGTGTTGCACTGTATGTGGCCAAATGGTGTTTATTCCATGCTATTTGAGAATGCAGGTAGGTAACTTAACAATTTGTGACAGGGTTCTGACGAACACAGTGGGTAGGTATACTGGGTGTAAGGTTCTGTTTGTGCCTGCAGCACGGATGTACTCGTGCACAGATTGACACATGGCCTAGTGTTTATCAAAGGTTGAAGGGGGGGTTAAGGCACTGCGAAACCTTGTCTACATGCACACAGTCCACCTGCTGACGAGCGGACATGGCCACACCACCCAAGGGTGATTTGGTCTCCCTCTGTCTCCCTTTCTCCCTCCTTCTATCAGCCTCCTCCCTCTGGCCGTCTCCCTTTCTCCCTCCTTCTATCAGCCTCCTCCCTCTGTCCGTCTCCCTTTCTCCCTCCCTCTGTCAGCCTCCTCCCTCTGTCCGTCTCCCTTTCTCCCTCCCTCTGTTAGCCTCCTCCCTCTGTCCGTCTCCCTTTCTCCCTCCCTCTGTCAGCCTCCTCCCACTGTCCGTCTCCCTCTATCTCCCTTTCTCCCTCCCTCTGTCAGCCTCCTCCCTCTGTCCGTCTCCCTTTCGCTCTCCCTCTGTCAGCCTCCTCCCTCTGTCCGTCTCCCCTTCTCCCTCCCTCTGTCAGCCTCCTCCCTCCCTCTGTCTGTCTCCCTGTGTCCACCTCTGTCTGTTTCCCTCTCTCTGCCCCTCTCCCTCCCTCTGTGTGTCACCCTCTGTCACCTCAGCCCAGCTTCCTGGGCACACACAGTTTGCAGGTCTTGCAAAGGCCATTGGCTTGTTCATGTGGGTTTGTTTCTTCTCTGCGGGCACCCATTGGGCGGAGTGTCTGAGTCTGCGCTGCTGCTGTGGCGGTGTGTGCTGACACTCTTTCAGTGTGCTGCGTCTTCATTGGCTGCTGTTATGTGCAAATTGTGCCTTCATACCCATGTCGTCCTGCAACGCGGCCACCATTAGCAGGCAAAACAGTACTGTGTGGGGACACACTGTTGGTATGGCTGTGCCCTAAGCCATATGGGCTGAGGGCATTGTTGTGTGCTTCAGAGTTGCTCTATGTTAGTTTTGAGGCCCACCCTCCCGGCATCAGGGACATCCTGTCTTGTGTTGGTGTTTTGTGTGGCCTGTGACTTGGGATGGCCTTACTTGGGGCATGGGGCATGGAGGCGCTAGTGGCATGTGTGTGTTTTTGGAGTGTGGTTGTGTCCGGTGCTGGCTTTGGGGGGGATGCGTGCATGATTGTTATTTGGGTTGTATATGGCGTTCCCCCCATGTGAGGTGAGTTGTTTGTGTACTCACCAGGCTCTCGGACTCCTTCTAGTCCGTCTACTCCCAACGGCGGCAGCGTGGCCATCACCTTCTCCTCCCAGGGATGGTAGTGTACCGGTCTGCGGGACGGACCTCCTCCAGTGATGTTGGCCTGGTTGTGCTCATCCGTCATTTTGCGGCGGACCGTCCTCCGCAGATCGTACCACCTGGCTTGGCACTCATGCCTGGTCCTTCTGGTGGCCCCAACAGCATTCACGGAATTGACTATCCTCTCCCACATGGCAGTTTTTTCTGGTATGCTGGTCCGTCTGACCAATGTTCCAAAGAGCTGTGGCTCGACTCTGATGATTTAGTCGACAAGGGACTCCAGCTCGACCTTTGTGAACTTTGGATTCTTGTTGGTGGGCATGGTGTGGGGTGTGGGTGTGGATGGTTGTGGGGGTGGGGGTGTGGATGGTTGTGGGTGTGTGGGTGTGTGTGTGTGAATGTGATGAGGGTGTGTTTGTGATGGTGGTTGTGTGAAAGAGTGCAAGTGTAAGGTGTATTGATGGTTGAAGTATGGTGCAGTGCGTTGTCTCTGGGGTCTGGCAGCAGTGGATCTGTTGCAAAGGATCATGGTTTGTGTGTGTTGGGCCTTTTTATTGGTCCATTTGTGGGTGTGGCTGTGTTTGAACTTTGGGTGGGTGTGTTATAAGGAGTGGTAGTGGTTTGGGCCTCTGTTTATCTGTTTGTCAGTTGCAGGTCAGTGTATAGGATGTATTTGGCCTTGTTGGATACGTTTAGTGGTGTTGTGGGCCTCGGTTTGACTGTCCTTGTGTTTTTTTGGTTAGTCCTGGTTCAGTAGGAGTGTTTTTAGCGTCTGTACGGTGTGTACATGGGCCATGTTGTTGTACAGTGCTGTCCTTTGCTATGGCTTAGTACGACTCGTACAGGCCCGATGTTGGGTGAGGGTGCTGGTGTGTGGGCCTGGGGTAGGGTGCGTACGAACACGGGCAGGGTGTTGGTCCGCACCGTCCATCGGTGGTGGTGTTTCGCACCGTACATACTGGGGGGCTGGGTGTAGGGTCCGTACATACACGGGTGGGGAGTTGGTACGCTGCATGCATACACGGGTGGGGGTACAGTCCGTGCATACACGGGTGGGGAGAGGGTACGGTCCGTACATACACGGGTGGGGTGGGGGTACGGTCCGTACATACACGGGTGGGGAGTTGGTATGCTGCATGCATACATGGGTGTGGGTATGGTCTGTACATACACTGGTGGGGTGGGGGTACGGTCTGTACATACACTGGTGGGGTGGGGGTATGGTCCGTACATACACTAGTGGGGTGGGGGTACGGTCTGTACATACACTGGTGGGGTGGGGGTACGGTCCGTACATACACGGGTGGGGAGTTGGTACGCTGCATGCATACACGGGTGGGGGTACGGTCCGTACATACACTGGTGGGGTGGGGGTACAGTCTGTACATACACTGGTGGGGTGGGGGTACGGTCCGTACATACACGGGTGGGATGGGGGTACGGTCCGTACATACACTGGTGGGGTGGGGGTACGGTCCGTACATACACTGGTGGGGTGGGGGTACGGTCCGTACATACAAGGGTGGGGAGTTGGTATGCTGCTTGCATACACGGGTGGGGGTACGGTCAGTACATACACTGGTGGGGTGGGGGTACGGTCCGTACATACACTGGTGGGGTGGGGGTACGGTCCGTACATACACGGGTGGGGTGGGGGTACGGTCCGTACATACACTGGTGGGGAGTTGGTATGCTGCATGCATACATGGGTGGGGGTACGGTCCGTACATACACTGGTGGGGTGGGGGTACGGTCCGTACATACACTGGTGGGGTGGGGGTACGGTTCGTACATACACTGGTGGGGTGGGGGTACGGTCCGTACATACACGGGTGGGGTGGGGGTACGGTCCGTACATACACTGGTGGGGTGGGGGTATGGTCCGTACATACACGGGTGGGGAGTTGGTACGCTGCATGCATACACGGGTGGGGGTACGGTCCGTACATACACTGGTGGGGTGGGGGTACGGTCCGTACATACAAGGGTGGGGAGTTGGTATGCTGCATGCATACACGGGTGGGGGTACGGTCCGTACATACACTGGTGGGGTGGGGGTACGGTCCGTACATACACGGGTGGGGTGGGGGTACGGTCCGTACATACACTGGTGGGGAGTTGGTATGCTGCATGCATACACGGGTGGGGGTACGGTCCGTACATAACTGGTGGGGTGGGGGTACGGTCCGTACATACACTGGTGGGGTGGGGGTACGGTCCGTACATACACGGATGGGGTGGGGGGACGGTCCGTACATACACTGGTGGGGTGGGGGTATGGTCCGTACATACACGGGTGGGGAGTTGGTACGCTGCATGCATACACGGGTGGGGGTACGGTCCGTACATACACTGGTGGGGTGGGGGTACGGTCCATACATACACTGGTGGGGTGGGGGTACGGTCCGTACATACACGGGTGGGGTGGGGGTAAGGTCCGTACATACACTGGTGGGGTGGGGGTACGGTCCGTACATACACTGGTGGGGTGGGGGTATGGTCCGTACATACACAGGTGGGGAGTTGGTATGCTGCATGCATACACGGGTGGGGGTACGGTCCGTACATACACTGGTGGGGTGGGGGTACGGTCTGTACATACACTGGTGGGGTGGGGGTATGGTCCGTACATACACTAGTGGGGTGGGGGTACGGTCTGTACATACACTGGTGGGGTGGGGGTACGGTCCGTACATACACGGGTGGGGAGTTGGTACGCTGCATGCATACACGGGTGGGGGTACGGTCCGTACATACACGGGTGGGGAGAGGGTACGGTCCGTACATACACGGGTGGGGTGGGGGTACGGTCCGTACATACACGGGTGGGGAGTTGGTATGCTGCATGCATACATGGGTGTGGGTATGGTCTGTACATACACTGGTGGGGTGGGGGTACGGTCTGTACATACACTGGTGGGGTGGGGGTATGGTCCGTACATACACTAGTGGGGTGGGGGTACGGTCTGTACATACACTGGTGGGGTGGGGGTACGGTCCGTACATACACGGGTGGGGAGTTGGTACGCTGCATGCATACACGGGTGGGGGTACGGTCCGTACATACACTGGTGGGGTGGGGGTACAGTCTGTACATACACTGGTGGGGTGGGGGTACGGTCCGTACATACACGGGTGGGATGGGGGTACGGTCCGTACATACACTGGTGGGGTGGGGGTACGGTCCGTACATACACTGGTGGGGTGGGGGTACGGTCCGTACATACAAGGGTGGGGAGTTGGTATGCTGCTTGCATACACGGGTGGGGGTACGGTCAGTACATACACTGGTGGGGTGGGGGTACGGTCCGTACATACACTGGTGGGGTGGGGGTACGGTCCGTACATACACGGGTGGGGTGGGGGTACGGTCCGTACATACACTGGTGGGGAGTTGGTATGCTGCATGCATACATGGGTGGGGGTACGGTCCGTACATACACTGGTGGGGTGGGGGTACGGTCCGTACATACACTGGTGGGGTGGGGGTACGGTTCGTACATACACTGGTGGGGTGGGGGTACGGTCCGTACATACACGGGTGGGGTGGGGGTACGGTCCGTACATACACTGGTGGGGTGGGGGTATGGTCCGTACATACACGGGTGGGGAGTTGGTACGCTGCATGCATACACGGGTGGGGGTACGGTCCGTACATACACTGGTGGGGTGGGGGTACGGTCCGTACATACAAGGGTGGGGAGTTGGTATGCTGCATGCATACACGGGTGGGGGTACGGTCCGTACATACACTGGTGGGGTGGGGGTACGGTCCGTACATACACGGGTGGGGTGGGGGTACGGTCCGTACATACACTGGTGGGGAGTTGGTATGCTGCATGCATACACGGGTGGGGGTACGGTCCGTACATAACTGGTGGGGTGGGGGTACGGTCCGTACATACACTGGTGGGGTGGGGGTACGGTCCGTACATACACGGATGGGGTGGGGGGACGGTCCGTACATACACTGGTGGGGTGGGGGTATGGTCCGTACATACACGGGTGGGGAGTTGGTACGCTGCATGCATACACGGGTGGGGGTACGGTCCGTACATACACTGGTGGGGTGGGGGTACGGTCCATACATACACTGGTGGGGTGGGGGTACGGTCCGTACATACACGGGTGGGGTGGGGGTAAGGTCCGTACATACACTGGTGGGGTGGGGGTACGGTCCGTACATACACTGGTGGGGTGGGGGTATGGTCCGTACATACACAGGTGGGGAGTTGGTATGCTGCATGCATACACGGGTGGGGGTACGGTCCGTACATACACTGGTGGGGTGGGGGTACGGTCCGTACATACACTGGTGGGGTGGGGGTATGGTCCGTACATACACTGGTGGGGTGGGGGTACGGTGCATACATACACGGGTGGGGTGGGGGTATGGTCCGTACATACACTGGTGGGGTGGGGGTACGGTCCGTACATACACGGGTGGGGAGTTGGTACGCTGCATGCATACACGGGTGGGGGTACGGTCCGTACATACACTGGTGGGGTGGGGGTACGGTCCGTACATACACTGGTGGGGTGGGGGTACGGTCCGTACATACACGGGTGGGGTGGGGGTATGGTCCGTACATACACTGGTGGGGTGGGGGTACGGTCCGTACATACACTGGTGGGGTGGGGGTACGGTCCGTACATACATGGGTGGGGTGGGGATACGGTCCATACATACACGGGTGGGGTGGGGGTACGGTCCGTACATACATGGGTGGGGAGTTGGTATGCTGCATGCATACACGGGTGGGGGTACGGTCCGTACATACACTGGTGGGGTGGGGGTACGGTCCGTACATACACTGGTGGGGTGGGGGTACGGTCCGTATATACACAGGTGGGGTGGGGGTACGGTCCGTACATACACGGGTGGGGTGGGGGTACGGTCCGTACATACACGGGTGGGGAGTTGGTACGCTGCATGCATACACGGGTGGGGGTACGGTCCGTACATACACTGGTGGGGTGGGGGTATGGTCCGTACATACACTGGTGGGGTGGGGGTACGGTCCGTACATACACTGGTGGGGTGGGGGTACGGTCCGTACATACACGGGTGGGGTGGGGGTACGGTCCGTACATACACTGGTGGGGTGGGGGTACGGTCCGTACATACACTGGTGGGGTGGGGGTACGATCCGTACATACACGGGTGGGGAGTTGGTACGCTGCATGCATACACGGGTGGGGTGGGGGTACTGTCTGTACATACACTGGTGGGGTGGGGGTACGGTCCGCACATACACTGGTGGGGTGGGGGTAAGGTCCGTACATACACTGGTGGGGTGGGGGTACGGTCCATACATACACGGGTGGGGAGTTGGTACGCTGCATGCATACACGGGTGGGGGTACGCTCCATGCATACACTGGTGGGGGTTCGGCGCGTACATCCGCGGCCGGGGGGCATTTTGCGCGTACATGCGGGGTCTGTGGTGGGGTGTTCAGCGCGTATGCAGGCACGTGTCTCCATGGTTGCTATGGGAGTTCGGTCCGTACGGTGTTTTTTCCATACAGTTGTGAAATCGAAAGGACGGGAGTGATCGTACCTGCGCGGTCGGACTTCATTTTTCCGATTCGTACGGTAAATCGTCCGGGGATGTGTCGGACACAATTTCCGACCCAAGGACGTGTGGGGAACTTTTCCGGATGTGATTCGTATGGAGTTTTTCCCATGCGAATCGTACTTGGCAGTTTGCACGCTACTTGTACGATTCGGACGGAAAAAAGTCCAGATTCTATTCGGACGGGGGAAATTTTTCCAGGATCCGAATTGGCACCTAGGACTAGAAAGGGCGGCACAGAGAGGAAGGAACATCAAGGAAGGGTATCTGTGTTAGACAAGAGACATTTGTAAAAGAGAAACCACAGAGTTATTAGGTAGAAGCAGCCTGAGAAGGCAGACATGCAACAACCACAGATTAAACATGAGAATAGAAATTGAAGATATGTTATGAAAATAAGAACTGAAACATGTTAAGAGAGTCCATATTCAGGATTTCCCAAAGTCCATCTCTTCACCTTTGTGGCTTAAATCCTCTGGGCAGTCAAATGAGTAGGTCCTTTCCTTGTAAGTGACATAAAAAAACCAAGGATGCACTATACCATATTTGGCGTTCATGGAACGAAGAGCAGGAAGAAATTAAACAAACTCCTTACGACAAGCAGCAGAAGCACATCCTGAGAGAAGAAATCTCTCTGGCCAGACCATAACATTTGCTTTCTCTGCTTAGCTTCGTACAGTTAACAATTCAGTATATAAAAAAAGGGCAATTATCCCTCTTGAGCAACTGGCTGATGATGCAGAAGATGACCCTCCAAGTTTGGGACCAATGCGGTGTGCACGCTGCAAGTAAAGATTTGTAACTTCCTTAAGGCCGCCTATTTTGGGAATATGAATTTTAAGAAAGGCAAGCATATCAGATCCCTCCGCCCCTTCAGGAATACCATAAATTCTAAGGTTATTGCGTCTGTTGAGATTTTCCAAGTCCTCCATTTGTTGTTTAAGAAGAACTATTTCTTTGGTAATAGCATCAACTTTAGGGATCACATCCTGAACATCACTGATCTTTTGTTCCACCACCGACACTCTAGACTCTAAACTAGACCATTCTCCTCTAGTCTCATCTGTGTCGATAACAAAAGGTTTCAAAAGTTTTATTTCCTCCATCCAGCATTATGGGTAATAGAGATTTTGTGAGAGAACAAGGCTCTGTCTTTTGGCGTTTTGAGACAGCAATAGTGGAGTCTTTTCAGAGAGAGGACATGTTCGCAGAAACAACCTTTTGACTGGTAGAGGAAGGAGGCTCCATGTAAAGAAAAGCGAAGATAAGCCACTTAATGCACCACAGCCACAAATATCACCCAGATAACAGAAGCGCACCTTGACTCAAAAAGCAGCATAAGAAATCCAAATTCCTATGTGAATTCAACTGGGAACAGCTCAGCAACTTTTATGGTAAAACTGTGAATTAAAAACAAATAAGAGGCAAAATAAAAGCAAAAGAGGCCCATAAAGAATCACCACAGGTAAACCAGCAAAGCCAGAAAAGAGGGTTAATTAGACTAGCGCGCCACCAAAATGTGGGTAAAACCTACTCTAAATATGTTTCAAGGCATGCCATGAGCTTAAGCAAGATAGCGCGTCAGCGCATGAAGGAGACGTTCACTGCTGCATACCGCGGTAGAGAAAATAGCGGCCGCAACCGGCAAAACTGAGGAGAATGGGGCGCAGGGGAAACAGGGTCGAAAAACAGGTTAGTTGAAGCCAAAAAAGAAAACTACCTGTGCCAGCATGTTCAAAGCCTCCACTCCATGGTGCAGAGAGACATGCACTGCCGCCTGAGTACACTATGGCCCTGGTTGAGGTGCAGAGCTTCACTGAGTCGTGGCCATCTTGCGGGCGGATCAAGCCACGCCCCCGATACAGTACATTTAGTGACCAATACACTGCCCTTGGGTAAATAACTTGATGGGGAATAGGGAAGTGATCCATACGGTCTGTTGGGAAAGAGTTCTATGAATGACCCACTAATTCCTGTCTATGACCACCATGAATCTCACAAATTTTCATACAGGCTACCACCACAGAAGTGGAGATACCCGGGGTACTGGGTGGTTCATCAGCCTGACACACATGAGGAATCTTGCCAACTCAAAATAGGAAGCAATGCTTCTCAACTTTTTCAGATCCAGCGACAGGGGCCTGGCAAGTAAGGACGGTAATGGAGACTGCATAATTACCAAATGTAAAATATATTACGGTCTTCTTCAAACAAAAGCTTTAGAATGCCATTTCCATGTTCTTTCCACTAAGAAGGAAGAAAGGAATCTATTTTTATAGAGGTACAACCATGGGGCAACACCCTTACCCAAAAGTCTGGATCCTGGGGGTCTATCCCTCATATTCCTTAATCACAGAATCACAGAAATGAACAAGAAGGTTAAGGAGTCTTTCCAAGACCTTTAAATCATAACAAAGTGACACGCATGGAGAAGGTGGGGTTGTGGGTGTAAAGTCAAAATAAACACTGTCAGACCACCACAAAATGGACAAATTGTTCTGGGATTACTGCAGGGAGACTGAGTCCAGATCCCACTTGTTGCACGCAAGTGAGGACTTTGATTTCTAAAAGAGAAGAATGAGAAATGCAGACAAAATATATATAGACAACTGCTCTGGGATGATTGCAAAGAGGCTACATATTATTTCTCTTGTTGCAGGTGAAATGACAAGATCCCACACCATTCAATTAGGCTTATATAGGAAATGTAAATACAAATCCTGGAGACTGATTGGGGTTATAGTCTTTTTTTAAAGCAAGCAAGAGTTCAAGATCTTGTCAAGTACAGAAGTACTACCCCTAAAATATTGGAGGAAAAGATCACTCAAACAGGCATGGTAATGTGATTGTAATAGTTTACATTCAATGAAAGACAAAAAAAGGCAAACCTAAAATTGGTCTGTATAACCACATTTGGGTCACCCAGTGGTGCTTACAAAAAGAAGATCCTAAAGAACTGTCATTTACTTAATAGGTTAGATGGACAATTTCCTTATCTTCGGTAATGCCTTATTTGGTAGAGACTCTATCTAGATGCAGATTCCTTACCTTAGAATATTTCCCAGGCGTCAGACGGGAACCTGAAAGTTTCGAGCAGTACCCCTGTGCACCGGTAGGTGGTGTCATTCGGCTCCGAGTTGGCATCGTCCACGCCGGATATGACATGCACAGTGCCTTTATAGGTGCCACCCAGTGCACTGATGTTAGTTTATTTTTATGACTTTCCACGCCAGAAGAGCAAAGCCACAAAGAATACTGACATTACTAAGGCCCTCAGAAGGGTGATTCTACTGAATCAGTTCAGAGACAGAGGCTGATGGGAGGGTCGGTAAAGAATCTGCAGTTAGATAGAGTCTCTACTAGATGGACTAGATGGGCATTACTGAAGGTAAGTAACTTGTTCATCTCATACAGACTTCTAGCTGCAGATTTCTTACCTTAGAATAGATACCCAAGTAATACCTCCCTGGTCTGCAAACAGATTAGACTCAAAAGTTCTGAAGGACCAAATGGGCGAAGTGCCCATCATGACAGATGTGACTATCTAGGCAGTAGTGCTATATGAACATGTGCAAAGACACCCACGTTGCCGCCTGACAGATGTCCTGGACAGGCATTCCGCAAGCTAATGTCGTGGTCTCAGCCTTAGCTCTTGAATAATAAGCACCAAAGACCTCAGTGGGTTGCTTCTTGCCAATGCATAGCATATCTTTATGCAGAGCATTATCCATTGTGAGACGGTCCATTCCTACTCTGCCTTCTTTTTCTTAGCTCCAACATATCCTACAAAGAGTTTATTGTCCACTTTGAACTTTCTTCTTTAATCAATGTAGAATGACAACGCTCTTTTAGGGTACCAACGGTGGAGTCTATCCGCTTCTTTAGAAGTGTGTGGTGGAAAAAGAAGGTAGGGAATGTGATGTTTTGATCTACATGAAAGGGTGTCACAATCTTTGGAAGGAAGGAGGCACAGGTCCTCAGAACCAGCATTTCTGGGTAAACGGTGGTATAGGGAGGGTATACAGAGAGGGCCTGCAGTTCGCTGACTCACTAGAAAGGCTGTTTTGAAAGTCAGCAAGTAAAATGGCCAGCTGTGTAATGGCTAAAAGTGAGCACACATGAGGAAAGTAAGGACCGGGTTAATATCCCATTAGGGCATGATGAATGACATGAGGGGACGCATGTGTTGCAGTCCTTTTAGGAAACTAGTCACAATGGGTGTCTGGAAAAAAAGAAGGTTGGCCCGGCAACTGCAAGAATGCTGAAATGGCAGACAGATAACCTTCAACAGTGCCCAGAGCAGTGCCCTCCTGGGCCAAAGAAAGGACTGATAGGAGAACCTGGAATAAGGAGCAGAAAGAGGGTTAATGTTTCTGGATGCACACCACACCACAAATTTGTCCCAACAACATGCGTATGCCGTCATGGTAGAAGGATGCCTGGCTGCCAGAATAACATCACAGACTTTGGGAGGAAGGTCAAAAGCTTTCAACTGTTGCCACTCAATCTCCCTTCATGACGGACAGAGGGTGTGCAGGATTGGGTGCAGGGCCCTCTCCTGCTGCTGCTACAGAAGATCTTCCTGAAGGGGCAGCCTGATAGGAGGACTGATGCTCATGCTCAGAAACACTAGGTGCCCAATCCAACAATGATTTGGGATTGGTTGTTCCTGATCTTCTTGAGCATTCTGGGCAGGAGTGGTGTTGGCGTAAAGGCGTACGGGTGGCTGGAGTTACACTCAAGATGAATATTTTCACCAAATGAGGGTTGCCTTGGAAACCCCAGCATGCAAAACTGCTGACTGTGGTGCTTGGCTGCAGCAAATAGATCTAACCAAGGCTCCCCATTCTTGAAAGAGACCGTGCACCACCTCTGGGTTGAGATGCCATTCGTAATCCGCTAGACATCGATGGCTGAGTTTGTCTGCCCTGGCGTTCAAAAAGCCTGTCAGGTGTTAAACCACCAGGGAAATGCCCTAATGTTCCAGCCATTTCCAGATGCGCAGCGACTCTTCACAAAGGGTCCACAAACCCACCTCGCCCTGTTTGTTGCAGTTGCACATGGTAGTCGTGTTGTCTGTGAACGCCTGCACTAGCCTTCCCTTGATCGAAGGAAGAATGGCTTTTAATGCCAGCTGGATCGTCCAGAGTTTTCTGATCTTCACCTCTCCTAGATGGCCGCCCCAGCCCAGGAGTGATGCATCTGTCACTACCATCATCTGTGTGTGGGAAAGGGATAGGGGTCTACCGCTGACCTAATTGTGGTTTGTTAGCCCACACTTCAGGTCTTTTGCAGTTCCCTCTAAGATTTGTACCAGGTCGGAGAGATTCCTCCAAAGCTGTGCCCATTGAACTTCGGGTCCGGCTGCAGAGCCCTCATATGCCATTGGGCATGTGTCACAAGAAGAATGCAGGAGGCCTTGAGGCCCAAAAGCTTCAGAGTCAGTCTCACAGAAATGCAGGATAGATGCTGAAACATCAGGATCACAGCCCAGATATACTGGACTTTCCTTTTGGGAGGATAGGCCCAAAACTGTACTGTGTCCTTAATGGCCCAAATTAAAGGGAGTGTCAGAGAGGGAGCCAGGTGTGATTTCAGCATGTTGATAGTGGACTGCAGTGAATGCAGGTGGTCGGCCTAATCTGAAGGTGGAAGACAACTGCCTTGGGTGAGCCAGCCTTCAACAGCCATTCACTAAGGTAGGAGAATACTGGAGCCGCTGACCACAGCAGATGTGCTGCAACTACTGTGAAATCACTCTGCCCAGCAAGTCGGTCGTGTCAAACCCACATCTAATAGTAAACTTTGCTGTATCTTGCCCATCAGCAATCGCTTGAGGGAGTATGGCTCGGGCCTCCTCCGAGACCATGGGCAGCACTTATACACCTGAATCCCACACAGTGAGCCGGTATTGGCCCAAAAGGCACTCAGTGTTCACCAACTGCAGTGCTAAACCTTGGAAGAGAAAATCCTGTTACTGAAAAGTATCCAGCCTTTTGGATTCCCTATCTGATGGACTGGTAGGAAACATGCCGAGATTGATCCTGGAAGTAAATGTTGGAACACCAAGCTCTCTGGGGTGGGGTACTTGGTGAGGAAACTGTAGTCGCCAGGAGTGGGGCGATGGCGGCGGATAATAGTCCTGTGCACAGGAGCCCATGTGCAAGGCTTGGACGAGCCCTATGGAAACCATCTGTAAGGGTTTCATTGAATGGGAGTAATAGGAGCAGTTTGTCTTGAATGCCACTGTGGGCAACTGAAGGCTCAAGACCTCAGTTGCATTCCACACCATGATTGACATAGATGCACCCTTCTACGTAGCCACGGTGGGGCAAGAGATCAGGCCAATGTCCGGTGAGGTGTCCAAACTACCAGCCAGTTCCTGTACCACTTGCCCTCTGTGTCATCTAGAAGATGACGGTAACCATAAGGGTCCTCTGACCCTTCCCAATCGTTCCTCTCTCCAGGCCTGTAAAGAGAAAAAGACACTGGTACCAACCCAGAGGGGATGGTACCAGTCGGTGCCGGAGTCAGCATTGGGCATCGCCCATCCGGCTCCGAGGCGGAGTCAAGTATAACAAAGGGACTGAGCGTCAGTGGTGCCTGGAGCAATGACACTGGAGCGGACGTCGAAGAAGGTTGAAGTCTTCAGGTGGCTCCGCTCCAGACCCAATCCTGGATCCAAGAAACCCGATTGGCGCTGAGGGAAAAACCTGCAGGTGGAAAACCAGTAGGGGTCCATTCCCATACCCCAGAGGCATTGGGCCACCCAAATAAGAGGTGCATAACCTCATAATACTCCTTGAGTAAGGCAGGGTTCGCTTCAGCTCCTGGAAACTCTGGAAGGTGCAGAGCAAACCCTGGCACAGGCCCTGCTGCAGAGCAAGATCCAGAGTGCTGACGCTCCTGCAACAGGTCAGATGACCTGGACCAATACAAAGAAGAACACTTCAAATTTCTTTTTCTTATGGGACTAACCCGCTGACTTGAAGTGAGACGACGATCATCGTTAATGGCTCTGTGAGTGGTCCTCGGACCGTCTTCATGACCAGGATCAAAAGCATCGCAGGGTTATCTGACGCTGGGCAGCGAGCAGCTTGAGGGAACTCAGTGCCTTGGATTCATGGCACTGCAATGCTCGAAAGTCTTGGAGTTATGGTCCTGCTCCAAGCATCAGTGGCAAACCAAATGAGGGTAAGTAACAGATATCTGCCAGTGACAGGCACCCCATGGTTTAAGTCTGTTGGGTTTTAGGGGACATCCCTACACACAAGGAGAAAGATATCTCAAAGGAAGCCTTGACAACCCTCGAGAAAAGTCAGTCAAAAAGTGACTGGGGATATCTCTCTGGATCTGTGCTGACTTGCAGGGAAAAAAAAGAACTGATGTTAGTGCGCCGTGGTAGTGCCTAATAGTCACTGAGCACTTTAAATCCAGCATGGAGTACACCAATGTGGAGTCAAACAACGCCACCTACCAGCATGCAAGTATACTGCCCAAAACTTTCAGGGCAAGTTTGAATTTCACAAATCAGTTTGCTTTTGGGAAAGCAAAGAAAATCTGTGCAACTATTTTTAGGCATACATAGAAACACTCACACATCAACTGTTTACTGAAGTATGAGGCGTGGATCCCATCACTGACCATTACCAATATGGCCATTGCACTACCTGTTGCCTGTAAGAACACCAAAACGTTCATGTTGCCTTACATACAAAACTAAGAGATAAAGAATAATATCCACATATGACAAATGTCAACTCAGAACTAAATCAACTGGCAGATTACTACCTAATAAACATTTCTTAAATAACAGTAGGAGTTATATTCATACGTTTTTGAAGCCCCCTGACAAGCAAAGGTATGAAACAACTTACCAGCTTGAGCAGGAAAAATAAACAGGCTGTACCACATGCATATTACTATATATAATATATATCCACTCATAACTGTCAGAGTCTGCCAGTATTACATTTATCCTGGGTTCTAGAGCCCCTTTTGCCGAAATATGGAAACAGAAGATATCCAAACTGTTAGATTTGGGGGTCTCTAGTTGGCACAGGTATGCACTTGTGACAAATAGGGACCCTCGCCTCTAGTCAGGGTAAAGGGGTACACTCCTAAAATAACCCCTGCTCACCCCCTTGGTAGCTTGGCACAAGCAGACAGGCTTATCTCAGAGTCAGTGTGTAAAGCATTTGTGAACACATACAGTAATCTAGTGACAACACTACAGATGGACACCACACAAGTTTTATATCAAAAATAAGTATTCTCTATATAGATTTACCACAAGACCATAAACAACAAAAATCACAATACTGTTACTTTAAGATGGTAGAATTTACCTTAGTTCTCTTTAGTTCTTAAATGCGACACTTTAAATCAATGTACCTTTTAGATGCGACACGCAGGACAACGAAAGTGTTGCAGCGATGTTGATGCGATGAAAGTTTGCTGCAAAGAAATAAAGACGTAAAGATCTTCTAGATGTAGCACGCCTCTCCGATGTTGCGAGAAGACTCGATTCGATGCGTCAGCTGCAGCGGCGACACCACTCTACACGATGCGATGACAGCGGCTTTGGCGGTGACACTCTTTTCCGACGTTGCGAGACGCTTCCGCTCGATGCGACAGCTTGCAGCGGCAACACACTTTACGCGAAGCGACGACAACAGCTCCGACGGCGGCACGATTCTCCTTGGATGCGAGGTGCTTTTCTTGATGCAGTGCAATGCGTCAGCTACGATGGCTGCGATGGCGACACACTTCTTTCTCGACGCGAGACTCTTCTCTTGATGTGGTGCAATGCGTCAGCTACGATGGCTGCGATGGCGACACGCTTCTTCGGCGTTGCGAGACACTTCTTCGATGATACGAGATGCTTCCGCTCGATGCGGCAGCTGCAGCGGAAACACACTTTACGCGATGCGATGACAATAGCTCCGACGGCAGCACGCTTCTCCTTCTTGAGTCATGCTTCCAGCTCCTTGTGACACGCAGTCCCTCAGAAGGCCCAAATACAGCAGCAGGCACATCCAAAGAACTCTGGGGAGCTGGGGGTTGAAGTCTGTTGTTCCTGAGACTTCAGCAGGAGGCAAGCTCTTTTCCAAGCCCATGGAGATCCTTCACAAGTTGAGCAAAAGTACACACAAAGTTCCTTTCTCTTCTCTTTGGCAGTAGGCAACCCCTGCAGGCCAATCCCCCGGTTTCAAGGACAGTCTCTCCTCAGTTTCTTCTTGGTTCCTCTCCTCAGCAGAGGTTTCTTCTTGTTTTCCCAAAGTGATCTAAATTCTTGGGATCAGGGTCCCAATACTTATACCCCAAAATCCTTTGCCTTGTTCAAACTGGTTCTGGTCAGTTCTGGAGCACTTTGTTTACCTGACTCAATCTTTCCTTTCAGAGTGCAGGGCAGAGACATCAGACGCACTGGAGGTGGATCCAGCATTGTGGAGGGAAGGCACAGGCCAATTCAGGTACCAGGTGCAACTCCTCCCTCCCATCTAGATGCAGATCTCCCTATTCACCACTGGGCTACCTCCCCCTGTGTCCTGGAATTCCCCAGCCCTGTCACTCAAACTCCAGACAAGGAATACACAGTCTAGCAGAGGCAGGTTTGAATGGTTCAACAACAAAATACCTACTTTCTAAAAGTGGTATTTTCAAACACAGAATGTTAAATCCAACTTCCCTAAAAGATGTATTTTATCACTCTGAGTTCAGGCATACTAAATTTGAATGTCTCCATGTTCCCTGAGTCAGTTAGGATTATAAAATGTAATAACCAAACTGCCCATTCTGGCCTATGGAGAACAGGTAGCCTTGCAATAGTGAAAAACGAAAATGGCTGTAATTCACTATTAGAACATGCCACACACACCAGGGCATGTCCTACCTTATCCTTACAATGCACCCTGCCCTTGGGCCTACCATAGGGGTGTCTGATATGAAGAAAAGGGAAGGTTTAGGGACTGGCAAGTGGGTGCACTTGCCCAGTCAGCATGACAGTACCAGACTGCATGCAGGCTCTGCAATGGCAGACCTTAGACACACGTTTACAGGCTGCTTCTGTGGGTGGCACAACTAGTGCTTCAAGCCCACCATCAGCATTTGGATCTACAAGCCCTGGGCACTCCTGGTGCACTGTACTAGGGTCTGACAGGTAAACCAAATCAACCAATCATGGAATAACAAATTCTTACATCAATTTACAATAGGGAGCACTTGCACTGTGGCACTGGGCGCCACTGGCACAGTGCCCTGAGCATCTAATACCAGCAAAAACACATGAGGCAACAGCAAAAAAATGGAAGGGAGACCCACGCCAAGGTGCCAGGTCTAACACACACTATATATATTTTTTTTTAATGTTATTAAACATTTTATTGTAGATTATAAAAATAAGCATTACTGTAGAAATAAAAACAGTGGTGAAAAGCAAAACTTTGATATATGTAAAATGGCAAAACAACATAAGGTGATTATTAAGTCAAATTATTGATGGACCCAATCAGTCTCGGATTCCCCTCTTACTGGTCTCTGGTTAATATCTAAATTAAACAGACCCCCCAGGATTTTGCAGCTTTGGGAGGCAAATATCGCGGCTAAAAAAAGCAAGATTTGCAGCCCAAAACCTCAAAATTTGCTGTATTTTTGCGGTGGGAAAAATATGTGCCCACCAGAAAAATACTGCAGACTTGTGCTTTCAGATGGCCTGCAGGGTCCGCAGGGGGCACACAAAGGTGTGAGGCAGCCTGCAGCCTAATTGCTCAGGAGGGGGCGAGATATATTTCAAAGGCAGGTGACAGAGGAATTTATAACCCTCCCTTTAATGGCTCAGTGGCAGCACAGAGCCAGTAAAGAGGGGGTGAACCCCAGTTTTATTTACATATTTTGCGGACACTTTTGTAAAAATCAAGACATTTTAGATGGCTTCTTTACACATACACACCTTTCACTTATAGCCACAGATTATTTCTCGGTCTACTGTTTCTGTATTTATTTTGTTGTGATTTGCTTGAGAAAGCAACAGATAGCACAAACCTGCACCAGTGTATGACCTTCCAACAGACTGTTTATTACTTTGATTCAGTCCCAAAACGCTGAAGCTTCTCTCTCCACTAAAATGACTGTGCATCCATATCATATACCATTTCTCCTCATTATTATGCGAAAAACAGAACTCAAGATTTGTGAAGCAAGATATGAAAAAGAAACGCGTGAATTTCTCCTGCACATCAGCCAATAAATCACACTACTGAATAAATAGCATATGAGCTTTTGATGCATCACTAACTTACATCAAAGCATTACACTATATAATGAATACAAGCAATAAAATGAGCAAATTCATGCATTTTTAATGAACAAATGAATGCTATAAGGGGATCAAAAGCAGAAAAAACGCAAAACACATAACAAACAGCATGTTTGATCTATTCACATGATATTTTAGTTATAAATAACGAAGGTGATATATGTGTATATGCAGACAGGAAGCACATTGTTTTCTGTCTATATTTGTCTGTAAAAATACATACAAATTGAAAACTGGAAGCCCTAATCACATTACATCTTATTTGACACCGATGCTGAATTTTTGTAAATATTTGAGCTTCAATGGCCATTGGACTACAAACGCCTGAAACTTGAATAAAATTCTTAAGCAGGATCATTCTTTGATAGTGAAGTTTAATTCAACTGATCGATATGGGGGTTCCAGCAGGATGTCTGACGAAAAACTCTAAGCACATGTAGTTATACCATTGTCCAGTAATGAAAATGTACCCAATGGTTCAGTTCTCAAAAGAGACAAACAGATTTGCATTCATTATAGTGTAACAACTCCTGCTTGGTGCATTGATAACATTTGTTAAACAGTGCATTCTTCACACCACATATGTAGCCTGACGAGGAGTTGAAGCGCTTTTCATTGAGTAGCTCGCTACTCCGGAGCCCAAAGTGGATTAGTATAGGGAAATGTAAGTTGATAATTGGAGCGGTGTCTGTTAGTTGGATAGAATGGGATAGAGGAGGGAAGAGCCTAGAAGGTGTTATTTGGGAGATCATTGTAGTAAAATGAGATTTGGGACGAGTCAGGGTGAAGGTAGAGGATATATTGAAAGAGGTATGAGATGACACGGAGTAGGGAGTTAGAGAGAGTGGAAGGTTTTTTTTCTCTCTACGGTGGGAGTAAAATGATAAATATATAGATATATAACTCAATCAATCAATCAAAAATACTTTATTTCGATCTCTGAGGATCATAAAAGTATACCATAGAACAAGACAATTACAAACACACAAAACAAATAAGACATTTCAATATAAATAGTCACAGCCTATTTACAGTCACAGCAAGATAGATCAGTAAAAGTGCGTCAGTGTTTGTGCGAAAAAGAAAAGAGTTCTCTATAATAGCAGCATGATTGTAAAAATGTCATAAGTAATTACGAACTTCATTATGGTGTACCTAGAAGAAACGATTAGATATGTTTAAGACGTTCTTTTTAAAAGAAAAATAGGCCATAACATTATAAATAGACATTCACAGCCCATTTACAATCACAACAATATAAGATAAACAGCATACCTCCTAGTTAATACATACGAAAAAGAACCTCGACCTGAGATTTACATTTTTTTAAAAAAGGAAATATTAAAGATCTGTGTGCTAATAAAATAGAACCCAACCCATGATAAAAAACTCTAAATAATTTTAAGGGGCCTCATAATGTAATGCGTCACAAGAGCTATACCCTAAAGACTTTCAGAAGAGTACTTAATGTGCCTGATCCATGCAGTCATTAAGAACTTTGCTATACAGAATACAATCATACACGTTGCATTTGTATTCATTATTCTGATAGAGCGCCATGAGATTCTGGAAATTTGTAGGGGTGCATCATATTCACCGTTAGTCAGCACCCACATATTAATCAATGTATGTTTAAAAGTGCTATAGAAGTGTATTATTGTAATTTTTTTAACATAGAGGTGATTAGAAATGTAATAACGCTTTGTGAGGATCAACGTTGCAAGTTTTTGTGAATGTATTTAGTAAAATGCACAATGATGAGTTTTGTACAATGCAATCTATTAGGTTAAACGTGTGCCATGTTAAAGTTATACGTGTAGTTTGCTTATTCACACATATGAGGATGATAAACTAATGCTTAGAATGTGATTTAGTAGTGTGTTTGATTTTGTAAAGGCCTGATCGCATATACGTTAAAGAGAAGGCCTGTTCATTTCTTATGTTAGCTAATGTTGTAGGCCGAAAATGATTTCCTTGGTAAAGGCTTTGGGTTGCAGAGAAATGTAAAGTCTTAAGACGTGAAGTGTTTCTTTTCATTCCCATGTTTCTGTTGCAGTTGCAAGGACATTTAGCTCGTTAGTGAGAATAGATCTTTGTTTTAGGAGTTAGGCTGCTGTGAGAAGCCAACAGGGGAGTGCATTGGAATGTGAAGTAGCTACTTTTGCCGAGAAAGGTGCCTGGTACCCAAGGTCAAGCTAACGGATGTTGAACGACAGACAACTTCGATAGAAAACTACCGAAGGAAGACCTGGCCGAAGAGGTGTGCCAAGGGCGTGTTCTACGATTTAGGGGTTTTGTATTAGGGACAGTGCCCCGTGGGTTGAGCAGATGAGGGTTAGATGGGAAGGTAGAAGGAGCATCTTAGATCGAGCTCTGACTAAGTGAAGGTACTTCTTAAGGAAGTCTTCACTTCTGACACCTTTTCTTGATTCTCTTGCCTGGGATGGGAATGCTTAGTAGGGATGTCACCTTAGCGTTAGTGTGGGGACAAATTAACGTTTTTTTCCCCCTTCCTTGACTAATGATTCCCAATTTAGATATTGGGCTATCAATTGCCTTTTTGATGATTTTGGAGTTGGTTATTCTCTTTGTTTTAAGTCGAATGAGAATCTTGCGTAGACTTGCTTTTATATTAGTGCCAATTTACCTTTTACACCTTGTATTGAGGTGCTTGTATGTTCAGATGTTTTTGATTGTAATTAAATCTTATAAATTTCAGATTCGTAGTCAGTGGTCCTTTCCAAATGAAGGCTAATTGTGGTCGATATATTTTGATAATTGTGTTCATCCCCTCTACACTATTTGGCAGATAAAAAGATCCTGGCGACCTGTGAGGATTCTTGGGGATAACCAGGTAGGCAAGAATCCGGCCTTATCAGTTGGTAGCAGAGTAGGATGGTTATTTCCAAAAGCGAGGGGAGATCTAGATTAGGATAAGAGATCCTTGAGGCCCGTAGAAGTCAAGTGATGGTGACTCATCGGATGGCGAGCAGCGGACGACGGCGGCTGATGGAGATTGACGGAGAGTAGCGGTGCGGCGGAAAGAAGCAGTTCGTGGAGGAGTGAGTATGAATAGGGTGAGATGTTGCAGATTGCGGTGTTGTTTTGTTATGTGATGTCTTGCGGAGTTGGAGTGAGTGTTGAGTGATTGTGAGATCAGGCTGTGAGCGCGCGCAGCCCGGGAAAGTCTTAGGCTCGACGAGTATCTTAAGCGATTGTGGTGTAGAAGACACCCGAGGTAGATTTTGTTGACCACCGAAAGGGGATCGTGAGACGTCATCGATCACCTGGACCGAGATAGGGGTAGCGAATGTGTGAGTGCGTGAATAACCGACGCTGGTCATGGGTTGTTGTACGTGGAATTGAGTATTTGTAACCTATCAGAGGTGGTTGTCTGGCCAGACGTGGACAGACAGTTGCCAACCGAGGTCGACAATTTCGAGAGACTGTGGACGGACAGTCAGAGAAGTAACTTGTTTGTGACAAACGGTTATTTCAGCGTATGAATGGGACGAATGCAAGGGTGAGACGTGAGTTGTGAAGGAGGGGAACTGCTGCGAGCGGAGGAAGAGTGACGTCAGAAGGTGTCGCGCTGCGATAGGTCGGTTGGTGTGAGTCGTGCTGCTATTGGTGGGGGTTGACATCAGGAAGTGGATGAAAATATTGTGTGCGATCGAAATTTGTTCACCATGAAATGTTTTAAAGTTTTCCGAGAATTGTGTAGAGGTGACAAACATGTGGTTACTCGTGGGGGAGAAGAGGCCCCTCCCGAGGATACTCTGGTGCATTACATGGCAAGCAATGTAGGGTTGCATACTATAATTTGGCTTGAAAATTGGCATAAGATGACTCAGGGCGAAGGAGAATTAGCTTTCCCGCGATATGGCTCATTTAGGTTGGAAGTGTTGTATCAGTTGAAATCTGTGATGGCGGTTTTACGACCTTTGCCGAGACCAACCCAGTTTGAAGCTTTGCATGCATGGATTAGAGCAGCGCATGATAGAAAAAGAGATCGAAGTCAGGAGAGGGTGAAAAAGTCGATTAAGGCATTCTAGAATACAAGATGGGATGCAGAAGAGAAAAGGTGGAGAGTGCAAACAATAGAAGGAGACAGGTTGTATCCCTTATTGGTAAAAACTGATGGCTCAAGGGTAAAGAGTGCAGATGATGATGATGACAGTGACACAGATGATAGCCTGCTAGAGAGGTTGTTGTCTGAGAGACCACCTCCATACAATCTTGATCTTTGTGAGGGAAAGTCGGGTCAGGCAGAAGGAAATAGTGGAGTACCAACACAGTCAGAAATAAGAGTCGAAGGGAAGATCTCGACAGGAGCTGAGGGTACTAGAAATCAGCCTGTAGCCAACACAGAGGTTGGGAGAGGTGCACGGTTACCGGATGCTCTAAAGGTACCGGTCACCATTGGACCCATTGTTTCTGTTTATGACCCAGATCAAGAGAAGGTTGGAAGTTCAGTACAGTCAGTTGTAGGAACGACGAGTGTGATTGAAGGAAATGGATCAGTGAGTGGAATGGAGCAAACTCCGAAGCCTATAGAATGGAGTACGCCATTGCCAGCTACAGCAGACTCCTCTAGGGGACAGCCCGAGGCGAGACCAGTGAGACAAAGATCTCTGGCGGAGTCAAGATCAGATTTGCGGATGTGGGCACCACCGGTGAGAAATCAGAATCAGAGTGTGAGAACAGCAGAAAGTGAACGAGACACGATAGGGAATCGTTCAGTTCCTATGAGTATGTCAGAAGAGAGTAGATCTCAGGAACGGGAATGTGATTATGATGAAAGGGATGGTGCAGCTTGTAGGGAAGTACTGAAGGGAGCCCTGAAGGGGAAAATGTTAGATGTTGTGAGGCTAAAGGCAGAGGTAGATGAGATCATAAGTGGGAATTTGCCTCTTGAGAGGACCTATATGTACGAACAAGATGAGTTACTCTTTGTAACAAAGGATGTGACTCGCAAGGCACGAACTGCACATGAGAAGTTGTCAGAACTGGCCAAAAAGTATGATGTGGACTTGTCCAAAACGAAATCATTGCAAGGAAGTCATAGATTGCAGTATAGTGATCAGGAACTGGAAGAAAAGAGAGTCATGGGTTTGAGAACTCATATCAAGGATCTGATCATAGCAATGCGTGCATGGATCATGCTTGATAAGTGGGAAGAAAGATGGTCTAAGAAGAAAAGCTCTAGGAGAACAATAGGAAAGACGCCACCTCCAGGTGGGGGGATGATGGAGGTAGGGAATTACCCTTTACGAGAGGTACAAAATGGAGGATATGTGCATGTACCTTGGAGTAGGGGTGATTTGGCTGCCTTTACTAATGATTTTCCCCAATTAAGGGAAAAGCCCGTGGAGTGGTACAAGCAGGTTGATCGGTTTGTCAAAATCTCGAAGGTGTTGTGGGTTGATTTGAACACATTGTTTGACATTGTGGTTCCGAGTGATCTGTGGTCGGCATGTAAAATCGCTGTTGAGTGGCCAACCTCAGAGCCTGATAGAGACCCAATTTCGAATGGCCCGTAGCCCATAGTGATGAAAAAGTTCCAACAGGTGATCACATGGTTGAAGTCGAAAATCTCACCTCAGGATATTGATTGGGTGAAGATAGATCGGATAGTGCAAGAGCCAAAAGGGACGGTGCATGAGTTTTATGAGAGACTTTTGCAGGCTTTTAAACAGTACAGTGGACTGGATGTGCTAGATACAAAGGACATGGGACAGTTTGTTTCGAAGTTTGTGTTGAGGCCAGAGGTTAGTTTCATGATACAGCAGCATTTGATTTGTTGGCAGAACAAGCCTGTGGATGAGATTTTACGGTATGCTAGGTACTGTAGTGATGAAATCGAATCGAAGCACAGGAAGTTGAAAGACAAATTGATGCTTGTTCAGATGCAAACAGCTCAGGGACAGTCTAATGGAGGGACTTTAGGAAGAAAACAGGGAAATAACCAAGGAGGAAATCAGAATGCTCAAGGTCAGGGAAGACCAAAGTCAATTGATCCTAAGACAGGAGTGGATGTGACGACATTGAAAAAGACCACTGCGTGTCATCTGTGTCACCAGGTTGGACACTGGAAACACGAGTGTCCTTTGAACCTGTTGAATCAGATACAGCAAGAAGGAGAGATAGTTCAGGTTCCTGTGTTGGACATGGTCCCTACAGTGACTCGAACGAAGATGGTCAAAGAGGGGGTCTGGTGTTCCGCAGGTGCAGGTTCCTCAACCACCTAGGATACAGAATATGCAACAGGGAGTCCGAACTTACCTACAGATGCCCATGTTTGAAGGGAGTGAGGAATTTGGCCCTGACCCGTTGGCATGACCGTGCTCGAGGAGGGGAAGAGGACTGTGCGCTTGGAGCAGTCTTAGAGGTAGATCAGAGGGGACCATTTGTGGAAGCAGACATTGATGGTCACCCTACAACCTTTTTGGTTGACACTGGTGCTACTCGGTCTACTGTAGGATCTGCAGTAGTCCCTGACCTACTCCTTTCGGGACAGTCAATCCAAGTTGTTGGTGTAGCGAATAAGAAACTGACTAGCCCATTGACGGAGCCACTTCCGGTGAAGACAGGAAATTTTAGAGATCGGCACCAGTTTGTGGTGTGCGACTCAAGTCCAGTTTGCCTATTAGGTAGAGATCTGTTGTGCAAGCTGAATTGCACTCTTTATTGTAACCCGAAGGGAGTAGAAGTACAGATGAGGGATGATGATGCGACCTTTAAGGTTGCAAATCAGTGTGTGTGTATAGAAATGTATCCAGCATTGACAGTGGAAGAACTTCCACTCGATCTGAGGGATTCCGTGTCTATTCATGTTTGAGACCTTAGTGGAGAAGAGATCGGATTGGTCAAGGGGGTAGACCCAGTGAAAATCCAGATTAAGCCGAATGTGGAGTTCCCTAGGACGCTCCAATATAATTTGTCACCTGAAACGATTGCAGGAATCAAGCCTGTAATTGAGTCTATGATCAAGCAGGGAATTCTGAAAGAGATCATGGGTAGCCCATGCAACTCACCCATCATGGGACGACAGAAAACGAGTGGGAAATTCAGGATTGTACAAGATCTGCGAAAAATTTATGAGATAGTCGTTCCATGTTGTCCGGTGGTACCGAATCCGTCTGTGATTTTGTTTCAGATCCCATGTGAAGCTGAATGGTTCACAGTGATTGACTTGTGTCAAGCTTTCTTCTCGATTCCTCTACATGAGGAGAGCCAATTTCTTTTTGCTTTTCGGCTGCAGAATCGTGTGTTAACGTGGTGTCGTATCCCACAGGGGTATACGGAGAGCACGTCTATTTTCAATCAGATCTTGAAGAAAAATCTTGAAGGTCTTGTGTTGCCGCAGAATTCTGTTCTGGTGCAATACATTGATGATCTGCTTGTTGCGTCAGAAACTGAAGACACTTGCAGGATCGATACCATTGCCTTGCTGAGCTATCTGGCAAAGAATGGACACAAGGTGTCACCGAGCAAATTGCAGTACTGCCGGAGTGGAGTGCAGTATTTGGGTCACAGAATTGAGAAAGGCAAGAGAAAGGTGTCACCAGATCGTATTGAGGCTATTATGAATATGCCTGTGCCTACCAATCAGAGAGAAGTTAGAATGTTCTTGGGGATGGTTGGCTATTGTCGCCAATGGATTCCCAATTTCTCCTTTGAAGCGTAGCCCTTACAACGGCTGACGCGTAAGGATGTGAGTGATCCAGTACCATGGGACGAAGACTGTTTAAGGTCATTTTTGAGGCTGAGAGAAGCCTTGTGTTGCGCTCCAGCTTTGGGGATGCCTGACTACAATAAGGCATTCGCATTGTTCTGTTGCGAGAAAGAAGGTTGCGCATTGGCAGTCTTAACTCAGAGTCATGGAGGTGTCCGTAGACCAGTTGACTACTTTTCAGCTACTTTAGATCCAGTAGCTTCTGCGTTGCCCGGATGTCTCAAATCTATTGCTGCAACAGGTGTCAGTATTGAAAGATGTGAGAGCATTGTCATGGGTCATCCGCTTACAGTCTATGTGCCACATTCCGTTGAACTGTTGATGACCAGGACTAAAACACAGCACCTCACAAACAATCGATTGACTCGTTATGAGCAAGTTATACTTGCTGCCGAGAATGTGACTTTGAAGAGGTGTTCTGTTTTAAATCCTGCCACATTGTTGCCTATTCCAAATGTAGATGATGAAGATTGTGAGGACCATGATTGTCTCGATGTGACTGAATTGTGCACCAAACCGAGACCAGACATTGTTGATGAGCCGCTCCTTGATCCCGATGAAATTTTCTTTGTGGACGGTTCATGTTTAAGAGACAGTGCTGGTCGATTGAGAGCAGCGTTTGCTGTATGTACCATCACAGGAGTGGTTGAAGCCGCTTGTTTAGAAGGAGTATACTCCGCACAGGTAGCTGAACTCATTGCTTTGACCCGTGCCTGTTTGGCTGCTGACCAGATCCGGGTAACGATCTATACCGATAGTCAGTACGGGTTTGGTGTCGTTCATGACTTTGGACAGTTATGGTCACAGAGAGGGTTCATGACATCTTCTGGTTCACCCATCAGAAACGGGGAATATGTGAGACAATGTTGGAAGCATTGCAATGTCCAGAGGAAATCGCAGTTGTCAAATGTTCTGCGCACAGCAAGGGGAATGATTTTGTGTCGCGGGGTAATAGCTATGCGGATGAAGTTGCCCGGTTTTGTGCAGAGCAAGGATGCATATTTACTGAAGGGCATGTAGAAAAGAGCCAAGAAGGAACCGATCTCAGCGTGATTTTAGCCATGGCTGATACATGGGAGGAACTAAAACGGTTACAGGGTGAAGTTTCTGATCAAGAGCGGGACAGTTGGATATGAGCTGGATGTGAGAAGGGAGATGTGGATGTATGGATTTCGAACGATGGATGAGCTGTGTTGCCAGAATGTCTTTTTAGCCCGATGGCAAGATTGATACATGGAGCTGTACATCTTGGTAGAGATGCGATGATGCGAGTGTTTCAACAGACATGGTACGACCCGAAGTTTCGTGCAGTAGCTGAAGCTGTGTGTCAGAGGTGTGTTACATGTCAGCAGATAAATGCAGGGAAGAGAACTGCTGTGACTCTGAGCCACATTGGGAGATCAGGAGGACCTTTCAATAGGATGGAGTTGGATTTCATTGAGATGCCAAAGTGCAATGGGTTGAGGTACATTTTAGTTGTGGCATGTGTTTTTTCAAGATGGGTGGAGGCTTACCCAACACGTAGATGTGACACACTCACTGTAGCTAAACTGTTACTGAGAGAGCTTATTCCGAGGTTCGGTTTTCCGACCTCTTTGGAGTCAGACAGAGGGACACATTTCCATAGTGAGATCATGAAATTGCTCTGCGCGGCCTTTAAATGTGGATCAGAGACTGCATTGCAGTTATCGACCAGAGGCTTCTGGGATGGTGGAACAAGTTACTGGGACTTTGAAAGCACGGATGGCAAAAGTGTGTTCTTCGACATCACTGAAATGACCTGACGCACTACCCTTAGTTCTCATGAGTCTTCGTAGTGTTCTTGATAGGAGGTCTGGGTTGTCACCGCATTAAATACTTATGGGGAGAGCGATGCGATTGCCAGCGATACCTGCCACTGCTTTGATTAACATAACTGATGACTTGATTCTCGACTACTGTAAGGGTCTGGCTGACGTAGTCCATTTTGTGTCTCAGCAGGTGTAAGCAGCAGTTGTTCCAGCCGCGAGTGACCTGTGCCACGACTTATGCCCAGGGGATTGGATACTTGTGCGTAAACACGTGAGGAAGAGTTGCTTGGATGCTCGTTGGCGTGGTCCATACCAAGTAATACTGGTCACGAACACGGCAGTGAAGTGTGGGGGACTGCCGAACTGGGTGCATGCCTCCCATACCCGCAGAGTTCCAGCACCCTTGGAACATACAGCCCCTCTCGTGAATGAAAATCCAGCTGAGGTGGCAGAGCCTTGTGTTGCGCTCCAGCTTTGGGGATGCCTGATTACAATAAGGCATTCGCATTGTTCTGTTGCGAGAAAGAAGGTTGCGCATTGGCAGTCTTAACTCAGAGTCATGGAGGTGTCCGTAGAGTTATCTGTGTATAGGTGGCTGAAGTGTGCAACCCACTCCTCTGGTTGGATACAAAAGTCGAGTACGGGTTTCTTACCCCTGGACATAATAACTACACTTTTCCAGAAGTCCCTAGTGTCCCTATTTACCAAAGCATCATGCAACTCTGACCATAATGATTCTTCCCACTCCCTTTTTGCGTTTTTAAGTACCGCCCTATAGCAAGCCCTAGATTTCATTATCTGGACCTGTGATTTAGATTTGATTGCATCCAGAAGCTCGCCTTTCGCCACTTTATAGGCATTGTTGTACCAGGACTCAGTTTTGGGGCAGAGATTCTTCTTGTGTCTTCTTTTACCCAGGACATCTCTAATTGTGTCCCCAAGCTTCTCGTGTGTATGTAACATTTTTTCACTTCTCATCGTGGTAGGGAGTGTAGATAAGTGGTCAAATTTAGCCTTGACAAATCCTTTAATAATGGTCAATGGTGCTGGATTTTTAGCTACCTAATCCCATTTGATGGTTCTCAGGTTATTTGCAGGCTGAAGTTCACCAATATCCCTATAGCTCCTGTTCTCAAGATGTGGTGTTTCCTTGGTACTAAGTGATAGACTGAGAACGTTGTGATCACTATCTAAATGGTCGATCACCTCCATGTCCACGACAGCAGGCCATAACTCGACTTGGGCTAAGAAGTAGTCAATTCTGCTACAATGACCCAGTCTCTTGAAGGTACATTTGCCCTGGTGGTCTGTGGTGCACCTGCCATTAGTGGCTCTAACATCATACTCAAGGATGAGTGCCAAAAGCTGGCCTGCTTTAGGTGTCCATCTTACTTTGGGCAAAAAAAAGTTGGGTATACCCCATTAGTTGTTCAGATCAGTGGTTAAATCATGGGGGGCAGCCACTATTGGCTCAAAAGTTGTGTTGAGATCTTCCGCCATCAATATTAAGTCTATTGATCTCGTGGTCAAGAGCTGTTGCTTAAGTTGGTAGATAGTTTGTGTTTCATTATTTTTGCCGTCTACCCTATTATAAACATTAATTAGTTTTATAGACAAAACCTGAGGTAAACAACAGTCTAAGGGCAAGGATATCCTTTGAGCTACACGGCAGAGGGCTAATAGTACATCGCAGCGAAGTCTTAACCCAGATACCCAGTTCTCCTGAGGGTCTTCCTTTTGGGCTCTTACTCGCGTCAACACAAAAAGATGTATACCCATTTCTGTAAAATGGTGCAAGACACCAAAGGGTCGATTAGGATGTAGGGTGGATTCCCACCGCCCGCATGGCAGTGACGATCAGCCCTACAACACACCCCGCTCACCACCCATTTCCCCCCCGCCATATTAGTATGGCGGGGGGACCCCGGCGGACTGAAAGACTGTCCGCCGGTCACACAGGTGACCGGGTGGAAAAGGGGCCTGATATGGTGGCGGTGTCTGTTAGACACCGCCATCCATATTAGGAAAAACAGTTACCAAGTGCTGCCGGTTTGAATGAGAAGAGCCAGATAATTTTCTACCTGCCTTCGCATGGTTGAAATGAAAGGAAACAATCAGGATTATTGCAGAAGAAATTCACGGCGATGCGCACAGGAGCTCTAAATGCATTTCACGAGTCTCAAGATCCTGGACCGTTTTTAAATCATTATCAAGAGTTTCCACACGCCCAGAAAATGTAAGCCTCGATTAACACTATGAATTGAAGAACAGATAATGGACATCTGTCTGCAGCACAATTGAGAGCCCTAACCAAACCAAGTCCGAGTCCTGAAGAGAATCCTGGAATTGTTGGGGATTCGAAAAGCGTTGGCTGTTGAGTGTGGGGGGCTGTAGAACAGTGTGTGCCACGAGGGGACTTAATAGAAATTATTTCCTCCTTGTTCTAGGTTGTCAACACCCTCAAGTAGGATATGCATCCCCACCCTCCCAAAGGCAGGACAGTAGACATGTGTCTTTGAATGAGCAATTGTCTGCCTTGTGTTTTCAGTGCAAATGCAGGACTGGTTTCATTTTTAGGTTGGCACACATAATTTATCGATGTTTGTCTTGTGATCATTGGTTTGTTGTATATATTTCTGTCACAAATAGCATTTGGTATTATGTATGTGTTGTATGTATTGTCTCACAAAAGAAATGGTTCTAAAATCACGCATACAAATGTGTTGCAATTGTGTGATTTACTAATGTGGTGTTTCCTTTTAAAATACATGCTCAATTGATTTATGAATGTCTTTTTGAATTATTAAAACTAAGCAGAATAAATGCTCAAAAACCTCAGAATTAGTGGTCTCAGGTTTATCGCGAATATTTAAAATAAACCTCCCTCGACACCTTTCTGTGATTTCAATTCATCCATATTAGGAAGGCAGCGGGAAGCAGCCTTTCCGTGGCGGCAAAGGCATGCGGATTTTGCATACGGGGGCCTGATGCGGGCCCCCAGGGTATTGGGGGGTGAGTGGTGCACATGGGTCATGGACAAGGTGACAGGCACCGCGCAGTGCCTGTTACCTTGTGCATGACAATGCACACAGTGCATTCCCAGCATAGTGGCGGGCGGTGATGTGAGCACCGCTCGCCACAATGCTGGGAATGGAGGATGCCACCACCACGGTGGCAGTGGCATCCTAATTGCAGGTGCAGGACCGCCGCACCACTGGGGGCCGGATTCAGCACCACTAGGGTGGCAGGCGGACTAAAGTCTGCCCACCATCCTAATCGGCCCCCAAGTCTCCTGAAATAGGCATATTTCATAAGTGTCTATAAATTCTCCCCATTGGGCACCAGGCAAAGGTTTGGCCAGTCCTGCAACATTCCATGAAGCTATCCTCAACACAGACTCCAAGGCTGGTTCTGGCTCATATAGAATAGGGGTGGCTTTTGGGTTACTGTCATTTGGCACAGTGTCAATTTCTAACCTCGTTAACCCTTTTTGCCTATATTTGCAGATACTGGACTGCCCAGAAACAGTCTTCCTGTTCCTGGGGAGATCCCCTTCTTTCATGGGAAGCAACAATGAATTCTCAACCCCCATATAACTACATAAAAAGGTATACATGAAAATGGAAAATAATGAAGAGATATAAAGTTGTATTATAAAAAAGGCCCATATGTATGTGTATGGATAAATGTTTAGAAACTCAGACTTTCATGTATTGCTGAACATAAACCTAATTTATTTATTTGTATTATTTCTTTGCTAATTCATTTTTATATTTTCCCCAATATTTCAATAGGGAAGCACTTAAAGATACAATTGTAATGATCATATTTATCCAACTGAAAGAGAGGGACCCTGCAACTCCAACGAGACAGAGTTTCATAAACAACTTTGTTGTCACAAATATTTTCTCTTGGAGAACTCAAAACATTCACCACTTGCGTACTTCACTTTGTCAAAATCATACGCACCTCTAAACCCGTCTTTAAAACGACCAACAAGGTAAAACCTAATCACCAAATTTTACTATTAAACCATGTTAATCAATACACACAATTTAATAAAATTCATATAATTAAAAAATAGTTTAAAACACCAATCTAAGAATTATTGCACATGGTCACACAAAGGAGAACGACCTATACAACGCGGTCGTTACACCGCGGTATGGTTACATCGCGGGTGTTACAACGCAAGTGGTTACAACGACTTGGCCTGGATGGCGCTCTAAACTAAGGAATAGTATGATTTACTATTCCCACACCTTCCCTACTGTTACGTAGGCTGGAGTTGGAATAGTAAATCATACTATTCCTAAATCCAGCGCCCTCTATCGCAAGTCATTGAAACGGCTTGCATTGTAACGAACGCGATGTAATGTATGCGTTGTAACGTCATACATTCTCATACAAATATATAATAACAAGTGAAACAACACAAAAGACATATACATTTGTCATTAAGCATTCGTTAATTTGAAGGAATCAATGGAAGAATTTTGTTATTTGAGGTCTTTTCCACATATAACCTTTTGTTCCTCAAATTTAACACAAGTGGGCGTCGATGCATTTCGGTGGGTTAATGGAATGTAACCACCTTCTTCAGGACAGCAAGAAATATTTGTATCCCTCCTAAAGAAAATGCAGTATTAGCCTAATGCCCTTTGCATTGTGGCACGCTACGGTTTAATGAAGCAGTTCTTTAAATGTTAAAAAATTAAATTTCCAAAATTTTGGACCTTGACATGCTACTGCTCCTTTAATGATTCAGAGCATATGATAGTCCATTTAAGTATTTATATGTCACATGTTGTATTTCATTGAAACGTCCTCGGGAAGACACTTTAATCTCCTCAGGATCAATCCCCCCTTTTGTTTTTTAATGAAGTAGATCAAGAGATCCCAACTTCAATGGCAATAAGTACACAAAATGTTATGCTATGTTAATTAAACTTATAAAGCGCGTAACTGCTGCAGCAATGGGGCGTCCCAGTCCTAAACCAGACATAGCATTGCAGGGTGGAGAAGACTGAGAGGCATCTACTAGCCCGGTAAAAGTCAGGTTTTTATGGCTCTCATAAAAACCGCATGATTTTGGATACTCCTGATACTCAAAGGTAAGGCGTTCCAGAGGGCTGATGCTAGTGCTTTAAAAGACCATCCCCAGCCCTAGCTCTTTGAACTCGAGGGACGTAGGCCAGATGCGACTCCAAGGAAGGCAGCGTGTGGTGTGGAGTATAAGGTGAGACTAGATCTGATAGAATATGAGGTGCTTGGTGGATGAAAATGTTGTGGACAATGCATAGGGCTTTAAATGAATTCTCTTGTCCACCTTGGCAACCACTGGTCCCAAAGGTGAGACCTATTGGCTATGCCAATGCTTGTTTTGTTCCTAGCTGTGCTCTCTGTGGTTCAGTTCACATCCAATCAAGAAAGCCATTTTTCTATGTTAATCTAACAACACAGTCCTGGTGCTTACCACTGTAAACTGCTAAGGTTAAGAAATAAACTTTCCTATGGGGAGCCATCATGCAGTCACTCCCTTCCCTGAAGCAGTTTTGTTGCTGAACGGGTAGAAGGAATGCAAGATGATATGAACACGGAAAACATCACGCCGAATAATTTTAGCAGTAAGCCACAGTGCAGTATCCGAAAATGTATGCTACCTACCTGGAGAATCAAAGATCCGTTAAAACAGAATCCAAAAGTGGGCGGGGCTGTTTAGTTCAAATTCAACAGAAAGTTTTATGTATTTTTGTCTTATATATAATTTTAGCAGGCATGGCCTACTTGTTTGAGTTCAGAGAGGGAGGCTGCAGTGTAGGGAGAGGGAGAGGAGAAACAGCGTGGAGAAGGAACTGCAAGGGATGTGTGAGATTGTGGAAGAGAGAAGAAAGGTCGGAGAGACAGTGTGAGAGGGAGATAGTGATAGTGGTGTGGAGTTGAGCTGAAGGGAGTAGAGGGGCGTAGAGCACCGTAAAGTTCAATTTAGTTGTGTGGAGTACAGCGGCATAGTGTAGAGTAGAGTTGCATAAAGTAGAGTGGAGTGGAGTGGCATAACAGAGTGACGTAAAGTGGAGTTAAGATAAGTTGCATAGAGTGTAGAATGGCGCAGAATGGCAAAGAGTGCCAAAGAGTGGTATAGGCTGGAGTGGCTTCGAGTGGAGTTGCACAGAATGGCGTAGAGTGGCAGATTGCAGAGTGGAGTAAGTGGCATAGAGTAGAATGTAGTAGAGTGGAGTAGAGAGGTATGCCGTAGAGTTGAGTGGCACAGAGCAGATTGGAGTGGTGTAAAGTGGAGTAGATAGGTGTAGAAAAACAGTGGCGTGCTGTGGAGTAGAGTGGCTTGGCACAGAGTATAGTGGCACAGAGTAGTACAGTTGTTGGTACAGATTCAAGACATTTTTCTTTGAAGTAAAGAATGAGTGTGTGATTTGTCGATACTTAGTCCAACATACAATGTTCACTGTTGCTAGGTGAGCTCTCACAGACGTGATGTATTTTGTACCACTTATATATACAGTTGAAGGTATGGTTAAAACGTCTGCCTAGAAGTCATTTCAAGGAATGACAGGACAAAATCACCCGATGTCAAATAATGATGCTTATCTTTATGCTTTACCATTCAATCCAGGCATGACTCACAAGTCCTGTAAACACTGTTTGCCTAAATAGGGCCACCAAACGACAATTATATAAGCGAAGAGTCTCCATGCACAGAATCAAAAATCACAATGTAAGCTCTGCCTTTCCATGTTCCTACAGTATAGATTTAAGTGTGAGTTTGAGTGTTACCTGGCCGAACAGGTGACTGGCTATCTTACTACAAAAGGAGGTGTAAAATTTTAATTATTTAGGCATATTAGAGGACTGGACTGCTGTGCCATAACAAAATGTCACGAATTAGCCCTCAGGAAAAGTTAAAAGGCTGCATGCGCTTGCTAAAGCTGACTGCCTATTTTAACCAGCATGCAAAGCTGGAAACGCCAGCTCATGGGACCAAACAAAGGAATGAAACAGTGTCTTTTTGTGACCTACACAGGACACTTTTGGAGCGACTTTGAAGGTGTTCAGTAGCAAACGGCAATCGTTATAACACATCAGCCCGTCTATGCCATAAGTAAAAGTAGCAGTGCCTCCATGTAGAAGCATGAAACAAATTGTACTCACCTCATGGTAGATGTAGTTTAAAACAGGATATAATCCACGAGCATTGTCAATGACAGGTCCAGGGGTCCACGGTAAGAGTGGTGGGCACGGGTGGGGGTGAGGGGTTTCAACAGATGACGACGAGGGAACATTGATTATTTATTTAATTTTCACTTGTGGTCGTCTGTCAAATCTCCCAACACGGCACCACCACTCTTGCAGATGTGGTGTAATAAGGACACGCTACCATCATGGAGAGTGAGGCACCAGATCATCAGGTCAGTTCTCTGGGGCCTGCACAACTCAGAGGCAGACAGGGTATCCATGTAATAATTATTACCTCTATCCCTGGGAATGAAGAAACCAGGTACTGCTGAGAACACACTGCAGTGCCAATAGCCTTCATCTAGGTTTTCGGATTTTTTGGGCAGTTGTAATGAGCTGTCAGGACTTATTCTTGGAGCTGGTGTGGGGACAGAATGTCAAGTTCAAGCTGCACCCTCACAATAATAGATTGTCTAGTGGTGTTAACCCCTTGCATGCCCGCCCCTTTCCCCGCCCAGTGCCGCGCTTTTTATTAGCGGGCGGAGTTCATGACGAGCTGGACTCGTCATGGGCACAGCGCCACTGCAGCCCATGACGAGTCCAGCTCGTCATGGGCACTGAAGGGGTTAAAACAGAAGACTTGTGTTATTATTTAGAAAATATGCTTAGTAATATAGTAAATTGAAATGTGTTGTGGCATAAACAGTATTATCTGAGTGTGTATCTTAAATTACTCTGCAACTGTACTGAGCCTTATACCTACAAATGTAACAGGGTTTGCATAAATTTAGTGTTAATCCCCAAAGGATTGGCAAATCAGGTTAAGAAAACAGTAAATGGCAATCTCATGTTCAGGCACATGGGCCTGTCAGGATCACTGTGGCACACCCGGTATGTGGCAATGCAGGGTTAAGGGCCTCTCACAATCAACTGGGTAGGATGCAGTGATTCAGGGTTCAGGTGCTTTGGCCACTCATGATCATTGAGTGCAGTATTAGGCATGCTTACTTTGTGGCTGTGCAGAAGACAGCCTGTAGGCCAGCATAGCAACAATTCAATGCTTCAGACCTAGGCAGGCTCAGGTTCTCCTTACAAGATGCTGACAGTTAACTCTCCGACTGAACTGGCTGGTGCTCTCCATACTGAGCAGTCTACTTTATTGGTCTTTCAGCAGGAGCAGCAGAGCTTGTTCTCAGCAGTAAGAATATAGCTGCTATCCCAAAAAGCAAGTGAGCCATAGAATCTGTGTATGTTTCTTGCATTCCTCTACACTGGTGTACAGTGATCATTCAGTGAAAAAGATGAGCACTGGACAGCATGGAGGGTCCAAGTTCTATCCAGACTGAGGGACAGTTGGCTCAAACTCCTGTAGGGAATACATCCCAGTTAAGTGCAAGTCCAGGAGACAGTCAAAGTGTTGCTCTTGGGACAAATCATACCTTAACCAGCTTTAACTGGTTCAGTTTCAGCCACTTACAACAACAGTTCTTTTCTCTGGATGATGTTTCAAAGTCAGGCACTGGACTTCAAGATACAATGAGTTTAAGTAGGAACAGAATCTAAGGAGCAGTGGAGGGGTCCATGTCAGGAGAGGGGAGACAGTTAACAGCTATCACTAACCTTATGAAGCATTCTACAAAACTGGGCTACATACAAGTAGGAGCGACCCCAACGCAAGTATGCCACTCAGGTTGCCCCAGCACAAACAAGAACATCTGTGGACAATCCACATACAACCAGGGGCAAGTCATAAACTGGATAGATTCACCATGAAGAGCCCAAAGGCAATCTTCAGCATGGGTTCAGGTAGAATAATCTGCCACACATCATTAGATGTGTCCCATACTGGTCACCCAGCTGGACACCATCAGAAGTAAAAAGACAACCACTTTGGGTGGTCTCAAATACTCCAAGAGATCAATATACTCAAGTTGATGAGCAACATGTCATAATCATGCAGAACACTGCCCACCGATACACCAGAACTCATACCATTGCCAAAAAGGAAACATGGGAAGTCGGATGTCATATGGACACTGGGCCAAAAGACATTGTACCCTACACTAAGTATGACATTTCTAGAGCTTTTTCAGCTGCTGCTAGAAAATACACTAGTATTAAAAAAAAAAGGGGGTGGGCACACTTGCAAAGCACTAAATGTGATATTTGGTGATGACACTAAAGAGGTAGCCAATACATTGTATAATTACTAAGAACCACTTGGTACGGGAGATATTTAGAGAATTACTTTACTTATGTCTCAATTGGAGCATGCCATCTATTGCCAAGCAAATTCTGGGTATACACAAAATATTGCTGATGCCCTAACTATTTCATTGAGATTCCGTTGGGTGACTTTAGAGGTGGAGAAGCATGTAACACAAGTGTATTTAGAATGGAATGGTGCACTGGGCAGAGGTTCTCTTCAAAATAGTCAATCAAACAGTCTTTGTGAATTTTCCTCTTCATTTCTTTTTCTCTTCTTTCTTATATAATCATCATACGTAACCCATGCACATAAAAAATATCCAGCCAACGCGTTTCGTTCAAATTATTGAACTTCGTCAGGGCTCTTGTATACCTTATTTAGTGAATATTGCAAAATATTTTTTTACTTCAATATTCAGTATGTGAGTAGATCCATAGATATTCCTCCTTTTAAAGATGGATCAGAAAAACTCCATTAGTATTTCAGAATAACTTGGTCCGTGAGTAGGGAAATGTGGATTATTTGCTCATCATAGGTACCTTGAGCCAAAAGGTGTCCTTCTCAAACTAAACTCCGGAAAACATGTAACACAAGTGCTAACGGATGTGTGGACAGTAGGAGAATGATGATGCTGCACTGACGGAAGGGTTGCTTGTGCCATTAATATGTTTTATTTACAGCTAAGCTTGGAATGATTTCATTGAGAGTGGTAAAAAGAAAGGAACAGAACCTGCAAGTGTTGGAGAGGGGAAGGGTTGACTTGATTTCTTAGTTGATTTTAATAGAAAAGAATTTGCAACAGCCACAATATTGATAAAATTGTCATGGTGGCATTTCATGGATTGTAGTTCTGAGGCTAGGAGTCAGCAGTAGGTGAGTTTGAATACAGAAAACTAAAATGTTAGTTACGAGGGAGACGGCATAGGAAACTTGACAAGAGATCTATAGACATACTAAAAGAGGTGATGGGTATTCCCATGATGCCTTTTCCATCGTGGGAATACCCATCCAAAAAGCAAAGGAATCTGTACAAGTTTAAATGTTTGATTATGTTTTAATGACATACAGTGCATCTGAAGTTGCAGGTGCAAAAGGTATAGCAGGGCTAATGAGAATATGGAATAAAGTACAGATAGTATATATGCCAGAGGTGAATAAGAACAAAACAGAATCAACAAAGAAAATGAAAAATCAAACCAAGACTGGATGATGCAGGTGTACACTCAGTGGAGACACTAAGAGCTTTCTTTCTATTGGGGGCCAAGAGAGGAGGGAAATGTAACTTTTTCAAGAACATTAGAGAAGTGAAAAGGTCGGGAGCTTTGGTATGCATTCTATCAGAACAAGAGAAAGATATAGAAGGGCACAAGCTAGGTATTGGAGGTGAGAGACCGAACAAATTGTTAAGAGGAAGGCAGGAAAATACAAACAATGTGTGGGCCCTGACAGGTGGCAATGCTCAGTAAACAGAGCTGATGACCTGTTTTATGCTCGGTATAGAGCTGAAAGAAACTTAACATGTGGATATGCTGCAACTCCCTTGTGAAATTGGCAAGAGTGCGTGCCAGCAACCAGAGGTATAGAAGACAGCTGAGATTTTCTTATGAGGTTGTGGAAGGTTGCTGGGCTTCCTGAGGGGCATGCTTCGGGACAGCTGCTACTTAGTAAGTTGAGATGGTAAGTGTGAGACCATGGTGGGGGTTAATGGTGTAGCATCTAGGGGAGAATGACTTGGTTGACAGTTAACAGTTATGGATACACAGGAGGTTCAGCACTATGTACTTACGTAAGGTCTCCAAGTACTTATACACTTTTGTATCTTTTCAAAGTAACAAATAAACTGCTGATAAATCATGCGACACATATAACATGTAAAAAAATTTCTTCTTTATTGATTTTGAGTGAAGATTTCTTCCATGTCACATTTCATATTTTCATAGCCATAGCCAACGCGTTTCGTCTCCCATGAGACTTCTTCAGGGCTCAATGATATGGTGAGTGTATTTCTTTTCAGTCTTGCCGTTCTTTTGGATATGGTTTTCACGATGCAGGTTTTATCTTGGTCATAAAGTATTTTGTGACAGTCTGGTAACCACCAACTCAGGTCATGATTTCAGCGAAAGGACAGCTGCTACTTAGTTGGTTGAGATGGTAAGTGTGAGACCATGGTGGGGGTTAATGGTGTAGCATCTAGGGGAGAATGACTTGGTTGACAGTTAACAGTTATGGAACTGATAAGAAAATAGACCTATTAAATATACAGGTCAAGTGGAGTGTCACAGAAGAAAAAGAATTGATTCAGAAGAGGCATGGACTCAGCTCCTTCCCTAAAGGGTTTGCAGGGAAGCAAACAGCCAGGAACGGGCTGGGGTTGGAGAGACATAAATAGAGTGAAATGCTGCTTACATGTGGTCTTCGTTGCTCAGGCAGGATGGTGTAAACCTGTCACTTTTGGGGAATGATATGTAAATAATAAAGTACAAAAAAAGGATGTAAGGAATCTCAAGGGAAGTGAAAGAACATGATCGGGAAAAGGTTTCTGGTAATACTAGAAACAGGAGACAAAAGTGGGTGTGATATAGGTTTCTAGCATTTATGAACGGGGAAGCAGGTGGAAGAAAAGGGAGGGGGGAAATCTGCAGCCCACTTCCTATTTCCATTATTCCCTCAGAGTAAATGGCTCCCCGGTTAAAGTTCTCCTTCATTCAGGCTGCAAACAATCTTTAACGAGGCCACTAGGATCAAAGCCAAGCCCTATTTCTTTGAAAGAGAAGATTACAATTCAGTGCATCTGTGGTGTACAACATGAATACCCATTAGTAGAAGTAGGTAATCAGGTCAAAGGAGATAAATCCACAAAGGTGGGGCAGATCCCACAGCTACCCAAGTTGTTAATCTTAGGGACTGCTTATCTAGACTTTGGAACACTGTTGAAAGGCAATAGTGAAGAGACCAGTGGCTGGCAAAAGTGCTGCTTGCCTTCAAAGAGTGGACACCTGCCCCGGTAAAAGAAAAGTAGAAAGGAACAACAATTTGCAGATCACCAAGGCCCACCCCTACTCTTCTGGTCCTAGCTAGTAGACATTTGGCAATCAAAAAAATAAAAAAAGATCCGGGCAGCCCAAAAAGTCGATCCTCTCCGTTAAGATGCTACACGCTGTAATCTTCAGGTAGTCTTTATTGTACTCAAGTATACACACCATCAACATTAGGAGCCTGCCAGAGTGCCCCCAGTCTCCAACTGATCTTACTCAGAACCACTCACCATGGAGACCATGAACATTCCTTGCATGAGCTGCTGGGAAATGGGCATATTTAAAGAGGCAAGTACCTATATGTGACTACAACGCACCCCCCTTACCCATAATGTAAGGAAAGAAACAAGTTAAACAAGATAAAAATCATACAACCCAAAATTGCTAACCACAAGAATAAGGCAACATTGAAGTATCACTAGAAAGGTAAGAGAAAGAAGAAAACACAATACAAAACAGTTGATATACCCAAGGACTACATAATAACTGCAAACAATATTAATTCATGATGTAATCCTTTCACAGTTGATAAACACAATGACTACATAATACCTGGAAACAATAGTAATTCATGGCGCAATCCTTGAAGCATTCAGGAGTATTCCTGGGTCTCACAGGAGAGTTCCTTTTGAGGGAATCATCAGAGAAATTCGTTCTATACTCATGCAACTTTGCAGCTGAAGGGACGGCACCTTCTGACCCATATGGCAACTTGTTGCCACTGTACTTCACTAGCCGGGACATGATCCCAGTGTGGATTGTCACCAAATTTTTTCTAATGGAAATAATGACCAATGGGAGCATAAATTTGGTAATTCCCTTCCTCTCCCACCGTGGTTTTTTCACTAAAACCCACTCTCCTTCACACCATTTTTTATTCTTCACAGATTTCTTCACTTCATACCTGTGTTTATACTTCTGCTGATATGATTTGATTCTCACATCCACCTCCTTTTTGTCCAAATTGAGAGTCCTTTTCATTGGCAACCACTCAGGATTCATTTTGGACATAGCTACTGTTAGACCTGGCACCATTGGCATGGGTCTCCCTTCCATTTTTTCACTGTTGCCTCCTGTGTTTTTGCTGTGTGTTGGACTCCGTTTTGTTGGTCTAGATGCTTTGGGCACTTTGGCACTGCTGTTCAGTGCCAAAGTGCAAGTGCTCTTTTTGTAAATTGTTGTTATGGATTAGTGATTCCACGATTGGCATATTTGATTTACTTGTCAGACCCTAGTATAGTGCACTGTGAGTGGCCAGGGCCTGTAGATCAAATGCTGCTAGTGGGCTGCAGCACTGATTGTGCCACCCACAGAAGCAGCCGGTAAAATGTAACTCTGGTCTGCCATTGTAGAGCCTCTGTGCAGTCTGGGACTGCCATGTTGACTTGGCAAGTTCACACACTTGCCAGTCCCTAAACCTTCCCTTTTCTACATATTAGTCACCCCTAGCGTAGGCCCAAGGTACCCCTGCGGGTAGGGTGCATTGTATGTTAAAGGTAGGACATGCCCTGATGTGTATGGCATGTCCTGATAGTGAATTACTGCCAATTACGTTTTTCACTATTGCAAGGCTACCTGTTCCCATAGGACAGAATGGGGAGTTTGTTTATAATATCTTATAAACATAACTGGCCCTGGGAACAAGGTGGAAAAATAAAGTTTAGTATGCCTGAATTCGGAATGTTAAAATGCATCTTTTAGTGAAGGTGATTTTTATATTCTGTGTTTGAAAATACCACTTTTGAAAAGTAGGTATTTTTTTGCCTAACCATCCAGCCTGTCTCTGCTAGGTTTGTGTATTGCATGTCTGGCTTTTGGATGACAGGGGCTGGAGAGGGGCTGTGGCTCCAGAAGTCTGATGAGTCAGGGCTGGGCTGAATAGACCTGAGCTGCATTTAGAGTTGGGGGAGGAGATTCCATTTTCACCTGAATGGGCCTGGTCTGCCTTCAACAATGCTGTCTCTACCTCCTGCCAGGAGGTACCAGTGAGGACAGAACTGGTTTTAGCTGGGTATAGACACTCTCTGCCTTCAGAGAACAAAGGATTTTGGTGTATAAAAAGAGTGGCCCAGACCCCAGACATTTAAATCACTTCTGGGAATCAAGAGAAGCCTTTGCCAAGGAGAAGAGCCAGATAAGCTGAGGAGGAATACTGCCCCGGTGCTGTTTGCTGTCTGGGGTTGGCTTGCAGTGGCTGCTTGCTGCCAAGGAAAGGAAAAAAGGACTTTGCTGTTTGCTTTGTCATCTTGAGGAAGATCTCCAAGGGCTTGAAACTGAGCTTGCCTCCTGTTCTGAAGTCTCAGGGACACAAAGACTTCACCACCAGCTCCCCTGAATTTCCTTGCTGGGAATTCCAACCTGCAAAGAGGTGCCTGCTGATGTTTAGGACCTCTGGAGACTGTTGTTGCTGGGAGCTAAGAAAATCGACGCAAAATCGAAGAAGCGTGACGCATCCGTACCTGTTTTGGACGCATCGCCAAAGAAACAGTTGCTGCGCCTGCGGCTGCTCGAGAAATCGCCGCACGACGCATTAGGTGTAACGATCTCCGAAGTTCGAGATCGCCGCACCGATTCCGACGCAAGCCTGCTGTGCGGCTGCATGAAACCACGAATCATACCGGATCAACGCATCGCATCGAGGCACCAAGACTGTAGTATCGTTGGGGGCTGCAGTAAGAAACAGACGCATCAACTCCCCACGCAGTAAGGAATCGACCCATCACCTCCCCTGCGCTGCAGTAAGGAACCGAGGCATCACCTCCCTTGAGTGTAAGGAAACCGACGCATCACTTTCCCAGCGGCCATTTTGTTTGTTCTACATGACGCATCTAAGGTACTTTTGAGAAAAGTGTTGCGTTTACAACTTGCATTGAACTGAACTACTTTGACCATTTGAAAGCCTTTTGTAATGGTAGGCTCCTTGACCCAACTCACACCTGCTAACCCCATGGTAGCAAGATCACATTTGCCAACCGCTGGTAATCGAGATAAGCATTATTTGCCCACCATGTGTCTCTCGGGACTTCATTAAGGGGAATTCTTGTTTCCAAGGCCAACTGCACACAAGCTTTCACCATTCTATTTATGCATTCTGCAAGGCCATTGGCCTGCGGTTAATAGAGAGCTGTCTTCTGATGAGTGACCCCAAAATCTCAAAAGATTTCCTGCACTGAAAGGGGGGCAGAATTAGAGACTCAAGATTTATCATTGGAGGCATACTGATCGCACTCTTTAACTACATCCTCCACTTGTCTGGCCACAAATATCTCTCACGAACACGAGCCTTCGTCAAACTTCTACCAAGATGTCCCTCATTAGCTAGGTTTATTATCTTGGATCTCATGCAACTGGGAGGAACAGCTCTCTCTCCACTTGTCAGGTCTCCCTGATGTAGTATAAGTTAATTTCTTATTGACCAAAAAGGCTTCAAATCAGAATCCAGACTTTTGTAATCAGGCCAGCCCTTAATATTATGATTGACAGCCATGGGAAACAATGTACCTCCTCCTTTCCCTTCTTCCACTCCTATTTTGTAATGGTAGGCTCCTTGACCCAACTCACACCTGCTAACCCCATGGTAGCAAGATCACATTTGCCATCCCCTAGTAATTGAGATAAACAGTCTGCTGCTTTATTTGCTACACCAGGAAGATACTGTACTTGAAAACTAAATTCTTCCAAACCTTCACTCCAATGCTTAAGTCTAGGCATTAACCTCTCACTTTGGCTGCCTGAAAATATTTGCACCAAGGGACGATGATCCGTCCTTACAAAAAAGCGAATGCCCCACAGATAAAATTTTAAATGCCTCACCACCCAGGCTATAGCTAAGGCCTCCCGCTCAATGCAGGAATATTGTTCTTCTGCCTTCTTCAGCGTCCTGGAATCAAACGTAACTACCTTTTCCTCACCCCCATCCAACTGAGTAAAAACTACATCCAACCCTATAAGGCTGGTTGGAGAATAGTTTTTCTTTTGTTGTCAAAACGACCAAGGGTAGGCATTTTACTGATTTCTTGCTTCACTTCATTGAAAGCTGCATTACAATCATCAGACCAGGTGAACTGAGTCCCCTTTTTTAACAATATTCTGATGGGTTCTACAATGCTGGCGAAACCCTTAATGAACTTCGAGTAAAATTCAGCATGTCCAAGAAAGGATCTCACTTGTTCCTTGTCTGACGGATGTGGGAACATTCACAATACTGTGCTAACTCAAGCCTGGGTTGGATACCCTCCCCAGATATAACATAGCCCATGTATGTGACTGACGCCACTCCAATTTTGTATTTTTATTTTCTTACTGTAAGACCTTTGTTTGACAGACTCCCCAACACTCTTCTTAACATTTCATCATGTTCAGTCGCATTATTACCATACACCAGGATATCATATTGAAAAAATAATACGTTAGGCATATCACCAAACAGCATCTTCATGATTCGCTGGAAACAGGCTGCAGCCGAGGCCAGTCCGAATTGCATTCTCTCAAATCGATATGCATCTATTGGCGTCACAAAGGATGTCAGGTGCCTCAAATCTTTGTGCAATTGTACCTGATGATATGCCAAAGAGAGATCTAACACACTGAAAATATTCGCACAACCAGCATCCACTTCGCCATCAATTTTTACATTCGATACCACCGCCCTCAAACTATCCTTTACGGGAAACAACCTTTACAACGCAGTCATTACAACACACTACCTTTACAATGCATTCATTACATCGCAACATCCTTTACATCGCATGCCATTACAACGCAGCCAGTACAACGCATGTCACTACAACGCATGCCATTACAACGCATACCATTACAACACATAATTTTTACCCCTACACAATCGAACACTGACCATGCTGTTGCACTCACTGGAGTGGGAATAGTAATTTTAACCCCTACACTATCCAACACTTACCCTACTCTTGCACTCTCTGGAGTGGGAATAGTCATTTTTACCCCTACACTATCCAACACTTACCCTACTGTTGCACTCATTGGAGTGGGAATAGTAATTTTTACCCCTACACTATCCAACACTTACCCTACTGTTACCCCCCAAAATTATGCGATGTAATGGCATGCGTTGTAATGGTATGCGTTGTAATGGCATGCGTCGTAAATGTTTGTGTTGTAATGTTATACATTCATCTGTTACATTTTCCACATTCTCCACAGCGCATACTCTCCCATTCGACCTGCAAACCCTTGCATAATGGCCTTTAAAACCACACTTATGACATGTGGAGTTTTTAGCATAGCACTTTGAACAGCTGGAAACATGACTGAAAATTCCACAACGGTAAAATTGAAATTTCGTAGTCTCTGATAGGATATTAACCTTTCCCCCATGGGTCACTTTACAAATGTTTACCTCTGCATCCTGCTGCACCTCCTTTTCAACCACTTCAAGTAGCCTACTAGGCATAGGGACATTTTCAGTCAGTGTCATGTGAGTTTTCACCTTCTACATCAAGCCAGATGTGTTTTCCAATGATGATTGCTTCTTTGAGTGAAGGATTCTTTGACAGTAGTTTCTCTTGTACACTGCTGCTGTTTGTACACCTTACTAACTGATCTCCCACCAGAGAGTCTGTTAAGTTACCAAATTCACAAGTGCGCGCAAGTGTTTTTAAAGACGCAATGTAGTTACCCACTTTTTCATTGGGTTCTTGTGAAAAATGAATGCCTCTCTAATACAACATTAATGCGTGGACCAAAGTACAACTCCAGCATTTTCATGGACATTTCAAAAACAGCCGAGGGTTCACTCTAGCCATCACCTATTGGTAACTCATTAATACTCTCAGAAATGTAACGTCCCTAAATCCCTAGATTGAAGAAAAGAATGCCATGTTTCCTGTGTGCAGAAAACTTCTCACCACCAATGGCTACCAAATATGAATCGAATCAAACAGCTTCTTCCATCACTTCCAGGGAAGCATTGGTTCCCCTTTTTCACACAAAAAAGCAGGAGGTTGAGACATGCTGGTAGCTGACATGCTTGCAGAAATGTTTTACTTGAATTTTACTGGAATTGTAACAATAGAAACTGTACTTTGGTGTGCAGGTGTAGAAACTATACTAGCAATCGATGCCAGACATCAGCTTGGTATGCGTGAGGTGGTTAATGAATTAGCGCTGTCCGTAAATCTGTGATCACATCACAGCCGATCCGTCTGAATTACACTGACGTTGAGGGAAAGACGGTTTGAAAACGTGATGTGAGACCGATCCAATAAGGCGGCCTCACGTATTTTGTGGTGACATCATATGCTTATCCACGTCCTAAGCGCAGTGACATCACACGCTTATCCACCTCCTGACGAGGTCGCAGCTGTATTCTGGTGTTCCGTTGCTTAGGGACTGTGCACACTCCTCTTCGCAGCTGAAAAATGGTTGTTCACGTGCACTTGCCCTAACAACTAAACAATTACGTGCACCGCCACGATCCCAATACGGAGTGTGAGGAGTCCTTTGGCCTAAGTCTCCAAGTCCCCAAATAAAGGTAAAGATTAACTTGTTGATACTCCACACTGTTGCTGGTTGCCAGACGAGTCAAAGGCAGTCTTTAGGCATTTCTTTCCAAAATTCCAAGGCTTAAAATTCATTAATGGCCCAATAGCCAATGATCTTCACCCCTGGGTTCTCAGGGGAGTTGGTGGTGAAGCTTGTCCCCAATCAAGCGCCACTCGTCACCAGTGTTAAGACGCTACAATCTGTATTCTTCAGGTAGTCTTTACTGTCATCAAGTATACACACCACCAACATTAGCAGCCTGCCAGAGTGCTCCCAGTCTCCAACTGATCTTACTCAGAACCACTCACCATGGAGACCATGAACATTCCGTGCATGAGCTGCTGGGCATATTTAAAGAGGCAAGTACCTACATGTGACTACAACACTCTCCTCCAAGGAGCTTGGCTGAGGTTTAAGAAGAAGAAAATCTTTATGAGGTATGCATCTATGTTTTTTTTAAAGAATGGCCTGTTATTGCTTCTGCTGTCATCTGAAATTACAATATTAGGCCAATGGAGAGAACCAATAAAATTCTTGATGAGGTTACCCCTTGTTACTTAATTTTTAGAAATAAACACATTTCTCAAAGAAAAACAAATATACCACGTTAACTTGTTTAAATAAATGGGAGGAACCTTTTCCATATTCCAATCAAGGAAGATATATTTGTGAAAATCAGGAAGAATTACAGTGTGTTGGTTAACAACTAGGAGAAGAGAAAACAAAAGAATTGATTCAGGCCTTACAATGTTTCATCAACATCTTTTCATTAATCCAAGGTTGCACTAAATATAAGCCAACACAACATTGTTACACACCCAGGCACAGAAGTAAGATTAGAACCATACCGAATAGTGGATGCCAGCAGGTCGTTTAAAGACGAGGAAGTAAAATCTATGTTACAACTGGGGGATCAAACCGTCCAACAGTAATTGGAACTTGCTGGTGGTCCTTGTATCAAAACCGGAAGATTCCATCCGGTTTTGTATAGACCTTAGGCAAGTAAATAGGATATCTAAATATGATACCTATCCAATACTGAGAGGAGATGAAATGATTATGAAACTTGGAAAGGCCCAGTTAATCAGTACCCTTGATCTATGTAAAGGGTACTGGAGGTTCCCCTTAGTCCCAAGGAAAAAAGAGACAACAGCTTTTTCCACACCCTGATGGGTTATATCAGTTTACTGCGTTACCATTCAGCCTATAAGGTGCCACAGCCATCTTTCAAAGGATGATGAATATGTCTTTAGGGTCTCATTAGAAATATGCAGCAGATTACAATGATGATATTATTATTTATATTGCTATGTGGAAAGATCATGTGACTCATTTATAAGCCGTCCTCAATATTTAAATCAGGCAGGTTTAAAAGCTAAACCAAAAAAGAGTAGATTGGCATGTACCCAAGTGAAATGTTTGACGTATTTACTGGGGAGAGGATTTATAAATCCAAAAGAAGAACACTAAAAACCATTTGAAATGTTTCCTTTACTTAAGCCTTTTTTAGGCCATATTGGCTATTAGCGCCGATTTATTCCACAGATTTCTCATTGGGCTACCCCTTACAGATTTATTGTAAAATGGATGTAATACTAATAAAGTATTGATAGAACTCAACCCAGAAATTTCCCATGGCTTTAATAGTCTAAAAACAATGATTTCATCTGAACCTATCCTTCAATCTACAAACGCCATTTTTTGTACAAACCAATGTGTCAGAAGTTGGGAGCAGATCTGTCTCAAGATGATCAAAAGGGAAAGAAAAAAAGATAATATTTATAAATAAGAAACTTTCTCACAAGAAGTTAATTACTCTATAGTGGAAAAGAGTATCTTGCAATCAGATGAGTCATTGAATCCTTATGGTAAGTGAGGGAATTTAAATTATATACAAACCGCACCCCCTTAAAATGGATGTCAAAAAACAAAGGTAGTAACTCAAGAGCAATGATACACAGGTAAGGAGGAAACGATTAAGCTCCCCTGAGTCCATGGTTGAATGAATGAATGAAAAGCTTTTGTATAGCGCGCATTACCCGCAGGGTGTCTTAGTGGTTCCAGGGATGAAAGCTGCAATTATGTTTCCTCCTCCTCGTTACCACCTAAAAACAAAAGAGGACAAAGTCAGTGGGGAAAGAGAAAGAGGAAGGACAATGGGGAAAATGGTGGGGCATGAGGAGGAGCACTCACAGGCAACAATAAAGAAGGCACCTTTGGCAGAGCCAGGGGGAAATTGCGTCACAAAGTGCCAGAGTATAAAGAAGACGAAAAGCGTGGAAAAGGAAATTATAGCAGCAAGAGACTGGAGGAGCGACGACACCCACAAGAAGAATCTCGATCCTATCCAGCCTGGAGGAAACCAGACCAACGAGGTGGACACCAAGGACTGAGACGAAGAAGCCACGATAGAAGACTAGTGAATGCCACCAACAGATGTGAGACAGCGCACCACAGTCCTGGAGGGCTGTGGCAACCCAGGTGAATTAGAGGTGTTTGGGAACACGGAAAGAAGGAGGGAAAATTGTTATCACTGGATGCTTGGCACTACGATTGTTGTTGTTTTTTTTTTTTGCTCACATTTCTCTCCCACTGGATTTGTTTCACCATACCCGTTTACCTCTTTGCTCCCCTTGCACTCAGCACATGCCTCACAGGGAACCAGATAAAAGAAGGAAAGAAAGAGAGAGAGAGAGAGAGAGAGATAAAGAAAGAGAGGAAGAGAGAGCGAAGGAGAGAGAGAGAGAGAAAGAGGGAGAGAGAAAGAGAGAGAGAGAGAGAGAGAGAGGCAGACATCCCAACCGTAATAAAAGATTTTCTTTTGAGATGAAGAAGACCTATACCTGACCTGACTGGGAGGTGTAAATTAAAAAGAAAAGAACTGTTGATAAATGATCGGATGGCAACCTGGGCTAACAGAGTGAGAGTGCTGCATAAACTAAGGCTTTGGCTTAGCTCTACAAGGTTTGACTTTCCCACTCATGGGTGCCTCAACTTAGTTCAGGTCACCAATGCTTGAGCATGAAAGTAAAGGTTGTTGTAGCCTGACAAAACCTCAAGCAATGTTTATTTGATGTGGTGTCCATGCTTTTTTGGTTACTAACAGTCCTTGAGAAAGGGGTCAGGGATGCAGTGGTAATTCAAACCCAATTTTGTTCTTTAAAATATCACAAACATGTTCTGCATTAAGAGAAAAGGCACTTTATATTTAAAAGTGTTTTACTTCAACAGACTCACCTGTTATTTAGCACATATAAGATAACTACACACAATAGTATTAAAACAGCACTGATGCATGTTACTAACAACAAGAATAATATGAACATTTCCACCATAGTGGAAATGCAATTTGGCAACCTAGTACCCTAAAGCCTACTTCTATGCAATACTATGAGAGGGTGGAGTAGCTTAACTTGCATCTAGAGTTTCTTAGGATTCAGCACACTGCATACCAGTTTACAGCAAGAAGCTGTAACTATCAGTAGTTGATAGATAATGTTCCCTTGAAAGGAAAACAAATATCAGCTGGGCTCAGCTCCTCTCAGACTATGCTCATTATCAGCTTTCACCGTAGGACTAGATACTGTGGCAGTAGGACCTCTCTAACCCAATGTCCATTTGATGAGCTTTTTATACTTTTGGCCACTCATCTTATCTTAAATGGTGAATTTCTGAGGAATATCTGGTATACCCTGTGTCCATCAATGTATTAGTTTTAGACACATTAGTATAAAAAAAAATGATAATAATATGTCAACTCATTGTTTATCTTACTTTCACTATCTTACCTTGAAATATAGAATACAAGGCTCTTGTCCCAGAGTGATGACTCAACAGTCAAAAAACATGGCAACATAGGGTCATATATATTTTTAACATCTAGAGACTAACTAGTTGATTCTTTATCTGAGCAAAAGCCCTCTAACAATCTTGATCTCAGAGAGATAGCCTGCCCCTTTTTAGGTCTCGCCTAAGCACCGCGCATGTGCTGCTTAGGAGACCTTTAGCCGTCATTCTGCTCTTTTTCGAAGCACATACTCGTGCTTGTGGCAGCATCCACCTTGCGGGAGCGAGCAGGAGCGCGCCACAAGCACGAGTATGTGCTTCAAAAAAGAGCAGGCACGCACCACTCCCGGGCTCACCTCCTGCTCCCCGTCTCTCACGCGCATTCCTTGTTTTTTTTACTTTCAGCGCGTTTTCACACGCGCATTCCTTGTTTTATTTTTACTTTCAGCGTGTTTTCACACGCGCATTCCTTGGGTTTTTTTTTACTTTCAGCGCATTTTCACACGCGCATTCCTTTTTTTTTTTTTTTTACTTTCAGCGCGTTTTCACACGCGCATTCCTTGATCTTTTTTTAACTTCCACTTAACTGCACAACACTTTGTATAATTTCATAGTGTTTTTTCTTCGGTCCTATTTTAACTTTTTGCAAGTGCAACTGTTACAGCGGTAACGGAATGGGAAGTTTAAAACAACATTCTCGTCTCAGTTAGAAACTTCCCACCCTGTTGATTAAAGAACATCCATCAATATGTACAAGTTGATGAAAGCCACATATACAGCTCCTACCAATGATAACGATCTTTACCAGGAGGCAACATTTCACTTTATTGTACCACTGCAGACTCCCATTCAAACACATCTCCAAACTATTCAAACGTTTCACACCGCTCCAGACTTTGTGGCGCTTCATTCGGTCTTCTTCCGAAAACAAGCTGTGAACGCATTTCAAACACATTCAATTGAAAAGGTACCATGTGCCACAGCAACGCTGATAACTATCTCAATTAGAAGGCTAACTTTTTTTTTTTTTTCTTTTTTTTTTTTTTTTTTTTTTTTTAAATTTTCCAAAACCTTTATTCAGCATGAACAAGAAATACACAGCCCCATGCCTACAACCAACATGTGGCCGGCAGCGTGGTACAAGAAGGAGAGAGAAGAGTAAACACAGCGGTCTGCCTACAACCCTCCAGGGGCCGGCCGCGGCATAAGAAGCAAGATAAATAACGTGCCAGTGCGAGGAATCATCTCCCCCAAAAACTGTGACATGGAAATCGTCGACCCATATTAACGTGTTGTGGTGGTATAGAGGCGCCTGTCCACTGCGACCCGTGATCGTCTCAACTCCGATCCTCGGTTGCCGCGTGGCTAAGGGCAGGAGCCGAGCCACCCTCGCCGGAGCGGTGTCCAGGAAGGTTAAGGGGAGAGCGGGAAGAAGGTCCACTATGTCTGTGGGTGTGATAACAGATATGCCTGCAGGGGACCCCAGATGTCAGCCGGCCGCGAAGCGGAAGGCAGGAGTTCAGCATAACGGAGTAAAGTATCCTGGCAGTGTACCATATCAGCGATCCAGTCCTTAAACCTGGGAGTTCTGCCCCGCCCCCACCTACAGGCTATCAGGCGTTTCGCCATAAGAAAGGCGATAGTGGCGAATCTACGGACAGGTTTTCGTATAGTACTGGTGTAGCCCAGGAGTGCCTGTATTGGAGAGGGTGTTAGTGAGACATCAATCATTTCGGAAAGGCCAGAAAAAACTTGTTGCCAATATTCGACAATCTCCCGGCAGCCCCACGCCAGGTGCAGGAAGTCTGCCCCCGGAGCGCGACAGCGCCAGCATAGATCATCTTCTCGAAGGCCTATCCTATGCATGTGTGCTGGAGTACAGTAGAGCCTATGTAAGAACCGGTAATGAATCACCCTAAACCTACTACTGGAGGAGATCTGTTCGGTTTGTAAACAACAGTAGCTCCAGAGGTCGTCATCTATGGGCAGTCCTAGGTCTTCCTCCCACTTTGTACGTGCCGTGCAGGGCGAGAAGTTTAGAGTGGTGCGTAGCGAATGGTATAGAGTAGAGACAGCATGAGCCGGAGTGGTAGCCTTAAGTAAGCGTTGTAGGGGTTCTAGCATGGGTGGCTCACAAGGAAAGTCCCCCGTCAGTGCACGAATACCACTACGAAGCCTGGTGTAGAGGAAAGTGTCCATGAAAGTGGGTGTAGAGTGAGTGAACATATGAGATTGGGAGCGGAATTGTCCATCATGATAGAGGTCCCCCCATGTTGTAATGTGGAATTTGGCCATAAACTTTTTAAACAGTTGTTCCTGTAAAAGGGGCAATCGGGGATGGTAAGCCAGAGGAAGCAGTGGAGAATAGATGAGCGGTGCGCCTGCCACCTTAGCAAGGTAGCGCCACGCTAGAATGGAGCTCGAGATCGTGGTGCGGTACGCTGTACGTGTCTCTGGTGTACTGAGTATCGCCCCCTCAAGTGGAATAGGCGCAGCCAGCCAGTGTTCTACAGCCGTCTGCGGCAGGAAGGGCGTGGGGCGAATCCAGTGATGAATGTAATGGGCCTGCGCGCTGTGATAATACAGCTCGAAGTCCGGTAGGTCTAGCCCTCCGTGCACAAATGGACGAGTCAACACCTCCCAGCGAAGACGCGGCTTCCTCCCCCCCCAGACCAATCGAATGAGTTCAGACCTCAAAAGACGGAAGAAGGACTTGCCAGGGTAATATGGGATGTTCATGAACAAGTAAATTAGAAGGCTAACTTTCATGTATTATAGGATTGCTGTTTCCTTTCACAGCAGATTCTTAAACCATTTAAAGCTGTTGGGCCACTCCAGACTTTGTGGCACACCCTTTTGTTTTTTGTTTCTTATATAATTCAATGCCCATGCTATTCTTCATTTTACATTTGGCTTACAAAAACATGTACAGGTAAAAATGCAAATGTAAAATGCTTATATCACTATTTTGCTAGCATAGCAAACATGTCCTCATCATGAAAAGCATTAACGGAAGTGTCTGTTATATTTACTTACAGTGCATGCGTTTTAGCCTTCACTACTCGAAATGTTCTTATTTATTTCGGGAGGTTGCTGTATTGCACCAATAATAATACGCAGACAGGTTGTGGCGTGATTTGATATAGGTACAACTTTAGAATGTTGCTATATTTTACCGTTAGCATTAGGCAGTAAAAATGTAGCTAAAGGGTGACGTCTGCTGACTGGTTCGAGGCTTGGATCGGCTTTACATCGTGTGGGTATAGGCAAATTATTTAATCACCCTCTGCCTACTAGAAACATTTTTCTTTTATCTCTCTGTAACGTAACTCGTCGTCACTCATATAAACAGCTGCAGTGCGTTTGGGCACAGTTCGTGCTCTTTAAAACTCCCCAAAAAAGTAAAATTTACTTTGGAAAATTGCTTACATTCACAATGGAAAAAATGTTAATTAAATTAATGCATACATAGGAAAATCACATACAAAACAGCATTATCCATATAGCAAATAGGCTTTTTGCTACTTTCGAACACAGTGTTATAGTTGAAACAGTTACTAATAGGAGTGTAAGGGGCCCCTTAAGCATATCATCCATGGGGGGCTCCTCACTTTTTCTGATACTCCCTACTGTTGTCACATTACCAGCACCTGTCCTACAGTAACACACATGCAAGCCCCACACGCTACCCTGTAGCATCAGACCAGTGAAAGCAGTACTGTGCTTTCTCGTATACATCATGATAGGGTCATAGGCAAACTTCCATTTTAAAGAGGTGACATTGTCTGCCATTAATACTAGGCACAGTGCGGCAACCATGTGCTAGCACAAGCCATAATAGCCATACATTCAATCCAGACGTCACATGCATCTGAATAGCCATCTTTCTATATTGTGCACATCCCTTATGTACCCAGCCTGACGCTTGCTTCAGCTTCAGTTTATCCACTAAAAATATGTAATTCATCCTGTTCACTGCCATGGAGCAGCTTTGCATGTTTGGCTGCCCTTAGCTACTGGCATGTTCCAATATTCCCTAGACCATTTAGTGTTACAGTTAAATGTTTTCGGTGTTGCTTTGTTGTGCACTTGTTATTGAGTTCCCAAAACATCTATGCAGACCGCAAAATGTGTGTACGGTGTACTCCACAGGTGTCAGTTTACCACAAAAGGTATCATTTATGTTCCTTCCTCTCCTGGCTCTCTCTCCTCAATATAGAGGCTCCTACTCCTTAACCTGATCTCTTCTTCCCCATCTCTCAGCATCCTTCCTTAAATCATGCCAATCCTTTCTTCCTTCCATTCTCAACTGATCCAGCCACCCAACTCCCTTCCATGCACTCTTCCATCTTTCCACCCTTCCATTCATCCTTTTGTTCCAGTAGTCTTCCAGTCCTCTTTTCATTCATCCAGCCTTTCACTCGTCCTTCTAACTTTCCAAACCTTCCTTCACCCTTCTTTGTTTTCCTCTTTTCCTCCAACCCCCTTTCCTTCTGTCCCTATTTTAATTCTACCTTCCACACTTCCTTCTTTGCATCCTTCTTTTGTTTCACACTTCCTTCCACTCTTCCCTTCACATTTCTTTGTTTTATCCTTCCATTCATACTTGTATCCTTCCTCGTTCCTTCCTTTTTTCCCTTCCTCATTACATCATTTATATTTAGCAATCTTTTTCTTTTCTTCCCTCTTCGATTTTTACTTTCGTAACTTTTTCTGTACCTCTATCTGTTTGATGCCTCTACTTTTCTAGTTTTCCACATTTTATTCATTCAATCCTCTGTCTCCTTCAAGCACTTGGCTCAGTTGTCAGCCGTAGGCCTACACGCCTCAGCTCTTTCTGTTCTGCAAACCAGAAAACAGACGAAGCCCACAAAAGAGTTAACATTTTAGTGCCTTATCAGCCAATTCGCTTAGTGCAACACCCACCACACCTCTAGCTGCTATAGTAGAGGGTTTAGGCATAACCAATAGGTCTTGCCTTTGGGACCTTATAAGTGTTTAGTTATCCAGCACAATAACATCAACTGTTGCATGGCTAACACTTATAAGGTCCCAAAGGCGAGACCTATTGGCTATGCCAATGCTTGTTACATGCTGGTCAGTGGTCTGATGTTGGAAGTACAGTTTGGGATGAAACAAGCATAGAACTTACTGAGTCACAGAAAAGATTTCAAACCAACCTCATCAATGGGAGGTGAGGCATCAACTATAGCTTTGACCAAACCAGGTCTAGATTCAATGCTGTGTTTAACCTCCTAGTTATTCAGCTTTGCCCTTCAAAAAATACACACTTGTCACACTTGAGTACAATACTGTGCAATTGCAATCTGAAAAAAACCTGGTTTATCACTGATGCTCTTTAGGCTCAAAGGCAAAAATAAGAACATACTCCTAGAAAATAGATACTCTTTTGACCCACTTCAGCATGTAATACATGACTTGTTTACTGACGAGGTACATCTGAACAGCATTTGGCAATATTAATAGGTGCCTAAAGGAGAACACAAAAGCTGTAAAATGCACAGCGTTAGGATCAAACTCACCCTGGTAATAGGCGGAGGCAAGATTCAACATGGTGGTTCAAACAGTTCCCCCAAAGTCTGAAATATAGGGCAGAGTATGAAAACCCACAAACATTACATTATTGAAGCTTCAGAGATCTACACACACCCTCGGATCACCACTGTGTTTGCACGCCACAACTAATGATCGTAACTACAAGAGAAAAACTCCACATGGTTTATAGATACCCTTTTCACACAAAGTCAAACGTTTAATTTCCATATCATTTCTCACATTAAAAGGCACACCCCTCACCTTCCTTAACCTTGATTTTATGCTTGAAAACTTTATTCTTGCTGCGCTCACTGGAAACCAACTGAGGTATATCTGCAAGACACTCTCCTCTAAATCGTTACCTCAAATAACCAGCACCTGCTCCTTGGCACCAGGACTCAACACCATATCAAAAGGGCACTGGTGGTGCTGTCCGAGAATGTTAAGCCAATTCACGACCACATAAACCTTGCTATCAACATGCCTGCCTCTAAATTCCAATACATCTTCAAATCGGTTTTGTCTTCAGTGATATAAAGAGGGAGCTTAAATACACAACACTCCCTTTTCTGCACACTGTAAATCGTGATGTGACATTATAGAACCTCATTTCCATTGTTAACCTTATTCAATTGAATGTCATGCATAGGAAGTCTAAGATGGCATCCACAGTGGCTCGTAATTTACGAGAATTGCGATATGATGAATTTCCATGGTGATTTAAGGAAGGTGAGCGTTTTCTGTTGAATTGGCACAAACTAATGGTGGGTTTTTATCCTTATCGGCTTTATTTACAGTGATTTAAAGAGGAAACTTAAATACACAACACTCCCCATTTCTGTATTTTGCAAATCGTGATGTGATGTTATAAAACCCGATTTCCATCATCAACTTTATCTCATTGAATGTCATATATAGGAAGTCTAAGATGGCGGCCAAGGTGGCTCGTAACTTTAAAACATGCATGTGTGGTTACTATTTCCAGACAAGTACGGTTTGAAGAGGGCTTTTCCCAATACTCTTCTAGTATATTTAACCTTTAAAAGATGGTGGCTGAGTAGCAGCAATACACAAGGGTGCTTATGACATCCACATCAGGTGGGGTCAATTGAGAGGGCTATTTAAACTGTTTGTCAGATAGCAACTGGTTTTTGTGTTGGAAAGACGCTGCATGATTTGATCTCGTATTGCGAGTCAGCGCACTCATGAGTAAGTGAAATAGTGTTGGGATTGTTTGTCTGGTTAAACACCATAATGTAATACTGTTGAAATCGAAATTATTTGTATCTCTTTGTTACAGATTTTTTCATGTTCGGTTTTCTCCACTTTATTCTGTATACTTTAATAAAACATTAGCAATACAATCTGGAATGTAAAGTGGAGGTTGATTATACCTCGCGTCGTAATATAATGTATATGGCATGAGTTGGGTTTAATACATATTTACCTAATTAACTATATTGTGGCTAGTACCATGAATCATTGCCACTCACAAAACAGTAAATTGTGTAACGTGAAGAATCGAAACACATTGAGAAATACGCTTGTTCCATCTTACAGAACATTTTTAGCGCACTCATAATCTAATATTGTCTTTCCCATGATGGACTTGTAACGTCAATCTTGTGTTTTACCTGGGATGTTTATGAGATGAGTCAGGATTATATTGATATCCTAATGATGCGACGTGGGGAATCAACACACTTTGTGTAACATATATGTTTTATCCATCTGTACATATAAATGTATTCTTTATCTAACATGATCTCTCCTCATGACGGTCTTACGACAGCAAGAATATTTTTTACTGAAAAATCATTAGAAATGCGACACGGTTATATCATGTCGTTTTGATTTGTTTAAAAGAGATAGAATAAGACTGTTTGGAACATTGTGAGGCAGAACATTTGCATAATAAAAGATTTCTTCTAATATGTTTCCTTTCTTGAGATTTGACTAGAGACATGTTTGGATTGTATGCCATTAATGAGCAGTAATGTATTGACGATGATATGATGGTACTCTGGCTATCCACCTTTTTATGTATAGAGTGCTGTGAAGTGTGGAAAGCAGCTTTATACTTGCCACTACTTCATAGATGGTGTGTGCATAGAATGTTTCCTCCCGCTCACCATTTCTTCGAGAAAAATACCTTTTGTGTTGGGAACATAAGACACTGTGATATGGTTTGTAGTGACCTTACAACATGAATGACACGGATTCATCATTTTGCTCTAAATTTCTTTATACATTGTGATTAGAATCCACAAACTCACAACACTTAATAATAAGAAATCACTACCAAGAGTCATGATTATGATATACTAAAATGACAACCCATGCTGGAACCATTTAGCTCCTGGACTCTCCATATAAAACAACCTGTTTACTATTGGTTTCAGAGGTTCGATTCCTGCCCTTCTTTCAGGTTAGGATGCTAGAAATATGGAAACTTTTGGTTATTTATTGCTCAGTAATAAAAGAAAAAACTTGCTTTTCAATATTTATTTCAGGTTTTAGATAAATCTAGGTGCACAATTAAATTTATGATAGCGCCACACTGTCTTACCAAGTAGAACCTCGACAGAAAGGTATGGCATATCATGCCCCTTAATAAGGGTGTATACACTTTCCCTCATGAATTTAACAACAGAGAGAAAATATACAATCTAGGGTTGAACTTTAGATAAATAGAATAATGATTCTATGTAGAGAGAGTAAGTCATCGAACCGTGTACTGAAAATTAATGATTTAGGGAAATGGCCACATAACAAGAGTTTGTATGGACTTGAGAGAAGCAATAACTTATCTGAGAGAATTTCTTTATACACAGTGTAAACATTATAACAAACGGAGACTACCATAGCTACTAATTAAAACAAGGGTAATATCTAAATGTGTGCTTTACAGTTTGTGGGTTTCAAAGTGTCTGTTAAATCATGTTTTATAAGAGGGGATATGCTGTTCTTTTTTTCATATAAGTTTTTGAATTTTGTGTAGATTAAACTTTTTGTATAGATTTTAAAATTGTATCTTATATGTTTTGTTGTAGCCCTGACGAAGGCCTGTGGGAAGAAATGCATTGGCTACATTTGAAGTAAAGAAGAGAATTTTAAAATATTAAAAGAAGAAGAATATGAATATAGAAATCTCTTCTAAACAAACCTGGTCGTTATTTTACCCCACCAAGGTGTTAGGTGCGATGGTGTCTGTAGTGATGAGGCCAATCCAAGAAGTAGTAAGTTGGTAGTTTATTAGCTACATAAACAGCAGAGAGAGAGGACCCACTCCGCCAACAGCTCCAGCATGAATGTCATCACATCATCGCTAGGTTACCATATAAACGTTCTAGAATACTTATACATCAGAGTACAGATAAGCTGCAGTATAACAGAGTAAACAAGCTGCAGTACAACATATCTCCTCTTCTTCCAAATAACAAAAAAAACTAAACAAATTAAACAACAAAAGAAAACTGTAACAAAAAAAATACACAAACTTCATGACCTGTACCTAGCAGGTTTAACAATCTTTCTTGAGCTTTTCCTCAATTGAACTTGATCACACACAGGAAAAGAGCTATTCATTGGACGAGAAATCGAGGTACTGTCACGAACCTTAACCACTCTGTGAGGTTCCACCAATGCCCCCCATCGACCATAACAGCATTACCAAGAATTTTGATGACTCTAACAAGAGGGCTAAATTTGCTGTCACCTTTCTTAGCATGAAGACCACTTTTGATTTTAACAATATTCCCCACTTCCAGGGAAGTCACTTTAACACCTTTGCGCGAATCAAACCACACTTTTTGTTTGGATTGAGATGCAGGCGTATTCTCACTCACTAAGGATAACAAATGAGCAACATCTGATTCAGACCTAACCCATCTGCTCATCCAAGCAGGTCTGAAACTGGAGTTTAGTTTACGTCCTCTCAACAACTCAAAAGGTGAAATTTTGGTAACAGAATGGGGTGTAGTTCTGTAAAACCAAATCATAGCATTAAGTGCTTTGCAAACATCATGACCACCAGCTCTAGCCCACTTAACACACTCCCCCACCACCCGATTCATTCTCTCAACCAAACCATTATTCTGTGGGTGATAGAGTGAGCTTTTATGGTGCTTTATCCCACAATCCTTTAGAAAAGACTCAAACTCCGTACTGATAAATTGCTTCCCATTGTCTGAAATCAATATCTCTGGAAAACCCTCTCTCAACCACACATCCTTAAGAAAATCTATGACCGCAATAGTGTTTGCATCTTTCACCAGTTTGATCTCAGGCTATTTGGATGTGTAATCCATTAAAACAAGTATAAAACGAAAACCACCCGCGAGAACCTCATAAGGACCCATGACATCAATTCCCAGTTTGGACCACGGGCTTTTTGGGCACTCAATGGGCATTAATGGAGGAACAGACACTTTTAAACTTTTGTCAGAAGAGCCACAAACACAACAACTGGACACCATAGAATCAATCTCAGAATCCATCCCTGGTCACCAATACACATCCCTGATACGCCGCTTTGTGAGCGTTGAGCCCAGATGACCCTCATGAGCCCTTTCAATAATAGTTTTGCGGAAAAGAACAGGAGGAACAAACTTATCACCCCTGAGTAACAACCCATCTTCCATGGAAAGTTCATCCTCAACCTTCCAGAATGGTTGTAGAGCAGGAGAAAGTACCTTTTCTCTTGGCCAACCATTCCTGACAAATTTAGTTACTTCACGTAATACATAATCAGATCCCATTGCTTGTTTCCAACAATCCTCTGAACCCAGACTGAAGTTAGGTAAGTCAAGTACAGCAACTAAACAATCATCACAATCCTCATTTGAAAATTCTTCAAGACTCACGTCGTCAATCTCACTGTAATTGATGGGAAAACTGGATAAGAAATCTGCCCTCCCATTCTTCCCACCGGAAATATGCTGTACTGAAAACTGGTATTGTAGAAGTTTAGTAACCATACGCATGATCCTAGGAGAACAGCATTTACTCATACTTCCACCCAAGATATTCACCAATGGCTTGGGATCTGTCAAAAGCAAGAACCTTTTTCCCCAAACATAAGGTCTAAACTTCTCGATAGCCCATGTGCAGGCAAGTAACTCTTTTTCAATGACTGAATACTGAAGTTCAGGAGTTCTCAGTACCCTTGCCGCAAAACAAATAGTGTGTTCAATGTTGTTGTCCATTTGGGTTAATGTCGCACCTATACCTACTTGGCTTGCATCAACAGTAACGCAACATGGCAAACTTGGGTCAAACGGTTTGAGTACAGGACCATCACTTAAAGCAGACTTCACAAACTTAATGGCCACTGCACAATCTTGACACCAATCAAACTTGACTTCCTTTTTTAAGAGGTTGCTTATAGGGCGGACAATAGTGGCAAAATTTGGTATGAACTGAGAATAGTACTCACACAAACCCAAAAGCGACTTAACTCCTGCTTTATCTACCGGGTCAGGCGACTCCACTATAGCTTGAAGAAGACCCGGTCGTGGGCTGACCCCCTCATGGGAAGTGACATGTCCCAAATATTCTATTTCAGAACATAGAAATATACACTTGGTCTCCTTTACGATCACACCACGTTTTTTGAACAGGGTCAACACCTTTTCTAAAGCAAGGTTATGAGATGAAACATCTGTCCCAAATATAAGAACATCATCCTGAAATACAAGGACACCATCAACATCTCTGAGCATGCTGCCCATTATCCTCTGGAAGACGGACGCTGCAGACGTTAGCCCAAAAGGCATGCGACAGTAGCGAAACGTTCCCAGAGGCGAAACAAACGCAGTTAGATGGCATGATTCAGGATCCAGTTCTACTTGATGGTACGCACTGGCTAAATCTAATTTGGAAAAGTACCGTGCACCTTCTGTTGAGGCAAATAAGTCACTGATTTGGGGTAAAGAGTGGGAATCCACCCATATCTCCTTATTTAGGGATCTCAAGTCCACACAAACGCAAAGATCTCCCCCCCTTTTTCTCGCGACGACTAATGGAGAAAGCCATAAAGAAGAGTCCGTGGGCACAATTATTCCTTTGGCACACAACTCCTTTAATTCCTTTTCTAAATCCTCCCTAACGCTGAAAGGAACCCCTCTTAGTTTGTGCTTAATGGGGAGAGCACCCTCTTTTACAATTATCTTGTGTCTGAACCCCTTAATTTTTCCCAATTCATTACTGAAAACTTCAGGGTATTTATTCTTCCATTCCGAGCTGGTATCTTCACAACCAACAACCAAAACTTGTTCTTTTTCACCAGGTTTTAGTGTCATGCCAAAAAGGCCTTGATGAAACCAACCTAATATGTTGAGACCTTTTACGGCAACATACATTTTTCCTTGAATTCTCCTTCCCTTAAATTGCAACTCATCTTCAAAATAACCCATCAAATCTATTCTACGTCCTTCATAAGAGACAGGAGAGCGATCAGGGGGACATAAGGGTTGGGAACCCTTCCACGTTTCTTCAAACAGTTGCTGAGTGATCATAGTTATCTTTGCCCCAGAGTCAACCAAGAGCTTAACAGTGTGCTCTCCGATCTCGATATCAACAATGGGATCAATGCATAAAGAAGGATCTCCTGTAACAACATTCCGAGAAAAGTTGGACTTGACTGCGTTTGACTCGTTCTCACTCCTTACAACAGAGACAACTTCCAAGTCTGACTTTCCATCAGATTCCACACTACAAACAGCAGGTTTTCTTACATTCTTTTTTTTTTAACATACTTTCGCAAAGTGCCCCATTCTTTTACAATAGTTGCACATGACATTGTTTGCGGGACAGCGCGAGCCTTTGCTATGTGGAGGATTACCACACCTAATGCACATATTTTTAGAAATTGCTTTAACTGAATTATTGGTATCTGAGTTAGGCTTGGAGGGTTGATGAACAGATTGTGTAGGCTTACCACGATATTTAGGATTACTGTTAGTGCTAACAGCATTAATGGCATCTTGTGGTTTGTCATCGAGCTCTTTAAGAGAGACCATAGAAATCTCTATACTCTTTGCAATTTTTATAATTTCATCTAGAGATGGATCACCCAAGGTTAACAATTTTTGGCGAATGTTTTTGTCCTTGCATTGACACACGAACTGATCTCTAATTAATTGATCTGTAAAGTTTTCAAACTTGCACTCAGCTGCCAGTCTGCGCAAAACTGAAATGTAACTGTCGACATCCTCTCCTTCCATTTGCTTTCTCTTGAAAAACTTGTGCCTCAATACCATAAGGCTAGGTTGCTTGTCAAACCTTGTTCTTAACTTTATGACAGCCTCCTGATATTCGTCAATCCCATTTAATTCTTCCCCTGAGAGGGATGGTAAATGTTTATGAATTGATCTACCTTCAAATCCTAAGGAGTGCAGGAGAAGACACTTCCTCCTCTCTGCACTAAAGCGTAATGCACCAATGGCTCCTAGATATGTTTGAAAAGCGTCATACCAGATTTCTGACAGGAGGATCACCTGGTGATTCTAGAAATGAAGGCGAGGGATTGACAGATTGCATGGTGCACAATTCTGTTAGGGATGGAACGCTTGAAAGAGAAATGGTGTCTGGTAGCAATCACGTCAAGATTGAACTGTAACCCAAAATGTGACTGTGTTGTGAAACAAAAAAATGAAAGTGTTAATATCAAATCAGGTATGTGAGATTATGCATTGACACATTTGTAATCGTAATAAAAAATGAACAATTTACTTAATACAACTCTAGCATATAACTTTATCTGTTCATTACTTTATAATTGCATTTAACCTTGCTTGAGGAATTTATTGCGATGTGCGTGTCACCGAAGATATAATAATATCAATCAAGTATGGTGTGCGTGTCACCAGTAGCAATGACACCCACGCAGTAGAAACAAGAATGGTGTGCGTGTCACCAAATGTCAGTAACACACAAATGGTTTCTTCTTTTCCGTCTTTCTCTTTTTTTTAAATAACTGGATCACTGTGGCACAATTGACATGGTGTGCGTGTCACTGAAATTTATTGTGCACGCATTGAGATTATTCCCAAAGGTGTGCGTGTCACCGTCAAATAGAAGCACGTGTTGCCCAGGATATTGTAAACAAGAATGGTGTGCGTGTCACCGACGAACAGAGACACGCGTTGCCAAGGAGACTGTAAACTATCTTTTCTGCCAATAAGCTTCGACGTTCGTAATGATGTCAGACGCGTTGGCACGTAGATTTAGAGAAGGAGAGAAGCAAGATGAACGCGCTGCTTAGAATTTCGAAAGCTGGAATGCGGTGAGCGCGCAGCTGCGAAGTACCATGGCTCAAGATAGCAATTGCGCATTTGAAAGTAAACCAATGTTAAGTTATGAAGAGCGATTGAAATGAGCGCGCTGTTACTGTTGGTGTTGTGTTTTGGTTGACATTCAAAACACAATGTTATGTCTTTGTAAGCGCAAGTAAGAGGCAGATTAAATAAAATGTTGAAAGGAGTTGAGGTAAAGCTTTACAGCAACGCGAGCCCAAAAAAACGCAACACCCAGTATTCTTGACAGAAAAGAAATGTCATCCTTTGAATGTCGACATTAAGTTAAGAGGGAAATATAATCTTTGCAGATGCTTTCCTAAACAGAAGGATTAGGCAGGAAAGTTACACGTTGTTATATTCCTCTAAAATGTCGATGTGGAAAACGGTTGATATAAAAGTCAATGCTCACTGAGCAGCTGGAGTTTTAAGTGCTGTAGTGATAAAGACAACTGTCTCATTTTATAAATAACGAGGTCACGGCAGCGCAGCGTAAATGGAAAGAGTACCTTTCAAAAGGAGTCAGCAGGAGTTCTTCAGAAGTAAAGATGGCATTTCTTGATTGAAGAATCTTCTCATTGAAAGGTTCTTAAAATGTAGCTAAAAATCGTCGCCATCATTTTGTAGTGATGAGGCCAATCCAAGAAGTAGTAAGTTGGTAGTTTATTAGCTACATAAACAGCAGAGAGAGAGGACCCACTCTGCCAACAGCTCCAGCATGAATGTCATCACATCATCGCTAGGTTACCATATAAACGTTCTAGAATACTTATACATCAGAGTACAGATAAGCTGCAGTATAACAGAGTAAACAAGCTGCAGTACAACAGAGTCTTTTTATAAAACTGTCTTCCATCTTCAAAAGTATTCTAGTAGGTCCATTTTAAGGCCTTCATAAAACACTGGTGAATGATCAGACCGCTCTAGAGCTCAGCTTCCCCTAGTCTCTATGAACAATTCTTGCATTAGGTCTATGGCTAATTCTTGCATGACCACTGGGATCTTGGCTAACGGATGGAGTGTTATTGTGAGAAATTGGGTTATTAGTTGAGAGAGGTAGAAGCCTCACTCAAATAATAAACACAATCCATGTCAAGACAAACCACAAAAGTCAATAAATTAACCTATGCTGAACCCTCTGGTAGCTTGACATGAAAGCAGTCAGGCTTAACTTAGAGGCAATGTGTACAGTATGTATGCAGCATGTAAACAGTAAGAAAGTGAAAACACAACACACAAAATATCCCAAATCGATTTAGGAATATAGAGTAAAATCTAATAAATAAAATGATTCCAAAACAACAAAAATCCAGTAAGTAGAACTGGAGTTATAAAGTTTCTTATGGAAGCAGCAACAAAGAGCACACATCGCGCATTGCGGTTATATGGTCAAGATGAATTTAATTTTTTCCAAGTCAAAGCCCCCGTGGAGAGCTACAGCAGGAATTTATCTTTTCTGAGTCAAAGTCCACCAGGGGAGATATAGCAGAGATTAGCGTTTCCGTAAGTCAAGAGAAGTCCATTATAGCTCGAAGAGCAGGTCGGGCATCACGGACGGTCAGTGGTTGGTGCGACGCAACGGTCTTCACTGGACCTTCAAGTTGGTGGTCGACGCAGGCTGCTGCCGTTGGCGCTGGTTCACGGAGTAGATGAAAAGAGCAAGCTAATACTGGAGATTAGAGTCGGAAGGTGTTGCTGCTGGTGATCCAGTCACGAAGAACTCAGAAACATTTGGATGTCCGTCTGGAACTCATGACTTGTGGTTTTGAGGCAGGAGGAGACTGTCAGTCAAGGGTCAAGGATCTGGGGGGCACCTCTTGGGGATCAGAACTTGTTTCAGTGGCAGGTATCCTGTAGACATTAGATAGGGTGTGGGTTGCACTCGGGCTATCTAATCAAGCTCAGGAAGGCTGAACACACCCACACAGGACATACTGCTCAGTAGGTGAACGCCCTGGCCCACACCCAAGTTTTTGTTGTCCCTATGTCTGGAAGGAATACACAAAACACCACAGGAGAACCATTCACAGTCATGTGACCCTGGCAGTATGGAACTTTTGGTTTAGACAGAATGATAACAACTTTCTAAAAGTAACATTTTTAAAATAGTAACTTCAAATCTGACTTTACTATTAAAGATGGTTTTCAATTAAAATTCAAATGAGTGAAAACATAATTTCTCCATCTGGTCCCAAACTGCAGCTATCACTTATTAAGTGTGTTAAGATTACCCAGTGTTAGTATATGGGAGAGATAGCCTTACAACAGTGGAAAACGACTCATCTAAAATTTAAATACGCATGTCCTACACTTAAATACCATGCATCCCACCCTAGGAGCTTATAAGTATTACAAAGGAAGATTTAGGCCTGACAAATCTTTTATTTTGCAGGTCACAATGGCTCTTTAAAACTGCACCACAGGCTGCACTGGCAAACCCAAGTCATGTTTAACAGGCAACTTAAATGGGTAGCACAATGAGTGCTGCACCCCACCAGTAGCGTTTAACTTACAGGCCTCTGGTTCCACATACTAGGGACTTACAAGTAAACTAAATGTACTAATCAGATGTAGGCCAATTTTACCACATTGTCATGGAAGAGCACAAGCACTTTTCCACTGGTTAGAAGGAGTAAAGTGCACTGGGTTCTCAAAGTGAACAAAAACAAGTTCAGCAAAAGAAGGAAAAGACCTTGCTGAAAGAAGCCTGGTCCAACAGCCGCAACCAGGACCATATCATGCAAATTACTCTACACTTGTTCATCCTGTACAACTTTTGAAGACACTTTAGACATACAAGCTATCTTTCTGCCATTGCATTTGACATGCTAGCACACCGTTTTAAAATCGCCAACCTTGCAACGAAGACAATATCACAATCCTTGCGGGACACATCTTATCATGAAATTGGTAATCAAATCTAAAACAAATATTCTGTTGCCTAAAAAATTCTTTAAACCACCACAATTGTCCCTCTGAGCCTTCTCAGCAGTTCCTTGTACATTACAAACAGGATCAGTATGTTTGTCATTCAGCTCCCTAGACGAGACCTGAGATGTTGTGATGCTCTTTGATGTTTTAATAGGTTCATGTAATGAGTGATTGCCTGTGGGAAGTAATTTCTGACTAATACCGCTGTCTGGTCATTGGCTAATAAACTGATCCCCGACCAGCAAATATATGACGTTACAATGCATGTAATTACAACGCATGCTTTTACAACGCAGTCTTTGCATTGCAACTACCATTACATTGCATGATTTTACAACACATTCCATTACAATGTATACCATTACAACGCATACCATTACAACGCATAATACTTTTAGGGCAACAGTAGGGTAAGTGTTGGATAGTGTAGGGGTAAAAAATACTATTCTCACTCCAGAGTTTGCAACAGTAGGGTAAGTGTTGGATAGTGTAGGGGTAAAATTACTCCCCACTCCAGTTAGTGCAACGGTAGGGAAAGTGTTGGATAGTGTAGGGGTAACAATTACTAATTCCATGTACCCCAAAACGCATACCTGTAGTGAACAAGCCACTTTTGTGGTCTGACACTCTATGATGACCCTCAACCACCACCATTTTGTACTGACTTAAGTGTGTTATGTTACCCTAGCCTTAATGTAGGAGGGGTTTGCATATGCCTGCTTCTCTTCTGTCCTGTAATCTTGCTGTCTTTTAGTAGAATAATCTTGCCAAGAATAGAAGGTATGGGATGTTGAGGTGCAGTGTTGTGGTTGGTGGTGCACACATGTGCTAAATGTTGTATACTGAGGGATAAAGACTATATCGTGTTATTTGGGTTATGTGAATTATGTGTTGAACTATTGCCTTTGACATGGCTTCATGTCATTCTGATTTCTGACTTAACCTTGCTTTATGGCAGTGCTGAGTATTGCCTTTGACGTGGTTTTATGTCATCCTTGCTTTTCTGATTCCATCTTGCTTTGGGCCTTTGGGTGCTTGGCTTAACTAACTCCATTTTCATGACTGAAGCTATTTTCTGTGCCTGCACGAAGCTACAGAGGTGGGGAGGGCATATTTTGCTCTTCTGTTTTTCTGACTTTACTGACTAGAGAGAACTGGTTCTTATCAGAGCAATGTACATGGTCTGTCTCGGAGCCATAGCAAAGGCCTGATCAACCGATGCAGTGGCCTTGGAGCAGGCTGGTAGGGGCTCTCATGAGAACTTCGTTGAGTTTGAATTTGTATTAAAAAGGGGAGCCTACACTGGCCCGGTGGAAGTTCACGCCGTGGAGCAGACGTGCTGTCACGGAAGAGTGGAGGTTGGTGTCACCTCTGAGCTTTCGCCCGGTTCAAGCAATGGACTCCCCTTGAGCAAAGTGGGGTGAAATTATGAAGCAGTAGGTGAGGTGTCTCTGCTACTAACTGTCTCTTGATTCTTTACTGATTCTTTCCTTTCCTTCTTATTTTTTGATTCTTATATGCATACATATATATTTCTACATATATGTTTGCCTTGATTGTGCTTCAATCATACTATTGATATGTTAGAGTCTTCTATGATAGGTGCATTTGGCTTACCGTGTGGTGCTATTTACTAATAAATACATCCCAGATATACCAATTCGTCTTTTCCTTGTAGCAGGAGGTGTGGACTCTTCTTGGCCAAATATTCTTGAGGAACTTCGATTTTTGATCGTGATCGAATCGACCCGCCATTTTGTGCTCCACCGCCATTTTATGTTGCCCTCAATCAGGCAGCACGGCGAACGAAGTCATTTCTGCATTTCTGCTTTTTCTGCAACATTGTGTCGAAATGAGCCCTCTGCCTCTGTTTACGAAGCTGGTGTTTGGACTGGCCGAGTACACTAATCCTCGTCTGGTTTCCTAAATCCCTGTCTCAACTATCTGTTGGTTCACACTATTCTATTCTGACTTTATCTTATCGTCTGGCCTTTGCTGTCCTCTGCTCGCATTCTCTAGTTTCACAACTGTCCTCCAAACACACAAAGGTGTCTCGCCATCTGCAAGTCAGTTACAAATCCATTAATACATTAACCTGAGGGGAGGGGTGATAAACACAGTTGGAGGAGAGGTTTTCCAGAGTTACATGATACTTTTGTTTTCCAACTATCCCTATTGGTTCTGGTCTATTTTCTGACTTTACTTGCTGGCTCTCTCTGTATGTTTTAGGTGTGTTCTTGGTTAATGTATATGTCACCTATGAACTATAAAAGATTGTGCGCCACAGAGTGAAGTGGCAGTCTCCTGAGAACCTACCTTGTGTACTTCTGGGATAACTGTACTAGCTGCAGCTAAATAAATCCGATCTTTTACGCCTGAAAGAGTGTCCCGTGTCTCTGTGAAGCTGAGCAGGAGAACCCCGGAGATTAAGGCGTACCCTGCGCCGCCAGGCCCATAAGGTTCTGGTTCTTCATTCTGTTGTAGAAGGATGGGTGAATTCCCTTCTAGCAGGTAACTGTGTTATAGGAAGTTGTTCTACTCCTGGCAAGTGATGTGCAAAGTATATTTCACTCTAGAGAAGTGCTGTGTATATATTGTTTTCTTGCCTTGCCTTTGGGGGCGTGTTGAAAGTTTGCCCACCTTAGGAAGTGCTGTGTATATGTTATATTCCATAAGTTTGGAACTGATATTCTCTCCCTGGGAAAGTGACGGTACATACCTTGGTCCAGGGGAGATCTGAGACCTTTCATTACATGTTGGCGTAGTCGGCAGGATGTGAACGTTGATTTAAAGGGGAAGAAATATGTTTTCTAGAAATTGAAAGCAGACTCTTAGATATCAAATGATTTATTTGCATGGGGGTAGCCCATATGATGTGCTGGCTCGTGAAGTGAGCTAATATTGCTAGGTTGAGTCAGAATTGGTGTGTGTGTTTAGGTGTGTTTTGTAAAAAGTGCTTATAAATAGCTTGCTACGTTAGGCAGAAAGGGCTGGATCCCTTTCAAGTGTTTGTTAAGGAATGCATATAAAATGTTTTCAGTTGCAAAATGAATGTAAAATATTAGAGCATAACCCTGAAACGTGGGACTCCTTCGAGATTACAGACTCCGGAGTTGCGATGAAGGGTGTTAATCAGCAGGAGATTAATGACGTTTTAGACAGAGACAGCAGTGTTATTTTAAATGTGTTGGTTAATATGCATCAAAAATGTGAGCATTTGCAAAAAGAACGTAGTGAGTTAAAAACAGAGCTAGTTGATGCCCAGTTCGAAAATATATCTTTGAAGACAGAATTAAACGTGTACCAGGCTCTGAAGCTGTTTACTTTGACCAGCCAGAATGATTCAGACGTGATAAATGTAACAGAGAATCCAGTCAGACTACAAGCTGCACAGACAATTTTAATTAATTCTTCCGAAGAGGTTTTTCAGCCAGAAAGGAATGTGCAGGGAGATAAACAGACCAGTGTTTTAGACTTAACGATCACCGGTTGCGGATATAAATTAGACATAACAGTGAATGATACATTTTGCTTCAAAAGAGAAATGCAAACATATGATTTTGAATGTGAACAAAAGCAGATTGTGTACAATAATTCTGATATGTGTTTAATTCAGAAATATGAAAATGTATTTTGTTAGTTAATTCAAGAGCAATGTGCCCTTTTTAGTTACAGGAAAGTGCAGGGAAAGAAAAGGTCACTTTTACATTCAGATGCTGGACAAATGCAGATGATTCTGTGCTTTTGCGCACCAAAAGATACTGGACAGAACAGAGTTAGAGAAAATGTGATTTGCCTATGGAGATTGCAATGGTTATTAAATGGCCTATATAGACAGAAAAGCAGTTTGCGCAGGACTTGATAGAGGTAGGTTTGGTGACCCCAATCACTACTGCTTAAAATGATTTTGTGCAGCTGGTGCGCAGATGTGATAATTCTTGGCGCATGGCAGTTGATTATTATTAACTGAACAAACATATACCTTCTTTGACTGATGCTGTCCCAGATATTCTTACAGAAGTAGCATGGGACTTGGTATGTGACTTTTGATATTGCCAATGCTTTTTTCTTTTTGATACCAATAGCCCCTGAATGTCAAGAGCAGTTTAGTTTTTCTTTTTCATGAGGTGATAGACTAATGACAGTTAAGAATTTGCTTGAATTAGTTAGACAGCATGGTGGAGCATTTTCAGATTAAAGAATGTGAAGTCTTGCTGGAGGTCAGGAGAGGTTAAAGCTGTTTTTTCTCTCAGACATGTAAAGAGTTGTTCTGGGAGTGGGTGCACGTAGAAATCTGGTGCAGGAGGAGCAATTAAATACACAATCTGTATTTTAGTGATGGTGAAGTGCTTGTGTCTTTGAGATGGATGTTTGGGAGGCTTGCAGTGAGATCATCCAGCAATGCTGAGAAGAGTTCAGGCTTTCTGTGAAGACTGAGGAGGAATTCCTACGGGAGGGGTCATCCCAGCTCCTCTTCCCAGTAGACAGAGACAGCTTCTTGGAGATAGATGTTTGGGAGGCTTGCAAAGGCACAGGTTTCCTTCCCCCCCCCATGAGGAGAGTCGCAGAGCAGATAGGGGCAGACGAAAGTTTGCAGGAGTGCAGGGCACTTTGGCCTTGGAGGAGATAAGGTGAGACCTAGAGGCAGCAGAGAAGTCTCTGCTTGTTATGTTTGGCAAGGGTCCAGTTAGTGTCCGCAGAGATTTGTGAAGGGGGGCAGCACCTGTGAGGGGTGCAGTGAGTGAAGGAGACTGCCCCAGCCCTTCTTGCTGTGTAAAGAAAAAGAGAGATTTTACCAAGAATTCAGAGGCTAAAGCGTTGGTAGAATTCTTAGACAATTCTCAGAGCTAGAGGAGAGCTATGCAGACAGAAATGAAAATATTGTACTTTCAGAAACGCAAGATCTGGCGTGATCACCAGACTGGACGATGGCGGCTGATGTCATGTGACTGATGGAAGCTGATGTCCTGTGGCTGACTGGACCGGATGGGGTCCACCTTTGTCGAGGAGATACAGATGAAGATAGATGCAGGAGAGTTGTGTCCTACACAGATGGACTGCTTCTTTCCAAGCGAGGAGGAATCAGCAGAGTTTGCTGCGATTGGAACTGTTTCCTTTACGTGAGGTTGACTTTACATGCATGAGGGCTGTGTGTCTTTCACACAGGGAACTGCTTGTGTAAAAGTGAAGAAGAGGGAACTACAGGATGTGCTTTGCCAGAACTGTGAACTGTTTATCAACGTGAAGTTCAGATGCGATGGGAGAAGGCTGTGTGTGGGTTTTTTTTCCATGCAGAAGGACTGTTTTTGTTTTTAGGGATGGAGACCAATAAAGATGCTTTTCTACAATTAGAGTAGATATTTTCTGAGCTAGAGATTGATTCTTATATCCATACATATATATTTCTACATATATGTTTGCCTTGATTGTGTTTCAATCATACTATTGATATGTTAGATTCTGCTATGATAGGTGCATTTGGCTTACCGTGTGGTGCTATTTACTAATAAATACATCCCAGATATACCAATTTGTCTTTTCCTTGTAGCAGGAGATGTGGACTCTTCTTGGCCAAATATTCTGTTGTAGAAGGATGGGTGAATTCCCTTCTAGCTGGTAATTGTGTTATAGGAAGTTGTTCTACTCCTGGCAAGTGATGTGAAAAGTATATTTCGCTCTAGAGAATTGCTGTGTATATATTGTATCTTGCCTTGCGTTTGGGGGAGTGTTGAAAGTTTTCCCACCTTAGGAAGTGCTGTGTATATGTTATATTCCATAAGTTTGGAACTGATATTCTCTCCCTGGGAAAGTGACGGTACATACCTTGGTCCAGGGGAGATCTGAGACCTTTCATTACAATATCCACCCCAATACTAAAAAAATCTCCATTACTTACCTTAAAATGCGTTGTAATGGCATGCGATGTAATGGTATGCGTTGTAATGGCATGCATTGTAGGGACAGCGTTGTAATGGCATGCATTGTAATGGCATGCGATGTAAAGGCAGTTGCGTTGTAAAGGTAGGTCGTTGTAATGACTGCGTTGTAATGGATGTTTCCACCAACCAGCTGATAAGCAAAATTGTCAAATTAGCAGTCAGCCACTAGTCTTTTCAAGGCTTTTATTTAGGAATCCATATCTTCTCCATATTTTTGTACTCTTTTCAAAAACTTGTGCTGGCTGAAAGTCAACCCTATTTTCAAGTTACTTGACAACCTGATAGTCATCGAGTTGCTTACCTTCAACCAATTCCATTTCTGGTAAGTGCTGAAACATGACTGTAGCTTCAAAGCCAAGTGAATGAAGAAGCAACTTCTTTTTCTTTCCGGGTTAAACCTTGATGCCTCTATTGCACCTAAGTAGGTCTCAAAAGTGTTGTCCTGCTGCTTCCGCCTGATAGTTTGCCAGGAAGTTTGAGGAACTGAGGAGGTGGAAGGCCTGACTTCATGTTGAAGAAGTGGCTGACCAGGATTGCAAAAAGGGAACAAAATCCTGTTGCGCAGATCTAAATAAAAATGGAAAGTGCTCAAGGGTGGCTTAGAAACAGAGATTCAACGGAAATAATCCTACCAAACAAATTCAATAAATGTTCTTGCTCTATGAGAAATATTCCCAGCAAAAACCAAGAGAAGTTCTGGAAGCAATCCTACAACTAGTGATTGTACTTTTTAGAGTAGAGCCTTCAATGTGATCACTGAAATTGAGACATACTCAGAAATACACATTAGCTAGAAACATGTGCGTATCACTGCTGATTATCTATTCCTAAAACACATATTGAGTTTGACTTGTGAACTGGGTTCCTCTCCACTCACCAACTTGGATGGGTTAGTATAACTAGGCTTGGAAGGAATTCAAATTAGGAAAGCTTGGCTCAGAGGATGACTTTTATTAGATTGCAGTGAGGTAGCTGCTCTGCTACTTGTAAAAACCCAACCCGGAATCCGATTATCTACACATGTTTTAGCACTAGGTGCCACACGAACATGCAATGCACTAAGGGCTCTCTTCACTGTCCTTCAGTTCTCCAGGCCCCAAGCGAGATGCTCTACGCACCGGCCCAGAAGCATGCTATCCCAAGCCAACTGTGGCTCCTTGGCACCGTGTATTGTTACAATTTAATTGGGATTTTAACTTAGAAACATTTAGTCATAATCCCACAGCTTCTCCATATTGGCTCCACAGCCAACCATATAACCAAATGTCTGAACCCGAGGTTCCCCTTGTACTTAGCAGGATTACTATCAAAACAACACCTCATCAGTAGGATAAAACTAACTTATTTTGCTCAGCTCACAGTCTCTATTAGTGGGTGAACAATTCAAAGTTTGGTAAATTTTGTTTCACAATGATAGGAAGAGCCAACATCAAAGGATCAAAATAGCAATGTTGCTATGAACGTTTGATTGCCATAAATAAGTTATTCCTGTGGTAACTTCTCTGACAGCTCCTTCTTGAAATCCAAAATGTCTGAAGTATCGGGAGGTCTCATTTTTACTGTCAGCATTCAAACTGAAAATCTAGATCAAGCGAGCCTTTGGTGTTTCTGTTCTCCCTGAACTCACCTTAAGACACCTGCATTATCGTTTGACAGGTGTACTGCCCCAGTGAAGCTCCCCACCTGCCACTGTCCCCAAAATGGTTCTTGCCCAGCTGGCGCTTGGAGCCAGGAGCAAGAGGACAATGGCGCTCACTAGGTAATTGAAGAAACATACAGTAATGTTATTTCACCAGTGGCCCAAGGACCTCTCACTTTTCCTACATCCCTCACGTCTTTCACAGTGCCAGACTATAGTCAAGCTCAACATTTCCCTACTGGTTATGCAGAGCTCATTCCCTTTGCTGTGGTTGTGCTAGATAGTAGGTTATGACAGTGGGAATCATGTTCATCCATTCATGTGCATCTCTAATTAGATGACAAGGCATTTGACTATTCCTGTATTACCAAGCAGTGGCTCATTGTGGGTTATTACTGCTGCCCATCAGTGTCAAATCGACCTTGCTTCCAACAATACAACATTCGTTCTGGATTACAGCCATATTTAAAGCTGTCCTCACAGGAACTGTGGTCGAGTATAGGCTAGAGATAGTTCATCCTTCAGTACTATTCTAGCAATCTAAATTGTCTTCTAACAGTCCTGAGAAATTTAAAGTATGATTAGCAGGACATTAATAATCAATATTTGATATGTTCTGATTCTGTTTATGCAATTATTTGAGACCTATTCTCAATTCAAGACATTTCAAATGTCATTATCTACACTTCTCTATCTTATCTATATTGTCTAACACACATATCTATAATATACTAAAGCTATTGAATAAACATACCTATTTCTAAATATATATTTAAATTCAACATGTAAACTATAATCTACTGTGTATTAATTCCAAACTGTTCTAATCAGATTTAAATATCAATGGATAACAATTTTTAAAACACTTTTAAGAGCGTTCATTAAAGTAGTCAGGCAAAAATTCTTCTTGAATGGGAAAAACATTTGTAAACCTAAATAAGCCAGAGCAACATCCCTACATTGAGGCCAAATACCCCTACATCCTACAATAAAGTCATGAAATTTGACAGTGGAACAGTTGATGAGATCTTTGATTTCCTGTGATAAGTCCTGATAATATTTTACTTTACTCTCAAATGCTAGCTCAAGGGAATTCTGTGAGTTTTCATATCGAATTGAGACGTCAATCACTACAGCAGTACCATCTTTTGTAAATACCACATCTGGTTTTTGTAGTTCACCTTTACTGTTTTTAACATGAGGTTCCCTATATGTCATCAAACCACACCTTTATGCTCTATCGATGAGCAATTCCAAAATGTTGTTATGTCTTTTGAACACTATGCCCTTGGGTTTAGGACATGCACCTGAAATGTGAGCAATTGTTTCACAAACATCTTTCAATATTTGCAAGTAGAAAATGTTCGATTTAGCCCCCTAGTGATGGTTTCTCTAGTGTACAAAACATTTGCTCTTAACATCAGCACAGCTATGTATTGGTTTTCTTTTAGTTTGTTGTGCTTGCTGATCCAGAAATTTGAGGTTGGAATGTTTGCTAAATAGATTATGCCATCACCTTGGACAGGGAGATCTTTCCATTTCTCAAATTCCTCTTCCCTCCAACCTTAAGTTGCTAACAATTACAAATCATACCTCAGGAATCTACTGTCTTCTTAAATCTTACATTTGTGTGATTTGATGATATTTTTCGATCTTTCATTTAATATTTCCCCTGCATACATGTAGGAATGAACTATGTACAGATCTGGAGCTTCTCTGAGGTGCTGAAATTGTTGATTTTGTTTAGTCCTATTGTTGTACATAGCTTTGGTACACTGAGGCCTCAATGGGATCTTTTGGAGTAGAGGAGACCATCACATGTGTATGCAGGTAGGTGTAGGTAGTGTTTGACATATTTCTTTATCGTTTGTTCCAGAGTGTTTAAAGTTTTTGCTTCTGCCAATTCCAATTTAAATGACAATTTAAGGATCAAATATTGACACAAGATATCTAGTTTTTGAGTGGGCTTAAGTGGTAAATTGCCAAGTTTTTAAGCACAATTAGTAAGCACCTCATTTATTTTGCTGTTACTTGTATGGCCAGTGTGTGGATCAAAGTTCAATCTGAGGTATCTCTCACTGTCTCCTGGATGAATATTTTCAATATCTTGTTTTTCAAATTGCCATAGTTTGCAGTTATTTACCGATTTTGTCTTTCTGGTGACTTATGTAAAATCCTGTTGCTTTACTGAATTTTTCAATGATCTTCAGATAAGTACTCATTCCTTCCCAGGAGTTGTTGAGTACTGCTATATCATCGGCAAAGGCTAGAGCAGTAATCTGTTCAATGAGACCATCTGAACCGAATATGAAGCCCTTGCCGTTTTTCTGAAGATCACATATGTGAGGATCCATGGCAATGTTAAACAACAGTGGGGATAATGAGTCATCCAGCTTTACTCCAGATTTCATTGTTATTTCTGGTGTAGATTCATTATTCTCTTTTTTTTTTTTTTCTTTTTTTGAAAGAAACCTTTTTTTGACTTCACGGAGTTACAGACATGGGCCTACAACCCTTTGTGCCGGCCGCTAAGTAGCATGAGACGTATCATTCACCGTTATACAAATTGGTCAATCCGAGGAGCCCGTCAGTCCATCATCGCACCCAGTGAAGGCAGAAGCAATAGTTGAGTGACAATATTAAATACGGTTCCAGTTTTCAGTTTAAAACTAAGAAACATTACACACAAACAAGTCAATAGGCATTGTTAAATGACAGGACGCGCTCCCCGGGGTAGGGAATCAATGATCAGCGGCAGAAAAGGGAGGGGGGCACGGGAACAGAGGAAAAAGCAAACTGTAACACACTCGCAAATTAACAGACGAGGAATGCTCGGCTAGGGGGACGAAGAGGCATCCAATACAACAGCCAGTGGAGGGGCACAGAAGTCTCCGCGATAAGCGTTCCACGGACCCCACACCCCAGTCCACTTCCGCGGCTTGCCTCTCGCTACATACACCGTCTTTTCTCTAAACATGCACCAATCCATATTCTCCTTCCACACCGAGACCGTGGGCGGCCTCTGGGAACCCCATAACTGGGCAATATTACGTTTGGCCACCATATTTCCCAAAGTCGCCCACCGCGTCTGTGCCACATTATAATCGTTTGGCTAGCACACGTTCAGCAGGCATCTCCTAGCTTCTGGAAGCAGAGCAACGTGAGTGACTTCTTCCATTACCGCATGCACCCGACGCCAAAAGAGCGCCACCTCAGGGCATTCCCATATAACGTGAAGGAAAGTACCCAGCGAACCACAGCCACGCTTACACATCCCATCCACGGAGAAACCCATGCGCATCAGGCGGGGACCAGTGACGTACACTCTATGGAGTATCTTTAGTTGTACGAACCGAAGGCGGGCCGGAATTGCCACCTCCCGCGGGGAGGCTATTGCCGAGACCCAGTCCTCATCATCTAATTCCAAACCGTCAGTGTTAGAAAACCCCGGACAACCGGGTTAGCAGTCACCCGGTTTTTCCCAGCACAAGGGGTAGCTTGGCTCGTGCGGTCGGGGGTCAGGCACCATGTTAAGCGTACGTCACACCCTCACAATAACCATGCGTGCATTCGTTCCAAAAACGACACTACACCATAAAAATTTATGAAAATATATCTGTGTTTATCTTGTTTTCTCTTAGTTGCAGGTTAAATAAATAATAACACACTTACAGTACACAAAGCTTCTTCTGTAAAAAGGGTAGGTCAAATAAATAAGCTCAGATCATAAATAATCAATGAATAAATAGATGTGCATAAAATACATAGGCAAATAAATACTGTGAGGGAATAAATACTGTGAGACATTAAATAGGATAAATACAAAGAATACAATACTCTCAATAAATATAAGCCATCAGTACACTTTCAAATCAGGTCCCATTTGTGAGGTACTAAGGGTTGATTTGGCCCAATCACAGCTTGTGGTTATGTGGATGGCCTGAGGGTGTCTCACCTAACTTGGATAAGGTTCGATGTCGCTAGCCGGCCTCGGCTCGATGTCAGTTCTTGTCGACGCCGTGAGGCGGTTCCGGATCGATGTCGGCGGACGGCCTCGGCTCGATGTCAGTTCCTGTCGACGCCATGAGGTGGTTCCGGATCGATGTCGGCGGGCGGCCTCGGCTCGATATCGCTGGGCAGCCTCGATTCGATATCGGTCTCCGGCGTCACAGGGACACGATCTCCCTACTTCCGGGTGTCTCCGGAGTGCGACCTCCACTCCCGACCTCCGTTGCTCTTCCCTTCAGGTTCCGGCGACTCCGGAGTGTGATCTCCACTCCCGACCTCCGGTGCTCCTTTCCTCAGGTTCCGGCGACTCCGGAGTGCGATCTCCACTCCCGACCTCCGGCACGATTCACCTCGGTCTCCGGCGACTCCGGAGGGCGGACTTCACTCCCTCGTCGACGCCGCACACTCGACCTCAGGTGACTTCCTCCTCGACCTCTGGTGTCTCCACGACCTCCGTCGGCGCCCTCTCTCGACCTCTGGCGGCTCCGGGTACGACGTCTGCTTTCCAGTCAGCGCCGCTTCTTCACCTCTGGCCCCAGGTCTCTAGGCTTCTCGGCGTCGGACTCCAGGAAGATACCAATAGACAGGTCAGGAACTTGCTGTTCTTTACTTTCAAGGCCTGTTCCGGCTGTTCAGGTCCTTGAGTTGGTTCTTCTTGTCTTTATCCCACACAGGGCTCTAGGCTGGGCTCAGTCAGTAGGGACTAGTATCAAGGGTGGGTTTCTGGACCCCACTCCAGGCACAAGTTTCCACCCCTGCTGCCTCACTCCTTCCTCCTTCAGTGTTGTGCTGCTCTCCCTTCACCAGTCAGGTGCCAACTGCCTACTCCAACTGCCAACTCTGAGCTGGCTTCCCAACATTCTAAACCTGCCTCACACTGTCACAGGGTTCTAGAATGTTCTGGAAGGTACTAGTAGGTTCCAGTGATGTCACAGGTGACAATGGGTGGCCACCATTTTGTGTTTCAGGCCCTCAGACAGAAGTTCCAGGGGTAGGGAAAATGGCTCCCTGACCCTGCATCAACACTAAAAAGTCTGGTGGTTCCCAAAAAGGAAAAATACTAACAGGGTTTGAGGCAAAAGTGGGACAAAATAAATAATGATGAGGAGGGACCACCCAAAGGGCTGACAGGTCTAACACGCGTCCCCCCCAGCTGAAAGTGGGGAGAGCTACCCAACCCCTTGGGAGTTCTCATCACTAAGGCGGAAATACCTTGAGAGACCGTCTGCATTGGCGTGGTCCACTCCAGGCCGATGTTCCACCTGAAAGTCCATTCCCTGTAGGGAGATAGACCACCTTAGCAACTTGGGATTCTCCCCCTTCATCTGCATCAGCCAACGAAGGGGTCTGTGGTCGGTCTGAACTAGGAAGTGCGAGCCAAACAGGTATGGCCGCAGCTTCTTCAGAGCCCATACCACTGCAAAGGCTTCACGCTCTATTGCACTCCACTTCTGTTCCCTGGGAAGTAGTCTCCGGGATAGGAAGACCACGGGTTGATCCAGACCCTCTTCATTGAGTTGCGATAACACTGCCCCAATGCCATGTTCTGATGCATCCGTCTGGACAATGAACTCCTTGGAAAAGTCTGGGGCCCGTAGGACCGGGGCCTCGCACATGGCTTGCTTCAGTTTTACAAAGGCCTGCTGACAAGCCTCCGTCCAGACTACCCGTCGAGGTTGTTTCTTGGACGTAAGCTCCGTGAGGGGGGCCACAATGGTACCGTATCCCTTCACGAAGCGGCGGTAATATCCGGTGAGGCCCAGAAAAGCTCGGACCTCAGTCTGAGTCTTGGGGGGTTCCCAGGCCATGATGGCCTCGATCTTCGCCTGGAGGGGTTGCACCGCTCCCCTACCCACCAAGTGTCCAAGGTACACTACCGACCCCTGCCCGATCTGGCACTTGCTGGCCTTGATCGTTAAACCAGCTTGTCTCAGGGCCTGGAGAACAGCTTGCAGGTGACGCAAGTGATCCTCCCAGCTGTTACTGAAGACGGCTATGTCATCCAGATAAGCAGCAGAGAAACTCTCCATTCCAGTGAGGATCTGGTTCACCAGACGCTGAAACGTGGCTGGTGCGTTCTTGAGCCCAAAGGGCATCACACAGAACTGGTAGTGGCCTTTGGGCGTGGAGAAGGCTGACCTTTCCCTAGCTCCGTCAGTCAGAGAGATCTGCCAGTACCCAGAAGTAAGGTCAAAGGTACTTAGATATTGGGCAGCTCCCAGCCGGTCAATCAATTCATCCGCCCTTGGGATCGGATAAGCATCAGTCTTGGTTACTGAGTTCAGTCCCCGGTAGTCCACACAGAACCTCAGTTCCGGTTGGGCACCCGGTGGTGCGGCTTTTGGTACTAGCACCACCGGACTGGACCAGGGGCTGCTGGAAGGTTCGATCACTCCTAGCTCCAGCATCTTAGTGACTTCACTGTGAATGCTGGCCTTCACCTTGTCTGACATCCGGTAGATCTTGGACTTCACAGGTGGGCTGTCTCCTGTGTCCACATCATGGACGCACAGGTGAGTCCTACCCGGAACAAGGGAGAACAACGAAGAGTACTGTCCCAGGACCTGGCGGCAGTCCTCCTGCTGTTCAGGAGTTAGAGATGGGGAGAGAATCACTCCCTCCACCGACCCATCCTTCTCTTGAGACGCAAACAAATCGGGGAGAGGCTCGCTTTCCACGTCCTCTGCTCCGTCAGTCACCATCATCAAAATGACTTCGGGCCTCTCGTGGTGGGGTTTGAGGCGGTTGGCATGCAGCACCCGTAGGGGCTGACGAGGGGTCTTAAGATCCACCAAGTAGGTAGCCTTACCCTTCTTCTCCAATACCTCAAAGGGTCCTGACCAGCGATCCTGGAGGGCGCTAAGCTCTCCTGGTTCGATCACCCACACCTTCTGGCCAGGCTCCAATTCCACCGGGTGAGCGTTGTGGTCATACCACGCCTTCATTACTGCTTGGCTGGCCTCCAAGTTGTCAGAAGCTTGCTTCCACAACTTAGCCATTTGGCTCCGGAAGGCCAGCATGTAGCTCACCACGTCCTGGGGAAGCTTTCTGGGAGTTCTTTCCCATCCGTCTCTCACCAGGCTGAGAGGTCCACGCACAGGGTGCCCATACAAAAGCTCGAAGGGGCTGAAGCCCACTCCCTTCTGTGGCACTTCCCTGTAGGAAAACAATAGACAGGGTAGGAGGACGTCCCATTTCCTCCGCAGGCTTTCAGGCAGACTTCTGATCATGCCTTTCAAGGTTTTATTGAACCTCTCCACCAGACCATTGGTCTGGGGGTGGTAAGGAGTGGTGAACCGGTAGGTCACTCCACACTCCTTCCACATCGCCCGCATATATGCTGACATGAAGTTGGTACCCCTGTCGGACACAACTTCCTTGGGAAAACCCACTCGGGTAAAGATTCCCATCAGGGCCCTAGCCACAACAGGTGCGGTAATGGTCCTCAGAGGTATAGCCTCTGGGTACCGTGTGGCATGATCCACCAGAACCAGGATAAACCTGTGACCAGCTGTAGTAGGCGGATCTAATGGACCCACAATGTCGATGCCCACCCTTTCAAAGGGGGTGCTAACGACAGGAAGTGGTTCCAGGGGAGCTTTCAGCTTCACCCCTGTTTTCCCACTGGCTTGACAAGACACACACGTCCGGCAGTAGGTGTCGGACGACACTTTCATCTGAGGCCAATAAAAGTGTGGGACAAGCCGGGCAAAGGTCTTGTCTTGCCCCAGGTGTCCTGCCAAGGGGATCTCATGAGCCAATTCCAGAAGGAAGGCTCGGTAGCGTTGAGGGACAACCAAGGCCCGTGACGATCCATGTAGGGGTGCCTTGGGTTCACTGTAGAGGAGGCCATCCTCCCAGTAAAGGTTGTAGTTCCCCTCAACGTTCCCTGCTGCCTGGGCTTCGGCCTGTCGCCTCAGTCCCTCAAGGGTAGGGCACTCCCTCTGGCCCTGGCAGAATTCCTCCCTGGTCGGCCCTCCCTCCTCGTGCCACTCGGCCGGGATGGGTAGGTCCTCCAGTTTGGTAACATCCCCCACCGCGGACTCCTGGTCCACCACCTCCGGTGGCCTATCCGTCACACGGGGCGCGGATGCCGAGGCAGGCTCCTCCTGTCCTCGGTTCTTCCCTTAGTCGGCAGCCGGCTGTGCCTTTGTTCCAGGCTCCAGTCGAAACAAACTCCCTCTCCGGGTAGTCGCGGACCCTGTGCTAACACAGGCCCAGTCAGGTGTACCCAGCATCTCAGCATGAGTCCGGTATTCCACCTCCTTCCAAGCATTGTGCTCCATGTCATTCCCCAGTAGACAATCGACCGGCACGGCAGGGCTTACGGTAACTCGAAGTGAACCTGCAACCCCCTCCCATTCAAAGGGAACCTCGGCCACCGGATAGTGGCCGGTTCTGCCGTCAGCCATCGCGGCTGGGTGGAGTACATCGGGAATTACCTGCTCTGGAGACACCAGTTGGCTACGTACCATAGTCATACTGGCTCCTGTGTCTCTCAGAGCCTCCCCTCTTTGGCCGTTGATGGTGACCCACTGCCCATACTTTATGGTATTTGCGGGCACCTGGATCTTAGGAACCATCTCCCGTTCTCCCAGGGACACTAAAGTGACACCCGCCCACTCCCTTCCCTTAGTTAAGGGCATCTCTTCCCCGAGCACTACACTAGCTACTCCGGGGGCCTTTCCTCCAATGGGAGGGGGTGGTCTTTTCGGGCACTTCGCATCTCCCTTATAGTGTCCGACGCCACCGCACTCGAAGCAATGGACAACCCTTGGCTGCTGACTCTGGCCAGGATTAGGGTTTCTGGGTGGGTTAGCCCTAGGGGTGAATCCTATTCCCTTTCCTTGGAAGTTATTTTGGGGGCATTTAGAGAACTCCTTTTTCTTTTCCCCTCCCTCTTTCTTCTGGGGGGCGCCCTGTCCGGCCTTTTGAGTATCCCCTCCAGTCCCCCTTGTGGACACCCGGGTACTAGCCCAAATGTCCGCCTCCTCAGCAAGCTTCCGGGGATTGGTCAGCTTGCTATCCACCAGGTGTTGACGCAGTTCAGGGAAACATTTTTCGAGCAGGTGTTCCTTCAACATTAAATCAAACAACCCCTCGTAGTCCCTCACCTCACTGCCCTGAACCCAACCCTCTAATGCCTTCTTTGCATAGTCCAGGAAATCCACCCAATTCTGTGTGCCCAGTTTGTGGCTACCCCGGAACTTCTGTCTGTATTTCTCGGGTGTTAGTCCAAACTTTCTTACGAGCGCCACTTTCATGGTGGGGTAGTGGGTCTGCTCATCCTGCTCTAGGGCCAACAATGCATCCCTACCAGCTGGAGGCATGTATTTGTACAATCCCCCTCCCCAGTACTTCTCTGGCACCCCATGGGCCCTTAAAGAGACCTCATAGGCCGCTAGCCACTTGGCAATATCATCCCCTGCACTATAGCTAGCTACTATGTCTTTTGGCAGATAGGGTTTGGGTTCCCTGGTGATTTCGTTGTCTTTGCTGCCACCATTAGGAACAGTGTGTGCCCCGACTTGTAGGATCTGGAGATCTATTTCCCTCAGCCTCAACTCGTGAGCCATCCTCTGTCCCTCCTTCTCTTTCTCCAGCTTTGCCAACTCCCATGTGAGCTGTCTTTTCTCCCTCCGGTCAGATAATTCTGCTTCAGATAAGCCACCGCTAGAGACAGTGCTGCCCTTCCTGGAAATGGTTCTGGGCCCCGCTAACAGGTTCCCCACCTCAGGTTGGTACAACCCAGCCCCCTCGCTAACAGGCTCTCCATCCCTGTCCTCCTGCTCAGCCTTACTTTCCCGTCGTGCCTCCCCCCAAGCCCTCAAGCTGGTCTGGAGTTCACCCTTCTTGGCACCTTGGGGACAATACACCCCCTCTCTCTGACAAAACTCTCTGAGTTGGGCCACAGTATAAGTTTCCAGGTCTTCCAACACAAACTCCATTTTGCCCACTCAGAATAGAAGACAGGTGTTTACAGAAGCTATGCAGGGGGGTACCTTTTGTAATACCTCCTCCCACCACCAGAGTAAATTTGGAAAAAACAAAACTCAGAATTAGGAAGTCCGCTTTGAGAAAACTCCCGGTGTAGGCCTATGGACTACCCACAGTTATTGTCGAGCGGACGCAAGCACAGCTCTATCCCACCGCTGAACACCAATTATGTTAGAAAACCCCGGACAACCGGGTTAGCAGTCACCCGGTTTTTCCCAGCACAAGGGGTAGCTAGGCTCGAGCGGTCGGGGGTCAGGCACCGTATTAAGCGTACGTCACACCCTCACAATAACCATGCGTGCATCCGTTCCAAAAACGACACTACACCGTAAAAATTTATGAAAATATATCTGTGTTTATCTTGTTTTCTCTTAGTTGCAGGTTAAATAAATAATAACACACTTACAGTACACAAAGCTTCTTCTGTAAAAAGGGTAGGTCAAATAAATAAGCTCAGATCATAAATAATCAATGAATAAATAGATGTGCATAAAATACATAGGCAAATAAATACTGTGAGGGAATAAATACTGTGAGACATTAAATAGGATAAATACAAAGAATACAATACTCTCAATAAATATAAGCCATCAGTACACTTTCAAATCAGGTCCCATTTGTGAGGTACTAAGGGTTGATTTGGCCCAATCACAGCTTGTGGTTATGTGGATGGCCTGAGGGTGTCTCACCTAACTTGGATAAGGCTGAGGCTAAAACTGAGGTAGATCAAGGGTAATCTAGGAATCTGGCTCTCCCAAACTACACAACCCCTCACACAGGTCACTGTATCAGTCTCAGTCCACCCCTGGCACTCCCAGGCTGGTCCTGACACCTCTCTAGCCCCTAGGATGGTCTCTTAGGGCTCCACAGGGCCTTAGGCGCCCTCTATTCCACTTACTGCCCTCTTTATGAACTTCCGACTCCGCCGGAGTCGTGTCGACGCCGTGAGGCGGTTCCGGTTCGATGTCGCTAGCCGGCCTCGGCTCGATGTCAGTTCTTGTCGACGCCGTGAGGCGGTTCCGGATCGATATCGGCGGACGGCCTCGGCTCGATGTCAGTTCCTGTCGACGCCGTGAGGTGGTTCCGGATCGATGTCGGCGGGCGGCCTCGGCTCGATATCGCTGGGCAGCCTCGATTCGATATCGGTCTCCGGCGTCACAGGGACACGATCTCCCTACTTTCGGGTGTCTCCGGAGTGCGACCTCCACTCCCGACCTCCGGTGCTCTTCCCTTCAGGTTCCGGCGACTCCGGAGTGCGATCTCCACTCCCGACCTCCGGTGCTCCTTTCCTCAGGTTCCGGCGACTCCGGAGTGCGATCTCCACTCCCGACCTCCGGCACGATTCACCTCGGTCTCCGGCGACTCCGGAGGGCGGACTTCACTCCCCCGTCGACGCCGCACACTCGACCTCAGGTGACTTCCTCCTCGACCTCTGGTGTCTCCACGACCTCCATCGGCGCCCTCTCTCGACCTCTGGCGGCTCCAGGTACGACGTCTGCTTTCCAGTCAGCGCCGCTTCTTCACCTCCGGCCCCAGGTCTCTAGGCTTCTCGGCGTCGGACTCCACCAATAGACAGGTCAGGAACTTGCTGTTCTTTACTTTCAAGGCCTGTTCCGGCTGTTCAGGTCCTTGAGTTGGTTCTTCTTGTCTTTATCCCACACAGGGCTCTAGGCTGGGCTCAGTCAGTAGGGACTAGTATCAAGGGTGGGTTTCTGGACCCCACGCCAGGCACAAGTTTCCACCCCTGCTGCCTCACTCCTTCCTCCTTCAGTGTTGTGCTGCTCTCCCTTCACCAGTCAGGTGCCAACTGCCTACTCCAACTGCCAACTCTGAGCTGGCTTCCCAACATTCTAAACCTGCCTCACACTGTCACAGGGTTCTAGAATGTTCTGGAAGGTACTAGTAGGTTCCAGTGATGTCACAGGTGACAATGGGTGGCCACCATTTTGTGTTTCAGGCCCTCAGACAGAAGTTCCAGGGGTAGGGAAAATGGCTCCCTGACCCTGCATCAACACTAAAAAGTCTGGTGGTTCCCAAGAAGGAAAAATACTAACAGGGTTTGAGGCAAAAGTGGGACAAAATAAATAATGATGAGGAGGGACCACCCAAAGGGCTGACAGGTCTAACAGTCAGCCACCCAGATCGCCCTCAAGCGGGTCAACAGATCCGCCCGATCGTTGATAAGCTTTTTATAGATCAAGGAGATTGTGCTGTCAGGCACGTAGCCATCGAGTACCCTATCCTCCAGCGGGGAATTTTCCGGGATAGCGGTAGCATCAGGGAAAACTGAGCACAACGCATGACGGACCTGGGCATACCAGAAATACTCCCTATCGTTTAGCTTATATTCCGCTTTCAGCATTTCAAACGTTTTAAACTCCCCTTTCACCCAGAGGTCACTCACCTTACATATGCCAATCATATCCCATTTCTCAAACCCTTTAGTTTTCCACAAACAGCCCAGCCTTTCCGAAGCATACAGTGGAGTCGCTCGAGTCAGGCGGTCCTTCCAACCCATCGCAGCATTAGCAGCATGCCACACCCGTACCGCTATCTTTGTTGGGCCTGTCAACTGCACACCAGGAGACTTCGATATTATAATCCCCCCCAGGCAATAGCATTTTATCCATCTCGAACGCCGGGTTCAGGGCCGGCCCGTACATCCCGTGGTTCACCGCCGCCAATTGGGACGCCCAATAATATCGCTTGATATCGGGGAGTGCAATACCTCCATCATACCAAGGGAGTGTCAATTTTGTGAGAGCGATTCGGGATCGCCCGTCCCAGAACAACCGCCTCTGCAGGCAATCCACCTCACGGAAATAGCGGGCCGGTATGACGTCGAGTGTATTTTGCAGTGCATACAGGAATCGTGGCAGCGACATCATTTTAAACAACGCCGCGCGCCCGAGCGGCGAAAGCGGAAGCCGTCGCCACCTCGAGACGTCGGCCCTCAGCCGTTGGAGTGGGGGGAGTAGGTTCCGCTCATAACGGGCCACAGGGTCCAAAGTTATGAACACTCCCAGGTATTTAAACCCTGACAGCGCAATCTGGATAGGGCAGCCACGCGGAAGGAGAGGAGCGTCCCCAGAGAGAACATAGACGCATGACTTGGCCCAGTTAATGACCAAGCCGGAGTTGCGACCAAATGAGTTCAGAACATCGACCATCGACTTATGCGGGCCACCAAGGGAACCTCTCGACTGGGTATAGCGGTCCATGTTGTTAGCTTGGGTATGAGCTCCCCGCCTAGTCGTCTTGGATTTTTGCTTATCTCCGTCCAATCTAGCCGCCATTGTCCGATGGTCGCCAACGGTGTCGGCCACCAACACGATGAGCGATCCCCGGAGAACCAATCTAGGGAGCCTCGGCGATCCCGAAAGGTAGTCCAGGCTAGTGTCCAAGAGCAGGCAGGAAACCCAATCGTCCCACTATAAATGTGTGCCCGGGCACCATGCCAACTCGAGTCCGGGGCAAGGTCCGGAGTAGGCCGCCAACTTGGAATCGATGCTATTCCGGTTCCCGATGTCCGATTTGAATTTGGACAACAGGTATCACCTCCACGTAGGTTCGCCCATAGAAGCCCGTCGATAGAATCAGGATAAATTCAGGATAGACGTGGGAAGTTGTGGAGGCCCTCGGGACCCCTGTGCCTACGCGGCCATCTTGGTTGCGCGCTAGGCTCCTCCCTCAGATTCATTATTCTTGCCCTTGAAAAACATTGTTGAGTTAGTATACAAGTCTTTTATTATATCTCTGATGTATGATGCAACTCTGTGCCTTTCGAAACTCCGTAGAATGTGACCATGGCTGAGAGAGTCAAAGACTTTGGAGATGTCTATAAACACCACTGCCAGTGAATCTTTGTTCTTTCGTACCTCTTTCATAGAGTCAGACTTTCGAGTCAACCTCTCACCTTCATGAAGCCTTTTTGTCTCGTATTCAGATTGACGAAAGTGGTAAGTCTTATGTTGAATATTTTCGTGGATAGCTTCATGAATGCTGTACCGATTGTAATTGGTGTCCAGTTACTGATTTTCTTTAGTTCACTGATCAGTACATTCTTTGGGATTAATATTGAATGATTTTTCTTTCTACTTTCTGGGACTCTTCTCATAGTTAACCAGACAACAAAATTCTGGGTAGCAGTCTATATTGTTTATTGTGAACAATATTCAAATCATTTAGGCCAATTTTGTCAGACCCCACTGCTTTATTTAAGTTTGAACCATCGAAGGCTTCAGTTATTTCAAGCAGTGTAATTTCTTTACATAGTCTTTCAACATTCCATTCATCCGGTATCCCGTCAATAGGGATGAATTTGGGGTTTTTCTTATTTTCTTTCTCTATTATATCTTTATAGTATTGAAAGATATCATCCACACTGATTTGGCAAGTGGCATCTTCTGCACCATCAGTGATTATCCTAGCAATTTTCTTCTTGTCTTTCTTGAACATTGCCTGGATTCCTTATAGCTGCCTTTTGCTTTAGCATACTTTTTCTTATGTGTTCGATTAGGCCTTCCATATTTCTTGTCTTTTTTTGATACATTATTTTGAACTGAGGCATTCTGATGCTCATCTTGAGCAGTGTTCATAGGCTCATTGCAGGGTTCACTTGGTTGTTCATTTCAATTGATAGGTATAGGAATTATATTGCTGGTGTTCTCTGAAATATAAGTCACAATTTCATCCATCAGGTCCATAGCAGCATTTTGATGTTTTCAATATTTAGAGTATTTCTCAACTTGTGAGATTCTATCATTCAGATCATCAAATTTTTTTATTTTTGGTGCATGTTTTCTGTTACTAAAGTCTTTATGGCTTTCTGTTATTGTTTCCAACTTCAGGTTGATCGTAAGAGTCACTTTCAGTGTTGTTGGATGCTTGCAGTACATCCTTTGCCATTTTTTTACTTTTATATCTTCTATTTCTTTTTTCTATGCAATTTGTTTCCTGTTTTTATTATTAACATACAGAACCATCAGCGCATTAATACTTCTTTTTTTTTGTATACTTTCTCTATTTCTACTAACAGCAGTAGTTCTTCTTGTGACCATAATTTGGATGGTTTGCTGCTTGCTAGAGCTGTGAGTCTAGCATCATTTTGTGCTCTTGGATGTGCATGCTGAGCATGTTGTGATACTCCAGTTTGTGTTCCGAATCTGAGGCCACAAAAGATACATAGAAATTGCAGCTCTCCTTTTTTTGTTCTTCCTTTGCATTTTGCATAGTGGATGCAATGTTGTGGAATTCTGCTTCCTTGTCACATTTTGAACAATATGTTTCAGCTTGAATCCTCTATGTTCATTGAAGACATGTTTTCTCAGATCTTTGAAAGTTCCCATTATTGTCATTGGGATATTTCCAGGAAGTACATTTTTGGTGTAATCACTTTTCTTGTTATTGAGTTTATCGTTGACCTCATAAACATCAGGCAGATTTTCAAGTTAAAGTAGTGACACTCTTCGCTGAAGAGGCCACAAATTCGATGGTTTCACTGAGGTCTATTGTTATTTTATCTTATGTCGTTACGGATGATGAACAGGGTGCCATGACGTGATCTAAATCGTTGCTATTAGTTGTGCTGGTAGAAGCGGGCCTGGATTGACAATATTGGTAAGGAGGTTAACAATTTGTGGAACAGACAGCACTTCCTTTTGGCATCTTAACGGGGTGTTTAATGGCCAGGAACAACCCCATCTGGAATTGTGATTGTTAGCTTCACTATTTCTCACTATCATGCTCGCCGCCATGATAGAACCTTGTTTGGCCTATCTCTATATACTTCTCTTTGCAGAGAATGGCGGTATAGAGATAGTTACCAGCGGGACCACTTGCACGTAAAGGCCACTACATCTGAGAAGAGGTTAAGAATGTCACAGTACTGCTGCTGTTTACCCACTCTTCATTGAATTTCTTCACTTTGATATTCAGAGCGATGCTTTGTTTTAATTAAGCAGTTGGATTCCCCTGGTATACACCAGTTCTAAGTGAGTTGCAAGGCACAGACCGAGGCAGAACGCCTCCCTGCATCCCAGGTGGTGGCACCCACCACAGCTGGGGTGATCCACAGGAAAGGCCCTGGCTCTTTCTCATCCAGGCTGCCCTGCCACCCAGGACAGGCCACTCCTCAGTCACTCAAAACCCGGGTGGGGCAGGATCAGGAATGAGAGGGCTTTGGTGGCATGGCCTTTAGGAGAATCCTGCCTGGGAGGAATGGCAATTCAGTTACATCAGGTGCATGATAGGTGAGCATGAATTGCATCTCGGAAGAGCTGTTTCTCACATCATGCCCCTCCCAGAGAGCTGAGGGAGTCACTCACCCCAATTCTTGGCATGTCAGTTGGGTCCTTCCAGGTGGAAGAGCCCTCCTTTTGCCCGGGCCTCACCCAAGCACCCAGCATTCAAGGGCCTCTCTGCCGGTCATGACGCACAAGAGTAGGGCCTGGCCCTGTGCCTTGGGTTCCATCTGGGAGGCAGGAAAGGGTTCATGCCATCACAGTCAGTCGCACGGGCAGCTCTGCCGTTAATGACATTTCTGCAGGTTCAGCTATGGAAACCGTGTTATAACTTTAACTTCCTCTAGATAGTGATGCTTGATCATTTTCTCTGGGCTCTGCCAGAGCCTTTGGCGACCCCCAGAGGGCCGATCCGAAGACCTTACTAAACTATCAAATAGGTAGTAGTGACATGTAGGGACTTAATCAATGCAACTTTATGACCTGCACTTCCTGGGAATTCATCGTTCACGTGGATTAATTGCAATCCCTATCACAAACAGGGTTCAGTAGGTTAACTGCACCTGGCAGCAAAGGGTAGACACATGCTGACTCATTCAGTGTAGTGCGCCTGCAGCCCTGGACATCTAAGGGCCTCACAAACCTCTATTGCTCTACTGCGTGGTTGAACACCACTTGCTCCTCTAAGAAGTTGAACGTCAACCGCTGTGGGTCACGTAATTAGTTAGCATGGAGGAGTCTTGTTCACTATTGGAATTAGACACACAAACTGCTCCACCAACTAAGAACGACCATGCACCACCACCCATACAATTGAGAAGGAGTAATCAATTTGTTAATCATTTCTGTGTCTGGGCAGGGTGAGGTTTCCGACATTGTGTCAAATTAAGCCACAGGCTCCATTCCTGGAGGTGCCCTTCTGCAAATTCCTTTAAGTTTCAGCTTTGCAACCATACCCCTCCCAGAACCTAAAGACTTTGGTATCCTTGAAGCTGCTCAACAGGTCATAGGATAACGCTGCTGGAACGCTAGTCGACATCGTTTATGGTCAGAACTACCACGATATCTGAACATCTTCAAAGCTCCTACTTTCACTCTTTATTAATGAAAACATTCTTGGCAAACGCTTTAGCTTTGGTCTGTCTAGCGCCATTCCAAGAATATCACCTCTAGTGGCACAATACGAATGCCAGCAGCCATCCCTCTTAATCATGGCCCCAGTTCTGCAAATCAACAAAATAGAACTGGAGTCCTATTCCAGTATTCCTAACTGATGTATTCAAAGTAAACACTTCGGTCTCACAGAACACTCAGCCAAGAGTATCAAGGGAATACCATAAGGGCTTGCACATGCAGCAGCTCGCCTTGTGGCAGTCCACCAGCTCAATACTAAGCTTCAATTACAAGCTTTTTAACTGCAGCAACTTTAATAAATGCTATTGGAGCTGGAATTGGCACAGCTACTGGGACCAGACTTGCCTTCCAGTGGATATTTGTTAAAGGATTATGGACCCCATGCATCAAATCAAAAACTGGTCGCAAACGGGCAGATTCGCAGAATCTGCCCCTTTGCAACAGATAATTTTGCATTTGGGATGCATCATCCTAAATGCAAAAATCGCAACTTAAGGAATCGCTAAAATTGTGATTACTTAAATTGCGATTGCATTTAAGGAATCACAAATTGGAATTCCTTAAATGCAATGCATTAAGCAAAAAATAATTGCGATTTCGCTATTAGGAATCGCAAATTACCATTGAACTAAAGTTTATGGTAATTTGTGATTGCTTTGAAAAATGCACTATTGTGCATTTTTCAAAGTCACATTTTACATACACATGCCCTTGGGGCATGTGTGTGCGCAACATGTGGAAAAAGGGGAATTTCAGGGGTGCAACAGGGTATCCTTTTTGAACTCTTGCACCCTTGAAATTGCATGTGCAATTTGCGAGTACCTATGGAGTACTCACAAATTGCGCATGCAATTCCCATTGATTCCTATTGGCCTCTAGGCCCATAGAAATGAATGGGAAAGGGGCGTGGCTTGGACGGCAATGGGTTTAGACACCTGAATCCGGCGCTCCGCTGATCCTGGAGGCGAGCAACAAAAAGAACACGCAAGAGCTAATCAGAATAAAGAAAGGAGCACACCAAATCTTAGCGGAACTACGAAAGAAGAGAACGGCCCAAACTGCAAGTTTCAGTCACAACTGCAAAACCGAGAAAATTAAGGAGAAGAGGATCGCCTGGAGCTAACGGCAGAAAATCAAGATGGTGCCCGCGAGGGACCCATTCCGCCGTTGCGCGATCTGCTGACCCTGAAGAAGCCCAAAATCTACAGTTGAACACCGGTGGTCCGACTTGTAGACTTGATAGTCTGTTTGATATAATCGTTCCAGCAGACTTCTGGGCAGAATGCAAAATAGTTGTAGATTGGCCAACAAAAGAATACCCCAGAGATCCCAAAACAGGAGCACCAGACCCCGAGGTAATGAAGAAATATGAGCAGGTTATGGTATTCTTGAATAACAAGGTACCTCCTAAAGAAACAGACTGGGTTAAAATAGACCGAACACATCAGGAAGTGAAAGAATCAGTCCATGCTTACTATGAAAGACTAATACTGGCTTTCAAGCAGTTTAGTGGAGATGAACATCTGGGTGAGAAGGACCTGAGCCATTTTGTATATAGATTTGTATATGGCTTGCGACCTGAAATTAGTGAGGTGATCAGGCAGCACACTGTAGACTGGCAGAGCAAACAATCGATGAAATTCTGAGACATGCACAATACTTCAGTGACGAGATCGAGGCAAAGCATAGAAAGCTGAAAGAAAAAGCAATGTGGGCACAAGTGAAGGTTGCAGAAAGGCAAGAAGCTCAGTTAGTCGAACAAGCAAATAACCCAGGAAATAGACCCAGATTTGGTCCAGGAAAGGGAAAAGGCAATATAGAGGAGGCCAAGAAGAAATTCCCTTGCCACAATTGCGGAAAGTTAGGGCATTGGAAATCCAAGTGTAAGAATCCTCCGTGTGCTAACAACGAAAATCCATCATTAAATCCACAGGTGCAGAGTGAGGGGTGTGGCCAGCAGCAGCAACAGCAGAAGGCTGTTAAGCAGCAGAATCAGGTGCCAAAACTGCCCTTGCCACACAGCAGAGGTACCCAGAAGTATAGCAAGGACTCGGGATTCTACAACGAAGAACAGGTAAACAAACCGCAACGTAAGAAGCGCTGTGATACAATATTGGCTGAGGAATGAGGGAAGTGATTCCGAGGGAGAATACTGACGGTGTCGAGGGGAGGAAGAAGAGTGCGTGCTTGGCGCAACTCTAGAAATAGACCAGACAGGACCCTTTGTAGATGGGAAGATTAATGATGAAAACATTACTTTCCTAGTTCACACAGGTGCTACGAGATCGACTGTCAGGTCAGCTGATGTAAAGAATCTTCCTCTCTCGGATGAGACAATCCAAGTAGTTGGTGTGTCTAACACACAGATCAAGACTTATCTTACTGAACCAGTAAGGGTTAGAATAGGGACATTTTCAGACATGCACCGATTTGTGGTGTGTGACACCAGTCCTGTGAACTTGTTAGGTAGGGATTTGCTGTGTAAAATGAACTGCACAATTTTCTGTACTCCAGATGGAATAGCTTTTGAGACACCAGATGAGGATGTCCTGTATAAAATGACCATAGCTAATGGAGAGAATGATGTTGCCGGAACCTATGCTGTATTCAATCCTGATGAACTACCCCCAGAGTTAAAACAGACAGTGAGAGCAGCAGTCTGGGATTTCACGGGAGAAGATGTAGGACTAATGAGGAATGTGGACCCAGTGAAAATCTCTATAAAAGAAGGAGTAGTTTTTCCAAACATTCCCCAATACAGACTGACACCTGAAATAATTGAAGGAGTAACCCCAATCATTGAGAAAATGATTCAGCAGGGAGTGTTGAGAGAAATACTGAGCAGTCCATGTAATTCACCTATAATGGGACTGAAGAAGCCTAATGGGAAGTTCAGAATAGTGCAGGATTTGAGAAAAATTAACAAAATTGTTGTGTCATGCTGTCCCATTGTACCAAATCCATCAGTGATCTTGTATCAGATTCTCCATGATGCCGAATGGTACACAGTAATTGATTTGTGCCATGCTTTCTTTTCAATCCCGTTGCATCATGACAGCCAGCCGATTTTTGCATTTCGGTTTGGAGAGCGTATTTTGGCATGGTGCCGAATCCCACAGGGGTACACAGAGAGCCCCTCAATATTTAATCAGTTGCTGAAGAAATCTCTGGAAAGTCTAGCAATGCCTGAAAATTCAGTTTTGGTCCAATACATCAATGACCTGCTTGTGGCATCGAAAACACGTGAAGCCTGTGTAGTAGACACCATTGCTTTGCTAAATCACTTGGCAGATGGAGGACTAAAAGTATCTCCAGCAAAATTGCAATTCTGCAAGAAAGAAGTCCAGTACCTAGGACATAATATTGAGAAAGGCCTGAGAAAAGTGACAATAGACAGAATCAGAATCATTAGAGGAATGAGAGCCCCAATGACACAAAGAGAAGTGAGAATGTTCCTGGTATGGTTGGCTATTGTCGTCAGTGGATAAGTAATTTTTCCCTGATTGCCAAGCCATTAATAAAATTGACCAAAAGTGAGGTAAAGGACCCCCTGGAATTAAACAAAGAAGAATTAGCAGCATTCAGAGAATTAAAGAACCGACTTTGTGAAGCACCAGCCCTGGGTATGCCAGACTATGAGAAAGAGTTTGAATTGTACTGCAGTGAGAGAAATGGATGTGCACTTTCAGTGTTAATTCAAAAACATGGACGCTTGAAGAGACCAATTGCATACTTCTCATCAACACTGGGCCCAGTAGCTGTGGGTCTACCAGGTTGCCTGAAAGCAGTAGCTGCTACATGCAGAAGTTTGGAGCAAAGTGAGGGAATCGTAATGGGATATCCTGTGAGAGTACTCGTACCGCATGATGTGGCGATTCTTTTGACAAGGAGCCGGACACAGTTCCTGTCACATAGTCGGCTGACTAAATATGAGAAAGTCATTCTAGGTGCATCAAATGTGAGTCTTGAGAGATGCGTGAATGTGAATCCAGCAACGCTGTTGCTAGATGCTGAAAGTGTGCAGGTGAGAGATGATGTTGATCATGATTGCCTGGATGTGCTTGATTACTGTACAAAACCCAGACCAGACATAAAAGATACGCCACTGCCTGAGAGTGATCATGTGTTTTTCGTGGATGGTTCATGCTTGAGAACGGATGAAGGAGTGTTGAGTGCAGCCTATGCAATATGCACAATTTCAGGAGTTGTAGAAGCATCACCCTTGAAAGGAGTTAAATCCGCTCAAGTAGCACAATTGGTGGCAATAACAAAGGCCTGCAAAATTGGAAGGAACGTGAGAGTGACTGTAATGACTGACAGCCAGTATGGCTTCGGAGTTGTCCACGACTTCGGCCAATTATGGCTACAGAGAGGTTTCCTGACCTCAAGTGGAACTCCCATAAAGAATGCAGAAGTGGTTGGAAAATTGCTTGAGGCGATACAGCTGCCCAAAGAATTGGCTGTTGTAAAATGTGCTGCTCATAGTCAAGGTAGTGATTACATCACTACCGGGAACAGATTTGCCAATGACATGGCTCAGTATTGTGCTAGAAACCAATATTCAATTAATCGGTCTAAAGAAAGAGAAATGTCTTCTTGCTCCTTAATGTTTACTAACGTTGTAGGAACATGGGAAGAAGTGAAGCAGTTGCAGGATGAGGCAGGAGATGAGGAAATGAGAGAATGGGTGAAAGCAGGCTGTGCACCAAGGGAGAAAGACCACGTGGGTCTATAGAGATGGAAGACCAGTCATGCCAAATAGCATGATGTCAACAATGGCACGGATGTATCATGGCCAGGGACACTTGGGAAGGGATGCCATGATAAGAGCCTTTAAGCAGACCTGGTATAATGCAAAATTCAGGTTGATAGCAGAGAGTCTCTGTCAAAGATGCCTGATATATCAGCAATACAATCCTGGAAGAAAGACAGTAGTGAGCCTAGGTACAATAGGCAGGGAGGGAGGACCTTTCACCAGAATGCAGGTTGATTTCATTGAAATGCCCCAAGTCAACAGGTTGAGGTATGTCCTGGTGATAGTCTGTCTGTTCTCCAGGTGGGTGGAAGCTTTTCCGACAAGAAGAAATGATGGAATAACAGTAGCTAAGCTATTGTTAAGAGAATTCATCCCAAGGTTCGGGTTCCCAGTGACCATTGAATCAGACAGAGGAGGACACTTTTATAATGCAATCATGGGTTTGATCTGTGAAGCATTAAGTGTACAACATAAACTGCATTGAGCCTACCGACCAGAGGCTCCTGGTGTGGTTGAACAAATGAATGGTACCATCAAAAACAGAATTGGCAAAATGTGTTTAGCCACAGGCAAGAAATGGCCTGATGTCTTGCCTCTAGTCTTGATGACGATATGGTCTACTCCAGACAGAACAACAGGTTTGAGTCCTCATAATTACGCAAGAATCAGATGGGGTACACAAGGCCAATTGACCGAGAGGGTGCCCGTGAGGAGGGGAGTCTGCCAGGGTTGTGTCATGGCGCCGACTCTATTTTCCCTATTTGTGAATGGTGTGGTGGACCACCTTGGGGACGAGCCGGCGGATGCACCATCCCTGGCTGGGGAAAAAATACCAACGCTCCTCTTCGCGGACGACACCATTCTGATATCAAAAACCCCGGCAGGTCTCCAAAAGCTATTGCACCGATTTAGTGATTTTTGCAATGATAGGGGCCTCGAAAACCAAACTTATGGCCATATCCCCTTCTAGAAAAATTTGGAATCATTTTTCGCTCAATGGTGAGTCCTTGGAGATGGTGGAGTCCTTTGACTACCTGGGAGTTAGGGTGAACAGTCGGATGTGCTGGAATGACCATCTAGCTAAAATGTCATTAAACTTTAAAAGAGTTGCAGGGGCGGTAATGCGTGAGCATAGAGTGTCAGTGAGTAAACCTGTGGCCCCGGCCCTAGCCATTTACGAAGGCCAAATATTGCCTAGTGCTCTGTATGGCTCTGAGCTCTGGGGGTTCGAAAATATTCCGGATTTAATAACCTCTGAAAACAAATTTTTGAGAGATTTGGTTGCCTTACCAGTTTCCACCCCATTGATACCTTTACGTTTAGACATGGGCAGGCGTCCCGTTAAGGATATTGTGCGCTTGCGCCCTTTACTTTTTTGGGCCCGGCTGAGAAGAACTGAGGAGCTTAAGAACTATGCTGCTGCACTGGACGAACTTATCTTGTTGGATAAAGGTAACAGGATTAAGTGGTTGAGTAACCTGCGGCAGCTGGTGGGATCTATGGGTCTAAGCGATCTATGGAAGAGTCAATCTCCCCCACCTAAACTAGTTATTAAGAAGCTTTATTGGGAGTGGGTCCAGCTGGAGACTTCTCGTAGAGTCGCTGGGGGCTCTCTCACTGAGCGGTTCTTAGATCATAAGGGGTCAAGGCTATTTGAACTATTCCTTGACTACATCGAGAAACCCCTTGATAGATCACTATATTTAAAAATTAGATTTGGAACCCTTCCTGTAAATGCTTTTACTTCTGGGTGGAACTCGCAAGGTAGTTCAACAAAGGCGTGCCCGTGTTGTGCAGCCCCCATCGAGTCCATGGCACACCTTATGTTTGCATGCCCGGCTTACAAAGTACCCAGGAGGATATGGCTAAAACCATTATGTAGGGGCCTGGGCCTTCGCTATCAAGCAATGGCCTTGCGAGTACTCTGTACCGATACATCCTCCTCTTCATTGGTGTGTGGTGTCGCTAAATTTATTGGAAGTGCTTGGGTGATCCGCATGAGGAGACTTAGGCTCCAACTTACTATGTAGACCGGGGTGTCATAATGAGGGATTGGCCTTAGGACCAGGTTACCGATGAGTTATTATGCTGCAAATGTAGAGCCATTGACGAATTTTAACATGTTTTTTTTAATGTGAAATTTTATGCGTTTATGTGGTATAAATGTTAGCGATTATACTGTTTTTTTAACATGTGTTTATTAAGGTCATGTTATTGTATGCTTACTTTTATGATGAAAATTTTTATCGAATAAAGTATTACTGAGTCCTCATGAAATCATCATGGGACGTGCCATGAGACATGCATTTATACCAGTCAACAAGCTGATGACAATAACTGATGACATGATTTTGGATTACTGTAAAGGCCTGGCTGACGCAGTCCATTCTGTGTTTCACCAGGTTGGAGAAGATGCCACCACACTTGAAAAGAAACCAGCCCATGATTTGAGCCCAGGGGACAGGGTGAGAATAAAAATCCACAGAAGAAGAAATTGCTTGGTCCCGAGGTGGGGAAGGCCAAGGCAAGTCGTCCTAACCACAACAACTGCTGTGAAGTGTGCTGGAGTGAAGAACTGGATACATGCAAGTCACACTCTGAGAGTTCCAAATCCAAGTGACGGCATTGGAAAAGAATACTTTGATGAATCAGAATCCAGTGACGATTCAGATAAAGAGACTGCAAAGAAGAAGTGAAATCCTGAAAGGGGGGAAAGTGGGCCAAGAGCAGCTTTAATCCCACAAAAAGGAATTCTGAAAAGAACATTGCAAATTCCAGAGACAAGTCCAGATTCTGGAGAAGTGCCTGTAGTCCCAACTACCAGTAACGAACATAAAAAGAAAGAAAGAAAAGAGAAGAACATTCCAACAGAAGAGACACTTGAACCAAAAGAGAAAGTTGGAGAAGTTCCACCTGAGATAATCATTGTAGAAGAAGAAGGGACAGAAGTAGAAAGAGAGGGACAGATTTCTGCGGAAAACCCCCGAGGAGGTGTAGGGATCACCAACACTGAGCTAGGTGAAGGGACAAGTAGACAGCAAGAAGATTGCGTGCCGGAGACCCGAGGAGGGACAGAAGTAGGGCAATCTCAACAGGTGGAAAAGGAAACTGTTGGGGAAAAGGAAACTGTTGGGGAAGAAAAGGTTGTTGGTGAACAAGAGGCAACAGAGACAGAATCTGATGAAAGTGAGAATGAGACACATGAAGGTCGAGTTCTGAGAAAGAGAACTTGGATCGGAGAGAAGAACAATAAAGAAGGAGAGCAAAAGAGAAATGCTAAAGGAGACCTTTGGCCCAACAAGATAAAGAGACTGAGATATAGACTGACATGAGTTAACCCATCAAAAGCTGAACAGGTGAACGAGGTGTCAAGTCAGAACCAAGCAAAAGAAGGAGAACCAGAGATATCTGAAGAAAACAAGAGAATAAGAAAAGCAAACCAGAAGTATAAGTCGCCAGAATGGACGTATGTGGCACTGCCTGAACAAGGAGAAGAGGCAGACAGTCAAGGAAATCCAGAGGAGACTTTACTAAGAGTGGTTGAAGAAGAAGAAACAGTAGGAACCCTGAGAGTTATCTTGTCTGATATTGGAGAAGAAGCGGATATTCAGGACTTTCTGCATTTTGATGATGATGAAGAAGTGAAAAGTGATGAGAGACCAGATTGAGTAATTCCAAAGAAGTCATCTGGAAAATAAAGTGAAAAAGTAAAATAGAAACTAACAGACTGTAATAACCTGTTGGGTACTTGCTGCCCTAGAAGTACAGTAGTGGAGTAGAAGAGGCTAAGTCAAAAGACACGGTCAATTTAACAAGATGGCTAACACAGAGGATAACAAAAATAGATGTACCTTCATGAGAAGATGGTGCAAGATGTGCTGCTGTTGTACAGGACTATTAATGCTTCTTTGGAGCGTGCTTGCTCTACTGATCTCTTTAAAAGTAACAATAGACACATTAGGAGGGCATACTGAGAACATGACTAACATAGGGAAGAGTTCACAAAAGGTAGTTCCCACTAGAACTAGCAATGTACATATACATAAGGATAGGTCAATTAATGATTTTTCTAGCAATGTGTTTTCAAAATTGTTGTATGAATACGTAAAGACAATGGATGTAAGGGATTGCTACGTCTGCATGCAATTACCTGCCTCTGTTTCAGAAGGAGTGACTTATCATCACCTTCCAGCTACGTATGGAATTACATGTAGTGTGTTAATTAGTATATTCTATCAATTAGAAAGATTGGATTATAACCTGTCAAATGTAGATAACATTCTTGGGCAATTGCCTATGAATAAAGAACTGAATCCTGCTAAAGAAGCTAACATTTTAGGTGAGATTTTTATAGAAACTAAAGAATTAATATTAGAATATGTTTTTAGAAACAATCTAACTTGCAGTTTGAAAGAAGAAGAGAAAACATTCCTAGACATGGTTGAGAGGAGGAGGTTGAACATGCACAAGAAAGCCGAAGGGAATAAAATGAGTGAAACAATGTGGGACATTGAGAAAGAAAAGGAGCTGAGGAATGGAGCCAGTCCAACTATGGCTATAGATTCACCACAGAAAGGCAAACTATGCATTACAAGAAAGAAATCCCAGTATGATTATTATTTCATAGGGACTAGTGAGTGCCATGATACATACTTTATTGCAACTGGATGGGGATTTAGAGGAGGAGAAGATCCAGTCTTTCCTGGAGTGTATTATATTTGTGGGAACAAGGCTTACTATAGGTTGCCAGACCATTGGTATGGCACATGTTACGTTGGCCTGGTCTTTCCAAAAATCTTTCATATTGATAGAGTAGAAAACACTGAACAAACTAACCCATTAATACGCTATAGAAGAGAAACTTGGGCAGAAATTGTAGGTGATATCTTTGGAGCTTTGATACCAGCAGTGGGAATATCATTGAATGCATATGGCATTCGGAAGCTGTCAACAGTGGTGGATCGCTTGTCAACAAGCACCGCTGGAGGTTTTCTTCTGGTAAATACTGAAATGGTTGCCTTACGCGCTATGGCAATGCAAAATCGACTTGCCCTTGATATCTTATTGGCAAAAGAGGGTGGAGTCTGTGGAATGCTGAAAGTTCAACATTGTTGCACTTACATTCCTGATGAAAGCAAAGATCTAAAAGTCTATATCAAAAATATTACTGATTTGCACGATGAAATAGTACCACTGGAAGCTGAAAGTATCTGGACTAAAATGGCTAATAAGATGATTGCTATTAAGAATTTCATAGCTAAAATAGGTAGTACCATTTTTGGAAAAATATTATTTTCACTAACGTGTGTAATTTTTTCAGTATTAATTCTAAGACTAGGATGCATGTGTTGTAGATATAGAAGAAATAAAAAGAAAATCAGACGAGAAAATATAAAAAGGAGAGAAAAGAAACCAGAAAGAGATCCACAAGAAATACAATTAGAAGAATGGAGGGAAAGCATGTATATAGAAGCAAAAAGAGAAGATGAAGAAGAAACAAGATTATAAAATTTGAGCAAGAAGATATTTTTTGAATTTCCGAAAAAGGGGAAAATTAATTTTTTGGGGGGTTTTGATTTTTGTGGTGATAAAATCACCAAAGGGGGGATTGCTGGAGCAGGTATAATACTTTTAATGAAACACCTGTTCCATTTTCATATGTCTTTATTAAAATGACTTAGTAATTAATTATAATAATTAATAGTTTGTGGAGTTTGAAACTAATCAACCTTATTAACAGAAGAATTACATGTGGGAATGCATTTGCATGGCTAAAATAATAAGTGAATTAAATTGGTACGCATATTAATGTCATAAACGTTGCTTATGTAATGTTATTGTGATTTGCGCTTAAAATAAACGTGCACTAATGGCTTTAGATGTTGCATATGGCTAGATAAATGCACACACATACGGGTATTAGTAGGGGAATAACACTGTATTAATTATATCCATGTATTAATTACGATTTTGTGTTTCTTTGCTTAAGTTGACCATTGTGGCCTGCCGCAAAATGGCCGCTGACAGAAGCCTAGCAGTATTTAGAAAGCTCCCGAGCTGAATAATGAAGCAAGGCGTTTGCACTGACAACGACCCTGTCCTCTGGCCGACCTGAGATGCCATGTCCATGACGACTTTCTGGGAAAGGAGCCAGATGCCCCTGAATGTGGAAAAAAACGAACTATTATCAAACTTTAAAGATGTTGAACCGAACCTGTACAGGACGATTTTGAAACAATTATCAGGGTCACATCCTATTGCAACAAACTTTGTTACTATGAACTGTGCTATACAAAAAAAATTGAAATTTCAAGACGTATGGGAACTTTTGCAGATGTTGCTGTAAATTCCGGACTTCCATTTTGAATCAACCAATTAGATGCACGAGAATAACAAACTGAAACATTGTACCTATAGAAATTGGTATAAATATTGGTAGACTAGAGAGGTTTTAGCGCCACTTCTTGAATCGATGATCAGAGGTCCCAACGCTGACAGAGAGGACGGTGACTCTACATGACGGCACAGAAAACTCTGACAGTTTCCCTGAGGACCAGTTCTGACTTAGAAAACGACATTTAGCCAGAATAGGTAAATATGACAAAGATGAAATTGAATTTACTAGGCTTTTAACATGCATTTGATTTAGATAAAAGAAGAATATTGTTTAATTAAATGTGTCAGGTGATTATTTCATAGAAACGTTTATTTGAATATGTTTAGAGTGTTAAGTTTTCATTGAACCTCATAGCAACTAGACAATTCGATCGACCTATTTGATGGAGGAACCGTTAGGGTGATTCTAGGGACAGTAGTTCTTTCATCAAAGTAATGCAGATTGGTTAGAAACTGATGGTTTTCCCTTCTACAAGGCACGGATAGAGTGGTAGAGTGAATGTTGGTGTTATGGGCCCCACCAGCGTATGATGTGTGTGTGTGCGTGTAACTGTGAAATCATTCCGTCCGTGGAAGTAAGGGGAATATGGAGAACCCGATGTGCACCATAAGCATAGAGGGGAGAAAGTCGTTATCAATGCCAATCAATACAACAGGAATTTCTCTGGACATATAGTAACCACAGACAACTTAGTTAGGTTTATTTTTTTATTACAAAGCTCAAAATAGCTGAACATTGAGACACATCAAGATGAGAGTGTAGAAATACATCGGAATCAGCATAAAGCCAAATCTGCTAATAAAGTTGAGGCGGTGTAGCATCAACAAAACAACTAATTCAAGAAACAGAATGCAGAGGATCAGAAAGCATGAGTCCTAGTTTCCCTGTATCGAGGGTTGATGAAAATAATGCATTAATCTACCCCTGCTCTAACGCTACAATGACATCCCTACTTAAGCATCTTTAGGGACAAAGGGTAAAAGGCGCAGTCTGTGGAGTCTTCCAAAGAAGTCTCTCCGCAATAATGGGTCATGTAGCGTAAAGCTATCAAGACAGAACTCTTTCTAAGATGCTCTCTCTCTGAAGGCAGAGAAAAATTGGGCACTTTCCCAACTCTCACATCACATTATTACAGGTACTTTTTCCAAGAGACCTAGCAGGTCATGCCATCTGCTCTGAACAGTGTCTCAAAGATAGTTTTCCATGGGACCACGATGTTCTTCTTCTCACCATTTCTGTCCTTGGTTCCCAAGCTCTCTCCTGTGAGAAGGACAACAGCTTTCTCTTATCGATTCAGACCAAACGATGTAACTTTTTCTCTCCTTGCATGACTAGTAATACAAAGATATTATTCTAGCTAACAACAGCGCTTCTTCCACCTTCACCACAAAAGGTGAGAAAGAACGAAATCCACAGCACACATGAAATTCAAACTGTTAATTCTAGAGCGAGAGCTTCCAGGGAAATTGTATTTCAGGCCTACAAATTCAGCTAACATAAGAAAAATGCAATATGAGCATAACGAAATCGCATAGCAAATAAGGCACACTCAATTACTACATTTTCTAAGTATGAAATGTCACATGTAGGGCCAGATGTACGACCCTTACAATTTGCGACTCACAAATTGTAGTTTACAACAGTGTCTCAGACACTGTTTGCAATTCCTGTTGGGGTCACACATTGCATGCCTCATTATTATTCATGATGCAGGTGCAATTTGCGACCCCATTGGGAATGGCTAGCACTCCCAGGGATGGTGGCCTGCTGGGGTCAGCAGACCACCATGTCTGTGCCTGCTTTTTAAATAAAGCATGTTTTTTTTAAAATGCATCCCGTTTTTGTATGCATTTAAAAAAGAAAAATGAAACGTTTCCGTTTCATTTTTTAAGAGTAGGCAGTGGTAGTTTTGCATCCATTCACAAAGGGGAAGGGGTCTTCCTGTTTGCGAGAGGCTTACCACCTACTTGAAGTAGGTGGTAAATTGCGAGTGTTTTGCGACCGCAATTGCGGTCGCAAAACAATTGTTCATTGAAGTGAGAGTTGCTATTAGGAAGGTGCGCCCTTGGCCTGCCCCTTTCTAATAGCGAGTTGCAAACCCTATTTTGAAAGTCGGTAATAGGTTACTGACTCGCAAAATAGAGTTTGTACATGGGGCAGACCAATTTTGCGGTTGAAAACGGGCCGATTTCCCGTTTGCGACCCACAAAAAATGTACATGTGGCCCATAATGAACACACGTAAAAAAAGAAATGAATGATTGTCAGCAGCACAACACGAGTTCTTCACATTAATGTTCTCTGCTAGTTACATTACATGTTACCATTCAATGGCCTGAACACATCATGTTATTACATTTCAAGATCCTAACACTTCACGTTAACACGACAAAGGATTATATGCGGGTGCACTCTACATGTGTGATTACAATGCACACCTACAATTAAAACGCGGCTTCAACTACTTCATCTTCAACCTTAGTGTGATTTTCAGCCTCCAAACCAACCGCATCCTTATAAACAGTGCCTTAAATGGGCAGGAATTGTACTTAGTACTTAGTACCTGCACTTTTTTAGCTCTGCTTCAATACACTTATTGGTAGAGTACCTACTGGCACTTCTCAGGAGCAAATACGTAATTTAAATAGAGAGTACCAGCACTTCTGTATTGCCATTTAAAGCACTGCCTGTAAATGAGTCACTCGCCCTGCAAATATAATACAACATCCACAATATTGTTTTTGGGGGGGGGGAGGGGGGCTCTGCCATCTACCACATACGCCTAACATACGGGTGGACACTATTTGTCAATAGACGGTCTCCTTAAAATTGTGGCTATATGACATACAGGAAATGTGAACATTCAGGAAGTGCTGCTGCGGTAAGTCGCTATTACTTGCATCAAAAGTCAGCTCGAGGCTCGGGTCAAACCGCAAAATTAATTTTAATATTTTACAATGTACAATGAACAAAGATCACCGTCACATGAAGGGACACATTTAATCCGCCCTTCTGAAGTATTGCCCCATACCGACAGGTGGATTTCCGCGAAGTTGTCGTGCCATGACCCGGAAGTGCGCACCGAAGGGCGGGAACAGGAAACGCGGAAGCTGTGCGCTTGTTTCTGGTCTTGTGATACATGCCGCCTTTCTTCCAGTCGTTCGGTCTCAGCCGTTCTTCCATCCTCGACAATGAACGGGGCGGTGCGCTGCAACATTTGCTTCAAGTACGCAACCAGTCGCACTATCAGCAACTTTGCTCTCACCAACTGCGGGCACGTACTGTGTGAGGCCTGCCTCCGGAAGGGTAAGCGGGGTAAAAAGGTTGTCTAGGACTAGGTGCCTGCGAGTTGTAAAATCGTGACTTCCATCAGCGATGATAATCTGGAAAGGTTATCGCAGCAGAGCTGGTCAACAGTATGCCGTATTACATTTACAATAGGAATGTTGAGGTTGGTGCTTTTCAGTTTGGTGTCAGCAGTGAGGCCACAGCTGGGACTGGTCCAAATCCCATATCATCAGGTTGACCACCCTTCAGTTGTTTCAGTGTATTCAAATGTGTTTGTTTTTCTTAGTCTGAAATGCGGTATACAAGTTTAACAACTTAAATATTTATTACTTATAAATATAAAACACTCCTTCAATCGGTGCAAATCATAATAAAATTCTAATTAACGATATATAAAAGAGAGCTACAAAACTTACAACGTTTATTAAATTCTGATGTACGAGGGGGACATTATAAAGTCCAAAGACGCTCTTGGTGTATTCTCGCTATAATTATGAGACTGAGATCATGGAAAGTTATGCACTCCAAGTTGCAATATTTACCAGTGGCGGCTCCTCCGCGTCCCCCGCTGCTTTCAAGAAGTGAGAGAACCAAAAACATAAAATAATAACTCAGTGTTGTGTCGCACTTTCATATGTAGCATTTTCTTATGGCTATTCAATTTCTGTATTATGTTCCTTTAATGGTTTGTGGGCAGTGCGAGGCATAGAACATACTGGTGTGTCTCCAGGGTTCCAACCCTGGTCATTCAGTTGGAGTTGGTGCCCGGAGCTGGAAGCCGTGCTGCCTGGCGCTTGCCTGTTTCTCTGCATTTCTGCTTTTGTTGGAATAAAGCCTTTGAACTGAACCTGCCTCCATCCATCACTACAATTGGTGACGATCACGGAAACGGAACCACGGATGTCACAATTTTTATCGTCTTCGGAGAATTATTTCCTCATAACATTGCACTTTCTGATCGCGATCGGCTAAAATACTTGTGCGGGAAACACTGGACATTTGTATGATTCCCAACAATTTCCGATTGGCCATCGCTAAATTCGAAGGCTTTAATGAGGTAAGATTACCTTGTTATTTCATTCGTGACTGTTGGGGGAACTGCCATCGGCTGCATCTTTCGAGCAGCGGCGGAATTCCAGGCTCGAGTGCTGTCTCATTATCCAGATAACGTCAAGTGGCATGCATAGTTGCAGCGTGCACGAGGTGATGTCATCACGCAAGGTCATGCTGCGTGACCTTGCGTAGCGGCCATTTTAAAACTACAATATTACGAAATTGAATAAACAAGAGGTTGTTGGAGCTCGTAGGAAGGTCGGAGCTCGTATTCAACTCTTGCAACGTGGGATCTTTATTATTGGCAGCACTTTTTCCGATTATTGAGCAGAAACAGGTGAGAGAGTTGGGACACGACTACTTCATATTCATTAATTTCATCCATTTTGAATTTTTTTTATGGTTGTTTGTACTTTTGGTGTACTGTGACTCTGCAGTTGGACATCCATCATTTAAAAAAATATATATATATTTATACTCCTTAACGTATCCACTTATGGAAGGAGGGGATCAAAGTGCAGGAGGAGCGAAGCAAGCCATGGCACAACAGAATTTTACTATCAGTTCTCCTCATCCATTTGGGCTTCTGGTTCTCAGCCTAGCATTGTGTGGTTGGAGTAGAAAAAGTATTTTGTGAACTACATTTGCGCTATTGATGAGGCAGGGAAAATGAAACCGGAACAACAGAAAAGAATACTTCTCCACTCTTTAGGCCCAGTAGGGTTAAAAACATACTCTGGTATGCCAAAAATTACAGCTACTGCGTTGGATGTTTTTGAACGTGCACTTAAAGACATGGCTAAATATCTTGCTCCTAAAGTATGCATAGGCGTAATAAGACATAAGTTCTTCCAGAGGAAACAAAATAAGGAAGAGCTGGTAGATGAGTGGCTTGATGACCTAAAAAAATTGGCAATAGACTGCAAGTTTGGGGACCTCCATGACTATTTGATACGGGACCAGTTGGTCATGCATAATAACAATTCACCTATACAGCACCGTTTATGGGTGAATGGAGATGCACCACTAGAGGATGTCTTGGCCATAATGAGGAAGTCTGAAATGTCAGGAAGATGCACCACCGTAATCAAAGAGTCAGAGAAAAAGTCAGTGAAAGCTTCTGGAGGTGTTTTTAAATTACAAAATCCGGCTAAAAGCCAAAACTCAACAAGCTTCTGTTCGTTGGTTGAGCCAACCCCAAAGGAACTTAGGGAGAGACAGGAAACCAGAGGAGAGAAGATGCTATCAATGTGACAGTAAAGAACATTTGGCTTTCAGCAAACAATGCTCTGCCTGAAAAAAGAAATGTGGTATATGTGGTCCTTTAGGTCATTTTAGCAAAATGTGCCGTAGGCTTAATAATGTGAAGTATGTATGGAAAGATGAGGAGGGTACTGTAGAGGACCTTCATGTAGAAGAGAATTGTATTAAGAATTTACAAGGAAATTTTCTTTTGAATGTTAGCGACGATTCATTGAAAGATAAACCTATATGTGAGTTATCCTTAGGTGGTGTTACTGTAAATATCTATGCCGACTCAGGATCACCATAAACTATTGTGAACTAAGAAGTTTGGAAAACAAAGTTTGTGGGCAAAATTGGGCATCACTTGAATGTTTCTGACGTGAACCCGGTAAGTTTTACTGGGGAGAAGATAGACATGCTGGGGTTCAGATGGCTCATTTTTGTTTTTAAAGGGAGGTTAGCCAGAGGTAAACTATGTTGCCAAAGTTGGACCCTCTGTTCTCGGCTGGTTTGATCAGAAAAATTTGCACATCATACTGGACCCTAATAGTGATGAGAAAGTACTTATAATGGATGAGACCAGTAAAGTAGGAGAGGTCTTAATGAACAAATTTCCAGGTGTCTTTAGAAAGGAATTAGGGATACTTAAGGGGTTCGAACACAGGATTGTACTTAAAAAGAATGCTGAACCAAAGGTGCCTCAGATAAGACCCATTCCCATGTTAATAAGTGATGAAGTTAACAAGGAACTACAGGGTTTATTGTCAAAGGGAGTTATTGAAGAGATGGATACTTTGGAATGGATTTCTCCAGTCGTGGTTGCACGAAAATCCAATGGAAAAATCAGTTAATGTATTGATTTGCTTCATCTCAATAATAACATTGTTATTGAGAGATTTCCCCTGCCAAGAATTAATGAGATGGTTTCTTCCCTAAGGGGGGCAACCTGGTTTTCCACCACAGACCTTTCCACAGCTTACCATCAGGTCATGCTTGAACCTGAATCAAGAAGGCTTACAGCTTTCATTACGCCTTTTGGGTGCTATCAATTTAGGCGTATGCTTTTTGGCCTTGCGTCGGCTGCTGCTGTATTTCAGCGATTGATGCACAGACTTTTTGGAGAAATGAAGGGCGTATGTTTTTTCCAAGATGATATCTTGATCGCTGCTGGTGGAAAAGAGGAACTTGACTCTATTTTGAACGAGGTGCTGGGGACGCTGCAGGTTGCAGTTTTGACTGTTGAACCCTCTAAATGTAAATTTGCATAAAGAAGTGTTTCATACCTAGGGCACATCATGAGTGAGGAGGGTGTGAAGCCAAAGCCTTCACTTTTAAACACTATTGTTGGATCACCCGCTCTTACCTCTAAGGAAGAAGTCCGATCTTTTCAGGGTATGGCGGAATATTGTGCTAAGTTTGTACCGAATTTCGCAGGCAAAGTTTACAATATACGTTCTCTTCTTAAAAAGAACGTGAAGTTTTGATTGATCAACAGAGTGTGAGAGAGAATTTTCATTGATTAAAGTTGATTTACAAAGTGTGAATGCTCGAAGTAGCTTTGACCCCAACTTAGAATGCTTGTTAACTACAGATGCTAGTGACAAAGGATTGGGGGCAGTCCTTTCACAAAAAGGGAGAGATGATAAGGAAAACATGATTGTATTTGCTGCCAGAGCTTTATCCCCTGCAGAGAGCAAGTACCCTATAATTGAAAGGGAAGCACTGCCTTGCGCCTGGGCTTTAGAACATTTCCGTGCCTTTGTCTGGGGCAAGCCTGTGGTTGTCCGCACTGACCATCGACCTTTGGTACGCATTCTGACCACTGAAGGTAGTGTGGGAGCTTCGGCCAGGTTAGCCAGGATATCCATGATAATGAAAGAGTATATTTACAAGATCATTTACGTACCAGGTAAAGACAATGTGGTTGCCGATTGTTTGTCTAGGCTACCTATTCCTTTGGAAGAATGTGTGGATGACCCCTGAGGAAACTTCATCATAGCTTTCATTCATAATTCTGGTACACTGACCAACATAAGGACAATGATTTAGAAATGGTTTCGGCTTACATTTGTAAAGGGTGGCCTAGAAAACACAACATTAGTGGTGATTTGAAAGCCTTCCGGGACGTTCGTATGGCGTTGTCTCTAGACAGAGACTTGTTAATGAGAGGAGACAGGATTATTCCTCCTAAGACTTTACGCAATAAGGTGTTACAATTGTCACGATGGCCACTTTGGGATCATTAGGACTAAATTAATTATTAAAGGTATCTTTTGGTGGCCTGGGGTCGATAAAGACGTTGAAAGGTTTGTGAAAGGGGGCTCAATTTGCTGCTCTGCAGATAAATCTTTAAAAGCATTGAGACCCCCAATGAGTGAGGGGTTAATTCCCAGTCTTCCTTGGGAGACCATTGCAGTTGACATTTTTGGACCTGTGGGAGATTTGAAAGAGTATGGCCTAGTTGAAATTGATCTTTTCACTAAATGTCCTATTGTTGAGGTTGTGGAAAGAGTAGACACGCACGTGGTCCTAGCATTTTTGGACAAAATATTTGTGTGGGAAGGGTTGCCTGTTTGCGTGTTGAGTGACAATGGTGTACAATTTATGTCAAACATGGCTAAGGACTATTTTGAGAGGTGTGGGGTGAAGCACAAAACGAAATCATTCTATAATCCCAGTGGCAACGGCACCGTGGAACGCTTTTATAGAGTTATTAAAGGCATGATTCAAGCGGCTATGAGCAAGAGGTTGGACTGGAAACTAGAGATACAGAAAGCAGTTTGGGCTTACAGAGTTACTACACAGACCACAACAGGGTTGTTCCCTTTCATCATGATGAGGGGGAGGACACCCAGATGTAAATTCAACCCTGGTTGACTTCTGAAAGGCAAAGTACAACAGTGGTCCCCTACTGATGTGAAAAGAGATCTGGAATCTGTACATATGAAAAGCAAAGAATATTACGATGCATGTCATGGCACAAAAGACGTTCCAGTTAGGGTGGGTGACTGAGTTCGCATAAAAAAAACGGTTTAAGTCCCGATAGGTGAAAGCAAATTTGATACACCACAACAAGTGGTGGAGGTTTTACGCAATTCCATTAGACGTAGAGATGGTAGGGTTTGGAACCTTAAGAATGTTGCTATTGATTTTAATCAACAATGTGTAGAGGGCACACAGGAGCCTATACGTTCTTCCAATTTTGAATGGGTGGAAGATTATTTTGATAATAATGCTCTCCAATCTCATTTGGGTTCTGATGGATACCGAGCTTCCGAAGTCACTCATGGCGGTCTCACAATGGACCCTAATCTATCCACCACGAATATCACCCTTGGTGTTTCTGCCTCTTCCTTGATGGGTGGGGAAGGGTCTTCGGGATCTGGTAATTCTAAGGAGGGTGAACCTACTCGAGAGTGTACAAACTCTGGTGCTGATATTGGTGACTACAGCAAGAGGAGGAGAGTCCTTCCTGGATGGCTGAAGGAATATGTGATGTAACTTAATACATTTTTTAAATGTTTCCTATTTTAGGCCTTTCCTTTTCCCTCCATCAGTCTTTTGTACCCGAATTCCCTTGGCGTATTTCATCCATTCCTTTCTGGTTTAGCTCTTACCTTTTTACTTGTTCCTAGGAGGGGGGGATGTGTTGTGTCACACTTTCATATGTAGCATTTTCTTATGGTTATTCATTTTCTGTATTGTATTATGTTCCTTTAATGGCTTGTGGGCAGTGCGAGGCATAGAACATACTGGTGTGTCTCCAGTGTTCCAACCCTGGGCATTCAGTTGAAGTGGGTGCCCGGGGCTGGAAGCCGTGCTGCCTGGCGCTTGCCTGTTTCTCTGCATTTCTGCTTTTGTTGGAATAAAGCCTTTGAACTAAACCTGCCTCCATCCATCACTACACTCAGTTATTATCATGTTATATTTTTGCTGCTTTGAGGGCCGGTGGGTGGGCGGGGCTGCTATGATCTCAGGGCAGGGGAGGAGTGTTTTGCGCACTCCTAAGTGCGCAATAACTGTTTGGTCTGCCCAAACCAGACATGCGTACTTTCCCCTTCTTCATGCAGGCTGAATTACAGCCTGCATGGAGAAAATGCCCAGCCCTCAAGCCCCTGGCTGACCGCCGTGTCTCGGGGCTCAGACCAATCACAACGCTGCTGTGATTGGCTTAGGGGAGGGAGTTTGGCTGCCTGCTTCCTGTTCCTAAAATCGGAAGCAGGAGCAGAGATGCGGGACCCGGCGGAAAGGTACGTTATTTCCTAATTTTGTAATTATTTGTTACCCTCAATCCTGCAATCGCCCCCTACCCCCAAGTGATACCGGCCGCCACTAGTATTTACATACTCGATTTTATTTTCTTCTCCCTACCTCATACCTTATACCTTGGGTCTTCAAACTGGAAGGAGGGCGGGCCCACGTGGGGGGGCCTCAGGTGATCTCAGGAGGGGCACCAGGCTCTGGCCCAAAAAAGCATTTTTCCGATAACAGTGCTTTGTTTTCAGCCAGGGGCGGAGGAAATGAGCGCACTAAGCCGCTCTGTAATGGGCCATCACTAACATCTTTTGTCATTTATATCCTGGCTGGGAGAAGGTGTCAAAAGAGAAGGGACTCCAAATAATCTTCAAATCCCCTTCACCTATTTCTAATAATCACCCTGTAGATACTTTTTCACATAAGTAAGGCCTGCCTGACCAGAATAGTATGTTTGGCAATCCATGTATGAGTGCATTTTAAAAACTGTAACAACAATTATTAAATATGTCTTGACGTATTTAAACATTGGCAGTTTAATAGAATAATTGTGAAAAATGTTGGGGGTGGGTCCCAACGATGTTTTTTTCCTCATGGTGAGGGGGGGGCGTTAAAAAGTTTGAATACTACTCCCTTATACTATTTCCAACTGCTGACTGAAATGACGGTGAGGTGCTGTTGTCCGAGCGGTAGTCCAAGAAGTTTTGGTACAATTGGCGTTCAGGTGACCTCAATAGAAAGGGACTGACTGGTTTGCGACAGCAGATACGGACCACATTAGTCACTGTGCTCGCATCCTATTCCTGTGCAATGCACAAGTTCCAGGCCTGCTGCGAGGACTCGCGCAACTGATTACCACTTCTCGGGGAACATAACAATTCGTGATGAGGTGGAGGACAGCTTGCGCCCGTCCCAATCTTTCCGCCCGGTGCTTCCCACGTGCTGCTAATTCCAGCACTCTCTTGGGCATCAGCCTGCCCATGAAGTAGGCTGTAACTGCATGCTCCGACTCCACCGAGCTGTTCCTTGTTCGTTGCTCTCATTGGAGCGTGTAATACCTGCTGCTCAGCCGGTGACTGGTGTGTGGAATGTTGGGGTGTGGTGATGCTGTAGAATGTTGGATGAGTGAAAGACAGTTGGAGAATGGGCTGAGCAGCAGGAAGGCTGCTCCTGGTGGGGATCTTCATGATAACATCATAATAAACCTACTAATGTATTTAAACATGAAAGTTGCACTCTTCATCTATGATAACATTTTGGCGACGATTTTACAAAGAAGAACCTGCGTGTGCGAACTGGATGAGAGAAGACATTATGGAAACGATCTACAAGAAATTAGAGCTTAAAGTAACTACAGAAGGAAGAACCTTCAATGACACTACACTACATGAGGACAAACTTTGAAATGAAACTAAGAGTACAAAGTGCATCATAAAGTTCTGCATCCCTGAGCCCCACCAGAGACTTCAACATCAGTCGGCCCCAACCAGGGCGTGCTTGAGTTACTTACACCAGCGTACAGTGGATTGGAGTCTGTCTGCGAGAAAGAAAGCAATACTAGCAGTGTAGTATCTCAATAGACAGAACGCAGCAGCACTTGGAGATGTCTGCTAACATCTCTATTGCCACTAAGAGTTTCAAAGCATTGGTACACTTGCAAGACACGTACAACGAAGAACTTCAAGGGGAACGAGTTTTATAGCCAGCTGTGAGGGTGCTGGTGATAACAGCTACGTATTTTGCGGGGTGATAATGCTGTTCCGCTAAGCGGGCTTACCCCGCGGGAACACACACTGTAAAAGAGTCAAGGAATGGGACAGTGACACCCCTTCAGGTGACGTTTTATTCACAATCTTCGGCTGTAATGTCAACTATTTCTGTGATCAACCGTTGTGCCAGACTCAGTTTAAGAAAAATATGAATAGGAAGGCACTCACCTCAACGTTTTTTTGCTCACGCTCATGGAACTTGGGAGCTAGCGTGAGTCCAGTCATTTGCTCGCGATCCAGGTTTCCTTGGTAGCTAGCGCGTTTCCAGTCATTGGGACATCGAGTAGTGGTGAGGAGATCTGGATCATGACGGTGTGCAGCACGTACATGACTGGAGCCACCTGGCACTCTCCTAGCGTACCTGCGCTGCCATTTTGTCAGCTGGTGTGGTCCCGGAAGTATGTTTCCCCGACAACTGCGTTTTCGCCTGAGTAGCGCTCTCCTAAAGCGTAAAGCTAACATCGGAAATGTGGAAAAGCTGGTATCGCAAAAGCTTTGGTGGTGTTGCCATGGAGTTTCAACGAGCGTTGCGCGTCCTTGTGGCCTTCAAGCTTTCCTGTGAGTGGTGGTGCTTCATTTCAGCGGCAAGTATGTGTGTCGGAACACATTGGAAAGTAACACAGTCAAAGCAGTAAGACTTTCATGCATGGCCTCATTTCCCATTTGACGGTTAACTTAAAGCATGGCGTTGTAGGAAGGACGACTCGCGTGCTAGGATAGGGAGGGAGCGCCCTCTGTAACTCTCATGTCAATTTCTATTCCAGCCACTGTGAATTCAACAGATTTCTATCCTTCAAGTGAATGGTTTTGGATAAAAGAAGAAATAGAAAACATCATGGACCTAGTGCTGCAGTTTTTTCTTATGCATATGTGGTATATGGAAATATTGGCTATTTTGTTCATGGTGTGGTCTTCCTTAATGAGGTTCTCTGTAGTGGGTGGTCGACTGTGATCTAGAGGTGATATTTGAGCGTTACTTGGTACTAGTGATTTGTCTATCTATCTATCTATCTATCTATCTATCTATCTATCTATCTATCTATCTATCTATCTATCTATCTATCTATCTATCTATCTATCTATCTATCTATCTATCTATCTATCTATCTATCTATCTATCTATCTATCTATCTATCTATCTATCTATCTATCTATCCTGGGTGTTAGTGTTTATTAAGGGCATGTTGGCTACCCCATTCAGTATTTCTGCCACAGTGTTGTTCTGGGGTGAGACATGTACACATTTGGGCCTAGTTTGTGAGGGATCTGAAATGAGAGTCCTATGATCCTGAGGTACACTGTGTTCTAGCCACATGACTGGTGGTTGAAGTTTTTTTTCCACCATTCCTACGGGGTAAGGGTGAAGGTCAGGGTTTTAGCCAAACTACTTGTGGTTGAAGTAGTTGTTCAACCGTAACTATGGGGTATGGGTGAAGTGCAGGGTTTAAGTCAAATGTCTTGTGGTTGATTTTTGTTGTTCCACCCTATCTACGGGGTAAGGGTGAGGGGCACATTTTATGCCATTCCATGGGTGATTGGAGTGTTGTTCCACCCTTACTGTGGGTAAGGGTGAAGGGTAGTGTGTATGTAAAGGTGTTACTCCATTCCTATGTTATCTTCATTCGCTATGAGCGGTTCCCTACTGCGCCTCTGGTGGTTGATTCCATGCGTGCTGTCTTCTATATCAGCCTGACCATCTGGCTTGTTGTGGCATTAGGGTCTGGTAGAGGATTTGTGGTGTGGTAGAGTGTATGTTGTTTATTGTTAGGAGAGAAGATGGGTGTATTCTTATTATATGCCTATCTTCAGTTTCTTTCTTTGCTGTGGTATCATGCATTGTCCTTTGTATGTAATATTTAATGACAATTTGCTTATTCAGTTATGCATCATGTGTGCATTGTTGTCCATATGTTTTCATTTTCTTTTAATTGCATCTCTGTTGCTGGAGCGTGAACATGCATGCAAGAGACTCCAATGTTATTTTCTCTTTTGTATGCACTTTCGTTTTTGCTATTTGATAGTCTTGCATGGAGTAGTTGCTATTGATGTTCTGGCTTGTGTAAGGAAGGGAAACGTGTGATACCTGCTGCTCAGCCAGTGTGACTGGTGTGTGGAATGTTGGGGTGTGGTGATGCTGTGGAATGTTGGATGAGTGAAAGGCAGTTGGAGAATGGGCGGAGCAGCAGGAAGGCTGCTCCTGGTGGGGCTGTTCATGATAACATCTTAATAAACCTAATGTATTTAAATGTGGAAGTTGTACTCCCCTTCATCTTTGATTACAACAGAGCGCCACACTGGAGAACGATACACGTGGCGACAACAGCTATCTGCCCCAACCTGCCGCCTGGAAGGAAAGTATGCCAGAGTAAGGCACCACAGCTAGCACGTCACATGTGGGAGAATGCCCAGCGAAATGAAAAAAATGCTCAGCGTGTTGGAAGATGGACCACTGCGGAAAGTTTTACCAATCCGCTCCGTCACCTTGAGGCTCATGAAAGAAAGCCATCAATGCCATGGGAACACCAACACCCCCACCAGAATACAAAGACATGGACAATGACGCCTCAGCCCGCATCGTGCATGCACTCCATGCTGTTGAGCCAGTGGTGAAGTGGGCAGCCGGAAGGGCCCGGCTTGCCCCAACTATGTTAATTTATTAGAATCGGTTCCTCTACTTTTAAATTTTAAATGTGCCTCCCACGACGGCAGAAATAGCCAAGGACTACAGTTAAGGCTCGGCGTTTGGGGACAGGCGGGGGGTGTCCAGAGAGGGAAAAGAAATGTCTTTTTCTTCTTGCCCAGAGAAGACAAGGAGTTGGACAGTGTCCACTGCTCCTGCTCTGCCCCCGGCAGCTCCCCCCCTCTTTCTTCCTCTAATTCCCTCTCTTTCTGTCTGTCTCGCTCCTCCTCACTTGCTGAATGAAAACCGTGACTTCAAACAGCTCTTACCCTCAACCTCTGCTCCTTTCCTTCATTCGTTCCCCTGTAAAATAGATCCAAAAAAGAAAGAAGCACTTTTGCTGGAAATGTCGTCTTTTTCTGACATTTTTCTATTCCAAAGTGTAGCCTCAGGACGGAGAGGGGAAAAAAGGTTCAAAATAAGAAAAATAATTAAAGGAAGACGGAGTGGTCGCAAAGTGGCCAGATTGGTTTTATTCACACCCAAACATGTTGGCACAACTTTACAGAGTTTGCTAGTGAAGCGCTACTTTCCTTTTCTTGTCTTTCTTTGAACAACATTGTTTTCCCTGGGTGGGGAAGTGCACCATTCTAGGAGGTACTGCAATACCTGTTTGACGTATGGAGTGTCAAACTTTTAATGTTATCTTTCACAGCTCTTTTCCTTATTTTAGTTTATAAAATGAGTCTTGCGGCTCTGTTTTCAGGGATGTGGTCTTTTTAAACCATACTGCTATTGCTTCACTTTTTAAAAACTATTCACAAAGCTCAATCGCCGCGCCAAATCCCTACCGCATCGCTGGCTCGACTCATTTCCTGGTACACACGCCACTGCTGAGCGCCAATCAGGGAAGTGGGGGGAGGAGGCAAGGCTGACTACGGCTACTAATGCCGGTAGCAGCGCGGGAGCGACCACTTGGGAAAGCTGACGCTGCCTATAACAATTGCCGCGCACGCTGCTCTTTGCTTTTAAAATTGAAACAATTGTACTGTTCACTCTTTGTGCTATCGCTTCACTTTTTTAAAACTATTCACAAAGTTCTAACGCTGCGCTAAATCCCTACTGCATCGCTGGCCCGACTCATTTCCTGGTACACACGCCACTGCTGAGCGCCAATCAGGGAAGTGGGGGGAGGAGCCAAGGCTGACTACGGCTACTAATGCCGGTAGCAGCGTGGGAGCGACCACTTGGGAAAGGTGACGCTGCCTGTAACAATTTCCGCGCACGCTGCTGTTTGCTTTTAAGATTGAAACAATTGTACTGTTCACTCTTTGTGCTATCGCTTCACTTTTTTAAAAGTATTCACAAAGCTCTATCGCCGCGCTAAATCCCTACCGCATCGCTGGCCCGACTAATTTCCTGGTACACACGCCACTGCTGAGCGCCAATCAGGGAAGTGGGGGGAGGAGCCAAGGCTGACTACGGCTACTAATGCTGGTAGCAGTGAGGGAGCGACCACTTGGGAAAGGTGACGCTGCCTGTAACAATTGCCGCGCACACTGCTGTTTGCTTTTAAAATTGAAACAATTGTACTGTTCACTCTTTGTGCTATCGCTTCACTCTTTTAAAACTATTCACAAAGCTCTATCGCCGTGCTAAATCCCTACCGCATCGCTGGCCTGACTCATTTCCTGGTACACACGCCACTGCTGAGCGCCAATCAGGGAAGTGGGGGGAGGAGCCAAGGCTGACTACGGCTACTAATGCCGGTAGCAGCGCGGGAGCGCAGCAGACGCGCGCTGCGGGCTCGCCAAAGGCGCGCTAAAGGCATGCCCGTCTGCGCCCGTCCGCGGCCGGCAGGGGCAAGGGGCATCCCATCATGCCCAAATCGCAACTTACTCATCTAACGATTTAAAAATGATCCACTCCAATGAGTTTGAGATTAACCACCTCACGCAGGCAAGATTGAGCAGGAATGGGATAAGGGAAATAAGATCATCCTTCCCTAAACTCAAGCTTCCCACAGACACTAGGAAATTCACCAAACCTCAGGCGACAAACAAAGAAAAGGCTCTCTCGATCATCTACTTAAACACCCGCTCCCTGTCCAAACATCAACTAGATATATACAACCTGATGAAATCAGAACAACCAGATATATTACTACTAACCGAGACCTGGCTAACACAAGACTCCGCCGCTGACATTCTAGCAGCACTACCTAACGAGTTTTATATCCTCCCATCCAACTGCCCACAGGGAAAAAATGGAGGGGGAGTAGCAGCTATAATACACCAAAATCTCAAATTCACGACACTCACCTCCCTAGACATACCTCAAATAGACAACCTAGTATTAAAATTAGAGTCTGCTCTAACCCCTTTGGTCTGTGTACTACTCTACAGACTGCCACAGAACATGCCCCAGTTCCCAAAATCGCTGAGTGAACAAATGACACACCTTGTAACAAACCATACCAAAGTACTGATGGCCGGGGATTTCAACTACTGGGCCAACGACCCAGCAGAGGGACCACACTCAGTGGAACTAACGGACCTACTCGCTGGGCTTAACCTAAGTCAGCATATTTCCACTGCCACACACATCAAAGGGCACACACTAGATCAGGTTTGGTCCAGCAACCTATCTTTAGCCAATCTAGAAGTCACCCCCTGCATTTGGTCTGACCACTACTTTATTAAATTATCCATGAATATCCCCACCCCGACTAAAACAACACCATACGATCTTGAAGCACGTAGGAGCTGGAATACTATTGACAAAGATCAATTTCTGGAGTCACTGACCAATAATATTCCCACTGGTCAATCCTCCATCGAGCTAAGCAAGAAAGCCCTCTCAAACTGGCTGTTGACAGCCAGTAATAAACATGCCCCCCTCAAAAAACCATCACGCACTCGTCGCCATGAAGCCTAGAGATGGTTTTCCCCTGAGTTAAAGAACCTAAAACTTGCTCTGCGACACGCAGAAAGGAAGTGGAGAAATAAATATTCACCTGATGACATAAGCATCTACCTAGATGCACGGGGAACCTACAAAAAGGCTATATTGGCTACCAAAGCCGAATATTTTTCGTCCAAAATCATCAACTCCACAAATCGCTCTAAAGACATCTTTTCAATCATTAATGAATTATCCAACCCAGACAGAGTAACACTAAAACCCACTCCCTCCCAATCCTTATGTGATTCCTTAAACAATTTCTTTATTGAAAAAATCAAAATCATTAAATCAGGTATCCCCAGTTGTCCGAGCCCTGCATGCCCCATAAAACCGCAGAACCCGCACAAGCTGGAACAACTTCCAATAATAAATCAGGAAACCTTCAATGACCTACTGGCAAAATTCAAGTCTGTATCTCCAAGGGACTGCTGTCCCCCCTGGATCCCAAGGGAAGCATTTACTGCTTGCACTAGCCCAGCCATGACTCTCCTAAATAAGTCACTACTTCAGGGTCAGGTACCAGAGACCTTTAAGGAAGCTATTATCATCCATCTCCTAAAAAAGTCAGGAGCCGACCCAAAAACCTTAACTAATTACCGACCGATCTCACTGCTCCCCTACCTGGCCAAACTGCTCGAAGCACATGTAGCCAAAAGTCTGTCTGCCTTTCTGGAGCAATCTGAATACCTGGATGCCCATCAAGCAGGCTTTCGCCCAGCTCACTCCACAGAATCAGTGATACTATCTGTGTTGGACACACTGAGAGAAAAGGCGGACAAAGGTCTCCCCCAAGCCCTGGTACTGTTGGCTCTCTCTGCTGCCTTTGACACGGTCGACCATAACATCTTGATCGACCATGTCAGAGATGCGGGCATTGAAGGAACAGCCCTTGAGTGGACTAGATCCTTCTTAACAAACCGATCACAGGCAGTACACCTTGGTGGTTTCTCAACCCCCATGATTAAAAATACCTGTGAAGTCCCCCAGGGATCCTCTCTATCTCCTCATTTATTTAACTTATATCTTCTTCCCTTGATCCATGCATTAAAAGAAAGGAATATTCAAACCTTCAACTACGCAGACAATTTCCAACTGATATTCCCTATAAAAAACTCTCCGGCCTCCATCCTCGAATGTCAATCAATCCGCAATGCTGTTCATCCGCGACTGGATGAACAGCAACCAACTGAAACTAAACCCGGATAAAACAGAACTGATCCTCACGGGAGGCTCACTGCACCCCTGGAGCCCCCAATTCTGGCCTAATGAACTGGGACAACCACTGATTCCTTCCAAGCATGCGAAAACTCTGGGAGTCGCAGTCAGTAACGATCTATCCATGAAAACCCAAATAGGATCGGTATCTTCTACATGCTTTTTCCATCTAAGAAAAATAAAGAAAATCAGCCGGTTCCTGACTCAGGAAGCAAAATTACAAGCAATCCTCGCCATGGTGATCTCGCACATTGATTATGCTAACTCCTTATACTTCGGTATCCCGGCCTATCTTACCTACCATCTCCAACTGATACAGAACCAGGCGGCTAGGCTGATCCTGCAGGAAAACAAACGCCAACACGTCTCCCCCCTTCTGAGGAGACTGCACTGGCTCCCTATATCACAAAGATGCGCCTTTAGGATGGGCTGCATCATTTTTAAATCTCTGAACGGCAAAAACCCCAAATTTATCAACTGCTTGATTAACAGATATATCCCAAACTGGAACCTGAGATCCACCCACATGCACCTCCTGGCAACACCCTTCTTTAAACAAACGATTTGGCGGCTCTAGGTTCGCCACATTGGGTGCTAGGTACTGGAACTCTCTGCCCCTAGAGATCAAATCTTGCACAGATCTCACGACCTTCCGCAAACTGCAAAAAACATGGCTCTTTAAACAGGCGTTCGAGTAACCACTTGATTCATCTCACTACCCATTACCTACCCAAGCAGCGCCAAGAAACCAATCCGGTGTACGTGTGCTATGTAAATCTGAAATAACATAACATAACATAACATACTATAACATATAAGCAATGGATATTGAAACAGATCCCAATGGGTCCCTTCTGGGCCCTGTAGCCATGTGCTTAACTTTTCAGTCAAAAAGACTCATTGATTTCTGAATGAGTGTTAAGGTGTTATGTTAAGGTAACCATGTTTTTCCTGTTTACATACACTTGCTTTACATAATCTTGCATTTCCTATGAGTGTTTGCTTTTTACAGGATGTTATTGCTTTTTTTTTTTCAGGCAGCATACTACTCTTGTGTAGTGTATAATTTGAATTGAGTCACATCCAGGTGTTTATAGCAGGGCACAATTGGGAGGCAGTGCGAGTTTCTCTCAGTGGGACAGTGTGGTGTTCATTGGGGAAGAGCATGTGGCACTATGGCCAGAGATGCCAAATTTGGAACTGGGGAACCAGGCTCAGCCTTCATAACCAGTCCACCAGACCACTCTCCTAAGCACATTCCCATGCTAGACCTGGGAAGGCACGCTAGACCTTAGGTGTCTTAGCACCATCAGGTGCACCCTAGTGTGGGTTAACCTAGAAGGCCTGTCCACCACAATCCATACTGAGGTTCATTTCCAGTCTTGCATGCAGGCCTACGAAGCAGCACACCCTAGAGCGACAGTGACTCTGTCATTGAGGTCACAGGACCCTCGAGGCCAACCCGCCTCATCCATTGGCAGCTCAATTGGCCTTGTTTCAGCAGTAGTAGTACAGCTCACCAGGGATCGGCAATGCAGGATTTGCACGCACACCAGACTAAGTTTGCAAATTTCACGGTCTCTCTTCTTCATGCATAAGCACTTATAACATGTACTGCCTGCTTTGGGGCCACTGGAATTATGCAGCAAAAAACAAGGCTGCAGACTAATGCCGTACGTTTTCTGATACTTTATTATTTTTACACATACTAACACTCTGCAAAGATTTTGCCTCATTAGTATGAATGAATGAATAAATATTGAACTTGTAGAGCGCAAACTTAGTCTAAAGGAGTCAAGGCGCTTTTGCTGACCTAAGGGTGCAGACAGAAAGACATGCTCAAACTGAAGTCTGTGCGAATAGCCAAGTCTTTTAAGGCTTTGTGGAAGAGAGTGAGGGACCCCTGGCTAGAGAGCTCTTCTGGGAGGGAGTTCCACAATTTGGCAGCCAGAGTGTAAAAAGCTCTACCTCCTCGGTACAATTAACATATTCTTATATGAGGACCGAAGCAGCCTGCTAGGAGCATATCGATGAACAATGGCCTTAATCCCCTCTGGGCCTGAGCCATAATAGGCATCATGATCAGGCACATTGTTTTGAAGAGGATCCTACGGTCCAAAGGTAGCCAGTGCAGCAGTTTAATGGAGGCTGTGACTGAATGAAATTTCGGTAGGTTCATCACCAGCCTGTCCGCAGCATTCTGCACCATCTGCAGACGTCGCACTAGGCCTTTATTAATGCCCAAATAAGGGCATTACAATAGTCCAATCTGGACGTTACCAAGGCAATAACAGCCTGCTTATGAGCATCAAAGGAGAGGAAATGGGAGATTTTTCTGAGGATCCTGATGATCCTGAAACATGTGGACACTGTCCTGCTAACCTGCAAGTTAAGGGAGAGTGAATTGTCCACAATGACCCCAAGGTTTTTTCCATGGGATACCGGGCAGGGACAGACACCGAGCGCGTCCGGCCACCAGTCACTAGACCAGATCTCATGTTTACTGCCAAAAATCAGGATCTCCGTCTCCTCACCATTCAATTTCAAAAAGTTTTCCACCATCCAAGAGGAGACTGCCTGCATACAGTTCCTGAAGTTGAGAGCGGAGTCCCTGATACTGTGAGAGATGGACACCATTATTTGGGTGTCGTCCGTATAGGACAACAACTCTTGTCCATAGGATCTCACAACTTTAGCAAGAGAGGCAACATAAATATTAATAAGTGTTGGTCTCAGGGAGGAGCCCTGAGGGACACCACACAACAGGGGTTTAGAGGCTGAGTCGAATTGGCCAAATTTCACCATCTGTGCACATTCACTAAGAAAGAAGGCAAGAAGCTCCAAGGCCGAGCCCCCGACCCCTATCTCTCGGAGGCGTTCCACCAGCCTCCGCGGGGACAGGGTATCAGTCCCAGTATAACATACAAATGCAGCAGTGAGAAATGTGACTAGTCAACCTTTGTAAAGGGGCCCGCCACTTCACAGCAACACAAGTCACATTTTTTAGTAACTTTTGATCCGTTTGAGCTTTAATCAATTTTTTTGTTAAAATTGTCAGATTATGCAGCAGATGATGTATTACATGGCAAGTATGGCAGAGCAATAATTATGTGGTAACATTTGCAAACTAGGATATTTTGCCATTCATGTTTGAACTGCTCTTGTGGAAAAAGGGAGAATTGCTGATGACAGAAACTGCATGACTCGGATACAAATGCTTACGTTTCAACTTTTAAGCGTATATATTTTTTTTAACTCACACTTCACTTCATCACACCACTGCACCACACCTGCTTCGCTGTAATCAGGCGTCGTAGCACAACCGGGCGGCATTCGGCCACCCGGTTGGGATCCCGATGATGAAGCATGACACCAACTAGGTTGGTGTGTGAGGGGTCTTTTAAAAGAATCTTTGGATTCCTTGGCACTGTAAATCAGCTACAGTGAGTCCAATCCCTACACAGGTCTGGGGACGTCCACATTGTTTACTTGATTCATACAGGGGATAGGGACGGTTCCCCCTCCTTTCCTCGCTCTCCTATTGTTTGATACTGGTCATAGAATGCTCAAAACCTCTCCCCGTGGCTCTCAACAATATCATAGAAGCCACCAAGGTGGACGAATCCTGCAACTTGCCATAGCTGCTGTCCAGTCTGGAAACCTAAAAGCACTGGTGAATAGGCTAGCGCAAAGGACATAGGCTTGTAGACAAGCTCTAACATCACTAAGTCATTTATGAGAAGAGCTGACAGTCACAGAAGAAGGGTGCCTGCTGAGAGAGCTGAGGCTGGTAGTCCCAAAACCCTTTACCCAGAGAGTAGTTGACCTAGCACACTGCTCCCACCACGGCATTATTAAGACAAAGAACCAGCTCTGCTTCAAAATCTGATTCCTTGGGCTTTACGATCTCTTGGAACAAGCGCCAGACACTGTGAATTCTGGCAAGTTGCAGGGGCTCCGAATTCCCCAGCCCCTATCATCAAAGAACACTTACCCGCAGTACCATGGCTCTGTGCTAGTGCATACTTTGGGTGCCTCCCAGATGGAAAATATATGCTGGTCGCATTGACGATTTTTCCAAGTACCCTGAAGTGATGGGATCGATGTCTGCAGGGAAAACCATACCAAAGCTGGAAAAAGTCATGGCCTGATCAAAGATTTTGAACAGACAATGGACGCTGTTTAATGGACAGGAGCTAGCAAATTACTTCCCAGTACAAGGAACCAAGCATCAAAAATCACTCTTCTTTTGCCTCCAGTCAACATGGAAGTTGAGAGGTTCATGCAGACCCTCACTAAGGTAATCCACAAGCTGACCCATAGTGCCTGGAGGGCGCCATTTATCCATTTCGGAGAGAGTACCACACTCACCATGAATGGGGTGGCACCCAGCATGTTATGCTGTGGCAGGAGGGTTGAGGTCATTATCCCCCCCCACAACCCTGTGTGGGCTACAAAACCCCTGCCATCCATCCAGGTATCACAATGCTGCCAAGAACAAATCGAAAAGTATCCCACAGGAGAAGAGCCAAGCCACTCCACCTGCAAGTGGGTAACCTGGTGTTGGTAAAGGACCTACTCCCCGGTGCCAAGTTCCAGCTCACGTTTGAACTACAGCTGTGGAGGTTCACTCACAAGTCACCATGGCGTCAGAGAGAAGGGGACCAGAGACAGTTACTTGGAATGTTTTATCTTTCAAGAAGTTTCACAGTTCACAAGGGAGGTGCCAGCCAGATGAGAATACCACCCCTGTTGGTGGCGCAAAGTAAGAATCCGAAGGCACAGGCGACAATAGAGAATTGGTGGGCAATGTTTCCGCTTTCTGAGTGGAGGATGCTAGAGATGGTCCGCATCAGGTCAGGCAGCCACAACTACCCCCCTAAATGAGGCAGATAAGTGGACCTCCAGAGTCCCTTTCTCATGCCAAGGGAATCGCAAACCAACCCCCCTAAAGACCCTCAGCAGGGTTACCTCGATATAACATCCGAACTAATTCTACCCCATCCCAGCAGTACAAGGACTTTATGATGGATTTGTGAGGGAGGCACTCCGAGCACTCGTGCAGATATTCCTTCTGTGGTTTTGTCTGTCTGTTGTGTTGATGTGCACTCATGTTTTATGTCCTGACGTTAATCATCCTCTATGTTTAGGGGGGATGCAATGTCTTACAAGGAGGAGTAGTCCGAGAGGGACATCCCTCTCCTGCCCCCACTCCCTCCCCAACCCCCCCACCCCAATCCGAGTCTACAAAATGTTAGTGCAATCGGGGGTCAGGTGACTTCCTCAAGAAAAGGTACTGCTGCTCCCATGATGGCAGACCCTGACTTCCTTAGTCACTGTGTCCGCGTCCCGTTGCTGCCTGCCGTGCAAGTTTCAGGCCTATTGCGAGGGCGCGCACTACTATTACCCCCCACCCCATTGCAAAAGTCTCTCCAAATCTGAGTGAACCCATTCTGGCAATAACAATTCAACAACTCGCCTAATTGCTGTTCCAAGAGTTTTATAATACAACCTAATGAGACCTTGTTCCAGGTGTACACCTTGAAGAGGAAAGCTTTTCAATAGTGGTGGCTATCTTTTAGGAATGTTCCCTTCCACTTGGTTTAAGAATGACAAAAGAGTAAACGGAGTTTACTCCCTATCAAACATCAGAGTTGCTGAAATTTTACTTTGCACAGTTAACCATATGTTACAAATCTTGTTGTCAAATGTTTCTGTGCAGAATGGTCCTACTTGACTGCTGCTGTATTTGATGAGAAGATGTTAAGTTACAGTTGAAGACCACCTCCAAATAAACACAACTTAACTGATATTTTTTACCAGCCGACTGATATGATTTTAAATTGAAACTATTTTTACTCCTGGCGAAAACCAGCACAATCCGTTTTTACAGATTAACTTTCACTAAATTGTTTTGGGAATATATAAGCAATACGTCCAAACCTTTTTGCAATCCTGTTGGGTTTAGACCTCATATGATGACATTGTTAGCATAAAGAAGGGTATGGATTTGGGCTGGATTTGTCCGATATTTTCTGAGATTATAAGAAAATCAGACAAATGTAAATAATAAATAAAAAAGCAGGCAGGAATGGCAATATGCATCTACTGTATTACTACCAGAAGAATTATATTTGTTTGTCCTTTGTATCCCTATTAACCAGGTGTCAGTATATAGTTCCATGATTTAGTCAGAGAAGACCTTCCAGGGTACCAAGTTTTATCAATTTGCACCATAGGGTTGGGCAGTCTGTTTTAACAAATGCTGTAGGTTAGTGGATGAAAATAGCCTATATCGGCATTCCTTTTTTATCTCATTCGTTTACTGACCAGATGTTTTTTCAGCCAACAGCATAAGCATAATTGAACTTCATACCACTCAAAGCATCCACATTTTGATGTCGCCCACTTTTTGTATGCTTAAATTTTTCAAATTTGATGGTGAGAATTAGTTGGCGTGTTTGATGGCATCTCAGGAAGGGACATCACACAACCTTTGACATCACAAGAAGTTATAGTGGCGAAATGAAGAAATGTTAGTGAAATAGAAGATCACCCAACTGTGGCATCCTGGTCAGATGTCTAGTTGTGGCGGAACTTCTGACATGTTGGTGATGTTGGAATGACTGAACTGTAGTGAGATTCTATAGTAGTAGTGTGCTAGTGGTGACTGAATCTTGTATTTCACTTTTGCTTTATTCATTGTAATGTGCCGCTTTATTAACTCTATTGTATCAGTATAGTTTTTCAATATGACAAGGAATGAACCTCATCGCTAAAAATGGAGATGTATTTATTAATGTCCATTATAGTCATATATTCATTTTGAATGGTGTTTATCTTTTCTGCCTCGCACAACCATTCCAAGATGACAACCATCTCTAGTATATCCGATTGTTATTCTTGCGTATGAGGGCACTTTTTCCATATGGAACCATGAGATTTCCTACTTATACAGTGGTCCCCATTGTAGCTTTTATTTTAGGGGGTGCAACAGTTCAGGTGAGCCCTGTTACCGCACGGCTCCGAGTGTATATGTAATGAATATTTTAGCAGGTGCAGGTCTTCGCATGAACTTGCAGCATCAAAGAAGGGCAATTTGACTCTCCGAGGTGAGTAGCGATTTGGGAATTTTACATTGATACAAGTTTGAGCAGTTTTAGAACTAGTTTATGGCTTTTTTTGATCTACTGTTATATTCTCTTTACAGGAACTTTAACAAATAATATTTCTTAACGGTACTCAGCAGCCATTGGAATAGTTGCCATTTTGGTCTTACATGATTTGAGAAGTGAATTAATCTTTGCCTTTATAATGGGTCACGGATCAGAAGAGTTGGTGATTTCTGTTTACACTGTATTTACATTGAATTATTCATGTTTGTTTAGAAGTCTTTAGTTGGGTGAATATTTATCAGCAGAGGAGTTTTATCAAGAGTGTGTGTTCATGATTATGCAGTAACAATCGAGCTAAGGTGAGTGATATATACATAATGGGCATGTATTTCTCACCTGTTCAAATTAGACATGTTAAACCGGAATGTCTCAATTTTGTAGGGGATTTTTATCTAATTAAAGACATCTCAGAGGGAAGTTTCCCATTTGATGTCAGTGCTCCTCAGTTTGTCGGAGAAGGTAAAGGCGTATAATATATATGGATCAGAATTGATATTGAGAAGGATGTTTCTTGTGGTTGTGTCCATTTCCCAGATTTAGATAATATATTTTTAAATCTTTATGTATTTTTGCATAAAGTGGGCAGTATACGACAGACAGGACTGTGAGGTACATTTTTGTTTATCTATGACCCTTTTGGACTGTTCTGTATGGCGGTTTTTAACCCACATGTTGTCTCCTATGAGCCAATGTTTTGGCCCGACAAGTTGTTTATACAGTTTGTTATACACTTTGAGGCTATACAGGGACATATAGCTTTAGGTTGGACCATGATGCTTTTTTAGCAAAAGGAATGTAATAATGTCTGTATTATGTTACTATTTATATGTAATGCGTTGTGTTTTGATTGTTTTTAGGCAAAAACATTAGATATTCCAATGTGTGCAATTGTACGTGCACATGAGTTTTAAATTGATTCCCAAAAATTGTTTAATGTCCTGAAAAGGGTGTTTTCAAACATATTAATCCACGGAAACACGTTGACTAGCACGAAGGCTCATTTCTGTTCACTTTTGTTTTTTAAATCAAAACACGTGTAGTCAACAACATACAATCTGTAATTGAAGGAGTCTGATCTATACATAGATTCAGTCTTGTGGATTTTAATGGAACCTACGTTGACATCATTTATGATATATAGTCATCATCTTTAATAAATAATATAGTTTTGCATGCTTGTAGCACATTTGAGTTTTTTGCACAGTTTGCACGTGGTCTGTAAAGTAATTTATTATAGTGCCTGGGGGAGTTGTAAGATTTTTTTCTGTCCATAACTGCCAGGAAAGACCTAGGAAATCATGGAAAAATAATTCCTCGGTGTGAGGATCATTAGTTGTTTGTTTTTGAAAAACAAAACATATGGTGGATTGCCATGAAAACCGACGTCATCTGCCCACCAAACTGTTTGTACCTTCAGAGGAACCAATGTGGATGAATTTCTAGAAACCTGAAAAGAGCAGCAGCATTTATCACCATTCTAAGGAGAGCTAGATGGACTGTAGGAAGGCCTGTTATGAGAGCATTTCCATAGTTCTGTCTAGATTCTATTTGTGCCTGTAGTATGGCCTGTAGATCCTGGTTTTGAAGGATTTTAATAAGTGGTTAGAGTTTATAGCATGCACTTTTAGCTATTGCAGAGATTTGTTTTTGTAGCTTAAAATTATTGTTTAGGACTATACCCAGGGATTCAGCATTGTTGACAATGGCTGTTTTATAGCCGAGAAAAGTACAGTACTTAATCCAAGATGAACAGGTTGGTTTATATGGGTGAGAGCAACAGAAACTCGGGTTTTGAAAAGTTTAGTTTTAGTTGATGATGTGACATTCTGATTTGGACATAAGAGTTTTTGAGAGCAGTAAAATGTTGTTACAGGCAATGACAGAGGTTTCTCTGAAAACTGACATAATATCCTTTGCTACCCTGACTGACAACCTACCTCCAGCCAGATCCTTATTCAGGCCCAGAGTCTGCTCAATTTTAATTATGTATGATTAAACCACTACTCTGTGGGCATGCAGGCTGTGGGAATGTTTTCATTAGTCTGGGCCAGTCATGGGTTACTGGGCCCATATCATGCGATTGAGAGCCGGTTACCACTGGTGTTACGGCGCTTACCTGTACTATTAGACCCAAAGCAAGCATTTGCCTCTCGGAGGAGCATGGGCTTACTCTGGGAGTTGGTGTGGGTTTGAAGACTCGAAACTCAGAAGCAAATAATAGTACATAAATTGTTGTCCAGTCTGTACTTTATCAAAAAGCACTTTATTGCAATATCCTACAGCTATAACTTATTATGCATAATAAACAGGCATTTCATGTTAATAATTTAAAAAGTGCCCATGGGGATCACATGGATAGTCTTAAACGTAAAATGTCTTGCTTCATAGCTATTTGAGGGAGGAACTCGGTGATATTTTGTGGGAGAACCAATCCTTTTGTTTAGCGCACACACTCGCAGGTTAATAACAGTCTCTTTGGCAAGCAATTCCTGCTATAATTGCCATCATCAGGAGCAAGCGTGATCTGAGTGGTGTGCAGTGCACGGTCTGCTGTGCATTGAAGCTCCACTCTGGCGAGCACCCACAACCTTCCAGCGAGTAACAGTAGTGCCAGCATTTGCTGGAAGTGTGTGATGGAGCTCACTGTTGCAGGGAACTTGCTGCTTCAGTCTTCCTTAGGCCCAATTGCATCCCTCGCAAACAAACTGGTACTCATCCCTGGTTAGAGCAGAGGCCTGCCTCAAGCTTCACTTGATCTTTCCTTTGCACTTGTAGATTCTTGAGAGTCCAACTGCTTTGTGCATCACAGCTTTTTTTAAGAGTTTTAGTTCTTGGTGCTACTTTTCTTACTGGCACTTGCCTTTAGTTGAGTTCCAAGACACCCTCAATCACAGGGGATAGCTGAAAGCTCTGCTGGGAAGACACTTCTGGGTCCTATACTATACCCCTCGTCTGTATCTTGGCTTGGGGTGTAGCCTATGTCGCAGTCTTGCCAAGTTGCCATGACTGAGCCCTTGCTTCTCCTGAGGCGTGTCTTCTTTGTGCAAGAGTACCTCTAATTCTACTCCTGGCATACAATCGAAAGGACGAGAGATGCCATTAGGCCCTCCATCTTGCAGGCGACTAATAAAAATGCCTGCTATGCATTCTAAAATCTGTATTGTTTCCTCCACGCTGTCTCTCCTTTACAGCACAGCAAGGTGACAGTTAGTCACACTTGTGTAAAAAGGGCACACATGATGTGCCACTCTGAACTTGGCGCCATACCCTAGGTTTCATTTCTTGTCAAAACATTCCTCAGCACAGGCATGATCAGCATGTGTACTAATGTGGGGGTCAAAAGGCTACATGCTCTGAAATGGGTCCTTTCTCTGACCCAACCCAGGCAGGCATATGTCCAATTTTCTTTAGTGTCATGTATTGTGTGACATTCGTCATGCCTGCACCTAGTGTCCTTAAAAATAAAATCCCATGCAGCTTCTTTTGTATTTATTCAGCCTAATTTCACTAGCAGCTATTCTTATTTTGCATAAATGGTTTTGATTTAATGTACATAAAATAACGCCAGGGTCGGACTGGGACAGAAAATAGGCCCAGGCACCAAAATGAAAGTTGTCCCCATTAGTGAATAAAAGTGACTCCCATTGCTAAAAGAGTTGCCCATGTTTGCAAATTAGGGCAGTTGTAAACTTGTAAAGATACACTATATAAGTGTTATGAAAGGTATGGAAGCCTACGTGGATTTGAACATGCTGCAGGCAAGTTTTTTCAATATTAGGAAAATCAACACTAAAAACCGGCTCTGCAGACGATAAACCAGGCCCATAAGCTGCCAGAAAACCGGGTCACACACTCACTTGTCACACCGGCCCATAAGGCACAGCTTGATTGCCCTGTGGGCCAGTCCGACCATGATTAACACACCCTCCATACAGCTTTTAATTTGTGCATATATTAACAATGAATAACGTTTTGAAAGTCTGGGCTAATGACGCAATTTTAACCTATTGTATGGAATTAAGGAGCATGAGCGCAATCTCTTTGACATACAATCTGAAGGATAATAGAAATAACGGACCATACATAAGATGACAACAACGTGGTTTATTGAGCATTAGGGAAAGTGATTACAGTAGATAACATAATTGCTAATGTGCCACCCTGTATGTAGTTCAAGAATGAGGTGCCACTAATGACACTGAAGCAGGTTCTGTCTGGGATTACTGCACGCTATTTCTTTAAGTGCTCCCTAAGTACCTTCTTAGGTCGAGCCTAGGCAGCGCAAGCTCTGTCTCTTCCAGACATGCTGTAGCCACTCTATAGGCTTACAGCCTGCCCATTGCCTTTTTATTCATCCCTTTGATTGTCCTTCAAAAATACTTGCTTGCTAGTGGTTAATCCTTCTTCGTTGTCCCTTCTTATTAGGTCTCGCTTAGGCAGTGCTTGCACTGTCTCGTTGAGACATGCAGTATATACTATAGTAGGGAAGCTTTGTTTAAGCCCTGCCCACTTTCTGTCCATTGGCTCACATCCTAAATGCTGCATTCTGATTTGGTTTTTGGCTTGGTTGTCCCTCCCAATGACATCACTTGTGTCCTTCCATGGCTATCAGCCCCTTTACTGCAGACTACTTTCTTCCCGTCTTTCCCCCTGTAGTCGTGACTTCTTGGCGTCCCCCGCCCCCCTCTAGGCACTACCGGTTGTGCTCCTGCCACTACGGGCCCAGCCTTTGCCTTGTTACATCCTGCTGACTGTTTATTTTGGGTCTTGTATTTCCATATTTTGATCTGCTCTGCAGAGCACATGGTTCCGTCGATCCAATGGCCTTGAGCCAAGGCGTGGCTAGGTAGACATCCCCTACTGTTCGTGTGCGTATGAGTCTTTTCACAAATATGCAAAATAAAAAGCTACCTCTTCCAATGATAGCGCAGGAGGGCAGGAAGTATTCACCGTAGCTGCGTACATTCTGTAATCAACTGATGTCCTTCTGTGGGAACGAACGTGTTTTAGACGTTTTGCAGAAGCATTGGTCTCGTTATTTGTGTGGGGCCGGGCCTTGAACATTAAGAGCAGCTCTAAAAACACACAGGTAATGTGGCTGCCCGTGGCCCCCTTAGTGCCACTTAGGCACACCATCACCCCTCTAGTGTGGGGACCCGGGGAGCCAGGCACGCGAGCTGCATTATTTCCGGCGCACAGAGTGTTGGGGAAGGTACTTATATCTTCTCCAGCCTTTCTGGCGCCCTCTTTGCGCGGAAATGCCGTCTCTTTGGAGGCCAGCAGCAGAAGAATTTGGGACGCATCATTGTCTTGTCCGGAGGCAGCATGCCGCGTAGTCAGGGTGAGTTTAGCCCCACACCAGCCTCCCTGGCACAATTCATTCACTTATGTTTTGTGGCATTTCCCGATCAGCCTACTTGCCTTGAGAAGAGAGTGGAGGCGACCTGACACCCTCAGATAACCACGTGGCACTTGTCATGACGATGACAGAGCTGTTAGTGGTGACAGTAGCAGGGGTAAGGTGGATGTGCTGTCTTGCGAGGGAGCCGCGTGCACCGTGAGGCAGGTCGCGCTTGCTGGTTATTGAGACTTGGACCTCCCCACAGTCAAGCGCGTTGGTGTATTTTTGGCCTGGCCTCCGTCTAGGAGAGAATAAGCTTCAGCGCCCTTTGTGCCGGGGACAGACGAGAGGCTGCAAGTTGCTTTGGACGAAAGACGCACACTTGCAAGCTGGACTTGAAAGCTTGTGCACAGGCAGCACACAAAACACCTGGAAATACGCTGTGGGTGATGCCCATACTCGCTACCAGTGAGCGCTGGGGGGCAGGGTTGTTCCGATAACTAATAACAAGGATAGGCATGTTCCTAAGGCAATAGCGCCGCAGGGCCAACGGTAATGCGGGCCTCAGCAATAGACATTCTTTTTCAGGATAGTGGAAATTGTTGTAACCGGCCAAAAGGTAACGTAGAGGCGCGGTGTCTGATATGCAAATAATAGAGTATACGTGGGGGCAAGCCCATCAGGAGTATTTGGGAACTTTTGTCATTGGGTTGCTACTTCATTTGATCAGCTATCGCGGGCAAGGGAACTTTCGGGGCAAAACTGTTACCCTAGGGGGCTAATGGTTTAATTGGATGCCAGTTTCCTTAAGGGTCACAGCTGCTAACCGGGAGCCTGGCTCCAGTCTCTCCCTTGGATAAACATCCTGTGAAGCTGGGCGGATCACCTCTTCTAAAAAACAAAACGTACAAAATATATATATTTATATATGGAATGTCAAGGAGAGAAAAGCACCAGATCTCACAGGAGGTATAGGTGGCTCACGGGCCTAACTGCCCCTTTTAGAATGAGGGACCAGGTTCGAGTCCCAGCGCCCGATCGCGACTCTTTTATCCTGAGCATTTCAACTAATGGGTCCCTGGGCTGAGTCCGTAATTATATATTTTAGCCTTCAATCTCCCTCCCGCTGGGGTTTGGGTCCTGTGGATGGACACTTTGGTTTGTCATAGAAAGTCAATGCAACACAAGTTTTTTTTTATGCTGCGACGTCAGGGGAGGTTAATTGGGTTCATTAACTTCACTGTGCCAGCCACAATGTTACAGCAGTAGATTAAGAAAAATGTGGTCAGTCTGATTTCTGTCTGAATGTTGCTATGGTAAGGATGGGTCTGTTGACCAATGTGGGGTCAATTAAAAGCTGGTCACTTCAATATGCGGAATGCTAAATGATTTCATGGCTACTTGCATCTACCGGAGCAAACACGGCCAAGACTTGCACAACGTATAACAATGCATTCCAAGGATTATGTAGGCAGTGAGTATATAATTACTGATCAATGACGTGGCACGGAGCTCCTCTTTCCAGGGCAGAATAGGTAGAGCAGGGTACTCGGAGACCGGGTAACAAAGGTCGACTCCCGGCGTCGACGGTACAAAGTGATTGATCCCTGGCAGGTCTTAAAATCCCTCGGGAATAAATAAATGAAATATATTCAGCAAAACAATAAAAAAAATCCCAATGCCTCGAAAGGTTATCTTTTCGAGACATTCCACAGCCTGATGTTCAGGTTAAGAACAGAGTGGCAGCAACCAGACCTGAGGGAAGCCTTGCTACTGTCAAGTAATGAACCAGATAGGGTGCAGTTACCACTTAGCCCATGATCCTGTGCATGCTGCAACACATTTGCGTTTGGATGGTTACGCCTGGATCCGCAGCGTGGCGCATTTCCGCTAATGGCGATGCATTCACTGAGGCAGTACAGGCCATGGTTTTTTTGTTTTTTTTAACGCAGATTTATAAAGTGCGAACTCGACCCGAAGGTATTGGAGCGCTATACGAGCACCGGTTACGTTACACAAGGACACATTCAGGCACGTGGAGATTAAGTGATTTGCCCATAATCACAGGATGTGGACGGGACCCAGAGTCTCGAACCTTGGTTTCCTGCACCAAAGTTGGACTCTAGCCGGCAGACAACATCCTCTCTTAAATGGCTGGTGAACCCCGAGGTGAGCGCAGTCATTGAGCACCCCTTTAACCTACTCAAGTACAATGGTGACAGGCAACACCACGAAGAACAATGCAGTGGCATACAATTTGCAAGGCCTTCGGACATTGTAATTCTACTTTCCGTTGGTATGCAGGATACCTGGCGGAACTGTTTCCAGTGCCACTGCAGCACCGTGAGGGTCACACAAGGAACGGGCGAGCGAAAAATGTGAAGGGCAGCTGAATCTAGGGAAACTGCTTTTGTAGTTAGCAAACGAGTCCTCTGCAATTTGTTTACACTTCTAGCTTCATAAAACGTTAATGCAAAGCAGAAGAGCTTCTGTTTCAATAGCTCATGGGTCCGGGCGATTCCAAGTCAACATACTTGGAGTTTTAAATATTTCTGATGAATATAACGCCTATTGAATAGGTTCTTTTAATAACACATAACCGCTGTGTTTTTTCTTTGTGCGAATAAATGAAATTCCACTGGCCATTAAAAGGTCTTGGACACCGCTTCTTTGGTGCGGGCAGAGACGCTGTCGCTCAAGTACTGTAGTCTGGTATTTAAGCTACTCGACAAGCCTAAATGGTGCGTGATCACATGGTAGTCTGATTTCCAATGCTTGTTTTTATTTTCAGTCCTTAGTTTCATTCCAAAAGACTAGGAGGTGCACGCAGCTACCACAGGCCCCATTCTAGGCCTTTTCCGTTGTGTTTTCAGAGTTGACCTGTGCATTTTCCCCTCTCCCTGTTTTTACAGGGATGCTTTTTAGGTCTCGCTGAGCCCAGCGCATGCGCTGGCTCGGAGAGACATTTTGTAAGGGACTTTTCAAAGTGCTACCGCTGACATAGAGCTACAGTGCAAGAGGCGTGCACGCGCGCAAAGCAGCCATATGGCTTTACGTCACTCTCCCTCATAGCCTCCTCTCCGCCCCCTTCCCTGCTGCTATTTCACACCAGCAATAGGCCGTTCAGTACACAATATTCCAGATCGAAACGTCAGCGTCCAGGTCGCAACCGCGGGATTCCCAGCCACAGTCCAGTGCTCGTGCACTACTCTTGTAGGTTGTTTGGTGATTGGGGCCCATGCGCGTGGTGCACCCATGTTTTCATGATTCACATTTGTGTTCCGTGAAAGCTGCGCCGCTTGTCTTTCTCTTGTTCAAATACAACCACTGGGCGGCGGTAGAGAGACAACTTTGGATTTTCTTCAGCCAAAAACACTTGTTTCATAGATAAAGCTGAAAGAGCATATTTAACCCGTGGCTTCAGCAGAGCATTACTATACATGTGAGCTACTATGTTGTACCGGTGTTATTAAATATCGAAATGGAGCGAACGGCTGAGCATAACTACATATGTATACTACCCACAAAGTGCCTGCCTGGTGGGTTACTGGAAGAACAAGTCTTCGTAAAATGCCTACTCTTGCCCCTCCCTGGCAACAGAGGCAAGTCTGAACATCCAGCTTGCCTTTTGGTGCAAGGGAGATGGCCAGCATAGCAAGTTTGCAGGGGTGCAGGATGCAGTGGCATAGCAGAAGCAATGGATTCCACTGCTCTTGGAATCCCAGCAAAGAAAATCGTGTTGGTGCACGCTGAAGCTATCATAAACAGCCTCTCCTGACAGGTTCCTCCTTTGGAAAGATGCTAACTTGCTGACCTGCTTCCAGCAGGCCTTCCAAGAACCTCTAGTGACCAGACTGCAGCAGCTGCTCAGGAGTCTTTCTAGTTTTAAATGGGATGGTGCCACTTCCCATCAGGGCTACTATACACCTTGACTACTGCAACTTTATTGGGCTTGTGGCAACCTTTTCCAGTTCTTTTGGGGCCATCTTCGCCTTGTTTTTATATTGAAACCATGCTTGAGGGAGAGAACCACTCCGGAATCGGTGCAAGGATTTTTGGCGCTCCTGGCAAAATATTATTTTGCAGTGGAAGCTTTCCGCATTTAACTAGAAACTGCGTCTATCTGGGCTTTCTTTGTTATTTGATACCATCTAGTGTTGGTGTCCTAATAATCCACACGTACCACACGTTTAGGTCTCCCTAACCCTCTCTGCCTCTTATGCATCTCGGTACTCTCATGAACAATGTAGGACTCCACTGTTTAACTGACTAAAATTTGGGGCATTATCAAATCTCGTCACCGTGTCTTTTATCCACCAGTCCAGCCATGGCCCATCAGGATTATAGCTGAACTCTGTGGCTTTGAAGTTAGGCAAAATTTGTTTCCCCCTTTTCAAATTCGAGATATTTCTAATTGGTTAAATTTCACTACTTACGAAGCGAGTAGTCGCTGGCCTTTATTGGTTAATTCAAATTGTTCATGTCTTTATCTTTGTGTGTAATTTAGTGAGGTGCTGGAACTAAAAGTAGGAATGAACTAAAAGTAGGAATTAACTGAATGTCTCCAAAACCTGTTTAAATCGATCAGGGTGGCTCATTGACTTACATGTTTGCGCCAATATTTACTCTGATCGGCAGGTCTGACTAACGCAGACTTCCATCCTTCCGAGCACTTAAGTAGCCAGAAAAACATAAATGCTCCTCACTTGGACACACATCCTGTATAACTGCGAGCGAGGCCGTTCCTCCCTAAAAGGGCTATCCTTCCATATTTTCTATCATTTCTCTCTTTTCATCTCTCTTCCCCCTTGCCTTGTCTGCTATCTCATTTTGTCTCTTCCCTCTTCCATTTACACCCCTTCCATCCTCCTTGTCTTACCCTCCGTTTCTTTTCATCTTTCACCTGTCTGCCTCCTTCATATTTACTAGTACCCCTTCTCTCATCTCCCCCTGAATGTTTTGCCCAATTTCTCACTTCCAATCACACATTTGTCTCTCCTCATCTCTCATCCATCTTTCTATTCCATTTTTCTCTCTTCCCCTTTCTCCCTTGTAACGCCTCTTGCTATTTGTCTTCCTCTCCATCACACCCCTCCATTTAGACCGTTTTTTTCCTCTCATCCCGCTGCTTTCCTCTTCTCTCCCTTCCTTCTGGACAATTGAAATAACAATAAATGTGTTTATGCCAGAGAGGTACCCCTGATTTGTGACATTGGACTGCAAAGTAATGCTGTTGGTTAAATAAAAGCCAATTAGACAAAATATTGACATGTTTGGTATTTTTCCTCCATAAAGGGGAAGAGTAATATAAATAGGAAATATGAACAAGCATTGGCATAGCCAATAGGTCTCGCCTTTGGGACCTTATAAGTGTTTTGCCATGCAACAGTTGATGTTGTTGCACCAAGGATATTGTGCTGCATAACTAAATACTTATAAGGTCCCAAAAGCGAGACCTATTGGCTATGCCAATGCTTGGTAAAATCTGGGTTGTGGGCAAGGAGTGTGGGAGGAAGAGTGGGGGAAGGAGAGCTTCTCAGGTCCTTTGATAAACAGAAGGCTCTGCAGTCATTAATAGGAGCCCCCGGGCGGGGGTCCGACAGAACTGGCCCACATAGCGCCTCTCACAGCCCAAACATCAGGGCTGCAAACATCAGTAAACTGACAATAAAACGGCAGTTACTTCACCGGCTCTTTACTAAATAAACACCGCCTGCGCTGTACCCGTCTGCCCTGCAGAAATGTGTACAAGGCTCTAATTATTAAGCAAACCGTGTCAACCACAGACTCGGGAGCCATGAGTAGCGCACACATTCCAGCAGCCCGGCTTGGTGAGGAAGCCCCGACCCTCCTAGTCTACACTTCCGTTCCTCATCCTAGTTTACTCCGGTCTCTGACCACTACTAAATCATCACTGTACACCCTCCTCTACTGCAGTTTCTGTCCTGTTCAGTGCATCCGTTCTGCAGGGCCTCACCTTTAACACTTTCCACCTAGCTGCCTTCTTTTGTTTATGCCCTAATTTGCTGCGTTTTCTGCCAAGATTCCCCTCCAAGAACCCTCTTTTAGTCTGGGTCGTAATACCTCTGCTTCCCCAAGTCTTGTATTTTCAGTGATATGGCCACCCAAGGCCCTGCTTTTATATTAAAAACAGAGCTTTGGACTATACCATTCCCCGCTGAAAGGCAATATTTCTCTCCATGTGTTCCCATACCTGGCGCGTCACGCAGTTTGGTACTTAGTTTTCCTCCACGTTAAAGAACAGTAGATGTTTCAGCACCCAGGCTAATTAATGTGCTGTATAGCTAAATATATATAAGGTCCCAAAGGCGAGACCGATGCATTGCAAATGCTTGTTGTGTTTTGTTTCCTCCCACGGAGCACTGCCCAAATACTCTTTACGCTTCTGTGTTTATGTGTTCGTTTTGGGGGACTATTTGTTTCCTTGTTTCCTGCTCATGTTTGCTGTTACCGTTTTTTTTGTGTTCGTCCTTTGTCGTAAAGCCAGCATGTGCTTGTTTTGCATTGCTCTTTGTCACTCCATGGCCAGCCAGTTCAATCCCGGAGGCTCACAGAAAATAGCAAGCGTTGTCTATCATGTATGGGTGATACGTGTGAACACTTTTGATGGATGTTGTCTTATCACAATTTTATTTAGAGCTATTTTAGGAAATGGAAATGTTTAGGTAAGGGTAGGGACTTTGCCGAGGTTTATAATACGATTGCTTTGGTGTGCTTTTCATGTGAATTTATTAGGCTCTCCAGTGGTGTTAATTTCCAAAGAAACTGTTAATTGATGGCGAAGTGCTATGCCCATAGATGCCCTCAGGAGATGACTTTGTTTTATTTTCCTAGCGCTATTAGGCGTTCAGTAGACTTTTCTGTGTTCTGTTTCTCATCGCGGGGCAAGTAACCAAGACATTTATAAGGAATTCAGACAGCAAAGACCTGCTGTATAGGGCAAAATTGTGGAACTTTTCTTCTGATTTGTGCTAATGGTGCCAACCACAGGTTGCCCGCTAACATAATCATGTATCTTAGCTCAAAAAGCAATCTTATTTTTTTTTTTTTTAAAACCTTTATTCGTATAATTCAGATACACTGCTATTCAGCCGACAACCCGGAGGTTCGGCAGCTCCTCAATCGACACGTGCAGTCATCTACAGCTCTCATACAGGATAAAAACAAAGGTTCCAATTTTTAAAAATGAACACAACAAGCAAGGCAATATACATCATAAGTTCGCGTCAGCTCCTAGCGAGGGGGCGGCCCCATTTCCAACATCAGTTCAAGCCACCGATTGAGAGGAGGAGGGAGAAGCAGAGGCGCTAACATTCTAGCAGAGGTGCATCAGAAATACCCAAGTCGGACGCGAGGCTAGGGGGAAAGTTGCTCCTCTAGTGGTTCAGTGGCAGGAGGCAAACATATGTACCCCCTATACTGGTTCCAACCTCCCCATACCTTATGCCATTTCTTGGGCCTCCCCCGCGCACTATACACCGTTTTCTCCCGGAACATGCACCAGTCCATGTTGTCCTTCCAAGCATCCAGGGTGGGAGGGCTAGGGGATCCCCACAATCTTGCAATATCTCGCTTAGCCACCATATTACCTAGGGTCACCCATTGAGTCTGCGCCGCGTCGTAGTCTGTAGGACCCCACACATTCAAGAGACAGCGCCGCGCCTCTGGGTGCAATACAATGCCCGTGACCTCCTGCATAACAACGTGAATCCGCTTCCATAGTTCCGCAATCACACCACACTCCCATATAATGTGCAGAAAGGTGCCCACCGCAGCCCCTCTTACACAGCCCGTCCTCGGAAAAACCCATATGGACCAATCGGGGCCCAGTGACATAGACTCTGTGGAGTATCTTAAGCTGGACAAGCCGCAACCTGGCGGGGATTGCGACCTCCTTAGGAGAGGAGACCGCGTACTGCCAATCCTCATCGTCCAGCTCAAGGCCGTCTCTAGTCCACTGGTCCCGCACCCCCAGGAGGAGATCGGTCCGAACGTTCACAAGCTTTTTGTAAATTAGGGAGATTGTGCTCTCCGGCATATGGCCGTCCAGGATCCGGTCCTCCAATGGAGAGGACTCAGGCACCTTTTCCCCCTGAACGAGGACCGACTGCAGCGCATGGCGCACCTGCGCATACCGGAAGTATTCCGTGCCCTCAAGCGCGTATTCCGACCGCAGCTCATCGAACGACTTAATCCGCCCCTTGGTCAGCATGTCCCCAACCCTGGAGATGCCAATCAGATCCCATTTGTCGAATCCCTTAGAGTGCCAGAGGTTCCCCAACATGTCCGAGTCATACAACGGAGTGGCGAGGGTGAGCCTATCCTTCCATCCCAGGGAGTTCGTGACTGTCTTCCACACGTGCACCGCCACCCCGGTCGGCCCTGTGAGGGACCCAGCCGGTGGCTTCGAATAAAGTGCTCTATAATAGCCACCACCCCGCAGCAACCACCGGTCCATAGCAAAGCCAGGGCCAAGCGCCGGACCGTAGACTCCATGATTGATCGCGCTCAGTTGGGAGGCCCAATAGTATCTCCGGATGTCGGGAAGCGCGATACCCCCGTCGTACCAAGGGAGAGTTAATTTTGCTATCGCTATACGCGGGCGGCCGTCCCACAGCAGCGAACGCTGCAGACTCTCAACCTCCCGAAAGTAGCTGGCCGGAACCAGCTCCTGGGTGTTCTGCAGGACATAGAGAAAACGGGGAAGAGACATCATTTTGAATAGCACCGCACGGCCAAGGAGGGAAAGCGGCAGCCGCCGCCAGCCCGCCACGTCCCGCCGCAGGCGCGCCAACGGAGGGAGCAGGTTCCTCTCATACCGCACCGTTGGGTCGGCAGAGATATAAATCCCAAGATACAGGAAACCCTCCCGGGCAATCTGGATCGGGCAATTCCGCGGGGGAACCGGGACGTCCCCACACAGGGCATACAGATATGACTTACCCCAATTAATGGTTAGCCCCGAGTTCCTCCCGAAGGAAGTCAATATGTCGCAAACAACTATAAGGGACTTCCGGGGTGAAGTAAGATAGAGCAGAATATCGTCGGCATAGAGGGAAATGCGGTCTTCGTGATCAGGGGACCATCGAATCCCCCTCACGTCTGGGTGCCATCGTATCCAGGCCGCCAGCGGCTCAAGGGCGAGAGCGAACAACAGCGGCGATAGAGGACAACCCTGCCTGGTACCCCTCCCCAGATCGAAGGGACGGGACGCCCTACCGTTAACTACGACTTTGGCGAGAGGTCCTTCGTATACTAGCCTTACCCAGCCCACAAATCCGGGCCCGAAGCCGAATTTCGCAAGCGCAGCCCACAGGTATGCCCACTCCACCGTGTCAAATGCCATCGTTGCGTCGAGCGCAGCCACCATGGCCGGCTCCCGCATCGTCCCCACCCTTGCGATCACTCCATGGATGCGCCTAAGATTCAACGCGGTATTACGATGCGGGATGAAGCCAGATTGGTCAGGGTGGATCAGATCCCCGACCACCCTGACCAGCCGGCTTGCGAGGATTTTGGCAAGGATCTTCGGCTCAGCATTAAGGAGCGAGATCGGCCTGTATGAGCTGCACCGGTTCCTGGGCTTGCCATCTTTATGGATGACCACGATCGTTGCCAGGCGCTGGTCAAGTGGGAGGCAGCCCATCTCCCGCGCCTCCACAAACATAGCCCGCAAATGCGGAGCGACCGGTCGGAGTTTGTAAAGCTCAATTGGCAGGCCATTCGGACCCGAGGCCTTGCCCGGGCGCAAAAGAGCGGATAGCCCCCGCAATCTCGTCGACTGTGATGTCACCATCAAGATCGTCTCTGTCTATGTCGGAGAGGCAAGGCAGGGCAAGATCGCGCAGGAGCTCACATGAATCCTCCACTGGCCTGTCAGACACGGAGGTATAGACCGTGTGGAAGTAATCCGCAAAGCACTGGACTATGCCGTCCGGCTCCGTGACCATGACACCATCCTCCGTCACAAGGTCCGGCACAACACGATTGGCCCGCTCCTTTTTATCTAGCCACGCGATCAATTTCCCGGCCTTGTCCCCGACGTCGTACAGACGGCCCCGCTGTTCCCTACTCAGGGCTTTGGCCGCATCCGTCACGAGGGCCCTGTACTCCGATTGTTTAAGGCTCAACTTGTGCAGCGCCTCCGACGTGACCTCCCCTTCCAGAGCCAACTCTAGATCCGCGATCTCCGCCTCAAGCTGGGCGACCTCCGCGTCTCTACGACGCTTGGCCGCTGTTATCAAGGAGAGGGCCTCACCCCTAATCACTGTTTTGAACGCTTCCCACAAGGACACCGCCGATGTGACCGAACCAAGGTTTTCTTGAAAGTAACGGTCGACCGCCTTCAATACCGCACTACGAGTCGCAGGGTCCCTGAAGTACCACGGGTTAATTGGGGCCACCCTATCACCCACTCCTCTGCCAACATCCATACAGATTCACACCGGGGAATGGTCAGAAATACCTCGTGCCATGTGCCTGGCCTCAGAGACGAAGGAGGCGTGTGCAGCTAGGGTAAGGACATAATCAATTCTAGAGAGACTGCCATGCGCCCCTGAGTGGAAAGTATATTGTCGTTGTGTGGGATGCAACAGTCGCCAACAGTCAACCAGCCCAAGGGTATCTATAAAATCAGGAAGCCACTCAAAAAGCAATCTTAATACGTTGCTGGAATATAAAGGGCTCTGCTGCGCCGATCTTCTAATGCATTACTTCGATTCGCTTCAATTTTTTGGCAGAATGTGTGCTAATAGCTGGGTGTTAGTGTTCATTTTGTTATTGGGTCGTGTTTCTGCCTTCCACTGAAATATGCTTGTTTACTTTTTTGTTGCTATTTTAAATTGCATTTCTTTTGTGATTGTAAAATTGTCCCAATACGTCCGGTTTACTTGTTTACTTCGCTTTGCGATGGAAGATGGTCATGATGTGCCTGGAGCACACAGCCCCAATAAATGCTGTGAGTGTATGTTCTCAAATGCCAACTGTGGTTTCAGTATTAACTATTATCTCAGACTTTAAATTGGCAGGGATAATGGGTGTTCAGCTCCACTTTCACTGTAGTATTGTGTATGCGTACATGCTGGTTCGATTGCAAAGTATTGCAGGGATCTTACAAATGAGGGGAGCAACAATTTGTGGACATGATCCTGTCTCCCTTTTTGGGGTACAGATGATCATTTTGGCAGAGGCCAGCTTGAGGCAGCATAAGAAGGTCATCTTCCTTCTGTGACTTAGTTTGTTGCTACATCCACTCCCTGCCCCCGACCCCACCCAAAACCCCTTCTGGCCATGTTGCGAAGTCCCTCCCATCCCCTTGTTGTCCCTCTTGTTTACATTTTTATTAGCACAAACTCTATGAAACAGGGTTAGATTCATACAAGTAGATAGATGTAGAAGTCGTTTATTTATCATCCAGCCACCCGTTACACGGAGCGTCCAGCCATACCGCCGTCCGGATCATCATAACAGTCTTCCCCGAACCCTGCGGCGGCGGCACTCCATACTAGAGCTCAGAGGGCATTCAAAGATATACATATAGCCGATAGCATTGCAGAACCAATATCACGCTCTGGTCGCGAGAGGGACGCCACCAGCGCGTGAGATAGTCCGACCATCACAACACCTTCCCCCTTAAAAGAAAACAAAAAGAAAAACTAATCGAAAGCAAATACAAGGGTTACAAATAACAAGGTAATGCAACAAACAAAAGTAATGATGAACAGAATTAATATCTGATGTAATCCTCAAACCTTTTTGGGACATGTATAACGTGGCCCCTGGAAGAACTAGCGCTCCCTTTAGTATTTGCAGGTAAAGATGAAGAGCCAGACGCTAACTGGCTGCCACTCGCCACCTGAGAAGAGTGAACCATATTGTAGGGACCGGCAGTACCCCCAGAAACCAACCAGTGACCCCAATCGAGATCATCATCACAATTCCTTTGTCTCCCTTGTAATATCCTAACTTGATCAGGAGAAACTTTAACAAGTTGTCTTTTGTTCCACCGTCCCCTATTTTGAACAAAAGCAGCTCCTTTGCTGACTTTGAATACCTGTTCTGGAAACGAGAACTTTGACTCCCCTTTTTTAACCATGGTAGGTGTTTTAATAAGGAACCAGTCTCCAACCATCACGTCCTCACCATTCAAACGGCATTTTCTGTCAAAACTCTCTTTCATAAGTAACTGCTTGGCATGCACTCTATGACAAACGTCTTCGAAATTGACTCTAGATTTGGGCGACCTATCCTTTAACCAAGTTGGACACAACGTTGTTTTGGCCTCCCTACCCCTCAACAAAGTAAAAGGTGGTATTCCAGTCGTGCAGTGAGGCGATGTGTTATAACTCCAAACCTTTTGAACCATGAATTCCCCAACATCCAATCCTGAAGCTAGAGCAGTTTGGATACCTTCTTTCACTACTTTATTACCTCGTTCAACTAATCCGTTTGAAGTGGGAGAATATAGGGCCACTTTAAGGTGTTTTATGTCTAGCTCGTTGAGAAATTTACACATTCTATCAGAAACAAAATGTGTGCCGTTATCAGTTACGATAGTCTTGGCAGAACCTTCTAACGAAAATATTTTTCTTAAAAATTAAATTGTAGAAACAGTATCAGGGGACCGAACAAAACAGTGGTACATCCATTTAGAAAAATAATCGACTGCTAGTATAACATATTTCTTTTCATGGTCTAAGATAGAATAAGGGCCAGAAAAATCCAATCCTAATTTTTCCCATGGGCCTTTCGGAAACTCTGTAGGATGCAAAGGTTTTTTAAATGTCCGCCAATGCTTGTCCGACAGAAGACATTCCGGGCAACTATCAATGACACTCTTGACTTGTGAGTCCAAAGAAGGCCACCAATAGTGAAGCTTAATTTTCATTATAGTCTTAGTGGACCCTAGGTGTCCAATGTGTGCCTTGTTGATGATTAAAGGCTGCACCCCTGCCGGTGGGACAAACTTATCCCCCGACGAACAATACCATTCTCCACGTATAGTTCGTTTGATACTTGTGCGAAAACGCGCAAATCACCATTCATACACCAAGATTCAGGCCAAACCTGAGTTGAGTACTCGATCACCTTTTTCAAAATGGCATCCTTCTCACAAGCTGCTTTCCAATCATTCTCAGTTAATACAGAATCATATTCATGAACTGCGTCAATTACCGCCACACATTCAATATCCTCCAATGCGAAATCCTCCTCATCGTCCTTGTCCATAAGCAACCTAGGCAAACAATCCGCCCTGAAATTCCTCCCACCTTGTATGTGTTTAACCACAAAGTTATACTCTTGTAGCTTAGATACCAGTCTCATCAATCTTGCAGACATATTAGTAGAGTTAACTTTATTGAAAATATTTACCAAGGGTTTATTGTCAGTTATTAATTCAAATTTGCGCCCCAGATGTACCTTTAAAATTTCTGAACAGCCCATGCGCACGCTAAAGCTTCATGCTCGATCGTGCTGTATTGCTGTTCGAAATGTTTAAGAGCTCTAGAAGCGAATGCCACAGTGAGCTCACGTCCATCCACCCTTTGGCTGAGAATCGCACCAAGACCAAGCACGCTTGCATCTACAGTAATCATGGACATACAGTCATCCCTAAACGCATGAAGTGCTTGAGCTGAAACAATCAATTTTTTTACATTCTTAAAAGCAGTTTCCAAATCCTCGGACCATACAAAATTCTGGCCTTTTCTAAGTAACACCCTCAGAGGTTCCACGGCTTGAGCGTAACACGGCACAAATCTTGCATAATATTCCGCTAAGCCGAGGAAGGAGCGTAAGGTGTCTTTATCCTTAGGTGCTTTAGCATCTTCGATAGCTCTTATCACAGAATATTTAGGCTTAATCCCTTGACTAGAGACATTATGACCTAAATATTCCAGTTCTTGCACTGCGAATTTACATTTGTCAGGTCTCACAGTAATTTCCTTAGATTTTAAGATCGTTAGAACTCGTTTGAGTATATCATTGTGTTCCTTAAATAACTTAGCAAAATTTAGGTTATCATTCAAATACGCTTGGACCCCCTTGAAGCAGCGTATCCATCAATTTTTGAAACACACTACCGGCTGACGCCAACCCAAAAGGAAGACGGAGGAACTTGTACGCTCCAAAAGGGGTGACAAATGTAGTCAACTCCTGAGACTGTTTGGAAAGGGACACTGGGTGATATACTGATCTCAGATCAATTAATGAGAACCACTTAGCCCCTCCTATATTTGCTAGAAGTTCATGGATTCTTGGCAGTGTGTGGCAATCCACCAAAATATTTTTATTAAGAGACCGCAAGTCCGCGCAAAGTCTGATCTCGCCAGACTTTTTCTGTGTGACTACGATGGGAGCCTCCCACTGTGACGAATCTGTGGCTTCGATTATACCTTGTTCGCTTAAGTTTTTTAAAGTAAGCTTGAGTTCTTCCCTTACACTCATAGGGATCGAGCGTACTTTATGCGAAATGGGCTGTGCATCCGGAACTAATTTGATGCTAAACACAGGTTTAAATTCAGCAATTATTTCATCGACCATTTTTACTTTGGTAACAGAATCAGCACAATCGACATTGCAAACAGGTAGATCCCCCACTTTTTTCAGGCTCTCGTCCCCTGGAACTAAATATAGACCCATACGTGCTAAGTCCTTCCAACCAATAATGTTTTTCCCTTTTTCTGCTACGTAAATTTTAGTTGAAGTCTCTCTACCAAGCTATTGTACAACCTCAAGAAAATATCCAATCATATTAATGTCTTTCTCGCCAAAGGCTTTTGGATATACATCTGAATGCAGTAATTGTTTATCCTTCCACAAATCGTAGAATGTGGAATCCCGAAGAATAGTAATCGGCGATCCGGAATCTGCCATGACCTGTAAATTGATGTTGTCAACGATTGCTTGACACAGAGGACTTTTTATTGATATAGTGTCCCCTTCACAGTCTAAAGTGACTACAATATTATTTAAAGAGTCAGAACAAGATTCCACCTCGGTCTCAATGTATCGAACGTTGACTGCCTTCCTAGCATTTCTGCATACCCCTTGAAAATGACCAATTTTCTTGAAAATAATACAGCGTTTATTTAGAGCTGGGCAACCAGGGTGATTCTCAATATGATTCTTTGAGCCACATCTGTAGCAGAAAAGAGGTTGTTTCTTTTGAGGAAACCTGGGTGGCCTACTTTTAACGTTTACCGCTGCCAGAGAGTTCTTGTGGTCGTTGTCGATTGAAGTCACTGAATTGACTGTGGTTTTATCCTCTTGCATGACTTTACTTGAAATTGTAGAGCGTTCAATACTCAACGCTAAGTCAATCACCTCAGACAAAGGCAGATTTTTACAGCTTAGGATTCTCTGTCTGATCTTCTTGGATGCACAGTTAAATACAAACTGGTCTCTAATATAATAATCCGTAAGTGGACCAAATCCGAACGTAGTCGCCAGTACTCTAAGAGCAGAAATATATTCTTCTACTTTTTCATCTTCTTTTTCCTTTCTTTTGTAGAAGTTGTAGCGCTCAAGCATGATGTTTGGTTCGTCTGAAAATTGCTTTTTAAGGCGAGCAACGGCTTTTAAATACACATTCCATTGACTGTCACCAGACTGGGAAGCTGGAGGAGGAATTGGGACCACACTGTCAAAAATTCTCTGAGCAGCTTGCCCCAGGCAACCAAATAATAAAGCGAACTTGCGGGCTGCTGAATAGTCTACAGCGTCTATTGCTACTAAATGGTTCTCGAAAAGTCTGAACCATTCGTTCCAGATGATAGGTGGACTGCCTGGTTTGCTCAAGAAGGGTGGGGGTTGAGTGATAGGGTTGATATTAGAGGCCATAGCTAATTAATGAATCCAAGAAAATTGCTGACTGTAAACTCCGTAGTAGAAATCTTGCTTAAATATGCAAACCGATGAATAAATAATGAAAGGTTATCAGAAGCGTGCGCGTCGCTGAAACTTTGTCTGGACGCGCTCCAATTTCACTTAAATTTGAAGGGAAATAATTTTTTTTACATTTTGTTCAAAAATAACCTGTAACCACATATCTATAGAAGTAACACTGAAAAAGAATAATATTGTGTAGTTATACACTTGCAACAATAACCATAATAAATGTAAAGTTACAATAAGTAGCCAGGTACACACTAAAATGCTAATGTCATTTTGAATTTGAATAAAACAAGATGACATGCATATCGTCGTGACCTATGGCTGACAACACGCGTATGAAATTGTCCAAGATGTGCGTGTTGTCGAGTAATGTGGTTTGCGCATGTACTAGAAATTGACGAGCATAGTCGGGGGATGTACGGAGTTCAATCCAAAGCGATGCTAAAATGCTGCATAGTCAATTGTGTTACCCGTACGCGAGCCCAATCCAAGATGGCGTCGCGTACTGTAACGTGATGACGTCCACAGTAGGGTTGTGACATGCTTTGGCTCCGATGAAAATTTAACGCTAGCAAATGCGAAGTATGCGCTGGCTACCACAGGCAAATCCGTAAGCTCTGATGGCCAACTGGTACACGTACCTTAGAGGAGAGGACCTACTTGCAGGTAAAATTCTTTCAATTTGAATCTCTGCTTTTCCGTGATCCACTCCAAAATTGTTGCGAGGTGTGGGCGTGGGCATGCGAGTGGAGGACTCCCAGTCGTCGCCAGATGAAACAGGATTAGATTCATACAAGTAGACGTTGTAGATAGATGTAGAAGTCGTTTATTTATCATCCATCCACCCGTTACACGGAGCGTCCAGCCATACCGCCGTCCGGATCATCATAACAGTCTTCCCCGAACCCTGCGGCGGCGGCGCTCCATACTAGAGCTCAGAGGGCATTCAAAGATATACATATAGCCGATAGCATGGCAGAACCAATATCACGCGCTGGTCGCGAGAGGGACGCCACCAGTGCGTGAGATAGTCCGACCATCACAACACTCGACCAATCACTGTACTCTTGCTGGCTCCCTTGTGAGCATCTCCACCGCCTCTCCTCCGCTGCTTTTTCCCACCTGCCTGTTCCAAACCCCTTCTCTATTATTTCCATTTACTATTTCCCTATGTTTATTTTTGCAGCATTTTTATATAGCTGGAATGCGTTGCTAGTGCTTTTATATGAGCACCAGTAACCATACACAAGGCCCCATTCATTTTTTTAAATTTTTTTTAGGAAAAGGATATTAAAGTGTTCTATTCAGAAACCCAGGATGTTGAGCCAGTGCCAAGACTACCGTGGCTAAAAACATTGACGAAGCCAATAGATCTTACATTGGCAGCACCTATTGGCTTTGCCAATGCTTTTCTTTAAGTTCCTAGTAGCTTCTCTTCTGTATTGCTGGCGTGAACATTACATTATTTCCCTCACTTTCCTTCACCTCATCATGGCTTGTTCCATTGCTCCAACCTCCCTCTGTTGCCTTTTACTATTGCTTCGAGACCCTAGGCGTCTTCACCGGACCTTGCTGATGCTGCAACCTCCACAGCTGTTGACAAGCGTCTGATAAGTGGTGCTACTTGGCACTCCCCACCATTACGCAACAGTAGTTTCTTAGTCTTTCACTGACCCACTCATGCCTAGACTACATCACAGACATGAAATGGTTGTGTCTGAATCACCTATGGCAGGCGGGGTGGCAGCTGCAAACTATCTATTGTCAGGAGCTTTAAAAGTGGTAACAAGGCACCATTTCATCACTGTTGCCTGAGATGGTCAGTTCTGCACAAACCGAAAGCAACATGTACATATGAAGTCACACATGCACTCATGTACTTATAGCCTTCCTCATGCACTGTTCTCTAATCGGCTCAAAGTACTGATCTGTGCTGTGTTTTCTTTACATATGTATGCATATAGAAACCCTACCTTCAAGGAAACCCAATGGCATACGTAAATATGCTTGACAACATCCTTGGGTCATGGGGCTTGTAGAGGCAGAAGAAATAAATGCTGAAGTCAAGTTTAAAATAACTTTATTAGGTTTAACTCAGTAAATCATAAAAGCACATTAAAAAACATTTCAATAGCATCACTTAAAATCATTTTAAGAACAAAATATTACAATTCATAAATAAGAATGGAACACCCCAGCTAGGAACCATGCTAAATTAAAACAGAATATTATAGCTATCTAAAAATTGAAGATACAGTAGAGCAGGCCTGACTTGCATAAAATTCATTGGCAAAATGAAGGTGTGAATATACCTAAAGTAAACTAGCCCATCTGGGACAGATTAAAACAATGTGTAAAGTTTCCAGCCATTCCACATGTGCAAAGCGGGGGATCTGTAGGTTTATGCCAGCCCGCTACAAGTTGTGGAAACAAATTCAGGCAAAAATATGTTAAAAATCATCTGTGGGGGGGGCATGGCCAGCCAAGATGGCCGAGCAGACCTAAACCGCTGAGGCTCAGTGGCGAACAAATGGAATAAATCACCTAAACAAGAGAATGGAGGTTTATTCCTGACACAAGAGATGCGCAGAGAGGCAGGAATTAACAGAGATGCCGAGAACTCACCGGGGGCTCGCCGAAAGGAAACTGCTATCGCCGGGGCTGCGGAGATGGCCAGAGGAGGGCAGCAGCTAGTGAAACAGCGTGGAATCAATCGGAGAGCTGGGGGCGGCGGTAAGTCGAAAGCGCCGAAACAGAGCATCCAACTGTGGTGAGAGCTCCAACTGTGCCAGAGAGGCGGGACGGATGGGGAATACCTTCGGTGTCTCAGATATTGCCCCCCCCCCCAAGTCCAGAGGAACCCAGCGGGGGAACACATGAAGGCTGACTTCAAGATGGCGGTCATGTGAGCTGCAGACTGTCCCGACGTACTACTGGTACCAGTGGTGCAGACAGGATCTGAGAATCTCTTCGAAGGGCAAGTGGAGGTTTAGAAGGAAGCACACATCGGGCAATGATGGAACCTGGGGGCCCAACAGGGGGTCCTTGAGCTTGTGAGCGCCTGACCCCAACATGGCAGCTACTCAGGAGGGTTAGTACAGCCCCAGTCATAACAAGAAGCACCCACAGCCACCGGTACCTGGGAAGAATCTGCCAGCACTCGCAGAGGGTCTACTTTAACTCCACCGCAGTGACATACACATTGTGGGAGAGACGCTCCAGGCAGGGGGAAATAGCCTACAGTGGCCAACCAAGATTTTGATCAGCGAAGGGTGAGAGACCTAGCACGCCCCCCCTCGGTTGATCACTGCTGAACGATTCCCTGCTATGTGTGGAATACCTACGGAGGACATAGGGATGCAAAGACGAGATGGCCCCACGGGGAGCATTCAGGAAGATAGAAGGGGACACTGAGTCCACTGCCACACGCATAGGCCCGAGATTCGATAAACTCCTCTGACTGACAGAGAAACCCAAGCACTTGACAAATTGCCCACACGAGGGAAATACAGCACAAAATGAGGCACCACTCAGCCCTGGAGGGGACGTTCATTGGACATTACGGGCTCTATGCCACCCAAAAAGACGCAAATAGTCTCCAGCTACTTTACTCTTACGGAGATGAGGGACACCAACAGAAAGCAGACAGGAGGGAGAAATGGCGCTCACTAAAGAAGGCATGCTGGCCTCCTTGAGAGACTTCAAGAAAGAGCTTAGAGAAGAAATCATGACGGACCTAGTGGGTTCAATGGAGGCCCTACGTTCAGGCAAGCTAACATCGTCGTAGCAGGATATTGATTCAGTCACCAGTCGCACTCTAGATGTAGAGTCGAAAGTGCAAGAACTGGAGCATAAAATGGCGGAGAAGGAAAATACGACCCCCCCACCCCCCCTCCCGAGCAGCTAAAGCCAACATCCTAAAATGTGAGAACCTCGAGAACAGGGCACGGAGAGATAATGTTTGCCTGAGGAACTTAGAAGAAGGAGCAGAAGAAGCAGACCTGGAAGCCTTTGTCTTGGGGTTATTCGGAGAGGTACTTGGCGCGAGAGGCATGAAGATAAAAATTGATAGGGTGGGTCCACTGCTATCTGGAGTACAGAAGCGACCACGAGACGTCCTAGCTAAATTGCACTCCCATAGGATAAGGGAGGCAATCCTTCAGGCAGCACGATCAAAAGAGGAGGTTTCCTTTCAAGGCTTCAAGTGTGATCTGTTTCAAGATGTGGTTCCAGCGATACTGGCACGCCGGCAATTACTTTCTCCAGTCACGGACAAGCTACGAAGAGATCACATAAAATACCGGTGGACTTACCCCTTTGGAAAAGCTTTTTCCCTATATAATAGGCACCACCACTGTACCTCCTATACCGAAGCGGATGAACTTCTGGGCCTAGCACTCCCGGAAGAAATGGGAAACTGAACCACAGATGGCGACACAAGGAGAAAGTCGGTGGAGACAAACTGAGAAGGACAGTGGCAGCAGCAGAAAAGAACGAAACCACAAAGGAGAAATTACTGCAAGGGGGAGGAGGAACAGACGGAGAGAGGGAATTGAATGATCACTGAACATTGGGCCAAGTTCTGCTGATAGGGGTCTGGGCCAGCGTTACAGGAGCACTCACGAGGTTTGGAGGTGTCTGGGGGCGACGAGAGAACCGATAACCAGCTAGGGTCATGAGAATCTGGGGTAGGAGATGAGATAATCCTCTAGACAAGGGGGGTTTTCAACTGCTCATCGCCTCAATCTGTGGATGATGGCCTGGGCATGCCTCATAGGGTCAATCATAATGTTGGATGGCGGTCAGGGGAGGAGAGGGAAATGATATCTAACTTGTGTGATGATAGGCGGGGGTAAAGGTTGAAATAACTTTCTAAGGTGCGGGGAGAGAGGGGGATCTACTCATTGCCTCTACTGAAGCTACTCAGGAGCAAGTGACTTGAATGCAACACTCTACAGCTCGCCATAAGCGGTCATGGACCAATACGTCCATATTAAGTACATGATAAATGTACTTTTCTACTGGATACTGCAGGTCAGGTTGACCCCAAATGTTTTGATTTAAGATTCTTTTGTTGTTCTGGTTGGGCGAGCACAGGTGGTCTTTTATTCATACGAAGCATGTATGGAGGAGACAGTGGGCCAGACGGTTGATCATTGGCGGCAGGGAAAGGGGGGGAGCCCCAACAAAGTGCTGAATTTATAGAATGTAGGCTGGCACTACACCCCATACATTAAATACAAATTGTGCTTTCCTTGCTTACGTGGAATGTGAAGGGGCTTAACACCCCTGGCAAATGCCAGAAATTATGGAAATCTCAGACCAGACGTCGTCGCACTGCAGGAAACACGCATAAAAAGGGCAGAGGAACACCGTTTAAAACAGAGAGCATATCCCATTATTTATCGCTCCTTCGCCACAACCAAGCACAACGTGGTTGCACTGGTCTTTCACAGTTCTTTGAGGTTCCAGCCGTAAGGAAACAAAATAGAGAAGAAGGGCAGGATAGTCATGGGCAAGGGGAAACCACAGGGCCGCTGCAGCACTTTTGTCTCCATCTATGCGCCTAACACCAATCAATCCACATTCATTTCCAAGGTCCTATCGTGGTTGCAGGGTTCGCGGAGGGAGACATTTTCTCACTTGGGGATCTCAATTTAACATGGGATGCTGGCCTGGATAGCACACAATCCCAAAGAGCAATTTCTAGTACTTTCACTAAAGCCTTGAAAAAAGAAAAATATTTCTCCGGCTTGGACTTAATAGACACATGGCGCACGATGCTCCAAATGGATAGGGACTGTACTATCTTTTCTCCTACACACAGGTCTTATTCTAGGATCGGCTTCTTTGCAAGTAAGAATTTAAACCCAGCATTGCAATTCACCTCCATGCACCCTATCGCCGTATCAGATCATGCCCCATTTACACTAGCACTGGCCTGGGATAATCCTCCATCAAAATACAAGAGATGGTTCTTTCCAGTGGATTTTGCAAGGGACCGCTTACTGAGTGACAAACTACGCAAGTCCATTAAGGAATATTTCCTTAGAAATTACCCCAAGGATACCTCTCAGGCTACTAATTAGGATGCCTTCAATTCAGTCATTAGAGGACAATGTATCAAGCTTAAAGTGGAGTTGACTAAAGCAGGGCACGAGCGATTGGAGTTGAAGACAGAACTGAAAGAGGCAGAAAGGGAACACAAGAAACAGCCTATTTGAGCCTGCAAAGAAAGATGACGGCCCTCAGGGGCAAATTGAACGCCATACATAGCAATAGAGCAGAGCTAACCCTCCTACGACTCAAATGCCCCACCAACGAGAAAGGCAATAAGGTGGGAGCACACCTGGCCAGACAGCTGAGGATAAAAAGGGAAAGAGACTATATAGGAGACATACGGACATCGGGGAGGGGGGGGGGTATAAAGTGACCACGGAGCCAGATAAGGGGCACGCTTTTGGCCAATTTTACCAAAATCTATACCAGACAGAGCTATGATATAACTGAGCTTGCGCATTACCTGGAAGGAGTAGAACTCCAGGAAGTGTCGGCAATGCAGAATGATACACTGAGAGCACCAATAACCTCAGAGGAAGTGAGCAGGGCTATAGCTAATCTAAAACCACATAAATCACCGAGCCCGGACGGCTTGACGGCCTAGTTTTATAAAACCTACATGGCTAAAGTATTCCCACAACTGGCAAACTTGTATAACTCCTTCGTGGAGTTGTGGAGGGTGACATCTATGGGGAAGGACCTTATTTTGGTGCTGTCCAAGCCATGGAAGGATCTTCAACTATGTGGCTTCTACCGTCCAATAGCGCTCATCAATCTGGACACCAAAATTTACACAAAGATACTGGCCAGTAGGCTAGAATCAGTAATGCCAGAACTCATTCACCCGGACAAATCCTGGTTCATCCCAGGTAGGCAAACCCATGAGAATCTAAGGAAGGTTTTCCATCTCATGGAAAAAGCAAATAAAAAATCAGTACCGGCGGTTCTTCTGGCACTAGATGCTGAGAAGGCCTTCGATTGCGTGTATTGGCCCTTCCTTTTTCAGGCCTTGAGGAAGTATGGGTTCTGTTGCCTTGATAAGAATGAACTATGTATGTCCCAGTGCTAGAGTCTTGGGCCATGGGGTGAGCTCAGCAGTGTTCTCCTGAAAGAGGGGGACTCGCCAGGAATTTGATTTATATGTTTATATAGTGCATTGAATCACCCTCGGGAGGGTATCTCAGCGCTCTGGATTTGCAGTGAATCATTAATCAGGCTAGAAACAGGGCAGGACACAGGGATGCCCCTCTCCCCACTGCCCTAAGCATAGAACCCTGGGCGGCTAAAATCTGCATGACGTCGGAGATATACAGGGTATCGCATTCGGGGGACCTGAACATAAGATCTCCCTGTTTGCGGATGATACGCTTTTATTAGTCAAAGCCCCAGAATCCTCATTAGTAAGGGTGATGGAGGAGTTGAAGCATTTTGAGCTAGTAGCTGGTCCACGGGTCAATCTTACTAAGTCTTATCTGTTGAACCTTACACTGTCACAGATGGATATGGAAGCATTGGCTGATTCCACGCCCTTTGAGTGGGCTAAAAAAAATCATTTACCTGGGAATAAGAACAACCCCCAGGCTCCAGGACCTCTATAAGGCAAACTATCCCCCAATTCTCCAACAAGTAAAAGCGGATATGCATAGATGGGCCCCCATGTATCTTTCATGGATAGGTCACATCCAGGCAATCAAGATGATACTGCCTAAGGTCTTGTACCTTTTCCAGGGCCTCCCGATAGAGATGGATCAAGGGTTCTTTGCCACACTAAAATCGTTGATCATCCGCTTTATCTGGGGAGGAAAAAGGGCAAGATTATCATTTCGACAACTCCAGCTTCCCAAAAACAAGGAGGGACTGGCCCTACTAGACATGAATCTATATTACAAAGCACCCCAACTCCTCGTGATTACAGAATGGTCATCCAGGGTATCCGACAAACACTGGCTACACATGGACAGGGCAGTGGCGGGGAGGAGCATATGGGACCTACTGTGGAAACACAAAGCGGAACGCCTGCCTAATGTTTACCTAAGTACACCTACTAAAACTACCCTTAAGACGTGGGACGACATCCACAGGTTATCTGCCCTGACCACTTTCCCATTACCTTTCACACCCATACACTGTAATCCAGTGTCCCCACCCGAATGTGCACCGGGACCCTTCGATGTGTGGAAGGAAGGGGGATGCCGTACAATATCTGACCTGTTCCATAATTGGGACATTCTCACACTTGAGCATTGTCAGAGGGAGTTTAACCTCACAACCAACGAATACCACTACACTCAGATTAGACATTGGGTTCTTACCAGAGGACTTCGAGAAGCAGCGACTAGAGAGCTCACACCAATAGAGAAACTAGCAAAATTAGAAAAGGGCACAAAAGGCCAAACAGTTAGTGATAGTACCATTAATTGGCTGTGTCTAGGGGCAGCCAAAATGGCAGTGGCGGTGACATGGAAGCAGAGGGAGGTGCCCTCCATGACCCAATGGCACGCTCGCCTATGGCAGGCTCTCACTATGGAGAGAATGACGAGCGTACTAGCAGACTCCTTTAAAAACTTCCAATACACATGGGGACCTCTGCTGGAGTATTTATCACAGGGTCTTCCCCTGTTTGCATGCCCTACACGTACCCGAGCACTTCACCTTTTCTGATTTTAGAAAACTGTGGGGCGAGAAAGGGGCTTGGGTTGGTGACGTAAGAAAGATACCTCTAGGGGCCCTTTGAACAGACCAGGCAATCCGTACATTCAAACGCTCTTCAGTGAAACTCTGTGCACCCTTAATGTTTTAGGGAAAGGAAAAGGGGAGGTGGGCAGGGAGGAGGGGAAGGAGTGAGGGAGGTAGGAGAGATTTTGGTTTTAGTTGATCAATGTATGAAGATGACCAATGGTGCTATTCCGCTGTTTACTCTCAAATTGACTGCATTCTTCTTCTCCGAAACGAAGCAACTGTACTTTCCTATAGCCTTACATCGTATGAAGCGGGAGAAGGGACTGGGACTGGAATGGCACTATGTAATGATAATGCTTTTGAAAAATTTCAATAAAAAGGTTGACAAAAGAAAATCATCTGTAAAAAACTGGCATATCGAGCATTAAATGGAGTTCAGTTTTACTTGCAGATTTCACCATCGCATAAGTGAGCGCAAGCGTTTCGACAATGAGTGTATGACCCTTTTTTTCTTGAATATGTGCACTAAATGCCTCCTTCACCCATACAGCATTTGATTTGGCAATCAACCCTGGGTCAGTAAATAATTCTGGCCAACCCAGATGCCCCGAAATGCCTTTAACATATTGCACCCATAGTATCAAATGGCAATAGTCCAGACCTAGGCAGTCTCTTAAGATCTTCCTATTAAATTCCAGATCGCTTCTCAGCGAAACTGGAAACCACAATAATTTGGGGCGGATTTGTATTTAATCAGAAATGAAGCCTGCACCCAGTTCATCGTGTGCAATCTCCGAGGGGACGCCCTGCGGGATCCTCCTAAAGAATTTGTTCTCTGCAACTTGTATAGGGTGAAAAAGCTTACGTCCTCATATCTCGGCACCAAATGACACTGTTGAATGTCGATACACATTTAGCTTTGTAAAGGTCCATTATAGACTTAATATGAACATGACCTAGGCGCCTAGAGAATGCATCAATACTATGCGTTATCCTATTAAAGGACTTTCTTTACATGTGCACTGTTGGAAATGTCCCTTTTTGCAGGGTTATCCCCAAACTTTTTGCTTTTTCCTCCTAATTTTTTTCCTGACCTGTTGTTGGCTATAGAACTCTGGGCCCTTTACCACTGCTGATCGGTACTAAAGTGCATATGCTCCCTGTGTACATTGTGTAGGTCCCTAGTAAAGTGCACTGAGTGTACCAGGGCTGGTAAATCAAATGCTACTAGTTGGCCTGTAGCACTGATTGTGCCACCCACATGAGTAGCCCTGAAAAGATGTGTCAGGCCTGCCACCGCAGTGCCTATGCGCACTTTGTTAACTGCCATGTCGACTTGGCAAGCGTAACCCACTTGCCGGGCCCTAACCTTCCCTTTTCTTACATATAGGGCACCCCTATTGTAGGCCCAAGGTACCCCACTGGGCAGGGTGTGGTGTATGTGAAAGATAGAACATGTACTGTTGTGTGTAACATGTCCTGATGGTGAAATACTGCCAATTTCGTTTTTCACTATTGAAAGGCTATCTTGCCCCATAGGAGAGATTGGGGAATGCTTTGTAACATTTTACAAGCATATCTTTTTTTTTTTATAAATCTGTTTTATTTTGCAAAAACAAAGAAATAAACAACTTGGTCACTTCGCTTACAGCACTTTCTCTAGATCAGCCGCTATAAGCGTCTACACAGTGGGCCAGTATACTTTATTCAGTACATCAGAGCATTTTCCGGCTAGTCCAGGATTTCCGTGCCGGGCCTGCGGTGGCTCACAGATGTGACCTCTGAATGCATTCCATTTTGCCTACACTTCCCCCCATTTCCGGGGGCACCCTCGCATGGTATACACAGTCTTCTCCTGCAGCATACACCAGTCCATGTCTCTTTGCCAGTCGGCTAGTTTAGGAGGAGCCGATGCCCCCCACAGGCGTGCGATATTTCTCTTTGCCACTATTTGCCCAGGTGCGACCCATAGTTTCCCCCTTGTAGGTAGATCCGTGGGGTCCCAAATGTTCAGTAGGCAGCGCTTGGCCTCTGGTCGTATTTCCACCTCCCACACCTCCTGCATACAAGACACCACTCTCCTCCAGTATCTCTGCACCCCGGGACATTCCCACAGTATATGAAAGAACGAACCAATCTCCCCGCAGCCCCGCCGACAGAGCCCCTCCCCCCATCCCATCGCCTGCAGTCTCGTGCATGATATATACACTCTATGTAATATTTTGAGTTGTATGAGGCGAAGTCTCGCCGATATCGCCACCTCCCTCGGGGATGCTAGCGCCTCCACCCACTCCTCATTATCTATTTCTAGACCATCTGCTAACCACTTCTCCCTGAGGTTACAAGCATATCTTGTGTAAAATTCCATAGGATAAAAGATGAGTCCTTGGGTTGCTGCATCCAGATGTAGATTTATTCTCATTAATCAGGAATCAATGTACAGGATACAAGCAAGAATGTAAATCAGTAAAGGCCCCAGTTAAGATCCAGTTAAAGCCCAGTTAAAACCCCACCGGGAGCAGCCGCCCTGCTGCTCAGCCTCAGATCTAACTGGCAGTAGAATCAAACATACACAAAAGGAACTCTTAGGTGACATCACAGATACAGGCTGAGGGGCTTAGAATAAACACAGAAGAAGGACAGAGAGGGAGGAAAAGCAGGATGTAACACATCTCCCTCCTTGACAGAAATGAGAGACAGATGTGATGGAAAGAAGGAAAGTAAGTGATAAAACATATGGCACATACAAAGTAAACCCTCTTCACAAAGTAAGTGGAAGAGGATAAAAATCACATAGAAAACATTTACATATATTCACAGAAAACATTTACAATATATTCATAAATATAACGACATTTTCAAATATATCGCCATTTAGATGATCACCATCCCCCTCCCATGGGGAAAATTCAATAACATTTCTGAACTGAGACACTCAAGTCCCAAAACTTCTTAAAATTGAAATGGAGAACACTTCTCCCAAACTTCTTAAAATTGAAATGGAGAACACTTCTCCCAAACTTCTTAAAATTGAAATGGAGAACACTTCTCCCAAACTTCTTAAAAATTGAAATGGAGAACACTTCTCCCAAAACCTCCTCATCAATTAATAAATGAATATGAACTCCTCTAAAACATTAGAGCACATACCTGGTTCATATACACAGAGAAGCACTAAGACTCCTCACATGAAAGCGAGCACGAATATAACTGAGCACACTATGGCTCTTTACCCTTAAACCTGAAAATAATGGAGCACCTCAAAAATGAGCACCGATGTGGCTCCGCGGCAATACATATCTAAAAGTCCAAACACTGGAGCAACCAATCTCCATAACCATGAACACCTCAAAAACACTTTGAGCACTAATGTGGTTCCGCATAAATGCACGTTAAATAAATCCACAAGAACAACCAATCTTCAGAAATAAACTGGCGTCCCTATGGCTCAAAATAAACACTGAGCCCTAAATGGCCCATTACCAATGGAGCACCTCACTAGATAATGAGCATGAAACTGGCTCCTCATACATGCACGTTAAATAAAATAAAATATCTCAAAACGCATCACCAAAATGAAAGCAAATGAGCACCTCAACGAAGGTTGAGCACAATTGTGGCTCCAGAAAAGTACGCAATAATAGAATCAATTACCTCAAAACCCAACACTCACAAAACCCCACATCAAAGACCACGGAATCGCATACATCAATAACCTAAAACCAGGAAGAATATAAATCGATATTGATCACATTGTGGAAAATAGGCCTCAGCTAGGCCTACCAGTGCAAGGGGTTCGCCCTTCTCTGCACAGAGTCCTCAGACTATTAGAAAGAAGTTGGCACAGAAACTGGAATAGAAAATACAGAGTTTAATAAACCTCATGAGGTGGAACCACATTCACCCAGCACCCTGTGGTGCTGAATGAAGGTAGCACACAGAGTAGAAGAACCATGGGTCTTTTATACCCACACAGGGGCTCAGAAAAAGGGCGGTACAAGCATACATGAGAAGAGTTACATACATAGATGGTCATACAGAAATGCACAGTCGACAGTAAAGGAGGAGCTAGCAGTTGCTGACTCTGGTAGAAACAACCTGATAGTTACAGACTAAAAACAGATGTATGGACAGTTAGATATTCCTGCGCATGTGCAGGGTAGCAGAGTCTAAGTATAGCCAGTCCTTTAAACAGAGCACAAGAGTAAACAAAATGGCTGCCAGAAATACAAAATGGATTCCACAAAATGTACAAGATAGCCTCTAAATACCAGATGGATTCTGCTAACGCTAATTTAGTCGCAGCCAATTTACGACAACATCACAGTACTTCATGACTGACACATACCGTAAATTAAAATTATAATAATAAGACAGGCAAACTTTTCACACAAAATAAATTACAGCGCAACGACACACTGCATAACTTAACAAATATGGATAATGTAATACACAACATTTTAAACATAACAAAATAACATAATAAAAGTAGTCACCGTAGTCTGGCACCAGGAAGACAAAAAGTAAAGTCATACTTGAAGAAGTCATAATGATATGCACAGCTCTGTCCGCTTTGGCGAAAGTAAACTGAATACCTCCAATGTCGGGAGAAAGGCAGACACTCTTTGAGTAAATGTGGGTGAAATTATCATGTTGCTATGGTACCAGGCAACAACACTACAAAAAGTGAAAAGAAGATGGCTGCTACGCAAGTTCACGCTGCGTGACCTTGCGCGATGACGAGTCCTTGCAGTGCAGTCACTTAATTGCATTCCAGGAAGAATAAAGACGTCATGGAGGAGCTCGAGCAGGACAACTTTCAGAACGCTGGAACTACTCAAAAAATGCATTTTCTCTCCGGATGTACCACCCGTCACTACGTGAGGTAAGAGCATCGTTTATTCAATATACTGTAAGCGATGCTCTTCTGTTCTTATTTTAAATGTTGCAAAATCCGCCCAAGATGTGCTGAGGACGTTCAGCTAAAATAAGGAGCTCACCGGCTCCCTTCAGTGGGACGCAGCGAAATAACAGATCAACCAACAGTTCTCAAAACGGAACATAGCTTTCTTTCCTGCCGTCTGCGAACACTTAATAAAAATGCACAACCTCGTTCCCAGTGTAAAATTCCATAAGATAAAAGATGAGTCCTTGGGTTGCTGCATCCAGATGTAGATTTATTCTCATTAATCAGGAATCAATGTACAGGATACAAGCAAGAATGTAAATCAGTAAAGGCCCCAGTTAAAGCCAAGTTAAAACCCCACCGGGAGCAGCTGCCCTGCTGCTCAGCCTCAGATCTAACTGGCAGTAGAATCAAACATACACGAAAGGAACTCTTAGGTGACATCACAGATACAGGCTGAGAGGCTTAGAACAAACACAGAAGAAGGACAGAGAGGGAGGAAAAGCAGGATGTAACATCTTCCCATAGGGATAAGATGGAAACATTGACTTTGGTATCCCTGAACTCAGGATTTATTAACACATCTTTTAGCAACGATGGTTTTTAAATTGTGTGTTTGAAAATGCCACTTTTAGAAAGTGGCTATTTTTTTGTTCAACATTCCTGTGTGCCTCTACCAGTTTGTGGATTAACTGTCTGGCTTTGGAGTGACAAGGGCTGGGGAGGTGCAGTGGCTTCAGGAGTCTGGAGAGGTCAGCATGAGTCTGAATAGACCTGATCTGCATTTGGAGTGGTGGGAGGAGTAGCACCTGTACCTGAATAGGGCTGTGCCTGCCTTCCACAATGCTGGCTCCGCTCCCCCAACGGTGTGTCTGGAGCCAAGGCTCGCACTGACAATGGATGTTGTGCACTTGCAGAGTGCCCCCCAGAACTGATTTGAACTGGGCTCAGAGCCCCTTTCACAAAGAGAACAAAGACATTTTGGGGTATAAGTATCAGACCCCAAACCCCAGACTTTAGATCATTCCTGCAATTCAAGAGGAACCTTTGCCAAGGAGAGGAGCTGGAGAGATTGAGGAGAAGTACTGCCCTTGCTGAGTGTCTGGGGTTGGCCTGCAGTTGCTGGCCTGCCAAGGAAAGGAGAAGGACTTTGTTGTGTGCTGCGTCCCCTGCTTGAAGGAGATCTCCAAGGGCCTGAAGTGTGCTGGCTTCCTGTTATGAAGTCTCAGGGACACAAAGACTTCACCCCCAGCTCCCCTGCACTCTGCTGCTGTGAGTTCTAGCCTGCCGAGGGGTGCCTGTGTCAGTTTTGGGCCTCTGGAGGTTGTTGCTGCTGGTTGGGAGCTGGAAGAAACGTGAAGAACTGCTAAGATCGATGCATCGAGGGACCGCGGCTGAAGAGGACCCACGCAGCGCTGCTCGTCGCCGCATTGATCGCCTACTTTTCCCGTATTTCCTCGCATTGTACCTGTGCGGCACGCTTTCCTGATGCATCACCAGCGAAACGGAACCGTCACGAAGAATGGGCGCATCACTCCCCATACAGACCGGAGTCGACGCAACTCGTCCTTTACATGTCGCAGAACTGTTGCATCGCATCCCGAAGGTCTCAGGAGTGTCGCATCTCTTTGTTTTCCGACTCTGCGGCTGCTTGGCTTTTGGAGCTGTGACGAATCTACAGGTACTTTGGTGAAAATTCACGCATCCATAGTTTTTTATGGTATAAGTTCTTGAAACCTTTTGAAAGTCATATTTTTAACTGTCTGTGTTGGATTTTTGTCATTTTGGTCTTGTTTAGTTTAGATAAATATACTTTATTTTTCTAAACTGGTGTGGTGTCCATTTGTGGTGTTTTCACTGTTACTGTGAGTGTTGGTACAAATACTTTACACATTGCCTTTGGGATAAGCTTGTCTGCTCGTGCCAAGTTACCGAGGGGGTGAGCAGGGGTTATCTAAAGAGTGTATCCCTCTGACTAGAAGCAAGGATCCGTATTTGGACAAAGGTACCTTCCTCTGCCAAATAGAGACCCCCATTTCTAACATGCACTCAGCAACAGATCCCTATTTGATCTGTCTATTTTAAGGCCAGGTGAATGGTTTCCTTCTTAACTGCAGTATACTTATTAATCAATAAGTAAAGATTCATATTTAGTTCTACTCTACCTCGTAACGATCTGAAGCCATATTGTATTTCTGACACTATCTTTCCATTTTCTGCCCACTTAATTGGTTAAACAGGACCCTGCCAATAACTTTCACTTCGGCATCTATTAAAGAAATAGGCCAATAGCACGCTGGGTCAGCACGGTTTCCTTTTTTAAAGATCGGGACAATAACCGATTTTTGCCACGGCCGTGGTATATGACCTTGGGCTGCTGCATTCAAATGTTGGTTAACTAAAGGGGCCCAGAGATTAATGCAGGATTTAAAAAGATCCCCAGGCACTCCATCCGGACCCAGGGCTTTACCTGATGAAAGGGCCACTGTTGCTTCTGTCACTTCAGACATGTCAAACTGTAATTTTATCAAAACCAAAGGAAATGATGGACGGAGTGTTGAACATTGCAAGCACTCACCCCCAGTCAACTGATCTGGGTTTAATCCATCACCGTTCTTTAGCCCACTCTGCCACCCCAGTTCAGACATGGCCATATGCAAATCAGTCTGACCCTGTGCCTCATAGGAACAGTCCAGCCCGAACTGCCAAGCCATGTCTTCCCTGGACCGGAAACAAGCTTCCTAGGACCGGTACATGGTCAGACTGATTTGCATATGGCCATGTCTGAACTGGGGTGGCAGAGTGGGCTAAATAACGGTAATGGATTAAACCCAGATCAGTTGACTGGGGGTGAGTGCTTGCAATGTTCAATACTCCGTCCATCATTTCCTTTGGTTTTTGCTTTGTCCTCCATAAGTTGGCAGGGTATGCTCAGACGTGTGTCCCTTGCTCACTGTGCCACTGGATTCAAGCAAGCCTGGCTGAAGACGGCTGAAATGCCAGAAACCGGTCCTAGGAAGCTTGTTTCCGGTCCAGGGAAGACATGGCTTGGCAGTTCGGGCTGGACTGTTCCCATGAGGCATAGGGTCAGACTGATTTGCATATGGCCATGTCTGAACTGGGGTGGCAGAGTGGGCTAAAGAACGGTGATGGATTAAACCCAGATCAGTTGACTGGGGGTGAGTGCTTGCAATGTTCAATACTCCGTCCATCATTTCCTTTGGTTTTTGCTTTGTCCGCCATAAATTGGCAGGGTATGCTCAGACGTGAGTCCCTTGCTCACTGTGCCACTTGATTCAAGCAAGCCTGGCTGAAGACGGCTGAAATGCCAGAAACCGGTCCTAGGAAGCTTGTTTCCGGTCCAGGGAAGACATGGCTTGGCAGTTCGGGCTGGACTGTTCCCATGAGGCACAGGGTCAGACTGATGTGCATATGGCCATGTCTGAACTGGGGTGGCAGAGTGGGCTAAAGAACGGTGATGGATTAAACCCAGATCAGTTGACTAGGGGTGAGTGCTTGCAATGTTCAATACTCCGTCCATCATTTCCTTTGGTTTTTGCTTTGTCCGCCATAAGTTGGCAGGGTATGCTCAGACGTGAGTCCCTTGCTCACTGTGCCACTGGATTCAAGCAAGCCTGGCTGAAGACGGCTGAAATGCCAGAAACCGGTCCTAGGAAGCTTGTTTCCGGTCCAGGGAAGACATGGCTTGGCAGTTCGGGCTGGACTGTTCCCATGAGGCACAGGGTCAGACTGATTTGCATATGGCCATGTCTGAACTGGGGTGGCAGAGTGGGCTAAAGAACGGTGATGGATTAAACCCAGATCAGTTGACTGGGGGTGAGTGCTTGCAATGTTCAATACTCCGTCCATCATTTCCTTTGGTTTTTAAACTGTAATTTTATCCCTCTACCAAAAGATGCAATGGGAGGGAAATTACTACTATTCGAGTAGATGGACTCGAAGTAAGCGACCCATTCCGGAGCTGAAATAGATTGGACCAGATCTGAAGCGGATAGCTCATTAAAAAGGGGCTGATTTACTACTTTCTAGAAGGCTGAGCTATCCCTCAACAGGCAAACGGCTGATAACTGTTCCCAAGCTTCCCTTTTAAGGACTCTCTTCTGATTTTGGCAGGCCTTATAATACTACCTTCTAGCCACCTTTATTATCTCTTTCTGGTGAAGGGCTATCCTCAGCTCTTTATGGGCCTCTGTATAACTCTTATCAAACCACTTTGGGCTAGAACTATCTGCCCTTCTTCACATCCTAACAAGAGCAGTCTGTACTTCTTTGCAAATAGTTGCGAATGAGTCCAGAATATATTGGTCCGGAGTTTCTAACTGAAGGCAGACTTCAAAGTCAGTTCTGCATCTTTGCATCAAATTCCTGAGAAAATCCTCTGGAATATCTTACCCCACCGTATTCTGCGACCCTGCTCCATAGTTACAAGAGGTTGTTTATAGCTATTAGAGTTCTTGTCTCCAAAATCACACCTCTTAAACTCCGCAGATTATGGCCACTAACTGTATTCCAATTGGCCTTAAATTTAACAATAGACAACCGCATGGAAGCAGAGACAAAGATGACGTTGATCGTAGAGCTAAGGCCTCTTCACTTAAATTAATGGACTAAATGTGGAGAATCATACTCATCCTAAGTCAAAAGATTAATAAGATTGAATTTTGGTAACATTGGATTTAAAATATCACTTTTTCAAGCGTTAGTGAAATGTGCCTGCTCTAGATCTACAGAAGTGTCATGCTTCCCTCAAATGGAGCCATATAATGAGCATGGGTGTATGTTAAAATGCCCAGCTAACAAAAACATATTGGACTGAGCCAATAAGAACTCTTCCAGGATTTCTTTTATCTCTGCCTCCAATGGTTCGTTCGATGAGAGGGAATTATAAACATTAGTTACCAAAACCCTTAGCTTGTGCGGGAAAAATAAAAATAATGCCTGAGATTTTTTGAGTCAAAGGGAACTGGCTCCATATTACAACCTAAATCTAGGCTCACGAATGCCCCCAAACCCCCCTTTTGCTCTCCAATGTAACCAAAGTATAGCGTTTATGCCAAAAGCTGCATATCCATCAAGGAAAGCAGTCTTCCCTACTTCCCAAGTCTCTTGTAGACAACCAATTCAAAGAATTTAAACAGATTAATCCCATACTCATCAGCTAATCGAGATCTCAACCCTGCCACATTCCAACTCAGTACCCCAAGAATATTGCAAGCCCCCAAAGAAACCTCCTTTCCTGTAGGTACCAACTTCCTACTAACTTCAACCAAACGATCACACTTGCAGCAGAATGAGAACCAGAACCCCCCACCCCCTATTGAGTAAGTCTGTGTCCTCTAGTACATGAAGCCGATTGAGTTGGGATCTCAAATGAAGTAGCATTGCAGATATGTGGGTCTGTTAAGACTGTTGACAGCCCCCCTCTCCATCCAGTTGCTGACCCGGGCGACCCAGCAGGCTGGTTTATAATAGCCCACAGCTAAAAGAACAATATTGCTATTCTCATACTGGGTGCTCATATGACCAAAAAGTAATCTCTGAACCAAAAAGAATGATCTAAAATTAACAATAATACAATCTCCTTGCCGGAACATCAGCCCTGCCCCAATCCAGCCCACCCTCTTTGTCAGCAAAATATTATTAGTCATTGAAGGTGGAATATTTCTAGTGTCCCAGTCAGTTCAAAGTCTTGTTAGATAGATCTTCTTGGATCTCCTTTTGGTCCATGCGCAGAGGTAGTACTCCCAAGAGAAATATCACATAAAGACAGGAGGAAGACCTATGCTTTAACAATTGATCATGGCCACCACCTCGATTTTCCACAGTTTCTGAATCTTGTGCCGTTTAATTAGAGTGGGCCTCAACTCAATTGCAGCAAATATCTTTAGAAGAACCACATTGACATTTTTTTTAACAAAGCTATTGAGCCCCAAATGTGGTAAATCTAAAGTAGGTCTTAAAATTGAGCTAGAATTTAGGCTGGAGGGGTGCCTAGATGGATTGTTTTGTTGTACTCTTTGGACCCCTTCCTTATTCGGATTTACCGCATTGGATGTACTAGAACCCCTCCTGTGACTGTTTGAGGTCCAATAACGAGCATTCAGTAGCATGCAGTCATTTAAGAACTGGAGCCAGTTCAATCCATACAAAATCCATTACCTTGGCCAAACATACCTCAGTCAGACTACTTGTTCCACAGGGATCCAGTAAAAACTCACCCTCCCTGTTGCCTACTGCCGATATAACTGCCTAGGCTGTAGCTATATTTGGGACTGCTGTGAGACACGGCTGGGGTGAATGGTCTGAATGGCAGTTTCAAGTAGTCGAGGTCTGGCACTTAGCCACTACTCCAGGTTATGGTCTGTCAGGAGAGCAAAATGCTACAGCAGGTTTTACAACCTCTACATTAGGCAAAGGGGAAAGCAATGAAGACTGACCTGATGTATGTAAGGGAGGGGCAGAAGAACAGGGTGAAGTTAGGGATTTACTTATCAGGCCTGTCCCACTGACCGAAGTAAGGGAGAGTCTTCTTTCTGTCATGTTAGTCTGAATAGTGATGATGCTCACAGGTTGCTGAATCATCGTATCGATCGAGGTAGTTACACTCTTACTTGACTCTTCCCCATTATGGTTACCTCTACACTAGCAAAATGTTGCAGCAAACTTCAGTCAATAATATGGTGAAGCTGAAGGAAAGAAGCACGTACCTCAAATGTAAAGTCCAAGAAAGGTGGCCCAGCCCAGCCTCCTCCGGGCGTGGATGAGGACTGCCCTTGCCCCGGCTTATCCCATGGAGATGAAGGTCCGGAGGGGGGGGGGGGGTGGTTTAACTGGTGCAGATCGAGTTCCTCAATTCCCCTCTACTTCCACGGACGGAATGATTTCACAGTCACACGCACACACACACATCATACGCTGGTGGGGCCCATAACACCAACATTCGCTCTATCAATCTATCCGTGCCTTATAAAGGAAAAATACATCAGTTCCGAACCAATCTGCCTTTTCCTTGATGGTAGAACCACTTTCCCTAGAATCACTCTAACCGTCCCTCCATCAAATAGGTCGATCGAATCATTTAGTTGCTCGGTTTAATAATACCTTAACACTCTAAATTATGCATTTGAACATTTTAATGAAATAATCACCTGACACTTTAATTCGAACAATAGTTTCTTTTTATCTAAATCAAATGCTTGTTAAAAGCCTAGTTAATGCAATATTATCTTTGTCATATTTACCTATTCTGGCTAAATGTCGTTTTCTAAGTCAGAACTGGTCCTCAGGAATTTTGTCAGAGTTTTCTGTGCCGTCATGTAGAGTCACCGTCCTCTCCGTCAGCATCGGGACCTCTGATCATCAGTTCAAGAAGTTGCGCTAATACCTCTCTAGTCTACCAATATTTATACTAAAATTTACGTGTATAATGATACATTTCCCCATTCTCGTGTTTCTGATTGGTCAGTTTGAAATTGAAGTCACAGCAACATTCGCAAAGGTTCTCATGTATTTTCAAATTGCAAATTTTCGAATAGCGAAGTTCATAGTAACAAGTTTGTTGCAACAGGACATGACCCTGATAAATGTTTCAAATTCGTTCTGTACAGGTCCGGTTCATCATCTTTAAGGTTTGATAATAAATCATTTTCTTCACGTTCAGGGGCATCTGGCTCCCTTCCCGGAGTAGTCCTCATGGACATGGCGTCTCGGGTCATCTCGGGGACACAGCTGGTGTCAGTGTAAACGCCTTTCTCCATTGAATAACTCGGGAGATTTATTCAGTACTGCTAGGCTTCAGTCAGCGGCCATCTTGCGACAGGCCACAATGGTCAACTTAAGCAAAGAAACACAAAATCGTAATTAATACATAGAAATAATTAATACAGTGTTATTCCCCTGCTAATACCCATATGTGTGTGCATTTATCTAGCCATATGCAACATCTAAAGCCATTAGTGCATGTGTATTTTAAGCGCAAATCACAATATCATCACATAAGCAACGTTTATGAAATTAATAAGCGTACTAACTTAATTCACTTATTATTTTAGCCATGCAAATGCATTCCCACGTGTATTCTTCTGTTAATAAGGTTGGTTAATCTTAGACCTTGCAAACCATTAATTATTATAATTAATCACTTAGTCATTTTAATAAAGACATACGAAAATGGAATAGGTATTTCAATAAAAAATATTATACCTGCTCCAGCAATCCCCCCTTTGGTGATTTTATCACCACAAAATCAAAAACCCCAAATTTTCAATTTTTCTCCCCCTTTTACGGAAATACGAAATGTTTTCTTGCTTTAAATTTTATAATCTTGATTCTTCTTCATCTTCTCTTTTTGCTTCTATATACATACTCTCCATTCTGCTAATTCTATTTCTTGTGGATCTCTTTTTGTTTTCTTTTCTCTCCTTTTTATATTTTCTCGTCTGATTTTCTTTTTATTTCTTCTATATCTACAACACATACATCCTAGTCTAAGAATTAATAATGCAAAAATTACACACGTTAGTGGAAATAATATTTTACCAAAACTGGTACTACCTATTTTAGCTATGAAATTCTTAATGGCAATCATTTTATTAGCCATTTTAGTCCAGATACTTTCAGCTTCCAGTGGTACTATTTCATAATGCAAATCCGTAATATTTTTGATATAGACTTTTAGATCTTTGCTTTCGTCAGAAATGTAAGTGCAACAATGTTGAACCTTCAGCATTCCACAGACTCCACCCTCTTTTGCCAATAAAATATCAAGGGCAAGTCGATTTTGCATTGCCATAGCACGTAGTGCAACCATTTCAGTATTTACCAAAAGAAAACCTCCAGCGGTGCTTGTTGACAAGCGTTCCACTACTGTTGACAGCTTCCGAATGCCATATGCATTCAAGGATATTCCCACTGCTGGTATTAAAGCTCCAAAGATATCACCTACAATTTCTGCCCAAGTTTCTCTTCTACTGCGTATTAGTAGGTTAGTTTGTTCAGTGTTTTCTACTCTATCCATGTGAAAGATTTTTGGAAAAACCAGGCCAACGTAACATGTACCATACCAATGGTCTGGCAACCTATAGTAAGCCTTGTTCCCACAAATATAATACACTCCAGGGAAGACTGGATCTTCTCCACCCTTAAATCCCCAACCGGTTGCAATAAAGTATGTATCATGGCACTCACTAGTCCCTATGAAATAATAATCATACTGGGATTTCTTTCTCGTAATACATAGTTTGCCTTTCTGTGATGCATCTATAGCCATTGTTGGACTGGCTCCATTCCTCAGCTCCTTTTATTTTTCAATGTCCCACATTGTTTCACTCATTTTATTTACTTCTGCTTTCTTGTGCATGTTCAACCTCCTTCTCTCAAACATGTCTAGGAATGTTTTCTCTTCTTCCTTCAAACTGCAAGTTAGATTGTTTCTAAAAACATATTCCAAAGTTAATTCTGTAGTTTCTATAAAAATCTCACCTAAAATGTTAGCTTCTTCAGCAGGATTCAGTTCTTTATTCATAGGCAATTGCCCAAGAATGTTATCTACATTAGACATGTTATAATCTAATTTTTCTAATTGATAGAATATACTAATTAGCACACTACATGTAATTCCATACGTAGCTGGAAGGTGATGATATGTCACTCCTTCTGAAACAGAGGCAGGTAATTGCATGCAGACGTAGCAATCCATTACATCCATTGTCTTTACGTATTCATACAACAATTTTGAAAATACATTGCTAGAAAAATCATTAATAGACCTATCCTTATGTATATGTACATTGCTAGTTCTAGTTGGAACTACCTTCTGTGAACTCTTCCCTATGTTAGTCATGTTCTCAGTATGCCCTCCTAATGTGTCTATTGTTACTTTGAAAGAGATAGTAGAGCAAGCACGCTCCAAAGAAGCATTAATAATCCTGTACAACAGCAACACATCTTGCACCATCTTTTCATGAAGGTACATCTACTCTTGTTATCTTCTGTATTAGCCATCTTGTTAAATTGACCGTGTCTTTTGACTTAGCCTCTTCTACTCCACTACTGTACTTTTAGGGCAGCTAGTACCCTACAGGTTATTACAGTCTGTTAGTTTCTATTTTACTCTTTTACTTTCTTTTCCAAATGACTTCTTTGGATTAACTCAGTCTGGCCTCTCATCACTTTTCACTCCTTCCTCGTCGTCAAAATGCAGGAATTCCTGAATATCTGCTTCTTCTCCAATATCGGACAAGATAACTCTCAGGATTCCTACTGTTTCTTCTTCTTCAACCACTCTCAGTAAAGTCTTCTCTGGATTTCCTTGACTGTCTGCCTCTTCTCCTTGTTCAGGCAGTGCCACATACGTCCATTTTGGTGACTTATACTTCTGGTTTGGTTTTCTTATTCTTTTATTTTCCTCAGATATCTCTGTTTCTCCTTCTTTGGCTTGGTTCTGACTTGACACTTCGTTCACCTGTTCAGCTTTTGATGAGTTAACTCGTGTCAGTCGATATCTCAGTCTCTTTATCTTGTTGGGCCAATGGTCTCCTTTAGCATTTCTCTTTTGCTTGCCTTCTTTATTGTTTTTCTCTCCGATCCAAGTTCTCTTTCTCAGAACTCGACCTTCATGTATTTCATTATCACTTTCTTCAGATTCTGTTTCAGTTACCTCTTGTTCACCAACAGCTTTCACTTCCACCTGTTGAGATTGCCCTACTTCTGTCCCTCCTCGGGTCTCCGGCACGCAATCTTCTTGCTGTCTACTTGTCCCTTCACCTAACTCAGTGTTGGTGATCCCTACACCTCCTCGGGAGTTTTCCGCAGAAATCTGTCCCTCTCTTTCTATTTCTGTCCCTTCTTCCTCTTCAATAATTATCTCAGGTGGAACTTCTCCAACTTTCTCATTTGGTTCAAGTGTCACTTCTGTTGGAATGTTCTTTTCTTTTCTTTCTTTCTTTTTGTGTTCGTTACTGGTAGTTGGAATTTCAGGCACTTATCCAGAATCTGAACTTGTCTCTGGAGTCTGCAATGTTCTTTTCAGGATTCCTCCTTGTGGGATTAAAGCTGTTCTTGGCCCACTCTCCCCCCTTTCAAGATTTCTTTTTGTCTTTGCAGTCTCTTTATCTGAATCGTCACTTGATTCTGATTCATCAAAGTATTCTTTTCCCACGCCGTCACCTGGATTTGGAACTCTCAAGGTGTGACTTGCATGTATCCAGTTTTTCACTCCAGTACACTTCACAGCAGTCGTTGTGGTCAAGACGACCTGCCTTGGTCTCCCCCACCTTGAAACCAAGCAATTTCTTCTTCTGTGGACCTTTATTCTCACCCAGTCCCCTGGGCTCAAATCATGGGCTGGTTTCCTTTCAAGTGTGGTGGCGTCTTCTCCAACCTGGTGAAACACAGAATGAACTGCGTCAGCCAGGCCTTTACAGTAATCCAAAATCATGTCATCAGTTTTAGTCATCAGCTTGTTGACTGGTATAAATGCATGCCTCATGGCACGTCCCATGATGATTTCATGGGGACTCAAACCTGTTGTTCTGTCTGGAGTAGACCTGATCGTCATCAAGACTAGAGGCAAGACATCAGGCCATTTCATTCCTGTGGCTAAACACATTTTGCCAATTCTGTTTTTGATGGTACCATTTATTTGTTCAACCACACCAGAAGCCTCTGGTTGGTAGGCACAATGCAGTTTCTGTTGTACACTCAATGCTTCACAGATTAATCCCATGATTTCATTATAAAAGTGTCCTCCTCTGTCTGATTCAATAGTCACTGGGAACCCGAACCTTGGGATGAACTTTCTTAACAATAGCTTGGCTACTGTTATTCCATCATTTCTTCTTGTAGGGAATGCTCCCACCCACCTGGAGAACAAACAGACTATCACCAAGACCTACCTCAACCTGTTGACTTGGGGCATTTCAATGAAATCTATCTGCATTCTGGTGAAAGGTCCTCCCTCTCTGCCTATAGTACCTAGGCTCACTACTGTTTTTCTTCCGGGATTTGCTGACATATCAGGCATCTTTGACAGAGACTCTCTGCTATCAACCTGAATTTCGCATTGTACCAGGTTTGTTTAAAGGCTCTTATCATGGCATCCCTTCCCAGGTGTCCCTGTCCATGAAACATCCGTGCCATGGTTGACATCATGCAATTTGGCATGACTGGTCTTCCATCCCTATAGACCCAAACGTGGTCCTTCTCCCTTGGTGCACAGCCTGCTTTTACCCATTCCCTCATTTCCTCATCTCCTGCTTCATCCTGCAACTGCTTCACTTCTTCCCATGTTCCTACAACGTTAGTAAACATTAAGGAGCAAGAAGACATTTCCTTTTCCTTTGACCGATTAATTGAGTAATTGTTCCTAGCACAGTACTGGGCCATGTCATTCGCAAAACGGTTTCCGGTAGTGATGTAATCACTACCTTGACCATGAGCAGCACATTTTACAACAGCCAGTTCTTTGGGCAGCTGTATCGCCTCAAGCAATTTTCCAATCACCTCTGCATTCCTTATAGGAGTTCCACTTGAGGTCAGGAAACCTCTCTGTAGCCAAAGCTGGCCAAAGTCGTGGACAACTCCGAAGCCATACTGGCTGTCAGTCATCACAGTCACTCTCACATTTCTTTAATTTTGCAGGCCTTTGTTATTGCCACCAATTCTGCCACTTGAGCGGATTTAACTCCTTTCAAGGGTGATGCTTCTACAACTCCTAAAACTGTGCATACTCCTTCATCCGTTCTCAGACAAGATCCATCCACAAAAAACACTTGATCACTTTCAGGCAGTGGCAGATCTCTTATGTCTGGTCTGGGTTTTGTACAGTAATCAAGCACATCCAGGCAATCATGATCAATCTCATCTCTTACCTGCACACTTTCAGCATCTGGCAACAGCGTTGCTGGATTCACATTCACACATCTCTCAAGACTCACATTTGATGCACCTAGAATGACTTTCTCATACTTAGTCAGCCGACTATGTGACAAGAATTGTGTCCGGCTCCTTGTTAAAAGGATTGCCACATCATGAGGTACAAACACTCGCAAGGGATAACCCATTACGATTCCCACACTTTGCTCCAGACTTCGACATGTAGCAGCTACTGCTTTCAGACATCCTGGCAAACCCACAGCTACTGGGTCAAGTGTTAATGAGAAGTACGCAACTGGTCTCCTCAATCGTCCATGTTTCTGAATTAACACTGAGAGTGCACATCCATTTCTCTCACTGCAGTACAACTCGAACTCTTTCTCATAGTCTGGCATTCCCAGGGCAGGTGCTTCACAAAGCCTGTTCTTTAATTCTCTGAATGCTGCTAATTCTTCTTTATTTAATTCAAGGGGATCCTTAACCTCGCTTTTTGTTAATTTAATCAATGGCTTGGCAATCAATGAAAAATTACTTATCCACTGACGACAATAGCAAACCATTCCCAGGAACAATCTCACTTCTCTTTGTGTCATCGGGGCTCTCATTCCTCTGATGATTCTGATTCTGTCTATGGTCACTTTTTTCAGTCCTTTCTCAATATTATGTCCCAGATACTGGACTTCTTTCTTGCAGAATTGCAATTTTGCTGGAGATACTTTTAGTCCTCCATCTGCCAAGTGATTCAGCAAAGCAATGGTGTCTACTTCACAAGCTTCACGTGTTTTCGATGCCACAAGCAGGTCATCGATGTATTGGACCAAAACTGAATTTTCAGGCATTGCTAGACTCTCCATAGATTTCTTCAGTAACGGATTAAATATTGAGGGGCTCTCTGTATACCCCTGTGGGATTCGGCACCATGCCAAAATACTCTCTCCAAACCGAAATGCAAAAATCGGCTGGCTGTCATGATGCAACGGGATTGAAAAGAAAGCATGGCACAAATCAATTACTGTGTACCATTCTGCGTCATGGGGAATCTGATACAATATCACTGATGGATTTGGCACAATGGGAGAGCATGACACAAAAATGTTGTTAATTTTTCTCAAATCCTGCACTATTCTGAACTTCCCATTAGGTTTCTTCAGTCCCATTATAGGTGAATTACATGGACTGCTCAGTATTTCTCTCAACACTCCCTGCTGAATCATTTTCTCAATTATGGGAGTTACTCCTTCAATTATTTCAGGTGTCAGTCTGTATTGTGGAATGTTTGGGAAAACTACTCCTTCTTTTATAGAGATTTTCACTGGATCTACGTTTCTCATCAGGCCTACATCTTCTCCAGTGAAATCCCAGACTGCTGCTTTCACTGTCTGTTTTAATTCTGAGGGCAATTCATCAGGATTGAATACGGCATAGGTTCCAGCAACATCATTCTCTCCATTAGCTGTGGTCATTTTATACAGGACATCCTCATCTGGTGTCTCAAAAGCTATTCCATCTGGAGTACAGAAAATGGTGCAGTTTATCTTGCACAATAAATCCCTACCTAGCAAATTCACAGGACTGGTGTCACACACCACAAATCGGTGCATGTCTGAAAATTTCCCTATTCTGACCTTTACCGGTTCAGTAAGGTAAGTCTTGATCTGTGTGTTAGACACACCAACTACTTGGATTGTTTCATCCGAGAGAGGAAGATTCTTTACATCAGCTGATCTGACAGTTGATCGGGTAGCACCTGTGTCAACTAGAAAAGTAATGTTTTCATCATTAACCTTCCCATCCACAAAAGGTCCTGTCTGGTCTATTTCTAGAGCTGCGCCAAGTACGCACTCTTCTTTCTCCCCTCGGCACCGTCAGATTCCTTCCTCAGAATCACTTTCCTCATTCCTCAGCCAATATTGTGACACAGCGCTCGTGCGTTGCGGTTTGTTTACCTGTTCTTCGTTGTAGAATCCCGAATCTTGGCTATACTTCTGAGTGCCTCTGCTGTGTGGTAAGGGCGGCTTTGGCACCTGATTCTGTTGCTTAACAGCCTTCTGCTGTTGTTGCTGCTGGCCACACCCCTCACTCTGCACCTGTGGATTCAATGATGGATTTTCATTATTAGCACACGGAGGATTCTTACACTCGGATTTCCAATGCCCTAACTTTCTGCAATTGTGGCACGGAAACTTCTTCTTGGCTTCCTCTAAACTGCTTTTCCCTTTCCCTGGGCCAAATCTTGGTCTATTTCCTGGGTTATTTGCTTGTTCGACTAACTGAGCTTCCTGCCTTTCTGCAACCTTCACTTGTGCCCACATTGCCTTTTCTTTCAGCTTTCTTTGCTTTGCCTCAATCTCATCACTAAAGTATTTAGCATGTCTCAGGATCTCATCAATCTTTTTGCTCTGCCAGTCTACAGTGTGCTGCCTTCACTAATTTCAGGACGTAAACCATATACAAATCTATATACAAAATGGCTCAGGTCCTTCTCACCCAGATGTTCATCTCCACTAAACTGCTTGAAACCAGTATTAGTCTTTCATAGTAAGCATGGACTGATTCTTTCACTTCCTGATGTGTTCGGTCTATTTTAACCCAGTCTGTTTCTTTGGGAGGTACCTTGTTTTTCAAGAATACCATAACCTGCTCATATTTCTTCATTATCTCGGGGCCTGGTGCTCCTGTTTTGGGATCTCTGGGGTATTCTTTTGTTGGCCAATCTATGACTATCTTGCATTCTGCCCACAAGTCTGCTGGTACAATTATATCAAACAGACTGTTCAGGTCAATCCACAGCACTTTTGACAGTTTCACAAATCTGTCTACCTGCCTGAACCACTCGACGGGCTTTTCTCTCAGTCAAGGGAAGTCATTTGTAAATAACAAAATATCCTGTCTGGTTCATGGGACATGCACATATCCTCCTCCTGGTATCTCTCTCATGGGAAATTCTGTCACTACCTTCTCCTTTTCCCTCACAGGAAATGCTGGAAAAGTTCTGTCTGATGCATCCTCTCGTTTTTTATACCACCTACTTTTCCATTTTTCCACATCTCCCCATTTTCTCAGTAAAGTGATTATGTCCTTAATTTGCCCTATTTGGCCTGTAGTGTTCATGTTCTCCATATCCTTGTCTGTAAAATCCACTCGGTAAGGCTTTTGTAAAGCTTTTACCCTGTCCATGTCAATTCCCATTTCACTTGCTATTTCCTCCAACCTGTCATGTAGATTCTTTGCTCTCCAAGTGACACTTTTACATTGGAAGAGCAACTCCTCATCCTGATAATTTTTCAGCTTTTCTGTGGGGATCGTTCCTACTATCAATTCTTCCAGTACCATGTGTAATTTAGCCACATCAATTGTTTGGGATTCTCTTTCCTTTCCCTGTAAGCCTTTCAACCATTCACTCAATTCATCTGTAGTTATTCCTGTGGATTTCTCTACATTTACTCGTTCTGTTACTCTTTGGGGTTTTAATATTGATCCTCCAGTCATCCTGTTCCTTTCTATGCAATCAGGACTCAAGAACGGGTTATTCTGCACATTCAATTCACCTTAGCACATTGTATGCCTCCACGGATTCTCTCTTGTTCTCATTAGAGTCTGCTCTGGCTGAACAACCTGCCTATTGTTCACATACGGAACTGTTAGACCATGTTCGTTTTCTCTCTGCTTCTCAAAAATGGGCATAACGGGACCTATTGTTACAGGTACCGTAACTGCTTCTAGATTTTTGGTCAATTCTCTTATTTTCTCTGTCAATTCTAGTGTGGTTTTTGCTAATTCCATCGAGTTTTCACTCTCAGCCCTGTTTCCCATTTCTTTCTCACTTTCCCTAAGGGAATTACTTCTTTTCACCTCAGGTGTCATGTCTTCTGTTTTGATAATTCGCAGGGTATCTCTCATTGGTGTAGCTGGTGTTCCTACCTCTGGTTCTCGTCTATACGGAGGTGGACGCTTGAAGAACATGTCATCTAAGACATCATCCTCAGACTCATTTGCACCATATCTCCTGGTTTCTACATTATGCTTCTTCTCTACGCATTTCCTCCCTTCAGTCTCCCCTGCAGTTCTTACGGGAAACAGTCCTTCAGTCATGCTAGCGTCTCGCCACCTTCTCATTCGATCATGATGAGTTTCACGATCACACTGTCGTCCAAACATATACCTATATCTACCACCGCTTCTCTGTTTTTCCCGTTCATGCATTTCATCTTCCCATTCAGTCAATGCCTCAAATTGCGTCGGCCTAGGCCGGGGCTCTAGACTCATCATTCGCTCCCGCAGATTTCTTAATATGGCCAGATTAAATGAGCCATGTTCTGGGAAAGCTAAAACTCCGTCCTCCTTTGTGTACTTCACCCAATTGTCCAACCAAATACAAGTATGATACCCATATTTCGCAACCATGAAGGATGCGGGGGTTTTCGTCGGAGGCAGTAACTGTCCTTCCCTAGTCACAATCTCTTTGTCCTTCGTGAACCAATTTTTCAATCTACCCCACAATGACTTCTTCTTCTTTTCTACATCGTGGTAATACATTTTCCTGTTTTACGTAACTCCCTGGTCCTTTCTACAACTGTACGATCTCCTGTCCAATTGCAGCGCGACTCACACTAACGCACCAATCCGGAGCGTCTACGTTACTTCTACAGTCCACAAATCCCAGCGCGGCTCACACCAACGCACCAATCCTGGCACGTCTACGTCACCCTGTACTTCTTCCAATCCTTGCGCGGCACACACTAACGCACCAATCAGAGCGCTTCTGCTGGTCTGACCCACTGTCCAATCCCAGCGCGGTCTTACTGACGTCAGCAGTCGCTGCAACAGCTCCTGCTCCTGTCTCTCGTCTACCCCTCCTTTACAAAACTACTCGGTAGACTTTGTTTCAATTTCTACGATTCTGTTAGTTACAACATATAAACATCTCCATTGTCTGCTCTGCTAACCACAGAATAGCAATAGACCTTTCTCACGAGAATTCCGCCTTTCTCGGGAGCAGCGCTTACCTCTGTCCCACTACGGAATCGTTACTTCCATTGACAAAGTAGCACATCCCTCTACTTCACCCTTCTATCAAGCATCAATTAACTGTTTCTCCAGAATTAAGACACATAGTTGGAGACGTAATGCTCCTGAGAAATAAAACCAGAGTTTCGCAATTAACCAGAATGCCTTTTTCATTCACGCACTTTCACACCAGAAAATGTGGCACATTCACACAGAATCCTGCCTTTCCTGAGAACAGCGAACAGTCTGTCCTACTACAGGATTATAACATACGTTAACAAAGCAGCGCTTACCTCTGCCCTGTCCTTCTAACAAGCTTAGAGAGTACCTATTACCTTTCTAGTGATAAGCGTTATCGGAATGCCAAAAGGATCCCTGGTACCTAAGACCAGAACTTCACAGGTAACCTTCGCTATCATACACGCTTCTTTTACACAGAAAATATGTCTCTAATGGCAACACACGGCGATGCTACCGAATCGAACCCAGACAATGCGACGCGCAACTTCAATTGTCACACGTTTTCCCCTGCATGCATACAGGGCCAACAATCCCGCCTTTCCCGAGAGCAGCACTTCCCTCTGCCCTACTACGGAACTGTCACGACTTCCTACGTTCCAGAAGCCGTACACACTACATAGAACTCAATACGACTTCAACATATAGTGTTAGTACACATATCAATACCAATCAATAATCAATAAGCTATATACACGCAAATCATCAAACCAAGACAATAAATAACCATCATTCTGCTGCCAAGAAACTGGTGCAGATCGAGTTCCTCAATTCCCCTCTACTTCCACGGACGGAATGATTTCACAGTCACACGCACACACACACATCATACGCTGGTGGGGCCCATAACACCAACATTCGCTCTATCAATCTATCCGTGCCTTATAAAGGAAAAATACATCAGTTCCGAACCAATCTGCCTTTTCCTTGATGGTAGAACCACTTTCCCTAGAATCACTCTAACCGTCCCTCCATCAAATAGGTCGATCGAATCATTTAGTTGCTCGGTTTAATAATACCTTAACACTCTAAATTATGCATTTAAACATTTCAATGAAATAATCACCCGACACTTTAATTCAAACAATAGTTTCTTTTTATCTAAATCAAATGCATGTTAAAAGCCTAGTTAATGCAATATTATCTTTGTCATATTTACCTATTCTGGCTAAATGTCTTTTTCTAAGTCAGAACTGATCCTCAGGAATTTTGTCAGAGTTTTCTGTGCCGTCATGTAGAGTCACCATCCTCTCCGTCAGCATCGGGACCTCTGATCATCAGTTCAAGAAGTGGCGCTAATACCTCTCTAGTCTACCAATATTTATACTAAAATTTACGTGTATAATGATACATTTCTCCATTCTCGTGTTTCTGATTGGTCAGTTTGAAATTGAAGTCCGGAACTCACAGCAACATTCGCAAAAGTTCTCATGTATTTTCAAATTGCAAATTTTCGAATAGCGAAGTTCATAGTAACAAGTTTGTTGCAACAGGACATGACCCTGATAAATGTTTCAAATTCGTCCTGTACAGGTCCGGTTCATCATCTTTAAGGTTTGATAATAAATCATTTTCTTCACGTTCAGGGGCATCTGGCTCCCTTCCCGGAGTAGTCCTCATGGACATGGCGTCTCGGGTCATCTCGGGGACACAGCTGGTGTCAGTGTAAACGCCTTTCTCCATTGAATAACTCGGGAGATTTATTCAGTAGTGCTAGGCTTCAGTCAGCGGCCATCTTGCGACAGGCCACAATGGTCAACTTAAGCAAAGAAACACAAAATCGTAATTAATACATAGAAATAATTAATACAGTGTTATTCCCCTGCTAATACCCATATGTGTGTGCATTTATCTAGCCATATGCAACATCTAAAGCCATTAGTGCATGTTTATTTTAAGCGCAAATCACAATATCATCACATAAGCAACGTTTATGAAATTAATATGCGTACTAACTTAATTCACTTATTATTTTAGCCATGCAAATGCATTCCCACGTGTATTCTTCTGTTAATAAGGTTGGTTAATTTTAGACCTTGCAAACCATTAATTATTATAATTAATCACTTAGTCATTTTAATAAAGACATACGAAAATGGAATAGGTATTTCAATAAAAAATATTATACCTGCTCCAGCAGAACTAGTAATGCCACTCTTGTAATGCTCATTTTGTTTTCATTCATGTGATCTGTAAAATAATGGATTGTGGTCGAAGGTGGAACATGTCATGCTTTTTCTTTTTTCTTTTTTTTTACTATGTAGGTTACATATCTGCAAAACCCACTCTATCCGATTAGCCTACACACAGGCGCACACACACACATACTCTCAAATATGGAGACAAAATCTTCCTCTCTCTAACACAAAGGTGCTCTGTCTTTCTCAAACATTGTCACACATAGAACAGCTCTTGCTGGATTTCTCTCTCTCGCGCACACACACTCGCATTTATTTGTATAGCCTGTACAGAGATTTAAAATTGATCCCAGTCACTTATTACACATAACATGGTTGCTGGATTGAGAACCCGTCTTCCTTCACTGGTACAAGTGACATTGTTTTGCCATTAGGTGGCAGAGTGTTGTACCGCATGGCGTGTCCATAGGCCTCGCGCCACCCCATACAAATTTTCCATTTCACTTCAACATTTTTGTGTAGTGGTTCCTTTGAGATATGATACTCCGGCATAAATCTAGAGTAATAGTCTCTAAACCCGATAAACAATCTTAATTCATCCTTATCTTTGGGATTAGGGGCATCCATGAGAGCTTCCAAAAGATTGGATCCAACGACGACGTCTTGCAACAGCTGTACCGCTCACCCGGCTACACTGATTTGTAACCTTTTGAAAGGATTTATTCGCTCAGGCACCACACGGCAACAGCATGCACAAATTACTACCAATGGATGACAGTGTAATAATCCAGCAACAACCGCAGGAAAGAAAGTTGCTTCAAGAAAAATCAGGTCACGACAGGTAATGACAGAAATCAGCTTCTCGGTGGGCTCCCTAGACAGTTTTCTCATAGTCGCCAGTTTTTCACGATGAATTAAATAGACCGAAGCTTGGAAAGTCTTTAGAACTCTTCATTTAGTTACAGAGTGAAGCCCATCGACACACATCCACAAGAACTGAAATCTGATTGCCAACGGTCAACCGGAGATCAGATTCCAGTTCTAGGATCACCCCTTACAATTTCAGGTGACCACAGGCCTCGCGCCACTCCACATGGTACATGCAAAAACAACAGTGATGGACAGAATGCAGACTAATGTCATACATTCATTCCAGTACAGAGATCTGGGCCTAAATCCATTGTTTTTTTTCTCATCATGCCGTTCCTGTTTGAACCCAGCCATATGCAAATCAGTCTTGACCCTGTGCCTCATGGGTACAGTCCAGCCCGAACTGCCAAGCCAGGTCCTCCCTGGACTGGAAACAAGCATCCTAGGACCGGTTTCGGGGTTCCACCCCTCTTCAGCCAGGATAGCTTGATTCCAGTGGCATGGAGAGCACGGGACCCACGTCTGGGCATACCCTTCCCACTCGGGGAGACAAATGCAAAAACAACACATGGTACAGCACAGAGCTCTTAAACAGGGGGAGAGGGACACCAACAGTTTCCACTATTATGATTTCAAAGTCCATATGTATTAATGGGTAGAGAATGTCATCACATCGGTTTTAAACTACCATGGAATGTGCTGACACTCTCTACCCCTTTATCTCACTCCTGTAGGTTAATTTTCACCCCTGCTTTCTCCCTTTGTCACTGCTTTTCCGTCTCTCATCTGACTTCTTTCCCCTTTTTGTGTTTTTCACTCTCTTGCTCGGAGACAAAGTCTGAAGATAAAACATAAGTGCTGCACCCAGGGGCTCAAATTAAGCACTGGCAGTGTGAAATCAGCAGGTCTGTCAGTAAATGGGGAATCGGGATCATTGTTACCGAGTCCTGCACTTTTTTGTGGACCTTCCATTTATGCAGCCACATTTATTTAAAGATTTTAATCCAAGGATGTCTTTTGGATCTGCTGTCTGTTCTTTTTCCCTACACAGTATTTTTAATAAACTCCAAAAGATGTCCTCATCCTCCGAAGGGCCCCACTTTACATAGTTGATTGACTAGGGCCCCACAAAAACTTCTGACTTTTGTTCCCATTCCAAGATGACAATTGTGTGCGCGCATGTGTGTGCATGCATTGAAATGCATGCACGTATATGTTTTGTGGCACCAATGCAAATATTTGGCAAAAAAATAAATCAGCAATTGCTGATTAAAGGCGAGACCTATTGGCTTTGCCAATGCTTGTCTTATTTTTGACTTGAATGTGATAACCATTATTGCGATTGTACGTGTAATAACGGGGTAGATTCATCGTTATTTCATTTGGATGAAGTTAGTGATGCCTTAGTTCATAAAACACGAGTCTTGACCGTTGGTATTTTAATTTACCGCTCTAAGATAGGCACCTGCTATCTTGAAATGGTAAGTTAAAAATCACATCATGACGCATTCAGAGCGTGCTGACGTGTGTTATCATTCATCTCGGACACTCCCCCCTCGCTTGTTTGCCCGCCTACCTGTCCTCAAAAGCTGACTCGCGGCCCCCGCTCCGCGGGAGCCGCTCGTGCCAGGATTCTTGAACTCTTCGTTTTACAGGACTTCGCTGGGCGCTTGTACTGGGTGTGAGGGACTGCGAGGCGCTTGCAGCGTGAAGATTCCAAACAGCTGCTGCCTCTTCCCGGACACTCCCCCCTCGCTTGTTTGCCCGCCTTCCTGCATTATAAAATCAGAATTCTCTGACGCAGCGCGGGACGCGCGCCGGGCGAAGCCCGGGCCAAGGGCGGGCCCGTTCATGCCCGTTCCAGACCGAGCAAGACCGGACCGGGCCCCCCCTCTAACGTTTAATGTCCAGTAGGTTACTAGTATTAACGGGAAAAATTTACATCCAGGTCTAAGTGCTTATCTATTGACAGCCATATTCATATTCATTACTGTTACAGATGGCGAATACCAGAGGGAGTAGGAGCAGGCTGAATGTGGACGTATCAAACATTACTGGCCCAATAGACAATTTCATTGTTAGAGCAAACTCAGTAATTGATCAAGGGATTGCAATTATGGAACGGAGAGTGTCACAAGATCTACTATTAGCACGGCGTTCCTCTATGGGACACATTGCTACAGTTAAAACTCCCGTCCCACAAAGCAATAAGGTAACCACGAATGTAATACATGCAGACTTACATAGCATTCCAAATACCGTGGACCTGTCACCATCAATGGTGGATTCTTTATCCCCAACTCAATTAGAGAGATCTCCACTCCTCGTTTCTGAGTTATTGAGCATTGAATTATCATCCCATGACTCAATAAACGAGCAGTCGCGAGGTGCCAGTAATGGAGCTGGTTTAAAAACAACAAAACTACCGAAAAACCCTAGAAAAAAGATAAATGATAACACTCCCAAAAAGATTAAGACGTCAAAAAAATCTACTGCCACAGGGAAGAAAGGGGAGAGTAAACACTCACTCAGGTCTGCAGCACATAAAGGTCAACAGTCCAAGGATCTGCCCATAAGAAAATGCCCTTTAGAAACTGTAGTCAATTTGGATTCGAATAATGGGGGGGCCCCTTCTGCAACTGACACAAATCACGAAATCTTAGAACTTGATCACCATTTAGCCGAACACATTAAGGAGCTTTTTAAAACCTACCTTTCTCCCATAGAAACTAGGCTGAAGCGGATTGAGGCACAGTTAATGGACTTGACTAAAGCCTCAAAATTCCAGTTAAATCCAGGGATATCAAAGAATGTGAGTGAAAGTTTAACCCGTACAAAACCATCTTTACCGACCCCCCCGACTCTTAACCCATTTGTCCCTGAAATGAAGGTAATTAAATCGACATCTACTATGACGGAGAACATAATAAACGCGGATATTAAAAACGCCCCTATAAATTTGGCGCAGGAGGCCAATACTGCCAAACATTCCACCTGGGGAGCAAATTTAGGAAATCCAAGTATTAGTTTACCCCCAGAAGCATCGCCATATGTGGTAATACTGACCGGAGTCCCTAAATTGAAGGAGGAAAATGAAGAATCAACCGGATCATTAAAAAATAAGGCACAACACTGGTTAAATATCAACCGACCCTTACCATCCAACAGACATAGCAAGATTTTAATGGTCCGTAGGGTACCCTGGGTGGGCCCAGGAACTAAATCGATACAGGGCGACTGTGTTCTGGTTAACTTTGATAACCCAGACACAGTCGACTATATTTGTTCTTGGGACACCAATTTTAACAACGAGGGTATTATACCTAAACGCCTTTCCTTCTTTTATCCACCCACTTCTCTTTACCATCAATTTCACAGTAACGAAAATTGGATTAGTGTGGGCACTCAAGATAGCGGTATAGCCAATAGGCGTTGGGAAAGGCAGCTTATTAGAGACCGACCACCTAGGGATACCTGGAGAGGCATACCAACTTCCAACAGATTTGATTGCTTGGAGATGGTGGATTGACTTTTTCAGAAGAACCGAGGTTCTAACGTCCACTGTCCTAGTGCAGACAAATTACATACTAATACCAACCCCAGGATATCGGGCTCCCTAGTGGAAACTGACGAGTTAAGGGATAATCAGTCACTAATAACCCAGACAGTAACTCTATTATCTAGCCCATTATTAAATAATAACTCATATGGATCAGATCAGGAAAAACCCCTTATATCCAGTCCTGGACCCTGAATTGACGATAAATACCCGAAATCCCGAAACTATAATGGGGATAGAAATCGAAAACAACCCGTCTGTGAGAGAAATAGAACCTTGTGCAGATTACCCCCATCATTTAAAATCCCAAGGGGAAAAATCAAGAGGGGAACTGTCTTTCCTGTCATGAAATATAGCGGGACTAGCAAGTAAGGTAAACGATCCCATGTTTCGCGATTTAATTGCGGAACATGATATCATTTGCCTCCAGGAATGCTGGGAACTAACTGAGATCCATATGCCAGGTTATCGAACATATTTTACCCCCGCCACTCAGTCACGGAGAGGCAGGTGTTCTGGGGGCCTCTGCACGTATATCTCTAATACAACTATTTTGTCCATTAAACAACAGATCACACCGGGGCACAATAGTTTTCAGGTTCTCAGTCTAATGGCAGGTGGGAAACGATTTCTTATTTTAGTGAACTTGTATAACAATATCCCAAAGGAAGAACAGCAAAAAATCTTAGAAGATCTAAATGACTGTTTACGTTCGCTTAGTCTTAATCATGAACAAAATGATACGTGTATCATACTGCTGGGCGACTTTAACTGTCACTTATGCCCCCTAAGCGATTCAGGTATTTGTGGTATGGTTAACCTATCTGGCGAACCATGCACACACTTTGAGCATACCTCTTTGGGAAACTTGTTTAATGCCCTAATTTTTTACTTGAACCTGGGGTTCGCAAATGAACTTTGCAATCCCCCGGTTGCTTTCCAATCCACTTTTAATGGGCGTGGCTTACAGTCTGTAATAGACTACATATTGATTTCTACTTTTCACCACCATAATGTACGGTCTTTCATAACACTGGATACTGTGATGAGTGACCATTATCCGATCAGTACAATCTTTGACATTGAGTTGAGTATTAGATCGGGTAATAACGTAGCCGAAAATTTATACCGCCATGCCCTTTCACTGGCGAGACAAAACGGCTACGCACTAAAATGGAACAAAGTTGACCCTATAAATTTTCTCCAAAATCTAATTAAGGAACATCATAATAATATCAAGACTTGTTTGGAGGAAAATCCTGACCCGGGTACGATTGCTAATGCTTTTAACCAGATTACTCTGTATATCAGTGAAAAACTGACAGGAACATCGCGGACAGGGACGAGAGAAAAAAACTGAGGGATGGTTTAACTCTGACTGCACTAAAGCACATTCGTACTTAAAGCGGATTCTAAAGGAAACACCGAAAGATCTGCCAGCAGTCAGATCTGCGAGATTAGCCTATAAAACCTGCTTGAAAAATCGGAAACAGGAGCTGAAGGAGCTTGCGTGGGACACCCTAACAAAGGCCAGCCAGTTGAGAGATAGCACTGCCTTCTGGAAAGCAGTAAATGCTCCCTTCTTCGTAGATAGAAAATCAGATAAGGTAGAGCTTGCTATCGATGGACCAACTTGGGTGGAACATTTCACTGAATTATATAAAGAAGATGTTCTTCCCTCTACAGACTTTATCTCACACAATCACCAGCTTTTAACTGAGCGCGTCCTTTCCGTTTCTTTCCCTATTAGTATTTCGTTCTCTGTCCCGGAAGTAGAATTGGCACTACTAGAAAGTTCGAGAAATAAAGCTCCCGGCCCTGATGGAGTCCCTATTGATATATATAAAAATACATTATCCCTATGGTCTCCTCTGCTGACCAATGTTTTAAATAGTTTTAATACCATTGGCTTTCCATCGACCTGGCAAGAAGCAATAGTTGTGCCTATTTTTAAAAAGGGTGATCGAAATGACCCCAAATGCTATAGGCCTATTTCCTTACTTGACTCGTTGATGAAAGTGGCAGGTAGGGTTATCTTAAACAGATTAAATTCCTGGGCAGAGGAAAAGGCAATCCTTTCCAAGTTCCAATATGGTTTCAAGACAGGTCTAGGTACAATCGAACAGGGACTAAATCTGGCCCTAATTATCGGTAAATACATGACGGCAAAAAAAGGTAATCTCTTTATGACGTTCATTGATTTAAGTTCTGCTTTCGATTGCCTGAACCACGAGGTACTATGGGATACTTTGACAGGCCTGGGCATTGACACAAACATCCTCAATTTTATTAAAGAACTATATAGGGGGGCTGGGGCAAAGGTACGATTTGGAAATAAAGGAGAGTGTTCTACCAAGTTCCCAATAAACAAAGGAGTCCGACAGGGGTGCATCCTGGCACCATTTCTTTTTAACTTATACATTAATGGAGTGGCTGAATTTTTAACCAAACAAAAGGTAGATTATCCTCAAATTGATGGCACGGCGGTTCCCATTCTACTGTATGCGGATGACGCAGTTATCATGGCGAGAACCCAATTGGGCCTCCAAAAAGCTCTAACCTGCTTTACACTGTTTATGAGCTCTAGAGGTCTAAAAATAAATATTGGGAAAACTTTTTCCATGTGCTGCTCTTCGAAGAAAAACTTCCTTGTAATGTTTTTATCGAAAAGTCTAAGATAGGTCTTACAAGTACCTTTTCATATTTAGGGGTTGTTTTTAATGAAAAAGGCACCTGGAAAGCAGCGATTAGGAGCAGAAATCTTGCCTTCGCCCGTGCACTAGGAGCAATAAAACAGTTCTCCAACAAATTGGGGGGCAGGCCTGTACGCATTCTAATGGACATTTATAATGCCAAATGCATTTCAACCGCATTATATGGTTCTGGCCTATGGGGCATCGCTGACTGTCAAGAGATCCAAGTAAAAGAAAACTCTTTCCTGCGTTATCTCTTGGCGGTCCCAAATTCGTCCCCCACATATATTTGCCATAAGGAATTAGATCTGGCCTACATTTCTGACTTGATTAAAGTTAGCCCCTTACTGTTATGGCACAAGATATGGACCACAGAGGAAACTGTTTTTAATAGATCTATTTTGATTGACTGCCTCAAATTAGAAAGATGCATGGACATTTCCTGGATTGCTTACATAAAAGAATTTATGATTAAGATGGGACACTTAGCCTTTTTTGAAAACCCTGGTTCTTTAACCTCGATTTCCAGAAAGGATTACAAAAAAAGGTGTCTTGACTTCCTGGAAAATCGACGTTGGTGTGATGAAATAAGTAAGAAATCAGTACTCCAACACAATTCACTGTTACAGGCCCCTGGCCTACAGTTGTACCTGTCTCCCGATTTTTCCAGTTATGACAGGATGCTGTTAGCCCGTTTGAGAGTTGGATCTTATCATAGATTAATAACCTTTCCAGTTAGAAATGATTGGTCTTCAAATTTAATTAAGTGTCCATGTGATAATCTTGCAACACAATCGCAAATACACTGTGTTCTGTTTTGTAAATTTTATTCATGGGGAAGAAGGCAATATTTGATCCCCCTATTGAAGACCTGGGGACTTAGGCAGTGTAGGCCTGCCTTTTTGAAACTGCTTTTACTCCAAGATGACATAACCATTAATGCCTTATCTAAGTTTTTAAAATTTACTATTCGGTGCAGATTGTCGATGAACTAAATCAGAGTCTGTCTTCATGCTGATTAACTCGACTAAGTCGTACATAAGCTGTAATATTTTTTCTTAATGCAGTACCTTCTTATATGTATGTATTTTTATGTTGCTTTTATGGTTTTATATTTGAAATCGAATAAAGCTATCTTGACTCTTGACTTGACTTGACTTGAATGTGATAACCATTATTGCGATTGTACGTGTAATAACGGGGTAGATTCATCGTTATTTCATTTGGATGAAGTTAGTGATGCCTGAGTTCATAAAACACGAGTCTTGACCGTTGGTATTTTAATTTACCGCTCTAAGATAGGCACCTGCTATCTTGAAATGGTAAGTTAAAAATCACATCATGACGCATTCAGAGCGTGCTGACGTGTGTTATCATTCATCTTGACGCATGCGTTCAAATACTAGTGTAAAGAAGCATCGGCAAAGCCAATACATGACTCTGACCTGTTGGCTTTCCCAATACGTGTATTTTATTGATGCCATGCGTGCCCAGCAGTTTCAAATTCGCTAGTTAGTAACAGACGGGACTGGAGTAATGTCAGGTGAGTACTCGCATAGAAAAGGTGCTGCTAACCGAACAAGATGCAAGATTATGATATGCATTGACCTTGAAACCACAGCATTAGTTGAAAGCCTCTACGAAGATGTACAGATGTGAGAATTTCGGGCAAGTAAAAGAGTCCAATAGTTTGGATGTTTGTATATTGTTATTAGTTTTTCAACATTTCTTTCTACCTCAAAAATATCTGTCACAGAATTATTTGGTTGAAGTTTTGTTGTCTTTGACTTCTCTCTCCTGTGTCATTTCTTGCCCAGTGGTCGAGGCATGTCACGTTTCTGGCAGTGTCCGAGTGCTGCATGCTGTGACCGTAAAATGAGGCGAGAGCTGGTTCTGTGTGACCTTCTGGGACTGGCAGTTCGATTTTATTAGAACTGCAGCCCCTACTGGTGTTTGTATTTGTCCCAGGTCGTGTTCTGTGCTGGTAACTTCCGAAGAACAAGTCAAGCAACTTTTTATTTTCAAACGAACTGACTAGTGTCTTCTGATCAATGTGCAAGAATAGTTATCACCTGGTATTGATGGGATTACCTGGTCTCGTAGGTAGGATAATTATTACCGAGAGTTGTCATTGTATAGGTTATTAGGGCTTGTGTATATCTCATTTGTTTAACTTACTCTTTTACAGGAAAGAAAGAAGAATGCACAGTTTGCAAGACTCGTTGTCGCATCATCTTTCTCTCAGAGCAGGTACTATAAATTGTATTTGTTTGTATTGGATACGTTTTTAACGCAAGAAGGCCTTTATTTTGCTTAAGGAGCATGACCGAGTAACTGTTATATTACAGTGCTAATGCTAACATAAAAATAAAACGTCGAAGAAAGGACATAATCTAATTCCTACAGGGAAGTAGCGTTGACACAAAATTAAGAAAGAAGAATTTTCCCCAAGGAATCATTATAAATGCACTTTCAGTAACTTGGTTACCGCATCCAAATGTACCGTCACTGATGGAAAGCCCAGTTTGTTTTTACTTCTAAATTCTAGTAGATAGCCGCGAATTATAAACCTGGTGCACCCAGGCATTTTCAATTTTCTTCTTCCTGAAATGAGTGCAATCAGGAATAACTTCTCAAAGGACTTAACTCAGGTCTATTAGGTTTAATGTTGATAGGGTGCTTTCTGTAGATCTTGAAGCACCCATGGTAAATCCCACGTAGGGACTTGACCGATGAATTGTTGGTCTTTAAAAAATAAAAAACAAGGCTCTTTATTAGTCTAGACACAGAAGGCAGTAAAACCCTCAAAGTGTGGACTTCTGAAAGCTTTAATTGCCCCCGTCCCACTGATCCCTAAAGGTGGATACAGCCAGACCCAAAAGTAACCCGTTCTTAAAGTCCAATGTCCACTGTATTCACCCCTTCTCCTAGCAGCACTTCTCAAAATTAAGGCAATACCTTGAGTATATTATTAGAGTTGAGGGATTTCTAGGTTACTGGATAAATTCAGCTACCTCCAATGAGCAGCCCGACGCTGTCAAGCTTTCCTTTTCAAGTGACGTAGGAGGGAAAGGCTCCCTTAAGTGCATAGGGCAATAATGGAATAATCCAGGGGTGCATAAGTGCCACCTGAAGGAGGAGAGGAAACCATGCGTGTCTCTCACAGCATTGCACTATGGACAGCACTTCCAACCCCTACTCCAGCACTTTTTGAAGTATGCTGCCCAATAGGGGAACAGAGGAAATGCATAAATAAGAATGTTGAGCCATGGATACGACAGTGCATCCACTAATACGCCTCCTTACATGGACACTGTGTACAGGATCGAGGAGGTAGTGCCTTCTACGTACTCGCAAAGAGCTCCACCTATGAGTGACCAAATGTCTTGATTATTCGTTGTAAGGTGCTCTCTAATAGGCCTATTTCCAGGGAAGAAGGAAAGGCCCTGCTCAAGCGATCCTCAGGCCCATTCTCTCTCCCTGGAAGATCAACTTCGTGGAGAGATAGGAAGTTTGCTTCTGCACAAAAACAGTCCTACTGAGCTAGGGACAACAGTGCCTTCACTTTCGAGCCCTGTTGATGATTCACATAGGCCACCACTACTGCGGAGGGAAAATGAAGAAGTGCTAGATTCACCGCCTTCAATTCCCTCCAATTGGAAGTAAACCTCCACTGTGCTACAGACCAGGTTCCCTGCACTGACTGACACCCCACTATCACTCTCCAACCTGTCCCTCTCGCATCTGTGGTTAAGCGTTTTAGAAGGTGAAGACTCCAGAGGTGTGACTTTGGCCAAATTCTCCTGATCCAGCTACCATTTCAATGCCATCTCCATATTCCCCAGTGTAATCCTGGTCTCGTCTTGAATTTCTTTGGGTTCCTAGTGGTTTAGAAAATGCTTGAACATTGGCTACATATGTAATCTTGCCCATGATAAGATCAACACTGTTGACACAATCAGTCCTTGTACTGTCAACCATTCTGTTTCTGTTTGTGGTTCTTTGATCAGAAGGGCTAAAATTAACAAAACCAGTTTGTTTCTTCTGGCTACTGGCAAGAACACCTTCCCTGAAGATTTTCCTGTAGTGTGCCCCTATGTACTGCAAATCCTTCATCAGAGTTAGTAGCAATTTCTTGCGCTTTAGTAAAAACCTATGTTGTTCCTGAATCCCACGGACTTCCTCCACCTGTTGTTTCGCCCTATAGAAATAAGAAAAAGCAATCAACCAGTCTTCAAAGGTAAAGGAAGACTATAATTCTCTTAACATGAATCAACCCCAACAATGGAGCTAATACCTTGATAAATACTTCTTGTGAATACTTCAACCCAAAAGGTTGAATTCGAAGCTGATAATGTTTGTCTTCCACTGCAAAGCGAAGATACCTCTAAGAATCCTGATGTATCCGCATGTGAAGATAGGTGTCCAAGAGGTCTAACAATGCCAAAAGGTCTCTAGTCTTTATGTATGGAAGAAATTTTTGTAGAGACATCTTTTTTAATTTGATGTGTGTGACAAACCTGTTTACGTTCTTCCGATCCATCACCGGCCTGAAGTCTCCTGATGGCTGTCAGGCGCTGAGCAAGGCGCCTACCGAAAGTACAGTTGGACTACAATTCCCAGACATCTCGGCGGGAGGAAGGCGTGGTCACAACTGTTAAGTACGGGCACCGAGGACCAATCGGTGCGCGTAATACTGCCTGGTTGGATTTGTTATGGTGAAGGCTGGAAGCGGCGAGGAAGGAAACGCCGGAGCTCGCACGAACACGAGAGAAACAGCCGTGTGCCCCGCTTGACTGGGAATTCGTCGGGGAGGTACGAGAGGCCGAGTATCGGTTTCCACACAACTTGGTTTGCGGGACGCTGACGTAAGCGTCACCGCATTTGAAGGTTCTGGGTGTGAACTTATCCTTGCTCGCGGACCGCTGGACGAGCGTGGCCGCGTTGCCAAAACCCTGGACCAAAGACGAAGTAGGAGCGGACGCTCCCCATTCGGATTACAGACCGGTGAGGTGAGATCACCGGAGACACTGCCACCGCAACGTTCAGGTAGCTCAGCAGAGAGGAGGGGCTGCACTTTGCGGGACAATAGTCAGTGGTTGGAAGACACCACGAGTGTAGGGTTCAAGGGGAGAGCGTGACTGTATCCTTACTCCCCGCGCTCTTCATTATCAGTTGGGGCCTACTCTCGAGGACCTGAGAACAGAGTAGATTCAGGTTCGGTTGGCGAGAGAGGTCCCTGTTTTTCACCTTTTTCTTTGAAGGGAACATAGGTGGGGGGACTGTCAAGTAGCACGGTCCTGGGGAGCGATCTTATGTTATGACACATTGGTTTAAGGGCATGGTTATAGTTGCCTGAGTATGCTTTGGAGAGACACACTGTGTAGGCATACTTAGTGAGACCGAATGAGAGTAGGTTGCCTTATGTGTACCGTAAAGTGTGTTATGATTTATGTTATGTTACAGGTATCCCTATCCCTGCTGTTCCCATCCTAATTCCCTTTCCCTCGCCTGATTGCCCTGGTACTCTGTTCCCTATTCAGAGCCGGGGACGTCGGGAGGTGGACCCCTTGTGCTTCACTCGACTCAGCGGAACAAGAGAAAAACGTGACAGAATTACGCGCCCAAGAAATAGTTCTGTGTGGGTCGAGTCAAGCACAAGTATGGCCTCTCTAGATGAGGTGTTACAAGCCCTCATGTTGGTACAACAGGAATTGGCCGCATCTAAGTTAGAAACCGCAGCCCTAAAAGACAGGGTAGAAAGGCAAGGGCGCAACCCATTTGACGCCTCACAGTCATCGAATCCTATACATGTAAACGTTTCACCACCCATACCCCTGGCAAGCCCAGAGAGGTTCTCGGGTGACCCCCTCAAAATTCAAACCTTCCTCACACAAATAGCATTGCATTTTTCCTGCAAACCCGCTTCGTTTCCGAATAACCATTCACGAGTGGCATTTGCTATATCGTATATGACGGGGGACGCGGCCAATTGGGCCGTCCCCTTGGTCAAATACGACGATCCTCTGCTGTCAGATTGGAACGCCTTTAGAAGCGAGTTTGAGCGGGTGTTTGACAGGAGGGCCACCACCTTATCAGCAGATAGAGAATTGTTAGCACTCCGACAGGGCAAACATGATCTGGTAACGTATTTGACCCAGTTCAATCGTCTCGTAGCGGAGACAGAGTGGCCTGAGGAAAAGCGTATGTCCCTCTATTACCAGGGCCTGAGGGAGGACATGAAGGATGTACTGGCGCAAATTGATCCGCAGCCCACCACGTACACCAGCTTGATGAACCTTACGCTTAGGTTAGACCATAGACTGGCAGAGCGGAAGGGAGAGAGGGTTTATACCCACGTCGAGAAAGCCGAGAGAGGACCCGGACCCGCAGGGGCATCCCCGGACTCTCATGCAGAACCTATGGAGGTGGGTGCAATCAGAGCCCCGTTATCACGGGTCGAGAGAGAGAACCGCAGACTAGCCGGTCTCTGTATGTATTGTGGCAAGAAAGGCCATTATGTTCGTGACTGTCCCGTCAAACCCAAAAGAGGGGGATACGCAGGTACGAAGAAAGTGGCAGTAGCCACTGTACAGGCATCACCTTCGGAAGAACAGGCCTCAGTCACTCCGGATGAAACACACGCTTCTAGGGTCTTGCAATTACCTTCTTTAGCCGTTGTAGAGTCGGTTGCATCCGAATCACACGTGGTGTTACACATGAGAGTAACGGTGGGAACTAGAGAGCACGAGATAGGTGTGATGATAGACTCCGGGGCCACCGGAAATTTCGTCGATAGTGGGTTAGTACAGCGCCTTGGGCTAAGGCGCATCCCGAGATCAACCCCCGAGGTAGTCTGGGCGGTGGATGGAAAGCCTCTTAAATCAGGACCCATCACCGAGGTTACAGAATCCCTAACCCTGACCAAACCAGGGCCCTTGTGGGATCATGTAGAACAGGTAGCTTTAAACATCATTGAGGCTCCACAATATGAAGTGATCCTCGGCATGCCTTGGTTGGCGACTCATAACCCCTCCATTAACTGGAAGCAAAAAACAGTGGAGTTTGACGCGGAGTACTGTAAAGAGGCGTGTGTCAACGCGCATCGGACTCACCTTCTAGCCCTCACTCAAGGGTATCACCTCAGTACCGCAGCAGAGAAAGAGACGGTCCTCCCAGCCGCCTACCACGCTTACCGAGAGGTGTTCAGCGAAAGTAAGGCTGAACTCCTGCCACCGCATCGCAGTTACGACTGCCAAATAGACTTAATCCCAGGGGCAATCCTGCCGTCTTGTCGAGTCTATGCTTTGTCTGAGCCAGAAACCGAACATCTGCGACAATACCTAGAACACTACGCTGAGATAGGGTTTATCCGGCCTTCCCGTTCGCCTGCTGCTTCGCCCCTTTTCTTCATCAAGAAAGCCAATGGCGACTTGCGAACGTGCATCGATTATAGGGCATTAAATAAAAACACCGTCCGCAACCGCTACCCTCTTCCTCTCATCCCTGTCTTGCTGGATCAGGTGAAGGAGGCGACCGTATACTCTCGGTTGGATCTGAGAGGGGCATATCACCTGGTCCGGATAAGGGAGGGGGATGAGTGGAAGACGGCCTTTAAGACGCGGTACGGGCTGTTCGAGTATAGGGTAATGCCCTTTGGGCTGTGTAACGCCCCGGCAGCGTTCCAGTATTTTCTCGATGACGTCCTCAAAGAGCTTATTGATAGAACAGTAGTGGTGTATATCGATGACATCCTGATATATTCCACAGATCCCAGGGAACACGTCACGCACGTCTCACAAGTGTTACACAAGTTAGGAGCGAACAATTTGTTTTGCAAGTTGAGCAAATGCGAATTCCACGTAGAAAGGGTAGAATTCCTGGGGGTGGTCCTGAGTCCTTCAGGGTTGAGCATGGCTGAACGAAAGGTGGCAGCAGTACAGGAGTGGCCCATACCTAAAACTGTGAGAGATGTGCAGTGTTTTCTGGGCTTTTCAAATTATTATAGGAGGTTCATCTCGCATTTTTCCCAGCTTGTCTCACCTCTCACTCGTTTGCTACGCAAGGGTCATCCGTTTTCCTGGACTCCGGAGGCCATGCAGGCATTCCGTGAGTTGCAACAGGCTTTTACCACCGCTCCCATTCTGCAACATCCGCATTCCGAAGTACCTTTCGTGGTAGAGGCGGACGCTTCTGACATCGCAGTGGGAGCCGTGCTATCGCAGAGAGAGCCTCTGACCGGGCAATTACATCCAGTAGCCTTCCTGTCCCGGAAGTTAACAGCAGCCGAAGCAAACTACACGATTGCAGAAAAAGAACTACTGGCTGTTCACAAGGCGTTCCAGGAATGGAGACACTACCTGTGGGGGGCTAAGCACACCATAACGGTTTATACCGATCACAGAAACTTGCAGTACTTGAAAACGGCTAGGCATCTCACGCAACGGCAAATGCGTTGGATGCTGTTTTTTGCAGGCTTTGACTTTGTCATCACGTTTCGACCTGGGTCAGAGAACCAGAAAGCGGATTCACTATCGAGACAAGAGGGGGGACACGTACATCGGTCAGAGGTGATCAAGGCTCTCATTCCCCCGGAGAAAGTGGTATGTGTGGTTCGGGCTGACACATTTCTGAACTCTATAAGAGGGCACCGCACATTGGTGCAATGGCTTCAATGGGAGGAGCAGGAGACGGACAGGCACATAAAAGAGGGGTTACCCTTTTATCGAGATTGTCTGTTCGTGCCTTTGGAGGAGCTGCAGCGCCAGGTCTTCGTTTGGTGCCATGAATCACTGGTAGCCGGACATCCAGGACGGACCAAGACACTGCACCTTATGAGACGACACTTTTGGTGGGCTTCCATGGACAAGGATGTGCGGCGATGGATCCAGCAGTGCGATGTCTGCGCTAGGGCAAAAGGAGACCATTCCAAGGCTAAAGGCAAGTTAGTCCCGTTACCGACTCCCGCAGGGCCCTGGCACAACATAAGCATGGACTTTGTGGTGGGTCTACCGCTGGACCAGGGATATGATGCCATCATGGTAGTGGTAGATAGCCTCACCAAAATGGGTCATTTCGTTCCGTGCAAGAACTTGCCCTCGGCCAGTCAAACCGCACAGTTGTTGTTATCTCACGTGGTGCGACAGCATGGGCTGCCAGGAGTGATAGTATCTGACAGGGGTCCTCAGTTTATTGCTCGGTTTTGGAGGTCTTGGTGTAAAGCCTTGCAAGTGGTAGGAGCCACGTCCACCAGCTTCCACCCCCAGACGGATGGCCAGACCGAACGTCTTAATCAAACTCTCAAGACGTATCTCCGTTGCTACGCAAAAGAAGCCGGTACGTCGTGGGTGTCCCTCCTGTGGTTGGCCGAACTCTCCTACAACAACGCGTGGCACAGCTCCATCAAGGAAACCCCTTTTCGGGCTAACTACGGTTATCATGCCAAAACGCTCCCTTTATCATTTCCAGTCGAGACGCGCAACCAGCCTGCTCTTGCGGCTCAGTTGCAAGCCTTGGGGGACATACACCAACGTCTGAAAGCAAACCTGAGGAGGGCCAAACTTTTGTACAAGACCTGGGCGGACCGCCATCGTCAGGACGGGCCCGTGTATCAACCGGGCGACCGAGTATGGTTGTCCACGAAGAATCTCCGTTTTAAGTTGCGCAGCGTCTTCCATCCTCGTTTCATTGGTCCGTATCCCGTGGTGAGGCGAGTGGGGGCTGTGGCGTACCGGTTGGCCTTGCCGGCATCGCTGCGGATTCATCCGGTGTTCCACTGCGGCCTCCTGAAGCCGGCGCGGGGGGCTCGGAGGGTGGCCGCTCCTCCGGTGCTCAGGGAGGGCCAGGAGGAATACGAAGTCCGGAAGGTGGTGGATTCGCAGTTTCGGAGGGGTCGTTTGTGGTACCTCATTGCTTGGAAGGGGTACACGGCGGAGGAGGATTCTTGGGTCCCGTCCTCGGATCTGCATGCTCCTGCTGCCGTGAGAGCATTTCATGCCCGTTTCCCGGCCAAGCCTGGTCCTAGGAGGCGCTTGGGCGGGGGGCATACTGTCAGGCGCTGAGCAAGGCGCCTACCGAAAGTACAGTTGGACTACAATTCCCAGACATCTCGGCGGGAGGAAGGCGTGGTCACAACTGTTAAGTACGGGCACCGAGGACCAATCGGTGCGCGTAATACTGCCTGGTTGGATTTGTTATGGTGAAGGCTGGAAGCGGCGAGGAAGGAAACGCCGGAGCTCGCACGAACACGAGAGAAACAGCCGTGTGCCCCGCTTGACTGGGAATTCGTCGGGGAGGTACGAGAGGCCGAGTATCGGTTTCCACACAACTTGGTTTGCGGGACGCTGACGTAAGCGTCACCGCATTTGAAGGTTCTGGGTGTGAACTTATCCTTGCTCGCGGACCGCTGGACGAGCGTGGCCGCGTTGCCAAAACCCTGGACCAAAGACGAAGTAGGAGCGGACGCTCCCCATTCGGATTACAGACCGGTGAGGTGAGATCACCGGAGACACTGCCACCGCAACGTTCAGGTAGCTCAGCAGAGAGGAGGGGCTGCACTTTGCGGGACAATAGTCAGTGGTTGGAAGACACCACGAGTGTAGGGTTCAAGGGGAGAGCGTGACTGTATCCTTACTCCCCGCGCTCTTCATTATCAGTTGGGGCCTACTCTCGAGGACCTGAGAACAGAGTAGATTCAGGTTCGGTTGGCGAGAGAGGTCCCTGTTTTTCACCTTTTTCTTTGAAGGGAACATAGGTGGGGGGACTGTCAAGTAGCACGGTCCTGGGGAGCGATCTTATGTTATGACACATTGGTTTAAGGGCATGGTTATAGTTGCCTGAGTATGCTTTGGAGAGACACACTGTGTAGGCATACTTAGTGAGACCGAATGAGAGTAGGTTGCCTTATGTGTACCGTAAAGTGTGTTATGATTTATGTTATGTTACAGGTATCCCTATCCCTGCTGTTCCCATCCTAATTCCCTTTCCCTCGCCTGATTGCCCTGGTACTCTGTTCCCTATTCAGAGCCGGGGACGTCGGGAGGTGGACCCCTTGTGCTTCACTCGACTCAGCGGAACAAGAGAAAAACGTGACAATGGCTTCTTCACCAGATATAAGAATGAGTAAAACCCTCTTCTCTCCTGAAAGACTGGCACTGGTCTTATTGCATTTTTAAGTAGTGGGCTGTGAAAACCATTGACCAATGCCCTTTGTTTCGCTGCATCCTTTGGCAATGGGGTTGGACAAAAAAAATCATCTGTGTTGAAATAGTATTCGGTACCTATGTTGTACAAGGTTGAGTACCTATTTTTCCATTACTGAGGTTTTCCAATTACTGTGAAACTTCAGCAATCTTCCACCCACTGGCAAGTGGACCTGATTCCCAGCATAGTCATGCCTTGAGGGCTGACGTATTCAAAATAGAAGCTCCAGCAGCATGGGTCTGGGAATTTTCAGAAGGGACTTCAGGGCCACGTCCCAGTCCACAAAAAGGCTGACCCATTATCTGTTAGAAAGCAGCCCAGAACGCTCTACATGTCCCAAGTGATTTCCCTTTTGTTGGGAGTTTTACTGGTGTCATCAGTTTTCTGTGCTCTACAGGCTTTTTAGCAAGAATATTTCCACAACCTCATCCATACCTGTGGCCTTGTAGTTATTGCTGACCCTGCGGCCACTGTTGAAGCCGCCAATGAACCAAAGGCTATGTCTGAGAGGAAGCAGACCTGTTGCTTCATCATTGCAGTGATTGCAGATCTGTCCAAGCCTTGCTCCATTGGTTCTGCAAGTCTTTTCACATAAGACAGGATAGTGTAACTGGAATATGCTGCTTCTCTGACCCCAAAGTTAGCAGCTGATTGTGTTCTCCTAATTGCCAGCTCCACCAGATCAAAGGGTGACACCTCCTGCAAGATTGTCTTGCCCTTAGAGGACAGCCTCGCTATTTGAGAATCCACTTTAGTTTGAGGAGGAAACTCTTCCGCAAAGAAGCGTGGAGCCCATAAAGGAGTACACTTTGATGCTAGCTAAGGGTCCAGCACCTGGGGATCAGGAGTCACTTCAGCAGAGGCCAGCAGCAGGGCTCTGGCAGGTGCAGGTGGTGCTGGTCAGCTGGACATTTGCAGGGAGGCCTCTCGGAGCTTGTCTGTGTAGGCCAAAAAGGTCATACAACTGACCCTTGGAGTCAAGGCATGTGTGTTAGGGCCCCTCCCTGAAAATCCGAAACGACAGCCAGGCAGGTGCATTACAATACTGGGTCATACAGTGGCGAAACAGCACATAGCGATTCATTTGCTTAGTGTGCGATCCTGTTACAGGAAGCTTAGGACAAAGATTTACTGGAATATGCTGGGGGAGAGGAGGCGCATATGAGGAAGACCAGGAGGGACGAGAAAGCACAGGATGCCCTGTTAGCTTTGAGTGCAATGACACAGGCACTTCTGGAGTTCCCTAGTCAGGATCACCTTGCCTCTGACCAGCTAAGTGGGCTGTCGAGTTCAATCCAAGGTGGGATCGAGTTGTTTGGTATCGAGCACCACATGAGTAACTGTGTTTGATGGGTTTCTTATACCTCAACTACGAACAGTAGTCAAAACTTCACACAAGATGTACCCAGTTGAATCCATGGAAGCCACAGGGTGGTGGGAGGGTTGTTGTTAACATCAGAATGGTTGGCTGGTGATAGTTATGCTTGATTGAACCATGACATGTTGTATCTGCTTTTTCTGTTCCCCGATGGGATATTATGCTAAGCATTATCACTATTGATTGGAGTGAAGTACTGATAGACTTCCATATCCTTTTAATGCACACAGTAATACGATGTGTGCTGTAACACATTCTGTATGTACATGGAAAATATCAATAAAGAAAGAGCACTTACTCCAGCTGCTAGGACTATGAGGAAAGCAAAGTTGATAAAGTACCTAGGAGCCTGGGCAGTGGCTCAGATAGCTGAGGTCACCTCTCACACAGAGAGTTCTCCAAAATAGATAGAAAGGGAGGGAGAGGTTGACCCTGCCAATAACATCCTCCAGGAGGATGATACGTCTTTCACTTCTAGCACTAGGTTCAAGTTTACAGCTAGAGAGAGGAGAGCATTTCTCCCCACACCAGAACCCTAACCGTCCCTTGCAGAGAGACCGCTATCTCTAGAAGAGAGACAATTGGGAATCGTTATAGAGCAGTGGGAGGACAAGAAAGCAAGAACAAATGGTGACAGCAACAGTGAAGGTAAAGAAGAGATTTAGGTGTCCATGGCTGGTGGGTTTAATCCTAGGCTCCCCAAGGGGATAGTCCGTAACTATGCAGAGCGGGAGGGAACCGACAAATGGCTGACTGCATTTGAGAGGGCCCTTGAGATGAGAAGGGTCCATTAATATTATTGGGGTTCACTTCTGTGGGAATTGATCCCAGCAGTTGGGAGGGATAGGCTCCTGACCCTCAGGAGGTGGAAGGGGAAATTCTACCCACACATGAAAAGATGCCTATTCAAGAAGTTAGGTCTGACCCCAGACAGTATATGGGTGAAGTTCAGGGATACCCAGAAGATGAGCACACAGTCCTGACATCTCAGTGAAGGCACTAGAGGGCTGAATTGACGGTAGCAAAGTAAGTGACTATGAGGAGCTGTACAATTTAATTCTTAAAGAGTACATCCTAACTCATTGTGTACAGGAGAAGTTATGCCAGTCCCTGAAAATCCCAGTGAGCTGGGGGAAGCAGCTGATGAGTGAGTAAGAACCAGGATTTCCAATCGGTGATCAGAAGAAAGGAGGACTGCCCAGTGGTGCTGGTGCCCAAACCTAATCGACTGGGGGCGAATGTTTTGATTTGTTCTGCATTCCGTCCATCAATTGTGTGTCTTTTGCTTTCTTGCCCTAAGTGCACCAGGTATGCTCAGACGTGAGTCCTGAGCTCACTGTGCCACTGGAATCAAGCTATCCTGGCTGAACAGGGGTGAAACCCCGAAACCGGTCCTAGGATGCTTGTTTCCGGTCCAGGGAGGACCTGACTTGGCAGTTCGGACTGGACTGTTCCCATAAGGCACAGTGTCAAGACTGATTTGCATATGGCTGCGTTCAAACTGGAATGGCATGGGGAGCAAAAAATGATGGATTTAGGCCCAGATCTCTGTACTGGGGTGAATGTATGACATTGTTCTGCATTCTGTCCATCAACTGTTGTTTTTGCATTTGTCACTCCGAGTGGGAGGGGTATGCTCAGACGTGAGTCCGGTGCTCTCCATGCCACTGGAATCAAGCTATCCTGGCTGAAGAGGGGTGAAACCCCGAAACCGGTCCTAGGATGCTTGTTTCCAGTCCAGGGAGGATCTGGCTTGGCAGTTTGGGCTGGACTGTTCCCATGAGGCACAGGGTCAAGACTGATTTGCATATGGCTGGGTTTAAACTTGAATGGCATGGTGAGCAAAAAACTATGGATTTAGGCCCAGATTTCTGTACTGGGGTGAATGTATGACATTGTTCTGCATTCTGTCCATCGATTGTTGTTTTTGCATAGCTCAGATCATGCCAAGATTTGGGCTCCCTTTATCTCCATCTCTCCACTGAATTCCGGGAACTGTCCTGTCCTAGATATCTCCGGACTCTGAAATTGACTCCCGAGGATGGTGCAGCCAATTAGCGTGGTCGATCCCCGCTGGGCTCCCTGACCACTTCAGATATTGCCGAGTACCGCGTCTAATAGTACCTACAGGCTGGATTCTATTTTTCCTTGTTTCGTGCTCACTGGAGGGGGTGGGGGGGAGGCAGGGGGAGTTGATTTTTTTTCTCTAGTTCTTTGTTTTCTTTGTCAAAAAGAAGATTTACTAGCACTTAGTTGTCTGTTTCAGGCTTTCTGCTCACTATTGCTCACAAGCTTTGTAGCACATTGGACTTTGCATCTACCCATTTGTTGTGGAACTCAGCTTGCCGGTTACCTCCTTTTACAAACGTGGCCTGCCCTGCCTGGGTTGTAGGCTACATGCTGTGTTAATTACCAGACTGGGTGTGCCTTTACTGCATTGCCTTGCCCTACCGGCCTGATTGGGCATTGGCCGGCCCGCTGTGTTGTAGGCGACACTGTCATGTATTGCCATGCCTTGTGTTCTGCCAATAAAAATCAATTTAATACTAAAATGACACCTAAATGACAAAAATCCAATGCTGAGCGGGAGGCCTTCGTCAAAATTTTACCTCCTGACAGTCGTTTTTCTGGAGCTTTCTCTTGAAGTCGAGCCAGCCACTTCGTCAGGCCGGATTTGGTGCAGGTTCGCCGGCTTGAGTTTATGTGAGGTCCCAGTCAAATTCTGGAAATCTGGAGCTCCAGAGCTTTCAGCAGGACAAACCTGAAATCCGGGCCGGATCACGGTTGAAGGGGGCCGGCATGACTCTCGCCGTCGGGTCGGTCACCTTGTGGAGCTTTTTCTAAAAGTTGCTACAAACTTCTCCAAACTTCTGGGATGTCTGCCTGAAGTTCCCCTTGAGGGTTCAAAGTGCCCAACACATAACTCCAAGGGTCTGGAATCTCCTAAATGGGCCTTAGGATGTCTGGACTACAATTCCCACAATGCACCTGGCCAATTTCTTAAAAGTCTTGGTGGAGATGATGTAGGTGGGCTCTGTTAACCTGCAGCTTGTAGGGAGTCCATTCCTTAGACTTTCAGCGTCAGGCAAAGTCCTTCTTTAGCTGAAGCCCAAAGTGTGCAGCAGGTGCAGTCCTTCTGAGTGCAGTCCTCTTAGGGCAAGCAGGGGTTCAGTAGTGCAGTCAGTCTTCTTCTTTTGTCTTTAGACTACAGATCTGAGGACCTATGTAGCTCTCCCATCTTTATTCACAGTTTCCGGGCGTCAAGTGGTGGGATCTATAAAAGACATCATCCCATTCCTTGTCTGATTATGTGCGTCCCAGCTGCGCCTCCCAGCGCCTCTGACCAGCCGTGCGAGCCTTCCTGACGCCCTGAGTGAGGAGCGAGTATATTTCAGAAATAAGTTTGTGGTCGACTTTCTTATATGTGAGCCATTTCTCGAACAGCCGCATCGGTCTAATAGCCAAGGGTCATGTTGTGGTACCCGAAACCCAATGCAACATTTGTGTATGTAGACAGAGATCTGAGCTTGAAAGGCCGTAGTCCCCTTGTAGCTCTTTGAAGGGGATGAAGCCCTGGATGTCAAATAGATGTCCTAGGCATTTGCACCCGCTGCCATCCAGCGTGAAGCGACCCTTTTATCCATCCCAGGCGGGAAGTCAGGATTTGAGAAGATCGGGGTCATCGGTGAGGGGAAAGTGGTCAGGTTAGCCCTCGTGGAAACCTTATCCCAGACAAGCAGATTGGGGGGGGATTACCGGCGAGGAATAGAGCCCCCAGGCACGAGCGGATTTCGGCAACCAGGCCTCTCTCCAGATGTGGTGGCCCGCCACCGTCTGGTCCATGAAGACCCAGTACTTCTCTGTCATAGGACGGTTCCATTCCACAAGGTACCGCAGCAGCGAGGCTTGGAAGTAGCGTGATGTTGGGCAGGGCGAGGCCGCCCTCTTTCTTAGGGTGCTGCAGCACAGTGCTATGCAGCCGGGGTGATATCGGGCCCCATAGGAAACGTTTGATCGCAGTCTGGATGTGCAGGAGCGAGTGCGGCGGGGGCTGCAAGGGAAGCGTTTGAAAGAGATATAAGGTCCGTGGTAGAACATTTCAACAGCAGCCAGCCTCCCAAACTACGTCAGAGGCATGCACTGCCAGAGGGCCAAGTCCTCGTGGGTGCGAGAGAGGAAAGTTGTATAGTTCACGTCTGCTGTTTTAGCTAGACTTTTGTGGAGGACCAGCCCAAGATAGGTAATACCTTCCGTCACCCAGTCGAAGGCGAAGCGTGCCTGCAAGGTGTCAACCGTTGTTTGTGCTGCGGTAAGATTGAGTACTTGAGACTTCTGCATGTTTATTTTAAAGCCCGAGACCTGACTCCTCCACGATAGCCGGTATTGAAGACGGGACGGGCCACCCAGAAGTTGACATCATCGGCGTAAAGGCTAATGAGATGATGATCTAACCAAACGGGACACCCTGCGCCAAAGGGTTATCCCGAAGTCGTTGGGCGAAGGGCTCCATGTATAAGGCAAAAAGCAGAGGGGAAAGAGGGCACCCCTGCCTGGTCCCCTTCCCCACCGCGAAGTTGCTCCAGAGTAAGCCGCTGACCCTTACCGCCGCCGAGGGAGCGCTATAAATGCTCGCCATCCATCGCCGAAACCTGACCGCAGTCCGAAGCATTCGAGAGTGGCAAATAAATATGGCCAATGCACACGGTCAAAGGCTTTTTCCGCGTCAACCGCTAGTAGTAGGGCTTCCTCCTTAGACCGTTGTACCTTATCGATTAAGTGACAGATCCGTTTGGTATTGTCCACGCACTGCCGACCCGGAATGAAACCGGACTGGTCTGGGTCGACCAAGCCAGGCATGAGAGAATTCAGTGTATGAGCCAGGATGCTGGAAAACAGCTTTGTGTCAATATTCAGCAGGGAGATCGGCCGTTAGGAGCTACAAAGCTCTGGTTCCTTCCCCGACTTAGGGATAACTGAAATAGTAGCTTGCAACATGGAGGCTGTAAGGGAGCCCGTATCCGCAAAGGAGTTAAACGGGTGAGCATCGGGGCCAGTGCGACACAAAAGGTTTTATAAAAAAAGGGCGCTGAAGCAGTCGGGCCCGGCGCCTTCAGGGGCTTCAGCCGGGCGATAGCAGAGATCACCTCCTCTATTCGTATGGGGGCCTCCAGTGCCTCAGCCTCGCTGGGCGGAAGAGGAGTGACCGCCACACCTTGGAGGTACTCACTGGGATCAGTCAGAGTAGAGGGGTCCGCGGAGTATAGGGTTTCGTAAAAAGATCAAAAGGCCGCTACTATCCCGGCATCATCCGTAACCGCCGACCCGCTCTCTCCCCATATCACCTTGATAGCCTGCGCCACACGATGACTGCGGAGACAGTGGGCCAACATGCGGCCCCCTTTATTAGAGCCCACATAGTATTTGTGCTTCAGTCAGACCACCGCATGCACAGCTCGATCAAAATCTAAACGCCTCAGCTGGAGTCGCTCCCTCTCCAACTGACGCCAAATTCTGGGGGCATCGGTACATTTATGAATGGCTTCCAGTTCCCGTACTGTAGCTTCTAGTTCTGCACGCTTGGTCCGCCGGGTCTTATTCTCGTAAGCCGCTTTGGCGATGAGGGACCCACAGTTTAAGTGCCTCCCACACCGAGGACAATGGTGTAGAGCCCACGTCGTTGAGCGCGAGGTAGTTGGTCAGGCAACGCTTGACGTCGTCCACCACTGTCGGGGACCGGAGCAGTGAGTCTCGCAGGCGCCAGTGTGAGGGGGAAGACTGTATGGAGGGAAAGCGCATGGTCAGGGTAATGTGCGCGTGATCAGAACGGGAGCGGGCCTCAATGGTGGATTCTGGGATGCAAGCCCAGGCGGCTTGTGTAACGAGGAAGTGGTCCAGGCGGGCATAGGTCTTATGGGCCGCTGAGTAGTAAGAGTAATCCTGCACATTGGGGTGTAAGCAACGCCAGGCGTCTCTGATCCCCGCATCGTGCAGCCAATCGCCACCGCTCACCAACAAAGCTCCCGTGCCCCCAGACAGTAAGCCAGAACGGTCCAGCCCAGCATCCATCACTAAGTTGAGGTCGCCTCCCACCACTACCATAGAGTCTGGTGTGTGAAGGATGTCCGCATAGGCATCCAGCAGGAATTTCTCCGGGCGTTCATTTGTGGAGTAGATAGACGCTACAGTCATGTGAGAGGACCCCATACAGGACTGCAGCGCTAGAAAGGCGCCCCTTGATCTCAGCGATAGGACCCACCACCGAACCCCTGAAGCGCTTTGAGTGTAGGATAACCACCCCACCTGCTTACTTATCCCAGAGCGTTACAACAAACAAATGATGGACGGAATGTTGACAATGCAGACATTCTCCCCCAGTCAAGAGATCTGGGTTAAATCCATCGTTCTTTTGCCCACTACGCCACCCCAGTTTAGACATGGCCATATGCAAATCAGTCTTGACCCTGTGCCTCATGGGAACAGTCCAGCCCGAACTGCCAAGCCATGTTTTCCCTGGACCGGAATCAAGCATCCTAGGACCGGTTTCTGGCTATCAGCCGTCATCAGCCAGGATAGCTTGACTCCAGTGGCATTGTGAGCACGGGTCCCACGTCTGGGAATACCCATCCCACTTAGGGCGAAAAGCGTTACAACAAACAAATGATGGACGGAATGCTGACAATGCAGACATTCTCCCCCAGTCAAGAGATCTGGGTTAAATCCATCGTTCTTTTGCCCACTACGCCACCCCAGTTTAGACATGGCCATATGCAAATCAGTCTTGACCCTGTGCCTCATGGGAACAGTCCAGCCCGAACTGCCAAGCCATGTCTTCCCTGGACCGGAATCAAGCATCCTAGGACCGGTTTCTGGCTATCAGCCGTCATCAGCCAGGATAGCTTGACTCCAGTGGCATTGTGAGCACGGGTCCCACGTCTGGGAATACCCATCCCACTTAGGGCGAAAAGCGTTACAACAAACAAATGATGGACGGAATGCTCACAATGCAGACATTCTCCCCCAGTCAAGAGATCTGGGTTAAATCCATCGTTCTTTTGCCCACTACGCCACCCCAGTTTACACATGGCCATATGCAAATCAGTCTTGACCCTGTGCCTCATGGGAACAGTCCAGCCCGAACTGCCAAGCCATGTCTTCCCTGGACCGGAATCAAGCATCCTAGGACCGGTTTCTGGCTATCAGCCGTCCGTCATCAGCCAGGATAGCTTGACTCCAGTGGCATTGTGAGCACGGGTCCCACGTCTGGGAATACCCATCCCACTTAGGGCGAAAAGCGTTACTACAAACAAATGATGGACGGAATGCTGACAATGCAGACTTTCTCCCCCAGTCAAGAGATCTGGGTTAAATCCATCGTTCTTTTGCCCACTACGCCACCCCAGTTTAGACATGGCCATATGCAAATCAGTCTTGACCCTGTGCCTCATGGGAACAGTCCAGCCCGAACTGCTAAGCCATGTCTTCCCTGGACCGGAATCAGCCAGAAACCGGTCCTAGGATGCTTGATTCCGGTCCAGGGAAGACATGGCTTGGCAGTTCGGGCTGGACTGTTCCCATGAGGCACAGGGTCAAGACTGATTTGCATATGGCCATGTCTAAACTGGGGTGGCGTAGTGGGCAAAAGAACGATGGATTTAACCCAGATCTCTTGACTGGGGGAGAATGTCTGCATTGTGAGCATTCCGTCCATCATTTGTTTGTTGTAACGCTTTTCGCCCTAAGTGGGATGGGTATTCCCAGACGTGGGACCCGTGCTCACTACGCCACTGGAGTCAAGCTATCCTGGCTGATGACGGCTGATAGCCAGAAACCGGTCCTAGGATGCTTATCAGCCGCCATCAGCCAGGATAGCTTGACTCCAGTGGCATTGTGAGCACGGGTCCCACGTCTGGGAATACCCATCCCACTTAGGGCGAAAAGCGTTACAACAAACAAATGATGGACGGAATGCTGACAATACAGACATTCTCCCCCAGTCAAGAGATCTGGGTTAAATCCATCGTTTTTTTGCCCACTACGCCACCCCAGTTTAGACATGGCCATATGCAAATCAGTCTTGACCCTGTGCCTTATGGGAACAGTCCAGCCCGAACTGCCAAGCCATGTCTTCCCTGGACCGGAATCAAGCATCCTAGGACCCGTGCTCACTACGCCACTGGAGTCAAGCTATCCTGGCTGATGACGGCTGATAGCCAGAAACCGGTCCTAGGATGCTTGATTCCGGTCCAGGGAAGACATGGCTTGGCAGTTCGGGCTGGACTGTTCCCATGAGGCACAGGGTCAAGACTGATTTGCATATGGCCTTGTCTAAACTAGGGTGGTGTAGTGGGCAAAAGAACGATGGATTTAACCCAGATCTCTTGACTGGGGGAGAATGTCTGCATTGTCAGCATTCCGTCCATCATTTGTTTGTTGTAACGCTTTTCGCCCTAAGTGGGATGGGTATTCCCAGACGTGGGACCCGTGCTCACTACGCCACTGGAGTCAAGCTATCCTGGCTGATGACGGCTGATAGCCAGAAACCGGTCCTAGGATGCTTGATTCCAGTCCAGGGAAGACATGGCTTGGCAGTTCGGGCTGGACTGTTCCCATGAGGCACAGGGTCAAGACTGATTTGCATATGTCCATGTCTAAACTGGAGTGGTGTAGTGGGCAAAAGAACGATGGATTTAACCCAGATCTCTTGACTGGGGGAGAATGTCTGCATTGTCAGCATTCCGTCCATCATTTGTTTGTTGTAACGCTTTTCGCCCTAAGTGGGATGGGTATTCCCAGATGTGGGACCCGTGCTCACTACGCCACTGGAGTCAAGCTATCCTGGCTGATGACGGCTGATAGCCAGAAACCGGTCCTAGGATGCTTGATTCCAGTCCAGGGAAGACATGGCTTGGCAGTTCGGGCTGGACTGTTCCCATGAGGCACAGGGTCAAGACTGATTTGCATATGGCCATGTCTAAACTGGGGTGGTGTAGTGGGCAAAAGAACGATGGATTTAACCCAGATCTCTTGACTGGGGGAGAATGTCTGCATTGTCAGCATTCCGTCCATCATTTGTTTGTTGTGATGACGGCTGATAGCCAGAAACCGGTCCTAGGATGCTTGATTCCGGTACAGGGAAGACATGGCTTGGCAGTTCGGGCTGGACTGTTCCCATGAGGCACAGGGTCAAGACTGATTTGCATATGGCCATGGCTAAACTGGGGTGGTTTAGTGGGCAAAAGAACGATGGATTTAACCCAGATCTCTTGACTGGGGGAGAATGTCTGCATTGTCAGCATTCCGTCCATCATTTGTTTGTTGTAATACTTTTCCTAGAGGACCAAAACTGCAGGGGAAAGTGACTATGGTGCATACGGTCCGTGTCGCTGTGAAGGAGGTGGGTTTCCTGAAGAAGACAAACATCACCACCTGAGTGTTCAAGCAGGGAGAGGACCGCTTTCTGCTTAGTGGGGTTGTTAAGACACCGAGCGTTGAAGCTAACTACCCTGATTTCCATCTATAAAAGACGAACCATCTAGAACTGCTACTAAAGCCGCCAGAAGCGCGCTGAGAGGCAGGGCCCAAGAGGAGCCCCTGGGGCATAGGCATACAGACAAAGCTGGACAAAAGTGTATGCAAAGAAAAAAGGCTCACTGGAGAGAGGACCCCCCACCCCACCCTAAGAGAACAAACCCTTGAACAACAGAACATTAACCATGGCAAGCCCAGGAAGTCTAACCTGAGGAAGGTCAGTAAAAGTCAGGGTCCGCCAAGGGAGCAAGCCCGCTCCTATCCAGAGAGGGGACTGGTGGTAGACTCGCTACAAGAGTCAAGGGGCGGCAGCCCTCCAGCACCGCCAGAGGAAACCATAATGGGATAATGTCACCTTATGTATGTAAGGAGGAGAGGACCACCTCCCTTTCTTTGGCCATAGTCTCAGTGTCCGGTTTGTGAGTGACAGATCGCCTGCCTAACGTCTGCCATCAGCCGGGCCTGTCGCTGGATGATCTATCTGTGGGCCTGTGCTGGTAGTCCAGGGAGTCCGGAGATTGCAGCCCCAGAACTGCCTTATCCTCTCGCAGCGAACTTACCTGTCTCAGCTTGCCTTCGTGTTTGAAAATGATGCGGAAAGGATGTCCTCGGGCATAGGCAATCCATTTCTCCCTCAGATGAAGGGTGACTGGGCGGAATTCCCTCCGTTTGATCAATGTGACAGCCGCAAGGTCCTGGAAAAGCGTTTGGGAGTGACTTCTGAACTGCAAGGGATGCGAATCCTGCGCTTTCCGCAGGTTGAGTTCTTTTAGCTGAAAATCGTGTATGCATGCCAATGTCTCCGCGGCGTGGCGTGTCTTCCGAGCTCAGCACCTGGCGGAAGAGGGCCTGAGTAAATTCCCTGATGCTGCTGTCTTCGGCCCCAGATTTCACTCTGTGTATGCGAACGTTGTTGTGGCGGGATCGGTTCTCCAAGTCCTCTGCGTGCCCTTGGAGCTTGATGTGTTGTTCCTTGAGGTTTAGTATCTCCAGCTGCATCATCTCTATTTCCTCAGTGCTGGATGTTTCGTGGTCTTCTAAAGTCGCTAAGCGGTCTCCGGTCTCCTCCACATCGTGCTTCACCTCCTTAAGGTCTGCTGCAAGTTGGCCTTTGAGCTCCTGTAAGTCCTCTGTCAGGGTGGTGAAGAGCGACATCATGAAAGCATTCGTTGCGAGCGCGTCTGCCCCCTCCTGCGACCCAGAGGCCTCACCATCCACGCGCCCGGCTGTTCCCTACGAAGGGGCCCTCAGCAACTTCTCCATCACTGAGCGCTCTTTTTCAGAGCGCTCTTTCTTGAGTCTAGCGCTCGCCATCTGGGCCTCAGCGTGGTCCCTGGTCCCCACTGCTGGCGCTGAGCGCTGTGGCCTGAGCACCCGGTGTTAGCCCCCGTTCAAAGGCCTCCTGGATGATGTGGGTGCACCAAACCGCTTGCAGGCCCGGCGCTGTTGCCCTGGGTGTGTGCCTCCCTGCTCCCTTGTGGGGAGCCCTGCGCTCTATGCCTGACAGCTGAGATGACAGGTCACCATCCACTGGTGTGTAGCTACGGACCCCGTCCCCAGAGGAGGCGAATGCAGCGGGTCCAAGGCGGCAGGAAAGCCAGTGCTTAGTCCAGTCTGTAACCTCACTGTCATGCGGGAGAACCGGCTGCTTCTAGTGCTCGGCCTCAGCAGCAGACTCTGTGGGCCCCTGCGCAAGGGACCCTCCGGCGATGCTTACAGGGCCTGCACCCTGCTGTGGCAGTCCCACGTGTTCGCCTGTCCTTCTCAGAGGTCGGAGGCGGTGGCCCCCGCAAAGGTGAGCGCCCTCCAGCCGTCCGTCCCCCGACGCAGCTCTGCGCTCAACGCGCGGCCTCTAGGCCTACCTCAGCTGTCCAGTATATGCAGGCCGTGTCTCCAGGTCCGATCGGGGCGCCCCGGCAGCTGGGGGTCCTGCTGCAGGTGTCGGGCACTACCTCAGTCGATCACAGGGCTTTCTGCAGGTGTCGGGGATCTCAAGCCGTCGCAGCCCGTCACTGGCCTCCAGGTACCCCCCCGCAGGCCTGGCCGCGCACACAGGCGCTCTGCTAGAAAATCAGCTCTATGGCTCCCCGGGTCGTGGAGCCAGCTACCATCCGCCCAGGAGAGGGCCGGGACGCCGCACCTCCGGTGCTCTAGGGCTGGGCGTACCAACGGGTGCGCAGACGTTCGCGTGACGCCGCCCCAGGCCGCTCGAGCGTGCACAGTCCGCCACTTGCTGAGGGAGGCCACAGCCCCTCCACTCCCACCCGGAATCGCCGCGGCCAGAAGCGAGTCCGCGGCTCAATCTCACCTCAGAGGAAGCCAGGCGTGGGTTAGGGGCAGCACCGCATCCCACTGCCTGCGAAGCAGTCAAATGGTGAGCAATAACAAAGCTAGTTTGCTCGGCGAGGCCGGAGGGACCACAAGACACGTCCAACACGGCCGCCATCTTGGCCACGCCCCTTTTGGTGTCAATTTAAAGTTAAAAATTTTATTGATTTTTATAAATTGGTGGTGGACTTTTGTGTGTTGTCTTACTTATTTAATGTATTGGTGTATTTAATTGCTTTCCACGCCTGTCTCCTAAGTTGAGCCTGCCTGCTCATTGCTAGCTACCAAGGTTTGAGCAAAAGGGATTAATTTCTTGAGACCCCAGCTGAACCTTTTATTGTGTTTGAAGCCTTATTAGTCGTGGTAAGTCACTACTTATCGTCACTAAAAATCCACTTTCCAACAAAAGGAAACATTTTTCTTTTCATAAACACCAACCCAAATTTTCTTTCAAATTTAAGAACAAATCTTGTTGACCGACGTCTAGAAGACAGCAGAATGAAGGGTTTGTCATAAACATTTCAAAGGAGGCAGAAACACATTCTGTCTGACACAAATCCACGTTTTAGACTTTGGCAAAGACCAGGAAATGGATGAAACTTCGAGAAGAAGAGGTTGGTGGCAGGATCCATTATTTTCTGTTAGCAGTGAGAGAGGTCCACTTCAACAAGGGGGTTTTGAGCATCATTCTGAGAGGTTACAGGATACAATTATTCTCTTTTCTGCTGACTCAGGGACCATTCATACTTCCTTATCAAAATTACAAGAGAAGATTGAAGCCATGAAGGAGAAAATACAGTTGCTGCTTCAAAAGAAAGCCATCATCCCTGTTCCACAGTAGAAGAAGGAGAAGGCATTTAATCTATGGTTTGTTGTTCCTAAGCAAACAGGGTTTTGTTGGATTGTGATAACCTTAAAGAAATTAAACAATTAAGCAGAAAAGGTTTCATACCCGGGAGAAATTTGAGAGAGTTGAATCATGCCTTGATTGGTACCATCAACTTAACTACAACAAAAGGTCTCCCCCTCGCGGTTCTGATGGTAGATGCTGCGAAGGCATTTGACCGGGTCAATTGAAACTATCTTCTGGCGGTAATGGATCACTTTGGAATGGGAAAATTAATTATAGGTACGCTTGAAGGTTTATAGAAGCCCAACAGCCCGCATTGTAGTGAATGAAAGCCTATCACCATCTCTGAAGATAGAAAGAGGAAAGAGCTAAGGCTGTCCTCTTTCATCTATAGTTTTCGATCTGTACATTGAGACGTTTGCTCAAATTCTGAGGCTGAATGAGGCGATAAAGGCATTTAAGTTTGAAACTCCTTCAAGAAAAATCGCGTTCTATGCAGATGATCTAATGCTCTGTACTTCAGATGTGCATTCAGCGTTTCCCCAATTAATGGCCGAGGCAAGAGGATTTGGTGCCCTTTCAGATTACAAAGTTAACGAGGAAAAAACAGAATTAATGGTGTGGAATCAAAATGAAGGAGAAATAAGTGCAATGGATATGAGATCTGGGGATCTACATAACCAGAGATATAGGGAAACTGGCTACATTAAAGTTCGAGAAGGTGAGCCAGGAAGCAGGGAAACTGTTAAAAAGATGGCAAAATCTCCCACGATATATGGGCGAATAAATTTGGTTAAAATGTTCCTCCTGCCTAAAATCACTTTTTTGTTTGATAATATCCCCCTAAGTTTTGAGAGAAAAACATTTTAGCTTTACGGGGGGAAATAACGTCTTTGTCTGGACCAATAAGGGCATGCGTTTATCCTGGAAGAAGTTGAGGAGGAGGGCTAGTGTAGGGGGCCTAGGGTTTCCCGACCTAAAACTATACTGTTGGGCCTTTCACCTTAAAAATAATAGAATGTTATTATCCTGTCCAGATGAGACTCTAGTTGGTAGAATAAATAGAGCAATGCTTTGCGAGCTACCTATGGAAGGCTACCTGTATGAATTTGGGACCCCCAAGTACTTTAAGGAGGTCAGATTAAAATGCCTCCAAGCAGCCGCTAAAATCTGGTACGAAGTAAGAACTATTGTGGGTATTATATATTATAGCAAGCTGTCCTATATATGGGATTCTCCAGGCACCCCAGAATGTTTGCTAGATTCCCTCACAGATCCTTTGAGACTTAGCAGTAGTATAAGTAGATGTGGACAGTTGTTAGATGCAGATCATAACTTGACCTGGGAGTATTGGAACTACAGGACCGAAGGGAGAATCTCTAGATTTAAAATATTTCAAATAAAGTCATGGATGAAAAACCAGGACTGGATAAAGTGAAAGCCCAAATGAAATGGAAATGGATCTTCAAAACCCACAGGCCAGGAGGAGGGAAGTGGCTTTATGGTACTGACATCTACTTACAGCGGCCAACGAAAAGATGTGAGCGCCTTTTTTGGCATGGGAAGGATACTTGCCAGATGATGAGTTGGAAGAATTATAGCCAGTATCTCTATCTACACTTTATCAGATTGTTAAATCCGCCGCATTAAGGAAGAACCATTTTTCACTCTCCACAGAATCTATGGGACTCCGAAAAAGTTGTCAAAACTTAAAAGCAGTGGCGACTCCAAATGTAGGCGGCGTGGAAGACCTGATGCAGATGACATGCATACATTTGCCACTTGTTCAAGGCTCGAAGAATTTTGGCTTGCTGTTGGTAAGACTATTTCTGACGCAATTGGTACCGAGGTGGAGGTAAGAATGGATTTAATTATGTTTGAGATAAGGCAACAAGACTTAGTGTTCATGTCTTAATGTAAAACAAAGACACTTGATGTTCTACCCAATTCTCATAGCGAGAAGGGAGATTTGTAAATTATGGACCCAAAGCTCTGCCCCTTCATTGCAGGAGTGGAGAAGTTCAGTGGCCTTTTTCGAAAAGGTGGACAAGAGAGAATCAGGGGGCGCTGTATGGAACCTACTAAGTACTTTGGTAAAATGACCTGTCCAATGATTACATCTCATAGCATTGGGCGTAGGAAGCAAGCCGCAAGAGGAGGTGCCCAATAAACAAATGTTGTGTTGCTTGAAGAAGTAAGTCTAATCCGCTAGGCACCAGGGTCACCACAACATGCAAGGTGCTTATTTTTGAGATTGGAGAAGGTGTGAAGACAAAGGAAAAAAAAGACTGCATTTAAGACCTCTCTTGTGGCACCTTTACAAACTTGAAGCTTTACAAGGGAGTTGGACAAGAATGCACCTGTTACCCCAGCAGTACAGAGGTGGTTGGACACAGACAATCTGTGCAGGGGGTGTTCAAAATGCACCTAGACCCTCCGCACCCAACAGATGCAAGGACTTTGGCTGGTTAAATGGTCAGTGCAAGCAAAATGTATTGTTACGGAACCATCAAGGTCTTCAAACTGGAGAGAGCTAACCGGGGTAGTCAGAGCCCTTCATCACTTCAAACCCCAGCGCATCTGCTCCCATGTGTTGGTAAGGTCCAACAATACGGTTACTGTGGCCTATATCAATCGCCAAGGCAATGCTCCTTCTCATTCATTGAAGAAAGTAACTTATTCTGTGGCATGATGGGCCGAGAAGCACCTACTGTCAATAACTGCACTTCACATCAAGACTTAGTCAAAAAAGAGGCAGATCTCTCAATTTAAGTCTGTCCAGACTACATCCTGTGAGATTTGCAGGAATTTTACAAACCCTTACATGGATCTCTTTGCATCCAAAGTCAATGCTCTTCTCCCAAGGTCACGATCCTACTGTTTGTCTTACTTTTTTTTCCCTTGATCAAGAACCTGTTATGGAAGACTCAGCAGGAAGGGCTCATGTGGTGGTAGTATTTCGCTTTTGGATAGCTCTTCAACCCCTTAGATTTTGCCTTGCTTTCCTTCCCCTCTGAAATCTTGCAATCTTTTACTTTCTTTACATCTCACCAAATCAGTTTGGGGGTTGAAAGGATAGGTTTTAGGAAGCGGGGTTTAACCTCCCATTTAATTAAGGTAGTTCAGTGTTCTAAGAGGTCTTGTACTCTGTCTGCTTTTTCTAGACATTGGGGCACTTTTGATACATGGCATACATTCGGAAACATTTTTTCTGTGTCTTGTTCCGTTTCTTCTATTCAGTGTCTTTTGGGTGTGTTTGCAATGAAAATATCTTTATCCACTTTAAAGAAACTGGTGTGAAATCAATGCCTCTTGCCGACACTAAGGGTGTGATTAAGGAAGCAGAGGTTTTGTTAATAGGATGTTTGAAAGCTTCGGAATTTCTCGTCCTGCTTCCCCCTCTCCAGTACCATCCTGGGACCTTCCCCTAGTCTTAAAAGCTTTGCAGGGGTGTCCGTTTGAACCCTTGAGTTCTATGGCGTTAAACTTTCTTACTTACAAAAGAGTTTTTTCTAGTAGGTATCACATCTGCTAGAAAGTTGGGAGAATTTTCTGCCCTACTTTGCTGCCCGCCTTTCTTTGTTCTTTGATGACACAGAGGTTATAAAATTGGATCCTTCCTTTTTGCCTGAAATCAATTCTACATTTCTAAAACTAATTCCTTCTCCTTCCTCTGAAGAAGAATGTATGTTGAATGTGTTGGATGTTAAGTATGCATTATGTATTTACCTTAACTGATCCAGCGAATACAGAAAAAAATAACTCTTTGTGACCTTCCTGTAAGAGGTAAGAAGGCTTCTAAAATACTTTTGAGTCAATGGATTAACGGAGACATTTAGATTTTTACTCAGTTTCTGACCAAGAGTTTCCACTCAATTTACGAGGCTGCTCTACAAAGAGAGAGGTGGTTTCTTGGGTGGGGATTCAAAGTATTACTGTTTATGAATTTCTCAGAGCTGGTACTTTGGCTTCATAGCACCCCTTTATAAGACATTACAGACTACAGAATGTTCAAAAGTACTCAAAGTACTCAGAGAAAGTTTGGTGAAGGGGTTTTACAATCTGTACTACCTTGATTGAGTATGCTCTCTCTCTGCATGTTAAAGATGGTCATTATATTTATAATTAAATTAGAGGTGTTGCATTAAATCTTGAACGGGAATGTGTTATTTTGTCAAAGGCCTTGTTGCTTGCTTTGGTATACCTCATATTTTTAACGGTTGGGTCAATGACTAGGGACGTAGAAGTAATGCCCGATTACTTAACAGGTAATCTTGATTACTCTTGGTCCTACTTGTCCTTGATCCAGTTATTCTGTCCACGCATCCTCACTAATGTCTAAGCCTTCCTCTAACAACTTAGGTATCCATTCCAAATCATGACCAGGATGTGGTGCTCTCATAAAGGTAGGAGAGTCTCCACCAAGCCCACCAGGGACGCCAGCAACAACTTCAGCATTCCTATATCCTAGTCCACTAGACAGGAAACAAAACAGGAAGTGCAGAGAGAATGCTACTCTATTATAGCTATCAGCTGAGGGTGGGTGAGGTTAGTAAAGCATTCCTGTTTTGTTCCTATTCGTTCATTGAGTGGTAATCCTCCTGTTTAATCACTGGGTCGAGGAAGAGTAGAACTGTGAGTAATGAAGATTACTGTAAGTAATTGGGGCATTAAGGACTACGGTCAATGTGAACTAGTTTATGAACCATCCAACTAGCATGACATTATATGATTCCAACGTCAAACACTTAAAGTAATAATACAGCACTTGCTATCAAACTGCATTCCGTGGGGCAGAGGTGCCAGCCAGTAAAAGATATAGTATATCCAATGGGAAGCTCATGCGGCTTTAATTCCAGAACAAAATCTGAAAAAAACAAACACCCATTTCCATAAAAGGAAAGTGGTTCCTACTCAGTCCAGTTCCAATAAAGACTGTGGTCTGATAATTTATATCCACACAAGACAACTAGTTAAGAGATTAACTGGGTTTAATTCAATGTTACAGTGGGGGCTCTGGAATGGGGCTAGCACTGATGTCTGTATGTTGCCAGATGTTAGAAGCTGTTTTTTTAAATCAGTGAGTCCTAATTAGTATACCCGTTGGTTAATGAGCCTACTGGAATATGGAAATCCACATGTATGAACAAAATGGTATTAAAGCTAGAGTTTAAAGTCCAGCTGTAACTCAAAGAAGGTTATAGCTCTGCAATGGTGTAACTAATCTGGTGACTATCCGCAGCAGGTGGGTCACTACTCCACATCCTGAATCGAACAAGAACAACCTAATTTTCCTTGATTTTATTTAAAGTTTGTAAAGCACGGCGTATGCCCAAAGGCATCTTGGCGCTGCCTATAGTATAAAGGAGTAACCCAGCATATGAGAAGTCTATGGGGGGAGAGTAAACAACCAAGTTTTTAATGACATTCTAAAAGCAAGGTAGTTAGATTGATTACTCAGGTGCTCTGGCATATGATTCCAGAGGCAGGAGGTGGCATAGGAGAAGCTTCTTCCTCCACAAGAGGCTTTGTAAATAAATGGACAGACACTTTCTTAGCTGTGGCTGAGCACAGCTATCTATTTGGAGTGTACCACGAAAATTTGTTTTTTAGGAAATTGGGGCCATGATGTTAAGTTGTTTAGGCGCTATACAGAGCGTTTTAAAATCAACTCTTTTTTTAATGGGTAGCCAGTGGAGTTCTTCCCTGGCTTTAGAAACCGGGTCAAAATTTTGATCTTTTTTAGAACACGGGCTGCTGCATTTTACAGTCTCTTAAGTTTCCCAAAACACCCTGCTGGGCTCCAACGTATAGGGCATTGCAGTAGTCTTTGATAGCGCCATAGAGGTTACCACTGTTTTCTGCAAGTCGAATGGTAGGAAAGGGTGAATTTTCCTTAGAGATTTTAAAATGAGGAAACACGAAGAGGTCAGATGATTGGTTTGATCTCTAAAAGAGAGATTAGTATAGAAAATGATTCCCAGATTCCTTGCTTTAACTACTGGGCTAGGGAGGGAGCCAAGGGATTGTGGCCACCTGGAATTATCCAGGAGGTATCTGTGGCATCTTGAGATGTCACTTCTGTTGCTAGGCACTGAAGAATGTTATCATCTGGATGAGCCTTATGATGTAATGACTAGAGGACAGTTGCTGCCTAGCTTTCATCCCTACAAGACCTGTTTATGTGGATGGGATCTTTCTATGGAATAAATCTACCAAGAACAGCCTTCCTCTTTGGTGTCCTTCTTACATTTGGCGACTGAGGATGGGATACACCTGGAAGCATTGATTCCAAACACCATAACGGATTATTTCTACTAATGGAAAGATCTCAACATTCCTACTTCATCAAAGCTGATAAACTGCTGGTGAAACATGATAAACTGCTGGTGAAACATCTACTTCACGTCTGTTTATCTACATGGTCTTATCTTGGATTATAATTGTCGTATTATCTACTACACAGGTGCCTCTCTGGATTATTCCACCTGTGCCCCTTTGTACTGATTGATTTTTTTTTGTCGTGCACAGCTTTGCGTGTTTGGACATTGCTCATAGCACAGAAGTTTTTTTTTTAAAGGAAAGGAAACAGCGTTGTCACTCAGAATTAGCGTTTGAGTTCCTGGGGCACTGGTACTGCCCACTGGTGATTGAAACTCTCCTTGCTTTCGGCAGGCGCGGCACTCTGAGGACAGCGAACGTGTTGTACCCCCACCATCGACTTCCTCTGAACTGCGCATGTGTTTGTTTCTGTGTAGGAAATTTCACCGCTTCGTTGTGGGCTCAGGAAAATAAGGGCGGAAAAGTTTTCTTTTAAAAAAAGTACTGCATGCACTCACCTCGTGGACGAGTGTTCGAGTCCAGCAGTGTTCGGCGCCTCGTGATTTCTGTTCCTCCCCTGGAACACACAGCCTTCAGCACTTCGCCAGCCCGACAGCCTTCGTCTTCACATGGAACTTTCCTTACGAGGCACGCACGAATAGACGTACCGACGTCTCAACGTGTGACGCATGGTTGCTTGACAACGCTAGACAACACACTTCTCCGCTTCAAACGCGCTGGCGAACGCGAAGCATATCCAAACCCAGAAACGAAATATTGAGCGTTTCCAGCACCCAGCGCCTAGATTAAGGAGTCAAAACTGTGTATTTATTATTTTGTTTCCTCATTACAGTTATTTACACATTTCAACAGGGCAAGGTAAATTCAAGGTGTATCATAACAGTGATACACACACTTTCTCCAAACGTTGACTCTACAACAGTGATACACACACTTTCGTGTGTCACAATTTTTAAAAAAATTGAGTTTTTTTTCTCTCGTTTTCTTTATTTTCTTAAGGATAATTGTTTGAAATAACTAATTGAAGTTTTAAAAAAGAATATTTTTCTAATTAAATAAATCTTTAACTGTAGTATTTGAGGGAAAACAATGCAGAACGTCACTGCACCCCTGTTTTTTTTGTCAACACCAGGTGATCCCCCCATTAAATGGCAAAAATGGCGAAAGGTTTTTGAGAGGTATGCAAGAGTGTGCGGTTCATCCCTAAGTGCAGAGAGGAAAACCGCACTACTCTTACATTGTTTGGGATCCAAAGGACAGGAAGTCTTTGATCACCTTCCTGAACTTCATGATCGCAACGTTAACGAATACGAATACGAAATTTGCATTGCTAAGCTTGACAAATATTACTTACCCAAAGTCAGTACCATTCTAGAAAGATACCATTTTGGGAGGAGGAATCAATTAGAAGATGAGAGTATAGAGAATTATGTTACGTCTCTTAGGAAGTTGGCTTCGTCATGTAAATTTGAAGGAACTCTTGATGAGAGAATAAGGGATCAGTTCATGCTGGGTTGCAGCATTGAACGCGTTAGAGAAGAGTTGTGGCAAAAAGATGAGCCGACTTTGGAAGACGTAATTGTAATTGCGAAAAGAATAGAACACTTGCTAAAATGTGTTGATGTTATAAAGAAAAATGGTGAAAGCAAAGAGAAAAATTCCATTCAAGCTGTTGCCACTAAACCTAGAGCGGCAACAGGTAATAAGGGAAATGAGAAGATTGACAACTCAAAAGAAATAGAAAAGAAATTTGATTTCTCCAGTGTGAAGTGTTTCCGTTGTGGAGAAACAGGACACTTTGCGAATGACAGACAATGCCCAGGTTGGAAGGTCACGTGCAGTAAATGCAAAAAGAAGGGTCATTTCTCTGTCATGTGCAAAGGGAGAAACTACAGAGGCAAAATAAGTGAAGTTATGGTGTTGATGATACTTATGGATGTCAGGATGAGGTAGACTGTGGCCAAATACAAGTTCAAGCCGTGCAGAGTGGGGAAGGAAAAAATTGCCCGATAGATGAAATTCTAGTGGAAGGAAAACCCACTAAGGTTCTTTTCGACTCAGGTGCAAAGATTAGCATTATCTCAAAAGATTTCTTTACCAAAGAAGTTTGTGGTAAGGTAAAAGTCTTTCGCCCTGACATAAAACCGTTTGCATACGGAGGGGAACCCATTAAATTGTTTGGTTATTTCTAGGGTTTAATTGACTATAAAAACAGATTAACAAGCGCTAAAATTTATATATCACAAAAAGGAGACAGCATATTGAGCTGGTTCCACCAGAGGGATCTCGGCGTTATGTTGGACCCAAATTCTTCACCTCCCATCATACTTAAAAAAGATTACAATTCAAATTTAATCTCAGTTAGTCAGAATACTGCGGATAAAGGATTTTGTAAACAAAATTTCCAAATGTGTTCTCAGATAAGTTAGGGTGCCTCAAAGGGTATCTTCATCACATTCGTATGGTTGATAATGCGAAACCTGTTTGTTGCAAAGTTAGGAATGTACCAATTGCAGTAAGACAAATGGTCAAAATAGAATTGGAACGTTTAAAGTCTGAGGGAGTGATTGAAGATGTAGAAGCTACACAATGGGTTGCTCCGGTGGTCGCCGCAAAGAAGGGGGATGGATCTCTCCGTTTGTGTGTGGACCTTCGCGAGTTGAACAGGAGTGTTGTTGTAGACCGTTATCCGCCGCCTAAGATTAACGACATGTTAATGCTGTTAAAGGGGGCAAAGATTTTCAGCACCATTGATCTAAGGTCGGCTTATCATCAAATTAGATTAGATGAGGTTTCGAAAGATTTAACGGCATTTGTCACTCCATTTGGCACATTTCGTTTTTCAAGACTCCCTTTTGGCCTTGTATCAGCAGCCTCAGTCTTCAAAGAGCGCTGGAAAAGGTTTTGAAAGGCCTTACGGGCGTTAGGGTTTACCAAGATGATATATTGATCTTTGGAGGCAATACTAAGGAACATGATGATAGACTGTACATGGTTTTGAACAGATTGCAAGAGTTCAATCTGACAGTAAAGATTGAGAAATGTAAATTTAGAAGAAACTCCATTGAGTATTTAGGACACACTATTTCTGAAGGTGGGGTCTTACCAAAGGAAAGTTTAATTACTGCTATACAGAATCTAGCTTCCCCAACGAATAAAGAAGAACTTATGAGCTTCCTCGGTATGGCCGAATATTATAGTAAATTTGTAAGTGGATTTGCATCTTTATGTGTTCACATGAGAGCGTTGCTTTGCAAAGGTTCTGAATTTCATTGGGATAACAGCTGTGAAAAAGAGTTCTATGCAATCAAAGAGAAATTGAAAACTGCTCCTAAACTATGCAGTTTTGATCTGAAAAAGAAATCTATTTTAGTCACGGACGCAAGTTTAAAGGGGTTGGGAGCTGTTTTACTACAAGAAGGTCGTTCTCAGGAACAAGTGATTCTCTTCTTGTCAAGGAGTTTGAGGGGCGCGAAGTTGCGCTACTCCGTTGTTGAGAGGGGAGCACTTGCTGTTTATTGGTCTATAAGAAAATTAAAGAACTTCCTATGGGGTGGTGAGTTTGAAGTCAGGTCTGACCATAAACCTTTGTGCGAGATCTTTAAGAATAAAGGTATTGACGCAGTCTCAAGTAGAATAACGAAGTGGATTGTTGGCCTACAGGATTATAATTTTGAGGTGAAATACTTGCCTGGGGTGGAAAATAAAGTGGCTGACGCGTTGTCCAGACTGTTTGTCGAGATAGACCTGAATTCAGATGAGTTTGAACAGGATGATGATATGGTTTGTGTCATTGAAGAGAAAATAATTGACAAATGTAAATGGCAGGAAGCTTTACAACAAGATATAGAGTTAATTAAAGTCTCAGAAATGGTTAACAAGGGTTGGGAGTTAAAACACAAGGGCGAAGCAAGCTTGGCAAAATTTTGGCATGTGCGTGATCAACTGTCTCAACACTATGGACTCCTTTTTAGGGGTTTAAGGCTTATCCCTCCCAACTCAGTTAGAGCAGAACTTATATCGTTGGCACATATGACCCATCAGGGCGTTTCTAAGACTAAGGAGAGACTTAGATTAAATTATTGGTGGCTAGGCATGGATCTAAAGGTCGAACGTGTGATAAGGGATTGTGTAGAATGTGCTCTTAGTGAGAGGGTAGCCAAACCAGATGCTCCTTGGAAAGAAGTAGGTTTGGACATTCTTGGTCCAATACAGTCTTCTGGTACAGAATGGTATGTGTTTGTATTAATGGATTTCTTCTCTAGGTGGCCTGAGATTGGAATCTCCAGAGGAATTGAAACTAGGCTCGTCATAAATTTTCTAGAAAAAATATTCGCTAGGGAAGGAATACCTGATAGTATCCTAACTGACAATGGGGTACAGTTCGTGTCTAAGGAAATGCAATTATTTTTGGCTGCACGTGGTATCATACATAAAAAATCTTCTCTGTACCATCCAGAAACTAATGGGATGGTTGAGAGATTTAACCGTGTACTTAAAGAAACCATCAGCATGGCACGGGCGAATAGTCTAGATTGGCGTACTCAAATTTGGAAAAAGGTGGAGGCTTACAGAGTGTCTCCTCACTGTGTGACGAATAGAACCCCCTTTGAATTGTTTAGGTCTAGATGCCCAAACACTCTAATTGCCCCTCCCTGGGTGAACAATATGCAACCTGGTCTACTGGCTAAAAATGAAAACAAAAATTGGAAACTACATGAGTCTAAAAGTGTAGAAGCCAGGAAAAGAATCCATGATTTAAGAAAGTCCGTTAGGAAAACTTTAGTCAAGGTTGGGGATTGGGTTCTTATAAAGAATCCGTCAAAGAAGAAATCCAATTCAGGGTTTTTGAAACCCATTCAAGTAATCAAAATTTTCAACAACGCTATAAAGACTGCGGATCATCGCATTTGGAATTTAAACAGGGTGGTGGTGGTTAGGAAAGACTTTGTGGCAGGTCTATGTGAACCAAGTTCCCCTGAAGCTAAACCTAGCCCAGTTGCTATTCGCAAGTCTTCAAGAATCTCTTCTCCACCTAAGTTTTTGAGAGATTTTGTTAAATAGTTCATGTCAATTTTATTATTCCATGATTATTGTTTAGCTGTAGACTCATTTGTTTCTTTTATAAAGGATGGGGATGTGTGGCATCTTGAGATGTCACTTCTGTTGCTAGGCACTGAAGAATGTTATCATCTGGATGAGCCTTATGATGTAATAACTAGAGGACAGTTGCTGCCTAGCTTTCATCCCTACAAGACCTGTTTATGTGGATGGGATCTTTCTGTGGAATAAATCTACCAAGAACAGCCTTCCTGTTTGGTGTCCTTCTTACAGTATCTCGACCGAAGAGGAGAACCTTTTTTCTTTTTGTAATCTACTTTGATACAGTGGGAACTCGTCCATTTGAAAATTGCACACATGCATGTGTTGGGCTGAGAGAATGGCTTGTCTGGATTAGAGATTGTCTTGGGCATATTGGTGACAGTGCATCACAGTCATGGAATGCTTTTATGTAGTTATTTGACCTCTGATCTCTCAAAAGATTTTTAGGTTGGTTATGGCCCGCTTGGCTACATGGTGCTCGTGACTTCTTGGGTGCCCCTTACTGCTACCGTCCATGTTCGACCATCCTGCCACCCACCCTTCCGCTTGATGGCACGCTCCGTTGTGCTGCCACTGCTCCTCTTGCCTGCGCTGCATGGTCAGCTTGTTGCCTTTGCCCCACTTCCCTGCTCTCCGTTGTGTGGGTCTATGCTCCTATCCCCTCCCTTCTGTCTTGCATGGTTCATTGAGATGATCCTGCCCCGCCATCCTGTCCTCCATGGCCCGTTGAATTGTCCTTCTCCCTTCTGCCTGCCCTGTTTGGTTAGCTTGCTGCCAATGCCTCCTTCCATTACCCCAGTCCTTGAGGAATCTTCTTTGCTAATTCAGTCTACTGAGCCTTAATATGGTTGGCCTGACCGAGGAATCCAATCTTCTCACACCTTCAAAGTATATCTTGGTCATAGTAGTTGGTCTCTCCAGTTCTGAGGACTCCAACTTCCAGAAGCATGTCCCTTCAGAAGCCTCTTGCTGGTGCAAGGTGTTTCCTTCAAAAGTCTGAGAGTTCACTTAATTATTATTATTACTTTTATTATTATTGTTCCCATCACGTGCGACCTGGCACTGAGACAACTTGGAAAGAGCATAGCCTGCTAACTAAGAATAAATGAGCATCCAATTATTAAATCTTAAAGGGCGAAGAGCCAGTTTTTGAGTGCTGATCAGTAAATTGTCAATGGATCACAGTATGGGGGGGAAGAGAATTCCTGCAATACCTTAAGGGCCCACCTGTGCCCTTCTAAATTTAGGGACTATAACAAAGTACAAGTAGACTGCAGCAACCAATTGGGCATGTATCATGAAAATCTAATCTGAAGAAACGCGTCCCGGTCTGATATATAGCTTTGTGAATATATGTGTAAGGATTTAAACTACAGCCTTTTAGGCACCAGTAACCAGATTAGAGTGTTGAAGGAAGAAAAAGAGTAACTGGGCGGGACAAAGCGAGCATGGCGTCAGCCTTTTGAATGCTATAAAGTTGTTAGATCAAATAATCTTTTGCGTCAAGAAGCAGCGAGTTATAATAATCCAACAGACCTAAAATGGAAGATTGGACTATCAAAGGACAAACACAGAGAGGGAGAAGTGGCAGGATCTTTTGAAGAACCCATATTAAGGCAAATAATTAGAGGATAACTTTTTAACATATGTGACGAGCGAAAGATCCGCATCTAAGTGTATGCCAAGAAATTTCGAACAACGGGAGTAGGATTGGTGGTATTGGTCAGAAATTGGAAGGAAGTGAGTCAGATGGACTGCCTGTGTAGCAACTGAGCATCGTTGTTTTTTCTCATTGAACTTTAGGAAGATACAGTTCGGCCATGAGGATATATCACACAGGCATCTATGGAAGGATTCAAGAGGCAAAGAAGTGTAATGTTCCACTGATAGGATAATCTGGGTATCATCGGTGTAGTTTATATAATTGAGTCCATGACTATGTATCAGCTGTTCCAGAGGCCTCAGATAAATGTTGATCTCTATTGGGCCTAAGGAGGAGCCCAGTGAAATCCCTTGCCTCAGTGGTCCAGCCTCAGACTGGAATTGTGAGAGATGGATTGGTTGCATTCTGTTTTCCCGATAGAAACTACACCAGTCCAGTGCCACACCTCGAATACCAGTTATCCGTAGCCTTGAAATCGGTATGTTGTGTTTCACTGTATCAAAAGCAGCGAATAAGTCAAGAAATATCAGTACCACTAATTGGCCCTCATCCACTGCCGTTCTGAGATCATCTAGTACAGCGACCACATCGGACTTTGTGCCGTGAGCTAGGCAGAGCCCTAATTAGGCCAAGTCTAGTAAATCATGACCTTCAAGGAAGTCAGAGATAAGTGTGTTGACATATTTCTTGACTGTTTTCACTAAATAGGGTAAGAGGGAAATGGGCCTGAAATAATGAAGAGTTGAGGGATCCAATGATGTTTTTTTTTTAGCAATGGGATAACTATAGCCCTTTACAAGTCAGATGATATCTTGCTTATCCGTAAAGAAAGTTTACATAAGACTTGAAGAAGGGCTGCTAAAGAGTCTGAAGTGTCCTTCCAGATATTAGGCGCAGGGGATGAAGAGGTGACACAGAAGGTATTGAGTTGGCAGTGGTCCAGAACGTGGCTTTATTTGGCAAGTCAGGTTATTGAGAATGGGTAAAGGGCTGGTGCCTCCAGAACATCATAAGATATACCTAGATGTTGCCTCCATATGATAGCCCTGTTGAAGCCAAATGGACCTAGGGTGGCCAAGACTGACAAGGCTGATTTCAACATTTTTTCTCACAATATGCAGGAAGGTCATCAGAGTTTTTGTGTTTGTACCAGGGAGTGCGAGATACATGCAGGGTTTGCCAGATATTGTGTGATGGAGAAGATTTTTTGGGTCGCATTAGGTAATTAATTGTATTGGCCTAAAAATTAGTTTTTGCCATATCTAATTCCATTTTTCACTCAAGGGAGTAAATAACGTGCCGATTTTCACTCTGATTTTGCTATTTTCAGAGGGTCGCGCACATGGATGCATACTTTTGACTGGAAGTACATCCTCTTAAGCCTGCTTTAGGACGTCGATTCTTCGTCCACTGAAAAGTATTTTGGGGATAGGAGGTGGAAGCAATGGCATCAGCTAATGAAACATGCAACGATTTGATCCAGGGGTGGCACTTGATTAAATTGAGAGCTAAGCCATTAAGGCAGGATTTATCTGAGAATGCAACAAAAAAATCAACCATAAAGTGATCAGCCCATACCGAGGGTAACATTCTGCTGACTGTAATAAGCTCTGTAGGGGTCAGAAAATATAGCTATCTTTATGCATGGGATTTGAAACTAATTGGACAAGGCTGACTGCTTCCATAGAGTCAATCAGATCCCCAGTGAAGGGGTTGGACAAACTGTCCGGACAGATGTTAAATCCCCTAGTAGCAGGTAGGTAGAATGAGAGGCTAAATAAGCTCCATCATTTAATCTGTGAAACTGGTGCAGGGACCTGGAGGGGGATAACAGATTATGATGGCTGTCAATTCCGAAGGTGTTGGATTTTTGGTGAAACACAAAAGCTTGGCCAGGTGGAAATTTGATAAGCTAAGTGGTTTGAATAATTGCTAATCGACCTCCTCTGTGCAGAGGGCATGAGAGGTGGTGTATAGCTCTAATTCTGTCTGGGTAGGCTGAGGCTAGATCAAGATTAGACTCCTTATTTGTCCAGGATTCGTGATAAAAGGTAAATCAAGACCTTTGGTGTTTATAAGGTAGTGTGTTTCTGCTGCGTGTTTGACTAACAACCGTGCATTGTTTAGAGAGCAGCTAATGTTAGAAGTGATGCACAATGAGATTGAAGTGTCACCAGTGGGATTAATCTGTGTTGGTGCTCGTATCAGGGACGCTGATTTGAGGTTTTCCTTCCCGGCCAAAACTGCCCTTGTCTCTCCCCATAGAAACTCTCCATGTTTCGGTCAGTTGTGGATTGGCAAGACTCCACATTTGTGAGGAGCCTAGCCAATAAGTCTCAAGCGTTAACATCCTTTCCTTGAGTTCCATATGTGTATTAGCACTGAATTACCTACCTTATGATAATTTTTGCTCATTGTTACGGCAGCATGGCTGGCGCTGCACTTTAGCCAGTGTGCAGATGGGCCCACCTTGGGCGCACTGGCTGCACGGCTGTGCGAAAAGACTCCATATATAGGGATAATCCTACAGAGACATAGGCAGCTAGAGTGTTAACAAAAAGGGTGCTCAAACTGTTCTCTGCCACAGGATAAAAAAAAATGGTGTTGGACTGCCGTGAACACCACGTCAGTCCGACCTGCTCAGTAACAGATTAGTGCTGTATCACCCCCGAAAACCATACTAGATGATGGAGTGAAAGATACTTGCATGCGGATAACTAATTTCTAATGCTTTTGAAAAAAACATTTTAGTGCAAATAAAGGGGCAGGGAGTAACTGCTAGTAGATTAAAGAGGCATGAAGTGGATTCAGGACCACGCAACCTTGGTATTCGGTGTAGGGACATTTAATAGCACCAGCCGCTGTCTTTTGAGCAGCGCTTTTGATACCAACACTCATTGTGTTACAAATTAAGCACTGCCTAGATGGGAACCACCCCAATGAGAGTAGTACTTGGTCTTTTGTTGGGGCATGGTACTGCATTTTTACGGTTTCTGGGGTGCTAACCCTAAGGCAAGCCCTTTGGGATCCCCTAGAACTAGGGAAACATTTGTACTATGTTTGAAATCTATCAACCACTGTGAGAAGTTGGCCTGATATATGCTGTTCACTAGTTATAGTGGGCACCTTGTATCAGTCCAAACAAGCCCTTATGGTGATAAGCTAAAGACAACCTTCTATTGAAAGCTACCCTAGTGGTAGGCTAAGTCTTGAAGGAATGTAAAGTAGCTTGTTTTACCAGTCTATAGTCTCTTGAATAATCAAATGAAAGGACAACCACACCAGGTATATATTTAAAATGTATGTATTTAAGATAAAACACACCCCTCTAGCCTCTTTATGAGACTGGAGTTCGAAGTACTTAAGTTACAAGTCAGTATTCAACAGTAAAAGCAAAAATACATGTTTGGGCCCTAGAGGCGTACCAAACCATATACCAATAAAGTGGTATAAGAACCATGACTGAACTAGACACAAGCCCTAGAGCCTGTAGAAGTGTTTGGACCACAAGGAACCACCCAAGGTAGTGACACAGTGGACCCACGGGGGACAAGTGCAGTGTGAGAACACAGCCGCGAATCGCTGTTAACTTCTATGGGGAAAGTCGCAGTTGGAAATTAAGAGTTTAAGGGCACTTAGAGGATGACTACGAGCGAACCCTTTTGGACTTAGAGGTGTCTAGGGCCAACACCCACAGGAGCACCGGAGTACTCGAGTTACCTCACCCAGGGAAGCCGTGTGCATAGGTGTCAAATGGTGTCGGGTCGCGTCGCTGTTTTCAATGGAAGCTGCTCAGTAAGTGCTGCTGCCGTGAAGAGGAGAAGTGTCCGGAGAGATCCAAGCCCGGATCTAGGATGGAAGGAACCTGAAAGCAGAGGGGACAGAGTCTGGGTCACTTACCAGTGACCAAGGGCATGATAGACCAATGCCCACAGATGTTGAGTGCTTCAGGTGAGTTGACGGGTGTCTTGACTCTTCAGCCACGAGGTCCAGGAGGCGACGATGACGACCAGGAGCTGGATTCGAGGTGTGCCACGAAGTCTGTCGAGTGCTGTGGTGTCGGCGACTAGATTGGACCCAACAAGCCTTGGCAACGGCAAGTCACTTGGAAACAGAGAAAGTACGTCGGTGCAGACCAGCAATGTCTGGGGGACTCACCCAGCAAGGGTAAGTCGGGGCACGTCTGGAGCAACCAGGAAAGCCCAATCAGAAGAGGAGTCGCCTTCGTGGGGACCCACTAGCCAACGGGCTAGCAATCGCGATGGAGCCTCGAGCGGTCGCACTGGAAACTGGCCCATGGGTCACTCGTGGAGTGGAGGCCAGCAATCTTCGGTGCAGGAGGTACTCAAGGCTGGGGCTATTCGGAGCCCAAAGGACAACTTCGAGGAAGACCAGGAAGATGATGGATCAGGGAAAGATCACGGTGTCCAGGGGTCACGGTTCCACGTCACCCACGATCGCCACGGGCCTCAGCTTTGCTGTGGACTCAGGGTAGCCTCGGGGATGTCTGGAAATCCACCTCTGGGGATGCCGAGACCTCGGCGTCCGGCGGGAGCTTCAGAATTGCAGACCGGACAGTTGCTTCTTTGGTGCCTGCCAAGCAGGGGAGTCACTCCTTGACCCCAAGGGAGATTTCTTCAGTCTTCTAGTTAAGGTAGAATGTCGAAGGTCCAGGATATATGTTGCAGAGTTTTGTCCAGAGTAATCTAAAATCGCAAGGACTGGGTTCCAAAACTTATACAAAGTTTGGGGGTTGGACATACTCTAGGGACCCACCTATGGGAGGGTTTGGAAAGAGGGGTGGTTACATCCATTTCCTTTGTCCAGTTTCACGCCAGAGCAGGGGCAGGTAGCCCCTGCAACCGGTTTGAACTGGAATATGCACAGGGACACCAAGTGTGCCCCCAGTGCAGGACTTCAAAGCACCAGAGAGTGCTCCCGCCCAGCCCCAATACACATATGCCTGTCTGGGGAGGTGGTTACATGAAACCTATTGTCGAAGCCTCCCCTGCCAGAGTTTCGGTCAGCAGAAGGAGGCCAGACCCGTGTCTGTGGCAAAGGCATCCATTTTGTGATGCCAGGGCTTTAGAAAGTCTTTACCGGGTAGACCAGTGTGAACATGTCTCTCCCTCTAGAAGGGTGGAATGCTACCCCGGCTGCCAGAACTGGCGGGGGGGGGGGTAGTATTCCAAAGCGTTTGACACCTAGCACAACATGTTTCTGTGCAGCCAGTCCAAAGTTAGCATTTACCGCGAGGTTATAATGCACGTAAGAGTATATGGTCAGGCTGCACCACAAAGAGCATCAGAGGAGGTACTCCGAACGCTGCAGAGGGGCTTTGCTCATGTAGGGACACCCTCTCACATAAAAACCAAGCACTCTGCCTTCAGGATTGTTAAGTCCTGCCATAGGAGTGACTTATAGGTTTTATATGTGTGTGCAATGGTAGTGGTAGAGGTAGCCTATACCACAGTAAGGGGTGCAAGCACCACCTTACCCAGGCTGCAGTAGCAGACCTTTGGTGTCATTTTGGAGTGCTTCCCAGGGGTGGCATAATACATGCTTCAGCCCCTGGTAGGCCTCTGAGGTACCTATGCCCTAAGTACATAGTATACCATATACTAGGGGCTTATAAGGCACTCCAGAATCCAATTAGAAATGTACCTAATGTACATGGAAACCATTTTACAGAGAAAGCAGATAGACGGGTGCCAGTCCGACTAAGTCATAAACCAGCAAAACACCAGGAAAAAAGTGGGGGCAACCATATAGTCAGGTTCCACCTTCCTACAACCACAATTAAAAATTGATTTGCTATCGTAACAAAGTTTCAATTCTATTAAGGACTCTGAGGCGAGGATTAGGCCTTCTTTCTTTGTTTTATTTAAACATCAGCTATTAACTGAAACTCAACAATGACCAAAATTAATTTCCCATAAACCCAGGAAAAGACAAGTTCGCAACAAAACAAGTCTCTGTCCAATCAGGGTCTGTCCGCCTCATCAAAGGGAGTTGACCATCGTCTCTCTTCCTCTTTTTTCCTTTGACCAAGCCGACTCTGGAAGATTTTCAATCCTGTTGTCACTGCAAGGCAGAGAGAGCACAGATTAAACCTGGAAAACACCAGGAATCATGTGCATTACCAAGTCATAAAAGTGAATATCCATGACTCTTAACAACTGGAAAAACTCTTATTCCTATAAGCAGATTCAATAACCCGCTTGGGTCCACTGTCATTATAGATTGGGCTAATCTTCGCCTCAGAGTCCTTGATAGAATTGAAGCTTTCCGTTACGATAGCAAGGAAGATTTTAATTCTATGGCAGGACCCAGAGGCGTGGATTATGCTAGATTAAAGCTTATCCATCACCAGAGCCGCAATGGAGGATACTGGTTTAAAATAAAACGTTTTGAAGGTTGAGTCCTATGACCAGTCTGTTGCATTCAGAATATCCTCCAAGCGGGCTCCAAAAGCAGACAGTTTTGAGGCCATTGCCGCCTGAGTGGAGTGTGCACCGAAACTCTTGGTGTCAATTCCCTCCTCCTGCATGATCCATCATACCCACCTGGCGTTGGTTGGAGGGGAGACTACCCGGAAAGGTTCCCTCAAAGTAATCAAAAGTTGGCTCTCCCCATGGGGACCAAGCTCTGCCGTCATAGTTTCATAAGCTTTGATACATCTGACGGTACATGCAACAGTATGGTCCTACTGGCATATTTTTAAAAAAAGCACATACGGTATTCATTTACGCATTCTATTAATGGTGTGAGAGACACAAAAAAACAGATCACATTCAAGAACTAATACAAACAACAACATTCATTTATATATTTCTTTTTATATTATGGAAGTAGTATACATAGATTCCTTTTCAAAGGTTTTTGTTAAAAACAAGTGGTTGCTCCAAAGGAAAGTGCACAAGGGAATCTGTGTACTACTTCCATAATATAAAAAGTAATATATAAATGAATGTTGTTGTTTGTATTAGTTCTTGAATGTGATCTGTTTTTTTGTGTCTCTCACGCCATTAATAGAATGCGTAAATGAACACCGTATGTGCTTTCTTTAAAAATATGCCAGTAGCACCACACTGTTCATGTACGGCACGTCACCTAGGCCTTAGGGCTTCTTGGGTTACTCCATTAGTTTGTAATGGTTGATGCATCTGACAGCACACAACTTGGGCACTGCTGGAAAAGCCGGGTACGAGATCACTCGGGAGTGACATTTAGTGCATCTAGTAACATGAAAAGTGACTCCCGGGGTAAACGATCTTCCTGAAATGTCCAAGTTCCATACGTCTGATACCCTCCAGTAGGAGATCAGACATTAAAGAATGGGCAGTTTGGCCAACAACTGCTTCCTGAAAAGGTATCTATTGCTTGGCCAAGCAGACAAGAAGTTCAAAACCTTATTCACGTCCCAAAGGGTCGATTATCTCCGTTCCGGGGGAAGAGACAGTCTAATGCCACAAAGCAATTTCTTCACTAAAGTATGTTCTCCCACTGGAAGAATAATTACGCAATCCAAAAAGGGTGTGCTCCTGACCACTTATATGTATCTCCCACTGGAAGACCAGCAACCACAGCGTGACCCTTGGAGATTGCAGAGTGAAAGGTATTGGTGGACCTATAATCTAGACCCTCTGCAGCCAGAAAGTTCAGGATGTAGACAACGTGTGCCCTCATGGGATATAGACTTTGTTGTAGACACTTACCCGGCTGACCGATACCTCTTGACTTGTACCATCTGGCCAGGCTTTAGAGAGTAAGAGCGCTGCATCTAGCGATAGGCCTAGGAATTGCCATCGTGACCTGTAATCCTCCATCCTCACACAAGTTCCTTGAACTTGACCTCTGCGCACAATTGCTCAAAAGTGAAATACCATCTTAGTTTTTCACAGTTAAACTGAACTTTTAAATAACATAGTTATTTCACTTCATTTTAAGCATTAACATATATAAAAACAACAAATATAAAAAGCTTTCACATCAGCTTTACTTTGCAGAATACAACTCTTCATAAATAATGTACACAATTTCTTTGAAAATAAATGGTTCAAGAAATCATTCCAAGCTTTCAGAAAATGCCCAATGCATTTTGGGCCCAATTGGCCCTTTTTCGGGGGCCTTGAATCTACAAAATACATGTAAATGACATTTTAATCATTTGGATACATGAAAAGATCTTATTGTGCAAGAAAGATACATACAAATATAACTTTTAACAGTTCATGCATGGTGACTGTTCCCATGATCATCATGGTTATAAATGAAAAGGAATCAAAAGATAGAAAAGCAATCAAAAGTTCTGTGCCAACAGAAACCACTATAAAGCCTATGTCCACTGTGCTCCCACCACCAATATGTGTAGACTCTAAAAACAATAGAACTCAATCCATAGATCTATACTTACAATTGGAATGGTGTTCCTACGATGTGCCAAATCTAAATCACAGAACAAATGTAGAAGTTCAAAACACTTGGATACTCTCCCTTAAGTACTGCTGCCACTGAACCACAAAACCACAAAAAACGTTTTTGGATGATTCTGCCTAGAACAAATAAGCAAGATTACAAAGGAATATTTTTTTTCTCCAATTGTGTACATTGTAATAATGTGATCAGTGGAGGTACGTTACAGCATCTCCAAACAGGAGAGTCTATTAAATTGTTTCATGATTCAGACTGTAATTCATTTAACTTAATCTATTATATAAAATGCCCTTGTGGAAAGTTATATGTTGGCAAAACAGAACGGAAGCTAAAAAATCATTTATCAGAACACAAAAGTACCATAAGGACCCAAAATAAAATCAGCAGCTTGGCTGCTTATTGGTTAGAGGCCAGACATAGTATAGCTCTAATTAAGTTTTTTGTCATTAAGAGAGTAGTACAAACCGAGGGCAAGGATCTGACCAGATCCTTGCTCCAAAGGGAAACATACTGGATCAAAAGATTAGATACTCAGAATTCAAAAGACATGAACGACAAAATTGATTATTTGTGTTTTCTATGAATAAATGTTTGATAATGCTCACATTGTTGTGATATCAATCTGTGGCACTGTATTACCACGTTTGAACATGTACCCACTAATCCTGATTCGATCATGGTTTTTATTGTTTTTTATCATTTTGAGCATGTTTCGCTATTTCTCTTTCCTTTTTTGCATTCACAGTTTTTGGATTGTTTCTTTGGAGCTTTTACTTGAAATAGAGGAGGTATGGAAAATGTTCTGAGAGACATCCTTATCATTCGTCGATTTCATTTGAAGCAGTCAAGAAGTCAGTCAGTCAACAAATCTTTATTCGATTGTTACATCATGAAAGATACAATATGATGAAAATAAAAAAAGATATACATAAAACACAAATGCAACAAAATCCTCCAAATGGGACCAGCCCAAGAGGTCATACTAAAACCATGTAAAAAGTAAAGATCTTTCATTGTCTAATAAAAAAATTAAAAGGACTAGGTATAACAGGACTAAGTGAATCTAGAATTCTAAAACTGAAAGCAATAAGGGATTGTTCCTGTTAACCTGGACCCTACGTATGGCCCAAGACCAACTGAGGAACTTGGCTAGAGCAACAACTATGTCCTCTCGAGTGTTAGTTCTCAGAAGACGCATAGCCATTTTATGTGATCTGGTGCCTAAATTAGAACAGATCGGCTTTAGCCATATCTTCCTGGGGAGAGCAAAGGCTGGGCACGCAAACAAGACATGGGCAATAGACTCAACCTGTGTTTTGCAGATAGGACAGAAACTATCTGTTCCGCCCTTCCACTTGTAGCTAAAAGAATTGAGCGGGAGAGACCCCACTCTAAACTGATGGTATAGTTTACGGTCCCCTATTTTGGAAATAAAATTCCAGTAGGGTTCAAAGCTACCTAAAAGTTTATGATCCAAGAAGAGACCGGATAATGAGCTGCTGCTCGTATCAGACCACAGTTTTCTTATCCTAAATTCCCAATATAAAGTTTTGAACTCAAGCTTGCTGGGGAACTGATTACCCCTAGGATCCACCCACAAATGGCTCAACCCCATTTCAGTCAAGCCCTTTTTAATATTTTGAAGCCAAGCAATTCTCTTTTGCGTGTCGAGATTCTTAATGTACCAAATTGCATTGGCATACGACAGAAACTCGGGGGTGGTCCACAGTCTTCTCCAATAGGAGAGAGGTCTATACTCGGCTTCCTCATTAAATGCCCTACACCCCAAATCTAACAATAAGGGCAATATGGGGGTGGATTGTGGGAGGGACGTAAGTGAACGCAAGAACTTGTTTTGTGCTTTAACTAGAGGCAATAGATTGTCAAAGCAGTCAAGAAGTGTTTCCGGTAGCATTGAGGTCATATATACGCCGTTCGCGGTTCACAAAATATCCGTGAGGGATTGATCGGCATCTGCCTTGGAATATTTTTCGAAGGACCACTATCAACGCGAAAAAAGGTTAGAGCGGTGGGATTAGCGTTTGATTTGGAGGCTATCTTCATTGAGCTAGTTGTAGTAGTTTTACTAACTGGAGTGGTATGACGGTCTTTTGCAGAATTATCGACTAATTTTCTCAATGAGTAACGCGCTGCAGGTTGAGGAAGCAGGTGGGTAGTTTTGTGGTTCAGTGGCAGCAGTACTTAAGGGAGAGTGTCCAAGTGTTTTGGACTTCTACATTTGTTTTGTGATTTAGATTTGGCAGATCGTAGGAACACCATTCCAATTGTAAGTATAGATCTATGGATTGAGTTGTATTGTATTGTTTTTAGAGTCTACACGTATTGGTGGTGGGAGCACAGCGGACATAGGCTTTATAGTGGTTTCTGTTGGCACAGAACTTTCGATTGCTTTTCTATGCTTTCTATCTTTTGCTTCCTTTTCATTTATGACCATGATGTTCAAGGGAACAGTCACCATGAATGAACCGTTGAAAGTTATATTTGTATGTATCTTTCTTGCACAATAAGATCTTTTAATGTATCCAAATGATTAAAATGTCATTTACATGTATTTTGTAGATTCAAGGCCCCCGAAGAAGGGCCAATTGGGCCCGAAATGCATTAGGCATTTTCTGAAAGCTTGGAATGATTTCTTGAACCATTTATTTTCAAAGAAATTGTGTACATTATTTATGAAGAGTTGTATTCTGCAAAGTAAAGCTGATGTGAAAGCTTGTTATATTTGTTGTGTTTATATATGTTAATGCTTAAAATCTAGTGAAAGAACTGTTATTTAAAAGTTCAGTTTAACTATGAAGAACTTTTGAGCAATTGTGCGCAGAGCTCAAGTTCAAGGAACTTCTGTTAGGTTGGTTTGATAGGGCACGGTCCAGACAAACGTGCCACCACTGCAGCACGCTTTGATAAGAAGATTCTAGAGGATTAAATAGTTTAAAATTAAGGAGTGCTTCTCTTTCTCACTGATATTTCTGTAATCCTCCATGCCATGAGCTGGAGGCTGTTATTCATCACTATCGGGGGAGGGTTCCTGGAAGGATCGCTCAGTAGAGGAGGATACTGGTGTAGACGGATTGGAGAAGATCAAGAATGTTCTATAAGAACTGGAAACCAGACTTGCTGTTTTCACGCCATGGTAATCACCACCAGATCCGCCTGTTGTCTGCTCACCTGAGTAGTCAGGCGCATGATTATTGCAAATTGGGGAAAAAGCTTAACCCTGCTCAGCTGACCAACCCTGGAGAAATGTATCGTCGCTAATGCTCCCAGATCCGGTCTCCAGCTGAAGTACCGGGGAAGTTGATGATTAAGCCGGAATGTAAATAGATTGATCGTGAATGGGCCCCAAACGCAGGTGAGGGCCTGGAACATATCCAGGAGAAGCTTCCACAGGCTCAAATCCTGCAGATAACAAGACTGCCAGTCCGCCACCTGGAAGGCAGACCTTGGAAGATGACCTGCCATCACTGAGACATGGTGTCGTTGACAATATTTCCAAAAATTATTGGCCGGGTCTGAAAATGCTTTGGACCGCGTGCCATCCCCAACCCACCCCCCCCCCCCCACCCCCCGCCACCGATGGTTGATATAGCAGCCTGCCGCTACATTGTCTGTCTTCAACAGGACACAAGATTGCATCCAGTCCTTGACCCAACGTTTGACTGTGAAGGAGCCCGCCATCCGCTACAGGCAGTTGATATGTAGGGACTGTTCTGCGTTCGACCATCCGCCTACGATGGTGAATTCCCCACAACGAGCTCCCCAACCTGAACCACTGAAATAAGACGCTATCACGAGATCTGGTTGGGATCCAAAAGTGTTATGGCCGTTCCACGCCTTCATGTGGGAGAGTTCCCAAATTTTTCTCCAGATCTCTGGGACCTCTATGGGTAGCATTTTCGCACCCAGCCTCGCCAACCTCTATGTTCATCTTTTTGAGCAGAACTATGTACTGAACCACAGCAACCCCTATCGACAACATCTGGTGCTGTGGAAGAGGTACATAGACGATGTCTTAGTGGTTTGGCGCGGCACTCACTTGGAATTGTTGGATTTTCATTCCTGGTTAAACCAAAATGTTTTTTTGAAGTTCACTATTGAGTACAGTCAACAACGACTATCCTTCCTAGATATTTCCATCTTTCCACACGAAGGGACTCTGCACTGTGAACTATTCAAAAAACCAATGGCCAGGAACTCTTTGCTATCGTTTGATAGCCATCACCCTAGGGCTCTCAGGGAGAACCTCCCGGTAGGCCAGTTCCTCCGGGTTCGAAGGAACTGCTCTACCCGAGACCTTTTTGACAAACATGCCAGTGAACTTGCACTCCAACTACGGGTGCGTGACTATCCGAAGCGTCTGGTACGTCAAGCTTTGAAGAGAGCATCGAATAATGATCGCGATGCTCTGTTAGATCATAATCCTAGCAAGAATACTAATGACAGGTTGACTTTTGTGACCACTTTCTGCACCTTATCTAATCAATTGCAGAAAACAGTAAGGAGACATTGGCGGATCCTGAATGTGACATCGGATAACATCCCGCCTCCACTGTTCGCGTTCAAGAGAGGTCCTAGTCTGCGGAATAGCTTGGTCCACACACGACCTCTATCACAACCCACACGTGAAGTCAATACCTTATGGGCCTTGAGTCCGGTACGCGGCCATTATCCATGTGGCACATGTAGTGTTTGCCCCCAGACGACTAAAACTACGTCAGTAGATATAGGTACTAGTCGTCCGTGGATTTTGCAGCGTCACACCAACTGCAATTCTGACGGCGTGATCTATATGATTACATGTCCGTGTGCTCTCAAATACATTGGTTACACTACACGTAAAATCAAGTTACGTATTAGCGAGCACAAAAGCACCATCCGGTGCAAGAAGCAGTCCACTTGCCTTACCGATCATTTTCTTGCACAAAATCACAAGGCTGATGATCTGCGATGGGTGGTTCTTGAACGTCCGGTGATCCCCCAGCATGTATCAGACACGTCCAGATTTCTGTTCCTCAAGGAGCAGAAATGGATTTTCAGAATGAAAACTGATATACAGGGCTTGAATGATACTATTCTTTGGTCTCTAATTTGAAATTCTGATTATCCCCTTGCCGTAGTTAGAGACAGCTCTATTTCTAAGTCATCTTGAATTGACATGACACATATAGGTCTTATCATCAGCCCTTACTTTATATCTAGTTTTTGGTTTTAGTAAGGTGTAGATAAGTATATAGCTTTTCTGTGGTTGTTAGATTCTTATGTTCACTTCCATTCAACACTACTTATTACATCTCCCAGCATGTGCTGACTGGGCAAACATGTATTACTTTCCTTCTGTGGACATATGGTTTATGGTTTCAGCACATTTTGGTTTGGGGTCAAATATTGCCCAGATGGTATCTGTGTACCCCCCAGATACAGCTCTAATTTAGATAATCATTTACATTACTGTCTAGAACCTATTTTTTGAGTAAAAATTAGTTTTTCCCTCAGTGTGGATGTCTTTGGTTATATTCATTGCACACAATTCATTCTATCTCCAAGCATCCACCAATTTGATTAGATTACGTCCTTCCACCCATTGTGGGTGGTTTGATTTCGTGGCTCCCCATTGTTTTCATATTTTTACTTCGGGTCAGGTATGTTGCCTGTTTATCCCCTCAATATAGTTTTTATCAAGCAGATCTTCTTTTTTTCAGTTTTGGAACCTGTAGATCTGCGTGAGTATATTCATGGTGTCCATAACGATATGGGTCGTTACAACAGACTTTTTGATTATTAAAAGGTTCACGACAGGTTTTTTGCCGATGCTGGTTCTCCTTCAATCTTAATGTTTCCTGTTCCTCATGCTTGCGCATAATTTAGGAACATAGTGAATTCTTCTTTTTCAAATACGGGCCATTCCTGGATTTGCAGTAATTGGCTCATTTGCCATAGAGCAGGGCAAATCCTCCAGCGTGTATGACGTTCAGACCCACCACCTGTGAGCACATCCGTAGCGATCAGTGTATTTTTGAGGAGCATTATCTGTACGGCAGTTAGACCTTTGTCCGTTGTGCGCATGCGTTAATAGCAGTGTCTCTGCTCGCGCACTACCAGACATCTAGACGCATGCGCATTTATAGGTCTCGCAGAGCCAGCTGTTACTTATTTTGTTCCTTTGCACCAATTACGGCAGGTATAAAAGAGCTCACCTTCCACCAACCGTCACCTCCCAGACTGTTCGCAGCCTGGCCCGAGGTACCGACGGATAGGTGAGTTAGGACAGCTTTTTAAGTTATTCAAGTGTTGCTAATCTGTTTTAGTCATATACGTGAGTCCCCCCATTGTTCCCATGCTAACCCCTAGTTTGATGGCGGTCTCTAGCGGTTCTCTTTATTACGCCACCTCATTGTTAACTTTGATCTTCAGTTACCAGGAGTGGGGGTATATATACAGAAGGCTCTTCGGAGCCATTGTAGTTCTACAGTCTGTAGAACTCTTTAACAATAGAATATCTTATGGTTTTTTCGTATATCAGTGGTTTCTGCATGGACATACCATCCAGGGGTTATGTGTTTTGTTGGTTTTAGGTTTTTTTTTGTGGGTTATGACATAGTTTGATATTTGGGTGGAGTATACAGTCAGATTAGTAGCCTTTGGCAACTTATCTGTTTTTACTCTATCTACAAACAGAGCGGTGCCTCTTCCTCCGAGCAGTCAGCCGGGTGAGGTGAGGCGGTACTCCCACAGAAAGCTGGGTAAGTCCGATATAGTTATCAGTTGATTTTTATTGGATGAATGTGACCATTTTGAGGGGTCTTGTCCCTAATATTAGTGCATAATTGGCACTGATTAACAGGTACTTTTTTCTGGACAGTGTTCTTTGAGATAGTGATTTCTATATTATGATAGTTTGATTCTTATCTTTTCAGGAATGAAGAGGTGATTTCTACCTTCCAAATACTAGGTCCGGTTATCTGGTAGGGTGGCTATCGCCACAGACTGGTCGGACCAGTATATTTATTATTATTTCATTATATTAATTGTCTTATATCTACACTTGCACGGTTTGCAGTAGCTATTTCCATTTATTCCTTATATTTTTTGAGGTCCTGAAGAAAGCCGGGTCGAGTGACCCATCCGGCTGAAACATGTCGACCACAATTGTACTTAGTTAGGAATTAGTCTATATATCTTAAGACTATTAGGTGATTTTAGACATGACACTTGGACATATTTACAATAAACATAGGTTTTTTTGCCCCTGTAGTCATTTTTAACTCGCACTTGCACTAGAGCACAGCACCCACATTTATATACATATTTTGGAGTTCACATAGTTGTAACATACATCTGGTTAAGAGTGTCTTTTGGAGAATTATGGTCAGGTTCCCAGCAGGGCCTGTTGGCTCAAGACTATGGCCTGAATCCTTTTTCTCCTATAGGTCCAGATGACGAGGCTCCGCCATTAAGGGTGGGCTGATGGACTCTATAACCTTACCGATTTATGAACAAACTATCTGATCTCTGAAGTGTCCACTTCAGTTTCACTATCCTCTTTCACCAGTCTTAGTAGGTATCTGTTTAGTGTAAATAGACTGAGTATCTCATGCTAGTTGTCAAGAGTTCCTCCTTCGCCTCGACTGAAAGGGGAACGCACTGGGAGTATATGAGACTTCGACGGAGGTGAGAGGCCTTTAGCCCTGGAGGGCTCAAGTGTAGGGGACCCAGAAAAATGGCCTAAATTGAGGACGGCAGCATGCCTACCACCCTGGCTATTTGGTGGAGGGAGGTTCTCAGTTTTGCCAACCTCCTCCATATCTCGAACTGAATTTTGGCCATCCTCCTGGAGGGAAGACTCATTGTTGATGCCATGGAGTTGATCATAAAGCTCAGAAAAGTGATTGATCTTGAATGAGTCAGGCTCGACTTTCCCTGATTGATAACAAACCCCAGGGATTAAAGGAGGTCCACTGGCCTCTGGAGATGGTGGGACAGAGCTACCAGGCATTGGTCCATCAGCAGCATATCGTCCAGGTACATGATCATTTGAACACTGGATGCCCCCAAGTGTTCTATCACTGGTCTGAAAACTTTGGTGAAACACCACGAGACCGAAAGGTTGGGAGGTGAACTTGAAAGGTTGTCCCATCCACTGGAAATGGAGGAATCGCCGATGCAGCTGATTAAGCGGGACCACAAGATAAGTATCCTTGATGTGTAGTTGGATCATCCAATCTCTGGGTCGAAGGAGATCAAGAAGGAGATGTATGCTCTCCATATTGAAGTGGCGGTACACCAGCCACTCATTTAATTCTTGGAGATTGATCTCTGGGCGCGACCCCATCCTGTTTCTGGACCAGAAACAGATAGCTGAAAAGGCCAGATGGGTGACGAATGGAAGAACAAATCGCCCCTTTGTCCAGAAACTTTTGAATCTCCTGCTGGATACGTGTTTCCTCTTGACCTGGGAAAAAGATTGACCGGGGAGGAACGGGCTGAAAAGGGGACCTGTAGAACTCTGTATGGAACCCCTGAACCCTTTGGAGCACCCAGGCATTGGATGTGAGATCCCGCCAGTTGTGTATAAACTGCGCCAGTCACCCCTCTTCCCCCACCCCCCAGCGCTTGGAAGAAGTGAAAGAAAAACGCACTGTGTTTATTATGTTTGACTCCTCCACCTAGAGTACCTTATGTTGACCTCGGTGGCACGCCCGTCATCGGGTGGGGTACAGAGCTCTGAAGCACAAAGAGTCTTGCCATTATCCGCACTGAGTTTGCAGGCCCCTGCCAGAGGCGTAGTTGGAGGAACGGCCAGCCAGGCGCCCCTACTACGGCCGACCCCACTGAAAACATGAGCCTTTTCGATGCGCTTGACCGTTTATGGGGCCTGGTCCAGAGACTTCAACATGGAAACAAATTTGCTTAGCTCCTTGACAAATGGGTCTACAAAGAGCCCACCTGACCGGTCTCTGATGTGGCCAACTCCCATAGCTTGGGGTTGATTTTAATTAACAAAGACATGCGCCTCTCCGTAGAAATAAAATGGCCAATTGGGCCCAGCTGGACAGGACATCTGGGGAAATGTAAACCCCGGATGCTTTGGTGTTCTCCGCCATGTTAAATATTTTTACAAGTGGGACTTTTTGATGTCCAGGAGCTTGTCCTGGCATGACGGCCAGGAGCTGTCGATACCCTTCTTAGGGTCCTTAATGTATTTCGCTAGGAAAGTTGCCATCTGAGCATTTATCTCCGGTGTGACAGCCACAGTCCCATCCATAGATAAACAGGGGCACTCTGCCCAAAGACGGTTCCTGACTTCTTGATCAAGGGCCTTGCCGAGCCTGCCGGCCACATATTTCACCATCTTGACTTAGGGGGTCCACTCAGAGGAGCAGGGATGCATGAGGTCATTGGAATCTAATAGGTCCGACTGAGTCAGGAGGCTCACATGCAGAGGCTGAAGGATGAGATGAGGGTCTCGAAGATCGGCCGTGATTGGAATCACTCTTGAAGCCCGTCGGGGGAATCATTTGTGGGGGGGGGGGAACCTGGCAGGGAATTCCACTCAGTTAAAAGGGGCCAGGGGCAGTAGGTTGGCCCCCGACAAGGCCTGTGTCAGCCTGTCAAAGGCATCTCCATATACCACTAAATTGTGCGTGGGTTCTAGGAGGGGCGCGCGCAGTGGCTGGCCCCAGAAGTTGTGGTGGGCCGAGGGCCCAGGCTATTCTACCCTTGATGTGAGGGGTTGTAGGCACCTTTGTGCCGTTTCCATGATTTTCTGCTCTAGAGGGGCCACTCCATCTGAGCCAGCCTTAATGATGGAGTCTTCTGCATCGCAGAAGTAGTCTGTGACTGGAAAATACTGGATGTCCGGCTCCTCATAGTACTTGCTGCACTCCTCCATATGGTTAGGTAGGTAGTAGGGAAATACGACTGTGTACTGGGTGGCCACCCACCAGATAAGATGGATAACAAGTAAGGGGGGGGTAACCTCTGAATAAGCGCACAAACTGGCCTGATTGGGCCTTTAGTAAAAATAGAGGGTGTGGGGGGATGCTGGTTAACCCTGGGATGTGACAGACAGAGCTAGCAAGTAAACATGCCCTTAAGGCCTGATCAGGAGGGTATGGCTGGAAACCCCAGCCAGGAAAGGCCTACACAGCAGGCACAAGACCCTTGAAGGGAGAGGGTCAGGCAGAAAAAAATCACCATTTAATATAAAAACGGGCTTATCCAATAGAAGGGGGACCCCTGGAGATCAGATGGGTAGGCAGAGGGGACAGGGGAAACATAGAATCAAAGTATCAATAGAAATTACCGACTGCCTACAGCAAAGAGATATAGATAAGCCCAAAGCTGGGTCTGGATTAAATAGGCAACCACAAGCCGTGACTGACACAAAGGAGCAAAGGGGTGTTGGAAAAAGATTTATCAAAATCAGTTTATTTAAATATAAAAAATCAAGATAATGGTCATTGAGAAGAAAGAATAAATGATAAATTACATGATGCAAACATGTATAGGTCCCACACTAGACATTCATACACACATTCATTCCCACAACATACTCATTTATTCGACAAACACATAATTTCAAAAAACCAAGTTATTTCATACATGGGTTAAACCCATCAAAATTGGAAGGTTAACAATTTCACAAAATAATAGTTCCAAAAGATTCGTGCTCTCCCAATTCCTAAGGACAGACGGGGTCTTCAGGTAGGCACGAGATAATGAAAGCCAACGCACGTTTCGGTGTTGGGCCCACAAGGGGCTACACCTTCATCAGGGCAAAGGTGGTAACAAACGTGCAGGACACACAATAGACACCTTTAAATCATGTAGGTGGCTAATGGTAGCCCTCTACTCTAGGGATGGGAATTTTTCGGGGCCTCAAGGGACTCAACAAAGCGATTCCGAGATGTTAATAGGGCAGCAAGCTCAGGCCTCACGACGCCGACCCACATTGCCTGAACCAACCACCACTGCATCCACTTCACCTTCCGGAAACCCGTCGCACATCACCGCACCCTACAGATCCCTCGTCGCTGCTGGGGCAAAATCACCGAAGTACAACTTCAGACAAACCTCGCACTCAACTCACCGACCAACCCCTCCAACCCCGACGATGGTGCACGCACACTCAGACGATGGATGGACGACTGCGCCAACACCTTAGTCCCGCTGAAAAAACAAACCCTCAAAGACACCAGCAAGAGAGCCAACTGGTTCACCCCGGAACTCCTAGCATCAAAGCGCACCTGCCGGAAGTTGGAGAACATATGGCAAAGCGTGAAGTCGCCGGGCAGCCGCGCAGCTCACAAAGACGCCATCCGCAACCACCACCACCTCATCAGGACCGCCAAGAGGACCTCCTTCAAAGACCGCCTCAACAACAACGCACACAACAGCAAGGATTCTTCAACGTCGTGAAGGAACTCTCCAACCCCAGGTCCAACGATATCCCACTGTTGCAAGCCCTGTGCGACTCCCTCGCCACCTTCTTCCACCGCAAGATCGCCGACATCCACGACAGCTTCAACCCCCGGACGACCCTAACAGGCCCCAACACGCCGGACCCACCACATCCCACCGACTACGAACCCCTGACAACCTGGGCCAACGTGAGCATCGAAGACAATCAAGACCATGGGCACAATCCACTCTGGCTCGCCGTCTGACCCTTTTCCACACCACATCTTCAACAAAGCCGGCAGCTCCATCGCACCCCACCTGCACAACATCATCAACCTCTCCTTTGAGACCGCGACCTTCCCTGAGAGCTGAAACACACCGAGATCAACGCCCTACTGATGAAACCCAAGGCGGACCCGAGCGAACTCAAAAACTTCCGGCCCATCTCCCTGCTTCCGTTCCCAGCTAAGGTCATCGAGAAGATAGTCAACATCCAGCTCACCTGCTACCTCGAAGACAACAGCATCCTGGACCCCTCCCAGTCAGGATTCCGCAGCAACCACAGCACCGAGACCGCCCTCATCGCCGCCACATACGACATCAGGATCCTACTTTACAACAGCGAGACGGTGGCCCTCATCTTTCTGGACCTCTCCGCCGCCTTCAACACTGTCTGCCACCGCACCCTACACACACGACTCAACGACGCAGGAATCCGAGACAAGGCCCTGGACTGGACCTCCTCCTTCCTCTCCGGCAGAACCCAGAGAGTCCGCCTCCCCCCGTTCCGATCCAAAGCCTCCGAGATCATCTGCGGCATCCCGCAGGGATCCTCCCTCAGCCCGACGCTGCTCAACGTCTACATGGCGCCTCTCGCACGCATCGCCCGACATCACAACCTCAACATAATCTCCTACGCCGATGACACACAACTGATCCTCTCCCTCACCAAGGACCCCCTCACCGCCAAATCCAACCTCCACCAGGGAATGAAGGCCGTCGCCGACTGGATGGAGGATAGCCGCCTTAAGCTGAACACAGACAAGACGGAGATCCTCATCTTCGGGCCCAACCCCTCAGCATGGGATGATTCCTGGTGGCCCACATCGCTGGCGACACCCCCAGCACCTACCAACCACGCACGCAACCTGAGAGTCATCCTCGATTCGAAACTCACCATGACCAAACAAGTCAACGCTGTCTCCTCCACCTGCTTCACCACCCTCCGTATGGTCCGCAAGATCTACAGATGGATCCAGACAGACACAAGGAAAACAGTTACCCAGGCCCTAGTCAGCAGCAGACTCGACTACGGAAACACCCTCTACGCCGGAGCCCCGACCAAGCTCATCAACAGACTGCAAAGAATCCAGAATGCCTCTGCACGCCTGATCCTCGACGTCCCGCGCCGCGACCACATCACCCCCCACCTGAGGAACCTGCACTGGCTCCCCGTCGACAAAAGAATCTCCTTCAAGCTCCTGATTCACGCACACAAGGCACTCCACAAGACCAGCCCAGCCTATCTCAGCAGTCGACTCTCCTTCTACGTACCCAACAGGAAACTCCGCTCCGCAGACCTCTCCCTGGCTACCGTCCCACGCATCCGTAGAACCACAGCCCACAGCCGGAGGCAGATCCTTATCCCACCACGCCGCCAAGACCTGGGACACCCTCCCCCTCAACCTACGACAAACCGAAGGCCTTCTAACCTTCAGAAGACGACTCAAGACCTGGCTGTTCGACCAGTAGCAACAGCACCCCCCCACTCCCCACCCTCAGTGCCTTGAAACCCTTGCGGGTAAGTAGTGCGCTTTACAAATTATTTGATTGATTGATTACTCTTTGAAATCTACCCCAAGCTGGGGCCCTTCCATCTTGAACAGGACCTCCAAAGAATCACATGGTGGTGTCTCACCCTCAGTCTTTGGGGCGAGATATCCTTGCATTTTCTCTCCAGCAAATTACTCCTCAGGTAGGTGGTGCTTATCTGTCAGGGTAGATAATGGAGGGTCACCCCCAACATATTTTCCTCCTAGACCGGGGCAAGCCACACACTGGGTGTGATTGAATGCTCAGAATACAGGACTCTCTCTCATTCTCTATCTTGTATCTGAATGGCAAGCATACTCAAACCAAGGGATGCTTGAAGGGTTTTCCCACCTCCAGGTTTGTCTGTGACTTCACTAAGGCCCTTCTTAAGTGACGTGTCTAGTCACCCATTCTTCGGATGAGCCTGTTATGTGAGACCAGTCAGTCAGTTTGAGAAATGTTTCTATCTTAGTGACATGTAGCTCATCCCCACTACTTGGTATCATTAGTTCTGTTTTGTTGGGGCCCTTGTGGGCTTTTCTTGCATGTGAAATAGAGCACGGTCTATTTGTTGTGAAATTGAACAACGGCTTACATCTTTTCCATTGGCCCTGCTCATTACAGTTAAAGCAGCCATTTGTGTGCTTCCTGTGAGCATCTTTGCACTTTTGATTTTGGTGCTATACCAGTCCGATCTCATTCTCTTTTTGAAACAGTAAAATACTGCCAAAGGTTCAGGACCAGAGAGTACTTTAGACCCAAGGCCCATTCTGGTTCCTCCTCTTCCTCACTAAGTCAACAGACTATGAAGAGACACTTCAGTGTAAAGATAAAACCACCTCCCCCATCCTCCACTAAAGCCAAAAAGTGCCAGTGAATTTGTCATGAGCCAGCTAACCTGCTGTCCATATAAGGAATATCACTACATGCACCTATCCTAGCCTTGTCTGCCCCATTCAACATCCCAAGAAGTTTTGTAAGAGGTACGGAGGATCCTTTCTATAGTACCTACCAAGCTACTGCTACTATTTCCTTATTAAAACTAAATGGAGTGAGTTGTGTTCTATCCCATGTTGGATGTTTGTGATTGCAACCCTTTCCTTCCCATGCAGAAGTTCCAAATGCTGACTTCGGCTCAGGTGTGCTAGGCAATGGCTAGATGTGCTCTGTAGATATGTAGTGTAATTCCTAATAATACATAGGATCTGTGCGCCTAGACAACATAAACTAAGAGATTAGTATCTAGACTGATTCCAGACACCGCCAAAGGATATGTTAGCCTTTAGACCAGCTACTTCACAGTGCCACCATAAGCCCCTTAACCTTACCAAGGAGCGGATAGTTTCTGGCAGCTATCGAACATAACAACTCTTGATCCTTCCTGGATCGTGGAAACAGTACAGTACTTTTCGCTCAGTCACTCGTGCATACTTGGTCCCAGAGAGATTCACAGAATAAACGATGGGGAAGTTTTCAATAAGCCTTAATTGACCCAGCGTCATTCTAGTATAAAACATGTTTGCTGCAACAATCATTAGACAGAAACACATATATAAGATTACAAGCACTGACTGAGTAAATAAAATATATGCAGGCCTATCGATACATGTCATTAAACGAGCGCACTCCTAAGATGCAAACCCTACCTAAGTGTACCCAGCATGGATGTGGGTGTAAAGCCAAGAAGCCCCTAGGAAAGAGCCAACCCAATTACCTTATGGGAGAGAAAGAAAGATCCCCTCTTGATCTTGAGTTGGACACCCACAAGGGATGTCAGACCACTGTGTGCTGGAGCTTCTGCAGGCTGGGACCTCCTAGTGTCAGTGTGGAAGCTTTCCCTCTGGTTGCCCAGGCGAGGATGTGGTTCTTTTCAAACCTAAAATCTACCCCTGGGGTTCTACCTAGATATGTAATGGCTTGCCATTATATATAATGGACCTGTCGTCCAAGGATGACGTTAGCTGTGACTTGTGTACAGAGTTATTATATAGAAGATGGTAATACTGCTGTGTACGTTGTGGGCCTGGGATTAAGATATGATACTAGGAATCCTCATGCTTATTAAGTGAGGCACGTTTCGGAGAAAACTGATCGACATTTATTCAGCCTATAACTAGGTAAAAGGTTTGTGCCAGAGTCATTATGCAGAGCAAGGTAGGCCGCATGTAGGTAAAGGTCCATTTAGCTACCTAGGCCTATAGTGGGGTACATTGGGGCTCATAGCACCCACTCCTCATCCGAAGGATGATAAGGTCAACTAACACTAAAATATGCCTGTCTGAAATGCATAAAAACATTGGTATAATTTTAAAAAGCTTGTGTCCCGAGTTGAAGATGCAGAAGGCTGTTCACGGCGCAATAACCTGTGCTTGGTCTGCTTCCTGGAGGGCTGCGAGGGCTCCTCTATAGACAACTTCTTTACTAAATGGCTGAGGTCCCTACTGCCGGGTGAGTCCTTGTCTTCCTGTTTTGTGATAGAGATGGCACATTGGGCACTGATTAAGACACCTCCTCCTGGTGAGCGCTCACGACCAGTGATCGCTAGGTTGCTAAATTATGCTGACCGCGACGCAATATTCCAATTTGCAAGAACCCACGAAGACCTGCTGAACTTTGACTCGCAGCCAATAATGATCTTACCAGACTACACCAGGCTGGTACAGAAACAACGCTAGTCCTTCATGACTGCTAAGCACAGGCTCCGGGAACTCAACATTTCATACATGCTTTTTCCTGCTCGGATGAGAGTGACATACAATGCGAAATCACACTTCTTTGATTCCCCGGAGGCTGTATTCACCTGATCAGATGATGCAGTACATTTCAAGCCACATACCCCACCACCAGTGGAATCTGATTCCTCGCAAGGATCGCAAGGATCGCAAGGATCGCAAGGAAGCAGGCAGAACAGAAGCAACTCTTAAGCGCCGACACAGATCCTGTTCCAATTGGTGGTCCCAGGTCCAAGACAACGTGGCATAGCGTACACTACCTGATACAGACATATAAGCCTGTGCTCTTGATCGATGACACCATGGTCGTCTCCAGATGTCAAATGCTGCGTCAACTGACTGGCTAAGGGCCTTCTACAGAACTGCTAGGCCCCTGAATTGTTATTTTCCACAGTTTTGGGATGTTAGGGTATGATTGGTGGAATTCCCCGGGCTCATGTTGTTGGGGCCCTGGCGATTTCTCTGCCGCGACAGGTAGTCCTTGTTAATGAAAGTATTGGGGTGGGGGGCTTGGGTTGGGGAAGTTGTGTTATATTTTGTTATTCAAGTTGTAGACATCGAACACACACTGAGATCCCAGTCTGACACGATTGCAACCGCGAAACTGCACCGAACGGACGACAGATCACACAACACACCATTAGCTCTCAACTGGGGGAGCTGACCATAGTATCCTGGAACGTCAGGGGGTTACTCAACAAGATCAAGAGGGGTGCGGTACTTTGACTGGCTAAACATTGCGAAGCTGATATCCTCCTGCTACGGTCCTGATACAGCGAATGTAGCTGTGGGCTGGAGTGAGTGTTTAACGTGTGCTACTCCTTTGTTCGCCTCAGAGCGCTTGGGAAGCCTCTGGACAACTAAAGGCTTTGAGCACTGGGATACGATCGGCATTAGCAGAGTGGGGGACCTATGGGTTAAAGGCGCGGTTAAATCCTTCGCGGCGCTTCAGAGCGAGTACGAGCTTAGTGAAAGGGAGTTCTTCCGCTATGCCCAGGTTCGGCACGCCCTACTCTCTGTCTTTGGGGAGGGGACCACGGTCCCTGTTGCTTCGCCTCTCGAGGACCGTATACTCGACGGACACGTGCCCGACAGTACTATCTCTCTGATTTATAAAAAACTAATAAATAATCGGGCTGATCTCTTGGTGCGTCTTCGGGAGGCGTGGACGGGGGATGGGGTTGAGTTGGATGACGAGGACTGGCAGTCTGCGCTGTCATCCCCTAAGGAGGTTGCCATCCCGGCCCGTCTCCGTCTGGTCCAGCTTAAGATTCTCCATCGTGTCTATGTGACGGGTCCCCGTTTGGTCTCGATGGGGTTTTCTGACGACGGGCTCTGTAAGCGTGGCTGCGGGCTCAGTGCCACCTTTCTCCACATCCTCTGGGAGTGCCGCGAGGTGGCGGAATATTGGCGCCAGGTGCATGATGTTATGAAACGAGTCACTGGGGTCGCTCTGCTGCCGGAGGTGCGCCGATGTGTTCTGAATGTGTGGGAGCCCAATGACTATAATGCGGCCCAGGCTCGGTTGGCGGCCCTTGGGAACATGATTGCAAAGAGAGATATTGCGCAGCTTTGGGGTTCCCAACGGCCTCCCATTGTGTCCGTATGGAAGGAGAACATGGACTGGTGCATGTTCAGGGAGAAGACGGTGTATGTGGCTCATGGTAAACCGGGGGCATGGGGTAGAATCTGGGGTCAGTGGAATGTGTATCGAGGGACTATCTGTTCTCCCCCCCTGGTGGATGCGTCTGAGGTTGCCTTGTCCCCCTGATCCTTGAGGGTTCCTTGCTTAATTTGTTCATCTGTGTATAGGTTTGGTTTTCCCGTGGCCCCCCCCTCCCTCTCAGACCCCCTTTTTATTGACCACCCTATGGTGGTCGGGTGTGGAGTTCCTCTGCTGTGGTTAGACGCCCTTTCAATGTTACTCGCCTTGCTTTTTGTTTTTTATTTAATTTTTTTTTTTATTTTTTAAAAAGGGTGTATCCTGACGTCCCTTATGTGCAGTAATTTAGCGGAGCCCCTGTGGGCCAGTCATTGTGTTTTGAACTGCTTGAACATCTCTGAATACTAGCGGCCGGCCCAGGAGGTTGTAGGCCCGTGCTTGTACCCTTTTTCTCTGCACAATAAAGCTTTTTTAAAAAAAAAAAAATTTAAAAAAAAAATAAACTCCTTTCGTGCCGTTAATTTCGGACCTTGCTTTTTAGTGTATGTCCAACTATTAAAAACAGACCTCTCGGCCTCTCTGCAGGTGGCGGACAAAGATCTGCTCCCTTCCCCATCCATCGGGGCACGCTTCAGGGCTGTCCTCTCTCCCCGCTGGTCTTTGCCTTAGCCAATCAATCAATCAATCAATCAATAATAGGCATTTGTATAGCGCACTGCTCACCCGGAGGGTCTCAAGGCGCTGGGGGGGGGACGCTACTGCTCGAACAGCCAGGTCTTGAGTTACTTCCTGAAGGCGAGATGGTCTTGCGTTGTCCGGAGGTGGATGGGGAGGGAGTTCCATGTCTTGGCTGCCAGGTAGGAGAAGGATCTTCCTCCTGGCGGTGGCTCTGCGGATGCGGGGGACGGTGGCAAGAGCGAGGCTGGCGGAGCGGAGCTGGCGGGTGGGCTTGTGGAAGGTCAGGCAGCTGTTGAGGAACTTGGGGCCCAGGACGTGGAGGGCCTTGTGTGCGTGGGTGAGGAGTCGGAACGTGATTCTTTTGTTGACGGGGAGCCAGTACAGGTCTCTCAGGTGTCCGGAGATGTGGCTGTGTCGGGGGATGTCCAGGATGTGTCGTGCTGAGGCGTTCTGGATCCGTTGGAGTTTCTTCTGGAGTTTGGCGGCGGTGCCGGCGTAGAGGGCGTTCCCGTAGTCCAGCCGACTGGTGACAAGGGCCTGGGTGACCGTCTTCCTGGTCTCTAGCCATAGAGCCTCTAGCCGTCTTGGTGCGACAAGACCTGTTGATTTGCGGATTCAAGTGGTCGTGTGAATGCTCCGATAGTGCTCTGATGTGCTCTTTTTCATGACAGACCCATGGTCCTCCGGACCCTTTACTTTTCAGATCCTCCGATTATTTGGGTAAACCTCTGGCTTAGGAGCCAGCCCCTCCAAATCGGTGCTATATCCTGTATGCGGAGACCAGGGACATGGGACCTGGGCTGCACAGCTATCCCACGCCGCAGAGGGTTTTAAATACTTGGGATATTTATTTTGTCATGTCCCACGATTTCGTGGTCACACAACAATAGCCCACTTCTTCCAGCCATCTGCGTAGAAACCACAATATGGTAACAGCTGCCTCTATCATTATACAGTCGGTCAGCCATTTTTAAAATAGTTTCTCTGCCCCGAATATTATATCGGCTACAGAACGTCCCATATCACATTCCCTGCTCATGGTTTACCCAGCTGAACGCAATCCTTAATAAGTTCCTATGGCAGGGTAGTGCGATTCGAGTGGCATTGAATACCTGCACACAATTCACCTACTGCAGAGGCATCACAGCAGCGGATATATATACATATTATGCCGCTTTCCATCTCCTAGTCATTAATGAATGGTGGTACGGCTCACAGTCGGACCCGGCTTATGTCGTTGAACGGCTGGCAATAGAGGGCACCTCCTTACAAGAATTCCTCTATAGACAGATAAATTTAGATATCCTTCCCCCCGGCCAGCAAGACAGTTATACAACTATGGCGGTACACTGTGAAAACCATGGGCTGGAAGGGACGCTTGACTCAGACGACCCCACTGTGCAGGGCACATACCTACGCCCGGTCTCCGCAGTCGCGGGCTTTTATCAGTGGGACCTCCTTGAAATATCTACTTTAGGCGACACTATGCAAGGTTGTACCCTTAAATCCTTCCAACAATTACAAACGGAGTTTCAATTACATAAATTACAGTTCTATCGATATTTACAACTATGCCACGCCCTAGCCCCTGAAGTTTGTCAGTGAGAGGAATTACCTGAGTTCCATCCCCTGGAGAGTCGTCTATTAATTGGGAATTTAAGTGCACACAAGATCAGACAAATCTATCAGACCCTGACCACCCACACACGAAATACTCTGCATAAGACCAGAGTGGCCTGGGAGACCGACCTACCGACGACGATTGGACCGAGGCCTTGGGTAGTCCCCGGTCGTCGGCGGTTTCTTCATGATACCGCCTCATTCAATTTAAATATCTTCATCGTGCATACTATACTCGAACCCGTCTGTGGAAAATGGGTATCATCCACTCCCCCCAATGTATTCACCGCAGGGGCACCGTGGGCACATTCCTACACAGGGTTTGGAGCTGTGTGGCGATACAACAATTTTGGCAGAAAATCACGTCCTGCCTGGGTCATGTCATGGCCTGGACCATTCCGTGCGATCTCAGACTGCTGTTGCTCCATAATACAGAAGAGATACGCGGAAACCGTTATAAACAAAACTTGCTGTTCCTGGGCCTCTCTCTGGCCAAATGGGATATAGCCCAATCGTGGAAAGCGGCTTCTCGACCGAGCATAGGGGGATGGAAAAAAGCTTTGGACAGATGCATGGGCGCCGAGGACGCGGTCTTCCAGGCACGGGGCTTTCCGCAGAAGCATAGGAAGATCTGGTCTAGCTGCCACACTCTGACCCTCCATAACCCCCACGTCACATATACGTCTTGTTAGTTTGTCACGGACAGGTAACCTTGAACGTTGATACACACACATGTAAGTCTATGCGGTTGCGAGTAAACAGTGGGGTCCGGTGCTACCCATCAGTTGATGGGCCTGATTTGTCATTGTTTTTTAAACCATAGTGCATTCTATATCGTTTATTATTTGCATTGTATGCATTGGGCATTTCCCATCTTGTTCCCCTAAAAATGAATCAAATTTGTTTTGAAAAAAAAGTTTTCAAAAGCTGTACAAGTCCTCTAAAATAGCCAATATACTGCTAGACCAACTGAGCACATCGAAAGCCTTGGTGCTCAGTGAAAGCAGGAGAGAAAAAAATAAAACAAAACAATGTTTTCGAATTCCAATTTGGAATGTTTGAATTGTTCCCATCACACGGAGAGCCAAATCTTTGTGTCCTGTGTGGGAAACGCAACCTCACTGCCGCTCGCATTCGCAGATGATGGACCCTATAATTCCTCTTGTATCAGGTCAATAGAGCAAAGGTGATCATCTTCACTTCCCATAGCAGCCGTTGATGAAACACCTGTGTGCTTGGCGTAGAGCCAGTTTCCATTCCTACAGGAGCTGAAGCATTCCGTGGAGGCTCTAAGAATACCGTTATCAACATGGATCTACGCTGAGGACACTGCAATACCTGAGCCTTTAAGGTGTTCAGCAGTACATCAACGTTTTGTGGCGCAACCAATGGAAGTGTTAGACATATGTCCAACACTCATTCGTATCTGCAGAATAGGCAGCGGAGCACAGGCAAGATGCAGTCGACCCAGACTGATCTGAACAATGGGAACCAATGCTCGCTTAGCTCCCAAAGCCGAGATGCGCCCAGATGGAGTACCATGCGTTCACAGCAACATCACAAAAGGAGTGCTTTTTCCATCTCTGGTGGAACTAGGCCATCCATTGCATAGCAGGAAAATGAAACCCAGGATGATGATGATAATAATGAGTCATTTGTAGAGCGAGCAGCTACCCCAAATGGGGTGTCCCGGTGCTGTAATACAGTGATCAAGGCAGAGGGCAGGGCTAGGCTAGTCATTCTGATTAAAAAGCCAGGTCTTCAAGGTCCTTCTGAATTCCTGTTCGCACTTCATCATGCGTAGGTGAGGGGGAAGGTTATTCCAACATTTGGTGGTACCCACTTCAAATTTTCTGCCTCCCATTCTTGCTTTCACAAAGTGTGGTGTGGGGAGAAAGCGTTTGTGATTGAACCTTAGAGGTCTGTCTTGTTGATAGGGGCGGAGTCTCCTCAGATAGATAAGCCCTCTCCCTTTGTCTGCTCGAAAGGCAAATGTCAGTGCCTTAAATTCAATCCGCTTGGCTATTGGTAGCCAGTGCAGTTGTCTGAGGTACGGAGAGACGCGGTGGGTGTTGAAGCGGGACCCCGCAGACCAGTCGGGCTGCCACATTTTTAATGATCTGTCCAAGAGGCAGACCCATCTACAGGCCGTTTGCATAATCAAGATGGGAAGTGATTAAAGCATGGACCTCTGTTTTGCCGGTTGAGTCAGGCAGAAGGTTTATACATTTCCTGATGGTTTTAATTTTGCCAAAACAAACCACCGAAACCAATTGAACATGGGTCGTAAGGGACAGATCTTTGTCCCCCCCTCACACCCAGATTTTTGACCGAGTCCTTCGTGGTGGGAGCATCACCCAGTTCCGATGGCCACCATACATTGGACGGGGGAGGGGTCGGTTGATTAAAAAACAAAACCTCTGTCTTGTCCGCATAAAGTTTTAGGAAATTGCGGTTCATCCAGTCAGCGATGTTTTTGAGACATTCTTTTAGCGGGTCAAACGTGGAATTTGATACTCCGCTAAAAGAAAACAACAGCTGAGTATCATCAGCGTAGGAAGTCACCTTAATCCCCATTTTGGTGATAAGTTCTGCCAAGAGTGTTAAATAAACATTAAAGAGAAGTGGGCTCGGGCCGAACCCTGGGGTACCCCCCATTTCAGAGGTTTGGCGGGCGAGGTGAAGGGGTGGGTCAGGACCTGTTAGTTTCGGCCATGCAAAAAAGATGTCGACCAATTCAGAGCTGTACCCTGGATGCCTATGTCCTTCAGGCAGTCTAATAAGATGGGAGGAGACACAGTGTTGAGTGCTTCAGATAAATCTAACAGCGCCAACATGGCCTTAGTGCCTCCATCAACAGCCCAGCGTATGAAATCAATTAGAACAGATTCTGTACTAAATCCTGGGCAAAAGCCAGATTGAGACTCATGTAGGAGGTTATTAGACTCGATAAACGCTGCCAATTGCTGGTGTGCTAATTTCTCTAAAACTTTCGCCGGGGCAGGGAGCAGGGAAATCGGCCTATAGTTGCTGGTGGCTTCGGGGTTGGCATTAGCTTTCTTTAAGATTGGAAGAAGAAAAGCATGCTTTCAGGCTGAGGGAAAGACACCCTGTCTAATAGGCGAATTCCAGATGGTATTAAGTGGGGGTTGAGACACTTAGTGAGGGAACTGTATAGTTTGGCTGGCCATGGGTCACTCGGGACCCTGATTTGCATTTCTGAAGCTTTGTCAGTGATGCTTCAATGGAGATCTCAGCAAAATCTGAGAAAACTGGCCTAGGAGTCTGCTCAAATTTATGAGCATATTTCATCCCAGAGAGACGGGGAACTGCTGGGAAGGAAGTATAGATCAGAGCGATTTATTTTTCCTCGAAGAAATCAGATTTTGTTACACAGTTGCTGTGAGGGGGGACAAGCGTGAGTGAGTGAGCGCGACTGGATTCATAAAAGATTTCACAATTTTAAAGATTTCCCTAGAAGAGTTCTTAGCGCTAGTAATACGTTCGGCAAAGAAGTCTATTTTTTTATAATAAGGAGTTTATGATAATCTTTGAGTGCTGCACGATAACAGGTTTTGCTTTCCTGAGAGTAGGTTAGTCTCCAGATGCGTTTCAATCTTTTACATTCCGATTTTTTTGCTCTGATATCCTCAGGATACCCATCACAAGTAGCAGGACCAGCACAAGGCCTCCAAAAACGATTCCCAATACCGAGTGTATAAATGCTAGGATAACTCAGAAGATTGTCTGAAAGGTGCTCAGTCTAGAACCTATGCTCTCAAATAGGTGTACGATCCTACTTGCATCAGACATATTAAAGATACGATGTACCATTTCTCTGAAGGGGAGCCGGAAGTTCTTTCTGACTAGCCCCTGTATCTCAGTTGAATACCTTACAACCTGGAGATCAAACGTCACTCAGGCTGAGGTTAAGGTCACATCCTTGAATAACAGCATGGCTTTGTCTGCTCAGAGAATCAAACTGTATTGAAGGAAACTTCCAATGAAGGCCATAGCGTTGCCTCCCGAATTGTGTGGGTCAGTGGAAACAAAACTTGCATACACTGGAACTTACTGTGACCAGATATGCAATGCCTAGTACCATCCCACAACCATGATCATTTAACATCAAATAGCTCCCATTCAAGAGCAGTTTGAACACCGGATAAATCACTGCAGCTGGTGATCCTTTCAAGTGACACAATAGATTTGCAACTGAATGATTGTAGGCTCCGTGAAGCAAAATATCCTGACAAATTGGAGACCCACTTAAAGAAATCTCAGTCTGAACCGCTGAGAAAAACTCCAGTGAACCCATTCCTGCATCTAAATCTGTATGCTAAATCCCAAGATTCATGTATATATCCCTGTCCCAGCGCTTCATACCTGAATACTTGTTGATACTGTAGACCGTACTGAAATTGGAATGCCGTGACTGCCAGTGTAATATGGCCATGGATTAACCATTCTGTGGAAGATGACTCAGCCACGGTAAAAGGTAATTGGTCCAATTTTTCAATGTGCAGCATTGTATATTTTGCATCTGTTTTTGCCATTTTTGCCTGTCTTTCTGTAAGATAGTATGCAGAAAACAGTCATACTGTTGATATACCGCCAGGACACGTGACCAGAGTGCAATGAGTGAAGCGTCCAGCTCAATAATAGAATGGATTGCAATTTTCCATGTAGTAATATAGACAAATCTGTTCCATTATATCTATTGCGAAGACACAATGTTGCCAAGGGAAGAAATCCTGAATGATAATGTGGTCATGCCATTATCGGCCACTGCCAAAGCCTTTTTTGTAGGTTAACCGTATCCATTTCAGGTAGTCTCTTGGCAGCTTACTGTTGAGAGATTTTCCAAACCTCATTGTAAATAGCATATAAGAAGTGTTTCTGACGTGGCTTCTGAGGACCTAACATAAAGTCCCTGAGATCCATGTCATCCGCGAAAAAAGAAATGTTTTGTTTCACCCAGGACAGTGTTGAGGTTCTTAGCCACGCTAGGCATAACTTCCCAACAATGTAAGATGTCACCAGCCCCGGGTGTTCACTTTGTTCATTGTGCTGGTCAGGCCTATGGATACTAAACCCTTCAATGCCCTGAATCTTGACTGATACCTATTCATGTCGATAGGCCAAACCAACCATCCCTTCCAATTGGGGTCAGATGAATTGTACGAGCCATCATGTAGAATGTCTTCGAATGTATCCTCATTATGTTGTGTATAGTTTTGCCATCCTTCAAAGTGTGTAAGTGAGGGACTCTGTTGTGTGTTCAAGTCCTTGATCCTGGGTAACCCAAGACAGGAAGATTGTTGCACTGTGTTGTGTAGATGCATCTGTATAATAATAAGTGGTCGGGTCTGATGTGTTAAACCTTGGAAAATAAGCAAACTTTTGTGCAAATGTAGCTGAACAACATTTTGGCGGTTTTGGGCAGTGTTCCCATTGATGGTAAGAGAAAACTTTACGTATGATACTTGCTTTCTGCAAGAAACGATGACCATAGTGTTAGTAACAAAACATGGTGTCAAAATTGGATGTATCATCATACAATTCATAACTAGAAAACATTGCAGATTGTTCTAAATGAGACAGCATATTATTTACAGTTTCAAAGTCCCAATTATCAGAGAATGTACTGTAGGTGATATCACTTAAGGAAAATGTGAAGAAGTACAGTATTTTTAAAAGTTCAGTTGGACCATATAAATCATATGAAACCCTGTCCTAAACTATTCCTTCAGGAACTGGAACTACTGTAATGTTCACTAAGGACAGGTCTCTCTGTTCATGTTGTGATGATGCATGTGGTTTCAGGACCAAGTTCACATGCTGTACTGCAGAGTATTCCGGGAGGTAATGTCCATTCAGGAGCAGGGAAAAAAATGTCATGACACCTATCCAGAGGAGTAGGAACAGAAGACCTATAGCCATCCAAAGCTGTAGCCAGGGAGAAACAAGGTAAGTCTTTTTCAGCCACAGGTAGAAGTCACAAATTTGTTGCATTTGGGCAACAGGCGGTGACTGTAACTCAGGTTCACTTGGATCCAATGAGAAAGTATCAAAATCGATTAAGTAGCCAGACGCAGTTTAATCTATCTTTGGTAGCTCAGCAGGTTTTATGGAACTGGCAAATGTCTCCTGTCGAGACCTATTCACATAGATGGCGGTATTAGGCCGAATTGAGATCTGTGTTTTATTTGTACTTTGTTGATGTTCAATTCCAACAGGTACTAGTTCCATTCCATTATTGGTAACTCTTTCACTTCATAGAGTAGAATTTTCAAAGGTTATTAATCTTTCTGTCTGCACTGTAGGGTAGCACAAAGAGATATGGTACTACCCAGGAGCCCATGCGACCTACTATTGAGTATCGGCCACATAGTGTGGTTTGATCAGATTGAGACAAATCTTTTCTTTCTTGCCGGCAAGAGGCAGAAGAAGTACTGTTCTCGTTCCTTCGACAGCCAGGACAGGTACAGGCTCTCTGTAAGATGGCCCAAATTCTTTTTTGGCTGCAATCTGTTCTCTGACCAGATCCCCAGTCTTCGGGATCCCAGCAGGTCTTGCCGGTACAGCTTCCACTTCTCCAGTGACAGTACTTTTTACTTAGACGTTGCCTTGTAATGCCCCAAATTCATTGAGTTCCTTTAAAACAGCCAAACAGTCACTGATGTCAAATGGTTTTTCATCCGCCACTGTGCTGTCACAGTCAAGGTCAGGTACCCACATTCTAATCCAGAACAGAACTGAGTACGGGCCCCCAGGGAACTTCTTGTCATGTTATTGAGTGCCCATATAGGTGATTGACCCAACTGTCACCCGAGCCTAATACCCTAGCTGTTAAGGATTGCTTTAAGTCCCGGTTTTTCGTCTCCACAATCGAATTTCCCTCAGGATGATATGGAGAGGAGTACCACTGTGCAACACCCAAACTTCCCATATCTTCTTCGTAAGCCTGTGAGCTAAACGCAGGGCCATGGTCAGAATGTAATATGCCAATTGCTTATGTCCCTATAAAGACTTGCAAATCCTTTATAACTGTTCGAGTGTCAGCCGAGCGCTGAGGCCAAACCCACAGGAATTTAGAGCATGAATCCACTGCCACGGATGTACCTGTAAGCTCCGTCATGGCCCTTTAGTGTTCCAAATAGACACATGCTAAAGGTCTGTCTGATATCAGTTGTGGTGTTTGAGGTGGATGTGCTACGGTGGACCCCTTCATCTGCTGACAGATGTCGCACTTAAGGACAAAACCCTTGGTCTGTATTGTGAGACCTGGCCACCAATAACACTGTTTCAGTAGTGAAATAGTTGCAGTGATACCTGCGTGTGCTGAACCCAGACCCTTGTGTGCAACTAGAATGAAACCTAATATGCAATCCATGTTTGGTATTACTCTATCCCCCACTCCTGGAATTTGAGCAGACGGAATGTTTTGCGCATCTAATTTGTAGGAGTATTTGAGTGGAAAACCTTTTGGCAAGACTGAGCTGTTGTGTGTAACGTTCACAGCTATCATCATCTGTTCTCGTACTAGAACGAGTGATTGCAGCAATGGCAGCAGTTCTCACTGTCGCCTTGGTGGCTTCATCAGCCAATGAATTCCCTTTGTGTGACAAGCCTTTTTTCACCTCTTCCCCTGGTTCCCACAGCATCTTGTGCTTTAATGTGCAACCTTCAGAATCTTAAACCCATTCTGTCCCCATAGTGAAGATATTCATTGTATGACTGGACACAGTAAAACAAATCGCACACAATGAGTGTGGGGAATTCCCGATCCGCATTTTTTAGTACCAGTATCCGGGCTTTTAATTCTGTCTGCTGTGCCATGCAATCTCCTAGAGACTCTGTCTGTGTATTGCTAGGACGGAACTTGCCGTCCCGCATATGTCCTGTCACAATCGCACATGCTGCGCTGTATTGCTGTTTACTTCCTACGACAGGCTGGGCAGATCCGTCACTGTAAATGATGTATTCATGCTGATCCGGAGGCATTATTTCATTTGGGAGAGGATATTCTTGTTCGTACTGCAGGAATGCTTGTGTTTTTAACGTAGAATCAAATTTGTAGTCTACATGTGTTGCAGTGAAAGATTTAGTCCATTTTATCCATCGCAGATGCAGTGCTTTTGCGTTTGGAACACTTGCTTTGTTAACAGCCTCTAAGCTTGGTACCGGAGTCACGGCAATTATTAGTTTACCTTGTGCTAGTACACTTTCTCTTACTACAGCAGTTTGTACTGCTGTCAGAATTTTTTCAGTGGATGCAAAGCGCATTTCTGCTTTTTTATATAAATGAGATTTGTATGCAATGGGTACAGTTTCGCCGTCATTGAAGGTTAGGTAAGTGCTCCCTGATTGACCCACGACTACACAAATCACCAAATTTGTGGTATTTACCAGTGTGTGTAAGTGTTTGGAAGCTATCATATCAGCTTGAATGGAGCGGAGAATTTAAGTGTGTTCCTGTGTCCAGTGTCCAACTGAAAAATCAGGTCATAAAAAGGTTTTACTTTTCTGTGTAATCCAAAATTTATGTTCTGCCAAAATGTAGGAATCCTAAAATGGATTGGAATCCTTTCAGAGTCTTTGGAGGATAGAGCAGCGTGCATTTTCACTTGTTAGTTGATATCCTAAAAATAGGACATTGAGGTGGTCTGTTTTTGATATTTTAAAATTACATTTGTAGCCCACAGTGGCGAACCCCAATATTATGATGTTCACCCTGTGCAAGTGATCCAATAATTCATCTTCCGTCAGATAAATATCATCTACATAGGACAATACTTCCTCATCACAATTTTGAAGTACCTCTGTTACTCTTGCTGCGAACAATCCGGCGCTATTCTGATACGCTTGGGGCAGTCTTCAGAATTGGTGCTCGGAGCTGAGGGCAGAAAATTCTGTCAAATGTCTGGAGTTACATTTTGGCAGAAGAATCCTTTTGAGATATCTAATGTTGTTTTGTATTTCTTCCGCACAATGTTATTCTTTAACATGGCACTGTGTAAATTTTGTACTGAAATGTTTTTGTGCATGTTTTCAAATGCCTGTAGTCTAAAACTAGACGGTATGAATTGTCGGGTTTCATTACGGGAAACAAAGGATTATTCATGGAGGAGGTGCAATTTTCGATCACACCTTGGTATTCAAGTTGATCTAAGATCTCTCTGACTTGCTTTTTTGCATCATGTTTTATTGGGTACTGGCTCTGTGGGGTAGGAGTAGTTTTAAATGGGATTTCATCGTGAGTTGACTCAGCATCCCACCCTACATGTTTGAGGTATAGTGCGTGAGCTAGCACTAATGCCCACTCTTGCGCGTATGTATGTTTGAGTGACTCTGGAACGAGGTCAGAGCAAGCCGGTAAAATGAGCTCTTTCTCCTTTGGGCAATCTATGACAAACTCAGGCGGACAGTTTTGTTCAGCCAAAAGGATATCGTTCCAAAAGTCAGGTTCTCCCAAAAGGGACCCTTCAATTTTCTGGATATGTCCCCCTCCATTTGGAGTGTTATTTCGTATAATTGATGTCGGACACTTACCCTAGTATCCGGTGTTTCCACCGAGATATGCTCATTCAATGCTGCTGTCACCAGAAATTCCATCAGGTTCTGGCGCGCTATTGTTACTTCTACTGCGGTGTGTAGCATCGTCGGAGCCCATTCCACGTTCAGTAGTAGAGTCCTCAGTAGCCTGGGCGTTTTGTATTTTAAGGCCGGCTACCTTCTTCTTTTTAAATTGAGGTTTACTTTTGGGTTTATTTTCTTGTTTGATAATGTAGTCTGAAGTGCGATGTGTGTCTCTTGGCTTTGCTCGCTCTTCTGCTCTGCGTTCTGACTGTCCTTCCCTTTTTTGATGAACCCTGAAAGGAACGAGAGGAACGTGTATCAGAATCCTGATACCGATCAGGTTTCTTAATATTGTCACGGTTCTTAAGATTATATTTTCTATCAGAGAGCTCCGGTTGAGGAGATCCACCCCGTGATTGTGATGCATTCTGCTTATTATTTTTTTATTGTTGGTTGTCCCATTTCTTTTTTGAAGAATTGGGGGCTTGCCTGAGTTCTCCTTTTCAGGATTGCTTGTTAATTGTGGTTTCACAGGTCTAGCTCCCAAGTTATCTCTACCTAGCAAAGCATAGGTATCTTTGATAGTCTTAGGTAGTCCTCGCTCCTGTTGTGCAGGAGTGCATTCCCTCAGGCGTTGGCGTATAGTTACCTCTGCTGCCTCCCTTTTTATGTTAGCTAACATAATATTGGATACCTGGGCAAAATTGCCTATCCGTTTCATTCCCAAGTCCAGGCCAGGTTCTGCTCCATACTCATTCTGTATTTGTTTCAATACTTCTGGTATTACCACTATTGAGGGGGTACCATGAGCTCTGGTGTAAACGGCAGCGAAAACTGTACCCCAAGTGGTACCATCCTCTATCGGGAGAGCTATTCCCATTGACAAGCAAATTGTCAGTATTCTGGGTTTTTCTTGCGGGCCTGTATGTTGAAATACTGCCTCAAGCTGGGCTATTTTCTGTGCTATCGTAAATGGCATTTGCTCAGGTGTAGTGGGCATTCTTCCCATAATCGCGTTCAGCATCTGTGAGGTGATTTTTGTTGCAGTCCCTTGTGGTTCACCAGTTTGAGTGACCCTTGAAGGTTGAATTGTAAGTGTTCACATCCCAAACTGTGTAAGATTTCTGTATAGTTTTATTATTTCTCTGTGAAGTGGACGTAAGTCTGCTGCTGGCAATGTATCAATCTCTTGATGCGGTGTGTAAGCAGCTAGGACCAGCCAAGTCGCTTCGTCTCTGCTGTATCTGTATCAGTCCAGACTGATTCCAGACACCCCCAAAGGATATGTTAGCCTTCAGACCAGCTAGCGCACAGTGCCACCCTAAGCCCTCTAACCTTACCAAGGAGCGAATAGTTTCTGGCAACTATAGACCATGACAATCCTTGATCCTTCAGGGATTGTGGAAACAATACAGTACGTTAAGCTCAGTCACTCATGCTTACTTGGTCTCAGAGAGATACACAGAATAAACAATGGGGACGTTTTCAATAAGCATTTATTGAACCAGCGTCATTCTAGTATAAAACATGCTTGCTGCAACAATTAGTAGACAGAAACATATATATAAGATTTCAAGCACAGGCAGAGTAAATAAAAGGTAGAATTGCACCATGGTGCTAAAAAAGTAAATATATGCAGGCATAACAATACATTGCAGTAATCGAGCATACTCCTAAAATGCAAACCCTTCCTAGGTGTACCTAGCATGTATGTAGGTGTAAAGCCAAGAATCCCCTAAGAAAGAGGCAACCCCATTACCTGATGGGAGAGAACGAAGGGCCAGTCTTGGTCTCGAGTCGGACACACCACAAGGGATGTCTGACCACTGCGTGCTGGAGCTTCTGCAGGCCAGGACCTCAGCATCTAGTGTCAGTGTGGAAGCTTCTCCTCTAGTTACCCAGGCGAAGATGTGGTTCTTTTATACCAAACCATACCTAGATATGTAATGGCTTGCCATTATGTATAGTGCGGGCTGTCATCCTAGATGAAGTTAGCAGTGACTTTTGTACAGAGTTATTATACAGAAGATGGTAATCCTGCTGTGTATGTCCTGGGCAGGGGATAAAGATATTATACTAGTAATCCTCATGCATAATGAATGAGGCCAGTTTCGGAGAAAACTGATCGACATTTATTCAGCCTATTATTAGGTAAAAGGTCAGTGACAGACCCGTTATGCAGAGCAAGGTAGGCCGCATGTATGTAAAAGGTTATGTAGTTACCTAGGCTTATTTTGGGGTACATTGGGGCTCATAACAGATCTTCAGGAAGCCTACTCTCTTGTGCCACTACTGAAAGAGCACAGGATGTATTTACAGGTCTAGTTCACTGTGCAATACGAATACTCCCATCATTGTCTTGTGTAATAAGTCATATATGTCTCTGTATTTGACTTGTTCCAGCTAAAGGCCATAGTCATGGCACTAAATTACTTCTTGCCAGTAATGTGGTCAGGGGTAGTGATAGACCACACAGACAATACTAAGGCCCTCATCTACATCAACATACAAGGGATACCATCTCCCCACATCTCTGCTGGCTGGATATAGCTCTGTGAGAATGTGTACTACAACATGACATTTTCCTGCTAGTCCACTTGTGGGGAACTACAGGGCCACAGCTGGCAGTCTAAGCTGGGATCTGTACTTGTCACACGAGAGTGAGTTCCTTCTAGAAATCCTAATTTCCATCTTCAAGGCTTGGGTTCGACGACTTTTAGTCGCATTACAGCCCATCTCAAATGCAGTCAGTTCTCTTCTTGAATGGACAGAGAACCGAGTGCCTTCGGCTTACCCACACTCCCTCAGAGGAACACTCTGTCCATGGTGAGAGGGAGAGTGCTTCAATCCTCTCTACCATCAATGAGCATGAGCACCAGGTTTATTGGGAGTTGACTTTTCAACATCTAGACCTTTTGTCAAATCTGGAGGTATTGAGGCTGCTAGAAAATCCTCCACCTGTACATAGTGCACATGTAAGGTGCTGAAGTTCTGTAATTAGACATAGTGGAAAACATCAATATGCTCTCAAGCTTAGTCATTTGTCATGATTTTACTCCACCTGGCTGAGATGTGTACAACAGTATACCTGAGAAAGCTCTCAGCCACCAACACCTACCAGCACAGAACTGGAGAGTCATCCATGGCCAACAAGGCCGCCAAGAGGTATCTGATAGAACTGTTACTGCTATTTTCTTTGGTTCTTGCCAGGCTGATGCAAAAGCGGTTCAAGTCACTGCCATCATGTGACCTAAAACACCTTTCCTGAAGACAACTTGAAAGTTCTGTCAGTATTCTACTTGAACAAGATTGTTCTTCTGATTTTATTACCATGTAACCATGCCTCGTCGGTAGCAGAGGTCCTGAGCAACTTGGTATTTTGAAGAGCTCCTTGCACATTTATCTAATATTGCGACTTTTAGAAAAAGGTATGGTGGCTTGGTGATTTCTAAAGTCTCCATTGCTGGGTGGATAACATACATCACACATTGCTACACTATACTAGAAACGCACCTGTCAATAAGTGGGTTAATAATTTGGGGAGGTGGTATCCTCACCAACTTAATGAACACACCCTGCGTTGGCTAACACATAGTTCTTAGAAACCTTTTCTCAACCCCTAGTACCTGTAACACAAGCAGCAGGCAAGTTCCCAAAGAAATAAAAATTAAGTTCAAGCAGTACCACCAGTTGTAAAATCAAGATAAAACAGTAAAATCATAAATCAATTTAGAAAAATATAAGCAAAAAAGGCATGAAATTGATTAAAATCCAATAAAGGGAAATGCAGATATTGAAAAGTACATTGCTCATGTAAAGTATCTGGTATGAGTTGATCGGCTCCTAGTTATGATTTCAGGCCAACCATGATGGAGCTGAGACCAGCTATGCCAAGTAGGTCACATCGGAGTACGTTTTTACATTGAGATTTACTCTGTTTGGATCTCAGTCTTCTAGTGGAGCAAGGTACAGGTCTGAAGCCACCGAGGGCCCCTCGATGTTAGATACATCTTAAAGCTCCTAGTGAAGCCATCGGTTTAGGTGGCAAACACTCCCAGTCTTAAAAAGAGGGATTTCTTGCCCATCAAGATTGTGTTGCTACTCGACTAGAATTGTCTCTTTGTTCCAGTTCAAGGGACAATGTTCCTATTTTCTACAGCGGTTCGGAAAGTTTCTCCTGGTTACTCCCACAGCTGTCCGGTCCTGAAAGTAAACTTGAAAGTTTGAGACTCTCTCCAGGTCTTCCCCATCCACGCAGGCTGTGCGCTTTCCTCACTAGAAATCTTTTCTTCCCAGGTTCAGGAATGTTTTGAGTAGGTGGTGGTGGTGAGGTGCCAGTCATATCATGTGCACTAGTCAGTGATTGATGAATTGCGTGCACACAGTTATGCTCTTGCACTATCTCCACCTACTTTTTCAGCACTTTCATCCTTGGTTTACTACAAATATACCCAGATAACCTAAAATCAAACTGGCTATCGCCATTCTCCAAATAAAATATCTCCGATACTTCCTTAGTAAGTAACTCCACTATTTCTATCAGGTACTCTCCATGCTGTACAGCAAAAAGGAGGTCCAGAAATCATTTAAAAAATCCATGATGACCATGCAGAAAAGAAAGTTTGCTACAATACCATTCATCCGGTGATTGAACACTACACCAGGGCTAAAGTGACATCAGTAGAGCTTCTCTAGGCCTGGGAATGTCTGAGATATATGTTGGGTGGATGTTTGGTCTACCCCACAAACATTCTTACCGGGCAATTAAGAGGGATCAAGTGATTCATCCCAACTGATGACATCAAACGAGTTGTTCAGTCCCTGGTAGTCTCCAGACTAGATTACAACAACTCTCTCCAGGCAAGTGTCCCCAAAACTCACCTGATGCCTTTGAGTGACTAGTCATGGGTTCCAGGAAGTTCAATCATATCTCACCCATCTTTGGTATCTCTCAAATGGCTAGCCTTGGAAACTAAGAGCCTTTTCAAACTAGGCCGCATTATGCATAAGGCACTACATGAGACCAGCCCTATTTAGCACAAACAGAAGCTACCAATTTCAGGTGGTAACACATGACAAGAAGCACAGACTAGCTAATAATAGGAAACTTGTGCCTGAAAAAATCTAGATTGATTAAAAAAACAAAAAAACAAAAAAAAAATCTTAGGTTGTCCACCAAGAACATGGAACTCCTTAACTCCCAACATCAGAACAATCCCTGCGCACAGAACTTTTTAAAAAAAGAACTGAAAACCCTACTCTTCCATCACCACGTACAGTTTCATATAGGTTGAGCCAAGCACATTGGCGAGAAAAGTCTGAACAAACATATAACTCTTTCCCATATTCTATTCCGTGTCCCCATCCTGATAGAACTTATATATCTTTTAAAGGGATAAACAAAGGCATATGGGATCCCTCTATCTTAATGTGGATCGGCAACAAATCTCTCCCTTATTTTCTTGGTAATACATATCCTTCTTGCTCCTCGACTCGGTTCTCCTGTATTCAATTTGTGCCTATGTAAAATACTGTGCTCTAATACGCCTGGTTCTTGTTCGCACTGTATAAAAAACATAAATAAACAAAATAACAAACACTCTGGAGGTTCCTCCTACAGTGATGCTGCACCTCTTTGCCTGTACGTAAGCTGCACGATACTGCCTTTTTATTGTTCTTGTTTTTTGCCTTGTCAGTTGTGGTGGACTCTACCCACAGGTTGAGAATGGAAAGGACTCAGTGCATAACAGCAGGATTAAGGTACCGTGGCTGTTACTCATAGTTCGTAGTCATTTTTTCCATTATTACCATCCACCATCTATAAGAAGTCGACTACTGATTGGCTCCATTTTAGGTTTCGCCTGCACAGCGCTTGTTGTTGTATTGATTTTTTCAACTTATTATATTTTGTCTTTATTATCAAATTCTAAATGCTGTAATAAAAATTGGATTATTGTTTTTTAAAAAAAAGGTAATCTACAAGAGCTATGCTATATTTTACTACTAAACAGGGAGGCAGAAGTGCAGTTACCTTGCAGACAACCGGGTCATGATTTGAATGATGCAGTAGCACCGGGCCCAAAAGTTGTCAGAACTCCTCCAAACACATAGGGGCTGATTACGATCCTGGAAAAACCCGGTACAAACCGTGGGTCGGAGCGGTTTCTCCGTCCGACTCGTACCGGGTTGTAAAACTTTACAAACATGCAATTACGATTCGTACGGAAACACCATTTCCGTATGAATCGGAAAAAAGACCAACCGACAGAAAAATACAGATGTGATCCGGGACACCGCGTACGTGACGTCCGGACGGAGTTAGGCATGTTTTTACGTACCAGCAATTACGATTCGCACCAACTGCAGTCCGGATGGGAAAATTTTTACGGCACCTAAAAAGTGCCGGAAAAGCTAAGTACGCAGCGATGCGAGCTGATTAGGGGGCCCGGTACGTGCCGTACCTCCCACCCCCGTATGTACGGGGCGTACCCCCATACCCCCCAGCCCCCAGTATGTACGGGGCGTACCCCTGTACCCCCCAGCCCCCCGTATGTACGGAGCGTACCCCCCAGCCCCCCGTATGTACGGGGCGTACCCCCACCCCCGTATGTACAGTGCGGACCCCCAGGGGGTACGCTCCGTACATACGGGGGGCTGGGGGGTACGCTCCGTACATACGGGGGGCTGGTGGGTACGCTCCGTACATACGGGGGGCTGGGGGGTACGCTCCGTACATACGGGGGGCTGGGGGGTACGGGGGTATGCCCCGTACATACGGGGGGCTGGTGGGTACGCTCCGTACATACGGGGGGCTGGGGGGGGTACGGCGCCTACCGGGCACTTGTTTGGACATCTCCATGGATGCTATGGGAGTTCGCTCCGGACGGTCTTTTTTCCATGCAGTTGTACAATCGGACGGATGGGACGGATCGTACTTGCGCATTGGGACTTCAGTTTTCCCATTTGTACGTAAAAATGTCCGGGGACGTGTCGGAGACTTTTCCCGACCCGAGGACGTGTGGGGGAATTTTCCCAATGCGATTCGTATGGACTTTTTCCCATACGAATCGTACTTGCCAGTTTGTACGGCGCTTTTACCATTTGTACGGAAAAAAGTCCAGATTCAATTGGGTTGGGGAAATTTTTTCCAGGATCCTAATCGGCACCATAATATTGCTATATTTGACTACTAAAAAGGCAGTCACAATAGCAGTTAGAAGGGACTTGATTTGAATGGTTTAGCAGGTGCAGAGGCACCGGGGCAAAAGGCCCCAGGGACACCACTAATCCCAGATTATTGCAAACATGTAAAACTTAACAGGCAGTCACAAGTGAAGTTACCTTGCGGGCAACAGGGTCATTATTTGAATGGTGCAGCAGGTGCAGTGGTACCGTGCCAACAAGTTGTCAGAACTCCTCTAAACACCTAATATTGCTATTACATCAATTAATTCTATTATTTCTTCTTTCATTTCATTTTTCAAAACGTTTACAATTACTTACCCACATTATACCACTAGTAACAGCACAATATATTGCCTTTTTGTACATAAACCAGTCATAACCTTTCAATAGATTTTCTGCAACTTAGATTGTACAACTACTCGGCAAGCTACAATTTACAACAAAAACCAGCTCATTATTAATCACATAGGCGAGACCTAATGCATTTACTAATGCTTGTTAGGTCTGTTATAGAGGCAGCATAAGCTGCTTATCAGCCTCTTGTAAATAGCAAAATAATGTGTTCATTAAAAATAATAATACATAAAAGGTGTTTGGGAAAGCCATGTTTTGTTTGCTTTGTTGAGGTGTCTTTCACATTCTGGATCTGCTCACTGTTAGGATATTTAGAGTGGGGCAATGGTACAACTCACTTCAGCCATAGGTCTTTCTGCCAGTGAAGTACCCCTTTTTGATTAGCATATAGGACAGCTATTTTGAGTTTGAAGTGTCAGTGTGAGGACACATTTTACCTGTTTTACACTAATGCTTGGCACTGTAGAACCGCAAAGAATACTTATGAGGATGTACCTTGCAAATTGTACACTAGTTTTCTTAGTAAGCCACTCTGGTAGTCAAAGCATAGTTGTTTAGGTGAGATTTGAGGGAGTCATTTAAGGATAGTAGTGAGGTAGTAGATATTGGATGATAGTCTGTCTTGTTTGCCTTCTTTACTTAAAGGTATAATAAGCACAGTCTGTCTCGTACGGTTTGTCCACCTAAGGGGGCAGAGAAACAGCCACTTACAACTGGCAGGGTGTTACCTTTCTAGATGAAAATAAAACTAGAAACTTAAATGTAAAAGTTCTATATAACTTGCAGTACACTCACTGTTGATATATATATAATACTCTCTTATATTGCCCACTTGATTTTTAGTATACCTCTGTGAAAAACACACCGGTAGTAAGCATGTATTCTTTCCTTCGCTTTCTGTCTATGTATTTTGTTTTTTAGATTTGCCTCTGCTGCAAAACATATGGAAGTCACAAATCCCAGTGTAATAATGCAGGAGTCCGGAAGTCTCAATGTATTGAGTGTGCATTCCCATATACACGCCTAATGCTACTTTGCTGTCTCATGGTTTTCTGACATTAGTTTGCTGTCTCCCACTGGCCTTCTTAATGGGTAGCATTGCATATTGTGATGAAGATCTACAGATTTCCCAGAACAGTTCAGTTAGACTTGGAATGCTACAGTCTTCCATAGCTGCTACAACTCAGCTGGTATTTACTGATCATTGACCAGCAATGTAGAAAGATTGTAGTCGGCTTAAATAGAGAGACCATGCACACAATGGTTTCTCAATTCCCATATATATCCCAAGATATACAGCTCATTTACTGGACAGCTACAGCTAGGTCCAGCAGTAGCATGCGATAATACCCACAGGGCCATGTGTACCCATGCTCATGCAGCTTGCCACATAGACCTTTGTCTACACAATCAAGTTGACCTTCCAACGCGAAATGCAAATGAGAGCTGTTGCTTAAAGTGACATTAGGGCTTGATCCTAACAGCTTACCGCGGGCGCAGTTTAACTACTTCAGCATAGGTAAGTGAGAAGAGAAACTTGATGAATTAACACATGGTAGTCTTGAGTGAATTTTGATTTGTAGGTTTTGGATTCAAGAGTGGAGTACTACCTGGAGCATACAAGCGAATATTGTTGATAATTGTGCATTTTCATGTAGCTCTAATTTTTTTTTCCTTACACAATCTTCCTGTCTCCACAGCTCAGTCCTGATTTCAAACCTTTTTTCATGGATGTCAACTTGCTATGCAAGACATACTCAAAAGAATTTGCACAGGTAAGTAACATAAATTATGATTCACATTATTTAGTTGGGGATTGTGTCCAATTTCTAAAAATAGGTCCTTCACTTACTTTGAATGGCCTTTGGCTACTGTAAATAACATTGTGAATTTCAGTTTGACCCGTGCAAGGGCCAAAGGTTACAGTTCAAATAAGGAACAAAGGTTTGATGTACTAACAGACAAGGGACAAATTGTAAACCACCTTTTAGTGGCGTGCCTGTCATTTTGCAATAGGACCTATGTACCAGTAGACCAGGTTACAAAATACTCATTGGCTGAGGGTCAGTAAATGAACTGCCTAACGATCGCAGGGGCAGCTGCTACAAAAACAGTGAGGGTGACCTACAAAGAACAGCAGACCTCCATCCCTGTGTTCACATTCCCAAAGAGGAATACTTTTTTTTAAAGCAGCCCATGTTCCTCAAAGGAACAGGCACTGCTTTGAAAAAAGTATTTCCCTCTTGAATAGGCTTTATGGGGGGGAGGCAGTGGTTACCTTAGATTTATGCCTGGTGCCAAATTCTGAAAGTACAGGATGCCTCCAGATGACCACCTTTATACAGCATAGACTCTGTATTGCTATGCCTACAAAGGTTCAGAATGGACAAAACGAGCCAGGGAATCTTGCTGCTGGAATGATGAGAATACCATGATCAGTGAAACAAACTTGTAAAAATACCTGACAATTTGTTAGAGAACATCCACTGTTAACATAAATGTAAAGTTGAACACCTCTTTGGAAAACACAATTTAGGCACTCTTAGTCACATATAGTGCTATAAAGAAATGGAACAACATAATTTCCCAGTTCTTACATAGTGGTCTATCAACATACAAAGACCTACCCCAGGCAGCTGACTGCCTGCAGAAAGTACTGAATCTACATTTGAAGGACAACCCCATGTTCTTCAGTTAGTACCAAGAACCTAAAGAAGGAACCTGTCCTGGCGAGCCGCCCTGTTGCTGCTGAGAGCCTGTTACTTCACAGGATCTGACAGAATGACAGGTCTTTGATCCAGAAACTAGCGTTGGGTAGAATGTTTCTTTCCGCCCCTGTAATTTGAGAAATTTAGGCTACTTGGCTTTACTCTTTAAGACTGAGTTCTGACCAAATTCTGCCATTCGCTGCGTGGGGGAATATTTCTCCCACGAGGCTTAAGAATATATGAGCATAACCTTTTTAAAGTTCTTGGTGTGACCGAATTTAATAAGAAAAATTCATCCCTTTTAGGGAGGTCCCTGGTCATGGCTTTAAAGAGCAGAGCTGTCCAAAAGGAGAGATCTAAAAGTTGTAAACTGGAACATCCGTGCAATACAGGAGAAAATCCGAAATAGCAAATCCACTGTGTTCCTTCCGGCGTAGCTTCCTCCAGGCTATTCTGACCCCTATAGCATACCAAATAAAACTACCTAATTCTCCTTGAAGTTTCTTAAAAGCATCCAGCTTAAATTCCAGTGGTATTGTGTCAAAAATAAATGTAAATTTCGGGAGTATGGACATTTTAAGTAAATTCGATCTTCCTAGAAAGGAAAGCGGAAGGCTACTTTTTAGTTTCTATCGCTTCCTTGTTAAAATTAGTTTGAGCCGGTTTATCATGGTCTTGCACCACATGAATTCCTAAATATCTCATCTCCTGTTTCACTAGTGGGCTAAAACACTGAGTATTTCACTCAATAATTTCAGTTTTTTGCTGATTTAACAGGGTGCCCGAAATTCCTGGGAGGTACTTCCCATATCACTGGTATGAATCATTAAATCATCGGCATATGAGGCCACTTTTTCTCCCAACCCAACACTTGCGATAATGTTTGGTTTTGCTCTATTTGTATTTGCCAGGGGTTCAATATACAGGTTAATATGCAAGGGTAACAAAGGGCAACCTGAAATCGTGTAGTTTAATAGCCCATCGTAAAAAAGGCCAGCTAACACTATCGAATGCCTTGGCCATTTCAAAAGTATGAATTTTTTCAATTATGGCCATATCTATTACTCCAGTCAACTCATGCATAAGATCGTGTAGCTGTCTCCCTCTATTAAAACCCTTTTGATCTTCATGTATTAATCAGCCGATGACCTTCTCCCCATATGCTTCGTTATTATTTTAGTATAAATGTTATGTTCACAATTTAAAAGAGAAATCCACCTGTACGATTCACATACCTTGGGATCCTTATTGGGTTTTAAAATTATATTAATCGTGGCCTCCTCTCAAGGTTGCGAGAGTTTTTTATCTTCTAAAAAGGCTTCATTTATTACCTCGCCTATACAGGGGGCCAGTTCTTCTTTCAAAGTCCTATATAGTTTGTTTGGGAGGTTATCAGGGCCAGCGGCCTTCCCTTTCTTCAGTTTACTGATTGTCTTATACACATCTTCTGCACTGATCTCAGAACAGAGGTATTCTTTGAAGCTACTGGTATGGCTGGAGAGTTTATTTCGCCAAAATAATTTTGAATCTGTTCCACAGTTGCTACTGTATCGTCAGTGTACACACAAAAAAACCCAGAAAATATACAAAGGCCTGTTCATATGTAAATCCTCCTTACACAATTTACCAGTTTCTGGATCTCAAATTTCTATGATGTTATTTCTAGTGAGTTCTGCTTTAGTTTTCCAGGCCAGCAGTTTACTGCATCCCTCCCCATACTCATAATGTGATAACTTGATGTCCTCCTATTGTTTTCAATTTCATCCTCCATGGCTCAGCTCAGATCTTTTTACCCTTAGTGACAACATTTTGGTATTGCCATAGACCGCTTCATCCATCTTTTGCATACAGCACTACTTGCAGTACTACAGAATTTGCTTTTAGTCAGCATGTTGCTCACAAATGGATTGCTTTCTTGTCTTTTTCGGTTTCCTGCTCCTCATTCAGTACCTTTCCTCCTTGTTCTTTCACTTCCTTTTGATTGGATCAAGTGTATCATTCCACTTTTTGACTGGATTGTGTATTTTTCCACTTTTTGACTGGATCAAGTGTATCCTTCCACTACTGATGTCTGGGCACTACATTCCCACAATAGAAGTCCACCATGGCACAGGCGCATATCGGAGCATTGAGCTCGATAGGTAATTGATATTGCGTATCTAGGGACAGGCAGGTAGGTATAGGCACATAGTAATTGTTATCCAGAAAAGCAATTTTGCAATGTTTAAACAAGGACTGAAATGGAAAAAGAAATAACAAACGCTATATAACCCTAGTTAAAGAAGGAACTTAACTTTTTGTTTGAACAACCAAAATCATCCTTTTAGGATACTGTTTGTATTGGAATCATGCGAAAACTTGTGATTCGTATCTTGTATATAGAGAAAATGGATGCAAATAAATACTTTCTTGAGATAACTTTTTATATTTAGGTTTCAGATTTTCAAGAAAGTCAAAGAAGACGCTGTTTAGAATTCTACAAAGAAAAGGTAGTGTCATGTTTTCTTTGTGTAGTTTATTTCTTTATATTTTTCAGACCCTGAAATATTAGTGAATATATGATAAAAGAAAGAGCTGCACAATTTAGTTACGCAAAGATCTACAATATTTTGTTTTGTACAATTAAATCATTTTGGAATTGCTATATAAAAATTTACTATATTACATAATGTAAAATATATTTACTTTCAGGTTTGATGGCAGGCTAATCTGATACAGACATCTAGCCGCATATTCCTTACCTTTGAACTTCTAGGCGTCAGGCTGGATCCGGAAGATTTTCTTAGCAGTACACCTGCGCGTCGGTAGGTGGCATTGATCGACTCTGCGTGATGTCATCGGCATCGTGTTCGTCGTTGTGACGCCCGCGTGGTCAATATAACCGCCACTCCGGCGTGCTGTCAGTTCTTTTTTTTTTTTTTTGCGCCAGACAGCTCAGATCTGTTTAAGAGATTTACCCCGTCATTTTTTAACAGGCTTACTCGACCTTTATGTCGACTCCTTTTGGTGTGTAGGATGTCCAGTAAGAAGACCTGAGGGTTCAAACTGTGCAGGGGCTGTCACCGCACCTTGTCGGTCACAGACCCCCACTTAGTGTGTCTCTGGTGCCTAGGGCACGACACAGAGTCGTGCTCCGATTGCCAGGCCGTGGCGCCAAAGGCTTTGAGGGAGCGGTCCCTGGATCGTGGCCCGGCGTCCGGCACCACGGTGGTCGCCTTGTGAGTCCCGATCCCGGTTCAGGTCTCGGTCAAAATTAAGGTCCGGTGAATGAAGTCCTCTTCGTCAAAGTTGTCTAAGACAGTTAAGTGGCACCACAAAAAACACAAGCAGTCGAAGTGTGCTTCGACTTAGCATAGCCCATCTTGCAACGAGCCAAAGGAACCTCTGCGTTCAAGGCCTTGCTCTGCGCAGTGGGTGCGTGGGTCGGCTCCAATGTTTCCTCCCTTTCCGGGTCTGGGAGCGACCCCCGCCCATCTTAAGGAGTTTTATGATGCCATGTGCATCTTATTTGCGCGTCCTTACCCTTCCAGCGTGCCTTCGGGCCCCGCAGGCTCAGATGATGGGAGTCCCCGTGGGTTCCATGCCTTTGGCTCTGGCCCAGGTGCCACAGCCTCCAACTGACCCCGTTCCCAGGTCCGGACCAGCATCGGCTGCACCTCCGCAGCAGCCTTCCCCGGCGCCACGTCCACAGCCGAGTTCCTCTGCGTCGCCGGCACCCACCGGCAGCACCTCCCCAGTTCACATTCCTGAGGGCACGGAGCCGGTTGGGTGAAGACCAGCTCAGACAGAGCCGTACGGCTCCATGCCGTTTAATGTGCCCTATTCTGAATGGTTAGGGATGGATGAGGAGGATTGGGAGGGGAGCAGGATCCCTTAGAAATCTCGCAACCACAAGACATAGACTGCTATGAGGAACTGGGTGATGCCAGGGGTCTGGACACCTCCCCAGATTCTGGCATGCTATCTCCATCTAACCTGGCTACAGAGATAAAGCATCATTAGCTATGGTGGTGCGTAGGGCTGTGGAGGTCTTGGATCTGCAGCTCCCTACGATGGCAGTCAAAACTAACATCTTGACAGAGGTACTGCAGCCTGTTGTCTCCTGCTCGGAACCCTTGCTGCCTTTCAAGGAGGCCTCAACGGACGTCCTTCTGGGCACTTGGTCCAAGCCCAGCACAGGGGCTCCTGTGAATAGGATGATTGCCCGCCGCCATTGTCCTGCACCGGGCCACCCAGTTTTCCTCACTGCCCACCCCACCCCATAAAGCTTGATGGTCCAAACGTCTACCTCCCGTGGCGCGTTCCCTTCCGCACACCCGGACAGGGAATCCAAGAGAGTGGAAAGCTTTGGGGAAAAAAATTTTTCTTCCGCCAGTCTGGCATTGCGGTTGGTGAACACCGAATGCCTTTTGGGCCGTTATTCCCATTTGATATGGGACGCTCTTTTGCAGGTGCTGCCCGGGTCTCGGAGGAGGACCTGGCCCAGCTCTCCCGAGCTATCTCCGACAGGAAAAATGCAGCAGAGTTCGCCATCAGATGTGGCTTGGACACAACAGACTCGCTGGGTAGAGCGATTTCCATGATGCCTCGCCTGGCATCTGTTTTTTCGGGGGATGTCAGAGCTAATCTTATGGACATGCAATTTGATGACTCCTGTCTCTTCGACGACAAAGCAGATGCCACCCTTGAGTGTTTCAAGGATTGGCGGCTATGGCCAAGCCCTTGGGCCTCACCTCAACATCCTGGCCCGTATATGCTTTTCGTTCCTTTCGTTGCTATGGAAGGGGCTACCAACTGCGCCATCCCTATTCCAGCCAGAGGGCCCCTCAAGCTCAGCAGCCACTACAGCACAGTGGACACGGTTCACACCAACCCCGTGGGTCGGGAGGCCAGAAGTAGAGCTAAGCCACGATCCCCTCCTCCACCACAAAAACTTCCTAGTCCGATTCCCCTAGGATCATTTACGTCCAGCCGGTGGCTGCATACGCCATCATCTCCACCACTGGCGAACATCACTTCGGACAGGTGGGTATTGCAAATAGTCTGAAGGGGCTACTCCTCCATCTATGCCTCCAGTGTACGATCGGCTGACGGAGGATCACCTTGTTATTGTCCGCAAGGAAGTCCACAAATAGGCTGTGGCTGTTATTCCCGCTATTTTCTGGTCCCAAAGATGGACAGAGGCCTTCGTCCCATCCTCGACCTCAGAGCCCCCAACTACTTCCTCAAAAAAGAAGTTCAAGATGCGCACTCTAGCTCAGGTCCTGTCTGCCCTGGACCAGGGAAACTGGATGGTAGCGCTGGACTTGCAGGATGCCTACTTTCATATCCCAGTCCTGCCTACCCATCGTCACTACCTGCGGTTTACGGTGAGCCACAAGCACTTTCAGTTTACCGTGCTCCCTTTCGGCCTCACCAGCACCCCTCGGGTGTTCACAAAGGTGATTGCGGTGGTCGCAGTTCTTCAGCGAAGATAAGGGGTTCCTAGCCTTCCCCTATCTCGATGACTGATTTTTTTAAGATAGGCTCGGCCCAAGCAGTCGTCTCCCACCTCCAGACTATGGCGAGCATCTTGCATTCATTGAGGTTCACTATAAACATGACAAAGTCACACCTGACTTCCTCTCAGATGCACTCTTTCATTGGGGCAATTCTGGACACAGTGCAGTTTCGGGCTTATCCTCTTGAACAGTGAGTCCAGGATATTCAGACTATGATACCGATGTTTCAGCCTCTATCCTGTATTTCGGTGAGAAAGACTCTGAGGCTGTTGGGCCTCATGGCCTCCTGCATCCTGCTGGTGAACCATGCACGGTGGCACATGTGGGCTCTGCAGTGGGACCTGAAGTTCCAATGGGCACAGCATCGAGGAAATCTCACCGACCTGGTTCAGATCTCGTAGGGCACATCGAAAGACTTGCGGTGGTGGCTAACATACCGCGATTGGGTCAGAGACAGACCCCCCTCTCCCGTCCCCACCCGGATTTCACATTAATGATGGATGCGTCTCTTCTATGATGGAGTGGCCATCTGTGGGAGGTGGAGATCAGAGGACTCTGGTCTCTGGCGGAAGCCAGGCTGTATGTCAACCTGTTGGAGCTTTGGGTGATCCGGTTGGCACTGAAAGCCTTTTTACCGTCCATAAAGGCAAGGCTAGTTCAGGTGTTCATGAACAACAATACCACCAAGTGATACGGCAACAAACATGGTGGAGTGGGGTTGTGGACTCTTTGTCAAGGGGCCCTGCGCCTCTGGACTTAGCTGGAACAACAGGGCATTTCCCTGGTGGTTCAACATTTGGATGATTCCCTGAACGCTGGTGCCTTCCCCATCAATAGTGGCGTCTCCATTCGGAGGTGGCACGAGGTCTCTTTCAGTGGTGGGGAGAGCCTTGGTTAGATCTGTTCACCTCCGAAGAGAGTGTCAGCAGTTTTGCGCATTGGAGTTTCCAAGGCGGCTGTCCTTTTCGTCGGGAGTGGAGCTCAGGCTTCCTGTACGCCGTTCAGCCCATACCACTCCTGCCCACAGTGAGAGGGCTACTTTTTGGCCATTTTGGCTTTACTTCTTTTTGAAGGGGTTAACCCACTTGTTTCCCCCTTCTCCTTTTCTTATGCTCAATGGGATCTTAACTTGGTCCTCACCTTCTTGATGTGCGCACCATTTGAGCCGATGCACAACTGTCCTCTACCAATGCTTACCATCAAAACAACTTTTTTGGTGCCAATTAACTTTGCCAGGATTGTGAGTGAATTACAGGTACTGTCATCACAGCCTCCTTACCGGACAGTCTTTCCGGACATAGTGGTACTGAGAACTAGGGCATATTTTTTGCCTAAGGTTGTAACTCCCTTCCATATGGGACAGTCCGTTACTCTGCCCCCATTCTATGCACCTCTGCACTCTTCCAAAGAAGAGGAGCTTCTCCACCGTCTGGACACAAAAAGAGCGTTATCGTTCTAACTTGATCGTATAAGAGTCTCAGGTGGATGACCAACTCTTTATAGGATACGTGGGAGCAACAAAGGAGTGTGTTGTCAAAAAGAGTACTATATCACAATGGGTTATCCTCTGCATCAAAATGTTATGCCTTGGCAAAGAAGCAGCCTCCCGAAGGCTTTTGGGCCCATTCCACCAGGGTGAAAGCAGCCACCATAGCCCTCCAGCGTGTTGTTCCTATTTCTGATATTTGCCAAGTGGTCACGTGGGCATGTCTGCACCTGTTTGCCAGTCACTGTTGCCTGAATTCTGAGGTTCTCAAAGAGGGCTTGTTTGGCTGCTCTGTCTTGCAGGATTTTCTGGTTTAAAGCTTTTACGCAGTCCCTCCTTCGGGGAAGGTATTGCTTGGGTAGCTCCTCAAAGGTAAGGAATCTGCGGCTAGATGTCTCTATCAGATGGACAAGTTACTTAACCGTCTGTAACGCTTTATCTGTTAGATACATGATCTAACTGCAGATTCCTTACCGATCCACCCATTCTCCCCGCTCTGAGGAATTGTCTTTTAGTGTCACGACTGTTTCCCCTTCAGGGCCCTAGTTCTTTTTTTAACACACCATGGTCAGTTACTTCATGGCTCAGCGCTTCTTGCGCGGAAAGTCTTGAAAAGTACTGATGTCAGCATGCCGAAGTGGCAGTTATATTGACGGCACGGACGTCACAACGACGTCTACCATGATGTTGTCACTCAGAGTTGACCGACGCCACCTACCGGCGCACAGGTGTACTGCTAAAAACAAATCTTCCGGATCCAGCCTGACGCCTGGAAGTTCAAAGGTAAGGAATCTACGGCTAAATCATGTCTCTACCAGATAAGGCTTTACGGAAGGTAAGTAACTTGTCAGTTAATGCTAAACAATCAACACCTTTAAAGTAGCTGCAGAGCATGTGCAGTACGTTATGGATACAACTGCATCAATTAATATTCTAGGAAAAAGACTAGTAGAGCCTAAACGTAGGCTTTTCTACATCATCTTTCAGTATATGTATAAGATACCACAACTAACACAGGGGAAAACTATTGAAATCAATGCGTTCTCACCAAACATTATTCACAACTGCAGGTCCACCAAAAGATATAACGACTTCTGTACGCTTATTTCAAAAACATATATTCCTCCTACTGCTAGTTCATAGATTCATTGAGCATCATCCAGCCAAAATCAACTACTGGACAACTACAGTATTCTTTACAAAAAAACTGAACCCAAGTGTCGAATGTGGAATGCCAATGATATACTGTTATGCACAAAGCAATGACCTTGCCAACCTCAAAATAATTATAATGAAGAAGTGTCAAAAAGTAAACGAATGCCCTCATTTAGATAAAAACTCCAAACTCTATTTCACCTGCCTCATTGGGAGTGGGGAAATAGCAGATTTTCTGACTGTGGTGCATCAGCGGGCTCCACAGTCCTAAACCTTTGACCTGATGAACAATCTGCCACTAAGCTGCTCGGTCTTAGTGACGCTCGACCTGTCTATGTAGTGCTGAGTGCCCCTGCCCGGTAGCCCCATGTGAGGCATAGAGATCCCTGGCAGGAAAATTACTCAATGGCGCCCAAGTACCCGACAACATGGCACTCTCTTGTCATGCACTTCAGCCTTCGAAGCAACTGCCACAGTGGTGGTTCATCGAAAGCTGAGAGATCCCCACCAGGCAAATTAAATCTCTAAATCTGGAATACAGAGCTCTGCAGGGGACTTAGGCCATAGCTGCCTCTGACCTGGCAGGCTTCCCATTGCTCTCTAAATGAGGGCTGAGCCTTTTGGAACAACATCCTGCCTAACTTCAGGCGAGCTTAATCATTTCTCTACTTCTGAAAAACACTCCTTTGCTTGCCAGCCAAAATATATTTCATAAGTTACAATATTACGGCACTGATGTACTAAGCAATTTAGCATTTCTTATTTCTTTCTTTACAGACCGACTCGCTATTTCGGCCTGTTAACAAATGCTAAATGGCCTTTTCCGATTTTACACAGGGCCAAAACCGGTTGCAATTTCTACATGGCAGAAATCGTAAATTGCAATTGTGATTTAGGAAATGCAAATAGGGATAATTTCTAAAGCACATATACAAAACATTTCCTAAATGTGAATTGAGCATTTAGTAAATACAATTGCCATCAACTTCAAGTACTAAATAAAAAAATTTAATAAAATTGATTTTTTTTTTTATTGTGGCAAGAATCGCACTTATGCCCCTGGGGCATATGTGCACTTACATGTGCCCTAGGGAATTCGGGGTGCCTCCAGGGGGGCCTTAAGCCTAGAGGCACCCATGGCTTTGCATGTCTTGAATTGCGAAATTGCAATTTAGGAAATGCAAACCATTTCCTATTTCGCCCACAGGTGGGAATGCGCTGACATTTCCTATTTGCAATTCCCTAATAGCGATTCCTGATCTGTTGGGATCACTATTAGGGAATTGCACATTTTGTACTTATACTTTTGCATTTCGTAGATAGCAATTTCTACAGAGTCGCTATTTAAGAAATGCAAACGGGAACCTTTGTACATCTGGCTCTGCAAACCCACATTGATGACCTTTAAGAGCTTAGTTACATACAATACGCTTTACTAAATCCTCAAGTGTATCATCAGCCTTAAATTTTCAGTGTGTACTGTATTATTCCATGCCCCCTTTGAAAACTGCCATACTGATCTTGACCCCCTAATTTATTATAACTTGTTCTAGTCAACTTTGCCAACTAAGCACATATTGCACTTCCATGGAGACCACGGCCAAGCTTTTCAGTTTCCATAACCTGAAGTTTGTTCATTCATACTGTTTCATCAATGTATTTGCTATCATTGAAGTGGCTTCTCGTTGTTTCTCCGCCATCATCCTGAATGAGCTAGAAAAAGGAGTTATCCAGAATGTTGACACTGTGGCAAACTTCACACAAAGGAAAGACAACTCTGGTGAAACCCTGTCACCCAAATTGTAAAACCCTGTCACCCAGACTGTGATTGAATCCCTTTGTAAGCTAAAATGAGAGTTCGAGCTTTCAGAAACCATTGGGGGGGGGGGAAACGAGCCATAGGGTGAACATCTGGCACAGTGTACAGTGACGTGCTGTTTTACTTTCACTTCAAAGTCAACGAGGTCAGGTCTAATCTGTTGGCAGTGGACCCCACCCTGCTGACCTCACACTGAAGTCCGCCTTTCTGTGGGTTGTCTTTGAATCTGAAGTGACCAGATACTAAAATCATGCTGTGCTTCATTACTACCCATTTAATGGCAGCAGTGACAAAGCTGAGCCTCCCAATAAAGGCTATCCTCTTAACCAGAATTGTCTCCTTCCTCTAGTTGCACACTTCAACCATCTCTCTCAACTCCTTTTCCTTTCCTTCCGTCATGAATATTTATAGATTTTCCTGAGGATTCCCTACTTACTTTCCTCATTCAATATTTACATCCATCTGGTCACTGCTGAGTTTAATGCCAGTTTGGGCATTGACAAAACAGTCTGACAATGGCAAATTATGGTTTTGTTTGATGGGTCACATGATCAGGTTGCCAAGCTGTGTTCCTTTGTGATATTGAAATCTGGATGAAAAGTAAATGACAAAAGCTGGCCAGTGATTAAGCAGAAGTCATATTCTTTAGTTCTCCCTACATGCTTTCCAACTTTTTCTTAGCGGGATATGCCCTGCATTCTTTGGCTAATTAATCTGCCTAGTTCTTGAGGGAAAGACCCTGTGTATTTCTAGATAATCACTTAACAATGGAGTTCCAGGTCAAGCGTAATTCCTAATAATATCCTTCGCTGTGTGGCATTCTAAGAAAATTATGGATCTCATCCGAGTGTTTCTATAACATACTATAGCTTGATCCCTGGTCAGGGAGATTGTGACAATGTTATAATTTGGGGAATTCCGATAAACTGATTTGAAAAATTAAAGTTCACAGAACAGTGGAGTGGGTTCAACCTATCGTACCTCAATTCCTAAGCTTGCAAGAAGATTCTAACGGCTAACATTGGATAATCAAATTACATTCAAAAGCCTCTTCTGTATACACATCTTGTTGTGACATATGTATTAGTATGTCATGGATGCATTTTTCTACCACTTTCTTCATGGACCTTGATATCAACACATGTTGTGGCATACCTCTTTATTCTGTTGCTGTAATGCCAGCCACCTATGGTAGCTCAGTATTAAGTCACATTTCCTTGAAAGAGTACTAAGTAAGGGGTTATCATTCAAGAATTGTATAGTGGTGTGATGGAGAAAAAAGAGGTTCAAGGAAACTGTATTGTGAACAGAATTTCAATATGTATATTCACTGTGTGATCCAGGTGTACAAAATCCAATAAACTAAGGAAGAAGCCATCGTAGGAAAATAATGGCATATTTTCAAGTGTTGAATGAAAGTCTTCTAATATATTTTTATTACTTGGTGATATTTTCCAGCTGACCGGGAGGGCAAGCGTAGATGCACAGGGTGGGTCTGGCCTGAGGAATTGGATGTCTAGCTACACTTTCTCATAATGAATCGAGTTTATGCACCATCAGCGAAAAGAATGATATGATGACCACATGCATGGATCAAATTGAAAGGACCTTTAAGCAAAGACTCCACACGAAGAGACAGTTTGAACTCCGTATCTTTACTATTGAGACAGACACATCACAAGCAAGGAAGAAATGCCTAAAAGGGGCTTTCAGGTAAAGTGAAGATGGAGGGATTGAACGACCTGTCCTGCCACAATAACTTGTCCATCCCGGGTATCGCTTGGTTCTCAGACATGGGCAAAATGAAGTCATACTTTAAAGCACTGTTAGTAGACCTCCTAAATAGATTGCGGCACTCCCCAAAGTTTATAATGAAGAGGGCCAAAACGTTTCCTTAGGACGTCTACATACCCTATCATCACCCGCCTTTTCAATTATAAAAACAGTGATATTGCCATGAGGTTGACTGTAGAAAAGTGTGAACTGACATATAACGATGTTTCAGTGTGTATATGTATAGCCGGATTTTACCATCATCATACAAGATGCTCGACAAGCCTTTTTTACCATTAAGGAGAATAACCAGCAAATGCACCTGCATTATGTTACGCTGGAGCCTGCACCATTGAAGGTGCAGATCAAGGGGAAGTCTGATATCTTCAGTGATCGTCAGCGTGCAATGGTCTTTATTAAGAAGTAGGATGATACACATGGCTTCTCCATCCTTCATCCATAATCTAGAGCTCCATCCAAGGATGGTGTAGGCTGTTATCTCTTAGTTCTTTGGACAGTTGGAGGTAGTGTGCTTACATTTCTCAGCATAAGCGGTCTCAACATAGATAGCACCACAAGTCCTTCATGAGCCTGATTGCTGAAAGTATTCTCATTCATTTCCATTCCCTTTTTTGTGTGGGTGTTTTTAATACCATATTGGTTCCACATATTGATAGATCTAGCTCTGTGCTTCATTTGGTTGCAGCTATGATATCTATCTTTCAAATCATGGAGTGCTCTAGTATAGTGGACTTAAGGTTCATTACCTTCCAAGCAGACCATCTTTTTCCTTTTACACTTCTGGTCACAATAAGTTGTCACCGATTTATTATTGGTGCTGTCTGTGTGTGATGTAAAGGTTCTCTTCCCTGATCATTTTCAGATTCTGTACTTGAAACTGAGATCAGTATTGCGATGAGAGGCTGTTTTCGGCTAGCTGTTGGTTTGGTATCCAGGTCATGGATGCCCTGAGAGGCATTCAGAGTTTATAGCAGGTGTATATGCATTGCCAAGCTGTCCAGTAGTCTGAAGTCCATCCGTTCTTGGCGTACAAAGCTGTAAATTGCACTTGGAGGTTTGGGAAATCAGTATGCTGTTATTGGAGAGGCCCCTGCTAAGGGCTATCCATGCTGTGTTTCTGGAATACTGTGAAACTGCTGATAGTGTAGTTAAATACATTAGGAAGTATGCAACTGCTTTTGTGAATGGGGAGGAGGAGTTACTGTGGAGAATACTAGCAAGATTGTTGTGAACTGCTTGGCTATCCCTGTACTTAGTATAGAAAGAAAGAATCGTTCATGGGCCTATGCCACGCATAATATTCTTGATGCTATTGTTTTTTCTACATTGACTTCTGTTCATCCAGGATACTCAGGACAGCAACTGTGATAAGGATATACTTGGACAGCATCGCTTTACTGCGGGTGACGACAATAGGGAGTTAATGACAATGGTAGTCTCTCTGGCAGAATTTTAGTAGGTGGTCCAAGATATGCCCAGTGATAAAGTGCTAGAAGGTGATGGACTCTGTAAATTTTTACAAGAAGTACATTGCCATCCTTGACCATTATTTGTGTGAGATGCTCACAGAATCTAGGTTGCAGGCTATGTACTGTGTGAAATGTGCATTGAAACATTACTTAAAAACAATATACCCACCTGTTACTCTGAGTGATTTAGTCCACTGTCTCTTGTTAACACTGACTACATTTTGGGCTAGTTGATTGTGAGTACACTGCTTCCATTCATGTCTGTCATTTCTTTGATGGATCAAGCAGGCTTCATACCTGAATGCTGTACATCACATCTGTGTATGTTATTTGCTCTGCCTAATTGTCTGGGTCCTGCATTGGCAGCAGTTGCTGCTTTCCTTAACAGCGAAACAGATTTGGATCCCTGGAATGGGATTTCATGTTCGCTATATTATGCTGAATTGATGTGCATCAGGAGCTACTGGGGTGGATAGGTCTACATTATACTGGCCCAGTGACTTTGGTTGTTTGAGAGGTCCACGCACACAGGGACCTGTGGTCTTAGGTTCAGAGAGTTCTCCTATCTCTAAATGAAAATGAAACCCTGCTTCATCTGAGAGCCAGTTAATCATTCTTCTATGATACAAGAGAACAATTATTTTAGCAGTTTTTCTGGCCTCCATATGAAAACACGTCTGTGCTGTTCCCATTAACACTGATTCCAAGTGTGGTAGTCTGGACGTTTCCACTTCACTGACGAGAGGAGTCAGTGCATTAATTGGTGATTAAGCTCCACCGGAATAAGAATTTGACTCTGAGGGATAATTAATAGCTGATTATTGATGATCACACCGCTAGGGTGAGTTGATGGGTCCCTCTGCACTTTCTGTTGCTGGGAGGGCCGCATTAATGGAAAAGCTAGTACTTGGTTACTTTATCTTTTCATGCACATTCTTGTTTTCCCTCAGGTGTTTTTCATGATGGTATGGTCCCTCAGTGTGAGGCTGCTGTGGGTGAGGGTCAGTAAGGGTAGAGTCTTGGTACCTTATCTTTGATTATCCTGTTATGTGATATAAGTACACTACTCTTCATACAGGTCCAGCCTGGCTTCTTGTCTGCTCCATATTATTGTGAGGAAAAACACAGTATCTCCGATTCTATTAAACACTGCTTGCCTGGCCACCCCATGTTCCCTCTGCAGATCCTTATCGGTAACATGATTGGGTCCGGCGTGGTATCACCTGCCCTAGAACACTGGGTCTGATTTGTTATTTTTCTATACACTTCCCATTCTCTACAGACCTATAGTATCCTTAACATCCGCCCCTTAAGCATGATCACATTTAACTCACCTCAGCCTTTTGTGGATAGGTGATCGCTTTCCAGACTGTTGATTTGTGTCATTGTCTCAGGTCAGATGTCTGGGTGCTGTTATCCTCCTTGTTATATTCTTAAGAAGAGATTAGAAAGGGCTGCATAACATTCTTGGCGGAGCCCCAGGTATTTAGGTGCTCATGTAGGTCATCGTAAATCCAAAGTAGGTATGGGGGAATGTCTTGTATGTGTGGCACTGCGTCAGGTTTGCTGACGATTGCTGGCAGCTTGATGGGCCATGAATCTACCTACCAACTTGACCAATGAACAATGGGTATATTGTTCAGGAATCAAGAAGATGGCTGTAAATAGAAGATGTGTATGTGCTATATTCCTAGAAAGTCTGCATGACAGTGGTGCGCCCAGTATTTGGTGGATCGAGGACGGTATTAACCTCAAAGTCTATGAGGTAATGTGTTCCCAGAGACAAGTTTCAAAATAGAATTTCAAAATACAGCCAATAAGAAAGAACTGACTCAAAAAGGGAGTTTGCGATTAAAAGTTAGGAAAACTTATTAAAGGTTAAAGTGCAACACAGAGATTTGAAAAATACAAATGCAGCATTATTCTCATTAAAATCCATAGAACCGATTTTCCATGAAGGCTCTCGGTGATAGGAATAGTACAAAATAATAGACAAAATCAAAAATAAATTGAGACTCAAAATGTGCAGAAATCGGACAGAATCCCTAGGGGCTTCAGAAAAGTCTGTTGCTCACCCCTAAATTCAAGGGTTTATATACAGTTTTCTAGCATAGAGAATTATTGAAACTGCAAAGTCAGCATGGGACAAGCATTATCACAACAAATCACGTAACCCTACTATCTTAGCACTAATCCACTACATAAATGTTGACTGCTCCATCTGACCTAATTTCATTTAAAAAATGTTTTTATTGGTTGTTTTCAGATAAAGCAAAACACACAATAATACAAATAAAAGGACATAAGAATGTAAACAATAAGGACAATAAGAACAAATACAGTGATTAGTCAGCTTGAGGTGGCAGAATGACAATCTGGGCAATGCAGTCTGGGTATACTGTCAGATACATGTGTTGGTTGGCTTAGGGTTGTTAAAGCCACCTAGGTAGCCATTATTAAACAGAAATGTATAAAACATAATCAGCGAGGGGGAATACAGAAAATGCCATAAATCAGAATATATATAAAGATATAAATACCGGTATGCATCCAATGAACTATAGTGTTTTGACAGTAATTCTTTATTAATGTAGTACAGCAAACAAGTGTGAGAACATTCCATGTAAGGGACTAGTTTGTCAAGCCTCCTTTGTGAATCATGGCGGTTTGTGTGACTTAAAGAATAGATCAAGGCTGTGCCACATGTGTCTAAGGGGGATTTCCATGGTGAGTTCTGGAGAGCAATGTTGTTAGCCCCCTTAGGTTAGAGACCCAGTTCAACCAACATTTGAAAGATGCATTTCGCGTGTCTTTCCAGTTGTTTAGTATGATATTAACTGCTGCTGTTAGAAGTAAGTCAAGAAGCGCCCTATCTCTTTCATTCAGTGACTCTACTCTGAGGTAGCCGAATGTGAGCGTAGATAGTTTCCTACTGAGGGAGCATGGGAAAAGTTTAGAGATGAAGTCAAAAAACCTTATCTCAAAAGGGTCTCACACATTTGCATAGAAGTAGTAGATGGGCTAGGTCTCCTATTTCCTCATTACAATTCCAGCAATCGGGGTCTTCTCGAATCTTGTGTGAATGTAATTGGGCTGGTGTCCAGTAGGCCTTATGTAATAGCCAGAACTTTGTCTGGGAAAGGGCTGGAGTAATCTTATTCTTAGAGACAGAGCTCCAGATTTTGGAACAGTCAACCTCTGATATCGGGGAAGAGGAGTGCGATTCCCAGAAGGATATAAGTTTATTATTGAGGGCAGAATGTTGTGGGCGGATTAACTTGTAGATCCATGAAACCTGATGTCCTAATCTATTTATTTTGTCACATATTGTGGCAGGGAAGGAGTTAAGGGTGATAATTTCGCTTTTTTCAATTCTGCCTTTATTTTCAAAAAAGTTGTAAAACTCCAGGGGATCTAGGTTATATCTAGCCTGTAGTTCTTTAAAAGTTAATGGGCAAGCTGCGTCGAACAATTGGTAAGGGAAATAAATACCCCTGTCAATCCAGGTTTCATTATGTAGAGTATTCCCTTTATATAAGATTTTATGGTTATCTCAAAGGGACTCTAGGTTAGATTGTCTAATGCTAGTGTCTAATAGTTTATCCACTTTCAGCAGACCTAATTTCATCTGGCGGTGTTAGAACAAACTGGTTACATAATCAACATAGAACCACTCTGAATGAATGCAATAAATTGTGTTAGGAGGACAACCTTGAGATGTAGCAAGAGTCTTACTCTAGCAAAGTCTTTGAGAACAGTATGTCATACAGAAATAAACAATTATCGTCTTGCTGCATGTAGTGATGAATACAAGCGCAGAATGAACATATTGATTCAGCATCAATTTTAAACAAGATGGCTTTGAGGCCTAACTGATGCCTAGTTAACTCTAAACCAGAAACAAACACACTTTAACACATCATATTGATTTCGCTTTAATTGCAACAGCTGTATTTCAGTATACAAGTATAACGTGAGGTGCAGAGCAACTAATAATAATGCATACTTTAGTTCAAACGCACAAAAACATCCGACAGGCACAGGACATTTAACTTTATTTATCTTCATAGACTCTATTACACACCAGCAAGAAGTCACTGTTTAGCCCCCATTTCTGTCACCTCGTGTGGACGCAGTCACTGTCTGCTGTCATAGTTCATCCACACTGCTTGGTCATGTCATGCTGTGCAGAAGTATTGGCGGGATGTTTTCTTGTATCTTTATGGTGGGATAAATGCCTACTCCACTCCTCGCTTTATTAGGCTACCTGTGTGCAGATACATGACCCTTCTACTGGTAATGACAGAGAGAGTGCTGGTCCTTAGGAATGCCATTAGTGCAGTGTAGCTAGCTGTATGGCAGATTCTTATGCAGTGCAGCTTTCAGTAGCATCTCGCCCCATAGACACTTTGGGACCGCTAAGGCCATGCCTTTCGGGTAAGGGAAAGCAGATGATTCACTAGATCTCGCTGCATTTAAAGAGTTCAGTATTGTATTGGGTATTGTTTTTGTGGTACTGCTGTGATGAGGTAAGTTGGAGAGATGGGGTTAGTCCTTTAAAGTACTGCATTGTTGCAGAATTTGGGGGTCCGCCGTCTGGTTACTGGGAGCATGAAATAAGTTACAGTTAACATGAAGGGGGATGTTCAGCGTGTGCTGATGTGCAAACTGTATGGAATGTCACTTTGTTTTCTCTGTAACTTGTTCTGAAAATCTAAATGATTTCCAAAGCATATTTTGAATCATGTACCTACAATGGAATCAATAAAATGTACTGTACAAAGTAAAGATATTTGCTGATGTTCGCTTAATGATGCAAAACAAAAACAAGATGTATTTAAAATTTAGATTGCAAAGCTGGAAGAAATGAATAAGAAGCTTTCTCAGCATATAGAACAGCTGCAAAGGTAAACATAAGCTGTTTGTAGAAACCTCTTCAACCAGTCATCCTAGGACCATTAAACTATGCCATTTCTGCAGACTTTTGTCACAAAAAAATGTTTTGGGGTGAGTGTTAAGATACATTATGTTCACTTTACTGTTCATTGACTTTGTCAAGTTCTGAGTGAAGCTCTATTATATATTAAATGTTGGCACAAGTTGCGTTTTAATTACAAGACAGAGAGGTGGAGGATAGGTCACCGTGCGTTTACATTCCTCTATGCTAAAGTGTGATCACACAAAGAGTACGACGGCAAACTGAAACAGAAGAGAAAAGAAAAGAAGAACCTTTTCGTAGACTTTTGTGAATTGTTCTTTAATCCAAAAACCAAGGGCAAGACAGGACCTCTGTCAAGTTATGTGGAAAAGCCATCCTTTGTGGAAGAGGAAACCTCACACACATAATAGTGTCATGCTTCTTCATCCACTCCCCACCCCGGTAGGGTAATACCACCAGGTCGGGCTCAACCTCTTCGATGACTTGCGAAAGAAGGGAGTTCTTAGATAAAAACAACTACTGGATAAAGGCGGGCTAAATAAAATGATGAGCAGATAGCCAGGGGACAATGGCTCAAACCTGTCTCACATCAGCCTACTATTTGATACTGGAAAATACATTTGTGGGCATGCAAGTGACTTTCACTGCACACCTCTGCAAGCTGAAACACTTGATAGGTGGAAGTCCTGCATGCCTCAAAACACAAATGCAGTTCTCTTATGTGAGTAAATATACTGTAATACAATATTTTTTAAGGGTTAACGAGACGAAAAAAAGGGGAAACGCAAATAATTCTCACCATAGACTATAGGAGATACCTGCTTCTCGTCAAGGAGGAGTTAGTGTCCTTTGTAGCACACACTGATCAAGAACTGATAGTGGGTCAGTATCCAATAACAAATGTTATGCATGAGGGGCACAATGTCCTCCCTCCCTCCCCCCCCCAATATATCAGAAAATACAAAATTACACACATTGCCATGTAGGTCCAAACAATACCAGGTCTGAATAAGTGGTTGCCTATGTTACTCTTTTGATTCTGAGAAGAGATCCTATCTATATACCAGGCCTAATATTGATGTTTGTTAGACTGTACAACCAGAACCTATCTGACATAGTTATGGAATGTTAAAGAACAAACTCATTAGTAATTCAAAGACTTTTAATAGAATCCAAAACTTTTTTTGGTAGTAGTATGGTTAGGGTTCAAGCAAATAATCATGTACCGATTCTCAACTATGAGGGGATCGGCATGCGCACTCCGAACTCGTAATGAGACGCTAAGGCAAAGGTATGCAGCGTTGCTATGAGCTAAACGAGTCCTCTTTACTAATTACGTGCCACTTCCGTGTGTGTTCGGCCCTACTGAAATGCACTGCCTGTATTGCCCGGGTACACACATAGTCACATGACACCCATTTGCCCCATCATTTTGTGTGGCGTAAATAGAACTCAAACGTTCAAACCTTACGCTGACACAAGTCAGTCAGAGGTATAAAGGGTTTAGTGTCTTTATTGCATATTGTTCGCCCTCTTGTTTAAATAAACCAACAACAAGCATACACACTGTGCCATTCAACATATACACGTTGGCCGTCTTACAGGGCCACACGCCGTAAAACACCACATAATTTAAGTGCACTCCCCTGCAGAAAGACTTGCGACTCTCAAGTCCAAAACGCTCCTGCAGTAAATGTGTTTTGCAGTATCAAATAGTAAGCTGATATGAGACTGGTTTGAGCCATTGTTCTCCAACTACCCGCTCATCATTGTTTTAGACATACCTAGAGTCCTCCCGAAAAAAGGTGACTCACTGAAAAACCCTGAGGTATTGTTAGATTATCTGGATCCCGCCTTTATCCAGTAGTTTTTTATCTAAGAACTCCCTTCTTTTGCCAAGTCTTCGAAGAGGTTGAGTCCGCCCTAGTGGTATTACCCTACTGGGGTAGGGAGAGGATGCCGATGATGAAGCATGACCCTACTTAAGCCTGTGAGGTTTCCTCTTCCAAAAAGGATGTCCTTTCCACATAACTTGACAGAGGTCCTGTCTTACCCTTGGTTTTTGGATTAAGGAATATTTCCCAAAAGTCTATGAAAAGGTTCTCCTCTTTAGTTTTGGTTTGGTTATGCATAAGTTGCGCTAACATTTGTTCATATATTCTAAACCTACCAATAAGTAATGACATATTACTCAAATGAAATTCTGGGCCAGATGAAAAGTATGCTTGCAAAAAGTGGTCGCAAATTGCGCACTGAAATTTTGCAAACTAACTGATTTTGCCACGCGACTTATGTATTATTATTATTTCTGATTTTGTATAGCGCCTGGTTACACTGTCAGTGTGTCCCCGCGCTGTCAGAAGAGCTAGTTGCTCCGTCAGTCAGACAAGACGGGGCTATTCTTTAGGAAAGAGGAATGTTTTAAGTTTCCTGCGGAAGATGAGCTCCGATGTTTCCACTCTTAAGCTCAGGGGGAGAGAGTTCCATTTATGTGCCGCCAAAGTACGAAAGGATCTACCCCCCATTCTGGCTCTCTTGTGTCTGGGGACAGCGAGGAGGCCTGCTCCTAATGAGCGGAGTTGTCGGGTAGGCGTATAGGGGCAGAGAAGGTTCCGAAGGAAGGCCGGGCCCTTGCCATGTACGATCCTGTGACCAATGCATAGGACCTTGAAGTCGATCCTTTCATTGATCGGAAGCCAATGTAGTATTTGTAGAGATTTTTTAGAGGCGGCTCTTCTGGACAGCCGGAGGACCAGGCGAGCGGCAGCATTCTGGATTGTCTGCAGTCGACGCCGACTAGTGGCGTTGGCGCCTAGATACAAAGCATTGCCGTAGTCCAGTCTCGACGTGACAAGAGCGTGGACCAGGGTCTTCCTTGAGGATTCTGGGAGCAGGTCCAGGGTCTTACGGAGTTTCCGTAGAATCGAAAAGCACGTACCAGCGACCCGTCTGGTGTGGTAGTCGTAATTAAGCTTTGAGTCCACCCATACTCCAAGGTTCTTGACCTGATCACTGGGGGTAGGGAGAGGCCCCAGGGTCTGTGGCCACCAGGCAGATGACCAGACTGAGGGGGGTTTTCCTACAATCAGCACCTCAGTCTTGTCTCCGTTCAGACGGAGGCAGTTCTTCGCCATCCATCCAGCCAGCTCTTGGAGGCATGATGAGAAGTTCGCGGCGGCTTGTTCAGCAGGTTGGGTCAGAGCGACCACCAGCTGAGTGTCGTCTGCGTATGTCACTACTTCCACCCCATAGCGTTCCGCAGTAGTAGCCACGGGGGTGACATATAAATTGAAAAGGGTTGGACTGAGGCTTGATCCCTGAGGCACTCCTTGACCGAGGTCAAAGGTGTCGGAGCGTGCTCCTCCTTGCTCCACCGAGAAGCTACGGTTAGTAAGAAAAGATTCCAGCCATAACCAGGCCGTGCCTGTCACCCCTCCTTTCTTCAGACACTGTAGCAGCGTATGATGTGCTACAGTGTCGAAGGCTGCGCTGAGGTCCAGGAGCACTAGTGCCGCCACATGCCCGGCGTCCACGTGCTTCCTCAGTGCCTCAGTCGAAAAAAGGAGGGCTGATTCTGTGGAGTGGCGGGCCCGGAAGCCCGATTGGTTGGTATGCAGGAGGCCTCTGGACTCTATGTGTGCTGAGAGTTGTTGGTTGACCAGCTTTTCCGCCAGTTTTGAGAAGAAGGGTAGGAGCGAAATGGGGCGCAGGTTGCTAAGCTGGGACGCACTGATATGGGGTTTTTTCTTAAGAGGCAGTACGACTGCTTGTTTCCACCCGTGTGGGACCTTGCCAGTGTTAAAAGAGGTAGACAATATATGGCCTACATACGGTGCCAGAAGACTCATGGCACTGGCCAGGAATTTGGCAGGGGCAGGATCGTGAGGGGAGCCTGATTTGATTCCTTTAGCAGTGGCTATCAAAAGGTCCTCTGTCGGAACCTGGTATACTGTAAGGCAGTCTTCGATCTTTGCCTCCCAAGTCGCTTCTTCCTGAGGAGGTAGAAGGTTGGAGCCAGTTCTGGCATCATCAGGGAAACTGGTGTAAATGTCGCGTACTTTTTTGTGAAAAAATTCCGCAATGACGTTACAAGATTGTACTGAGGTATCGGCCTGCTCTAAAGAGGGGGGAGGTGTAGTGATCTCTTTATAGATCCTAAAGAGCTCCTTGGATGAGCAGTTAGCACTATCTATACGGTCAGCGTAGAAGGTCGCTTTGGTTTTCCTAATTTGGAAGTGGTATTTTTTTATGCTAGCTTTGTACACATCTCTTGCCTCTGGTGAATAGTTCTTTCTCCAGGCACGTTCGAGCCTCTTGCAGGCTGCCTTGGTTTCTCTAAGAGCTGTGCTGAACCAAGGTGCAGTTTTAGTTTGCCGCTCCGGGCCCTTAGTGGCCCAAGGGGCAGTGATGTTTAGGGCTTTAGTGATGTGTCCGTCCAGGGCCATGCAAGCCTTGTCAACATCTACTCCTAAGTCTGTGGGGGAACCATTCAGTAGGAAGTGATATTCAAAAGAGTCCATGGAGAAACGGGCCCATTTCCTTTGTTGTTTATTGGCGCTATGGTGGGTTTGTTTATGGTGAGTCTTGACTAGGAAGTGAAAGGGGACTAGGAAGTGGTCGGTCCACAGCAAAGGAATGGGAGGGTCCTGTTTCAGATCCTCCAAATTACTAAAGATGGGGTCAAGTTGGTGCCCCTGTCGATGGGTCGGGAGGAGGGAGGCTGTTTCTAATTGTATGGTTTGCAGCTCTTGACGCAATTCTTGAGCAGCTGAATTGTTGAAGTCTTCGAAGTGGAGATTAAGATCCCCTAATACAAGGAACTTCCTGTATCTCATAGCCAATGGGGTAGCGTTCTGGATGAGACTTTCCGCGAAGTTTCTGCTACCTCCCGGGGGTCTATAGATTAATAGGCCTTTGATGACCGTATTTTTGTCGATACCGATGGAGAAAGCTCCAGTTTCGCTATCTTTTATATTAGCTGGTTCGAGGGAGCATGTCATATTCACTCTATAGATTATGGCAATGCCACCTCCCCTTCCCTTAGGTCTATCCTGCCTGCAAATTGCATAGCCAGGGGGAAGGGCCTCCCTGACTTCAGGGTCTGAGTCCTCGTCCAGCCAAGTTTCAGTGAGGCATAGTATGTCCCATTTGTTGTCTATTATAAGGTCGAATACTTCTAGTTTATGTTTTTTGAGAGAACGACAGTTAAGCAGAGCGCCACTGATTTTCCTAGTGTGCTCTGGTCGGGCGTTGTCGTTGGGCGTGCTTGCTTTAGGATGCTTATTGAGGATGAAGCCACAGTGTTCACAGGGATTTGTAGGACTGCGTATACTGAGATCAATACTGTGCTCACATACCTTAAAGTATTTGTTGCGAAGGTTGAGGAGCTCCTCTTTATCGTATCGGTTATCTGGGAGGTGAGGACTAGGGGGTCTGGCCCCGTGCCCCGGTCTGCCGCGGACGGGCGCAGACGGGCTTGCCCTAGGCGCGCCTTCGGCGCGCAAACGGCGCTCCCGCTGCGCTCGGCCGCTGCGCTTCCGGAGGCAACACATGATATGGGCGGGGGAGGGCGTGGCCTTGAAAGTGGCCGTGGCCTGTGCGTCGCCGGGGAGGCGAGCTAGGGGTCGTTGCAGCCGTCACGAAGGACGCTGTTTAAGATTAGGTTCAGGTAGGTGAAGCAACAAGCTTAAAATTGAATAAACACAGTTAAAAACAGATTTAACAAGCTTTTAAAAAGAACGTGTCTCCCGGCGTCTGCCTGCGGAGCTCTGGCACTTCTGGAGGCGGCGCACAGCGCGCGCGCTTTTAAGTGAAGTCACAGAGGGGGCGTGGCCTTGAAAGTGGGCGTGGCCTGTGCGTCGCCGGGGAGGCGAGCTAGGGGTCGTTGCAGCCGTCACGAAGGACGCTGTTTAAGATTAGGTTCAGGTAGGTGAAGCAACAAGCTTAAAATTGAATAAACACAGTTAAAAACAGATTTAACAAGCTTTTAAAAAGAACGTGTCTCCCGGCGTCTGCCTGCGGAGCTCTGTCACATCGCAAAATCACCATTTGCAGGGGGTTGCAAAATGACCTGTCACATGAATATTAATTAGGAAGGACAAACTCAGGACAAACACAGGATTGGTGGCCTGCAAGGGACAGCAGACCACCATGCCTGGGTTTAGGTTCCCAAATGGAAAACTATATATATATTTTTTAAATCCAGAAAACATACCAGTTCCACCTCAAAAGAACTAGAGCAAATAAAAAACTTTAAAAAACATAGGTTTCCAGTTGGGGAAAACATCAGGGGGAGCAGGCTGTGGTTCTTGGAACCACTGCCTGCTACCACTGAGACTGCCAACTAGATCCCCAAAGGGGAAGGGGATTCCAGAGTTTGCAGTCACAAATCCTTTCGTACATCTGGCTCTTAGTTGCTAAAAGCAAGTTACGAAAAGCCATAAAATATGTTGTGATTAATTACTTAGGAAAACTGATATTTTTCTCTCACATCTGATTTATGGATATCAGTCACTGTTTGCTTTTGTGCTGTGACTCTTTCTGAATTGATGCCAAAGGTGCAACACTGCACATAGGACTTCAAACAGAACAACAGACTATATATCGAGAGGATTACCCATTGATCCAGCCATGTCCCAGGCGAGAGGTGCTAAACTTCTGTGGGTTTATAAACAACAGCATCAGTGATGTGTGTTTATACTAGAAGTCAGTCAGAGGTTTGCTTACTGTTTTGGCGTTGCACTAAGGTCTGAGTTTAATTTGCAACATAAATTAAAAAACTCTTCTTGGTTTGAACACAAAATTTGCAGCAGCACAGGTGGTGTAACCCATACTGCTGCTTATCTGATACAGTATTCTTTCAATTTTTGGGAAGGTGCAGCCTTAAAATAGCCGAATGTCAGTGTACTAACATGTCTGATACGCAGCTATTCTGGAGAAACGCATGTGATATACGTTCAGTTGTTTCATCGCAGGATCCTGGGTGATCTTGATGAGGATTGAAAGTCTCTGTGTATGCACATGATCTCCGAACACTTTTACACACAATTAATCCGCATATCTGTGTAATGTATGAATATAAATGTCTTTGTTGGCACCAAAAGTTTCTCAACTAGCCCTATTTGTTTCTTAAAGATAGCTTAGGGTAAACACACAGGCAGTTGATCTTGGAGTGATATATCCTTATGTTCCAGATGTTTTAGATCATCATCACAGTCTGTCCACATTTACCTTCCAGAAGGCTTAAAGGAATTAGAGGAAAGACCAAATCTTCTGGAAAAAAGTCCAAAAGTACTCACTGCAAGTATGCCTGTCGATTCACTGGCAATATAACAACAAATTAGAACCTCCGATACCCTGGAAGATATTTGCATTTAATCTAGATTCTCATCAGTCTCGGATCTGACATTTTCATGACCTTCATTGAATTCATAAGTTGTGATAGAATAACACTGAGTGATTGTACTATGGGCAAGAGTGAAGCAAGATACCTAATATTGTTTTTATTTCAATTTTTTTAAATTAACATTTTATAAAGCGCAAACTTAGCCCAAGGGCATTAGAGTGCTTTACATGAGCTCCAGATTACATTAACTTTTTTTTTTAAAGGTATGTGGAGATCCAGTGATAGAATCACTGGATGTTGAGTCGAGCTTGTGATTCTAATTGAAGTTCCAGAGTTGGCAGCTCTGGCCGTTAGGCGACATTTTCTCCCTTGTCATTATAGTATGCATAAACAGATATTGTGTTTTTTTTAAATTTACATTGGTTCGCTGTGTGGTACCTTACTAGACAGTCCCAATAAACACATGTCAATGTCCTTTAGTGTAATTCTTCTACAAGTCGCTGCATCCTCCCTACTGTGTGTGTGCACATGATCTCAGAATATGGTTTCAATAGATCGAGAAAATGTATTCCAGTAATCGGCATATCTGTCCTTGCAAACTATATACATTTAAATACCTGTTTTGCCACCAAATATTTCTTAACCAGCCCTATTCGTTTCTTAAACACAGACACTTTATTCATTTTCAAGGCGCTAACATCCTCCCCACTCCCACTACTCGTTCCTCCCTGTTGCCCCCCAGCTGTTTGTTTCCTCCTTCCCACCCTTGGAAGCAAGAAAATAGAATAACATAAGCACAAGTGCTTCAGGCACAGAGTCAAATGTGTACTGAGTCTTTTTAGTGCCCTACCCCCCTTTTGATATGGGAGGCATGTTTTTAGTCCTCTTTTTGAAGTGGTGCTCCTCCTATATGCTTTCGTCAGTGGGCGCATTGAAACAAATGTGTGTTGCAAGCTGGCTGTGGTCCGGATCAGTCAGCTCTTTTCTCAGCCTCAGATAATGGAGCCATGTCTGATGCCATAGTCTCTAGGTGTTGCAGTGATGTGGCTATGCATGGACTAAGGACGGATGCAGCCTGGGTTGGCTCAAAGGTGGTCACTGCAGTTTTGGTCCTGATTAGATTGGAATAGATGGAGCCCTAGTCTGGCCTACATTGTTGAAAGCAGTTGTAATCCCTGTGTTAATCACAACAGTTGTAGTCCCCATCTGATCCTATGGCAGTCATGCACTTGCAGCACTGGCTGTGCCTAAGATGATCACACAGTGGTGGTTTCTGCCAGAAACCTAAATAAGGGACTTGGGGGCTCTGGACATACAGTTCTTTCCTATTTTTCACTTGTGAAGTCAGCTCTTTTGATGTCTGATGTGATGAGGAGACTAAATGCAGAATGCACATTTAAGTTGTTAGACCTGTCAGCCCTAGGGTGGTCTCCCCATCTATTTTTGATTGTGCCTCATTTTTTCCACTCTCATTTTTATGTTGGACTTAGGTCTCCGGGCGCCTTTTCATTGCCAATCAGTGTTAAGGTGCAGGTGCTCCCTTCTCCCAAGATGGCTGCCACAGGCCCCTGCTACTGCAGAGTGGTCTTTATTAGTAGCACCCTAGCTGCCAGGAGCTGGCTGGAACCCCACAACAATGTTGCGCCACCAGCCCGCCTTTTTTGTCCCATAGGTAGAATGGGGAAGCTCCTGGAATGTGCTGGAACCTTCTAGAAGGGAGGTGTGGTTTTTACATTTTCCGCCTTGGATATTGGTCACCTGACCTGGGACTACTTAAGTGAGGGAGGGAACTTTTTCTAGGCAGTTGGCCAGTTGGGGTAAAGCAGTGCTGGGGAATCCACCCAGGAGTTTTAGGCGGTAGGGCCTAGCCAGGGACTTATGCCTCTGAGAGTGACAGAACCTAGGTACTGCCTCTTAAGTGAGTGAGGGATCCTGTAAAGCCCACTGATCTGGCCCAGCGATAGGAGGACCCAGGGACCCTCTGCCAAGCTTGACTAGGAAGGGACTAGTCACCAACTCAATCCCTACCCCCAAGGAACAGACCCCCCAAGGGCGCCAGTGACATCTGCGCCACAAAGACTTCATGCCAAAACTGAATGCTGAAACCTCATGCCAAAACTGAATGCTGAAACGGAATGCTGAAACTTCATGCCAAAACTGAATGCTGAAACTGAATGCTGAAACTTCCTGCCACGATCGATTGCTGGACTGCTGGGGATCAACCAGGTACTAGCGCGGTGACCCCTGCGCTCCCTGACCTGGCCTGGGATCCCCTGCGTCAGTCCCACGCTGAGCACTGAGTTCGCAGTCATCGCGCTTAATTTGTCACCCCCCCCTGGCGCGGGGACCAGAAGCGCGCTCACCGCCGCGGCCCGGAGGCCAGATGTTGCCCTTCATCGAGCCGGGGCCCGCGGAGAAGCCGGGGGCCCCGTTGCTGCCGTTGCCACCGCTGCCGGGGTCGTGAGAGGCCGTGAACCGTCCCCCGCCGTGGAACGCATCAACTGCGGGGCCCGAAGTGGCGAAGAACGCCTGCAGCAGTGAAGACCCCTAGGACGCCGAGATCAAGGTAACCCCCGGGGGCTGGGAGGTAGCGTGGCCGTGCGGAGGCCTGGGACTCACCCCCCTGTTCCCCGGGACGCTTGGGAAGGACCCGGTGTGCCCCCTGTCGATCGGGAGCGGCACCGCGCTCTGAGACTCGAGATCCCCTCCGTGGGATTCCCTTCTTGCATCGGAGACTCTGATTCCCCTCCGAGGGATTGCCCCTTTGCCTCGAGACTGCCGTGTATACGGAGACCGCCTGCTTGAGGCCTGTTAAGTACGAGTAGCGCTGGGGTTCACAAACTGCTCGGAAGTGTTTAATGCTTGATTATTACGAGTAACACTATGATCTTAGACTCTGCTCAAAAGTGTTTAATGCTTGATTATCATGAGTAGCGCTGTGTTCCTAAGTTCTGCCCAGAAGTGCTTAACGCCCGATTATTACGAGTAGGGCTATGTTCTTAGGCCCTGCTCAAAAGTGTTTAATGCTTGATGATTACGAGTAGCGCTATGCTCTTAGGCTCTGCTCAAAAGTGGTTAATACTTGATTATTACGAGTAGCTCTGTGCTACTAAGTTCTGCTCAGTAGCGCTTAATGCCTGGTTATTACGAGTAGCGCTGTGATCTCCAGCTGAAGCACGAGTGGTGTCATGAGTAGCGGTAAGCCCGCGAAGTGTGCCCTGAGTCGCTACTGGTTCTCAGGTGTGGCGCTACGATTCCCAGTCCCGTTTCACCGCGCTGATCATTACCAGACGCTGTGCGAGGTGCCACGGCGGAAGGACGCACTAGAGGTGGGAGGGGCACAGCGCCAGGATTAACCCCTGTGTTTACCGCTCCCCCCAGGTTCGCCAAGTATTACCAGTGAAACTAAGAAGAGGGGCTCAGGAGTCTGATGCTAAGGTATACAGGGGTGGCCTATTGCCTCCTAGTGAATCGCTGGTGAATATAATGCTGATGTATTCAGGTACTGCCTATGGCACCATCACGAAATACTGGTGAATCAAATGCTAATGTATTCAAATACTGCCATTGTCATCTCATGAACTGAATTTGCATCTAACTGCTTAGATAAACTTGAGTTATTTGCATTATTCCTACTGTGTGGCGTCCCTGATTGTGTGCGTTTTCTGCTTCAGAGGATGTGTGTGTTGTATGGTCGCTTTACACATAAGCCTTTTTGTGCCCAACCGCTCGAGTCACGTTACCCCCTTAGGGCTTGGTGACCCCAGGTCTTACATAAGTAGAGTGAGGTATTTTGGGTCTTTGATTGGTCTTTGTTTTGTTTCTTGTCTGCATTTCAGGCATTTGTTTTTGATGAGCTATTCGAGTATCAGTGCATAGGGTTTGGAGGAATGTGTTTTCAGTGGAGTCTTAACTGTCCTTCCGTCTCTTTGAAATCTGAAATTTGTTTTAGGGGAAAACATTAAAGAGCCTTTCCCCTCAGGTTAGCTGTAAAAAATTAACTGAAGTGTGAACTACAATTACTGCGTATTGTAGACAACAGTAGATGTCTGGCTGCCTTAACGTTTGTGTGAGTAATTATTGCTTAAGGTGATGTATCGGTTTCTCATTTTAGTTTCATTTAAAATATTCCTTTATTAAAAAACAAAACAAATTGATGCCATATAAGCTACTTATTACTCTGTTTAAAGAAGAGTGTTCTCTCTATTTGTAAAAAAGTTCAGAGATTTGGTGCCGAGGCGCATTCCGATTATGGAGCCTAAAGATTATGATTAAGTAACTTTTTTATTTTATCACTTCTAAACCTACAAAGCTTACTCTGGTATTGTGAATTCTCCTACAAGCAGTAACTGCAAGTTTGAGTAGGCATGCAGAGACGTCAAACACTGAAGTTCTCTTGCCTGGCTGAGCTTGTTGCTATTATCAAAACTTCATGATGCCCCACCTCTTTCATAGAACAATGCATATTTATATTATTTTCAGTGGCTATATGAATGATATTTTCTTTAAATGTCTTCTCTTTTTGCTCAATCTAGCACAAGATCACCTCAGGAACTTTCTCGAGTACAGTCTTCAACATCAATCAACAGCTCTTCTTCAAGTTAGTGAAACAATGTGTATTGTTTACCGATGTTTTGTAAATGTTAGACGTTTCATATCTGTATCCTAAAATGTAATTTAATATTTTATTTAGGTCATCTAACAAAGCAATATGGATATTCTTCATGTTCACATCCTCTCACTCATCAGTTATCTTCAAATGTGTACGTAAAATTTATTTTGCATCTCTAATGTTGAACCCTAACAATGAAATTTAGTTTGATGAAGAGGAATTTATTTTCCCAATGCCTCCATTTTGTGCTACTTTGATAGTGATAGGATTGTTTGTTGTAAGTTGTTTAGTACAGTTCAGTACAGTACAGTTAGTTCATTATTTTTTTTTCCCAAAATTATTACTTATTTGTTTTTAAGCAAATGAATAAGGGGATGCGGCCAGCGAAGGTGGCTGACAGGACGTGCCCTTAGGGAGCTCCATCTCCCTGTCACGTCATCCTGCAAAAGCCTGTCACATCCTGCTACATTTGGGACTACCATGCCGGCTGATCCTGCAGCTGCCCTTGGGGCGTGAGGGATACCCCCGCCGCACTCCCAGGACCATAGCTGTTGGCACTGTGTGCTAGGTGGCCTACCTCTACTGCGGCCTGGGCCTGACCCTAAGGCCCCGAATCTTCATGACTCTTGACCCGGCCGGCCTGGTGCCGGAGTTCAGGGACCTGCTCTGAGTTCTGGGTGCCCCTGCCTGATGGACTCAAGACCTGGCTTCTGACTCTTTAACTGATGGACCTGCAGCATCCGTCTACTTTCCCCTCTGGCATGGTAGAGGGCTGGGGGTCCCTGCCTATGGTGTTGCTGGACTCCTCCAGTACACCTCTTGTTGGCTGTGCTCCCCCCACCGTCCCCACCCCAAACCAGGTTCCAGGACCCTGCACAATTCAGGGGACTGCGGCGGCTACAGAGGTAGCCCGTAGTGTAGAGATGGGCCCTATTGGCGAGATCGGGGGAACTGCCGCTCACCTTACGCTGCCTTTGAGTGATGTTCTGGTGGTCACCGGCATTGAGTGAATGGTGCTGGATAGCTTGCGGCCTATGCAGCATTGAACCCAGTGGTATGGTCATCGATTGAGTCTGGGCAGGGCTCGAAAAATCATAAAAATTTTACTAGACCTGCAGGTATAGCAACTTTAATAATCTAATCGACCTACCTGTAATGTACTTGACCCGTGAACTGATCCTAGGCAAATATTTTGTCTTATGGAGCCGCCTTTTCTTTATTATCACATAAGAGTGCACCTTCAAATATGCAAGTTCACTATTTCGGCTGTACAAAAAAACTATTTTTATTTACTAGACTAAATGTTTTCTCCATGTATAACAAGACTTGATCTCATATATAGGGTACACATGATCCCTGGCTTGCCTCTTAGTTTACTAATGGCGTCCTCATACGGGCAAGAGCAGTAATAATTCCCAGTTCATGTTTAAAAACTCACTTTTCATAAAAATATTACCAAATTATGAGGTGGTAGTGCATTGTCATTTACAGATAGTATATTTTCCATTGAAATGCCCACAAAACATTCCCAGTAACATGCCGTTTTACTGATAATAGGTGCATAAACAATTTTTGGAAATTGGGTTTCAGCAAAAATATTTAAAATTTGCACATCACCAAGTAAAGTCTTCTGATTTGTTTTGATCCTATAAAATATTTTTTTCACCACAGAATTACAAAAATGGGTCTTCAAAACTAGTAAAATATATTTGAAATGTTTGAACAGTTCACTTACCTATTTCAGTGGTGTGTTAGAAAAGAGCTTGACATCTTACAGCCTTTCATTTAACATGCTTTGCACAGTTCAACTGTCACACAGTTTACTTTACAAAATCCTCTAACTGAAGTCATATAAAGAAAAATAAATGTAATAAGATAAGCTGACTTTTTACCTCTGTCTCTGAAAGCTAGCAAATGTTACATGAAAACAAGATTTAATGGCATTTTTAATGCTCTTTCACTTTGTGAGCAATATAGATGCCTTTAAATCTTGTTACATTTGCTCTGCTTTCAGAGACAGAGGTCAAAAGTCATTATGTCTTCCCTGAAGTTAGAGGATTTTCAACTCCCCAGAAAGGGCCAGTAGTCCCTAAAAATAGCTTGTCCTGAATAAATCTTGCTCGAGAATGTGAGTGGGAGAGTGGATTTTATGAGCCCTCCCAGGGGCCCATGCCTAAATTGGTGGGACCTGGCATGGAAGAGTGTTGCACTATGCGACCCATGCGTGATGCGTACCTGGCCCTGTTAGTATTTTCTGCTGAGGGTTGGGCGTGCAGGCTTCTAGGAGTGCCCTCCTCTGCTGGGCTGTGTAGTGCTTGAACATTCGCTGGTGGGGTATCCCGGGAGCACCGTGCACCACCTGCCTCTTCTCCTCGACTGTCAGCCCATCCCATCTTCCCAGCATACTATGCCCTGGCAGAGGCCTCCCTGCAGCGGCGGCCCTGATGTTTCGTCCCAACACTGAGTGACTGCTGTGGGGCTCATGCGCTGACCTTTTAGTGGCAGGGGGCGACAAAGGACACCGGCAGTCTCACTGGAAAGCACTCTGGGACATGCTCATTGGGCTCCATTCATAGTCTGTCTTGTTTTTTCTAATTTTTGACCTGCCCGCTGCACTGGAAAAGAAATCTTATAGAACTTCCTACTGTTGGTCTGCCTCAGGGACGAGTCCTTATGAGCGCCCCCAGATCTTTATACGATGGGGAAAGACAGGCCTCAGAGGCAGCAGCAAGGGAATATTATCACCCAGTATACCACTCCTCGCCAAGCCACCCACATAATCGCCCGTCAGGGAGCGCTCATGTTCCCCGGTACACCAAGAGGGGCCCTCACCTGCAGCAAACCTGGAACCAATACTGGGCTTGAGGGTGGCCCTGTAGAGCCAAATAGCGAGGGTGTCTATTAAGGTGAATTTGTTATGGGTAGATCTTTGTGTCATCACAAATGGGTTGAGAGAGTCAAATTGTTTTGAGTGCCCAGAAGGTGCCTGAACCTGGCAGACAGATTTGATGGGTTCCCAGTACATCCCCTTAATGATTCTAAAACATTTCACACTTGTGGTGGTCGGCTCGGGTGCCTCCACTCGGGTGGTGGTGACAGGCTGGTGGAAGGTGGTGGCAGGCACATTGTGGTCCGGAACGATGGCTCCATGGATGTTGCTACACCCTCTTCCCAGCAAGTGGCGTAGACAATGAGTGGGGATCCTCTGTGGTGGCAGGGCCTCTGCCGCTCCTACCCAAACTGATGATGTTGTTCCCACCACGGTGCCACACTGAGGGAGGTCGGAGGGTGTTCATGCTGATCCCTTTCAATGTCTGGTAATAGGCTGACTGCTACCCCAGGACTCAAGAACGAGGTCTTGAGAGCCATTGTTACTGGTTTGCCAGGAGGTATGTGGAGAGCGGCCTACCCAGGGCTTGGGTTGGTCATTTTGTGGGGTTGTTGGCATCTCTGCTCTCCTGATGACTTTTCTATAATGCTGCTTCTCCGATAGTGGTGTGAGGACAATTTATGGGTCTGCCAGTTGCCCCAGGGTGCTGTTATGTGGTTGGCTATATATGCGTTAGTGAATGCCATTGAGCGTGCAACTATTATTAAGACAGCAGGGTGTGGGGTTGCCGTGAGTTGGGTTGTGTCTGAGGGAGTTGGGTTGCGATGCTGTAAGTCCTGACTTATCAATATTTGTGGACCTGTTTGTGGTGGTGGTTTACTCTTACATGTGGAGGAGTGTGGCTCAATGGTTAGAGCGGCAGACCCTGATGCAGAGTTCTGGCCCGAGACCAGGGTTCAATTCCCGCCTCGGCAGGTCTTGGGCTTAATTTCCTCGGACCCGTTAATTCTCGCCTCGGTGCCTATTTTAATCATGGGTCCCATGCTGCAACTCTGGGCAATAGCTTGCTTAACCTCCACAACGGCCCCAACAGCGCTAGGATGCCTGGCCTCACCTTGGGGGTGCCCAGGAGTGGGCACTTCACAGGGAAAGGCCAGGAAGAGTTCCACAGCGGTATATATACAGCGCCTTGATACCCCCTTGGGGGTGATACGTGCGCTATATAAGCACTACTACATTTACATTTACATGTTGTGGTGTTTTTCGTTGCCATTATTGCCATTGTATCACAGGGAGCGGGTAGATATGATCTAGGTCGCTTCATTCATACAATGAGTAAGATGGGGACTTTTAAACTCCTCTCTTGGAATGTTCGGGGGTTGGGGTGCTATTAGAAATTATACAGGGTCCTCTTCTTCCATAAGCGGCGCAAGATAGTTATTGTCTGTCTTCAGGAGATCCATCTCTCAGATGAAGAAGCTGCTAAGCTAGCCCAAAAATGGAGGGAGCAAACGTTCTACGCTAATTACTTGACGTTCTCTCGGTGTTTTTATTTGGTTTGCGCCAGGAGTCCCCTTTGCCCTTTCTTACTTGGAGGCAGATGTGAGGGTTCGCAACCTTCTGGTACAGGGAAGACTCAATGGGGTGGAAAATAAAGTTGTCAACTCATATGAGCCCAAAATAGATGACGAGAGCTTCTACCCGAAGGTGCGGGATTTTGTTTCGCTGGCCATGGGCTCACATGGTGCCTTCGATAAACACCCCCCTCAATTTAATACCATTCATCTACACACGGTACACAAAGCAGCATTGACCTTATTTTGCTAACTGTTTCACTTAGTTCCAGCACTATTGCGGTTTGACACCTGACTCGCTTTTTTTCCAATCACGCCCCTGTTTACTGTGCATTGGGATGTAGGGGGTGCTGGGGGGGGGAGATGGGGAAGGGGGAGGCAGTCCATGATTGCCATTGACCTGGATGCTATCGCTACAGATCCTGAAGGATTCTGAGCTTAGGGAGGGTCTAGCGAGTCCACTGACCGAATTCTTTAGGATTCATTGGACTACATCCAACAAAAACGTTGATTCATGGTCGATGTCTGGGTCTCTCCTGTTGGGTGTGCGTACTCTACAATGCGAACTCCTTTTGATGGAGGACGAGTTGGCGTGTATTCAAGGCTTGCCACCTGTGGGTGCGTAGGGGCACCGGGAGGAAGTATTAGCACAGCGGCGAGTTGCCATGATTAGAAATACACACTCAGATCTTATTGTCAACTTCTGCACCGGGAGGGTGACAGAACTGGTCGGCTCTTTGAATAGGATCTTCATTGAGAGACCCCTGGACCACCCATTCTTCACCTGCAGTCTCCCCAGGGCCAGGATGTCTATACTGAGGAGGGCATACCTTTAGCACACACTTGGAGCAGGTATATCATAACCCATTCCCACCTAAACCAGAGCGTATGGCGAGACAGATTTCTTTTTTTTGATAACCATTTTATTGATTTTCTGAAGAAAGCATGCAGTACAAATACACGGTCCATTTAATATGCAATGCATCTAAGGACATTACACCCCACAAGGCTGCGCAACAGTGTGTAGTAAGTAGACGGTGAAGCTTGGTACCCACCACATACCCCAGTTGTCCAGACAGTTGGTTAATCATTGATCGCCCCCACCCATTTACCCCACACCTTGCGGTACTTCTTGGGACAATCCCTAGCCTCATATACAGAACGTTCTTACGCGGCACACCAGTCTACCCCTCTGCGCCAACGTGACAGAGAAGGGGCCATCGGATTCAGCCAGCACTGTGCAATGTCTCTTTGCCACCACTAGGGCTGTGTTGAGGAAGAGTCTATCCGCACGAGAGCCATCCAGTCCCTCGGTAATGCCCAGGAGTATATTGGTGGGGTTAAGAGGCACCTCCCATCCCAAGATCTCATTGAGTTCCCCCAGCACTGATTCCCAATAGTGTGTGATGGGTGAGCATGACCATGCCATGTGAAAGAAGTCCGCGTGAGGGTGTGAACATCGCGGACAGGACGCCTCCGGGCAAAGGCCTGCGCGGTGGAGGCGCAGCGGCGTGAGATAGGTAACGTGTAAATAGTATAGTTGTACCAATCAGAGGCGCGCTGAGACAGTAATTAACTTAGGAGTCATTAGAAAGCTGCGCCAGTCAGAATCATCTAAGGACTCAATCCGACCCTCCCACCTGACTCTGAGCTGCGAGAGTGTGTTTGGGGTATAGGTTGTGAGAGAGCGGTAAATACGAGAGACCCCCCCCTCTCCCCAAGGGCCATATGTAGATAATTCATATTTACCGACTCATAAATACCGAATTTTACCGATTCGATATTTATGAATCGGTAAATAGTATGTAGGTAAAAATTCGGTAATTATTACCGAATCGGCAATAATCGGTATTTATGAATAGGTATTTACCGATTCGGTAATAATGCATCCCTTCCCATTCATTCCTATGGGCCTGGTAAATACCGAATCGGTAATAGGGGAAGCATATACATGGGTGGCATGGTGTCACATTGACACCCTGTTGCACCCCTGAATCGTGCACATGTGGCGCACATAAGGGCATGTATGTCTGCCACATGGCACTTTTTAAATCAGCAAAATATAGCTTTTTGAAAGGTATTCGTTATTTATCACCAACCTGTATTTGGTGGTAAATACCGAATCCTGAATACAAAAAATCACTCACTTGAGTGCTCCCTACATATGATGTAAGGATTCGGTATTTTACTGAATCTGTATTTTATCGAATCGGTATTTTACCGATCCATTACCGATTCGGTAAATTACCGAATCCTTAAATCATGCCTCCTACATCTCAAATGCCTAAATACCGGTCGGTAACGGGATATTTACCGAATTTCGGCCATTACCGACCGGTATTTAGCTACCTACATATGGCCCCAAGTCTCCATTCAGAACCTGAGCCTCCGGCGGGCTGTAGTCAGGCAGGGCCGTGCCCTCCGGGACGTGCGACTGGACGGCATGACGCAGCTGTAGATAGCGATAGAACTGCGAGGAGTGTAGAGAGAATGTATGTTGTAGGTCTTGAAAAGTGCGGATGTGTCCCCCCTTCCAGATGTCCCCCAACTGTGAAATCCAGATCAGGTCCCATGCCCTGAAGCCGTATAACCCCACCACCTCTCGGAGCCGGGCACCGTGCCAGAGCGGAGTGCATTGGGTCAGTTTCCCAGTCCAGTGATTGTGCCGTAGAGATGCCCACCAGGCCAGAAGGGCCCGCGCGTGATCTCTGGTAGTGCCCCGGAGATGGTGTTACCATACAGCATCCCCTGAATACTGGGCAGACCCAAGGTGTGAAGCTCCAGCCAGTAGGCCAGGTCCGGCGAGCCAGTTTTAATCAGGACGAGCAATTTTAAGGGCCTACTTGCCCTTTTTGGTGAGTAGGATGAGAAAACTGACTTTTGACTTCTGTCTCTGAAAGCAGAGCAAATGTGATAAGATAGCAAGATTTAAAGGCATCTTTATTGCTCACTAAGTTAATGATCAATAAAGATGCCTTTAAATCTTGTTATCTTGTCACATTTGCTCGGCTTTTAGAGACAGAGGGCAAGTACATTACAGTTAGTTCGAGTAGATTTTTCAAGTTACTAGACCTGCAGGTCTAGTAACATTTTTGGGATTTTTCGAGCCCTGGTTATGCCTTTTTGGCCTCCTTGCCTCCCCTGTAGCTGGGAGGGGTCACGATTAATAACTTGTATTCTGCACTTTCCATAGAGGAGATCCATAAAGTTCTGGCGCAGCTCCCCGAGGGGAAGGCACTGGGCGATGACGGCCTTCTTGCTGAGTATTAGCAGTCTTGTGCATCTGTTTTTTCTCAACACCTATTGGAAGTCTGCATGGAGGCTGGGGACTTAGGGATGCTCCACGTGAATATGCAGGAAGGCTGCATATCCACAATGCTAAAGCCGGCTGTCGGATGCATCGGACCGGTCTGTCTATCGGCGTACTCACTATGATCAATACCGATACTGAAGTTCTTTGAAAGCGCTTGTTCTGGGGTTATGCCTGGTGATCCCGCAATTAATTCACAATGATGAATGCTGCTTCATACCTGGGCGCAGTACTAGTAGGAATTTACAACAATTAATGCATGTGTACCATAAGGTGGAGGGCAGGGAAGAGGAGTTGGCTTCGATACCGTTGATTGACCCTACCTCATGCGTGTGTTGGAAGCAGTGGGTTTCGGGACGTGTTTTCACAATTGGGTGCACATCCTGTATACGGCTCCCACCACCATGGTACATGTTGGTAAGTTGTGCTCTGCTGCCTGGGTAGGAGTACATGCCAGGGCTGCCTGTGGTCCCTCTTCTCTTCACCATAGCCTTGGAGACCCTGGCCATGCAGATCAAGGTAAAGCACCTGGTTTCCCTGTATGCTGATGATATGCTTTTTCATCTTTCAGCCCCTCAGCGATCGCTTCCTCTTTTGCTGATCTAGATCTATTTTCTTCTTTCGAGAGTTGCAAGGGATTAACATCAATCACAGGAAGTCACTAGTGTTTCCATTAGGGTCTTTGGTTGATCACACCTCAGCCTCTCTGCCAACCATCTCCCTCAGGTGGGTAACAGACAAACTGCAATATCTAGGAATGGTGGTGGCCCATACCCCACAGAAACGTTTCCAATATAGTACTGGGAGGTTTACGCAGGGTCTGCATTCCTTGGTAAAGTTCTGGACTCCCTCTCTCGGTTATGGGTTGGTTGGCCATCTCAAAGATGGTATTCTTACCAAGATGCCTGTATGCAATGCGCCATTCGTTCGATACTTTGCCCTGCATGATGTTCCTGAGGATGCATTCTCTCCTGACCTCCCTGATATGGGCTGGGGGACAGAGTAGGTTTGTGAGGTAATACTTGTTTAGGCCCATGGAGGAGGGCGAGCTGCTGGTTCCAAGTCTTGAGCATTACTCTCTGGTCTCCCAGGTCCAGCATGCTGCACATTAATGGCAGGAGAGGGAAACTGGGAGAAATCACTGTTAATGAATGCATTGAGGAGCTCTTCCTTTCCTCAACTCTTGATGTCTGGTGGTCGGGATGTAGTGCCGGTACCGTATCTTATTCGACATACAGCCTCCCTGTGGGAACGAACCATTTGTGTGATCTTGGGGAGGCCACCATTCGCCAGGGAGTTCACCTTCTGGGATCTGCCGGCGTTTAGGGTACTGTCAGTGTCTGTAGTTGTCTCGACCTGGAGGAATGGTGGCTGCGAAATGCTGGGGGATCTGTTCACCAATGAGGAATTTGTTACATTTGAGGCAGCCCAGGAAGCATTCCACGTATGGCAGGGACAGTTCTTGCAGTATTGCCAGTATTGCAGCTATAACTAAGGAAATTTGGCCTGCTTTCCCATAGACTCCTGCCAGGTCGGGGTGGCAAACATGAGAACTTAGTAGAAGAGGAGGTCCTACTTAACAATAGAGAACAAGGCTCCACATTCATTGGCTGTGTTCAGATTCTGAGAATGAAAGTACTAAGCCTATTATTTTATGACCTTTGAGGCATCATATTTTAAACATTTCAAAGATGAACTCATGGGTTACCAGACTTCTGAATTTTGTTCAGAGATTTTTAGATCTATGGGTTAGATTTCGTAAATTCTGTTATGGTTTCTGTTAAAGGGCATTGGGGCCCACCCCTCCAATATCCAGAAAGTTGAAAGGCTCAAAAGCAATGCTAAAAGTTCCTGGCAGCCTGTTCCTCATGCTAAGCCTAATCATGTATTAAGGCTCTGAAAGACAGCCCACTGCACACGTCTCGCGTTACCTTGTCACAGCCCACAGACATAATAAAAGAGAGGCTGCAGCAATTAAAGACTGGTGCTTTTTGTCACAGTGCAATAGAAACAGAAGCCTTTGTGGTGCTGTCGTCTCATTTTCAGCAGTCCATCTTTAATGTTTACTTGACACATTGCTAACCTAGGGAGTTCTGTTGTCTGTGTACTGTCGATAGGTACTGTTGGAAAACATTTAACATTGGGCATGTAGTACATCTTGCCACAGGTGTCATTCTGACTGCACATATAAATGATATAACCCCTCTCCACCCCAGCCTCCTGTAGGAGAGATCGACTGGCTCACATTGGTTCTTAGCAATTTTTGATGGATCTTTTCGCCTCACCACCTAAAACTTTCACCAGCTGCCACTGTGCAAATCAACTATTTTTTAAAACGTTACTTTTTCAACAGTAGTGCATATATGGTCGTTGTGATGTAATACATTATTGTTATATTACAGTTAAAATCTAGGCACACTGATGTAGTGTCCTTGTCTTAAATTTAGATTGTTCAGCTCTTTAGAGATAATTTCATAATTGTTCAATACATTTCTGTTTTACTTTCAAAGCATGAGGACGATTTACAGAGTGAAACAGTAAAATGATTAGTTCATTCTAGTCAAACAGGGCATTGTTACAATACTAGTGGATCTAAACGTTGTTGCATATGTGTTTACTTATGATGGGTTGGGTAAGAACTCTATTGGGTAAACATATATTTAGCAATATTTTTTTCTATTATGCTCAGGAAATATTTCAAGGCAGATTGAAGTTTACTGATTAAAAATGGCATATGTGCAATCACATTCAAGGTGATTATTTCTGTAAACAGACAGATGAATGTTCAGTTGTTGCATGGCTCAAGTTAAATGGCTAGCCTCTGTAGTGTGCTAAAATGCTATAGTTCCTTAAGATGGGCAAATCTACCAGACCTGCTCCAGCTATTGTGCATTTCAAAGCCGTGAAAGCATGTGATGAACATCAATACGTTGTTATATGTATTTTCGGTATTGCCTATTTTGTTAGTTATTTTAAGAACATACTTTCTTCCCTTTTTATATTCAGTATTTCAGCTCCGCCACCATCTCGACTTGCTCCTTCAAGCACTGCAAACAGTTCTTCAGGTTAGAGAATGACTGCTCATGTTACAAATGTACTATTTTCATTTATGGTTAATTAAGCACTCATTTAATTTTATGTTTACATTAGGTCATTCAGCAAATTTTAATGGATTCTCTAAGTATTCACTTCCCCTTTCTCGGCCAGTGTCTTTGGATGTGTACGTAAGATACATTTCATATTATCTTTGTAAAAGATATAGTTAAATTACAGTTTAATTACACTAAACTCACATTTTCTTTATATTTAAATACATCTAGTCTTTCTTATGGTAAAAAATGCCTTCAAATGTAAAAAAGTGCCTCAATACTGAAAGCTAAATTATATGCTATGATCTATTTTATCAGTAATTGTACCACATAATATGTTGCTAGGGCACTTGACGGCATACATTGAGAGAGGTATGTACTGTATTGAAACTATGGGGCCTATTACGATGGAGATTGGAAAGCATCCGACCTTCGGTTTTAGGCTTTCCGACTCTCATCGTCAGTTTGTTCCAACCAGCTGTTTATGTATCAGCCGGTCGGAACTGAAACTGGCTGGTCATTCTGGCTGGCTTCCGACAGGCTCAAGAAACCCATCCGCCAGTCTCAGAACCGGCAATACCAAAGGGCGGGCCTTTCCACCCTTGGTATTACGATGCACGGTTTCCTGCATGCTTTCCATGCCGGCCTGTATGACATGGAAAACATGTTGGAAAGCATGTTTGGGGGCCCCCAGCACAGCCTCCTTGTATGTGCGTCCTTCAGTTGGGGGCTGTGCGGGCACCTATGGTGCCTCCCTGTTGATCCCGGCACATCTTGAGATGCCTGCCAGGGGGTGCAGAGATGAACAACACCTCCCATTTTCCTATGGGAGCATGTATTACGGCCATAATGCATGCTCCCATAGGGAGATGTCAGAATGCGACCGAACAGTGAGGCCACATCCTAATAAGGTGGGTGGGACCGCCGACCGGAGGCCGGTCAGTCCCATTTTAGAGACGGTGCGTCCGCCCGACATCGTAATCGCCCCCCAAGTGTCAGTGTTTCTCTCCTTATATGAACCTAAAACTTGTAATATTGAATCAAGCATTGACAGTGCCAGTAGGTGTGGCTCACAAATGTAAATGCCTCTTCAGTCACTGGTGACTTTAGGCACTCAGTAAGAAATCATAGATGCACTCCATCACTTATTCTTGAGCCCATTGATTCACCCACTGACTCGCTTTTGAATTCACCCACTAACTGTTTACAATTATACACACAAACTGTACAAGCATTTACAAGATCAATTAAAAGGAAGAAAAAATAAAAATACAACTTGCTACTACCTAAAGCTGTTGGGCATATGCTGTCATCAAAACATACCAATAACAACTAAAAGAACATTGGAATGTTGGGAGCTATACTGAAGGCAATGGAGTAGCTCCGGGTTTATAATGGCTGGTGGATGCCCAAAGCTCCAACATTCCAATGTTTGTCTTCATGTTTCTCCCTTTTTAATTGGGAACATTTTTCCGTTAGTGGATGCAATGCTCTAATAACCTTATAGTCCTCTGCCTCGGGCTATACTAGGTGTTAAAGGCCCTATCCCTTGTTATAGCCCTCGCCTGTAGCTCAGGCGTATAACCCAAGTTCAGGGCCTTTAACAACTGGTATAGCCCTCAGTAGTGGGCTATAAGGCTTTAACAGAGCACTTCCACCTACTACACTCCCTGCCCACATTCTCACCCACATCTGCCTCAATGTACTTCTACCCGCTATCTGTTCATACCCTCTTCTTCCACCAATTTTCTACCCACTGCAGCATACTAAACCCCATCCCTAGACCGTTTCACTGCCCCAAATCTTTCTTACATACACTAATGTAACTCAACTCAAGACTCCTCTACATTACTTCTCCCTCTGCTTTACACACATCTCCTAAAACAAATCAGAAATGTAATACTCAAAACTCCTCTCCATAAGTTTCCACTCCCAAATACACAACCTCTCACTTTCCACATAGTACCAATCACGCCCAAGCCCCTTCATCATCCAACACCATTACCAACCAGACCACCCGAAAAGATTACATACCTCTTTCCTGATTTGACATCTTAATCACTCAGCACAGCACATCACAGACCCACTCCTCCAAAACTCTTATCAGTTGTTGAATTTAGACCACTTAAATTATACACTTTGCTGTGTCATCACCACTTACTCATACCCCATCCACCTTCAATAAACCTAAATGAAAGACGGACATTACCAGTCATTCTAACTTTGCATTACTTCTACAACGTTAAGAACAGCACACAACTTAATGTCAATACATCACCAAAACGGAATCATACACCTACTCCAATGACACAAACACAATGAGTTATACTCACCGTCCCAAAAAGAATACATTGTATCTCTAATAAACCTACTTGAGCAGGTCCATGATTGGGAGAAATGAACAATCCCAGCACCATCAGCCCCACTTACTACTTCCTCATCTTCACATGCACAAGGAACACATCTCATCCAGCAATAACCTATCTACAAAGAGCTCATTGAGGACACCAGTTATACGACAGACACAATCCCTTCCTTCAGCCAAAGAAAGATTCAATTAGCAAAAGGAATTTAAACTTCTTTAAGCTAGTATGGAATAGAAAACCAGACATACTGTTCATTACAGAAACCTGGTTGGGAAAAGAGAAATGGCTTCAGTTTTTTAAGAAGCTATCCCTTTTCAATATCGAGGCATTACACACAATTACTGTAATGCTCAGATCTCCCCTGGACCAAGGTATGTACCGTCACTTTCCCAGAGAGGGAATATCAGTTCCAAACTTATGGAATATAACATATACACAGCACTTCCTAAGGTGGGCAAACTTTCAACACTCCCCCAAAGGCAAGGCAAGAAAACAATATATACACAGCACTTCTCTAGAGTGAAACATACTTTGCACATCACTTGCCAGGAGTAGAACAACTTCCTATAACACAATTAACTTCTAGAAGGGAATTCACCCATCCTTCTACAACAGAATACTTGGCCAAGAAGAGTCCACACCTCCTGCTAAAAGACAAATTGGTATATCTGGGATGTATTTATTAGTAAATAGCACCACACGGTAAGCCAAATGCACCTATCATAGCAGACTCTAACATATCAATAGTATAATTGAAACACAATCAAGGTAAACATATATGTAGAAATATATATGTATGGATATAAGAATCAGAAAATAAGAAGGAAAGGAAAGAATCAGTAAGGAATCGAGAGACAGTTAGTAGCAGAGACACCTCACCTACTGCTCCATCATTTCACCCCACTTTGCTAAAGGGGAGTCCATTGCTTGAACCTGGCGAAAGGTCAAAGGTGACATCAGCCTCCACTCTTCCATGACAACACGTCTGCTCCACGGCGTGCACTTCCACCAGGCCAGTGTAGGCTCCCCTTTTAAATACAAATTCATACACAACAAAGCTTCAAGCCTCGCCCCCTCGTTCTCATGAGAGCCCGTACCAGCCTGCTCCAAGGCCACTGTATCGGTTGATCAGGCCTTTGCTTTCGCTCCGAGACAGACCATGTACATTCCTCTGATAAGAACCAGTTCTCTCTAGTCAGTACAGTGTGAAAAACAGGAGGAAAGCAAAACATGCCCTCTTCTTCGTGCAGGCACAGAAAATGGCTTCAGCATGAAAATGGAGTTAGTTAAGCCATGCACACAGAAAGGCCCAAAGAAAGATGAAATTGAAAATATGAAATATTTCAAGGCAGATTGAAGTTTACTGTTTAAAAATGGCATATGTGCAATCACATTCAAGGTGATTATTTCTGTAAACAGACAGATGAATGTTCAGTTGTTGCATGGCTCAAGTTAAATGGCTAGCCTCTGTAATGTGCTAAAATGCTATAGTTCCTTAAGATGGGCAAATCTACCAGACCTGCTCCAGCTATTGTGCATTTCAAAGCCGTGAAAGCATGTGATGAACATCAATACGTTGTTATATGTATTTGTTAGTTATTTTAAGAACATGCTTTCTTCCCTTTTTATATTCAGTATTTCCGCTCCGCCACCATCTCGACTTGCTCCTTCAAGCACTGCAAACAGTTCTTCAGGTTAGAAAATGACTACTCATGTTACAAATGTACTATTTTCATTTATGGTTAATTAAGCACTCATTTAATTTTATGTTTACATTAGGTCATTCAGCAAATTTTTATGGATTCTCTAAGTATTCACTTCCCCTTTCTCGGCCAGTGTCTTTGGATGTGTACGTAAGATACATTTCATATTATCTTTGTAAAGGATATAGTTAAATTACAGTTTAATTACACTAAACTCACATTTTCTTTATATTTAAATACATCTAGTCTTTCTTATGGTAAAAAATGCCTTCAAATTTAAAAAAGTGCCTCAATACTGAAAGCTAAATTATATGCTATGATCTATATTATCAGTAATCATACCACATAATATGTTGCTAGGGCACTTGACGGGATACATTGAGAGAGGTATGTACTGTATTGAAACTATGGGGCCTATTACGATGGAGATCGGAAAGCATCTGACCTTCGGTTTTAGGCTCTCTGACCCTCATCGTCAGTTTGATTATGTATCAGCCGGTCGGAACTGAAACTGGCTGGTCATTCTGGCTGGCTTCTGACAGGCTCAAGAAACCCATCCAGTCAGAACCGGCTTGTATTACCAAAGGGCGGGCCTTTCCACCCTTGGTATTACGATGCACGGTTTCCGGCATGCTTTCCATGCCGGCCTGTATGACATGGAAAACATGTTGGAAAGCATGTTTGGGGGCCCCCAGCACAGCCTCCTTGTATGTGCGGCCTCCAGTTGGGAGCTGTGCGGGCACCTATGGTGCCTCCCTGTTGATCCCGGTACATCTTGAGATGCCTGCCAGGGGGTGCAGAGATGAACAACACCTCCCATTTCCCTATGGGAGCATGTATTACGGCCATAATGCATGCTCCTATAGGGAGATGTCAGAATGCGACCAAACAGTGAGACCACATCCTAATAAGGTGGGTGGGACCGCCGACCGGAACCCGGTCAGTCCCATTTAAGAGACGGTGCGTCCGCCCAACATCGTAATCGCCCCCCAAGTGTCAGTGTTTCTCTCCTTATATGAACCTAAAACTTGTAATATTGAATCAAGCATTGACAGTGCCAGTAGGTGTGGCTCACAAATGTAAATGCCTCTTCAGTCACTGGTGACTTTAGGCACTCAGTAAGAAATCATCGATGCACTCCATCACTTATTTTTGAGCCCATTGATTCACCCACTGACTCGCTTTTGAATTCACCCACTAACTGTTTACAATTATACACACAAACTGTACAAGCATTTACAAGATCAATTAAAAGGAAGAAAAAATAAAAATACAACTTGCTACTACCTAAAGCTGTTGGGCATATGCTGTCATCAAAACATACCAATAACAACTAAAAGAACATTGGAATGTTGGGAGCTATACTGAAGGCAATGGAGTAGCTCCGGGGTTATAATGGCTGGTGGATGCCCAAAGCTCCAACATTCCAATGTTTGTCTTCATGTTTCTCCCTTTTATAATTGGGAACATTTTTCCCTTAGTGGATGCAATGCTCTAATAACCTTATAGTCCTCTGCCTCGGGCTATATTACTTGGAGGTAGTTAAGCCATGCACACAGAAAGGCCCAAAGCAAGATGATATTGAAAAGCAAGATGACATGAGAACATGTCAAAAGCAAAAGTCAGCACTGCCATAAAGCAAGGTAAAGTCAGAAAACATAATGACATTAGACCACGTCAAAGCCAATAGGTCAAAGTCATAATTCACAAATAACATTATACACTTAATCCCTCAGTATCCAACATTGAGCACATGTGTGCACCATCATCCACAACACTGCACCTCAACATCCCATACCTTCTATTCTTGGCAAGAGTATACTACTAAAGGACAGCAAGATTACACGACAGAAGAGAAGCAGGCATATGCAAACCCATCCTATATTAAGGCTAGGGTAACATAACACACTTAAAATCAGTTAACATGGTGGTGGTTGAGGGTCATCATAGGGTGTCAGACCACAAAAGTGGCTCATTTACTACAGTTACGAAGAAAAGAAAGGAGCAGGACTAACAACTATTTGTTTTGTTGTTTAAATCTGTTTTATTGTGTTCAAATAACTGCGTACACATTTATGGTACATGCAGTGCTATTAACAATCATACAAGCATTTAACACCCTGGCGGTCCAGTAAGTGTGCTTCTGGCTACACAGTCTTTGGCGCCGTGGCCCAGCAGTACATATGTACGCATTTGAGATATTCCACAGAATAACATGCATGGTATGTTTAGTTGGTCCAAATAAAAGAAGTTTCGCCATCAAAGCATGTTTCCGCCAGTGTCCAACAAAAGAGGATAACTTAGGAGAATAAGGGGAAGGATGGAAGGGCCCATAGAGGTCGTCGCTTGAGGCCTAGCCGTGACCAGTAGTTGTCGTAGGCGCATGCATTGATACCAAGAGAGATGAGAATAGTATAGTGAAGGAGTGGGTGGGTAGATAAAGGGTCTCTCTCCTATGTTAATGTGGGTGGCTTCACTCTGAGTGCAGGTCCTCATGGTAGTAGAGCGTCTTGAAAGTGCTGCAAAGCGCGCAAGTGACGGGGTGGAGCAGCATTGTTCTAGTTTAGACAAATGTAGTAATAAGGGTTGCCATACCTGTGTGAATTGAGTGTCAGTATGTGTGATGCGGCTGGTTTAGAGCTCCACAGCCATGATGTCCCAAAGGCAAGTAATTCACGGCAAAGCTGGCGGGGTCAAAGGTTTCTTCCAATGCAGGATGATAACCTGTTTGGCTGTGGATAACACGCCAGTCAGTGTGTGTCATAGCTTTGAGAGTTTGGGGTCGGATCCCCAGAATAGTTACCTTCGGTGTGTTCGGGATGGGAAACCCCACTATGTCTTTGATCTGGCTCAGCACCTCCTTTCAGAAAAGAGTTACAGTTGGGCAGGACCACCAGATGTGGATGTAAGAACCTGTCGGAGTTACAGCGCCAGCACAGGGATGAGGAAGTGGGGTCATATTTTGGAGCAGGACTGGTGTATAACTACTGCGGGTCATTACTTTGTAAGCCGACTTCTGTTGGGTGATGCTTCTGTATGTCTTAGGAATGTCCTGCCACAGCTGTTCCCATTGCTCTGGAGGGATGTCACCTGAGGTGTCAGTCACATTGCCGTTGATAAGGGTGGAGGGGTAGAGAGTTGGAGTGTTGTAGGACTTAATATGTGCGTGAAATCAGCCATCAAAGAAACGCACTAGTGTCTCGAAAGACGTAAGCTGGCGCGTCGCCCCTTGTGTATTAGTGGGTGTATGTAGCCAGTGTCGGAGTTGGTAGTATTGCAATTGTGCCTTGGTGGGGAGGTGGAAATCTTGTTTGCATTGGTCAAAGGACTTAAGGGCTTCCCCCTCAAAGAGATCACTGATCATGTGGCATTCACCTTTCCTCCTATCCCCCCCCTTCTCTCCCCCACCACCAAGCCAGAAAGGAGTTGGGTTGTAATGCCGGAGGAAAGTTGGGGTTCTGGGCCAGTGGGGTATTTGGGGAGGGGAAAGAGGTGAGACCCCTGCTTGACAGTAAGTTTGTCCCACATGTCCAGGACTGTTCTTGTGGGGGTAGCGATTTAGGCACTATGCGGCTTTGATTGCCTTGGTAACGAGGCCAAGTCCCAAAGAGGCCTGCATGTCACCGCTCTATCCATATGAAACCAATGTTTCTCGCTTTCGCTAACCACCCACTCCGAGATGTAACGCAAGTGTGCTGCTCAATAGTAGACAAGGAAATTGGGACAGGCAAGCCCCCCTCGAACTTTTGGCAACATTAGTATCCTATTGAAAAATCACGATCTGCCCTTGCCCCAAATGAAGGCGTTCACTTCTTTCTGGAGTCTTACAATATCCATTTGGGTGATAGGCATAGGGAAAGTTTGAAAGAGGTAGAGTACCTTCGGCAATATTGACATTTTCACTGCGTTGAGACGACCAAGTCATTATGCAGCACCTTAGGTCTTCCCTAACAGAGCGCCGGCATTCCGGCCAGTTTGCTTGTGACTATGAGGCCAGTGAGGAAGTCTCATTAAGACCCAGGTATCAAATCGAATGGGCAGCCCAATAAAACGGGGTGCGGAAACATAGTTCAAGGACCTCCTGCGGGAGAAGTGTTAGATTCAGCACCTGCGATTTAGCTGTATTGATTTTGAGGCCTGAGACGAGCTCAAACGTGTGGAGGAGTGAGATTAGTGAAGAGAGACAGTCTCTGGGGTTGGTCAGGGTGAGCAGGATGTCATCTGCAAATAGTGCACCCTTGTGGTCATCGCCATATAAAGGTATGCCTTTGATTGTGGCGAATCGACGGATGGCGATCGCAAGGGGTTCTACTGCTAGGGCAAAAAGTAAAGGGGATAGTGTGCATCCCTGTTGGGTGCCCCTGTAAATATACACGGGGGCAAGGAGTCCGCTGACCCTAATTTGCGCCGAAGGGGCAACGTAAGACGCTATATTCCGGGACACCATGACCAGTCCAAGCCCAATCTTCTGTAGAACCACTGTGAGAAAGGTCTAATTCACCCTATCAAACGCTTTCTCAGCGTCAAGAAAGATGAGACATGTCAGGATATTTCACCGTTGGACCTTTTCCACTAGGTGGCTATATGTGGGATATCATCCGCCCCTTGGGGGTGGCGCATGAATCCCACCTGATCTCGTTCTATCAGACTAGGAAGATATGGCTCTAATTGGTTTGCCAGGAGTTTGGTATATATCTTGGTATCTATGTAGAGGAGCGAGATAGGGCGATAGGATGTGCATAGTGTCCGGTCCTTACCTGGCTTGGGTATAAGAACCATCAGCCGTAGTCATCATGGGGGTCAAGCTGGTACTATCAGAGAAAGAATGGAATAGACTGAAGAGATAATCTTGAATTTGAGGTAAAAACAAGCAGTAAAAAGGAATCGTAAGTCCATTGGGGCCCTGGGTTTTACCTACCGGGAGGCTTTTCAAAGCCCTTTGGAGCTCGGCCAGTGTAAATGGGGACTCTTTATGCATGAGGGGGGTCAAGAGGCGACCATGAGCAGGAAGCAAGGAAGGGGCCGGTCTTCTCCTGGGACGTTTCAAATTAGGGCGAAGGAGAATGTGTGGAATGCCCGCTGCTTATCATTTTCAGAGGTAGCCCACGTGCCCTCTTCGTTTTTGTAAATATGGGCATGGGATACACATGCACAAAGTCGGAGGGACAGCAAGGAGCTGACCTTGTTTCCACCTTCGTAATATTTTTGCTTCAAGGTGAGAAGTGAATGCTCTGCTTTATTTACTCGAAGCACCTTCAGCTGGCCGCGAAGTGAGGGCAGCCGTTTCTGGTGCTGCCGTAATGCCGCTGTGTGGTCTAGTCGTTCCAGGGCCTTTGTCCCTGGATAGCCCTGCCTCTGCCAACCGAGCCTCCAGGGTCTGGACAATTGCAATGGAGGTAATGGTACAACAGATGGTCGCCTTTAAGGTGTACCACAAGATGTCTGTCGGTATCGGGCATGCCATTCATCTCAAAATAGGCTTGGATTTCTTGCCGTATTTCTGCCACAATGACCTGGTCACGCAGTATGTGGGGTGGGGACCTGCAACATGGTGAAGGGTCGCGCCGATGCCTCCCAGGGGATCTTAAGATGTGCGTGGTCCGAGATAGAGATATCCGAGATTTATGCCAACTCTAAGGTCCGAATAAGTGACTGCGATATAAAAAAGTAGTTGATGCTGAATACGAGCGGTGAAAATGATTGTTTATATGGAATAGAATAAGAAACAGTATGAAAGCCCTGCCCGGCTGCTAGGAATGTGGTGCGCATGTTATCGGGGATCTCGCTGTACGTGAATGCATAAAGAGAGGGGGGTGATACTGTGGGCGGTCACTCTTGCCCCACAAGATATACAGTAGTGTGTAGCTGATGATAGAGCAAGGCAATAATGAAAAGGTATAACGCTTGCAACCCCCAGAGACTCCAGGGCCTGGGAAGGAAAGAGGGAGGACGCAATCCAACAATAACAAAGACAATAAGGCCAATGGGTCTGTAACGGTCCATTCAAGTCCTGGAGTGCCCCTATGGTAGACACCAGGGCCACTTTGAGGAAGTCACTCCACCTGGGTACCAGTTGAATGGGAAGGCTGCGTTCTCCCTACCCGGCAGCCGGCCCATGATACCAAAGCGGGGTTGGGTGGGAGTCCCCCTTGGGACCTGGCATCGCGTTGAGCTAATTCCAAGAGTGGGGTATTATGGAGGGAGAGAGGTAGGGGCCAAGGGAGAGATGTTGGGGCCCAGCTGGCTCTCTCCCTTAGTGACATAGTCCAGCCTGCTGATTGTTCCACACAGTATGCCAGTTTAGTGTGCAGGCAAGGAGGTTGTCAGATTATGCCACCTGGACCAATGGGGCCCCAGAGATGGGCAGCCTCGATTACTAAGATGCACATGGGGAGAGTGCAGTTGAGGCAGGCAGAGAGTGAGTCGGTGACTGGGTGCCACCCAGAGATCATAGGTGTTGTATGATGTCTTGCTTTGCCTGTAGTGTCGAGTCACTCCCATACTGAGCCTTGTTTCTTGGATGCTGTACAGTTGTCCACTCTGGGCTGGGTGTTTAGTGAGGTTGGGCTGGAAGGACTGGAATCTGCCGAAAGTTGAAGTTGCTGCTTTGCCTTCCGCAGGGATCTGATAGACTTGCTCCTGCCCTCCCAAGTAAAGATCAGGACGAATGGGTGGCCCTATTGATATTTAACATTCAGCTCTCTCAGCTTGTTGTACCTTCTCTGTGAAGAAGTGCACCTGGGTGAGGATGTCCGTTACTAGGCTAGGATTGCCACGCAGATGCTGCGACCCAGCGAGCCCTGGCCAAAGTCGGTGGGGAAGCGTCGTCATCGCCCCTGACAGCCTGAAGGAGATCCACTGAATAGGTCGTGATGTCCTGCCCCTTCGCGCCCTTAGGGACACCTCTAATGTGGAGATTGCTCTTCCTACTCCCGTTTTCCAGGTCCTCTGGTTTTATTTGCAGTGCTGTGTGTTGCTTTTCTAGAGCGGTCATCCTGTGCCACAGGTCCTCCTGATCTTCTGTCCGACTGTCAACAGTTCGCTCAAGATCGTCCACTCTGCCTCCGATTTCTGCCACATTGCGCTTTAGGTCGTGCAGACCTGCTTTAAAATTTGATTTGAGGGAGCCAATGTCTGCCTTAATTTCTTGCAAGAAGTTGGTCATGAAGGCCTGCGTGAGGGGGCTTGCCGCTGGCCCCTCAAGGGCAGGTGCCAACTGGGGATCTGGTGGAGCCACAGTGGGGGGCTGTCTTTAGCCACATGGATTGAACTTTAGCTTCTCTAGTGGGGGCCAAGGAGAACTCTTCATGTTCATCTTGGATTCCCCCCCTCCCCCGGTACTCCCAATGTGGGCATCTGGGTCCTGGGCTGGTGGCACTGTGTTGTGTTTACAGTTCAAGCATGGGCCCGACCTCCGGGGCCTAGAGGATGAAGTAGCCCAAACCTCCCCAATGTACTATATCCTGTGGCTCAATGCCCCAGCGCACAGAAGAGCTATCCAGATGTAGGCCCCAGCATCACCTCAGCTGTCCGGGCCGGGGACAGGGCAGGCAAGGAGATCCCAAATATGCCCCAGAGTCCAATCCAGTCAATACGAGGTAGGCACCTGTATTGTGTAGTCTGGTGGAGGTATCTTAGCACCGCCTGGCCGGTGGAGGCGGATGATGTTTCTCCAGCTGGCTCCCAAAACTGATGGTTGCAGGACCCACAAGGGCCAGAACCCTAGCAGGATCCCGAGGGACCAGAGACCGATCTCCTCCCACATGTGATTGACTGGGAGAGTGTACGCGCTGCCCGACAGTGCAGCCGATCGCCTCTACTACGCTCTGATGGGGGGGGAGCCCCATGCAAGGCCAACCCATTCCCCTCCACGCTACGTCGACAGCAGGTCCCTCCGGTTTCAGAATCCCGGGGTCCGTTGCAGTCCAAGCAGGGGCCGGGAAGGATTCTGATCAACGTTTTTCCCCCGCCGAGGTGAGCAGCTAGGCCCAGGCACCAATGAGGAAGGGTGCGAGACTGGCCCTCCAGTGTCGGCAGAAAGGTAGGCGGGCCACTGGCTCAGCCCGCTTCAGTCCCGAATCGGCCCGCAGGGCCCTGATGGGTGGAAGTGGTGGAGCACCGCACACCATACCGTCCGGCAGGCAGGCCGCTCTCAAGTTCTGGCTAGGCGGTGAGCGAGGGAGCTGCGTCCAGCCCCCTTCCTTGGCCATTGCTCTGTGCCCCCATCCCCAGAGCTGCCTGTAGCGCCTGACCCTAAGATGGCGGGTCCGGCGGCTCTCCGTCTCCGGGCCTCTGCCTCCCAGCCACTAATTCCGCTCTAAAGGGTCCCGGGCGCCCGCGGGGCAGGACAGCTGGCAGGCTGAGTATTAGTTTAGAGTCGGCATCTGTCTCTCAGGTCCCAATATCAATGGAAACTGTAGGGGCGGCTGCAGGAGAGTGGAGACACCGCAAGGTGCGTCCTACTCCATCTGCAGCCCGACCACGCCCCCAACAACTATTTTTTAAGAATACCATATCAGTCGTCAAGATTAAAGAAGTTAACAATACAAGGTTGTGAATTCCCTCTTACTTGAGCAAACACAGCTCCTATAACTTCCTCTTGCTTTGAAAATCCCCACCTGACAATGGTGCTTTTATAGATGCTTTATTTATTTTTTGCGGTTCTATATAGCACAAATTCTATCGGAGGTATTGGAGCGCTTTACATGAGCACTAGTTGTGTTACACAAGGATACATTCATTTTTGGATGTCACAGCAGATTAATTGATTTGCCCAGACTCCTAGGATGTTGAGCCAAAGCAGAGGCTCGAACCTGGTTCCCTAGCTCCTCAGTCGGCTGCTGTTCTTGTCGTTATGCCACATCCTCTTACACAGTATCAGATCTAGCAACAGTACTGTCTTATAAATGTATATTTGATGACAAAAGCATTTGGTTCGATAAACCAAATAGGCCCTCAGCCAAATGCCATTATGTTAGGATTAAACACATACAATTTATAACAGATCATTCTGGACCCATACACGTAGGAGGTCGAAAATTTTAATGCCAAGGCGCAACTGACCACTGTTCAACAAAGTTCCCGAGTCACTTACACTGATCATCAAATCATCACCTTCTCACTTGAGGTTCCTAAAAATGTCACCTTAATCCCAACATCCTGTATCAATTTACAGACCTTGAAACAAATTACAGAAAAATGATTTGGGTTCTCACCTGACGGTAAACTTTATTGGAGACAATACGTTCAGTTAAAAAACAGACTGGTTTGGATGCTCACAGCATTTGACAAACTAATTCCAAAGGGAACTTCAAACAAGGCAAAACGATGGAGGCTTTTTGGTTGATTGAAGAGTTGAAAAAGATAAATGAACAAATCTCAACACACAAACTGAGATGGCTCAAATCCAAGAACCCTCAAGATTTAGACACTGCTCCTCCTGGGATCTGTCAATCCCGAACTGCAAAGGGAGCCCCCCCACCTCAGGAAAAGGGTCACAAGCGACCCCCCCCCCGTAGTTCTGTGTGGGCAGTTCCCATGTCAGTACTGATTTGCGGAGGTGGCCCTCTGTCTAGAATGGCACAGTTGGTGAAAAATAATGGGTTGGAATTCCACCCAGAGTGATTGCCAGTGGTTTAAAGTATTTAAAAGCAGTCTTGGATGACATACAAAAGAGTTGACAAAAATTGTGTAGTTGCATTACTACTCCTGAAGCTTTTGATACAGTACACAATGATTCCTTAATTCTTACACTTAAAGAAATCAGTATAGTATTGTATTTTCTCTTACCCAAACAGGTCTTACCCGAGTCATGTATCGCTTTTTAGGCCGAGCCTAGGCAGCGTTCCTGTGCTGTCTGCAAGACCTGCTGTAATCAGTAAATGGAGTGTAATCCCGCCTGCTGCTTGTCATTGGTTCACTCCTGCATTGCTCTTCTTTCCTGCCTCCTTATTTGTTGGCGCGCCTGATTCATCACTTCTGTTTTATGCCGAGGAGCACCCGCTAACTACAGTTTAATTACGCTGTAGGTGTTTCGGTTAGGGACTACTTTTATTTACTGCTAGCGATATTTTATCACCACGGCGCCTGCTTTACGGGCACTGCATGCATAACTTTACTGTACACAGACCACGCGCTTCATCTTTTAGCATAGTGCCCACTCTCATGTTTATTTATCACCATGATGCCTGCTTCACAGGCCACCATGTGCATACCTTTTATGTGCATGTGTGCCGTGCTTTGTTTCAGCACGTCGCCCGCTTTCATGTTTACATCACGGGTGCTTTATTTCAGCACTGCCTAGGGAAATTTCAGGCTATTTAGTTCTGCCCGAGAAGAGCCGTGGCACATTTCTGATACTTTGAGTGCTACAAGCCCATAGGGTTCACCTAATTGCTTTGAGTGCCCACTGAATTTCACCTCCTAGTGCACAGGCAGGTGCCCCAGCACAGTAAATAAAGATTGGTTTTCTGTAAAAGTGCAAAATTAAATGGAAAAAAGGGCCTTGGTGGGTGTGGAGGACCCCACAAAGGAGAAGAGGGTTGGGGGGGAGGAGGGGAAAAAGGGACACGAGGGATAGCAGAGTGTGGAGGGTCAGGGAGCGCAACAATGAGAAGCACAAGATGGAGTAGGGGTGAAAACAACAGTGATTGTGCGTTGAGAATCTGACAAGAAAGAAGAATATGAAGCGCAGGATTGAGGGGAAGAGTACACGAGGTGGAGAACAACATGGGGGTTATAAAAAACACGAGGGAGATGCACAGGAGGAAGAGAACAAGAGGGGTGGGGAGACTATGCAAGAGAGAAATATGCTGGAGAAGGAAAAGAAGCGCATGAAGGAAACAGCAGGAAAACTATGCAGTCTTTTGAATTTGCTTAAGCAAAAAGAATAGTTTAATGCCCTAAAATGGAGCAGTAGAAGCAGACAAGTAGAGAGGCAATGCACAGGGGCAGGGCAAGAACCACAAGGCAAGTCATTGAATAAGAAACAAGGAAGTGAGAATTACCAAGCCAACCAATGGTAAGCAATGGGTGAGCTTTAAGCCCTTGTAAATTCTTGGTAAGCTGACAATGTGTTTTTCACCCAGACAGCTGCTCTGTGTGGTAGGCGCAACCTAGAAATATAATCAGTTGCCTTAAATTTCTATTTTTTTGGCTAGAATCAAAATTATTTAAATTAGACATTTTCTGGGCTATGAACTGGTGTTAATCTTTTTTTCCAACTAGTTTTCAGAGATGTGGAATTCCTATAGCCCGACGCCCAGGACATATTGTTTGGGGTCAAGGGCAATAAGTTTCTATGTGTATTTTGTCCTTGGGACAAGTAGGCCCAACCCCCTACATCACAAATCCTTTGACTGCCAGTTTACAGTAGCACATGATGGATCAGGGAAAGGCATTGCCTGCAATTGAGGTTTTATTTGTGTCCATGTGTTAACGCTGTTCAAACTTGTATTTATGGTTCATTAATGCAAAACGTTATTCTTAGGGTGACGATCTAAGTACATGTTGTAAGCTCATACTGTACTACTGACAGTGGTTCTAGTATAAAAATGGGTACACACGTTTTAAATGTTTAGCAAGGCGAGCCAGTGAAGCCCACGGCGTCTGTGTGTTCTCGGACCAACGTCTTCGCCGCCAGGCCAGCCCACACCCCACGCCTCTCCACAGTAGGAGTCCTGCGGTGGGTTATAATGTCGCTCCCTCTTCAAGTGAGCCCATAAAATTGACGCGCTTTTGAGGTCGGAATGCTCATATGTCCTGGATTCAGGCTGGATTACTTGCTCAGATGGCGGCCATTTCGCAGCCTTGCCAAGCGCCACCCCCATAGATACATATGCTTTGCATAATCCTGCCATCTAGTGTTGGACTCGGATGTGTGCAAGTTGTTTTTCTTAAAAGAAAGTCTTTGGAATCTCGAGGTAGTGTGACTTCTCTTGCTGGTAATACGCATGGTCATAGACTCCATTGCTAGATTGTTTTCTTCTGCTGTAAGGATCTGACCTGTGCTCTTCTGCTGTGGTTTGACACCGCTGTGCTGCACTTTTCTCGGTTCATACCTGCTTTTTGTCAGTACAATCGATTGTGGTCCACTCTCTCTCTCTTCTGTTTAGTTTGATGAGTTCCGTTTTGCGAGGCAACTCATCGACCGCGGAACGCGTGGGCCTTCACACTTTGCGGCATTGCATCGATCCTTAGGTGTTTCCCCACACCATGTCCACTCTGTGATGGAACGGACAACCCTTTATTTCTGTCCTCTGTGTCATTCTAAGTATCCTCGTACTGATATCCATCAGATCTGTAATCTGTGCCTCTTCCCAGTACACGACAAGGCCAGTTGCGAGCCTTGCTGCTCCCTCAGGTCGAAGAAGACTTCACCTGACCGTCCGGCCCGACATCTCGAAATGTTTCAAAGGAGCATGGACGGTACACAAGACCGTTTTAGACCTAGAGACATCCAAAAAGCGCATCATACACAGACATCGGCTGCGGATGAAAGGACCTTCTCCCCCCGACGACAGCCCTGGCTCTGAAACTGAGATGCAGCATCTACCTACTGCTCAACCAGCCACGAGTACTGTGCCCCCACAACCTTGACATCGACCCCAGAAGACCATCACAAAGGGTCGACCTCCTGTTCAAGACTGACTTAAATACATTGCCGGGCCGCTACTGCCTTTGAGCCATTGCCGGCACTGACTGCCCTAGCTCGGAACCGACTGCCCTAGCTCGGCACCGAAGAAACCTTCAAAGCTGCCTACTTCATAGCTGACCTCTCCCACTCTGGAGTGGAGTTGAGCTTCGGAGCTGAAAAATTTGGCATTGAAACACTGTTGGCACCGAAACCTGCCCCATTGGAGCTGAGATCTTCGGAGCGAAAAATAGCGTAGTCAGAGCATAGAACGTTGACACCCTGCAAAACTCTTCATGGGATCGGGCATCATGGAACCCCTGCTTCAAAGACTGCAGGAAGAAATATACATTTGGAAGAAACATTATGATCTAACCAGACACAGGCCTGATAATTGCTCGACCTCCACATACTGGTGCTAAACCCTTCAAAAGGCAGCTGTTATTTGAAGAAGCTTTGGACTTTCCAACTCCATCCAAACATAGAAACAACACAGACAAGGTCACAAGTCATCTACACATTTGCCCACCACCTGTACAAGTTGCATACCACCTGCTTCACCAGTTATCCCTGCATCATATACACCGGAAGAGTCAATTTATTCTTGCATAGGGGGAAGAGATGATGGGGACACTTTTGATATCCCACCAGAAGATGACCCTTAGGCTACTTATGATACGGACCCACCAACTAATACAGGACATGATCTGTACCCTGCAAAACCATCTATCACCCCCCAGATGGCACTACTATGTATCACAACTTAATTGGTAGGGCTTCCACCTCCCATAAGCTGCTACTACACAATGAGCTCCTAGAGGGAGACTACCTATTTGAGATACTTTCCTGTTCAGAACATTCTGCACAATATCTGTAGAAACTGCCAAAACCTATAGAACCCAGAAAAAAACTCCATCACAACACCTGAGCAAAATAGAGATGTATTAGGTGCACGGGAGCATTAGTTGGGGTACTGAATGCTCAAATAAACCGAAGTAAAATACAAGAATATATAGTTGCAAACCACAACATTTCGTTACAATATCTCATGCGTAACAGAAGATGGGTCGGTCCATCACATTCCGGCAGGTGATGGTGAAATACATCATGCTCGGAAACTTACAGTACAATGTTACACCAGAATAGATCTGGAATCCACCTAACGCGTACATGACAAGTCCCTTGTATCGAAATTTGAACAGTTTAACAGCTGCATTACCCCCAATTCCAAGCAATAGATGCTGACCAATCAGAACGGTCCACATTATCTTTGTGTGTCTGGATATACTTCTGAGGCCTACAGGGCCTGTTGCTAAGGCAAGTAGGCAGAATGCAGTAACATGGAAATCTACTCTCATGCACAAGCTTTGCAGTGTGTTGCGTGTCCGGCAGTTTACTGGCAGACATAGTACAAACTGTCTGTCAGCACTGTTATATGAGCTCAAGCAATGGTTATACATTTGTCTATAATTTCCATCATCACTGGATCATCACAATGTCAAGTTTTTTTTGTGACATATTTTTATTGATATTTTCAGGTTTATTGTTATGAACGACAGACAAATCTTTCAATCCATTGGATCGCATATTATAGTATCTGGTATCACACATCATTTGTTATAGACAGGAGGGTTACTTAATAAAAAATCACAATGTCAAGTTATACAAAATGGATGCCACCATCGTTATCCAAACGTATCTTCCACATTCCCTCCCTTTTGATAAACAATGATGATTGCATAGTCGAACATTCACGTTTTCACTTTTTCTCCGTCTTCTTCACCGTGCACTCTTTTTAGGTATATTCTGTGCATCCTGCCATAGGTCTCATTACTTAATGAGTTATTATTTCTGTTGCAGCAACTATTTATCACGACATTTAGGCAAGTGGGAAAATACTTGTATCAGGACACACAAAGTCAAGAGTGCCACTGCTCCTATTAGGGCTTCGAGTAACCAGGTACCCCAGCTTGAAACCAATTTCCAATGGATCCCCACAGTTCAGTGTGTATCCCCTTTGCCTCCTTTTGTACTTTGTGTATGTTGTCTATCGCATTGTTTATATTGTTGCTGTTATCCAGTGTGTATGCACAGCAGGACCTGATGGAACACCTGGCAACCACTCCCCCACCTTTAGCAAGGATGGTGTCTAGCGCAATTCTATTTTGAATTACTACTTCCCTCATTGCAGTGGGTTCTTCTGTTATGTTTCCCAGAGCTGCAGCTGTGGAGTCTGCTAAATCCTCAGTCAAGTTTGCTAACTGCCCTATCCTAACAGTGGAGTAAATTTTCCCTAGAGGTGGTGGTATAACACCTATAGCTGTTAGCATATGGTCCACCCATGGCGCAGTCCTATTGAAACGGACCCTTACACTTGTTCTTGGACCTATAAATGACATCTGAACAACATAGGTCATTTGAGGTATCACAATTAAAAGATAGCAGCTACCGTATCATCCCTCTGGCAGATAACAGTATGCGTGTTCTCCACATACGAAGAACACTTGTATCCTATCACCCTTGGTGATAGTTGTGAAATCCCTTGTTTCATTCCTTCCATATTGGCATAGTAGGAGCAGTTGCTAGTGCCCATGTTAATGTTCAACTTTTGCACCTTCCTGTTTTTTCCCCCACTTGTTGATATTAGGCCAATATCCTTGGTATTCTCAGGGGTGTGGAATTTAATGAAATATCTATATACTTGTCCATGGGTCTCATTATATAAGAGCTCTGATAGCCTCTCTGATTATGCTAGGGCTCATACCATAGTAGTGTTTGACTACTTGCAATCCCCTTATGTTGCCACGTTTCCACAGATCTGGGGCTAAAGGTAGTGGTAAGCAACAGTTCCAGCGTTAGAATGCCCTTTTGAGTCTGTGCAAGCCTACTAACTTGCATTGTTTTAAGGGTTTTCAACAACTCTTCTCTAATCTTTTCCCATACTGAGAAATTTAGGAAATTTACTCCCGACAATGGCAGACATAAAACTCCTTCCAGAGTTGGGGAAAAAAGTGGTTGGAGGGAAAGTGAACTTGCAAGCACTCGGATTTTTGCATGAGCAAATCCTCACATGCATATTTGCTCATGCTAAAATGCAGTTCACAAATATTTTCAAGGTGTACTATTTCTTGTCCTACTTCTGTAAATTCTTGGGAATTGACGAAAGACGTATAGCTGCACTTAATGCAAGGACATATACCATGGGTGCACTTTTGAGACACTCTTTAATAATTGGCCCCTAATTTGGTCTGGTGTTGACTGTGACCTCGTTTGTTTATTAAAATTCTGCCTCTCTCTCTGTATCCTGTATCGGCTGGCTTCACTGTGAGTGACAGCATTCTGCTCTTATACAAGGAACATATCATCACACAAAGTAGTTTTGTTCAGTGCCAGTAACTACTGTGTTAGTGTGTGCTTTTTGAGACCAAAAAACAATGTTTGTTAACCCCTTCAGCGCGGCGCGGATTTCCGCGCCACGCTGAAGATTCCGTGCGCGGGCGGGGCCATGACGGAACGGTTCCGTCATAAGCACAGCCCAACCGACGTGCATGACGGAACCGTTCCGTCAAGCGCGTCGAAGGGGTTAAAATGGTGAGGGCCCAGCAGCTCCCACACCACTAATGTTTTACCAAAACAATGACAAAACAAGTCACACATTAGAAAAACTTAAAAGCTGATCACCAATTTCAGACCTACTGGCTTTGTCAATGCTTGTTTATTTGTGTTTCCCATAATCCTATTGAAACTGGTTACACTGATTTTCCATTATGAATATTTTTGGGAAATACTAGCATGCATCAACACATGTTATTAAATGATGCTGCAAAGACATGGTACCTGACATTTTACAGTAGTTTAGCAAAATGTTTTGATTCATTATTTTATGAACATTTTATTTTGAAAGCAAAGAATCATCAATCTTGTTTTCAACTTCTGCAAATATTTGCATAAAATTTAGCATTCTGGGAGCATTATATTACTAAACTTTGAAAATGTGTGTACAAATTCTTATACTGGAACCACTGTCAGTAGTGCAGTCAGCGCTTACAACATTTACTTAAAGCACTCACCCTAATAATAAAGGCTTTCAATTAATGAACCACAAATACAAGTTTGAACAGCATTAACATATGGACAAAAATATTACCTTAACTGCAGACAGTGCCCTTCCCTGATCCATAATGTAGTACTGCAAACTGGCAGCAAAAGGTTTTGTGGTGGAGGGGGTTGGGCCTACTTGTCCCAAGAACATAATACACATGAAAACTGGTTGCCCTTGACCCCAAACACTATGTCCTGGGCGTCAGGCTATAGGAATTCCACATCTCTGATTCTTAATACACCACGGAGCTCTTATTGTGTTCAGTACTCTTAAACTGGGGATAGCCAGGTCCTCTGCCCACTTGTCCCCGGGAGCTAACCATGTTCCTGGGTGAGGTCCACTACCCATTTTTCTCCCCTTGCCTTTTTTTAAGTTGGTCAATTAGTGACTGGTCACCCCTATCTATTTTCATGTTCTGGCAAGGTGACTTATCAGGTGTGTCTAATTCCACCGCCCTCTTCCTATGCCTGCCTGATATGGCCGCAAGAAGTCTGCTCAGACCCTCTGCTATCTTTGTTTCTGTCCTGCTCAGTAAAGTCTGTCTTTACCTTATTCCCTTTTCCTATTTTTACACCCATGTTAAATTGCTTGGTTAGCATATCTTTGAATAAAGCACACGCAACAGCTTTACCTAGTGGCCAAACATTGCATCATACTTGTTCATCAGCAGATGTAGGTAGATGTGTGCAGACATAACAATAAGATATATTCATTACTTCTGCCTAGAAATTTACCATTTGAACATATTTGTTCTCTGCATAATTTTCCCATTTTACTAGTTCTCCTGCCCCGCCATCTGTCCTCCTTCCCCAACCCCTTTGATATCTACTTGTTCACCTTGATAAAATATCTGTTTAGTTCATCATTATGTCAGGGCCAGGGCTAGGTATAGCAACGTGATCAGAATACACTATGAAGAGCGTTGTTATTATATAGGCGGGAATGGTGGTGCTTATTGCCACTAACACCCATGGCCATTTCCTTTCATTGTTCTGCAAAGATTGAGGCATTGTTCCAGGCATTTGTACGTGTGGCAAATTGGAAGAATCTTCTTCTGCACAGTCACGCTCCCCAGAAGTCCGCTGACGAGGGGTGTAGATCTGCAGTGGTGATACCTGTAAACAGAAAATGTTATCTGTTGGTACCTGTCTTCAAGTAATTCCAAAGGTTACCAGCACTCCTATTACTTAGGTATTTAATTTGAAGGAAACAAAGTTAAGGGGAATAAAATAATGTCTTGTAACAGCTTGTAGATTGAGGGGCTGCGTCTTGATGTTTCAGATGTCTTTTATCGATGGTTCGCTGGTGTCCGCTTGCACACTCTTCTGTCCTTTGCTGTGTACAGCACGCGCAACCCTTCAGGAGGAATTGGTGGTGCCCTTATCACTCTGTACTTTTAGTAGAATGCAGATTGTAATGCGGCTGTCCTTGTTGTGGCGCAGAGAGAGGCACTGGAGGCTCCTGTGGTGCCGGTGGTGTCACTGCTTTCTTGGTATGAGAGCCATGGATCCAGGATGTCAGGCATTCACACTTGACTGCTGTTGTCCAAAGGACCTGATATGGTCCCTTCCACGAGGTTGGAGACAGTGCCGTCAGGTGTGGGCCTTGATCCAAACCCAATCACCTGGCTGGAGGCCATGGGCTGCAGGTGTCTCTTTCTCAGGAAGGGCCTGCAGCACCGGACGATGAAGATAACGCAAAATCTCTGTTAGTCTTTTGCAGTATTGAAGAAACAGATCATCGGACACGGACAGAGGGACAATAGACATGGCCTGGAATATTAATTGGCTGTCCAAACACTATTTTTTTTGTGGGCTGAGCTTTGGCACTCTGTCATTGACAACAGAGAAAGTGGCAGTGCATCAATGCAGGCCAGTTCCAAGATGCACACATTTTCCCCATTTTATTTTTCAGCACCCTGTTCCTCCTCTCAACAGCGCCTGCTGCTGGTAGGTGATAGGCATGATGTAGTTTCTGGGTAGCTCCTAGCCCCTTACACAACCCCTCAATCACATGTGAGATGAACGCTGGTCCATTGTCAGAATTCAAAAGCATAGACACTTCAAAGTGTGGAATGAACTCTCAGGAGGCATTTGGCAACAGTCTGCATCACAGTTCTTGGATGGGTATGCCTCAGTCCATTTGCTGAACATGCACACGATGATCAACACGTACCTGTACTTGTGAGTGGGGGTATGTCTATAAAGACCATCTGCATGCGCTTGAAGGGTCCATGTGCGGGAGGAAAGTGTCCTGGGGTAGTTGAAGTACCTTTTCCAACATTAAATTGTGTGCAAACCGTGCATTGTTTACATAAGCGTTCAGCCTGTTGGCGAAAGTTAGCATTATACCAGCATTGGGAAAAGAGTTGGTTCATTCCATCACTTCCTACATGTCCATGGAAAAGTCGAGCCATGGGAGAAAGCATTGCCATTGGCAAACATATTTTTCCATTTGGACCCATCCACACTCCCTTTTCTGTTTGTGTACATCCTCCCCTTTTCCATTCTTCCTTCACTTCCACCCCAGCACTTTGCTGAATATTCTTTGGATCATAGTACATATCATCATCCTTTATCCTAGTATCATGTGGAGCAAATGCAATCTGAACCATTGCGCTCTCACAACCGGTTAGTGCTATTCTTTTTGCTTCGGTATCAATGAATACATTGCCCTATGATACATAGTCATTGGAAGAAGTGTGTGTGGCACATTTGACAACTGGAACTCTTTTTGGTAGCAACAGGGCTTGCAGTAGCTGGGCTATTAACGATGCGTGTTGTATTTGTTGGCCAGCTGAGGTGAGGAATCTCCTCATAACCCACAGCTGGCCAAAATCATGGGCCACCCCAAAGGCATATTGTCTGTCGGCGTTATTCCTTCAGCCAGCTCACATGCCCTTGTTAATGCAACAAGTTCTGTAGCTTGAGCGCTTTTGTAGGTGGTCAATCTTCCCCCTTGTACTGCTCGATTTTCCCGGCCCTATTGTGTTGATGGGTGATTAGGGTGACTTCAGTCTCTCTAACATTCAAGCCTAAGGGTTAGAGTAGTGAATGAAGTCTATTTTCTAGGCACTTCGACATGATCCTGTGTTCTTCCCCATAGATCAGGGCTTGCACACATATCCTAGGGGATAGATTCGTTAGTCTTAGGGATAGCCTGCCCTGTAGTGAGGGTATTTCATGGAGCCGTGCTGAATTCAGGCCTGGTAGGCCTCAAACGGGGGAGACTCCATCTTTCTTTCTGTTCCAGCAGCTTGAGATGCTTCTAGGTTAAAGGGGATGTTTTAGTTATGAGGTGTTATTCGCTTGGAGAGAACCGGTTCAGACCAGCCCTTATCGAAGGATTGTATTTTTCTTCATGCCGAAGACGCTACATCAGGCCGGCCGGCTGGGAAAGTGTCCTTGGCACGGGGAGGTACAAGAATTTGGTGGGCGGCAGGTTACGGGCTGGAATTTTCCATGAGAAAATGCACCTCTATATTAGTGAAAGTCTGAGGCAGATACTGGCACTTGCTTTTTAGTCCGTAGGCGGCACCTGGCCGTTAAGCAGTAAAGCTACTACTTATTCCAGGGAAGACAGATGACAAACTCGAAGGTGGAGAAAAAAACCGAGAGATAGATATTCTTCTAACAGAATAGCCAAAGAAAAGAGAGTAGCCGATGAGGAAGAGGTCCCAGTGACTCGGAGAAGGAGAAGGGAGTAGATCCGTGACTGCGGAGGTGTGACTTCCAGGCGAAGCCGAGGCACAGACGAGAAGGGAACCTAGATGACCATTGAGTGCAGGCTACATACGACCAAGGTGATGTCAACCCCTTTATTATTAGAGTGTACAACTTAATCTATCGCTTTTCTTTGCAGGTCATATGTAATATGTATTATGTTCGGTGAGCGTGTATGTAGTGACTAAATAAAGTATCCAGTTTGTAGTGAATCAACATGTACTGCGCGTTCTTGTATAAGAGGGTAGCCTATTCTTCTAGTCAGTTGTGACTTGATATGAACAGATGTTAATCCTGATCAGGTAAGTGGTAACTGAATAAGGGAGAAAGGAGCCCCTCGAACTGGGGAACAGGTTGTGCTCAACTAGCAGTCTTTGTGTGATCTGATACATAGTAACACTGGTTCCCTTGTTGTATGTCATGGTAATTATAGGATGAACTTGTGCTAAGGCTGCCGTCTGGGCAGGAAGTCCTGGGTCCATTTGGGACCGCGAGGCTAAGGCTGCCGTCTGGGCAGGAAGTCCTGGGTCCGTTTGGGACCGCGAGGCTGAGGCTGCCGTCTGGGTAGGAAGTCCTGGGTCCGTTTGGGACCGCGAGGCTGAGGCTGCCGTCTGGGTAGGAAGTCCTGGGTCCGTTTGGGACCGCGAGGCTAAGGCTGCCGTCTGGGCAGGAAGTCCTGGGTCCGTTTGGGACCGCGAGGCTGAGGCTGCCGTCTGGGCAGGAAGTCCTGGGTCCGTTTGGGACCGCGAGGCTGAGGCTGCCGTCTGGGTAGGAAGTCCTGGGTCCGTTTGGGACCGCGAGGCTAAGGCTGCCGTCTGGGCAGGAAATCCTGGGTCCGTTTGGGACCGCGAGGCTGAGGCTGCCGTCTGGGTAGGAAGTCCTGGGTCCGTTTGGGACCGCGAGGCTAAGGCTGCCGTCTGGGCAGGAAGTCCTGGGTCCGTTTGGGACCGCGAGGCCGCCACTTGTATTATAAGAGGTCTTGATATATATATATATATATATATATATATATATATATATATATATATATATATATATATATATATATATATATATATATATATATATATATATATATATATATATATATATATATATATATATATATATATATATATATATATATATTAGGAATTCCCTGTCCTTAGGTGGTATATATATATGTGGTTTCTTAGGTGAGGATAGGCCCTAGGGAGGGGGTAACGTTCTGGCTGGGTTAGAGAGGCTCTGTTGAGCGGGTTCTATCTGATCCGAAAACCCAAGCAGAACATTTGGCGTCACGAACCGTTTACGAAACCTGTGTGCGTTGTGATTGTCTTGTGTTTGCTTTCGGCGCGTGCGTGGTTTTGTTTGCATTTTATTTTTGTATACTTCTGTGTATAGTTTTTATTTTTTCTTCTTTCTTCTTTTTCTTCTTTTTTCTTTTCCGCGATGTTTTCTAGACGATCTAAATCTACTTTTAAGTTGCCCGTTGATATTCCCGGATGGGATTCAACGCCTTATGAAGGCTTGGCCCGTGAGTGGGCTGATTCTACTGGTTTGAGTGAGAATTGGAATTCTTCTTTGGAGCTGGCGGAGCCGGCTAATGTGATTACTTGTTTGCAGAAGGCACCCATATCGAAGGGTGAAGAGATTCCTATTTTGGGGCGCAGAGGTTGGATTGTTCTGTCTGCGTATCGGATTCTCCATGAGAGATTGTTGAAATTACAGATCTCTCTTAAAGATGTGGAAGCGCACTTTGTTGAGATTCAGAATTCCCATACTTTGTTGCGATGTCAAAATAAGTTGCTTGCTGATAAGCTGGAGACTTACCAAACTATTGCCGAAAGGGCGGCTGTGCGAATTGCTCGTTATAAATACAAGAACAGGCGCGGTCGGGTTTCGACGCGAAAGGTGCGTCTGGTCGTGGCGAAAGCCGGACTGGATTGGAATCCTGATGAATGGGATGGTAATATCTGGAATTCGAGTGATTCTTGTTCCTCAGGTGAGGAGTCTGCCAAGCGCGAGTCTTCTCGTTCCCGTCATGATTGTAAGTCTGCTTCTCGCACCTCTGCTGGTGCACCCCGTGATTGCGCTCGTTCTTCGGGTGGGATCGATACCTCTTACACTGATTATCCCTCTACGAGTACTGATCGGGCTCCTTGTGATGCTCGTCCCGCGGTCTCTGCGCATCCAGTTTTTCGTCGGAAGTTGCAGCAGTCTCCCGCTGCTCCGCAGGGTATTTCTTTGGACTCTTTAGAGGACTTTACGCAACAGGAAATTAGTGATATTTTGCAGCGATTTCGGCAGCGAGCTGGTGAGACCTTGCTCACATGGATGGTGCGCCTTTATGAACTGGGCGCTGCTGGTATTATGTTAGATATTGGCGATTGTTTGAAGTTTTGTTCCTTGAGTTCGGATTCTACTGTACAGGATCATTTTCGTAACTATAATGGTGGTGGTCAAATTTCTTTACTTCAATTGGCGACTGAGGGTTGTAATCAAAAGTATCCTACTGAGTCTGATTGGCCTGTGAATGACAAACCGTGGTAACTTTGCGCGACGCTGCACAACGTCTCAAAGAGGAGGTGATGAAAACGGCAATTTTTTTGGGTACTGCTGACAGGTTGCTTGATGGTTTGTTGACATCTTCTGTGCGGAATCGCATTATTCGGTCTTCCCCTGTTGCCTATAAGCAGGTCATGATGGCTTTATTGATTAATCAGACTGGTAATGTGTTATCTACGGTACTGGAGTCGGTACGCCAACTCGGTGAGTTAGGTGAGTGGTTTAAACCTGAACGTCAGTCCCGGCCTGACGCCCGTACTACGGGTGAAAATAAACTTACTAGGCGTGATATCTTTTCTGGTCTTCTAGCTGATGGTGTGCGTAGGGAGGACATTGACGGTGAGACTACCGCTCGTTTGTGGGAGTTGTTTCGCAAACGTGGTTTGGATCGGAAGGAGGGTGCCCGGCGTGTTCGGACCACTGAGTGTGATCGTGGTGGTTCTGACGGTAGCGCTGATGACGACCGCCGTGATCGCTCTGTTCGTCGTGATGATCGACGTTATGTACGTGATGTGTCCCCCCGTCGAGAGAGAGACAGGGAGAGAGAGGGGGAAAGAGAAAGGGGGAGAAATGATTATGTTTACAGCAGACGTAGAGATGATAGCGATCAATCCCCTGAGTTGAGGAGGAGAGAGGATCGTCACAGTTTGGTCGATCGTAACCTGCAGCACAATGCTGAAGACTCAAATCCGTTCCGTACGGGGAATGGATATGAACAGGAGGTACCGATACCTAAGAAACGTGAGAGTCTTTATCCTGATTTGTCCTGGTACACAGAATGCAGCAAGAATGACTAGGAAATAGGTCAAGCTCCGGTACACAGATGGGCTCACCGAGATAATAGACCCTATGTAGATATTGATATTTATTGGAGACATCGTAATATCCAAAGGGCCCGAGCATTGGTAGATACAGGAGCGGAGGCCACTCTTATTCATGGAAAATCAAAGAAGTTTACAGGTCAGCCTTTTACTATTACCGGATTAGGTGGAAAAGAAACCCCTGCAGTTCAAACTTTGCTTGAAATGAGAATAGGTAGAATCCCTAGAAAAGAATATTCTGTACTAGTGGTGCCACTCTTAGAATTCATAATTGGAATTGATATCTTGAAAGGAATGACGTTGCATCTAGACGATGGGTGTTACCAATTTGGAACCACGCATTATATATCGTCCAGACCTATACGGGTTGGTCGTTTAAGAATGCCTCCCATACAAGTTCCCCAGGCGACAAAAGTGGTTTGTCAAAAGCAGTATCGTATTCCAGGTGGCCATGAGGAGATTAGTACCACTATTCAGGAGTTGGTGGATGCAGGTGTTATAACCCCGGTTACTTCTGCTTGGAATAATCCTGTTTGGCCTGTACGTAAGAGTGATAATTCTTGGCGCATGACTGTTGATTATCGAGAATTGAACAAACACACGCCCTCTTTGACTGTTGCAGTGCCGGATGTTATTACCCTAATTGAAAGAATCCAAAAGCATCCAGGTACATGGTATGCGTCCATTGATATTGCTAATGCTTTCTTTTCTATTCCAATTGCCCCTGAGTGTCAGGAACAGTTCAGTTTTACGTGGAACGGGCGTCAGATGACGTTTAGGAGTCTTCCTCAGGGCTATGTGCATAGTCCCACAATATGTCACCGGCTGGTGGCAGAGCATTTGGCTGAGGTACCGGTTCATTCCCAAATTCAGATATGTCATTATATTGACGATGTTTTGATCCAAGGCGATACACAGGAGGAAGTTCAGACCCAATTGGACAGGATCATTGAGTGCCTGCGTGGGAAAGGTTGGGAAATCAACCCAGATAAATTGCAAGGTCCGTCCCAGTCTGTAAAATTTTTGGGTATTAATTGGCATGAAGGGCACCGTGAAGTGATCCCTCAGGTTAAACAGAAGATTCTTGATTTTGCAGTTCCGAGGAATAGGAAAGAAGCCCAGAGCTTCATTGGCCTGTTTGGTTTTTGGCGCCAGCATATTCCTCATTTGAGTCAAATATTGGCCCCCTTGTACCGGGTCACGCGTAAAAAGAATGCATTTGAATGGGGTAAACCACAGCAAGATGCGTTTAGTCGGGCAAAAGAAGCAATTCAACATGCTCTGGATTTATGGCCTGTACGTGATGGTGATGTGGATTTGAATGTGTCTGTACAGGGCCCTTATGCAAATTGGAGTTTGTGGCAGAAACAAGGCAGGAGTAGAGTACCGTTAGGTTTTTGGACCAAAAAGTTACCCGATGCTGGTGAGCGTTATACACCCTTTGAGAAACAGTTACTTGCATGTTATTGGGCTCTGGTGGATACCGAGCAATTAACTTTGGGACATGATATAGTTTTGCGCCCTGAAATTCCTATCATGCAGTGGGTTCTGAGTTCGCCGAAAACTCACCGAATTGGACATGCTCAAGAGGCGAGTGTGATTAAATGGAAATGGTATATACAAGATAGGGCACGTGTGGGCCCGAAAGGAGTTGCTTCTTTACATGAGCAGGTGGCGCGAGCGCCGTCGACTGAGACTGAGAGTGAATGTTCCGTACCTTTAGCACAGGAGTCTCCTGTCAAGTGGGGTAAGCCTTTTGATGATTTGTCCGCAGCGGACAGAAACCATGTTTGGTTCACGGATGGTTCAGCGAGGTTTATAGGAACGACACGGCACTGGAAGGCGGTGTCCTATAATCCGGTTACACAGAAATTGCTGAGCACAACTGGTGAAGGTAAAAGCAGCCAATTTGCCGAGCTGTATGCTGTTTATCAAGTTTTGAAACAAGAGTTACCTGGTACATGTCATATTTTCACTGATTCTTGGTCTACTGCCAATGGACTGGCTGTTTGGTTGCCGACTTGGCATTCCCATAATTGGAAGTTACATTCCAAGGAATTGTGGGGAAAAGAGTTATGGCAAGAGATTTGGGAGATGCTCCCACAGAGTACTGTTACAATCTTCCATGTGGATGCTCACACCCCGATAGATTCTCTTGACAAATTTTTTCATAACATTGCAGATGAGAAATCTAAAATTGCTGAGGCAGTGGTGGACAGGCAAGATTCTGACATTGCGGGATTGGCGAAATGGGCACACCAGAAGGCAGGACATTTTGGAGAGAAGGCCACTAGCAGGTGGGCTGCTGATCGAGGAATTTATATTCCCCTAGATTTAATTAAAAATGTTATCTTACACTGTCCCGTTTGTCAACATATCAGACAGCGTAAAGTGCCCCAAATTGTTAAAGGTCATTTACATCGCGGAAAACTGCCCGCTCAAATCTGGCAGATTGATTACATTGGTCCACTTCCTATGAGTAGGAATTGTCAATATGTTTGCACTATTGTTGATACATACAGTGGCCTGCTGGTAGCCCTTCCCTGTAAGCAAGCTACCCAATTGAATACCATTAAAACATTAGAATTGATTATGATGTATTATGGTGTGCCATTCCAAATTCAATCTGATAATGCATCCCATTTTCGTGGAAGATTGGTACAGGAATTCTGTGCGGAAAACAATATTGAATGGATATTCCATATACCCTACTATCCACAGGCCTCGGGCCTGGTGGAGAGATTGAATGGCCTGCTAAAGGACCAGCTGCGTAAGTTAACAAATGACAAGTATAAGAATTGGCGAGACTTTTTGCCTCAAGCGTTATTGATTTTGAATAACCGTCCTTTCCTAAATGCTGAATCCCCACTTATGCGTTTGTTTCCTCCGAATGTTGATGCTAAGCCCAATGAAATAAGAGAGACTGTGATGTACTGGGAAATTACTCCTGGAGCTTTGGCTCCATGTAGAGCAACCCCAGGGTCGGCAGGTTTAGACTTGCATGCCATGGATGACACCGTTTTAAAAAGTAAGGATCGGGTCATCATTGCTACTGGTGTTGGTATTCATATACCACCTGGGAATTTCGGATTAATCGCCCATAGATCGGGGCTGGCCGTAAAAGGCATTCAGGTGCTTGGAGGAATTATTGACAGTGATTATCAGGGAGAGATTAAGGTGCTCCTGCTGAATAGCAGTGAGGTTGACTTACTGATACACCGCACTGACCGAGTGGCTCAATTACTCATTATGCCTGTTTTCAGTGGTACATTAATGAAAGGCACTGCCCCAACTTTGCTAACTGTACGAGGCCAGAAAGGTTTTGGCTCTACGGATAACCCTGGAGCTAGGGTTTGGGTGCAGTCGCCTAAAAATCCCCCTGAACAAGCAGAGGTTATTGCCACTGGTCAGGACAATACCATTTTGGTTATGAGACCAGGGAAAGATAGCTGGGAGGCGGTCCCGGCTGACAAATGTTATTTACGAGAATGATTAATGCCTGTATTTGGTTCTCTTTCAGATCATTCTTTGGACTGTTGCTGCAGGATGTGTCGGTACTGGACTCCTTTTGGGATGGTACGACGAGAAAGGAGGGATCCCGTCAACCCGGGATGAACTGAGAACCCGAGTGTTGCGTTCCTTCGCTGCGTGGGATTCATCATCGAACTTTTGGACATCATTGGCCAAGAGGGTGACTGATGCCCCTCACTTCGACACCGATGAGATCTGTACACGATATTCTGGCGACCTGTCTGGTTGCTGTCCCTGCCTCGTTGGAAACCCTAATTCACATTTTTAATGTTTCAAAGGCTCGTCCCAATGTTCTCCTGGGTGATTTTGCTACCCATGTATATTGCCCTTTATGTACTGAACTGCCGAACGAGCCACCCCCCATCCAGTCCCAAATAGTTACCTATAATATCACACAAGGTGATTTATGCTTCTTTCTTACGTGTAATCCTAGTGCGATCTCTGAATGTCTACGCCTCAAACTAAAAGGCGCCACTTCATTTACCGCTCATGAACGGACTTTGTGCTTTCAAAGGACACCGACCACATGTGTTTCAGTTCAGAACAATATGACTTGCAATAGTTTGGTAGTTACCCCCAGTCATTATCGCACGATGTTACTACCTGCCGGATGGCTTTTCTCATGTGGTAATACTTCCTGGCCATATGTCCCTGCAAACATTTCCGGAGGCCCTTGTGCTATTACGAGACTCAGTTTGTTAATGTTTTCATCACATCCGAATGCCAACTCTCGTGTGATTCGAGATACTGTGATGTTACAGGAGGATTGTGACTCATCTTTGCATTTATATTCCAAGTCTGAATACCTTAGCCTAGCTATTTCAATTATTGGTGTTCCTGCTCTGGCAGTTTATAATGCCAAATCCATTGGGAAAATGGCCTGTTGGATGGTGAAATCCAATAATCATACTTCTACAGTCCTGTCCAACATGTTACTAGATGCCCAGGGTGAACGTAGGGCCATTTTGCAAAACAGAGCGGCCATTGATTATCTTTTGCTTAAACACGGACATGACTGCTCCGATTTCGAAGGTCTCTGTTGTTTTAACTTGTCCGATCATACACAATCCATTCGTGCACACATTGACAAGTTGCGTGATTTAACGGAAGAAGTTAGAAAACACGTTGACCAGGGCTGGTTTGACTGGCTCTTTAATTGGTTGCCTGACGTACACATGCTACGTCAAACATTAGGTGGTATTCTGATTGCTGTTGCTGTTTTGATTTCTATCTGTTGCTTTATTCAGTGTATTCCTTCACTGCTTCAATTCTGTACACTCGGTACTAGACATAGATCAGTTAGTTTTGTTTCATATTATTCTTCCACCGATGTTAGTTCTGTTTAATGAATGTATAATAGACTGAAGTCAAGGGTGAAATGTACTGCTCGATTTTCCCGGCCCTATTGTGTTGATGGGTGATTAGGGTGACTTCAGTCTCTCTAACATTCAAGCCTAAGGGTTAGAGTAGTGAATGAAGTCTATTTTCTAGGCACTTCGACATGATCCTGTGTTCTTCCCCATAGATCAGGGCTTGCACACATATCCTAGGGGATAGATTCGTTAGTCTTAGGGATAGCCTGCCCTGTAGTGAGGGTATTTCATGGAGCCGTGCTGAATTCAGGCCTGGTAGGCCTCAAACGGGGGAGACTCCATCTTTCTTTCTGTTCCAGCAGCTTGAGATGCTTCTAGGTTAAAGGGGATGTTTTAGTTATGAGGTGTTATTCGCTTGGAGAGAACCGGTTCAGACCAGCCCTTATCGAAGGATTGTATTTTTCTTCATGCCGAAGACGCTACATCAGGCCGGCCGGCTGGGAAAGTGTCCTTGGCACGGGGAGGTACAAGAATTTGGTGGGCGGCAGGTTACGGGCTGGAATTTTCTATGAGAAAATGCACCTCTATATTAGTGAAAGTCTGAGGCAGATACTGGCACTTGCTTTTTAGTCCGTAGGCGGCACCTGGCCGTTAAGCAGTAAAGCTACTACTTATTCCAGGGAAGACAGATGACAAACTCGAAGGTGGAGAAAAAAACCGAGAGATAGATATTCTTCTAACAGAATAGCCAAAGAAAAGAGAGTAGCCGATGAGGAAGAGGTCCCAGTGACTCGGAGAAGGAGAAGGGAGTAGATCCGTGACTGCGGAGGTGTGACTTCCAGGCGAAGCCGAGGCACAGACGAGAAGGGAACCTAGATGACCATTGAGTGCAGGCTACATACGACCAAGGTGATGTCAACCCCTTTATTATTAGAGTGTACAACTTAATCTATCGCTTTTCTTTGCAGGTCATATGTAATATGTATTATGTTCGGTGAGCGTGTATGTAGTGACTAAATAAAGTATCCAGTTTGTAGTGAATCAACATGTACTGCGCGTTCTTGTATAAGAGGGTAGCCTATTCTTCTAGTCAGTTGTGACTTGATATGAACAGATGTTAATCCTGATCAGGTAAGTGGTAACTGAATAAGGGAGAAAGGAGCCCCTCGAACTGGGGAACAGGTTGTGCTCAACTAGCAGTCTTTGTGTGATCTGATACATAGTAACACTGGTTCCCTTGTTGTATGTCATGGTAATTATAGGATGAACTTGTGCTAAGGCTGCCGTCTGGGCAGGAAGTCCTGGGTCCATTTGGGACCGCGAGGCTAAGGCTGCCGTCTGGGCAGGAAGTCCTGGGTCCGTTTGGGACCGCGAGGCTGAGGCTGCCGTCTGGGTAGGAAGTCCTGGGTCCGTTTGGGACCGCGAGGCTGAGGCTGCCGTCTGGGTAGGAAGTCCTGGGTCCGTTTGGGACCGCGAGGCTAAGGCTGCCGTCTGGGCAGGAAGTCCTGGGTCCGTTTGGGACCGCGAGGCTGAGGCTGCCGTCTGGGCAGGAAGTCCTGGGTCCGTTTGGGACCGCGAGGCTGAGGCTGCCGTCTGGGTAGAAAGTCCTGGGTCCGTTTGGGACCGCGAGGCTAAGGCTGCCGTCTGGGCAGGAAATCCTGGGTCCGTTTGGGACCGCGAGGCTGAGGCTGCCGTCTGGGTAGGAAGTCCTGGGTCCGTTTGGGACCGCGAGGCTAAGGCTGCCGTCTGGGCAGGAAGTCCTGGGTCCGTTTGGGACCGCGAGGCCGCCACTTGTATTATAAGAGGTCTTGATATATATATATATATATATATATATATATATATATATATATATATATATATATATATATATATATATATCTATAGTAGGAATTCCCTGTCCTTAGGTGGTATATATATATGTGGTTTCTTAGGTGAGGATAGGCCCTAGGGAGGGGGTAACGTTCTGGCTGGGTTAGAGAGGCTCTGTTGAGCGGGTTCTATCTGATCCGAAAACCCAAGCAGAACACCCCTTCTAACACATTTTTTGCCGTGCTCACTGGGTAAGAGGCTGTCAGTGAGCCTGTGTTCTCCCATATGCTTGAACCATCAAAAAACAGGTCTCCATCTGCCTGTGGGAAGGGTGTGTCTCTTGGATCAGGTCAAACCTTTGTGTATCTATCTGTGGCGAGCAAACAATCATGAAAGGCATCATCTGTTGTAGGGTCATCATTGTCATGCTCAGAGGGAAGCAAACAAGCAGGGTCCAAGTGGTGCACCTCATGATAATAATGTGGGGCGTTAAGTGTTAGTTCATATCTGGTGAGACGTGCTTTTGTCAGATGCTGAGTTTTTGTTGTTGTCAATAAGGTGTTGACCACATGTAGAACATGTAGGATCAGGGTGTGCGCCAGAACTATGTTCTCGGACTGTTCTACTGCCAGGGCTGCTGATGCAGGGCGGCAGTGCCATTGTAACAGCGTCTAGAGTAGCCCAGGGCTTAATTTGTAAAATATTAATTGCCAGGGCTCTGACTAGGGGGCCACTGCAGCTTGCACCACCCATTGCCCTTGTCATTGCTGCCAAAACAACTAGTAAGCATCTCTCTTTGGCATGTAAATGCGACTGTTCAGATTATTCCAGGTCCCCAAAGCTAAAGGAATTGCTGGTGCGGCAGGTAAAAGCAATTTTAATGTATATTGTATTCCAAACAACTGTTGTTCCGCTCATCGCTAAATTAGATGAGCAGCGCAACCTTGTGGTAGACTGTTATGGTGTTGACAAATAGGTGCCAGTGCCAAGACCGGGAAACCAATTAAGTGCCATGCTGAGCACCGGATAGCACTGGCTCAAATTAAGCACTGGGGTAGCTAAGTAGTAGGCCACTGGGCGGTATGAAGAGCTGTGCTTTTGTGCTAATACACACAATGAGCGGCCTCCCTTCTCATGGCAAAACGGGTGGAAATCTTTGTTGTAATCTGGGAAGCCCAGTGCTGGTGCTGTGCTCTAGGCATTCTTTAGTGGTACAAATGCTTTTTCGCTGTCTTGGGACCATGGCACTGTGTCATGCACTTCCTTGTGCGTGAGGGCTTGAAGTGGGTGTGCAATCAAAGAACGGTTTGGTGTCCACTACCTGCAATATCCTGCTACTCCTAAGAAAGCTTGTACCTCTTTCTGTGTGTGTGTGACCTTGGAAAATGTGTGATGTTGGTTACTCTGTCTGGTAGTAATTTTCTTGACCCTTCTGATAATTTGTATCCCAGGTATTTCGCTGTTGGTTGGCAGAACTGTAATTTCTTTGAGACCTTTAAACCTTTCTGTGCCAAGTGGCAGAGCAATGCCACGGTGTCCGCTGTATAGGCAGCCTGTGATGGTGATGTTAGAAGTAAGTTGTCAATGTACTGAACTAGGGTGGAAACCCCGGTAACTGTAGGGAGTCTAAATCTGTCTTTAAGGAGTTGGAAAAAATTGATGGACTCTAAAAAGCGCTGTGGGAGTCCTTTTCGCGTAAATCTTTTCTGCTGGAATCTGAATGCAAAAAGATACTGGGAATCGGGATGCAAAAAGAAAGCGGAACTGTGATCAGGTACCGTGAAATGTGTTGCTGTAGTTGGGATGCTTGACAATATTGTGCTGGGGTTTGGAACAACAGGGAATGATGGGGCTACTGTTTTGTTCAATTCTCTGAGGTTTTGTGTGAATCTGTACTCTGGGGCGCCATCCTGGCCCTTGGAGGCCTTTTTTCCCGGATTTATAGGTGTGTTGCATTGGCTGTATTGTATCATTCTTATTATGCCTTGGTGTCAGAGATCTTTATTCACTGGTGCAATGCCTTCTCCCCCTTCCTTGGCTATTTTGTATTGTGGTACCCATGGTAGTGGTGCCCCTATTATCTATTTTATCTGTAGTGGTGGGAAACCTAGCAGCCATCCCACCTCATTCTGTCCCGTTGCCCAGACACTGTCGGAGACTGATTTTTATAGTAGTGTTGGTATCCCTGATGCTGCGCATTTTATGAATGCATGTAACACTATTCCGTTTGCTCTACTTTCCAGAAACATCCCATCCGGTGAACAATGGATGGTGCACTGCAATTTGCATAGCAGATCCATGCCCAACAAATTTACAGATGCAAAAAGAACTATTGATGGACAGAATGCAGAACAATGTCATACATTCACCCCAGTACAACATTCACCCCAGTACAAATCTGGGCCTAAATCCATTGTTTTTTTGCTCACCATGCCATTCCAGTTTGACCCAGCCATATGCAAATCAGTCTTGACCCTGTGCCCAATGGGAACAGTCCAGCCCGAACTGCCAGGCCAACTCCGTCGCCTGGAAACGAGCATCCTAGGACCGGTTTCGGGGTTTCACCCCTCTTCAGCTAGGATAGCTTGAGTCCAGTGGCATGGAGAGCACGGTACTCAAGTCTGAGCATACCCGTCCCACTCGGGGTGACATGCAAAACGAACTATTGATGGACAAAATGCAGAACAGTGTCATACATTCACCCCAGTACAGAGATCTGGGCCTAAATCCATCGTTTTTTGCTCACCATGCCATTCCAGTTTGGACCCAGCCATATGCAAATCAGACTTGACCCTGTGCCCAATGGGAACAGTCCAGCCCGAACTGCCAGGCCAGGTCCTCCCTGGACTGGAAACAAGCATCCTAGGACCGGTTTCGGGGTTTCACCCCTCTTCAGCCAGCATAGCTTGAGTCTAGTGGCATCGAGAGCACGGGACTCACGTCTGAGCATACTCGTCGCACATATTTACAGGGCAACATTTGCTCAGGACGAACTGATGTTGAACTGTGAGGGGTCCTACGACCAATTTTAGTGGCTGTGTTAGATACTCATCTACTGGTTGTCCTGTCATGCCGACTGTCATTATCTGTGTACCCAAGAATGGTGCTTCAGGCACCTGGGATTCCTTGAGCATGCATCTTGTAGCCCCAGTATCAATCAGAAAAGGAACTGTTCTATTCAGTATGGTACCTTCCACATAAGGTCCTTCCTGATCTACCATTCTTGTGGGAGCTACTAGGCAGTCTCCCGTTCTCGGGCACCCCTAGTCGATACCAGGAGGTGGAAAACCAGCTGCTCCTCCATCTTCTGGGTACCATTGGTGTCTATCCCTCCTCGGGGTGGTGGAGGTGGTGGTGCGTATGGGGGGGCATTGTATCGTTATTGTGTGTGTGTGTTCCTCTCTGTCTTTTAACATCCTCACCAAATGTGTTTTGGGAGTAGGGTGGCGATGCATTTCCTGTACGGGCCTGCACCTGTTGTTTTTGGTGGAGCAAGGGACAGTTGGCTTTCCAGTGTCCTGTCTGATGACAATGGAAATACATTGTCCCAGGTGGAGGCCGAGAGGGGACACTATTATTTCCCCCCTCTCCCTCGTCCTCTATAGTTCCCCCTACCTCTTCCTCCTTCCAGTTCTCCTTTTATATAACTTTTCTTTTGCCACCATTCATTTTACCTTGTCTCTTTTTATTTTTCCTGTTTCCATGGCCTGTAAGTGTATTTAGTAATCTGTGCAGTACCTTTGTATATATTCTTTTATTCCAATCTACCTTGTCCTCAGGCCCCTTTTTTCAGGTACTGTACTACCTCTTTATATTTGTCCATTCTACTAAGTTTTTACAATCTTCCCACAAATCCTCTGGTACAATTATGTTTAACAGTACATCCACGTCTTTACAGAACAAATCTCCTAATGCTGCTATCCTATTTAACTCTGTGTACCATTTGTGTGTCTCTTCACGTAATTTGGGAAAATCTTTAGTAAATTATAGTAGAAGGGGTCCTTGACCATGGGACATGAATATATGCTAGGTGCTCTTTGTCATCCCTACTTGGGACTTCTCTCATAGGCATTAATTAATTCTTTGTTAATACAGGGCATGCAGTCATAGCCTCTAAGTTCTTTGCAACACCTAAAGTTCTTAGAGAAGTCTATAAATCCTTCCACTGGCGTAATTCGCTTATTGCGTATTCCAAGGTCGTGTTTATTGTTGAGTTGTCCCATGTTGGTAGATCTGAGTCTAAGAACCTAAAATTCGTCATATCCCATTCAACCACACCACTTGTTTCAGCGCCTTTGGTGTGCTGTACATACTCCTGGCGCACTTGGGGTAGCTCGTGCATTAATTTTGTATGTGCTATGGACAGCACGGCTTCCTGATAATCTCTATTATTGCTGCCTAGAAATTGTGACGTGTAGTTTTTGCTCTACTAATTCTCCTAGTAATCTTTGACATTTCTCAGTATCACTTTTCAAGAACCTTTTGCCTGGTGTTAATTTTAGTGGTGTCAAGGCAAGGTCCCTTATCGTGGAGGACGCAGAAGTGGGTCTGTGCCCCTGAGTGGCAATGGTATAGGCATTTTGTAAGGCTACAATGTCCTGCTTCGTCTGAGAAGCATATATGGTCATATCCCATATGAGTGGGTGCATCTGGGCTGTTTTTCATGCGGCATCAGCAGAGTGATCATCATATTCTTGGCACAACTCAGCGTTATTTAATTTAGAAGTGTTATTGTCTGTCCCTCACTCTGATCTGTTAATGTGTGGTATCTATTATTTAAGCCCTGTTCCCTTTTGCTCATTTCCGTTCTCAGTGCTTCCAGCGAGCGACCGTCTATAACATGATCTAGGTGTTCTTTGGAAACTTCCTCTTTTAATAGTTTCGCAGCCACATCGTGGCTGGATGTCTCCTACCAATGCTAAAGGGTATGCTTTGTCAAACCTCTGATATATTCAATAACCCTGTAAGATCTAGGGTGATAATACCAAGGGTAGACAAAGAATATAAAGCATCCCCTAATGACCCGCTATACAAGGTCAACTTCCGCTAGACTCTTTGGTGCTAGCAACTGCACACAAAAGAGCCAATTCTCAAAGACCTGGTGAAGCCCTTCCACTAGATAAGTAGAGTAAGAAAATAGATGCAGCTGGAAAGAGGGAAGCCGCACAATCCGCTAGTCACTGGTGTATCGCAAATTCCATCGATCTTGCATCTAGGTATGATAGAGCCCATTGGGACAAAACAAGGGACTCCTCCAATAACTCCCAGAAGAACACAAAAACCGAATAGTCTCTGAGGGCAAATTAATTTCCAACACAATTGTACGTTGTGCCATCGACGCTGTGGATACTGCAGCTAGGGAAATAAACCACAGTGTTTTACTACGCAGAGACGATTGGCTTTAGGTCTAAGAATTCAAACCCAGGGTACAGCAACATTTACTGGCCCTCTCAATTGATGAGGAACATTTGTTTGGCATTCAAGAAGACACATTATTAGAAAACAATCAAACAAGACAGTGAAACAACCAAGCCATGGGAGCGCTGCGGACACCCTCCCATCGTGGCTACTTTTATTTATAAAGTTGTATAAAGCGAGAATATGACCGAAAGGGATAGCAGAGCGCCTTACAAATGAGCAAGAACAATATGACAATATTACATATGTTCATGAGGGATGCAGAGAGTCACAACGGAAAGCTGATGGAGGAGGACCTATCCAGAGCAAAGCTGAAAGTCTAAATATAAGAACATAGATAGAAACTACAAACATGGTTGGGGGACACAGCATTATAATCAGGAACTTTGCGACTTCCTGCATTCGAAACGGCGAGCTGGGGAGGTAGTCCCAACAAGGCAAGGCCAATGAGTCAATATATATGGGTTTGGAAGTAAGTAAAAAGACCAGTGTGAAGAGGATGTATCAGAGCATAAGCCAGAGGCAGAGATCATAAATATCTAGTTCAGAAAGTATTCATCAGTAGTACTTTCACTTCTGTTTTGAAGGACTCGTTTGACGGACTGTCTGGCAGCGACTTCCAGATTCTCTGTGCAATACCTAAGAAGGCATGGTTATACATTTTTTCTATGACATTTTTGAAGTTTCAGCAATAGGGTGCTAGAACTCCTGGAGGATCTGCAACCACTAGCTAATTCCAGTGTTTTCGCAAGGTACAGAGGGTTGTTGAATTGTAGGTCTTTGTGGCTCATCCACGCATTTTTTTTATTGAATTCTGGCCTCAAATGGAAGCCAGTTCAGCAACTTCATATCAGGAGCGATGTGGTTGTTTCGTTTGGATGCTGTGATGAGCCTTGCAGCCGAGTTAAGAGAGGCCATGAGCGGCACCAGCTTGTAGCTAGGTAGACCACAAAGGGTTGCACTATCATAATCCATCCTAGAGATGACTAAAACTTGAACAGCGGAATATTAGCCATCGGGAGGAAGGAAGGGTTTTATTTTCCTTAGAATGCTCATTTAGAAGTTTGCTGCTTTGGTGGTAGAGCTGATGTGCTCCTGCATGTTCAACTTCTTATCTAGTAGTATTCCCAGTGTTCTCAAAGAATCTATGATGTTTGGTATGCAGTTTAGAGCTGTTGGTTATTTCATATATATTTGAATAATGAGAGATTGCTTGGGTGGGGAGATTAGGAGGAATTCTGTTTTGAAGGAGTTTAGCTTGAGATGGTTGACTGTCAGACAGTTTTGGGTTTTGTTTAGAGTTGTGTTGAGTGACCTGATATCATCAGCAGCAGAGGTTTTCAGGTAAGAGTTGTGTGTTGTCAGCAAACATGATAGACTGACTGACTGATAGTTGATATTAGATACTTTGGGAAATTCAGTCAGAGGCTCCATGAACTGTTTAAAAAATTTTTTTTTAACTGAGTTTTATATAGCACGAACTTGACCCAAAGGTATCGGGTATCAGAGTGCTTTACATGAGCACCAGTTGCATTTACATGAGGACACATTCATTTTTGTTAGGCACGGGGAGATTAAGTGATTTGCCCAGAATCACAGGATGTTGGCGCCCTTGCCGAGACTCGAACCTGGTTCCCCAGATTTCAGGTCGACCGTTGTAGCCGTTAGGCCGAGCGTGGAAGAGAGTGAAGAACCTTATTGTATTCCTGGTAAGAGCAGAGTGGAATTAAAAAGGGACGGATTAAGCTTAATTCTTTATGTTCTGTTGTGGAGAAATGAAGCAAACCTGTTTAACACTGACCCAGATAGACCCATCCTGCGTTCCAGCAAGTAAAGGAGGTTGTCAAATTTGACCGTATCAAAAGCTGATGAGAGGTCAGGGAGGGTTTGAAGGCAGGACTCATTCTGAGCCAGCATTTTTAACGCATCATCAACTATGTGGGTGAGGGCCGTTTCAATGCTCTGATCTTGATGGAAACCAGATTGGAAATGGTTTAGTAGCTGGAATTCATCAATGTGGTTACATAGCTGGACATGGACTCATTTCTTGAAGAGCTGCGCCAGAGTTGTGATATTAGTGATTGGATGGAAGTTCTTTGGGTCCTCGTGATCTGCAGTGGTTTTTCTTTTACGATGGGAGTAACCTGCCCTGACTTTAGGCAGTCCGAAATCACACCTTGTAGTAAGGAGGCATTTACTATCTTGGTCCGAAGTGAGAGTAAAGACATCTTTATCTCACTGAAGAATTTCCAAGGAAGAGGATCATTTAAGTGGTTTGAGGGTTTCAGCGCTGTAAGAATATTGAGTATGAAGATTTCATCAGAGGTTTTGAAATAGCGCCAGGAAGCGTTGTTTTTGGTGGTGTAAGCTAGTGGAAAAAGAGGCTGAAGTGGAGAAGGGTTGATAATGGGTGCGAATGTAATTTGGTTCATTGCTGCCTGGTGATCAGTTTCAATCCTATTTGTCTTTTCAAGGAAGGAGGCAAAATCTTTACAGTTTTGCTGCAAACTGAATACCATTGATGAAAAACTGGGATGAATAATGTATTGGAGTTTAATTAATTTGGACGGTTTTTGGGGTGATTTCTAGCTCTGTCTAATTGGAGTCTGAAGAAGTTCACTTTCGAACTTCTGATGTGTTTATTATAAATGCTCCTCTTAGTTCTCAAGAGCATAAGGTTTTCAAGGGACAGAGTGCATCTCCAAGATCGGCTAATCTTAGATTGCGGCTATCTATATTTAAGTGGTCTGGAGTCTATGATTGACATTCTTTTTTGTTGTAATGGGGCAATTGCATCAAGAATATTCAACATGGACTTGTTGCAATGATTAGTAAGGTCAGAGACCTTTGACATGTCAACAGTAGGAGGCAGGGTCATGTTGCTAAGGGATATAATTTCAGACCGGTTTGCATTACACATGGATATTTTCAAGAGTCCGGGTTTCTTAAGTTGATATCTTTTTTTAGTCCAAGATAAGATGCACAAGGAGATGTAGTGGTGTGCAGCCCAGTAACACAGGACTGTCAATTCAAGTTGAATGGAGTAGGGTTGAGAGATAATTAGGTCTAGGTTCGAACCCAAGATGTGGGTAGGGTGGTCACAGATTTGAATCAAGTTGACATCAGCTAGGAAGGTTTAGGGGTATTTGCTGTAGAGTCATCCAGGTCGTTCCAGTGTAGAATAAAGTCAATAAATTCAATTCAATTCAATAACACTTTATTCGGTTACAAAAATAACCATAAAAGTACATAAAAGAACATGTCAAGATTATTTAAAACATACAGTTACATTATCGATAAAATAGATGGACCGAATTAAAAAGACACTATTTCATTTCGTATTACATCATAATCGATTTCCTACACTTAAAAATATTTTTAAAAAAGGCTGTTACAGAGGCTATCACAAATTCTGTCTCTAGCTGTTGTAGGGCCATAAAAGCTGGGCGGCATTGCCTCATGCCAAATGATTTTAAAACAGGGGTAATCCATAGTTTCCTCTAAACTGAATAAAATTTACGAAAGAATGCCACATGTATGGTAGATTGTCCAGAGGTATCGTCACATGGGCACTTACACAGTTCTTTCGACCAGTCATTTTCATCAGGGAAGCTTATTGATCTATGCAAAATACCCAGACGAAATCGCATCAATAAAAATGTATCATAATCACATGTTATCAGGTCTAGGTACGGTTGCAATGTAAAAGTAGTTAATATGAGGTTATGTGCCTGCACCGTTGTTTTACTCATTTCCACACATAAACTCTGTTCACTCAAAAAACTTAAACATTCTTTTTTAAGATCTTTCCTTGTTATCCTGTGCATGGAGAGGGGTTCATCATAAAAATCTTGGTGGCCCAGGTTATATAAAAACGATTTGACATAATGCAACCATCTGACTTGTTTCACTCCATCCAGACCCATACAATCTGTAAGAATCAGACGATTGAACTTCATTTCCTCTATTGTCCATACCCTATGCCATAACAGGACCGGTTGGATCTTTATAATATCTTCCAGATATAGCAGCCCTAGTTCTGCGTGGCATATGAAAGAGGAAGTACTGTTTGGGACCATTAATAAAAACCTCAAAAAAATGTTTTCAGCTACCTGGATGGAGTTAACATCCGCATGCCCCCATATACCAGCTCCATATGAAGCTACGGTGACACATTTCGCTTTATATATATTTAGTAGGTCCACCGTCGGGCGTCTCCCCAATTTCCTACTGAAATTAGATAGGGCAGTCAAGGTCCTTATGAACAATAATCTTCTTATTTTAACTGCCTCCACCCATGATCCTGTGCGTTCAAATAAAATTCCAAGATAGGAAAAAGTCTTGGTGCTTTCAATCCGCTATTTATCAATAAAAATTGTCCTCGGCTTTATACATCCCATCCCACAGTTCATTATAAATGTTTTAGATGAATTAATAGTCAGGCCCTTCTCTGTCATAAAATTTACAAAGCTATTTACAACCCTTTGAAGTCCCTGTGATGTGCGGGCCATAAGAACTGCGTCGTCCGCATATAGTAATGCAGGGATAGGTCGTTTATCAGCTTCTGGTAAATCCCTGCATTCCTGTACTAAAACCCTATCTAAACTGTTTATGTACAATGTAAAAAGGAATGGTGCAAGAACACAGCCTTTTCTCACACCACGCCTCACTTTAAAGTGTCTAGTGCATTCCCCCCTGCCCCAAAACAAACCCGCGCCTTTGCCCCTTGGTATAGCTGCCTTAAATAAGAAATCAAACCTACTTCCATGCCCATCTCCTCTAAAATAAGCCACAATTTGTTATGGATCACACAGTCAAACGCCGATGATAAATCGACGAATGCCATGTATAAAGGTCCTTTTTTGGCTTTAATGTACTTATTCATTAAAATATTAAGGCCCTGCTCAATTGTGCCTAACTTCTTACAAAAACCATATTGCAGATCACTTATCACTGCCTGTTCCTCCGCCCAGTCTTGTAATCTATTCAATATTACTCGGCCCACAATTTTCACAGTTGGATCCAGCAAGGATATTGGTCGGTAACAAACCGGGTCAGCCCTGTCACCTTTTTTAAAAATAGGTACCAAAATGGACTCATACCATGTAGATAAAAAACCTGCGGAGCCACAGGCATTAAAAACCTGTGTCAGCAGTGGGGTCCATAAATCCATATTAAATTTGAAGATATCAACCGGGACACCGTCCGGGCCAACGGCCTTTCCCCCCAGGCTTTTAGCAATGGCCAGATTTACTTCACTGAGGTCAAAATGCAATTGTGCCCCATAGACCTCTGGGGGTTTTTCTTGGCCTCCCTCATTTTCAACAATAATTTGGGGTCCTAATTGAGGATCATTATATAAAACAGAGAAATGCTCTATGCACGCCTGCTCCGTTATTGCAACCTCTAAAGTGGCTATATCTCTTACAATCAAAAAAGGGGCATTAGCGGCCTTTCAGAAGGCGCTAGAGTCTCTGCAGACAGAGGCTTCGCGTAGAGCCAGCCATGCCTCGGCTTTTAATACATTTCTTCTTTCTTTTAAGGCACGATTATACTCTTTGCGAGCTTGTCTGATCCTATCCTTATTTTTGTCTTCCATATGCAGGGCATTTTTAAGATTCCTATAGGCCCTTGTACAATTAGAGTCAAACCACCCTTCTTTCTTCTGGTTACCATTCCTATTATTGATTTTACCAGTAAGAACCTCCTTGATATGGTCTGTAATAGCAATAAAACCATTAATGATTTCATTGCTTGTAGAGTTCTCATCCAGACAGACCATAATCTTGTCATTGCATTTCGTTATGACCCTATTCGTTACTTCATTTGGATCTATTTTATCCCATCTTAAAGCATATCCATTTTGCCTGGAAAGAAAGATATCTCCCAATATGGGACTAGGGCTTTTAGGTCTCATTTCCTCTTTTCTAAATAATAGGATACCCACACTCTGAGGAAAATGTTCGCTTATAGCGATCTTATGAGTATGGAAACTAGTAATTCTTGAGCAGTGCCTGTTAGAGACCAAAATAAAATCTGTTGTGGAAAAAATTCCACGGCCGTTAAAAGTTGGGCCAAAAATAACAGGAGGAGAACATAGGATATTAGCAAAACCTAGATCGAATTGGGACGCTATGTCATTTAGACTTTCACCATTTACATTTACATTTACATTTACATTTACATTTCACCATACCTTGAATGGGGGAAATGGGGGAGGATCAATTCCATATCGTATGCCATGCCACAATTCCCGGTTTCTGAATGGTGACATAACCCAGAATTAAAATCCCCTCCCCAGACAACCAATAAATCCCTACTTACAGATTCCTGTATCTTTTGGAGATGACAATATATGGCTTTAATAATCCTCTCTATTTGATCATGAGGAGCGTTGTTATAGTAATTCACTAGTATTACTGTACAAGTTTTATCCACAGGTAAACTAATGATATGATAGAAAGAATCCTCCGCTACCATCTGAATGTTACCGAAATTTATCAGGTTCGAAACATAAGTACATAGACCCCCTTTAGCTCTTCCATGCAATGAGGGTATTGCTGCCGTGTGTAAGGTTTTGTAGCCATTTATATGTATAGGCTCCACTGCCCATGTTTCCTGTAGGCTGATAAGAACAAACATCTGCACAAAATTATTCCATACCATATTCCTCGGCTTTGATTTTAAACCGGCTACATTCCAAAACATGAAGTTACAGTTACCAGTGCCAATATTATTTTCATTATTATCTAAGCTATCCCCACTATTAGATATCAAATGTCTATCCTCCTGCATAGGGCATAGTAATGGGGCTGCCTCACCTATGGAGAGAGATGAGGTTGCTATTTTAGCATAGGCAACTGGGGAGACCATTTCATCAGAAGTATGTGTCGAAATTGAATTCGGTAAATCCCTTTGCCTCATGTAATCATATAAGCCAAGTATCTCCCTTCCCCCAATAATATTCTCCTCAGTATGGATCCTAAATTTATTATTCCTACTGCATGTATCAAGAGCTGCTATACCTATGCTTTTTTCATACTCGCTATTCCCAGAATTAAGTCTATTTATACTAATACCAGGTCCCTTCAGTCAGTCTATTTCTTCCAAATTTGCTAGTGCATTAAAGCGATTATATGTAGATACGCCAGCCCTTAAATTCTGTGTTACCAGTGGGATTTCCCTGTTTTGACTGTTATGACCATAGTAGCTGGGTTTATAAAAAAATCCCAGCGGAACAATATTGATATATTGTGCTGAAATCAAACTACTTCCAGCCCTGTTTAGGATCATGTCAATTAGTTGTGGTGTTTTAAAATTTAGTATGACACAATCACCAGCCAGATCCTTGATCCCTCTACCCACCCACCTCACCCTTCTTGCCATTTTAAACTCTTGAAAGAGTCTATCAGTTAGCCCTGTCCTGTTCCCCAACCAGGATAACGATTTGTTTCTCAGGCTCTCACAGGTTTCAATCGTTCCCTGTTGCAATCTGGGGACATTAGCTAGTACTACTGTGTACGGGGTTGACGCTGGGGGTAGATCTATATGTGTGGTCAAGTTCTCACATAACGTGTCGGCCAGAGTTCTCCTTTTTTCCATCTCCATAGGCCCCTCCTCTTGGTTACTTATAGTCCTATTCTGGGCAGGTGACTTATGATGAATCCTAGTACCATTTTCACAGACTGGCGGATGTTCGCTCAGGATAGCAGTGTTTGACAGAGTGAGAGGGTTGGTGTTTGTTCGACTGGTGTTCTGGGCATCCTTAGATTCAGGTAGAAACTCACATTTGTTATAGCATTTTGACAATACTTTTTCCATTGCCCCCACCCTTCCAATTAAGTTATTTAGAGATTCCCTTAGGAAGCCGTCTAGGGCATCGAATTTATTTTTCAGCTCTAATACTTCATTCTGCATTTGGTCACCATAACTAACTATCACCTTCTCCCCCCCATTTTGTTTATTCACTGCAGAAACCTTGCCCTTTTTTGGTGCCCTTGTTTTACACACGCATTTCCCATACTCTTTATACCAGTTTCCTTACTCTGTTTAGGTGCAAAATCAGGATTTCTGGGGCGTTTTGAGGGTGGTTGAGGATCACTGTCGGGATCACTATCAATGGTATGATCAGAAACGTTCACTACACAACCATTGTTTTTATCAATCCCATTGTGCATATCCACCAATGGGTCCACCGATGGGTCAGTTTTCCCTTTATCATTAACCGGTAGAACAAGACCCTCATCGATACCATTTTTATCTGGTTTCATTGCCTCCTCTACCGTTAAGATTGGTTTTTCTATTGCGCCCATGGCACCTGTCAAATAATTCAGTAATGACAAGCAGGGCCCTCCCCCCTCTTTGCTCTGTTTTTTCTTATGTGCAGTAGTAGATGTTTTCCTCTTCCCCATGATTACTCAGATTTGTGTTCCCTTTAACGTATCTATAGGCCAATATAGTTCAGTGTAATTCAGTATAAACCCCTTACTTACAGATTACTGAGGTCAAACACAAAATCTCACGGACAGCACTGAGCAATATCTCTATAATGACCGTGAATCTAATAATTAAATCCTGAGTCAAAGATATAGACCTTCTGGAACGTCAAAGTGTAATAATGTCCTTACACTTTCACAAGTCAAAGTAGGGACACATTACCTTAGAGCAGGCAAATCATAATGCACAGCCAAGCGTCATGGCCCTGCCCGGCCTCCTCCGGTCGATGACGGGCAAGGACGGGCCCGCCTTGGCCCGGGCTTCGCCCGGGCGCGTCCCGCGCGCGTCTCGCGCTGCGTTGTTGAATGGCGCTTTTCAGCGCTAAGGCAGTGATGGCTCCTCCCTCCTGGGAGCAAAGGACTCTGGTTCTGGTAGTCCCCCGGCCGCAACAGACAGGCAGCAGGCAACAGCGCGTCCCGCGCTGCGTTGTTGAATGGCGCTTTTCAGCGCTAAGGCAGTGATGGCTCCTCCCTCCTGGGAGCAAAGGACTCTGGTTCTGGTAGTCCCCCGGCCGCAACAGACAGGCAGCAGGCAACAGCGCGTCTCTGAGGAAGATCTTGGAAAAATGTTGTCCAATGTTGGATTTGTTAGACCAAAGAGACGCATGATTCATATTTTACAATAAGGACTTGAACGTGAGACGTGCAACTTGACGAGAAGGGTGGGGAGGAGCCTGTGCGAGTGAGCCGAGCCGGGGCAGCTCAGTTCTCCTGTCCGTTTCCCCCTCTCTTTGATTTATTAAACTTCGCAGGCCCTGGCCAAATTGGATTGTTATAATCCCGCACTCCAGCATCACCATAAAACTGCAATCATAATTTTGCCAACGTGTGAGTGCGGGAATAGGGGTAAGAGCGGACATGTGCGGCCGCCTGTAGTTGGCATCTGCAGAGTGCAGCTGCAGGTGGCCCCGCGGAGGTGGTCCGACCAGGCACGGGTGTAGCCTGTCGTGGCATCCTGCACCCCACTTGTCCACAAACCTAGCAATCGGGGTAGAATATTTTGCAACTCGCAGCAGCAATTCCTTCTACCTTCCTCCAGCCAATCAAGCTATCCGCAGGAACCAACAGGACCTAACTCGGACTGCTCAATTACATCTGACATCATACGTTGCCTGTGGAGAGAGTTGCTGTTTGTTGTTGCAGGGCCGCGTGCCTGGGCGGTTTCTGCTGCTCCGGCTGGAGAGCCGAGGGTCTGGTATCCGGTCTGCCTGCCCTGATTGGGGCTCAACCCTGGAAGACTAAGGGCAGCCGTGGAGGAGGCGGGAGCTGCGAGCTAGTGCCGGGTGCCAAAGAGCTGAGGAGCACACACCGGAGGGGTTGGTGAGACGAGCCGCAGGGAGGACGTAAGGAGGAGGGGCTCCGGAGGAGCCACTCCTGCTTTGGCTCCGTGCCACAGGCTTTCTACATCCGTATCCCCGCATCTCTCCACAGCGCCTGTAAGTAACTAGCACTGGTGGAATCCGGTGCAGGCCCAGTGTCTCGGCCGCAGGCAGGGGGGCAACAGTGAAGGGTTGCCCCCGTTTGCGATCTTGGTCTGTTGGAGGGCCAATCTAGGGCATACCGCCCAGAGAGTGCTGCTGCCATCGGATGGCGGCTGCTGAGAGCGTGCGTCAGTTGGTCGCGGAGGAGGCCCGGTTAGTTCCGGGTGCGGCCTGCATCCTTCTGTACGGCCCCACTCGTGGTGGTCCCGAACACTGTTGCTGTCATCAGCCAGTCTTTGCTGTCCCTCCCGAATTTAGCCATCCCCCCTAAATCTCTTCATCCGTAAACCCTCTGTAGGGGCCAGGAGACTGACCCCTCCCCCCCCCGACTGTTGAAGCTTGACAAGGCCAGGGCTAGGAGGGGAGCAGGGTTAATCAGCACCAAAGCTTGGGCCCCTCGCCTGATTCATTTAAGGAGGCCCAGGTCGGTGACTTTAGGGCGCTAAGACACAGGTCTTGTGTCCCAGGATTCAGGACATGCATTGCTAGGCCACAGGAGGCTGGAGGTAAGAGAATTACCAAGACAGAGTTATGACTGCAAACAAATTGCTCTCAGGAAAATTGATTTATATAAGAGGTTGTATAAAAACCAAAGCTAATCCTTTAAGGAATAATTCAATACAGATAAATGCCCTGATAGGATTTTACACAATTTTTACCTTCTTCCTAAAAAAAGAGACCAGTCTAAATAAAGCGGTGATGATGGAGTTTAAGCCGGACTCTCTTCCTGGAGAGGCTGAAGCGGAACCTGAAAAATCGCTTTTAGCAAAATCTAACAACCTTTTACCCGGACTCAGAGCGACTCGGTCCGGGGATGATTTAACTTCTGAACTTTGAGTGGAAGATTCTCTGCTGGCAAATCTTACTGTCCACTCTCTTGGAAACAGTCACTCATTCCGAAGATGGAATTTGCCCCGAACCTAAAGTGGGAGGCCCTTCGATGGAAGATTTTACTCTCCGAGACATTAACGTTAATTTGAATCCTGTCCCAAGTGTCCCTCGGTCGCCTAAGCCTCACACTTCTGATAATTGTCCTCTCCCAAACACACAGGACTTCCCCCTGGGTCCATTCCATTAAAATGCAGCTGTTTAGTCGCACACCCAAATTAACATGCTTATTAAACTCAAGGGCGTCTTCACTCCTGGCTTGTCCTTGAGTTTTCATCTACTAAATAATGATCCAGAGGAAAAAAATGATGTCTAAATCTTTGCTTTGTCTGGAAAGAGTTCTGTCGTCTATTTTAGCCCTAATGGAGAAATCTTGAAGTAATTCTGATTATATCTTGGATTCACGTCTGTCTTTGACCAAATTTATAAAACCAAAGACCCCTGGTTGGTAAAGCCAGCCTATCCCCCTCTCATAAGTCTTAACTCCTGTAAGGGGATTATTTATTTATCTCCTTTGGAGCATAACTCCAATCAGTCCAAATCTACCCAAACATGTTCTGTTTTCTATTCGAATTGTCGGGACTTTGGCACTCAGGCTGGCATGCCTTTTTGTAGTAGAAAACATAAAGGCAAAGATAATGCAGACATATTTGATGAAATACAACCCCCCTCGCTACAGCAGTTCTTTGAATCTGAGGAACATTTTCCTACACCTTTCAGCACTCGGAGAAGGAAAAAATACACAACTAAAAGTTTTCCCCATTTTCTTAAAAAGAGGGGCTAAAAAACTGAACATTCTATAACTGAAGAATCAAAAGCTGAATATTCTACATCAGAGGAAAAGGAAATCAAAAGTAAAAGTAAATTTGTCTGCAGAAAAAAGGGTAAAACTTCGAAGGATGAATAAAAAAAGAGCAAAATGACTACGCTTTGACCCTAATTTAATTCTAAATTTGTCTCTGAATCCTGACTCGGATGTTACAAAGAGGTAAGAAGGACAAACTGAAATATCTCAAGGGGACCATGATCAACATTATTGAATTCCAGAGCCCCAATCCCGACTTCACAAGAAGCTACTACACCAGATTTAAGCTCTACATCGGTGGCACAGTGTAACCTGAATCCTAATGCTGCACTATTTGCCTCCTCTTTAGGCAGTAATGTTACCTATAATCCAATTGGAACATGCCGGAGGTAGTCCATCAAGGCAGTCACTTATCTTCTGTACCTTTTTCAGTTGATTATTCTTTTATTTTTGATCATGAGCTGTATATGAATAGATCTTTTCTGTTGAGCTGTTTTGCTGAAATTCCTGACCTCAATATGATCCAGAGTAGTGATCTCGCACTGGTTCGAGTTCAAAAACATAGCAATTATGGGGGACCTGGAGTAAAGTTTGGTGCTGGTGATTTCCTATTGAACAATGTCAAATAGTCATAAATTACGATGCTGTAGTATCGATGTTCTTGTACCCAAAGAAGAGATAGCCTCAAAATAATCGGCTGACTTCCGCCCATTCAGATCTCTCTCCATGGGACTTGTCTCATCTGGAGAGAGAGAGATAGTATATTGCAGGTCTCCCTCGGCAAGGGGGAAGGAGAGTTTCCCTCCTTGCGGAGAAAAAGAATAATCAAGCACTATCTGTAGATGAGGAAGATAAAAATTGGAGTTGGGTAGAAGGGGCTCTTAACACACACAGATCTTTGGGTTAAAGACATGGGAACTCTTCCTAGCAAGGGTCTTAAATTGATCTCTTGGAACACAGCCGGCTTAAGCACGAATAAAAACAAATTGTTATTTTTGAAAGAACAGAATGCTGACATAATTTGCATACAAGAGTCTTGGATCTTAAAGAACTGGTCCATTGAAGTTTATTTTGTGCTGAACCATCCTGCATTTCCAGTGAACAGAGGACACGCAAAAGAAGGCATTGCTATATTGCTCAGAACAAGTTTTAGATGGATATATAAAGTAATCCCCCCCCGCCTCTAACTTAATTCAGGCGATTAAGCTAGATCTTAAGGAAGAACATAACTTAGATTACCTGCTGATTGTAAACGCGTATATAGACCTCCTGACCCATTTAATACTCATTTATTACAAGACCTTTTATCTTATTTTATCTCCACTATTATGGAAAGTGAAGATTGTGACATTTAATGCTGGTTAGTGATCTGAACGCTAAAGTTTCTACCCACAGTATAAGGTTAAACATTCCCCTTGCTCCGTTTCTGAATAATAGTCTGAGTAATAGAAGAGGCACACTAATACTTGAAGGCCTGAGAAACTTAGACCTAGTAATTGCTAATGGGAGGTTAGGAAATGATATACCAGCAAACAATACACATAAGGCGCCTTCTGTGGGAACTATTATCGATTAATTAATTGTTTCAGCAGATATTTTTAGTAAGCTCTTGTTAGATTTGGGGGTCTCAAGTTGGCACAGGTATGCACTTGTGACAAATAGGGACCATTGCCTCTAGTCAGGGTAAGGGGGTACACTCCAAAAATAACCCCTGCTCACCCCCTTGGTAGCTTGGCACGAGCAGACAGGCTTATCTCAGAGGCAGTGTGTAAAGCATTTGTGACCACATACAATAATCCAGTGACAACACTACAAATGGACACCACACAGGTTTTATATAAAAAATACGTATTCTTTATATAGATTTACCACAAGACCATAAACGACAAAAATACACAATACTATTACTTTAAGATGGTAGTTTTTAGCTTAGTTCAGTTCAGTTCTTAAGATGCGACACTTTGCGTTAATGTACCTTACGATGCTTCGCGCTTCCACAACAAGTAATGTCGCAGCGATGGAAATGCGGCAAAGTTCTGGTGCTAAGAAATAAAGACGTGAAGATCTTCCAGATGCGGCACGCTTCTCCGGGGATGCAAGAAGTTCTCGGTTCGATGCGTGGACTGCAGCGGCGACACCCTTGTTCAGAAGTGCGATGGCAACAGCTTCAACTGCGACACTCTTCTCCCACGATGCGTGAAGCTTCCGCACGATGCGACAACTACAGCGGCGACATCCTTGTTCAGAAATGCGACGGCAGCAGCTCCGACGGCGGCACGCTTCTCGGGGATGCGAGGTGCTTTCTCCGATGCGGTGCAATGCGACAGTACCAGTGGCGACACCCTTGTTCAGAAGTGCGACGGCAGCAACAGCGACGGCGACACGCTTCTTCCTCGTTGCGAGACCCTTCTCTCGATGCGGTGCAGTGCGACCACTCCAGCAGCGACACCCTTGTTCAGAAGTGCGACGGCAGGCAACAGCGACACACTTCCTCTTCGTTGCGAGACGCTTCTCTCGATGCGGTGCAGTGCGACAACTCCAGCGGCGACACCCTTGTTCAGAAGTGCGACGGCAGCAGCGACGGCGACACGCTTTGGCTTTGTTGAGTCGCGCTTCCAGCTCCTTGCGACACGCAGTCCCTCAGAAGGCCCAAAATAGCAGCAGGCACTTCCAAATAACTCTGGGGAGCTGGGGGTTGAAGTCTGTTTTCCCTGAGACTTCAGCAGGAGGCAAGCTCTGTTCCAAGCCCTTGGAGATCCTTACAAGTTGAAATAAGCACACAAAGTCTCTTCTCCTTCCTTTGGCAGTCAGGCAAACCACTGCAGGCCAATCCCCCAAGCAGCACTTCAGCTTAGGGATTGTCTCTCCTCAGTTTCTTCAGGTTCCGCTCCTCAGTAAAGGTTTCTTCTTGTTCCAAAAGTGATCTAAATTCTAGGGATCAGGGTCCCACTACTTGTACCCCAAAACCCTTTGTTCTCTGAGGGGAGAGGGCCTTTGCCCAGTCCAAACCAGTTCCTGAGCACTCTGTTTACCAGACTTCTTTCCTTTCACAGTGTAGGGCAGAAACATCAGATGCCCCACATGAGGTGGAGCCAGCATTGTGGAGGGAAAGCCCAGCCCTGGAGCACTTTGTTGACATGATTCCTTCTCTCCTTTCACAGTGCAGGGCAGAGACATCAGACGCACCACAGAGGGTGGAGCCAGCACTGTGGAGGGAAAGCACAGCCCTATTCAGGTCCCAGGTGCAACTCCTCCCACTCATCTACAAGGAGATCTCTCTATTCAGCCCTGTGCTGACTCACCCTGTCTCCGGGAATTTCCCAGCCCTGTCACTCAAACTCCAGACAGGGAATACACAGCCTAGCAGAGGCAGGTTTGAATGGTTAGGCAAGAAAATACCTACTTTTCTAAAAGTGGTATTTTCAAACACAGAATGTTAAAACCACCTTCACTAAAAGATGCATTTTATCATTCTGTGTTCAGGCATACTAAACTCGAATTTCTACCATCTTCTCTGAGTCAGTTAAGATTATAAACATTTAATAATCTAACAGCCCATTCTGGCCTATGGAGAACAGGTAGCCTTGCAATAGTGAAAAACAAAAAAGGCTGTAATTCACTATTAGGCCATGCCACACACTTCAGGGCATGTCCTACCTTATACTTACAATGCACCCTGCCCATGGGCCTACCATAGGGGTGTCTGATATGAAGAAAAGGGAAGGTTTAGGGACTGGCAAGTGGGTGCACTTGCCCAGTCAGCATGACAGTACCAGACTGCATGCAGGCTCTGCAATGGCAGACCTTAGACGAATTTTACAAGGCTGCTTCTGTGGGTGGCACAACCAGTGCTGCAAGCCCACCAGCAGCATTTGAATTTACAAGCCCTGGCCACACTCAGTGCCCTGTACTAGGGTCGTCTGACAAGTAAACCAAATCAGTCAATCATGGAATCACTAATCAATACATTCAATTTACAATAGGGACAGCATATGCACTTTAGCACTGATCAGCAGTGGTTTTGTGCCCAGAGTCATAAAACAGCCAACAACAGGTCAGAAAAAATACAGAAGGAAGGCAAAAAGTTTCAGGGATGACCCTGCAAAAAGGGCCAATTCCAACAGCTCCTAAGTATGGAAGTCATGGGAAATGCGTTTAGTGATCACATGGTGATCTGCTCTAAATTTGAGATGACCTGTGCCAAGAGGAAAAGACAGAGGAAAAAACGCACTCTAAGGCAAAAAAAGGCAGGTCATGAATGGGTACAGTTAAAAGAGGCGTCTTCAATAAGTAACTCTAAATGGTATTGGGAAATAATCGCGGATTGTTGCGGCACAAGAGTAAAATCCCTCCCAATTCCTATAAAAGAAGAATGGAAATTGCATCTGGTAGAACTCTGCTCTGCAAATCTTCTTCTGCCTCCATTTTATCCTATCCCCCTAAAATCCTTGAATCCAGCTATGCTCCCTCAAAAGGGTGAAGTTGTAGGACTTATTAAAAAAATGAGAGCTTCGGGGACAATGAAATCTCTAGATTTCAAAATTGGGAGAGTGATTAAGGGTATTAGAGGCTCTGTACGATTTTGGATGGAACTACCGTTATCCTTAATGGGGCCGAATTGCACTAGGGAAAATGATCATCCTACCACGATGCCTATACACACTGCAACACTCCATATGTATGATACCATGACATTTCTTTAAAATACTAGCTTCCATAGTGACAGACTTATGGTGCACTAGACGGAGAAGAGTGAAACTAGCAACACTGCATAGAACATGGCCCGGAGGAGGAGGCCGGGGGGGTTGGAGGTGCCTGCCTAGAATTCTACTATATAGCTTCTCAGCTACAACATGCAATTCATTGGTTGGATAGTGACGATAATTGGAAACTACGTCTGTTGCTGTGCACACATCAGAACCGTCCGCTACCAGAGCTATTAATGCTTGGGAGGGGTGTCCCCCGCCCCATATATCATGCATCATGTGGCCATGATATGGGACACCATGGTGCGACAAGAGGTAAAAAGGGCACCTTTTGCACAGAATATGCCTGTATGGGCACTACGTCCCTTCGCCTGCATAGCTGACACTGTGAGCCGGTGGAAGGAAGTGGGATGTATTACGCTAGGCGATCTATATGAAGAGGGAAGATTTATCACATGCACAGAGGCAAAGGCTGTCTTTAACTTAGGGACCAGTCGATTCCTACAATATGAGAAAATCTCGAGTGTGGCAAGAGAAATCTGGCCAACTTTTCCTGATGAGCCCACTAGCACTAATATGTTGAAGGTGATGCTATATATGGCATAGGGCAGACAACTGATATAGCACCTTTACTGGGCTATAAGGGAGGATCTGCCGGGAAGGGAGCTTCAGATTCTAACAAAATGGGCAAGGATACTAGAGGAAATTTTGACAGACAAGGAATGGGAATAAGTACACGAGGGGGTGCGAACAGTGAGTTCTAACTCGTGCTTTAAAGTCCTTCAATTCAATATGGTACACCAGACATATCTCAGCCCACGCACTCTGCATATCATATACCCTGCTCGCAATGACGAATGCCCAAGATGTGGGGAGAGCACAGCAGATTTTCTACATATGGTTTGGGCCTGTCCGGCATTTCGTGCCTACTGGAGCGACGTGCTCGCTTGCCTTCAGTGAGCCACGGAGTGGATAATACCCGGGAGATCCGACAAGTATTATAAGGTTTAATACCCTCACCTAAGGGCAAGGAACTGAGCAGATGGTTTGTTACGCTGGGTCTTGTGTTATCAAAAAGACGGATTGCTATAGCATGACTCTGTCCTAGACCCCCGCAGAGTGAAAGTTGGATCAGAGATATGCGCGAATAGGCCACAGCGGAAAGAGTTCAAATGAAATTTGTAAGAAGGGAAGAAAAACTTGAGGATGACCTACAGGCGTGGTCTCATATAATAGCAGAGATAAAGGAGGAACAGACCTTGGATATGTTGAATACCTCTGGTAATGGGGGCGGGCTGATCCTGAATCACCTAGCCTCCACTAGACCTACATGAAAGGTATAGATGGGGAATACTACATGACATCCAAAAGATCATGTGAACTAGCATAATGTTAATTTATTATGCGTTGTAACGCACAACACATTAGGGGGGGGAGAGGGTGGAAGGGGTTTAATGTTTGTTATGGCATGATAAATATTGTCAGCATGTAGAAGGGGGCTTTGTTGACCCATTCGTTTTAAATTTGTAAAATGAAAGTGACCAGGTTCTTGTGCACGTCATGATGCATATGAAACCTAAAATGTCAATAAATTTGTTTAAATAAAAAAAAAACTTCAACCCGGGTAACTACTAGCAAATACCTATACTAGACGCGGTGGGGAAAATATTTGCTCGCAATAATCTTGACCATCTTACTGACTGGGTGGTGGAGGAGAAAATTCTCCCCATAGAGCCAGCAGGTTTTAGAAACATTCGCTCCATCCTGTACAACATCAGTGTGTATATGTAGCCTTCATAGATTTCTCAACAGCCTTTGAGAAGGTAGACCGGCCCCTGCTGTGGACATTTTTTTATAAAATGGGAGTGCCTACCCCCCAGTTATCATTAATTATTTCACTGTACTCATGAACATGGTGTCAGGTGCTAATAGGAGGAAATCAAGGTTTATCAACCGTAATGCACCCAGAAATTTGCATGAAGTAAGGCTGTCTATTAGCCCCGTTACTCTTTTCTTTGTATGTAGCAGATTTACCTGAATGTTTTCTCCCTTAGTAGGAGATGCACCGAAGATAGGCGGCCGTCCTTTTTCATGTCTTATGTATGCAGATGATATTGCAATTATGGACTTCACGGCAATATGCTGAGTAAAAAGTTGACATCATTACAGAAATATATATGATGGCACAGTTTTTGAAGATCAATGTTTCTAAAAGTAAAGTCCTGATTATGAAATGTAGCGGAAGCAGAAAATTGTGTAATTTTAATTGGAAAATCGGTCCTAAAAAGCTGGAGATGGTAGATTCTTTTCTCTACTTGGGGAAAGTAATAACGGGTAACACAAAGAATAAGCCACATATCGAACATAGTTCTTGTAAAGCGGTAACACATGCAAACAGCTTGCGCATATTTTATAGTGCAATGGGTCAAAGACACTTTTTACATTTGCTTACAGTTTTTAAAGCAAAAATCCCTTTCACTTTGCTGTATCCTATTACATCTATCCCAGTAAAGGACTGCAGTTTCCTAGATAAGATTGAAGGCCAGATTTTACACAAATAATGTAATTTCAATACTCTGGTCCCAATATCTGCTACTAGATTGAAATTCGGCTTGATAAGTTAATTTACCCAAGGCTTAGCCAGGATATTACGTTGGGGATACCAGTTAAAGAATAGTCAGTCTTACACATTAAGAGGTTTCATGTGTCAAGAAATTTGAATAGTTACATATTCCTATTACCATGACTTTTCCTTTGCACTGAACTACTTCAGCGCACATTGATTGCATTCATCTGCCTGTGGATATTTTATCTTGCTGCGTAAGGGAGAACTCAGAACTGGATATGAAGGGTTTCGATACCTCTATGATGGACTAACTTGAATTTAAAACTACTGTGGTTATATAGTTATAAATTCTGCTTTGCAGTGAATTTTGAAGCAATTTTTACTGGAATTCTAATCCATTTTGGGATTCTGTTCTATTTACGGTGGAAATAAACTGAGTTTGTATTGTAATATATGCTTATTATGTAATAATTGTGTGTATATTTTATGTGGACCTCAATGGAGATCTAAATTCTTAATGAATATATTGAATTGAATTGAAAGAGAGGTTGTCTCCTGGTCGAGGGTGTTCCAATAAAGGCCTGTTGTTGCTTGTGGTGTCTATGCATTGATATTCACAGGAGAAGAGAATTGTAGTGTAAGCCTATTTTGCAATGAGACTATTCTGGTATATATAAGGAATGCCTCCTTCTGGTCTGTTAATTCGTCTAGTCTAATGATGTTGTGGTTAGAAGGGACTAGGGTGTCCAGGACAGGTCCGCAGGAATCATTTAGGCAGGTTTTTGTAAGAATTAGTTCAAGATCATGGGCAAGAATGAAGTCAGCAATGTCAGCTGCATGTTTAACTGTCGATCTGCAGTTGAGAAGCATGCCATTCAAGTGCGTATTGGTGTCAGTAGAACTAGTCAGTGTGATGGGGACTTCCTAAAAGTTGGAAGTGTTTATAACGTTGGTGTTGTGACTGGGTTCTCTATGCGGGTTTGAGGTAACTGTTTGTATATGGACCGCTAATCTAGTTTGTCAATGTGAGTGGAATTGTAGGCAAAGAGAAGGGAGTAAATGTCACAGTCTGTTAAGGAATAAGTCAAGACCTGGAACACCCTCCCCATCCACCTACGGCAGACCCAAGACCTACTGACCTTCAGAAGACTCCTCAAGACCTGGCTTTTCGAGCAGTAGCAGCTTTCCCCACTCCCCCAGCGCCTTGAGACCCTCACGGGTAAGTAGTGCTCTTTACAAATGCTATGATTGATTGATTGATTTGATGGTTCTTGAGGTAGGGTAGGGAGTAGTTCTCCAACTCAAGAGGTAAGATGCAGAGTTAGAGATGAACATCTTAGTTGGTGCGGGAGGGGAGGATAATTTTGTGTGGTGGTTAGTGTAAAGATCTTGATTGAGTTCTGTTAAACCAACAGTCTCAGCCAACTCTGAGGTAATATTTATTATAATTTGTAAGTCATCCTTGAGTTGTAAGTCAAGAGGGATTTAATCTAGCCTGAATTCGAGGGAGAAGTGGTGTTAAGAAGCTGGGGATTGGGTCAGGTGGCCAGGAGGAGGATGGGCAATCCTGAAAGTGGTATTAGGTTACTGCTGACCTGAGAGGTCCACTAGAGGGGAGGTTGAGTTAGAGAGGTGGTTAAGCTAGCAAGGGAGTGGGGGAGAACGAGTGGACTGGTTAAGTAGAGATACTGGGGCCATATGGGTAATGGTGTTGATTGGAATTGAGGGTTCAGACTTCCAAGAAGACAGTGTGTGATCCATGGGAAGTGTTGTAGGGAAGTTGATGGTGTGTGTGCTGTTGTATCCTAGGGATGCAAGTAGGTATGGAGTGGCTGAGGGCGATCCGGTGCTAAGTATGTCAGTGTCCAATGGATTAGATGAGTGATAAGGGTGTTGGCTGGATTGTTGTATCAGAATGGGAGGTGAGTTGGGAATGTGAGGATATTGCTTAAGACTCCTGTGGATTATTCGAGGAGCTGGTCCACCTTTGAAAAGTGTCGACTGCATTGATAGTCATGGAATTTTGATGATGGAGAGAATTTTATCAAAAAGTCTTGGGTTGCGGTATGGGGATTAAATGAGGATAATCTAGTTGTTATATATGGAGATGGTAGCACCACCTCTGTAAGTGGATGATGGGGCTACCAAGAGTCTTAGCCCATGTGCGAATTTCTTGGCGGAAATGATCGAGTCGTTCATGGAGTGCTTGCCTCCAATGCGCTTTACTTTTAGTATAGAATATGAGATCACTTATTGTAGTTCCTCTTTTAGAGCAGAAAAATGGTTCAGAGATTAGGATTTCTGGATATGATTAAAGAAGTCTGTGTTTGAGGCACTTGGATGCATTTTTTGATAGGTTAGGTGGGAACTTAATTGTAAAAGCATTGTGGCCCACCGGCTCGAGCATGTTGTGAAGTACTCTCTGTGGGGTATAATCCATGTCTGTGGGTACCATAGAGCCACAGAAGAAGGGGGAGAGGAGAGTGAGAAGACTTGTGTGGGAGGTGGGGGAGGAGGTTAGGATACCCAGATCAAGGGTAACCTGAGCGGTGAGTATCTCCTCTGATAATGGTCAGGAAGTCTTTAGAGGCAAAAAAGTTCTTGCTGTTGACTGAGACTCAATTTAAATAAGAGGGAGTGGATCTTCATATCATGCAGGTCAAATGACAAGGTAGTGACCTCAATGATTTTTAGAGGTAGAGGACAATAAATTGGATATTTTAATCAAAGGGAATTCAAAGAGCTAGTGTGACTCAATTGGATGTAATATGATAGTAAAACAGTTCGCATTGCATCCAAATGTGTGCAGTAGTACAGATGGCATAATGGAGATAGGGTTAAAGTAGGCTCAATTGCCATTACAAGAAGGCTGCCACATTAGTAATATAGGTGTAGGGTCGGCAGTGCTGTCCTTCTTTAGTTTCTGTTGAATTAAGTTTTCACCATTTTGAAGAGGGGCCCACACGTGCCAAAGGGGAGAAGGAGACCACAAGATGGAGGACCAATCCAGGAAACTACCCCCCCCCCCCCCACGCACACCAAGGAACTAAAACATGCAAATGATAGAACCAAGCAAGAATGGCAAGGCAGGACAAACCCCAGGAAACATGAGCATGCAGGGGACTACTTAACATGGTGCACCAATGAGCCGCTCTTCTTACATGCTCAGCTGGTTTGAGCCTTGTGAAACCTCACCACTCATCTTACTGTGGGTAGAGGATCCAAAACTACCTCTCCTGAGGCCTCCACCTCATACCAGCAGCCACAAACCCAAACCACCTCGCCTCCAGAGGCTCATATAGGGGTAACAACTCCAAAGGGCAGAGAAACAAGGGTGGATTCACCAAACCATTCGCCACAACCACCAAACCCTGACTTGCCTCTCATTCTCCCTGATTACTCAATACCTGTTGGGGTTTGTCTACAAGGGTTTTTTCCCACCTGGCGGAACATCAGCTCTGACCATCGGGTGTTGGAAATTATCCAACATGGTTATTGCCTAGAGCTATTTTCCGTACCTCCCAGCATTCCACCTCGCAAACACAGACTTTCCCCACAACATCAAAAGTTGCTCAGCATAGAATTACAAGCGCTACTCAAAAAAGGAGCCATAGAACCTGTTTCACTCCACCAACAAGGCACAGGAGTCTATTCTATATACTTCCTTACTAAACAAGCATTGGCATAGCCAATAGGTCTCGCTTTTGGGACCTTCTAAGTATTTAGTTATGCAGCACAATATCCTTGGTGCAACCACATCAACTGTTGCCTGGCTAAACAATTATAAGGTCCCAAAGGCGAGACCTATTGGCTATGCCAATGCTTGGTGTGGTTGTGTGTATGGTTGTGTGTGTGTGTGGTTGTGGGTGCGGATGTGTGGTTGTGTGCGTGGTTGGGTGTATGGTTGTGTGTGTGTGGTTGTGTGTGTGGATGTGTGTTTGTGTGTGCGGGTGTGGATGTGTGGTTGTGTGGTTGTGTGTGTGTGTGGTTGCGGGTGTGGTTGTGTGTGTGGGTGTGTGTGGTGGTTGTGTGTGTTGGTTTTGTGTGTGTGGTTGGGTGCGTGGGGTTGGGTGCGTGGGGTTGGGTGCGTGGGGTTGTGCACGTGGGTGGTTGTGTGGTTGTGTGTGTGGTTGTGTGTGTAGTTGTGGGTGTGTGTGTGAGTGGCACCTCAAGCCTACAGTGGACTGTGCAACCTAATTCAGGTTGTCGCCACCCGGAACCCCAACAGACTCACCTCAGATAAAACTTCAGCTAAGCCCAGCCCGCCCAAAACAAATCGCCCCACATAGCACGTAGGAGGACGGGTCAGAGACAGGCGTGAGAAAATTTCACAGCCAATCAGCATTTCGGAATGCTCTGAGGCGCTTGAGGATTGGCTGATGAATTTCTGATGCTCCAATACTAAGTTATTTTACACCTGAACAGCACTTCCCACTAAAAGAAAACTCGCGAATTATGTTCAGCCGTGGGATTGGACGTATGCGGCCCGGAAGTGTTAACAGAATGGATAACTGACATTTGTTAAAGATTAACGACGGATGACTGATATTAGGCTGACTTAATAGAGTAAGTATCAAAAAGGTTATCGTCTTAAAAGGTGGTTCTCTCATGCCAGGTATCTCGTCTTTTTAAAACCAAAAAATGTTTTAAAAAATCAACAGGATTTTCTTTTTTTTTTTTTTTTTTTTTTTTTTTTAAACCTTTATTTGTGCATATTAACAGAACAAATACGGGCCTACAACCATCAGGCCGGCCACAATACGGTTAAGCACTAAGACAAACATTACATCCCCTGTGCATCAATGGTCAAAATTAGCAACGATTCAGGAGTTATACATTGGAGAGATCTTTGACACCAGGGGAAGGAGAAGTGAAGGTTAATTTTAAGGTTTTCAAAATAATTTTATCGAGGAAAAAGTCAGTAGAGGATAGAACCAAGGAGATTCGAGTCCGCGAGATGGCTTCACCACATGGGAGAGCAGCAACAGCATTAAAACGGCCATAGAAAATCTCAGACAGTGAGGCGATGCAGTTATATAACAGGATAGTCACATGAGTAAATACGCACCCCTCCAAAGCCGCCCCCACTCAGTCCCCCCCACCCCCGGACCCCGAATCGAAACAAGCATAGCGCAGAGACATAGAAGAAAAAGGCCCATAGAACTAAAAAGAAACAGTAAATTACCCCCCCACCCTACACCAATGCGGAGGCTACGGCCTACACCCCCCCCCAGCATAGTGCCTGTCGCCCAATGAACCCGAAATATAGACAAGAGAGAAAGTAGGAATAGAGTAAAGATAATAAGAAAACAAAGAAGAAAGCGGGGAGGAGCCCACGTAACCTCGGAGCGCCCGAAACCACCGGCCAGCTACGCCTCCACACACTGAGAACCCACTACACCCAGAGGCGGTCGTGTGAGGATAACGTGTCACAACAATATAAGTGAAGGCAGATAAATCGCGACGAGTGCGCACAACATATGCAAGCAGTTCCAGTCCCAGTCTAGCCCATCCGAGAAACCATGATGATAAAAATCAATCTAGCCCTGGCCCGATCGCGGGCTTAAGATTAGACTAGTCCCCACATGAAGGCCCCGCAGCCCGTGCAGACAAAGACAATATGGCCGCTTGGGAGAAGCTGGAGAAGTAGAGTCACAAAATGGCCGCCGATCATCTATTGAGGTCCCCTTGTGCACCATAGAAAATCCAGACCTGGCCTGTAAAGTACAGGAGTTCCACATAAAAGAAGCCGTAGGCCACCGTGAACGGTTCCTCGAGGACGTCAGGTGTCGCTCAGCTGGATACTCTTGCGGACGCGGTGAGGCAGGCAACAACAAAGCAGGCAGCAATGGACGGGGAAACAAAGTGTCCACAATGGAGCAGGAGATCGATTGATCCTGGGTGCCGGGAAAGCCTGATGCAGACACCAGTGTAGCACGGTTATGCACAGTCGTTGCGTCCCCGCAGAAGGACAGAAGCACTGGCAGACCCACGTCTTGTTGATGACAAACGGGGCGCTCACGACCCGCAGCCGACAGTATGGAGTTGAACCGCTCACTCAGCGTTTGCAAGCCAACACACAATTGCAGATGAAAGTCCCGCAAGGCAGCCAGAACGGAGCCGCATGTCAGCGGGAGCTGCGCCCCCACATCGGCAGCAATCCGGGACGGCACTGTGGAGCTGGAGTCTGGTAGAGGGAGGGCGCAGCGGGCAGCGGGCGAGACCGGAGCATCACCCCCCAGCAGCGAGCAGGCAATCAACGCCATGTTTTACCGCTGGACGGTACAGTGGCCAGGGGGGGGTTCTAACAAGGAGGCAATTCCCCGCGGTCTACGCCACAACAGGTGAAAGCCAACAGTCGCTTCCCCTCCCTCGGACTCTCTTTGCAGCCGACTTGGCAATAGAAGAAGGGGGTCTGCAGCCTTCCACAGCGCGGGCCACAGAGCGGGGCCGGAGACCCGCCACACCGGGGCTTACCCTATTGCTCCATCCCGTCAGGTGAAAGGTGAAGGAGGTGTCCGGGCGTCACTCCCTCGGCTCATCTGGCGACAGTCTGTGGTGTGAGGCGGGATCGGGGCCGCGGGGCTCAGGTTTGCGCCGGCGGGTCCAGTTACTGCGGAGCTTCCAGGGGGCCGGCCAAGGCCACAATAGAGCAGGGGTCCAGCGCGGAAAACAAAGGCCCCAAGAACTCCGGCATCCGGGCGGGCTCAGACTCCGGGAAAGCGGCGGCGCGGTCAGCGCATCGTCGCGCACGTTGCACCTCGAAAATCGGCGAGGATACGAATCAGGATAATAGTCCGAGGCCAAGGGCCGGCGGAGCCGGGCGCTCAAGCGTCTGCTCCGGTCGCCATCTTAACAGGATTTTCAAATCAGCTTAATAAAAACTATGTTTTGGGTTCAGACGAAGGCATATTTATAGGTCACACGTGAGGGCGTAATCCGTAATGCATACATGCCAACTGACCCGATTGAAGCAAAATATTCTCATGTTTAAGCCAAAATGGCTTTAATTTAGATTTCTCTTTTCTAAAATTGCCCTTACTTCAATGCAAGGCAATAGGGAAAATAAACCCGCCCAAATCTCCCCCTTTATGTTTTCTCAACGCTGCGTTGCTGGCATGTATGATAATGCTAAACGTGTTGGATTTGTTTGCGTACCGTAAGGGGTAAGGACGCAAATGTGGGGTGTATTTGGCTGCAGTTAGAGATGCAAGAATCGCGTGTGGTGGACTTGCGACGCAAACGAGAGCAAGTTGGTGGCAGAGCCCTGCAAAATAGGGGCATGCTACTAGTGCACGTAATAGTATATGTCCTTCACCAGGTCACTCATTTGCTTCTGAATAAAGTCTTATGGTTTTTAAAGAGAGATATGTTGAGGGAAAAATGAGGACCATGTTGTGGTGAAGAACAAGAGGATGTGTTGTAAGGACCAGAGCTGCCGACGAATTGGGGAACCAGCCAGGTTCAAGAGTTGCGGCGTTAGGTCAACATCCCGTGGTTGTGGGCAAATTACCCAATTTTCCCGTGACGGACAGACAAGACAAAAATGAATGTGTCCGTGTGTAATGTAACTTGTGCTCATGTATAGCGCTCCAATAACTTTGAGCCGAGTTTGCACAATATAAAACTACAAAAAGAAAAAAGCAAGGCTTTATAGTTGATGGTGAGAATGATGCACATTGCTTAGATATTGTATTGACGTGTATGTGTTACATTCAGGGCCCAAGTCCTAAACAAGCGTTGGCTGCGCGCGAGCGGCCAGAGACGCGATATGTGGTGGGGGAGGGGGAGAAGCGGGAGTTGTGTGTGCGCGTGCGTCATCGCGATCGCTGCGAAAGTGATCGCGATGACGCACGAGTTTTCAATGTGCTGCTGAAGGCTAGCGCGCGTGCACGGTCGCGTGAACGCAAGCGCTAGGCCAGCCAGCAGCGCTTTGAAAACTCAAATACAAAATGCGCTGGGCTCAGCGAGACCTAAAAAGGACAGGTCCCTTAGACCAACATTGGATCTCAGACCCCTAAAGGAGTACATTCTCTCAGAGCACTTTCATATGGTTACTCTTCAAGATGTCATTCCTGTTATTACAGCAGAGCGACTTCGTTCAACCTCAAGGACACCTACTTTAATATTCCTATTTATCCAGCACATCGTTGATATCTGAGGTTTGTAATATACAGTCAATATTACCAGTTCAAAGTGCTCCCCTTCCGGGTCACTACCATGCCCAGGGTCTTTACTAAATGTCTTGAGTTAGTAGCTGCTCACCTGTGCAGACGAAGTATGTGACTTTCCATACCTAGACGACTGGCTCATCAAAAGCGCGACTCGTCAAAAGTGTTACCAACACACTCAGGTCACCATAAACCTACTTCACGACCTAGGCTTTACAATCAACACCTTAAAACCCCACCTCCAGCCCCCTTCAGATTCAACCTTACCGCGGAGCAATTCTCAACTCAGAACTAGGGATACCTTACCTGAATACTGCTAAGATGCAATCATTCCAGACACTCATTCCCCAATTACAATCATGTAAGCAGGTAACAGCGAGGACAGTCATGCATCTCCTTGGTATTATGGCTTCATGTATAGCCATAGTAACTCATGCAGACTAAACATGCATCTGTTGCAGGAGTGCTTAGCGCACCAATGGACTCAAATGGAGGTTCAATGGGAAGATCTAGTGTTGGTTGGCCGTCAAGCTTGCCACTGTTATGTTATGTTATGTTAGGTGTACTTATAGAGCGCACGACTCACCCGGGGGCATCTCGGCGCTATACTTAGTTATTCACTGAGAGGGAAAAGTAGGAAGAGGAAGCCACGGCAAGTACTAAGGTTTGAGGAATAGAAAAGTTTTCAATTTTTTCCTAAAGATTGAAAGGGAAGGGCAGTTTCGAATGGCGATTGGAAGCGAGTTCCAATAACGCGGCGCAAGACATGAGAAAGCCCTCGCTCCTGAACGGGAGCGGCGGATTCGGGGGATCTTCAGAAATTCCATGGCGTTTGACCTTAAATTAAAAGTGGAGGTCTTTTTTATTAGTTTGTTAGCCAAGTATTTAGGACCTATACCGTTCAAGACTTTGTACGTAAGGCAGCAGGTCTTAAAGTGGGATCGTTTTACAATCAGAAGCCAATGGAGCTCTGATAAAAGGGGGGCTGAAGGTGTGCCTGCCGGCTGATCTAGTATCATTCGGGCGGCGGTGTTCTGGATGACCTGTAGTTTCTTTAGCAGGGACGGGCCAAGTTCGGCGAGCATAGCGTTGCCGTAGTCAAGGCGGCAGATCACCATTGCCTGAACTAGAGTTCTTCTGTGCTTGATGGGGAGGTAAGGGAGAATCTTCCGTAAAAGCCGCAGGCTAAAATAACAGGTGCTGGTGATTGTCGCTACCTGGTCTTTCATCGAGAGGGCCTGATCAAGTGTGAACCCCAAATTCTTCACTACTTGCTTAGGAACTGGAGCCGTCCCGACCTCTTGCGGCCACCAGTCCTTGGACCAAGAAAGAGAGGCTTTCCCTACAAATAGGATCTCTGTCTTACTCGGGTTCAACTGGAGGAAGTTCTCGGTAATCCAGTTTGAGATAGTGGTCATTCCTGCTGCAAAGCGTAGATGTTCTGATGTTGCATTTGGGTTGATTTTAAAGATAAGCTGTGTGTCGTCCGCGTATGAGATTATCTCAAACCCACAGGCTTCGGCTATTTTAGCCAAAGGGGACATGTATAGATTGAATAAGGTAGGGCTAAGACATGATCCTTGTGGGACGCCTTTATCCAGGCCTCGTTTATTTGATCGGAATGGACCTAGCATAATTGTTTGATTTCTATCTGCCAGGAAGTTTTGTAGCCCTTTCAGGGCTTGATCTTGTAAGCCACATGACCTCAATCTCTCCGATAGCTTAGAATGGGATATTGTGTCAAATGCTGTGGATAGATCTAGGAGAACCAGAATAGCTGATCCTCTCGCGTCCATTTCTAGCCTCAGTGAGTCAGTAACTGCAAGAATAGCCGTTTCCGTACCGAAGCCTGGTCGAAAACCTGATTGAGAAGAATCTAAAAGATCATTTGATTCAAGGTAGTGGCTCAGTTGTTTGTTTATAGCTGCTTCAAGTAATTTGCCCAACAAGGGTAATAGTGATATAGGCCGGTAGTTAGCGAGCGTGAGGGGATCTGCTGTCGGCTTTTTCAGGATGGGGCGGACAAACGCTTCCTTCCATATGGAAGGAATAATGACCGACTCAATAGATCTATTGAAAATTGCTTGGACTTCCGCAGCACAGCACGGCGCGATAAGGGCCATGATTCTCGGAGGGCACAAGTCACTAGGAGAGCCAGACTTTGCCGATGAGGGCAAGGAATTAACTTCCGTTATAGATAGGGGTTCAAATTGTTTGAGCTTACCCGAAATCTTTTGGATGGTTTCGGCAGTGCCCATCAAGGGAATATTTGCCTGAGTTAATAAAGGCGAAAAATTTGCGTAGATCAGGTTAATTTTTTCCTCAAAATGGGATGCCAGAGAGTTACAGAGGTCCTGTGACTCCAGTTGATGGAGCCTACACGCCTGAGGGTGGACAAACTCTTTAACTATATTAAATAGTGTTTTTGAGGAATTGGTGGCTTGGTCAATTTGTTTTAGTATGAAAGATTTTCTTGCTAATTTTATATTCTTGTGATAATTAGATAATGCATGTTTGTAGGTCATACGATCTGTAGGGGTTTGACTGGTTCTCCAGTGTCTCTCCAGGGCTTTGCACCTAGATTTTTCCGCGCTAAGTTCTCCTGTATACCATGGGGCCGATTTTCGTTGTTTGAAGGGGCTAACATTTTTTACGGGAATTAGGGCGTCGAAGACTGTAGTTAGTTTGGAAGAAAAAATCTTCAACAATTCTGGGGCATCTAGGCCCATCGGTGGGGGAGCCTGGGGCAGGGCATTGTAGGTGGCCGCGAAAGCTTCTAGGGATAGGTTATTCCAGGGTCTGAGGAGTTGCGAGGAGCGAGGTTCAGCATCCGGTAGACCAGTTGAAAGCTGTCGTCGCATGGTAAAAGGGACCATGAAATGGTCGGACCATGTTAAAGGGAGGGGAGGGAGGTCAATAAGGTGCACGATGTTCGAAAAGATCAGGTCCAGGGCGTGACCTGCTCTGTGCGTGGGGACAGCTGAGAGGTGGGAGAGGCCGATTTGTTTTAAGCTGTTTAGAAGATTATCCGTCTCTGGGTTCCCTGGGGCATTCCCATGAAAGTTGAAGTCCCCAAGCAAAATAAAACTGCTGGACGCTATGCTTTGCAGGGCGATCAACTTCACTAATTCAGTCGCGAAGTCGGTCCTGGGCCCCGGAGGGCGGTAGATCAGGGCCCCGTTCCAGCTATCTGATGGCGATCTGTCCAGCTTAAAAAAGCCTAATTCTACACTGGTCGTGCAGTGAGTTGCAGTCCAATGGACTTTTAGGTGGTCTTTGAAGGCTATTGCGATCCCGCCCCCCATTTTTCCCTGCCTGTCTAAATGGATACATTTATATCTGCCAGGTATGGCTAAGCTGATCTGGGAATGGTTAGTGGGGTTTAGCCACGTTTCTGTGAAGAAACATAGGTCTGGGGAATATGAGTTGACCATGTCCCAGATTCCAATGGGGTGTTTTGCTAGGGACCTGACGTTGCATAGAATAAATGTTGGGCTGGGATGGTTAGCGTCAGGCGAGACGTTTGGCTCCAGGCTGAATGGATCTTTTAATTTACAGCAGAAGGAGCATGTGTTGCATGTCACCGGTCCTTCCAGGTTTAACGGAAAAGATTCTGGACAGTTCGTCTGGCTAATGGGCTGTGGCATGTGTCGGAATCTATAGTCCATAAGGGTCTTTGAGGAATAGCTTATTCGAGTTGGTAGCGGCGGGGCAGCATGAATTTGGTCAGAGGTTTCGGGCTTTGGGCTTGTCTGGGCGCGGACGGGCGCAGACGGGCTTGCCTTGTGCGTGCCTTCGGAGCGCCCACTGCGCGCGTGCGCTGAGGGGTCTGCATTTTATGCAATGGAGCTGACTACTAGACCGCCTCCCCCTTGAAGCCCCAAGATGGCGGCCGTCCCAAGGAGAAGTCCGGTATCTCCCCCGGTGCCCCAGCGTGAGGCTCCCACGAGGTAGCTCTGATTGTGCAGCCCGTGTGCAAAATAGCAAATTCAATTTAAAAACACAACAAGAGGTTTTTCAATGACAAACAGTAAAAGCAAGCGATTTAGTACCAGCTTCTATATCGTAATATTCCCGGCTTCCGCCTCAGGAACTAAGTGCTGCGCGTGCGCTGAGGGGTCTGCTTTTTATGCAATGGAGCTGACTACTAGACTGCCTCCCCCTTGTAACCCCAAGATGGCGGCCGTCCCAAGGAGAAGTCCGGTCTCTCCCCCGGTGCCCCAGCGTGAGGCTCCCACGAGTTAGCTTCGATTGTGGAGCGCGTGTGCAAAATAGCAAATTCAATTTAAAAACACAAGAAGAGGTTTTTCAATGACAAACAGTAAAAGCAAGCGATAGGGGGGCGCTAGGTGGCGCATGGGTGGAATGGCCGCCACATTGTGAGGCTCCTACAGTCCGGTTCATAATCCAACATTTATTTGCCTTCCGTAGCGGGTGAACACGCACAAACTGTGTACCCCCTACCTGTGAACTGCCCAGGAACAGAGCGGTGCGGTGCTCGGGCTGAGGGAGGTCGCTGGCGCAGAGGATCGCGAGTAAGCGTGGCAGCCCGAGGCGCCGGCTGAGACCCTCTGGAGCTGTGGAGCGGTGCCGGGAATCACGCGAGGGTCGTGGTCTTGCGGAAGTGCACAGGCCCACGGAGGTCGGCGGGACGAGCTATCGTTCGTGGGCGGGTGCCCGCGCTGATGGTGGACTGGCTGGCCGTTGCAGCTTGCGGAGGCTTCCCTGCAACATATGCGACAAGCGCCTGTGGGGCTGAGCGGTGAGACGGGAGACGTTGCCGGAGGAGGCAGTGTTTACCGGTGAGCGGAACAGATTGGGCGTGAAGACGGACGCAAAGCCCGAGTGCATGCGGCCTTCCTGGGTGAGCACACAGTGAATGCCCAATCGTGGAAGGGCGGTAGGTGCGGCGGGGGTGTGCTATTCCCCAGATGAAGGGTGGAGCGGCTGAAGACAGGTGTGGAGGCCCCCGCTGGGCATGGTGTCGTGACGCTCCTGCGGAGCCCTATTGCTGAACGCTGCAGATGGCGGCATATGAGTGCACCATACCATAGTGCAATTGGATACCCCCGACTGATCCTCTGAGAGCGGGGTATAGAAGGAACACAAATAGGAGAGCAGAGCGCGGGATACTAAAAACGCGGCGGGGTGGACCATAGCGGACAGAATAGATAAGCTGAGTACTCGGATGGATGGGATCGCTCCCATGATGGAGAGGCATGAAAATCGCCTAAAAGAGGTAGAGCAGCGCGTCTCCGATGTTGAAGATACAACGGCACAGGTGCAAAAGACGACGGCACAGCTGGATAAGGTGCTCAAAGTCATCGCGGCTAAGAACGAGGACATAGAAGCAAGAAGTCGGCGTAACAACATACGCGTTTTGGGGATACCGGAAAGCACCAATACAGGCAAGATGGAGGAATATATCGAAAAGTTATTGATGGCGGTGGTGGGTGCTGACTTACTGTCTTCTCATTATATAGTGGAGAGAGCTCATCGCTCGGTCGGGCCTAGACCGCCCCCTGGAAGCACGCCCCGGCCCATCATTGCTCGATTGTTAAATTATAGAGACAGGGATACTGCGTTGAGGGTGGCCAGAGAAAAAAAACAGCTGACCTATGATGGAATATCATTTACCATGTATCCCTATTTCACCTTGCTGGTACAGGAAGAACGGCGCAAGTTCATGGCAGTGAAACAGAAACTGCGACAAGCACAGATCGATTATGCCTTGCTATACCCTGCTCGTTTACGAATAACACACCAGGGAACCCTATCTTTTTTCACAAAGCCTCAGCAGGCTGAAGACTTCCTGAAGCAACTTAAAAAAACTAGAGGAACTACGTAGACGCCTGATGGTTTACCCCGTTCCCATACGCCGGACAGGCGCTGCAGGACATTGTCAGCAGCTGGGGGTAAGGTGGGTAGCATATCTGCGTACCATGGATAGGATGGGTGATTCCCCCTATTGCCCTGTTGCATTCGGGCACAGTATACGGAGGGGACAAAAGTTTGCAGGGTTTTACATATCCCGCAGGGAGCATATAAACACTTTATAACCGGACAACCCCGGAAGTGGTCCATGGATCAGGGCCTGGGTGTGCTGTTCCTGGGTTACTGCGGGGTAGCAGTGGGCCACCGGGATGTTTTCCCCAATCGGGAGGTCCCCCTTGTGGTTCTTATCACTATTGTTGGTTCTTCGAATTTGTTTTCCAGGTTCTCTGCAGGGAACTGTGGACTTAAGAGTTGTGTTGAAGAGACAAGGGGGTGATTGGGAGGGGGGAGCGGTTGATGATACTGGCATGTTTGGGATGTTTCAGTGGGAGGGGGAGGGTGGGGGGGGAATTGTCAGGCACAGTGAAACAACCGTATGCTTTATCAGTGACACATGTATTTCTTCATGACTGGGTCTATTATTACATGCGCATGCATACTCTTTTCGGTCAGATGATATTACCATGGCACAATGGTACAGGAGGATGACACCACACTGAGAGTGATATCGTGGAATGTCAGGGGACTTGGGGACCCAAGGAAGCGGCGGCAGGTTCTGGCCTATCTGGACAGACAGCAAATTCAGGTTGCTCTGCTGCAGGAAACCCATATTAGTCCCAGGGCCTCTAATACCTTTGCCAGCAAATGGGCCAGCTGTCATCTTTTCTCATCTTATTCCTCGTATGCCCAGGGTACAGCAATTTTGTTTAAGAAACAGCCACCTTTTGAAATGGCGGGGGTGGTGGAGGGTCCACAGGGGTGATATGTCATCACATGGGGGAGGCTTGGTAGGGACTCGATCACAATTGCAAATTGTTACGGGCCCAATACCGATAACCCTACATTTTTTCATAACATTTGGGGCAAAATATTGAACATTGGGTCTATGCATGTTATTTGGGGTGGGGATTTCAATGTTGCCCTGAACCCCGTTCAGGATAGATCACACGCAGCTACCCATCATTACACCAATGCTCAGGAGGCGCTGTGCGGCATTATTGAAGGGGGTGGATTGATAGCTAGTTGGAGATACGTGCATCCACAACGACAGGAAGGTACGCACTTCACAGCCCATAGGGGAACATGGTCACGGATAGATTACTGTCTACTTTCTAAGGGATTGGGTCCCAATCTGTGTAAGGTGTCGCCATTGGCTAGGACGTTCTCAGATCACTGTCCGGTTCGGGTGTCGCTCACCCCCCCCGGGATATGATAGGCCCCGACCGTGTTGGAGGCTCCAACCTACAGCTTTACTGGATGCAGTGTTTCAGGCAGAACTGGGAGAGGAGATCAAAGACTTCTTTATCAGAAACAAGGGAACGGTGGACAGTGTGGAGGTGATATGGAAGGCCTTTAAAGTAACGATGAGGGGATTTTGCATATCTAAGAGTTTTGGGGTACTGAAGGACTTACGGAATACACTACACAAACTTGAGCGAGAATTGAGGGAGATGGAGGGACGCATGGGAGGGGGGGACTCGGGGCGGGTGCAGGCTGAATTCCGAGAGAAATTATCTGAATACGAGACCACGGCACTCAGAGAATCCAAATTTAAAGGCCGGTATTGGGTAGCTCGCAAATACGGGGAAGGGGAGAGACCGGGTCGTGCGCTTGCGGAGGTGACGAGAAGCCCACGTTTCAATACGCACATTTTAGAAATACAGGGACCTGGGGGTCTACAGCACCGTGATACAATGGCCATTTTAGACACGTTCATTGCACATTACGGTACATTATACACATCCCAGAGACAAGAGCCACCAGACTTAGATGACTTCATGGGCGATATAGCGCTTGGAGGGCTCAGTGATACACAAAGGGAATTCCTGATGTACCCCTTGGAGGTGGATGAAATTAGAGATGCCATTATGCAGATACAGAATGGAAAAGCCCCAGGATCCGACAGACTGCCGGCAGAATTTTATAAAAGCTACATTGACATCATGGCGCCGGTATTAAAGGAGGTATTTGAAGAATCGTTAGAGGCGGGAGTACTCCCCCCCTCGATGAGGGAGGCAATAGTTACGTCCCTATTGAAGCCCGGTAAACATCCTGAGTCCTGTGACTCGTATCGGCCATTGTCACTACTAAATTGCGATACAAAAATCTTGGCAAAAACTCTGGCTAACCGTTTAACTCTCCTAATGGATAAGCTAATATTGCCCGACCAGTAAGGGTTCGTGCCAGGCAGGAATACATCTCATAATCTGCGCACCTTGTTTTCTCTCATCCAGATGGTGGCCCCTGAATTCCCGCTTGCCGCTGTTTTTTTGGACACCACTAAGGCGTTCGACTCGGTGGAGTGGGACTATTTGTTTGGGGTCTTGCAGAGAATGGGTTTCCCTTTGCTATATATATCTTGGATTAAGTTACTGTATCATCGCCCTGCCGCCAGGATTCTGATCAACGGGCACTTATCTAACCCGATAAAGATTTCGAGAGGCACTCGTCAGGGATGTCCCTTATCCCCATTGTTGTTCGCCATAGCAGTAGAACCGTTGGCGTCCAGGGTGCGACAAGTCCATAAGGACAAGGCATTTCGCTGCTGCCAGCAGCAAATATTAATTTCATTGTATGCAGACGATATGACGCTATATATTAGAGACCCCATGACGAACATGAACCCGATACTGCGTGAATTTATTAAGTTCGGCGGGTTGTCGGGTATTCATATTAATTGGGGGAAGTCACAGGTTTTTCCGCTTACCCCCACGGTGTCTAAATTTCCACTGGATTTTCCACTAGACTGGTGTGACGCTGAATTGCGTTACCTTGAAATACAGGTCACCAGAGATAAGGAAGAAACTATAAGGGCAAATTATGGTACGGCTATTACAAGGCTTAGTGCCAACATTACACGATGGATCTCCTTGCCGCTGTCGTTGGCAGGTAGGGCGTCCCTCATAAAGATGGTCATATTGCCGCAATTTCTTTACTTGTTTCTTTATATCCCGTATCACCCTGGACGGCATTTTTTTCAGACATTACGTTCCGAGCTGATCAGATTATTCTGGGGAGGGAAGCAACCGAGGCTTAAGTGGTCGACCTTAACGCGACCTTATGAACAAGAGGGGTTTGACGTACCCGATTTTGACCTCTATTTCCTAAGTGCGCAGGCTCATTACGCCTATTACTGGATACACCCCGCGAGATATATGCCACAAGTAGCGGTCGAAGACTGGTTGGCAGACCCTATACCACTGAATGGCTTGATATATGGACACCTGAGCACACGTGCGACAGCATCCACTACTATTACAGGTACGGTCGATGCATGGAATCGGATAGCAGCTATGTTGGGCTTGCCCTTCTTGTATTCTCCTCGACTCCCTTTGACTTACCACCCTGGGCTATCACTGTTGCCGGAGGGGAGCTTCTTGGGGCTATGCCGTAGAGCCCATATTTACACATGGGGAGATTTGTTTGACGCTGGGAAGTTTCGCTCTTTTGAGCAACTGTTCCAGAATACGTTGCATTCGCCTTTGGATGTGTTCCTCTACGTGCGATTACGACAGGGAATACGGACGATTATCCCTGACTTCCCACGGGAACCCTTGAGTCTCCCTCCACTGCATCAAATGCTAGGATCTACGGAGGGAAAGCATCTAGTGTCAGCCCTGTACACCAGTATACGGTCACACAGGGAGGGAATACACAGTCCGTCTCGGGTGCAGTGGGGAGAAGAATTGGGGCGAGAAATCACCGATGATCAGTGGAAATACTGCTGCCTCCAAACAGCACAGATCTCGGCAAGCTGTAGACATCGAGTGATACATTATAAGTACCTGCATCGCTTATACTATACGCCGCTTAAGAAACACAAATTTCAGCTGGCAGACACTGATAGCTGTGAACGATGCAAACAGCCGGGTGCAGGGTTCTTACACTTAGCATGGTCATGCCCCGCAATACAAGAATATTGGGAACAGGTGTTGGGGGCGCTGGGAGAAATGACAAACAGATTAATAGAAAGAGACCCTTTGCTTGCACTCCTAGGATACACGGCACAGATACCCATTGCTCATAGGAAATTTCTTGCCATCTCATTGATATTGGCCAAGCGAAGGGTGGCATGCCGATGGGGAAGAGGTAGAGCCCCGAAATTCAAAGATTGGTTGGCGGATTTAGCCTATTGCCAAGAACAGAACACCATCTATGCTGAGACGGTTCCGCACACTTCTAGGCCTAGAGATATGTGGGGGCCTCTCCGGGGGTATTTACTATCACAAAATTCCGCAGATGTGCATGTTGGTTTAAGTACAACTCCCTGAGTTATAATAGATGTGTCTGGAGGACAGTTGAATGGTCCAGAATACCGAGTTAGAGTGAAGGTCCAATCTGGTGCCCCCCCCCCCTCGACCCCCCCTGGGCCTTGGGCTGTCAACAGCAGATATAACTATTACGTTATTGGGTATTTACAGCCGGTAGGCTCCCTCTGAATTTCTGTATAACGATGCTTTTCGTTGTGTCTCTTGTGTCTTCCCTGGCAGTGTGATGAAACTGAAGAGAGTGTTTATGGCCTATATTGAATTTGTGACACCAGAGTGAGGAAATTATTGTAATATTAATATGATTCACTGTACATTTCATTGGTACATATTGTAATGCTCTATGTTAAAATTATAAATAAAGTTTAAAAAAAAGTAAAAGCAAGCGATTCAGTACCAGCTTCTATATTGTAATATTCCCGGCTTCCGCCTCAGGAACTAAGTGCTGCGCGTGCGCTGAGGGGTCTGCTTTTTATGCAATGGAGCTGACTACTAGACCGCCTCCCCCTTGTAGCCCCAAGATGGCGGCCGTCCCAAGGAGAAGTCCGGTCTCTCCCCCGGTGCCCCAGCGTGAGGCTCCGATTGTGGAGCGCGTGTGCAAAATAGCAAATTCAATTTAAAAACACAAGAAGAGGTTTTTCAATGACAAACAGTAAAAGTAAGCGATTCAGTACCAGCTTCTATATCGTAATATTCCCGGCTTCCGCCTCAGGAACTAAGTGCTGCGCGTGCGCTGAGGGGTCTGCATTTTATGCAATGGAGCTGACTACTAGACCGCTCTCTGCAATCGTGGAACTCCAACAACCTGTTAAAAGGAGGGCCATTTCTAGACCCATTTCCACAGAGAACCATAATAGACGCATCCCTCGCGGGATGGGGAGCGCATTTGCAAGATCTAACTGTCCAGGGCCACTGGACACCTAACCAACGACATCGCCACATAAATCACCTACAGTTACTATCTGACCACCTGGCGCTGAAAGCCTTCCTTCCTCACCTGGTTGTCAAGGTAGTCCTCATCAAGTCGGACAATATGACACCCATGTATTATCTCCAAAGCAAGGGGCACATAGTCCCCTCAACTTTCTCATTTATCGCAGACCATTTGAAGGTGGACTCTCCAATACAGCATTTACCTGTTAGCAGAGTTCCTACCGGGAGTGGACAACAACTTTACAGATCTCAGCAGAGCAGGTTGCGCCAACAGGTACACGAGTGGGAACTCCACCCACAAGTCCTCCTTCAATACTTCCAGCAGTGTGGTCAACCACAAATACACCTCTTTGCCACAGCAGAAAACACTAAGGGCCTCATGTAGGTAAATAAATTTTACCGGTTCTTAAATACCGAGCCGTACCGAATCGGTAAATTAGAATCGGTAAGTTATATGTAGGTAAAAATTCGGTAAAAGTTACCGATTCTGTAACATTCGGTAATCACGAATCGGAATTCACCGAATCGGTAAATACCGAGGTGGTATTTACCGAATCGGTAAATACCGAGGTGGTATTTACCGAATCGGAAAATACCGAATCGGTATGTACGGATTCGGTAAATAAAATCACATGACTTGACGAAACAGCTAATCCTGTGCAACGACAGCCCACCCAACCAGGAAGTGGCCACACCCAGGCAGGTGTACATAATTAGCCGACCCTGGAGAGGCTTTGAGTGCAGAGGAGAGGCAGGGAGCCGTTGCCTGTGCGAGCGGGAAAACGAACAGCATGTCCAGCCAGAGAACACAGAGAGACGGAGGGGAAAGGAGGAGGAAGCTGAAATTTAGCCCCAAGGAACTCCAGGTGCTGGTGGAGGAGGTGGTGAAGCAGCACCAGAAGCTGTTTGGAAGGCAATCCCTGCAAGTGCCTGAGGCTGAAAAGCGCAACATATGGCTGGCCATCCAGGCGCAGGTCAATGCTGTGGGAGTGACCCACAGGGACATTGAGGTCCTCAAAAAGCGCTGGTATGACCTGAGGATTGTAACCAAGAGGAAGATGGGCGACATCCAGAAGGAGGCCAGCCAGACCGGAGGTGGAACCAACAGGGCACCTGCCCTCACCGAACTGGAGGAGCTGGTGGCGGCCACAATCGAGCAAGAGAGCGTCGTGGGTCTTGGGGACGCCGACAGCTCTGCCAGAGCCGCAACACACCAAGGTAAGACGAAAGCACAGCAATGTAGCCCCCCCTACCCCTATCCCACATCCCCCATTGTGAAACGAGAATCACACTGCAGTCCACACGTGTCAGTGCAGACAGGCAATGCATTCCGGGAGATGTAGTCAGGGTAACACTAACCATGACGTAAATGTTACAGGGCAACAAGGCATGTCACGCACTCGAGGCACAAGGAGACAGAGGACATTTTGGAATGTGAAATGATTTATTGTGACGCTTGCAATGCAGCCCTTCGGGGACACTGAGCCAATGTTGTATTTCTGTCCACAGATTTGACATCATGCAGGACAGGGCATGCTGCAGGAGAGACGGCACACCGGCCACAAATATCACCTCTAGCCAGCACAAGTTCAGACCAGGGAGCAGGCCCACTGGCAGCCGCACCACCAACACAGCCAGCCTCGCCGCACCCAGAGCCAGCATCACCTCACCGAGAGCCAGCATCACCTCACCGAGAGCCAGCATCACCTCAACCAGTGCCAGCATCGCCACTCATGTTCGAATCACCGGCCACATCTCCGCTTGCAGGTGTGAGAATGAGGAGGCGTCCAGCAGCCAGGCTACGAGCCTTAGACACCTCGTCAGACGACAGCATGGGCCCAGAAGACCGCACCAGGCCCCAGGAAGGGAGCCATGCCACTGTGCCCCACACCTCACAGGCAGCACAGACGGGAGCAAGAGGGCGCCGCAGGTCGCGTGTCCAGAGTCCACCAGCACCCATTGACGGCCATGGTGTCTTCTTGGGTCTCGAGGGCCAAATGTTGAAACAACAGCGCCTGCAATCAAAGGCAGTCATGTCAGTCCAGAGGCACATGCGGGTGATGAAAACAACATTAGTCAACATGGACAATAACATTAGCGGCATGGCTGCGGGCATTCGGGACATGTCCCAGTCAATCCAGCAGTTGTGCAGCAAATTAGATGCTGACATCGAAGCACGGCGCCGGGAACGCCAGAGAAGGGACACTACCAGCAGGGCACTCAACCGTCTGGCAACTGCGACTTCTCTACTGTGCCGGCGCTCTGTGACGATGCAGGAGGGCCTAACACAGTGCTGCAGCGACGTGTCTCGGGGGATGGTGCAGGTGACAAGTGCACTAGGGGTGCTATTGACTAGTCAGGCGTCGACAACTGCTGCAGGGGATGCTGCGGAGAGCATCGACACCAGCAGCAGGAGCAGCATCACACCCCCCGTCCCAGAAGCACGCAGGAGCAGCAGGCGGCTTGGGGTTGGCTCTAGTGAGGATGCACAGGCCGTGCAATCCACCACTGCAGCGCGTATGCGCAAACATTGATGTAGCCCTGCCTAGCCACTTCCCATTGGGTGACGTAACCCTGGACTTACTCCTTGTATAGATGGGATATTGCCAGATTGGCTTGTTCATGTGTTCATGGCGTGGTGCCACATTAAAACTACGTCATGACTTCTCACAACTCGCTGTGTCCCCTCACTTACTCAGAAATAGTTGCATGTGATCTCTGCCCGTCTCTCTCTCCCATCGATTGCAGTTGGCACTCTAGCTGCGTTGCCCTCTGGCTGGCCTGACTCATCCTCGTTGTCCTCAAAATATGTTAGTTCCACATCTGTACCTTTTTTCGTGGCAAGGTTGTGCAGCATTGCACAAGTGGCAATAATCTTGCAGCAGGTGATGGGTTTGTACTGGCGTGCGCCTCCGCTCTTGTGCAGGCAGCGGAACCTGCTCTTCAGTAGTCCAAACGTGCGCTCCACCACATTGCGTGTTGTTTTGTGTGCCACGTTGTATCGTCTCTCACTCTGGGTTGCTGGGTGTAGGTAGGGAGTGAGGATGAATGACCGGCATGCATATGCACTGTCGCCTAGATGAGTAAAAGGGAACCATCAGTAACATGCCTCTATACACTATGATTTGCAGGTTTCAAGGGGCGTCACTGTTACTTACCTAGCAGGTATCCCTCTCCGAATTCTCCGGCACTCAGTCGTGTGTAGATCCCACTATTCTGGAAGATGTAAGAGTCGTGGGTGCTCCCAGGAAACTTTGCAACAATATCTGTGATGATGTTCCCTGCATCACAGATCACCTGCACATTGATGGAGTGGGTGGACTTCCTGTTCCTGTAGATGTGCTCTGTGTCAGCTGGTGGACAGATTGGGATGTGTGTACCATCAATACAGCCGATGACATGGGGGAACTGTGCCATGTGATAAAAGTCTGTTTTTGTTTTCTGCAGTGCAGCCTGTGTGTTTGGGAAGCTTATGTAGTGGTGCATTCTCTGCATCATGGCATCCAGGAACTTCCTGAAGAAACGTGACAGGCAACTCTGGGTTACCCCACCCACCGCAGCTATCACCACCTGATAACTGCCGGATGCCAGCAGATGTAGGCTGCAGAGCACCTGCACATGTGGGGGTATGGCGTGCGCCCTTCTTATTGGCTGGTCCAGGAGTGGGTGAAGGTCCCTGATTAAGTCCATGATGGTTTCGGGGTGTAGCCTGTACCTCTCATGTATCTCTGCATCAGTCAGCTGGAATAGTGTGATGCGCTGTCTGTAGATGCGTTCCTCCCGTCGCCATACCCTCAGTCCTGCTGCCTGTAGACGTAGGCGCCTTGCAATGACGTACATAGCGGCCATGTTGTCCACGCTGTTGCATTTTGGGATTGCTTATCTGCACTGTTGATGGTTACCACCTGCTTTCAATCCGTGTTAATTACCGACTCTTATTTACCGATTTTCTTGGATTTCTTAATTACCGAGTGCTCCTACATGTCATTTTAATTTTTACCACTTCATATTTACCACTTCATATTTACCGATTCGTTAATTATGTATTCGGTAACTCTGATTCGGTATTTTGGAATTCGGTAAATATGAATCGGTATTTACCGCCTCATATTTACCGAAAAGTGGTTTTTGGACTCCTACATCTCACTTGTCTGAATACCGGTCGGTAACGGCATATTTACCGAAAATCGGCCGTTACCGACCGGTATTTGGCTACCTACATGAGGCCCTTAATGCCCAAACTTTACCTCCAAGTTTCCACACCTACACTTCAAGGGCAATGCACAATGGATGAGTTGTCAGTGATATTTGCTTACCCTTTTCCAACTCTCTCACTGCTTTCGTTTGTGGTTCGTAAACTTCTCTAGACATCTCTCACTGCCATCCTTGTAGATCCACATTGGCACGAAAACCATGGTTCACCACGCTCATAAAATTGTCAGTAGTTCCCTACGAACCTCTGCTGGACAGGCACGACCTTCTCATGCAGAACCATGGAGAAATGAGACACCTGGACCCCAGATCCCTCAATCTTTCGATCTGGCTCTTGAAGTCTTAGAAATTGGTTACCTCAATCCCCCACAACAATGTATGGACATTATCAAAGAGGCACGCTGGCCAGCTACTCGGGCCTGTTGCGCTGTTAAATGCAGCGGCGCACCTGCAAAATCTCCCCAAACACACCTCCATGTGGTCTGTACTGTCCAGGCTACACTGGCTTCCAGTGAAGCAGAGGCTCTCATTCAAAGCCTTGTGCTATTGTTACAAAGCTCCTCTGAACTGTGGCCCACTGTATCTGCAGCCTCTCATTTAACCCTACGCCCCACCGAGGAACCTTAGATCCTTAGATCTTCTGGCACCAAGTTGCCTTGCATCCCGAATGTCAAAAGAATGCACCTTGGTGGCAGTTTTTAGCTACCTAGTGCCTAAACTCTGGAGCTCGCCCAGCCCCCTTGGGAACTCCTCTTCTCTAACAAAACAAAAAAATCCTGGCTGTTTAGGTCGAACTGACTCCGAGTTCTGAGGAGAGGTGGCACACACGAGTTTTCGACCTTTAGCGCTGGGACACTTCGCTCCGAAGTAGATATGCGCTTTACAAGCACCACTATTATTATTTAATGGAAAAGATGTGTTCACGGTTTTCATTCCCAACACATTTGTCCCTTAGCAGCCAAGGTACAAGACGTCTGCTACTTATTTTATTTGCACTCCTCTGGTTTAACATTTACATCTTTATTGGCTACACCTAGCGGCGTTACCCACATTCCTACAAAATAGGTAACATATTTCCCTATTCAGAATTCTAGTCATCATAACCGCCCTTGTAGGTCTTGATTCATCCCTCCTAGGGTGCCACCAGCTCCCACATTGAATCTCAGTATTGTATGAGCAAGATTAATGGGTCCTTCATTTGAGCCCCTGCACTCCTCCCCCTGCAGTTTTTATCCTGGAAGGTAACAATCCTGGTCGCTTTGACTTCACTTAGGTGTGTCAATGAGCTTCAGGCACTAACTTTAGAATAACCCTTCTTTCAAATACATAGGAACAGGGTTGTACTTGGAACCAACCCCAAGGTGGTCTCACAATTCCACCTTAATCAATCTATTGAACTTCTTTTCCCCCAGCCTGTCTCAGTGGCAGAAAGGGCTTCCTGGCCTCGTATTTAGTGCTTTCAGTTAGCACGCCGGCTCACATGCTGCTTTGAACCTGTCTGAACCATTGTGCCAGCGCTATGCATTACTAGGACGACGGTATGCACATCCGTACAGTGATGTGCATATCATGCTGATGTTTCTGGCACACTCTATTAAGGCTAGTGCCCTGCCTCGGTAACACTCGCATCTTCAACCGTGTTTACTGGAATACTTATCTCGGTGACAGGTACACCTTCCACAGTTTTGCCCTGCCTCGGTGACACGCACACCTTCATGCAGTACTGCAAGCATGTTAACTGGAATACTTACCTCGGTGACACACCCACCTTCCACAGTGTTGGCAAGTTCCTGCAGCTTATTATCTTGCATATACAGTCATTTTGGCCACTATGAATCTACTTTCACTGCAACCTTTTATGGTAAGGAAGAATGAGGTCAACAGTCTGAAATGGGAGGAGTGGAAGGACTACTTCATTAATTATATTGAGACATTTAAAGGCACGTCACCAGACAAGAAGAAGAAAATGTTGTTGCATTGCCTTGGTCCCGGAGGTTTGAAGGTATACAACAGGATCGAGAAGTAACCTTGCTCAGGAGATTAAGGGGGCATTTTCACTAACACATTGGCTTCTGTGTGTAAAGCCATTGTCTTTTATCATAGAAACCAGGGTCCCAATGAAAAGTTTGAGGAGTATGTGGGTGCATTAAGGAAGTTGGCATTAGCAGAGGATGAATTGTTGCGGGATCAAGTAATCATGCATTGCAATAATCCAAATTTGCAGGATAGCTGGTGGGTACATGGAGATTCTACTTTACAGGAAGTCACAGCCATCATTCCCAAATCTGAGCTCACATCTAGGTGTGCTAAAGCGGTAGTATCCTCTGGTTAGAAAGATGGGGGGATGACACTGTAAATCGGTAAAGAACAAAATGCATACAAAGGATGTTCAGGAGAATCTTAAAAACGATGACAGAGGCATAAGTAAACAAAAAAAAGGTGCCCTGCTTTGGGACAAAGGTGTGCCAAGTGTGGCACCAAAGGTCACTATGCACGAGTATGCAACAAATTTAAATCTGTTAAATGTGTAGTGGATGAAAGTGAAGGAGATAACCAATCAGGTTCAAATGGAGACTGTCCGCAAATGTTGTGCGTTCAAAAGGATGTAATGTGTGTAGAAGGACCTAGTAGGAAGAAATCTATTTGTGAATTGGTGGTTGGGGGGAGTTCCAGTGGCATTGGTGGCCGACTCTGGGTCACCATTTACAATCAACAACAAGGAAATCTGGGCAAAATTGTTGAAGGACAGAATTGGTTCTGAATTAATGTCACTAGACATTCATGCACATAGTTTCACTGGTGAAGCAATCGATGTTTTGGGTTTTTGCAAATTGATTTTTTAATTCAAGGGCTGGAAATCGAAAGTATGCGGCAGTATCTGGTCAATGCATTTTGGGTTGGTGGGATCAAGGAGACTTGGGCATTGTGCTTCACCCTAACAGCCCAGATCCAGTTTTGATAGTGAACAATGGTAAGTATGATGGTATGAATGTTGTCAGCAAATTTCCTTGTGTTCACTGGCAGTGTAGGTGAACTAGTGGTATTTGCCCACAAAATCATTCTTAAAGAAAATGCATGTTCTTGCATACACAATTTGAGAAACATTCCGTGGAATGTGAGCGATTGTTAGAAATGGGGGTCTCTAGTTGGCAGAGGTAGGTACCTTTGTCCTAATAGGGACCCTTGCTTATAGTCAGGGTAAGGGTGCTACACTCTTTAGATAACCCCTGCTCACCCCCTCGGTAGCTTGGCACGAGCAGCGATGCTTATCCCAAAGGCAATGTGTAAAGTATTTGTACCAACACTCCTAGTAACAGTGAAAACACCACAAAAGGACACCACACCAGTTTAGAAAAATAAAGTATCTTTATCTAAACTAAACAAGACCAACATGGCAAAAATCCAACATACACAGTTAAAAATATGACTTTCAAAAGATTTCAAGAACTTGTTCCATAGAAAATTATGGATGCGTGACTTTTCACCAAAATACCTGAAGATGAATCAAAGTTCCAAAGCCAAACAGCTGCAGAGTCGGAAAACAAAGAGATGCAGCACTCCCGAGACCTTGGGGAGGCGATGCAACAGTTCTGCGACATGCAGAGGACGAGTTGCGTTGAATCCGGTCTGTATGGGGAGTGGTGCGTCCATTCTTCGTGACGGTTCTGGTTCGCAGGTGATGCATCGGGGAAGTGTTCCGCACAGTTACAATGCATGGAAATCCGCGATGTGGCGCTTCATCGGTTCTCTTCAGCCGTGATACTTCGATTCTTGCAGCAGTGACAGGCACGCTGCAGCGGTTTTTGCAGCAGCACATCGATGCGTGGAAATTCTTCCCACACCATGGAGATGCGTCGAGAAAACAGCTGCAAGAAGAGCGATGAGTTGATTTCTGTAGTTCAAGCTGCTTCTTCTAGCTCTCAAACAGCAGCAACAACCTCCACAGGCCCACAACTGGCACAGGCACGTCTAGGCAGGTCAGAACTCACAACAGCAGAGTTCAGGGGAGCTGGGGTTGAAGTCTTTGTGTTCCTGAGACTTCTGAACAGGAGGCCAGCTCACCTCAGGCCCATGGAGATCTCCTTCAAGCCGGGGACACAGCACACAGTAAAGTCCTTCTCCTTTCCTTGGCAGATACAGCAACTGCAGGCCAACCCCAGACACACAGCAAGGGCAGTACTTCTTATCAGTCTCTCCAGCTCTTCTCCTTGGCAAAGGTTCCTCTTGAATTCCAGGATTGATCTAAAGTCTGGGGTTTGGGGTCTGATCCTTATACCCCAAAATTTCTTTGTTCTCTCTGTGCAAGAGGCTCTGAGTCCAGTTCAAACCTGATCTGGGGGGGCACTCTGCAAGTACATAACAACATCCATTGTCAGTGTGAGCCTTGGCTCCGGACACACCACAGGGGGGCAGAGCCAGCATTGTTGAAGGCAGGCACAGCCCTATTCAGGTACAGGTGCTACTCCTCCCACCATTCCAAATGCAGATCAGTCCTATTCAGCCTAGTGCTGACTCATCCAGACTCCTGAAGCCACTGCACCTCACCAGCCCCTGTCATTCCAAAGCCAGACAGTCACTCCACAAACAGGTAGAGGCACAAAGGATGGTTGAACAAGAAAATACCTAACACAATTTAAAAACCATCTTTAGTAAAAGATGTGTTATTAAATCCTAAGTTCAGGGATACCAAACTCCATTTTTCTATCTTATCCCTATGGGAAGGTATGCTTGCAAAATATTATAAAGCATGCCCCATTCTGTCCTATGGGGCAAGATAGCCTTTCAATAGTGAAAAACTAAACTGGCATTATTTCACTATCGGGACATGCCCTACCTTTCACATACACTGCACCCTAACCAGGGGGGTACCTTGGGCCTACCAAAGGGTGTGCTATGTGTAAGAAAAGGGAAGGGCCTGGCCAAGTTGGCATGTCAGTTAACAAACTGCGCACAGGCACTGCTGAGGCAGGCCTGAGACATCTTTTCATGGCTTCTCATGTGGATGGCACAATCAGTGCTGCAGGCCCTCTAGTAGCATTTGATTTACCAGCCCTGGTACACTCATTGCACTTTACTAGGGACCTACTGGTAAAACAAATATGCCAATCATGGATAACCAATCCCAATAACAATTTACACTGAGAGCATATGCAGTTTAGCACTGATCAGCAGTGGTAAAATGCCCAGAGTCCTTTAGCCAACAAAAACAGGTCAGAAAAATAATAGGAGGAAGAAGTAAAAAGTTTGGGGATAACCCTGCAAAAAACCTGTTTTGTGAACTCAAGAAGTTAGTGGACAATGGCATCATTGAAAAAGTGTAATCCTTAGATATGGTGGCTCCCCTGGTTGTTGCTCGGAAAGCCAATGTGCGCATTTGCCTATGTGTGGGCTTGAGGGAGCTTAACAAGAACGTTTTCGTGGATATATTCCCCTTACCCAGACTTAATGAGTTTTTGTCTGCTACCAAAGGTATGAGTTGGTTTTCCACCATAGACCGTAAATCTGCCAACTACCAGAAACTTCTACACCATAGTAGTAAGCATCTCACTGCTTTCGTCACTCCTATTGACTGTTTTCAGTTTAGAAGAGTCACATTCGGGCTGGCTTTGGCGGCAGCAATGTTACAACGCCTCATGTACAAATTGTTTCAGAACTAGATGACATCCTTGTCATGGGTAAAGATAAGAAGGAGCACGATACAAAGTTATATCAGGTCCTAAGTACACTAGAACAGTTTGCGGCAAACACGGTTTCATATTTGGGACATGAAATCAAACCTAAAACAAATTTAGTTGAAGCTATAAAGGAAGCTCTTGTCCCTCAGAGCAAGGACGAAGTACGTTCTTTTTTTAGGTTTAGCGGAGTTTTATTCCAAATTTGTGCACAATTTCTTTGGGAAAATTTATCCTATCAGGCAAAAGAAAGGAAACACATTTTTATGGATAACGGAATGCCAGCGTTTGTTTTGAGAGCTTTAAATAAGACATCTGTACAGCCTCAGCACTCCAGGGGTTTTATAAGGGTTGCAAAAGCATCATCACCACGGATGCTGGTTGTAAGGGGTTGTGGGCAGTTTTATCCCAATCACAGAAAGAGGTGAATGAACGTATGGTTGCTTTTGCATCTAGAGCCCTCACCCCAGTGGAGGAGAAATAGTCTTTAATTGAGCAGGAGACCCTGAAGTGTCTGTGGGGTTTGAGACATTTTAGGAAGTATGTGTGGGGCACCAAAGTGGTAGTTAGGAATGACCACAAACCTCTTACTAGGGTACTTACTTCACAAGGTTTAACCAGTGTTTCTCCAAGAATTATCTGGCTGTCCATGCAATTTTTAGATTTTCCATATGAGGTACAGTATGTGCCTGGTGTGCGAAATAGGATTGCAGATTTCTTGAGTAGATTACCTTTACCAAATGGGGATGATATTAAAAACAAATGGGATGAGTACCAAGTAGCTATGGTGTTTTCTGAGGAGTTACAGAGTATTGGACAGGAAGAGTGGTCCAATTCGCTTGCACAGGATGTTACATTGGGCAATGTCATGGAATTTGTTAAGGATGGTTGGCCAGATAAGCACCTCTTACTATCCTTTTTGGGAGGTAAAGGTGGAATTATCAGTGGAAGATGGGTTTTTGTTAAGAGGAGGCAAACTTGTTCTGCCTGGAGTTTTAAGGGAGAAAGTGGTGAGTCTTTGCCATGTAGGCCACCTTGGTATTGTCAAGAAGAAGAGTAGGATACAAAATCTTACTGGTGGCCCGGAATTGATGGAGAAATAGAGAGGGTGGTAAGAAATTGTATCAAATGCACCAGCTTGGATAAGTCCATGGCTACATTCAAACCTTCATTACACCCCCAGCGAAGTACCTGGTATGCCGTGGGAAAGAGTTGGTGTTGACATTTTCTGCCCAGTCCAAGACCAGAATGGTATGCCTTAGTTCATTTTGTTCTTGGTGGATCATTTTTCTAAATGGCCAGAATTTAAGGTGGTATACAAAGCGGATTCTGAGGCTGTTGTGGATTTCCTAGAAGTGTTTTGCCGTGAGGTACTCCCCAAGATTGTTGTTTCTTACAATAGAGAACAGTTTATTTCTGCTGAGCTTGGTTCCTTTATAAAAAAACAAAAACTGGGATTCTGCTTAAGACTACCTCTTTGTATCATCCCACAGGCAATGGTAATGTTGAGCGATTAAAGGTACCATTGAATTGTCCAACAGCGCATGAGTTAAGGAAAACGATTGGTGCGTACAGAATTACCACCTGTGAAGTGACAAAGCATAGCCCTTTTGAATTGATGAAAGGAAGATCCCAGCATAAAGAAAACATGGGGTGATTGAGGGACACCAAGAGGGTTGTGGGGGTCACCAAGTTGTGTGAAAAATCATATGGAAGCTGTAAAAACAAAGATATGACTCCTTACATGGAGTAAAGAAAGTTGACCTTAAGGTGGGAGATTATGTAAAAGTAAAAAAAGGAAGGCTGGTAAGTAAAAGGGAAAGCAGGTACTCAGAACCGTTTAAAGTGATTAAGATCTTGTGAAATTCTGCCTTCTCAGTGATGGGAGGGTTTAGCATGCTGAAAGGTTGGCTTTGTTCAAAGGGGAGAGTTCCAACCCAACCTTTTAAGACTTGAAGGGGAAGATTGTCCCAATTAGATTAGATGGATGATTTAGGTGGGGGTTGCAAGCCTACTGATAGTCACATTTCCGTCTCTAATCCTGTTCTTAACACCACTACAGAGTTGTTTACACAAAATTCACATAGAGGAGAGGTGGTTGTTGCTGAAGATCACACAGACCGAGAATGTCATTTGTAAAGGACATCTAAGTCAGACGGGGGGTGTGTGGAGGTGTGGGGGGTGTGTGTCTGTATGTCTGTCTCCGTGTCCCACCTCCTCCCCCGTCCCCAACGAGTCAATGATTTTGTGATAATGTGAACCAGCTGCATTGTTTAATTTTTAGGTCAAGCCCGGGAAGTGCAAGCGCTGCTCTGCTAGGCATGCTGCAATCGGTATATGACTTTTAAAATTCCACTTCTCTGGTTCAGTTAATATTATGCATCTGACCCGCGTTTCGGTACTTGGTTCCCTCCCAGGACTGGTTGACCAGCTATAGCCATCTCTTGACTCCTCGCTTGTACACCCTCCCCCTCTCCCGTTATGCGCAAATGCAGCGGCCATCCATGTCGTTACCTGGAGGGGGAACATTAGGCCCTTGCTGAAAAACGTCATGTGATCCCTGATGTAAGATCAAGATTCAAGATTAAACAAGCATTTCCAATTCAACTTGTCTCGCATTACTGAAAAATTGACCGATTGGCGTTGCAAATATTAATGCAAGTCCAATAGCTCAAACTTTCAGTAATGCAAGACCTATTGTATTGCAAATCCTTGTTCTTAACAGGTATTTGGGTCTCCAATGTTGTCCCCACACACAATGTTGGGTGCTGGTATTTGTTTTGTTTCTCTTTTGTATTTTCTTTTTCATACTACATTATTTTTGTTTTTATTGATGCTTATTACAGGTTGTAGGCAAAGGGGGAGATAGTCTGCTTTTCCTTTTTAGGTTGAGCCTACCATGTAGTGAAGGCTATCACACAGCAAAAGCATTTTTTACGTTAGTTGGCTTTAGTGTCGCTCTCGTCTGGTTGCTTCTTATTCAATGGATTTTCTTGCCAGTTTTTCCATTTTGTGTTTATCTTTCCCCTTGGAAATAGCCTCTTTACCATGTCTCTGATTATCTGACTTATATCCTTCCAGTGCTCACTTTCAGAGAGCTACTTTTTTTCTTTTTGCATGAGTACTCCTGAGAATGCATGTGTTTTCCATCTCTCTCTCACTTGTGCGCTTCACCCACTGCCGAACAATGCTGTGTTCCATTTAACATTTTCCCTCGTGTTGCAGTCTTTCATGTGGTCCTCCCCAAACTTCCTCTCTGTGCTTTCTTGCTCTTGTGCTTCTTTCACTTCCTCCTGTGTTGCACTCCCTTGTGTGCTATTTTTCTCCTTCAGCACTGACTCCCCATTGCTTCTACCACCCTCTTCTTTGCCATCACACCCAACGTCTTTTTTTTCTTAAAAAACATATTTATTTATATTGTTTGGGGTGTGGTAGGAGGACCACCCAGCAGATTGCTGCCGGCCCTCCGCCCTTGGGGGGAAAAAATTATTAGCGCTACTTTTTCATACATATATTTTTTTATTTACCAATCCATGAAACAGCCGCATCATCGCAAAAGCCGATTGATCCTTAAAGGGTAGACCTGTTGATATGCCTGTTTTACACACTAGCATGTGCTTTTTATAGCTGATGTAATAGATGGGTGCATGGACGTACCGCCCCACATCAAAAAATGTCTCTCCAAAACGGTTTTGTGAGGTGCTGTGCCAAAAGGGGAGGAGGAAACAAGCATTGACAAAGCCAGTATGTCTCACCTATCTGACAGCTATTGGCTTTGTGAATGTTTTTAGCCATGTTGTACAGCAGCGTGGTTGCTGTTCTGCGTGGCTAAAAGTTAGTGAAGTGGTGTAGAGTAGAGTGGCATAAAGTGGAATGGCGTGAAGTGGCATAGAGTGGAGTGCATGGTATAGAGTAGGGTGGCGTGGAGTGGTTTAGAGTGGAACGGCAAAGAGTGGTGTGCAATGGAACGGAGTTTGGTATAGAGTAGAGTTGTCTGGCGTCGAATAAAACAGTTGTAGGTGTGAGTCACTAAAGTGTCGCTAGAGAGGGAAGATCTATTCAAAGCAATACAAATAAATCATCACAAACGTGCAAATACATGCAGTGCTATGAATTGGTTAATTGTAAAGAAAACCAATCTAAAATAAAAGTGCATCTTTTTAAATGCAAAGAAACCCAATGTAAAAAAGTGCATCTTTTGAAAGCAAGAAAACCGAATGTAAAATGAAAGCACATCTTTTGCAAGCATTTGTCACCCTTGTTTTTGTAATTAGAGAGCATCATTTATTGTGCCCAAGTAGTGTCTCGGTATTACTAAAGCATCGATAGAAATGGCAGCTAGGGTAAACACAACATAAATATTTGTATGCTAGTGTTAAAAGTAGGGAAGCTCATTGCGTGTCCAGGAATAATACCGAAACGCTTATAAATAAAATAGTGTGTTGCAAAAAGACTATTAAGAACATGTATACTTTGTCCGTGCTCCAAGAATGAGCTTACACAAGAAAGGAAGGGAAGCCTACGGGAGCTAAGCAATCAAAAGATTGCACATGAGAGTGCCAATTAAACCAGCCATTGGTATGCTGTGGGCGGGTTGTATGACCACTGAATAGTAAACAATACATCTCACATGGCATCGCATGCGCTGTGTAGGTGAAACCTAACAATGCCTTTGATCCAACCATTGGCCTCGAGTATGGGAAACCTACGTTCTGTCACAGATCGACATTCTCATATTGGTTAATGGTAAGAAAGCAGTTAAAGTGAATGAGTTCCTTTGAATGTTTAGAAGTCGTTGATATCTGTTTAAGTAGCGCTGAAAGCTGGAGCTGTGTGATATTATCGCTGCTTCAGAACCCCGAGTCCTGGTAGGAGTAGTGAAGGGCTACAGGGTTGATCTGAATTTAAAATACACACCCAGTAGAGCTTGGTTAGGAAAATAGTTTTTTGTGAGATGCAGCATCATTGGTGGAGGTTCAGAATGTGAAATTGACAATGATAAAACAGAGAGCTTTGAATGCTTGATACCTACTCTTGTGCATTTTGTGAATGGTAAAAAAGGTAGTTAAAGCCTCCTGCCTTTCCCTCTGGCCACAATGACGTGTTTTTTTCTAGAAGTGTTCATCCTCCAAGGGCTTTAGCATTAAAATATATAGTCACGCTTGTAGTTTTCCACATCAAACTGAAGTCATTGAATCCGAGTAAGTGGAGCTCAGGAGTAAGGGTGGGCGTAGTTCGCGAAGTAGCACTTCGCGAAGCTACGCAAAGTGAAGTTCGCACTACGCGAGCTACGCGTAGCACTTCGCGAACTGCGAAGTAACATGTTCGCACTGTGCAAGATGTTGTTTTCAATGATTGCACAGTGCGGACAAGCAACCGGCACTGTGCAATCATTGAAAATGGCATCTTGCACAGTGCGAGCTGTAGTTTTCTGCTGCTCGAGTAGATTTTTACTCGAGCTGCAGCTTTCTCAACGCGAACTGGTAGTTTCTCATCGCGAGCGGTCGCGAGCATACGCGACCCCTCGCAATGAGAAACCTGACCTTCTCGCGTTGGGAATCTCGCCGGGAGGTTTATTTTCCATGCTCGCGATCGCGAACAAGGAAAAAGTCTCGCCAGGATGTCATTTTGCTTGCTCGCGGTCGCCAACTTGACGTTGAGGACCGCGAGCAAGCAAAAAATGACCGCAGCACTACGCAACACTACGCTACGCGTGTTCGCACTGTGCTACGTGCAGTTCGCGTAGCGCGAAGTAGCGCGAACTTCGCAAACTACGCGAGCGTAGCGTAGTGCTTCGCCCAGGCCTACTCAGGAGGCGGTGTTGCATGGAGTGCCCGAGTGCTGACTGGAGTCCGGGGCTGGTCTCATGCATGCATGGAGCTATTGGAGGAGCAAGGCTGATTGATGCGCAGAGGCCATACTGCTATCTACAGGAGACAAAGGAGCATTCCTAGCATTGTTTTTCGATACCGGTTTTGAATATAATTTTCATGAGGAAAACCGCCAGTGTGTGAGGACTACTTTTTTAGGTAGTTCACATCTGCAAAATGCAATGGGCTGATACCAACGTTGATGGATGCCAATGCTTAAAGCTGACAGCTGAACCACGGTAGCCAGTGGCAGAAAGGGGCTGTCCAAAATGTCTGCATGCATGTGTGCATATGTGGTATGGTGTCTGATGCCATGAGCTCTCGCCAGACATCGAGACCTAAACATCAAGAAGTTATAATTTAACAAGGTATTTAATTCCTGTGGCATGTAAACCAGGAAACACAATACAATGCCTATTGCAATGAGTAAAATGACTGGCTTTCAGTAAAATATTAGTATGAGATTTTTCTAAAAATAAAATGTTTTAGATTCAAACATAAAAGGAATTAAGAATGATATATGAAAACGTATTGAAACTCGGACGAGTAGCATCTCTGTGTTACTGTTTTTAAGGGCTGCACAGCACCTAGCACTGTATGTACAGTACATTATCTTTTCTCAAGCTGGATGCTGGCCCTTTCGTAACTGGACCCATGTACATTTGTAACAGGCCCCAAAGGTACCCATTGCAGCGACTGGAGTCTGTAGAGAGAAAGTACTCTGTGCTCCATTGTGTAATGTTATGACCCTATCTTTATTTTACAGAGATGACTCCATGGAAGTAGACGTATCTTCACAATTTAGGAAAGTGAGTGTTTTTAATTCTGAGAGTTATTGTACAAAATTGTTCAAGTATGATTAATGAATTAACTTTAGATTATGAAGCATTACTGTTTTCAGGCATTTTGAATAGGTATACATACTGTCTTTTTTGCAGCAAGTAAATACAAAACGAGCAAACCTATATTACTATTAGGGTTTAATGGATGAGACATCCAAGGTACCAAAGACTTCATTGAACCTTGTCAATATGCCCATATCACCCTGCCTCAATTTTCTCGCTCCCCTGATCAATCACCTACACAAATTATCTTTCCACTACTGAAAAAACTGTTGTAGTAATGGCAAAGGCAGTAGATCTCATCTGTGATGGGCACAGACTAATTGCCTTTGAGAATGCTTTTTTTTCCATCATGGGTTGCGATTTTGTAATTCTTTAAAAGGCAAAAGGAAAACCACTCCAAGATGGCCACTGTGTGCACAGTGCTCATCTTGCAATGTTTTTTCTTTTACATTTAGAAAAAGCATTCCAAGATGGCTGCCATGCAGGCACTCGTGGCTTGACTTGGTTTCAGAAATGAAGGATCTGCTCAGTCAAAGCCCTAATTGAAAGTCAGTCAGTAGGTTGTTGGTCTACAGATGAGCAAATAGTAGCTTTCATGCCATCAATTTCAATATCCTTGCAATGCAGAGGACACACCCGGGATGGGTTTTTATTTGATTAAAACTAATCAAGAGTGGTGTCATTATTGATTTTTTAAGGTTTTCCTGGAATTTCTCTGCAAATAAGAGCGCATATTTATGAGGCTGATAATTGGGTGACCAGTATAGTGGGGTCTTGGGTTGATTGCCTTTTGTTTCTTTTGATTCTTTTATCAGGAAAAACGCATATAATTTGATGTTTGTTTTTTGAGGCATTCTTTCCAATGGTTATCCAAATGTGGAAAGTATTTTTTCCTCTAGCAAAAACGTAACTTTACCATGCAATCAGTATTTATTAAGGTCTGCTATTTCTGTGTGCTTATTGGGCCGTTATTCCCATGCTGTGTGGGATAAGGTTGTGCAAGTGCTGCCTGTGGTCTCTGAAGAAGCCCGAGCCATACTCTGTCACATCTCTTTAGTCAGCAATAGCTTGGAAAGGTTCACGGTCAGATGTGGATTGGATACGACCTACTTGCTGGGCATAGCCGTTGTTTCCACGGCGGCATTCCAATGTCACATTTGGCTGAGGGCAACTGGCTTTTTGAGGGATATCCAGGCTGGGCAAAAGAAATGAGAAACCACTCCACAGCACCGGTTGGCAATTCTGTTCAGAGCAGCATAAATGAATTAGCTCACCAAGAGAGACACCAGTTTGTAGATACTAATGTGCTAAAAGTGGCAGTAAAAACCAAGGTTAAAGCTCCGTTTGATGGGTGTAAACCCAAGTGTTTTAGATGTGGGATTTTTTGTCACATGTCTAACAGATCCAACTGTTATACTAGGAATGTCACATGTATTAAAATGTGGCCTTAAAGGACCCTACCCAACAGTTTATTGATCCTCAACTGAGGTACCTATGGTGGATACTGTTGACAGTGTGTTCGAAGGTCTAAAGACAGTAGTTTTAAATGTAAAAAGTAATTAAGTGGATGTGGGACCAGTGGTTATTCCCAAGTGTGAGATTGAAGTAGGAAAACAATCTTTTGTGGTGGTGGCAGACTCAGCATCCCCACTCACGATGATTGGTAATGAAATTTGGGACGATTTATGTAGCTAAGAGAGGTGATAATCTCCTTCACTGGAGACATCAAAGAGATATGGGGATCATACTAACTTCCAATGCACAGGACCGAGTGATGTTGATTGAGTGTGACAGTGGAGATTTCTATGATGAATTCCCTAAGGTATTTAAAGAAGAGCTGAGGTTGGTCAAGGCTTTTGTACAACTAATTGGGTTTAAAAAACGTGCTAAACTTTGTGTACATAAAGTGCGCAAAGTGCCTAACTTGATGCTTAAACCTTTGAAGGAGGAATTAGATAGACTATTAAATACTAAGATCATTTTGCTGATCATTCAGGAGATAGAATCGTCCAAATAATTAGTACCAGTGATTTTGGTCACCCAAGGGTGCTGAGACATCAATCAGGATGTGTGTGGACTTGAGTCCCCAAAAAGTGGGTTGGGGTGGAACACCAACCACTCTCCAATATTTCAGAGTCACTGACCATGCTTAAGGGTGCTAATATCTTCAGTCCTGGACCTTTCTTTGGCCTGTCATCAGGTCGAAACTGCACCAGGACTCGAGGCACCTCACCCCATTCGCAACTCTGTTGGGGGCTTACAGATTTATTAGGATGCCATTTGGGTTGGCCTCTGCTGCCACCTGTTTTCAGAGGATAATGAAGATGATCATGGGAGAGTTACCAAACTTCTTATTCCTCCAGGATGACATCCTCATTTACGGCAAGGATGTGAGTGAACAATACGAAGTTTGGAGAAGGATGTTGGGTAGACTATAAGAGAAAGGTCTCATGCCTGAAAAAACAGAAAGGCAATCAGTCACCTATTTGGGTCATGTCATTTCAGGGGAGGGCGTTCAAACTAATTTAGAATAAGCTGAAAGTATAGTGTGTGCCCCCACTCCTACGGACAAGGAACAAGTGAGATCATTTTCGGGGTTCGCCAAGTTCTGTTCCAAATTCATAGTGTTTTGCTAGTGTGGTGGAGCCCATAGGAACTTTTGTTAAAAAAGGGAGTCCAGTTTGTATGTACGCCAGAGTGTTAAACAGCATTCCAGGCTGTGAAATCAGAAATAAGCAGAATGCCCACTCTGGTGCATTTCGACTCGGCTAAAAAAAATATTTAACAACGGATGCCAGTCTAAAGGGAATAGGAGCAGTGCTCTCTCAGGTTGATGGTGGTGGGGGGAGATGGTAGTGGCATTTGCCTCCAGGGGCCTTAAAAAGGCTGAGGAGCACTACTCATGCATTGAAAGAGAGGCTTTAATGATAGCTTGGGCAGTGAAGCATTTTGAGTTTTAGTTGTGGGGGCATCATTTTCCCGGTGAGGACTGCTCACCGATCCCTGGTAAAGTTTTTGTCCTGCAACCACAGTGAAAGGATGACTCTCAGACTGAAACGATGGAGAAAAGGGTCAGAAGAATTCAGTTTTCAGGTCCAATATCTCCCTGGGTCACAACAAACAAGAAGACTGACTGTTAGTTGTGCCTACTTGTGGGTAGCAAAAAATGAGGTGAGTGTGATTTGGTTAAGAGAACCTGCTATCACGGAGGATGAATGGCAAAAGAGGAGTGAGAAGGATGAGGAGCTCGCCATTATCAAGACATTTGTGGTGGAGGGCTAGCCTGATTACAAAGGCCTGTGCCCCATATTAAAGCTTTTCTGGATTGTAAGGGACGAACTCGCGTTGTCCCAAAATGATCTGGTGAGGGGTGAGAGAGTAGTGCCGCCAAAGGGGATGAGATCCAAAGTGGTTAACCTAGTGCACGAAGGGCACCTTGGTAGAAGTCTCAATGAAAGCCAGGGTTCAGAAGAGATCTTGGTGGCCGGGCTTGGATCGCCAGGTGGAAGTGGTGGTGAAGAAATGCTATTTGTGTGCATCCAAGTTGCCTTTTGAGTTGTTACAGCTTACTGAAAGCTTTGTATTGCTCTTGGTGGATTAAACATCCAAATGGGTTTCCAAAAGTGTGTGAGTAATGTGTGCACCAGAACAGTCTTGGAGTTTCTTTAAGATGAGTTTGCAGGAGAAGGTATACCCAAATATCTGGTGACAGATAATGAGGTGCAGTTTTACTTGCGAGAAATGCAGGAATTCTGGAGTCAGTTTGGGATAACACACCAGAAAACAGCTCTCTATGCACCACAGGCCAATAGATTTTCTGAGCGAATTAACAGGTTGGTAAAGGCATGTGCACAAAGAGCAGTGGAGACCAGAGTACCACCACAAAATGTGCTGAGGGGCATGTGGTGGCCACATTGTACTACTCCCAACCGCGTAACATAGAGGTCACCTTGTGAGTCTTTGAATGGGCAGACTAGCCACTTCCAAGCTCAATCCCAAGTGGTTGCCTTAAAGAGGCTCTGATCGTTGGATAAAATGGAGGTGGTGCTAGGGCCAGGTCTTATCAGCAATGATGGAAAGATTTGATTAGAAAAACTCAGTGAAGAAACAAAGATTGGATAGGAAGCGTGTAACGGAGTATATGGGCCCTTTTACTATTCTCTCCATCAAGAGAAATGTGGTAACAGTTCCCAAGGGCTGTAAGTGGAGCATGTCTAGGCTTGCGAGGTACCCAAAAAGCGAAGCACCTCCCATTGGTGTGGATGACAACTCTGTGCTCAAGAGTGCTACTGGGGGCGGGGGGATTGGGCAGCTGTGCCACAAGGTATAGGAGACTTCCTATTCATTTCAGAGACTTTGTAATGAAATAACTTGTGGATATTTCTGAAATATATTTGTTGTTTCTTGATTGTATTCCTTCCTCCTTTTCCCCTGTTTGACATTTCATTGCATTAGTATATTTAAATTTTTCTTCTTATTACAATTGTACCGTGTCCTTATATTGTGTTCTTACTTGTTTTGCATTTTTATGTAAGAGGAATGTGTTGTGGTTTTTTATTCTTGACCCTTTAAGTCGATGCATGGGCAGCTCACACCAGAAATGTTAGTGGTCTCCATGTGAGCAGGGTTCTATGCAGGGACAGTTGGAGACTGAGGGCTTATCGGCTGGCTGCATCATTGGTGGTGTATCTCTTCATGTAAATAAACCAATTCTACAATCACATTGACTCAGTGTTGTAACAGAAACCCTCTGGTGCAAAACACCAGAGGTGTAGTTTTAACTCCTCCAGTGTCGGCCAATGGCCGACAGACACATAATGGAGGGAGTGCACTTAAGTGGTTAAAATCTGTTATGCAGTGGCTACAAACCAGCCCCTGGAGAGGTTGCGGTATCTTTCCGCCAAAGCTGTGACCCCTGTGTTAGCGAAAGGAGTCATAGTCCCGGACATGTCATGCAGCTACGTGGGCATCGCTGCATATGTTTGCCAAACACTACTGCCTAGACAGTCTGGTTCGACGGGATGGGCATTTTGCCCGTGCTCGTCCAGTCTGCAGACCCTCGTGCGGATAAAGATTGCTATATTTCTATTCTAAGCTAAAGGAATCTGCAGCTTTAAGTCTGTGTCAGACGAACCAGTTGCTTACCTTTCATAACGTCTTATCTGATTGTGACTCCGTCTAGCTGCAGATTCCGTAACAACATTTCCATCCTCCCGTTCTGCAAACTGTATGCCTCAGTTTTAAAGAGGAATATCTACAAGGGCAGAAACCACAGCAGCAGAGTGCTTTTTCCGATTCAGTTTGTCTGGTTAAGCTATACAAGATGCGGTACAAACAAATGTGGTTGTTTTGCTGATGCAGATTGTTTCTTGTTGTGAGGATAGGGCAGAATTCAGTGAAAGGGATAAGTTTAGGCTGATGTAAAAGGAAGGATTCCTAATAGATGGCCTAGTTTGAACAGGCTATGCCAGCGGGATAGTTATTTGGAGTGTTAGAAGCTGAAGGACAAATGATTCCTGTTTTCAGGATTGATGAGGAACTAAATTGATTCCTCCTGAAAGGTTGACTGATGCCACTATTAAAACAACGATAAAATCCACGGGTCTAAGGAGTCAAAACAGACCCATCAGCAACTTTAGACCTAAAAATCTGTATTCTAATTAACGGAGGAGAAACTTGTAACCAAAGAAAAGTAAATCCTTAGAAAAGGAAATTCTTTAAAAAAAAAGGAAGAATTCCCATCACTCACTGAGGTGACATGCTTCATCATCTGGGGTCTCCTCCTAGTTGCACACTAGTGCAACCCTCTCACCAAGCGAGGGGAGCTCACAAATGTTTTTCAGAACAACATGATCTACATGGGTAGCTCTGTAGGATCTAACAGATGTGAAAAAGAAAATGAGTATAGGGGTGATGGGCGCAGTACATGAAAGTGTAAGTGAGATTAAAATAGGATAACAAGAGAGAAGGGTTTAATATGTGTCTTTTGTCATCCAGGTTAAAAACAGTGCAAAGACAGTTTTAACAAAATAACTGCACAGATGTAATAACTGGGTCTACATGTTTCAGCCAACCGGATTATAAGAAATCCTAGGCCTTCCTCAGGACCACACAAAAAAATATATATATTGCTACTGCGTAGTGAAAAGTGATAATACAAGCAAGGTTGTAACAAATACAACCATGTAAACCTGTTTCTCAGGTATTCAGGTCCTCCGTACTTAACAAGATGCTGAAGGCACCCGCGTTTTGATGCTACTATTATCCTAGCACATGCAACAAATAAAATGTGAAATGCATTGAAGAGGCAAGTATGTTTTATGCTTTTGTAGAAATAGGTAATTGAAGGACGGAGTCCACATATTTGTGCAGTGTGTCAAGGTACAATGTTTGAGTAACTCAGAATTCCCTGGGCCTATCTTTCAAGGTGTTTGATTAGCCATGGGTGAAGTTGGCACTAGATATTGTGAGGTGGGTGAGTTGTTTTTGAGGCAAGTGCTATCTTGGTATTGGTTAACTACCTCATGAGTTGGATCATGGCCATATGGTGAATGCTGTCTGTGGGACGAAAGTTTGGTATTAAAAAGTGGGATCCAATTAATTTCAGCAGAAAGATGGAGATGCTGAGATTAAAAAAAACAGGAAGATTTTAAGTTCAAGTATGAGCAGAAGTGAAAAAATTCCTGAAGTGTGGGAGAGATGTTGGCTTGAACATGTTAAAGGTTCTGTAGGTTAGTGGGCCGCCTTCTACTTACTGAAGTATCGAATAACATTGTTAATTTATAGAACTGACAAACATGGAATATAGCATAGTTGTGCACAGCTGTCGAGTGCACAGATACTGAGAGATTAGGTGGAAAAGAAGATCATACTATTATTCTCAGGAGAAAACATGCAGTGGAAATCAGACGCAAAGGGACTTCATTCTTTGTTCGAATTATCACTTATATTTCCTTCGAGATTTGTTTGTCAGGTGTAATTTTGTTAGGATATCCTGTTTGGAAACACTTCTCCTAGTGCTCGTTTATCATGTGTTTTCTATTTAATGTTTTGCGTTTTGTTTACTTTTGTTCTTCTCACTTAATGGCATGTTGGAATATTGAATGCAGAATGTTCACATATAGGGGGCTGTCCAGTGCACTGTGTACCTGTTACTTTATAAAGCAGTTCATCCCCTGCTTGGTTATTTCAAAACAATTTCCCTTTTTCTACTATCTAGTGTGTTTAGCATGTTTTAGGAAGCTTTTTTTAACTGAAGTATACAATAGATAATATCATTCTCTACATGTTTCTAGCCAGAGAGCATGCCTGGTCCGAATCGACTCTCATTGATAAGTCCTCCACAGGATGGAAGAATGGGTAAGTTGAAAAAATATACTTGTATTGACAAGACATAGATGCTCTTATTGTATGGAAAATGTCTAGGTACATAACAAGTATAGAGTTAGTGGTACAATTATTGCCTTAAAGATGACTTAGTCCAAGCAGCGCCCTCCAATCAGTGGACCTGTGGCTAGCAAACCAGACCGACTTCTGGTGACACGGACTTCTTAACCAAACCGTCTACACAGGAAATCCGAAATCGAAAGGCAAAGTCAATCTGAATTCTTTTCTGACCAATGCTTCGCACAGAGAATCAAAAAGAATTGTCTAATAAGAGACGTCTAGCCCCAAATTCCTTACCATAGAATTACCCCCAGGCATCAGACTGGATCAGGGAATTTTCCAGTTACTAGTACACCTGTGTGGCGATATGTGGCGTCCTTCAGCTCTCCATTGTTCAGGCCGGATGTGATGTGCATGGTGCCTATATTAACGCCTCCCCAGGGCGTTGACATAGTTCTTTTCTTTCTGCACCAGTCAGCACAGTTCGGAAGAGATCTATCCCCAGTCCATTTTTGTGTGACCTTTTTTGGACTGTGTGTCAAAAATAGTTTTGAGAATGTATTCAGCTGTTGTCCCAGGACCGATTGCTGGGACAATCTTGACAATCGTCTTCCCAGTTTAAATTGTTGGATAAGTCCCTCAAGAGTTCAAAGAAATGTAAGCGATCTTCGATTTTTCTGTGCCGGTCGAAGTCATTGAATGGGGTGCCAGAACAACAACTCTGCTTGAGGCCTTGCTTCTCCCCAGAGCTTGTGCCTGGGTCTGCTCCACACCTCCCAGAGTTTCCTGGTCCTGGAGAGACCCTCGCTCAACTAAAAGAGTGCTATGCATCTCCTATCTAGCGCCCAACCCCTCTGGAGCGCCTTTGTGTCCTATGGGTTCGTGAGGGTCCCCTAATGGATTCCCACCAAAGTGTCTGCCCTTGGTGGCAGTTGGGTAACTTGGGTTAGGTGCTAGATCTGGAGCGGCTTCACCACGTTCCGAGCCCACTACAGTGCTTTTGTTCTCAGCACCTCCGAGGCTCCACAACTTGGCTGGCCCCATCTTCATACCTGTCTCCGTTTCAGAGTAGGATGGGCTTCATCTGGCGCCAACCGGTACCATACCCTCCAAGTCAGAGCCAGTGCCCATTTCCTTCGTTAGGCCTGGAGAGGGAGATGATTGGGAGGGGTCTGAGCACCCTTATGGATACCATCACCCCCTTGAGGAACCAGAGGACAGCTGGTATAAGGAACTAGTGGATGCCAGTCGTTTGGACACCTCACCAAACTTTGGCTTGGTCTTTCCTCTCACAGTGGCTATGGAGGACGGAGCCTCCTTTGCTACAGTGATGCAGAGGGTGGCTGAGGTTCTGGACTTTAACTTGCCCTCGTTGGACTAAAGACTGTCTGGATAGAGGTGCTTGAGCCAGGAGTTGCGCTCTTCGAGCCCTGACAGCCATTCAGTGAAGCCCTTACAGATGTCCTGCCCTGCACAGGGGCTCCTGTGCACAGGACAACTGTCGGTCACTGCCGCCCCTCTCCTGGTGACCCCAGTTTCCTCACCAAGCACCTCACCTAGGGGAGCGTGTTGGTCCAAGCCTCCACTTACCATGTTAGCCCTGGCACATTCCCTACCGTTCCACCTTATAAGGAATCCAAAATGCTCGATAACTTTGGCAAGAGGATCTTCTCTTCGGCCAGCCTAGCATTGTGACCGGTGAACATTGCATGCCTTTTGGGCTGAGACACCCACACTGTGTGGGACTCGGTTGCCCAAGGGCTACCTGTGGTCTCAGAGACGGCCCGAGCCATGCTCACTGAAGAAATTACTTGTGGACATGATGCACAAAAGTTCACCATCTTATGTGGGTGGAACACGACCTTCTCACTAGGTAAAACAATTGCTTTGTCAGTGGCACTTACATACCACGCTCGGTTGAGAACCACTGTTTTTTCAGAGGATTTCCAAGCTTCCCTTATGTACATGCTTTTTAATGGGCTTCCACCTTTTTGAGGGCTTAAAAGACAGAAGAGCTACGGCTAGGTCTTTGGTTCTATCTATAGCCCCCGCCAGCCCCAGTCAGCCTTTTGTCCCTACTATGTCTATGGGAGGAACTAGCAACGATGTCCCTTCTGTGGCTATGAGAGAGGCTACCAACCCCCCCAGCCAACAAGGCCAACAGGCTTCACAGCCTTTTCGTGGATTCGGTTCACGAAGACCACTGTGGGACAGTTTGGGTAAATGCACAATTCACACCCTTCTGGCAGCCGCAGCCTCAAAACCTCTTTAATGTACCCATATGCCAGCATGGACACCCAGTGGGGGAGCAGGCTCTGCTATTACCTGTCTCACTGGGAGCTTAAAGTGGGGTTTACAAATTGTCCAGTGGGGCTACTCTATCCCCTTCCTGGAATCACCCCTGCCCCCCCACCCATGCCATCCACATACGATCGGCAGTCAGAGAACCATCTCTCCTTGGTCTGTCAGGAAGTGTTGGCCCTTTTGGCCATCCTATTCTAGACCTGAGCCTTCTCAACTTCTTCCTGAAGGAGAAATTCAAAATGCTCTCCTTGGCTCACGTCCTGTCTGGTCTGGATCCTGCAGACTGGATGGTAGAGTTGGAATTACAGTATGCATATTTCCCCATCCCCGTCCTGCCTGCGCACACACGTTACCTGGGGTTCACGATGGGCCATGAGCACTTTCAGTTTGCCATGCACTCTTTGGCCTTACCTGTGCCCCTTGGGTGTTCACCAAGATGACGATGGTTGCAGCACATCAGTGGAGGTCAGGGGTTCCAGGGTTCCCCTGCATCGACAACTGACTATGAAGGTGTGCTCACCCCAGGCAGTGGTCTCCCACCTCCACACTGCGGCAGATCTCCTGCATTCCCTGGGTTTCACTATCAATTGGCCAAAGTCAAACCTGACTCCCCCCTCAGATGCTCCCTTTCATCGGAGCAGTCCTGGACACAGTGTGGTTTTGGGCCTTTCCTCCCAAACTGCGAGTCCAGGATATTCAGGCTATGAGTCCAATGTTTCAGCTTCTATCCTGGATTTCCGTGAGACTGACTCTGAGACTGTTGGGGCTCATGACCTCCTGCATTCTTTTAGTTACACTTGCTTGTTGGCATTTGTGAGCCCTGCAGTGGGACCTGAAGTTTCAGGGGAATCTCTCTGACCTGGTCAAGATCTTGGACTGTACTGCAAAAGATCTGTAGTGGTGGCTTACGAACTACGATTTAGTCAGTGGAAGACCTCTCTCCAGCCTCGACTGAAGTTGACTGTGGTGACGCCACATGGGAGAGGTAGTGTTAAGAGGCCTCTGGTCTCCAGTGGAGTTCGGGCTCCACATCAACTTGTTGGAGCTCCAGGTGATCCGATTGGCAGTGAAGGCTTTCTTCCTTCGATCAGGGGAAGGCTGGTGCAGGTATTCATGGACAACACCACCACCAAGTGATACTGCTACAAACTGGATGGGGCCGTGGAATCTTTCTCAAGAGGCCCTGCGTCTCTGGGCATGGTTGGAACTTCTGGGCATTTCCATAGTGGTTCAATATCTGGTGGGCTCACTGAATTCCAGAGCAGACTAACCAATCCGTTGATGCCTAATGGATAACAAATGACATCTTCATCTGGAGGTGGTACAAGGTCTCTTTCATGAGTGGGGAGAGCCTTGGTTAGATCTGGTTGCCACTGTCGAAAATTTGCAATGTCCGCAATTTTGCAGGTTGGACTTTCCAAAGTGGCTCTCGCTTGGCTACTCCTTCCGTCTCGAGTGGATCTCCAGCTTCTTCCCGCCAATACCATTCCAGTCCAGAGTTCTCAGGTAGATCAAGATCTACCGGTCCCAAGTTATTCTTGTGGCTTTGAATTGGGCATGGAGAGTCTGGTATCCAGAACTCCAGGGCATGAACATCAGTCCATTGATTAGGCTACCGCTTCTGGAGGATCTTCTTTCGCAGCAGCATTGGAGGGTCTTGCACCCAAACCTGCTCAGTCTCTGCCCGTCCTGCATGTAGATTGGACGGCAACAGTTGACAGCACTCAACCTTTGTCCCGAAGTCTCTGACGTTATTCTGGCAGCCAGGCACCCCTCCACCAAGATGGTATATGCCTGCTGTTGGGACGAACTTGTGGTATGGTGTACATTCAAAAACATCGACCCACTTTCTGCACCCCTATCCCAGGTTTAATGTTTGTACTTTCTCTGGGCCAGCAGGGCTCTGCATTGTGCACTGTTAACCCCTTCGATGCGCGTGACGGAGCGGTTCCGTCATGCGCGTCGGTCGCGCTGTGCGCATGAAGGAACTGCTCCATCACGGCCCCGCCCGCGCAAGGAACCTTCAGCACGGCGCGGTAATCCGCGCCGCGCTGAAGGGGTTGAAGGTTACTTATCAGCCATTTCAGCTTTCTTGCAGTTTCTGGACTAACCTTCTTTGTATAAGTCACCTGTTGTGACCCATTTTGTCAAGGGACTTCTAAACCTGTTCCCTCCAAGACCATTCATCATGTCCTAATGGACCTCAATCTGGTCTTTTCTCATGTATGCGCCATTCGAGCTACTGTACAACTGCCCACTATGCCTACTCACCTTAAAAACAGCTTTTTTGGTGGTCGTATCATCGGCCAGGAGGGTCAGTGACATGCAAGTGTGCTTGGTGCTGCCTACCCACACAGCATTCTACCCAGACTAACTGGTTCCAAGGACATGCCTCCTTCTTCCTGAAGGTTGTGACACCTTTTCATGTAAGCCAAAATATCACTGTGCCGTCCTTCTTTGCTTTGCCTCACCCTTCCAAAGAATAGGAGAGACTCCACTGACGAAATTTTAAAAGAGCCTTGTCGTTTTACCTTGATCGCACTAGAGGCATTTTGGTGGATGATCAAGACTTTCACTGAAGTAAATGTTGTCATGCACTGCATTCACCATGGGTCATTGGGAAGAACTGAGTTATGGGATGTGAGGCAGGGTACGCTCACCCTCTTTTTGTTTGCAAAGGCTCCTTTGAGCTGATGAGCTCTGGTTGATGCACTTGTGCCCAGTGAGTGGTACACAGACCTGAGAAGACTGGCCAGCGTTTCCAGAACCCCAAAAATGATGTGTTCCTCTCTACTGAGGAAGGCAGTTATCCTGAAACACGTGTCTAGAGATGCACCACACTTGCTGCACCAACAAGGGTGAAAAACTAAAGACTGTTACTGAAGTCAGTGTTATCATGCTCTGCATTTACCATAATGCATTGGGGAGAACTGAGTGCTGGAATATGAGGCAGTGGGCTTCCACCCTCTTTTTGTTTGAAAAGACTCTCTTGAGCTGATGAGCTTTTTGAGATGCACCAGTGCGCTCGTGAGAGGCACTGAGGCCTGAGAGGATTGTGGCAGCTTTCTCAGCAAACCCTGATTAAATTCGTTTTTATCTCTACTGATCAAGGATAATCCAGAAACACCTGTCTAGCCGCTTCGATGTGGTGCACATTCCCCCGCTGTGCAGGCGAATTCCACGCGTGCATGAAACGGACTGCCGAGGACCGTTCGACGCATGGAAGAGGCTAGAGATTTACAGCACTAACCTGCACCATCTTTGGTGAAACAATACAGCTAAAATTCAAGTAAGCATTTACTGTGAACTGCATTTACCACAATAAGGTGCTAATTGTGCTGGAAGGTGAGGCAGTGTGCTCCCATTCCTCTTCAGTCCGTTAAACATGTCTCCGGTCTGCCATTGCAGCCTGTGTGTGCAGTTTTGCACTGCCATTTCAACCTGGCAAAATAAACCTTTTGCCAGGCCCAAACTACCTTTTTAGGTTGAGCCTAGCAGCGTGCATGCGCTGCTCTGCGAGGCTTTGTGTAGTCTCTCTGTGAACTTTGGCCCTGCCCATCTCGTGTACTTCGCTCCTTGCAGTGCCCCTCTTAATATCTTCCTGTTCTATGGTCCCTTTGTTGTTTTTGTCCCGCCTTTTGGCTACTTGTCTCCACCCTGGCGACTGACCCAGTTACATGGATCAGTTCATGTTTTGCACTTGTTCATGTTTGTTGCACTACTTTTAGTTTTCTTTCAGCTCGCTTGCCTTTTATGCTACTGCCTGTTGCTGCCTTTCATGCTTTTGTCAGTACCCCGGCCAGTGTTCATCTGTGAGATCAACAAAACAAAGCGCAACCCGCTTTGCGGTTTGATTTTGATCTGCCCAGTGCATTTTTTTTTGTAGTTCTTAAAATATTCTGTTTCTTCTTCCTCGTATAAGGAGCAACGGTTTGTGGTTGAAATGCCCTATTTTGCCATCTGTGGTTAGACTGTTTTCAGTGAACGGGAAATTGTCACCTGTAGACCTGGATATCCAAATGTCAGGGGGCAGGGCTCCAAGTTTCACAACGTGTTTTTCCCCTTTCCCTAATGCACTACTTGTTTTCATTTTTACTGCTCTTTACTTATTTTGTATGCTTTTCTATTAAAACCAGAATGTAAATTAAAAGACAGTCTGTATCACTTGATGGAGGCCTTTCGAATGAGTTCACAGATTGTGCAAACACTGATTTGCAAGTCCACATTCCCCACAGTGCAAGTAGTAAGGACCTCTGACTGGCAGGTTTCACCCACTAGTGGTTTCCATCAAGCACGCCTCATATTCACTGGAGCGCCTAGAGGTGATTGGGTTAGTGTACATTGTGCTTAAGGGGTAAATGCTGGATAGAATTTGTATAGCGCATCATACACATGCTGAGTTACAGAGCGCTTTTCAGGTGGCGATAGAGGCTGCATGTTTGTTGTGCTTGGCAGGTTGAGTCGCCGTTTATAGTTGCCTGTGTCGTAGTTGTTGGTTGTGTAGTACGTGTGGTTCAGTCGGGTGCTAGTTCTGATTAACTTTTAGCCACACTTAAGCGTGACGTTATGCAGACGTTTAAGAAAACAGCCACACTTGTAAAAACATTCAACCTGGCCTCTGTCTGAACGGGGCATGTGTTTAGTAGCTGCCAGCCCTTTACTGCCCTCCCTTGCATCAGCTAATAAACTAGCTCAGAGGGTTGAGCACCTGCTGCAACGCAAACAATAGCCACTTTTGTGCTGTATTCAGGGTTAATGTAATTCTCAGCATGACATTTTCCGGCCAGCCACGAGCTGCTAAACCCTTAACCTGGCTTGAAAGCATGTCTTCTCCGATTAATGACTTCGCTCTGTGCTAAATTAGATTTGAGAGCTCTGCAGTTGTTTTCATGGTCCTTTCAGAACACTTATTTTGTAGTTATCTAGGCTGCTGACTCCGCTCCAATCTAGACCTTTTCGGAGCATGTGATCGCCTTATCTTGACAATAACTCTGCACGGACCGTAACAGCAAGATAGGAAACATAGTGCCAATATCGGCAACCGTTATCATATCATACATCAGTACATAATCATAATAAAACACACGACACTGAATGTAAGTGGAGAAATATTGCTGCAGGTTTATTAGCATAATAAATATGCAAACACGGTGGGTTATCTTACGGGCGATCCCAGGGCAGGCCAGCCCCATGGCGCCTGCCCGTCTGATAAGCCTAGGGTCACCATGGCAGCGCCAATTGGTGACCACCAAATGTTGGGAGGGTCCACCCCTCCCATCCGTGAACCTCCAGTCCACATGCTTCACCACGCCCCCCCGTGCTGGGTGGGCGGAGCATACATGGCAGCCCCCGGTTGCTCAGACCCACAACCGCCTGTCGGTAGCGGGGCGCCGTAGGTCTTCCAGTGGACACGCTAAAAGATCCCTGGGTATCCTGGCTTAGCACCACACGGTGCTGCTGCATGCTATACCCCTTGGTATGTGCAGACCCTGGATCGCCCTGTAACTCCTCCTGCAACACAAAAGTGAAAGTTGTTAGAAAAACCTTCCCCCCCCTTCTTGTCCCTCCTGTTGCCGGGTAAGCGGATGGGCGGGTAAGGCAAAACGACCGGACAAGAGGGCGAGGAGGGGGCGGGGACCGAATATGTACCCCCCTCATGGCTCCTCCCCGCCGGAAGCAGCTACCTGACTGGGGTCTCCCTAGGTCAAGCCCAGGGACAAGACCTCCCACCCCTGTGCCTTCCTGTGGCACTAAGGCGGCCGCCCTCAAGGGGGCGGGCCGCTGCGCAACCCCCCACCCCGGGCAGCCTTACATAGTGCCAATATCGGCAACCGTTATCATATCATACATCAGTACATAATCATAATAAAACACACGACACTGAATGTAAGTGGAGAAATATTGCTGCAGGTTTATTAGCATAATAAATATGCAAACACGGTGGGTTATCTTACGGGCGATCCCAGGGCAGGCCAGCCCCATGGCGCCTGCCCGTCTGATAAGCCTAGGGTCACCATGGCAGCGCCAATTGGTGACCACCAAATGTTGGGAGGGTCCACCCCTCCCATCCGTGAACCTCCAGTCCACATGCTTCACCACGCCCCCCCGTGCTGGGTGGGCGGAGCATACATGGCAGCCCCCGGTTGCTCAGACCCACAACCGCCTGTCGGTAGCGGGGCGCCGTAGGTCTTCCAGTGGACACGCTAAAAGATCCCTGGGTATCCTGGCTTAGCACCACACGGTGCTGCTGCATGCTATACCCCTTGGTATGTGCAGACCCTGGATCGCCCTGTAACTCCTCCACAGCCTTGGGAGTGGCCACCGTCACTACCAGGGCCCCCCACCATGACCCCTATTAATAGCAACCCGCAGCTGTCAGAGCTTCCCCTAGATCCAGTAAAAACAAATCCATGCCTAAATCCGAGAGGTGAACCCCGTCGCCTTTGAGACATCCCGTTGACTTGGCATGCAGAAGGCCGTGCCTGATGAAACCAAAGCCTCTTTGCTCCGTGAACTTGCGCATAGCGCTGTTAACCTTCCTTCTAGATGCCTCGATGGCATCGCCTGAGCGAGCACCATGCCAAATAGTACGTGGAGTCATCTCAGACCACCACAGCTCACACGGCCCCAACAACACGCTCAACTTGCAGAAGGTATCCCTCATGTCTTGTAATAGAGCTCTCCTTCCTAGTGATGTGAGGTCATTCCCCCCCAGGTGAACCACCAAGAGGTTGGGCGAGGGCCACCCTCCCCGGAGTCTCTGCTTAACCTTCCGTAACAAGTCGCACCAGCGCAAGCCTGGGAAACCCAACCACGTGATGTCCGTGTTGGCAAAGCCATTCTGCCACTCTCTTGCCGCCGCCCAAAGTGCCAGTCTTGCAATAATTGAGTGACCAATTACCCACACCTTCATACCTAATAAAGAGAAAATTGGTTTTGAGTATATGTTTATTAAGCGGAAAGAGAAAACAACACAAGCAAACTTCAGCACATCTGCAGTAAAGGTATACGTCAATCAGGAAGAACCAGCGAGGGGGGGGAGCCCTGCTATGAAAGTGGGCACGACAGACAGCCCCCCCAAGTGACCCACAGCCCCCCCGGCCACCCCTAGGGCCGGATGTACCGCTTGAAGCAATGCGACTGCCAGCGCCCCACCATCATAATACCTTCTGCAGGCATTCCCGCCAGGAACGCTGTGGTGGCCGCACCTATGCGGAAAGAGTGGCTGCTGAATATTTTGCCCCTAACCTCATGGCCGGACAGCCTAAGGCAGGCCTTGAGGATGTGGTCCACTTGAAATCTAGTGACCGGGAGACCATCCTGATGCACTAGCAGGTAACCCGCCCCCCGCGGGCGAAGCAGCAGGTAGGTTCTGACACAGGCTACCGGGCAATATCTCTCATCCCCCAGGCCATGAAGCACCACTACCCTCCCTCGCCCTAGCTGGTCAGTTTTGGACTGTCTAATGACTAGTTTCAAGCACCCCGGTTCAAGTTCTACGTCCTTTACGTTCAGTGCCACCCCCGAGGGGTCAGATTTGGAGCGGGCCACTAGTTCCCCTATCCTGAAGGCACCAAAGAAGGCCAGGGAAAAACAGGCCGAGAACAGCGTAGCTTCGTAGCTAGAGTGAGTGGCCCTATCCATACAGTCCAACATTCCTTGTAGCAGTGAGAAAGTAATGGGGGACCTGGGATCCGGTGATCGCGGATCCATTTTCGCCCACCCTCGCAGAGCTGCCCTGATCACAAAAGCCTTGGTGGGATCCGCCTGCCCCCTCAATCTTGCGTGGTGGCTGATAGCAGCGAGGTGGCCCGATATCCAGGAATGAGTTTTTCCCTCCCCTCTGGCCCACAGCAAGAATTGTTGTACTCTAAGTTCCAGCGCCACCTGATCCTCCTCCCAGCCCCCTGTAATTGCACAAAAGAGGGTGACACAGCTCCCGTAGCGCTTCGCAGTTCTGGGGGCTAACGACCGTTCTCCCAGCTCCCTCATCCGTGGTCCCACTTCAGCAGCCGCCACAAGTGCGGCGGGAAAGGGGTCCCCTCTTGACGTGCGCTCGGCCAGGCCTCCCGGAAGCGGTGCCACTGGAAACGAGACAAAGAGTCAGCGGCAACATTAGAAATCCCTGGAATGTGCCTGGCCCTGCACTCTACGTTGTTAAATAGGCAGGCCCTGGCAAGCTCTCGCAGTAGACACAGGACTAGGGGGCAGCTAGCAGACTGGGAGTTGATGGCCTGCACCACCGCCAGGTTGTCAGACCAGAAAAGCACCCGTTTGGCGGCCAGGGCCCTGGGCCAGAGATGAAAAGCAACCACGATGGGGAAGAGTTCCAGGACCGTGATCTTGGACGTGACCTTTTTCCTGTGCCAGGCGTTGGGCCACCTCTCTGCGCACCACTCCTTGTCCAAAATCACTCCGAACCCTTCCCGGCCAGATGCATCAGAAAAGAGGGCCAGCTCCCGGCTGTTGGCCCAGGGGTCGCGCCAGATGACAGCCCCATTAAAGTTGACTAGAAAGTCTGCCCACATGACTAGGTCTTCACGCATCCCTTTGTTCAGCTTGACCATGTGGTGCTTCCTGCTCACCGAGGCCGTGGCTCTAGCTAACCTTCGCGCAAATGCCCTACCCGCGGGGATGACTCTGGCAGCGAAGTTTAGCTTCCCCAGGAGGCTCTGAATGGCAGCCAAGGAAACCTTCTCCCTCCCTACCACTTGGCTAATCTGATCTCTCAGGTCCCGCACCTTGTCAGCTGGCAGCCTGGCCTCCCCCGCCACAGTGTCCAGCTCGATCCCTAAGAAAGAGAGAACTTGGGCCGGGCCTTCCGTTTTCTTAGGGGCCAAAGGAACGCCGAAATGATGCATCAGGGCCTGAAAATCAACCAGGGCTCCCTTACATTCCTGAGTGCCATCCCTCCCGATGAAAAGGAAGTCATCTAAGTAATGGGAAACCCCTGAAAAACTGTACGTGTGCTGGAAGGCCCAATGCAGAAAGGAGCTGAAAGCCTCAAAGAAGGCACAGGAAACCGCGCACCCCATGGGCATGCACTTGTCAAAGTAATACATGCCGTCCACCTTGAAACCCAGCAAGTGTTGGCTGCTGGGGTGCACTGGTAGTAACCGAAAGGCCGACTCAATGTCAGCCTTCGCCAACCAGGCTCCTTTGCCAGCCCTCCTTACCAGGTCAAGTGCAACATCCAATGTACAATAAGACACCGAGCAAGACCCCTCCTGCAGGCCGTGGTTTACTGAGCCCCCTTCAGGGTAAGACAAGTGGTGAATTAACCTGAAAGACCCCGGATCTTTTTTAGGGACCAAGCCAAGGGGGGAGACTACAAAGTTGTCTAACGGGGGCTCCCTGAAAGGACCCGCCACCCGCCCCAGCCTCAGTTCCTTCTGAACTTTTTCATTCAAGACCTGTGGGAGGACCCTGGCAGATCTGAGGTTCTCCGCATCGCGGCCGGACAGTGGACCTACATAGGGGATGGTGAAGCCCAGCGAGAAGCCTTCAAGCAGGAGCGCACTGTCAGCGGAAAGGGGGTACAGTCTGAGTAGCTCTAGCATACGGTCCAGGAGGACCGGGGAAGGACCCTTGCTGGCCAGGGGCGCAGGAGAGCAGGCGACCAGGTCAGTAGGAGGGAGAAGGAGGGGTGGGGCCGCAGCAGGGGGAAGGAGTGGGGGCGAATCAAGCCGATGGTTTGGCGGAGTCAGCAGGCTTCTTGTCCTGTTTGGATTGGCACGAGGCAGCGGGGTGACGCCCCCCGCACTTGCTGCATGAGTGCTGGAAACGGCACTTGACCCCCCAAGAGCAAGCGCCGGCATTGAAAAGGTTGCAAGTCCCAGGAGAGACCCGCTTGGCCCCTCCTCCCCTGCCACCCCCTCTACGCCCGCCCCGAAAGGACTGCCTCGCTTGCTTCGCATTGAACAGGGAGTTCCCTGTCTGTCCACCACCTCCTCCGGACCCCTTGGGAAGAGAGGCAGGACTCCTGGATCCCCGAGACCCCATGTGGTCCATCCACAGCTGTACCTCTTTCTGGTCCCATTCCATCTCTGGGCAAATGGCCATCTTTTTTCTGAACTCCATGTCATAATTAAGCCACCCTTCCCCGCCCCACTTCTGCGCCTCTGTGTGAATTAGCCTCTGGTAAAGTACCAAAGCCTGGCCCTGTTCAGGAAATTTTTCAAGTATCACAGATTGAAGGATGGAAAAAGCGGCTAGCCAATTATCTATTGTTTTATCCGGCCACTGCTGGTACCTGACCTTCTTGTCGTCCTCTTTCCCCCCAAGCCTGCGCGCGTCTTGCCCATGCTGGCCCAGCAGAAGTAGTGAAAAGATGTCTAAAAACTCACGCCTCCAGATGAATTCTTTTACAGCTAAGGGGACCTCCCAGATGAGCGAGCTATGGCCAGACAGGAGCGGGGCATGGGTAAACTCCTTCTTTGCTGGGACCTGCGGAGGAGAGCGTGGAGCTGTGGCGCTAGCTAGTTGCGTGGACGCGCTGGCCCCCGGGGCGGGGGGGGGGGCGGCGATATCAATGGCGGCAGCAGACTGCCCGGTTAGCGGCTCACCTCCTGCTGGTTGGCGCAGCTCCCCCCCAGCCGGGATGGGCCCCGGGGCCGGGGGGCCAGCGGGAGCCGCCTTCTCCTGCCTGGCGGTCAAGACAGGCCCTACCACCGCCGCCGGTTCTGCACTTCTGGGCAAGGAAATAGGCGGTGTGCATGGCACCGGGGACAGCTCGGGGGCGTGACGACATGTCCCTTGTGGTGCCCAAACAGTGGCTGCAGCGGAGAGAGCCCCTCCCGCACTGTCAGCAGACGGCCGCCCCACCGCTGAGGCTGCCCGCGAGAAGCCCGCCCTGACCTCCTCCATGAAATTTTTGAGTGTCTCATTGAGGTTGGCGAGGTCCTCCCTGGATGCAAAGTTAGTGACCTGAGAGCTTGAACTGCTCGGTGGTGGCGGGCCAGCAGGTGACGTCGGGGGCGGAGGCCCGGAGGAGCCCTTGACGGCGGGCACCGAGCGGACCCTGAGTGCAGTACGTTCAGCCGGGAAGTCTCTAACTGTGGCCCTGCGGATACGTTTGGGGCGAGGGGGGCCCGCCTCCTCGTTCGAATCTTGTCCCGTTGTATGGCCCCCAGAGATGACCCCCGAGTCCTCAGGGCAGCTGGCCTTGAGGAGGTCTGCAGCCCAGGCCAGTCCTTTGGATTTGGCCATCTCAATAATTGCTGCTAACTGTGCGTCTTGCGAATTGCCCGGCTGGGTCTCCTCGACCTGGGACGGCGTTGAGAAGAGCGCGGGGGTGCCCTCACTATCCATCTCGGACTGGGTCCTAACCTGAAAGAGAAATGAACGTAAGCCTTGGCCAGTACCAATTGAGACCGGCCCCTACCCCCCCTTAACCAACCGCGCCGCCACACACGCTCCTACTTACTCTCGCGGAAGAGAACGCACCTCCTTCAACTCAGGGCGGAAAGCTGTCCCCGATTTCCTGTATGCAAAGAACAAAGCTGTTAGAACGTGCCCAGGGCGGAGTTGTCCTTGGCCGAGACAACCAGGAGCCTACTCCCCCCTTCCTCACCCAACCATAGCCACACTTACACCCTTTATCCGGCAGCAAGCGTGATCGTCTGGTATACTTAAAACCTTCGCACGAACCTTCGCACGATCTAGGAGGAAGAGAAGAGAGGATGACACGACAATATTACTTCCGTGCTGCTCAGACCCACATGCATGGAGGTGATGCGCGCGCAGGATCCCGGATACAAGGCATTCAACACAGGCCTGAGATTATCTCCCAGTTCCCCGGACGCTACAATCCCTTCGCTGCTGAAAAACGGGTGGCCAGGATAAACGTGGAGAGAGCCCTGCTGAGGACGAGACCTGGTGTCCCTACCTGGAGGCGGCAGCGCAGGATTTGAATTTGCCAACTTATGACACTTTGAAAGCGTTTGCAGGACTCGAACCCTTGTCCTGTGTGATCCTTTATAATCCCAGGCACAGGACTTACCATTGAGCAGTAGCTCCTGGTATGCCAACGGACCACTTCCTACGCCTGGGCGCGACCCCCGGGCTCTGGGGATACACGTTATGAGGGAGTGCTGCGGGCGCACGAACATACGCCTTCTACGGCCAGTGCTCGTAACCCCCGTAATCTACCGAGGCACGTCGCTGGCTGCGCACCTCGGGCAATGCCCACTGCAGTAACTTTAATTTTTGTGCAGATAAACCAACCAAGTGCTGTAGTTTGAAGTGGTTTAAATCTTGCATTACTTTGAGACTTTCGCTATCATTGGGACCATTCAGCATCTGTCAGCCACCTCTTCTGACCCCCCTGACACATTCGTAAATGTCACGAGGTCTGCCATAGTTAGGTCAGTAGTGCTGCGGCATTGCACTGTTAGTGCTTTCCGGGCGCCTCGTGGCTCATTCGTTCGGGGTTCCCATGCCACCGGATGTGTTTGATCTGTCTTGGCCCGGTACCATCGGCCCACGGGTACTGTGCTATCTTGACGCATATTACCTTCAAACGGTATGCATTTCCCACCAGCAACAGGTCCCCCACCCTAAGTATATCCGCCCTTTGCCCTCCTGCAGTTTAGCTATTGTGTCTAACTCCCTGAGTCAGCGGTGCAACCACAGGGGGCTCGTGGCGGACGCGCCATAGTTTAGGTGCCGGCAAGACGGCATAAAGCTATACTTGGCCGGGTCTAATAGTTCGAAGTGAATGTGTGTCATTGTGCGGACTCACTGCTGTGGCCGACATTGCTGCACAGTCGAGTGGACCTCTGACGTGTCTGAAATATCCGGGTTCATGGGGGTTGCTCAACCATTTCCCACCCACGGTAGTTGAATCGATAGGGTGGGGACGGGGGCGCTGGGCGGGTAGTGGCGAGGAGGGAGGGCGGGTAGGAGGGGGTTGATTTGGTGCAGGCTCACAGACGGCCCTAACGGGACGGTTTGGGGAGAAGGGAGCTCAGAAGTCCTACGGAAAGCACGTGAAAGTTGTGCGTGTGAAGGTCCGTCTCTACGACAGGTGATGCCTGCTCGTCCCATGTTCCCCAAGCTCCGTCCGAGGCCCTTGCGTCCCCAGGGCAGTCTGTTGTATGCCCCGTGACCCCCGACTGCAAGTTAGCTACCCCACCCGGCCCCACAGTCAACAACCTTTGTCGGAGCAGGGAAGAAAAAGGGGGGGGGAGGGGGGGGGGGAAGGGGCGAGGGAGAGGGTGGGCGTGGGCCGGCGACCGTGGTCCGGATCCGCCCCATCGACCCCCTTCCATTACCGAGTCCCCGACTAACAGTGAAAGGAGCTTGGCCCAGGTAAATCCAAATTATTTACAGACGCGCTTTCCCCTCAAAAGCACAGGGTCCAGCCCCCCGCCACAATTCTACCCCCATCTTCAGACACCAACAATAAAGCCGCGAGCGACCAGGGGGGAAAAGAGGAATCGTACGCTCTTACCCCCGAGCACGGCCGAGGCCTCCCGCCGACCGACTCAAAGTGCAATCACGATATGGGGATAAAAGGACGCGGGGTACAGGACCGGGTACTGGACCATCAAACTCTATTTGACCGCGTGGCCGCGACCCTCAGCATTTCCCATTAACGCACCCGATCCTGCCCCCTCACAAACTCTTTCCCGAGCACGGCCCCCCCCCCGCCCGTGGCCCGCCGACCACAGGGCCCTGTCTCCTGGTACTGCCCAGGGACAAGGCCGGGGCGAGAGGGAAGTAACCGGCAGACTCACCTAAGTGACGACGGGCGACACGACGGAGCACGACGACTGCAGGTAAGGCAAAACGACCGGACAAGAGGGCGAGGAGGGGGCGGGGACCGAATATGTACCCCCCTCATGGCTCCTCCCCGCCGGAAGCAGCTACCTGACTGGGGTCTCCCTAGGTCAAGCCCAGGGACAAGACCTCCCACCCCTGTGCCTTCCTGTGGCACTAAGGCGGCCGCCCTCAAGGGGGCGGGCCGCTGCGCAACCCCCCACCCCGGGCAGCCTTACAGAGGCAAGCCTGGGGTGGGGGCGGGGCATGGGGCCTAGTGCAGCCAGAGCTTGTGTTTGTGGGCAGAGCCTGCACTTTACTGGGGTTTGGGAGTGTAAGCGGAGATTGTAATTCTATATGTATTTATATAGCGCTTACTACCCCTGAGGAAGCGATGGAAGAAAAGTCGCCCTTCAGGTGTTCTTTATAATTTACCAATTAGCGTAATGTTTTCTGTAGTTTGTATAGTGTGTGTGTGTGTGTCACCCGTGGGCGTTTTTGACAATGACAGTTGTTTTTTAGGTCGAGCCTAGCAGCCCGCATGCGCGGCTCTGCGAGGCTTAGTGTAGTCTCTCTGTGAACTTTGGCCACACCCATCTCGTGTAATTCGTTCTTTGTAGTGCCCCTCTTAATATCTTCCTGTTCTATGGTCCCTTTGTTGTCTTTGTCCTGCCTTTTGGCTGTTTGTTTCCGCCCTGGCGACTGACCTAGTTACATAGATCAGTTCATTTTTTCGCCACTTGTTCACGTTTGGCGTGCTACTTTTTGTTCTCTTTCAGCTCGTACGCCGTCCCTACACCACCTACTGCCCGTTGCTGCCTTTCATGCCTTTGGCGGCACCCTGGCCAGTGTGCATCTGTGGGATTAACGAGACAAAGCGCCACCCACTTTGCGATTCTGTACACTTTTTTTTGTTGCAGTTTTTTATAGCGCAAACTCGACAGAAGGTATCGGAGCGCTTTACACCAGCACCAGTTGTGTTGCAGACTGACACATTCATTTTAGGAACGGGAGGGCTAAGTGATTTGCCCAAAATCACAGGATGTTCTAGCCTTCCTCCAGACTCGAACCTGGTTCCCCAGCTTCAAAGTCGACAGGCCTAGCCATCATGCCACACCCTCTACATTCATTGTCAATCTTCTATTTGATCTGCTTGGGTGCGTGGAAGAAGACCTCTTTTCTAGTTTCAGGTAAGAACTTGTCTCGACTCTCGTGTGTGGGGTTTGCTGTAAATGCGCCTGATGACGATCCCTTCTTCCTAAGGAGCGCGGCCCAGTAATCAGATTTGGTATTTTAGGAGGGTTTATGTAGCATCTACCTGCACCTTTCCTCCCAGGGGGCTTCCAGGCTCCCGAACTCCCTTTCTGAATTCTACAGTTGACGAAGTGTGGCTGCTGTTGGTATGCATTTACAATGCCCACCTCACATTCACGGGGCATGTCCCCTCTTTCAATCTTCTACCCTCTGTTGTATCTTTCTTCCTTCTTTATGCATTTGCACTTACTGCTTTAAGAAATCCAAAGCTTTAGCGGGGTGCATAAACCAGCACTTACCGCCGAGACCTTTGTACTTAGCGGGCCACTGCTGGCACCTTCTGTGGCTCGCGTACAGTTAAGTGAACATTATTGCAATGTCCTAGCAGGCCCTCGGTACTTTCCTGGGGAATGGTCCAGTTCCAGCTCTCCACAGTAGATATTGACATCATTACAACAAAATGGCTTGCTGCAGGGGGTATAAGGTGTTGGATATAACTCCAACACCTCCCCTACTGTTGCACAGACTGGAGTTGGACTAGTAAATTATACTATTCCAAACTCCAGCGCACCCCTGACAGCAATTTGTTGTAAAAACCTGCGTTGTAAAGGCATGCGGGGTAAAAGCATGCGTTGTAACGTCATACAACCAGATGGGATGTCAGAGCTGTGCCAGCCCCACTTACAGTTGATTAAGCTGTGTCTTGCCTCCATACAATGGCTGCATCCCCCCTGTACTTCGTCTGGAGCCAGGGCGGGTAAGGCAGGAAGCCTGTGGACTTCAAAGGGAAACCTCAAAAAGCTTCTCCCACTTCAAAAGAGGGCCCTGGTATAAATATTGGACCCCAGACACCAACTCTTCAGTACACATCTGATCTGTCGATACTCTGCCAGGAAGGAGGACTGCTGTGCTACTGAAAGGACTGCTCCATTTATACTTGAAGGGCTGCAATCCCCCTGAAGTTAGTCAGGAGCCAGGGCAGGGAAGACAGGAAGCCTGTGGACTTCGAAGGGAAACCTGTAGAAGATTCTCCAACTTCAAAGGAAGGAACAGGTATAAATATTGGATCTCAGACTCCCAACTCTTCAGTAAACTTCTGGACCTGTGGATATTATGCTAGGAAGAACTACTGTGCTGCTGACAGGACTTCCACTCTGCTGGACTGCTGCTCTGCAGTAAGAAGGACTGGACCTGCATCTTTTGAGCCTAGGACCCCAGAGTGACTCCAAGGGCTTGTTGGCTGGCCTCCTGACTAACCTCAGGGATGGAAGGCTCCATCAACCTGGAACCCAGCACCTGTACTCTGTCATCTGTGAGTTCTATCCTGACTAGTGGTTTCATCCCAGTTCTGAGTCCTTTGAGGTGAGCCCGAAAGTGCTCTACCAGCTCACCTGTGGATCTAGGAGAACCAATGCATTTCTTCTGCTACTCAGTGCTACAATGAGCAGAATTAATGCACAGCATCTGCTGCTAAGACTCTTTCTGCGCAAGGACTCACATCGACCTCGCATAGGAACCGCAGCTCTGCGAAGCTTCCCCAACACAAACCCTTGCATCGCAAATCTCTCGTTGACAGGCAACCGGGACGAAGAAGGTTATCGCATTGCAGCCTTGCAGCTATTTGTAAACCAATACATTGCCTCAACTGTGTTACACATCTTTGACACCTTCTTGAGTCCCTGTAGCCGGACCTCGCTCAATCACGGTCTGCCTGAACTTGTGACTTTTCCCTGGTCCTGCACGACCAGATATCCACAGTATTCGCGTTGTGCCGTTTCATGCTATTGTAACTGAAATTTTTATAATTACATATCTCTGGTTCTACTGATTGGTCTTGTTTTAATATATTACAATATTTACTCTCTTTTTCTAAATTGGTGTGGGATTTTTCATGTGGTGTTTTTACTTTTTTGCTGTTTGAAGTGCTGCATAAATACTTTAATCATTGCCTATAAGTTATACCTGAGTGCTCTGTGCCAAGCTACCAGAGGGTTGACCCCTTGATAATTTGGGGTTTTTATAGAATATAAAAAGAAATTGCTGGGACTTCTCATGCTGGGGGCGCGCATCCCTGACTCTTATCTGTACTTGGTCAGACAGATGGGGTGATTATGGAAGCAAATGGTCACACTGTTCTACGTAGTGCCCCATTTGCCCGAGACATGCCAATATGGGTGCTCAAACCCTTCATGGATATAGAAACAACTATGTCAGTGAAAAAGTGGAAAGACGGAGTTTGCGATGTTCTTGGGGATCTCTACTTAGGAGGCCAATTTATAACCAGGGAAGATGCATCTGCGTCTTGAGGGGGGGGAGGGGGGATGATTTTGTTGGGGATAGGGTCCTGATGTTATTGGGGGAGGGTATATAGGGTTGTTGGGGAACCAGTGCTGAGGTATAGAGGGAAAGAGCAAAGGCGAGAGATGGCTGGGGGTAGAAGTAAGGATGACGTAAGGGGAGAGAGAACCCAGTAGATGGGTTAGTGGGAGTGCTAATGGTGTGCTAATAAGTGTTGGTGGGGGATCCGAAGATAGCAAGAGGAGGCAAGTCGCTAACCTTGGGAGACGCTGCAATAATCCTGGTTGCAACGCAGCAGTCTCATGAGTGGTAGTGCGAAACCTGTAGAGGTAGTGCCAGTGGATGCTTCCTGGAGAGAATGCCCAGGGCCACGGGAGCTGATGGTAGAGGAGGTGGCAGGGTACTCATGGTGGAAGATGCTACAGTGTTCTTGGTCTCACTGCCATCGTCCGCTGGTAGATCGCCTCTGTAGAAGCAGAGCCTGGGTTTTGCTTCCGGGTAGAGACTGCTGGTAGCAGAGCGGCCGGGGCGGGGGCAGTTAACAATGATAGCTGCCTCAAGTCGCTTGCACTTTCTGCGCTGCTCATCCGTCATTCCATCATTCCGCAAAGAGGGGGCTCAGTTACAGAGCGTTGAAAGGGATTTAAAGCTTAAAGCGATCCCTGGTCATGGGAGCTCTTTGAGGGAGCTCCTCACCATCGGCCACCTTGAATTGGTCAAAGGCTTGAGGTGCTCCGGGTTCTTGAAGGCCTTACAATTGCAGGATGAGACCGCACACCACGATTGTTGATTCCTGAAGCAGACGGCAGGGTTTGATGCCAATTGTCTGTAGCAGGTCTTCGGTTCTCAGAGCAGCAGGTCTAATTTGTCCATTGCTCTTCTTTGTACATTGCTCCTCTTAGGTCCGTCGAATCTAAATTCAGGGTCCAGGGATGCCACCTAAACACAAAATTTAGGAGCGTTAAAGGGGGCATCAGGCAGTAACCAGTGGGCTACCTGCCTTTAGGGTATCTACACCCTCTAAATGATCACTTCCTGTGGAAAGACACACTACCCTCGCCCTGATACGTTTATTTCCTACCATCTCAAGATGGAGTAATTGGAAAAGTAGTGTTCACATCGCCTGCCCAGCCTTAGGTGTGGTGTTTGCTGAATGTGGGCACACCTCCTAATCTAACTAATTTTCCCACCTGTCCTCCTACCAGAAGGAGAGCAGGAAAGGAGGGTTGGCATCCTCCACTCTCTAGAGACACCTGGGTTGCATTCCAAAGGTGCCGTCTTTGAATCTTTCACCCTGGCAGACCCTCCTGGCTTGGAGGTGGTGTGAAGCAGGCTTTGTTCCTGGCCCCTGTGAGCACAGGCTGTCACCCCATGAGGTCATAAACAGGTCTAGTTGAAGGCTGCCTAAGACTTGTCAGAAACCACACCAGTCCTTGGTAGGTTTTCAGGGGACCCTCAAAAAGGGCCTCCCGTGTGCATTTATTCATAGATCCAACACTGGCATCAGTAAGGATTTATTAAGGCCATATGTTTAGTATAAAACCTCTTAGGGTACAGTGGAGCCATCTTGGAGCTAGGAAACTCGTAATGACAAGTATCCAGCCCATGTATTCTCTATGACTTTCCTGTGCACTTGAAATATCTAAGAATGGACTTGATATTGTAGGGTCACATCTGCTCATGCAGATATGTCCACACATGGGATATATTGGCCCCTGCTTTAGGGCTGTTAAGCTTGCAGCGGGAGGACTTACCTGTACCTCATACAGTATGTATGGCGATGGCACACAGGGCTCTGTGCCCTGTCGACTCTTCGGTTTTCTCTGCACCAAGCCTGCAATTGCAGTTTGCATGGTCTTGGTGAGGGGTGCCTACAATTTATGCTGCAGCCCTAGAGTACACTCTTCAGTACCTAGGCCCAGATACCAGGAGTACCTTTTACTTGGGACATACAGGGGGTGCTGAAGTGGACATCACATCAGGCAACAAGCATTTGCAATGCAATAGGTCTCGCATTTGCGAGAGTTTAAGCTATTGGCATTGTAAATGACAATGCCTTTTATTTATCTGTTTTGCTAATTAACACATAAATAAAAGGCATTATCATTTACAAAGCCATTAGCTTAAACTCTCGCAAATGCGAGACCTATTCAAATCAATCAAAGAAGCGTCTGCCATTTTCCCGGGCTGCTCGGAAAGTGAAAGCACGCATGGCGTGCTAAATGTTGCAGGAAAGCATGTCGTGCTGTAGTAGGAGAAACTCATTAAAGAAAATAGTGCTTACAGACTAAAAAAGACGTACTGTGTATCAACCAAACTAAAAGAGCCAGTCCTCTTGAGAGGTTATAAATGAAGACAGTGGTACTAAGGAAGGATTAACAAGCCTATTAACAAATCAGAAGCCAGCATTTACGAAGGGCAGTGACACAAGTAAATGACAAATATGGGCGGAGAGTGGGCGGGGCTTCGATTCCATACTTCAATAGCAGCAGCATGCCACAGAGCAGCGCATGTGCTGTCAAGGCTCGACCTAAACAAACGCCGGGAGAGGCACGGAAGTAAGACAAATGTCGCAGGACGGTGGGGAAGCAAAACAGGAGACGTGGGCAGAAGGGTTGGAACACAGGAGACGGAAACAACACGTGGATGGGGGGGCAGAGAAGCACAAGGCAAGACAAAGTAAGATGGGTGAGCATAGAAGCACATGGTGAGACAGCAACACAGAAAAAATAGAACACAGATGCACACAGAAAGACAGCAAGGAAGGGATGGGGAATGCAACACAGAGGACGGAAAGAAGTTCGGAAGGGCATAGAAGCACACTGTGAGACAGAGCAACATGGAGACCAAGGGGTTGGAGATTAACATAAAAGCACACAGTGAGACAGAACAACATGGAAACTGGGGTTGGGAGCAGAGATGCACGAAGTGAGATGGAGCAACACGGAGATGGGGGTAAAGAAGCACACGGTGAAACAGAGCAACACTGAGAGACGAAGCAACACAGAGACAGGAGAGAGCAGAGACGCGCATGGAACATGGAGAAACAGAACAAACATGGAGATGGGGTGGAGAAGCACACAAGAAAGACAGCTAGAAAACACATGCACTCTCATAAAGTGCTTAACTAATAGAGGAAATAGAGCAATTAAGGTAGCTTGTCCAAGATCCAGAAAGCCCAGCTCATGGACCAAAAGCTTTCCCTCAAAGTAAAATAACTGGAATGAGAAGCAGTTTGTGAACTTTTAAAAAATCATCAAAAATATATAGCTGCAATACCGCAAATGCATTAAAAGTAGGTTATTAAACAGAACCTTATTTGATGGAAGGAGGTTGTCAGACCCCATTCAGGAGGCAAAGGGGCAGGCAGGGCCTACTGAGCCACAACCGTGGGGGATGAGGCCTGTTACCACTGCTGTCCCTGGTCCTGTCCTGTCCAACCATGACTCTTCATACTGAGCCACGCGCAGCACTCTTCGCACTTGACTCTCAATGAAAGCGAGGGCGTGTTGTCACAGGCTTCTCAGGGATGTTGGTGTACTCAGGCTCACTAACCGACACCCTTCCACCCCCAGCAGAGCAATTGGAATGTGTCCGAGAATACCAATGAGATAAAGAAGACGGTGGCTGCCAATTCTTGGATCTGTCACTGGGCACCTCTCAAAGCCCACACCGCGTTGGGTGGGACTTCCTCTCTGTATTAGCTCTGTACAGTCTTCCTTTCATGGTCTTCGGAACGAGGTGCGCGCAAGAACGAACGAGCTCTGTTTACAATCCCATATGCGACCACCAGAGGGAACCCGTGGCAAATGTATTTAGAGAAAGGAACAGCCACTTAAACATCGCTAGAGAGGAGACACCATGCGCGTGCACATCGCCTGTCCGTGTGCACACATGGTTTGTCTCCCTTCGCGCCCCAAAGCGATGACAATAGAGGCTCGCCAAGCGAAGCAGCTGCGCTGCGTTCGCTAGGCGAGACCTAACAAGTGATTTGCAACCATAGCAAGTGGAGCAAAATCAGGAGAGGAAAAAAAAAAAAACAAAAGAGAAAATTCAACAGAACTTAAGGAGTCAGAAAACATTGACATAAACATCTCCTCTAAAACATTGACACCCAAACAAATACAATTTTTTAATAAAGGTACATATTTTGTACCTACTTACGACGCAAACTTGCATGAAACTGAAATTGCTGTATATCGATTAATGTGCAACATCAGATTATGTCATATTTTTGATAATGTCCTCACTGACACCGGATCTCGAGAACAACATGAATTTCAGGAATTTAGACCCAAAAGCACTTTTACCGCTCCGGTATCACATAAAACTATTGATATATTGGAATCGCTTGTAAAACAAGATCTTCAGAAACTGGAATACAAATCAAGAAAAGTGCACAATTTGAATAAATCTGAAATGTTGATTTTACGCCAACTAGCCAATGAGGACACACTGATGTTGCAGCAAGCGGATAAAGGTGGTGCCTTAATAGTTATGGATAGCACCTACCATCGGAAAAAGGATGGATGAAACTACGTGCTTGAAACTGGACCATGACCCGACCAATGAAATTCATAAAGTGCTCATGAAGATTTTGGATAAAGCTGTTGATATGGATTGGATATCGCTCAAAACTAGGAGTTTCCTTACAAAACAATTTCCTAAGCGACCACACCTTTATATGTTACCCAAAATTCATAAAGATCCCATGGACCCTCAATTCAGACCCATTGTGTCTGGATGTGGGTCATTATTTGAACCATTGGGTAAATACATAGATCAATTTTTACAGCCATTTGTATATACCTGGAAATCCTATATCAGGGACACCGCCGACTTTTTGAATCACCTACAAACCCTAGGTGCAACGAATATTCAAGAATGGGTGCTGTGCACCATTGACGTGACTTCACTATACACGTCCATCCCTTTGCATGAAGGGATTGACGCCGTTGAATGGGCCTTGTTTTCCTATTGGAACTCCTCCAATTTTGTCTGCAGCATAGCTATTTTCGCTGAGAAGAAGAATTTTTTCTGCAAATAAGTGGAACCTCCATGGGTTTTGGGGGGGCTCCCACGTATGCAAACATTTTCATGGCAGCTTTGGAAAATGAAAACATTTTCAAAGATCCCGCTAGAAGCCAACACCTAGTGATGTATTGTCGATACATCAATGATATTTTTTTAATATGGTCTTACACCAAAGCAGCCTTAAAACGTAACAACATGTTATTAAACACCAAAAATAACCGAATACAATTAACTCACAACAACAGTAACACTCAACAGTCCTGTCTCGATGTACTGGTAGAGAAAAACGGAACCGGGATCAATACCAGCGAATTTGTTAAACCAACTGACCGCAACAACACTTTGTTGTTCTGCAGTTTTCATTCACCTAATATGATTCAAAACCTGCCTTATTCACAGATGTTGCGTATTAAAAGGATTTCATCTACACAAGACCAATGTGACCGGGATGTCTTTCGAATCAGAAATTGATTTTTACAACGGGGTTATCCCAAGGAAATCATTGATAAAGCTGAAGCACGTATGGAAACCATCTCTCGCTATGCACTTTTAACCATCAAAGAGAAACCTACCACCAACCGTATGGTCTTCGTGTCGAAACTCTCCACGAGATCAAGAAGCATCCAAAAAGTGGTCACTAAGAGGTGGGAACTGTTGCATCATGAAAATGATTTTGGTAATTCATTCAAAGAGCGGCCGCTATTTGCATTTATCAGAAGCCAAGATCTTAAGGAATTACGCGCGGCCAAAAAGAGTTTTAGCACCCAAAATTATGAGGGCATGACACAATGCTATAACTGCACCCACTGCAATAACGTACTCCAACAGAATTTCATTACACACCCCAGAACTGGTGAAAAAATAATCCTTAAACACACGTCTGACTGCAATACCATCAATGTTATCTATGGTATCAAATGCCCGTGTGGCCTTTTATATATAGGTAAAACTGCGAGAGCTATTAAAATCAGAATCGGTGAACATAAAAGTATCATTCACACAAAGAACACCAACTCTAATCTGGTGGTACATTGGCTAGAACACATTCATAATATTTCACAAGAATGGTTTCTAGTACTGGAAAGAGTACAACCCAGAGAGAGCACAAACCCCATCAAATTTTTTCTCAGAGAGAAGTTTTCTGGATAAAAATATTCAATACTATGGTGCCTTTTGGACTCAATGACAAATTATATTTAAGCTGTTTTTTATAAACTTCCCCATTGGACTTAGTTCATGTTCACATTTTATCATCATGTGTGTTTTTTTCCCTACGCTATCATTCATGCCCTGTTATGATTTCTTTCCTATGCTATTATTCATTTACGGTAATTGTTTTACATGTTCAGTATCAAGTGATCGCATGATGTGTCAGGATTGTTTCTGGATTACGTGCTCTACATAATGTCTAGGCTACCATTGTTTCATTTAGCTTAGAATTTACATAAAATACAGATATGTTTTGTCTGATATGTAAAATCGCTGTAAGTTTACTGTACATATTATGTATTGTGTTGCACCCAGTTATCACTTTTATTTCTCTTTTTTTCCTTCCTCTTTTTTCTTTTTGAAATGTTAGATTACCATGAGGCATCAGCCTGCATCTATTCATCATGGCACATTTTGCACCAGGGTTCATTTCTTCCTTTCCCCATGGGTCCTTCTTCAGTGTTTAGCTACTGCTGGTTGAGCATTTGTGCTTTCTTGATAGCACCTTTCAGCACCGTTTCGTTGGCATTTTCATCCTTTCAGCTCCATCAGTTCTTGGCCTTTTTTCTTGATTTAGGTTCACGTTTGGCACCTTTGTCACTGAAGCGTTTTTTATCATCCAAGATTAGGATTTCTTTAGTTTCTGGGTATTCGTCACCCATATTTGGTTTTATTTTAGGACTTATATCGTTTGTTGCATGATCTTAACATTCTCATGCATCACAGTTGTGTCTGTGTATGCTTTCGCTGTTTCAGGCTCTTGCCAATATGGACGCACTTTCAGCAGATATCACCTATTACGTTCAGCTACTCGGGTCGTATTCGATCGACGTGACCAGCTACCAGTTTGGGTCGTCCGGTGACATTTAAATATAATCTGTCTCGTAGCTTGTGGTTTCTACACACACCGGTGTTTAGTTGTAACAAGCTTGTGTCCTTTGCAGGTAAGAGTAAGTCTGTTTTGTAATACGGTCTTGCTGTATAGTGTTGTTTGAGTGTGGGTTACACAAACCAAAGTTTGGAGGTAGGCTGAAAGCAGTAAAGCTGAGCCCGTAATAGAATAAACAACAGATTTGCTAGTACTGCTACTGTTTTAACCTCAGAATCACTTATGAGGACACATTTTGAAGAACAACAAAATGCGAGAGATAATTTCTTTTTCAGATTTAATCGATCAATTTAATTGTATCAAAAAACTTTATCGTCCTTCCATAAGACAAAGTGCACAAAAGAATTCAAATTCACATAAATGAGACAACATACGTGAAAAAAACAACACACTTTTCAAACACACATTTCAACCATTCTAAACAAAACACTCTTCTTTGTTCCAAACATACTGGTACCGATAAAACATTCACACAACTCTATCAATCTTGTGAAAAGAAAGTTAAACGCTTAATATTCTATTTTGTCAGACCACAGAAAGTAACAATAGCACAGTGATTCTCAATGTTATTAGATTTTAAACCATTTCCAAATTCTTGTGGTCGTTCAACAAGGTCTACGCGTTTCGAGAACCCTTAATTTAGAGGGTCTCTCATCAGGACCTGTGAATTAAAGTGAAAATGAAACCTTAATGAGTAACAAAGGGGCGTGCACTTTCCTCTCACTGCATACTATCATAACTAAGTGTAGTCTTAATTACCTCTGACAAATGAAGAGAAGACCAGCCGATCTAATCCAAAAAAGCTCTGAAATAAGACTCTGGAAAAAGAGAGAAAGGACAAAGCACTAACTATGGGGATGAAATACAGGTTCTTGTGTTATAAACAAATTAGACAAGGTGTTAAGAACATCTGCTCATTAACCAAGCACTTACATGGATTATGGCGCGTGACTGCTATCTTGGTGTACAAGGTCTAGTTTTCAAAATTCAGTTTGATGCAGTGTTGGGTCACTGGTGAACTGTGGAATGGATTGAAGTAAATTAAGTACGAGCAAAATGATGACCATGGAATGATAATTCCTTATCTTAAATCAATTGGGTACCTGGAGAGACATGTTGCGCTGCTTGAAGATGGCGAAACCGTATTTAGCCAGCAAGGAAGGACGTGATGGTTCACTTGCGAAAGGCACCAAATTATGTCGTACTTTAATATTCGGGACCGCGTAGGGGACAGGGCCCTACCCCTGTCTATCTTGGTATAGGCAAACCGCAAATGGTAAATGCGGCATGTACGAGTGCTTTATATATCGTTCTAGCTATGAATGCACTGTGTACACGTTATTCTGCTTCACTACGCGGGTTCCATTTTGGAAGCAGTGGCCATCTTGTCATTGCCCTCACATAGGCTATAATGGAGTAAATACGGGCCTCACAGTACATGGGCTTCTCCTCTGACTTCTCTGTGACCTGGGCAGCTGGCTCTGCTGCCCCGGGTCAAACTGGTCTCACGAGCTCCCCTTCCTCCGTCCACCTGTGATTAGCATCAGGGCTTGACCCGTCATAAAACCCTTTCATTCTACACAAACCTCCGGCTAATCTCTTTTACACCTGCTTGTTCCTGCTTTATGACTTGTTTCCCAAAACAGGAGATGCTCATGTTTATTGGGGGGGTCTATTGACATCCGATGTGGGATCTGAACCTTACTGTGTAAATCATTGTGGGCTGGCCGAACTGGAATGTGGGATGGTCATCATGACTCTGCTTTTTCGTTTGAAATGTATACTTGTAATGGCCGTATCATAAACCTAGGAATGTATGCTTGAGGCAAGAAAAAGGGTATTTAAGATGAAGTCCGTTCCTATGATTTTCAGCAGTCTCCTGAGAACATACACGCTGTTGTACTTCTAGGATACCTGTAATTGGTCTGCAGCCAATAAACGAATCTTTGACTTCACCCAGAAGACTCTGTGTTTCTCTAGGTCTGGAACAGGGTGAACCCAGAAGTCATAGGGTGTGTGCCCCTGCACCGCTGGGACTAAAATACCCAGTACTTCAGTTTGGCGCCCAACTCGGGACGATTTCAGCGGTACCAGTCCAAGCCAGAGGTTCGTGAGGAGCTTTGTGTGGAAATTCCGGAGGAAGGCCGCCACTTCATCGACCCCTGCATGTCGACGTGGTCCGAAAGTCTTTTCTGCGAGGTTCTCCGCGTCCCGACGGCTACGAAGGACTGCTGCCCTGATTAATCGACCTGTTTTGGACCCTTGACGAGTTTTGAGAGAGCGAAACAATCGAGAGAGTCTTCTGGTGACGCCATCGATCAGCAATATTCAGTTAAGTATAAGTGGAGCGTCTCCCATTTGTTTTGGTATCTTTCGGGATCGTTTGATTTGGTAATTTGGAGTTTGCAAACGCCAAAGTCAGAGGACTCGTGTATTCACGAGAATATCGTAATCGATAATCCTTTGACGTTTGGATCTAGACTAGTGAGCGAAGATGCCTGGTTCTGGAATATTTGGTAGATTATTCTGTTTGGGTTGTGGAAAAGATTTCCAGCTAGAGGAATCATGTCCGGTTCCTCCGGTTGGAACTCCAACTTATGAGCTCTATGTAAAACATGGCGTAGGCCCCATTGCATATAACGAAGTATGGATCCACTACACCAGGAAAGACGGTGTTTTAAAATGGCCCCAAAATGGTAGTTTCGATACCGATATTTTAGATAATTTGGAAATTAAATTGTTCAAAAAGAAAGCCCGGCCGGCGATGTTTGACTCTTTCCGCTTATGGCGAAAGGAAGCCAAACAAAAGGAAATTAAGTTAGCGAAAAAGAGTAAAAGAGAGAGAGGTATGACAGTAATGCAAGCAGCTGTACAATTTAAAGACAATGAGGAGGAACAGATGAATGAGCAATTGCACAGGCAGCGTAAGTTAGGGATTGACAAATGTTACCCAGCTTTACCACATTCTAAGCAGAATGAGTTAGAAGAAAAGGAGAAAGATCCCCTGATGTCGCATTTGTTGAGTTCGCCACCCCCGTATGCTCAAAATGCCATGGCACCTCCCCAGCTTGTGAATATGCCACCTCCAGTTAATATACTGCAAGCCTTGCCGCTACCGCCAGCTGCTGCGCAGCCGGCTCTTATCCATATAGCGCAGCCCTCGCAAGGGCTGCCAGCTGTGTTCCCGACTGCCCCCGCGCTTCCTGCGACTTTGCCTAATGCAGCAGCTGCCTCTTATGACACCCTTCCTTGCACCACTCCAGTACCTGTTTCTACATCCTCTTTTCTTCCCTCTGTTTTTCCCCCTGTTTTCACCTCAGCTTCTCCTTCAGCGCGACAGCGCTTAGCTAATGTGGTTACCACATTAATGTCGCCTCTCTTTGAGTCATCTGGTGCGACTCCTGGTTTACAGCGTAAGCAATTGCGTAGCCAATTGCCTAACCCTGATGAGAAAAAGGTAATAGATAGCATGGCGCGTAGATGGATTGTTTTCCCTTCATTGTATGATGTGGAATCAGTGGTCAACGTTTTCCATCAGTGGGATGCCCCAAAACAGAGATATGTGTTTGAGAAAATGTGCGAAATTCTCTGTGAAGAATTGGAAGATAGTGGTAAAAATCCGAGCCCGCAGGAATTGTGTAGAGTGAGGTTTGATTTTGGAACTGGTATAATTGTGGACCGCGAAGTAGATAAAGCAGTTGCGGTTGTATTGTCCTTCAGGAATGATGATTGTCAACAGTCATTGTTTGAACAAGATGTCCTTGTGGGGAAAAAGGTAAAAGCGCGACAATACCCCATGAGAGAAGTTCCCCCGGTATGGAAGGAAGCAGTTGCAGCTGATGCCAATGCCGGTATCGCCGCTGCGCCAGCGCATTTCCAGCGTGTTTGGGTGCATGTTCCATGGAAGCGCTCTGAGGTGTTAGCACTTAAGCAGTCATTACCTGATCCCCGTAAAAATCCAGCAGGTTATTATAAAGAGTTGTCACAGACGGCAGGGTCATGCGTTATGAATCTGGCCGACATAGACATGTTGTTTGGTAATGTTGTTCCACAGCCTCTATGGGGATCAATTCGTAATGCAGATCACGATGCAGAACTAGGGGATACATGGGCTAACATCGTTGCTGCTGATGCTAGACAAACTGGTGGCGCGAAACCAGAACCTTTAATAGCTGAACTGCCTGGTAGAATCATCACGTATATGAAGACAATAATGCCCGCGATGCGCGTAAATTGGGACAAGTTATCTGCATGCAAGCAGAAGAAAGATGAGACAGTGTCAGACTTCTTTACTAGGTTTGAAGAAACATTTATTGACCACAGTGGGCAGGATATGAGTACTGAGGGTGGCCAACGGTTATTTGTGGATAAGTTTGTGCAGAATTTACTTCCTGACCTGTGTAAAAAGTTGAAAGACTCAGAGAGTTCTTGGGCTGTTTCTTCTTCAGCGCAAATACTGGCTACTGCACAGTATTATGAAAATAGAGATAAAGACGAGAAAGATAGAACAGAAAAGAAAACGAAGGAATTAAAGACAAAGGTCCTTTTACAGCAGGCCTATCCGCCACGTGGAGGTCAGAATAATTATAGGCAACCCCAAGGTGTCTATCACCAACCCCAACAATTTCAGAACAATCAGCAAATGAACGGGTATTATCAACCACGTGTCCCTGTAGGTCCCAATCAATGTTCATACTGCAAAGAGGAAGGTCATTTCAAATATAGTTGCCCTAAATTAATGCAGCGGAACGGTAATATGTATGGCGCAAGGGGTAGGGGTGGTCAGCAAGCTCCTAGAGGCAGAGGGCGTGGAAGTGTTCCCCAGAACGCGCGTCCTCTTCCGCCCCAAAGCGCCATTAATAGCTTTGATCAGCAAGCTAACGCGACTAGTAATACGGCTCAGTATTATAATAATGATTATTATGCAGAGGATGGCGATGCAGAAAATAATGATTACTAGGACAGCCATAGACAGAGAGAGGGAGTTGTTTCAGTGCCAGTGGATCAGAGCGGACCGTATGTTGAGGTGACTACAGTAAATGTAACGGAGCCTTTTCTGCTAGACACTGGTGCTGCAAAGAGTTCAATTATGCATTCCAAACTCCCTGGCGCACCTTTGTCTGACGATATAAATGTTTCAGTAGGTTTTTCTGGCGCCCCAGTTAGGAACCCGATTTCTAGTCCCATGTCACTTTCTGTTGGGCCTTGCGAGCTGAAAGCACCCCTGATTCTGACAACAGGTTGTGGTGAGAATTTGCTGGGATTAGATTTGTTGAAAAGATTGCACGCTACACTGTATTGTTCTCCTTCAGGAGTACAACTTACATTAGGCAAGAAAGTGATTTCCCCAATTTACTTGTCTAAAAATACAATGCCGCCTGAATTGTCGTCCCTTCCGGATGCCCTTTGGGCTACTGGTCCCAATGATGTGGGCCTCTTGGAGATACCGCCATACGTGGTGACTTTAAAGGCTAATGTCAGACTGCCACGTATTCCCCAGTACAAAATCTCTAATGAAGGCCAGAAAGCATTGTTAGACATTGTCGGCGACTTGATTGATAAGGGTGTGATTGAAGAAACAAGAGGCAACGTTTGCAATAGTCCGATTTTACCTGTCTTAAAACGAACGGACCCTTCACAGCCACCTGTTTACAGATTTGTGATTGATCTTAGAGAGGTTAATAAGATTGTTGTGCCACAGTTTCCAGTTGTCCCTGATATAACTGCCTTGTTAACGATGATTCCAGCCTCTGCTGCATGGTTTTCAGTGATTGATTTAAAGAATGCTTTCTTTAGCATCCCAATTGCAGAAGAGAGCAGAGACATTTTTGGCTTTAGTCTGGGAGGCCGAAGCTTCCGCTTCAAACGCGCTCCCCAGGGCTACTGTGAAAGTCCATCAATATACAGTCAAGCTTTGAAAGCGCAGCTTGATGCACTTGTTTTACCTAGTGGCGCTATTCTGATTCAATGCGTGGATGATTTACTAATCGCCGCGGATACTGAAAAGATCTGCAAAGAAGCCACATTGTCATTGTTGCGCCATTTATCTGCTTTCCATCACAAAGTGTCTCGCTCTAAGCTGCAATATTGTCGACAAGAAGTGACCTACTTAGGTCATCTCTTATCGAAGGAGGGAAGGAAACTGACCCCAGAAAGAATTCAAGCCATTGCGCAGTTGAGTGTGCCAAGAACACAGAGAGAAGTGCGTGCTTTCTTGGGCATCACTTCATACTGTAGGCATTGGATCCCTAGTTTTTCTTTGTTGGCAAAACCTTTAGTAGCCTTAACATGCAAAGAGACACCGAATCCTATCCCATGGTCTGAAGAGTGCCAGAGAAGTTTTGTGGAATTGCGTAATGCATTGTGTTCGGCTCCTGTGTTGGGTACCCCTGACTACAGTAAGCCTTTTACATTGTATGTTCACGAGAAAGATGGTTGTGCGTTGTCAGTGTTAACACAGCCTTTTGGCGACAGACCGCGCCCATGCGCATATTTTTCATCAACCTTGGACCCTGTAGCGAGGGCATTGCCAAGCTGTCTGAGAGCGACAGCTGCTGCAGCGATGTCTATCCGACAATCTGCTGGTTTGGTAATGGACAACACATTGATTGTTATGGTTCCGCATGCTGTAGACACATTATTAAATAGGACCAAGACACAACACTTGACTAGTGCGCGATTATCAGGCTATGAGCTTACACTGTTAGCAAATCACATACACATAAAGAGATGTAATACGCTGAATCCAGCTACATTATTGCCAGTTCCAGCAGACTCAGATGAGATTGAGCAACATGACTGTCTGTTCAGAACAGAAGAAGAGACAAAAGGGAGAGTAGATCTAAAAGATACTCCCCTGACTGAGTGTGATGGCACTTTATGGGTGGATGGTTCGTGTTTCAAACTCCCTAATGGTGACACGACTGCTGCATATGCTATCACGACTTTGCATACAGTTGTGGAAACTGCACGAGTGACACATAATTCGGCCCAAGCAGCAGAATTAATCGCCCTCACGAGAGCATGTGTGTTATCTGAAGGAATGAGAGTGAATATATACACAGATAGCCAGTACGCCTTTGGCGTGGCTCATAATTTTGGGCGTTTGTGGAAAGAGCGTGGGTTCCTGACGTCGCATGGAGCTAAAATCCAGAATGGCAAGTTGGTGAATGATCTCCTTGAGTCACTGACCCTACCGTTGCAAGTTGCGATCATGAAATGCAGTGCGCACAGGAAAGTCACAGATGATGTTGGACGTGGGAATGCGTTTGCTGATGAGACCGCGAAAGAAACAGCACAGAATGTAAAGACTAGAATGTATGTTGCAGGCCCCGCAAGATGGTTTGATGATGTTGGGATGTGTGAAAACACAATAGAGAGTGTGAAGTCGCTTCAAGCTGAAGTCACAGAGAAAGAGTTAAGCAAGTGGAGAGAAAGTATGGGTAAGTTGGATGAGAATGGTTGTTGGATTGATCTGACAGAACATAGGCGATGGTTGTTGCCTGATGCATATGTGCTTCCAGTGGTTACTATGGCACATGGAATGGCACACGTCAGTACGAAAGGTATATGCAAGTTGTTGGCTCCAGTATGGCAGAATGCTGGGATTCCCAAGTGTGCAGAGAATGTGGTCAAGAATTGCATGGTATGCTTGAAGTACAACCCTGGTAGGGGAACCCCAACTCCAGCTGGTCACTTTGCACCCCCATCATGTCCATTCGAAGTTTTGCAGCTGGACTTTATTCACATGGAAAGATGCAACAACCTGAAATATGTACTGGTGGTTGTTTGTGCTTTCTCAAAATGGATAGAGGCGTATCCTCTGAAAGATAACACTGCCCTATCCACAGCCAAAGCCCTTGTGAAGGAATTTTTCCCTAGGTTTGGAATGCCAAGAATGGTGTGGTGTGATAATGGAAGTGAGTTTGTGGGTAAAGTGATGAAGAATGTATGTGAAGGGCTAGGGATAAAGCAGAAGTTCCACGCTGCAAATCACCCCCAATCAGCTGGACTAGTAGAACGCTACAATGGAGCCTTAAAGCTCAAGCTGGCCAAAATCCAGGCGAGCACCGGTCTTAAATGGCCTGACGCTCTGCCTTTAGCACTCCTGTCCACCAGAATGACCATACACTCACGAGTGGGACTTAGTCCTTACGAGGTCGTTTTTGGCCGCCCGGCCAACGTATGGGGTGTACCGAGGCCTACGAAGTTTAGTGAGATTGAGCATCCAGTACTACTCGATTACCTGTATGATTTGACTGTTAAACTGCGTGTTTTGCACCAACAGGTACATGATACTCTTCCCCAAGCTTCTGAACCTCCTGGACACCCTATCAACCCTGGCTCGTGGGTCCTGATCCGAAATTTCCAGCGTAAGAGCAAAGACGAGCCTCGCTGGATCGGCCCTCACCTTGTGCTTCTGTCGACAAGATCAGCGGTGCGAGTAAAAGGGAAGAAACACTGGATCCATGGTACCCACTGCAAAGTAGTCCCCTTGCCTCTGCCATATGACCAGTGGGTCCAGGAGGGTATCGCCGACTCTGAGACAGACACTGTACCTCGTTTTGTACCATTCAGTGACGCACGCATAAGAGGCACAGTTTCAGACCAAGAGAGTGACAATATTCTGCAAGAAGCTGTGCCACCATCAAATCGACTGGACACCACTGAGCCTGAACTTTTGTTCCAAGACCAAACAGCACCTGGCCGTCTCCGCTATAATTTGAGACCAAGACCCATGGACAAATAAAGATTTCCTTACTATTTCCTTTTTGACATTTTTTGCTCTCCCATCTGAAGGACTTTCTTGATTTTTGTTTTTCGAACCACCATCCGGGTTCTGCCGCAGGGTCGCGGTGCCAAGACTTTGGGGTACAGGCCGAAGACATTAGGTCAACGGTTCTGGTTGGTCTAGAGCGTTTCCCTGGACTGACAGGCGTACTCCTTAGCAGAAGAAACTCATCCGCCGCGAGCGGCCCGATTAGAGGATGGAGTTTTTCAAGATGGAGAGACCGATTGAGGAAATGAACTTCAAAGCAAGGATGTGTAGAATTGTAAAAACTAAATGTTTTGTATTTTTGTGCCTTTTTACACTGTGTAGTATCACAATGTTTATTGTAGGATTTGTGTTTTTCTCCACTCAAAAGCCCATTGAACCCACTGAACAGCCTATACCTCTTTCTACTGCCTCCTCTCACTCCTTTCACCCTTTGCCTGAGCACGAACAGACCAGACGATCAGAGTTTGTAAATAACTCGTTTATCCAGCTCTTGCACCAGCACCAACTAGTAATGAACACGACCAATTGCTGGGTGTGCGGGTTAATGCCACACACCATTAACAAAGGTATTCCTTATTTGGTGCTGCCGTATAGTTACAATGGATTGTCATGGGCATTCCAGACCATGTTTCTCTATGCTCTAGATACGTACTCCCCTCGCCAACCGCGTTCCATCAGACCTATCACAAATAATAAGGCTTTGATGAAAGGAGTTGCCGATATGAGTAGAGATATCGATGCATACTCATCCATTCCCAAAGAAGAGCTGAGACCTTATGTAGGATGGAACGCGACGGGGTATAGTATTAGTCTGGGTGAAAGACAGCGAAAAATCTCATCTCCAATCTGGGTCGTACCCCACATGGGTCGGTTCTGCTTACAGGGTAATGGTCAGAATCCTAGAGCTCAACTGGGAAGAAGTGACTGTACTGAAACGTACACTTTCCCGTCACAGTTTTCCCCTGCGTTTTTGGCTGCCAAGGGCACATATTTCATCTGTAATGACCGAGCATATACATGGTTGCCCCCTGACTTCTCGGGCACATGTTATATTGCGAACTTGCTACCGCCTACATTTACTGCTGCCTCTGATTATCACAAGACCAGAGTTGTGAGAGGTGTAATTAGTAAGGAGGATACTGCCGGTCAGGAAGCGGGAGACTTCTTCTTGGGTTTCCTGCCGTTTTGGGGACCTATGGTCAATAGTAGGAACCTGAGACAACTGACACGTGTGGTTGAATCCACTATAAATGTAACGGCTGGTGCCCTTGGTAATCTGACGGCTGAGCTCCAAGCGGATCGCCTTATGACTTTGCAGAACCGCATGGTTCTAGACGTTATTCTTGCAGACCGCGGTGGGGTATGTAAGGTTATCCAATCTAGTTGCTGCATTTTCATACCAGATAACGCTCCAACAGTCTATCAAGCCATCTTAAAACTCCATAAAATATCTGAATCCATACACGTGGATAAGGGAGACTGGTCACTGGTGGGGTGGTTCTGGGAATTGATATCTGCCTGGGGTTGGAAAGTTCTGATGGTCATTGGAATGATCTTAGCCATTCTTTTCCTGTTCTGTCTGTGTATACAGTGTGCTCCTGCGATATGTGGCCTCTGCGCTACCTTATGTGTAAGGAAACCTGTATCGAGGGACGAGCTAAGTAATAGGATGATGCTACAGCAACATCTCCATGACTTCGTGAACATCGACCTAGACTCGGATTAAGATGAGTATAGTGATTGCCTATGTAAGGGCAAAAGGAGGGTCTGTCGTACTTTAATATTCGGGACCGCGTAGGGGACAGGGCCCTACCCCTGTCTATCTTGGTATAGGCAAACCGCAAATGGTAAATGCGGCATGTACGAGGGCTTTATATATCGTTCTAGCTATGAATGCACTGTGTACACGTTATTCTGCTTCACTACGCGGGTTCCATTTTGGAAGCAGTGGCCATCTTGTCATTGCCCTCACATAGGCTATAATGGAGTAAATACGGGCCTCACAGTACATGGGCTTCTCCTCTGACTTCTCTGTGACCTGGGCAGCTGGCTCTGCTGCCCCGGGTCAAACTGGTCTCACGAGCTCCCCTTCCTCCGTCCACCTGTGATTAGCATCAGGGCTTGACCCGTCATCAAACCCTTCCATTCTACACAAACCTCCGGCTAATCTCTTTTACACCTGCTTGTTCCTGCTTTATGACTTGTTTCCCAAAACAGGAGATGCTCATGTTTATTGGGGGGGTCTATTGACATCCGATGTGGGATCTGAACCTTACTGTGTAAATCATTGTGGGCTGGCCGAACTGGAATGTGGGATGGTCATCATAACTCTGCTTTTTCGTTTGAAATGTATACTTGTAATGGCCGTATCATAAACCTAGGAATGTATGCTTGAGGCAAGAAAAAGGGTATTTAAGATGAAGTCCGTTCCTATGATTTTCAGCAGTCTCCTGAGAACATACACGCTGTTGTACTTCTAGGATACCTGTAATTGGTCTGCAGCCAATAAACGAATCTTTGACTTCACCCAGAAGACTCTGTGTTTCTGTAGGTCTGGAACAGGGTGAACCCAGAAGTCATAGGGTGTGTGCCCCTGCACCGCTGGGACTAAAATACCCAGTACTTCAATTACTCGATCGCGGTTTGAGGTAGAATCTGTAAAGTTGTGTCGAAGACAGTGTTAGGACAAACATCGGTCTAAACAGGCTGGAACGGTTTTGTTGGCTAAGACTTTTGATTGAAAAGGGGGCGAAGAATGGAGTCAAAAGAATCTATTAATTCAATATGTGGCCCGTTAGTAACGGGCTAGGGGAATTCTTTTTAAGTTGTTGGCTAGCCACAAAGGTAAATTTACCTGAATGAATCTCGTTCGTATCTTCAGTCAATTGCCAATGCCGATCACGTGAGGAGGCATGTGATCGCTGTGTTTTTATCTCTTATAGTAGACATAGATGAAAGACTGATGAAGTTTGAGAGCATGCCCAATTCAAGATGGCGGAAGCTCGATTTTTAAACTTACGACCGCAGTACAAAAAGCAATGCTGAAAGATTATTCACTAAAGGTTTTTTACAGATATATTAAAAACAGTGTATTTGACAATTAGATGTGTGGTCATCAGAATCTGAAAACATTTCCAGCAATTTTGTAGGGGCCAAAAAGTTTTCACAGCTAGTGAAATAATTTCAGCAGATAATGAGTGCATGATGCCAATATGTTAGGCATTATGAAAAATATTGATCACCATGTCAAATTAGTGTATAGAAACTCTACAAAGAAGATGGAGAATTTGTTGGACATGTTCAACGTGATTTCAGTTGGTGCCGTGTTAGCTCGATTTTGTAGGAATTATCAGTAATGACCAAGAAAGTTTGCAGCTAGTGAAGTAGTTTCAGCGGATAATGAGTACATGATGCCATTATGTTAGGCAATATGAAAATTGGTCACCATGTCAAATTGGTCAATGGAGACTCCACGAAAAGGATGAATAATTTATTGGACATGTTGGACATGATTAAAGTTGGTACCGTGTTAGCTCAATTTGTATAGCTCACACATTTCATTTAATCTATTGGAAGCTGTGTTGAACTTAAGTATCATGAAAGCCTCTCTACGAGACAGTTTTAATTCTAGGTCGCCTCCCCTTGGATCTCGTTCTACTTTGGATATAACTGTCCATTTGAGATCATTAATTTGGTGATTTTTGACTTTCCAATGAATGACCAATGGGGCAGTTTCCACATTTTTATTGATCCGGGTGTTTGTGTTGCGATATCCTGGTGCGAATCTCTTGGCTTGTTTTCCCTATATATAATAGGTTACAGGGGCAGCGGATACCATAGATTACAAACTTGCTTTTACAGTTTGTGAAAGAATCGTGTTTCCAAAAAATCGAATTATGTTCGAATAAGTTTCCTTCCTCAGTAGAGTCACAACAAATACAAGTACCACATTTGTGATGTCCTTGGACAGGAGGGAGACCCACATAATCACGCAGAGTGCTTTGTCTTTCTTTGGGCATAGATGCTCCCACAATTTGATTGGCTATATTTTGATCCATTTTGAAGGCAAAAAGTGGATTCTGCTTGAGTGAGACGTCGAGATTTTTTATCAGATGCCAGTTTTGTATAATTACCTTCTTAAGGTTGTTGGAATTGGGGCAAAAAGTCGAGACACAAACAATCCTGTCAAGTGGTGTTTTTTCCGTTTTTTTGAGAAGTGACCCAACACTGCATCAAACTGAATTTTGAAAACTAGACCTTGTATTGGCGAGTGAGTGTATGAATGGTTGTATGGGCGTGTGAACGGATGGGGTGTTTGTATGGATGTGTGAATGGGTATGCAAGTGGGTGTGTGAGAGTGTGAGTGGCTGTGTGAGTAGATGTATGGGTGTGGCTCTCCAACCTTCAAGTTCCTCAAGGACCTCAAGATCTGGCTCTTCAAAGAACCACAGTGATCACCCAGGAGCTGTGCTGCCACCCCCTCCCCCGCGCCTTGAGACCCTTTCGGGTGACTAGCTGCGCTCTACAAACTCATGACTGATTGGGTGTGTGGCTGAAAGTGTGTGGCTATGTGCGTGACTGCATGGGTGAGTTACTGGGTGAATGAGTAGCTGTTTCGGTGACTGAGTGGTTGTACAGGTGAGTTGGGCAGTTAGTGGCTGTATGGGTAAGTGAGTATGTGTGAGTGTCTGTATGGATGAGTGACCACATGTGTGAGTGGCCACATGAGTGGGTGTATAAGAGACTACGTGGATGAGTGAGTTGGTGCACAAGTGGGTGTAAGGATGAGTGACTGGTTGTATGAGTAGTTGTATGAGTGAGTGGTTGTGTGAGTGAATGAGTGGGTGTATGTGTGGCTCTATGGATAAGTGAGTGGTTGTGTGAGTACTTGCATGGGTCTGCGAATGGGTATACGAGTGGTTTTGTGGGTGTGAGAGGGTGTATGAGAGGTTGTAGGGGTGTGAGTGATTCTGTGGATGATGTCATCAATGATGTCATTTGAGATATCATTAATGATGTCACTCACCATGTCTAGTATGTGAGGTCATAAGCAGTGCATTGATGGGGCATAAGTTATAGATAGCTCAGGTGACTATAACTGCTGAATTTCACGGTTTTCCTACAAGTGAAATCTGAGAGAGAGAGAATGAGAGAGAGAGATTGAGAGAGAGAATGAATGTCTAATCTCAGATTAAATCCTTAATTGGACAATCAGATGATCTGACGAAAAATAGAATGTAACAACATACAATCACATGGACAGATAACAATTGAATTATTTTGTCAGAAAGAATTTAGATGACGCTATTTAGCCCATCATGTTATTTCAAACATATATTTGTAAACCTGTTGGTAAAAGATTTCTGGTGGGAGATAGTTGGGTGATCTAAAAGGAACCACTCCATCTTTCATTCATTTATTGTTTTTAGGATACAAGCACATTCATCCTCATGTAGTACAATTATTAAGTTTAATATGAAACAAGACAGTCGTCAATGGAGCATTTAATTTTTTAACAATCATTTCATTTATATTTTTAAAACACACCTGTAGAACAGCTAATAATGACAACCAAGTACTTCCATAATATCTCATTAAAAAGAACTCCATCACTTATTCCTGTTTATACAAGTACGAGTACAATCTTCATTGTGTAAAAGCTTCATTAATATATCTAACTTATCCAAAACGACACAATTCATTGGGGATGGCCAAGATACTAATGAATATATTATGTGTCTCAAACATTTTTCACTGAGCTTACTTAAAAAAAAAAGTTATCATTTTGTATACATACAAATAGTTAAGCAGCCAAATAACTCCAGTTATATCATAGGATAAGTAGCGAGTACATCCGTAAGAGAAAGAATTACATATTCTTTTGGGTGGAGCCCAGAGGTGAAAAAAGCATGATAGTGGAGCCACTCCAACAGACACAATGATTAAAACATACCATGTCATAAGTGTCCCTGTCTATCCAGGTCAGTCCTCCCACCATCAATGTTTAAAAACTTTCGTATTGAACACATACAGCAGCCAATACATCCTGTTTAATGAGCAGAAAACACACAACCCTTCAACCTAGTCAACCCCTGTCACTCTCGTAAGGGTCGACACATTCTGATTATCTTCCTAGTCATTAACTGACATGCAGATCAAGTACCTTGAGCCTTGGTTAGATCTATTCGCCTCAGCTGAGAGCGCGCAAGGTCAGCAGTTTCAGCAGTTTTGTGGGCAGGAGTTTCCAATGCCACTCTCACTCTGAGGCGCTTTTCATCTCGAGTGCAGCGTAGGCCTCCTGTACGCCTTTCCGCCCATAACACTCCTGCCCAGAGTTCTCAAGAAGATCAGGAACGACCCGGCCCAAGTCATTCTTGTGGCTCCAGACTGGGCACTGAGAGTCTAGTACCAGGAGCTTCTCCAACTGAGCATCGATCCTCCGATCAGGTTGCCCCTTCGGGAGGATCTTCTGTCTCAGCAGCAGGGAAGGGTTCTCCACCCGAAACTGTCAACTGTATGCCAACTCTATGCCTTCTTAATTAATTGCATTCAACCTTCCTCCCAATGTCTGTAATGTTATTTTAGTGGCCAGACGGCCCTCCCTCAAGAGGGTCTATGCCTGCCAATGGAACAAATTGATCATATATTGTACAGAAAAGTCTATCGACCCTCTTTCTGCTTCCCTTTCTGATGTTTTGCCTTTTGTTTTAACCCTAGGGTTCTGCTCGGGGCACTCTAAAAGGGTACTTTTTTAGCCCTGTCTACCTTTCTGCAGCTGCTAGAATAATCATCTTATTTGAATCTCATTGTAAATAGATTTCTCAAGGGACTTTTACATATGTTCCCACTTTGAAATGAAATGAAATGAAAGGTGTTGCTTGCATAGCGCATCTGTCACTTCTAACGGAGTCTCCTGGCGCTGTAAATGACAAAGATCAGCTGTGTAGATTGAGACCTAAATTAGGGCCAAGCAGCAGGCATCAGATGTTCCAAATATCCATGTCTTTAAAGCCTTTTTGAACTGTTCCTCCTGTTCAATTGTTCTGAGTTCCTTTGGCATGCAATTCCAGGCTTTTGCTCCCAATACCGTGGCCGATTTCCCTCTTCTGCTTGTTAGTTTGAAGCCAGGCACTTTAAGCAAGTTTGTAGCACTAGATCGAAGTGTTCTCGATTTTGTAGTGTATGGTTTGAATCTTGTTGAAAGGTATACCGGAACCAGGCGGCGGTATGCTCTGAAAGTCGTCAACAATAGTTTAAACAGGATTCTTTTATGAACTGGGAGCCTGTGAAGGGTCTTCAGGGCGGCAGAGGCAGACGCTCTACGAGGAAGCCCTAGGACCAATCTGGCTGCTGCATGCTGAACTACCTGTAGTCTCCTCAAGGTTGCTTTGTTAATCCCTGCGAGAAGACTATTGCAGTAGTCCAGCCATGATAAAATAAGAGCCACTGCCACTGTTTTCCTAGCGGGATCAGGTTGAAGAACTTTCTCAGAGTTTTGATAAGGCCAAAACAAGTCCATGTTACCTTTAGGACATGGGGTTTGAAAGAGAGGGAAGAGTCAAACCATACGCCCAGATTTTTTGCAACCTCCACTGTTGATAGGGGGGCTGCAGTGTTATCTGGCCACCAATCCTTTGGTTGGAAGGAATTGTTTTTTCCAATCGGTAGTATTTCCGTCTTGTCAGTATTACAGCAGAGATGATTATTTTTCATCCATTTGATGACTGCTGTAAGACAAGCTTTAAAATTTTCTTCGACTTCAGTGGAATTCTTTTCCAATGACAGGATCAGCTGGGTGTCATCAGCATAAAATGTAATTTCGATCCCATAAGCCGAGATCAGCGAAATAAGTGGGGACATATATATATTAAATAGAAGTGGACTAAGAGAATCCCCCTGTGGGACACCCATGGTAACGATACGTTCCGACGAGAGAAAAGATCCCAACGAGACGACCTGCTTCCTATTTGACAGGAAGGATGTAATCCATGCCAATGCAGAATCAGAAATGCCACAAGATCACAATCTGGCTAGCAGAATATGGTGCGAGATGGAATCAAATGCCGCAGACAGATCCAAAAGGATCAAGACTGCCTTCTTGCCGTTGTCCGTTTCAGGGTGCCCGATATCTCGAGTAATGCCAATTCTGTCGAATGTTTTGGGCGGAATGCAGATTGGAAGGGATGGAAAATCAGTGTTGACTCCGAGAAACTATAGAGTTCTTTATACACTATTCTCTCTGTGATCTTACCTAAGATTGGTAACAGGGATATGGGCCTGTAATTAGAGAGGTAAGATGAATCTACATTCTATTTTTTCTTAAGTGGCTGCACAATGGCAAATTTCCATTCATCCGGTACTATACCGGTGGATAGGGAGGAATTCACAATATTGTTAATCACAGGATTCACAATATCGATGATGTGATGTAATAAGATCGGGGGGCATGCATCCAATGGAGAGCCTGATTTACAGGCCAATATCGCCTCCTTGGTCTGGGATAGCGTGGCAGTTTGGAAGGCTTGAAGGCCAGGACTGTCCTCTCTATAATCTGGCACCTTTCCCTCAATATGATCCGAGAGACTATGGGTCTCAAAGTTCATTTGAATGGTCTTAATTTTATCTTCAAAGTACAATGCAATTTTGTTGCATAACTTATGGGGGGGATTTCTGAATGTAAGCTTTTGGGATCTATTAAGGATTTTACAATTGTGAATATTTCTTTTTGATTATGTTTTGCCAAAGTTATTCTATTATGGAAATATTCTTTTTTTGCTAATTTAATAGCTGAATGATATTGTTTCCTGAAGGTTTTAAAGGTCTGTAAATTGGAAGCTTCATATCCCTTTCTCCATCTGCGTTCTAGCTGTTTACACTGCAGATGAAGTCCCTCCAGTTCTTTTGAAAACCATGGATCATTCTGAATTTTCCTTTTACTCATTCAGGCCGTGCACTTTGTAGGAGCTAATTCTTCACCTATAGGCATAATCCAACTGTGGAACCGGCGAGAGTCCTCTCCCGGTTCCCCCATAAGTGTAGGAATCGTGTCTTGGGCGACGAATGCTAAAGAAGGATTAATGGCTGATAAATGCCATTTCCGCCTCGGTGCCCCTGTATTATTCGTCATAGCCGCACAGTCCTTATTGGGGATTGGAAAGGCTAATAGGATAAAACAGTGGTCAGACCAGACCTGTGGGATTGGATTGCCTGTCTGGAGTGAGATAAGGTTGGTGCAAACAGCATCCAACGTATGTCCTTGACTTTACCCTTTCAGTATGCCTCAGTGGGACTTTAATTTGGTTCTCACCTTCCTAATGTGTGCTCTATCTGAACCTCTGCACAATTGCCCCTTCTGGCTGCTTATCATCAAAACAGCCTTTTTATTGGCAATCGCATCCGCCAGGAGGATGAGCGAATTACAAGCCTAGTCTTCCAAGCCTCCTTACCTGACAATATTTCCTGACAAGTTGGTGCCCACGCTCTAGGGCCTCTTTCCTTCTGACACCACTCCATGTGAGACTGTCTGTCATCTTGCCCACTTACTATGCTCTGCCGCATCCCTCTAAGAAAGAGGAACGACTCCACCTCCTGGACCCAAAAAGAGCATTGTCGTTCTACCTGTACCGCTCTAAAGAATTCCGGGTTAAGTTAGGGCAAAAAAAGACCGTGCAGTGCAAAAGAGGACTATCTCACGATGTTTTGTGCTCTGCATTAAGATTTGCTACGCTCCAGCAAAGAAACAGCCTCCAGAAGGCTTAAGAGCTCAGTCCACCAGAGCTAAGGCTGCTACCACAGTGTAGCAACGTGGAGTTCCAGTCCTCGACATTTGTCAGGCAGCAATGTGGGCATCCTTACACACATTTACCAAGCATTAATACCTCGATGGTTAAGTCCTCAAGGACGTTCTGTCTTGCAGGTCTTTCTGGTCTAAACTTGTCCGCAGTCCCTCCTCCTTGGATGGTATTGCTTGGGTATCTATTCAAAAGTAAGGAATCTGCGTCTAGAAGTATCTATCAGATGGACAAGTTACTTACCTTCAGTAACACCTTATCTGGTAGAGACATGATCTAGCCTAAGATTACTTACCGACTCACCCATCCTCCCTACACAATGGACACGTTTCTAGGTCAGGGCTGATCCATTTCAGGGCCCTAGTTGTTAAAACACACCAGTGTCAGTGCATGTCATGGTCCATACTTCTGGCACGGAAAATCGTGAAAAGTAACTAACGTCAGCGCGCCGAGGTGGACTCAGACGCCTGTGCTGCCCGCAGAGCCGACCGACGACACCTACTGGCACGGAGGGGTATTGCTCGAAGAAAAATTCTCCGGATATAGTCTGATGACTGGGAATTTCAAAGGTAAGGAATCTGAGGCTAGATCATGTCTACCAGATAAGGCATTAACGAAGGTAAGTATCTTGTCGTTCATGAAAACCGTGGTGAGGAAAACCCTGGCTCAGAGGAAACAAAGGGGACCCTACAGGGCCCCCTGTGCCTCAAACACATGTGGATGCACACAGGTGGGCATAACTTGCCCCACTGGGTGCATGCACATAGGTTCCTGCATGGTATGGACTTTCGAGTCCGAATTCATGGTGACTGCTCACCACCTTGGACAGTCCATTACGTGAGATTCTTCACACTTCATGCATCTGCCTCATCATTCACCAGTACCTGCTGTCAGAGATGTGACCGGTTCGATTGAGACTGTAGAGAGCCCGTGACTGCATCTGTCCCTACATCACCAGTGCCAGTCATGGATGCTTCTCTTTTCTCTTCCCAGCCTCAAAGGGTAAGATCTGGGCGTTTGGTCAGTATATGTGTGTGTGTGTGTGTATATATATATACATATTTATAAGTCTGGTACTGTAGAAGAGTAGACAGGGGTCAATGATGACCTGATACGTGTAAACCAAAGCACTAGCACTTTGTGATAAATTGTACTGTATGAAATAAGCACTAGCACTTTTTCAGAAACCGGCTTAAATCTTGCACGTATACTCTAACATAAAGACTGACTGTCCGAAACAAATATTTAAAATGGACACTAGACAAACATATGGGTAACTACGTGATTAGAAATTGATCAACCAACTACTGGAAGGAAAAACATAAGTAAATAATTTTTCTGCGAACTATATAAATCCAGAATCTGTTGATCAAAAACAAAAGTAGTACCCGATTAGGAAATATTAAGTAATGACTTGTTTTTAGATCTAATATGTAAATCAAGTGAATATGCTTATTTATCCATTTTGTGTTTGAATTAACATGTTCAAAGATAGCAGCCAGTTTAATAATGAAAGAGAACTATGTGGTGCCGATGGAAAATGTAGTCCTTCGTTGTAATGACTATTTTAATGTTAAGAAAATGGCGCTTTGGCATCGTGAACAAGGCAGCGCGAGGCTGCCGAAACTCTTAGATGTGGTTGTTACAAATAAAGAAAACTGAGTGATCAATACCTCTTGGAGTGCTGGATGATTATTAAGCAATGAGATAATCCCATGGATATATATATATATATATATATATATATATATATATATATATATATATATATCTTCAAAACAACTTTGGCGTAATTACGACCTACGTATCCACAGCACAGAGAGTCCACAGTGATTTCTTTGAGGTATTTTTTATTTTTTCTCTACACCAAGTGCAAAAGTAAAAGGATGGTCGACGCGTTTCGGCTGATGCCTTCGACTGGACCATAGAGTCCCAGCATCTACACTGTCTATTTAAAGTGGCTAAGTGCATAAGTCCCTTGTTAGTGTTTTTTTAAGTAAAAAATAGACTAGACTGCTAACCCATATAAACGGCTGGTTACATTTGGCTTATGGCAGTCGCCATTGTTCCTTTAGTATGTTTCGCATTTTTATACATTTATTTATCAATTATAAAAACATATATGTCATCACACTGTCGTAGATTCCCTGAATTGATCAAATTGTTCATTTGTTGGTAAAGTACCCAAATCAAATCATCGATACAGTGTAAGAACAAATGTAATAAGATAAAACAGATGATAAGAACATATATAAAATGTAGCAGGTAGCCTGTTCACGGCTAACCATATTAAGTATTCTGTAGCAGCTAATGGTAAGGAAAAGTAATGAGGAGGATAGCAAGATCCAAATTGGTAAAAGGGGGCAATTTTAAGGCAAGGGGAAGGAAATGAGAGATAAGATAAGAAAGGAGTTAGGGAGACAGCGTATTGTACATATGAACAGGATTGTTTCAATTCATTATATTTGTGTATGGTTTAGGTGTTTTTGGTTCAAACCATTATTGAGCAACCAAAAGTTCAAATTAACATCAACTAAATCCTATACAATCCAAATTTCCTCTATATACTACACTAGGAATTCCTAGTTTATAGATCTGATTTAGATAGTAGAGTGATGTAAAGTACATTCAAACATATAGGAATTAAAGTGACAGTGCCTAGTGCAAAAATGCATTTGTGCAAATTTAACGTTCCAAGGATCATTTTTCGAATGATTTTTTTCATTTGAAATCAACAGAAAATGTCAAAGAGGCACATTGCAAATGTGTTGTGCAAAGTCGCAATCCTAAAAATGTCTCTCTACATAATGTCTAAAGTTTTTGAGGCAGGGTTACATATATGAACCATCCATATTCCATTAGAGAGTCTTAATGACGGTCAAAAAATGTTCCTGTTCAATCCATAATTTTGAGCCTTCTAAGCTGTACATCGATCTGAATCCTTGATATCTTTTTTAGATCTTCTGTCTAATGACATATTTACTTTTAGAGTTCTTTTCACTCTTGTCCCTTACCCATGATGTTAATATAGTAAAATTATCCTTCTACCAATAGATCTTTAACCTCTGTTTAGTAGATTGTCCAAGAATTTCATAAAAACTCCTCATCAAACTGTTTGTTCTGCGTAGATTAGTTCATCATAATCAATTTGCACTATACATAGATCTTACAAGATTTTATAAGTGAACATGCAATTCAGCATCCAGATTATGTCTGAATGGTTGTTCTGTACCCAATTTTAAAATAAGTCTTGATTCAGCTCTTCTGAGGTCCAGGGTTTTGTCCCATCCTCTTTCGTTCAATTTGACCATTTTAACTCCAAAATATTTCAGTTCATTAATATTGCCTGAATGTTTCTCTGCGAAATGTTTTACCATTGGGTAAGATAAATCTTTATTTTTGATTGCTCTTAGACACTGTAATATACTCAGTTTCAATCTATTGATGGTACTTCCAACGTATAGTTTTTTACATGGGCATTCCAAAACGTATACCACGTGTGTGGATTCACACGTGATATGTTCATTGATTCTTTCCCTCTTTCCATTCTGCAATGGATAAGTTAGTGTATTATATGCATGATCACAGGCCTTGCATTTGGAACATTTCCAGAAGCCAGGAGTTGAAAGCCATGTTCCTTTATCTTTTTTTATTGTTTCCAGATGACTATGTGTTAAGAGATCACCCAATGAGGCAGTCTTCCTGTATGTAATTATTGGAGTTGATGGTAACTTGCGTTTTAATGATTCATCCAACATCAAGATACTCCAGTGTTTTTTTATGATGTTTCTAAGGCACTTGTGTTCCACATTAAAATCTAAAATGATGCGAGTTATATATATATCTATTCTACTGGCGGCTGCCAGTAGGTAGTTATAGTTAGGACCTATTATCCATAGGAAATCCGCAGCATTCTATTTGGAATATCTTTGGTGCCGGTTGATGAATCTTCGCGAAATTTTCAAAACTGGTGGGGTGCTCCGGTCCGCTCCTATCCTGAAAGTCTCAGGGCGATTCGTCAAGCGGGGGCTGAGAATAAAGCGGGGTCTCAAAACGTGTTTTCCCCATGCAATTTTCCATAGGAACCGTTAATCGCAGCTACAGCCCGAACTGCTGAACGGAATTACACCACATTTGCCGAGCACGAGCTGTATGCTAATTGGCTGTCAACACTCCAACCCAGGAGGTGTTGGCAGCCATCTTGTGCCTCGGTAGAACCGAGGCACAAGAAAACAGAAGAAAAAACGCACAGAACGCAAAAAGGGGGCAGTGTAGAAACACCCTGACCCTCTAGGCCTGCTTAGGGGGTCCCACAAGGACCCCCAGGGCCCAAATTGTTTTGTTTGTTTTAATCGGCAAAATCTGCGCTGGGTGCACGGATCCTGCCAATAAAAATGAAAAAAACGAAGCGCGAGTTCCCGCACTTCTTTGCTAATTTGCCCCCGGGGGGGGCCAAATCCCGAGGGCTATGCTACTATTGGGTTGGGGGGCCCAAAGGGGCCCCCAGCCCCAGTGACCGCCACCCCCCGGGGCTTTATGGAAACATGTGGTGGGGGCTCATGCCCCCCCGCAGCCCCAGGGACCGCCACCCCCCGGGGCTTGTGTATTTTTAAACAAAAAAAACTACCCGGTGTGGGGAGGCTCTAAATATGTAAATTGGGGGGTCGGTGACGGACCCCCCAGCCCCGGGGACCATCACCCCCCGGGGCTTTGTAAATTGGTGGGAGGGGGGCCGCGTGCCCCCCCCCTCCCCGAAGCCACTGATGGCCCTGGGGACCGCCACCCCCCAGGGCCGATCCTGCAGTGTTCCGGCAGTGCCCACCCCCGGGACACCGCTGTTTGCTATGGCAGGGCGGGAGCCGCGAAGCTCCCGCCCTGCCATAGCAAACTTGATTTGAATTTTGAAAGAGACAGCAGGGAAACCTGCTCTCTTTCAAAATTCAAACCAAATTGCTTTTCCACACGGGGAGCTGCATGGTAGTAGCTCCCCATGTGGAAAAGCAATGCCGGCTCCCGCAGGAGGCGGGGAGCCGGCGGGACTGTGGGGGGATTGGGGACCCTGGGGACCCCCCCCACCGCCCCTAACGGAGAGTGCCAGCCCCGGGGGTTGGGGTCCCCGGGGCTATAAGTGGCCCGGGAGGGGGCCAAGCGCCCCCCCCCAAAAAAATTGAAAGGCCGGCCCCGGGGGTGGGGTCCCCGGGTCTTTTAGTGGCCAGAGGAGGGGGGCAACGCAGCCCCCCTCCAAAAAAAATAAATTAAAAAAAGGCTATACCCCGGGGGATGGGGTCCCCGGGGCTGATTAAGACCTCGGGAGGGGGGCCACACGGCCCCCTTCCCAAATCTAATTAAAAAATTTTTTTTTTTTAAATTAGGGGCATGGGATGGGGTCCCCAGGGCCAAAACATTAGTAAAAGAAGGGGGGCTACGCCTTCTTAAAATAAATATATAAATACCGGCATCGCGTCGGAGGCTACGCCCACTCGTTTCAGCACTCTGCAAACGCGCCTCCTGGCTCGTCTGCGGATGGGGAACAAATTCCCCTTGAATCCTGGGTGTCCCTGGGGGCCAACTAGCCCACCAGGAACCTCCAGTATGCGCCAGGGGTCTGCGTTGCAGAGAGGTGTTCTGAGGCCACCGCCCTTTTTACACGTCTCTGCAACGCAGCTCTGTGGCGCTTAATGGCGGTAGCTGATGTGGTAGTTGCACCCCAGGGACCCTCAGGATTCAAGGGGGGTAATCCCCCCAACTTAAAACGCACCACGGGGTGCGTTTGCACAGTGGTGAAGGGAGGGGGTTGAACCTGAGGTGATATGTGTGCAAACACGCCCTGTGGTGCGTTTTAAGTTCAGGAATTAATTCCTCTTCAATCCGGAGGGTCCCTGGGGGCCAACTAGCCCACCAGGTACCTCCAGTAAGCGCCACGGAGCTGCGTTGCAGAGTATTGTAAAAAGGGGTGTGGCCTCTGTACGCCCTACTCAGTCATGCAAATAATTAATCACACTGCCATTTACTCACCTATACAGTTATACACACACCAGCTCAATTACTCATACTAGCACATTCTTGCGCTCTTATACAATCAATGATACAAGCACACACTCATCCATACAGCCACTCTCACAATCACACACACTCACTTATAGCCATTTATGTACTCCAACACACATATATACTGCCTTTCACATATGTAGCTACTCACACTTGTACCACTGAAATATACATTCACTCACTAACACAACCATACACACACTCACCCACCCACCCATACAGTCCATCACAGATGCACTCTTGAAACCATGCACCCAGTGAATCACCCACTCACACATCTATGCAGTCACACACACCCCACCCACACAAACACTCAGGCACCCATACAGTTACTCAGACAACCAATCTATAACCCATATATACACTCCTGTAGCTATTTGCAAACCCATGCAGCCGCTTACACACCAACAGACAGACGGATACAGACATTCACACAGTTTAGTCACTAACCCATGCATTCAGTAAGATACGTTTAATCACTCAGTGTCACGCACCTACAAAATCATCCATTCACACACTTATACACCCACTCATTCTTCAATATGCCTTTCCCTATATATAATAAACATATTTAAACTTTACAGAAACACACAGACACTGGATGTCATCAGTGATGTCATCAGTGATATCATCAGTGATGTCATTTGAGATTTCATCAGTGATGTCATCAGTGATGTCACTGACCACGTCATGAGTGATGTAATATGTGACGTCATCAGCAGTGCATTGCGGGGGCGCGAGTTATAGTTAGTTGAACTAACTATAACAGAGTAATTTCTGTGGTTTTGTACGAGTGAAATGTCCAGCTAACTATAACACCCCTAAAACCTATGTTTTTTTCTGTGAATATATATATATATTACCTACTGGCGGTCGCCAGTAGGTAGATATAGTTAGGACCCATTTTCCATAGGAAATCCGCAACATTCTATTTGGAATAACGTTGGCGCCGATTTACGAATCTTTGCGAAATTTGCCGGTCCGCTCCTATCCTGAAAATTTCACGGTGATTCGTCAAGCGGGGGCCAAGAAAAAAGGGGGGTCCCAAAACGCGTTTTCCCCTTGCATTTTCCCGTAGGACCTGTTGACGCAGCTACAGCCCGAACTGCTGAACGGAAGTACACAAAATTTGGCAAAGAGGCAGTCCTCAGTTCAGACTTGTGCCTTTTGCTTAAATGGTGTAAATCCGTTCAGTAGTTCCTGAGAAAATCAAAAGTAAAATCATAGATATATCTATGGCCTCGGAGGATCCGTGCACCGTTCCCTGCACCCAGCGCGCACCCTGCCGTGCACAAGCTGTATTCTAATTGGCTGCCAACACTCCAGATCAGGAAGTGTTGGCAGCCATCTTGTGTCTCGGTAGAACCGAGGCACAAGGAACTTATAAAACAAACGCGAAAAACGCAAAAAGGGGCAGGGTAGAAACACCCTGACCCCCTCAGCCTGCTCGGGGGGTCCCACAAGGACCCCCAGGGCCAAACAAATAAAAAAGAAATTTTAAATTCGGCGAGATTCGCGCACCCAGTGCGAATTTCGGCCTAAAATTAACAAAAAAATTCAGCGCGGACTCCCGCGCTGAATATTCTAATTTTCCCCCGGGGGGCAGATCCCAGGGGCATAATTAAAAAAACAAAAAGTGTGGGGGGTCCCAATCCCCCCCACACTGCCCTGGGGACCGCCACCCCCCAGGGCTCGAAGATTGTATATGCGGGGGGGCTCACGGCCCCCCCGGAGACCGCCACCCCCCGGAGCTTTGTTTGCACAGTTGTGAAGGTAGGGGCGGGGCCTGAGGTGATATATGTGCAAACACGCACTGTGGCACATTTTAAGTTGGGGAATTAATTCCTCTTCAATCCAGAGGTCTCCTAGGGGCCAACTAGCCCACCAGGTACCTCCAGGAAGCGCCACGGAGCTGCGTTGCAGAGTGTTGTAAAAAGGGGCGAGGCCTCTGAACACCTCTTTGCAACGCAGCTCCCTGACGCATACTGGAGGTACCTGGTGGGCTAGTTGGTCCCCAGGGGACCGCAGGATTGAAGAGGAAGTAATTGCCCAACTTAAAACGCGCCACAGGGCGTGTTTGCACACGTCACCTCAGGCCCCGCCCCCTTCCTTTACCATTGTACAAATATTCCTCTAAAATCAGCCGAACTACGAATTCCGATTTACTCACCTGTTATCAGGAGAGAACCCAGTGCTGCATCTTTTAGACCAGCACTGACCCTGAAAAGTAATTCTAAGCGTACTTACCAGTAACTTTTATTTCCTTCCATAGGAATCCATTGTGTGGTTTTCAGCAGAAAAGTTTCTAAGTGTCTATTTTCACAAACTAAAAATATTCCTAAAAAATCGGGTGTATGACTTAAACACATTCTTTCAACTGTTTACAGGAGATTTACCTGTGCTGGATCCAGGATCCACCACTGAGTAAGAAAAAGTAACGATAACACTACTTACCTGCTAAGTGAATTTTCTGCCATAGGATAACATTGGTGATTCTATGTGAAATTTTTTCTAAGTGTCAACTTTTAAAATACAATAATAATCCTTAAAAATCACTACTGTAACCAAAACGTTTTACTCAACTGTTTACAGGGGATGTCCAAGGACTGAATCTAGCATTCAGTTCTGTGGTTACAAAAGTTAATCCATAAAGTAACTAATTGCATTTAACTAGAAATTCACATTGAGCTCAATGTTGCTTTGTGTTTGAAATTGTGTTGCCCATTGCAACAACTGTAACTACTGTACTTAAGTCTATTGCCTATTTGCAAAGTATTTAAACTAAAGTAATTCATTCCGAGAAAGTATATTTTGTATTGTAATGTATAATGTAATTAAAAAAATAAAATATCTAAAAATAAACCGTTTAAACAATGTAGTAAATCAGTATAAAAAAAAATCAGTATAACAATTAATACATTAAAAATTGTCATTTACAAAACCTTTGAAATTCACTGAAAAAAACATAGGTTTCAGGCCTGATATAGTTATGAATTAGCATTTAAAAAACCTTTGAAATTACAGAAAAAACCATAGGTTTCAGGCCTGATATAGTTAGGAATTAGCATGTCATTTGAGATGTCATCAGTGATGTCACTGACCATGTCAAGAATGATGTAATATGTGACATCATCATCAGCGGATTGCGGGCGTGCGAGATGTAGTTAGTACAAATAACTATATCGGAGGAATTTCAATGGTTTTGTTAGAGTGAACTGTCCAGCTAACTATAACACCCCTAAAACCTATTGTTTTTTCAGTGAATTTCTAAGGTTTTTTAAATGCTAATTCCTAACTATATCAGGCCTGAAACCTATGTTTTTTTCAGTGAATATATATAATATATATGTGTGTATATATATATATATATATATATGTGTGTGTGTGTGTGTGTGTGTGTGTGTGTATATATATATTACCTACTGGCAGTCGCCAGTAGGTAGTTATAGTTAGGACCTATTTTCCATAGGAAATCCGCAACATTCTATTTGGAATAACATTGGCGTCGATTGATAAATCTTTGCGAAATTTTCCAACTTGCCAGCTCCGGTCTGCTCCTATCCTGAAAATTTCACGGTGATTCGTCAAGCAGGGGCCAAGAAAAAAGGGGGGTCCCAAAACGCGTTTTCCCCATGCATTTTCCCATAGGGCTTGTTGACGCAGCTACAGCCCGAAGTGCTGAACGGAATTACACCAAATTTGGCAAAGAGGTAGCCTCAGTTCAGACTCGTGCCTTTTGCTTAAGTGGTATAAATCCGTTCAGTAGTTCCTGAGAAAATCAAAAGTAAAATCACATATATATCTGGGCGGAGCCTAACCATACATCTCATCGTGAGATCTGATTGACTGTCAGCACTTCATCCAAGAAGTGTTGGCAGCCATCTTGGGACCAATATACATGATAGCACCTCATTAAAAAGCATTGCAGTTAATAGAAGGTTTTAAGACTTTAGTTACATTATAAATCATTTGTTGGTGGTACCATACTCATTTTAGGAATTGTGGTGTGTTCTAAGGTGATTTTACCATGTGAAAAAGCCTTCTGCTGTGATATCATGAATCATGTTTGAGAGAAAACTATTTTCTCATGCTTTTCCCATAGAGGTTTGGAAGGTGATCTATAAGCTAAATTGAGAGCATATTTTCTGTAAATTCACATTATCTTTCTCAGTCATGTGAGAATGAAGTCTGACATTCTCAGAAAAACATGTACATCCAACAAGGGAAGAGACTGTCAGTTGATTCCTTTGTGTTCTACTGCAGCTTCCCAGAGTGTTCTAAAGAACAACTAGAGCGCTAACAGTCCTACTTATGACAAACGTATGGCACACCTGAAGCCATCTTGGTTGGAATGAAGTGGTAACTCTTAAAACATTTAATTTAAAAAGGAACACAATGAGGGGGTTCATTTTTCCATAGAAAGTATGATTAGTGCTGCAGAAAGAAAAATTAGGGCACATTTTGAGTGACTTCTCAAATCCTCTTCTATTTCATTAAAAAATTCTGACATGCAGACTGAAACATGCACTTTCAATACCAGCAGCAGACTTCCCTGGTGAGCAGTAGCTTTACTACAGTTATCTAATAAGCAACTAGAGTGCTAACATTCTGAATTTATGGCAAATTTGTGACACATCTGAATGCCTTCTTGATGGAATCAAAGTAAAAAACTGAAAGTATTTCCTACTGAGGAGACAGTAGTAAATGAGGAAATTAGGAAACATCATAACAAATAAGTCTCCCAAAATGGCCACCAGAGACAAAAGAGCCCAAATGTAGCCCAAATATCACTCAGATGTAGCCCAAGTATAGCCCAATGACAGAATGTCCCAGAGTGTTCTAACGAACAACTAGAGCGCTAACAGTCTTACTTATGACAAAAGTATGGCACACCTGAAGCCATCTTGATTGGAATAAAGTGGTAACACTTAAAACATTTAATTTACAAAGGAACAAAATGAGGGGGTTCAATTTGCCATAGAAATTATGATTAGGTCTGCAGAAAGAAAAATTAGGGCACATTTTGACTTCTCAAATCCTCTTCTATTTCATAAACAAATTCTGACATGCAGACTGAAACATGCACTTTGAATACCAGCAGCAGACTTCCCTGGTGAGCAGTAGTTTTACTACAGTGATCTAATGAGCAACTAGAGTGCTAACATTCAGAATTTATGGCAAATGTGTGACACATCTGAATGCCTTCTTGATGGAACCAAAATAAAAAACTGAAAGTATTCCCACTGAGGAGGCTGCAGTAAATGAGGAAATTAGGAAACTTCATATCAAATAAATCTTCCAAGATGGCCACCAGAGACAAAAGAGCCCAAATGTAGCCCAAATTTCACCCAGATGTAGCCCAAGTATAGCCAAATGACAGAATGTCCCAGAGTGTTCTTAAGAACAACTAGAGCGCTTACTGTCTTACTTATGACAAAAGTATGGCACACCTGAAGCCATCTTGATTGGAATAAACTGGTATCACCTAAAACATTTAATTTAAAAAGGAACACAATGAGGGGGTTTATTTTGCCATAGAAATTATGATTAGTGCTGAAGAAAGAAAAATTAGGGCACATTTTGAGTGACTTCTCAAATCCTCTTCTATTTCATTAAAAAATTCTGATATGCAGACTGAAACATGCACTTTTAATACCAGCAGCTGACTTCCATGGTGAGCAGTAGCTTTACTACAGTGATCTAATGAGCAACTAGAGTGCTAACATTCAGAATTTATGGCAAATGTGTGACATATCTGAATACCTTCTTGATGGAATCAAAGTAAAAAACTGAAAGCATTTCCTACTGAGGAGACTGCAGTAAATGAGGAAATTAGGAAACTTCATAACAAATAAATCTCCCAAGATGGCCACCAGAGACAAAAGAGCCCAAATGCAGCACAAATATCACCCAGATGTAGCCCACATGTAGCCCAATGACAGACGTGTGCAAAACACTTATTTTTTGTGTATTTGCAGTTTTATATAGTGCAGAATTGTCAGGTATTGGAGTGCTTTACATGAGCATTGGTTACATCACACAAGATAACATTTATTTTGGTTGTGGACATGGGGAGATTAATTGATTTGACCAGAATCACAGATTGTTGAGCTGAAGCAGAAACTCCAACCTGGTTCCCCAGTTGCAAAGTCTGCAGCTCTGGAAGTAACACCACATCCTCTCCCCTAGGTGCAACATTTAATCAAGACGTCAACTGGATAAAAAAACATGAAGATTACAAATAATTTAAAAGTTCTTTGTCGCTATTTGAAAACTCAGAAAATATGTCCTCATTTTAGTTTTTTAGAGCACTAACCATAATTTTGATGCAAATAAGACCCTCTCATATATGTAATTTCTAAAGGAAATACTCTAGGTATTACAGTTTTGATTACATCAAGATGACGTCAGGCGTTCCACACTTTTGTAATAAATATAGAATGTTAGCAATCTAGTTGTTCATTGGAATACTGTTGAGAGGCAGAGGCCAGGGGCACGGACTCTGACAATTGAAGGCAGGTAGGAGAGTGCAGAGGCAACAATTTGACCACACTGGGCAGGCAGGAAGGGCAGTGGCAGCACAACAGACTATGGAGGGCAGTGGAAAGGGGGGCAGGGATAACAAACCAACAATACAGGACTGGCAAGAGAGGCTGTGGCAATATAATAGACCATTGTGGGCAGAAAGAAGAGGCAGTGGTAGTACAACCATACATGCCAACAGACCCCCGTTTCAGCCAGGAAACGTCCTAAGTTTTTAAGCTGAAATGGGCTTTATTTGATCTGTCTCCTGTCTACAATCTCCTCTTTTTCAATGTAACTCAAAGGGGAAAATCAATACCCCAGTTTTTTTTCAAAATCTCCCTTCTACCAAGTTCAAAATGTTCGCAAGTATGGTACATTGGATCATGGTAGGCAGGAGGAATTGGGGTAGGGACATGGACTCGGATAACAGAGGACAGGAGGGACATGGAGAGGTGCACCAAACTGACCCTACAGGGCAGGCATCAGGGTTTGCAGCAGCACAATACACCACACCGCATGCGGGACGGGAGTGCAGCACAACAATCCATAGAAAGCAATAGGGAGGGGACAGGACCATGCACATGGACAACAGAGAACAGAGGGGAAAGAGACAATGGTAGCTAGCTGACCATAACGGACAGACAGGAGAGAAAGCTGCAGCATAACAGACCATAAAGGGCAGTGTAGGATGGATTAAGCCACGCCCTATTTACAACACTAAGTTAGCATAAACGAGATAATTGTTAGCAAGCCAGCTTGTCGTTTCTGCTGCGCTGCACACGACACTGTTGTTATGTGTTATTCATTTTAGAAATGCTGACTCGACTTTGCCTTACAGGATAACAAACTGTTGTTTCACATTCTTTTTTTTTTTTTTTTTTTTTTTTTTGTAAAAACCTTTATTGACATTTCAACAAAAGACAAGTATGGGCCTACAACCCCCGGGGCCGGCCGCTAAGCAGTCAGAGTAACAGAAGCAAATTTTAATCACAGGCAGCACCTCGGGGAGCAGATTCTCCATGCTAGTATACTCTTGGCCACTGAACAGCCCAAGTAGGGACCAGGATACAAAAGGTTTTCATTTTATAATAAGGGATAGAAGGATCAGGTGCCAAACAATTTCCCAGCAGCAAAAAATGGCAGGCAGAATAGTAAGCGTCAACAATAAACAGCAATCTATCAAAGCAATGGCGCTGAAACAGGAGGTTCAGGATGTAGAGGAATATCACGGCCATTTGCGCCTGCAGTCCCCTGCCCTAAAACCCAGAAAACACCACGGAAATTGAGGCACACATAAAAAGCAGTGATTGGCAGCAAAGGAGACCTACCGTGCTGACCCCAGAAAAGAAGACAAAAAAGAATAAGAGAAGAAAAAGGAGGCCATAGAAACAAAGTAAAAACTAAAGAATCCCCTCCCCCAACCCCCCACCCTGCACCTCTGCAGATGAGTACGGCCCCCCCCCCCCAGCAGTGTGCCTGTCGCCCCAGAACCAAACCCGAAATATAGAAGAAACAGAGAAAAAGGAGTAAGAAAGGAAACCCCACCAGACGGGGGAGTAGAGAGAATATTAATAAACTGGAGGAGGGCCTTCGAAACATGCCCCCGGCTTCTCCCTCCCGCACAATATGTTCCTCCCCAAAGCAAACAGTAAACAAACACAAAATCGACCATGTCAAAGAAAAATGGGGAGCATTATGCACCTATTACACTATTAGTTATGCCGTGAGAGCACGCAACCCTTGTGCCCGCCCGCCTGTTAGATGACAACCTCTGAAGGATCAGCCTTATCCTTGGCCACTCTTTGCGAATCCACCCATGCATACCCATCGACCCAGTGCCATGTCCAATGTTACAAGGAGGAGCGTCCAAAAAAGACCAGGAAGCGACACACACATGTAGGGTGGACGTCTCTGAACACCAACACAGTCCACATTATGGAGGACCATCTTTCCCAGTACTGCCCCAGGATCTGTACTGCACACAAGGCCCAGGAAGGCGGAATCAGCCAGAGCAGGCGACTGTTGCTGGAATATTGCCTGGGTCGCCGGAGGCTGCGCGTGGGACAAAGCCACCACCCCCCGCTCAAATCCAAAACCTCCGGAACAGACCGGACCCACAGCCAGCCGATCACACGTTGGCACATTGTCCGAAGTTTCCAGCTTTCCCCTATGCACAGGGGCGGCCACGACACTGTCCTCCTGTGTGAAGTGTGACAAGTCCCTGTGTACCTGGGGACAGGTAGATCGCAACTGTTCCGACGCTGAAGCAACACTATCGAGCTTTCTCCCCAATACCGAGGCGCCGTGAACCAGGGTGGAATGAAGGGCACCGAGAGCTTCGAGAAGGTCACCGTACCCCAGCACAGCTCCCGGCGCCCGCTCCGCTACGCTCCTCTTAGGCACACACTCCCAATCTTGCTGAGACCCAGTGTACAGGATGATAGACTCCATCCTAGCAAGATGGCCGCCGGGTAGGTTCATCCCAGATTGGGACCGGGACTCAGGCACAGGCGCATCAAGTTCCATGTCACTGGAAACAGGGTGCCGGGGGCAGGCAAAAATATATATCCAGTGTGTGGCCACAGGTAACAGTCATCCCCACCACGGACCAGCGCCCGCGAAAATCCGGGAGCAGCCCGCGGAAATCGGGACGAGTTACGGGCAGCGTCCGGGCAGCTCACCGGCGAAGGCTCAGGCAACTACCGGAGAATCCTGGAATTGCCACCCCGGGCATGCACTCGTTCCGCTACGCTCAGTGGTAGGAATGACCACAGCGAAATTCAGGCCAATATTCGCACCGCTCCGGTACTCCGACTACACCCAGTCACCAATGGCCGCTGTTGTTGAACTGCCGCCCGGCCATGTTGTCCACCCGAGGTCCCGGTTTCAGGGTTGCACAGGCCGCAAACTTCAAATGGACATTTCTCCGGCGGTACCGTCGCCAGAAACTTCAGAATCACACGATCGGTTGCCGCTCTCAGCCACCAACACGGGCATATAGCGCAGGCTAAGGATCTCATGCAGGATATCTGTGCGGGATGTGGAGGTTCACGGAGCCGGGAGCCTACGCTGCCGTCCCGATCGCCATCTTGGCTCCTCCCTTGTTTCACATTCTTAACCGTGAAATGTGCCCTTGGTCTGTACATCATGTAAAGAACGAGTCTGGGTCACTAGAAGGTACAGAGTGTTGTGATTAGATTGATCGTACCACTTCTTAGACATATTATACATACAGCTGCCAATATCTGAAGGACAAGCGTCTTTAATATTGCAGAACAGTTTGGGTTTGCATTCATTCGAACAGAAGAGCTGATGCATGAGAGAGCTAGCTGATCCTTTGATGTGATTCTACTAAGCTGATCTATACGGTATGGGGTCCCCCCTGTTAACCTAAGAGACCTTCTAATAGTCTAATAATAATGTATTAGATTCTAGAGAAAGGAGTGTGGCTCTATACCACTGTCATTATTAGTAGGATTGCTCTTTTCATTTTATATTGTATTGTAACAATGCTTATGGTTCTGATCTGTACTGTTAGTCTGCTAGTGTTAGCCAAAGTACTGCATCTTAGGACGCGAGGTTTATAAAATAAACTCTTTAAACTTTACCGTGTCTGTATTATTCTGTTGTGGACTAACAAATAGATACGAACAGGTATTTCGGATTCCCACCACTCCTGAGAAATATCTAAGTCGCTTGTTCTGGTTTGTCTATACATTGGGACCGCCTAGCTAGATCTAGGCTAACGAATGGGACACTAAGCTAGTCGGATAAGGGGTTCTGGGTTCTGAGGGGAGTTTTCTGGTACACCACAATTCTCTGAGGTCCTGGTCTCCTGGGCATAGTTCTGTGCATACGCAGAATCCCTGCAACATGGCGCCCTACAGATGCGTAAGGGATGGCAAGGAGGTTTACTTAAAAGGTGAAGAATGCACTTCCGCTCCAGATCATTCTGTGGTTTGTAGACATATACAATTACATGGCGCTTGCAATATACACGCTCCTAATTTGGCTTGTGTCCTAAAGGGGATTCCAATGCCAGTTATAACGTCTTCTTTTAAGGTGCTTGCCAACGGTAGTTATTTGCTTTTAAATAGTGAAGCTTGCTGTGGGATGCTAGTGGGAATTCCTTACATAGTCACTGTTTCGCAAAAAGTGGTTTGCTGTAATAACGTCCTTTTCCCACCCCCGCAAGGCCGCCTCGATATATCTATCTGGCCGACGATTCCAACCTTGAACGCAGAGTTCAATAGGATGAGCAGAATAAGGGCTCTTTTGTCTAAAAAGGAAGTTGCGTTGACTTCGTCCCGTGAAACATTTCTTCTAAATGTGGCGAACACTCGCACTGAGGTACAAGCTCTTTTAAATACTGACCTCCCCCTCCATTTTGGAACCTTGATTCAGACTATCTTTAATGCCTCGTCTACGACTGGCCTTGTTCATTTTTTTTAAAATTGTGGGCTCGGGCCTCGTGGCATCTTTCCAGACTGTTTTTGGTGTGATCCCCGCATTTTTACATTCTATTTTTTCGAGTGTCTTCGGAGGGTTCCCTTTGCTCCTCGCTTTGGTGGCTGGGATCCTCTGTTGATTTGCGCACTTCGATATGGATGCACACCAGGAGTTGCAAGACGGCATGCTCCGCCTGCTCCATCTTCGTAGCCGGATGCTTGAATATTACGGCACTTTCCCTCTGGCGGTCTTAAGCGTCAAATATGGATTGTCTTTCCGGTTCCCCTTTTTTACTTGTGTGCAACCTGTCTGTCATTGCCTAGATTGTCCCTTCCAGTGGGCTCTGGACTTGTGCCTGTCAAACTTGGCGTCACCTGACCCGGATTTTGATGAACTAATGTGTCCCTTAGTGGCTCATGATTTTGATTGTTCTGGTGTTGGGTTTATGGCTTTGGGTGCTGCACACGGAGTCCTTGGCAACTGGGATATCGGAGAGGCGGCAATTGAATTCCTTGAAAGGAGTTATATCGAGGATGCTGACAGCTGTCCTATTGTGGTGCTGGATGCTCCGATACTTGATGAACACGTGTGTTCCTTTCCCTTACTTAATTGGATGGCAGATACTTTTGCGGAACGCTCCAATGATTTCCTCTTGGAAGCTGTTGCAACTTACGGTGCATATACCTTTATGGATTGACTGATTGACATTGTCGCTCCAGGGTGCATCCAAGGCTGTTCATTTTTTTATCGAAATTTTTTTTTAACTATTTTTTTAATTCTCGGACTTTACACTTACCTGATATGGACTTATAGTTCATGCCCTTGGTTCCGTTCTATATCGCTTGAACTCTGCGTTCTTGATAAGTGTATCCCTATTGGTTCGTGCTCCGATCATGGGGGGGTGTAGGATGGATTAAGCCACGCCCTATTTACAACACTAAGTTAGCATAAACAAGATAATTGTTAGCAAGCCAGCTTGTCGTTTCTGCTGCGCTGCACACGACACTGTTGTTATGTGTTATTCATTTTAGAAATGCTGACTCGACTTTGCCTTACAGGATAACAAACTGTTGTTTCACATTCTTAACCGTGAAATGTGCCCTTGGTCTGTACATCATGTAAAGAACGAGTCTGGGTCACTAGAAGGTACAGAGTGTTGTGATTAGATTGATCGTACCACTTCTTAGACATATTATACATACAGCTGCCAATATCTGAAGGACAAGCGTCTTTAATATTGCAGAACAGTTTGGGTTTGCATTCATTCGAACAGAAGAGCTGATGCATGAGAGAGCTAGCTGATCCTTTGATGTGATTCTACTAAGCTGATCTATACGGTATGGGGTCCCCCCTGTTAACCTAAGAGACCTTCTAATAGTCTAATAATAATGTATTAGATTCTAGAGAAAGGAGTGTGGCTCTATACCACTGTCATTATTAGTATGATTGCTCTTTTCATTTTATATGGTATTGTAACAATGCTTATGGTTCTGATCTGTACTGTTAGTCTGCTAGTGTTAGCCAAAGTACTGCATCTTAGGACGCGAGGTTTATAAAATAAACTCTTTAAACTTTACCGTGTCTGTATTATTCTGTTGTGGACTAACAAATAGATACGAACAGGTATTTCGGATTCCCACCACTCCTGAGAAATATCTAAGTCGCTTGTTCTGGTTTGTCTATACATTGGGACCGCCTAGCTAGATCTAGGCTAACGAATGGGACACTAAGCTAGTCGGATAAGGGGTTCTGGGTTCTGAGGGGAGTTTTCTGGTACACCACAATTCTCTGAGGTCCTGGTCTCCTGGGCATAGTTCTGGGCATACGCAGAATCCCTGCAACATGGCGCCCTACAGATGCGTAAGGGATGGCAAGGAGGTTTACTTAAAAGGTGAAGAATGCACTTCCGCTCCAGATCATTCTGTGGTTTGTAGACATATACAATTACATGGCGCTTGCAATATACACGCTCCTAATTTGGCTTGTGTCCTAAAGGGGATTCCAATGCCAGTTATAACGTCTTCTTTTAAGGTGCTTGCCAACGGTAGTTATTTGCTTTTAAATAGTGAAGCTTGCTGTGGGATGCTAGTGGGAATTCCTTACATAGTCACTGTTTCGCGAAAAGTGGTTTGCTGTAATAACGTCCTTTTCCCACCCCCGCAAGGCCGCCTCGATATATCTATCTGGCCGACGATTCCAACCTTGAACGCAGAGTTCAATAGGATGAGCAGAATAAGGGCTCTTTTGTCTAAAAAGGAAGTTGCGTTGACTTCGTCCCGTGAAACATTTCTTCTAAATGTGGCCAACACTCGCACTGAGGTACAAGCTCTTTTAAATACTGACCTCCCCCTCCATTTTGGAACCTTGATTCAGACTATCTTTAATGCCTCGTCTACGACTGGCCTTGTTCATTTTTTTTTAAATTGTGGGCTCGGGCCTCGTGGCATCTTTCCAGACTGTTTTTGGTGTGATCCCCGCATTTTTACATTCTATTTTTTCGAGTGTCTTCGGAGGGTTCCCTTTGCTCCTCGCTTTGGTGGCTGGGATCCTCTTGTTGATTTGCGCACTTCGATATGGATGCACACCAGGAGTTGCAAGACGGCATGCTCCGCCTGCTCCATCTTCGTAGCCGGATGCTTGAATATTACGGCACTTTCCCTCTGGCGGTCTTAAGCGTCAAATATGGATTGTCTTTCCGGTTCCCCTTTTTTACTTGTGTGCAACCTGTCTGTCATTGCCTAGATTGTCCCTTCCAGTGGGCTCTGGACTTGTGCCTGTCAAACTTGGCGTCACCTGACCCGGATTTTGATGAACTAATGTGTCCCTTAGTGGCTCATGATTTTGATTGTTCTGGTGTTGGGTTTATGGCTTTGGGTGCTGCACACGGAGTCCTTGGCAACTGGGATATCGGAGAGGCGGCAATTGAATTCCTTGAAAGGAGTTATATCGAGGATGCTGACAGCTGTCCTATTGTGGTGCTGGATGCTCCGATACTTGATGAACACGTGTGTTCCTTTCCCTTACTTAATTGGATGGCAGATACTTTTGCGGAATGCTCCAATGATTTCCTCTTGGAAGCTGTTGCAACTTACGGTGCATATACCTTTATGGATTGACTGATTGACATTGTCGCTCCAGGGTGCATCCAAGGCTGTTCATTTTTTTATCAAAATTTTTTTTAAACTATTTTTTTAATTCTCGGACTTTACACTTACCTGATATGGACTTATAGTTCATGCCCTTGGTTCCGTTCTATATCGCTTGAACTCTGCGTTCTTGATAAGTGTATCCCTATTGGTTCGTGCTCCGATCATGGGGGGGTGTAGGATGGATTAAGCCACGCCCTATTTACAACACTAAGTTAGCATAAACAAGATAATTGTTAGCAAGCCAGCTTGTCGTTTCTGCTGCGCTGCACACGACACTGTTGTTATGTGTTATTCATTTTAGAAATGCTGACTCGACTTTGCCTTACAGGATAACAAACTGTTGTTTCACAATCTTAACCGTGAAATGTGCCCTTGGTCTGTACATCATGTAAAGAACGAGTCTGGGTCACTAGAAGGTACAGAGTGTTGTGATTAGATTGATCGTACCACTTCTTAGACATATCATACATACAGCTGCCAATATCTGAAGGACAAGCGTCTTTAATATTGCAGAACAGTTTGGGTTTGCATTCATTCGAACAGAAGAGCTGATACATGAGAGAGCTATCTGATCCTTTGATGTGATTCTACTAAGCTGATCTATACGGTATGGGGTCCCCCCTGTTAACCTAAGAGACCTTCTAATAGTCTAATAATAATGTATTAGATTCTAGAGAAAGGAATTTGGCTCTATACCACTGTCATTATTAGTATGATTGCTCTTTTCATTTTATATGGTATTGTAACAATGCTTATGGTTCTGATCTGTACTGTTAGTCTGCTAGTGTTAGCCAAAGTACTGCATCTTAGGACGCGAGGTTTATAAAATAAACTCTTTAAACTTTACCATGTCTGTATTATTCTGTTGTGGACTAACAAATAGATACAAACAGGTATTTCGGATTCCCACCACTCCTGAGAAATATCTAAGTTGCTTGTTCTGGTTTGTCTATACATTGGGACCGCCTAGCTAGATCTAGGCTAACGAATGGGACACTAAGCTAGTCGGATAAGGGGTTCTGGGTTCTGAGGGGAGTTTTCTGGTACACCACAATTCTCTGAGGTCCTGGTCTCCTGCGCATAGTTCTGTGCATACGCAGAATCCCTGCAACAGCAGGAGGGACGGATCAGGGGCATTACAATGGACAGACAAGCCAGGAGGGAGGGAATAGGGGCCTGCACATGGAAACAGAGGGCTGGGGGCAAGGGGGCAGGGCAGGAGCAGCAAGATGACCATGGAGGTCAGGCAGGATGGGCACTAGAAACAAGACACACCATGGAGAGCAACAATGAGACTATGGTGGCATACACACAGACCATGGAGGGAAGGTGGGAGGGGGTCAGGGGCAGCTAGCTGACCACACAGGGAAGGTGGGAGGGGCCATGGCAGCACAGAAGACCATGCATGGCAAGCGGGAGGGTTAGTGGCAGCACAATGGCTATGATGGGCAAGAAGGAGGGTGCAGGGGCATGCACAATGGACCATGGAGGATAGAAGGGAGGGTCAGGACCTGGGCACAAACAAGAGAGTTCAGGGGAAGGGGCCTCACAACAGACCGCGCGGGGCAGGCAGGAGGAGCAGTTGCAGCACAACAGACCAGGAAGGGCAGAAGGGTGTGGCAGTAGAATGGACCATGGAGGACAGGAGGAAGGGGATAGGGGCATGGCATGTGGACAGGCAGGGTGGAGGTGGCAGGGACAGGTTACAGTCATCTGACAATGCTAGGCAGGTGGGAGGGGAGTGGCAGCTCAACAGAACACTCAGAGTAGAAAGGAGTGGCAGGTCCATGGAACATGGTGGGCAAAAAGGATGGAGCAGGGGCATGCACAAAGACATCGGAGGGCAGGGGGAAGGAGAATAGGGGCAGCAAGCTAAGCACAGAGGCAAAGCAGGAGGTCAATGATGGGCCATAGAATTGGGCAATGGAGGGCAGGAAGAGTGGACTGGTACATCATGCTAAATGGAGGGCAGTGGCAGCACATCAGACCATGCATGGCAGGAGGGAGGAGGCTAGTCCATGGATTCAGACAACAGAGGATAGGGAGGAGGTGGATGGGGCAGCAAGCTAACTGTTCAGAGAAGGTGGGTATTAGGAACTTTATTGTTTTTAAAATGTGTGTCTGTGCGAACTACTTAAAATATGAACAAGTATGCACCATAATCTCACTTTTATTCAGGAAGAAGAGGACGTTTGTGACTGTGACTCCGGGCTCACTTGGCAGAAACACCCCCTGACCCTCCACCCCCCATCGCAAAATGTAATGCCCGTGAAAAGGGTAGGTGGATGCAGTGTTATATAGAAATAGTCCCGAGAGCAAGATTGAAAATGAAAACTAGATATAGTATATGGTATAAACTATGCACCAAAAAGTGAGATATAAGATGAACCGGGGCGTGAAATATAATATGCAATACATTGTGTGCAATGACAGATTCATTGGAGAGCGCGAGAGATAGCACAGGCACTAGCGCGTGCTATGCGATATGCGCCTTGGAGTGTAATATGCACAGGGCAGTGTTGTGTAACCTAACTAGTCTCTAAAGTTGTAATATAAAATATGTGCTGGGGAGTGTAACGTTGCATATGCACTGTGACAAAGATATGGTTCCCAGATTGTAATATGTATGGCATAGCGCTGTGCGTTGTAACATAGGCATCGAGGAAGGCACGTTAGATGGGGCGATATAACTCGTGCGAAGGCAAGTGTGGCATGACATATTCACGGGGTGGTGTTACAGTGCACATTGGCTAGAGAGTGTCATAGCATACGCACTAGCTGGTGGAATACAACACAGAGGTGTGAGGCACTCGGCGGGCACTGGTGGGTGTAACACAGCATTGGGCTAAGCCAGGAGCATGCTGTGACTCTCAAGTGATATTTGTCTCCTTTCCAGAGAGTAAAATAAAAAGTATTACACATTCGGCAGTGGATGTGTGTTTTATTAACCGTGAGGGGGGTTTCTTGCATAGTTTGGTCGAATTTTTGTCGAATCCCCTTTGAATGGCTTGGTGTGCGTGTATATTAAATGTGCCCGTCAATAGCTACCCATGTTTGTATAAATAAACAACAAGGGTGTCTACGAGAGTACCCACCGGCGGGGGCGCCGGGATTAGGCACGGTAGGGCATCAGACACGTCAGAGCTTCACTAGCGGTGTAAATACATTCCATGTGGATTCATTCTATGCATAGTCGCCTTTTAATGAATATCACGCAAATCGTCATGGTGATAGGTACATACGGTTTGTCCAGCATGTCCTCGGTGTTTCTATAAATATATATTTTAAAAAAATAATAAAAAACAAAGGCCAGCCCCAGGGATGGGGTCCCCGGTGCCATAAGTGGCCTGAGGAGGGGGGCAACGCAGCTCCCTCCTAAAGCATTAAAAAAAAAAAGGCCATGACCCGGGGGTTGGGGTCCCCGGGGCCGATTAAGGCCTTGGGAGGGCCAAATGTATTTTTTTCAACAACAAAAAATTAGGGCAGGCCCTGGGGGATGGGGTCACCTGGGCCAGTAAATTAGAAAAAGAAGGGGGGGCCACACAAATAAATAAAAGACCGGCATCGTGCTGGAGGCCACGCCCCCTCCTTGCAGCACTCTGCAAACGCGCCCCCTGGCCAGTTGTAAGTTGGGGAATTAATTCCTCTTCAATACTGAGGATCCCTGAGGGCCAACTAGCCCAACAGGTATCTCCAGTATGCGCCAGGGAGCTGCGTTGTAGACAGGTGGTCTGAGGCCACACCCCTTTTTACACCTCTATGTAACGCAGCTCTGTGGCGCTAACTGGAGGTACCTAGTGGGCTAGTTTGACCCTAGGGACCCTTAGGATTCATGGGGACTTAATCTCTCAACTTAGAACGGCCACAGGGCACGTTTACACAGTGGTGAATGGAGGGGACGGGGCCTGAGGTGACGTGTGCGAACACACCCTCTGGCGCGTTTTAAGTTGGGGAAATAATTCCCTTTCAATCCTGAGGGACCCTGGGGACCTACTAGCCCACCAGGTGCTTCCAGTAAGCGCCACTGCTCTGCGTTGCAGAGAGGTGGTGCAGGCCGTGCCCCTTTTCACACCTCTCTGCAACGCAGCTCTGTGGTGCTTACTGGATGTACCTAGTGGTCTACTTGAACCCTGGGGACCCTCAGGATTCAAGGGGACTTAATCTCCCAACTTCAAATGGCCACAGGGCATGTTTACACAGTGGGGAAGTGAGGGGACGGGGCCTGAGGTGACGTGTGCAAACACGCCCTGTGGCGCGTTTTGAGCGGTAGTTTTAATCCCCTGCCCTATTATATTCTAGGGGCTTACAGAGCAGCTCATGCTGACAACAGGGGGACCCCAACGCATAGTGTTCCCTAGTGTACGTAGGTGTTTTCACTGTATTCTGAGTGTCTTTTAACATAGCACTGGCTCTAGGACTGGTTAGTCAGACCCAGTTACCACCAGTATATGTCTGAAAAAGTTGAGGGTACAGGATGATTTTGCAACAAGGCTTCTTTCTGCTCTTCTGTTTGTTCTTTCTGCACGTTATCCTTCTTCCTGCACTTTTCTTCGTCTTTGAGGACTTCTGTTGCTTCTTTCTGCATTTCTTTTTTTTCTTTCTGTGCATTTTTTCTTCTTTCTTCACATGTCCTATCTCTGTAGGCATAGTTAGAAATTAGCATTTAAAAAACCTTTGAAATTCACTGAAAAAACCATAGGTTTCAGGCACGTTATAGTTAGGAATTAGCATTTAAAAAACCTTAGAAATTCACTGAAAAAAACCATAGGTTTCAGGGGCGTTATAGCTAGCTGGACTTTTCACTCGTACAAAACCATTGAAATTCCCCCGTTATAGTTAGTTCAGCTAACTATAACTCACGCGCCCTGCAATACACTGCTGATGACGTCACATATTACATCACTCATGACATGGTCAGTGACATCACTCATGACATCACTGGTGACTTCATCCTTGTGATAGAGTGGCAGACCTCCTCTCCCCCTTATATAACCTTTGATACACACATTCAAAAATAGAAACTAAAATTTTCAAAACAATGGACATACCAATATCAGTTACAACAACCTGTTCAGTAATTCTAAGATCCACATACACATCCACTCATTCACCAACAGTCCTATAAAGTCACTCATACATGTACTCACTCATCATATGTACTCATACACCTATACATCCTGTTACACAACGCCACTCATCCATAGAGTTACTCACACACATAGTCACTCATGCTAATAAAGAATCAAACATCCATTTACTTGCATATACAGTTATACACACACCACCACACTTACTTCTACAGAAACTTACACATACTTAGTCTTTTAAACAATCACTTATGGAAATACATACTTATTCATACAGGAACTCTTTCAATCTCTCACTCTCACATATACTCACTTATATACACCAATAGTCACATATACTAGTTTAAAACATATGTAGTTACTCATAAAGACACTATCGAGATAGTCATTCACTCACTAACACACCCATGCACACACTCATCCACCCATACAGTCCTGCACACATGCTGTCTTCAACACATACAAACTGAGTCACTCATTCATGCACCTATGCACTACGTAATACCCCCCTCTGAACCATACAGACACTCACACACTCATACTGACACTCAAAAAACCAACTAATAACCTATATAGACACTCATGTAGCTACTCACCAACCCATGCAGCCACTTATACACAAAGTGAGAGACTGATACAGATATTTACATATTTAAACATTACTCACTAAGCCATGTATTCACTAAGATACACTTAATCAGTCAGTTATACAATCAGTTTTTCAAAAACAAATCATCCATTTAGTCACATATATACCCATTTATTCTTCCATAGACCTTGAGATATACATATATAAAACGTATGTAATTTTCAGAAAAACACACATTCACTGGATGATGTCATCAGTGATGTCATTTTAGATGTCATGAGTGATGTCATGAGTGATGTCACTGACCATGTCATGAGTGATGTAACATGTGACGTCATCAGCAGTGCATTGTGGGCGCGCGAGTTATAGTTAGCTGAACTAACTATAACGGGGGAATTTCAATGGTTTTGTACGAGTGAAAAGTCCAGCTAACTATAACGCCCCTGAAACCTATGGTTTTTTCAGTGAATATATATATATATGTGTGTGTGTATATATATACATATCGCCACTCGACCACTTTGGTGCAAAGAAGTCCTAGGACACAGCGGGGTAAGTTTCAGGAGCCTTTTATTCACTGCAGTGTAACAGCATAATGCATTTCGGCGACTGCCTTCTTCAGATGCTGCAAACCGCCGAGTGACACCTTCTCCCACTTTTGAAACTCCTTAGGCCCTCCAATAGGTTGGAAGTCAGCTGATCCAGCTGTAGTTTTAGGCAGAGGCGGCATGATGTCCAACTACCTCCCCCATGATGCACCAGAAAAGAGTTCTCCGTGTGACAGCCGGATCTTGCTCATGTGAGCGCTGTATTTGCCATGCAAAAGTGGGGCCATGTTGTGGCAGGCAAACTCGTTCTTGTGCTAAGGGCCCCCTCCAGTCCCCAACGTCTCAGCCGCAAGAGTAAGAACAAGCCGGGCCGTGAAGCGGGAGGGAATCAACCCGCCTCCCCGTGCAGTCACGGTCTGCATTGACAGCGGCCTCTGAGCAAGCCCGTTCCTGGGGCGTTCCTGGGAGATATCGATCCCTCGATTCACAACAGTTTCTTTGCCAGCAAACTCCCTGGACACTTGTGAGACTGGTCCTAGTACCGCGTTCCTGGCAGACGCGGAAAATATCGCCACTCGACCACTTTGGTGCAAAGAAGTCCTAGGACACAGCGGGGTAAGTTTCAGGAGCCTTTTATTCACTGCAGTGTAACAGCATAATGCATTTCGGCGACTGCCTTCTTCAGATGCTGCAAACCGCCGAGTGACACCTTCTCCCACTTTTGAAACTCCTTAGGCCCTCCAATAGGTTGGAAGTCAGCTGATCCAGCTGTAGTTTTAGGCAGAGGCGGCATGATGTCCAACTACCTCCCCCATGATGCACCAGAAAAGAGTTCTCCGTGTGACAGCCGGATCTTGCTCATGTGAGCGCTGTATTTGCCATGCAAAAGTGGGGCCATGTTGTGGCAGGCAAACTCGTTCTTGTGCTAAGGGCCCCCTCCAGTCCCCAACGTCTCAGCCGCAAGAGTAAGAACAAGCCGGGCCGTGAAGCGGGAGGGAATCAACCCGCCTCCCCGTGCAGTCACGGTCTGCATTGACAGCGGCCTCTGAGCAAGCCCGTTCCTGGGGCGTTCCTGGGAGATATCGATCCCTCGATTCACAACAGTTTCTTTGCCAGCAAACTCCCTGGACACTTGTGAGACTGGTCCTAGTACCGCGTTCCTGGCAGACGTGGAAAATATCGCCACTCGACCACTTTGGTGCAAAGAAGTCCTAGGACACAGCGGGGTAAGTTTCAGGAGCCTTTTATTCACTGCAGTGTAACAGCATAATGCATTTCGGCGACTGCCTTCTTCAGATGCTGCAAACCGCCGAGTGACACCTTCTCCCACTTTTGAAACTCCTTAGGCCCTCCAATAGGTTGGAAGTCAGCTGATCCAGCTGTAGTTTTAGGCAGAGGCGGCATGATGTCCAACTACCTCCCCCATGATGCACCAGAAAAGAGTTCTCCGTGTGACAGCCGGATCTTGCTCATGTGAGCGCTGTATTTGCCATGCAAAAGTGGGGCCATGTTGTGGCAGGCAAACTCGTTCTTGTGCTAAGGGCCCCCTCCAGTCCCCAACGTCTCAGCCGCAAGAGTAAGAACAAGCCGGGCCGTGAAGCGGGAGGGAATCAACCCGCCTCCCCGTGCAGTCACGGTCTGCATTGACAGCGGCCTCTGAGCAAGCCCGTTCCTGGGGCGTTCCTGGGAGATATCGATCCCTCGATTCACAACAGTTTCTTTGCCAGCAAACTCCCTGGACACTTGTGAGACTGGTCCTAGTACCGCGTTCCTGGCAGACGCGGAAAATATCGCCACTCGACCCCTTTGGTGCAAAGAAGTCCTAGGACACAGCGGGGTAAGTTTCAGGAGCCTTTTATTCACTGCAGTGTATTAGCATAATGCATTTCGGCGACTGCCTTCTTCAGATGCTGCAAACCGCCGAGTGACACCTTCTCCCACTTTTGAAACTCCTTAGGCCCTCCAATAGGTTGGAAGTCAGCTGATCCAGCTGTAGTTTTAGGCAGAGGCGGCATGATGTCCAACTACCTCCCCCATGATGCACCAGAAAAGAGTTCTCCGTGTGACAGCCGGATCTTGCTCATGTGAGCGCTGTATTTGCCATGCAAAAGTGGGGCCATGTTGTGGCAGGCAAACTCGTTCTTGTGCTAAGGGCCCCCTCCAGTCCCCAACTTCTCAGCCGCAAGAGTAAGAACAAGCCGGGCCGTGAAGCGGGAGGGAATCAACCCGCCTCCCCGTGCAGTCACGGTCTGCATTGACAGCGGCCTCTGAGCAAGCCCGTTCCTGGGGCGTTCCTGGGAGATATCGATCCCTCGATTCACAACAGTTTCTTTGCCAGCAAACTCCCTGGACACTTGTGAGACTGGTCCTAGTACCGCGTTCCTGGCAGACGCGGAAAATATCGCCACTCGACCCCTTTGGTGCAAAGAAGTCCTAGGACACAGCGGGGTAAGTTTCAGGAGCCTTTTATTCACTGCAGTGTATTAGCATAATGCATTTCGGCGACTGCCTTCTTCAGATGCTGCAAACCGCCGAGTGACACCTTCTCCCACTTTTGAAACTCCTTAGGCCCTCCAATAGGTTGGAAGTCAGCTGATCCAGCTGTAGTTTTAGGCAGAGGCGGCATGATGTCCAACTACCTCCCCCATGATGCACCAGAAAAGAGTTCTCCGTGTGACAGCCGGATCCTGCTCATGTGAGCGCTGTATTTGCCATGCAAAAGTGGGGCCATGTTGTGGCAGGCAAACTCGTTCTTGTGCTAAGGGCCCCCTCCAGTCCCCAACGTCTCAGCCGCAAGAGTAAGAACAAGCCGGGCCGTGAAGCGGGACGGAATCAACCCGCCTCCCCGTGCAGTCACGGTCTGCATTGACAGCGGCCTCTGAGCAAGCCCGTTCCTGGGGCGTTCCTGGGAGATATCGATCCCTCGATTAACAACAGTTTCTTTGCCAGCAAACTCCCTGGACACTTGTGAGACTGGTCCTAGTACCGCGTTCCTGGCAGACGCGGAAAATATCGCCACTCGACCACTTTGGTGCAAAGAAGTCCTAGGACACAGCGGGGTAAGTTTCAGGAGCCTTTTATTCACTGCAGTGTAACAGCATAATGCATTTCGGCGACTGCCTTCTTCAGATGCTGCAAACCGCCGAGTGACACCTTCTCCCACTTTTGAAACTCCTTAGGCCCTCCAATAGGTTGGAAGTCAGCTGATCCAGCTGTAGTTTTAGGCAGAGGCGGCATGATGTCCAACTACCTCCCCCATGATGCACCAGAAAAGAGTTCTCCGTGTGACAGCCGGATCTTGCTCATGTGAGCGCTGTATTTGCCATGCAAAAGTGGGGCCATGTTGTGGCAGGCAAACTCGTTCTTGTGCTAAGGGCCCCCTCCAGTCCCCAACGTCTCAGCCGCAAGAGTAAGAACAAGCCGGGCCGTGAAGCGGGAGGGAATCAACCCGCCTCCCCGTGCAGTCACGGTCTGCATTGACAGCGGCCTCTGAGGAAGCCCGTTCCTGGGGCGTTCCTGGGAGATATCGATCCCTCGATTCACAACAGTTTCTTTGCCAGCAAACTCCCTGGACACTTGTGAGACTGGTCCTAGTACCGCGTTCCTGGCAGACGCGGAAAATATCGCCACTCGACCCCTTTGGTGCAAAGAAGTCCTAGGACACAGCGGGGTAAGTTTCAGGAGCCTTTTATTCACTGCAGTGTATTAGCATAATGCATTTCGGCGACTGCCTTCTTCAGATGCTGCAAACCGCCGAGTGACACCTTCTCCCACTTTTGAAACTCCTTAGGCCCTCCAATAGGTTGGAAGTCAGCTGATCCAGCTGTAGTTTTAGGCAGAGGCGGCATGATGTCCAACTACCTCCCCCATGATGCACCAGAAAAGAGTTCTCCGTGTGACAGCCGGATCTTGCTCATGTGAGCGCTGTATTTGCCATGCAAAAGTGGGGCCATGTTGTGGCAGGCAAACTCGTTCTTGTGCTAAGGGCCCCCTCCAGTCCCCAACTTCTCAGCCGCAAGAGTAAGAACAAGCCGGGCCGTGAAGCGGGAGGGAATCAACCCGCCTCCCCGTGCAGTCACGGTCTGCATTGACAGCGGCCTCTGAGCAAGCCCGTTCCTGGGGCGTTCCTGGGAGATATCGATCCCTCGATTCACAACAGTTTCTTTGCCAGCAAACTCCCTGGACACTTGTGAGACTGGTCCTAGTACCGCGTTCCTGGCAGACGCGGAAAATATCGCCACTCGACCCCTTTGGTGCAAAGAAGTCCTAGGACACAGCGGGGTAAGTTTCAGGAGCCTTTTATTCACTGCAGTGTATTAGCATAATGCATTTCGGCGACTGCCTTCTTCAGATGCTGCAAACCGCCGAGTGACACCTTCTCCCACTTTTGAAACTCCTTAGGCCCTCCAATAGGTTGGAAGTCAGCTGATCCAGCTGTAGTTTTAGGCAGAGGCGGCATGATGTCCAACTACCTCCCCCATGATGCACCAGAAAAGAGTTCTCCGTGTGACAGCCGGATCCTGCTCATGTGAGCGCTGTATTTGCCATGCAAAAGTGGGGCCATGTTGTGGCAGGCAAACTCGTTCTTGTGCTAAGGGCCCCCTCCAGTCCCCAACGTCTCAGCCGCAAGAGTAAGAACAAGCCGGGCCGTGAAGCGGGAGGGAATCAACCCGCCTCCCCGTGCAGTCACGGTCTGCATTGACAGCGGCCTCTGAGCAAGCCCGTTCCTGGGGCGTTCCTGGGAGATATCGATCCCTCGATTAACAACAGTTTCTTTGCCAGCAAACTCCCTGGACACTTGTGAGACTGGTCCTAGTACCGCGTTCCTGGCAGACGCGGAAAATATCGCCACTCGACCACTTTGGTGCAAAGAAGTCCTAGGACACAGCGGGGTAAGTTTCAGGAGCCTTTTATTCACTGCAGTGTAACAGCATAATGCATTTCGGCGACTGCCTTCTTCAGATGCTGCAAACCGCCGAGTGACACCTTCTCCCACTTTTGAAACTCCTTAGGCCCTCCAATAGGTTGGAAGTCAGCTGATCCAGCTGTAGTTTTAGGCAGAGGCGGCATGATGTCCAACTACCTCCCCCATGATGCACCAGAAAAGAGTTCTCCGTGTGACAGCCGGATCTTGCTCATGTGAGCGCTGTATTTGCCATGCAAAAGTGGGGCCATGTTGTGGCAGGCAAACTCGTTCTTGTGCTAAGGGCCCCCTCCAGTCCCCAACGTCTCAGCCGCAAGAGTAAGAACAAGCCGGGCCGTGAAGCGGGAGGGAATCAACCCGCCTCCCCGTGCAGTCACGGTCTGCATTGACAGCGGCCTCTGAGCAAGCCCGTTCCTGGGGCGTTCCTGGGAGATATCGATCCCTCGATTCACAACAGTTTCTTTGCCAGCAAACTCCCTGGACACTTGTGAGACTGGTCCTAGTACCGCGTTCCTGGCAGACGCGGAAAATATCGCCACTCGACCACTTTGGTGCAAAGAAGTCCTAGGACACAGCGGGGTAAGTTTCAGGAGCCTTTTATTCACTGCAGTGTAACAGCATAATGCATTTCGGCGACTGCCTTCTTCAGATACTGCAAACCGCCGAGTGACACCTTCTCCCACTTTTGAAACTCCTTAGGCCCTCCAATAGGTTGGAAGTCAGCTGATCCAGCTGTAGTTTTAGGCAGAGGCGGCATGATGTCCAACTACCTCCCCCATGATGCACCAGAAAAGAGTTCTCCGTGTGACAGCCGGATCTTGCTCATGTGAGCCCTGTATTTGCCATGCAAAAGTGGGGCCATGTTGTGGCAGGCAAACTCATTCTTGTGCTAAGGGCCCCCTCCAGTCCCCAACGTCTCAGCCGCAAGAGTAAGAACAAGCCGGGCCGTGAAGCGGGAGGGAATCAACCCGCCTCCCCGTGCAGTCACGGTCTGCATTGACAGCGGCCTCTGAGCAAGCCCGTTCCTGGGGCGTTCCTGGGAGATATCGATCCCTCGATTCACAACAGTTTCTTTGCCAGCAAACTCCCTGGACACTTGTGAGACTGGTCCTAGTACCGCGTTCCTGGCAGACGCGGAAAATATCGCCACTCGACCACTTTGGTGCAAAGAAGTCCTAGGACACAGCGGGGTAAGTTTCAGGAGCCTTTTATTCACTGCAGTGTAACAGCATAATGCATTTCGGCGACTATACACATATATGTATGTATTCAGCATAGGATTATCCCAACTTGAAAAACAACCATCCGGCACGCCAAGAAGTTTTGGTCACTCTGTAATTTTATTCCATGACGATAAACATCAACGCGTTTCAGCAGTCTCACGCTGCCTTGTTCACGATGCCTGAGCGCCAATACATTTTCGTTAAAATACTTAACGCATTAGGAGACATCAACAAGGGACTTACTTCACAATGAACACACAATGTTATTTCCTTTTAGCAACTTAGCTGCCGTCTTGGAACATATTTTGTTTGAACAAACGTTAATATAAATAAGCTGTTCAATTTTTTCCATGTCCTTTCTAATATTACTATGATAAAAACGGGTACATTTTCTGACATACGTAATTCCAAAAATCTGGATAAATATAATTAGCAGAAAACATTAATTTCTTGCATTTTTCGTCCATTGATTAAATTTGATTACACCTTATGTGGAAAATTACATTTTTTAACCCGTTTCATCTATTCATTAAATTGTCAGTAAATTAAAGTGCAAGTGCAATTGCTTGTTTAAGCATTTTGTTTGGCTAGTGCCTATTATATACTGTGCAATTCTTGGCGATAAAGTGCTGGTGCTTGGGTGCAAATCAATCAAATCCCCTAACTGGATTTTATACATTTATCAACAGAACCTAGATTCCATTGTAAAGTGCAAGTGCTTAAATATATTATTTCTTAACTCTTCATGAAAATTAAAAAGCTTCATATATTTAAAAAAAGTTCTTTCACGTATAGAGGAAGAGAACATAGTCCTAGTTTAACCACATTACTTATGATCAATTTTAAAAAAAGTGCTAGTGCTTTAATACACAAATGATTAGTTTTTACTCCATCAATCCTGAATACTCATTTACAGTACTATAGTTAACCAAAGTGCAAGTGCTTCACAGTATATTTGTTTTCTTTAATATATGTATGTATATGTACACATATGTATGTATATGTACATATATACACATACACATATATATACATCCCAAAAACACTTGCCCTGATGTGAGGACAAACACAGCAGCGAAGTGGTAGAAAGCACCATTTATTAAAACCGGCAGTGACACTCTGGATGTCTCTCTCCTCTCCTGACGCGTTTCGGGGCTGGCAAAGCTCCTTATTCATAGGATAAACACACTGGAACAGCGCCGATGCATGCTCATTTAAATATTCCCAGGTGGGCTTGTCAGGTGACTCACAATTGCAGGCATGCTGGTACCTGTGGTCTTTTCAGTCCGTAGGCCAAGTATTTCCCAAGTGGGATCAGCGCCACCATTCCAGTCTCTTGGTTAAACATAAATGACCCCAGTGGGCCTCCGAGTGTCAATAGTCAGTGATTAACATCTCCGCTGCGCCTGAAGGTTTCAAAACAACTCCAGACCTTCTGGCCCCTGCCACAGTCTGGCGGTGGTTCGTCCTCTACGGCCGGACCGCCGTATTTAATCCCAAAAACATTTGCCCTGATGCGAGGACAAACACAGCAGCGAAGTGGTAGAAAGCACCATTTATTAAAACCGGCAGTGACACTCTGGATGTCTCTCTCCTCTCCTGACGCGTTTCGGGGCTGGCAAAGCTCCTTATTCATAGGATAAACACACTGGAACAGCGCCGATGCATGCTCATTTAAATATTCCCAGGTGGGCTTGTCAGGTGACTCACAATTGCAGGCATGCTGGTACCTGTGGTCTTTACAGTCCGTAGGCCAAGTATTTCCCAAGTGGGATCAGCGCCACCATTCCAGTCTCTTGGTTAAACATAAATGACCCCAGTGGGCCTCCGAGTGTCAATAGTCAGTGATTAACATCTCCGCTGCGCCTGAAGGTTTCAAAACAACTCCAAACCTTCTGGCCCCTGCCACAGTCTGGCGGTGGTTCGTCCTCTACGGCCGGACCGCCGTATTTAATCCCAAAAACACTTGCCCTGATGCGAGGACAAACACAGCAGCGAAGTGGTAGAAAGCACCATTTATTAAAACCGGCAGTGACACTCTGGATGTCTCTCTCCTCTCCTGACGCGTTTCGGGGCTGGCAAAGCTCCTTATTCATAGGATGAACACACTGGAAGAGCGCCGATGCATGCTCATTTAAATATTCCCAGGTGGGCTTGTCAGGTGACTCACAATTGCAGGCATGCTGGTACCTGTGGTCTTTTCAGTCCATAGGCCAAGTATTTCCCAAGTGGGATCAGCGCCACCATTCCAGTCTCTTGGTTAAACATAAATGACCCCAGTGGGCCTCCGAGTGTCAATAGTCAGTGATTAACATCTCCGCTGCACCTGAAGGTTTCAAAACAACTCCAAACCTTCTGGCCCCTGCCACAGTCTGGCGGTGGTTCGTCCTCTACGGCCGGACCGCCGTATTTAATCCCAAAACACTTGCCCTGATGCGAGGACAAACACAGCAGCTAAGTGGTAGAAAGCACCATTTATTAAAACCGGCAGTGACACTCTGGATGTCTCTCTCCTCTCCTGACGTGTTTCGGGGCTGGCAAAGCTCCTTATTCATAGGATAAACACACTGGAACAGCGCCGATGCATGCTCATTTAAATATTCCCAGGTGGGCTTGTCAGGTGACTCACAATTGCAGGCATGCTGGTACCTGTGGTCTTTTCAGTCCGTAGGCCAAGTATTTCCCAAGAGGGATCAGCGCCACCATTCCAGTCTCTTGGTTAAACATAAATGACCCCAGTGGGCCTCCGAGTGTCAATAGTCAGTGATTAACATCTCCGCTGCGCCTGAAGGTTTCAAAACAACTCCAAACCTTCTGGCCCCTGCCACAGTCTGGCGGTGGTTCGTCCTCTACGGCCGGACCGCCGTATTTAATCCCAAAAACACTTGCCCTGATGCGAGGACAAACACAGCAGCGAAGTGGTAGAAAGCACCATTAAATATATATACATATATATATTCACTGAAAAAACCATAGGTTTCCGAGACGTTATAGTTAGAAATTGGCATTTAAAAAAACATAGGTTTCAGGGGTGTTATAGTTAGCTGGACATTTCACTCGTACAATACCATAGAAATTCCTCCGTTATAGTTAGTTCTGCTAACTATAACTCGCGCGTCCGTAATGCACTGCTGATGATGTCACATATTGCATCATTCATGACATGGTCGGTGACATCATTGATGAGATCACTGATATCATCCAGTGAATGTGGTTTAGTTTGAAATTTAAATATGTATTATATATATATACCAATCTGTATTGAAGATTGAGTGGATATATAACTGTCTGGATGGAGGATTTAGTAGCTGTCAGACTGTCTGTTTAAGTGAATAATTAAAAGTGTCTCACTTAATACATGGATTAGTAACTAAACTATGTGAATGTGTGCATCACTGTCTCTGTTGTATAACATGCTGCATCAGTTGGTCACGAGTGTATATTAGTTATTGATTAGTTGGGTGAGTATTTGTTTGGGACACTGAGTTTGTGTAGGTTTAAGAGTGCATGTGGAAATAGTTGTTTGGGTGACTGAGTGTATTTATTTGTGTGTTGGTGAGCGAATATATGTTTTAGTTGTACATCTTCAACAAAGTAAAGAAACAAAAGCATTGTATGTGAGAGTTGGTGTATATAAATAGGTATATATAAGAGTCAGTGATTGTGAGAGTAACTATATGAATGAGTGTATAATTGTAATGGTGATTTTTTAAACATATTAACTATTAGTTACTATGTGTTTGAATAAATGAGGTGTTGTATAATTGTGTAAGTGAGTAAATGTAAGTGTGATGAATTTTTTTCATGAGTGAGTAGGACGACTGCATAACCGACTAAGATGACTGCTGATGTGTCAATGTCTATATATGTGTATAAGTGCATTTGATAGTGTTTTATTAATTAGTGACTGCATTTATAAGTGATTCTGTTGTTTAATGGGTAGTTGTGTGTGTGTAGACTTAGGAATCAGTGAGTGGGTACGCAGTAACTGGTATTGATGTGTCAATGGTTTCAAATATGGTACTCTGTATTTTGCAGTGAGTGATGAAAGGTTATACTAGTGTATGATGAGGTGTATCAGATTGTCACGTGGATGTCATCAGTGATGTCATTTGAGATGTCATCAGTGATTTCATCAGTGATGTCACTGAATGATGTAATATGTGACATCATCAGCAGTGCATTGCGGGCGTGCAATTTATAGTTAGCAGAACTAACTATAACGGAGGAATTTCTATGGTTTTGTACGAGTGAAATGTCCAGCTAACTATTACACCCCTGAAACCTATGTTTTTTTCTGTGAATTTCTAAGGTTTTTTAAATGCTAATTTCTAACTATAACGTCTCTGAAACCTATGTTTTTTTCAGTGAATTTCAAAGCTTTTTTAAATGCAAATTTTTTTTTTTTTTTTCAAAATTTTTTATTGAAACAATAAATCAGTTACAAGCATGGGCCTACAACCACCAGGGCCGGCCGCTAGATTCAGAAAGGATCGTACATTAGTCAAGGCAGTAGGCGACACCTGGGGCCCAGCCCCGTAAATGGCTCAGGATAGCTCGAGAGAGGCAGGAGACATACATTTAACATAAATAACAACAAAAAACAAAAGGCGAGGCATACGGGCAGAAAACGTGGGTCAGGCTACATCCGGGGGACTTTTACTCCAAGACTTCAATTGGCTATCAACAGGAGGGAGTACTGAAAGATCGGGGGGGGGGTAACGGGAAAGGAACATCTATATTCGATTATCACAATCAGTTGCGAGGAACCATCAAGGGTCAGGGGGACAAAGCAATATCGGTGTCCACTAGGGGGGGCGTACAGATACCCCCACAATATACGTTCCATTGCCCCCAAATTCTACCCCATGCCCCGGGTTTACCGCGGTCCACATATACAGTCTTCTCCCTGAACATACACCAGTCCATGTTTTCCTTCCATACTGACACGGTGGGTGGCCGCTGGGAGCCCCAAAGCTGCGCTATATCCCTCTTGGCAATCATGTAGCCCAGGGCCGCCCACCGAGTCTGCGCCGCGTTATAATCATTGGGCTCCCACACATTCAAGACACAGCGACGCACCTCCGGCAGCAGCGCCACCCCGGTGACTTGTCCCATGACCCCATGAACCCGACGCCAGTATTCCGCCACCTCCCGGCACTCCCAAAGGATATGGAGAAAGGTGGCACTGAGCCCACACCCCCGCCTGCAGAGCCCATCCTCCGAGAATCCCATCGAGACCAGACGGGGGCCCGTAACATACACCCGGTGGAGAATCTTTAGCTGGACCAGGCGGAGGCGGGCTGGAATGGCAACTTCCTTGGGGGATGATAGTGCGGACTGCCAGTCCTCGTCGTCTAATTCCACCCCGTCCCCCGTCCACGTCTCCTGAAGGCGCACCAATAGGTCAGCCCGATTATTAATGAGTTTTTTATAGATTAAGGAGATAGTACTGTCGGGAACATGACCATCAAGTATGCGGTCCTCGAGGGGCGAAGAGGCCGGGATCTTGGTCCCCTCCCCAAAGACAGAGAGCAGGGCGTGCCGAACCTGGGCGTATCGGAAGAACTCCTTTTCCGTGAGTTCGTATTCGCTCTGGAGCGCCGCGAAGGTCTTAACCGCGTCCTTCATCCATAAGTCTCCCACTCTACTGATGCCAATCGTGTCCCAACGGTCAAACCCCTTCGTTGTCCAGAGGCTTCCCAGTCGGTCGGAGGCAAATAAAGGAGTAGCGCATGTTAGTCGCTCACTCCAGCCCATGGCTACATTGGCCGCCTTCCAAATCCGTACCGCGATCTTAGTGGGGCCCGTCAGGGTCCGTCCAGCCGAGCGGGAGTAAAGCGCCCTGTTATAGTTACCGCCGGGAAGCAGGAATTTATCCATCTCATACGCCGGGTTCAAGCCAGGCGCATACGTGGCGTGGTTAATGGCTGATAGCTGTGAGGCCCAATAATACCTGCGAATGTCGGGAAGCGCGATGCCCCCGTCGTACCAGGGGAGAGTGAGTTTGGCCAGGGCGATACGCGCCCGTCCGTCCCACACCAGTCTCCTCTGCAGGCTCTCTACTTCCCGAAAGTAGGCCACTGGAATGATGTCGAAGGAGTTCTGAAGTGCATAGAGGAACCTGGGAAGGGACATCATTTTAAACAATGCGGCCCGACCCAGTGGGGACAGGGGCAGCCTACACCACCGAGCCGTGTCTTCCCTCAAACGCCGAAGTGGAAGCAGGAGATTGTGCTCATAGCGAGCTACCGGGTCCAACGAGATGTGTATCCCCAGGTATTTAAAGCCGGACAGAGATATTTGGATCGGAAGCCGAGGCGGCAGGAGAGGGGGGCCACCGGAGATAGGATAGACACAGGATTTAGACCAGTTAATCGTGAGACCCGAATTTCTCCCGTAGGAAGTCAGAACATCGAAGAGAACGTTAAGCGACTGCCGCGGCGAGGTAAGATACAGGAGGATATCGTCAGCATATAACGAGACCCGATCCTCAAAGCCCGGGGCCCACCGGATCCCCCTGATCGAGGGCTCCCAGCGGAGCCAAGCGGCGAGTGGCTCCAGGGCGAGAGCAAAGAGCAGAGGGGACAACGGGCACCCCTGCCTCGTACCCCTACCAAGAGCGAAGGGCCGAGAGACGCGCCCATTAACCACCACCTGAGCCATGGGTCCCGTGTAGAGAAGCTTCACCCAGCCAAGAAATCCCTCTCCAAAGCCGAATTTGGTCAAAACAGCCCAGAGGAATGGCCACTCGATGGTGTCGAAGGCCATCGTGGCATCTAAAGAAACCAGCACGGCCGGTTCGGAGAGGTACTCTGCCCTGGCGAGGGCGCCATGGAGACGCCGCAAGTTGAGGGCGGTGTTGCGATGTGGGATGAAGCCGCATTGATCAGGATGAATCAGATCACAGATGACGCTCAACAAACGATTGGCAAGGACTTTAGCCAGGATTTTAGGCTCTGCATTTAGCAGTGAGATAGGCCTGTAAGAGGCACAGCGGTCCCGTGGCTTACCGTCCTTGGGGATCACGACTATCGTGGCCAGTCGCTGGTCGACCGGAAGGGAACCGGCCTCGAGGGACTCCTGAAACATACGACGGAGGAAGGGCGCTAGTTTATCCGGGCGCAACTTATATAATTCGATAGGTAGACCGTTGGGACCCATGGCCTTGCCCGAGCGAAGGGACCGAATCGCAGTCGCGATTTCATCTACCGACAAGGGAGCGTCCAGCTGCTCACGGTCCTCGGCAGAAAGGCCAGGCAAAGCAATGTCCCTCAGGAGAAGGCGAGAATCTTCCTCATCCCTATCAGTCACCGGGGAGTACACAGTCCGGAGGTGGTCGGCAAAACATTCCACAATCTCACCAGGCTCAGTCACACACACTCCATCCGAGACACGCAACTCCGGGACCACACGATTCACTCTCTCCTTCTTATCCAGCCACACAATCAGCTTTCCCGCCTTGTCCCCGGCATCATACAACCGACCCTGCTGCTCCCTATACATAGTTTTGGCAGCGTCGGTGACAAGAGATCTGTATTCAAACTGTTTCAGGTTGAGGGCATGGAGCCCGTCCGGAGTGACACCCGCCTCCAAGGCCGACTCCAGCCCCGAGATGTCAGTCTCCAGCTTCACCACCGCCTCACTCCTAAGCTTCTTAGCCACCACTATCTGGGAGAGGGCGTGTCCGCGGATTACGGTTTTAAAGGCTTCCCACAGTGACATTGCAGACAACACAGACCCCTCGTTTTCAAGAAAGTATTGGTCCATAGCCTTAACCAGACTCTCGCGGGTCGTAGGGTCTCGCAGGTACCACGGGTTAATGGGAGCGATCCGCCCTGCAGACCGCGACTCGGTGTCAAAGAGAAGCCACAGCGGGGAATGATCGGAGATACCCCTCGCCAGGTGCCTGACCTCTCGAATTCGACCCGTCTGCGCCGCGGGCATAAGGAAATAGTCTAACCTAGAAAGACTCCCATGTGCCCCAGAGTGAAAGGTGTATTGACATTGGGTCGGATGCATTAATCGCCAACTATCCACCAGGCCGAAGGTCTCCAAAAGACCACCTAGCCAAGCCTGGGCAGCGGGGAGGGCCCTGGGTGGGTGACGATCCAGGTCACCCGAGACCACCGAATTAAAATCCCCGCCCATAAGCAAAAGGCCATCCGGAAGTTCAAGCAGCATTCGACCCAAGTCCGCGAAGGTGGAGTTCTGGAGGCCCGGTGGGACGTAAATTGAGACCAGGGCAAGGGGATGCCCCTCCCACCTCCCAGTCAGACAAACATAACGCCCTCTGTCATCTGAGACCACCCTCGTGATCTCCAACGGAAGTGAGGATCGCAGGAGAATGCCCACCCCCCTGGAGCCAGTTGTGTAACCAGAGTGAGCCACGAGGCGGTATCCCCCCCTGTTCATTGCATGGCAGACATTACCAACCAAATGCGTCTCCTGGAGAAACACCACATCAGGAGTCAGACGACGCAAATACTGCAGAACTACACCCCGTTTGATACGGTCCCCCAACCCATTGACGTTCCATGACATCAGCTTCAACCCGTCCCCCCCCATCCCCTCCAATAGATCAGAGGTCCCCCCGCAAGTAGCACAAGTCCCAAAAGTGGAAGAAAATCAATACCTCGCCCTGCAAACAAAAACCACACTACAAAACAACCCCTCCTTCCCCCCCACCCCCCCCAACACCCAACTCCCCCCACCCTGCACCCCTGCGGGCCAAAAAACCCCCCCAAATTGCAGTGTGCCTGTCGCCCAACTAACCCCAGTCTACAAAAAGACCCCGGAGGAGGAAAGGGACCCGTCCCCGCCCGCCCCCCATACAGGTACTAGCAAAACACACTGAACCAAAGAAGTACAACCCAGCTGAGCAGTGCAAAGTGGCAAAATCAAGGACCAAAAGTCACTCCAAAGGGGACCCGTCACCGTTGGCACCCGCAGAGGGCCCGGGACGGCCACCTCTGTCCGGCAGCGAGTCCAACCAGTCACTCACGGCCACAGGAGAGTCAAAGAAGGCAGTCCGATCCTCATGTTCCACTCGGAGTTTGGCAGGGTAGAGCATAGAGTACTTTAGGCCCAGCTCACGAAGACGACGTTTCACCCCCTGGAATCCCATCCGCTGCTTCTGGACAAGTTGGGTAAAGTCCGGATAAAAGTTAATGGATGAGTTCTCATGTCGAACCGGGCCATGGACCCGCGAGGCCTGCAGAATCGCATCCCGGTCTCTGTAGTAAAACAGTTTGGCCACGATAGGCCTCGGGGGGGCCCCCGGCCGTGGCCGCCCGCCCGGAACTCGATGAGCCCGTTCAACGGCAAAAAATTTACTCAAGCCCGCAGGGGTCAGCTGTTGGAGGATGAGTTCCTCGACCAGGAGGTCAACCGGGCGGTCGTCGGAGGACTCCGGTACGCCGATGACACGGATGTTGTTGCGTCGGGCCCGTCCCTCGAAGTCCTCCAGCCGCCGGGCCATCTGCTCATTGACCACCTTGATGTCGCCAAGCGCGGCCTGCAGGTCCGACACCTCCGCACCCAGGGTGGAGGTCCGCGCATCGAGAGTTTGAACCCTCTCGTTTGTTTTGGAGAGGTCCGCCCGTATTAAGGTGACATCAATCGCCACCGTATCGATCTTGCGGGCCAGGGCCTCGTATTGCGTGGCGATGGTCTCCCTGATGCCATCAATGGCGCCCATGATGTCCTGTAGGGAAAGTTCCGAAGAGACGGATGTGCCACCACCGGCGACGTCTGAGGGGGGACCGGCCGTTCCAGGAGAGCCTCTGCCCTGAGTGTAGCGGTCCATGTTGTTGGTCTGGACCGATCCTCCACGGAGGGAGGATTTAGTCTTACGCCCCTCGGGGCCCCCCTTGCCCCCCATGCGGCCACGGACTCCGAGGGGGACCGCCGATCAAAAGTAGTTGGGATACCGGCCCTGGAAACCAGCGCCTCACCCGAGGCCGCAATATGGCGGTGCGGGGGGACCCAAGGCGATAGGCACTCTAGTGGCAGGTGGAGACAAAGCTTTGTGCAGAGCTCAGGGAAACACCCCGCCACCTCAATCGCTCCACCGGCCAGCCCCCTGAGGTCCGAAAGTGAAAGCGAAAGTGGCCAAGCGGCCCCTGGCACCGCGCCACAGCCGTTGTTGTTCAACTGCGACACGGCCCCACGGCTCACCTTCGCCCCGGGCAACTCCGTCGGGTGGGTCCCAAAAGTTCAAACAACGATATTTCAGGATTCCCGGGTCCGATTAAATTCCTGAAAAGAGATACGTGCTCAGCCGGTCGTCATCTCCCAGATTCCATAAACCAAATCAGGATTTTGTCAGGATAAATTCCGAGGAGCAGCGAGGGTCCGGGGAGCCCTGTGCTCACGCGACCATCTTGGATGCGCTAAATGCAAATTTTTAAGTGTAATAGTAGTTATACCTATTTGTTTGTACTGATTTTCTACAGTTTTTTTACTTTATTTATAAATATTTTATTCATTATATATTTTTCTGAAAATTGCAAAAAAATTAAAAAATGAAATATTGTTTAATTTTTTTGTTTTATTTGTTTATTTTAATACATTTATATTTTCTTTTTTTTTCGGAGTCGCGCACCCAAGGAGTACACATCACGGTGGGTTTTAGAAACGTCGTGAAGGATCTGCGTACTGGGGTAATGATTTTCCCCTTTGAGTTACATTGAAAAAGCGGAGATTGTAGATCGGAGACAGATCAAATAAAGCCCATTTGAGCTTAAAAACATTGGACATTTCCTGGCTGAATCGGGTCTGTTGGCATGTATGGTTGTACTACCACTGACTCTTCCTTCTGCCCACAATGGTCTATTATATTGCCACAGCCTCTCTTGCCAGTCCTGTATTGTTGGTTTGTTGCCCCTACCCCCCTTTCCACTGCCCTCCATAGTCTGTTGTGCTGCCACTGCCCTTCCTGCCTGCCCAGTGTGGTCAAATTGTTGCCTCTGCACCCTCCTACCTGCTTTCAATTTTCAGAGTCCGTGCCCCTGGCCTCTGCCTCTCAACAGTATCCTAATGAACAACTGGATTGCTAACATTCTATATTTATTACAAAAGTGTGGAACGCCTGACGTCATCTTGATGTAATCAAAACTGTAATACCTAGAGCATTTCCTTTAGAAATTACATATATGAGAGGGTCTTATTTGCATCAAAATTATGGTTAGTGCTCTAAAAAACTAAAATGAGGACATATTTTCTGAGTTTTCAAATAGCGACAAAGCACTTTTACATTATTTGTTATCTTTATGATTTTTTATCCAGTTGACCACTTGATTAAATGTTGCACTTAGGGGAGAGGATGTGGTGTTACTTCCAGAGCTGCAGACTTTGCAACTGGGGAAACAGGTTGGAGTTTCTGATTCAGCTCGACATTCTGTGATTCTGGTCAACTCACTTAATCTCTGCATGTCTACAGCCAAAATGAATTTGTTCTTGTGTGATGTAACCAATGCTCATGTAAAGCACTCCATTTCCTGACAAGTCTGCACTATATAAAACAGCAAAAACACAACAAATAAAAAGTGTTTTGCACACTCATTGGGCTACATGTGGGCTACATCTGGGTGATATTTGTGCTGCATTTGGGCTCTTTTGTCTCTGGTGTTTCTTCAGATAACTAATAATTTCTATGGCAAAATGAAACCCCTCATTGTGTTCCTTTTTAAATTAAATGTTTTAAGTGTTACCAGTTTATTCCAATCAAGATGGCTTCAGGTGTGCCATACTTTTGTCATAAGTAAGACAGTAAGCACTCTAGTTGTTCTTAAGAACACTCTGGGACATTCTGTCATTGGGCTATACTTGGGCTACGTCTGGGTGATATTTGTGCTACATTTGGGCTCTTCGTCTCTGGTGGCCATCTCGGGAGACCTATTTGTTATGAAGTTTCCTAATTTCCTCATTTACTACAGTCTCCTCAGTAGGAAATACTTCCAGTTTTTTATTTTGATTCCATCATGAAGGCATTCAGATGTGTCACACATTTGCCATAAATTCAGAATGTTAGCACTCTAGTTGCTCATTAGATCACTGTAGTAAAGCTACTGCTCACCAGGGAAGTCTGCTGCTGGTATTGAAAGTGCATGTTTCAGTCTGCATGTCAGAATATTTTAATGAAATAGAAGAGGATTTGAGAAGTCACTCAAAATGTGCCCTAATTTTTCTTTCTGCAGCACTAATCATACTTTCTATGGCAAAATGAACCCCCTCATTTTGTTCCTTTTTAAAATAAATGTTTTAAGAGGTACCACTTTATTCTAATCAAGATGGCTTCAGGTGTGCAATACGTTTGTCATAAGTATAACTGTTAGAGCTCTAGTTGTTCTTTAGAACACTCTGGGAAGCTGCAATAGAACACAAAGGAATCAACTGACAGTCTCTGCCCTTGTTGGATTTACATGTTTTACTGAGAATGTCAGACTTTATTCTCACATGACTGAGAAAGATAATGTGAATTTACAGAAAATATGCTCTCAGTTTAGCTTATAGATCACCTTCCAAACCGCTGTGGGAAAAACATGAGAAAATAGTTTTCTCTCAAACATGATTCATGATATCCCAGCAGAAGGCGTTTTCATATGGTAAAATCACCTTAGAACACACCACAGTTCCTAAAATGAGTATGGTACCATCAACAAATGATTTATAATGTAACTAAAGTCTTAAAACCTTCTATTAACTGCAATGCTTTTTAATGTGGTGCTATCATGTACATTGGTCCCAAGATGGCTGCCAACATTTCTTGGATGAAGTGCTGACAGACAATCAGATCTCACGATGAGACGTGTGGTTAGGCTCCACCCAGATATATATGTGATTTTACATTTGATATTCTCAGCAACTACTGAACGGATTTACACCATTTAACCAAAAGGCACGAGTGTGAACCAAGGGCTACCTCTATGCCAAATTTGGTGTAATTCCGTTCAGCAGTTCGGGCTATAGCTGTGATTAAAGGTTCCTATGGAAAATTGCATGGGGAAAACACGTTTTGGGGCCCCCCTTTTTTCTCGGCCCCCGCTTGATGAATCACCCAGAGACTTTAGAATAGGAGCGGACCAGAGCGCCCCACCAGTTTTGAAAATTTTGCAAAGATTCGTCAACCGGTGCCAAAGTTATTCCAAATAGAATGTTGCGGATTTCCTATGGATAATAGGTCCTAACTATAACTACCTACTGGCGACTGCCAGTAGGTAATATATATGCACATATATATACACACATATATATACACACACACACACACACACACACACACACACACACATATATATACACATACACATATATATATATACACACATATATATATAATCACTGAAAAAACCATAGGTTTCAGGGACATTATAGTTAGTTGGAGATTTCAATCGTACAAAACCATAGAAATGTGTCCGTTATAGTTAGTAAACCTTGCTATAACTCACGCCCCCTCAATGTACTGCTGATGATGTCACATATAACATCACTCATGACATGCTCAGTGACATCACTGATGACATCATCCAGTGAATGTGTTTCTGTAAAGTATAAAAATGTTTTTTATATATATATATATATATTTATTTATATTTATATATATATATATATATATATATATATATATATATTCACTTAAAAAACCATAGGTTTCACACATGTTATAGTTAGCTGTACATTTCACTCGTAAAAAAACAATGAAATTCCACGTTATAGTTAGATCAGGTAACTATAACTTGCGCGACCGCAATCCACAATGTGTCATTTCAGATGTCATCATTGATGTGATGACTGATGTCACTGACCATGTCATGAGTGATGTAATATGTGACTTCATCAGCAGTTTATTGTGGGCGCGCAAGTTATAGTTACCTGATCTAACTATAACGTGGAATTTCATAGTTTTTTTACGAGTGAAATGTACAGCTAACTATAACATGTGTGAAACCTATGGTTTTTTAAGTGAATTTGCAAGGTTTTTTAAATGCTAATTCCTAACTATAACGTGTGTGAAACCTATGGTTTTTTCAGTGAATATATATATATATATATATATATATATATATATATATTCCCCCGTTATAGTTAGTGCAGGCAACTATAACTCACTCGACCGCAATCCTCTGCTGATGCTATTACTGTATTTAGACACTTATTTGCCCATGTCTTCTTCCATAAATTTTTAGCTATACATATATTACAAATATTTTTTTTTCATAAAGACACATATGTCATCAGCAGAAGATTGCGGTCGCGTGAGTTATAGTAGCTTGCACTAACTATAACGGGGGAATTTCATTGGTTTTTTATCAGTAAAATTTCCGCTAACTATAACATGTGTGAAACCTATGGTTTTTTCAGTGAATTTGCAAGGTTTTTTAAATGCTAATTCCTAACTATAACGTGTGTGAAACCTATGGTTTTTTCAGTGAATTTGTACGTTTTTTTAAATGCTAAGTTACTTTACGCCATTCGTGGCGTGCGTGCCCACTTAACGCAGTTCGTTCCGTGCGCGCACGGTGCGCTTCGCGCACCGTGCGCCCACTTTACGCAGTTAGTGCCGTGCACGCACGGTGGGCACGCGGTGCGCTACGCGCACCGCGTGCCCACGTTACGCTAGATGGGCCATGTACGCACGATGCGCTTCGCGCACCGTGCACACATGGAGGACATATGATGCGCTTCGTTGTGAAAGGTAATATTTTAATTTTTCACATCTGTGATATGCCATTCACAAATGGTGCCCTTCGGGCACCATTTGCACATGGGGTGGGGAGAGTATGGATAATTTTTTTGTTTTTAATCTTTTTACCGTACGCGTACGGTAAGCGTAATCGGCGAAATTATCGAAAAAATTAAAATTCCGTTTTTGGCCTTGGGGGATCTTTGGGGACTCCCCCAACATGGCTAGGTGCTTAGGAGCTGTCTAAACAGCCCCTTTACATGTTTTTGTCCTTTGTTTTTTAATCCCCACTCAGAGTGCGAGAGAGAAAATGGCGGCCGCCGCTTCCTGGTTTCGACCGATTCGAATGTTTACTAAGATCTAACAGCCAATCAGAATCGCGCTCGCGCACGTCACCGTACGCGTACGGTAAGCGCACCGTAAGCGCACCGTAAGCTGGCTCAGATATATATATTGATTTAAAGGCTATTTTCTCAGAATCTACTGAACAGATTTACACCAAACCTACAAAAGGCACTTCCTTGACCTGTAGACTACCTCTCTGCCAAATTTCAAGGAACTCTGTTCAGCCGTTCGGGCTGTAGCTGTGTCTAAAGGTCCTATGGAAAAATGCATGGGAAAAACGAGTTTTGGGACCCCCCTTTTATCTCAGCCCCCGCTTGACGAATCCCCCCGAGACTTTCAGGGTAGGAGCGGAGCGTAGCGCCCCACCTATTTTGAAAATTTCGCGAGGATTCGTCGACCGGCGACAAAGTTATTCAAAATAGAATGTTGCGGTTTTCCTATGGAAACAGGGTCCTAACTATAACTACCTACTGGCGACCGCCAGTAGGTAATATATATATATATATGCCAAGGTGTATTGAAGTATGAGTTAGTGTATGAGTGTCTGAATGGATGATTTAGTTGGCGTGTGACTGACTGTATAAGTGAGTTTTTAAATGTGTCTTACTGAATGCATGGGTTAGTGACTAAACTGTGTGAATGTCTTTATTAGTCTGTTAGTTGGTGTGTAAGCAGCTGCATGGCTTGGTGAGTAGCTACATGAGTGTCTATATGGGTTATTTATTGGTTGTCTGAGTATCTGTATGGGTGCCTGAGTGTCTTTGTTGGTGGGTGGGGTGTGTGTGACTCTGTGCATAGATATGTGAGTGGCTGTTTCACTGGCTGTATGGGTTCAAGAGTGCATATGGAAACAGCTGTATGGGTGGGTGAGTGTGTGTATGGGGGTGTTGGTGAGTGAATGGATGTCTCAGTGGTGCGTGTGTGAGTAACTACATATGTTTTAAAGCAGTATATGTGAGTGTTGGAGTATATAAATGACTATATGAGAGTGAGTGGTTGCACGAATATCTGTATGGATGAGTGTGTGTTTCTATGAGTGATTGTTTAAGAGAGTAAGTATATGTTAGTATCTGTATAAATAAGTGGTTGGTGTGTGTATGACTGTATAAGCAAGGAAATGGATGTGTGATAGTTTCTTTGCATGACGGACGGTGTATGAGTAACTCTTTGGGTGAGTGGCAGTGTGTGAGTGTCTATATGGGTGTATGAGTGGATATATCAGTGACTGTCTAGATGAATGACTGTGTGTATGAGTGACTGTATGGGTTAGTGGGTGGATGTGTGTGTGTGTGTGTGTAGACAAATGAATCACTGAGCAGGTATGTCCTAACTGCTATTGGTCTGTCTATGGTTTCGATATTGGTGGTCTGTATTTTAGAGTGGGTGTATGAAATGTTTTATTAGGGTATGAGGAGGTGCATCAGATCACGTGGGTGATGTCATGAGTGATGTCACGGAGCATGTCATGAGTGATGTAATATTTGACATCAGCCGTGCATTGCGGGGGCGCGAGTTATAGTTAGGTCTGCTAACTATAACGGCTGAATTTCTGTGGTTTTGTACAAGTGAAATCTCCAACTAACTATAATGTCCCTGAAACCTATGGTTTTTTCAGTGAATTTCAAAGGTTTTTTAAATGTTAATTTCTAACTATAACTTCCCTGAAACCTATGTTTTTTTCAGTGAATTTCTAAGGTTTTTTAAATGCTCATTTCTAACTATGCCTACAAAGGTATGGCATGTGAAGAAAGAGGAAGAAAAGCGCAGAAAGAAGCAAGGAGAAATGCAGAAAAAGGCAACAGAAGTCCAGAAAGATGAAGAAAAGTGCAGGAAGAAGAGATGTGCAGAAAGAACCAACAGAGGAGCAGAACGTCCTCCTGTGCCGATGGGTACTGGTAGTAACTGACTCTGACTAACCAGGCCTAGAGCCAGTGCTATGCTAAAAGACACTTAGAATACAGTGAAAACACCTACATACACTAGGGAACACTATGCGTTGGGTTACCCCTGTGATTAGCATGACCTCCTCTGTATTTGCCATGAGTTAATGCCTGGGTCATTGCATGAGTAGTGACTGGATGATTAGAGTGCTACAAGGAGAGTTCATGGTGATTTTATAAGTGCTTGGGTTTTGGCGCAGTGATTGGATAAGCACAGAGGATTGGCTGGGTGATTGGAGGACTGCATAGGTAGTACCAGGGAGATTACTGGACTGCATAGGTAGTCCTCAAGGTAGTGCAGCAGTGCATGTGTTAGTGAATGTGTCATTGCATGAGTACATGGGTACTGAGTGGATAATTAGAGTACTGCAAGGAGAGTGTGGTGAATGTATAAGTGCTTGGGTATTGGAGGAGTGTTTGGATTAGTACATGGTTGTGGCTGGGTGACTGGAGGAGTGCACAGGGAGTGACAGTGTGATTGCGGGACTGCATGGGTACTACCTGGGGAATTGAAAGAGAAAATGAGAAGTGTGTAAGTGGATACAGGACTGTATGGGTATGGCATATGGGATTGTAATAGTGATCAGTTAGTGCCTGAATAATTGCATGAGTACATAGTTACTGACTGAAAGTTTAGAATACTGCAAGGAGAGTGCCTGAGTGAATTTATAAGTGCTTGGGTATTGGCAGAGTGTTTGGATTAGTACATGGTAGTGGCTGGGTGACTAGAGGAATGCACGGGGAGTGACAGGGTGATTGCTGGACTGCATGGGTACTTCCAGGGTAATTGAAAGAGCGAATGAGAAGTGTGTAGGTGGTTATAGGACTCCATGGGTAGTACACAGGGGTTGTAGCAGTGCATGTGTTAGTGACTGGGTCATTGCATGAGTATATGGGTAGTAACTGGATGATTAGAGTACTGCGAGGAGAGTGCATGGTGAATTTATAAGTTCTTGGGTTTTGGCACAGTGATTGGGTAAGGACATAGGACTGGCTGGGTGATTGGAGGACTGCATAGGTAGTACCAGGGAGATTACTGGACTGCACAGGTAGTCCTCAGTGGATTGCAGCAGTGCATGTGTTAGTGCCTGGGTCATTGCATTAGTATATGGGTAGTGACTGGATGATTAGAGTGGTGCAAGGACAGTGCATGGTGATTTTATAACTGCTTGGGTTTTGGTGGAGTGATTGGATAAGTACATAGTGCTGGCTGGGTGATTGGAGGAGTGCATGGGCAGTGACGGAGGGATTTCTGGAGTGCATGGGTACTACCTGGGTAATTGGAGGAGTGAATCAATAGGGTGTAGGTGGTTAGAGGTCTGCATTGGAAGTGCTTAGGGGATTGTAGCAGTGCATGTGTTAGTGCCTGGGCCATTCCATGAGTGCATGGGTACTGACTGGAAGATTAGAGTACTGCAAGGAGAGTGCATGGTGAAATTATAAGTGCTTGGGTTTTGGTGGAGTGATTGGATAAGTGCACACATGTCACATCATTCCCGCCCTCTCTCTTCACCACTGTGCAAACGCGCCCCCTGGCAGGTTTTAAGTTGGGGGATTAATTCCCCTTGAATCCTGAGGGTTCCGGGGGGCAACTAGCCCACCAGGTACCTCCAGTAAGCGCCACAGAGCTGCGTTGAAGAGAGGTGGTCCAAGGCCACGCCCCTTTTTACACCTCTCTGCAACGCAGCTCTGTGGCGCTTACTGGAGGTACCTGGTGTGCTAGTTGGACCCAAGGGACCCTCCGGATTTTTTCACCTCTCTGCAACGCATGTAATACGCGGCCGTCCTGCTGCGTTTTGTTCAAGCCTCTGAAGAGAAGCATATGGAGCTTCGAAACGCGTCGGGCAATTCCATTACGGAGCAGATTCTACAAGCGGATCCTCATCCCTGCCTATCATAAATAAAGCTGCTGATCGAGTGCTACTCACCTGGTTAACCTTTGGAGCAGAATGTAATACGCGGCCGTCCTGCCGCGGAGTGTGCAGCACCCCGTAATGTTCTCATTCGAGCTTCCCATTGGTGGGTGTGCAATATGAAAATGACGAAGTGGGTTCAGCGTTTGCACACAACGTCTCTGTTCAAGTCCTGAAGAGAAGCATATGGAGCTTCGAAACGCATCAGGCAATTCCGTTACGGAGCGGCTTCTACAAGCTGATCCTCATCACTGCCTATCATAAATAAAGCTATTGATCGAGTGCTAGTCACCAGGTGGGCAACCTTTGGAGCAGAATGTAATATGCGGCCGTCCTGCCGTGGAGTGTGCACCACCCCGTAGTGTTATGGGGGCCACCCGACATGGTAACTATCATGTCGGCAATGTGGGCCAGCAGCGGCAAACAGGATTGAGGACAAGTCCACTTGCAGGGTCCATACAGGACAAGATTTGTGTGCTATCCGGACCACATTTCCCACAATGCAGTCTCATTCGAGATTCCCATTGGTGGGTGTGCAATATGAAAATGGCAAAGTGGGTTCAGCGTTTGCATACACTGTCTCCGTTCAAGCCTCTGAAGAGAAGCATATGGAGCTTCGAAACCTGTCAGGCAATTCCATTACGGAGCGGCTTCTACAAGCGGATCCTCTTCCCTGCTTATCATAAATAAAGCTGCTGATCGAGTGCTACTCACCTGGTTAACCTTTGGAACAGAATGTAATACGCGGCTGATCGAGTGCTACTCACCAGGTGGACACCCTTTGGAGCAGAATATATACATGTATGTATGTGTATATAAATGTGTGTGTGTGTGTGTGCGCGCGTGTGTGTGTATATATATATATATATATATATATATATATATATATATATTTTCACTGAAAAAACCATAGGTTACATGCCTGATATAGTTAGGAATTAGCATTTAAAAAACCTTAGAAATTCACAGAAAAAACCATAGGTTTTAGGGGTGTTATAGTTAGCTGGACATTTCACTCGTACAAAACCATTGATATAGTTAGTTGTACTAACTACATCTCGCGCACCCTCAATCCACTGCTGATGATGTCACATATTACATCATTCATGACATGGTCAGTGACATCACTGATAACATCTCAATTGACTTCACTGATGACATCATCCACGTGACAATCAGATACACCTCATCATACACTAGTATAACCTTTCATCACTCACTGTAAAAATACAGAGTGCCATATTTGAATACATTGACACATCAATACAAGTTTCTAAACACCCACTCAGTGATTCCTAGATCTATACACACATCTAATCACTTACCTATAGATTCACTCATACATTCTGTCAAAGATCAATAGAACACTATCAAATATACTTATACACCTATATCTAAATGTTTTTGTCCCTGGGGTGCAACTAGCCCACCAGCTACCTCCAGTAAGCGCAACAGAGCTGCGTTGCAGAGAGGTGTATAAAGGGGTGTTGCCTCAGAACACCTCTCTGCAACGCAGCTCCCTGGCGCATACTGGAGGTACCTGGTGGGCCGCATGGCCCCCCTCCCAGGCCACCTATGGCCCCGGGGACCCTATCCTCGGGGCTGGCCCACTCCGTTGGGGACCGTGGGGGCGTCCCCAATCCCCCCACGGTCCCAGCCGACTCCCCGCATCCTGCAGGAGCCAGCATTGCTTTTCCACATGGGGAGCAGTTAACATGCTGCTCCCCATGTGGAAAAGCAATCTGCTTTGCTATTTGGAAGTGAGAGCAGGTTTCCTGCTCTCTCTTCCAAATAGCAAAGCAGTTTGCAATGACAGGGTGGGAGCCGCGAGGCTCCCGCCCTGTCATTGCAAACGGCAGTGTCCCGGGGGTGGGCACCCCGGGACACTGCAGGAGCCGGCCCTGGGGGGTTGTGGTCCCCAGGGCCATCAAGGGCTCCAGGAGGGGGGCTGAGCAGCCCCCCTCCCATCATTTGAAAAGCCCCAGGTGGTGGTGGTCCCCCCACACAGGTTTAAAAAAAAAAAAAGCCCTGGGGCTTGGCGGTCCCCGGGGCTGGGGGGCTATGAGCCCCCCCTGCACAATTTATAATAAAGCCCCTGGGGTGGCGGGCCGCCACTTAAACTATGTTATTGCCCCCGGGATTTGGCCCCCCCCGGGGGCTAATAAGTAATATAGCGCTTCGTTTTTTTTTTCGGCAAGATCTGCGCACCCATTGCGGATTTTGCCAATTTTAAAAAAAAAATGAGTTTCTACCCTGCCCCCTTTTCGAGTTTGGCGCGTTTGTTTTTTAGGTTTCTTGTGCCTCGGTTCTACCGAGGCACAAGATGGCTGCCAACACTTCCTGATTTGGAGTGTTGACAGCCAATTAGAATACAGCTTGTGCACGGCAGGGTGCGCTTAGGCTACGCTTAGGGTACGCGGACCCTCCGAGGCCATAGATATATATGTACTTTTAATTGTGATTTTCTCAGGAACTACTGAACGGATTTACACCATTTAAGCAAAAGGCACTAGTCTGAACTGAGGCTACCTCTTTGCCAAATTTGGCGTAATTCCGTTCAGCAGTTCGGGCTGTAGCTGCGGCTAAAGGTCCTATGGGAAATTGCATGGAGAAAACATGTTTTGGGACCCCCCTTTTTTTTCGGCCCCCAGTACACGATTCATCCCGAGACTTTCAGGATAGGAGCGGACCGCAGCTGGCCAAAAGTTTTTAAAATTTCGCGATGATTCGTCAATCGGCGCCAAAGTTATTGGGAATAGAATGTTGCTAATTTCCTATGGAAAATAGGTCCTAACTATATCTACCTACTGGTGACCGTCAGTAGGTAATATATGTGTGTGTGTGTATAGGTGTGTATGTATATATGTATGTATATATGTGTATACATTTATGTATGTGTATATATATGTATGTGTATAAATATGTATGCATGTGTATATATATCCAAACAAATCTCCCTTTTGAAGAGAATAAGCTGCACTCCACAACATTGATAATATCAATTTAATGACGACACAGCAGACAGCAGTCCTGACATGTTTTGGTCACCATTGACCTTTCTCGAAGGTGCGCCGTAGACATCATTTATGCTGAGCAGGAAACCAAGACAATTGCACATATTTATAAGTGTTCGCCCCCTGATGGGCGCTCTGTTGGGTCGACATATTGCATGCTGGTACTTGCGGTTTTACTGCCCTTTGCTCTTTATCCCTCCAGTGGGTTAGTTATTAAAATATTCTCATTGCTGTTGCTGTTTATTTTGTTGTGTCCCAAGCAGCATATTTTTTTAAGCTGCTGTGTATGTGTGTATATATATATATATATACATGTGTGTCTATATGTCTCTGTGTGTGTGTATTATATATATATGTGTGTGTAAATCCAAAGGTGGAAGGTGCACTCATTGAAATTAAACACGAGATCAAGTAGTCCAGAAAACGTAATTGTTTTTCTCTTTATTTCGATGGTTTTAACACGAACAGCACACAGCCAACGCGTTTCGTTCCAAACGGGAACTTCATCAGGGCTAATTAGAAGGCAAGCAAAAAGGTTTATATAATGCTTTAGGACACGTTTCGTCTCGGAAAAGGAAGGGCAATAGGAAGAAAATTGTATTCCTATACCTTACGTATTGTTGAATGTATATAAATATATATACAAAACAGGACCCTCATGTAGTCCCAATGGTGATGCACATAAAGAAAAACGAGATGAGCAGAGGATGATGAGTATTATCCTGAACCGCTGATGCAGGTGATACATATATATGTGTTTGTCTGTCTGTGTGTGTGTATATATATATATATATGTGTGTGTATATAGGTGTGTATATATTCTCTACTGGCGGTCTGTGGAAATATGGATTTTTATGATCAGTTATGTCCCCTATCTTGGACCCCAACGGTTTCATGTATAAATCACAAGTACATGTATGTTCCCTCCAGTTCCAGTTATGAAGACGCAAACACATGTGCGTCCACCGTCAACATGTCCTCTTTCAGATCCGCCATGAATGGGCCGGATATTCTATTCCTAAGTATGAAAGGCCACCGGCTTTATATGGTTCATTTATCCCATTTTACAGTCCAGGCGAGTAGGCCCTGATTCTGCCATTAAGCCTTTTCCTGCCTTCTGCCTCTGAAAGCTCCAGTCTGAGCTCGCATCTGTATCCATGAACTTTGTCCTACTCCCTGCGCGGCTAACGGTGCCTGACTCGACCTGTCTGCTTGCCAAAAACTGTATTTCACCTTCGAGATTATCTGCTCCGCTCCCCATCCAATGCATTCCTGTCTAGTAGTTTAAGTAAACATTCTTCCAGCTACCGAGCAAAGGGCCCGGCTTCTCTGTCTTTATGCAAGTAATTCATAGCCCTGTTACTATGGAAGATTTCTGCCCTTGCATCTCATGTAGACACTTAGACGCTTGTACACGCACTCACAGTCAGTATAGAATAGATTTTATTCGAAAGACCTTTCCTTTTGGATAACATAGTTCTTTAAACATAGGATGTTAGATATGATTTGGGATTAGGTTGACTTGACCCCCCAGACTTCTGTCTCCACATGTAGAGCTAAATGTCAAGTCCCCTTCACCCCCTAGTTGCACGTCAATCACACGTCATGCTGCTGCGCGCGCATCTCTGCTAAGTATTTCTGCTGACATTGCGAAATTCTTTCATGGAACCACCCATTTGTGACATCATACCTAATGACGTTCTTTAGTTACGCCTAGTTACACCCATTTTAGTTACGCATGTATGTTTTTATCTCTGTTATCGACTGTTACGCCTCCTGCATCTGTTTCACTGTAATGCCTCTTCTATAAAAATGATTACCTGTCAATAAAGTATGTTCCTTCACTTCCTGAACCTTCGTGGTGATGGAATATGGAGTCCACAATTCGAATTGATTTTGGAATAAAGCCCGTTCCGAACCTCTAATACCACGGATTCTGCCTCTTATTTTACTGAGCTATTATTATAAATTTTCCGCATCAAATTAAGTACCGGTAATTAAATTATTTACCACATATATGGCGCCCGAATAGGGACACTTTCTCATCTCACGCGCCGGAGGTGCGTTGCAGGCCCGGTCTCCTGTCACAGCTGGACGGACAACAACGCGTACCCACAGGATTTCCTGTATCTCCCTCCTGCCGAGCGGGGGTAACTGAGGCTGCGATCAACACCCAGACGAGGCGGTGAGAAGTGCGAAGTATCCCGACCAGAGCCTAGCTGAGAGAGCAAGATCCGAGGTATACAGAGGCCCACCAGTGTCCGAAGTTCCGAAGTTTCGAGTCGAGTCCAGTCCGGTTCAAGTCCAGTTCAGTTCAGTTCCGAGGCCTTCCGTTCCGAGCTACCCGGTGAGTACCATTGTCGGGGAGGCGTTCTGACGTGCACATAGGTTGTGCCGGTCAAGACGGGTTTGGGTACACAAATCCGGTCTGCACTGTTTCAGCAGTGTATCTGTACTGTTCAGCAGTATATCTAGTATGTCTAGTATATAATTCAGAATTACCTAGTTAGTGCCGAGTATTATGCTTAGTGACTAGTTCCCTAAATGGCCATCATTGTTGTTCATTAAATGTTAAATGTTAAATGTTTTAAATACGTTCTGCATATTGTGGTGTGAATGACTGTTCATTATTGTGTTTTGTTGTATTAAACGTGTTCAAAATTAGGTATCAGATCAGTTCTCAATATGCCACTCTTTTCGAAATTAAGACAGATCAAAACTAGAAAAGGGGTACTCGAAGAAGCTGTTCTCATTCCTCCTAGGGACACTCCAGGGTACTTCATGTATCATAAACATGGCCTAGACGCCATATTATTTCTTGATTTATGGGTAGACTACACCAAGGAATTACCAGAAAGTCAGAGGTGGCCCGCAGCTGGGACCTGGGATGCAGATTGCATCATGAAAGTAGAGGAAGAATTATGGAAAAAGAAAGCTAGACAGTCACAGAAAGATGCCATTGAATTATGGCGTAAAGAATCATATAGACGTACAGAAAAAGCACTCAGACAGGAAGAGAAAAGTAAGGAGAATTCAAATAAAGTCCGAGAAAATCTATTAATTGAAGAAGGTACTCGAGTAAAATCAGAACAAGTAGACAGACAAAGAAATGCCCTTATGAATGGCCATAGGTAATACAAAAGAAAGACCACGGCCACTTAGACAGGATCAGAACCAACAAGGAGCCCCGCAGCATGCACAGTCCATGCCAGCTCCGCAACAGTCTATGCCAGCTCCACCACCGCAGCCTATTGCTGCCACACAAACAACGACACAACAGATGTACCAGACCGCACAGTATGACTATCCTGATTATCAACGATACTCATGAAACAGCCTAGAGAGGGAAGTTGGCTTACCCCTTATCGAGGTCCCTGTAGATCAAGAAGGACCTTATGTACACAGTGAACTATTAGGCCAAGATAGAAAATTTTTACTTGATACAGGGGCAAGCCGAACAACCATAAAACGTAGTGAAGTTCCAGGGGCACCCCTCTCAGGCTCACAGAATATTTCCCTTGGCTTTTCAGGAAAACCTATCATTAACGAAGTATCACAGCCTCTTCCACTTACGATTGGTCCCTTGACACGAACTACAGATTTATTGCTTACTAAATCATGTCCAGAAAACCTGTTAGGTATAAAAACATTGAAAGCTCTAGGAGCTATAATATGTTGTTCTCCGGAAGGAGTAAGATTGTTTCTACGTGATTTCAAAGGGCACTATGTGTCCCGAGACATGGATCACCGACTACAGACTTTACCCACACATTTATGGGCACAAGGCCCTACAGATGTTGGTTGCATGAACATTACACCATATCGAGTCACACTAAAGACAGGAGTGGTACTACCACGAATGCGACAATACAAGTTACCCCCAGATGCTGTAGTGGCTTTACTGCAAATCATTGACGAGCTTATTACCCAAGGAGTGGTTGTGGAAACCGACTCCAATGTATGTAATTCCCCGATAATTCCGATTCTTAAACGAACTGATCCAAAAGCCCCGCCAGTATATCGATTGGTTATTGATCTGCGCGAATTAAATAAATGCATTGTACCACAATACCCCGTAGTCCCAGATATTTCTTCATTACTGACAGCCATTGATTCCGAAGCAACATTCTTTACTGTAATTGATCTCAAGAATGCCTTTTTCAGCGTCCCAATAGATCCGGAAAGCCAATACTTGTTCGGATTTAGTTTAAATGGACGAAGCTTTAAATTCACACGCGCACCTCAAGGATTCACAGAAAGCCCCAGCATCTATAGCCAAGCACTGAAACGAGAACTTGACAGTATCCACATGCCAGTCAACACTGCCCTGCTTCAATATGTCGATGATCTGCTGATCACCGCTAGAAGCGAACCTGAATGTGAAAAAGCCTCACTGACGGTTTTAAGATTTCTGGCCGACAAGGGGCACAAGGTGTCCCCTTCTAAGCTGCAATTCTGTGTCTAGCGAGTTGTTTACCTTGGGCACTCGCTGTCCAAGGAGGGAAGGCAGCTTACACCAGATCGCATCCAGTTAATTGCTAACATGCCAATACCCAAGACACAAAAGGAGGTATGGGCTTTCATAGGCCTCACTTCATACTGTAGGCAGTGGATCCCTCAGTATGCATTTCTAGCAAAACCACTCATTCAGTTGACAACGCAGGAGGCAGCCACATCGACTGTTCTCCCTTGGACTCAGGAACATACACAAGCTTTTGAAAGCCTAAAGAAAGCTTTATGTCAAGCACCTGTTTTAGCAACACCATGTTACAATGAACAGTTTACACTCTTTGTTACAGAACGCGAAGGTACTGCCTTGTCAGTACTCACACAGGAACAAGCAGGATCACACAAACCATGTGCTTATTTTTCTAGTACATTAGATCCCGTAGCTCAGGCTCTGCCTGCGTGCCTGAAATCAGTGGCAGCAACAGCTTTAGCAATCCGACAAAGCGATGCCATAGTGTTAGGACACCAATTGACAGTACAAGTACCACATGCAGTAGAGGTTCTCTTGAACCGCACACAAACACAACACTTGACTATAGCAAGACTCACCGGTTACGAATTAACATTGTTTCAGCCACACATAGAAATCAGACGTTGTAGTACATTGAATCCTGCCACACTGTTACCAGTAAACGGAACAGACCCACTAGCACATGATTGTATTGAAGTTATCACTATCACGACGAAACCCAGACAAGACTTGACAGACGTCCCATTGTTAGATCCAGACTTGACATTGTATGTAGATGGGTCATGTATGAGAACAAGTACAGGAGAGTTAGTGGCCGCGTATGCAGTCACAACAGACACTGAAGTCATTGAAACAAATTGCATAAATACCTTGTCAGCTCAAGCAGCAGAGCTCATCGCTCTGACACAAGCCTGTATTCAAGCCACAAATAAAAAAGTCAACATATACACTGATTCACGTTATGCATTCGGAGTTGTACATGACTTCGGCGTGCTGTGGCGAGAGAGAGGTTATTTAACTTCTCACGGTGCCCACATTCAGCGCGGACCCCTCATTCATGCCTTATTAGATGCAATACATCTACCCACTGCAATATCAATTATGAAATGTAAAGCTCATACGAAAGTTACTGATATCATTTCCCAAGGCAATGATCTAGCTGACAGAACAGCTAAGCAGACTGCTCAAACTCACACATCTGACATGACAAAGACAATAGTTCCGACACCAACACATTGCATGACGGTTAAGGATCCCGCTCTTGACGTAATTGACATACAGACACATGCTACACCAGATGAAATAAAGAAATGGACTGAATTAGGAGGGATCCAAACGGATCAAGGATGGATGACGAAGGAAAAATCTGTATGGTTCCTTCCTGATTCTATGGTTCAAGCTATCATTAATACAATACATAGTCCAGCGCACCTAGGAGAAAAAGCTATGCTAGACAGCATTCAACACATTTGGTTCAACAAACATTTACGAGCAGCAGCTAAACAAAAAGTTCGTACCTGTATGATCTGTTGTCAGTTTAACCCAGGTAAAAGCATTCCCGTAGAACAGGGTGGATTTCAGCCTCCTGATCACCCTTTTGAAGTCCTCCAGATGGATTATATCCAGATGGAACGATGTCGAGGATTCAAATATGTTCTTGTAGTTGTCTGCGCTCTTTCCCGTTGGACAGAGGCATACCCGGTTTCAGATTACACTGCCCCGACTACTGCCCAACAGTTGGTTCGAGAATTCTTCCCACGGTACGGTTTACCACGTGTTGTCTACTCAGATAACGGCCAGCCGTTCTCATCCGAACTAATGAAACACGTTTCACTTTTGTTAGGCTATCAGTGGAAATTTCACTGTGTTCGACACCCCGAGGCAGCAGGTCTCGTGGAACGACATAATCAAACTCTGAAAATTAGATTGTCCAAAATATGTAGAGAGAAAGGTGTCGACTGGGTAGTAGCCTTACCAGTTGCACTCTTTTACATGAGAATGGTAGCGCACTCTCGAACAGGGCTATCCCCTTATGAGGTGATCTTTGGCAGACCACCAAATATGTGGGGGACGCCTATACCACGCAAAATAACTGATGTTGACTGTAATATGCTGACAGATTACTTGGCTTCCTTGATGTCTGCACTACAATCTTGTCGTTCACAGGTAGCTGCAGCCTTTCCCGACAACACCGAGGTGAAACCCCATGACGTAGTTCCCGGGGACCTGGTGTTAGTGCGAAATTTTGATCGGAAGACTCAGCTGGATCCTAGGTGGAAATCGCCTCAACTTGTACTGCTAACCACAAGGACAGCCGTGAAGATCGAAGGTCGCAAAGGCTGGATACATTCAAGTCATATCAAGAAATTTCATGGACTACCGTCTGATGTAAACGATACACCTCGCGTGTCTTCACCGATTGACTCAAAGCTTCCTTTGGTTGAACAGAGTGATAAGGAACTATACAAACTAAAACTACGGTCTAATAAGTCAGACAATTTGATTGTTTAAGTCCTCTCCAAGGTGAATCGGTCGAATTTGTCCCTGACATGTATCCCCTAGACCTGAATAGAGAAAGAAACCGAAAGATGCAGTTGAAACAACATGCGTACTGTAAATCACTGCGTAGTCATTGCACAGTGACGTTATTAATTTTGTTTTTCTTAAATCTTTTACTAATCGCTGCAAGTATATTGTTGCACATATATTATCCTATTTCTAAACATGTTTACAATGTTACTGCTGAACATTCTTTTAGTGAATTACCCCCGCATGAGTTGTCCTATAGATTTGCGCTGCGCAATAACACTTTTATTAGTATGTTACATCATTCCCATCAGGCTAGCAATGCTACAAATTGTTGGATATGTGGCCGACTCCCTCCCTATCAGAACTATAAGGGAATTCTGCCTCTCTTTCCATATCCGTTCACACACAATGGCTCCTGTGGAGCATGGTTTAGTTTAATTAATTCCTTAGATTCAAACCCAGTAACTTATCAAGACAATTGGGTATGGGGAAACCTGAACCTAGTTTTACTCAAAGTCTGCTACCCTAACAAGGAGGGACTTCCCAAAAGAACAGGAACTGATCTAGAAAATGAAGTATATGGATTAGGGAATTTCACGCTTAATCTCATGATCCTGAATGTTGAATCCGAAGCTGCACCAATTTTGCCCGCTATGTCAGTATTTCCAGTTAAAGGTGAATTATGTGTAAGAAAGAATGGTTCCATACATATGGGCCATAGTAGATGCACCACTGTAATAGAATTCAGTGATCAAGGCAAGTCTACATTTAGAGCTTCTCGCCATTCCTACTTCGTATGTGGTCAGACTGCATATATACGTTTGCCTCTAGATTGGGATGGTACCTGCTACATCGGATTCCTTTTGCCACCTGTTTTCCTAGCTCCTCCTGATTATCACAGAAATACTCATTTAGTGCACAATAGAGAACGGAGAGATCTCCCAATAGTCGATTACACTGAAACAGCATGGGAAAAATACACAGATTTCAATAAAGGTCTCTTTCCCTATATAGGTACAGTTACCAATAGTAAGCTGATACGTAGATTAACCAGAACCCTTGAAGCAGTAGTGAACGAAACTATTTCCGCCTTAGGCAATTTAACAGAAGAGCAGTCTGCTATGCGGATTGTTGGGCTTCAAAATCGTCTTGTCCTTGACGTCATCCTGGCCGATAGGGGCGGAGCTTGTAGGGTCATCGGATCAAGTTGTTGCATTTTCATACCAGAAAATTCGCCGTCAGTATATAAAGCCATAACTCGCCTTCATAAGATTGTAAGCCAGATACACCAGAATCCAGGCACCTGGACTTGGTCCGGTTGGTTTTGGGGTGTATTGTCAGCCTGGGGATGGAGGGTCCTATCCTTCCTAGGTATTGGCTTTCTCATACTATTCAGTTGCTGCTTATGCCTACAATGTGGACCAGCGATTTGTGGTCTGTGTGCCACATCGTGTATTCCACCACCAAGATTTCATTCATCCCGGAAGAAGAAAGAAGAACAAATGATGCTATATGAACAGATCGACGGATTGATGAAGATTGATATCTCCTAAGGGCAAGTAGGGGACAAGGAGGGAATGTGGAAATATGGATTTTTATGATCAGTTATGTCCCCTATCTTGGACCCCAACGGTTTCATGTATAAATCACAAGTACATGTATGTTCCCTCCAGTTCCAGTTATGAAGACAAAAACACATGTGCGTCCACCGTCAACATGTCCTCTTTCAGATCCGCCATGAATGGGCCGGATATTCTATTCCTAAGTATGAAAGGCCACCGGCTTTATATGGTTCATTTATCCCATTTTACAGTCCAGGCGAGTAGGCCCTGATTCTGCCATTAAGCCTTTTCCTGCCTTCTGCCTCTGAAAGCTCCAGTCTGAGCTCGCATCTGTATCCATGAACTTTGTCCTACTCCCTGCGCGGCTAACGGTGCCTGACTCGACCTGTCTGCTTGCCAAAAACTGTATTTCACCTTCGAGATTATCTGCTCCGCTCCCCATCCAATGCATTCCTGTCTAGTAGTTTAAGTAAACATTCTTCCAGCTACCGAGCAAAGGGCCCGGCTTCTCTGTCTTTATGCAAGTAATTCATAGCCCTGTTACTATGGAAGATTTCTGCCCTTGCATCTCATGTAGACACTTAGACGCTTGTACACGCACTCACAGTCAGTATAGAATAGATTTTATTCGAAAGACCTTTCCTTTTGGATAACATAGTTCTTTAAACATAGGATGTTAGATATGATTTGGGATTAGGTTGACTTGACCCCCCAGACTTCTGTCTCCACATGTAGAGCTAAATGTCAAGTCCCCTTCACCCCCTAGTTGCACGTCAATCACACGTCATGCTGCTGCGCGCGCATCTCTGCTAAGTATTTCTGCTGACATTGCGAAATTCTTTCATGGAACCACCCATTTGTGACATCATACCTAATGACGTTCTTTAGTTACGCCTAGTTACACCCATTTTAGTTACGCATGTATGTTTTTATCTCTGTTATCGACTGTTACGCCTCCTGCATCTGTTTCACTGTAATGCCTCTTCTATAAAAATGATTACCTGTCAATAAAGTATGTTCCTTCACTTCCTGAACCTTCGTGGTGATGGAATATGGAGTCCACAATTCGAATTGATTTTGGAATAAAGCCCGTTCCGAACCTCTAATACCACGGATTCTGCCTCTTATTTTACTGAGCTATTATTATAAATTTTCCGCATCAAATTAAGTACCGGTAATTAAATTATTTACCACAGGTCGCCAGTAGATAGTTATAGTTAGGACCTATTTTCCATAGGAAATCCGCAACATTCTATTGGGAATATCTTTGGCGCCGGTTGATGAATCTTCGCGAAATCTTCCAAACTTTTAGCAAGCTCCGCTCCGCTCCTACCCTGAAAGTTTTGTGGTGATTCGTCAAGCGGGGGCCGAGAAAAAAGGGGGGTCCCAAAATGCGTTTTCCCCATGCAATTTCCCATAGGACCTGTTGTCGCAGCTACAGCCCAAACTGCTGAACGGAATTACACCAAATGTGGCAAGGAGGTAGTCCTCAGTTCAGACTCGTGCCTTTTGCTTAAATGGTGTAAATCCGTTCAGTAGTTCCTGAGAAAATTTGAGTTAAATGTTAGTGATATCTATGGCCGGGGAGGATCCGCGGATCCTCCCCGCACCCTCCCCGAACCCTCCCGAGCACGAGCTGAATGCTAATTGGCTGCCAACACTCTGAATCAGGAAGTGTTGGCAGCCATCTTGTGCCTCCGTAGAACCGAGGCACAAGAAAGCACAAAAACAAAGGCGCAAAACACGACAAGGGGGCAGGGTAGAAACACCCTGACCCCCTAGGCCTGCTCAGGGGGTCCCATAAGGACCCCCAGGGCCAAAAAAAGTATTATTTTTTTTAAATCGGCGAGATTCGCGCACCCAGCGCAAATTTCGGCCGAAAATAAAAAAAAAGAAGCACGTAGCACCCGCGCTTCTTTGGTAATTGGCCCCCAATAGGGGGAACTAATTTTCCTTGAATACTGGGGGTCCCTGGGGGCCAACTAGCCCACCAGGAACCTCCAGTATGCGCCAGGGGGCTGCGTTGCAGAGAGGTGTAATGAGGCCACACCCCTTTTTACACCTCTCTGCAACGCAGCTCCGTGGCGCTTACTGGAGGTACCTGGTGGCCTAGTTGGCCGCTAGGGGACCTAATCCCCCAACTTAAAATGCGCCACGGGGCGCGTTTGCACAGTGGTAAAGGTAGGGGCGGGGCCTGAGGTGATACTGTGCAAACACGCCCTGTGGCGCGTTTTAAGTTGGGGAATTCATTCCTCTTCAATCGAGAGGTCCCCTTGGGGTCAACTAGCCCACCAGGTACCTCCAGTAAGCGCCACGGAGCTGCGTTGCAGAGTGTTGTAAAAAGGGGTGTGGCCTCTGAACACCTCTCTGCCATGCAGCTCCCTGGAGCATACTGGAGGTACCTGGTGGGCTAGTTGGCCCCCAGGGGACCGCAGGATTGAAGGGGAAATAATTCCCCAACTTAAAACGTGCCACAGGGCGTGTTTGCACACGTCACCTCAGGCCCTGCCCCCTTCCTTTCCCATTGTACAAATATTCCTCTAAAATCAGCCGAACTACGAATTCCGATCTACTCACCTGTAATCAGGAGAGAACCCAGTGCTGCATCTTTTAGCCCAGCACTGACGCTGAAAAGTAATTCTAAGCGTACTTACCAGTAACTTGTATTTCCTTCCATAGGAATCCATTGTGTGGTTTTCAGCAGAAAAGTTTCTGTGTCCATTTTTGAAACGTAGAAATATTCCTCTAAAATCAGCCGAACGACGAATTCAGATTTACTCACCTGTAATCAGGAGAGGACCCAGTTCTGCATCTTTTAGCCCAGCACTGACCCTGAAAAGTAATTCTAAGCGTACTTACCAGTAACTTGTATTTCCTTCCATAGGAATCTATTGTGTGGTTTTCAGCAGAAAAGTTTCTGTGTCCATTTTTGAAACGTACAAATATTACTCTAAAATCAGCCGAACTACGAATTCCGATCTACTCACCTGTAATCAGGAGAGAACCCAGTGCTGCATCTTTTAGCCCAGCACTGACGCTGAAAAGTAATTCTAAGCGTACTTACCAGTAACTTGTATTTCCTTCCATAGGAATCCATTGTGTGGTTTTCAGCAGAAAAGTTTCTGTGTCCATTTTTGAAACATACAAATATTCCTCTAAAATCAGCCGAACGACGAATTCAGATTTACTCACCTGTAATCAGGAGAGGACCCAGTTCTGCATCTTTTAGCCCAGCACTGACCCTGAAAAGTAATTCTAAGCGTACTTACCAGTAACTTGTATTTCCTTCCATAGGAATCCATTGTGTGGTTTTCAGCAGAAAATTTTCTAAGTGTCAATTTTAAAACGTATAAATATTCCTCTAAAATCAGCCGAACTACGAATTCCGATTTACTCACCTGTTATCAGGAGAGAACCCAGTGCTGCATCTTTTAGCCCAGCACTGACCCTGAAAAGTAATTCTAAGCGTACTTACCAGTAACTTGTATTTCCTTCCATAGGAATCCATTGTGTGGTTTTCAGCAGAAAAGTTTCTGTGTCCATTTTTGAAACGTACAAATATTACTCTAAAATTAGCCGAACTACGAATTCCGATCTACTCACCTGTAATCAGGAGAGAACCCAGTGTTGCATCTTTTAGCCCAGCACTGACGCTGAAAAGTAATTCTAAGCGTACTTACCAGTAACTTGTATTTCCTTCCATAGGAATCCATTGTGTGGTTTTCAGCAGAAAGGTTTCTGTGTCCATTTTTAAAACATACAAATATTCCTCTAAAATCAGCCGAACGACGAATTCAGATTTACTCACCTGTAATCAGGAGAGGACCCAGTTCTGCATCTTTTAGCCCAGCACTGACCCTGAAAAGTAATTCTAAGCGTACTTACCAGTAACTTGTATTTCCTTCCATAGGAATCCATTGTGTGGTTTTCAGCAGAAAATTTTCTAGGTGTCAATTTTAAAACGTATAAATATTCCTCTAAAATCAGCCGAACTACGAATTCCGATTTACTCACCTGTTATCAGGAGAGAACCCAGGGCTGCATCTTTTAGCCCAGCACTGACCCGGAAGAGTAATTCTAAGCGTACTTACCAGTAACTTGTATTTCCTTCCATAGGAATCCATTGTGTGGTTTTTAACAGAAAATTTTCTGTGTTCATTTTTGAAACGTAGAAATATTCCTCTAAAATCAGCCGAACTACGAATTCCGATTTACTCACCTGGAATCAGAAGAGGACCCAGTGCTGCATCTTTTAGCCCAGCACAGACCCTGAAAAGTAATTCTAAGAGTACTTACCAGTAACTTATATTTCCTTCCATAGGAATCCATTTTGTGGTTTTCACCATAACATTTTCTGTGTCCCTTTTTGAAACGTAGAAATATTCCTCTAAAATCAGCCGAACTACGAATTCCGATTTACTCACCTGTTATCAGGAGAGAAACCAGGGCTGCATCTTTTAGCCCAGCACTGACCCGGAAGAGTAATTCTAAGCGTAGTTACCAGTAACTTGTATTTCCTTCCATAGGAATCCATTGTGTGGTTTTCACCAAAAAAGTTTCTAAGTGTCTATTTTCACAAACTAAAAATATTCCTAAAAAATCGTCTGTATGACTTAAACACATTCTTTTAACTGTTTACAGGAGGTTGGCCAGTGCTGGATCCAGGATCCACCACTGAGTAAGAAAAAGTAATGATAAAACTACTTACCTGCTAAGTGAATTTTCTGCCATAGGATAACATTGGTGATTCTATGTGAAAAAATTTCTAAGTGTCAACTTTTAAAATACAATAATATTCCTTAAAAATAACTACTGTAACCAAAGCGCTTTTACTCAACTGTTTACAGGAGATGTCCAAGGACTGAATCTAGGATCCAGTCCTGTGGTTAGAAAAGTTATCCATAAAGTAACTAATTGCATTTCACTAGAAATTCACATTGAGCTCAATGTTGCTTTATGTTTGAAATTGTGTTGCCCATTGCAACAACTGTAACTACTGTACTTAAAAGTCTGTTGCCTATTTGCCAAGTATTTAAACTAAAGTAATTCATTCTGAGAAAGTATATTTTGTATTGTAATGTATAATGTAATTATACTGTAATTAAAAAATATATATCTAAAAATAAATAGTTTAAAAAATATAGTAAATCAGTATAAAAAGAATCAGTTTAACAATTAATACATTCAAAATTGTCATTTACAAAACCTTTGAAATTCACTGAAAAAACCATAGGTTTCAGGCCTGATATAGTTAGGAATTAGCATTTAAAAAACCTTTGAAATTCACTGAAAAAACCATAGGTTTCAGGGGCGTTATAGTTAGGATTTGGCATTTAAAAAAACCTTAGAAATTCACTGAAAAAACCATAGGTTTCAGGGGCGTTATAGTTAGCTGGACATTTCCCTCGTACAAAACCCTAGAAATTCCCCCGTTATAGTTAGTTCAGCTGTCATCAGATGTCATCAGTGATGTCATCAGTGATGTCACTGACCATGTCATGAGTGATGTAATATGTGACGTCATCAGCAGTGCATTGCGGGGGCGCGAGTTATAGTTAGCTGAACTAACTATAACGGGGGAATTTCTAGGGTTTTGTATGAGGGAAATGTCCAGCTAACTATAACGCCCCTGAAACCTATGGTTTTTTCAGTGAATATATATATATGTGTATATATATGTGTGTGTGTGTGTATATATATGTGTGTGTATATATTTTTGTATATGTGTGTATGTATGTGTGTGTGTATGTATATATATGTGTGTATGTGTGTGTATATATGTGTGTGTATATATGTATGTATATGTGTGTGTGTATATATGTATATATTATCTACTGGTGGTCGCTAGTAGATAGTTATAGTTAGGACCTATTTTCCATAGGAAATCTGCAACATTCTATTGGGAATATCTTTGGTGCCGATTGACGAATCCTCGCGAAATTATCCAAACTTTTGGCCAGCTCCGCTCTGCTCCTACCCTGAAAGTTTCGTGGTGATTAATCAAGCGGTGGCTGAGAAAAAAGCGAGGTCCCAAAACGCGTTTTCCTCATGCAATTTCCCATAGGATCTGTTGTCGCAGCTACAGCCCGAACTGCTGAACGGAATGACACCAAATTTGGCAAAGAGGTAGACCTCAGTTCGGACTCGTGCCTTTTGCATATATGGTGTGAATCCGTTCAGTAGTTCCTGAGAAAATTAGAGTTAAAAGTACATAAATATCTATGGCCGCGGAGGATCCGCGCACCCTACACGCACCGTAAGCGCACCCTCCCCGAACTGAGCGCGCACCCTCCCGATCGCGCGCTGAATGCTAATTGGCTGTCGAGTGTCTCTCTACATTTGAAACCAGGAACTGTTGGTGGCCATTTTCTGCCTCGGTAGAAGCGAGGCTGAAGAAGCAAGGGGAATAAGTGTGTAAAACATATAAAGGGGGCAGAGTGGAAATACTCTGACCCTCTAGAGGTGCTTAGGGGGTCCCAGAAGGACCCCCTGGGGCCCCCGCATCCTATCGCGTTGGGTGCACGGATTCTCACACGTTGGGTGCGCGGATCCACAGCAATGTTTTTTGAAAAAAGACAAGAAATCATTGGTTGTATGACTACTTTCTACACTGAAAGATAGTGTGTATATTTCTGTTTTTTAAAGGTATGATTCTTATTGGTTAACAAAAACAGATTGTAAGGAACATTATATATGATAAGCTCATATGTTGAAAAGTCAAGCACACTTCCTGTCTTGTTTAGTAACATTGTGTGCTGAACTTGTGACCTGTGAGCTCAGTGCAGTGTTCCATGAGCCGTTTCTATGGTAACAGGCAGAAGGCAGATTGGGGGAAGGGTTGAAATGTATTTCAGTTGGAAAGGGTTGAAATGTTTAACCAATAGAAATGTGTGTTTGCTTTTGAGTTTATGTGTGAAGGATTGTGATTTGATGTTTACATGTAAATGTGTGCAAAATGAAAGGGAAACTTTTCCATTCTTTGTTTTTGCTGAGAGGTGCACAGTGCAGAGATTCTGTAACAGAAAATATGGTGAGTGACTGATATACTTCTTGATCTACCAAAGAACTTGAAAGATGAGTTATTTAATAGTGAGGGGATGTATGTAGACTATTTTAATTTTAATCAGACTAATGTATTTCTCCTGCTAAAGTGTAGGGAGTACTTTTTTTCTCTACAATCTTATTGACAGTGTGTGTGCATGTAGAAACCATTTTGTGATAAGCATTTGTGTTTTTCATGTGTTTGCAGACAGATAACTGTGTTGTTTTTATATTTTGGTAGAATTAGAAACCAGTCATTGTTTATGAATTTGTGAAATGAGTTATGTTATGTTTCTATACTAAAATGTATTACTACTTCTAGATGAAGAAATGTGTTTTGGTATAGTGCAAGGGATAGTGTTGTTTGTCTAGAATCACACAGTGAGTCTGTGTGCATTTGGGAACCACTGTGAGAGAAGCATTTGGTAACATCGTGTATTTTTTAGCAGATAACTCTTTAAAAACCTGTCATGTTGTCAAGTTTAAGTAGCATTAGAAGGTAGTCTTTGCTTATGCATTGATAAAATGAGTCAGGGTTTGACACTAAGGTGCAGTACCATGTACTATTCTGTTCACTGTGGCAGAACTGAAAATTTAAAAGTTTTACCTAAGCACTGTCCTAGAAGTAGTCTGATTATTTAGTCAGTTTCTAAGTACCAAATAGATTGCTTCAAATGTCTATGCAGTATGCATGTAGTGTTCTAACATACTAAATACTCGTCTTTTACACCTTCAATTTCCTAGTCAGTATCCATACACTTCCAAGAAACACCCTGTCACTTCCTTTGCAGTCCTCTAGAGACCCATTCAACAGCATTTACTAATCCATTCACTGTGCCAAAACCCAAACACTTATAAATTCACAAAGACACTCTCTTTCCAGTACTCTAATGATTCAGTCACTGCCTAAGTATTCATGCACTGAGCCAGGTCTTAGCACATGGACTTCTTCAAACCCCTATCCACTATGCATGCAGTCCTCTAACCACTTACACACTTGTCTTTCACACCTTCAATTCCCCAGTCAGTATCCATTCACTTCCAGCAAACACCCTGTCACTCCCGTTGCACTCCTCTAGTGACCCATTCAGTACCAAGTACTGATCCATTCCCTGTGCGAAAAGCCTAGCACTTATAAATTCACCTAGGCACTCTCCTTGCTGTACTCTAATCATTCAGTCAGTACCCAAGTAGTCATGCAGTGAGCCAGGCCTTAGCACATGGACTGCTTTAAATGCCTGTGCAGTATGGATGCAGTCCTCTAATCACCTACACAGTTGTGTTTCACACCTTCAATTCCCTAGTTAGTATTCATACTCTTCTAGCAAACACCCTGTCACTCACCCAGTGTGTCTCCTTATAGTACTGTAATCATTTAGTCAGTTAGCATGTTGAGTTTTAGTGAGGTAGGCTTTAGGGCATGAACTGCTTCAAAGTAGTATGCACTATGCATGTAGTGTTTTAACCATCGTCACACTTGTGGTACAGGGACATAGTTTCTTAGTCAGTATTTATATAAAACGTGTTTGTACAGTATTGGAATAGGATAATTTTGAAAGTTATTAATATACATTTATTTGTGATTCTTTTTTACAGATACAGAATAGGAGTGTTTCTCATCTGTTTGCACTCTTCTCGTGCAAGATTGTTCGGATGAAGGGTCCTTAGGTGTTTCATCATACTTGCCGTGCCGTATGACTATTTTTTGTTAGGATCCCCTCGTAACAGAACTCTTTTGAAAATCTTGTGCATGATCAAGGTGGCATTGGTCTTTGTTTGCCCCTTGGGAAAAGTAAAAAATTTCCTCACCACTGAAGAAAAACGTTGTGGGCGTGGTGCCTTCTGCAAAAAAATTCCTCAGATTCGGTAAAAATTTTAAAGAGGCAACGTTTACAGTTTTTGTAAGTTAAACTTATAAAATTTTGTTAGCTGTATGCATTTTATATATCTGTGATTTGTTTCTTGTGGTATTTTGTTGAGAATACCATGTTGGGTCCATGTACAGGAAGTGCGGTAAGTGTGTCTCTGTGTTCTGGTGTGGCCTGCTACAAGAGCCGCAGCAGTCGATGTTGTAAAGTGGCATGCACCACTTCCAAACGGCACTGTGATGGTGCAGTTGGAATGTAGCAGGACATGCGCAAATAGGCATTACAATGGTGTGCCGGACGAGTGCACAAGATACAACAGCGCACCGTACAAAAGTGTGGGGGCTCGTGGGAGGGAGGAGCAGCCGTTTGGCAACATAACACACAGTGAACTCGACCATGTGCCACATGCTGGGCATCTCATCCATGATGACCACGGTCACAGACATCCCACAACAACAACGACTGGCCTTTGTACACATCCTGTATGAATGCAGCGTGGTTTTCACTTCTATGCTCGTTTAGTGGTGTGATGTTGGTGGGTTGTGTGACTTGTGCTCCTTGTTGGTGTGTTTCATTTTGGCCATTGTTAGTCTATATGTGTGTTGTACTTAATTGTGCATGTGTTCCATTCTGCCCATCTCCCCCCTCCCCCCACTCCCTGCTTCTTCCTCTTCCTAGTGCTGTTGTGTCTATAATTTTGTTGCTGCACACATAAATACATGTAAAGAATAAATTAGAATAGTTCCTTGATTCTTTTAGGTTTCAAATCTTCTCTATTGGTTTCTTTTTAATTTTCCATATGAACCGTTTTTTTAATATTCAACAACACATAGAAGTCAGAAGTGCAACGTATTCTATCAACACACTTTCTAGAACATTCTACAACACGTGCAGGTTAAAAGTTCATCAATTTTTTAAAACTTAACGATATTTTTTTGCAACATTTTCTTGAACATTTAACGACACGTGCAGGTTAAAAGTTCACGATTGTTTTAAGTTCCAACAGTGCCTTCCAAATGCAAGTAGCAGGTGTGGTTGAGCTGAGCAAATTTTATCCTATGATATGTACTCCACGTTGAAACTGCTTTTTCTTAACCAATCACAAAGATGCTTTTCCACAAAACTAATGTGTACCCTACTTTTAAAAATGAAAGCTTTTCATGATATCTTTAGAGATAAGTTATAGGTAGGAATTAGCATTTAAAAAACCTTTGAAATTCACTGAAAAAACCATAGGTTTCATGCACGTTATAGTTAGGAATTGGCATTTAAAAAACCTTTGAAATTCACTGAAAAAACCATAGGTTTCAGGCACGTTATAGTTAGGAATTGGCATTTAAAAAACCTTAGAAATTCACTAAAAAAACCATAGGTTTCAGGGGTGTTATAGTTTGCTGACAGATAACTGTTTTAACTTGTCATGTTGTGAAGTTTTAGTAGCATTACAAGAGAGTTATGGCTTATGATTTGATTAAATGAGTCAGGCTTTGACAGAAAAGTGCAGTCCTGAAATATGTAGATTGTGTGCAGTTCCGTTACCAGTTGCACTGTAGTGAATGAGTTTTGGTAAACTCCTAGGGATAGTGGTGCTTGTCTAGAATCACAGTGTGAGTTAGTGTGTATTTGTGATCAGTGTGAGAGAAGCATTTGGTGACATCATGTATTTGCTGACAGATAACTTTTTAAAAAGCTGTCATTTTGTGAAGTTTTAGTAGCATTAGAATCCAGTCTTTGCTTATGCGTTGATTAAATGAGTCATGCTTTGACACTGATGTGCTGTACTTAAATATGTAGATTGTGTTCGGTACCATTAACTCTTCTAGACTAGTGAATGAGTTTTGGTAAACTCCTAGGATAGTGTTGATTGTCTAAAATCACACTGTGAGTCTGTGTGCATTTGGGTAAGGATTGTTAGAGAAGCATTTGATAACATCGTGTATGTGCTGACAGATAACTGTTTTAAAACTGGTCATGTTGTCAAGTTTTAGTAGCATTAGAAGCCAGTCTTTGCTTATGCTTTGATTAAATGAGTCAGGCTTTGACACAAAAGTGCTGTCCTGAAATATGAAGATTGTGTGCAGTTCCCTTACCACTTTCACAGTAGTGAATGATTTTTGGTAAACTCCTAGGTATAGTGGTTGTTGTCTAGAATCACACTGTGAGTCTGTGTGCATTTGGGAACCACTGTGAGAGAAGCATTTGGTAACATCGTGTATTTGCTGACAGATGACTATTTTAAAACCTGTCATGTTGTCAAGTCTTAGTAGCATTCGAAGCCAGTCATTGCTTATGCGTTGATTAAATGAGTCAGGCATTGACACAAAAGTGCAGTCCTGAAATATGAAGATTGTGTGCAGTTCCCTTACCACTTTCACAGTAGTGAATGATTTTTGGTAAACTCCTAGGGATAGTGGTGCATGTCTAGAATCACACTGTGAGTCTGTGTGCATTTGGGAACCACTGTGAGAGAAGTGTTTGGTAACATCGTGTATTTGCTGACAGATAACTGTTTTAAAACATGTCATGTTGTCACGTTTTAGTAGCATTAGAAGACAGTTATGGCTTATGCTTTCATTAAATGAGTCAGGCATTGACAGTATTATTATTATTATTATTATTATCAAATTTATTAGGCGCACAGCTACCCTAATAGGGTTTCCCGGCGCAAATAAGTCTGAATTTAGACTAAGTAACTAGGCCATTTGATGAATGAAGAGCCAGGTCTTAATGTCTCGGCGAAATTTTAGATAAGAGGGTTCCAGCTTCACATGATTAGGAAGGGAATTCCAAAGTTTCGGTCCGAGGTACGAGAAGGAGCGTCCACCCATTCTTGTCAGTTTAAATCTGGGAAGTGTCAAGTTACCCTGGGTGGAGGAGCGCAAGGCGCGATGCGGTATGTAAGGGCAAATGAGTTCTGGCAGATACACTGGAGCTGCACCTTGTTTTATTATAAAAATATGACAAAGAGCTTTAAATTTGATGCGGTTATTAATGCAGAGCCAATGAAGATCCTGCAGAAAAGGAGTAACCGAGGCTCTCCTTGCAATATGGCAGAGAAGGCGCGCTGCAGAATTTTGAACCATTTGTAGCCTCCTCACGGGTTCCCTATTGCAGCCTAAATAGAGTATGTTCCCGAAGTCCAATCGGGACATTATAAGGGATTGGACTACGGTTCTTTGTGTAGAGAAAGGGAGCATCCAAATTATTTTCCGCAGCCATCTTAGTATAGAAAAACAGGTACCCACAGTACTTATTGCTTGTAGCCGCATGGAAAGTTGGCTGTCAATAATGAAGCCTAAATTACGGGCTTGGGTAACCGGCTGAGGAAATAAACCAATTTCTTGAGGCCAATGAGAATAGTTCCAAAGATGTTTATCTTTCCCCATGATAATGACCTCCGTTTTGTCCCCGTTTAATTTAAGGCAGTTGGTGTTCATCCATTTCGAAACTTGGATCAGACCATTCCTTAGAGAAGATATCGTCTTGTCTTTAGAGGAGGATAACGAAAAAATGATTTGAGTGTCATCTGCATAGGAGTAAAGGGTGAGCCCTGCGTCCTCAACGATGGTAGCAAGGGGACACACATAGATATTAAAAAGTAGTGGACTCAAGGTAGAACACTTTGGAACTCCATATGCAGATGCTCGAGAGGTGGAAGAAACCCCTGAAGAAAAGACCTGAAATGAACGGTCACTCAAAAAAGAGGACAGCCAAAGCAGAGCTGAACCTTCAACACCTGCTAACTGAAGAGAATTCAGCAAGATAGGGTGAGACACGGTGTCAAATGCTGCGCTCAAATCTAATAAGATGAGCGCCATGGTCTCACCCTGATCTAAGCATTGACGTAATTTTTCAGTTACTCCCAAAAGGGTAGTTTCAGTAGAGTGGTGTATCCTGAAACCCGATTGAGAGGGGTGCAGATATCAATTGGGAGCATAACGTTTTCGCCACTTCCTTTCTAAAACTTTACATTGTGATTTTAGAATCTTCAAATCTTCATTCAACCATGGAACTGGGGTGCGATGGGAAGAGCAAATTTTCGACGAGGGGGGGCAGACAAAGATTTATAGAGGAAAATAACCAGTTTGATATTGCCTTATTTAAAGGGGTAAGTGGAAGTGTCGGATCTTGGAGATTCCCTTCAAGAAGATCATTTAACGTGTCTAGTTTCAACTTATGCCAGTGTCTCTTATTCCTCGATTCACATATTGACCGAGTCACTGGAGAATCAAAAACCTTAAGTTGGAAATAGACCACATAATGATCAGACCAACTTAGGGGCAGAGCAGGGCGGTTGCATACAAAGGAAAGATTAGAAAAAATAGGGTACAGTAAATTGCAGTCGTGAAATATGTAGATTGTGTGCAGTTCCCTTACCACTTGCACTGTAGTGAATGAGTTTTGTTAAACTCCTAGGGATAGTGGTGCTTGTCTAGAATCACACTGTGAGTTAGTGTGTATTTGGGATCACTGTGAGAGAAGCATTTGGTAACATCATGTATTTGCTGACAGATAACTGTTTTAAAACCTGTCATGTTGTGAAGTTTTAGTAGCATTAGAATCCAGTCTTTGCTTATGCGTTGATTAAATGAGTCATGCTTTGACACTGATGTGCTGTACTTAAATATGTAGATTGTGTGCAGTACCATTAACTCTTCCAGACTAGTGAATGAGTTTTGGTAAACCCCTAGGATAGTGTTGCTTGTCTAAAATCACACTGTGAGTCTGTGTGCATTTGGGTAAGGATTGTGAGAGAAGCATTTGGTAACATCGTGTATTTGCTGACAGATAACTGTTTTAAAACTGGTCATGTTGTCAAGTTTTAGTAGCATTAGAAGCTAGTCTTTGCTTATGCTTCGATTAAATTAGTGATGCTTTGACACAAAAGTGCAGTCCTGAAATATGAAGATTGTGTGCAGTTCCCTTACCACTTCTACAGTAGTGAATGATTTTTGGTAAACTCCTAGGTATAGTAGTTGTTGTCTAGAATCACACTGTGAGTCTGTGTGCAATTGGAAACCACTGTGAGAGAAGCATTTGGTAACATTGTGTATTTGCTGAAAAATAACTATTTTAAAACCTGTCATGTTGTCAAGTTTTAGTAGCATTAGAAGCCAGTCATTGGTTATGCGTTGAATAAATGAGTCAGGCATTGACACTAAAGTGCAGTTGTGAAATATGTAGATTGTGTGCAGTTCCCTTACCACTTCCACTGTAGTGAATGAGTTTTGGTAAGCTGCTAGGGATAGTGGTGTTTGTCTAAAATCACACTGTGAGTCTGTTTGCATTTGGGAACCACTGTGAGAGAAGTGTTTGGAAAATGTTGTATTTGCTGAAAAGATAAATGTTTTAAAACATGTCATGTTGTCAAATTTTAGTAGCATTAGAAGACAGTTATGGCTTATGCTTTCATTAAATGAGTCAGGCATTGACAGTAAATTGCAGTCGTAAAATATGTAGATTGTGTGCAGTTCCCTTACCACTTGCACTGTAGTGAATGAGTTTTGCTAAACTCCTAGGGATAGTGGTGCTTGTCTAGAATCACACTGTGAGTTAGTGTGTATTTGGGATCACTGTGAGAGAAGTGTTTGGTAACATCGTGTATTTGCTGACAGATAACTGTTTTAAAACCTGTCATGTTGTGAAGTTTTAGTTGCATTAGAATCCAGTCTTTGCTTATGCGTTGATTAAATGAGTCATGCTTTGACACTGATGTGCTGTACTTAAATATGTAGATTGTGTGCAGTACCATTAACTCTTCCAGACTAGTGAATGAGTTTTGGTAGACTCATAGGATAGTGTTGCTTGTCTAAAATCACACTGTGAGTCTGTGTGCATTTGGGAAAGCACTGTGAGAGAAGCATTTGGTAACATCGTGTATTTTTTAGCAGATAACTCTTTAAAAACCTGTCATGTTGTCAAGTTTTAGTAGCATTAGAAGGTAGTCTTTGCTTATGCATTGATAAAATGAGTCAGGGTTTGACACTAAGGTGCAGTACCATGTACTATTCTGTTCACTGTGGCAGAACTGAAAATTTAAAAGTTTTACCTAAGCACTGTCCTAGAAGTAGTCTGATTATTTAGTCAGTTTCTAAGTACCAAATAGATTGCTTCAAATGTCTATGCAGTATGCATGTAGTGTTCTAACATACTAAATACTCGTCTTTTACACCTTCAATTTCCTAGTCAGTATCCATACACTTCCAGGAAACACCCTGTCACTTCCTTTGCAGTCCTCTAGAGACCCATTCAACAGCATGTACTAATCCATTCACTGTGCCAAAACCCAAACACTTATAAATTCACAAAGACACTCTCTTTCCAGTACTCTAATGATTCAGTCACTGCCTAAGTATTCATGCACTGAGGTCTTAGCACATGGACTTCTTCAAACCCCTATCCACTATGCATGCAGTCCTCTAACCACTTACACACTTGTCTTTCACACCTTCAATTCCCCAGTCAGTATCCATTCACTTCCAGCAAACACCCTGTCACTCCCGTTGCACTCCTCTAGTGACCCATTCAGTACCAAGTACTGATCCATTCCCTGTGCGAAAAGCCTAGCACTTATAAATTCACCTAGGCACTCTCCTTGCTGTACTCTAATCATTCAGTCAGTACCCAAGTAGTCATGCATTGAGCCAGGCCTTAGCACATGGACTGCTTTAAATGCCTAGGCAGTATGGATGCAGTCCTCTAATCACCTACACAGTTGTGTTTCACACCTTCAATTCCCTAGTTAGTATTCATACTCTTCTAGCAAACACCCTGTCACTCACCCAGTGTGTCTCCTTATAGTACTGTAATCATTTAGTCAGTTAGCATGTTGAGTTTTAGTGAGGTAGGCTTTAGGTCATGAACTGCTTCAAAGTAGTATGCACTATGCATGTAGTGTTTTAACCATCGTCACACTTGTGGTACAGGGACATAGTTTCTTAGTCAGTATTTATATAAAACGTGTTTGTACAGTAATGGAATAGGATAATTTTGAAAGTTATTAATATACATTTATTTGTGATTCTTTTTTACAGATACAGAATAGGAGTGTTTCTCATCTGTTTGCACTCTTCTCGTGCAAGATTGTTCGGATGAAGGGTCCTTAGGTGTTTCATCATCCTTTTTTATTTATTTTTTATTTTTTATTTTTATAAAACCTTTATTCTTTTAAGTCAGGGACACAGCTATTCAGCCGACAACCCGGAGGTACGGCAGCTTTAGAAACACAACACAAATGAGCGTCCACATTTCACTGATAGAAGAATCAGAAAGGTTCTGTTTTAAATAAACACAAACCCAAACCTAAACACAAGCAAGGCGATAATTACTTAAAGCACAAAAAGGGTTCCCAGCAGGGGGAGCGAGCCCCATTTCGTCCATCAGACACAGGTCAATAGTAAGGGAAAGGAGGGGAAGGCAGAGACTCAGGAAGGCAAACACATACCAGCAAGGAATACATAGCCGGAAAGAATGCTAAGGGGAGAGCTGCTCCTCAGGCGGGTCGGGGTCTGGGGGCAGGCATATGCCCCCTCTGTACTGGTTCCATCGCCCCCATACGGCGTGCCATTTCCGGGGGCGCCCTCGAGCACAATACACTGTCTTCTCCCTAAACATGCTCCAATCCATGTTTTCCATCCACGCTGTCAATGTAGGAGGCCTAGTAGAGCCCCACAGGCGAGCGATGTCGCGCTTGGCTACCATGTTCCCTAGGGTCACCCACTGAGTCTGTGCCGCGTCGTGGTCAGTAGGACCCCAAACATTCAGGAGACAACACCGCGCCTCAGGCTGCATGACGATGCCCGTCACCTCCCCCATCACATCGTGGATTCGCTTCCAGAACTCCATGATCGCACCGCATTCCCAAATAATATGTAGGAAGGTGCCCACCATACCACAGCCTCTCTTACATAAGCCCTCCTCAGAGAAACCCATATGGACCAGCCTGGGCCCTGTCACGTATGGAGTACTTTAAGCTGCACCAGCCGCAGGCGCAGGGATCGCGACCTCTTTGGGAGAAGAAACTGCATACTGCTAATCCTCATCATCTAATTCGAGGCCGTCCCTAGTCCATTGATCGCGCAACCCTAGAAGAAGATCTGCCCGAACGTTAATTAGTTTCTTATAGATGAGAGAGATGGTACTCTCTGGCATATGGCCATCCAGGATCCGGTCTTCTAACGGAGAGGACTCAGGCACCGTCTCCCCCTCTACAAGGACTGACCGCAAGGCGTGACTCACTTGAGCGTATCGGAAGAACTCCGCACTCCCTAGCTCGTATTCCTTCTGCAGCTCCTCGAATGACTTCACCCTACCCTTAACCAAAAGTTCTCCAACCCTGGATATACCGATGAGGTCCCATTTCTCAAACCCCTTTGTATGCCAAAGCTTACCCAGAATATCGGAGTCAAACAACGGGGTGGCAAGGGTGAGCTTATCCTTCCAGCCCAGTAAAGCTGTCGCCACCTTCCACACGTGCATGGCCACCCTGGTGGGCCCCGTAAGAGTTGAGTCCAACGACTTCGAGTACAACGCTCTGGGGTAATTACCCCCGCGCAGCAACCACCGGTCCATGGCGTAGCCGGGGCTCAGCGCCGGACCATAGACACCATGGTTAATCGCGCTCAACTGAGTGGCCCAATAATAGCGTCGAATGTCTGGAAGCGCGATACCCCCGTCATACCACGGAAGCGTCAACTTAGCAATCGCTATGCGCGGTCGCCCTTCCCACAATAGCGCACGCTGGAGGCTTTCAACCTCACGGAAATAACTGGCCGGGACCAATTCTAGAGTATTCTGTAAGGCATAGAGGAAACGGGGAAGAGACATCATTTTAAACAGGGCGGCGCGGCCAAGGAGGGAAAGCGGCAACCGCCGCCAGCCCGCCACGTCCCGCCGCAAACGTGCCAAGGGAGGGAGCAAGTTTTTCTCGTATCGTAAAGTGGGGTCAGTCGAAATATAGATCCCTAAATACGTAAAGCCCTGCCGGGCGGTCTGGATCGAGCAGTTTCGCGGGACAGGCGGGACATCCCCACACAGGACATACAAGTATGACTTACCCCAATTAATAACAAGACCAGAGTTCCTACCGAAAGAAGTCAGGACGTCACAAACCACTATGAGAGATTTCTTAGGCGAGGTGAGGTATAACAGAATATCGTCGGCGTAAAGCGAAATACGGTCCTCGTGGTCAGGCGACCAACGAATCCCACGTATATCCGGGTGCCATCGTATCCACGCCGCCAGCGGTTCAAGAGCAAGGGCGAACAATAACGGCGACAGGGGACAGCCCTGCCGGGTGCCCCTCCCGAGCTCGAACGGTGTCGACGCCCGCCCGTTCACCACGACGCTAGCCAGGGGTCCCTCATAAAGCAACCTCACCCAGCCTACAAAGCCGGGTCCGAAGCCGAACTTAGCTAGCACAGCCCACAGGTATGCCCACTCAACCGTGTCGAAAGCCATCGTGGCATCGAGGGCCGCCACAACGGCCGGCTCTTGCATCGTGCCCGTCCTAGCAATCACTCCATGTAGGCGTCTAAGATTCAGTGCAGTGTTACGGTGTGGGATAAAGCCCGACTGGTCCGGGTGGATCAAATCTCCAAGCACCCGGACCAGGCGGTTAGCAAGAATCTTGGCAAGGATTTTCGGCTCGGCGTTGAGAAGTGATATCGGCCGATAGGAACCACACTTATCCCGGGGCTTACCGTCTTTGTGTATTACTACAATCGTCGCCAGTCGTTGATCGAGCGGAAGAAACCCATTCACCAACGCCTCCACGAACATGGCGCGCAGGTGAGGAGCCAACTTATCCGGACGAAGCTTATATAACTCAATCGGCAAACCATTTGGGCCCGAGGCCTTACCTGAGCGCAACGCACGGATAGCACCCGCCACTTCGTCAACGGTTATATCACCATCGAGGTCATCCCTATCTATGGCGGAAAGGCAGGGCAGAGCAATATCACGCAGAAGGTCGCACGAGTCCTCAGTCGGCCTATCCGAAACCGAGGTGTACACCGTACGAAAATAGTCCGAGAAACACTGGACTATACCATCGGGGTCACTGACAACCTCTCCCCCATCCATCGACAACTCCGGCACCACTCGATTAACACGTTCTTTTTTATCCAACCACGCCAACAGTTTCCCGGCCTTATCACCGACATCGTACAATCGACCCTGCTGCTCCCTATTGAGGGTCTTGGCGGCGTTTGTCACCAGATCCCTGTATTCCAATTGCTTCAAGCTCAAGTTATGCAGTGTGGCTGCTGCAACCTCCTCCTCCAAGGCCACGTCTAAAGCCGCAATCTCGTCCTCTACTTGCGTCACCTCGGCGTCTCTCCATAGCTTGGCGGCCACTACCAAGGAAAGGGCCTTCCCTCTCAATACGGTCTTAAACGCTTCCCACAAGGACACCGCAGATTCAACTGAACCCTGATTATCCTGAAAATATTGATCAACTGCCTTCAACAACGCACTGCGCAGCTTGGGGTCACGAAAGTACCAGGGGTTAATGGGAGCCACCCTGCCCCCCACCACCCGGCCAATATCCAGACGGGCCCACACCGGTGAGTGATCGTATATACCCCGTGCCATGTGCCTAGCCTCAGATACCAATGAGGCGTGTGCAGCCAGAGTGAGCAAGTAATCAATCCGAGAGAGACTACCGTGGGCCCCGGAGTGAAAGGTATGTTGTCTCTGAGTGGGGTGCCGTAGCCTCCAACAGTCTACCAGGCCAAAAGTATCTATAAAGTCAGGAAGCCACTTCTGAGCCCCCCCGGTGTCCCTGGGCGGGTACCTATCGAGCAATCCAGATCCAACCGCATTGAAGTCTCCTCCCACCACCAGCATCCCTTCAGGGAGTTCCAACAAGGCCTTGCCCAGATCAGCAAACGTGGAGGCCTGCAGGGCAGGAGGGACATAAACAGACACCAATACCAACGTTCTGCCCTCCCACCTCCCCGCCACAGCCACAAAGCGCCCCCTATCATCAGCAATGGTGGAGTCAACCTCAAATGGTAGGGAAGCTCTAACAAGTATGCCCGCACCCCTGGAGCCCGAGGAGAACCCCGAGTGAGCAATGAATATATAACCCTTTCTATTAAGTGCATAACACGTATTTCCTATAAGGTGGGTCTCCTGCAAGAGGACCACATCTGGCGAGGTCCGTTTCAAGAATTGCAGGACTATCCCCCGTTTAATACGATCCCCCAAGCTATTAACATTCCAGCTAACTATGTTTAAGCCCCTATCCCCCATCCCCAAACACAAAGAGACCTCCACCCCCCCGGAGAACCACAATCGGACAATACTGACAACAATTACTACGCCTTGCAAGAAAAAAAACCCCAACAACAACCCCAACATCCCAAATCCCCCCCCTCCCTGCACCCCTGCGTCAGCTTACAAAGCCCCCCCAACTTGCAGTGTGCCTGTCGCCCTATCAAAAACAAATCTACAAAAAGTACCCCAAGGGAGGAAAGAGCTCCTATCTTCCCCCCGCCGCCCTCCCATTACTGCAGTAGAGTGCGAGTCACTGTCCGGGGCTGAGTCCAAACAGACCGATACCGGAGGTATCACTCCTGTCCATCCCGGTCGCCTTCCGCTCCAACCACGCGGTCCCCGCCGGGTTGTCGCCGAGGGAGCGCATCCAACCAGTCCCCTGCCATGTCCGGCGATTCGAAGAAGAAAGTCCGATCCTCATACACCACACGCAGCCTGGCGGGGAAAAGCATGGCATATTTCAGGTCCATTTCCCTAAGCCGCCTCTTCACCCCCAGGAAACTCTGCCGTTGCTTCTGCACCATCTGGGTGAAGTCAGGATAAAAGCTCACAGAGGCATTCTGAAAAGGCACCGGGCCTGTCACCCTCGATGCTTGCAGGATAGTGTCTCGGTCTCGAAAATTAAAGATCCGGGCGACAATCGGCCGCGGGGGGGCTCCCACCTTAGGCCTCCCGCCAGGCACTCGGTGAGCCCGCTCCACCGCAAAAAACTTTCCGAGGCCCTTAGGCGCAAGATGGTTCACCACCAAGTCCTCGACGAGTAAATCCACGGAGAGCTCCCCCGAAGTTTCCGGGACCCCAATAAGGCGCACATTGTTGCGTCGGGCCCGGCCTTCAAAGTCTTCGAGCCGGCGGGTGGAGAGGTCATTCGCGGTCCGCAACTTGCGAACCTCAGCCTGGAGTTCCGAGACATCATCTGCGAGGCCAGTGGTCTTGAGATCCAGGGACTTGACCCGCTCATTGGTTTTGCCCAGGTCCGCGCGAATCAAGTTGACATCGACCAAAATCATGTCCACCTTGTGCGCCAGGGCCTCGAACTGTCGCCCAATCGATGATTGCATCCCCTCAATCGCCCCCTTGATATCCTGCAATGATAACTCCGAGGCTGGGGATGGATCGGCCTTCTGTGCTTCCAGCGACTGTCCCGAGCCACCAGGCGACCCCTTCTGCTGGGCATAGCGATCCATATTGTTGGATTGGGTATAGCCTCCCCGCCTGGTAGCTTTAGACTTCGGCTTGTCTACCTCCGGTTTGGTCGACATCTCGAACAGCGGGGCGGTCAGTTACAAAAGACGTCCCTCGCTCAGCCAGAGGAAACAGGGTCAACCAGGACTTCAACAGCCAGCCAGGGTCGAGTGCAGGTCTTCCAGATATCAGGGGATCGGCAGGAAGCACCCCCGGGCCTGAGCAATCAAAGGGTGAGAAAGCGAAAATGAAAGTGCAGCGGCACCCGTCCGCCAGTTCACACCTCCCAAGGCCGCTGTTGTTCAATTAGTGGCCGGGCATCCTGCCAACGCGAGCTCCTGGCATCCTTCGGAGGTAGGCCGCAATCTTCCGCCATGCACAACTTCGGTTCCCGGTGGTCGATTTTAGCCCGGACAACGTCAATCGCCCCAGCTGTGACTCATCTGCAGGATTCCGTGCATGAAAATCAGGATTTAGGACAGGATAATTGCAGGAGGGCGCGAGGGTCGCGGGAGCTCAAGGCTCACGCGGCCATCTTGGTCAAGCGCTAGGCTCCTCCCCCTGTTTCATCATACTTGCCGTGCCGCATGACTATTTTTTGTTAGGATCCCCTCGTAACAGAACTCTTTTGAAAATCTTGTGCATGATCAAGGTGGCATTGGTCTTTGTTTGCCCCTTGGGAAAAGTAAAAAATTTCCTCACCACTGAAGAAAAACGTTGTGGGCCTGGTGCCTTCTGCAAAAAAAAATCCTCAGATTCGGTAAAAATTTTAAAGCGGCAACATTTACAGTTTTTGTAAGTTAAACTTATAAAATGTTGTTAGCTGTATGCATTTTATATATCTGTGATTTGTTTCTTGTGGTATTTTGTTGAGAATACCATGTTGGGTCCATGTACAGGAAGTGCGGTAAGTGTGTCTCTGTGTTCTGGTGTGGCCTGCTACAAGAGCCGCAGCATGTTGTAAAGTGGCATGCACCACTTCCAAACGGCACTGTGATGGTGTAGTTGGAATGTAGCAGGACATGCGCAAATAGGCATTACAATGGTGTGCCGGATGAGTGCACGAGATACAACAGCGCACCGTACAAAAGTGTGGGGGCTCGTGGGAGGGAGGAGCAGCCGTTTGGCAACATAACACACAGTGAACTCGACCATGTGCCACATGCTGGGCATCTCATCCATGATGACCACGGTCGCAGACATCCCACAACAACAACGACTGGCCTTTGTACACATCCTGTATGAATGCAGCGTGGTTTTCACTTCTATGCTCGTTTAGTGGTGTGATGTTGGTGGGTTGTGTGACTTGTGCTCCTTGTTGGTGTGTTTCATTTTGGCCATTGTTAGTCTATATGTGTGTTGTACTTAATTGTGCATGTGTGCCATTCTGCCCATCTCCCACCTCCCCCCACTCCCTGCTTCTTCCTCTTCCTAGTGCTGTTGTGTCTATAATTTTGTTGCTGCACACATAAATACATGTAAAGAATAAATTAGAATAGTTCCTTGATTCTTTTAGGTTTCAAATCTTCTCTATTGGTTTCTTTTTAATTTTCCATATGAACCGTTTTTTTAATATTCAACAACACATAGAAGTCAGAAGTGCAACGTATTCTGTCAACACACTTTCTAGAACATTCTACAACACGTGCAGGTTAAAAGTTCATCAATTTTTTAAAACTTAACGATATTTTTTTGCAACATTTTCTTGAACATTTAACGACACGTGCAGGTTAAAAGTTCACGATTGTTTTAAGTTCCAACAGTGCCTTCCAAATGCAAGTAGCAGGTGTGGTTGAGCTGAGCAAATTTTATCCTATGATATGTACTCCACGTTGAAACTGCTTTTTCTTAACCAATCACAAAGATGCTTTTCCACAAAACTAATGTGTACCCTACTTTTAAAAAAGAATGCTTTTCATGATATCTTTAGAGATAAGTTATAGATAGGAATTAGCATTTAAAAAACCTTTGAAATTCACTGAAAAAACCATAGGTTTCATGCACGTTATAGTTAGGAATTGGCATTTAAAAAACCTTTGAAATTCACTTAAAAAACCATAGGTTTCAGGCACGTTATAGTTAGGAATTGGCATTTAAAAAACCTTAGAAATTCCCTAAAAAAACCATAGGTTTCAGGGGTGTTATAGTTAGCTGGACATTTCCCTCGTACAAAACCCTAGAAATTCCCCTGTTATAGTTAGTTCAGCTAACTATAACTCGCGCCCCCGCAATGCACTGCTGATGACGTCACATATTACATCACTCATGACATGGTCAGTGACATCACTGATGACATCACTGATGACATCTCAAATGACATCACTGATGACATCACTGACGACATCATCCATTGAGTATGTGTTTCTGAACAGTTTTAATATGTTTAATATATATAGGGAAAGGCCTGTTGAAAAATAAGTGGGTGTACAAGTGTGTGAATGGATGATTTTCTAGGTGTGTAACTGACTCTATTAGTGAGTCATTAAATGTATCTTACTGCAGACTAGTGACTAAACTGTGTGAATGTCTGTATGTGTCACTGTGTTGGTGTATAAGTGGCTGCATGGTTTTGTGAATAGCTAAATGAGTGTCTATATGGGTTATTGATTGGTTGTCTGAGTGTTGGTGTGGGTAGGGTGTGTGTGACTCTGTGACTAGATGTGTGAGTGGGTGATTCAGTGGGTGCATGTTTTAAGAGTGCATCTGTGATGGACTATATGGTTGGGTGAGTGTATGTATGGGTGTGTTAGTGATTGAATGTATATCTCAGTTGTACATGTGTCAGTAACTACATATGTGAAACGCAGTGTATATGCGTGTAAGAGTATATAACTATCTATATGTGAGAGTGTGTGATTTTGGGAGTGGCTGTATGCGCCATAGTGCAAGGATATCTGTGTCATGTGCTGTTTGTTTTTCTGCAGGAAGACACAGAATTTGTTAGTATTTTTATGAGTAAGCGAACGTGAGTGTGTTTAACTGTATAGGTGAGTAAATTGCACTGTGATTAATTATTTGCATGACTGACTAGATGTGTCAGTACCTCAATGGATGATTGGCGGTGTGTGAGTGTCTATATAGGTGTATAAATGCACAAAGTAACTGTAAGTATGAGTGACTGTACAGGTGAGTGAGTGGACATGTATGTAGACCTAAAAGTCAATGAGTGGGTGTGTAGTTATTGGTATTGGAGTATTTATGGTTGTCAAAATGGCCGATTCAAATTTTGAGTCGGTGTATCAAAGGTTATATTAGGGTGTGGGAAGATGCACAAATTTATCACATGGATGACGTCATCAGTGATGTCATTTGAGATGTCATCAGTGATGTCACTGACCATGTCATGAGTGATGTAATATGTGACGTCATCAGCAGTGCATTGCGGGGGCGCGAGTTATAGTTAGCTGAACTAACTATAACAGGGGAATTTCTAGGGTTTTGTACGAGGGAAATGTCCAGCTAACTAACGCCCCTGAAACCTATGGTTTTTTCAGTGAATTTATAAGGTTTTTTAAATGCTAATTCCTAACTATAACGTCCCTGAAACCTATGGTTTTTTCAGTGAATATATATATATATATATTCAGCTCCAAGATGTGTCCATCAGTTGAGTTGCACTCAGCCAGCAGCAGCAAGAGAACTCTCTTTCCATGGTATGGACGGATACCGCTTACAGCCATCAACTGCCTCCGTGTAGGTTTGCCAGACACGTTTCGAAAGCTCCTCAGCTTTCTCTTCAGAGTCTTTCACGGAAAGGATGCGTGCATATGATGTTCCCATTTAAATACGGCACTCCCTCCAATGGGATGGTCATATGGAACTGTGCATTATGGTATCTTGGTGTATATGTATATATATATATATATATATATACTGTTCCACAAGTGCCACTGGCTTAGGATGCACTCTCCATCTGTAAACCTTAGTTCCATACGGCAGCAGCGCAGCCATCAAGCGCACAGGTATAAATCAAAAGCCTAACGCGTTTCAGACATTCCATACGTCCTTGTTCACAGGCATGAGCAGCAGCAAATTTAAATGGTGAAAGACTCGGAATCAGATAGCAAGTCCCTTTTATTGGCCACAGGTGAGGCCTCACATGATATTCAAATTGCATTATGGGATCCGTAGTCATTTAAATTAATACCATAGTTCGTGTTCAAACTCATATTGCCAACTCACATATTAAATACATATATATATATATATATATATATACACACACACACACACACACACACACACACACACACACACACACCAAGATCCTCGCTTTTCAGCTTCCTTCCAAGAACAAAACGAGTGTAGCCCCAGGTTTGGTGCTAGTTGTTTATTTGATGAGCACACCATCAAGTCGCCATGATGCGTTTCGCAGATCCCTGACTTGATCACATGACAGAATTGCATTACGTGAAACCCCATTTTAAAGTGCCAGGGCAATCAATTAGTACTAAACATAGTAAAAATACTTTACGATTCCTGCATGAATGCATATAATTAACATTGTCTATATCCATATATACTAGAGTGGAAAGGATTTCAACAGAGAATATTAAACACCTAATTTTAAATAAAATGGTATCTTAGTTTCATTGTGGGTTAGAAAAATACCTTTTTCTTCTTCCCCTTCATGTTTTGAAATTTCTTGCTTAAATGCTATGTTCTCATGTCCTCTCCACCATAGACTATGTAAGTACTAATTCAAGTAAATAATAACAATAAAGTGCCTATAATGCATAAAGATAGAATACGATAATACCCCACCAGTGAATACTGTGTAAAGTGTTAGTGCTAAATAAAGACGTCATATCAATGGCCATGAATAGTACAATATTTATATAATCTCTCCTGTTTTGCTATTCTGGCCACTAAAAAAACATGTGCTGATGATAGTTTGTGCAAGAATGGGTCTAAGTTGATAAGCCTAAAGTTTTTACAGTACTAAGACAAATGATTCCCACAATCCTAAATATTTATCTATAAATATGTAAATAAATAAATCTAAATTGATACATATATAGTCTTATAAATACAATTAATCTGTCTTAAAAACATGTAAAAAACTTTGTTGGTGCTAAAAAAAGATGTTTTCTTTCTAAAACCTCAATATCAAAATTTCATTGTAAGAAAATGTGCAAACTTTCAGACCAAAATCATTTGTCCGTTGTGAACAACCATTAGATGAGACAGGAGTACGTATTTGTTAGGATTCACCTATGCATAAAATTGATGCTTTGTTGGAGGACCACCTCATTTCACCATATACCATTTTCAGTCAAACCGTAAAACCTGGCCAATGAGCCCTCTGAAATTCTAAACGGTAGCTAAGATATCATGCAATTACAGATTTCAACACTGAAATTAACGAGGCTGATACTCTGCTAGATTGTTTATAAATATGTATACAGGTCCTCACTCATGTTTAATCCCCTTGGCTGCTTAGTATCTAGCTCAAGGATGTAAATGAGTCTCTAGGCGTCTCAGCTTCCCTTCTCGATCTCCCCTTCTCCTTTGTAGCGGGACGGTATGTTTTAGGTTGCTCCCGTGATATTCTTTAAAGTGTCTGGCCACTGGGTAATTCAGGTTATTGGTATTTCCCTAGTGTGTTTAGAACCCTCTTATGTGCCGCCAATTTTGTGCTGCCGATGTATGCCAGCTTAGAGCTGCATTCTAGTACATACACCGCAAAGTCTGTTCTCCATGTGAGATGGGATTTAATCATTTGTGGCTTGTCACTGAAGGCAGTTAAATAAGATGTTCTATTGCTCCCATATAGGCATGCTTTGTAATTAGAGCATTTAAAAAAATCCCTTTCTTGCAGTGAGCCAACCATCTACATCATACTCTTCACTAAACATTCGCCATGGACACTGCTTTCCTGTATGTTGTCGCAGGAAATCTTGGAAGGGAACTGCCTATAATAGGATCTCCCAAACTATGGGCAATTTGCGCAGTTTGTTTTTGCGCAGTTGTTGTTCCTGTCTAGAGAAGGTTAAGATAAGTCTGACTGGTTCAGTGGCAACCGCTAGACTTTCGTCAGTGGATTTCTGGGAATGATCTTTATACTTTAACAGATCTTCCCTAGCCAGAGCCCTGGATTTACGTATGGCTGCATCTATGGTTTTGCTGTTATACCCCCGCTGCAGAAAGCGTACCTTACTATCCGACTATCAAGTCTTTTTTATTGCTGCAAATTCTGCGTAGACGAAGCATTTCCTCATAGGGGATGATATGGATTAGATGAGGGGGGTGTGCACTGGACGCATGGAGCAGGGTGTTGCCCGCTGTCTATTTGCGATGTAAGGAAGTGGTTATGATTTTATTTGCTACTGTAACCTTTACATCCAAAAATGTGACACTGCTGTCACTGATACAAGATGTGAATGCAAGATTGACATTGTTTACATTGATTTGAGCAATGAAAGCACTGGCTTCCGTTTGTGTACCATTACATACAATGATCAGATCATCAATATAACGTAGCCAGAACACCAGCTTCCCACAGTAAGTTTGTTCATACTGCTTTCTCAGGACCAGCTCCTCCCACCAACCCATAATTATACAAGCGTAGCTTGGGGAGAAACTGGCCCCTTTAGCAATACCCTGAACCTGCTGAAACATTTATTTTTTTAATTAAAAATTGTTATTCTCGAGGCAAAAAACTAGCATGTCCATCAACATTCTATTGTGCTGCATGTACTCTATGGGTTTTCTGGTTAGAAAATACTCCACCGCCTTCATACCATTACAGTTTCAGATGCAATTATAAAACGAGGATACATCCAAGGTAATTAACTGGTATCCTTCTTGCCATATCACATTACCGATCTTTCGTATGAAGCCACTGGTATCCTGTATATATGACTCCAGACTGTGGACGTGTTCCTGCAAAAAGAAATCTATATACTTTGACAAATTTTCTAAGGGCCCATCACAGGCTGAAATGATGGGCCTTCCTGGTGAACTTTCAATGTTCTTATGCACCTTTGGGATGAAGTAGATGACGGGGGGTTTTGGGTAGTCTTTTCTTAAGAATTTAAATTCCTCCAAATTGAGCAAACCCATGCTTTTCCATGCCAATAGTTTGGTATACAGCTTGTCCTGCATTGCTTTATATTTAAGGGGGGTACTTTTGCGATAGCAATCAATGTTGTTTAATTGACTGTAGGCTTCTGTCATGTAATCTGCTAGGGGCCAAAGTACTATATTTCCCCCTTTGTCCGAATTTCTGATTACAGTGTTCCCCTTTTTTTATAGTTTAGCCATCAACTGTCCATACTTTGTTTCACGATTTGTGATTGTTCCTTTTTCTTTGTTGGTTGTGATGTTAAGTTTCTTTACTTGAACCACAACTAATTCATTGAAGACACAAACGGACAATTGGTAGTAGCAATCCCTAAAAAGGTTAAAAAAACGCACCTCAAGTAAAAAAAGCAATGTAACAAATAATTAGTATAAGCGTGGATAACATTCCATAATGTAGGATATCGGGGTGCTGAAATAACTGAGAGCACCTAATACCATATGGTGCTGTCGGCAGGTTACATGAACATGCACATGAACATCTCTAAAAGCACAGTTGTAGCACACCCTTATTAGTCACAAAGAATTCCAAAAGAAGCATATATCCAATGTGTATATGTAATGATAGAGTATATAAGAATTCTTAAGTCCGCAGGCGAGTATATCCTTTTCAGATCATATGTATATTCTCAAGGATTGTCCATGAAACACATCAATTGGAAAAGTATTTATTCATATAGGTCGTATTCCCAGCAGTTCTAGAAGCCAACACGTGTTTCGTCTGTACACATCTGAATTCAGACTTTTTCATGGCTGGAAAATAAACATCATATAAATTCCATGAGCTGTTGTATCTTCTAACTACCACAGACACAAATGCTGATATTTAAAACTCATGTTCATATGTCTCATAACTCCAATTTTTTTTAAAAAGTGCAAACTAAGGAGACCTCGTGAACTATGATCTACTAAAGAAGGTGTCCTGTTTATTGACACCCTACTTGCTGCTACATCTCCACATCCACAAAATGTACTGAGACGTGTGAACTAAATACTTGAGAATTAGTATCCCAAATATAGAAAAGTTGAAAAGAAGAAGAGAGGAAAGAAAAGAAAAAATCACACCAGTAAGTGTATCACACGGTGATGACGGGATAGGTCCAAGTTAAACAATATGCATAGTGCACTGCATGAAGACAAATAAGTTACTCCAGGTGACTACAAACCCTAGTGTAATAGCCACGGAAACAAGTCAACACCCACCAGAGTGTATGGAACTTAAAAACACACAAGATGATGGATGGAATGTTGCACATTGGCAAAACATTCGCCCCCAGTCACAGATCTGGGTTTAATCCATCGTTATTTTGCTCACCACGCCACCCCAGTTCAGACATGGCCATATGCAAATCAGTCTTGACCCTGTGCCTCATGGAAACAGTCCAACCCGAACTGCCAAGCCATGTCTTCCCTGGACCGGAATCAAGCATCCTAGGAGCGGTTTCGGGGTTTTACCCCTCTTCGGCCAGGATAGCTTGACTCCAGTGGCGTAGTGAGCATGGGACCCACATCTGGGCATACCCTTCCCACATAGGGCGAACACCAAAACACACAAGATGATGGACGGAATGTTGCACATTGGCAAAATATTCACCCCCAGTCATAGATCTGAGTTTAATCCATCGTTATTTTGCTCACCATGCCACCACAGTTCAGACATGGCCATATGCCAATCAGACTTGACCCTGTGCCTCATGGGAACAGTCCAACCCGAACTGCCAAGCCATGTCAGCCAGGATAGCTTTACTCCAGTGGCGTAGTGAGCACAGGACCCACGTCTGGGCATACCCTTCCCACATAGGGCGAACAGCAACATTCCGTCCATCTTGTGGCTTTTGCTGTGCGGGCTTAAATCTGCAAAGGACGCCGTGCTTACAGAGAGGAAGGGTTCCCTCCCCACAGCCTTTCACCATGTAGGAAATGGTGCTTCTTTCCACGGCGTCCTTTGCAGATTTAAGCCCACACTGATCCTGTCTACCTACGAAGGTTGAAACTAGCTTTTAATTAAGGAATTACATTGAGCACATTGGGACATGTCGTTTATTTCACCAAAGACCTGGGGCTCTGGCTCTAGAGCAGCTCTGCTGACCTGGGTCTCTGGTTCTAGAGCAGCTCTGCTGACCTGTTTCTTAGGCTCTAGAGCAGCTCTGCTGACCTGGTTCTCTGGTTCTACAACGGCTCTGCTGACCTGGTTTCTCTGGCTCTACAGCAGCTCTGCTGACCTGGTTCTCTGCACTCACGATGCACGCACCCAACTTCAGGTCCTGCACTTATAAAACCTTTATTAGTATGTAGCCACCTTGTATTTTCGATAACCTCTGGACAGGTGTTTACTAGAGCGTCTCTCATAGACGGTGATTGACTGTATGTGATGGACACCCTCTTAGGTAGCAGGGGTCCAATCACGACGTCATTAAGTACAAGCGGCCAGTTTCTTTGTATAATCTTTTGTATCTTGGTGTGCTGGTTGCTGTATCTCGTAATTATTCTGAACGTGTTTTCTGTTTCTTTCTTTCTTAATTCTTGATTTTGACTGGGCATATGTGTGGCCCTTTCATTGTCATTTAATAAAGATTCCCTACTAGGTAACATAGATTTGGATACAGCTGTAGTAATGATCTGTTGGCTGTATCCTCTTTCTTTGAATCTATTGGAGCTTTCTGTCTGTGCTGCTCTTAAATCATGTTCATTACTGCATGTACAGCGTAGCCGCAACATCTCACCATGAGGTATACTGTTGCTGAGATGTCTTGGGTGAGCACTGATCACGCGAAGAGTGGTATTCCCCTCCGTGTTTTTTCGATACAGCTGGCTCTCTATCTTATTCTGATCAATATAGATCTGGGTATCTAGGAAATTGACTGAATCTTTGCTTATATTAGTTGTGAAATGTAGATTTAATTAATTAATGTTTAAAACTTCAACAATAGATAGAGTCTCCTGTTGAGTGCCAAGCCATATCAAAAATAAATCATCTATATAACGCAGCCATACCTGTACATTGTTTTAATGTAATGGCTGTGCTCACCCATGAGGACCACCTCCTCCCAGTAGCCCATATGCAGACAGGCGTAACTAGGAGAAAAGCAGGCCCCCATGGCCACCCCTCTGATTTGCTGAAACAATAGATTATTAAACATAAAGTTATTGTTCATCAAACAAAACTATCATTTCAAGAAGCATGTTTTTGTGTTCTCTAAGATATTCTGGTGTTCGTGCCAAGTAATGCTTAATAGCTTAGATGCCATCCTCATGTATTATGCTGGTATATAAGGACGTTACGGCCATTGTCATCAATAAGTATTCTTTCTTCCAATTCACCTTGTTGATCTGTCTTAGGAAGTATCCGGTGTCGCGCACGTATGACGGCAACCATTTGACAAAATCTTGCAAAAAGAAGACCACGTACATAGATATGTGCTCCCAGAGACTTTCCCTAGCCGATATTATTGGGCGCCCAGGGGGCATTACCGGATCTTTATGTACTTTAGAGATAAAGTATATCGTAGGTGTTACTGGGTTGTCTTTTCTGAGCAATTTGAATTCGTCCATAGTGATTAGTCCATTTGATTTCCACAATGAGTTTGTTGTAATATGAGACATATATCCTATTTAGATTTGCCACACTATTACGTACATAACATTCTCTATCATTTAGCGGTTTGAAGGCTTCTCTCTGATAGTCAGCTAGTGGCCAGATGACCACATTGCCTCCCTTATCGCTGTTCCTTATTATGATACTTTTGTCTTTTTTCAATTTGGAAACCAAATTCTGGTATTGTCGCTGTTGATAATTATACTTCCTTTTTGTCATCCCTGTTTCTTTATTGAGCTTTTTAAGTTGTTTTGACAGATTCATGAAAGACATCTATAGAGTCTCAAAGAGTAATGGGGTTAAACGTGGAAGCCTGTTTGAAGGGAGTTGACTGTTTTAGAGTAACTTTGTCTGCCGTCCCTTGGATAGGGTTACCGCTATCAAAGTTTGATGTATTCCCTTCACGGTATTCCTTTTCTGTATTGTTCCATAGGCTTGTATATATATGTGTGTATGTATATTTGTGTATGTGTGTGTATGTATAGGTGTGTGAGTGTATATATATGTGTGGGTGTATATATGTGTGTGTGTGTGTATATATATGTGTGTGTGTGTATGTATGTATATGTGTGTATGTATGTATATGTGTATGTATGTGTGTATGTATATATGTGTGTGTGTATGTATATATGTGTGTATGTATTATATATATGTATACGTGTGTGTGTGTATATATATATATATATGTGTGTATGTATATATAAGCTCTATGTGTGGGGTATTCATTTACTAGTACCCAGGCTGTGGAGAACGCTACATTAAGGTCTAGATTATAAGTCAAAGCCCTCTCTGCCTCCAGAGGGGATCTACCATGACAATTTCTCAAATGCGCCGCTAAGTGCTAGTGTTTAAAACCACAGTCAAACTTGAGACTCCCAAAATCAGCACCATTTTGGGATTACGGTACTGATCAACACTTTCCCATACAGGCGACTAACAACAAAACTATAAGTTCTGACTCATGACAAAACAAAAACCATCTCTGCCTCCAAAAGTCATTTGCCCTAGTAGTAGCTTAAATATAATGAGAGCTATTATTATGCATGGACTCAATACATATATTCAAATAGGGGCTTTCAGACAGGTTTCCTCATCAAATGGTCTGTTGTAGTGCCATTCACAGTTTATTTCATGTGACTACAGCATACAAAATGGAAAACCGGTCAGCCCACTCCAGCAATTGGTAACTTTCTGTGTTAGCGATTGCATTTTGCAGTGCTCAATGCCATCACCAACACAGAAAATATTCCTCTTCAGGGCAGGGAATACTGGCCGCATGTGTGCTGTGTCTGTATAACTTACATGTTTTATTATTCTAGGGCGTGGTAGTTCAGAAGACACTGGTACAGGTCTATTGTTAAAGCCACAATCTTGGAAATTGCTCTTGTAACCTTTTTTAGGTTGCCTTCTGTGCATGCGTGTGCAAGGGTGAAAATCTTGGTACTGTGTTTATTTTACTTATCTGGAAATGTTTCAAGATGGCCACCCATGCAGGAGGATGTGTGCAGATGTGTTGGTGAGCCACATTGGATTTTTTTTAAAACAAAATTTGTGGATGCATGGGAAGGGCCATGTTTATTACAAAACCCTTTAATAGCTGGCGGGCCATCCATGCACATGCAGATAGTCACATGTGTGTCCTCTGTCAGTGTTTTGTAATAAGCTACACAAAAACATTTCCAAAAGAAACACACGTTGGCAAACCAATAAGTCTGCAGACGCCAGACATATTGGCTTTACCAATGCTTGCTTTCACAGTTGCACACTGGATGCAAGATTTTGCTGCCATTGAAGTTGCCCCTCTCGCTTGTCTGTAGTATCTTTGAAGTGTTTTGACAGAGTAAGCACAGGGAGATTAGCACATCAGGCTGTCACTCTCCCCATCCTTCCTTCTTTAAATCTAGTTGGGCACTTCCTCCAGCGCTCATGTTGATGGGCCGTCCTGGATACAACACTGTAAATCGACTGACTTGCAATCACAGTATAGCAACTAGGCAGCGTCTCATTGGAGGCTTATTGTAGTGTATCAGTGCTTCAAGAAGTTGTGATAACAGTATCGGCAGTGCTATGTAGTAGCTCATTGACAGAAGCTCAGCATTGGTATCCTGACTTGTTGATGAGTCAAAACACTGAGTGATACTGATGATAGTAACAGTGATGGCATTAGTTTGTGTTCCTCATACCAATTGTCAGTATTCTAGTTGCGGCTCATGGTGACAGTGCAAGTAAATATACTCCTTACCTTTTTTAAGAAGCAGGACAGAAGCAGGTGATGTGGTATTTGTATACACATTCTAAGTAATGCTTTAGTTTTTGTTTTGAGATGTTTTGTGAAATGTTTTGTGGAATGACGGTAGTGATCACCTTTCCAACGTAGCTAAATTTATTGTGGTTCTGTGTACCAGATATATGTACTATCCCTGCCATCGATGAACGTAATAGTTCTTAAGGGAGGCTATTTAGATTCTGAGTTGAGTTCTGCAGGCTACAGCAGCCGTTTAAGTGTACGTTTGTTGTGTGTTTGTACCACATAGGATGGAGCACGTTACCTCTCTCTGCAAGTCATGCTTTTAGGTATTAAACATAGGCTTTTTTTTTTTTTTCGACAATGAGACAGACACCCAGAGCTTGGAACTGACTCCATTTGTAGCAAAATAGCCCTCTAAAATGGAACTAGACTCATGGCCATACTGTTAATCTCAATGGCATGGGTACACTAGGCGATCGTCCTGTGTAGCACAATTGGCCACTCCGGATCTGATTCACTTCCCATCCTCAGCCAGCTCTGAATTTGCTTTGTTTCTTCTCCTTTAGTCATACTTAATTATTTTCTGTTGGCCTAGCGCGAGCCAAGGACTTTTGATTTGAATAAAATTATATGCATCATCTAATTACATTTGGGGCTTTCACATAGCTTGCTTCATCAATTGATCTCTTATTGAGCCACTTAGATTTCCTTTCTGCCCACTACAGCATACAACCTAGGGCAGGGTTCTCCAAAGTGGGTCCTGGAGGCCGGATCCATGCAAGATTTCCAAGATAACTACATTTATCTAAATGGGGATATGCTTAAAATCTGGCATGGATCAGGCCTTTCATGACCGACTTTGGAAAACTCTGGCCTAGGGCATAGGGTCAGCTCACTCCAACAGTTAAATTCACTGTGAATTACAGCACTCTGCCCTTTCACAAGGAATACATCCACACGCAAAGTAGTTCTCTATATTGCCGGACACTAGTATCACAATGTGGGCTTTCTGAGACCACATGTTAAAAGCAAAAATAAGTGGTGTTTTTTTTTGTTTTTTTTACACTGATGAAGGCTCCACAATTGATAAGGAATGCGGTGGTCAGGCTTATTCTAAGCCTTCGTGAACATACTTGCGTACATTTCTTATCACTTCTCCACTGGTTTAAGGTACAAAGTATGTCTTTTTAAAGCTCTTTGCTTTTGTCATAAAGCTATGCATAGCTCCAGGTCTAGCAGTTATATGACATCTATGTTCTCTCAATAGCGACTAGCCAGACCCCTCCACCCTAGCTCATTTTTTGTGAATACTCCAAAGTTCTGCAGGATGTATAAAGGTTGGTGTGCCTTTTCGGTATTGACTGCTCAGACAACCTTCTTCCTGTCATTCATGCTGATCAAATCTTTTAAATTTTCATAGACTTTTAAAAAACATACCACTTCCAGTCATAAGTTAGATACCTTCTTCTTTCTTGGCAGTGCCAGGACATCCTATGGTAATTGTGCGCTTTATTAAATCAAATCAGACTCGGCAGCTTTCACAGAAATAAAGTTTTCCAAAAACCTTGAAAAAATAAAACAAGCATTGAGAAATCTAGAAGGCTATTTGCCAAAGCTAGACCTGTTAACATTGCTAGTGTTTGTTTTGGTATTATTCTACAGATGGTCGTAAAGGTAGCAGTTTCAGTATTATGATTAAGGAGAGGTTAGCATAGTTGTGTTTCTGCTACTCTGAGTTGGGCATTGCAGGTCTAGAGCTCTTTGAAGATGATTTTACCACATGTTGAGAAGGCACCACTACTCTATGGTGGCTCCTGGTCAGTCTTTGCTGTGTTCAGATTGTTGAGGGATGTTATAACAAATCGTATCTGCATATAGGGAGAAGATTTGCCCAATTTTCTTTTTTTCACTTCTTAGTTTAGACACTGGGTCTGATTTGTCTCTGTGGTACATTTGTTTCCTGAAGTGCTTAATTTTTTTATCCACATATGATGTTGCTTTTAATATAAAGACTGCATGTTTTCAAGATGATGTAGACTTAAATAGTAGTTCATATGGAGTGGTAGGATGAAGTCATATTTTGATAGTCCTTGAGTTAAACAGTATTATGTAAAATGCCTATTAGAAGTCTTAGCTTGGAGAAAGAATGCTGGTTATTTGTGGTGGTTCCCCCTTCCAGGTGGGAGAGGTCCAAGATTTGTATTGTCATTTTCAAATTTTGAGTTTTAGGTTCTGCTGATAACCAAGCAATAACCACCGATTTTGGAAATTACTGTTCCTCTGCATAACTACTTGTGCCATTGGTTAACCCATTGCTGTAATATTCTGTCAGTGCATGGCTTTATGTTTAGTGCTTTGCTGACATAACTTGCAGGGCGTAATGGAAGTTATGCTTCTCTAGGTTGGATATTCTATTTAAGGAAGCATTTAACATTGCCAGTGAAGTAGCCTAAATAACCAGTTCTCTACTACAAAGGTAGTAGAATGACTCATAGTGGTTATTTTAGACCTAGGAATGAATTGGTGTAAACCAATAACAATTACTTTGTACTGATTTTCTGAAGGATATCATAGATACGCATCCACAGTTGCTGGTGATTCTTTTTTTCATACTACCAATACAAATTGTACTCTAATGTATTTATCATAGCTCAGATGTTTGTTCTCTTTACAGGTTGTGTTTCACATAGAATATCTCATGCGACAGGATTGGGTGCAAGTCAGAACAGCTTTTCAGGATCTGCCAGGTAAATATATATATAAATATTCAGAACATCCTCCAGAATGTGCACGCCAATTGGCTGATTATAAAAAATGAAAGGTCAGTTCCCTTGTATCTGGGGATGTCAGAGGCAACAATGTAATCCCTGTGATAAGCGATTCAATTTCCACTAAAACTGCAGAGAAGTACTAATGCATGCTCACTTAATGGCCAAATACTTTGTTTAGTCTTTGACTTTCAGGTAGGGTATTCATGAAAGCTGTGTTCCAAAGGTCAGTGTGGTGTAGAACAGTAGTTTCAGCCAGCATATTTCACACTCACAGCATCTTAATTGCCAAGGCTTTGTTATATCCTGTATGAAAGGAAATAAGATGTGTTTATATAAATTATAAACGCTCAGAAAAGACCATCAAAAGGCCAGCAGAAGAGAAAAACTGGTTTCGGATGAGTACTTGTATTGGTACATTCCTCACCCTTCAAAATAGATCTCTGGGTACCAAACTAGATCAGTAAGATTTTATAGCATTGCTCCTGTGTGCTGGTAGGTAGCGTTGTGTGACTCTACCCCAAATGTGTTCCACCCTAAAAGTTTTTAATGGAGCCACAGCCACATATGAACACCATCGCTGCGTGCTGACGTTTGCTCCTTTCTTTCTCCTCACAATGAAAATGTTCTCATCTTTGACAAGTTTTTTTCACCAAATTCTTTGTACCAGTGTGCAAAGTGTATGTCTCCTCCTAAAACTACAGGGTTTAAGCCTTGAGGGATTGTGACAAACAAATGTCTGTAACATATCACCACAAGGTCTGCCTTTAGTGTATGGTTTGGTGTATGATTTCAAGTCCTGGGAGGAGTGTGCCCTTATGAACCCAAAACTGATTTGAGAATCCAAAACGAAGCTGTATGTTGCCGAACACGGAAACAAGCCCCAGATGTTCTGCTTCTGCTCAAAATCGAAAGTGCAGGGCTGTTCCTGCTGTGGAGGACATCCTGTGACAGGTTGTCGTCAAAGTCCAAGTCTTCCTGTAAATCGAATTCTAAGCAGAAGCACACAAGTTCAAGCAGGATTCATCCCAGACCTGCCATTCTCAACCTGAGAACTTGTGTGGACATCAGGGTGCCTAACTGGCCTGCTCTCAGTTCACTGCCAAATAGGCAATCCTGTAACTGATTATGATGCACCCCCTGAGTTTCAGATGGCTGCGATGTTGCAACAGATTGAAGCTTTCAGAGAGGGCATGTGGTGAATTTGTGACACCCTTCTTGCTCCCTCTGGAGTTCCTTTGGGCCCCAAGGATCCGAGGAGGCCTTAAGTCGAGTTACCACTGATAGGTTAGCCTATTGGATGCTAGAGACAACTTCCAATGCAGCGCCAAAATCCACTCTGGTCCCTGAGGCACTGACTTCAACTTTGACAGCAGCAGAAGACGACTTTGTACTTCCGACGTACCATCTGAGGTCGCATCTCGGTTGGGCCCTGGTTTGCAGTCTGAACAGAGCCAACCAGCCTTTTGGGATGACAATGATGGTGAGGGGGAGTAGTTTTCCCAACGTTATGAGGATGATAATTTGTATCTGGATTCACAGGATGTCAGTGGGTTGGATACTTCCCCAGACACTGAGTTGTCCCTCCCCCCCCCCCCCCCCCTTAACCACCAACAGAAGAAAGTGCCTCCTTCACCATGGTGATGAGACGCTGGCAGTGGTTTTGGACTTGCAATCGTCCACTATGGAAGTCAAAACCAATGTACTAAAAGAAGCACATAACTTGTATCAGTGATGGGAATCAAGCGAGCAGCGCCCTGACCACCACTTCCAAATCCCACACCCCTCTGGCATTAACCTACAAGCCACTTTAGTTTCCTCTTCGCAGCATATGGCTGTGCTGTGGAAGTCAGAATCAGCTCCTTTCTCCAGGGATGGCAAAATATCACATTCACCGGGTGGGTTTCCAGATTGTCCAACGAGGCTATACACTGCCCCTCCTTTCCAACCCGCCACACCTCCCACTTACATATTTCCATGTCTTAGAGGAGCAGTTGTCCATCTTGCTCCAAGAACTGTAAGCTCTTTTGGCCAATAGAGCCATAGTGAGGGTTTCAGCCCAGGAAATAGGGACTGGCTGTTAACTCCTGTTATTTCCTCTTGACGAAGAAGGACGGCGCCATTCGTCCTATTTTCCTTCTCCGCACTTTAAATGCCTTCTTGTGGAAGGACAAATTTAAGATGCTTATGCTGGCCCTTGTTCTGTCTGCCCTGGATCTAAGCAACTGATGGTTGCTTTGGACCTGCAGGACGCTTACTTTTATGTACCCCACAGCCGCTACTTGTATTTCAGGGTGAGCCAAGATCATTTTCAATTTTCTGTGCTTCCCTTTGGCCTCAACAGTGCACCTCGGGTATTCACAGAAGTGATGGTGGTTGTTGAGGCACACCTTCAGAGGTCAGGTTACGAGTTTACCCCTACTTTGATGACTGGCTATTAAAGACGACCTCTCCACAATCAGTCGTAGACCACCTCCAGATGAAGGTGAACCTCCTAACCTGATTGGGGTTCTCTAACAACGTGATAAAGTCACACTTGCCACCTTCACAGAGGCTGCCCTTCATTGGCTTCATCATGGACTCAGTAGTTTCAGGCCTTCCTTCACTTCAATGAGTCCAAGACGTTCGGGCTATTATTCCAGTCTTTCTGCCTAGGTCCGGGGTCCAAGTGAGAGTGGCTCTGAGGTTCTGGGCTTCCTGGTATCCTGCAATCTGCTGCTATGCTAGGTGGCATATGCAGAATCTGCAGTGAAATCTGAAGCCTCAGTGGGTCCAGGTTTCATAGGAGACTGTAAAAAAATGTGCATGCTGGCTCAACCGCATTTGGTCCCATGCAGACCCATCTCTCTAATCCACCCAGAGCTAACGGTGGTGACAGTTGGCGTCACTACTGGAATGGGAAGATCATCTGTGAGAGGTGGAGATTAGATGACTGGTGTCCGGCGGAGGCACCTTTCCACGTCAGCCTGTTGGAGTTGCAGGCCGATCTCCTGGCACTGAAGTCTTTTCTACCGTCTGTCAAGGGGAGGCTGGTTTAGGTTCTCACGGAGATCACCTCTATGTAGTACTGCATCTATCAGGGTGGGATTGGGTTTCTGCATTGTGCTAGGAGGTGTTCCTGAAACACATGCACACAGTCGTGGGAACGCATGCACACACATGGCCGCCATAGTCAAATTGGTTTTCTGCCATTCCAAAACGACTGCCGTGTGGATGCATGCATCATGACCTATCCGCAGGTATATATTATATTGCATCTGCATGGGCATCATGACACCCAAGCACTAAGTATTGGTAAACCCAATAGGTCAACCTTGTGGGAGCCAAACCCCAATAATTTACTGAACCACAATAATCATGACACCCCAGTTTTAACTCAGGTGGTGCAGCTCCACGATTCTTCTGTTGATCTAGTGGTAAGATATATCACCCTCAACAGCCAATCAATAATTTAATTAGCAGAGTATAATTCCAGTAGGAACTGGGACCACTCAATAACTGAGTTCTATCATGGGAGTGTTTAAAATATTTATTACAGAATTCTTAATATAAGCAATACAGAGAAATGCAGTAAATGCCATGAAAGCTCAAATACAGAGTACAGAATCTAATCCATAACTAGGCAAACAATCTCTTTCAGTTTGAAGAGCCAAACTCATAAATAGTACTGACAGCATTAATGTGCAGGAGAGAAAGTCTCAAGAAAATCAGACAGTGTCTTGAGAGGAAAATGGGAAGTCGGCCTTGAACTTCCAAATCAGAGGTTTTAAACACATTTTATGCATAAGCAATGAGCTGAATTGCAGACTCGGCATAGCATTATACTAGCTGACATTGAACAAATCAGAAGCATATACGTAATACGTAATAAATAATAACTCTTAGCACTCATTCATTTGTTAAGGTAATAGAAATCTTCTGTTTACTTCATCAGCAACTGCACTCCAGAGGTGTAGAATTCAATGTGAAACATTTTCAAACATTCATTGAAAATGCTCTTTCAAAATGATACATAAAGAATACGGTGGAAAGTACCAGTCACAATACATGCTTTATAAGGTCAATATCTCCTACATCTTTGCACTTTGTGCTCCACAGAAACTGTGAGGTGACCAGACTTGCAGCGAGTCACTGATTGGGAAGGGGGAATGAGCAGGAGCAGAAAACTAGAAACTGCATCCATTTTTATAAGATTGTGTCTCGCATATAAATTTGGCACAACTATAACATGTCATTTATCACTCTTCTAGATCAAATATTAATCTTGTTTTAAAGGCAACATCATTAATTCATCAATTACAATATGTGCTTTATAACAATTGTTAATTCATACAAATATGTCACCTAAAATGGCACATTGGAAAATGCTACAACAGCTTAAAAGCGAGACTTATTTTCCAAGCCTACAAGTCTCAGTTTTTTCTACTCCACTTCAGCATCTTTGTTCCAGCTGCAAGAGCTCTTTAGTTCACATTTATTTAATGTTGCATTATATTTTTGCAGAATATTGTGTACACTTTTCTTGTTGGTGGTCGTTGTGCTTGGCAGTTCAGAGACAGTACATATAACCGCCATGAGACATAGCTATTCCGCCTGTGTACCGCTCATGAAGGATGTGTGGGCATTCCATTAAATAACCCCATATCCACAACCTGTTGGTCATCCTGTCGTAGGAATCTTCCAACTTGTTTGAAATTTGAGGATGTGTGTGGTGTTAGAACCAATTGTACAGAAGTCCCATGTTATGTTATATGTTATAGGGGTATTTGTAAAGCTCATGGCTACTCCTGAGAGTGTCCAGGTGCTAACTTAATCCTATTTACGGAACGGTCTGGAGCAGCTACGGGTGACTCCCTTCTTATTGAAACAACCAGGTTTTTTACTTTCTTATGAAACTAAGGAGAACTTGTTCCTGTCTCAGGAGAAGCAGCAGGCTATTCCACAGCTAGGTGGCGGTCACCTGGAACGAGCGTCCCCCCAACCGAGAGCGTGCAAACTTTGGCACGACTGACAGCTTCTGAGTTGAGGATCGCAGGGATCTGATAGGAGTATATGGCTGGATCCTATTCCTAATGTAGGGGGCTCCAAGATTATGAAAGGCTTTGAAGACTAGTATCAGGGCCTTCAAACATCTCCCTTTTCGCACCGGGCGCCAGTGCAGCAACTTCAAGAGAGGCGTCATATGAGTTAAAAAGTCAACCAACAAGACGGCCCTTGCTGCTGCGTTCTGTACCACCTGCAAGCGACCAAGTAGACAGTCAGGGAGGCCGAGGTCCAGAACGTTGGCGTAGTCAAGCCTAGATGTTATCAGAGCTTGAACCAGTGTTTTCCTATGGGGAACTGAGAGGAGAGGAAGAAGGTTCATTATCATTTTCAGCAGTCCGAAACAGGTGGCAGCCACGGATTGAACTTGTGCCTTCATGGACATGTTCGCATCCATTTTTACCCCAAGATTTTTTACGATGGTAACTGTGCATGTGGGGGGCGACATGTTTTGAGGCCACCAATTTTGCCATTCCATACCGGGGCTATGGCCGAAGCAAATAATTTCAGACATATATGAATTACACAATAGTTGGTTATGCCTGAACCAGGAAAACACCTTGGACTGGCAGTTGTTGATATCATCTCCTCTCAACACCGTGTTTTTTTCATAGGTAAACAACAACTGCGTGTCATCTGCGTAAGATATGACTTTAGCCCCATGGTGCTCTGCCAAGAGTGCCAGGGGAGCCATATATAGATTAAACAAAGTTGGGCTCAGGACCGAGCCTTGTGGCACTCCAACCCTCATCGAAGGGATAGGGGCGGCGAAAAGGGGGAACCATATGGTTTGCTGGCGGCTTTCTCGAAAGGAGGCGAACCACTTGAGGACCGTGCCCCCGATACCAAAGTCCTGAAGCCTGTGCAGGAGTCGGTCGTGGGCCACGGTATCGAAAGACGCCGAAAGGTCCAGCAGTATCAGAACCGCTTTCCCACTGCGATCCAGAGTGGTTTTAATAGTGTCAGAGACTTCCAGTAACGCCGTCCCCATGCTATAATTAGATCTGAACCCAGATTGGCTGGGGTGCAGTGCGTGAGTAGTCTCAAGAAAATCAGTAAACACAGTGTTCACATACTTCTCCAAAGCCTTGGAGAAGAATGGCAGCAACGTTATTGGCCTATAGTTACTAACTATAGAGGGGTCTGCCGAAGGTTTTTTGAGAAGTGGTAAGATGCGACCGTGTTTCACTGCTTGTGCGGAAGATGTATAGCAGCTTGGACTTGGGGGTATTTGGTTTGAGAAGTCACTTGTTAAAATAGAAACTCAATCAATTGTTGTGCTGGTTTTGGGCAAATCTTACTTTTCCGTTTAGGTAGTTAATGAAACATTGACCTGGAAGCGTAAGTGTTTATTTTCCCACTGTCTTAATGGCAGAAGAAGTTGTCGAATTCTTATATAGGCATATTTGGGTACTAATTCATTGAACGTTTTTAAATGACTCTGTTGTCGATAGTATACTTTGATGTATGTCTCTTCTGTTAATAGATCATCTCCAGGGAGATTTCAACAACCAGCAAATGGATTTTCAAACATTTCCTTAGTTGGATCACAAAACAATATTAACCGATTGTCTGACTATGCCTGTACGAGAGCGTCTACATCATTTCTTCCGACGACATCCTCCTTTCAGGCACCTTCTTCACGGCATCAAATCACTATACCCAGTTTACTACAAAGGCAGCATTTGGGCAAGTAATGCAGCTTATGTAATAAATGTACATTTAAAACACTGTTTTTGGGAGCAATTTCCAAGTATTCATTTGTTCTTTATATATTCTTACTTGACTATGAATAGCATAATTTTAAAAAGTAACGCATAGTTCTCTGCAACTAAAATGATCTTATTCCTTTAATCATTGATGCTCTTATTTCCTAACACTTTCGTGTACCTAAACTGTATCTTTCACTTAGTGGGTGGGTTTGAGAGAGCTATGTAACACTATACATATCAAGCTGCGTATGTGTGGGCATTGCCTTGCTGCATGAGTGCGCATGCAATACCAAGCCGCCTTAACCGGCACTGTTGTCTATTTCTTTTTTTTTTTCACTGATAGGTATTGAAACTGCTGTTCTAACGTTCAATAATTCAGTTGCAGGGAGCCTTGTACTGCCTCTTTTTTAGGATGTTTAGGTCTGGCGAAAGTCATGACCTTTTGATTCGACTAAAATGATGTGTATAATATATTACTACTTTTCTGCCATCCCTCTTCATCCATCAATTTTCTTCTGCACACCGCAGCATATGGCGTGGGGCAATATATTGGCCTTCTTAAGCCATTTGTTAACTTCACTGTGAGTAACGACATTCTGCTCTTTCAGAAGGAGCACATCCACGCACAAAATAGTTCTCTTCAGTGCCAGGGACTGCTATGGCAATGTGTGCTTTTTGAGATCCCACAAATATTTTTACTTTCAGCAGATGTTTTTTAATTTTTTTTTTATATTGACTCGGACCCAAAAGCACCTCCCTAAAATAGTTTTACAAGAACCAAGCCAAAGTGAAACAGGCATCGACAAAGCCAAAAGGCTGCAAGTCAACATCTGACTTATCGACCTTGCTAAAGCTTTTTTTATGTTGGTGTTCTCTTTTTTCCTTTGAGCCTACATACCTGGGCTTACCTTGATTGGGCCCAGTCAAAAATCTTGAATGAAGCTTTGCTGTGATTGGCTGGTTTAGTCGTTCCAGCTTCACCAGAACAAAATACTGGACCTTTGGACCCAGTAAAACAGGAAGCTCTTTGCCTTCACTTGCACGATTTGGCGTGGACCTACTAAAGTCATAGATCTTAATTCCCATTGTTTTTGCAGCTAGGGTTAGGATAAGACAAAGCTGTGCCTGTCTACTTGCTGCTCCCTACTGAGGACCTGTCTGTAGAAAAACTTTGAAACGGCTAGCCAGAGAAAGCTTATGCCGAGTACACAGGTACAAATGGCACCGCATAGGACAGAGCTCCAGAGTTCATTCATTGCAGGTGAGCAATATAGTGGTTTTGCTAGCTTTTTGTCTTGAACACACTCTTGATTCCTCTCTGCACTCTTGATGGGGCACAGAATAAGTACCAGAAAGTGATGCCAGCACGTTGATTGGCGCGTTACATGCTCCATTGTCATCACTTCCTGGATGAGCGGAATCTCGCAGAGGCCATATGACTCTACTCTGCAGCACTGGAGAGCTATTGCTGAGGGAAAAAAAATCCAGATTCAGTCTTACATCTGGAGAACATTCCTAAGGTGAGGAACCAATTCAAAGATGTAGTATCCACCAGAAATATTGTTACTAAAGGTATGTAGCGTTTTCGTTTAACTAAACATCCAGGATGCATACTTAAGTATGCCCTTATGAAAATGGCATGTGAAATATATGCAATTAATTTTCTGTTGACGGCTTAACCTTTTGAAATTACTTCTGCTCCCAGTATCTTTACCAAGGTTGGTTGTAGTACATTTCCGCAGGTAGGAGACTCAGGTCTATATCTGGACAAAAGTCTTACCAAGGCCAATTTCCTGAACATAGTTTTCCATAAAATAGTTTTTTCAATAAATGTACAGTCGTTTTTGCTGAGTGAGTATAATTCATCCGAGTGATGTTGGATTCATTGGAGGACAAAGTCATCATTGCCGCCTCCTGTATATAAAGCAGTAGTTGTGGCAGAAAAAGTGGTTACTCAAGCCGCAGTAGAAGCATTTCTGGGCCCACCTACAATACTCCATGCTGCAACCTCCAAGATTTTACTTCGTTGAGCTCATCCCTGCAATCCACTAGTGGAGGGACCCTTGCTGTTAGATTTGCTGCAGATTACAGTTTTAATGGAGAGATGGCACACACATTTGGGTTAAAGGAGATTAGGATGACCTGACTTGCCCTCAGTGCCTTCTTTCTTTGGTGTTCAGAAAGTATGTTCTTACAGAATTACAATAACATTTGTTGACACTGTATGCTGTGGTCAATATGAAACAGACTAAGGTCTCAATATGCCAGCAGTGTTCCTATGAGAATTCCTAATCTGAAGACAAATATGTCAGAAAGCACTACCCTTTCACTCTAGATCTAACAGGAACAATGCACTGTTCCACCCTTCAACACAAGCAGTACTAACCGTACAGTAGGTTATGTGACAAATAGTAGACATGGGGAATTTGATTACAGAGAAAAAAGAGACAATGGATATCACCCTCTGCCTCGTTGCTTTGTTGTGCATTCATGTTTGCAGCTTGAAATGGATAGCTAAAGACATCCTTAATAGCGTCATGATGGTTCAGTATTTGTCACAGTAAAAATGAAATTGCTTGAAGTTATCTCTGAATAACCAACTCTGCGTTCTTGGTATGAAGCTCATTTTCCGGAAACTGAAATGTAGCAAGATGTAAGTGACCACTGAAGTGCTAGGTAACTACCTCCAACTATCCATGTATGCCCATTTAGTTGGCTAAGGTTCTGTTTTTTCTTAACATTCATTCAACAACATCCCAGGTCAGACACGGCACGCAACTCTGCCCGTCATATAGTTGTGTGCCAATTTGTTTTAAACTGTTTGTTCGAGGCATTTGAGCTGCAGAATTCACACTGTGCATAGATCCCCATCTGGTGTTGGGCTCTGATGCTTGCACCTTGTTGTTGTCTTGGAAGAAGTCTTTGTATTCACGAGATAGGTGGCGCCTCCCTTGGACGACAGTGCGCGTGGGCATCGACTTCATCCTCAGATTGGGTTCGGATGTAACTTCAGCGCTCCAGTTCGGTACCGTGTTTTCAACGCGCAAACCATCGCAAACTCGACGGTATTATTTTCGCTCATGTGCCTTTCGATGCGCTAGCTCACATACTCGATTAGTCATCGAAGCATGCCACTGGGCCTATCGACGCCTTTCGAGCCTACGGCTAATGGAAAGGACTCCATTTAAAAAATGCCCCCAGTGTGGAGCTAAATTCCCACACAGTGACCAACACAAGGTCTGCAACCTCTGTCTCTCGCCCAAGGAGAAGAATTGCCAAACCTGCGCTTCCTTCCGGTCCAAGAAGACTATCCATGATCGCCGGGCCCGACGACATGTTATAGCGTAACAGGCTGCTCCGGAGCCAGAGGACATCTTCGATGAAGGCCCGACTTTCCAGAGGCTGAGGATTCGGAGGATCTCGACATCGTATCCGAAGCAGATGACTCCGATTCCGATGACCACATCACTCCAGGTCAACGAGTGTGTACAACTGCCCCTGGCCTAACCCCACCCCAAAAACAAAAGGCTCCGGTCAAGACTTCGCCTGAAGGCCCGAGTCACGACCAAAAGAAAACTTCAGAAGCCCCGCCCCGGGCCCGGCTCCGAAGACAAAGGAAAAGCCTTCCGCCAGCTCGGGACCGAGCAAGCCGAACGCCAGTGCCCAAAAAACATTCTCGGCATCGAAACGGGGAGCACATCCTACTCCCGCGGTCTCCAAAAAGGCCTCGGCACGAGCACCTCAGCACCCAAAGAACAAAAGGCCTCGGATCCGAAGGCACCTCAAACCTTCGGATCCGAAAAAGATTTCGGACACGATACCGAGGCCGAAGGACACAAAATCCACTTCTACCGTTCCAGATCCAAAATCTAAACCACGTTCGGAACCGAAAAAAATTGGCGCCGAAGGCTATCATTGAAGAGGAAGAACTATTTCTGCCGGATCCCATAGATCCGAAACAAAAAAACTCTCCATGTGGACCCTAAGACAGGCCATATTGTCAGCATTCCACACAAGAAGAGGAAATTGGACACCTCACACATCCCTGAGGTCCCTGTGAAGAAAAGAGACTGTGCAACTTCACCTTTAAGACCCTCTTCTACTGTTCTTCCTAATAAGCCTTTCTCGCCTCCAAAGTCTCCCATACTTTCCCCATATTCACCATCACCACAGGATGATGACCTAGGCGGTGGGGGATGACACTGACATGCCACCATATCCATGGGACGACTACGATGTCCCTGCAGGTCCTCCAGATCTTCAGGATCCAGATGCATACCCGACTAGGCCATCTCCCCCAGATGACAACATTGGGTTTAGTCAGCTTATTGATAGGGCTGCCCAGTATCATGCCGTCCAAATGCATTCAGACCCCACAGAGGAAGACTTCCTAGTGGACACTTTTGCACAGTCACAAAAGACAGTACAAACACTGCCCATGCTCAAAGGTGTCATCGAGCATGCTCCAGACGTATTCAAAGACCCAGTCAGGACCAGAATTCTCAATCCTCGGATTGATAACAAATATAAACCTGCCCCTAATGATCCCACCTACATTAAAGGCCAACTCCTCTTAGATTCCCTGGTAGTGTCCAATGCTAGGAAGCGTGCTAACTCTCAAACCTCCGGTGATGCACCACCTCCAGACTAAGAGTCGAAATTACTATATGCTTCAGGCAAACGAGTTGCCTCCCAGGCAGCTAATCTCTGGAGGATAGCTAATGCACAGGCATTATGTCAGGAACGTTCCTTTCCTCAGGGCTTGTCCGATGCTAGAAGGTTCTACTTCCAGGCAGCTCCAAGTCTGCTTACCGTTATGGTTCAGACTATTAGAGTGCCCAGGGGAGGGAAGGGTGTGGGAAGGGAACAGCAGGGAAGGAGATCTGTAACGAGAGGAAAGAATACTCCTGATTAGACTACTTGATCCCCTAGAAGTATTATAACGTGACTCAATTATGTCTTACGTATTTACCGTAGTCTTCCTTACTAAACCTTGTAACCTTGTAAACGTGGGAGATCTCTCAGGAGATGCACAGCTCCAAGGTTTGCTGTGTAATGAGAGATACTTAGAATATCCTTAGAATGCAATCGTTTGTTCAAGCTGTTTTCAACTGGAGCGGGACCTGCCTCGCAACTATGTACAGGACTTTTTATAGTTCTCTCATAAATGTACGATAACATACATATATGCTACATATATGCTTGCTTGTAGGATTTGTATAGTTCTTTAAAAATAAGCAATAAAGTCTCAAAAAGCCTTAGTAGGATTTGTATAGTTCTTTTACAATGAGCAATTAAGTCTCAAAAATCCTTACTCGAGTCTCCTTTGCCAACTAAACAATGGTGTTTTCACATTAAGCTTGAGCTGAGAACAATCAGTCTCTTGGGCCTTTGATACACAAACAGGAATTGAAGAGATACGCTCTTACCCGGTTCTCAAATGAGCGTCTTCAACTCCTGACCTGCTATGGGCTCCTGTCTCTGCTACGGGACTTCTGCTCAGATATTCTGCCAAACGGGATCAGCTGGACTCCGCTTACGGAACTTCTTGCCAAACGGGATCAGCTGGGCTCCTCGGCTTCCGACGAAAGTTTTTCGCAAGTGTTCCACTCGAAGCGAAGAGAATAACGAGCATTCAGGACTGGGTGTGGCTCTCTTTGATAGCAGAGCCCCACCCAAGATGGCTGCTACATTCTGTGCCGTTTCTAGGAGGCGGGGCTAAGTGCCGCTGTCTGCATTAATGTAAAAGGACAGTTATTAAGTGCAGCATGTAAAACTAGCAAACTGATGCGCATCACTTTAAACAGGGGGAGGCAGACAAGGAAGTGGTGTGAGAGAGATGACTACAGTGCCACCAGTAACGTGCTGTGTAGATGGGGCCATGCATTTTGCCACAAATAGTTTGTGTTTTGTTACACCGCGTAAGAAGGGCACATGCGTGAGTCGCAGTACCAACGCCATGTCCAAAGGAAACAGTGTTGGCGCCCCTAGAGCCGCAGCCCATAACCATTACACATTACTTGCCAGATATGACAGGGCTCACTATGACAAACTTGAGACCCTCATGCAGCACTTGCCTGACCAATACAAGGCCAAAGCCAATGATCTGATTCAGGAAGGCAAGTTAATTACAAACGCATCCATTAAATGTGCCCTTGATGCAGCAGATACTGCATCCAGATTAATCAACACTAGTGTGTTATTAAGAAGGCATGCCTAGTTGCACATTTCTGGGTTCAAACAGGAAGTGCAAACTACTATCCTGAATCAACCGTTAAATCAGGAACAACTTTTTGGCCCGGCTGTGGACACAGCTTTAGAAAAAATGAAAAAAAGACACGGAGACTGCAAAATCCATGGGAGCATTACAGTCTCCATCTACACGAGGCTCCTTTCGGCGCTCCTTTTATAGAGGCGCATCCAAAACCATCAGTACAGACACTGCTTCTTCCTCCTACAAAAACCCTACATAAACATCCCCCAACAAAGGATATTTTAGAGGAAGGTACAGGGAAAATAACATGAGAAGAAGCCGAGCTAACAAAACTCGCACCTCCCCCACTAACAAACAGTGACTTCCCTCCATTCCCTCCAGACCATTCCACTCCGGTCGGAGGGAGACTCTCACAGTAACTACCGGTCTGGAATTCCATCACTACAGACAGGTGGGTAAGACAAATTATCCAGTATGGTTACTGCCTGGAACTTACTGCAACCTTACCTCCCAAACAATGTCCGATGTCCGCACAACATCTGACGCTCCTCAAACAGGAGGTTCTCTCACTGCTTCAAAAGCATGCAATAGAGCCAGTCCCTATAGAGCATCAAGGAACAGGGGTCTACTCCCTGTATTTCCAAATCCCCAAAAAGGATGGGACTCTCAGACCAATACTGGACCTCAGACCTCTCAATTTCTACATACAGTCAGATCATTTTCACATGATCACTCTTCAATAAGTCCTTCCACTGCTTCAAAATGGTGACATCCTTGCCACATTAGACCTCAAGGACGCCTACTTCCATATTCCCATACACCCTGCTCACAGGAAATATCTAAGGTTTACAGTGGATGGCCAACACTTTTAGTTCAAGGTTCTCCCATTCGGAGTCACCACAGCACCCATGGTATTCTTTGCGGTAGTAACAGCACACCTGTGAAGGCAGCAGATCCATGTGTTTCCATAACTGGACGACTGGCGAATAGAAGCCAAGTCATACAGCCAGTGTGTTCACCTCATTTGCCAAACGATTCAGCTACTACACGACTTGGGGTTCACAGTAAACTACACCAAGTCGCACCTTCAGCGCTCCTACCTTCATCAGTATCTAGGAGCTACAATAGACACTTCCAAAGCTCTAGTATACCCCAATCCAACCAGGATGGCCAGTATGCAAACCCTCATCACAAAATTTCAACCCCAACACTCTCTCCCAGCTCGAGTGTTTATGCAGCTCATAGGAATGATGGCCTCCTGCATTTTCATTGTGCCTCACGCAAGACTTCAGACGCGCCCTTTGCAGGAATGATTAGCACGTCAGTGGAACCAGGCTCAAGGTCAACTTACAGATCTGGTGTTGGTGGACAGCTACACACATCGCTCTCTGCAGTGGTGGAACACACAAAACCTTTCCAGAGGGCGGACGTTTCTAGAGCCAGTTCCACAGATAGTGCTAACAGAGGACGCATCACCTAAACCACACAATTCAGGGCAGGTGGACCACTCAACAAAAAGTGCTCCACATCAATCACCTAGAATTACTGTCAATATTTCTAGCGTTAAAGTCATTCCAAGCACGTCTTCTCAACAATACTGTCCTAGTCCGCACTGACAATATGATAGCAATGTATTAAACACAGAAACAAGGAGGGACACATTCTTTGCAGCTGTCTCGTCTAGCGCAAAGCATATGGAGATGGGCCATTCCACAGAACATATATCTTCTGGCAGAACATCTTCCAGGAGTGATCAATCAGATTGCAGATCTGTAAAGTCATTAGACTCCACAGATACACGAATGGGAACTTCATCCACAAGTTCTTCAGCCCTTTTTCCAGATGTGGGGCCACCCAGACATAGATCTGTTCACCACACACTAAAACGCAAAATGCCCAACCTTCGCTGCCAGATTCCCACACCCATTGTCCAAGGGCAATGCGATATGGATAAACTGGTCAGGCAGATTTGCGTATGCTTTTCCGCCACTTCCGCTCATTCCACTAGTAGTACGCAAGCTCGAACAACAGTCTCAAGATGATCCTAGTTGCTCCCACATGGGCACGGCAACCATGGTTCACAACACTCCTTGAACTCTCAGTAGTTCCGCACCAAAAGCTACGTCTCTCCCCAACCCTGCTCACGCAGTACCATGGAGAGATAAGGCACCCAGATCCAGCACAACTGAATCTAGCAATCTGGCTCCTGAAGTCTTAGAGTTTGGTTACCTCAACCTCCCACCTGACTGTATGAACATTATTAAAGAAGCCAGACGCCCCACTACTAGAGCTTGCTATGCAGCTAAATGGAAAAGATTTGTCATTTACTGCAATAACAACAAAATTGACCCGCTAGATGCTTCAATTCAGACATCATTTGTTATTTGCTGCAGCTACAAAGATGCAATCTAGCATACTCATCTATAAGATTACATCTGGCTGCCCTTGCCGCCTACCTACAAAACAGACATTTGTCATTGTTCAGAGTACCTGCTATCAAAGCCTTTATGGACGGCCTTAAAAGAATAATTCCTCCTACACTGCCACCCTCTCCAGAGTGGAATCTAAACATTGTCTTTACTAGACTCATGGGTCCCCCATTTGAACCTCTACACAAATGTGAACTGCAGTTCCTTACATGGAAAGTAGCTTTCCTTGTCGCAATCACCTCTGTCAGGAGAGTGAGTGAGATCCAGGATTTAATCATACAAGAACCATTCTTACAAATACATCGCAACAAGGTGGTTCTTAGGACAAATCCAAAATTCCTTCCCAAAGTAATCTCTGCTTTTCTCCTTAATCAATCTGTAGAGTTACCAGTGTTTTTCCATAACCCAGATTCCGTAACAGAGAGAGCTCTTCACATACTTGATGTCAAAAGCGCGATACTTCATTACATTGATAGAACTAAACCTTTCTGGAAAACAAGCCAATTGTTTTGTAGCTTTCTATCCCCCTCATAAGGGCAATCCCATCTCCAAAGCCGGAATTGCCAGGTGGATAGTTAAATGCATTCAAATATGCTACCAGAAAGCTAAACGCACATTGAGAATTACCTCTAGAGTGCACTCAACACGCAAACTAGGGGCTTCCATGGCATTCTTAGGGAACATTGCCCTAGAAGACATTTGTAAGGCAGCAACATGGTCTACCACACACCCCTTCACCAAGCACTATTGTGTAGATCTGCAGGCGAAACAATAAGCTTCAGTAGGCCAGGCTGCTCTTAAGACACTTTTTCAAACCACTGCAATGGATACAGGTGACCACCGCTAGGGGAGACACTGCTTTACAGTCTATGCACAGTGGGAATTTTGCAGCTCATATGCCTCGAACAGAAAATGCTACTTACCTGTATGCATCAGCTCTTGGCATGTAGAGCTGCAGAATCACACATGCTCACCCACCTCCCCGGAACCTGTATCTGTTCCAGTGTTATCTTACTTAGATACATTACACATGGAAATATTTTCTGTTTCTTACAAACTCCATCATTTCCCTTCATGGCGAAAAACAATCTGAGGATGGAGTCGATGCCCATGCGCACTGTTGTCCAAGGGAGGAGTCCCCTATCTCGTGACTACAAATACTTCTTCCAAGACAACAAGGTGCAAGCATCCGAGCCCAACACCAGATGGCAATCTATGCACAGTGTGAGATTCTGCAGCTCTACATGCCAAGAACAGATGCATACTGGTAAGTAGCATTTTCCTTACTCTGCACTGCAACGCTCTCACCCTATTTTAAATGACGTGCAGTCCCTGTTCCGCCACGTCTTGTGCCGATTGAGCGGAGGGACATGCACCAGCAATCTCTCTTATATCGGAAGCACCCTAAACCTCCGGTCAGCGTTCCAGGCACCGCTACCTCCTTTTCCCGCTCACTTCCTTTTAGTTAAAAGGAGGGCTCCAGAGCGGACGCGCAGCCTCTACAGTAACCTTATCCCAGGTCAGATGCGGCACGCAACTCTGCCCGTCATTTAGTTGTGTGGCAGTTTGTTTTAAACTGTTTTTACTCTGCACCGCGACTCTCTCACCTTATTTTAAACGACGTGCAGTCCCCGTTCCGCCATGGCTTGTGCCAATTGAACTAAGGGACGTGCACTAGCTATCTCTCATAAACCTCCGGTCAGCGTTCCGGGCACCGCTGCCTCCTTTTCCCGCTCACTTCCTTTTAGTTAAAAGGAGGACTCCAGAGCGGACGCGCAGCCTCTACAGTAACCTTATCCCAGGTCAGATGCGGCACGCAACTCTGCCCGTCATTTAGTTGTGTGGCAGTTTGTTTTAAACTGTTTTTACTCTGCACCGCGACTCTCTCACCTTATTTTAAACGACGTGCAGTCCCCGTTCCGCCATGGCTTGTGCCAATTGAACTAAGGGACGTGCACTAGCTATCTCTCATAAACCTCCGGTCAGCGTTCCGGGCACCGCTGCCTCCTTTTCCCGCTCACTTCCTTTTAGTTAAAAGGAGGACTCCAGAGCACACTCACAGCCTCTACAGTAACCTTATTCCAGTTCAGTCGCGGCACGCAACTCTGCCCGTCATTTAGTTGTGTACAAATTTGTTTTAAACTGTTTTTACTCTACACTGCGACTCTCTCACCTTATTTTAAACGACGTGCAGTCCCCGTTCCGCCACGGCTTGTGCCAATTGAGCGAAGGGACGTGCACCAGCAATCTCTCATACCGAAGCACCCTAAACCTCCAGTCAGCGTTCCAGGCACCGCTGCCTCCTTTTCCCGCTGTTAGAAGGTGGTTCTGACACTCTGAGCCGCCCGGATTTTTCACTTTTTGAGCACCGATTTGTTGAACTTTTATTGTGGTCGAGCCTCATAAGTTGGGACTCAGCCACGGTGAAATCATGATGGAAGAGACTGCATGTGGATTTTACTGGTGTCCCCCTAGCGTGACTAGGCCGCTGCACAGCAGCTGGAGTAAGGGGCACCGGGCTGGTTACATGCAGACACGTGTTCGCACACGTGTACGGACTGCGCATGGGAGATTCCTGACGTGCGCAGCCCAGGAGCAGCTACAAAGTGAATGGTGTGGCAGGACTTATGCAGAATTGGGGGGGTGACGTGGAATATGCTTTATACAGTGGGAAGAAACAGGCCAGGGAAAGTCAGTGTGTTTTACTGTTTTCACTTCATTATTATCCTATGGGTGTGTGGAGCCCATGGGCTAGTTTCACTTTCCTAAGGCCTACAAGTTCCAGACACGCACTAAAGTCCACTGTAACTGGTGTGAGAAGAAATATTCCGCAGAGTCCAAAGTCATATTTGTACTGCTTTTGGGTCATCCAGAAATGTCATTTTTCTCTGAGTCAGCCCATAACGAGGGCCTGGCTGGGGGCTGACCCCAACAGACTGGATTAATGACCTTGCTTCCAAGAGGGAAGGCCTCCTCCCCAAAGAAGAGAAGATGGGTGGAGCTACAGGCTAATCCATCCGCAGCTGTCACCTGGTGCCAGGCACCCAGCTGCACAAGGGACAAGGCAGCACGGGGGAAGGGGCTTTCAGAGACCATGTAGCAGGAGACCCCTGGATGATGCCATTTTGAACAAATCCAGAGGCCGGGGGAGTAGGAGCAGAGAAGTGAGGTGTCTCTGTGTGATAGGGCAAACAGAGACTTCCTGCCAGCCCCCTCCCCAATTCTGTAAAAGAACTTGCACAGGAAGCGGAGCTCTCTCTGGGGTGTGGTCTGCTGAGGCAGAGGGTGCTGGAGCCTGGCAAAATGGGCAGTTGGAAGGAGGAACCCCCTGACAGTCCCAGGATCCTGAATAATGTAAATGTAAATGTACAGATATTTATATAGCGCAAATCACCAACCGGTCTCTAAGCGCTTGCTTAGGGAACCCGTCCTGGTATTCCCCTGTGAGATAACCCAGCAGGGCATCCACAAGGTGAAAGCCAGGCATCCCGCCGCGAGGGGCCATTGTGGAGATTAAGCAAGCTATTGCCCAGAGTCGCAGAGTGTGAACCCATGAACCGAGTATACACTGGAGCGAGAATTATCTAGTCCATGGACAATTTTTTTTATGGACTCAAGACCCAGCCGAGCCGGGAATTGAACCCTGGTCCCGGGCTGACCTCTGCTTCCAGGTCTGCCTACTCTAACCAGTGAGCCACACTTCTCCACACCAAGTGTAATAACGCCAGGAGAGGAGTCTAGGACCAGTGAGCAGACGCCTGGGCCTCTGCGCAAGGAGAAGAGAGGCCCAGGAGGAGAGCCAGGTGAAAGGCTTGCGCAGGGAGCCAGTGAAGACCGCTCCCTGCTGAATGCACCCTCCTTGAGACCAGGAGGACGAAGGAAAGTGCTCCCAGTGGCTGGGGTGCGCAAGAAGAGGCCAGAATCGCGAAGATCGGACCCCTGGGGGCTAAGATATGCCCCCCAGAAGGTAGGCGACCGTTGACCTCTGGCACACCAACGACAAAGCACGTGGGGCTCCACCGCCAGTCTTGGATATGCCCCCGGGGTGGGTCAGGTCCCGGGGACTGTCCCCACGCAAAGTAAAGATGGGGAGTGCCGTCACGCCCCCCGTGAAAGTGGCCTTTTGGGGGCCCAGGATCCCAACACCGGGCCCGAAGCAAAGCCGGTGAGCGCCATCGCGCTCCCCGTGAGTGATGCCAAAGGGGCGGTGCCAGAAACCCACCCTGGCCCCACGAAGCCACGGGAGGAGGGGGAGCGCTGTCGCGCTCCCCATGAAGGTAGAGGAGGCGCCCGGGATCCCAACTTTGGGCCCCGATGATAGCGTCAGAAAGGAGCCCCCCCCTCTCCCTTATGCGAGAAGTCAAGGCCGGAGAGTGACGTTGCGCTCCCCGTGAAGTGTTCCAGGGGCCCGGGACCCCATCTCCGGGCCCCAAAGCAAGGAAGTATTAGTCAGGGAGTGCTGTTGCGCTCCCAGTGAAGTATGAACCTGGGGGCCCAAGACCCCATCCCCGGGACCAGAACTGCATTGCCGGCTCCCACGGCAGGACGCGAGGGTGCTGGCCGGGCAGGGAGCCGGCGGGGGCAGCCGGGGGTGGGCTCCCTGGGCTGCCCTCCAACCAAAGAGGCAGGCGGGGTCCCGTGTGGGACCGGGACCCTGAACCCAAAGGCAGAGCACCTCGGGGCCCAGGTGTAACCTGGCCCCCGAAAATCGGAGAGAAACGGCCGGGGGTGGGCAGTGGGAGATGCTCTGTCAGGGTTATGTGTCACCAGGGCAGGTGTGCCTATTTTAAATGCTTGTTGAGGTAATGGGGTGAGTCACAACTGGGATGGTGCCAGTGCGCAGGGCCCTCGCTCCAAGTTATGTTTAACCGACTAAATTAGGGGGCAAGATGATGTGCATACATGGGAGTGGTGGTACTTGACCCCCCCTCCCCTGCGGGAGGGTGGAGATGTTATGCAATGTCACAAAGTAATTCCAACAGCTTATGTATATTTGTAAATTGGTGCATAGTATTGAGTAGTGTGTGTGTTTAATAAATTTACTCTTACTTTTATAAAGCAAAGTATAGACTGGACAATCGATTATTGAGTGTTATTCCTGCGCACCTATAATGGCGATTACTAGCCCACACCACCTCCCTTGAGAGAGCCTCAGACTGCTCTGCAACGCTACCCTCTGAGAGTCAGGCGCTACAATTGGGTGTTTGGTTTCCAGTGAAGGACAAATGTAGTCATGTTATTTGTGCAGGCCTCACAGATACTACCTCGTTTTCCAACATCCGCTCATTTCCTTTTAGTTAAAAGGTGGGCTCCAGAGCAGACGCGTGCAGCGGCGCGCCAAAGGCAAGCCCATCTGTGCCCGTCTGCACCTGGTCGCCGCCGGACACCCTGGCTGTTTTCCTATCTCGCCTGCCTGTCCCTTCCCTCTTCCACACAGTTAACCTTTATAATCTTCCTTTATACATGGCTATTATACACTATAGTAGACGGGAGCTTCATATGATCAACAGATCCACCTCCTTGGTGAATTCCATAACCTCTCCCTGGGTGGCTGAGATCACCGTAGGATGTTCACCCACTCCGCCCAGGGACCGGCCCCTTCCCAAACCTTGCCCAACCATCCCCCCCCAATGATCTCCCGCTTGTCCCCTGTAATCACCTAACAGCGATTTACTGTAATGCCCGATCTATCCCCAGACACGCCCTTGAAATATGGGCTTTGTTAGTCTCTGAGAAACCTGACATCTTGTTTGTCACAGAGACATGGCTCCGCGAGTCCTCCCTCCCTGACATTGCCACCGCCTTCCCAACTGATTACCAACTGACTCGACTGGACAGACACAGTAAGAGAGGTGGTGGATTAGCCATAGGTTTTTAGAGCCATTGCTAAATTCAGCATAATCAAAACCCTCCTCTCGGATTGGGGAGAACTCTGCATCTTCAAACTTAACTGTTTTTAATAAAGGATCCTGGAGAGGTGCCTTACTCTATCGCCCTCCGGGTAATAAACCACACTTTTCCAGTAACTTGATAGAGTCCATTGCACCCCATGTCCTGGCTACTGACAACTTTCTCTTATTAGGTGATTTTAACCACCATGCTGAACTCACTCACGATACCTATACCAACACTCTTATTTCAAGCCTAAGTACATTGGGTCTTAACCAGATGATAGTGTTATGTTATGTTAGTAGGAGCTTATAGAGCGCACGGTCACCAGATAGGTTTCATGTCGCTGATTGTTTAATGTGTTGCAGCGGGGAAAGCTAAGCGTAGGTTTGCGTATACAGCCAGGTCTTGAGAGCCTTTCTAAAGCCCATCAAGTTATCCTGTATCCTGATGTCCAATGGTAAAGAGTTCCAGAGACTTGGTGCAAGTAGGAGAACCTGCACCCTCCTTGGCATTTGAGCTTGAAGACTGGGATAGTTAGAAGTCTGAGATGGGCAGATCGTAGATTACGGCATGGGACATGTTTGACAATCAGGTGACTGATGAATTTGGGGCTCCTGCAGTACAAGGCCTTGAAGATCAAACATCCGGTCTTGAAAGCTGCACGCTGGGCGATGGGTAGCCAGTGCAGTTTGGCTAACAGGGGGGTGGCAGAAAGCCATTTAGGTTGTAAGAATATCAGTCTCGCTGCCTGGTTCTGTACTATTTGTAGACGCTTGAGTAGATGCACAGGCAGACCGAGATAGATGGAGTTGGAAAAATCGAGATGCGACAGTACGAGGGAAATCACTGCCTGAATGAGGGCCTAGTGAGTCAACAAGTGGCCAATTTACCTTATTTTCCACAGTTGGAAGACGCATGAGGAGACTACCGACCCCACCTGTCCCCTGAGAGAGAAGTCGGAGTTTAGGGTGACTGCCAGGCTTTTCACTGAGGAAGATGGAGTGGGGGGTGGTCCGAGATCATTAGGTCAGAAGTGTGGGCCCCACTCGATCTCGCTCTTTCCCGGCAAGACTAATTTTGTCTTGCCGGGATTGAGTTTAAGATGGTTAAGGTTCATCCATTGCTGGATGTGAAGCATGGTGGCTTGAAATTCTGGAGCAGAGTCCGGGGAGTCCAATGTGAAGACGAGTTGAAGATCGTCCGCATAATTTAAGGTGGTTATCTTCCTGCTTTTTAAGGAGTTAATCAAGGGCTTTAGGTAAAGATTGAATAGGAGGGGGAGAGGTACGAGCCCTGGGGGACACCGCAAGCGGTGGCGGTCTAGGAGCAGTAAAAGGGCCAAGACGGACTGCTTGAGTTCTGCCGTCGAGGAAGGACTTGATCCAACTGTATGCAGAGCCCTGTATGCCAGCCTGCTCGACACGGTCCAACAAGATGTTATGGTCGACCGTGTCGTACGCGGCCGACAGATCCAGAAGTACAAGGGCTTGAGGGACTCCCTTGTCTACGTTTGCTCTCAGTGTGTCCAGTACTGCGAGGATAACCGACTCAGTAGAATGGGCGGGTCGAAAACCAGCTTGATTAGGTTCAAGGTGTTCAGACTGTTCTACAAAGTTAGAGAGGGACTTAGCAACGTGGGCCTCGAGAATCTTGGCTAGATAGGGAAGAAGGGAGATGGGGCGGTAGTTTGAAGGATTCAGTGGGTCAGCCCCTGTTTTTTTTAATAAAGGGACCACTATTGCGTTCTTGAAGGCGATGGGGACCTCACCTTGAAGAAGCGATTCGTTAAGAAAGGGAAGCACGCTGTGAGGAAAGGTGGACAAGGCGTCCTTTAGAATATATGGAGGGCAGCAATCATTAGGGGAACCAGATTTGACCCGAGCCAGCAATTCTGAGAGAGTCTGGGGACAGATGGCGGGGAAATGGTCCATGGTAATAGGTTTGGTTGGCAAGGTGATCAGGTCAACCATACCTGGAGAAGCAGGGATGCTGGCTTTGATAATGGAGATTTTATCCAGAAAGTAGGTATTCAGGGAGTTACACAGATCTTGAGTGGGTGTCTGATTGGGGTGGGTTCTTTCGGTATTGTAGAGGTCATTGACTATGGTGAAGATTTCTTTAGATTTGTTATGGGCGTTAAGTATTCTGTCCGAGAAGTAGGTCGCTTTGGCTTCCCGTATTGCTCTTTTATATTCCTTACTAGCTAGAGAGAACAGTAATTTGTCCTCCGTGGAGTACTTTAGCCTCCATTTTCTTTCTTTCTGACGGAGCTCGAGTTTTTGTTTTTTCAGCTCGGTAGAGAACCATTTATGAGCCTCTGTGTGTCGAGTGCGTGTGAATTTAGTCAGTGGGGCATGTGTACTGCAAGCCTTTAATAGCCATTCTCGTCCATGGTGTTAACGTCTGGGTTAAAGGTGGATATAGACCTAGCTAAGGTGTCTATGAATCCTAATTTGTCAATGGACCTCCATTTCCTAGTTATGCCTCCGCCTGTTAAAGGAGTCTTGATCTTAGAATTGGTGGTGATTGCAAAGTTGATTAAATGGTGGTCAGACCATATGCAAGGTGAGATAGTAGGTGTAGATATTATAAGGTTTGAGGATCAAATTTGGTCCAAGGTATGTCCTTTTGTATGGGTAGAATATGTGTTGAGAGAGGTTTAGGTTGGAAAGTAGTTCCGATAATTCTGCAGCATGCGGTCCACCCATGGCAAGGTTGAACCAGTAGTTCAGGTCACCTATAAGCATGACCCTTGAGTAATTAGTGACAAGGTTGGCCATTTGTTCGCTTAAGGAGAGCGGAAAGGCGGCATCGCCTGAGGCGGGCAGTAGATTAGCACGAAGATGACAGAGCCATTCCTGGCGTCTAACTTGATGACTTAGTTCTCCACCTCAGGGAGGCTCAGAGGAGTAAGGGCGGTAAACTCATGGTCTTTGTGAATGATAGCGGCTACTCCGCTACATAGTGGGTCCTACACATTCAGCAGTCCATACACTTGACCTCTTATTTACTAATTCACCCTATATTGAGGTTTAGCCCCCAAGTCCAGTTCTCTGGTCTGACCACTATATATTAAAATGTCATATTCTGGCAACTTTGACCGTAGAAAACTCATATAGAGAACCCACACTGAGCAGATCATGGGACAATGTTAATTTGGCCCCCTTCTCTCTCCATTTTTCTACCCCTCCCATAGCCGATACCGACAACACCAATGTAGTAGCTGAGTTATTCGAGGCAGCAATCAGTCGGACTCTAGATAGAATATCTCCCTGGTTTACCGTCGTCCTAAAATCTGACAAATTAGCCACCAGGATGGAAGAACGCAGGTGGAGACACTCGAAAACCACTGCTGACATACAGCTCTACAAATCTACTCACAGGCGCTATCTCGCCTAGAATTTACTAGCCCAAGCTCCTGTCAGCCAGCGCAGCTGATATCGCAAGACTGGGTGGATACTCTGTCCGTCTTTTTTGTGCACAAAATCAATAACATCCACAGTCTCTTTTCCCCCTCAAGCAACAATAAACAATATCAGGGGCCGGACAGCAATAACCCTTTGATTTCCACCTCCCTCAACAAATTCACACATTTGACCCATGAGGATGTCAGAATCGCTCTCGGTAAGGTCAAATCAGGATCTCCCACTGACCCAGCTTCAGCGCACATTTTGTCCAAAATCGAGCCTGCCCTTCTCCCTGGTCTAACCAAACTCCTCAACCTATCTTTACTGCACTCAATCGTTCCAACTAGATGGAAAGAGGCCATGGTTAGACCCATACTAAAGAAGCCCACTGTAGATCCTGACCAGCCTAATAACTATCGTCCCAACTTCCTTCTCCCTCTCTTTAGGAAGGTCCTAGAATCATTAGTCAATAATCGACTGACCACCTACATTGAGAGTAATCATCTGCTGGACCCTTCGCAATCAGGGTTTCGGGCTTCACACAGCACTGAAACAGCCCTGCTGGAAATAGTAGATAACATCAGACTCTCTCTTGATGCCAGACAATCCGCCATCTTGGTCCTTCTTGACCTGTCGGCTGCCTTCGACACCATCTCCCACAGCACTCTTTTGAACCGTCTGTGGGAGATGGGTGTCACGGGCCCCGCTCTGAACTGGCTCAGGAGTTATTTGACAGATCGTACTTCCAAAGTTCGGTTGGGCTCATTTACCTCCAGCATCCAACTTTTAGAAAAGTGTCACCCAGGGCTTAATCATGAGCCCCACACTCTTCAACTTGTATGTGGCCCCGTTAGCCAGTGTGATAAAAACCCACGGCTGTGATACAGTATTGTACGCCGACAATACACAGTTACTAATCACACTCTGTCCTGACCCCACCGACACTAAACTCCGGTTGAGGCAGTGTATGTTGGACATACAGCACTGGATGCTAAGCAACCACCTGCAACTTAACGCTAGCAAAACCGAAATTATTGTCTTCGGTAAAGCACAAACTCTGTGGTCAAGTGATTTGTGGCCTCCTAATCTAGGCATTTGTCCCTCCGCCAAATCCGCAGTTCGTAATTTAGGAGTACAGATTGATAATCAGCTCTCCATGTTTAACCACGTCAATCATGTCTCCAGCATCTGTGACAGACTAATGCGCAGCCTTCGTAAGGTTTTTAAGTGGGTCCCTCTGTCATCTTGCATGCCACTGGTGCAAGGACTAATCATAAACAGGCTAGATTATGGCAATGCCCTTCTGGCCTCCATTAACGAAGAGCGCCTAACAAAACTCCAGGTCCTTCAGAATACGGCAGCGAGGCCGGTATTAAATTTGCCACCCCGATCTTCCTCTGCTCACAGTTTGAGAGCTCTGCACTGGCTCCCACTCAGAAAACATACAATTTTAAAAATCAACTGTAGTTCATAAAACACTTAATGTGCATGGTCCTCACTACCTTGCTAATAAACTAAAAAGACATCTCCCTTCCAGAACTCTCCGATCCACTACCTTCCCAAGATTCGTACCGCCAGGAATGGCGAGAGATTCTTCTTGTGTCTTGCTCCAACATTGTGGAACGCTCTCCCTCTTCATCTTCGAACTGAGACAGACCACAGAAAGTTTCGCAAGTCTCTCAAAACCTGAATGTTTTGAGACTTTCTCGTTCTCAGTCAGGCTCTCTTCCCTTGCCCTTCTGGTTTCTTGTTGCAGGCTAGTGCTTTGAGACCTTTGGGTTATATATGCGCTCAATAAATATTTACACATTAACAGTTGGTCATTCCTAATCTAACCGAACATTGTATAATCTAATAAATACAATTTATACCTTGGAATTATACATATAGTGTATAGATATCACAACTAGTAATAATTGATGTAAGAATTCCTTCACTAGATAATTCAAAAGGAAAGTAATAGTTCCCAAAGGCTTTGACTTTTAAAGTCTAAGCTCAAAAACCGTTTGTTTTCCCCACTTGCCTTGATTTCCAGAATACCCATCTGAAACAAGAATGTCTTTCAACAAACTCTTTAAGATGAAGATTGTTCCACAGGCACAAGACCCATGAAGCAGGCAGCTTGACTGCAGCAACGTAGGACTATGATTGTCTACCAAGGGCTCTGTGACACAGGAGGCATGTTATACTCAATCACCCAGGATGCCTACTGCAATCTTCAAACATTGTGAGAGTTTAAGGTTTGCTGAGAACTCTAGGTTCATAGTCAGGCGTCATTGTGCGGTGCATATTACACACATGCAAAGTTGTATACCAGGCTGCATAGACACGCCGTGCCCACTGCCAGCCTTTTTAACCCCTTGAGTGCCCATGACGAGATGGTCTCGTCATGGGCCGCGGTTGCGCTGTGCCCATGACGAGACTATCTCGTCATGAGCCCCGCCCGCTAATGAAACGCCCGACACAGGGCGTGGAAAGGGCGGGGCCCTCAAGGAGTTAACACTCAGATAAACTTGGCACAGCCGGGGCTGGGATTTGAATATGTCACCTTTGTGCCTACTGATGCACCATTGGTAAGCCCTTTCTCTAGATCAGCTTCCTGACAAAATAAAATATGTTTACATATAACGTTTGACATCAGCAAATAAGCTTGAACACCAAAAATATCTCCAGAACACGCTGTCTTCTTTTTCCTTTGACCAAGTTTCAGTGCCCCCCAATTCAATACCTCAACATTCTGTTTTTCAAAAACGATTTCACAGAATCAAAGCAATCGAATGATCGTTCAGAATCTGAGAAGACAAAATTATTTGTGGATTATCTATCAATATATTCTCATGTTCACTCTGTTAAAATAGTGCATCACCTTTACTGTTATTAGATCATGAATGGTGATTTATTATAAAATTATAATCCCAGAAAAACAAGGTTCATTGAGGATGTAAAAGGGTCAGTGCTATAGCTGCTTTTAGAAATAATTTGTTTTGAGTATGGACTTCTGTGCTGTGTTTTGCCCCCAGTAGTGTCTCCACTCTCCAAAAGAACATTTAATGGGTAAATGTTCCTTATCTGTCATAGTATTGTTAATTCCTACTGTTATTTTTTTTCTTCAAAAAAATTATCTTCTGATGGATACTTCTGCCTGTTGATTCATCGCCTTTTGTATATCCTTGGTGTAAGACTGGATCCAGGCATTTCTCATATCTCTTCTACACAGGCAGGTGGAGCAGGCTCAATCCTGGAGCTGGAAGTGGCACAGGTGTTAGGTCACTGGAGCAATACAGTGCCAGCCTGGCGCACCAACGTCAGTTACTTTTTTCCACACCCTTTGACTCTGATCCAGAGCTGCTGTCCTTGATGCTTATACCAAAAAAATCCAGGTTCAACTCCAGTCTCTCTTGTAATGAACAAATGTTAATTTCTGACCATGAGGTTTGCCTGTGGGTCCTGGGGCCGAGGAACGACTCAAAGTTGTGTGACAGAAAACGCTTCTTGTACCAAGGCTATCAATTAGCACAAAGCCAGTCTTTATATAGCCTGCAGCAAGCGCTGAGCTCGACGCCCTTCACAGTCAAGGTCGTCCTCAAACTTGTGTTTCTCGCTGTCTTCCAAATCCTCAAAGGAGAAAAAGAGGAGGAAATGGGACAATGACACCCCTTGGTCTCTCGAGGTTGGTCACCTCAACTTACTCTAGAGCTTGTGGGCATTTCTCCAGCAGAAGAGGGTGTGTATGTCTATAGTTCATCAGTTTGTATCCTTGAATTTTCAACTGTTAGAGTCCTCTTGTATTTCAGAGCAAAACATGTGATTGTGATCGCGACTTTGGGATTAAATTAGAGTGCCCTAAAGAAGTCCAACAGTCCTTGGGACAAAGCACATTGGGTGTGTCTAAGTTCTGCTCGTATTTGTCGAGATGAGAATAAAGAATTCAATTTTGACCATACTTAAATGAGCATTTTTCCATTTCGAGATTTGACTAATTAGTCTGTTCCACTTACTAAAAAAAGAAATTGTGATATTGCTCTGAAAAGTTTGAACGTTGTGGTATTATTTATGGAGGGCTTCTCCCATTGTTCTTGAATATTCATTTGAGATTTGCATTTTTTTTAGAAAGGTCAACCCAGGGAGTGGAGCACTTGTGCTTTAGACTGACTTGGTATGGTGACATGCACCGCAACCATTCCAAACTAATTAGGTTCCATTTGAAACTCTTCACGGTTGCTTTTGCTAATTATTGGATTTGGCCCTCTCTGAGTCACCCTCAAATGTAGTGCTTTCACCCATCTTATTTTCTCAACCCGTTTTTGTTGAAAATTAGGACTGTGTACACTGCTAACCAGTGCTAAAGTGCTTACACCCAATTGGCACATTTAATTTATTTATAAGTCCCTAGTAAAGTGGTACTTTATGTACATATGATCTATAACTTAAATGCTACTAGTTGACCTGCAACACTTATTGTGCCAACCACTTAAGTAGCCTTTTAAAACAGGCCTGCCATTGCAACCTGTTTGCAGTTTTAAAATTCCAATTTGACCTGTTAAAATAAACCTATTGCTAGGCCTAAATCTCCTTTTCTATTCAATATAGGTCCCCCTTATGGTATGCCCTAACAACACATAGGGTTGGGTGCAGTGTATTTAATAAGCTGGACATGTATTTTTCAGTTTTACATATCCTGGTAGTGAAAAACTCCCAAATTAGTTTTCATTACTGTGAGTCCTACCTCTCCCTTAGGATAACATTGGGTTACCTTATAACATTTAATAAGTGCATGTTTTGTTTAGGAATAGGTAGAAATATCATGTTCATTCAAATGAATTTTAATTTAAACTCTCTTTCTTAGCACAGTTAAATACTACTTCTATAAAGTTAGCTTTTCCTTATCCTAACCAATTGGTGCCAGAAGCCTGTAATCTAGGTCACATGACTCGGTAAAGTTTGCAGTTGGCCTTTGTAGGTCATTCTCAGACAGTGACACAGAGGGGGTGTTGGCAGGATGGGCCATTTTGACCAGGATGGGAGCGGCGGAGATAACAGATGCCAACTTCAATTTCAGAATACCTGCCTCAACACACTGACAGACCTCATACTAGCCATTTTATCACCTCAGACATTCTGGGCCAGGCCAGGGAGGAAAGAAATTCCAGCACTATATTTAGGGGGGAGACTCTAGAAGTTTCTTCCACTTCAAAACTGGCACTGGTATAAAAATAGAACCCTCAGACGCACTCTTCAGTACACTCCTGGACCTTTTGATATTACGGATGAAAGACTTCCCTGCTGCCAGACGACTGCCCTCCTGCTTGAGGCCTGCCTGCTCTCTGAGAAGGAAAGCTTCAACTAAGTTAGAGTGATTCCAAGGGTCAGGTGGCAACCTGTTCTGGGCAACAGGGACAAAACAAGCACCAGATGATTCCCTAAAACTGTGCAGCTGAACTGAATCTGCCTGAGCTCATGATCCCCAAGAGATGCCTCCCCAGGTCCTGGACCCTTGGTTGGCATCATTTGAGCTCCACCTGTGAAAAGAAGAAATCCTAAAGTTCTGGGGTCTTTGCGACATCAAGTTGTGGGGTCTTTGCGACATCAAACAGGTCCGTTTGGGGAAGCAGTCCTGCTGAGCTGCGGCGCAAAGTCCCGTGCTCATTGAAATTTCCGAGCGTCTTGCGGAGCCTGAGAGACGCGCTGGATCTGAAAAACACGTCAAGATCAGGCGATTGTTGTGGAGAGATGAGTGCATGGGGACTGTTCGCTTGCTGTCAGTGTGACTCCCCTTGCTGACTTTGCCGCCTGCCGCTGTCTGGTGTGGTGAAGGAGAGACTGGCATATGGGTACAGATCTACCCACCTTCCTGCCAGAGCTCGCTTGATTGCCCTGAGCTCAGTTTGTTTATTACTGGATGGACGCCCATTTTGTTGCTTTTATCAGTCTCAGGTGAGGTATGGTATCCATTTTGGCCCCCTCCCTCGAGAGCTGAAGCAGAGCGCCCCCTTCCTTGATCACTTGGTAGGCCTTCCATGGAATGAGAAATGGGACTGATCCATTCCCAGCATTTGTCGGCCATCTTGGAGTGGGTTCTTCCTCTTGTATCCCACTCAGGAGCTGGCTTAGCCTGCCCTATCAGCGCAGAGTGGAGATGGCTATTTCCTCTAAGGGCTTATATGAAACGGCCTGCCTGTACTACCTACCTGCTGAAGATGTAAACTCCTGGATTCCCTTCTACCCACTAAGGTCCAGGATAATGTCCAATGTCTTTTCTAGGACAGTCTGGCCTCCCTTATTGGCCTACCCTAAGGTACCTGAGTGTAGGTCTCTATTGCGTAGCGAATAAGTGGGATGCAATTGTACACCAGCTTCCTATCTTTCAGCCCTGGTTAGCTGCTCCCATAGGTGTTAGTACACCTTGGATTGGTGCACACAGCTGCCCAGTCGATTTGCTTATCTAGACTACCTTGGTTTGGAGACATGGCGGGTGTGGTTATGGTGCAGAGACCTAAGAATCACATCTCTCCCAACCTAGAGCTGGCTGGCCAGAACGCGTTCAGAATCCTATATCCCCCAAACCTCTCACAAAATGCTGCAAACATTTTTAAACATAGACTACTCAAAACCCATCCAGAAACCCTGATCTCAGACCCCTTATTCTCCATTAGTAAAAGTGCTACCATAAATGATCTCATCCTATACACTAAACGGCATGCTCAATGGCAGAAGGCCTTTTACTCTATCCTCAAGATCTCCACATCCCATAAAACGCCTCATGGTCTTAGATTGTTAGTTGCGCCCTCCTCAGCCTTTAGAGCTGAAGCCACCATCTCTCTTTACAAAAATGGAACCATCCTTATCCAAGCTTCTGACCGCAATCTTTTTTTGTTTGACAACTTTTCCCCACCCTCTTGTAGACAGTCTCCAATCTCAATGCCTCCCCCCTGGGAGTCGATAGCCCCTCAAGGGTTCCCTGGACTGTGCAAATTCTGTCTCCAGCCTCTCCACCACCAGACGCGAACCCTACATCTGTTCCGAAGGGCCCCCTGCTAGTTACCTCCACACAGATGATCAATTCCACTGCTAACGAGCTGCTACAGCACAGCCTTTACGAGAGTCCACATGCTACCTCCCCCTCACAGTGGGATGGTCCACCAGCCACGATTCCTGCATCTGTTCCGAAGGGTCCCCCGCTAGCTACCTCCACACAGATGATCAATTCCACTGCTAACGAGCTGCTACAGCACAGCCTTTACGAGAGTCCACATGCTACCTCCCCCTCACAGTGGGATGGTCCACCAGCCACGATTCCTGCATCTGTTCCGAAGGGTCCCCCGCTAGCTACCTCCATACAGATGATCAATTCCACTGCTTACGTGCTGCGACAGCACAGTCTTCATGAGAGTGCACATGCTCCCACCCCCTCACAGTTAGATGGCTCTAAAGATACTAGCTCCACTGTTCACAACGCTGCTAGGATTCTCCCCTGGTTCCCCTCCCCGATCCCAACCCGCAATCCTGTCATGGTCCGACTGTCTGACAAGGGTCCCCTGCTGTCCGTCCCCTCCTCCCCCATCCTACACATTCCCCCAAGCACACAGTTCTATTTACATGAATCCCCTGCCCCGGGGCCCACTCAGTCGCGACCTGCCTCACTTTCCCCTTCCCTCACTAGCTATCCTCTGCCGCAGGGCTCCCGGGACCTAGCCTCACATCCCCACTCACACACTTTATTGGAGGCTCAACTTAACGAGATTGCACCCTCCCTACTTCAACTTAAGGCAGATGTTCGTAGCCTATTACTCATCTGTGAGGCTCTGTTAGTTAACTCCTGACTAAGTGGCTCCTTTTATACCAATCTCCAACTACGCTCGCACTCTGACTGTGGTTGCTCCTGGCGCCCTTCCCCCCACTACCCTAGGCGAACTGCATCCCACTCCACACACTCACCCATTAGCTGGCCCTCCGCTCCGCACCCTAATGACCCCTCTCGACCCCCCCAGGTGTAAAGCCTCCCTCTCTGTTAGCGATATTCATTCTCTACCACTTTCATACGAGCTGGCACTTCCCGCCCCCTTCAAACTTGCATGCAATTGAATCAATCCCTAGGGATACCCAGGCCAAACTTAAGAACTTTAAATGAGAAAACCTCACGATAGTTACCCCCACTCTACCGCCACCAAAGGACACCCCGTCAGTCTCAAATGCGTGCTCCTAAACTGCAGATCGGGTGTTGAACACACTGCGGATATTGCCGATCTCATATTGGTCCAGGATCTTGACCTTGTAATGCTGACGGAAACCTGGCTAAATGACTCAGCTGCTCCTATCCTTTATCTTCTAATGCCTCCCAACTTTGATATCATTAGGTTGTACAGAACCAGTGGTCACGGGGGAGGCATTGCATGCGTACATCGTAGTAATCTACTAGTGAATGTCATTCATGCCGACCTCCTGCCCTCTAGTGAATACCTTAGTATTGAAGTGACTGGGGGCAACAATCATGATTGCAAACTGCACGCGTTCTACCACCCCCTTCGCGACAACCTTCCCTTCACAGAACAGACCATGGATATTATTTCAGCCAACGTGGATTTCCAGGGCACTCAGATCTTCCTGGGTGATTTCAACCTCCACTGGAATGATGTAAACGATGTGCTGGTCAGTAGCCTCAAATCCTTCCTACTTGACCTTAACTTTATCCAAATATGTGACAGCCCTACACATGTCAAAGGAGCCACGTTCGATCTTGTCATTGGTAAGCCCAAATCCTTCAGCTTGGAGGCGATCCTCCCTTGTGACTGGATTGACCACTATTTCATCACCTTCCTCATCCTTGAATCGGTAAGAGCAAACGGATCCCAACCTAAAAACCCAAAACAGTTAAAAAGATGTTTACGGAACATCAACTCGCAAGACCTGACGGAGATCTGTGATAACATCTTGCCCCCCCCCCCCATGAACATGTATGATGTCCATGACCTGACAGCCCACTATAACTATGCAATGCTTAATGTACTTGACTCAGTGGCACCACTTCAGCTTAAAAGTGTCGGCTAAGCTCTCCAAACCATGGTTCAATGATAGTCTTAATGCCGAAAAAAGGAATTTAAGACTTGCAGAAAGGAAGTGGCGATCATATAGAACGCATCAGATTCTCGAAGGCTACCTTCTTCAGAACACAACTAGACCAAGCAAAAAAAGGTCTGAAAAAACTGTTCGAAATCGTCAAGTCCCAATCTAATAATCATCCTAACCTATCGGCCCTGGGTCAAGGAACATTGCCGAACTGTGAAGAATTCGCTGTTTTCTTCACAGAGAAGACTATTAAGATCGAATTTGAACTACGTTCGGCCCATAATCTAATTTCGAGCGGGCCGCTGATCACCCTTTTCCCCTCAGAGTCAAATATCACTGAACTCTCATAGCCCTGCCACCTTAAAAACAATGCATCCTGGAATCTGTTCCAAACCGTGGATGAATACACAATACACAAAATGCTGGTGACCTTGAAACCCTCCAATCATTACAACGAACCCCTGCCATAGAACTTGCCCCCGGAAGTGTGATCTGCCTTACTAACTCTTTGGACGACAATCGTCAATGCTTCTCCTATGCAAGGGGCTATTCCGGAATGCCTTAAAGCAGGTCAAGTTACCCCGATCCTAAAGAAACCAAATGCGGATCCCACGGACCTTCTTAACTTGTGCCCAATCACTAACATCTTAACCTTGGCAAACCTCTTGGAGAAATGTGTGCTTGCCCAACTTTGCCATCACATTGACCATTTCCAACTCCTGGATCAATGCCAATCTGGTTTCTGTCCAGGTCATTGTACAGAGTCGGCGTTCACGCACATCGTGGATGATGCACTTAGAATGCTGGATCACAATGAGTCGTGTTTACTGATCCTGCTGGATCTTTCGTCAGCATTTGATACTGTCAAACATGATCACCTAATTGATCTCCTAGAGCACAGGATGGGGCTGTCTGGGCCGGTTTTAAGCGAGTTCTCGTCCTTCCTTCATAACAGATCCCAAAGCTTCAAGGTGAACCAATCCTTGTACCACCCTGCACCAGTCACCTTGGGGGTGTCACAAGGGTCATCATTGTCCCCCACGCTCTTTAACCTGTTTATGGAGCCTCTGCCAAAAATCTTAAAATCATCCAGCATTTGCTATCATACGTATGCGGATGATACCCAACTATACCTGAAGATTGCCTCCCCAGAAGACATCCAGTCCCTCAATTCAGTCCTGCTGGAAACACAAAGATGGCTAACATGCAATCACTTGAAGCTAAATGCTCTTAAAACGGAATTCCTACTGATGTCACCCCACAACCAATCCCTCGTCATGGAGCAGAGGTTGAATCAGCTGATGGAATCAAACTATCCTGGCTGAAGAGGGGTGAAACCCCGAAACCAGTCCTAGGATGCATGTTTCCAGTCCTGGGAGAACCTGGCTTGGCAGTTCGGGCTAAACTGTTCCCATGAGGCACAGGGTCAAGACTGATTTGCATGTGGCTGGGTTCAAACTGGAATGGCATGGTGAGCAAAAAAAGGATGGATTTAGGCCCAGATCTCTGTACTGGGGTGAATGTATGACGTTGTTCTGCATTCTGTCCATCAACTGTTGTTTTTGCATTTGTCACCCCGAGTGGGATGGGTATGCCCAGACGTGGGTCCCGTGCTCTCCATGCCACTGGAATCAAGCTATCCTGGCTGAAGAGGGGTGAAACCCCGAAACCGGTCCTAGGATGCTTGTTTCCAGTCCAGGGAGAACCTGGCTTGGCAGTTCGGGCAGAACTGCTCCCTTGAGGCACAGGGTCAAGACTGATTTGCATATGGCTGGGTTCAAACTGGAATGGCATGGTGAGCATGGTGAGCAACAAAACGATGGATTTAGGCCCAGATCTCTGTAGTGGGGTGAATGTATGACATTGTTCTGCATTCTGTCCATCAACTGTTGTTTTTGCATGAATCAGCTGATGGCCCTTAACTGCAGACCACACCTTTTTGGCATCCTCTCTGGGCATTATTATAGACAAAAGCCTGAACATGCAGAAGCACATCAGTTCCCTAGCCAAAGGAGGGAACTTCCAACTCAGCTTACTTAGGAAGCTCAAACCTTTCCTACCTGCTCATGAACTAAAGGTTGCAGTTCAAGTATTAGTGATCTCAAAGCTGGGCAACACTTGGCGCCTGCCCAGAGTTAGGACGGCTCCTCTTAGGGCTACCTTTAACTCTGCTGCAAGGCTCTTAACTGGCACAAAAAAATACCACCACATCTCCCCGGTCTTACGGGAACTGAATTGGCTGCCATATGAAGCTCGGATACATTTAAAAATTGCATGCATGGCTCACAAAGCCATCCACTTCAAGACACCGTTGTACCTTGCACAGAAACTGGGACCCTCCTGTGGTTCCAGAGCCTCCAGAAGCGCCAGCTCTCTTTTGCTTAAACCTAATAAATTCAACAACAAAAAAAAACCTATAACCGAGCCTTCTCAGGGATTGCTCCGAGGATCTGGAACTCTCTTCCCCCTGAAGTCAGGGTGGACCTGTCTACTGTCGTCTTCAAAAAAGAAGTCAAAGGGCTACTGATGAAGAAATTTCTGCCTTAGCCTGGCACCTTCCTTTGATTCTGGGTTCATTCCCATTGTCTGTTCCCCAGCCACCTGTTCATGAGTTGATCGGACAATTCTTGACTACAACCTTTTTGCTCCCTGTGTAGTTTATGCTGTGTTTTGCAGTGCCTCACGAGATTGCTGGATAATTTTGACTCTGAATTTTGTGGTTAGGTTATACTGTCTGTATGCCTTTTTACCTTATGATGCATAGTCTGTAAAGCGCTCTGATACCCTCGGTGGTCAAGTTCGCACTATAAACAACTTTCAAAATAAATTGATACAACTCTTTCATCTACAGCCAGCGACGACCAGCAATGTCTGATCTACACTTTGCGCTACAGTATTGATGGCCCACGGTGGCCACCAACACGAAGCTCCTGCAACGTCCGGCCTGCTTTTCACACTACGACTACCATCCGCAATGCTCTCCTTTTCCTCGTGGCCTCTTCCACTTCAAACTGAACTCTTCACGCCAGACTTGCAGAGGTTAACTTTTTCAATGTGACTAACCTGGTCTCTGCATCTGGAAAGCGCTTCTTTGTGGTCAAAATTAACATGGGACTTTCCCCCAGTCTAGCATGACCAGATAACCACGAGCAGTGCTTTGTGCTTTTAGGCACTATCCTGACCGAAATCTTTGAAATTGCTGCTGATGGGATTTTTGTCATTTTGGCCTCATTTTATTTTTTAAATGTTATTTTTTTTAATTGGTGTAGGGTTTTTCTTGTAATGTGGTATCACTTTATTACTGTATGTATGCTGCATAAATACTTTACACAGTACCTCGAAGTTAAGAACGACTGTGTTTGTACCAAGCTACCAGAGGGTTAAGCACAGGTTAATTTAGCGAGTTTTGTGGTTCACCCTGACGGGGATTGTAGTTGTTTCTTGAGAAGGTTCTACGCACCCCCTCAATCAAAAAAACAATTTTTTTACTCTAATGTTCAGAACAGTTTTTTCCAAGTACCCAGTATGTTTGCAAGGTGTATCAGCATGTTACAAACCCTGTGTGTCTGTCCACCTTTGACGTGCTTCTACCAGCCAAGCTGATCTTGAAGATAAAGCGGCTTTCCTGCCCGGGGTGGGGATGCCTTTGCCTGTTCCCATGCCATCTTTTTCCTTCTACACCATCCCACCAAAAAGGAGATGTTGCATGGGCTGGACCCTTTGAGGCTTGTTAGTTACTCCATCAACAAGACTAGAGACATCTGGTCTGACACCGACTCTTGGTTGGCTATGTAGGCAGTAAAAAACGCATGGCGGACGAGAGGAGGACCTTGTTACAGTGGATCATCTTTTGCTTCAAAATTTGTTATGCCCTTTCTAGGAAAGAACTACTATACTATACTGCACATTTACGTGGGTAGTACTAGAGAAAATAGTAGGGGGTCCGCAGAACATCGAGGGTCTACTAGCTTCAAAAGAGGCACGCTGGATTTTTCAACAGAAAAGTGATCAAATCGGGCTCAATGACTTTATTGAATGGAATAGGGTCAAATAATAAATGTTGGGGAACTAGATGCTGGGCAGAACGATAAGACTTTAGTGTCTTTGAGTGGAATATGAGAAATGCTTTCTGATTCTATGTTATCGTGTTTGATAATGAGCGCGTTCTGCCTATATGAGGTTTTTTGTGGTAATTTCCTAGACTATAATATAAGAAATGCCGATTGGTGTGATAACAATCGTAGCCAGCGTTTATGCCCATAGAATTACATGACGTTCCCTGTAAAGAAAAAAGAAAAATTTTAGCGTGAGAATTGCATATATGACACGATGTCCCTTGAATTCCCTGTTTAATAATGAGAAAACGGATAGCTGTCTAATATGAATTAGGACAGTACCCAGAGCATTGGAAATGAGTTAATATATGACTTGAGGTGCTACATATGATGTGTGATTAAGAATGGGGTTTTGTTGTGCTAGTAGGCCCCAGTGAAAGGACAGGAAAGAAAGATGTAATTCCTGTGAAATTTTGGCCTCTAGTTGCCTTTAGTTGCATAAGAATTCGAGAAACCCTTGGACCGGAAAAAGAAATATAAAAAATACAAAATAAAAATGGATCATGTGCTTTTAAAAAATCGTTATATGCATTAAGCAATTATATTCATCGTATTCACGATTGAATTTCATATGATTTGGACGTTTTAGCCGTAGACAACCCCTATCCAAGATGGCGGCGATTTTTACAGCGGTCTCACGTAATCGGAGTATCCCGCGAGAGCTTTAAATATGAGGCGTCTGACCAGCAGTATTGAATGGTCGAGACGCAGTGCTCCTTGAGGCCCCGGGCGGTAAGAGTATGTGAGTCGTGGCATGAGAATGTGAAACCGGATTGTTTCTCCTCTTTTTAAAAAAGCGGCGATACGTTGAACATTAAGAAAAGATTGGAGAACAGCGGATTACGTGTGAATGTGTGCATAGTGTTTGGAGAGGTCCATGCAATAACTATGAACTTGGGAGTGGAGACCGACAATGCCGTAGTCACGCAGGTTCTAAGTGTGAAAGGATAACACCATGAATTATTTAAGATCACGAGTGGTTAATGAAATTTGTATCATTCTACAGATTGGCATTACAGTTGAGTGTCAATCCACTGAGAGGACTCCTAGATGGAGCCTTGTGTGTAACCTACGGAAAAGAGCTAGTACGAGGCAAGGCGGCTCATTTAGGGTAGTATGAACCCTCCTGTTTTGAGTAATATGTTACAGATCATTTCAGAAAATTGAATGAGACTAATGGGTTGTGCGTTTTTTATGTTTTTACATTTGGCAGTCCCCGGAAAAAAGTAATTTAAGTGTCCATTACTGGTGCCAGGCGACTCTGTTTGCCCTGAAGAAATTGCCCAAAATTGTTATGGCAATGAAACATGTTGGCTCAGTATAACGGTATGCACAATAGGCAACCTTATTGTAATTTGAATAAAGTGCACAAGGAATAATAAAGTTGGTATCAAGAAAAATGCAACTTTTTCAATTTTAGATTCACTTAGTCACATCGTGGGATGTGATTAATTCACCACCTTTCACAACACTATTTTCTTTTTGCTTGTTTTGGACACTATATTTTATTTTACAAAGTAAGATGACTACCAATGATGATAAAAGTGGGCACAGCTGGTGAGTACCAACCAGCGAGCTCAATTGGTGGTGCGCACGTGAGGGGTCATCTTGCTTTTTCACATTTTTTTGATAGTGATGTTTAAAAAAAAAATGTGCACTTACCACATTACTCCTCCTGTAATTTGGTCAGGGGTGATACAAAGTGGGGACTTCCATTTGTAAAAAAACAACTTTGTAAAAAAACAACTGTTTCTTTAAATTGAAGGTAAAAAAGCTGGAGGTTACTACCTCATAATGGTAAGGAGAGGCGTATATGGGATTAAGAAATTGTGAATCCCTACCACAGTTTATATAGAGATTTAGTTTGGCCTGAGGATAGGCACCTTCACAAGACCAGGTCTATTTTGTATTTATATTGATAATTGAGTGGAGGGCGACCTGGTCTTTTCTCTCCCTCTGTAACTCCTTGTTGTATGTCCACCAGAGGGAAGCCTTCAGCGTCAGCATTTACCAGAGGTGTCCCTGTGGCTGAAATTACTCTTGTGGTGATATGTGCATCTCTTCACACTTCGCTAAGCATTATTGCTTGGATTCAGACGTGAGAAGGAATGGGGTTCAGGATTTTCCTGTCTGGCTTGCCTCAGGCCAATCACCTGGGAGGAGATATTCATCAGAAAAAAAGTAGATTTCCTCCGGTGATGATCTTTCTGGTGGATACTTTATCACCCTGCAGATTCCTCACCGATCCCACCCACAGCCCTGTTTTGAGGAATTGTCTTATTTGTCTGAATGATGAGGTTCAAAGTTAGGTTGATGCACTGCATCACCACGATTAATCTGTTTTACCTTTTCTCCGCCTTTAAGGGCATGGAAAAAATGGATGAGATTCTGATGGTGCACTAGAGTGATGCTGTATGGCTCCAGTGACATCACAACTGTGCTGCATATGTCGCCAGGATGAAGCTAGCACCACCTACTGACATAGGAGAGCTATGAAAAGTTTCCAAATCTAATCTGGCACCTGGAAATATTCAATAGGTTAGGAATATGCAGGTACATAGAGTAGCCACCAGAAAAATATTTACTGAAGGTACTTAACTTTTTCTTTTGGGCTGAAGTGGGAGTTATAAGGGTAGGCAACTGCCCCAAAAACACATCACGTGATACATTTTGCAGTTTTACACAACGATACTCAATCCCTATACTGGTCTCTCATGAGGTCAGTCTGTGACCTGTGTCTTCGATACAATTGAACCTCCAAACCATGATGTATTTAGCCCTTTTAAGACTGATCAAATCTAGAAAATAAATCATACGGTTACATAGTGCTATTCAAGGCACAAATAAGGTGACATTGACAGAACAAAGGGTCAAATGTACAACATGTGTGAAAAGAGATGATAGAACCGGAATGCACCTTTGCCCTGAGCTTCCCAGCGAGCGTCCACAAAAACAAGATTCAAGTGCAACATCATATATACGTTCGTTTAATAGGTTTTACGTGGAAAGAGTACTTGTTATTTCAGCGATATACAATTTTTATTCCCCAACCTAATCATTTCCTTCGCACTGAATTGAAAATCAATAAAATATAATTTTTTTAAAAGTATTCAAAAGTCCTCCTTGCTTTAATGTACCGAAGAACACAACCGAGAACTGTTCCCCATAGCACTCTAGTTCTCAGAGAGATGGTGTTTGTAGGTCTCTGCCATATTTTACCATTACTATGAGGACTGTTCTGGATCCTTGAGCGTTGGCTATACATGCACTATTACACACTGCAGTCTCTATGCACCTATGTTAGTGCTATCTGCTTCCGGTGCATCTCTTCTCTGAATCGTTTAGTTCCGGGCACGCATTCTGATGTCAGATGAGTTACATGAAAATATTGCCTGCATAATTTGTACAATTATATTGTAAAATATCCCTTTCCATATAATGCACTTTGATATATCATTTATTATGTATGTTAATTAAAAATGCTGCTGGTTTTATTTTTGTAGGCTCCTGTAATTTTATTGGGCAAACGCTGGAAAAATAATGAAATGTGTATGATCAAGACTTCGTGATCCATTAACGAATCCTCACCAAAAAACCTGTTACAAAGTGTCACCTACTTTTAAAAGTGATGCATTACTTTTACCGATGAACGTGAAGTGAAATGGAAAGGTCGTGATGCTCTTTGCTTTTTATTTACATATTGAAATACTAATACCACCAATAATTTCTTAAATAAGTGATGTAGATGTGCATTTTTTTAATTGCTTTTTATCTTTTGTACAAATGTAATTTTAACTCCTATGTAACTAAATAACCAGAATAAACCCTCCTATTTAATCTATTATTTTCTGCACTTCTCCTTTTTTTCTGTTAATGGGTTTCACCAAGTCCTTTGCTTCCAGTCTTCAAATAGTGTTTCAATGAGATCTCGATATACTAGTATACTTTTTTAAAAACAATTGTTCTGTGCAAATGCATCTTTAAATGTCTTGTAAGGCATCTGCAGTGTGATCTTGGCAGTTCACTCTACCTATATATTAGCCTGACATAAAGCGAACAATCTGGTTGCAAGGATTTGTAAAAATCCAGCCTCATCAATATTAACGAGTGAGGTTCCTTATGTAGTCCTTGCGCTCAGATCTGGATGTGGATTTGGAGGCCTGTAACAGACAGAATTAAAATCCCTATCACTGAAAGAAACAGGGGGTGCATTGCCAAAACATGTGAAATGAACATTGGAGGAAGTGTGCAGAAGTTCGTGGAATGGCTGTCTACTACACAGCTGTCATTTATCATGGTTAACTGTCCCTAACAGTGCTTTTTCCCCTCATGACCTTTTGCAGAGCTTCTATACATTTCCTTGGGAATTGCAAGGAAGAGGAGAACACGTTTTAATGCCTCTTTTACAATGTCATTTCCAAGGAATTGCGACATTGACATAGTGAGTTGCAAAGAAATTTGTGACTAGCAAAGGCGTTTTAATACAATACATTGTCACCTCTGAAAATTCTGCCTCTTTGCGTAGGGTAAAAAAGATTGTTTTTGTTGGCCCTGCCATAGACACAAACACATTTGAAGCGATTCATTAAACACATTAATCTAACAGAAGCCTAATTAGCATTTGTTTCCTCACTGATTTATTCCATTGTCATATTGATTAGTTCAAACACCACTGATATGTTTCCAGAGCCCTCTAGACAATCGTAAAGAGAGAATGAATAAATATGGGGGGGTGTCTGTGTGTGCGCGCGCATATGGGGGGGTGTCTGTGTGTGTGTGTATGTGACTCGTGCACTCAAGGAACACTAGAAACCGAATATGCATTTTAAAATGTTTATTTTAAAAGCCCAATCTAGTGCATCTGATTAATTATATTCACACAATACCCATTGAGCAATTGTTGGGCCTGTCAGCTTTAGGGTGGTCTCTCCCTACATGTTTGCCCTTTTGCCTCACATTTTTGTTGGACTTAGGACTCTGGGCACCTTACCACTGCTAAACAGTGCTAAGGTGCAGGTGCTGTCCCCTAAAAACATGGTGACACTGGCGTACCTGCCACAGGCCCCTGCTACCGCAATGAGGCCTACCCCTCCATAGGCTAACATTAGGACCCCCCCATGGGATAATTTCTGACTGGGACCTACTAGGTATGTCATGTTTAGTATAGTTAGAATTGTGGCGGGGAGCCTTTTCTAATGATATATGTAGTGAGAGGTCCTTTCAGTTATTTGAATTATTGAACAATGTTCTTCAAGAGAAAAAATATGTGATGTGAAAACACTAAACTTCTAGAAGCTCTTGTTTGTTTATAATGGATAACAATGATATGCTTCAGAACAACTGAATAACTAAACATATTAGGGCCACGTTTGTGCATTTCTTGAATATTTGACTAATACACTTTTCATATAAAAATTAGAGGCCCCTGGAGGGAAAAAACTGAGGGAACAGAGTGTTTACGGCAGCACATGGTACTGAACTTAGACAGTGGAAAGAATATAAGAGTCAATTGCTACAGGTGGATTAGAAATGCTTAATAAAGGAAAAGATGAGTAAATTCAGCAGTGTCATTCCTTAGAATTCTACAAATGTGAACGTTCTAATAATAGCAAGTAAAAAGCAAATAATGACGAGAAGCACAACATAAAAATATTGTGTTTGGATGGAGAAGCTGTAGTGGGTAATGATCAAAGCCCCTGAAGATCTAATCCAATCTAATCACTCCTACAAAAGCACACAGATAATAAATGAACGCATATATCTGATTGCCAGAATCAGTAACCATCAAAATGTGGGATTATTAAGAGATGTAATATCGTGGCTTAATCTCCAAGAGGTCACTTGACTCTATGCCTCAGAAGAGCCTAAGCTTGTCCTCCATGACCTCCTAGACAGATAGTCTCTCATCGACCCCTTAACTGGTGCCATTGGGGCATCACTGGCCTGCCACTTGTGCTCCCACCTCTGGCCCCTGGACGGAGACAATTTTTCTTCCTGCTAACACAGGGCACACATACCAGATCTTACTTTTCTTTATACCCCCTCCCCACTATCCCACTCATGTGCGATCAAATTATCTCAATACTTGGAGGTGATTCAAAAGAGTGATATTGTTCCTCTATAATCTCCTAGTGAGACACCTATACTTCTAGCCACAAGTAGCACAGGTATGCTTCATTTGGCACAACCATCTATGGGTGTAATACAAGAGTAAAGACTGGGTTGAGCTACTAGACAATCTGGACCATGGGATATAGAAGGCCAGAATAAAACTTTGCCTCTTCAAAATATTCTAAGGCTGGCACTGGACGTAGGCGAAACTCAAAACCTTGAAGCTCTTACACCATTCTGACTGCTGGCGCTGTGATCATGCACAATGCGACATCGTGCATGTGCTCTATGACTGCCATGGTGTGCATGCATTCTGGGACACTGTGGGATAGATGTTAAGTAGTGCAGTAGCGATCCTGACCCCACTATGGCGCAACCTGGTAATGCTGCATGACACTGCGGACTGCCCCTCGTGTGACCACAAACGCTGACTGCTTCACACGTCCCTCACAGCGGCCAAGCTCTGCATCTTTCTCCATTGGCAATCACTGCATCCACCCACATGTCTTTCTTTATGTGTGGTCACCTTTCTTGCGCAATGGTTCATGTCTGAGGATAGCCTAACTGCCTCCACACTATTCCGATCCGAATCATCCTGTTGCTGTCCCTACAACCCATCTGGCTCCACTCTCCGGGTGAATCCTCCCAATCCTCCCTACCAAGGTGCTCCGCACCCAGTCCCGCACAACACGCAAGGCCGGCTTTACCCAGTCAGATTTCCTTGTTAGACGGAAGATGGGGGGCGGAACTTCTCCCTCTTACCCCCTCCCCCATGTATGAAGATGCTGAGCTCTTCTTGCCTTTCTCCCATTCTCCCATCTTTCCCTCACCCTTTAGTCTATATCTTCTTCTTTGTTCTTATGTCCCTCACTTGATATTTTGCCAGTGTGTTGAATTTGTTCTTAGTTTACTCCACAGATCATGTGTACGACCAACGGCCATCCTGAGCTTTCTGATAATTATGGTTTGATTCGCACTGTTTTTATATCTGATTGAAAATTCTCAATAAACAATTACAATAAAAAATATTCCCTCTAACTCTCTTATGAAAAAATCACCTTTATTTTTGTCTAATTAATATAGCATTGCTTTTCGAACAATAGTATTTTAACTTCACCGACAAATTAATTTGCACAAGCTTCTTGAGCTTGGTTTTTGTGGATCTTGTTTTGTGTGGCTTTCATTTCAAGGTCAAAATACTGTTCCACTACAAATTGGTGGTTTCAGGGATCCCTTGGTCATGTCTTTTTTTTTGTTTGTTTAGGTGGTTTATGCGTGTCATCTCATCTGGTATCCACACAAGGGCACAGACTCTGGTTGGTAACATTTAGTTCTTTGTGCAACTCTGCTCTGCAAGGGTTAAATTCTTTTTAATTATAGACTTGTATGACTGCAAGGGACATGCTGATTGATTGTTTTTTGAGACTTCCACTTTGGGACATTTATTCAGTTTTTTTATGGGATGTTCAGGCAGATGCTAAAGTGCACCAGAAATATCAAGGAAAGAGGGGGGCAAAGGTGCTGAATTGTCGTGTAGTTCCTATAAAACCTATATAGGATCTGCACATTTAGACAACATACACTGAGGGCTTGGTGTCCAAACTGAATCCGGACACCTCCACAGAGTATATTAGCCTGTATACCAGCTAGCTCACAGTGCCACAGTCGCTCAGTCATTCGTGCTCACTTTGTCTCTGAGAGAGATACACAGAATAAACGGTGGGGACGTTTTCGAATAAGTATACATTGAATCAGCTTCATTCTAGTGTAAAATAGATGTGCTGACACAATAATTTGACAGTAACAGAAATAGATGATTATAGCCACTAACACAGTAAAAGGATGATTGATTTCTACCATAATGCTTAAACGATAAATACAGGCAAGGATGAAAATACATGACAGTAAGAAAAGCATACTCCTACGATGTGACCCTAACTAGATGTACCCAAGTGTACCTAACATGTATGTAGGTGTGGAAGCCAAGAATCCCTCTAGGATAAAGTCAACCCCATTACATTAAGTGAGACTGTGGGACCCCGTTCTAGTCTCGAGGTGGACACCACGAAAGTGATGTTGGAACACTGCAAGCTGGAGTATCTGCCTGCAGGAGCCTCAGCGTCTCACGTCCGTGTGTCAGCATGGAAGTTCTTTTTCGCCTCTCTCTACCTTAGTAAGAGATGGTGTATATATATATATATATAGACAAAATCTACAAGGCCCATAGATTGTGCTACAACATCGAGTTCTGCAGTATCTAATGAAGCAATCAATATCAATCAGGAATCAAGTGATATTGAATCATTAACAAGTGGGCCCTCTTCGGACGAGGAAGGCTGCAGCTCATGGGATCCCAATACATGTGTTCTAAATTTAGGAGAAGAGGTGGATTTTTTAGTGTCAGACAGGCTCCAGACACTTCGACCACGCACCAAACCACCGCAAAAGACTCAGCAGCAAAAAGAACAAGATGTAATAAAAGGAGGAGTGAACGTCGGAAAAAGTACAAAATCGCCCAAAAAACAAAAAAAGCAATATTGGCGAAAAAAATATTAATAAACAATGAAATTATAAACTTATCCACAGTCACCCTAACTGAAGCCGAGAAACAACTTCTAAGTCTTGGATTAACATACTGTCCGGTTTCAGACTTCAACTACACGAGAACGAGAGTTGATGTCTATTTATACATCAGAAAATTGAAACTACAGAAGTTCTTTTGTGTTAAGGAGGGTCAAAATGAAAATGAGAAAGAATCAACCACTAGCACCGCTGTGGCCATGAATACTTTGAACTTACATGCTAAGGATACTAGAACCTTTTTGACTATGCATCAACTGGCTACTAATGACACAATTGATCTTGATACAACTTCTACTCAGGAGGAGCTCGGAATGGCCACGGTTGAACAATTGGGAGCCAACCTAAGCCCATTCAAGCCCAAATCAAAATTTATCCCCACAATGCCGAGGGATTCTATTGATGTTTTTCAAGACATAATTGTGGACGACCTTAAAAAGCTATACCATAGGATAAAGCACAAAAAAAGATACCAAAGCCAACATGAAAAGGATTATTCATTGTTAACTAAAAAATTAAGTGAAGATCATAGGATTATTGTGGCCACTGCGGACAAAGGAGGTAACGTGGTTATCTGGCCACAAGAAGCCTATATCAAAGAAGCAATGAACCAACTCAATAATCCATCATGCTACTCTAAGAGTACTATCAAGGATTTCAATGAAGCTAGAGAGGTACTGAGAAAGCTTCTGTTGAAATGGAAAAGAGAAGGCATGATTTCGAAACATGAATTTGAGTTTCTACATGTTGAGCATCCTCTACTGCCAAAATTGTATCTTTTGCCCAAGGTCCACAAACAGGTTGTTCCAGTGCCTGGTAGGCCCATTATCTCGGCCATTGCAGGAGTAGCGGAACATGTGACTGAAAATATCGATTACTTCCTGCAGGATTTGGTGAAGGGTCTTCCCACTTATATTAGAGACACTGAGGACTTTATTGGTAAAATTGAGAATGCATGTTGGGGCGAAGATATGCTATTTATTACATTAGATATCGAGTCGCTATATACGAGTATTGACCATGCATCTGGGCTTAAAGCTTTGGAATTTTTCCTTGGCAAAAGGCCTATTAACTGTTATAATCATAACAAGTTACTAATGGAACTTACCAGTTGGTGCCTCAATAATAATTTTTTCTTATTTGGGAACGACATTTACATTCAAAAACGTGGTGTAGCGATGGGGGCATGCTTCTCTCCCAGCTATGCATGTTTACATGTTGGCTGGTGGGAGAAGCATGTCCTCAGACTGGTACATCACGATATATACAATGAACATGTGGTACTTTGGATGCGATTTATTGATGATGTTTTTGTCCTATGGCGTGGTGATTATGCCAGTGCGACTAATTTTGTTGCTTCTTTAAATACCAATCAGGAAAATCTTAGATTCACTTCTTCTATCAGTGAATGTGAAGCTGAATTTTTAGATGTTAAAGTGTTTATACATCAGAATCATTTGGCCACTAAACTTTATCGAAAAAGCACTGCTGGCAATAACACTCTTCATGCCAGCAGTGCACATCCCAGACATGTCATAGATAATATTCCGTTTGGAGAATTATTGAGGCTCAAACGGATTTGTAGTGAAGCCAATGATTTTGAAACTTGTAAAACTGAAGCCCTGGAAAGATTCAGACAAAGGGGTTACAGGGAATCCATCTTGAGGGGGGCAGTTCTTAAAATAGAAGCTAGAACACGCGAATCACTATTTTTACCAACATCCAAAATTTCTCCAGATAGTGATTGCGCAAATAACAATCAATCGCCCAGACTCATTATAGCCTATAGTAAACAGGCGAGACAAATCAGATCCATTATTCAAGAAAGATGGCCAATATTAAAAACTGATTTAGTCTTAAAACCAAGAATATCAGATGGACCCACGATAACCTATCGGAGGGGACCCTCTTTGAGAACCCAGATTTGTCATGATTTCCCTGAACTCAGAAAACAAGAAGAGTGGTTGAAATCCCGGCCGGGGTTTAAGCGTTGTTTTACATGTAGAGCGTGCAAATTTGGTAAGAATACAACCCAATATTGCACGCCATTTAGGCCAGATCCATTTGATATACGTGGATCCTTTACTTGCAAAACTGAATTTGCCATCTATGTACTAACTTGTACGTGTGATCTTAGATATGTTGGGAGTACCCGACAGCCTGTACACGTTAGAATTCTTCAGCATTTATGTGTCATCGTAAATAATGATACATCGTATCCGGTGGCGAGGCATTTTAGAGCTTGTCACAACAATAATTTACAATGCCTCAATTATTTTGTAATCGCCTCGGTTCCAAAAACCAAGAGAGGCGGTGATCGTGACAAAATGCTTAGAAGATTGGAATCGGAATTCATTTTAAAATTAGATAGCAGATTTCCAAATGGGCTTAATACAACGGAGGACCTACATGTATTTCTTTAACATCTTACTATATATTAACTATGATCAGTTTTTCTTAGAGTGTTGTGCCTTGCCGCTTTCCATGTTAATATATTATGAATTTTGATTATTGTCCCCATTTTTTCTTCCTTTTTCAAACACAGTTTAAAAAATGTTCTTTCCCCACATGTTTGATTACATGGTTTAGGGATACATAAATTGTGTTTTTTTCACTTAACCTATTTGACATAGACTCAATAATATGTCTGTTCAGACCATAATATTTATTTTAACAATATTGTGGAATTAAACATTCAGGCGTGAAATAGAATTATATTACTATTCTAATATTGAAAAATGCATTTTATGCTGTTAGGCGCATCGTGTCTTGTCATATATGGTTTGGTATCCGTATCCACAAATCTGGATTATTGACATAATTGCATTATTTGCACAATTTATTGTGTTTACATTTTTTGCGTAATTTGCACAGTATAGAAAAAAGTCTTTTTTTATATAATAGAATGAATTTTAATCCATAATATTTGCACTTTATTGCGTGATTTGCACAGTCAATTGAGATTGGATACCATTATGACATTTACTAAATATATCAAATGCATTTTATGCGAGACAGCTACATATGTATGTATATATGTTTTCAACTGTTCTACAATATTTGATTTACGCCTGAGTGGTTTTTTGGATTTTAGCCTGTTATTTATTTATGAATTTTGTGCCATTTGGTCTGACACGAATTTGTTTGGAAAACAGACTATATATCAATGAGTAGTGTGTCTTCACTTTTCAAATATCACATCGTGAAAAAAATGGTGAAAAAAGTGCAGCCAATTGAAAGTCTCAGTGTATAAAATGGGCTCATTTTATTTTACTGACTGTCTGTGAGCAAGGGCGGATGCCCGAAACGCGTCAGATTTTGTGAAGACTCGGCTTTGAAATAAATCAACTATTGTGCCTTACTTTGGATCTGCGTGGTTTCTATCTTCTCCGTGGATACGGATTTTTGTTGAGACTGCAAACGTGGGATATATATATATATATATATATCTAACTGACGCCGTTCAGGACGGGAGCTGCTGGTTCGAGGCACTGAGGTGGAGACGTGAGGGCAGGGGCCGGCAAGGCGACCCACAGTGGTTTTAATTTTGAAATTAGTGATGGACTTCAAAGCGGCTCACTGGAGCAACACTGGGAACACTCCAAGTACCACAAGGCTGTGCAAACGGCAACGCCCACTGAGGCGGGGTACTTATATCGAAGATAGATGCACTTAACGCTACAAGCCCACCATGAACATAGCCTGTGACAAAGGGCAGGAGCCCGAAACGCGTCGGCTGAATGGACATGTTTTGCTGAGGTCCCCCCCCCCACGCTGCAGCCTTGAACATGAATAAATGCTTTTGCTGTACTTACCCCGTGTGTCGAATCCTTCGATTGGGTGAAACTTTGCGGATTGATGTTTAACGGCTGTTGCCTAGCCGTGAAGGATCCTCGCTGCGTAGCAGACCTGGGTGCGCTATCTAGCTGACGCCGTTCAGGACGGGAGCTGCTGGTTCGAGGCACTGAGGTGGAGACGTGAGGGCAGGGGCCAGCAAGGCGACGCACAGTGGTTTTAATTTTGAAATTAGTGATGGACTTCAAAGCGGCTCACTGGAGCAACACTGGGAACACTCCAAGTACCACAAGGCTGTGCAAACGGCAACGCCCACTGAGGCGGGGTACTTATATCGAAGATAGATGCACTTAACGCTACAAGCCCACCATGAACATAGCCTGTGACAAAGGGCAGGAGCCCGAAACGCGTCGGCTGAATGGACATGTTTTGATGAGGTCCCCCCCCATGCTGCAGCCTTGAACATGAATAAATGCTTTTGCTGTACTTACCCCGTGTGTGGAATCCTTCGATTGGGTGAAACTTTGCGGATTGATGTTTAACGGCTGTTGCCTAGCCGTGAAGGATCCTCGCTGCGTAGCAGACCTGGGTGCACTATCTAGCTGACGCCGTTCAGGACGGGAGCTGCTGGTTCGATTCACTGAGGTGGAGACGTGAGGGCAGGGGCCGGCAAGGCGACCCACAGTGGTTTTAATTTTGAAATTAGTGATGGACTTCAAAGCGGCTCACTGGAGCAACACTGGGAACACTCCAAGTACCACAAGGCTGTGCAAACGGCAACGCCCACTGAGGCGGGGTACTTATATCGAAGATAGATGCACTTAACGCTACAAGCCCACCATGAACATAGCCTGTGACAAAGGGCAGGAGCCCGAAACGCGTCGGCTGAATGGACATGTTTTGCTGAGGTCCCCCCCCCACGCTGCAGCCTTGAACATGAATAAATGCTTTTGCTGTACTTACCCCGTGTGTGGAATCCTTCGATTGGGTGAAACTTTGCGGATTGTTGTTTAACGGCTGTTGCCTAGCCGTGAAGGATCCTCGCTGCGTAGCAGACCTGGGTGCGCTATCTAGCTGACGCCGTTCAGGACGGGAGCTGCTGGTTCGAGGCACTGAGGTGGAGACGTGAGGGCAGGGGCCGGCAAGGCGACCCACAGTGGTTTTAATTTTGAAATTAGTGATGGACTTCAAAGCGGCTCACTGGAGCAACACTGGGAACACTCCAAGTACCACAAGGCTGTGCAAACGGCAACGCCCACTGAGGCGGGGTACATATATCGAAGATAGATGCACTTAACGCTACAAGCCCACCATGAACATAGCCTGTGACAAAGGGCAGGAGCCCGAAACGCGTCGGCTGAATGGACATGTTTTGCTGAGGTCCCCCCCCACGCTGCAGCCTTGAACATGAATAAATGCTTTTGCTGTACTTACCCCGTGTGTGGAATCCTTCGATTGGGTGAAACTTTGCGGATTGATGTTCAACGGCTGTTGCCTAGCCGTGAAGGATCCTCGCTGCGTAGCAGACCTGGGTGCGCTATCTAGCTGACGCCGTTCAGGACGGGAGCTGCTGGTTCGAGGCACTGAGGTGGAGACGTGAGGGCAGGGGCCGGCAAGGCGACCCACAGTGGTTTTAATTTTGAAATTAGTGATGGACTTCAAAGCGGCTCACTGGAGCAACACTGGGAACACTCCAAGTACCACAAGGCTGTGCAAACGGCAACGCCCACTGAGGCGGGGTACTTATATCGAAGATAGATGCACTTAACGCTACAAGCCCACCATGAACATAGCCTGTGACAAAGGGCAGGAGCCCGAAACGCGTCGGCTGAATGGACATGTTTTGCTGAGGTCCCCCCCCCACGCTGCAGCCTTGAACATGAATAAATGCTTTTGCTGTACTTACCCCGTGTGTGGAATCCTTCGATTGGGTGAAACTTTGCGGATTGATGTTTAACGGCTGTTGCCTAGCCGTGAAGGATCCTCGCTGCGTAGCAGACCTGGGTGCGCTATCTAGCTGATGCCGTTCAGGACGGGAGCTGCTGGTTCGAGGCACTGAGGTGGAGACGTGAGGGCAGGGGCCGGCAAGGCGACCCACAGTGGTTTTAATTTTGAAATTAGTGGTGGACTTCAAAGCGGCTCACTGGAGCAACACTGGGAACACTCCAAGTACCACAAGGCTGTGCAAACGGCAACGCCCACTGAGGTGGGGTACATATATCGAAGATAGATGCACTTAACGCTACAAGCCCACCATGAACATAGCCTGTGACAAAGGGCAGGAGCCCGAAACGCGTCGGCTGAATGGACATGTTTTGCTGAGGTCCCCCCCCCCCCCACGCTGCAGCCTTGAACATGAATAAATGCTTTTGCTGTACTTACCCCGTGTGTGGAATCCTTCGATTGGGTGAAACTTTGCGGATTGATGTGTAACGGCTGTTGCCTAGCCGTGAAGGATCCTCGCTGCGTAGCAGACCTGGGTGCGCTATCTAGCAGACGCCGTTCAGGACGGGAGCTGCTGGTTCGAGGCACTGAGGTGGAGACGTGAGGGCAGGGGCCGGCAAGGCGACCCACAGTGGTTTTAATTTTGAAATTAGTGATGGACTTCAAAGCGGCTCACTGGAGCAACACTGGGAACACTCCAAGTACCACAAGGCTGTGCAAACGGCAACGCCCACTGAGGCGTGGTACTTATATCGAAGATGGGTGCACTTAACGCTACAAGCCCACCATGAACATAGCCTGTGACAAAGGGCAGGAGCCCGAAACGCGTCGGCTGAATGGACATGTTTTGCTGAGGTCCCCCCCCACGCTGCAGCCTTGAACATGAATAAATGCTTTTGCTGTAAGTGGAATCCTTCGATTGGGTGAAACTTTGCGGATTGATGTTTAACGGCTGTTGCCTAGCCGTGAAGGATCCTCGCTGCGTAGCAGACCTGGGTGCGCTATCTAGCTGACGCCGTTCAGGACGGGAGCTGCTGGTTCGAGGCACTGAGATGGAGACGTGAGGGCAGGGGCCGGCAAGGCGACCCACAGTGGTTTTAATTTTTAAATTAGTGATGGACTTCAAAGCGGCTCACTGGAGCAACACTGGGAACACTCCAAGTACCACAAGGCTGTGCAAACGGCAACGCCCACTGAGGCGGGGTACTTATATCGAAGATAGATGCACTTAACGCTACAAGCCCACCATGAACATAGCCTGTGACAAAGGGCAGGAGCCCGAAACGCGTCGGCTGAATGGACATGTTTTGCTGAGGTCCCCCCCCACGCTGCAGCCTTGAACATGAATAAATGCTTTTGCTGTACTTACCCCGTGTGTGGAATCCTTCGGTTGGGTGAAACTTTGCGGATTAATATATATATATATATATATATATATATATATATATATATATATATATATATCCAGAGTGATACCCCCTGGGGATATACCTCGCTGTGTCATGTCAAACTAGGATGACGGAAGGAATGACCCTTGTACATAGTTTTTCTGCAGGAGATGTTCGGCCAGCTGTGACTCCAAGAATTCTCATGCATAATGAATGAGGCTTAGGCCTTTCGGAGAAAACCCCAGGTCCTCTAGTGTTATATGGCTGTTAGCGTTGTTCTCGACATTGCTAAGTTAGCATGAGCTTTGCTGCCATGATGCTGCTTTTGCGCATGTTACTACATGACTTTATTTTGCAAGACTCTGTTTATGCCTTTCACATGAGAACTGTCTTTTTTGCGTTCTGCTAGTTCCTGGAGTTTAGTCTGAACACGATGTGCAAGGTCGGTAAACAATGCCCCTTGTTGTTCTGTTCTGTTCAGTCCCTAGCACCTAGAGTTAACATGCTAAACACATCTGCACTGCTGGAGAGCTCGTGCTTTGATATTGCGGGGTGCATGTTGTTCACACATGGAGAGAGACCTTTCCATGGAGAAGAGCTATGCTGTTCCTATGATGTAAACCTGTCATCTAGACTTTAAGGTATGGGGTCTGCTGATAAAGCCCACAGATCTTCCTTTATATAATAAACCTCAACTTATCAAGGGGAGGGTGGTTAGGCCTTATAGTCCTTTTCCACTGTCTGTATATAATGACATCCCTTTTATATTCTATGGTATTGTAACAATGCTAATTGTGCTAGGTTTATGCATTTTGCTGCTAGTAGTGGCTCTTACACTGCATTATAGAGCATGATAGTTAAATAAAAATTTTGAACTATTACAGTGACTCTGACAATCCTTATTGTCAACAAGTACGAGTGAGTGAGCGGAAGGGTAGGTCTTGCTCCCGCGATTTCTCATAGAGTCGGGAGTGTTGTGTTCTGGGTTTTCTAATCGTTTGTAGCTTAGTGATCATGTAGGAGAATGCATGAGACCCTATAGCTAGTCGGTTTGGGGATTTTGGGTACTAAGGTGGTAGGAAGGTACAACCCCTATACACCGTGGTCCTGTTTTCCTGCGCATAGTTCTGTTTATGTGCAGAATCCCTGCAACATGGCACCGCCAACGTTTGGTCTGGTTCTTATCTGCGAGACTCCTGAGTAGTACTTGTGCTTGTCCACAATTCCCTCACTTCTGTTTCGGGGACAGCTGTGACGGTGAAGCCTGCTATATTGTGATATGTTATAGGTTTTTCAAGCTTGAATTTTAAAAGGTCTTTCTCTTTCTTTTAACCCTTTGTTGTGCTGCCACTCATAGATTGTTATTCTCTGTAGTTCATTATGGCGGTTGTTATTGCGCCTCCTAACCGCGCACCGCTCAGAGCTTATTTAAATCAATACGGAGTCCCTGATGCTGCTGTTGCACTTATCTTTGTTGTAGAGGCGAATCCTCATTCCGTTTCGAGGTATTTGATTCTTGGGTCACCTTTCCGGCAGTCGATGGAACAGATAATTTGTTTCACAAGTATACTGCCACCGCGATTCCGCTGGAATATAGACCATATAGCACTCTTGAGGTTCCACTCACAGGTTGGCAACACCAAATATAGTTTAATAGCGCCCTTCCTCACCCAAAAACACTAATCCGTTCAGGCCCCTTATCAATAGATGGGGCCACTTGGCCCATTTTGGCTGGATACACCCTGCATCCAACATATCTCACTGCTTCAGCCGCAGAGCTACGCGTAATACACACTTCATTGATACGTATACATCGAGCTGTTATTCAGTTCATGTTGCGCAACTTCCAGGTGGGACCACCTGGCGTTGCTGCGCAACCTCCTGCACCTGCTGGTATGACCATCAGTCCATTAATGGTTAATTCAGTGATGCGCAAGCGTCCCCAAAATAAGGATGAACTTCCTAATTGGCTTGTCGAGAAATGTGGGCTACTCAAGGCTGTTTTTCCAAATACCACTCCTGTGGAGAAACACAGGATTTTGAACATAAGTCTCCCGAAAAACCTGGTTCCCAAATTTGCTGAATGTAAAACATGGAGTAAAGTGTTTGCAGCGGTATATTCAATGTATTTTGACACCCCCTCAATGACTGTACTCCTTTCCGTGATCAGACATGTTCAGGAGGAACATGGGGCCGAAGCCGCTCTGGAATAGGGAATGAGATTGATGTAGGTGTTCTACATTGTTTCCTATATGATCCTTACTAATGTTAAGGGTGATGCTGTCAGCTTGCAGGTGGCACAACGCCTGGAGGCTGTTGCTGACGCAGACAAGCCACACGAATTGCCGAAGATTATTGCTAAAGCATCTAAGACCATAGGGCACAATAGTCTGGGAGTTAAGCCTTTTACACAAACACAGGCTCCAGGTCAAACTCAACAAAAAGCCCTGATTGAGAAGGATGGGCTCCCGTTCTTTCCTAAAAAGAACTGGGAAAATAAAAAACGGGCAACAGAAGCAGGGTTCGCGTGCTGGTTCACCGACACCCGAGTCTTCTGAGTGTACTTATGACTTGGGTGACCACACGCAAATTAAGACTTCCTGATAGATTTCAAATCCCTGATCAGTGCTCCTCGTTCTTTACAGGACACATCGGACTCTCAAGCCGGTGGTGAGGAGCGCCAGGATTGTGGCAAAGGTTTGACCACACAACAGTGACGAGATCAACCTTGACAGTTTGACGTCAAAGCCAAACAAGAGGATCTGCCTCGTTTTAGACCCCCGTATCAGAAGAAAAAATGCCTCAGACGGTGAGAAGACAACTTCTGGATTGGACTTGGGGGGGGGGGGGGGACTCTGCTCGATAGCGCAGCGGAGTTTACCATAGTGCAGGAGGCACTGCGTCCTTGTCTGGAAGCGAGAGCAACTGATACTTTAATTACAGTAGAAACAGCAGATACACAAGTTGCCCCCCCGATAGACTCTATGAAATAGTCTTCCAAATTGAAGGTGATATACAGGGTACAATCACAGCGGATTTCTGGGAAAATCTCACCTTGTCGTATGACATTTTGTTAGCAGAGGCAGATTGTCCATCTCCATTTGTCCTAGCTGCTTCCAAAGGGGAAGACGTGATACTTCTGAGTTTTTCGCGTTATCTCCCTGAGGAACATGCAAAGGCTTTTGCAGCTGAGTGGGCCTTGTCCCTTCGGTGTACCGTAATCAGGTCGGCTGGGATAGAGATTCCCCAGCAGATGAGATCCCGTTACGGTCTATGCCACAGCAGCAATATTGATCAAACGGGAAGCTAAGGCTCACGTTTGTGATATTGTGACTCAGTTGGAGTATCAAGGAGTGATTGAATCCTGCGTATCTCCGATGAATAATCCTCTTTTTCCGCTATCAAAACCTGACGGATCGTATCGCTTTGTCTTAGATTATCAAAATGTGAATAGTCATTGTCGTACATTTGCGGTACAAAATACACACAGCTCTGCGCTAGTGACTACTCTAATTCGTAAGAAATACAAAATTACACTGGATATATCCAATGGTTTCTATAGTCACAACCTGGCTCCTGAGAGCAGTGACTTGACAGCATTCACCGCCATCGGAAATCACAAAAAATGTACATGCTTGCCTATGGGGTATAAGAATAGCCCCCGGGCTTTCGCTGCACGTGTTGTGTCTGTTAGACAGCATAGACCCTGATGATATTTATCTGACGGACGATGAGCCGATACCACATCTTCTCCGTGTCGACTGTATTATTTTGTCATTTGCCGACATGGATACAAATTCAGTTTTGTAATATCACACATCGCACATTTTGAGGTGCTCTTTTTGGGCTACGAGCTCAATAATGAAGGTAGGGGGTTAGCCCTCTCTTTTTGGAGAAATGGGCACAATTGCTTCCTCCTTATACACTAAAAAACCTTCAGTCACTGCTAGGATTTTTAAATTTTGGAAGGACTTTCCTGATTATGCCCAGCCAGCTGGCTTCTGGAACATACCTCAATTCTGCAATCTTTGCAATCAGATTTGCTTGCTTCTAACTACTTGTTGATGCGTGATGTTACCACAAACTTGGTAATACGTATAGTACCCGGGATGGTGGGTTAAACTTACTTGACGTTCAATGAGGGTGACACGGTACCTATTGCTTACAAATCACATTTATACACATCGGCTTAAATGTGATTTTCCAATACTTAAAAAGTATTTGACAGCGGTCCAGATGGCGATTCTGAAAGAACGCTCTCTGGTGCAGGGAAAATGCATTCTTATGGTCATGCCTCTCCCTGATTTAGAAGTAGTCACGAAGACTTTACATCCCCATTGGATTCAATGGGCTACGTCTTTGACATCGTCTGATGTCACGTTTATCTTTGATCCTGCTCTTCAGACAGGGATGTTTCTGCAGTATGAACATGTTCATCCTCCTCCACTGTCGTTGCTTCCTTTGGATGAGTACAAATGTATCATCTACACTGATGGCTCGGCTCAACCTGTCATCGGTTCCAAATATGCTTATTCGGCGGCTTGCACTATTGTGGCTGGTACAATTCTCAATGGAGAATTTGTCTTCCTTAGGAACTTGGGGACTGTACAGCCCAGTTGGCAGAGCTACGTGCTCTTGTTCTTGCTCTTGAGTTTGCTGATCCTAATGTGAATACTCTTATTGTATGCGATTCTTACTAATGTGTTCAGTCTTTTAATGACAACTTATTCTTTTGGTCACCATAGAGACTATAAATGCAGCGCCATAAAGCATAAAATGCTTTAGGTTCGAGTGGCCAAACTTAAGAAACGTCTCCCAGTCACACAGGTTATCCATACTCTTGGCCATCAGCGTGTGGGAGCACATGCTGTTGGTAATTCTTTGGCTGATGAAGCGGATAAATCTGCAGTAGCCACGTATTCCGTAGCAGCGGTTACAAGGTCCATGACCAAGATGGATTGTGACATTTTGGCAGCTATTGCTGTTACGAAGGATGGAACTGCTCCTCCGCAGGGCTTCCCTTCTAAGTATTCTTATCATTCATCTCCCGAACAAGTTCATTATGCTACTATTTTGTCAGTTGGGGATCGGCTGATTCTCAACAATGACCGCAGATCTGCGTTGATCGTTGCCGCACACGAAGGCATGGCTTCTGCACATGTCGATGTGTCTGCGACAGTCTCAATTTTACAGCAACGTTACTGGTGGCCTGGTTTATATAAACAGACTCGTAATTATGTACTATTGTGCGACATTTGTCAACAAATTAAGTCATCCACGGTCTCACGCCCACCACAAACACAGCTGTGTGTATCCAATCAGCCTTTTGTCTGTGTATCTTGATCACTGCGGTCCGTTCTCCTCTGATACTGCATATAAATATATCTTGGTTGCAGTTGATTCGTGCACTAGATTCCTTTGGGTTTGGCTACAACGCAGTGCTGGCGCTCGAAAGGTCACTAGAGATTTGCGTGTCTTTGTCGGGATGTTTGCCTGTAGCAGCTTTCATTCTGACCAGGGTCCAGCGTTCGCCTCTAAGGCGTACAAGGACGCGATGATGTCAATCGGGGTGCAGGTACAGTTTTCATCTCCATATAGGCCTGAGGGCAGTTCCATAGTGGAGCGAATGAACCGTGACTTAAAGCAATCTTTGACAGCTAGAGTCTTAGGTACTGGCAGGAACTGGCTGGCCCACTTGTATGGGGTTCAACGTGGACTAAGTAATCTCCTTAGAAGATCTCTGGGTGGGCGGACCCCATATGAAATGCTCTTTGGCATTAAAATGTTTGTGCCAGACCTTGATGGTCTAGACGTTGTGGCAGCTGCCCCAATCTTTGACGTAGATAATCATTCTACTATGTCACAGGACCTTACAAAAAAAACTTGTGATAGCTACGCAACTGAACATTTGCCCTCTTCAGAAGACACATCGTTGCTGATTCCGGTGGCCGGCTGGCTTCCTAAAATTGAAGATCTGGTATGAGAAAAACTGGAAAACAAAAAAAGAACTTGATTCCCCTTATCGTGCACTGGTTCCAGTACTTGGATTGAAGGGTACTCGTACAGTCGTTTTACCACCTTTACCTGGTCGCTAATACAACAGATGCATCTCAGTGAACAATGTCAAGTTACACCGTCTGGCCGATTCTGAATAGTGTAATGCCTGCAGTTTCATGCAACGCAATTTCATTGAATCTGCTGACTTCATTCTCACCCACCTGTGTGTGTGAGGGAGTGACAGACACTACTATTCACCTTTCACCTGTTCTGCTTCCATCCTCTTCCAATACACACGTCAAGTATACTTACCCTACAGAGGAGTCTAATAGTGGGGTGCAGAACAATCCTCGACAACATCACGCTGATCCGGCACTACCACCTCTAATAAACAGAACTGCAAGCGGTTACTTTGGAGATCATGCCGTTTCTCTTCTGACTCATCCACCTCGTCTTCCACTTTGGAGCTTCCACCTACAAAATTGTGTGTTTTTATCTTGTGGTTCAAAAAGACTTACCTGCTCCCACCATGGACCTACATCTGAAAGAAACACGTTAGTTAGATTCCTCACCTTAGAATATCCCCTGGCGTCAGGCTGGATCCGGAAAGATTTTTCATCAGCAATACCCTTGCGCGTCGCTAGGCGTCGTCTGCGGCTCCTCGTCCGTCGTAGGCGTCGTGATCGCCGGGATGACGTCGTCGGAGTACTTAGATGCTGCCCTCGCGCACTGACGTCAGTTCTTGTTCTTCTTTTTTCCACGCCAGTAAGCGCCGATCCGGGAAGAGCATACCCTTTTAGTCATTTTTTGACTTAACTTTTTTGAACTCTTTTGGTTCCATTCTTCGTCGACCTCTTCTCTGGTGCCGATAGGGATGCCTGGCTTCAAAGCTTGTGACACCTGTCACCGACTGATGTCGGTCACGGATCACCACCGCCGGTGCCTCTATTGCCTTGGGGCCGACCACGATGCTGGGTCGTGCCTCGACTGACGGGCCTTGATTTTGAAGGCTAGGCGGGAGCGGTCCCGCAAGCTGCTTGAGTTGCGGCAGTCAGCTCCGCACCGCTCAAGGTCGAGTAGGAGGTCGAGGGACCGGTCGCGAAGCGGCAGCCATCACCGCTCGTTGGGGTCAAAGTCTTCGCGAACCGGTAAGTCGAAGCACAGCAAGAAGTCGAAGAGGCGACATCGCTCTTCTGGCTCCCCTCGCCGGTCGCGCGACTCGGCTGAGGGTTCGGGTGGCACCACCCGCGCTGCTCCGTCGGAGCTGCAGGAGTCCCGTCTGACCCTATACCCTCTGGTCCCTGGGTCTGACGCGACTCCGGCGGAGGTCAGGGATTTCATCGTGGCCATGAGGAACCTGGCTCTGCCGGCGCTCCTTCGGGCCCCACAGGCTCGACTGGGAGGCCTAGCGAGCCAGCGGCTCCGGCACCGTCGTCGACTCCGGTCCCGACGCCGCAGGCCCCCAAGGGATCCAGGCCTGGATCCCAGTCGGTGCCGTCGACCTCACGACCCCTCCGCCGGCGCCGACCCCCTCCGGTGCCGCACCCGGCGCCGTCTTTGGACGATGCCGTTCCCCGGCTTAGTCCTGGTCCGGGCCCGGCATCGGATCGGCGCCGCATCCAACGCCAATGGGTGACAGGTTCATCTTCCGCCCGGCTCCGATCCTTCCACCTGTATACCAGGAATCGGATGACGGTGGCAACTGGGAGGGGTCTGAGGACCCTCTGGCACGGCAGGGCCAGTTATCTCAGGACTGGGCAGATGAACTGGGGGATGCCAGTGGTCTTGACACCTCCCCTGACAATGGCTTCATCTCTCCTCCGACCGTGGCTTCGGAGGAAGGTGCTACATTTTCTGTGGTGCTGTGCAAGGCGGCCGAAACCCTTGGGCTGGAGCTGCCTGCTGTGGCTGTGAGAACTAATCTCCTCACTGAAGTGCTTCAACCGTCAGCAAGCTCCTCTGAGCCTCTGCTGCAGTTCAATGAAGCACTGATTGATGTTCTGAAGGGCACCTGGTCCAAGCCCTCCACAGTTCCTCTTTTGGACCGGAACGTGGCCCGGAGCCACCACCCTGCACCGGGCGACCCCAGTTTTCTGTCGATGCACCCCATGCCCGAGAGCCTGGTTATCCAGGCCTCTACCTCCCAGACCTCCTTCCCATCCGCTCCCCCGGATCGGGAATCCAAAAGGTTGGAACAGTTTGGGATGAAACTGTTCTCCCTTAGTTTGGGGTTGCGATCTATCAACAACGCGTGCCGTTTGGACCGTTACTCCCACTCCCTGTGGGATACGGTGTAGGACGTGCTGCCCCAGTGTCTGGAGGAGGCCCGGACACGGCTTGCCCAGGCTCTTGCCGAGGGGCGGTGTTAGAAATGGGATTTCTGGTTGGCTAGGGCTTGCGCCAAAGCCAGGCAGAAACCACCACTCTAGTCAGGGCAAGGAAGGTACACGCCAAAGATAACCCCTGCTCACCCCCTTGGTAGCTTGGCACGAGCAGTCAGGCTTATCTCTGAGGCAATGTGTAAAGCGTTTGCGCACGCACCCAGCAACAACACCCAAGGCCAACCACAAAAGAAACTCCACACAAGGTATTATATAAAAATAACCTTTGTATTATACCAAACACATTAGATAAAAACATACACTTTACAATGTGCCAACAGGCACGGGCAGAATTTACAAGGGATTATATATACAGGGGACAGGGCCACATGGACCACTGTCAGGAATTAGCACTTTGTAGAAATAGCACTTAGAACGTAGGAATGATACTTTAGAACATAGCACACACAATCACTGTAGCACTAAATAGAAAATGTAGCACACAACCAGTAACTGCTGGTCACAGGTAAGTACCACCTACGCAACCCTAACCACCTTAGGAAAATGTCACGCAGGGAAACATGAACACACTAGCATAACCACTACTAGTAAAACAATCTCCAATGCATAAACACAGTTTAGGAAGGAAAATATCATGAAGACATTGCGCAGGCGCAAAAGTACATATATGAAAATCACCAGGTACCCTAGGGGAGGGCACAACACAGCAGAACTGTCCCCAGGCCAACTGGCCTCTCAGGGGTGCAGAAATGACCAATATCCAAGAATGTCAGGGCGCGACTGCGCAGGCTGCGCAAGCCAGGCGCACAATGTACAACCTAAACGTTGCAGCTGCCCACTAAGTGCTGAGCAGCTGGGAAAAGGAGTGTGGGTACCACTGTGCCCTTTAACACATATGCCGCACTTGGAGCCTCTCTGGGCTCTGCAAAAACAATGCCCCCAAACGTTGGAGCCTGTTAGGGCTCTGAAATACACAATGCGTGCCCTTTGGAGCCTCGTGGGCTCAAGGACACTGCCCCCTTGTTGTTGGAGGCTTACAGGCTCTGGGAAAAACAATGCGGGCCTCGTTGGAGCCTCTCGGGCTCGGGAACACTGCCTTCGGGGGGAGTCCCTCGCGGGGGACTCTCTAATTATGCAGCTGCCCCCCTGAGCCTTGCAGGCTCAGGAATAGCTGGGGGGCGCGTTGGAGCCTCGCAGGCTCTTTGACCAGCGTGGGGCAACGTTGGAGTGGCCCGCTGCCTTCCGGGGCCGCTCTTTCCTGCCAAACTAATGCCCCCTTTATGTTGGAGCGCACTCGCGCTCTGGGACCATCAATACGGTCCCGTCGGAGCCTCACAGGCTCGAGCAGCACTGACCTCACTTACCGGGATCCTGGCGGAGGCGGCGCTTGCGTCTCTGAAGGCGGCGGGGCTCTCCTCTTCCTCCTGAGAGCCCCGCTCGGGCAGCCAGGACCTTGGGGACCCTTTGCTTCTCGTGCGAGGGCACCGGGGCGCAGAGTCGGCTCCTGCCTGCTCCGGGGGCCAAACAAAACCGTCGCGAGTCCTCGGAGGGAGGCGGGGTAGGCTCCCGCCCTCCTACTTCCTGTTGTCCCGGAGTCCCGCCCCCGGCCTGCCTGACTTCCTTCGAGCCCGGCCGCGGCGGTGACTTCTCTCGGCAATAAGAGGGGTAGGTTCCCTCGCGATATGAAATATACGGCGGGGTTGGCACCCGCCGTGAAATTAAGACAAATAAGCGGGGTGGGCACCCGCCAACGACCACAGCAATGTCCCTGGCAGGGTGGGCACCTACCAGGGGACTTCAGAATCTGTACAGACGGGGCAAACGCCGGGTGGGCACCGGCTGTCAGAAATAAAGCGCTCCTGAGCGCTAAAGGAAAATAAAAGCGCTTCCAGGCGCTTAGGGACACACATGAAGCACTCCCAGCGCTTTGGGGGAGAATAACCACCAAGTCCAGCAAAGTTTCTTAGGAAGGTGGGCAGGGGGCAAGGCTGGGCTAGGGGCCAGCTCACTGGGCCCTCCAGGCAGGAAGGCAGTCCAAAGTGGCGGTTCCTCCTGGCCTCCAGCAGCAGCAGCAGCCCCCCTCAGGATCCTGGAAGAGAACAACTTGTAAGGGGACACAGCCCCGTTTTATACAGTAAAACTCTTTGTCTGAAGGTGCAGGGAAGGGGCGAACCAGTTACAACAGGTTCCTGAGCACTTTGTTTTGCTCAGCCCCTCTCCCTATTCACTGGACAGGCCAGGGTCATCAGACGCACCACAGGGGCCGGAGCCAGCATTGTGTGGGGAAAGCCCTGTCCTATTCAGGACCCAGGTGTACTCCTCCCCAGCCATCAGTATGCTAAACTCCCCATTCACCACTGGGTGACTCCTCCTGACTCTGGGGAATCCCTAGCCCGTCACATGACCTCCACCAGCCAATCGCCAGACAAGCCACACATTTCATACTGCACACCGAAGTGCCCACTTCTAGAAGTGGCACTTCCACACTAGGTACATGCACGCCGCACACATCATCGCGCAGCATTCGATCACCCGAGTCCGCACATACCAAACTCGGGCATGCACACCCCACGCATCAGGAACTACTAGGGACACATACATTCCCCATGCATTCCTATGGGAGGGCAGGCCTATCTCACCACATGCACTCAGAATGCGCACGCACTTTCCTCTGGGACACAGGGAAAGTGCGCAGAAACCAAGAATCACCACACCAAGTCACCAATAAAAAGCAAAAAGTTCAGGGGTGAACCTGCCAGAAGGGCCAAGTCCAACAGGCGGGATGCGGCACGGCATGCAATCCGATGTGGACTGGACACAACGGACTCGCTAGGCAGGGCAATGGCGACCATGGTGGCAATTCGTCGCCACGCCTCGCTGAGTTCCACGAGTTTCTCCGGGGATGTCCAGAGCACCCTCATGGACATGCCCTTCGATGGCAGTCACCTTTTTGGCGACAAAGCGGATAGTGTGCTGGAGCGCTTTAAGGACTCCAGGGCGACGGCCAAGTCCTTGGGCCTCTCCGCCCGCGCCCGCAAACTTCCGCTTTTCGCCCCTTTCGTGGCCAAGGAAGGGGCGCCCCCTCACGTCCGTCTAGCCACAGGTCGTAGAACCAACCTCAACACGGACGTGGATTCCGCTGAGGCGGAGCAGGTGGACAACAAGCCGGTCCGTCCACATCTACCCCAGCAGCATCCGCCTTAAAGCCCTCCTAGTCCGAGCTTTCAGGCCCATTCCACGCCAGTGGGAGGCAGAGTTCGCCATCACCTGCTCTACTGGCGTACCATCACATCGGACAGGTGGGTGCTGAAAATCGTCCGAAGAGGCTACTCCCTCCTCTTCGAGGTGACCACTCCAGCCATGCCACCGCAGTGCCACCGAATTCCAGTGGATCACTTGCAACTTCTGCAGGAGGAAGTTACAGACCTCTTGGCCAAGGCGGCCATCGAGCGCGTTCCTGGTCCATAAGTAGGTTGTGGTTGTTATTCCCACTACTTTCTGGTTCCCAAGAAGGGCAAAGGGGGCCTACGCCCTATCTTGGACCTCAGGAGCGTCAACGCCTTCATCCGGAAGGAGAAGTTCAAGATGCTCACCTTAGCTCAGGTTCTGGCTGCCCTAGACCCTGGAGACTGGATGGTAGCGTTGGACTTGCAGGACGCCTATTTCCACATCCCCGTCCTGCCGGCCCACCGGTGTTACCTGTGGTTCACGCAGGGCCACGAGCATTTTCAGTTTACCGTGCTCCCCTTCGGCCTCACCAGTGCCCCTCGGATGTTCACGAAAGTGATGGCGGTGGTCGCAGCTCATCTGCGCAGATTAGGGGTTTCCCGTCTTCCCCTATCTTGACGACTGGTTGTTAAAGGCTGGCTCGCCCCAGGCAGTCGTCTCCCACCTCCAGACTAGGGCCAACCTCTTGCATTTGCTGGGGTTCTCCATCAATGTGTCGAAGTCGCATCTGAGTCCCTCCCAGAAGCTCCTCTTCTTCGGAGCGGTTCTAGACTCGGCGTAGTTCCGGGCCTATCCTCCGGAACAGCGGGTCCGGGATATTCAGGCTCTGATTCCCATCTTTTGGCCTCTATCCCGGGTTTTGGTCAGGTTGGTAGTGCAGCTTCTGGGTCTGATGGCCTCCTGCATCTTGTTGGTGCATCACGCCAGATGGCGAATGCTGGCTCTGCAGTGGGACCTGAAGTTTCAGTGGGCCCAGCATCGGGGAAACCTGTCCGACCATGTCTTGATCTCGGAGGGCACTGCAAGACAGTTGCAATGGTGGCTCATGGACCGCGATTGGGTCAGTGGCAGATCCCTCTCCCTACCCCAACCGGAGCACGTAGTAGTGACGGATGCGTCCCTCCTGGGATGGGGGGGCCACATGGGAGAGGCGGAGATCAGAGGCCTCTGGTCTCCGGTGGAGTCTCGGCTCCATATCAACCTTCTGGAGCTGAGGGCGATCTGACTTGCACTGAAGTCCTTCCTACCCTCTGTCCGGGGAAGTATAGTGCAAGTGTTCACAGACAACACCACCGCCATGAGGTATTGCAACAAACAGGGCGGGGTGGGGTCATGGACCCTTTGTCAGGAGGCTCTGCGCCTCTGGACATGGCTGGAACATCAGGGCATCACCCTGGTGGTTCAACATCTGGCAGGCTCTCTGAACGCCAGAGCAGACAAACTCAGCCACCGGTGCATGATTGAACACGAATGGCGTCTAAACTCGGACGTGGCGCAAGGCATCTTTCGGCAGGGGGGAGAGCCTTGGTTAGATCTATTCGCCACCGAAGAGAACGCGCAATGTCAGCAGTTCTGTGTGTTGGAGTTTCCAAGGCGGCACTCGCTCGGAGACACTTTTCATCGCGAGTGGAGTTGCGGTCTGTTGTACGCCTTTCTGCCTATACCACTTTTGCCCAGAGTGCTGAAGAAGATCAGGCGTGACCGGGCCCAAGTCATCCTGGTGGCTCTGGATTGGGCACGAAGATACTGGTATCCCGAGCTACTCAGTCTATCGACCGATCCGCCTGCCTCTTCAGGAGGACCTTCTGTCGCAGCAGCAGGGGACGGTCCTCCCCCCGAACCTGTCCAGCCTCCACCTCCATGCGTGGAGATTGAGCGCCGGCAGTTGATGCCATTTGACTTGCCTCCTGAAGTCTGTAATGTTATTCTGGCCAGGCGTCCCTCCACAAAATCGGTATACGCCTGCAGGTGAAACAAATTTGTGGCATGGTGCACAGCAAAGGCTGTGGATCCCCCTTCCGCCCCTCTTTCTGAGGTTCTCCTCTTTCTTCTTTCCCTGGCCCAGCAGGGCTCTGCTCTGGGCACCCGTAAGGGATATCTTTCAGCTATTTCTGCTTTCTTACGGCTTCCTGATCAGCCTTCTCTTTTCAAATCCCCTGTTGTTTCTCGATTCTTTAAGGGCATTACTCACATGTTTCCTCCTGTCCCTTTCGTACTGCCTCAGTGGGATTTGAATCTAGTATTGACCTATCTGATGTGCGCTCCCTTTGAGCCACTTCATAATTGTCCCCTTCGTCTTCTGACTCTTAAGACTGCTTTCCTGGTTGCCATCACCTCTGCTAGAAGGGTGAGTGAGCTCCAGGCTCTCTCTTCTAAGCCTTTTTTCCTTTCTGTCCATCCGGACAAAGTTGTTCTCAGGACTCGTCCTTCCTTTCTCCCTTAGGTGGTAACTACTTTTCACATCGGACAGTCTGTTACACTGCCCACCTTCTTTCCGCCTCCGCATCCCTCGAAAGAGCAAGAGAGGCTCCACCGTCTGGACCCAAAACGAGCGCTGTCCTATCTGGACCGCACCAAACAGTTCCGGGTGGATGACCAACTCTTTGTTGGCTACGTGGGCGCTAAGAAGGGGCGGGCAGTGCACAAGCGAACCATCTCTCGGTGAGTCGTTTTGTGTATCAAGGCCTGTCATTCCTTAGCTAAAAAGGAACCTCCTGTAGGGCTGAGGGCCCATTCCACTCGGGCCACAGCGGCGACCACTGCCCTGGGCCGGGGAGTCCCCTTGCAGGAAATTTGTCAGGCAGCAACGTGGGCCTCGCTGCACTCGTTTGCCAAACACTATTGCCTGGAAAGCTAAGTCCGGAGAGACGGCTTCTTTGGCCGTTTTGTTCTCCAGGACTTTCTGGTGTGACCTTGGTTCGCAGACCCACCACCGGGGTTGGTATTGCTGGGGTATCTATTCTAAGGTGAGGAATCTAACTAACGTGTTTCTTTCAGATGAACAAGTTACTTACCTTCGGTAACGGTATATCTGTAAGAAACATTAGTTAGTTAGATTCTTGACCACCCCACCCATCCTCCCCATTCTGCGAACCGATGTCTACGCTTGAGGTCATCCCTTTCAGGGCCCTAGAATTTTTGGCACCAGTATCGGTCTCTTACATGGCTCTGCGTTCCTGGCGCGGAAAGCTATATACAAGAACTGACGTCAGCGTGCAAGGGTGGCGTCTAAGTACTCCGACGTCATCCCAGCGATCACGACGACAGACGCGGAGCCGCAGACGACGCCTAGCGACACGCAAGGGTATTGCTGACGAAAAATCTTTCCGGATCCAGCCTGACGCCTGGGGATATTCTAAGGTGAGGAATCTAACTAACTAATGTTTCTTACAGATATATCGTTACCAAAGGTAAGTAACTTGTTCATCTGGTTGGTGCTTATCCTGATTTTTCTCTTCATGTCGATCGGATTTGTCACAGTGTTATTCTTACTAATCAGTGGTCATTATTTGCCAGAACACTCTGCTGTGAACTTGGTTGACGGAGTTCTGGCACCTCATATATCGTCCCATATCATGAAGCGTGATCAAACTCTTGTTATCATTTCAGCTTTCCCAGTCGTAGATGGCATTGTATGGGATAAAGTAGCTTTTGAAATCCATGGTCCGACGGAAGTCCTTAAGATACCATACGTGTTTAGCGTCTCCTTAGGAGATGTGGTAACACAGGACATACATTCTGATGATTGGGATGTGCAAGCTGTGCATTCATTGTTTCCTGATTTGAAATACTATACTGCTTTTGTGCTGAAGATTTGTGTTTGAATTCTGCCAATTATGCTAATTTATTCTGTTATCAACATTATGGGCATCACTACTTACACAAAACAAACACATTACGACCTGTCTTTAATTACATCAAAGGGAACATTGTCCAACTCCCGTCCGATGGAGTTCTAAAACACTTTTATGGATCAGTTTGCTTATTTTGCCGATTATAACACGTCTAATCCAGAACCCTATTTGTTTGAGTTGCATTCTTCATCGCAGCCCAAATGTATTCTTACCCGTACTAAATTGATCTATTTCACTTCCTTTAGAACGGAATTGGCCAAACAAGGTTATGATGACTGGAAAGATAGAATTGATTTAAAATCAATTTGGGGCACTAAAGCTTGGCAGGTTCAGGGTACTAAAGCTATGCATCATGCCTGCCTGAATCCGACTCAAATTTTATATTTAAATGATACAGTACACCAGACCACTTGTTTTGGCTTGGCGACTGCTAACAATTTGAATACCCCATCAATTCCCTCCTTAGCGGAATATGACGATTGGCGCGCACAAACTAATTATACGATCGATGTATTACAAGCTTTGTTTTGCAGTGACACTTTGAATATTTCTGAAATTGGCCACTCCAGTTGCTTGGTCTGGCCAACAAGTTCAAATGCATGTCAACTGTGTTTATATACTGTATCACCTAGTTTCACACAGGCTAGACCAGATCCTCGTTTTCCACATTCATAAACAGTCACCACTTACTCTGTGGGCAAATTGTACTTACAATGGTTGGAACATTCCACTTTGTCATCACTAAAACAATTTTTATCACTCGTCGAGCGACAGCAATTTGACTGATTTTATATTAGGACTTACAGCCCCTAGAAATAAAAGGTTTATCTATGGAGCTTACAATGAAAGTGGGAAACTTTCGCAGATGGAAGCAGCCTTTCGTCTGCGCCAAATTGACCTGGCAAATTTGGAAAAATTCCTTGTCGTAGTCGACAATATCATCAATACACTGTCTTCACGCATCTATACCTTGGATAATATTGTTTCATCTGTTATTGATATTGTTCAGAATGATGTATCTGTGTTGTATCATGGTCAAAATCAATTAAGATCAGTAATGCCGTTTGCATGGACATTACAGACTCTCAGAATGGGGAAAGTCCCTTGGGACTATTTAAATGCTTCTGCCTTGTTTTCACCCTTAAATCTGACTGATAAGCAGAGATTTAGATCCATGAAAGATGTAACATACACCCAATTACACATCGAACAGTTTGAGCCCTTGCCATTCTCTGTGGCGAAGACAGACTCGGCTGTTTGGTTAATTCATGGGGTAATATCTCTACCATTCTCGCTGTTTCAGTTTAAATCCGGTATGAAATATTTTCACTTTGAACCTCTCGGTAGTGCATTTCTCCATGAATTATGGTCCCTTCCATTCGCTTACAGATGCCAACGGGACGACAAGGACGTTTTTCTAACAGGGGAGGATTGTGTTTCCAGAGTAGGACATTCCCTGGTTTGTAAACACGTTAAGTTATACGCCGCTTGTTATATATCTGCGCCTATTCTTGCTTGTTTTTTTAAAGGAACTCCTGTCCCATCAATAATTCCCGCTTTTACATTGCTTACAAACGGCATATCGTGTTTTGAACAACCACGACTGCTATGGTTTACGGGCAGGGATCCCGTATTTAGTAACAGTTTCACAACATGTTACTTGGTGTAGCAAATGAGCTTTTTCCACTACCGCATGGAAAAGTAGATAGTTCGACTTGGCCTTCCATTCCTACTTTGAAAAATAATTTCAACAAATTGAGCAGGCTCGGGCGCTGTTGTTTCGACAGGAGGTGGCCCTCAATTTGGCTCGAGGGACCTTCGAATTTCAGGTGGCTAGGACATCTAGCGACATTCAGTCACTTCTGAACACTAACCTCCCACTTCACTTTGGGGAGCTTATACATCAAATATTCAATGCATCTGAAACGGAAGGTGTTGGTCATTTTTTAAGAATGTGGGATCCGGGATCCGGCCTTGTGACTTCTTTTCAGACTATATTTAGAGTAATACCGGCTTTTATTCATTCTGTCTTTTCTGGAGTCTTCTGAGGGTTTCCTTTGTTACTGGCGCTTGCAGGTTGAATACTGATCATTCTGATTCTACTACTCAATGGCTGCTCATCTTGTGGTACTGCACAGACCACGCCAATTGCAACTGTACCGTGACCGAATGCAACAATTTTTTGGATGCTTGCAATTAGCGACGCTTAGCGTGAGTTATGGATTGACTTTTCGCTTTGCCTACTTCACTTGCGTGCAACCTGTGTTCTACTGTAGTCACTGCCCTTTCTATTGGGCTTTGCATTTATGCCTCTCCAATACGTCGTGTACAATCCCAGAATTTCACCAATTAATGGGTTCCTTAGAGGCCCATGAGCAGGCTTGTTCTGGAAATGGAGACATGGCGCATGCTGCTTCACTTGGGATCTTGGCTGAACAGGATATCTGCGCGGCTGTACAGGACTTCCTACCACAAAGTTTCATTGAATATCACGCAAGTTGTCCCAATATGCTCTTGGAAGCATCACAATGCGAAGAGCATGTCTATTCCTTCAACATACTTAATTGGATGGCATCCCTTTTTTCTACTAATGGTAGGGATCGCCTTTTGGAATGAATTGCATTCTTGAGCCCACATACTTTTATGGATTTTCCACCTCCTTCTTAAAAAATGTAATCGCCATACAACTTTTTTTCTCTTTATAATTTTGTCAAAAGAAATTTGTACGCAATTTTTTCCCCCAAAATTGTGTTTTCAAGCGCTATTGAACTACCCTCAACTTTAAACTCTGCTTTAATCTTTTGTCTAAATACTACGACCTTACCGGGGGAGGGTGTTATATGGCCGTTAGGGTCATTCTCGACATTGCTAAATTAGCATGAGCTTTGCTGCCATGATACTGCTTTTGCGCACGTTACTCCATGACTTTATTTTGCAAGACTCTGTTTATGTCTTTCACATGAGAACTGTCTGCTTTTCGCGTTCTGTTAGTTCCTGGAGTTTAGTCTGAACACAATTTGCAAGGTCGATAAACAATGCTCTTTGTTATTCTGATCTGGTCAGTACCTAGCACCTAGATAAAACATGCTAAACACAGCAGCACTGCTTGATAGCTTGTGCTTTGATATTGCGGTGATGCATGTTGTTCACACACACTTGGAGAAAAACCTTTCCAAGGAGAAGAACTATGCTGTTCCTATGAGGTAAACCTTTAATCTAGGCTTTAAGGTACGGGGTCTGCTGATAAAGCCCAGAGATCTTCCTATATTTAACAAACCTCAACTTACCAAGGGGAGGGTGGTTAGGCCTTATAGTCCTTTTTGCACTGTCTGCATATGACATCCCCTTTTATATTCATTGGTATTGTAACAATGCTAACTGCTAGGTTTATGCATTGTGCTGCTGGAAGTGGCTCATATACTGCATTATAGAGTAAGATAGTTAAAATAAATATTTTGAACTATCACAGTGACTCTGCCAATCCTTATTGTGGACAAGTACGAGTGAGTGAGCGAAAGGGTAGGTCTTGCTCCCGCGATTCCTGATAGTCGGGAGTGTTGTGTTCTGGGTTGTCTAATCATTTGTAGCTTTGTGATTATGTAGGAGAATGAATGAGACACTATAGCTAGTCGGTTCTGGGATTTTGGGTACAAAGGTGGTAGGAAGGTATAACCCCTATATACCTAGGTCCTGTTTTCCTGCGCAAAGTTCTATGTATGTGCAGAATCCCTGCAACACTAGTCATTACCTCAACTAGGTAACAAGTCAGTCCTAAGAATCGTTATGTAGCGCAATATGAGGGCAATGTAGGTGAAAGGTGCAATTGGTACCTGAGCCGATATTGGGGTACCTATATGGAATATAACTCCCACTCCTCATCCGACTGGATGACATACTAAAAATTCTAACGTACGGCTAAATCTAGTATGTAAAATAAATGTATAGAAAAAATTGTCCTTAAAAAATGTAAAGATGCCTAAGAAACGTTAAACGTGAAGTAGACAATAGAAATCTAGAATATGTTCGTGGATATAGTTTGAACATAGAGTGACTGAAAGCCATGCAGCTTAGACTAAAAATTTCTTGTTTAAAATTCCAATTTTGGTTGTTTTGGAAAAAGGCTGAATTTCCCCAGCACACGATTTCCCAAATGTTTGTGTCCTGGCTGGGATACGCAACATCGCTGTTGTCTGCATCGGCAGACGACGATCCCTGCAACACCTCGCAGATGAGGTCAATCGAGCTCAGATGTTCCGCCGTATTCACCACAGCCGTTGCTGGTGAGGCGCTAGTTTCATCCGAGGCCTGAGTATTTGATGAGGAGCCGGTATCCTTCCCAACAAGAGATGAAGCATCCTTGGTAGCTCTAAGAGTGCAGACATCAACATTGGGATACGCTGAGGACACTGCAGAACATGGGGCTTTATCGGGCCAGTAAAGCATCAACGTCCCGTGGCGCAATTGTTGGAAGTGTTAGACAGAGATCCAACACGCATTCTTGTCCGCCGAACAGGCATCTGAGGACAGGCAGAATACAGTCAATCCAGACTGGTCTAAATGACAAGAACCAAGACTCGCTTAGTTCTCGAAGTCGAGGTGTGCCCAGATGAATTACCATGCGATCACGGTATTGGTGCTCCAAGAGCGTGCTTTCTATCTCCTTGGTGATTGGGACATACAGAAAAAGGACAATCTGGATACCTGCTATTAGAAACAGGATGACCGGAAACCCTCCAAAAATGCTTTTGACTACAGATTGTATAAAGTTGGGTACAACTCCGAGGATTGTCTGAAAGGTGCTTAACAGTCCAGAACCTATGGTCTTAAATAGGTGGACAATACCCGTCGTATCAGACATGTTCAAGATTCGTTGGACCATTTCTGTGAAATGGAAAGGGCAATTTGTTTGCATCAGTGCCTCTATCTTGGCTGGAGACCTTGCAACCTAACGAGCATAAGTTTCTCGGGCGGAGGTTGAGGGCACGGTTTGCTGTAAAAGCATGGCTTTCATTCGGCTCAGACTATCAAACCGCATAAAGGAAACATTCAACGAATGCCATAACTGCACCTCCCTGATTGTGTGGGTTGGTGGAAACAATACATGCATACAGTAAGCTTACAGTGTCAAGATATGCGATGCCCGGAAGCATCCCACAACAACCTTGATCATTCAGCATCAAGTAACTCCCATTTGAAAGTAACTCGAATACAGGATTAATCACAGCAGCTGGGGTACCTTTCAAGTGACAGGATAAGTTTGCAACTGGACCATTACAGGCCCCGTGAAGCATAATATCCTGGCATATGAGAGAGCTGCTTGCATTGCTCTCGCAGTTTGTACCACTAAGAAACACTTCTGTGTCCCCATTCCGGCATCGAAATCTGTACGGCAGTTCCCAAGATTCCTTGATGAATTCCCTACCCATCGCTTCATATCAGCGTTGTTAGGCAATATTGAAATTGGAAAGTTGTGACCGGTAGTGTTAAATGTCCATGATTTAACCATTCTGTGGGAGGAGACTCCGCCACAGTAAAAGGTAACTTGTCAAGTATTTCAATACGCAGCATTGTATATTTTGCTCCCCTTTGTGCCGTTGTAATCTGTTTTTCAGTCAGATTGTATGTTGAAAATACAGATGTACTGTTGGTAAATCGCCAAGGCACATAACCAGCGTTCAAGGATTGCAGCGTCCAGCTTACTAACGTAATAGGACATAGTTGTGATTGTCCATGTTGTCGAATGGACAGCTCCTGTTATAGTATATCAATAGCAGAAGATACAATGTTGCCCAGTGAATAAATCCTGGATGTTAATGTAGTCCTATCATTGTCAACTACAGCTAATACCTTTTCTAGGTTAATTCTATCTATTTATTGAAGTCTCTCTGCAGCTTCTTGTTGATAGATTTTCCAGATTTCATTATAGACAGCATAATAGAAACGTTTCTGAAGTGGCCTTCGGGGTACTAATAAAAAGTCCATTAAATCCACCTTATCTGACAGTAAGGATAAGTGCTGTTTCACCTGGGAGAGTGCAAGGTTTTTAGCCAATTAAGGCACAACTTCCCTACACTGTATGATGTCACTGCTCCGGATGTTTCACATGTATGTATGTATGTATGTATAGATATACTTGTATAGCGCAATGACTGTCACCCAAAGGGCATCCTGGCGCTTAGACTGATGGAGAAAGAAGCCTGCATGAAAAGAAACGATCCACTGTATAAGAAAAATTACGCCGCTCTTGGAAAAAGGTGAGTTTTCAGGGCTTTTTTGAAGGAGGGGAAATCGCCCGTACTCCTCAGTGCAAACGGCTGAGAGTTCCACAGCCTTGCTGCTGTGAATCGAAAGGACCTGCCTCCCAAACGAGTCCTTAAGATTTTTGGAACTACAACCAGACATGCCGTGGCGGAGCGGAGAGACCTACGCGGAACATACCACGAGAACATTTTCTGTAAGGGAAAAGGGCCTTGTTCATGAAGAGCTTTAAACACCAAGCAGAGGGCTTTAAATTCAATCCGCTGAGGGACAGGTAACCAATGGAGGTCCCTGAGCGCAGTAGTGGAGGAGTCCGCGCGCTGGCGTGACAGAGCCAGTTTAGCCGCCAGATTCTGCACGCGTTGAAGTTTACCCACCAGGGTCACCGGGGCTCCCAGAAGTAGTGCGTTACAGTAGTCAAGTCTACTTAGGATGGTACTCCGCACTACCTCTGGTCTTGCCTGCGCTGGGAGAAAAGGCAAGATTTTCCTTAACGTGCGAAGCAAGGCCATGCATGTGGCCACTGTTTTATTAACAGAAACATCCAGTTGAAGGTTGGAGCCAAAATAGACTCCCAAGTTCCGCACACAATTCGTTGGTAAACTGGTGCCCTGGAAGGATGAAGGCCAGAAGTTCGATGGAAAAGGCCTCAGGGTGCTGCCAGATGGGCAGTATAGGACCTCAGTTTTAGAGCTATTAAATTGCAGAGAGTTGTGGCACAGCCAGTCTGCCGTAGAGGTCATGCAGCGATGGAAGGTCTCTTGTGACACCGCCTCCTTACCCTCAAACGAGAAGATAAGTTGGGTGTCATCCGCATAGTTAGTAACTGCAATGCCGAAAGATTTTATCAGCTTAATCAGGGGGCGGAGGTAAAGATTAAAAAGGATAGGGCTAATGGCTGACCCTTGAGGCACACCCTGACCAACGCTTCTGATGGCTGATTTGAACGGAGGAAGGGCCACTACCTGGTGTCTATTATCCAAATAAGACGTCAGCCAGTCCAGGGCCAAGCCAGTCACCCCCACTTCCTCCAGCCTCCTGAGTAAGATCACATGGCTGACCGTATCGAACGCGGCCGACATATCTAGCAGCACTAAAAAGGCTGCCCGACCTTGGTCGGCACGCGTCCTGAGGTCATCGAGCACGGTCACTAATGCTGACTCTGTCCCATGGGCTGGTCTAAATCCAAATTGAGCCACATCCAGACAGGCATTACTCTCCAGAAAGCAGGAAAGATGTTTTGTGGCCCATTTCTCCAAGATTTTGATTGGAAAGGGGAGAAGGGAAATGGGCCTATAATTGGCAGGGCAGGAAGGATCCAAGGTTTCCTTTTTGAGGAGAGGAGACACCACTGCCAACTTCCAGCAATCCGGTACTCGCGCAGACCTGAGGGATTGGCAGCAGGTCGCGAATAATGGCAAGAAGAGTTCTGTCCGGAATAGCTTCCAAAATTTATGAGGAAGTGGATCAAGGGGAGAGCCAGAAGAGACGCTGGCGGCCAGAGCACTAAATTCCTCAAAGCATGGTACCGGGAAACAATTAAGGCGTGCTGAGCCAGCATCACCCTCCCTATCCGATGTCAAGGTAGAGGTGAGCAAAGGCTGAGTGCCAGAGCTTGATGAAGTAACAAGATTGCTTAGGATGGTAGCAATCTTCTGCTCAAAAGCCTGTGCCAATGAGTCGCATAAAAATTGAGATGCAGGGACAACATTAGCGACACAGGTAGGGTGTGAGAGATCTTTAACAATTTTTAACAGCGCCTGGGATTTATTTGCTGCCGACAATAGGGAGTCCTCTAGGAATTTAGCTTTGGCACGTCTGATCTGTGCTTTATAAGTTGCCAAAGTTCGCTTATAGCAAGCTCTGTCTGAATCCCGGTACTGTTTCCTCCAAGCACGCTCCGTCCTCTTGCACTGGAGTTTAGATTGGAGCAGTTCCTCTGAGAACCAAGGCATTGCACGAGTGGGTCTATCTCTGATTTTGCGAAAAGGAGCTAGTGAATCTAGTGAAGCCACAATTTGCTGGCTAAGCATCTCATAGCTAGCGTCCACGTTGTCTCCTAACGAGAAGCCCGACGGCAGCAAGGCCGGCAGGGGGGACTGCTTCACAAGCTTGGACCACTGTCTACCCACCCTAGTAGTGCCTAGGCTACCTTTCTTCATGGAGTCGGCGGAAAGAGAAAGGGTAAAGTGGACCGATGCGTGATCTGTCCAGCATTGGGGTAGGATTTTCCGAAGAGCTACATTCTCTGTATCCGCAAAAATCATATCTAAGGTATGACCTTTTGAGTGAGTTGGCAGGGTAACTAGCTGTTTCAGCTGTACATTACTACAGGCCTGCTCCAAATCTTTGAAAGCAGAATCCATTGGACCATCTGGCCATAGGTTGAAGTCTCCCAATACCAAGAGTCTGTTATGGGAGTTGGATAGGTCATAGATCAGGTCGATGAGCTCTGTTACCTCTGATAAGGAGCCAGCCGGGGGTCTATAGCACAGCAATCCAGAATATAAAGCTCCTCCTGGACTGTTTAGGGAAAAACCCAGTAGTTCATGCCCCGAGATGGCCTTGACGTCAATCTGAGAGAGACGCACCCTCAACAATTTGCCAAGAAGTTCTCTAGGGGTGGTCACTCCTTATGAGGTCCTACTTGGGACAAGAATGTGAGTACCTGATCTTGATTGTGAAGGCACAGTGGCGGATGTTAAACCATTTGACATCAATAAACTTTTGGCTGTTTTACAGGATTTGAATGAATCTAGAGCACTACAAAGCAATGAGCAGGTCAAGCGCACCGCCACTGGGGAAGTCAAATCAGTCACTGCAAGACCTGTCTGGATCCCAAAAGTAGGGGATCTGGTCAGAGAAAAGATTGAGGAAAAGAAAGAATTTGGGCCATCATACAGAAAGCCTGTACCTGTCCTGGCTGTTGAAGGAACAAGAACAGTACTTCTTCTGCCTCTTGCCGGTTAAAAAGAAAGATACGTCTCCATTGATCTGATCAAACCACACTATGTGGCTGATACTGACTAGTAGGCCTTGTGGGCTCCTTGGTAGCCAACGCTCTCCTCTTGCTACCATACAAGAAGTTCAGACTGAAAGGCTCATAACATTTGAAGAGTCACCAATTCAGAGTGAAGGAATTCAGAGTGAAGGAATTTCCAACAATGAAATGGAACTCATTCCTGTTCAAATTGAACATCAAAACTTGAGAGAAACACAAGTATCAATTTGACCAAATACTGATATCTACATCAATATGCCTCAACAAGAGACACCTGCAAGTTCAACAGCACCTGCTGAGCTACCAAAGATAGATCGAACTGGATCTGGCTACTTCATCGATTTTGATACATTCTCTCCTGATCCCAGCGAACCTGAGACACCGCCAGCTCCAGTTTCCCGTAAGCAACCAATTTATGAGTTCTACACCTTTCTGAATAAGACTTACTTAGTATCACCTTGGCTCCACTGCTGGATAATACCTGCAATATTGTTTTTTCTGTTCTGGATTTGCCTAGTGACTGTGTTCTGCTTACTAGTGAATGGAAAATATCTCCCAAACGCTCTGCAGTATCCAATGTGAACTTGGTCTTGAAATCACATACAGCATCTCATCGTAAACAAGGAGACTTGTTTTCCGTGAACATTACAGCTGTTCCAATTCCTGATGGTATTGTTTGGGACAAAGTTGATTACGATGCATTTGGCCCAACAGAACTTTTGAAAATACCACATTTATTACAAATATCTCTAAATGATATCCTTACCTCCAGTATATTCTTGGACGATTGGGATTTTGAAACTGTCAATAATATGTTGTCAGATTTAGAAAAAATTGCTGCATTTTCCAGCAATGAAATGTAAGAAGACATATCTGATTTCAATAATATGTACTGTTATCATTATGGTCATCACTTTTTACACAAATCGAGTATCCCTAGAAATGTTTACACATACCATCAATGGGAACATTGTCCAACACCACCAAAAGGTAGTTCAAAAACATTTGCACAGAAATGTTCATATTTTTCAGGGGTCAACACTTCTGACCCAACCTCATAGGTTGCACCTACACCTGCACAGAAAAATAGGATGACTAACACCAAACAGATTTATTGTGCATCATTTATTGCCCAACTGTCTGAACAGGGTTTCGATTTATGGAAAGACACAATAGACACAAAATAGGTCTGAGGTTCTAAGGATTGGCAAGTTCAGGGTACAGAAGCACTATTTAGAGCATGCTTAATTCTACAACAAATGATATTTCTGAATGTAACTGTGCAACAGACTTCTTTTCTTGGACTAGCCATGAACAAAGATTTGAACACACCACGGTTCCCCACACCTTCACACATCAATTTTACATCACATGGAGGGGATGCAGTAGATGACATCATACAGTACAATACATCAGACTCCAATTGGTAGGGATGGTTAGTTTGGCCCACAGACACAAATTGATGTCAGTCAAGATTCAGGGGTACAACCGAAGGTTTCAGTATCCATAGGCCAGACTCACAATATGTGACCCCATATAGGTGATAGACCCAACTAGCACCCGAACCTAATACCCTAGCTGGTAAAGACTGCTTTAAGTCACGGTTTTTCCTCTCCACAACCGAATTTCCCTCAGGATGGTACACCCAAAGTTTCCATGGATTCCTTGTAAGCCCTAGAGCTATACGCGGGGCCACGGTCAGAATATAATGTGCCAACTGCATATGTCCCTATAAAGACACGCAATTCTTTTATAACAGTTCGAGTATCAGCCGAGCGTGAAGCCATATCCATAGGAATCTTGAGCATGAATCCACCGCCCACAAGATATACTTGTAAGCCCCATCCCAATGTAGTGGACCGCAGTGGTCCAGATAGATACACTTGAGTGGTCTGTCTGATATTATGATATGCTGGCAGATGTCACAATTTAAGACCAAATTCTTAGTCTGTTTTGTTAAACCAGGTCACCAATAGCGTTCTTTCAGTAATGAAACTGTTGCAGTAATTCCTGCGTGTGCAGAACCTAGACCCCCATGTGCAGCTAGAATTAAACCTAATCTGAGATCCATATTTGGTATTACTCTACCCCCCACTCCATGAATCTTAGTATACGGAATATTGTTCGCATTTAACTTGTAGGAGTACTTGAGTGGAAATATTTTCGGTACAACCGAGTTATTGCTTGTAGCAGTAACAGCAACCATAATGTCTGTCTATTCTCGTTTTTGAACAAGTGATTGCAGCTACAGAAGCCGTATGTACAGCCCCTTTCGCAGCTTCATCAGCCAATGAATTCCCTGCTGCGTGAACGCCATCACGTTGTTGACTCGGTGTGTGTATCAAGTGTGCCCTTGCTAGTTCGTTTTTGAACTCTGCTACCTGTTCCCATAGCATTTTCTTAATTGTGCCTCCTTTCGAGTCCTTAAATCCATTATTACCCCAGTAATGAAAATATTTGTTGTATGACTGAACACAGTAAAAGGAATCGCGCACAATGAGTGTGGGGAATTCCCGATCCGTATTTATTAGTGCCAGCAATAAGGCTTTTAATTCTGCTAGCAAAGCCGTGCAGCCTCCTAGAGACTGTGTCTTCGTATCACCGGGATGGAACTTGCCTTCCCGCATACAACCTTTTACAATCGCACAAGCGGCGCTGTATTGTTGTTTACTCCCTATGGCTGGCTGAGCAGATCTGTCAGTGTAAATTCTAAATTCATACTGATCTAGAGGCCCGATAACATTTGGGAGCGGATATTCTTGTTCAGATTGCAGAAATGATTGTGTTTTTAGCCTTGTATCATATCTGTATTCTACATCCGTTGCAGTGAGAGAATTAGCCCATTGTATCCCTCTAGGATGTAAAGCTTTAGCATTAGTAATGCCAGCCTTTGTAACAGCCTCTAAAGCTAGTACTGGAGTTGCAACATTTATGTTAATGTTAATGCTGAAAATGACTTATAAAGCGCACGTACACCGGGTGGTTTCATGGCGCTGTGAAAGGCTCCAGTGCTATTAGAAGGATCATTAGTCATAGGCTTGTGCAAATAGCCACGTTTTGAGGGACTTCCTGAACTGCAGAAGATCAGTGCAGGACCTGATCTCCAGCGGAAGAGAGTTCCACAGTCTAAGGGCGAGAGTTGCAAATCTGCGGCAACCCTGACGTACCCGTTTAAAGACCGGTATGGTGAGAGGTGAGCGGAGCCAAGGTTGCGAGAGGGAGTGTGTCTGAGTATCAGGCTGTTGATAAATTTAGGGGTATTGACATGCAGGGATTTGAAGATCAGGCAGCCCACTTTAAAAGCACAGCGTTGAGGAATGGGGAGCCAATGCAATTTCCTCAGCAGAGGGGTTGCTGGCTGCCATCTAGGTTGATGAAGAATCAATCTGGCCGCATGGTTCTGGGCTATCTGTAGCTGTTTGAGCAAGTAGATTGGCATGCCCAGGTACACAGAATTAGCATAGTCCAAGTGTGAGATAACAGTGGCTATTACGACTTGGATCAGAGCTTCATGTGTGGAAAAAACTGCGAATCTTCCTAATCTTCCGTAGTTGGAAGAAGCATTTAAAGAGGACAGAGCCAACCTGAGTTTTCAGCGACATATCGCTGTTAAGGGTGACTCCCAGTGTTTTGGCTGAGGAGGAGGGGGAGGGTGGTGGTCCTAGCTCTGATGGCCAGTAGTGTGGGCCCCAGAACTTATGGCTACCCCCCCGTAAGAACTAACTCTGTCTTACCAGGATTTAACTTGAGGTGATTGTGATCCATCCATTGTTGGATATGCCGCATGGTGGCCTGAAATTCGGTGACAGAGCTGGGTGGGTTGTCAACTGTGAAGACCAATCGCAGGTCATCCACGTAGTTAGAGACCGTCACCTTCCTGTCTATAAGGGACTGGATCAAGGGGACAATATATAGATTGAACAGGTGGGGGGAGAGAGTGGAGCCCTGTAGGACACCACAGGTGGTTTTACGTGTCAGGGCCAAGAACTGGCCTAGACGGATGGCCTGGGACTGATCCTCCAGAAAAGAGGTGAGCTAGTGCAATGCCACACCATGGATGCCGGCATGTTTGACACGGTTGACCAGAATAGTGTGGTCGACTGTGTCAAATGCGGCGGAAAGATCCAGTAGCACCAGTGCTTGTGGGGAGCTGTTATCGGCGTTGTTACGAAGAGTGTCCAGGACAGCTAAAATTACAGTTTCAGTAGAATGAGCCAGTCTGAAACCTGCCTGATAAGAGTTGAGGTATTTAGATTCCTCTAGAAAATTGGACAGACATTTAGCTACGTGGGCCTCTAGTACTTTTGCCAGGAACGGGAGTAGGGAAATGGGACGGTAATTGGGTAGAAGCGTCAGCTCCAGGGTTTTTAAGGAGGGGGACCACTATGGCTTTCTTGAAGGCCATAGGAACATGGGCAGAGGAAAGTGATTTGTTTAGTAAGGCTGAAAAGCATTCTTTGAGTATGTGAGGTGGGCAACAGTCAGGCTCCTGATTTAACTTTCGCTAGTAGTTCCTGGAAGGTATTGGTGCTGATGGTGGGGAAGCAGCTGAGTGTGTAGTTGTTTCTGTGCATGGTGACGAGGTTCAGCGTGGGGGGGTGCTTTGGAATGCTAGCTTTGATGGTGATTTTTTCAATGAAATAGTCATTAAGAGAGTGGCACAGTGCTTGAGAGGGCGTAACCTTTGAGAGGATTCTATCAGGTTCGGATTGTTCATTCAGTATGGTGAATATTTCTTTGGAGTCTTTGTTGGAATTGAGAATACGCGTGGAGAAGTGAGCAGTTTTAGCTGCGAGAATGGCCTTCATGTAATCTTTCCGGGCAGTGGAGTACAGAAGTTTCTTGTCAGGGGAATATTCCTGTCGCCACTGCCTCTCTAGTTGGCGTACGGCCAGTTTCTGAGTCGTAAGTTTGGTAGAGCACCATCTCTGGGCGTCAGCACGTCGAGCAAGTTTAACTTTCCTAAGGGGCGCGTGTTGGTTGCTGGCCTTGAGAAGCCATTCATAGAGATTCGCTTCAGTAGCATTGATGTCTGTGCCAGGGACCGGGCCTGTGGTGGTCAGGGTGTCGAAGAAATCTTTTTTTATTGATGGCGTTCCATTTCCTAGCGTATCCACCTTCGTCTGTGCTAGTTTTGTGAGTGGTAGGAAGTAGGAGTGTAAATTGTACTAACCAAATACATGGGGCGATAGTGGGGATGGATGTCGTCAGGCCGTTAGTCCAGACTTGATCCAAGATGTGCCCTTTCAGGTGGGTGGGGGATAAGACCTGCTGTGTAAAGTTTAAATTAGTCAGGAGATTTGACAGCTCCACAGATTGTGGTCCTTCATGAGGGTCATTATACCAATAATTAAAGTCGCCCACAAGAAGGACCTTGGCGTGATCAATGACGAGTTTAGCCATCTGTTCGCTCAGTGATAGGGTAAAATGAGACATCTGATGAGGTGGCCTGTAGACTAGAACACAGACAAAGGTGTCGGTGTCGGAGTCAAGTTGAATTAATATGTTCTCCACCTCCTTGAGGGAAAGACAGGTTAGGAAGCTGAACCTGAGTTTAGTGTGGATGATGGCTGCGACCCTCCCTCCCCTCCTGTTTACCTGACAGACGGTTGGTATGAATAATATAGTAGTCTGGGGGTAATGCTGCCAGCATATCCGGGGCGGAGTCAGAGGTGAGCCATGTTTCGGTCAGCAGTAGGATGTCAGGTTTGTCAGTGAGCAGGAGGAGAAAATATCAAGCTATTACCTAGGAGAGAATAGTTCTTGGCAACTATCGAACATGACAACCCTGATCCCTCAGAATCGTGGAAACAGTGCTACTAGTTGCTTAGTCAATCATGGTCACTTTGTCTCCGAGAGAGATACACAGAATAAACGGTGCGAAGTTTTCCAAAACGTATTGAAGCAGCATCATTCTAGTGTAAAATAGATGTGCTGACAGTCATTAGACAGTAACAGAAATAGATGATTTTAAGCACTAACAGAGTAAAAGGATGGTAGATTTCTACCATAATGCTAGAACGATAAATACAGGTTAGGTATAAAAATACATGAGAGTAATAAAAGCGTACTCCTACGATGCGACCCTAACTAGATGTACCTAAGTGTACCTAGCATAAATGTAGGTGTGGAAGCCAAGAAGACCTCTAGGATAAAGTCAACCCCATTATCTGAAGTGAGAGACTATGGGACCCTGTTCTGGTCTCGAGGTGGATACCCCGGAAGGGACGCAGACCACTACGAGCTGGAGTATCTGCATGCAGGAGCCTCATCGTCTCGTGTCAGTGTGTCAGCATGGAAGTCCTTTTCTCCTCTCTACCTTAGTAACAGATGGTGTATGTATACCGAAAGTAGTACCCCATGGGTATATACCTCGCTGTGTCATGTCAAACAAAGATGACATTGTTGTTATGCAGGAGATGTTCGGCCTGCTGTCCAGCTGTGATTCCAAGAATCATCATGCATAATGAATGAGGCTTAGGCCTTTCGGAGAAAACCCCAGGTCCTCTAGTCATTACCTCAACTAGGTTAAAGGTTAGTCCTAAGAACCGTTATCTAGTGCAATGTGAGCTTAATGTAGGTGAAAGGTGCAGTTAGTACCTGAGCCGATATTGGGGTACCTATATGGAATATAACAGAATGATTTGGAGTCAAATAGAGTTAATCTCGAAGGAAGCTTATGAAAGAACCTGTGAATGTGCTTGTTTTATACATGGAGCAATTTAAAAAAAGGATTGACGAGATCTAAGGATTTCAAACCTAGATTGAGACAAGTAGTACAAGTCTGTCAATTGTAGCTTTTCTAGTAATTTGGCTGCGAGACCTTCATAGATGCCATTGCAGCAGTCAATATGTAAGAACGCCACTGCTAGAATTTAAAGTAATGTGAGAGTTCCTCGTGATATCAGAAATGGAAAGATACAATTTTGATTACGGAATTAACCTGTGGGGCAAATGATAAATCACTGTCAATGAAGACTCCCAGATTTCTGAGTTAATGGGGTAGGAGCAGTTCCCATAAAGACCAGATTCAAATGAGTGTTCTAGGTTTTTGAGGGTTGAGTAGAATGTCAGAGTTTGTGTCACTTGAGGGAAGCCAGTTGTCAGTCATTCAGATTTAACATGCGGAAAGCAATCATGCAGAAAGTTACTGTGGTCTGGCTTTTTTAGATCCTAATATAAATCTAAGTGTTGTCAGTATACATTGATAGCCAACATTATATCTATTGATGATCGCTGCACAGGGATCAATGCAGGGCTGATGAGGGATGGTCCCTGTAGCACACCACATGTCACAGGAATAATTTTAGATAGAAAGAGGCCACATTTTACCAGATGGGTTTGATTATAGAGCAAAGGTCAGAACCATTATAGAAAAATATCTCTTAGCCTAGCCTAAATGTGTACTCCAGTTAGGAAAATGGGATTCTGTGACCAACTGTGCTAAAGGCAGAAGATTGGTCTAGACAATCAAGGTGTAGCTCTGCTTGTTGTCCCTAGAAGAAAGGATTTCTGTAATATTTTATAAGCCAGTTACTTTGCCTGCCTTAGAATCCAGACTGGAAATCGCTCAATAGGTTTCCAGATAGCTGAGTGAAGACGGTTCTGTTAGCAATATTCCGGAGGCAGGAGATTGGTCTGACAGTTGCCAGGGTATGTTTTATAAGAATAAGATTTCTTAGGCTGTGGAGTGGTAATATGTATACGTTTGTTGGGAAGCTATCAATGAGGTGCTGACTAATGTAGCGCTAATGCAGGTTGGCAGAGTTTGATCTTTTTAGCCTTGCAAGGACGTTTTTGCTTGGATAATCTCATTGACCAGGGAGCATCAAATTGCAGATTTATCCTATTCTTGCTGGTCAGATGTGTTGCCTGAACATGAGATACCTTGAAAAACAAAATAAAAGAGGTGTTTTGCAAAACAGGAACAGTTTGTTTAATTAAACAGTGCGGCCGGGAGCACAGTCACAGGCATAGGGTCTGGGGACTGTCTCAATCAATCTAACAAACTTTTATACAGTTCATTGAATGCAATAAAATGTTTCCGGCAATCCATTTTTGGTAAGGAATGTGTACCTCTGTCTTAGGAGCTAACATGTCCAGAAGTCTGGCATGGGGAGCACGTGATCACTGCGTGTACTGTGTGTGCTGTGTCTTGGTTTGCTAAGTGTTCCTAACTTCATGTGGCATCTGACATGGTGTTTTGGGAACGAGCGCACCCCTCTGGTCATGTGTGCTTAATTGGCACCAATCTCCCTAGATAATTGTGGTGTCGCTGTGTATATATGTGGGATCGATCTGGGATTTCCTGTTCGATCGTTTGTCTGCTGGCTACGTTCCCCCCACCCACGCCTGATCAGTGACATCAGGCCTTGGTCTGAGGGCCTGCCTAACTCCGTATTTCTGTATCGGGGCTAATGTGGAGTTCCCAATGGGCGAATTAGTCCATAAAGATGCAATTTTGTTTTTATAAATGAATGTATCGTAATTCATATTGACATCGACTTTTTCAATATTAACAGATGCCTAAGTCACTCTTTACTCTCAGTTGTTCCTTAGTGTTGGTATTTACTGAGTGTGGTTCTAAGAAATGCTCTCCGAATTGTTGCAGCAAGGTCTAGTTATTTGTGGAAGAGAAAATTACATTACTTCCTGTCGTTGTGTCAATGTCTGGAGAGATGTGAGACCGAGGAGTTATAATCTAGTGTAAAAGGTATGGCGGTGCTCATCTTCAAAATATTTTTAGGATCTGTAACGTTTCCCGTTTCCTGATAGTGTTTGGCATGGCACACATTCCCAGTTTGCTGAACCCGTTCTGTTGTTCACATTCGTTAAACTTCTTCCGGTCTTCTTGAGTGCCTTCCATTGCTTCCACACAATTACGAAGGTCTGGGGTGAGATTTGTAGGGTTACCATATGAGTTGAGAACTCAGTTTCATTGTTAGTAAGTCACAGTGCTGGTTCTCTTTTTGGTGAAATGTGTTATTCACTTGTTTGGAATTCTTGTAAAATAATTTTTGGATCGAACAAGAATGCGATTGGATCAATTATGTTACTCTGCACATGGCTATCCATATTCTATACATTTCTGCTAAATTATTACTTCTTTAGCAGAGGACTCAAAATGTCACTGACTTCTCATTCTTCATAAATAGTTATATGCAAAAGATAGGTTATTCAAATAGATGAGTGTTGACTACTTTTGTATGCTAACATATATGTGAGCTGTAACTTCAACATCTTACTCCAATACCGCTCTTGTAAAAAGGTTTGAAATCTCAAATACCGTTCAAAACATTGATTCAAGCTCTCAGTCTGTCCAACTGTCCAGGGATGGTAACTGGTAGACAGATGTACTTCCATGTCTAGTGCTTTACATAGGAAAACTTAGAAATAAATTGAGCCCCTGAAACACCATCCAATTGAAAAATGTGCTGTACAAACGTCTGTGTGAACTCTTTAGAGATTGACAAGTCAGGCCGGGATATAAAATGACCCATCTTAGTCAAATAGACCACAACTGTAGGAAAGTACGATCTGCCATTATGGTTACCCCCACTTTTTGCTTGGTGTCAGTATGTTTTTGACTAGCCTGACTGGGATCCTGCTAATCAGGACCCCAGTCACTCTGCTTTCTCCCAAAATTGGCCATAGCAAGTACTTCTGTACATCCCCAATTGGCTATTGATGTGTACTTGAAAGTTCCTGGTATAGGGTAATAAGGTACCCAGGGCATAGGAACTCCAGGGTTCTCCCATGGGCTGCAGTATGTACTGTACCACCCATGAGAGACCACTTAAAATGTGCCTAAGGCCTGCCATAACAGCCTGTGTGAGTTGGTGCTTGCACCTCTCATGACAGATATAAGTTTTCTTATATCTAGTCACTGCACTTACAACCTATAAGTCCCCCCTATGGCAGGCCTTTTAGTCCTGAATGCAGGGTGCTTGTTTATAAGTGTGAGGGTGCCCCTGAATGAGCAGGACACCCCTACTAACCCCGGAGTCGATTCTCCAGGCTTTGTATGTGCGGTCAGCTATTTTCATACATATAGTGGACGTCTGTCATAACGAGATGTCTAGCTATATAGTGGCTGCACCGAACTTGGTCACGTTTGGTATCAAACATGCTTGTATCATACCCCAACAACAATTCCATTGTTGGAAGTATGATTCCATGTTGAAGGACTGGGTTATTCTTAAGACCCAGCGGTGCCAGGGAACAACACCTGAAACCTTCGTGGGTTACCTGTTCTGGCGTAACAAACACAGAGACACGGGACACTTCCAGTGACGTCAGAGATCAGCGTTTATTTACTGCAGGGATACAGAGGTCACAAGAAGTACACAACGTGTAGGTTCTCGGAGACTGCTTCAAATTCGTAGAAGTGGATCGCTCCTTTTATACAGGTTTTTGCCATAGCACAGTATGGTGAACAAAGGTTACAACTCAGTTCCCACAATAAACTTCAAAAGGGTCGTGTTCATGTTTCAGGAGGCCGGAACATAATTACAACAGTCTTGCCGGTTCTCAACTGTAAAAACATATTCCCTCCGCAATAAACACATTTCATCCTAACCATAAACACATTAAGAGGAAGGACGAAAAACAGATGAAAGGATAGGACAAGAATACACAACGGGTTAGAAAAGAGTGTCAGGGGCAATAAAGGAAACTCGATAGAAGGGTCAAAGACCTCGTGTCTAATGTATGCGTGGCTGAAACAATAGACCGGAGCGGCAAGATGAGCCTTGAGCGGGGCCATCTGCCTTACTCGTGTCATTTCCCCCATCGTAAAAGTCACCTCAAAGAAACACGTGTCCTTCGTGCAAGCTTGAAAGTCCCAGGGTCACGAAGCGGACAAAAACCCGTTCGCTGGCTACCTGAGGGCAAGAAACAAAATGGATGCCGTATCTAAAATGGAACCCGAGGGTTCGGATGAACAAACCCAAAAATGAGACGAACCATACGTGGCTGCATAGCGAAACTACGTACACCCACTATACTCGTCATTTGCGGTTCGGGGATACCAGACTCATCCATATTCGTCATTACTCAAAAAGTGCCGTCTCGTCTCATACGGAACCTCAGACGCTCCTTTTGCCCTCATGTAGGCAAGCACTAGTCAAGATCGGAATCTATATCAATATTCATCAGATCGTTCAGCTGCTGCTGGAACATCATCCTATTCATCAACGTCTCCTTGGTAACAGATGGCCGCCTTATACACGTCGCAGCACATAAGCCACATAAGGCAGGACCACACTGTACACAAAGACAACACGTGAACAGAATCGTTACAACAGCCCCTACGATCATTAGAATCTTCCAACCCCAGGTTGACATCAGGCCCCAAAACCATCCCAGGAGCGTCCAATTACCTTCGTCCACGTGTATGGACTCGGAAATCTTGTGCAACTTCGAGATGGCTTGGTAAACAGTTGGAGCATTGTCAGGAATAAAAATGCAACAACTCGAGTGGATAATTTTACACACACCCCCTCTATCTGCAAGAACAACGTCTAGAACCATACGGTTCTGCAACGTCATGAGTCTATCCGCCTGTAGTTCAGCTGTTAGATTACCAAGGGCATTTGCAGTAATATTAGCAGTCGACTCTACCACACGGGTCAACTGTCTTAGGTTCCTACTATTAACCATAGGTCCCCAAAACGGCAAGAAACCCTTAAAGAAGTCTCCTGCTTCTTGACCAGCAGTGTCCTCTTTGCTAATAACGCCTCTCACGACTCTAGTTTTGTGATAGTCCGAAGCAACTGTGAAAGTCGGAGGTAAAAGATTCGCAATATAACAGGTACCCGAAAAGTCACGGGGTAACCATGTATACGCGCGTTCATAACATACAAAATAGGTGCCCTTAGCAGTCAGAAAAACAGGGGAGGAGAGCATCGGTAGGACATACGTATCAGTGCAAGCACTGTTCCCAAGTTGTGCTCTTGGATTTCGACCCAAACCTTTCAAGCAGAAATTACCAAGGTGCGGTACAATCCATATTGGGGACGAGCTCTTAAGCTGTCTATCACCCACTGACGTACTATACTCAGTCTCACTCAGATCCTTATAGGCCTGCACTTCTTCATCTGGGATGAGTGATGCATCAAAGATATCTCTATCCAGATCTGCTATGGCTATCACCAAAGGCTTGTGGTACGGCCCAGGACCAAAATTGACAGACCGTGGCTCTCGACTGGGGTAGGAATCTAGTGCACTACGGAACATAGTTTGGAATGCTCGAGCTGAACCCTGGGAGCTGTATGGAAGGACAAAATACGGAATACCCCTATCCATGGTGTGTGGCATTAACCCACATACCCAACAATTGGTAGTATTCACCACCAACTGATGCTGATGTAGAAGTTGAACAAAGGAATTATTCATGAATTCCGCGCGCCTAACCTGCTCATGTTGAGGCAAAGGATGAAAGGAATGTGGGGAGACAGTGGTGAGGGAACTTAGGTTAGGAGAAAAGGTAGGCGAAACAGAAGGCAAGAACAACGGCACTCCGAAATACACTCCACCCACCAATAACATAGATAAGGCCAGAAACAGTAGAAACACCTGAAACAAAAAACATTTTGTTCGTACAACCCTCCATAATTCTGATCTCTGTGCCAACACCCTTTCTTCTTCCAACAGCTTAGAGAATGCCATCCTCTACAAACCGTCCGTGACGTACTTGACGCACTTCGTTCTGAGTAGCAATTATCAATCCCCAGGAGTTTCCAGAGATCGACAAAAGTAACCAACCTAGCGTCAGAAACCTGCTAAACAGAAAGGAGTACCCGCACGGCCCTACGGTGACCCGGATGGCGAGGTTTCCACGACAAATTTATTACAAGTCTCTTAGCAGTGGAAAAGCACAAACAACTCAAAAAGAAAGGATGTAATCGTTCATAATATTCGTAACGTCAAAAACCACTGTACTGTTACTTTTTATTAGTCCTTGAACGAAGAAAGTATCGACTTCTTCCAGGTCGAGTTTGCTCTACAAACAATTGTTCAGCTGACGCAACAGTGTTCGATGAAGTGGACAACGAGTCAGACCTTGGGTTCTCTACTACTGATGACTCCACATGTGGATCTGGCAGTGACGAATCCTCCTCCACAAGTTGAGCATCACTAAATGGCACAAAGTGCAAAGGAGTCTCAGTTTCTGAGGCCGAAATCCCAGTCCTCACCCAACCGTCAGTTGGTAAGGGGATCGGTACCTTCTTTGTGTGGCTGGCATGCACCCAGTTTTTCCGACCCTCCAGTCGAACCGCTGTCCTCGTCGTCAATAAGACTTGATAGGGTCCGACGAATCTTGGCTCCAAGTTACGCTTTCGACCAAAGTTTCGGGTAACCACCCAGTCTCCTGGCCGGAGCTGGTGTCCAGGACCCTCTGTCTGCGCCGGTAGAGCTTCAAGGACCTGTTGATGGATTAACCGTAGTTTAGTGGTCAAATCATGCAAGTAATCAATTAACATTGGATACTCAAGACTATCAAAAGCCCTAGGCCTCGGGACTCCCCAAATATTCGCAGGGCGACCGAACACAATCTCATATGGGCTAAGCCCTACTCGAGAGTGTACGGTTGCTCTGGTCGATAGGAGAGCCAGAGGCAAGGCATCAGGCCATGACAGACCAGTCGTAGCTTGAACCTTAGCGAGTTTCAGCTTCAGGGTACCATTGTACCCTTCAACCAAACCCGCTGCCTGAGGATGATTAGCACTGTGGAATTTCTGTCGAATTCCCAGGCCCTTACACACACTCTGCATTACACTTCCCACAAACTCACTCCCATTATCCGACCATACAATCCGGGGCATTCCGTACCGAGGAAAGTATTCCTTCAGCAGGATTTTTGCTGTGGACAGGGCAGTGTTATCCTTAAGAGGATAGGCCTCAATCCATCTGGAGAACGCGCAAACCACAACCAAAACATACTTCAGGTTATTGCATCTCTCCATATGGATAAAGTCCAACTGGATAACCTCAAAGGGACAAGCAGGAGGAGCAAAATGACCAGGAGGAGTGGGGGTGCCTTTTCCGGGATTATGCATCAAACACACCATACAATTCTTAACCACTCTTTCGGCACATTTAGCAATACCCTCATTCCTCCACACAGGAGACAAGAACTTACATATTCCTTTCGCACTAATATGTGACAACCCATGAGCCATCGTCACAACAGCTAATACATATGCATCTGGTAACATCCACCTCTGACATTCCGTCAGGTCAACCCAACATCCATGCATATCCAATTTCCCTGTACTTTCTTTCCACTTTGTCTTTTCAGCTTCAGTAGCTTCGTTCTGAATTGCTTTCACACTCTCAACGGTATTTTCACACATACCAGTCTCCGTCGGCCACCTTACTGAACTCGTAACATACATTCGAGTCGCAATATTCTTAGCCGTTTCCTTAGCGATTTCGTCCGCAAATGCATTACCACGACCAACATCATCCGTCACTTTTCGATGTGCACTGCATTTAACAATCGCCACTTGTTTAGGCAACGTAAGTGCATCCAAAAGATCATTCACGGGATGCCCGTGTTGGATCTTCGTACCATGCGATGTCATAAATCCTCTTTCTCTCCACAATCTTCCAAAGTTATGCGCAACACCAAATGCATACTGACTGTCAGTAAACACATTCACTCGCTTTCCCTTCGACAGAACACACGCTCTTGTCAATGCAATTAACTCTGCCGCTTGCGCGGAATTCTGATTCAATCTCGCAGTTTCCACCACCGTGCTCAACGTCACCACAGCATACGCAGTCGTCACATCGCCATTCGGCAATTTGAAGCAAGAACCATCCACATACAAAGTACCATCGGGATCTGCCAAAGGAGTGTTTTTCAGGTCCACACGACCTTTTGTTTCTTCTTCAGTCCGTAAATAACAATCATGTGGCAGCACATCATCTGATTCCATATTAATCGGCAACAATGTCGCCGGATTCAGTACATTACAACGTTTGATCTGTATATGACTTGCCAAAAGGGTCAGCTCGTACCCAGACAACCTTGCACTCGTCAGATGTTGAGTCTTTGTCCGATTCAAGAGCGTATCAACTGCATGCGGAACCATTACTATGAGCATATTATCCATAACAAGACCTGCGGACTGTCGAATAGACGCCGCTGCTGCCGCTGTCGCCCTCAAGCAACTCGGCAACGCTCTAGCTACCGGGTCTAAGGTCGAGGAAAAATATGCACACGGACGCTGCTTATCACCAAATTGTTGCGTTAAAACACTCAACGCACAACCGTCCCTCTCATGGACGTATAATGTGAATGGCTTGCTGTAATCAGGAGTACCTAACACAGGAGCCGAACACAACGCATCACGTAGTTCAGAAAAACTTTTCTGACATTCCTCCGTCCAAGGCAAAGGAGTCGAAACGTCCTTGCACGTGAGGGCTACCAATGGCTTCGCTAACAGTGAAAAGTTCGGAATCCACTGTCTGCAGTATGACGTGATACCTAGAAAGGCACGCACATCTCTCTGAGTTGTTGGCACAGTCATTTGAGCGATTGCTGCAACTCGTTCAGGGGTCAACCTTCTTCCCGCCTTTGACAATAAGTGACCGAGATAGGTAACTTCTTGACAACAATATTGCAGCTTGGAAGGTGACACTTTATGATGTAAAGCACAGAGATGCTGTAACAGAGACACCGTAGCGGCTTTACAGAGCTGTTCAGTGTCAGCAGCGACCAATAGATCATCAACATACTGAATCAAGGCTGCACCAGCCGGTAACACAAACGCATCAAGTTGACTCTTAAGAGCTTGGCTGTAAATTGATGGACTCTCACAGTAGCCCTGTGGTGCGCGCTTGAATCTGAAGCTGCGACCACCTAATGAGAAACCGAACAAATCTCTGCTTTCCTCAGCAATCGGAATGCTAAAGAACGCATTCTTCAGATCGATCACCGAGAACCATGATGCAGTGGCTGGAATCAGAGTCAGTAAAGCTGTAATGTCTGGAACCACAGGAAACTGCGGAACAACGACTTTATTCACCTCCCGTAAGTCGATAACTAGACGGTACACAGGAGGTTTGGAGGGATCCGTTCGTTTCAGAATAGGCAACACGGGACTATTGCACACATTACCCCGTGTCTCCTCAATAACATCTTTACCGATCAGATCGTAAATGATCGCTAACAATGCCCTTTCACCATCAAGGGAAATACGATACTGAGGTATACGTGGCAAACGCGCACCAACTTTCAGTTGGACAACATAAGGTGGTATATCCAACAGGCCCACGTCATTGGGACCTGTCGCCCACAAGGAGTCCGGAAGAGCTTTCAATGCCGCCGGGAGCTTGTCGATCGATAAATACATAGAGGAAATCACGCTCTTACCCAACGTAAGCTCCACACCCGTAGGAGAACAGTACAAAGTCGCATGTAACCTTTTCAACAAATCTAAGCCCAAAAGATTCTCACCACAACCAGTAGTCAAAATCAAGGGAGCTTCTAGCTCATGAGACCCAATTGTAAGGGGCAAAGGGCTAGAAACTGGATTGCTAACGGGGGCGCCAGAGAATCCAACGGAAACATTCGTTAAGCCAGACAAAGGCGCGCCAGGGAGTTTCGAATGCATGATGGAACTTTTTGCTGCACCAGTGTCCAACAGAAAAGGCTCAACGACGCCCAAAGTGGCTACTGCAACATAAGGCCCTCTCTGATCAACCGGAACTGATACTTCTCCCTTCCTTTGTCCATGGCTGTCCTAGTAGATACCGTCCGTATCAACATCACACTCAACATAGCAATCATCCACATGATACTGTGCAGACCGACCGGACGATGGTTCGCGCCGATCGAAACAATTGTGCGAGTCCGAAGACGTGGCAAAGCGGTCGGCCTGAGTCTGGGTAACTCCGCGACCTCTACCACGGGAAGCCTGTTGAGGACCACTACGTCCTCCTCGAGCCGACACACCATTGGTCCGATCACGGAGAACCGGACAATCGAACTTCAGATGGCCCTCCCCACGACAATATGCGCATTGATTATATCCCAGCACAAAGCGAGGTGCGGGCGAAACATTTCACGTCTGCGATCTGGAGAACTGTGGTTGTGATCTGTTTAGCTGCTGTGTATCACTAAAATTCGAACGCGGAGGATAGGCTTGCTGCAATAAGACCTTAGTTTTAAGATCCTTCGTTTTCTTATCTGCGCGCTCACTTTCCTCCTTTTCTCTATTTTCGTAATATTGGGCCGTGGCCAATATTTGGGCAGTGGTAGAAACAGCCCACGAACTCTCAGAATTCTTCAACTTGTTGCTAAGGTCGGGCAACAAGTTCGATACAAACTTATCAACGAACAGCCGCTGACCACCCTCAGAACCCATGTCCTGACCGCTATGATCAACAAACGCTTCCTCAAATCTCGTAAAGAAATCAGAAACACTTTCCTCCCTCTTTTGTTTGCACGCTGATAATTTGTCCCAATTGACGCGCATCGCTGGCATAAGTGTTTTCATGAGGGTAATTATCCTCTGAGGCAAAGCCACAATAATCTGTTCAGGTTTAGCCCCACCGACCTGCCGGGCATCTGCCGCTGTAAGGGCAGCCCAGTCACCGCCTAGCTCGGCTACGTGATTCTCGTGACGAATTTTCGCCCAAATCGGCTGAGGCACCACATTGCCAAACAACATGTCAATATCGGCTAGGTTCATGACAGTAGCATCCACCAATTGGGACAGCTCCTTGTAATAACCCGCAGGATTCTTACGGGGATCAGGCAAGGATTGTTTCACTTGTAAAACTTCCGATCGTTTCCAAGGGAGGTGTATCCACACTCTCTGGAAATGGCCTGGGACAGGAGGGTTAGCAGCCTGATCACCTGGCATCCATACCGGGGGAACTTCCCGCATGGGATATTGACCAGGTTGTGCCATCCATTCCGCAGTCGCGTCCTTAAACAACGCACGAGGTTGCACCGTACATTGAAAGGATAACAAACGTTCTAGGGCCTCTCGAACTTTGTCACCCACAATTACACCCGTGGCAAACCGAAACTGCAGCTCGGAAACCTCAGGTGGTATATCATCAGCTGTATCATCGTCCCACTCCTCTTTCAATGACTTACACAATTCTTCGAACACAAATCGTTGCGTGGGCACATTAAACTGGGAAAACGTTTCAAACACTACACGTAGGGTATATTTAACAGGGTTACGAATCCATCTACGTGCCGTTTTCACCAACGATTCATGTTCTCTACCATCAGGAAGCTGACTGCGTCTTTGAGCGACATCTGAAAGAGTCGAGCCAAGTATCGGCCCAAAAAGCGGAGAATAAAGAGAAGCTACAGCAGTCATGAGACGACTACGAACAGAAGGAGAAGAGGAAGAAGATGCAGGCGTAGCAACAATAGGGGTGGAAACAGTGGAAGTAGACGCAGCAGCAGGAACAACAGGAATGACAGGCTGAGGAGGGACTTGGAAAGGCGCAGTAGGGAGAGAAGCCGGGACAAGAGGACGTACGATCTGTGGCCCAAGGGGATTCGGGAGTACGGGAGGAACGGCGGGCTGACCAGCAGCCGCCAAAACAGCGGGTTGAGGAAGAGGTGGACGAACGGGACCCATAACATCGGGAGCATAGGGAGGTGGTGATTTCATCAGATAAGACAAGAGCGAATCCTCCACCGCTTCTTCACCTGTCTTGTCAATATTAGAAGGTAGCACCGGATAACATTTATCCACTGCCATATGATGAAGCCGAGCACTAACTTCCTGCTCTTTCTCATCTTTGTCTAACTGATATTGTTCTGCATTGCGCATCACCGTGATAACACCTTCTCTTTTATTTTTCTTATTCTGTTTGATTTCTTTCTGCTTGGCCTCTTTCCGCCATAACCGGAAGGAATCAAACATGGCCGGCCTAGCCTTCTTCTTAAATAATTTAGCTTCCAAATTATCTAAAACGGTAGTCTCGAAACTACCATGAGATGGCCAACTAAGGACGCCATCATTTTTAGTGTAGCGAACCCAATATTCATTATATACAATAGGACCCACGCCATGACGACTATAGAGCTCGTAAATTGGAGTTCCAACCGGAGGTATCAGACATGAATCCTCCGGCCGGGAATCCATGCGGCAACATTTGAGAAACCCAAACAAAGTACTACGGCCAGGCATCGTGCACACTAACCGAGTATACAAACTTCAAGGGCTATCGAGTTACGATGTCCTCGCAAAAATTGCAAGACCCTCGGTTTTTGGCAATTGCAATCGTCAAATAAAAACCCAACAACTAAGAACCACGAATGCTATGGAACCATGCAAACAACAAAGCAACACTGGGAGCGACCCACAAATACTTAACTGAGAGAACAATGGCGTCACCAGGAAGGCCCGTCTATCGTCTCGCCGTACAAAGGACTACGCCAGGCGCCAAAACAGGTCGACAGTCAGGGCATCGGTCCGTCGCAGCCGTCAGGAGGCGGGGATCTTCGCGGGAAGAGGCGTCGGGCCACTTATTTCGACAACTGGATCGATGAAGCGGGGTGCACCTTCCCTCGGCGATTTCACACGAAGTTCCTCACGATCGTCGGGCTTTGGACCGGTACCGTTGATGTCGCCCAACGTTGGGCGCCAACTGAAGGACTGGGTTATTCTTAAGACCCAGCGGTGCCAGGGAACAACACCTGAAACCTTCGTGGGTTACCTGTTCTGGCGTAACAAACACAGAGACACGGGACACTTCCAGCGACGTCAGAGATCAGCGTTTATTTACTGCAGGGATACAGAGGTCACAAGAAGTACACAACGTGTAGGTTCTCGGAGACTGCTTCAAATTCGTAGAAGTGGATCGCTCCTTTTATACAGGTTTTTGCCATAGCACAGTATGGTGAACAAAGGTTACAACTCAGTTCCCACAATAAACTTCAAAAGGGTCGTGTTCATGTTTCAGGAGGCCGGAACATAATTACAACAGTCTTGCCGGTTCTCAACTGTAAAAACATATTCCCTCCGCAATAAACACATTTCATCCTAACCATAAACACATTAAGAGGAAGGACGAAAAACAGATGAAAGGATAGGACAAGAATACACAACGGGTTAGAAAAGAGTGTCAGGGGCAATAAAGGAAACTCGATAGAAGGGTCAAAGACCTCGTGTCTAATGTATGCGTGGCTGAAACAATAGACCGGAGCGGCAAGATGAGCCTTGAGCGGGGCCATCTGCCTTACTCGTGTCATTTCCCCCATCGTAAAAGTCACCTCAAAGAAACACGTGTCCTTCGTGCAAGCTTGAAAGTCCCAGGGTCACGAAGCGGACAAAAACCAGTTCGCTGGCTACCTGAGGGCAAGAAACAAAATGGATGCCGTATCTAAAATGGAACCCGAGGGTTCGGATGAACAAACCCAAAAATGAGACGAGACGAACCATACGTGGCTGCATAGCGAAACTACGTACACCCACTATACTCGTCATTTGCGGTTCGGGGATACCAGACTCATCCATATTCGTCATTACTCAAAAAGTGCCGTCTCGTCTCATACGGAACCTCAATGTACTTGGGGGGGCTTCCTTGGGCTACCCCCTGTACTACCCGTAACAACCTTTTAGTATCTGACAGCAAGCTAGTGCTGCTGCCGACCACAGACACAGCAAAGTTCCAGCAGGGGAAGGTAGAACAAAAGGTTTCCAGTCACAGGAAGTTGTGGCCACCTCCCAGACAAGACTTTGTGTATTGAGCTGGGGTGGGGGTGCTTGCCAGCGCCACCAGACTGCTTTGAGGGGCACATCTGGAGCCCTCCTTTCATACTCCAGTTTGAACCAGTTCAGGGAGCCCTTGGCTCTCATTTTGGCAAGAAACTGGACTAAGGACAAGGCAGTATCCTCCCCTTTGTCCAGTCCCTCCTCTAGGAGGGAACCCTGAGTCGTTCCAACCCTTTCCCTAGGGTACTTAAGGGCTTACCTGTGGGTGGTTCCTTAAATTCGTCATGGGACAAGAATCAAGCCTGACACCACATCACTCTTGACCGTCTGGACAGTTGGACTACGCCTGGAACCAAGACTGCATCAAGGAAGACTCCTTCTGCGCCTGGTCTCGCTGTTCTGCAAGTCTTCTTCCAGGATTTTCACCAGACCTGTGGGCATCAAGGACACCCAAAGTAGTCTCCCGTGGAGTGGAGTCACTCCCCTGCAAATTCGGACACCGCAACGAAGCTGACCGGTCTATTGCTCCCGACACAGGTGGTGGTTCTGCAACTCCCTCGTGGCCTGACCTGTCCTCTCTGCAATTTTTAGGCCAGTATCCCTCATCGTACAGCTGGGATCAAACCCCTGTGCATCGTGTCAACTTGCCATTTGAGAAGGGTCCTTCTTCTTAAAAAGTGAAATCGCCACCTCCCCGTTGATTTCTGTTGGACACGTGGCTGTGTTTCCACTCTGCACACAGACTCAATGGGCTTCCTGGGTACTTAGCTTGGGTTGCTTCATGTGTCCCCAGCTCCTCTGAGTCTCCTGGTCCAAGTCCTGACTTCGGTCGCAGTTCACATTCCACTTTTTTAGTATATGGTTTAGTTTTCTTGGAGACCACTGTATTTTGTGCTTACTCACCTCATTGAACTTAAAGTATTGTTGTGTATTTGTGTTGATATCTCCAGGTAGGAGATATACCAATGTATTAGTGAGTGTTGTGTAATAAATAGACATATTTTTATATATACACTGTGTGGTTCTTTTTCATTTAATCTACACTACATGATTAAACTGGTAAAACAAGCTTCAAGATAAGCCTGCTTTCCACAGCTACCACTTTGAGATCTTTCTATGGTTATTAAAGACCACTAAAATCGCCATAAGGGTTGCCTAGATTAGTGCAAGGTGAATCACTTAAATAAGCGTGCACTATATAGTAAGCCAGCCTCCTACAACGACCACTAGAATTACTATGCAACCTTGACTTTTGGATGATTCAACAAAAAATCCATTGACACAGTATTCCAAGATCCAAGCGGAACAATCAATTGTCTCCACATTTCTGCTAAACTCTTATTAGCCTTTCCAGGGTATCCAGCCATCTTCAAATCATGAATCTTAGAGCCTGATGTCTTAACAGAAATGGTGCGAAATATGTAAGTTTCCCTAATTCAATAATACATACTTGCCATGGATATTTTCTTGTTCTTTTAACCAAGCTTCTTTATTTGTTGACTAACATTCTGTTCGTACATTTTGCAGAAATGGGTCCACAATTAAGTGATCATGCTAAACCTTTAAAGTCAGAACTAATGGTGGATCCTCTGTCAACTGATCCTCACCTTTAAATTGATCTTGTCGGGGGTGTGGCTTCTCTGTGAAGCATGATGGCCGCGAGTTAGAGCAGCTCCTCACACACCGACTCCCTTCCTGTCATCCGTAACATTGATCTGACACCGAGTGGTGAAAGCGCCGCCGGAACCTGAGAGGGTGCTGCCGATCCGAAAATCATCATCATAGGACCCGTATCGGCAGGGATACGGCCATTGTCACTTGCAGCATTCTCTGGGCTTGGCGCCGGGAACTGCAGTTCATATTCGGGCTGGGGGTGCCGTGGCGAGAGGCGGCCTGCGCCCAGTGACTCAGTGGTCTGGGCCCACGGACCGAAGAAGAGGGAGTATAGCAGAGCGGAGACCGAGCGAGGTCTGTACAGCATTGACACAGCGGACCTGAAAATTATGAGGTGAGCTGGGTCCTCGCCGGGGCGAAATCCTGGACGTGTCGCAGCCGAACCTGGGAGAGTGCCCCCGTAACTCCGCAACAGCGGTCTCTGCCCCCAGGAGTCGCAGCAGGGGCTAAATATTGCAGTAGAGGGAAGGGCTATCCGGGCCCATTGGGACAGCGAGCAGGCACACCCGGGGTCCCCTGGAGGGCCTATGCTCCCCAGGCAGCCAATATCTGCAGCAGCAGCCATAGAGCCAGAATATATGCCCGGAGAGACAAGAAGTGTGCAGTGGCTGGGCTCTGAGAGGCCCTGAAGGGATGTGAACGCCCCAGGTCTTGTTGGTCCCTATGACCTGAGTGAATCCCGCGGCGTTCACTCGTCCCCGCAGTGAGTGATCATCCTGCCCTCTGTGGCGAAGGTGAGGAGAGGTCTCGGTGCGCTGACGAAGGAGGGCCACCTCTGGGAGCAAGGTGGTAGTAGAGAGCCGCACCGCCAAGCCACCTACATCCAACCTCCACATAGAACCTGGGGGCACACCGGGGGTGAGTCTTTCCCCGCCCCCTCACCTCCCCTCGACAAAGATTTGACGTTTTGGGCTCATGTGCAGACTGACCCACCCGCCAGATCTGGCACAAAAAGGGACTCCTCCCGTGAGAATATACCGCCTTGGAGGGAAGTGTGAGATGGTCACGCCAGTGCTGCAAGCGATGTCTGGTTCGAGGGGCCCCAAAGTGACCCAACAAAATAAGTTGGACGGAGATGCTCTGCCAAAGGCGGCAATGGCCGAGCATCTTACCAAGGACAAGACGGCGGCAGGACCGAAGGTGGATCTCCCTGAACTCACGTTAAAAGATGTCATGGAGGCAATGTTGGGGTCAGATCGTCTCTGGAGCAGAGAATAGATGCAATTACATCGGAGGTGACGCTCATCAGGGCGGACTTCTCCAAAATTGAAGAGAAAGTAAATCAAATGGAGATCACCACCTCTAGCCTAATCGACGATACCTCCTAAATCCAGAACGAAATACAAGAACTACAGGCCTTCAGGAAGTTCACAGAGGACAAGCTACATGACTATGAGGGGTGCACCAGATGCAATAATGTGAGAATTATAGGGGTGCTCGAAAAAGCGGAGGGGCAAGTGACCAAATAATTCGTGGAGGACCTTATTCTTACTCACCTGCAACCCAAGGCCCTGTCAAAATTCTTTGTCGCCGAAAGGGCCCATAGAGTCCCTGGGGGGCGACCGAAGCCTGGAGCCTCTCCTCGCCCTATATTGGCTAGGTTGCTGAACTTTCGAGACCGCGACGCCATCCTACACAATGCCCGGGTGGACCCACCTCTTCACTACGAGAATGCAGAAATCACTTTCTTCCCAGACCTTGCCCAGGGGGTGCAGAAACAACGACGATCGTTTCTCGCCGTGAAGAAAAAACGTAGAGACAAAGGAATAAAGTATGCAATGCTGTTTCCAGCCCGACTTCGAGTGGAGGCAGATGGGAAAGTCTGGGTTTTTTAATATCCTGAAGCAGCTGCGGACTGGCTGGAGGGGTGGAGGGGAGCCAAAGAACATAATGCTCGTTGAGTGTCCGACCCACCTGGGTCCACGGCTAAGACTGTTCCGAACACGAGTTGCCCTAGACAGGTTTCATCCTTCTAATTGTGCACAACCCTGTAATTGGTAGAGGTATGCAGAGCTCACTTGGGAAAAAAAAAATAGCTTGGTCAGATGTATTATATTCTTCACGATGTCCGGCTGTAGTTGACCGGCCCCACTCGGGAAGCCACATTAGTTCACCATATAAGGGAGGGAAAAGTGGCAGAGCATCTCACCCCGCATTAGACTACCTTTAGTTTAAGTTTGGGCGACAGGAACTCTGAATAGTTGTTCGATGGGCAGTTTAAACCCCAGAGTGTAGGGGAGCAGGGAGGGGGTAGTTGGGTTGGGGATGGGGGTTTTCGATATGTACAAGTTAAGTTGCCATGGTTTATCCACTTACTAGGAGAGGAATACACAAATCACACGTTTTAATGAGCGCACACTGGGACAAAAACTTTTGACTTGGAATGTCAACGGGCTTGGGGACAAATTAAAATGTTGAATAGTTTTACAATACATCAAACAACACTCCCCAGATGTCGTATTTCTTCAAGAATCTCACCTGGTGGGCAACTCCTGTAAAGCGCTTAATAGGTGGGGTTACAGGCTCGTGGCACACACTGGTTTCACCACTGGCTCCAGGGGAGTGGGCATCATGTTCAAAAACTCTTTCCATACAACACACCTGGAAGGACGAATTGGGCAGATATACTGCGATCTTGGGACAATGGGAGGGGAAAACACTCACACTAATGGCAGTCTATGTCCCACCGGGTCTCCAGGGCCGTACCTTCAAAGACTTAGGTACTATCATGCTTTCGCTCCCTGAAGGTCATCTAATCGTGGGTGGAGACTTTAATTTGGTGGTATCAGGATCTCTCCATCTCAATACCCCACGAAATTGGCTCCTCGTATCAATGGCTACCAGATTTTCTGGACGCCCCAGGCCTAGAGGATGCCTGGAGGGCGTACCACCCAGATAGAGGGCGTACCACCCAGATAGTGTTCAGCATACCTTTCATTCAGGGGCACACAACAGTCTATCCTGGATCGATTATCTCTTTGTACCAGCATCTCAAATAGCAAACATCCAGGAAATCAGACACTTGGCACGAGGTATATCCAACCACTCCCTGGTGTTGGCTCAACTAATTCTGGGTGAGAAAAGGGTGGGGAAGATTGCGCCCATCAACCCATTCTACCTCCCCGACCCAGTGGTCGAAAAAGCACTCATACAAGCCCTAGATAACTACTTCCCTGAAAACAAGGGGTCGGTAGAGTCTTCCCAAACCCTTTGGGAAGCATTTAAAACAGTAGTAAGGGGACAGGATCTCTCCCTGATAGCTGGAGCGCATAAAGAGAAACTGAAGGATCTTGTTCTCGTGGAGATAGAAGTCCTCCAGCTAGAGGAGGAACTTGGGGAGGAGATCTCGCAGGAGAAACTACATGCCCTGAAACTCAAGAGAGACTAATATAAATCCATAGCTATTGACATGGCCAAAACATTGGGCAGGGACAGAGATGGCAGAGTGTATGATTTGGGAGACAAGGCGGGGAAGTTAATTGCCTGGCTGGACAGAAAAGAAATGGCGAGCAGACTAGTGCCAGAATTGATAGATGAATCGGTGGGGAAATTACTGATCCCCAAGTAATCGTTAACAAATTCGCTGCTCACTATAGCACTGTTTACCAAGCAAGCACCACCCTTTCCTGGGCTCTGCTTCTAGACGTACAGTTGCCCACCCTGTCAGCAGAGGAAAAGAACGAGCTTGATAGTGACTTCACCAACGATTAAATAGCACAGGCGATGCGATCAGGATTCTCCAATCCGGCAAGGCCCTGGGCCCCAACGGCCTACCCATCGAGCTGTATAAGCTAAAACCGGACAAAATAGCCCCACACATACGGTCATGTTCAAGGAGAGACAGAGGTTGGGTATGCTCCGGCTGGACCAGAGAGTAGCAACGCTGGTTACCATATACAAAGAGGGTAAGCCAAAGGGTAAGCGCTCATTCTACAGGCTCATCTCATTACTCAATGTGGAACCCAAAGTCCTTGCCAAATTGCTGGCGAGTCGCCACACCCAAGTAATATGTAAGTTGGTGCACCCTGACCAATCGGGCTGCATGCCCAATCGTAACACCGTACTAAACCTACATAGATTACATGGTGTGCTGGGAAGAGTGGCCACGATTCAGGAGGCTGCGGTCATGGTCTCATTAGACGCCTCGATGGCGTTTGACACTATTGATTGGCCGTATCTCTTCGCAGACCTAGCGAAAATGGGTTTTGGGCCAGGCTTTATTCAGTGGGTCTGGCTCCTCTACGTGGAACCCCTGGCTCAAGTTGTGGTTAACAATAGAAAATGGGAGGTCTTTGTGCTGGGTCGTGGGACCCGCGAGGGCTGTCCGCTGTCACCCCTGCTCTTTGCCCGCTCCCTGGAGCCATTGTTGGCATGGATCCGGAGAGACCCAATAATACGTGGGCTGAGATGGTCGGCAGAAGGGGAGGACTGCATCTCTCTATACGCGGACGACATCCTCTTGTATCTTGCCTCCCCGAAGTCTTCGCTTCATAGAGTGCTCACCATCTTTACGACCTTTGGTAAATATTCGGGATACACGATCAATTTAAGTAAGTCCCTAATGTATGTCTTTAAAGGAGATCCTCCTTCCCCGCCCAGGGATTGTCCTATACAGATAGCTAGAGTGGGCTTCCAATATCTGGGCATCTTTTATCACCACAGATCCTAAAATCCGATACAAGCGAAATCTGTTTCCCCCCCTACAGAGACTGAGGCAAATCGTCTTGAGTTGGAGGGCGCTCCCGCTTTCGCTGTTGGGCAGGGCAGCGCTGTTCAAAATGATGTCACTGTGAGAAGTTGGCCTGATATATGCTGTCCACTAATTATAGTAGGCACTATGTATCAGTCCAAACAACCCCTTATGGTGAATAGGCTAAAGACAACCTTTATTGAAAGCTATCCTAGTGGTAGCTATGGAGAGCAGCCTTCAGGCTAAGTCTTGAAGGAATGTAAAGCAGCTTGTTTTACCAGTCTATAATCTCTTGAATGATCAAATGAAAGGACAACCACACCAGGCATAATTTAAAATATATGTATTTAAGATAAAACACACCCCTCTAGTCTCTTTATGAGACAGGAGTTTGAAGTACTTAATTTACAAGTTAGCAATCAACAGTAATAGCACAAATACACGTTTGGGCCCTAGGGGCGTACCAAACCATATACCAATAAAGTGGTATAAGAACCACGACTGAGCTAGACACAAGACCTAGAGCCTGTAGAAGTGCTTGGACCACAAGGAGCAACCCAAGGTAGTGACACAGGGGACCCACGGGGGACGCGTGCAGTGTGAGAACACAGCCGCAAATCACTGTTTACTTCCATGGGGAATGTCACGGTTGGAAATTTGGAGTTTAAGGACACTTAGAAGATATCTACGAGTGAACCCTTTTGGACTTAGAGGTGCCTAGGGCCAACACCCATGGGAGCACCGGAGTACTCGAGTTACCTCACCCAGAGAAGCCGGGTGGATAGCTGTCAAATGGTGTTGGGTCGCGTCGCTGTTTTCATTGGAAGCTGCTCAGGAAGTGCTGCTGCCGTGAAGAGGAGAAGTGTCCGGAGAGATCTAAGCCTGGATCTAGGATGGAAGGAACCTGAAAGCAGAGGCGACAGTGTCTGGGTCACTTACCAGTGACCAAGGGCAGGATAGACCAATGCCCACAGATATCGGGTGCTTCAGGTGAGTTGACGGGTGTCTTGACTCTTCAGCCACGAGGTCCAGGAGGCGCCGATGACAACAAGGAGCTGGATTTGAGCTGTCCCACGAAGTCTGTCGAGTGCTGCGGTGTCGGCGACCAGATTGGACCCAACAAGCCTTGGCAATGGCAAGTCACTTGGAATCAGAGAAAGGACGTCGGTGCAGACCAGCAAGGTCTGGGGGACTCACCCAGCGAGGGTAAGTCGGGGCACGTCTGGGGCAACCAGGAAAGCCCAATCAGAAGACGAGTTGCCTTCAAGGGGACCTACTAGCCAACGGGCTAGCGATCGCGAAGGAGCTGGGGCTACTCAGAGCCCAAAGCACAACTTCGAGGGAGACCAGGAAGATGATGGTGCTGCAAAAGTTCACGGTGTCCAGGGGTGACGGTTCCACATCACCCACGATAGCCACGGGCCTCAGCATTGCTGTGGACTCAGGGTAGCCTTGGGGAAGTCTGAAAATCCACCTCTGGTGATGCAAAGACTTCGGTCTGCATCGCTGAAGCTCGCGCCGGATGCCGCTCAGTTGCTTTTTTGGTGCCTGCCAAGCAGGGGTGTCACTCCTTGACCCCAGGGGAGATTTCTTCAGTCTTCTAAGCAAAGTAGAACGTCGAAGGTCCAGGATTTATGTTGCAGAGTTTCATCCAGGGTAATCTAAAGTCGCAAGGACTGGGTTCCCATATTTATACAAAGTTTGGGGGTTGGACATACTCTAGGGACCCACCTATGGGAGGGTTTGGAAAGAGGGGTGGTTACACCCATTTCCTTTGTCCAGTTTTGCGCCAGCCGGTTTGAACTGGACTATGCACAGGGACACCAAGTGTGCCCCCAGTGCAGGACTTAAAAGCACCAGAGAGTGCTCCCGACCAGCCCCAATACACATCTGCCTGTCTGGGGAGGTGGTTACACCTCCCTGGGACAGGAAACCTATTGTCCAGGCCTCCCCTGCCGGAGTTTCGGTCAGCAGCAGGATGCCAGACCCGTGTCTGTGGCAGAGGCATCCATTTTGTGATGCCCGGACTGTAGAAAGTCCTACCGGGTTAGACCAGTGTGAACATGTGTCTCCCTCTAGAAGGGTGGAATGCTACCCCCGCCACCAGAACTGGCAGGGGGGTAGTATTCCAAAGCGTTTGACACCAAACACGACATGTTTCCGTGCAGCCATCCCAAAGTTAGCATTTACTGCGAGGTTTTAATGCACTTAAGACTATATGGTCAGGCTGCACCACAAACAGCATCAGAGGAGGCACTCCGAACGCTGCAGAGGGACTCTGCTCAGGCAGGGGCACCCTCTCACATAAAAACCAAGCACTCTGCCTTCAGGATTATTAAGGCCTGCCATAGGAATGACTTACAGGTTTTATATGTGTGTGCAATGGTAGTGATATACGTAGCCTATACCACTGTAAGGGGTGCAAGCACCACCTTACCCAGGCTGCTGTGGTGTCATTTTGGAGTGCTTCCCAGGGGTGGCATAATACATGCTTCAGCCCCTGGTAGGCCTCTGAGGTTCCTATGCCCTAGGTACATAGTATACCATATACTAGGGGCTTATAAGGCACTCCAGAATCCAATTGGAAATGTACCTAATGTACATTGAAACCATTTTAGAGAGGAAGCAGCTAGCCTGGGGTCCTGATTAGCAGGGCCACAGCCAGACTAAGGTTGAAAGGCAGTGAAACACCATCAAAAAGTGGGGGTACCCGTGTGAAGCAGATCCTACTCTCCTACACAACCCCCCCTCCCCCCCCAACGCAGGGACATTAAACTAACCTTGATCAGTTGAGTCTTCATGTTCTTAGTGGAAATACCTAGAGAGTCCATCTGCATTGGCATGGTTACACCCAGGTCAATGTTCCACTGTAAAGTCCATCTCCTGTAGGGAAATGGACCACCTAAGCAGTTTGGGGTTTTCACCCTTCATTTGTTTTAGCCATAAGAGGGGCTTATGGTCTGTCTGAACAATGAAGTGAGTACCAAACAAGTATGGCCTCAACTTCTTCCGAGCCCAAACCACAGCAACGGCCTCCCTCTCAATGGCTGACCAACGTTTCTCTCTAGGGGTCAACCTTCTGCTTATGAAAGCTATTGGCTGATCCTGACCTTCATCCTTCAGTTGTGACAGTACAGCCCCTACCCCCAATTCAGATGCATCTGTTTGGACAATGAACCTCTTGGAGTAGTCCGGACTCTGCAGAATGATAGCAGTGCACATGGCCTGCTTCAGGTCATCAAATGCCTTTTGACAGGTAGCTGTCCACTGAACCTTTTTGGGCATATTTTTAGAAGTTAAGTCATTCAGGGGTGTCACTATTGATCCATACCCCTTGACAAATCTCCTATAGTACCCAGTCAGGCCTAAGAAGGCTCTCACCTGAGTCTGGGTAGTTTGAGCAACCCAGTCCATGATGGTCTGGATTTTGCTCTGTAGTGGTTGAACTTAGCCTCCACCTACAAGGTGGCCCAGGTACACAACCTGACTGCCCTATCTGGCACTTGGTGACCTTGATAGTGAGGCCTGCCTTTTGCAGGGCCTCCAAAACATTCCTCAGGTGGACCAGGTGATCCTCCCAGGTGGAGCTAAAGACAGCAATATCATCTAGCTATGCTGCACCATAGTCTTCCAGGCCTGTAATGACTTGATTCACCAACCTTTGGAAGGTGGCAGGTGCATTGTTCAAACTAAAGGGTATTACCACAAACTGATAGTGCCCACTAGGGGTTGGAAATGCTGTATTTGGCTTTGCATCATCAACTACTCCGATCTGCCAGTAGCCAGCTGTCCGGTCAAATGTGCTTAGAAACTTGGCTGAGGCCAAAGTATCTATTAGCTCATCTGCCCTGGGGATGGGATGAGCATCAATCCTATTGACTGCATTGAGACCCCTGTAGTCTACACAAAACCTAATTTCTCTCTTGCCATCTGTGGTGTGAGGTGTAGGTACCAGGACTACTGGACTAGCCCAAGGGCTAACTGAGGGTTCAATCACTCCCAAATCCAACATCTTTTGGACTTCTGTCCATATACAGTCCCTGACATGGTCAGGTTGCCTGTAGATCTTATTCTTCACAGGTAGACTGTCCCCAGTGTCCACTTCATGAGTGCACCAGGTGGTCTGACTTGGAGTCAGAGAAAACATATGTCTGAACTGGCTGAGAAGTTTTATGCAGTCAGTTTGCTGCTGGGCAGTGAGGCTGCCTGCCAGGGCTACACCATCAACTGACCCATCTTCAGGGTTCTGTGAAAGCAGGTCAGGGAGTGGGTCACTATCATCCTCCTGTCTATCAGTAGCCATGAGCAAGCCCATGTCTGCCCTGTCAACATATGGTTTAAGTCTGTTGACATGAAGTACCCTGTGGGGACTCCTAGGGGTTCCAAGGTCTACCAAGTAGGTAACCTCCCCTTTCTGCTCAATAATTGTATGGGGGCCACTCCATTTGTCCTGGAGGTCTGCTGGGGCCACAGGCTCCAACACCCACACTTTCTGTCCTGGCTGGTAGACAGTCAGTATAGCCTTTTGGTCATGCCAGGCTTTTTACAGTTCCTGGCTAGCCTCAAGGTTTTTGGTTGCCTTTTTCATTTACTCAGCCATTCTGGAGCGGAGACCAAGTACATAGTCCACTATGTCCTGTTTGGGGGGCTTGAGAGGTAACTCCCATCCTTCCTTAACCAGACACAATGGACCTCTGACAGGGTGACCAAACTAAAGTTCAAAAGGGCTGTAGCCAACCCCCTTTTGAGGCACCTCCCTGTATGCAAATAAAAGGCAGGGCAAGAGTATGTACCATCTTCGCCTAAGCTTTTCTGGGAGTCCTTTAATCATGCCCTTTAAGGTTTTGTTGAACCTTTCAACTAAACTATTGCATTGTGGGTGATAGGGTGTGGTGAACTTGTAGTTCACTCCACACTCCTTCCACATAGCGGTCAAGTAACTAGACATGAAGTTTGCATTCCTGTCAGATACTACCTCCTTAGGAAAGCCTACTCTTGAGAATAAACTCAAGAGAGCTCTTACCACCACAGGTGCTGTGGTGGTCCTTAGGTGAATTGCCTCTGGGTACCTGGTGGCATGATCCACCACCACCAGTATAAATCTGTGCCCAGATGCTGTTTGAGGATCCATGGGACCAACAATGTCAATCCCAACCCACTCAAAGGGAACCCCCACCACAGGTAGTGGTATCAGGGGGGGCCTTTGTAGTGCCACCTGCCTTGCCACTGGCTTGGCAGGTTACACAGGAGCGACAAAACTCGTTAGTGTCTTCAGACATGTGGGGCCCAGTGGAAGTGAGGGACAATTCTGTCCCAAGTCTTGTTCTGGCCCAGGTGTCCTGCTAGGGGAATATCATGGGCTAGTGTCAATAGGAAACCCCGAAACTTTAGAGGTATAACCAACCTCCTGGATGCACCGGGCTTGGGGTCTCTACTCTCTGAGTAAAGGAGTCCATCATCCCAATAAACGTTATGGGTGCCACTAGCATTCCCAGCAGCCTCATCAGCAGCTTGCTTTCTGAGTGGTTCAAGAGAGGGGTAGGTTTTCTGCTCCTGGCTCAGATCAGACCTGGAAGGGCCCCCTGTCCCCAAGAACTCAACCTGGTCAGGTTCAAGCTCCTCTGGGACAGTTCCCTCTTCAGGCTCAAGATCATCTCCTTGAGGAGACTGATCAGCATTCTGAGTCAGGTGGGAAGGCTCTGCCTTAACCCTACTGCTTCTCCTCTTGTGAGGCACCTGGTCAATTTTTCCAGAATCCAGGTCCTGTCCAGCTTTAGACATTTTTGCCTGTGACCTAGTCACAGCAAAGACATGAGCAGGGATCCCTAACATTTCTACATGTGTCCTGAGCTCTACTTCAGCCCAAGCTGAAGTCTCTAGATCATTGCCAAGTAAGCACTGTACTGGTAGGTCTGCACTTACCACAACCTTCTTAAGGCCAGTTACCCCTCCCCAGGAGAAGTTAACAACTGCCAGAGAATGGTCTGTTCTGACATTGCTAGCATTGGTCACTTGGTACATTTCACCAAGTATAATCTGCCCAGAATCCACAAGATCTTTTGTCACCATGGTGACACTTGCTCCTGTGTCCCTGAATGCCCAAGCCTCTACTCCATTTATTAAAGGCTGTTGTCTGTATTTGCCCAGGTTACTGGGATTCACAAAGGGGGACATATCCATGCCCCCATCACAGACAAGCACAGCCTGAGTTGGAACTCTGACTAGGGCAGAGTCCATCTCAGAACCCAGGGTCAACCCTACTACACCCTTATTCTGGACATTGCCACCACCTATTGTAGCTGTACTAGGGGGAACAGTTGCCTTAGGGGCAATGGTGGCTGGAGTAGATTCTTTGGCCTTGGTGCAGTCACTGGTCCAGTGAGTTTTCTGTTTATAGATTTTGCACCAAGGTTTCTTTTGGCCTTTTCCCTTGTTTGACTGTGACTCTCCATTAGAAGAAGATTTTTGGGGCCCTTGAGAAGACTTCTGGTCATTACCCTTGTCCCCACCCTTGTCAGAGTTCTTAGAATCCTGCTTCTTTGGGTCACCACCTTTGTTCTGTACCTTCTGCCTCACCCTGGTTCTGAGCCATTTGTCTGCCTTCTTTCCCAATTCTTGGGGAGAGGTCAGCTCAGAGTCTACCAGGTACTGGTGCAACAGCTGATTTTGACAGTTATCAAGAATCTGCTCCCTCATTATCAGATTGTACAATCCTACGAAGTCACAAACTTTACTGCCCAATAACCAACCTTCCAGAGCCTTAGCAGCACAGTCAACAAAGTCAACTCAGTCTTGATTATGTGCTTTTTGGGTATCTTTGAACTTTAACCTGTATTGTTCAGTGGTTAGGCCAAACCCATCTATCAGTGCACTTTTCAAGACCTGGTAATCATCGACATCCTCTTCTCTTACAGTGAGGAGCTTATCTCTACCTTTGTCTGCAGAGGAGAGCCATAAGATTGCTGCCCACTGACCTTGAGGGTCCTTCTGTACTTTACAGGCCCTCTCCAAGGCAGTTATCCATTTGTGGATGTCATCCCCACTCTGGTAGGGAGGGACAATCTTACTTAGGTTTCTATGGTCATAAGACCTCTCCCTATCTCTAGGGAAATTGCTTCTACCAAGGGACTCTAGTCCCTCCTTTTTACTAGCTCTGTAGAGCTCTAGGGCTTCCCTATCTAGGGCCATCTGCTGCTTTCTGAGGTTGAACTTATCTTGCTCATACTTCAGCAGTCTCTCTCTCCTCTCCTGGGAGGTTTCCCTCCCTCTGTGAGAAGAAACAGAGGTCCCTACAGATGAGGTATACTGGACAGATCCCCTTGAAAGAGATCTATCCCTTCTAACCCTACTTTCAACTCTTCCTGGAGAACCAAAGACTGGAGCATTGTTGTCATCCTCCTCATCCTCATCCAGGGGAGCTAGGTTTACCAGCTCCTGATCATTGTCATCAGTCTGGTCAGCATTAGAGGTGGGGTCAGGGGAGCTTCCAACCCTAGGCCCACCCTCACCTGCTGCCCCACCCACTCTGCCTACCCCCTCAGACCCACTAGGCCCTGGGATATCATCCAGCTTGAGTATCTTTGAGATGCTGGGTGGTTGGGCTTTTGCCTGTCTTCAGCTTCCTAATGGAACATAAGGCCCTAATTATGCAAAGGAGAGATCCTCATATCTATTGGGGAGAAGCTCACTGGCTTCTGCCGGGGACCCACTGGTTCCTGGATGATTAGACTTTACTAATGTGGTGTGGTGTATGGCACTACCTACACTAGTGTGGCCTACTAAACTCTCTTGAGTTGAAGAAAGGGTGTGCTATCCCTTAACACACAACTCTTAGTTCAGTAGAACTTACTGTATACTAAACTTGATATTATATGTACCTAAGGTACCTTTAGTGGTTTTCAGTTGATCAATTCAATTGAGATTATCTGCTAAAACAATAGCAAGCTGGAATCCCACACGCTGCACACCAATGTGAGAAGTTGGCCTGATATATGCTGTCCACTAATTATAGTGGGCACCTTGTATCAGTCCAAACAACCCCTTATGGTGAATAGGTTAAAGACAACCTTTTTTGAAAGCTATCCTAGTGGTAGCTATGGAGAGCAGCCTTCAGGCTAAGTCTTGAAGCAATGTAAAGCAGCTTGTTTTACCAGTCTATAATCTCTTGAATGATCAAATGAAAGGAAAACCACACCAGGCATGTATTTATAATATATGTATTTAAGATAAAACACACCCCTCTAGTCTCTTTATGAGACTGGAGTTCGGAGTACTTAATTTACAAGTTAGCAATCAACAGTAATAGCACAAATACACGTTTTGGCCCTAGGGGCGTACCAAACCATATACCAATAAAGTGGTATAAGAACCACGACTGAGCTAGATACAAGGCCTAGAGCCTGTAGAAGTGCTTGGACCACAAGGAACCACCCAAGGTAGTGACACAGGGGACCCACGGGGGACGCGTGCAGTGTGAGAACACAGCCGCAAATCGCCGTTTACTTCTATGGGGAATGACGCGGTTGGAAATTTTGAGTTTAAGGACACTTAGAAGATATCTATGAGCGAACCCTTTTGGACTTAGAGGTGTCTAGGGGCAACACCCACGGGAGCACCGGAGTACTCGAGTTACCTCACCCAGGGAAGCCGGGTGCATAGGTGTCAAATGGTGTTGGGTCGTGTCGCTGTTTTCAGTGGAAGCTGCTCAGGTAGTGCGGCTGCCGTGAAGAGGAAAAGTGTCCGGAGAGATCCAAGCCTGGATCTAGGATGGAAGGAACCTGAAAGCAGTGGGGACAGAGTCTGGGTCACTTACCAGTGACCAAGGGCAGGATAGACCAGTGCCCACAGATGTCGGGTGCTTCAGGTGAGTTGACGGGTGTCTTGACTCTTCAGCCACGAGGTCCAGGAGGCGCCGATGACGACAAGGAGCTGGATTCAAGCTGTCCCACCAAGTCTGTCTAGTGCTGCTGTGTCGGCGACCAGATTGGACCCAACAAGCCTTGGCAACGGCAAGTCACTTGGAATCAGAGAAAGGACGTTGGTGCAGACCAGCAAGGTCTGGGGGACTCACCCAGCGAGGGTAAGTCGGGGCACGTCTGGAGCAACCAGGAAAGCCCAATCAGAAGAGGAGTTGCCTTCGTGGGTACCTACTAGCCAGCGGGCTAGCGATCGTGTAGGAGCCTCGAGTGGTCGCACTGGAAACTGGCCCATGGGTCACTCGTGGAGTGGAGGCCAGAAATCTTTGGTGCAGGAGATGCTCAAGGCTGAGGCTCCTCGGAGCCCAAAGCACAACTTTGAGGGAGACCGGGAAGATGATGGTGCGGCAAAAGTTCACGATGTCCAGGTTCCACGTCACCCACGATAGCCACGGGCCTCAGCTTTGCTGTGGACTCAGGGTAGCCTCGGGAAATCTGCAAATCCACCTCTGGTGATGCAAAATCTTCGGTGTCCGGCGGGAGCTTCAGCAATGCAGACAGGTCAGTTGCTTCTTTGGTGCCTGCCAAGCAGGGGAGTCACTCCTTGACCCCCAAGGGAGATTTCTTCAGTCTTCTAAGCAAAGTAGAACGTCGAAGGTCCAGGATTTATGTTGCAGAGTTTCGTCCAGGGTAATCTAAAGTCGCAAGGACTGGGTTCCCATACTTATACTAAGTTTGGGGGTTGGACATACTCTAGGGACCCACCTATGGGAGGGTTTGGAAAGAGGGGGGGTTACATCCATTTCCTTTGTCCAGTTTCATGCCAGAGCTGGGGCAGGTAGCCCCTGCAACCGGTTTGAACTGGACTATGCACAGGGACACCAAGTGTGCCCCCAGTGCAGGACTTCAAAGCACCAGAGAGTGCTCCCGCCCAGCCTGTCTGGGGAGGTGGTTACACCTCCCTGGGACAGGAAACCTATTGTCCAGGCCTCCCCTGCCAGTGTTTCGGTCAGCAGCAGGAGGCCAGACCCGTGTCTGTGGCAGAGGCATCCATTTTGTGATGCCAGGGCTGTAGAAAGTCCTACCGGGTTTGACCAGTGTGAACATGTCTCTCCCTCTAGAAGGGTGGAATGCTACCCCCACCACCAGAACTGGCAGGGGGGTAGTATTCCAAAGCGTTTGACACAAAACACGACATGTTTCCGTGCAGCCATCCCAAAGTTAGCATTTACCGCGAGGTTATAATGCACTTAAGAGTATATGGTCAAGCTGCACCACAAACCACATCAGAGGAGGTACTCCGAATGCTGCAGAGGGGCTCTGCTCAGGCAGGGGCACCCTCTCACATAAAAACCAAGCACTCTGCCTTCAGGATTGTTAAGGCCTGCCATAGGAATGACTTACAGGTTTTATATGTGTGTGCAATGGTAGTCTATACCACTGTAAGGGGTACAAGCACCACCTTACCCAGGCTGCTGTGGTGTCATTTTGGAGTGCTTCCCAGGGGTGGCATAATACATGCTTCAGTCCCTGGTAGGCCTCTGAGGTACCTATGCCCTAGGTACATAGTATACCATATACTATGGGCGTATAAGGCTCTCCAGAATCCAATTTGAAATCTATCTAATGTACATGGAAACCATTTTAGAGAGGAAGCAGCTAGGCCGGGGTCCTGATTAGCAGGGCCACAGCCAGACAAAGGTCGAAAAACAGTGAAACACCAGCAAAAAGTGGGGGTACCCATGTGAAGCAGATCCTACTCTCCTACAGTCACTACCGCCTTTTCTCTGCTTTGTAAAGCTCCCCAAATTTGGTCCCCTCAAGGTATTTTAAGGAGATGGAGGGCCTGCTGAGAGAATTGGTGTGGGATGGCAGGCCCCGTATAGCTTTGAACAAACTTGATCTAACCTGGTATGACGGGGGGATCGGTCTTCCGGACCTCAAAAAATATTACTGGGCAGCCCACCTGGCTGCGATCAACCACTGTACCTATCGCCGCTGGGATGACCCAGGATACGCAATGGATAAATGGCTACTGCCGGGTGGAAATTACAACAGTGCTCTTTATTCTAGACCCCGACAATCCCCCTTAACAGGACCAACTAAACACTCAGTCCAGGTCTGGCATGCAGCGAACGGGAGCCTTGGTGGGACCGTAAACTTAAGTTGGCGACTCCCTTGTGGGATGTGGAACAGCTAGGTCCCCCAAGGACCTCGAAGGGGTTTGAAAAATTGGATTGTATTGGGATTTCAAAAATCGGTGACCTCTGGGTGAAGGACGAGATGATAATATTTGCATCGCTGCAGCGTGAATACGACCTAGCAGATAAAGAGTACTTCAGATATTTGCAAGTCCGGCACACGCTAGTGTCATGCCTACAGAAAGGCCCCTGAATCCTCGCCATTAGAAGACAGGCTGCTTGACGGATACTTGCCAAAGAAAGCAATATCTCTGACCTATAAGAAACTGATTAATAATGTCTCTGACCCCCTTATGCAGATAAGAGAGCGCTGGGAGACAGATGGGCTGGAACTCGATGACAAGGAATGGCAGGAGGCTTTGACTCTCCCGTGAGAGGTGGCAATCTCTGCTAGGTTGCGCCTCGTTCAACTTAAAATATTACATAGAGTGTATATCTCGAGGCCCAATCTGGTTCGAATGGGAAGGGTTAATGGAGGAGAATGTAGAAGGCGGTGCGGTCATGTTGGCACATTTATGCATATAATATGGGATTGTGGGTGCATCCAGCGATACTGCAAAAAGACACATGACATTATGAGTGAGGTACTTTGTTATTCGCCCTGAAGCAAAACAATGCCTTCTGAACGTATGGGAAGCAACCGATCTAAATAGTAAAGACAAAATATGGGTCACGCTGGTTCTAATGGTGGCACAACAAAACATTGCACGGCAGTGGGGAGCAGTGGTATCACCCAAAATCGAGGCTTGGAAGGGAGATATGGACTAGTGTATGTTCAAGGAAAAAACAGTGTACGTAGCACAGGGTTGCCCCGAAAAATGGTCCTCTATATGGAGCAAATGGAATGCCTACAGGGGAAATATATGTATTCCCTCTGACGGTGCCCTTAATTGATGAGCCATCTACACTGTGAACGTTGTACCCCCGGATACAATTTCTGTGTGACATTTGAAAACTGTGACTATGATTTTATCTTTGCACAAATTCCTCTTAATATACTCTGGCATGTCGATTTTCTCATGTTTAATAAAAAGATTTATAAAAAAAAAAAGATGTTATCTTGTCTTGATAGGGCATATGGACAAATCCCCCAACAAAAGGAACAAATTCACCATATGCATGACCAAAATGTCCACCTGGATAAGCTCCAACTGCCTCGCGCTGAACACTGACAAGAAGGAGGCAATGGTTTTTAGAATGAAAGCCTCACTGTGGAACTCCACATGGTGGCCTTCAGACCTCAGACCCAACCCACACCCAGCCCTCACACATGAAACCTCCGAATCATCATCATCATCGATAACTACCTGGACGTGTCTGCCTAAGTCAACGCAGTTATTTCATCCTGCTACAACACTCTAAAAATGCTGACATAAATATACGAGTGGCTACCGAACAAACTCATAAAGGCTGTCATCAAACCTTTCATCACCAGTAGACTGGGCTATGGGAATGCGGTCCATGCAAGGATCACAAACTATATATGAAGAGACTGCAGACAAACCAGAACGAAGCAGCCAGACTTGTCCTCAACCTCCCATGCTGTTCCCACATCATACCACACCTAAGGGTGCTGCACTGCCTCAGGATACACAAGTGCACATAGTTCAAACTCCTCATCCTCACATAGATATCACTACACATAGGCCCAGCCCACCTAAACAGGACCACTCACTTCTATCAGCTCTCCAGGCACTTCCGCTCAGCTCTAGTTCGCATCTCACGCATTCACAAAAGCAGAACTGGGGGTAAAGCCTTCTTCGTTATTCCTAGAGCTTGGAATCAGCCCCTTCTATACATTAAAACCTCTTCCTCTTTTATTGAATTCTGCAAGAAGTTGAAGACCTGGCTGTTCGACTAAGTCCTTTCCTCCACTGTCAGGGCTAGCCTCTCACACCTGAACAGCACCAGGATACCCTCATGTTTAATAGTGTGCTTTAGAAATGCATGTAATCTAACACCCGGCTTACCATTCTTAAGACCTTGTCTACATTTTATCATAGAATTATAGTCAGAAAAGAATGACTGTTAGTAAGTGCTTAAAGTAAGCTACTGAATGATTTCTTTGAGATGAAACGCCTTCCATAGCATGACAGGGAGCATAGGTCTCAACAATGAAAGGACTTTAGAGTGTTTCAAAATGATGGCACTAGAAATACTTTTTTCCAAAAAAATAAGAGGTTTGGTCAGCTTTTTTGATCAAACAGTTTTTGTAGTAGTTGATGGTACTAATGATTTCAGAAAACTGATTAACGAACCATGTATAAAAATTGGCAAAGCCCACGAAGTTGGTGTGGGCCCTTGAACAATTGCTGACTCTTCGTCCATTTTAATGCACTCAGCTGTAATTATGTACCTAAGAAAAAACTTTAACTCATTAATAGTAGATTTTAACTCTGCTGGTGAAAATGTCTTACAAAAATAAGCTACTGAATGAACCGGAGTAGTGTTTGGATTTCTCTGAGATAAAACACCTTCCATAGCATGACAGGAAGCATATGCCTCAGCAATGAAAGGAATTTCTACTTTGGAATGTTTCAAAATTGTGCGACTAGAAATACGTTCTTTCAAGAAATAAAAGGTTTGCAGCCTCATGCATCAAGCCAAAATCCAGTCGGTAAAATACCGAATCGCAAAAATCACCCTTTACCGATTAAAAAATACCCACTTCAAATGCATGAACCCAAAACGTGAGCAAATAACGAATCGTTAAAATAAATCCGCCAAAATACCGAATCGCTAATAACCAAAATGCAAAATTACCGAATCGCTGAATACCGAATTAGCAGTTACCGAAATCACTATTAGCTCCCGGAAAGTGCCAATAGCAAATAACGAATCGCACCCCAATGCAACAACAGTCGCTAATAACAAAAATCCCAAAAATCGCTATTTTGCAAGAGCTAAATAAGGGGAATCAAAACCTGGAGGTAAAGTTAAAAAAAAAAAACGCAAATGCAAAAAAAATATTTCCACATGTGCAAATGATTGAGGCAATCACAAAACCCTTAAATGTGGCCCAGGAGACCCTGTTGGCTCCCACAAAATGGCTCCCTCTACGTGCTTGCAAGGAGGATGCGTATCAATGCAGAAGGACAGCGCAGGAGAAGGGTCCAGGAGCGAGTTTTCAGACTGCGCATAACCTTGCTCGGGCAGAATGAGGACGAGGTGTACGAGAAGTATCGCCTCAATCGTGCAATGATCATGCGCCTGATTGCAGACCTGGAACCATTACTGCAGCACCAGACACACCGGACCAATGCAATCCCTGCGCACGTTCAGGTCCTATGCAGCCTGCACCTACTGGCCTCAGGGAGTTTCCAGGGGGTAATTGCGGTGGCCGGAGGCGTATCGCAAAGCGCACTGTCACGCTTCTTCAAGAAATTCCTAGATGCCATGCTGACAATGCTACACACCCACATCAGCTTCCCCACAACCCCACATCAGTTGGACCGCACCAAACAGGCATTCTACCAGGTGGCACAATTCCCACATGTGATTGGATGCATCGACTGCACGCATATCCCCATATGTCCACCCGCAGCAAATGAGTACATTTTCCGGAACCGCAAGTCATACCACTCAATCAACGTGCAGGTTGTGTGCGATGCCAATAACATCATAACGGACCTAGTGGCACAATTCCCAGGGAGCACACACGACTCCTACATCTTCTGCCACAGTGGAATGCACAGGCGACTAATCAACGGAGAATTTGGAGAGGGACTCCTGCTAGGTACGTAAAAATACGCTTCCCCACACCAACACCACACATGTATGTACATCACCAATGCTAAGTCTATGCTTCTATCTTCTAGGTGACAGTGCTTACGCCCTGCGTGAATACATACTCACCCCATACATCAATCCAGCAACCCCGCAGGAACATCGCTACAACGCTGCACACATCAGCACTAGGAATGTCATAGAGAGGACATTTGGGATTCTGAAGAGTCGCTTCAGAATCCTACACAAGACTGGCGGCGCCTTGCTATACAAACCTGAAACATGCTGCCGGATAATTGCTGTATGTGCAATGCTGCACAACATTGCGACCAGAAGGGGGATACCCATAGAGGTGGACAGGGATGACGACCACCGGGATGACCAACCACCCGCCCAACAACGACAGGCACACGTCCCTAACACAGCAGAGGGCCATAGGAGGCGGACATACATCATGCAAAATCATTTTTGAAACATGTGAGAATTAAACATTACAAGTTAGTTTGGGGTGAAACTGTTTAATGCACAGTAGCACTGATGTTTGTGCAACAAAACTAGCTATGTAAATCATGCTCCAATTGCATAAAGTAAAATAAAAGTCACGCCTGTGCATACTCAGTAAGTGGATGTCCATGGTTGCCCCACCATGGTCCTGTATGCATGTCCAACTGTCTAGTGGCACTTCCCACGTACCCCAAGCCTCCGCTCAGGTGTCTCCAAAGCCTCACCACGGCCTGTCCCCGTGGATGCCCGCGAACTGCGGCTCCTGGTGCTGCCCTCTGCCACAGACACACTGCTCACACTCGAGGCAGCCTCACTAGCGTCATCCCCCCCAAAGCTGCAGCACTGCATGTGCTGCTCTGGATGTGTTCCACAGCAGTGGTCAACTGCCCCAGTGCCTTTGCCACATCCCCGCAGAAGTGCCCAAGGTCGACCTGCAAGGACACAGTGCGGCGTGCCAACACTGCGGTACTGTTGCTGTGGCGCGTGATATCCTTAGTAGCGGCAGCGGAACGCAACAATTGCTGTCGGTGCCTCCTCTTCTGGCACTCATGGCCCTCCCTCATGGCACTGGTGAGCTCTTGTACATCTTCCCTGAGGTGAGCATTGCCCTCTGCCACCACAGTGCTCATGTCCCTGACCGCCGTGCCCATGGCCGTTACTGCGGCAGTCATGGCTCGCATTTCACGAACAAGGTGCACGATGTTGGTGCTGATGGTTGCCATGTGGCGGCCCTGCACGCGCTGGACAGACAGCATCCTCTCCTCAATGCCAGGAGTGTGTTGGAGATCAAGGTTGCCTGAGGAGACCGAACGTTGGCGAGACCTGCGCCGCTGTGTTAGCCTGGCGCGGACAGGTGGTGCATCAGTTGGTGTGATGGCGCGCTGACCGTGTCCCGTTTGTGTGGTGGGTGTTTCCATCACCGCCAAGGGCGCAACCTGGAACCTGCGCCGCGGCGCTTTGGTGGCTGTCGTGGCAGCAGCTGGTGTGGCTGGTGCTGGTGGTGCTGGTGTTGCTGGTGCTGTTGTTGCTGGTGCTGTTGTTGCTGGTGCTGGTGGTGCTGGTGGGGTGGCAGGTGTAGGTGATGTGAGGGCATCCTGCGCTGTCTCAAGGTCTGATTTAACCGGTGTTTCGGAGATTATCAGCCGGCCGCTGTCATCTGAATCCCCAGGTGATGCATCTGTGTGTGAAACAGTGCATGGTTAGTGGGATAGTTAGACCTACGTAGTGTTGCACACATACATGTCCCTCTGTGATCCACTAAACATACTGTCTATACCCAGCTTCTACTGATCTGGTGAATGGTTATTGCATTTACCCCTGTACATGCACACTTGCCTGAGTAGACTACAACTCCCATGATGCACTAGTGTTAGGAGTAAAGCTGTGTGTTGCAAAGCTGCATGCACACTCAGATCCTGCTGGGGGCCTGGAATGGGATTTACGCTATGCTGGGTATGGCAACAGGCATGCATCTTACCTTGGGCACTTGTGGCTGCGCCGGACGTGTCCATCTGGGTCACTCCCACGACGGCTTCCCGCTCAATTGTACCTTCCACCAGCTCCTCCAGGGCAGTGTTAGCCTGGACCGTGGAAGGGCCGCCTCCCGTTCTGCTAGCGTCCCGGAGCCTCTCTGCTATCCTCTCCTTCGCGCGCTTCCGCAGGTCGTACCACCTGTTTTTTTAGGTCGTCGATGCTGCGGGGCGTCACACCAACTGCATTCACCCTCTCGCGGATGCGCAGCCATATGCGGCGCTTCTCCGCCTCAGGCACCTTGAGGGACAGCTTGCCGAAGAGGCGATCGTGCTTGCTCGAGACTCCCTCGATTAGGTGCTCCAGCTTCCTGTCGGAGAACTTGCGCTTGCGCGCAGCCTCAGCGCTGGATGGGGCTTCCTTCTCCATGGATGGTGTTGTTTTTGCAGATGGAACAGTCTGTGTGGCTTCAGTCTGCACAGGCAGTCTGCAGTCAGTGCTCCTGTTTGCTCCTCTGTCGATGCAATGAGGGTGGGGCTGCTGTATTTCCTGGTTGGTGATGTCATCTGCACGTTCCCGGTGCGACGTGGTCATTTGCGATTTCGCTAATACCAAATTCGCTATTTGCTAATTCGGAATTACCGAACTCGCTAATAGCTATTCGGAGTTTGCATGCCCCGCTATTGTATAATCGGTAAAAATAGCGAATTTTAAGGAATCGCTAATAATTACCGAATCTGTTGATGCATACCCAAAAGCGATTCCTTAATAACGATTCCTTATTTCTCGCTATTAAGGAATCGCTTTTGGTTAGCTTGATGCATATGCCCCAAAAATCGCTATTTAAGGAATCCTTAAATAGCGATTCCTTAAATTGCGATTGCATTTAAGGAATCCCAAATTGAGATTCCTTAAATGCAATGCATGAAAGTTAAAAAATTAGCGAATTCGCTAATAGGGGGAGCAAATTACCATGAAGATGAACTGCATGGTAATTTGCTAAAAGTTTGAAAAATGCACTTTTGTGCATTTTTCAAAGTTTCATGTTGCGCACACACATGGCCTTAGAGCATGTGTGTGTGCAACATATGTGCACATATCAATTTCAGGGGTGCAATAGGGTGTCATTTTGACACCCTTGTACCCTTGAAATTGCATGAGCAATTTGCGAGAACCTACTGGTACTCGCAATTTGCTCATGCAATCTCCAATTCATTCCTATGGGCCTGGAGGCCCATAGGAATGATTGGGACGGCATTCCTTAATTGCTACTCGCAATTTGCTAGTCGCAATTAAGGAAAGTTAAGGAATCGCTATTTGAATAGCGATTCCTACATGCATAGCCTTTTGCTATTCCTTATTAGCGATTCCTTATTTTTCGCTAATAAGGAATCGCAAATGGCATTGTTGTTGCATGTGCCCCTTGGTCTGCTTTTTTTTAATCAAACAACTTGTGTAGTGATTGATGGTACTAATGGTTTCAGAAAACTGATTGAGCCTTCTAGAAAATTTGGCAAAGCCCACGAAGTTGGTGTGGGCCCCTGAACAACTGCTGACTCGTTTCATCCATTTTAATGCTCTCAGCTGTAGTTATGTACCAAAATAAATCTACTGTACTGGTGTAAAAAAAGAAATGTATCCATCTTAGCGAGCAAATGGTGAGCTTTTACTCGCTGTAACACTGCCTTTAAGATGTGAAATATTAGTATCTAAAGAGTCAGAAGAGATCAAAATATAATTAGAACAGGTCATACGATAAATCTGAAAAATGGTACTAGTCCTGCATGTCTAGTACCTTGAAAACTCTCCTCTACCTAACAGTAACCTACTTGACCTTTGTCTCTGAAAGCGGAGCAAATGTGACAAGATAAAAAGATTTAAAGGCATCTTTATTGCTCATTTGCTTTGTGAGCAATAAAAAGGCATTTAAATCTTGTTATCTTGTCACATTTGCTCCGCTTTCAGAGACAGAGGACAAAAGTTAGTATGTTTTCCTACTCACCAGAAAGGGCGAGTAGGACCTAAAAATAGCTCGACCTCATTAAATTTACCTCGCAAATGCGAGCGGTCGAGTGGATTTGTCGAGCCCTGTTATATCATATCAAGAAAATGTTCTCAATTTCTCATACGTGTAATACAGAAATACTGCAGGAGCAAACTTAGTGCAGCATTTTCGTTTACCACTCATCACGCAAAGACTCTGGCAGAAAGCTCACTAGACAGCAAGGGCTCATACATTTCTTTCTCAGAAAATTTGCATGATGAAAATGTAGCACCCATTTGTGGGGCCCTGGCAGTGTTGTCTTCAAGAATAGATGAGGCAATGTGTCCCTGATGAATTTAAAAGCAATGAATAGATAAGGGCTGACTCAAAAAGGTTTGCGATCAGTAATTTAGAAAAAAACATGAAGGTTTATTAAAATAGTAAAATGCACTACAGAACACAAAAATATGGAATCAATTGTCATGAAAGCTCTCAGCATTTAAAATAGATGCAGGCGTGCACAAATCTGAAAAATAGTTTGTCCAAATTATGCATCAAAGCGATAGAGAAATGGACAGCATCCCTAGACGCTCAGAAAAGTGTCACACTGAACCCCAAAATCATGGCTTTATACAGAATATTGTACCATAGAAAGCAATTAAAATTACAAATTAAGCCGAGGATGAGCAAATAAACAGCAAGTTACAATACAACGTTATTAAACGACCCGTAATACCACCATCCTATCACTATCCCTCTAAGTGAATATCAATGAATCCTGTCTATCCCAATGCAGCCAAAGGTATCCGAACAAATCTGGTTACATAAACAATGGAGAGTCTCATAGATAAATGCCATACAGTGGACAGACAGGAAGGGCCTTGAAAAGTATCTAAAGGCTTCCTCCAGAGCTCTTCAAGAATAGCTTGTCAACACGAGCATCAGTGCACATTTTGCTACGTGCAGTGTCAATGAGAAATATGAACATACAATATTATGAAGCAGCCATCGTAATACAAAATAGAGTTGAAGCCTAGATTAAATCTAGTTAACATAGGTCAAGAAAACACATTTCTGTACATCACAGCATTATCATTTCAATTACAAAGTAGTCAGTAGGCAAATCAGAAAGGCTTTATCAAATGTTTACCCCCTATTCTGCCCAACCAAGGGTCAGAAAGCACCATTAAACACATGGGATTGCTTTCTCTCCTATATAATAGGTGGGAGGCTATCCCTTTTTGACTTTGGACCATAAAGTTGCATCCCGAAGCTCAGAAAGTCTGTTTTTCCCGCCCAAGGGGCCAGGAATCACCACTAGATACCAGACAATGCTTTTTGTTTATTATGTATGGTATGGAAGGCTGGCTCGTATTGGCATTGGACTCCCTCCCCCCACCCCCCCCACCCCCCAGGGGACCACATAGTTTGTTAACGTCCAACCAGGTCATGCGCCTGAACTCCTGAGAAGCTAAATCTGGACCTGGTCCTGCTGCCACTAGGATCTGCAGAGGCCTAGAGTCAGATGTCCATGGGTGGGTTCACCCTTTGCCATCTGAGCCTCTCAAACCTGTTTTGGGTTCCACGCTGACTTCGGTCTAGGCACCCATGCCAGTGCCAGTCCTGTCAACATTGACCCCGAAAAAGGAGGGAGCATATCCAGCTGTGGTCTCTGACTTGATGCTGAACTCACCTCAGCCAAGGCCTCGCTTGAAACCACTTGAGCCAAGCCTATTTGAAATCCTTTTGATTTTTACTTGCTGCAACGTGACCGTGCACACACGCTTTCTCTACTTTTTGGATTAGATTATGATGATTACTAACACTACAATGAGGGGCCAAATTTGTCCCACAATGTGATGAGGATAACTGGTATGCAGAATTAAAGGATGCTAGTGGGCGGGACACTCCCCTAAACACTGGGCTGGTCTCTTTGCCTAAGCCCGCTACAGAGTATTACAGTTGTAATTATACAAGCTGCAGAGGTCCTCGACCAACAGTATTCCACCATGGAGGTTACACAGAAGTCTTTCCACCTTGTCAGGCTCCTACCAAAACTCTTATACTCTTTAATGAGGTCTTATTGACACTTCCCTGGGCATGTGGGCAAAACCATGTGCTGGACCCCTGTCAACAAGTAGGTTGTTTAGCATCACAGACCAGCTCCAGAAGAGCCTGAGTTACCCAAGCAGCATTGTGTGCTGGATAGCTCGGTGGTTCAATCAGGCATCCACCGTTAGTGTAAACCCTAACACTTTTCCTGCAACTGCACCTGACCATAAATGTAAATGGATGGAAACATTTGGCAGTGCTTGTTTTCGTCAGCCAGCCTTGCTCTACACTCAGTGAATGCCAGCTGCCTTCTTACCTGCTACATCCATGCTTAATGGTATATGGTTGGACAGATCTTACGATGAGACCAGAGGACTTGCAGGCATCTTTAACCTTCCACCCTCCATTAGACTGGCTGACGGAGGACCACATATCTCTTATGTGGTAGGAAGTTAACGCCCTTTTGGCTAAATGAGCCATAGGGATGGTTCAGGTCTCAGAATTTTGAACTGAGTGTTACTCCCACTAATTCCTTGTGCCAAAGAAGGATTGATGCAATTGATCTATTCTGGATGTTTACACTCTCCATGCCTGTCTGCAAAAGGACAAGTTCAAGAAGCCCACATTGACCCACATTCTGTTTCCCTAGATCCTGGAGACTGCATGGTAGTGTTGGACCTGCAGAACTAATTTTTAGATTAATTTCTTGAAGGCCAATAAGTGTTATCTGCGACTCACAGTGGACCAGGACCATTTTCAGTTTGCAGTGCTTTCTTTTTACCTCACCAGTGCTCCTTGGGTATTCACAAAACGTGATGGTGAGGATTGAAGCACATTTTTAGAGGTCAGATGTTCCAGTCTTCTACCTCGATGAGCAGCTGTTGAAGACAGGCTTTCCACAGGCAACAGCGAACCTTTTAACATCATTCGGGTTCACTATCAAAGTGCAAAAGTAACACCTAACTTTTTCACAGATTCTTACCTTCATCTGAGCTATCCAGAACACAGTGCAGGTTTGTGCTTTTCCACCAGAGCAGAAAATCTAGGAGATTCGTGCTATGATCCCAATGTTTCAGCCTCTGTATTGGATTTCAGTGAGGGTGACTCTTAACTTCTGGGACTGTTAGCCTCCTCCATCCAGTCGAGCATGCCATGTGACACGTGAGCTCTGCAGTGGGATCTGAAGTCCAGTACCAGGGGAACCTTTTGGATTCCATCCATGTTTACTGCTCAAACGCAATAGGCCAACAGTGGACTCCTCTTCTGACCCCACCCAGAGCTGACGGTGGTGATGAATACATTTCTACTGGGTTGGGGAGCCCATCTGAGAGGGGTTGCCGTCTGAGGACTCTGGTATCCAGCAGACACCCGACTCCACGTCAGTCTGCTGGAATTGAGGGTGATCCACTTAGTGTTGAAGACCTTCCTGCCAACCATGAAAGGACAGCAGGTACTGGTTTTCACAGACAACACCACAGCCATGTGGTACTGCATCAAGTGGGATGGGGTTTTTGGCCTTGTGCCAGGGAGCTGTATACCTACGTAACTGGCTGACTCGCCAAGGCATTTCTCTGGTGGTGCACCACCTGATGGGATCTCTAAATGCCAGAGCCAACAAACACAGCTGTCATAGCCTAGTGGATCGCAAAGGGCAACTACTTCCATAGGTGGTTAAGGGCATCTTCAAGCAACAGGGAGAACCTTGCCTAAATCTTTGGATCTTTCAGCGTAATGTCAATGCTTTTGCACACTGGAGCTCCATTGAAGGCTATCTCTTGAAGATGCATTCAGCCTAGAGTGGAGCTTGGAATTCCTATATGCCATTGCGGCCCTCCCTCAGGTTTGCAGTTCAGTTCAAATTACCTTATATGGACTGCCAGGGCCATAAGAGTACAAACATATTAAAATACGTATAATAAGTAAAACCTGCTTTAAGCAATTCTCCAAATAGACGGATTAGAAGATAAAAGTAGGTACAATATAATAAATATTATATGTAAAAAAGAAAAAGTATGTTAATTCTTGGTTAAATTAATTAACTGTCTAAGAAGAATAAAAATGTACACAGTTTCCTATAAAAAAAGAGGGTATCGTCATACCGTGCAATTATCAAAACAAAACGTGTAAACTGACGATACATTTAAACAGATTCAGGTAATAGGTCGACAGGGAGCACCCACATGGCACCCAGGAATTTGGAGATGAAAATGGCTATTAGTGGGCAGGAATCCAATCTAAGAATACGAAGGGCATCCTGATGGGTACGTACTCCTAGTAGCCTGCATAAAGTTAAAAGCCAAGTACGATGAGGGGAAATATAACCTGGGCACACAAACAAAACATGGGGAATACTCTCTTCTGAGAAGTTACAACTAGGGCCACAACTGTCTCCCCTGCCAGCCCATCCAGAGGTGATCACTCTAAGGGGTAGAGTGCCTATTCGAAACTGAAAGCATAGTTTTCTGTGCAATGGAACAGACACAATATCCCAAAATTACTCAAACCCAGGTGCTGGCTTCCTATCAATAATGTCACTATCCAGTTTGAGATTAGCTGCTCTCTGAGATTCCTCAGTCGCCACCAGTGTCCAATATTGCTTTTTCAGAAGGGCCTTAGATAGAAAAAAAAGTGGAGGCCTGGTAATTCCATAAATTGTGCAACCCTAACAAGTGCAATGCTGACTTCATATAAGAGGGCCAGGGAATTCTATTAACTTGGTCGACCTTCATAACATCATTTAGCCTCAGTGGACAAGTTCAGGAGTGGTCCATAGGCATCTCCAATACAATAGGGGCGGTAAACAGATTTTATCCGCCGCCCCTGTGACTCCCAGATCACTAAACAGTGGATGTAACTGGGTACTAGACGGCAGGTATGAAAGGAATTTTTTCTCGGTTCTAATAAGATCCTCCTGTTTAGAAAAACCCCCATAGTTCAGTCCCACATAAAGCTGAACCCAAAGCCATAGCCTCATAAATCTTAAGTGCCGGTGAAATAGGTTTAGTGAGGGACAGAAAATTCCTTAAGTATCGCACCCAAAATCTGTTTAGGTTTTTTAGTTGCCTTATTGATATGAGGGTGCCAGGACATGTCCTCTGCAAATGTAACCCCTAAATATGCAAATGAGTCAACCCTCTCGAGGAGAACTCCTCTCTCCCCCTAAGCATCAGCTGCCATTAAAGGATTTGTGTTGGTTGAAGAACATCACCTTGGTTTTGGAAGTGTTGATCTCCAAGCCACGTGCGGCACAGAACTTGTTAAAACGAGTCAGAAGTTTCTGAAGCCCGCAAGGGGTCTTGGAGATCAGCAAGGTGTCATCTGCAAAGAGAAGAATTGGAGTTTTGATACATGCCAGAGTTGAGGGGTCCGCTTCCACTTGTGACAAAAAGGGAACAATGTCATTAATAAAAAGTGAAAACAGAGTGGGAGCAAGGACACAGCTCTGGCGGACACCTTTACAGACAGGTACCCTTTCTGTCAACTGAGCCCGATTTCCCCCCCCAACGAATACGTGCATAATTATTCTTGTGCAACCAAATCAAAAGTGATAATATATGAGGGGGCATTGCCAAATCAGCCAGGGCACTTCAAAGACAGGGTCGGGTAATCGGATCAAAAGCAGATTATTTTCCGTTGATGAAGGTGACATAAAGGCTGCCCCTACCAATCAAAACGATTCTCCACAAAACTGAAAACTTGGTCAATGGTTGAATATCTACGACGGAAGTCTGCTTGAAACTGACTAAGAACATCGCGTTCCACCATCCAATCCTGGATTGTGTTAAGAAGACATCGACCTACATCTTTTTAAATGGAGTCTATAAGACTTATTGGTCTATAATTTAAAAGTGGAGAGCGGTCGCCTTTTTTCTGTATAGGTAATACTATAGCGCCTTTCCATGAATCAGGAATGGATGCTCAAATTGGACTCAAGCTATCCTAGTAGCTCCATATTGAGCCAGGAGAGTGTGTTATTCAGAACTCCAGAGCATGAGCATCTGTCCTTCTATCCAGCTGCAATTGCAAGAGGATTCTCTGTTACAGCAGCAGGGCAGAGTCTTGCATTCAGCTCTATAAAACACGCACATTCATGTGTAGAGATTAAATGGTGGCAGTTGATACCATTTGATCTTCTCAAGGTCGATGGTGTCATCCTAGCAGCTAGGCCTCCTTTCACAAAGTGTATACAGGCTGCTGGGACAAGTTTGTGGCTTGGTGGCCAGATAGGCCCATTACCGACCAATCAGTTTGATATTTTATTTGTATCATCGCTGGCCCACTAAAGCAACTGTTAGAGGTTATTTGTAAACTCTTTCGACTTCTTTTACAGTTACCAGCTCAGCCTTTTTTGATCAAATCACCTATTGTGACGTGGTTTGATAAAGGTTTACAACATATATTTCTGCCATGCTTTTTATGGGGCTTTCCCTTCCTGAGCAATAGTCCCACCAAGACAAGCGGGGTACTGTTTTGATCAGGAGAGATGTGGTAAGGTTGGGTAGTTAGGACTTATTTTGTATCCCTGCAGATTCCACAAATTTACTACAAAGAATCAGGCAAAAATAATTTAAGCCAAAGTTTGCCACTTGCAGGGCCTTTAGGCAGCACATTTTAGTGTGGTCAATGCAAGATACAGCAGCTGAGGCTCTCCCCTATTGTCCAGTTTTCAGAAATATATGAGGTTGTTAGGTTACCCTGGGTACCTGCCAATCCCAGGCTCAAATACCTCTGCAGCCCATATAACCAGAATCACTGAAATTCGAATTCAAAATCTTGATGCTTCCACATTGCATTTTGGAACACTACTTTACCAAGTGACAGGACCACTCACACAAGGCAAGGTTTTCATCCGGAGATCTGTGGAAACGCTGGGTGGCAGGACTTTTTTGGATCTCAGGTGATTCCGGAAATTTCCCACACATGTAGTAATTCAGTTATTTCAGTAGTGTGATGTACACAAGACACCCCACACCCTCTCCCCTAGGGGGTCTAGTTTTAAAAAGTCTTTGCTTGATAGGTTACCCTGATAACTCCCAACTCTATAACAAAACACTGCAGGTATCCACATAGCCAAAATGATTGGAACTCTAAGTAGAAATCATGTTTCCATAGTGCACTTTGCAGCCTTTCCTGACCTAGGCAATAAGCCCACCCAAAACATTGCTATGCCAATTTGATCAGGAGATGTGTAGGAACACTGGGTGGTAATACTTGTTAAATCCTATGAGACTCTGGAAATTTCCTAGATGGAAGTTTGAAAAAAGTCTGTTATTTCAGCCAAGGTTTGACATTGGCAAAGGTTTGGGGGACAAACGTGTAGTGGGATTCATGCAAGCCATACTACCAAGTAATCCAGGACTCCCCCCGGGTGTCAAGTCTTAAAATTGACCAGGGGTTGGTAGGCTATCCTCTGTGCCTGTGAACCCCAGGCCAAATACAGCAGCTAGTCACAAGACTCAGTGCCATCCAAATCAACAATCTTGGTGTTGCCATGGTGTGTTTTAGGGCTAGTGCTGTTCAGTGTGGTAGGCCCACTTACAAATATGGTGTACTGCTTCAATCAAGGAGAGTCTGGGAATGCAGAATACTAGAACTTTCTTAGTAATTATTTTACATGTAAATGTACTTTACTTCCAAATGTAAGTCAGTGTGTAAAAATGAATGTATTTTGTCAAACTCACTGTGAATCAAATGACATGGGTAACCCCAAATTCGGAATAATACACCTTTCAATAATGTCATACCCTTTATTCGTTAGTTACATTTTACTTTATAATTTGATGCATGGATGAAACGCATTGAATAATTATAAGCTGCAGTTCGGTTGCTGACTTTGGTTATTGCATGCTGTTTGGACATCTGACATTGTATACCTCTGCTACTAGAAGTGTCCAACAAATGCAACTGTAAATCCCTTTTGTAGATCGGTCTTAAAAGCAGAAAAAATATAGAGGAAAATATTGTCACCTATTTCTTTCCCAATTACTTTCATTGTTATTATTTAAACTGTTAGCTTATTTCTGAAACCTGATCTACACAAATGACCCTCTGGCAAATTCGGAATTTCTTCTACCTTTCAGAAATGTGCAGCTTTCTTGGTTTATCAGTGCGTTTCAAACATTTCCTCCCTCTATACAAGTAGCAGCTGTAAACTGCAACCATGGGAAACATTAACCGCCACTTACAAAATGTTTAATTGCTGAAGTAAAATGTGTTTTTTTATTTTTGTTATTTCCCAGTTTCTGAATGCTGGGTTGGAATGAACTTAAAAACACATCAAACCTTTTGTGATGCCATTTTTAGAAAAATAAAATACACACGTTTCGTTGCAAAGCACTTTTTCCCACTTGATGAAAAAACACCAAAAGGTTGCCACTTTTTGGCTATTTTCTTAGCCCCCTCCAGGAGAAACTAAAAATCCCGAGTATGTTTATAATCCTCAGCATGTGGGGAAAAAGGTCACAAATTTGGCCTAGGTATCTTTTGTGGAAAAAGAGTAAGGCTTTAGCGGGTTCCGCCCCCAATACCATAAAAGGACACAGCACCACCGCTGGAAGTAAGGTGGTGAAAATAACTCTTAGGATACTGTGGGTTGCTGCATTATATTTTAAGGGTTCCTTTGATGTAACGCAAAGGACTGTTAGGACTGACTATGTACTTATGCTGTGTAAAAGTGCCATGGCATGAGGCATTAGAGTTCTAATATGTGTACACGAACTGCTTGGTGTAACATTTGTTTATTACCTTAGCAAGTCAAGTAGAAGGTATAACACGTCTTCTACTGCGACCTAGCTTGAGATAGGCATTTCTGTCGACAGAGAGAAGTGTAAATGAATATATATTTTATGCAAATGTTTTGTTTGTTTAGTCTCTCAAGTTACTATTACACAACAAAGTACAGAGTTGGTTACACAGAGATATTGCTAAGGTACTGCTATAGTTCAGTGCAGAACCTTTTACTGACCATCTCTCTTTGCTTTTAGATGTCCACTACAGCCTGCAGACATCACTGAGTAGCAGGAGTGCTGAGTGGTGGACCCTAGTCTCAGTTTTTTCTTACATCTCATTCCCCTTTTCCTGTTTGTTCACTGGCCCTCATATTTCTGAGTATGGGGTCCTTGGGAAGGGGGGAGGGCGATGACAGATAATACACTGTAACAGCTTTCCACCGTGAGAGCTATTGTTATAAATGTAGATTTTCATCTCTAGAAATTCAGCTTTGTTTTCAACACAGTAAAGTTGTAAGAACCCTTAGCCATTTTAAATGCATGCGCTAACCCAGATCTTGCTTTGACTTACAAACTACGAAAATAAATTCATGTTTGGTTTGAGAACGAAGGAAATTGGAATTTTTATTTTTTATTTTTTTTTTGTAAATCTTTTTATTCAGATTAGCAAGTCAGTGACATTACAGTAATGAACGTATGTAACTACAGCAAAAGCAGGCATGCTCTGCACCAAGCAAACACTGTAAATCAAGGAAATTGGAAATTGATCTGGACACTTGTGTGAATTTCTATTGCCAGTGACTAGAAAAACTATAGAAATCATGAGATGCATCTGAAAATAAAGTGCTTTTGAAGGAATATGTAATGTGGTCAAAGTAACATTGTATACAAAACAAATGCAGTGTTTATCTAGCTCATAAATGGTAAAACTGCATATTCTTCAATAAGGAAACAATAGGAAATAGATTGTTATATGGCCTACGAGTTACAAGTAATGGTGCAAAATATGCAATATTTCAAAGCACTTTAACTGTGTGCAAAATAATAAGAAATCATATGGGCCAGACCATAAAACATCTTTGACTGACACTATTAAACGTCACTGGTGGTAACTAATGTACAGATGTGATGCTGAATGATGCTGGACTGTCTATTTATTTTACCTTTTTAATATGGATAAGCCCTGGGGGCGCTAGAGGGCGCCAGACAAGATGACTGCACTTTAGTGTAGCTCTGCCCGGCTGATCCCCTATCCGTTAAGAATCTGCCAAAAATCAACGCATCGCTGACCGAATACTGCCTGCCCTGCAAGGTGCATCCCCCCCTTTTAACCCTCCCCCCCCCACCCACTGGCGAGGACCTTTTGGTTTGCCTGGAGGCATTTTTGTGGCCAGAGGCTGACGTGCATGGCATCGCGGGCTGGAGACAACATGACGGCCGTCGGTGCCCGGAGCTGATTGACCCCGGCGACTGCGGTGCTGGGGGCTGCAGGCGGTGGCTATAGCTCAGGGTACACAAAGACTCCTGCCTGGTCGATATTGCCACGGCTGGCCGACTGCGCTGCCGAGCTGGTGGAGGTGTACTGGCCTTGCACTCGCTCCATTACGATACTGGTGTGGGGCCTGCAGGTGCCTTCTCTGAATGTTGGGAGCTGCCCTCATTACAGCGGGGAAGTTGAGACGCCTCGGACGCAGCTAGCGAGGTGCACTCGACTGCCCCACGAGACGATTCCGATATTCCGGCTTGTTCGCTGCCCGCTGTTGGCCTCGCTGCACACATCGGTGCAGTCTCCGCTCTGAGGGTCTAATCGGACCAGTGCAAGGCTTTGCTGATGCCTGGCCCCCGGGGCACCTAATCCACGGCTGCTGAGTGCAGTCTGCACCTTCGGCGGGTGTTGGCGAATGCTGTGCGGCCTTGTCTGCGCCAACGGCTGCAAGGGGCCCTGGTTGTGGGGCTGGAGCTGTGAGCTACTGCTCGAATCGCTGCACATATCGATGCAGACTGTGCCCCTCTGGCTTGGTTGGGGCTCGGCTGGGCCTTTCCGCCGCCGGACCCCCGGAGTGTGTGAGCTATCGCTGAGGGATGAGATCAGCACCTGCGGCAGGAGGTGGTGAGTGAGGCGCAGCCTAGCTTGGGCCTCTGGCTGCGGGTGTGGGCCTGAGCATGGGGCCACGTCCTGCGAGCTGCAGCCTGTGAGTGTAGTGTGTGGTGGATTGAGCCTACATGGGGAGGCATGAGGTGGCACTAAAATCGATTTGACTCCGGGGGACTTGGAGACTGCTCCCTGGCCTCTGGTGCAGCGGACCTGTTTGCTTTTGGGAGGCCGCTGTTCATTCACACGCATTTGACAGAGGAATTCAGAGGCTCACATTGTGCAAGCTGGGGTACACGGGAAGCGTGTGCCTGACTGGTGGCAAGGAATGCCTATTGCTACTGGCCCACTGCACTGCTAGACCATCTTTCCTTGCCTGCTGCTTAGTACTTACTTCACAGGTGCCATCGAGAGACAGTGCCTGAATCGCTTCCCTGTGCCATTGCGGGTGTTGCCCCATTGCCGGATCTACTGCCTCATAACTGCGTTCACCAGCATTCATTATGGGTAAGCCGGATAAATCGCAACCTCTCCTCACATTTGAGGCGCGAAAGTCTGGCAGAACCCAGCAAAAGGCAGCTTCCGATACAGAGGCTGAGGTGCAGGGAAAGAGCCCAACCAAATTAGAAACCACCTTGCTGGCGATGCAAAGAAGCCTCCAATCCATAGAGGGTACCATGTCCACCATTAATCACAGGCTGGACCATATGGCTGCGCAGTTGGGAAAACAGAACACACGCATGGGGGAGCTGAACAGAGGGTTTCTACTGTGGAGGATGGCCTCAGTGAGGTTGCTAGCAAGACGCTCAATATGGAAAAGGTGCTGGCACTCATACAGGACAAGAACGAGGATTTGGAGGCCCGGTCCCGCAGTAATAACATCCGGATTATGGGCCTTACAGAATCCACGAATACTGGTAGGATGGAGACTTTTATTGAAAACCTGATCAAGGAAATATTTGGTCCCGAGAACTTGTCCTCCATGTTCATAATTGAGCGCGCCCATCGTTCCTTAGCGGCGCGACCGATTCTGGGCGCTCCACCTCACCCTATAATTGCTCGACTACTGAATTACTGGGACCACTATGTCATTTTGAGACTGGCCAGAGACAAAGGCTCCATCTGTCACCAGGGGAACACACTGTCCGTTTTCCCGGACTTCACTCGCGGTCCAGTTCGTGCGCCGGTAGTTTGGTGCAGTTAAAAAATTCCTGCAGTCTGAGGGCGTCCCATACGCAATGCTGTATCCTGCGCGTCTGCGAGTTGGGCCAGAGGGGAACTTCAAAATCTTCACTACCTCTAAGGCTACGATGGAGCACGCCAAGCAGATAAAGCGGCGCCGGGGTGAGGACATGACTGGCCAAGATGAAGAGGAACAATGACGTTAATTATGGGCTGTCGATGAGACGTCCTAGTTGGCCAGCCTGTTGAAGGGGCTACCTGTTTTGTCACTTGTGTATGCTTGGGGGGGGGGTTTATTTCCTTTTATATTTGTTGGATTGGTTGCGGGCAGATTGTGAATGTGCTCTTTAATCCTCGCACAGGCTCTAAGACCTGATCAGCCACCTCCTACATTATTATTTATTATTATTACATTTGTAGAGCGCGACAGCTACTTCCAACAGAAGTGTCCCGGCGCTAATGTCCAACAGGCGCAAGAGATTGAGAGGAGAGCAGCCAGAGCCGATCTCTAAGGTAGTCTGAATAGCCAGGTTTTCAAGGCCTTTCTGAACGGGAGTTCCTTATCAATGAGTCTGAGATCATTAGGTAGATTGTTCCATAACATGGCCGTTTTCACTGAAAACGCACGACCACCTGTCCTCGACTTTCTGAACCTAGGGATAATCAAGAGATTTTGTTTGTTTACATGGTGGGAGGACAGTAGCACTCTGGCACCCCCTATATGGGAGACCCCCACACTATGTACTCTTTTTGTAGTTTTTGCTGGGGATTGTTTAGCCTTGATTGGGATGGCTTTGGCTAGTTAGGAAGCCAAAGTGGGTGGGGGGTCGGGAGCGGAAAGCTGGGTACAGTTGGCACTTCTTTATTATACTCTATATGAACCTTGGCGGCAGGCACTTGTAGCTTGTTCGCTCATAGATCTGCATTTGTTGGTACATGTGGCACATGGGTAGTAACATAAGGTTCCTCACTTGGAATGTATGTGGTTTCAATAGTCCAAGAAAATCAGCACTGTGATAGCGCACCTGTAGAAACTGAAGGTTCAGGTGACCTTTATACAGGAGACACACCTCACTCAACTCTCCGAGAAGAATGTGGGCACACGGTGGGCGGGGGTGAAAGTTCCCTCCTCTTATTCCTCTTATTGCTGGGGGGTGATGATATTGGTCTGAAAGGGCACTCCATTCAGGGTTTATGGCACAGAGATAGACGAGCAAGGCTGCCTGGCAATTGTGCATGGGACTGTTGGTGGTACGAGTGTTCTATTGGTGAACGTATATGGTCTGAATGTGGATGATCAGCGAAAAAATAGTGATGTGTGGTGCCGTATTTCTGTGTTCCCCACTGCCGAGTTTATCTGGGGGGGGGACTTCAACACTTGCCTGGACAAGAATGCAGATTGGCTGGGGAGCAGGGCCCCGCGATACAGGCAATCCACTGATGCACTTCTGGGTCTCCTGGATGCTGGGAATTTGCATGATATTTGTCGCCAGCAGCACCTTGGTGCCAGGGAAAGTATTTTTATCTCTAGTGTCCATGGCACGTGGTCCCGTTTGGACTATTGGCTCTTTTCTGAGGCTCTATGCACCTGGGTGGTAGATGTTCAACATTTGGCCAAAACCCTGTCAGATCACTCTCCTGTACTCCATGAACTGAGTGTTACTAGTTTTGAGCACGCCCCGTTCTCATAGCGTTTACTGCAGTCCTCTTTGATAGATCCAGTTTTTAAACATACTGTCTGCGAAGCAATTCTTAATTACTTCTGGGAAATGCGGGCACTGTAGATGAGGCCGGGGTCCTTTGGGAGGCGTTTAAGGTTACTATTCGGGGTGTGTGTATTGGGGCACAGGCCGGAGTCCTTAAGGATCTATGCCGTAGAATAATGAAGCTCGCTGAGGAAACGGCCGCGCTGGAGCGTAACTACGCTCAGAATCCTATCCCCGAAACACTGTCAGTGATTCGTGATCTCGTTTCGGAACATAATGAGACGGTGGATCAAGAGATGTTACACAGATCTCGCCGGAGCCCAGCCCGCTATTACAGGGAGGGGCCACGGCCTGGGTGCTGGCTGGTGCAGAAGCTGACGGCTCCTCGTAGCCAGGCCTAAATTACTGAAATCCTGGACCGTGAGGGAGTGGCATACTTCAGCACTTCTGAAATTAGCGGGGTGGTGCTGGATTTCTACTCTGACTTGTATGGGGAACGTGATCAGCCATCTGTAGCCGAATTTAACGAGTACCTGGACGACGTGGCGCTGGGTTGGCTGTCACTTGCTCAACAGGAATACCGCACGCAGCCATTCGACATTTAGGACGGTTAATTGGCTAGTATGTCCCTTCCTACATGCAAGGTGGCAGGTCTGGATGGCCTCCCCGGTGAATTTTAAAAGGCCTATGCTGATGCCCTGACGCAGAGACTCCTGGAGGTCTTTGCTGAGGCATACAATTCGGGGACGCTGCCCTCCTCCCTTAAGGAGGCCCTGCTTGTAATGGTTTTGAAGCCTGACAAGGCGGCAAATGTATGTGACTCCTACAGACCCCTATCTATTATCAATATTGATGCCAAAAGCTTGGCCAAAATGTTTGCCACAAGGCTCCAGCCGTTAGTTCCTAACTTGGTCCTTCCGGACCAGTCGGGATTCGTGCCTGCTAGGTCTACAGCGCACAACCTCCGCACTATTTTTGCTACATTACATTATTGTGAGTGGGATTTTCAGGCAGTGACTGTGCAGCTGGACGCTGCCAAGGCGTTTGATTCTTTTCAGTGGGGGTGCATATTTACCATCTTGCTGCGGATGGGTGTGACTCCGTTCTTTCTGAAGTGGATCCATCTCTTATATGCAGCACCAGTGGTGTGGATCCGCGTGAATGGCTGGGTATCGGACGCTTTCTCCATGAAACGCGGTACACGGCAGGGCTGCCCTCTGTCCCCAATGCTATTCGCGCTCGGATTGGAGCCCTTAGCCTGTAAGTTGCGTCAGCGGCATACCCAGGTGGCGCTTCGGTTTCGGCAGCGGCCGTTAATGGTGTCGCTGTATGTAGATGATATGCTGCTTTATGTACGCGAGCCCGCCATCTGCTTATCGGAACTACTGCGCGAGTATGTCGAATTTGAACGGTTCTCTGATCAAGGCATCAATTAGGCTAAGTCCACTGTATTTCCGTTGACAGCCGGCACCACAAAGGTCGAGTTGGACTTTCCCTTGCAATGGTCGTTCGACCCAGGTGAAGTAATTGGGTATATGGCTCCACAGGGATCCTGAGGTAGTGATCACCGCTAATTACGGCTGAGCTGTCAGCACGATTACTGATCAAGCTTGACGCTGGACTAAGCTGCCTCTTTCTCTTGCGCATCGTATCGCAATCATAAAAATGAAATTTCTACCCAAACTTCTTTATCTGTTTGTTAACATACCTATCCATTTGAATGTTGCACTGTTCAACACGCTGCAATCGGTCCTGCTAATGTTTGTCTGAGGGGGTAGGAAACCCCGCTGTAGCTGGAGTGTGCTGATGCAACCATTTGAGGGCGGCAGCTTTGAGGCCCCTGATCTGCGCTTGTACTACTTGTGCGTGCAGGCGCAGTATGTGCATTTCTGCTACTACCCTCAGAGGTTCCAGCCGCACACGGCAGTAGAGGCGGACTCTGTACTCCCGACACCGCTGGTTGCCGCTGCACTAATGGGTGAGGGGGGGGGGGGCGGGGGGGTGAGGGCTGAAATAAGTCTTGCTCATTACACAGCCTGGACATGGAGCGCCCTTGCTAAAAGGGCGCACTTTGACTACCTATGTGCCCCAAAACTACCGCTGGTGGCACACCCTGTCATTTCTGTGGCATGAGAACAGGCTGCCCTGAAGGCACTGGGTATGTGGGGATCACCCGACTCGGCGATTTATACTTCCAGGGACAGTTCCGGTCATTATCGGACCTGCAGAGTGGCCATGGTTCGGGTTTCATGCTGGGTTCACTTACGTGCAAGTGCGACAAGCCATCCGAGATATTTACCCTGCTTATTCAGCCGAACCACGCACACTGCGGGCACTGCAGACAGTGCTCGCAGTGGCAGAGCGAAGGGGCTTAATAACAAAACTGTACAACGCACCCCTTAGGGAAACGGATCTCATTGAGTCCCCCTCGTATACAAAGTGGACAGCTGTCTTGTGCACCCCACTGTTGCTTGATGACTGGAAATTCTGTTGTGCGTTGACTGGGCGGCTGACGGCACACTGCAATCTCTGCATTATTCATTTAAAAATACTTGCATCAGCTCTACTATACCCCGCTTCAGCTGCGCTGATTCGGCTTGGGAGAAAATGTGCGCTGTGGGCAAGCGGACACGGATTTTATGTACCTAGCATGGCACTGCGCTGGTATCCATAACTTTTGGTTATGAGTCACGTAAGTGCTCACAGATGTTATAATGGAACATGTTGGGTGGGTGCCTGCTATCTGTCTGTTGGGTTGGGTGCAGAAGCTTAAAACTTGCAATAGGCGGCTGGTGGCCATTTCCACTTTGTTTGCTAAGAGAGCGGTGGCGCAGTGTTGGGGTGCTAAATCTGTCCTGACAGTTAAGCGATGGATTCATGCTTTGCTGTACTGTAAGGAACAACTGGGAACTTACGCGGGGGAATTGCCTGAGGCCTCGCGCCCCAAGGACTTCTGGGCTTCCCTTATGGGATACCTTCTTGGGAATCCAGACTTGTGCTGACCTCTTATACGATAGAGTTGTGGTATGAATGGGGGAGGGATGGGACTGTTATTGTGTACTGTTGAGTGTCACACCGTATTAAACCAAGGTCTCTGATTTATGTTCACAGTGCCGGTACCGGGGGTGGGGGGGGGGGTGGGTGGCAGGCTTGTTTACTGCGGGTTGATTCGTTGAACTGAAAATTGGCTTGTATTGATCAACTGTGCAAATATGACCTGCTGAGCCCCACTGTTGGGGTGATGTGCACCTCGTTTTACAAGCTGCTTAATAAAGATTTTTTTTTTTAAAATAATAATATAATATGACTGTGCCCTAATGTACCACCCTTTAGACGTTTTCTCCAAAGCCAAAAGGCAGGTTTATCATTGTGCTTTTATTACCTTGCTTTCCTACCTTGCACAGCCTGGCAGGCCTGCCATTATATATCGCTCTAGTACTGGATGTTGCTTCTGCCCCATCTGGGACCCTTCCATTTGTATTTTATGTACTGCACCCTTTAAGGTTCCGCTGGACCGGCTGACATGGACTTGCCCCTGGCTGCAACAGAAGGTTCTCAAATCATTTCCCCTTGAGACTGTTTGTCATATGGAGGCTAACGTGCACTTTCAGTTTACTCTTATCCTGGTGATGTCCCTGAATTACCATAGGGGTCAAAACATCATACTTGGACCAGTTATTTGTTGTAGAGTGTAAATTAGTTGGACATCATCCAAATTCAATAATTGAATGAATAAATGTGGCTTACAAAACATGCAGCTGCTCAAAAAGGAACTTCTCACGAAACAGGACAATGTTAGCTCCTTTTTAAAATTGGGTTCAGAGGTAAACTTCTTTAGTTGAGCAGGCAACTTATTCTAAAGATTTGCTGTCTGATATGAAACGGAGTGTCTGCTCCTTCTAGCTCTTTGGATCCTAAGGCTTAGCAAACGGCCCTGCTTTGCCGAGGAAAGAGATCTGGCTGACCCATATCCTGAAAGCGTTTCCCTAAGAAATAAATGGTCTTTTTTGTGGATTTCTCAAACTGGCCTTAAACTGGATTTGTTTTTCCACAGAGAGCCAATGCAGTTGTTTCAGATGGGTAGGGATGGCATGCCATTGTGGAGATTTAAGGATTTGCCCTGAGGCCACATTTTGGAGCCACTGCAGCCTGCGGATGAGAATCCCAGGTAACCCAAGACAAAGTGCATTGGCGTAGTCCAGTCGGTAAGTGATCAATGAAAGCACTATTTTTCTCCATTGTTTCGTCCAGGACCACCTTTAGTATTTTCTTTAATGATCTTAAAAAGTAAAAGCAGATTCCTCACCTTAGAATATTCCCAGGCACCATACTGGATGTGAAAAATGTTCATAGCAATGCTCCTGCGTGCCTTTAGGTAGTGTTGTGTGGTTCTGCGTTGGCTCCATACTGTACATGGAAGTGGTGGAGCAGAGGTATGTATAAGTGCCACCCCTGTGTGCAGATGTCACCTCCTTTCTTTACTGCCTTTCCAACACAAATCCCCAGCTCTGTTCCTGTTTGGTTTCCAAATGGCATAAACTTTTCACCTTGTTCTAGGGAATGATGACCCTACCAAAAATGAGAGGATTCAAGCCGTGCCACGACTGCAGGAGGCATATGTAGGTCATGGTTCTGCAAGAGATGTGTCCATTTGATAGCTGGGCTCGGGACACAACTCTTAAGTCATTTAATAAGTGTGCCCTCATGTACCCGAAATTCTTCGAGGCCAGGAGGCGAAGCTGTATGTTGCGAAGAACAAAACGAATTTGCGACCTTTGCATAAGTTCTTCTTGCGTCAGTCTTGATCAATGGGTCATTTGTTCGACAGTTATACTTCCTGCTCCAAATCTTCCTGTAAGTCCAATTCCAAACCCAATCATTTAAAAGTGAAGTGGTTCTTGCCCCACTACCCCACTCTAACTCCAAGGCGAAAGCATGAGTACCTTAAGATGAAAGTTGCATTGCATCTAGGTCATTAGTCCCAGAGTTGAGTCCTCAGGTGGCTTCAATGCGTTTTGAACTCTCCAGGCCCTCATAGACTACGGCAGTAGATTGAGGGCTTCATGGAGGCCATGCTACAAATTTTTTGTGCATTTCCTTTGGGCCCTAGGGAACTGTAGGGGAATTCAGTTGGGTTATTGCCGGCAGGCCCCTCCCTGGCACCATCTGACCCCTTCTGCATGCAGCCATACTCTAACCCTGTGCATCTACTGGGTCGCAGTTATCAACAAGGCTACAACATCTCTTGGTTCTCACTCTGACCCTGTGCCAGAACAGGGTACTCTAAGATATTGATGTTGATGTAGCTGTTGAGGGGGTGCATTGCTTCTCCCTCATTACACTGATGATTCGCTATACCGTGGCACCTCTCCACCAACGGAGGAGAGTGCCTTATTTACAGTTGTGCTTTAGACGGTAGCTGAAGTGCCATAGTTCCAGCTGCCCTCCATTGAGAGTAAAACCAATACTTTAACAGATATCGTACAGCCTGGGCTTGTAACATCTGAGCCTTTGCTACCATTCAATGATGCTCCTTTCCATTCTTTAATGGCTACCTGGTCTAAACCATGTTCTTGCTCATCTCTGAACATCCAGGTGGCGGCATCATAGAGCAGAGCCTGGTGACTCGGATTTTCTCACCAAGCATTTCACTCCCGACAGCCTTATTGTGCAGGCCTTGACCTGTAAAATGAATCCCATTGTATTTGCCACCACACTTTCACTATTGACGTCTTCGGCGAACATATGTTCTTCTGCCAGTCTGGCATGTGTTCTTCTGCCAGTCTGGCACTGCAGACTGTCAATGAAGTCTGCCTGTGGGCCATTACACTCATGCCTTTTGCAGCATGGCCAGTGAGATAATGTTGCAACCCCAGAACTATTGACGGCCTCTGTGGCCCAGGCAATATATGATGCGCAAGATGTATCCAAATATGTTATATTTACAGGCAGTTATACAGCAGACAACCCAGCGTTTTCAGAGCCACAGATGCAGAACCAGTAAGCAACATAAATGCCAGCAGGGTCACCAGTTTACCAACTCCTCCTCCACGGCTCCACCTACAACAAACCACATTAATTTATCCTTTGCCCAGCAGACCATTGCTAAAACTGGCTTTAAATCACTCTATAGGAAAAGCCCAACTTTTGTGTCCACCAGGGTTCAAAGCTGCATTCCATAACACAATTTCAGATCGGCCAATTGAAACCTGTTAGCTCTCCCTAAGTTCAGAAAGAAGAGATTGGGTGGCATCAGATTTTCTGTGATTGCTCCGCAGCTTTGGAACTCCCTTCCCTCTGAGATTAGAACTACCACTGTTTATCCCAGATTTATGATACTTATAAAAACCTAGCTTTTTAAACAAGCTTATGGCAATACTCACAACCTTGATGTTCCCCCTCTTTTTCTCAGCGCCATGAACCCTTTTTGATGTGCTTTACAAATGCTTTGTAACATAACATGTTAGCGTGGATTCTGTGTGCTTTGGACCCAGTCAACTGGACTTGCATAACACATTTCTTATACCCATCTTTCAGAGGCGTTACCTGCGGTTCAAGGTGGGCCAAGAGCATTTTCAGTGTTAACAGCACCTCTTGGATGTTCATGAAACTGATGGCAGTGGTCGCTGCCCATCTTCAGAGGTTGGTACCAAAAACACCACGGTTAACAGCACCAATAGTATAACAACCAATCTTTCAACTACCATCATTACCATACACCCAGTTCCACAACTGTCAATTCCATTTCACCAATACCACACGACGAATGCCACTACCAAGCATTGGCAAATCCTGTAAGTTGAGCTTTTTATATATTATTGTGAGGAAACTGGCCATTACTTGTGCGGCCTGTACAAGAAATGGGTCCACAGTCACCCCTTCACTGGTAACCAAACACCCCATTGTAGTGCTTGGCCGCTCAGGGTAACAAAGAAGAGCAGTTCAAGGCTGTCTCAAGGAAGGTGGTGTGGGCTAGTAATCACAATTCGCTGGTACGCTCAGTAAATAATTGGCCAGTCTGTGCAAATAAAGCGTTGTAAATAACCTTTTTGAATGAAACATTGCATAGAACAATGTAAATAATACTTTTAAAAAAAACATTGTTCAAGCCATTGTGAAATCACATTTGAAGCATCTTTCAAACATACATCACGTGTCTTTAAACAACTTTCAGACACATAAACTGCAGCCATAGAATCAACCCCTAATGGACCCTGCATTCCCAGCTGTAGATCTAAAGCTCCGACCTTGGGAGCGCCTAAAAATGCATGTGAAGCCTAGGGTGGTCTTAGATTATTTTACCCTTCACACTTTAAGACTGTACTTTGTAAAAGGTTCCTTGGGCTTCCTTGGGGGGGGAGGGGAGGGAGCCGAGGTACTTATGCAGCTGCCCGTATTGTTTTTATGTTTTTGGTGATGCTACCCCATCCTAAGATCACCATGAGCGCTGAGAAGTGCTTGGCCAGTTTCCAGCCCCACGTGGCATTATGTGGCGATTTCTACGGAGCATGAATATCTAATTAGCGGCTCCAACTGCATTCTTTTCAAGTTAGCGCATGCCCTTGCACTGTGCAGCTTTCCTTTTTGTTGCCATTTTTTTCTGGGGTTGCTCGTTCCCACTCAGGCACCCCTCATACCTTTATTTGTTGGTGGCCTCAGCTGGTTATCTGCACTAGCAACATCTTTGCTTGCTGCAGTGGGAGCCGGCAGCCCTTCTCCCCTGCCTGCTCCTGCAGGCAGGAAGCTCCTCTTCTGTGGTGGCCGCCAACTTCCCCCAGACACTGGCATGTTGAGCATGGAAGGCCTATCACTGCTGGGGGAGTGCACAGGTGCTCTCTCTCCTCCATTCTCCGCTGGGGCCCGGATGTGTGGTCCCGGGCTCCTTCTTTTTCTCTGGGGGAGTGCGATGGCTCTTCCCCCTTTGGTACTGGCATCAGGGAATTAGGATCTCAGGCCCTTTTCTTGTCTCTCGGAGATGCAACAGTGCTCTTTGCCTTCCTTTGAGGGTGGGGGGGCCTGGAGTTGGGGTTCAAGGCCCCTGTATATGAATCCTGGCATGGGGATTGGGATCCCCAGGCCTTCTGGGCCATGGGGAGAGTGCTCCATGCACACCCCATGCCAGGGTTAATTATAGTTTATGCACCGGGCCCTGGCCCACCTTGGGGGGGGTTGGCAACCTCATACTGTGGAGCTCCATTAGATGGATTCAGGTTTTTCTTCCCACCCATTCCTACTCATGAGATAATTGAAGCACTGTTAATTGCCCCTTTTGTGTGGGGAGGCATTTGTTCCTGCTGCTGGGGTGCAATGTAATTACCTTGGCTCAGCAGGGTGACAAAAAACAAGGGCTCTGATCCATTACTGAGCTGAGCCAGAGAAATATGACAAATCTGAATGACCCATAAATGTACATATACCTTCTTGGAATTTGTAGATTTTATCTTGGTGCTTATGTTCCACCCTATTTTGATATGTTACTGGACTTTGTAGGCCAAAAAGCAGCAAAACTTCACTCCAAGGCAAATTCCCCCCAATGTGTATAATAAAGTGTCACTGCAGACAAAACAGTAAAGCACACTGACATTCCCTATGAGCGTACACTAATACTAAAAAGCGTACCCCAGGTCAATATCTAATCATACCTAGTCCCCTCTGTGCCAGGCTACCTGTGTGCATTTACCAGGCTGCACACAACAGTATTTTCCCATGTACAGCCCTCCCACTCACACATGTTCACGTGTAACCAGTCAAGTACTGCTTACCATCGCAGCGGCCTGATCTTAAAATGTAGACACTGGTGGTAACACGCACAGTCCATTTACTGTGTGTTTACCATAGGTGTGTCACCAGTTGTGGGGCTTACTCATAGTAAAAAGGCCAAAAAACAGGTGATCAAACTGCAAAAAATCTTGGCGATTACATGGGCAGAACTCATTTGGTTACAACTATCATAAAGAAATACATGTCTGCATGTCTGTATTTGCTTGCACTGGCACATTAAAGTCCGCTCTATTGGTTTTACTGTTGCAACGTTCTTGGTTTAAGTGCTTCTGTGGTAACATCGGGGTCTTAAAGAGGTCATTGGGCCTTCACACATCTGTATTACTGTGCCATTCCACAGATAGCCTTCTTTCAATCTTGAGCCTAATTTTCGTTAAATTGAAATCTTTTTCTAATCTAGCCAGTGATTTAAATGGAAATATAGAAATGCTGGTACTCGCTATCTAGAGTACCTATTTGCTCCTGAGGAGTGCTGATACTCTGCCATTAAATGTATAGAAGCAGTGTTCAGATGTATAGGTACTCAGCTTTTTAAATTAAAGAAGTGCAGGTACTCAGTACCGGACAATATCTGAACATTTGAAGCGCTAGATTTAGCATGATGGCTCATTGAGGTTGTTTCTTGCAGCTGAGACAAGCTGTGTTTTGCCGGTCATGATGTCTATTCATTGCAAGCTTTTCAAACCGCTAATGTCCAAAAATGAGGATCAATATGAACACATTACTGTCTGATTACTGATACAAGAGCATGCAAAAATCTTTTTATTGCGAGTCAAAAGAAAAACAGAACAGCACAACATCATAGTGTGCAGCATAAAGACACAATCAATCAATATTACTCTTCACGTTAGGCTCATGCCCCCCCCACCCCCCCTCGCCTGCAAAAAAGCTACACAATTGTCGCAGCAACCGCATGTATCTGTCTGTGAACATCAACTCCCATAAATCCATGTGGGGCACACAACCCTCCTCAATGGTCATTCCATTCACCCCAGATTTTTGTCCATTTACTGGGCAGCCCGTGATCTGATTTACCGCCCTCCCCACTAGCATGCACCAGTCTAAATTCAGCATCCAATTACCTAGGTCCGGCGGCTGGTCAGCTTTCCAAGCATGAGCAATATTACGTTTAGCTACCATTAACCCCAAGGTCATCCAGGTCTGGTCCAGGTGAGGTCAGTTTCTTTCCATATGTTTAACAAAGACCATTTTGGGAAAAGTTCCACATTGCTGCCACAGACATTATTTAGACCAGACACCGCTGAATCCCAGTATCTCTGTATGGCCGGGAAGCTCCAAATCATGTGATAAAATGTAACTATTTACCCACATTTCGAAGACAGTGTGATGTAGCTACTCTGTCCACCTTCACAAGGGCAGTACATGCATATTGGCACCTATGGAGAACCTTCAATTGTACTAAATGGTATCTAGATCATATAGCTACCTCCCGCGGGGATGTCATTTAAGTAAAAAAAAAAATCTCAAAAAGATTTTTATGGTTCTATACCATTACATTTTGTTTTTCCTCAGACGTTCATTATGAAAATGATCCTACCCGAGCCTTCAGCCTCGTCTAATCGTGGACGTTCGCTTGGTTAGACTTTTATTAGGTACTTGGAAAGACTTACTGCTTGGGAATATCAGGTACTGTAAACAAAATCATAGGGCCATATTTACAAGATTCTTGCACCACCGGAGCATCACTTTTTTGACGCTCTGGTGGTTCTGTATGCTGGCTCTATTTACAAGCGGTACAAGGCCTGGCTCTATTTACACGGCCACGCAAAGCCAACCTGCGTGGCTTTTCATGAGCTTGTAAATATGGCCCCCTTTCACAAACGACCCTGCGTGAAAGGGGCTTTCCATGGGTGTTGCTGTGGGTATTGACCCAGCGTGGAATCCACAGACCACGGCGGCGACCATATCGTGAGAGATGTAGACCCGAGATCTTAGACCGCTAGACATTTCCCACTGAGTTTATCCTACACCCATGATGGGGCTTATCTAAACCCTTTCCGAGTCACCCGAGACGTTTTTTGGATATCCATTGGACCGTTTTTGTTCCGCTGTCATGCCAGTGCCGTTTTTCCATTTCTTCCACCTGAGGTCTGCTGCATCTGCAGCTTGGTAGACGCGATCACGCAGCCACGCCTTTATATGGTCTTTTGCCTATAAAGCGACAATGTCCAGACACCCCCATGGATGTATAGCCCCCCCTTTCTGCTGCCCCATAATACTATCCTTGAAGCGCCCTGAAGAAGCTGTGACCATATCCTCTGGTCTTCCACCAAAATGCACAGTGCGCAGTTCAATGAATAAGACTCGATGACAACCGTCTTTCAAAAAAAATACAAAAGCCCCAAAAGAAAAAATAACAGAAGCCTTTGACATTAACATAGTGATGTACAGGACCTATTGTGGGTAAATACTATGTTGTCATTCTGTGTATTGTGGTAAATTTTAATTACCTGGACTTAATTTATGCGGTAAAATTCAATAAGAATAACTCAGTAAAAATAAGAGGCAGAATCCGTGGTATTTGAGGTTTTAAAATGGGATTTATTCCTTACAAAGGAATTGGTTCGAACCAGGCAATCGGGTTCCGTCACCACGAAGGTTCGGGAAGGGATAGAGCGATACTTTATTGACAGGTTATCATATATATAGTAAATGCATTACAGTGAAGACATATGCAGAAGGCGTGACAGCTGAGAAGAGAGATAAGAATACACATACGTAATAGAAAAGGCGTTACAATAGGCGTGTACTAGAAACGTCATTATGAGGATGTCACAGGTGGGTGGATCCATAAGAGAATCCTGCAAAGTCAGCAGAAATATATGGCAGAGATGCGCGCACAGTAGCATGACGTGTGATTGACGTGTAACTGGAGGGTGAAGGGGACTTGACATTTAGCCCTACATGAGGAGACAGAAGTCTGGGATGTCAGAACAACCTAATCCCATATCGTATCTAATATCTTGTGTTTAAGGAACTGTATTATCTGGAAGGAAAGGTCTCTCAGGCAGAGGCTATCCTATACTGACTGTTAGTGCGTGTATAAGCGTCTACGTGTCTACATGAGATGCGAGGGGGCATGGGCCTACCATGGCAACAGAAGCCATGAATTACTTGCACGGAGACAGTAAGGCCGGGCCCTTTGCTCTGTAGCTGGAAGGATGTTTACCTAAACTACTAGACAGGAATGCATGTCTCGAGGAGCGGAGCAGATAACTTGAAGGCTGAATACAGTTTTGGCAGGCAACAGGCCGGGCCAGGCACCGTTAGCCGCGCAGGAAGTAAGACAAAGGTCATGGATACAGATGCAGGTCCAGGCTGGAGCATTCAGAGGCAGAAGGCAGGAAAAGCTCGATGGCAGAATTCAGGGCCTAACTTGCCAGAGCTGAAAAACGTGAAAGGTACACCATATAAAGGCGGTGGCAAGGCATACTTAGGAACGGAATATTCGACCCATTCATGGCGGATCTGAAAGAGGACATGTTAACGTTGGACGCATATGTATTTGCGTCTTCATAGCTTGAAGTGGAGGGAACATACATGTACTTGTAGCATGTACATGGAGCCGTTGGGGTCTAAGATAGGGGACACAATTGATCATAAAAATTCATATTTCCTCATTCCCTCCTTGTCCCCTACGGACCCTTCATGAGATATCGATCCTCAGGAATCCATCAATCTGTTCATGTAACATCATTTGCTCTTCTTTCTTCTTCCGGGATTTTGAATTAGAACTTGAACGTGGAATACATGATGTGGCACACAGGCCGCAAATCGCTGGTCCACATTGTAGACACAGGCAGCAACTGAATACTATGAGAAGGCCAATACCTAGGAAGGATAGGACTTTCCATCCCCAGGCTGACAACATGCTCCAGAACCAACCGGACCACGTCCAGGTGCCTGGATTCTGGTGTATCTGGCTTGCAATCTTATGAAGACGAGTTATGGCTTTATATACGGATGGCGCGTTTTCTGGAATGAAAACACAGCAACTTGATCCGATGACTCTACAGGCTCCGCCCCTATCGGCCAGGATGACGTCAAGGACAAGACGATTTTGGAGAACAACAATCCGCATCGCAGACTGCTCCTCTGTTAAGTTGCCTAGGGCAGAGGTAGTTTCATTCACTACTGCTTCAAGGGTTCTGGTTAATCTGCGTATCAGTTTACTATTAGAGACAACACCTATGTAGGGAAAGAGACCTTTATTGAAGTCTGTATATTGTTCCCATGCTGTTTCAGTGTAGTCGACAATCGGGAGGTCTCTCTGGGGTCTATTGTGTACTAGATGGGTGTTTCTATTATAATCAGGAGGGGCTAGGAAAACAGGTGGCAGAAGGAATGCAATGTAACAGGTACCATCCCAATCCAGGGGTAAACGTATATATGCGGTATGACCACAAATGAAGTAGGAATGACGGGAAGCTCTAAATGTAGACTTGCCTTGGTCACTGAATTCGATCACAGTGGTACATTTACTATGACCCAGGTGTACTGAACCATTCTTTCTTACACATAATTCACCTTTGACTGGTAATACGGACATAGCAGGCAAGACTAGTGCAGTTTCAGATTCGACATTTAGAATCATGAGGTTAAGTGTAAAATTACCTAATCCATATACTTCATTTTCTAGATCAGTTCCTGTCCTTTTGGGAAGTCCCTCCTTGTTAGGGTAACAGGCTTTAAGCAAAACTAAGTTCAGGTTTCCCCATACCCAGTTGCTCTGGTAAACTACGGTATTTGAATCTAAAGAATTAATCAAACTAAACCATGCGCCACAGGAACCATTGTGTGTGAATGGATACGGAAAGAGGGGCAGAACTCCCTTGTATTTCTGATAGGGAGGGAGTCGGCCACATATCCAACAATTTGTAGCGTTGTTGGCCTGATGGGAGTGATGTAACATACTGATGAATGTGTTGTTGCGCAGCGCAAGTCTATAGGGCAACTCATGTGAAGGTAATTCGCTAAAAGAATGTTCGGCAGTAACATTGTAAGCAGAATGTGCACGCTTGAAAATAGGATAGTATATGTGCAACAGTATACTTGCAGCAATAATCAGAAGATTTAGAAAAAACATAATCAACAATGTCACTATAAAGTGACTATGAAGTGATTTACAATATGCACGTTTCTTGAGCTATTTCTGTCTATCTCTCTCTCGATTTCGGTCTAGAGGATACATGTCAGAGACTAATTTAACCGATTCACCTAGGAGAGGACTTAAACAATCAAATTGTCTGACTTGCTAGACCTTAGTTTCAGTTTATAGTTTTGGGAAGCAGTTTTCTCGGCCAGGGGGAGTTTTGTGTCAGTCTGTGGAGGAGGGTAGGGCTGAGTGTTCAAATCAGAAGGCAGTCCATGAAATTTCTTGATATGGCTCGAGTGTAGCCAACCCTTGCGACCCTCAATCTTCACTGCTGTCCTCGTGGTCAGAAGTACTAATTTCGGCGTTTGCCAGCGAGGCTCCAGCGGGCTCCTCCTGTCGAAATTTCTTATAAAAACAAAATCTCCGGGAACCACTTCATGGGGCTTCACCTCGGTGTTGTCGGGAAAGGCTGCAGCTACCTGTGAACGGCAAGATTGTAGTGCAGACATCAAGGAAGCAAGGTAATCTGTCAGCATATTACAATCAACATCAGTTATTTTACGAGGTATAGGCGTCCCCCACATATTTGGTGGCCTACCGAAGACCACCTCGTACGGGGATAGCCCTGTCCGAGAATGTGCTATCATTCTCATGTAAAATAGTGCAACTGGTAAGGCTACTATCCAGTCGACGCCTTTCTCTCTACAGATTTTAGAAAGTCGAATTTTCAGACTCTGGTTATGACGTTCCACGAGGCCTGCTGCCTCGGGATGCCGGACACAGTGGAATTTCCATTGATAGCCTAACAGGAGTGAAATGTGTTTCATTAGCTCGGATGAGAACGGTTGGCCGTTATCTGAGTACACGATACGGGGCAAACCATACCGTGGGAAGAATTCGCGAACTAGCTGCTTGGCAGTGGTCGGGGCAGTGTAATCTGAGACTGGATATGCTTCTGTCCAACGAGAAAGTGCGCATACAACTACGAGGACATATTTGAATCCTCGACAGCGTTCCATCTGGATATAATCCATCTGGAGGACTTCAAAAGGGTGATCAGGAGGTTGAAATCCACCTTGCTCTACAGGAACGCCTTTACCTGGGTTGAACTGACAACAAATCATGCAAGTACGCACTTTCTGTTTGGCTGCAGCTCGTAAGTGTTTATTAAACCAAATGTTTTGAATACTGTCTAACATAGCTTTCTCTCCTTAATGCGCTGGACTATGTATTGTGTTAATGATAACTTGAACCATTGAGTCGGGGAGAAACCATGTAGATTTTCCCTTCGTCATCCATCCCTGATCTGTTTGGATCCCTCCTAGTTCAGTCCATTTCTTGATTTCCTCTGGTGTAGCATGTGTCTGTATGTCAATTACATCAAGGGCGGGATCCCTAACTGTCATGCAGTGTGTCGATGTCGGAACTATTGTCTTTGTCAAGTCAGTTACATGAGTTCGATTCTGTGCTGTTCGCTTAGCTGTTCGGTCTGCTAGGTCGTTACCCTGGGAAATGATATCGGTGACTTTTGTATGGGCCTTGCACTTCATGATAGATATCGAAGTAGGCAGATGTATTGCATCTAACAGAGCTTGAATAAGGGGACCGTGTTGAATGTTGGCACCGTGAGAAGTCAAATAACCTCTCTCTCGCCAAAGGACTCCGAAGTCGTGTACAACTCCGAATGCATAACGTGAATCTGTGTATATGTTGACTCTTTTATTTTTGGCTTGAATACAGGCTTGTGTCAGAGCGATGAGCTCTGCTGCTTGAGCTGATAATGTGTCAATACAATTCGTTTCAATAACTTCGGTGTCTGTCGTGACTGCGTAAGCGGCCACTAATTCTCCTGTGCTTGTTCTCATGCATGAACCATCCACGTAAAGTGTCAGGTCTGGATCTGGTAATGGAATGTCTGTCAAGTCTTGTCTGGGTTTCGTCGTAATTGTAATGACTTCAATACAATTATGTGCCAGTGGGTCTGTTCCACTTAATGGCAAAAGTGTGGCAGGATTTAATGTACTGCAACGTCTGATTTCTATGTGTGGCTGAAACAATGTTAATTCGTAACCTGTCAGTCGTGCTATAGTCAAGTGCTGAGTCTGAGTTCGGTTTAAAAGAACTTCCACGGAATGTGGAACTTGCACTATCAATTGATGTGCTAATACTATGGAATCGCTTTGTCTGATCGCTAAAGCTGTCGCTGCGACTGATTTCAGGCACGTAGGCAGAGCCTGGGCTACTGGATCTAGTGTGCTCGAAAAGTAAGCACACGGCTTGTGTGAACCTGCTTGTTCCTGAGTGAGTACTGACAAGGCAGTACCTTCGCGTTCTGTAACAAAAAGTGTAAAAGGCTTACTGTAACATGGTGTCGCTAAAACAGGTGCTTGACATAAGGCTTTCTTTAAGTCTTCAAAAGCTTGTGTATGTGCCTGAGTCCAAGGGAGGACAGTCGAAGTCGCTGCCTCCTGGGTTGTCAACTGAATGAGTGGCTTTACTAGAAATGCATATTGGGGAATCCATTGTCTACAGTACGAAGTGAGACCTATGAAGGCCCGCACCTCCTTTTGTGTCTTGGGTGGTGGCATGTTTACAATTAACTGGATGCGGTCAGGTGTGAGCTGTCTCCCCCCCTTGGACAGCAAGTGCCCAAGGTACACAACTTGCTGAACACAGAATTGCAGCTTCGAAGGGGACACCTTGTGCCCCTTGTCGGCCAGAAAATGTAAAACCGTCGGTGATGCTTTTTCACATTCGGGTTTGCTTCGGGCGGTGATCAGCAGATCATCGACATACTGAAGCAGGGCAGTGTTAACAGGCATGTGGATACTGTCAAGTTGTCTTTTCAGTGCTTGGCTATAGATGCTGGGGCTTTCTGTGAATCCTTGAGGTGCGCGTGCAAATTTGAAGCTTCGTCCATTTAAACAAAATCCGAACAAATATTGGCTTTCCGGATCGATTGGGATGCTGAAGAAGGCGTTCTTGAGGTCAATTACAGTACATAACGTTGCTTCTGAATCAATAGCTGTCAATAATGAAGAGATATCTGGAACCACGGGATATTGTGGTACAATGCATTTATTCAATTCGCGCAGATCAATAATCAATCGATAAACTGGGGGTGCTTTTGGATCAGTTCGTTTAAGAACCGGAATTATAGGAGAATTACATACATTGGAGTCGGTTTCCACAACCACTCCTTGTGCAATGAGCTCGTCAATGATTTGCAGCAAAGCCACTACAGCATCTGGAGGTAACTTGTATTGTCGAATTCGTGGTAATACCACTCCTGCTTTGAGTGTGACTCGATATGGTGTAATGTGCATACAACCTACATCAGTGGGGCCTTGCGCCCATAAATGTGCAGGGACATTCTGTAACCGGTGATCCATGTCTCTAAATACATAGTGACCTTTAAAGTCACGCAAAAATAGTCGTACCCCCTCCGGGGAACAACATATTACAGCTCCTAGAGCTTTCAGTGTCTTTATACCTAACAAGTTTTCTGGGCATGATTTCATAAGCAATAAATCTGTAGTCCGTGTTAATGGACCAACTGCAAGAGGTAGAGGTTGCGATACTTCGTTAACAATAGGCTTTCCTGAAAATCCAAGGGAAACGTTTTGTGAGCCTGAGAGGGGTGCCCCTGGAACCTCGTCGTGACTTATAGTTGTTCTGCTTGCCCCTGTATCAATTAAAAACTTTCTGTCTTTCCCTAATACTTGACTATGTACATAAGGACCCTCTTGATCTACGGGAATCTCAATAAGGGGTAAGCCAACTTCCCTCTCTAGGCTGTTTCATGTGTATCGCTGATAGTCGGGATAGTCATTTTGTGCATACTGGTACATCTGTTGTGTCGTGTTTTGTGTTGCGGCAATAGGCTGTGACTGTGGTACCGCTACGGTCTGTTGTGCAGCTTGCATAGGCTGTACATTCTGAGGTATTTGTTGTTGGATCTGATCCTGTCTAGGTGGACGTGGTCTCTCCTTGGTTTTACCCGTAGAGATATTATGTTTCAGAACTGCACAATCGTTTATATAATGACCTGGCTGTTTACAATAGTTGCATGTCCCTTTAACAGGAACCGCTGAATTGTTGGACTGTGTCGCACCCTTTTTATGACTGTCAGCTGGAACTGACTGGGCGACGAGCATTTTCATTTTCGTGTCTTTCATACGTCTTTGTTCGTGTTCTTGTTCTTCTCTAATTCTATTCTGGTGGTACTGTAACATTTGTAACATTTGTGACGGGGTATTAGCTTGCCAAGAGCTCTGTAGTATATTGGTTGGGAACATTACTATGTCACGTGTGGAATGTCCATCATAGAATGATATGATGTCAGAGGATAGTATATAAATGGTAGCTATGGAATGTAGTGAGGAATTCTAGATGTGCCGTTGTTGAGGATGCCAGCACCCTCTTACTTGTATGCAGATTACTTCAATTAAAGAAGAATTAATCCATACTACGCTTCCGTTATTACTACAATTTTGGCGACGATCTGGCGAGTACTTTCCACGCGTTCAAACAAGTTCATTTCAGATGTCACATCGTAATGTGTAACCGAAGAAAAAGTGAAGGCGTGTTGTAAAGTTCTTCTACCTAAGGATCGACAAGAACAGATGGTGTGGACTTCGGGAGAATAGTGGAAGTCGTGAGTTAAAGGGTACTTAGCTGTACTTACAGTTTGAGTTACCGTTTCCTGCACGCTCCGGGAATATTTCGAATCCCGCAACCTTCAACTTCCCAGTTGAAGGTTGCGAGAACAAGTCACATCATGATGATGTTCTCAGAAGAGTATTAGAAATTCTAGAAACTAATGGGTTGGTTGCTGAATTAAGCAAGTGTAAGTTTTCGGAGAAATCGGTCACGTATTTAGGTCATGAAATTTCCAATGAAGGAATCAAACCAAAAGCAAAACTGGTAGATGCCATTGTCAATGCTCCTGCACCAAAATCTAAAGATGAACTTAGATCTTTTTTAGGATTGGCAGAATTTTATTCAAAGTTTGTCAACCAGTTTTCTCAGAAGACATATGAAATGCGTGTGTTAATGAAAAACAAGAGTTCATTTGTGTGGAGTGAGGGGTGTCAGAGAGCATTCATGGAAATAAAAGAAGCTATTACTAATGCACCCACTTTACAAGGTTTTGACCCATTAGCTGATACGCTTCTCACCACTGATGCAAGTGGCACTGGGTTAGGAGCTGTGCTGTCTCAAGTTTCTACTCAAGGGTCAGAAGTAGTAATAGCTTTTGCCTCACGTTCACTATCTCCGTGTGAGGAGAAGTATTCGGTGATCGAACGTGAGACTCTAGCATGCGTATGGGCTATGGAGCATTTTCGAAAATTTATCTGGGGAAAAAAGTTTATTCTCAGATCAGATCACAAGCCTTTAACAAAACTGCTAACAACAGAAGGACTGTGTAGAGCCTCAGCAAGAATTGCAAGGTTGTCCATGAGATTACAGGATTATATTTATGAAGTTGAATATGTCCCTGGAGTTAGGAACGTAATTGCTGATTTCTTAAGCAGGTTATCATTACCTCTCAAAGAGATTGATCATAGTTCATGGAATGACTGTTGTGTTGCAGGAATATTCTCGGATACTGAAGGCTTATCTATGGATGAGTGGGAGCGAGAGTTTTCTAAAGAGGAGGTTCTTAGAAGTGTGTTAGAGAAAGTTAACAATGGTTGGTCTTCAGAAGCTAAGCTAAACCCTCAAATCAGACCATTTTGGGAAGTCAGAGATGAGTTGAGTTTTGATGGAAAGTTTTTATGTCGGGGCGAAAAACTCATTCCTCCTAAAGCAGTACGTCAAAAAATAGTTGAAATAGGACATGAGGGTCACCCTGGAATTTCTAGGACAAAAAGAAATGTTAAAGCATTATACTGGTGGCCTGGAATAGACATAGAAATAGAAAGACGCATACGGGATTGTGCAAGTTGTGAGTGTGCTGATAAAAGTCAGAAAACTTCTAACCCCCCTATGTCTTCAATAGCGTGTCCCAAATTACCATGGGAAGAAGTAGCCTTAGACATTATGGGACCAATTATGTGGCAAGATGGTGTATATAAACACATTTTAGTCTTGGTTGATTTGTTCTCAAGATGGATTGAGGTAAAAGTGGTCGAACGTATTGACACGGATATTGTCATTAAATTTCTTGACGAGTGTTTTTTAAGAGAAGGACTACCTGGTTCTATCTTAACAGACAATGGAGTACAATTCAAATCAGAAACAATGAAAACTTTCATGAATTCTACTGGGATTAAGCAAAGATTTGCAGCTTTGTATCATCCCAGGGGGAATTCAGTGGTGGAAAGAGTCAACAGGATCATAAAAGGGACATTGCAACTTGCTAACAAATGTAAAAAAAACTGGAATACGGAACTAGACAAAATGATTTGGTCTTACAGGATAACTGTGCATGATACATGTGGGGAGTGTCCATTTGGATTAATGAGAGGAAGATTTCCGTATTGTAAAATTAACCCCATATGGATGGGTAGGTCAAAAGAATTCAAGTGGGACAGTACCAAGGTCAGAGAAAATATATGTATCTCGCAAGAGAAGAATAAATTATATTTTGATGAGAAACATGGTACTAAAGAAGTTTCCCTAAATGTTGGACAAGTTGTAAGAATTAAAACAGCTAAAAAAGTTGGTAAGTTACAACCTCGTTTTTCAGAACCCAAAACTATTGTCAAGGTGATGCGCAATACTGTCATGTTAGATGATGGTGGTGTGCATCACATGAGTCGGGTTGCTTTGGCTAGATTGTCTGGAACGAATCAAATATCTAAAGAGAGGGGAAGGGGTTATGATTATTGGTGGTTGAGCCCCATTTCGGGTTCTGATTCTATTACTGAGTCGGGACAAGATGCCACTATAAGCAGTGACGTTGAAAGAAGGTCTGGTAACAGTGAGTCGGAGGGTGGTAGGGAACAGGACACCATTGTTCAAGATACTTCTTCCCCAACTCTTTCTGTTCCTACTATGAATTCGTGTCTTAGCAAGGAAAATAATCAGGTGTCTACCAAGTGTGGAAGACATGTGGTCACACCTAAATTTTTACAAGACTTTGTCTGTGATTAAAATGTTTCATTTTGTTGTATTTGTATTTGAAGCATTAATGTGTTTATTATTATTAGAAAGGGGGATGTGTAGTATATTGGTTGGGAACATTACTATGTCACGTGTGGAATGTCCATCATAGAATGATATGATGTCAGAGGATAGTATATAAATGGTAGCTATGGAATGTAGTGAGGAATTCTAGATGTGCCGTTGTTGAGGATGCCAGCACCCTCTTACTTGTATGCAGATTACTTCAATTAAAGAAGAATTAATCCATACTACGCTTCCGTTATTACTACAAGCTCTCTACTTTCAATACTCTGTTCTTAACCTGAGGCAAGGAATTTTCGACTAATTTTGTTACAAAAAGATGTGGATATGAATCGCTACTTTCTTTCAGGCCGCTATTAATACCAAAACATTTTTCAAATCGGGAATAGAAATCACTAGTGTCTTCATCGGGTTTCTGTTTGCAAGCTGAGATTGCTCCCCAGTCCTCCTTTTTCGTAGTTAATAGACGTGGCAATACTTGTACTAATAATCCTGGTAATGCTTTAGTTTTGTCTCCAAGCCCTAGGCCTGCAGTTCGGGCATTTTCTTCGTTTTCTAATGCTGTCCAATCAATCTTTTGTTCTCCCACCTCCCACTCTTTTTCTTTGAGTTTCTCGTAAATACCGGCAGGCAATAATACTTTCAATATTTTCATAATGTCAGGATAGGTATAATCACCCATGGGTAACATGTCTTTTATTTCACGGTGGAAACCTGCTGGATCTCTGTCATGGCTGGGCACTAATTTTTTCATTTCCAATAGTTCTATTTTAGTTATAGGCGTGTACACGAACACGCGTCTAAAAGTATTATCATCATTTCTAACTGGGTGCACTTCGCGTAAGGGATTCTGTCTGTCTATGTAATACGTCTTTCTTTCCATGGAGGGAGCTGGATCGTGCTCTGGACATAAAAAGGCACTATATCTGTGTCGATATTCTAGAATTACTTTAATTAGATCGGTACCTAGACCTCTCCATTTATTCATGAGTAGTTCTATCAGTATATCAGGTAGGGGACCAGGATCGGAGTGTTGGCCTTTATATAATATAAGGAGGTGTTGTATCATGTATATACCAGCTAAACGCTGTTCGTCTGGTGAAAGATTCAAAAACGTATGTACTAGCGCGTCATCACTGTATTTATCAGAACTGTCAGCCCATTGTACTCCTGACCTGGCTAATTCTTGTTCATCCATAGAATCGAGTACATGGTACCCCATTCGTTCTTGAAGTATTTTATCAGTAGCCTGAAACAAATGTTCAGGGGTCTTCGGATTTGACATAGCTGTTTGAAAAATTCTCTTACTTTCTGGACGTGTCGGACGTATTGAATTATTAAAGGATCTTCCCTTACCTACGTAAGCTATCGTTTCTCTAGCTGGTAATTGTAATTGTCCTGTTGTCATTTCTAGCTGTTCCTCCTCCCCGGAGGACTCTGTTTTATCTGCATCTATTTCTCTTTCAGGCTGTTCTCTTTCACATATTTGTTCTACTGTTTTTCTGATCCTTCGGTACATACTTTCTATACTATTCTGTTTATCATGTTTTCCGTCTGCTATATTCTAGCCCCATTTGTTAAGTGCTTTCATTTCTTCCGCGTCTACACCTGGCCTATCTCTGTGTCTTATCAGGCAGTTTATAAAGAAGCGTAACAACAGTTTTTGCGTGTCCACTTTCTGATATTCCATGGCCTCGCCAATACTTTCAGGACCTTGCCCTGTTTGGACAAAGTGGTATATTTTGTCTAGATGATCAATCATTCCTGGTAATATCATTAAATAGTTCGCAACTCGTCGTAGACGTACTGATGATAGCATCATTCTGTCGTCTTTACCTGGTACTGGATCATATCTACAATCTGTAAGAGGCTCCTTAAATATGTCATAATTCGCTGTTTGAGGTGTACGTTGGTGTGCTAGATCCCTATAAGTCAATCGACGCACTGATGGCGGCGTATGAAAGCTTCCTGTCGCACCTCCTGAGGTGCTAGGTCCAAAAGGATTCGTTGGGTGTAAGGTAGGAAGAATAGGTGCAGGAACGGGCGGAAGGTTTGGAACGGACGGAGGAGTATGTTGCTGCAGAAGTGGGGGCGGATTATCTCGTGGTCGAGCGTCATTAGCAGGTGGTGTGCGTGGCGGCGGAGCATTAACATATTCGGGGGCTACATCGTCTAAATAGGAAGAAAGGAAAATGTCCTTTGCGGTCTTGGGGTGCACTTTAGTCGGAAGCAATGGAGGTGGCAGATCTTTTGGTACTTCCAGGGTGGCCTTAGGTAGACCCTCGGCCAGAAGAGGATACATACCATTCATAAGAGTGTTTCGTTGCCTGTCTACTTGTTCTGCTTTTACTCGGATACCTTCCTCAATTAATACGTTTTCTCGGGCTTTGTCTGAATCCTCCCTGCTTTTCTCTTCTTTTCTGAGCGCTTTCTCTGTGCGTCTATGCGATTCTTTACGCCATAATTCAATGGCATCTTTCTGTGATTGCCTTGCTTTCTTTTTCCATAATGCTTCTTCTACTCTCATGATGCAATCTGCATCCCATGTCCCAGCAACGGGCCATCTCTGATTCTCTGCTAAATCCTTGGTGTAGTCTACCCACAATTCGAGCTATAATACGGCATCTAGGCCATGTTTATGGTACATAAAGTACCCTGGAGAGTCCCTAGGTGGAATGGGAACGGCTTCTTCGAGTATCCCTTTTCTAGTTTTTATCTGTCTTAATTTTGAGAATAACGGCATCTTAACCTTGCTACCTGATTCTTACTTGGACTTGAACACAATTTAATACAATAAACACAGTAATGAAGATCGAACAATCACTCATACCACGACATTTAAAACATATTAAAACATTTTAAGACGAACAATGATAATTAGAATAAAACTAGTTAACTGCATAATACTAGATGTACTGCTAAACAGTACAGATACACTGCTGAAACAGTGCAGACCAGGTCTGTGTACCCAAACCCGTCTTGACCGGCACAAACCAATGCGCACGTCTAGATGCGTCCCCAGCAACGGTACTCACCGGGAAGCACGGAACGGAACAGAAGGCCTCGGAAGTCTGGACTGGACTAGACCAGACTGGACTGGACTCGACTCGTGACTTAGTTACTTCGGAACTTCGGAATCTGGTGGGCCTCTGTATACCTCGGATCTTGCTCTCTCAGCTAGGCTCTGGTCGGGATCCTCCGCACTCCTCACCGCCTCGTCTGGGTGTTGATCGCAGCCTCAGTCACCCCCGTTGGCCTGAGGGAGATACAGGAAATCCTGCGGGTACGCGTAGTTGTCCGTCCGGCTGTGGCAGGAGACCGGGTGTGCAACGCACCTCCGGCGCGTGAGGTGAGGAAGGTGTCCCTGTTCGGGCGCCAATTATGTGGTAAATTTTAATTACCTGGACTTAATTTATGCGGTAAAATTCAATAAGAATAACTCAGTAAAAATAAGAGGCAGAATCCGTGGTATTTGAGGTTTTAAAATGGGATTTATTCCTTACAAAGGAATTGGTTCGAACCAGGCAATCGGGTTCCGTCACCACGAAGGTTCGGGAAGGGATAGAGCGATACTTTATTGACAGGTTATCATATATATAGTAAATGCATTACAGTGAAGACATATGCAGAAGGCGTGACAGCTGAGAAGAGAGATAAGAATACACATACGTAATAGAAAAGGCGTTACAATAGGCGTGTACTAGAAACGTCATTATGAGGATGTCACAGGTGGGTGGATCCATAAGAGAATCCTGCAAAGTCAGCAGAAATATATGGCAGAGATGCGCGCACAGTAGCATGACGTGTGATTGACGTGTAACTGGAGGGTGAAGGGGACTTGACATTTAGCCCTACATGAGGAGACAGAAGTCTGGGATGTCAGAACAACCTAATCCCATATCGTATCTAATATCTTGTGTTTAAGGAACTGTATTATCTGGAAGGAAAGGTCTCTCAGGCAGAGGCTATCCTATACTGACTGTTAGTGCGTGTATAAGCGTCTACGTGTCTACATGAGATGCGAGGGGGCATGGGCCTACCATGGCAACAGAAGCCATGAATTACTTGCACGGAGACAGTAAGGCCGGGCCCTTTGCTCTGTAGCTGGAAGGATGTTTACCTAAACTACTAGACAGGAATGCATGTCTCGAGGAGCGGAGCAGATAACTTGAAGGCTGAATACAGTTTTGGCAGGCAACAGGCCGGGCCAGGCACCGTTAGCCGCGCAGGAAGTAAGACAAAGGTCATGGATACAGATGCAGGTCCAGGCTGGAGCATTCAGAGGCAGAAGGCAGGAAAAGCTCGATGGCAGAATTCAGGGCCTAACTTGCCAGAGCTGAAAAACGTGAAAGGTACACCATATAAAGGCGGTGGCAAGGCATACTTAGGAACGGAATATTCGACCCATTCATGGCGGATCTGAAAGAGGACATGTTAACGTTGGACGTATATGTATTTGCGTCTTCATAGCTTGAAGTGGAGGGAACATACATGTACTTGTAGCATGTACATGGAGCCGTTGGGGTCTAAGATAGGGGACACAATTGATCATAAAAATTCATATTTCCTCAGTATATATGGTTTTCTATTAGTATTCCTGACTTGGTTAGTTGGTCTGTTATGTCCTGTCTTGTTCACGTGGGTGAGTGTGGATGTAAGAGCTTAGTTTGAATGAATGTATGGAGCTGTGGGGCAGATTATTTGCAACACAAATGAAATATGTTTTTGACTCGGGGGCACTTGACACTTTCTTCCATGTATGAATTGTATTGATTGTTTATGTCCATTGATGTACATAGAAACGTGTATATATTTTTTGTATGACAAATACGTCAAACATATTGCTCATATATGTTTTTATATTATGAGATTATATCCGACATTGGATTATTCTTAAAGAATGCGTCCCTAATTGCACACTCTCCTTAGCTCCCTGTGGATGATGAGATACATATCCCTATTATATGATTGAGGTATTCTGCCATACTAAAGAAATTGTTTTCAGGCAGTTGGATTCGCTTTTCTTATTATGCAACACCCATGGATTCCGACGCATTCCCATATTTACCAGGTTTTGTAAACCTGGGAATGCATCAGATTCGAATGCCTCCCAGGGGAAGCGTAAAAGTGGTGCAACAAGGAGCAATAACTTTATTTCTCCTCGTGTTTTTCTCTTTCTATGTATCTATCAATAATTGTTTTCATGCAGGAAGGTGCTCCTTCCTGCACAAAAACAATCATCCCTGCAATGCAGGCATCCTTGCACTATGGTGCAATGGCGCCTGCGTTGGCGCTAGGCAGCCTATTGTGCGCCAGCGCACAGGAAAGCACAGCGGTGTGTCATATTGTAAATACGATGCATACCTGCACTTGCCTAATGATGAAGCTCAGCGCAGCAAGATGGCTCGCTTATCTTGTAAATATGCCCTCCATTCCTTAAAGGAATCGTATAGCACATCTCACGAGTGCCTCGTTATTCCTGTGACTGGTGCCACACTGTACAAATGACAATTGCAGTAGTGTTATTAAACTTTTGAAACTTTCAGATGCTTGCTTATTTATTCATCTATCAGTGTTGTGTAGCACAGAAGCGAAGGTGACAGGGCGCTTTATATATTAATGTTTTGTCCAGTTGTCGATGGGGTGTCTACGTTAGCTTCAAGCCATCATGTTTAGATACCTGAAAGTTATTTCAATATCAGACAAGAGCCGTGACAGTTGAAACACAGTATTAACAAAATATCAGGCAAGAGCAGCAAAAATTAAACAGAAAAAATGTGTCAAGAGTCATTGATCTTATAGAAGCTGTTTGGGCTCGCATTGTCTCTTTGGGAGAACACTTATTCTTGGAATGTGCGATGACTGCATGTGGATGTGGCACAGGAATAAAATGTATTTCACTTTCCATCTAATTTTTTTGAAGATGTAATTGTACTGTTGTTCGGGCGAATATAATTACAGGTTCTGGGGGAACTTCCATTGAGTAACTGCTTCAGTGTGTTTTTTTAAATACTATTTCCGTGTAGCTGTCACTTAGATGAGAACGCATTAGGGGTGGGTGGAATTTGCGAAATCCACTTTCGCAAATTATCGCGAAAATGTTTAAAATTATCGCAAACAAGCGGAAATATCGCGAAGATGCGGAATTTTTTTATCCCGCATGTTCGCGAGATTTTCTGCATGGTTGCTGGTCGCCAACTTACCCATGTGGTTGCTCGCGGGCGCGGCCATCTTGTTTTGAGTTGTTTCGCGGTGTATGATCACGCGACGCATGACGTCACTGCGGGCGCGAACTGTCGCAAGACAGCGCAAATGGCTAAAAACAATCCCACATCTCATGGAGAACACGACCGGATCAAGAAAACTTGTCGGCGAACGCAGGGATTCAGGTAAGGCGATCGCGCGCGCGAGAATGTATTATTTTACAGCGCGAGCAAGAAACAAATTATTGCCTGCTGCGGAAAGCGGAAATTTTGACATTTTTGCGCTCTCCGCGGAACGCGAAAATGTCAAATTATCGCAATTTCCGCGAACGGAACGAAATTTTTGCCCAGGCCTAGAACGCATCAGAGTTTTCAGTTTCACCTTGAGGCAGCTTGGTCCTGCCCTTCTGAGGGCCCTTATCACAGACGCTAGTTCACCAAAATGCAAGGGGTAGCGGAAGTGACGTCACATGCCCCTTGACCTCCACTTTCACTCACACATACATATACTTATAGACACACATGCATTCACATAAACACTCTCTCACACATACACACTCTGCCTACACATGCACACACATTCACACACTCTATTACATAAACACTCAACACTGCAAGCATGCACACAACACACATACATACATTCAAAAGCATTTTTTTCCTTACCTCGACTGCCAGGGAAAGTCATATTCCAGCTATTTGTAAACCATTTTTTTTATTAAACTAATAGCGAATAATGTAATATTATTCACTAGTAATGTAATTTAAAAAATGACAAAAAAACTAGGTGAGTGAATCCCCCACCGACGTCTATAAGGGCGAGCTGCTTCTGTTCATGGCACCGATTTTTAGCCACTGCTGGCGCTAGGGGTCGCAAAGGCACTGACAGGTGCCACCAGGGGGATGCCAGGTGTCGCAGCGGCGACCCCTGAATGACGTCCATGGCCCTTACACGAGTTTGAAGATATTGCTGGTTTATGTGAAAAAACACTTGAAAGATATGAGAATGGGGAGACATGGGAATATATTCTGTAACCCGTGACCAGTCTGGCGGTTCATCGTAAGGCTGCTTGAGGGATGTTACCCCCCTCGCCCCCACCCTCTCTCCCCTCGCCCCCCCCCTGCATTTTAAGAATTGTCACCGATAGTATTTTCCATAATGCATTCTTGATAGAACAAGGGCCAGTTAGCTTTATTTCAAATCAGGGTCTGATAGGAATTGTTTTGATAATTATACATTAAATACATGTGATAAATTATGTTTGGTTCGTTCCCTAACTCGAGAATGAAAGTTAGGTAGCCAGTAGCTACTGAATAATGTGTGCCTTTATAATTTAGAACAAAAGCTCGAAGCATGAAATTCTGCAAATGAGCACTAGGCGGTAGTATGGGACCGATAAACTCTTTATCCACATAGTAACTTTAAGAAGGAAGTTGAATGTAATATGTTGTTTCTGAACTATATATAATACCTGTACTGTGCATGACATCCTCCTGTATTTTTCTCTTATTATAACGAACGTCAGGTTGTATGTAAACCATTCAAATGCCCGATAACATATCTAACAGCACAACAAAGTCACACCCAACGTCTGACTTGCGAAACTGCATAGGTGCTCATTCCGATAAAAGATGCAGAATTAATTTTGAAATCTCTTCAGTGGGACTGCGCTTTAAAATAGTTAATATAAAAATAGCCATAAACGTCCTCTATTAAATGAACGCCTCGTCAATGCGAGTAGTTACGGATTACCATGCTACTCACCGAAAAGCGCATCGACGCCTCGTCAGGGGTAGTAAGTGCTATATAAATACAATACAATAATACAATACATAATTAAAAACTAACCCTTACTACTTGATAAAAAAATATCGTGCAGCTTCCTAGAAATAACCCTGGAAAAGTTTTAAGAATTTGTATATATCAAACGAAAATGTTTGTATGCGAAAAAAACAAGTTCAAACGCACTTACTAATGCTCTTATTTATTGACTAAATATGTTTTCCAGGTTAAAATTACATAAAAGAGAAACCTAATTTTCAGTTAGGTGTTTCCTGAAACCACAATGATGCGGTCCAGCACTTATCATATACTGTTGACCCTGGAGTATAAACAAGCATTTTTTCGCTAAGCAAATGCGATGACACGTCACACATACTAGTAACACAGTTGTTAACCTTTCTAGCCATTGCAGTCAGATGTTAAGCCGTGCAGAGTTTGCTGGACCATGAGACGCTGCAGTGCACACATTTTGGATTGGCGAAGGAGATTTGTGCAGGAACGCGTTGATTTTCTCCTAGATGTCAAAGGCTTCCAATGGGTGTATACTGGATTGTAGATTAGGCTGCAGTTTTGCGAGGAGGCGACAAAGCAAATTCATTATTGAAGAGATGTGTTTTGCATTAATAAAGGATGGTCCCCTGGGACCGAATGAACATGTCCTGTGCTTAATTTGAAAGGTTAAAGATAACATTAAATTGTAATAGTCAAATTGGTACCAATTTCAAAGTTGATAGTTATACAGGATAACAGATTATACAAATATTGGGGTCACTTGGCAGCTAACAGGAATACACGGTATAACTTTCCTCACAGGTGAAGTAGCCGAGATGTAATGGCTTGTAGAATGCAAGATGGCCGTCAGTCAACCTCAGGCGAGCAGGTCAGGCAAGGTCTAGATGCTAGGACAGAGAAAGAACGGCTTTCAATTCGTGAAAGGCGAGCCTGTGACACTACCAGCAGCCGAGCAGGAGATGCTCAGAAGGAGAGAAGTGCTGGAGCGCCCCCCCCCCCCCCACTCCCCCCGCTGCTCTATCGTTTCTTTATCATTCTCTAAGTTCTGCCCTTTGCCACAGGAATCAGTGGTAGCAGTGAAGAACGAGAACTGAGGGTTTACATGCAGGGCACACGTCCTAAAAAAAGAAGTGGGGGGACGCTGTCACCGGAAGTGACGTCACAACAGGAATCCCATGAAAAGAAGTGGGGGGGGACGCTGTCACCGGAAGTGACGTCACAACAGGAATCTCATGAGCATATCTTTGGTAATTTACGGGAAACTTCCCTCCCACCCGGGCTCTCTGCTCACACAATGCTGTCCAGCTTTTGGGCAGGGGGGACGGCGTCCACCCGGAAAAACCTCGTAAAATAAGTGGGGGGACGCCGTCCACCCGCGTGGTACCCCGACTCGAGCCCTGTTTACATGTCAACACGCATCAGTGGTTCATTCAGATATGACCCCAGAGAAGCTAGCAGATGTGGCTAGCAGATCAGACTGCTTTGCCAGACGTGGGGTGAGGCTGGAGTGATTGCATAGGGTTGTTGTTCCTCTTTTGCTGTGCAAGCTAAAGACTACCAGAGTCATTCCCTGCGGTTATGAGTAATTCTTTCACCCTCTTCACCACCTTTTAGTAGTTACATTTGTCTCCCTAAGTGAGAGGGGCGTGTCCAGACACGCGTCCCATGCTCATTGGTTCACAAGGACTCAACAGCATATGCCAGGGACGTGAACACGGCTGAAACAAGGCTTGGGTTATCATCTTCTGTAACTGAGGGACATGGGCTAGCAGTTCGGGCTGAATCCTTTGGGACAGAACGAAGACTGCCTTACACATAATGGACTGATTTTGTGACAGTGATGTCACACTAAGTGCAGCAGAAGGTGGTGTGACAGGTCGACTCAAACAAAGTCAGAGAAATACCAACTTATTGACTCTGGTGAAATTCCTCTTGTTCTTTCTGCCCAGGAATGGAGTATTTCTTAAGTGCTACTACAGTGGTTCTCATAGGCAACCATACAATATAGTATATTCTATTCAATAAAAATTATAAAATATGAAAATGTAAACAGACATATAATATCAAACAATTGAATAATAATCATCACAATGGACACAAAAGAAGTTAAGTGATCTTTCTATTTTTGTTTTTTACATATAATTCTTAGTTAACCTAGAGCCCCAATTAACGTCACTGGTAGGTCTAGTGTGCATACAAATCCATATAATGTGCCCCAAGTGTTAAAGAACATAAACAAATAAAAAAACACAAGAGTATATACAGAAAGAAGGAAAGCTGCTGTTGGGCAGCAGACAACGCATCAACATGATTAATAATATCGTTGGTTTACAGGAAATAAGCAAGTTTGTCTGTTTGTGCTGTCCACGGTGTTTCGACCCACACCTGGATATAGGGGTCTCATCAGGACTGACACTAATGGGACATCCAGTGTGAAACAGAAATGAAAAATCAATGGACGGGGAATCGGGGGTTAACTGTGGAACTGGCCCTAATGATAGCGCAAGGTATGCAAGGTGAGCATGGTAACCATGAAGGAATGACTGCAAGGGTGAGGGGAGACCTTAATCAAATGTCCGAGGCATGCACAGAAAGCATGCTAGCTAAAGAAGAATATAATCTTAATATAATCACTTAATAGTACCGTGCTAGAGAAACAAAGCGTCAGCACCACTGTACCTCATGTTTCTTAAGGGCATGTCAAAAATCATCCTTTCGAATCCGGGAACTAAAAGAGAGTAAAACAAAGCCTATGAACTACTCTGCTGCACAGAGAAACGACTATTCTTATTTATTTATGAATCATACGTAAAAAGCAATAGAAAATCATTTAAATTCTTTCGTGTCCATTGAGATTAATATATATTTTTGGGGGTTTATTATATGTATGTGACTTGTTGGTGGCAGTGCTGACTAAGGGGCATATTCTCAAGAACGTGTGATAATCATCGCAAAAGTAACTTAACGCAACCGAAAACATCGCAGGAAATTTACGCCGTGTTAACCAAGTATTCACAACACGACAGTACCATGCGATAGTCACCAGATAACGTGTCCAATGGCCGCATTAAAATCAACGCCACGCCGCAAAAATGCAAAACACGAACGCAAAAGAAGCTGCGATGAGGCCAATCACGATACAAAAAGCTGCAAAAACCAGTGACAGGCCTGCAAATCCTACGTGTCTGGCAGGAAAATGCATTATAAAAGCAGAACAAGAAAAACACACCAGAAACAATCCAAAGTGCACAGCACCATGGATGCACCCTGACCGAGCGCAGAGGCTAACGCGAACCCCACAAGCCCCACAGACCACTGAGGTTCCGTGGGAATCGTAATGACACTTTTTGGGTGTGTTCGAATATGGACAAGTTTGGTATCTACGAACCGCAAATGACGAGTTTAGTGGGTGTACGCGTTTTCGCTACGCTACTATGTACGGTTCGTCTCATTCCTGGGTATGTCCATCTGAGCCCTCGGGTTCCATTTTAGATGCGGCATCCATTTTGTTTCTTGCCCTCAAGTAGCCAGCGAACGGACCTTGCCCGCTTTGTGACCCTGGTATTCCTAAGCTTTCGTGGAGGACACGTGTTCCTTTGAAGGTGTCTTTATGATAAGGGGAATGACACGGCAAAGGCAGATGGCCCCGCTCGAGGCTCATCTTGCCGTGCCAGTCTATTGTTTCAGTCATGCATGCATTAGGCACGAGGTCTTTGATCCTGCAATCAAGTTTCCGATATTGCCCTTTACACTCTTTTCCAATCTGTTGTGCATCCTTGTTTTTCCTTTACATCTGTTTCTGTCCCTTCTCCTAATTCGTTTACAGTCGGAATGGAATGTGCTTAATGTGGGGATGATGTGCTTTTACAGTTGGGGACCGGCAATGTTGCTGTAATTATGTTCCGGGCCTCTGAAACATGAATGCGACCCTTTTGAAGTTTACTGTGGGAACTGAGTTGTAACCTTTTGTTCGTCATGTTGTGCAATGACCAGAATGTGTATAAAAGGAGCGATCCACTTTCGCAATTCGAAGCAGTCTCTCAGAACCTACACGTTGTGTACTTCTTGCGATTTCTGTATCCCTGCAGTAAATAAACGCTGATCTTTGACGCCGCCGGAAGTGTCCCGTGTCTCTGTGTTTTGTACGCCGGAACAGGTAACCCACGAAGGTTTCAGGTGTTGTCCCCTGGCACCGCAGGGCCTTAGAATAGCCCAGTCCTTCAGTTGGCACCCAACGTAGGGCGACATCAGCGGTACCGGTCCAAAGCCCGACGATCGTGAGGAACTTCGTGTGAAATTTCCGAGGGAAGGTGCACCCCGCTTCATCGATCCAGTTGTCGAAATAAGTGGCCCGAAGACTTTTCCCGCGAAGATTCCCGCCTCCTGACGGCTGCGACGGACTGATGCCCTGACTGTCGACCTGTTTTGGCGCCTGGCGTAGTCCTTTGTACGGCGAGACGATAGACGGGCCTTCCTGGTGACGCCATTGCTCTTTCAGTTAAGTATTTGTGGGTCGCTAACTCTGGTTGTTTGCATGGTTCCATTGCATTTGTGGTTCTTAGTTGTTGGTTCTTAGTTGTTGGGTTTTATTTGACGATTGCAATTGCCAAAAACCGAGGGTCTTGCATTTTTTGCGAGGACATCGTAATTCGATAGCCCTTGAAGTTTGTAAACTCGGTTAGTGTGCACGATGCCTGGCCGTAGTACTTTGTTTGGTTTCCTTAAATGTTGCAGCACGGATTCCCGACTGGAGGATTCATGCCCGATACCTCCAGTTGGAACTCCAATTTATGAGCTCTATAGTCGCCACGGCGTAGGTCCTATTGTATATAATGAATATTGGATTTGTTACACTAAAAATGATGGTGTTCTTAGTTGGCCATCACATGGTAGCCTCGAAACTGCAATATTAGATAATCTTGAAGCTAAATTGTTTAAAAAGAAGGCTCGGCCGGCCATGTTTGATTCCTTTCGATTATGGCGCAAAGAGGCCAAGCAGAAAGAAATCAAACAGATTAAGAAAAATAAGAGAGAAGGTGTCATTACGGTGATGCGAAATGCAGAACAGTATCAGCGAGACAAAGATGAGAAGGAGCAGGAAGTTAGTGCTAGACTTCATCATATGGCGGTGGATAAATGTTATCCGGTTTTACCGTCTAGTCCAGATAAGACGGGAGAAGAAGTGGTAGAAGATCCCATATTGTCCTATCTATTGAAATCACCACCTCCCTATGCTCCAGATACCGTGGGTCCTGTGATTCCTCTTGTTCCTCAACCTGCTGTTCTGGCGGCTGCTGGTCAGCCTGTCGTTCCTCCTGTTCTTCCGAATCCCCTTGTGCCGCAAATTGTTCATCCTCCTTTACCCGCTCTTTTTCCTACTGCTCCTTTGCCAGTATCTCATCAGCCTAATCTTACTACTACTCCTGTTATCCCGACTACTGCTACTGTTTCTTCGTTTACTCCTAATGTTGTTGCTCCTGTGCCTCCTTCTTCTTCCCCTTCTGTTCGTAGTCGTATATTTAATGCTGTCGCTACTCTCTATTCTCCGTTTTTTGGACCAGTACTCGGGTCAGATCTTTCTGATGTTGCTCAGAGGCGCAGTCAAATTCCTGATGGTAGGGAACGTGAGTCGTTAGTGAAAATGGCGCGTAAGTGGATTAGGCATCCTGCGAAGTACGCTTCGCGTATAGTTTTTGAGACATTTTCTCAGTTTAATGAGCCCACGCAAAGATTCGTGTTCGAGGAAATGTGTAAATTCTTGAGAGAAGAATGGGATAATGAGGAGGTAGATAATGTACCGCCCGAGATCACTGAGCTTCAGAATCAATTTTCGACTGGTATGATTGTGGGTGGTAATGTCCGACGTGCTTTAGAGCGTCTGTTATCCTTTCGATCTACAGTGCAACCTCGAGCATTGTTTAAGGACGCCACTGGGGAGTGGATGGCACAACCAGGTCAGTATCCTATGCGGGAAGTTCCCCCAGTATGGATGCCAGGTGATCCTGCTGCTAATCCTATTATTCCACCACACTTTCAGAGAGTTTGGATACACCTCCCGTGGAAGCGATCGGAAGTTTTGCAGGTAAAGCAAACCTTGCCTGACCCCCGCAAAAATCCTGCAGGTTATTATAAGGAGTTGTCCCAATTAGTGGATGCTACTGTCATGAACCTTGCCGATATCGATATGTTGTTTGGTAATGTAGTACCTCAATCGATTTGGGCGAAAATCCGTCAAGAGAATCACGCAGCTGAGTTAGGCGGTGATTGGGCTGCTCTTGCGGCGGCTGACGGACGGCAAGTTGGTGGGGCTAAACCCGAACAGCTCATTGAGAATCTGCCCCAGAGGATAATTACACTTATGAAGACACTTATGCCAGCCATACGCGTTAATTGGGACAAATTGTCTGCGTGCAAACAAAAGAAGGACGAGAGTGTCTCCGATTTCTTTACGAGATTTGAGGAGGCATTTATTGATCATAGTGGTCAGGATATGAGCTCTGAGGGAGGTCAGCGGTTGTTTGTTGATAAATTTGTATCAAATTTGTTGCCTGAACTAAGCAACAAGTTGAAGAATTCTGAAAGTTCGTGGGCCGTTTCTACCACTGCTCAGATATTAGCCACGGCCCAATACTACGAAAATAGAGAGAAAGAAGAAAGCGAGCGCGCAGATACGAAAACGAAGGATCTTAAAACAAAGGTCTTATTGCAGCAAGCATATCCTCCGCGCTCGAATCAAAATGACTCGCAACAGCCAAATCGATTACAATCGCAGTTTTCTAGATCGCAGTCGCGTACTGACTCATCTACACCTCGTTTTGTGTTGGGGTATAATCAATGCGCATATTGTAGGGGTGAGGGCCATTTGAAGTTTAATTGTCCAGTTTTGCGTGACCGGAACAATGGTGTTTCGGCTCGAGGAGGTCGTAGTGGTCCTCAACAAGCGTCACGCGGTAGAGGTCGCGGTGTTACTCAGAATCAGAACGAGCGTCTTGCCACCCCATCAGATTCGCAAAATTGCTTTGATCGGCGCGATCCATCGTCTGGTAGATCTGCACAATATCATGTGGATGACTATTATGTCGAGCATGATGTTGATGCGGACGGTACTTACTAGGACAGCCATAGACAAAGAAAGGGAGTAGTATCAGTTCCGGTTGATCAGAGAGGGCCTTATGTCGCAGTTGCTACATTGGGCGTAGTTGAGCCTTTTCTGTTGGACACTGGTGCAGCGAAAAGTTCCATCATGCATTCGAAACTCCCTGGCACGCCTTTGTCTGGCTTAACGAATGTTTCCGTTGGATTCTCTGGCGCCCCCGTTAGCAATCCAGTTTCTAGCCCTTTGCCCCTTACTATTGGGTCTCGTGAGTTAAAAGCTCCTTTGATTTTGACTACTGGTTGTGGTGAGAATCTTTTGGGCTTGGATCTGTTGAAGCGGTTATATTCGACTTTGTACTGCTCTCCTGCGGGAGTGGAGCTTACGTTGGGTCAGAGAGTGATCTCTCCTATGTATTTGTCGACTGATAAGCTCCCACCGGAATTGAGTTCTCTTCCTGATTCTTTGTGGGCGACAGGTCCCAATGACGTGGGCCTGCTGGATATACCACCTTATGTTGTTCAATTGAAATCAAACGTGCGACTGCCACGCATTCCCCAGTATCGTATCTCTCTTGATGGAGAACGAGCGCTATTAGCGATCATTTACGATTTGATCGATAAAGATGTCATCGAGGAAACACGGGGTAACGTGTGTAATAGTCCTGTGTTACCTATTTTGAAACGAACTGATCCATCCAAGCCTCCTGTGTATCGTTTTGTTATTGATTTAAGGGAGGTGAATAAAATTGTTGTTCCACAGTTTCCTGTGGTGCCTGACATTACAGCTTTGCTGACTCTGATTCCAGCTTCTGCATCATGGTTCTCGGTAATCGACCTGAAGAATGCGTTCTTTAGCATTCCGATTGCTGAGGAAAGCAGAGATTTATTCGGTTTCTCATTAGGTGGTCGTAGTTTCAGGTTCAAACGCGCACCTCAGGGCTACTGTGAGAGTCCATCGATCTACAGCCAAGCTCTTAAGAGTCAACTTGATGCGTTTGTGTTGCCGGCTGGTGCGGCTTTGATTCAGTACGTTGATGATCTGTTGGTAGCTGCTGACACTGAACAGATTTGCAAAACTGCTACAGTATCACTGTTACAGCATCTATGTGACTTACATCACAAAGTGTCACCTTCTAAACTACAATATTGTTGTCAAGAAGTAACCTATCTAGGTCACTTATTGTCAAAGGCGGGAAGAAGGTTGACCCCTGAAAGAATTGCAGCAATTGCTCGAATGACTGTGCCAACAACTCAGAGAGATGTGCGTGCCTTTCTAGGTATCACGTCATACTGCAGGCAGTGGATTCCGAACTTTTCACTGTTAGCGAAGCCATTGATAGCTCTCACGTGCAAAGATGTTTCGACTCCTTTGCCATGGACGGAAGAATGTCAGAAAAGTTTTTCTGAACTACGTGATGCGTTGTGTTCGGCTCCTGAGTTAGGTACTCCTGATTACAGTAAGCCATTTACACTATACGTTCACGAGAGAGAAGGTTGTGCGTTGAGTGTTTTGACGCAACAATTTGGTGGTAAGCAGCGTCCATGTGCGTATTTTTCCTCGACTTTAGACCCGGTAGCTAGAGCGTTGCCAAGTTGCTTGAGGGCGACAGCGGCAGCTGCGGTGTCTATTCGACAATCCGCAGGTCTGGTCATGGATAATATGCTCATAGTGATGGTCCCCCATGCAGTTGACACTCTCCTGAATCGGACAAAAACTCAACATCTGACGAGTGCAAGGTTGTCCGGGTATGAGTTGACACTTTTGGCAAGTCATATACAGATTAAGCGTTGTAATGTACTGAATCCGGCGACATTGTTGCCGACTAATATGGAATCAGATGATGTACCACCACATGATTGTTATTTACGAACTGAGGAAGAAACGAAGGGTCGTGTGGACCTGAAAAACACTCCGTTGACAGATCCCGATGGCACTTTGTATGTTGATGGTTCATGTTTTAAGTTGCCGAATGGTGATGTGACGACTGCGTATGCTGTAGTGACGTTGAGCACGGTTGTGGAAACTGCGAGATTGAGTCAGAATTCAGCCCAAGCGGCAGAATTGATTGCGTTAACAAGAGCGTGTGTTTTGTCTAAGGGAAAGCGAGTGAATGTGTTCACCGATAGTCAGTATGCATTCGGTGTTGCACATAGTTTTGGTCGATTGTGGAGAGAAAGAGGATTTATGACATTGCATGGTACGAAGATCCAACACGGGCAGCTCGTGAATGATCTTTTGGATGCACTTACATTGCCTAAACAGGTAGCGATCGTTAAATGTAGTGCGCATCGAAAGGTTACGGATGACGTTGGTCGTGGTAATGCATTTGCGGACGAGATTGCTAAGGAAACGGCTAAGAATCTTGCAACCCGAATGTATGTTACGAGTTCAGTGAGGTGGCCGACGGAGACTGGTATGTGTGAAGACACTGTTGAGAGTGTGAAAGCAATTCAGAATGAGGCCGCTGAGACTGAAAGGACCAAGTGGAAAGAAAGTACGGGAAAGTTGGACATGCATGGATGTTGGGTTGACTTGTCGGAACGTCAGAGGTGGATGTTACCGGATGCGTATGCATTAGCCGTCTTGACTATGGCTCATGGGTTGTCACACATTAGTGCGAAAGGTATATGCAAGTTATTGTCCCCTGTATGGAAGAACGATGGTATTGCTAAATGTGCTGAGAGGGTGGTTAAGAATTGTATGGCGTGTTTGATGCATAATCCTGGCAAGGGCACCCCCACTCCACCTGGTCATTTTGCTCCTCCTGCCTGTCCCTTTGAGGTTATCCAGCTGGACTTCATTCATATGGAGAGATGCAATAATCTGAAGTATGTTTTAGTTGTGGTTTGTGCGTTCTCCAGATGGATCGAGGCCTATCCTCTTAAGGATAATACTGCCCTGTCCACAGCGAAAGTCCTACTGAAGGAATACTTTCCTCGGTATGGAATGCCACGGATTGTGTGGTCAGATAACGGAAGCGAGTTTGTTGGAAGTGTGATGCAGACTGTGTGTAAGGGCCTTGGAATTCCACAAAAATTCCATAGTGCCAATCATCCTCAGGCAGCGGGTTTGGTTGAAGGGTACAATGGTACTCTGAAGCTGAAACTTGCGAAGATACAAGCTACGACTGGTTTGTCATGGCCTGATGCCTTGCCTCTGGCTCTCCTATCAACCAGGGCGACTGTACACTCTCGAGTAGGGCTCAGCCCATATGAGATTGTGTTCGGCCGCCCTGCGAACATTTGGGGAGTCCCGAGACCTAAGGCCTTTGATAGTCTTGAGTATCCAATGCTAATTGATTATCTTCATGATCTGACTGCTAAATTGAGGTTAATTCATCAACAGGTCTTTGAAGCTTTGCCAGCACAGACAGAGGGTCCTGGACATCGGCTCCAACTGGGTGACTGGGTTGTTACCCGCAATTTTGGCAGAAAACGCAACTTGGAGCCGAGATTTGTGGGACCCTTCCAAGTACTATTGGCTACAAGGACTGCAGTTCGGTTGGAAGGCAGAAAGAACTGGGTACATGCCACCCATACCAAGAAGGTTCCGATCCCTTCACCAGCAGACAGTTGGGTGAGAACTGGTATTGCGGCAACGGAAACCGAGACCCCTCTATGCTTTGTGCCGTTTAGTGATGCTCAACCTGTAGGAGACAATTCATTGCAGCCAGACACATCTGTTGAGTCGTCAGTTTGGGAGAACTCAAGGTCTGAATTGACATCTGATCGACTGAACACTGTTCCACCAGCTGAACAATTATTTGAAGAACAGACTCGACCTGGAAGAAATCGATATTTTCTTCGTCCACGTAACAGAGACTAATAAAAAAAATTCTTATATCCTCCTTTACTGTTGCCACGAACATTAAGAATAATTACATCCTTTTCTGATTTTTTGAGTTTCTTTTTATGTGTGCTTTTCACAGCTAAAGAGATTTGTATTAAGCTGAGTGTTTAGGAAAACCTATCATCCAGGTTAACCGTAGGGCCGTGCGGGTACTCCCTTCTGTTTAGCAGGTTTCTGACACTAGGTCGGTTACTTTTTGTCGACTCCTGGGAACTCCTGGGAATTGATAATCGCTACTCAGAACGAAGTGCGTCAAGTACGTCACGGACGGTTTTTAGAGGATGGCATTCTCTAAGCTGTTGGAAGTAGAAAGGATGTCGGCGCAAAGATCAAAATTGCATAAGGTTGTACGAACGAAATGTGTTTTGTTTCAGGTATTTCTGCTATTTTTGACTGTTCTATGCTATTGGTGGGTGGAGTGTATTTTGGAATACAATCGTTAGTGCCTTCCATTTCACCTACTCTTTCTCCTAAACTAAGCTCTATTACCACTGCTTCTCCACATTCCTTTCATCCTCTGCCCCAACATGAACAGGTTAGACGTGCGGAATTCATGAATAACTCCTTCGTTCAACTCCTACATCAGCATCAGTTGGTGATGAATACTACCAATTGTTGGGTGTGTGGGTTAATGCCACATACCATGGATAGGGGTATTCCGTATCTGGTTTTTCCTTATAGCTCCCAAGGGTCAGCGCGAGCATTCCAAACTATGTTCCGTAGTGCACTAGATTCCTACCCCAGTCGAGAGCCACGCTCTGCAAACTTCGGTCCTGGTCCATACCACAAGCCTTTGGCGATAGCGATTGCTGATTTAGATAGGGATATTTTTGATGCATCGCGTATTCCAGATGAAGAGATGCAAGCCTATAAGGACCTGAGTGAGGCTGAGTATAGTATGTCAGTGGGTGATAGACAGCTTAAGAGCTCGTCTCCAATATGGATCGTACCCCACCTCGGTAATTTCTGCTTGAAAGGTCTTGGTCGAAATCCGAGAGCACAACTTGGGAACAGTGCTTGTACTGATACGTATGTTCTACCAATGCTCTCTTCCCCTGTTTTTCTGACTGCTAAGGGTACCTATTTTGTATGTTATGAACGTGCATATACATGGTTGCCCCGTGACTTCTCGGGTACCTGTTATATTGCGAATCTTTTGCCACCGACTTTTACAGTTGCCTCAGACTATCACAAAACTAGAATTGTGAGAGGCGTTATTAGCGAAGAGGATACTGCCGGTCAAGAAGCAGGAGACTTCTTTAAGGGTTTCTTGCCGTTTTGGGGACCTATGGTTAATAGTAGGAACCTAAGACAGTTGACCCGTGTGGTAGAGTCGACTGCTAACATAACTGCAAGTGCTCTTGGTAATTTAACAGCAGAACTTCAGGTGGATAGACTTATGACGTTGCAGAACCGTATGGTTCTAGACGTTGTTCTTGCAGATAGAGGTGGTGTGTGCAAAGTTATCCATTCGAGCTGTTGCATTTTCATCCCTGACAACGCTCCAACTGTTTACCAAGCCATCTCGAAGTTGCATAAGATCTCCGAGTTCATACACGTGGACGAAGGTGGTTGGACACTTCTAGGATGGTTTTGGGGTCTGATATCAACTTGGGGTTGGAAGATTCTGATGATCGTAGGGGTTGTTGTAACGTTTCTGTTCACGTGTTGTCTTTGTGTGCAGTGTGGTCCTGCCTTATGTGGCCTCTGTGCTACAACGTGTATAAGACGGCCATCTGTTACCAAGGAGACATTGATGGATAGAATGATGTTCCAGCAACAGCTTAACGATTTGATGAATATCGAAATCGATTCTGATCTCGACTAGTGCTTGCCTACATGAGGGCAAAAGGAGCGTCTGAGGTTCCGTGGGAATCGTAATGACACTTTTTGGGTGTGTTCGAATATGGACGAGTTTGGTATCTACGAACCGCAAATGACGAGTTTAGTGGGTGTACGCGTTTTCGCTACGCTACTATGTACGGTTCGTCTCATTCCTGGGTATGTCCATCTGAGCCCTCGGGTTCCATTTCAGATGCGACATCCATTTTGTTTCTTGCCCTCAAGTAGCCAGCGAACGGACCTTGCCCGCTTTGTGACCCTGGTATTCCCAAGCTTTAGTGGAGGACACGTGTTCCTTTGAAGGTGTCTTTATGATAAGGGGAATGACACGGCAAAGGCAGATGGCCCCGCTCGAGGCTCATCTTGCCGTGCCAGTCTATTGTTTCAGTCATGCATGCATTAGGCACGAGGTCTTTGATCCTGCAATCAAGTTTCCGATATTGCCCTTTACACTCTTTTCCAATCTGTTGTGCATCCTTGTTTTTCCTTTACATCTGTTTCTGTCCCTTCTCCTAATTCGTTTACAGTCGGAATGGAATGTGCTTAATGTGGGGATGATGTGCTTTTACAGTTGGGAACCGGCAATGTTGCTGTAATTATGTTCCGGGCTTCTGAAACATGAATGCGACCCTTTTGAAGTTTACTGTGGGAACTGAGTTGTAACCTTTTGTTCGTCATGTTGTGCAATGACCAGAATGTGTATAAAAGGAGCGATCCACTTTCGCAATTCGAAGCAGTCTCTCAGAACCTACACGTTGTGTACTTCTTGCGATTTCTGTATCCCTGCAGTAAATAAACGCTGATCTTTGACGCCGCCGGAAGTGTCCCGTGTCTCTGTGTTTTGTACGCCGGAACAGGTAACCCACGAAGGTTTCAGGTGTTGTCCCCAGGCACCGCTGGGCCTTAGAATAGCCCAGTCCTTCACCACCAGCAAGATGCAATGGGGTCGGGGAAGGCCAGGGAGAAGAGGGAGAGGAAGACTGGGTGCAGTCCGCAGCAACACAAGACCAGCGTCACGGAGGTGACAGAACACTACCAGCAACTGTCCCACAATCAGAGTACCTGGAATGCAGCCGGAGTGTTGAGGAGGACAATGGACGAGGCCAAGAGGCGCTGGCATGACCTGAAAACCTAAACCAGGCTCAAACCCACTGCCAACAGGAGGGCAGCAACGGCAACAGGAGGTGGGAGTCCTGCGCCACAGGAGGAGCAGGAGGAAATGGAGGCCAGTCATCAGTGTGGAGACGGTGCAAGGAGGTGGGAGTAGGGACACAGCTCGAGGGGACCTGACACAACAACAACAGGATGAGTAACGACCAGGGACTGGGCGGACGGGGGGAGATGCGCACAATGGCACACATGCGCAATCAAGTATAGCACACTGCACACCCACAATGACCCAGGATCATGTCCCTCATCCCCGTGGCACACTGTAGGACACACACATAGCAATCACAGAACATCCCATGACAATGTGGCACAAAGTGCAACACCGACACTGCAGAACAGGGGACACAACAGGGTCCGCTCATGCGCAGAAACAGGGCAATCACATTGGACAGAGCAGGGAACTGTGAGATGCATAGGCACGGGTACAACCTCACATCCGTCGTGTAGTCCCAATGTCCACTCTCCCCCCAAATGGCCAGCACCGCCTAAACAGTCACAATGTACATTGTCACACAGTGTACATGTAAACAAGAACAATGTGCAAACATAAATGTCAACACAATGTCAACATGCATCTCCCCTTCACATTGCAGAGGGGCAAAAAACACCTCCAGCAGGTCAGACAAGACAAACCATCAGTGATGCTGGAGACGACCACCACACCTCCGATACTAACGCCCTACAACAGCTCATGGACTTATCAGGCAACCCACCCCCAGGAGCAGGGCAGCCAAGCTACATAGAGAAGACCTCCGGGCCCCTGCACAGACTACACAGCAGGAAGCACCCGCCACCACGGCTGGCTCCCAACACTTCACCGAGGCACACATCGCATTCCAATGCCAGGTGTCAGAATGCCAAAAGGAGGTGGCCGAACTGGTGCGGGTGGGCTCAGAGCTCATGGAAGCCGAAGTAGATCACATACGTGGGTGTTCAAGTCCCATCAGGGACCACCTACACCCCACAAAGGAGACCCACACGGCGACAGATACACATGCACGTGCACATGTCCTGCAATGAATCACACCCAGAGCCACGGAATCATCATTCACTCCCCGACGCTGGTCCTCCGTACGACGGCCCAGTCCACTCCTCTTATGTAATAAGTGACTGATGACAAAGCTACATGTCCAAGGTCTTACCCGCTGCCTGAGGTGACATGTCTGCATCCGCTGTACACATCACAATGTAATGTCGTAGGGCCCAGGGCCCTCATGCATACAACAAGACCACAGGGACACATGCATATATCATGTTGACCTGGCTACGGGCACGTGCACCCGGCCCCTTTATTGGCAGGGCCACATGTACAGTGACGCCTGTGCTGGATGAGTATGGGGTGAGTATAAGCCAGCCAGCCTGCAGAGTGCTTGGTGCTGGCAACAACTTGAACAGTGGACACCAGTGCAATGGAAACAGAAAACACCTGCATAACAGAGTCAACTGCTGAGCAACATGGAGGGAGCCGGAGCAAGGACAGCGGTCACCCAACATTCAAACGAAAGTGTCCGTGAGTTGCAGTGCACTAAGGTTGGGCCACAAGAGATGAGCGCGCTCATGTGAAGAAATTGCTAGGATTGCGTCCCTTCGGGTTAGTCCTGATACAGATGCAGTGGGGTGTGTTACACCTGCATCAACTTCCTCATCAACGTCTCAGGTCTCCCACTCTGCCTGAGGTGACATTGCTGCGTAACCTCTCCACAGCACAAAACTGAATCAGTAATGGTCCATGGGTTGCGGTGCACCGAGTCAGTGGCACCTGGAGTGCTGAGTAGGGGATCAGGCAGATGATGGCATCCACGACAGGTCTGAGCAACTCCGTTAGTCTGCCAGTACCACTGTTTCGACTCTGGCAGATGGTGGATGGAGTTGGCCCTTGCGATGGTGGCCTGTGCCTCGTGCGGTGATGCGACGTCCGGCCGGTCAGGACTCGATTTGATGTGTGAGTCCTGGTGGTTCGCAGTTGAGGCCGGAGGCAGCGGACAGCGCATGGCCACATGCACATGGAGTCGATGACCCCAGGACCACCGTCACAGAGATCAACCAATATTCATTCAGACATGGTCCCTGAGGTGAGCTGCACAGAGTTAGTGGCCCCGGATGCACAACGGTCGGCACAGGCACACTGCCACGGGACGGTGACTTTCGGTGCACTGAGGTAGGACCACACAGACTGGGCAGGTCCTCATCGATGTCCGAGGTGAATGTGGCGGAGGGTTGCGGTGGACAGTGGAAGGTGTCCTCCAGGGCATGATGCAGTGGTCTGATGTTATACAGAAGCAGCAAATGGAGGAGTGGAAAGCGACAGTGCGTTGCCACCACCAATTCGGTGACAGCCACATGAGGATGAAAACTACCCCCTAGTCCATAGACTCAGACTGCACCAATGTGCGACGAGAGTGTCCATGAATGTCAGGGAACAGACTTAGTGGCACCGGGGCTGGGAGGGGATGCAGTCTGCGATGATGCCGGTACACTGATATGAACTCCGCCATTGCTAAATCAAGACTCTGTGAACTACTGGACCGCAGTGGAGGCCGGAGGCAGCGGTCAGCAGTGGCCCACAGCCATGTGTCATTGGCTCGCGATGCACAGAGTTAGTGACACCAGGGCAGTTGTCGGTAGTGTTCGATCAGCTCCGTAACGATGATCCTATTCCCTCCGGACAGCAACGCGTCATCTTCTTAGGCCGAGGGCAGTAGTCACGTAGGCTCACAGACACGTGTAGTTGTAATGCTATGCACAGACTTGGTGGCACCACATCAAAGGGAGTATAGTGACATAAACTCTGCCTTAAATAATGTTCACTGCCATGGTGTAATCAAGACTCTGTTCCAAATGTGTGACTTACTTGTCCGTAGTGTAGGCCAAAGGCAGTAGTCAGCAGGGGACAACAGACGTGTTGTAAGAATGTCATGCACAGAGTTGGTGGCACCACATCGAAGGGAGTTCACTGCTATAAAATCCGCAATGAACATATGTACTCTGCCATGGTGTAATCAAGATTCAGTTCCAAATGTGTGACCTACTTGACCGGATGCAGCAGTAGAGTACGTCAACGAGAAAGGAGTAAAGCGGGCCTGTGTCGTGGAGGCCGAGATGGTCTTAGGACGCTAAGCGTTACAACAAACAACGACACTGCCAAGGTCGCGGGCCTCGGGTTTGGAGCTTGCGCCGGCATGTGGTGGGCCCTCCGTGACACACGCTGGTGTCGGCAGGTGATCAGTGTGGCCTGGCTGTGTAGGGGCGGGCCTGACGGGTTTGGGGTCCAGCGGGCCGGGGTACTGTAGGCGCACAGGATCGCAGCAACTCCGCTAACGAGGACGGCGTCGGCCTCGTTTCGGGGTGAGAGGCGCCGCCCTGGCAGAGACGTTGGGCATTCTGGAAGAGGACCACGCCCAGGGCTGCATGCTTTTTATTCACACCCCTACGCTGGCCTGCCGTACGCCGGGCCATCCCACTCTGCTCACGCTTACAGGGGGGACATAACAGGCAACATTTCCGCGAACTCCCCCACTGGCTGGGGTGACATGGTTGCATCCACTGTCCACTACACTCCATACACCAACGGTGTATGTCGCCATGGAAATGGGTCTGTCCAGCACATCGCCGCCACTTTTGGCATTGTGTATTTTCCCAATCATGGTTCTCCTGCCTCCTTCACACATGCTTGGTTCCCACCTCTCCCCACATTCCGCTATTGTTTGGCTGAGGTGCCATGCTGTTGATGGCTCATGTTCACGGCTTGCCCAGGTTACCATTGTAAGTTGTTCTGTCGTGTCTGGTAGGTGGTCATTTTGTTTTCAATGTTGTATGTGATTTTGTGACGTGTGCATTGCCAGAGTTGGGAGTTGCATGGTAGTGGAGTTGAGGTGTGTGGCGTGTTCATTTGGTACTTGACAATGGGCAGTGCATTCCCATTGGTGCCATCCTGGAAGCGCTGGTTGATGATGGACTGTCGGAGGATGAAGGAATCATGCACATTAGCTGGGTATTTGGCGACGACGTTGGTGGAGATTCCAGGGTGTTCGGATGTTGCCTGCACATTGATGTGAGACATGTGCTTTCTGTTGCGGTGATAGTGTGCTGTGTCACCAGGGGGCACAAGTAGGACATGTGTGCTGTGGATTGCCCCCAACACGTGCGTGCATCCAGCTATGGCGTATGGTCCTTGGTTGGTCTCCAGCTGATCTTGTGGATTGCGGTGGACGTATAGATACTGGGGTACCAGGCTGATGATGGCATCCAGGACAGGTGTGAGGGACTTGGATGCGGCTGGTTGTGAGACTCCTTCGACTCTGGCGGGTGTTGGTTGGGGGGTACCAGAGGCCAACAGGTGCAGCACAGCCAGCAGCTTGGTGTGGGGTGGGATGTTGGTTGTCTGCTGTGTTGGTGCCGTCAGCCTGTTGGGCGATGCTGGTCAGGATGCGTAGGATGCTTGTCCTTTTGAGCATGTAGTGGGCAATGACATTCTCTGGTGTTAAGTCTGTGAGGCTGGTGCGTTTCCTGTGAGTCCGCTGTCTTTGTCCGTGCTGCCTCTGTGGTGGTCTGGGGGAGGGACTCTGGGGGGGGGGGGTTGTGGTCCTGGGTGTGGTGGCGGTGGGTGTTGTTGCCCTATTGGGCTCCGGGCTGCATGTTCACTTGCTTCGGGGCATCTGTTGTTCTTCATGTTTGGCTTTGGGCTGTGCTCCCTTGGCTGCTGCTGGTTGTCGTCCGACTTTACACCAAGTCAGAGCAGGTGTTAATTTCCTGCTGCTAACGCGCATTATCGCATGTTTCATGGTCTTTTCGCTGATGTGGCTGGTCGTTGAGAATGTTGAGGAGTGTTGTTTTCTCGGCTGTTTGCATGGGAACGCCTACTCTGCATCTCATTAGCGATAGTTGCCAGGGCCATCTGTGGTGATGTTTTTTGCGGCTGCTATCGCGGATACACTGGTGTTATGGGCTATAGACACCAGCTTGTGAATGGAGTGATAAATGTATCGCAACTTTGGCTGCGATAAAGTGCCGTTAACTCGGCGATAGCTCCTTGAGAATATGGCCCTAAGTTTGTTGAGCATCCTTTTCACAAACCCCTTTTTACCTTTTTCATATCTTACAATCTTTATATAATAATATACTATATTGTATGGTAGCCTACGAGCACCACTGTAGCACTTAAGAATTGCATACCCTTGTTCCCATGGGTTAGAGGGTTGCTCTTGTGGCTATAATCCCAGGAACAGAGCATGACAGAACATTTACCTATATGAGCCGGGACTAGGGAAAAACCCAGAAACCACGTCACAGGGATACTCCGAAAAACGACTCTAAGGAGACGAAATTGGATCATCCCTGTCTTGTTAAGGCAGCAGTCGGAAGCGCCACGCGGCCCATAATATCCCGGTGCCAGACATCGAGCATACATGATCCCCTGATGCACCGGGGGCGCCGAATACATTGCAAGTGACAGCAGAGTGAGGTACCGTTGCCTGGTGTCTTGGCGGCAGGGGTGTGGGATTGCAGTGCTGGCGATGTGGCGATAAGGCTGTGCCTGGGGCCATATGTTTGTACTGTGTTCCCCCTTCGTGTGGGGCCACATGCCTGTGAGTGGGTTCTCCCCGCAGACACTCATTAAACAATGAGCTTGGTACACCATGTGCACATTGGGCCTATACAGTTTGCCATTCATTGAGAAAGGGGCGATGATGTATTACCGGAGCCTGCCCATGCCCTGGATCGTTTTCTGACAGAGGACTGGTCACACAATCACCCATTGAGACAGTCGCTTCTGCATCCCGTGGTGGCCGCCTCCTCTGCGTTGCCGGGCCTACACGCGGGACCCCCGGTGACTGACTGCTCGGGCAGCCCTGCACATTCACCTCTGAGGGACAGCGACACCGTGGAAGATTGAGAGGATGGAGGCAAAATCTGAGACATGCCATCATGACGAAGGATAAAATGCCCACGGTAACCAAACAGAGCACCTTAGACAAATATGCCCAACGTGGGAGCTCTGCGCAGGCGTCCGTGGCCGATGACTCACCAAGGCTGGTGCTGGACAATGTGGCTCCCCTGGCATCTATTACCAAGTCCTGCAGCATGCTCAAAGCCAAGATAGGAGCAGTGGGCTCTGATGTCACCTTCCTCCGCCAGAACGTCCCACGGGCAGTGGCGAGGATAACTGATGTTATGTTCAACTCGCTGCAGTGTGGGCATGCACTATGATAGACCGCCAGTCACAGAGATAGTTGGTTTCTATTCTCTAGTGACTAATACCAGCTGGGATAGGGGTACATTGGGAGTGGCTGTGCGGAGCCCCCCGTTGGGGTTCTAGGTTGACGCATCCCAGTCTAGATACTCCTTGTTCCTTGAAGTATAGGTTGGAGTCTCTCTTTTATTTTTCCTTTGGGGAGTTGCTTGTTTTATTTTGTTGCTATGCACAGACCCGTTACACACCCAGGCCAGGGACCCGACACAGCAATATGGCTTTATCATCGCAAGGCCCCTAATGAGTAAAACGATACCTACTGCCCCTTCGGGCCCTCTCCAAGTGTTATCTTGGAATGTTTGGGGGGTGTTAGACAAAGTCAACAGGAGGGCTGTCCTAAAATATGCAAAAGCGAAGGGAGCAGGCATACTGTTGTTACAAGACACACATCTCCTGGGTGCCAAGCCCCTCTGCCTGGCTCGGTATGGATATGAACAGATCTTTAACCCAGGATTTACTAGGGGCTGTAGGGGTACCTGCATCTTAATATAGCAGGGCATTCCGTTTACACCAACCAGGATAGAACGGCGGGGCCGGCATCGGCCACGGCAAAGGTATGGCGGTTGTTAGAAATGGGATTTCTGGTTGGCTAGGGCTTGCGCCAAAGCCAGGCAGAAACCACCACTCTAGTCAGGGCTGGGGAGTTACATGCCAAAGATAACCCCCTTGGTAGCTTGGCACGAGCAGTCAGGCTTATCCCGGAGGCAATGTGTAAAGCGTTTGTGCGCGTACCCAGCAACAACACCCAAGGCCCACCACAAAAGAAACTCCACACAAGGTATTATATAAAAATAGCCTTTGTATTATACCCCCTTCCAGCCAAAACGCAGGGTAGACCAATCACCACCGTGATGGTCTTCCCTGCTTCGGGCGATAAAACACGGACGCAGGCCCGCACCGGCAGGAACACTCTCCGGTTTTACGCCACTCTGAACCCACGTAGTTCCCTCTGAAAAAACTCGGCGGACCAACTGGGCTACCCCACTGGTACTCCTCAGCTGTCCGCGGCCAGGACCAGGCCCTAGGCCATCCAGGTGCCACTGGTCCTTGCCTAACCACAGAGTGGGGGATAGTAACCCCTGGCACATAGCAACCATTCTCCACTCTTCCCCTCATCAGGGCAGTTCCAAACTGCCACTGATCCTCCAGCCCAGGGTCTGTACCCTCAAGCTGATCAACAGTCATGGGCGAGGCTCTCCTCCCCCTACCTCTTCTTCTAGGGTTCCGCCCTCTCTTCCTCTGAGAGGCGACCTCGTAACGCAATTCACCCACCAGCTCAGGGCCTCTCCCTGAGAAGTGGTCTCCCAACCTAGGGTTTAACCCCTCAGGTTGCACCGGGGTCAGAGGCGAGGACTCCCTCCCTCTGCACCCCCTTCCAGAGTCTGGCACCCTCCAAACTGGAGTGGTGCCCCTAACAGCTACATCGGTCAGGACACTGCTTACAGTCGTCCTTCCCTCCAGGTCAGGCTGCTCCTGATTCTGGCCTCCCAACCAGGGGCCTAAACCCTTTGGCTGAGTACTTGCCTGGCACTCCAGGACTTCTGGGGATTTACACACCATCCCCCCAAGAGTAACATATGCCTGATATGTTGCGTGACAGTCTGGCTGGCGCAGATCTCCCGTCCCCTGTCCTCCTGACAGTGCGCGAAGATCCCCCAGGACAGACGTGTGGTCACCATGGTCACCTCTTGGAGACTCAGCCCTCCCGGCTGGTCCCTTACCCACTGGCTCCTCCACTGGGGAACACAGCCCCATGCCACCCCTCTCGCTGGACTTCTGTACCCTCCCTACTGGAGCGGCACTGCCAGACACCAGAACCACTGGAGCTCTACTTACAGATGCTCCAGGTTCTCCATACACTAGGTGATCCTCCTCAAATGGACTAACAGGACAGCCTAGGCCCCCAACCTGGTGTTCCCTGAAGAAACCATCCAGGCTCTGAGACTGGGTTTCGGGCACCTGGGGACACTCAGTCACCCACTCACTCCTACTCCACTGAGATAGGTTGTGAGCCCCTACACCCCTCTCACTACTCTGGGACCTAGCTGGGCTACTCTGAACCTCTTCCCCAATACAGGACGGGAAGATACCTGAGCCACTACTTTTGGAATCGCTTTCCCATACCTCATCAGAACCTTGGGCCTTTTCCCATCGGTCTGCTTCTACTGCAAGGTCCCAAGGACAAAAGGAGTTATACCTCAACAGGTGTTGGAGCAACTCGGGATAACAACTACTGAGCATCTGCTCTTTGATAACCAGACTATGCAGTCCATCGTAATCCTGTTTCGTGTTAACCTTTATCCAATCATCCAGTGCATCATTACATTCATCCAAAAACTCCTCTTCTGGGGAACAAGGTACCATACTTTGGGAACTGGGAATGGGACTTCCTGCACTGGACTCTATATCGCTGCCACCACTGGACTCTACCCTTACTGGAGAATCCAGAAAACCACAACTGCACTTAGGGGCTATTCTACCCTCGTGAGCTAATTTCTCCCTGGCGAAGGCCCTCTCAGCCTCCGCCATCCTCTCCTGCGCTAAGACCCTCTAGGTCTCAAACTTTTCCTCCTCCACACCCAGCTGCGCCTTCTCCTTGGCATGCTCTAACCTGAGCTTCCCCCTCTCTTCCCTCCTATCTACCCACTCCTCTGGGGACAGGAAAAGGGATGGGGTGCTGCTCCTGACACTGGACCCAGCAAGGGACTCCCTAACTATGGGGTCTTCACTATCTACTGGCGTCCCTGTCAGGTCATCTTCCTCCTCCTCTTCAGACTCCTCAGGGCTCCCCTCAGACCCACCACCCTCTTGGCGTGCGGCCCGGGCCCTATCTTCCTCACTGCGCTCACGTTCCCATTCATCCTTTTGCCATAGGATCAGGTTGTCCCTCAGTTTGGACTGGGTATCTGACTCACCCACCTCTATGTCTCTCTCTTCACAGAACCTGACCAACTCCAACATACTGTATCTAAACTGACCACAGAAATTAAAAGCAGGCTCCATTTTGGCGGACGTTCTCGAGAAACGTTCAACACAAGGAACCTAGGTGTCTGAGCTAAAACAGGAGTACACAATTCACAAAGGACACCTTTAGGAGAAGAAATAATGGAACTCAAAACAATAATCCCCAAATATGTGATTATCTAAAATGCAGAGTTTTGTAGTGCAGCCAGTTGCTGCTGCGGTACAGCGCAAACGCAAATCCTATCCCACCGCTGATCACCAATGTTAGAAATGGGATTTCTGGTTGGCTAGGGCTTGCGCCAAAGCCAGGCAGAAACCACCACTCTAGTCAGGGCTGGTGAGTTACACGCCAAAGATAACCCCTGCTCACCCCCTTGGTAGCTTGGCACGAGCAGTCAGGCTTATCCCGGAGGCAATGTGTAAAGCGTTTGCGCGCGCACCCAGCAACAACACCCAAGGCCTACCACAAAAGAAACTCCACACAAGGTATTATATAAAAATAGCCTTTGTATTATACCAAAACACATTAGATAATATTCACACAATTTACACTGTGCCAACTGGCACTGGGCGGAATTTACAGGGGACTATTTACACAAGACAGGGCCACATGGACCACTGTCAGAATTATCACAAATCACCAAATTGTAAATGTAGAAAGGTAGAACAAATAATAATAAATGTAGCGCACAACCAGTAACCACTGGTAACAGGTAAGTACCACCTACGCAACCCTAACTACCTTAGGAAAATATTACGCAGGGAACCAGGAACACACTAGTAACACTATACTAGGTAACACAACCTCCTAGGTATAAAAATACATCTAGAGGGATACACAAAGCATTGCATAAATCACATTAGGAATGAACATAGCATAACGGCAATGCACAGGCGCAAAAGTACACAGGTAACAATGATCATGTACCCTAGGTGAGGGCACAACACAGCAAAACTGTCCCCAGGCCAACTTGGCCTTTCAGGGGCTCAAAGGCCCTTTGTCCAGCAGAGTCAGGGCTAGACTGCGCACGCAGTCAAGACAAAGTGCCAAGCGCAAAGGGGCACAACCTAAACGTTGCAGCTGCCCACTAAGTGCTGGGCAGCTGGGGAAATGACTTATGCCACACGTTGGAGCATGCCAGCTCTAGGAGAATAATGCCCCAGTCACGTTGGAGCGTACTCGCGCTCTTAATCAAACAATGCGGTGCACGTTGGAGCCCTCTAGGCTCTTCAAACCATGTGCCCCCTTGGAGCCTACTAGGCTCTTTACAAATAATGCCCCCCAAAGCAACGTGGGAGCCTCGAGGGCTCTTTAACAAATCTCGGCCCCGTCGTTGGAGCGTACTCGCGCTCTGTGCAAACAATGCTGGCCCCGTCGCTGGAGCCTCAACCGGCTCTGAATCAAGCACAGCCCGTGCGAGGCCGAGGGGAGACCGGCGGGGATGCCCACACTTACCGGCTCTCTGCGGCGTCGTCCGTACTCTTCTCTGCGGCCGGCAGCACTTCAGCCGGGCAGCAGCGACGCTGTTGCCTCGCAGACTCGCTCTCTATTCTTCCCTCGGGGAAGCGCGGGGTAGGCTCCCGTCCGCTTCCTCCAATCCAAGCGCAGCTTCGGGGAAGAGGGAGGAGGTGGCTCGCGCCTCCTCCACTCACAGCGCGGCTTTCTCCATCGAGCCTCCAGTCACGTAGACACACTCTCTCCCGCTGGGCCAATCCCAGCGCGGCGGAGAGCTGACGTGGCGGAGACTCCGGGCCTGCGGCGGTGAGGGTCTTCCTGCTCCTTGCAACAGTACGGGGTAGGATCCCGTATTTAGATATCCCACAGCGGGGTGGGCACCCGCATTTTCGCGAGGTGCCAAGCGGGGTGGGCACCCGCGTAGAGAAATAAATAAGCGGGGTGGGCACCCGTTTTAAATCGCGGCAACCAGCAGGGGAATCCCTACGCCGGGGATTCCCTGACACAGATGATTGCAGCTTTGCGCTGCTGTTGGAAATCGCCGGGCTGCTTCTTATCAGCGCAAATAACTAGCGCGCTCACCAGGAACAAATGTAGGTCGCTCCCCAGGCTCTGCAGCACCCAGTTCCAGGGAGAAAAGGGGAAAGCTCTCCTCAGCCAGGCAAAGTCCAGGGAAAGTATTCAGATGCATGGGAGCAAAGACTAGGGACAGGGGCTAGCTCACAGGGCCCTCCAGCAGGGAGGCAGTCCCCAGTGGCGGTCTCTCCTGGCGCCCAGCAGCAGCAGGCCCCCCTCAAGTTAGGATCAGAAGAAGAACATTTTACATGGGGTCACAGCCCCTTCTTATACACAGGTTTCCTTTGTCTCAAGGTGCAGGGAAGGGGCGAACCAGTTACAACTGGTTCCTGAGCACTTTGTTTGGCTCAGCCCCTCTCCCTATTCAGAGAGCAGGCCAGGGTCATCAGTCGCACCACAGGGGGCGGAGCCAGCATTGTGTGGGGAAAGCCCATCCCTATTCAGGTCCTAGGTGTACTCCTCCCACCCATCTGGCTGCTGATCTCCCCATTCACTACTGGGTGACTCCTCCTGACTCCCTAGCCCATCACATGACCTCAGCCAGCCAATCACGCGCCAGGCAGTCACTGCACATTTATGCCAGCGTCTAGAAGTGGCACTTCCACACTAGCTACATGGACACCACGCACATCATCGCGCAGCATTTCATCACACGAGTCCGCACATACCAAACTCGTACCTGCACTCCCCATGCATCAGGAACTACCAGGGACACATACATTCCCCCATGCCTTCCTATGGGAGGGCAGGCCAACCTCACTACACGCACGCACTTTACCCTGGGACACAGTGGTAAAGTGCGCAGAAGCCAAAAATCACTAACACCAGGTCACAATAAAAAGCAAAAAGTTTCAGGGGTGAACCTGCCAGAAGGGCCAAGTCCAACAGCGGTCGAGCCAGCCCCCTCCAGAACAGGAGGCGGGTCTGTCGTGCACATTAGTGATGCAACAGGCACGCCTCCTCCCGATAGGTCCTGGCCCAGAGGCGTGACCCGGAAGTGATTTGAATCACTTCCGGGTCACGCGAAAGGGCAACGTCTGACCAGTAGCCCTGGCCAGGCCACCAAGGGGTATAAAGGGCTGGGCAGAACAGGAGTCTGTCTCTTCGCTCCGTGCTCCCCAGCTTGCCCCCAAGCCTTGCTAGGAGGCTTTAACTTTTGTTTTACTTTGTTTTGCAGGTGTCTGTTCGGGAACGTCGATTCTTCCACTGCCGACTTTGGGGATCCATCGGTCTGCGGAAGCGGGACGTCCCCTACTGCTTATCCTTTGCCGGCCAAGGACAGGGAAGACGTGGGAGCACGAAGCTGTGTACAGCCATTGCCTGCCGGCCAGGAGTCATCACCGCCAAATCGCGCTCGCCACTGGGGTTATCGTCTGAGCAGAGGAGCAGGAGCTCCTTACAGGTACCCGGTCGGGGTGGCGCAGGTGCCGATAATAGCGTGCACCCCTCCCGGTTTTGTGTGGCACGTAGTGGTATTTGAATTGGCGGTGTTGATTCTGTGGCCGGGTCTCTTAGTAGGGTAATGCGCCCATCGTGTATCCCGTTACCAAAATCAGCCGCATTTGTTACCGCGCGTCGGCAGTAAGCTTGAGCGCGCACGCGCAGTAAAATAAGGAAACGGCAAGCCCCGCATTTAGCGTCTAGCTGGGTATTCTGAATTGGCGGTGTTGATTCTGTGGCCGGGTCTGGTGGCTTAGTAGGGTAATGCGCCTAGCGTGTATCCCGTAACTAAAATCAGCCGCATTTGTTACTGCGCGTCGGCAGGAAACTTGAGCGCGCGCGCGGTATAAAAGGAAACGGCAAGCCCCGCATTTAGCGTCTAGCGATCTTTCGGCAGAGCGGGAGTTTGGTTTCAAAAGGTCACGAGTTCGATTCTCCTGTAGGGCGTGTGAAACAAGAGCACTGACAAGACGGTTGATTTATTTTGGGACCGTCTAGTGGAGCGCAGTGGATGGTAATTAGCCCTTATAGTACATGTTTAACCACGCGCAAGCATAAGTGAAGGCTGCACTGCATCCATTGAGAGGCCCACAGGTAATCTAGTCACTGTGTTTGCTTTTCTTTATAGGGGTCTCAGTACAGCTAAAAGGAAATTGTATTTCGTGGCATAGGCAGTACATGTAAATGTTTAATGTAACAATTAGAGCTCTGTGACTCCTTCTATTACAGTGTGTGCTAGTGACTGTTGATTGTTAGTACTCTGATACCCTTCTTCCACAAGTGTGGGGTCAGTGTATTGCGGGCAGAGTACATTTTTATTTGGGGGTGTAATGTTGGGAAAAGCAAAGAGGGGGATCAACACTCTCGTATGGAGAGACTGATGGAAGAAATGATGAAAAAGGTGGATGAGCTTGGGCATGGCCTGGCTAACCTTAGGGAGAAAGTGGAGGGTCAGGAGGGACTTGGTAGGATCATCAAGGGATGTATATAATGATTACTGGTTCCTTATTTATTATGCCCCTCCACCACAGGGGGTGGATTTGTGGACCTGATTGTTCGCATGTGGGGAGACATTCCTGAGGGTCTTTTGGTCCTTGGGGGCGATTGGAATGCAGTAATGGACTCACACATTGATAGATGGAGGAGTACAGGGTGGGAGTTCCAGAGACGTGTGGGTCCAAGCTCAAATAACGGGTGTTGGTATAAGGCCCTCCTCCACTTAATATGAAATACACATACTTCTCTTCAACTCGTTGTCTTATCTTGATTATTTTTTTGTTCCCATGTTACAAGCTCATATGGTGGCAGAGGTTGATGTCCTGGCGAGGGGATTATCCGATCACTCCCCAATAGTCCTTTAACTCCTGGTGGGACCTAAGAGACCAGCATTCAGCTGACGCCTCTCACCATGCCACTGGCAGAACTCTTCATATCGTCTGCATATTTCACGATCCATTGAAGAATAATTCAGTCTAAATGTAGACACTGCGACTTCAGCGGCCAGGCTACGGGAGGCCTTCAAGGCAATCTTGAGCAGTGTGGACGTTAGCTACTGTTTGTCAGGCATGCATGTTAAGTATTAGTCATCTTTGAGGTGATCTTATCAAACTGGGAGTCAATTTGCAAACCTTTTTGCTAACCACACCGTGCCCGGTGTTCATTTTTTCCTCATCAGACGTTAGCTACTGTGCCAGCCAGTGCCGCCGAAGAGACCAGGCCATTGTAGCTTTGGAACAACAGATAAGGTCCTTGGAAGAATTTGGCTGAAATGCCGGTGGGCACATGGCGCGAAGACAATTGGGATGGGTGCATCAACAATATCAGCATCTGCTCCTTGACGAGGCAAATCTGGCCGGGTGAGCGCCACAGAGCAGCCTGGATCAATGGGGGGATAAATGGAGCACAATGCTTCATAGATTGTCACACAACTCCAGGCACATCACGACAGCCACGGTCCATGAAGATCAGGGCCAATTGCTAGTTCACCCACAGGAGGTTGCCGAGTCTTGCCTCATACTACAAGAGAACTTACGCCCATAGAGAGATCCTGCCCCTAGATCAAATTGTGGACTTTTGCCAGACTCTCTCTGACATGGCTCCGGCTCAACTAGAGGACGGCATTACTGTCCAACCCTAATGGGGATGGAAATTATACCATTTGCAAAAAGTGGCCGTAAATTGTTCACCTACTTTTTGCGAACTGACTTATGTACTAATAGGTCGGTTCACAAAAGTCAGAATTGTAGTGAGTCACAATTTGATCTACCTCATCCATATTAATGATGTAGGTTGCAAATTGCATCCCCCTATGATTGGATGCTTCACAGGCCTAAGGTCAGCAGACAATCATGTCTGTGATCGCAAGGAAAGTGTTTTTTTTTTTTTACGAGTCCCCTGGATCACTGCCTATTCCTAAACAAATTTCATTCATTTTGGTCTCATTGCAAAGTAGGGATCAGTGCAAATTTTATTAATCATAAACACAAAATCAAAGTCCAGAGCTTAGTCCCACAACTCCCTCAGATATGCTTTTTGATGTTTAGCGATCTTAGCTTTCAAGTGGTCCTATTGCTAAAGTCTCTCAAGAGTTAGCAAAGTCTCGCCATATTTCAAAATTTTACAAGAATTATTTGACTATTTTGGGGTCCCCAGTTTATTTAACCCATCACCATCTACCACTTAGTGCATCACAGTATCCTAATCCGAAAGCATGGAGTAAGAAGCCACCCGAAGGATTGCCCAATAGCAAGCATTTCGGGCAGTGGATTTGCAGACATTGGGTGGGTTAGTCTAGAAGATACAGATAAGTGCAGTTGTACTTCTAAACATTTAAGACATTTTGTAAGGTCCTGAATAGCCGTACGGGACAAGAGAATACAGGCGAGCCAATTTAATGCATTATAGTATATTTATGCGTATGTTATCTGAGTTAGTCTGAGCAACTTTCGAAACAAGCATTTACAATGCAACGGTCTCGGCATTGTTAAAGTTAGAGCTATTGGCATTGCTCATGACATTATTTTTGTTTATGTTTTTGTTTTTAAAACATTTAATAGGCGGCAGGGTGGGATGTAGTATGGTGTATAGTAATCTTCTGGATGTCCTTTAGTGGCGAGTAGTCTGGAAACAGAGTATATAGTGTGCCTGTTCAAAAAGAGGCAGGCAAGGTGCAGAGTAGACTTCTGTAGTACTTTCAGCTTTCTTATCAACTGTGCACTGATCACTGACACCCTATATTAGCAGATGAAATTGTGGCATGCTCCAGACTAGAGAAGAAATGCAAACCACCTGGACTGTTTCCTCAATTGAATTTTATGTTGGTGTTTGCCCATAACTTTGCTGTGCGCGTGGTTTCAGATTGTGGGCTGCGTGCAAGTCACTAACAAAAGCTTTATTTTATGTACAACTCTTACTTCCTGTAAGAAACATACGTGAAGACATTTTTTGGGGCTGAGGAAACACATGCAGGGCAGACACCAGTCATGTGACGTATTTGACTAGGCAATTACCCCTTTTTGCAAGTCTACACTCAATCACAGCACAGAATGACTAGCAATGTCTGAGGCAGGAACTTTGTACATATTTACCTACTGAAATGTTATTGAGCTGCTGTGTTTCTTCCAACGGGTAATCGAGTCCCTCACACAGCCTATGTTGACCAACTAGTTACAGCATAGGTAGGTTTGCTTTTCCATACATTTATAGCGGTCTGGCATAACCTATTTGTGTATGGACTGCGCACAAAGCAACAAGCGTCAGCAGTGGCAAAATGTTAAACGAAACTTAAGACACGTTATTGTGGGGCCGTAATTTATTTCCTCCAACATCCATGTGGCAGATCTAAGCACGATCTGGAATAGATTGATAAGTGTGTAATAGATACAACAGGGGGACCACAGACCCCCCTCGAGTTCTCAAGAAAACGGGAGACTCAATATCGTGCATTACTGAAGAGGTACTCAAATATCAGACAGCTTGTAAGGGTTGATGTAGCAGAACTCGGGGTTTTCAACACTACACTGAAAACGTTTATTGTACACGTTAACTGTTTGCATTGCTTGCAGTGTACTGCAAGGTCCACTTAAAATGCAACTCCGGCTGTATCTTAAACTGTTTGTGACATTAGCCAGAGATGCAGCTATCACTGGACTGGCCTCCTCGTTACCAGCCACATTTCTCAGCTCAGTGTGCGCACACATCATGAAAGCACAAACTGACTCTCAATGGCGCCTTCGCACTCAAGAGGCTCACTTCGGAGATTGTACACCATCCTAAACGGATGCTTTATAAAAATGTAAAGCTTGCGGCAAAAAAACAGGAAAACCGTGAGGTACTGTGGTTTTATGGATATTCCCCTTTCATTCACGATCACCGCGATGGTAACAATCCTAACTTTTCTTATTAATGTTCAGAACAGCGCTGGTTTTAAATGAGATGACGTGTGCAATGGTTTTTAATAACGAGGCACAATACAACCGTGGTGCTGTAAAGGACAGGTAACAGCAGACTCAAGACTTCATAGCACTTTACTTCTCGGGCGGTACTTTATGACAGTCAAATACCGTGGATCGTTCAGCATACACTTCAAGATTTGACGTGCACCTCATCTACACCCGACTCCATTTTAAATCGTATTAAAATCGTGGATGGTAACCTTGTAATAGGTTTACGGTGTTCCTGTCGCTGAACTTGTCTTTCATACACGTTTTTCAAGTTTAAAGCTGTAAATGGTGTGTAACTTTACATTTTAAGATCTGAAACGCACTTTAAATTCTCCTCGGCATCCTTATGCAGTTTGGGAGGACTGCTAACGTGTAAGGGGGCCTGTGATTTGTTCCACCTCAGCCAATTCTAGTGTGCCGCTCAGAATTCCGAAGCTCGGATTGGCTGCGGTGTATTTACATGCCTCTGTCCGTGCAGTCGTCCGAAAGCGTGTCCTTTGCCGCCGCTCAGATTAAAGTGACCTGGCAGCCTGAGTTGGCTGTGTCCATTTCTATCCCATGAGGAGTGTTGATTACGCATATGCTAGGCTTGGCAGCTGCCGCATGTTCTTTAAGGGTACAAAGGAAAAGGAAGGGGAGCGGGAAGTAGGGCTTCCCGAACAACGGGAGGAAGGGGCCGTCGCAAGTAGACAGACAGCAGAGGCAGCAGTTACACGAGGAAGATAGCTCAAAAGGACACACTTTTGTAAAGTTCTGCAACAAACAAAGAAGTAGCACCTATAAACAAGTCAGAGCAACACGCATCGCGCAAAAGTGAAACCGCAATGCAAAAGTATACAGACGGCTCACTTTGCTAAAGCCGAATGGAAAGAGAAAAGCAAATCAATGACCGGTGGCAGACGAGACAAACAAACAAGGAAAATACCTTAGAAATAACGCACAACTGCAAAACAAGATCCTCACAGCCAGAGAACAATCGTCACAGCTAGAGAACAGCAAAACAATGGCGGATGGAAGCTCCGAAACTTTTTCGGATTCGGGGGCGTGTTCCTGCTGTTCTAAAAGGGCGTGGCTAAAAAGTGGAAAGAACAGCAAGGAACACGCCCCCGAATCTGAAAAAGACGGAGCCTATTTGGAGGGACGGCTCTCTCCTCCAATGGCGGGCCTCCGTTTAGGAAGCCAGCCAATGGAGGAGAGGCAAAAAGAGAGGCGGGCTAAGGAGCCACTCTAGGAAACATTAAATCTCGACTTCCGGTTCTGCCTTCGGCAGACCGGTAGTCCTCGACCTAAAAATGGGCATGTTTGAGTCTGTAAGCCCCTTGCTTTGAAAGTAACTTGCAGAATTGAGTGTGTTTCTTGCCTGTATAGAACCCAGACTGAGCAAGGTTCTGATAACAGTAGAGGTAAAACCCTTGGCATGAGGTGAGCAGAGGCAGTTGAGTGTCAAAAACATCTGGACACAAGCAACACCTCGGATAAAAGTCTGCCTTTTGGTGGGCTACAGTGGCCATCTCCCATGACCCGAGGGTTCCCCCTGATTTGTATCCCAATAGTTTCTCCTGACTAAAACTGGGCCCTTTTTCAAAGTTTTGATAAACAATTCATAGGGTCTGGTACTTTATTCTCCCTTTGTCATGGAGCGCACACATGAAGTGACTCCACTGTAGTAACAATTGTGCCGCCACTTCCTATTTGTTGTGCTAGTAAATGGCTCTTTGCATACTCCAGCGCTGATAGCACTGAGGCCACTTCCTTTGGCGAGGGCCAGTACAGAAAGGGATGCTTGAGTATTCTAAAGTGGTGAAAGCCTGCCTGGACTCCTCTTGATATCTGCAGGATAAGTGTGATTAGGTCAAAAAAAAAGTTATTCCCCATTTTCACGTCCGATGGAGGTGCTTCATCTGAGCCCACAATTTGAGGACTAAAAGAAAACTTCAGATTGGTTTTGTGGACTTCTGTCATGAGCTCCGACTTTGAAAGGCTCAGTTTCGAATTCATTCAGCTATTAATTGCCACATGAATTCCCTCAGATGATTGGGCACCCGATTAAACATGGACAATCGAACCGTTCGCTCTTTGTCGTAGGCATATCTGTGGGCATCGAATATTAGAGAGAATGCTTCAAGGGAAGGATGTATATCTTTAAGTACATGGGGCCAGGGTGAGTCCTGAAGCACAACACATGCTGCAGGTTTAAATGGAGATTGAAAATGAGGTCAATCTGTACCATAACATGATACATGTGTGTGATAACCCGTAGATCAATACAACATTTTCTACAGTTTAAAATGCTGGCGAAACCAGATAAGTGTACTTGTAAACAATATAAGGTCCTCCACAACCAAGATAAGGGCGACTCACAACCTCATGCCGAGCAAAGGCCCTCCTGATGGATCCACTCGCACGGGAGTGACCAGGTCTCATTAGTGTGGGATCATCCTGGTCCTGGGTTCTGGCGTTTGTGTGCTTTTTGTAGTGGCCGCTGTTTTGGGCCAGACAGCGTAATGTGGAGGAGGAGGCGAGCCCATATGGGCATCACTAATCAAGAACCTCAATGAGATGTTGGGCTCAGTCCTGAGCTGCAGTCCTCTAACAACTTCTTGAACCTCTCCAGGTAGAAGCGGAGGTGTAGAGTTACATGGCTGATGGCTGGTTTTTCTGCAGCGGGCATGCACATTGCCCTGAATAAAAGGTCGACATTTTCGCCATCCTTTCAGTTGTCAAGTATATTTGATGTCAGGAGTTGAGGTAAGTAAATCTGAATTGATGGTTTCTCGTGACCATTTTGTGTATCGCAGAATGTCTGCCTGACCACTCCTTTTCACTAAATGCACGTCCAACCTCAACTTCCCAAATGGCTTTTATACTTTATGTTTAAGAGTGCAAAGTGGGAAACAAAGAACCATATAGGGGGAACATCTCATGACCTCCATTGCTGAATAGAAGTAACAGACCTAGGGCTGCAGCTGTAGGCGGCTCGTTGATTTTTACATTCCACATGAATCTGACAGCCCATGTATGTGAGGAAGTGGCCCACCCCTAGCTCGTAGGAGTCCCTCAAGGAATCAGTATGTGCAATGATTCATATATAAATCCCTGGGTTTATATTATTCTTAAAAACAATATTAAAATTGTTAAGATTTATGATACAATCCGCAGCCAAATTTTAAATATGCAGTTCAGCAAATGACTCCAAATTGGAAATGTATGTTTTATCCACGTGATTCAAACCAGTAGGTTCTGATCACATTAAAACTGCTCATTATAGAAAGTGACCTCTCTTTTACCTTAGAATTTGTGTCAGATACTTCGGTACCTTCATTAAATAGCAATATTTTAAAATTGCCATTGAAATCTTCTAAGTCTGCACATCTTTTGTTAATATATCAGCGCTTCATATTAAACTCAAATCATATATCTAGCTTATAGTTAATCCTACGTGAACATTTTAAATTAGACAATGCAAAGATACATTTTGTATATGGCTGTGGTTTTCATTGCCAGGTTTATTCTGAACCCAATATTAGATTTACATTACAAATAGATGAGCATATTTAGTGAAAATGATTGCAATAAATGTAACCTAAAATCGTCCACGTTTCATTTAAAGTAAAAAAAAAAGGATCCACGCAGGTAAGGTATAAGTTTACTTAGGGCGTAAACCATCACTTGGACACGTATTAAACACTTCTGAATGTGCATGTAAAATAGATTTAGGCCTCATTCGACTGCACTTTGGGGTGGTAAATACCAGTGCCTCAGGAGGCGGTATTTAGTGGGCGCTCTATTCCTTAAAAATAGGGAGTTCCGAAGGTCGGAATGAGGCATACTTTGTGTTATTCGACTTTTTCCACCCATTTTCCATAATTCTGACCATGTTTGCCCCTTTCACCATTCGCCAGGTTTTTCAAGTCGAAATTTGAATGAGGAAAATTTGCCAAGATGTGTTAATTTGCTCACAAACTGGAATTCTGAACGCTAATTTACAACAGATTCAAAACTTTCCCAGCATTCTGATTGATCACCTAATTTCTTAATCCCAAAAACATAAAATTTGCCATGTTAGCAAAAAATAGACATCTGTACAAATATTTTCACATATAGACGTGATTCTTTGGTTTCCGTGTGTGTTGGTTAAATTACCAGATAATATCTATCACATGCATTATGCATCATAGGACATAGGTATTATTTGAATACGAACTATGGGGTCCATTAGGATGGAGGACGGATGTCCTCCGCCGGCAGGCATTAGCAACCGCCGGACCGGCGGCGGATATCCGCCCGCCATCGAAGCCCTGAACACCGCCGGTCCGATTAGCATTGTGGTCGTGACCGCAGCGGTGTGATTTTCCGCCCGCCACTTTTTCGTCGGTTGCAGTCCGCCTGCTTGCCTGGCATGCGGAACTGGACCGCTACAATTGTGGCGGATCAGCGCCACGCTCCGCCAGCACGATTATGATGCTGGCGGTAGCCCGCTTTCCGCGGCGGTGGAACCGTCCTGGAAAGGCATGCGGAAAATGTCTCTGGGGGTTCAATGCGGACCCCCAATGTGTTGGGGGGTGTGTGGGTGCACTGAGGGGTACCATGTACCAGGTGGCAGGCACTGTGCAGTGCCTGCAACACAGTGCAGGGACATGCAGGACATGCTTGTTTGGACATCGTGGCGGTGCTGCTGGCAGCACCGCACGCCACAATGTAAACCGCCGCTATCTGACAGCCGCGGTCGGATTTCCACTGCGGAGCATAATAATTGGACTTGCGGTTCTCCCGCGGTCCTGGCGGGCGGTGTTTTCCCGCTACCATGGTGGTCGGAGTGATTTTCCGACCGCCATACTAATAGACCCCTATGTTTCTGTTTGTACCTCTGAATTGGCCATATTTGCATTCCAAAAGTAAAGCATGGATGCAAACACACACTATAAGCTTTCATTTTATAAACTGCAACTATACATCTCTGTCTCTCCAGCTAAGTGGAAAGTGATGGCTTCCTTCAACAAGGCCATACTGACCATGCTGGAATTATCTGCAGTTAATAGCATCTGGAGGAAATACCATTATTGCATCTTGCATTTTTTGTCCTGGACGGCTGTGCCTCCTGGCTCCAAGATTCATAGGTCTTAATGAGGGGCAGCATATGGGATTGGTTTTATCACAGCGCAATACAGCATGTTTTTCTTGCACTTGTTCCAGGAGATACCTAGATAAATTTGCCTTGGTAAGGGTTACAAGTTTTAATAGCAATTACTGCCCAATTTGGAACCCGGAAACAAGCACAAACATTGTTCTTCTCAGATTTGCTGAGACACAAGGAATTAGGGGTTAAGGCCATAATGCTGAATATCTCACAGTTGTCGACTGCCACACGCAATGTGAGAAGGACTATTTAGGAACAGGTCCTACTAGAGATAACAGGTTAAAAAACAGCTACATTTATCCAGTATGTCTTCCAGTAGAAGTACTAAAAGAAGGGGATCCAGTTCAAAGACTGATGGAGATGAAGGACACATTTAAGAAATGACTGGTGTGATATCCAGGATGCATCACTGACATAATATCGATTACCAAAATATCCCCATACACAAATATCGACACAAAAATATTAATAGCCAAAATATCGACATCCTATCTTTATAATGTAAATGACTAAAATATTGAGAAAAAAATATATAGATGTAAAAAATATTGATGTACAAAATATCGTTTTCTAATATTTAAAAAATAATGTTAAATAAATTAATAAAAGTAACTTTAAAAAAATTGTTTAAATGTAATGTACATTTTAACCAATATAATAAATAAATTTTATTAAAAAAATTAGACATACATATGTAAAAACGAATATCTAAATGTATATTTACTTTAAAACAATAAATAAACTAAGAATTTTAATTTATTTTAAAAAGTTATAAATATATCTAAATTTACAAATAAATATATATGTGTATATACATACACCTATAACATAAAATCTAATAAAAAAAATTAGATTATAAATTAAAACATCAAAATATTTATTAATTTTTAAACTTAACATTTAGCACTCCATTGAGTGCAACAGTAGGGAAAATGTTGGACAGCGTAGGGGTAAAAATTACTATTCCCACTCCAACAGTGCAACGGTAGTGAAAGTATTGGATAGCAGAGGGGAAAAAATTACTATTCCCACTCCAGTGAGTGCAACAGTAGGGAAAGTGTTGGATAGCGGAGGGGGAAATGTATTATTACCACTTCAGTGAGTGCAACAGTAGGTAAAATATTGGATGGCAAAGGGGTAAAAATTACTATTCCCACTCCAGTGAGTGCAACGGTAGTGAAAGTGTTGAATAGCGGCGGGGTAAGAATTACTATTTCCACTCCAGTGAGTGCAACAGTAGGGAAAGTGTTGGATAGCAAAGGGGAAAAATGTACTATTCCCACTCAAATTACTGCAACAGTAGGCAAAGTGTTGGATAGAAAATAGAAACATAATATAATGGTAAATAAATCTAAAAGATTACCTGCAAACATTATTTTATAAAAATGTAAAAAATAATTTTCAAACAAATAACTATAATAGAAATTAATTATAAAATAATTATAATCAAAAACATTAATTGTTACATAAAATTAATATTTTTTATTTTCTACTCTATAACACCACACAATTCACAACACGCATCTAAATTTCTAAAAAAGTGTACCTCCATAATGAACATAATTAATTATCAAATAAACAAATATTATTAAATAAAAACAAATTAAAACAGTTAAAAATGTATTTACTCGCCAAACATTACCCCTATAAAACCAAAATCCACACACAAAATAAAAGTAACCAATTACCATAAATATTTATCAATTAATTAATGAATAATAACGAGCAACTAATTATTAATTAATAAAACCTAAAATACTTTCCACCCTCTACCCCAATAAATACCACAACACACACCTAAAAATCATTACACAATTTCCATAACTAATTTTACATTATTATATTATTATCAATTAAGAACAACTTATTAAATAATTAAAAATAATTTACTTCCCACCCTTTACCACTATAAACCCCACAACTCACATCTCAAATTAATTACCCAATTGCCATATTTAATTTTTAATTAATTAATTACCATTATTTAACAATTAATTAATTAATTTTAAATACATTACTTCCCACCCTAATCCCCTATAAACTCCACCACCCATTCCTAAAAAATACACAATTAACATAATTAATTACCAATTAATTCATTAATATTAATTAACAAACAACTGGTAAATAATTATTAATAAATTAATTCCCACAATTAACACTATGGGGCCGATTCCGATTGTAAAACGTACTGACTGACACGGACCGGGAATGGAGACCGACCGACAAGTACCGGCACCTTATGACCCGCGCAGTACGATGCAAAGCGTGTGATTTACAACCCACTCATACGGAACACAAGCCGCACGACCGAACCGGTCGGAAATCAGTGATTCGCCCGTAAACGGACTGGGAACCGTGCCGACCAACACGCATCAGGAATGGACCTGACTGACACATACACGCGTTGTACGATGTAATGCGTGTGAAACGAGACCGACTCGCACGGAGCACAATCCGGAAGACTGAGACGTACAGAAAACTGTGACTAGCGAACAATAGACTCCTTGGCGACCGACGCGTACGCCAATGTAGAGACTCCGCAGAATGTCAGTGTGACAGACTCGGATTACCCTGCAAGAGCCACTGGCAGCGTCCGTCACTGTCAAATGAACGTCTCCACCATGCCCAACAAACCCAAAGGAAAAAACACAAAAAAAGGACCAAACAAGCAATGACAAAGCCAATAAATACAAAAAAATGGAACAAAGACACACCCACAACTCCACCTACATAAAGGCCAGAAATCCCTCCCATGATCCTTTGAAAACTACAGACATAGGACAGCAGACAGCACCACCACACTGCAGAGACACACCACACAACATCTACACCAGTTGCACATCTCAAAAAATCAATCACACATTCACAGATTAACTCACACTCACCACACTCACTTACACCCTCACACACACATCAATCCCCACAACCACCCACCACCATGCAACCCAAGGAGAATTCAAAGTTCACTGATAGTGAGCTGGAAGTCATGATTGATGAAATCCTCAGAGTGGTGCCACAGTTGTTTGAAAACAAAGATGTGGGAGAGGATCATCGACAAGGTCAAGGCACAAGCACCTTGTTTGCGCACAAAGGATGATATTCAGAACAGGTACTATGATGTGCGCAGGAGGGTCAAGAAGCTCATCGACAGGGAGCACGCCTTGAGCAAGCAGACTGGCGGTGGCCCTCTTGCCAAACCACACCTGGGAGGAGAAGGTGCGGGCCATCCTACCACCGGAGAGCATCCATGGATTAACAGGAATACCAGAGCCTGGTGAGTACACAACCAATATACTCAATATTGTGCGGCAATACACATATATCACTGTCAAGGGGACAGTGAAACCAAGTACTGTTAGCAAAGCCATAGCAACAGAAAGGCAAGTATCCTGTGACGTGTATGCCAGTTACACAAACACAATAACTGCCATCTCATAATAGTATGGAACTATGTCATAACATGTACAAACCTAACAACAAATACTGCAAGGTATTGGCATAAATCACCTACAAACACTGTCAGCCATTTTGCCACCACTGTCACACTACCTCACAGGGAAGCTGGGTCAAAAGGAAGAAAGGTTGGGTCTGCTGGGAATGTGTTTGTAGCAGAAAGCACAATGGCAGTTGCAGTCACAGCCAACAGCTCCCCTCAAACCATGCACATCTCACAGGGAGATGAAAAACACTGACAAGATGGTTGAGGGAACACAAGGCCCTGGTGAGACTTGTGCTCAAACAAACAGGACGCCACAGCCTTACATCCTGAGTGTTAACTTCCACTCCCTACAATGGAAGCATGCTGCATGGTGGGATATCTGGCCTGGGAGGAGGAGGACACACCAGCTCTGACTACATCTACCAGCAGCCACTGTCACACACACCCCTCCCACCAACACCAAAATACACACCTGGGATCAGGCTCCACAAGAGAGTGAGTGAAAAGCCACTTCCAAGATCTCTGACAATGGGCTCTGCTGTGGGGAGCATAAGGCCCTGCTGGCAATTGTGCCCATACAAACAAGAGGACACCATTGTCAGTCATCTTGCCATTGCTGTCTCACTCACTCACAGGGAAGCAGAGTCAAAAAGAAGGTAGGTTGGGTATGCTGGGAAGGGGGGTGTAGCTAAAAGAATGATGGGAGTTGCAGTCACAGCCAACAATCTCCCCCCACATGGTCCATCAAGCCCACACTAAACCATGCTCACCTCACAAGGAATGCCAAAGTACTGACAAGATGGCTGACACTAGGCCCTGCTGTGGGGAGCACAAGGCCCTGCTGGGACCTGTGCTCAAACAAACGACAAAATGTCTGACAGCCTGAAAAGTAACTTGCACTTCCTGCAATGGAAGCATGCCTCATGGTGGGAAATCTGGCCTAGTGGGAAGGAGTACTGCCAGATCTGACTACATCGACCAGCATGTTCTTGCACACACACACCCCTTAACACAAACTCCACACAACTCACCTGGGATTATGCATTCCCTCAGACTCCATTAAAATATCTCACAAAGACTTACCACACTGTTCTGCTGTGTGAAGCACATGGGTTTGTTGGGACTAGTGTTCAAACAAACACCAGGACACCACTGTCTGCCATCTTGTCAATACAGGCACACCACCACACAGGGATAATGAATCACAGGAAGGAAGGTAGGTTATGCTGGGACAGGGGGGGTAGCCAAAAGCATGATGGGAGTTGCAGTCATAGCCAACAGTCCCCCACCCACATGGACCATCAAGCCCACACTGAACCATGCTCACCTCACAGGGAGTGTTAAAGTACTGACAAGATGGCTGACACCAGGCCCTGCTGTGGGGAGCACAAGGCCCTGCTGGGACTTGGGCACAAACAAACAACAGGACACTACAACAGGACACTACTGCCTGACATCCTGAACGTCGACTGTGACTCCCTGCAATGCAATCATGCCACATGGGGGATTACCTGCCCTCTGTGGGTGAAGGTGTGGACGGTGGCAGCGTCTACCCGAGCTGCTTGGCTACGGTGCAGGAAACGTGTGAAGTCAGCGAGATTTCTGCACAATATACTGTAAAGTGTTGATGAACTTGCTACTTTTTAACTGTTTTAATTGAACGAAAATCTTTTTAGGCTAAGTCATTGCATTTTTACTATTAGCTCCCCACTTACTTGTACTTGCTGCTAGGGAAGTCTGGGTTCAGCCTACAGCCTGCACGCCTCGGTCCGACTCGGTGATTAACACCGTTGAGCGGAGGGCGGACAGGCAGACCCAAGCACTTCCGCATCACCAGCGGTTAGCGCTCTAGCTCCTGAGTCGCAGGACTATAAAGGGTGCTCGTCACTCTAAGCGCGCAGCGGTTGCGCGCAGGGGTGTGCCTAAGAACTCGCCTAAGACAAGCCAAAGAGAAGCCCGTCCACGGCCGGACGAGGCTAGAGGCTAGACGCCATGGCCGTGATCGTGGCGCCAACTGCTGCCCATTTGAAACCACGGGTAAGGTATTCCCCAGCAGACCTACTGCGCATTGGTAAATCCGTGCTTCAGGGCTGTACCGGGGGGGTAGGGGAGGGCAGTCCCCTTGAGGGCCCTCACTCATGTCAGAAATGTCAATATAAAACCTCCATCAATGACCGGCAAAATGCTGTGCAGGATTTTCCATCCACAACCACTCTGCCTTCGGATTCCCGTAAGAGCCGGAATCTCCTCTGTAATATTAGATCCCTGTCTAAACACTACAGTGAGGTGTGGGATATGATTGCTTCGACTGAACCTGACCTTTGTTTCCTAACAGAAACATGGTTAAAACCACACTCTGTCCCAGCCATCACATTAGGGATCCCAGAGGGCTATAAAATTGCCAGACTTGATAGGCCTGTCAGGACAGGGGGAGGTATTGCTATTGTGCATAAAAATAACCTATCAGTCTCTATTTTGGAGGAAATGAGCACTACTGATTTAGAAATCCTTGTCTTCAAAGTCAGCAGCTCGACGAAAACCAGCTATAAAGGGGCATTGGTTTATCGCCCACCTGGGCCTTATACCTCCTCCAATCTCCTGCTATTGGAGATATTAGCCAGACATGTTGACACCGAGAAGGATTTCCTACTCTTAGGAGATTTTAATGTGCATTGCGACTTGAAAGATAATGCTGAGGCGCTATCTTTATTAAATGATATGTCCCTGTTGGGATTAACTTTGGTGAATGCGGGTCCTACACACGATGCAGGACACACTTTGGATCTTATATTTTCCAACAAACCTAAAACCCTGCAATGTGCTTCTGCCACTCAGGTCAATTGGACCGACCATTTTGTCCTGGAATTTTTTATCTCTCACGTAGACAAAGTTCCTCCCAAGGCACAAGTCCTTTCTACCAGGCGTCGGCCATGGCATAGGATTACTGCGGAGAACTTTGAGGAGCAGTTTGCTGATCCCCCTTTCGGCCCTGGAGCTAATGTAGATGAGGCATTGGACCGCTACAATCAGGCCATATCGCAGGCAATAAATAGGATTGCCCCTATGAAAACATATAAACCTCGCCTAGCACGCAAACAGGAGGTATGGTTTACAGAACAACTGAGATCCCTCAAACAACAGGCCAGGAGATTAGAAAAAGTGTGGAGATCGACCCACGAGGACACTGACAAGAATAATTTTTGGATAGCTCTGTCGAAATATCACAAAGAAATTCGTCATGCGCGGAAATCCCATATACAGGTTCTTCTTACAGCTGCAGGGAATTCCCCAAGGATTTTATACCAAACCTTACACTCATTTGTCAAGCCTGCAGCATGTGAAACTCAGGAGCAGGCCTCACAACAATTGTGTAACGAGGTGGCCCAATTTTTCACAAACAAAATAAATAAGATCCATGACGACATTACAAACTCAAATCTATCGAATAGCGGAGATACATCAGCTGTTCTGGGAAAGGAACCAGAGAGGGGAAATATGTCTTTATCTTCCTTCTCTCCTATCTCCCTGATAGATACTGAGGGCTATCTTGGCCAGATAAAAAGCGGCAGTCCCTCAGACATAATCCCTGCTAGAATTATCTTGAAAGTAGGGAAAAGTCTGAGTCCGCAAATTCAAAAGCTTATCAATCTCTCCCTAACTGAGGGCCAAGTCCCTGGGGAATGGAAGAAAGCGCTGGTGAGGCCCATTAGGAAAAACTCTTCCATCCCCTGGACTGACTTATCTAATTTAAGGCCCATCTCACTACACCCTTTTTTGGGGAAGGTGATAGAGAAACATGTGAATAAACAGATCTCTCATTACATTGAACAATTTGGTCTGCTAGATGGTTCGCAGTTTGGCTTTAGACCTAAACACAGCACTGAATCTGCCCTGCTATCTGTGACTGATGACCTTCACATGTACCAGGACCGGGGATACTCGGTGATCCTGGTACTGTTGGATTTATCGGCAGCGTTCGATACTATATCTCACAAAATCTTAATCGAACGTCTGGCCGCTACTGGGATTGAGAGCTTAGCGTTAACCTGGTTAAAGAGTTTTCTATCTGACCGCACCCAAACTGTCAGCATGGGCCCATTTAGGTCAAAGGAAACTTATATTACCAAGGGGGTGCCACAGGGCTCCTGTCTAAGCCCCACTCTTTTTAACATCTATGTGGCACCCCTGGCCAGCATATTGAGAAACTTCGGGTTTGTCCCCGTCTCATATGCTGATGATACGCAGCTCATTTTCCCATTTAAACATCTTACCAACGAAGTGAGGACAGCCTTCTCAGGTGGCATGAAAGCTGTTGCGAGTTGGATGAGGTCCAACTACCTTCAATGCAACGTGAATAAAACAGAAGTAATGCTATTTGGGGAGGCTAAAAATCTGTGGACTCCTGAATGGTGGCCAAGTGAACTCGGTAAGGCACCTGAACCCAAGCTGGTTGTAAAGAACCTAGGGGTTCGTCTTGACCGGGAGCTCACTCTTAAACAACATGGTAATTGGGTGATCAAACAATGTCTGCATGCCATTGGATTACTACGCAAAGTGTTCCCACTATTGCCTGATCACACTAAGAAAACCTTGGTACAGGCTTTAGTGCTGAGTCGCCTGGATTACTGCAATGGGCTCCTTTTGTCAGCTACCCAAGGAGTCTTAGAGAAACTCCAGGTGATTCAGAACACTGCGGCAAGACTTGTGTTGAATGCCCCTCCTAGAACACGCTCTCAACCACTTCTCGACAGTCTGCACTGGCTCCCTATCCATAAGAGGGTTACTTTTAAAACATGCTGCCTTATTCACAGAACTCTACATGGATCCGGACCCTCCTATTGGAGAGACAAATTCATTCCCTACAACCCCACTCGAACTCTCAGGTCCAGTAACCAACTCTTACTCAAAGTACCCACCATTAAGAGGAGCAGACAGGGCGGGAAAGCCCTATCAGTGGTAGGTCCAACATTATGGAACAATTTACCGTTGGAGCTCAGGCAATGCTCAGAATTCCTGATCTTTAGGAAAAAGCTGAAAACGTTTTTGTTCTAGTAATCATCTAATCATCCATTCACTATCTATCATTTTGAGGGTATATGACTAAGTTGAGCTGAACTGTACCTTGCGTTTCCTGTAGCGGTAAAGATCTTTTCCTTCCATGCGCAGAGATACTCTCGAAGAGTCGATTCTAGCGCAATATAAATCCATAAATAAATAAATAAATAAAGGAGGTCCTGCAATGACTGCAAATGCTATCAAGGCCGGCTCAAAACACACTTTCTCAGCCAGTACAATTAGCACCCTTGGGACCAGTCACTCCAAAAGTAAATGCCTTGGCAAGATGGGTGACACATGGTCCTGATGTATGAATTGGATGCAAGTCTCACCTACACAATGGCCAAATCAAATTTACACTCATAGCCATTGGAACTGTAGGTATCCTCTCACTGTCTGGGGATGCAGTGTCCCTGGGGTGTCCCCTGGCCTGGCTGTGAAGGTGTATCTCGCAGATGACAATTGGGGAGATGCAGACATAGTACATAGCCCCAAGCACACAAAGGTGGCGATTACGATCCTGTAAAAAATTTCCCCGTACGACTCGTATCCGGTCTTTTTACCGTACGAATCGTACAAGTGCCGTACAAACTGCCAAGTACGATTTGCATGGGAAAAAGTCCATACGAATCGCATTGGGAATAATTCCCCACACGTCCTCGGGTCGGAAAATGTGCCCGACACGTCCCCGGACGAATTACTGTACAAATGTGAAAAGTGAAGTACGACCGCGGAAGTACGATCCATCCCGTGCGTCCGATGTTACAACCAGATGGAAAAAGCACCGTCCGCACCGAACTCCCATAGCAACCATGGAGACATGTGCCCGCATACGCGCCCAACACTCCCCCCAGCCCCCGTATGTACGTGCCCAACCACCCCCCCAGCCCTCCTATGTACGAGTCGAACCCCCACCCGTGTATGTACACCCATGTACGTACGAGTCGAACCCCCACCCGTGTATGTACACCCGTGTATGTACACCCGTGTATGTACGAGACGTACCCCCACCCGTGTATGTATGGAGCGTACCCCCACCCCAACCGTGTATGTACGGACCGTACCCCCACCCGCGTATGCATGGAGCGTACCCCAACCCCAACAGTGTACGTACGGACCGTAACACCACCCCCGTATGTATGGAGCGTACCCTCCACCCCAACAGTGTACGTACGGACCCTACCCCCACCCGCATATGCATGGAGCGTACCCCCACCCCAACAGTGTACGTATGGACCGTAACACCACCCCCGTATGCATGGAGCGTACCCCCATCCCAACAGTGTACGTACGGACCATAACACCACCCCCATATGCATGGAGCGTACCCCCCACCCCAACCGTGTATGTACGGCCCGTACCCTCACCCGCGTATGTATGGAGCGTACCCCCAACCGTGTATGTACGGACCGTACCCCCACCCCCGTATGTATGGAGCGTACCCCCAACCCAACCATGTATGTACGGACCGTACCCCCACCCCCGTATGTATGGAGCGTACCCCGACCCCAACAGTCTAAGTACGGAGCGCACCCCAGGCCCCAACACCAGCACCTTCACCCAACATCGCGCATGTACAAGTCGTACCAAGCCAGAGACAATGACAGCACTGTACAACAAAATGGCCGATGTACACACCGTACACACGCTAAAAACACACGTACACAACCAGGACAAAGCAAAACAACACAAGAAGACTCTATTCGAATCGCACAAAGCCACAAAACATGTCCAACAAGCACAAATACAACACATTCACTGACCTGCAACTGCCAAACTCCCAAACAGAGGCCCAAAACACAACCACTCCTTATAACACACCCACCCAAAGTTCAAACACAGCCACACCCACCAATGGACCAATAAAAAGGGCCCACAGACACAAACCATGAGCCTTTGCAACAGACTCACTGCTGCCAGACCCCACAGACAACCCACAGCACCATACTTGAACCTTTACTACACCTTACACTTGCACACCTTCACACAACCACCTTCACAAACACCCCCTCATCACATTCACACACACACCTGCACAACCACACCCACATACCCACAACCATCCACACCCACACCCCCCACAATCATCCACACCCCTCACCATGCCCACTAACAAGAATCCAAAGTTCACTAGCCAAGAGTTGGAGGTCCTTGTCGACGAAATCCTCAGAGTCGAGCCACACCTCTTTGGAACATTGGTCAGACAGACCAGCATTTCCAAAAAAACAGCCATGTGGCAGACGATTGTCGATGCTGTGAATGCTGTTTACTAATGCTGTTTCGTCCACCAGAAGGACCAGGCATGAATGCCAAGCCAGGTGGTACGATCTGCGGAGGAGGGTCCGAGCCAAAATGACCGACGACCACAACCAGGCCAACATCACTGGAGGAGGGCCGCCCCGCAGACGCGTACAAAACCATCCCTGGGAGGAGAGGGTGATGGCCATACTGCCGGTGGTGGCAGTGGAGTGAGTAGAAGGACTCCGAGAGCCTGGTGAGTACACAAACAACTCACCTCACATGGGGGGAACGTCATTCACAACCAAACTCACAATCATGCACGAAACCACCCCAAGCTATCGCATGACTCAACCACACTCCATAAACACGCACATGCCACTAGCGCCACCATGCCCCATGCACCCCGCTGGACAATCCCAAGTCACAGGCCACAGAAAACACCAACACAAGACACGGTAACCCGGATGGCGAGAGTGTGGGCCTCAAAAATCACATAGTGCAACTCAGAAGCAGACAACAATGCACTCTGCCCATATGGCCTAGGTCACAGCCAGACAAACAGTGTGTCCCCACACAGGAAAGACTTGCCAGCAAATGGCGGACGCCTTGCATTAAGACATGGGGGTGAAGGCACTTTTTGCACATGACAGCAGCTAATGAACAGCCAACACTGTGAATGAGTGGCAGCACACACCACCACAGCAGCAGCGCAGACACAGACACTACACCCAATGGGTGCCTGGAGATCAGAAACAAACTTACATGAACAAGCCAAGGGCCATTCCAAGACCTGCAAAAAGTGTGTGCCTAGGAAGCTGGCCTGAGGTGACAGAGGGTGACACACAGAGGGAGGGAGAGGGGGAGAGAGAGGGAGGGAGACACAGGGAGGGAGACACAGGGAGACAGACAGAGGGAGGAGGCTGACACAGGGAGGGAGGGAGAGGGGGACGGAGAGGGAGTGAGAAAGGGAGACACAGGGAGACCAATTCAGCCTTGGGTGGTGTGGGAATGTCTGCTCGTCAGCAGGTGGACTGCGTGCATGTAGACAAGGGTGGCCAGTGCCTGAATCCCCCTCTCTTCTCCATGGCAAAACACTGGGCCATGTCTCAACCTGTGCACGAGCACAACGCCAGCTACCTGCATCATATAAGTGTGTAGAACAACTCCATGTGCCCACGTACAGTGCAACACGGAAGGCGCCAATGCATGGCTCGCCACACATGCTCACTCCACTGCTGACTGCAGTCACAATTGACGCAGCAAGTAAGACTGTGTCACACATAGGTAAAGTCTCAAAAGCTGTGGCCAAGGGACATACCCATGCACAAGTGCACTGTGAGTGGAATGCAAGACATATCCAAATACCCAGAGGAAATGTGCCAACTTTGAAATGAATGAAACATGGATGTAGCATGGAACAAAAATAACATTGTGTCTCTCACACACAGGTCAACATCGTGGATCACCCCCCAACACTGGGGGGGAAGACTCACAGGACCCGGCTCTGCGGGATGACGATCCCACCGGCAGCGACGACTCTCACCACTCTGTGGACGACCCCGACCAACCTGGCCCCTCTGGTGTCCAACCACCTGCAGCACCTGCGTCAGGTACAACTGGGCCAACCACCACCCCCACTCCTGCCACATCCCAGGAGACAACCAGGATCCCTGCCCCACCAACACAACGCAGCCAGGCTGACCAGGAGGGACACGGTGTACCGGGCACCCAGGAGGAGGCGGGTGACAACGCTAATGCCACCCCTCAGGGGTCCCGGAGACCCGATGTGCCCACAAGGGCAAGCCAGGTGCAAGTGGGCAGGGGTGGTGGGAGTGGAGGACGGCGGAGGCGTGAGCCTGACCAGTTGGCTGCGGAACCGGTATATTCCCATGTGAGAAACATCCTGGACACATACCGGCAGGACACCACCGGCATGAGCTAGGTTGTGTCCACCCTCAACGAGATGAAGGGGACCCTCGAGGAGATCAAGACCCAGCAGGCCCAGCAACATGCGGAGCAACATGCCTGTCTACTGCGACACCAAGGGCGGATGGAGGACAGACAGGCTGAGCTCGTGACGGTGTTCACGGGAATTCACCATGCACTCCGTCGGATAGCCGACAACATGGGCAACCCTCCCTGTGCCACCAGGCCAAGAACATCACCACCCACAGGGAGGGATCAGGAGGAGGAGGAGACATCCGACGGAGCATCCCAAACATCGTCACGGCCTGCTTCTGAGGGTTCCTGCAGGAGGGCGGTTCGTCCACGGAAAAGACTGTGAGGGTCGGCGCAACAGCACCATCTCCCAGGACACCTGGCCTGGCACCTGCCCACTGGACCAACAGCAGCACATCAGCAAAAGACATTCTCTGCCACATAGACTTGCTGGTCACTGTCTGACCAATGTTGACAAAGACTGTGGCATGGACTCTGATGATTTCCAATGGCAAGGACACCAACTCCCCCAGTGAACTTTGGATTCCACACACCGGAAAGCCCCTCTTGTCATACCCCCCCCCAACACGTACCCCAACACAAATAAAAAGTTACACGATCAAGAGATGATGCCTACATTTTGCATTATTACCGTACATGTGTCTTGTAAAGTCTAACCATGCCTGAGTTCTCATATGACTTCAACCATCCATACCCTGGGGCCTGAGTCTGGCACAGGACACACATGGGTCACAATGTATTAGGCAAGACAGACATGGAGCACCATCCACACCCGTGATGGGCCCAACCAGCTGAGGGGGTGGCCGCACAACCGTGCCGACAGACATATTGAATACAGCAACAGTCATGCGCAGAGGTCAGGGATCATGTGGAGTGTCCTGGGGGGCACCCAGGTATGTGTAGACAGGTGGCAGAACCATGTCCTGCAAGCTTGAGTCAGGTGGATGCAGAGAATGGTGGCCTGGCCAACGTTGGATGCATGGGGATGGCACATGTCACAATACCCAGACAGTCATGGACATCATGCACAATACAGAGTCTAATCCCACACAAACAGTTTGCATCTTGCTACTCTACACATAGACACATAGCCACTATCACGGAAAACCATGCCAGACATGCCGTATGCACCGTGACAACACACCAGCATTGACTGAGAAGAGGCACCTTGGAGGCATAGGGACACCTTTATTAGTCATGTATTCCGGAATGCAGAGGCAACTCGGAGTACACATAAACAGGTCATGTGGAGTAACATGTTGGTCCAACACTGGAACACCCCTTCTGCAGCACAAATGCGTGATAGCCATGGAACTGGCACACAAGTGTCGGGTAACAGCTAAACACCCCCTGCTGCTCACGGAGAGGCTGCCATACACCATTGATCCTCTGATGTGGAAGTCCCACACCATGTCAAGCCAATGTAAACCGTATGTGTCCGAGGGCAGTGTTACACACATTGATGCCATCATCACAATCCACTATCCCATCACAGATGACTGTCAACAAGTCTGACCATCTATTCAGGTGTATCCAGCTACATGTAATGTGTCCCATGGTGATGCGACATGTCTGCAGAGGAACCAAACACCGACAGGGGCAGTGTGCACACATCGTAAACAACTGCCACACCCAATACACCCCTGATGCATCCCTTACCCTAAGGAGACTTCCAAACTTGTCCGTGCGTGTAATGCGGAGTCAGCACATGATGACGTGTCCATGAGGAATAGCAGTGCCACACCAATGCAACCAGCAGACGGCATGCGCAAGTACCTGGGGATGAGAGACACACAAGAAGTCAGCCACAAAAAGCACAGCCACTTGCATGTGCATGTACTCGACACATGTAAGGATGACAACATGCTAGGTCACAATTATGACTGTGGAAATACACTCATCACTGGCACCATCACTCAAGTGACACATCCACACACACCTCTGACTCACGTGGCATACATGCAGATGGACACACACATCGCAACACATGCCACACAGGGACCAATGCGTGCACACTCAGACACTGGTACTCACCACTAAGCAAAGAAGTTGCGTATGAGCCGACTCCGGATGTCCTCTTGCAGAACCACATCCTCCACATCACTAGCCCCATTGCCAAGCCCTTCGTCCTCCACGGGTGGATGGTCCTGATCATCTTGATCCAGGATGAGTGGCACAGCTTTCTCAACTGCCATGTTGTGCAGCATGCAGCAGACCATGAAGATTTTGCAGACCTTCGCCGGGGCATATGGGAGGGCGCCACCGGTCTTGTGTAGGCACCTGAATCGGCTCTTCAGGAGGCCAAATGTCCTCTCTATCACTCGCCTTGTCCGGCCATGGGCGGTGTTGTAGCGGAGCTGGGCCGGCGTGCTGGGGTTGCGGAGAGGTGTGATCAGCCATGGTATGTTGGGATAGCCAGCGTCCCCTACATGGAAACCACATGGACATAAGTAGGACAGGAGAAGCGGTCGTGCTGGAAGTCTACGCAAAAAACAGAACAGACAGAGTGTACCCACCAACAACACATGCTCGTTCGTTGCGCAGCTGCGTCATCATTTCAGGCACCCTGCTACGCCTCATGATGTAGGCATCGTGTGCTGATCCTGGAAAACGAGCACAGACATGTGAAATCACCATGTTGGACAGACACACCACAAGGGCATTGATGGAGTGGTAGTGTTTGCGATTCCTGTACGCTACCTCCTGTGCCTGTGGTGGTACCAAAGCCACATGTGTCCCATCTATGGACCCAATGACATGGGGCATCCCTCCCAGGGCATAGAATCCACGCTTGACCCCAGTCAACTGTTCAGGAGTTGGGAAATGGATGAACTCATCCAGGTGAAGCAACATGGCCTCTAAGAAATCATGCAGCACACGGCTGAACATGCTCTGGGACATGCCACCAACATGAGCTATGGTATATTGAAAGTTACCCGTGGCAAGAAAATGTAGGGCTGCCATTACCTTCAGCTTTGGTGTCAGTGCCGTAGGATACCTGTGCAGTGGTTGCAGTTGTGGTGCCAGCCTTGCCGTCAACTCCTCAATCAACGGTTGGGGGAAGCGGTAGCAGCGTATACAGTCATCCTCACGTATGTCAGCCAAGTCCGGAATTGGTTGGGGAAGAGGCGGCGCTCTGCAGTAATTTGGAAATGACAAGGAAGAGTGAGTGCACCACAACAACAATTTATATGTACAGAGCACATGGTAATCTGTCAATACACATATGCTACATAGGGAGTCAGGTATGTGCTACATGCCCTGGACACGTATGGCTGCCAGGTGACACTCCTACCAAGACCCAGCTACACACAGAGATTGTGAACGTCCACATCCCATGGCATGGGACTAGCTGTGTCCCAGTGTAAGTGAACAGCCAGACGCAACACAGGAGTGACATACATTAACACATCAGCAGGAGTAGGATGTCGATTGCAGAGACAGGTAGCGGAACACTAGAGCCACAGGTCACATGACATTACACTAGGACAGCCCACACACCTTGCCATTAAGGTGTACATGTCATGACTCACCACACATACATTGAGAGGATTCAGACAGGTCCTTGTTACGCTACTTTGTGTCCCATGCATACATACACACCTTACATCCGATACCACATGTGGCCTGGTGTGCGTAACAGTGTGCCATGGCCATCTACACACAGACACATGTTGGTTGCTGCAACAGCAGATGCTTTTGAGGGAACCCCAACATCAAGCTAATGTGAACACACCACACATACATGACATAGACACATCATGCACCGTGGGTAGTCACATGTCTGGTGTGGTAACCCCTGTAGCGGGCATCAGGGGACACTTGCGTGTGTTGTTGACTGTGCCATGCCAGTGACGCTCATCCCAAGTATGCAGTACGACATGCACACATGTCAAAGGAGTTAAGGGCATGTCTGGCACATATTGCACCGTCACACATAACATCTGTACACATCTCATCATACATCTATTGCCTTCACAACTCAGGAGTAATGTGCCACATCACAGCCTTTCACACCTGTGCCCCACACATGTAGTACTGCCCAGACAATGCCTTGATGTCCATCCATGGACAAGTATGTCAGCTCTATTCCTTCCTGTGTGCTGCCTGTCACCACTGTGATGTGTGAAAGGCACCGTACATTCGCTCTGAGGGCCTGTGTACGTTCCCTATCACTATGGGAGTGCTGCCGTAGGCCTACCCATAGTGATAGTGAGCGTACAGGCGTGTGTACGGTCCGTATCACTATGGGTACGCATACGCGAGCACACCCATAGTGATAGTGAGCGTACAGGCGTGTGTACGGTCCGTATCACTATGGGTACGCATACGCGAGCACACCCATAGTGATAGTGAGCGTACAGGCGTGTACGGTCCGTATCACTATGGGTATGCATACGCGAGCACACCCATAGTGATAGTGAGCGTACAGGCGTGTGTACGGTCCGTATCACTATGGGTACACATACGCGAGCACACCAATAGTGATAGTGAGCGGCGTACGCTCACTATCACTATGGGTGTGCTCGCGTATGCGTACCCATAGTGATACGGACCGTACACACGCCTGTACGCTCACTATCACTATGGGTGTGCTCGCGTATGCATACCCATAGTGATACGGACCGTACACACGCCTGTACGGGCCGTTGCTATGCATTTGGGGTGCCCTAGGGCCCCGGAACGCACCATACCTGTGTGAGAATCTCCAAATTACATAGGGGACACATGAGGGACAAGTATAAAGGCCTACATGCATGCTGGTTGTCATGCAGACCAAGTTTAAAGTATGAATTTTGTTCTGCAGGTGCACAGCAAAAGTCGGTTTGAATGTATCTACTTCGTTGCAAAGTGGTTGTGGAGTTGACATCATGCTCAAGAAAAAACACAATAAAAACCCACTGACTGTGCTAGGTTTAAAGGGATTGGAGGAAACATAGGATGCAAATGTGAGTGACCAATCACTCTGTACTCCTGTGCATGAAACAGGCCAGCAAGGCAGATATAAGGCAGCCAGGTCCCATGAGAGAGCACTTGCCTGCACATCTTTGGATTCTACGACCCAGCTGCTGCTCGTGATTCCCTGGAACCATGTCAAGGTCTGTGGAGAGGTCCCAGCCTTTCACCCTGGAGGAGAACCTGGCATTGCTGGATGTGATCCTCCCACAGTACCCCCTGCTGTATGGGTGACCAGGGTATCAGGTGAGTGCAGAGTCCACTAGCACAGACTGTGTCCCTTTTTTGTGACTGTGACTTCTGGCATTGTGTCCAGGTGTGACACACATGCAATGTACTGTAGGGGGCATGTGACTGCTTTGAGGTGCTGCACATAATCCTGGTGTAGCTTGTGATGCACAGTGTGAGCCTGGATCATTGATTGTGTCGTTGCCCTCATTCCACCTGTGTAATTTCAATGGCACGTACTGCTTTTGCCCTTCCCCAGAGGATAATGTCCCTATGACAAAGGTGCAATGCGTTGGATGTATACTATGCCTTGTTGTAACCAGCAAAATTGTTCTAATATGTGTCTCTGTGACATGTGCCAGGTGTATTGATGTAGTGTCACTTGTTCATCCTCACAGGTAGGCGCCTCTGCCAAGAAGCAGATCTGGATGAACGCCGTCAGTGCCGTGAGGAGGACGGAGGGTCGCAAGCGGCGCCTGGCCCAGGTGAGAAAACGCTGGCAGGATATCCGGTGCTGGACGCGGAGGATCGCACGGGTCCTGCTGGGGGACTCACCTGAGACCCATAAGAACCGTGGGCACCACCGTCTGACCCACATCCACAAGCGTGAGCTGGCGGTGGTCTTTCCAGACTTGGAAAGGCACTTACAGGAGAAGCAGCAGCAGGAAGGGGGTAGGTACATGTGTGTTTGTTGTGTGTCACCAGCATTTGTAAGTGCGCAGTTGCATGGATACACTGCCAGGGTTTAAAGGTGCTGTGCAGATCCTGTTACCCACAGTATAGCGGTGCTCTCCTGCCTCCCTTCCCCTCCTTGCAATGTGTTCCCTGGTCTGTGTGTAGTCACTCCTTCACAAGGTTATCTAGGCTGGCAGTTTATCCACGTGAACAATGCCTGTAGCATCATGTGTGTGGGGGTGGTGTGTAACAGGTTTTGGGACCTTGCCTGTGCCCTGTCCAGTTCAGTACTTGTGGGTTCCATGTCAGTTGGCACTGATGCTGAGTCCAGACATGGGAGTTAGTCTCTCAAGTGTCATGCCTTACAGCACGCATGTCCTATGTTGTGGCCTGTTACATGATGTGCATGAGTGTGCGATATGCATAGTGCAGGGATGGTGGCGTGTGTAGCAGTCATTCCCATTCAGGACCATGGAGTTGTGTGGCCACTACTGTCCCCTGGGGCATATTATCCTAGGTGTCCTGTGTGTCATCACAAAATGTGGACACTCTCAGTGTCTACAGCATAGGTTGTGCTCTGTGCCATTGTCCCCTGGCACCATGTATATTGACGTCAAATGTAGTACATGTGTCCACTGTACAGCCTGACCTGATTTTCCTTGTTCATACTCACGGTGGCCAGTGCCTGTGTGTCTTGTTACAATCATCTGATGATGCCCATTTGTACCTGATTATTTGGACAGGCGCACCTTGGGTATTTTGTGTCCAATCTTGCATTTTTCCAGCCCATGTGTATTTCGCCCAGACTAAGAGATGTAAGTGTTTCCTGTGTCTCAACAAATTGTCTCATGTAGGGGGTGGTTGGTGCGGGCAAGGCCTACATGTCAAACCTGAAATCTCCTTGCTAGGTCTGGCCAGTGTGTGATGTTTGTCTGGACATACACTCAAGGTGCAGTGAGCCAGTCATGGTGGGCATGTTTTCAGTATTACCTAGGCAGCATGTGCCTAAAGTTCATGGATATGGTCCCTGCTCATCCCTATTTTCGGCAACGCTGTGTGGTGCAGATGCAGTGCTGGATTGTCCCCAGAGCCTGGCTCCTCTGTCAAAATCCATTTCATGTCATTTGCAAATGTGTCATGCTCTCCATAGTTTTTCAGTGGCATGGTGGGTCAACCAACTGTGTGTTGCAGGGCCTACATATGTACCTTGTTTTGTAGATATTACTCATCTTCCTTTTCAGGCTATGCACTGTAACCTATGTAGATTGGACTCATGTGACATATGTATACAGGTGTATGATTAATTCCTGTTTCTTCACCTTGCCCACAGCATCGTCGGGGGACACGGATGGAGAAATCAGCACAGACCGAGCGGAGGGACCGAGCACCAGTGCCAGTGGTGACATCTTGGCTGACACATCGAGTGGAACTGAGGCGGAGGAGAGTGAGGCGGAGGACCTGTCAACTGCCACCACAGAATATGAAGCTGACGGGTCCGAGGCTGAGCTCTCCGAGTGGGCGGAGGCTGCACCACCAGCTGACAGCGGCACAACATCTCTCCCCGCCCCCTCCATTGCCATCAGCCGCCTCCCACTTGCTCGTGTCCCTTCCCAGCGTGCCCGGTCACCACATGTCTCCTTCCTGCCAGGCACCGCAACCCCTGCCCCTGTCTCCACTGCTGCCGCCAATGCCAAGTCTGTGGACATCCAGCGGCAGTTGCAGGTTGGTCAGGCTGCGATCCTTAATGTCCTCCATGGCCACAGCCAAGTGCTGACCAACATGGAGGCATACTTGGAGGGCATTTTCTCATCGCAGGCTGACCAACGCAACTTGCTGAGGTCCATTGACTCGACACTGACTGCAGCAGTGGGTCTCCTGCAGCGCTTCGTCCAACCCCCTACCCCTGACCCATCCACACTTCCCACTCCCATGCCTGTCCCACGTACACCCAGACGTCAGCATGCACCCACCACAACAGACACAGGCACCACACCAGCAGGGAAGGTCAAATGCACACCTCCTGGCACGCACACTCAGGGTGAAGTAGGCACACCCACTGGGTCGGGGGGCAAACGTACGACACGCAGCCAGAGTGGGAGTCCGCATTCCACAAAATCCACTCCCTCCAAATCCCCTCCCCTCAGCTCTCCTGGCCAAAAGTCGGATACAGGGTCAGTCCTGCCCAGTCTGTCCATCAGCCCCAGTGTGGCACCACCCCGCAAGCGGTGGAGGCAGGACACCGGCAGGGGAGTTGAGTCCCCCCCCTGTCCACACCCTCCCCCAGTGGCGCTGCGACCCATCCCTCCGACCCCCCCCTCCTTGGGGCCTGTGGTTCCTTCGGGTGCAGGGGAGTCGCTGGAGGACCTTGCTAAGGTGTGCAGCGCCATCCTGACCTCCGCCTTTGGCGCTGCCCCACCCCATGTGGTGGAGTCCTCCGTCCCTGCACCCACGACGCCTACCCTTCGCCCTCATGTCCCTGCGGTGCCTGGTCCTTCACCCCCACATGATGCCCCCCCTGTGGAAGACAAAGGAGCCTGACTGTGCAGGCAAGCTATGGGACACGCGTCCCACTGTGTCCCCCACCTGGATTTGAACTTTGGATTGCCCTATGGGCATTGTACATTTTGAACTTTCAAGGGACAAACAGATGTTTGGATGCTGAATAAAGCAATTTCTTTTTCCTTAGTACACTACTGTCTATCTGGTATTGCTGTTGGTGGACCTGCTCCATCATTTTGGGTGGTGATAATGTGTTGGGTGCGTGGGAATTGTCGTCTTGTGCTGGTCATAGGGTGGACCCTGGTATCTGTGTGCCATCACAAGCTGTTGGCTACATACCTTTGTTCATGAAAGCAGTTACTGCATGGTGACATCGTCCCAAGGTGTGTTCCTTCCTCTGTGTAACCTGACATCTTCCCTGCAGGGTCATTCCAATATGTGGTGCTGAGCTGTGTCCACATTGGCTGGGTGTGTGACGGACTCGTTAGACTTTGGCCATGCATGCTGAGCGATGTCTCCACCTGCATCATTCGTGGCGTCCTTGGTGGTCACTGTACTTGTGTATGTAGACTGTTGACATGACTTCATGTGGACATGTTTTCTTTTCGGCGCTATGCATGTGTATACTCCCAGCCTCGCACACATGTGGTACATGTACTGCAGGATCTTTGTGCACCTGACTGACATTTGTGGGCATTGGATCTGTGGGCACTCCACCCTTTTCTTTGCAGGGGCACTGCTGTGAGTGTTAGGCACCCACCCCTCCTGTGTGTGGGCACTGCTGTGAGTGTTAGGCACCCACCCCTCCTGTGTCTGCGCACTGCTTGGAGGACTCTGCACACACCCCTCTTATGTCCGGGCACTGCTGGGAGGAGTCTGCACCCACCCCGCCTGTGTCTGGGCACTGCTGGGAGGACTCTGCACACACCCCTCTTATGTCCGGGCACTGCTGGGAGGACTCTGCACCCACCCCTCCTGTGTCTGGGCACTGCTGGGAGGACTCTGCACCCACCCCTCCTGTGTCTGGGCACTGCTGGGAGGACTCTGCATCCACCCCTCCTGTGTTTGGGCACTGCTGGGAGGACTCTGCACACACCCCTCTTATGTCTGGGCACTGCTGGGAGGACTCTGCACCCACCCCTCCTGTGTCTGGGCACTGCTGGGAGGACTCTGCACACACCCCTCTTATGTCTGGCCACTGCTGGGAGTGTTAGGCACCCACCCCTCCTGTGTCTGGGCACTGCTGTGAGTGTTAGGCACCCACCCCTCCTGTGTGTGGGCACTGCTGGGAGGACTCTGCACACACCCCTCCTGTGTCTGGGCACTGCTGGGAGGACTCTGCACACACCCCTCTTATGTCCGGGCACTGCTGGGAGGACTCTGCACCCACCCCTCCTGTGTCTGGGCACTGCTGGGAGGACTCTGCACCCACCCCTTCTGTGTCTGGGCACTGCTGGGAGGACTCTGCACCCACCCCTCTTATGTCTGGGCACTGCTGGGAGGACTCTGCACCCACCCCTCCTGTGTCTGGGCACTGCTGGGAGGACTCTGCACACACCCCTCTTATATCTGGGCACTGCTGGGAGGACTCTGCACCCACCCCTCCTGTGTCTGGGCACTGCTGGGAGGACTCTGCACACACCCCTCTTATGTCTGGGCACTGCTGGGAGTGTTAGGCACCCACCCCTCCTGTGTCTGGGCACTGCTGTGAGTGTTAGGCACCCACCCCTCCTGTGTGTGGGCACTGCTGGGAGGACTCTGTACACACCCCTCCTGTGTCTGGGCACTGCTGGGAGGACTCTGCACACACCCCTCTTATGTCCGGGCACTGCTGGGAGGACTCTGCACCCAACCCTCCTATATCAGGATATGTACGCTTAGAACATACACGGGTGTGGGTTCGCTCCATGCATACGCGGGTGGTGTTACGGTCCGTACGTACACTGTTGGGGTGGGGGTACGCTCCATGCATACGCGGGTGGTGTTACGGTCCGTACGTACACTGTTGGGGTGGGGGTACGCTCCATGCATACGCGGGTGGTGTTACGGTCCGTACGTACACTGTTGGGGTGGGGGGTATGCTCCATACATACGGGGGTGGGGGTAGGGTCCGTACGTACACTGTTGGGGTGGGGGGTATGCTCCATACATACGGGGGTGGGGGTACGGTCCGTACGTACACTGTTGGGGTGGGGGGTACGCTCCATGCATACGGGGGTGGTGTTACGGTCCGTACGTACACTGTTGGGGTGGGGGTACGCTCCATGCATACACGGGTGGGGGTACGGTCCGTACGTACACTGTTGGGGTGGGGGTACGCTCCATACATACGGGGGTGGTGTTACGGTCTGTACGTACACTGTTGGGGTGGGGGGTACGCTCCATACATACGGGGGTGGGGGTACGGTCCGTACGTACACTATTGGGGTGGGGGGTACGCTCCATACATACGGGGGTGGGGGTACGGTCCGTACGTACACTGTTGGGGTGGGGGGTACGCTCCATGCATATGGGGGTGGTGTTACGGTCCGTACGTACACTGTTGGGGTGGGGGTACGCTCCATGCATACGCGGGTGGGGGTACGGTCCGTACATATCCGTACCCACGCTGTGGAATGCTTGTGTGGGCCGTACCCAGGCCTTTGCCACGTGGGTACGAGCCGTCCCGCCATTGTTGGGGTGACGTAGGTGTGGGCGTGGTACGACTCGTACCCACGCTCTTAAGGCGTGGGTACAGGACGTACCTGTATTGTTGTGTTACCGGTTCGCGTCGTCAACCACTTCCGTTGTGGCGAACGCTGGCTTTGCTGGACACGCCCCCACCCCCTCGTAGTGACCAGGGCCTGGGGGTCAGGTACGTCCAGGGCATGTGTGCTGTGTGACTTGGGTGGGGGTTTTGTGGCCTGCCCCTGCTCCTGCCCCCCCCTTTCCCCCTTCCCTTTGTTGTTCTGACCTTCTGCGGTGTCTGCGTCGGAACCTGTAGAGGAGGTCGACTGCTATGAGGGCCGGGATGACACGTAGGTTCGGGTCCATGTCTGTCCGTCGCGTGCAGATACTCCTTGTTCGTGTCGTCCTGATTTCCCGGCAGTTTTTGGCTGCCGGAAAATATTCTCCGTGCGGGATGACGTCGGTGCGAATCGTACTTCCTGGTTCGTGAAAGGCAGGCTGCGTGCGTCCCGACGTCACGTCGGCGCTTTCCCGGATCACATTTGGATGTATATTTTCCTCGGTCGGTGTTTTGTACGAATCGTACGGAAATAGTATTTCCGTGCGAATCGTACTTCCATATTTGTATATTGTTCCGACCGGGTACGCGTCGGACGGAGAATATGCTCCGTCCGACGGTTCGTATCCGGTTTTTACAGGATCGTAATCGGCACCATAATGTCACCTATACATAATTGACAGGGGACACCTGACAGTGAATAGAATGGACACACCCATATAGCTGACACTGTAGCATGGTGCCAGAAGGAAGTTACAGGGAATTAAAAAGGCTGCGCCCATCTAATAATTACCCGGGCTGACTCTTGTTAGGATCATACCTCTGGCCATAGCCATTCTGTATGCCTCTCTGTGTACCATCGTGGTGAGGAGCTGCCCTAATAGAGTGCATTGGGCAGCTCCTGAGATATGGACGAAGAAGCGAAATCCTTATTATGAAGGAACTGTGCAAGAACCCAGTAGCCACCATCTAAAAAGAGCTGCTGACACACACCAGACCCACCACTTGTTGGAGCGCAAGTTAAAGCAGAGGCCTTCAGGATAATCAGATCTGCAGACTCAAGTCAGTGAAGTGTGTGCTGTCAAAGAACATGACAGTTCATTTTTTCACACATTTCATTGTTTATATCATAATCATTTTCGTGGGGAGCTAAAAACTTGGCTGTTTGACTCCTAAACGGCTATTCTAAAATTAACATCTGAGCTTTTCTGCAAGCGCCATGAGACTTTCGGGTGATATGTTTGCGCTAAATAAATATTCCTGATTTGATTTGATTTGATGCCCTAGGCTGACTAGCTGCGACGCAACTCTGAGGTGGTGGGCTCCTCGGAAGGTAAGAGAGACCTAGGACGGAGCAAAAACCCCTGTTGAGAGCCCACATATCATGTGCTGTGGCGAGCATGCTAGAACTGCTGTCGCCACCCTGCTTGCTGCTCCCCCCACCCCCCGCCTGATCAACTCCACCCAGGCTTTTATCCCTTACCTTCACTGGCAGCTAATCTGCGGACAACCTGCAAATATGATATGTTTGCTGCTGTGCTGTGACACTATGATTGCCGGTGCCTGCTGCTTGCTTTTAGAATGATTTTATGTTTTTTATTAATCAAGTATGCCGATTTCTCAGGTTTTATGTGGAAACATAAACATTGCCGTTTGACTATCACAACAGTTTTTATGGTTATGGATGTGCGCTTCTATTGTGCTACATTATTAACGTTTATCACCAGCGCTTTCTTTCTAAACCATAGGCGCTTCATCTATGAATGTATTGCTGCAGATATACATTTATAAAGTTTTTTAAAGCCCTGAGTTATACCTGCTTGCTAGGGCCCCTGCAGCCACATGTATGCATTCTAGTTTGAAGGGAGTGTGTTTCAACACTGCTCCATAATTTCCCTTTTACCGCTGTCCGAGTTTATTAACCCTTGCGTGCGCTTTACTTCTTATGTAAACGGTGTCTGAGGATGCTTTAAATGTCTACGCTTGTACATTTCTTTTGTTCTAAACTTTATGTAAACACTCTCCGAGATCCCTTGATTGCTGCTCTCTCCGTGAATGGCGGCTGCTTTCCTTCCTTCATTTACCTTCACCCAGGTAGCCTGTGCTGACCTTGTGCACTTTTCCAGAAACATTCAGCAGCACCCTTACTTTGCCTGCTTTGTGTTCACAGCAGCAAAGTGCAGGAGGTGAGGGAGATCTGAACACAAGAATCCCTGCCTAACGGAGCACAGCACCACTAACACTACTTGTGACTGTTTGTCACCTAAACTGCCATGAAACTCAACCAGACCATATTTGTTCAACGAAGAGGTGGTGAGAGCAGTAGAGGTGCACATAAGAAAGCGACATTCACAGCAGAGAATACAAATATGAAATACTTTGCAATGAGTGGCTTGCCAGACTCTGGTTTTACTCCTGGTCTCAGTCTTCCATCGTGAGGGATAGTTTGGTGATTTGTTTGTGTTTTTTTGTGTGTTTTGTCTGTGTCTATGTGCATAATCTCTTTAACTATTAGAGTATCTAAAACAGAAACACAACTGATATTCTGTCTGCAAGAGAGAGATGTAGAGGCTCAATTATATATTTTGTTTTTTGTGCGTCAGGCTAGGCAGACTAGGATGGGATGTATGTATTTACGCACCTGCATAACCAGATGCACTTTAGTCTTCACAGTCAAAAAGGAGGTGAGCGTTGTCATGGACTAATTAATAATTAGTTTAGGCCAACCCTCACCTCGTTTTTGACTGTGCAGAGTAAAGTGCATGTGTTCTCAAATTTACTTGAAAATACACCATTTGCTCACTCTTCTGTCGATATTTTCTCTGGGGTAGAATCACCCCAAACCCTCCTTCGGTTGTTCGGCAACGCTTGCTACTCTCGGTCGCCGTGGTGCGCTTCACCACAAATTGTACACCCCACCACATTCAAATGTCACCAGCCACCACTGCTAGCGAGTAACGGCAGATCAAGCTGCATACCCAAGGGCGTGGGCACAAACCGGCCCCAGTGCCCCTGGCACCCGCTGCCAACAATGGCCGATCTCAGCAACTTGAGCCAGTTAGTGGAGTCCCCCACTAGTCTGGTGCGGTGTCCTCGGCAATGTGCGTGCTCTGCAGTGCAGGGATTGCTCAGGGCACTGTGCACCACCCACCAGTGCTAGGCCTAGGCCCGACACGACCCCCAGGCCTCCTCCACTTCCCGTCACACCTTCTCCTCACCTGCACATCGACACCGGTGCTGAATCCACCGCGCTCTCTCAGAATCTGTGACCCAGCCAGCAGGAGCATCAGCCATGTGGGATTTCACAAGCCTGGGTACAGCAGACGTGGCCAAATACGCTGGGGAACCTCCCAAGGCAGTTGATACAACAGAGCCCCATTAGGTGTGAAGTTGCAGCACTCCCGCCACACAAGTTTGGTGCAGCTCAGGGGCCTCACCCTCCACCGTGTGCGGGCAGTGCCACATCCTCCGGCCTGTGGTGCAGAGAGGCGCTGCCCACCATTGGCAATCTCCTTCGTGCATCCCAGTGTAGTGGTGGCCCGTGTTATGCTATGCAGACCTCCCTACGTTGGTACGCAGGAGCGCCTCTACCGATCACAGCTCCAAAGGGTGCCAGTCGGTCTTCTCACACAAGTCAGCAATGTGTCTCCATGCGACCTTTCACCACCAGCTAAGAGCGATTGTCGATGCCTCAATGTCTGCTGCCACAGCTCAAGGGTCGTGTCCCAATGCTGGCCGCCTCAACCGTCAGGCCGCAGCAACTCCACAGCACCTCCCTATCTGGGTCTCAGACGCAGGCCCAGCGAGGCTTCCAGGCCCCAGGGACTGTCCATGCTTCCAGGCTACGGCTGCCATGGTGTCGCAAGGAAAGCGCTATGTAAAGTGATGCATCACTGGGTTTCCCCAGTGATGCACCTCTTTACATTAATGGTGCCCTGAATCTGCATTTCCTCTTCCCCTGGGACTCTGGCTGGTCATCCTGGCTGATGATGTGTGTCGGGGGGGGGTTGTTTACCTGCACTGAACTTGGCCCTGGCTGCTCCATTCTGCATTCCATTGTTTTTATTTTCTGTTTATCATTGGTGGTGGACTTATAGCCTATTTTTGCCTCTAGAGGCAGAAAAGTGACGCAGGGCTGACTAACGTGAGTTTTCTTGCCTCTAATTGGCCTTTTGTCACTTTTCCCTTGCTAGTGGCAAAAATGTTATTGCCTTGATGCTAATGTTAGCTGCATTTTTTGCCGCAGTTAGCTGATACTATCACCCTGTAGTGACGTACTGTCCATAAGTTGTTAACAGGGCGATAGTTTTCGGCGATAGGCAGCATTACGAAAATTACTGCTAACTAATGCTAACGATAGTTAGCGTCAATTCTTGTAAATATACCCCTTTGTCTACAGATCCCTCACCCATGTCGGTGTAACCAGCTGCAAGCCTCTCTATATCTCACAGACCTCTGTGTGTCACTCCGCCATCCTTGAATGAAACAAACTGTCTGCACCCCACACATAACCTGTTCGTGCGTCTGCTCAAACTCCCTGACTCCTTCTTTACACTCCGCGTAACACAGGCAGTCTCTGCCCCTTTGAGTGAGAGAGGCTGTCTCTTGTCTCACAAATATCCTGCCTATATGTCTTCTTAAACCCTCTTGTCTGTCTCTCTCCTTTACACTCAGTGTAACACAGGCAGTCTCTGCCCCCTTGAATAAGAGAGCGTGTCTCTTGTCCGTGAGTCTGCTTAAACCCACTCTCCTCTGTCTCTCGCAGACCCCTCCTCTACACTCTGTGTAACACGGACAGTCTCTTTCCGTCTTGAGTTAGAGAGGCTGACGATCAGACCCGTAGATTTCCTAATTCCATGTGTCATTCAGCTTGTCTCTCTGGCCCGAGGAGGGAGGGCGTAGAGATTACGGCGAGCATCTGCCGCTCCCGGCGCTTCCCCACCCCTTTGTGTGCATGTGAGCTTCTGCATCCTCTGCAGACAGATTTCAATGGGGGCGGAGGGGGCTTCTTGACGCACAGAGGCGATTTACAAAAGCAGTAATCCCTTCCACACTCCCGCGACAGTATGGAACAAGAATCTGTTGTGTTAATACCCTCATGGCACTGAAGGAGCAGAGCTTAAATAGGAACCTCATTTTTCACCCAAACAAAAACAGACGCTATACGACTTCGAAGCGCCTGCGCGACCGTAGCTGTAACATTCTGGAGGCCCAACAAAGGTCTTATTAGACCAATGGAAACTTTTTTTATTTCTTTTTCGCCATATATTTGGGGGACAATTATGAGAGTTTTAATCAGAATTCTTAGTCTAACCAAGGGGATGTGTGATTAGATGGCACAGGTGAGGTTTTTGCTTTGCATTCTGGGGCTTGCAGTCCTGTATTATAATGCATTACACGTGGCTCCGAGAACCAGAAGGCAAAGCCAAAAAACATGGGTACAGGATCTACTATTCACACATGGACCTGGGAAACTTGAGAGTTTTGGTTTTAATGTGGTAAGTATACTTTATTTAGATATAAAAATATCCTTAAAAGAACACCTCAAATTTACACAGCAATAAAAACAGAACCTTAACATAAAAGCAGTAGTTGATAGAAACTTCAAATTACAATAAAAAACTTCACCGATATTTCAATGGAATAAAGACTTAGGTGCCGATTCCGATCCGGAAAAAAAAATACCGTACGACTCGCATCCGTATTTTTTTACGTACGAGTCGCACAAGTAGCGTACAAACTGCCAAGTACGATTCGCATGGGAAAAACTCCATACGAATCACATCCGAAAAAGTCCCCCACACGTCCTCGGGTCAGAAATTGTGTCCGACACATCCCTGGACGATTTACCGTACGAATCGGAAAAATGAAGTCCGACCGCGCAAGTACGATCACTCCCGTCCTTTCGATTTCACAACTGTATGCAAAAAACACCGTGCGGACCGAACACCCATAGCAAGCTTGGAGACACGTGCCCGCATATGCGCCCAACACCCCACCACAGACCCCGCATGTATGCGCAAAATGCCCCCCAGCCGCGAATGTACGCGCCGAACCCCCACCCGTGTATGTACGAACCGTACCCCCACCCCACCCGTGTATATACAGACCGTACCCCCACCCGTGCATGAATGGAGCGTACCAACACCCCACCCGTGTATGTACGGACCGTACCCCCACCCGTGCATGAATGGAGCGTACCCCCACCCGTGTATGTACGGACCGTACCCACACCCGCGTACGTATGAAGCGTACCCCCACCCCAACAGTGTATGTACGGACCGTACCCACACCCGAGTACGTATGGAGCGTACCCCCACCCCAACAATGCATGTATGGAGCGTACCCCCACCCCAACAGTGTATGTACGGACCGTACCCACACCCGCATACGTATGGAGCGTACCCCCACCCCAACAGTTTATGTATGGAGCGTACCCCCACCCCAACAGTGTATGTACGGACCGTACCCTCACCCCACCAGTGTATGTACAGACCGTACCCTCACCCCACCAGTGTATGTATGGACCGTACCCACACCCGCGTACGTATGGAGCGTACCCCCACCCCAACAGTGCATGTATGGAGCGTACCCCCACCCCAACAGTGCATGTATGGAGCGTACCCCCACCCCAACAGTGTATGTACGGACCATACCCACACCCGCGTACGTATGGAGCGTACCCCCACCCCAACAGTGCATGTATAGAGTGTACCCCCACCCCAACAGTGCATGTATGGAGCGTACCCCCACCCCAACAGTGTATGTACGTACCGTACCCACACCCGCGTACGTATGGAGCGTACCCCCACCCCAACAGTGCATGTATGGAGCGTACCCCCACCCCAACAGTGTATGTATGGACCGTACCCACACCCGCGTACGTATGGAGCGTACCCCCACCCCAACAGTGTATGTACGGACCGTACACACACCCCACCCATGTATGTACGGACCGTACCCCACCCCACCAGTGTATGTACGGACCGTACCCCCACCCGTGTATGTACGGACCCTACACCCAGCCCCCCTTGTATGTACCGTGCGAAACACCACCACCGATGGACGGTGCGGACCAACACCCTGCACGTGTTCGTACGCACCCTACCCCAGGCCCACACACCAGCACCCTCACCCAACATCGGGCATGTACGAGTCGTACTAAGCCATAGCAAAGGACAGCACTGTACAACAACATGGCCCATGTACGCACCGTACAGACGCTAAAAACACTCTTACTGAACCAGAACCAACCAAAAAAACACAAGGACAGTCAATCTGAGGCACACAACACCACAAAACATATCCAACAATGCCAAATACATCCTATACACTGACCTGCAACTGACAAACAGAGAAACAGAGGCCCAAACCACTACCACTCCTTATAACACACCCACCCAAAGTTCAAACACAGCCACACCCACAAATGGACCAATAAAAAGGCCCAACACACACAAACCATGATCCTTTGCAACAGATCCACTGCTGCCAGACCCCAGAGACAACGCACTGCACCATACTTTAACCATCAATACACCTTACACTTGCACTCCTTCACACAACCACCATCACAAACACACCCTCATCACATTCACACACACACACCTGCACACCCACAACCATCCACACCCACACCCATCCACACCCCCACCCCCACAACCATACACATCCACACCCCACACCATGCCCACCAACAAGAATCCAAAGTTCACAAAGGACGAGCTGGAGTCCCTTGTCGACTAAATCATCAGAGTCGAGCCACAGCTCTTTGGAACATTGATCAGACGGACCAGCATATCAGAAAAAACTTCCATGTGGGAGAGGATAGTCAATTCCGTGAATGCTGTTGGGTCCACCAGAAGGACCAGGCATGAGTGCCAAGCCAGGTGGTACGATCTGCGGAGGACGGTCCGCCGCAAAATGACGGACGAGCACAACTAGGCCAACATCACTGGAGGAGGGCCGGCCCGCAGACCGATACACTACCATCCCTGGGAGGAGAAGGTGAGGGCCACGCTGCCGCAGTTGATAGTAGACGGACTAGGGGGAGTCCGAGAGCCTGGTGAGTACACAAACAACTCACCTCACATGGGGGGAACGCCATATACAACCCAAATACCAATCGTGCACGCAACCCCCCCAAAGCCAGCACCAGACACAACCACACTCCAAAAACACACACATGCCACTAGCGCCTCCATGCCCCATGCCCCAAGCAAGGCCATGCCAAGTCACAGGCCACACAAAACACCAACACAAGACGGGATGTCCCTGATGCCGGGAGGGTGGGCCTCAAAACTAACATAGAGCAACTCTGAAGCACACAACAATGCCCTCAGCCCATATGGCTAAGGGCACAGCCATACAAACAGTGTGTCCCCACACAGTACAGTTTTGCCTACTAATGGTGGCCGCGTTGCAGGACGACATGGGTATGAAGGCACAATTTGCACATAACAGCAGACAATCAAGACGCAGCACAGTGAAAGAGTGTCAGCACACACCGCCACAGCAGCAGCGCAGACTCAGACACTACGCCCAATGGGTGCCCGCAGAGAAGAAACAAACCCACATGAACAAGCCAATGGCCTTTGCAAGACCTGCAAACTGTTTGTGCACAGGAAGCTGGGCTGAGGTGACAGAGGGTGACACACAGAGGGAGGGAGAGGGGCAGAGAGAGGGACAGAGACAGAGGTGGACACAGGGAGACAGACAGAGGGAGGGAGGAGGCTGACAGAGGGAGGGAGAAGGGGAGACAGAGGGAGACGCACAGAGGGAGGAGGCTGACAGAGGGAGGGAGAAAGGGAGACGGACAGAGGGAGGAGGCTGACAGAGGGAGGGAGAAAGGGAGACGGACAGAGGGAGGAGGGTGATAGAGGGAGGGAGAAAGGGAGACAGAGGGAGACGGACAGAGGGAGGAGGCTGATAGAGGGAGGGAGAAAGGGAGACAGAGGGAGGCGGACAGAGGGAGGAGGCTGATAGAGGGAGGGAGAAAGGGAGACAAAGGGAGACAGACAGAGGGAGGAGGCTGATAGAGGGAGGGAGCAAGGGAGACGGACAGAGGGAGGAGGCTGACAGAGGGAGGAAGAAAGGGAGACGGACAGAGGGAGGAGGGTGATAGAGGGAGGGAGAAAGGGAGACAGAGGGAGACGGACAGAGGGAGGAGGCTGATAGAGGGAGGGAGCAAGGGAGACAGAGGGAGACGGACAGAGGGAGGAGGCTGACAGAGGGAGGGAGAAAGGGAGACGGACAGAGGGAAGAGGGTGATAGAGGGAGGGAGAAAGGGAGACAGAGGGAGACGGACAGAGGGAGGAGGCTGATAGAGGGAGGGAGCAAGGGGGACAGAGGGAGACGGACAGAGGGAGGAGGCTGACAGAGGGAGGGAGAAAGGGAGACAGAGGGAGACCAAATCACCCTTGGGTGGTGTGGCCATGGCTGCTCGTCAGCAGGTGGACTGTGTGCATGTAGACAAGGTTTCGCAGTGCCTTAACCCCCCCTTCAACCTTTGATAAACACTAGGCCATGTGTCAATCTGTGCACGAGTACATCCGTGCTGCAGGCACAAACAGAACCTTACACCCAGTATACCTACCCACTGTGTTCGTCAGAACCCTGTCACAAACTGTTAAGTTACCTACCTGCATTCTCAAATAGCATGGAAAAAACAACATTTGGCCACGTACAGTGCAACACGTAAGGCGGCTCTGCATGGCTTGCTCCGCCCGCTCACTACACTGCTGACTGCATTCCCAAAAGATGCATCAACTAAGATTGTGTCACACATAGGTAAAGTGTCGACAGCTGTGGCCAAGGGACATACCCATGCACAAGTGCACTGTGTGAGGAATGCTAGCCAAATCCAACCACCCAGAGAACCTGTGCCAAATCAAAAAAGAATGAAACATGGATGTCGCATGTGACACAATTAACACTGTCTCTCTCACACACAGGTCAACGTCATCGATCTCCCCCAACACTGGGGGGGAAGACTCACAGGACCAGGCTCTGCATGAAGAGGACCCCACCGGCAGCGACGACTCTCACCACTCCGTGGATGACCCAGACCAACCTGGCCCCTCTGGTGTCCATCCACCTGCAGCACCTGCGTCAGGTACAACTGTGCCAACCCCCCCCCCATTCCTGCCACATCCCAGGAGACACCCAGGAGCCCTGCCCGCACACAACCACGCAGCCAGTCTGTCCAGGAGGGACAAGGTTCTCCGGGCACCCAGGAGGAGGCAGGCGACACCGCAAATGCCATCCCTCAGGGGTCCCGGAGACCCGATGTGCCCACAACGGTAGGCCAGGCACAAGTGGGCAGGGGTGGTGGGAGTGGAGGACGGCGGAGGCGCGAGCCTGACCAGCCAGCTTAGGACCCGGCTATGGTACACGTCAGAACCATCCTGGACGCATACCGGCGTGACTCCAGAGGCATCGCCCAGGTAGTGGAGACCCTCAATGAGATGAAGGCCCTGCAGGTTGAGCATCATGCCAGGATGGAGGCAAGACATGCAGAGCACTTGGCGGTGCACAGGGACCTGAGCCAATCCCTCCGTCAGATTGCCCAAAGCCTGGCAAACCCTCCCTGTGCCACCAGGCGTAGAGCAGCACCACACACAGGGAGGGAGGAGGAGGAGGATTCATCTGACGGAGCGTCCCTTGCACCGCCAAGCCAGGCGTCTGAGGGTCCCCGCAGGAAGGTGGGTCGTCCACGCAAAAGACCGTGAGAGTCAGCGGAACATCACCATCTCCCAGGTCACCTGGCCTGGCACCTGGCCCTATGGCCCAACAGCAGCACAGCAGCAAAGGACATTCTCTGCCACATGGCCTTGCTGGTCACTGTCTGACCAATGTTGACAAAGACTGTGGCACAGACTCTGATGACTGTCAATGGCAAGGACACCAACTCCCCCTGTGAACTTTGGATTCTACACTCCCGCCAACCACCTCTTGTCACCCCCCAAACACGTACCCCAGCACTAATAAAATTCATCACAATCACAAGGTGATGCCGTCATTTTGCATTATTCCACTACATGTGTGTGTTGTAAAGTCAAACCATGCCTGATTTCTGAATTAACTCCGAACCACCATACCTTGGGGTCTGAGTCTGGCACAGGACACACATGGGTCACAACGTACCATCCAAGACAGACATGGAGCACCATACTCACCCGTGATGGGCCCAACCAGCTGAGGGGGTGCCCGCACAACTGTGCCCACAGACCTATTTAGAAGAGCAACAGTCATGCGCAGAGGTCAGGGATCATGTGGAGTGTCCTGGGGTTGGAGTCCCAGGTATGTGTAGACACGTGACAGAACCATCTCCTGCATGCTTGAGTCAGGTGGATGTGGAGAATGGTGGGCCAGCCAAGGTTGGATGCATGGAGATGGCACAATTGGGTGTTGGATCACAGTGCCACAAGGTTGTGTTGTGGGTGTGGGCTGCATCCTGAGTGTGTGCGTGGATTGAGAAGGTCATCCTGCAGCTGGCAGTGATCCACTCCCCCCATCTCTGTTGGACGTTGATGTGGCCTGGTCGCTGGATGTAGTAGCAGAGCTGTGCAGATGCACCCTGGATGTGGACAAGTATCATGGGATTTCTAACGCACATGTCCGTAGAGTGCAGGGTAGGAGTAGACACGGATGCCATAGTTGACCTGGGGGATGGTCTCCCTCTTGCCTTGAGGTGGATGGAACTGGGGATCTTGGGCATAATGCAGAGTGTGCTGCCGCATGAGGCACAGATGCTGCTGATCAGCATAGCACATGTCAGCAAGCAATCCATGATGGACACCAGCTTGTTTGCGTGGACACTGGGTGCCCTTGCAGCAGGGCCTGCAGCAGCATGCGCCATGTCAAGGAAACAATGCCACAAGTAGCACACAAAGACAAGGATCTCAGGAAGGAACCATGCAAAAGGTGTATGTCAAGGAAGGAATGTCTGGTTCAACATGGCACACACACACACAATGGATTCACATGCGGCACAGTGGTCGTCGTGGAGACTGACATGCCACAAAACCTACACAGCCATGGACATCATGCACAATACAGAATCTAATCCCTGACAAACAGCTTGCATCTTGCTACGCTACACATAGACTCATATGCACCATCTCTGAGAACAATGCCAGACATGCCGCATGCACAGTGGCAACAGACCACCATTGACAGAGATGAGGCACCTTGGAGGCAGAGGGACACCTTTATTACTCATGTGTGTCGGAATGCTAATGCAACTCTGTCAACACATACACAGGTCATGTGGATGAACACGTGGGACCAACACTGGCACCCCCCTTAGCACCACAGATGCTGGAAATCCATGGCACTGGCACACAAGTGACAGGTTACAGCTAAACACCCCCTGCTGCTCACGGAGAGCCTGCTATACACCATTGAGCCCCTAATGGGGAATTCACACACCATGTCAACCTGGTGCAACCCGTATGTTTCCGAGGCCAGTGTTACACACATTGATGGCTCCATCACAATCCCATTACAGATGACTGTCACCAAATCTGACCATCAATTCAGGTGAATTCTGCTCCAGGTCATGTGCCCCATGGTGATTCTACATGTATGCTAAGTAACCAAACATGAACAGGAGCAGTGCACACACATTCAAAACAAATACCACTCCCAAAAAGCCATGCTGCATCCCTTACCCGAAGGAGATTTTCAAACTTGTCCGTGCATGTAACGCTGATTCAGCACATGTTGCTGTGTTCATGAGGAATAGCAGGAGCACAACGATGCCACCAGCAGACAGCATGCGCAAGTACCTGTGGATGGGAGACACACCAGAAGTCAGCCAAAAGAAGTACATCCGCATGCATGTGCATGTACTCGACACGTATTAGGTTGTCAACATGTTAGGTGACAATGATGACTCTGGAAAAACATTCTTCTATTGCACCATCACTCGAGTGACACATCCAAACACACCTCAGACTCACTTGGAAGACATGCAGATGGACACACACATTGCAACACATGCCACACACAGCCCAATGCGTGCACACTCAGACACTGGAACTCACCACTAAGCAAAGAAGTCGCGTATGAGCCGACTCCGCATGTCCTCTGCCGCATCCTCCTCCTCCACATCACTTGCCTCGTGCCGAAGCCCTTCATCCTCCACGGGTGGATGGTCCTGCTCATCTGGATCCAGGATGAGTGGCACAGCTTTCTCCACTGCCATGTTGTGCAGCATGCAGCACACGAGGAATATCTTGCAGACCTTCACCGGTGCATATGGGAGTGCGCCACCGTCTTGTGGAGGCAACGGAATCGGCTCTTCAGGAGGCCAAACGCCCTCTCTATCACTCGCCTGGTCCGTCCATGGGCGTTGTTGTAGCGGTGATCGACAGCCGTGCGGGGGTTGCGGAGAGGCGTGATCAGCCATGGCATGTTGGGATAGCCAGCGTCCCCTATATGGAAACATCATGGACAAGAGTGGGTCAGGAGAAGCAGTAAGACAGGAAGATGACGTTAAATACAGGACTGCCAGAGTATACCCACCAACAATACATGCTCGTTCGTTGCGCAGCTGCAGCATCATTTCAGGCACCCTGCTACGCCTCATGATGTACGCATCGTGTGCTGATCCTGGAAAACGAGCCCAGACATGTGAAATCACCATGTTGGCAAGACACACCGCAAGGGCATTAATGGAGTGGTAATGCTTGCGGTTACGGAAGGCTACCTCCTGTGCCTGTGGTGGTACCAAAGCCACATGTGTTCCATCTATGGACCCAATGACATGGGGCATCCCTCCCAGGACATAGAACTCACGCTTGACAGCTGTCACCTGCTCAGGAGTTGGGAATTTTATGAACTCATCAAGGTGCTCCAACATGGCCTCTAAAAAATCATGCAGAACACGGCTTAACATGGTTTGGGACATCCCACCCACTTGGGCAATGGTATGTTGAAAGGTACCCGTGGCCAAGAAATGTAGGGCTGCCATCACCTTCACCTTGGGTGTCAGTGCACCAGGATACCTGTGTAGCGGTTGGAGGTGTGCTGCCAGCCGTGTCGTCAAGTCCTCAATCAAACGTTGGGGGAAGCGGTAGCGGCGTATACAGTCATTTTCCCGCATATCAGCCAAGTCCGGAATTGCTCGAGGGAGAGGCGGAGCCCTGCAGTGAATTAGAAGGGACAATGAAGAGTGAGTGCAGTACACCACCAATGTCAATGTACTGAGCACATGGTCAACAGGCAATACACATATGCTACATACAGAGTCAGGTCTGTGCAATATGCCCTGGACACGTTTGCCAGCCATGTGACACTCCTACCAAGAGACAGCTCCAAACGTTTATTCTCAACCTCATAATGCCATGCCATGAAACTAGCTGTGGGCCAGTGTAAGTAAGCAGGCAGACGCATTGCAGGAGTTACAGACAACCAAATATGTGCAGAGGAAGGATGTTTATTGTACAGACCGGTTGCGGAACACTAGGGGCACAGGTCACATGTAATAGAAAAAGGACAGACCACACACCTTGCCATGAAGGATTACATTTCAAGAAAGATCCCACATACATTGAGAGGATGCAGATATGTCCTTGTTTTGAAACTCCGTGTCGACGCATACACACACCTGACGTCGGCTTCCACATGTGGCCTGGTATGCGTAACACTGTGCCATGGCCATCTACACACAGACACATGTTGGTTGCAGCAACTGCAGATGCATTTGACCAAACACCTACAGCAAGCTAATGGCAAAACACGACACATACATGACATAGTCACATCGTACAACGCGGGTAGTCACATGTCAGGTGTGAAAACCCCTGTAGCTGGCATCAGGGGACAGTTGCGTGTGTTGTTGACTGTGCCATGGCAGTGCCGCTTTTCACAAGTGTTCTGTACTACATGCACACATGTCAAAGGAGTGAAGGGGATGTCTGGCACACAGTCCACCATCACACATGACATCTGTACACATCTCATCATACATCTATTGCCTTCACAACTCAGGAGTAACGTGCCACATTACAGCCTGACACACCTGTGCCCCACACATGTAGTACTGCACAGACAATGCCTTGATGTCCAGCCTTGGACAACTATGTCAGCTCTATTCCTTTCTGTGTGCTGCCTGTCACCACTGTCAGGTGTGAAATGCACCGTACATGCGCTCTGAGGGCGTGTGTACGTTCCCCATCACTATGGGAGTACTGCCGTAGGCCTACCCATAGTGAAACGGCCCGTACACGCGCGTGTACGGGGCGTATCACTATGGGCACGGATACGCGAGCACACCCATAGTGAAACGGCCCGTACAAGCATGTGTACGGGGCGTATCACTATGGGTACGCATACGCGAGCACACCCATAGTGAAACGGCCCGTACACGCGGGCCGTTTCACTATGGCTTTGCTCGCGTATGCGTACCCATAGTGATACGCCCCGTACACACGCGTGTACGGGCCGTTTCACTATGGGTGTACTCGCGTATGCGTGCCCATAGTGATACGCCCCGTACACGCGCGTGTACGGGCCGTTTCACTATGGCTTTGCTCACGTATGCATACCCATAGTGATACACCCCGTACACGCGTGTGTACGGGCCGTTTCACTATGGCTTTGCTCACGTATGCGTACCCATAGTGATACGCCCCGTACACACGCGTGTACGGGCCGTTTCACTATGGGTGTGCTCACGTATGCGTACCCATAGTGATACGCCCCGTACACACGCGTGTACGGGCCGTTTCACTATGGGTGTGCTCGCGTATGCGTACCCATAGTGATACGCCCCGTACACGCGCGTGTACGGGCCGTTTCTATGCTTTTCGGGTTCCCTAGGGCCCTGGAACTCACTGTACCTGTGTGTGTATGTCCAAATTACATAGGGGACACATGAGGGACAAGTATAAAGCCCTACATGCATGCTGGTTGTCATGGAGACCGAGTTTAAAGTTTGAATTTTTTAATCAGTTGCCCAGCTAAAGTCGGTTTGAAAGAATCTACTTTGTTGCAAAGTGGTTGTTGAGTTGACATCATGCTCAATTAAAAAAAATTGCTAAGGCACTGACTGTGGTAGGTTTAAAGGGATTGGAGGAAACATAGGATGCAAATGTGAGTGACCAATCACTCTGTACTCCTGTGAATGAAACAGGGCAGCAAGGCAGATATAAGGCAGCCAGGTCCCATGAGAGAGCACTTGCCTGCACAACCTTTGATTCCACACCACTGCTGCTGCTCGTGATTCCTCTGGCACCATGTCCAGGTCTGTGGAGAGGGCCCAGCCTTTCACCCACGAGGAGAACCAAGCCCTGCTGGATGTGATCCTCCCACAGTACCCCATGCTGTATGGTCGACCAGGGGTTCAGGTGAGTGCTGAGTCCACTAGCAAAGACTGTGCCCCTTTTTTGTGACTGTGACTTCTGCCATTGTGTCCAGGTGTAACACACATGTAATGTACTGTAGGGTGGGTCCCGGGTGGGGGAATGCCTAATGTCTCCCAGCCAGAGCATGCTGTGGTGCATGTCTGCTCTCCTCACTTTCATTGTGTGTACTGTGACAATCACTGCATGTGGCATTACACATTCTGCCTGTCTAATCCTCCTGGGAATGTTGTTACTACAGTCCTAATGTGAATCTGTGCTCCCCCCAGTGTGACAGGTGGCAGTACCCACAGATGTGTGTTTGTTTAGTGTACCTGTGCTGAGAGTGTACAAATGATGTGTTTGTCCCCTGGACATTGGTGCTCGGTCACCACGTGTCTCCTTCTTGCCAGGCACCGCACCCCCTGCCCCTGTCTCCACTGCTGCCACCAATGCCGAGTCTGTGGACATCCTGCGGCAGTTGCGGGTTGGTCAGACTGCGACGCTTAATGTCCTCCATGGCCACAGCCGAGTGCTGAACCAGATGGAGGCATACGTGGAGGGCATTTCAGCCGCACAGTCTGACCAACGCAACTTGCTGAGGTCCATAGACTCGACACTGACTGCAGCAGTGGGTCTCCTGCAGCACAACGTCCCACCCCCTACTCCTGCCCCATCCACACTTCCCACTCCCATGCCCGTCCCACGTACACCCAGACGTCAGCATGCACGCACCCCACCAGACACAGGCACCACACCAGCAGGGCAGGGCAAGCGCACACCTCCTGGCACGCACACACAGGGTGAGGTAGGCATACCCACTGGGTCGGGGGGCAAACGTAAGTCACGCAGCCAGAGTGGGAGTCCGCATTCCGCAAAATCCACTCCCTCCAAATCCACTCCTCTCAGCTCTCCTGGCCACGAATCCAGCAAGGATTCCTTCATGGCCGCTCTGTCCCTGAGCCCAACAGTGTCACCACCCCGCAAGCGGGCAAAGGAGTCCCCGGTCAGGGTAGTTGAGTGCCCCCCCCCGTCCACACCCTCCCCCAGTGGCGCTGCGACCCATTCCTCTGCCCCCCCCCCTCCTTGGGGCCTGTGGTTCCTTCGGGTGCAGGGGAGACGCTGGGGGACCTTGCAACCGTGTGCAGCGCCATCCTCACCACCTCCTTTGGTGCTGCCCCACCCCCTGTGGTGGAGTCCTCCATCCCTGCACCCACAACGCCTGCCCTTGCCCCTCCTGTCCCTGTGGTGCCTGGTCCTTCCCCCCCACATGATGCCCCCCCCCCTGTGGAAGACAGGGTGGTCTGAACTGTGCAGGCAAGCTATGGGACACGCGTCCCACTGTGTCCCCCATCCAGCTGTGACTCATGGACTGCCCTATGGGCTTTGTAAATATTGAACTTTCTACGAACAAACAATTTTTGATCATGCTGATTAAAGCCATTTTTTGTTTCCTTTGAACACTACTGCTTTTCTGATATTGCTGTTGGTGGGGCTGCTACATGATTTTGGGTGGTGATCATGTGTTGGGTGTGTGGGAAATGTAGTAGTGTGCTGGTCATAGGGGGGACCCTGGTATCTGTGTGCCATCACAAGGTGTTAGCTAAGTTTCTTTGTTCATGTAAGCCGTTACTGCATGGTGAAATTGTCCCAAGGTGTGTTCCTTCCTCTGTGTACCCTGACATCTTCCCTGCAGGGTGTTTCCAATGTGTTGTGCTGAGCTGTGTGTACATTAGCTGGGTGTGTGACGGACCCCTTCAACTTTGGCCATGCATGCAGAGCGATGTCTCCACCTGCATCATTCGTGACATCCTTGGTGATCACTGTACTTGTGTATGTGGACTGTTGACATGACTTCATGTGGACATGTTCCCTTTTAGGCAGTATGCATGTGTGTACTCCCAGCCTCGCACACATGTGTTACATGTACTGCAGGGTCTTTGTGCACCTGACTGACAATTGTGGCCATTGGATCTGTGGGTACTCCACCCTTTTTCATTCCATGGGCACTGCTGGGGGCCTCTGCACACACCCCTTCTGTGTCTGGGCACTGCTGGGAGTGATAGGCACCCACCCCTCATGTGTCTGGGCACTGCTGGGAGGACTCTGCACTCACCCCTCCTGTGTCTGGGCACTGCTGGGAGGACTCTGCAACCACCCCTCCTGTGTCTGGGCACTGCTGGGAGGATTCTGCACTCACCCCTCCTGTGTCTGGGCACTGCTGGGAGTGATAGGCACCCACCCCTCCTGTGTCTGGGCACTGCTGGGAGGACTCTGCACACACCCCTCCTGCGTCTGGGCACTGCTGGGAGGACTCTGCACACACCCCTACTGCGTCTGGGCACTGCTGGGAGGACTCTGCACACACCCCTCCTGGGTCTGGGCACTGCTGGGAGGACTCTGCAACCACCCCTCCTGTGTCTGGGCACTGCTGGGAGTGATAGGCACCCACCCCTCATGTGTCTGGGCACTGCTGGGAGGACTCTGCACTCACCCCTCCTGTGTCTGGGCACTGCTGGGAGGACTCTGCACCCACCCCTCCTGTGTCTGGGCACTGCTGGGAGGACTCTGCAACCACCCCTCCTGCGTCTGGGCACTGCTGGGAGGACTCTGCACCCACCCCTCCTGTGTCGGGGCACTGCTGGGAGGACTCTGCACACACCCCTCCTGTGTCTGGGCACTGCTGGGAGGACTCTGCAACCACCCCTCCTGTGTCTGGGCACTGCTGGGAGGACTCTGCACTCACCCCTCCTGTGTCTGGGCACTGCTGGGAGTGATAGGCACCCACCCCTCATGTGTCTGGGCACTGCTGGGAGGACTCTGCACACACCCCTCCTGCGTCTGGGCACTGCTGGGAGGACTCTGCACACACCCCTCCTGTGTCTGGCCATGTACACTCCATACATACACGGGTGTGGGTACGGTCCGTTCATACACTGGTGGGGTGAGGGTACGGTCCGTACATACACTGTTGGGGTGGGGGTACGCTCCATACATGCACTGTTGGGGTGGGGGTACATACACGGGTGGGGGTACGGCCCGTACCCAGGCCTTTAGAATGTGGGTACGGGCCGTACCGCCATTATTGGGGTGACGTAGGGGTGGGCATGGTATGACTCGTACCCACACTCTTAAGGCGTGGGTACGGTACGTACCGGACTTGTTGTGTTGCCGGTTCGCGTCTACATCCACATCCGTTGCTGGACACGCCCCCACCCCCTCGAAGTGACCAGGCCCTGAAGGTCAGGTATGTCCAGGGCATGTATGATTTGTGACTTGGGTGGGGGTTTTGTGTCCTGCCCCTGCCCCCCCCCCCCTTTGCCCCTGGGTGTTGTTCTGACCTTCTGCGGCGTCTGGGTCGGTTCCTGTAGAGCAGGTGGAGTGCTGGGATGACACGTAGGTTCGGGTCCATGGCTGTCCGTCGCGTACAGGTGCTCCTTGTGCGCGTCGTCCTGATTTCCCGGCAGTTTTTGGCAGGCGGAGAATTTTATCCGTGCGGGGTGACGTCGGTGCGGATCATACTTCCTGGTTCGTGAACCGCAGCCTGCATGCGTCCCGACGTCACGTCGGCGCTTTCCCGGATCACGTTTGTATGTATATTTTCGTCGGTCGGTGTTTTGTGCGGATCGCACGGTAATGCAGTTTCCGTGCAAATCGTACTTGCATGTTTGTAATGTTTTTTACCAGGTACGTGTCGGACGGAGAAAATGCTCCGTCCGACGGTTCGTACCCGGTTTCTCCAGGATCCGAATCGGCACCTTAGTTTGCAAAATGCAATGACAAGCATAACGTTTAAAGTCCATTTGAATTCAAATGTTTGACAAAGACCGTAAATACAGTCCAATAGACCATAAAATGACAGCCAATTGTGCAAAGCAACAGTCAGATAAAAAAAGTGTTAGCAGCATTTGAGAAATTGCACAATAAAATGAAATAGCTCTTAAAAAAGCATAAAAACAAACCAGCCCGTTACTGCTTAAGAGAGCGGTAGGCATGTCGTAAAAGAATTGTAAAAGCAATATTTAAACCTGTGTTTTCTGGCATTAATGCTGCAATAATTGCTTGTCTCCACGTTCGGATTCCCAGCCTGTTCCACTCGGTTTTCAATTTACGTCTACGTTGTGACATAAAAGATGGACTAAGACAAACTATATGCTCCATGGTTTCGGGAGACATGCCGCACCCCCTGCAGATTACGTCCTCTGACAGACGGCGCCAGACGGGCAGATCTTTTAGAAATTGCCAATCGCCCAGTCTGGCAGCCATAAAGCTGATTTTTAGGTGCAAGGAGTAAGTGCAAGATAAGTAAGATGCGGAGGATAACCGACCATACAATGGTTTTAATGTGGTTTATTACTTCTCACCAAATATATTCAGCTACTGGATACCTGAGGGTATAATCACAGCATGAAACAACACATTGCAAAAGAGCGCACACTTTAAATGGATGACAAATGAAACATATCCCAAAGCACACTAATTGTGTGATTAAGGGCATGTAGGCAATTCCACCACAATAGAGCATGATGCTTCGGTTACTTGAGCAGACAAGTCACAAACTACAGCACAGCACGCATACATATGCTGTACAAACAGCAAAGGATGGCCTACAGAAATATTGTAGAAAATAGATCCACGAGGGAAGAGTGCACCTAAGATCTCTATGGTAAGCAGGTGGGGTAAAGTTACATTTTAGGGACCTCCAATATACAGCCAGTGGCTTATTGAATACAGCTTCGGGGCTTGTGGAAGGTCTGTCTCACCAGTTACACATGGCATCTGCTGGACTGTTATATTAGCATAACTTGGTTTGGCCATATAACTTGTGAGATGGAAATCTCAGGTGTCTCTTAGAACTCATTCTATTGCCTAATCGTGCTTACTGGTTCCATAATTCATTTCTTTGGATAGCCATTACAAATTCACATGTTTTTTCTGCTTGACCCTACATAATCCTGTGGGTGCAAGAACCCATAGGGAGCTGCTGGATAAAGTACTGACTATTTGTCACTGGTATTTCCAATGGACTGTCACTGAAAGGTCCCCGAAGAATGTACCACAGTGGTATAGAGCAAGGCTCCAGGTGCTAGTCTGTATTTGACTTTATCAAACTCTACGTTGTAAGGTTTTAGTAAGGCATGCACAGGAACCATGACTTGCACAAATCGAGGTCTCTGGGGGGGTCACACAGTCTGTGGGTAGCTTTACCTTCATCGTGATGCAGCAATAGCCCTCCTGCCCCTTAAATCCCCTGTCCCATGGGAGCCCTGCCCTCGCCTCTTGTCTTATTGTTGAAACGCATTCCACTGCATTGGCTTCCGGTGCACAGATCCATCGTTCACAGAAGTGTTCAAAGTTGCATTTATTTCAGACTTTGCAAAGGAAAACTGTATGGAGGATGCAACATTTTTCACTTTGATACAGGTGCAAATCACAACGTTTTCAGGGATATTTTACACACACACATAGTTGCCAACATTTGGGAAAAAAATTCCCGGGACACTTTGCAGCACAGGGCTTCTGCAGATGGAAAGCTCTTGTTTGCGGACCTGTGTGTAATATTAAGAGGAACAGTTTCTGCAACAATATTACCCAGGACAATCTCCATCTTGCCTGGACTGTCCTTGCAAAATCGGGACAGTTTGCAGCTATGGGCACACACCCTTATTTGATACTAATAAAACGGTCCCGCACAGAATATACTTTGCAGCAAGCAGTTTTGCCCCTGTTCGAAAGAACATTGGCAAATCTGCACCCACAGCTGCGCCCTCTAGTTCCATAAGCACGCGTCTACGATACATTTTAAACATCCTTCTACTGTGAAGTTTACAACATGCAAAGTTCATTTACGTCGTTTAATGCTGTTGTGACCACAAATAGAGGTTATCTGAAGGAATTCATGCATGAATATATCGTAAGGCGGGGCCGGCATCGGCCCCGCCGCAAATATGGCGGGGCACCGACCCCCTCCTTCCCTCGCCCTTGTGTCTCGATCGCGCGGCGCTGAATCACCGCGTCATCGTGACGCGGTGGGCGCGCCGTGCGTTCGATTGGTCACAATGGTGACCTATGGCCCGGAAGCGGTTAAAGCGCTTCCGGGTCATGGTGAGTTGGGGGGGGGCCGGGGTCAGACCAGTTAGAACTGGTTTGACTCCAGGTTCAAGCTTAAAGGGCGGTGGAGCGCGGGACTCTGTCTCTTTCTCCCGCGCTCTTACAGGACCTGGTCGCAGCCCTCTAGGAGGCTGCTTAACTCTTTTGTTTGTTTTTTCCTCTGCAGGATCTTTGCGACGCGGTATCCTGGTTCCTGTCTGGTTCCGGTGGTGATTCGTGGCAGGTCGAGGGTGCGGCGCCGGGAGGCTGGTCGGCGCCGGGAGGCTGGTTCGCGTTGCTGAGTGAGGAGGCGGAGGCTTCGGTGGGTCCTGTTGCGCAGGGTGGTTCCGCTGCGTGATCAGTCAGAGATACGGCAGAAGGGCTTGTGAGCCCGGGTGAGCGGCGCGCGTACGCGCCGATAAGGTACAGGGGTTTCGTCAGCATTTGGGTGCCTTGCGGGTGGCGTATAGCGCGCATGCCAATTGCATTGCAAGGCTCGTGTAGTGAGGTTTTTTCCTGCTGCCTGTTTTAATTGCTTTGGAAGCCCCTTTGGCGTGTCGGCTTTTCAGGAGAAAGGGTGAATTTTGAAGGAATCGATCGGCATTGATAGTGCGACGTAAAGCTGAGGTTGGGTATTTAAAACAAAGCCCTTCTTTAGAAAGTAAAACGCGCAGGGCCATAGGCTTTATTTGAGGCAACGCATGCCAATTACATTGTGCAAATACAAGGGCTTTCATTTGAATTCGTTTTTAATGTAAGTGCATAATTAGCTTTTGCAACTACAGGTGCTTTTATTTTAATATGTTTGCGCATTTTGCGTAATTACATGGTGAGAGTTGCAGTGGGGCAGGGACTGTGATTGCACGATTGTACTGTTATTTGCCAGGTTTATGCTGAACATTGGGTATTTTCTCTGCAATTTCGTGATTATTGTATTACGCTAAGGCTGTGTCGCTTGTGTTGTTACAGGTTAAAAGTTGCGAAGGGAGTAAAAGTTGGTTGAAGGGGATTTAAAGAAAGCGCAAGGGTCTAGGCAAAGGATGTCAGGGAAGCGGGGGGCCAAGCGTTCGCGCATGGAGCATATGCTTGAGGCAATGATGCGTAAGATGGCGACTATGGATAGGAGATGGGGTAAGGTGGAACAAATTGGCCATAGCCTGGCCGAGCTTAAGCAGAAGGTTGAGGCGCAGGGTGGGCCGTCCGGAAGGCCGAAGCGAAACATAGTACCCCCGAAACCAAGGGGGGAATTAGAGGCTCTCCCTAAGAGGGTTAGATCGAAGAAGGGTAAGGTTCGGGATCCAAAAGCAGTGGAACCTCTGGAGGCACCGGGGGGGGGGGTGGTCCGTCTGGGCTCCCAGTAACGCCTGATACTCCTGATTTAGTACCCGCCATCCCGGGGTCAGGGGTGCCAGTACCGGCGCCAGTTCCACTTCCAGTTGAGCCAGTAGTGGAGCCGGTTGTTCCTAGTATTATCCCGGTAGTACCCTCAACAAGCCCCAAGGTTCCCGAAATGAACCCAGTGGCCCCGACACCATCACCAGTAGGGGGAGGGCAGGTCCCGGGGGAGTTAGCTACTCAAATTGCGGCAGTGCTTCCATGGTTAGGAAAGGGGGGGGTTTTGCCGTTGGCGGTGGGAACCGATCCTCTGGCAGAGGCTCAAAGAATGGTGGCGAAGATCATGGCGGCTCCGGGCATTGAACAAAGCCTGGCCGTGGGGAAGGCACAGCAAGCGCAGCCAGGGCCACAAGAAGGTGGCAGTGGAAAAGCAGGGACGACAGAGCCTGCGGGTAAGGAGCTGGCTTTGCCATTGTTGGGCGCCGGGGTGTTACCTTCTAAGAAGGAATATTTAGCGCGCCATGTTGCAAAGGATGTGAAAGAATTGATTTGGGCTGGGGCGTATGTCAATATGTTTTCTTTGCTGGTGGATAACAGGGAAATGGAGTATGCGAAGAGACAGAAGGATTGGATGCTTCCCAGTGAGTGGCGGGCGGAAATGTCTAGATTCAGGGTTGAGGAGACATTGACAAATTGGATAAGGGCATTTTCTGTTTATATGGCCATAGTTGCTGAACGTACACCTAATATGCAGGCGGAAATGGCATGCTATCAGAGCAGGGTGGCAATGACGCATGATAAATATGGTGGGGAGGGTTGGAAGGAGTATGACATGAACTTCAGGAAGGCTAAGGAGTTTGATTCTTCATTAACATGGGACAGGGTGGATTCCATTTCTTGGTTTGATCAGTTTGCCCCTGGGCACATGGGCAGCACGACTCAGAATTGGGGAAAGGCCCACATTTCACAGCCTCATCAGCCTTTTCGGAGTGGGCTTCCCGGGGCGGCGGCGTGCATGTGCCATATGTAATCACCCCTCTCACCCAGAGTCAAAATGCTTTAAGAAAGGGAACAATGTCTCAGTGTCAAAAGGGGGGAAAAAGCAGGAATGAGGGGCCAATCCTTAACGACACGCACTCGCCCATTGATGTTGTGGCTTTGAATCCTTGGCTTAATCGGTATCCAGACCATGCTACAGCTAGGTTGCTGCAGGAAGAGTTTTCGTATGGTTTTAGGATACCAGTGGGGGATTACAAAGGGACAGCGGAGTGCAAAAATCAATTGTCTGTCAGAGCTAATACACAGGTTGTGGTGCAGAAAATTAAGAAAGAATTGGGCTTAGGGAGAATTGTGGGCCCATTCGACACTCCCCCGGTGCTGAATTTTGTCTGTTCTCCCCTAGGGGTGGTACCAAAAAAGGAGGAGGGGGAGTTTAGATTGATTCATAATTTATCAGCACCCAGAGGCAAGTCGTTGAATGATGCCATTAATGAAGAACTTTGCAGTGTAAAGTATGCATCCTTTGATCAGGCAGTAGAGATGTTGAGGGTGTTAGGGCCGGGGACATGGCTGGCGAAATCTGATATCGAATCGGCATTTCGACTCTTGCCAGTACATCCTTTAGATCATCATTTGCTTGGATTTTCATTCAAAGGTCAGTTTTACATGGACAGGTGCATGCCTATGGGTTGTTCAATCTCCTGTGCGTATTTTGAGAAATTTAGTTCCTTTTTGGAATGGGTTTTCAGACAGGTCACAGGACATCATTTTGTGATGCATTATCTGGATGATTTCCTCTTTCTGGGACCGGCGGGCTCTCAGGAATGTTCTATCGCCTTGGAGAAATTCTGTGCCCTCATGCATACGTTTGGGGTCCCCCTGGCTCAGGGGAAGACAGTGGGGCCAACGAACAAAATTGAGTTCCTGGGCATCGAAATTGATTCAGTACAGGGTTGTTTTAGGTTGCCAGAACAGAAGATAAGGAAATTCCGTGCTGCACTGCAGCAGTGTTTGTTAAAGGACAAAGTGACACTACACCAATTGCAGGAAGTGGTAGGACAGTTGAATTTTGCATTACGGGTGATACCCATCGCTCGTCCATTTTCCCGTTCCATTTCTCAGGCTATGGCAGGATTACATGAAAAACACCATCACACGCGCTTGTCATCTGAGGTTAGCCAGGACATGCGGATTTGGATAGCATTCCTGGAGGGTTTCAATGGCAGAGTGGTGTGGCCCTGTCCTCCCATTACTTCGGCTGCTTTGGGTCTATGGACTGACGCGGCGGGTAGTGTGGGATTTGGTGCCATACTTGGGAACAAGTGGGTGGCTCAGCCGTGGCCAGGGTGGTGGTGTGAGAATGGCTTAACAGCTAACATAGGTTTTTTGGAATTGTTCCCCATCTGGGTCGCTTTAACGGTATGGCCCCAGGAGCTGCAGAACCAGTCTGTGATATTTTGGTCAGATAACATGACAGTGGTGGAGGCCATCAATCAACAGGCAGCAAGGTGTAGAATGATTCTTCGCCTGTTGAAAGAGATAGTGCTGTTATGTATGAAATTGAATGTCCAGTTTAAGGCTAAGCATGTCCCGGGAGTGCAGAATAATGCTGCTGACGCACTTTCTCGCTTCAAGATGCAGGTTTTCAGGGATCATCTGCCATCCGCGGAGGCGACAGCATCGCACTTCCCAGAAGTTCTTTGGCAGATTGGTGCCCCCAACTACAGAACCTCGTGGCTGCTAGCCTAGCTCCAGGGACCCGGAAAGCTTATGAAGGGGCGTTTGGGTCCTACAGGTCTTTTTTGGGTCACGATTGGGAGGGGAGATGGCATACGTCAGGAGCATTCCTCTCGTTTTTAGACAGCTTACACAGGGGGGGGCGAACAGTTGCGGCTGCCAGGCGACATGTAGCGGCAGTTTCCTTCTTTGCGCAGATTAGTGACACGAATGATCCGACCAGGAGCTTCATCGTGAGAAAGGCATTGAAGGGGTGGCGAAGAATTCAAGGTGGGGTTCCTGACTCCAGGCAGCCGATAGGGTTGGCGCGGCTGAGTTCACTGTTGTCAGCGCTGGGTGTGATCTGCAGTTCGGTGGTGGAGACTCTGTTATTCAGAGCTGCCTTTGCATTGGCTTTCTATGGGGCATTCAGAGTGGGCGAATTGGTGGCCCGAAACAAGCAGGATAGGCAGGGTGGCCTTTTAATTGAGCATGTAAGGATACATGGTGATAGTCTGCTTTTGACCATACGACAATCAAAAACGGATCAGGAAGCACGGGGTGAAGGGGTGGTTCTGTATAGAGCATTAAACAACCCGTGTTGCCCAGTAATGCATTTGGAAAACTTCCTCAGTGTGAGGAGCAGCGCGTTGGGGGGTGCATTATTAGTACATGCGGACGGTACACCACTTACCAGGTACCAGTTCAAAATGGTATTGGACATGGCAATCGCCAGGGCAGGCATGGATCCAAGTGTTTTTGGAACACATTCTTTTAGGATAGGGGCTGCCACAGAGGCGACGGCTAGGGGATTGCATCCCAGTAAGGTACAGAAGATTGGGCGATGGGTTTCCAACAGTTATAAGCGTTATGTGCGGCTGCACATGTTGTGAGGGCGCATTGAAATGGTGTGACTGATGCCTCTCTCTCTGTCGTTTGCTTCACAGTTTCTCAATCCTGTCACGCAGGGGGGGGAACTGCCATCTCACCACCAACAACGTTCGACGCAAGGATCAGCACAACCACAGGTTTCAGGGACGCGGAATGTGTGGGTTGTGGGGCATTCATATGTTAGGCGTATGAAATCTGTTTTTCTTGCAGGTGACTATAGGAAACGGGCAGAACAGAAGGGGTTCACAGTATCTTTTCATGGCAAGGGGGGCCTTTGTCTTAGTCACTTTAGGGGGTTTATGAGCGATCTGCTGAAAAAACACAATTCTTCTCCCTCTATCCTTATTTTACACCTGGGGGGCAATGACTTAGTCAGGTTGGGCAGGAGGGTTTTATTTGAGAGCATAATATCTGAGATTGGTTGGTTAGCCAAGGTGTGCCGAGGGGCTTACATAGCTTGGTCACACATGATACCCAGATTTAAATGGAGAGGGGGGGACTCGGTGAGGGCTTTGAACCACTCCGTAAAGAGGGTCAATAATAAGATAGGAAAATTGTTCCGATCTCCTAAGTTACAGTGCATCGCACATGGGTGTGTTAGGGGGGAATTGTGCTTCTTAAAAGACGGGGTACACTTGACTAGGGTGGGGAATGACTTGATGTTAGAGAATTTCTTAGCTTGGCTAGGGGGTCTCAGTGAGGGGGCATGACCTTTCTGAGGGATGGTTGGGGGGGGCCAGATAGTCGGTCAACTATGCTGGCCTGTGGCGGTAAGGTCATGACTAGTGAGCAGTACATTTAAGGTCCTTAGGGGGCGGCCTCATTCTCGGATGGGGTCGCCCAGGGGGAGGGACAAGGGGTCTCTCCTATAACTCCAGGGGCGGTACATCCGGTTGGCTGGATGGGTGCGGGGAAGGGGGGGGAGTCACGCTTTCTTTTAGGCTGGTTGGCCACCCCGCACTGGCATTGACGTCATTAAATGGCGCAGAGTGCAAGACCCCCCAAATTGGCGTGGAGTTCAGTTAACGTATGGGGGTAACCGGGAGGGGGAAGTACCCTCTCGGTAAGCGGGCCCCCTGCGCATGCGCAACCCTACTGGGGGGGCGCGGTTAAATTGATAAGGATCTGACACCAGTTAATGACCTTGCCGTAGGCCCAAATAGGATACGCAGAAAGTAATTAATGTATGATTATGATCTTTATGTTAGATTCGGATAGGAAAACTATGTATTAGTGAAATGTTAAGGTTAGCCATCTGAAATCTGTGCATATTAATTGTAATCAAATGTCGTGTTATGTTTCTGCGTATAAAAATGTAAATAATGTTTATCTTTAATTTTTGATTTGTTTTCATATTTTAATAAATACGGCCGGGGGTTGCTCGACCCCCGCCTTCCAAAAGTCATTACCTCTCATGTTCCTCATTTTAAATGTGTTTAGGTTCCGGGGGGGAGGGGGAAATTCGGTAGTCCCTGCCCATATCGTAAGGCGGGGCCGGCATCGGCCCCGCCGCAAATATGGCGGGGCACCGACCCCCTCCTTCCCTCGCCCTTGTGTCTCGATCGCGCGGCGCTGAATCACCGCGTCATCGTGACACGGTGGGCGCGCCGTGCGTTCGATTGGTCACAATGGTGACCTATGGCCCGGAAGCGGTTAAAGCGCTTCCGGGTCATGGTGAGTTAAGGGGGGGGGCCGGGGTCAGACCAGTTAGAACTGGTTTGACCCCAGGTTCAAGCTTAAAGGGCGGTGGAGCGCGGGACTCTGTCTCTTTCTCCCGCGCTCTTACAGGACCTGGTCGCAGCCCTCTAGGAGGCTGCTTAACTCTTTTGTTTGCCCACCCTCCATCCCCTGTTGCAAGTTGATTTTATGGTTGTTGTAAGTGACGGTGTTGTTCCTTCCTTAGGCGTTTTCTCCCGCTTACAGGTCTTCAATCGTCGTATTTATTGCTATTCCTTGGTCAGGCGGTAAGGTCATGACTAGTGAGCAGTACATTTAAGGTCCTTAGGGGGCGGCCTCATTCTCGGATGGGGTCGCCCAGGGGGAGGGACAAGGGGTCTCTCCTATAACTCCAGGGGCGGTACATCCGGTTGGCTGGATGGGTGCGGGGAAGGGGGGGGAGTCACGCTTTCTTTTAGGCTGGTTGGCCACCCCGCACTGGCATTGACGTCATTAAATGGCGCAGAGTGCAAGACCCCCCAAATTGGCGTGGAGTTCAGTTAACGTATGGGGGTAACCGGGAGGGGGAAGTACCCTCTCGGTAAGCGGGCCCCCTGCGCATGCGCAACCCTACTGGGGGGGCGCGGTTAAATTGATAAGGATCTGACACCAGTTAATGACCTTGCCGTAGGCCCAAATAGGATACGCAGAAAGTAATTAATGTATGATTATGATCTTTATGTTAGATTCGGATAGGAAAACTATGTATTAGTGAAATGTTAAGGTTAGCCATCTGAAATCTGTGCATATTAATTGTAATCAAATGTCGTGTTATGTTTCTGCGTATAAAAATGTAAATAATGTTTATCTTTAATTTTTGATTTGTTTTCATATTTTAATAAATACGGCCGGGGTTGCTCGACCCCCGCCTTCCAAAAGTCATTACCTCTCATGTTCCTCATTTTAAATGTGTTTAGGTTCCGGGGGGGAGGGGGAAATTCGGTAGTCCCTGCCCATATTGCTGCGCGCCGGCCCCTGCTTGCTAACTTCCACACTAGTCTCTTTTGGGACGCTCCTTGGGCCCGATTCACAAAAGTAAACTGAGATGAAAGTCTAACTTCATGACTTTTACTATTCACAAAGGGCATTTACTACTTGTAAATGCCCTTTGTGAATACCAAAAGTTGAACTTTACGACTTTCGGTATTCACAAAGGGCATTTATGAGTCATATACTGAAAGTCGTAAAGTCAGAATTTCGTCTCATTTTTCCTTTGAATCGGCCCCCTTGTGTTTACTTTAAAACCCACCAGCACGCATTACACTGTAATGTTATTGCTACCAGCAGAGGTTGTAATCTTTGTAATTGTTCTAGGTGGAACTTCCTAGCCGTTATGAGTTTTATGTTTAAAAAAAATAAAAAATTATACTGTAAATTTACCGAAACATGCCCAATCCTTTGCACATATATAATCTTTTTAACTTTCAGATGTGTTTGTACCCTACAACTTTAATGTAAGAGACGCTGTGCCTACTTTACTGTTTAAATATAAAAATAGGCACACAATTCCATTCCACATAATTTTAGTACATTCAAAACCACATAATTACTATCTACATGAGTGCACTGCACACCATGCCACATAATTCACTACACACATCCACTACACACCACACAATTCCACGCCTAACAATTCCAATCCAACCCACATAATTCCACTCCACACCGCATAAATCCACTCCATAACACATGAATAAAAGGCATTGTAAATGACTGTTAGAGTCGGGGATCTCTGGTTGCCGCAAGGTTGCCTTTGTGTCAAGCAGGAACCCTCTCCTCCACGTCAGGGCGCAGGATAACCCCTCGCGAATGACCCTTGCTCACCCTCTAGGTGCGTGGCGTGAGCAGCCAAGGCGATTCCTCAGGCGTTGTTGGTTAAGCACTTACAATCATACACACAGTAAATACATCAATCCCCCCAGAAACGGACACCAGACTTGGATATGTAGAAAAAATACGCTTCTTTATGTAAAAATAGGTATATATATCTCAGCAGACTTATCACAAGACCAATAACGTTTTCGCTCTGCCGCCAGGTTGTAAAGCAGGCAAATGTTCTTTGTTCGTAGCTTCAAATGGAGACCTTGTAGTCTCTTGCAAATGTTACTTGGGGTTCCAGTACTCACAGAGGTCGGCTCCTGTGATCGGGGAAATAAGGCGTTGCGGGCCCCGAGCCCGATACTGGAACTTCTTTCGTGATGTGGAGGGTCGGCACCGGTCGATGCGACTCTCAGCTTGGGAAGTGTTCTTGGGTCCTCAATCAGCAGGTGTGGGCACGTAGGCAGGCGCGGCCAGCGACCCTTTAGCACGGCGGTGCAGGAGGGTCTCCACAGCGGGGGCGGCGCGGCCTGAGATGTCCGGGGATAGCGAAGCGGGGTCGCAGGGCACAGTCAGTGCAGCTGGATGACCCGGCGTAGATCACAGTCGTCGGACGGCTTCCGGCGGGAGGGGTGATAGCGCGGTCAGCGCGCTCCAGTAGCAGGCGGTGACAGGGATGCAGGCGGCCTGGCCCGGGGACAGAGAGCGGCTCTGGACGGAGCGGGGCTCTCATGGGTTTAAGGCAGGCAAGCTTCTGAGTGTCACGGCCCTAGGAGGGGCGCTGAGGGGCGCAGTCTCTTTCCAGCGTGATGCACACATCGCTCGAGTTGGAGGACGAGCAAAAGCACAGAGAACCCACTGGTCCTGGGGTTCAGTTCAGGGGGCAAGCTCAGATCAAGCCCTTGGAGAATGTTCAAGCACAAAGTAGCAAAGTCTTTTTAGTAAGTCTCTTCCTCTCCTTTCTCAGCAAGGCAAGCAGCAGGCCAGCTCCTCCAGCGTCTTCTTCTCCTTCTAGTCGGGCAGAGGTTCTTTGTGGTAAACAGGATTCTGATTTCTTAGGAGCCAGGCTCCTACTTTTATACCATGATTCTTTTGTTCTTTAGCGCCAGGGGGCCTAGGCCTGGCTCAGTCCAGTTCTGGAGCACTTTGTTATGGTGACTCTGCTCTTTCCTTTCAGCAGCAGGGCAGAGACATCAGCCGCCCCACAGGGGGTGGCGCCGGCTTTGTGGTGGCAGAGCACAGGTCTATTCAAGAGTCAAGGTGTACTCCTCCCACCCATCCTGGTGTCATCTCCCGGCCAACCACCTGGCAGCCAACCTGTCTCTGGGGATCCCCCCACCCTGCTCCTTACTGTTGCCAGGCAGAACACACACACACAGCAGAGGCGGACTGAGATGGTCAGGTCAGTAAATACTAACTTTCTAAAAGTAGTATTTACAAACCCAGGATATTAAAATAAACTTGGCTACAAGAAGTATTTTATTATTCTGAGTTCAGGCATACTAAACTTGACATTCTACCATGCTCTATGAGTCCACTGGGGTCACAGCGTTGGCGTGATCCCGGCAGCCCATTCTGGCCTATGGAGAGCAGGTAGCCTTCAATAGTGAAGAACGAAAAGGGCTGTAATTCACTACTAAGACATGCCACACACATCAGGGCATGTCCTACCTTATGCCTACAATGCACCCTGCCCTTGGGCCTACCAGAGGGGTGACTAATATGTAGGTAAGGGAAGGTTTAGGGACTGGCAAGTGGGGGCACTTGCGCAGTCAGCGCGACGGTCCCGGACCGCGCACAGGGTCTGCGGTGGCAGACCCTAGACACATTTTACAGGGCCGCTTTCGGTGGGTGGCGCAACCAGCGCTGCAAGCCCACCAGCAGCATTGGCATTCACAAGCCCTGGCACCCCTGGTGCACTCTACTGGGGACTGACAGTGAATCCAATAAACCAATCATGAACATCAATTACAGGTACACTTTACTTAGGGAGCACTTGCACTGCGGCACGGATTAGCCGTGGCGCAGTGCCCTGAGCGGACAACACCAGCAAAACAATCGAGGCACACCATCAAAAAGTGGAAGGGGAACTCACGCCAAGGTGCCAGGTCTAACACGTGTCCCCTCCAGCTGAAATGTGGGGAGAACTACCCTTGCCCAGGGGGTTCCTCGTCACTAAGGCGGAAATACCTGGACAGACCGTCAGCGTTGGCGTGATCTGTACCAGGACGGTGTTCCACCGTAAAGTCCATACCCTGTAGGGAGATGGACCACCTCAACAGCTTCGGGTTCTCACCCCTCATTTGCATCAACCATCTGAGGGGCCTGTGGTCCGTCTGAACCCGGAAGTGAGACCCAAACAAGTAGGGTCTTAGCTTCTTCAGCGCCCAGACCACAGCAAATGCTTCTCGCTCAATTGCACTCCACCTACTTTCCCGTGGAAGTAACCTCCTACTGATGAAGGCTACGGGTTGGTCCCAGCCCTCCTCAGTCATCTGTGAGAGAACAGCCCCTACACCATGCTCTGAAGCGTCTGTCTGTACTAGGAATTCCTTGGAGAAGTCAGGGGCCAAGAGCACGGGCGCCGTGCACATGGCACTTCAGGGTGTCGAAAGCTTTCTGACAGGTGTCAGTCCAAATCACGTTCCTGGGCTGCTTCTTGGAAGTCAGCTCTGTCAAGGGGGCAACAATCGTTCCATAGCCCTTGACAAACCTCCTGTAGTACCCAGTGAGCCCCAGGAAGGCCCTCACTGCGGTCTGCGTCTTGGGGGGTTCCCAAGCCAGGATGGTCTCAATTTTGGGTTGCAAGGGTGCCACCTTGCCACTCCCCACTTGGTGTCCCAAGTACACCACGGAACCCTGCCCGATCTGGCACTTGCTTGCCTTGATCGTGAGGCCTGCTCGGCGCAGAGCCATCAACACTTCCCAGAGGTGGCGCAGGTGTTCGGGCCAGGTGGCACTGAACACTGCGATGTCATCCAGGTAGGCGGCACTGAACGCATCCAGCCCAACCAGTACCTGGTTGACCAACCTCTGAAAGGTGGCAGGGGCATTCTTCATCCCAAATGGCATGACTCGGAACTGGAAGTGCCCATCTGGAGTAGAGAATGCTGACCTCTCTTTGGCCCCATCGGTCAAGGCGATCTGCCAGTACCCAGACGTTAAATCAAACGTGCTGAGGAACCGGGCAGCCCCCATCCGATCAATGAGCTCATCAGCTCTGGGGATGGGGTGCGCGTCAGTCTTCGTTACTGAATTGAGTCCTCTGTAGTCCACACAGAACCGGAGTTCAGGTGTGGCTCCCGGCGCAGCAGCTTTGGGGACCAAGACCACGGGGCTGGACCAAGGACTGCTGGAGGACTCAACCACCCCTAGCGCAAGCATTTTGGAGACCTCCTCCTTAATGCAAGCTCTGACCCTGTCAGTTACCCTGTAAGCCTTGTGCTTCACAGGTAAGCTGTCTCCTGTGTCCACATCATGGACGCACCAATCTGTGACACCAGGAACCAGGGAGAATCGGTCGGAAAACTGTCCCAGCAAGTGGCGGCAATCTTCCCGTTGTTCGGGCGTCAGGGTGGGTGAGAGGTTAACTCCATCCACTGACCCATCTTTCTCAGAGGCCACTAAGAGGTCAGGAAGAGGCTCGGTCTCCTCTTCCATTCCATCATCAGTGGCCAGCAGCATGCCCACTTCGGTCCTCTCTAAGTGGGGCTTAAGGCGGTTAACATGTAGGACCCTCAAAGGGTTCCTGGGAGACCGCATGTCCACCAAGTAGGTGATAGGACTTTTGCGCTCCACAACCTCAAAGGGACCTGTCCACTTATCCTGAAGTGCACAAGGCTCCACTGGGGCCAAGACCCACACCTTTTGTCCAGGTTGAAGCTCTACCAGAGTGGCATTCCGGTCGTACCACCGCTTCATCTCCTCCTGGCTGGCTTCCAGATTTGCCTCAGCAAGTTGCCTGAAACGCCTAGTCTGGTTTCGGAAGGCCAGCATGTAACTATATACATTCTGGGGAGGTTTCCTGGGAGATTGCTCCCAGCCTTCCTTCACCAAACTCAGAGGTCCTCTTACCGGGTGACCATACAGAAGCTCAAAGGGGCTGAACCCTAGAGACTTCTGTGGCACCTCTCGGTAAGCGAAGAGCAGGCATGGCAAGAGGACGTCCCACTTACGCCTCATTGGACCGTCCAGGCCCATGATCATGCCTTTGAGGGTTCGGTTGAATCTCTCAACCAACCCATTTCCTTGGGGGTGGTAAGGAGTGGTGAACTTGTAAGTTACCCCACACTCCTTCCACAGGGATTTCATATATGTGGATATGAAATTGGTCCCCCTGTCGCTCACCACCTCTAGAGGGAATCCCACTCGGGAGAAAATTCCCATCAGTGCCCGTCCCACCACGGGGGCCGTCACTGTCCTCAGAGGGATGGCTTCAGGGTACCGGGTGGCATGGTCCACCAAGACCAGGATGAACCTGTTGCCCAGGGCTGTCTTGGGGTCCAGAGGCCCCACAATATCAATACCCACTCGTTGGAATGGCGTACCGACCACAGGGAAAGGTTGCAGAGGAGCCTTATGCTTCCCTCCGCTCTTACCACTTGCCTGGCAAGTCTGACAGGTTCTGCAGTAGGAATCTGAATTCTTATGCATTTGGGGCCAGTAAAAGTGGGTGACAAGCCTGTCATAGGTCTTGTCCATCCCCAAATGTCCTGCTAAAGGCACATCATGAGCCAGCCCCAGTAGGAAGGTTCTGAACTTCTGGGGTACCACCAGCACACGGGCTGACCCAGGTTCAGCAGCCTTAGGCTCGGAATACAGGAGGTCACTCTCCCAGTACACGTAGTGTGTTTTGGCCTGAACACCATTGGCCTGGTCTGCAGCCTGCTGCCGCATACCCACGAGAGAAGGGCATTCTTTCTGCTCCCTGCAGAATTCCTCCCTGGAGGGACCTCCTTCTTGCTGCCAATGGGTCAGCTCAGGCAGGTCTCCCAGTTCGGCAATCTGTTCCCCGGTAGGCTCCAGAGCATCCCCCTCAGGGTCTACTTCCTCCTGGGCCGTGGGAACTTTGGGGGCCGGTTTCCCGCGCCTCCTGCGCCTTCTCCCTAAGGCCGGTTCCTGGACCTCTCCCTCAGGCTCCAGGACCCTCTCAACACCCCTACTGGCTGCCATGGACCGGGTGGTCACGCACGCCCAGTCGGGTAGACCCACCATCCTCAGATGCGTGGTCTTCTCCACCTTTTCCCAAGGGGAGCTCTCCAGGTCGTTCCCTAGCAGACAGTCTACAGGCATGTCAGTTCTCACAGCGACTTGTAGAGTACCAGAGACCTCCCCCCACTCAAAGGGAACTTGAGCCATTGGACAACGACTCTCTATGTTGTCAGCATTGACAACCCTACAGTAGGCATTGGGTACAATCTGCTCTTGAGACACCAGGTGTTGCCTCACCGAGGTCACGCTGGCTCCTGTATCTCTAAGAGCCTCAACCTTCTTTCCATTGATGGTCACTACTTGCCCATATTTCTTAGTGTTAGAGGGCAGGTAGGTTACAGGGACCATCTCACTGTCTCCTAGCGAGACTAGGGTCATCTGCCCGGGACCCCCACCCTCCTGGACTGCTACCTCCTCCCCAAAGTTAACACTAGCTACTTGCCGGGGTGGAGCACCAGTGGGTGCGGTCTTACCAAACAGGCGACACTTAGGATCAGAGGCAATGTGACCCGGGTCACCACACCTATAACAATTGAAGGGCCCCTTTGGAACAGGTCTACCTGTCGGGGCCCCGTTCTGCTGCGGGGGTGGGGGAGGCTGAGAACCCTTCTGCTGGTTCCCTTGGGAATTACTTTGGGGGCCTTTTTGGAACCCCTTCTGTTTACCCCTGTCCCCCCCACTCTTCTGCTGGGGACCCTGCCCACCTTTGGCGGAGTCTCCCACTTGACCCTTGTGGACCCTGGTGCTGAGCCAGCGGTCCGCCTCCTCAGCAAGCTTCCTCGGGTTGGACAGCTTGCTATCAATCAGGTGCTGGCGTAGCTCAGGAAAACATTGACTGGACAAGTGCTCCCATGCAATTAAATCAAGCAGCCCTTGATAATCATTCACTTTGCTACCCTTCACCCAACCATCCAGCGCTCTGCAGAAAAAGGTCACATATTCCACATACGTACTCTCAGGGATCTTCTTAGTCTCCCTGAACCTCTGTCTATATAGCTCAGGAGTTAACCCATACCTGGTCATTAAAGCTTCCTTCATATGGGGGTATGAGGTCTGGACTTCTAAGGGCAAATCTAACAGTGTGTCACGCCCTTCAGCAAGGAACCTTCCCCACAACCCCGCTCCCCAGTCTTTCTCAGGGACCCGGTGTGAAGACATGGCCACCTCGTAGGCTCTAAACCACTGCCCTATGTCATCCTTTCTAAAATACTCCTTTACTACATCTTTGGGGATGTACACCTTGGACTCTACCTGCACTGGTGGAGTGCTGCCACCAGAAGGAGCGGTATCCAAACTTTTCGCCTTCAGCTCCAACTCCTTCAATCTTATATCATGATCCATTTGGCGTTGTTGTGCCTCCAGGGCCAACTTCTGCTTTTCCATTTCCATTTGTCCTGCCAACTTTGCCATCTCCATTGCATGCGCCCTGTCTGCTGCCCTGTCTGCCAGCTCCTCTGGCGACCGGACTCTGCTGGGCTCCTCAAGGTTGTCGGGCGGAACGATGTCCCCCGCATTCCGTGGGTCTCGTGACTCCTTCCAGGCTCTCAACGCCTTGGCGTACTGGGTCTTCCTCTTGAATCCAGCATGGGGGACTCTGAATTTTACACTGTAGCCTTTCAATTGCTCCATCGTGTAGCCTTCCAGTCTCTCCCAATCCACCTCATCTATTCCAGAAATCACAGAGAGTGCTCTCCCAGCGGAGAGTGAGCTAGGCATGGTTGCAGTAATGGCAGATGTCTCAACAAAGTTCAAAAAATGAAAACCTGTGGCTGCGTTATTTGGTCTGCTCTCACTATCTGGTGATTAATAATTCACTGTATGCAAATTACAAGTGCAAATCCGAAATCCCACCGCTGCCACCAATGTTAGAGTCGGGGATCTCTGGTTGCCGCAAGGTTGCCCTTGTGTCAAGCAGGAACCCTCTCCTCCACGTCAGGGCGCAGGATAACCCCTCGCGAATGACCCTTGCTCACCCTCTAGGTGCGTGGCGTGAGCAGCCAAGGCGATTCCTCAGGCGTTGTTGGTTAAGCACTTACAATCATACACACAGTAAATACATCAATCCCCCCCAGAAACGGACACCAGACTTGGATATGTAGAAAAAATACGCTTCTTTATGTAAAAATAGGTATATATATCTCAGCAGACTTATCACAAGACCAATAACGTTTTCGCTCTGCCGCCAGGTTGTAAAGCAGGCAAATGTTCTTTGTTCGTAGCTTCAAATGGAGACCTTGTAGTCTCTTGCAAATGTTACTTGGGGTTCCAGTACTCACAGAGGTCGGCTCCTGTGAACGGGGAAATAAGGCGTTGCGGGCCCCGAGCCCGATACTGGAACTTCTTTCGTGATGTGGAGGGTCGGCACCGGTCGATGCGACTCTCAGCTTGGGAAGTGTTCTTGGGTCCTCAATCAGCAGGTGTGGGCACGTAGGCAGGCGCGGCCAGCGACCCTTTAGCACGGCGGTGCAGGAGGGTCTCCACAGCGGGGGCGGCGCGGCCTGAGATGTCTGGGGATAGCGAAGCGGGGTCGCAGGGCACAGTCAGTGCAGCTGGATGACCCGGCGTAGATCACAGTCGTCGGACGGCTTCCGGCGGGAGGGGTGATAGCGCGGTCAGCGCGCTCCAGTATCAGGCGGTGACAGGGATGCAGGCGGCCTGGCCCGGGGACAGAGAGCGGCTCTGGACGGAGCGGGGCTCTCACGGGTTTAAGGCAGGCAAGCTTCTGAGTGTCACGGCCCTAGGAGGGGCGCTGAGGGGCGCAGTCTCTTTCCAGCGGGATGCACACACGGCTCGAGTTGGAGGACGAGCAAAAGCACAGAGAACCCACTGGTCCTGGGGTTCAGTTCAGGGGGCAAGCTCAGATCAAGCCCTTGGAGAATGTTCAAGCACAAAGTAGCAAAGTCTTTTTAGTAAGTCTCTTCCTCTCCTTTCTCAGCAAGGCAAGCAGCAGGCCAGCTCCTCCAGCGTCTTCTTCTCCTTCTAGTCGGGCAGAGGTTCTTTGTGGTAAACAGGATTCTGATTTCTTAGGAGCCAGGCTCCTACTTTTATACCATGATTCTTTTGTTCTTTAGCGCCAGGGGGCCTAGGCCTGGCTCAGTCCAGTTCTGGAGCACTTTGTTATGGTGACTCTGCTCTTTCCTTTCAGCAGCAGGGCAGAGACATCAGCCGCCCCACAGGGGGTGGCGCCGGCTTTGTGGTGGCAGAGCACAGGTCTATTCAAGAGTCAAGGTGTACTCCTCCCACCCATCCTGGTGTCATCTCCCGGCCAACCACCTGGCAGCCAACCTGTCTCTGGGGATCCCCCCACCCTGCTCCTTACTGTTGCCAGGCAGAACACACACACACAGCAGAGGCGGACTGAGATGGTCAGGTCAGTAAATACTAACTTTCTAAAAGTAGTATTTACAAACCCAGGATATTAAAATAAACTTGGCTACAAGAAGTATTTTATTATTCTGAGTTCAGGCATACTAAACTTGACATTCTACCATGCTCTATGAGTCCACTGGGGTCACAGCGTTGGCGTGATCCCGGCAGCCCATTCTGGCCTATGGAGAGCAGGTAGCCTTCAATAGTGAAGAACGAAAAGGGCTGTAATTCACTACTAAGACATGCCACACACATCAGGGCATGTCCTACCTTATGCCTACAATGCACCCTGCCCTTGGGCCTACCAGAGGGGTGACTAATATGTAGGTAAGGGAAGGTTTAGGGACTGGCAAGTGGGGGCACTTGCGCAGTCAGCGCGACGGTCCCGGACCGCGCACAGGGTCTGCGGTGGCAGACCCTAGACACATTTTACAGGGCCGCTTTCGGTGGGTGGCGCAACCAGCGCTGCAAGCCCACCAGCAGCATTGGCATTCACAAGCCCTGGCACCCCTGGTGCACTCTACTGGGGACTGACAGTGAATCCAATAAACCAATCATGAACATCAATTACAGGTACACTTTACTTAGGGAGCACTTGCACTGCGGCACGGATTAGCCGTGGCGCAGTGCCCTGAGCGGACAACACCAGCAAAACAATCGAGGCACACCATCAAAAAGTGGAAGGGGAACTCACGCCAAGGTGCCAGGTCTAACAATGACAATGCCAATAGCTCTAACTCTCGCAAATGTGAGACCTATCCGCATTGCCAGTGCTTGTTTCAAAACTCCCATTGTCCTTGTTTCTTGTTTTTTTGTAACATATTCTTTGCCTGACTTAGTCCAGAACAAATTCTCGATTTTCGTCTCAATTTATGGCGCTTCTTTCACCCAAAAAGTTAAGAAAGAAGCATATTTGGGACTTTGACTGTGTGTGGTTCTCCTGCGTTAACAGAAATCAATTAATCGCCTTTTGGGCTTCAAGATGGACACTGTGCAGAAATATTTAAAGTGCGAAAGAAAGATCTTGAGCTCAAGGATCTCTGTCTTCAAAGAGGAATCGATGCAGCCCAGAGTGTCTCAGTTTAAAACAACTTTTATGACTAACACCCAGCACATTGAACGTTTGTTTATGTGTACAGTACTGTGATTTATGGGTGGGGGCAATGATTCCACAGGGGCTTCCAGGCGCACACGTTACACACAGGGAGACGAGACACACATACACACTGCTCAACACAAACAGACACCCACATACACACTTAGACACACAGGGGCGCACATACTTCTAGGCACACACAGGCGCATGCACACTGATAGACACACACACACGACGCTAAACATACACACAGACACAAATACTCTGCTGGACACACAGACAGAGAAAAACTGCTAGGTCTACACAGGTGCATATACACTGCTACAAATACAGGCAAATACACACTGCTACACACAAACATGCACAGACTAGAACATACAATTAAACACTGTTAGATACATACAGGCACCGAGACATACACACTGCCAATCGCGCGCACACACACACACTCTGCTAGATATACTCAGGCATGTGACACATAAACATTGCTAGACACCCATAGTTACACTGATAGGTATGCACATACAGTGCTAGAAAGACTTAGGCATACACAAGCACAGTGCAAGACAGGCACAGACACAGTCACACTTCTAGACACACACAGGCACAGACACACACAGACACAAATACGCTACTGGACACAGAGGCACAGACAGAGACAAACTGCTAGACACGCACAAAGCGATACAAAAGAGGGTGGTGATGGACGGAGCATCAGAACCAATCAAACACTCACACCCAGTCAACAGATCTGGGTTTGATCCATCACCGTTCTTTAGCCCACTCTGCCACCCCAGTTCAGACATGGCCATATGCAAATCAGTCTGACCCTGTGCCTCATGGGAACAGTCCAGCCCGAACTGCCAAGCCATGTCTTCCCTGGACCAGAAACAAGCTTCCTAGGACCGGTTTCTGGCATTTCAGCCGTCTTCAGCCAGGCTTGCTTGAATCCAGTGGCAAAGTGAGCAAGGGACTCACGTCTGAGCATACCCTGCCAACTTATGGCGAACAAAGCGATTCAAAAGAGGGTGGTGATGGACGGAGCATCAGAACCAATCAAACACTCACACCCAGTCAACAGATCTGGGTTTGATCCATCACCGTTCTTTAGCCCACTCTGCCACCCCATTTCAGACATGGCCATATGCAAATCAGTCTGACCCTGTGCCTCATGGGAACAGTCCAGCCCGAACTGCCAAGCCATGTCTTCCCTGGACCGGAAACAAGCTTCCTAGGACCGGTTTCTGCCATTTCAGCCGTCTTCAGCCAGGCTTGCTTGAATCCAGTGGCAAAGTGAGCAAGGGACTCACGTCTGAGCATACCCTGGCAACTTATGGCGAACAAAGCGATACAAAAGAGAGTGGTGATGGACGGAGCATCAGAACCAATCAAACACTCACACCCAGTCAACAGATCTGGGTTTGATCCATCACCGTTCTTTAGCCCACTCTGCCACCCCAGTTCAGACATGGCCATATGCAAATCAGTCTGACCCTGTGCCTCAAGGGAACAGTCCAGCCCGAACTGCCAAGCCATGTCTTCCCTGGACCGGAAACAAGCTTCCTAGGACCGGTTTCTGGCATTTCAGCCGTCTTCAGCCAGGCTTGCTAGAATCCAGTGGCAAAGTGAGCAAGGGACTCACGTATGAGCATACCCTGCCAACTTATGGCGAACAAAGCGATACAAAAGAGGGTGGTGATGGACGGAGCATCAGAACCAATCAAACACTCACACCCAGTCAACAGATCTGGGTTTGATCCATCACCGTTCTTTAGCCCACTCTGCCACCCCAGTTCAGACATGGCCATATGCAAATCAGTCTGACCCTGTGCCTCATGGGAACAGTCCAGCCCGAACTGCCAAGCCATGTCTTCCCTGGACCAGAAACAAGCTTCCTAGGACCGGTTTCTGGCATTTCAGCCGTCTTCAGCCAGGCTTGCTTGAATCCAGTGGCAAAGTGAGCAAGGGACTCACGTCTGAGCATACCCTGCCAACTTATGGCGAACAAAGCGATACAAAAGAGGGTGGTGATGGACGGAGCATCAGAACCAATCAAACACTCACACCCAGTCAACAGATCTGGGTTTGATCCATCACCGTTCTTTAGCCCACTCTGCCACCCCATTTCAGACATGGCCATATGCAAATCAGTCTGACCCTGTGCCTCATGGGAACAGTCCAGCCCAAACTGCCAAGCCATGTCTTCCCTGGACCGGAAACAAGCTTCCTAGGACCGGTTTCTGGCATTTCAGCCGTCTTCAGCCAGGCTTGCTTGAATCCAGTGGCAAAGTGAGCAAGGGACTCACGTCTGAGCATACCCTGGCAACTTATGGCGAACAAAGCGATACAAAAGAGAGTGGTGATGGACGGAGCATCAGAACCAATCAAACACTCACACCCAGTCAACAGATCTGGGTTTGATCCATCACCGTTCTTTAGCCCACTCTGCCACCCCAGTTCAGACATGGCCATATGCAAATCAGTCTGACCCTGTGCCTCATGGGAACAGTCCAGCCCGAACTGCCAAGCCATGTCTTCCCTGGACCGGAAACAAGCTTCCTAGGACCGGTTTCTGGCATTTCAGCCGTCTTCAGCCAGGCTTGCTTGAATCCAGTGGCAAAGTGAGCAAGGGACTCACGTCTGAGCATACCCAGCCAACTTATGGCGAACAAAGCGATACAAAAGAGGGTGGTGATGGACGGAGCATCAGAACCAATCAAACACTCACACCCAGTCAACAGATCTGGGTTTGATCCATCACCGTTCTTTAGCCCACTCTGCCACCCCAGTTCAGACATGGCCATATGCAAATCAGTCTGACCCTGTGCCTCATGGGTACAGTCCAGCCCGAACTGCCAAGCCATGTCTTCCCTGGACCGGAAACAAGCTTCCTAGGACCGGTTTCTGGCATTTCAGCCGTCTTCAGCCTGGCTTGCTTGAATCCAGTGGCAAAGTGAGCAAGGGACTCACGTCTGAGCATACCCTGCCAACTTATGGCGAACAAAGCGATACAAAAGAGGGTGGTGATGGACGGAGCATCAGAACCAATCAAACACTCACACCCAGTCACACCCACGCACAGGCACGCACACACACTGCTACACATACATGCACATACACACTGCTAGACGCACAGGCATGTACATACTGCTAGACACACACATATATACTGCTAAACATACACAGGCATGGAGACGTACACATTGCTTATCACATGCACACATTGCTAGACACACTAAGGCACAGGCACACTTCTAGACATACATATACACATGGCTAAACACACATATAGATATATTGCAAGAGGCGCGCACACACTGCCAAATACACACATACACACTGCTGTAAGCAAAAAGGCACAAGCAAACACACTGCTAGACACACACAGATACATTCACACTACTAGACCCAAACAGGCACAGGCATACACACTGCAACACACACACACACAGGTATACACACATATAGACAGTATTGTCAATTAACAGATCAGAGCAGCGAGCCAATCAAGACACTGCACCTCCCCCTTCCCCCAGGACATTATTAATCAGTATGATCCTACTGCCTGCACCACACCAAGGCACCTGCTGCGCCAATGGGGCAATTCAAATCGAATCCCACAAATGGAAGTGCACCGAAAAGTGACAGTCCATTCAACAAAAGTCCAGTTCCAAATTTCATATGTTCCAAAACATCTTTATTTTCTTTGATGATTAAAATGAAACACATACACTGTACTCGACACACAGAAACACAGACATGTACACATAGGTAGACACAAATACATACTGCTAGACACACAAGCAGAGATACACTGCTAAACACACACAGAAACCAACACACACTGCTAGAGACACATGCACTGCTAGAGCTAGAGACACACAGGCACAGCCACACACTTACTGCTACCGACACACAGGCATAGACACATTGCTAGATACACATAGGATCAGAAACAAACACATTACTAGACATACAAAGACGCAAACACACATGCAAACTTAGACACACACACATACATACTGCTAATTACACATAGGTACAGAGGCACACAGAACAAGACACACACAAGAAGGGCCACACATACAGACTGCTAAACACAGGTAAAAGCTGCTATATATGCAAAGCCATCTATACCCTGCTAGACACACAGGCAATGAAACACTCACTGCTAGACTCACATTGGCATAGACACTTACACACACTGCTACACACAAACATGAATAGAGATATACACACAGAGGCACATAAACTCTGCTGACATGCACAGACACATACACTCTTCAATACACTAATAGGCACAGACATGCCTAAACACTGCCAAACGCAAACAGAAATATATTATCTAACCACAGAAACACAGATACATACATAAATACTGATTGACATCTAGAGGCACACATAAACAGAGACAGAAAGGTGCATACACACTGCTACACTTATAGATGCACAGATACACTGCTATGCCCACACAGGCACATATAGATAGTGCCAGACACACAGTCACACACACATACCAGTAGAGACGTAAAAATGCTGTTAGGTCTACATAAGGACACATACACACAAGCACAGCAACAAATGTTCGCAGGGACATACACACATAAAGGCACAGACACACATAAACAGTGCTAGACACACATGCCCAAACATTTATTTACATGGCCAGACACATACACATAAAGACACACGTATCACAACACACATAATGCCATACACAAGCACACACATAGAAACATGCCCAAACACACATGCACAGACATCCAAGCACTCACAGATACTCATTCCGAAATACAGATAGAGGCACACACAGACACACATACATATGCACATAGACATATTGGTTCTATGTGTCTTTTTATCGCTCCTATATTGCCATAAAAATACCATAAGGAGACACGTGTCCTGAAGTCTCAGTCTCAAACATTATTATGGATTTTTTAATGTTATTGTTTTAATGATGCTTGCTGCTCATATTGATACCCCAATTCCAGAACGGCACCTGCCGGCACATAAAGTCAGTCATAATGCTCTAATAGTAACATGTTTTGCAGACAGTGCTTCCTACCACAGTTCGTTTTTCTTAATGCTTATAAATAATAAATGTTACTATTAGAAATGTAATTTTACTTAATTTACTTACACTGCAATTATGAAAAGCGGAATTAGCTTTGACAGGAGTTGAATCTGTGACCTTCAGAGTCGTCTGGCTTGAAAGGCAGTATGGCAGTATCAGGTTGACTGGTCTGATGGGCCAGTGTGTGGGCTGTTTTCTGGTTTGGTGGGTTGTTGCTTGCAGTCACCCCTACATTACAGAACACCTATACAGCATTTCATTACAAGTTCAAAACTGCCCTTCAATGTAGAATGTGGCCCACTTTTAGGTCTCGCCTGCGACAGTGCATGTGCTGCATGCGCTCTCACTTGCAAGAGATATTGTATACAACAAGGCACATGAGACCCGCCTATTGCTTACCATTCATTGACTTCATTGTCACTTTTATTTACTGCCCTCTAATTGGCCATCATATGCCAGTTTCACTTCCTCCTCTTTCAACTGGAACATGGCCAAAGAAATGAGTGCTTCAGCTTGATTAGTCTCCTACTGATCACACTGTGATTGAGATAGTTTTATTTTTTCTTGTTCCCCTGCCGTCCTTGTCCACGTTGCTTCTTCCCTCCCACCGGCCCATTGTCCTTGTTGCTTCTTCCCTCCCACCACCCTTTGTCTGTGCTGTTTCTTACCCTCCTATCTCTTATCCTTATTGCTTTTTTCTCCTTGGAGCTGTCTTGTCCGTATTGTTTCTTCCCACTCACTCTCAGTTGTCTGTCTTGCGTCTTCCCCCTCCCATGCCCCAGTTGTCTTTGTTGATACTTCCCATTCCGCCCTTTTGTTAACCATGTTACCTGCACCCGGCCGACCATAAGAACAAGCATTGGCATAGCCAATAGGTCTCACCTTTGGGACCTTATAAGTGTTTAGCCATGCAACAGTTGCATAACTAAATACTTATAAGATCCCATAAGAGAGACCTATTGGCTTTGAAAAGCGGCCCTGCAGCCGCAAAAGTGAAAGTGATCGCAATCGCGATTACGATCAAACAAAGCGGCCGTGCGGCCGCGAAAGTGATAGTAATCGCTGTCAAGCGCGCACCCGCGCACATACACTGTAGCTCTAGGCTGGCCTGGTAGCACTTTTTGGAGCCCTCTCAATAAGTCTCGCCAGACCAGCGCATGCGCTGGGTCAGGCGAGACCTAAAAAAAGAACACCAGGACACGCCAGTGCTGACCGCGTCATAGCACTTTTGTTTTTGTGCTGTTGCTCTTTCCCTCCCACTGTCCCTCTCGTTATAATTATGGCCCGTTCCGTAATACCCTTCCTCCCGTTGCCTGCGTTGTCCACCGCCACCTGCAATCAAGAAAAAAAGCACTAAGACCCAACCAGTGCTGGCCGCATCTTAGCAATTTTTAATATACATTTTAGCTATACTGCACAGCAGCTGCGCTACTCTAAAACATGGCTAAAAGACACTGACAAAGCCAATAGCTATTGCTTAGACGAGGCCTGTTGGTGTGATTGAATGAGTTGCTTCCTTCCATTCACGATGTCAAGGACCTATATAAATCCTGGAGTGTGTTTCTATGGCATTTCTCTTTTTGAATTTGATGGTAGTGTTTGGCTGGTCTTCTTTTCTGTTCACCCCATTCACTATCCCCATTGGTTGCTTTCCACGCCATGCACTCTCTCACCATTCACTTCCTGGCTCCTTGCTTTTTCTTTACCCGATAACCATGATCTTTGCCCTCACAGTACTCCATCTCCACCCCATGCCAACAACAAACATTGCACCTGCCAGTGTTGTATTTTCATTGCTTGTAAAATTGTGGCACAAGCGTTGACATAGAGAATGTGTAAGATGGATATTTCATAATTTTATTTTTTATATAAATAATCATATCTGTTCTTGAAGGTAGAGGAATACGATCTTCCCCCGGGACAATTCCTGCTTCACCGCCAACTCCTAGATAGCTATCGACCATATCAGGACCTAAGCAAAGGGGAACCACACACACATCCGGTTATCCACACGATTCTACACATGGGAGCAGGACGCCATCTTACTACATGGCTTTATAAAGCCATACGGGAACTGACTAACAAGCCACTGGAGACCCTGCGAGCCACCTGGGAAGCTGAAATCGGACGGGTGCTTCATGAAGGGGAATGGGGGAGAGCTCTGAAGTACCCTAAGAAGGTCTCTAGAAACGCACGCTTTCAAAATATTTAATATTACATCCTACACAGGGCCTATCTAACTCCTGCGCGCCTCCAACGATTCTATCCTGACACTCAGTTCCTATGCCCCAGATGTCATGTGCGGAATGCAGACTTCCACCAAATGTTTTGGAGTTGCTCCGTCATTAAAATTTTCTGGCACCACGTTCACACTGCTCTGGGTACCCTCACTGGGCTAACTTGTACGAACACTTGGGAGGCCAGTGCCATAGGCATCTTTCGCGCAGGTAAGCAGCATAGGGTGCAGACTCGCTTCCTCTCCCTTGCGGTGCTCTTGGCCAAGCGCAGCATCGCCATGCATTGGCGTTCCCCCACCGGTCCACCGTTGGCGGCGTGGGTGGGAGCTACACACAAATGGGCGGCGGCAGAGGAGGAGACATTGCGGGAGGAGGAGGTGAAGGGGACCCGCAAGCACCCTATATCGATGGAATGGGCCATGTTATTGTATCAGTTTAGGCAGCTTTTCCCGGGAGCAGACCCAAATGACAGCTCCTCTACATCGTCAGTCCCGCGCACGCAGTCACAGGCCCCACCCAACTGATTTCTCGGAATCCCGCCCACACAAGCTCATCACAAGCCCTAGCGTCTGGTAAACTGTCGCAATCCTCGGTCGAACCAACTAGGATAGGCAGACATGAATCGTAGAGGTGCCTTGCCCATACGACGCTGTGTACCCTCACTAGTGTAACTGGATATGTTCTTCCATACCTGTTCCTTAGTTTATGCCCGTGTTACGCCCCAGTTCCTATGCCATATCTGGAACCCGAGACAACAGGATATAAACATCTCGCTATCTCTATACACTGTTTATGCTCCCTGTTTACGTACCAGCAATATATACAGTTGCTATGTCCCACTACTGGATATATGATCTGCTATGACTATTTGACGGTTATGTATGATGGATAATGTGTGAAATATGAAAATGGCAATAAAAATAAGTTAAAAAAAAAAATATCTGTTCTTAAAGGCCGCGCTGTTCAATCAATCAATCAATCAATCATAGCACTTGTATAGCGCGCTACTCACCCGGAAGGGTCTCAAGGCGCTTTGGGGGAGGGGTCTGCTACTGCTCGAATAGCCAGGTCTTTAGTTGTCTCCTGAAGGCGAGGTGGTCCTGGGTCCGCCGAAGGTGGATGGGGAGGGAGTTCCATGTCTTGGCTGCCAGGTAGGAGAAGGATCTGCCTCCGGCGGTGGTTCTTCGGATGCGTGGTACGGTGGCGAGGGCGAGGCTGGTGGACCGTAGCTGGCGGGTGGGCGTGTAGAAGGTCAGGCGGTCGTTGAGGTACTTGGGGCCCAGGTCGTGGAGAGACTTGTGTGCGTGGGTGAGGAGCCTGAACGTGATCCTCTTGATGACGGGGAGCCAGTGCAGGTCCCTCAGGTGGCCGGAGATGTGGCTGCGTCGGAGGATGTCCAGGATGAGTCGGGCAGAGGCGTTCTGGATGCGTTGGAGTCTTTTCTGTAGCTTGGCTGTGGTTCCGGCGTAGAGGGTGTTTCCGTAGTCCAGACGGCTGGTGACGAGGGCCTGGGTGACCGTCTTCCTGGTTTCGGTCGGGATCCAACGGAAGATCTTGCGCAGCATGCGGAGGGTGTGGAAGCAAGAGGAGGAGACGGTGTTGACTTGTCTGGTCATCGAGAGGGAGGAGTCCAGGATGAAGCCCAGGTTGCGTGCGTGGTCTGTTGGCTTGGGGCAGTGCCCAGGGCTGGGGGCCACCAGGAGTCGTCCCAGGCGGAGGGTGATGGTCCCAGGATGAGGACTTCCGTCTTGTCTGAGTTCAGTTTCAGGCGGCTGTTCTTCATCCACTCGGCGACGTCTTTCATCCCTTCGTGTAGGCTCCATCTGGTGGTGGCGGGGTCTCTGGTGAGGGAGAGGATCAGTTGGGTGTCATCGGCGTAGGAGATGATGTTGAGGTTGTGCTGGCGTGCGATGGCTGCAAGAGGTCTCATGTAGACGTTGAAGAGGGTGGGGCTGAGTGATGATCCTTGCGGGACGCCGCAGATGACTTCGGTGGCCTCGGAACGAAAAGGGGGGAGGCGGACTCTTTGTGTTCTGCCGGCGAGGAACGAGGTGATCCACTTCAGTGCCTTCTCTTGGACGCCGGTGTTGCTGAGGCGTTGGTCTAGGGTGCGGTGGCAGACGGTGTCGAATGCTGCGGAGAGGTCCAGGAGGATGAGTGCTGCTATTTCCCCGTTGTCGAGCAGGGCTCGGATGTCATCGGTGGCTGCGATGAGGGCGGTCTCGGTGCTGTGGTTGGCTCTGAAACAGGACTGCGAGGGGTCGAGGGATCCGTTCGTCTCGAGGAAGGCGGCAAGCTGAATGTTGGCGATCTTCTCGATGACTTTGGCAGGAAAAGGGAGGAGCGAGATGGGGCGGAAGTTTTTGAGGTCGGTGGGGTCCGCTGTAGGTTTCTTCAGTAGGGCGCTGAGCTCGGCATGCTTCCAGCTCTCTGGGAAGGTGGCAGTGTTGAAGGAGGTGTTGATGACGTCCCGGAGTTGGGGTGCGATGGTGGGGTCGGCCTTGTTGAAGACGTGGTGGGGGCAGGGGAGGTTGGAGAGCCGGAGTGGATGGTGTTCATCGTGCGGGCTGTGTCTTCGGTGGTCACCATGGTCCAGGTGCGGAGGGTGGCGGTGGGGTGCGTTGGTTCGGTGGTTGGGTACGAGGATGGTGCGCTGAAACTGTTGTGGATGTCGGCAATCTTGCGGTGGAAGAACGAGGCGAGGGAGTCGCAGAGATCTTGAGACGGGGCGATGTCGTTGTTGCCGGTGCTGGGGTTGGAGAACTCCTTGACGATGCTGAAGAGTTCCTTGCTGTCATGGGCGTTGTTGTCCAGTCGCTCCTTCAGTGATTTCTTCTTGGTGGTGCGGATGAGCTGGTGGTGCTTGCGGGTGGCGTGTTTGAGGGCGGTCATGTTGTCAGTGGTCTGGTTGAGGAGCCAGGTTTTCTCGAGGGTGCGGCAGGTCTTCTTGGAGTCCTTGAGTTCGTCGGTGAACCAGGGGGCTTTCATGCTTCTGGGTCTGCTGGGAGGGTTCTTCAGTGGTGCGAGGTCATCTGCGCAGGCGGTCAGCCACTGCGTGAAATTGCGGGCTGCTTCGTTGGGGTCCGATGTGCTGGCAGGTGGGTTCTGGTTGAGGGCGGTGGTGAGCTGGTCGGCGGTGATCTTGCTCCAGCTCCTGTAAGGAACCTGATGCAGGTGGTGGTGGGTTGTGGTTTTTCTGAAGTCGAAGTGGACGCAGCTGTGGTCGGTCCAGTGGAGTCCGGTGGAGTGGCTGAAGGTGATGTGCTTGCTGGATGAGAAGACGGGATCAAGCGTGTGGCCGGCGTAGTGGGTGGGGGTGTTGACCAGTTGCTTGAGTCCGAGGTTGGCGAGGTTGTCCAGCAGGGTGGCGGTGTTGCAGTCCTTGTTGTTCTCCAGGTGGAAGTTGAGGTCCCCTAGGAGGATGTATTCAGCGGAGGGGAGGGCGTGTGGGCTGATGAAGTCCGTGATGTCTTCGCTGAATTGCGTGCGACGTCCCGGGGGTCTGTAGATGAGGGTGCCTCTGAGGGTCGTCTTTGGGTCGGTGTGAATCTGGAAGTGGAGGTGTTCGGCGGTGGTGAAGGTGTCGTCGGCGTCGGTCGTGATGCGGATGGTGTTCTTGTGGACGATGGCGATGCCTCCTCCGGTCTGGTTGACGCAGTCCCTCCTGATGATCTTGTATCCATCCGGGATGGCGATGGCGATGGCGATGTCGGGGGCTGAGGAGGCGTTCATCCATGTTTCAGTGAGGAAGGCGATGTCTGGTGCTGTTGTGTCGAGGAGGTTCCAGAGTTCTACGGCGTGTCTGTGGACGGAGCGGGTGTTGAGAAGGATGTACTTGAGGTCGCTGCCGGAGTTTGGCTTGGCGGGCGTAGTGCAGGGACGGAGGCAGGTGAATTTGCAGGTAGTGCAGGTGAACGGTCCGTGAACGCGTCTCGGGGCGGCCCGGCAGCAGGTGGGGTTCCGGCCGGCGTTGAGTGCGTTGAGGGCCGCGGCGTTGTAGGCGTTGAGTCTCAACACTGTTTAATCAAACATGGCAGCTGTTTTGGAATTGTATAACTATAATAAACAATAGAAAACATAAAATTCCGAGATGGCCTCCAAACATTAGTGGCTTGGCCAATTCATACAGTGCACAAGCATTGGAAAAGCAAATGCTGGCAATAACAATGCAAGACCAATTTAGTTTGCCAGTGCTTGTTTAGGATGAGGCCGTATTAATATCATCAGAAACAAAATGGCAGAAGCCAAGCAATAAAAACTCAAACATGAAAATATTGTTAAAATGTTACAAAAACGTCTTACTATTTTTTGTAATAGAGTTTGCTTCAGAAAAATGATGGAGAATTTACTTACAGATGTTTAAAAATCCAAGTAGTTTTCTATCGTACTATGATTGTGAGTAGGATCTGGGAGGACCAGAACCTATAGGAAAAGCTCCTCATGAACAAATCTGACTTGAAAATCAGGTGAGGCAAATTAGAAGTGAGGTCTTTGCAGCGATTACAGCCAATAATACCCCAGTGAAAAACAAGCTTTCAGAGCTCAGGTCTGGTTGGACGTGTAGTCTGGCAGCCATACAGTGCTGGGTCTGTAAGCTGAGCAGAGCACAGCTGGACACAATGCCTTCCTGCATCTGGGTTGAGTTGTGGAGAACTAGATGTGACACCACAGAAACCTCGGGTCTAAACAAAATTGAGCGCTAAGAAGCATAGCAGAGTTGGTTAACTACGTTATAGGAAGTCTCAAAACTTAAAGAAAAATCCCATCAGCCACCATAGTGGCATATATCATCATTTGGGATCCATTTGGAGTTGTGAAGCCCAACAGCAACTCAGGGCTACAACCTTAGTGAGTTAAGAGCTCACCAGACCTGAAGGAATGTTATCTATGCAAGGGTATATATTTAGTAATCTGAATCCTTCTAATGTGATAGTGCATATGAGACTCTAGGGAATATTTTCAGGAGTTTCGACCCAAGTCCCATTTGAGTATGGGAGCTCTCCTCACCTCACCTGGCATTCGCTCAGGAAAAGCTAGCTCTGGCAAAGAGACGTGGTACCGACGGACAGAGCGGGGCCTCATTTTCCTGAGCAGATGCCAGGTGAGGTGAGGCAAGCTCCCGTACTCAAACGGGACTTGGGTCGAAACTCCTGAAATATTTTCCTAGAGTCTCTGAAAATCCCAGGGTAATGTAGGTGGTATAATATTAAAAGCAAAACCAAAGGGGATGATGGACGGAGTGTTGAACAATGCAAACACTCACCCCCAGTCAACTGATCTGGGTTTAATCCATCATCATTCTTTAGCTCACTCTGCCACCCCAGTTTAGACATGGCCATATGCAAATTAGTCTGACCCTGTGCCTCATGGGAACAGTCCAGCCCAAACTGCCAAGCCATGTCTTCCCTGGACCGGAAACAAGCATCCTGGGACCGGTTTCGGGTTCATAACCCTCTTCAGCCAGACTATCCTGAATCCAGAGGCAAAATGAGCAAGGGACCCACGTCTGGGCATACCCTGCCAACTTAGGGCAAACAAAGCAAAACCAAAGGGGATGATGGACGGAGTGTTGAACAATGCAAACACTCACCCCCAGTCAACTGATCTGGGTTTAATCCATCATCATTCTTTAGCTCACTCTGCCACCCCAGTTCAGACATGGCCATATGCAAATTAGTATGACCCTGTGCCTCATGGGAACAGTCCAGCCCAAACTTCCAAGCCATGTCTTCCCTGGACCGGAAACAAGCATCCTGGGACCGGTTTCGGGTTCATAACCCTCTTCAGCCAGATTATCCTGAATCCAGTGGCAAAATGAGCAAGGGACCCACGTCTGGGCATACCCTGCCAACTTAGGGCAAACAAAGCAAAACCAAAGGGGATGATGGACGGAGTGTTGAACAATGCAAACACTCACCCCCAGTCAACTGATCTGGGTTTAATCCATCATCATTCTTTAGCTCACTCTGCCACCCCAGTTCAGACATGGCCATATGCAAATTAGTCTGACCCTGTGCCTCATGGGAACAGTCCAGCCCAAACTGCCAAGCCATGTCTTCCCTGGACCGGAAACAAGCATCCTGGGACCGGTTTCGGGTTCATAACCCTCTTCAGCCAGACTATCCTGAATCCAGTGGCAAAATGAGCAAGGGACCCACATCTGGGCATACCCTGCCAACTTAGGGCAAACAAAGCAAAACCAAAGGGGATGATGGACGGAGTGTTGAACAATGCAAACACTCACCCCCAGTCAACTGATCTGGGTTTAATCCATCATCATTCTTTAGCTCACTTTGTCACCCCAGTTCAGACATGGTCATATGCAAATTAGTCTGACCCTGTGCCTCATGGGAACAGTCCAGCCCAAACTGCCAAGCCATGTCTTCCCTGGACCGGAAACAAGCATCCTAGGACCACTTTCGGGTTCATAACCCTCTTCAGCCAGACTATCCTGAATCCAGTGGCAAAATGAGAAAGGGACCCACGTCTGGGCATACCCTGCCGACTTAGGGCAAACAAAGCAAAACCAAAGGGGATGCCACTGGATTCAAGCATGCCTGGCTGAAGACGGCTGAAATGCCAGAAACCGGTCCTAGGAAGCTTGTTTCCGGTCCAGGGAAGACATGGCTTGGCAGTTCGGGCTGGACTCATCCCATGAGGCACAGGGTCAGACTGATTTGCATATGGCCGTGTCTGAACTGGGGTGGCAGAGTGGGCTAAAGAACGGTGATGGATTAAACCCAGATCAGTTGACTGGGGGTGAGTGCTTGCAATGTTCAACACTCCGTCCATCATTTCCTTTGGTTTTTGCTTTGTTCGCCATAAATTGGCAGGGTATGCTCAGACGTGAGTCCCTTGCTCACTTTGCCACTGGATTCAAGCAAGCCTGGCTGAAGACGGCTGAAATGCCAGAAACCGGTCCTAGGAAGCTTGTTTCTGGTCCAGGGAAGGCATGGCTTGACAGTTCGGGCTGGACTGTTCCCATGAGGCACAGGGTCAGACTGATTTGCATATGGCCGTGTCTGAACTGGGGTGGCAGAGTGGGCTAAAGAACGGTGATGGATTAAACCCAGATCAGTTGACTGGGGGTGAGTGCTTGCAATGTTCAACACTCCGTCCATCAATTCCTTTGGTTTTTGCTTTGTTCGCCATAAGTTGGCAGGGTATGCTCAGACGTGAGTCCCTTGCTCACTTTGCCACTGGATTCAAGCAAGCCTGGCTGAAGACGGCTGAAATGCCAGAAACCGGTCCTAGGAAGCTTGTTTCCGGTCCAGGGAAGACATGGCTTGGCAGTTCGGGCTGGACTGTTCCCATGAGGCACAGGGTCAGACTGATTTGCATATGGCCGTGTCTGAACTGGGGTGGCAGAGTGGGCTAAAGAATGGTGATGGATTAAACCCAGATCAGTTGACTGGGGGGGAGTGCTTGCAATGTTCAACACTCCGTCCATCATTTCCTTTGGTTTTTGCTTTGTTCGCCATAAGTTGGCAGGGTATGCTCAGACGTGAGTCCCTTGCTCACTTTGCCACTGGATTCAAGCAAGCCTGGCTGAAGACGTCTGAAATGCCAGAAACCGGTCCTAGGAAGCTTGTTTCCGGTCCAGGGAAGACATGGCTTGGCAGTTCGGGCTGGTATGTTCCCATGAGGCACAGGGTCAGACTGATTTGCATATGGCCGTGTCTGAACTGGGGTGGCAGAGTGGGCTAAAGAACGGTGATGGATTAAACCCAGATCAGTTGACTGGGGGTGAGTGCTTGCAATGTTCAACACTCCGTCCATCATTTCCTTGGGTTTTTGCTTTGTTTGCCATAAGTTGGCAGGGTATGCTCAGACGTGAGTCCCTTGCTCACTTTGACAATGGATTCAAGCAAGCCTGGCTGAAGACGGCTGAAATGCCAGAAACCGGTCCTAGGAAGCTTGTTTCCGGTCCAGGGAAGACATGGCTTGGCAGTTCGGGTTGGACTGTTCCCATGAGGCACAGGGTCAGACTGATTTGCATATGGCTGTGTCTGAACTGGGGTGGCAGAGTGGGCTAAAGAACGGTGATGGATTAAACCCAGATCAGTTGACTAGGGGTGAGTGCTTGCAATGTTCAACACTCCGTCTATCATTTCCTTTGGTTTTTGCTGGGTGGTATAATATTAACCGTCTTTGTTATATAATTGTGTTTTTTCACTTACACAGAGATTGCAGTAGCATACGTTTTCTAGGTCCTGACGAAACCCTGGATCAAGTTTCATCAATAGGCTGAAACATGTAGACCTTATTCTTTGGACTTCAGCAGTTATTATTTCAAACTGCATTTTTGCCCTGGCTTTTTAATCTTGTCACCTGGAAAGTGTTTATTAAAATATTGTCATTGCCCCGGCAGATAATTTTAAAATTTGCAAATTTTTTCACTTGCACTGCATCCATCACCACCAAATTCATATGCACTATCACATTAGAAGGATTCAGATAACTAAATATATACCCTTGCATAGAAAACATTCCTGCAGGTCTGGTGAGGTCTTAACTCACTAAGGTTGTAGCCCTGAGTTGCTGTTGGGCTTCACAACTGCAAATGGATCCCAAATAATGATATATGCCACTATGGTGGCTGATGGGATTTTTCTTTGAGTTTTGAGACTTCCTATAACATAGTTAACCAACTCTGCTATTCTTCTTAGCACTCAATTTTGTTTAGACCCGAGGTTTCTTTGGTGTTACTTATAAGTGGATATTAAGGGATTTGAAACCATTGGGTCTTTAAATATGTTTCCCTTTGACCCCCTTTTAATGTTTTGTTGTTAACCAAACTAGATGTGTCTCCTTCAAAGACCTTTTTGCCACATATTTTGGAATAGCTGGGGAATGTTCGTGTATTAGGTGATTTTAACAATGTTACCATTTCACTAGCAGTATTTTATGGTAGATTGAAGGGGGCAGCACACATAATGTTACAAGTTTTAAACTGTGGAAGGTAGGTCATTTACTTTCTAAGTTTTGTGCCACAGTTTATGATTTAGGAAAACTGTTAAATGTCAAACTTTCAAGAGGGTAGATTATAAAACATTACCACTATGCAGGTGAAATAATATTAAAAGAGAAAGATTTCGAAATAGGTACATGTCCGATCTGTCCGAGCGACCATCGGTTGCGTTCTGCTAGACATCTGCCCCTGTGGTCTGCCCGCTGCATTATGATGTGGAGGCATCGGGCTGAGGGACCGTCTGCTGCACTTCCAATGGGCTCTAGGAGCCTGGGGAAGTGTCGGAAGGACACATAATCCCAAAAAGACGACAGAGCCAGCCTTGGCAATGCCGTCAGGATTATGATGTCACTTTCGGACTGCCTTTCCATGTTGGGCCTTCTGACATGGAAAGGCTGTCAAAAAGTGACTTTGGGGGCCCCTAGTAGGCCCCCTTGCCCTCAGGCCCTCCGCTGCATATAAATCTCCTCTCTATGACACTCCAATCTACAACACTCTACTCTACCTATGCCACTCAGTTCCATTCCACTCTATGTCACTCTATTCCACTCTACTCTACGCCACTCTATGCCACTCTGCAGCCCCCTATGCTAGTCTATACCACTTCACTCTACTGCACTCCATGCCACTTAACTCAACGCTACGACACTCCACGCTACTACTCTCCACTCTGACAATTTACACCACTCTAAGACATTTTACTCTACTCCAAGTTGTACCACTCAATGCCCCTCCACACTACATCTCTCCACTCCACGTCACCCCATACTATGGCACTCTACTCCATGCTACTCTACTCCACTCCATCCTACAATTATTTACTACACTCTATGCCACTCTAAGACACTCTACACCACTCTGCTCCACTCTATGGCACTTAACACAATGCCACTCTACTCCACATTACCTCACTCCAATCTACGACTCTACTCCACTCTGACACATCACTCTATAACACTCCACTCTATAACACTCCAGTCTACGACACTGTATGCCACTGTACACCACTTCACGTCTCTCCACTCCACTTCACTCAATAACACTTTATTCCACTCTATGCGCCTACGCTCTATGACATACCACTCTATGACACTTTAAGCCCCATCAGAATTTGGAAAGCACAAATGAAGCACATTTTTTGTAATTCTGAAGTGTGCTGGAAACAAATATTTGAATGCGATCAAAACACATCAGTACAATATGTGATGCCATTTCCACACATTATCGTTTGCATGCTGTTTAGTTTTATCAGTAAAACTGTATGTCTGTGCAAATGTAAAGACCATTTCAACTGAAAATGCGTTGTCTACCACACCATGCATACTTCAATCTAGGCCACTTTTCTTACAAAACTCTACCCCACTCTATGGCACGCTACGACCCTCCACTCCATGCCACACAACTCCACTCTACACCACTGTACTCTACTCCACTCTACACCACTGTACTCTACTCCACCCTACGCTAGTGTACTACACTACACTCTATGTCACACTACTCTACTCAACAACATATTACTCTACAACACTCTACTTCACTCTAAGCCACTCCACTCTATGCCACCCTACTCCACTATACCACAATCCACTCTGACACTAGACTCTATCCCACACAACTCTACTCTACTCTATGCCACTCCACTCTACGCCACTCTACTTAACAACACTGTGCGCCACTTCACTGTAGGCCACTTTACTCCTCTCTATGGCACTTGACTCTACAACAGTCCACTCTACCTACGCCACTCTATTCCACTCCACTGTACACCACTCGATTCCACTCCACTCTATGCCACTCTACAGCGCTCAATGCCAATCTATGCCACTCCACTATACTGCACTCCATGCCACCTAACTCCATGCTATGACACTCCACACTACCCCTCTCCACTATGACACCTTAATCCACTCTAAGAAACTTTACTCCACTCTAAGTTATGCCCACTCTGTGCCCCTCCGCAATCACCCTCCACTTCACGTCACTCCACGCTATGGCATTCTACTCCACACCACTCTACTTCACTCCACCCCATGATTCTTTACTCCACTCTATGCCACTCTACGACACACTACACCACGCTACTGCACTCTATGGCACCTAACTCCAGGTAGCTGTACTCCACTTTACCCCGCTCCAATCAGCAACTCTTCTCCACTCTGACATGTCACTCTATGACAATCCCCTCTGTGACACTCCACTCTACTACACTATATGCCACTCTACACCACTCCATGCCTCTCCATTCCACTCTACGACACTTTACTCCACTCTACACTATGCCACTTCACTCAAGAACACTTTACTCCACTCTATGCCCTTCTGCTCTATGGCATTCCAATCTATGACACTCTGCGCCCCCACTCTACAACCATTGACTCCACTGCACAATATGTCCCTCCACTTTATGCCCCCTCGATGAGACTATACACCACTCTACTCAACTTTACGGCACTCTACTCAAGCCTACTTAGTCCACTCTACACCACTCTACTCTACTCCACTGTCCTCCACTCCACAACACTCTAGTTCACTCTATGGTACTCCGCTCTACTCAACTTTATTTTACTCTACGCATGTCCACCCTACACCCCTCCGCTCAACGACTTTCTAGGCAAATCCACTCTCCGACACTCTACGATAGTCCACAAAAATCTACACCACTCCACTCTTCGCCACTCTATTCTTCTCCATACTATTACATTTTACTCCACTTTGTGACAATTTACTCCACTTTACGCTACACCACTTCACTCTACTCCACTCCAGTCTATGCCACTCCACTCTGCACCACTCCACGCCACTCCACTCTACCACACTCCACCTAACAATACTCCAATCCATGACACTTAAAACCACACTATCCCATTCTATGACACTCCCCTCTGCTCTACAACACTCCATTCTATGGCAATCTACCCCACTGCACACTACTCCACTGTACAACACTCTACTCCACTCTACCCCACAGCACTCTATGACATTCTACGCTCCTCCGCTCTATGCCCTCCACTCACTCCACTCTGTCATTGTTCACCTCTCTGCCACTCTACTCCACTCTACACCACCATACTCTACTCCACTCTATGCCATTCTACTCCCTGACATTCCATGACACCCTATGACCCTACACTCTACAACCCTCCACTCAACGACTCTCCACTCAATAACACTCCCCTCAACGACACTCCACTTAACTCCACAACACAGATCTGCACTCTACGCCACAACACTCAACTCTAGGCCACAACACTTTACTCTAAGCCACAAGACTCCACTTTATGGCAATTCACTCCAATCTACAACACTCTACTCCACTCTATACGACTCCATGACACTCTACTCCAATCTATACCACTAAACTCTACAACACTCTACTCCATTCAGTGCCCCTCCACGCCACTCCACTCTACGACACTCTACTCCATTTTACGCAACTCCCTCTATGCCTCTCCATACCACTTTATTCCACTGCACTTTACTCCACTGGACTTTACTCTATGACACACTACTCTACTCTACTCCACTATTCCACTCTACACCACTCTATGTCACCCCAGTCTATGACACTGTACTCCATTTTAAGCCACTACACTCTTTTGCCCTTCCAATCTATGGCCTTCCACTCTATGCCCCTACATTCTAACCCACTGTGCACCACTCCACACCACACCACTCTACACCACTCCACTCTACTCTACACCACTCCACTCTAACCACTTTACTCTATGACACTTCACTCTACTCCATTCTGCTTCGCGACATTCTACTCTTCTTCACAACAGTCCACTCTCCTCCACAACAATCCACTCTTCAACACAGCATTACCCTCCACTCTACTCTACGCCATTCCACGGCACTCTATGCCACTCCACTCTATGACACTCAACTCTATGACATTCTTCTCCACTCTTCACCACACCCACCTATTACACTCTACTCTATTCTCTTCTCCGCCACTAACTTTTAGCCATGCTGGACAGTGGTTTACAACATGTCTAAAACACATTGGCAAGGCCAATAGCACTTGCATAGGCAAGACCTATCGGCTTTACCAATGCTAGTTTCTATTAGACAGTGCTAAATAGTCCGATCCCGACTCCTTGCAAGAGGCTATTATCAAACCCATTCATTAAAAAGAGATTGAAATCATATATATTTTTTTAAATGCTTCGAAAGATGAGCTAATCCTGAAGGGATTATCCCACGAGAGCAAGGAGGCATTTGTGAAAACTATTCCACCTTAGATCACTGTTTAGTTAGTACTTTGGGCAATTGCCAGTGATCAATTAAAGTAGCTGGCAAGACTGTGAGTAGATTATACTCCTATCAGATTATAAAATTATATCATTGCGCTTTGTGTCTACTTTAAAATCAATTGATTATCAATAAATGTAGACAAAACGAAGTAATTGATCTTTGATAAGAAGCATAATACATTTTCTTTGTACTTGGAAAATCCTCTCCTTGAACAAGCACGCTCATACAAATATCTGAGGCTCCAATTTGCAAAAAATATTTTGCTGGGATATCCATCCATCTGCACTCAACACCAAACTTTTATCTCCTACTACGAAATTCTAATAAAAGGGTACGTTGATTCCGCACGCCCTTTATCATTCAGAATTACTACTTCTAGGTAAAAGGATACATTGGTCATTTATGCGAAGCAGCTACTTGAAAAGACTTTGTTGCTTCCTCCCAATGCAGTGTTTCAGTTCAGAGACCTGAGCTGGGTTTAACATCTTGAGGCTGATAGCAGAGTCCTGGAGCCTGGAGGGTGTGCTTTATGTTCTTGTTAAAACATAAGAGAAACAATAGCAAACTTTCGATAATAACCTGGAATGTCCTAATGAATAGGGAGGACACACTCTCTGCAGATAAGTAGTTGTCTATCCAATACCAGTCTCGAAGAGACTATAATGCAGTTACAGAACTCAAAGGGATGGAAGAAGAAAAGAAAGCATAGAATTTAAAACAGGTAGAATTAAGTGCATCTATAGACAAGTGGTATCTTAAAGATTCCATAAAACACGCTATGTCCTGGACTGGAGTGAAGGGATGTATCATTATTTATCTGAGCTGCCAACAAATACCTCAATTGGAGTCAATGCAGCCTAGAGGATTAAAGGTTTGATGAGGAAAAAGGAAAAAGATCTTATGTCCAAAATTATAATATGGGACAAAATGTTTTCTCAGGGCTCTGGGCCAGATGTACGACCCTTTCATTTGGCGCCTCGCAATTTGCGACACATTGCGAGTCGCAAATTGCGAGGCGCTAAATGAAATGTACAACAGTATGTTTATACTGTTTTGCAATTCCCAATGGGGTCGCAAATTGTGAGGCTCATTAATATTAATGAGCCTCTTGCAATTTGCGAGCCCATTGTGAATGCCAGCCCTCCCAGGGATGGTGGCCTGCTAGGCTCAGCAGACCACCATGTCTGAGACTACTTTTTAATAAAGCAGCTTTTTTTTTCAATGCAGCTCTTTTTCCTCAAAGGAAAACGGAATTCATTTTAAAACAAAAAACTGAAACGTTTTCGTTTAATTTTTTAAAGGCAGGCAGTGGTTCCAACCCTTTAAAAATTATTTTGCATGCATTTGCACAGGGGAAGGGGTCCCCTAGGGGCCCCTTCCCATTTGCAAATGCATTACCACTTACTTGAAGTAGGTGGTAATTGCGATTGTTTTGCAACCGCAATGGCGGTTGCAAAACATTAGTACATTGTTTTGAGACTCGCTATTTGGAAGGGAACACCCCTTCCAAATAGCAAGTCGCAAAACCTATTTAGCGAGTCTCAAAAAAATTGCGACTCGCTAAATAGCCTATGTATATGGCCCAATATGTTTTTGCATGCGCAAGCAGGTTCGTAAACCCGTTTGCGCATGCAAAAATGGGCCGTACATCTGACCCTCTGTCAATTTTACTTTTAATATCAACTTTAGAAACAGCAATTGCATTAACACTTTAAGTCAAGGTGACTAAAAAATAATATTTGGTGCTTAGTTGTCAATTGTGGTTAATAACAATCTTTTACGTATTTTTAGAAATTGAATTTGTACAGGCATCTTAGGCATCTGTATATTTCTTAAGGATGTTCCAAACGTTTTGAATATGTGTAATTGACTTTCCAGGTGTTTATGAGATAGTAGTAATATAATAGTAGTAATGTAGGGGATTCAAAGAAAACCAACAACGTTTTTTAAAGAAATGTTTGCACATGGAATAGATCAAACAGTTTTTTTGTTGCTTAAAGGTAATTATTGTCCTTTATTTATAGATTTCTATTTGTATGAGACTATGTCATACAAATATATATATATATATTTACTGAATAAACCAAATAAAATAACATAACATTTAGTTGAAATGTTCAGTAACACTGATATTTTAAACTCTAAAACCACAGAACGTATCTCAAGTAACTATAACTTGTGTCCTAAGGTAACTATAATTCACACCCCCGCAGTGCATAGTTTTCTCATCAATAATTTCATTGCAAATCTTGCAGTAATATTATCAATGATGTCATAAAAGATGTCATGAGTGATATAATATGTGGGGTAACTAGCAGGGCATGGCGAGGGCACGGAGGCATAGGCTACCACAGACCACCACCCCCAGTTCTCCTCTAGGATCTTAGGAACTCTCAGGGTCACCTAAAACCTGAAAAACATTTATTGATGTCATCCACCACCACATAACTGGGTAACAGGTCTTTGGGAATCTGGACCTTCATATCTCCTTCAGACACTGAGGAAATGCTGCACCGTTGCTGACTCTGTCTGCTTTGCCTTCAGTTTCATCTCTCTAAGTCTCCTTTCATGAGCCAACTTTTTCTCCTCTAAAGCCAATTTCCTTTCCTCCATCCTAAGTTGAGCCATCGGAAGAGTAAACTTCGTATCTGCCTTCCTTTACGGCAACTCCTCTGGGGTCAGAGATGAGGGATCATCATCGCTGTACACCGGTGTAAGAAAATGGGGTTACTGGTTGAGTGGTGTGATATGCTTCTCAGGTAGCAACCACAATTCTTCTCAGGGTGAAGTTGCAAGCAATCCCTAAATTAACCTGTGCTTATCCCTGGGGTATCTTGGTACAGAGCATTCAGGCGCAACTCAGAGGCAATGTTTTAAGTATTTGTGCAACACTTCAAACAGTAACACAGTCCAGAAAAACACCACAAAAGGATCCTACACCAATTTAGAAATATAGAGTGCATTTTAATAAATAAAATAAGAGCAGAATAACAAACATCTAATTAGTAGAACTGGAGATATTTGATTTGAAAGATTTTAGTAAAAATAGCCCCAAAATGTGTAAAGTACCAACTGTGGCTATCTGGTCGCACAAGACCGGGACAATGTCACAAGTTCAGTCCAAATGTGATGGAGCACGAGCCGGCTACAGGGACCCAGTTAGGCCTGCTAAATAGAGTATCTTAAATCCTGCTTTGCGGAACGTTGCTAGGATCCGTGTTGAAGATCCTGTGACCTGCGCAGCTGAAGCGATGAGTCTGTTCTGAGATGCAGTGAGGCTGCAGTGCAAGGTGATGCAGCATCATCGAGGATCCTGTCAATGAGGGTTTGTGATGCAAAGTCTGGCACTGTGAATTTGTTGTGCAGTTGGGGCAATGCATCACTTCAGATGAGCTGCAAAGCGGAGGCTGGAGTCCTCGCTGAAGCTGCTGTTGTAGAGGGATGTGAGGGCCTGTGCCGTGGATGCATCACGCAGCAGCAGTTCCGAAGCACTGACTGGCTGCGATGCGAGTCTGTGCCGTGGTCCTGATCCACTCACTGCAGGGATGTGTTGGTTCTGCTAATGTTTGTGTTGCGCAGCAGAAGAGATGCGTCAGTTCCACTTGGTCATAAGAGACTGGCAGAGCACCTTAGGCCCATGTCCAAGGGATCAGGACTGGGATGCCACCACTTGACAGGGTAGGCTCACAGATGGCAGAGTACTGGTGCAGGTGCAAGGTTTTTGGAAGCCTGTTATGTCCTGTAGACTTCAGATCAGGAGGCCAGACAACTAGCCCTGGAGTCACTCTGGGGTTCTGGGTGCAAAAAATGCAGGTCTAGTCCTACTCACCGAGGCAAAAGGGCAGCAGGTCAGCACGGGGAGGCAGTATTTCAGTAGGGCAGCAGTACAGCAGAGTGGCAGTCCTTCTTCCTGGCAGAGTATCCACAGATCCAAAAGTGTATGAAGTTTTGGTATGTGAGGTCCACTATTTATACCCAGTAGTGCCTATGACGACGGTGGAGAAGTTTCTAGAAGCTTCTTTTTTAAATTCCCGTGACTTTTTCTTTTTTTTTTTTTTTTGAAAAACCTTTATTGACATTGCAACCAAAGACAAGTATGGGCCTACAACCCTCGGGGCCGGCCGCTAAGCAGTTAAAGTAACAGCAAGCAAATCTTAATCACACGCAGCACCTCGGGAAGCAGATTCTCCATGCTAGTATACTCTAGTCCAGTGAACAGCCCAAAGGGGAAACCAGGATATAAAAGGTTTTCATTTTACAATAAGGGATAGAAGGATCAGGTGCCAATCAAGTTCTCAGCAGCGAAAAATGGCAGGCAGAGTAGTGAACGTCAACAATGAACAGCAATCTATCAAGTCACTGGCGCTGAAACAGGAGGTTCAGGATGTGGAGGAATGTCACGAGCCGTTTGCGCCTGCAGTCCCCTGCCCTAGGACCCAGAAGACATCACGGAAATTGATGCACAAATAAAAACAATGATTGGCAACGAAGGAAACCTACCGTACTGACCCCAGAAAAGAAAGACAAAGAAGAATAAGAGAAGAAAAAGGAGGCCATAGGAACAAAGTAAAGGACTAAAGAAGCCCCTCCCCCAACCTCCCACCCTGCACCTCTGCAGATGACTACGGCCCCCCCCCCCCGCAGTGTGCCTGTCGCCCCAGAACCAGACCCAAAATATAGAAGAAACAGAGAAAAAGGGGAAAGAGAGGAAACCCCCCCTAACAGAGAAGGGGAGAGAGTAGTAATAAACTGGAGGAGGGCCTTCAATCATGCCCCTGGCTTCTCCCTCCCGCACAATATATTCCTCCCCAAAACAAACAGTAAACAACCGAAATTCGACCATGTCTAAGAGAAATGGGGAGCATTATTCACAGACTACACTATTAGTTATGCCGTGAGAGCACACAACCCCCAAGCCCGCCCGCCTATTAAATGACAACCTCTGAAGGATCAGCCTTATCCTTGGCCACGCTTTGCGAATCCACCAATGCATACCCAGCGACCCATTATCATGTCCAAAGTTACAAGGAAGAGGAGCGTCCAAAGAAGACCAGGAAGGGACACACACATGTAGGGAGGATGTCTCTGAACACCAACACAGTCATCGTCATAGAAGATCACCTTTCCCAGTACTGCCCCAGGGCCTGCGCCGCACACAAGGTCCAGGAAGGAGGAATCAGCCAGAGCAAGCGACCGCTGCGGGAAGATCGCCCGGGTCGCCGGAGGCCGCGCATGGGACAAAGTCACCACCTTCTGCTCAAGTCCAAAATCTCCGGAACAGGCCGACCCCACAGCCAGCCGACCACCCGCTGCCACAGTGTCCGAAATTTCCAGCTGTCCCTTATTCACAGAGGCGGTCACGTTACTTTCCTCCTGTGTAGGGTGAAGCAGATCCTTGTGTACCTGGGGACAGGCAGACCGTAACTGTTCCGACGCTGACGCCATACCATCCAGCTTCCTCCCCAATACCCGGGCGCCGTGAACCAGGGTGGAATGAAGGGCTCCGAGAGCGTCGAGAAGGTCACCGTACCCCAGCACAGCCCCCTGCGCTCGCTCCGCTACGCTCCTCTGCGCCACACACTCCCAATCTTGCTGTGACCCAATGTACAGGATGATAGAGTCCATCCCATCAAGATGGCCGCAGGGCAGGGCCACCCCAGATGGGAACCGGGACTCAGGCACAAGCGCATCAAGTTCCATGGCACTGCAAACAGGGTTCCGGAGGCAGGCAAAATATGCATCCAGTGTGTGGTCACAGGTAACAGTCGTTCTCCTCCTGGGCCAGTGCCCGCGAAAATCGGGAGCAGCCCGCACAAATCGGGACGAGCCACAGGCCGCGTCCGATCAGTTCACTGGCGAGGGCCCAGGCAATCGCCGAAAGACCCTGGAATCGTCACCCCGGGTATGCACCCACTACGCCACGCTCGATGGTAGGAGCGACCACAGCGAGATTTAGGCCAATATTCGCTCCGCTTCGGTATTCCGACTCCACCCGGTCACCAATGGCCGCTGTTGTTGAACTGCCGCCCGGCCATGTTGTCCACCCGAGGTCCCGGCTCCAGGGCTGCACAGGCCGCAAACTTCAAATGAACATTTCTCAGGCGGTACCGCTGCCAGAAACTTCAGGATCACACGATCGGTTGCCGCTCTCAATCACCAACACGGGCATGTAGCGCAGGCTGAGGATCACATGCAGGATATCTGTGCGGGATGTGGAGGTTCACGGAGCCGGGAGCCTACGCTGCCGTCCCGGTCGCCATCTTGGCTCCTCCCCTCAAATCTGGCCCTGTGACTTTTTCAAGGCTGTAAGAACAATAACAATAGACATATATATAAGGTAGTGCCACTCTTCTAGGGACTTACAAGTAAATTAGATATACTAATTGGGTACAGGCCAATGTTACTATGTTTAAAGAAGAGAGCACAAGCACTTTAGTACTGTTTAGCAGTGGTAAAGTGTGCGGAGTCCTAAGGTCAGCAAAAACGAGATCAGCAAAAAGGGAGGATGAAGGCAAAAAGTTTGGGGGAAGACCACCCTAAAGCTGACAGGTCTAACACAGATGCTACCGCTAGCATTTCTCTTTTTTGCGTCAGTGATTTACCTACAAATATGAAATTGAAGGTGCTTAGAGCAAGATAGGACACTTTTCCCCTTTCAATGTCCTCCTCGAAGCCTTCTCCTTCAACTCACAAATAATTGTAAGAAGACACTACGGGCCATATTATCAAGAACGGCGATAACATTATCGCCAGGAAACTACCGCTAAAGCTGCGATAAGGGGCTTGACAATATGCCCTAGAGAATTCCAATAGAAGCCCAGGTTCTGGTGTGAAGGACATCAAACCTGAGCTTCTATTGGAATTCTCTAGGGCATATTATCAAGCCCCTTATCGCCGCTTTAGCGGCAGTTTCCTGCCAATAAAGCGGCGATAATGTTATCGCCGTTCTTGATAATATGGCCCTACATCTTCGATATTGAACATACTGCTCTTTGACTGGCCTGTGTCGGTAAATAACGAACCCCTTGTTTTACTTTTGTAGTGACACAAAGCAACACAAAGACATGATGACATCTGGGGAATTCATGACATACATGAAAAAGGCCATATTTGGAAAATAGCCCGTGTGCATTATTACCGCATCCCTTGAATACATCGCCAGAGTATGAACAATTAGTCGAGACATTTGGCAGCCTTTTCTGACAGCATGCCTATACTCACTGTAATTCCTGCAGGCAGCGGCATAACGAAGCGCATCAGCCTCGGTCATGCTATTGATCCGGGGGAGGGAGCTAGACGCCTTTAATCAGAGGAATCAGAAAACATTTGTCTTTTTGTATTTCTGTTTAGTGGATGTGCACGTCCAGTGCTTAACTTACCCACAGGTTGGTGCTCAATCCGAAGTGTTGTTCCAGTTACACATTCCTATATGTACTACAGAAGTTGTAGTACACCCCAGCATTTCAAAATGTTCCCTCACCTCTAAATCCCTTTCCCACCAGGTGAACTTACAAATGTTCAGGACGCGGCTCCTGCAACACCACTGAAAGCGAGGCTTGAAAGACGTCAGGACGGCTTGACAGGGCGCCCATTCACAGAAAGGAGTCCCACTCACGAGGCTGTGGGAAGGCTGCCACACCGCACAATATTTTACCGAGTTTCGTGTTACTCCTGGTGAGAGAACGACAGTTACAAAGGTAACAGGATCCGTGAATACAATACTACTTGTGACTACATCCAGGGAGCTGCCAACTGCAGTGGTCCAGGGGTGAACTGTTGTAATGTATTCTTTGCAAAATTAAGTTCAGACAGCAAAATACAGGAGTCTGCAGGCATAATCCCCTCAGTTTCTCAGGGGCTGCTGTAAAACTTACATCACTCCAGAGTTATTTTAGGTTACTGAGTACAGATTTCAGAATAGGAGAAGGGGGAATGAAGTGATGTGGAGTCTGTTTTACCACCAGTGAAAGCATGGTGCACTGTCGATGGAAGAATCCCATTAACATTCTGGGTACCATACAGAAATTATTCTTCAAAATTATTCCTCAAAGAACAAGCACTGGCAGAGCCAATAGGTCTTATGCGTCAGCTTTGCCAATGCAGGACTACTGACTTTGTCAATGCTTTTCAAAAAGAAAAAAATGGTTACTGCTGATCCTCAAAAAAAGGAACGAAAACATAAACTTTGATGATGTGTACGCATGCTGGCATCATGACATAGATGCAGATGGACACCCGTCTTTAAAAAAATGAGGGAGAGTACCTTTTAAAGAGTTCTAAAAAAAAAGAAAAGCATAGAGTAGTTCACTGAACGTAAACAGTGGTAGGATACTACTCATTCAGTTAGAAGTAGCTATGCTCCAGGGAGGGACAAACATAAAAGAGTAAGTCAAGCCGTCCAACAAGATTCAAGAAAATGAGATTGACTATGGCGTGTGCTCACTGAAAGTCCATTCTCTGTTCTGGTATTGACTACAATAGATCTTTCGATATCAGACAACTACAGCTGTCTGTAGATGAGATGTACAGAATTTCTTTGGCTTAATTTCAATTTATCCGGTTCAGTCTTTCATCTTTTAATAATAAAAATAATCATGCTCAATGATGTTAACACAAGCGGCCCCAACTGTGTGGAACTCTCTTCATAAAGAACTCGGTGTCAAGAAAATCATGTTTCAGTTCAGAAAGATATAAAAAACAATCCTTTTCAATCACTATCCTGCATGCAAACATGTAAAGTGTGCATCTCACCCGAGAGGATATTCCCACGCTAGAGCAGGATGAGGGACTGTGCAGCCTGAGATTGAGGTAAAGAGGCATGTCTTCAGTTTCTTGTGGAACTTAAGGACTGAGGAGGTGGCTCTGATGTGGAGGGAGGTTGTTGCAGGCTTAGGATGTGAGGTATGAGAAGGCTCACCCACTGGCTCTGTGGATGTGGAGGTTGTGTGTGAGCAGGAGATCGACAGAGTGGAGGTTTCTGGTAGGGGTGTGGAAGGTGATGTGGCTGTTGACGTAGGATGGGCCTAGGGTGTGCAGGGCTTTGTATGTGTCTGTGAGGATCTTGAAAAGTGTGAGTTTGCAGATGGGGAGCCAGTGGAGGTCTTCAAGTTGCGGGTAGATGTGTGGGTGGGACTGAAGCCTGAGTGTAAGTTTGTCAGATGAGCTGTGTATGGTCTGAAGTCTTTGGAACAGTTGGGCAGTTATGCGGACATGGAGACTGTTGCTATAATCTAGTTTGCTGGCCATGAGGGCCCCGGTGTTGGTTCTGCAGGTGTTGATTGGAAACCACTTAAAGATTTTTTTGAGGAGCTCATGGGTGTGAAAACATGAGGAGGTGACTACATTGACTTGGCTGGTCATCGAAAGTTGGTTGTCCAAAACTATTGCTAAGTTGTTGACTTGGGTGGCTGGGCCGGGTGTAGGTCCTAGATCTGCTAGTTCCATAGAGAAATGTCCTTTCTGAAGAGTACTTCTTCTGACTTGTCAGTGATGAACTTCAGATAGTTGGTCTTCATCCGGCTGGTGACTTCAGACATACAGGAGGTAAAATGTGTCCTTGTGCTGGGTGTTTCCATAGGGAGGGAAAGGACGAGCTGGCTATTGTTAGCATAGGAAATGGCATTGATTCCGTGGGTTTGGAAGATGCTGGCAAGGGGAGCGATGTGGGCTTTGAACAGCATGGTGCTGAGATACAATCTTTGGGGCACTCTGCAGATGAGATTGACACGGTCGAGGTGTAGGGAGCCAGGCTGTTTGACTGGGTGTGTCCAGTAAGAAAGAAGTGGATCCTTATATTTCAGCTTTGTGAAGGTGTTAAATAATGACGGGGTGGGAGACTATGTTGAAAGCTGCAGATAGGTCGAGTAGGATTAGGGCTGTGGTATCTTCATTGTCCTTGATCAGATGCATGTTGTCTGTGGCAGCAGTGAAGGTGGTCTCAGTACTATGATTGAGCCTGAAACAAGATTGGGTGGGGTCGAGGAGGTGTTTGTTGTTTAGATGGTCAGCTAATCTTTTCTTGATGATTTTCTCAATGAATTTGGCAGTGTAGGGCAGCAAGGAGATTGGTCTGTTTTTCACTAGCGTCTTAGGGCTGCTGAGAGTTTCTTCAGAAGGAGGAGTATCATGGCATGCTTCAAGGCATCTTGGAAGTTGGCTATGTTGATAGAGTTGTTGAGTATCGTGGTAAGAGCTGTGCTGATGGGATCCAATCCTTTGGAGAAGATATAGTAAGGGCAGGGGTCTGATGATGCTCCTTAGTGGATGGAACGCATGGTTGCTGCAGTTTCTGCCATGGTGCTAGTGGGCCAGGTGGTCATGGTGATTCTCTGGGAGCTTGTCTCAATGGGCAGGAAGGCTAAAAGGCTGGATGGATCTGGCTGGGGTCTCCGTTGTTGTAAATGATGCTTATCTTGGTGCTGAAGTAATGGGATAGCTTAGTGCAGAGATCCTGAAAGGGATGACAATTGTGGAGCTGTCTTCATGATGGCCAAGATCTCACTGGTGCTGTTTGTGCTGTTTTAGATGTGTTCAGTCACTGCGGAACCCCTGGTAGATCTGATTTCCCACACATGATTTCGAGTGCTTTTGTCGGTTTCATCCACCTAACCCTTAGTCTCATACCATCTGGCTCTTCTGCAATTTGTTGTTAATCCTTGTGATCCAAATGATAGTGAAATTATCTACAGTTTCACAACCCTTTCCATCCACATAAACTTTTATTACTTCCCCCGTTTCTCTCCTGTTGAATTTTTTCCCCCTTATTTTCGTTACGTTTCTAGGGTTGTTAGTATCTAAAATGCACTAGTACCCTCGTTTGGGAGGATGAGCACTGTAAAAAAATGTCTAATATGCTAATAAGACCCATAATCAGTGAATTAAATTTGTGGTATGTGCCATACACACGTCCTTTTTTATCTTTGAGCTGTTTTTATCGACTGAGTCATAACTTGCAAAACTGTGATCTTAAACAAACTCTCCCCTGGATATTTTCCAAGAGGTATGTTTCTGAATGAAACCGTTGTTTTTAAGAAAAACTGTAGCTTGTTAACAGAAGTGCACAGTCGAAAAGGGAAAAATCGACCCTATGGTTGCCTTGTGCATCCCATCCCAACCCGCGGGGAGGAGGTAATCACTGCTGAACAGAGGTTTGTGGATCAGTACCAATAGCTATGAATGGAGGCGCCGTACAGTCCTCCACTTGGAGTGGGATCTTTGCTCCGCTAAACTGCCAGGTTATCCCGATATGGGAAGGGAGCACTTAGTGCGAAAGTAGAGAAGAATACGTTGCCATTGTTCTCAGTGATGGCTGCTACAGGGCAGTAGTGGTGGAGGGTTCACTTACCTGCCAGCTGCCGCCTCTGCTCTGTCCCCTTCGGTAGACACAGGAAGCACAGAGGCTCCCAGACTTCCCTAAGCCAATCACAACGCTGCTGTCATTAGCATGACAGAAGCGTCATGATTGGTCTGAGCGGCTTGGTTCGATGCTCGGACAGGTCGTGGGAGCCTGTGCATGTTCTCCACCCGGCTGTACAATACAGCGGGATGGAGAACATGCTAAGTGCGCATGTCTGTTTGGCCGGCCAAAAAAGGTTGGCCAAATCGTCATACACACTTAGGGCCCGATTCACAGAACAAACTTAAGACTAAATCCTAAACTTAGTACCATTCTGGTATTCACAGAATGCACTTAGTACATCTGGTATTCACAGAATGAACTTACTACTTTTGCTATTCACAGAATGAACTTAGTACTTTTGCTATTCACAGAATGGATTTACGACTCCTAAACTTACGTCCGCACTCGGGCCGGAAATTCCGGCCCGGAGGCGGGGCTTCCGGGCCGGAGGCGGAGCTTCCGGGCCGGAGGCGGAGCTTCCGGGCCGGAGGCGGAGCTTCCGGCCCGGAGGTGGGGATTCCGGCCGATTTAGCTATGGCTGAAATCTCCACCTCCGGACCGGAAGCTCCGCCTCTGGCCCGGAAGCTCCGCCTCCGGCCCGGAAGCCCCGCCTCCGGGCCGGAAGCTCTGCCTCTGGGCCGGAAGCTCTGCCTCCTGGCCGGAATTTCCGGCCCGAGTGCGGACGTAAGTTTAGGAGTCGTAAATCCATTCTGTGAATAGCAAAAGTACTAAGTTCATTCTGTGAATAGCAAAAGTAGTAAGTTCATTCTGTGAATACCAGAAGTACTAGGTGCATTCTGTGAATACCAGAATGGTACTAAGTTTAGGATTTAGTCTTAAGTTTGTTCTGTGAATCGGGCCCTTAGAAAGTGCCCACCACTCCTCCCCGTGCTATGTGGGCAGCCTAACCCAGCCCGCTCGGCACCTACTGAGCTAGTACTGAAAAATAAAGTTATAATAACAACGTGTTATTACCATTTTATGTTTCCTGTGGGGCGACACTCCTCCGCCTTAGCGGAGGAGCTGCCGCTGGTTGTTCTGAAAAGTCTGGTTGAATGGGCTGTGATGCATGTTTATCTATTTATGTCTCCTTTTTCGATTCAGGAAACACCTGAAGACTGAATTATTCCGTGACTGATTTTGCCGGACCTGTCTCTTGTCTCCTCTGCAGCGCGGGGATACCCCTTCGGGGATGATTCCGGCGCTTTATAAATCCCATACAATACAACACAATTGATAGTAGAATGTTAGATCTACTGGCCCATTGGGCAAGTCCAGCAGGGAGAAAGTCTGCTTTCACAGCTGGTCCATTAGTATTAGAACTAAGGAACCCTTAGAGATATTTTCTAAACATTATGTGAGGGTAGACATGTTAGCATAGACATAAAGCGACACAAAAAGTAACTGGATCTCAGAAGCTCAGTAGTCCCTGATCCATAAAGTGCCGGGAAAAATGTGTTTTTTAATCCAACTGATGATTTTCAAGGGGCTCAATGCCAAATGCATTCACATACTAGTATTCTCTTTCTCTCACATGAAAATTTACTTTTTGAGGTCAACCAAAGTCACTCATACCTCAACTGTTAAATACTTGAGCTAAAGTAAATTGCTGTATTCTTCTCATAACAGTGACCTTCACAGTCTAATTTGATTTCACCAAAGAAGAAGGCCCAATAAAAAGGAAAACTGAATGAACGGTCTTGAAAATGTCATGAAACCTCATTCTTCTCTACCCTCGCCCCTCTCAAACACCCCTCCCTTCCAAGTCATGGTGCCACACAGTTTCACATTATGACACCTAAATAAAAACTGATTATCCCTTTTAAAATACAGCTTGGAGTTAATTGTGTTACAAAAAGAGATTATATGTAGATGCATGCCCCTTCTAGAATAGATCAACTTTTCTCTCATTGCAAAGGCAGTCTATTTTTAAACCAAAAATGGAACAATCCATTTGCAAACTCCACTGCTATGATGCAATTTCTTATCGTTTTACAATGGAATGCATCATTACATTGATAATATTTCGGTTTAGAAAAGGCTGCGGATTTATGGAGTGCTGCATTATTTCTGTCAGCCATGGCATGACAAGAGGTGAGGGAATACTCGGCCAAGAGCAGAACTCTGGGGAGAGCAAGGGAGGGGGCGGGGGGCCGTTACGTATGACCATGTTGTATGTGGTAAATGAAGCCGCATGTTCTGTAGTATTGCTAAGGTTTTTGTGTGTGGGACAAATCCTACATCTCAATCTTCCCTTGTCAAAGGCAGTTCTCGCTCACTAACAGATCTCGTCTGCAACAAATCACTATTTCCAGGTCTTATGGTGTCCATAATCGGTGAACCAAGAGTCTGCTGCTTGTTTTAGCATGGGTGCTCCTAGCGAGTATGTGCTTGCCCAGCGAGTTTGTGTGTTTCTGTATTTGCTTTCGTTGGGGTGCTCCTAGTGTGTGTGTGCCTGCACACTTGTTTCTGTATGTGTTTTCGTTGGGGTGCTCCTAGTGTGTGTGTGCCTGCTCGCTTGGTTCTGGATGTGCTTTTGTTGGGGTGCTCCAAGTGTGTGTGTGCCTGACCGCTTGTTTCTGTATGTGTTTTCGTTGGGGTGCTCCAAGTGTGTGTGTGTGCTTGCCTGCTTGTTTATGTATGTGTTTTCGATAGGGGTGCTCCAAGTGTGTGTGTGTGCTTGCCCGCTTGTTTCTGTATGTGTTTTCGATAGGGGTGCTCCAAGTGTGTGTGTGTGCCTGCCCGCTTGTTTTTGTATGTGTTTTCGATAGGGGTGCTCCTAGTGTGTGTGTGTGCCTGCCCGCTTGTTTCTGTATGTGTTTTCGATAGGGGTGCTCCTAGTGTGTGTGTGTGCCTGCCCGCTTGTTTCTGTATGTGTTTTCGTTGGGGTGCTCCAAGTGTGTGTGTGTGTGTGCCTGCCCTCTTGTTTCTGGATGTGCTTTTGTTGGGGTGCTTCTAGTGTGCGTGTGTGCCTGACCGCTTGTTTCTGTATGTGTTTTCGTTGGGGTGCTCCAAGTGTGTGTGTGTGACTGCCTGCTTGTTTCTGGATGTGCTTTTGTTGTGGTGGCTCCTAGTGTGTGTGTGCCTGCCTCGCTTGTTTCTGTATATAATTTTGTGGATCTGCAAACCAAAAGGTAGTGACCAAAAATCCTCTGCCCAGCAGCCAGTCCCCACTGTGCACAACCAAAGCCATGTGTGGTCAGTTGGACGTGGCAGGGGTTGGCCAACTATGGTGGTTTGGGTGCCGGCTCTGCAACCATCTATTCAATGTGGTAAATGAATAAAAAAGCCAGAAATACACTGGAACAAAAGAAAGTTACAGTAAAGTTATGGCTAGACGCCTCAAATTCGCAAGTTACAGTTAGCTCCTCAATCCACAGGTCGAGCAACAACTGTGCAAACTATAACTCACACACCAAATGCAATGCTCATGACCTAGCCTTTCTACATTTCTTCTAAGCGAACAAGTGATTGTGAGAAAGTCATGCTTTTTGCCTCATCCCCCCATTTTTTGGCTGATACTGGTGGTTACTCACTTTGAATGTGCCATGCGCTCTGCTAACCGCGCCTAGGGCCAGTGCTATGTTAAAAAAGGTATACAGCAATTGGTGTAATTACAATTAGTTCAAACAACCTATCTATAAGTCCCTAGTATATGGTAGGGCATTTAGGTCTAGAGACCCATAGGGGAATATTCTCAAGAACGTGTGATAAATATCACAAAATTAGCTTAACATAACTTCGCATATCGCAGTCTATCGCGGGAAAACAACACCGTGTTAACATAGTATTCACAACCTGGCGGTACCATGCGATAGTCCCACTATAACTCGTCAAATGGCAGCGGTAAAAATAATGCGACGCCTAAAAAATGCGAAACGTGAACGCGAAAAAAGCGGCGATGTCCCAAACCGTGAAACAAAATCCAGCGATAACCAGCGACACAGCGACAGCCCTGGAATTCTCCCGCGTCATGCGGGAAAATGCACTAGAAAAGCAGAGAAAAAAAATGTGAGACGACAATGTACGAGTACAACCTCACATTCGTGATGTGGTACAAATGTCCACTGTGTCGCATCAAAAAGGCATCTTCTCACAAACAGCCACAATGTACATTGTCATGCAGTCCGTATGTAAACTTCACCAATGCAGAAACATACATGGAACACACTGTGAAACTGCATCTCCCCATTACATTGCAGAGGGACAATCAACACCTCCTGCAGAGCAGACTCCACATCACGTCAGTGATGTCGTAGACGACCCCCAGGACAACGACTATGACGAAATCCAATGGTTCATGGACAACCTCCAAATCCCACCTCCAGTAGAAGGGCAGCCCAGTACCATCGAGGTGAGCCCACCCCCTGCACAGACCACACAGCAGGAAGCACCCACCACCCCATGGAGTCATGGAGAACATGGAGCGGATGTAGGCGCAAAGAATGGCTACCACAGCTGCACACGAGAAAGCTGTAGATGGGATCTCCCATGCCCTGCAGATCCTCATCATGGGAGTGATGCCACAAGACAGTGCACAGAGAAATGCTTCTGCTACTTCTACAACCAAATCTCCGGCCCCTGATGTGTCAGTGTCACACACCGCTGCAGACCAAACCCCACCACCCACATGTGAGGCATATGAAACCTCAGAGAACGAAGATGAGGATGAATCTGCCTTAGTGGTAAGAAGGAGGCAGTAGCACCCATCTCTGCCATATGGCTTGTTTCTGCTTGGTTCTGGCCTCTGCATCATGCCCTGGATTAACACCTTCCACGATCCCCCGAAACACTCAGCGACACTAACCTTGCACCTCGACATGGACTGACATATATTCTTTGCTAATCAATGACACAGCAATCAACCTGCGGGCTGCACTCTTCCCCTTCCGAGTAACTTGTCAATCCCAAATGACTCCGGCTGGCCATCCACGGGGCAACATTGTAAAGTGGTGTCTGAATGGCCCAAGACTAAGACAGCTTCAACATTACACTGAATGTGAATAACACAAACTAATACACACAGATGCGTCATGTCTATGATTAATCGAGTATGAAAGCCTTCACGAATGTAGGGGCAGGGATTCCCCCTCAAGTCCATGTTGCTCATGTCGTGGTACTTGAGTCACAGGGTGCATCCGTGCATCATAGTGGTACATATCTGACACCAAAAGAAGGCCTGTTGTCAACTGTAGGTCACAAACGACAGCCCATGTGTAATCATTCTGGACACATGTGAAATGATGATGAGTGGGATTCCGTACTATCTTTGACACACAGAAATGGCATTTCGGAAACGTGACACCCCAAACAGCCTCTCTGTACAGAGGTGACACATCCACCATCTATTTCCAAATAATGAGACTGTTAACACAACATGTTGAAGACTGTCCCATGATTGCTAAGGACTCTGACAATGCGACGTGCTCATGTGAGGAAATTGGCAATGATGATGTTCCTACCGGCTATTCCTGCTGCGGCTGCAGTGAGGTGTGCCCCACCTGCCTCATCTTCCTCATCATCGTCCGGTGCATCTGACACTCGTATCCATGGGGCATTGGTACGTACACATATGTTGTGCAACACATAACATGCAACGATCATCTTGCACACAATGTCTGGACTGTACAGGAGCCTTCCACCTGTGATGTCTAGGTACCTGAAACGTGACTTCAACACACTACATGTGCATTCCACGATGCCCCTGGTGCATTTGTGGGCCGCATTGTACTGCCTCTAAGCCTGTGTGTTCGGGGCTCGGAGGGGTGTCATCATCCAAGGGCAGAATGCATATCCTTGGTCACCTGTGATAGTGCAGAGAGACATGAGTCAATAGTTGGTTCTGCATGATGTCTTGGCAGGCTCACTGGTTCATTGGTGTGTGACATGTGTGACTTAGTGATTCCTGTTTGACATGTACTGCTTGTAGCAAATGAGCGACATCACTGTGTATTAAACTTGTAAACTTGGTACTTGTATAGCGCACGACTCACCACTGAGGCATCTCGGCGCTGTACTCATACCGCTGTAGGAACCCTTCCTGGCTTTCCCTGTGAAGTGTCCACTCCTGGGCACCCCCATGGTGAAGCCAGGCATCCCAGCGCTGTTGGGGCTGTTGTGGAGATTAAGCAAGCTATTGCCCAGAGTTGCAGCGTGGGACCCATGATTAGAATAGGCACTGAGGCGAGAATATCAGGTCCGAGGAATTATTTAGCCCGAGAGCCCGCCGAGGCGGGAATCAAACCCTGGTCCCGGACCAGAGCTCTGCATCAAGGTCTGCTGCTCTAACCATTGAGCCACACTTCTCCACGTAGCCTCACTGCTACTCCTCCCTCCCCCGAGCCTATTTACTAGTGTGCGCTACGCAGTTGCATCACTTGCACTCCTACAACACATCATTGCCCTGCCTGTCTGCGCATGTCCACAAGCCTGAGAACGACACTGTGAAGTTGTGCGTTGAAGGTGGGCGTCTTCGTGTGTGTAGGCCTATGGTGAGGATAGGGCGGACACTTATGTGGAGTTCATGGCTAGCAGAAATCGGGATGTGGTTGGGGGTAGACCTTTGGCTTCTGCTGCGGTAATAGTGACACACAGCAGTTGGCATGTATGATCCCTGACCCTGAGCAGGCTTGCGCTACCTCATTTACACCTTTGTCCGAGCCCACTCTCCGGGGGCATGCTACATTGCAACATTGGCCATTGTGGGACGGGTGGCGCCGGCATTACAACAGAGACACACGCATTGGTTACTTCCTTGGCAAGGCCAACACTTTACTATGCCCAGAGCAATGGGTTGATGAACACACCCCTATACTGGACTGCTGTATGCCAGTCCATCTCCTCTTACGCGTACAGGTGGATACGACGCAGCTACATGTCCCAGAACTATTGCGTCCGTTGTACACAGAACAATATAATGTGGTAGGGCCCGGGGCCCTCATGCATACATAATGAGCACACGGACACACTTGTATAGTTTGTGGAACTGGCACGTGCGCCCATACCCTTTTTTTGCCAGGGTCACTGTGCTGGATGGGTGTGGGGTGAGTGTCATCCATCCCTCAGGTAGTGGTTGGTGCTGGCAAGAACTACAACAGTGATCAGGCAATCTGAAGTTCATAGTTCAAACAGCAAGGGTCCCTGACTTGAGCGGCACAGAGTTAGTGGCCCCAGAGGCTCTGCGGCCGGCACAGGCACACCGCCACGGGACGGTGACTTGCGGTGCACTCAGGTAGGGCCGCGGGGAGCTGAGCGGGTCCTCGTCGATGTCCAAGGTGAATGTCGCAGAGAGTTCCGGGGGACAGTGGAAGGTGTTCTTCCAGGCATGATGCAGAGGGCAGGACCAAGCAGAAACAGGCAATATGGCGGAGATGAATGCAACAGACTCGTTATTAACACCAAGTCAGTATCAGCTACAGGATGATGAAGACAACCCCAGGCCATATACATAGATGCCACCAAAGTTCAAGCAGAGAGTGTCCATGAATTTCAGGACACAGAGTTAGTGGCACCAGAGCTGGAAGGGGATTCAGTCTGCGATGAGGTCTGTGCACTGAAATGAACTCTACCATAAATAAATCAATGCTCAGATCCAAATGTTTGACCTACTTGACCACAGTGGAGACACGTGTCGTTGGGATGCTATGCACAGAGTTGCTGGCACCAGATCGAATCGAGTACAGTGAAATAAAGGCTGCCATAAATATATAAACTCGGACATCATGACATCAAGACTCTATTCCATATGTGTGACCTACTGGACCGCAGTGTAGGCCGAAGGCAGCGGTCAGCAAGAGCCCACAGCCACTTGTCGTTGGCTTGCGATGCACAGAGTTAGTGGCACCAGAGCAGTTGTTGGTAGTGTTCGAACACCTCCGTAACGATGATCCTTTTTTCCTCCGGCCTGAACCGCGTCTTCCTCTTACTCCTCTCCTTGTGTACAATGATATGAATGCTGCCATGAAGAAATTAAGACTCAGTTCCAAATGTGTGGCCTACTCGACTGCAGTGTAGGCCGAATGCAGTAGTCAGCAAGGGACCACAGACAGGTGTCGTTCGGATGCTATGCAGTTGGTGGCACCACATCGAAGGGAGTACAGTGATATAAACTCAGCCATAAAGTTTGTAGTCAAGACTTAGTTCCAAATGTGTGACCTACTTGACCGCAGTGTATGCCGGTGGAGTACATGAACGAGATAGGAGTGCTGGGTGCCTGTGTCGCAGAGGCCGTGATGGTCTGAGGACACTGCCAAGGTTGCGGACTTCGGGCTTGGAGCTTGCACAGGCACGTGGTGGGCCCTGTTTGACACACGCCGTTGTCTGCAGGTGAGCGGTGTGGCCTGGTTGCGCAGGGGCGACCAAGACCGGTCTGGGGACCTGGGGCATGGGGTGCAGCAGGCGCACATGATCGCAGGCACCGCCGCTCACGGCATCGGCCTCATGGTGGGCTGTGAGGCGCCACCCTGGCAGACACGGCCATTGCGGAAGAGAACCACACCCAGAGCAACAGGTTTTTTATTCACACCCTTACCCTGGTCTTGTGTATTCCGGGCCAGACCACTACGCTCACGCTTACAGGGGGGACGTAACATGCTACATTTCGGTGATCTTCCCCACTGCCTGGGGTAACATGGTTGCATCCACTGTTCACTACATTCCAAATACCAGCAGTGAATGTCAACATGGGCATGTCTGTGGTCTGAATGCTGCAGTCTGGCCAGCACATCCACGCCACACTTGTCATTGTGTACATTCTCATTCGTGTGTCACTTGCCTCCTTCGCACATGCCTTATTACCACCTCTCCACACATTCTGCTGTTGTGTGGCTGAGGTGCAATGCCGTTGATGGCTTGTGTACAAGGTTACCACAGTAAATTGTGCTGTTGTGTCTGGTAGGTGGGCATGTTGCATGGGAGTTTGTGACGTGTGCATTCCCAGAGTAGTGAGTTGCATGATTGTGGAGTTGAGTTGTGTGGTGTGTTCATTTGGAACTTCCCAACGAGCAGTGCATTTCTGTAGGTGCCATCCTGGAAGCGCTGGTTGATGATGGACTGTCGGAAGATGTAGGAATCATGCACACTGCCTGGGTAGTTGGCGACGACGTTGGTGAAGAGTCCCCGGTGGTCCACTATTGCCTGCACATTGATGGAATGTGTGTACTTTCGTTTGCGGTAATTGTGTGCAGTGTCGGCAGGGGGCACAAGTAGGACATGGGTGCAGTCAACTGCCCCCAACACGTGCGGGAAGCCTGCTAGGGCATAGAAACCTTGCTTGGTCTCCAGTTGTTCCTGCTCAGTGTGGGGAAAGTAAAGCTACTGGGGTACCAAGCTGATGATGGCATCCAGGACAGGTATGAGGAACTTTGATAGGGTTGGCTGTGAGACTCCTCCGACTCTTGCAGTTGTTGGTTGGAAGGTACCAGAGGCCAACAAGTGCAGCACAGCCAGCAGGTTTGTCTGAGGTGGGATGTTGGTTGTCCGCTATGTTGGTACCGTCAGCCTGTGGGCAATGATGATCAGGATGCGGAGGATGGTTGTCCTTTTGAGCCTGTAATGGGCAATGACAATCTCTGTCGTTAAGTCTGTGAGGCTGGTGCGATTTCTGAAGGTCCGCTGTTTTTGTCTGTGCTGCCTTTGTGGTAGTCCAGGGGGGGCGGAGGGGAGTCCAGGGGGGTGGCGGGCCTGGGGGTGGTGGCGGTGGGTGTTGTGGACCTCTTGGGGCTCCGAGCTGCATGATCAGTAGCTCCATGGCTTCTGTTGCTCTTCTGGTGTGGCTCTGGGTTGGGCTCCCTTTTATGGTGCAGGTTGTCGACCGACATTACACCAGGTCAGAGCAGGTGTTAAATCCCTGCTGCTAACGCACCTTATCGCCTGTTTTGTGATCTTATCGCAGATCTGGCTGGTTGTTGAGAATGTTGCGGAGTGGTGTTTTCGCGGCTTTTTGCACGGGAACGCCTACTCTGCATATCATTAATGTTAGTTGCCGGGGTCATCGGTGGCAATGTTTTTTGCGGCTGCTATTTCAGGAATACTGGTGATATTGGCTGTTAGCACTAGCTTGTGAATAGGGCGATACATTTATTGCCACTTTGGCTGCGATAAGCCCTTGACAATATGCCCCATAGTGTATTTAATGCCCTTAAGTGTGCACTGCTTAGGTGTCTGCTGTCATTTTAAACCAGCCCTGCCTTGCTGGTTGGTTCTAAAATAAAACTGGGTCCAAATTTGACTTTGGAATTAAAAGTACTTTCAAAGTCTAAAGATACATTTTTAGTAGATATAAGTCATCCATCAGGTCTGCCCTAGGTGCCCCAAGGATAGGATGCCTTGTTATAAAAAGCAGAGACATTATAAAAGATGTTTCATACGACCTGGTGAGGGAAAACAGCCTAATTAATTTTCCCCCATTGTACTGCTGCTAGCTCCATAGAATAACATGGACAGGCTTTATTAAACTTTAATAAAGTCTAACATTTGACAGGAATAAGCTAGCACAATAATTCAAAGTATCAAACTAATAGTTACAATATATCCAACAACTTGCCAAGTGCTGATTTATTATAATGATTTGTTTTAACTATTTCAGGAAAGTAGTTTTAGAACGTTACCTAAAGTTGCCCTGTACCAGCCTCCTCTGATTGGCCAGCCTTTGACAGCCTGAACCAAGCTGCTCCCTGATTAGATGTGAAGAGTCCTGGGGTTGAAACAATTCAACCATCTGGTGGGAGGAGATCTGGTTCCTACAGATGCCAGGACAGGAAGGGGGTTTCGGGAGCCAGCTGGGAGCCCCTCTAATTAGATTAGAAAAGGGCCTGGAAGGTGAGTGTAGGGAAATGTTAGCTACACCTGCGTGTTGGGTTACCCAGCTCTGAGCTCCAACGAGAAATTTTCTTTATTTTTATTTTTGTTGAGATGTGTATTCTGGGACAGAAATATGCCACACTTCCCAGGAAGTGGTCATAACAGAGGGTGGCAACTTGAACCCCATTGGTTGCCAGCCCAGAATATGGAATAAATATGGGAGAGCTGCACCGCACCTCAGATCCCTGCCTGGAAACATCTGGAAAAGAAGGACTGTCCTGCTGGACCCTTGGACTTCACAAGAGAGGACTGCACTCATAAGGACTGCACCTGCTGCACTCTCAAGGCTTCGCAACAGAAGGAATTTGCCTGTCTTAAAGGGTAAGCAGTAAGCAGAGCAGCAACAGGTAGAAAAATGCTGGAAGAAGCTACCTGCAACATCAACAAGGAAAATTGCAGCTGACAAGCTTCACTTGGATTTAATTGGATTGACCAGGTGCATTGTGGGAGTTGCAGTCCCAATCCCCAAGAGTCAAACCAGAGCTTCATATCCAAGTGCAATTTCTTGTACCCACTGTAAAGCCTGTCTAAATTTTCTAAACACTGGTGTTAAGGGAAACTAAGTCCTTACAGGGGTGCAGACTTTCATGAGCGCCGCCCTTCTCAACATCCACTCCCTTCACAAAAACTCCACTGACATCTACAACTACATCGAGATGCGGACTACAATGTTTTTTTCATGTCAGAGACTTGGATAAAAGTAGTCTCCCCCCCCCCCCCGACAGCGTACTAGCTTTTACAGAATAGCCGCTTTTATTCACAAAGACAGTATTGGGAAAATAGGAGGCGGGATAGCCATTGCTTTCAAAATCCACATAAGCTGCTCCACATTCCCCATCAATGACATCAAGGGCGCTGAAGTGCTTGGCTTCTGCCTGTCTCCTGCTGCACAATCCTCCTTCTTGTCGTTCTTCTTTATTGCCTATCAATACCTACTCTATCGGGCGACATCAATAGGGACACATCATTGTCAGTCTGTGGCTCTCGGGCAATGCAGACGGAATTGCCCCAAACATATTCCCACTTCCAGGAAGCAGAGAAGCGGGAAACAGAGACCTACCCCCTCAGCACCATAGTTGTCTGCTGACTTAGGTGGAGAAAGAAAGTTATGTAAAAAAACTCGAGAGAGTCTAGAGGAAAGACTACCAGGACACAAATAAAACTGACTACATAAGGGCCCCCAGAAATGACATAAAAAAAGCCCGCTCTAGCTTCTATACGGTAAAAATAGCAAAAGCCGAAAATAAGCCAAAAGACATTTTTAACACTGTTTCATGCTTTATGGATGCCCGCCCCCCAGTTACAATTACAAAAAAAATAGGACAGGAGTTAAGTGACTTCTTAAAAAATTAAATGATCAAAATACAAACAGACCTTGGAATCTCCTCAATACCACTCACCTTTGCCCTTCCTTCTGTGCCCACTGAACCCTCCTCACCCATTTTACTGACATTCTTTTCGCCTCCTAATGAAGAAGAACTAAAGAACCTCTTTTCATCATGTAAATCTGGCTCACCATTAGACCCTATGCCCCCTCTTATAATGAGTCAAATGACAGAGATCATAGCCCTGACTGAGCAAAAGTGTTTTATGCCTCAAACAGGCACTGTCCCCCTAATATGGAAACAAGTCAGCATCATCCGGCTATTGAAGAAGCCCTCAGCAGACAGACCCATTTCTAACTTCAGACCCATTTCTCTCCTTCCAGCAGCCGCAAACATTTTGGAATCTATAGTAAATAAACAACTCTCAGAATTTTTGGAATCCAGCCATCTTTTGTACCCAATCAGGCTTCTGCTCATGACACAGCACTGAAACTGCGTTGCTGGATGTCTCAGAGTCACTAAAAATGTCCTTAGATCACGGACACAATGCCACACTCATTCAGTTAGATCTATCAGTGGCTTTTGATACTGTCCCCATGACATCCTTCTACAATGCCTATCTAACTGTGATGCCAGGGAAGTGTCCTTAGATTGGCTGACCTTGTTTTTTTTCCGACTGAGAATAATCGGTCTGGACAAAACCTCATTTTTTCAAAACCAAGCCTCTAAAATGTGGGGTTCCACAGAGCTCCTCACTCAGCACAACTCTATTTAATTTTACATGTCTCCCCTGGCCACTCTGGTAAAGGAGTTCTGCATCACTATAGTGTCATATGCAGTTAGTCATTTCTTAAGAGGGCGACTCAGATGCCTGTAAGGACTCCTTCTCAAATTGCATGAAATCAGTCTTAGGATGGCTTGAAGAAAGCCAACTACAATGCAACCCAGAAAAATAGAAATCTTATTGTTCGGATCTAATCCTTTTCTGGGTTGGGTTGGTGCATGGCCCAAAGATGGTCCAACCCCTTCTCTGGCCATTTCAACAGTAAGAAATCTGGGAGTCATCTTCAACAACAATATTTTTTTTAAGACTGCGCCAAAGCCTTGTACCTGGGTTTAACCACAGACCTAATCCGGTGACTGCAAGTGGTTCAAAACACGGCAACATGTCTGCTGTTCAACCTGTGATCAGGCACCCCCACCTCTGCCTTTCTGGCCACTCTGCACTGGCTACTGGTCAGCAAAAGAATTATCTTTGAAGCTCTCACCCTAGCACACTGGACCTTGCACAATGTCGGACCCAGCCATATGAACAAAAGAATCATAGAGTACCAGCCTAGCAGAAACCTACGTTCCCACAAGGCTTACCTTATAGTAATCACTGCTTCAAAAAATCCAGATGCGGTGGGACTTTGTTCCTAGTATGCATTGCCAAGATCTAGAACTGCCTCCCCTTTCAGCTCAGAAGCACAGAATCTGAATCTGTCCTCCACAAAGCCCTAAAAACATACCTATTCAGCCATATTTCACCCTTTCTCCGTTTTCCTCACCATGTTACATTATTGACAGCGACGGGGCACTTAATTTTGAGTAACTGTTCATGCTATTCAAATCTCTTTCATTCATTCATTCATTCATTTATTCATTCAACCTGGCTAAGCATAGTGGGAAAAAATGGTTCCCCCCTTTCTGGAAGTCTATAAGAGGGAGTGTCTTCCAGTTCTTACATATGGCGCAGGGATTTGTTGATAGTCTAATATAAGCCCACTCCAGGCGGAACAAAATAGGGTGCTTAGGCGACTTCTGGGCCTCCCACCTTCATGCTCCATTTACATTTCACACCAGGAGCTCGGGATGAAATTTGCTGAGTTTGTGGTCTCCATCTGGGCGAACCCAAACGCCTCGCTAAATCGAGAGATTATCACTGATTGCCTCTCGTGTGAGAAAGGTATGTAAATTCATACGTTCAATTATATTAACACTGAATTTACTAAATTAGGAAGGCTGTCCCTTTTCACCATCCCTTCCTCTATGCGGAAAACAGATATATTTTGGGTTAAGTCTGCATTTAAGGAAAGGTCTAGAGCCCTTAGGGAGGACATTGAACTAAAAAAAGGTCCAACAAAGAGTATGTGGAGATTCAAACTTCTCCACCCCTGGAGCCTTTCCTAGAGTGGATTGGTGGCTAATGGGACATGTTACTGCTCACTAGTTCAGGCTAGGCTTTGTGAGGTGGCCTCTTGGTTTTCCCCTTTGCAAATTCAAGCCCTCCAAATTCTTGATATGCTCATTTGATGAGACCACTCCGCAAAGTGTGTTGCATTTTACTCTTTTTTGTACATTTTTTATTGATCTCACTAAAAGGTTTTTAATATTGATCTTACGTAAGCAAGGGATCAGATCCTTGAGATTAGCCCTTGTGTATCTCAACAACTTGACTCCCCATCTAATTGTGCTAGCATATGCTCTTTCCTCAAATGTGCAGTCAGCAGAAGAAATTCACTAATGTTTTACCTGACAGACTAAATTTTAGGATGTTATTTATTCGCACTTTATTGAATCCAATCTATCTGCACTTTTAATATAACGTTCTGCATCTTATATGCATTAACTAGTCATGCAATGAAATAGTGTGTGTGTTATTTATTGATCCAGCTTTTTAATCTTTTGCATGTGTTTGCAATTGTGGAGATTTGTCCGTTGTTTTATCAGAATTGTTTTTAATGTGTGCTTTTATGGTCACATTTGTGTCCGAAATAACGCTTTTTGATTGATTGATTTTATTTATTTACACTCTATTGCTTACATTTGGCTTTAAAGTTGGCAGAGCAAACCACAACTGTGTTCTGGTTAATCATTTTGGGCTTGAGGGTCAAAGAGAGTGAATATTAATGATGCTAGGTCAGATTTTCCTTTGCTATCACTTGGAAAGACGACCTGACCATGCATCAGCAGCGATAAAGATAGGGGTTCCAATAGTTTTTTTTTTTTTTTAAACCTTTATTGAACCACAAGAAAACCCAGAGTTTGACACAGCTATCTTCCGCCTACAACCCCGTCGGGGCCGGCAGCATTATATGAACATCAAGAAGTATCACATTATGCAATATTAACACAGCATGCCGCCTACAACCCAACAGGGCCGGCCGCGTAAAAAAACATGTAATTCCGATAACACCAGGCAACACGAGAGGCAACCCAGAACAATCAATGGCATCTCAGCATTAAAGGACGACACATAGTAGGAAAGCAATAAGGAGAGAGTAGGCTAGCATATATTTCCTAACGTACGACCTCCACCATCCCGCATTCACAAAGGACCGCACTCGACAGGCAATGCGCCGCCCTCCCACAGCCTGTACCTCCTCAGGGACGCCTCCCGGCGTCCTCACATCCCCGCCCGCCGCCCTCTGTAAAAAAAAAAGTCCGTATTAGGCCCAGGGGCCAGACAGCCCGCCCCAACAGAAGAGACCCGGCATCAGGGTTTCCGAACTCCCCCGCTGCACCCTAGCCGCCCCCGGTGCACGGCCAGCTCAGGAAATAGAAGCGTCAGTATTAACATGCGCCTGAGGGTTCTGAAGCAGGTACCCCCTCAAAGGGTCCCATATGTCCTTGGGCTTGGAGGCAGCCGGCAGGAGGTCCGCATACAGAGTTAATTCATCCTGCCATCTAATCAGGTCCTCCAGCCAATTCTTGAACTTGGGAGCCCGTCCTCTCCCCCATCTGCAGGCCACCTTGCGCTTGGCAAGGAGAAGACAAAATGAGCCGAATTTCCTGTGAGGAGCCGGTATGCCCTCCTTACAACCTAAAATACCCATTAGCGGGGACGGTCGCAGGGGGGCAGCAATCATTCTCCCCACCGCATCAAACACCAGCATCCAGAACGCCTGCACAGAGGGACAAGCCCACGCCAGGTGCAACATGTCCGCCCCTTCGGCCCCACACCGATCGCACCTGGTATCCTCCCGTAACCCAAACCGATGCAACTTCACGGGGTTGTAATAGTATCGCTGAACGAACTTATAGTGTGTGACACGAAGCCTGCTGTTAGCCGCAACCTGCTCTGTCTGCCTGCAACTAAATAGCCAGTCACGGTCAGTCAACAGCTGCCCCAATTCCTCCTCCCACTTGCCACGTGCAGCACATTGCGCATACTCCGTCCCCGAGTATATTGAACGGTATAGGGTCGACACCAAATGAGAGGCAGTAGTAGCCCGCAGCATCGCATGTAGCTGGGGCGAAGTCACCGGTTCCGACGGATAGCCAGATGTTACAGCCTGAACCCCGGCCCAGAGCCGAATGTACTGGAAGGTTTCCATGGCGGTGGGGGCAGGTTCAGCACAAAGCTGCTGTAAAGTAATGAACCTGCCGTCTCTATATAAATCACCCCATGTACGCAGCCCCCTGTGATGCTTCAATTTGGTGAAAATTCCCTCCTGTACAACAAAGGCAGTCCTGTCCGTTTCATGATCCACTCCCAAGCTCGGCTCGTAAATTCCACAGTATCAGGACTGCGTTCACGTCGTGATGTGTACAGCCATAATGCCCCATCTAATGACACGGGATCAGCGAGCCAATGCTCCGTGGTAACATGTGCTGTGTACCGCGGGCCGCTCGTCCAGTAGTGCGCATAATGGGCCTGGGCGCACTGATAATATAGTTCAAAAATTGGCAGATCTAAGCCCCCTGCCACATACGGTCGAGCCAACACATCCCATCTGATACGAGCCTGCTTCCCTCCCCACACGAGCCGCAAGAGCTCAGTGCGCAGGGCAGCGAAGAACACTCTGCCCGGGGACACTCTGTCTGCAAGGGACAGCGGCAGGGCAATCCATCGTGTGATAGTGTCTTTCAGTGCTTCAAGCGCACGCCCATAGTTGTCTCTCATGAGTTCCTCTCGGTCCGCAGAAACATGTACCCCCAGGTACCGCACGGTGGAGTCGCACCACTCTAACGGGGAGTCAGCCTGGAAACGCGATACGGCCGCAGTAAGGGGGAATATCTGGGATTTAGCCCAATTAATGTGGATACCTGAGAGCCCCCCGAAACGCACAAACTCCCTCAGCAGTGGATTCAAATTTGTCTCCGGATCTTTGACATACAGAGTGATGTCGTCCGCGTAAAGCGAAATGAGGATAGGCCGTAGAGGGCAGATAAGCGCCTTGTCCCGATAATACTGCCGCACCCGAGCTGCCAATGGTTCCACCGCCAGCGCGAATAATAGAGGCGATAGCGGGCACCCCTGTCTGGTACCTCGGGAGAGTGCTATGGCGGTAGAGGTGTGACCATTTACCATCACCTTAGCTACTGGCGCGGTATATAGCAGCCGTATCATGGCAGAGAACCCTACCGGGAACCCCATATTGCGCAAAACCGCGTGAAGATATTCCCATTCGATCGAGTCAAACGCCTTAGTGGCGTCCAAGAAGATAGCGGCCAAAGGGAGGTTCGGAGCCACCTGATGCATGATAGAGAAGAGAGTGCGCAAATTGTGAGACGTCGCCCTCCCGGGGATGAACCCCGCCTGGTCTGGCAAAACCAGCTTATCCATGAGGAGATATAATCTATTAGCTATCATTTTAGTAAAGATTTTGATATCCACGTTGATTAACGATAGAGGCCTATAGGAATCACACTTATCGGAGGGTTTCCCTGGCTTCAACAGGGATATAATAAGGGCTTCCCTCATCGTGGCGGGCAATTCCTGCACCTCCAGCGCCTCCGAGTAGACCTCCAACAGCACTGGCGCAAGATGTTCCACATATAACTTATAGAAGTCTGCCGGCAGGCCAGCGGATCCGGGCGCCTTCCCCGCTGGCAGCTGGGCAATGGCGTCCCGAATTTCTTCAAGCATAAACGGGGTAGCAAGGAACTCCCTTTGTCGCCCACTTAGATATCCCAATGTAATGTCTCCAAAGAATGCAGCAAAGTCATTGGAATTAACCCTTTTAGACGAATACAGTGATTCGTAGAATTTGGTAAAGGTATTCAGAATCTCTAGGCCATCCCTGTGTCTATCCCCATGGGCATCCTCAATTTCAAGCACATAGTTCGTGTACCGTGGTCTGCTGATGTCGCGGGCCAGAGCACGCCCCGGCCTGCCTCCCTCGCCATATCGTCGGGCAGTAACATATTTTCCCCTAAACCGAGCTTCCCGTTCTGCCGTTGAGGTGTAGTCGGTGATGATGTCTCGCATTTTAGCCCTCCCCTCGCAGGCAAAGGCGCCGTCGCATGTCCCTCAAGACACCATAGCTCTTCGCCATGCAGGTGCCCCGGATGGTGACCTTCAAGGCCTCCCACACCGTGCCCACCCGCGCCACCGACCCCCTGTTGCGGTCAATAAAATCCACTATCTCTTCCCCTAGTTCCGTTTTAAACACTTCATCTAGAAGGGCCCCAGGGACCAGTCTCCAGCTTCTAGGAGTGGTAATAAGGTTCGGTATCTCCAGCGTGAGGCACACATGCGAATGATCAGAAAAAGTGCGGGCAAGGTGCTCCACCGCGCGAACCCAGTGACTTAACCCCCTAGAACCCAGCCAGTAATCCAGCCTCGACCAGGCCGCCTGCCCCGTCGAGTAGTAAGTACCCTCTCTGCCTGCCGGGTGCGTATATCGCCAGAGGTCAGTAAGCCCCTCGTGTGCGAGGAGCCCGGCCATCACCGCCTGACTACGGGTGTAGTGGTGCGGGAGTGCCCCTGATCTATCCACCCGGGGGTCACTGACTGTATTAAAATCCCCAGCCCATAAGACGTGTGTGGCTCCCACCCCCGCTATCCGCCCCCAGAGTGAGTGTAGAAAATCAGGGTCATCAACGTTAGGACTGTAGCAATTTACAAGCACAACAGACTGCGTGCCCAGCGTGCCCCACAGCATACAACTCCTCCCATCCCTACTCTTCGTCTGTCCTGCACATACAAACAGAGTACCCCGTTTTACAAGGATCACGGTGCCTCTGGCATACGTTGAATGGGACGAGAATACTCGTTCAGAGGCCCACTTACATCCAAACGTCGGGTCATCCCCGGGGGCCATGTGTGTTTCCTGGAGGAGCGCTATACTGATATGATGTCTATCAAGGTAGGCGAGGATCTGACGCCGCTTACGGGGGTCCCCCAGCCCTCGAACATTCCAGGACAGTAGTTTCAATTTGGTTAGAGCAAGTTGTGCGTGCGTACTGTATGAACCATGCCCAACGAATGATGGCCTGCTGTCCAAACTCCCAGTGCTCTCCCCCCTCCATGTGGATATGTGCCTTGAATATCGTGTTCTCTCTCGTTCGTAGTTGCCTGAGCGGTTGCTGATGCCTCACTAACCCACCCCCATCCCCTAAAGACTCAGACCAAACAACTGGTGCGCCCCGTCCCTCCCACAACAGCACCCCAATCGTGCCGATATCCATACATCCCTCCCCCCCAACCCACTAGCGACCTCAACAAGCGGGTCAACTGAAGTACAAGAACATCGCTACCCTGTGGGGGACTTCCCATGATGGGGGCGCCTGTGGACCCAGAAAACCCTCCCTTATCCCTCTCGCCCTTGGTGGTCTACTACCCGCCCAGAAGGCAGGAGCATGGAGAGGGAGTGTTGGGAGGGGGCCTGGCTGTACATCAAAATTCGCACGTTTCCCCTCTCTCAGCAAATACGCAATCGGGTGAGCGCTAAGGGATCAGCCATTGCCAGTAGTCAGTAGGAGCATGCATTACAAACCTCCCCATCAGCATCTCATTAAGGGCCTCATGTAGGTAAATAAATTTTACCGGTTCTTAAATACCGAGCCGTACCGAATCGGTAAATTAGAATCGGTAAGTTATATGTAGGTAAAAATTCGGTAACAGTTACCGATTCGGTAACATTCGGTAATCACGAATCGGAATTCACCGAATCGGTAAATACCGAGGTGGTATTTACCAAATCGGAAAATACCGAGGCGGTATTTACCGAATCGGAAAATACCGAGGTGGTATTTACCGAATCGGAAAATACCGAATCGGTATGTACGGATTCGGTAAATAAAATCACATGACTTGACAGCTAATCCTGTGCAACGACAGCCCACCCAACCAGGAAGTGCCCACACCCAGGCAGGTGTACATAATTAGCCGAAGTGGCCACACCCAGGCAGGTGTACATAATTAGCCGACCCTGGAGAGGCTTGGAGTGCAGAGGAGAGGCAGGGAGCCGTTGCATGTGCGAGCGGGTAAACGAACAGCATGTCCAGCCAGAGACCACAGAAAGACGGTGGGGAAAGGAGGAGGAAGCTGAAATTTAGCCCCAAGGAACTCCAGGTGCTGGTGGAGGAGGTGGTGAAGCAGCACCAGAAGCTGTTTGGAAGGCAATCCCTGCAAGTGCCTGAGGCGGAAAAGCGCAACATATGGTTGGCCATCCAGGCGCAGGTCAATGCTGTGGGAGTGACCCACAGGGACATTGAGGTCCTCAAAAAGCGCTGGTATGACCTGAGGATTGTAACCAAGAGGAAGATGGGCGACATCCAGAAGGAGGCCAGCCAGACCGGAGGTGGAACCAACAGGGCACCTGCCCTCACCGAACTGGAGGAGCTGGTGGCGGCCACAATCCAGCAGGAGAGCGTCGTGGGTCTTGGGGACGCCGACAGCTCTGCCAGAGCCGCAACACACCAAGGTAAGACGAAAGCACAGCAATGTAGCCCCCCCTACCCCTATCCCACATCCCCCATTGTGAAACGAGAATCACACTGCAGTCCACACGTGTCAGTGCAGACAGGCAATGCATTCCGGGAGATGTAGTCAGGGCAACACTAACCATGACGTAAATGTTACAGGGCAACAAGGCATGTCACGCACTCGAGGCACAAGGAGACAGAGGACATATTGGAATGTGAAATGTTTTATTGTGACGCTTGCAATGCAGCCCTTCGGGGACACTGAGCCAATGTTGTATTTCTGTCCATAGATGTGACATCATGCAGGACAGGGCATGCTGCAGGAGAGACGGCACACCGGCCACAAGTATCACCTCTAGCCAGCACAAGTGCAGACCAGGGAGCAGGCCCACTGGCAGCCGCACCACCAACACAGCCAGCCTCGCCGCACCCAGAGCCAGCATCACCTCACCGAGAGCCAGCATCACCACAACCAGAGCCAGCATCACCACAACCAGAGCCAGCATCGCCACTCATGTTCGAATCACCGGCCACATCTCCGCTTGCAGGTGTGAGAATGAGGAGGCGTCCAGCAGCCAGGCTACGAGCCTTAGACACCTCGTCAGACGACAGCATGGGCCCAGAAGACCGCACCGGGCCCCAGGAAGGGAGCCATGCCACTGTGCCCCACACCTCACAGGCAGCACAGACGGGAGCAAGAGGGCGCCGCAGGTCGCGTGTCCAGAGTCCACCAGCACCCACTGACGGCCATGGTGTCTTCTTGGGTCTCGAGGGCCAAATGTTGAAGCAACAGCGCCTGCAATCAAAGGCAGTCATGTCAGTCCAGAGGCACATGCGGGTGATGAGGACAACATTAGTCAACATGGACAGTAACATTAGCGGCATGGCTGCGGGCATTCGGGACATGTCCCAGTCAATCCAGCAGTTGTGCAGCAAATTAGATGCTGACATCGAAGCACGGCGCCGGGAACGCCAGAGAAGGGACACTACCAGCAGGGCACTCAACCGTCTGGCAACTGCGACTTCTCTACTGTGCCGGCGCTCTGTGACGATGCAGGAGGGCCTAACACAGTGCTGCAGCGACCTGTCTCGGGGGATGGTGCAGGTGACAAGTGCACTAGGGGTGCTATTGACTAGTCAGGCGTCGACAACTGCTGCAGGGGATGCTGCGGAGAGCATCGACACCAGCAGCAGCATCACACCCCCCGTCCCAGAAGCACGCAGGAGCAGCAGGCGGCTTGGGGTTGGCTCTAGTGAGGATGCACAGGCCGTGCAATCCACCACTGCAGCGCGTATGCGCAAACATTGATGTAGCCCTGCTAAGCCACTTCCCATTGGGTGACGTAACCCTGGACATACTCCTTGTATAGATGGTATATTGCCTGATTGGCCTGTTCATGTGTTCATGGCGTGGTGCCACATTAAAACTACGTCAGGACTTCTCACAACTCGCTGTGTCCCCTCACTTACTCAGAAATAGTTGCATGTGATCTCTGCCCGTCTCTCTCTCCCATCGATTGCAGTTGGCACTCTAGCTGCGTTGCCCTCTGGCTGGCCTGACTCATCCTCGTTGTCCTCAAAATATGTTAGTTCCACATCTGTACCTTTTTTCGTGGCAAGGTTGTGCAGCATTGCACAAGTGGCAATAATCTTGCAGCAGGTGATGGGTTTGTACTGGCGTGCGCCTCCGCTCTTGTGCAGGCAGCGGAACCTGCTCTTCAGTAGTCCAAACGTGTGCTCCACCACATTGCGTGTTGTTTTATGTGCCACGTTGTATCGTCTCTCACTCTGGGTTGCTGGGTGTAGGTAGGGAGTGAGGATGAATGACCGGCATGCATATGCACTGTCGCCTGGATGAGTAAAAGGGAACCATCAGTAACATGCCTCTATACACTATGATTTGCAGGTTTCAAGGGGCGTCACTGTTACTTACCTAGCAGGTATCCCTCTCCGAATTCTCCGGCTCTCAGTCGTGTGTAGATCCCACTATTCTGGAAGATGTAAGAGTCGTGGGTGCTCCCAGGAAACTTTGCAACAATATCTGTGATGATGTTCCCTGCATCACAGATCACCTGCACATTGATGGAGTGGGTGGACTTCCTGTTCCTGTAGATGTGCTCTGTATCAGCTGGTGGACAGATTGGGATGTGTGTACCATCAATACAGCCGATGACATGGGGGAACTGTGCCATGTGATAAAAGTCTGTTTTTGTTTTCTGCAGTGCAGCCTGTGTGTTTGGGAAGCTTATGTAGTGGTGCATTCTCTGCATCATGGCATCCAGGAACTTCCTGAAGAAACGTGACAGGCAACTCTGGGATACCCCACCCACCGCAGCTATCACCACCTGATAACTGCCGGATGCCAACAGATGTAGGCTGCAGAGCACCTGCACATGTGGGGGTATGGCGTGCGCCCTTCTTATTGGCTGGTCCAGGAGTGGGTGAAGGTCCCTGATTAAGTCCATGATGGTTTCGGGGTGTAGCCTGTACCTCTCATGTATCTCTGCATCAGTCAGCTGGAATAGTGTGATGCGCTGTCTGTAGATTTGTTCCTCCCGTCGCCACACCCTCAGTCCTGCTGCCTGTAGACGTAGGCGCCTTGCAATGACGTACATGGCGGCCATGTTGTCCACGCTGTTGCATTTTGGGTTTGCCTATATGCATTGTTGATGGTTACCACCTGCTTTCAATCCGTGTTAATTACCGACTCTTATTTACCGATTTTCCTGGATTTCTTAATTACCGAGTGCTCCTACATGTCATTTTCAATTTTACCACTTCATATTTACCACTTCATGTTTACCGAATCGTTAATTATGTATTCGGTAAATCTGATTCGGTATTTTGGAATTCGGTAAATATGAATCGGTATTTACCGCCTCATATTTACCGAAAAGTGGTTTTTGGACTCCTACATCTCACTTGTCTGAATACCGGTCGGTAACGGCATATTTACCGAAAATCGGCCGTTACCGACCGGTATTTGGCTACCTACATGAGGCCCTAAGAGTGGCAATCCAATGTAATACAGTTAGAAGTCCGCACTACCACCCCCGAATCAATCTCTCACCTCCAGCCTCCATGGTACAGGCAGTCCAGCTGCGGAGTCCAAGCCAATGCACGGGCCCGGAGATGCTCACTCCCCCCCCACTCCACAAGGGCAGGCGAAGGGGGACGCGACCCCCCCATCCTCCACCACATGGCTGGGCGAGCGGCGTCGCAGTGTCTTGAGAAATTCCTCCGCTTGCTGTGGGGTCATACACAGGACCGTGCGACCCTGATGTCTGAGGCGCAATTTCGCTGGATAGAGTAGGGCGTATTCAACGCCGGCTGCACGCAGTTTTTGTTTAACAGTCACAAATTTACGTCTCGCCTCCTGAACAGCCACAGTGAAGTCCGGGAATATGGAGAACGCTGTACCCTCAAACTGCAAATTTTGCTGTTCTCTCGCCCGCCGCAAGGCCACATCTCGGTCTCTATAGTTAAGTATACGTGCCACGATGGGTCTAGGTGGTCCGCCCGGCGGCGGCCGAGGTCCCAGCGATCTGTGGGCCCGCTCCACTATCAGATGAGACGAGAATGCTTCAGCCCCAAAAGTCGTCAGGAGAAGCCTCTCGACGTAATCCTCCATCCGTCCGATATTGGTACTCTCCGGAATCCCCGTGAGGCGTATGTTGTTCCTGCAGCTGCGGGCCTCCAAGTCCTCGTTCTTTGCCGCTATTACCTTCAGGAGGCAATCCATCTGTGTCAATTGTTCATCCATGGTTCCTGTGCGATCTTCATTGTCGGAGATACGCTGCTCCATCTCCTTCAGTTGTTCGTCATGCTTATCCACCTTCAGAACGAGAAAGTCGAGCCTGGTGTTCATCGTGTTCATTTTCCCCGACAGCCCGTTGACACTCTGCTGTAGTAGTTGCAGCATTTCCTTGACCTCATTTTCCGGGCTCGGCGCCGGTCCGGGTGGCGATTCCCGCTCCAGCCCGGGAGGTTCCTCCGTCCCCGAGCGAGTGCCCGCCTTCTTAGACTCAAAGTGGAGCCTCTGTTGTCGCCCATCCGATTTCCCCATCTCGGCAGGCCCAGCGTTGTCCGCAATTGCGCTTTATTCGGTGGGGTGTCTGCGCGTTATCAGGAGGCCTTTGTACTCCGATGTTATGTCCAGCAGCTGCGGTCGCAGTCTCACCGTCTTCATGCGCCGTTCAGCACACCTATGGCTCCCGCACCCCCACTCCGCAGAGAGGAGCCGAGCACGCCAATATCCAAGCGGAGGGGGAAACGGGGCAGCTCTCCGTCACAAGTTAGCGAGCCCCGGGGTGACCTCCACACTCACCGCCAGGCCAGTCCCGCGGTCTTCCTCCCATAAGGCAAAGGCCCAGCAATCTCCGTCCGACTCCACATCCACCCCCGCAGGTTCACACAGGCCGGGGGGGCAGCCGAGGAGCACGCGCAGGCCGCAGGGCAGTCACTCAAAGGCCGTCAGCGCGTCCAGCAATGCCACAATATACCCCTTCAGGCAAGATCCGTGCCAACAGTCCATCGGCCACATAGGTGAGGGTCCCGCAGTGCACCACCAGCCCTACATAAGCCCAGGCACCTCCGGGGCAGCAGCGACCCAGCCACAGGCGGGCAATTGCCTCATCTAGCCAGCAGACCTCTCAGGATGATTGCTCAGTCATCAACAGCGCCGCGATGTGCAGGGGAGGCACCCACAGAGGCAAGCGGCACCCACCGCCAGGAGCAAGGGCGCGAGCACCTCTCCCGCACCACGCCACCGCCAACAGCCCCTGCCAAACCTTCAGAAGTCAGCCCGTCAGCGCGGGAGGCGCGGCCGCACCAAGGCGCCCGCCAAAGCAGGGACGCAGAGTCCAGAGGTGCGCCCCGAGGCTCATGCAGTGTCATCCGTCAATTCAGCAAGGCTCGCAGGCGCGACTCAGCCGCGGCAATGATCAGAGGTCAGAGCGGCCCCGCACTCCACCCACAGCAGCACCGCTAGCGGCCCGCGGCCTCTCACCTCGTGGCCGCGCCGAGCTCACCTGATATCAGTGCCCAACTCAGGGCTCCAGCGCCGTCCGCAGTCAAACTCCCTGACGACCACCCGAGGCCGCCGCGCCTCCGTCCCGCCTCCGATCGGGCCGAAACTTGCCCCGAGGCCGGTCGCCGTCCTCCGCTCCTCAATCCAGGCAGCGTAACTCACGGGGAACGTGCAAAATCGCAAATAAATGAAGGATAACCGGGCCAGGCAGCCAGAGCCTCACAGCGGTGCGCCCATCTTGGTCTGGCGCCACCTAGCGCCCCCTAGGGGTTCCAATTGTGCCTGCCCCAAACATGCATGATTCCTGGGCTCATTATAAAAAGCCCGAGTGGGGCACCACCTCTAAAGATTTATGATGAGCATTGCCAGACTTGAGTTTCAGATCCTCAGCAGTGTCTCATAAGGGCATACATTTTCAGCTGTGACTCCAAAAGGAAATCTTCCTGTTCTTGTAGACTCACATCTAGTAGAGTTGTCATGGCCCTGGTAAAGGCGCGCTTGGATCCTGTAACGTGACACACACAAGTCTTTCTAAAACTGTCATCATTCAGAGTTATCATGGACCACCAGCCTCTCGTACCTCTGTTCCGGGGATCGCTCTTTATCCACCCCGAGGATCAAGGGGTTGGCCATCCTGTTGCAACAATGCTAGTTAGACGTGGTCTACCGACCCAGATCTAAAAGCCCCTCCGATTTCCCCTTTCATCACCCTGTGCCTCTGAGTCCCCAAGGAGACAACAGTGAATCTGTCACAGTGGAGGACTACATCAACATGGTCTTAACTGCCACCTCTCCCCGGGCTTTGAGCCTGGAGGACATCAAAGAAGCAGATAAAATGGACCCCATATTCACTCAAGTATGTGCCGCCATCCAGAACGGGACGTGGCAGGACTTCCTGTGAGACGCCAATGACTGGCCCTGGGCGGACTGAGAGAGTTTGATGAAGATGTGAAGAGTGCGAGATGAGTTCACCATGACCTAAGATGGAATCCTTCTGCTGAGATCTCGCATTGTTGACCCAACTGCCCTGCGACGCCATGTGACACAATTAGCACATGGAGGGCTCCAGGGTTATACGATAATGAAGTCCCGAATAAGGGAGAAGCTGTGGTTCCCTGGGCTAGAGGACATAGCTGAGGAAATTGTCCGCAAGTACCCACATGCCAGCTGACGAGCACACCAGAGAGGCCCGCACCGATCATCACTGAGGAATCATGTACAGTACCCTGGTCCAAAGTGAGCCTGGATTTTGGGAGCTTCACTGATGGGCGGGTCACCATGGTCCTGATCAACGCTTATTCGAAATGCCCCATTGTAGAGGTGGTTGATTTTACATCATTCAATCATGTGGAACCCCATCCTGGAAAAAACATTTACCATCTTCAGCCTACCCACCAAGATCAAGAGTGACAACGGCCCACCATTCCAGGACGGAGAATTGGTGACTTCCTCAAGTACCATGGAATACGTCACCCCCGTATTACTCCCCAATGGCCACAAGCTAATGGGGAGATTTAAAGATTCATGGTCACTCTCAATAAGTCACTCCATATTGGCGTGGCTGAGCAAGTCGATCCTGAACGCCACCTCCAATCCTTCCTGCAGGAATATCGGGGCACGCCTCACTGCATGACTCATCAAGCCCCTTGGACCATGATATTTAATGGGCCTCGAGGAGATTCCATCCCCACGTGCCCAGTGTGGATGCTACCACCTCATGATGCTCTAGAGACCCAGGCATGCCAGAGCCAGCTGGAACCGAGAAGCAAAGACCCGCTCTTTCCGACCTGGGGACCAAGTAATCATCAAGGACTGTAAGCATGGGTGGAAATTCAAAACACCATATGAGCCAGGGATATGGACAGTTTTGGGAAGTGATGGATCCCTGGTGATTGCCAGAAAATGACAAGAAACAGTTGCCCAGAGCATCTCGTGGTTCAAGAAAGTTAAAGTATCACCAGAACACCTAGATCCAACTGGCGATGAAGAAGAAGTTGACTGGCCAGGGATTTAAGAAAACAGTGAGTGAGCAGGAAGCCCAGCAGACCAGCGCTCGCCGAGGACCGAGTAGACCCTTTCAGGGGTTGCGCCACCTAGGTCCCCTAACCCGGATCCGTCAGTTCACAACCAGTACCCACGATACAACTTCCAAAACTTCCAACCTAACCCTCAACCCAGCCAGCGGCTCAGGGACTTTGCATGCCATGTCAAATGAACTATTGCTCCAGCGCTGAATACCAAAATCCCCTTTCTACGTCACAGACCACAGATCTCTTCGACCAACATTCATTCACTCATTCACTGGTGGGGCCCATAACACCAATCATTCATTCTACTTTAGATCAATGGTCCTCGAGAGAGGGAATTCCTTTCTCTATTCCATGCGCTGGTAATGGGAGGAAAATTGCAGCAATCACCTGATGAGTAACAACAAGTTCACCTATTCCTCCCTACCTCACCAGGGTCTCAATACTTTCTAACCTAGCAATTCCTCCCATACTATAGGCCATGGATCAGCTTAGTTGCTGGGAAAAGCGACACCTAATTCTTCTAAACAATATACATCAATACACTTCCAATAATAACCCGACACAGTTTAAAAGAATTGAAATGTTTATCTAAATAAAGCATAAGAAAATCATAAAGCATTCAATATTTTGATTCACATATTTACCTAATCTGGCTAAAGGGCGTCCTCTATGTCAAATTCAGATCTTTCATCTCTATGCCCATAAATCGATCAATCAGTTCGTAAATTAATTGGGCATCTGATCAGTCTATCAGAGTCTCTGGCAAGCAGCTGTCCAGCAGTGTCACCGTCCTCTCCGTCAGCATAACGTCAGGAAATCTGGTAAAGCACGACAAGAGGTACCTACCCTCTCTAGTCTACTTCTTTTATAGTAAAATCAACAACAAAATGTTACAATACATGTTTTAGAACAAATCCGATTGGTGGAACCAGGATCATTCTTCCTGATTCTCATGCGTTCAATGTTTCATTAGATGTAGTTCTCAATTTATTAATAATTTGCAACAGTTTCTAGTCCATTCAGGGCATGTTGATTCCCATACGGGTTTGTGTCCATGGTGTCATCAATTATAACAGTTCTTAGTTTAAGGAAGTCCATTGTCTGAGGAATGGCACTCCTCCCGGTGCGACCTTCACGAGTACAGTCTGCCTGGGGTCAGGACGAGGTTATTGTTGCTCATCTTTAGCGCAGGCGCACTTCACTCAGTGACTTCTGTATCTCGTCTGTCCGTCAAAATAGGGATGACAGCCATTTTGTGGCCACTCCAGAAAGGTCAACTTAAGCAAAGAAACACAAAACGTAATTAATACATGGAAATGACTATTAAAATGTTATTCCCTCACTAAACCCTTTATGTGTGTGGATTTATCTAGCAAAAGCAACACACATTGCGGTTTATACTCACATTTTAAAGCGCGATTCACAAATCACATCACGAAAGCAACATATAACATGCAAATTCTAAATATCTGACATTAGTATGCGTACGAAAATTAGTTTACGTATCAATCAGGCCATGCAAATGCGATTCCCACGTGTATTTTCTAATTAGTAATGTTGATTATTCAAACACAGCAAACCATTAATACTATTAATATTAATCAGTTATTTGTTTTAATTCAAAATTGATAAAATGGAGGAGGTATACGATTCTTAGGGAAAACCTCACTCCAGCACTGTTATCTTCAAGACCAGGTTGGGAAGGGATATAGCACGTTAGCAGTCCTGCTTTTGCAGAGTCACCTGATGTACACCCACAACATCCATGTGCCAGGTGTGGCCCGAGGCTTTAAATTGAGGAGAGTAGACCGCTTGGGGTCTTACGTCCAATCTGCAGTCTTGTGTGCATGTCAGTCACTGGGGGCATTGGGGCCTATGTAGTGGGTAGGGGTGCAGGCCTGAGCCCAATACGACATTTGGTATCGTTGCTGAAGTTTCATTGGTACGGTGTTTTCAAGACACCATCATCATCCATGGAAGGGACTTACATGGACAAACCAGATTATTGAAGAGATTGATCCTAATCTTACATATAAATGGATTAAATACTGAAGTGACTATATATACGATTTAGGTTCATGTAGTATGCCATATAGTATTTTTGGGTGTAACATTAATAGAGATGTGTAAGCCCATTGTCTAGACACCAGAAATTCAAACAAAATGAAACTAATTTCTTTTTTGGTTTGGCAGAAGTTAGAGGATTTTTTCAAATTGGAAGCAAGTTGCTGGGAAAGGGGTTGGTAATCAAGTGAAGAAATGAAGAACAACTCTGCTCTCTGGAGGAATCGCTGTTTACAGACAAATGGTATGTGTAACAAAAACGTGCATACTCCTGGACACAACGTCTTAATGCTCAGCTGAGATCAGAGCAGACCACAGTAGATTCAAGGGTTAATGCTTTTGATAGGCTGTTAGCTATAAATGATGTAGATTGCACTTGACACTTTAGGAGGTGGGGGATCCGCCATCCCCGAGGGTTGCAGATGTATTATGGATTTTTCATAGATATGTACATTATTTATTTTAGATGTTTATTTATATCATCATGAAATTGTGTCGTATTTTGACTTTTTTATGTATTTGGGAAATGTCATTAGCCGGGGGAGGGGGGATGCGATGGGGGGGAAGTTGGGACTGTTTATGGAAAAAGTTAATAAAGATTTTTTTTTTATATATTGATTGCTATGATAATTTCTGTTGTTCAAATTGTGAAATCATGTGCTTGAAAATTTGCTTGGAATAGTGTTTCACTTTAATTGTGGTTGAATAACTACATTATTTGGAATATCAGCGCAACCGAAAGAAACAAAAAACAAAAAGCAAAGCAATCTCCCCAATGACCTCCTGAAGAGACTGCAGACGATATAGAACGCAGCGGCCACACACATCCTAGACCTTCTCAAACTGACCCACATTACCCTCCACCTCAAGATGCACCACTGGCTCCTGATCCAGAAGAGATGCCAATTCAAGATGCTGACCCGTGCCTACAAAGCCCTCCACGGTCAAAGACCAGCATACATCAACCACTGCATAAACTTCCACCAACCTTCTAGAGACCTTTGCTCCGCCTCTCTCTCCCTCGCTCACACCCCCGGCATCCACCGAAGCAACAGTGGAGGACGCTCCTTCTCCTACCTCACCGCCAAATCCTGGAACGGCCTTCCCCATCACCTCCAGATCTCACCCTTTCTTATAGAGTTTAGGAAGCGACTCAAGACCTGGTTGTTCAACTGATCCACCCTCAGCGCCTGGATACCCTCGCGGGTGATTAGCCGCGCTTTATGAATTCTGTTCGTATTGAATTGATGATATTGTCCCTTCCTCTCCTCCATTTCCACCATAAAGAGCTAGTCAGAGAAATAGGTTGCAGAAAAGAGGTCATGTCCAGCAACAAGTAGCAGTCACAAGTACTACGGACCTTGCAGTGTGCTACACATTAATGTGAGTGCTGGGTACATGAATTTCACCCTGCACCGTACACGTTCATCACAAACTCCTACTAAAGAGATTTACTGGAACTGAATTCAACGTACAAGTGTATTACACAAAGATTTTGTAATTGAAAGCAGCTGCTATTTTCTGCATGCATTCTTTTAGTGAAAAGAAATGGGAGGAGCCATTTGTGAGGAAAAAAATCTAAGGTGTTCGTTTGCATATTGCGAAATAGAGAGTTCAGGTCCTGTACGACTACAACTGGATTAATTTACCACCTGGTTTAGCACTGTGTGGGGGTAAATGAGGCATAACAGGTACTAATCTTTACCACACCCATATCTGCTTTGTTCTCTTTCGATTACCTCAAGCCTTTACAAATGTAATGAACCCGGTTTACTGTGTTCTGACTTGGTTTCAGTATGTCACTGATGAAATATAATCAGGGTCACTGGAACTATGTGATTGCGCATCCATGGACTTTTTCCACATAACTATGGATCTGCTACATTTGCCACATAATTCTGCAGATTAAAAAAAAAAAAAAGTTTCTAGTAATAATAAGGTGCAACCAATACCCAGACAGTGTTAACAAGTATAAAAATGATGCAGTAATACTATCAGAAAATGCGCTGCATTATGCCACATATTTGCCTTTTCTCGCCACATAAATTAGTCAACTCAGCCGCATAATGTGACCCTCTCTCGCCGCATAATTCCAGTGGCCCTGAATATAATACTGAATCAAACAGTATTTTTACCGTCGATCTCCGTCAGCAGTGCTACACGTGGAAATCGTGATACGCACACATTTATCTTTGACACAAGGGTTAAAATCACTCCCTAATTTTTTTTATTGCACTATTCATTTTCCCAGCACTAATGTCATTAATTACTGCCAAATGCATTTTCTATCTGAAAATGTTCTTTTATAAGGGTTATTCTCTGGGTGAACAACCCGAACCGATATCAAATTTGCAACCTTTGCAGAAATTAAGTCCTGCAATTTTGCAAAACCTTCATTGTATCCAAAATAACAAAACATGGAACAAAGTGACCCGAAAAGTCACAAGACCCCATTTGTGGTATTAAGGATTAAAAGGCTTGTTTTTCTTCTTTCGCACTGAAGTCAGTGGGGTGTGCAAGAGCATTGTTGATTACAAAATAGTTGATGAGAAGCAGCACTTTACGTGAGAATGCACTTTGGATACAACGACTGTTGTACCTTAGCAACTGTACCTGACAAAGTGAATTATTACTTCAAGGTGGTCTATTGGTGATACCGCACCCACAACTGCGAAACTGCAGGGTGCAGTAGTTAGTGGGTGCAGGGTTACTTCACTAGCCGAGCAACTGGGACTGAGCATGACAGGCTAACTGTACATGCTGCTTGCCTGTCTAAGTTTTGCTAGGCGTTGCCTGGCCAAAATATTTCAACACACACTAGGCAGCACAATCAGCACCCCAGTTATAATTTCGGTTTGGAAGCTTATCGCAGGAGCAGGGTTTATAGGTTAACACTAACGAGGGCCTATTTGTGGCCTAAATCAAAAGGTTTTTCCATAGATAAGTCAATTTAATGCATGAATACGTCTAAAACTGTGGAGTCAAAACAGGCGATTCAATTTTATTTTGATGGGCATTAATGACTTGTCTTAAGCATGGGCTTGATGATGAGTTAAATTTGTAATTATGAAATGTTTACTGTAATCATGTGTTTGTAATGCTTTTATGATTGTATTGTATAACAATCGAATAAAGCTGTTCTTTGACTTGGACTTTGACTGGTAACTAAAAAATACTTGTTTTAAATGTTTCTCATTTCGAACACTTAGTAATTCACCTTAGTGGAGTCTGAACACATAGGATGGGAAAAAACAGACATACACCAAAAATGTAGCTTAACACCAATGCATTGGTACATGTGACATGGAATGCTAGGAAGTGGGCAAACAGTAGTAAATCTTCACAATTTATAGGCTTACACCGAAGCATTCAGCAATTTACGATTTAGCAAATCGTGCCCAACATGAGACTAAGATTTATTATAAAGACAGAGTTTCTTTTCTTTCAAAACAATGGGGGCCAGAGAAACATTTTGCAGGGTTCCCATTGCAATTAGTGTATCTATTTCACCCGAATTAAGTACTCAGAAAGAGTAAACTGACCACAACAAACGACAAAAGAACAATGCCCCCCAAGTGGACAGCATCTGGAGTACTGCAAAGAAACTGGCTCCATCTAACAAACCTTCAGAAAGAACATCTTGGTTCTGCTTTTCCTTGGCATATACTTAATCCTGGATAATTTAACACTAAACCTACATTTTCTGAGTCAGTGCAGCATTGTTAAACCAAACTCTGAATTTGCCAAAAACTACAAGTTAGGAGCATGTCGTGTTTTTGCCCAAGCAAATACAGCTGACTGTCAGTTCATATCAGAAACCTACTATGTTAATGGACACCAGGTGGATGTGTTTTAGAAGAAAAGCGGGTTTCAGAGATCATTACCTTATGCAGCATATTACATTTAACAATCCTTGGCTTTCGTTCAAGTCCTCCCTTTGGCTTTGTGCAGGGGCACATGTCAGCAGTGTTTGTTCTTTAGTGGTTTATGACAAATAATGAACTAGAATCACTATCTAGAAACATGCTCAGAAACTGTGAAATAATAATCCTGGGACTGGCGAGATATAGTGAGGTCAAAAGATCACTGGGCAGCATTGGTAGTGGGCCTGGGGAATTGGGGCAAACACCTTAAAACAAATCGGGAAGAGTGTTTTTGGGAAGTATGTGTCTTTTACGCAGACACCTTAACCCCTTTGGTTTTACTGCATAAAGCAGCTAACTGGAGCATAGTAAAGAAAACAATGGCATGACAAGAGTAAATTCTACATTATCTGATGTACATAAAAGATGAGAAAAATAGCATGAATGTAAATTCTACTGATAAAGGCAGAAAACCTGACAATATGGCGGATTTCCCTCTGTCTGTGTCAAGGACTGGATTATTGAGTCCTTCTCCCACAAAGACCGACTAGGATGCAGGCTAACCTTTCCAGTAGCCCCGGTGCTGTCAATGGTGGTAATCTATACTAGACAACTGGTGACTTCCAGAAGGTGCCTCCAAGAAGGTAAAAACCAGAAGGGCAGATAAACCTTCTGATGTTGTTGGGGTTGAAGAATGGAGTGTTGGATAGCAGTAATTCAGGGAGAATGGAGTTCACGGAAACCAAGAGAAAAACCTGAGAAGAAGAACCAGAGCTAGGTGGAAGAAAAATAAGGCAGGAGCTGAAAGGGCGAAGAATGAGATGAAAGAACTACGAAAGTGTTGTTTCACCCCTTCCTGCAGGCTTCTGCTGCTTAAATACTGGAAGTTAGCCCAGAATCCTCTTCGTCACCATCTTGGAATGGGATGACCTAAACAAATACATAGGACAGCATGTTAGGTTTATGTATAGGACTCCGCATTACTTTCTAAGCTGGGAAGAAGTAGACATGAAAGCCAAGAACCCCAGGAGAAGGTTAAGAATTCATGCCTCGAAAAAGTTGCAGAAACGCTGACAGATTATATGCAGGAATTATGCATGGCCCTAAAAGATGGAACCACTGGACGCCCTGGCACCGTGGCTTAGTACTGCTGGACCCGCGAGTCTCTGTGGCGCTCACGCTCCTGGCCTCAAGCTTTTTATAGCGGCAGTCATGGCAGTCTTTTTATTTGGGATTGGGGGTCGGAAAAGATAAGAGTATCAGAAGAGTGACTGTTGAGAAGTAATGGAAATATCTCGAATAGGAAGAAGTACGTAGAGTTGTAGTTTATTTTTCCCAGCCCACTGAATAGAAACAGTCATCTGTCAATTCCAGGCAGATGTAACTGTCCCCATACTTCAAAACCCCAACATTATAAACCAAGTGTCCTGTGGTCAGGTACAAATGTTCGCAACGGTCATGTGACAAGTACAGCACTAGTACACACAAGAACCATACCATAACAGTGACCATGTAAAAGGCATACAACAGTCATACATTTGTGAATTTGTGTTTCCCCTACACAGTAAAATCTTAACCATGGCAGGTTGGTTATAGGGCTTTGAAGCTTGCAAACTCTGTTTCCCAGAATCCTTGGTAAGCTCAACGTTGAGTCTTCCATGCAAAGCTTGGTAGGATTAGGTGGTAGCCTCCCTCTGCCAAAGATCTACTACCCACTTTCCAGAGACCAATAACAAGGTAGGGTGAAGATGGGGATTGCACCCATGAGATGATGGGATCCATCCCTATTCTACTCAAATTCCTTGTAAAAAAATGAATTGTTCTTTGAGGTGGGCGATTGCCCACTTCAAGGACTGATAACACTCCTTGTCAGGGTGAACCCTCAAAGTCACTAAATTGCCCTGAACTGAACCCCCTGATAGCTATGGCACAGAGTAGACAGGCTATATTCATGTCAATAAGTAAAGTATTTAAGCATTACCCAAATGGTAATAACTTAAAAACAGCAAACAATGAAAATACCAAACTGAACTAGAAAAATAGAGGGAAATTTAATCGACCCAATACTGCGGTCGGAACCACCAAACTAATCCGCAACAGTGTTGGAAAGACGTGAGTCCGCCCTACATCGTAATAAGGCCAATAGTCTTTAAACCATGCCGGTGCTCTTTTTACCCTTTTCGACCTTACTGTACTAGAATCTTCCCGCACAAAAGGAAATTTGCTCCGCTCATTTAGAATATATTCCATTCCACTATGTTTGGAGAACCTCTCATTATTCACTATTTCCCGTCGCTAAATTGAACCACTCTGCCCTTGACCGTTACAATGTCCATTGGATTGGAAAATTTGGAGTGCAACTTGGGCATTATTCCAGGTAACCTTACCTTAACTTAATCTCCTGTTTTGAACGTAACTTGACGTCTGGCTCCTTGCCCATGTACTTCCCTTTAACATTCTCATCCGACACTTTTAAGTCACTCCTCCAAGGCCTATTTAGTTTCGTTGCAGCCATCCTACCTTTCAATAAAGTAAATCATGACACATTGATAGTGGCACTCGGAGTGGTGTGTAAAGCCCACAACAAATCCTTGATACTGAATACTGTCCTTGATGGCCTTGCTGCAACGTTCCGCTAACCCATTACTGCGTGGTTTTTATATAAGGAAGTTCTAATATGTCCTATACACAAACGGGACAGAAGCTTTTAGAATCCTTTGGATACAAATTGCACCCCATTGTCGGTAACCAGCTCGACTGGGACACCCTCTCTTAAGAACAAAGACTGCACAAATTCTATCACCTACTCCGTGCTAGCTGACTTTACAAACTGCACTTCAGGCCAAACGTGTGTTATACTCCACCAACACCAAACCATACCTACTCCGTTCGTTCACTTCATACATTGGCCCAATGATATCCAGACCCAACTTGAACCAAGATTTATCTTAAACAGTTCTAGCTTCAACTGGACTAGGAAAATTAACTTGAATCTTGTCACTCACTGCACAAGCTGTGCATTCTCTGACATAATGCTTCACTCCTCAGTCCATTCCAGGCTATCAAAAGAATACGTCCTTCTCATCACTCCCTCCTTCATACTCAATTCTGGCAACACCTGCTTAAGAGAGCTCACATCTGTGCTAGAGTCATTGGACATCCATCCTTTGCATATCATACCTGTCAGCTCTTGAATAACTTCATTCTCTAACACAGCTGTCTTCCATTCTTCCTCCATTATGCACCCAACACCATGTAAAAATCTTCCTCATAGTCAACACCCATCACCGCATTCTTGAGTGGCACTTTGGATAAACCATCTGCAAAGACATTATTTTCACCAGGAATATATTCCAACCGGAATTGGAATTCCATCATCCTATAATACCACTTTACTATGCGAGGAATGTCTTTGTTGGCCCCCTTCATGGTAAATACTTTCACCAAAGGCTTGTGGTCCATACGGATTACAAACAAATAACTCCAAAGATAGTTTCTGAAATGGTCCACACCCCACCAGCAAGCTAGAGCCTCCCACTCAATTACAGAGTAAATACATTCCACTCCCTGCAAAGCTTGTGCTGCAAATGCCACTGCTTCCTTCCTTCCCTCTCTTTTTTGTAGTAGAATGGCCCCAACCCATGCTGAGTAGCATCTGTTACCACAATTGATGGGTCATGTGTATCAAAAGGCTGAAGAGGAATGGCACTCCTAACTCACGTTTGACATCCTGAAACTCCCTCTCCTGCTCTGCGGACCACACAAACTGCTGAAATGTTTCCTAATAGCTCTCTGGTTATGGGTCTTCGCATTGCAGTTGGGAATGAACCAGGCATAGAACTCCAACATCCCCAAAATTATTATAGGGGATCCTTTTTTTATTTTATGGAACAGGAAATTCCCTAAAAGCCCCTACCAAATCCTCCTTTGGTTCAACTCCCCGGGCAGACAATTTGTAGCCCATGTAATCCAGCATGTCTTCGCCAAATCTACATTTCTCTGCTTTCAAGGTAACTCCCCTTTCTGTTAAAAGGTATAACACTCTGGCTAATGTTTTGTCATGAAACTCCATGTCTTTCCCACACACAAGAATGCCATCATGGAGGCACCTCAGATTTGGAACTCCCGTCAACCGAGCCTTCACCACTCCCTGAAAAACTGTCGAGGCTGACCCCAAACCAAATGGTATTCTCTTAAATCAAGAAGTGCCAGCCGGAGTCACAAATTATGTCAAATGGTGGTTTTCTATCTGCAAAGTGATTTAGTGGTAGTCCAGTGTGGTAAAAACTTTGGCCCCGTGCAATGAACCCACCGTCTCTTCAATGCTGGGTAGGGGATGTCTGACCACCCATATCCTCTTGTTCAAATCCCTCAAATCTATACATGTTCTGAAGGTACCATTTCCCTTCCTGGCCAACACCATGGGAGACACCCACTCTGAGCTCCCAATAGGCTTGATGATCACTTGCTGACATAAGTATTCCAGCTCTTGATTCAACTCCTTCCGCATGGCGAAAGGTATTCGTCTGGGTTTGTGAGCCACTGGCTGGGCACCCTCCTTCAAAATTATGGGAAAACCTTTAATCCTTCCAAGCTTTTTGCTAAAAACCTCCAGAAAGAATGCTTTCCAACATCCTACATCCGCAACCCACACTGACTTGCATTCATCCTTGAGCAACACCTTCTCTTAGCTGTTAGGGTTAAAAATAATACCTACATTTTTTTGCTCCAACCACCCTTGAAACCACGATCCATTCTTCGCTACATAGACTATGGCAGGGGTACCAAGTTCTCTAAAACTCAAAACACTGTCAAATTACCCCAATACCTCCACTGGCATACCCTCATAGGCTATGGGTTTAATTTGTGACCGTCTCAATAGGATATTCGCAAATTTACACCACTCTTCTGTACCTACAAGGGTAAGAAATGATCCAGAATCAGCCATCATGGAAATGGAAATGCCAGCAACCTCAATCTGACAGAATGGACCCCTGACAGTCATGGAATCTACATTTAGTACATTGTTTTCCTCTAGATCTTTTTCTGACCCCCACTGCATCAACTGAATTTGACACCAATGTCACAAGATTACCCCCCCACAATAACTAATAACTGAATCAGAATTGCCTTCTGATATGTATATTTTTTACTTCACTATGAATTGCAAATCCCACTACGTGACTGGTAGCTCTTAATACCACTTTTTCTAGTGCATTGAAATCCCACGCGGTGACACAGCTGGAAGACTCTTGAATTAATATGAATATTAGTTCTTGAATAATATTTTATTAATTGTATTTTAACTGGGGCCTCAACAAACCACACTGTGGGGGGCTATGGGGTATGCCTGCAATCCATCAACAGGCAATTACTGTACCCTAGTGGCATTTTCACAGTTTCACACTTGCACTTTACAGTAATGTAGTCCTGATAGGCATACTGATCAATTTTCAATTAATACTATTTTACAAATTTTAAGAATTTCTATCCCCTACTCATGGCTTTAAAACTACATGCTGCTAATGTATACAAATATCTACAATGTTTTCCCCCATGGTCTCTATAAATACTGTTAAGCTGCAATTAGGTAGGAATGAACTATTAGTTTAATTGTAATGATTTTATATAGTCACACAATATACAATTCTATTATATTCAATTCTGCCTTCTGAAAACAGTCAATAGAAAGAATATGTTTGGGTTTGATATTTGCTGACTTTGATTTGTATACCCTTCCAAAGTGTCCCTTCGTCTTACACTCTGCGCAATTCTTATCGACTGCCAGGCATGAGGAGGCATTGCCTAAGAGATTTTTGCTTCCACATCTATAACACTCTAAAGAAGTTTTCTGTCTAGTGTCCATTTTACTTTCTCCTTTCTTTGCCATTTTGTCAGAAACAACTGCTTGGACCCCTATCTCCAAACATCTGATTGCAGTAGTGTCAACATTCTTCGCGATCTCCAACGCTTTAGCCAAGGTTAGCTTCTCCGTCGTTAAAAATTTCTCTTGGAACTTTTTCCTGATAGTTTTTTGCACTAATTGATCCCTCAGCATCTCGTTCTCAAAGGTTTTATAGTCACATGCTGTAGCTAAATCCCAAGATCACTCATGGAACCCTCCACTGGTTCCCCCAGAAGTTCCTTCCTTAAATAAAAATGTGTGACTTTACATAATGATGTTATGCTTCTTTTTAAGTTGAGAATCCATCATTTGGATGGCTAATTCTTATTCTATGTAGTGAAGACGGAACACAGTGGAAGTAGGTAAGTAAAGATTTATTCTTGATACAGGAGCAGAGCACATATTCACGTCCTTCACACAGGACAACTTCACCAACTGACCACTGAACGCTAAGTCCCATACTGGAATCTAGCTGTGTGGCATCCTATGTCATAATGCAATGACTCCAGGATACCACACTCTTCCCCCCTTTATACATTAGTAGCAAGTTAACACAACACACAGCAAACTATAAGGAAAACGACATAAAGGCATACACCAATTATAGTGAGAACACTTGTAGGTAGAATTAAGTGCTACAACATATTACTCTACCACAAAATCCTTCAACTTCGGAGGCATGGTAACCAATCTTCCTGACTTAGTTCACTTCCCATCCTTACCCTTGAAGGGCACAACCTCAACATTCTCCCTCTCATCCAACGTTCCGGATGGTATTCCCCCGAAATCAAAACTACCCTCCGGACTCAAACTCCCAGACTGGCCAGGACAGTTAACAGAAGAAGAAGGAACGGTCGAAGTGCTTTGAAATTGTTCATACCAAAACCACTGCTGGGATGAAACCCAATTTTTGTCGTTCCAAGATGCAATACTATTACATTTGGAAAGTTTGCTAAGGTGCCAAATGTTTCCATTACTTAACTTAGCAGAACACTGGTATATTTCCAAAACGTTGTATGGTGAAGAAAAACGTCTGTCACCCTTCCGTAATTTATTGTTTAGCTTCACGCATACTGACTCACCTTCCTTAAGTGAAATTTCCTTCATGCAATTCCTCTTGTTATAATATTGTTGTACTGCAGCTTGTTTACTCTGTCATACTGCAGCTTATCTGTACTCTGATGTTGAAGTGATCTAGAATGTATACATGGTTGCCTAGGAATGATGTTGGTGGACATTCTTGCTGGAGCTGTTGGCAGAGTGGGTCCTCCTTCTCTGCTCTTTATGTAGCTAATAAACTACCTACTTACTACTTACTGCATTGGCTTCATCACTACAAAATTATGGCGACGATCTTTTAGCTACATGGAAGAACCCACGCAGCCATTTGACAACCTTTCAATGAGAAAATTCTTCAATCAAATGCTACCTTCTTCAATCAATTCTACCTCTACTTCTGAAGAATTCCTGCTGTCTCCTTTTGAAAGGTATTTTGTATCTGCGCTGCGCTGCTGTGACTTGTTATAACCACTTTACCAAATAAGTGAGACGGACTTCCTGATCAAAAACAGCGTTTAAAATTATCTCCAGATGTTCATTGACTGCCTATCAATATTGACTATTGTATCAACTGTCTTCCATGCTCCAATAATTACTTTTACTGACAGAACAACTTTGAAAATTAAAACAACATATGACCTTCCTATCAAATCTTACTGTTTAAGAAGGCATCTTCAAAGATTGTGTCTCTCTTTTAATCTAAAATCGGCATTTAATGGCATGACAACTCATGACTTTTTCCTTTTTTGCCAAGAATGTTGATTTCTGCGCTTTGATTTCTCGCTATGTTTTAAAGTTTCAACAGATCTGCTTACATCACTTTGTTTCAACTGTCATTCACTCGCGCTCCCAAAGTCAACGCACTGTGTTTACATTCAACTAACAGCGCGCTCACCTCCTTCTCGAGCCTTCGTGTCTCATAGCAGCGCGCTCACTCCATCCCAAGCTTTCGTGTCTCATAGCAGCGCGCTCACCTCACTTCTCGAGCTCGTCTCATCCTCCATTGAATCAACGTGTCAACACGTCTGACGTCATCACGAACGTCAATTTTCATTGGGGGAGAAGCCTGTACACCGTCTCCTTGGCAACGCGTGTCTCTGCTTGCCGGTGACACGCACACCATTGTTGAATAGTCATTACAACAACGCGTATCTCATTGTTCCCGGTGACACGCACACCATTTTAATTGTGCCATTGTTTTAAAAAAAGAGAAAAGAAGAAGCCAATTGCGTGTATACTGACACTCGGTGACACGCACACCATTGCATAATTAGTTGTTTTTCAACAACGTGTGTGTCATTATTACCGGTGACACGCACACCTCACTACCTAATGATACAACTATATTATAGACGTGTTACTTGTCCTCGGTGACACGCACACCACAATAACCTGTATAATAATTTTGCCAAGCTGTGTCAAAATGCAGTCATAAATTACAAAACAGATACAATTATATGTAAAGAGTTGCAATAAGTGAAACTCTCATTTTTTATAGTCTAATGTACCTGATTAGATAATTAACTTCTCACAGTTTTACTTGCTTTCTCACATTTCAGACTAAAAAAAAACCACTTACATCTGATGTTCCACATCATAGTTACATTTTTGGTTTCAATTCATCCTTGATTAAATTGCTATAAGACACCATTTCTCTTCCAAATTTTCCAACCCAAGTAGAGAATGGTGCACTATGCAATCTGTTAATCCTCCGCCTTCATTTCTAGAATCACCTGGTGATCCTCCTGTCAGGTGGGAAATCTGGTACGACGCTTTCCAAACATATTTAGGAGCCATTGGTGCGTTACGTTTTAGTGCAGGGAGGAGGAAATGTCTCCTGCACTCTTTAGGATTTGAAGGGAGATCGATTCATAAACACTTACCTTCTCTCTCAGAAGAAGAACTAAATGGGATTGACGAATATCAAGAGACTGTCATTAAATTAAGAACTAGGTTTGACAAGCAACCGAGCCTTATGGTATTGAGGCACAAGTTTTTTAAAAGGAAGCAAACAGAAGGAGAAGATGTTGACGGTTACATTTCGGTTTTGCGCAGACTGGCAGCTGAGTGCAAGTTAGAAAACTTCACGAATCAATTAATTAGAAATAAGTTTGTGTGTCAATGCAAGGAAAAAAACATTCGCCAAAAATTGCTAACTCTGTCACTAGATAAAATTATAAAAATTGCAAAAAGTATAGAGATTTCTATGGTCTCTATTAAGGAACTTAATGACAAACCACAAGATGCCATTAGTGCTGTTAGTACAAATAATAATCCTAAACATCGTGGTAAGCCTGTACAGTCGGTTCATCAACCCTCCAAGTCTAACTCAGATAGTAATAATTCATTTTAAGCAGTTTCTAAAAATATGTGCATTAGATGCGGTAATTCTCCACATATCAAAGGCTCACGCTGTCCCGCTAATAATGTTATGTGTTATTATTGTAAAACGATGGGTCACTTTGCAAAATTATGTTTTAACAAAGAAGAATGTAAGCAAACCATCTGTTTGTAGTGTGGAATCTGATGGGGAGTCAGACCTAGAAATTGTCTCTATTGTAAGAAATGAAAACGATTTAGACTCAGTCAAGTCTAACCTTTCCCCAAATGTTGTTACAGGTGATCCATTTTTGTGTATTGATCCCATTGTAGATATCAAGATTGGAGAACACACTGTGAAACTTTTGGTTGACTCTGGGGCAAAGATCACTATGATCACTCAGAAATTGTTCGAAGAAACGTGGAATGGTTCCCAATCCTTATTTCCTCCTGATCATTCTCCTGTCTCATATGAAGGACGTAGGATAGATTTGGTGGGATATTTTGAAGATGAGTTGCAATTTAAAGGAAGGAGAATTCAAGGAAAAATTTATGTTGCCGTAAAAGGACTTAACATATTAGGTTGGTTTCACCAAGGCCTCTTCGGCATGATACTAAAACCTGGTGAAAAAGAACAAGTACTAGTTGTTGGTTGCGAAGATACCAGCTTAAAATGGAAAAAAAAGTACCCTGAGGTTTTCAGTAACGAGTTGGGGAAAATTAAGGGGTTCCGACACAAAATAATTGTTAAAGAGAGTGCTCTTCCCATTAAGCACAAACTGAGAGGAGTTCCTTTCAGCGTGAGGGAAGACTTAGAAAAAGAATTAAAGGAGTTGTGTGCCAAAGGGATCATTGAACCCACGGACTCCTCGTTATGGCTTTCTCCATTGGTCGTCGTGAGAAAAAGGGGAGGAGATCTTCGCGTTTGTGTGGACTTGAGATCCCTGAATAAGGAGATATGGGTTGATTCCCACCCCTTGCCCAAAATCAGTGACCTATTTTCCTCAACAAAAGGAGCACGCTATTTCTCCAAACTAGATTTAGCCAGTGCGTACCACCAGGTAGAATTTGATCCTGAATCACGCCATCTAACTGCATTTGTGTCGCATCTGGGAACTTTTTGCTTCTGTCGCATGCCTTTTGGGCTTGCGTCTGCAGCGTCTGTTTTTCAGAGGATAATGAGCAGTATACTCAGAGATGTTGATGGTGTCCTTGTATTTCAGGATGATGTTCTTATCTTTGGAAAAGATGTTACTTCTCATAATCTTGCATTAGAAAAGGTGTTGACTCTGTTCAAAAAACGTGGTGTGATTTTAAAGGAGGCCAAGTGTACATTTTTGTGCTCTAAAGTCGAATACTTGGGACATGTTATATCCCAAGAAGGGGTCAGTCCACGACCGGGTCTTCTTCAAGCTATAGTAGAGTCACCTGACCCGGTAGATAAAGCAGGAGTTACTTCGCTATTGGGTTTGTGTGAGTACTATTCTCAGTTCATACCAAATTTTGCCACAATTGTCCGTCCTATAAGCAATCTCCTAAAAAAGGGAGTCAAGTTTGATTGGTGTCATGATTGTGCTGTGGCCATTAAGTTTGTGAAGTCCGCTTTAAGTGATGGTACTGTACTTAAACCCTTTGACCCAAGTTTGCCGTGTTGCGTCACTGTTTACACGAGCCAAGTAGGCATTGGTGCGACATTAACTCAAATTGACAACAATATTGAAAGCACTATTTATTTTTCGCCAAGGGTACTGAGAACTCCTGAACTCCGGTATTCGGTCATCGAAAAGGAGTTACTTGCCTGTACATGGGCTATTGAGAACTTTAGACCTTATGTCTGGGGAAAACGGTTCATGCTTTTGACGGATCACAAGCCCTTGGTAAACATCCTGGGTGGGAGTGTAAGTAAATGCTGTTCTCCTAGGATCATGCGTTTGGTTACTAAACTTTTACAATACCAGTTCTCAGTACAGCATATTCCTGGTGGAAAGAATGGGAGGGCAGACTTCTTATCCCGTTTTCCCGTCAAGTCCAGTGAGATTGACGATGTAAGTCTTGAGGAATTTTCAAATGAGGATTGTTATGATTGCTTAGTTACTGTGCTTGATTTACCCGACTTAAGTCTGGGTTCTGAGGATGATTGGATACAAGCACTGGGATCTGATTATGTATTACGTGAAGTGACTAATTTTGTCAAGAATGGGTGGCCAAGAGAAAAGGTACTTTCTCCTGCTCTGCAACCTTTCTGGAAGGTTGAGGACGGACTTTCCATTGAAGATGGGTTGCTACTCAGGTGTTATAAGTTTGCTCCCCCGGTTCTTTTCCACAAAAATATTATTGAAAGGGCTCACGAGGGCCATCTGAGCTCAACGCTTACTAAGCAGCACATCAGGGATGTTTATTGGTGGCCAGGGATGGAGTCTGAGATCGATTCCATGGTGTCCGGTTGTTGTGTTTGTGGCTCCTCTGACAAAAGTCTAAAAGTGTCTGTTCCACCATTAATGCCCATTGAGTGTCCCAAAAGCCCGTGGTCCAAACTGGGGATTGATGTGATGGCTCCCTATGAGGTTCTCCCAGGTGGAACTCGTTTTATACCTGTTTTAATGGATTACACATCCAAATGGCCTGAGATCAAATTGGTGAAAGATGCCAACACTATTGCTGTTATAGATTTTCTAAAGGACGTGTGGTTGAGAGAGGGTTTTCCCAAAACATTGATTTCGGACAATGGGAAACAGTTTGTCAGTACTGAATTCGAGTCTTTTCTAAAGGATTCTGGTGTAAAACACCATAAAAGCTCACTCTATCACCCACAAAGTAACAGTTTTGGTGAGAGAATGAATCGTGTGGTGGGGGAGTGTGTTAAGTGGGCTAGAGCCGGTGGTAGTGACGTTTGCAAAGCACTTAATGCCATGATTTGGTTTTACAGAACTACACCCCATTCTGCTACTAAAATTTCACCTTTTGAGTTGTTGAGAGGACGTAAGCCAAACAACAGTTTCAGACCTGCTTGGATGAGCAGATGGGTCAGGTCTGAATCAGATGTTGTTCATTTGTTATCCTTAGTGAGTGAGAATATGTCCGCATCTCAAGCCAAACAAAAAATGTGGTTTGATTCTCGTAAAGGTGTTAAAGTAACTCCACTAGAAGTGGGGAATGCTCTTAAAATCAAAAGTGGTCTTCATGCTAAGAAAGGTGACAGCAAATGTAGTCGTCCTGTCAAAGTCATAAAAAGTCTTGGTAATGCTGTTATGGTTGATGGGGAGCATTGGTGGAACCTCAACAGAGTGGTTAAGGTTCGTGACAATACTACTGTTTCTCTTCCAACAAAGAGCTCTCTTCCTGGTTTTGATCAAGTACTTTTGAGGAAAAGCTCAAGAAATATTGTTAAGCCTGCTAGGTACAGGTCATGAAGTTTGTATTATTTGTCATAAAGTTCCCTATTGTTTTTTTAGTTTATTTTGTTATTTCTTTTCTTTTCTTTTTTGTTATTTGGAAGAAGAGAAGATATGTTGCACTGCAGCTTGTTTACTCTGTCATACTGCAGCTTATCTGTACTCTGATGTTGAAGTGATCTTGAATGTATACCTGGTTGCCTAGGAATGATGTTGGTGGACATTCTTGCTGGAGCTGTTGGCAGAGTGGGTCCTCCTTCTCTGCTGTCCATGTGGCTAATAAACTACCTACTTACTACTTCCTGCATTGGCTTCATCACTACAAATATGCTTTATAAGTCACCTGACCCTTTTCCAAATTATTCTTATCTACCTCAGGTGACCATTTACTTTGGTATTCCTGGAACATCCAAACTGAATTATCCTTGGTATATGGCTCTCTACTTCTCAATATCTTGAAGCGGCTATATCCAGTGACAGTAGGAGGAATTCTATGAGCCCACCCTAACTTGTCAAGCTCCACCTTCCTGTTCTGGCCCGCATTGATGGCACTCTGAATGCTACCCATAATCACTCTATTAAATCTCTCAACTGCACCATTTCAAGCCGGGTGATAAACAGAGGTTTTCTTTTATTTTATGCCATTCTATGACAGGAAATTACTAAACTTGTCTGCCGTAAATTGTGGACCATTGTCACTTTAAAGTGACTTATGGATACCTTCCCTTACACAAGTTTTTTTTCTAAAAATTTAACCACACTTGCCAAATCCACACTCTCAAGAACTCCCAACTCTGGCCATTTGGAGTGCATCTAAAAAAGTACCATAACATTTTTAGGAACCCCATTCCTATCCAAAATATGCCCTACAATGTCTGTGGACAGGTTCCTCCAAGGCTCTGAAGGTAACTCTGCCATTCCTAAGGGAGGTCTAAACATTTTACGAAACTTGTCCACCGAGGTACAATGAGTACATTTCCCCACAAACTTTTCCATTTCCAAGTCAATCCCAGGCCACCAATAAAACAGTTTCTCGCTTTGCTTAGACCTGAGGATGCCCAGGTGCCCCTTGTAAGTGCCCCATGCATGGGTTTATATCCCATCCTCGTCGTCACATTCTAGTGAAGACTTAACACCATGGAAGTAGGTAAGTAAAGATTTACTCTTGACACAGGAGGAGAGCACAGACCCAAGTCTTTCACACAAGACAACTTCACCAACTGACTGCTGAACGCTAAGTTCCATACTGGAATCCAGCTGTGTGGCATCCTATGTCATAATGCAATGATTCTACTACACCATATACTACAGCATCACCCTCCCCCATAACAATAGCTACAGGTAAGTGCTTTAGTGCTTTCCTGCCTTTGGTTCCCAAAGAATGGTGCAGTAAAGCACATTTTTTCTATTGAGTGAAAACTTCCCCCTCAATTGCCTCTAAATAGGCTTCAAATCCCTCTAAGCAGGCTTCCCATTACGCTGGAGAATTACCTGATGTAGACAGAAAAGGGGACGGCGGTAGTACTGATTGTTGCATTTTGTCACTAGGATTGATTGCCCATACTACAATGACAGTAATTCACCGTTAAATGCTGGAAAAGAATAGTCACCACCAAAAAGATCACACTTGAATGTGTTGAAACATATTAGAAATGGATCTCATAAAAATACTTACATATACAGTTGCCTACAAGTACAACTTTACATGGATATGCACCAAGACATGCACCAGAATCAGGTAAACTGTAATGGTGTGCGTATCACGCCAAAAGATTTTACAGTGTCAAAGTTCGGAAAAGTACTCAAATTGTCACTGGCGGGTGTCTCAACCAACTTAGATTTCTCAGCATTGAGGCAAAACACTGAAATGCTGAGGTGTGAAACTGAAATGCCCCCGTAAGAGACCATTAACCACAATGGAAATCTATAAGGGTGTGCGTGTCACTGATTTGCCCAAACAGCCCCAAATGCAACTGCCAGCATTGTAATAACGCACCAAAGTGCTGAGGTGTGCATATCACCGATTCACGATGCGTCGCTTCACAATGCGCCATACGGCCTTGCTGAAGACTGGTGACCTGCAGAGGTGTGCATATCACTGATATGCAGAGCACTGCTGAGACTGATGCTTTCTCCATCAAAAAGCTTCCGTTGGGTTGCCATGCAACAGATGACTCCAAATTGAGCCAAATGAGTGGCTTTACTGCTTCCAGGGCCCCTCCTGACGTCGACCACCACTGCCAGCAAATGACTACCACAGCCAGTAAACAACTACCGAATGAGGTGCTATGCTCCCACGGCCGAGGACAACAATGGGCTCTGACCCTCAGTAATGCCTGCCCTGCCGGTCACAGGGTTCAGCTCTGCTTGTCACCATTGAAAAGATCTTCAAAGGATCACAACTCTCGAGGTGAGTTAACGGAATGTATTGGCGATAAGTATAACACGACCGACAGAGCAGGCAGCAGACAGCAATTGTATTTTGCCCCAAGTTACATGCCACATTTCACCCTTAGCAATAGTAGTCAAGGTGGCACATGCTTTAAGTTATGAGCACAGAACCTAACAAAAATAGTATTTCAAATTTGTTTAGATGAGGTTGCAGTGAACTCCTTGCCATCCATACTTTATTAGCAGACAGGTGGGTTTCTAGAGACCTGTAATTGTTTTGGTGATTTGCATTGACAGTGCTCTGTCTTTGTTAGATATGTAGAGGTTTCTGTGCATGCCAATGGTCTTCCGGAGTTAGTCATGGTAGATACTGAGTATTGTCTGCTAACTCTTGCCTACTCAGAATATGAGTGCGTTGTTCTGTTTCTGTGTCCTCCTCCCGCATAACCCATGAGTCAGAAGGTCCAGACCAGGGATTTGACAGATGCTGTTAGGGAGCCGAAAGTGTAACATTTATCCTGGTAGCTCACATATCATTTGTACCTAACTACCTATCCATTGTATGGTACTTCATGCCACCTATGTGAGTAAATGTCTCTACAGGTCTTCCTTCGGTCATCCTTACTTATGGCTATTACAGACCTTCGCAACGTAATCCTAATGAGAACTTATAGGAGTTTGACAGGAAGGCTTCAGTTTGAGTTATTGAGTGGCTTGGTAAGAAGACTGTGGGAGAAATCAGAGACTAACGCTGAAAGGCATAGAGCTGTATGGTGACGAGTCTCCTAATGTAAAGATTCACCAGCCACAACCTAAATTCTAGTAATACTAGACTGCATTTGTCTTAGCTGCTGATTTGAAGTTAGCCTCCCAGATGTTATGGAGTGTTGCATCATTACCATGGTCAGTATAGGAACCAGGCTGCTTAAGGTTAAGGTGAGTCTGGAGATGGGAAACAGTGATTTTTTTCCAGGATATTCTTGCTACAGTGATCAAACTGTAGCTATAGTGGAAGACATGGTGAACTGTCAATTTTGTGAGTAGCTGCTTGAAATAGTTTTTTTAGAGTTGCTGGATTTACTAACTGTGTCTTTGTCTCTCTTCACCTTTATCCTGGTCAATCCATTGTACACAAAAGAGCATAAAAGTGTGATCCACTCGAAAACATCTTCCTCTTCTTGTGACACATTCAATGCTAAGATCATCTGTTTCATGATTCAGACCTACAGGAAACTATGCTTGCTCAATTGTATTCATGGAGTGTATAGAGAACTCAGAGGTGGCAGTTAGGACAAAGACTAGACCACAGAACTGGATAAGGGTCACTTCTAGGTCATGAGAGGGAGAGCAGGAACAAAGCCCATTCACTTAGTTATTTTTTGTATTCACACTTTGTTTTTCCTTTTGTTTTTGAGTTAACTGTCCTGGTTTGTTAGCTTTTGTTGTTCTCCCTTTTTCCACTTGCAGAGAAAATTGCCTGTTTAGTGTTCATTTTGCTCTGGTGTTTTGGGATTTACCATCAATACCTAGGTTGATGAATTGTCTTGTCATTGTTTCCTCTGCCTTGGTAAAAGTATGCCTGACACCAAGTTTAATCGTTCTAAGATAACCATTTCCTATAATACTACTCTCAGGTAATGTTTAATAATTGTGTTCTTTCTCCAAAGAACTCAGTGAGGGCTTACCCACACATTGTTCAGTGAGGTGAGTAGTGCCGATTCCTTGACAAGACACCTCAGTTTTTCCCTTTACCCCACATTTCCCTTAATGCCTTGTGGTACCTCATATATCTACTAGTGTCTCCGAAGCAGTTTAAGGAGGATTGGGCCTCTCGGATGGCTATCCATAAACCTTCTCTTAAGCCTGACAATCAGTCTAAGTCTTGCAGCACATGCCTAATAATCAGCAGCCTAATTAGTCTCTTCTGGTAAAATTTCCAAGCCCTAAAACATGCAGTCATCACCCTTCTTCTAAAGAAAACCTCTGCTGATCCTGACAAGCTTTCATGCTATCTACTAATCTTGGTCTTAGCTTGCAAGATAAAGCAGGGGGGAGCAGCGTTTACAACGCTGACAATACCATGTAGGTACATAACAACGCGGTTGTTACAACGACCGCGTTATTACCACACGTGCCTCTACATCACAAGACGTTTCAACAACTTGCGCAAGGTGGCGTGCAACACCAGGGAATGTGTTGGATTTTGAATCCAACACCTTCCCTACTGTTGCGCTAACTGGAGTAGGAATAGTAATTTATACTATTCCTAAGTCCAGCGCGCTACCTAGCGCAAGTCGTTGAAATGACTTGCGATGTATTGCTACGCGTGGTAACAACGCGGTCATTATAACAACCGCGTTGTTACCTACCGCGTGGTAAAAGCACGCGTTGTAGCGTGATACATTCAAAGCAAGAGGGGAGGATGTGGCTTAACAGCTAGAGTAGTCAACCTTAAAGCTGGGGAACCGTGTTCAAGCCTCGGCAGGGGCGCTCAATATCCTGTGATTCTGGGCAAATCACTTAATCTCCCCGTGCCTAACAAAAATGAATGTGCCCATCTGTAACACAACTGGTGCTCATGTAAAGCGGTCTGATACCTTCGGGTCATGTTTAAGCTATAGAAAAACTCCACAAAACAAAGCATTGGAAAAAGTTGTTACCTGTAAACTAGTCCCATAACATTAGGGCAATGACATGATATGTGATATACAGTCAGTATTCAGGCATCACTATTGAATGATGACAATGCTTTGAAGTCTCAGGAAGAAATATTTACTGTCTTGTTGTAAGAGATGGGTTTGTCCTGTTGAGTACGCTTGGATTTTTCACTATTTGGACTGCCTAGTTTATAGGCTTTTACTGTGATCGAGTCTTACTTCCTGAGTCTCACTCAATGTAAGCTCTGTTGTAATGAATAAGAAGTGCTTAGCACCAGTGTCCACCATTTAAGATAAGCAGCGGCGGACAGTACAGGTTAACGCAGTGGGGCGGGCAGGGCGCGGCATGGGGGGAGGCCCACAGACAACGGAATAGGTATTATTTATTTATTTAATTATACCTATCTTGTTGTCTGTTGATCCCCCCCACCCCCTTGCCGTGCCTTCCTCCGCCTCACTGCGTTTACCTGTGCCGGCCGCTGCTGAAGATAAGGTCAGCTGCTGCTTAATTACGGTGTGAGACTACTGTCAAACTCGCCCCTGTATCTGTACAAAGTTGTTCTGTTGCAGAAGGTAACCTTAAAGGATTGGTGCTGACACGGTGTGGGTGTTATCATGCAAGTAGACATTCATAGTGTAAGTCTGTGGTCCTAAATTGAACGTGGTTGCCTACCTTATTATACATTATTGGGGAACGCTCCACCAAAGTACAGACTATCCAAACTTACACCTAGAGTGACACACTGATCATATAGTAAAAATGGTCCAGAAGTGCTGATTCAATGTCACTTTTCTCATATCTGCACTCCTTGTGGCACTTACACATTTGTGATTTTTCTCTGACTCCGTTTTTAATTAGATTCCAGGCTTTTGTTCCTCCTCCTAGGCCTGGTTAATTACTCTGCTGGGCAGGTGATGAATAGAAGTCACACAAGAGGCCATTTTTAATGCTCGGGCCTGCCTGTGAAAGGAAAGGGTGAGCACAGAATATGCATGTTTTAATTACTTTTTATACAGTGCCTAGCCTGGGAGGGCTCAACCCCACAGAAACAACGGAGTGTAGGAGACCTCTAGAGCCAGTCCCAGAAGAGGTTATCAAGTTTAGGAGGGAGGGACGAGGCAGTTCTGACAGTTAACAGCATAGCTAAGGCTCTCAGAGAAAGTCTTGCAAGAGACCACTTGATGGAGCCATCATGGAAATTCCCCAAATTCTGTGCAGCAGGATTGAGGCAGGGGTGGAGTGATGCTTAGCTTCTGGAACATTACACTTCCACTTAAAAACCATTGCACAAGGAAGACTTTAGAAATGAGGAGTCTGGACATGGAGGAAGTGACACCGGAGGAATTTCCTGCAGTAGGAGCGACGATACTAACACCACTGCAAAGATGAACTCAGTAACTTCTGGTTTCAGGTGACTTCCAGGGACAAGGACCTCTTTCTGCTAGTGCAGTACTGCTGCCCTCTGGGGGACATTAGATGGATGGAGCTCATAGGAAACCTTGAAGGGTTCTTCTGGTTCTTCTGTGGACTGGTTCTGCAGAAGTGTAACCTCCAGAAGTGTAACCTCCAGAAAGTGCATGCCCTGATGTCCGATGACCCAGGTGCTCTGCAAGTGGCAAAAGGAGGCCATGGACCAGGCAGGAAGGGCACTCTACCTTGGAGTCTTGGGGGTGCTTCTGTGGAATGCCCTAGACCCAGGAAAAGTGCCAAGTGTCCAGACAGGAGATAGGTCCTGTGTGAGAGGGAAGCTCAGGACAGATCAAGTTCCCCAGGTATTTACTACATTTAGAGACCATGAGGCCCGAAGAACCACTCCTGATGGTTGGAGCGCACCTACTGGAGCAACCCACAATTTCCCCTGTGGATTCCATCATTACAAGTATTGATGACGGTCATGGAAATGATTTATGCCCAATGAATGTCACTGTAAGACAGTAATACCTTTTATGATGTTAATGATGCTGCATTGGGTTATTGTGGCTTAACTCTGATGTTACAAATGTGATGACACGTGGAAAAAGCCAGTAGGACTTCCTTTAGATAATGACACCCCGTTAGATTGTGTCCTGTGCATATGGGGAGTAAGGTGGTTATAGGGATCGGGTGTTGCTAGTGGTGTAAACTATTGGGAGGGTGTCACCATAGGTATTTCCATCTGCCATTGTGTATATATTTGTAAATTAATGTATAGTATTGAGTAGTGTGTGGGTAATAAAATCTGTTTCATTTTTATAAGTAAAAACAATGAGCGAGCAATGATTTATTAGGGGTTGTTTGCTGCTTGCCTGTAGACTGGGGTACTGGCCCGCACCACGTCCCCTGAGAAGGCCTTAGACTGCTCTGCCTCACTCTCTGAGAGGGTCAAGAGATACAACAGGGAACTTTGTTCCCAGGAGATGGAATTCTGCAGACCGCCATCCTTCCCAAATAATAATCCAATTTCTTATACTAGTGCTCCGATTCTTTTAAACCTCTCAGTAGAATTTAACGCTAATCACTGGAATGCCCAGTTGACAGCCTTTGAGCAATCAAAAGTGCATTCTTCAAGTTGAACTGGGCCTCTTTCTCTCCACAACTGTGAGGCTGGCACACTGCTTGTCCCTTATCACCCTCCTAAAACTCCAGCATGCCTCCGCTCACCAACATGTGTGCGCTAATGATACACAGATCTACATTAAACTGGAAGACACATCTGCAATTCTCCCATTTGCCGTGGTGATGGAACAATTTGCAGAGTGGGAGTCCTGCCATCAATGTTACATCCCTGAAGTCATAGGGGTTGTGAAAAAGTCAAATGTCACACAAGGAACAAGAGTAGCAAATTAATTTAACAGGATGGCAAGGGTGTAATATGGTGCTGGTGGTGCATTCGGAGCATTGTCACAAATGTATTACTGCATCATGCTGTGGTAGCTCAGTGTCATTTCCCGACACCACATGTTCCACTGAATGGCATTGTAGATGGACACGGGTCATCAGAAATGGTGAATTCACATGGTGATTTGGATGTGCATGTCCTGGGCTGAAATAACATATGTTTAACCAACCCTCGTCCCATTCTTCTGTCATCTTGCAGTGAAGACACATCCAGATTGGTGGGATGATCTTCCTTCTTCAATTGTGCTATGCTTACTTTCTGTCTTTTCTTCTCCCTCCTATCTGTGACTCTCGATTGAGCACTCATTCTTTATATCTGTGTTTCCTGTTTCCAGTGTCTTCCAGCCCCATAGAGATCAGAAATAAACACAATTGTGTTAACATCTTCATATTTAGATTACTGAAGAGTACAGCATAATATGTGAGACAGTGTGACAAGTGCTTCACAAATTATGATATTGTATATTGGATTAGTTGCAGTTGTATTGCATCAGCAGAGTAATATGCTCATCTTGCCACTCTATGACCTATTAATAGACGGGACAGATGCCTGTGAGGACCAGCCAAGATGACTTCTTTTTGGAGCAAGTGTTTGAGGTGACGAAGAAGTGACAACATTGTCATAATCAGGAACTGGCATTGAGCAAAAAGACTAGAATATGAATCATGAATATTATGTTTTGCAAGTACAACTTAGCTTGGAAGGCTACAACGTCAGGAGGGAAGTAGCTGTGAGGTTAGTGGAGCCAGTGGAAGTGGGAAACAACGTGTATGTGTCATCAGCACTGAAGCAGTGGTATAACCCAATGTGGAGTCAGGACAACCATGATACCCAAGAGAGGGTTGTACAAAAGAGAGAATCCATGTCCTTTGTGGGGTTGCACTACTCTCTGCACCGCAGCATCCGTACCACCACTATTAAGTCACAAGCACCAGAAAAACAATCGCCCAGCTGTGGGCCTTGTGCATGTAGGCTGTCTGATAGTATGCTGTTATGGTTTGAGCTGAAAAAGTAATGATGAAGCCTGTCACATTTTATAACATCATTACCTCCACACCAGGATTCACCATGCCTTCAGTCTTCACACAAGGATGCAAAAGCAGCAACAAGCTGGCTACCAAGGACAAACAGCTGTGGAAAATCAGTGTACAGCTTGCAATATTAAGAGTATGGTGTTGAAGTTAGAGGAGAGAATACCCTAAGCCTTCAAAGGGTGGGCTTGGTTTTCTAATCAGGCAATACATTTTTCTTCCCCTTGTAAAGATTTAAGTTCCATTTGTTTTACAGTTCTTTTCAGAGCCCCAATTTTCTTTCGTAATATTATTATTATTGTGGTGTGAGGTAAGAGATTTTTGTTTTCCCCGAAGATAAATATTTTTTCATTATGTTTTAATTTTGTTTTTCATCTTTTATTGGGGTTGAGTGTATTCCCTCTCAAATTGTTTACTTTTATGTTTTCATAGAATGCCACTATATATAAAACAGTTAAAAGTAACTAGTACTCTATTTTGGTATGTTTAGTTGTATTACACAATATTTGTATAGCGTACGTCTGTTGTTGTTATGGCCTCATTGTATTGTGGTGCTTTAGGGAGGAGTGCTTTTCTACTCAGGCATGTAATAGCTTGAATACAGCAATTTGGTGGCATTAAGTATATGTTCCTCTCAACGACTCTCTGTAGATTTCTGTTTCCTGGGTCTCTAACATCTAATGGTTCCCAGAGCTGTCTCTGTCCAATGACTAAGTTTCTGCTTGTGTTCATGGTTCCCTATGCTTGTGTGTTATGTACAAAGCACCCATGTTTCTTAGCAGTCATGTATTCCCAATATATTCACCTATCTTTCTGTGTCTTTCTTGTGTCTGTCTTTGTCTCCTCAATACAGCTTTGGTGTTTGTGCCTCTCTATGTTTCTCAGTGTGCCTTTCACACATTGTCTGGGTTTCCTCAGTATGTTTCCATGTCTTACTGTGTCTGTGTCAGCAGAGTCTTCCTTTGTTTTTACTTGTATGTATCTTCCTATGCCAGTGGCAGTCCAATGTCTCCCAAGTGGCCTCCATTTTGTTCCCTACGTTTCTCACCAAGCTTAGGTTTCCCCAACTCTGTGCCTTCCCATGCCTTTATCTCCATAGTCTCCCAATAACGTTTGCCTGGCATGTATGTCTCCTAGTGCCCATGTCTCGCTGTCGGATTTATACAATAACCTCTACATCTTTCCTTCCCTTGTGACCATGTGCTTGTATCTTCTTGTCCTATGTCAATATTTTCCTGCTTTAGTTTCAGTGTCTTCAGCACATTGTTACTTTCTTTTTGCCTCATTGTCAGTGCTTCCTTAAGTCCAGTGTCTGCCCATCCTATTACCAGTGTCTGTGTTTATGGCTACCTATCTAAGTGTGTCTGTACCTTCCATGTCACTATTCATGTTGCTCTGTCTATACTCCTTTTGTGTGGCCCTGCAGGGTAACAAAAGGCCTGGGCCCTGATCCTGAGCTGAGCCAGATAAATATGAAAAAAACGACTCATAAGATCTACAAATTTCTGCTTGGAACTTGCATAATCACTCTTGGTGCACTCTTTTCACCCCCGTTTGAAAGTTTGTTGGACTTTGTAGGGAAAAGTGAAGTGACACTGCACTGTAAGGCAGATTTACCCTATGTATGTCACTGCAGACAAAACTGTAAATTCTGACTTTACCTATGAGTGCCCACTAATATTACAAGGCCTACACCATGTCGGTTTCTAACCCTGCAGAGTTGCTTCTATGCCAGGTTAACAGCATGCAGTTACTGGGCTGTGCATGACAGCAGTCTCACATGTGTAACATTCACATGTGACCACACGTGTGTGCACACACATGCATGTAACGAGTCGAGTGTCCGTTACTCTTGTTGCATCGCAGCAGCCATATCATAATAGAGAGACACTGTTAGTAAACAGACGCAGTCCTTTATGATGAGATTACAATGGGTGAGACACAAGTAAATGAACCGGTGATCAAAACGTCTGGATGTCCTAAATGGGCAGAACCAATTTTTCATCACTCTCTATCCCATTAACTAAGCTTGCATCTCTCAGTACTAGTATGAGGAATAAAAGGTCCTACTGCCAATGTCAGACATCCTAGAAAATATGACAGCAGGTCTATAAAAGTAACGCTGCACATTCCAACTGCCCACCAACTGTGAGATATATCAGTAGTTAAAATGGGATTTCTAGTCTAATAAACCTCTCAATAATTGGGGAATAGGGTTGGGATAACTCAGTGTTAGATGGAAAGGGAAATTATGTGAAAATATGTGTGTGATGATATTTTCTTCTGACTGAATTTCTGTCATGTTTAAAATTTTCATTTCTAAACTACCCTTTTTAGGTCGAGCCTAGGTAGCGCATGCAATGTCTCGTCGAGACATGCTGTATTCCCTCCATTGGCTTAAAGCCCACTCATGGCCTTTTTATTCGTTCCTTCAATTGCTTGCTAGTGGTAAATCCTTCCTCTTTGTCTCTCCTTTTTGTGATTGCTTTCCTTCCACAGAGCACCACTAAATTTTTGTTAACATTACGCTTTTGTGCTTATGTGATCACTTGGGGACTGTTTTGTTCTTTGATTCCTGCTCGTGTCACTGTTTGCCTGTATTCGGTGGTTCCGCTTTGGCGCCTATCACTTAATCTCCGTGTCCCTTTCAAATATCGAGATGAAATGTCAGACGCTTGAGATGCTGTTTTCGAAATCACCTCTTTACTTTTCTCTGACTTCATAGTGTGAGGATTTCCCACCTAACCCCTCCGGCTTCGCTGCTTGTTGATTTAGCAAACCTTGGTCACCGGACCATCAGCAGCCCAACCCTGCAGCACAATTAAGGACCTGGTTTGGGCAACTCCTGTCACATTTTTTCTGACAATTGTTAATAATATGTGAACTTGGGTGACCTGAATGTGTTGCAGCGCTTTCCATGAGCTCTAGTTACATTACACAATGTCAGATTAGTTTGGGGTCTCTTTTATAGAGCGCAAACTCAACTGACCCAAAGGTATTGAAGTGTTTTACAAAAGCACCAGTTACATTACACAAGATCAAGTAATCTTTTTAGTTTTTAGGTTTGTAGAGATTAATTGATGCCGGCACTGCCCCTGTCCCTTCATTATTTCCCCTCTGTCTGACAAATTGTAGCAGCATTTATCCCTCTGTCTCCTCACATGTCACTGCATGCCTATCCCGCTGCCTCTTCCTGTCGTCCTCCTCCTCTCAGAGCTCTAATTTCAAAGCACATTCATAGCAGGGACTGTGAGACATTTTATTATTTATGTGCACTAGAGTGACCCAAAGGTTTTGGAGCGCTTTACATGAGTGCTAGTTACATTACACAAGGTCAGATACATTTTTGGGAGCATTTTTATAGAGCGCAGACCTAACCGACCTGAAGCTATTGGGGCGCTTTACAAAGCGCCAGTTACATTACAGGTTAATTGTTTTGTTTTTAGGATCGCAGAGATAAAATGATGTCAACGCCATCCCTGTTTATGCATTATTTAATCTCTGCCTGATAAATTGAAGCATTTTGTTCTCGTTGCTATCTCCAGTGCTCCTATACAATGGGTGCTGGGACAGAGGACTGAGCAGGGGGCTTGCTGGTAAATAGATGGTGTGAGCAGTGTTTTGAATAGAAAAGTCTGGAAAAGGGTGCCTGGTAAATAGAGGCCGGGGGTGGGGGGGCGTGGGGAAGGGATGTGCCGTCTACACCATTGGAAAGTACTTCACTGCTTTTTTTCATAGGCTGTTCAATACTCTAGTGATGCAGTTGCACACAGAGGCCTGGTTACGATGTCAGTCGTAGTTACCTCTGACTGACAATGCTGCAGTGGAGGAACCGCCCGAACATAGGTCAGCGGTTCCGCACATCAAATTACGATCCTCCCATTTCTTAATGGGAGCTTGTGCGGCGGGCAGAAACCGGGTGCTGTACAAGCTCCCATAAAGATTTGGGAGTTAGTGAACATCCCTGCACCGTGTGGCAATCCCAGATGTGGAGGTCCAGGAGGAAAGGGGGCCCTGCTAGGGGCCACTAATGTCACTTTCCAAAAAGCCTTTCCATGTCGGAAAGGCTGACACGGGAAGGTTGTCTGAAACCAACATCATAATCCCGAAGGCGGAAACACTGTCCTTCACAGATTATTAAGAGTTTCAGACCGACCGTCAGGCTCCATGAGCCCGTCAGAAAGCATTGGTCGGCAGGCCTCCTACCTCACGCATCATAATGCATCGGTCAGACTGCAGCAGTACATGAAGTTTGGACCGCAAACGACAAGCCGTTGGCTGCAGTCCTAACCGCATCGTAATCATGCCCTTAATGTTCTAGTGTTGTTGTTCCATCAAAGCACTTGTCTTTCTGTCTGCACGTTAAAATTCCTTTAGAATGTGTCCATAAATGTTTCTTGAGGCAAGCGTGTATTCCTGAAACACACTGCATGACCCAGCGTGTAGAAATTATATAGCTCTTTAATCCCTGGTGGCACAGCACCCAGGATAATGTGCTGTATGGCTAAATACTGATAAGTTCCCGAAGGTGAGACCTATTAGCTATGTAGTTGCAAGGATGTTCAGTACCATAGGGAGCGACCATACTAATGAAATATGTCAAATGTTTTGGCTGAAATCTCAAATCCTTAAACATACATCTCATACCATAGGATTCACAAATACACACACTGTAGAGGGTACTTTACTCTTAGCGTCTTGAGCTAAGGTGCCACACAGAGATCAGCCCTTTGAACAGGTTTTTATATTAATGGGATGTTGCACTGTTTTCTCTTTAAATATGTTCTTGTCATTTGCTTTAGATAAGGAATCTTCTCAAAAATAGTTACAATTCCATACTTTCTTTAGGCTGGCATACAAGCCTATTTCAGAAGAGGGGCATGTCCACAATCATAAATGATTTGGTTTAGGGGTGATTAGGTGGGATTAGTTCCCTGGCAGACTGTGCTAACCATTTTCAAAATATACCTTTGGAAACCGGTTTCATCAGTTCCATTTGAAAGGTTTTCAACTTGTATTTACCTACTTTGTGCTGGAACTCTCTGTGACACTTTTCTGTTCTTTCGGAGTTTGATTGACTCTAGGAGAGACTGTATGCCTGTTTAAATGTTTGACTCGCTGCTTCTTCATGCTCTTTGAGCTCAGGGCTGCAGGCACACAATGAGCGCAGGGCATGCTAAGTCCAGGCCACTTCTGAACAGTATCAGAGGAAGGCGGTGTGAGATGCGTGAGCGCGCGAAGCAAGATGGCCGCCTCCCGGTGAGCGCTTGACCGAGGAGCCCGTTTTTATCACCGAGCGCCGCATTTCCAGTCAGAATTTACTGGAAATTAATATAGCAGTCCTGTAAAGTTGTACATGTTGCTGTGGTGCTGTTGGTCTGGGTTTTCTGACGTTGGAAAGGTGTTTTTTCTGCCTCCTGCTCCAGCCTGCTCCAGCCTCGAGCTCTACATCAAGGTACTGCCCAGATGTCTTGTCAGGGGGGCGGAGCCTCTACTCAGCAAAGGGCCTGGCTTTGGCCTAACCACCCCCACAGTCTGTTTTAGCTGCTGCACCAGCATTTTCAGTGAAGCAATTTCTACACTTCTCTTTTTTACTCGTACATTATATTTAATTACCCCTATTCACTTTTATTATATGAAAATGGAGAATAAAAATGTACAAAATCCCAATAATAGGAGGAAAAATCATATTTCTCTTCCTCCTGTAAAATCGAAAATAGTGGAATCCAGTGAGCCATCCTTTGGCTTTAATTCTTGACGAGCTTCATGCATTGCGTGCAAATACTGACACCATTGCGTCAGAGATTAAAAACTTGCATATGGCCAGCTTGTCGATTAAAATCTCAGATAATTCAATTAAAATCCATGACAACAAAGTGAAGATTGACGCTTTTACTCCACTTGTGGCAAAGATTTCCCCCATGTCTACTCTTCTTCTGGATATTGAGAATCGTAACCGACAATACAATTTACGTCTTTTTATTTTACCAGAGGAAGTAGAAGGCTCTAATTGCAGATTATACCTGGAAATCTTGCTACCTGGCCTATAAAACATCAAATTTACAGAGAAATTTGAAATTGATAAAGCGCATAGGATTCCATTCCATCGCAATCCTCAGCATGCTAAGCCAAGACAAATGATTTTTAAGGTGTTGCATCACCATCATTTAGTCATCATAAGAAAAGCAGGAAGGGAAATTCCATCTTTAACAGTTAATAGTGATAAGTCCGGATTCTTGCCTACCTGGTTATCTCCAAGAATCCTCTCAGGTCGCCAGGATCTTTTTATCTGCCAAATAGCGTGGAGGGGATGAACACAATTATCAAAATATATTTACCACAATTAGACTTCATTTGGAAAGGACCACTGATTCCGAATCTAAAATTTGTAAGATTTTATTACAATCAAAAACAACTGGACATACAAACACCTTAATACAAAGTGCAAAAAGTAAATGGGCACTAATACAAATGCAAGTCTACGTAGGATTCTCATCCGACTCAGAACGAAAAGAATTACAGATTCCAAAATCATCAAAAAGGCTATGGTTAATCCGATGTCTAAATTAGGAATCATTAGCCAAAGGAGAAAACATTAATCTATCCCTACTCTACCTCTAAGGTGACATCCCTACTGAGCATTCCCATCCCAGGCAAGAGAATCAAGAAAAAGGTGTCAGGAGTGGAGACTTTCTCAGAAGTACATTCACTCGATCTAAGATGCTCCTTCTAGCTTTCCATCTAAACCTCATCTGCTCCACCCACGGGGCACTGTCCCTAATACAAAACCCCAAATTCGTAGAACACGCCCTTCGACACACCTCTTCGGCCAGGTCTTCTCTCGGTACTTTTCCATCAGAAATTGTCTGTCGTCCAACGTCCATGAGCTTGACCTTGGGTCCCAGGCACCTTCCTCGCTAGGAGAAACTTCTTCACATTCCAATACACTCCCCTGTTGGCTTCTCACAGTATCCTAACTACTAAAACAAAGGCTTATTCTCACTAACAAGCTAAATGTCCTTGCACCTGCAACAGAAATATGGGAATGAAAAAACATTTTGTCTCTTTAAGATTTCACATTTTCCTGCACCCAAAGCCTTTACCAAGGGAATCATTTTTCGGCCTACAACATTAGCTAACATAAGAAAATGAACAGGCCTTCTCTTCTACTGTATATGCGATCAGGGCTCTACAAAATTAAACACACCATTAAATCACACTCTAAGCATTAGTTCATTACTCTCATGTACACAAATAAACAATCTACACATATAATTTTAACATGGTACACGTTTAACCTAATGCATTACATTGCACGAAACTAATCATTATGCATTTTACTGAATACATTCACAATGATCTGCAGCGTTACTCTTCACGTAAAGCATTATTACATTTTAATCAACCCTATGTTGAACGATTACAGCAAATACATTTCTATGGCACTTCTAAACATACATCGATTAATATGCGGGTGCTGACTAACGGTGAATATAATGCGCCCCTACAAATTTCCAGAATCTCATAGCGCTCTATCAATGGCAACAGAATCTTTATTTACCAAGACTTTGCCAAGGAGACTGTCAAGATTCGTAAAGAGTTTTCTGATTGTCGCCCTCAATGGAGAAGTCTTGGTTTTAAATATGACCTATTTGATCCTTCTACAATGCGTATCTGTAAAGATAATTTTTCTAAGTCCTCCCAACGTCCAGAAGATTTGAAAGTGTTTCCAGACCAACGTTCACAGCATTCTATGGATACACAGGAGTTCATCACTTGAGCAATGCTTTAATATGTATTTCTGTATTTATTTCAGTTCCTTGATTGTCCAGAAGGGTTAAAAGTATTCCTGGACCAACGTTCACGGCAATTTATGGTTATACATAATTTCTGTTATTTAATGATTGATTTAATTATATATTTCTGACTGGATAATTTAATTTATTATAGATTTGTCACTGGGCTCCACCGGTTTGGTCATGCTTGTAAAGCGTGTGTGCGTTTCACTTTTGTTATTAATGTCTATTTGTTGTTGTATTTGTATGTTAGTTTGTCTATTCTTTTACCTTCTCTTTCCTTTATGCATGTTCTGGAGCTACTAGTTTTTCATTCTATTTCCTTGATTTTTACTTTACTCCTCTGGACCTTTTTTCTCTTTCTCTTTTATTATGGCTAATGTTCATAAAATTAAAGTAGTCTCGTTAAATGTTAAAGGTTTACTTCATCCAGTTAAGCGTACAAAAATGTTAGATTATTTAAGTAGCTGCAAAACAGATATTTGTTTTATACAGGAATCCCATATTGATGACAAAATCTTAGATTATATGAAAAAAAAGTGGCTTGATAATATTGTCTCTTCTCCTGCAAATGGAAAAAAAATGGTGTGGCTATTCTTTTAGCAAAAAGATTACATTGCCAAATTTTAAGTAAAATTTCTGATACTGATGGGAGATATGTCATAGTTAAAATTAAAGTTCATGATTCAGTCATATTTTTACTAAATGTTTATGGTCTTACTGCGGATGATTTTGCTTTTTGGTCTAATCTTACAACTGAAGTTCTAAAATTGGGTAATGTTCCTCTAATTGTTGGAGGTGATTTTAATGTTATATGTGATCCGTTATTAGATAGATTATCTCTTACTAAATTTCGTCCTCCTAAAGTTTTTTATGCTTTCAAATCATGTATTCAAAGCACAAAGTTAGTTGATATTTGGCTACTACACTTCCCCACAGAAAAAAAGTTTTATATTCTTTTCTAACCCACATAATTCTCATTCTAGGCTTGATTATTTATTAGCCTCCAAGCAATTAATTAACTCCGTGAGTCACCTATGATTGGTAACATTGATATTTCGGATCACGCTTTGATTTCTTTTGTTTTTAATTTAAATTAAACTTTTACAAGGCAGTCTAGATGGCGAATGAATATTGACATTGTCCTTAATGAACTTAATAAACCTAAACTTTTAAATGCCATTCAGGAATATTTCCATCTTAATCCTGAAGGTTCTACCTTTATGGTTAATTGATGGGACGCTTTTAAACCTACATTAGAGGTGTAACTATTTCCCTTATGGCTCATGAAAATAAAACCTTTAATGCAAATATTACAAATTTAGAAAAGCAAATTGCAAAATTTGAGAGACTTTTTATTACGTCTAATGATCCTCAATATAGAGTTAAATTATAAAATCTTCGATATGAGTTTAACTCCATCCTTAGCAAAAGAGCTGGCATTCAGATTTCTAATTCTAAAGCCAAATTTTGTTTTAATGCCAACAGATCTGGAAGACTTTTAGCTAATGATTTGCGTATAAAAAAAGATAAAACTCAAACTCAATTCAGGGCTCGCATGGTAAAATTGCTTTATCCCATAACGATATTGTTAATGAATTTTTGGATTTTTATTCTACTCTTTACAACAAACCCAATTTTGATGATGTCTCTTTAATTGATTCTTTTTAACTAAATGTGAATTACCCAAGATTTCACAAACTGATAAAATGGGGCTTGACTCACCCATTATACAAGATGAAATTCTATCAGCCATAAAATCTCTTAAAAAAAATAAATCTCCTGGTCCAGATGGTATTCCTGCTGATTTTTACAAAGAATTTCAACTACAGCTTATTCCTTTTTTATTTAAACTTTTTACCTTATTTGGTTCTACAGGAATTACCTCAGGCTCTTTTACTGAAGCTTTAATTATTGTACTTCCCAAACCTGATAAAGATCCCACACTTGTGGCAAATTATCGTCCTATCTCTTTGATTAATCAAGATTGTAAATTATATGCTAAAATACTTGCTTCTAGATTGTCCCCTGTGTTAGATTCTATCATTCATTCAGATCAATCTGGTTTTATGAAGAATAGATATTCTGCCAACAATACAAGAACTTTGCTACATGTTATTGAACAAGGTTCCACTTTACTTTTACCATCAGGAATTCTCGCATTAGATGCTGAGAAAGCTTTTGATAAAATTCATTGCAATTTTTATTTCATACATTATTATCATTTAATTTTGGTGATACATTTATCTGCATGATTTGTGCTTTGTATTCTGCTCCAACTGCACGTTTATTTAACAATAGTCAAGTTTCAAACCAATTCTCCCTTTTTAGAGGTGCAAGACAAGGTTGCCATCTTTCCACGCTTTTGTTTCTTATTGGTATTGAACCTTTACTTACTGCTGTAAGAAAATGTGACAATATTATAGGAATCAATATTAGGGATGTCATTCTTAAATCCTTAGCTTATGCTGATGATGTACTTTTATTTATTAGTGATCCTTTATCCTCATTCCCTCCTTTATTATAGATTATTTCAAAATGCTTTACAGTTTCTGGATATAAATTAAATACTAATAAAATTGAATATTTTCCTTTAAATATTTATTTACTCCTGATATGATACCTATGAATGAAATTATTTGGCAAAAGGATAAGTGGAAGTATCTTGGTATTCTGTTCGTTTCATCCATAAAATCAACAATAACATTGAACTGTGACTTTATCTTAAATTATATTAAAGATAAAACATCCAAATGGTCTTCACTTCACCTTTCATGGTGGGAAAGAATGGATTCTATTAAAATGACTATTGCTCCTAAGATCTTCTACACCCTTGCCATGCTTCCTACACAATTTTCATTAAAGTATTACAAGGATGTTGACAAACTTCTCTCTAATTTTCTTTGGAATAACAAATCACCTCGTATTAGTTATAACAAATAAAAAATGCCCAAATGTAATGCAGGTTTTGGATTACCTGATTTTTTTCAGTACCATAAAGCTTTTATTTTATGGTTTAATCAATCCTTTTTAAACAATCCACCTATGTGGCTTCTTTTTGAGAAATCAGTAGCAAAACCATTCCCACTTCCCACGTTAGTTACCATGTCTAATAAATCTTCATTTTTTCATAATTCTGTTATTCTTTAATCCACTAAAATGATTTTTAATGATTTAGATTCAATTTTTCAATCCCATATGCTAAATACGGAAGATATGTCATTATAGCATAGCACAGTCATTAAATTAAATAGAAATATAAGTTTCTGGTATTCCTGGATTAATGCTGGTATTTTTTTTTATCTTAAAGATGTTTATTACAACAATGCTTTTATATCATTTGAGGCTCTACAAACAAAATTTAGTTTACCTCAGTCTGACCTTACCAAATATGAATATTTGTGTAATTCGATTTTAGATTCTTTTCCTCATGGTATTCCTTCTATTGTTAAAGCTGATTTATCAATTTATATTCAAACTGTTTTCACATCATCCCATGGTGTTTCTATTTTATATAAAAAATTATCTAATTCTCTAGGAAACAACAATAATATGATTTCAGTGTTTTGGAATAATGAACTTTCAATCTCCTTATCTATTGAAGCATGGAAAGATATTTGGCTTAACAGTATTTATGGTTGGTTACCGGTCTCGCTTTATCAAACTAACTCTTATATTTTATTTAACTGTTTATGGACTCCATTACGTTTATTTAAAGCTAAACTCCTTCCATCTTCAATTTGCTGGCACTGTAAATTACATCCTGGTACATTACAACATATGCTTTTTGATTGTCCTTTAGTTTTTAAATTCTGGACTGAAGTTTGGGATATTATAAAAAAGATATTAAATATTCATGATGATGTTTCATTTAAAATGTTAATATGTAAATCTGTTGTTCTTTCGCAAAACTTAAATGACTTAGAAGGTAAACTCTTTAATTTTCTAATATCAGCTGCTTTAAAATCCATTACTTTCTGTTGGAAATATGTTTCGCTATTATCAGTTCATGCTGAGAGATCCACGCCTCCACGCGCACCTGAGGATTCCCGGCTCCTGACTCCTCCCTTCCTCCTCGAGGCAGCGCAGGTTTTCAGCGGCGGCTGATGGCGGGCAGTGGCTGGCGTTTTCGAGATGATCGTTGGATTTGTGTTTGAGGCACGAAGGCGGGAAGCAGTGCAGCGCTTTCAGCTTGAGGGAAGCAGCTTCTTCTTTCATTGTGTTCCGGGCGTTTTGAGGCACGAAGGCGGGAAGCAGTGCAGCGCGTTCAGCCTGAGGGAAGCAGCTTCTTCTATCACTGTACTCCGGGCGCTTTCGGCATTCTTTCAGCCCTGTGCCTCGCATTGCTGCTCATGCCTGGGGGTCTGTGGATGCGGCAGTAGCGGTAAGAGCAAGCTGGGCTGTAAGCGGCAGTGGCGTACCGGAAAGCACTAAAAAATCCTCTCTCAGCCGCTATGGATCAGCTTTTCTATTCAGTATCCGTTCACAGCAGCATGGCGCAGGCGAAGCTCAAGCTGTCGGCTTACCTGAGGTCCTGAGATTACGTATGAACAATACTTGGTGACGAGGATTAAGGCTTCTTTCTGTTCTACTGAACGCTGAATGTTGGACGCTCAGAGACTTTGAGGTATCTGAGGCTCATAATTTAAGAGAGCCATTATCAATATTGGTCAAAAACAGGGAAGAAAAAAGAGGGAAGGAAGGAAGGAAGGGAAGGGGAAAAAAAAAGAAAATTCTTTTTTTTTTTTCTTTTTTTTCAGGATGGGGAAATTATTGAACACCCGTAAGGCGAAGGCTTCGCGTATCCAGGCTAAAGAGGCGCGGAACGCCGCCAAATTATTAAATAAGGGGGCCCTTGGTGATGGTAAGGCAAAGGAGAAAAGTGATAGTGCGGGAAGTTCGGAAGAGCTCGAGGAATCTATCCGTGAGACCCCATCTCCAGTCTTGAAGGCCTCTCATCGTGCAGAAATCGAGGGTTCCTCGCCCATCAAGGATTGGTCATCTACGCAGGCCAGCCCAGTGGAGGTGCTTAAAGGGACTAAATAATTTCCTCTCTTTGAAAAGAAAAGTGCTGCACCCGGCCAAAGGCATTCCGCCCAAGTTTCTCCTTCTCTTTCTTCTTCAATTATTCACCCTCCCAATTCTCTGCTTAAATCCAACACAGGGGCACCTTCTACACCATCTGTGCCTTCTACGCCTTCGCCTAAAGATATCCCCTTAGTACACTCCTTAACAACTACGGAGGATGTATTGACTCTGGGAGGGATAGACACAGTGACATCATCTATTGACAAGTCTTTAATTTCCCCCGCTAAATCTGTCTCTAATGTGAATCACTTCAGTCCTTTGCTTGATTTAGATACTGAGACCGTCGGGGAGATTAAGATGTCAGTCAAGGATATGTTAAATTTAATCCTCGACGAGGTCAGAGAGCTGAAGAGGTTTCAGAAATCCGAGCTTGCTTTAATCCATCAACGCCTGGACAAAATGGAGGATCTTTTCTCCACATTCCCTGCTCGACTTCAAGAAGCTGAAACCCGCATCTCTAGTTTGGAGGATCAAATGATTAAGGTCAAAGAGGATGCAAATCATCTCTCCCTCACTTCACGTGCACTTGAATCTAAATTGGACGATTTAGAGAATTATAATCGTCGATCTAACCTACGCATAGTGGGGGTTCCTGAGGGTCTTGAAGGGCCCAGCACGCTGCAGTGGGTCACCTCTTTTTTAAAATCTAAAGTGATTCCCAATCACGAGGGTGACCTGACTATTACACGAGCACATCGCGTTCCCGCTCAACCTTTCCCAAATTCTTCTCTCCCTCGAACAATTCTATTAAATTTTTCTGACACACGGATTAAGGAGATTATTCTCTCAACGGCAATTCAGAAAAGACAATTTTTTGTCAATGAAACTGTGAAATGTCGGAGAAGAAAAGAGTTTGTCCAGATGCTACAATTATTTAAAGCTAAAGGAGCTCAAGCCACAATAGCGCAGCAATCCAAGCTTAAAGTTTTAGTGAAAGGCAAATTCTTTATGTTATCTGATATTGCAGCAGCACAGGACTTGCTTCGGGACATTTCCAATTCTTCATGAGGTTATATTTGGGAAATTTATGGACTTCTTCTTCTGTGTTTTTTGCTTCAAGATATAGGTTGATAGATGTGACAGATGTGCTAAGTTGGGAAAGCTTCCCTTTTTTTCCCCCTTTTTTTTTTTTTTTTTGCTGGCGGGTATGAGTAGGGGGAGGGGAGGATCAGTTGAGGAAGGTGGAGTGCGGAATCCAAGGGGCCCAGGGGGTGCAATATGTCACCCGAATGGCAGGGGGTTGGAACCGATGGTCAGCGTGGGCTGGGGAATCTCGGCCATTGGTGGGGTTGGGGGTGGGGGTCACGGGGGTGCTGCGGGGGTTGTTTGGGGATGGGGAGGGACTGGGGGGGAGTGTTTTGAGGGTGTGGGAAGGGGAGATAACAAAAATGAAGTTGAAGATGTCAGGTTTTTTTGGTTATTATGTATGGGTAGGACGAGGTCTGAAGATGATTACTTATACTCAGTTAATTTAAGATGTTAATGCCAAATAAGGAAAGTTTGAAATTGTTTTCTCTGAATGTTAATGGCTTAAACAATATTAAGAAAAGGCGAGCGGTTGAAATCTGGATTAAGGCAAAAAATCCGTCTGTAGTTTTATTTCAGGAGACCCATATCCCATCTTTCAAGATAGATCAATTTTCAATGTTTAAGTCATGGGCCTCATATCGGTGTCTTGCTTCATGTAATGAATCTAAACGGGGGGTGGCGATATTTATAAACAAGAATATACATACGGAAGTTATCCACTCAGAAATTGGGGGGTCATGGCGGTGGTGCTGGGTTTCTTGTAAAGTTAAAAATAGACTGCGACCTCTTACTTTTCTCAGTTGCTATGGCCCATTAAATGATGATTGCAATGTTTTTGAAGAGATGTTTCAATCCCTATTGACCGTGTCAGGGGATATTGTAATTGCTGGTGACTTTAATGTCCTAATGAATCCCAATTTGGACTCATCGTCCCAACAAAAAAAACAACTTAAACCTAAAGTTTTTCAGACCATTTCCAACTATAAAAAATTATTAGATCTTTTGGATCATTGGCGTCAAGATAATCCCTCTAAAAGAGAATATACTTGTTGGTCGAGTAGATTTAAGTCCTCATCTCGGATAGATTTTGTCCTTGCTTCACGTAATCTTAGGTTAGGCCACTCTAATACGGTTCATAATGTTTTTTCTGACCACGTTATGCTTATCAGGGAATTTATCTTGGGGGATACTGCGAGATCTCCCAAAAGATGGGTATTTAATAAATCATATCTCAATGACAAAATATGGGTCCATGAACTAAAAGATTTGATTAGAGAATTTATAAGTCGTAACACTGGCACTGCCCCTATTAGTATTATTTGGGACGCTTTAAAAGCTTTTATTCGTGGTTTAATCATTACAAAAGATGCTGCTATGTCCATTGCCGCTAGGGCTATAAAAAACTCTTTTGAACAACGTATTCAGGCTCTTAGTGAGTTACGGCAACAACATTCTTCTAGAAATATTAAAAATCAACTAGATGAGGCTAAACGGGAATATCGTACATACTTATTTAAGCAAGGAGAGGCGTTTTTTTGTAGTCAATATCAGAAAATCTACGAAGAGAGCAACTTTACGGGCAGATTTCTGGCCTGGCAGGCTAAAGAACAAGCTGCTTCCAATTTAATTTCTGGCCTAATCTGTCCCGTCACTGATCTATATATTCTCATTATCACAAAATATATAGTCATCAGCATGAAATTGATCACTCAAAATTAAATGCATTTTTGAGAAAAGAGGAGATTCCTTCCCTTTCCGTATCTGAACAATCAAACATGGTTAGGGAATTCTCTCTTCAAAAAGTACAACTGGTAGTGAAAGAACTCCCTTCAGGGAAAGCTCCCGGCCCAGACGGATTACCTGCCGAATTCTTTAAAGTTTTTTTTCCCGCCTTCTCGGATCTTTTTTTACAACTCGTTAACTCGATGCTCACCGGAGCGTCTACTCCAGATTCGTTTCATGAGGGCACGGTGGTCAGCTTTCTGAAGAAAGGGAAAGACGCTAAGGATCCTAATTCATATCGCCCCATTACTCTTCTAAATTCTGACTATAAGATCGTTACTAAACTACTTGCTATCCGGTTCAATTATATTGCTTCCGATCTGATCCATGAAGACCAAAATGGGTTTATTGCTGGCAGACAATTGATGACTAATACTCATTTTCTAGCAGAAGCTTTGGATTATTTTCAGACACTGACGATTCCAGCCCTAATTATGTTATTCGATGCGGAAAAAGCTTTTGATTTGGTGGTTTGGGAAACTCTTTTTATTATTTTGCAATATTTTCACATCCCATTAATTATTATTAATTTTATTCGTAATCTTTACACGGGTGCTAAAGCTAATATTATTATTAATTCATCAGCAGTGGGATCAGTATCAGTCAACCGGGGTACACGCCAGGGTTGCCCCTTATCACCAATTCTTTTTGCTTTTTTTATTGAACCCCTTGCAATCGCAATTCGACAATGTGCTGAGATTTCGCCTCCGATTCCATTAATGTCAAAAATAAAACTTTACGCTGACGACATTATGCTCCTTATTAAACCCGATTTGCAGTCTCAAGTTCGTGTATTTCAGCTCTTTGAGGAATTTGAGACTTTCGGGGGATATCGTATTAAAAAAAAAAAGACTGAAATATTGATCTGTGGCAACTAAAAACCTGAATTATATCCGGATCTAAGGAGCTGTATTAATAATAAACCCAAAAGATATTTAGGGATTTTTTTCTCAACCGCAGTTAAAGATCTTTTTAGTCTTAATTTTGACCCCCTCCTTCAGAAAGTTGGCTCCATGCTTACTCGTTGGAATAAATTACCACTATCAATCCTGGGCCGGGTCGCTTTGATTAAAATGTCTATTTTACCGCTGTTTAACTTTTTGTTTTCAACGATTCCTTGCTTTCTCTCGGGTAGTTTTTTTTCTAAAGTCGAATCTTTGTTTTTGCGTTTCTTGTGGGCACACAAAACGCCTCGTATCGCGCTGAATACTCTTTATGAGGATTTGGACAATGGTGGTCTGGCACTACCCAATGTTAGAGATTACTATAATGCTTACTTTGCTCAGTATTTGACTCGCTTTAAATTTCCAATGTCAAACCCCAATGTATTTATTAGTTTTTTTGTCGATTTAATTTTGTCAGAAACTCAAATCTTTCCCCCCCTCCAAATTACTAAATCCCCTAAATTGGTTAGGTACAAAATATTTGCTTGGTTTTTTAGGAAACGCACGGCTATGTTAAAAAGATATTCTCTATCTCTCTTTCATTCTTCGTCCCCATTGTTTAATTTACTTTTATCTGATGGACAGCCGCTTGACTCTGAGTTAATAGGTCAATGGAAAAGTGCTGGATTTAGTAAAGTGGGTGATTTTTTACAAAATATGAGATGGATTACTCCAATGGAGATGCGATTAGCTATCCCAAGAAATTTTTTTGCTAATTGGCTCCTATACTTACATTTATCAACTTTTGCAGCGACACGCCCCCACAGTATTAACTCAGATTTCTTCTTTAAACAATGATCTCTTCTTTAATAATAACCTAGTAAGAAAGCCTGGAGAGTGGAAACACTGTCTTGCTCAATAAAGACACAGGGATCTGTGTGTCAAAGCTGTAAAAAAATGGAGGGAACAAGAAAACCACAGTCTGACACTGTCTACATGGCGAACTATTAATAAACTGAATTTTTCTACATTAAGGGGAGCCAACTGGCGTAGAATGATATTTTTTGGAAAGTGGCTTTTGTATCGCACCCCGGCGGGAATAGCCAAAATGTATAGTAGCTATCCATCAAATTGCTTTCGATGCTCAAATTTCTCCCCTGCAAACTGGACTCATGTAATCGCCGATTGTAGTTTGGTTAAAATATTCTGGGATGACATTTTTGCTTTTTTAAGCTCTAATTGCCATACTCATATATCTTTAAATGTAAATCTGATGCTTTATGGCTTTGATTCGCATCTTAATTTATCTGTATCATTTGTTAAACTAGTCTTTATTTGCATGGCCGTTGCTAGATCTTTGTTACTTCAAAATTGGCGTACAAATCAAATTCCATCCTTTTACGAATGGCTTTTCAAAATGCGTAGAGTAAAGAGGAGTGAACGAAGTTACGCTCTGAGGATTGGGGGGGGAGGAAATTCGAAAAAATTTGGGGGACTTTTTTCGATTAACTTTTTTTAAATACTTTGTTCGATTGATCAGTATGGGTAACTGTAATATTCATTATTTGTATTTGTTTAGTGATGACAGCAAGATATGTTTTTTGAGAAGATTTTCATGCTTTATCTTAGTCCTCATTGTATATATATTATAATTCATATTCTGTATATGTATGCCATCATTCAACTTCAATAAAAAAAAAAAAATTACAAAAAAAAAAAAAAAAGTTCATGCTTGGTGATCATGAGTTATTTTTACAAGAAGAAGAGCTCATTTGTCCTTGAAGGGTATTACTCATAATTCTAACTCTTATCACTCTTTTTGGAAACCTATTGATATATATTTATCTTCTTAATTATATACTTATATCTAATACTACTTCTCATTGTTATTATAATAGACCAATTTTTACGCTATAGTAACTTTATTTATAGCCAATGCAATAGTTTTATAGCTGTTTTCTTTCCCTCCCCTTTTTATGTTTTCAATGAATTTGTGCAATTTCGTTACCTTCTGTAATTCATTTGATGCTCTCATATTTCTATATTATGATTTGGTATTTTCGCTCAATGGTATTTTTTTCTGTATTGTCTCTGTTATATGTTTATTATGAAAACTCAATAAAATATTTTGAACACAGAGGAAGGCGGTGTTGGCAACATCATGGATTAATGGTATGTTAATGGGGCCCTGCAGTGAGATGTTACACAGACCTCTGCTGGTGGAAGGATGCATTACAGATTTGACAAAACTATTGAGGTGGGATGTAGGCAATTTGTCAATATCTCAAATTCCAACATGGTGTGGATTCTTCATTACATTTATCACTAAACTTCCTGTGTTTCTTCTCACAGTTTTGCCTAGTTGTGATCCTGGTATAATCTATTTTTCTTCTATTGTTCTGTCACATTTCTATGTAGGGTGGATACTACTTTAATTGGTGGCTTAGCAAGTATTTCCTTCTAATCCCTTTGGGAAAGTGAGGCTTGGCAAGGTAGCATCTGGGGAAAGCCGCCCCTATCAACTTTGTGTTTTTTGCAAGGCAAAGGTAGGTGTCGAAGCGCAGCAGAAAGCCCACTAGACACAGCCTTGTTTTTAGCAATGTCCCTACCTGTGGATTTTGGGCCCTAGCGCAGCTGGCACATAGAAAAACCTAGCAAACCTGTACATTTTTGAAAACTAGACACCAAGGGGAATCCAGGATAGGGTGACTTGTGTGGCTCTCACCAGGTTATGTTACCCAGAAACCCTTGCAAACCTCAAACTTAGTTTAAAAAAAAACACATTTGCCTCACATTTCTGTGATGGAAAGTTATGGGATCTGCGTGGATACACAAAATTCCACCCAACGCACAATCCCCAAAGTCTTCCGATAAAAATGGTACCTCACTTGTGTGGGTAGGCCGAGTGCCCGTGACAGGAAATTTCCCAAAACGCAACGTCGACACACCACATTTTCACAATGAAAAAGAACGCTTTTTTTGCACAGTGCCTGGCTGTAGATTTTGAACCCTAGCTCTGCGGGCACTTAGGAAAACCTAGCAAACCTATACATTTATGAAAACTAGACAGACAGGGGAATCCAGTATGGGGTGACTTGTCTGGCTCTCACCAGGCTCTGTTACCCAGAATCCCTTGCAAACCTCAAAACTTCTCAAAAAAACAAATTTTCCTTACATTTCGGTGGTGGAAAGTTCTAGAATGTGCGTAGATCCACAACATTCCACCACCCCTCATTCCCCAAAGTCTTTCAAGAAAAATGGTACCTCACTTGTGTGGGTAGGCCTAGTGCACGCAACAGGAAACAGCCCAAAACACCCAGAATCCTCTGCAAACCTCAAATTTAGCTGAAATAAACCAAATTTTTCTCAAATTTCTCTGAGGGGAAGTTCTGGTATCTGCATGGATCCACAAATATCCTACCACCCATTGTTCCCCCAGGTCTCCCGATAAAAATGGTACCTCACTCACATGGGTGGGTCAAGTACCCGCGACAGGCAAGGGCCCAAAACGTATTGCGGAGACAACAAAAACAACCTGGTTTTGCAAGGGGGTCACCTGGGTTTTTGGCCCCGGGCTCGGTGGCCATCTTGGGAAACCTACCAAACCCACACATTTCTGAAAACTAGACGCCTAGGGGAGTCCAGCGAGGTATGGCTTGCGTGCATTTCCCAACGTTTTCCTACCCAGAATCCCTGCAAACCTCAAATTTAGCTGACAAAAACACTGGTGGTAGGAAATTTGTGGATCCATGGAGATTCCAGAACTTTCCCACACAGAAATTTGAGAAAAAATTGATTTTTTCAGCTAAATTTGACGTTTGTAGGGGATTCTGGGTAGGAAAATATTGGGGGATGGACGCAAGCCATACCTGGCTTTGCAATCTAAACCTCTATTAATTGGCATAATAAAATTGCTACCCACCAAAATAAGGTTCTAACATGCTCCTAAACAGATGCACTTGCTGCAACAACACTTGCAATTATCATGTTGTTTTCTTTTTGATTAGCTTTTCAGCAAGGACGCATGTCTTTATAGATATGCAAGTGCCCGATAAAATGGTCAAATAGTTACGCAAAAATCAACCCAAAGTGCTGTCCAGGTTTGAAGGCAATTCTCTATTTGGCCTGGAACCCCTTGCACTCAGAACCTTAATATTAAGGTTCCCCTTTCATGCATTTCAATACTAAAGAATCTTCCTTCACTTAACAGGATGATTAAGCACTATACATTTTGGAAGCAGGTTTTAAGCTAATGGGTCATCTCTACTTTGTCTTACAACATTGTTGAAGTTCCTTTCTAGGTCTCTACAGCCCTGTCTCAGATCTCACATCCCACAAGCTACAGCTCAGACCACATGACTTTTCCCTATAGATTCTCCTTTCCTCACTGCCACTAATGACTTCTCCTACCTTTACATGAATGATCATCTACAGGCATGTTTTACAATAGCTGCCTTACAGCAAGTCTGAATACTACAGGAAATGAAATGCACAATATTACCAAATGGTTAAAAGAAAAACATCTTAACTGTGACAATTGTACATGTCCAGTGCTTAATTTGAGCATGTGTTTTCCGTTGCTCAGCACCGGTACTTAATTGTCAACACCGGCACTTATGACAGCTGCCACATGGTGGTGCTGTGTGTTAAATTTAAAGATGAACAGAACAACAGTTGATTATTATTTCAATATGCATTTAAAACAACTAATACCTGCCACCAATCCATTCCCATTGCTTTGGAGGCCTTGAACAGGTGAAGTGTGAATTGTCACACTTGTAGGAGTGTGATGGTTAGTTGTGTTGGTACTGTCATTGGCAGCACTGTCAGTGGCAATGGTTGGTACAAGCTGTGATGGCCTCCTGAAGAGGGCCATGGCACTTTTTTATTTTTTACAAATTAAGCACTGTACTTTAATTTAATTTAAGAATTTAATTTAAGAATTTATAGAGCACTCGAATCACCCCCGAAGGGTTATCTCCGCGCTAGAGCAGTACAAGAGCTGAACCAGCAGAGTTAAACAGCAAAACGTTCAGTTTTGAGGAGTTTCCTAAAAATCAAGAGATCATCACATCTTCGAAGTGTAAGGGGCAGTTGATTCCATAACAGGCATAAAGGCTTTACCTTCTGTATGGGATTTCTTGAAGCGAGAAATGGTAAGGAGACATTTCTCTCCAGAGCGTAGGACCCTGCCTGGCTGGTAGGGAATACGTTTATCAGCTAGGTAACTGGGTCCTTTGCCATGTAAGGCTTTATGTACAATGCAGCACATTTTGAACTTGATTCTCTGGCGAATGGGCAGCCAATTAAGTTGTTGCACGAGAGGGAAGGAGGCCGTTCTGGGGGGCATATTTGTGACAAGCCGCTCTGACGTATTCTGTACTACCTGTAGTTTAGTCAGTAGTGATTCATTAGCTGCGATCAAAAGAGCATTGCAATTGTCCAGACGACTGATGACCAGTGCCTGAAACAAGGTTTTAAGTAAAAATAGTGGAAGAAGGGGGAACATTCTATGCAAAAGACACGTCACATGGAAGCAAGTCCCAGAAGTAGCCACAACTTGTTCCAACCAAAGCTTATAGAAGCATATGGTCCAAGTCACATCCTCCCAGGCTGGAAATATTATTAGTTAACATATTTCTTAGGTTGTGAGATGTGAATGGAAGTGTTTCAAGTGGTTGTTAGCTGCTCATTCCCATATTCTTATGAATATATGGAAGATATAGGAAGACATTTTTCTGTACTAAATTCTTCACACATTTCATAAGGTATGCTTATCTTTAGCAGGTCTATACCTTTCCTAAGAATCAATAGCATAACCCTTCAAACTTTACATAGCCTAGTGGCTAAAAATGAACCACAAGTTCCCTTCCTCTTTTAATATTTCATAGTATCTTTGTAAGTCCATCTTTTAAAATCATTTTATGATTCACTTTATGAAAGACTCCTCAAAAGACAATTCCTCATCCTTAAACACCAGGGTCTAGAGCAAAAACAAATATTGGGGTTATAGTTGACAACTACCTTTCCCTGGGCCCCCAGATCAATAGAACGGTGTCCACCTGCTTTGGAACTATGAGGGTCCTTAGGAAGATTTCCCATTTTTTTCTTTTTCCTCCTGAAAGCTGGCAGTCCTTGCCCTAGTGTTGTCTAGCCTGGACAATTGTAACACCCTGTATTTGAGTATTAACAAGAGACTTGTTCATCGACTGCAGCTGGTGCAGAACGCAGCAGCCAGGCTGGTGCTGGGCCTTCCCAAACACCACTCAGTCTATGCATCTATTAGCAAGCTGAATTGGCTCCCACTTGGCTGGAGAATCCTGTTTAAAAACCTCTGTCTTACTCACATCGTTTTTTTCACAACCTAGGTTCAGAAGTCATTAAAAGGCTCTTTCGAAGATACGCCCCTACCAAGCAGTTAAGATCTGCCAGTAATAATTTGCTGGTAGTGCCCAGGTTTAAGAGAGCAAGATGGGGGAGGTAGAGCCTTCTCCCTTGCTGCGGCTAGGCTCTGGAATTCCCTTCCTTCTGCAATCCCTGGACTGGAGTCTCATTCTCTCTTCTATAAGGCCCTGAAGACTTGGCTCTTCACCAGCTTATCATTGTGAGCCTTTCATGCATTCTCGTCTGATGGCCCTTTCCGCAGCGCCTTGACGCCTCCGGACAAAATTCATGCTTTATATGGCTAATATTCATTCATTCCTTTGTAGGCCAAAATATTAAGGGTTTCTCTTCTTGTCCATAACTAAAAAAGGTTTTAATGGTCTTTATGGGGCATAACAAGTCACTGTTGTTGGATGATGCAGATATCTTAGTCACTGAAATTGAGTTGCTTTATACCTCATCTCAGACAATGTAAGATATAATATTTGGGAATTCATGTTATGGCCCCCATGGTTTGAAGCTGTCTGAGTGATATGGATTGCAAAGTGTAAAAAAGATATAAATCAGTACAAAATGTCTGAGTTGGTTGTGCTACATAACATCAGATTTAGAATTTGTACTATCTGAAAGATGTACAGTTATACAGCTGGTGTTCAGGAACTATCAGTCAGAGGTGAGAATTTCCCCTTGGGTTCTGTGTCATTGGTTTCACTTTGATCTGGTCATGTTTTCTGTGACAGGTTTCTGTCTTTGAGAAAACATTTTATGAGGTGGTCTAATGTAAGAAAGAGTATATGTTGTAAATACTTACTTTATGGGATCATACATTAGCCAGAAGCAGCTCCTTCCTATTAAGAAACCTGCTGAAGAGAAGAAATCTATGCTCAGTGACTATCCCCGCATGAGGTGCCATTGATGACCTGGCACCATTTTTTATACTGACCCAAACACACAAATCAGAGGTGTTACCATTAAAAACATCTTGAAATAAGAAAAGCTGGAGTCTCATGAGGAGTGTATTTTATTCTTGATCAACAATATCTAAGAAGTTCTGACAAAACACATAGGTAAATATCTTGTCAAAAGCTGAGACTTAAGAATATCTAATCGGAGAAAAAAACTAATGAATATATTATAATTTCTTAGACGAGCTGCTGCTGAAAACTTTTAAAAATGAATTTGTCATATGTGTCTTAAGGCCTTAACATGACCATGGCAGCCACAGGACCGCTGCGTCCGCCAGGGATCTAGGATTTTGCGGCAGCCAAGCAGCCGTCAGGGATTTGTAATATGCTGGCGGTGCCGCTGTGTCACCCCCGAGCATATAACAAGTTGGCTGTCAACTGCCTTTTTCATGCTGGTGAGTCCGCCATGAAAAAGGTGGTGGACATCTGTGCACCTGTTCTTAGACCATTTTTGAAATGTAGAGTTCGTTCCTGGGGAAAACATGTTTTTTGCATTCATAATTTTGTTTTTCAATAAACTGATTATCGCTGAAACGTTTTACACCTGTACTTTCATGCTGCCATGGCGTAACTATGGGCCATATGTGCGAAAGCATTTTCCCATAGACACAGAATGGGTTAAACTAGTTGATACATCTGGCCCTATATCCCTGTTGCACAATCATTGTTTCCAGGGCATGCCTCCAGTAGTGTAGGAAGTTCCTTCTGCCCTGGTAAAATCCCCATTTTTATGCTTTTTTCTATTCTTTAGTTTTGTAAACAGCTGAGGTCTGCTCATAAGGCCTCAGATACTGAATGCTCTGTGTAAGATAAATAGCGCTCAAAACAAATTGAAAGGGCAGTAAAATCTTCTCTATTGGATGAACAGGTCTAGAATAAGTCAATTCCTTCACACATCTGGGGACAAACATCACAAACAATCTCAAGTAGGACACTCATATCCAAACAGAGAAATCAGATGCCTCACTGAATACTGTTTTAAGGATGGGCCGCTCAGAAGGACATTGTTCCTCACCGCTTATCAACCAGGTAGTTCAGACCAGGTTTGAAAGCCAAATATCTTATGATGCCAAACTGTGATGCCTGGACAAAAAGAAATTAAAATTGGATGTCATGGAGGACAATTCTGAAAATCTCTCCTGATGTTATCTAAAGGATTCCCCTTCATCACCCTGGAATCTGACATAGGCTATCAGTCTGTCTTGAACAGATTCTAAATGGCACCAATAAAATAAGGCCTGAAAAGAATAAGATATCATGGGTGAAACTTGGTTGGCCTAGAGAGAACACATTTGACATGCATCTCAAATCAGAATTTGCCATCAGCTGGGAATAAGAAGTAAAAGGCCCTGGTCAAGTGCTGAACACTAATAACTCCATCAACAATGCTTGAAGCTCATGCAGATGAAACGTTAACAAGATCATAAGCAGGGGGGCGTGGCCTAACTTCGAGGCAAGATGGACGCATAGTGCCTTGGCTCCGCCGATAACCTCCTCCCAAACAACCATCCAACTACCTATCCTAGCATCTAGAACTGAAATTTGACTCTCCACGACTAGAGGTCCCGGCCCCTGCTTCGTGGGGCCCCGGCGCTGCCTCCGGTCTGGAGAAATGGGTCCCGTCGCTTTGGGCCTAGGGGAGTTCCCACAGCCTGGGATTAAAGTGCGCCTGGCCGTCGGCGCGGCGCTGAGGGGAGGACGGCCGCGCTTCGCCGGAAGTCGCTGGTCGGCAGAGCGACGCCTGGAGGCTGACGGTGCTGTGACGCCAGCCCGGGAGTCTCCTCTCGAGGGTGAGAGGCACACCCCGCATCGCTCCACGGCGCTGGGTCCCCCCCCTCCTTGCATCGGGGCGCCTCGGTGGAGTCATACCTGGCAGAGGGTATTCCCCCCGCCCGTGTGGAGCTGCCTCTTCTTCTGGCTTGGGGGGCCTCTCTGGAGCCATCAATTCTGCCGCCGAGGGACCAGCGGGGCGACGCTAGGGCGGGAGCCTTCCCCCTCCCCCCACCCCACCACCCGTGCCAACGGAGGACACCGATCTGCGCTCCTCGCGGTCGCGGCTGGGGGGTGCTGGCCATCGCCGGGGCGGATTATTCAGCTATGGACGAAGAGTGGTGACCCTCTGTTTGCTGTACTGCAGTGGGGTGCGCTGCGGCGAGGTACTGATCCCGAGCGCTCCCCTCTGTGCTGCCCTGATGGCTGTGGCGCCCTGCCTGGTCGCTCCACTTTGACGGGACTGTGGTGATCCCTTACCACCTGCTCCACGGACATCCTGGACCCTGGGCGGCGCAGTACTCTGGGGACATCATCGCATCAGCGCATTTTGGCTACCCTATCTAACCCGGGGATTGCACGGTGAGGGAGTGGCGGTGAGGCGGTGGGCAAGCTCTGCAGGACGGGGCATTACATATCTTTCCCCTGGGTGTTTAAATCAAAATACTTGGGCCTTCCTTTGCCGGGTGTGAGCCGCGGAGGTCCCGCTTGCCCCTCGCGACTTATAAGCTACTGGGGGCCGCCATTTTGAATCGCCATACCTACATGATCTGCGCTGAACAACCTCCTTGAAGTAACACCTATCACGCTCATTCTACCCGGGTGCTACCCCTGTTTTAGACCTGACTCACTACCTTTGCTTTACCAACCAACAGTCCCGCGATGTCCGGCACCAAGGGAGCCAGGGCATCCCAGCAAAGTAAACTTGACCGGTACACCTGTACAAAGGCAGATCAACCTGATAAGAGGGCGCCGGGAGACGTAGCCCAGCATGGCGCGGCACAGGAGCCTACCGAGCCCACTATGAAGGACCTTATGGCAGCCATTACCGGAGTTCGAACGTCCATAGACACTCTCTCCTCTGAGATGACGCTAATCAGGGCCGACCTCGCCAACTACCGGGAAAGGGTGCAGCAGTTCGAGACCACCACTACAGGACTAGTGGGCGACAACTCACAACTGCAAACTGAAGTCGCGGAGCTGCAGGCCTTCCGCAAAACTGCCGAGGACAAGCTTGATGAGTATGAAGGGAGGATGAGACGCAATAACATACGCATCCTGGGGTTGCCAGAAAAAATGGAGGGCCCTGCCGTAGACCTTTTTATTGAGAACCTAATCACAACTAAACTCCAGCCTAAGGGTCTCTCCAAACTTTTTGTTGTTGAAAGGGCGCATAGAGTGCCTGGGGGTCGCCCGAGGCCGGGGCTCCGCCCCGCCCAATACTGGCCCGTCTGTTAAATTACTGAGACAGAGACACTATCCTCCAGACCGCCAGGGTTGCCCCCCGCTTCGCCTGGATAATGCACATATTACTTTTTTCCCTGATTTCACCCGCGGGGTGCAGATGCGTAGGTGCACATTCCAAGAGGTCAAAAAACAGCTGCGAGCCAGAGAACTGAAGTACGCCATGCTCTTCCCCGCGCGGTTGTGTGTTGAGGCGGATGGGAAAACCTATTTTTTCGATCATCCGGAGGCCGCCTCTGACTGGCTGGACAGTCGGGGGGACTCTCAGAGGAATGGCCCCGCAGACGACTGAAACACAGTGGATAGCCGAACTGGACACCACTAGATGGTTTTGGGGTCACTGTCTGCCGATGTGGATGGGCCCGCCAGGGGGGCTCTTCGGGGCCACCGGATGCAGGACCGCGCGCTGGGATATGACATCGCGTGCAATCGCTCAACTTGATCGGCTTGCACAATGAGTTAGATGTACTAAAAATTGGGAGTGAGGATCGGGGGACTGATATAGCCTCCCCCCACGTTCTTCCTTTAGCTGGTTTTCTTTCTTTTTTTCCCTTTTTGGTGGGCGACAGGCACTCTGCATTTTTGTTCAGATGGGCAGTTTGAAGCCCAGAGTGCAGGGCAGCAGGGAGGGGGGGAATTGGGAGGGACTGTTTTTTTTGGTTGTTATGTATGATTCTATATTCGACGGCATAGTGTGTAACTCTACATCGTTATTTCACTCCTTACCGACACACAAATGGGTACGCAACGCAACAAGGAATTTAAAATCTTAAGTTGGAACGTTAACGGATTGGGGGACAAAATTAAGCAGAGTGTGGTTACCCAGCAAATAAAAAGACTTTCCCCTGTCATAGTCCTTCTCCAAGAAACGCATCTAATAGGCAACAAGTGCGGAGCAATGTGCAGGTGGGGATACTCGATGGTGGCACATGCGGGTTTCACATCTAGCTCGAGAGGAGTGGGGATCATGGTTAAAAAATCGTTCCCGCTATCGGTCGTATCCTCCTACATAGATGACCGTGGGCCATCTATGACCGTGGGCGGTACGTGGGTGTAGCCGGCACATGGGAGGGCCATAGCATAACCTTTCTTTCAGTATACGTACCCCCTGGGTTGCAGTCGATTACATTTACCGACCTTAGTGCTTTACTACTTACCTTACCAGTGGGGCATCGTGTCATAGACGGGGACTTTAATTCTGTTGTATCGGGCAACCTGGACAGGCACCCGCCGCGTCAATTGCCCCCAACGACACACTCACTCTCTAACTTTTTGGATGCAATAGGTTTAGTAGATATATGGAGAACATACAACCCGGACAAAATACAACACACTTTCTACTCTAACGCACATCGCATCCTCTCCCGATTAGACTATATAATAGCTCCCGCCTCCCAGGTTGCTAATATTCACGAGATCAGACATCTTCCAAGGGGTATATCTGACCACTCCCCCCTATGGGCCCACATAGTATTAGATCATAAACAAGTAGGGCGCATCGCCCCCATCAATCCCTGGCACTTAAGGAACCCCAAGATACGTAGGGATCTGATCAAGTCCATTGACGACTACTTCGCAGAAAACGACCAATCGGTCGAATCCCCGCAAATACTCTGGGAATCGTTTAAAACTGTGATCCGAGGACAGGCCCTGTCTCTCATAGCGGGAGAAAAAAAGGAAAGACTGAAAGACATGTTCACCAGCTTGAACATACCGTTAACTCAAACCCTACACCCGAAGCGATACACAAACTCAGACTCTGTCAGGATGAATATCGGGCTCTGGTTACCGAACGCGCCAAAACAATGGGACAAGAAAAATTGGGCCGTATTTACGACTGGGGAGACAAAGCGGGGAAACTGATTGCCTGGCTCGATAAGAGAGAGCGCGCTAGCCGCCTAGTCCCTGAGCTCAAGGGAGTGGATGGAAACCCCGTAACGGACCCCCAAGATATAGCCACTCAATTTGCAGCCCACTATCAAACAATATACAAGTCGGTGGCCCCACATACAGTTGAGGACCCCCTAGATCTTCTAAAGGACATCTCCCTTCCTACCCTTTCGGAGGCGGACCGCCAATTCTTGGATAGCTTCCTCTCCACTGAGGAAATCGCAATAGCGATACGAGCGCTGCGTCCAGGTAAAGCTCTTGGCTCCAACGGTATCCCTATCGAGCTGTACAAGCTTCGCCCTGACAAATTAGGACACTATCTCAGGTCCACGTACACCTGCAGCCTGGAGACGGGGATGTTGCCCCTAGACCAACGCCTGGCCACCATCGTTACCATGTATAAAGAGGGGAAGCCCAAAACTGATTGCTCCTCCTATCGGCCTATCTCCTTACTTAACGCCGAGCCCAAAATACTAGCTAAAGTACTTGCTAACAGACTGATTAAAGTTATAGGGGACCTAGTCCATCCCGACCAATCAGGCTTTATGCCTCGGCGGAATACTGCCCTTAACCTGCGTAGGGTGCACGGGGTACTGGGGAGGGCACCAACAATACGTGAAGACGCGATCATAGCATCCCTAGATGCCACTATGGCATTTGACACTCTCGAATGGCCCCATCTCTTTGCAGTGCTAACAAAACTTGGAATTGGTCCGGTCTTTATCAGCTGGGTGAAGCTCCTATACGCCGCACCCATGGCGCAGGTGGTCGTAAACAATAAAAAATCCACCCCCTTCGCACTTGGCCGCGGCACCCGCCAGGGTTGCCCCCTCTCTCCCCTACTGTTCGCCATGGCCCTCGAACCCCTTGCAGCTTGGATCCGCAACAATGTTGCCATTCGTGGGCTGCAATGGGCACCGGGCTGGGAGGACCGAATATCCCTATACGTGGACGATGTTCTCCTATACCTCGCCTCCCCTAAGAGATCCCTTAATGTCCTAATTGTCATCCTAGACATCTTTGGGAGATACTCTGGATTCCGAGTCAATTGGCAGAAGTCACTCATATATGTCCTAAGTGGTAACACCCCGCAATTGCCCCAAAACTGCCCAATATCGATCGTCACTGAAGGCTTCAAATATCTAGGCATATTTATCTCTCTGGATCCGACACTCCGATATGCACGTAACTTGGCCCCACCCCTGCAATGCCTTAAAAGCGATATTCAACACTGGAAATCGCTCCCTATCTCCTTACTGGGCAGGGCGGCATTATTCAAAATGATGTCCTTGCCACGCTTCCTCTATGCACTGCAAAATGCCACAGATCCTGTTCCTAATGCGTATTTTGGGGAAATAGAGAGCCTTCAGAGGGTTCTCCTTTGGGGCGGCAGGCCACGCATAGCATTATTAAAGCTCACGCTTAGTTGGTACGATGGTGGAATTGGATTGCCAGACATTAAAAGATACTATTGGGCTGCTCATCTTATAGCGATAAATTATTGCCACCTACGGCCCCCCCGATGCCCTGGGATTCCGTATGGACCGCTGGCTCCTTCCTAGCGGGGCATACGGTCGGGCACTGTACTCCACTCCGGGCAAGTTCCCCCTGACAGGGCCCACCAAACACACGATCAAGATATGGCACGCTGCGACACAGTCATTGGGCTGGGCAAACAGATAAACGCTTGCTACCCCGCTTTGGGACTCACAAAAGCTAGGATATCTGGGAAACTCAAAGGGATTTGATAAGTGGGACTTGATCGGTATTTCCACTATTGGTGATCTTTGGGAGGCAGAGGGAATAAAACTGTTTAGTACACTGCAGACTCAATACTCACTTGCTGACTCTGAGTTATTCAGATATCTTCAGGTCCGGCATGCACTGCGGACCGCACTGCCAAGAGACACCTCATTACCTGATAGCTCCCCCCTGGAGGATAGACTTCTTGATGGGCACCTGCCTGAGCGGGCCATATCCCTGACTTGCAGAAAACTAATCAATAACATGCGTGATCCCCTGACCCTACTGAGGGAGAAATGGACGGAGGACGGTATAGAACTAGACGACGGGGGGTGGCAGACAGCGATCTCGTCCCCTAAAACAGTCGCAATATCAGCGCGGCTCCGCCTAGTGCAACTCAAAATCTTGCACAGAATATATATAACAGGGCCGCAACTGGTGCACATGGGGGGACATACTGATGGGTCCTGCAGACGGGGATGCTCCCAGCCAGGTATTTTCATACACATCATATGGCACTGCGGGCTAATTCAGGAGTACTGGCAGAAGATACATTTGATTATGAGTGAAACCCTAGAGGTTGAACTCCGGCCAGAAGCTCCCAGATGCCTCCTTAATATCTGGGAACCCACAGACCTCGATACCTACGCCACACAATGGGTCACACTCGCTTGTATGATAGCCAAAAGAAATATTGCGCAGCACTGGGGGGCCTCACAAGCACCCCAAATTGCGGACTGGAAAAAGGACCTTGATTGGTGCATGCAACGAGAAAAATCTGTTTACATTGCGAGGGGTTGCCCCCGGAAGTGGTCCAAGATTTGGACCCCATGGAATTTATACCGAGGTGAAATATGTACCCCCCCCCCCAGATTAAGCGATTTAGATGTCTCCCCTTCCCCGTAACTCCAACGGCAAACGCATATTGTGTATTGATGTATCCTTGTATGTGCCATTACCTTTGTTGTGATACTGTGAAACTATGCCTTGTTGTCGAAGTCTTTATAATAAAAAGAGTTTAAAAAACAAAAAAAACAAGATCATAAGCAAACTATTTGCTAGAGTGCAGATGGACAGAAAACTCAACCCTCTAGAGACCCTACACTCAGCTGGCCGAGCTGGTCTGTTTGATGCTGCCCAGCAGATACAACCCTATCCTGTAAAGCTAACACATTGTAGAGAAAGAAGATTGTTTTGCTCTAGCAAAAAACAGCTCCCTCCTAATAAGAAACCTGCTTAAGAGAAGAAATCTATCTATGCTCGATGGCCATCCAGGCATGCGGTGCCATTGACGATCGGAAACCGTTTTTTTATACTGACCCATACACGATCAAATAAGAGGTGTTCCTATCAAAAACATCCTGACATAAGAAAAGCTGGAGTCCAATGAAGAATTAATTTTATTCTTGATCAATGACATCTCAGAGGCGCTGACAAAACACATAGGTAGATAACTTGTCAAAAGATAGGACTTTAGAATATCTAATCAGAGAAAAAGACAACGAAGATACTAAAATTCCTTAGAATTGCTGCGCCGAGCTGCTGCTGAAAATTTTAAAAACAAATTTGTCATATGTGTCTTAGGACCCTATAATGATCACGGTGGCTACAGGACCACTGCGTCTGCCGGGGATCTGGGATTTTGCGGCAGCTGTGCAGTGGTCAGGGATCTGTGAGATGCTGGCGTTGCTGCTACGGAACTGCCGAGCATATTACAAGTTGGCTATCCACCGCCATTTTCATGGTGGTGAGTTCGTCATGAAAAGGGTGGCATACAGGGGCGTAACACAGGCCCCAGCATCCCCCGTGGTGCGGGGGGGGCCCTAGCTGCAGGGGGCCCCCTCAGCACAGTACTCGGGCCTTAGCGCTCCGGTTTAAATGCGGAGCAGGGGCCCCTCTGTGGCCATTGCAGGGGGGCCCCTCAAACTTTCGTTACGCCACTGGTGGCATACAGTCAACAAAGGGGGCACCACTCCTGGGCCTGGAGGTGCATGCGAGGGGCACATGTAGTTCCCTTGAATTTGCACCCCCAGTTCCTGCATGGTGTGGCATGTATGCCACACCATGTAGGAAGGTGCAGTCAGCGCTCTAAGAGCGACAATCTGTAATGTCAGGCTCTTTTATGAGCCTGACAGACCGCTGCTGTCAGCCGGATGCAGGACCAGCCGCCAGGCCAGGAATAAACTGCTGATCTGGCGAGTGGTTGCACCACTACAGGTTTAGCGGTCCTACTGCAGATGGCGCGTTGCACCGTCTGCTGTAGGACCCACAAACTCGTGATAAGGCCCTTAGTCTTCATGCTACGTGCTATTCAGTCTACACCCACATAATGTTCAAGCAGACACAAGGAACCGGAGTTCAGCAAACTTGCCTTAATGTGAGAGGATCGAGTCCATGTTCAGCTCTCTCTTTCTTGCATGTTTTACCCTTTCGCCTTCTCTACTTGTTTATTTTCTATGTATTTTCTTCTAAATGTGTACATTTTATTCAGCAATATGTAATATTTCTAGTGTGATGGGAACATTTTTGCTGTTCCCTTGAATTGAGCGGGTTTAGAACACAGTCCTTCAAACTGTGGGGCGCCCCCCAGGGTTCCATGGCTGCATTTCCACGGGGGGTGCGAATGGCTCAACAGGTACTTGTAAATGAAGATGGCCTGAAAGCTCGATTTGGCTCGTTTCCAGGCTAATTCATTTACATCCAAAAAAAAGTATATGGCGGAATGTCATAATGTAAAAGAAATTAACTTAATTTGTGTTTATTTTTCATTTAAGGGTTCTGCATCAATATATATATATATCTTGAGTTGACTGAAAGTGAAAAAAGACATACAGAATATTTAGTTCTTTTGAGCCATGTTTTTCTCACATTCACTACCGCACTCAGGTGGTAGCAGGGTCAAAAACTTGGTGGAAAAGAATAAAATATTCTTCAAGTGTTTTGGTTTTTACTTTTAGCTAATTGCATATATAATAATGCAGAAACCTTAAACAAAAAATAAATGCAAATTAAGCTAATCAAATGGAAATACATTCTTTTCCATTATGAAATGTCCTTTGGGTAATGTGACCACTGCAGATGTGGGGTGTATTGCCTTGAGCATTTATAGTGCTATGAGGTCCCAATCTGGAGCAGAAAGCACTGTGAGTATGCAAGCCTTATTTTTAAAAATGTATTATACATTGTATAAGGTAGGCTGCTGCAAAATTATGTGGTGTTTTAAGATAAAACAAGTGTTTTCAATGTATATATTCTAGTAAATGAAACCTAAAAGTACACTTTCTAGAACTTAACTTATAACACCCTTACATTAAGTATCAACAAGAATAACTTGCTGTCACCAAGAAGCTCCAGGTGATTCCTTCAATTAGAGCCTATACTGGCTCCAACACTCTTCTCCCTCAAATGTCCACATCATTTCTAGTCATCTGGCCTTTGTTTACTGGTCGGCCCTGCAGATCTTTTCTCGGTTGATTGACTGATTTACCACTATGAAGCCTACTGGTGTGTGTAGTCTATTCAGTAATTAACACCATCAATCGATGACGTAGGTGGCGCATGGTTTGCTAGGAATTTGGGTTGCAATAGCTCATGCGGATTAATACTTATCAATATAGTATGTAATCAAAAATAATAATAAAAAAAGAAAAGGGGACTGTAAAAGATGTCAGAAGAAAAGGCAAAGCCATACACGTTGGTTCTTTTTTTGTGAAGAATGATCTTCGTTTATATTACTCGAATATTTACACAAAAGGTGCACATAGATATACAATACAATTTTGACATTAAACAAACAAATTACAAATTAGTGTCCCAATGAAAAAAACCTTAAACAGACAATTAACATACCATACAACATACAAACAAGGTTTTAATTTCACTTTACAAAGGCAATCACATACAATTAATAATTCAAATTAACAACACTTAATTAATATAGGTGTTGATTAGTGATTTGCCTATCGCGTCAACGGCGTTTCGACCCTGTTCCAAATTAGAGGGTCTCGTCAGGACTGTCTAATATAGGGACACCTTAACGTCCAGGACTGGTGTATATACAGTGACACCGTGTTCGAAGTGAAAGGATAAAATATACTCACAGGTACCCAGCCGGGTGCCCTGTGAGAGGAGACTCACACGGAGGCAGTGGCCCACTTTAAATCGATGTAATCGTATTTATGCGTGATGTAGGGGTCCTTCAATATACCACACCGACCGAATTTCCAAACTTTTGTATAGCTGTCGCCTTGTAGAAGCGAGTCCGATCAACTCTCTCCCTTCTTCCGGGTCTCCGAGTATCCCGCGAAGTGCTGCAGCAGGCGAACAAGGTCCTGTCTGCGAGTCGTACCTCGCAGACAGGACCTTGTTCGCCTGCTGCAGCACTTCGCGGGATACTCGGAGACCCGGAAGAAGGGAGAGAGTTGATCGGACTCGCTTCTACAAGGCGACAGCTATACAAAAGTTTGGAAATTCGGTCGGTGTGGTATATTGAAGGACCCCTACATCACGCATAAATACGATTACATCGATTTAAAGTGGGCCACTGCCTCCGTGTGAGTCTCCTCTCACAGGGCACCCGGCTGGGTACCTGTGAGTATATTTTATCCTTTCACTTCGAACACGGTGTCACTGTATATACACCAGTCCTGGACGTTAAGGTGTCCCTATATTAGACAGTCCTGACGAGACCCTCTAATTTGGAACAGGGTCGAAACGCCGTTGACGCGATAGGCAAATCACTAATCAACACCTATATTAATTAAGTGTTGTTAATTTGAATTATTAATTGTATGTGATTGCCTTTGTAAAGTGAAATTAAAACCTTGTTTGTATGTTGTATGGTATGTTAATTGTCTGTTTAAGGTTTTTTTCATTGGGACACTAATTTGTAATTTGTTTGTTTAATGTCAAAATTGTATTGTATATCTATGTGCACCTTTTGTGTAAATATTCGAGTAATATAAACGAAGATCATTCTTCACAAAAAAAGAACCAACGTGTATGGCTTTGCCTTTTCTTCTGACATCTTTTACAGTCCCCTTTTCTTTTTTTATTATTATTTTTGATTACATACTATATTGATAAGTATTAATCCGCATGAGCTATTGTTTCCTTACAGCACACAATACCCAGGCTCCTTGTGGGTAGGGTTTCCTTGTTTCCCAATCGAGGAATTTGGGTTGAGCAGGGTGGCCAGAAGTTTGTGGAATTGAAAGACAAGGAAACAGTGTCAACAGCATATTAAAAACCAGAGGCAGTTGCAAGGGGTTGCCTGTATGATCAGGGTCTGCATAAATCGGTACAATCCATTCCGATGGCTACAAGCAGCACTGCACGCAGCGTGCAGCAAAAGCGAGTTAACTTATGGCATCAAGTAGAGGAAAAACAACAGCCGAAACGCGTGGTCCCAGCCTTAACCACTGGAGCCACCAGGGGGTGCTATTGACGCATGTATGTGCATTACCTGTACGCGAATGTAGCTAGGGAGCAAGGAAAGATTCTAAATAAGACAGAATACATATTTGCAGTTTTGTATAGCGCGAGCTCGACCCAATGGTGTTGGAGCACTTTCATCAGCAGACGTTATAATTCACACGTCCATATTCATCATTGTTATAATTTTTAAGGCAGGGGAGGTTAAGCGGTTTGCCCATAATCACACGTTTGTTGAGCCGAAGACGAAACTGGAATCTAGTTGTTAAATCGGCAGCTCTGGCGTCAAAAACTTAAAGAAACAGGCCCAGAGTAAACCTTTTAATGCTTAATTGGGGTGTGGGGTGGATGGAAATTGATGTAACACTTAATATAATTAAATGATCTGATACACGCAATATGTTCTTGTTTGGCATAGGTGGGACTACTGACAATGAACTAATCTGGTGTGCTTTGGGACTACTGACAATGAACTAATTACGTTCATTCCTGCTGTTTTTTAAATGCTATCACCGCTTTATCTCACCTGTGTATCGCTTAGGATGTGTTATGGCTCCAGCCCCAGGTAAAGTTAGTATTGATCTGCAGGGTCATAGTTACTAATACTAATAACCTGGCACTAGTGACCAGATCAGCCACGTTTACATTAGTGCCCACCCTATGGAATATTGCCAGCAATGAACACCTTAGTGCATCAAGCAGGGCTGCCAGCAGTAAAGTAATTGTGGTGTGTTGTTTGTATCGCGGGACCCTTCTGTACCACCAAAGGACTCCATAGGAATAACGTAAGCGTTCGGGTGTGTCTAGGTGTGGTTAAATAAAGTTGGCGATGTATTGCGAGCCAGTTACCAGCAGCACTCTGAAGAATAAAGATGTGCACTACAGAACTCCGTGTGTGGCTTGGTCCTTAGTATGCTACCGGTCTAGGGATGACGTTACATTAATAACAAGCATTTGCAATGCAATAGGTCTCACATTTAGAGAGTTAAAGCTATTGGCATTTGTTAATGAAAATGCCTTTTATTTATCTGTTTTTATAATTAACACATAGATAAAAGACATTATCAGTTACAATGCCAAAAGCTCATACTCTTGAAATGTGGCAGAGGCGTAGCTAGAGCTTTGGCGCCCGGAGCTATCCCTCAGATTGCTGCCCATGGCAGGTAGCGGGGAGGAGGGGGGTGCTGGGGAAAAAGGACAGCGAGAACTTGAAAGAGGCCTGAGAGGCGCATCATGAAGTCCCACTGCCCTAGCTGTTGTCCAATACAGTACAGGCTGTGCTGCGCGCGTGCTGCACAGTAAGAACATTCTTCAATTTCGACCGAGTTTTGGCTTAAAAAAGATGAAACCATAAACCGAATGATAAGAAAGCAAAATGTACTCCTTGAGAATTACTTTATCTTGGTTTCTTATAGCACATTGACGGGCTGTTTCTCAGCCTTCACTTTTGTCAGAGTGGCAAATGAAGCTCCCGTGGCCTCCTGTATTTTCTCAGGAGCCCAATAGAGTCAACCATGTAGCTCGCCAAAAACCTCCAGCTGATTATTGATATATGGAAGTTCATTTCATACAAGGCCTAGTTACTAAGAGAAATTACACACTGCTTCTGTGTTCTGACATTCTTGGCATGCTTATTTTCATACAATCTATTATATTGGAGACAAAAGCAGCTTTTAACGGGCAGGGCAAATTATTTTTAAAGGCCAAGTGCCAACCCGGTCATAATAAGAATGAAAAAAAAACAGAAATTCTTTTGTCAGGTGTAGGTACTAATAATCATTGCAGTGTTCTTTACTGTAAACAACGCCCACAATAATAAAGTAAAGCTACTTATTGACACAGGCAGGCACGAATAGTACAGCATAACTTTACGTCATAACGTTAGACATACTCCATCATTCCATCCCGATATCATGTATATCATGTATTTTAATCCTTATTTCTCATCTCCACATGCAGTACCTACCCCATGTCAACTAAAATCTACCTGTCTTTTTTGACTTCCACACTCACTCATCTCTCTCTCTTTCATTCTCATGATCGCTCTCACATTTACTCGCTTCTAAGGTCTTACTTCCCCCTCCCCCGTCACCAGCAATCAAATGGAAAATGAATGCAAGGTAAACTCATCTGTGGGAAATGTTTTGCGCTGCATGAAAACTCAGTTGGTTGATTTGATCACTTCAGATGTCTAAGTCTGAAGCCTGAGGGTCACCGATTTGAATCCTTGTTGGCGCACAGAATAGTGACTTGTATTTATGGTGCTGTGAGGGCACAGCCTGTGACAGAAAGCAAGTATGTATGCAATTAATTTAAATATTGTATTACACACAGTATAAAATAGACTGCACGCAGCATAAGATAATATAGTTTGTTGCCTGGAGGAGGCCTGTCACATGCTTGTTTGCAACACTGATGTGAGATGCATTCATTAACACACTGGCACAAAACACTTGCTGCATAATGTGTGTGTAATGTAAAGTTCTCCCTCGCCCTACATAGGGATGAGTAGCACTATAAAAGAAATTAAATAAATGTGAGAAAGGGGCTACGGAGAGATGTAGGGCAGTAGTGAAGGAATCTGTGAACAAGGAAGACATTGGAGGCTATCAACAGAGATTGTTACACAAGGGTCGAATAAGACCATGAGGTTAACGGTCAGCATTCTGACTGTGCCATGGACGGTTGCATTGGATGTGGTAACGATATGGCAGAGATAACATTATTCTTTGATTATGCTATTTAATTTATTGACAATTTTGATCCATTTGGGGCACAATACCTCAGGTACTCTTGAGGATAATATTGCCCCCAATCCTGCATAGAAACATTATCTTTTATTTTAGCAGTTTATCAAAGATAGCGTCAACATAAGTAATAATGCTTCATACTGTGGTTCTTCATATAATGATACCGGCTTGGAAACTGCTGTTGTGCATGCTTTAAGAGGTAAAGGGCACATATGGGATGACACGTAAACTGAGTGAGAAACTGGAAAAAACTGTATACTTTTTAAATGGTTCTCCCTATCTGTGATTGTAAACAAACCTAGAAAGTATTTGTTGTGCAATTCATTAACTTAATGTTGGTTTCCTCCTGAACATAAAATGAGATCAGTTATGTTTGTAATGAAAGTTACACTCAGTTTTATATAAAATAGGACATCTCGTTTTTGGGATGATTTTATCCCGAGTCCAAATAAGTATGATGCCGTGTATTTCCAGTATAAGGAGTTGGTGAATTGGAAGAACTTAAATCTTAAGGTAAAATAAATATTGTTGTACAACGTTCCACACCGTGACAAATGTCTGGGGTGGTTAAAACATAAAAATCCAGGCCATCTATCCACTTATTTGTATTGGAGAGAGCCTGTTACCCTCTTCAGATTACCCCATAGCAGCATCTGTACTTTGAGGAGGTGTGCAGATGTAGGCAGCCAGACCCTACAGTTATGATTAGTTGTATGTTATCAGCATTCATACAGTGCCTTCTACCATTAGTATTGCACTGCTGTACTTTTTTAATATGGATGACCTTTCATAGGGTTCTGGGCACTCGATTGATAGGTTGGGTATGTCGTCTGGATGTCTGTGGTTAATAGAGTTGCTAAGTGCATAGTAATGGTTTGTGTTGGTTAATGTGAATTTAAAATGTGATCCTAAGTGCTAATACATTAAGGGAGGTACAAACTCCAAGCAGCTATGAGGTGTGGTGTGCAGCACCGGCTCCTCACGTCATTTTAAAACACACAGATGTGTTTCCAGGAATACAAGAGGTTTACGACCAGCACTAATGGAAATTAAGAGTTAGCATCCAGGGTAATCTATTCATCACTATACGTCAGTTTTATGCTACTCACCAGAAGTAGGGCCCACACCACGAACCGCTTCCGAATGCTGCTCGGTACAGCAAGATGATCTTACCGGCCTGCATACCATTACCACCTGCCACCAATGCTAAAAGTGGCCCTGCAGCCAAGTGACATTTTCATAATTCTGAACATGTTACTGATGGTCACTGATTCACTGAATGAGGTGTGGGGCGAGCAACTAAGGGCTCCAGTCAAGGGGCATAATGGCTCATTTATTCTTGAGGGACACAGTCTCTTTAACTACCAAAATGAGGAGACTCTCACACCACAGTCACCGAAGATCCTTTCCTTCCCTCATGACAACCGTTTAGCTCTCACCTCAGGCTCTTGTTTGTAGACTCCAGTGGTGCCAGGGTCTCTACCGTAGGGGTTGGTTATGGTGCAGCAAATCGCACAGCACTGCCACTGCCCCAGACTCGACTCCACTCGGTGGTGCCGGAACACATCTTACCCAGTTGCTTACAGGTCTGTTGAGATGTAGTACACAGTCAACATCAAATCCGAGGAAAACAGGCGGAACTGGGCGCACAGGAAGCCAACAGACAGTGGCTCCACATACAGTGGGCCTTTCGTATGCATCTAAGCTCCCCAGCAGCAGGTCCTGAGCTGTGCAAAACCAGGCGCTATGTTCCTCCTACTGTGAGGAGAGAACCCCTGTGAAAGGTGTGCCGAAGCACCCACTCGTGAGCAGGGCCATAACGAGGAGTGGGGAAGGGGCCCTGTGGCACACATGACGCGTCACCGCTGCGTTTTCGGCGCGGGGGCTGGCCAAAAATTATGCCCTGGGCTGTAATTGGTAGCGCTTTCGCGCTACAAGGTTGACGGCCCTGGGACCCACAAACGCGGTACGTTGAGCACTTCACACATAACTGCACATCACATGTGCATTTGCTCCGTGCTCGTGTGGGGGGTTTACTGTGCACATCACTCACTGTCGGAGCGGCGGCCACGCGACACTGGTTGCCCGTGGCGGCGGCCGGCTTTATAATTTATTTGAAGACACTAACACTACTGTCAGTGATTGACAGTAGTGTCAGTGAGTGTCCCCAAATAAATTGTATAGGCCGCCGCCACTGGCCACCAGTGTTGCGTGGCTGCCACCCCCAAACTAGTGCCACCTGGGGCGGACCCCCCCTACCGCACCCCCCTAGCTACGCCACTGAAATGTGGGACCTATTTCATTTCAAAGATGCGGCTGCCATTGTCCCGGGCTGCTTGGAAAGTGAAAGTGCGCATTGCACGCTGAATGTTGCAGGAAAGCATGTTATGTCTGCAGTAGGAGAAGCTCATTAAAGAAAATAGTGCTTACAGACTAAAGTAGACATACTGTGTAACAACAGAAGTAAAAAGGCCACTCCTCGTTGGAGGTTACAAATGAAGACAAGGTGGCACTAAGGAATACTAACAAGCCTATTAATGAATCAGAAGCCAGCATTTACAAAGGACAATGACACAAGCTAATGAAAAATATGGGTGGAGAGTGGGTCCAAGTCCATACTCGAATACAGCATACCTCGGAGAGCAGCGCGTGCATTGCCCAGGCTCGGCCTTAAAAATAGATTGTCAATTTGGAATCTCTTCACATGAGTAGAACAATACCGCCATATCTGCATCCCTGTAACCTGTCCATGTGATTTATCATATATTTTCATCTCAAATACACATTTTTCAATTTTGGTAAACATATAATAATTCAGCCAAAGCAAGAGCTTTAAATTTAGTCAGCTGGTCTGCACACAGGAGAGCTACTTACAGGTAGCTGGAAAGCTACCACTAGCCCACGAGTGACTTGTTGAAGAAGCCTGTAGTGTGGGGTAGGGGAGTCTAATGTGTGCACATACAATGAATCTAAAGGCAACTAACTTACATAATGGTTATCTTATTAGTATGCCATGGAGCCAGGTCTCATGGACCTGCTTTGGACAATGCTGGTATATGTGGGTAGGACATGTTGCATCCTAAATCAGGCAGAATCAACAAAAAGAAAATCTAAAATTCATTTGCTTATCTCTCACGTCCCTTCCTCCCACTAGATGTCTAGGCACAGTGAAGCATGGCAAGGTATGATAAGAGCATCTCATCATTCACATACAACATCACCATGCTTCCTACATAGGCTACACTGCAACTCTAAGTCTTACAAGCAAGCGTTCCCACAAGGTATAGCCAGGTACGCATCTGCTAATGCGCTACAATGTCTCTTCAGAGGTATGAAGCGCTAATTAAAAATACCAACAGTACAGTACAATGTCTTGGTGCCATATACATGCCATATTCAGGCAGATAAAAACTTAAAAGCAACATGTCTTGACACTACAACACAGTCAAAGGACTGTATGTCAGAGCAGCATGGTCTGAGCAACAGGTCAAGGCTGTCCAGAGTGGGTCCACTAGGGCCATATCCTTGGCAGGGTTTCAGGCGATCCACATAAGATGAATGTGCAAACAAAAAAATCAAAATGGATCCCTCCAGGTCCTACTCTAGACACACCAGATATACATATGGCAGGTAGGAACCACAGATCACAAGTAGTCTTTTAATTGCCCTGTCAGCAGTAATAATACACAATGGCAGCCGGTATCTCGGAAGAGGTGCAGGGCGGGGGAGGTACAAGGGGAACGGATGACACAAATAAATAATAAAAAAGACAAGATATCTGCCACATCACCAGATCACCGCATTGCACTCTTCCAGACTCCTCTTCTCCACAAGCACAGGCTCCACTGGCCAATCATGCTGCTGGTGGCAACATGAAAGCAGCATCGGGATTAGCCTGAGTGCCGATGATTTGCGCTACCACTGAGACTGGGAGCCTGTGCTTGCTCTCTGCATCTCAGCAATGCAGCTGGGTTGGAGAGAGTTTCACTGGCCGGCCGGGAATGGCTGGCCAGAACGTCATGCACTGCTCTTGTGCCTGCCCCCAAAACTCAGAGGTAGAATTTTGTGTGTTTAAGGCTCCTGGCGGCGGGGGGGGGGGGAGCAATGCACCTACGCCACAGCGGAGGAACCGCCACTGATAACACGTACACCGCTTAGTCTCCAGCTCTCTCTCTGTGCTTCCATGCATCTTTGTAAACCTCTCCTCCTCCCAAGTGTTAGATGAAAAGCTCTATAAAAAGATTGCAAAGTTGCATTTCGCTTTTTACTTTAGACGTGTCTGAGGAAAGAGTGACTAGAGAATGGGGCCGAATAGTCTGTGAAGGGCGCAGTGATCCTATGTAAGGTGGGGCAGAGTGATGTGAATGGTCCAAATGTCCTGTGAATGGGCAGACTGACCAATGACATGGCCAGACCAATTTTTGAATGGAACAATGTTACCAGTGAATAGGGAACAGTGACCTATGAATGGGTCCTATTGATGTGTGAATGTGCAGACTGACCAATGACACAGCCAGAGCAATGTGTGAATGGGAGATGTGAGAAGGTGGCCTGATATATGCTGTCCACTAGTTCTAGTGGGCACCTTGTATCAGTCCAAACAAACCCTTATGGTGATAGGTTAAAGACAACCTTTATTGAAAGCTATCCTAGTGGTAGCTATGAAGAGCAGCCTTCAGGCTAAGTCTTGAAGGAATGTAAAACAGCTTGTTTTACCAGTCTATAATCTCTTGAATGATCAAATGAAAAGACAACCACACCAGGTATATATTTAAAATATATGTATATAGTATAAAACATACCCCTCTAGTCTTTTTATGAGACTGGAGTTCGAAGTACTTAGTTTACAAGTCAGCAATTATCAGTAATAGCACAAATACACGTTTGGGCCCTAGGGGCGTACCAAACCATATACCAAAAAAGTTGTATAAGAACCACGACTGGGATAGATACTAGGCCTGACACAGGGGACCCACGGGGACTGTATGCAGTGTGTAAACACAACCGCGGGTTCCCGTTATCTTCTATGGGCAATGTCGGGGTTGGAAATTTAAAGCTTAGGGACACTTCTAATCGAGTCAGGACCAAACCCTTTTGGACTTAAGAAGTTCCAGGGCTAGCACCCACGAGAGCACCGGAGTACTCGAGTTACCTCACCCAGGGAAGCCGGGTGTATAGGTGCCTTTTGGTGTCGGGTCACGTCGTCGATTTCAATAGAAGCCTGCAAAGAACTGCTGCTGCCGTGAAGAGGAGACGTGTCCGGAGAGATCCAAGCCTGGATCTAGGATGTAAGGAACCTGAAAGCAGAGGGGACAGAGTCTGGGTCACTTGCCAGTGACCTAGGGCAGAATGGACCAATGCCCACAGATGTCGGGTGCTTCAGGTGAGTTGATAGGTGTCTTGACTCTTCAGCCACGAGGTTCAGGAGGCTTTGATGAAGTCCACTAGCCGGATTCGAGCTGTCCCACGAAGTCTGTCGAGTGCTGCGGTGTCGGCGACCAGAATGGACCCACCAAGCCTTGGCAACGGCAAGTCACTGCAATTCAGAGAAAGGACTGTGGTGCAGACTAGCAAGGTCTGAGGGACTCATCCAGCAAGGGTAAGTCAGGGTACATCTGGAGCAACTCGGAACGCCCAATCAGAAAAGGAGTTGCCTTCGTGGGGACCTACTAGCCAATGGGCTAGTGATCGCGAAGGAGCCTTGAGCGGTCACACTTGAAGCTGGCCCACAGGTCACTCGTGGAGTGGAGGCCAACAATCTTCGGTGCAGGGGGTGCTCAAGGCTGGGGCTACTCGGAGCCTAAAGCACAACTTCAAGGAGGACCAGGAAGAGAGTGTTACAACAAAAGTTCATGGTGTCCAGGGGTCACGGTTCCACATCACCCACGATAGCCACAGGCCTCAGCTTTGCTGTGGACTCAGGGTAGCCTCGGGGAAGTCTGGAAAGCCACCTCTGGTGATGCAAGGACATCGGCGTCCGGTGGGAGCTTCAGCGAGGCAGGGCCACTGCTTGGCAGGCACCAAAGAAGCAACTGACCGGTCTGCCTCGCTGAAGCTCCCGCCGGACGCCGAAGTCTTTGCATCACCAGAGGTAAAGTTCCAGACTTCCTTGAGGGAGATCTCTTCAGTCTTCTAGTCAGGACAGAACGTCATAGGTCCAGGATGTACGTTGCAGAGTTTCATCCAGGGTAATCTAAAGTCCTAGGGACTGTATTCCTATACTTATAGTAACCTATACTTATAGTAAGTTTAGGGGATGGACTAACTCTACGGCCCCACCCATTTCTTTTATCCAGTTTGATGCCAGAGCAGGGGCAGGTAGCCCCTGCGACCGGTTTGAACTGGGCTATGCACAGGGACAGCAACCGTGCCCCCAGTGCAGGACTTCAAAGAACCAGAGAATGCTCCTGCCCAGCCCCAATACACATCAGCCTGTCTGGGGAGGTGGTCACACCTCCCTTCGACATGAAACCTATTGTCCAGGCCTCCCCTGCCGGAGTTTCGGTCAGCAGCAGGAGGCCAGACCTGTGTCTGTGGCAGAGGCATCCATTTTGTGATACCAGGGCTCAGGAAAGTCCTACCGGGTTTAGCCAGTGTGAACATGACTCTCCCTCTAGAAGGGTGGAATGCTACCCCCGCCGCCAGAACTGGCGGGGGGGGGGGGGTAGTATTTCGAAGCGTTCGACACCAAACACGACTTGTTTTGATGCAGCCATCCCGAAGTTAGCATTTACCGCGAGCTTATAATGCACTCAAGAGTATATGGTATGGCTGTATCACAGAACAGCCATACGGAAGTATTTCTGAAAGCTGCAGAGGGGCTCAGCTCATGCTTGGGCACCCTCTCACATAAAACCAAGCACTCTGCCTTCAGGATTGTCAAGGCCTGCCATAGGAGTGGCTTATAGGTTTATATGTGTCTGTATATAGGTGTGGATATAGGTAGCCTATACCACTGTAAGGGGTGCAAGCACACCCTTACCCAGGCTGCCGTAGCAGACCTGTGGTGCCATTTTGGAGTGCTTCCCAGGGGTGGCATAATATATGCTGCAGCCCTAGGTACATAGTATACCATATACTAGGGGCTTATAAGGCACTCCAGAATCCAAATAGATATGTACCTAATGTACATGGAAACAATTTTAGAGAGGAAGCAACTAGGCTGTGGTCCTGATTAGCAGGGCCACAGCCAGACTAAGGTCGAAAAACAGTGAAACACCAGCAAAAAGTGAAGCAGGTCCTACTCTCCTACACAACCCAGCCCCACCCCAAATGCAGGGACATTAAACTAACCTTGACCAGTTGATTCTTCATGTTCTAAGTGGAAATACCTAGAGAGTCCATCTGCATTGGCATGGTTACTCCCAGGTATATGTTCCACTGTAAAGTCCATCCCCTGTAGGGAAATGGACCACCTAAGCAGTTTGGGGTTTTCACCCTTTATTTGTTTTAGCCATAAGAGGGACTTATGGTCTGTCTGAACAAGGAAGTGAGTACCAAACAAGTATGGCCTCAACTTCTTCAGAGCCCAAACCACATCAAAGGCCTCCCTCTCAATGGCTGACCAAGGTTTCTCTCTAGGGATCAGCCTTCTGCTTATGAAAGCTACTGGCTGATCCTGACCGTCTTCATTCAATTGTGACAGTACAGCCCCAACCCCCAATTCAGATGCATCAGTTTGAACAATTAACTTCTTGGAGTAATCAGGACTCTGCAGAATGGGAGCAGTACACATGGCCTGCTTCAGGTCATCAAATGCCTTTTGACAGCTAGCTGTCCATTGAAACTTTTGGGACATTTTCTTAGAAGTTAAGTCATTCAAGGGTGTCACTATTAATCCATACCCTTTGACAAATCTCCTATAGTACCCAGTCAGGCCTAAGAAGGCTCTCACCTAAGTCTGGGTAGTGAGAGCAACCCAGTCCATTATGGTCTGGATTTTGCTCTGCAATGGTTGAACCTGGCCTCCACCTACAAGGTGGCACAGGTGCACAACCTGACTCTGCCCTGTCTGGCACTTAGTAGCCTTGATAGTTAGGCCTGCTTTTTGCAGAGCCTCCAAAACATTCCTTAGGTGCACCAGGTGATCCTCCCAGGTGGAGCTAAAGACAGCAAAATCATCTAGATATGCTGCACTAAAGGCACCCAGGCCTGTGAGAACTGTATTCACCAACCTTTGGAAAGTGGCAGGTGCATTTTACAAACCAAAGGGCATTACCACAAATTGATAGTGCCCACTAGGGGTAGAAAATGCTGTCTTTGGCTTTGTATCATCAGCTAGTCTGATCTGCCAGTAGCCAGCTGTCAAGTCAAATGTGCTAAGGTACTTGGCTGAGGCCAAAGTATCTATAAGCTCTTCTGCCCTTGGTATTGGATGGGCATCAGTCCTAGTGACTGCATTGAGACCCCTGTAGTCCATACAAAACCTCATCTCTCTTTTTCCAGCACTAGTGTGAGGTTTTGGCACAAGGACCACTGGACTTGCCCAAGGGCTACCTGAGGCTTCAATAACACCTAAATCCAATATTTTCTGGACTTCTGTCCTGATACAGTCCCTGACATGGTCAGGTTGCCTATAAATCTTATTTTTAATAGGCAGACTGTCCCCAGTGTCCACTTCATGAGTGCACCAGGTAGTCTGACTTGGAGTCAGTGAGAACATGTGTTTGAACTGGTTGAGCACCTGTCTGCAATCAGTTTGTTGCTGGGCAGTGAGGCTGCCTGCCAAGGCTACACCATCAACTGACCCATCATCAGGGTTCTGTGAGAGGAGGTCAGGGAGTGGGTCACTCTCCTCCTCCTGTCCCTCATCAGTTGCCATGAGCAAGCCTATGTCAGCCCTGTCCACATATGGCTTTAGCCTGTTGACATGGAGAACCCTATGGGGACTCCTGGGAGTTCCTAGGTCTACTAAATAACCTCTCCCTTCTGTTCAACAATAGTGTGGAGTCCACTCCACTTGTCCTAGAGAGCTGCTGGGGCCACAGGCTCCAACACCCACACTTTCTGTCCTGGCTGATAAACAGTCAGTACAGCCTTTTGGTCATGCCAGACTTTTTGCAGTTCCTGGCTAGCCTCAAGGTTTTTGTTTGCCTTTTTCTTGTACTCAGCCATCCTGAAGCGGAGACAAAGTACATAGTCCACTATGTCTTGCTTTGGGGGCTTGAGAGGTAACTCCCATCCTTCCTTCACCAAACACAATGGACCCCTGACAGGGTGACCAAACAGAAGTTCAAATGGGCTGTAGCCAACCCCCTTCTGAGGCACCTCGCTGTATGCAAATAAAAGGCAGGGCAAGAGAAGGTCCCATTTTCGCCTAAGCTTCTCCGGGAGTCCTTTGATCTTGCCCTTTAAGGTTTTGCTGAATCTCTCAACTAAACCATTGCATTGTGGGTGATAGGGTGTGGTGAATTTGCAGTTCACTCCACACTCCTTCCACATAGCAGTCAAGTAACTAGACATGAAGTTTGCAACCCTGTCAGATATTACCTCCTTAGGAAAGCCTGCTCTTGGGAACACACTCAAGAGAGCTCTTGCTACTACAGGTGCTGTAGTGGTCCTTAGGGGAATTGCTTCTGGATACCTGGTGGCATAATCCACTACCACCAGTATACATCTGTGCCCAGATGCTGTTTGGGGATCCATGGGACCAACAATGTCAATCCCTACCCTTTCAAAGGGCACCCCCACCACAGGTAGTGGTATCAGAGGGGCCTTTGTAGTGCCACCTGCTTTGCCACTGGCTTGGCAGGTTACACAGGAGTGACAAAACTCCTTTGTGTCTCCAGACATGTGGGGCCCGTGAAAGTGAGGAACAATTCTGTCCCAAGTCTTGTTCTGGTCTAAGTGTCCTGGGCTAGTGTCAATAGGAAACCCCTAAACTTCAGAGCTATAACCAACCTCCTGGATGCTCCAGGCTTGGGGTCTCTACTCTCCGAATATAGGAGTCCATCATCCCAATAAACTTTATGGGTGCCACTAGCATTCCCAGCAGCCTCATCTGCAGCTTGCCGTCTGATGGTTTCAAGACAGGGGCAGGTTTTCTGCTCCTGGCTCAGATCAGACCTGGAAGGGCCCCCTGTCCCCAATAACTCAACCTGGTCAGGGTCAAGCTCATCTGAGACAGTTCCTTCTTCAGGCTCAAGATCATCTCCCCAAGGAGACTGATCAGTATCCTGAGGCAGGTGGGAAGGCTCTACCTTAACCCTATTGCTCCTCTTGGGAGGCACCTGGTCCATTATTCCAGAATCCAGGGCCTGTCCAGCTTTTGACATTCTTGCCTGTGACCTAGTCACAGCAAAGACATGTGCAGAGATCCCTAACATTTCTGCATGTGTCCTGAGCTCCACTTCAGCCCAAGCTGCAGTCTCTAGATCATTGCCAAGCATGCACTGTACTGGTAGGTCTGCACTTACCACAACCTTCTTAAGGCCAGTTACCCCTGCCCAGGAGAAGTTAACAACTGCCAGAGAATGGTCTGTTCTGACATTGCTAGCATTGGTCACTTGGTACATTTCACCAAGTATAATCTGCCCAGGATCCACAAGATCTTTTATCACCATTGTGACACTTGCTCCTGTGTCCCTGAATGCCCAAGCTTCTACTCCATTATTTAAAGGCTGCTGTCTGTATTTGCCCAAGTTACTGGGACTCACAAAGGGGGACATATCCATGCCTCCATCACTGACAAGCACAGCTTGAGTTGGCACTCTGACTAGGCCAGGGTCCATCTCAGAACCCAGGGTCAACCCTACTACACCGTTATTCTGTATATTCCCACCACCACTTGTAACTGCACTAGGGGGAGCAGGTGCCTTAGGGGCATTGGTGGGGGCTGGAGTATTTTCTTTGGCCTTGGTGCAGTCACTAGTCCAGTGAGTGTTCTGTTTACAGATTTTGCACCAAGGTTTCTTTTGGCCTTTACCCTTTCCTGACTGTGAATCCCCACCTGAAGAAGATTTTTGGGGCCCTTGAGAAGACTTTTGGTCTTTACCCTTGTCAGAGTTTTTGGAATCTTGCTTCTTTGGGTCACCACCTTGGTTCTGTACCTTCTGCCTCACCCTGGTTCTGACCCATTTGTCTGCCTTCTTTCCCAATTCTTGGGGAGAGGTCAGATCCGAGTCTACCAGGTACTGGTGCAACAGCTGATTTTGACAGTTATTAAGAATCTGCTCCCTCATTATCAGATTGTACAATCCTTTGAAGTCACACACTTTACTGCCCAATAACCAACTTTCCAGAGCCTTAGCAACACAGTCAACAAAGTCAACCCGGTCCTGATTCTATGCCTTTTGGGTGTCTCTGAACTTTAACCTCTATTGTTCAGTGGTTAGGCCAAACCCATCTATCAGTGCACTTTTCAAGACTTTGTAGTCATCAGCATCCTCTTCTCTTACAGTGAGGAGCTTGTCTCTACCTTTGTTTGCAAAGGAGACCCATAAGATTGCTGCCCACTGACCTTGAGGGACCTTCTGTACTTTACAGGCCCTCTCCAAGGCAGTTATCCATTTGTGGATGTCATCCCCACTCTGGTAGGGAGGGACAATCTTACTTAGGTTTATATGGTCATAAGACCTCTCCCTATCTCTAGGGAAATTGCTGCCACCAAGGGACTCTAGTCCCTCGTTTTTACTAGCTCTGTAGAGCTCCAGAGCTTTCCTATCTAAGGCCATCTGCTGCTTTCTGAAGTTGAACTTGTCTTGCTCATACTTCAGCAGTCTCTCTCTCCCTCCCTCTGTGAGAAGAAACAGAGGTTCCTATAGAGGAGTTAGACTGGATAGATCCCATTGACAGAGCTCTATCCCTTCTAGCCCTGTTGTCAGGCCTACCAGGAGGAATAAAGGAAGTGGCATTATTGTCATCCTCCTCATCCTCGTCCTGGTGGTCTGTGTTCACCAGTCTGGTCATTGTCACCAGTCTGGTCAGCTTTAGAGTTAGGGTCAGGGGAGTTTCCACCCCTACACCCACCCTCAGGTGCTTCCCCACCCACACTGTCTACATCATCAGGCCCACTAGGCCCTGTGATATCATCCAGTTTTAGTATCTTTATGAGATGCTGGGTGGATGGACTTTTGCCTGTCTTCAGCTTCCTAATGGAACATGGCCCTAAGCTGAGCAAAGGTGAGATCCTCATATTTATAGGGAAGGAGCTCACTGGTTCCTGGTAGGGTCCCACTGGTGCCTGGCTGGTTAGACATTACTAATGTGGTGTGGTGTATTGCACTACCTACACTAGTGTGGCCTACTAAACTCTCTTGTGTTGTAGAAAGGGTGTTCTATCCCTTAACACACAACTATAAGTTCAGTAGAACTTACTGTAGCTAAACTTGATATTATATGTACCTTAGGTACCTTTAGTGGTTTTCAGTTGATCAATTCAATTGAGATTATCTGGTAAAACAATAGCAAGCTGGAATCCCACACGCTGCACACCAATGTGAGAAAGTGGCCTGATATATGCTGCCCACTAGTTCTAGTGGGCACCTTGTATTAGTCCAAACAGCCCCTTATGGTGATAGGTTAAAGACAACCTTTATTGAAAGCTATCCTAGTGGTAGCTATGGAGAGCAGCCTTCAGGCTAAGTCTTGAAGGAATGTAAAGCAGCTTGTTTTACCAGTCTATAATCTCTTGAATGATCAAATGAAAAGACAACCGCACCAGGTATATATTTAAAATATATGTATTTGGTATAAAACACACCCCTCTAGTCTCTTTGTGAGACTGGAGATCGAAGTACTTAGTTTACTAGTCAGCAATTATCAGTTATAGCACAAATACATGTTTGGGCTCTAGGGGCGTACCAAACCATAAAAGTGGTATAAGAACCACGACTGGGATGGACACTAGGTCTATAGCCTCTAGAATCGCTGGGACCCCAAGGAACCACCCAAGGTAGGGACACAGGGGACCCACGGGGACTGTATGCAGTGTGTAAACACAACAGCGGGTTCCCGTTATTTTTAGTGGAGAATGTCGCGGTTGGAAATTTAAAGATTAGGGACACTTCTAATCGAGTCAGGACCAAACCCTTTTGGACTTAAGAAGTTCTAGGGCTAGCACCCACGAGAGCACCGGAGTACTCGAGTTACCTCACCCAGGGAAGCCGGGTGCATAGGTGCCTTTTGGTGTCAGGTCGCATCGTCTATTTCAATGGAAGCCTGCAAAGAACTGCTGCTGCTGTGAAGAGGAGAAGTGTCCGGAGAGATCCAAGCCTGGATCTAGGATGTAAGGAACCTGAAAGCAGAGGGGACAGAGTCTGGGTTACTTGCCAGTAACCTAGGGCAGGGTGGACCAATGCCCACAGATGTCGGGTGCTTCAGGTGAGTTGATGGGTGTCTTGACTCTTCAGCCACGAGTTCCAGGAGTTGTCGACAAAGTCCACGAGCCGGATTCGAGCTGTCCCACAAAGTTCATCGAGTGCTGCGGTGTCGACAACCAGAATGGACCCAACAAGCCTTGGCAACGGCAAGTCACTGGAATTCTGAGAAAGGACTGCGGTGCACACCAGCAAGGTCTGAGGGATTCACCCAGCAAGGGCCAGTCAGGGCACATCTGGAGCAACCAGGAACGCCCAATCAGAAAAGGAGTTGCCTTTGTGGGGACCTGCTAGTCAACGGGCTAGTGATCGCGAAGAAGCCTCAAGCGGTCGCACTTGAAGCTGGCCCATGGGTCACTCGTGGTGTGGACGCCAACAATCTTCGGTGCAGGAGGTGCTCAAGGCTGGGGGTACTCGGGGCCCAAAGCACAACTTCGAGGAGGACCAGGAAGATAGTGTTGCTGCAAAAGTTCACGGTGTCCAAGGGGCATGGTTTCACATCACCGACGATAGGCACGGGCCTCAGCTTTTCTGTGGACTCAGGGTAGCCTTGGGGAAGTCTTGAAATCTACCTCTGGTGATGCAAAGATACCGGCGTCCGGGGGGAGCTTCAGCAATGCAGACAAGTCAGTTGCTTCTTTGGTGCCTGCCAAGCAGGGGAGTCCCTCCTTGACCCCAAGGGAGATCTCTTCAGTCTTCTAGTCAGGATAGAACACCGAAGGTCCAGGCTGTACATTGCAGAGTTTCGTCCAGGGTAATCTAAAGTCCTAGGGACTGGATTCCTATACTTATAGTAAGTTTAGGGGATGGACTAACTCTAAGGCCCCACCTATGGGTGGGCCTGGAGAGAGGGGTGGTTACACCCATTTCCTTTGTCCAGTTTCGTGCCAGAGCAGGAGCAGGTAGCCCCTGCGACCGGTTTGAACTGGGCTATGCACATGGACAGCAACGTGCCCCCAGTGCAGGACTTCAAAGCACCAGAGAGTGCTCCCGCCCAGCCCCAATACACATCAGCCTGTCTGGGGAGGTGGTCACACCTCCCTTCGACAGGAAACCTATTGTCCAGGCCTCCCCTGCCAGAGTTTCGGTCAGCAGCAGGAGGCCAGACCCGTGTCTGTGGCAGAGGTATCCATTTTGTGATGCCAGGGCTCAGGAAAGTCCTACCGGTTTTAGCCAGTGTGAACATGTCTCTCCCTCTAGAAGGGTGGAATGCTACCCCCACCGCCAGAACTGGCAGGAGGGGGTAATATTCCAAAGCGTTTGACACCAAACACGACATGTTTTGATGCAGCTATCCTAAAGTTAGCATTTACCGCGAGGTTATAATGCACTTAAGAGTATATGGTATGGCTGTATCAGAGAACAGCCGTAAGGAAGTATTTCCGAATACTGCAGAGGGGCTCAGCTCATGCTTGGGCACCCTCTCACATAAAACCAAGCACTCTGCCTTCAGGATTGTCAAGGCATGCCATAGGTTTATATGTGTCTGTATATAGGTGTGGATATAGGTAGCCTATACCACTGTAATGGGTGCAAGCACACCCTTACCCAGGCTGCAGTAGCAGACCTGTGGTGCCATTTTGGAGTGCTTCCCAGGGGTGGCATAATATATGCTGCAGCCCCTGGTAGGCCTCTGAGGTACCTATGCCCTAGGTACATAGTATACCATATACTAGGGGCTTATAAGGCACTCCAGAATCCAATTAGATATGTACCTAATGTACATGGAAACCATTTTAGAGAGGAAGCAGCTAGGCTGTGGTCCTGATTAGCAGGGCCACAGCCAGACTAAGGTCGAAAAACAGTGAAACACCAGCAAAACGTGGGGGACCCATGTGAAGCAGATCCTACTCTCCTACAGGAGAGAGTAACTTGTGAACTGGAAACAGTGACCTACGAATGGGTCAGACTTACCTGCAAATGGAGGGGAGAAACCCAGACACCCAAAAACGAGAGCATCTGAAATGGAAACCAGAGAGAAGAAAAAGAGAATCAGAGTGAAGGTTTTGAGATGGAACAGGTCTGTGACTTTTCAAGTGAACTTCTGGAGGTCTTTCTCTATAAGAGGCTAGAATGGCCAGACACAGACAAGTTAGTTTAGGCACTGCCATTCTGTGTAGGACTGCCCACAAATTGTGAAATTCCCTGCCAGGAATTAACTCTGCACCTCGAACTTTGCACAGTGTTCAACATGTATTTGCACCCACTTAGCAAAGTTTTTTGTTTTCAAGAAACATACTTGAAACATCAGTTTGGTTATTATAAATACAATAATGGCCCTTACAGGCAAGATTCTCGCTCTGTGATGGGTCAGTAGCTGATATACCTTCATGCAACCACCACAACTTCCTTTTCATGGCAGGTAGGTACATTTAATATTGATCACCTCACTCTTAACAGGGCGTGACTATCATCACTATGACCTGATGGTCCACTGACAGAGACACCCCGAGGTTTCCGCTGGCAGAGTCAGCTGAGGCTCCACAAAAAAACTCATCAGAACTCTAAATGCGGTGGAGTAACTACACGTTTGGTGGAGTGTGTTCACCACTGATTTAAGGCAGTGCTCCCACTCTGTAGAACTCTCAGTGACTGCAAGAGCCTTGAAATAGATTCACTGCAGAATGAGGCGTCGGTGACGTGTGTACAGGACTTTAGATATATTGTAAAACTAATGGAATCTAAAAATAAATCTTACCACCATATTCTGCACCCTTTTGAAGTGCTGGATCATGCCTCAGATTGTTGGTGTTGGCAAAGTAAGCTTGCTAAGGGTTCTTGCAGTGACCACCGAGACTCGCTGCTGTGAAGGAGAACATTGAGGATCTACCTGAGGAGTCTCAACTGGTGGAACAATGTGGAGACCACTGCCTGTACCTGATCTCTCTATGAGGAATCTTTGTCAGAGCAGAAGCCAATGTTTTAATCTTACCATCTGAAAAAGGTGGCTAATCCATTTTTAGAAGGTCACAGCATGTCATGCCACAGGTTGTCATGAACAACAATGAGAACCTAAATTATGTTGGTATTTTACTTAAGCACTTTCCTGCGGATTCAGCGTTGACTCTTTCAGAGGACTCGATGCAGGCTGAAGCTCAAACTGAGGGTGGTCACGGCAAAGAGTCAGCTGGCTGTCATCTGCTTAAGAGACGAAGGATGGATGGTTCGCCGGTCCGCTGAGCTGGTGGAAATCATAACCTCCACCACCCTGGCAAAGGATTGTATTCCAGAATTAAAGATCTACTCTTTGTTGTTATTCATTGAATAAGGGATGTGACAGAGTGCCATGTTATTCTGAAATCGTAGGGGTGCATCATAATCACAGGTAGTCCGCATCCATATATTTAGAGGAAATGTATTGACGTGTGGGTTTTTAGAAATGTAGTACTAAAGTAGCATATAATAATGCAAATAGAAATGTAATCATGTCATTTATGAAGATCAATGTAGTGGTTAATCGAAAATGTATTTTAAATGACGCATTATGAATTAGTTCATGTATAAGGTGATGCATTAGGTTTAACTGTGCACCATATTAAAGTCTGCACGTATAGTTTTGCCTGTTCATGTATGAAGTGTAATGCAATCAATGCTTATAATGTAACTTTAGAAATGTGTGTTTAAATGTAAAGGCCTGAACGCATATACGTTTAGGAGAAAGGCCTATTCGTTTCTTATGTAAGCTCAATATTGTAGACCGAAAAGTGTTCCCTTGGGAAGGCTCTCAGTTAGAAGCAGTCAGCAAATTCTGCAAGTGGAAAGTTTTTCGATTACACGTTTCTGTTGCAGGTGCAAGGACACATGGCTTGTTAGGAAGACTTACCCTTTGTTTTAGGAGTTAGGACGGTAGGAGAAGCAGCCATGGAAGTACACTGGAATGCAGATATGATACTTTCAGTGGAGAAGGTGCCTGGGACCCAAGGTCATTCTAATAGCCTTTGGATGAAGTAAGAGTTTCGATGGAAAAATACAGAAGGAAGACCTGGCCGAAGAGGTGTGACAAGGGCGTGTTCTACTGTTTTGTGATTTTGTATTAGAGACGGTGCCCGGAGGGTGCAGCAGTTGGGAACTAGAGGGGAAACTAGAAGGAGCATCTCAGATTGAGCTCTATAGCTTTGGCGACTGATTTGAGCAAAGTGAGTGTACTTCTAAGGAAGTCTTCACTACTGACACCTTTTTCTCTCTTGCCTGGGGAAAATGCTAAGTAGGGATGTCATCTTAGAGATAGTGTAGGGATAGACTAATTGCTTTTTCTTTTTTAGGTTAACGCAGTCTAACATAAAGATTGGAGCAGTTATTGGTTGCCTGTTGCTTCTGGAGTTAACTAGTCTCCTTATTCTGAGTCGGATGAGAGTCCTGCGTAGGATATTCTTAGTGCCTATTTATATTCTTAACCTCGTGATGAGGTGCTTGTATGTGCAACTATTTTTGGCTTTGTAATAAGCCCCTACATTTGGAATTCGGAGCCAGTGATCTTTGAAGTATAAAGTTGAATTTTAATTGGCTATATAGAGAAATTGGATTTTCTTCCCTTTACACTATTCAGCAGGTAAAAAGGTTCAGTCGACCTGAGGATTCTTAGGGATGGTAAGATACGATAAAATAAGAATCCAGCTTTATCAGATGTTTCCTAGTGTGTTATCTTACTCCCTCTTGTATTAACTACTTAATTGAGGATGAAACATTCTGAATGGGAACCCAAGAGCTGCTCGCTCTGAATGGGAACCCAAGATCTACTCTCTCTGAATGAAAGCCCACAAGCTGTTTCGGACTATTTAGGCCTCGTCAGTCGGTTTCACATCCCCAGCCCGGAGATCACACAATTCTGTTTGCAGATACCTCCTTCCTTTGAGCACTAACATGAAAGATCAGCTTTAGAGAATTTGCTGTTCGGCCCACATCTTGAGCATCCGGTATTAGTGGCCACATATGTTTGCTTAGCTCAGAGACGTGATATTGCTGCAATTAGAAGCATCTCGCTTTACTAGCCCACTGGTTGGACTAAGTTAAGGTTTATCAAACTGAAAGTTATACAGTAGGATATGGAAAAGGATAATTGATAACATTTAAATTAAATTTGTGAAGCATCATAGCGGTACATCTCAGTCACCAGTTTCGCTGGGTTTAACTGATTTGCCATTATCACCCACTTTTAATATTTTATCAAGTATTTTAGTTACTCTTCTCTAAGGATTAGCAGTTCGCTTAATGGACTAATGCCCCCACTTTAGGAGTTTGGTTATGACCTCATGGTCACAGGGTCAAATCCCGGCAGGTACACTCATCCTTCTGAGGTCGATAAAATGATTACCATTGAGTTGGGCAACAATAAACATCTGTTATTGAGGGCCAAGATACCCTTGCGTGAAGGTGTGCTTTACAAATTGTTGCACACTGAAAAATGAGGATCCATAATGAAAGTAGGTGAGCCTTTTATGCTATGGTAATCCACATGTTTTACACAATTTTGCATTATGTAAAAATATTTAGTTTGATGCATGTTATGACCCGAATATAAAATAGCCCAAAAAAAAAAAATTGGTTTATTTCATTTTTTATTAGTTGCATTTAGTACCCAAGGAGATTCTTGTCCTTGAAAACTAAAATGATTTAAGATCGGAGAGAGACAACAGGAACAAGGCTAAAAGTGTGTTTTGGAAGAGTCATGCTTTCGGTTTTTACCTCAGTAAAACAGCCCAGTGCTGGGGACCCATACAGAGAAGGGGCAACAGCCTTGCCTAATCCTGTGAAATTCTGGAGTCTGTAAAAGCAGCAGATTTTCAGAATGCAACCTGTGGTCGCATGAGATACATCTACCTACATTCTAAGAAACCCCAGGCCTCTTTAATAGCTGGATCTGTGGATTAAACCCATTGAATTAGATGCAATTTTCTCTACGATGTGCAACCAAATGTGTTTTTAAGAGGATGGAAGCAGATGTAGATTTAGAATCATCCACTAGCAGTCTCACAGCAGCAATCGGAAGCACTTGAAAGCGAATAAGTGCTGTTTTTATGAGACACAGATAAAGCACATTGAGCCGATCTCAGGTCATCGTTGGCCAGAGGCTGGAAGAGCAATAGGACAACAGAGCTCTAGAAAAAGCCATATTTCTGTTCAAAACCCTGAATGCCAATCACCCGGCATATAGTCTCTGTAGTTGACAGTGGTCATTGGCGTCCAATGCAGCAGACAGATCTAATCAATTCAGAGTGCTGACTACATGTTTTTTTTGTTGCAGATTTATATAGCGTGAACTTAACTCGAAGGTATTGGAGCACTTTACATGCGCACCAGTCACGTTAAACAAGGACATATTCATTTTTTGGTAGGCAGAGGAGATTAAGTGAATCACAGGAAGCTGTGCCGATGCTGAGGCTCGAACCTGGTTACTCAGCTTTAAAGTCGGCATCTCTCCCCTAGTGTTGTCAGTAGACCTCAGCAGATCATCCCAAATGGCTACCAAGCTATTAAGCATCAGACGAACCTAGCTGATAAGTTGTGTTGGATGCTATTGTCTTCTAGGAAGGTCATCAACTGTGAGGCCATGTGGGATTCTTTCAGTTCTATCAGTGCACAGTGGAGTGAAATGGGCTGATAGTTGGTAAGATAGCTGTGGCACTGTTATCCTTATTCATAAGGGTGACAGAGGCACGTTTTATGATCTTAGACACTGTAACAGATTTCGATTCATTAGGCATGGAGGTCTTCTGATGGACACCTAGATGGTTGATCTTTTGTTAGAACATTGGAATGTTGAGCACGCTATTGAAGACAATGGAGTGCTCTGGGCTTCTAATGGCTGGTAGAAGTCCAGAGCTTCAACATTCCAATATTTGTTCACTGGGGTTGCCGTGAACTAAGGCCTCGCAGAGCCCGGACAGATTTCAACACCCTCAGGCTCTGTGAGACTTTGTTTTCTAAATTAGAATATTCGACCCTCTAGGGGCAGAATGTTCTAATAGCCTTAGAGCCCCCCGTAGCAGGCTCTACCATCCAATGAAGGCCTACTGCCTTCTGAATGGCCCTCGCCTTCGCCTCGGGCCTTTCTGCTTTGGCAGGCTCTAAGGCTATAATAGATCATTGCAGGAAATGGATCATGAGGGGAAGTTGATTTCAGGCATTTAACAACATGGCTCAAGTATGCTGCCGAATGTATAAAATGATGACCAACTGGGAGTAGTCATCCTAGAGAATACTTTATGAATGCATCATTATTCACAAAAATAATGCTAGGTCATCTCAGAGCTCTTAGGAGAGTGCTGGCAACTCTCCCTGTTACAGAAATATATGCCAGGTGGTAAATATTCCCCAAATCCTCTTTATTGTTTATTAGAACATTGGAATGTCAGAGCTCCATTGAAGACAATGGAGTGCTCCGGGCTCCTAATGGCTGGTAGAAGCCCAGAACAAAGGCCTCATGGAGCTCTAGGGAATTTCAACCGCCTCAAGGTCCGTGAAGCCTTGTTTTACACATTAGAAGATTCTGCCCTCTAGGGGTAGAATATTCTAATAACCTTAGAGCCTGCCATAGCGGACTCTACCAGCCAATAAAGGCCTGCTCCCTAGTTAAAGGCCCTTGCCTTTGGCTCAGGCCTTTAACACGCCTTTAATGGCTAGTATAGACCACTACGGCGGGTTCCAAGGCAATAGTCGTTGCCTCAAATATTTGATCAGTGAAATATTTATTGCAAACTTCCTTTGTAGCTGTTTTGTGTTTCATGAGGCTAAACTTTTAAATATCCCTGACTGTAGCATTTTAACTGGCTTGCCAGTATGTTTCAGCTCATTTCACCATGACTTTTAGGCTTGCCAAGGTTTCCCAAGCCAAGGCACTGCACAAAGTCTCCTCACAAATTTCCAGTATTTGGCTGGCAGCACATTAATCAACGCTTTGAGTATCCACAGTAAGATGGCACATTTTCAGTCCCACAATGGGGAAATTATGCATAAGTAAGTTCCAAATCAGCAAGATTCAGTTTGCTCCATGCCCTGGATGTTTCATAACTTATTGGTGTGAAGCCATGCTGTTCTAGGTAACACAGGGTAAGTAAATTTCCAGGGTGATCTGACCACAGCACTTGTAAAAATAATATTTCTCCCATGGTGAAAATCAATTGAAACATTTGACCAATTGTACATGTGGACCCCCTTTCGAGTCCTAGCATCTCCTGATAGTCAGTCAGAGCTTTTACTGGCCCTGCATTGTGTCCGGAAACCAAAGATCGAAATACCCACTATAGAAGCTGACTTCTAAAGCAGGGTCTTCAGCGCAACAAACTTTGCCGCAAAATTTTGATTGCAAGCAGGTGGCCCATACCATAAAACCAAGGAGATATATAATTGAGGCTTAAGTTTTAAAGTTTAGTAGCGGAAGCTCACATTTTAAGGAGAGAGGACGTTTACCAGTGGTTGCCTCAAACTCATCACATAGGATAACTAAATACTTTTCTGTTTTCACAATCATGCATGAATATGTAAAACCCAGTTGAAAAACACTTGTAGATATATCATGGTGTCAGTTGACTATCAAAGGTCAAGCTGCTGATGCACAATTAGATCAAACATTCTCTGTTGTGTTATCCATTTCAGTGAGATACGTTGTGATTATTGCCAAGTTCTCTATCTCAACTCTCTCAAGTCAAGGAAGTGACCGATGGATGTCATTTGACATGTCAAGCTCAGCCGCATGATTGAGGTTGCTCAAGTGGGTATAATTCATGTTACATTTTCCAGTGAACTTAGAAAAATATGTAAACTAATACAAAATGTTTTTAACAAAATTGACCCCCTTTAAAACATTTCAAAGTCCATTTTGCATAAATATGGAGGTTGAATTGTGCTCATATGTGCAAAGTAAATATTAGGCAGACCGCCTTTTCCTCCCCACCCACTTGCTCTTTCTCTCTACTCCTCCAGTTTTTCTAACTTAACTTCATGTTATTTCCTTATTTTTCTGACCCTTATCTCTCCATGCTCATCTTCAATCCACTTGATATATAATCATTGAGATTGTGTGAAATATATTTATCAGACTTCCATAAAATGAGAAATAATATCCATTAGCCGTCACATAAATATTGTAAAATATTACTGCAGATATTTTAAGGATATAAAAAAATAAAAAAGGGTACTGAAATAGCATTGATTGGAAGCTCTTACTTGGAATGTTCATATACTTAACTTAGATCCAGACCAGAGGACATTTTTAGCATTGGCAGGAACTGCCGTCACAGTGGCTCCTATCAAAGTATTGTTAGTTTGATGGACTGTTCTGTGAACATGATGGTGCCACATGGCAAAGTAGCAATGTTTTTTTTATTTTCAAAAATAATATCCTAATGTGGGATTTTGTTTTTGAAAATAAAAAAAACAATGCGTGTCTCGCCATGGGAATTTTATCCCATAGCGAGGGAGGCATTGAATACTTTTCAATGTCCTTACTGCCAGGTTTCTCCTGGGGGTGACGGGCATTGAGAATCTGCTGTATGTCTGCAAATCTAAATTGGGTGAGCGGACGTAAGGCCAAACCACTGACAGCCCTTTCACCGTCAGGCCATCAGAGGGGTTTGACCATTGCATAGAGACGTAGTAGTCACTGCTGTCTTCAAATCTATGGTCGTCCGATTCTAATTCAGGCAGGCGCACTCCATAACATCGGCAGGACCCAACATTTAAATCAGGCCCTTACTATGTAAAATTCAATGGTGCTTATTGTAACAGTACTTTGGAGTACATAAATTACTACCCCTGGAGTGCTGTTTTACATGCACTTACATTAATTTGTTAATCATCCCCAAAACATCTAAAAAGGGAATATCCATAATCAGTTAGTAAAAATAGAAAGGGCTGTGTCCTCTTAGCTCTTTTCCGCATATAAAGTTTGAATTTTCAAGGCCAATTCACAACAGCATGTAAGAGTACGTAAAATAGTAATCCTGTTGTGCTTCTTTCCATATTCATAAAAGCTTTTCTGAATTGTCCCCTATATCATAAGTTTAATATAAGAGTGACAATTAGTTCTCTACAAAGCCGAAAACATAGCTAGATATCAAACAACAGGATATGTTAGGCTGTACAGCACAAATCTTTTGTCACACAAAATATGTTGCACCTCTTGGAAATCTCATATGCAGTGTTGAATTGAACAATCAGCTAAAGATAGAATTGCATAGTAATGGAAAACGTTAATCATTCTAATGGCCTTTCAAAGTGGGTGTTGTCAACAGAGTTAAAATAATATTTGTCTCCCAAAATAGTCAAAATAGGGTCTCTCTTTATGCAAGTCAACATCTTCTCTATTGCTATAACCTGTGTATCTTATCAAATAATATTTAGTTCTTCATGTTATGTAAGATCTTGGCATTTGAGGTAGCTCAGCACTGTACAAATGTAAAGTTTAAAGAGCCTCATGTCTATTTAAATATTATTTTTTGTCTCAGTAGCCTTCTCATTTTGCAGAGAAGTTAGCTCTGTTTAGGCTGCCTTCAGATGATGGAGAATTTTTCAGAAAAAGCAGAAGTAAATATGTTTTTTCAGGTGATCCGTGTCCTAATCGAACCTAATTAAAACACTAGGGACTACCAGTTATGGCACACTTTCCCCTTACCACTCCTTGGCTCCACACAACCCTCCTGCATTCCTGTCTAATCTGACCACTAAGGTCAAGTTTATCATTTTCTCTCACTATTTGTCTGAAGGATTACATTCATAAGGACATGAGATTAGATTCAGGGGATTCTTTCTATGCTCCTGAACTGTTATACAATGACTGACTTCAGATACCAATTCAGAAATGTTTTTGTTCTGACAGGAAATACACAAAGTTCTCAATTGATCCTATACCTTGCATAACAACCCTTGCATAAAAGGAGCTCCCACTTCCTCTTGAACAGTTTCAACGGCATTGAGAATCCAAGAAAGATGATCAAAACATCTTCCCAGCAGTCTCAGCAATCAGAAAGGGCTTCCTCTTTGTTTTTATTTAGAATTGTTGTTTTTGGCCCAGCCAGTCTTAGTAGAACAAATGTCAATAGTAGCATTCAACAAAGCATCTATAGTGGCAATCAAAGCAGCATTGTCCTCAGGTGATTGCGGTGGCAATTGTTTTTTCACAGACTGATCTCTGACTTCTCAAGGGTTTGTAATGCAATTTGTTTGGATCAGCCCAGTTAGGATTAGAACATCCATATACAATTTGCATACAATTTGCATACAATATTCAAGTAGGAAGATGGGGGTCAAGGGACATACATTGTAATTCACTCCCCCACCACCCTGTGTTACTGTGCATGGATAAAAAGGCATCAGGCTGAACATGTAACTCTTAATATTACTAAAGGATAGGGTTCTCCTATTGAGGCAGGGCATGAGCTTCAATCAGGGAATTGTAAGTGCGCTACTCACCCGTGTGGGTCTCAAGGCGCTGAGGGGGTGGGGGTGGTCTTCACTCTTTCGTTGACCCTAAGACTTCCCCAGTTGACATTTAAGCTCCATGCTCAATGGCTCTGAGCAGATGCTTTGCAAGACTGGAAGACAGATTGACAGTTGACAGTTGAATTTTTATTGTACAGTTAATTAAAACCTTTGTAATCATGCATTTATTTTTTGACATTTCGTAACAACATAAATAGGTCGTTATTAAAACACAATAACATTTTAATAAAATATGACCCAAGAATAGATTTGAACAGCCGGAAACAGAGTGCTAGGCAGGCTAGGCATGGGGAAAAAGTGGAAAATGCAGAGGCAATAATTATTACATTTACAGGGTTCTAATAAAAGTCATAGGTGTTCTGCTTATCTTACAGCAGAGAGATACTAAATACACAACGTCTGTTTGTAGAGGTTATACTATGTGGTGAAACAATACGTTCATAAAACCGTCGAAAGCTTGGTGGAACTAGGTGCTGGGCAGCTATAGCTATAATCTTGCTGTAGAGTAAAACAGTGCGTACATTAAAAAGCAGCGTAAGATGCCTGGCCGCATTGGTCTAATAATTAGCAGCAAGTTTAAGTGGAGGGGCGGAGAGCTGGAGAGAATGCCTCATGTGAAAGAAAGTGCAAAGTACTAGGGCAGCAGGTGTTACATCTGCAAGATTCTAATCACAAGCATAGATATTTAGCCTAACTTGCAACAAAGTAAAGTGCTAAGTGCAAAAAGTGCTGTTTTGCAGAGATGCATTCATTGGAGATAATTGGGTACTGAGTGCAGAACTATATACAGAGTCTTGCTATAGAATTAAACAATGCATGCATTACAAGAGTTTTTGGAAAGAGATATTGGTCAGCATGAAAGGTAATTAAATAGGCCAGTCTTCCTAGAGCAAGTCCTTAGAAAGTGCTATGGTGTGCCAATCTTTGACATTGCTAAAGTTCCCATTTAAGGCAGCAGCACAGACAGCGTCTTGTGAGGATTGGATCAGAGTACCATGATCCGTTCAGCTGTAATACAGTCTGCAAACTGGTTGTCCTGTCTTTTTATGCTTGTTTCAGCGGCAGATAGGTATTTTACCAGGCGAAAACTTAGTTGGACATCATCGTCAGAAAAACATGCTAACACTGCTTTTCTGCAGGTCTGAATGTGTTTCTTGTTAAAGAGGGGTCTTAGCAAGATCCGTCATTCCCATATTATAGCCTTACATATAGTTATCAGATGCACTATATCCTCCTCCCCCTCTCTGCCCAGTCGGCAGATTGCTGGCTTCGGGGGGCGTAGCCAGGGCGGTATATGATATGCAGATGGTAGTATGCCTAGGCAGAGTTTCAAGATCTTCTCTTTTATTGCTCTGGAAAAGCTGGTATGAAGATGGGCTTGCGGTGACACCTTGCTATAGGACTGCAAGGTGAACAAGCCATGAGCGAGCTCTGTCAGGGCAGCTTTGTCCTGTATGAGTGATTCTTTTTTAACCACGTTGTTTACTATTTCTTTGAAGATAACAAAGGTCCCTGATAGCTCCCAAAGTTCCTGCAGTCCCAGTTGGTTAAGTGAGTGGAGCACAGATTGGGATCTTGGCAATAGAGGTTGAAATGGGGAATGACTGTGTCAGCTTAATGTCTAATTCTTGCAATTTTTGCTCTACTGCCAGTCACACTGCTGCTTGTTGTGCTCGCTTGTACACCCCCTATTGGGCTGCCACTGACTGAACTCTGTCAGCCCATCCATCAAACTACAGACCACCATTTCCAGATGGACTTGCTGGAGCACTTCTAGCATCTTCTTCTGAAATTTGAAAACTCAGAACATCTAATATGTCCTCTCCTATGTCTCTGGTTTCTTCTGGGACATCGTTAGTCCTTTAGGCAAAGATGTAAGGAATCATGGCTTAGTGCTTATAACTTGGCAGGTGTGGGTACGCAATACTCCAAACCTGTTCACTGTGAGTCCATTTCAGAGAAGAAAAGGCAGGCAGTGTTCACAAACTGTGGGGCCTGCCTGGTGTGGCTTTGGTGTGGTGTGGCTTTGTGGAGATCGTACTAGGCCATGGCACCCTGATAGTGAACTACTTATCCCAGCAGTCCTTGAACACCCATATTGTTTGGAGACATTGATGTATGTCTTGGATCATTGAGTACAACTATGCTCATTATTTTGATTTCGTCCTTGCTAGGCAATTGTGCAAAAGTGTTGCTGGAGCCAGAACCTTGCTATTTAGATATAAGATGTGTCTCTCAACGAACAGTTACTTCCTTGAGGCTTTGTTAGAGGCAGATTGTAAATGCAGAGAGGTTTTTTGAAAACCAAGTCATGTTACAAAACAAGCTTTGAGCTATTTTGAACATTTAGCTTTGATCATTGCTAAAGATTTTAGAAACTGTTGCATGTAAAGTTGGGGTTAGATCTTGTGATACAACAGGAAAAATTATCATGTCTATATAATGACTACACATGATGAGTATTCAGAAAGATATATGTACACATGTAGATTTACTCACATGCAAACTTACTATTGCATCTAGTAGTAACTTTTATGATATTCTCCATTTCAGAATTTACATTTACTACTGGGTGGAGACATACATGTTTCCACCTCTCAAAACAGGGTGGAGCAGGCTGGAACAGGATTTATGAGTGTAAAGTTACTACTAGCAGCTTGTAGGTGGAGGTCTTGGCCACAGGGCGGCGCTCTCCCTAGTGTAAAGTATTGTAAAACAAAGTTTAATCAATATATATATATATATATATATATTTGTACTTTTAAAATATTTTAATGTGAAAAATGTAAATTAACTTATAATAGGTACTATTGAACCAGAACTAAACAGATAAAATGTTAGAGCACATTACTTTATCACATTAAATGTTTAATAATTAAATAAAGGAATATAATATAGAAATTTGAAATAATTACTATTATTTTAAACAAATAAAAAATCCCACCATTACTATTGATTTTATAGTTATTTGTTATGTCATAAATTGTACAAAAATGTATTTATTTTGTTCACTTCTTTGTGGGTGTATGTATTTGCATTCACTTTCCTAAACCCCCACTTAGCCCTCCTTAACCCCCTCCCATAGTACATATTCCATTGTTCCAACCCACTCCAACATATTTCTCCTACATTAACTACTAACCCATATGTCTCTTTATGCACAGATCTGTGCAACCAGGGCAGAGAGCTCTGCATAGAGAGGATAGGGGAAGCGAAGGTCTTCATACGTAGCTTTGTGAATAGCATTTTGTAGTGTGTGAGTAGTACTATTATAGTACTGCTAAACATACATCAAAGTGCAGTTTGTAAATAGGAACCATTATGGGTATATAATTAGGAAGAATCTATTAGAGATCCTAACAAGCTATATACTGCTAGCAACTACAGAATATTAAAACCTGTTAATACATTTTCCAGAGGCACAAGACTCAAGTAGAAACTAAGCGTATCTTCATCAGAGAATGCATAGTTATGAAGCTTGAGGTAGTTATCGTACCAGTAGAAGACAAATGTTGATGAAATCATATTGTTGTGTGTTTCAGGCATGGCCCATTGTAGTTTTATTTATGTTAGCCTAATTGTGCACGATGTAGGCCGCTTTTATTTTGCACACATTACTAAATATCACTCTTTGCTTTGTGCCACATTGTATTTTCATATAGAACCAGCTTGTTTTCATATTTTATTCTTTTACTGGGATTTAGCCGAACAGTCTAGGCAAGGTCAAACAACACCGCACCTTGTTATTCTCTCTGGTCAGACAGTAGCCCTAGGCATAACAAAAGAATGCAGCTGCTGTATTGAATACACATATCATGTCATATAACTAGGGACAGGGTTGTGAACAACAACAGACTCACAAAGCAAAGGTCCTGAGACAGGAGTACTACGCCAGCTGAGATGTAGAACATCCACCAGTGTATGCTAAGGTACGGGGTCTGCCACTAAATCCAGAGATCTATAATATATAACCACTTAGTTTCAGTAGTACGGGATGGGTTAGGCAGATATGTCAGATAACATGACAGGTCTTTTTATTGTATATGGTTTTTTAACCATGTTGATGACAGTATTGACATGTATCTGTTTTCTAATTGTGGTGCAATTGTTGCATCTTAGAGCACAATAGTTTAACTAAACATTGTAAACTTCCTTCGTATCTCTCTTTTATCTTATTGTGGACAAGTAGGAGTGAGAGAGTTAAAGGATGTGTCCTGTTACCACAATTCCTGAGCGGGTCGAGTGTATTGTGTTTTGGGGTGCCAAATCACTTGTCTCTCTGGAAAGGTTACGACGGCAAGTGAGGCACTGTAGCTAATCGGACTCGGGCTCTTAGATACAGAGTTGGTATGGTGACTCAGTCTCTACATACTGATGGTCTATGGTCCCAAGCATAGTTCTGTCCCTGAGCAGCATCCTTGAACAATATAAGGTACTCCACTCTTGTCATGCTTTAGGAATAGCAAGCTCCACATCAGACTGCAGAGAGTTGGGTAAACAGAGATATGGTTAAAGATATCCTTTTCATGGTAACAGATAGACTTTCATGTCTGGGTGTTAAGAGAGTTCATATTGTCTTTAGATACCCACTGCGTCCTGAGACTCCAGTGTGAAGAAGTGATGAGTTCAAGTTTTGGTGCTCACTGTCTTTGTTTTCTCTCCTATCCCATTCCCCTCACTCTTTTTCTACTAATGGCCTCATATTTACATTGTGTGTGGTCTATGTTGAAGGCAGTGAGAGACGGAAGAGTGCATCACTCCTTTTAGATCCAGAGTACAATGTTAGGGCTTTCTGACCAATCAGTATGGAGGAGATCAAATGGGGATTCATGCTTGATTCCTTCCTAGAAATCAGGACTCTTTCGGTAACAGCCTTTTGTGGCTAGTAGATGGTCTGAAGTGGTTGAATCATTGTACCTGGACACATTTCCGATAAGTCCTGGAAGAATTGTTGTATTTGGCTGGGGGAACTTCTTAAGGAGGGTTGCCTGTGTATTTTAATAATTTCGTCGTATTGCTGTTTTATTCTGCACACACGGAGCTGTGTTCAATGCTCCTTTAGGGATCACTTCGACAGTGCAGGTCACCGGCTCAGCTGCACGCTGACACATCCCCCTCACGTGACTTGCCTACTCTGCCTTATTAGCAGCCGATGACGCGTACGCGCAGCGGACGCGCGCAGCGGGCGCGCCGCGACGGCAAGCCCATCTGCGCCTGTCCGCGCCAGACCGGGCCCAGGGGCCAGGACCCCTGATAGTTTCAGGGTTACATATTCACGTGATTTACTACTGCAATTAAAACCTGCTGCATCAAGCAAATGCTTACACTCTATAAGTTGTGATACATCTCGGCTACGATGTCCACATTGTGAATATGGAGGGACTCACCGACAAGGCAGACAGGAAGCCATATTGGAAGAAACCAAATTCAAAATGTTCCTTCTTAATTGCCGTTCCCTTGTGAAACACTCCGTAGAAATACACATATTAATGGAAGAGGAAAAACCAGATATTCTATTTCTAACCGAAACTTGGTTAGATAAAAATTCGCAATATGCCATTGCTGAAACCCTTCCGCCCCACTATCCGATTCAGAGATTAGATCGAGAAGGTGGGCGTGGAGGAGGCATTGCCATCCTTTATAAAGAAGATTTTATAGGCCGCTTTTCAAACAGTCCCTTAGTGGAGTGTGAGAGCATTTTGTTCTCAATACAATTATCCTCCACCTCCACCTTTTCAGGTATACTTTTATACCGCCCGCCTGGCCAGTGTGGGCCCTTCTGCCAAGCTTTCACAGATAATGTAGTTAGGTTTGCCAGCACTGTATCTAACTTTACGGTGGTGGGAGATTTTAACATTCACTTTGACAGAATGGAACACCCTCAAACTTCAGAGTTTGTTGAGGGACTAGAAACCTTTCAGTTCTCTCAAAAAGTTGTGTGCCCTACACATAGTAAAAATCACCTTCTGGATCCCATTTTTTCTAATATCCAGTCTTTGACTGCCAGTCAACCCGCTCCTCTCCCGTGGACTGAACATTTTTTGATCCCTTTTATATGGGTCAGGCAGGAAGATAAAAGTGATATTACCAAATATAAAAAAGTCCATTCGATCTTGGACAACCCTCTCTTGGGACGAGTGGGAAAGCGATTTGGAAATCACCCGCCCCCCATTACACCTTAATCCCATAATGGCTAACGATATTTTCAATAACTGGCTGGAGGTCTCATTAGACAAAATTTTGCCCCAAAAAAAGATTCAGGTGAAACCTGATCCCAAGAAAAACCCGTGGTACTCCCCAGAACTCAGGAAACTCAAACAAGAGTGTAAAAGATGTGAAAGGAAATGGAGGAAAGGCTATTCACTGAATGATAGAACTCTATATAGGAACGCCATTGGAGTGTATAAAAGCGAGATTAAATCAGCACAAAGTTCCTTCTTTCAGAAAAAAATAACATCTGCAGCTAACTCTCCGAAAGAAATCTTTCGGATTGCAAAGTCTCTGTTGACACCTCCATCTCCCTGCTCCATCCGGGAGAATGTTCAATCCTGGTGTAACCAAATGGCAAGATTTTTTGCTGATAAAATTCAAACTATTTATAAATCCTTCCCCGTGCAGGAAGATGCTGGTTTGTTACATCAACCAGAGGGAGAGACAGAACAACCTCTCTTGGTAGAAATTCCATTGACAAATGAACTGGAGATAGAGGGAATTCTTACCCATCTTAAATCTGGCTGCCCGTCTGATCCTGCCCCTCCTACTGCTCTCTTCAAGATTAAAAAGTCAATCTTATCAGCACTGGCTGGATTAATCAACGCGTCGTTTCAAACAGGGATTGTTCCTCCTTTATGGAAAAAGGCAATGGTTAGGGCCTTGTTGAAGAAGCCCAACCTAGATATGGAAGATTGGTCAAACTATCGACCCATATCCTTACTCCCTGGTGTCTGTAAAATTGCTGAGAAATATGTTAACTCGATGTTGTCTAAATTTCTTGAAAATAATGCCTTATTGCATTTTTCGCAGACTGGCTTTAGGGCAAAACATGGCACCGAGACTGCGCTTCTGTCGGTAGTGGAGGAAGCTAGGAAGATCCTAGATTGTGGAGGCTGCGCTGCAATTATCTTATTAGACCTCAGCGCAGCCTTCGATACCGTGAACCACCCACTTTTAATTAAACGACTCCATGACATCGGGGTAAGGGGAACGGTAGTGAAATGGCTCAGTTCTTTTTTGGAGGACAGAGTCTTTTCCGTTTTTGTGGATGACTGCGTCTCTGATCCAGTACCGCTCTCATGCGGAGTGCCTCAGGGCTCTGCATTAAGCCCTACGTTGTTCAACGTCTACCTGAGCTCACTGGCAAGTATTGTTACCCCGTTTGGGGTGCATATTGTCACCTATGCAGATGACACTCAGCTAGTCGTTTCCTTGAACAATGATAGCAACTCAGGAGGGGCACTTACGGCTTGTCTGAAGAGAGTGGCCAACTGGATGAAGGCACCTTACCTCAAGCTCAATGGAGCTAAAACAGGGGTTATGCTTCTCGGAAACGCTACAACCTTATATGTTGAACCCTGGTGGCCAATCAGCCTTGGACCCCCTCCCATCCCTAAAAAACCCATAAAAAGCTTGGGTATCGTGCTTGACACCAAGCTTGATTTTAAGGAACAAGCACGAAAGGTTGCAGGCACCTGTTATGGCCTTCTGCGAATGATTAGGAGGATTCTGCCTTTGCTCCCATTTATGGCTAGTAGAATACTGGTGCAGGCACTTATTTTGTCTAGGCTGGACTATTCAAATGCCATCTACTTGGGGGCCCCGTTATCCACTACTAAAGTTCTACAGATCGTACAAAATTGTGCAGCCCGACTTCTGTTAAATATCCCTACATTTTTATCTGCTAGGCCGGCACTCTCCTCATTACACTGGCTTCCCATTCAGGAGAGGATTAAATTCAAAGTAATGTGTATCATACAAAAATCCTTGAATGGAAAAGGTTTTACCCTGATAGAAGATATGATACACCTTCATCTCCCACAAAGAACCCTGAGATCAGAGGGTAAACATTTGCTGACAGCTCCTAGAATAAAACGCACCAGATGTGGAGGCCGTAGGTTCTCCTATTGTGGTGCGAAGCTCTGGAACTCTGTTCCTATCCACATTCGATCACAAAACAATTATGCCATTTTTCGTAAACAGCTACAAACACTACTTGCCTACGGGTAACCAGGCGCTCTATAAATGCTTCTTCAATTCAATACCCCTTTCCATATGTACAGCCAGTTGGGTCTGCAGCGTAACTTAGATGACCATTGATATTCCCTCTAAAGCTTCCTGCTCTAATACCCTGGATTTTAGTCATACTTCTACCTTTTAGCTTCGGGGCTCATTTGCCATCTGCCCAGGCAACTTTATCTGCAATTAACGTGATGAAAAAGTATACTTGTTAAGTAATAAACAGCACAACATAATAGTCTTCACAAGACTGTCTAAACTGAAGGGCAAGCTTAGCACCCAGCTATCCTCTAACCAAGCATCCAACAGAGACCTACTATCATTTGGCATCTGGGTTTGTCAAGTAATGGTCCAGCTCTAGTCACCACATATAGCCAACTGCTGACAATTGCCAGCTGAAGCACCAAGTTCAGTCAAACAAAAGTTCTTTACACATTTTAGTTGAGTTTGAAAGTGTTTACTGACAAAAAATATTAGTCTTTGAATCACAGATCTCGTACATCAGGAATAGTGGTTGGCTTCTGTTAGAAATGGGGGTCTCTAGTTGGCAGAGGTAGGTATCTTTGTCCAAATAGGGACCTTTGCTTCTACACTGGGTAAGGGGGATACACTTCTAAAATAAACCCTGCTCACCCCCTTGGTAGCTTGGCATGAGCAGACAGTCTTATCTCAGAGGCAGTGTGTAAAGCATTTGTGAACGCATACAGTAATACAGTGAAAACACTACGAATGGACACCACACCAGTTTAGAAAAATAAGTGATCTTTATCTAAACCAAACAAGACCAAAATGACAAAAACCCACAATATAGTCAAACAAATAAGACTTTTAAATGGTAGGAATAGTTCAGTTCAAAGGCCAATTGCAGATGCAACACTTTTCAGACAAAGTACCTTGAATGCGTTGCGCACAAACAAAAGAGTCGCAGGGAAGGTGATGCGTCGGTTCCTTGCTCCGGGGGAGGTGATGCATCATTTCCTTACTGTTGCGCAAGGGAGGAGATGCATCTGTTCCTTAGCGGAGAGGAGGTGATGCGTCGGTTTCTTACTACATGGGGAAGTAATGCATCGGTTTCTCACTGCGTCCCTCAACAATGCGACAGACTTGGCACCTCGATGCGATGTGACGATCCATGATGATGTGTGGGTTCTTGCAGCTGCACAGGAGGCTTTGCGCCAGAATCGGTGCTCTGATACCGGACTTCAGAGATCAGTGCACTCTATGCGGCGATTTCTCTAGCCGCGGGCAGGCGCTTGGACGATTTCATTGGCGATGCGTTGGAAACAGGTGCGGATGAGTTGCGCTTCTCAAAGTTGCGTTACTTTTCCCAGCTTCCAGCAGCAAACATCCTCCAGAGGTCCAAAACAACAGCAGGCACCTCTTAGCAGGTCAGAACTCCCAGCAAGGAAGTTCAGGGTGGTGAAGTCTTTGTGTCCCTTAGATTTCAGAACAGGAGGCAAGCTCAGTTTCAAGCCCTTGGAGATCTTCCCCAAACAGGGGACACAGCAAACAGCAAAGTCCTTTCTCCTTTCCTTGGCAGCATGTAGCCACTGCAGACCAACCCCAGACAGCAAACAGCATGGGGTTGGTCTTCCTCCTCAGCTTCTCCGGCTCTTCTTCTTGACAAAGGCTCCTCTTGATGCCCAGAAGTGATCTAAAAGTCTGGGGTCTGGGCCCCGATATTTATACTACACAATTCTTTGTTCTCTTGTGGCAGAGAAGCCCTTTGCTCAGTCAAAACCAGTTCTGTCCTCTCTGGTTCAGCTTCCTGGCAGGAGATGGAGACAGCATTGTGGAAGGCAGACCATGCCCAATCAGGTGAAAGGAAATCTCCTCCCCCTACTCATCCAGACTCCCTGGAGCCACTGCACATCCCCAGCCCTTGTCACTCCAAAGCCATACAGTCAATACACATCCTAGCAGAGGTACATTGGATGGCTAAGCAAGAAAATACCTACTTTCTAAAAGTGGTATTTTCAAACTGAGAATGTAAAAGTCACCCTCACTAAAAGATGCATTTTAACAATCTGAGTTCAGGCATACTAAACTTTATTTTCCTACCTTTTTCCCAGGGGTAGTTATGCTTATAAGATGATATAATCAAACTCCCCATTCTATGCTAGGGGAACAGGTAGCCTTGCAATAGTGAAAAACAAAATTGGCAGTAGTTCACTATCAGGGCATGCCACACAGACCAGGGCATGTCTTACCTTTCACATACACTGCTCCCTGCCCACAGGGGTACCATGGGCCTACCTTAGGGGTGTCTAACATGTAAGAAAAGGGAAGAGTAAGGCTTGGCAAGTGGGTGCACTTGCCAAGTCGACATGGCAGTGCTAGACTGCACGCAGGCACTGCAATGGCATACCTAAGTTATATTTAAAGGCTGCTTATGTTGGTGGCACAACCAGTGCTGCAGGCCCACTAGCAGCATTTGATTTACAGACCCTGGGCACACACAGTGCACTTTATTAGGGATTGACTAGTAAATCAAATAAGCAAATTATGGAAACATCAATTCATAACAACAATTTATAAAGGGAGCACTTGCACTTTGGCACTGAACAGCAGTGGCAAAGTGCCCAAAGCATCTAGACAAGCAAAACAAAATCCAACACACATCAAAAACACAGGAGGCAACTGCAAAAAATACAGGGGAGACCCACGCCAATGATGCCAGGTCTAACAGCTTCCCAACTCAACGAGTAGCTCAGAACATACAGTACTACACACACATGATATGATGAAATTGCCATCAAGAGAACAGTTGCCTCACTGAGCTTTCATGAGTAACAAAAAAGTCAACAGTTCAGCCGAGGATCCTGCTTTTTAAAGTTTTGCATCTGTTGAGCCAGTGTGCAGTGCATCCAAGGCTCAGAGACAGGCACATCTGGCACTACCATATTAGCATACAAAGGTGAAAATAGCAGAGGCAGTTTACATTGACTCTAAACAAGCAAACACAATTATATTCTTCTACAATCACAAAGCAATAGAAAATGCCTTAAAAAGCTTTCCCGAGGTAGACACTAATCCAATCTCTATCTAGGTATCTCAACACACCGTGACATATGTCACAATACTTCACTTCAACAAGCAACCTGAAAAATAAGTGCCTTTTAATAACTGTGCATTTCCTCATCAACGATTTAATAAATTTGGATCGTATGTACTGATTTTGTTTTACAATCAATCAAAAACATAAGAGAATGTATCTGTATCTTCCTATGTCACATAAATAGTGCTGGGTGAATGTTCTTTTTTTTGTATACGGTATACAGACGTTAATCACAACACCAACCTGTGCATTTACCACAGCTGCATCAGTATTCAAAGGGCAGAAACATCGTTTTGTAAAAGGTGATGAGAAAATACTTTCCTCTCACACTTAGAGGTTTTCTTTCAGTTTTATATAGCGCAAACTCGACCCAAAGGTAACAGAGCACTTTACATGAGCACCAGTTGCATTACAGACAGACACATTCATTTATAGCTCTCACATAGGCAGCGCATGCGCTGTCTCTCAAGACATGCTGTTTCTTGTGTATAGGCATTCAGCTCACCCATCGCTTGTGATTGGTTCCTTAATGTGGTTGTGAAAAATCCTTGCTTTTCATTGGTTAAAAGATTACATTTGTCCCTCCTTTTGATCTTTTGGTCACACTCTGGAGACTCACCCTGTTACATGCATTAGTTCACAGTGAGAATTCTATGTTACTGTTGCGCACAACTTCTTCTTTTACCTCGGCTTCAATTGTTAATTACCTACTCCAAGCCTGCCCTCTTTTCACTCACCACAGCCTGCTTTTCATTCACCTGGTGCCCGGTGTCTATGTTGTGTTGCCTTTAGCCCCTTCCTCCCCATGCCGTTCAAGTTGTAAATTCCCTGCTCCACTCCCGTTGTCCATGCTTCCCTGGTTCCAGCCTGCCACGCATCCCGCTTTTCATTCACCCCGTCATGCTGTCTTTAGCCCCTCCCTCCCCATGCCGTTCACGTTGTAAATTCCCTGTTCCCCTCGTGTTGTCCATGTGTTTTTTTTGTGGCTTGCGCAATTGTAATGCATACATGCCAACATTTAAGGACAGGGACGTGGGAGATTTAAAATAAAAAATTGGGACAATGAAAATTCCCCATTGACTTCTATTGTAGAAAATGCACTTTCAGGCGGGAGACAGCTAAAATAAAACCATTGCTAGCTTGAAAAATCGGTAGTCTGAATGGGGTCTATTGGCATGTATGGTAATACCTGCTCGGGGTGCCTCTCCTCGCTCCAGCCCACCACACTTCCCCCCTAGCCTCGGCGCACGCGTATATAGTAACAGAGGGTGAGACCAGACTGATGGCACTTGAAATGTTTGTTAGAGTAGTCCGAGCAATCCTCTGTAACGGTAGACCAACGCTAAACAAACATTTGCAATACAATAGGTCTCACATTACTGAAAGTTTGAGCTATTGACGTTGCCAATAACTCAAACTTTCAGTAATACGAGACCTATTGCATTGGAAATGCTTGTTTTATTTTTAGGCACAGGGAGAATATGTGATTTGCTCAGAATCACAGGATGTTTGAGCCTCCCTGCCAGACTCAAACTTGGTTCTCCAGCTTTAAAGTCGTCCGCTCTGGCCGTTAAGCCACATCGTCACTGTAAAGTAATGACCAGCCCTGGTGACGCAAGCATTAAACTTAGTCCACCTTAAACAAAACTAAAGTAAAGTGCAATTCACTCATTTATGGACTATTACCCCGCCTTCACACAACTTGCAAAATATTCCAACACATGAAATACCATCTGTAGAGAAAGAGTGATGCCAACTTTGCAAGAAAGGAAATTAACAAACATTTTTCATCTTGCTTTCTCCGCCCCGATTATAATCGTGAACACCTGTAAGGTTGATTAGCGTAGGGTGTTCGGAAAGGTGGAGGAAAAACATTTTAGGAAAAAAAGGGACAAGAGAAAGGAGGAAGTGACGCCGCTGACAAAGCGACACGTATCTCTACAGAGAGGTGGCCCAGTGCACTACAAGAGAGACCTCCTGCGTTAAGCGGGGCCGGAAACCTCTTTAAATATTTATAAACCATGCCATGCAGTCCATTTATTTTTATAAGAGGAAGATATTTGTTTCTTTCCCAAAACAGGCGTTCTGTTATTCTAACTTTAATATGCCACTTATGTAGATGGCCAAATATTGCACATAATCATTCAGGACTTATGCAAATAAAAGGCGCCACGGCGAGGGTATGGTATTGCATCAGGTCTCCCTGGGCCTGATTCTGTGAAACTCAATTGGCCGCCGTCCTGATCCGGAAAATCATACTTCCATCTCTTCGAAAAAGTGAAAAATGGCATCCCGTGTTACAAGGTGGTAGATTTGGACGGCGGTAATGTGTATATTCTCACCCGTCGTGGTCCAACAGAGATTGTTTTGTTATAAAAAAAAGAAAATAGAAACTCGGGAATGGACATGTCCTTACAATGTGGAGTCAGAAGTATACTTTATGGTATGGCGAGCAAGTTTAGCAATTATCTGAGGCAGTACAAATCCTGGAATCTGTAAAATGTAATTTTTTGAAGCCTCAACAAATAAGGAGGAATTACCCTAATGGACATTGGAGCGTAATTAAATACAGTTATACACAAATTTGGGAACGAGTAATTATAAAAAAAAAATGAGCATAAAAGTTGTACACAAATATATTCCAGGATGTACCTAGTGGTGTTGAAATTGTGTTTCCTGCTTTTAAATGAAATTCTGACAGTTGGCAATAACAGACTAATTTTAGAGAGGGATTTTCAAAGATTTTCATTTATGACGTCTTGTACAGATTCCAATTATTATTCGACTCCAAGTTCAGGGATTTTTCAGTTTTTCCTCTCTGCCAGCATGTGCTAAAAATAGAGGAGCGCATTTACTATTAATGAACCCAACAAGGAGTAGCAAGGAACATGCTGTGCTGTGTTGTGTGAAAGAGAGAGGCCAGAAATAAAGCAAGGGTGCCTGTGCTCCTTAGAGGCTTTTCCTCTTTGCACACACATGGAAAGAGGAAGTAAAAAGAAGGATATAGCCTGACGGCTAGAGCAGCCGACCTCAAATCTGGGGATCCGGGTTCGAGTCTCGGCAACGAAGCTGAACATCCTGTAATTCTGGGCAAATCACATAATCTCTCCATGCCTAATAAAAAATAAAAAAAATGAACATGTCCTTGTGTAACGTAACTGGGGCTCATGTAAAGCTATCTGATACCTGATATCTTTGGATCTAGTTCGCGCTATATAATACTGAAAAAAAATAAAGATATTTCTCATAATTACCTATTACCTCATTATTAGACGGAGGTCCTCATCCTCGGACTTAGCCCCTCAGCCTGGGACGACTCTTGGTGGCCGACCACAATGGGAACAGCACCAACACCCACCAACCATGCACGCAACCTAGGATTCATCCTCGACTCCTCCCTCTCCATGTCTAAGCAGGTCAGCGCCATCTCCTCCTCCTGCTACAGCACCCTCCGCATGTTCCGCAGGATCTACAAGTGGATCCCGACCGAAACAAGAAGAACGGTGACACAGGCCTTCGTCAGCAGCAGACTGGACTACGGCAACGCACTCTACGCAGGAATCACAGCCAAACACCTACAACGACTACAACGCATCCAAAACGCCTCAGCCCGACTGATCGTCAATGTCCCCCGCTGCAGCCACATCACCCGCCACCTGAGAGACCTACACTGGCTCCCCGTCAACAAGAGGATCACCTTCAAGCTCCTCACCCCCGCACACAAAGCACTCCACAATGCCGGACCAGCCCACCTGAACAGCAGACTCAGCTTCTACACCCCCATCCGCCAGCTCCGCTCCTCCAGCCTCGCCTTCGCCGCTGTCCCCCGCATCCAACGAATGACCTCCGGCGGCAGATCCTTCTCCTACCTCGTTGCCAAGACCTGGAACACCCTCCCTACCCACCTACGGCAGATCCAAGACCTACTCGCCTTCAGAAGACTCCTCAAGACCTGGCTCTTCGAGCAGTAGCGGCACCCCCCCTCAGCACCTTGAGACCCTCACGGGTAAGTAGCGCGCTTTACAAGTACTCTGTTCAATTGATTGATTGATTGATTGATTGATTGATAGATTGATTGATTACCTCTCTGTCGGGAATGTAGAGCCAAAATATAACAAAAAACAAGGTTGGAAGCATGGAAACGCCATTGTTCCAGCCATGATATAACCGATGCAAGGCAGCGCTATGTGTTGCATTAATTTATTTACTAAACCAAGGAAAAGCCACACAAAGTGACTTTGTGTGGCTTAGTGAATGCAAAAATGATTTTGTGATGGGGCAGCATGACAAAAGTGACGCAATCCAATGCAAAATCATAGCAGATCTGGGCCACAATGCTTACACCTACGAAAATGTGGATTGAAATTGACGATCATTTTTTTAACTAATTAAAAGTGTTGCAAAATCATGATTTTAATGTGAATACCGACATTCAGAAAACTTTGCTAGCCCTGGGTACAAATCTTGGTATTGGCAAAAATTACACAAAGTTCACATGGTAAAATCATCACAACTTTCCACACATCCAGGGAATGGCATGTGTGTGGTGACAGAATGCATGGATTGCACTGGTAAAGTTGGAATATTTCTGGATTAAATATTTTGAGTGGGTGCACTTTTGCACCAATAGTGTCAGATTTTGACAAGTACAAAATGAGAATTTGCACTTATTGACCAAAGCAAAAATCTCATTTTGCACTGGTCAGTTGGTGAAAACGTCATTCCAAATCTCTGTGAAACTGTTGCAGCAAAACTGTACCAGCCACCTTGCAAACTTTGTAACCCAACCCAAAGTGTTCCACTTAATCAATATACACATTTTTTTTTTCAATTCGGGAAAAGCTCAAAATCTATTTTTTCGATTGGATACCGTTTCTATGCTTGCATTAACCACTTTAACAGCCCTGAAGTCAGTAGCGGCTGGCAGGGAACGGGTGTGGAGTGTCGGTGGGTTGGTGGGGGGAGGTGACAATAAAAAAAAAACACTTACCTCCTCACACTCGCCTTGACCGTTCCTCCATCGTCGTGTCTCGGAAGCAGGCTCCCCTAAGCCAAACACAATGCTGCAATGCAGCATTGTGATTGGTCTCAGCGCCGTGGTGTAGTGCTCAGACAGGCAGTGGGAGTTTGGGCATGTTCCTCACCAGGGTGTGTATTACAGCCTGGTGAAGAACCTGCAAAGTGTGCATAACTGTGTGGCCAGCCCAAGACGCCAGCCAAACCGTCATGCATACTTGGGGTGTGCAAACCTCTCCTCCTCCCCCTGTGCCACCAGCCCTGCCACGCCCAACGCCAGCCTGAACCAATACAAAATATAATGATAATAACTATGTTATTATCATTTTATATTTTCTGCTCTGACAGCAGCGGGCGACGCTCCTCCACCTTATCGGAGGACCCGCCCCTGCCTGAAGTGCCAATCCTATTTTACCATCTCCTGCTAGAAGAGATTATTGCTAACTGTATGTGTGTTACAAATGCCCAATAAATATTTATACAGCATTTCATAACTTCTGAGCCTTAAATTGTTGAAAAATAGTTGTGGTATTTGTCTACTATTAGGCAACGCCTCATTAAAAGCAAATTGTATAATCATCAAAGCTAAAGAAGTAAGCTCGACTGCCGACATACAGAGAAGACCTGTGGGCTGCTACTTAAAAGAAGACACTCCTAAATCCCTACATCACTATTTGAGCAGTAGAAATGTTCTCTACCCCAGTGAGTCCCTTAATAGCAGAAATGGTGACTCACCTGTGTGCCTAGTGTATAGCAAGTATAGGATACCTTTCATTGTTTTAAAAGGTTTGTAGAAATTAGTTTTCAGTCTGGTCAAGTTTCAATGAAATGTTAGCCTAACGGATAGTTTTCATTTGGTATTAGTATCAAATGCTAATTAGAGTTCAGATAGAGATACCCAGTCATGACTTTACTGTACACGCAAAATTAATATCTTAATGAAATCAATATTTATTGTTATCATTCTTTGTAGAGCTCATGCAAATGCAAGTATCCCCATTTCAAATTTAGGCCAGAGCAGTGGAACGAGGAAATGGTGATACATTTGTCAACTATTCTCTTCAAATGTGCCACAAACTAGTGACAATTGTCTATTTGCAATGCACAAGTACTATTTGAACTTATCAGATAGAGGATGCACATTGACGTGACCATTGGGAGCTACACATTGATTTATGATAACACATTACATTTAATCTGTGAAGTAAAGATTTTTTTGTTTGTTTTCCCAACAAATTATATTTAAATCCAATACATATTCCATCGAACTTCCACTATCGAAGAAACCTCCAGACTGTTGTGGGTGATTTAAAATAATTTTTATACTGTCTCAGGTCTTCCCTTCCATTTGAGAGCTGAATTTGCTTTTTTACATAACTTTTAGTTATTTCCCTTAACTCACTGCCTGTCAAATTTCCTAGATCCCTCTTTTACAGACAGCCATCCATTCCCACCCAATGTCAGGGATGCTCATGAATATGTTTGCACCCATTAAGATTTGACTGTAACAGATGAAAGGTTATATATATATATATATATATATGTATATATATATATATATATATATTCACTGAAAAAAACAAAGGTTTCAGGGGCATTATAGTTAGGAATTGGCATTTAAAAAACCTTAGAAATTCACTGAAAAAACCATAGGTTTCAGGGGCGTTATAGTAAGCTGGACATTTCCCTCGTACAAAACTCTAGAAATTCCCCCGTTATAGTTAGTTCAGCTAACTATAACTCACGCCCTCGCAATGCACTGCTGATGACGTCACATATTACATCACTCATGACATGGTCAGTGACATCACTGATGACATCACTGATGACATTTGAAATGACATCACAGCATATTGAGACTTAGTTAAACTTACCTTCACAGTAATAGGAATAAAAAATGGTATAAATTTTTTTCAGATTTTCATGGCAATCTAAATTGATATAAATTGTTTATTTTAAAATTTGGATCTGTGAAAGAAAAGGAAAAAAAAATTATAACATGTAATAATACATTTTTTACAACACAGCATAATTTCCACAAAGTAAATTGTTTGCCTTTTTTGCTGTTCTCAGAATATATTGAATTTCACTAGAAATAGTGATCTCAATCGTACTCATCACTTAACAGCGGGCAAAAAAAAAACAATCAGAAAGATTGTTAAAAAAAACAACAACATGCTACTGTCAGTAAAATACCAGAAAATACAAATCACACATATATGAAATGCTTACGGCTTACAAAATTTTATAACTTTAACTTATAAAAACTGTAAATATTGCCGCTTTAAAATATTCACTGAATCAATGACCACCAAAAAAGTCCATAATTCAAAAATATACCTTTCTTTGAGGCCAAATTATATTTTTGCACTCCTTCTTTATGTAAATTGTCCAATGGTAGTCCTATTAAATTATAATAATAAATTCCTCAGAGAATGAATTATCTTCCTAAAACTTTGACTTTAAAAATATTAGGTAGGAATTTTGTAATTCCCTAGGCAAACGTTGTTTAAAAACCAACTGAGAATCATTACAAAGTGTCCAGCCTTTGTCACATTTAGGCAGTGTAATGTCCAGATGTGGTGGAAGGACCATCATGGAAAATTATAGCAATTGCTACAAAAGTCCATCCTGATATTGATAGTTGTGCTGCTACAAATTGCTTTAATAAAGTATCCAATTTTCTTCCGTCAGCTGTACAACGTTGCATCATCAAAATTATATATTTTCCATATTTTGTTAAGAATAATGTGGATAACATTTCTGATTTACATTGGCTACACTCCATGTTTTGATTTTCACCTTTAACTAATTTATTGAAAGACACTGATTTACAGTCTGGTAATGTTAAATACAGAAATCTCTCAGTGTCTACATTGGTGCTAAATGTATACATGCAATTTTCACAATCATGTTCCCATTTGTAAGAAAGGCCAAAAATATTTTCTATTTCTACATCTTCATTTTCAAAAATGGTAAGCATATACATTAAAAATGCCTGAGCATCTTGTTGGATATTTTGTGAAAATTGTGTAGAACCAGAACACACATCCAGAACACTACGAACATCTGAAACAGATTGTATTTTACTTGTATCTGTTGTCAATTTTTCATAAACAGAATGCAACAGAGAACAAAATCTTTTTTGCCGATTCTGCATAATTTGTTCTCGCAAACCTTCCAGATAAAAAACAACATTGACCACTACATTAGCATAGCAGTTGACACCTGAACTATTTTCAAACTAATAACCAACAATCTCTTCAACAGTGTCCAATTTCTTCTTACCTGAAATCACAACATTACCTTGTTCTTTTCCCTTCTTGACATCTTCAGTACAGATATTTTCAAACCTTCTTTTTCGACCAACCACATGCTTTTCAAATACAGGATATTGACCTAAATTGGAAGCATACACCCTTCTTAACCTATTATACTCTTTTACACAGTTTGCATCTGCAGTAACCTTCGTCTCATCAAAATCAATCAAAAACAAACTAGATAATGTTCTGACTCGTGACAAAGCAACATATGCCATACCCTCTTTAAATACGGTAGATCCAATGTTCACCAATGCACTGTCTACACTTAATCCTTGAGATTTATGAATAGTCACTGCGTGTGCCATAGAAAATGGAAATTGTTACCTACGGACATATACATCTTTAACAAGCAAAAAACGAACTGAACAACGACCAATTTCTTTAACTTCATCAATCTGATCAAATTTAATTTTAAAAAATTCAATTCCTTCTTTTTTCTGATAATTCACAAAATCCACCACTTTACCCATTGCACCATTAACTAAACCTTTCTCTACATCCAAATAACGCCTTAAAATTACCCGACAGTTTACACACGCATATAGTGTCTTTTCTAAACCAGCAGTTTTAGATATTTTTTTTCTAAACAATCCAGTTTTGATCTCAACTTTCCCGTCAAAATAATAGTGATTCCTTCATGCTGTATTTTATCGATGGCTTCCATTTTTACAATTTCTTCATTTTCCAGTTTCAATAGTTCTTCGTTGAATATGGAACACTCGCGCAGTGTTGGCATTAAACAAATCATGATTTATTTTTAGCAATTTCCACGTACACTTTTGCAGGAACTGCTCTTTCATTTGGAAAGACATTGCAAAGTAATCGACTCTCCAAAGCTTGTATGCCTTGTTTTGAAAGAATTCCAATTCTTATATCTTGAAGAATACTTCCATATTCAGCATCATTTGCCTGTCGCATATTTGTTGTCAGTTCTTTGTATTCAAAATGAGTCCAAATGTTCACATTACCAACACTGCCAAGAGACTTTCTGGTATCTTGATGGGCTACTGTTTTAAATACTGGTTGTCCTTTTACCGGAGTCAGTTGCAGTAGATCTCCAAAAACTATGATGTGTTTTCCTCCAAATAACACGTCATACTCTGTTTTAAGAATTCTTAAATGCACAAAGGCAAGCATCAAGTTTGAGACCATGCTCACCTCATCAATAATGAGAAGTTTCATTTTCTTCAGGACTCTTGAAACTTCACAACAAGCTTCTCCAGATAGCTTGTGGTATTCCAATTTGTTCTCATGCTCTACTGGCAGCATTAGTAAACGATGTAAAGTAATTCCTTTAATGCTATGTGCTGCCAACCCAGTTGGAGCAGTGACAACACAAGACAAATGCGAATCAGTTGTTTTCTGCAGATAACTTGTAATTACTTTTCCCTGTTCCAGCTTGACCACTCACATACATTCAGATAGGTTGAAATGATGTATATGAGCACCCTCTCTTTTCATGAAGTAATCCATGGTCAATCTGCTCTTTCACTTGCTGATATATTTGTTTCTGTTCAACATTTCGTTGTTCTTCCAAGTTTCCTAACTGTATTGCATCTTCTTGAGCTTGATACATTGCTGTTTCCACCACATTCATTGCAATCGCTGCTTCATTTTCAACAATTGGTTGTCCTAGTGGATCTTGACTCAGTGCAGCAGAACTTTGACTGTCTTAAGAACTGTCTCAAGCAATCTCAGCTGCAATTGTAGCTTCTTGATCAATTTCATCATTCAGCATTTTTACATAAATTGCGAAAGCACTGCATTGTATGCTATCTTTAGAAGCATTAAATGAATCTTCATAGCTGGGAAAATCTCCAAGTAATTCCAGTTCGGGACGCCATGGTTTGAACATTTGCAAAAGGGCTAAATAGTAAAATTCCCTTATGTCAGCAGTGTCGCAACTCAGTTTCCTGTGATTAATTAAATTTCATTTCCTTTGTTTCACCAGACATCCTTCGGAACCAATCACTGCATATTTTCCATCGTTGATGTTCTCTGTAGTATTCCGTTTAAAAGTGTAGTTTTGCACCACTTCATAGAGACACATGTTCTCAAGATGATGACTTCTATGTGGGTAGTATGTTTCCAACATATTCGTTTTCAAAATATCTGTACTTTCTGGTTCATTTTCTGCTAAATATTCAATTTCTTGAACAGATTTCAGTACCCGATTTCGCATTCCTGCAAGACCTAGACTCACCCAAATGATTCTTCTACTTTTGGAATATAGACTTGCAGATGATAACCGATCTGAACATTCATATGCTCCAATTTCACGATGCGATAACATCTTCAAACTGAAACTGTATAATTTCTTACTTAGAGTCTACTCGTGAGAAATCTCTTCCCACATTTCTTTCAATTCAGTCTTTTCTGATTTAGTAATGTAAGACGTTACATATCGAGCAACAGCAATGGAATTGTCCGCAACATACTGAATATCCATGTTAGCGTTCCACATGGATAAAATAACTGGATTGTAGTCATTTATGTATTTCGATTCTTTGCTTTTTCTTAAGTTGTAGGTGTTTTTCGGAGACTTTCTTGTGATGGTATGTCGCATAGCTGACATAAAACTGTTTACTCTTCCTTTGGATAATACAGGTCGTGGAGATCCAAAACGACATTTGGTATAGAATTTATCCTTTGACTTGTACTTTCGTCTACAGTATTTTCCACACCTGTGGCTTTGAAATCGTAAGACTTGTTGTTTTAAGTTTGTATCTTCTCTGCTATTGGGAAGAGCACATGTAGCATAATCTTCAATGAAAGACAAAACAGTTTCATCTGAATCTGTTCCAAATTTGGGGGCGTCCTTGATCCATAACAACATATGTATGTGAGGAGCACCTCTTGCTTGATACTCCTTTCTCTAAAAGAAATCCGCAACTTCTTCAAGAGGAGGATTCTTTTTATTGCAGATGAAAGACATCACAGCTTCAAATCTATCATTGAAATATCTGCATACATTGACAGGATCCAGAGAGCACAATTCTCCAGGTGTCTTTTATTCAATATTTATTATATTGGAATTTGCCTCTCGAAGAAATTCAAGTAAATCATCCCAAGCATACTCAGCACAGCTTAGTGTAACAAACCATGTAGGAGTTCCCAAGTTCCGTAGCATACATTTCAGTTCTCCATGTCGACGGTACCAATATTCATTAGTCCCACGCTGACATGCCATCAGATTAATCAACTGAGATTCTAAATGATCATCTCTCTGATGCACTTTATCCATAAAATCCTTTGCAGTTACATTTTGAAGATGCATTCCAGTTTTTAAAATGTGATTTACTGCATATGAAAGTCCAGACAAGTCACTTTCAAACAGAAGATGAAACATATAAGGGATACAATGTCGAAATCTTGGATCTTCTGCATATAATCTTGTTGTCCGATATTCAGATGCAGGAATCTGCACAGGACGTTCATCATATCGTCCACCTTTTCCTGTTGGAAACAACTGCGGGAAACAACGAGCTTTCAAGCTCTCATCCCATACACTCATGGGACTTCCTGTTGCTTTTTTCATTTGAAACAACTCAATTGTATTCCCCATCACCTCTTTGGAATGAAGTGGATGTACACTGTAATGTTCATAGATTTCTTCACATCTGGACATGTCCACTTTTTCTATTTGTCCACTTAATGTTTCAGTATCTTCTGCTAAATCTATTTCTTCTTCTCCTACAAACACATTTCTATTGTATTCATTATTTTTTAACAGATACAATGATGCCTTTTGCACTTTTCTAACATCCACTTACTCTTGCCAAATTTTCTTATTCTTAGTAGGAACACCATTAACTAGAAGGACTAGTGACTCATTTTCTGCATGGTCTACACCAATAGTTTCGATATTTTTCTTTAAATCTAACGGTAAATACACAACTCTTCCTTTCAATCCTCTTTGCAACTCTGATGGAGGTAATTTACCTGTTTTGGGCTCCATATGAACAATAGCCTGAAACGGGTGAACACATTGTATGAGTATAGACTCATACGTATTTAAATCTTTCAGCTCTGGTGGAATAGCAACCAACTCTAGATTATTATGAACAGTTCTAGCAGGCATTTTATTCTCATCTAATTTGTTATAACAATATTTGCAAATACGCTGCTCAGATCCCAAATCAAAACAGTCCTCTACCAACAAATAAGTTGCAAATTCCATCCACTTATCATTATCTTCTATTTCACTTTTTAAATACAGATTGACACCCCTAGTCTGATTTTTATAGTGACTTCGCCGACAACAAATACAAGAAACATTTGGTCTTTCGCCTGAAATTACCTTAAACTTTGTGATTTCATCCTCAAATTTTTCTGTAATTACGGGTTGTACCTTGTCTTCAACATTTTGTTCTACTAATGTGTCAGTTTCTTCACTCTCTTGCTGAGGACCAAAGTAACAAAACTCAATATCATCACAGACCTGCTTCACATCTGATACTGACCCACGCAAAAGAGCACTGTTCAACTCACTTAACTTTAGTGTTGGACTTTTTGCATAATACAACCTTCTCACTAACTTCCGAATTTGAGTATGATGTACTGCCAGCATTCTGAAATGGTGAAAAACACTTTGACAAACTTTCCTAGAAAGACAAGCCAGAGAATGACCTTGCAAACCAGTATGTTTTCTCACTCTGCAAGGGTCTAGTCCTTGCAACAGCTTAATCTTTTGTTTTACACTTTTTTTAGTATAGGCTCCTAAAAAACTACATCATTTTTCAATAGATTCCTGTCGTACACTGCAAATACTACTGCAATCCCAAGTGTACACAGGGTTTTTAGCACGCCTCCCTAAAACTTCATCAGCTATCCGTTCTTCTGTATTTTTTTTTTTTTTTTTTTTTTAAATTGATTTATTATGCGCACAGCTACTCCAGCCAAGGAGCGTCCCGGCGCAAAGACAAGGAGGAACAACACAACAGAAACGGGGACGCCTAAGATAGACAACTAAAACAGAAAGGTCTTGATGGCTCTCCGGAAAGAAAGCAGATCGTCTAACTGACGGATTTCAACTGGGAGGGTGTTCCAAATTAGTGCAGCTTTCACGCTGAAGGAACGACCCCCCATCCGACAGAGTCTAAATCTAGGGACCACAGCAAGGGCCTGGCCCTGAGATCGGAGGCTACGAGTGGGGACATAGAAAGAAATAAGATTCAACAGGATTTCAGGGCCTATACCTCTTAATATCTTAAAAGTCAAGCAAAGGACCTTGAAAAGAATACGCTCCCTTACAGGGAGCCAATGCAAAGAGCGAAGGACATTCGCCACCGGGCAAAATCTGGGTAGGCCAACAATGGCTCTGGCCGCAGCATTTTGAACCCGCTGTAGGCGCGTTAACTCAGCCTGATTAGCCCCAGCCAGAAGAGAGCTAGCGTAGTCCAGGCGAGAGATGATAGTAGCCTGGACTACAAGCTGTCTGGTAGGGGCATCAAAGTATTTAAGGACTGGTCTAAGACCTCTTAATAGACCAAAACAACAGGCTGCCGTTTTTTTAGTATGTCCTATAAAGGTAAGGCCAGCGTCCAACCAGACCCCAAGATTTTTCACCTCCGACACTGGGGTCGGAGTGGGGCCCAGCTCAGAAGGCCACCACTGGTCGCCCCAGAGCTCCACTCCCTTCCCAACAACCATCACCTCTGTTTTTGTGGCATTAAGCTGGAGACAGTTTTCTGTCAGCCAGCAAGCCACCGCCTTCAGTCCGGACTGAAACCTGGGGGCGTCTTGGTGGACATCTCCGCTAAGGGTAACCGCCAGCTGAGTGTCATCGGCATATGAGACCAAAGTAAGGCCCCACTGCCTCGCGACAACAGCCAGCGGTCTCACGTAAAGATTGAACAACGTGGGACTTAGCGAAGACCCTTGCGGAACCCCCATGGCCAGAGGCTGGAAACTGGACGAAAATGGAGGAATGGCCACACAGAAGGAACGATTGTCCAGGAAGGAGCGGAACCACTGCAGCGCCAGACCACTGACACCGATCTCCTCAAGCCGATGCAGGAGGATGCCATGAGATACAGTGTCGAAGGCGGCGCTGAGATCCAACAATATCAGCGCCGCCGTCTGACCCGCATCCAACCTAGCACGCAGATATTCCACCATTGCGAGGAGAGCGGTCTCCGTGCTGTGACCAGCGCGGAAACCGTTCTGTGTGGGATCAAGGGCGTTGGTCCGGGCTAGATGTTCCGACAGGGCCAGATTGACATGGGCCTCTGTCAACTTTGCCGGCCAAGGTAGCAGCGAGATGGGGCGAAAACTTTCAGGCTTAGACGGGTCTAAGGAGGGTTTTTTGATGATCGGAGACACTACCGCCTGCATCCATTTGGTTGGAACTCCCCCGACTCTAGAGAGAGGTTGACAAGGGAGCGCACCACAGGGCGCCCCAGAAAGGTCTGGTCTCGAAAGAGAGCAGGCTTTACCGGATCAGATGGAGATCCAGATTTAACTTGCAAAGCAAGTTTGTCAAACCCGTCCGAGGTGAGAGGGGGAAATGAGGGCAGGGCGATCTGACGTAGTGCCTCATTGGAACTTCCCAGCGGAACCCCAATGCTAGGGAAAGTCCGATAGATGGCTTGGACCTTTCCCAAAAAATAGGAAGCCAGGGATTCACAATGGGAAACAGAGCTCTCGGCTAAAGAGATAGTCCGTTTGACCATAAGATCTTTAACCGCTTTGAAGATGGCCTTCGACGGGTTGGTGCTGTTCCGGAATTCTTCAGCATAGAAGGCCGCACGAGCACGACATATGGCCCGGTGATAGAGCTTAACCGAAGCAGCATATGCGGCTTTTAAATCAGCCCCATATGTCTTCCGCCAGGCCCTCTCCGCCCGTCTACAGGCTCCCTTCAAGGCGCGTAAGGCCCCGTCATACCAGGGACTAGACTCGCGAGGGTTGATCTTAGTCGATACAATGGGTATCAAAGCATCCAGAGCCCTAGTAAGCCAGGAGCAAAAGAGATCGTACCCTTCGTCCACATTGTTCAATGGGCCCCAGGGCTCCACCAACAAAAGATGGTGAAAGTCTTCCAACCTGAGTTTGTTCCAAGATCTCCTGAGTACCCGTCTAGCTGAAGAAATGGGAAGAGTCACTGATACGGGACACTGGATAGACACCAGGAAATGGTCAGACCATTCTACTGGGGTAACTGCAGTGACTTTGGCCTCAGTCAAGTTGGTAAAGAAAGGGTCCAAAGTATGTCCCCCGATGTGCGTAGGCTGTGAAACCAGCTGGAACAATTGAAAAGCCTCTAGGTCCAAAGCGATGGCACGAGCTGTCAAACTGGACAGTGTGTCGAAATGCACATTTAAATCGCCCAGTATAGAAAAGTTGGCGCAGTCAGTGGTCAAAGTGCCGACAGTATCCGAGAAAGCATTTCTAAACAACACATCACTGCCTGGCGGACGATATACCACCATCCCAGACAGTGTAAACTCAGGATTGACAGAGACTTTGAAAGAGGCGCTTTCACAGCCAGCGATCTTAAGGCTGTTCCACACACAGGGAAAACAAGACCTAACTATCAGCGCTATTCCCCCCCCTCTAGATGCTCTATTCAAGGTGTACATCGAATAGCCAGAGGGGCATGCTAGATTGAGAATGGCAGTGTCAGCTTCCTGAAGCCATGTTTCAGTTATAGCCAGGATGTCCGGGGCTTCATCCTCAATGAGATCATACAGATTTTGCTGATGTTTCAAAATCGACCTCACATTCAGGTTCATTATCCGCAAAGAGGGAGAAGAGACCCTGCTATGATGGAAAACAGAGGGAGATTTCCGAGGTAGAGGCATTGGGGGGTCAAGTATCAGGCCATTGCATGGACAACGGTACGGACCACAGAGAGGATGGACAGGCGGGCGTGCACAGCAGCGACTCACCTGGTTGATGGACATCAAGCTCTCCCTAGAATATGTCAGCATGGCAACAGACACATTGTTAAACTCTCACGAACCCGAGCCAGAGCCCGCCACGTCCCGCACGGCCTTAGCGCGGACGGGCGCAGACGGGCAGGACTCTGGCACGACTCCGGCCACGCGAGGACACGCCCGCTGCGCGATCCCGCTGCGCTAGGGGAGGAGCATTAAATACGCGTTCCCCCGCTGGCGCATGCGCAATGAGCGCTGTCAGCCCAATCCTCACCACACCAACCCAAGATGTCCGCCTCCCCAGAACCAGCCCGCCAAGCGGCGGTGAGGGGCACGATTACAGTGCGAGTGAGGGGAGCAGTGAAGCGCGAGTCCAATACCTAAAAGAATTTCTTTCAACCATTTTCTCTTTCTCAATTGGACAACCGTCGCTAACCTCATAACCTCTACCACTGGTGTCAACTGCATACAATAATTTTTCGCTCAGTGAATAACTCTCTTCGTTAAAAAAGGCTCTGAATTGGAACTGTGTTTCCATTCTCCCAAAAAAACATCACAAACATTTTTTTCATTAATAAATCTTTTCCTCCTACTTTTGGCCTTCATTACATGGATTGGTTTATCTAGTGATCGAATTCTGTTTAATACTAAAATGAATAGTTTCCTTTTTACTTCAAAAGCCTTTTCCACAATGTTTTCAATATGCTTCTTCTTTTTATAAAATAAAGTTCTATTTTTATATTTCTTCACATCTTGCAGCAAATTATGCACTACTCTCTTGTAAAATATTTTTTTGCGTAATTCCTTATACTGATTTTGCCTTCTTTTACCATACTTTATCTCCTTTGACTGACCATTTGCTTTTTTGCTTTTCCTCTTATTTTGAATTTTTTTCTTACTTGAAAAATTCTCAGTAGTTCCAGCATTATGTACATTCTGTTTGGTCCTACAAACATTTTTAATAAATTGCTTTCTAATCTTACCAGAAGATTTTTTCCTTTTAGCCACATTATCTTGTACATTCAATACTTGTGGTTGATGTTTCTTCAAGTAATCCTCCTGTCTCTGTTCTTTTCTTTTTCTTTTTTTTCTGGCATGATTTCTCTATTTTAACGTTGAAAAACAGTATCTGTAAAAAAGAATCACAAATAAATGTATATTAATAACTTTCAAATGTATACTATTCTATTACTGTAGAAACACATTTTATATAAAAACTGACTAAGAAACTATAGCCCTGAAGCACAAGTGTGACAATGGTTAAAACACTACATGCATAGTGCATACTACTTTGAAGCAGTTCATCCCCTAAAGCCTACCTCACTAAAAGACTACATGCTAACTGACTGAATGATTACAGTACTATAAGGAGACACACTGGGTGAGTGACAGGGTGTTTGCTAGAAGTGTATGAATACTGACTGGGGAATTGAAGGTGTGAAACGCAAGTGTGTAGGTGGTTAGAGGACTGCATGCATAGTGGATAGGCGTTTGAAGCAGTCTATGTTCTAAGGCCTGTGTCGCTGCATGACAACTTGGATACTGACTGAACGATTAGAGTACAGCAAGGAGAGTGCCTGAGTAAATTTATAAGTGGTTGGCTTTTGGCACAGTGAATGGATTAGTACTTGGTACTGAATGGGTCACTAGAGGAGTGCAAAGAGAGTGACAGGATGTTTGCTGGACTGTATGGATACTGACTAGGGAATTGAAGGTGTGAAAGACAAGTGTGTAAGTGGTTAGAGGACTGCATGCATAGTGGATAGGGGTTTGAAGCAGTCCATGTGCTAAGGCCTGGGTTGCTGAATGAGTACTTGGGTAGTGACTGAATGATTACAGTACCGCAAGGAGAGTGCACGGGTGAATTTATAAGTGTTTGGGTTTTGGCGCAGTGAATGGATTAGTACATGGTACTGAATGGGTCACTAGAGAAGTGCAAGTGAAGTGACAGGGTGTTTGCTGGAGTGTATATATACTGACTGGGGAATTGAAGGTGTGAAAGACAATTGTGTTGGTAGTTAGAGGCCTCCATGCATAGTGGAAACACGTTTGAATCAACCTATGTGCAATAGCCTGTCTCACTCCATTAGTACTTGGGTACTGACTGAATGATTATTCAAGTGTTTCAGTTTTGGCGCACTGCATGCATTACTGCATGGTGCTGAATGGGTCACTGGAACAGTGCAAGGGGAGTGACAGAATGTTTGCTGGAAGTACATGGATACTGACTGGGGAATTGAAGCTGTTAAAGACAAGTGTATAGTATGTTAGAAGACTGCATGCATACTGCACAGACATTTGAAGCAGTCTATGTGATAATGCATCTTTCACAACATGAGTACTTGAAACTAACTAAATCATCAGACTACTGCTACGACAGTGCCTGAGTAATACATTTTCAGTTCTGGCGCCGTGAAGAGAATAGTACATGGTACTAAATCAGTCACTGGATGAGTGCAAGATGACTGAAAAGATGTTTATTGAAATATATAGATACTGACTAGTTATTTAAAGAAGTGAAAGACAAGTGTGTAGGTGACTAGAAGCCTGTATGCATACTGTATAGGGTTTAAAGCAGTCCATGTTGAAAGGCCTGGCTCACACCATGAGTACTTAGACACTGACTGAATGATTAAAGTACTGCAAAGAGAGTGCCTGGGAGAATTTATAAGTGTTTGGGTTTTTGCGCAGTGAATGGATTAGTACATGGTTCTGAACGGGTCACTAGAGGAGTACATGGGGAGTGACAGGGTGTTTGCTTGAAGTGTATGGATACTGACTGTGGAATTAAAGGTATGAAAGAGAACTATGTAGATGGTTAGAGAACTGCATACATAGTAGATGAGCATTTGAATCAATGCATGTGCAAATGCCTGCCTCACTCCATTACTACTTGAATATTAACTGAATGTTTACAGTATTGCAATGACAGCTCCTCGGTGAATACATAAGGAATTACTACCTTTTAATTCTACCTAAACTTTAGTACAGGAAATATTTTAAGCAGTTATGCATATTCAAAGAAATGAACTACTCAAATGCTTCTCTCACAGTGGTTACATAAATGCACACAGACTCACAGTGTGATTCTAGACAACAACCACTATCCCTAGGAGTTTACCAAAACTCATTCACTACTGTGGAAGTGGTAAGGGAACTGCACACAATCTACATATTTCAGGACTGCTCTTTTGTGTCAAAGCCTGACTCATTTAATCTTTTTTTTTTTTTTTTAAGAATCTTTATTCAGTGATTAAAAAACACCATAAAAGCACATATATATACATGAGTAAAAAGTCATTAAACATTAATCGAGATCCTTGTACAAAGTTAGTGCAAATAGAGATACCAACATACAGGGTCATAAAAATAGAAAATCCAAAGTCTTTCATTCCTCTCCCCTAGTCATCTTTAATCGGGCCGCAACCTTAATAAAATTCATAATACAGCACAATGTTAGTGGATCAGAGGCTTTTTGCAAAAAGACTAATGCGTCCCTGGCACGTTCCTGTTGGGCTTTCTTTAAAATATTTACAAGAAATCTGCGCCTGGGCATAGAGAAATAGGGACAGAGCAAAACAAAATGGAGGGAATCCTGCGGAGACCTGTTGTCGCAGCCGCAGGGTCCCTTCTGCTCAATTGACGTGGTGAAACCTGCTGGTGAGGCCAACATAAAAGGAAGTAAATTCAGTCTAAAACGGCACATAAGAAATCTATCCTGTGCATTATGCACAAGATACAGATAAGGCTCCATACCCTCCACACTCTTTACCAAATTATGAGCCCTCACAGTCTTTTTAACACCTTCAGCCTCAGCTCTACATTGGGTTTTCCGCTCTAGGAAAATTTCCCCTACTTGTTTCTTGTGCTGGGCTGAAATTGTTGTGGGGTTCGTGAAGAGGTTTCCAAAGCCTAAATCTTCAAGGGTGTTTCTTACATATTTAAGCCAGGGGATGCGCATACAATGGGTCCTATCTAAGCAGTCCAATAAAATTTCTCTGCTTAGATGCGCATCTGGATTAACCCATATTTTTAGCCAGGCCACAATTGGCCTAAGTTTTAACAGGTCATCCAAGTATGGTCTCCCTAGCTCCCTATGAGCTATGATTCCAGCGGTACTTGGTGGTGCCCTCAGGATAGATTTCAGATATTTGTTTTCTTCCTGTTGGATTCTAGTGGTGTTCACAAAGCCCCATACTTCTGCCCCATAGATTACTTTGGAGCATGATACGGAGCCATACAAGTTCATCACCTGTTCCGGGCTCCATCTACCTAGCCTCCTGCCATATCCAGCTATAGCCCCATTAGAGGCAATCATTTTGCTACAACGTTCCGCCACTAGAGAGTTAAACTGTAAAACACCATCAAAGGTTACTCCAAGATAAGAGAACGTTTTGACCTCCTCTAAAGTATGGGTGCCTATTGTATAAGTAAATTTAGAGGAAGGTTTTTTGCCGGCCAGGAGTACATATGATTTGCCCAGGTTGACAGATAGATCCAATGTACTCATGAACCTAACAAACCCGTCTATCAGGATTTGTAAGCTTCGGGGTGTGCGTGCAAGCAGAACCGCATCATCTGCGTAAAGCAGAACAGGAATATGCCGCGCCCCGACCCTTGGGGAATCTGCCTTTAACTCCAAAAGGAACTGCTCCAGGTTATTGATATAAAGGGAGAACAAAAAAGGGGCAAGAATGCAACCTTGTCTGACTCCACTCTTACAGGGAAAAGAGTCAGACAATCTTCCCTCCCTATTAAATCGAACCTTGGCCGTGGTGTCGCTGTGTAATTCCCTTAATATGGTAATTAAACCACTCTCAATCCCCATGCTTGACATCATATCCCACAGCTTTCCTCTATTGACGTGATCGAATGCTGCTGCCAGATCCATGAATCCCATATAAATGGGTTCATCACTGGCCAGAGTATATTTGGCAGTCAGCATGTAAAGGTTCAGGCATTGGTCACTGGTGGACCTCCCTGTCCTAAACCCGTATTGAGTGTCCGAGAAGATGTTATTCTCTTCGGTCCACTCAGACAGTCTGTTGAGGATTGCCCTACCCAAAAGTTTAGCCGATACGTCAATCAGGGAAATGGGCCGGTAGCACTTGGGGTCATCCCTATTGCCCTTTTTGAAGATTGGCACGATGATCGCTTTAGACCAGGATGGCGGCAGGCCACAAGTGGTCGCAGTATTTATGACCCTGGTCATCAGCGGGGCCCATAGTTCTATATTACTAAGAAACAGGTCAGGGGGAATTCCATCCGGCCCCGGGGCTTTATTTTTAGTCAGACCCTCCATCCCTGCAGTAATCTCCTTAAGAGTGAATACTACCGAGGGAACCTGACTTGTGGTTACGGGTGACTCTACATGGATACCGGGCTCATAGTTATATAGACCCCTAAAGTGTGTGACCCACTGCTCCGGGAGGATGTTAACCCCTATCTCTGGGGAATCATTTTCTTGAAAGGTCGGTTTATTAATGATTCTCCAAAATCCCGCTAGATCCCTTCTTTCGCCTGCCTCTCTTAAGTCCGCCCAAGCTTCTGCCTGCAGGGCAAGTTTCCTCCTTTTGGTCTCTTTTTTATATTTTTCTCTGCATACCTTGATTTTTTGAGGGTCCCTTGGTTTTAGCTTAAGGGAGCATTTCAACTCCCTCAATGCCTTAGAACAATCTTTATCAAACCACCGGGGATTTACCAGATTACGTGTGGGCGCACTGGTCCTAAGTAGGCCATCGACCAGGTTAGCGATCTGGTCAAATGCTTCCAGTACCCTTGGTCCCTGGACTTCTAGGTCTAGACAGTCGTTAATGGCCAGTAGGCCCTTGTCACCCAAAGTTTTATAAAACTTTACCCCATCTATTTTGGACCATTTCAGTCTCCTACCTTGATCTGTGACCCTCTCCTCAATTGAGCGGTGGACTCTAGTTCCAGCACCCACCCTATACGAGAGCATCAAAACGAGGGGATTGTGGTCATTGAAACTGCTCCAATCTATCCCTACACTGATTATTTTGTTTATCAGAGATCTCGAGGCCAGAATATAATCTATAATGGATGAGCAACCCCTGCCCTTGAAAGTTGGTAGAAGTGTACCATCCGACTGTGGGTCCATCATATTAATGGTATGCTCTAAGTCGTACTTAAGCCGAAGCAACCTAAGAGCCAACCCAGAAGGCGTATGAGAAAAATGCGGCCCCTTCTCCATTGGGCATTGTGACCAGTCTGTGTTTACCTTGACCAGTGCCGGACAGAGGTGGCAATTAAAGTCTCCCACTAAAAGCAGCCCGTGCGGCGGCCCCTTATTTTGGAATGTTGTTTCTTGTCCCAGCCTATGGTCTAGTTCAGCTAGTAGCGGGATATGGTTGTTTACTATCTCAGTGTTATAGATGTTAAAAACAGAAAATCTTAACCCCTTTCCAAGGAACCGAACTACCTGAATCCCATGTGAGTTCCAATCTGGGGAGGACCAGGAGCCTGGGAGGTCTAAATCTATGTAGATGGACAAACCGCCCATTGCTCTCCCTGATCTGGATTTTCGGGCGGGGACAAAAAAACACTTGTACCCCTGTAGATGGTAATTATTCACCAAGGCCCATGTCTCCTGTACACATATGACTTGAAATTTTCTAATAAAATCAACCCATTCCTTGTTATTAAATTTGCCCGCTATGCCTGCTACATTCCAGGAGATGAATCTCACTCCCTCTCCCCTCCGTCTTGAACCCCCCTGGGGCCTTGATGGTATCTCCTGTATTGACCCTTGCGTAGCCAGCCCATGTCCCCCTCCTATACATTCTATGGCTGTAGCGTTAGGTTCAGCAAACATGGAATTCTCCACACCACTCGGTAGAGTTTGCTGAGCATGAGAGTTTTGCTCCTCCACCACCTCTACCAAAACGCCCTTATCCATGTAACCCTGGAGGACATTAACTGTTTGTCAATCCACCCCCTCTAGACCGTTCAGACAATTAAACCGGTTATAGGTGTACAAGGGTGGTTCTGGTCGGCCAAATAGTGGCCTAGGGTTGAATGCCCAGTGTCTCCCCCTCCTGCCAACCCTCTCCCAGTTGTCATGAATTTGGGGCGGCTGCAATGGGACTGGAATAATGGGGAAAAAGAAAGATACACGAAGGGTTTGGATAGTGGATTCTCTGGATCTATTCTTCCCTTGGCATATGTAGGACACGGTTCCTGTGTCCCTAAAACTCACCAATATGCAGTCCCCTATAATAGATTTGTATGTTCTCCCCACCCATGGCACCCTTCTTACCATTATGATTTCGTTATTAAGGTGTGTCGGGAGGGGTCTATTTATGTTTAACCACTTAATAACCCTACTTTTCAGGGCACAAAAATCCTCAGTTTCACCTTCTTCGAGTGGGGGGACACCCGCCATGACTACAGTGAAATCATTAGTCTCTGGGGGTAGGTTAGGTCTGCGTGGTCTCAAGGGAAGCTTCATTAGGGGAGTCGGTGTGGTACTATCTACCGGCTGTGCCGGATGAACAGGGCCTGAAGGAGGAGTAGGCATGTTAGAGTTAAGGGGCTTAGTTGGTGCAGGCTTGGGCCTTAGGGGTTTTTGCGGGGCCGCCGCGTTTGCGGCTTGTGGAGGGACTAAGTTTGCTGCACTATTTACAGGCTGTTGAGGGGCTATTGTGGCGGGGGTAGATTCTAGATGCCTTCCCTGTTGACCAGCCGGGATTTTCAGACTACCTAGTGTGGCCTCCAGAATAGTTAGTCTGATCTCAATCTTTTTTATACTCTCGCTAATCGGTAGTAATAGAGACCTTAGCAAGAATTCCAGGTTTCCAAGCGGGACAACAGAGAGGGGAATATTAGCGGTACTAGTTCCTATGTCTTTTATCAGGGCGGGAGCTAGATCCTCCCGGGCAATAGATTTGGGGTGTGATTCAGCCGGTAATTTCGCTGCTAATACGGGGGGTTTTGAAGATTTCCCAAAGTCCGAGTGAGAGATCTTGGGTTTACTTCTTCCCTGGGCTCCCTTCGATTTCCTCCTACGTTTATTAGGAGGGGGCCCCGGTGCTCCTTGTGTGGTGACTGGCTTGGGTTTAGCTTTCCTAGCCTTAGAGGCTGGGGAGGGTTGGGAGACTAAATCAATGGTCACCCTTGTAGGGCTTGGACTGGTAGCTGGGACTATGCTCATGGCTGCAACTGGTGGAGTGTTTATACAATCCCTCAACAGGAGTGGGACCTCATCTATTAGGGACAACTCCTCCCTGGGCGTAGTGGGTTGTTCTCCAAGGGGGATGTTTTTCAAGTTATCTATTGAGCGTCTCCGTTCTGCCCTTAACCGGGACAGGTTGCACTCTTTGTCCCCCTCCCCCGCCGCCCGGGAGAAATAATTCTCTAGGGTCCTATTTTTAACTCCTCCCGGCTTCAATGGGGTACTCTCCCTTGCCGAAGATGGCATAATGTGAGTGATGGATTATAATCGGCAAGGGGCTGTGACAGTAAATAGGACCAGGGGTCGAATAGACGACCCAAGAGAGTAGGCCCAGCCCGGCCTACTCCGGCCTCTGACGGCCACAGACGGTCCCGCCCTTGTCCCGGGCTTCTCCCGGGACACTCCCGCGTGCGCTCCCGCGCAGCGGGAATAACAGATTGAAAAAATAGAGACTCTCGTTAGTGGGGGCGGGGCAGGCAGGGAGAGCGGCCCAGATGATTGTAATTAGGGCTGGCAGGGACTCCTGGGAGAGGTAGTCCCGGTCCCGCAGCTCGCAGCCCTGCCCACGCGCACTCACACCCACTGCAGGCTCCGCTTTGGCAAGGAAACAACTCCAGGGGTCCAAAGGTCCAGGACAGCACACCCCTCGAAGCGGGACCCGCGAAGCGGGTTCCGCGAGGCGCTGCAAGGAAAAGCAGCAGTCAGGGCAGCAGTTCTCCACATGCACCAACAGGTCAGCCAGGCGTCCCCTCATTTAATCAAAGCATAAGCAAAAACTGCCTTCTAATGCTACTAAAACTTGACAACAAGACAGGTTTTAAAACAGTTATCTGTCAGCAAATACACGATGTTACCAAATGCTTCTCTCACAGTGGTTCCCAAATGCACACAGACTCACGGTGTGATTCTAGACAACAACCACTATCCCCAGGAGTTTACCAAAACTCATTCACTACTGTGGAAGTGGTAAGGGAACTGCACACAATCTACATATTTCAGGACTGCACTTTTATGTCAAAGCCTGACTCATTTAATCAAAGCACAAGCAAAGACTGGCTTCTAATGCTACTAAAACTTGACAACATGACAGGTTTTAAAAGAGTTATCTGTCAGAAAATACATGATGTTACCAAATGCTTCTCTCACAGTGCTTCCCAAAAGCACACACACTCACAGTGTGATTCTAGGCAAGCACCACTATCCCAAGGAGTTTACCAAAACTCATTCACTACAGTGGAAGAGGTAAGGGGACTGCACACAAACTACATATTTCAGAACTGCACTTTAGTGTCAAAGCCTGCCTCATTTAATCAAAGCATAAGCAAAAACTGCCTTCTAATGCTACTGAAACTTGACAACAAGACATGTTTAAAAACAGTTATCTGTCAGCAAATACATTATGTTACCAAATGCTTCTCTCACAGTGGTTCCCAAATGCACACCGACTCACAGTGTGATTCTAGACAACAACCACTATCCCTAGGAGTTTACCAAAACTCATTCACTACTGTGGAAGTGGTAAGGGAACTGCACACAATCTACATATTTCAGAACTGCACTTTAGTATCAAAGCCTGACTCATTTAATCAAAACATAAGCAAAAACTGCCTTCTAATGCTACTAAAACTTCACAACAAGACAGATTTTAAAACAGTAATCTGTCAGCAAATACACAATGTTACCAAATGGTTCTCTCACAATCCTTACCCAAATGCACACAGACTCACAGTGTGATTCTAGACAAGTAACACTATCCCTAGCAGCTTACCAAAACTCATTCACTACTATGCAAGGGGTAAGGGGACTACACACAATCAACACATTAAAGTACAGCACATTAGTGTCAAAGCATGACTCATTTTATCAATGCATAAGCAAAGACTGGCTTCTAATGCTACTAAAACTTGACAACAAGACAGGTTTTAAAACAGTTATCTGACAGCAAATACACGATGTTACCAAATGCTTCTCTCACAGTGGTTCCCAAATGCACACAGACTCACTGTGTGATTCTAGACAAACAACACTATCCCTTGCACTATACCAAAACACATTTCTTTATCTAGAAGGAGTACTACATTTTAGTGTAGAAACATAACTCATTTCACAAATTCATAAACAATGCCTGGTTTCTAATTCTACCAAAATATAAAAACAGCACAGTTATCTGTCTGCAAACACATGAAAAACACAAATGCTTATCACAGAATGGTTTCTACATGCACACACACTGTCAATAAGATTGTAGACAAAAAAAGTAATCCCTACACTTTAGCAGGAGAAATACATTAGTCAGATTAAAATCAAAATAGTCTACATTCATCCCCTCACAATTAAATAACTCACCTTTCAAGTTGTTTTGTAGATTAAGAAGTATATCAGTCACACACCAGATATCAGTCACACACCAGATTTTCTTATACAGAATCTCTGCACTGTGCACTTCTCAGCAAAACCAAAGAATGGCAAAGTTTCCCTCGCATTTTCCACACATATACATGTAAACATCAAATCACATTCCTTCCCACATAAATTCAAAAGCAAACACACATTCTATTGGTTAAACATTTCAACCCTTTCCAAATGACATAAATGTGAACCCTTCCCCCAATCTGCCTTCTGCCTGTTACCATAGAAACAGGTCATGGAACACTGTACTGAGCACACAGGTCACAAGTTCAGCACACAATGTTGCTAATCAAGACAACAAGTGTGCTTGCCTTTTCAACATACCAGCTTATCATATATAATGTTCCTTACAATCAGTTTTTGTTAACCAATAAAAATCATGCGTTTAAAAAACAGAAATATACACCCTACCTTTCAGTGTAGAAGGTTGTCAAACAACCAATGATTTCTTGTCTTTTTTCAAAACTGCATCTTAGGCACCATTTTAGAAAAATCTTACTTTCCAAACTGCCATTTCATTTACAGAGACCATCTGAGTGCATCCTGACCTCCTTTCAAGAGCTTAGAGTGTGGATTGTGGGACACAGCTATATTTTCTGGAGCCAAAGGTATGCAGAAAACAAAGGCATTCACAAAGACCTAGGTTTGCCAAATGTAGACATTAAATGGATTGGACAGAGAGGTTTAAAGTGGCACCAATTGATGCCATTTGTGAAATCCTTCATGCATATCCAACACCCTGACCTCATAATAGTGCACTGTGGTGGCAAGGACATAGGCACTTTGACTGGGGTAGGTCTGGAAATGCTCATGAAGGAAACCTTTGCAGAACTGATTTCACTTTTCCCCAAAACTGCCTTTGTGTACTCTAACATATGCCAAAGGCAGAAATGGAACTGGTCCGATCATTTTTGTCCACAAATTGAGAAAGCTAGGAAACATGTGAATAAATCTGTTTCTGCTTTTCTCCGAGACTATAGAATGGGGTCCATTTTCAATAACAATCTGTGCTTTCATATGCAAGAGATGTATAGGAGAGATGGAGTACACTTTACTGATGAAGGAAACAGAGTCTTCCTCAACAACTTTAGACTCTGTATAGGTACTTACTTATAAGTACCAAAAACTCTCAATGAACACAACGGCTCTTTTTAGAGCCACTCAAGAACAAAACACTTAAGCTTGATGTTTATCTCCCAAAAATGTCAATTTTTTTTTCCTTGGATCCGCGCACCCAACGCGTTAGGAACCGCTCACCCAACGTGAGAGAATCCGTGCACCCAACGCGATAGGATGCGCGCACCCTGCACGCATTTTGCCGTTATTTTAGAAAAAGGGGGCCCCAGGGGGTCCTTCTGGGACCCCCTAAGCAGATCTAGAGGGTTAGAGTATTTCCACTCTGCCCCCTTTATATGTTTTACACACTTATTCCCCTTGCTTCTTCAGCCTCGCTTCTACCGAGGCAGAAAATGGCCGCCAACATCCTGGTTTCGATGTAGACTGACACTCGACAGCCAATTAGCATTCAGCGTGTGATCGTCAGGGTGCGCGCTCGGTTCGGGGAGGGTGCGCTTACGGTGCGGGTAGGGTGCGCGGATCCTCCCCGGCCATAGATATCACTAACTTTTTACCCTCATTTTCTCAGGAACTACTGAACAGATTCACACCATTTATGCAAAAGGCACGAGTCTGAACTGAGGACTACCTCTTTGCCAAATTCGGTGTAATTCCATTCAGCAGTTCGGGCTGTAGCTGCGACAACAGATCCTATGGGAAATTGCATGGGGAAAACGCGTTTTGGGACCCCCCTTTTTTCTCGGTCCCCGCTTGACGAATCACCACGAAACTTTAAGGGTAGGAGCGGAGCGGAGCTGGCCAAAAGTTTGGAAAATTTCACGAAGATTTGTCAATCGGCGCCAGACTTATTGGGAATATAATGTTGTGGATTTCCTATGGAAAATAGGTCCTAACTATAACTATCTACTGGCGACCGCCAGTAGATAATATAATATGTGGGACACTCACAGAGTTTTCGTTCTAACAGCGGCAGGCGAGGGGATGTTTTTATTGACGGCTTTTCCGCACTGATGACGGCAAGAGCCAGAAACGCGTCTGCAGATGTTTTGTAGCCGACACATACCCCGTGAGTGCACCAGACCTTTGGAGTACCATGAACTCCTAGTTTTTGCTGTGTAATCAGTGGTTTCCACCACCACTTCCCGGTTGCACCCGCCGCGAGTTCGGCTGGCCCCAGGTGGAATACTGTGTTTTGGATTCAATTTGGGCTGCTGAACCGCCGCTTACGGACTCTGTTGACCTATTCAGGTTGTGGCTTATACAAAGCTAGAGTGCTTCACCATATGTGGGACACACACAGAGTTTTCGTTCTAACAGCGGCAGGCGAGGGGATGTTTTTATTGACGGCTTTTCTGCACTGATGACGACAAGAGCCAGAAACGCGTCTGCGGATGTTTTATAGCCGACACATACCCCGTGAGTGCACCGGACCTTGGGAGTACCATGAACTCCTTGTTTTTGCTGTGTAATCAGTGGTTTCCACCACCACTTCCCGGTTGCACCCGCCACGAGTTTGGCTGGCCCCAGGTGGAATACAGTGTTTTGGCTTCAATTTGGGCTGCTGACCCGCCGCTTACAGACTCTGTTGACCTATTCAGGTTGTGGTTTATACAAAGCTAGAGTGCTTCACCATATGTGGGACACTCACAGAGTTTTCGTTCTAACAGCGGCAGGCGAGGGGATGTTTTTATTTACGGCTTTTCCGCACTGATGACGGCAAGAGCCAGAAACGCGTCTGCGGATGTTTTATAGCCGACACATACCCCATGAGTGCACCGGACCTTGGGAGTACCATGAACTCCTTGTTTTTGCTATATATATATATATAATCCTACTGGCAGTTGCCAATAGGTAGTCATAGTTAGGACCATGGGCCAGATGTACAACCCTTTTTAGCGGTGGCAAAAGGGAAATCGACCGCTAAAAAGGGTTGTGGTATGTACAAACCCTATTTGGCCAGTAACCTATTACCGACTCGCAAAATAGGGTTTGCGTCTCACTATTAGGAAGGGGCGTGCCAAGGACATCCTTTCGTAATAGCGAGTCGCACTGGTATGTATGATTGCTTTGGGACCACAAATGCGGTCGCAAAACAATCACAGTTACCATCTACTTCAAGTAGGTGGTAAGCCAGTCGCAAATGAGAAAGGATCCCCAGGTGTTAGATCTGGGGGTCTCTAGTTGGCAGGGTAGGTACCACTGTCCAAGTAGGGACCCTTGCTTCTAGTCAGGGAAAGGGGGATACACTGTTATGATAACCCCTGCTCACCCTCTAGGTAGCTTGGCCTGAGCAGTCTAGGCTATCAAAGGCAATGTGTAAAGTATTTGTACCAACACTCACAGTAACACAGTGAAAACACCACAGATTTACTCCACACCAGTTTTAGAAAAATAATGTATCTTTACTAAAAACTTCACAAGACCAAATACTACAGACAAACCAACATATAATTCAAAAAGGTTACTTTAAAGATAGTTCAAGAGTTTGCAGAAAGTACTCCAGGATGTAAAAGTCAGTGTCCTGCACAATGCGACTCTCAATGCACAAAATGTGACACTTTCGTGCCCAACAGTACCTGTAGTTGCGATAAGGTTCCCAAAAGCTATAACAAGGAAGCTTGCAAAGGCGATGCGATACTCCTGAGATCCTGGGGAGGCTTTGCAGCAGCCCTGCTTCACGCAGCAGAGGTGGATGCGCCGGCTCCGATCTGTAAGGGGAGGATGCGATGACTTTGGCCTTCGTTGCGTAGGTTTCTTAGGGGGAAGCTTCACGCACAGGTTCGATGCGACACTCTTCGATGTGGTGCGATGCGTGGCGCAGCGTTGCCTTCCGGCACCGCAACTCTCGATGCGCCACGGAACGGGACTCTGCGTCGACGCACGCAGCGACTGGAGACTTTCACGCACCGGCAGTGGTGCGGTTCGCAAACTGGTTCTGCGACGACCCTCGCAATGCCAGGAATCTTCACGCTTCGGGACGATGCTCGACGCACTCGGCGATGCGGGGACCCTGCGTGTTGCGATGGTGCCGCGATGACATTTTCCTCGCACTCTCGATCTTGCGACACGCAATCGGATGATGCGTTGGGTACCAGTCACTCTTGTTCACGCTTCTGCTTCCCAGCTCCCAAACACAGCAAAACGACCTCCTGAGGCCCCAAGACTGGGCAAGCACTCCAAGGCAGGTCAGAACTCTCTCAGCAGAGTTCCAGGGGAGCTGGTGGTGAAGTCCTTTTGTTCCTGGGACTTCTTAACAGGGAGCCAGCTCTTCTCAGGCCCTTGGAGATCAGAATCAAGAGAAGGGGACACAGCAAAGTCCTTCCCCTCTCCTTGGCAGCAAAGCAAAACAGCAAGCAGGCAGTCTTCTCCTCTTCAGTCCTTTCAGCTTTCTCCTTGGCAGAGGTTCCTCCTTAGTTCCAAAGTGATCTAAAGTTTTAGGTGTCTGGGGTCCTCTTCTTATACCCCTCCAAGTCTTTGTCTCTCTTTGTTCCAGTGGGGGGATTCCCCTGCTCAAACCGGTTCCTGGGTGTGCGCTGCTCTGGAGCACCTGGTTCCTTTCAGAGTGAGGGGCAGGGTCGTTAGACGCTCAGCAGGAGGTGGAGCCTTCTTTGTGCCAGCAGAGGCAGAGTCCTCAGCCTGGCCAGCAGGGGGTGGAGCCAGCTTTGTGTTTGTCAGGGGCAGCCCTATTCAGACCCAGGGACTACTCCTCCCACCCATCTAAAGCAGATCTCCCTATTCACCCTGCTGCTGACTCATCCAGGCTCCTGGAGCCACCTAGCACATCACCTGACACCAGTCAGCCAACCAGCACACAGGCACACAGGAAGGTTGAACAGGAGAATAGCTACTTTCTAAAAAGTGCTATTCCCACACAGTGAATTTAAAAACCATCTTGCTAAAAAGATGTATAATTAAATTCTGAACACAGAGATACCAAACTTGGATTTTCTATCTTGCCCCTATGGGAAGATAGGCATGTAAACAGCCTTCCCCATTCTGTCCTATGGGCAAGATAGCCTCTCAGCAGTGAAAAACGAAAATGGCTGTAATTCACTACCAGGGCATGTTACACACCTCAGTACATGCCCTACCTTTCAGATACACTGCACCCAGCCCAGGGGGGTACCTAGGGCCACCATAGGGATGCGTGACATGTACAGAAAGGGAAGGATAAGGCCTGGTCAGTGGGTGCACTGGCCAGGTCGACATGGCAGTCCTGGACTGCACATAGGCACTGTAAGCAGGCCTAAGACATCATTTTAGCGCTACTCCTGTGGGTGGCACAATCAGTGCTGCAGCCCACTAGTAGCATTTGAATCACCAGCCCTGGCACACGCAGTGCACTTTACTAGGGGCTAACAGGTGAAACAAATATCCCAATCATGGATAACCAATCAATACAACAATTTACCAAGGGAGCACTTGCACTTTGACACTGATCAGCAGTGGCAAAGTGCCCAAAGCATCTAAACCAGCAAAAACGAAATCCAGCATAGCATCAAAAAACACAGGAGGTAGAGGCAAAAAGTCAGGGGTAACCACGCCAAAGATGCCAGGTCTAACACGTGTCCCCTCCAGCTGAAAGTGGGGAGAACTACCCACCCTCTTGGGAGTTCTCATCGCTAAGGCGGAAAAACCTGGACAGACCATCAGCGTTGGCGTGTTCTGTACCGGGGCGGTGTTCCACCGTAAAGTCCATCCCCTGTAGGGAAATGGACCACCTCAACAGCTTAGGATTCTCACCCCTCAACTGCATCAACCATCTGAGGGGCCTGTGGTCCGTCTGAACCCGGAAGTGAGTCCCAAACAAGTAGGGTCTCAGCTTCTTCAGCGCCCAGACCACAGCAAAAGCTTCCCTTTCAATCGCACTCCACCTCTGTTCCCTGGGAAGTAGCCTCCTACTAATGAAAGCAACAGGTTGGTCCAAGTCCTCATCATTTAGTTGTGAGAGCACCGCTCCCACTCCATGCTCAGAAGCGTCTGTCTGCACTATGAATTCCTTGGAGAAGTCAGGCGCCTTGAGTACAGGTGCTGTACACATGGCCTCCTTCAGGGCATCGAAAGCTTCTTGGCAGGCACTGGTCCAAATCACTTTCTTCGGTAACTTCTTGGAAGTTAGTTCTGTTAAGGGAGCCACAATGGTGCCATACCCCTTGACAAAACGGCGATAGTACCCGGTGAGTCCTAAGAAGGCTCTCACCGCTGTCTGGGTTTTGGGGGGTTCCCAAGCCCGGATGGTATCTATCTTGGCTTGTAGGGGCGCCACCTGGCCGCTTCCTACCTGGTGTCCCAAATACACCACCGAACCCTGCCCTATCTGGCACTTACTGGCCTTGATAGTGAGGCCTGCACTATGCAGAGCCTTCAACACTGCGCAGAGGTGTTGCAAGTGTTCTTCCCAAGTGGAGCTGAACACAGCGATGTCATCCAGATATGCGGCGCTGAATTGCTCCAGCCCGGACAGTACCTGGTTGACCAGTCTCTGGAATGTGGCAGGGGCGTTCTTCAACCCAAAGGGCATGACACAGAACTGGAAGTGCCCCTCTGGCGTTGAAAACGCAGACCTCTCCTTGGCCCCATCAGTTAAGGCAATCTGCCAGTACCCAGAAGTTAAATCAAACGTACTGAGGTAGTTGGCAGCTCCCAACCGATCCACGAGCTCATCAGCTCTGGGGATGGGGTGTGCGTCAGTCTTCGTGACAGCATTGAGCCCACGGTAGTCCACACAAAACCTAAGTTCTGGAGTGGCACCTGGCGCAGCAGCTTTCGGTACGAGTACCACTGGGCTAGCCCAGGGGCTGCTGGAGGGCTCAATCACCCCTTGCTCCAACATCTTAGAAACCTCCTTCTTGATGCTGGCCCTGACCTTGTCAGCCACCCGATAAAACTTCTGTTTCACAGGCATGCTATCTCCCGTGTCCACGTCATGGACACACCAGTTGGTGATACCGGGGGTCAGGGAGAACAGAGATGCAAACTGACCCAGCACATGGCGACAGTCCCTCTGCTGTTCTGGGGTCAGGGTGGGCGAGAGGACCACTCCATCCACTGACCCATCTTGCTCCTTAGCTTCCAGGAGGTCAGGAAGAGGATCGCTATCCTCCTCCATCCCTGCATCTGTAGCAAGTAGCATTGTTATTTCAGACCTCTCAAAATGGGGTTTGAGGCGGTTCACGTGTAGGACCCTCATGGGGTTCCTGGGAGATCGCAAGTTGACCAGGTAGGTCACCTCACTCTTGCGCTCCACCACCTCATATGGCCCAGTCCACTTGTCTTGGAGCGCGCAAGGCTCCACTGGCGCCATCACCCACACCATCTGCCCAGGGTGAAATTCCATCAGAGTGGTATGCTGGTCATACCACCTCTTCATCTCATCCTGGCTGGCTTCCAGGTTCGCCTGAGCGAGGGCCCGGAAGCGCTGTGTCTGGTTGCGGATGGCCAGCACATAGCTGAACACATCCTGGGGGTTTTTCCCAGGGGATTTCTCCCAACCCTCCTTCACCAGACTGAGAGGTCCTCTAACAGGGTGCCCGTACAAAAGCTCAAAGGGACTGAACCCCAGAGACTTTTGTGGTACCTCCCTGTATGCAAATAACAGGCATGGCAAAAAGACGTCCCACTTCCGTCTCATGGGCTCCGTCAGCCCCATGATCATGCCCTTCAGGGTCCGGTTGAACCTTTCAACCAACCCATTTCCTTGAGGGTGGTAAGGAGTGGTGAACTTATAAGTTACCCCACACTCCTCCCACAGAGACTTCATATACCTGGAGATGAAGTTGGTACCCCGGTCAGATACCACCTCTTTGGGGAAACCCACACGGGAAAAGATCCCCATCAACGCACGGCCCACCACCGGGGCTGTGGTTGTCCTGAGAGGGATAGCCTCCGGGTACCGGGTGGCATGATCCACCAGGACCAGGATGAACCTGTTGCCTAAGGCTGTCCTGGGGTCCAGTGGCCCCACAATATCTATTCCCACCCGCTCGAAAGGGGTGCTCACTACCAGAAAAGGCTGGAGAGGGCCTTTGCATTTTCCTCCAGCCTTGCCACTTGCCTGGCAAGTCTGGCATGATTTACAAAAGGAAGCGACGTCCGTCTTCATCCCGGGCCAGTAAAAGTGGGTGGCAAGCCTTTGTCGGGTCTTGTCCTGCCCGAGATGTCCTGCAAGCGGCGCGTCATGAGCCAGACCCAGTAGGAAGTCTCTGAACCCTGCGGGTACCACCAGGGTACGTGATCCACTGGGCTCAGCAAACCTAGGCTCACTGTACAACAAGTCATTCTCCCAGTAGAGAAAAAAGTTCTTCGGATCAGCACCTGCTGCCTGGTCTGCAGCCTGGTGCCGCAGACCTTCAAGAGTAGGGCAAGTCTTCTGCGCACGGCAGAACTCCTCTCTGGAGGGACCACCCTCTTGCTGCCAATGGGTCAGCTCAGGTATGTCTCCCAGCTCAGCTACCTGTTCCCCTGTAGGCTCCAGGGCATCCCCCGTAGGTTCTGCTCCTTCCTGGACCGTGGGAACAGTGGGGGTGGACGCACCACGCCCCTTGCCCTTCCTCTTTCTGGCAGGGACCTGGGCCACTGTTTCAGGCTCCAGGTCTGCTTCACAACCCTGTCTGGCTGCCATGGACCGGGTGGTCACACAGACCCACTCAGGCAAACCCAACATCTCCAAATGAGCCTGGCGTTCCACCTCCCTCCGTGGGGAACTCTCCAGGTCATTACCTAGCAGACAGTCTACCGGCATGGATGGACTCACAACAACTCTGAGAGGACCCGAGACCCCCCCCCCCACTCAAAGGGAACATGTGCCACCTTGCAAAGGCGCACAGAGTTGTCAGCTGACACTACTGGGTGAAGTACGTCTGGAATGATCAGCTCCTCAGGGACCCACTGACACCGGACCGTAGTCACACTGGCTCCAGTGTCCCTGAGAGCCTCCACCCTCCTCCCATTGATGGTCACCCACTGCCTGTACTTCTTAGTGTTATCAGGGACAGGGGTTTCCTGGACCATCTCTGTGTCTCCTAAAGAGACAAGAGACATAACTGCTAAACCCTCCAAATCACTAGAAATTAAATCCCCCCCAAAAGCTACACTAGCTATACCCGGTGTTGGAGCACCAGTGGGTGCCTGGGATTTCTTGGGACACACAGGAGCTTTGTGACCCAATTCCTGACAGTGATAACACCTAATGGGACCCTTGTTATCCGACCTGCCCTTAGGGGGCCAGGTTGGTTTGGGTTTTGACTTGGGGGGCTGGGACTGGTTACCCTGGGAACTATTTTGGGGCCCTTGTGAGAACTCCTTTTGGTTACCCTTGTCCCCCCCACTCTTCTGCTGGGGACCCTTCCCACCTTTGGCAATGGTACCCACAATTCCTCTGTGGACCCTGGTATTGGTCCAGCGGTCCGCCTCCTTAGCAAGCTCAATGGGGTCCGTCAACTTGCTATCTAAAAGATGCTGGCGCAGCTCTGGAACACATAGACTACTCAAGTGCTCCCAACTAATTAAATGTAACAACCCCTTATAATCAGTTACCTTGCTGCCCTTCATCCAACCTTCCAGTGCCCGCGAGTACAGATTCACACACTCCATCCAAGTCTCAGACTCTTTCTTCTTGGAGTTCCTAAACTGCAGTCTATACTGCTCTGGAGTAAGTCCATACCTGAGACATAGGGCCTCCTTCATATTGGGATAGGTCATGGTACCTGCTAATTCTAAGGGCTCTAGAGCACTCCTCACAGAAGCCTCAAAATGTTTCCACAGGCCCGCCCCCCAATGCTGTTCAGGCACACCATTCATCCTCAATGCAATTTCATACGATGTGAACCAGGCATAGATATCCTCACTCCTGTTATAATTCTGCACTAAATCGTTGGGGATATATACTTTACCCCCCTGCACTGGCTGTGCGCTGCCACCATTTGAACCGGACTCCACCTGCTTGGCCTTGATGTCCAGCTCCTTCATGCTCAACTCATGAGCCAAAAGCAATTTTCTTTCCTCAAAAGCAAGGGCATTTTTCTTCTCCTCCAAGGCACGGGCATTCTTGCTCTCCTCCGCCGCCTTGTCTACTTCCATTTGCTTCATTTTCATTCTCATTATTTCCAATTCATGGTCTCTCACCCTTTGATTCTCCTCCAACTCCTCTGGAGTGAGCCCCCTACTGGAATGGGAGCTGCCAGCCCTTGAGACTGTTCTGCCCACGGGCAGATCTTGGGGAGAAAAACCATCCTCTTCATCTGCATCATCCTCCTCTTGGGCCTCCCACCAGGCCTTCAAGATTTTTTGGAGCTCATCCTTTCTAGCTCCGCTTTTAAAGGGGCAACCACGGTCTTTGCAGAATTGCTTGAGTGCTACCACTCCGTACGAATACAACTCCGTAATGGAAAACTCCACTTCTGCCTTCTCACTTGTTGCCACCTGAGACATGATGCTCTTGAAGAGTTACTCAAAAATAGAATCAAGAAAAAAAATATAGTATGTGGTTGTCTATTGGTCTGCACTTAAACTAGTGATGTACACCAATTACTGTGGGTCAAGTACAAATACAAGTTCAATCCTCACCGCTGACCACCAATGTTAGATCTGGGGGTCTCTAGTTGGCAGGGTAGGTACCACTGTCCAAGTAGGGACCCTTGCTTCTAGTCAGGGAAAGGGGGATACACTGTTAAGATAACCCCTGCTCACCCTCTAGGTAGCTTGGCCTGAGCAGTCTAGGCTATCAAAGGCAATGTGTAAAGTATTTGTACCAACACTCACAGTAACACAGTGAAAACACCACAGATTTACTCCACACCAGTTTTAGAAAAATAATGTATCTTTACTAAAAACTTCACAAGACCAAATACTACAGACAAACCAACATATAATTCAAAAAGGTTACTTTAAAGATAGTTCAAGAGTTTGCAGAAAGTACTCCAGGATGTAAAAGTCAGTGTCCTGCACAATGCGACTCTCAATGCACAAAATGTGACACTTTCGTGCCCAACAGTACCTGTAGTTGCGATAAGGTTCCCAAAAGCTATAACAAGGAAGCTTGCAAAGGCGATGCGATACTCCTGAGATCCTGGGGAGGCTTTGCAGCAGCCCTGCTTCACGCAGCAGAGGTGGATGCGCCGGCTCCGATCTGTAAGGGGAGGATGCGATGACTTTGGCCTTCGTTGCGTAGGTTTCTTAGGGGGAAGTTTCACGCACAGGTTCGATGCGACACTCTTCGATGTGGTGCGATGCGTGGCGCAGCGATGCCTTCCGGCGCCGCAACTCTCGATGCGCCACGGAACGGGACTCTGCGTCGACGCACGCAGCGACTGGAGACTTTCACGCACCGGCAGTGGTGCGGTTCGCAAACTGGTTCTGCGACGACCCTCGCAATGCCAGGAATCTTCACGCTTCGGGACGATGCTCGACGCACTCGGCGATGCGGGGACCCTGCGTGTTGCGATGGTGCCGCGATAAAATTTTCCTCGCACTCTCGATCTTGCGACACGCAATCGGATGATGCGTTGGGTACCAGTCACTCTTGTTCACGCTTCTGCTTCCCAGCTCCCAAACACAGCAAAACGACCTCCTGAGGCCCCAAGACTGGGCAAGCACTCCAAGGCAGGTCAGCACTCTCTCAGCAGAGTTCCAGGGGAGCTGGTGGTGAAGTCCTTTTGTTCCTGGGACTTCTTAACAGGGAGCCAGCTCTTCTCAGGCCCTTGGAGATCAGAATCAAGAGAAGGGGACACAGCAAAGTCCTTCCCCTCTCCTTGGCAGCAAAGCAAAACAGCAAGCAGGCAGTCTTCTCCTCTTCAGTCCTTTCAGCTTTCTCCTTGGCAGAGGTTCCTCCTTAGTTCCAAAGTGATCTAAAGTTTTAGGTGTCTGGGGTCCTCTTCTTATACCCCTCCAAGTCTTTGTCTCTCTTTGTTCCAGTGGGGGGATTCCCCTGCTCAAACCGGTTCCTGGGTGTGCTCTGCTCTGGAGCACCTGGTTCCTTTCAGAGTGAGGGGCAGGGTCGTTAGACGCTCAGCAGGAGGTGGAGCCTTCTTTGTGCCAGCAGAGGCAGAGTCCTCAGCCTGGCCAGCAGGGGGTGGAGCCAGCTTTGTGTTTGTCAGGGGCAGCCCTATTCAGACCCAGGGACTACTCCTCCCACCCATCTAAAGCAGATCTCCCTATTCACCCTGCTGCTGACTCATCCAGGCTCCTGGAGCCACCTAGCACATCACCTGACACCAGTCAGCCAACCAGCACACAGGCACACAGGAAGGTTGAACAGGAGAATAGCTACTTTCTAAAAAGTGCTATTCCCACACAGTGAATTTAAAAACCATCTTGCTAAAAAGATGTATAATTAAATTCTGAACACAGAGATACCAAACTTGGATTTTCTATCTTGCCCCTATGGGAAGATAGGCATGTAAACAACCTTCCCCATTCTATCCTATGGGCAAGATAGCCTCTCAGCAGTGAAAAATGAAAATGGCTGTAATTCACTACCAGGGCATGTTACACACCTCAGTACATGCCCTACCTTTCAGATACACTGCACCCAGCCCAGGGGGGTACCTAGGGCCACCATAGGGATGCGTGACATGTACAGAAAGGGAAGGATAAGGCCTGGTCAGTGGGTGCACTGGCCAGGTCGACATGGCAGTCCTGGACTGCACATAGGCACTGTAAGCAGGCCTAAGACATCATTTTAGCGCTACTCCTGTGGGTGGCACAATCAGTGCTGCAGCCCACTAGTAGCATTTGAATCACCAGCCCTGGCACACGCAGTGCACTTTACTAGGGGCTAACAGGTGAAACAAATATCCCAATCATGGATAACCAATCAATACAACAATTTACCAAGGGAGCACTTGCACTTTGACACTGATCAGCAGTGGCAAAGTGCCCAAAGCATCTAAACCAGCAAAAACGAAATCCAGCATAGCATCAAAAAACACAGGAGGTAGAGGCAAAAAGTCAGGGGTAACCACGCCAAAGATGCCAGGTCTAACAGCAGTTGACTCCTTTCCTTTTGTGAATGTGTGCGAAAATATTTTTGGAGAGCAGGCAGTGGTCCTATGGACCATTGCCTGCTTTTAAAAAAGAAAAAGAAAACTTTTAATTTTTTTCTTTTAAAAGCATCCCGTTTTCCTTTAAGGGTTGCATTTGAAAAGTAAAACATTGCTTTATTTAAAAAACAAACACAGACCTCAGCAGGCCACCATTCCTGTGATATGTGAGATTTCTAGTGGGTCGCAAATTACGACCAACCTCATTAATATTATTGAGGTAGGTCTTTAGCTAACTCATTAGGAATCGCAAGTGCCTGAGACACTGTTGTGCATTCCATTTTGCGAGTCACAAATGGCAAGTCGCAAAACATCTCAATTTGCGACTCGCAAAATGGAATAGTCGTACATCTGACCCCATGTCTCCATAGGAAAAGCATTTGTTTACATGCCTATATCTTTGGCGCTGTTTTACAAATCTTCACGAAACTTCCCCCAAAAAGTGTCATAGCGAGTCTTTCTGCTCGTGGAACGTTTTGGGGTGATCTATCAAGCGAGGGCCAAGAAAAGGGGGAGCAAAAAAGTTGCGTTTCTTATGGTAATATACCAAATTCTGAACAAAGGTAGATTTAGTTGCGCAGATCACGTTTTCAGTTATGTGGTGTTTAGCAGTTGTTGAGAAAGTTAAGAGAATAAAGATAATGATAACTGTGACCTCGGCTAATTTGCAAAAAATAACAAGCTTGTGCAGGGAAATACTGTTAAAATGAAGAATGTCTCGTAGACGGGTCGTGTAGAAACAAGTAGTTTGTTTATTCATAAGGTAACAGCTTTAGATAAAGGTAACTGGAAGATGATAAAATCCATGTAATGCCCCACCAGGAGCAGCCTCCCTGCTGCTCAGCCTGCATACTCCAACTGACATTCCAAACCAAACCACACCAGGCACCCATGCATTCTACGACATCATCAAACATCCAACATTCCAAACATCACCAAGCACACCAGCACTCATCCTGTCTGAGCAGCAGGGAAAAGGTAATTAAAGAAGAGGAATGGCAAACAGTAGGTTGTAGCAAATACAGAACACTGATTGGCTGTCAGCACTTCAACCTGGGACTGTTGGCACCCATCTTGGGACTCAGCTTCAGCCAAGTCCCCCAAAAAACGTAAAAAAAAGAAAAAGGGGCAGTGTAAGAATAACATGAGCCCTTAAACGTTTTCATATGGTCATGAAAGCATTTAAAAAAAGAGTTTGCCCTAAAATAGCGAAATTTGTAAATTCACAGCAAAAAGAAAGAAAAAAACCAAGCACGAGCTCCCCGATTGTTTTTCAAAGGGTCCCGAGGTGGCCCAGTTGCTGGCGGCATTTTATAAAAAAAGGAAGTGGGTGCACGGGGCCGCCCCAGAGGCTAATTTTATTAAGAGGCAGAGGCTGCATGGACCCTCATGCCCTGGGGACCAATAAATTCCTGGGGCTACATATTAAATGCTTGGGGGGGAGCCTGGCCGACGCCCCAAGCCCTGGGGTCAACCACCTCCCCAGGGCTTAAAATATAATGCTTGGGTGGGCTGCTTGGACCCACTGAGCCCTGGGCATCACCAATTCCCCAGGGCTCACTTAAATATGAGGTTGGGGGGCAGCATGGACCCCCGTGCCCCGGGGACCACCACCTCTCTGGGGCTTTCTTTTTATTTAAAGATCTGATTGGCTGCCAACACATCAGCAAGGCAGGGCTGGCAGGAATCTTGGGACTCAGCTTCATTGAGTCCCAAAAAAATGTGAAAATAAAGAAAAGGGGGCAGGGTAGGAATACCTTGACCCTCAAGCCATGGTTTTGGGGTCTCTCTGGGACCACACCAAGAAAAAGGGAAAAAAGCATTTAAAACAATTTTTACCGCAGGGTTGCGACAAATTTGCAGTAAAAATAAAAAATAAACGAGAAACGCAGAAGCTTGTGTTTAAAAAAGCCCCCGGGTGTGCCAATTCCTGGGGGCATATTTCATAGCATGCAGAGGGCACGGCCCCCCAAAGCCCCGGGACTGCCACCTCCACAGGGCTATGAATTATTTAAATGCAGGGGGCCCGCATGGCCCCCTGCAGCCCCGGGGACCACCACTTTCACGGGGCTAAACTAAACATTGCAGGTGGGTCATCAGTAATGTTGTTTTTGAGATGTCATGGGTGATGTCATCAGTGACCATATCATTAATGATGTAATATGTGAGGTAATAAGCAGTGCATTGCGGGGGTGTGAGTTGTAGTTAGCTGAGGTAACTATAACTGCTGAATTTCTGTGGTTTTGTACCAATGAAATGTCAGTCTAACTACAGCGTCCCTGTAATCTTTGGCTGTTTTCAGTGAATTTCTAAGGTTTTTTTAAATTCTATTTCCTAACTATAACATCCCTGTAACCTTTGTTTTTTTCAGTAATTTTTTTTTTAAATATATATATATATACATGTGGTCGTTTGTAGCAATTGGTATATGCCACATGAATTTAAAACGTTCATTTATAAAATACAAAATAAAATAAAAAGAAGAATAATCAAGCATCTTAAAGAGGATTACCTCTGTTCGTCTGTGTCGCTGCATGGAGGACTTTACGATGTGCCGCTTTTAGTTGAATATATGTATATATATCTTCACAAAACTTTACACACAAAAAAAGTTCAGCTACCTCATCTGCTTCCTGGAAAGTTTTGGGGTGATCCGTCAAGTGGGACAAAAGGGGGGGGTCCCAAAATGCGAAATCCCCATGCATTTTCCATAGACTTGTTTAAGACAGGCTACAGCAAAAACTACTGACCAGAATTACACCACATTTGGCAGGATGCTAGACCTTCATCCTCAGATTGTGCTCTATGTGATTTAGTGTAATTCCGTTCAGTAATTTTTGAGAAAGTAAGGGATTCTCACGGGAGTGCCATTTTGAACATGATGTCATTTGAGATGTCATCAGTGATGTCATAAATGATGTCATAAACTCACTCATCTATACAGCCACTCGAACAAATACTTACTGTGCAAAACAGCCACTCACACACTCACTCGCATACCCATACACGCAGTCAAACAGCCACTCACTTACCCATACACCCAGTCACTCAACCATAAAGTCATTCAAATAGCCATGCAGGCACCCACACAGCTACTCATACACACACTCATCCATCCATAGAGCCACTCACACAGCCATCACAGTTACCAACACTCACCCACCCATACAGCCAGTCACACAGTCACTCACTCATCCATACACCTACTCACCCACTTATTCACCCATACAGCCACACACAGAATGGTAATTTAACTTATGCAGTACGTTAGTATATACCTTTAACTCTCATAAACGTTTATGAAACACTTACCCTCACTGGATGATGTCATCAGTGATAACATTTGAAATGTCATCAATGATATCATCAGTGATATCACTGGCCATGTCATGAGTGATGTAATATGTGAGGTCATAAGCAGTGCATGGCAGGGGCACAAGTTATAGTTAGCTTTGCTAACTATAATTAATGAATTTCTGTGTTTTTTTAGATCTATAAGTTAATGGTGTTACTGACATATTCACCTAACTATAACGTTACTTTAACCATTGTTTTTTTGAGTGAATATAAAGCTATATAACCCAGTGGCAGCGCTAACTAATTAACTAATCATAGTTAGGATCATGATACCTTAGGAATGGAGTTTTTGGTTTGCTTGTAACTTTGAAGCTGTTTGTTGAAACTTCAGGAAGCTTTCCAAAAAAAGTCTGATCTATCTCAACTCCTTCCTGGAAAGTTTAGGGGTGAGCCATCAAGCAGAAGCCAAGAAAAAGCAGGGTCCTACTACATGTTTCCCTGTGCAATTTTTCATAGGAAAGTTAGACACAGCTACATCCGAAACGACTGAATGGAATTACAGCAAATTTGGCAGAAAGCTGGATGCTGATCCAGAAGATGTGCTTTTTGTGATTGGCTGTAAATCCATTCAGTAGGTATTAGGAAGTTAAAGTTAGCTGTCAGCACAACAAAGATGTGGTGTTAGCCATTTTAGGACTCAGGGACTCAGTTACCTGTCCTGTAAAAGATTTTTAAAAAAACTATAAGGGGGGGCAGGGTAGGGAAATGGGGGTCTCAGAGGGACCCCTATGGGGCCAAAAATGCTATTTAATTTTAAGGAACTGTGGATCCGTAGTCCTGTCAAAAGAAAATGTGGGCTACAACACTTTTCACTTTTAATCCCCATGGTTGGACCAAGGCATTGGGGTAGGGCACATGCAGTCCCCCTCTCAGAGCCATTACAAGGCCCAAGGAACCCCTTCTGTTGGAGCTATATCCTAATATTAAAGGGAAGGGGGGCATGCAGCCCCCCTCTCTGAGCCATTAGGTGGCCCCAGGGACCCCAAACCCTAGGGCCGTAACAAATATAAAAATTCCAAGGTTGCCGTGATTCCACCAGAGACACCCACAGTAAATGCAGGCCTTGGGCTTCCCTGTCTGCTCTTATCCAGGGTGATGGCATAGAAACAAACAAAACTCCTCTAAATATTCCCTTACCGGGTATAAATACAACTGTTTTCAAATATAAATATTATAAAGCCAAAGTGGAACACATACCATATATATGTAAATTCTCATTCATTTTTATTTCTACATTAGCGGTCACAGTAAATCACTTTTTTTGTTTTTATGAAATATCAAGTAGCTGGCTACATTGGTTGCTCCCACCTGGCAGAGGGAGCATTTCTCTGTGGTCTCTCTGCATACACTTTTTCCCATTTAAAAAGTTATCGAACCTGGGGAATAGGGTCCCCGTGGCCTTGGAAAGAAACAGCACGCCTCCTCCCCAAATAAAAGTTAAGAAAAGAAGTGAATGTGAAATGAGCAGAGCAGCTGTTCATCTTACATTCACTGAACGAGCCAGGGAGTGCCCCATAATGCCCTAGAAGGGGCTCGGACAACACCCAGCTTTTTTAAAGTTGTGGGGTGCTACAGAGAGCACAGCAGCCCCACCCCTTAACAACATTAAAAAAGAATTGGAGTTAGTCTCCAGGGTCACTGAATCCATGACCTCAGGTAAGCTTATCATTACCTGAAAAATGTTTAAAAAACTATTAAAGAGATGTTAATTTTTTGTTTTTTTAAATACTTGATTGGAAATAATGTGTGGCTATCACTATTATTAAATATTGCAATGTCTGAATTTTTTTAATACACATTTGATTATATGTATTAGTCACTTTTTGATAAAGCCAGTAGGTCTGCTTTATACATGTTCATGTGCTAACCCTTTGATAAAGCCTGAGGTTGGTCAACTGCGAGATATTTCATCTGTTCTTTATTGATCAAATTCAGGTCAACTCATTTCTCTAATTTCTCCTTTAGAGAGGTCAAAAGCTCATCATTGTGATTTTCCTCGTGTCTTGATTGCACTCTATAACACCAAGCTGTTGTTGGACTACATTTATATAGTCCTCTTTGTCCAGCATTACAATATTTCCCCTTTTTATCCGCCATTTTAATCTCTATGGAGGTGTCTGCCTGTAGTGATTTGAAAGCTTGCTTTTCTGCTTGGCAATGGGATAGTCATATCAGAACTAGTCCTTCCTCTCCTTTGAGTATCCTTTTTATCCACAAATAGTTTCGCCAGTAACACTTTTTGTATATATTTATATAAATCAATACTCGTTTAAGTATGATTTATATGTGTGGAAGAGCAAAAGCTCAAGCTTTTATTTAGGTAGTTTGACATCCACTTCGGCTAGTGTTCTTTTTGACAGGTTAAGTATTATCTTTTCATCTTGAGCTGCATCTATGTGCTTGCGCTCTTACGTGTTTTCACTCCTACTTATTATTATTTTTCCACGTTTGACTCTTCTAGTTTTCCTCACCCTCTTCCTCGTCCACTTCCTCTTCCACGCCCCATTCTTCTTCCTCTTCTATGTGGGGTGTTCGTTCTCTTGTCCAATTGCTGGTGCTGATGAACCAGCCTCATTTTGTCTAAAAAAGACAATTTTGTTGTTCATCCAATAAGAGCAGCTGAAGTCCCCTCTCCTTCACTTTATTCATAGTTTGATGAATTGGTCTTCTTGATGGATGTCTCCATGGTAATATTCAATATCTCCATTTTCTGCAAATTGAGTATCTTTTGGCAAAAGTGAAGATTTTCCTTTCTCCTAATCTTCTTTGCCCCTTCGAAATGTTTCTGCCTTCCGTGTTGATACTTCTTTCTCATGGTTAGCCAATTTATTTTGTATAGTTGTTTTGAATTATATGATATCCTCTGTGAGCTTTGTTGTACCTGTTTCATTTTCAATCTCCTTGATTTGTTCCTGAATTTTTACGAGGGCTATATCTCTATATTTGATTAGAATCTCCACTAATCAAAGTGATGATTTTAAATAAATTCACCCCATTCTTGTAACACCTCTACACTTGTTTCACCCTGATTTGGCAATAGCATTATTCTTAAGACTTCCAGGTCCCTTCGAGCTTTAATGTATTTTCTAAGAGTAGATACTTCACACTATTTATTGATTTATTTAGTGACAGATTTTTCAATTGCTTCAACAGGGTCCTTAAATCTATGGCTTTTTTACTTTGTATTTAATTGTTTTCTGGTATAGTTCTAGTTCTACTTACATCTTCATTAAATAAAGACGACATCGTTGCCTGGCGTTTTGCTCCTTTGGCATGCTGTTTTTCCAGTTTCTTTTTTGTTTGTTTGAATAAACAGTGCCCACAACAATAGTAGTACATTACACAGACACATGGTGGTATCTCCACTACTTGATTAGTCCATGCATCATTCATATCATCCCACCATTTCTTTCAATTCATGTAAGCATATAGAACCCTCTGGCCTCTGCTGCTCTCTTACCTTGTGCAGATGGTAGCTTAGAATCCGTTCCTCTTGATATCACTCAAAGGCAGTGACTACAAAACCTCCAAATGCAATTCCTCCTGTGTCTGACTCACTTTTTGGTTTCCGTGCACTATCTTCTTGAAGGGGTGCTGGAGACTCAAATACCCTCTAGCCGCTTGTGACAGCGGTCTGTAGGAGGCCCAGGCCCAAAATAACAGTAACAATTCTCCACTATTTCCTGAAGAAAAGCCATAGACTGAATTCTGCAACATGTAGTTTTAATGTGATGATGACAGCAGCACACCAGATGTGTTTCGGCCGTAGCCTTTCTCACGGGTCCGAGTGGTTCAGTTTCCAATACAAATGCTTAGTTAAACCAGGGACATAAACATGAACAAAGGACATGCAAAGATTGTGGTGCTGTTAAATTCAAAAACAACTTTTGGTGCTGTTAAATTCAAAAACAACTTTTATCATTTTGTAAAATTTAAATTCAATTTTTTTATTGTTACCAATAGAAGTATGGGTTTGATGCACAAAATTACGCAGGTCACTCCCCTGTGGGAATCAGAGCAGCTGGGCACCCTGAGGAAAATGAAGGGATTTTCTAGATGGGACATGGATTTTAAGGGTAGGTGACCTATGGAAAGGGGGAGGGGTAATACCATTTGCTACCCTACAACATGAGATGGCTGACACAGAAAATTTTCGCTACCTGCTAGTGTGACACGCATTGACATCACAGATACCATGGGTAGGGTCTTTGCCTAAAGCCTCACCCCTCGAGAACAGACTTCTGGATGGCTACATGCAAACAAAAGCAGTATCCTTAACACATAAAAAACTGATTAATAATGCCCCAGACCGCTTGGGAATGGTTCGTGGACACTGGAAGAGGTATGTTTCAGAGTTGGACGAGGACGAGTGGCAGTAAGTGTTTGCCTCCACTCGAGAGGTCACGATCTCTGCTCTACTGCGATTGGTCCAATTAACGATCCTCCATAGAATATACATCACGGGACCGACATTAGTTAGGATGGGTAAAACTAAGACATTTATGACCAGGAGGGTACATTCATGCATATATGGGAGTGTGTACACATTCAGAGATACTGGGCAGGAGTCCACTGTTGCTTCAGGTAGAGCCTCAAGGTGCAAATGGAAATTGATGCCAAACAATGCCGATTAAACATCTGGGAACCCACAGTCCTGAACAGCAAAGATAAAACATGGGTGACACTGGACCTGATGGTAGCTAAAAGAAACGTGGCCAGAATGTGGGGCACAAATGCGGCACCTACACTGGAGGCCTGGAAAGCTGACATGGACTGGTGCATGATGAGGGAAAAGACTATTTATATTGCAAGAGGCTGCCTGATAAAATGGTCGCAAATATGGGGCAAGTGGAATGGCTATTGTGGTAATATCTGTGTCCCACCACTGTTCCCTCTCTTTCCGCTCATAATACACTATAAATAATGTAACACAGGACCACCAAGTATTGAAAGATGTAGTTGATTTCTGTATGTATAATGTGTGCTAAACCATAATCTATTCCATTGATTGTAAGATATAGATGTTGCATCACTGTTATTAATAAAAATATTTATATTAAAAAAAATATTTTTATTAATGTGGATCTCGTCAGAGAGCAACAATATATAGCATAAATAATTACTAATTACTTAAAATCATAAGAGACATAATAAAAACTCAATGGGGCCGTTTCACAGAACGATTCACAGAACTAATCTGAGACTAAATCCTAAACTTACTACTTTTGGTATTCACAGAAGGCATTTAGTAGTAGTAAAGTTAGGACTACTAACTTTACTAATACTAACTTGAGACAAAATCCTAAACTTACTACTTTTGGTATTCACAGAAGGCATTTAGTAGTAGTAAATTTAGGACTACTAACTTTACTACTACTAACGAGACAAAATCCTAAACTTACTACTTTTGGTATTCACAGAAGGCATTTAGTAGTAGTAAAGTTTGGACTACTATCTTTACTACTACTAAATGCCTTCTGTGAATACCAAAAGTAGTACGTTTAGGATTTAGTCTCAGATTAGTCCTGTGAATCAGCCCCCGCATTTGTATCTTCCTAATACATAGTTAAAAAGGCTTTGAAAATGTATGCAAATTGTAACATGCAAATTCATCAGGAGGTGATTTTGCTAAAACAATCAAATCATTAATTTTAAACACACTATATTTAAGACACAGGGGTTTTAAAAAAGGATTCCTCACTTCCAGCACAGTCTTACTAAGGCAGATAACTAATACTTGCTTTATATATTGGATCCCACCTTTGCAAATATCACATTTTTCTGTCTTATCTATTATATTCAACCACTGCCTTTTGAAGTTGTTTAATGGCAGAATGTCCAACCTGAACATAATTAAACAGAGCCTAGTGCTGTGATCTAGTGTAAAATTCAGATATTCTTGCTGTGTCTTAAATGCTAGGCTGTCAGAGTAGGGCTTCTAGGCTTTTAACCAAGAACAATGTGCTATATCCTGCATACAGCCTAATCTAGCCGACATGTTTTTCAAAAACAATTTTAATTGTGCTGGTGTCCATGACTGCAAATGGACGATGGTGCATTGAAAATTCACTAGTGCGATCTCAAGGTTTTTATTAAAAGCATAAAAGCCTACTTTTCTCTTAAAAGTTTCAATTTTACAGGATGACTTAAGGATACTACCCTTTAAGGAAGCCTCCCTTCAAATAAGTTTAAGATTGACCACTTACTTATGGGGATATATTCAAGCGCATAAGTGAGGATGGGGGTATGTTTGCCTGATAAATATCTGAAAGTGTTTTAAAATGTCTCCAGCCTGTAGAACACTAAAATCTTTTTAAGGAACCTATATGAGCTGTTACCTTTAGCCCTATATAGAAAAAGTGTGAGGTCTGGGAGAAGACTCTCCGGAAATATGTATAAGTTGTTACCACTTCCACGGACCTTACACCTGATTTCCAATCAAAGGGACAATGTTGTCTCTGTGAGGTACCCCCTTAGTTTTAGTAATATTTATTTTCAAAACATTTTCCTCAGCATACTTAGAAAGCTCATCAAGGTTTCGCTGAAGGTCAATAGGTGTAAGGTTTAATATGACCACATCATTGCCGTACATTAAAGCATATATGTTTTGACACGCGATTTTAGAAGGGAAGTTATTTATATCATTAAAACAGGCAGGTAAATCACTGAGGAATAAAGAAAGCAAAAATTGGAGCTAATACACATCCCTGTTTCAGGCCTTGTTGAGTTAAAAAGTTACCCCCAGTAGAACTCTGCACCATGCAGATGTATGAAGTGCCATAACTAGCTGCAGTAAGGTAACTGGGAACCCAAATTGGCCTCTCTACTGCCCTCCTCTGCTCTCTTACCTTGTGTGAGTAGGTGTCTCATCATTGCAGCTGTTTTGGATCCGTTCCTCTTGGTTTCACTCAAAGGCAGTGATGGCACAAAACCTCCAAATGCAATTCCTCCTGTGTCCGACTCGCTGTTTGGTTTCACTGCACTGTTTTCTTGAAGGAGTGCCGGAGACTTGAATACCCTCTAGCTGCTTTTGACAGCTGTCTGCGGGAGACCCAAGTGGCCCCAAAATAACAGCAACAATTCTTCACTATTGCCTGAAGAAATGCCATGGACACTAGCGAATTCTGCAAGAGGTAGATTTAATGTGACAATGGCAGCACACCCGATGCGTTTCGGCTGTACAAGACAAATACCTAGTTAAACCAGGGGCATAAACAAAGGGCATGCAAAGACCGTGGTGCTGTTAAGTTCAAGAACAGCCGTCATTATTTTGTAATGATAAGTAATTTGCAAAATCAAATCATGCTATTCTGTATTTTGTTTACATTGCTAAAAGAATTCAGTTCAAACTTAGAAAAGGTAGAAGGCATGACTAATGTACTTGCCACATACCAATCCAATCCATTATCCAGGTAAAACATGAATGTACAATTATACTCAATGACAATCAATGGTAGATATAAAATATGAATTTATAAATAGAAGACCAGGAGACAATGTGCATCATGGTGCAAATCAGGCATGCTTAAAAATAAATATTGATACTTCATGCCAAAAGTACTCCCAAAGTTCAACATCTCAATGGGAAACAAATACAAATCATGAAACTTGGTGAAACAATGCAAATCACAAAATTGCATTATTAAGGATTAGAAATTATGCCCAAGTAGGCACTGAGCAACTCTGAAAAAACATGATATTAAATCCATGCAGTGGAGGTATTAAAATCTTTGGCAGGCGCATGGAAGATGCAAAGGCGTAATTATATGATAGTCCCACTTCCTGGTACATATAGAGCTATGTGGTTTGCATTATCATGTCTAAACTGTATACAATATTATGATGGATCGTCCCATGGCAAATGAATATGTGTTTGTAGAAATTCTAAGCTAACATCTGCCTAGTTGATAGAATTAGTTATACTCAATTTATGGACTGTCAAAAAAATCTATACCTGTCTAACAGAAATAATCATAACAACACAATCAGAATGCTGAAACAATAACAAAAATGAGTGAGGTGGTTCAAGTCTCTTTTGGTTTTAATGATCTTATCTGTTTTTATACTGGTGCATCAGGGTGATTTTACATCAGATGACTGTGGAGCTGCTCTTCCACAGCTAAGAATTTTTGTTTCAGCACTATCAGATTTTGTCTTTATTTGAGAACCCCTAAGTATTCAGATTTACAAGCTTATGGGTAGGTCTTTTTTTTAAACCTGTGTGTGGACTGTGTTCCTGAAGAGCATTTGTGACAGGTGCAGAAGGTATTTACCTTTATAATCTGTGCAGAATGTACTATTATAGTGCATTTTTTATGTTGGCGGAAAGAACAAGCGCAGTTCAATATGTTTTCATTGAATATTGTCACATTGTTTTGTATTAGTGAACCTTGTTTTAGCCACATAAATTCCAACTTACTTTTTTGACATGGAAGTGGTAGGAATAAAAGTTGAACTTGTTGATCCTGTTATTGTATTACACTAGTGTGCAGGTCTCGTAATGGGCCCATGCACCAGTTTTTGCTGAAGCTGCATCATCTACAACCCATACTAGGAAACTACTATCTACAGCTTATACACTAACTCAGAATTTTCTGTGTGATTAATGCATGCATGAATTACAAGCAGCGCAGTTTCACTAAAACCACATGTTCATGACATGGTGCCTCATCAATCTGTATGCAGGGTTGCAGCTCCAATAGACATGGTCCCATATACATGCTTTAGGCAATCTTGTTACCTGTGCTAACAGAAAACAAAGCTCTCTTCTGATGATTAGTCATCTTAGACTTCAAGGACCATGAAACAAAGGAAAGCAGACTCGTAGGGCCTCATTTATGAAAAGTTACGCGTTGCTGGGCAAAAACAGCAATGTGTCACTTCTCGTAGCACCATCCTTACGACACCATGGATGCGCTGTATTTACAATACGAAACTCCATGGTGCAAAGATTCACAGATACGTCAGGAATTCTGATGCATCAGGTGGTGCAAAAATTACAAATTGCTAGACTGTGTCAAAAAACAAACTCAACTCCAGCAATGTGTCATAACCCATGAGCGAGTCCCATGTGAAGAAGACCTGTGTCAATTTTTATGTCTGCTTGAAGTAGGTGTAAGGATTTTGTCAAGTAATAGAAGTTGCTTAGTGAAATCTCATAAATTTCATTGCACCACTTCAACGAGGCTTTTTTATGGCACATTTTTATGGCGCAGGTATAAAGTAGCGCAGGCCTTTACAAAGTGCCGCATCTGCCTAGATGGGTTACTTTGAAAATAGGGGGCAGTGTGGTGCATTGATTACGCAGCCACAGCATCACGAAAAAATGACGCAATCGTTCAGTTTGCATTCTAGGAGAGCCACTTGCCTTTGACTGTGACTTCAGAAATGTTTTGTCCCGCTAAGGGGGGTTGGCCCCTAACTAAGAGTTTCCTCAAACTATCATGCATTCTATTTTCTAGTGACAAACTATCCTGTATTGTAACCACATCTGTAACATCAGTGAGACTTTGGGCGTAAACAAGCCTTTCCTGTGCTGCTCATAAAAGTTCTGCTGTAAATCTTAGCTGGAAACGATAAAAGTTATATTGGTAGAATAAGGCGGATGCTATAGTGAGTCAACTTCCTTCAGTGCAGCAATGTATCTTTGTAATGTGTCTAGCAGCAGAGCTATAACAAAATACATTAAGGATGTGTTATCTATGTTCACACATTTAATATGCATTTATGTATATCTATGGTGACAGCCTACAGCTGTGTGACGTTTGCCACATAGCAAACATTATTGTTAAAACTCATGAAGGATTATGTAGCTCCTGGTTGGCTGGCAGGCCATAGCCTCTACTACCCTATGGATTTGCCCTGCAGGACAGGAATCTCTAACCCTACAAATGAGCTGCCACACATGTTCCCGTTTTTCTATTTACATGTGTATAAACCTTAAACTCTTAGCTTCTTAACTGTGCATCTTTGTGTTTATTTTCTGCAGCCATCAGAGCATCTGGCAGGGTTACACTGTAACCTCAATCCCCAGATACCTAATTACAAGAGCCTGGGGTAGAAAATGGAACCTTTGGTCCACAACGGTCATTGATGGCCTAGAGTTAAAGTGTTATTGATGACCTTTAGTTTCTCTTTGACCTTTTCTCTGGCAGTGACTTCCAAGGTGGCAGCAAGTAAGCCCTCCTCATGGGGTGTCCAGTAAACGAGCAACTTCTGGTTCTGCTGTCAAAGATCATAGAGTGAGTGCCTATCATACGGATCAGATTCTGCTTGACAGTACATTGCATTTTATTGATACAGTAGGCTATTCCTGGACTTTATTAACAAAGAAACTGAATAAATGCAATCTTGTACATAACATGACATTTTCCTTGCGGGCCAAATAGATCTGTATATATTTCCAAGACTCATAGCACCTTATATTGGCTCAAAGTATAGAGGCATTGGTTAAAAATGAAAACTAGTCAAATGTACACTTTCATAGTCACTGATAGATATGACTATATTTATATATTACCTACTGCTGGTCGCCAGTAGGTAGTTATAGTTAGGATGTAGTTTCTTTAGGAAAAGCGTCTGTTTTGCCAATAACTTTGGTGTCATTTGATGAATCCTCGCAAAACTTTCAAACTAGTTCAATGCTAACTTCAGCTGCTGTCTTAAAAGTGTCAAGATGATCCATCAAGCTGGGGTTGAGATATAAGGGGGGGTCCAAAAAATATTTTTTGCCAATGTTAATCTAAATAGGAACTTTAGAAAAGGCTACAGCCCGAACTGCCAAACAGAATTACACCAAATTTGGCAGGAAGGTAGCTGTTGGTCCAGAAAGTGTCTTTTTGTAAATTGTTGTAAATCTGTTTAGTAGTTTCTGAGTTATTTAAATTTTTTCAGATATACAACTGGGGGCGCGAAGGATTCGCGACCCTTCCTGATCTCGTGCTGACATCTGATTGGCTGCACGGCCCACCACAGCCCTGAGTTCCACCACCTCCCCGGGGCAAAATATACCATTAATGCAGGAGGGCCGTGAGGCAGCCCCACAGCCCCAGGGAATACCACCTCCCTCGGGTAATTCTTTGCAATTACAGTGGGAAGAGCTGCGAGGCCCCCGCAGCCCTGGGTACCACCACCGCTCCAGGGCTGTGCAGTGCAAAGGAGGGGGGCTACATGGCCCCCTTCCTGGAGCCATACATGGCCCTGGGGAATACCACCTACCAGGGCTGGCTCCTGCTATGTTCTGGGGTTCCCACCCCTGGGACATAGCTGTTGCTATGGCTTGGCCGGAGCTTTACTGCTCCCGCCAAGCCATAGCAAACTGTGCTTGTGTTCAGCCAAGCGAGAGCACTTTTAGTGCTCTCGCTTGTTGAAATCAAGCACAATTGCTTTTACACACAACACAGGGAGCTGCATGTTAGCAGCTCCCTATGTGTAAAAGCAATGCCGGCTCCTGCAGGAGGTGGGGAGCCTGCAGGGACCGCAGTAGCTTTTAGGCTCCCCTGAGGTCCCAATCTGTGGTAAGTGGGTGCCTTGGGTGGGACCAAGGCACTCACAATTGAGGCCTTGGTGCAGCTCCCGACAATGCTCTATCATTTATTCTCTTCTTACGGAAGAATGCTGGTTTCAGTGAGAAATCTGCGGAATATCTACTGCCTCCAGAAATCGTAATTTTCTGTGCAAGGTAAAGTGGTGTTTTGTAATGTAGAGTTTTGTGTGTAATACTAGCAATCTTTAGCTGTATTCTTGCCTCATACGCTAGCCATTTGAGCGCTTTCAGATGTGGAGTGATGTGGTCACATTTTCTAGAACCTGTTAAGAGTCTAGCTGCAGCATTGAGCCAAGCTTTTAGTGGAGCTGTTGAAATCTTAGGCAGCCCTGATAGAGTTGTGCATCCATACTCAATCTTTGAAATGACCAAAGCCTGGACTGCCGTTTTAAGGTCAGCTGTATCAATAAATGGCTTCAGTTTTCTAAGATAGCTCAGAGGGAGGTGGGCGTTTTTTGCCATAGTTATGATGTGAGTTCGCTTGTTTAATTCCTTATCTAGCGTGATTCCAAGAGACTTGGTTGAATACACTAGAATTGGAGTACCGTTTATCATCTTGGTCCATTCCCTAATAGTAGTGGAGGTTATAGAGGGGGAGATCAAAAGTAATTCTGTTTACTGTGAGTTAAGATTAAGATGATTGATAGATAGCCATTGAATGGTCCTTTGTAGTGCTTGGTTCATTATGTTAATCTCTTCCAGCGATGAAATCTTCATATACAGCTGAGTGTCGTCTGCAAAATATGGAAGGAAATGTTAGCCTGCTGTAATACTTCTGTAAGTGGCTCCATATACAGATTGACTAGAGATGGGGATAGAGTTGATCCTTGTGGAACTCCAATTTTACTCGGGATAGAAGGGATAAATGATGGTTCACCAGGAATCTTTGTGATCTGTTCTCTAAGAAGGAATGAAACCATTTTAGGACTGTTCCCGATAAACCCATCCTTTTCTCCAGTCTTTCTAATAGTTTGCCATGGTTTACAGTGTCACATGTAGACAATAGGTCAAGAAGGACTAGGAGACAGGTTTCGTTTTGGTCTAGAGCAAGTAGAGCGTCATCTACTAGGTGCATAGTTGCTATTTCCGTGCTGTGATCAGGTCTAAACCCTGACTGACTGTCGTTTATTAGCTTAAATTCTGTAATGTGTTGGTTCAGTTGTTGTTGAGCACATTTTTCCAGTACCTTGGCTAAAAAGGGAATGTTTGTTACTGGCCTAAAGATTTTTGGGTCTAAGGGGTTCTCTGAAGGTTTTTTCAATAGAGGGATGACCAGGCCAGTTTTTAGGCAGTCAGGAAAGGATCCTTGGGCTAGAGAAGCATTAATTATCCTAGCCTACAAGGAGATGACCATTTGATTGATTGTAGGCCAACATTTTGCGGGAAGAGGATCATTGTAATGGTTGTTTGGTTTTAAAGGCAGTAAGGTTTTGTCACTGTCATCCTGATCATATAGTTTGAAGGCTGACCAATAGGCATTATTTTTGGGCACTGTTTGTGCAGGTTGGGCTGGATGTTCTGCTTGTGTACTTATCAGTGGTATTTTTGAATTCTCTCTCCAGGGAGCTAGCTTTCGCTGTAAAGAATGATGAAAAGCCTTCACGGCTCAATTCAGATTGAGCTGTTGAGTGTGAGGATTTGGGCAATTTGTTAGATTGATCCTTTAGGAGATCGAAGAGTTTTCTTGGTATGTTCTTTGCGTTATCAAGTTAATTTCTAAAGAAGTCTTTTTTTGATTTTAGTATTCTTTTGTTGGAGGCTTTCCTGGTCTTTCTTAACTGGTTTAGATGGGGGGATGATGGGTGTTGTGTCCGTTTCCGTTCTGTTAGTCTGAGTTTCCGTCTCTCTTCATTAAGGGAATTGTTGAACCATGGGTTTGTATCTTTATCCTGTATTCTTTTGAGTTCTAAAGGGGCTATGTTGTCAATTATTTTAGACATCGTAAGGTTGTAATGATCCGTAAGCTCGCTGATGTCCACCAATTCAGAAGGAGGTTGAAGTTCGTTCTCGCAATGTGCTGTTAACATCTCCATCTTCAGGCCTTCAGGATCTCTAATCCATTGCTCAGGTTTGACTGGTTGTGAGGCTCTTTTCTTCTTTATGGATGGTATTTGGAAGATGAAGATGTGGTGATCTGACCAGTCGTAAGGGACAATTGCAATTGATTCCACCGCGTTTTCTTAGGAGATGATTCATTCTAATGTAGTGCCTTTAGAATGGGCTTGATTATCCTTGAGGTCGTTCCAATGTAGATTGAAGTTTCCTAGGAAAATATCATTGGAGTGAGGTTCAGAGTTTGCTGTAGTATTTCCATTAGTTGGTCTATGAACACTTCGTTTTTACCTAGGGGATGGTAGAACGCGTGTAATTTATAGCGTTGATTATCTGAGAATCGTAATGAGAGCCCCAGGTATTCACATGATTCCAGAGGGTCAGAGTGAGCTTTGGAGATGGAGATGTCTGATTTGTGGATACAGGCCACACCTCCACCCATTTTGTTTAGCCTGTCTAGTCTCACAATGTTGTAGTTTGGTGGAACCAATAGGTCTAGGCATGGGGAAGATGAATTAATGAGCCACGATTCCATTAGAAGAGACACATCAATATCCTAGTTCAGGATTAGGTTGACACTGTCAGCTGCATGTTTCATTGCTGATCGGCAATTGAGTATTAGGCACGAACGCGGTTTGGGTAGGATATCTAGATTAGAGTCTTGCCCCACGGGATTGGTATTTCTTTCAGGTTGATGGGGTTTAGTTTTCTATTATTAGTTTGTGTTATTCTGTTTACGTTTATTGGGATGGCTCTAATTTGCTGTTCATTTATCTTAGGGGGGAGACTGGATGACGACTCGTAAGATTACAATAAGGTTTGTGTTTCAAAGTCCGTCAGATATCTAAGGAGATAGCGTGGACGGTAAATCCTATTGGATAGAGTCAGTGGGGTTGTGGTGAACTTGTGAAATGTGCGTACGGATTTTTGAATCTGGATGAATTTGGAGAGATAGCTTTCTGAGAGAAGTAAAATATTCTTCAAGTTTCTAAAAGCGTTTTGCATGTCTATAGCTATCCTATCAGTCTGGGCATTGAGTGATTCTAGCTCCATTTGTGGGGGAGAAGAGAGATGTGGCTAGTGCAGCATTGCTGCTGTCCTGGTGATCTTAATGCTAGATGGATCGAATTCAGAGTGCTTGTGGATACTTATGGTTCCTTCTGTAGTGTTTTTTTAATCTGCAGGGATAGTCTAGAATTGTTAGCGATATTGTGATTTAACCTTCTGAAGTTCTGATCAATGGATGCTGCATCCGAGAGACCAGACCTTTTAAACGTTTTAAGAGGTGTTAGCCCGTGACGTGTGTGGAATGGAAGGTATGCTAGATATTAACTGGTTTGCATCTATGGGGTTATTGCTAACTGCTTTGTGTACGTCCAATAACTGATTGGAGGCTATACTGCATGTCCTTTCACTGTATCTTGTGCTGAGGATTGAAGTATGGGGGCTATTGAAGTGAAGTAGCGATACTGCATCACTGTGCTGTAGTTTATTGTCCCTAGTTTCAAAGTTGCTAAGCGTAGTTTTTGGCTGCTGGCTCTCCTTATCAGACCCACTTACAATCTTAGCCTGTACACTCAGTGGTGTATAGGTGATGGTATTTTCGGTGATGAGTTGCTGGTGTACTGAGTGAGGGGAGTTATGAAAGTGATCTTTTAACTTGGCAAAGTAGTCATCAAATATTTCCAGATCTTTGTTGGCTGCCTGGAGGAATACAGTGCCATTTTTGTAATATGTTATATTCAGTGTAGCCATTAGGTTTTTTGAGGGTGTTACCAGTATCTTAGATCCGTAAGGGATGTTTCTATACTCCTGGATGTTAAGCAATTTAGCCAAAGTAGTGCGCCATTTAGCCAGTGATCAAGTGAAGAAAATTAAGTTATTGATAAGTATGCCATTTTTTTACTTGAAGGAGGGATCTGAGATAAGTGTTTCAAGGTTTTGATTGCATTTCTAGAAAGATTGGGAGGTAAGACTGTGGAGTGTGTATTATTACCTGCCAGGATCAGATTCGACCCTTTCATCTTATAGGACTTGTGCACAATTCCTGTTTAAACTTTCCTCCACTACCTTGTCTGAATTTTGGTCTTAGGCAGTTGATTACAGAGTATTGATACTAAGAGCATCCTGAGCTGATTGTGAGTGTCTATGATGTAGGTCTGAGAAATTAAAGTTGAAAACGGCCGCCTCTATGTGAAAAAATTACTGTGGCAAACCTATTTCATATTGCCTTTTTTTTCTAATTCACTTTACTGTTTGTCCTCTTTTAGTTACCAAAATGTATTTATTTATTTATTTTTCCTGGTGAACATCTTCTTTCCTATTTATTTATTTATTTGATTATTTAATCATTTATTCTGGTTTCATTGAGTGCTTCTCATATATAGGGAGGCCTATTATAAATCGTCTTTATTTCCTGGTTACCATGTTTACGACATGGAAAGGTTGTCGGAAAGCGACTTTGGGGGTCCGTAGCAGGACCCCCTTCCCCCCCCGGTCCTCCACCCAGGGGCCCAGAGGGAAGCCATGGTACCTCCCCCTGAAAATTCCTGCACTGTGTGTCAGACACCATAGAGTGCCTGCCACACAGTGCAGGGATTTTCACAAACCGCCCCCGCACAAGCTCCCATAGAGAAATGGGAGTTTTGGACCGCACCACGTGCAGTCGTATTGTAATCAGGTGTGCTGAACTGCCGATCTATGGTCGGGCGGTTCCCTTACCGAAACAGCCTCCGGCCGACATCGTAATCAGGCCCTCTGAGGGGTGATATGAGATTTATTCTGGGAATTTGTCAGCTGTGCATACGTATGAATGTATGCCTTGAATTTATTTCTTATCAATTTAAAAAAACAACTAGTCAGAGATAAACCTTCACCCAAAAGAACTTAATAAACACTTTGAAATCATGAATCCTATTCTGACCCTGAGAAAATCAAGGGAGTGATCTAAATTGTGCCTGCTCCCAAAGACTTGATTTACTAACTTTGGGAAACACATGGTGCGAAATAAAAAAAAAAAAGTTTTTCCTAACTCTAACTAACTAAAATATAAACACCCTTCTAGGTGTTCCTAACTTGTAGAAGCATCCCTAAATGATCCACTATTTGATGAACCTGGTGCTCTAACTCCAGGGAGACACTGGGTGGTATTGTTATATTATTTATTTTTTGGCTAGCAGATTCCATCGTAAATTAAACCTGCCTGCAACAACACGGAGGCCATTGCCTTGGTCCAGATCCTGTAATAACTGAAAAAAGCATGTAATTCGTATTACAATTATATACAGACAACGTTGTGATTACCCCATACATGCACTGCATTTCATCTGTCGCCTACATTTCTCCCGAGGGATTTATTGAATTTAACGTTCCTCTTACACTCCATTAATATCACTACACCTCCAGTGGTCCCTCTTTGGGTAGAGTATCAAGATTCACTCACCAAACGTGATTTAACATTTTCCCTGAACTCTGTGTCAAAAAGATGGATATCTTGCAAAAACACAGAAAACTGAATTTGGGAGCTTTAAACCAGTTCATCCTCATCACCCCTTTAGGGCTTGGATTTTAGGCCATTCACATTCCAGCTGCTTGGTTAATTAATTCCAACATATTCCACAGTATCCAGTGATCACAAGGAGTAAGGTAAACACTCACTGGCATGGTTTAAATGTCTATTAGATAGAGATTCGGAAAACAATCTCAGGGATTGCCATTGCAGACCTTAAAGTAAGACCAGCTTTAGACATATTTGGAGTACACGAGGATTTCATGGGTATGCTAAAGGCTAAAGTTACATCTCAAATGATGACTCCTGTATAACAAATTGTCATAACACTTTTTATTACCTCTAGCACCAGATATTGACATTTGGTGAGATGTAGTTGACAGAGAAAAGCACTTTAATTTTGGTGAAAGGAAGTAATGATCTGATAGAGACTTCTAGCTGTAGATTCCTTTCCTTTAAATTCCCCAGGCGTCAGGCTGGATCCGTAAATGTTTGCTGAGCAATACCCCTTGCGTGCAACGTCGGGTGGCTCCATTCGGCTCCGCGTGACGTTGTTGGTGTCGCAGTTATTCAGGGATGCGAGGTTGTGCAACTGACACATATGCGTAGATGTAGCACATCTGCTAACAGGAGGTGGTGTCCATCTTCAAAGTGCTTACTTGTGTGTTAGAGTATTGTATCCAAAAAAAAGCCTCTCGCATAAATATTGTGTCCTAACCATCGTAGAGGAAAATTGTAAGTTCTTATGGACTCTTCTAACTGCAGAGTCATCGCCTTTAGAATATCCTCAAGCACCAGACTGGATCCTGAAAGCTTTTACAGCAGTGTTACTGCCCACTACAAGTGGCACTGTGGGGCGCACAGTGACTCCATTCTGCCGCACAAGTGACAGAGTGCTGACACTTATAACCAACCACCCCTGTGCACTGAAATCAGTATCTTTCTTGACGTTACCAAAGGTGAGTAACTTGTTTAAAGGGTGTAGATTTTCTATTATTGACATCAATGGGGTGATATTTCTATAAAACCTATTTATATCAGATGATTTTCTAACCGTATATTTCCAAATGACAAAGGGAAAACATCTAGACTAAAGTATATGTAAATTCAGACCAAAGATAACTTCACTGTACGTGCCCTTTTGCAATGTTTAGACATTTTATTGCATTTTAAAATTATATTTTCACATTCACTGAAAGTTATACTTTACATGAACTAGAACACTTCATGTTAATAGTCATTCACCTTAAAAATGTTCACTGTTTTAGTGAGCCCTGTACTTATTTGGCTTATCCACTTTTTCTGTGGGATAGAGTGCACATTATTACTGATTGTGGTGGTTTTCTCTTTTGGACCAGGCACCACTGGAATTTTGGTATTAATAAAGAATGGCAAATAGGAAGTCTAATTCCAGCGACCTTATGCAGTAAATGACTCAGTGACTGATTAAGAAATGTAAACAAACATGTTGGCCCTGAACTCCAGTGGTATTTATTGACATGATAAATGACGATACCACTGGATACGCTGTTTATCAAGTGCGGTGAAAACCATCTATCGCGAGTTATTGGGGAATAAAATGTAGAGGTTGGTGTTTTAAATCAGCAAACTCTGCATGATACAGTAAATAATGTATGTTTTTTCCCCCCAGAATAATTTCTGCAGGTTTGATCTGCCGAAATGTAATAAAGGGTAAGTTATTTATTGCATCTGATCATTTTCAGATGTGTTAAATACTTAACAACTTGTAATTCCCACCTGTACATACACAGTGGTTTTTGCACAGGTGGGACTTAACAGCCCAGTTCATAATCAGGACCTTAGTAGAATTAATATTGAAGAAAGGGGAAATGTGGATGTGTTGGAAAATAGTCCTTGTAGGTTAAAGCATTTATTTGTACTGGAAGTAGTACCACTGCAGTAAGTAATCTTTTATGTTCTCTTACTTGCCTTTGTGAGTCAGCCCCAAAACGTCCAACTTGCCATTGGTAAATGTCCAAAAAGGACATAGTCCTTTCAATGTTTTCTAATTGTATATTACTATTTCTATTTTATTCCCAGTTCATTGCCATTTTCGATATTTTGGGATCATTTCACGAAGGCCCGTAAGAGTACATAAAAGAATATTTCTGTAGTCCTATTTAACGCACTCTTACGTGCCCTTGTGATTGGTCATAAGTGTGCAGGGGCCCTATTATGTATAGGGCACACTTTCCCTGTTTTAACCCGGCCCACCATAAAACAGATGGGCCGGGCACAAACAGGGAAAGAGCGCCCTATTACATAGAATACGCTGCCCTCGCGCAGCGGCTAACTTGTGCTGCTCTGGGGGCAACGCATTCAAGTGAAATATGGAGCGGAATTAAAGCAGCCACTTCGTTTATCACTGTGCAGTCGGCAACCCATCTGCACTTATACGGGGGATTAGAGATCCCCTTGCAGGCAAGTGCAGTCAGTGACTGCACCCACCTGGAATGGGATGCTGGGGGGGCCATGGGACTCCCTCCCCCCACGCCCTGTGGGAGGGATGCAATCAAAGACGCACTGTCAGTGTGCCTCCTGAGGGCTTTTTTGCCTCCGTGCCCACGTCTGTAATATGGCGTGGGTGCAGAGGAAAGGATATTCCCTCATTTGCATGGGGCACCTCCCCTTGCAAATGAGGGAACGCCCTCTGAAGATAGTGCTGGCGCTTTATGTGTGCCAGAGCTATCGGTATTGCAAAAGGGGATGCACAAGCGTGCAAAAGCGGGTGCACACGCCTGTTGCGCCCCGAGGCACCTTGTGTAATACGGCTTTAGATGTATATAAAATGTCACAGTAAAAATTACAATATTTCGGGTGTGTGTTGCATATCTGTGCTTTTACAGTAACAGGTACTGGATTTCATGTATCCATTCTTTCTAAAGTATGCTTTAGAACACTTAATTGGAAATTAAAATATCGGTGTTGCTCACACTTGTGAGTTACAAGAGTAATACAAAAGCATATAGCGAGACATACTCAGTGTAAGTTAAATGATGACTTTTTCTTTGGGGAGAGGGGTTATTTTATAAGAGTGTTGGGGTCCTTGGGGCACCTTCAGGAGTTGGATGTTTTCTATGTCCTGCCTTCTTTTGATTGTGGCGAGCTGTAATATTGGGTTAAGTCATTGCTTCCAGCTGCTGACACACTAAGATTGGAGACTACTCTATGATTGATTCCCTGCCCTGTTTCTTTAGATGCCACAGTGTGTTGCAAGGGAGCTCACGCAGTGAGCTGGGCTGGTGGTGATGCTCTGTATTGCCGGCATGATCTATCGCCCTGTGTCCAATGCTGCTTAGAGTCATTTGAAATCTTGTCTGAGCAGCTCAGGTTTCAGGATTGTTCTGTAGAAGCAGGATTTGATCCAGGTAATTATTTAGACAGCTTCCATGCGTGGTATTTAATGGTCCAGTGAGGACATTATAAGCCTGTGGACTCTCGTTTTATTTCACCAAAGAATCTTGGCAGGCGATAATAGGCTTTAGTTACACTTTATTGAAGAAGAGCAAAATGTACTTGAATCCTGATGTGGCCAAACAAAAGTAAAACAAAACTCAATGCAATAACAGCAGGATGGATTGAGTTTCTGAAGGATCCGGATGAAGTCTAACAGCAACCGAACAAAGTGCTAGCTGGTCAAAACACATTTAACAAGCTAGAATGTCCCAAAGGGCCAAACTCAGAAGAAATACATAGATTATGAGTACACTTGAAGGAGGAAGCCAGAGGAGCTGACTAATGCTGTCATAAAGATACTAAAGGGAATGCAAAAATGTAACGCCAAGTTAACACGGGCTGGGAACCTGAAATAAGATTCACTTCAGGTTCCCAGCAAGGTTTTACTGTGGTGTGCTCAATCATAACTCACCAAGTATGTTGCCTGATGTTTAGAAAGAGCAAGAATTAAGACCATCACTCCAACATATGAGGAAGGCATCATTGGTCCTTCTGTGGCCACAATTACAGATGCTGTCTTGAGTATTTCCAGGAAGATGAATTACCGCATTGAGCCATTGAGCAAGATTTTCCACATTTCAGGCCATTTTCCCGAGCGTGCGGAATTACCATACATCTAGAAATCCTGGTTCAGCTGTAAACTACTGTTGTCAGACAAATCGGGAATTACAAGATTGTTAGAAAGGAGGCTCTAGTAATGATTGAGAGCATGGTAAATATGAGTTGAGACTAGAGTGCAACACATGGGGAATCTTTCCAGCCTGCTAACACTGGTGAATCAAAGACTAGAGTAAATCAGGTTGAACTCACTGATAGCAAAGTAAAGTAAACCAGAAGATGCTGTTAAAGAATTTGGGGGCATATTATCAAGCACGGCATTCCAATTATCGCCGCTTTAGCGGTAGAAAACCGCAGCTAAAGCGGCGATAATGGGCTTGATAATATGCCCTTGAGAATTCCAATAGAAGCCCATGTTGACACCAGAACATGGGCTTCTATTGGGATACTCCAGAGCATATTATCAAGCCCGTTATCGCCGCTTTAGTGGCAGAAAACTGCCACTAAAGCGGCGATAATTGTAACGCCGTTTCTTGATAATATGCCCCTTGGATATTAGTTATTTTCCTCAACAGGGTATGAAAGTTGGATATGGATAGCAAGCTTCTGCAAGGCTAACATTTGAAAATCTGACTAAAATAGAAAAGGCAACCTATGGTAGTCTGTCACTAGTGGGAGCTGTGAAGAAATAAGACCTAAATAGTCTCATTTCGTGACCTGTCACTGGCCATTCTTGCAGAATCTGTACTTTAATAGAGTGACAGCGGTAGATGCTGAATACCCAAGGGAGTTCATTTGCACCTGAAATCTGGGCTCTGGAGTCCATGGCCAGTGAGTAATGGCTATTCATTCAATCTTGCTCAAAAGACGTATGCCTAAATTCAAATGTCGGATGTAACCCCTTCCATCGGAGTGTAAGGCTACAAAATAACTAACTAACATGTTAACTACTCAAATTAATTTCATATTTCTTTATACTAATTCACCACTAATCCTTTATGGGTTCCGGAGTAGCATGCTACTCGCAGAAAAAGCGATTCAACACCTCATCAAGGGTAGTAAGCGCTATATAAATGCAAACCATATTCCCTCTACCCCTCCACTATCCTTCTCAATCCAAATAATTGACTAACATATCCACCACTCAAATTACTTTCATATTTTCACTATAATAATTCACTACTAATCCTTTATGGGTTCCGGAGTAGCGTGCCACTCACCGAAAAGCACTTCAACACCTCATCAGGGGTTGCAAGCGCTATATAAATGCAATTACAATACAATCTGCGTTGACCACCATATCTGTGAAGAGGTGAAAGGAGTGAAGCAGGATATCCTCAAATCAGTGGATTTTAGTTTTGGTCAGTGGAGTCAGAGCCTCTTCTTGGCCTCCACTGTGTTGGGATTTGCGTCACGGAATAGGCCAGTCTCACACAAAGAGACTTTTCTGTGTCTTTTAAGGACTTTAGTAGAAGACCTGGTGCCAGATTTAACAAGATTTCATGCAACGCAGTGCAGCAAGGCAACTTGCTGTGCTGTGTTGCTTGAAAGGGAGACAGCAGAAATGTGCCTTCTTTACAAAGGTATGACACATTTCTGACTCCCAGTGCTGGCGCACGGTGTGCTGCCTAGCACCAATGTTGCACCCTTTTGCCATTGTGCAAGTCTGCCAGGATTGTTTTGTGCAAGAAGTGATACCTTCCTGAATAACAGCAATCTTTATAGGCATTTTCATCTTTCTATGCAAGCTACAGAATGCAGCACGCATAGAAATAAAGATAGGGAGACACATGAGCGAGCAACCAAGATGGCGGCTTGTTAGCGTTGCTCTGGCTTGCCCGTCGAACGACGACCGTATTTAGCCGGTACAGGCAGGATTGACTTTCTTCCTGCTGCTCAGGACGCTTACCTGCTCCTGCTGCCCCGTTTCTGCCTCATTGTTTGTGCGACGCTGGTGTTTCACGAGACTTTTCACGGCCGGCTTCCCACACCGAGCCCTCCTTCAACTTCTCTACTCAGTTCCTGTCAGGAAGGCGGAGTCTCACACCAGGAGAGGGCGTGGCCTGGGTCTTGGTTGCCTCCCACTGCTGGGTTTAGCTGCTGCACTGGTTTACCTCCTTTATTTACTTTATCTGTAGATTTTAACTGTTTTGCCTGTGCTTTCTCATTAGGTCTCGCCTGACCCAGCGCATGCGCTGGTCTGGCGAGACTTATTGAGAAGGCTCCAAAAAGTGCTACCAGGCCAGCCTAGAGCTACAGTGCATGTGCGTGGGCGCGCGCGCCACTTTTACCGCGATTATTTTCACTTTAGCGGCCGCACGTCCTCTTTGATGTTTGATCGCTATCAATTTCACTTGGCATAGACAATAGGTCTCGCTTTTGGGACCTTATAAGTGTTTAGTTATGCAACTGTTGCATGGCTAAACACTTATAAGGTCCCAAAGGTGAGACCTATTGGCTATGCCAATGCTTGTATTTACATACTATCGGTATTTTCCTTAAGTAAACCATTGTATTGGGTTTCTCATGCAGCAGGAGAAAGAGGTGTTTCTATGACAAATGCTTACCGCTATGATACATAATGGAAGTGGTCTGTTGGTAGGTAACATACTTTTCAAAAATTGCCATTGGTTTGTGACTGTGCTCGCAGTTGCATGACGTTCCTACACATCAAGTGGTTCAGTAGCCTCGTTCACTATCACATTCACAGTGGTCACAATTGTGGTGCTGAGATTGTAAACAGACACAGCCCTGCCAGGTGTTTTACAAATGCAAACCAACAACGTAATACAACACTGGGTTTGCCCTGGGGAAATACTTCAATTCTTAATGCACTGACTGTCCAATCTAACCTCACCAATGCAGTCGGTAGATGAGGTTCTTTCACAGATACACAGAGAACGTGATCAGCCTATACAAACGTTCGCCTCATAATGCTTCAAAAATTAAATATCTGCATCCCGAAAAGGCACACATCTGTCTGCCAGCCCATTTCACTGTCATATAATGAATATATCAGGAGACATCCACGACCTAATGAATTAACAAGCATTGGCATAGCCAATAGGTCTCGCCTTTGGGACCTTATAAGTGTTTAGCCATGCAACAGTTGCATAACTAAACACTTATAAGGTCCCAAAAGCGAGACCTATTGGCTATGCCAATGCTTGTTTTTTTATTGGCAATGGAAAACAAGTCTGTAGCAAATAAACGCAAACAGGCTGTTCCTCCTCCGCCTGTCAAGTCAAAAATTAGTAGACTCATCCGAACCCTCCCTTCTCACTATTTTGAAGGAATTAAAGGCTGTCAGGTCAAATACTGACAGTATTGCTGTGGATATAAAAAAAACATACGGAAAGATATGGCCAGCCTCTCCATGAAAGTTGCTGATAATGAAATTAAATTGCATGATGTTATTACTAAAACTGATAAGCTGTTGCCAATGATTACAAAAATACCCTCCATTAATAATTGATTACTTGACCTAGAAAATAGAAATAGGCAATAAAACCTGCGCATTTTGAACTTGCCGGAAGATATTGAAGGGAGTGATTTCAGACGTTATCTAGAAAAAGTATTACCTAATCTACTGAATTTGATGTTCTCTGAAAAGTTTGAGATTGATGATTCTCATCGTATCTCTTCTCACCGTAGGCCAGATCAGACTAAAGCCAGGCAAGTCATCATCAAGGTTCCACGCCATCATCACCTTGTTCTTATTAGAAATCCCTTCTCTTTTAGTCAATGGTTCGAAGATTTTCATTCACCAAGATTTTGCCAAGGTGACAGTGGCGCTACGACGAGATTTTGCATCCTTGTGACCACATTTACGATCTTCTGGTTTCAAATATTGTCTTTTCGACCCTTCCATCATGCGTATCTGGAAAGATGACATATCCCAATCATTTCCTCGTCCGGAAGACCTTCAAGCCTTTTTTGATCATCCTTCTCCTCTTACCATGGATACATCTGACTCTCCACCTTAAAACAGTTTGCATAGTGTTACTGTTTGCTATTTTATTACTATGTGGTAACTAGTAGGTATTTTTGATGTTGCGACAGATATATTCCTGTTATTATTATGACAATTACATAGCACGGGTAGTAGGAAGTGGGTTTGTCAGATTATTTCTTCTCCTGCACAGGGTAAAAAGAATGGTGTGGCTATTCTTTTCTCCAAAAGTCTCCAACTACAAGTTTTAGACAAACAAAATGCCGCAGGCAGATTTCTATTAGTTAAAATTAAAATTGGGGATACAATTTTATATTTAGTTAATATTTATGGTCCAACCGTAGATGACCCTTCTTTTTGGTCCCATGTTACTTCTGAAATTCTTCAACTTGGAAGAGTTCCCTTAATTTTGGGGGGCGATTTTAATTTGATTAGTGACCCTCTTTTAAAAAGTTTTTCATCAACTAAATACACACCTCCTAAAGCATTTAATTCCTTTAGAAAGTTACTTAAACAACTGAATTGATTGACGTATGGAGGTTGCATTTACCTACACAGAAAGAATTCAAATTGTTTTCCAACCCTCACAATTCTCACTCACGTTTAGAATATTTAATGGTGTCTGGAGATTTAGTGCAATCTATATCTCAACCTACTATTGGGAGTATTGAAGTTTCTGACCATGCTATAATCTCCCTTCACTTGCAAGTTGGTAATTTATCTCTGTCGCATTGCAGTTGGCGTATGAATGTTGATGTTGCTCTTCAAAGCAGCCATAAAGATACACTTTTAAAAGCTATTCATGAATACTTTTTACATAACACTGAGGATACTACCTCTCCTGTTATCAGATGGGATGCCTTCAAAGCTTACTTAAGAGGTGTTGTCATTTTTATAATGGCACATGAGAATAAGACATTTAATACTAAATTGTCACGCTTAGAAAAGCAAATTGCAAAATGTGAGCGTTTGTTTATTTCCTCCCAAAATCTTGTTTTTAAAACCACTATGCAGAAACTCAGACATGCATATAATTCTATGCTAAGTACAAGAGCTGGTATTCAGATTGCTAATCAGAAAGCTAAATTTGCTTATAATGCTAACAAGTGCGGGAAACAATAAGCTAACTACCTTTGCATTAAGAAAGATAGAAATCTCCAATCCAAGCCATACACAGACACAATGACACTATTGCTGTATCCACCTCAGACATTTTAGATACATTTCTTAATGTTTACTCCTCATTATACAGTAATCCAGATCTTGTAACCTCTGCCATTTTACCGCAACCCTCTCAAAATGATAATTTGAAATTGGTTACTCCTATTACAAAAACGGAACTTTTAATGGCTATTCGTTCGCTTAAACCGCAAAAATCTCCAGGCCCTGATGGCATACCTGCAGAATTTTATAAAGCTTTTGCAGACACTCTTACCCCTTATTTACATCATTTATTCACTACATTTGCCCAATCTGGTCTTCTCACTGGATCTTTCACGGAAGCGTTGATTTTAGTTTTGCCTAAACCAGATAAAGACAGGACTAAGGTTTCAAATTATAGACCTATTTCTTTAATAAACCAGGATTGTAACATTTTTGCGAAAATCCTAGCTACCAGATTAGCTCGGGTTTTATCGTCCCTTATACATATAGATCAATCTGGTTTAATGCCAAAACGTTTTTCTGTTAATAACACAAGACTCCTTTTTCATGTTATCGATAAGGCCTCAACCCTTACCTCTCCTGCTGGTCTCTTAGCTTTAGATGTGGAGAAAGCATTCGATAAAGTTCACTGGCAATTTATTTTTCAAACGCTGTCTTCTTTTAATTTTGGTACCAGTTTTATAAGAATGATTTCAACTATGCATGGCTCCCCTTCTGCCCGACTCTTTATTAATGATTCATTTCCAAGTCCCTTTTCCCTTTATAGGGGAACAAGACAGGGTTGTCCATTGTCCCCTCTTCTCTTTTTATTAGTGATTGAACATTTCTCTCCCACATTTGTAATTCTGTAGATATTGAAGGAATTGTCTTAGCTGATATGGATTTGAAAACATCTGCTTATGCGGATGATGTTCTGATGTATCTTAGCAACCCAGTAACATGTATACCAGCAGTGGTAGAGGTTATATATAACTATTCTTTTGTCTCTGGTTATCCCTTGAATACTCATAAACAGTTTTTTCTCCTTGAATGTTCACTGCACTCCTTCCATATTGGATAATACCAAAATTATCTGGCAAAAAGAACAACTTAAATATCTAGGTATACTATTCTCACTTACGTTTAACCCCTTCGCTGCGGCGCGAATTCCGCCGCAGCGCTGGGGGGGTTTGGGGTGAGCGCGGCGCCACCATGCTCATGACGGAACCACGCTGTCATAAGTCACGGGCGAGCTGTGCTCATGACAGCGTGGTTCCGTCATGACTCCACCCACTTGCGCTGATCGCCCGCACAGGCGGGGAAACAGCGCCGCGTGGGCGGAGCGGCCACCAACGGCCGCAGCATGACGGAACCACTCCGTCATGAGCACACGGCGCCCGTGGCTCATGACGGAGTGGTTCCGTCATGAGCATGCAAGGGGTTAAACATTCTGTTACTCTTAACAGTGATTGTTTATTCACAACAATTACAGAAGAACTTTGTCAGTGGTCCACATTACATTTATCGTGGTGGGGGAAACTTGAATCCATTAAAATGGTATTAGCCCCAATTATTTTCTACACCTTATCTATGATCTCTGTACAACTGCCGCTCTCCACATACAAAAAAATCAATAAGCTGATTTCAAAATATATATAGATTCACATACCCCCTCGTTTGGCTTATTCTACACTTAAACTGTCTAAACTTAATGGCGGGTTTGGTTTACCTGATTTTCTTAAATACCATAAAGTGTTTATTTTAAAACAAGCTTCACTTTGGTTCACATGTCCAGACCCCAGCTACTCTCCTAAATAGGTAATGATTGAACGCAACTTAGTGTCACCATTTCCTTTACCTTCACTTTTGACTATGTCTAATTCAAATCCTTTTTTGAATCCTCTCCCATCATTGCTTCTACTAAATTAATTTTGACTGATTTTCATACATCCTTCTCCTCATGTATTTCTAATTCTACTATGATTTCCCTTTGGCACAACCCTACTTTAAAATTTAACCATACACTTACATTCTGAAAACTTTGGATACTAGTAGGCATTTGCTCTATCCAGGATATTTATGAAGATGATGCTCTATTATCTTTCTCTGAATTACAAACCAGATACTTGTTACCCGACTCCAAAGCTTTTAAATATGAAATTCTGTGTAATACTTTTCTTAATACCTTTCCAACCTTATTACTCCAAATTACGACTGAAGATTCGGTAAATTAACTTAAAGCGTTTTCAGCTTCTCAACATACTGTTTCCAAATTTCATAAACAACTTAATTTTAATAATGCTACTAACATTACCTTTTTAGTTACCTTTTTGAATGCAGAACTATCTTCGAACCTCTCCTTAACCTCTTCAGTGCCCCGCCCTTTCCACGCCCTGTGCCGGGCGTTTCATTAGCGGGCGGGGTTCATGACGAGATAGTCTCGTCATGGGCACAGCGCAACCGCGCTCCATGACGAGACTATCTCGTCATGGGCACTGAAGCGGTTAAAAGAGTGGAGCCAAATATGGACCATTCATATTTCAGGATGGTTTCCTGTTCCTCTATCTCAACGACTTTCTTTTGTTTAATTGTCTACGGACCCCTTGTAAACTTTTTAAACCTAAGCTTATAGATTCCCCACTTTGTTGGAATTGCAAAAGTTATGATGGTACTTTGAAGCATATGCTTTTTGACTGTAATATAATATCTCAATTTTGGCAAAATGTTTGGGATATTGTTGTTAAAATACTTCCTATTTCTGAGACTTTCCCGTACAACATACTTATTGATAAGTCTTATTTTTTATCATCTTTCCTCTCAGAACCCCAGTCTAAGCTTTTTAATCTTCTTATCTCTATTACTGTTAAATCCATTACCTCCAATCGGAAATCATCTGAAGTAATATCAATCCAGGCCTGGTGGTCATATGTCACTTTTATCAGGTCGGGTGCTCATCTCTCCTTTAAGGTACCATTATAAAATACACTATAATTTCAACAGTTATAGAAACCGATTGAGTATTATATTAATATTTACTTATGACTTACTCAGTATCGCTATTTGTTTTCATTAATTATATTCTTCGACTAATGTTTTTGAGGAGTAGCCTTGTTTGTTTAATTTTTTCCAATCTTTATAATTTCTTATGTTTAGGACGATGGTAAGTTTGTGGTTTACTAACATTGTCATGGTAATATTCTTTATGACTGCATTATTTCATTATATGTACCAACACTGTATCAATTTTTGTTTGTCCTGTTTATCATAAAATCTACTCAAATATTTTGAACTCAGAAATAAAGATATTTATCCTCATTACACCTGGGTCAGGGAGTTGCAGCATTTTGACACAATCCCAGGCTTACCGATCTTGGTAAATCTGCTATTTTGTCAAAATCCATGAGTGGATGCATGGGAATGTCTATGCTCGGAAATTTAACTGAATGCAGCACAAGCAGCTGTGTTGCGTTATATTTCATTACAAGGCCACACAAGGCCTCGCAATTTGGCCCTTGCATGGCTTTGTAAATCCAAGTTAAGGACTTGCGCCACCTTGCGATGACTAGCGTCATGCAAGGACAATGCAAGTCTTTAGTAAATCTGGGCTCGATGTGTGTTTACAATAAAACAATAAGGTAAAATGTCATGACTTGGATTTATTTGAATAATTAAAATGACGATCATATCTTATAGAGAATGAAACTGGCAAAAAATATCAGAATAAATAAGGAACAGAATACAGGTTGAATTAAATGTGTTTTTGTGTCTCCCTAAACTTTGAAGTTTAGAAAATGGATGTTGTTACAGTGGAGGGTAACAAATAGAGGAGAGAAGACTAAAATTGATTGTCCTGCACAGTAGGTGCACTTTAAACCCTTTAATGAGAATCCTTTGGAGAGCAGGTCTGGCGACAGCAGCTGTGGTGATTCCATCTCCAATAGCAGATATTAAAGATACTGCAGTGAAAACACTCATCGTTGGATCTTGGAACTGAGGTGGTGGTTAGCAATGAGAGGAGCAGCCACATGTCCAAACCCTAACCCTCCTGGTAGGTTACAGTCCTTGTCTCTTATACGCTTCAGCACCATCCTCTTATTTTGCATGATTTATTTGTGTCATGTGAATGACACTTTATTTCAAAGTGTGTGAAGCACAATGACTTGGTTGTGCTTTGTGATTGGTATCATGACTTTTGCAACCTTTACCAACCACCCACCCACTCTGGTTTAAGAACTAACCAAAGCTTCTTTGTTGTACGGTTCAATTCAGGCATCCTATCAAATGCACCGTGTCTCAGGATCCATGTTTATGGTCAATATCTGAAAATACTTGCAAGGGACATACTGTATATTCACCCCAGACAAAAAGAGACAATTAGAGACTGTTGCTAGGGTGTAGTTCATCTTCCTGAGCTGGACACAGGAGTCAGGTTTTGACATAGGACACATTTCTTTATTCAGATGAGACATCTGGTGAGCCCCTAGTCCTCTTCCTTTGCTAAGGTGCTGTTTGAGTAGAACACTGACAGTCCTATTTTCATTTAATTAAACTAGTTTAAAAGAAAGGGTCCCTCCTAATTGCTTCATTGCAGAGTTTGTTGTTTCCAACCAGACACACATCAATGTGCCTATATTGGCTGTGCTAGAAGGGGAAGTGGAAATAAGCAAGTCATGGAGATGCAGGGGACAGAATATACAGTAGCTAGAGTGGCCTAATCTGTCAGACCACCTTCCTGAGGTTTCTCATACAAGTCCAACACACTATCATATCAGACACCCATGTCTGGCACTTAGGAGTTCTAAACAACTAGTGGATCATTTGGCAGCCTCTCCCGCTTGACATGCAGATACTTGTCAGCTGCCATACATTAGTGTTCTGGTAATGGCCTGGGAATGGGTGAGATGTTACTAAGGTGGTTTATATGGGTGAACCCCATCTTTAGCAGTCCACTACTCATTGTAAAGCAACAGAACTAAATTCTTAGTGGAGCAATGTCTAGGGGCCACATTAGCGTAAGTCTCCTGAGTAGAGAATGTACTGGGTTGGTCAGAAAAGCTACAACTAGGATCAAGGTGGTGCAGGGTTACTGCATCCATAGTCATTTTACCCTACACTTTGTTTTTGTGAATACCCCATCTTCTCGCTCATGTTGAAACACATAGCTCTATTGGACCCTTATTACGTAGACAAAAGGAAATCTATAACATGAACGTAGTTATCAACATGAAACCAACATGACATTATGAAAGCAGAGGTAACTTAACTCAAATGAACTTAGGTTTAACTAAATCATATGTAAGGTGGGGTAAGGGCCATAGGGGCGCTGTAGCAGTAAATAAGAATGGTATAAGGCAACTGTTTGAGTCATATGGGTCATTTTGTTACAGAAAGTTCAAGTGATAGGCCAGACTAGGAGACTGAACTGGCCGGCAGGAGAGGGTTTGCAAGCTGAAGAATGTTTCTTTTGCATTTATCACAGGGGGGGGCAAATTATGTGCTATTAAAAGTGACCACCACAAACTAATGGTGTTGTCTTATTGATTTCCTACTCAGTACTGCTCTGCGTCATGCGACTTATATTGTTGTTATGTTTCTTTCTTCTCCTTTGCTGGGAACGAGCACATGTTGCACATGGTTGTGGGAATTCTGAACTGTGTCATAGGCATTCTGAGTCAGGAACCCACTGGGCCTGCTTCTCCTCTGCATCATTGAGGACAAGGTCTCGCCTGCTCCGGTAATAACTCTTGGAGAGGTGCTGGCCTATTAGAGAATGTTGTTCAGTCTTTTGTTTACGGAAATTATTAGCAGAGGACAAAGTATAACCAGGAAAACAATAGGGTACTTATTTACAATGCTGCACTAGTATCTGGTGCAAAAATGCTATTACATTTGCATTGGTTACCGGCAGGGGTGCGTGAAATGTTTTATAATTTATGGTAGCAGAGTTATGCAAAATTTCCCAATATAGTGCAAAATTAAATGAGATAAAAGTCTGCGTTCAATGTCTTTTCTTAACTTCGATTTTTCAACTGTGTTTAAATACATTTCACTTTATTCTTTACCTCTTTTATGATTTTATGTAAATCCTCTAAATTCATTTTGGAATATTTAACTGGGATGTGCATCATATTTTTGAAGCATTGCAGATTGTTTTCTCCCCATTCTTATACAATATATAGCCTGATATCTAGACGACTGGGTATTGTAAAGACGCCTAGGCCTCTTGGAACTCTGTCAGGTTCAATACATTTGTTAGGGTTATGACCTCCCAGCTTTTATTTATCTATTTTTCATATAATCATTCTGATTGATTAAAAAGTTCTTTTAAAGTCAGTTTAACATTCTCACTTGCTGCACCATCTGTTGATTTCTAATGACTTAGGGCCCCATTCACAAAAGTGATCTGAGACAAAATCCTAACTTTACGACTTTCGGTATTCACAAAAGGCATTCATTTAGGAGTAGTAAAGTGAATACCGAAAGACGTAAAGTTAGGATTTTGTCTCAGATTGCTTTTGTGAAATGGGCCCTATTGTTTTTTCCTGTCTCTTTTTTTTCTGTTCGAAGAGGCAACCCTATGTATAATTCCTTCGGCATGGATGCACCTGTGCAAAATAGTTTTGCTCATCCTCCAGCACTGCTCCTGTTCACCGAAGGAGTATGAAACTCTCATTCCACTTACTCAAGACATCACCTTGCTTGATAGATGACTCCTTCGACTTTATTTTCATTTTGGATGCCAGCAATCTGGGTTGGACTGCAGTCCCATGTGTTGATTCAGCAGAAGGTCGATATTCCCACTCAGACTACAGTGAACAGTGATTTATCAGGGATTACCTCAGTTGAGTAAAGACTGTTTAAGAGTTTTGAGTTGTTAAAATCACCGTTTAGAGATTTATATTCATCATGGGGCTTCAATTGGTTTTAACCTCTTTGCAAGAATCTCCCTGTGAGCCATTAGAGGAGGCCACAGTATGTTTTTGGCATTTAAGGTTTTCATTGTAGTGGCCATCTCCAAAGCAAGAACGATTGGTTAGCCAGGCTTTCGTTTTCTCCTCATTCTTATTTGAGAATCTTTTCGTTTATTCTGAGATTAGGGACAGATTTTGTCTGTAAAATCAGTTTGGCTTTCCATAGAGGGCATGAGGGGGTACTTCCAGCGTGTCTGATGGGGCCGGATTCTTGCCTACCTGGTTATCTCCAAGAATACTCTCAGGTTGTCAGGATCTGTTTATCTGCTAAATAGTGCAGAGGGGAGGAAATACAATTATCAGAACATAATCGCCAAAATTAGATTTCATTCGGAAAGGACCACTGACTCCGAATCTAAAATGTATAAGATTTTATTACAACCAAAAATAACTGAATGTACAGACACCTCAGTACAAGGTGCAAAAGATAAATGGGCACTAATACAAAAGCAAGTCTACGGAGGATTCTCATCCGGCTCAAAACAAAAAGAATCACTGACTCCAAAATCATCAAGAAAGCAATGGTAAGCCAATATCCGAATTAGGAATCATTAGTCTAAAAGGAAAAGCGTTAGTCTATCCCTACACTAACTCTAAGGTGAAATCCCTACTTAACATTCCCTTCCCAGGCAAAGACAATAAAGGTGTCAGAAGTGAAGACTTCCTAAGAAGTACATTCACTTAGTCAGAGCTCGTTCTAAGATGCTCTTTCTAGCTTCCCGTCTAAACCTCAACTGCTTAACCCGCGGGGCACTGTCCCTAATACAAAACCCCAAAATCATAGAACACGCCCTTCGGCACTCCTCTTCAGCCAGTTCTTCTTCCAGTAGTTTTCCGTCAAATTTGTCTGGCGTCCAACGACGGTTAGCTTGACCTTGGGTCCCAGGCACCTTCTCCGCTGAAAGTATGATCTCCACATTCCAATGCAACCCCTGTTGGCTTCTCGCAGCATCCTAACTCCTAAAACAAAGACCTAGTCTCACTAACGAGCTAAATGTCCTTCCACCTGGAACAGAAACATGGGAACGAAAAACATTTCCAATATCCAAGATTTTACATCTCCCTGCAGCCCAAAGCCTTTACCAAGGGAAATAATTTTCGGCCTACAACGTTTAGCTAACATAAGAAAATGAACAGGCCTTTCTCTTGAACCATATATGCGATCAGCCCTTTACAATTTAAACACTATTAAATCACACTCTAAGCATTAGTTAATTATTCTTATATACGTGAGTAAGCAGCTTGCACTTGTAACTTTAACATGGCACACATTTAACCTAATACATTGCATTGCACGAAACTAATCATTATGCATTTGCTAAATACATTCACGATAGCTTGCAACGTTACTCTTCACAAAAGCATTATTACATTTCTAATCACCACTATGTTAAACAAATTATAGCAATACATTTCTATGGCATTTCTTAACATACATCGAGTAATATGCGGGTGCTGACTATCGGTGAATATGATGCACCCCTACAAATTTCAGATTCGCATGACGCTCTATCAGTTCCAAATCCCACTTCACATTCATATACTGAAGGCCCGATTTATATTTTGGCGGATGCGTCCGGACCTTCAAAAACTGACGTTCCATCCGACCGCCATTGGAACTGTTCAACTGCCTGATTTATATGTTGGCCGTATGACGGACGAAACTCTTTCGCGTGCAGACTCCTCAGTTGATGAAGTAATAGCCGAAAAGTGGCTGATGGAGGTATTACAGCCACAACTCACCCTGCCCAATCAAGATGTTGCCTACCGTCAGCGTAACCATGGCGGTTAAACCTCCACACGTGACCTGGCGGATTCAAACCTATAAAAGGGCTTAAACTCACTTAACCTACCCTTTTAACTCGACTTTTTACCATGAACTTCATGTTGTAAGGCGTTGCTTACCTGATGCTCGATGTGGATGATGACCCATCACGTTGCCGCTGTAATAGGAGCTCTGTGTCCTTAATTTGTTTATTTTGTAGCTTGTTTGCATATAAGTTTTCCATTTCGATTTTCCATGTAGTCTGTTGTTTTTACTTGAAATTGCAATAAAACTAATCAACATTAGGTACTAAATGTAATATGTGACATATATATATATATATATGTGTGTATATATATATACATATATATTCACTTAAAAAACCATAGGTTTCACACAGGTTATAGTTAGGTGGACATTTCACTCGTAAAAAACCAATGAAATTCCCCCGTTATAGTTAGTTCAGATAACTATAACTCGCGCGCCCGCAATCCACTGCTCATGACGTCACATATTACATCACTCATGACATGGTCAGTGGCATCACTGATGACATCACTGATGACATCATCCTAGTGATAGAGTGGCGGTCGCGCGAGTTATAGTTATCTGAACTAACTTTAACGGGGGAATTTCATTGTTTTTTTACGAGTGAAATGTCCACCTAACTATAACCTGTGTGAAACCTATGGTCTTTTAAGTGAATTTGTACGTTTTTTTAAATGCTAAGTTATGTATTTATTAATATCTATATTTTTTTAAGGATTTTCACCGTGCGCGCACCGTGCGCGTGCATTGGACGCACGGTGCGCTGCGCGCGCCATGCACCGTGCGCGCACCCCGCGATTTTTATAAAAAAAATATATATATTATTTCACCCATGGGGGTCCTTCTGTGACCCCCTGACAAAGGCTAGGGGGTCAGGAACTCTCTTCCCTGCCCCCTTTTCACGTTTTCCACCTTTTTTCCCCCTTTCCTTTTCAGTGCGAGAGACAAAATGACGGCCGACACTTCCTGATTTTGACCGATTCGAATGTTGACTGACATCTAACAACCAATCAGAATTTCGCTCGCGCACGGCACCGTGCGCGCACCGTGCGCGCACCGTGTGCGCGTATAGATATTTATATGCTTTTAAATGCTATTTTCTCTGGAAATACTGAACAGATTGACACCTGCAAAAGGCACTTCCCTGACCTGAGGACTACCTCTCTGCCAAATTTCAAGTAATTCTGTTCAGCCGTTCGGGCTGTACCTTCGACTAAAGGTCCTATGGAAAAATGCATGGGGCAAACGCGTTTTGGGACCCCCCTTTTTTCTCGGCCCCCGCTTGAGGAATCACCTTGACACTTTCAGGGTAGGAGCTGAGCGGAGCGCCCCATTAATTTTGAAAATTTCGCGAAGATTCGTCAACCGGCGCCAAAGTTATTCAAAATAGAATTTTGAGATTTCCTATGGAAACACGGTCCTAACTATAACTATCTACTGGCAACCGCCAGTAGATAATATATGTGTGTGTGTATATATATATATTTATATATAGTTATATATATATATATATATATATATATATATATATATATTTTCTGCTCAAGGTTGCCCCTCAGATAAGCCGCACTCAAACACGGGATGCTTAACAAAGCCTTTAATGGTACGGGCAGTCATGTTTTCCCAATTTAGCAGCGACTGACTTCACCAGCCCGAAGCGTTTTGTGGAATCTCTTCATCAGAGGCCATGGTGATCAGGAGAGTGCATGGTGGTCTTTCACTTCCGCAGTCGGCGATATGGTGCGCCCAGATGGGCGGCTCCTTTTGAGACAACACGTTGCCTAATGGGAGTAGAAGTCCCGTTATATAGTCCACAGATGGATGCATTCTCCATTTGAGGGACGGCCCTCACGGAGCCTTGGAAAGCGCAATTGTCCTAAATCCGAAACCTGTGCTCCATGGTATGAGCCCAATATTCAGCGTCTCCCTGGCCCCCATTTCATGGGGAGGTGCTGGCTCAGTGGCAAGGCGGTCGCTTAATATGTTCTGCTCAAGGTCCCTCAGATAAGCCGCACTCAAACACGGGATGTCTAACAAAGCCTTTAATGGTACGGGCAGTCACGTTTTCCCAATTTAGCAGCGACTAACTTCACGAGCCCGATGCGTTTCGTGAAGAAATTGATTTCTCCTCGTTTTTGCTGTTTCTATGTGTAAGGCTTTCTGCAGCACAAATAGAAACAGCAAACCACCATGAATGATTGTGTATGTGCAGCAAGGCGTTCCTTCCTGTACATAAACAATCATAAAAAAATGATGATATGCAACTTCTATGGTGCTGCAGAATGCAGCACACATAGGCGTTAGAAATTGGCATTCTGGATTGTTTATGTGCAGGAAGGGACACATTCCTGCACATACACAACCATTCCCCCCAACACAGGCCCCCTTTCACTATGGTGCAATGTTGCCTGCGTTTGCGCAAGGCAGCTAGATTTAGTGCCAGTGCTAGGGGAAACGCAGGGGTGCGCCGCATTCTTCTTCTTAACGCCACGCTTTGCCATTCTGTCGTAAATATGCCTCTAGATGTCTGATGTATAATTATGAGATTTCAATGTTGATAAAAGGCTACATCAAAAATTGTCATGTTAATAACATAAAATAATTATGTACAAACTATTACTGTAATCAAAACAAATACATTTGCATCTTGTGTATGTGTTCAACAGAAAACCAAAGATAGTTAAAAAATATTTTTTTATTACCAAATGAGATAAGTCCCTCAAAACAATTTTCATAAAATAAATGTGTTTATTTCACAGAAAACTAAGTAAACAAAAACACAGTTCACAGCTGTGGAATGTAGCATCACTGCTACATTACAGCCTCCTACCTCATTAGTATATAGTAATAAAACCTCGTCCTAAAAGGACTTGTTTCACTTCTCGAGCAAGTGGATGTCAGGCACCTCAAATATTCATTGAGGAGGAGCGTTGGTTTGTGTTTGCAGTGACTTGGGAGGAGTAGTGGTGGGTTCGTAGGGAGGTGGAAGGGTAGATGGAGTGGGGATAGTGGGATTTTGTGAGGTGATGGTTGCTGTGGTTGTGGGAGTGTATGTGAGTTGTGAGGTTGAGTGTGTGTCTGTTGTCTTTGGATCAGGTGTGATGGGGGATTTGAATGTGTGTTTGGGTATGTGCTGTACTGTGGGTGAGGTTTTGGATTTGTGTGAAGATGTTTTTGTTGCTGTATTGGCTTTGGGTGCATCTTTCGGTGGCATAGTTTTTAGGATGATGGTGTGGGTTTTGCAGAGGGTTTGTGTATCTGTTGTGTGGTTTGTTTGGGTGATGTGTGTGTTTTGCTGAGGGTGTGTGTCTCTGTGGTGTAGTTGGTTTGGGTGATGGTATGTGTTTTGATAAGTGTGTGTGTTTTTCTGAGTGGTAGAGGGAGTGGTAGTGGTTGAGAGTGTGGTGGTGGATGATGCTGTGGCAGTGGTTGAGGGTGTTGGTGTGTTATGTTCTCAAGTTAGGCCCATGTAGCGAAGCAGCTTATTTCTTACATTGTCCTCACAAATACACTTTCACATGTGGCCTTTTGCACATATTTGCGTGCATAACAATGTTGCATCAGTTTCTCTGAAACTAACTGGTTTTCACATCTAGCTTCGCATAACATTATCACAATGTCTCGTTTCGCACTATGTATAAACGTCATCAAGATCTTCATCCACGGGGCAACAGGGCTATCTACATATCCATAACCTCACTAATCTATACGCACACTGCAAGGCTGCTTTCTATTATAAAAGATGAGCATCCCAATAGATTAGCAGAGGAGGCACTCCAGCTGACACCAGAGGCCCATGCATGCTGACAATTCACCACGCATCGGTCTGATATCTCATGAGAGGTGTCCAGTTCAGGACCAACACGGGGTCCTTCATTCTCTCCCACCAGGTAATAGGGTTGGATCATCCCTTGGCGGGATTCTTGACTCTACATCTACACACATTCTAGGTACACTTTGAGTAGGGACTGTATAGTAGGAGTACGCTCAATTTCTGCATTGTTTTATATCCCTGTATATATTCATTGTTTTAGCACCATGGTAGAACTCTATATCTACTATTTATGCTTTTGGTGCTGGTAATCACGTTTATCTGCGTCTTTCTATTGATTAGTGCAGCACACGTATTTTATGCAAGAATAGCATTGGTTCAATAAATATAAATGAAAACGTCCCGCTGTGTATTTTCTGTATATTTATCTGCGAATAAGTGAGCATGAGTGACTGAGTGAAAGGTTCTGTACTGTTTCCAAGAGTTGTCATGTTCAGTGGTAGCCAGAAACCATTTGCTCCCTGGTAGGGTAGGGGGGCTTATGGTGGCACTGGGCGCTAGCTGGTCTATAGGCCAACATATCCTGCTGGTGTGTCTGGAATCAGTGTTGGCACCAAGCCCCTAGTTTATGCTGTCCAGACAATGAGCAGATCCTATGGATTAGTAGTAACTACACAACATGGCATCGTCAACGTTGGTTGGGTTCTTATTTAACGGTCAATGTGAGTAGTTCAGTTGTGTTTTCTCAGAGACCCCTATTCACATTTAAACCGGAGACATCCGTAGTGGGGAGGGAAATAAATCTGCCTCAGCTGAGAAGGTATGTATTGGCTGTAGGTTAATCAAGCTTGGAGGATTAGAAGCTCCCACTTTGTGCATAACATATCTCCATAAAATTCATTTAAATAAAATACTACTTCTCTGACAATGACCAAGCAATGACTAATCAAGCTGAGGACATTGAAGAACAGGTAGATGCACTAAATATTTCAGAAAATTGCATACAGGCAGTTACTATGAAATTATTACAAAATGGCCTCCCGGAAACGGGTGGAGATGTAGAGGCACACGAAGCATTCAGAACGGAGGTATTCTATTCGCGCCTGCAGATGCACACATATGGTTATTTCATAAATACACTGAAGTTGAACCACTTGATGAGTATTTCCCATACGTGGACTTGGAAGTCCCATTAACTTGCCAAGAACACATGAATTGGTTTAAAGGCGCTCTACACCATACCACATAACATGTGAGACTTGGTCTGCTCAGCCGAGAAGGAGTGAGCTGGCTGGTCCTAGCTTCATATGCACCACATCCATACATTGCTGCTTTATCAACAGCAGGAATGTGTACACTCTACAGAGATTTAGTAAAAGTTTACAGAAATCTTACACAATACATCATGAGAAAATTAACAGATCAACCTGCAAGGGCTGCTCAGGCACCCAACCACATGTGGCTACTACAGGTATTCACTCACAAATACTAAATGCCGTAATAGGAAAGATTCACACCAGCCGGGAGCAAATTCCGTTCTGGATAACACAGAAAACCGCACATCTTAAAGCAGTTTTTCCCCATACAGGCCAGCAGGAAAAACACAGAATACTAACAATTTGCTTGCCAATGGGGATGTTTCCTCTGATAGAAGATTGTGTCATTTGGGGTACAATCTTTGCTGCCATTTATACTAGGACACATGGTACCGCTTCAATGGCAGTTATATCAGATGTAATGAAACAAATACAAAATGAGTATAGAGCAGAACCTACCCTCGATCTGGGGATAAAACTGATGTGCAATTTTGCCCAGGTATCGGCCATTATGTTAGGTAAAATAAAAGGGGAGGCAGCAGCCTTGGCTATACGCCAACGTCTGAGGGAATTCACTCCTGCACAGCAGGGGCGAGAATTGCCTAAGATTATCGAAGATACATATGCTTCGCAGAGATAATCTAGGAGCCAGACCTGGGGATCCAATAGTTAAGAGCAGTTCTGAAAAGGACAACTCTAAGCAAGCACCCAATTCTTCAAAGAAGAAATGGGATAATAAACAAAAAACCAAACAAAAACAAACATAGTCACAGAGTGGGTCACCTCAACAGAGAAAATATAACTTGAGGAACCGTGACGATATTAGGAAGCCTGACAGGTATCAGGATACTGATACACGTTCATCTCTTTCCTTTCAGTAGACATCAGAAAAGCGTTTGGAGTGAGACGGATGGTCAGAACATAGATCGCAAGAGTGAGTCAAGCTGAAAAGGGAGACACATCGCACATCAGTCTACATCATTAAATTTAAAAAGAAGAAGGTAGCAGGGATTAAAATTAGAAATGCCTAGGCTACTGAAGAGTCTGCTTCTGAAGGGGGAATGGGCAGTGACGATGCTGGACAGCGCGGCAGAAGTCACAATAGCTCGCCAGAACCTGATGGATTATCTGGGGGTTGTAGCGCTGAATGAGCTTATCACGGTGGAAATGCCTGATAAAAGGGTAAGTGTCCCACATCGTTTATACAAAATAACGCTCCAAATGGAGGAGAAAACATACCCAGGCAAGTAAAGGGTCACTTATGGGAGAACCAGACCTATGGGTACGCTATTCTATTGGCCGAAAAGGATTTGCCACCTGATTTCCTAGTGGAGTGCTCAATGGGGGAAGAAGATATTTTACCTGCTTTCTCCGACCTTGTACCAGAATCAGGCGTTAGCATTAGCGCCTGCACTTTACCGCAATCATGTTGGGTGAGATGATGAGTCACCTCATCACAAAATCTTATTAAAATCAATTCCTCAACCACAGAGACAATACCAATTAAAGCATGAAGCAAAGAAACAAGTCAGGGAGATGCTAGATCAACTTGAATACCAGGGTGTGATAGAGATTTGCACCTCACCTGTAAATAATCCCTTGTTTCACATAATGAAGCCCAATAAATCATATTGTCTAGGCTTAGATGATAGACATTAAAATGCATCCATATGAACATTTGCAGTACAAAATGCACATAGTGCGCACTAATGAATAAAATTGTGCCAAAAAAATACAAAACATCACTAGATATCTCAAATGGATTTTTCTGCCAAAATATAGCACTTGTGAACAGATATTTGGCAGCAGATATTTGTCACCATTCTCTGCGCTATGCTCTCACAGCCAATTTGTCGATTACCACAGGGGTATAAGAATAGCCCCAGGCTGATTTCAGCCAGGGTAACAGAGTTACTTCAAAATTTTGATGAGGAGACATTGTCCTATGTAGATGACATCTGTCTTACGGACGATGACTTGTCGAGAGTGAACAACATAATACTTGGCTTTGGTCACCTAGGTTACAGATTCAATTTACAAAAATTGCACCCCTCAGTGTCCTATTTTAGGGTACGAGTTGTCAAGTCAAGGGAAAAGCCTGGCAGCAAAGTTTTTACAAAAATATGCACTGCTCCAACCTCCAATGACTCTGAAGAGACTACAGTCCATTTTTGTATTTTTAAATTTTGGCAGGACATACATTTTGGTTTACGGAGAAAGGGTGAAACCTTTCTATGACTTAATTACACCTTATTTTTTCAGTTCATCTTTGGACACAGGAACATACAGATATTTTAAGTTCTGTACAAGCTGACATGATAGCTTCTAAACATTTACAGACACGTGTTAACACGACTAACCTTGTGAGCCGCATAGTTGCTGGGACATATATCAGGTTCAATGAAGGTGATAGAGTCCCTATAGCATACAAATCACATTTGTGCACGAACGCTGAAATCCGTTTTGCACCAACTGAAAAAATACTAACAGCAGTACAGACTGCTGTAGTGAGGGAGAGAGCACTGGCTCAGGGTAAACACATATTGTCGTAACCACGGTACTGACCCTAGAGGCTGTTACAAAAGCAAGCATCCCAAATGCATAAGCATTGCATCCACAATGGATTCAATGGGCTAACTCTCTCACTGCAACAGATGTAGACAATAGATTTTACAAACACAAGCATTCTTACAATATGAACAAGAATATCCTCTGCCACATGAAATCTTGCCTCTAGATTGATATGAATGTATCATTTATACCGATGGTTCTGCCTAGCTGGCCATAGGAACAAAACAGCAATATTCTGCGGCATGCGCAATTGTAAAAGAACACATGCATGATGTAAAGTTTCATTCTGGAAAAACACACACTCAGTTTCTAGGGGACTGTACGGCGCAGCTGGTGGAACTAAAAGCTCTGATTCTGACACTACTAAAGGTGGATAATTGTGTGTGATTCATTTTACAGTGTCATCAACATGTTGGGGTTCATGTTGAAGGGAATTCGAATGAAGACGCCAAGGCAACAGTTCGTACTGCTGCTGTTGCTGAAATAACTTGCTCCTGTACAAGGATATATGGAACAACTATGATAGCTGTCAATGCCACGTGCAACAGCTCAGCCCTGCCAAAAGGCTTTCCCCTCAAGTACTCTTACAAATTAGATGCACAAAACACTCCATACGCTCAGATTCAAGGAGTGTGGGATAGAGTAATACCAATCACTAATCACAGATTGGGATTGATACTAGCTGCACACGAGGGTCTGGATTCATCCTATGCAGGGATTACTGCTACGGTTTCACTGCTAAAGCAGCGCTATTGGTGGTCGGGTCTGACTAAACAGATCAAGGACTTTGTACTCAAATGCGACATCTGCCAGCAGATGAAAGACCCCACCCTAGCATGTCCACCACAAACATCTTTATTAATCTCATACAAACCCCTTGTGTGTGTATATTCAGATCACTGCAGCCCCTTACACTCAGACGGGGCTTACAAGTGCATATCGGGACATACACAATTGGCACACTACATTCCAACCAGGGTCCGGCGTTTAGCTCTCAGGCTTACAAAGAAGAGATGGGAAGTTTGGGTGTGGCCTTGCGGTACTCCTTACCCTACCATCCCGGGGGAAATTTGTTCGTTGAGAGGAAGAACCGTGATTTAAAGCAATTGCGATTCTCTTATTACCATGACTAGAGAATCTGTATTTCATTAAAGACATGAAGGCTAACATTATGTATTATTCCTTTAATGCAACTTCAAGTAGCCATTTTAAAGTTGATACATCACAAAGCAAAGCTCTAGAATACTCATAGGTTACATTGGCAACATGGCTAGATAGATCTGCCTCTTATAAATGCAATGAAAGTAAGAGTTAAGTATTATGAAAAAGATAAGCTTCTTTTTTAGGAACTGATGAAATCCAAAGGAACAAAAGGTACGATGACGAGACTTGCTTGGAGGGAAGATGAGGAAATCTTAGCACTCCAGGCAAGATCCTGCATCTTGTGCAGGAACCAATTACGTTGAATTATCTGAAAAAGGGTCTATTATTAAAAATTGCACTAATAAGCCCTATGAAAAGGGAGAACATTAACGGCATTAAATAACTGAGATGTTTCCTCATTATACATCCCTTTATTAATTTTTTTTATTTTTTAAATTCTAATCTTCAAACAATAAGGTAAATTGCAATAAATTAATAACATGCTATAATAAGAGTCCACTCCCGGGAGGGGAGGGGAGGGTTGGGATAATGTTAGCCTCCGTGTCTTTAATGAAATCCAGATTCTCTGGTCATGGTAATAGGAGAATAGCAATTTCATTACAAGACCGGAGGCTACCATTATGCATGTTGGTAGTCCAGTAAAACTACATCAGATATATGTTCTACAGGTTTGCAGTAATGTTTTGCAAAGGTATAGGAACTGGACCAGTCGGCCACCTTAAGAATATCATCTAACTTACCTCCTTTCCAAAAAGATTGGATAGCGCCTCTTAAAGAATGTGCTTGAAATCTTGGGAGGTCAACGGCTGCCATTTGCATAGCTAATTTAACCCATCTAGCTATAGAGGAAGAGGAGACGGGTTTGAAGGGTTTGACAAAGGAAATAAGAAGCTAGTTTATACCATCAGTGCGATGTTTGTTCATCCTTGCATCATACTCCTTCATACAGTCTACAACGCATAACTTTGGGCAAGCATCAAATCTAGAGTACAAAATCATGTCAGACATGGTTTTAGTTATTTTGGTCATTTCAAAGCGGACACCAAAGGTGTCATAGGATCTAGTGGTTATTTCCAGTGCTTTGACATCTGAAACCCTGCGACAGGATATTAGACATAGGAGAGAAGCTAGTTTAATAGAAAGTTTTTAATTATCTAGCAGATTATTATTGGGCCAGTAACAAGATAGTTCAAGTAATAATTTTACGTCTCATAGTGATTAGTATTTAGGTTTAGGAGGTCGTTTAAGCCTGATGCTTTTCATAATTCTGCATGCTATAGAATTCTTACCAATAGATCTACCATTTAAAAGGGAATGACCGGCAGAAATAGCTGATCTATAGCAGTTAATTGATCTATAAGTAAGACCTCTTTCAAATTGTTTGCCAAGAAAGTTGGCTACATGCACGATAGGAGCCTCCACGGAATCCAGGTTCCTTTCTGAACACCAACAAACCCATCTTTTCCAGATACCGTTGTATCTATAGTGTATACCGGGGGCCCAGGATTCTTGGAGGAGAGCAGAAGCTTGCGCCGAAAGGTCAGAGATTTCATTGGCTCGCCTGACACTTTCCAGGCAAGAAGGTTCAAAGTCCTGTTCTGAAGAAGGGGATGTTCTAAACCGTCTATGTCTCTTAGGAGGCCTGGTGAAGGTGGGAGAAGAAAGGGTATTTCGTATGTTAATTCCAAAGTAATTTGAAACCAAGGTTTTGACGGCCAAAAGGGTGTTATTAGGATTATTGAACATTGTTCCATTCTCAATTTCTGCAGGGTGCGTTGGATCATTGCAAAGGGGGGGAAAGCATATTTCCAAATTCCTTTCCACAGTTGAAGGAAGGCATTCACTGCCAGAGCACCCGGGTCTGGCATTCAGCTGAAGTATTTGCATGGTTGGCAAGTCAGTCTGCTCGCAAAGAGGTCTACTTCTAAAGGACCCCCAAGGTAATCTAGTTTTTAAACATGTTTGTGATCAATTTCCAGTCGGTGTGATCTACTAGGAATCTAGAATTTCAGTCCGCACAAACATTGTTTTGTCCTGGAAGGTTTTCTGCTCTTAACGATATTTTGTGTTCTAGGCAGAACATTCATAACTTTTTTGCTAGGTTGGAGAGGTCTGGTGACTTGGTACCCCCTAGGTGATTTATGTAGGCGACGGCTGACATGTTGTCCATCTTGAGAATGACCGATCTCCCTTGAAGGGATTGCTTGAAACTCATAAGGGCATAAAGCTCGGCGGTTAACTCCAAAACATTTATGTGGTTCGTACTCTCCAAATGGGACCATGAGCCTCCCGTGTTTTGATTCTGAAAGCAATCACCCCAGCCATGAAGGCTGGCGTCTGATTCCAGGACAAATTCCGGGGAAATGCCAAGTATGGCTTTGCCATTCCATGAATCCAGATTTTCTAACCACCGGGTCAGTTCTGTCTTGGCTCCAAATCTAGATGGATTTTTTCTCCGTACCAAAGGCCAGTCCAGAGTGCTCTGCCTTTCAGCCTTTGAAGGGCCCGATAGTGTTAAGGACCCAGGAAAATAGCTTGGATTGATGATGAGAGGAGGCCCAGGAGTCTGGCTAGTTCTCTTAAGGTTAACAGATCGAGTTTCAGGACATGACGTATCTCCTTTCGAATCTTGGATATCTTTTTCTGGGAAAGTAGCAGCATAGACTTCACGGTGTCCACTGTGAAGCCCAGGAACTCTAGAGACCTCAAGGGAGTCATGATTGATTTTTCTTTGTTTATAATAAAACCTGTACTCTCTATTAAGTTTACGGTAGTATTCAAGTCTTTTAGAATTTGAGAATGGTCTTGAGACATGAGGAGAATGTTGTCTAGATAGATTATAAGGCGGATACCTCTTTCTCTCAGAACTGAGGTAATGGGCTTCATAACTTTGGTGAAGCACCAGGAGGCAGATGATAGACCGAAGAGAAGAGCTTGGAACTGGTAAAGGTGATTGTTCCAGGCAAATTGGAGAAAGGACTGGGATTCTTGTGGCATTGGAATTGTAAAGTAGGTGTCCTTTAATTATAGCTTCACTAACCAGTCTTTTTCTACAAGCATGTCCCTGAGGAGAGGGATACCTTCCATCTTGAAATGTTTGTAGGTGAGAGATTTGTTCAGTTCTCAGAGATTTATTAGAGGCCTCCACCCTTTGTCCTTCTTCTCCACTGGGAAAATATTGCTCAGGAAATTCTAGCATTCCCAGGGGACTTCTACAATTGCTCCCTTCACCAAAATAGAGTTTATTTCCTCTGATACAATGGAACATTGTTCTTGGGTTAGATTTAACACTCTGTGTGTTGTAACTTGTTTGGGTTTTTCTATAAAATCTATTTTGAAACCCTGGACAGTCTGTAGAAACCAAGGATCTTGTGTAATTTGTTTCCAGGTGTGTAAAAAGTATTTTAGGCAACCCCCCACTTTTCCAGTTGAAAAGGAAGGATGAGGTGGAAAGGTACTTACTTGAAGTATTGGAAGAGTTCTGACCTCTGGTTCTGAAGCCTCTTGAATGGAAGGGTCTTCCTCTCTGAGGGTAGAAGCTGGGATCGGACTGGTAGGGACAACCAAACCCCCATTGTCTGTAGAAGGGTCTTTGGTAGGGACAGCCGGTAGAACGACCCCTTCTGCTGGCCATGGCAAAAACACTCAGGTTAAAAACTCTGTGCCTGTTAGTTTGCGCCTTATCCAGTTCAGTGAATGTTGCCACGTATTTTCCTAGTCCCTTGATCATCTCCTCCCCAAAAAGAAGTCTGTTTGGGTTGACAGAGGGTTCCTTTTTGGCCATGTCACAGAGTTTAGAGTAAATTTTTGATAAAAACAACTTTCCTACTTTCTGTGTTAATTGTTGCTTTAGCGTTGCCGAGGAGGATTAGTGTCCTCTGGCTCCAACCCCTCAACAAATCGATGTTTGGTGAATCTACATTAAGATGGCTCTCTTCAATTAAATCAATAATTCTGCACAAGGGACCTAGAATATCGAGCATGCTGTCTTGGCAGAATTGGAGGGAGCGCTTCATCCCCTTCCTAGGGTCCCTGCCCAGTTTAAATAAGAACTTAATACGTTCTGGGTCCAGGTTTGGAGTGAGACAAATTTTCTCTTGGACCATAGGTCTTGGGCATTCGGCTTTAAGGATATTCCTTGTGTCTCTTTCAAGGGGGTTTCTTATCCACCTTTTGATAAACTTGGCCACGTGGTTTTGAGGCCAACATTGGGAACTCTTAGGGTGCTGAATGTTATAAGGGGAGAACATTTCCTCACCCAAGGGATCAATGACTATTTCCTTAGAGGAAGAGGGGAGTTCGTCCTCTGAGAGAGCAAAATCGGGGTCATTATCATCCTGGTCATGGATGTATTCGTCCAAGGATTCTGTTGTTCCTTGATCATCATCAAGTAAGTGGGGGTCAGATAGAGCACTTGGATAAAATGAGCTGCTTAGGGCGTCCGGATAGGTTGTGCAGCTATGGACACCAGATATTTTTGGGCCGCGTAGGCCTCCCTTAGTGTTTGAGGCGCGTAAGCCTCTCAATAGGAAATTGTTGCTTTTCCTTGATCTTTTACTCCCACATTTAGTTAAATCGTCAATGTGCACTCCATGGAGAGCAGTGGGTTTGGTAGATTCAGGTAGGGGACTTTTTCCAACAACAATTTGACTTATAGTCTTCCTCATGCATGAGTGCATTTCTTTTTGTATAATTTTTTAATGAATTTCCTCATTAGGGTTGGGAGTAGGGGCCTGGGCTTGTGAATCATCTGATTCAATGTCAGACATAGTAAAAAATTGAATCACAGGTGGTTGAGTCGTTGAAAAGGGTGTTAACACCAATTATTATAGGTATTGGGTAAATAGTAGAATAAAATGTATGCTCCAAGCGTTTAGTCGCTTGATTAGATAATATAGACTGCTTAATAAGGTTAATAGGTAATTTTGTTAAAGCAGTCTTCAAAATAAAAGTCCTCAAAATAGTATTAACCCCTTCGCTGCCAGGCCTTTTCCCCCTCCTGTGCCAGGCCTTTTTTTGGCTATTTGGGGTAGTGCGCGCTTAGGCCCCTGTAACTTTCTGACCGCATTAGGTATCCACGCCAAATTTGCGTCCTTTTCTTCCAACATCATGGGGATTCTAAAGGTACCCAGGGTTTGTGGATTCCCCTGGAGGGGTCACAGAAAAGAGCCAAAATACAGCAACATTTTGGTTTTTTTTGGAAAAATTGGAAAAACGGGCTGCAAATGAAAGCATCTGGGTTTTTCCCTGCAAATGTTATCAAAAAAGGGTTTGTGGGGTTGAAATCACCATTTTCCCAGCTTTTCGGGGATACTTGACTTTTGATAGAAATCCAACATTTTTTACACAGTTTTGGCATTTTTCTGGGACATAGCCTATTTTTGCAATTTTTTGTGCTTTTGACCTCCTTCCAGTTAGTGGCTGAAATGGGTACAAAAGCAATAGTGGATCCTGGAAAGCTATACATTTTCGAAAAGAAGACAACATTCTGAATTCAGCAAGGGGTCATTTGTGTAGATCCATCAAGGTTTTTTTATAGAAACAAACAGTTAAATGTAGGATAAATTGAAATTCAGTTGAAAAAAACAGCCTTTTGTGTCAACGTTTTCACCTGTAACTTCTTCTAATTATGACAGCTCTTTGAAAGCAATTTACCGTTGCATCCGCTGGACATTACTGGTTGTGGGGATATATAGGACTTGTAGGTTCACCAAGAACCCGACGAACCCAGAGCCAAAAACTGAGTAGTAACTTGCAATGGTTTTTTATTATGTACCGGGTATATAGTAATTATTCTGTAAAAAAGTGTACATGGAAAAATCGGTATGAAAGACACCTATGTATTTCTGATTTGGGAACAAAATATAGAGTTTAGAAACAGTAGATATTTGCACATTTCTGAAATTGGGAATACTCATACTAGCATGAGAATTATCAGTCATTTTTTAGAATGACTTCTTTTTTACACAATATCTTTCATTTGGAAAGCAGAAATGCATGGAAAGTCAATAGATAATAACAGTTCCTTTACAAATCTGAATTACCCTAAGTCTCCCGATAAAAATGGTACCTCACTTGTGTGGGTAGGCATAGTGCCCACGACAGGAAACGGCGCAAAACGCAACGTGGTCACACCACATTTTCACAATGCAAAATTACCCTTTTTTTGCAAAGTGCCTAGCTCTAGTTTTTGAACCCTAGCTCTGCGGGCACCTTGGGAAATGTTAGACGGCGACCTCAGAGGAGCCTGGAAGGGGTCCTGACTACCCTGAGTCCCACCCTCAAGGTATCGTAGCCGGGCACTGGCGGGAGACTCCCCAGGGGGAGGAATCTCGTATCTAGGATCGTACTTCTGGCACCACACGACACAGAGGGACCACACCGGGTATTCTGAGAAAACAATCTTTATCAAGTAGGTTATCTCTGCAAATATGTACAAGGTGAGCACGGGCTCAAGAGTCTCGGAAGGGGTAGGGGGTAGCGGGACAGTCTCTGGTAAAGGTTCAAGCAGGGACGTATCCGGCGCACAGCTCCCAATCCTCGAGCTGGGGGATACGATGTTGTAGTCGGGGTCCGGCGGGACCGTGAGAGTCGGTTGGAGCCGCGAGTCACTCAGCGGGCTCAGGTACAGGTTCGGTGGTCTTACGATCTTCAGGGAGCCGCGAGTCACTCAGCAGGGCTCAGGTACAAGTTCGGAGGTCTTACGATCTTCAGGGAGCCGCGAGTCACTCAGCAGGGCTCAGGTACAAGTTCGGAGGTCTTACGATCTTCAGGGAGCCGCGAGTCACTCAGCAGGGCTCAGGTACAAGTTCGGAGGTCTTACGATCTTCAGGGAGCCGCGAGTCACTCAGCAGGGCTCAGGTGGGTCCAAGTTCCAGGAGCCGCGACCACGTCGGCAGGCTCTCGTTGTTCCAGCGTCGAATCTGCCGGACAGACCCAGAGCACCCCTTGTTATAGGTCGACCCCTCTTTGATGTCCGGAGTCTGTGCAGGCAGGGGTCTTGTCACCTGGGGGTCGCTTGTCGGGATTTCCTGCTATTGTCTTTTGATCCTTTCAGGGCCGGGTCGGGAGGAGTCCCAGACACCCAGCAGGCATGGAGCCAGCCCTCAGGGAGGCCGGAGGGCCGATCGAAACCCATCGTCCCGGGGGAGCTCAGAGGTGCGATAGAAACTGCTCCTCCCTCTCTCATCCCCTGGAAGCGTGATGTCCTCCAGCCGGAGTGGCGCCTCTAGGCCCGGGTCGCGCTGGGGCCGGGCGGCCATCTTGGTGCATGAAGTGGGCACGCGGGCCCGGGGTGGCCGAAAGGAGAGAGGCCAGGGACGGGGATGTCCGGGTTGGTGCGTGTGTCCTGGTGGGGAGGTTCGGCTGGGCCGTGTGCTTGAGCTGTAGGTACCAGGTTTCGGTGGTGCGGGGGCACGGAGGGCCATTCTACGAGGCCGGGTCCAACACGCGTCCCCCCCAGCTGAAAGCCGGAGAGAACTGCCCATCAGCTTGGGGGGTTCTCTTCGCTGAGGCGGAAGAACCGGGAGAGGCCGTCAGCATTGGCGTGGTCCGTACCAGGGCGGTGTTCCACGGTGAAATCCATCCCCTGGAGGGAGATTGACCACCGCAGTACGCAGTAGCTTGGGGTTTTCTCCTCGCATCTGCATGAGCCATCGCAAGGGCCGATGGTCCGTTTGGACTATGAAATGGGTGCCGAACAGGTAGGGTCGTAGCTTTTTGAGTGCCCAGACCACGGCAAAGGCTTCGCGCTCTATGGTGCTCCATCTCTGTTCTCGGGGCAACAGCCGCCGACTGAGGAAGGCGACGGGCTGGTCTAGGCCTTGGTCATTTACTTGGGACAGGACGGCCCCAATGCCATGCTCGGAGGCATCGGTCTGGACGATGAACTCCTTGGCGTAGTCGGGAGCCTGGAGGACGGGGGCAGTACACATGGCCTTCTTTAGGGCATCGAAAGCTTCCTGGCAGGCAGCCGTCCACTGCACTTTCTTTGGCTGTCTTTTAGACGTGAGTTCTGTGAGAGGGCCGACAAGGCTGCCATACCCCCGAATGAATCTTCGGTAGTAGCCCGTGAGTCCCAGAAAGGCTCGGACCTCCGTCTGGGTGATGGGTGGTTCCCAGGCCAGGATGGCGTCGATCTTGGGCTGTAGAGGGGCGACCTGGCCACTCCCGACCTGGTGCCCCAAGTAGACCACGGATCCTTGCCCGATCTGGCACTTGCTGGCTTTTACTGTGAGGCCTGCCTGGCGCAGGGCGGTTAGCACCCTCCGGAGGTGCTGGAGGTGCTCACTCCACTCTGAACTGAAGACAGCGATGTCGTCCAGATATGCCGCGCTGAACTGTTCTAGCCCGGCCAGGACCCTATTTACCAGTCGCTGGAAAGTGGCCGGGGCATTTTTCATCCCGAAGGGCATCACGCGGAAGCGGTAGTGCCCATCGGGGGTGGAGAAAGCGGACCGCTCCTTGGCCCCTTCGGTGAGCGCAATCTGCCAGTATCCGCAGGTGAGGTCGAATGTGCTGAGGAACCGGGCTGCCCCTAGTCGGTCAATGAGTTCGTCGGCTCGTGGAATGGGGTGGGCATCGGCTCGGGTAACGTCATTGAGCCCCCGGTAGTCCACGCAGAATCGGAGCTCGGGGGCGACACCGGGGGCCGCTGCCTTCGGGACCAGGACCACGGGGCTGGCCCAGGGACTGTCAGAGGGCTCGATCACCCCCAGGGTCAACATCTTCGAGACTTCCGCTTGAATGCAGGACTGGACCCGGTCAGGAACCCGGTAGGCTCGGTGTCTCACCGGCGGGCTGTCCCTGGTGTCCACGTCATGAACACACCAGTTGGTGACCCGGGGGGTCAGGATGAAGAGGTCGGAAAATTGTCTTAGGAGCTGGCGGCAGTCCGCTTGTTGCTGGGCAGTGAGGGCTGGGGAGAGGTTCACTCCTTCCACGGAGCCATCCTGCTCCTTGACACACAGGAGGTCCGGGAGGGGATCCGACTCATCTTCGGCCCCGTCATCGGTGGCCAGCAGGAGGCTCAGTTCTGTCCGCTGGAAGTGAGGCTTGAGGCGGTTCACGTGCAGGACCCGGAGGGGATCCCGAGGTGACTGGACGTCCACCAAGTATGTGACTTCACTCTTCCGCTCAACCACTTTGTAGGGCCCAGTCCATCGGTCCTGGAGGGCGCCAGGCTTCACGGGGGCCATGACCCACACCTGCTGGCCCGGCTGGAACTCGACCATTCTGGTCGTACCAGCGCTTCATCTCCTCTTGACTTGCCTCCAGGTTGGCCTCGGCCAGTTCTCGGAACTTCCTGGTCTGGTTTCGGAGGGCCAGGACGTATTGGAACACATCTCGGGGGGTGGTCTGGGGTGCTGCCTCCCACCCTTCCTTAACCAAACTGAGGGGACCTCGGACGGGGTGTCCATAGAGTAATTCAAACGGGCTGAACCCTAAGGACTTCTGGGGGACCTCCCGGTAAGCGAACAAGAGGCAGGGGAGCAGGACGTCCCACTTACGCCGGAGGGGCTCTTCTAGGCCAGCGATCATCCCTTTCAAAGTCCTATTAAACCTTTCTACTAGGCCGTTCCCTTGGGGATGGTACGGGGTGGTGAACTTATAGGACACCCCACATTGTTGCCACAGGGACGTCATATACCTCGAGATAAAATTAGTGCCGCGATCGCTCACGACCTCGCGGGGAAAACCCACCCTGGAAAAGATCCCCATCAGGGCCCGGCCCACCACGGGGGCCGTAATGGTGCGTAGGGGAATAGCCTCAGGATAGCGGGTGGCGTGGTCCACGAGGACCAAGATGAAACGGTGGCCTTGGGAGGTGGGGGGGTCCAGTGGTCCCACGATGTCGATTCCGACTCGTTCAAAAGGGGTACTGACGACCGGGAAGGGTTGGAGGGGAGCCTTGCACTTCCCCCCACTCTTCCCACTAGCCTGGCACGTGGGGCAGGACTTGCAGTGGGCTTCTACCGCTGCTCTCATTCTAGGCCAGTAAAAATGGGTCACGAGTCGGCTGTAGGTCTTGTCCTGACCCAGGTGGCCGGCGAGGGGGATGTCGTGGGCTAAGCCCAGGAGGAAATCTCGGAAGCGGAGGGGTACCACCAGTACCCGTCCGGATCCCAGCTCCACCGACTTCTGCTCACTGTACAAGATGCTATTTTCCCAAAAGATTCGGTGTGTCCCGGTCTGGTCACCTGCGGCTTGGCCCTCGGCCTGGCGCCGCAGTCCGACCAGGGAAGGACAAGTGGCTTGCTCCCGGCAAAACTCTTCCCGAGTGGGCCCGCCCTCGTGGCGCCAATGAGCCAACTCGGGTAGATCTCCCAACTCGGGGACCGGGGCGGGGTCGGATGGTGCGGGTTCGTCGCGGGCGACGGACCCTTCTGATGGGGGGACGGGAGGACCCTCGGCGGGGACTGTACTGGTCTCTTCGATCGGGGTGTTCTCGACTTCTCTCCGGGGAGTGAGCCGGGCTGACATAGATCGGGTGGTGGCGCACACCCACTCGGGGAGTCCCATCATTCCTAGGTGGGCCTTGCGCTCGACGTGCTTCCAGGGAGAACTCTCTAGGTCATTCCCTAAGAGGCAGTCGACCGGCTGGGAGGTTCTTACGGCCACCTTGAGTTTACCTATCACCCCTCCCCACTCAAACGGCACCAGGGCTACCTGACACATACTTTCTCTATTATCTGCGGATATTACGGGGCAAAAGACGTTGGGGAGGATCTGCTCCTCGGGGACTAGGTGCCTGAGGACACCGGTGATACTGGCCCCGGTGTCCCGCAGGGCCTCTACCTGGTGGCCATTGATCTTGACGAGCTGCCCGTATTTCTGTGTGTTGGAGGGTAGGAGGCTACCAGGGATCATCTCTCTATCTCCAGGGATACTAGGGCCATTGCTGCGGGTTCCCACTCCTCGGCTTCCTCAACCTCCTCCCCCAGAGCTACGTTGGCTATCTGTCTCGCAGGGGTGGTAGGGGAGACTTGGGTGGCCATGGGGCACTCTGGGTCATTGGCGTAGTGCCCGGGTTTCTGGCAACAGAAACATGTGACGGTCACCCGGTGTCCCCGTCTCCCAGGGGTCCCTGTCACCGGTGGGGGGGGCGCCGGGAAAGGTGGAGGTTGTGTCTTCGGGGGGCTAGGCTGGGACTCTCTCGGCCCTCCCTGGTTCCCTCCCCCTCTCTGGCGGGGTGGTCCCTGACCGGCTCGGGGGTACTCTCCTACCATGCCCCGGGAGACCCGGGTGTTGGTCCAGCGGTCGGCCTCCACAGCCAGCTTCCGGGGATCTGTGAGCTTGCTGTCAAGCAAATGCTGACGTAGTTCTATGAAGCAGTTCGCAGCCAGATGTTCCCACAACATGAGGTCAGTGAGTTCGGCAAGGGTGGTGACTTTGCTGCCCTTGATCCACCCATCGAAGGCCCGACTGAAAAAGTTTACATACTCCACCCAGGTGGTGCCCGGGATCTTCCTGCAGTCCCGGAATCGCTGACGGTACATTTCTGGGGTGAGGCCGTATCTTGTGAGTAGAGCCTCTTTCATGTGGCTGTAGGAGGTCTGCAGGGAGAGGGGTAGGTCGAGCAGGGTGTCCCTTCCTTCGCTCAGAAACCGCCCCCACAACCCCGCCCCCCAGTCCTTCTGCGGGATCCGATGGGAGGTCATGGCGACCTCGTAGGCCCTGAACCATTGCTGAATGTCATCGTTTTTTATAATATTCCTTGACCACATCCTTGGGGATGTGGACCTTCTGTTCCGCTGGGGAGGCCATCTCTCGGTTTCCCGGGGGCCTTCCTTCCTCGCTTCTGGCCTTGAGCTCGATTTCTTTCAAGCTGCGTTCGTGCTCTAGTTGGAGCTTCCTTCCTTCATGCTCCCGTTGGAGCTTCTTTTCTTCTAGTTCGCCTTGTACACGCATTTGCTCTACTGCTAGCTTTTTTTCCGCTAACTTCAATTCGCCCTCGATTTTTAGTTTGGCTAACTCGAGTTCATGATTGCGGCTTCTCTCTCTGTCCGCGAGCTCTTCCGGGGATAGGCCCCCGTCTGGTACGATGCCTCGCACCTGATTGCTACTGCTTCCACTTTGGGGGGGTTCGGCTTCGTCGGGGTGCTCCCCCGTGCCTTCCGGGCGGGAGGCCCCGGTCTCCACCCAAGTTTTCAGTGCTTTGTGCAAATCCTCTTTAGTGTTGAGACCAGTGGTAGCGATTTTAAGTTCTTTGCAAAATTGCTTTAGCTCCTTGTGTGTGTATTCTTCTAGCTGCTCCACCTGGAACACCCTGTTGGCGCTGGTTTCTGCGGGGCTCACAGCGCTTCCTTCTGCCATCTTTGTCGGTAGTGCTTCCGTTGTTCACGGTACGATCTCTAGGTGATGGGCCCGAATCCCGTCGCTTGCCACCAATGTTAGACGGCGACCTCAGAGGAGCCTGGAAGGGGTCCTGACTACCCTGAGTCCCACCCTCAAGGTATCGTAGCCGGGCACTGGCGGGAGACTCGCCAGGGGGAGGAATCTCGTATCTAGGATCGTACTTCTGGCACCACACGACACAGAGGGACCACACCGGGTATTCTGAGAAAACAATCTTTATCAAGTAGGTTATCACTGCAAATATGTACAAGGTGAGTACGGGCTCAAGAGTCTCGGAAGGGGTAGGGGGTAGCGGGACAGTCTCTGGTAAAGGTTCAAGCAGGGACGTATCCGGCGCACAGCTCCCAATCCTCGAGCTGGGGGATACGATGTTGTAGTCGGGGTCCGGCGGGACCGTGAGAGTCGGTTGGAGCCGCGAGTCACTCAGCGGGCTCAGGTACAGGTTTGGTGGTCTTACGATCTTCAGGGAGCCGCGAGTCACTCAGCAGGGCTCAGGTACAAGTTCAGAGGTCTTACGATCTTCAGGGAGCCGCGAGTCACTCAGCAGGGCTCAGGTACAAGTTCGGAGGTCTTACGATCTTCAGGGAGCCGCGAGTCACTCAGCAGGGCTCAGGTGGGTCCAAGTTCCAGGAGCCGCGACCAAGTCGGCAGGCTCTCGTTGTTCCAGCGTCGAATCTGCCGGACAGACCCAGAGCACCCCTTGTTATAGGTCGACCCCTCTTTGATGTCCGGAGTCTGTGCAGGCAGGGGTCTTGTCACCTGGGGGTCGCTTGTCGGGATTTCCTGCTATTGTCTTTTGATCCTTTCAGGGCCGGGTCGGGAGGAGTCCCAGACACCCAGCAGGCATGGAGCCAGCCCTCAGGGAGGCCGGAGGGCCGATCGAAACCCATCGTCCCGGGGGAGCTCAGAGGTGCGATAGAAACTGCTCCTCCCTCTCTCATCCCCTGGAAGCGTGATGTCCTCCAGCCGGAGTGGCGCCTCTAGGCCCGGGTCGCGCTGGGGCCGGGCGGCCATCTTGGTGCATGAAGTGGGCACGCGGGCCTGGGGTGGCCGAAAGGAGAGAGGCCAGGGACGGGGATGTCCGGGTCGGTGCGTGTGTCCTGGTGGGGAGGTTCGGCTGGGCCGTGTGCTTGGGCTGTAGGTACCAGGTTTCGGTGGTGCGGGGGCACGGAGGGCCATTCTACGAGGCCGGGTCCAACAGGAAACCTAGCAAACCTATACATTTTTGAAAAGTAGACAACCAGGGGAATCCAGGATGGGGTGACTTGACTGCCTCCCACCAGGGTCTGTTACCCAGAATCCCTTGCAAACCTAAAAAATTGGCAAAAAAAACACATTTTCCACACATTTCTGTCGTGGAAAGTTCCGGAATCTGCGTGGAACCACAAATTTCCACCCACCCCGCGTTCCCCAAAGTCTTACGAGAAAAACGGTACCTCACTTGTGTGGATCGGCCTAGTGCCCGCGACAGGAAACGGCGCAAAACGCAACCTGGTCACACCTCAATTTCGCAGTGAAAAATGACCCTTTTTTGGAAAAATGACTAGCTGTAGTTTTTGAACCCTAGCTGTGTGGGCACCTTGGGAAACCTAGGCAACCTATACATTTTTGAAAACTAGACACCCAGGGGAATCCAGGATGGGGTGACTTGACTGCCTCCCATCAGGGTCTGTTACCCAGAAACCCTTGCAAACCTAAAAAATTGGCAAAAAAACCACATTTTATCCACATTTCTGTCGTGGAAAGTTCCGGAATCTGCGTGGATCCACAAATTTCCACCCACCCCGCGTTCCCCAAAGTCTTTCGAGAAAAACGGTACCTCACTTGTGTGGGTCGGCCTAGTGCCCGTGACAGGAAACGGCGCAAAACGCAACCTGGTCACACCTCAATTTCGCAGTGAAAAATGACCCTTTTTTGGAAAAATGACTAGCTGTAGTTTTTGAACCCTAGCTCTGCGGGCACCTGGGGAAACCTAGCAAACCTATACATTTTTGAAAACTAGACACCCAGGGGAATCCAGGATGGGGTGACTTGACTGCCTCCCACCAGGGTCTGTTACCCAGAATCCCTTGCAAACCTAAAAAATTGGCAAAAAAAACACATTTTCCCCACATTTCTGTCGTGGAAAGTTCCGGAATCTGCGTGGATCCACGAATTTCCACCCACCCCGCGTTCCCCAAAGTCTTACGAGAAAAACGGTACCTCACTTGTGTGGATCGGCCTAGTGCCCGCGACAGGAAACGGCGCAAAACGCAACCTGGTCACACCTCAATTTCGCAGTGAAAAATGACCCTTTTTTGGAAAAATGACTAGCTGTAGTTTTTGAACCCTAGCTCTGCGGGCACCTGGGGAAACCTAGCAAACCTATACATTTTTGAAAACTAGACACCCAGGGGAATCCAGGATGGGGTGACTTGACTGCCTCCCACCAGGGTCTGTTACCCAGAAACCCATGCAAACCTAAAAAATTGGCAAAAAAACCACATTTTCTCCACATTTCTGTCGTGGAAAGTTCCGGAATCTGCGTGGATCCACAAATTTCCACCCACCCCGCGTTCCCCAAAGTCTTTCGAGAAAAACGGTACCTCACTTGTGTGGGTCGGCCTAGTGCCCGCGACAGGAAACGGCGCAAAACGCAACCTGGTCACACCTCAATTTCGCAGTGAAAAATGACCCTTTTTTGGAAAAATGACTAGCTGTAGTTTTTGAACCCTAGCTCTGCGGGCACCCGGGGAAACCTAGCAAACCTATACATTTTTTAAAACTAGACACCCAGGGGAATCCAGGATGGGGTGACTTGACTGCCTCCCACCAGGGTCTGTTACCCAGAATCCCTTGCAAACCTAAAAAATTGGCAAAAAAAACACATTATCCACACATTTTTGTCGTGGAAAGTTCCGGAATCTGCGTGGATCCACAAATTTCCACCCACCCCGCGTTCCCCAAAGTCTTACGAGAAAAACGGTACCTCACTTGTGTGGATCGGCCTAGTGCCCGCGACAGGAAACGGCGCAAAACGCAACCTGGTCACACCTCAATTTCTCAGTGAAAAATGACGCTTTTTTGGAAAAATGACTAGCTGTAGTTTTTGAACCCTAGCTCTGCGGGCACCTGGGGAAACCTAGCAAACCTATACATTTTTGAAAACTAGACACCCAGGGGAATCCAGGATGGGGTGACTTGACTGCCTCCCACCAGGGTCTGTTACCCAGAATCCCTTGCAAACCTAAAAAATTGTGAAAAAAACCACATTTTCCACACATTTCTGTCGTGGAAAGTTCCGGAATCTGCGTGGATCCACAAATTTCCACCCACCCCGCGTTCCCCAAACGCTTACGAGAAAAACGGTACCTCACTTGTGTGGATCGGCCTAGTGCCCGCGACAGGAAACGGCGCAAAACGCAACCTGGTCACACCTCAATTTTGCAGTGAAAAATGACCCTTTTTTGGAAAAATGACTAGCTGTAGTTTTTGAACCCTAGCTCTGCGGGCACCTGGGGAAACCTAGCAAACCTATACATTTTTGAAAACTAGACACCCAGGGGAATCCAGGATAGGGTGACTTGACTGCCTCCCACCAGGGTCTGTTACCCAGAATCCCTTGCAAACCTAAAAAATTGTGAAAAAAAACACATTTTCCCCACATTTCTGTCGTGGAAAGTTCCGGAATCTGCGTGGATCCACAAATTTCCACCCACCCCGTGTTCCCCAAAGTCTTACGAGAAAAACGGTACCTCACTTGTGTGGGTCGGCCTAGTGCCCGCGACAGGAAACGGCGCAAAACGCAACCTGGTCACACCTCAATTTCGCAGTGAAAAATGACCCTTTTTTGGAAAAATGACTAGCTGTAGTTTTTGAACCCTAGCTCTGCGGGCACCCGGGGAAACCTAGCAAACCTATACATTTTTTAAAACTAGACACCCAGGGGAATCCAGGATGGGGTGACTTGACTGCCTCCCACCAGGGTCTGTTACCCAGAATCCCTTGCAAACCTAAAAAATTGGCAAAAAAAACACATTTTCCCCACATTTTTGTCGTGGAAAGTTCCGGAATCTGCGTGGATCCACAAATTTCCACCCACCCCGCGTTCCCCAAAGTCTTACGAGAAAAACGGTACCTCACTTGTGTGGATCGGCCTAGTGCCCGCGACAGGAAACGGCGCAAAACGCAACCTGGTCACACCTCAATTTCGCAGTGAAAAATGACCCTTTTTTGGAAAAATGACTAGCTGTAGTTTTTGAACCCTAGCTCTGCGGGCACCTGGGGAAACCTAGCAAACCTATACATTTTTGAAAACTAGACACCCAGGGGAATCCAGGATGGGGTGACTTGACTGCCTCCCACCAGGGTCTGTTACCCAGAATCCCTTGCAAACCTAAAAAATTGTGAAAAAAACCACATTTTCCACACATTTCTGTCGTGGAAAGTTCCGGAATCTGCGTGGATCCACAAATTTCCACCCACCCCGCGTTCCCCAAAGTCTTACGAGAAAAACGGTACCTCACTTGTGTGGATCGGCCTAGTGCCCGCGACAGGAAACGGCGCAAAACGCAACCTGGTCACACCTCAATTTTGCAGTGAAAAATGACCCTTTTTTGGAAAAATGACTAGCTGTAGTTTTTGAACCCTAGCTCTGCGGGCACCTGGGGAAACCTAGCAAACCTATACATTTTTGAAAACTAGACACCCAGGGGAATCCAGGATAGGGTGACTTGACTGCCTCCCACCAGGGTCTGTTACCCAGAATCCCTTGCAAACCTAAAAAATTGGCAAAAAAAACACATTTTCCCCACATTTCTGTCGTGGAAAGTTCCGGACTCTGCGTGGATCCACAAATTTCCACCCACCCCGCGTTCCCCAAAGTCTTACGAGAAAAACGGTACCTCACTTGTGTGGATCGGCCTAGTGCCCGCGACAGGAAACGGCGCAAAACGCAACCTGGTCACACCTCAATTTCGCAGTGAAAAATGACCCTTTTTTGGAAAAATGACTAGCTGTAGTTTTTGAACCCTAGCTCTGCGGGCACCTGGGGAAACCTAGCAAACCTATACATTTTTGAAAACTAGACACCCAGGGGAATCCAGGATGGGGTGACTTGACTGCCTCCCACCAGGGTCTGTTACCCAGAATCCCTTGCAAACCTAAAAAATTGTGAAAAAAAACACATTTTCCCCACATTTCTGTCGTGGAAAGTTCCGGAATCTGCGTGGATCCACAAATTTCCACCCACCCCGTGTTCCCCAAAGTCTTACGAGAAAAACGGTACCTCACTTGTGTGGGTCGGCCTAGTGCCCGCGACAGGAAACGGCGCAAAACGCAACCTGGTCACACCTCAATTTCGCAGTGAAAAATGACCCTTTTTTGGAAAAATGACTAGCTGTAGTTTTTGAACCCTAGCTCTGCGGGCACCTGGGGAAACCTAGCAAACCTATACATTTTTGAAAACTAGACACCCAGGGGAATCCAGGATGGGGTGACTTGACTGCCTCCCACCAGGGTCTGTTACCCAGAATCCCTTGCAAACCTAAAAAATTGGCAAAAAAAACACATTTTCCCCACATTTCTGTCGTGGAAAGTTCCGGAATCTGCGTGGATCCACGAATTTCCACCCACCCCGCGTTCCCCAAAGTCTTACGAGAAAAACGGTACCTCACTTGTGTGGATCGGCCTAGTGCCCGCGACAGGAAACGGCGCAAAACGCAACCTGGTCACACCTCAATTTTGCAGCGAAAAATGACCCTTTTTTGGAAAAATGACTAGCTGTAGTTTTTGAACCCTAGCTCTGCGGGCACCTGGGGAAACCTAGCAAACCTATACATTTTTGAAAACTAGACACCCAGGGGAATCCAGGATGGGGTGACTTGACTGCCTCCCACCAGGGTCTGTTACCCAGAATCCCTTGCAAACCTAAAAAATTGGTAAAAAAAACACATTTTCCCCACATTTCTGTCGTGGAAAGTTCCGGAATCTGCGTGGATCCACAAATTTCCACCCACCCCGCATTCCCCAAAGTCTTACGAGAAAAACGGTACCTCACTTGTGTGGATCGGCCTAGTGCCCGCGACAGGAAATGGCGCAAAACGCAACCTGGTCACACCTCAATTTCGCGGTGAAAAATGACCCTTTTTTGGAAAAATGACTAGCTGTAGTTTTTGAACCCTAGCTCTGCGGGCACCTGGGGAAACCTAGCAAACCTATACATTTTTGAAAACTAGACACCCAGGGGAATCCAGGATGGGGTGACTTGACTGCCTCCCACCAGGGTCTGTTACCCAGAATCCCTTGCAAACCTAAAAAATTGGCAAAAAAAACACATTTTCCCCACATTTCTGTCGTGGAAAGTTCCGGAATCTGCGTGGATCCACAAATTTCCACCCCCCCCGCGTTCCCCAAAGTCTTACGAGAAAAACGGTACCTCACTTGTGTGGGTCGGCCTAGTGCCCGCGACAGGAAACGGCGCAAAACGCAACCTGGTCACACCTCAATTTCGCAGTGAAAAATGACTCTTTTTTGGAAAAATGACTAGCTGTAGTTTTTGAACCCTAGCTCTGCGGGCACCTGGGGAAACCTAGCAAACATATACATTTTTGAAAACTAGACACCCAGGGGAATCCAGGATGGGGTGACTTGACTGCCTCCCACCAGGGTCTGTTACCCAGAATCCCTTGCAAACCTAAAAAATTGTGAAAAAAAACACATTTTCCCCACATTTCTGTCGTGGAAAGTTCCGGAATCTGCGTGGATCCACAAATTTCCACCCACCCCGTGTTCCCCAAAGTCTTACGAGAAAAACGGTACCTCACTTGTGTGGGTCGGCCTAGTGCCCGCGACAGGAAACGGCGCAAAACGCAACCTGGTCACACCTCAATTTCGCAGTGAAAAATGACCCTTTTTTGGAAAAATGACTAGCTGTAGTTTTTGAACCCTAGCTCTGCGGGCACCTGGGGAAACCTAGCAAACCTATACATTTTTGAAAACTAGACACCCAGGGGAATCCAGGATGGGGTGACTTGACTGCCTCCCACCAGGGTCTGTTACCCAGAATCCCTTGCAAACCTAAAAAATTGTGAAAAAACCCACATTTTCCACACATTTCTGTCGTGGAAAGTTCCGGAATCTGCGTGGATCCACAAATTTCCACCCACCCCGCGTTCCCCAAAGTCTTACGAGAAAAACGGTACCTCACTTGTGTGGATCGGCCTAGTGCCCGCGACAGGAAACGGCGCAAAACGCAACCTGGTCACACCTCAATTTTGCAGCGAAAAATGACCCTTTTTTGGAAAAATGACTAGCTGTAGTTTTTGAACCCTAGCTCTGCGGGCACCTGGGGAAACCTAGCAAACCTATACATTTTTGAAAACTAGACACCCAGGGGAATCCAGGATGGGGTGACTTGACTGCCTCCCACCAGGGTCTGTTACCCAGAATCCCTTGCAAACCTAAAAAATTGGTAAAAAAAACACATTTTCCCCACATTTCTGTAGTGGAAAGTTCCGGAATCTGCGTGGATCCACAAATTTCCACCCACCCCGCATTCCCCAAAGTCTTACGAGAAAAACGGTACCTCACTTGTGTGGATCGGCCTAGTGCCCGCGACAGGAAACGGCGCAAAACGCAACCTGGTCACACCTCAATTTCGCGGTGAAAAATGACCCTTTTTTGGAAAAATGACTAGCTGTAGTTTTTGAACCCTAGCTCTGCGGGCACCTGGGGAAACCTAGCAAACCTATACATTTTTGAAAACTAGACACCCAGGGGAATCCAGGATGGGGTGACTTGACTGCCTCCCACCAGGGTCTGTTACCCAGAATCCCTTGCAAACCTAAAAAATTGGCAAAAAAAACACATTTTCCCCACATTTCTGTCGTGGAAAGTTCCGGAATCTGCGTGGATCCACAAATTTCCACCCCCCCCGCGTTCCCCAAAGTCTTACGAGAAAAACGGTACCTCACTTGTGTGGGTCGGCCTAGTGCCCGCGACAGGAAACGGCGCAAAACGCAACCTGGTCACACCTCAATTTCGCAGTGAAAAATGACTCTTTTTTGGAAAAATGACTAGCTGTAGTTTTTGAACCCTAGCTCTGCGGGCACCTGGGGAAACCTAGCAAACATATACATTTTTGAAAACTAGACACCCAGGGGAATCCAGGATGGGGTGACTTGACTGCCTCCCACCAGGGTCTGTTACCCAGAATCCCTTGCAAACCTAAAAAATTTGCAAAAAAAACACATTTTGCCCACATTTCTGTCGTGGAAAGTTCCGGAATCTGCGTGGATCCACAAATTTCCACCCACCCCGCGTTCCCCAAAGTCTTACGAGAAAAAAGGTACCTCACTTGTGTGGGTCGGCCTAGTGCCCGCGACAGGAAACGGCGCAAAACGCAACCTGGTCACACCTCAATTTCGCAGTGAAAAATGACCCTTTTTTGGAAAAATGACTAGCTGTAGTTTTTGAACCCTAGCTCTGCGGGCACCTGGGGAAACCTAGCAAACCTATACATTTTTGAAAACTAGACACCCAGGGGAATCCAGGATGGGGTGACTTGACTGCCTCCCACCAGGGTCTGTTACCCAGAATCCCTTGCAAACCTAAAACATTGTGAAAAAACCCACATTTTCCCCACATTTCTGTCGTGGAAAGCTCCGGAATCTGCGTGGATCCACAAATTTCCACCCACCCCGCGTTCCCCAAAGTCTTACGAGAAAAACTGTACCTCACTTGTGTGGATCGGCCTAGTGCCCGCGACAGGAAACGGCGCAAAACGCAACCTGGTCACACCTCAATTTCGCAGTGAAAAATGACCCTTTTTTGGAAAAATGACTAGCTGTAGTTTTTGAACCCTAGCTCTGCGGGCACCTGGGGAAACCTAGCAAACCTATACATTTTTGAAAACTAGACACCCAGGGGAATCCAGGATGGGGTGACTTGACTGCCTCCCACCAGGGTCTGTTACCCAGAATCCCTTGCAAACCTAAAAAATTGGCAAAAAAAACACATTTTCCCCACATTTCTGTCGTGGAAAGTTCCGGAATCTGCGTGGATCCACAAATTTCCACCCACCCCGCGTTCCCCAAAGTCTTACAAGAAAAACGGTACCTCACTTGTGTGGGTCGGCCTAGTGCCCGCGACAGGAAACGGCGCAAAACGCAACCTGGTCACACCTCAATTTCGCAGTGAAAAATGACTCTTTTTTGGAAAAATGACTAGCTGTAGTTTTTGAACCCTAGCTCTGCGGGCACCTGGGGAAACCTAGCAAACATATACATTTTTGAAAACTAGACACCCAGGGGAATCCAGGATGGGGTGACTTGACTGCCTCCCACCAGGGTCTGTTACCCAGAATCCCTTGCAAACCTAAAAAATTTGCAAAAAAAACACATTTTGCCCACATTTCTGTCGTGGAAAGTTCCGGAATCTGCGTGGATCCACAAATTTCCACCCACCCCGCGTTCCCCAAAGTCTTACGAGAAAAAAGGTACCTCACTTGTGTGGGTCGGCCTAGTGCCCGCGACAGGAAACGGCGCAAAACGCAACCTGGTCACACCTCAATTTCGCATTGAAAAATGACCCTTTTTTGGAAAAATTACTAGCTGTAGTTTTTGAACCCTAGCTCTGCGGGCACCTTGGGAAACCTAGCAAACCTATACATTTTTGAAAACTAGACACCCAGGGGAATCCAGGATGGGGTGACTTGACTGCCTCCCACCAGGGTCTGTTACCCAGAATCCCTTGCAAACCTAAAAAATTGGCAAAAAAAACACATTTTCCCCACATTTTTGTCGTGGAAAGTTCCGGAATCTGCGTGGATCCACAAATTTCCACCCACCCCGCGTTCCCCAAAGTCTTACGAGAAAAACGGTACCTCACTTGTGTTGGTCGGCCTAGTGCCCGGGACAGGAAACGGCGCAAAACGCAACCTGGTCACACCTCAATTTCGCAGTGAAAAATTACCCTTTTTTGGAAAAATGACTAGCTGTAGATTTTGAACCCTAGCTCTGCGGGCACCTGGGGAAACCTAGCAAACCTATACATTTTTGAAAACTAGACACCCAGGGGAATCCAGGATGGGGTGACTTGACTGCCTCCCACCAGGGTCTGTTACCCAGAATCCCTTGCAAACCTAAAAAATTGGCAAAAAAAACACATTTTCCCCACATTTCTGTCGTGGAAAGTTCCGGAATCTGCGTGGATCCACAAATTTCCACCCACCCCGCGTTCCCCAAAGTCTTACGAGAAAAACGGTACCTCACTTGTGTGGATCGGCCTACTGCCCGCGACAGGAAACGGCGCAAAACGCAACCTGGTCACACCTCAATTTCGCAGTGAAAAATGACCCTTTTTTGGAAAAATGACTAGCTGTAGTTTTTGAACCCTAGCTCTGCGGGCACCTGGGGAAACCTAGCAAACCTATACATTTTTGAAAACTAGACACCCAGGGGAATCCAGGATGGGGTGACTTGACTGCCTCCCACCAGGGTATGTTACCCAGAATCCCTTGCAAACCTAAAAAATTGGCAAAAAAAACACATTTTCCACACATTTCTGTCGTGGAAAGTTCCGGAATCTGCGTGGATCCACAAATTTCCACCCACCCCGCATTCCCCAAAGTCTTACGAGAAAAACGGTACCTCACTTGTGTGGGTCGGCCTAGTGCCCGCGACAGGAAACGGCGCAAAACGCAACCTGGTCACACCTCAATTTCGCAGTGAAAAATGACCCTTTTTTGGAAAAATGTCTAGCTGTAGTTTTTGAACCCTAGCTCTGCGGGCACCTGGGGAAACCTAGCAAACCTATACATTTTTGAAAACTAGACACCCAGGGGAATCCAGGATGGGGTGACTTGACTGCCTCCCACCAGGGTCTGTTACCCAGAATCCCTTGCAAACCTAAAAAATTGGCAAAAAAAACACATTTTCCACACATTTCTGTCGTGGAAAGTTCCGGAATCTGCGTGGATCCACAAATTTCCACCCACCCCGCGTTTCCCAAAGTCTTTCGAGAAAAACGGTACCTCACTTGTGTGGGTCGGCCTAGTGCCCGCGACAGGAAACGGCGCAAAACATAGTGAGGTGACATCAAAATTGCCTATCTCAAAACCACCTGGTTTTGCAAGGGGGGTCTCTTGGCTTTTTGGCCCGGGGCACGGCGGCCATCTAGGGAAACCTACCAAATCCATACATTTCTGAAAACTAGACACCCGGGGGCTTCCAGGGAGGTATGGCTTGCGTGGATCCCCCAACGTTTCCTTACCCAGAATCCCCTGCAAACCTCAATTTTTGCTGAAAAAATCACTTTTTTCACACATTTTGGGGTGGGAAAGTAGTGCCATCACCGGGCTCACACAAATTTACCACCACCCAGCGTTCCCCCAGGTCTCCCGGTAAAAATGGTGCCTCACTTGTGTGGGAGGCCCAAGTACCCGCCGCAGGCAAGGGCCCAAAACGCAGTGAGGCGACATCAAAATGGCCTGTCGCAAAACCGCCTGGTTTTGCATGGGGGGTCACTTGGGTTTTTGGCCCGGTGCTCGGCGGCCATCTAGGGAAACCTACCAAACCCATGCATTTCTGAAAACTAGACACCCGGCGGCTTCCAGGGAGGTATGGCTTGCGTGGATCCCCCAACGTTTCCTTACCCAGAATCCCCTGCAAACCTCAATTTTTGCTGGAAAAATCACTTTTTTCACACATTTTGGGGTGGGAAAGTAGTGGCATCACCGGGCTCACACAAATTTACCACCACCCAGCGTTCCCCCAGGTCTCCCGGTAAAAATGGTGCCTCACTTGTGTGGGAGGCCCAAGTACCCGCCGCAGGCAAGGGCCCAAAACGCAGTGAGGCGACATCAAAATGGCCTGTCGCAAAACCACCTGGTTTTGCAAGGGGGGTCACTTGGGTTTTTGGCCCGGTGCTCGGCGGCCATCTAGGGAAACCTACCAAACCCATGCATTTCTGAAAACTAGACACCCGGCGGCTTCCAGGGAGGTATGGCTTGCGTGGATCCCCCAACGTTTCCTTACCCAGAATCCCCTGCAAACCTCAATTTTTGCTGAAAAAATCACTTTTTTCACATATTTTGGGGTGGGAAAGTAGTGGCATCACCGGGCTCACACAAATTTACCACCACCCAGCGTTCCTCCAGGTCTCCCGGTAAAAATGGTGCCTCACTTGTGTGGGAGGCCCAAGTACCCGCCGCAGGCATGGGCCCAAAACGCAGTGAGGCGACATCAAAATGGCCTGTCGCAAAACCGCCTGGTTTTGCAAGGGGGGTCACTTGGGTTTTTGGCAAGGTGCTCGGCGGCCATCTAGGGAAACCTACCAAACCCACGCATTTCTGAAAACTAGACACCCGGCGGCTTCCAGGGAGGTATGGCTTGCGTGGATCTCCCAAAGTTTCCTTACCCAGAATCCCCTGCAAACCTCAATTTTTGCTGGAAAAATCACTTTTTTCACACATTTTGGGGTGGGAAAGTAGTGGCATCACCGGGCTCACACAAATTTACCACCACCCAGCGTTCCTCCAGGTCTCCCGGTAAAAATGGTGCCTCACTTGTGTGGGAGGCCCAAGTACCCGCCGCAGGCAAGGGCCCAAAACGCAGTGAGGCGACATCAAAATGGCCTGTCGCAAAACCGCCTGGTTTTGCAAGGGGGGTCACTTGGGTTTTTGGCCCGGTGCTCAGCGGCCATCTAGGGAAACCTACCAAACCCACGCATTTCTGAAAACTAGACACCCGGCGGCTTCCAGGGAGGTATGGCTTGCGTGGATCCCCCAACGTTTCCTTACCCAGAATCCCCTGCAAACCTCAATTTTTGCTGGAAAAATCACTTTTTTCACACATTTTGGGGTGGGAAAGTAGTGGCATCACCGGGCTCACACAAATTTACCACCACCCAGCGTTCCCCCAGGTCTCCCGGTAAAAATGGTGCCTCACTTGTGTGGGAGGCCCAAGTACCCGCCGCAGGCAAGGGCCCAAAACGCAGTGAGGCGACATCAAAATGGCCTGTCGCAAAACCACCTGGTTTTGCAAGGGGGGTCACTTGGGTTTTTGGCCCCGTGCTCGGCGGCCATCTAGGGAAACCTACCAAACCCATGCATTTCTGAAAACTAGACACCCGGCGGCTTCCGGGGAGGTATGGCTTGCGTGGATCCCCCAACGTTTCCTTACCCAGAATCCCCTGCAAACCTCAATTTTTGCTGAAAAAATCACTTTTTTCACACATTTTGGGGTGGGAAAGTAGTGGCATCACCGGGCTCACACAAATTTACCACCACCCAGCGTTCCCCCAGGTCTCCCGGTAAAAATGGTGCCTCACTTGTGTGGGAGGCCCAAGTACCCGCGACAGGCAAGGGCACAAAACGTAGTGATGCTACATTTGGGATAGGCAATGTTGCTGTCGCATCACTACGTTTTGTGCCCTTGCCTGCGGCGGGTACTTGGGCCTCCCACACAAGTGAGGCACCATTTTTACCGGGAGACCTGGGGGAACGCTGGGTGGTGGTAAATTTGTGTGAGCCCGGTGATGCCACTACTTTCCCACCCCAAAATGTGTGAAAAAAGTGATTTTTTCAGCAAAAATTGAGGTTTGCAGGGGATTCTGGGTAAGGAAACGTTGGGGGATCCACGCAAGCCATACCTCCCTGGAAGCCGCCGGGTGTCTAGTTTTCAGAAATGTGTGGGTTTGGTAGGTTGCCCTAGATGGCCGCCGAGCACCGGGCCAAAAACCCAAGTGACCCCCCTTGCAAAACCAGGCGGTTTTGCGACAGGCCATTTTGATGTCGCCTCACTGCGTTTTGGGCCCTTGCCTGCGGCGGGTACTTGGGCCTCCCACACAAGTGAGGCACCATTTTTACCGGGAGACCTGGGGGAACGCTGGGTGGTGGTAAATTTGTGTGAGCCCGGTGATGCCACTACTTTCCCACCCCAAAATGTGTGAAAAAAGTGATTTTTTCAGCAAAAATTTAGGTTTGCAGGGGATTCTGGGTAAGGAAACGTTGGGGGATCCACGCAAGCCATACCTCCCTGGAAGCCGCCGTGTGTCTAGTTTTCAGAAATGCGTGGGTTTGGTAGGTTTCCCTAGATGGCCGCCGAGCACCGGGCCAAAAACCCAAGTGACCCCCCTTGCAAAACCAGGCGGTTTTGCGACAGGCCATTTTGATGTCGCCTCACTGCGTTTTGGGCCCTTGCCTGCGGCGGGTACTTGGGCCTCCCACACAAGTGAGGCACCATTTTTACCGGGAGACCTGGGGGAACGCTGGGTGGTGGTAAATTTGTGTGAGCCCGGTGATGCCACTACTTTCCCACCCCAAAATGTGTGAAAAAAGTGATTTTTTCAGCAAAAATTGAGGTTTGCAGGGGATTCTGGGTAAGGCAACGTTGGGGGATCCACGCAAGCCATACCTCCCTGGAAGCCGCCGGGTGTCTAGTTTTCAGAAATGCGTGGGTTTGGTAGGTTTCCCTAGATGGCCACCGAGCACCGGGCCAAAAACCCAAGTGACCCCCCTTGCAAAACCAGGCGGTTTTGCGACAGGCCATTTTGATGTCGCCTCACTGCGTTTTGGGCCCTTGCCTGCGGCGGGTACTTGGGCCTCCCACACAAGTGAGGCACCATTTTTACCGGGAGACCTGGGGGAACGCTGGGTGGTGGTAAATTTGTGTGAGCCCGGTGATGCCATTACTTTCCCACCCCAAAATGTGTGAAAAAAGTGATTTTTTCAGCAAAAATTGAGGTTTGCAGGGGATTCTGGGTAAGGAAACGTTGGGGGATCCACGCAAGCCATACCTCCCTGGAAGCCGCCGGGTGTCTAGTTTTCAGAAATGCGTGGGTTTGGTAGGTTTCCCTTGATGGCCGCCGAGCACCGGGCCAAAAACCCAAGTGACCCCCCTTGCAAAACCAGGCGGTTTTGCGACAGGCCATTTTGATGTCGCCTCACTGCGTTTTGGGCCCTTGCCTGCGGCGGGTACTTGGGCCTCCCACACAAGTGAGGCACCATTTTTACCCGGAGACCTGGAGGAACGCTGGGTGGTGGTAAATTTGTGTGAGCCCGGTGATGCCACTACTTTCCCACCCCAAAATGTGTGAAAAAAGTGATTTTTTCAGCAAAAATTGAGGTTTGCAGGGGATTCTGGGTAAGGAAACGTTGGGGGATCCACGCATGCCATACCTCGCTGGAAGCCGCCGGGTGTCTAGTTTTCAGAAATGCGTGGGTTTGGTAGGTTTCCCTAGATGGCCGCCGAGCACCGGGCCAAAAACCCAAGTGACCCCCCTTGCAAAACCAGGTGGTTTTGCGACAGGCCATTTTGATGTCGCCTCACTGCGTTTTGGGCCCTTGCCTGCGGCGGGTACTTGGGCCTCCCACACAAGTGAGGCACCATTTTTACCGGGAGACCTGGGGGAACGCTGGGTGGTGTTAAATTTGTGTGAGCCCGGTGATGCCACTACTTTCCCACCCCAAAATGTGTGAAAAAAGTGATTTTTTCAGCAAAAATTGAGGTTTGCAGGGGATTCTGGGTAAGGAAACGTTGGGGGATCCACGCAAGCCATACCTCCCTGGAAGCCGCCGGGTGTCTAGTTTTCAGAAATGCATGGGTTTGGTAGGTTTCCCTAGATGGCCGCCGAGCACCGGGCCAAAAACCCAAGTGACCCCCCTTGCAAAACCAGGTGGTTTTGCTACAGGCCATTTTGATGTCACCTCACTGCGTTTTGGGCCCTTGCCTGCGGCGGGTACTTGGGCCTCCCACACAAGTGAGGCACCATTTTTACCGGGGACCTGGGGGAACGCTGGGTGGTGGTAAATTTGTGTGAGCCCGGTGATGCCACTACTTTCCCACCCCAAAATGTGTGAAAAAAGTGATTTTTTCAGCAAAAATTGAGGTTTGCAGGGGATTCTGGGTAAGGAAACGTTGGGGGATCCACGCAAGCCACACCTCCCTGGAAGCCGCCGGGTGTCTAGTTTTCAGAAATGCGTGGGTTTGGTAGGTTTCCCTAGATGGCCGCCGAGCACCGGGCCAAAAACCCAAGTGACCCCCCTTGCAAAACCAGGCGGTTTTGCGACAGGCCATTTTGATGTCGCCTCACTGCGTTTTGGGCCCTTGCCTGCGGCGGGTACTTGGGCCTCCCACACAAGTGAGGCACCATTTTTACCCGGAGACCTGGAGGAACGCTGGGTGGTGGTAAATTTGTGTGAGCCCGGTGATGCCACTACTTTCCCACCCCAAAATGTGTGAAAAAAGTGATTTTTTCAGCAAAAATTGAGGTTTGCAGGGGATTCTGGGTAAGGAAACGTTGGGGGATCCACGCAAGCCATACCTCCCTGGAAGCCGCCGGGTGTTTAGTTTTCAGAAATGCGTGGGTTTGGTAGGTTTCCCTAGATGGCCGCCGAGCACCGGGCCAAAAACCCAAGTGACCCCCCTTGCAAAACCAGGTGGTTTTGCGACAGGCCATTTTGATGTCGCCTCACTGCGTTTTGGGCCCTTGCCTGCGGCGGGTACTTGGGCCTCCCACACAAGTGAGGCACCATTTTTACCGGGAGACCTGGGGGAACGCTGGGTGGTGGTAAATTTGTGTGAGCCCGGTGATGCCACTACTTTCCCACCCCAAAATGTGTGAAAAAAGTGATTTTTTCAGCAAAAATTGAGGTTTGCAGGGGATTCTGGGTAAGGAAACGTTGGGGGATCCACGCAAGCCATACCTCCCTGGAAGCCACCGGATGTCTAGTTTTCAGAAATGCATGGGTTTGGTAGGTTTCCCTAGATGGCCGCCGAGCACCGGGCCAAAAACCCAAGTGACCCCCCTTGCAAAACCAGGTGGTTTTGCGACAGGCCATTTTGATGTCGCCTCACTGCGTTTTGGGCCCTTGCCTGCGGCGGGTACTTGGGCCTCCCACACAAGTGAGGCACCATTTTTACCGGGAGACCTGGGGGAAAGCTGGGTGGTGGTAAATTTGTGTGAGCCCGGTGATGCCACTACTTTCCCACCCCAAAATGTGTGAAAATAGTGATTTTTTCAGCAAAAATTGAGGTTTGCAGGGGATTCTGGGTAAGGAAACGTTGGGGGATCCACGCAAGCCATACCTCCCTAGAAGCCGCCGGGTGTCTAGTTTTCAGAAATGGTGGGTTTGGTAGGTTTCCCTAGATGGCCGCCGAGCACGGGCCAAAAAGACAGTTGACCCCCTTGCAAAACCAGAACGTTTCGACATTGTTTCTACAACGGGAGAATTTTGGAACAATATTGCATGGACAATGTGATCGATATTTTGAGGTTTGCAGGACATTGAGGATAAAAAACCTTTTTGAAATTCACAAGAGAGACATCACCATGAACTCCCATGGGTTTACCACAATATCTACAGTCGGTGGGTTATTTTTACATGGAACATACACTTTGGCAGAGAAACTAAAAAGACAAAGAATCCTGCACAGCCACCTATTCCTCAAACACACACACATACTGGTTGGATTTGGCACGAGGGAGAGTGATGGTTCAGTATATTAAATTTTATTAACAAGAGATTTCACAAAAATGAAATGCACTGTCAATAATTCAATGGAGAAAAAACTGAACCAATGACTCGCAGCTCGTGAGCTGTAAAGCCACGGCAAGGCACCAACCGCTTTACAGGCCATTCACACATCTTTCATACGTGATACACACAAGACCATTCACACCACCATGCACAAAAAAAACACATTACAAAATTCACAAAAGGGACAAGGTACACCCTGCTTCAGAAAGGCAAATATTACTGCACAGCCATCTAATCCTCAAGCACACACACATACTGGTTGGATTTGGCACGAGAGTGAGTGATGGTTCAGAATATACAATTGTATTAGCAAGTGATTTCACAAAAATGAAATGCACTGTTAATAATTGAAAGGGCGAGAAACTGAACCATTGACTCACAGCTCGTGAGCTGTAAAGCCACGACAAGGCACCAACCTCTTTACAGGCCATTCATACACCTTTCATACGCGTGAGACATACAAAACCATTCATACCGCCAGCCGCGGGCCCATCACATAACAAAACTCCCACCAGCACACAGCGCCATTCAAGGGCCCATCACTTTCACACGCCCACATTCCTGACACTGTGGTAAATTATTTAAATTACCTGTACTATTTTTATGCGGTAAAATACAATAAGAATAACTCAGTAAAATAAGAGGCAGAATCCGTGGTATTAGAGGTTCTAAAAGGACTTTATTCCTTACAAAGGAATGATGGTTCGAACCAGGCAATCGAGTTCCGTCACCACGAAGGTTCAGGAAGGGATCAGCAGCAGATTATTGACAAGTAATAGTATATATAAGAAAAGCATTACATTAAGACAGATGCAGGAGGCGTAACAGCTGATAATACAGATAAGAATACACATACGTAATGAAAAAGGCGTAATAATAGGCGTGCATAGAGGCGTATACTAGAAACGTCATTTAAAATGATGTCACAGGTGGGTGGATCCATAAGAGAATCCTGCTGTGTCAGTAGAAATGTTTGGCAGAGATGCGCACGCAGCCGCATGACGTGTGATTGGCGTGTAACTAGAGGGTGAAGGGAACTTGACATTTAGCCCTACGTGAGGAGACAGAAGTCTGGGGTGTCAGGACAACCTAGTCCTAAATCATATCTAATATCTTGTGTTTAAGGAACTATATTATCTAGAAAGAAAGGTCTTCGCGGACAAATCCTATTCTATACTGACTGTTAGTGCGTGTACAAGCGTCTAAGTGTCTACATGAGATGCGAGGGGGCATGGGCCTTCCATGGTAACAGGGACTATGAATTACTTGCATAAAGACAGTGAGGCCGGGCCCTTTGCTCGGTAGCTGGAAGGATGTTTACCTAAACTACTAGACAGGAATGCATTGGATGAGGAGCGGAGCAGATAACTTGAAGGCTGAATACAGTTTTTGGCAGGCAACAGGCCGCGTCAGGCACCGTTAGCCGCGCAGGGAGTGAGACAAAGTTCATGGATACAGATGCAGGTCCAGGCTGGAGCATTCGGAGGCAGAAGCAGGAAAAAGCTCGATGGCAGAATTCAGGGCCTACCTTGCCAGAGCTAGAAAACGTGAAAAGTATACCATATAAAGACGGTGGCAAGGCATACTTAGGAACGGAATATCTGGCCCATTTATGGCAGATCTGAAAGAGTACATATTAACGTTGGACACAATTGTGTTTGCGTCTTCATAGCTTGAAGTGGAGGGAACATACATGTACTTGTAGCATGTACATGGAGCCGTTGGGGTCTAGATAGGGGACACAATTGACCATAAAAATTCATATTTCCTCATTCCCTCCTTGTCCCCTACGGACCCTCATGAAATATCGATCTTCAGGAATCCATCAATCTGTTCATGTAACATCATTTGCTCTTCTTTCTTCTTCCGGGATTTTGAATGAAAACTTGAACGTGGAATACACGATGTGGCACACAGGCCGCAAATCGCTGGTCCACATTGTAGACATAGGCAGCAACTGAATACTATGAGAAGGCCAATACCTAGGAAGGATAGGACTTTCCATCCCCAGGCTGACAACACGCTCCAGAACCAACCGGACCATGTCCAGGTGCCTGCATTCTGATGTATCTGGTTTGCAATCTTGTGAAGACGAGTTATGGCTTTATATACGGATGGCGCGTTTTCTGGGATGAAAACACAGCAACTTGATCCGATGACCCTACAAGCTCCACCCCTATCTGCTAGGATGACGTCAAGGACAAGACGATTTTGGAGAACAACAATCCGCATCGCAGACTGCTCCTCTGTTAAGTTGCCTAGGGCAGATGTAGTTTCATTCACTACTGCTTCAAGGGTTCTTGTTAATCTACGTATTAGTTTACTGTTTGAGACAACACCTATGTAAGGAAAGAGACCTTTATTGAAGTCGGTATATTGTTCCCATGCTGTTTCGGTGTAGTCAACAATCGGGGTATCTCTCTGGGGTCTATGGTGTACTAGATTGCTATTTCTATGATAATCAGGAGGGGCTAGGAAAACAGGTGGCAGAAGGAATGCAATGTAACAGGTACCATCCCAATCTAGGGGTAGGCGTATATATGCGGTGTGACCACAGATGAAGTAGGAGTGACGGGAAGCTCTAAATGTAGACTTGCCTTTATCACTGAATTCGATCACAGTACTACATTTACTATGACCCAGGTGTACTGAACCATTCTTTCTTACACAGAATTCACCTTTGACTGGTAATACGGACATAGCAGGCAAGACTAGTGTAGCTTCGGATTCAACATTTAGAATCATGAGGTTAAGTGTAAAATTACCTAATCCATATACTTCATTTTCTAGGTCAGTTCCTGTTCCTTTGGGAAGTCCCTCCTTGTTAGGATAACAGGCTTTAAGCAAAACTAAGTTCAGGTTTCCCCCTACCCAGTTGCTCTGGTATACTACAGTGTTTGAATCTAAAGAATTAATTAAACTAAACCATGCTCCACAGGAACCATTGTGTGTAAACGGATATGGAAAGAGAGGCAGGACTCCTTTGTATTTCTGATAGGGAGGGAGTCGGCCACATATCCAACAATTTGTAGCATTGCTGGTCTGATGGGAATGATGTAACATACTAATGAATGTGTTGTTGCGCAGCGCAAATCTATAGGACAACTCATGTGGAGGTAGTTCACTAAAAGAATGTTCAGCTGTAACATTGTAAGCACGCTTGAAAATAGGGTAATACATGTGTAATAGTATACTTGCGGCAATGATCAGAAGACTTAGAAAAAACATAATTAATAATGTCACTATACAGTGACTACGAAGTGATTTACAGTACGCATGTTTCTTGAGCTGTTTCTGTCTATTTCTCTCTCTATTTCGGTCTAGAGGATACATGTCAGAGACAAATTCAACCGATTCACCTTGGAGAGGACTTAAACAATCAAATTGTCTGACTTGCTAGACCTTAGTTTCAGTTTATAGTTCTCGCTCTCAGTCTTTTCAACCAGGGGGAGTTTTGAGTCAGTCGGTGAGGGAATGCAGGGCTGAACGTTTAAATCCGATGGTAGTCCATGAAATTTCTTGATATGGCTCGAGTGCAGCCACCCTTTGCGACCCTCAATCTTCACGGCGGTCCTCGTGGTCAGTAAAACGAGTTTCGGTTGTTGCCAGCGAGGCTCCAACGGGCTCCTCCTGTCGAAGTTCCTCACAAGTACCAGGTCACCTGGAACCACTTCATGAGGCTTTACCTCGGTGTAGTCGGGAAAGGCTGCAGCTACCTGTGAACGGCAAGATTGTAGTGCAGACATCAAGGAAGCCAGGTAATCTGTCAGCATATTACAATCAACATCAGTTATTTTACGAGGTACAGGCGTCCCCCACATATTTGGTGGCCTACCGAAGATCACCTCATACGGGGATAGCCCTGTTCGAGAATGTGCTACCATTCTCATGTAAAAGAGCGCAACTGGTAAGGCTACTATCCAGTCGACACCTTTGTCTCTACAGATTTTGGACAATCTAATTTTCAGAGTTTGATTATGACGCTCCACGAGACCTGCTGCCTCGGGATGTCGGACACAGTGGAATTTCCATTGATAGCCTAACAGAAGTGAAACGTGTTTCATTAGCTCGGATGAGAACGGCTGGCCATTATCTGAGTACACGACTCGGGGCATACCATACCGTGGGAAGAATTCTCGAACTAACTGTTTGGCAGTAGTCGGGGCAGTGTAATCTGAGACGGGATACGCCTCTGTCCAACGGGAAAGAGCGCATACAACTACGAGGACATATTTGAATCCTCGACATCGTTCCATCTGGATATAATCCATCTGGAGGACTTCAAAAGGGTGATCGGGAGGTTGAAATCCACCCTGCTCTACAGGTACGCCTTTACCTGGTTTGAACTGGCAACAAATCATACAAGTTCGGACTTTCTGTTTGGCTGCAGCTCGTAAGTGTTTGTTGAACCAAATGTGTTGAATACTGTCTAACATGGCTTTTTCTCCTAGATGTGCTGGACTATGTATTGTGTTAATGATAACTTGAACCATTGAGTCGGGGAGAAACCATATAGATTTTCCCTTCGTCATCCATCCCTGATCTGTCTGGATCCCTCCTACTTCAGTCCATTTCTTTATTTCCTCTGGTGTAGCATGTGTCTGTATGTCAATTACATCAAGAGCGGGATCCTTAACTGTCATGCAGTGTGTCGGCGTCGGAACTATTGTCTTTGTCAGGTCAGTTGCAGGAGTCTGATTCTGTGCTGTTTGCTCAGCTGTTCGGTCTGCTAGGTCGTTACCCTGAGAAATAATATCAGTGATTTTTGTATGGGCTTTGCACTTCATGATAGATATTGAAGTAGGTAGATGTATTGCATCTAATAGAGCTTGAATGAGGGGACCGTGTTGAATGTTGGCACCGTGAGAAGTTAAATAACCTCTTTCGCGCCAAAGAACTCCGAAGTCGTGTACGACTCCGAAAGCATAACGTGAATCTGTGTATATGTTGACTTTCTTATTTTTGGCTTGAATACAGGCTTGTGTCAGAGCGATAAGCTCTGCTGCTTGAGCTGATAATGTGTCAATACAATTTGTTTCAATGACTTCAGTGTCTGTCGTGACTGCATAAGCGGCCACTAACTTTCCTATACTTGTTCTCATACATGAACCATCTACATAAAGTGTCAGGTCGGGGTCTGGTAATGGGACATCTGTCAAGTCTTGTCTAGGTTTCGTCGTAATAGTAATGACTTCAATACAATCATGTGCCAGTGGGTCTATTCCACTTAATGGCAAAAGTGTGGCAGGATTTAATGTACTACAACGTTTGATTTCTATGTGTGGCTGAAACAATGTCAATTCGTAACCAGTCAGTCGTGCTATAGTCAAGTGTTGTGTTTGTGTCCGGTTCAAGAGAACCTCTACTGCATGTGGTACTTGTACTGTCAGTTGATGTCCTAATACTATGGAATCGCTTTGTCTGATCGCTAGAGCTGTCGCTGCAACTGATTTCAGACACGCAGGAAGAGCCTGAGCTACGGGATCTAATGTGCTAGAAAAGTAAGCACATGGCTTGTGTGATCCTGCTTGTTCCTGCGTGAGTACTGACAAGGCAGTACCTTCACGTTCTGTAACAAAGAGTGTAAAAGGCTTACTGTAACATGGTGTCGCTAAAACAGGTGCTTGGCATAAAGCTTTCTTTAAGTCCTTAAAAGCTTGTGTATGTTCTGGAGTCCAAGGGAGGACAGTCGATGTCGCTGCCTCCTGGGTTGTCAGCTGAATGAGTGGTTTAGCTAAAAATGCATATTGGGGGATCCACTGCCTACAGTATGAAGTGAGGCCTATGAAGGCCCGTACCTCCTTTTGTGTCTTGGGTGGTGGCATGTTTACAATTAACTGGATACGATCAGGTGTGAGCTGTCTCCCCCATTTGGACAGCAAGTGCCCTAGGTACACAACTTGCTGGGCACAAAATTGCAGCTTTGAAGGGGACACCTTGTGCCCCTTGTCGGCTAGGAAATGTAAAACCGTCAGTGATGCTTTTTCACATTCGGGTTCGCTTCGGGCGGTGATCAGCAGATCATCGACATACTGAAGCAGTGCAGTGTTAACAGGCATGTGGATACTGTCAAGTTGTCTTTTCAGTGCTTGGCTGTAGATGCTAGGGCTTTCTGTAAATCCTTGAGGTGCACGTGCGAATTTAAAACTTCGTCCATTTAAACTGAATCCGAACAAATATTGGCTTTCCGGATCGATAGGGACGCTGAAGAAGGCGTTCTTGAGGTCAATTACAGTAAAGAACGTTGCCTCTGAAACTATAGCTGTCAGTAATGAAGAGATATCTGGGACCACGGGGTATTGCGGTATAATGCATTTATTTAATTCTCGCAGATCAATAACTAATCGATATACTGGGGGTGCTTTTGGATCAGTTCGTTTAAGAATCGGAATAATCGGAGAATTACATATATTGGAGTCGGTTTCTACAACCACTCCTTGTGCAATGAGCTCGTCAATGATTTGCAGTAAAGCCACTACAGCATCTGGTGGTAACTTGTATTGTCGCATTCGTGGTAGTACCACTCCTGTTTTGAGTGTGACTCGGTATGGTGTAATGTGCATACAACCTACATCAGTGGGGCCTTGCGCCCATAAATGTGTAGGTAGATTCTGTAACCTGTGATCCATGTCTCTAGACACGTAGTGACCTTTAAAGTCACGCAAAAATAGTCGTACTCCGTCCGGAGAACAGCATATTATAGCTCCTAGAGCTTTCAATGTTTTTATACCTAACAAGTTTTCTGGGCATGATTTCGTAAGCAATAGATCTGTAGTCCGTGTTAATGGACCGACTGTGAATGCAAGTGGTTGCGATACTTCGTTAATAGTGGGCTTTCCTGAAAAACCAAGGGAAATATTTTGTGAGCCTGAGAGGGGTGCCCCTGGGACTTCGTTGTGACTTATAGTTGTTCTGCTTGCCCCTGTATCGAGTAGAAACTTTCTGTCTTTCCCTAATACTTGACTCTGTACATAGGGACCCTCTTGATCTACAGGGACCTCAATAAGGGGTAAGCCAACTTCCCTCTCTAGGCTATTTCATGTGTAGCGCTGATACTCTGTATAGTCATTTTGTGCATACTGGTACATCTGTTGTGTCGTGTTTTGTGTTGCAGCAATAGGCTGTGGCTGTGGTTGTGGTACGGTCTGTTGTGCAGCTTGCATAGGCTGTATATTCTGAGGTACTTGTTGTTGGATCTGATCCTGTCTAGGCGGACGTGGTCTCTCCTTAGTTCTACCCGTGGAGATATTATGTTTTAGAACTGCACAATCGTTTACATGATGACCTGGCTGTTTACAGTAGTTGCATGTCCCTTTAACGGGAACCGTTGTGTTACTGGCCGTACCCTTTTTATGACCGTCAGCTGGAACTGACTGGGCGACAAGCATTTTCATTTTCGTGTCTTTCATACGCCTTGTTTCGTGTTCTTGTTCTTCTCTAATTCTATTCTGGTGATACTGTAACATTTGTAACATTTGCGAAGGAGTGTTAGCTTGCCAAGTGCTCTCAACTTTCAATACTCTGTTTTTAACCTGCGGCAGGGAATTCTCGACTAATTTTGTTACAAAAAGATGTGGATATGACTCACTATTTGCTTTCAAGCCGCTATTAATACCAAAACATTTTTCAAATCGGGAATAAAAATCACTAGTGTCTTCATCGGGTTTCTGTTTACAAGCTGAGATTGCTCCCCAATCTTCCTTTTTCGTAGTTAATAGACGTGGCAATACTTGCACTAATAGACCTGGCAATGCCTTTGTTTTGTCCCCAAGCCCTACGCCTGCAGTTCGGTTATTTTCTTCAGTTGCCAATGCGGTCCAATCAATCTTCTGGTCTCCCACCTCCCATTCTTTTTCCTTGAGTTTCTCATAAATACCGGCAGGCAATAATACTTTCAATATTTTCATAATGTCAGGATAGGTATAATCACCCATGAGTAACATGTCTTTTAATTCACGGTGAAAACCTGCTGGATCTTTGTCATGGCTAGGCACTAATTTTTTCATTTCCAATAGTTCTATTTTGGTTATGGGCGTGTACACGAACACGCGTCTAAACGTATTGTCATCATTTCTGGCTGGGTGTACTTCGCGTAAGGGGTTCTGTCTGTCTATGTGATACGTTTTTCTTTCCACGGTGGGAACTGAAACATGTTCTGGGCATACGAAGACAATGTACTGGTGCCGATATTCTAGAATTTCTTTAATTAAATCAGTACCTGAACCTCTCCATTTATTCGTGAGTAATTCTATCAGTATATCAGGTAGGGGACCAGGATCGGAGTGTTGGTTTCTATACAATATAAGGAGGTGTTGTATCATGTATATACCAGCTAAACGCTGTTCATCTGGGGTAAGATTCAGAAACGTGTGTGCTAGCGCATCATCACTATATTTTTCAGAACTGTCAGCCCATTGTACTGCTGACCTGGCTAATTCTTGTTCATCCATAGAATCGAGCATATGATACCCCCTTCGGTCTCGGAGTAATTTATCAGCAGCCTGGAATAGGTGTTCAGGGGACCTCATATTTAACATAGGGGCTTGAAAATGTCTGTTACATTCTGGACGTATCGGACGTATTGGATCATTAAAGTATCTGGTATTGTTACAAGATCTTCCCCTACCTACATAAGCTATCGTTTCTAATTGTCCCGTGGGCATTTCTGATTCTTCCTCCTCCTCTCCCTCTGATTCAGTTTTATCTGCTTCTACTCTGTTTTCATGTATTCGTTCTATTTCTTTTCTGATCTTTCGGCACATAGCTACTATACACTTCTGTTTATCATGTTTCCCTTCTGATATATTCTGACCCCATCTGGTAAGCACTTGCATTTCATCCTGATCTACCTCAGGCCTATCTCTGCTTCTGATCAAGCAGTTTATGAGGAAGCTTAACAGTAGTTTCTGTATATCTACTTTCTGGTATTCCATGGCCTTGTCAATACTTTCAGGGCCTTGTCCTGATTGGACAAAGTAATATATATTGTCCAGATGAGCAACCATTCCTGGTAGTGTCATTAAATATGTGGACGCTCGTCGTATACGTAGTGATGACAGCAGCATTCTGTCATTTTTACCGGGCACAGGATCATATCTACAATCCGTAAGATGTTCCTTAAACCTATCGGATCTTGCTGTTTGAGGTGTATGTTGATATGCTAAATCTCTGAAGGACAATTTATTTCCTTGCGGTGGCGTGAAAAAAATCGCTGTCGCACCTCCTGTTGCACCTTCTGAGGTGCTAGGCGTGAAAGGATTCGTTGAATGTAAGGTAGAGACGGTAGATGTAGGAAGAGTGGTAGAAACAGATGAAACTGTTGGAATGTGAGGAGGAGTTTGTTGTTGCGGAGTTGGGGGCGGATGATCTTGAGGTTGAGCACCATCGACAGGTGGTGCGTGTGGTGGGACATTTACATATTCGGGAGCTACATCGTCTAAATAGGAAGAAAGGAAAATGTCTTTTGCGGTTTTGGGATGTACTTTAATCGGGAGTAACGGAGGTGGCAGATCTTTCGGTATTTCCGGAGTGGCCTTAGGCAAACCTTCGGCCAGAAGAGGATACATACCATTCATAAGAGTGTTTCGTTGTCTGTCTACTTGTTCTGATTTTACTCGGGTACCTTCGTCAATTAATATGTTTTTTCGGGCCTTTTCTGAATCTTCCCTACTTTTTTCTTCCTGTCTGAGCGCTTTCTCTGTGCGCCTACGCGATTCTTTACGCCATAGTTCAATGGCATCTTTCTGTGACTGTCTGGCTTTCTTTTTCCATAACGCTTCTTCTATTCTCATGATGCAATCTGCATCCCATGTTCCGGCAGCGGGCCATCTCTGACTCTCTGCTAAATCCTTGGTGTAGTCCACCCATAGATCAAGATATAATACGGCATCTAGGCCATGTTTATGGTACATAAAATACCCTGGAGTGTCCCTAGGTGGGATGGGAACAGCTTCCTCGAGTATCCCTTTTCTAGTTTTTATCTGTCTTAATTTTGAAAATAACGGCATCTTGAACCTTGCTACTTAATTCTTACTCGGTTTCTGAACACAATAATTACAATAAACACAATAATGAAGATCGAACAATCACTCATACCACGACATTTAAAACATATCAAAACATTTTAGAACGAACAATAATAATTAGAATAAAACTAGTTAATTGCATAATACTAAATATACTGTATGTACTGCTAAACAGTACAGATACACTGCTAAAACAGTGCAGACCAGGTCTGTGTACCCAGACCTGTCTTGACTGGCACAAACTAATGTGCACGTCTAGATGCGTCCTCAGCAACGGTACTCACCGGGAAGCACGGAACGGAAGGCCTCGGAAGTCTGGACTGGACTAGACCAAACTGGACTGGACTCGACTCGTGACTTAGATACTTCGGAACCTCGGGATCTGGTGGGCCTCTGTATACCTCGGATCTTGCTCTCTCAGCTAGGCTCTGGTCGGGATTCTCCGCACTCCTCACCGCCTCGTCTGGGTGTTGATCGCAGCCTCAGTCGCCCCCGTTGGCCTGAGGGAGATACAGGAACGCGTAATTGTCCGTCCGGCTGTGGCAGGAGACCGGGTCTGCAACGCACCTCCGGCGCGTGGGGTGTGAGAGGTGTCCCTATTCGGGCACCAATTTATGTGGTAAATTATTTAAATTACCTGTACTATTTTTATGCGGTAAAATACAATAAGAATAACTCAGTAAAATAAGAGGCAGAATCCGTGGTATTAGAGGTTCTAAAAGGACTTTATTCCTTACAAAGGAATGATGTTTCGAACCAGGCAATCGAGTTCCGTCACCACGAAGGTTCAGGAAGGGATCAGCAGCAGATTATTGACAAGTAATAGTATATATAAGAAAAGCATTACATTAAGACAGATGCAGGAGGCGTAACAGCTGATAATACAGATAAGAATACACATACGTAATGAAAAAGGCGTAATAATAGGCGTGCATAGAGGCGTATATTAGAAACGTCATTTAAAATGATGTCACAGGTGGGTGGATCCATAAGAGAATCCTGCTGTGTCAGTAGAAATGTTTGGCAGAGATGCGCACGCAGCCGCATGACGTGTGATTGGCGTGTAACTAGAGGGTGAAGGGAACTTGACATTTAGCCCTACGTGAGGAGACAGAAGTCTGGGGTGTCAGGACAACCTAGTCCTAAATCATATCTAATATCTTGTGTTTAAGGAACTATATTATCTAGAAAGAAAGGTCTTCGCGGACAAATCCTATTCTATACTGACTGTTAGTGCGTGTACAAGCGTCTAAGTGTCTACATGAGATGCGAGGGGGCATGGGCCTTCCATGGTAACAGGGACTATGAATTACTTGCATAAAGACAGTGAGGCCGGGCCCTTTTCTCGGTAGCTGGAAGGATGTTTACCTAAACTACTAGACAGGAATGCATTGGATGAGGAGCGGAGCAGATAACTTGAAGGCTGAATACAGTTTTTGGCAGGCAACAGGCCGCGTCAGGCACCGTTAGCCGCGCAGGGAGTGAGACAAAGTTCATGGATACAGATGCAGGTCCAGGCTGGAGCATTCAGAGGCAGAAGCAGGAAAAAGCTCGATGGCAGAATTCAGGGCCTACCTTGCCAGAGCTAGAAAACGTGAAAAGTATACCATATAAAGACGGTGGCAAGGCATACTTAGGAACGGAATATCTGGCCCATTTATGGCAGATCTGAAAGAGTACATATTAACGTTGGACACAATTGTGTTTGCGTCTTCATAGCTTGAAGTGGAGGGAACATACATGTACTTGTAGCATGTACATGGAGCCGTTGGGGTCTAGATAGGGGACACAATTGACCATAAAAATTCATATTTCCTCAACACAGCAACTACACAAGTAGATGGATTGCGTGGAGTGGCACTCAGCTAGCAGTGTGTGTAGTGACCAGCAGCAAGTCACTACTCACACAGCCAGCCGAGCGCCAGTCCACGCACACCGCTAGCCGAGCACCAGTTCACGCACACCGCTAGCTAAACACCAGTCCACGCACACCGCCAGCCAAGCACCAGTCCACGCACACCGCCAGCCAAGCACCAGTCCACGCACACCGCCAGCCAAGCACAAGTCCACGCACACCGCCAGCCAAGCACCAGTCCACGCACACCGCCAGCCAAGCACCATTCCACGTACACCGCCAAAGAAGTGCCAGTCCACACACACTGCCAACACATTTAGGATTTTTTTAGACAAAAATAAAAACACAAACAAATCACAAATAGATAAAAATCTACAAACACAAAATCAGAAACTTAACACATTGCACTAAAGCCAACCTGGAAACAGAATCACATTTTCCAAAGAAAACAAACCAATCAGTTAACTTTACCACTCATGATTGCTCCCAAAACTTCTTTTGGGTATGGTACGCTCTAAAACAAGCAGGGACACACAGCCCAGGTTTAGATGGACAGTCGGAGCAGTACATACGAGTCTCCTTCCGCTTATCTCTTCGCCAACAGACTCTACATCTCCTAGTGGGAAAATCTTTTGCCGGTGTGGGAGGGATGAAATCAGGAAAGTGGCGATCTTTCAATCGAACCACATCCTCCACCACTCCAAATCTAGGAACACTTGCCTGTTCCACAACAACAAGGCTAGCTATCACAGAGTGCTGAAACTGAATAAATGTCAACTTTGACGCAGGAGAACACTCCTTGAACACAATAAAAGCAGTGAACATTGCTAATTCGAAGAAATGGATGGCCAACTTCTTATACCAAACATAAGCCTTACGAATAGCAGAGTAAGGTTCCAACCTCTGATCTACTCTGTCAACACCACCCATGTGCTTATTCTAGTCTAGAATGCACACAGGTTTGCGCACTTCAGCAACCTGACCCCAAACAGCCACAGGTGAAGTACTCTCATCATGGATGGTAGTCAGCATGTACACAACCCTCCTGTCCACAAATTTCACAGCTAGTAGTTCATCACTACGCAAGGAACTGCACTGCCCCCTCTGAAGTTTTTTGCAAACAAGCTCTTTCGGATAAGCTTTACGGTTAGAGCGGATTGTGCCACATGCAAAAGTGTCCACTTTATACAATTCCTTAAATAATTGCACAGCAGTATAGAAGTTATCAAGGTACAAATGGTGGCCTCTGTTAAACAGTCTCCTAGCAAGATCCCACACAATTTTCTCTGCAACTCCAAAAGTGGACGGACATCCTGGGGGGTCAATGGCAGAATCTCTACCAGTGTACACACGAAAATTAAATACATATCCTGTCCTACTCTCAGACAACATATACAGCTTAATTCCATAGCGTGCCCTCTTGCTAGGGATGTACTGCCTAAAAACCAAACGGCCCTTGAACAAGACCAAAGACTCATCAATAGATATTTCTTTCCCTGGAGTATAGATCTCAGAAAATCGATCCACAAAGTGATCAAGAACGGGCCGAATCTTAAAAAGACGGTCACAGTCAGGGTGATCTCGTGGCAACGCCATTGAATTATCAACAAAATGCAGCATGCGTAGCAAAAGTAAATACCGATTACGAGTCATAACTGCAGGAAATATGGCAGTTGCCAACAAGGGGCTAGTAGACCAATATGAAGCCAAGGTTGGCTTCCTTACCACACCCATCAATAAAGTCAAACCCAAAAACTTCTTAATCTCTTCCAGATATGTGGGAGTCCACCGGGTAGCTCTAGACTGGGGCCTAAGTTTGTCGCTGTTGATCCTCAAAAACTGTTCAGCATACAAATTCGTCTGCTCAACAATCTCACCCAAAAATACATCATCCATAAACAACTGAAAAAACTGAATAGGCAAAAAGTTTTCACAATTCACTGTACACCCTGCAACACCACTAAAGGCAGGCAACACCGGCTGCACCATGTTTGGATCAACCCAAAGTCCAGCACTTCCAGTAGGAAGCCTAGCAGCCTCAGACTGCAATCCAGATGCCTCTTGCACCATCGGCACAGCAGTTTCCTCCTCTAAGACAGGCACTTCATCCGCACTGAGAGTTGCTTCATCCACACCAAGAGTACCTTCATCTGCACTGAGAGTACCTTCATCATCCGATGATTCCATGTTGAGTGAAAACTCACTGCCAGAATCTTCCCCTCCCTCCTCTCCCTCAGACGCACTGTCAGTCTCATAATCATGATCAGAGGAAGATTCAAGAAGCATACCGACCACCTGTTGAGCAGTCATTCTACGGCTAGCCATATTGCTTACTAATAAATGTAACTTGTCAACAACAACAAACTCTTTGTAAAATAAGTAATAAGCAAAAAGCACCTTTATCAAAAACTCAAATATACTCCAAAACAATACCACTCACTTGCCAGAGGCAGCAAAACTACTCACCACCACCAACTCTGTACAGACACAGTATGGATCAACAATATCCCACTAAAAAAGAAAGAGAAAAACAATTACACATAAGACTATGCAAAACACATCGCAAAGATTTTCATGCTCAAACCACTAACTAAATATGCCGCCATTATGACATCACTTACAAAAAAATTCATTCGGACATTATATTATTACTCATTTGGTGTAAATACAACAACAAAAAATTTCTTACCAACACAATGCAACTACACAAAACTGCAGAACAGCCACCGTTGAAAAGCTTTAGTCTAGAAAAAAAAGAGGAAAAAAAACTTTATTGTAACATATGCATATAATGCTCTAGACCATCACGTACTGCGCAAAATGTATTGCTTGACCCTCCCACTTTCAAAAAGGAAAGATTGATGGCCCAATCCTTTACAAGCAACGCGGCGAGATTCTGGATCTGAGCCTCAGCTCCGTACCACCCCCTCCCTCTTCCCAGTCCTTCAAAACTAACCTCAAATTTCTCCTCCTGCAAAGACACTTCCAAACTTAATTCACACCCTCTCTATTGTGTGAAGTAAGTCTTTACATTATAGGAAATTCTGTTCTCCATGCCCGTAGAAGTGCCTACCCAGTGTGTTCCTGTGTTTTGCGTGTCTGCCATTTATTGCACTTTTATACCTCTACTTGTACTTTGTACTCTTTGTAAGTTGACACCACTACATTACACCTGCTTGTGCTAAGACATCAAGCCTTCTAAGGTCCAGTGGGGCCTTCTACGGTGTAGCATGGGAATGCGCTCCCTCAGTACAGTGGTGTGGTGGACTGGTCATGAATGCTGAACCCGGTTCCCCATTTCCAAATTCAACAGCTCCGGCCATAGTGCCACATCCCCACTGAACGCCATACTTGCCCACTGAGAGAAACTCGCACTGCCTTCAGCTATAACCTAATTGTGCCCGCTACAAACACTTGGATGTGGCTCAATTCAAATTATGCACTTGATAAGAGTAATACGCAGACAAAAAAAAAAACTCCTAGGGAATGCCAAGCATGTGAAATGTAAGCAGAAACAACATGGTTACCTAAACGATCTCTCACTACCTATTCAGAAATCAGCGAGTGGTTTCACCGGAAAAGTTATGGACATGACTAGAGGGCCCTGAAGGGAAACGTTTCACTGTCCATTGCTTACATCCTTACAAAACATAAGCAGTATGGTAGACCACATCCATAAACACAGAACCATGGTGCACATTGTGTTTTCCAATTCACCCATCAACCAGGTATTGCAGTACCTACAGAAATGGTAACCTCTCCCACCCTAGAAACAACAATGCTGTTCAAAGTTAGGCGAGAAAACTAAAGACGCACTGCACTGGCAAACTCTGATGCTGGTGTGCTTGGATGCAAATAAAATCAATCTGGCCACTTTGCAATCCCTCTGTCTAACTTTATTTCGCCCCCCCTGGTAACAACAATACTGTTCAAAGTTAGGCGAGAAAACTAAAGACGCACTGCACTGGCAAACTCTGATGCTGGTGTGCTTGGATGCAAATAAAATCAATCTGGCCACTTTGCAATCCCTCTGTCTAACTTTATTTCGCCCCCCCTGGGAACAACAATACTGTTCAAAGTTAGGCGAGAAAACTAAAGACGCACTGCACTGGCAAACTCTGATGCTGGTGTGCTTGGATGCAAATAAAATCAATCTGGCCACTTTGCAATTCCTCTGTCTAACTTTATTTCGCCCCCCCTGGGAACAACAATACTGTTCAAAGTTAGGCGAGAAACCTAAAGACGCACTGCACTGGCAAACTCTGATGCTGGTGTGCTTGGATGCAAATAAAAGCAATCTGGCCACTTTGCAATCCCTCTGTCTAACTTTATTTCGCCCCCCCTGGGAACAACAATACTGTTCAAAGTTAGGCGAGAAAACTAAAGACGCACTGCACTGGCAAACTCTGATGCTGGTGTGCTTGGATGCAAATACAATCAATCTGGCCACTTTGCAATCCCTCAGTCTAACTTTATTTCGCCCCCCCTGGGAACAACAATACTGTTCAAAGTTAGGCGAGAAAACTAAAGACGCACTGCACTGGCAAACTCTGATGCTGGTGTGCTTGGATGCAAATAAAATCAATCTGGCCACTTTGCAATCCCTCTGTCTAACTTTATTTTGCCCCCCCTGGGAACAACAATACTGTTCAAAGTTAGGCGAGAAAACTAAAGACGCACTGCACTGGCAAACTCTGATGCTGGTGTGCTTGGATGCAAATAAAATCAATCTGGCCACTTTGCAATCCCTCTGTCTAACTTTATTTCGCCCCCCCTGGGAACACCAATACTGTTCAAAGTTAGGCGAGAAAACTGAAGACGCACTGCACTGGCAAACTCTGATGCTGGTGTGCTTGGATGCAAATAAAATCAATCTGGCCACTTTGCAATCCCTCTGTCTAACTTTATTTCGCCCCCCCTGGGAACAACAATACTGTTCAAAGTTAGGCGAGAAAACTAAAGACGCACTGCACTGGCAAACTCTGATGCTGGTGTGCTTGGATGCAAATAAAATCAATCTGGCCACTTTGCAATCCCTCTGTCTAACTTTATTTCGCCCCCCCTGGGAACAACAATACTGTTCAAAGTTAGGCGAAAAAACTAAAGACGCACTGCACTGGCAAACTCTGATGCTGGTGTGCTTGGATGCAAATAAAATCAATCTGGCCACTTTGCAATCCCTCTGTCTAACTTTATTTCGCCCCCCCTGGGAACAACAATACTGTTCAAAGTTAGGCGAGAAAACTAAAGACGCACTGCACTGGCAAACTCTGATGCTGGTGTGCTTGGATGCAAATAAAATCAATCTGGCCACTTTGCAATCCCTCTGTCTAACTTTATTTCGCCCCCCCTGGGAACAACAATACTGTTCAAAGTTAGGCGAGAAAACTAAAGACGCACTGCACTGGCAAACTCTGATGCTGGTGTGCTTGGATGCAAATAAAAGCAATCTGGCCACTTTGCAATCCCTCTGTCTAACTTTATTTCGCCCCCCCTGGGAACAACAATACTGTTCAAAGCTGGGCGAGAAAACTAAAGACGCACTGCACTGGCAAACTCTGATGCTGGTGTGCTTGGATGCAAATACAATCAATCTGGCCACTTTGCAATCCCTCTGTCTAACTTTATTTTGCCCCCCCTGGGAACAACAATACTGTTCAAAGTTAGGCGAGAAAACTAAAGACACACTGTACTGGCAAACTCTGATGCTGGTGTGCTTGGATGCAAATAAAATCAATCTGGCCACTTTGCAATCCCTCTGTCTAACTTTATTTCGCCCCCCCTGGGAACAACAATACTGTTCAAAGTTAGGCGAGAAAACTAAAGACGCACTGCACTGGCAAACTCTGATGCTGGTGTGCTTGGATGCAAATAAAATCAATCTGGCCACTTTGCAATCCCTCTGTCTAACTTTATTTCGCCCCCCCTGGGAACAACAATACTGTTCAAAATTAGGCGAGAAAACTAAAGACGCACTGCACTGGCAAACTCTGATGCTGGTGTGCTTGGATGCAAATAAAATCAATCTGGCCACTTTGCAATCCCTCTGTCTAACTTTATTTCGCACCCCATGGGAACAACAATACTGTTCAAAGTTAGGCGAGAAAACTAAAGACGCACTGCACTGGCAAACTCAGATGCTGGTGTGCTTGGATGCAAATAAAATCAATCTGGCCACTTTGCAATCCCTCTGTCTAACTTTATTTCGCCCCCCCTGGGAACAACAATACTGTTCAAAGTTAGGCGAGAAACCTAAAGACGCACTGCACTGGCAAACTCTGATGCTGGTGTGCTTGGATGCAAATAAAAGCAATCTGGCCACTTTGTAATCCCTCTGTCTAACTTTATTTCGCCCCCCCTGGGAACAACAATACTGTTCAAAGTTAGGCGAGAAAACTAAAGACGCACTGCACTGGCAAACTCTGATGCTGGTGTGCTTGGATGCAAATAAAATCAATCTGGCCACTTTGCAATCCCTCTGTCTAACTTTATTTCGCACCCCATGGGAACAACAATACTGTTCAAAGTTAGGCGAGAAAACTAAAGACGCACTGCACTGGCAAACTCAGATGCTGGTGTGCTTGGATGCAAATAAAATCAATCTGGCCACTTTGCAATCCCTCTGTCTAACTTTATTTCGCCCCCCCTGGGAACAACAATACTGTTCAAAGTTAGGCGAGAAAACTAAAGACGCACTGCACTGGCAAACTCTGATGCTGGTGTGCTTGGATGCAAATAAAATCAATCTGGCCACTTTGCAATCCCTCTGTCTAACTTTATTTCGCCCCCCCTGGGAACAACAATACTGTTCAAAGTTAGGCGAAAAAACTAAAGACGCACTGCACTGGCAAACTCTGATGCTGGTGTGCATGGATGCAAATAAAATCAATCTGGCCACTTTGCAATCCCTCTGTCTAACTTTATTTCGCCCCCCCTGGGAACAACAATACTGTTCAAAGTTAGGCGAAAAAACTAAAGATGCACTGCACTGGCAAACTCTGATGCTGGTGTGCTTGGATGCAAATAAAATCAATCTGGCCACTTTGCAATCCCTCTGTCTAACTTTATTTCGCCCTTCCCTGGGAACAACAACACTGTTCAAAGGAAGACAAAAAAACGAAATAAGCACATCACTGGCAAACTCTGATGCTGGTGTACTTGGATGCAAATAAAATCAATCTGGCTACTTTGCAACCCCTCTGTCTTACTTTATTTCACCCCCCCTGGGAACAACAATGCTGTTCAAAGTTAGATGAGAAAACGAAAGTAGCAATACACTGACAAACTCTGATGCTGGTGTACTTGGATCCAAATAAAAACAATCTGGCCACTTGGCAACCCCTCTGTCTTACTTTATTACGCCCCCCCTGGGAACAACAATACTGTTCAAAGTTAGGCTGAGAAAACGAAAGTCGCACTGCACTGGCAAACTCTGATGCTGCTGTGCTTGGATGCGAATGAAATCAATCTGGCCACTTTGCAATCCCTCTGTCTAACTTTACTTTGCCCCCTGGGAACAACAATACAGTTCAAAGGAATTCAAAAAGACGAAAAAAGCACATCACTGGCAAACTCTGATGCTGGTGTACTTGGAAGCAAATAAAATCAATCTGGCCACTTTGCAAGCCCTCTGTCTTACTTTCTTTCGCCCCCCCTTGGTACAACAATGCAGTTCAAAGTTACACGAGAAAACGAAAGTCACACTGCACTGGCAAACTCTGATGCTGGTGTTTTTGTAAGCAAATAAAATCAATCTGGCCACTTTGGAACCCATAGGACTGACTTTATTACGCCCCCCACCCCCATCCCACGCTAGCAGCACCCCCCAGGTGAAACACGACAAAGAAACGAAAACGAGCGTTTTTTTTTTCCCAAAATTCACATAAAATCGCCTGCGCTTGGACGATCCAAGCGCAGGAACAAAGCAGAGTTTTCAAAAACCCATTTCCACCCCCCCAACATTGTGCCCCCACCCTACCTACCGCACAGATCCACTAATACCCCCTCCCCAGCCCCAAAACTGACCTTTACTCTCCGACGCGCAGGAAGCAAATGGCTTCCAGCGCCTCGGAGAGCAAAGGGGAAGCCTCCGGTGACGTCAGCGCGGCTCCCGCGCTGACGTCATTGATGACGCGGGCGGGGGGGCGGGGGGAGGCAGGGGAAGGTCTTCCCCTGCCTCCCCAGCAAAAAAAAAAAAGATCGCGGAATCACGGGGGGAGCGCCAGCGCTTCCCCCAAGGGTGGGTCCCATGACGAGCTGGACTCGTCATGGGCACAGCGCGACTGTGCTCCATGACGAGTCCAGCTCGTCATGGGCACTGAAGGGGTTAAAGTAATTCTATTAAAACAGCAGTTTTAAATCTATTAATGCAGCAGTATTAATTGATTTATGCCTAATCTCTTTCAAAACGATGAAATCTGACTTATCTCATCGCTAGCGTCTCAACCGTCAAGAGACAGTGCGAACGGTCAGCTTTATGAAATAGGCGTATGCATTGCTAGGCAACGCGGTGTAAATATTGAAGGAAGATGCCTTCAGGGCACCTCCCCAACGTGCGCTTCGTCAATGAAGCATAGCGAGTCATTGTGTTCGCTATGGGTCTCTCCTAAGCCTGGGCGGAATTTGCGAAAGTGCCTTTCGCAAAATATCACGAAACGGCAAAAAATCTCTGCGATCACGCGAAATTTCACGTGATCGCGGAGATTTTTGTGTGCTGATTAATGCGTTACTGAATTTGACCTTCAACTCGGGCACCTGCTTTATTTATATCTGTAAGACTTACAGATATAAATAAAGCAGGTGCCCGAGTTGAAGGTCAAATAGTTAAGTTCTTCCTGTTGGGGTTTAATTTTTGTGACAGGAGTATCGTGCCACAATGAATCCTGCCCTGCATATTTATTCAAGAAGATGCCACCGTTTTGTGCAATACCTCTACTCAACTAGACCCATGACCCGAGCTGTGGCAGCGTCAGAAGTGCAATCAGAGATACTAAAACAAACAAGCATGTGAGTTAGAGGGGGCATGAACTGTACATGTATGAACCTGTTGTGTACCAAAGAGTGGGGGTGGGGTGGTCTCGAGGCTACACTACAGGCCCTGGAACCTCTGTACTCCTAGTACCGGCCCTGGCACCTCCATACCCCTCCTAGTTAGTACCCGCCCTGACACCTCTGTACTCCTCCTAGTACCCGCCCCGGCACCTCAGTACTCCTCCTCCTACTGGTCCAGGCACTTTCGTACTCTTCTTAGCACTGGTCCTGGCACCTCCGTACTCCTCTTAGGATCGGCCCCGGCACCCCCATCCTGACACCTCCTAGTAGCGGTTTTTGGCACCTCAGTACTCCTCCTGGTACCTGTCCTGGCATCTCCGTACTCCTCCTTGTACCCGTCCTCCTCATAGTAAAGACACCGTGACTCATTCAAACCTAAACACAGTTTCCCCTGGACCAGCAGGACAATAAAGGCCCTTCTAGGTAGAGATTTGTGTGATGTTTGACACTGAGTTCTCCCCTCCCATCCCCCGGCCCACGAGGGGAGCAAAAAACAGGGCCCGTCAGATGGCAAAGAACACTAATGGGATACGGAGTTTTAATTATCCTCATCATACAGCCTCTTGCAGCGCTCAATTGCAGGAGCCTGCTTGCCTCGAGGCACTCCCCATGCGTAAGATACAGGAAGTAATACTCAGTGAATTGCCCAGGCCACACCATCATGATTACGCGCCTAATTCTAAAGTCAGCCACGCGCCTATTAGACCCGCCTCCTACATGGAGGGTCTGTCGTGCAACAATTTCCGTTCCCTCGCGGATCGCGGAAGTTTTGACCTTTTCGCGTTCCGCGCGGAACGCAAAAATGTCAAAATTTCGCAATTTCCGCGAGCGGAATGGAAATTGTCGCCCACCCTTAGTCTCTCCTCTAAAATAGGAGAGACCCTGGCTTTACGAAGACCTGAAAATCTTAGAAGCCTGTATGGGTCAAAAGGAGAAACCAGGATGAAACCGGAGAACAAAGGTGTCCCGGGGCAGCCCATGCTCCATAAATTGGAGGGTGAGGAGGTCCGCGCCCGGACCGCAACGAATTGTAAAGTCTTGCGGTCCGGAAAAAAAAGTGAAAGAAAAGCGGAAATCGGAAAGAGAGAGTGGTGTATCTCTTCCGAAAGGGTGTAGAAGCCTCGGTGGAGGCGACAGGAGCGCTGAGATATGTTGGGAGCAGCAGAAACCCAAAATATTAATAAACAGCAAAGTAAAAAGGTTAAACAGAAAACAATGATAGCTTAGGAAATGTTATAGCTATAATATAAGGTATAATCCTTAACAGCTAGGGTATTAGGTTCGGGAAGCAGTTTGGTCAATCACCTATATGGGGTCCAGAGGAAACTGAACAACATGCCAAGAAAATTCCTAGGGGGTTATACACCTTATGAACTCCTGTTTGAGGTGAGGATGTGGGTACCGAATCTCGATAATGTTAGCATGGTGGCGGCTGAAACCCCATTTTACATCAATGATCGTTTGGATGTTTTACAGGGCCTTACAGAATACCAAGCTCTACAAAGCAATGTCCAAGTAAAACGCAAAGCCACTGGGGAAGTGAAAGCAGTACCGACAAGACATGCCTGGGTCCCAAAGATTGGGGACCTGGTCAGAGATAAAATTGTGGACAAAAAAGAATTTGAGCCATCTTACCTTTCCTGGCTATCGAAGGTGCCAGAACTGTACTTCTTCCGCTGCTTGCCGGTCGCCGAGACAAAATTTTGTCTCAACTGATTTGATCAAACCACACTTTGTGGCTGATTCTCAACAGTAGGACATGAGGGCTCCTCTCGCTACTGTACAGGAAGTTCAGATAGAAGATTTAATAATGACTAATGACTCCACTTTACAAAGAGGAGCTGTAAACAACAATGAAATGATACTTCTTCCTGTTGAAACAACTACAACTGTAAAATCAACTAGTACAGAAATTTCAATTTGAAAAATTGACCACGTCTTTGTAAACATGCCACAAATCGAGTCCTCTACCATTTCTACAAAACCTGCTGAGCTGCTAAGAATCGACCGAACGGCGTCTGGATACTTCGTGCATTATGACGATTTCTCATCGGATCCAAGTGAACCTGAACTGCCAACACCGCCTCTCCCTTTCAAGCTACGAGTGTATTCTTTCTATCTTTGGCTGAAAAAGACTTACTTCGTTGTTGCCTGGATACATCTCTGGATTACATTTGGATTACTTTTCCTGGTACTTTGGATTTGGAATAGTGACTGTCTTTTTCCTACTTCTGAATGGACACTTTCTCCCAGAACACTCCGAAATACAACTTGTGAACTTGGTTCTTAAACCACATGCATCATCGCTGCGTGAACTGAGGGACCTGTCCCTGGAAACATTAAAGCAGTTCCAGTTCCTGAAGGAATTGTATGGGACAGAGTATTGTAGGATGTGCATGTTCCTACTGAACTTTTGCAAATTCTTATTTGTTTAGAATTTTTAAATGACATCATCACTTCCAGTACTTTCTCTGATGATTGGGACATTGAAGCTGTGCATAATTTGCTTGCAGATCTAGGGCAATCAGCTGCATTTTCTAATGATTAATTGTATGATTGTACAAGTAATTATGGAAACACGTTCTGTTTTCAGCATTATGGTCACCATTGCTTATACAAATGTAGTGTCCTGGGCGCTGTTTATAATTACAAACAATGAGAATACTGCCCAACATCCCCGAAAGGTAGTTTAAAGAATTTTGCACAAAAGATTGCTTATTTTTCAGGTTTTGATACTTCAGACCCAGCCTTGTATTATTATCGGCTTGCACCTACACCAGCAAAGACAAGTATGCTTACAAACACCAAGGTGATATACTCGGCTTCCTTTATTTCCCAACTGACTTCACATGGTTTCGACTTTTGGAAAGACACCATAGACACACAATCTGCTCAGGGGACAAAAGATTGGCAGGTTCGGGGAACAGAGGCTTTATTTAGAGCATGCCTCATACCACACCAAATGATTTTCATGAACAAAACAGTGCAACAAACTTCATGTCTTGGTTAAGCAAACACCGCTCAGCCCCGGATTCTCACGCTTTGAGAATTGGCAGCACTTAAAACCCCTCAGTGAGGATACTATGATACGTAATGATTCTTTCAATTCATCAGACCCCAATTGGAAGGGATGGTTGGTTTAGCCAATAGACACAAACAGGTGTCATTCTAGATTCCTGGATAACACCGAATAATTTAGGATCAAAAGGCCTGATCAGTGATATGGACAGACAGTACATTCGGGGTGGTAATGCCATTTAGTGTTGAGAAGTTATGCCTAGATTGGCTAAAGACCTCAACACTTTCCCAGGTGAATCAACCCTTGTTCCTTCTTTCTGATGACCTGGATCTCGGCGGTTCTTTATGAGGTCACCAGAACCCACATCAAAAGAGCTTTTTGTATGGTATATACAGCAAGCTGTGAAACATTTCTCAACAGAAAGCTGCTGAGAGATTGCACGAGATCGACAGGGTTAACTTAGAAAAGGCTTTAACTATGGTTGACAACGGTATGACCACTTTAACATCCAGAAATTATTCACTGGCCAACATAGGTGGACCCGAGCGAACTAAAAAACTTCCGGCCCATCTCCCTGCTTCCGTTCCCAGCTAAGGTCATCGAGAAGATAGTCAACATCCAGCTCACCCCTACCTCGAAGACAACAGCATCCTGGACCCCTCCCAGTCAGGATTCCGCAGCAACCACAGCACCGAGACTGCCCTCATCGCCGCCTCAGATGACATCAGGATCCTACTGGACAACGGCGAGACGGCGGCCCTCATCCTTCTGGACCTCTCCGCCGCCTTCGACACTGTCTGCCACTGCACACTACGCACATGACTCCACAACGCAGGGATCTGAGACATGGCCCTGGACTGGACCTCCTCCTTCCTCTCCGGCAGAACCCAGAGAGTCCGCCTCCCCCATCCCGATCCGAAGCCTCCGAGATCATCTGCGGCGTCCCGCAGGGATCCTCCCTCAGCCCGACGCTGTTCAACGTTTACATGGCGCCTCTCGCACGCATCGCCCGACATCTCGACATCAACATAATCTCCTACGCCGACGACACGCAACTGATCCTCTCCCTCACCAAGGACCCCCTCACCGCCAAATCCAACCTCCACCAGGGAATGAAGGCCGTCGCCGACTGGATGGAGGATAGCCGCCTTAAGCTGAACACAGACAAGATGGAGATCCTCATCCTCGGGCCCAACCCCTCAGCATGGGATGACTCCTGGTGGCCCACGTAGCTGGGGACACCCCCCGCACCCATCAACCATCAACCATGCACGCAACCTGGGAGTCATCCTCGACTCGAAACTCACCATGACCAAACAAGTCAATGCTGTCTCCTCCACCTGCTTCAACACCCTCTGTATGCTCCGCAAGATCTACAGATGGATCCCGACAGACACAAGAAAAACAGTCACCCAGGCCCTAGTCAGCAGCAGACTCGACTATGGAAACGCCCTCTATGCCGGAGCCCCGACCAAGCTCATCAACAGACTGCAAAGAATCCAGAATGCCTCTGCACGCCTGATCCTCGACGTCCTGCGCCACGACCGCATCACCCCCCACCTGAGGAACCTGCACTGGCTCCCTGTCGACAAAAGAATCTCCTTCAAGCTCCTGATCCACGCACACAAGGCACTCCACAAGACCGGCCCAGCCTATCTCAACAGTTGACTCTCCTTCTACATACCTTACAGGAAACTCCGCTCCACAGACCTCTCCCTGGCTACCGTCCCACGCATCTGAAGAACCACAGCCGGAGGCAAATCCTTCTCCCACCACACCGCCAAGACCTGGAACACCCTCCCCCTCATCCTACGACAAACCGAAGACCTTCTAACCTTCAGGAGACAACTCCAGACATGGCTGTTCGACCAGTAGCAACAGCACCCCCCCTCTCCCCACCCTCAGCGCCTTGAAACCCTTGCGGGTATGTAGTGCGCTTTACAAATTATTTGATTGATTGATTGATTGATAGTGTCTTCCAAAATTAACATAATACAACATGTCTATTTTACAACATGGACAGTCACAATTGCAGTGGATCGTAATACTGAGCTGGATGTTACAAACGTTACATTCTGGCCACGTGCTATGGCGTTACATCAATAATAAAAATCTGTTTTCGGCATATGATCTAACAGAAAGATAGATAACAATGGCATGCAGAGATGCAAAATATATAGGCCTGGGCGGGGAACTCCACTCCGTTCACGGAGTTGCGTAGTTTTCTGCACCCCGCAGAGCTCGCGGAGTGCAGAAAATTCCACTCCACATAGTGCAGATTAGTTTTTTCCCCGCTCTCGCTTGCAAACGATAAGTTGGCAAGCACGAGCTACTGCTCGGGTAGAATTTCTACCCGAGCGGCAGAAAGATCTGCGTCAACAGGAATTCGCACTGCACTCTGCCACTTGCGAACGCCACAGAGCTTTTTTGTCACTTCGCGGAGTTCTGCGTAACAAATCTCTGCAAACTACGCCCAGGCCTGGAAATATACCATGTTGCACATTTAAAAACTAGACCAATTACCTTTCACTGTGGCTGAGACACTATCCACTGACTGGATAATCCATGTTTATTTTACCCTACCGGTCACGTCGTTCCAATTCCAATGCTGTCTCCAATACCAACAGGTAGGCAGATACGAAACACTATGGGAAGGATATGTGCATGAGTATTGATAATTACCGTTCAGGTTAGACACTTATGTTTTTCTTAGTCGCTCTGACTGTGAAGATGCTTTAAGCGGCTTCTTACTTTGCAAGGACATTTCTCTCCATGGGGCATTCAATGCTTCAGTAGGGAACTTGTCTTGTTATCTGAAGGGTTCCCTAGATGCCGTGATTCATCCTGTGTTCAGGCTGCTGTCGAATGGGAGCTATTTGATGCTGAATGAGCAAGGTTGCTGTGGAATGGAACCGGGCATCGATTATCTAGTGACGGTCAAGCCAAACTGGTCAATGGCATAATTACACTCTCACTACACTGCTGCAAGACCTCCAGTCTGATGGACATATATAAATTTGGCAGCCAGCATACAGCCATTCCAACACATATGGACTATTGTTAGGTGGCAGAACAGACAATTGTGCACCATTGATGGTGGGAACCCACTGATCCGACTGGAAAACCTCTGTCAAGGTTAACTGAGGTTCTCCTGTCCAACATATAAATCAGGCAGGAGAAGGCCCGCAGGCTTGGGAGATGGATTGAAACCTCTGTCTCAGAGGATGGATGGCCCAACTGCCAAGATATAAATCAGGCTGTAAGGTTTGCATTTTTTATATAATACTAACAGCTAAGATTTGCATACACATGTCTGCAGAGTCACACAGTCAGATCATTTGTTCATTCATTTTGGTGTGGTTGTGAAGTTTCTAAACAAACTCTGAGTGATTGGATTTAGACAGTAATCTCGTTAGCCTATCCAAGATCAGGCAGATATTTTCGTATTTCAGTTCAGGCTCACTCTTCCAGGTAGTATCTGCATCATGGGTAGAGTGAGTTGGTGCATCCATTATTGATATTTTCATAGCTATGATTTAGGCTGATCCTTCTAAATTTGTTTTCCATCACAGGCTAGATGTATGACTGCCGACAGAAGTTGCTGGAAGAGGAGGAGCCTGCACATGGAACTCCCGGAGCCAGAGCCTGAGCAGGACTAGTGGCCACTGCTGCCGTCGCTTTTGTGACTCTTTCGCTCGCCCCTGCCTGCCTGCTCCCCTTCCCTCCCCCAGCCATGTAACGCCATGTAACGCCACACCATGCTGACCAGCGGTTCCGTGCCAATCAGCGGCTCCCACGGCTCTCGCAGCACCCCCCACTGGTCCATCTGAAGAGGAGGTGGTGTGTGGTGTGACTTGAGAGTGTGTACTGCAGCTTCGTGGAGGGCCAGCCCCCGTGCACCGGTTGCGGAGTCCTGAGGAGAGCCCCGCGGTGAAGGCCGGGAGGAGCACGCACGTCTGTTGTGGTGTGCTCGGCAGTGGCGGCAGCGGCTTGGGAACAGCTCAGCAGATCAGCCCCTTGTCAGTACTTTGCCATCTTGCTGTTGCAGCTCGCTACCAGTCTGGTTCGGCCACTGAGCACTGTTCTTTTTTAAACACCACACAGTTGCTGTTTGCTTTGCTTTGGAGGAGGAACTAGCGGTCATAGGGGGGCCCATTGCCACGCCCACAAAACATAGCCTCCTCCTCCACCCATTATCTGCCACCACAGTGCGGCAGGAGAAATAGCCCCTTGCACACACAGCAAAGACCAAGAAAGACCGAGAACGACCAAGAGGAATCAAGAGGGAACTAGATCGCACAGTGCAGCACAGCAGGACCCAGAAGGAGCAAGAAGGACCCCAGAAGGACGTAGATCGACATAGAAATGGAATCCAGACTCAGCCGTGGGAGGAGTTGACTGAGCTCAGACCTCCTTCTAGAGATAAGGTAGAGTGGTGCTGCGGGGGCGGGGGGCAATAGGGGGTGCTACTATCTCGAAGGGGGCGGTCCACCCATAGCACAGAAGCTGCAGTTTGAGATTTCTGTGACTCCCTTTGCTTCTGCCCCCCTCCCCCCTTTTCGGCAGCTTACTTGACCACATCCCAGTCACCACATTTACCGTTTCCAGTTTAAAAGAGGTCATCCAAGCAAGACTCCAAGATAATCACAATCAACATAATAAATAATAAATAAACAAACAAATAAATAAACAAATAAAGGGATCATCACTGGACAAGACACAGCTAAGGGGCTTGGGGGTGCAGGAAAAGTCACGACACAACACGGCACAGCGATTATAAAGCCACACAGGCATAGACACTATATCTCGAACATTTTAACAGCTTACAGGGTAAAGCCTATAACATCAAGCCTTCAATATCTAAGCCAATAAAACCAACACTACCAACGTTCATATTTTCTTACAATTGGATAGGAGGATCTACTCATCAGCCAACCGGAATTCAACCTTATCAATGAGATCAATGCCCCAGGCAGGTCAGCCCGCGCAAGTCCAAACAGCAATTCAACATAGCTAAACGAGGCAGCAGAAGTCAAGAGAGCGGCCCCGAGACTGGGCGCGTAGGGTAAGGATGCAGGCTTCTGCATTCCACATCAATTGGAAATATTCGCACAATATATCTGTGGCTCGTAGGAATAGGACTACCGCTAAGATCTCCTCTAGGAATATGAGGAGTGCAGGATCCGTCAACAAGGATACAAGGGAGTGGCAGCAACGGGGAACTATAAGAGGACAGAAAAGCTTGCAAGACCTGGGCAAACCTTCAATAGGGAGCCACCCGATACATCAATATTTCACAAGGCTGAAGACAGAATCCCAAGCCGACCACACAGGTTGTTTGGTGGAAGAGGGGGTCGCATCAGTCATCAGCCCTAGTCCTTTGTTAGCTAGCCAGAAGGCAGCCCAGGAAAGCCTGCGAGAATCATTAATCATAGAGATGGCGAGACTCACAGAGATAGTAGACACGGTTACGGACATCAATGATACTCTAAATACCATCAGCAAACAAAAAAATCACAACAAGAAAAACATCTTTGGAAGACCGATCAGTGGGGTTTCAATCTTTGTAATACTAAACCTGCAAGTACGAAGCGAGGAATGGCCTAAGCATTGACCTAACATTCAGGTCACCACTATAAAAGGAATTGGATTAGAGGGTATCCCGACCATAATCGCAGTAATTAACCTCTATGTTAATCCAAACAAAAAGGCAAACATTGCAAACACGAGGATCATTACTGGACTGATTAGAGAATATCTCTATGAGAACCCAGGGCACGAATGTATTATTTCCGGGGACTTTAACATGAGAGGTCTGTGCCACCCGGAACAAAGCCAAGGGGATAGTGGACGGAATATCATGGAAGCCTGTATCAACAAATTTAACCTGGAGTCCGTGAATCAAGTAGGGCAGCCAAATAGGAAACAACAACCTACATTTAAAAACATCTCCATACTAGATTACATCTTTCTGAGCAAGAACCCATTGAAGAGGTGCGAAGAATATAAGGTGCAACATGCTACCGCACCATGATGCATGAGGAACACCTAACTGCTGGTAAAATGCTCAATTCAAATAATGAAACATCACTGATAAAACTAATTAAATGTGGACCCATAAGCCAGGCCAGATACAACAAGTGAAAACAGGTTATAGGCACAACTGGCCCTCAGAAAAGTTGGCCAGAAATCATATCCTCGCTATCTAATGCCCTGATTGCAGGAAGGCAACCCACATATAAAGGAAAACGCACCGGAAATGGGCCAGTCAACCTCATCGACATCAAAGCATTCAGAGAGAGCAAAAAGCGGTGCCGTCTGGCAGAGTTACAGCATAGGAGAGAAAAGTGCCCACGGATGGAAACACTTTTGAAAACATAGAGAAAACTGCAGAAAAAAGCTGTCTGGCAGCTGAAACAAACCAACACAGAAGAAAAATGGAAACACATCTATGCTCTCCTAGCACCCAATAAGAACAGGGTATTTTGGAGCTCTGTTAATGGTTTAAATGGTGGAAACAACATCCATAACGCTGCACATGCCAACAAATGACATATAGCCCACGCAACAAGGCTATATGTCGACCAAGACATACCCATGGCAAAAACCATGGAGGTAGAAGGCAATTACCCTGACGAGAATGAGGCAGAGGACCTTGCCCCAACAGAAAAAAATATTCTAACCACCCTCAAGGGAATCAGGAAGGATGGGGCACCCGGGCCTAATGGGCTACCAGGCAGAATCTTCAATGAAGATCGAGATTTTTGGGCCCCCTATATGCACAGCCTATTTAACCACTGCTACAATACCTCAGCAGTACCGGACTCGTGGAAAGGTTCCATCTTGCAACCCATTTATAAAAAAAGGGGATGTTTCACAGCCCGAGAACTATAGACTGATCGCATTATTGGACGTCTATGGTAAGGAATTTGCAAAAGTGCTCTTGAAAGAGCTAGAGGTATGGATAACAAAAAATCAAATCTTACCGCAATACCAGACAGGATTTCGGCCGAACTCACTGACACTGGACAATGCCATGCCATTGTGCTATCATATCTGGCAACAAAGGCTACAGAGGTCGCCACCCCTTCACTATATGCATGTTTTGTCGACTACAGTGGCGCCTTCGATGGCATTGACAGAAACATACTGTGGGCAAAACTCGCAAAGTGGGGTATTCCGAGGAAACTCCTGGCCATCATGTCACTCCATACCGGCACTTGGGTCCGCACCAAGCTCACACAGACATGTACAACAGCCAAGATCTACACGAACAAGGGGCTAAAACAGGGTTGTGTGATCACACCGACGCTGTTTAACCTATATACTGCGGATCTGGGAGAAGCACTTCTAAAAACCAACATCTTTCCGCCCAAACTGGGCCATCTTAGACTTCCGATCATGCAGTATGCGGATGACCTTGGTCTATTGGATCAAACTAAAATAGGCATGAAAAGGGCATTGGAGACATTACATATTCACAATATGGAAAACATATTCCAAGCCAATGCAACTACAACTAAGGTGCTGGTCTTTGGCCACGAACCAAAAAAATCACTACTGGGTTGACATCTCAGCCCGTTAAGAATTGCTACTGCCAATAAGTATACTTATCTGGGAGTACAATTCTCAGACACTGGCAGAACAACACTGCAGGCCAAAGCACTTGAGGCAAAAGTGGCTAAGGGTACACATGCCCTATGTAAACTAAATCATAAGCTTCTAAGCCACTCAATGGAGGGCATTCGGCGAGTAATGCAAGCCAAGCTAATTCCAACACTGAGCTATGGCCATCTTGCTTTCCCTGGCCTGTTGACGGACAAATTGGAGCGCCTGCACTCCATGGCTTTTAGTAAGGTTTTTAAGCTTCCATACTCAACAAGGCGCACACTGATTCGCTTAGAGTTCAATATTCCAGCAATGGATATAGAATGTAAAAAAGACATAGTTACATTTTATCATTATGTGATGAATGCAGGTCCTGGTACAATCAGGGAAGCACTACAAATAGTCTTCACCGATAACACTAGTCGCTAGGCAAGGTACCTCTTGATGGGCAACAAGACATTGGGTCTGCCAGCTGATCTCCTAACGGACACACAATTAACAATGGCCGGCCTAATGAACCTGCTAAAAAAAGCAGGGAAAGGTCACTTCAAGTCAACAGGATCTCGAATGGATCAGATCTATTCGTGGAGCAGAGGGCCTTGTCTACTCACACAAAGCTATCTCATGTCAACCATACCTGAAAGCAGGATTGGGAAGGCAAGCCCTACAGAATGTACTGATGACTAGGCTCCTAACATTACTAATACAGGATTACAGGGCCCACTGGAAAAATACACCATCAAGAAGCAGTAGATGTCGACTGTGCCAATATCACATAGAATCTGCTGAGCACGTTATCTGCTGTTAAGCCCGAGGCGCCTATATTTAAGAACTATGGGGTCCATTACGATGGCGGGCGGACAGTAATGGTACACAGGACCGACCGCCAGAGGTGCGGGGGTCCCGCCATGGCAATTAGGATGCCACCGCCATGGTGGAATGGCATCCAGCATATATTGCATTGCGGTGGGCGGTGCTGTAAGCAGCACCCGCCACAATGCAATATATGCATGTTGTGCATTGGCATGCACAACGTGACAGGCACCGCGCGGTGCCTGCCACCTTGTCCATACCAATGTTGAAGGATACCATAGGTACCCCCAAGTGCAGCCACCCACCCCCCTGGGGGCCCACACTAGGCCCCCAAAGCAAAACTGCATGCCTTTCCATGGCGGAGTCTCTGCCATGGAAGGACATTGAAAATGCAACATACTAATATGGATGGCGGTGCCTGCAAGGCACTCCCACCATATTATGGGCCTTTTCCGCCCAGTAGGCAATCGGGTCTATTACCTACCGGCGGAAAAGCGGCAGATGGTCTTACCATCCGCCGCGGTACCCCCGCCATGCTAATGTGGCGGGGTGTAAAAGGCCGTCCAATGGGGTGTGTTGGCGGGCAGACCGCCACCGCTGGTCGGGCAGTGGCAATCCCCCCGCCATGCTAATGGGCCCCGTAGTTCATTCAGAATGGCGTAAGATCATGCAAGGAGGCTCTAATGTTCATCTACACCACTACAGTGCCGATGGAGCTCGCACAAATTTGGAAGTTCTATGCTGTAGCTGGAATGACTCTGCGATCAACGCAAGAACTGATGATGACAGTAAACTTATCCCACATGCCTATGTATATAAAAATCACATGCATGCTTCTATGACACTCTTCCGCATACCCATGCACTCATGCCTCTCAGTCCTATTCGGTGACGTCGCTCCGTCTTCTTTTTACGTCCTTTCATTGTTCTCTCACGGCTCACATATGTTCTATTCCATCCGTCCGCCTGGGCACAAAATAATCACACTTATACCTGCATGACATCGTATTGCATGTTTGCACATCTACGCTCCCATGCCTTTCAGTCTTGCTCCTTTTTTCTGCTGCATTTCTTTTGTTCTTATAATAAGTTAGACCTTTTAACCAACCAAATGTACTTATTTATGATGTAACATGTATTGTATTTGTAAATGATTTTAGGTAATCATAGAGGCTAGATGTAGCTCAAGAGGATTAGTGCACTTTGTCACAGAAATTCTTTGAAAGGTGGCTATCTTTTTTTTTTATATGCTATATCTGTTTTTGGTTATTATGACAGATTTTCTGGAGCGTAAAAATAAATGTTCTTTGTAGCAGCACTCCCACCTTGCCTTGTAGAATGTTCTTTGGTTAGTCAGAGCTTTATGATGGCATAGTGCTTGGGTTTATCCTTGAATGGTAGGGAATGATGCAAGCAAAGAAATGAGGAGGTAATGTGGATTACTTACTGGTAAACTTAATTATTCTAATTCTTCTTCCGTGCCCCACTACTTACACCCGTTTTCTCTTCCCTTCCTAGATGCCTTTCATCATCTCTCTGTTGTAAGGGCTTTATAATGTTCAGGAAGTGGAAAGGTGGGAAGGGTGATGCTGGTGGGAGAGATACATTGCCTAAGAAGTTAAAGGATATAGAAAGGAGCTTAGGAAGGAAGGGCAGATGTAAGAAGGCAGAGGATCACTCAAATGGTAAGAACTCAGGTGAGGAGTGTTTACCAGTAAATAATCCAAATGTTACGTTGCATGATTTTAGAGCACACTGCTGCTGGATTCAGCAATCTGTGAATGAGATCTCACCTAGGCCTCCCATGCTCTTTTACAAACTAGATCATCGATCAATCAACATTTGTATAGCACAACACTGTCACTCCTAGGGGAATCTGGGCACTGAGGGTGTATGTCTCGGTCAAAAAGCCATGTCTTAATTCTCTTTCTGGTGTCTGCTAGGGAGGGTGGTGTTCAGAGGTGGAGGGGCAGGACGTTCTAGGTCCCAGCAGCGATGTAGGGGAAGGAGCAGCCACCGCTCATACTGCTACAGATTCAGGGGGTGTCTGCGAGGGCAAGAGAGGAGGAGCACAGGTGTCTAGAAGGTCGATGGAAGTTAAGTCAATGATTGATGTAGGATGGTCCTTAATCATGGAAGGCTTTGTAGGCATGCATGAGGATCTTGAACTGGCATCTCTTCTGGATGGAGAACCAGTAGAGGTTTCTGAGGAGGTTGGTGGTGTGAGACCTTTTGGGGAAGTCCAGGATGAGTCTGGCTGCATTGTTCTGTATGGTCTGAAGTCTTCTGAGGAGCTGGGTGGAGATGCTGTCATAGTCGAGGCGGCTGGTGATGAGGGCGTGAGTGACGGTCTCTCTTGTCTTGATTGTGATATATCTGAAGATTGTGTGGAAGCAGGAGGTGGCGACTACGTTGACTCGTCTTTTCATGGTCAGTTGGCTGTCGAGGATGATCCCTAGGTTGCGCACATGGTCTATTGGTGTGAGAGTTGGTCCAAGTTCAGCTAGCCGCCAGCTGTGGTCCCAGGCAGAGGTGTTGTTCCTTGAATATAAATAAATATAAATACCAACCATTCATTCCGTCTCTTGTGAAAGTGACTATTTGCAATGGGCTTGGCAGATTCGCTCCTTTGAAAGAAAGTAATATGCTCCCAAAACAGTGAATACAGATCCATTCATAAAAGTCTTGAATAACAACAACAGAGTTAGTTTCTTTTTAGCTTAAATAAAACATACAATTCAGCAGGAAGTGCTTCATTGCCATCTGGGGACTGTGAGAAAGCACCTGCTTTCAAACTGGGCCACCCGCTGCATCTCCCTTTTTTGCAGAGATTGATAATATATGGCTACTGTCACGCCCCTTGACCACTTAAACTGATGGAATCAGAAAACAAAGTAAAGTGACCTTTACAAGTGCTCCAAACGTGCAACTCTCGTTTCCCTCCCATTCTCTCCTTTTTTTCTTTATTGGCAACAGAGAGTAAACACATGTCAAAGCATTTAAGGCATTTCAGAATATTCTCATTACTTTCCTCTGAGCGGCCTCATTCAGGGGAAGGAACAAAGGCATCCAGGACAAAGACTCGTTGTGCAAACAGCAGGTCAGCCTGTCTCCCCTGAGCTGGGACTAAAGGCATATTACAATGCGGCATATGGAAATCAAATGGCTACAGGCGCCCTCTTACAATCAGACAGTCTGATGGGGCAAAGTGGGTATTTTCAGGGCAAGCCATATGTAATAGCGTTTTTGTAAGGTGGAGGCAGTTGTCACGGAGGAACATTTTCATAATATTATGGCTTACATAGTCTTATCACACGCTGCCCTGGCCCTTGGATTTACAACAGTAATCCTGATTCATAAACCACAGGAGCTTTCACCTATAGCGGATTTTTTTACTAGTTGTGCATACATGTGCACTTTTCTCCCCCACATATATGTTGTCAGGTAAAACCTGGGTGAATTTGAGCAAAGAAAATACCGCACAATCTGGCCATGATGAGTGGCCCGGTAGTTGGTATGGTATTCATGGCACCAAATAAAATCCAACTCTGCTCTGTCAGAATGTATCTGGTGCGAAAAATACCACCCATTTACAGTTTTTGTGGAATAACGTGAAGATGTTGGTGCTTACCACACCAGACTCTGCACGTTCTGGTAGTTATCAGGCCTTTCCTCCTTGGTTTGACCTGTTGATATTTATTACAAAACTCATAACTCAATACATGCAGTCATGGGGGTCAATTCACTAAAATGATAAGGATAGCGGAAGTGACTTCACACCCTCCTTTGACATTAATAACATCACATCATAAGACCTTTAACCTTGTGTTTTTTATAGGAAGGCATGTTACCTGTTCCTAACATCACACTCTCTTACACCCTATTACACTCATTCATATGTATTCTCACTCACTCACTTGCATTCACTATTAATCTTACTCAAACCAACTCATACTTACTGACACTATGGCATAGGTTCACTAACGCTTTGCACTGTGTCGATGCAAACTAGTGCAACAGGTGATCGCCCAGAAATCAGCCTGTGATGGTAGGCTTCACCAATACAATCCAAATCAAGGGGTGAGACTAAAATGGAGCAAAACAATTCCCTCCCAATTCGAGAAGAAAATTGTTAAAGATAACAAGAGTTCCATTCTACAATGTCTGGAGCAAGAATCTCCCCCAGATAGGATTATACAGGGCTTCCAATCAATTTGTAGGGATGTGTCTGAAAAACTGACCACCTCAATAGGAAAAAGGGAACCCTGGGAGGCAAAATGGTTTGATGCCGAATGTACTAGAGCCCAGAGGGATCTTAGGAAGGCACTGCATATACTACCGAAAGACAAAATCCTAATCAAAAATGCGAGGCAGGCATATAAAAACACAATCAACCAAAGGAAGGAAGATTTCAGAAGAGTAGCCTGGGAAGATCTAGAGAGAGCCAGTGAGCTGAAAGATTCTAAGAGCTTCTGGGAGGTAATAAACCGCGCATTGTTCTCGAAGGATGTAAGGGGAATTGATTCAGTGATAGCTGGGGATGTATGGGTATCTCACTTTTCAAACATTTTTAACCCGAAGGGAATTACCCACCAGGAGGTAAGTCTAGATGTCCCATTTGACTTAAGTTCCACACATCAACTGAGTTCTTCCCTGACAGAGGCTGAGGTAGAGGAAGCTCTGGAGAAGGGGATACACTTGAAAGCCCCAGGTCCGGATGGGCTTTCCCTTGATTTGTTTAAGGCGAATCCTCCCCTCTGGGCACCCTTCCTGACAAATGTTTTCAGAGCAGCAATAATTGAACCCATCTTGGAAAGAGGCCATAGTGGTTCCGGTGTTTAAAAAGGGATACAAGGATGACCCGGCCTGCTATAGGGCTATTTCTCTAATAGACGCAACTGTTAAGGTTTCGGGGAGGGTTATTTTGGCGCGTCTTGAGGCTTGGGCGGATTCCACTGGGCTTATGTCCCAAACACAATATGGGTTTCGGAGGGGCAGGGGGATGAATGAACAGTGCTGTAATTTGGCATTGATCATGGGCAAGTACACGAAGGCAAGGAAGGGGTCACTCCACCTTGCCTTCATGGACTTGTCCAGCGCTTTTGATATGGTCAATAGGGAGGAATTGTGGGCTCAGATGGGGGAAATGGACTTTGAAGAGCCCCTTACGTAGGCTACACGCGTCCACTACGGTCACCATACGATTTGGCCCTGGGGGAGAGAGGACTAAGGCTATCGCTTCTACTGACGGAGTTCGCCAGGGATGTATACTGGCCCCTTTTCTTTTTCTTTTATATACAAATGGGTTAGAGTCATCTCTGGTAGAGCATGCCCTTGATTTTCCCAAGATTGGAGGCAAGCTGGTTCCTTTGCTATTGTATGCCGACAATACGGTCCTAATGGCTTTAACAGCCAACAGCCTGCAGAAATCTTTGAATGTTTTTAATGATTATATCACAGCACTTGACCTAAAAGTAAATTTTACCAAATCCTATGTAATGGTGTGTGGCCCGAGTCAAACCAAAACTAGAAAATTCATAGTCAAGGGAAAGACCATTGACAAAGTGTCCAATTTTACATATTTGGGGAATCTTTTGAACAATAAATTGAATTGGGATCACCTCATCACGACCAGGGTACAGCACACTAGCCGGGCAGCTGAAGGCTTATGTCGTTTCGCCTGCAAGTTGGGTCATAAGCCGGTTGCAGAACTAGTTACCTTATGTAAGGCAAAATGATTGTCTGTCACAACCTACGGGGCAGGTGTGTGGGGGCATCAAAAAAGCAACCAGCTTCAAATCTTAGAAAATAAGTTCATGAAAAGTTTGCTGATGACCCCAAAAAGTGCCCCCACGGCCTTTTGCCACTCTGAGGTAGGGTTGGGTTTTATTGAGGACCGAATTAACATTGCTCCACTGGTCCTCTGGGTCAAGATTTGGTTGTCAAAGGATCTACAGTTCTCAAGGGATATTATCAGGGACTGCACGGCTATGGATAATGCCTTGGCCATTCCATGGCTCCGATTTGTTAAATTTAAATTTAAAGAAATAGGGCTAGGGGAACATTACGACAACCCTGCCAGTATCCACGCAAACTCAAAATTGATTATAAAAGATGCATATTTTGCAGAGTCAACTAAATATCGTCAGCAACCGGGTTTGCTTGGTCAGTACCCTTTACACCAACAATTTTATCTGTTTTTCACTAAGAACACACAGTGTCGATTTCTTTTGACTAGGTTTCGCCTTGGCACGTTGCACTTTTTTGTGGCCTTCGCCAAACCGGGTGGCTGGTGTGAGAATCTCATTCGCTGCCCTCGTAATAATCTGGCCCGTCAAAACACCTTGCACTTCATGCTATTTTGCACACTCTACAAAGAGCCAAGGGCAAGGTTTCTCGCCCCAATTTTAAGAGAAATGCACCCTAACAACTATTAGAAGGGTTTTTATATCCTACGCTCTCTGTCTACTGTGGCGATTTGCACTGCTGTATTAAACTTCATTAGATCCGCACTTGCTATAAGGAAACGGTATGGATTGTAAAAGCAAATTGTGTTTTATTGGTTTTAAAACAAATTGCTTTTAAATCTGTCTTTTAATCTCCTAGATTTTAAATTGCCGAGGTATGAGCAATGTTATGGTATAAACTGGACATGAAATTTTAAGATATTTGTTTGTAAATTACTTTTATGGTCCATTTCTTTGAACCGAATAAAGTTATTTTGAATTTGAGTTAGTGCAAAACGTCCAGTGCAAATCCTGATTTGCATTGGATAGTTTCCCACAGTAACGCAAAATTGTGGTATGCACTGCTTTCCCTGTATTTTGGGCCAAGTGGGCATTCCATGGGTGGTGATTGGGCGTTCCTAGGTAACCCCCATGGGTTTTGATGCAAATCCTATCTACAAACATTTGTAGAGGTGAATTTGCACCAAAATCTTATGAGTCCTCGAGACAGGCATACATAACGAGGAGAAATGTTTGCTGCATTGTACAGGACACTACAAAGTGGGAAAAGCCTTAAAACATAGTTTTTGTACTTGAAAGCACCCCTACCAATAAAAAAACTATGCTTCAAAGAAGTAAACACATCCTTGCACAATTGCGCAAGGATGTGCGCATTGGCATACGGCTGGCAAAAGTGCACCAGCACACAGGTGGAGAAACAACGCAACACATATCAAAAGATATGGCACCTTGTTTCTCTCTTCATTTGAGCAAAGCATCTTTGATGCAGCGTTGCTTTGCGAAATTAAATACTAATTCTGGACCACAATCTCATGCAGTCTCACTCACTACCTGTCACTGACTCAATCACTTTCACATACACTGACACATGCTCATACATACATGTGCTCTCTCTCACACAAACACACTCTTACCTGCAAGCACACACAAAACATACATTTAAAAACATTTTTACTTATCACAGATGCCACCGAAGGTCTCCTTTTCAGATAAGTGTGCTCTATTATTCATATAATGAACAATAGAATATTTGTCACTATTATTGTACAAAAAAACAGGGTGAAACGAAAGAATGCCGAGCAGTCCCTGCGTTCTTGGCACTGAATTTGCCACCTCTGATGCCAGGGGTCTATAAAAGAAGCAGCGGCAGGGGTCAGAAGAGGCAAGCCAGGGGTTACAGGTGCGACTCCTAAATGATGTCCATGTGTGCAGTAAAATCAGTTACTTCACATATTGCAATTAACTAGGCTCATAATATGGACCTAATAAAGTGATAGGGCTTGATGTGGCCTTACGGCTAGAGCGGTCGACCTCAAAGCTGCGGAACGAGTTCGAGTCTCGGCAGGGATGCTCACGTCCTGTGATACAGGGCAAATCACTTAACCTCTCTGTGCCTAACAAAACAAGCATTTGCAATGCAATAGGTCTCGCATTTACGCGAGTTTGAGCTATTGACATTGCAAATGACAATGCCTTTTATTTTTGTTTTTAAAACATAAATAAAAGGCATTGTCATTTGCAACGTCAATAGCTCAAACTCGCATAAATGCAAGACCTATTGCATTGCAAATTCTTGTTGCAACGTGTGCTGTTCATTTTTACAGGTATTTACGTTTCCCTGTACATTACAAAAATAATAATGACATCCTTTGACACTGCCTTTATCCCATGGGTCAAGACTGTCATTTATTTCACTTTGCTTTTCTTTCTTTCACTGCAAAACAAACCCCAGGTTAAAAAGTAAGCAGCAATTTGTTAGAAGACATAGTTGACCTCTGTCTTTGAACAGAAGCGAACAAGACAAGAAAAATACTGAATTTCAAGGCATCTTTATTTAGTTGATGTTGTTGCACCAAGGATATTGTGCTGCATAACTAAATTCTTATAAGGTCCCAAAAGCGATACCTATTGGCTATGCCAATGCTTGTTTAAAGGGGGCCTCAAAACGGGTTCTATCGGGCTCTGGTTTGTGCCCTGGCACAGGCAGTCTGTGCAGACAGCAGGCACATCGATGTGCGCTGCTCACACAGCTCACTTGTCACCAGTGGAGAAGTTACGGCATGACGTCATGCCTGGTGAGTGTTGTAGGAGGAAGGGAAATCCTATAAAGAGAGTCGTTTTCTCTCTGGATTTCCCTTTTCTTTTTGAAACTCAGGAGCAGCAACAGGGCTTTCAGTGGAAGCTTTTTCAATATTATATACAAGCCATAGTGCTGCTTATTTATCTTATGCAACTAACAACCATTGACAAAGCCAATAGTCCTGACTTGTATGTATGATGTGACTGGTTGAATCATATATCTGGATGCTATGACAGAAACAGCAAAATGCAATTCAGGCGGCACACTATCCTAAACAGATTTTTAGCTTACGTGTTTTAAGCCACGCCCATAATTCCATTGGACACGCCCCTATGAGAGACCCCCCCCCCCAGTTGTTTCATCCCACTTAAAGCCCTGGGTGCAACGTAGGGGTGGGGAGGGTGTTAAGTAGATGAATAAAGAGGTTTAGTGAGGCGTTATAGTTTTGTACAGCAAGGTTGCCCGGGGAATGAATCCGTTAAAATGTAATGTACACCTGTTCATTGAAGTGCCCTTTCCCACACAATATCGGTTGTCATTGGTCGGTGCTGCTTGCCCTCTCGCTCAATTGGAAACAGAGGAGCTGGGACGGTGTATGTTTTATGCACTTTCTGCAGTGCCCTCTGTGAAAATCAGACTTGCTTAATAAATACCAATGGGGATTTCTAGATCTCTCTTTGGTATGCAAAAGGGCCCGCTTTGACTGTTTCTAGCACTGAAAGATATGTGGGCGCCTCGAGAAATGAAAAACAGAAGCCGTGATCAGTGCCCCATCGGGCGCTCACTCACACGCGAACCGCCATTATAGGACACGAGTGAAATGCGTACAATAATAGAGTCTAGCATTTTAGGGTTGCCTTGGAGAGTTTTTTAAATGTCAACACGATGCCCTTTCATATTTCGTTTGTTTCCATAACTCTGATAGAGCTGGCAGTCGGGTAACAATAGCACCTGTTGTTCACATGCCAAGAGGCAATTTGGCTCGTGGTGTCTACTCTCGGGATCACTTCGGATCGTAGGTGATCCGGGAGGGAGTCAAGTGATCTATGTAAAAATTTGAATATCTATTAGACTCTTCTTGGCGGTGGTGCACACTTCTGTGGGAAAAAAAAGATTTCCTCAGCTTTATTTGGTTTGTTTCAGTCTTAATTTCTAAAAGTTTGTTTTAATAATTCCACTTGCATTACATTGCCTACGCGCTTCGAGTTGACATTATTCGTCAGGGAAAATAAATTTGTTTTCACAGGTATTTGACGAAACATAATTCCTAGTAAACGGGTTTATTGGGAGATTAAGATGGGAGGAGGGGCAAGCCGACACCAGACCACTTACTGTGTGTGAAAAAGGCCGCTTTATTGAAACAGGTGCATATCACAAATTTAACTCCTATGCCACTGCCTTACAAAACTAACGCCTCGCTATACAATAACTTCTGACCCCTTGGTCTTTCCCCCCACCCCTACGATCCCCACATCAGTTCCCCCATCCCCCAAAATACAACATAACATTCCATAACCAACATATAACCCAATCCTACACCATGTAGCCTTTCCATCTCCCAAACTCCCCTGACCGTAATCCCTACCTGCCTTCTGTGCAACTGTAACTATCCAACCTCTAATCTAAACTTATCCAAACTGGTTACCCTTTCCCTGTTCCTGGACCCACACTACCAAACCTATAACAACAAACTCTAGCCAATCCCGGCCAACTGTCTACCACCCCGCCTGCACCTGTTCCAAGCGACAATACATCAACTGCCCCTATGTACTTGTTCCAACAAATGCTGCCTGCCAGATTTCCCCTTTTTTAACCCCCACCCCGAGGACCTAACACCCCCTCCACCCCTAACATTAGGGTGGGCGGGAGGGAATTTTTTTTTTAAACTCTACTGCCAGCGCTCCCAGCCACCAGGTCACCAAACCTAAAATGGTGGCTGGGAAAGCGCGTAACTGACCTATATACCCTTTGGGCTACTTTTACGAAAATTGGGCTACATTTGGGCTATTCCCAAATGTAGCCTAAAAGTTACAAAATGGCCGCTTCGGCCACGCCCCCTCCTCCCCCCTCCCAATCTGCCCGGGGAGCGGACCTCGCTGTGCTCGTCCGCCCCCCAAGCTCCCATTGGGAGATTAAGTGGGGAGGAGGGGCAAGCCGACACCAGACCACTTACTGTGTGTGAAAAAGGCCGCTTTATTGAAACAGGTGCATATCACAAATTTAACTCCTTGGCCACTGCCTTACAAAACTAACGCCTCGCTATACAATAACTTCCTGACCCCTTGGTCTTTCCCCCCACCCCTACGATCCCCACATCAGTTCCCCCATCCCCCAAAATACAACATAACATTCCATAACCAACATATAACCCAATCCTACACCATGTAGCCTTTCTAACTCCCAAACTCCCCTGACCGTAACCCCTACCTGCCTTCTGTGCAACTGTAACTATCCAACCTCTAATCTAAACTTATCCAAACTGGTTACCCTTTCCCTGTTCCTGGACCCAAACTACCCAACCTATACCAACAAACTCTAGCCAATCCCGGCCAACTGTCAACCACCCCGCCACCCAGACAAAAGGGGGAAGTGTCGGCGGATACGCCCCTTCCTCCCTTTTGTCTGCCCCCCCCTCCCCCAAAAAACCCCTGCGGAACCGCCTGCTAGACTTAACGCCTGTAAACCCCTAGCAACCGCGCCAGGACCTCCCTCAGCTCCAACAGATAAAGATCCATCCCCATCCGGGACAAGTGTACCCCATCATCCCGAAAGAGCTCCCGCGCATCATACCGGAGGTCCTTATGAGCCACCCGTCCTACCCCTATCTGCCGACAAAACCGCACCATCTCCGTGTTGAGCTTCCTCCACGCTTTATCCATCGCCCCATGGTTTACAGCCCCCCTCCAACTCCTCCGTGGAACAAATTCAGTCCATACAATGGAACACCCTGCCCATCTTTCCTTGATCAAGACCAAGTCCTTTTTCATCGCCCGCATCAGCGCCAAACCTGTCTCCCTGACCATGTCATTCTCCCCCAAATGTAAAACCAACACATCCGGGCACCGCCCCCCCCTCAAAATCCCGTTCAATACTGTTACCAGTTCTTTCCATCGCATGCCACCCCTTCCCCGCCATGCCACCGAGAATAAATCTTTATTGAAACCCAGGCTGTCCCCAAAGTAACTCTCCTGGGCCTGGACCTGCGCCCGCCTCACAAACGAGTGCCCCACAATCCAAATGGCCATCTCCCTGGCGAGGAGTCCCATAACCGAACCTGAAAAGAAAAACAAGAATGAAAACCAGGAAAACACCCTTTAAAACTCTTCCTCTCTCTTTTCTTTTTTTTTTTTATAACAACCCACCCCCCGTTTCGCTGCGCACATACCGCTGATAACAATTCGATGACCACCTACCCAAGTGCATGATGTCCCCACTCTCCCAACCCCTCGCATGAGCCTCTGATGCCGCCCCAATTCGGAAGGAATGCGTCCCAAAATCCTTCTCCACTACCCCCAGTCTCCTCAGCGCCTTACGCAGCACGGCCAGTAACTGTGAAGCCTTCACGCCACACCCCTGCCGATGTAAAAAGACCAAGTCCCCCCGCCCCCCCGAGCATGCTTTCCACCGCAAACCCCACCGAAACGGACAAACCGACGGCGAGCTCCCCTTCTTCAAAGCCACCCCCTTCCCCCGGCTTTTATGGTCCGTTTTAGCCTTCCTGAGCCAAATACTAACCACCTCCGCCCCGAAAGAGACCTCGCCCCAGGCCAGACCCCGATTCCCTTTGGATCCCAACAATTCCGACACCCGAAAGGCCCCGAAAAACATCCAAGACATGATTGTGGAAAAAAGTATGGCCTCCCCGTCGTCCAGACAAACCCCGGACAGAGCCCCCATCACCCCTCCAGGAGCTCCCAGGATAGTGGTTTCCTCACCCGAGCCGTGCTCCTACATTCCCGCGCCCACCCTTCCAGAATCCGTGCCCCTAGTTCCCCTGCGGAGGGGGCGTAGCCCCACAACAGCTTCCCGACAAAAGCGATCCCCGCTAACTTGCCCCCAATTGTCACCTTCGTCAGGCCTCTTTCCACCAAATCCAATATGAACTGCACCACATCCTCCTGTCTGGCCGCCCCGGAAGCCCGCCACCTCGCCACCGAACGGACAAAATCCTCCCATGCCGCCGGTATGCCAACCGTGTAGACTGTGCTAATGGGCCTAAAACCAATTGTAGCATCCTGTGTTGCCTACTTCCCATAGTTGGTTCGGCATTCTGTCTGGAGTCACGTCCGCGTCCTTGGCGAGCCCACGGAATCTCCCCCACTACGAACGAGACAAAGCATCTGCAATGTCATTGTCCACACCTGGCACATGCACCGCGCGAAACGCCATATCATGTCTCAAGCACCCCAGCACAAAAACCCTCAACAACTTGAGCACCTGCTCGTCCCTTGCCGGCTGCCTGTTGACCACCTGCACCACAGCCATGTTGTCAATCCTGAACGTGACCCTCTTGTGGGCCAACAAAGCTCCCCACAATGTGACCGCCACTACCAAGGGAAAGAATTCCAAGAAGGCAATACTCCTGCCGCCCGCCAACCAGTCTGAGGGCCAGGGTTCTGCGCACTACCTCCCCTGCCAGTACAGCCCAAAACCCTTGCTCCCCACAGCATCCGAGAAAATCTGCACGTCCCACACCATGTCCACATCCTTCATCAACGGCACCCCGTTAAACTGCTGCAGGAAAAACTGCCACATCCTCAAGTCTTCCCTCACCCCGGCTGACAGCCGCACATGGTGGTGCGGGGGCCTCTGCCCCTCCAATGCTCTCCCCAGTCGCCTACAGAACGTCCGCCCTACTCTGACCACCCTACAGGCGAAATTGAGATGTCCCAGCAACACTTGGATGTCCCTGACCGTCACTTTTTGTCGTGCCAACACACTCGCCAGCAGCTCCAACATGTTTTGTTTCTTATCCGCCGGAAGGCGCGCTTCCATCAAAACGGAATCCAGTTCAATGCCTAGGAAAGCCAGTGCCGTGCTAGGCCCTTGTGTTTTCTCTGGGGCCAGCGGCACGCCCATGTCCCTCGTGATCTCTTGGATGCTGTCCAGAGCCTTCTGGCAGTCCGCGGAGCCCGAGGTGCCGACAAAAAAGAAGTCATCCAAGTAATGCGTCACGCCTTGGTGACCCGTCCGTTCCGTAAACAACCATTGTAGGAACGTGCTGAAACATTCAAAAAGTGCGCAAGACATGGAGCAGCCCATCGGCAATGCCTTGTCCACGTACCAGTGGCCGCCGAATTGTATGCCCAACAGATCCCAGTCATCTGGGTGAACTGGCAGCAGCCGGAAAGCTGACTTTATGTCGCACTTTGCCATCTGCGCTGTTGCGCCCGCGGTCACCACCAGTGACATAGCCACGTCAACAGAGGAGTAAGATACAGTGGCCGCACTTTCCTCAATAAAGTCATTGACCGACCCACCTTCCGGCCATGACAGATGCTGTATCAGGCGAAACTGACCCTGCTCCTTCTTGGGCACCACTCCAATGGGTGACACAATCAAATTATGCAGGGGCCACTCCTGAAAGGGTCCCGCCATGCTGTTAAATGGTAGCGGCAGTTTCAGTCGATAACCTTTCAAGTATTTGCCCGGCGGTAATCGCCTCTCATACCACTCGATAATTTACCAATAAAAGAGGCAGGCGCCGGAGACTGGAAGGCAGGAAACAAAGTTTTATTCCGTCGGAGCAGAACACATCAGATCAGACAGCAAGGTATCGTCACGAGGTGCTCTAACTGCATCTCTGAGACCTGGTCTCTTATACACTGGTTTATTGCTTTATTACACATAGTATATTCTTGAGATTCTCTTGATGCCTGAAAGAACATCCCCTGAAGCCCCGGCTCAGATCCGATCCCACACATAGATACAGTAGAAGTTCCCACCCTACCCGCAGTGGGAGATGGCTATCGCGCAGCAGGGAATTTCGCTAATTCCCGGCGGTGTGTGCAACCGGCCGGGTCTCAGGGGGTAGGGGCTTTGATCTACTGTAATCCCTTTGATGCGGGGTGTTTCCCTTACAGTAGGGGCAATAAACTGCATCCGCAGGGCTAGGTGATGGCCTGGGACCAGTTCGGACAATGGGGCGCAGAGGAAGGGGGTTATCAAAGGAGAGGCATGACCATGTATGGGATGTCGGTCGGATGTGGTTCCGTAGCAGGGTCGCGCAGAAGGAGAGGGTTTATGGCCTGTATGAGGGAGCGGGGGTGGCCAGCGCGCGGGGGATGCTTGCAGCGCCAAGGGGACCGCGCTGGCGATTGACAATGAGTGGGGTGCCTAAAATGGCAGCCGTGCGTTCGCTGTGCGTGGTGCTGGGGAGGGGCAAGATGGCGCAGATAATGTTCAGTTTGCAGGCTAAATTTCCACAGTCCTCCCTTTTAACATATCTCGCCAGCTTGTCTAGTTCGGATTTATCCCCATAATACTGCGGACTTCCACCTCATAGAGGGCTTTCATCCGCTCTGTTTCAAAGTTCAAAGTCTTAGGGCAGATGCAGTTCATAAAAAGCGAACATAAAGGTGGCAGACACTGAATCTCCAAACAACATTCACATAGTATCACAATCGGTATTAGGATAAATGAAAACAGCCTCCATCCCCAACTTTTAATAGTGTCCCAAAACCAACTCCCCAGCGACCATTCTTCTTGCTCTTGATGGACCTCTGTGGACAGTCTGTGGAGGTGTTCAATTGCTTTGTAGACTGAGGGTGAGTTGTCTGGTACGTAGGTACAACAGCTGGACCCAATGATGCGGCATGCTCCTCCACGATCAGCCAGAACCACATCTAGAACGAGGCGGTTCTGAAGGGCCACTAAGCGGACGGCCTGGAGCTCGGCGGTGTTGTTGGCGAGGGCGCCAGCCGTAATGTTCATTGCCGTTTCGACTGCCTGGGTTAAGTGGCGGATGGCACGGCTGTTTGCCATTGGGCCCCAGAGTGGAACAAGGCCTTTGACTGCGTCCATGAACTGTGCTCCGGTGGAGTCGGCCTGCAAAATGTCTTTGGCCCGTTTCTGTCGGTGATGGTTTGCTGGAGCCACATACGTCGGAGGAAGGACAAAGGCGATGTAGCAGGTGCCTCCCCAACCTTTCGGGAGCCAGGTGTAGGCCTTAGTACCACAGACGAAGTACATATTCGGGGAGGCAACAAAGGAGGGTGGGTCAACTGAATCCAATGTTCGGGTGATGAGGCAGGAGCTGTGGCCCACCAGCTGTGCCCCCAGGCCTTCGAGGCATACAGATCCAGTGATGTTGATGACGGACAGGGCCACTGTTAGGGTGGCGGCGGTCCGTTTTCAGAGGTAAGAGAAGGTGGGTCTGGCTGGATTGTTGAACACTTGCATTTCAACTCGTTCTTTGGCAGGGATGTCCATGTGAAAGGAAGCGTTCGATCTCAGAGGGCAGAAGAGGGCGGAAGTTCTACCAGTTTTGTTCATCCAGAACCCATGGTAGAAGTGTGACATGGTTCTGCCGGAAGTGGCATTGTCCTTGTAGCTCTCCTGCAGAAGGATCAGCCAGGCGAGGCAGGAACCATGGACAGAAAAAGGTGAAGGGATGAAAGGGATTGAGTGCCCAGTGGCATGTGGTAGCAATCCACAGATCCAGCAGTTAGTGGCGTTGGTGGCAAGATTGTGTTGGTGGAGCAACTGCACAAAAGAGTTATTCCAGAACTCCTTACGCCTTTCTCGGAGTTGGGGTGAAAGTGAGATCAGATGGTGCTCCTTCGTGGTGGTAGGTTGAACGGTGGTCAGCAATGTCTTATGAGCGGGTGTGTTCTCCTCCATGATCCAGAAGGTGACCATGAGGAGAAGGCAAAAGAGAAGGGTAATAAAAAGTGTTATAGTCTTAAAGCTGTGCATTCGGTCAGTCTTTGGGTTTTTGTAGGGGATCTTCGGACGTCCGGTTGCTTCCATCACCTTCATGTCGGGCGCTTCCATCACCTTCGAGAGACTCGGTAGCGGGCAGAACCACAGACTTTGCTTAGTTTCTCTCCTGGTGGCCTTTGAGGTGACTAGGCTACCGCTCTGAGATTTCCACTTAGCCTGTGGTCTGCTTAGCCGAAGTCCTCTCCTTTCGTCGCAAGTTATACCCTTCTTTGGATGGCACAGTGGGATCGGGATATTCAATCAATTCAAGTGTCTCTGTATCCGGGCAGCGGCTCAGGGATGGTCGGTCTTTGTCCAGAAGTTCCTCTTGGGCGGTGACGTTGTCCGTGGTTGTCAGGGTCGGTGATACCTTCTTGCAGTGGTGTGCATGCAGCCAATTGCGTTTCCCCTCCACTCGAAGAGCTGTTCGGGTGGTGATCAGGACTTGCAGGGGGCCCGTCCACCGGGGCTCCAGACTCTTGGTGCGCTGGAAGTTACGCACTAAGACGAAGTCACCAGGTTGGATGTCGTGCCCGGGGCCCCTGGAAGCATCGGGAATGGCGTGCAGCACCTGCTGATGGATGATAGACAACGTTTTAGTTAGATTGTACAGATAATCAGACATGAGGACGTCCGGGACGTCGTGGATGGATGTCGGTTTTGGTGCAGTCCAAATGTTCATGGGCCGCCCGAAGACGACCTCGTAGGGGGTTAAGTGGTGTTTGGTGGGGGTGGAACGCATTGATAGCAATGCTAGTGGGAGAGCGTCTGGCCATCTTAGCCCTGTGGTGGCGACTATTTTTGCTATCTTAAGCTTCAATGTGGCATTGTGTCGCTCAACCAGGCCTGCAGATTGGGGATGGAAGACCGCATGGAACTTCTGTTTTACACCCAACCCTTTTAAGATGAGTTGGATAACTTCGGCTACGAAGTGGGGGCCATTGTCGCTCCACAAAATTCGACAAAGGCTGTATCGGGGGAAGAATTCCTTCAGTAGTACTTTTGCGGTAGTCATAGCGGTGTTGTCATGGGTTGGGTAGGCTTCCACCCACTTGCTGAAGGCACACACAATGACAAGTACATACTTCAAACCTCGGCACCTTTCTAACTGGACATAGTCCATTTGTAGGACTTCAAAGGGGTGATTGGGGACCCCAAACCCTCCCCGGGGTACAGCAGTTCCTTTCCCAGGGTTGTATTGGAGGCATACTAGGCATTGTTGGACTAGACGTTTGGCTGAGTCTGGTATTTTGTCGTTGTGCCAGACTTTAGAGATGAGTTCGATCATGGGGGCAGACCCTATGTGTGCGGGGGAGTGTGCCATGGTCAGCATGGGGATCAAGTATGAATCTGGTAACAACCATTTGTTCAAGTCTTTGGTTCGCCAGCAACCGTCATCGTCCTTCAATCCCACCCGGGCCCATTCAGTTAACTCGTGTGGTGTGCTGGCTAGTTGGATATCCCTAATTGTTTCCCTAGCATCCTTCCATTTCTCAGTTTGTGACCTGGTCACGTACATACGGGTCGTGGACCTATTCTCGGCTGTGGTTCGGGCAGTAACGGGCAGTAATGTCAGCCAGTGCATTTCCCTGTCCTATAATGTCTGTCACCTTCTTGTGTGCCTGGCATTTGATCACAGCTAACCGTGTGGGGAGGAGGACTGCTTCGGTCAGGGCAGAGACTAGATCTCCATGCAGGATGGGTGTGCCATGAGAAGTCAAGAATCCCCTCTCTTTCCATAAGAGCCCAAAGTGGTGAACTACCCCGAAGGCGTACTGACTGTCTGTGTAAATGTTTGTGGTTGTCCCTGCTGCCAGGATGCAGGCTCGTGTAAGAGCAATTAGTTCCGCCGCCTGTGCGGATCGCTGTGTGATGCGGGCTGTCTCAACAACTGTTCGGGCTGTGGTGACTGCATAGGCAGCTGAGGTGGTGCCATCGGGGAGCTTGATGCATGAGCCATCCACCCACAGTTCTCCGTCAGGGTCCGGGAAGGCAGTATCCCGGAGGTCAACCCTACTCTTGGTTTGTTCGTCGGTGAGGGTCACGCAATCATGTATAGGGGATGCATTGGGGTCAGCGTCAGGGAGAGGCAGTAGTGTAGCTGGATTCAGAGTGGTGCATCGTTTCAATGTGATGTGGGGTGCAAGCAGAGTCAGTTCATAACCAGTCAGTCGTGCGCTAGTCAGGTGTTGAGTCTTGGTTTGGTTCAGGAGGGTGTCAACAGCATGGGGTACCAATACCGTGAGGGGGTTCGAGAGCACGATCCCCTCACTTTGTCGGATAGAGACAGCAGCGGCGGCTACTGCTCGAAGGCAGGCGGGCAAAGCTCTGGCTACGGGGTCAAGAGTGGCAGAGAAGTAGGCACAAGGGCGTTGCTTAGGGCCTATGGACTGGGTTAGGACAGACAACGCACATCCCTCCCTTTCGTGGGTGTAGAGGGAGAAAGGTTTAGTGTGGTCTGGGGTTCCTAGGACTGGGGCCGAGCAGAGGGCGTTTCGTAATTCTTTGAAGGAGGATTGACATTCAGGTGTCCAGGGGAGGGGGAAGGGGACATCCTTAGCCAGCAGGGAAAGCAGAGGCTTTATGGTAAGACTGAAGTTTGGCAACCACTGTCGACAAAAGGAGGTGAGGCCCACTAGGGATCGTACTTGCTTCTGAGTTTTGGGAACAGGGGTTTCTAGGATGGTTTGAATTCGGTCAGGGGTAAGTTTCCTCCCGTCTTTGGATAGTAGGTGGCCTAGATACGTTACCTGGGGCTGGCAGAATTGCAATTTCTTTCTGGAGACCTTGTGACCGTTCTCCGCAAGGAAGCGGAGGAGGTGAATGGTGGCTGTGACGGCAAGAGGAGTGGTGTCGGCCGCCAAAAGAATGTCATCGACGTACTGTATCAACACCACTCCATCGGGTAGTTGGACTGCATCCAGTTGCCTCTTGAGGGCTTGGCTGTAAATACTGGGACTCTCAGTGTAGCCTTGGGGTGCCCTGCAGAATCTGTACGAACGGGCTTTTAAAGTGAAGCCGAACAGGTAGCGGCTGTCTGGGTGGATGGGGATGGAAAAGAATGCGTTCTTGAGGTCAATAACAGTAAAGATGGTGGCAGTGGATGGAATCAGGGTGAGGATGGTGGTGATGTCTGAGACTACGGGGTACTGGGGTATGACTACTTTGTTAACCTCTCGCAAGTCAACAATGAAACGGTAGGCTTTCTCATCCCCCTCGCCTTGCTTCTTTACAATGGGTAGGATAGGGCTGTTGCAAACATTACTGACTACTTCTTCTACCACTCCTGCCTCGACCAGGGACTCGATGATTTCCACCAATGCCTTCTCGCCTTCGGGTGATATCCGATACTGTGGAAGCTTTGGGAGCACTGCGTCCGGTCGGACGGTTATGTGTACCGGGTCGATCACCATGCGCCCTACATCTGAGTCGGTTTTAGCCCATAGATGTGAAGGTAATGTGTCGAGTAGGGACATATCAGCATCGGTTATAGAGAGCATACGCCGTGTGTGACAGGGTCTGGACAGATCTGGGTTATCGTGTAGGATGACTCGAACTCCGTCTGGGGAGCATCTGATGGTGGCTCGAAAATGTTTTAGCAAATCAAGTCCCATAATAGCATCGGGGGTGTTGGAGGAGAGCAGAAAGGTCGTGTCAGTGGTGTTATCTTCTAAGTCAAAGGAGATTGGTGCTGATAAGGGGTTAGTGGAGGGCGTTCCGTCAAAGCCTATTGAGGTTACGTGTGAGCCAGACAAGGGTGCCCTAGGAATCAGTCGTTTAGATAACGCACTACGTGTCGCCCCAGTATCTACCAGGAATGGAGATTTTGTGCCCAAGACCTTAGCGGTGACGTAAGGACCTTGCTGGTCAACACGGAGTTCGACTGGATCCCTCCCTTGCCCCTGGCGGTCCTATGCGAAGTCATGAGTGCTCTCATAGTCGGACTGCTGACACTGGTTTTGGCGGGGGCGATCAAAGGTGTTTGGTCTGCCTGGCTTGTCGTTGATGGTGTTGTTCGTGTGCCCTCATCCCTGTCCTCTATTTCTGGGGTCATATGCTGTGTCTCTGGGGTCCCTATTCTTGTTCATTTCCAGAAGGACCGGGCACTGGGATTTCCAGTGTCCGAACCCTCTACAGAACGCACATTGATTCCCATCTAAGTCTCTCCGTCCGTTGTAGGGTGTAGGTGTATGGTCTCTAGGGGGTAGCTTTCTAGGGGCGGTTGGTTGGTAATTCTCTTTTGGGGGTTCCCTTCCTATGGTCACCCCTTGCAACTGTGCTATCATCACCCTCTCCTTTAATTCCTTTTTCTTCTTCTCTGACGCCCTATCGTTCTCGTTCTTCTGGTTTTCGTAGTATTGGGCCATCTGGAGAATTGCTGCGGGTTTGGAGGCTGCCCAACTGCTCTCGCTGGTCTGTAGCTTCTGGGAAACTTCTTGAGACAGACCCTTTTCATAATTCTGGACAAAGAGGTGGTGTCCGGTTGCGGTGGTCATGTCTTGGCCACTGTAATCGGAAAACACAGTCTCGAATCGGGAGAAGTATTCAGACACATCCTCCTGGGGTTTCTGGCGGCAAGCCGTCACTATCGACCAGTCTACCTTTCTTTCTGGGATTAGAGTCTTCAGCTTTTGTACAATCTTGTCTGGGAGCTCTAAGATGGCTTTCGGGGGTTTCTGTCCTGGTTCTCGCTGTTTATCTATGGTATCGAGTTGTACCCAGGTATATCCGAACGGCTCAGCGTGGTCAACTCTCCGGATTTGTTTCCACACATCAGCCGGCAGGCATAGCCCAAAGAACAAGTCGATATCTGCTAACGTCATTATCGTTGAGCCTAAGGCTGTACCCAATTCAGTGTAGAAGGCAGTCGGGTTCTTTCTCAAGTCGGGTAGAGTCTTTCTAAAGGTCAAAATATCTTGCCGGTCCCACGGCTGGTAGACCCAGTTATATACAACCCTTCCCTTCGCATCTTGGTGGTTGATGTCGTCGTGTGTTCCCTGACCCCGTGGGGGGACCCAGTAGGGGGCAGCTTCTTTAATGGGCATCATGGCATCGGCCCTTCCTCCCTGGGGCTTAGTTGCTATGGGGGTTTCTGTTTTGGTGGTCTGTCCATGTTCTTTAAGGTGTCGGTAGACCTCGAGTGTACGAGTGAAGAGGTTCGTTACATCGCCCTCTCCTTCTTCCCCAATGTCTACCTTCCTATATAGGGCCGCTAAGCCTTCGGGACCTTTATCGTGGTATCTGTCCTCATATGCATTCAGGGCGTGATAACAGAGCCGTACGACGAAGTGTCGTCTGCGGCTGTCGGCATACGAGCTATACACGTCTGTTATATACTCCTCACTTTCTTTTCGCTCCACCAGCGTCCCTACTATCCTATCGATTCCTGCTCGTTCATCCTTAGTTAATCGATTCATTCTGGTGGACTCTTTCTTTCCCACCTCATGGTCATCTAGCGTTGTAGTCGACATTGGGTTCAGTACAAGAGGCTCAGCCGGCGCGGAGGCCGTGAGGGCCGAGGCCCCTGTACTGCTTTCGCTCGTGTTCGGGGGTTGTGGGTGTTGCACTACTGATTGGGAGGGTGCATACGGAGGGGGCATGTAAATGATCGGGGGACCTAACAGTAATTCGTCATTCGTTCGCTGCTTGGAGGACAACTCAGGGTAGAGCAAAGAAGGGGTCCTAACAGCGTACTGGCCTGAGGTTTCGGGCTCCTGTCTTAGTTTAGTTTCCCTTCTCTCCTTTATGTCTTCTTCTAACTTTCTAGCGGCAAGGTGAGCTGCCTTTCGTAATTCCTTTTCTGCTTTTACTTCTTCCCTCTTTTTCCGTTGCGTCGCTTCTTTGCGCCACATGCCAATACTGTCAAGCATAGTAGGCGTCGTCTTATTGCTACGCAGAGCTACTTCTAGCGCTTCTATCTTGCGGTCGTCGAAGGATCCCATCAGTGGCCACTGACTTTCGGGGTCCTTCTTGGTATATTTATGCCACAGCTTGCTATAAGCTACGGCGACTAGTCCATATTTAGTGAACATGTCCTTATTAGGGGTGCCTTCCAGTGGAGCCGGGTGGTTCACCTCTAATAAGCGGTCCGGGCAGAACCAACTACCAATCAGTGGGGAGAAGATAGGCATGACGGGTTTCAACGGGGACAAAAGTCAGCACTACCTATCTTTTCACTGCTTGCAAAGACTAGACAGAATATCTCTATTCTTCGTTATTTGTAAGCAGAGAATACCTCCAAAGAACCAATACCGAACAACTAGTGTTCGGACAATCAATCAATCAATCAATGGGGAGATAAAGATAGGCACGACGGGTTTCAACGGGGACAAAAGTCTGCGTTACCTACCCTTCACTATTTGCAAAGACTAGACAGAATATTCCTATTCTACGTTATTTGCAAACAGAGAATATCTCAAAAAGCACTATTCTTCAAAACAATCAATGTTCGGACAATCAATCAATGGGGAGATAAAGATAGGCACGACGGGTTTCAACGGGGACAAAAGTCTGCGTTACCTACCCTTCACTATCTGCAAAGGGAGAGAGAGAGAGTATTTCTACTCCTCCCCGTTTGTAGACAGCGAATATCTCAAAGAGAACAATCAATGAGCAATACTAGTATTCAAACAATCAATCAATTATTTCGCACTTTTGTCGTATTTCACGACCTTACCCGGACCGCGTGGACAGTTTCTCGTCTTCCGCCTCCAGCGCCCGATCGTCCTCTACTCTCCGTATTTGCCGCGGCACTCCTGATGGTTCCCAGTCAGGACCGTAGATCACTCGAGAGAGGTCTGCTCGGAACCAGTGAAGTTCGGATGATCGGCTGCCAGACGAGGGTCTATTGGGCAGGAGCTCTCCCGATCGTTGCAGTCGTTCACTCTGTCGTCGGGACCTCTCCCACTGGATCCACGTGTCGCTGATGGGCCCCACGTTTGGGACGCCAATTGTTAAATGGTAGCGGCAGTTTCAGTCGATAACCTTTCAAGTATTTGCCCGGCGGTAATCGCCTCTCATACCACTCGATAATTTACCAATAAAAGAGGCAGGCGCCGGAGACTGGAAGGCAGGAAACAAAGTTTTATTCCGTCGGAGCAGAACACATCAGATCAGACAGCAAGGTATCGTCACGAGGTGCTCTAACTGCATCTCTGAGACCTGGTCTCTTATACACTGGTTTATTGCTTTATTACACATAGTATATTCTTGAGATTCTCTTGATGCCTGAAAGAACATCCCCTGAAGCCCCGGCTCAGATCCGATCCCACACATAGATACAGTAGAAGTTCCCACCCTACCCGCAGTGGGAGATGGCTATCGCGCAGCAGGGAATTCCGCTAATTCCCGGCGGTGTGTGCAACCGGCCGGGTCTCAGGGGGTAGGGGCTTTGATCTACTGTAATCCCTTTGATGCGGGGTGTTTCCCTTACAGTAGGGGCAATAAACTGCATCCGCAGGGCTAGGTGATGGCCTGGGACCAGTTCGGACAATGGGGCGCAGAGGAAGGGGGTTATCAAAGGAGAGGCATGACCATATATGGGATGTCGGTCGGATGTGGTTCCGTAGCAGGGTCGCGCAGAAGGAGAGGGTTTATGGCCTGTATGAGAGAGAGCGGGGGTGGCCAGCGCGCGGGGGATGCTTGCAGCGCCAAGGGTACCGCGCTGGCGATTGACAATGAGTGGGGTGCCTAAAATGGCAGCCGTGCGTTCGCTGTGCGTGGTGCTGGGGAGGGGCAAGATGGCGCAGATAATGTTCAGTTTGCAGGCTAAATTTCCACAATGCGGCCCTCCTGTACCTCCTTATCCAGTTTCGCTTGTACCACCTGTGGGTGCTCCCGTGCCGATCTCAAGTTGTCTGCCCATCTACGTACCCTTGGACCCTCGTACCCCAGCCTGAACCCGTCTATAAATCCCAACCGTAGTCGCTCCGCCGCTGTCCTGTCCGGATACCCCCCAGAGCCCCCAACAAAACCTCCACCTTAACCGGAGTATGAGCCCTTTGGCCCAGGCCCCTTAGCCCCCCTCCCTCCTCCCGTCTGTTGTGACTGCTGCTGTCCCCAGCCTTAAATGCGCCTGACTGCCACTGCTGACCCCCTGGCAACTGTCCCTGGGCCCCCCAGCACTTGACCAATGCATGCCGCTTTCCGCAGCCTGAGCATTCGTGCCGAAAACGGCAATATTCCCGCGTGCACATTCCTTTATTATAGTCCCAGCACGCACCTTTCTCTCCTTTCGTACCTCTGCCCGCTCCTCCCACCCCCCCTCGGGTGGGACCCCCTCGGTAGCCCGCTGGCCGTAAAAATGGTCTTCCCCGACCCCGCGAGCCCCATCGTGTGCTGCCACAGATCTGTGTCCAGCTCTCCCCACTTTGCCTCCGTATCCCACGCCATGCGTGCCCTGAACTCCTCGTCGTACTGTGCCCATACGTATCCACCCCCTGTAATTTGTGCCTTCCGAATTACATCCATGTATTTAAACATGGCCACTGACCTTTCCGGGAATTTCTCACAATACACACTAGCGTAAATGAGAAAAGCCGCCGTCCAATTTTCTATCGTCAACGGCACCTTCGGCCGCTTTGCCATATCAAACTCCTCTTCTTTTGAGCCCTCCTTAGCCCTGACCTCCCTGTGCAGAAGTTTGAGCATCTCAACGTATTCCCCTTTCCAGATCCTCTCTTTGGTCGTCACCATCAGATGCGCCCCCAAAGGCTTTGTGACCCCCATATATGGCAACCGTTTGATCTTGAGCTCCTTACTTTCCAACTTCGTCCCCCCTTTCCCTGTCTTACCGTCGCCTGTCCCCTTCTTGTCCGTCACCCCAGTGTCGCTCTTCCCTTCGTCCCCCTTACCTGCACCGTCCGTGCCCACAGACACATCCACCACATACGCTCCCCTGCTCAACCTCCCCCCAACCCCCCCTCCTCAACAGGCCCCCCCACTCCTCTGGATACCATCACTGGGCGCCCGAGCAAATGTTTATTACCTGGCGCCAGTGTCTCTGTTCGCCGCTCCTGGCGTCCTGTCCTGAGGGCTGAATTGGTCTCCCACCTCGATGTCCGACCCGTGGGCCGCGCCTGGCGTCGTGACACCTGCAAAAAACTAGTCACAGCATTACTCGGCCCCCCCGCCCTGTCGTCCACATCCCGCAACTCCCCCTCTTCCATGCTATCCTCCTTGTAGTCTAATTCATCCTGCCCTACACCCCCAGCACTCCCCGCTGGAGGCACCAACTGCCTGTTCAGTAAACCATCATCCTCCATTGCGTCGCTCTGCTGCCGCTGTCCCCCGGGGCGCTGTGACCCCATGGGTGTTGGGGCTGGCGAGCCCGTACCGGGCCTACTTATGCCAGCCGCGCCGGGATCCCCCACCGGTACAGGATACGCCGCCCAAGGCTCCACCCTCCCTTCTCCTTGGTGCCGTCGAGCCGCTCCCAGCCCTACCAAGTCCGGCACCCCACGACGGTCCAGCTCTCGGTCCCCCGCCTGCAAAGAAAAGGAATGGTCTGGTGTGCTGGGCCTACCTCCTTTCCGCCTACCATCCCATCCCCGCTTACCGGCCCCCCACTTACCCGCTACCCACGCCTTCCCCACCGCGCTCAGATCCACCGCCCCCCCTCACCTTCCCCTTCCTCCCCGTCGCTCCCCTCCCACGCCCCCGACCCCCCCACCCCTTGCCCGCTTGGCCCAGCTCCCTCCGCGTCCCCGTCCAACCCCCGAACCCCCCCTCCGTTGCCCCCCCCTCTCCCCGCCCCCCCACTCCGAACTCCCCCCCACCCCGTCGCCTTCTTCCCCCGCCCCGGACGCCCCCCCTAACCCCTCCGCCCAGGACTCAAAAATGTCCAAGCCTTCCCAATCCCGCTCACTTCCCTCCGACTCGAACAACACCAGAGAATCCCCCCCTGCTGCATCCCCCAGCCCCCCGTCGTCCGCCTGCTCCCCCACCCTCCCCCCGACGTATGCCGTCAACCCCGTGCCCCCACCCTCCCGGTCGAACCCCCCACGCCGTGTGCTCCCCCACTCGCCCCCCCCACCCCTGGGCCAGCCCCTCTGCCAGCCGTTTTGCCATATTGCCGCAAACCCCCTCTGGGGACAGGGCCGTCCCCCTGCCGGTGATCCCCCTCTCCCGCATGCCCCACCGGAGAGCCCATCCGTGCCCCCCCGCCGCGCCGTCCTCCCTGGCCTGACGCGCCTGTCCCCCCACCCTCTCCCAGTCGTGCCAGGGACGGGGCCGTGCTCCTCCGCCCTGCGCCGCCCAATGATGCCGCCGCCATCCGCCCCTGCACCGCCGCCCCGCCCCCCCCACACCCTCCCCCTGCTCCACTACGAACGGGGCAGCGCTCCTCTGCTCTGCTCTGTCCCGGGATATCCCCGACCGGTTCATTCTCTCCCGCGCTTCGCTCCCATTCAAACCCCCATGCTCCGCCCCCTCCCACCGACCCGTCGCCTCCAGGGCCGCTCCCTTGTCAGAAGAGCGGCCCTGCCACGAATGCCCCTGCGCCCCCTCCGCCGCTCGTGTTACGGCCGCTCCCCGTGTCCGGGAGCGGCCTTCAGATGCAGACTGCGCCCGCGGCGGGAGAGGCCCAGACGCGCTCCCCCGCCGGGGCGCTCAACCCCGCCCCCGCACCAGCGACTCCCCAGTCGGGCACCCACTCGCGAACCCCGGGGCGGCGCTCCTCACATACGCGCCGCCCCTAACACTCACCGTTCTTCCGGGGGGCGAACATGCCGCAACGGCGGCCACCACTCCCGCAGATGCGCGCCTCATGGGGCGCGCCGATACCGCTAACGGCGCCTCCGGGATCAGGAGATCCATCCTCCCCGCCTCCAACACCCGATAGTCGCTGCCAGCCGCCATAACGCCGCAACTACTCTACCAAACCTGACAAAAAAATTTTAAACTCTACTGCCAGCGCTCCCAGCCACCAGGTCACCAAACCTAAAATGGTGGCTGGGAAAGCGCGTAACTGACCTATATACCCTTTGGGCTACTTTTACGAAAATTGGGCTACATTTGGGCTATTCCCAAATGTAGCCCAAAAGTTACAAAATGGCCGCTTCGGCCACGCCCCCTCCTCCCCCTCCCAATCTGCCCGGGGAGCGGACCTCGCTGTGCTCGTCCGCACCCCAAGCTCCCATACGGCATCGGAAGCCTGGCTCCTGATTGGTTGGTAGTGTTGGGTGTAGTTTGGGCTCAGCTGGAGGTGTTGAAGGGGTGCAAGAGGTTCCAAGACGTGCTTCACACATGGTGTAGTGAACGTCACAGTGTATAAGCACAACGTATAGTTGAGAGTGTGAACACTAGGTACATGTGATTCCTAACATGCCTTTTTAATGCATTTGAAATTTTTGGATGCAAATATTTGCTATTTGCCCTCAAAGTTGGTTCAGCGCACTCAAAAGCAGAAGAATGCCTCAACCCCCTTCAGAGCCTGGGCGGTCTCCGTACAGTCCACCCAGGGGCACAAAACGGAGCCCTGATTTCGGAGAAAAAGCATGAATGCGCGGGTAAAACTAACAATGGTGTTGGACTTTGGGCCAAGGAGCGCCAAGCGGCGCCGCTGGGTGCACATATCTGAAAAGTTTGTCTCCTCTCATTAACGACAGAGGGTCGGCGTGTGGGAGTGCAGGCGGGGCTGGGGAAGCAGAGTCACTCATCCGAGGGGCACCTTCTGGAAAGCCAAGACGTGGCGGGCTGCAAGATGGCACCCGCAGGCAACGTGGAGCGAAAGTGACGCGGCCACGAAATTGAAATTGATCGCGATTACGATCGCGTGCGTGCTACGGAGGAAAGACACATGGCGCTGCGCGCGTGCACGTTCACATGCACTGTACCTTTAGGCCACGGCAGCACTTTGAAAAGCCTGTATACAAAATGTCTCGGCCAGATCAGCGCAAGCGCTGGATCAGGCGAGACCTAAAAAGAACGTGTCCATTTGTAACGAAACTGGTGCACATTTGAAGTGTTCTAATACGCAATGTTTCGGTTCTAGTTCGCGCTATATAAAAAAAACATGCAGTGTTCTTTTATTATTCACTCATTCCGAGATGCAGAACTCAAAATACTGTCCCGGTAAATATCTTACCCATAGCAATCTTTATTTATCATATGTGTCTCACTCCTTGCTGTGCGTTCAACTGGGTACAGACTACAACTACTGGCAACTATCGTTTGAACTTTTTATGTCTATAGGTGCGTTTGTTTTATCATATACAATTGTTAGAGTCTCTGGGCCTTCCTATAAAAAATTATACTTCTAAAAAATAGCTTCTCCCAAGGTTCCAAATCTGGCCCTGCGGTTTGATGTCCTTCCAAAAGGTGAGTATTCGCCTTGTTTTCCTCCTTGCTTAATCCCTGCTGCCTTTAACTACTATATTCTCTTTCTCTCTGTCATCGTGTTGCAGTCCTCCTCTGTATTCTTCCTGAGTTCTTTGTTTGTCTTATCTCTGTCTCATATCACCCGTTTTCCTTCATAGAACAGTTACTTATCTTGGTGCCCGAGTGAACAGCCACCATGTCAACATTTCAGACCTGCTTTCCTTTCTAATGTGTTAATTTTAAAACACTGTCATTACCTGGCTGCCAGTTTGCCGTTAACACGCCCTGACACGCATGTGTCTACCTTACTTAGGATAACTCATCTGTTGATGCCACAAACCTCCTGGTTCACACCGGAGACAGTGGCGTAACAATAGCCCCTGCAGCCCCTGCGGTGCGAAGGGGGAGGGGGGGGCGAGCTCCAGGGGGCGCCCTCTAGCATTTTGCAAAGGTGGTTGGCCCCTGGCATTAGAGCTCCTGACTGGGTCCGGAGCATGGGAGGCCCCCTGCATATACTTTGCTGGGGGCCTCTGAGAGGAGGCAGAATATCTCCCTTGAACGGCAAGATTGCTCACTTCATGTGTGATAGTGTATCCCCAAACATTTTCCACCTCTGATCACATCATAGCTGAGTCCTTCAAGGTCCTTTCTGCTCCAGTCATCCTTTCCCACCCGCTCGCCTCATTCTACGACTTCCTCCTTCCATAGCGTATCTTCACGCCTGGTGAGGTGAAACATCTTGTCCTTTTTCTTCTTGTTTAATTCCCACTCCTTCATCCATGTCTTTCTTTTCTTTCTATCTCTCTGTTTGTCTGTCTCTGTTGTCTCCTACTAAGTCCCACCTCTCTGACTGCATTTTCTTTTCTTTCCCAGCCCGCTCAATCTCCTGACGTCACTTCCAATGCCCCGTACCTGCCTAAGCTCCCAGTAAGGATCACCTCTCTTCTTCACACTCATAAGGGAATTGGAAACTCATAATAAGACCCTCACTTGCCTCTGCAAAGGAACCCTAATTTCCTCTTTAGATGATGTTCTTTCTTTTACCATTGGAAAAGCTGTGGTATGACTTACCACCATACTGAATAACTACAATGCTTTTCTACTCCCTTTACTCTTCCAACTCCCTCAAATGATACACAATCTGCTCTACTTATTGTAAGAAATAGATTTATTATTTGGGGTGGGTGACCACCTACCTGAAGCAATGTTCACAACCCTTGTCCGGGTGAACCCTCAAAGTCACAAAATCAACCTGAGCTCAAACCCCTGGTAGCTATGGCCCAGAGCAGACAGGCTTAACTTAAGGCAATGTGTAAAGTATTTATGTAGTATCAAAACCGTAATAATGTCGAAATGCAATAAAATTAAAATCCCAAACCACGTTAGAAAAATAGAGTAACATGTAATAAAAAGAATGACACAGAAATGACAGCAATCCAATAAGGGGAATTGGAGATATCAATTTTTAAAGATTTAAGTAGGAATAGTGACAAAATGATTGAAACGTGAATGCTGGTTGTTGGACCTGGCCCTTTTTGCAGGGTTATCCCCAAACATTTTGCCTTCCTCTTGTATTTTCTGACTTCGTTTTTGCTGGTTTTAGGACTCTGGGCACCTTACCAATGCTGACCAGTGCTAAAGTGTAAGTGCTCCCTGTGTAAATTGCATTGGTGATTGGTTTATCCATGATTGGCATATCTGATTTACTATTAAGTCCCTAGTAAAGTGCACCAGGTATGCCCAGGACATGTAAATCAAATGCTACTAGTGGGCTTGCTGCACGGATTGTGCCACGCAGGGGTAGCCCTACAAACATGTCTCTGACCTGCCACTGCAGTGTAAGTGTGTGCAGTTTTAAACTACCATTTCAACCTGACAAGTGCGCCCACTTGCCAGGCCCAAACCTCCCCTTTTACTACCTGTAAGTCACCCCTAAGGTAGATCCAAGGAAGCCCCTAGGACAGGGTGCAGTGTATTTAAAGGGTAGGCCATGTACTGTGATGTTTTACATGTCCTAATAGTGCAATACTGCTAGTTTCATTTTTCACTGTTGAAAGAAATATCTCTCCCACATAGTAACATTGGATTTGCCTTGAAATATTTTTTAAATGAAATTTTCCATTGGGAGCGGATAGAGATTTGGAGTTTGGGGTCTCTGAACTCCTAATTAAAAAATCCATCTTTTGATGAAGTTGGTTTTTAACTTCTGTGATTGAAAATGCCAATTTTTAGAAAATGGGCATTTTCTTGCTTAACTATTCTGCGCCTCTGCCTGTCTGTAGCATCCACGTCTGGGGTGACTGACAACTGGGCTCTTGTACATTCACTCTAGACAGTCACACAAAGGGATCTGAGGTGTAACTTAATTATCCTGATGGGCCATTACCAGGCTGATGGGCCTCACTGAGCTAGAGTGGTGGAAGGAGTTCCACTGACACCCAAATAGGCTGAGCCTCTTCTCACACAAAGCTGTCTCCGCCCCTCTGTAGTGTGCCAAGAGCCAGGTCAGAGTCTTGTGCACTACAAGTTCCTTTGTAGTTTGCCTACTTCAAAGGCAGAAAGGGGTATATGTATTGAAACTCTGACACCTCAAAATCAGAACACTTCTGGACTGAGGACAGTCTGCCAGGAAGAAGAGCTGGATTGCAGGCAGGAGATTCTGCCACTTTGCTAGGTGCTTTGCTGTGCTAACCTACTGTGCTGCTTCTGTCTTGGAAGTGAAAGGACTGGACTGTGCTTTCTGAATCATGCTTCCAAGGTTCTCCAAGGACATGTGTGGGCTTGCCTCCTGTTAAGAAGTCTCAGGGCAATCAAAGACTTCGCCTGCATCATGCTAACACAACCTGGACTTCTCTGCTGGGAGTTCTGATTGTCAAGTGGTGCCAACTCCAGTTCCTCAGTCTTTGGAATCATGTGACTGGTGCTGTAACTCTGGAAAAGCAACATTAACGCCGTCAGTGATGCTGCTGCCTGCATCAGAGCTGAGGACACCACTTGTGAAGAGTACAACACACTTCTTTAACTTACACCGCAGCCATGGTGTTGCAGACGACAGCAACTTATCGATGCTGACTGTCTTCGAGGATGCTACCTGCACTGGAGCAGAGTTCACTGCTGCTGAAGCGCTTCGCACTGACGTCGCGCCGCTGCTTGCACCACAGCCAAGGTCATCGCTCGTGAAGAGCGTGATGCACTTCCCTGACTTACACCGCAGCCCTGATGCCTGTCGACAACAGTGCCTCAACTTCAGCATTGTGGAGTCGATATCTGACGTGGGTGACCTCCAGAACTCATCCACACCGCACTGTTGTAAGAAACCGGTGGATCGTCACCGACGCTGCCTCACCTACCCTGCAACAGTAAGAAACAGATGCCTCACCTCCCCTGCCTAGCAGTAACAAACCAACACCTCACCCCCATGTGGCAGTTAGGATCCGATGGTGCACCAGCCCAGTGAAGCCTCACCTCCCTGATGTCATTCAAAGTCTTTGTTGTCATTGTTTTCAAGGTGCTATTACTGGGGGGTCCGTGTGACTCCGTAGCCGGCCCGCGATTCTCATGGTTGTTGCCAAACTGTTGGATTAGTACCTGCCACAACATCGAGACAGCTATTGTTTTCTAGGAGCTATATTTTTACAGTAGTCATATATCGATTTGTGTATGTTGGATGTTTGCCGTTTTGGTCTTGCTTTATTCAGATAAATATTTGCTATTATTCTGAACTGGTGTGGACTCCTTTTGTAGTATTTTCACTGTATTATTGTGTTTGTATTTACAAATGCTTTAAACATTGCCTCCAGAGGCGGTTGGTGACATAAACAAATGGTGGGCGAACAAAGTAAATATTTTGGTATGCAATGCGAAAATCTAGCAGTGCCTTTAGGCTCAAACCTCAGAGTCTGCACTATAAATCAATCTAGTGCATGAACTCGACACGAATGTTTTGAAGTGCTTTACTTAAGCACCAGTTACATTACACAGGTTTATCTTAATTTTTTATGGGCACCGGGAAGATTAAGTGATTTGCCCAGAATCAGAGGATGTTAGGGGGCACCGAGACTCAAACTCCAAAGTCAACATCTCTGGCCCTTCCGCGTTTTAACTCACAGGCACACTCTGCAGTGAGATAGGCTTAATGCCACAGTTCCTAGCGACTTAGAGCCGTTACCACTGTTGCATTAAACCTGTCCTACTGCAGAGTATTTCTGTGAGTTGATGACTCCCCACCCTCTGCGTTTGCCATAAACTTGCCTGCGACACTTTCAAAGTGTACCCTGTCGCACCGCTTGCTCATCTGTTCCTTTTTCCAGCATTTTGGGGCATGGCGGAGACCATACAAACATCACTGCCACTCTTGCTGCTGACGTCAACTGGCCCCATCTACACCAGGCAAAAGTAAATCCAGTCACATCACCGCAGCCTGAACATACAGCTTTAAAACAACCAATCTGTGACTTGCTCTCATGCTGTTTTTACTAGTAAACAGAATGACAGCAAAACATGGATTGGTGTGAGCAGGGGAACCCAGCCCTCCAAAGGAGACTGGGGCAGCTGTGCTGCATTTTCCCCTGGCTCATTAGCAGTGCATTTCAGAACCCTAAAGTGCACATGTCTAGTTGGCCACAGTGTAACTCACACATTGAGAAGGACAAAAAGTAAATTAAACAACACATACACAAGGGGCAGCCCCAACTAATCAACACCCTCAGGTCTATTAGAGAAAACCCTATGTTTTTTTTTTATTTCCCTCACCCACTACATGGTGTCATGCTTCATCATAGGGCCCGCTAACACACCCTGGCGCAATCCAACGCTCAGGGTGGAATGCTATTGTAAGGGAATTATGAAAGGCAGTAATTACAAACTAGGGATCCCAAATGCAGAAAACAAATAGAATTAAAACTACCTAGGAGGGCACCCACTTATATATTTATTATGGGTCACTCTTGGCGGAGTTAACAGGATACAAATCCCTTCCACTTTGTAACACTCCCTCTTAGTTATTCACTATGTATTAGGGAGTGTGTCTCAGGGAATACTTGCCTATAGCGTACCTAAAATCAAACAAAAAATAAAATCATAATTATGATGTACCCCCTCAGCCAGAAACTCCCCTATAGCATATGTTAATAATTAATGGAAAACACACAGGGATACAGGGATACACGATTACTCTGTTCTCATCCCCCAAAAAACATACAACCAGACACAGCACCTAGTGTTCATGAGATACACTATAAAGTTGTTAAATGTGCCAGTAATAAAGAAACAAACAACATAATAAATTGAAAAACGGCCAGGGCTCAAATCACCCTCCTCCTTACCCAAGTTTCATTGATCGCAGTCCAAACCCAGGGTGCACAGCGCTGCCAATTTCTATCAGTAGTCAATAGTCACAGTAGACCAAGAACTAGAAACAATTTGCAGCGGACTTCGATGGAGCGTTGACTATGTGAAGAAGGATTAGTCTGGTTGAAGATTTTAATTCTGACTTAATCTTATAAATCCAAATTCAACACAACAGTAAGCTTCTAAGGCCCATCAAGAGTTCAGGGGAGGTTCAGAGTGTGTCAGACAGAGATCAACAGGATGGCCCAGTCCAGGACCAGTTGCCACTGGTCAGCTGGGTATTTCCAGGAAAAGTCCTTTTGTTGCTTGTTGTATCCCTGTAGCTTGAACAGGAGGTAAGCCTTATGACCCTTGGAGCCCACTTCTTTGTACTGGGTACAAGAGGGAGAATGTCCAGTCCTTTATGGTACCTCTCAGATCACAAACAACAGACCCAGTCCTTTTCTGATTGTCTGCAGGTACAGGAAGTGTTCTGAAGTGGGTGCCTTGAGGTGCCCTGTGTATAAGTGGCACCAGCTAGTGGATATGAATGACTCCTGGGTAGTCTCTAGCCAATGGGTTAAAAGTTCCTGGGGTCAACCCCACCCACTTTTGGTATTTTCAAGATGGCAAAATTATTCGTCGACTCAACACTAAACTTGGGCCCTGAGGGCTGGAGTTGTCTGTGGGAAGTGTACTAAGGTAATCCTAGTGTCTTTGCATATCTAACTCTGCAATCCAGTTTGATGCAGCCACTGTACCCACAACAAACCCAGAGACAGAAGTCTGGTAAGACAAAAAGCAGAGTCCTTCAGCAACCAGACAGTGGATCCACAAGAATTGTCTTGCCACCCTGTTCTCTCCCCTTCAAATGTGGCCCATGGTTTATATGTAAACCCAGAGACAGAAGTCTGGTAGGGCAAAAGCAGAGCCCTTCAGTAACCGACAGTGGATCCCTAAGGATAGTTTTGGCATCCTTTTTTCTGCTCTTTCAAGTGTATCTCAGGGATTAGATTTAAAGCCAACAAACCTGTGAAGCAGGATTTGACACTCAAGCAGGATTTGACATTGTAGTGTTAGAAAGGATGCCCACAGCCCCACTTGGGGTTTAGAGGAGTCATATCTGCACATTTAGGTGTGTAGTTCATGAATTATCATTACTGGTTTGCAGGAGTGGCATGAAGCCGTCCTATTCACCTTCACAGAGAGACCATGATTTCCAATTGCAACAGAAATTGTAGCAACCCATACAGAGTGAAAAAGGAAAAGGGGAATAGAGAGATAGCAGTGATGTGAGGTTCATCACACTTCCTTTGGAATCTACTTATGGAAGCCTGCAATGAAGCAATGCCAGATTAGACAAGGAACCTTGCAACATTCAAATCATATGCAATGCTTGATACCTAATTACCTAAGGTAACAAGTCCTCTAAATCAGCCCTATCTTCTCTAAAATGTAATGCCGTTTTCTCATTGGAAATATAGGAAATCAATGGTCAATTTTTTTGCTCTCTTAACAATCCTTGCGTTGCAGTCCTTGTGGATTACTCTTATAGACTTACTAGAGGGGTCAATGCAAATATGTTTGAAATAAATTTTAGTCCTATAAATAGAGAAAAATGACAATATGTACAATGTCGATGATGAAACAGGAGTGACACTACGTTGAAAATAAGAATGTACCAAAAAAACAAAATAAGTGCTAACAAATAGTACGTGCACAAAATAGGTATCAATAAATAAGGGCTTAAAAGTGGTAATGATCATGAAAATGACCCAAATAGCAAGATAGCACAAAGAGTAGGAAGTCAAAAGTTCCAATTCTACACTCCTTCCGCAAGACACTGGTCCGACGATGATTCTCCAATGATTGCCAAACAAAGACTGCTTTGGGAAGTGATGAGATTCTGACTTCACTCTCCTTTTATATGATCTCAATCCCAGTTGTCCACGAGATTCAAATTAGTTTAGTTTTGGTTGCAGAGTTTACCGCCGCACATGCCATTGTTCCTCTGAACCTAAATATCCTTATATCTAGCTCTCACCATTTGGACATGTAATTATGTAATTACCTGTAACTTGACAATTCTTTTTTTTTATTTTTTTAAAAACTTTATTTATTGATCATTTTTTGCACACAAGAAATAAATGTAACCATAGATGTATATTGCATTACTTTGCATTCCTTAGTGAAATATCAAAATCGATCATGGTGCGTAATATTTCCTATCAAAGTTTCGACTAATATCAGTTGACAATTAAAGCCCGGTAGGTATATAGGTGTATTAGTATATTATACCAGCGGATCCCCGTGTGGTGTCAACATGACCGGTCTGTGGATTATAGCCGGGCAACTCGTGCCCATCTAGGTTGTAGCACCGTGTGGGCGGTATTAAGGGTGCGATAGTAGGACCCACAATGTGCAGGACAGGCGCAAAGTGTGATGTGCATGATCTCTGAACTGTCTAGCCCACCCCAGTAGGGACTATTCCCGACCCCAGCTGTGCGCCTGAGGCGTTGTGTAGGGAGTCAACATACGTTCTGTAAGGGCCCCAAATGTCCTTGGGGCGGGATGAGCAAGGCATTGTGCTTGAATATATTTCACTGTTGATGCTGTAGTAGGCTAAACTGTTCAACCAGCTTTGTATAACTTGACGATTCTTAACACCGCTATATTGTGTAATTATAACATCAGTTCAGCCTATTGTTTTCTTCTGGGAGGTATTTCACACCAATTCACACCTGTTCAAGGCTACTTACTGGCTGGGAAAAACTAGAGAATCCAACCAAATTAGCTTCCAGAACCTTCAGGCTGGTAAAAGGTAACTTTCTAAAAGTTATGTTTCCTTAATATTTACTGAAATTCAACTTCACAATTGAATTGGATTTCTATTTACTATTCAAAATAGATATTATTTTTCCAGCCGGTCCAATTCCCGAGATACAGTATTAGTATTTAATATTGCTTCCCAATTTTTCTCTATGGGCCAGCCAGCCAGCCTGCCTACAGTGAAAACAACGTTTAGGTCCTCTGCACTGTAAGGACATGTGAGCATTACATTTATACATGTCCTACTTTTACATACAATGCACCCTGCCTTGTTGGCTGCAAAGCCTGCATAGGGGTGACTTATTAATATTCGAAAGGAAGGCTTTGACCTGTCAAAAGGGTTTATTCTGACAGGTTGAATTGCAGTTTACATTCTGTTCCAGTGAGGCCAAAATGGTAGGCCTGAAGCCTTGTTTTAACTGCCATTGTAGTGGATGGCATAATAGGTGCTGTAGGCCAATAGTAGAATTTACCTTCCAGGTCTATAGTGCTCTTTGTACCATATACTAGTGACAGATGCAAATTAAATATGCCAATTAGATTTATGGCAATTCAACCATTTTTAAAGTGGGGCACAGGCATGTTATGCCTATTTTTGATCAAACAACTCAATAGGGCACCTTGGGGCCTTCAGATTGGTCTTTCTCTTATAAGCACTCAATAGTGCATTATCCTATATTTTCTTTGGAGCAGTATTCTAGGCGGTTTTCACTTTTTTTTAAAAGGTATGATACAGAACTTTCAGGGAGACAAGAAATTGTAGGAACTACACCACCTACCTGGGCACTATATAAGAAACATAAGCTAGGGAAATTGATTTAAAAAAATCAGCCCTCGAATGACTACTACTTTCTCTAGTGCTAAAAGCATGTAGAAAATCAAGCGGACACAAGAAAAAATGTTGCTTAGTGTGAAATGTACTCCAGTGAAAGTAAAATACTTTAGTAGGGTCTGAACTTGAACAGTTGTGAGGAAACAGGCCAGAACATGGTGGGTCTGCACAGGATCTTAGGATGTGAACATGGCTTATGGGCACAGTACAGTGGAAAGTACAGGAAGAGCCACACAAACAGAATGCAAAATTAGTTCTCTTCTCCTTATTGAGCCTCCAAATTCTCAAAAAATAATTCCAAATCACAATGATCTATCCGTAGTTCCATGATATTCCCCACCACACATCATAGCTTCAGCACTACTCCCTAACAATCCATGAGTATTATTAGGCAAGTCATTATCAAATGTCTAAAGATTCCATTACCATCTCAATATCTAAGACAGATATCTTCTCTAGTAGGGTAGATATTATGAAGGACATTCAGGTACAAATACACCCTATGCAAGAATTTAAATTGTTCAAGTTTAAGCATGGTATTGCTTAATATAGCCTTATACTCCACGGCCGAGTGCTATACCAGTTGTTAAAGGCCCTGAATCCGAGTTATGGGTGCGGCTCGGGCCTATAACGTGGGTAAGGGCCTGTAACAACCAGTATAGCTCAAGGCAGAAGGACTATAAAGCTATTAGGACATTCCACCTTCTAATGGTACAATGTTCTAAATTGAAAATGGAGAAACAGAAAGACAAACAGTGGAATTGTAATGGCCATGATGCACCCTGAGCTACTCTATTGTCTTCAATGGAGCTCTCAACATTCCAATGTTCTAATACTGTGTTGACTTGCATGCCTACTCTGCGCTGTTCCGAGACTGACAATGTGTTGTTGCAGTCTGCATCTTGCTATTACTTAGCTGCTACAGGGTGCATAATGGTGTCATCTTGCCCACCTGCAATAGGTGATTGGAGGAGTGGTGTGGACTGCTGCACGGTGGGAGAGAAGGTGATGTATGTGGAGGGGATCGCCAATGAACTCTAAAAAGGTGTGAGGAACATGAGCGTCTTACAATGTGTTTACATTATGAAGCTGGCCTCAGGTGAGGAAATCATGTCCCAGATGAGGAAATAGTGTGCTGTAAGAACTGGAAAGAAGAGGGGGTGGACAGATTTAAGTTGACTTTGGCACGTGCTTTCATTGATGGCAGGTGGATTAAGAGCCCTAGCAACACAGAGATGTTTTAAGGCATGGGCAAAGTGAGCTTTTGCCCAGGGCCGCAGCCTTTCAGGGGAACCCCTGGTAGAGCCAGCTCTATTTTGCAGAGAGTCTTGCTCTGATTACCTTGAACAATTCTTAAACAGATTGTTTTAAATACTGTCTTCCTTTAATGTGTTTTTAATGTGCATGCTGTGTGAGAGTCTATTACAGACAGTTTTCAGAGCAATGTGTTTATGTTTCATGCAGCATCCATAATTATTTTTTATTTTAAATGACAATAGAACCTCATAAATAAGAACTGGGAGGATGTCACAGAGGTTATTTGCAGTAACATTAATAAGCTGCTGCTGATTTACAATATTGAAAGCACACATCACTATCCCTGAATATTAGATATAAACACATTTAGAATTTGGACCAGTGTGCCTGTGCACTGGCAGTGACCTGGCCAAAGAGGGATGAAAGAGCTGAAGTTGAATCATAAATTTAAAGCTGTTCCGAGCAGGGGCCCCCAAAATACATTTGGCCAGGTTCCCAAAAATCCTTAGGATGGCCCTGTAAGAACAGCTAGTACCTAGTTAATGCATTTCATGTTTGCAGAAGATGTGTAATAGCCCAACGGACTAGAATTATTTTAGACGTGTAACTGACCAGAATGATGATGTTTATTAGATGTATTTCTCTAAAATGAAAATCAATATATCTTGCTTTAAACAGTTTAGGTATTACATGATTAAAATGTATACGGCATTGTGTCTTGGTCCTGGCCTTTCTCCTCACATCGTATCTTTAATCATATTACAACAGTGATTTTCATTAAGACCCAGAAAACTGGACTCTGTGGTATGGAATGACAGACCACGTGCACCTTAAATTTCCAAGCATGACTTCTCTCAACTCACCAGGATGTAGAAAACTGGCTAGGGTGGCAAGAGAAGATTACAGTGGTAGGGTTGTGGCTCTACTGAGAGCAGACTCCCAACCCCACCCACCTTCCTGCACACACTGCAGGACAAAGAGTATGGTTGCACCAGTCTGGAAAATACACACAAAAGTCAGGAACTCGAGAGGAGGAGCCTAGCGCGCAACCAAGATGGCCGCGTAGGCTTGTGGCTCCCGAGGGCCTCCGCAACCTCCCACGTCTATCCTGTCATAATCCTGATTTTTTCGATGGGCTTCTGTTTATGATCTTGCGCCAAGGTGCCACTCGTTTTCCAAATCGAAATTGGATTCCGGGAACCGGTTTTTTGGCGATCTGAAGTTTGCGGCCTTCTCCGGCCTTGGTTCCGAACTCGGGTTGGTGAGGTGCCCGGCCGCGAAGTGAACAACAGCGGCATGCCAGGCTGGGCCAGCCCCGGACCCCGTGCTTTCACTTTCGGTTTCGAGTTGAGATGCGGAAACTGATGTTGGGACATTGGGAGAGCTGCGCCGAGGACGGAGTGCAAAGCCTAGTCTTGAACTGTAAACGGGCCTATTTCAGTTAGTGGCCCGGATCTCCTGGCCTTCCTTCGGGTGCTGGAGGGTGCTGACCTTGCTGGTCGCTGACGATGACAACGAGAGTGGACGGCGACAAACTGAAACCCAAATCTACCCGGAGGGGAGCCTATTCCCAGGCCAACAATATGGACCGCTATGCGCAGCCAAAGGGATCCCCTAGTGGATCACGTAAATCGCCTGAGCCGCCCAAGGAGGCCTCGGGCGCATCATCCGAATTGACTCTGCTGGATGTCATGGGGGCCATTGAGGAGATGAAGGTGACTGTGAACCAGCAATTGGATACTCTGGCTAATAAATTGGACTCGGTGCTGATTGATGTCACCTTGGTCAGAGCGGATTTGTCAAAAACCAATGACCGGGTCGACTCATTGACTCGAGCCTAACGGTAGATGTGGCCGCTTTGCAGACGACGGTGCGGAGGCTGCAGCTCGCCAGTGACCTGACTGATCGTCGCCTTGAGGATTCCGAAAGCAGGGCCAGGCGGAATAACGTCCGCATTATCGGCGTGCCCGAACGGTCGGAGGAGTCTGCTGTGGATCTTTTTGTGGAGGATCTAGTGGTGACTCATCTAGCACCCAAAGGGCTGAGCAAGTTCTTCGCTGTGGAATGGGCCCACAGGATTCCAGGGGGTGCGCCTAAGGTGGGTGCCCCCCCGCGGCCTATCATTGCCCGACTTTTTAATTTTCGGGATAGAGACGCTATCCTGCAGGCGTCGAGGGTGGCTGGGCCATTAAAATTAGAGAACTCTAATGTTAGCTTTTACCCAGACTTTACGCAAGCGGTTCAAAAGCAACGGATGGGATTCTCGGCCATCAAACGGCGCTTGAGAGACATGGAGTTCAAGTATGCGATGCTATTCCCGGCTAGGCTGCGGGTCGAGTTAGATGGTCGCTCACACTTCTTCGACCGGCCGGAGGCGGCGGGAGAGTGGCTGGATGCCCTGCCTAAGAGTCGGGATCGGGAGGGTCGGATGGCGGAGAGCGGAGAGGGTTTGACGGAGTAGGAATGGAACTGTGATCCTGGTGATGGACTGTACTGGTAACGTTTTGCACCTCTGGCTGCACTGGACTCCAGTTTGTAACGCTTTGCCCTGTGGTATTTGGAGGTTGCGGGGGGCTTGCTGGGGCCCTTTCCTCCTTCTGGGGTTTTTCTTGTCCTTTTTGTAGTGAATTTCATATTGGGGCGACAGGCACACTGCATGTTGGGGGGGCTGTTCGGGCTCACGCAGGGGTGCAGGGAGGGGGGAGTTTCGTTGGGGTTGATGGGGTGGGGCTGGGGTTTGTTTGTTGGTTTCACAAGGCGAGGTAATATTTTCTGCTGTGCTATTATGATTGTGCTCCCCGGGAGGGGGATGGTTTGTGCTGGGAGGGATGGGGGGTAGGGGGCTGAGACTTCTTTCCTGGAATGTAAATGGGCTGGGGGACAGGATAAAGCGGGGGGTAGTCCTGCAGTTCTTGAAACGTATTTCGCCTGACATTGTGTTCTTGCAGGAAACGCACCTCATAGGGAACTCTTTCCATGCCATGAACAGACGAGGATATCGCCTTCTGGCCCATTCTGGTTTCACCTCTGGCTCGAGGGGAGTGGGCATTTTAGTCAGGACCTCTCTCCCATTGGTGGTGGATGAGGTGCTCCACGACGACAGAGGGCGCTACACTGCGCTGGTGGGGAGGTGGGAGGGTAAGTTGATTTCGCTGGTCACGGTTTACGTGCCGCCAGGCCTTAAGACGGCCACCTTTGCTGATTTGGGGCGCCTGCTGCTTGGGCTCCCGGGGGGGGTGTTGGTCCTGGGGGGGACTTTAACGCTGTGGTTTCCGGAGTTGAGGATCGACACCCCCCTAGGGACCTCCCTCGGGCCCAGAACTGGCTGGGGGGCTTTCTGGATACCCTGGGACTGATAGATTGCTGGCGGTTGAAACACCCTGGACAGGCGCAATATACCTTCCACTCCGGGGCCCACGGTAGTCTTTCGAGGCTTGACTATATGCTAGTGCCTGCGGCCCAAGCGGGGATGATCGGGGAGGTGCGACATTTGGCACGCGGTATATCTGATCACTCCCCCCTTTTGTTACACCTAGATATCGCCCTGGGGGCGGAGGGGAGGGTGGCGCCGATCAACCCCTGGTACCTACGAAACCCCACGATGCGTGCAGACCTGGTTAAGTCTCTGGAACACTACTTTAATGACAACGTGGGGTCGGTGTCCTCCGCCATCTCCCTTTGGGAGGCCTTTAAGACGGTGCTCCGGGGCCAGGCCCTATCTCTCATTTCCCATACCAAAAAATGCGAGGCGCAGGAGGTTGTTCGGCTAGAAAATGAGATCACCGAGTTGGAGAGTGATTTGGAGCAAGGTGTTACGGATGACAGATTGCATGTGCTGGAGCTTAAGCAGGCCGACTACAAGGCGCTGGTTACTGAATCTGCTAGGAGTATGAGCAGGGAGCAACAGGGGCGTTTGTACGATATGGGTGATAAGGCCGGGAAGTTGATTGCCTGGTTGGATAAGAAGAAGAGAGCGAGTCGAGTGGTACCGGAGGTTGAGAGGGTGGATGGTGTGCGTGTGACGGACCCCGGTGATATTGTTGATTGCTTTGCGGAGTATTTTCACGGGGTCTACTCTCCGGTCTCAGAGCGATCGGAGGAAGACTCTCGACTGCTGCTTCGAGACATTACTCTGCCTTCCCTATCTGATGAGGATAAATTATTGATGGATGCGGCCCTGTCGCCAGATGAGATTGCTTTGGCCATTCGCTCTATTGCCTCTGGTAAGGCCATGGGTCCTAACGGACTTCCCATCGAATTATATAAGCTGCGCCCAGATGCGATTGCGCCGTATCTCCGGGACATGTTCCTTGAGGCTCAGGCGGCGGGCTCCCTCCCTTCTGATCAACGTCTTGCTACTATTGTTGTTATCCATAAGGAAGGGAAGCCGCGGGATCGGTGTACTTCTTACAGGCCTATCTCTTTGTTAAACGCGGAGCCCAAAATCCTCGCCAAGGTACTGGCCAATCGTCTGATCCGGGTTGTGGGCGACCTGATTCATCAGGATCAATCGTTTTATACCCCATCGCAATACCGCTTTAAACCTGCGGCGACTGCATGGCGTCCTTGCTCGCGCGCCATTCATTCGTGAGCCGGCCATCTTGGCGTCCCTGGACGCTACCATGGCGTTTGACACCTTGGAATGGCCGTACATCTGGGCAGCATTGGCGAAGTTTGGGTTTGGCCCGGGGTTTATCGGTTGGGTGAAATTGCTTTATGACAACCCACTGGCACAGGTGGTGGTCAACGGACGGGTGTCGGCTCCCTTTGTTTTGGGTAGGGGCACCCGACAGGGATGTCCGCTGTCGCCTCTTCTCTTTGCGCTTTGTTTGGAGCCCCTTGCGGAGTGGTTGCGGTGGCACCCCTCGATGCGTGGCCTTAGATGGACGCCGGAATACGAGGATCGTGTCTCCCTATATGCGGACGATATCCTCTTGTATCTTGCATCTCCGCGCAAATCGCTCATTGTATTAGTGGATGTGTTGAGCTCCTTTGGTCGCAATTCCGGATTGGTCATCAACTGGGCTAAGTCTTGTGTATACGTTCTTTCCGGGGAGGCCCCCCCCCCTTCCGCGGGGGTGCCCTATCCAGATTGCGCAGTCGGGGTTTACGTATTTGGGAATTTTTATAACCCTGGACCCGGTGGCCCGGTATGAACGGAATCTTCTCCCCCCCCTTCAGCGCCTAAGGGCGGATGTGGCGGGTTGGCGGCAGCTGCCGCTCTCGCCGCTCGGCCGGGCAGCATTGTTCAAAATGATGTCGCTGCCACGTTTTTTGTACGCCCTGCAGAACACTATGGACGTAGTGCCGGCCCGCTATTTTCGGGAGGTGGAGTGTCTCCAGCGTCGATTGTTTTGGGATGGGCGGCCGCGGATTGCTCTTGCCAAACTAACCCTACCGTGGTATGATGGGGGGGTCGCTCTCCCTGACATTAAGCGATATTACTGGGCCTCCCAGTTGGCTGCCGTCAATCACGGGATGTATGGGCCTGCTTTGAACCCGGCTTTTGAGATGGACAAATTGTTACTGCCAGACGGAGACTATAATCGAGCACTATACTCGGGGTCCCTTGATGCGCGGTTGACGGGCCCGACGCGGGTCGCGGTGCAGGTGTGGCATGCAGCAAATGCGGCGATGGGGTGGAGGGATCGCTTGACTCGGGCTACGCCATTGTACGCTTCCCAGCGTTTGGGTTATCTGTATACTACAAAAGGCTTTGAGAAGTGGGATACGATTGGTATCAGCACGGTAGGGGATCTCTGGACGAAAGGAAAATTTAAGACGTTCGACATGCTGAAAACTGAATATCAGTTGAATGATAGGGAATACTTTCGGTATGCTCAGGTCCATCATGCCTTGTGTTCCGTGTTCTCGGACGTGGCGGCTATTCCGGAGCATTCCCCGTTGGAAGACAGAGTATTGGACGGCTATGTGCCGGATAGCACCATCTCGCTGATTTATAAGAAGCTTATCAATGATCGCATGGGTTTGCTGGCCTCATTGCGGGAGACATGGATTGCCGACGGTTTGGAACTGGACGACGAGGATTGGGTGTCAGCGGTGGCCTCCCCGAAAGAGGTGGCTATCCCGGCCCGATTGCGGTTCGTCCAGCTTAAGATACTCCACAGAGTGTACGTCACGGGGCCTGGTTTGATGCGTATGGGGTATTCGGTGGATGGTCTGTGTAAGCGAGGCTGTGGACTACTGGGGACTTTCCTTCATATCCTGTGGTAGTGTCCGGAGGTGACTCGGTTTGGGTGCAGAGTGCATGCGGTGTTAGAAGAAGTCACGCATGTTGCCTTGTTGCCGGAGGCACGAAGATGTTTGTTGAATGTCTGGGAGCCGACTGATTACAATGTGACGCAGACGCAATGGGTGACTCTGGGATATATGGTAGCGAAGCGTGACATTGCACAATTGTGGGGCTCCCAGAGGCCACCAACGGTCTCCGCGTGGAAGGAACACATGGACTGGTGTATGTTCAGAGAGAAAACGGTATATGTGGCGAGAGGCAAGCCTGGGAAGTGGATTAAGGTGTGGGGTCCCTGGAACTCCTATCGTGGAGGTATTTGCGCCCCGCCCCAGACGCGTGAGATGGATGCCACTCTGTCTCCCTAGCCCGCGCATTCCTGTATGCTCCTGCGACATGCGGATTTGTTTCTTCTGCCTTGCCCCCCCCCCCCCTCTTTCTACCCGGGTTGGTTTACTCCTTCGATACGGGGAGCACATGTTACTGTCATTAACTTCCTCTGCCTTGTGTGTTTGATGTTTTTCATTTCTCAAAAATATGAAACCTTTCTTGCTTGTTTATGGACTGCGGCTGCGGCCGACTGCGATGATTAGCACTCCAGTAACTTTTTTTATTGCTTCATCGATGTGAATGTTAAGCTGTGCCTAGGCTTACACTGCGTATTAGCGGCCGGCCTGTTGGTTGTAGGCCCATACTTGTATCTCTTTGAAATTGTAATAAAGGTTTTTCAAAAAAAAAAAAAAAAAAGTCAGGAACTCTCTGAAGTTGGTCCGTGAGTTGGATTTGTGGAATACAATACAAATTCATGTGTGCAAACATGATACAGGTATGGGGCTGAAACTAAATTCCAGTTTGCCAAGGTGTCTCTAGCAGACTTTGGGGTACCAAACCATTTGCAACATGGAAACTCTTCTGTGCTCCAGGGTTGCTGACTGCCAACTCCCTTTTTCAACCTGCCAGAAGGTGCTGTCTCAGGCCTACCTTAAGGGAAGTAGCTATTTCTCTGTAGGGGTTCGATTTGCCCAACCATGGAGAATGAACTACATAGAAGAGGAGCTGATGTGGGAGGAGCCCATTGCAAACCAGGGAAGGATCTGCACTATGAGGCCATGTGGCGATGCTTTGAGATACTTCAGCCCCTGTGGCATGCTCAGGAGCTGAGCACTCAAGGAGATTTCTGCAGGAGAACTAAATCTTATAGTCTCCCTGTAACAAGACATAGCGCCTTTGACTTCAGTATTGAGTGAGGTTATGAGATCTAGGATTGTAGTTGCACAAGACAAACAAAAGAAATAGTTTGTCAGAAGAAACCGGGTGTAGAAAAATGTCTTATTCTATGGTGGGGGATGTTGTTCACATCATGAAACTCCTTCACATACCCAAAGGATGTCCTAACTTTGGTGACCCTGTAGTGGTTGACAAACTGTGTGCGTTAAGACTCGCGTTATCCCTAATCGAGGAAAACGTCCCCTGCGTGCACTCTTTCTTTTTTCCTAAAAACTTCAGAGTCACATTTTTTCCACTTAATTAATTTTTTCACCCTGGGATATAAGGTATTCATTTATAATAGCATTGTGAATTGTAGACAACCGGATATCGATTAAAAATTATTGAATGCTGGGTGTTTACCTATTACAGAAAATTATCCCCTGACGAAGGGCGAGGCCCAAAATGCATTGTGCATCTGATTGAAACAAACGGTGAATACAATCATTGTTATGAAAGATACTTGAATATATTTCAATAAACACATCGAAGAAACTCAAAGAAATTATCGTTTGAAAATCATTGAAATAGTTTTCCGAGTGCACCCAGAGGGCGTTTTCCTCGATTAAGGATAACGCGAGTCTTAACGTATTCAGTACCCTCATACTCAGGAGGGGCAACCTGGCTGCACCGAACCATCATTAGCACAAAGATTCACAATTTTGAAAAACTCGGAGTGCGATTGCCCTAAAATAGATCAGACAAATTGACAAACTGTGCGGAAATGCTATTAGAGTTGGTGGGGATCAATGGTGGAATGCAAAGTTGCCAAGTGGAATGGTGTAGTTATTGGTGTGAATGTGTCAATAGTGCTGAGAACCTGGGAGGAAACACTAAGTGCCAATGTTCTCCCTGTTCACAAAAGCACGAGGAAGGGTGGTATTCCTGCATCTTACAGGATGTGACAGAAACCATCATTGTGAATTTCTTTTCGGTTGCACTTGTTAGTGCATTGGGCTATCTTTGTTAATTCTTTTGCTATTCATGCTCATGGTTATGTTTAATTTTTGGTTTTTGTTTTGTTTGCTTGTTTTATGTGTATGTGTTCTCTGTTGGTTCAGTGTTCACTCTCTGGTTCAGTGTTTACTCCTGCAAGTAGTTAATGTTTGTTTTTATTTTTCAAAAAGAGAAAAGCCAATGTCATATTTTCATATTACAACTGTGCTCAACTGACGTACGTAGTTTTTGGTATATAGGCCAGTGGCATATTTTGCTAGAATTAATGAATACATGAAAGTGTAGGGTTACTGCATGATCATAAAGGGGCTTGTTTTCGTTTTATATTTTCATATATGTCATTACTGATTGGAACTCGAAAGTTCTGTCTTGTTAAGGAACGTTTATGTGTCAGAAAGTTGTGTTTCGAATAGGGGTGGGCGGAATTTGCGAAATTAACTTTCGCAAATGATCGCGAAAATGTTTAAAATTATCGCAAACAAGCGGAAATATCGCGAAGATGCGGAAGTTTTTTTCCGGCATGTTCGCAAGATTTTCTGCATGGTTGCGGGTCGCCAACTTACCCAAGTGGTTGCTTGCGGGCGCGGCCATCTTGTTTTGAGTTATCTCGCGGTGCATGATCGCGAGAAGAAAGACGTGATCGCGCGACGCATGACGTCACTGCGGGCGCGAACTGTCGCGAGACAGCGCAAATGGCTAAAAACAATACAACATCTCATGGAGAACGCGACCGGATCAAGAAAACTTGTCGGCGAATGCAGGGATTCAGGTAAGGCGATCGCGCGCGCGCGAGAATGTATTATTTTACAGCGCGAGCAAGAAACAAATTATCGCCAAGCTGCGGAAACCGGAATTTTTGACATTTTCGCGCTCTCCGCGGAACCCGAAAATGTCAAATTAGCGCAATTTCCGCAAACGGAACAAAATTTTCGCCCAGGCCTAGTTTCGAATACTAGCTATGTTTTACTTGCATGCTGTTGATGGTGCTGTTAGCCACTCATTGTCTAGCCACCTCAATAAATGTACTAGTTTATTTCATATCTTCATTGGAGTCCAGCGTCTTCTTTGAGGAGAACACTACAGCGGCATGCTGTATTCTTTTCTGTTTTGATTTTCAGCGCAGACGCAAGGGCCAGCAAATTCCTACCTAGAGCATGTCTCATCATGTGCCTGCTAGTGATTCACTGCAATGTCTAGTATAGTTTCTAATTTTCTGAATCCCCCTCCTCCTTCCTTCCTCTCTCTGTTTGTCACGTTTGTGATGGAGTAACCCATCTGCCAAACTCTGAATCAGGCCCTTATTTTCATACAGAGTCTCACAGGTGTGATGTGGGGAACACTTGGCAGCTATATTCCTGGTAACCTCTGAGCACCTCTGAGCACTACCCACCGCTGTCTCTTTTGTATCTTCTGCCGACAGCCATACATGAGTTTCTGTTGAATCTGAGGCAAGGAGGTGTCCGTATCTATGGACCCAGCTGAATTTGACAGAGGAGTGTGGATGTGAGCCACACCTGGATTAGAAACAACTGGTTGCTGTGAATGAGAAAAAGGCTGAACTGATATTGTTCGGATCCCCCCACATGTTTAAGAAGCTTGGCCAGACTGTAACACTTTCTTGGAATTGGGCTCAGTGGTTGGGTTTCAGTTTGATTCCTCTTCATCTTGAGTAAATGATGCTACAAATTAGGATGACTTTTACTTTTGTTTTTCGCATTAGCTTCGTCGCAACCTAAATTAGTGAGCCTGCGCCACTATTGTACCTACTGATCACGGTCGCACCAACTAAATACAGCGGCAGGCTCTGTTTCCCCCAACAAAAGCTTACTTTTTTTTTTGGAATATGCACCAACAGTGGTATCAGAAGTACACAAGTGCCACCATAGAGAACAGATCTTCTGGGACTTGCACTGGTTCCCTGCCAAGGAAGGAATATTGTGGATAGGTGTTGTGTTCATGCATAGGGACCGCAACAAGATGGGGCCATTGGTTAATGCCACTTGGTAGCATACCATCCATAGGTCTCTACAATCCACAGTTGCCTGATGACCAAGTTCGGCACCACTGCTTGCTCTTGACCCAAAACTGCAGGACACCATACCCACAGCCACAAGGACAGATATCAATGCGAAGTAGTTTGAGAAGTATTTAAAAAGTACATATTCCCAGATGTTTCACTGGATGCCTTGTTATTGACACCGACAGACAGCAAGTGCCTTGTTAGGCACTCTATTAATGCCAATGCAGGAGGAAAATACTGTAGTGGGGTAGCCCTTTTAAGTTTCAAGCTTGAACAACCTTTAGGCAAAAATAGGGATTTCCTATAAAGCTGAGGAGGATTCATCTTTCTAGGCTCTCAAGTGTGTACAACTAAAAGAAGCAAGCAGAGTGAGCTCAAGTGGTGAGCCACCTCAGAAGTAGGAACCGAAAAAGTCCAAGCCAGGGCGTCTCTCATTGGCTAGTGGCTTCCAGAGAATCCTCAGTCACAGAAAATAAAGCTAGCATGGACACTTCCCAAGAATTATTCTTGCATTGTAATTTGCAGACAGATAGTGGTCAATAAAGTGCTTAGCACTCAACCCCGCAATCTCACCCAACAAAGGCAGACATCCCCACTCTCTCCTTCCCTCCATGTCCTTGTCACTGAGCCACAAAGCAGACAAACAGCAGTCGGGGCCCGCACCCTACGCATCGGGGCTGTCCGCGCCAATCACACGTTCCCTACAAGGTGGTGACATTTAGTTCTGTTTAAAATTTCCAAAACAAATATTTTCCCTGCAAACACCTGTATCAGCGCCTGGCTTTTACTTATGACTCCATGGCGCGTGGCAAGACATAATCAGCGACCACGACGAGATTTCTGAGATAGAGGGTCTTTTCCGTGCTTCTTTCTTGCAATGTTTTCGTTTTTCCGAAGCGAGATAGCACTGTTGAGACTACAGCACAGGGCCTGGAATGTTCCACTTGGACCATTAAGGACAAATCTAGCAGCATCGACTCTTTAGCGTGCGTCACTCTTCGAAGGCACTGCCGCCTCCTGTCGGCGTGTGGTCCAGGAGCCCGGGGCTGGGTGGGTGGGTGGGCAGGAGCAGCCTTCATGCTCGATTTGCAATCGTCTCTCTAGCACCAGATTCCATTTATTGGGAACTCTCAAGGGGGAGCGAGAATGTAGGGGAAAACACGTTTTCCGTGTTCTTCCTTTCAGTTCTTTGGGTTCGAATTGGCTTAATGGAAGGGGCAGATTTACAAGAAAGTGACGCATCTGTACAGATGTGTCACTTTCCCTGCGCCACCCTTAGAAACCCTTGCGCCACCATAGATGCGTCGTATTTACAATACGGCGCACTATGGCGCAAGGATTGACAGATGCGTCAGAAATTCTGACGCATATCTCGGTGGAAAAGTCACGCATTGCTGGAGTCGTGTTGCAAGCACGACGCAACTCCAGCAATGCGTGTTGAGGGCGGCCTATTCCCACTACACTGCGTCACTACTTACACCTGCTTGAAGCAGGCCTAAGGTTTTGACGCAGTGGCGTCCTAAAAGTGGCGCAGTGAAATCTTGTAGATTTCACTGAGTCACTTTTGCGAGGCCTTCCTGCGTGGGAACGCCCACCCTGCAGACATTATACCTGACGCAGGTATAATGTAACGCAGGGCTTTACAACGTGACGCATCTCCCTAGATGCGTCACGTTGTAAATAGGCCGCATTGTTTGCGCCGCTATTGCGTCAAAAAAGTGACTCAGCTGCAGCGCAAAAGTCACGCAAGGGGCTTGTAAATCTGCCCCGAAGGGTGCATGGTACTGCAAAAGACGAATTTAATTCGTAAAAAAAAAAAGAATGTGCATGAATAAACAAACAAATACATAAATGCATGGACTCAACGTGTGTTTTAGGAAGCCCCTACCAGTGATTCCAAATGCCAACGTTGATGAATACCAAAGCTGCCTAGTCATTATTACACATTACACTACATGTCTCTGTTTCGACACACTTCCAGGATTTTCACGTCACTGCTGAAGCTTCTTTTTTCATCCCTGCTTTCTTCCTCTGTCACTGCTTTCCTCTATTTCTCTTCTTCCTTTTCTAAGTCTGATGCTGAAAGATAAGCCTTGTTTGCTAGAGTCACTGCCCACCACCGACCACTTTCCGCTCAGCACAACAAAAGCACATTTTTTCTAGAAAGTTGGAAGGGGACGATGTAGGCTAAAATGGATACCCTGCACCATTGTACGTCTTGATAACCTGCTTGTGCTCCCTGTGCATCACTGACCCGAAATAGGACGGCAAACTATCTGTCCAGATGTGGGTGATGTTTAGTCATCTACAGCCAGCTCAGAAGTGCTATACTGGTGGTTAGGGCAGATGGTGGAAAGGTTAGAAATGCAGTGACATGATACACTCCTTCATACTGGGAGAGGATTTGGCCTGACGGCTAGGGCGGTCGACCTCGAATCTGGGGAATCGCTTTGGAGTCTCGGCAAGGACGCTCAACATCCTGTCATTCTGCGCAAATCACTTAAGCTCCCTGTGCCTAACAAAACAAGCATTTGCAATGCAATGGGTCTCGTATTTACGAGAGTTTGAGCTAATGGAAATGCAATAGCTTAAACTCTCGCAAATACGAGACCTATTGCATTGCAGATATTTGTTTGATTACTAGCGCACATGCAGCACTTTCACATTCATGGGGGCTGTGCCCTTTTCTTTAAACGAGCCGTGTCTAAAGAAAGGGGCGTGGCCGACATTAAAGTCAAAACGCAGCATGGGGAACTTTGACAAATATAAGCATCTGTTAGTCAAGTTGACAAACAGATTTTTTTTTTGTCAAAGCGTTCACTTTAATAGCGGCCACTCACCTTTCTTTAGACTAGGCATGTTTAAAGAAAGGGGCGCGGCCTCTATGAATGTAAAAGCGGGCGGCGTGCTGCAACGTAGTGGGTGGAATAGGGGCAAATCATTAAACAAAATAGTGCTCACAGCCAAGATAAAACAGACCGTGTAACAAGACAAGTAAAAGGTTCAGCCGCTATGGGAGGTAACAAATGCAGACTAGGCGTTACCAAGTAGGGACTAACAAGCATAATAATGACTTCGAAGCCAGCGTTTACGAAGGACAATGACACAAGCCAATTAAAAATATGGGTGGAGAGTGGGCAGGGCTTCAAAGGCATACTTCAATACTGCATGCCTTGCAGCAGTGCATGCGCTGCCCAGGCTCGACCTAAAAATGAATGTGTCCGTCAGTAAATCAACTGGTGCTCATGTAAAGCGCTCTGATACCTGATACCTTTGGGTCGAGTTTGTGCTATATAAAACTCTGAAGAAGTTACAATGAGTTTCTGGAAAGGAGTGGTGTCATCCCTAAGTGGGTAAAATCTGTTAAAGAATGACAATATTTAGATCTGCTGAACTTCAAGTAAAGTGTTGTGGCCTTTGCAGGTACAGCCATGTTTTTCTCATGGCGGTAGCTCTGCCCATGATATGCAATACAACCTTCAGGATGATTAGGTGCCCTGTTCTTAGAGATCTCAAGTTTTGAAAACTCTTAAAAGGGAGAACAAATGAGTATCTTTAATTACATCTAAGGAAGAAATGTCACACTAACTTTGACATCAATAACTACCCAGGAGGTGACATCAGTCAGAAAATACAAACACCTAACTAAATGTAAACAAATACATTAATGACAAATCCTCAATAAAATAGACTCGTGGATTACAAAATTAGTGGTGCAACACTCTGAGGTTTCCAAAGAGTTTGTTCCATCAACTGAATGTGTCTGCATGATGGTTACCCCTATGGTGAGGTTGCTCCCTTATGCCTCTTCAGCTTCCAGGACCTGGTCTGCACACCACAGAATTCTGAATGAAACCACATTTGGGCAGTGGCAGCTGCCACCTAGCTAAAATGGGGCAGGGGGATTAGTGGAATAATAAATAATAAAAAGACTTTCCTGTCGACACCGGCCGCCTCGTTCTCTTGTCCGGCGTCCCTTCCGGCAGTCACTGGGCAGAAGCTCCCCACCCAATCTCGGCGCTGCTCTCATGCTATACCTGGTATCAGAACCGCACCAGGATTGTTCTGAGCGGCCTGGTTTGCCACTCAGACAGTGCCTAGGAGTCTGTGCTGTTTCTCCAATCCAGCTGTGCAACACAACTGGGTTGGAGAAAGCTAAGTGTGTATGTCTGTTTGGCTGGCCTAAAACGGCTGGCCAATCTGACATATGCACTTTACAGTGCCCATCACTCTTCCCCGTGCCATGGTCTGGGCCCGCCCTACACTGAGATAAGGTCAATAAGTCAGTGGAAAATAAAATGATAATATTGTTTTATTATCATTTTATTTTTCGCAGACTGACTTTAACAAGGTGGGGGAGGCTCCTACGCCATTACCATATGCCAGAAGCCCAGTATTCAAGGGCAGCTTTGTACCATATGGTAAAAGTCTGCATCTATTTGGGGACACCTGAAACAAGTTGGTTGAAACAACAACCCAGCCTTCCACAAAATCGTGCTGTAGGTAGTGGGGAGATAGTGAAGTTGGATTAATCGCATCTTGGAAGAGATAGTTAACTCGTGCGGGTCCATCTGGGCATCTCAGTCTTTATCCTCCAGTGGACCCATCCACACCTCCCACCGCCACCAGAGAAATACCAGCATATCTGGAGCCTTATTAACCAGCATGTTGTATACCTACTGTTAGATCTGGGGGTCTCTAGTTGGCAGAGGTGTACACCTGAGACCAAATAGGGACCCTTGCTTCTAGTCAGGGTACAGGGACACACACGGTAGATAACCCCTGCTCACCCTCTAGGTAGCTTGGCTCGAGCAGACCGGCTTATCCCCAAGGCAATGTGTAAGGTATTTGCACGTAGACACCACAATGATCCCCCCCTCCGCACACCACAAACTTAGACCACACAGGTGAGTTATATCAAAAATAATATATCTTTATCTAGCTTCCGCAGTTGAAATCAAGCATCACAGGTTTACACAATATTCGCTTTCTTGGTTGGTCGGGATCGTAAGATGATAGTCTCTAGTCTCTTGAGTGATTCAATACTCACTGAGAATGAATCAGTTTGTAGGCTCTCGATGTTTAGGCAGCTACGTTGCTCCGGCGGTGTCGCTGCACTCGTTGTACAAGCGCTCCTCGGGCTGTTCGGTGCAAGGATTCCACCACTCCCTCGACGAGCCCCCAGTGACGATGTCGACGTCACCGGAGTCAGCCACTCACAGCGCGGCTTCATAGAGCAGGGAAATACGACTCTCGATCTGCTTCAGGCCTCCGGGTCGTGGCAAGGCACGTGCCGATGAGCACGTCGATCCTCTTGATGTGGCAACCGGTGTCAGGCCCGGCTCGGTGCGGTACTCTCCAGCAAGACAGAGAGCAGCCAGCCCACCTCACAGGCAGATGTTGAGAAGCTTGGTAGAACAGTCCACGGTCCCTGCGGCACACAGCAGCGCAGGTGGGACACAGCAGAGTCTTGAGTTCTTGGCAACCTTTCTATCCCTGGGTTGCGAGACAGGAGGCCAGCTCTTCTCAGGCCCTTGGAGATTCAGTTAAAGACACAGCACACAGCAAAGTCTTGTTTGGTCAAGTGGATAGGGTCAGCACACAGCAGGACCCCTTCTTCTCCTTAGCTTCAGTTGTACGCCAGAACAGGTCAGCCTTTAGAGCACACAGCACGGCAATCTTCCTTTGGTTCTTCGGCGGTCCGTCTTTCAGCAGAGGTTCCTCTCGATGGTCGAATCTAAAAATCTGTTGTCAGGGGTCTTGTACTTATACCCCTAGAAGTCTTTGAAGTCTTTGTGCAAGTGGGTCCTGAGCCCGGTCTGATCCAGTTCTGGGTGTTGCTGGAGCACTTTGTTTTCCTGGCTTCTACATTCTTTTCAGAGCGAGGGGCAAGGTCGTCAGCCGCCCAGCAGGAGGTGGAGCCAGCAGAGTGGCAGGCAGGCACAGCCCTATTCACTCCCAGGTGCTATCTCCTCCCTCCACTCTCCTTGCGATTGTCGCCATTCAGCAGAGGGCTGACTCAGCCAACCTCCCGGGGGATCCCCAGCCCCTGTCACTCTCAAACCAGACAGTCAATCCACAAGCGCGCCCAGGCACACAGAAGGGTCAGACAAGAGAACAGCTACTCTCTAAAAAGTACTGTTCTCCAACTCAGGATTTAAAAACAATCTCTCCTAACAGATGTGTTATTAAATGCTGAGCTCAGGGATATCAAACACTCATGTCTTATCTTGTTCGTATGAGAAGATAGGCGGATAGCCACTGGTACCCGCCTCCCTCATGTTAGCCTATGGAACAAGATAACCTTGCAGTAGTGAACACACAAAATGGCCGGTGTTTACTACCAGAACATGTTACCTGCACTAGTACATGCTCTACCTTCTACATACACTGCACCCTGCCCAGGGGGGTACCTTGGGCCTTCCATAGGGATGACTGATGTGTACGAAAAGGGAAGGGTTAGGCCCAGTCAGTGTGGACACTGGCTGGGAGGACATGGCAGTCCGGAGACTGCAGGCAGGCCTGCGGCGGCAGGCCTGAGACACTGTTTTAGGACAACACAGGTGGGTGGCGCAATCAGCGCTGCAGACCCACTAGTAGCATCTGCCATCACCAACCCTGGCACACACAGTGCACTTTACTAGGGACTTCATGGTGATACAGATATGCCAATCAGGTATATCCAATCAATACGATATTTTACACAGGGAGCACTTACACTCTGGCACTGATTAGCAGTGGCAGAGTGTCCAAAGCATCTAAACCAGCCAAACGAAATCCAGCACAGCATCAAAAATCCATGTAGCAGAGGCAAAAGATAGGGGAAAAACCCACGCCAAGGATGTCAGGTCTAACACGTGTCCCCTCCAGCTGAAAGTGGGGAGAACTACCCACCCTCTTGGGAGTTCTCATCGCTAAGGCGTAAAAACCTGGACAGACCATCAGCATTGGCGTGCTCTGTACCGGGACGGTGTTCCACCGTAAAGTCCATTCCCTGTAGGGAGATGGACCACCTCAACAGTTTTGGATTTTCGCCCCTCATCTGCATTAACCATCTGAGGGGCCTGTGGTCAGTCTGAACACGGAAGTGAGTCCCAAACAGGTAGGGCCTCAGCTTCTTCAGGGCCCAGATCACAGCAAATGCTTCCCTTTCAATAGCGCTCCACCTCTGTTCCCTGGGAAGTAGCCTTCTACTAATGAAAGCTACGGGTTGGTCCCCGCCCTCGTCGTCCATCTGTGAGAGTACTGCTCCCACACCCTGCTCTGAAGCGTCTGTTTGCACTACGAACTCACTCGAAAAGTCAGGCGCCTTAAGCACCGGTGCTGTGCACATTGCAGTTTTCAGGGCATCAAAAGCAGTTTGACAGGCCTCGGTCCAATTCACTTTCCTGGGCTGATTTCTAGAGGTTAGTTCCGTCAAGGGGGCAACAATGGTGCCGTATCCCTTGATGAACCGTCTGTAATACCCGGTGAGTCCTAGAAAGGCTCTCACCTCTGTCTGCGTCTTGGGGGGTTCCCAAGCCAGAATGGTATCGATCTTCGCCTGTAGGGGCGCCACCTGGCCGCTCCCCACCTGGTGTCCCAAATACACCACTGATCCCTGCCCTATCTGGCACTTACTGGCCTTGATAGTGAGGCCTGCCTTCTGCAGCGCCCTCAACACTTCACAGAGGTGTTGCAAGTGTTCCTCCCAAGTGGAGCTGAACACAGCAATGTCATCCAGGTACGCGGCGCTGAATTGCTCCAGCCCGGTCAGTACCCGGTTGACCAGTCTCTGGAAGGTGGCAGGGGCATTTTTCAATCCAAAGGGCATGACTCGAAACTGGAAGTGCCCCTCTGGCGTTGAAAATGCCGACCTCTCCTTTGCCCCGTCAGTTAAGGCAATCTGCCAGTACCCTGAAGTCAAATCGAAGGTGCTGAGGTACCGGGCAGCTCCTAACCGATCCACGAGCTCATCAGCTCTGGGGATGGGGTGCGCGTCAGTCTTGGTGACCGCATTGAGCCCACGGTAGTCCACGCAAAACCGAAGTTCTGACGGGCCACCGGGTGTAGCAGATTTCTTGGGAACGAGGACCACTGGGCTAGCTCAGGGACTGCTAGAGGGCTCAATTACCCCTAACGCCAACATCTTGGAAACTTCTTCCTTGATGCTGGCCCTGACCTTGTCAGCTACTCTGTAAAACTTCTGTTTCACAGGTAGGCTGTCTCCAGTGTCCACATCATGGACGCACCAATTGGTGACACCTGGTGTCAGGGAGAACAGGGAGGCAAACTGACCCAACACCTGGCGACAGTCTCTCTGCTGCTCTGGGGTCAGGGTGGGCGAGAGGACCACACCATCCACTGACCCGTTTTGCTCCTTGGTTGCCAGGAGGTCAGGGAGAGGATCACTATCCTCCTCCCCACCGTCATCTGTAGCCATGAGCATCGTCACTTCAGACCTCTCGAAGTGGGGTTTGAGGCGGTTCACATGCAAGACTCTAAGGGGCTGCCTAGGAGTCTTCATGTTGATCAGGTAGGTCACCTCACTCTTGCGCTCTACCACCTCATATGGCCCGGTCCACTTGTCACGGAGCGCACAAGGCTCCACCGGCGCCATCACCCACACTTTCTGCCCGGGATGAAATTCTACCAGAGTGGTATTCTGGTCGTACCATCTTTTCATCTCCTCCTGGCTGGCTTCCAGGTTCTCCTGAGCGAGCTTCCTGAAGCGCTGCGTCTGGTTGCGGATGGCCAGCACATAGCTGAACACATCCTGGGGGGTTTTCCCACGGGGTTTCTCCCACCCCTCCTTCACCAGTGTGAGAGGTCCTCTAACAGGGTGGCCGTACAGCAGTTCAAAGGGGCTGAACCCTAAGGACTTCTGAGGCACCTCCCTGTAGGCAAACAACAGGCATGGTAACAAGACGTCCCACTTCCGTCTCATGGGCTCCGCTAGGCCCATAATCATACCTTTCAGGGTGCGGTTGAACCTTTCAACCAACCCATTTCCTTGAGGGTGGTAAGGAGTGGTGAACTTATAAGTTACTCCACACTCCTCCCACAGAGACTTCATATACCTAGAGATGAAGTTGGTACCCCGGTCGGAGACCACCTCTCAGGGGAACCCCACGCGGGAAAAGATCCCCATCAATGCACGGCCCACCACGGGTGCTGTGATTGTCCTGAGAGGGACTGCTTCCGGGTACCGAGTGGCGTGATCCACCAAGACCAGGATAAACCTGTTGCCTAAGGCGGTCTTGGGATCCAGGGGCCCTACGATATCAATGCCCACCCGCTCGAAAGGGGTGCTCACTACAGGAAACGGCTGGAGGGGCGCCACGCACTTCCCTCCGCTCTTACCACTGGCTTGACAGGTTTGGCAAGACTTACAAAAGGTACCGACGTGCTTCTTCATCTGGGGCCAGTAAAAGTGGGTGACAAGCCTGTGATAGGTCTTGTCTTGCCCCAGATGTCCTGCGAGAGGCACGTCGTGAGCCAGACCCAGTAAGAAGTTCCTGAAGCGCTCGGGTACCACCAGCACACGGGCTGCACCGGGCTCAGCGAACTTAGGCTCACTATACAGTAAGTCATCCTCCCAGTAAATCAAATGTTCCTTGGACCCTAGGCCTGCTGCCTTGTCTGCAGCCTGCTGCCGCACACCGACGAGAGAAGGGCACTCCTTCTGAGCCTGGCAGAATTCCTCCCTGGAGGGGCCACCCTCTTGCTGCCAATGGGTCAGCTCAGGCAACTCCCCCAGTTCGGCCACCTGCTCCCCTGTAGGTTCCAGGGCATCCCCCTCAGGTTCTGCTTCCTCCTGGACCGTGGGAACAGCGGGGGCCGGTTTCCCGCGCCCTCTGCCCCTTCCTCTCCTGGCAGGTTCCTGGGCCATCGTTCCAGGCTCCAGTTCTACTAATCCCCCCTTACTGGCTGTCATGGCACGTGTGGATACACAGATCCACGCTGGCAGTCCTAACATCTCCAAGTGAGTTCTGTGCTCTACTTCCTTCCATGGAGAACTCTCCAGGTCGTTACCCAACAGACAATCTACCGGCAAGGCATCACTGACACAGACTTCCAAGGTACCAGAGACTCCCCCCCATGTAAAGGGAACACACGCCATCTTGCAGAGGCGAACTGAAGTGTCAGCTGCCACTACTGGGCGGAGCACATTGGGAATGACTTGCTCTTCAGACACCCACTGACACCTGACAGATGTCACACTAGCCCCGGTGTCTCTCAGAGCCTCGATCTCCCTCCCATTGATGGTCACCTTTTGCCCGTATTTCTTAGTGTTAGCGGGTATCAAGGTATCCTGGACCATCTCTTGGTCTCCTAACGAGACAAGGGTCATCATAGCTACTCCCTCTTCCCCACTGGAAATCAAATCCCCTCCCAAAGCTACACTAGCTAACCCTGGGACTGGAGAAGCAGCTGGTGCTGGGGATTTCTTGGGACACTTAGGGGCGATGTGCCCCATTTCCCTACAAGCATAGCAAGTAGGCGGTGGTCTGTTGCCCTTAGGGGGCCAAGACCTCTTCGGCTTGGGGGCTTGGGACTCCTTCTCCTGGGAACTGTTTTGGGGCCCTTTAGAGAACTCCTTACTGTTACCCTTGTCCTCCCCACCTTTCTGCTGGGGACCCTGTCCACCCTTGGCTGGCATACTTACCACCCCTTTGTTGACCCTGGTGCTAGTCCAGCGGTCTGCCTCTTTAGCAAGCTCACTGGGATCAGTTAACTTGCTGTCTAAAAGATGCTGGCGCAGCTCTGGAACACATAGACTACTCAAGTGCTCCCAACTAATCAAGTGACACAACCCCACATAATCAGTAACTTTGCTGCCCTTTATCCAACCTTCCAGTGCACGCGTGTACATACTCACACACTCCACCCAAGTACTCGAATCAAGTTTCTTGAAGTTCCTAAACTTCTGGCTGTACTGTTCTGGTGTAAGCCCATACCTGAGGCATAAGGCCTCTTTCATCGTGGGGTAGGTTAAGGTCCCTGCTGCTTCTAAGGGTGCTAAGACATCCCTCCCAGAGGCCTCAAAATGCTTCCACAAACCCGCTCCCCAACTCTTCTCAGGCACTTCATTCATCTTCAAGGCAAGCTCATAGGATCTAAACCATGCATAGATATCCTCACCCCTCTGATAATTCTGCACCAAATCTTTAGGTATGTATACTTTACCCGCCTGTACTGGTTGTGCGCTGCCACCATTCGGACTGGGCGCCACTTGTTTGGCTTTAATGTCCAGCTCCCTCATGCTCAACTCATGAGCCAACTGGAGTTTCTTCTCTTCCAAAGCGAGAGCATTCCTCCTCTCCTCCGCCTCTTTCTCACTGTCAAGGCGCAGTTTCCTTTCTTCCGCTTGAGCTTTGAGCTTAAAAAGTTCAATCTCATGGGCTCTAACCCTCTGGTTTTCCTCCAGCTCCTCTGGAGAGAGGCTCCTACTGGAATGGGCGCTGCCAGCCCTAGACGCTGGCCTATTCACTGGCAGATCATCGGATCCAAATCCGTGCTCCGGTGTGCCATCCCCTTCAGTAGTTTCCTCGGTTGCGCCATTCTTGGCCTCCCACCAGGCCCTTAGAGCTTTCTGTAGCTCCGTCTTGTTGGCGCTGCCCTTCGCTGGGCATCCAAGCTGCTTGCAGGATTGCTTGAGTTGCTCCTTCTTATATTCGAGCAACCTTTTCACTTCGAATTGCAATTCCGACTCCTCACCTACTCCATTCAGAGACATGATGCTTCGTCGATCCTCCAAGAATAGTCTTCGCAAAAAACTTCGTGCGATGCAACTGCTTACTAGATTAGTGATGTACGAAGAATCACTGCAGGTCAAGTGCAAATACTGGTTCTAATCCGCACCGTTGACCACCAATGTTAGATCTGGGGGTCTCTAGTTGGCAGAGGTGTAGTCCTGAGACCAAATAGGGACCCTTGCTTCTAGTCAGGGTACAGGGACACACACGGTAGATAACCCCTGCTCACCCTCTAGGTAGCTTGGCTCGAGCAGACCGGCTTATCCCCAAGGCAATGTGTAAGGTATTTGCACGTAGACACCACAATTATCCCCCCCTCCGCACACCACAAACTTAGACCACACAGGTGAGTTATATCAAAAATAATATATCTTTATCTAGCTTCCGCAGTTGAAATCAAGCATCACAGGTTTACACAATATTCGCTTTCTTGGTTGGTCGGGATCGTAAGATGATAGTCTCTAGTCTCTTGAGTGATTCAATACTCACTGAGAATGAATCAGTTTGTAGGCTCTCGATGTTTAGGCAGCTACGTTGCTCCGGCGGTGTCGCTGCACTCGTTGTACAAGCGCTCCTCGGGCTGTTCGGTGCAAGGATTCCACCACTCCCTCGACGAGCCCCCAGTGACGATGTCGACGTCACCGGAGTCAGCCACTCACAGCGCGGCTTCGTAGAGCAGGGAAATACGACTCTCGATCTGCTTCAGGCCTCCGGGTCGTGGCAAGGCACGTGCCGATGAGCACGTCGATCCTCTTGATGTGGCAACCGGTGTCAGGCCCGGCTCGGTGCGGTACTCTCCAGCAAGACAGAGAGCAGCCAGCCCACCTCACAGGCAGATGTTGAGAAGCTTGGTAGAACAGTCCACGGTCCCTGCGGCACACAGCAGCGCAGGTGGGACACAGCAGAGTCTTGAGTTCTTGGCAACCTTTCTATCCCTGGGTTGCGAGACAGGAGGCCAGCTCTTCTCAGGCCCTTGGAGATTCAGTTAAAGACACAGCACACAGCAAAGTCTTGTTTGGTCAAGTGGATAGGGTCAGCACACAGCAGGACCCCTTCTTCTCCTTAGCTTCAGTTGTACGCCAGAACAGGTCAGCCTTTAGAGCACACAGCACGGCAATCTTCCTTTGGTTCTTCGGCGGTCCGTCTTTCAGCAGAGGTTCCTCTCGATGGTCGAATCTAAAAATCTGTTGTCAGGGGTCTTGTACTTATACCCCTAGAAGTCTTTGAAGTCTTTGTGCAAGTGGGTCCTGAGCCCGGTCTGATCCAGTTCTGGGTGTTGCTGGAGCACTTTGTTTTCCTGGCTTCTACATTCTTTTCAGAGCGAGGGGCAAGGTCGTCAGCCGCCCAGCAGGAGGTGGAGCCAGCAGAGTGGCAGGCAGGCACAGCCCTATTCACTCCCAGGTGCTATCTCCTCCCTCCACTCTCCTTGCGATTGTCGCCATTCAGCAGAGGGCTGACTCAGCCAACCTCCCGGGGGATCCCCAGCCCCTGTCACTCTCAAACCAGACAGTCAATCCACAAGCGCGCCCAGGCACACAGAAGGGTCAGACAAGAGAACAGCTACTCTCTAAAAAGTACTGTTCTCCAACTCAGGATTTAAAAACAATCTCTCCTAACAGATGTGTTATTAAATGCTGAGCTCAGGGATATCAAACACTCATGTCTTATCTTGTTCGTATGAGAAGATAGGCGGATAGCCACTGGTACCCGCCTCCCTCATGTTAGCCTATGGAACAAGATAACCTTGCAGTAGTGAACACACAAAATGGCCGGTGTTTACTACCAGAACATGTTACCTGCACTAGTACATGCTCTACCTTCTACATACACTGCACCCTGCCCAGGGGGGTACCTTGGGCCTTCCATAGGGATGTCTGATGTGTACGAAAAGGGAAGGGTTAGGCCCAGTCAGTGTGGACACTGGCTGGGAGGACATGGCAGTCCGGAGACTGCAGGCAGGCCTGCGGCGGCAGGCCCGAGACACTGTTTTAGGGCTACACAGGTGGGTGGCGCAATCAGCGCTGCAGACCCACTAGTAGCATCTGCCATCACCAACCCTGGCACACACAGTGCACTTTACTAGGGACTTCATGGTGATACAGATATGCCAATCAGGTATATCCAATCAATACGATATTTTACACAGGGAGCACTTACACTCTGGCACTGATTAGCAGTGGCAGAGTGTCCAAAGCATCTAAACCGGCAAAACGAAATCCAGCACAGCATCAAAAATCCATGTAGCAGAGGCAAAAGATAGGGGAAAAACCCACGCCAAGGATGTCAGGTCTAACACCTACAATACCTCCCCTTTACCGAGGCGGCCCATCAGAAGTTTGGCCTCAAATGGGTTATAGTCCAGCAGGGTGGTCTGGGTCTGTATGTGACAGGATAGGGCATGGCGGGATTGTACACATTTTTGAAACTGTGTATATGATGATGTGAACTGTAGTTGTGGTCCATTCCCATGTAATACTAAACAAAGACTATATGCCCATGTGGATCAGGTCAATATCACATATGTACACAGTGTCCCATGGGACTCATTCAGAGTGTGAGAAACCCCTGGAACATTTTGGGGAATACGCCATCCAATGTCATATCATTCTATACAGCAATATCATATTACTTGCACAGAAAAAAGAAAGAAAACAAGGGAACGATAAAGGTTGCTGTCAGTAGTATGTATTCCAAATTTATATGCAGAGGTCAGTGGACCAGTGAACAAAGCGCTGCAGTGCTCGAGTAAGTAAACAAACATTTACACCATATATAACAAAAGACACTGTACAATGCCCCTGGTTCTGCAAATAACTTACAGGTGTACATATTAGAATGCTGTTAAATTAATCCACAGTTTCTACTATTACCATTGAATCTGAGAACCAAGGTGGGAAGGCTTTGCAGACATTTCAACCCCACGTTAATGATGGCATATCTTGAGAACCAAGTCATATGGCTAAACAACTCAGCTGTGAGTACTGATAGGCATTCTGTCTAATCCACAGACAAATCAAAAATCATCAATATTTGGCTTTGCACCAACCGCTGTTAAGGTGTGGTCCGTATAACCACAGTAAGGATTCTAAATGAAGAAATGCTTCCGTCTATTGAACAGTTAATACACTTTACATACTTGGCACCTACAGCAGGAGGCTTGCATGCTAACTTTTGATGAAGGCATTCAAAGTGTATTGACTGGTCAATAGTCAGAAGGCTGATTAGGTGACCCTATCTTTTGGATGTTTCTTATGATTGCATCTCTGTCCCTGCAATTCAGGACCCGCGCTATCATGGGGTGGGGAGGAGCACCTAGGGGAGGGGCTGCTGAACCAGAGAGCTATGTGCCCTCTCCATGGTAAAGTCAGGGGACAGCTGCTCCTTTGGCACTCAGGATTCCAGCCATCTTTCCATGATTTGTTCCTGGTGAGGGAGCTCTGCATTTTCCAGAAATCCAATGAAACACAGATCATTTCTCAAAGACCTATTTTCTGTGTCTTCCGTGTGGTGCTCCAAGATGGCGGTAGAGAGAAGCTTGGACACTGTGCCCTTAAGTGAGGTCACCTTGTGCTCAAGGGTGGACACCCTAGCCTACGCTTCTCTCACCTGGTGCATGGCATTCTGGAGGTCTTGGCGCAAGAGAGAGACATCAATCCTTACTTCTCCTATCTGAGTTTCAATCGCCGCTTGTGAGGATTGAATGACTTGCAGTATAGTTCCCAGGTCACTTAATGGGGATGGCTGACATGGGTGAGAGCTTTCTGCCAACATGTCCATCACATGGGACGCCTGCACATTAAATGTATCTATATTGGCCTGAGTAGGTGCGTTGGGCCCGTTATTCTTCTTGGCCGTGGCTGGAGAGTAAGGCCAAAGGCCGGGAGTAGTCCGGTCGCTGTGCACTGGTGCTGCGGTGCAGGGCCTTGGTTGCGCCTTGGCAATAGAAGAGGTGGGGAAAGCACAGAGAGGAGAAAAGAGGGTAAGCCCTGCTGTCCAAGTCCAGGCACTCACCACCCCCACAGGCTCTCAGAAGGTGTCCTTGGGTAGATGGTCAGTCCAGTGGTCTCCCGGGGGCTCACTCGGGACCCCTCACAATCAAGTGCAAATCACTCCCAGCCCACTTGCCTCAGTTTCCGCCTCACGTGGACGGAGATAGATGAAGCAGCCGGGTCTGCAGCCCAGGTAAGCTGATCACTCTCCAGAGGTACCCTCCCTCACCTCTGACTTGTGAGTTAGCAGGCGCGGGGTTTGGGACCTTCGTAGTTGTGACAAGCCAGTCTCTCACCATGGGTTTAGTGGTAGGGACCTTCAGCCCCATACAGCTCCAGTGCTGCATTCGTACAGGCAGGACGTGCAGTGACAACCCGCTCCAGTCGACGCATCTGGTCCAGTTGGCTCAGCAGTGGAGGCATTAGCTGAGGTGCACAGGGCAGGTTAGCCTGGGCAGAGGAGGACGCCCTCTCATGCCTCACCCACATCCAGCAACACCGCTCAACAGTCGCGGTCCCCGGCTGGCAATAGAACCGGTTCGGGGGTTATCCGACAGCAGGCTTCCTGGCTGCAGGACTAGCAGAGGGAATTGGGCTCAGTATGCCCCAGTATGCAGCCAGATGGTAGAGGAGTCCTGGAGCATTAAAGAAACGCGTCCGCCATCTTGGCCTCCATGGCCATTCTGATGCACAAAGATTATAGTGGAAAAAGTGTTGACAAATTGCACACAGACTGTTTGTGAAAGCAGTCTTATTTTAAAAACCGACCATGTACAAATTGGTCTGTTCACAAAATAGTAAATCACAGGGGGGTCTCAAAATGAACTACCTAATTAATATTCATTAGGCAGGTCACATTATGAGACAACCTGTGATTGACTACAACACAGGTATGGTGGCCTGTAAGACATAGCAGACCACCATGTCAATTATTGAGTCTACATAAAGAATATACCGTTTTTTTAATGCAGCTCCCTTTTCCAGAAAGGAAACTAGACGAGGTTTAAAAAAAAAGTTTTCTTTTAAAAAGTTCCACTGGATTTCATCAGTGTTCCACTCCATTCTGTCAGTGGTCCAGTGGACGACAGCCTACTCACCCCGAAACGTTTTTCAACATTCTCAAAGCGGCGTTTTGTGAGTCAGTTACCACCCCAACTTGGCAGTTAGTAACTGATCAATGGTTTGCAAGGGGAGTTAAAGTGCTAAACCATTACTACATCATGGTGTGAATCGCAATTGGAAAGAGACTCCCAGAACACTTCCCTTCCAAATAGTGATTTGGAAACATTTCCAACTTGGAAACTTTTCTGACTCAGTTAATATGGTTAGCAAATACAAAAATGCCTTTTAATAGTTGCTAATCATCTGATTCAGCTAATTGGACGGTTTGCGCCCATTGAAAGGTTTTATAAATTTTGTCCCTAGTCTGTTTGTGTGAGAGCTCGACCTGATCTCTAGATGTGTCAATCTCACTGATAATGAATGAGATTTAAGGTATTTTCCCATGCTTGCAGTATTTCTTTTAGTTACAGTGCTTGTTTCATACCACGTGCCTATTTTCTAAACCTATTGTGCATTTTCTTAAATCTTGCTGTAAGTAGTTTTTTTAAGCTTTACAAATATATTTATTCAGCTTGAGATGACATACAGTAGAATAATACAAAGCAATCAAACAAGAAATACAGAGAAACAAAAACAAAAAAGAAAGGAAGAGGCATACAATGCATAAAAAATTACAGTCTGATTATTTATCAGCTATACATATTAGATGTGTGTTGCTTTTTTAAACAAGAAGACCGTCTACTAGTGAGCCACGCAGTATGTTGCTGGTTCGGAGAGATATGGTACAATTTTGTTTGGCTATTAACTTAATTTCTTTGTACTTTTCTTTTAAATAACAAGTTGACAACAAAGAAATCTTAAAGATCTACTGCCCGCGTGAACAGAGGCAGACTGGGAACCGCAACCGGCCCTGGGGGGCTGAGGGGGTGCGGCCGAGCTGTTTTCAAGGGCCGGTTTCGGCCTATTTTGTTACCTTAGGTCGAAATTGCTGGCACCCGGTAACAAAAACAGCCCCCAGGGGCCCAAAATCGGCCCCCACCCTGGTGGCTTACTGGGGAAATACCCGGTGCCCGCCACAGCCAGTCCGGCCCTGCGCGTGAATGAGGGAGAAATAAACAGAAAGATATTATCTGGTTATGCACAATAAACATACTGCACACCATTGAATTCAGACCAGCCAGATCCATTTAACAGCAGACTCGAACCCTTCTTGTTTAAGGTGTTCAGACAAGTGGTGCCTTACAAACCGTATTTTTCTTGATTTGTCTTGACAATATAATGGCATTGGTCTAAAACCTTTTCTGCACAGTATATGAATCATTTTAAGCCACATTCAGGAAGTTTCCCTCCAGTAATAGAGTTAAATGGCTGTGATTGTTCCATTATAAATGCACTGAATTATAAAGAGAAAGTAAACTAATTGCCTTGGTGGTATTTCCAAAAATAACTCTATTGCTCAGGCTGAGGCTATTCCAAAGAGTAGATCCTCCAAAAATAACAGCATTTCTTTCTTGCTTCAGTGACATGGAACTTCCTTAAAATAGCAGGATTAGTTACTTTCTGAAAGTGCTTCAAGAGCTCAGTAGGAATAAGGCTCCACCAGTGGATGTAACTCAGCGACAGGAGTGTATGGAGAGAAAAGCTGCCGGCATACTGCAACGGAGGGTGGGAATAGAAAAGCACAATAAACCTTTGTGAGGAGACCCCATTCCTAGCCAAAGTAAAGACTTTAGAGGAAGTGGCTTAAAAAAACATTAGTGGGAGTTATGGTAAGTCCTCGTTAGCACATTTCACATTTTTGATGAACTAAACTTACTGAGATTTATGTCAAAGTGATCTCATCATCAACACTTTCTCAAGTAAATCCAGACAGCATGATAGCTGCTCCTCCTTCTCTACAAAATATAACCTCACTTCCCAGAAATACATTTCAGAACCAATACACAACTCTAGCCTCTCCCACGTTGATGTTGACAACAACCTGCTAGGTGTCCTCTCTGATCCACACCCGACTCCTCAGTAGGATGTCCTGCCTGCTGACACATGCCTCATCAAAGGTCTTAAGAAGTATGACCATATCACTCCCACAGTGACATGGCTACACCTGCTTCTCCTTCTCCTTCTCCTTCTCCTTCTCCTACAAGCATGCTTCAGCTGCAAACAAAACATTGCTGCCACTAAGGCTAACTACAGCTGACTTCTGCCTAAAACCACCCTCAACAATAACAATGAAAGTTGGCCATGCGCCAATGATGCCAAGCACTATTCCAACCTCCTTCAATGTGCCCTGCTACACCTCAATCCATACAGCAATAAATCGACTTTAGCGGAAAAAATAAAAATTCAACAACTCAAAATTTACAACTCCACTATCCATACCGGAAAACCACACGTATGTATCAACATACAAACCAATGGCACTCCCGCAAACTATATGATGGAAATAATGCATAGGCTCACAAACCACTTGCCCATATGATGCTCACTGCAAAATATATGGCGTGCCAAATTAATCAGGGCGATGGTGTTGGCGAGTGAATAGCAAGTCTCAAGAAAAAGAGGTGGACAGTGTCTGAAATACAACTGATTTTGGTTTTAGCCTTTTAGTTGATCCCCTGAAGACAGTAATAGTGGCTCAAATGTTTTGAACCATAGTATTGCTGAATAAGCCCACCAGGCTTACAATAAACCCGGTAGGTCTATTCAGCAATACTATGGTTCAAGGAAGGTTTTACTGAAATGTATTACTTTTTAGTGTGAGAGAATTTTAGATATATTTAGTCATAGGATATTTGACACCCAGGGAGACAGGATCAAGAAGGTAAACTCAGCAATGATCCATATAAAAGAGGTTAACTCAACCTACCCATTGAAAAGGCCACATTCAGGTGAGTTCCACGATCAAATAATCTGAAGACAGAGAAAGTTGCAGTACGTACTGTCCAATCCTCCTTTAGCAACCGAATAAAGAGAAAAAAAAAATCAGCAATAAAAATGGAAAAAATAGGAAGGGTTGTGAGGCTGTGATTGGACACTCCCTTGGATACAAGATTGGAAGAGCTAAGTAGCATGACACATACAAATTCAATGGAAGAGATGCCAGAATGTTACTTGGCTTGGTGAAAAACATTGTGCGCCCTACTTACCACCCTCAAGTAAACACTGAAAGAAAAAGCTAATTCCTTTTAAACCTGTTTTTATTCAGATCGAAGAAAGGTGAACGCTAAATTAAGAGTAGCTGTACTAACAATGTGTGAGCCCAAGTGCCAGCAAAATTTGATAAAGGCAAATGAGTGTTCTGGCTCAGCTAGTAAACCCAAATTCAGCTTCTTGTACCTCCTAGGGCCACAGTTGATGGAAAATGTAGTGATATACCTCAAGATGGTGTCGAGCAGGACCCGTTTGTAGCCTACAATCATGTCAATTTTGAGGAACTGGTGTTAGGCATTGTTTTTGCTAGCAAAGTTGTCGATGGTCTATGTGAGGTGGCGTGCTTGGAAACTCGCATGACAATTCATAATCACACTTTCCCTGATTGCGAGTGACAACAGTGGGAGAGACTCCACAGACATCCAGCGCCTTGGAAGAGATGCTCAAATTTGCAAACTGGATCAGGTGAAGTCTTTTCAAGGTCTGAGTACTTAGGAGTATTCTCACTGCTCTTCAGTAATGTTGGCCAGGATTGAGGGCCCTTGTGGGTGAGTTCAGTTGTGAACACCCTAGCCCGTGACAACAGGTCCCGATGTCTGTAGTCATAGATTGGTATTCTTGTGGGCTTTAGCTGTGGTCTTGATGTGAAGGACTCAAATGTTATTCTGAACATTATGTTGATGGATGCTACTTAGAGCACTCACAATCTGAGTCTAGGGCCCTCATTATTAGAAAGTGAGAATTATTGGCTGCATTCCAGGCAGACAGTCACGATCTGCTGAAAAGTGCAATCTTTGTTTTCACAGGCATATTAAAAATAGATTTGGCAGAAGAAATGGAAGGTACAAAGTTGTGGAACAGGTTTTCTGAAAGCATTAGAAACTGTGAGATTGTTGGTAACTTTAGAAACAACTAGAAAACCTCCTGTTGAATTAATTCTTTGGGAGTTCAATCATTCAGTCGGTATTTGTAGAGTGTGGCTTATCAACCATGAGGGTATCCAGGCCCTATATTGCTGGGCTTAGTTGAAGAGCCAGGTATTGCGTCTCTTCCTGAAGTCCATCAGCTAAGGTGATGTTCAGAAGTGGAAGGGGAGGGCATTCCAAGGAGAGGGCATTTCAGGTCTTGGTGGCGAGGTGGGAGAAGATGTGTCCTCCGCTGTGGCTACTGGTGATGCGAGGTCTGTGCCAGGGTAGAGGGCAGCAAAGGTTTCCAGATGGGTGGTGGAGGTTCAGGCCGTTGTTCATGTATGCTAGTCCTTGGTCGTGGAGGACTTTGTAGGCGTGTGTCATCTGGAGCCATCTCATGAGTTCGGTGGTGGTTCCTGTGTACAGTGCGTTGTCGCATTCCAGACGGCTGGTGATTAGGGCTTGTGTGACTCCTTCTCTGGTGCTTGTGGGGAGCCATATGAAGATTCAGTGGAGCATGCTGAGGGTGTGGATGCAGGCCGCGAAGGCTATGTTGCTCTGCCATTTCATGGTGAGTTTGCTGTCCAGGATGATGCAGAGGTTGCGGACATAGTCTTTTGGTGCGGGGTGGGTCCGAGTTCAGCAGGCCACCAGGTTCTATTCCAGAGGGAGGTATGGTTGCCAAAGACCAGCACCTCGGTCTTGTCCGTGTTGAGCTTTAGACAGTTTTCCTTCATCCAGGCTGATGAAGGAAAGTTGTAGATGTTGGATTTCGTTGTGGTGCGGTCTGCTGAGAGAGAGGCACGATGCAGATGTTGAAGAGGGTGGGGTTAAGGGATGAACCTTGGAGGTCTCTGCAGATGGTGCTCTTGGGTTCTGGGTGAAGGGGAGACTGATTCTCTGTGTGCGTCCTGTGAAGAATGATGCAATCTCTCTGAGTGCTTCTCCTTTGATTCCATACTGGTGCAGTCTCTTGATGAGTGTGTAGTGGAAAGAGTGTCTAAGGCTGCAGAGAGGTAAAGAAGGATCAGGGCAGCAGACTCTCCTCTGTCGTGTAGAGTGCGGATGTCCTCCAAGGCGGCGATCAGAGTGGTCTTGGTGCTGTAGCTGGCTTGGAAACCTGATTGGGAGGATTGGAAGGGGTCTAGCAGGTTGTTTCTCTCCAGGTGTTTGGTGAGCTGACATTTGAGGGCCTTTTCCAGAACTTTGGTGGTAAATGAGAACAGCAAGATGGGGTGGTTGTTCTGGAGATCGCTAGGGTCTGCGGAGGGTTTCTTGAGAAGAGCTCTGACCTCTGTGTGTTTCCATACGTCGGGAAAGGTGGCTGTGGCGATGGATGTATTGAGGATGGCGGTGAGTTGGTGCTTGATCTCCTTGCTTCCTAGGTTGAAAAGGCGGTGGGGGCAGGGATCGGTGAGTGCTCCTGAGTGGATGGCATTCATTATGGCTGTGGTGTCCGGAGTGGTGAGCAGTTCCAATGCAGTGAGAAGTTGGTCAGGGCATGTTTCCATAGGAGTGGGGAGGCTGATGAGGTCGGCAGGTTGGAGTTCGAAGTTCCTGTAGATGGTATATTTTGTTGTGTAAGTTATTTGATAGGGCGTCGCAGAGTTCATGTGAGGGAGGGATCGTGTTTTCGGTGGCTATTGGGTGGGATAACTCTCTGATGATGGTGAAGACTTCATTGGTGGGGTTGGCGCTAGCTTCGAAGCTAGGGCATCCTTTTTCGTATTTTGAGTTGTTGGTGGTATTTGTTGAGGGCTGACTTGAAAGTGGCTGGTGAGCCATCTTCTCTCTAGTTGCTTGCAGCTGCATTTCATTGTGCTGAGTTCTGGAGTGGACCAGCTGACTTGTTTGGTAGATCTGCGAGTTTTGGCTGGTTTGATGGGGGTAACTCGGTCGGTGGCGTTGATGATCCAGGTGTTGAAGGTTTCGACTGCCTGTTTCAGGTTGGTTGCAGCATCGGGTTAGGTGATGTTGAGGGTGATAGTCCATTGGTTTTGTGTCACATTGCTCTAGGTGCTTAAGGAGGTGCTGGGAGGGTTGGGGATGGTGCGAGGTGGTACTGTGATGGTGAAGTAGACGATGGAGTGGTCAGTCCAGGTGAGTTCTTTGTATGGCTGTATTTGATTCTGTTGCTGGGCGTGAAGATGGAGTCCAGTGTGTGTCCTGCTCTGTGCGTGGGGTCTGTGAACTACTGGGTGAGGCTGATGTAGTCCATTCATTCCAAACGGTTGGTGAAGTTCGTGTCTGTGGGGTCATCCAGGTGGGAGTTGACGACTCGGAGGAGGATGTAGTCCTTGGATTCGATGGTGAGTGAGGCAATGAAGTCTGTGATAGTGTCCTAGAGGATAGTCCGTGGTCCTGGGGGTCTGTAGGAGAGGGTACCTTTGAAATTTAGTTTTGATAGGAAATAGTACATTAATCCGTAGATACCCTCGGGTTAATAACGCTATATAAGTACATGGACTATGGGCCACAGCAGGATGCCCAGTGAACCTCAACATCTGCTAGAGACTCCCATGCTGCTTGGAGACCAGTGCAGCATTGGCGTCATCAGGTGGTGCAGCCAAGAGAGAGTATGTATGATTCACGAAAAACACAAACTAGGCTGAGAAAAATTCTGGGCCTCATTTACAAATGACGCAGCATGGAGCAGCAAACCATTTCGCTGTGACTAGCTGCGTCTTTTTTAATGTACAGGGATGCGTTGTATTAGCAACAATACAACGTATTTTTGTGATTTCCCTTATGTTGGCGCTTAATTGTCTGCTATGCCCGCTCAGGCACCTTTGCCTCCTGTTGCAAGGGTGCCTGCATTGCGGGAATGATAGTTTTGTGCAGGAAGATTACCTTCCTGCACAAAAGTACGAATTGATGGCATTTTCCTTTTTCTATGCATGCTGTAGAATGCAGCACGCCTAGAAAGAGAGGAAAAAATTAGGAGAAATAAAAGTATTTCTCCTCGTTGTGCCACTCCTACACCTCCCCAGAAGAGGCGTAGGATTCTGACGCATCTCCAGCATTTCCATCTTTACAAGGCCGTCAAAAGTCAGCAGGGTGACTTTACGTAGCTTTGTAAATATGGGCTGACACACTGCACCGCGGGTGTGCCAAAAAAAGTGACGCACATGCGACGCAATGGCCTTGTAAATGAGGCCTGCAGTTTCCCAAATGCACTCGAAATCCCACTGTTCAGATCCACACTCAGACACTCAATTCATTAGGCCAAAGGAGCTTCTTGCTGTGATAGAAATAGTCTCAGACTATGAGTTTTCTCTGGATGTCAGAACTGAACAACAATGCCTTGTTCAAGTAGCCCTTTGAAACTGGAAAGGAAACTGAAAATGTATCACATGGTACATAACACCTCAGCAACTTCTTTCAAAAGTAAATATGAAAGAAAAACATATCCGAGGATGTCAGGCTCAGGAATATTAATCATCCACATGATGGCAAGCTTTCTTAACAGACACTTTCACCTGTATGTTGAGTCATAGCCACCTGGATCTTTGCATGGTCATGGGATTTAAATTCATGAGTAAACCTCCCTGAAAAGGAATGTGAGTAGCCCTTACTATAATGAGGATTTGCACTTGACCATGAAGGTTGTAAACATCCGGCTTCCAGGGTGGTGCAAACCTTCAGCAAAAACTACAAAAACACTGAAGGGATGATTTATGCAAATGTGACCATCTGCAACCCCTGTGGGATATGGTCCTTTGGTTACCCAAACCAGAGGGCTTTTACAAATGCAGTACCAAAAACCAAATCCTGAAAAAAGGGTACTATCAAGAAGATGCTGATGGAGGAGGAGCAAAATGCAGATCACACCTCCCATTTGTTTAAAACAAAAGCACAAATGTGTGGTCCACTGTATGCACTTGTGATCCTGGGAAAGGGATAATTATATTAGGGAGGAGAGGTGGAAAATGTTGGGCACCAAGCATGGCAGAAACATAGCACTAATATCCCATAGCCAGGCACACACACACTGAATTGCACTGAATAAACATATGCAAAGCAAAGGTCTACAAGGGCATGACAGAGACCACACCAGTTTTGTTTGGAGAAAGTTATTTTGCAGATGTATTTGGTAAGGTAATGGGTTATCCAACGTGTGATCCAACAGCATCTAATGGTGATATGACCTAAGCAGGCCTGCCTGATTAGCTAGTGGGGACCTGGAATACACACTATGAGGTGATGAACCTTTGGATGTTCACCCTACATCTGGACACTATAGTGCAGCAAAAGCACCCACAGCCAGAGGTGGAGCATTACCAGGTAAGGCCGCAGCCGCTGAGGCGTACAACTGCCCTTAGGGATAACAGGGTACTGTTGCTTCCATCCCAGAGCCCTGCGGCAAGGGTTACTGGGCTATTGGCATAAAAGTCTTATGGGCTCTGTCTTGTGGTTGCTTTTTGCAACAAAATACTTTGGATCGCCCTGTAACTCCACCAGCAATGCAGAGCAAGAAGAAATGCAACATCACATTACATCAGCAATCACAACAATCATGTCAATAATGGTAAATGTTGGGATGGGTTTTGCTGTACACGATCACCAAAAAGGACAACCGGTGGAGTTATGGTGTTTGTGAAGGAGGACCTCCTGCCCCGGAAGTGGCTTCGCTGATGGGGTTGGCCTTCCTTCCCAGATGCAAGCACTTCCCGTCAAGTCATGGCGATGCCAAGAGGAAGATAAAGCAGTTGGGAATGTATACGGCCTGGCACGGGAATACAGAATCAAGCTCTACCTGCCCAAATTGTCTCCCTGTATGCAGCACGGGCAGCCACAATTCCCTCACTGGTAAAAACTGAAGAAAGATACTGGGGCTGGTTTACAGGCCACAACTGGCACAGATTGAGGAGCTATAGGGCCTTTGTGCCCTGCAAGCACTCCAAAGGAAAGTAAGGCAACATCACATCCCAAACAAAAACACCAAGTAAACAAAGCTGAAGAAAAAACAGGAACTCAGAAAACAGCAGGATCCAGCACTGTGCACGGGGTATGCTCTAAGGAAAAGCAGATGTATCCTCAGTATCCGTAATCTTGGGCATATTAGTTCCAATTTGAGATGAACTTCCTACACTGCACGAATCAACTCAGGCCTGGCGTTAGCGCTGGTGGTGCCTGGTGTGACAATTCTTTTGAGGCCCGTTCCCATGACCTCCATCTCCATGGATTCCCACACTACCACTCTGCACCAGTGCCCCTCATCTCTCACATGCATTTCATGTGTTTACAAATACTGGTTGGGTTTGGCTTTACTAGTAAGAATGTATTTTTACCCAAAAGCAGTAACCCACTGAGCTATCCTCATAAAATACCGTTCTGTGATCTGCATTACTCTGCCTCTTTATGATGAGTCAAACTGCCACCAGACAAAACTTCGATCTCTTTCCAGCAGGAAGATTAATCACCAAAGTTATTGCGACTTTTTTTTTATTGCAGCCGTAAATCTACTGGACGCACAGGAAAAACTGCAGCAGGTGCATAGTTATTTCTAAACTCAGGGGCAGATTTACAATAACTGGCGCATCCCTGCATATCAGCAGGGATGCGCCAGTTATTGTGCGTCACGCCTCCGCCACCATGGATGCGGCGCATTTGCAATGCGGCGCACCATGGAGCAAAAATGGACAGATGCGTGACGCATCTGCTGCCGTAAAGGCAGCGCATTGCTGGAGTTGCGTTGCAAGCATGACACAGCTCCAGCAAGGCTCAGGGGTGCCCTATCTTTAAAATGCTGCGTCAATCCTTACGCCTGCTTCAAGCAGGCGCAGGGTTTTGACGCAGCATGGGCCTAAAAGTGACAGAGTGAAATCTTGTAGATTTCACTCAGACACTTTTAGGAGGCGTTCCTGCGCCGTAACGCCCCCCCTGCGTCGGAGCGCCTACATGTGACACAGGGCTTTACAACGTGACACATCTCCCAGGTGCGTCACATTGTAAGTACCCCGCACCATGGCGCTGGCTTTGCGCCGCCGGCTCTGCGTCACAAAAGAGACGCAACGGCGGCGTAAAAGAGGCTCAAGCGGCTTGTAAATCTGCCCCTCAGTACCATGTGCAGTTGCACCAGTCGCACTGCTCTAAAGCTGGCCCTGTATAAACGTAAATCTGAATAAGGTAGGTGTATGATGTAGTACTCATAGGAGAAATACCTAGCACCCTTGTTCTTTGGGGGAATGTAAAGGAAGGGCTACGTCATGTTCGCGCAAAAACAGAAAACAAAAGAAACTTGTGCAAAAGCACAGTTCTCCTAATTCTACTTCTGTCAACACTCAGTCAATAAGAGTAGAGCTAGGGAAAGCTCGTGTATTCAAGGACACCTGGGATTTGTATGACTCACACAAATCCATAAATGTCTACAGCGTGTCCCTTTAAATCTGTGCATCAGACATTAATGACTTTTCAATGAAGTGGGGCATCTAAATGAACATAGTAAAAAAGCAGAAAATAGCTCTTATGCGTGTTTCAATCACCATATCTTGTTTTTCTCTTTTTGGAAATCTAACTTTATAAGGTTTTTGTGACTCGAGCACCATTAATGCGTTGCCCAGATCTGGAGATTTTCAATAAAAAAACATTGATGAACACAGTCAATTGGATTACATATGCTGCATGCATACTCAGTCCCATACTATTGATGTACATAATCAGTTATATGACAGATACGTTCATATATGCATAGAGACTAATTCACCAACAGACGCCGCTGCTCACAAAATGCACCATATCAGCATCTACCCTGTGACACCAGGACCAGATCTACATGCGCCCATGTACACAGACCAACATACACACACCACAGCACACACGTCAGTAAATAAAGAGAATCCTGTGAACACAGACCAACACAGAGGCTGACATACACACAACAGATATACAGAAAGGGGGCAAATAGAGGGATGAACCGACGGATGTACGCTTAATTAGTACTCAAAGATTTGGGCACCATGTCCCAGGGAAGTTATATTTGAAGTGGAGAAAGTAGTGTGATGCAATCTCAAGATCCTCCTTGTAAAACTCACACCTACTGGGTAATGGCAGACTTTCATTTCTATAGCCTGTCCACTTCCTGCCTTGTTTGCAATGAACACCTGCATGTAACAGTACAGTGTACTCCAGATGCCCATGACATCCCTGGCTTCTTTGGTATAATCATCCATATGCACCATTCAATGATTATCACTCCTTAGGATTAACATCTGCAACATTTAGTCAAGTGCTAAGTGCCAGATCAAGTTCCTCACGCACGCCTACAAAGCCCTCCATGACCTAGGACCTGCCTACCTTAAGCATCGACTGAACTTCCACAAGCCTGCTAGACACCTGCGCTCCTCTTCACTCGTCCTCGCACACACCCCCCGCATCTGTCGCAGCAGTGGCTGCTCCTTCTCCTACATCATTGCCATGACCTCGAACGACGTCACCCTCCAGCTCTGTACAGCCCCCTTGCAGGCAGACGTCAGAAAGAGACTCAAGAGCTGGCTCTTCTGAAGGGGAGTGTGGCAAGCAGGCCAAGATGGCGGTCACATAGGCGAATCTCACCCAGACCCGGGACAGTAATCCTGCACTAGCCCCTTATAATTCAGGGTGTATGTGCTGTGGAACCGTGCTGGGACACCATCTAACACTAACACACTCTCCAATGGCAAGTCTAGACCGCGGCCGAGCGGCGGAGGGGGAGTTGTGTGGCAGCATTGGTGAGCCGCTTGGAAGACTGAGACCTGTGCCCCGACTGCTGCACGTTGCAGCACCCGACTGCGGCACGCCTTGGTGGGCGGTGCTCGACGGCTCGGAGTCAAAACCTGACCGGGCGGCCCTGCCGGTTCTGATCACAAGGCCGAAGGTGCCCCTTGAGCCGTGATGGCCCTGCTGAGGCTTGCTGGACCGAAGAGAGACTGAGATGCCCGGATCTTTGGAGGAGGCATCTATCCGAGAAGTTGGGTGGGTCAACCAAGGCCTGGCGAGGAACGATAGTGCATCAGAGAGCAGAGCCGTCTCCTACTTGCCTCTTGCACGAGGTGCAGTGACAGGGGCTCCTCCTTCCCCCCCCCCCACTGGCCCTGGGATCTTTTCTGCTGATCTGGCCTAGGTCCTGGTAGTCTGCTGGTGAGCGGCGGCATGGGAAGCTGTGTGTCTCCTCCCATCGGCATAGCGGTGAGTGTGGCAGAAATTGGGAACATGGGACACCCAGAGAATACTCTGAAGCTCTCACAAGCATGATCAGGCTCCCTCACAGCTACTCATATGGCACTACTGTACCAGCTTGGGGTGCCTTTGGGAGTCCCCGCCTCAAGTTTGGGGGAGTGCACTCTACACTTTCGGGGTGGGCCCCCACCCAACCCAACCTCCCAAGAACTGGAACCCTCAACCCTTTGAGGGACCGAAGCATATGCAATCGCTGCTGCCGGTGGTGGATAGTAATAGTCTGCCGGATTTGTAAGCCAACGAGTACTGCATGCCAGCAGCCTGCGCTTGACTAAGCTGCTCGTCACCAGTAATCCCCTATTGCAGCATTAATTCAACAGGAAAGGCCTGTTGTCTCTTGGTCCCGGCGCGGTGCGGCTTGTGGTACAACACCACACCATAGGGTCATCATTAGGAATTTGGCCCTTGGGTAACTATTCTGGCTAAAAGGGCGGACTTCCTCTCCTGCCAGAACCCCACCATGAGGTACAGTCCACTGGTGGCTCTCGGTGGTTAATACCGCCCTTTCTCAGCATGCTCGGCTGCCAGAGTCACAGAACTCCTGTCTAAGGTGGCTCTGCACCGGTGTGTGACTACAGCCCATGACCATCTGCCTAGTGCAGCCTTACTTGTGGCTCCTCAACGGCGCTCCTTCAATAGGGGCACTTTTCTCATCGCTTTACCAAAAGACATCTTTCACTGGGCCCACAGGGGGAACTCAGCCTACCCATGACCATGGGGTGCACAAAGCCCAGGACAGGAATGCCCAAGGCAAGAATCCGGCTACCAGAGTCACTGAACTTCTGTCTAAGGTGGCTCTGCACCGGTGTGTGACTACAGCCCATGACCATCTGCCTAGTGCAGCCTTACTTGTGGCTCCTCAACGGCGCTCCTTCAATAGGGGCGCTTTTCTCATCGCTTTACCTACAGACATTTTTCACTGGGCCCACAGGGGGAACTCAGCCTACCCATGACCATGGGACGCACAAAGACCAGGACAGGCATGCCCAAGGCAAGAATCCGCTTTCACTCCTCGCCTTCAGAGGCCTCTTCTGCCCACTCCTTGCCTGAGGATGCTGCTTCTCCAACCCCCTCCATGGACAAATTGGACACAATCCTCCAAGAGATCCGTGAGTCCAGAACGTCTATAGCAAAACAGCTGGGGGTGATCACCACTAAGCTCAGCCTATTAAAGGACGATCATCGAAAGTTGTCAGATCAAGTCAAGGCACTACATGCGGTGACTCCAAGCATCAAAGATCATACTGTCCAACTTTTACAATTCCGCCACCAGGTAGAGATTCTCCAAGCACATGTGGATGATGCGGAAGGGAGGTCCTGATGGAATAACCTGCCATAGTGGGCCTTCCCGAGGGGTCGGAGTGCCCTCGCCCAATGCTTTTCATTGAAGAATGGCTTAAAACAAAAGTGGCCGGCACTGGACTATCAGAACTCATCACAGTGGAACGGGCGCATGGTGTACCTTCTAGGAAGCTAGTCCCTGGCACAAATCCATGACCAATAATAGCACAAATTCTGAACTTCAGAGACCGTGACCTACTTTTCCAGGCCGCCTGTGACAGCGGCCCCATAATGATCAATAACACTAAAGTTTCTATATTTCCTGACTATACTCTGGCAGGGCAGTGCAAACGCTCTACATTCCAAAACATTAAAACTCACCTCCAGGCAGCAGGTCTCACCTTTGCGCTTCTCTTTCCAGCTAAATTGAAAGTTCTCCATAATCAGCGCTCCCTCTTCTTCGATACACCTGAAAGTGCATGGGACTGGATGGAACAAAAATTTCCCAACTCTGCAGGAAGAGGACACCGCATGCAGATGTACCGATATCACAGCTACCTCCACCCAGGCATAGAAGAGGGCTTATTACATAGGACAGTGTCAGCGGGATGCCGTCCCCGTGGCTGGCCCTAGAGGGTCAACAAGAAGCACTACGCTCAGCATCGACGTTAAATCAATCAATCAATCAATCATAGCATTTGTAAAGCGCACTACTTACCCGTGAGGGTCTCAAGGCGCTGGGGCGTGGGGAATGCTTCTACTGCTCAAAGAGCCAGGTCTTGAGGAGTCCTCTGAAGGTCAGCAGGTCTTGGGCCTGCGGTAGGTGGATGGGGAGGGTGTTCCAGGTCTTGGCGGCGAGGTGGGAGAACAATCTGCCGCCAGCGGTTGCTCTTTGGATGCGGGGAACTGTGGCGAGGGCGAGGTCGGCGGAGCAGAGCTGGCGGGTGGGGGTGTAGAGGCTGAGTCATCTGTTGAGGTATGCTGGTCCGGTGTTGTGGAGTGTCTTGTGTGCGTGGGTGAGGAGCTTGAAGGTAATCCTCTTATTGATGGGGAGCCAGTGCAGGTCTTTCAGGTGGGGTGTGATGTGGCTGAGGCAAGGGATGTCGAGGTTCAGGCGTGCAGAGGCATTCTGGATGTGTTGAAGCCGTTTCAGGAGTTTGGCCGAGGCTCCTGCGTAGAGGGCGTTTCCGTAGTCCAACCTGCTGCTGACGAGGGACTGGGTGACCATTCTTCTTGTTTCGGCGGGGATCTTGCGGAGCATGCAGAGGGTGTTGAAGCAGGAGGAAGAGACGGCGTTGACCTGCTTAGTCATGGAGAGGGTGGAGTCGAGGATGACTCCTAGGTTGCGTGCGTGGTCGGTCAGTGTTGGAGCTGTTCCCAGTGCGGTTGGCCACCAGAAGTCCTCCCAGGCTGAAGGGGTGGACCCGAGGATGAGGACCTCCGTCTTGTCCGAGTTCAGCTTCAGTCGGCTGTTCCTCATCCATTCAGCGAAGGCCTTCATTCCTTCGTGGAGTTTGGTTTTGGCGGTGTGGGAGTCCTTGGTGAGGGAGAGGATCAGCTGGGTGTCATCGGCGTAGGAGATGATGTTGAGGTCGTGCAATTGGGCGACATGGGTGAGCGGTGCCATGTAGATGTTAAACAGCTGAGGGATGAACCCTGGGGTACGCTGCAGATGATCTAGGTGGCTTCGGAATGGAAGGGGGGGAGGTGGACGCTCTGAGTTCTGCCGGAGAGGAAGGAGGTGGTCCAGTCCAGGGCCTTCTCTTGGATCCCAGGGTCGTGGAGGCGTGGGCGTAGTGTGCGGTGGCAGACCGTGTCGAAGGCGGCTGACAGGTCCAGGAGGATGAGGGCCGCGGTTTCTCCATTGTCTAGCAGGGTCCTGATGTCCTCGGTGGCGGCGATGAGGGCAGTTTCGGTGCTGTGGTTGCTGCGGAACCCGGACTGGGATGGGTCCAGGATGCTGTTCTCCTCGAGGTAGCGGGTCAGTTGTTTATTGACGGTCTTCTCGATGACCTTCGCCGGGAATGGGAGCAGGGAGACGGGCCGGAAGTTCTTGAGGTCCTTGGGGTCTGCGATCCACTTGCCCGCCCATCAGTTCCAGTTTATCGCAGATCGCGGCATCGGACTCGGACACTGGGGGAGGCATGGCCCTGTTCCCCTCGGTGTCCTATCACCAAGTAATGATCCCCTGAACTGAGAACTCCGGAAATATCCTCCTTGCTGCCATCCTAGCCAGTGGTTTGTGTCAAGTGGGTTATGTAGTAAGTGCAATATAAAGCTGTATGGCACCGTCAACTGGAGGAAATTCATACTCTTATACACAAAAGGCGCTCTTTGCCAGCCCCTAAAGCAAAGGCACCTCTTATCTCACAGTTCAAAATGTTCCTGGTTATTGTAAATTTTGGTCGAACGGCGTTGACTCGCTTGACCGAGTATTGCTTACCTGTTCGATTGTTAAGCTTAGTAGTGGTCATGGTCCTTGATAACACTGGGGATAACCCCTTTGCCTGGTGGCGGGATTCCTCTGTACTAACGTAATCTCCTAATGTCGACAGTTACTAAATCTTATACCTTTCTCACCTGGAATGTCCGAGGTATGGGTTCAATCCATAAAAGACATAGAATACTGGCACAGTTAAATAGACTCCTCCCACACACAGTGTACCTCCAAATAATCCTCCTGGTACCTACGGAGGAACTCAAACTGAATAAAAGGTGAAGAGGACAACTGCATTGTACTTCTTGCTCAGCATTCTCAAGGGATACGGCTGTATGGAACCGTGCTGGGGTCCCGTTTTCCATAGTAGAATCAAAGATCGATGACCAAGGCAGATACTGCTTAAGGGCACTTTGGATGGAAAACAGATTGTATTGGGATCTATATATGCACCTAACTCTGATCACGAGGCTTTCTCAGTCCTCTTGTCCATTCAATTGGTGGAATAGACACAATACCCCTGGCTACTGGGAACGGACTTCAATGCAGTCCTCGATATTGACCTGGATCGCTCACAACCCCCTGAAACCTGGAGGAGGCATGGCGAGTTAATAACAATGGCTTACAAGAATACTCCTTTTATTCACATCCCCATGCCCTACATTCCCGCCTGGACAGATTTCTATGCACGCATGCTTTGCTCTCCTCTGTGACTCACACCACATATCTAGGCAAAACAATTTCAGACAACGATCCGCTTGAACTTACGCTACATTGGGTTTGTGTCCCTTTCCCATCCCGACATGGCGTTTGCAGTTCCAGCTGCTAGAAGATTCACACATTAGCCACCATTATCACCTCTTACTTCTCTGAGAATGAGGACACAGCCACCAGCCGTTTGATTGAATGGGAGGCCTTCAAGGTAGTGATCTGTGGGGTCTCAATTATAGCTGTAGTTGGGGCCAGGTGTGAGGTCATTGGGGATAAAACAGAGCTAGAGACTGAGTTGCAATCTCTAGAGGTATCAGCCCAGAATTATGTATCAAAGGAGGTAGAGCTGAGTGAGGCTAGAGTGAGGCTAGAGTGAGATATGCAGAACTCTTGGAGCGCTTGCGGCTGATCGACCTAAGCTCCTATACCCAACGGGCACACTCAGAAGTGGACAGGTCAGGTACATTACTAGCACATTTTATATATCCCCAACCTTCTCCCACACCTATACTATCAGTTACCACCCCTGCACACGGGTTGGTGAATATGCAACTCAAAATAAACATGGTCTTTCATGATTATTATACAGAACTTTACATCGCTTCACTCCTATCTTCCCCAGAGGCGATAATTACCTTCCTTGCGGCGGTACCCCACCCCGTAATATCTGCAGCAGATGCTAAAGACATGGCGGCCACTATCACAAAGACGGAGATTCATGGAGCCACTAAAGAGCTGGCTCACAACAAGGTGCCGGGTTCAGATGGGCTTTCCATAGAATTTTACTCTACCGTTGCACCACAACTGATACCGAAACTGCAACAGTTATATGCATCGTCCCTGGAGAAGAGAGCCGTGCCACCCACGATCAGGGAAGCATTGGTAACTTCTTTCCTGAAACCAGATAAATCACCCACAGAGTGATCCTCTTACATGCCTTTATCGATTCTTAGCAAGGACTATGTTACTGAGTAAAATTCTGGCCTGCCGCCGCCGTCGAGCTGATTCATACGGACCTTGTTGCAATACTTCTTTAAATATACGCTGCCTGTTTAGCTTGATTGACTCAACCCACAACCTTTTCCCATATGCCGGCTGTTAATCACTGGACATCCGGCAAGCATTCAACACCTTAGGGTGGGGACTACATACATGCAATGCTAAGATGATATGGAATCCCTCCTGAATATTGCCAATGTATAGCGATGCTCTATACTCTGCCCACCGCTAGAGCCAAAACTGGTCAGTATATTTCCCCTTCATATCAAATGTTCAACTGGACCGGTCAAGGCTGTCCCCACTTTTGTTTGTATTAGCTGTAGAGCCACTAGCTCACCATCTCTGTCAGGTGATGCCAACAATCAGGATACCGAAAGGCCGGGTGATGCACTCAGTGTCATTGTACGCCGATGACATGCTGTTGTACCTCAGAGATCTTCGCCTGGACATGCACACTCCAGCTCTCTGCTTACACGACTTGGCACTCTGTCAGGACTTCTGATAAATGCTGTCAAATCATGCGCGTACTCCTTCTATGGCACTTACACACTGCCCACCTTGCAGTTTGGTAATTCACAACTGAAAGTGGAGCCGGTCACCTTCCGATAGTTAGGCATCCAGATCTACAAAGATAAGAAGGCAGTTTGGTTTGCACTATTAATTCCTTGAAGACACAAGTGGCCTTCTGGGTTAAATTATCATTATCCACGGTGGGTAAGCTAGCAGTGGCCAAGATGGTATTGTTGCCAAGATTGTTATACCATTTTGTAAATTTGCCAATAGTGGTCCCTGCTTGGGTGTTTAGGCTCTCTGACTCTTTATTGATAGGCCTGATCTGGGGGGGCGGGGTCGTCGTAGGATTAGCTTGTCTAAAGTCCAGTTACCAATGATTCAAGGGGGCATGGGGTCCCAGACTTTAAAGCATATTGTATAGCTGCACAACTTCAATGGGTAGCATATTGGTTGGCTGGCCACAACCTGTTTGAGATCGGCTGCACTCCCACACAACTACAGCAAGGGACACTTCAAGCCCTACTTTGCCCGGACTCCACGACACTACAGGCAGGCCCATTGTTGCTTAGGAATGCTAGGCACTACTGGGAAATGGCCCTAAAATATTCTTATACGCCCACCCTTTATGCACCGAATATCACACTCTGTGGTCTACCAACACCTATGGGGACGCTAACGACCCGCAGACTAACCCCGTGGAAGAGGGCGGGGTTGGTGACAACAGGATCCCTGATTGCAGACGGAACTCTTATGCCACATGCGGAATTTGTGCACACCCACGGGGTACCCGATACATTATTCCTATTTCATGCTAGTATTCTCCATTATGTCTGTCAACACTGGGTAGTAGAGAACAACGAATCCCCTAGATATGAACTACTCCGCGCACTTCACACAATGGGTCACGAGAGCCAAATAGTACGCTGGCTGTATCGGGGCCTAAGGGAACATCTTATTATCTCGCTGCTCCCCTTAAACCAGAAATGGGAAACAGACTTAGCGATAGACCGGTCTGATAGGGAATGGGCCACTATTCTTAGATACCTGTAAAGGATTTCCCGTAATTCCCGGTTTAAGTTTATACAGCTCTCAATATTACATAGAGAATATTTAACGCCACTCAAGGTGCATATGATGTACCCAGCGGCCTCTTTGGGGTGCCCACATTGTCATACACCTAATGCAGACTTAATCCATATGATTTGGTCATGCCCATCTCGGTCCGGTTTTTGGGGTGAAGTTTCAGAAGGCCTGTCTCATCTGTCTGGAATTACCCCTTGGTTGTCTATAGACCCCTGTATCTTAGGTCTGACCCCACTCCCAAAGACAGCTAAAGTGCTCCGACGCTTCTCTGACCTTTTCTTACTACTGGCAAAAAGAATGCTGACACACCGGTGGAAGTCACAGAAGGCGCCTAGTGAGGGTGCTTAGGGGGAGGAGGTTCAGTGCTGGACCACTGCAGAAGGCGTAGCTCTGAGGCGGAAGGAATACAGAGGGCTTTGTAAGAACCCAATCTCGCTAGATTGGGTTCACCTGTTCGAGCAATTCCTGGCACACATATCCGATGCCTGACAGGCATAGAGGAATGATTACTCTCCCCACCTAACTATCATGCACATTAAGCGCAAACCCACGCACTACCATAACGAAAATGGACCACTCAAGCTAGGTTCAGGATGGGGTGTTATTTAATCTTCTTGTCTGAGATTGTTTCCCGCTTTGTAAAACCGCGTACCAGAGTATTATGATTGCCCACTGTCGTAACCCTTCCAACTGTTTTGTGTTATCACGATGTATACTTTACGAACATGTCTGAAACGAGATAGAAATAAGGCTAGAATAAATGCATGGAATACCTGTAAATTTAAAATCAATAAAATACTTAAAAAAATAAAATAAAAGACCTGGCTCTTCAACGGAGACACAGCGCCCTGATACCCCTGGGGTTGACAGTGCTGCGCTCCACAAATGCGGTTTGATTGATTGATTTAACATTTAGCTGTACCAGGTGTACTGCATACCATGCATCCTGGCCTGCAGTTTCCCTCTGTTAATCCAAGGAGGTCAAGTGACCCCAATAGAGACTATAACTCTGGGAAAACACTGTTTTGAGAAATGAAAATCCATGACCAGAAATAGTAGCGCATATGTAGAGATCTAGGAACTATAGTTAACACACTGCGGTTTTTTTAGGTCTCGCCTAGCGTTGCATCACATGCGTTGCTCGCTGGCGAGAGATATTGTGGATAAGGGGTTTTCAGAAGGGGACTCTAAGCCCCGCCCCTCATTTTCATTGGCTTGCGTCACCGTTTATGGTAAACGGTGGCCTGCCATTGGAAATGGGGTATTTTTGTTGCTGCCCTTTTGCCTTTTCGTCCGGCCCATCCGGACTGGCTCGTCTGCTTTACGGCTGTCGCTTCGCTATTTCTTATCTTTATTAGGCGGCCATCTGTTTTCACTCAGCCGCGTGTTTATTTTTGCATCGCACTTTCACTCAAAATTAAAGTGAAAGTGCGAGTCAAATATAAAGAAGCGGCTAAGTGAAAACAGATGGCCAGCGCTTGTTATTTGTTTGTGCACGTGCAATGGGTGAAGTTTCAAAGCATATAATGTGTGACTTTTCAGTTTTTTGCTCTCCCCACCTCGCTGTTTTGGTCGCTTCTCTAACGTATTGAGGGGGCTCCGCCCATCCGAACTCAAGCCATACTCGGCTGTCCAGCCTTCTACTGATCCACCACGGATAGGTCAGCCCCTACAGGTATTGGTACATGCACAATTTTAACTTTCCCATGCTCAAGAACTAGCCATGTGCAGACACGAAAACACTGAAACACATTCAGGGCACCAAGCGTGTGCAGCACAGTGCGCTCTGTGCTGAAAGTTTTAATTAACGTTAAGGCTCAGCTGAGGTACGCTGCGGGGGGGACCTGGGTTGAATAATGCCGCAATGACCTTCAGCGCTTTACGTGAGCACCAGTTACTTATGCCACAGGATGGTGGACCCTACTCCACGCCTGCTTCTTCGAGCTCCAAAGGCAGCAGCTCTAGGCGCTACGTTACATCCTCTCCCACGTTAACTGGCTGGGAATATTGTATTGGGCACACTCTCTTCTCGAATTTTAACATGCCCAATTAAACACGTTCAGTGTGGACCAGTAATACCCTCTAGTTACCATGTGAAGGACTGGGTTTTTCTAAGACCCAGCGGTGCCAGGGAACAACACCTGAAACCTTCGTGGGTTACCTGTTCTGGCGTACCAAACACAGAGACACGGGACACTTTCAGCGGCGTCAGAGATCAGCGTTTATTTTACTGCAGGGATACAGAGGTCACAAGAAGTACACAGCGTGTAGGTTCTCGGAGACTGCTTCAATTTGCAAAAGTGGATCGCTCCTTTTATACACATTTTTCCCATAGCCCAATATAGTGAACAAAGATTACAACTCAGTTCCCACAATAAACTTCAAAAGGGTCGCGTTCATGTTTCAGGAGGCCGGAACATGATTACCACAGTATTGCCAGTTCCCAACTGTAAAAGCATATAAAACACATTCCATCCTGATCGTAAACCCATTAGGAGAAGGGACAAAAACAGATGCAAAGGAAGAACAAGGATGCACAACAGGTTAAAGAAGAGTGTTAGGGGTAATAAAGGAAACTTGATAACGGGATCAGAGATACCGTGTCTAATGTATGCATGGCTGAAACAATAGACCGGCACGGCAAGATGAACCTCGAGCGGGGCCATCTGCCTTCGCCGTGTCGTTTCCCTCATCATAAAAGTCATACTCAAGGGAACACGTGTCTCTCGCGTAAGCTTGAGAGTCCCAGGGTCACGAAGCGGACAAAAGTCCGTTCGCTGGCTACTTGAGGGCAAGAAACAAAATGGATGCCGTATCTAAAATGGAACCCGAGGGTTCAGATGAATAAACCCAAAAATAAGACGAACCATACGTGGTTGCGTAGCGAAACTGCGTACACCCACTATACTCGTCATTTGCGGTTCGTAGATACCCAACTCATCCATATTCGTCACCACTCAAAAGTGTCGTTCCGTCCCACACGGAACCTCAGACGCTCCTTTTGCCCTCATGTAGGCAAGCACTAGTCAAGATCAGAATCTACTTCAATATTCATCAGGTCGTTCAGTTGCTGCTGGAACATCATTCTATTCATCAACGTCTCCTTGGTAACAGATGGTCGTCTTATACACGTTGTAGCACATAGGCCACATAAGGCAGGACCACACTGTACACAAAGACAACACGTGAACAGAAACGTTACAACAACCCCTACGATCATCAGAATCTTCCAACCCCAAGTTGACATCAGGTCCCAGAACCATCCTAGGAGCGTCCAATTACCTTCGTCCACGTGTATGGACTAGGAGATCTTGTGCAACTTCGAGATGGCTTGGTAAACAGTTGGAGCATTGTCAGGAATATAAATGCAACAACTCGAATGGATAACTTTACACACACCACCTCTATCTGCGAGAACAACATCTAGAACCATACGGTTCTGTAACGTCATGAGTCTATCCGCCTGAAGTTCAGCTGTGAGATTACCAAGGGCACTTGCAGTAATATTAGCAGTCGACTCTACTACACGTGTCAGTTGTCTTAAGTTCCTACTATTAACCATAGGTCCCCAAAACGGCAGGAAACCCTTAAAGAAGTCTCCTGCTTCTTGACCGGCAGTATCCTCTTTGCTAATAACACCTCTCACAACTCTAGTTTTGTGATAATCTGAGGCGACAGTGAAAGTCGGTGGTAGAAGATTCGCAATATAACAGGTACCCGAAAAATCACGGGGTAACCATGTATATGCGCGTTCGTAACATACAAAATAAGTGCCCTTGGCGGTCAGAAAAACAGGGGAAGAGAGCATCGGCAGAACATATGTGTCGGTGCAAGCACTGTTCCCAAGTTGTGCTCTCGGATTTCGACCCAAACCTTTCAAGCAGAAATTACTGAGGTGTGGTACAATCCATATTGGGGACGAGCTCTTAAGCTGTCTATCACCCACTGACGTACTATACTCAGCCTCGCTCAGATCCTTGTAAGCCTGTACCTCCTCACTTGGGATAAGCGATGCATCAAAAACATCTCTATCTAAATCCGCTATCGCTATCGCCAAAGGTTTGTGATACGGCCCAGGATCAAAATTGGCAGAACGTGGCTCTCGACTGGGGTAGGAATCTAGTGTACTACGGAACATAGTTTGGAATGCTCGAGCCGAACCCTGGGAGCTGTAGGGAAGAACCAAATACGGAATACCCCTATCCATGGTATGTGGCATTAACCCACACACCCAACAATTGGTAGTGTTCATCACCAACTGATGCTGATGTAGAAGTTGAACAAAGGAGTTGTTCATGAACTCCGCACGTCTAACCTGTTCATGTTGAGGCAGAGGATGAAAAGAATGTGGGGAAACAGTGGTGAGGGAGCTTAGTTTAGGAGAAAGGGTAGGTGAAACAGAGGGTAATAACAACTGTACTCCAAAATATACTCCACCCACCAATAACATAGATACGGTCAGGAACAGTAGGAACACCTGAAACAAAAAACATTTTGTACATACAATTTTTCTTAATTCTGATCTCTGCGCCGACATCCTTTCTGCTTCCAATAGCTTAGAGAATGCCATCCTCTACAAACCGTCCGTGACGTACTTGACGCACTTCGTTCTGAGAAGCGATTATCAATCCCCAGGAGTTCCCAGGAATCGACAAAAGTAACCGACCTAGCGTCAGAAACCTGCTAAACAGAAAGGAGTACCCACACGGCCCTACGGTGACCCGGATGGAGAGGTTTCCTCGCAAAAAACTCAAATCACAAATCTCTTAGCCGCAGGACAGCACAAAAAAACTCAAAAAGAAAGGATATAATTGTCCATAATGTTCATAACATCAAAAAAAACAAATATATATAACTAATTTTTATTAGTCCTTGAACGAAGAAAATATCGGCTTCTTCCAGGTTGAGTTTGCTCTACAAACAATTGTTCAGCTGGCGCAACAGTGTTCGATGAAATGGACAACGAGTCAGACCTTTGGTTCTCTGCTACCGATGACTCTTCATGTGGGTTTGGCAGTGACAAATCACTCCCCACCGGTTGAGCGTCACTAAACGGCACAAAGTGCAAAGGAGTCTCAGTTTCTGTTGCCGAAATCCCAGTCCTCACCCAACCATCCGTTGGTAAGGGGATCGGCACCTTCTTCGTGTGACTGGCGTGTACCCAATTCTTCCTGCCCTCCAGTCGAACCGCAGTCCTCGTCGTCAATAAGACTTGGAAGGGTCCTACAAATCTTGGCTCCAAGTTACGCTTTCGACCAAAATTTCGGGTAACGACCCAGTCCCCTGGCCGGAGCTGGTGTCCAGGACCCTCTGTCTGCGCCGGTAGAGCTTCAAAGACCTGTTGATGGATTAACCGTAGTTTAGTGGTCAAATCATGCAAGTAATCAATTAACATTGGATACTCAAGACTATGAAAGGCCCTTGGTCTCGGAACCCCCCAAATATTCGCAGGGCGGCCGAACACAATCTCATATGGGCTAAGCCCTACTCGAGAGTGTACGGTCGCTCTGGTCGATAGGAGGGCCAGAGGCAAGGCATCAGGCCACGATAAACCAGTCGTAGCTTGAATCTTGGCGAGTTTCAGTTTCAGAGTACCATTGTACCCTTCAACCAAACCCGCTGCCTGAGGATGATTAGCACTATGGAATTTCTGACAAATTCCAAGGCCCTTACACACGCTCTGCATTACACTTCCCACAAACTCACTCCCATTATCCGACCATACAATCCGTGGCATTCCGTACCGAGGAAAGTATTCCTTCAGCAGGATTTTTGCTGTGGACAGGGCAGTGTTATCCTTAAGAGGATAGGCCTCAATCCATCTGGAGAACGCACAAACCACAACCAAAACATACTTTAAGTTATTGCATCTCTCCATATGGATAAAGTCCAGCTGGATAACCTCAAAGGGACAAACAGGAGGAGCAAAATGACCAGGTGGAGTGGGGGTACCCTTGCCAGGATTGTGCATCAAACACACCATACAATTCTTAACCACTCTCTCGGCACATTTAGCAATACCCTCATTTCTCCATACAGGGGACAAGAACCTACATATGCCTTTCGCACTGATATGTGCCAACCCATGAGCCATCGTCACAACAGCTAATACATACGCATCTGGTAACATCCACCTCTGACATTCCGTCAGGTCAACCCAACATCCATACATATCCAACTTTCCCGTACTTTCTTTCCACTTAGTCTTCTCAGCTTTGGTAGCCTCGTTCTGAATTGCTTTCACACTCTCAATAGTATTTTCACACATACCAGTCTCTGTCGGCCACCTTACTGAACTCGTGACATACATTCGGGTCGCAAGATCCTTAGCCGTTTCCTTAGCAATCTCATCCGCAAATGCATTACCACGACCGACATCGTCCGTCACTTTCCGATGTGCACTACATTTAACAATTGCCACTTGTTTAGGCAGTGTAAGTGCATCCAAAAGGTCATTCACGAGCTGTCCATGCTGGATCTTCGTACCATGCGATGTCATAAATCCTCTTTCTCTCCACAATCTTCCAAAGTTATGCGCAACACCGAACGCATACTGACTGTCGGTAAACACATTCACTCGCTTTCCTTTAGACAAAACGCACGCTCTTGTCAATGCGATCAACTCTGCAGCTTGTGCTGAATTCTGATTCAATCTCGCAGTTTCCACAATCGTGCTCAACGTTACTACAGCATACGCAGTCGTCACATCACCATTCGGCAATTTAAAGCACTACCCATCCACATACAAGGTACCATCGGGATCTGTCAAGGGAGTGTTTTTCAGGTCCACACGACCTTTTGTTTCCTCCTCAGTTCGTAAATAACAATCATGTGGTGGCACATCATCTGATTCCATATTAATCGGCAACAATGTCGCTGGATTCAGTACATTACAACGTTTGATCTGTATATGACTTGCCAAAAGGGTCAGCTCGTACCCAGACAACCTTGCACTCGTCAGATGTTGAGTCTTTGTCCGATTCAAGAGAGTATCAACTGCATGCGGAACCATCACCATGAGCATATTATCCATAACAAGACCTGCGGACTGTCGTATAGACGCCGCTGCTGCCGCTGTCGCCCTCAAGCAACTTGGCAACGCTCTAGCTACCGGGTCTAAAGTCGAGGAAAAATATGCACACGGGCGCTGCTTGTCGCCAAATTGTTGCGTTAAAACACTCAACGCACAACCTTCCCTCTCGTGAACGTATAATGTGAATGGCTTGCTATAATCAGGAGTACCTAACACGGGAGCCGAACACAGCGCATCACGTAGTTCAGAAAAACTTTTCTGACATTCCTCCGTCCACGGCAAAGGAGTCGAAACATCCTTGCACGTGAGAGCTATCAATGGCTTCGCTAACAGTGAAAAGTTCGGAATCCACTGTCTGCAGTACGACGTGATACCCAAAAAGGCACGCACATCTCTCTGAGTTGTTGGCACAGTCATTCGAGCAATTGCTGCGATTCTTTCAGGGGTCAACCTTCTTCCCGCCTTTGACAATAAGTGACCTAAGTAGGTAACTTCTTGACAACAATATTGCAATTTAGAAGGTGACACTTTGTGGTGTAGGTCACAGAGATGCTGCAACAGCGACACAGTAGCAGTCTTGCAAATTTGTTCAGTATCTGCGGCTACCAACAGATCGTCAACGTACTGAATCAAAGCCGCACCAGTCGGCAGTACAAATGCATCTAGTTGACTTTTAAGAGCTTGGCTGTAGATCGATGGACTCTCACAATAGCCTTGAGGTGCGCGTTTGAACCGGAAACTGCGACCTCCTAACGAAAATCCGAACAAATCACGACTTTCCTCAGCAATTGGAATGCTAAAGAACGCATTCTTCAGATCTATTACCGAGAACCATGATGCAGAGGCTGGAATCAGAGTCAGTAAAGCTGTAATGTCTGGAACCACAGGAAACTGTGGGACAACAATTTTATTGACTTCCCGTAAGTCGATAACTAGACGGTACACGGGAGGCTTGGACGGATCAGTTCGTTTCAGAATAGGCAACACGGGACTATTACACACGTTACCTCGTGTCTCCTCGATAACATCTTTACCGATCAGATCGTAAATGATCGCTAATAGTGCTCGTTCACCATCAAGAGAAATTTGATACTGTGGTATGCGTGGTAAGCGCGCATCAACTTTCAATTGAACAACATAAGGTGGGATATCCAACAGGCCCACATCGTTGGGACCTGTTGCCCACAAAGAAGCTGGAAGAGAACTCAATTCCGGTGGGAGCTTATCGATCGATAGATACATAGGGGAAATCACATTCTCACCCAACGTAAGCTCCACACCCGTAGGAGAGCAGTACAAAGTCGCATGTAACCTCTTCAACAAATCCAAACCCAAAAGATTCTCACCACAACCAGTAGTCAAAATCAAAGGAGCTTCTAGCTCATGAGACCCAATCGTAAGTGGCAAGAGGCTAGAAACTGGATTGCTAACGGGGGCGCCGGAGAATCCAACGGAAACATTCGTTAAGCCAGACAAAGGCGCGCCAGGGAGTTTCGAATGCATAATGGAACTTTTTGCTGCACCAGTGTCCAACAGAAAAGGCTCAACGATACCCAATGTAGCTACGTCAACATAAGGCCCTCTCTGATCAACCGGAACTGATACTTCTCCCTTCCTTCGTCTATGGCTGTCCTAGTAGATACCATCCATATCAACATCACGCTCAACGTAACAGTCATCCACATGATACTGTGCAGATCTACCGGACGATGGTTCACGTCGATCGAAACAATTCTGCGAGTCTGAGGAAGTGGCAAAACGCTCGGCCTGACTCTGAGTAACTCCACGACCTCTACCACGTGAAGCTTGTTGAGGACCACCACGTCCTCCTCGAGCTGACACACCATTATTCCTATCACGGAGAACCGGACAATTAAACTTCAAATGGCCCTTCCCTCGACAGTACGCACATTGATTGTATCCCAGCACAAAACGGGGTGCGGGAGAGTCATTTCGCGTCTGCGATCTAGAGAACTGTGATTGCGATCTATTTGGCTGTTGCGAATCATTAAAATTCGAGCGCGGAGGATACGCTTGCTGCAATAAGACCTTAGTTTTAAGATCCTTTGTTTTCTTATCTGCACGTTCACTTTCCTCCTTTTCCCTATTTTCGTAATATTGGGCCGTAGCCAATATTTGAGCAGTGGTAGAAACGGCCCACGAACTCTCAGAATTTTTCAACTTATTACTAAGTTCGGGCAACAAGTTCGACACAAACTTATCAACAAACAGCCGCTGACCACCCTCTGAGCCCATGTCCTGGCCACTATGATCGACAAATGCTTCCTCAAATCTCGTAAAGAAGTCAGAGACGCTTTCATCCCTCTTTTGCTTGCACGCGGACAGCTTGTCCCAATTAACGCGCATTGCTGGCATAAGCGTTTTCATGAGGGTAATAATCCTCTGGGGCAATGCCACAATAAGCTGCTCAGGCTTAGCCCCACCGACTTGCTGCGCGTCTGCCGCTGTAAGGGCAGCCCAGTCACCGCCTAACTCAGCCGCGTGATTCTCGTGACGGATTTTCGCCCAAATCGGCTGAGGCACTACATTGCCAAACAACATATCAATATCAGCTAGATTCATAACAGTAGCATCCACCAATTGGGACAACTCCTTATAATAACCTGCTGGATTTTTACGGGGATCAGGCAAAGTTTGCTTCACCTGTAAGACTTCCGATCTTTTCCAAGGGAGGTGTATCCACACTCTCTGAAAACGGCCTGGGACAGCAGGGTTAGCATTAGGATCGCCTGGCATCCATACTGGGGGAACTTCCCGCATCGGATATTGACCAGGTTGCGCCATCCATGCTGCCGTCTCCTCCTTAAACAATGCTCGAGGTTGCACTGTACATCGAAAGGATAACAAACGTTCTAGAGCTTCTCGAACTTTGTCACCTACAATCACACCAGTTGTGAACCGATGCTGGAGCTCAGAAACCTCAGACGGTACAGTATCTACCACATCGTGATCCCACTCCTCCTTCAACGATTTACACAATTCCTCAAACACGAATCGTTGAGTGGGCGCATTAAACTGAGAAAATGTGTCAAACACTACACGCGAAGGATATTTAACAGGATTACGAATCCATTTACGTGCCATTTTTACCAGCGATTCGCGTTCTCTATCGTCAGGAAGCTGGCTGCGCCTCTGAGCGACATCTGAAAGAGTCGAGCCGAGTATTGGCCCAAAAAGCGGAGAATAAAGAGAAGCAACAGCAGTCAAGAGACGACTACGAACAGAAGGAGAAGAGGAAGAAGATCCAGGCGCGGCGACAGTAGGGGTAGAGGCAATAGAAGTTGACGCGGCACCAGGAGTAGCAGGAACAACAGACTGAGGAGGGACTTGAAAAGGCGCAGTAGGAAGAGAAGCCGGTAAAAGAGGAGGAACGATCTGTGGCACAAGGGGATTCGGGAGAGCGGGAGGAACAGCGGGCTGACCAGCAGCCGCCAAAACAGCAGGTGGAGGAAGAGGTAGAATCACAGGACCCAGAGTATCGGGAGCATAGGGGGGTGGTGATTTCAACAGATAAGACAATAGCGAATCCTCTACCGCTTCTTCTCCTGACTTATCATTGTTAGGCGGTAGCACCGGATAACACTTATCCACCGCCATATGATGAAGTCGAGCACTAACTTCCTGCTCTTTCTCATCTTTGTTTCGCTGATACTGTTCAGTATCTCGCATCACCGCGATAACGCCTTCTCTTTTACTTTTCTTACTCTGCTTGATTTCTTTCTGCTTGGCCTCTTTCCGCCACAACCGGAAGGAATCAAACATGGCCGGCCTAGCCTTCTTTTTAAACAGTTTAGCTTCCAAATTATCTAAAACGGCAGTTTCAAAACTACCATGAGATGGCCAACTAAGAACGCCATCATTTTTAGTGTAGCGGACCCAATATTCATTATACACGATAGGACCTACGCCATGGCGACTATAGAGCTCATAAATCGGAGTTCCAACCGGAGGTATCGAACATGAATCCTCCAGCCGGGAATCCATTCTGCAACATTTAAGAAACCCAAACAAAGTACTACGGCTAGGCATCGCGCACACTAACCGAGTTTACAAACTTCAAGGGCTATCGAATTTACGATATCCTCGCAAAAAGTTTACGAGACCCTCGGTTTTTGGCAATTGCAATCGTCAAATAAAACCCAACAACTAAGAACCACAAATGCTATGGTACCATGTAAACAACAAAGGAACACAGGGAGCGACCCACAAATACTTAACTGAAAGAACAATGGCGTCACCAGGAAGGCCCGTCTATCGTCTCGCCGTACAAAGGACTACGCCAGGCGCCAAAAACAGGTCGACAGTCAGGGCATCAGTCCGTCGCAGCCGTCAGGAGGCGGGGATCTTCGCGGGAAAAGACGTCGGGCCACTTATTTCGACAACTGGATCGATGAAGCGGGGTGCACCTTCCCTCGGAGATTTCACACGAAGTTCCTCACGATCGTCGGGCTTTGGACCGGTACCGCTGATGTGGCCCCACGTTGGGCGCCAACTGAAGGACTGGGTTTTTCTAAGACCCAGCGGTGCCAGGGAACAACACCTGAAACCTTCGTGGGTTACCTGTTCTGGCGTACCAAACACAGAGACACGGGACACTTCCAGCGGCGTCAGAGATCAGCGTTTATTTTACTGCAGGGATACAGAGGTCACAAGAAGTACACAGCGTGTAGGTTCTCGGAGACTGCTTCAATTTGCAAAAGTGGATCGCTCCTTTTATACACGTTTTTCCCATAGCCCAATATAGTGAACAAAGATTACAACTCAGTTCCCACAATAAACTTCAAAAGGGTCGCGTTCATGTTTCAGGAGGCCGGAACATGATTACCACAGTATTGCCAGTTCCCAACTGTAAAAGCATATAAAACACATTCCATCCTGATCGTAAACCCATTAGGAGAAGGGACAAAAACAGATGCAAAGGAAGAACAAGGATGCACAACAGGTCAAAGAAGAGTGTTAGGGGTAATAAAGGAAACTTGATAACGGGATCAGAGATACCGTGTCTAATGTATGCATGGCTGAAACAATAGACCGGCACGGCAAGATGAACCTCGAGCGGGGCCATCTGCCTTCGCCGTGTCGTTTCCCTCATCATAAAAGTCATACTCAAGGGAACACGTGTCTCTCGCGTAAGCTTGAGAGTCCCAGGGTCACGAAGCGGACAAAAGTCCGTTCGCTGGCTACTTGAGGGCAAGAAACAAAATGGATGCCGTATCTAAAATGGAACCCGAGGGTTCAGATGAATAAACCCAAAAATAAGACGAACCATACGTGGTTGCGTAGCGAAACTGCGTACACCCACTATACTCGTCATTTGCGGTTCGTAGATACCCAACTCATCCATATTCGTCACCACTCAAAAGTGTCGTTCCGTCCCACACGGAACCTCACATGCTCCCCGCTAACCGATTCGTTTTACAAGAGCCTTCATTCACACTTCCGGCCCGCACTCACCTTAACAGCCTGAAACCTCCCTGTGACCTCCTCACGGCCTCTGAGTGCTGCAAAGACGCTGACCTCAATGGTGATTTTCATGTCCCTTTCACTGCGACTCAGGCATCGACCCCAAAGCCTGGATGCCACTAGATATCGCGCCGACGCCGGGCCCGAACCCGGTTCCTCAGTTCCCAGGTTAATATCTCCGGCTGCAAGTCGACATCCTCGCTTACTTTCAGTTCTCTGGTGAAGCGCCTCGAGTTGTGCTGTGGGTAGCGCCGCTTCAGGAAACCGCCCAACACCAGGTAAGGGGCAGAGCGGCACTAGATTTCTACATCATGATGTACCTCTGTAGCGTCTAAACCCTCAGGCGCCCAAGCACTGACTCAGCTTCTTCTAGTATTGTGAAGGATGCGGGGTAACGGTCAGAGCCGCCGACTTTGGTACTAGGAAACCAGGCTCGAGTCTCTACGTGGGTTCCACATCCTATGATACTGGGCTAATAACTTAATCTCCACATGAGCTACATAAAAAAAACCTGCAAAATAGGAGCTTCTGGTGTTTCTGGCCCATCCAGGGGATCGGTGTCGTAGTCACTCTGCGTTATTGCTCATGAAAGATGCCTTTTTGGGTTTCTGTGGAACTGTGGGAGATTTGATTGGATGGTATAGTCTGCTGGGTCTGACTCCTCAGTTAGCGCTGTCAGTACTCACCCCCCTCTTTACAGTCTGTTTGATCTGAGCTGGACCTGATGTCGAAGCTCGTAGGGTGGAGTGTAGGCGCGAGATAGGCATCACCGTTCAGTCATAGATTTTTTTGTTGAAGGCCATGGCCACCGCAGAGAGGTTTGACAAGGTAGAGATTCCAAAGAGCTCCCAAGGGGGAAGATCTCACCTCCACCTCAGGCTGAGCCCAGCGAGGCTGAAACAAGTGCCACATGCTTGGGTGGTTGGTGGGTGGCTGCCATGCCTTGTGTGTGGGAAGGGTAAAAGATTAGATGTTAAAACATAATAGAATTGCCATATATTTTCCATTATTATCGTGAATTTGCTGTTTATGTAACTCAATTCATTTGCAAAACTAATGTACTGGACCACGCTAAGTTTGGTTTTCGCCGAGAACATAGCACAGAAACGGCACTCATTAAAGCCACAGAGGAGATCAAAGCAGTGATGGACGGAGGAGGTACGGCTGCTCTAGTACTCCTCGACATTATCAGCCGCTTTCGATTGCGTTGATCATTCTCTTTTGCAACAGCGGCTGGAGAGTCTAGGGGTCAGGGGCACTGCTCTGGCCCTACTGTCCTCCTTTCTCAACGATAGGAAGTTAACAGTTTCGGTCAATGGGTACCACTCTGAGCCTTATACCCTCCCATGCAGTGTGCCACAGGGCTCCTCTCTGAGCCCGTCTCTGTTTAATATATATGTATCTGAACTGGCCCCTTTGATTCGGGACTTTGGGTTCAATTTTACGCTGACGACACCCAGATTGTGGTGGCGCCATACAAAAATCAGGTCTCCCCTACTCAGCAATTTCAGAATTGTATGTGTGCCATTAATCAATGGATGAGTACACACTGTCTTAAACTTAACTCTGATAAAGCAGAGATTCTGATCTTTGGTAACATGCAACAAAACTGGGGTAATCTGTGGTGGCCGGCAGAGATGGGAGATCCACCAAAACCTGCGGTTAAAGCTAAGAACCTGGGTGTGTGGTTTGATAACAAACTTTCTTTCACCCAGCACACAAATGCAATTGTTTTCTCTGCCCACTTTCTCATTAAGAAAGTCAGGAAGATTCTTCCTTACATTCCTGTGGACACCAGAAAAACTGTAGTTACATCACTGATTCAGTCAAAGCTGGACTATTGTAACGCGCTGTTTTTAAATATTCAGAAGCAGTGCCTAAACAAGCTTCAGAGTGTTCAAAACTCAGTTGCGCGGTTACTGTCTAATACCCCCAGGTACAAATCTGTTTCCAAAGAGATTCACAGCCTGCATTGGCTTCCTGTAGTACAACTGGTTAAATTCAAGGAGCTGTGCTTGGCGTACAAAGCACTGCACCACACAGGTCCGGTCTTTTTGCAGAACCCTCTCATCTGGTATGAACCAACGAGACATTTTCGCTCTTCAGGAGCTAAACTGCTGACAGTGCTCAGAATCCAAACATAAATCTGGGGGGGCCGCAGTTTTTGCTTCAGCATCTCTAAACTCTGGAACTCTCTTCCGAGTGAACTCAGAAGTGCGAGCTCCCTTTCCTCTTTTAGGAAGGGACTGAAATCCTGGCTGTTCCAGAACTAGACGCCCAAGCAGGTCCACCGTTCGTCCGCAGCGCCAAGACACCTCCGGGTATACGTGCGCTGTATAAATCACAGTAACATTAACAGTAACAGTGTGTTTCTTCTTGAAGTTGGGTGTTTTTAGATGTTTTCAGTGGACCGGTGATGTCTGGCTTCATGATTAGTTGGGTCCGGGTTGCTTGAAGGAGGCACTGCCAGCACTTCGGGCTGGACTCTTTGTTGTGTGGTCAATGTGGATCTGAAAATGGTTACTTTTCTCATGTGGTGGCACAGATGAGCGGAAAATAGTAAAATGGAATGTGAGCGCGACCCGCCTCGAGGGGCCCCCTCCCCTCCCGAAGGCAATAGTCCGCGATGTTACTTGTTATCTCCAGTCATCCTGTCTGTGGCTCTGTCCATTCCCTCTGACATCTTTCTTTTTATAGCTCTTCCCTGCCCCCTTCTTTCTCACCTATTGGTTGGTCTGATCACTGGAGGTTTCCTAATGCCCCCCCACCGATCATATGCCATTTACGCTGTCCCATTTCCACCACGCGATCTGAGAAATATAAGAATAACATCTTGTTTGAATGGATTCAATGAGCTAATATTATGAGAATATCAATTTTATCTTACAATTTAATTTAGAACCGTGGTGAAACTAAAGAATTGTTGCAAAATGTTTAAGATGCGGTTGTTAGATATTCCTTTTTATGACGGCACATGCTGATGAGCTTTGCGGGGGTCAACAAGGGATTAATGCTTCTCAAAGGGAAAAAAAAACTATAACATTTTCAATGTCAATAGCTCAAAACAATGTCATTGTGAGACCTATTGCATTGTAAATGCTTGTCTTGTCTTTGACATGAGCTTCACGTTGAGTTTTCGTGAACACATGCAGGGTCCTTTTCAAATGGACCTTTACAATTTGCAATTAAGGCCTGGACCCATATTTCAGATAGGACACGTTGCTCTGCTCTGCGCCGCGCCAGGCGCAGTCAGTGCGCCCTATTAGATGAATGTGCTGTTCCCAATGCAGATGCGAAGCCGCGCCTATACTGGGAGCAGGGTATAGAGATGTTTGAAGCCTCAGGTTTGCCTTTCACTGTTCACGCAGGAAACAGGCCTGCTGGGAGAATTTCCCATCAGTGGGTGATTTGATTGGTCCTTGGAAGGACGTTTCCATTTTTGATGCACTCTTCTCACTAGCATGAACTCATACAAATTCGTTCCACAACTCACTGTAGACGCAAAGGGAAGTCATCATGAACACCGTGGGATATCCAGGTGAGGGATCCCCATCTGAGATCACCCCAACACACCTTTAGCGTAAGGGCGATCTGAATCACAAAGGGGGCTGCGCACCCATCTGTGGCCCCTTCTGTAATATCAAACTGCTCCAGAGACATGAAAAGCGCCGCACAGGCCTGTGGCACTCTCGGGCACTTTCGGCAATCCTGCTCCGGGTGAACATTCACAGTGCTGTTTTGCTCGATCAGTCAATGCCCTCACACTGGAGCGCGAATACATGCACATGTGGTACTTACATCTGGCCTGGGCAGTGCCTTCAAGCAGTGTAATTATATTCAATAATATTCATACCACTGATGCTTTGTCAATTCTTAATGCTGCACGGTGCTAAGAAGTGTGTCTTTCCTTCCTGTTCCTGTTCTTTATAGTAAAACGTACTGGAACGATTTCCAGCTATAACCACATGGGTTTATGGAACTCCGCTCAACCCATCTATGGTATTTTCTCCGAACGGAGATTAATCATTGCACAACATTTTTGACCGAAATGTTTAGTCAAAGTTCAAAATAAATAAATACAAATTCAGGAAAACAGGCCAACCATGACACTGCGGTCAGAAAGAGAAATTAGAACTTGCATTGTCGAAAGAACAAACAATTGGGAATAAATAAAAAGAAAAATAGTCAAATATGCATTGCTTGTTATGGTGTCATACAGGCTTCTCTTGTTTTCGATTTAACAAATCAAGAACAGACTCAACCATTCTATAAGTTGGAGGGTGAATTCGTATTAGCCCCTGATACTTTGTTCTTCTCCACCAGGGAGTCGTTCACTAAACATACTTTGCATTTCAAGACGAGCACTGAAACTTTAAAGAAAAGACTCCGAAATCCATTAATTATCTCTGGCGATATCCTCATGGTGGGTTCCAAAGCATTTATGACCACATAAAACTATGATATTGGTGTGCAGACTTGAGGTTTGCATTTGAGGTTGGCGCCAGCAAACGTAAGTAAGTGCAGCTTTCAGCGTGCTCGCGCTCGTGCCGTGCCACCTGTCTAGTCTTCGAGGTACCTGACCGTAGTGGGAAGTGACAGCCGCTCTGTGACGCACTGAAGCGCTGCTCCACAGATGTGAAGATCGACGCGCAGAAATCACAGCCTGGCCTAGCGCGAGCCCCCACTATGGCTTTAAATTAAGTGTTTCATATAGTTCACAGATTACGACACTCCAGAACTATTTTGTAGAGCATATTTTTTCATAGGTGTCTCTGTAACGTGTTTGACCTGCCTTGCGACCGCTGTATAGTGTAACTGCGCTCTCATCACCTCAGACGTTAAGCCCAAGAGTCTTGCAAATTACAGAATTACAGATTCATACGAAGTGCGTAATATTGGTTCATACGATTGGTCAGTCTTTAGGTGCACTGTTAGTTTATTTAAAAAAACAAAACAAAAAAGACACGTGGCTATAATACAAGGGATTCAGCAATCCCTGTATAAACGCCTGTCTCTAATTTCTTTCTAATCAGTGACATGTGACCAGGAGCGACTGGCGTCAGGAAAGAGTGGTAGGAGGAGGGGAGTGGGGTGCAGGCGGAAGGCACAAACAAAATGAATGAAACGGACTGATGAAAATAAAAAATAAATCAAAAAGAACTTACCTACCCCGCCGCATTGTGCTCATCTGCTCCTCTCCACCGCAGGCACAGGCTCCCAGACTTCCCTGCAGCCAATCCAGACGCTGCTCTCATGCTCAGGATCGCGCAATAAGACAGACCACACCAAATTTTGACTTAGCAAAAAAGGTCACTTTATTAGGACAGGTAACTAAGAACCACTTATTGAGACAATATAAATATTATCAAATTGCTTCCCAAACATTTTTGCCACAAACAATTCCAAAAATACCCCAACCAAAATTTACCATAAATTACCCCATGTACTGCCCCAATGGCATCATTTCCTTTTTGACCATTTTGGTTTACCTGTCCAGCTTTTCTTCCACCCTCCCCCCGCCCCAGAGGGAAGGATAAGCCCGCTCCAGACTATCCAAACCCTCAAAAAACCGCATGAAAGAAACACACATGAAATGAAACAAAATGTCACCTGTCCTAAACGTGACTTAAGATCAAAAAATTCATTAATATATATATATATATATATAGATATATATATTTTTATGTTTTATTAATAATATATATATATTTTTTTTTACAGAAAAAAGAGGGTGGGAGGGAGGGTCACAAAAAACGACCGTCTCTCTGCCTCAGCGCTCGTTTCCCGCCTAATCGCCTCTCCCGGGTGAAAAACCTAAGCCCCGCCCCCTACCTAACTCGTGATTCGCTGCGTGGTCTGTACCATCGCGCGAACCTTCCCAGGGGGACACCCGGCTCGCGCCGCGGTCCCCCCGGGTCCCATCGCGCAATAAGACAGACCACACCAAATTTTGACTTAGCAAAAAAGGTCACTTTATTAGGACAGGTAACTAAGAACCACTTATTGAGACAATATAAATATTATCAAATTGCTTCCCAAACATTTTTGCCACAAACAATTCCAAAAATACCCCAACCAAAATTTACCATAAATTACCCCATGTACTGCCCCAATGGCATCATTTCCTTTTTGACCATTTTGGTTTACCTATCCAGCTTTTCTTCCACCCTCCCCCCGCCCCAGAGGGAAGGATAAGCCCGCTCCAGACTATCCAAACCCTCAAAAAACCGCCACCCAGGAAAACCCAAAGAGTTTTCCTGGCCCACCCCCAAAAGAAAATTGCTCAAAACCAACATACTCTACTTTAAAAGATGATCACACCAAAGATTCTCATTCCAAAAACCCGCCAGCAAGTCCCGTAATTCCATCATATAGTAGGCTTGACCTAACTGGGATAAATGAACCCCATCCTCCTGAAAAAGATGATACTCGACACTGGTAATGTTATCATGAGACAAAACCTAAATACCCATTGCATTGCAAAAAATCTTCATCGCACGTTTAATTTTTTGCGAGCTTTTTCCATGGCTGGCTCCACTGTTGTCTATAAATAAATTCGGTCCACACCAGAGACATACCCACCCAATTGTTCTTGATGACTGCTAGATCCAATTGCATTTGTTTCAAGAGCGATAACCCAGATAAAGGTACAAGATCATTCTCACCTAAATGTATTATTAACAAGTCTGGAAAACCTCTGTCAGCTGATAATTCAGATAGCGTAGAAAACAACTTGCTCCACCTCATCCCACCGTTACCCTTCCATAGAACTTCGTGGCCTTTGCTAGGAAGTCCGAGCGACCTGCCGTAGATCTGACGTTCTGCAAAAACAGCAGACCACTTGACGAAGGAATGACCTATGATCCAAGTACGCATTTTTGAGGAAAAAGAATTGATGGCACGACCTAGGTAGAAAAGTAAAAATTAGCCTGTATCATAGCAAACGGATAAGCCATCATAGTCTGACATAACGAGAACAACATGCAGACTTCCACCTACCAATCCTCTTAATGTCCTCCCAGTCCCAGCCCAATTTAGCCGCTTCCGTAGCTGCCCCGATCCTAAATGAGTGAGTCCCAAAAAGTAAGGGGTCCCTCCCAATCCTCTTCAAGGATTTGCGTAAAACAGCCAATAAATGAGCATCAGTAATTTTTGACCCATCTTGATGCAAAAATATGGGCCCATGTATGAAATCAGGGGAACCTACAAATGAATCCCATTCCCAAATAGGACAACATCCTTGAACCCCACTCCCACTCAACTTAACCCAAACACCTTTACCCAACTGGTCAGTTTTAGACTTTTTCAAAAATAACTTGATTGACACCCCACGTTGAAAATCAATTTCACTGGACCGAATCCCCATTTGTCCTCGCAACCCCAATAATTCTGAAACCCGAAAGGCACCAAAAAACAACCAAATCATACATAGACGAAAGCGCGACACTTCCCAAAGGTCATAACAACAAAAAGGCAATTGAACTAGTAACTGCTGTAACAATCCAAAAGTAATAGGTTCTCGTAAAGGCCCGGACTGTATCCGCTCCCTGCTCAAACCTTTGAGCATCCGCCGCAACAAAACATCCCCAACTAAATCTTGACCCCACCATAGCTGACCATAAAAAGAAATCCCAGCCAATTTGCCAGAAATGGTTGTGTGTGATAAACCTTTATTTACTAAAGCTAAAACAAACTGTAACATACAGAACTTGGAATCCAATAAAGGACCTTCAAAACAGTGTGATCTCATAAAAGTTAAAAATTCAGACCAAGCCTGTAGATAAGTGCGTCTAGTAGCAGGGGCTATCGATTTCTCGACCAAATCGATGATTCTCATTCCCCCAGCACCCAGAAGTCTTGCGGGATTGGAGTTTTGTAGGTGTCTGCACCAGGCGCCAAGTTGCGGAATTTCTGCCAATTAGAACGAGACAAGGCGTCTGCAATTGAATTATTGACACCTGGAATGTGCCTTGCACGAAAAACAATATTGCATTTTAAACTGAGTAACATGAAAAAACGCAAAAGCCTCAACACCCTTAGATCTTTGGCCTTCTGATTATTTATGAGCTGAACCACAGCCATGTTATCAATGTGGAACATTACACATCTGTTACTGAATTCCACACCCCAAACCATCAGGGCCACAATTAGTGGAAACAACTCAAGGAAAGCAATACTGCGCCCTTGTGATAACCAATGGCGTGGCCATGCCTCCGCACACCAACGACCCTCCCAAAAAAGACCAAAACCATGTGCCCCAGAGGCATCCGAAAAAATCTGTATCTGCCAAATAGTATTGTCACCAAGAAAATATAAAGAAACTCCATTGAACTCTGACAAAAAGGTTAACCACACCCGAAGATCTTCCTTGATGGCTTTGGTAAGACGATTTCTGTGGTGAGGAAGATAGGCTCCGGACATCGCAAAACCCAACCTTCTGCAAAAAGTCCTGCCTGCCCTAACAACCCGACAAGCAAAATTCAGATAGCCCAAAAGCCGTTGGACTTGCCGAAGCTCAATCTTATCCTTACCAAGAACCTCCAAAAGAAAAGACCTGATCTCTTCTACCTTTGCAGTTGGCAAACTAGCCATCATAGTTACCGTGTCTATCTCTATGCCCAAAAATACGAGCTTAGTACAAGGACCTTCCTTTTTTTCAGGAGCCAGCGGAACACCAAACTCCTCAGCCAAGTCCTGAAAGAATTCGAGACCTTTAAGACATTGTTTTAGTTGTGCATCGCCAATGAACATAAAATCGTCCAAGTAATGAAAGACATGTGTGTGGCCACTCATCACCGAAAAACACCATTGTAGGAACGTGCTAAACGTTTCAAACAAGGCACAAGGCACTGAGCACCCCATAGGAAGTACTTTGTCAACGTAAAAAGCTCCATTAAAAAACATACCTAGCAATTCAAAATCCGATGGATGGCTAGGAAGTAAACGGAAGGCCGATTGAATATCACATTTTGCTAATTCTGCACCAACCCCTACCTCCCGTACCAATCTCAAAGCGTCATCCACGGACGCATAAGAGACATTGGAATCCTCAGGGGAAATGAAATCGTTAATAGATTGGCCTTCCGGCCATGACAGGTGTAAAATCATTCTGAACTCACCAACCCGCTTTTTAGGGACTACCCCCAACGGAGATATTATCAAATTCTCCAAGGGGCATTGAATAAAAGGCCCAGCTACACGACCAGCTTGAATTTCAGCCTCCAATTTCCGTTGCACCACGTGAGGCAGTTCCTTAGCAGATTTTAGATTGTCAGCCCAGCGGTGATCACGAGGCCCTTGGTAGCCAATGCAAAAACCTTCTTTAAAACCCCAAAACAGTTTGGACGCAGCTTCATAATCAGGATAAACTTCCAACCAAGGCAGCAAACGCATCAGATTAATTGGGGTATGAGCCCTTTGACATAAATTGAGGGAATCCCCCTCCACCCCTTGGAAAACTCCCTGAACCCCCTTGAGGCTGTTTAGCGAAGCATTGGGTGATGGCATGTCTACCGCCACATTGAGAGCACTCGTGTTTGAACCTACAGAATTGCCTAGTGCATGAGCCCCGGTTAAAATTCCAGCAGGCCCCTGGCGTCGGCAAGTGACCCCTTCCTGTAACCCCCGCCCCAACTGGAGCGGGGCGAGGCAGAAAGGGCCGATATATAATCGGCAGACCACTTGCAGTGTGCGTTGACGCAACCGGCTGAGCAGAGGACATCCACTGCAGCCAAAGCTCTTGATCTACTTCACCCCACGGTTTATCTTTAAACATACTGATCCGCGCCCTAAATTCTTCATCGTAATTAAGCCATGCATAGCCCCCAAACTGCAAATGTGCCTTACGAATGGTGTCCATATATTTAAACAATGAAATAGCCCTGTCCGGATACCTCTCACAATACACGCTAGCATATATCAAAAAAGCTGCAGTCCAATTTTCTATAGACTTTGGGACCCTGGGCCGCCTAGAAAGTTCCCACTCCTCCTCCTTGGACCCCTCTCTGGCTTGAATATCCCTATGAAGGAGTTTAAAAATGTCGACAAATTCATGCAGCCAAATCTTATTCTTGGTGTTAACTGACAGATGTATGCCTAATGGCATGGCAAGACCCATATAAGGAAGCTTCTGCCGAGTCCCAGCAGTAGCCTTCACCTGACTTGAACCAGCAGGACCAACCTCAGCAACCCCACTACCCAAAGAAGACCATTTGCTGGACCTATCCGCATTACCTGAAATAGATGTTCGAAAAGCCTTGTCCCTTGTATCCCCACCAAAACCAACCCCCAACACCTTAGATGTATTTGACTCGTCCACCCCCACCGAGCCCGGCAAAATTTTGCCTACCAAAGGTTGTGACCAAGCAGCCCACCAATGAGGCTTACCTGACGTTAGTTGTGCAGCACGCTTCTGAAATTCCCGAGGATCATCACGACGCTGATAATCGCGATGCCGCTCTTGGTCCGACATGAAATCCGCACTTGACTTCTGTAAGACACTAGCAGAATTGGTTGCCCCCGCACCCGTTGAAGGCACGAAAGGAACATGTTCGGAACAACAACCATTACCCCCACGATCCTTTTCTGGAAAAACATCTTCAGTACCATCAAAATAACCCAGACCTTGAATACCCTGCACCTCTGAAGATTCCAAAACATCCTTGCTTGTACTTGGCATTTCGCTATCACCCACCCCACCATCGTAAAACTCCCAATTGGTCACAGGCCTCCGATTAGAGAGCCCGGCCGCTATATTAAGCTCCGCACCTGATCCGCTTGATGAAAATGACACGTTACCAAAAGGCGAAACCTGTTTCTGAATTGCTTTTCGAGGAAAAACTTGAGCTGCCTGCTGGACTGAATAACCTACCGCCTCCTCGCCGCTCGTGCCAGAATGCGATAACTTACCATGACCAGAGACATGATTACAAGCATCCGCCTCCGATGAGTCAGGAACAGCATGCTCAACCCAAATCCATTGACCACGTTGAGGACCAAAAGGAGAATCAAAATCCACCTGCGGGTGACAAGGAGGGGGGCGAGAAGCCGGGAAAATGGAGACAATGTCTGAAGAGTTAATAACAGTATCTTCTTGCAAAGGCCCAGCATCTTCCGATGACCTCTGTACCACCGTAGCTACATTCTCTGACACATCTTCACCCAAAGGGAGACAAGAAGGAGTAACTTGCCCCAAGCCAACTGCTGATGTAAGAGCATACACACCTTTGGACCCAGGGGGGCCCCTAGGTAAAGGGGACACCCCAGAAACTGAAAAACGCTTACCGAAATAAGTTCCCTTCGCTAGGCGTCCCCCACAAGCCTCAGAAGGGATAGAAAAAGATGACCTGTCTTGACAAACCTCCTCATCCCCACCACTATCGCTAGGATAGTCCACCAAAGCTGCAGAGCGTCCCAATGACAAAACAGGAGGAGCAATGTCAATATTATGCCCAGAAATGTAACCGGGTCAGTTAAAAAAATACTCTGCGCCCCTCAAAGACGCCCGTTTTGCAGGAGAAGGGGACTCAATAAACATAATGTCAGCACCCTTACTAGACATTCCCCTCCTCTTCCGACCTATACCTCTGCGTGATGATGCAGGCAGGCTTCTAGAAACCGCGCCTCCCCTGGCGCTGACTCGACGACGAGCTCGTCCCACCCGAGTCACAGAGACCTCCCCGGACTCCCTCACCGTGACTGCTGGTGCAGAGGCGCAGCTCGCTGTCAGGAGCCGGGAATGGGAGCTCAAACGAGCAGGCCTGCCGCGTGGATCCTTAGCTGAAAAAGGAGCGAGTTTACCTCTGGTGGCCATCTCCTGCACGCGTCCTTTGACAGGAAGACAAGCTGCCACTGCGTCGCTCACACCTTTCGCCGCCACTCTCTTCGGGCGCCTCACAGCTGAAGACATTAAGTCAGGAACACCAGGGGCCAGTAAGTCCACCCGGCCTGCCTCATACAGAACACGGAGCGCATTCTGAACAGCTGGGTCGTCAGCCATGACCAGCTTCTTTAGTTAAATAACAAATTACATAAATAATGAGGCAAAAAACGGCACAAAAAACGACCGTCTCTCTGCCTCAGCGCTCGTTTCCCGCCTAACCGCCTCTCCCTGGTGAAAAACCTAAGCCCCGCCCCCTACCTAACTCGTGATTCGCTGCGTGGTCTGTACCATCGCGCGAACCTTCCCAGGGGGACACCCGGCTCGCGCCGCGGTCCCCCCGGGTCCCATTGGCCTGGGTGCCCTCAATTTGCACTCCCAGTTAGACTAGGAGCCTGTGCTTGTTGTCTTCAACCTGGCAACGCAGCTTGGGTTGGAGACAGCTCAGTGCGCATTTCGCTTTGGCCGTCCTAATACGGCCGGCCAAACCGGCACGCGCACTGACAACAGTGCCAAACACTCCCCCTCCGTCACTGTGACCCCGATGGCACCGCCCCCAAAGACTCAGCCTGGGAAGGTTTTATTTCTCACGTTTTTAGACTGCTACAAACATACATGCTCACACAAATACACGCTCTCTCACCCGAGCTCACTCTCACCCACATGCACACACTTCATACATTAAAACCATTTTATTTTTCTTATCTAAGATGTCAGTGAAGGTCCAGATATTGCTGCTCCAGTTTTTATTACACTAATAGTGAATAATAAACTATTATTTACTATTATTGTTATAAAGTGAGAATAAAACAAGGTTAGAGCCTGACTATGATGACACGAGGCCCCCCTGTGTTCTTGCCACTGATTTTGCCCCTCTGAGGCCATCGGTTGCAAAGACAGCGTCAGGGTTGGCAATGCTTTGGGTAACAACTGCGACCCCTAGTGACCCCTAAAGGAAGTCCATGGCAGGAGGTACTTAATCCCTTAAGTATCTATTGTTTTAATGTTGGTATTTATTAGCGATTAACATTCAAATCTGCTAAGAATAGTTTTTCTTAGGAAAAGTGACAGCATAACAATCTTATTTTCTCTTCCCTCCTGTATTTCCAAATTTTGAAGAATTTTAAGTCTGACCAAGTATCTTATCCTTGGATTTGGCCACATAATACGTTTGTCACCTTTTCCAGGTGGTGCAATCATAGATGACTCTTTATTATGCTGTCTATGTGATGGCAGTTGCAATCAAACACCTATGCATTTTATTAGGTCACTATACAGACAGCTTAAGCAGTCAGGAAGACATCACGTTACCAAAACTTTAATGAAATACATGAAGAAAGTAGTACAGATAAAATGTGCTCTGAATCAGCCCATTACAGCCATTGGCTGTAAAGGTTTATTACAATTTGCCATTGGCTTTGATGGGCTGTCTAACAAAGCCATGCATTTTGAGGATGGTTGCAATGTCCCATTATTTCTCCCATTGGTGATGATGTTCATGTGTTGCTTCTTTTAGAATGTAGAGCTCAGCCTCAGTCTCAGGTCTATGATGTATTTACTTTTTTGCCATGATGATATTTCAATTGCTGGTTTGTTGAGGCAGTGCCTCCTCTTTGTCTTTATGCAGACTAAGGCTCCTCACAGATCACTGTTGAAAGCTCATTTGTTTTGCTCTGTGGTACTAACATGTTGTTGGGCTTACAGCTTTTTGTAAATTAGGGCAAAGAACAGGGTCAGAGTGTCCAGCTTCAAAAATGCACCCCAACTGATAATTCTCAAGGCAAATGTTTCTAATGGTAGATCTAATCGCCAGCGATAGATCCATGATAATGACCTTCACGTCTTGGTCTTCATATGATTTTTTATTAATTAAACAACACCTCACCATGAACTGTATGTTCACACCTGTAATTAATCAATATCATTATGTATAGCCAGTTACCCCAAAAAATCAGCCCTTGGTATCCCCTTCACTATTTTCAAAATGCAATCTTCAAGTACCGTTAAGAACACAAATTTCAGAATCAGTGCAACAATTTATAAGAAACACATGAAAAGGTTCGCTGTGTCTCTTCTAACATGCCCGGCATCCTCCTCAAGCTCTAACTTTGATTAGATCTACCATAAAAGAAATTTGCCTTGAGAAAGTGGCGCATGGCTTCAAAACACGTGTCAGCTGTATCTGTTTTGAAGAAGTGTATCTTAATTGAAGAAATTCAACACAAATGGATTTGTAAACAGTGTATGATAACACCATACCTATTGTAATTGCTGTAGATTTCGTGTCATTTATATAATATGTAGAGAATGTGATTATAATATGAATAAACCAGTGTAAACTGACTGAGAAACATTGATATCTTGAACACTGTTTTTTTGGTGCCTCAAACCACACATTTATTTATCTTATCCTAGCTTCATTTGTAAATTAGCTCATGTATATATTATTTCTTACAACTGTACTGAAAATGCTGACCCATTATCAAAAGTATCTACGCTACAATATTTTGCTGTTTATGCCTTTTACCTTCATCACTTACACTGCAAACGTCATCTTCTGACTCTATGATAACACTGTTACTCGAAGATTCATCATAACTTTGTTAATCACCTAGCTTCCAGGTTTTGGAGCCCAAGACATTGGTGCATTATTGCAATCTCTTTCAAATATAGCTGGCAGCAACACACATAGTTCCTGCAACAAAAAGCCTAACCCATACGATTTGCCAAGGAAATTATATGAAAAATGAGACCTGTTGACTTTGCCAATGCTTGCTTTTTTCTGTAACCTGTTTTAAGGTTACTGGCTTTCAGACAATATAGGGCAGGGGGATGGGGAAGTTCCTGATAGAAGCAATGAAAATAGATGAACCTTCCAGGTTTCATCTTCCTATGCCAGGTCAAACTCCCACGCCTTTCCTCTTTCCATGTGGAGTCCCACAGGTTTCAGTGCTGAGCCCTCGCTATTTAACATATATATCCGTCCTCTAGCAGAGGTGGTCGAAAATACTGGGCTGTCTCTTTTTTCCTACGCTGACGATACCCAGATCATTTTCTCTCTTTCACAGACACAGGGACACAGGCCCTCCGATCTTAGTTTGGACTTGAGCAGATTGCTCTCTGGATGCAGTATAATTTACTCAAGCTATTGAGTGACAAAAATGAAGTTATGATCCTAGGCAAACGGTCCGATCTTTGGGGACTGCAGCACTAGAAGCTCTTCCCACTCCTTTGAGCAGTGTTAAGATTCGGGGGTTCATTGTGGATGAGTCACTATCCATGAAAAAACATGTGGCCTAGGTGACGTCCACCTGTTTTGCAGTTCTTAAGTGGTTAAAAAAGATCCTGTGGCTTATTCCTTTTTTCAGCACAAGGAACGGTGATCCAGGCCCTTGAGGTCTCTAGACTGGATTATGGCAACGTCCTGTACTTGGGTGTTGACAAATCCACTATCTATATCCACTAGCCATAGACTGCAACTGGGGCAGAATGCAGTCGCCAGGCTTCTCTATTGCCTATCCAAGTTTACATCACTCTCCAGCCTTCTCACATTCTACACTGGCTGACTGTGTCAATTGTATGAAGTTCAAAGCACTCTGCTATAGCTTAGGGACATATTTGGATCTGCTCCTAAATACCTTCTGGACTTGGTCCACCTATACCATCCCTCCCGTCCCTTGCGATTCTCTATGCCAACTCGGTTGGTTGTATCAAAAGCCCGCCTGGCTCGTATGAAAGGCTGTTCTTTTTCTTACTTAGGGCCGTTATTATGGAATTCCCTGCCAGCTCACTTGAGAGGTTCAACATCCCTTCATGCTTTCCCTAAGGGTCTTAAAATCTACCCTTTCCAACTCCCTATCCAGTTCTATTCTTCCTTTTTCTACTCACCTCCTGTGCCAGGAAACCCCTTGGGGTAGCTGCACGCATTATAAGTCTCGTAATAATAACAATAATAATAATATTAATAACAATAATAATAATAATAATAATAATAATGAATAGAAAAGTAAGGAATAATAAATTAAATTTCTTGCAGAATGATCTGCATAATCTAACGCTTAATGATTTTTAAAATAAATCTGTTTATTGACATTTATCAATTAACACAATTGTAACATTAGCAAGTGGCACAATATTACATACTGGGTGAGTAGATGGACAACATTTTTGTGTAATTTGTATGTTATTTCACCAACCCTCAAAAAGGTTTTGGTGCATTGTAAAACGGTGTCTTGGTGCCACAAATATTGTGTTTCTTGAGATGTGTATGGCATGAGTGCTGTTCATAGAATATGCACTGCTTCTTATTGGGGAATATTTGTTTTTTTCTTTTAGCTGCTTTTGGTTTAAGTTTGAATTTAGAAACTGCATATTATTTCGAATCTTGGTGTAGTTAATAAAGCTGACGATATATGTGAAGGAGGTTCTCAGAAAATATTAATTTTGCAAAGGTTTTTTTCTCAGCCATTATAGATAGTTGATTTGATGTTTGTCTTTGCCATCTTGTTTCTGAGGCAATTCATTTATTTTGACTCAAAAAGGAAAATATGTTTGCAAGAAATAAATCATTTTGTATTAATGTATCATATTAATACCTTCTTGGCTACTAAAATCTGCATCACATTTCACACCCTTTGGGATAATAACGTGCTCTAGGAATGTCATTCATTCATTCATTCATTCATTCATTCATTCATTCATTCATTCATTCATAAGAAGCATACACTCATTATTGTCTTCAACATACACTTTGGAAAATGGTGCATTTGCAGTCTATGGGGCTCATTCACAAAGGTAACTTACATTTTTTTTTTAGCAATTTACACTTTTGACTAAGATTGCTACTTTTTGAATATCCACAAACATCAACTTTAAAGTTATTCAAAAAAGTGTAATTAACCTGTCTCCACCCATGAAAAAGAAGGTTTACATTCACTTCCACCAAAGTAGTACTAAGTCCAGCACACACCTGACCCACAACTGGTACTGCAACGCCACATCATAGAAAATAATGGAGGTATGGACTTTAAATAAATCTCCATGGGAAATAATGTTCAATTAAAGTAAATTATTTTAAATGTTAAAAATCGAAATAAATTTAATATAATGTTAAAGAAATATATATAACTAGCACATATTTATTATTTAAGTTTGAACTATTTTAACAACCATTTTTAATGTAAAAATGAATGTGATATGTTTAAATTTGAATTAAATTACTTATAATGAATTATATAGATCACCTTAAATAGTTATTGAAGCATATACATATTTTTTCTTTATGAGCATTTAGTATTTAATGTAAACGTTCGTAAAATGATTTAAATTTAATGTATTCTATGTAAATCAATAAAAAAAATTATTAAAAAAGATGATAGTGTTGTAGCATGTTTTCTTTAGTTCTACATTTAAAGTAATGAAATGAAATTAATTTAAATTAATATTTAACATAAAAGCATTGTTAAACTTTTTTATTTTACCAAATTGAGATCCCTACCCAACTGCGCACGGTCAGTCTCCTGCCTAGGCATGTTTCACTCTTCCTGAGCTCTTCGGTGGAGCACAGCAGATATTGAGCACCATACTTGTTTGCAGCATAACATTAAAAGACCAGAGACTTCTTAACTATCCAACACACAGCATGTTACTGAAAGGGTTACCCCTCCGGTGCGAGTAATTGGCTCCCAAATCCATTTTATGCAAAAAACCTCCACCTTGCCTCATTCAAAACAGGAGTGGCAATCACCAATAGCCTTCAGCTGTGAGTTTCATTGTAACCAGGCTCAGTGGCCCTCCCAGAGGGTTCTGGTCAATGTGGTCCATCAATGCAAAATTACAGTTTTTCCAATGAAGCAAAGCTTAATAATTGTTAATGTCTCTCAAATATTAAATTTAACTTATGCACTCCACTGAATAGTTCATGAAGGGGGTAAGGAAGTATTTGGAGCTATGAAAAATAAAATATTTGAAAAACATTAACAGTTGTCAAGCATTGCTCTAGATAGGTGCATGTGAACACTCTTGCATGATGGGAACAAAAAATAATATCTTTTTTAATGGAAGGTTTTACTAGGTTCCTTTACTGCTTTTTATGTGAGCCTGTGCCATTTTACCAATTCAGATATGCACAAACAATTTTGCTGCAAGGGTCCGTTCCCACGGGTAGATCCCTCCAACTTCCTCTCCCATGAATAGTCCTTTAGGTGGGTGGAGAACGATCGAATAGGCAAAGATGGTGTTGCCTAATCTGTTGTGAAATGGCCACTTCCCAGATATGTGATAGATTATAGTCCTTATCAAGGGGCAAGGGGGCATTTATATAGATCCCTCATAGACTCTAAACATAAATAATTACTGGTTAGGATCAAATGACAGAAAATAATGCTGGTTATAAACATAAAAGTAACACACAAACATGAGTAGCCATATGTGGCTATCATGCCTATCCAGCATCTGTTCTTTTCCCCTTAGACTACTGTATTAATTCATTACACTTACCAAACTAGTAAGCTAGAATCATGTAAATCAGCCAATGTACCTCTGGCTATTTTTTATTCTTTTAATTTCTCCGCAGTTTTATGTCAAATCTGTTTATTGGAGGGGGCGTGGCCAGGCCACCGACCAAGATGGCCGTGCGGCACTGAAGCTCCGTAAGCCTTCTCCAGCTCCGGAGCCATATCCCCGTCAGTTCTGCAGTATCCGGATCCTGCTCGACATGCGCTAACGCAGGATTGCATGGAGCACCTTATGCGCCTGTCATCCCGGGAATCGGAGTCCCAGCTGCTGTAGAATCTCTGTGTGGCGGATGGGGGCGAAGCGGTGTGAGGCCTCGGATATGCTGACCTGCTGCATATGCTGACAGCTGAATCGCTGAGGCCCAGACCGGTTGTGAGGCGTAAGTGGACATCCCCACCAGCGGTGAGTGCCCCAAGCGGGGGTCCCTCCGGAAACCCTTTCCCCTGCATAGTCGCTTCCCATCTGCCGGGGCTTGGTCGCTCCAATCTGGCCCGGCACCCTAATTTGCACCTGCACTCTCCCTGAGGCCTCGCTGTGACAGGGCCCATGAGCGATCCTGGGAGGCGTCCGCACGGCCGCTTGCAGGCGGAGCGGTAGTTGTGGCCCTGCAGTCCCCGCTCCTGGCTGCCCCCGCATCCTGTCTGGCCGAGTCTGCTCATCCGACGCTGGGTTCATAGCTGTGTATCCACCGCCCCCCCTGCAAAATTACACTCTTTGCCTCCTGGGACCCGGGGCCCACTTTGCTACTCTGTGGGTGCTGAGGTGGGCTACAGTGAGCTCGTAGCCCGTGGCAGACCCCCGCCCTGTCCTGCAACAGTTTTTACGCCCCCGCAAACAACAACGGCGGATGGGCTATCGAGGTGGGCGCGGCCCAGGCCCCACACGCTATGATGGCCGGCTTTCCAGTCACCAGGCCTTCTTGCGGAGCGTAGCTCTACCCTTCGCCACAACTGGGGCCCTTCTGTACCGTGCTAAATTCACGCCTATTACTCCACGAAAGGGACCGGCGGTGCGGCCGGCCCCAGGACTGCCTGCTCGATTGTATTGAGGAGGGATATTCCACTTTACAGACTCAGCGCCTCCTGCTCGCTTTGGGTTGTTTCCCTGCGGCCCTGTGGGTGAGCTGTCTCCTTGGTGTGAGGGCCTACTTACCATTAAAGGCTCCCTATGTTTTGGTCACTGCCTGCACCACACGGGTCTGCATAAGGGCCCCATCTACTCCATATGCCTTGACTGGAACCCGTCAGCTATCACCCACCTGGGCTCCTTCTTTGGCGTACTACTTCACCTTCAGCCCCAGACTGCGCTCCTTGCCCCGCTAGCCATTGTCTCAACATCAGCTCCTGCAGAGACCACACTCCCATCCTGCACTGGGCATCATACCTGGGCGGTACTGGCCGCCTGTCCGTCTAGGCCCTCTTGCTGGGGTCCTGGTCTGTCTGGTGGGCTCGTTGCCGGAGGTCCAGTGACGATCTCCTCTCTACTCCATTGGCATTCTGGGCCCAGCATGCTGCCCTGTCTTCACTTTCTGCCGCTGGCTCCTGGTTTTTGCCTGGTCCTCCACTCGCACCCACCCGCTGAGGCCGTTTCACTTCCGTTGGCCCTGCTAGGTTGCGCCGCGGCATGGGCCGCAAAGATCCGAAGCAGAAGACCCTCCCTTTTGAGAAACTCGTGGAAAAGATCCCAGAAGACGGCGCCGGCATGGCGGAGGGCGGGCAGGTGGCAGATTGTTTCGAGGACTCTTCTGCCCCATCCTCTTTCCTATCACAAGAGATGAGAGCGGGCTTCAGGGCACTGGATTGGGGGGTTTGATGCCCTTGACAAGAATCTGGAGAGCCTGGGTGCCAAAATACAGGTGCATGACAGGCGCCTAGACGTGGCAGAAGCGTGCATCTCAGACATAGAGGATGGTACTGCACAGTCCCTTAAGAGGTTGGAACGAGTCGAGTGCATCCTCAAAGATGTGGCAATCAAGAACGAAGATCTCGAGCCACGCTGTCGGCACAATAATATTCGCATCCTGGGAGTTCTGGAGTCCACCTCCACTGGCCGTCTCGACCTCTTCATTGAGACTCTGCTGACTGACATGTTCAGGAAAGACTCCTTCACTCCTGGTTTCGTCGTGGAACGTGCTCACCACATCTTGGGACCCCGCGCCAATCCGGGTAGCCCCCCACGACCCATTATCGCCTGCATCATGAACTTCAGAGACCGCAATACAGCACTGCGCCTCGCCAGAGAACGCGGCGACACGTCCTGGCAGGGCTCCAAGCTATCCCTCTACCCAGACTTTACCATCATGGTGCAGTAGGCCCGGCTCAAATATAATGGTGTTAAGGCCACTCTCAGGAACTTGGGTCTGAAATATGGCATGTTATACCCTGCCAGATTGCGAGTTGATGTTAATGGTAGATCACGCATCTTTGATACTCCCGCGGAGGTGCAGGAATTCTGCCTTTCCTACAAGCAGGCCAACCCTCAGACGGGCGCGAGAGGGAGTGGTCCCTCCCCTCCTCACAGTACCTCCGATGCAAGCATGGAACTCTTCTCTGGGTCCGGGACTGGCTGATATAATCACACTGTCTCTTTTTCTCCAAGCAGGACTGACTTGGGATATTGTTACTCACCATGTTGAATTGTTGCAATTAGCTGGTTGGCTGACGTGGCGTTGCCACCCCCCTTGGTGTACAGCTTAGGTTTGTTGTTGGTTACACAAATGTAACGTTTCAGGGATATCTCGTTCCACTGCAAAGTCAATTGGTACTTAACGTATTGTTGCTTGCCATGGGGTTGCCTTGCTTCTTTGGTAGTGAGGGTGGGTGTGGGGTGGGGGGGTAAATGGCCATTGTATTTCCATTTGTGTTATGTTTTGTTTGGTATACTGTCATGGTTCTCATTCAATTGTTGGAGCTTCTCCTTCTCACCTATGTCACTACTAGCAGATGGCTCAACAGGGTAATGTCGAAGGTCCCTCCAGCCTGTCCTTGATGTCCTGGAATGTCAGGGTGTTAAAGTTCAGTTTGCGACGTGAACATTACCAGCGCCATTTTGTCCCTTCCTAGGCCTGTATGAGCGCGTAAGCGGCAGCCATTTTTAGACACCATGGCCTCTCCTCACATTCTCAGCCGCCTGCACGTCTCTCTGACCTCGCTAACATCCCCCGCGCCCAGCCAGCCCCCGAACTCTCCTGCTTGAGCCATAAACACATCTTCAGCGCGACCCTGCCTCAGAGCCACATCCTGTGCCGAAGCCACATACCCTTTCATCCCTTTCATGCGAACGGGCCCTTTTGATAACCTATTGTCCGAGCCGATCCCAGGCCATCACCTAGCCCTACGGATGCAGTTTATTGCCCCCTACAATAGAAACTCACCCCCCTTCAAAGGAGCTGAATACACCACGAACCGACCGATCACACACATTCCTGTTCCCAGCGGAATGTCCAGCTGTGCGATAGCCATCACCTGCTGAGATTGGGGTGGGAACTTCTACTGTAGATACAAGTGGGAACGGGCCTGAAGTGGGGGATTCCAAGGATATCTTTCCATATTTCAACGTGTCGTCAAGAATGTGTTGTGTGCAATAAAGCAATAAACCTGTGTATAAGAGGCCAGGCCACAGAGATGCGGCAGAGCACCTCGAGACGATACCCTGTTTGTCTGATCTGACGTGTTCTGCTCCGGAGTATATTAAAACCTGTTTCCTGCTTTCCAGTTTCCAGCGCCTGCCTCTTTATTTGATAATCATAGAATGGTTTAGAGGCGACCGACGCCAAGCAGTGTTCGAAAAGGTCACCCAGAGTAATCTGCTCTTTTACAATTGGCGTCCCAAACGTGGGGCCCATCAGCGACACGTGGATCCAGTGGGAGAGGTCCTGACGACAAAGTGAATGACTGCAACGATCGGGAAGAGCTCACGCCCGATAGACTCTCGTCTGGCGGCCGATCATCCGAACTTCCCCTATTCCGAACAGACCTTTCTCGAGCGATCTACGGTCCTGACTGGGAACCCTCAGGAGTGCCGCGGCGATAACAGAGAATAGAGGACGATCGGGCGCTGGAAGTGGAAGACGAGAAACTGTCCATACGGTCCGGGTAAGGTCGTACAGCACGACTCATTTTGTTTTGATTGATTGTTTGAAAAACACTGGTTAATTGATTGGATCGCTTAACCTCGGTTGTTAAATGAGATTGGTTCTTTTTGAGATATTCTCTGCCTACAAACGGTGAAGAATAGGAAAATTCTCTCTCCCTTTGCAGGTAGTGAAGGATAGGTAGCGCAGACTTTTTTTTGTCCATATCAATAAGGGCTGATAATATGTCGTGCCTATCTTCTCCCCACTGATTGTTTGGTTCTATTGGTTCTCTTGAGATATTACCTATTTGCAAATAACGTAAAATAGAAATATTTTGTCTAGTCTTTGCAAGTAGCGAAGGATAGGTAGTGCGGACCTTTGTCCACTAGTGTTTGAAGTCTTCTTTTTGACCGCTATATGTCATGCCTATCTTCTCCCCACTGATTGGTAGTTGGTTTAGCCTGGACCGTTTGTTAGAGGTAGATCATCCAGCTCCACTGGAGGGCACCCCTAATAAGGACATGTTCACGAAATATGGATTAGTCGCTGTAGCCTATAGTAAGCTATGGCATAAAAATACCAAGAAAGATCGGGAAAGTCAGTGGCCACTGATAGGATCTTTTGATATAAATAAAATAGAAGCACTAGAGATAGCCCTTCGTAAACATAAAACCACGCCAACCATGCTTGATAGTCTCGGCATGTGGCGCAAAGAAGCAACGCAACGTAAAAAGAGAGACGAAGCAAAGACAGATAAAGAGCTACGGAAGGCAGCTCACCTAGCTGGGAAAAAGCTAGAAGAAGAGATCAAAGAAAGAGAGGGAATGAAGAAAGAACGAGAGTCCGAAACATCGAGCCAATGCCCTTTTAGAACGCCCTCTGTGCTCTACCCCGAGCTACCCCCAAAGCAAAAGGCAAACGATGATTTACTCTTAGGTCCCCCAATCATCTATATGCCCCCTCCATATGCCCCCTCCTATCCTGTAGCACAGCACCAACAACCCCCGAACCTAAACGACGGTAGTGCCAGGGCCTCGGTACCCACGGCCTTCGCGCCGACCGAGCCTCCCGTACTAAATACCGCACCAACGGAAGCTTCAAACAAGCCTGAAACCTTAGAAAAAGAAATTACCAGAGCGAGCCGCTCGAACAGTCATGAACGAGAGGGTATTGACAAGATTGTAAAAACATTAATAGAACGAAAAGAAACAGAGGAATACATTTCGGACATGTGCAACTCATATACCAACAGCCATAGACGACACTTTGTTGTACGCTTTTGCTACCACACTCTCACAGCCTACGAGGAGAGATACCAAGGCAAAAGACCCGTACGCCTTGCAGACTTGTATAGGAAGGTAGACATAGGAGATGAGAGCGAGTGTGATGTGATGGAACTCTTCTCGCATACGCTGGAAGTCTTTCGCCACCTCACGGAACAAGAGCCGGTGTCTAGAAACCCAACTCCTGTAACGACCGAACCCCCAATGGAGAAAGTGGATACCATGATGCCAATAAAGGAAGCTGCTCCCTACTGGGTCCCCCCACGAGGTCAGGGAACTAATGATGACATTAACCATCAGCACGCGAGGGGTAGGGTGGTTTATAACTGGGTATACCAACCCTGGGATCGACAAGACATCCTGACCTTCCGAAAATCCTTACCGGATCTACGGAAGAACCCTACAGCCTTTTATACGGAGCTAGGCATGGCCTTAGGATCAACAATCATGACCTTAGCAGACATCAACTTGTTTTTCGGGTTATGTCTACCAGCTGATGTGTGGAAGCAAATCCGGAAAGTCGACCACCTTGAGCTGTTTGGGCATACCTGGGTACAACTCGATGGCATAGATAAACAACGAGATCCCGGACAGAAACCCTTAAAAGCTATTTTAGAACTTCCAGACAAAATTGTTCAGAAATTGAAGACGCTAATCCCTGAGAAAAAGGTAGACTGGTCGATTGTAACGGCTTGCCGTCAGAAACCCCAAGAAGATGTCTCCGAATACTTTTCTCGATTCGAGGCGGTGTTTTCTGACTATAGTGGTCAGGACATGACCACTGCAACCGGACATCACCTGTTTGTCCAAAATTATGTTAAAGGTCTGTTGCAGGAAGTCTCACAGAAACTGCAGACCAGCGAGAATAGTTGGGCGGCCTCCAAACCCGCAGCTATCCTTCAGATGGCCCAGTACTATGAGCTTCAAAAGAACGAAAACGATAGGGCATCGGAGAAAAAGAAGAAGGACCTCAAGGAAAGGGTTATGATTGCACAATTGCAGGGAGTGACTATAGGAAAGGAACCCTATAAAGGAAATTACCAACCGAATGCCCCTAGAAACCCGCCTCCTAAAGATAATGCACCCACATCCTACGCTGGACGTAGGGATTTGAGCAAGAATCAATGTGCGTTCTGTAAAGGACTCGGACATTGGAAATTCCAGTGCCCGATCCTGCTAGAAATGATCAAAAATAAGGAGACAAGGGACTCAGAGAACGGACCGAGAAATAGAGGACGTGGACGAGGGTACACAAACGGCACTAGCAATGAAAGGCCCGGTAAAATGAACACGTTTGACCGTCCCCGACAGAACCAGTGCCAACAGACTGACTACGACAACACATACGACTTTGCATAGGACTGCCGAAGGCAAGGGAGGGATCCAGTCGAGCTCTAGGTTGATCAGCAAGGCCCTTATGTCACCGCTAAGGTCCTGGGCACGAAGTCTCCATTTTTGGTAGACACAGGAGCAACACGTAGTGCTTTATCTAAACGACTGATTCCTAGGGCACCCTTGTCTGGCTCGCATATAACATCGATAGGTTTTGATGGAACGCCCTCCACCAATCCCTTGTCCACTCCGATCCCCTTCGACTTGGAAAACAACACCATTGACACGACATTTCTGCTCTCCTCCACCCCCATGCACATCACTATTGCTATTATGGGTCTTGACTTGTTGAAACATTTCCGAGCCACCATTAGATGTTCGCCGGACGGAGTCCGAGTCATTTTATACGACAACCCCAATCTGCTTAGACCTTGTCCCACACGACACATGTTCTCTATGACTGACGCTGACATATCACTTCTTGACACTTTACCCCTATACTTATGGGCAAAGACCGACTCGGATGTAGGACGGAGGATGATTGATCCTGTGCATATAACTGTACGACAGGACGCGACACTCCCAAAACTACCACAATATAGGATATCACCCGAAGGCGAGAAGGCATTGGTAGAGATTATTCAATCCTTAATGGATGCAGGAGTGGTAGAGGAGGTGGTCAGCAACGTTTGTAACAGCCCTATCTTACCGATTATCAAGAAGCAAGGAGAGGGAGATGAGAAAGCATACCGCTTCATCATCGACCTGCGGGAGGTTAATAAAGTAGTTGTGCCGCAATACCCCGTGGTCTCCGACATCACCACCATTCTGACCCTGATCCCGTCCACTGCCACCACTTTCACTGTCATTGATCTAAAAAATGCCTTCTTCTCTATCCCTATCCACCCAGACAGCCGCTACCTTTTCGGATTTACCTTAAAATCCCGCTCGTACAGATTTTGTCAAGCCCCCCAAGGCTACACCGAGAGTCCCAGCATCTATAGCCAGGCCCTTAAGAGGCAGTTAGACGCAGTTCAGTTGCTGGATGGAGTGGTGTTGATCCAATATGTAGATGACATCCTCCTGGCAGCTGACACCACCCCACTTGCAGTCACAGCCACCATCCAGCTCCTACATTTCCTTGCAGAGAATGGTCACAAGGTCTCCAAGAAGAAATTACAGTTCTGCCAACCCCAGGTAACATACCTAGGCCACCTCCCATCCAAATAAGGGAGGAAACTTACGCCTGATAGAATTCAGACCATTTTGGGAACTCCCGTCCCTAAAACCCAGAAGCAAGTCCGCTCTCTGGTAGGCCTCACCTCATTCTGTCGACAGTGGTTGCCAAACTTCAGCCTCATTGTCAAACCCTTGCTTTCCCTTCTGGCCAAAGATGTCCCCTTCCCACTCCCTTGGACCCCCGAATGCCAATCCTCCTTCAAAGAATTGCGAGATGCCCTTTGTTCAGCTCCCGTTCTAGGGACCCCAGACTATTCCAAGCCTTTTTCCCTTTATACTCACAAAAGAGAGGGATGTGCTTTATCTGTCCTAACACAATCCATTAGCTTCAAGCAACGCCCTTGTGCCTACTTCTCTGCCACCCTTGACCCTGTAGCCAGAGCTTTACCTGCCTGCCTTCGAGCGGTAGCTGCCGCTGCTGTCTCCATACGACAGAGTGAAGGAATTGTACTTTCCAATTCCCTCACAGTACTAGTACCCCATTCCGTTGATACCCTTTTGAACCAAACCAAAACCCAACATCTGACTAGCGCACGACTGACTGGGTACGAACTAACATTACTGGCACCCCACATAACTTTGAAAAGATGCGCCACTCTGAATCCAGCAACCTTGCTGCCCTTACCCGAGAATGACCCTAATGTTGCTCCCCTACATGACTGTGTGACCCTCACTGATGAACAGACTAGGAGCAGAGTAGACCTCCGAGATACTGCCTTCCCAGAACTTGACGGAGAACTTTGGGTGGATGGTTCATGCATTAAACTCCCCGATGGCACCACCTCCGCCGCATATGCCGTTACCACAGCCCGAACTGTCGTCGAGACAGCTCGTATCACGCAGCGATCCGCACAAGCAGCAGAACTGATCGCCCTCACACGAGCGTGCATCCTAGCAGCAGGGACGACCGCTAACATATTCACGGACAGTCAGTATGCCTTCGGGGTGGTTCATCACTTTGGGCTCCTTTGGAAGGAGAGGGGATTCCTGACCTCGCATGGCACACCGATCCTGCACGGAGACCTAGTCTCTGCCCTGACCGAAGCAGTTCTCCTCCCCAAACAACTAGCTGTAATCAAGTGCCAAGCACACAAGAAAGTCACAGACATTGTAGGACAAGGAAACGCACTAGCTGACATCACTGCCCGAACCACAGCTGAGAATAGGACGACAACCCGCATGTACGTGACCAGGTCACAAGCAGAAAATGGAAGGACGCTAGGGAGACCATAAGGGACATTCAAATGACTAGCACACCACAGGAACTGACTGAATGGGCACGGGTGGGACTAAAAGACGATGAAGGATGCTGGCGGGTGAAAGACGCAAACAAATGTCTATTACCCAATTCCTATCTGATCCCCATACTAACCATGACACACTCCCCTGCGCACATAGGATCTGCCCCCATGACTGACCTCGTTTCCAGAGTTTGGCACAATGACAGAATAGCAGACGCAGCAAAACGCCTGGTCCAACAATGCCTGATATGCCTGCAACACAACCCAGGGAAAGGGACTGCAGTACCCCGGGGAGGGTTTGGAGTCCCTGACCATACCTTCGAAGTCCTTCAAATGGACTACATTCAGCTAGAAAGGTGCCATGGTCTGAAATACGTGCTCGTCATTGTGTGTGCGTTCAGCAAATGGGTGGAAGCCTACCCCACTCGAGACAACACCGCCATCACTACTGCTAAGGTGTTGTTGAAGGAATTATTCCCGCGCTACGGCCTTTGTCGAATTTTGTGGAGCGACAACGGCCCCCACTTCGTAGCCGAAGTTATCCAACTCATACTGAAACGGTTGGGTGTAAAACCAAAATTTCACGCAGTCTTCCACCCCCAATCTGCAGGTCTAGTAGAGCGACATAACGCCACACTGAAACTCAAACTAGCGAAGATAGTTGCCACTACAGGACTGAAGTGGCCAGACGCCCTCCCACTGGCATTACTATCAATGCACTCCACTCCTATCAAGCACCGCCTAACCCCTTATGAAGTGGTTTTTGGCCGACCCATGAATATCTGGGCCGCGCCGAAGCCGGCGTCCATCCATGAAGTCCCGGACATCTTAATGTCTGATTACCTTCATAACTTAACAAAAACACTAACTGTTATCCACCAACAGGTGCAGCAAGCCATACCAGATGCATCCAGGGGCCCCGGGCACGACATCCAGCCCGGAGAGTTCGTCCTGATTCGAAATTTTCAAAGGACGAAAAGTCTGGAACCTAGGTGGATGGGCCCCCGGCAAGTCTTGATCACCACCCGAACTGCACTCCGAGTGGAAGGTAAACGAAATTGGCTGCATGCACATCACTGTAAAAGAATTTCACCGACTCTGACGACGAATGAAGACGTGGCCACCCAAGAAGAGCTCCTGAACAAAGACAGACTAGCCCTGAGTTACTACCCTGACACGGAGACACTCGAATTGGCTGAATTTCCAGATCCCACTGTGCCATCCAGAAAAGGGTACAACTTGCGACTAAAGGAGAGCGTCTCGACCTAGCAGGTCACTAGATAAATCGACAAATCTCAGAGCGGTAACCAACACCACAAAGGTTACCAGGAGAGAAACTAGACGAGGCGTGTGGCCCAGCCAGCCATCGAGCCTCTTGAAGGTGATGGAAGCTCCGGACATGAAGGTGATGGAAGCAACCGGATACCCGAAGATCCACCGTAAAGACCCCAAGACTGAAACGCTGCATAGCACAAAGACAATTGCCCTCTTCATTGCTTTTCTCTTCTGCCTCCTTCTCTTGGCCACCTTCTGGGTCGTGGAAGAAAGTTTACCTGCCCATAAGACTTTGATACCCACCGTGCAGCCCACCACCAAGAGAGAAGACTATCTCATTTCACTTTCACCCCAGCTCCGGGAAAGACGCAAGGAGTTCTGGAACAACTCATTTGTACAGTTGCTGCACCAACACAACCTTGCTGCCAATGCCACAAACTGCTGGATCTGTGGGCTGCTACCACATGCAACTGAACATTCTATCCCCTTCATCCCTTCGCCTTTTCCGTTCATGGGTCCTGCCTTGCCTGGCTGATACTCTTGCAAGAGAGTTACAAGGACAATGCGACTTCGGGTGAAACCATTTCACACTTCTACAATGGGTTCTGGCTGAGCAAAACTCCCTTTTGCCCCTCGACATCCAACACCACCTTTCAAATGAACATTCCTACACAAGAACAAATTGAAATGCAGGTGTTTAACAATCCAGCCAGACCCACCTTCTCCTACCTCCGGAAACGAACTGCTGCCACTCTGACTGTGGCCCTCTCTGTGGTGAATGTCTCAGGCCTTGTCTGCATTGAAGGCTCCTGCCTCATCACAAAGACTTTGGATACGGCTGATCCACCCTCCTTTGTTGCCTCCCCGAATATGTACTTTATCTGCGGAACCAAAGCCTACACCTGGCTCCCAAAGGGCTGGGAAGGCACCTGCTATATCTCTTTTATCCTTCCTCCTACATATGTGGCACCAGCAAAACATCACCGGCAAAGACGAGCAAAAGATGTTGAGCGAGCAGACTCCACCGCGTCACAGTTCCTTGATGCAGCGAAGGGACTCGTTCCACTTTGGGGCCCAATGGCGAACAGCCGTGCCATCCGACATCTGGCCCAGGCAGTCGAGACAACCATGAACATCACAGCCGGCATCCTCACGAACAACACGGCCGAGCTTCAGGCGGTCCGCTTGGTGGCTCTTCAGAACCGTCTTGTTCTGGACGTGGTTCTGGCGGACCGTGGAGGAGCATGCCACATCATCGGATCTAGCTGTTGCACGTTTATTCCTGACAACTCACCCTCAGTCTACGAGGCGATCGAACACCTCCACAGACTTTCCTCAGAGGTGCATCAAGAACAAGAAGGATGGTCGCTTGGGGGCTGGTTCTGGAGTACTTTAAAGGACTGGGGTTGGAAGTTGCTAATGATTGCACTGGTACCGATTCTGATCATATGTGGTTGCTGCCTGGGTATACAATGCCTGCCTCCTCTATGCTCTCTTTTCACGAACTGTATTTGCCCTAAGACTTTGGACTATAAAACTGAACATATGAGAGCTTTGTATGAATCAGAGATACGTAACATGATGGGGATAGATATAGAGTGACAAACTGGCTAAATAATGTTCATAGGGTGGACTGTTAAAGTTCAGTTTGCGACGTGAACATTACCAGCGCCATTTTGTCCCTTCCTAGGCCTGTATGAGCGCGTAAGCGGCAGCCCTTTTTAGACACCCTGGCCTCTCCTCACATTCTCAGCCGCCTGCACGTCTCTCTGACCTCGCTAACATCCCCCGCGCCCAGGCAGCTCCCGAACTCTCCTGCTTGAGCCATAAACACATCTTCAGCGCGACCCTGCCTCAGAGCCACATCCTGTGCCGAAGCCACATACCCTTTCATCCCTTTCATGGGAACGGGCCCTTTTGATAACCTATTGTCCGAGCCGATCCCAGGCCATCACCTAGCCCTGCGGATGCAGTTTATTGACCCCTACAGTAGAAACTCACCCCCCCTTCAAAGGAGCTGATCACACCACGAACCGACCAATCACACACATTCCTGTTCCCAGTGGAATGTCCAGCTGTGCGATAGCCATCATCTGCTGAGATTGGGGTGGGAACTTCTACTGTAGATACAAGTGGGAACGGGCCTGAAGTGGGGGATTCCAAGGATGTCTTTCCATATTTCAACGTGTCGTCAAGAATGTGTTGTGTGCAATAAAGCAATAAACCTGTGTATAAGAGGCCAGGCCACAGAGATGCGGCAGAGCACCTCGAGACGATACCCTGTTTGTCTGATCTGACGTGTTCTGCTCCGGAGTATATTAAAACCTGTTTCCTGCTTTCCAGTTTCCAGCGCCTGCCTCTTTATTTGATAATCATAGAAAGGTTTAGAGGCGACCGACGCCAAGCAGTGTTCGAAAAGGTCACCCAGAGTAATCTGCTCTTTTACAATTGGCGTCCCAAACGTGGGGCCCATCAGCGACACGTGGATCCAGTGGGAGAGGTCCTGACGACAAAGTGAATGACTGCAACGATCGGGAAGAGCTCACGCCCGATAGACTCTCGTCTGGCGGCCGATCATCCGAACTTCACCTATTCCGAACAGACCTCTCTCGAGCGATCTACGGTCCTGACTGGGAACCCTCAGGAGTGCCGCGGCGATAACAGAGAATAGAGGACGATCGGGCGCTGGAAGTGGAAGACGAGAAACTGTCCATACGGTCCGGGTAAGGTCGTACAGCACGACTCATTTTGTTTTGATTGATTGTTTGAAAAACACTGGTTAATTGATTGGATCGCTTAACCTCGGTTGTTAAATGAGATTGGTTCTTTTTGAGATATTCTCTGCCTACAAACGGTGAAGAATAGGAAAATTCTCTCTCCCTTTGCAGGTAGTGAAGGATAGGTAGCGCAGACTTTTTTTTGTCCATATCAATAAGGGCTGATAATATGTCGTGCCTATCTTCTCCCCACTGATTGTTTGGTTCTATGGGTTCTCTTGAGATATTACCTATTTGCAAATAACGTAAAATAGAAATATTTTGTCTAGTCTTTGCAAGTAGCGAAGGATAGGTAGTGCGGACCTTTGTCCACTAGTGTTTGAAGTCTTCTTTTTGACCGCTATATGTCATGCCTATCTTCTCCCCACTGATTGGTAGTTGGTTTAGCCTGGACCGTTTGTTAGAGGTAGATCATCCAGCTCCACTGGAGGGCACCCCTAATAAGGACATGTTCACGAAATATGGATTAGTCGCTGTAGCCTATAGTAAGCTATGGCATAAAAATACCAAGAAAGATCGGGAAAGTCAGTGGCCACTGATAGGATCTTTTGATATAAATAAAATAGAAGCACTAGAGATAGCCCTTCGTAAACATAAAACCACGCCAACCATGCTTGATAGTCTCGGCATGTGGCGCAAAGAAGCAACGCAACGTAAAAAGAGAGACGAAGCAAAGACAGATAAAGAGCTACGGAAGGCAGCTCACCTAGCTGGGAAAAAGCTAGAAGAAGAGATCAAAGAAAGAGAGGGAATGAAGAAAGAACGAGAGTCCGAAACATCGAGCCAATGCCCTTTTAGAACGCCCTCTGTGCTCTACCCCGAGCTACCCCCAAAGCAAAAGGCAAACGATGATTTACTCTTAGGTCCCCCAATCATCTATATGCCCCCTCCATATGCCCCCTCCTATCCTGTAGCACAGCACCAACAACCCCCGAACCTAAACGACGGTAGTGCCAGGGCCTCGGTACCCACGGCCTTCGCGCCGACCGAGCCTCCCGTACTAAATACCGCACCAACGGAAGCTTCAAACAAGCCTGAAACCTTAGAAAAAGAAATTACCAGAGCGAGCCGCTTGAACAGTCATGAACGAGAGGGTATTGACAAGATTGTAAAAACATTAATAGAACGAAAAGAAACAGAGGAATACATTTCGGACATGTGCAACTCATATACCAACAGCCATAGACGACACTTTGTTGTACGCTTTTGCTACCACACTCTCACAGCCTACGAGGAGAGATACCAAGGCAAAAGACCCGTACGCCTTGCAGACTTGTATAGGAAGGTAGACATAGGAGATGAGAGCGAGTGTGATGTGATGGAACTCTTCTCGCATACGCTGGAAGTCTTTCGCCACCTCACGGAACAAGAGCCGGTGTCTAGAAACCCAACTCCTGTAACGACCGAACCCCCAATGGAGAAAGTGGATACCATGATGCCAATAAAGGAAGCTGCTCCCTACTGGGTCCCCCCACGAGGTCAGGGAACTAATGATGACATTAACCATCAGCACGCGAGGGGTAGGGTGGTTTATAACTGGGTATACCAACCCTGGGATCGACAAGACATCCTGACCTTCCGAAAATCCTTACCGGATCTACGGAAGAACCCTACAGCCTTTTATACGGAGCTAGGCATGGCCTTAGGATCAACAATCATGACCTTAGCAGACATCAACTTGTTTTTCGGGTTATGTCTACCAGCTGATGTGTGGAAGCAAATCCGGAAAGTCGACCACCTTGAGCTGTTTGGGCATACCTGGGTACAACTCGATGGCATAGATAAACAACGAGATCCCGGACAGAAACCCTTAAAAGCTATTTTAGAACTTCCAGACAAAATTGTTCAGAAATTGAAGACGCTAATCCCTGAGAAAAAGGTAGACTGGTCGATTGTAACGGCTTGCCGTCAGAAACCCCAAGAAGATGTCTCCGAATACTTTTCTCGATTCGAGGCGGTGTTTTCTGACTATAGTGGTCAGGACATGACCACTGCAACCGGACATCACCTGTTTGTCCAAAATTATGTTAAAGGTCTGTTGCAGGAAGTCTCACAGAAACTGCAGACCAGCGAGAATAGTTGGGCGGCCTCCAAACCCGCAGCTATCCTTCAGATGGCCCAGTACTATGAGCTTCAAAAGAACGAAAACGATAGGGCATCGGAGAAAAAGAAGAAGGACCTCAAGGAAAGGGTTATGATTGCACAATTGCAGGGAGTGACTATAGGAAAGGAACCCTATAAAGGAAATTACCAACCGAATGCCCCTAGAAACCCGCCTCCTAAAGATAATGCACCCACATCCTACGCTGGACGTAGGGATTTGAGCGAGAATCAATGTGCGTTCTGTAAAGGACTCGGACATTGGAAATTCCAGTGCCCGATCCTGCTAGAAATGATCAAAAATAAAGAGACAAGGGACTCAGAGAACGGACCGAGAAATAGAGGACGTGGACGAGGGTACACAAACGGCACTAGCAATGAAAGGCCCGGTAAAATGAACACGTTTGACCGTCCCCGACAGAACCAGTGCCAACAGACTGACTACGACAACACATACGACTTTGCATAGGACTGCCGAAGGCAAGGGAGGGATCCAGTCGAGCTCTAGGTTGATCAGCAAGGCCCTTATGTCACCGCTAAGGTCCTAGGCACGAAGTCTCCTTTTTTGGTAGACACAGGAGCAACACGTAGTGCTTTATCTAAACGACTGATTCCTAGGGCACCCTTGTCTGGCTCGCATATAACATCGATAGGTTTTGATGGAACGCCCTCCACCAATCCCTTGTCCACTCCGATCCCCTTCGACTTGGAAAACAACACCATTGACACGACATTTCTGCTCTCCTCCACCCCCATGCACATCACTATTGCTATTATGGGTCTTGACTTGTTGAAACATTTCCGAGCCACCATTAGATGTTCGCCGGACGGAGTCCGAGTCATTTTATACGACAACCCCAATCTGCTTAGACCTTGTCCCACACGACACATGTTCTCTATGACTGACGCTGACATATCACTTCTTGACACTTTACCCCTATACTTATGGGCAAAGACCGACTCGGATGTAGGACGGAGGATGATTGATCCTGTGCATATAACTGTACGACAGGACGCGACACTCCCAAAACTACCACAATATAGGATATCACCCGAAGGCGAGAAGGCATTGGTAGAGATTATTCAATCCTTAATGGATGCAGGAGTGGTAGAGGAGGTGGTCAGCAACGTTTGTAACAGCCCTATCTTACCGATTATCAAGAAGCAAGGAGAGGGAGATGAGAAAGCATACCGCTTCATCATCGACCTGCGGGAGGTTAATAAAGTAGTTGTGCCGCAATACCCCGTGGTCTCCGACATCACCACCATTCTGACCCTGATCCCGTCCACTGCCACCACTTTCACTGTCATTGATCTCAAAAATGCCTTCTTCTCTATCCCTATCCACCCAGACAGCCGCTACCTTTTCGGATTTACCTTAAAATCCCGCTCGTACAGATTTTGTCAAGCCCCCCAAGGCTACACCGAGAGTCCCAGCATCTATAGCCAGGCCCTTAAGAGGCAGTTAGACGCAGTTCAGTTGCTGGATGGAGTGGTGTTGATCCAATATGTAGATGACATCCTCCTGGCAGCTGACACCACCCCACTTGCAGTCACAGCCACCATCCAGCTCCTACATTTCCTTGCAGAGAATGGTCACAAGGTCTCCAAGAAGAAATTACAGTTCTGCCAACCCCAGGTAACATACCTAGGCCACCTCCCATCCAAATAAGGGAGGAAACTTACGCCTGATAGAATTCAGACCATTTTGGGAACTCCCGTCCCTAAAACCCAGAAGCAAGTCCGCTCTCTGGTAGGCCTCACCTCATTCTGTCGACAGTGGTTGCCAAACTTCAGCCTCATTGTCAAACCCTTGCTTTCCCTTCTGGCAAAAGATGTCCCCTTCCCACTCCCTTGGACCCCCGAATGCCAATCCTCCTTCAAAGAATTGCGAGATGCCCTTTGTTCAGCTCCCGTTCTAGGGACCCCAGACTATTCCAAGCCTTTTTCCCTTTATACTCACAAAAGAGAGGGATGTGCTTTATCTGTCCTAACACAATCCATTAGCTTCAAGCAACGCCCTTGTGCCTACTTCTCTGCCACCCTTGACCCTGTAGCCAGAGCTTTACCTGCCTGCCTTCGAGCGGTAGCTGCCGCTGCTGTCTCCATACGACAGAGTGAAGGAATTGTACTTTCCAATTCCCTCACAGTACTAGTACCCCATTCCGTTGATACCCTTTTGAACCAAACCAAAACCCAACATCTGACTAGCGCACGACTGACTGGGTACGAACTAACATTACTGGCACCCCACATAACTTTGAAAAGATGCGCCACTCTGAATCCAGCAACCTTGCTGCCCTTACCCGAGAATGACCCTAATGTTGCTCCCCTACATGACTGTGTGACCCTCACTGATGAACAGAGTAGGAGCTGAGTAGACCTCCGAGATACTGCCTTCCCAGAACCTGACGGAGAACTTTGGGTGGATGGTTCATGCATTAAACTCCCCGATGGCACCACCTCCGCCGCATATGCCGTTACCACAGCCCGAACTGTCGTCGAGACAGCTCGTATCACGCAGCGATCCGCACAAGCAGCAGAACTGATCGCCCTCACACGAGCGTGCATCCTAGCAGCAGGGACGACCGCTAACATATTCACGGACAGTCAGTATGCCTTCGGGGTGGTTCATCACTTTGGGCTCCTTTGGAAGGAGAGGGGATTCCTGACCTCGCATGGCACACCGATCCTGCACGGAGACCTAGTCTCTGCCCTGACCGAAGCAGTTCTCCTCCCCAAACAACTAGCTGTAATCAAGTGCCAAGCACACAAGAAAGGCACAGACATTGTAGGACAAGGAAACGCACTAGCTGACATCACTGCCCGAACCACAGCTGAGAATAGGACGACAACCCGCATGTACGTGACCAGGTCACAAGCAGAAAAATGGAAGGACGCTAGGGAGACCATAAGGGACATTCAAATGACTAGCACACCACAGGAACTGACTGAATGGGCACGGGTGGGACTAAAAGACGATGAAGGATGCTGGCGGGTGAAAGACGCAAACAAATGTCTATTACCCAATTCCTATCTGATCCCCATACTAACCATGACACACTCCCCTGCGCACATAGGATCTGCCCCCATGACTGACCTCGTTTCCAGAGTTTGGCACAATGACAGAATAGCAGACGCAGCAAAACGCCTGGTCCAACAATGCCTGATATGCCTGCAACACAACCCAGGGAAAGGGACTGCAGTACCCCGGGGAGGGTTTGGGGTCCCTGACCATACCTTCGAAGTCCTTCAAATGGACTACATTCAGCTAGAAAGGTGCCATGGTCTGAAATACGTGCTCGTCATTGTGTGTGCGTTCAGCAAATGGGTGGAAGCCTACCCCACTCGAGACAACACCGCCATCACTACTGCTAAGGTGTTGTTGAAGGAATTCTTCCCGCGCTACGGCCTTTGTCGAATTTTGTGGAGCGACAACGGCCCCCACTTCGTAGCCGAAGTTATCCAACTCATACTGAAACGGTTGGGTGTAAAACCAAAATTTCACGCAGTCTTCCACCCCCAATCTGCAGGTCTAGTAGAGCGACATAACGCCACACTGAAACTCAAACTAGCGAAGATAGTTGCCACTACAGGACTGAAGTGGCCAGACGCCCTCCCACTGGCATTACTATCAATGCACTCCACTCCTATCAAGCACCGCCTAACCCCTTATGAAGTGGTTTTTGGCCGACCCATGAATATCTGGGCCGCGCCGAAGCCGGCGTCCATCCATGAAGTCCCGGACATCTTAATGTCTGATTACCTTCATAACTTAACAAAAACACTAACTGTTATCCACCAACAGGTGCAGCAAGCCATACCAGATGCATCCAGGGGCCCCGGGCACGACATCCAGCCCGGAGAGTTCGTCCTGATTCGAAATTTTCAAAGGACGAAAAGTCTGGAACCTAGGTGGATGGGCCCCCGGCAAGTCTTGATCACCACCCGAACTGCACTCCGAGTGGAAGGTAAACGAAATTGGCTGCATGCACATCACTGTAAAAGAATTTCACCGACTCTGACGACGAATGAAGACGTGGCCACCCAAGAAGAGCTCCTGAACAAAGACAGACTAGCCCTGAGTTACTACCCTGACACGGAGACACTCGAATTGGCTGAATTTCCAGATCCCACTGTGCCATCCAGAAAAGGGTACAACTTGCGACTAAAGGAGAGCGTCTTGACCGAGCAGGTCACTAGATAAATCGACAAATCTCAGAGCGGTAACCAACACCACAAAGGTTACCAGGAGAGAAACTAGACGAGGCGTGTGGCCCAGCCAGCCATCGAGCCTCTTGAAGGTGATGGAAGCTCCGGACATGAAGGTGATGGAAGCAACCGGATACCCGAAGATCCACCGTAAAGACCCCAAGACTGAAACGCTGCATAGCACAAAGACAATTGCCCTCTTCATTGCTTTTCTTTTCTGCCTCCTTCTCTTGGCCACCTTCTGGGTCGTGGAAGAAAGTTTACCTGCCCATAAGACTTTGATACCCACCGTGCAGCCCACCACCAAGAGAGAAGACTATCTCATTTCACTTTCACCCCAGCTCCGGGAAAGACGCAAGGAGTTCTGGAACAACTCATTTGTACAGTTGCTGCACCAACACAACCTTGCTGCCAATGCCACAAACTGCTGGATCTGTGGGCTGCTACCACATGCAACTGAACATTCTATCCCCTTCATCCCTTCGCCTTTTCCGTTCATGGGTCCTGCCTTGCCTGGCTGATACTCTTGCAAGAGAGTTACAAGGACAATGCGACTTCGGGTGAAACCATTTCACACTTCTACAATGGGTTCTGGCTGAGCAAAACTCCCTTTTGCCCCTCGACATCCAACACCACCTTTCAAATGAACATTCCTACACAAGAACAAATTGAAATGCAGGTGTTTAACAATCCAGCCAGACCCACCTTCTCCTACCTCCGGAAACGAACTGCTGCCACTCTGACTGTGGCCCTCTCTGTGGTGAATGTCTCAGGCCTTGTCTGCATTGAAGGCTCCTGCCTCATCACAAAGACTTTGGATACGGCTGATCCACCCTCCTTTGTTGCCTCCCCGAATATGTACTTTATCTGCGGAACCAAAGCCTACACCTGGCTCCCAAAGGGCTGGGAAGGCACCTGCTATATCTCTTTTATCCTTCCTCCTACATATGTGGCACCAGCAAAACATCACCGGCAAAGACGAGCAAAAGATGTTGAGCGAGCAGACTCCACCGCGTCACAGTTCCTTGATGCAGCGAAGGGACTCGTTCCACTTTGGGGCCCAATGGCGAACAGCCGTGCCATCCGACATCTGGCCCAGGCAGTCGAGACAACCATGAACATCACAGCCGGCATCCTCACGAACAACACGGCCGAGCTTCAGGCGGTCCGCTTGGTGGCTCTTCAGAACCGTCTTGTTCTGGACGTGGTTCTGGCGGACCGTGGAGGAGCATGCCACATCATCGGATCTAGCTGTTGCACGTTTATTCCTGACAACTCACCCTCAGTCTACGAGGCGATCGAACACCTCCACAGACTTTCCTCAGAGGTGCATCAAGAACAAGAAGGATGGTCGCTTGGGGGCTGGTTCTGGAGTACTTTAAAGGACTGGGGTTGGAAGTTGCTAATGATTGCACTGGTACCGATTCTGATCATATGTGGTTGCTGCCTGGGTATACAATGCCTGCCTCCTCTATGCTCTCTTTTCACGAACTGTATTTGCCCTAAGACTTTGGACTATAAAACTGAACATATGAGAGCTTTGTATGAATCAGAGATACGTAACATGATGGGGATAGATATAGAGTGACAAACTGGCTAAATAATGTTCATAGGGTGGACTGTTAAAGTTCAGTTTGCGACGTGAACATTACCAGCGCCATTTTGTCCCTTCCTAGGCCTGTATGAGCGCGTAAGTGGCAGCCATTTTTAGACACCCTGGCCTCTCCTCACATTCTCAGCCGCCTGCACGTCTCTCTGACCTCGCTAACATCCCCCGCGCCCAGGCAGCTCCCGAACTCTCCTGCTTGAGCCATAAACACATCTTCAGCGCGACCCTGCCTCAGAGCCACATCCTGTGCCGAAGCCACATACCCTTTCATCCCTTTCATGGGAACGGGCCCTTTTGATAACCTATTGTCCGAGCCGATCCCAGGCCATCACCTAGCCCTGCGGATGCAGTTTATTGACCCCTACAGTAGAAACTCACCCCCCCTTCAAAGGAGCTGATCACACCACGAACCGACCAATCACACACATTCCTGTTCCCAGTGGAATGTCCAGCTGTGCGATAGCCATCATCTGCTGAGATTGGGGTGGGAACTTCTACTGTAGATACAAGTGGGAACGGGCCTGAAGTGGGGGATTCCAAGGATGTCTTTCCATATTTCAACGTGTCGTCAAGAATGTGTTGTGTGCAATAAAGCAATAAACCTGTGTATAAGAGGCCAGGCCACAGAGATGCGGCAGAGCACCTCGAGACGATACCCTGTTTGTCTGATCTGACGTGTTCTGCTCCGGAGTATATTAAAACCTGTTTCCTGCTTTCCAGTTTCCAGCGCCTGCCTCTTTATTTGATAATCATAGAATGGTTTAGAGGCGACCGACGCCAAGCAGTGTTCGAAAAGGTCACCCAGAGTAATCTGCTCTTTTACAATTGGCGTCCCAAACGTGGGGCCCATCAGCGACACGTGGATCCAGTGGGAGAGGTCCTGACGACAAAGTGAATGACTGCAACGATCGGGAAGAGCTCACGCCCGATAGACTCTCGTCTGGCGGCCGATCATCCGAACTGCACCTATTCTGAACAGACCTCTCTCGAGCGATCTACGGTCCTGACTGGGAACCCTCAGGAGTGCCGCGGCGATAACAGAGAATAGAGGACGATCGGGCGCTGGAAGTGGAAGACGAGAAACTGTCCATACGGTCCGGGTAAGGTCGTACAGCACGACTCATTTTGTTTTGATTGATTGTTTGAAAAACACTGGTTAATTGATTGGATCGCTTAACCTCGGTTGTTAAATGAGATTGGTTCTTTTTGAGATATTCTCTGCCTACAAACGGTGAAGAATAGGAAAATTCTCTCTCCGTTTGCAGGTAGTGAAGGATAGGTAGCGCAGACTTTTTTTTGTCCATATCAATAAGGGCTGATAATATGTCGTGCCTATCTTCTCCCCACTGATTGTTTGGTTCTATTGGTTCTCTTGAGATATTACCTATTTGCAAATAACGTAAAATAGAAATATTTTGTCTAGTCTTTGCAAGTAGCGAAGGATAGGTAGTGCGGACCTTTGTCCACTAGTGTTTGAAGTCTTCTTTTTGACCGCTATATGTCATGCCTATCTTCTCCCCACTGATTGGTAGTTGGTTTAGCCTGGACCGTTTGTTAGAGGTAGATCATCCAGCTCCACTGGAGGGCACCCCTAATAAGGACATGTTCACGAAATATGGATTAGTCGCTGTAGCCTATAGTAAGCTATGGCATAAAAATACCAAGAAAGATCGGGAAAGTCAGTGGCCACTGATAGGATCTTTTGATATAAATAAAATAGAAGCACTAGAGATAGCCCTTCGTAAACTTAAAACCACGCCAACCATGCTTGATAGTCTCGGCATGTGGCGCAAAGAAGCAACGCAACGTAAAAAGAGAGACGAAGCAAAGACAGATAAAGAGCTACGGAAGGCAGCTCACCTAGCTGGGAAAAAGCTAGAAGAAGAGATCAAAGAAAGAGAGGGAATGAAGAAAGAACGAGAGTCCGAAACATCGAGCTAATGCCCTTTTAGAACGCCCTCTGTGCTCTACCCCGAGCTACCCCCAAAGCAAAAGGCAAACGATGATTTACTCTTAGGTCCCCCAATCATCTATATGCCCCCTCCATATGCCCCCTCCTATCCTGTAGCACAGCACCAACAACCCCCGAACCTAAACGACGGTAGTGCCAGGGCCTCGGTACCCACGGCCTTCGCGCCGACCGAGCCTCCCGTACTAAATACCGCACCAACGGAAGCTTCAAACAAGCCTGAAACCTTAGAAAAAGAAATTACCAGAGCGAGCCGCTTGAACAGTCATGAACGAGAGGGTATTGACAAGATTGTAAAAACATTAATAGAACGAAAAGAAACAGAGGAATACATTTCGGACATGTGCAACTCATATACCAACAGCCATAGACGACACTTTGTTGTACGCTTTTGCTACCACACTCTCACAGCCTACGAGGAGAGATACCAAGGCAAAAGACCCGTACGCCTTGCAGACTTGTATAGGAAGGTAGACATAGGAGATGAGAGCGAGTGTGATGTGATGGAACTCTTCTCGCATACGCTGGAAGTCTTTCGCCACCTCACGGAACAAGAGCCGGTGTCTAGAAACCCAACTCCTGTAACGACCGAACCCCCAATGGAGAAAGTGGATACCATGATGCCAATAAAGGAAGCTGCTCCCTACTGGGTCCCCCCACGAGGTCAGGGAACTAATGATGACATTAACCATCAGCACGCGAGGGGTAGGGTGGTTTATAACTGGGTATACCAACCCTGGGATCGACAAGACATCCTGACCTTCCGAAAATCCTTACCGGATCTACGGAAGAACCCTACAGCCTTTTATACGGAGCTAGGCATGGCCTTAGGATCAACAATCATGACCTTAGCAGACATCAACTTGTTTTTCGGGTTATGTCTACCAGCTGATGTGTGGAAGCAAATCCGGAAAGTCGACCACCTTGAGCTGTTTGGGCATACCTGGGTACAACTCGATGGCATAGATAAACAATGAGATCCCGGACAGAAACCCTTAAAAGCTATTTTAGAACTTCCAGACAAAATTGTTCAGAAATTGAAGACGCTAATCCCTGAGAAAAAGGTAGACTGGTCGATTGTAACGGCTTGCCGTCAGAAACCCCAAGAAGATGTCTCCGAATACTTTTCTCGATTCGAGGCGGTGTTTTCTGACTATAGTGGTCAGGACATGACCACTGCAACCGGACATCACCTGTTTGTCCAAAATTATGTTAAAGGTCTGTTGCAGGAAGTCTCACAGAAACTGCAGACCAGCGAGAATAGTTGGGCGGCCTCCAAACCCGCAGCTATCCTTCAGATGGCCCAGTACTATGAGCTTCAAAAGAACGAAAACGATAGGGCATCGGAGAAAAAGAAGAAGGACCTCAAGGAAAGGGTTATGATTGCACAATTGCAGGGAGTGACTATAGGAAAGGAACCCTATAAAGGAAATTACCAACCGAATGCCCCTAGAAACCCGCCTCCTAAAGATAATGCACCCACATCCTACGCTGGACGTAGGGATTTGAGCGAGAATCAATGTGCGTTCTGTAAAGGACTCGGACATTGGAAATTCCAGTGCCCGATCCTGCTAGAAATGATCAAAAATAAGGAGACAAGGGACTCAGAGAACGGACCGAGAAATAGAGGACGTGGACGAGGGTACACAAACGGCACTAGCAATGAAAGGCCCGGTAAAATGAACACGTTTGACCGTCCCCGACAGAACCAGTGCCAACAGACTGACTACGACAACACATACGACTTTGCATAGGACTGCCGAAGGCAAGGGAGGGATCCAGTCGAGCTCTAGGTTGATCAGCAAGGCCCTTATGTCACCGCTAAGGTCCTGGGCACGAAGTCTCCATTTTTGGTAGACACAGGAGCAACACGTAGTGCTTTATCTAAACGACTGATTCCTAGGGCACCCTTGTCTGGCTCGCATATAACATCGATAGGTTTTGATGGAACGCCCTCCACCAATACCTTGTCCACTCCGATCCCCTTCGACTTGGAAAACAACACCATTGACACGACATTTCTGCTCTCCTCCACCCCCATGCACATCACTATTGCTATTATGGGTCTTGACTTGTTGAAACATTTCCGAGCCACCATTAGATGTTCGCCGGACGGAGTCCGAGTCATTTTATACGACAACCCCAATCTGCTTAGACCTTGTCCCACACGACACATGTTCTCTATGACTGACGCTGACATATCACTTCTTGACACTTTACCCCTATACTTATGGGCAAAGACCGACTCGGATGTAGGACGGAGGATGATTGATCCTGTGCATATAACTGTACGACAGGACGCGACACTCCCAAAACTACCACAATATAGGATATCACCCGAAGGCGAGAAGGCATTGGTAGAGATTATTCAATCCTTAATGGATGCAGGAGTGGTAGAGGAGGTGGTCAGCAACGTTTGTAACAGCCCTATCTTACCGATTATCAAGAAGCAAGGAGAGGGAGATGAGAAAGCATACCGCTTCATCATCGACCTGCGGGAGGTTAATAAAGTAGTTGTGCCGCAATACCCCGTGGTCTCCGACATCACCACCATTCTGACCCTGATCCCGTCCACTGCCACCACTTTCACTGTCATTGATCTCAAAAATGCCTTCTTCTCTATCCCTATCCACCCAGACAGCCGCTACCTTTTCGGATTTACCTTAAAATCCCGCTCGTACAGATTTTGTCAAGCCCCCCAAGGCTACACCGAGAGTCCCAGCATCTATAGCCAGGCCCTTAAGAGGCAGTTAGACGCAGTTCAGTTGCTGGATGGAGTGGTGTTGATCCAATATGTAGATGACATCCTCCTGGCAGCTGACACCACCCCACTTGCAGTCACAGCCACCATCCAGCTCCTACATTTCCTTGCAGAGAATGGTCACAAGGTCTCCAAGAAGAAATTACAGTTCTGCCAACCCCAGGTAACATACCTAGGCCACCTCCCATCCAAATAAGGGAGGAAACTTACGCCTGATAGAATTCAGACCATTTTGGGAACTCCCGTCCCTAAAACCCAGAAGCAAGTCCGCTCTCTGGTAGGCCTCACCTCATTCTGTCGACAGTGGTTGCCAAACTTCAGCCTCATTGTCAAACCCTTGCTTTCCCTTCTGGCCAAAGATGTCCCCTTCCCACTCCCTTGGACCCCCGAATGCCAATCCCCCTTCAAAGAATTGCGAGATGCCCTTTGTTCAGCTCCCGTTCTAGGGACCCCAGACTATTCCAAGCCTTTTTCCCTTTATACTCACAAAAGAGAGGGATGTGCTTTATCTGTCCTAACACAATCCATTAGCTTCAAGCAACGCCGTTGTGCCTACTTCTCTGCCACCCTTGACCCTGTAGCCAGAGCTTTACCTGCCTGCCTTCGAGCGGTAGCTGCCGCTGCTGTCTCCATACGACAGAGTGAAGGAATTGTACTTTCCAATTCCCTCACAGTACTAGTACCCCATTCCGTTGATACCCTTTTGAACCAAACCAAAACCCAACATCTGACTAGCGCACGACTGACTGGGTACGAACTAACATTACTGGCACCCCACATAACTTTGAAAAGATGCGCCACTCTGAATCCAGCAACCTTGCTGCCCTTACCCGAGAATGACCCTAATGTTGCTCCCCTACATGACTGTGTGACCCTCACTGATGAACAGACTAGGAGCAGAGTAGACCTCCGAGATACTGCCTTCCCAGAACCTGACGGAGAACTTTGGGTGGATGGTTCATGCATTAAACTCCCCGATGGCACCACCTCCGCCGCATATGCCGTTACCACAGCCCGAACTGTCGTCGAGACAGCTCGTATCACGCAGCGATCCGCACAAGCAGCAGAACTGATCGCCCTCACACGAGCGTGCATCCTAGCAGCAGGGACGACCGCTAACATATTCACGGACAGTCAGTATGCCTTCGGGGTGGTTCATCACTTTGGGCTCCTTTGGAAGGAGAGGGGATTCCTGACCTCGCATGGCACACCGATCCTGCACGGAGACCTAGTCTCTGCCTGGACCGAAGCAGTTCTCCTCCCCAAACAACTAGCTGTAATCAAGTGCCAAGCACACAAGAAAGTCACAGACATTGTAGGACAAGGAAACGCACTAGCTGACATCACTGCCCGAACCACAGCTGAGAATAGGACGACAACCCGCATGTACGTGACCAGGTCACAAGCAGAAAAATGGAAGGACGCTAGGGAGACCATAAGGGACATTCAAATGACTAGCACACCACAGGAACTGACTGAATGGGCACGGGTGGGACTAAAAGACGATGAAGGATGCTGGCGGGTGAAAGACGCAAACAAATGTCTATTACCCAATTCCTATCTGATCCCCATACTAACCATGACACACTCCCCTGCGCACATAGGATCTGCCCCCATGACTGACCTCGTTTCCAGAGTTTGGCACAATGACAGAATAGCAGACGCAGCAAAACGCCTGGTCCAACAATGCCTGATATGCCTGCAACACAACCCAGGGAAAGGGACTGCAGTACCCCGGGGAGGGTTTGGGGTCCCTGACCATACCTTCGAAGTCCTTCAAATGGACTACATTCAGCTAGAAAGGTGCCATGGTCTGAAATACATGCTCGTCATTGTGTGTGCGTTCAGCAAATGGGTGGAAGCCTACCCCACTCGAGACAACACCGCCATCACTACTGCTAAGGTGTTGTTGAAGGAATTCTTCCCGCGCTACGGCCTTTGTCGAATTTTGTGGAGCGACAACGGCCCCCACTTCGTAGCCGAAGTTATCCAACTCATACTGAAACGGTTGGGTGTAAAACCAAAATTTCACGCAGTCTTCCACCCCCAATCTGCAGGTCTAGTAGAGCGACATAACGCCACACTGAAACTCAAACTAGCGAAGATAGTTGCCACTACAGGACTGAAGTGGCCAGACGCCCTCCCACTGGCATTACTATCAATGCACTCCACTCCTATCAAGCACCGCCTAACCCCTTATGAAGTCGTTTTTGGCCGACCCATGAATATCTGGGCCGCGCCGAAGCCGGCGTCCATCCATGAAGTCCCGGACATCTTAATGTCTGATTACCTTCATAACTTAACAAAAACACTAACTGTTATCCACCAACAGGTGCAGCAAGCCATACCAGATGCATCCAGGGGCCCCGGGCACGACATCCAGCCCGGAGAGTTCGTCCTGATTCGAAATTTTCAAAGGACGAAAAGTCTGGAACCTAGGTGGATGGGCCCCCGGCAAGTCTTGATCACCACCCGAACTGCACTCCGAGTGGAAGGTAAACGAAATTGGCTGCATGCACATCACTGTAAAAGAATTTCACCGACTCTGACGACGAATGAAGACGTGGCCACCCAAGAAGAGCTCCTGAACAAAGACAGACTAGCCCTGAGTTACTACCCTGACACGGAGACACTCGAATTGGCTGAATTTCCAGATCCCACTGTGCCATCCAGAAAAGGGTACAACTTGCGACTAAAGGAGAGCGTCTCGACCTAGCAGGTCACTAGATAAATCGACAAATCTCAGAGCGGTAATCAACACCACAAAGGTTACCAGGAGAGAAACTAGACGAGGCGTGTGGCCCAGCCAGCCATCGAGCCTCTTGAAGGTGATGGAAGCTCCGGACATGAAGGTGATGGAAGCAACCGGATACCCGAAGATCCACCGTAAAGACCCCAAGACTGAAACGCTGCATAGCACAAAGACAATTGCCCTCTTCATTGCTTTTCTCTTCTGCCTCCTTCTCTTGGCCACCTTCTGGGTTGTGGAAGAAAGTTTACCTGCCCATAAGACTTTGATACCCACCGTGCAGCCCACCACCAAGAGAGAAGACTATCTCATTTCACTTTCACCCCAGCTCCGGGAAAGACGCAAGGAGTTCTGGAACAACTCATTTGTACAGTTGCTGCACCAACACAACCTTGCTGCCAATGCCACAAACTGCTGGATCTGTGGGCTGCTACCACATGCAACTGAACATTCTATCCCCTTCATCCCTTCGCCTTTTCCGTTCATGGGTCCTGCCTTGCCTGGCTGATACTCTTGCAAGAGAGTTACAAGGACAATGCGACTTCGGGTGAAACCATTTCACACTTCTACAATGGGTTCTGGCTGAGCAAAACTCCCTTTTGCCCCTCGACATCCAACACCACCTTTCAAATGAACATTCCTACACAAGAACAAATTGAAATGCAGGTGTTTAACAATCCAGCCAGACCCACCTTCTCCTACCTCCGGAAACGAACTGCTGCCACTCTGACTGTGGCCCTCTCTGTGGTGAATGTCTCAGGCCTTGTCTGCATTGAAGGCTCCTGCCTCATCACAAAGACTTTGGATACGGCTGATCCACCCTCCTTTGTTGCCTCCCCGAATATGTACTTTATCTGCGGAACCAAAGCCTACACCTGGCTCCCAAAGGGCTGGGAAGGCACCTGCTATATCTCTTTTATCCTTCCTCCTACATATGTGGCACCAGCAAAACATCACCGGCAAAGACGAGCAAAAGATGTTGAGCGAGCAGACTCCACCGCGTCACAGTTCCTTGATGCAGCGAAGGGACTCGTTCCACTTTGGGGCCCAATGGCGAACAGCCGTGCCATCCGACATCTGGCCCAGGCAGTCGAGACAACCATGAACATCACAGCCGGCATCCTCACGAACAACACGGCCGAGCTTCAGGCGGTCCGCTTGGTGGCTCTTCAGAACCGTCTTGTTCTGGACGTGGTTCTGGCGGACCGTGGAGGAGCATGCCACATCATCGGATCTAGCTGTTGCACGTTTATTCCTGACAACTCACCCTCAGTCTACGAGGCGATCGAACACCTCCACAGACTTTCCTCAGAGGTGCATCAAGAACAAGAAGGATGGTCGCTTGGGGGCTGGTTCTGGAGTACTTTAAAGGACTGGGGTTGGAAGTTGCTAATGATTGCACTGGTACCGATTCTGATCATATGTGGTTGCTGCCTGGGTATACAATGCCTGCCTCCTCTATGCTCTCTTTTCACGAACTGTATTTGCCCTAAGACTTTGGACTATAAAACTGAACATATGAGAGCTTTGTATGAATCAGAGATACGTAACATGATGGGGATAGATATAGAGTGACAAACTGGCTAAATAATGTTCATAGGGTGGACTGTTAAAGTTCAGTTTGCGACGTGAACATTACCAGCGCCATTTTGTCCCTTCCTAGGCCTGTATGAGCGCGTAAGCGGCAGCCATTTTTAGACACCCTGGCCTCTCCTCACATTCTCAGCCGCCTGCACGTCTCTCTGACCTCGCTAACATCCCCCGCGCCCAGGCAGCTCCCGAACTCTCCTGCTTGAGCCATAAACACATCTTCAGCGCGACCCTGCCTCAGAGCCACATCCTGTGCCGAAGCCACATACCCTTTCATCCCTTTCATGCGAACGGGCCCTTTTGATAACCTATTGTCCGAGCCGATCCCAGGCCATCACCTAGCCCTGCGGATGCAGTTTATTGACCCCTACAGTAGAAACTCACCCCCCCTTCAAAGGAGCTGATCACACCACGAACCGACCAATCACACACATTCCTGTTCCCAGTGGAATGTCCAGCTGTGCGATAGCCATCATCTGCTGAGATTGGGGTGGGAACTTCTACTGTAGATACAAGTGGGAACGGGCCTGAAGTGGGGGATTCCAAGGATGTCTTTCCATATTTCAACGTGTCGTCAAGAATGTGTTGTGTGCAATAAAGCAATAAACCTGTGTATAAGAGGCCAGGCCACAGAGATGCGGCAGAGCACCTCGAGACGATACCCTGTTTGTCTGATCTGACGTGTTCTACTCCAGAGTATATTAAAACCTGTTTCCTGCTTTCCAGTTTCCAGCGCCTGCCTCTTTATTTGATAATCATAGAATGGTTTAGAGGCAACCGACGCCAAGCAGTGTTCGAAAAGGTCACCCAGAGTAATCTGCTCTTTTACAAGGGGTCTCAACGATAACCGTAAAAGACAGCATGTTGTCCATTATCTCATGCGTCACAATGTGGATATTGCTTTCCTACAGGAAACGCATTTACCTAAGTCAGATACTGTTAATTTTGCTTCCAGCTGGGGCGTGCACAGGTACTTCGCCAATTACAGTAACTATGCCAGGGGCACGGCTATTCTCATACACAAGAGAGTCCCCTTCCACCGTTGCTCTGTCTTTACGGACACTGACAGTAGATACCTCATCATCACGGTGTCTCTCATGGGTCACAGTTCAGCTCTGGTGTGCATATACGCCCTGAACACTGACTGCCCTGAATTCTTTCACTCTCTACACACACAGCTATCAAAGCTAGATCCCATTCTCTTTGCAATAGGGGGGATTTTTATCTGCTCCTGAATCCCGCACTGGACAGCACTGCTGCCTCTCCCGGCACTAAACCACATGTGCACTGCGCCCTCCTCGAACTCTGCAAGCACTTTTCTTTTCTAGACATTAGACACAGGCGCAACCCTTCCCACACTGACTATATGCATTACGCCGGCCAACACAACACATGGACCAGAATTGACTACTGGTTCGTTTCCCCTGGCATCTCCATCTGGGTCCAGTCTCTGGAGAATCTTCCGAGGACATACTCAGACCACTTCCCGGTTCAGCTGTTTCTTAAGGTTCCCAGCCCTGAAGGTTTCGAACGACAATGGCGCTTCCCAAATCCCGCCCTAAACGATGATCTGTTCCATGCAGAAGTGCGCGAGGCTATTGAAGAATACTTTGCTATCAATACGTGCTCGGTCGACACATGGGCGGTGTTCTGGGAGGGCTTCAAAGCGTTCATCAGAGGTGTCTGCATCGCCAAACACGCTGGGGTGCTCCGGGATCTCCGTACTACACTTTCCCACTTAGAGCGTGACCTGATAGCACTAGATAACTCTTTCACACTTACCCATGACAGCGACAAGGTGGGTAAACGTTTGGCCCTTCTCACGAGTACCGGAACACTGCGGATCATGAGATACACTATCTTGGCAAATATCAGACTGCCAGGAGATACGGCGAAGACGAGCGTCCTGGCCGTGTATTGGCCCAGACGCTCTGGCCCCCATATAGAAGGGCCTCCATCTCTGAGCTCCGTTCACCACAGATCAGGTGCTTTCCGGCACCCTGGAAATTCATGACAAATTTCTTAATTTTTTCCCATCTCTTTACACCTCCAGGGTGGGAAGTGACACCTCTGCCCAGGAAGCCTACCGATCGGAGATTGCATTGGTATACCTGGAGAAAAATATGCAGGACTTCCTGGCGGAACCAATCACCGAGGCTGATGTACTTGGTGCCATCGACACTCTGCGATGTTCCTCTGCCCCTGGTTTGGACGGCTTTACAGGGGAGTTTTATAAAGCGTACAAAGACCTTTTAGCCCCTCAACTTATTGAAGTGTACGCAGAGGCCCTCGAGAGGCAAATTCTTCCCCACACTCTCCGTGAGGTGGTGGTCATACTTCTCCCTAAGCCACGCAAGGACCCGTCCTTATGTGGGCCCTACAGGCCCCTTTCCCTCTTGAATTTGGACTATAAAACTTTAGCTAAGATAATCTCCAATCGCCTCTCCCAACTGATGGAATTTATCATCTCACCGGCCCAGTCTGGTTTCGTCCCCCGTAGATCCACCTCCCTGAACCTCAGGACCTTTTTTTCTGTCCTTCACAGGATTAGCCCCGAGGTCCCTGCCACCGCGATCCTTCTGGACACCGAGAAGGATTTCGATTAATTAGAGTGGCCTTTTTGCATCTCTGTCATGTGCCGTATGGGCATGCCTGCTGGATTCATAGCCACCACGGCCCTATTGTATTCCCTTCTCTCTCTCACGCAGCACCCGGCAGGGGTGTCCTTTTTCCCCTTTATTGTTCATCTTAGCAATGGACCCCTTAATCCGTCATTTCCAGGACAAGCATCTTCAGAGAGGCCTACAGTTCAACACCGGCCCTCTCCTGGTCTCGCTCTACGCAGACGACACCATCCTTTATGCCCGAGAGCCCCAGGTAAATTTGGAGCCTCTCATCCGAGAGATTATCCGCTTTAGTCAGCACTCGGGCCTGGGAATCAACTGGCAGAAGTTGGTTATCTTTCCCATAACATCTACCACCACTTCCTTGAGACTGTGAATTCCCCCTCGAATGGTGTACTGACTCAGTCAAGTATTTGGGCATACACATCCATCTGGAGACCGCTCAGATTACAAGCCTCAACTATGGACGGGCAATCAGCGCCCTTGAGATCCAAGTAGACAGATGGGTACAGCTTCCTTTGTCTATTGCCAGACTGGTGGCAATCATCAAAATGGTAGTGCTCCCTAAATTTCGCTAACTTTTAACAATACCCCTACCCAACAGTTTCTTTCAACGTTACGGTCTCACCTTATCAGATTGGTCTGGGGGGGGCAAACATGCACGCGTGCGCTGGCAGGTGCTCACTCTCCCGTACAATAGGGGAGGGTTTGGCGTGCCGCATTTCCATCTGTACTATTACTCCATAAGGTGGTTGGGGCAGGCTAGACCCCCACGGTCCTGGGGCATCATGAGCAACTTTTTTTTTCTTTTTTTTTTTCAAAAACCTTTATTGGTCACTAACAAACAGTACAGCTTTTCGCCTACATCCTGAGTGAACAGGCCGGCAGAGACAACATGCAGTGTAATAATCAAGAAGTACGGGCTGAAAAGAATCACCTGATTAACACAGCATGTCGCCTACAACCCAGACGGGCCGGCCGCGAAGTAATGGAATTAAAGCTGTTTAAGTATGCAGTAGTGAGCAGTCATATCAGCAAGATGTATTCGAGCATGAGATGCATGAGGTTTCTTTCATCTTTAGTAACCAACCGTAAAGTGCAATATGAACTGTTCCCTCCCAGAAAGTATCCACCATACACAGTATGTGGCGAAAAGGGCCGTTCGGTGCAGAACTGTGGGGGAATGCATCCCACTATAGAGTGCAGTCAGAGACCGGAGTGATGACGCCCTGCACCTCAATGACACATCCAGCGATCTGGGAGGATATGGCTATGACCCAAGCAGAGAACGTGACCTGGTGCTACTTCCTGTAGTGCCGTGCAGTATGTGCCGTCGTGGAGTGGGGACCACCCCACCCAAGATCCAGGGGAAAGGCAGACCTGCCACCCACCTCACCTGTACAGCCTGTGGACGGTGTACAAACACTTCGAGAAGTGTGTAACCCTGCTGGACGTACTAGGAATGCATGCATGTTATGTATGGGAAGGAAAAGATTAAGGGAGGGAAGGGAATCAATCAGTTACAGTTGCCAGTGGAGTAGGCGCTGGATCTAGCGTGTTGGACGGGCCAGCCCCTTCTGTATCCCTATTCACGTCACTCTTGGATACGTCTGGGGCCTGAGCCCGCAGGAGATATGCAGTGAGGGGGCCCAAAAGGTCCCTGGGACGTGACCTGAGAGGCAAGAGGTCCGCATAACTGTGAAGTTCATCCTGCCAAGTTGACATCGTATCCAGCCAAATCTTGAATTTGGGCGCTCGCCCTCGCCCCCATCTGCATGTCGCTTTGCCAACAGAAGTCCCAACGCAAAGAATTTCCGGTGTGCCTTTACCGCGGGGTTTGAGTGGCCCAGCAGGGCAAGCTTAGGACAGGGTGCGGTGCTTACTCCAATCATTTCAGAAAGGGCCTCAAACACCGCCACCCAATAAGTAGCCACGGCCTGGCATGTCCATGCCAGGTGCATGAAGTCCGCGCCCGCCCTCCTGCATCTCAGACAGCGATCATTGTCCCGGAGTCCGAAGCGGTGCAATTTGGCAGGGGTAAAGTAGAGGCGATGTAGAAATTTAAAGTGAACCAGTCGAAGGCGGGCATTACCTGTCACCGCATTAGTATGAGAACAACTTTCCTCCCACTGGGCGTCCGACAGTGGAGCTCCCAGATCACTGTCCCAGTCAGTCCACGCTCGGAGAGGGGGGGGGGACGGAGCCGCTTGTGCATGGTTATATAACATGGAGACCACATGTGTCGCAGTGCCCTTCTGCAGCAGAGCATGTAGAGGCGCCACGGTATTCGGCTCATCCGGAAAGTTAGGCGTGACCGCCTTGATATTTTGCCGAAGCCGAGTATAAAGAAAGGTATCCATTACCGAAGGAGCACTCTCGCCAAAGAAGTGTGTCGCCGTGCGAAAACTCCCCTGGTGGTATAGATCCCCCAAAGTGTGAATCGCGAGCCTTGTGAGCAGTTTACGACCAATTTCCTCGCGGGTAACACTCAATCTGGGATCATGTGCCAGGGCCATGTGAGGAGAATATAGGAATTTCACTTCCATATGGTCCGCCAGGCGCTTCCCGGCCCGCACAGTGCAGTCCACCGTGGTGGGGTCCCGATGATCTGCCGTTTATAAGTATCCGGAAGGTAGCTCAGGCATCATATACCCATCTTCCACTGCCAGGTGTGCCATAAAGGGAGGGGGGTGGAACCAATAGACAGCGAAGTGGCCCTGGGCGCAATCATAGTATCGCTGAAAGTTAGGTACATCAAACCCACCTTGATGATAAGGCAACATAAGGGTCCGCAGCCCAAGTCTGGCCTGTTTCCCCCCCCAGATAAGTCGTGACAACTGGGAGTTGAGGGCTCGGAAGAAGTATGCACCGGGGCTATATGGTATATTGGTAAAAAGGTATAACAATTTGGGAAGGACCACCATCTTAATCAGGGAGATACGGCCCGCCATCGACAGCAGGAGATGGATCCATTGAGTGACTTTGTCCGTAAGTTTGTCTATAACAGTCCCGTAATTGGCTCTAAGAAGGGCTTCCCGATTTCTGGTCACTTGAACGCCCAGGTATTTTATCTCGTCCGACTCCCACACCAGGGGGTAATCTAGGGGGAACCGCGTGGTCTTGTCAGTCAAGGGGAACAAGGCTGACTTTGTCCAGTTTATTTGTATCCCCGCTATGGCTCCGAATTTAGTGACCTCACGCAGCAGAGGGTTCAGGTTTTCTTGCGGTTTGTGGACATAAAGAGTCATGTCATCCGCATATAGTGCAATAAGTAGCTGACGCTCTGGATAGATGAGAGATCGGTGTTTGTGATGCTGCCGAAGTTTGGCCGCCAAGGGCTCTATGGCGATCGCAAACAGAACTGGGGAGAGGGGACACCCCTGCCGGGTACCTCTGTGGATAGCAAAGGGGGGAGAGCGGGCACCATTGAGCAGGACCGCAGCTCGAGGCTGGCGGTACAACAGCCGGATCCAATCCAGGAAGTTAAACGGCATGCCCATCCGTTCCAGCAAGGCCAGAAGGTAATCCCACTCAAGGGAATCAGACGCCTTAGTGGCGTCGATAAAAAGCGCGGCAGCCTCGCTCATAGGGTCAATATCCTGTATCACCGCCTGCAGCGTGTGCAGGTTGTGAGAAGTCGCTCGATTAGGAACAACCCCGGCCTGATCCGGGAGGACGAGACGTTCCATCAGGAGGTTAAGGCGCGTAGCCAAGACCTTCGCCAATATTTTAACATCCGTATTTAACAATGATAGGGGCCTGTACGAGTCGCAGTGCTCTGGCGGTTTACCGGGTTTCAACAGAGATGTTATGAGGGCTTCTCGCATCGTAGCCAGCAAGGTACCCTCTTCTAACGTAGAGTAGTACACTCGCTTCAGAATTGGGGCCAGTACATGGATGAAGGCTTTGTAAAAGTCAATCGGTAACCCGTCCGATCCCGGCGCCTTACCTGACTTCATGGACATGATTGCGTCCGTTATTTCATCTAGTTCCAGTTCATGATGGAGGAACTTCTGCTGGGATGGGCCTAACCATGCAATCGCAGTGTCGTCGAGGTACTCATGCAATGCAATCGGTGTTGTCCTGTGGGAGGTGTAAAGCCTAGTGTAGTGGTCTGTAAGGACTCGGAGTTGGTCCGCGAGATCACGCTGCGGGACGCCGTGCTCGTCTAGCAAGGAAGCTACATAGTTTCGGTACCTAGGGGACCGGACTGCGGAGGCCAATGCCCTGCCAGGTCTGTCACCCTCGCCATACCCTCGCGCGACAAAAGGCTTCCCTAGGAACTTGCACTCTCTAGCTGCAGCTTCAGTGTATTCATTAAGCTTCTCTCTAAGCTGCGCCGCAATGACAGGCCCCCACGCGTTCTGTGCCATTTCGCGTTCTAAGTGTCGTAGTTCGACTTCCAGCTTGCGCAAATCTCCGCGCAAAGACTTGAGGACACCTCCCCCCTTAGCGATGCACCACCCTCTCACGGTGACTTTAAACGCCTCCCAGACCGTAGTGAGGCTGGATACTGAGTCTATATTACGCTCAAAAAAGTCTTTTATGACTTGCTCTAGTTCCGCCCGAAAGACTGAATCCGTGAGGTGCGCAGGATTTAGGCGCCAACTCAGGTACGGGGAGACATCGAGGGGAATACGTAGGGAAAGCAGAACTGGGGAGTGGTCAGAGAATGTGCGAGCAAGATGAAGCGCCCTGTCCAGCCATGGAGTGAGGCCCGCCGACAGGAACACGTAATCAATACGTGCCCAAGTGGAATGTACAGCAGAATAGTGAGTGCCCTGCCGGAGTGAGGGGTGGGAGTGTCTCCATGCATCGACTAAATGGTGCTCGTCCACTATGTTTAACAACGTGCGTTGAGTGTGTGTGTAATGCGACGACTGTGAGTGTGATCTGTCCATCTCAGGTTTGAGCGCGGTATTGAAATCACCCCCTAGTATGACGTGGGATATACCCAGGGTCTGTATTCTGCCCCACATTGTGAGGAGCGCGGATGGGTCATCCGTATTAGGGCCATAGTAGCAAGCAAACAGTATTGTGTGTGAGTGCAGTGTCCCCCAGATCATGCAGTATCTGCCACCAGAATCCACTTCGGTTCCCGCCAGTGTAAACCCCATACCGCGTCTCACCAAAATGGTCACTCCTCTAGCATAATTCGAGTAAGATGAAAACACCTTGCAGGCTGCCCAACGTGATGCAAATGAGGGGGTCCTTCCCGGTTTTAAGTGCGTCTCCTGAAGCATGGCTATAGACACTACCTGTCTGGCCAGGTAACCCAGGACCTGTCTCTTCTTTCTCGGGTTATTTAACCCGCGTACGTTCCAGGAGACCAGCTGAAATTGCAAAGCAGGGCGTGTGTCCGCTAAGTCCCCCATTCACCCGGATAAAGATATATTTGGCATGTACTCACGGCATGTAATTTCACGTAGCACTCAGTATCACAATCAAAACGAAACTCCCAAAGAACTGCCCCACCCACCCGACTCCTCGCACACTTTACTGATGAGTCAGTAGTCCCAGAATAAAGTCGGAGCATACACCCACCCACACCGGCAACCCCAACTGGCCGGGTACACAGATCCTCCCATCCCCTCCCACCCCCATCAAAACCAACCCCACAAACAGAAAAAATATAGCAACCACCCCAGCCTTAATGAGGGAAGGGATGTATTGGGGCTCGCCCATCGGGGGGTCTATGTCTAGGGGCGCCCGACCTGCCTACCACCTCCCTACCTACACCCACAAGAACCCAGATATACACCAGGGTCTCAGTGTGGGATGGAGGTGGGTGACCGAGCACAGAATATAACAGTGACCAATTTGAGTGTCATCTTTAAAAGAGAGGTACCTCACCGGGATTGACGTTGGCCTGTTCGGGCAAGTTCAGCTGTGGCAGCAAAGTGAGTCCGGGGGTGCCACCCCGACATGTTCAGTCTTGTTGCTCCATCGGCGAAGGTGATCGAGAGTGCCGTGGCTCAGCGCTCTCTCTAGCTAGGTCCCTCCTGTGCTGCTTGAGGAAGTCCTCCACTTGTTGCGGATGTTGGAAAAAAAGTTGTTTGCCTTGGTGCGAGATTTTCAGTTTCGCAGGGTAGAGCATGGCGTATGTAATCTCCTGGGCTTGTAATTTCTTTTTTACCCCAGCAAATTTCCGTCAGGCTTCCTGCACTGATGCAGTGAAATCGGGGAAGAAGGACAGTGTTGTGTTGCAGTATCCCACTGTACCCATCTCCCGCGCGCGTCTGAGCACTACGTCCCGGTCCCGGTAATTAAGGAAACGCGCAATGATGGGCCGCGGCTGGGCGCCAGGGGGAGGACGGGCTCTTTCCACGATGAGGTGTGGGGAGAAGGAATCTTTCCCAAACAACTCAACCACTAGGTTCTCAATGAAGACCTCCATTTTCCCAGTGTTGGTGGACTCCGCAAGGCCAAGGATGCGGACGTTATTGCGACGGGACCTCGCTTCTAGGTCTTCATTCTTGTCCGCAATTATTTTGAGAAGCCTGTCCATTTGGGTTACTTGTCGGCCTGTAGAAGTGGCGCCATCTTCCAGTGTAGAGATCCTGTCCTCAGTCTCTTTTATGCGAACATCGTGTTGCTCCAGTTTAGCAACCACACTATCCAATCGGGTATTGATGGTGTCAATCTTGGAGTCTATGGTCGACAGGCTTTGTTTCATGCCCAACAAGAGGGATTTCCAGTCTTCGTCCGGAGGCCCGGCGGTGGAAGGACCGCTCTCCGGCTCCGGTGTCGTCGTGGGGTTTTTCTTGGTGTCGAACGGCAACTTGGACTGCCTAGCGTCATTGCGACCCATGATGCGGCCAGGAAGACAATCCCTGTACAGACCGCTATGTAGACAGGCTGGGCGATGAGAGGGGCCGTGTCACTCAGACCTAGGAAGGGCCCGTCCGAGTCCAGCCACAGCAACGTAGGTGGGATAGGACCGATGTGGCACCCGGGATTACCTCGAGTAACGCGGAACCGGGGGCGACGTCTCAGCCGGTGACTATAGGGGCAGTCTGCACGTGGCCGCTCAATCAGGGAAGGAAGGAGTGAGGCTAAGTCTAGGAGGCCAGCCGCGGCTCAGTCAAACATCGCCACTTCAACTGACGGGAGGTCGGCCAGGACGGGGCAGCAGCTTCAGGCCAAGTCAGCTCGCAGTGGTAGGCCGCAATGAGCGCCCGTGAGTCAGCGGGGGACGCCCAGAGCGCGATCACCAATAATCAGGCCGATAGGCCTCACTGTTCCAGTGCCGCGTATAGAGGGTCTCCTCCCCCCGCACCCAGCAAACCACGGGAGGTCCACGCACTCCACCTCCGGAGGACAGGGTGGTCTGCGGCGACAAGGATCAGCACACAGCAGCAGGCCAAGACGAGTCCCATCCCCCGGCGTAATCGGCAGCCCTCCGGCCCGAGTCCCGGGCTTCAGCCCCAACTGACGGCTAATGGCCGGACGAGAATCCCCCTAGACGCTCCGTCCACTGGGGCGCCAACGCCTACCTCTCCGCCGACATCACCGCCACGCAGGGGACAGCTGAATGTAGTCTGGCGCCTCGGTCCTCTTCGCGGGTCGGTGACCCCGCGCGGTGTGCAGGCCTCCAAGCACCGGGCTCTCCCAGAGTGTTCACGCCGCCAGGTACCGGGCTTCAGACGAGCACGATTCCCCGCCCGGGAGAACTGCAGCAGATATCTCGGCCCTCCAGCGGGCTATGCAGGTGTTTTCGGCACCGGAGCGTTAGGCAGGTTATTGCGGACACAGCTGTGAGGGTTAGGCGCAGGATATCTCGGTCAGGATGTTAGAAAGGATGGTGAAAGTGCCCGGTCCGGCGGGAGCCTCACTACCGTGCGGCCATCTTGGTTTGGCGCCCTCTAGCGCCCCCCCATCATGAGCAACTTGTTGGAGAATCTCAGTCGTCCCTTTCCCCACTTCTGGCTATTTTGACTCTTAATACATTTGGATTCAGTGAGTGTGTGCACTAACTGCAAAAACTGAGAACACATCCAAGTGGTGTTCTTCCCAGAGCTGATATCAGTTAGTTTCTAAGATTAAAACAGGATTTGAAAATGTGCTTGTGTAGTGCTTTATATCACTTCACTTTTTGAAATGCTTTTAAAAAATGCATTACTAGTGACATGACTTGATTGTTAGATTGATCACATTTTGCTAATACTCCATTACAAGTGCATGACAATGATGTTATTCAGCACTTTTTGCATGTATAAATCTCACCTATCCCAGAATTCCGATTATTGAGCATAATATAAAGTTTCCAGTTTTCAGCTTTACCCAGTTTCTTTTAATTTCAATTTCCAATGTCAGGTGAAGCATTGTTGGTAGACAGGGCACATCACAGTGAGCCACAGCTCAGTTGTTGACTTAGGGCAGTGGTTCCCAAACTTTTTGGACCCATGGCTCCCTTGCCCTAATTGGCAGTTGGCCGTGGCTCCCCAACATTTTTTTATGGGTGGGCGGGTGGGGGGGGGGGGGATGTAAGCTCGACCTCGGGAGTACTTCCTGTTGTCTTCCTTAAATTAATTGGGATGCAATGAAGGTAGTATAATCATATTTGTAACAAAATACGAAGATAACAGCTGTTTAATAAAACTTTGTTAAGTGTGAAACGATACAAGATTAATAGCCATATGTTTCCATGCAGCATTTATTAACCACACAACAATAGTTCACAAATTTCTATATAAATATCTTTTCAATGAACAGGTAAAACAGAGTCCGAAATTTACCTTACAAATCCTAGTGAGATGGATGTGCTTGTTTTTCCTTACATAACTCCTGAAATCTTGGAGTTATTTTTGAGATTGCAACACGCATTTCTTTTTCAAGGTGAATTTTTGCCCTATATTTAGACTTTATCACTGCAACTGCTGAAAAGCCTGCTTCACAAAGGTACGAAGTAGCAAAAGGGATCAAAACATGCAGGGCTCTCTTGCTAATCATTGGATATTCATCTCCAGCTTGGCACCAGAACTCAAGCAGTGACTGAGACTGGAACCTTACTTTCAATGTTGAGTCACTTGAAACATCAATAAGCTGTTCTGCTTCCTCATTGTTGAAATGCTGAGGTATCTCAGCGTTGAAGGGGTCTCTCACCCATTTTATTGGCTCCACTTCATCCTCTGGAAAATATTTATCAAGGTAGAAACGCAGTTGAGACAAATACAGAACAAAAACTGTCCTCAGTTCCTCCTTTAACGCCATCTCATTCTCCTGCAGGAATTGGTCCAATGAAGGAAAACATTTATAGTCACCTTTGCTTAGACTGCTTTTCCAAAGGATCACTTTCTTCTTAAAGCCTGAAACTTTGTCTGACAGTTGCAAGATGTTAGTATTATTGCCTTGCAAGGACTTGTTCAGTGCATTCAGTTTTTCAAATAGATCAGAAAGAAAAGCCATTTGTATTAGAAAGTCTGCATCAATAAACTTGTCAGCAAAACAATGTTCATCACCATGTAGATATGAGTATATTTCATTCCTCAGTTCATACACCCTAAGCAGGGAGTTACCTAGAGACAGCCACCGAGAACTACTATAGAACAAGAGACATGAGTGTTCCGCACCCATGTCCTCACACAGTTTAGCAAAAAATCTTGCTTTCAATGGTCTTGTTTTAATATAATTTACCACTTTGATGACAATTTTCAGAATACCATGCAGTTCTTCACTGAGGTTTCCTGCTGCCAGTGCTTCTCTGTGAATGATGCAGTGTGTCCAAACAGCATTAGGAGCTTTAGATCGTATGCGAGCTTGAAGTCCTTGGTAGCATCCTGCCATTGAACGGCCCCCATCTGTACAAACTCCAACACATCTCTCCCAGTCAATTTGATTCTGTTGCATGAAATCATCCACAACCGCATACAAGTCTTGACCTGTGGTTCCACCTTTGATTTCTTTACAAAACAACAAATCCTCAACAATTTGTTTTTCGTATAGAAACCTGACATAGCAAATAAGATGGGTGTCTTTGTGGTTGTCTGTTGCCTCATCCAACTGGAGTGCAAAGTCTTTGCCTCTTAGATTACAGATGAGCTGATCGTTAATATCTTCAGCCATATCATTTATCCTCCGGCTGATAGTATTATTAGAAAGAGGCACTTTCAGCAGCTGTTTACCCGCATCTTCGCCGATCATGATTGTTACCATCTCAACAGCAGCAGGCAAAATCAGCTCTTCTGCAATTGTGTGGGGTTTTTTACTCTGTGCAACTAGATAGGCCACTTTATATGAAGACAGGAGGGCGTTACTATTAGTTTTGGTTTGTTTTGAGAAAGTGGACTTTTGTAGTTTGGCTTCTGCAACTTTTCTTTCAAAAAAATCCCTTGGCTTTCCGACCACATTTGGGTGAAGACTTTCAAGATGCCGCTTAAGTTTACTTGGAAGCATGGATTCCAGAGCCAAAACTTTTAAACAGATTGCACATTGAGGACGGTCCTCGTTATTAACCCGGACACACGTGAAACCATAATCCAAATACCTGTCATCGTACTTTCTATACTTGGCCTTTCGTTTCCCGTCGTCTTTTTTGTCAGAAGAACCTGCAACTTCACTTTGCTCAGACGAACTTGAACTTGGCATTAGAAATCTCTTCATTGTCAATCACAAAGATGGGAATCAGTTCCTCTCGTCTTTCTATCTGTAAAGTCCCTGGTCGTCGTTTCTTTTCCTTTGCTGAAGTATTTCCAGGTTTCTTCCAGGTGTCATCCACAGTCTCCACGGAATAATAAGCCTGAAGTACAAAACATCCAGGTAAGACAAGTATAAATAGAACTAAAGTTATTCTCTGCCTAATGATGGATCTATTATTTCTGTTAGTTTGCAGAACCATTTTGCAGGCTCAGAAATTTATAAATCAGTACGCGGCTTTAGAACTGGTGGTGCCCAGTGCGACAATGTTTGCGCCCCACAGATTCCATCACTACCACCCTTTAGCAGTGCCCCCCTCAAGTCTCCATGACCACTCTCTCTCAAATATATTGAATCAGTTATATAGTGCCACCTATACCAGTGTAAGTTGTCAGGGCACTTATCACACACACATTACACAGAGACAATCAATCATATGTGTGTAAATTAGTGTATAGGAAATGTTTCATAAGCCAGAGGACTACAAGGTAAGTCACATGTCATCCATACTGGTGGCAGACAGTAAGTGTGCTTAGTCTGGAGAGGCACAGACTCAGAATTTAAAGGGTAGTGGGGGTTCCATTTAATAATTAGGAGTGTTTGTTACTGAAATGAACCCTTTTTGAAACAGATTATAATGAAAGATGGAGGAAAACATCATAGTGCTCTAATAATCCATACTGTTTGCATGCAGCTCTTGAATGACAGTTATTAGCACATGTTAGGATTTTAACATTCTACACTACTTTTAAGCAAAAGATCTGACAAAGGCACTGACCTATTTAAACTAGCTTCACTGTGTGATGTGCATGATACACATTCTTTGCAGCAGGCACATTAACACTGTCTAATTTCTTTATTCACTTTTTTGAACCTTGCATTCCATCCTTGATGTTTGCCACGGTTGGGACGTTTGGTATAACTAACTTTGCCTTCATGAAGCTTCAAGTATAATTTCTGTCAAGGTTTGTTTCCATCGGTGTGAGTAGTAGTGAAGTACTCGTGGTCAGTAGAGTCTGAACTAAACACTGATAATGCCCAGTTTCCTAACCTCTTCCAGAAAATAATGTAGTTTGGAAGTAGGCAAAGCTTGGAAAACAGTAACGCAGGAAAAAAGTGTGGCTGAAAAATAACGCGCAAGAGTGAAAGACTAAGTGAGGAGTGCTGGAAGAAAGATGCATGCGTGGGAATCAAGAGTAGGCAACCTTGGTATTCATCAGCCCCCACAATATGCCAGCACTAGGCTCCTAAGAAAAACTTTAGATCTCACACTTTGATTTTTATTTTATTTATTTACTATTAGGCCTTGGATTGCTTTCTTGATAAAAGGAAATCGTATAGCGCTTATTCAGCTGATCTGAACTGCAAAGTAAAAGTAAAAATAAAAAGCCAAAGTGCTCGGCGTGCATCATATATGCTTGCGTATGTCCACACAATGACCATCGTGAAATTGTTAGCGTTCCAAGACGTCAGCCATGCGTTCACTTGCAGATGTGTCGTGTCACGTGCACACACGTGTATTGTACCACGCTGTAGCGACCATGCATAGAAAGTTAACAGGTTGGTATTTGCCTCTAAAGTGAATGTACACCCTTGCTTAGACAGAACGGGTCTTTTCGTTGTAATTAAGTATTCGCTGGAGCGAAAAATATTAAATCAAGTTAGTATTTCTGTTAACAAGAAGAAACCGCCAAGAAGCAGCATATTTCTCCTCTATAAGCACAGTATGCGGTTTTGGCAGTTTCAACACTATAAATCGGTTCATGTTTGGAGCGCGCTTATTAAGCTGTTTCATTCAATATCGCCCGATTTATATATCAGCCGTAAAATACTCTCGTCTCACTAGTAACTGATACTGACTCTCCTAGCCTCCTACTCACATTGGGCGACTCACAAATTCAAGGTACCAGTAGAACGGGAACGACATGGTAGTTTTTCAATACATTTAATGTGCAGTTTATCCTTTGACTGAGAACCAAAATACATTCTGGGAAAAAAAATGTCCTTCGAGCCGATTTGAACCAGCGACCTAAGGATAACAGACACTCCACTACAGTCCTCCGCTCTACCAACTGAGCTTTACGCTTTTTGTTTCTAGTGAGTCTTTCTAAATGTGGCCTTACTGCTTTGTCGAGTACGTTCCATGTAGTCAACGTAAAAAAATAAAATGGCAAAGTATTACACATGTACTACGGTCCATGTCTACACAGCAATAAATGTGAGAGGCAATACAAGTGACTACCACTACTACCTCAAAGAACGTCCGTAAATTCAGCCTAGCGTTCGTTGTCTCTTATTAATTTTTTACAGAATATTTGTCGTAATTCAAGTACTTCTGGGTCGCATGACAGCCAGTCCGACGGCTGAACATTATTGTCTCACTGTGTAATCAACTTTACTTCACTGTCTTACCTTGGCAACGGCAGAAGACGGCCGGCGGTAGAAAGCGGCGGGCGGCAAAAGACGCAGCAGTAACTCCCCACTAACGCCAGAGCTGCGTACGTATGGCATGCGTATGCCAGTAATGGAGACTACCTCCGACGCCTGAGAATGCGCGTACGACGCGTATACGTACGTACGCACGCACGTACGCCTCCAGGAACAGACCATGTCCCCAGTTTTTGCAGGTGGGACAGCTTTTGCCTTCAGCTCGCTTTTCGCTTAATTTTTCAACATTGTGGTCGCGGCGCCCCTGGCTCCTCATTACGGCGCACCGGGGTGCCGCGGCGCACAGTTTGGGAACCGCTGACTTAGGGTGTTGCATGTTTTCAAATGTAAGACATTCTATATCTCTATAACCACAGAACTCTGTGGTATGTATCTGTACGGATACGGCAATACCATTTCTTTACAGGAAGTTTTCCCTGATTGTGGTAAAAAAAACTGCTGACATGTTCTGCCTGCTCAGAGCAGCCGGAAAGTGTCAGTGGGAGGGCGTCATGGGAATGGGGGGAGCAGGTCGGCTGGGATATGGTGTGGGTGGGTCAGGACAGGCTTCAGCCTATCTGGGGAGCACAATGTCTGCTCCTCCTTTGCTGTGGGGGCTGGAGGGTGACAGGGCTGTGCTGCAGCATTAAACAGGCCCCCCTGGGCCCTGAGTTTGCTAATGCAATAACTGCAGGCCCGTACAATCTTGAGATTGCAGGTGATGGGATTTCACCAGAGTCATCACTCCGGGTGAAATTCCACCACTCACAAGATAATGAGCGTGTTAATGAATTAATTGAACATTTTCTGTGGGTAAGTCTTAAACATGCCATATGAATGACCACATTGAGTTTTTTCTACATTTTGAAAAGGGATAGCCTTAGGGGAGTACTCCAATAATTGCAAGCATGTAGAAAAGCAAAAAGAGGAAAGACAGCCCTCCATTTATAACAATTATTAAATACATGTAAAAAATTATTTCGGCTTGTCAGCTAGTTTTAATAAAATCAGAATAGGACAATTATAACACAGCTCATTTTATGTTGAAGTCATTTGTAAGGAAAATAAATACAATTTTGCATAGCTCTTTCTGCAATATTTTAACAATCCCCACGACAGTAAAGTCATTCCCAGAATATGGGAATAATTATGAACGCTAGCATGTATGAAGGATGAATGCAAATTTGACTTAGATATCATTTGTAAAAATAACCTTTACAAAGCTTAAATATAAACTGTCCTAAATATAAAAAATTGCTTAGTGTGGACTAGGTCAAATAGATTGTCAGGAGATAAAGAATTATTAATATTTGAGGCCTGAATTTTCCAACTTTGTCAATATTAACACTTTTGAATTGTTGACTCATTGTCAAGCAAGTCGAAAACGAAGGTTTTTACTTTGACAAATAGGCACTCTATAAGGGTAAAGGTTGTATCATAACAGGCACGTTAGAGTTGGTCTTGGGAATTGGAATCTTGTTTTGAAACTCTTGCCCAAGCAGCTAAAGGGGGATTTTTGAAACAGGGATATTCTACATTTTAAAAAAATGAATTAGTAGCTAAAGGCAAAAGTTGTAGTATGAAAGCCAATAATACATTTATGCTTGCCCTTACTGCTAAGTAGTTGTGAACATGTAGACACAGGCATGAGTTGCGAGAAATATATTGGTAGGTACTAGTGTAAAGTGACATATTTTATAACTGAGGGAGTGCTGAAGAACAATAATGCATTATAAAATATTACAGCATAGCTGTGAAGTCCCTCTGCAAAGCAAAACGGGTGAGTCCTCTTCAGAAGTTTCCTTGCTCTTCAGAAGTTCATGGGCCCGATTCACAGAACAAACTTAAGACTAAATCCTAAACTTAGTACCATTCTGGTATTCACAGAATGCACTTAGTACTTCTGGTATTCACAGAATGAACTTACTACTTTTGCTATTCACAGAATGAACTTAGTACTTTTGCTATTCACAGAATGGATTTACGACTCCTAAACTTACGTCCGCACTCGGGCCGGAAATTCCGGCCCGGAGGCGGAGCTTCCGGCCCGGAGGCGGAGCTTCCGGGCCAGAGGCGGGGCTTCCGGGCCGGAGGCGGAGCTTCCGGCCCGGAGGTGGAGATTTCAGCCATAGCTAAATCGGCCGGAATCCCCACCTCCGGGCCGGAAGCTCCGCCTCCGGGCCGGAATTTCCGGCCCGAGTGCGGACGTAAGTTTAGGAGTCGTAAATCCATTCTGTGAATAGCAAAAGTACTAAGTTCATTCTGTGAATAGCAAAAGTAGTAAGTTCATTCTGTGAATACCAGAAGTACTAAGTGCATTCTGTGAATACCAGAATGGTACTAAGTTTAGGATTTAGTCTTAAGTTTGTTCTGTGAATCGGGCCCCATGTGTTTGGGATTCAAGAAAATGAAGGAACAAGATACAGAGTCAAACTGGTCCCTTCAGATTACCGATAAAAGAGTGGGTTGTCGAAATTAGTGCATCATTTAATAACAGTGTGCCGTTTTTACATCCCATGTAGTCACTTAAAGCATCATGAAACATGCTACTGCTGATGTAAGATGCGATGATATGTCAAATCTCGAGGATACCTGCATTTACTCTTTGTTGCTTCTCCAACAGGAAATACTGAAGATTTGCACATCTTTAATGCATGCTTAGTTAGACAGTGTGCCTTGCATACAAGAAAACACCAGCCCACAGCTGTGCAAGGGGATAGGTGAAACCACACCCCTAGATTTGCTAAGGACCTTATTATGACTTTGGCAGGCCTCCTGTGGAGCGCCTTGGCAGCGCTCCGCAGGAAGACTGCCAAAGCCGTGGTCATACCGCTCGCAGGATTCTGACTTGAATCCTTGGCGGGCAGGTGGTGCTGTGGCAGTGTCATGCCTGTCTAAGGTTCATAGGAGGCCTTTAGACAGGCACGGCAGTGACACAGACGAAGTACGTTTCTGAATGGTATGGAATGCACCATGACCTGAAACTGGGGTGCAAATTTACAGGGGGGCACAACATGTGCCCCCCTGCATGCACACCCGGGCCCAGAGGCACAATGGGGCCCTGTTTGACCCCCTTTGTTGCCTCACCACCACCCTTTTCATGGAGGTCGCACCGCATTGAAAAGGGTGGCGGTGTTGGGCAACTCCTAATATGCTTGGTGGTGTCGCTGCAGCACCGCCAGCATATTGTGCCTCAGACTTCTGCAAGCAACTGCAGGATCCTTGATCTGCAGTGTCGCAGCAGTCCTGTGCCAGTCTGACCGCCACACTCATAATGCGGCGCACAGTGCCGCAGTAGTGGCGGTGGTAGGACCACCACCGCAACTCTGGTACATAGTCGTAATGAAGCCCAACATGTATTATTTCTATTGGCCCTCCGATGAGCCAGATCTTAGCCAACAGTCTCTTTGGAGTGTCAAAGATGCTGAAGTCTATATCTTTTGGCGGAGGTAGTCTAGCCAATCAACTGAATTACAAGTCAGTTGTTCTGTTAAATGATCACCCAAAATTATGTGCCCTTCATTTGTTTATGAGATTCTAATATTTCTATTGAGTTTTAGTGTCTCCAGTCTGGTTTGTGTGTGCATATGATAATATGTGTGACTCTGGGAATGCTGGGCTAATATTTTGAACTGTAGATAGCAATATTGCATGCTGTTAACAATATATGTAAATCAAAAAAGTTGTATTTATTTCTTTGCCTTCCGACCAGGTGGGTAGCAGAGTGACTTACATAGCACCAAGTAAAATAGCTATAACAAATGTAATATGTGTTGTATAATAAGGGCCATCAGGATATGATTCATAATCTATGACAAACTCGATATTAGATTCAGATGCATTCACTAAATGTGCCTGCCACCTGGCTGTACGATTCCCAATTTTTATTTCAGATTAGTCTCTCCATTTATTTGTTTTTGTTTTTACCTGTACACATATATTTCTGACTTACGGTATAATACTTTGAACTGCAAATAGCAATACTACAGACTGTTGACTATGGAATGGCCATTAAAAAGAGTATTGTTTGTTTATTGATTGGTATTTCTATTGGTAATCCTAGGCATGAGAGCAGCAAAGCGTCTTACATTAATTCTAAACAATCCAGATGTAGTTTCATATGGAGTCATCAACATATGGTACTAAAACTATTTCAAAAGGGATATTCGATCCAGATGCAATAAGTGTAACAGAGAATCACTTGAGCAGAAGCAGAAAAGAGGAGGGTGAAATCCGCATGTGGGCCCTCACCGTGAGGGGCAGCATTGCTCCCTCCATCCCCTCCCCCCCTGCACCTTGAGTTCTTTTTAGGACGGGGAGAAATTTGCATTATGCTGATGTAATTAGCACAATGTTGGCAATTTCGTATTACTTCTGTTATTTGAAATTCCAGAAATTATGCTATTACTTCACATTGTGTAGTTGTGTACAATTTCCAATAAATATTTAGCATGAATGTGCCATTCACACAAAGATTCACCATAAACGCAAGGGAACTACACGAACAACAGAGTGCGAAAAGCCCCCTACGATCATGCACGGTGCTCCGCTGCCTTTTGGCTAGGTTTGACCGATAGAAATACCATACACATACACACAATGTCCCCTAGGAGAAAAGACAATCTATGAAATAACTCTCTTTGGCATTTCACTAAACTAATCGCTCAACACAGACAGAACTGATGGAACCCCTTACACGGAAATCAGCAAAGTCTGCCAAGGAGAAGAAGATCTGGAGAATGTGCTGGAAGCTCACACTCTATGTACAGGGATTAGATGTATCCTGTGAATAATTTCCTGTCTCCACTCAAACTCATGCCACAACACGATGGCCCAAGTGCCAGCATCTAGTGACCATTTGAAACTGAAGAAGAAAAACAGAAATGCCATCAGTGAATGACAGCATGACTAATCTTGACCTACAGGGCACCGCAATTTCTTCAAAGAAATTCCCAAATACAGCCTTCGTAAACCTTAGGTGGCCCACCGAAATAAAATGTTATTCTGGTTTGAGGAGAGGCTTTTCCCTGTTGTGATTATTGTAGGTCAGAAGGTGCTGAAGAGATTGAGGAAGCAATTGCTGTGAAAGCATCTTACTACTGGAGAACTTGAAGTGCAGCGTGGATCAGAGACAATCTAAGGGCCATATTATCAAGGAACGGCGATAACATTATCGCCGCTTTAGCGGCAGGAAACTGATGCTAAAGCGGCGATAATGGGCTTGAAAATATGCCCTTGTGAATTCCCATAGAAGCCCAGGTTCTGGTGTCAACCTGGGCTTCTATTGGAATTCTCCAGGGCATATTTTCAACCCATTATCGCCGCTTTAGCAGCAGTTTCCTGCCGCTAAGGCGGCGATAATGTTATCGCCGTTCCTTGATAATATGGCCCTAATTCCGGTACTCAGCTCTTCTTATAAGACCTGCCCGCCCTTCCCTTCTGGTTAATCTTTTCCAAAAACCACCAAAATTATTTTAATCAACTTCAATTTGATCACCTTCGTTTCAGGAGAGCACTTAAAACTATTTTGTTATGATCTAACTGCTGATGCTGTCTTGTCTCTTGGTTGTGCCGCGATGCCGCGATACCCCTCAGGGTGATTCGACCGCGTTATAAAATTAAATTAAAAAAAATCGTATCTTCTTGACTTTTCCTCCTTTTTTACCTTGAAAAGTGAGTGCTTTCCTCTTTAGCGACTGACTGAATTTGCTGGATTTCACCATGGACAATGTCTAGTTTCAATATTTGGGCACATTCTGTGGTAAACTACAGATTTGTTTTATATTTTTCGAATTCATCTTGATTTTCTTTTACCACTTTGTACTTACTGTCTGTATTACTTTGTGTATTTGCTGCACATAAACCATATGGCTAGATATTGCTTGAAATAAAACTTGTATTTTATTTTCACCTGTTGTGCACCCAAGACCAAGGTCAGAATATATAATAACTACTCTCTTTTAAAAATATATATTTTTATTACGTTTTTATCATGCATAACAGTACGTTGTACAGTCATATATAGTTCGCAGTGTAGGGAGATAGAGAGTGAATGCGCTGTGAAGAGTAAGAAGACTCTTGTGCTACAGACGTCGAACAGCACCGAGCACCATCATAGCAAGTGAATAAAGTTACAATGCAAATAAACAACGTAAGATCTTGGAGGCAGGGCAGCAGATACAGCAATAAAGTTGAGCTTTGGCATTTTGTAGGAGGTTGGGATGAGAATGGTAGTGCAGAGAGACGAGGAGTGTAGAGGTACGTCTGTTCAGAACAATTGTGACAGAAGGATTAGGTGCGGGCTTCTCAATTAATAGGGTCAGAGAGGGAATTCCAATCTCAGCGCCAAAGCCACAACACATTCCGAAAATGCAAGTAGTAGTCAGACAAACATCAGGGATGAAAGCTCCATTGTTCCAATGCAGAAGGCGGGAGGACACCTGCACCTCTGACCTTGGTCCGGAACGCGGCTGGAACAACCTGAGAGAGATGCCATGGCAGATGGGGACGACTCCCACAGCACGCATTGCGCTAATGAACTATCTGACTTATCCACACCCCACACACAGAAGCCGCTGCCTGAGGTACCCTCGCATGGGATGCCCTTGACACTCACGGAAACAGCAACCCATCCTCGCCAACGTTGCACACACATTCGAATCATAGCTCAGAGCTGTGGCATATCCTCCACACAGCTGCCGCAGTACAGAAGAGTGCCGGTTCCACGAGACGCACCACTGCAATGGCAGGCCATCCCGGGCACATGTACAACTCCCGTCACGTGGAACAGTACCGTGCACGTATGCTGCATTTACTGTGCGCACTGACACTGGCAGTGCTGCGGATCAGTTACCGGCTGAGCTTCCGCCTTGCCACGTCACCAGCGTCCAGCCCTGGTTCCAATGCCGAACATGCACATTTGAGTGTCCCATGTATGTCTGCCTATCCAACACAACCGTAGATGAATTGGACTATGACTTGTGTGTGCGCCCCCTGTTGGATAACGAACAGGAGTGAAACTAAGACAGCTGTGCATGGGATGCCTTGGCATACTGCGTATGTATCAGCAGTTGGGCATAGGAGATTGCACAATTCCTCATGTGCATTGACCACATCGAGGCGCTCCCCTATTGGGCTATGATGCGGATTGGTGAAATGGCGTGGGCTGAGCACACTTGCCCGGACCAGTTGATGGATTGGCTCACCCTGGTGCTCCTTGACCGCAACAACAATGTACTATTGGAACACACTGCACATGAAGCTGCACGGGCAATAATGGACGAGTAACTACATACCTGCAGTCACATTGGATTGTCACCCAAAGCACAGGTCTCAACACCTTTATAGCATCGTGGGGAATTATCACATATCCCACCACAACAGAGGACATGTCTGCCTCCGTCAGGACTCTGGATGCATGTGCATGCAAGGTGATGCAGGTCCATGGTCGGAGCAACACAGCATCGTTTGGCAACGTTACCAATTCGGACACACTGCTGGGGGGAGAGTACACACATGGCAATGTAGCACGACATGTGAACCTGTCGGACCCTTTCACCTGATCACTGTCAGCAGAGCAGACAGTCGGCGCACTCCGGTGGCAGAGCACTATGCAGATCCCATGGGCAGTGAGTCACACGGGGCAATGGTCAAACGCCAAACAACACATGACTCGTCCAGCACGGCAAGGTGGACAGAGACCATTGCCATCCGTTATGAATGTTGTCCATTTTAGCCTCACCATTTTCTGAAACTCGACATGTTCCTATGCTGCTTGTAAGTGTCTTAAGCATGTCCCTGCCTATTGTGGCCGAAGCCTCTTCCGTATTGACACGCCCATGCCAATAAAGTCTATGCAACTCCACTGGTGTCTAACTGTGATGAGTGTTGATTAGATTGTCCACTTGTGTCCCACAATGAGCATCGTCCCTGCACAGGGAGGAACTGACTGACGCATGTACAATGGGGCTGGCTCCCTTTTGCAAGATCCACCTCTGTGAACTAGACATTGTTTTGGGATAGGTGCTGGCCGACCTGTGCACTTAAGTGACTTCAGCGATGTGAGTATGGTGTCCAACCTCTGACCATGTGGAGCAATGTCAGATTTCATAACAGAATGTGTCCACACAGATCTGTGTGAGTAGGTATGCCACGTGAAGTACTGTTGTCACATGTGATGTAGGACACCACTCCTGGCCAGCTAGCGATTTGGTCATTCCTACACATAGCCGTATTCAATACATGGACGTGTGCCTACGTTGGGGGGTTGAGAGATTGTTGTTGATGTGTAATGGGGACACAGCTAGTACTCACCTTCACAGTCATCCAATTGGCCATGTGTCTCAGGGATACATATGCGCATACATGTCAGTTACCAGGGTGTACCTTAATGTGCAATCATTGTCCCTACATCCAGCCATACATCTATACGTGAGTGAACATAGTCATGACACATCTGTGTGATTTAGACTGTTTTATTCACATTCAGGTGATTGACGGAGCTGGAGCTGTACATGGCCATCCGTGCCCACATTACATGGAATCCCAGTGGTGGGCCAACCAGAGTCCTTTGGGGATTGAAAAGTGATTAGGAAGAGGGGGAGTGCAGTCTGCAGCAGGATTGCTGTGTAATTGTCCAGCAGTGAAGATATGGCAGTCCGTGTCGGGGTCTGGGTGAATGTCGCAGATTGTTCCGGGGGTCAGTGGGAGGTATTGTCCCAGGGCATGATGCATGGGTCAGAACCAGGCAGGGACAGGCCATATGGCGGTAATGGATGCTACTGCCTCCTTCCTCATACAGTAATTACCATCGCCATCTTACTCCCCGGATATGGGTTCTGTGTCCGGTGTGTGTGGCGGGGTAATGGCTGCATCACTGTGTGCCACTGACACATCAGACTGCGAAGGTGATGGGGCAGCATCACTGTGTGCCACTGACCCATCAGACTGCGAAGGTGATGGGGCAGCATCACTGTGTGCCACTGACACATCTGGGGTCGGAACTGTGTGTGTCGATGTTCCCGCTGCAGTCATCTGGGACAGGCTCAGTGGCAGCAATGGCAAGATGAATGAATGAATACAGACTTGTATAGCGCATGGCTACTCGAGGGCATCCCAGCGCTTCCTGTGACATCTTAAGATGATGAACTGCATTGAAGTTCCCAGCTACCACTCGCTGGTGTCCAGCCATGGCAGCCATACTTCCAGCCTGCATCTGCTCCATGACCTCCGAATCTGTGCCAACTCTGTGCTGTCATCGCTGGTGCTTGTCTGACCAGACAGTTCTTCTATTCGGTTAATGGCGAGGCCAGCCAAGGTCTGTGGTGGAGCATGGTGTGTACAGGGGGTGTCCGATAGGGACTGTAGGTTTTCCCTAATGGCACTTAGACACCCACGTATGGCATTGAGTTTGGCTGCCATGAGCTCGAAACCCCCCCGCAGCTGTTCAGCCAACTCCACCTGGCAACCCCAAACACGCTGTTGGAACTCCATGTATTGGTTGGGGGGCTCCTGGGAGACAGCCGTGGTGGTGTGGGTTTCCTGCTGTGTGGTCTGTGCAGGTGGTGGGGTCACCTCGGGGCAGCTGGCCTGCCCTGCTCCTGGGGATGGGGTGCGGAGGCTGTCCATTTTCCGTTGGAGGGTGTCTTGACATATGTGCAGGTTGTCCTCTTCATTATCAATGATGGGAAGTGTGGTGTGCTCTGCGTGAGGTGTTGTTTGTACCTTTGCAATGTAAAGGGGAGATGCAGGTTAACAGAGTTACACATACACCTGTATGTTGAAGATTTACAGATGTTTACATTCAGACTGCATGCCAATGTACATTGTGACTGTTTTGGTGGAGCTGGCTATTTGATGGCAGTCAGTGTGTTTTTGGACTACATGATGGATGTGTGGTAGTACCCGTACATTATCATCACACAGTGTCAGGCAATGCCAGATGTGAGTCGAGAGTTACTTCGCACATGCGGAACCTGTTGTGAGCCCTGTCCTGTGGTGTTGGTGTTGCACTTTGTACCACATTGCCGTCATTGCTGATGTTCTGTGATTGCTATGTGTGCGTGCTGCATTGTGGGGGAGTTGCCCCTGCAGGTCTGATTTCATGTAGCCTTCTCTCTTTGAGGTGGGGTACCTTTGAATTGTGTGCTTTTCGGGGGCTGAATTGTTTTTGAGTTGAGTCATATGTTCTCTGGGACAGATTTTGTGGCCTGGTGCATTGTTCATCTGCTGCGTGTATTGTAAGACATGGGTTGTGGGTGCACGTGGATATGTTAGAGTGTGACCTGCTCCTTTACGGATGTGATCCGCACTGGGCCACCTCCATGTCGATTCGTGGGCCATGTCATGTTTTTTGGCTGGTGCCATGCTATCGGGCATGCAGTGTTACTTGCATAGTCAGTGTGGGTCACAGAGCCGCTGCTTTGCTGGATTCAGCACATGTGCATGGGTCGGTTGTGATATTGGTCATAGGGAGGGGGGCCCCTTTGTGCACATTGTGGACTGGGGCCTACTTGGTGTTTCTATGTGTGCTGCAGTGTGCCAAGGCTATCAGGGACATGTTCCACGATCATTGTGGTTGTGCAGTGTGCTGCACATAATTGTGCATGTGTGCCATTGTGCCCATCTCCCCCCGTCCGTCCAGTCCCTGGTCATTACTCACCCTGTTGCTGTTGGGTCAGGTCGTATCGAGCTGTGTCCAGGCCCCAGAATCCTGCCACCGTCTCCACACTGCTGACTGTGGCCACCATTTCCTCCAGCTCAGCCAGCTCCTCCTGTGTCACTGGACTCACACCTCCTGTCGCCATTGCTGCCTTCCTGTTGGTGGCAAGTTTCTGTTTGGTTTGGCTGTGCACTTCATGCCAGCGCCTCTTGACCTCCTCCAGTGACCTCCTCGCCTCTCCGACTGCATTGACCTTGGTGACGATGGCCAGCCATATTTCCGTTTGGGTTGCCAGTGCCACAGAGGAGGTGCCGAACAGTTGTTGATGGTGTTCTATCACCTGTGTGACGATGAGCCGGTCTTCCTGCGGACTGAACCCCATCTTCCTCTTCTCCTTGCCCTTCCCCGAACACGGGGTTCCTAGCTGGTCCTCCGTGGGGCTTGTGGAGTTCGGCTTGTCCTCTGCACTCGGTCCGGGTGCATCCTTGGTGCTACGCAGTTTGAATTGGTTTTGGCATTCTTTTTCTTTCTTTTATGGTGCATTTTCCTGCCGGTCGCGTGGGATTTGCAGGCCTGTGGCTGGTTTTGGCTGATTTTTGTTCTGCGATTGGCCTCATCACATGATTTTTTGCGTTCGCGTTTTGCATTTTTGATGCGTGGCGTTGATTTTTACGCTGACATTTAATGCGTTATCTGGTGACTATCACATGCTACCGCCGCATTGTGAATACTTGGTTGGCACGGCGAAATGTTCCCGCGATAGGCTGCACTCTTGAGAGTTGCGTTAAGCTACTCTTGCGGTAGTTATCACACGTTCTTGTGACTATACCCCTGAGTGTATAGAAAAATAGTGATATGGCGTGGCGTTCGCAAGCGCGAGCCGCACAGTGCGTCAAGGCAGTGTGGCACAGTGGGCCATGGAAGAGGGATAAATCAAAGGCGGCTTTCTATCAGAGTGAGTGGCCCTATTGTGAGGGGTTACAGTGGAAGAGTGTCATCTTTTTGAGCATGAAATGCTTCAAGGAGTACATCCCAGCTCACTGAAAGTGGATGTTTCTGGAGTCCACAGGCTTCTTCAAGTTGGAGTAGGGAGCTCTTGGCTTCCACCCACTCTATAACTCCATGCCACCATGCATTAGTGAAGGAAGGTGTTGCAGCCTTCCAGAGACACGTCACTGCTCGAAGTGCCAGCACTAATGCAAGATCAAGAAAATGGGAGGTGGCTCTGTGGGTCCTGGAGTGTGCACAATATCTCCAGGTGAAAAACCTCCCACCAATGCAGACTTGGCTGTCCAGACAATTCTTGTAGTTGGGTTAAGACCTCAGTTCAGAAATACCCAGGGTCTGGACATGACCAAAACATATGTTGTAGATCCGCGCTGATCACATGGCACCAGGGGCAGGATGAGTGGGCTCACATAACAAAGATATTAATCTTCTCTGGGGTCAGGCAAGCTCCAAGCAAGATGTAGAATTTTATAAGTTTCAGCAGGGCATTTCATGATGAATGGGTGAGCAAAGGTGCAGTCCCATTCAGCATTGTGCAAAACTCTACTGAGCTCTGCCTCCCATCAGCCACCACAAACTATCTTGGTCAACTTTTCGGACTTCCGGATCAAGGAACAAGTTCTTTCAAGACCAATCCTGCAGAAAACGTTCACAACCCAGCAAAACATTTCCTTGAAGATTTTTTCTGATCTTTCTCTGGCAGCTAGCTAAGTGGAGAAAGGCTTTTCAACAACTAGCAATTGAATTTAAGTCGATAGTCGCTCAGGCCTCCAAAGTTCAATCTACAAAACACAAGGTTACTTCAGAAAGATCATTAATGTTCTTTCTGAAGCCTAGATTTTTCTAAAGTCAATTAGAAACTAAATATGTATTTAGGATTTGAATGAACCCTTTCATTTCTTTCTTTCTGGGGGGGCCGCGCTTTCTTAAGGGTGCTGAGGGGGATCAGGGTGGGTGGTTTGGGAGGGGCAATTTTAACAGGCTAGGATGCAATGACATGGCATCCTTTCAGATAGGGATCCCATGTAGGGATTTCTTCTCAACCCTCACAGCAAAATCCCAACCTCCAGCACAATGCTTAAAGCACTTATGCCGCCCACAAGATATCCGGAAAATTGCAAGACCATAAACATGAATAAACTCAATTTTACATGCCAGTTTACACTGTCTTAAAATTATATATTTCTAATCATTTAAATGAGGTCGGAAAGATGTGCCTGTTGCTGGTAGGCAAGATTATTGAAAAATGCAAACTAGCTCCAGCATTCCCTTAAGACGTCACCCAGACATACTGATGGTTTTAAAACCTTAAACAGTTTTAAATGGTCTGTATGGAACAGTTAGATGTGCCTGCCACCGTCATGCTGTTTTACAAATTATCCACATCTATTGTTTTTCCACTTGTGACTAATAGCTCTGTTTTCATGAACAGTGTGGTACCCTCCTTTTTAATGGACTCGACAGAGAACAGCTTTAGTTGTTTTGCCATCTCTTTTTTTTCGAAAATCATACTGAAAATCTATACATATTTCATTCTTCTTTTGCCATTGGTCTGTTCAAATGTCACTTAAACTATATTCCCTCCTACCACAACACAAAATATATGTCGATGGGGCAGCCCACTACAGCCACTAGATACATGATTTATTTGAGAAAAACTTTCAATCCACTTGTATTTATCAGAGTGCCAGTGCCTTTTTACAGCAGGGAGCCCTCTACTATTTCCATAACAATCAAGGCATTTACTGAAATATGCAATGTTGACTAATCATTATACACCAGTTTTGGCATATTTACTTATACTATAGAAAAAATTATAACATAGAAATTACAAGCGGATTATTGGAGAAATTAGCCTAGCTTCAATCACACAATATTTTGAATCTCTACAATTGCCCTCTAAATCAAAGAGTATGAGTGACTCCCTCGATAAACCTATCCCACAAACCAAAGTTAGTAATATACTAAAATCTATAGCTATTGCAAAAGATGCAGGTAATGATGGCATCCCCGTTGAAGTATTTAAGACCTTCAAGCCCTTGCTTTTGCCCCTTCTCACTAAATTTTATAATCTGATAAAAATGGTGAGCCTATATCTAAAAACTTTAAAGCTGTGGTGGTGGTGTGTTTTCTTAAAAAAGATAAGGATCCTAGTGATCCCGGCGCATACCGCCCAATTAGTCTATTAAACGTAGATTATTAAATATTTATGAAAATCTGGGCATCAAGGCTGGCTCAGTGTGCACAACAAGTGGCCCATCGGGATCAGACAGGGTTTATACCTCATAAATCTATGGCCTCCAATACCTACTTCTTAACACAAGCAATCGATTACCTGTCAGTCAACAAGGTCAAAGCAGCAATTTTAATGCTTGATGCAGAAAAAGCATTTGACCTTGTTGACTAGCAGGCTTTTTTTTATATTGCAAAAATTCGGTCTCCCTGAGCAGGTGGTTAAAATGCTAAAAGAGGTTTATATAGGTTCAGAGGCTAAAATTCTGATAAATAAAGAAGAAGCTGGTGTAGTTAAAATCCGGCATGGAACTAGACAGGGATGCCCGCTGTCCCCTCGCTTTTTATAGAACCTTTGGTAATAAAAATTCATAATAATCTTCAGATAGTGCCTCCTTTAGTGGCCATGCCAAAGATTTGCAGATGATATTATTCTTTACTTATTACCAGAGCCATCTAATATTCTTAGCGTATTTTATGAAATACCAGCTTTCACACGAATAGGTGGGTATAGGCTAAATCAAGCAAAGACTGAGGTGCTTTGGTTTAATGCTCTTTTTGTATCGCTTCCTTTTCTTCCTCAACAGGTAGTCTCTAAACCCATTAGATATTTAGGCTGATCCGTGACTAACCATCATGATCAACTATTTATGCTAAATTATGGTAGTACACTTTAAAAAGCTAAGAGATTATTAGATAGATGGTCTCCTCTTCCTTTAACTTTAATAGGTCGTGTATCTCTGTTTAAAATGTCCATTTTACCTCTATCATTTTTTTTGTTTATCCACCTCCCTATTAAAATACCTAAATCCTAAATACCTAAATCGTATTTTATTGAACTACATTATTTAATTTGGAATTTTATTTGGGCATTGTTAGCAATTTTACAGTTAGATCCAGCTCAGGGGGGGGGGCTTGCCCTCATACATTTTGAGCTGTTTTATCATGCAGCCTTATTGACTTTCTTTTTTCAGCTCTCAATCATCTAAATATGAAAATGTCATGCTAAATACGATGTTGGTTGAGAGTGCAATTAAACAACCTGTTTTTCTTCGTTCCCCGAAATCGCCCAAAAAATCTAGATACAAGACAATATCTGATCTAGTTTATTGTGTACACGTATTTTTCAAATTACATAAAATTACTAGATATCACTTATATTGAAAAATTGATGATTGCCAGGCTTCCGGGTTACAGCTTTCCTGGGGGTCCCTGAAATTATGGATGGAGGCAGGTTTTTGAATGCTTGGGGGATTTTTTCAATCTATCAAACATGATTACTAGCGAGTCACTGTAACAACAGCTGGGCCCTAGGTGTTTAGCCTTTTTGTTTGGTTTTAATCAAATTTCAAAAACAAATTATGCTATGACCAATAAACCAGCTTGTAGGATCTTAAGCTAATTATATGTTCAGGGCCTAACTAGAGTCGGCAATTGGTATTCTTGCTTACCACAGTCGGGGGGGGGAGTGTCAGCAAAAATGAATGTCAGACTTTATGTGAAGTAGGGCATAGAGCGCTGCGAGCTGCTAACTATAAAAGAATGGCATTTTTTTCAAGATGGTTAACCTGCTATACGCCGGAACGACTGAACAAGATGTTTCCGGTTTCCTCAGAGAATTGTTTTAGATAATGGGATGTAGAAATAGGGTCTTGGAATCATATATTTTGTAATTGTCGCGATCTTCACCAATTTTGGTCAGAGGTATTCAAAGGATTAATCAATCATTAGCACTATCAGTCCACATTATCCCTTCTCTTAAATTAGTCTTATTTGGTTTTTCAATAGAGGTTCAGCATTTATCAAAGTACCAGCAATATTTTTGTTCTATAGCTATAGCAGTGGCTAGGTCCCTAATGCTTCAGAATTAAAAGTCCGATAAGATACCTTTGATACATCATTGGCATGAGAAGATGGTTAAGACATATATCTGGGAGGAAGCATAAGCCAAACGTATAGGTTCCCTTTGTAGATTCGGAGCGATCTGGTCAGGGCTTTTTAACAACTTATTTTAAATTTCTTCTCGGCACCCTCACCCCTTAATGTTCTTAAAGCTTTTCTATTATGCAGGTGTTATCCATTTTAGATGGGAAATAACCTTTTCTATTAATATACACTTTATCGTTTCGATTTAGGTGTGATCCAGATTAAGTTGCTGATATCGATGTAATTTAGAATGGCTGCTGCACTTTTTCATATTTTTGCGATATTTGCTCTAGATTTTTGGTTCTATTGTTAGCACTTTACCCTCATCACACTAGCACTTTATCCATGTATCCATGTATTGATTGCTCTATTGGACAGGTTTGTTCTATGAAATTGTGTTTTTTCCCCTTTGCATCAATTGTAATTCTTGAAATTCACTCAATAAAGAGAATTACATTATGTATTTATTTTTAGTTTCCTTCACTTTGAGAGACTGCACAAAGCCTGTACACCATGTGTTCATTTCCACCTAAAATAGTTTCTGATTAGTAACAAAGAAGGTAAACTTTTGTATTTTATTTATTTTTTTATATTTTGCCTGTGCTTTTGTTGTCTAGTTAGATGATTATTTATTTCTGTCTCCTTTTTAAAGTTATGAAGTGTTTAAGAAACATTGTAGCTATCTGCAATTTGAATGCTTGGATATGTGATGATTTATTCCTATCTCCTTCACCACTAAAAATAATATGCCTGGAACAGTTGAAAGACTTATTATTTAAAAACATCACTAGTAGGTTTTCCTTTTTTCCTTTATTTTTATAATATGTGATTGGAATATAAATATATTAACTATTAAACAGCCTGGCAAAACTAGAGCTATTGCCTTTGTCAATGCTTGTTTTCCAGTGTAACAGACAGGCTAGGCTGATTTCCCCCTTGGTTAGATGGAAAGATTCCTTCTCTTTTCAACACTCTGCACCAGCATATTATTCACTATTTATAGTTTGTCTACCACTGACACATTGCTTTTTCCACATCTTCAGCTGTCATGTTCTGCTCAGGAGTCTGCTGAGCCCCTCCAAACTCTGCCACTACAAGACCGCCCTCTAGTTGCTTCTTTGTGACACAGTCGCTTATGCTGATGGGACATCCACCATCAACTGATCCTCGCAGGTTGCAAGTGCCAACATGTGTGTTTGGCACTGCCTTATGTACCATTGACTCCCAATCGCCTTGTGTCTGGAAACCCAAGGAAACAAGTTCAGAAACATATGAGGAGACAATTCAAAGAAGAGAGGTAAGATTATTCAGTGGCACCTCAGCCACAGTTCATCTCCAATTGCCCCAGATTTTCCAGCTCATTCAAGCCCACAACTTCCTTGTAGAATTCCTCTTCTGAAATTCCAGGACACCACGCACACGATTTTGTGTTCAGTACCCAAGTGAGATTTCAAGGCTTTCCGGACTTCCATGGAAGTGGCATGGTATGCTACTAATAAATATTGTGTGACAAAACGTATTTTGTCCTAAATTATTGAAAAAATATAGCCCCATTGGAGTTAATGAGAGAACATCTACACCCAGTGGATCATTGTTTCTGTGAACAATATTTAGGCCACAGAAGTTATGTCATACAATATTTGTATTATCGATATTCTGACATAAAAGCCCGACCTCTACATTTTTGTTATTTGGGTCACTGGTTTAGGCTAAAATTAGAAGTGGCTGATATTGGGAGTATGACTCTGGTGTGGTGGGGTTCTAGTTTCTGTAAATAACTCAGGGCTTTGCAGAACGCTTGTGAATGATGCATAGATCTTGACTGTAATACTTGACTACACAGTGAGTCGTCAAAGTGATTTCAAGGCATGCTTCCAGTGACGGCCCGTGTAGGGCGTTTTACCGGGGCGGTGACGTAGCGCAGAGGAGGGGCAGGGTGGGGGGTTGCAAAATGCGGCAAACGGCCGATTTCAGGTAAGTAACGAAAAAAATTAATAAAATAAATTTAGTTGCGCGCGCTGCATCGCATTTGGCGATGCAGCGCGCGCAACGAAATTCGTTTTATTAATTTTTTTCGTAACTTACCTGAACACGGCCGTATGCCGCATTTTGCAGCCCCCCACCCTGCCCCTCCTCTGGGCCTTGTCACCGCCCCGGTAAAACGCCCTACACGGGCCGTCACTGCATGCTTCATATGGTCTTAGTTTTGCAGGCTAAGGCACATTCTGGCTGTGTTGTTCTTCATCTTTTGCAACCCTTGGTTGCTAGAGCTCTAGTCTAATTGACTTGGTCTACCACTGCCTCAATCATGAATCAAACGTGTAATTTGTGTTAAAGATTAGAATCTGTTTTTTACTTTATGCTCTCATGTTTGAAGCCCATTTAAACATCATGGATTCGAGTGTAATTCCACTTACCACTAAGATCTCTTGCAGCCCTAGTTAAATAAAGAAAGCTATCTTTCATCCCTTGTTTCATCCGTTGCTGGGCACGGACAAGGGATTTGCTGTATTTTGTGTAGTTACCCAATTTATTCTCCAGATGGATGTGAATTCGATTTTATGGCATGACACGGAGGCTAACATTATGCAAATCTCCTTTATTGCCACAGCTCAGCAGCAACAATTGAAGAGAATATAGAACTTCAAACAACATTCTAACATAGTATATATATGAGCATGCAGCCATCTTCCTTCTTTGTTGGTGCTGCTCACAAGATAAGTACCCTCATTACTCTTGTGCTTATATGTATTATTTTCTTCTGACTAGATATATTTATATATATATATATCGCATAGCTGGGTCCTATTGACCCTACCATGTGACTAATCTTTTTTTAAACCTTTATTTAGAATTTTTGCGCGAACATACAGCACTTAGCAAAGGTGCAACAATGGGTACACATTCCATCCACAAGCAATACAATGGAGGCAGGAAAAAAATGTAACAGGCATTGACAGTGCGAACCTATCCCTCGGAGCAGGCATGTACTTATATCTCTTGATTCCTACAGTGTTACTGATGCTTATTCTCCCCCCAGAGGAGCCTCCCACCAAATCCCACACGTATCACAGAGGTGGAGCCCCACAGTGTGAAGTATCTATAGCGCCATATCCCAAGGGTGGTACCCTCCCTCAACCAACTTCAGTAGTTCATGAGGGGTTTACCAGCATGTGACTATGTGGGCGTCCTATCCTGAACTGTAGCCTCCCCTCTTAACAAGTAGCAGTGTAGCGGAGCCCAGATATCTACAGGTTGCGATGCTAGTGGTAAAAGTTCAGAGTATGTACTTATTTGTTCCTGACAATAAGTAAGATCTCGCATCCAGTCCTTAAATTTGGGGGCCCTACCCCTGCCCCACTTACATGCAACTCGTCTTTTAGCAAGCAAGAAGGCAAGCGCAATGAATTTGCGGTGCATATCTTGTATGGGCTCCACGTATCCCAAAAGGGCAAGGATAGGGGAGGGTTCAATCTCCGTATTAATCATTGTAGAGAGTGCCGTAAATATCTGGCACCAATAGCGATGCACCGCCTCACATGCCCATGCCAGGTGAAGAAAATCCGCCATAGGGGCGTGACATCTATCACACCTGTCGTCTTCACGGAGTCGGTATTTATAAAGCCTAGCAGGAGTGCAATATAATCTGTGGATGTATTTATAGTGTATTATTCTAAATCTACTACTAGAGGAAATACGTTCCGTCTGTTGTAGGCAGAACTCCCACTGTTTGTCTGTCAAGGGGACCTGTAGTTCCTGGTCCCATTTCGCCCGAGCCGCCAGAGGCGGGGCGATTATGAGCGTGTGAATCGACCTATACATTTTGGAGACTAGCTTTGCAGGGGCCTCATCCAGGAGGATACGTTGTAAGGGTGCTACAACTAGAGGCTCCTTCGGAAATCGGGTGTTAGTGCCTTAATCCCCTGCCGGAGCCTGAGGTACAAAAATACCTCGAGGGGAGATGGTTGGATGTCTCCATATAAATGCTCCATAGAACGGAACTCTCCATCCCGGTACAGGTCTCCCCACGTCATGACGTTTAGAGTATTAACCAATTTCCGAAACCCCACCTCCTGCAATAGGGGCATGCTTGGATGATAAACAAGGGGTAAAAGCGGCGCATATAACATGGTAATCCCTAATTTGGCTGTTATTCGGTTCCATGCAGTCACTGTACTCGTCACTGTCGTGAGCGTTGTATCCTTCCCTTGTACTGGGATATACAAGGCGCCTTCTATGGGGATCGGGTGTGCAAGCCAGTGTTCAGCAGCTAGCTGAGGCATATATCTTGGTTGCCGTATCCAGAAATAAGCGTAGTGTGCCTGCGCTGCTTGATAGTATAGCTCAAAATCAGGGACGCCGAACCCGCCCTGACTGTATGGTCTAGTGAGGACCTCCCACTTGAGCCGGGGTGACTTCCCACCCCAAACTAGTCTGATGAGCTCCGAGCGTAGGTGCCGGAAGAAAAAACTGCCCGGGTAAAAGGGGATATTCAAGAACAAAGACAGCAACTGAGGTAATACTACCATTTTAATCAGTGATGCCCGTCCCGCCATAGAAAGGGGAAGCGTGATCCATCTAGTAATGTAGTCGGCAATACGTGTCATCGTCGTTCCATAGTTGGCTCGCATTAACTCGTCTTTGTCTTTTTCTATGTGTATACCTAAGTACTTAAAGTCTCCCTCACTCCAAGTGAGAGGGTAGTCCAGCACAAACCGTTCGGTAGATGCCGTAAGAGGGAAAACCCGCGACTTGCTCCAATTAATCAGAATTCCTGAGAGCCTGCCAAAGCGGATGAATTCCCTAAGAATCGGATTGAGGTTATTGCTGGGGTCTCGTATATACAGAGTAATATCGTCCGCGTACATAGATATTAAAATCTGCCTCTGAAAACACCGCAACGCCTTATCTTTATGATGTTGCCTCAACTTTGCTGCAAGTGGCTCCATGGCTATAGCGAACAGTAGGGGCGACAGGGGGCAACCCAGTCGAGTTCCTCTGGAGATGGGAAACGCCGAGGAAAGAACGCCGTTTATTAGCACCGTGGCCCTAGGAGATGTATACAATAGTCTAATCCAGGAAATGAAAATGAGTGGAAACCCCATTCGTTCCAGTACCTGGAAGACATAATCCCATTCTAACGAATCAAAAGCCTTCGAGGCGTCTAGGAAGATGGCAGCCATTGGCAGGTCTTCATGTACCGAATTTAGGATCGAGAAGAAAGTGCGCAGGTTATGTGACGTTGCCCTGCCGGGCACAAACCCTGCCTGGTCAGGTAATATCAGGTTAGGGAGGAGCAAGTTAATACGAGTAGCAATTAATTTCACAAGTATTATCACATCGCAATTGAGCAATGAGAGGGGTCGATAGGAGTCACACTTATCTGCAGCTTTCCCGGGTTTAAGGAGTGATGTAATGAGGGCCACGCGCATAGAAGGGGGCAAATGGCCCACCGCAAGGGCATCCTCGTACACCTCCCGCAAGACCGGTGCCATAAAGTCAATGTAAGTTTTATAGAATTCTATTGGTATCCCATCTAGGCCCGTAGCCTTGCCCGATCGCATGTGCATAATAGCCTCACGTACCTCATCCAATTCAAAAGGGGAACTCAAAAACGCTCTTTGAGCATCACTAAGCCACCCGAGGGACACATCCTCCAGGTAGTCCTGCAATTGCAGGTCCCCCATCCTAGTTGACGTATACAATTGGTGATAGTGCTCCACAAACGCATTAAGGATGTGCGTGGTGTCTCTATAGACTTCACCCTCCACGCCTTCAATTTCCAATATAGTGGTAGGAGGCCGCGTCAGCCTTATCGTCACTGCCAGGGCCTTCCCCGGCCGCTCACCCTCGCCATAGCGTCGGGCAATCCAGTGTTTACCTCTAAAGTTCGTCTCCCTAGTGGCTTCGCCTGTATATTCCGTCAATTTTTCGCGAATACGTGTTAACGTAGCATCGTCAGGACCGTCAGCCAGTGACGTCTCCAGCGCTTTAAGATCATTTTCCAACGTTTGCAGGCGTGTTAGTATGCTCTTCAGTACACCGGACCCTTTAGCGATGCATATGCCCCTTAGGGTCATTTTAAATGCATCCCATATAGTTTCTACATCCTTCACAGAATCTTTGTTGCGCTTAAAAAAATCTAGACAGTCTTCCCGCAATTCCTCCTGAAACACAGGATCGATTAGCATCATTGGTTGTAGGCGCCAGGCAGTCAAGGGGGGGCCAAGGTCTGCAGCCCGCAGCGTGACGCGAACTGGCGAATGATCAGAGAACGTTCTTGGGAGATGGTGTGCTCGAGCCAGCGCCGTATAAAAATGAGGAGATATGAAGACACAGTCAAGCCGGGCCCATGTTTTTGCTTGCGCCGTGAAGTGTGTGCCTTCCCGCTTGTCTGCATGGAGGCATCTCCATGCGTCAATCAGTTTGTGCTCAGCTAGTATCTCTGATAGTATTGCACGCGCTTTGGTATAATGATGTGGGGCCGGGTGAGATCTATCTTTAGATGGATCGAGTGAAGTGTTGAAATCCCCTCCCCAGATGAGGTGCTGCGGGCCCACGCCTATCATAGTTGCATTTAGGTCTGCAAAGAATTGCGGATCATCGATGTTGGGGCCGTAGCAGCAGACCAGGGTAACTGCCATATGCCCTAGTCTACCCCACATCAGACAATACCTCCCCTGGGCATCGCTTTTCGTGCCCGCCATAACAAAGGGCGTTCCTTTTTTTACCAATATTGCCATTCCCCTAGAGTATGAGGAGTAGGAGGAAAAAAATGCGTATTTCGCCCATCTACAACCAAACGTGTGAGTAGCCTGCGCTCTGAAATGTGTCTCCTGGATAAAGGCTATGTGGATTGCATGGCGATCTAAATAAGAGAGGATCTGTCTTTTTTTCCTGGGGTCTCCTAAGCCTCTGACGTTCCAAGTTAATATATTTAAATCAGTATCTATCTTAGCCATGTGGATAGCGAGAGGAAGTATAGTACATCAGCACATGATTCCGCAACTCACTCACTTGTGTGTTCATGCGTGAGCGCTGTGTTACCTGTATCGCACTGTAACAGCGTACCCCGTGTCCCACATCGTTGTAAATATCACTGCTAGACCTTATGCGAATGTGCATGTGCACCACATGCAACAGGAGGAGCTCCCCCCGCATTTCTCTACCATTTAGTCCTGCACTATCCGAAAATAGCATCACTTTGAGAGAAACCGCGACAAACATTTTAATAACATTGTCAAACAGTCCCATCCCCCCACCCCTCATCCAAGATAACCCCAAAGTGCTACCCAGAGCCTTCTCAGCAGCATGTCTACCTTGCAATGAAAAGAAATCAATCACATTTAATGCAAGAAAAGGGGTCCTGCTTACCCACCCAATAATGATTTCCAAGCATAAAGCAGGTCGTTCTAGGACCCAGGACTTATCAAGAAACCTTGCCATATCAGCGCACCTGCAGTGCTTGCTAACAAACAAGGTCCATAGTACATATTCAGGACATTGCTTAAGTGCCAGTCTAGGCGTAGCGACCCCAGAGACAACGAAAATAGTGGAGGAGACCAGAGTCACCAGAAAAACCTCTAACCCACCCCCAACCCACTGAAGCATCCCCAACTTGCCAGAATCCCCTCTCCACCCCCTTCCCAAAACTACCCATCAAACAGCTCAACAAGAGCAACATAGTCATTATGTTCAGTGGGGTACACCCCATGAGGTTCATCAAGAGGGCGCCCGTATCCACTCCCTACATCCTGCCCCTCCTCGTAGTTAGGGAAGGGGAGGGGGGGGGGGGGGGGGTGATGCCTGGAATACATTACCAACCACTGTCCTATATCCGACCACGGCATTCTCGTGCACTTCAGCGTCGTCGCAGCTGTGTGTCTATCGGGTGGGCCTCCATGGCGCTAATATTTCCGCAGTCCTCTAGTTAGGCGGTCAATCAACAAGAATCCATGATGCAACAACTAGTGTTCGTCCTCGTGGGCTTCAGCGTTGCCATCGTGTCTCACATTGCGCGTGTTCTTAAGTGTTTTCAAAAAATCTTCCACTTGTTGCGGATTTGTAAAGAAGTGCTGCTTCGCTTGGTGGGTAACTCTCAGCTTTGCCGGGTATAACAATGCATAATCAATTTGCAGGGCCCGCAGTTTCTTTTTTACCTCGAGAAATTTTCGCCGTTGCTCTTGAACTATAGGCGTAAAGTCCGGGTAGATGGTAAAGCTGACCCCATCACACGAGAGTGGCTGATTCGTGCGCGCGGCACGCAGCGCAGTATCCCGATCACGGTAGTTTACGAGCCGTGCAATGATGGGTCGCGGTGGAGCTCCAGGTTTGGGCCGCGGTCCAAGAGAGCGGTGTGCTCTCTCGACGATAAACTGCTTAGAAAACGCGTCAGACCCAACGGAGGCAAGGAGTATCCTCTCCACGTAGTCTTCCATGCGTCCGGTATTGGTGGACTCCGGTACACCTACCACACGTATGTTGTTACGACGGCTGCGGGCTTCCAACTCCTCATTCTTTGCGGCAATAACTCTTAAGACGTTATCCATCCTCGAGAGCTGTGTGGTGTGTGAAGCAGAGGTGTCGCCATGATCGGATATCCGCCTTTCCGCCTCAGTGATACGTTCTTCATGTATATCCATTTTCTGCGCAAAAACGTCTACTCTGGACGATAGCCGATCTACTTTATCAACTATAGTAGCAAAGCCCTGCCTCATTTCCTGCATCAACTGCTGTAAGTCCGTTGTTGGGGGGCAGGAGCTCGCACCATCCGCAGGTGAGTCATGAGAGCACCCCGCATCCTGTGCGCTCCGTGCACCTTTCTTGGCCGTTTGGACGTCAAACGTAAGTTTAGGTTGCCTACTGTCTTGTTTACCCATCGTGGGTCTTGTGTGTGGGCCCGTAGCAGCGGGCGTAAAGACGATTACCGCGTTCCTCGCAGGCGTGGACGGGGTCAAAGGTTCAAGGTGAAGCACAGCGTGCCCGTAGTAGTAGCCAGTAGTTCATAGGAAGTCCCAAATCGGCACCTTAAGGTAGAGGTTGTAAGCAGGGAGGGAGGCATCTACCACCTTCGCCACTAGAGGAATGCGAGCCGCTGGTGTTCCTTGGCATCTATAGTAGTCTCATGGTATCACCTGAGCTCCACCAGACAAGTGGCAGTGGGATCGGTAGCAAACCACAACCCACATCAGCAGAGGAAATGATGCCAGCACCTCCGGGGCACGCGACCAGGGTATGCCACAGCCACTCGAGCGCCACTTCTAGACAACTGCGGAGTGGGGGGAGTCCCAGAAATCAGCGCATGCCATCAATGCACCTCCCCACTGTCCTTCGCCTCCTTGTGAGCGGATATGCGTACTATCAATTCAGCGTTCCTACAGCGAGAGGGCGCACCAAGCCTCCTCCATCCAAACGGAGCCTCCGCTCCACTGGTCACCCTCGTTGCGCCGGTATATCAGGCCACAGGCAAGCTCGTCTAGTAATGGCAGCTTATGATATTGGGTCCCCCTGGGGCACTTCTTCCAGTGAGCATCAGCGCACACACCCTCGCCATGTTGCTTGTGCTTCTATGGAAAACAAACCGCTTCTTCTGGCACGGAGGGGGAGGGGGGGGCACGAATCACCAGGCCCCCAGAAGCATCCGGTCATTGCCGACAGTTGCCCGCTTCGCTCCCATGACCCGCAACGGCCGGCAGGCATCCATCACCTCCCCCGCCGCTCACCGTTAGTATGAAGTTGCTCCAGTCCCCAGCACCCGGCAGAGCCGATCCCAACGGGGGGAGGGGGCGCGGGGGGGGGAAGCAGCAGTCAGCGTCCTGCGGCCGCACAGTGTCTTTCGCGCCCCGCTGCAGCTCCGCCAGAAGAGCAGGGCGCCTTATGTGCAGGTCTCTGTCCGGGCCCACCTGCCTCGTGGCACGCCCCGATCCGGCGTAGTTCACACGCCCGGCAGTACGCTACACTCCTCCGTAGACCAGCGTCCGCTCCGTTTCATATCGCTGCTAACTTCACCGCAGCAGGTCACACAAGCTTCAGACTTTCGCCGAAGTTACAGGACAGTGATAGCGGCATTCGAGTGTGGTTTTCGCCGGGGGATCAGCAGCCTGAACAGGATAAATGCAGGATTACATTTCCAGGCAGCAGGAGCCTCACATCAGTGCGGCCATTCTGCTTGTGCGCCCTCTAGCGCCCCCTTCCCATGTGACTAATCCTTGTGCATTTAAATGGAGAGAACAATTTATGTGCCTTTGTTTTTTACTTATTGTATCATTTATTATTTATCCTGATAATTTGTACTAGAGCCTGGATCAGGGTGGCGTTGCTTATTGGCCTCCTTCACTCTGGATAGACACTCGCTCCCTCCATCGGGGAACACCGGATAGACACTCGCTCACTCCTTCACCCACCGCGGTGCGACTTTTGCAACCGTACCACGCAAGGGAAGACACCTTCGGGGAAAGTACCTTGCAGGCACCACGCACGTCGAATACGTGCGTGGTTGCCATAGCAACTAAGCGGCATCCGGCTTGACTGCTGACAGTTCATACGTCGGAAACCTCTCCTCAATCTCGGATAAATGCACAGCACATATAAACATAAGTGGGGCAATTACCTATAATTACCAACCGTCTTTTTCAAGTGGGAATTTCACGTTTGATCCTTCCTTCATCTCCTTCATTAACTCATTTAACAATAAGCTCTAAAGAATTAGATTACTGCAATACTTTACTCTCCCTCTGAAAGGGAAGGTCAATTGGGGTAGCAAAAAAAAAGGGGGAATCAGTTTGACAAGTAGTATTATTTTATCCCATGATGTCAGTCAACCCAGATTTAAACCTAGAAGGTAAAATAGAATTAATGGTCAATAAAGCACTTGATAAAGTCATGGGCTCCCTTGATGAGACCATCAATAAAAAAATAGAAATGCTATCAAGGGCATGGCCCTCTACCAGCACCGCGCATACTCAGGGCAAGGCCACAAAGAAAAGAGGTGTACCCGAACACCCTACCAAGGGTGCAAAAAAGACAAATAAGGGAAAAGCAGCTCGTTCACGCTTTTCAGGCGGTGACAAGAATGATGCCTTGGGCCTCACAGAAGTGCAACGAACAGGCCCTGAGCTCCCTATCCACATCAATAGTGATGACCTTCTGGAAGCAGAAATAGACCTCTCATACTCCTCAGAGTTTGATTTGGACTTAGAGGAACTGAGAGATAAAACTATGTGAAGCTCTGAAGAGGCAAGTAAGGCCTCAGGATCCAAAATGGGTATTGTCAATCCCTTCAGAGAGGATATGTTTGACCTCCTCTTAATTAAACACCCTCTACCACCAGAATGGCTACGTTCTCAACATGTGGCGGACTACTTTACGTTCTGGCTGAGAAGCGAGATCCCTAAGGAGGTCAGATCAAGACTGAGATCTGAATGCCCATGCCCATCCCTTCCCGACAAGATTGCTATGACTCCTGAGCTAGACCCTAAGGTGGTGGAATTCATAGCCAAGGGTGCAAAAGACCCCAGGAAGGGAATAGACAAGACCGTCTTTTAGACACCATAGGGCCATTAACAAAAATGGCAGAGAATGCCTATATTGAAGGAACCCCAATAAATCCTAAGGAGTTACGTGAATGGGTCCAATGGACCATCTGCCTCCTTGGCAATACCAATACGGCCATCTCTAATGAGCACAGGAAAGGCATTCTCCTTAAAATAGACCTGAAACTGATAGAGTTGGTGAACAAGGAAGGAAGACCCAGCTTACACGGCCTCCTTTTTTGGGGAAGAATTTATTCGAGATATGGCCAAATATGTCGAAGCTTTCAGCTCAATTAAAAAGTCACGAAGAGACATTAAAAAGGTCTTTCAGGACAGAATTTTTGGTAGGGCCGGGAGAATGCGGGGTCGGGTCCCGGGCCGTGTGCAATCAAGTTCAAGACCCTTTCTGGGACGTGGATCCAAATTCTCACAGTCAACCTTCTCCGGACATCAATCTTTTTGCCCGCAAAGGCAAAGGAGCCGTGGAAGACCATTCCGGAGTGACATAAGACGGAGAGGATTCTCCACAGGTAAGAATCTTGAAAGACCCTTCAGGTACACCTACAAAGGTGGGAGGGAGGTTAGCCCTATTCTCTGGAAATTAGACCATGATAACACAGGACCCATGGGCTCTAGATACAGTCAGGGGATACAAAATAGAATTTTCAGATATCCCCACAAAGATAATGAGACCCCGGGAGATAACCTTTTCACAAGAACACAAAAAGTTAGTCTCCCAAGAGGTAAAGGATCTGTTGGCCAAAGGGGCTATAAAAGAGAGCTTGGAACCAGGTTTTGTCAGCAATATCTTTCTCGTAGAAAAGAAAGACTTAAACTTAAAGAGCCTAAACTAATGGGTAACGTCTTTCCTTTCAATACATTGGAATTGAGCATGTTAAATTAGACCCACGAGGTGGGGATAGAGAGCTTTCACTGCGGAGACGGGAGGCAGGATGGATCATGTGCTTGAGGGCGGTTGAATTGGGTCTTAATTATGACCATGAGTTACAATACTTCTTGGGTGACTAGGCATTATTGGGGATGCGAATTTATCCTCCACTTGTGGCTACAAATAATGAATATTCTGAAAGGTAGCAGTTTGTAACTCTTAGACGCTGGAGGCTCGAATATGACTTGTTATGCAGCGGAAGCATAGAGATGACTATGTAGTGGTTATGTAGCATAAGAATTGAATTTTGATTTTGGGTACCTTCATATGGAAGGTCCATTTAATGTGCTAATCATGAGATGGTTATACATCATATAGTACTAAATTATTGAAAAACATATGGAAAAACTTTTTGGTTTATGGCAGACATCTTAGATATATTCTATATATATACGTTCTTTTATGTATGTATCAGTTTTTGAATAATGGAATTCAAATTTTGACAATAGAGAGCACGCCTTGCTTGTTTACTGTCAAATGAAAATTAATGGCGCGCGTAATTTGAGGGTGAATCACCCTTTTTATTTATTTTTTAGCTTTAACGATAACACCTTTTAGTAATGGCGCCCGATATCACGTTTGGAGGTCAGTCACCTCTTTTATGTTGTTGCTGGGCCTTTAAAGCATGACGCTGTTGTCACGCGATAGCTTATGAAACCTGTATTCGGGAAGTAGTGCTGCTCTGAAGGTGAGCGGTCACGTTTGAATCTTTAACTCGTTAGGGACATTATTATGAGTACATAACGTTTTGACGAATTTCTCTGATTTATTATAGGTCCCAGTACTCTAGGGTGCCTATTGATATTATGGAGGACATATATGGATTATAAGCTTTTTTTGAGAGACAAGTTTCTGTAAGGTGAGCGAATTTCTAATTGTGGCGTTTTATGCATATCATAGTACGGTTGTTGTATTACTAAGCTCATTCTGATTACATGACGAGTTGGGTCTATCTTTAACCCTTAGGTCCTGGAATCCGAGGTACCTTCAAATTTACATATTGATAAGTTCAGCGTTTTTGGTATACAGTGGCATGAGATACGACGGCTTCTTGTTAGAGGTGAGCTTATATAGGAAGTACTAGTAATCTTTACCTCTAGTTATGATAGGGCGTTTTTGGATTTGGTGAAATTTAGTCATACAGCAGTTTGTTATGGTTATCCCCTATAGGGACTATGGTGCAGCATTTGAAACCGAACTTAAAATCAATTTCTGGAGTATAACTAAACAGATTGTGAAAGGATCAACGAGGTGAGCAACATTTTTAGAAAACGTAATTTTTGGCGAGAGAACCGCCTTGCGAATGATTCTTCTTTTTTTGCCTCCTGTGTCTCGCAGTTATTAACTATAAATATTATTCAATATAATCTAATAGGAATACAAAGAAATAAGAATACTGAAGGTATGAACAAATACTTTATTGGGTACAGCATGTTCTTTCACTATTTTTGGGGTGAACTGCACTTCTGTTTTGGGTGCGTTTATTGAATGATATTCAGTCAGTGCTCGATTGAGTTTATGGTCAAGTAGGACACTGGGTCCATACGAATATTGGCTGATATGCATTTTCACTATATAAATGAGGAAATTCTATGCGACATCAAGTTATAATAATCATTCTGCATGTCATTTACATGCTGATATGTCTTTTCAATGTATATCGTTTTGCTGTCATCTACAATAATTTATGGAAGTGTATCTAAATGACAAATTATGTACATTAGAGGGGATTTTGATTTATTGTAATTTAAATTTTATTACTTCCAGCCCTGAGGAAGTCGCTTGGGTTAATCCCTATTGCGACGAAACGCGTTGGGAGTGGAAGATTTCTTTCAAGAATAAAGAAGAACAAGAGTTCTAATTATGGCTATTTGTCTATTGAATTTGTATACATACATTTAAAATATTGCGTGTGCATCAACAGTTTGTCTTACGCAAAGAGGAGGTTACTTCAAGTTGATCTATTCTATAAGCTTTAAGATATAGTTTTCAGTGTAGCACTCCACGAGGCCCTGTTGTTCGTCAATCATCCCTTTCTCATCTAATGCTTCCATCAGTCTCTGGTTGAATGCTCCTAAAGTGCTATTTCATCTCACATCTCAAACACAGTGACATCCACAAGACTACAGAACAGAATCAGAACCATAGAAGACAGGACGTAACTATTTTGTTTGCATGTATCTATGTGACTTTCTTATTTTCTGGGTTCTATCGCTATTGCATGATCATTTCATTTCTCAAGATTCCAATGGCATATTGTTATGTCATGTCATGTAATCTGACTGCGTGCTAGGGCATGTAGTATTGGTTCAAGGGTCAATAGCAGATTGTAGTATCATTAGGATTTGAATAAACTAGGCTTCCACCAGAGGCTGTTAGAGCTTAAGTGGATATGGAGTGAGTAAAAAACAAGACAGCATCTGGTGGGGTGCTACACCTTTAACTTGAACTTGTAACCAATCTCCTATTAAGGGCTAAATTCATCCTGAACTCACTCGTCTGCAAGGACAGTGGCGATCTTAATAGATATGATAGCTAATACACTGGCTGATTGTTTCCAGAAATTATGGGCTTGCTGTTAGTTTGTTCAGCAGGGGTTAAAATGACATTGCAAGTCACTGAGAATTTCTGTGACAATATAGCCATGTAGAAGAAGCATATGGCTGCATGTGAAATGCCTGCATACAGTCAAAGAACTCTGAAGACATGCAATATCCTTGACACACACACTTGTGGCATTTTGTTTCTTATTATTGTTGGGAAAAGGGAGAGTGAAGGAGAAGCAATACGTTAGGGATTTGAAGAAGACTCTGAGGTTTAGATGTAGGGAGTAAACCTTTTACAATAAAGACATGGTCCTATTTATAACTCTTAGAACTTTGCATAGTGCCTATGACCAGTACCTTGGTGGTTGTGTTCAAACTGCCTCATGTTAAATCCGTCCAAGGGTTAAATATTTGTAGAGCCAGAAACATTAGGATCCAGAGATATCTGGTTTCAAGGCCTTGACCCATGCCCCAACCTAGTGAAACAAGAACAACGTCTAGGCTTTCTTATGAGCACAGTATTGTCTGTAGGACCACGAGTAACGTGTATTGTGAAAGCAGGCCTATTTGAAGATCTTCGTGCTAGTAGGAGTCTGACAGTGTTTAGGAGGTTTTTCCAGAGCAACGTGGCATGTATGCTATTTATGAAACCCAGAACATCTCTGTATTTGAGTACAAAGGCTTCAGAATGCTGCATCTCACTCTTTTCCATTGGAATACTGGGCTCACCTATCACCTGCAGTATAAACACTTTACTGGCTGCATCTGAGCATTGCATGCAAGAAACTATGCACAGTGCATAGGGCCAGGCAGAAGATATGTGTAGCCTTTCTACTGAGTAAAAGCACTCATAAGGCCAGGAACTTGTGAAAAAAGTAACATTTTCTAAATCCAGAGTGGAGGGAGAGCATTTTGGATGTGGTCCTGAAATTAAAAGTACGCTCGAACACCAGAGTTAGATCAGCTTTAGTTGAGTGAACCAATGTTAATTTATGTTTGTTAGTTCCTTTTGTTTTACCCGAGCATGTAACGTAGCCAAACACTCAACATTGCCATATGTTTTACTCAAAACCTATTGTCTTAGCGAGAATGGGGATAGATTTCACAACAAGAATAAACATTTTAACATTGCTTTTTTTATATGCAAGAAATTAAAGAGACTGTTGCGATGGAGAACAGTTCCCTGCATAGCTCTGGAGAACGTGTGACACTGTCTCTAAATCACCATGAGCAAGCTTTAGTTTTTGATCATTGTCTCAGCACACATGTAATATATGCATGTGTGCTGGAGGCACTTTTATGTATGTATTTATGCATGTATGTATGTTATTAGTACAGGGCAAACCTAGCAAAAACAGGAGAGTGCCGAACATGGTCAATGACAGTGATAACGTGGAGTGGTAGGAGAGATGGCTGGCTTGTAGACTTTTAATTGTGATTATGATTGTGCATTGGGATGTAGTGGTCATTAACAAGATGTGTCTTTAATTCTTTCCTAAACTGGAGCAGCATTGGGGTTTACCAAAAGGACTGGAACCTAGAGGGTGCTCTGTAGTCCAGAGTGAACACACGATGTGCACCCTTTGTAAGGGTGAGGCACAAGGATCTTAAATTGACCCTACAGGGAATTGAACTGCATACCTCTGTGAATTGAGGCTTCTGATGAACTGATAAAAGAGCTAAGAAACCACATGGTGCTAAAAGAAGATTGGACATTGTCGGCGGTCTTCCACGGACAGAATCAAGAGTGCCAGAGGAAAGTCTTGCCTGCAGAGGGGCTTCCATTGAGGGATACATACTCACTAGGGTCCCGATTCACAAAAGTAATCTGAGACAAAATCCTAAACTTACTACTTTTGGTATTCACAGAAGGCATTTAGTAGTAGTAAAGTTAGGAATCCTAACTTTACTACTACTAAATTCCTTTTGTGAATACCGAAAGTCGTAAAGTTAGGATTTTGTCTCAGTTTAGTAGTAGTAAAGTTAGGAATCCTAACTTTACTACTACTAAATGCCTTCTGTGAATACCAAAAGTAGTAAGTTTAGGATTTTGTCTCAGATTAGTTCTGTGAATCGGCCCCTAAGACATGTTTGAGTGGAGGATTTTTCGATCATGGTCTCGAGGAATCTCCCAGCCATAAGAGCATGACCATGACTTCATCACAGCCTTCTCGTCTGATGCTGATAATGCTGCCTCCACTCACCTTTCATCAGTGCTGGACACCTGCTTTTGTACCAGCCAGTTGGGCAGAGTCTTCATCACTGCCTTCTGTGCTCTGTGAGCTACGCCGGGCATACCACAGTGAACAGTGAGCCCTGCACGTCCTGCATCTGAAAAAATGTGCATCCAATGCAGAAAGACTTTGTACGATTGCAACCGCAGAAGGAAGGAAGTCATAACAATAGTAAAGGGGACTTCTACAACTGAAACAAAGTATGTCACTGTGATGCTCTTTGCCCAAGAAAGAACCAAGGGTCAGCGCAAATTACTGTCCTCCCAGATAACATAGGCACTGTTTCCTGTTAGTGCTTCCGTTGATAAAGTGAAGAAATTGAATTATAAGTAGGGTAAGAATAAACTACTTCCCTATTGATCAACTAAAGTGTACTAGCTGGACAGTAATTTAATAATTGTTATATGATGTTCTGAGTCTTTAACCCCACTCCACCTCCCTATGTAGCTGCTTGACCTCGCTAATCTGATAGTCAAGTGCTACCAGGGTGCACATGGTCCTCAATCTGGATTTTTTTTAAAAAGTCTTAGCTCTGGGTAGTAAAGTAAAGTAGTAAAAGGATCCAGTTGTCACAGAATGAGCCCAGAAACCTGTCAGCTCTCAGATTCCTGAAAAAGTTCTCACAGAGAGTGTCAGCAATGTTTCTTAGCAGCTTCCTTTTATTTTGGGTAATTCTTCAGATGGGTGCTGGAGTTATACCATGCTCGTTCTTGTAGGTATTGACACAAAATATATGCCTGCCTTGCCTCGCCTACTTTATGTTTGTGCCAGTGAGATTGTTTTCACCAATTGCCAACTCCTCAGACCTGACTGTACCACTGTGCCAATGGCAGGTAGACAGGGGCACAGAAAGGAGGGAGAGGTGTGGTGCAGCGGTCAGAGAGCTGACTCCAGAGCGTGGGGTTAGTGGTTTGATCCGTGGCGGCAGCTCAGCTCAGCAACATGTGACTCTGGGCAATACCTCACTTAATCTCCCTGACGGCCCCCAGCGCCTGGATACCCTTAGGAGTGATAAATCGCGCTTTACAAATCTGGAATTATTTATTTATTTAAAGTGGGTGTGTTGTCACCTAATTTCAATGTTCAGAAGCTGGTCTTAATCTAATGACACTCAGGCTTACCTGCGTCACTTTGCCAGTGGCCGGCCAGCGGAGCATGAGGAGCGCAGCGACACCTGGTGCCGCTGAATTAATTGCTTGCCAAGTCTAAGTTCTGCAAGACTCACCTGTGCTCCCAGGTTATGAACAGGCAGAACAGACATATGTATGGCACCTTATGGGCACTGAGTGGTGACGGCCCACAGTTAGGAGCTCCAGGGTGGTATTGGAACTGGTGATCTGCAATAAATTACTATAGGCCACTAGCCATGAGCTGTACTTGTAGTAAGGCTATTGATCTGGACAGGTTTGTAATAGGGAGTTTATGAGCACCCTTTAGAAATGAGTATATATAGTAATATGGGTTTCACAATGCAGGCATAATCAGTGACACAGTAAAGGATAAGGGATCATATATTGTGTTTGTTTTACAATTGACTGTATTATCATGTTCTTAGTGTAATGTTTCATATCATTTCTGCCCCTTCGCCTTTTGGGTGTCTTTTGGATAGAAAACCATAATCATCATAATTTATTTTTTATTTGGATCCAATGTCCATCTAAATCAGGCTCAGAATTATAGAAACATCTATGGTATTCTAAAATATGCAATTCTATTGCATCCCCAACTCAGTGGAATGTTTTTTAAACATCTGTTTTATTTAGATTAACTACAGCATATTGTGAACCAAAGGGCACTGTACATACTTTGATTTTAAAAATATATGCTCTCAAAACAAAGTTAAACATTAAAGGACCTGGAAAGTACTAATGTATTTATTTTTATATATATTTTCAGACCCCTAATCTGTTTGGGTACTGCTTTAAAAAATACTCACAATCTTTGCTGTGATTATGTGACCGCACTGCAGTGGCCATGCAGTGATAAACCGGCAGTTGCATCAATAAAACTAATAAAGCTTGTTGTTTCCTAACTATTCTCACTAGTTCTTGATCTGCTCTTTGCTTGAGCTTCCTTGCATGGTGAAAGCAAAGTTGATACATGAGTGGTCTCTTTCACGGTGCCAGACATCTTCTGAAACACTTTCAGACATATTTTTGTTTCTCTTCACAAGATAAAGATCTTATCTGAAGGGGAAAGCTACAGTATTGACTTCCATCCTGGAATGCAGTGGAAGGTCTGAGATGCAAACACAGGTCTAATTGAGGTATCAAGTGAGAGTCGGCTTCTCATGTTCCTTGCCTTGCTCTGTAAGGTTTTAAACAGAAATCCCCCAATGCTTGTCCGGGCACCATCCACAGAGGCAAGGTTTAATCTTGATAACTGCCTGTGCATTAGGGGTTTCTTCTTTCAAGCAAACACAGGAATGCTGTTGTGAATATCATTTAACTTTTCTACTTTTGATCTATTGTCAAAGATTCGCTTTTCCTTAAAATAGTACATTGCATGTTTTTATTATTGTGTATGGTTACCTTGTCTACTAAAGAAAGGCAGATGATTAGAATGTGTTGCATTGGGTAGGAGACTCTTCAATAGAGTGCAAAATTCAAAGCTGGGATCTAAAGGTCTATCTGAACTTTGTGGACAGCTGACAAAGAGTTTAAAAAGGTTTTTCCCACATGAAGGAGACTATTTAAAAAACATGACATTAATTTGATGCACTTTCGTGTAAAATACCATTATCCAAGCCTTATAAGATACCTCCATGTCCATCTACATGAAGGTCGTGTTTTGCTCACATGGTACTGCTGTAGCAACTTTCCATAAGTTAGTATAGTGCCAAAAGCAGTGTGCATGGATGGATGGCCGCAAGACCTAGCCGTAGGGTGTAATCTGCAGCCAGGCCCTGTGACAAAGCCTCAATAGGCAGCAAGTTCAAGCTGTGCAAAACCTCCTGTTCACTGCAGCAGGGTTAGCTGCAAGGCCTGGGGGCAAGTAAAGACAAAAGGCCTGATTACTACGAGTTTAGCGGATGGCATACTCTGTCGCAAACATGAGAGATATCCCGTCAGCCATATTACAAGTTCCATAGGATATAATGGAATTGTAATACGGCGGACGGCTAACCCTCACGTTTGTGATGGAGTAACCCTGTCCACCAAACTCGTAACCAAGCCCAAAGTCATTGATGGAATAAAATGGATGCTTCCTAAAAGAGCCTTTTTTTTAATGGTTTTCTGATTTTATTTTTTGTGAATTTTTTAGATGTTTTTGATGTACTTTTATTTTAGTCATCACTCTTCCATCATCTCTTTCCCAGTTCTGGGAATTAGTGCACCGTGGCACTCAATCATTTCAAAGCTTTCAGAGCAATGCAAATATGCTGAGGGGTTGGTGGTTCTCTTCCATCTGCTGAAGCACTTCATCAAAATGTTTTGCTGTTTTTGTGTCTGGCTGCCTGTGGTTTGTGTATTATTATGGTATTGTTTGTTTGAGGAATGTTTGCAATTCGTTTTCATGATGTGTGTTCATTTGACTTTTCATAGTTTATATACTAAAGGGCTCTCTTTTCTGTGTTCACCTTCAGGGGGCAGAATATGCATGTTGACCCTCCCACAAAATCCAGCTGTGATTCTGAATAGTTAGGGGCCCCTGCTCTTCTCAAGATGGAGAATGTGACTCAGGCACATTTTGATGAAAAAAAAGTTTAACCATTGAAAATAGCAGAATGCTTTTAAAGATGCCAGAACGTGCATAGACTTAAGTAGCCTAACTTTCTGACTCATTGTCAGTTTTAAAGCAGAATAATGAAAAAGTGGGTAAGTTGATAGTGAATGATAGATTTTCGTTTGCACCTTTTAACTACGCCCTTGACTTATTAAACAATCAATCAAACAAACAGTACTTTAAAGAGCGGCTCATCACCCAGAGGATATCCAGCCACTGGATTGCTGTGTTTAGTTGAAGAGCCAGGTCTTGATTCTCTTCCTCAAGTCAGTCAGCGAGGGTGAAGTTCGGAGGTGGTGGGGAGGGCGTTCCAGGATCTAGCAGCGAGGTGGGAGTAGGAGTGGGCCCTGTTGTGGCTACGGGGGATGCGTGGTGCCTGTGCGAGGGTGAGCTGAGGTTTCTGGATGGTTGGTGGTAGTTCAGGCAGTGGTTCAAGTGTGCAGGTCCTTGGTTGTAGAGGGTTTGTAGGCGTGTGTCAATAACTTGAATTGGCATCTTTTCTGGACGGGGAGTCAGTAGAGGTTTCTCAGGTGTTGGGTGATGTGGATCTATTTGGGCAAGTTGAGGATCAGTCTGGCCTCTGAGTTCTGTAGTGGTTGGAGCCTTCTCCTGAGTTTGGTGGTAGTTCCTGCATACATTGCATTACCATAGTCCAGCCGGCTGGTAATTAGGGCTTACATCAGCGGTTCCCAAACTGTGCGCCGCGGCACCCCGGTGCGCCGTAATGAGGAGCCAGGGGCGCCGCGACCACAATGTTGAAAAATTAAGCGAAAAGCGAGCTGAAGGCAAAAGCTGTCCCACCTGCAAAAACTGGGGACATGGTCTGTTCCTGGAGGCGTACGTGCGTGCGTACGTACGTATACGCGTCGTACGCGCATTCTCAGGCGTCGGAGGTAGTCTCCATTACTGGCATACGCATGCCATACGTACGCAGCTCTGGCGTTAGTGGGGAGTTACTGCTGCGTCTTTTGCCGCCCGCCGCTTTCTACCGCCGGCCGTCTTCTGCCGTTGCCAAGGTAAGACAGTGAAGTAAAGTTGATTACACAGTGAGACAATAATGTTCAGCCGTCGGACTGGCTGTCATGCGACCCAGAAGTACTTGAATTACGACAAATATTCTGTAAAAAATTAATAAGAGACAACGAACGCTAGGCTGAATTTACGGACGTTCTTTGAGGTAGTAGTGGTAGTCACTTGTATTGCCTCTCACATTTATTGCTGTGTAGACATGGACCGTAGTACATGTGTAATACTTTGCCATTTTATTTTTTTACGTTGACTACATGGAACGTACTCGACAAAGCAGTAAGGCCACATTTAGAAAGACTCACTAGAAACAAAAAGCGTAAAGCTCAGTTGGTAGAGCGGAGGACTGTAGTGGAGTGTCTGTTATCCTTAGGTCGCTGGTTCAAATCGGCTCGAAGGACATTTTTTTTCCCAGAATGTATTTTGGTTCTCAGTCAAAGGATAAACTGCACATTAAATGTATTGAAAAACTACCATGTCGTTCCCGTTCTACTGGTACCTTGAATTTGTGAGTCGCCCAATGTGAGTAGGAGGCTAGGAGAGTCAGTATCAGTTACTAGTGAGACGAGAGTATTTTACGGCTGATATATAAATCGGGCGATATTGAATGAAACAGCTTAATAAGCGCGCTCCAAACATGAACCGATTTATAGTGTTGAAACTGCCAAAACCGCATACTGTGCTTATAGAGGAGAAATATGCTGCTTCTTGGCGGTTTCTTCTTGTTAACAGAAATACTAACTTGATTTAATATTTTTCGCTCCAGCGAATACTTAATTACAACGAAAAGACCCGTTCTGTCTAAGCAAGGGTGTACATTCACTTTAGAGGCAAATACCAACCTGTTAACTTTCTATGCATGGTCGCTACAGCGTGGTACAATACACGTGTGTGCACGTGACACGACACATCTGCAAGTGAACGCATGGCTGACGTCTTGGAACGCTAACAATTTCACGATGGTCATTGTGTGGACATACGCAAGCATATATGATGCACGCCGAGCACTTTGGCTTTTTATTTTTACTTTTACTTTGCAGTTCAGATCAGCTGAATAAGCGCTATACGATTTCCTTTTATCAAGAAAGCAATCCAAGGCCTAATAGTAAATAAATAAAATAAAAATCAAAGTGTGAGATCTAAAGTTTTTCTTAGGAGCCTAGTGCTGGCATATTGTGGGGGCTGATGAATACCAAGGTTGCCTACTCTTGATTCCCACGCATGCATCTTTCTTCCAGCACTCCTCACTTAGTCTTTCACTCTTGCGCGTTATTTTTCAGCCACACTTTTTTCCTGCGTTACTGTTTTCCAAGCTTTGCCTACTTCCAAACTACATTATTTTCTGGAAGAGGTTAGGAAACTGGGCATTATCAGTGTTTAGTTCAGACTCTACTGACCACGAGTACTTCACTACTACTCACACCGATGGAAACAAACCTTGACAGAAATTATACTTGAAGCTTCATGAAGGCAAAGTTAGTTATACCAAACGTCCCAACCGTGGCAAACATCAAGGATGGAATGCAAGGTTCAAAAAAGTGAATAAAGAAATTAGACAGTGTTAATGTGCCTGCTGCAAAGAATGTGTATCATGCACATCACACAGTGAAGCTAGTTTAAATAGGTCAGTGCCTTTGTCAGATCTTTTGCTTAAAAGTAGTGTAGAATGTTAAAATCCTAACATGTGCTAATAACTGTCATTCAAGAGCTGCATGCAAACAGTATGGATTATTAGAGCACTATGATGTTTTCCTCCATCTTTCATTATAATCTGTTTCAAAAAGGGTTCATTTCAGTAACAAACACTCCTAATTATTAAATGGAACCCCCACTACCCTTTAAATTCTGAGTCTGTGCCTCTCCAGACTAAGCACACTTACTGTCTGCCACCAGTATGGATGACATGTGACTTACCTTGTAGTCCTCTGGCTTATGAAACATTTCCTATACACTAATTTACACACATATGATTGATTGTCTCTGTGTAATGTGTGTGTGATAAGTGCCCTGACAACTTACACTGGTATAGGTGGCACTATATAACTGATTCAATATATTTGAGAGAGAGTGGTCATGGAGACTTGAGGGGGGCACTGCTAAAGGGTGGTAGTGATGGAATCTGTGGGGCGCAAACATTGTCGCACTGGGCACCACCAGTTCTAAAGCCGCGTACTGATTTATAAATTTCTGAGCCTGCAAAATGGTTCTGCAAACTAACAGAAATAATAGATCCATCATTAGGCAGAGAATAACTTTAGTTCTATTTATACTTGTCTTACCTGGATGTTTTGTACTTCAGGCTTATTATTCCGTGGAGACTGTGGATGACACCTGGAAGAAACCTGGAAATACTTCAGCAAAGGAAAAGAAACGACGACCAGGGACTTTACAGATAGAAAGACGAGAGGAACTGATTCCCATCTTTGTGATTGACAATGAAGAGATTTCTAATGCCAAGTTCAAGTTCGTCTGAGCAAAGTGAAGTTGCAGGTTCTTCTGACAAAAAAGACGACGGGAAACGAAAGGCCAAGTATAGAAAGTACGATGACAGGTATTTGGATTATGGTTTCACGTGTGTCCGGGTTAATAACGAGGACCGTCCTCAATGTGCAATCTGTTTAAAAGTTTTGGCTCTGGAATCCATGCTTCCAAGTAAACTTAAGCGGCATCTTGAAAGTCTTCACCCAAATGTGGTCGGAAAGCCAAGGGATTTTTTTGAAAGAAAAGTTGCAGAAGCCAAACTACAAAAGTCCACTTTCTCAAAACAAACCAAAACTAATAGTAACGCCCTCCTGTCTTCATATAAAGTGGCCTATCTAGTTGCACAGAGTAAAAAACCCCACACAATTGCAGAAGAGCTGATTTTGCCTGCTGCTGTTGAGATGGTAACAATCATGATCGGCGAAGATGCGGGTAAACAGCTGCTGAAAGTGCCTCTTTCTAATAATACTATCAGCCGGAGGATAAATGATATGGCTGAAGATATTAACGATCAGCTCATCTGTAATCTAAGAGGCAAAGACTTTGCACTCCAGTTGGATGAGGCAACAGACAACCACAAAGACACCCATCTTATTTGCTATGTCAGGTTTCTATACGAAAAACAAATTGTTGAGGATTTGTTGTTTTGTAAAGAAATCAAAGGTGGAACCACAGGTCAAGACTTGTATGCGGTTGTGGATGATTTCATGCAACAGAATCAAATTGACTGGGAGAGATGTGTTGGAGTTTGTACAGATGGGGGCCGTTCAATGGCAGGATGCTACCAAGGACTTCAAGCTCGCATACGATCTAAAGCTCCTAATGCTGTTTGGACACACTGCATCATTCACAGAGAAGCACTGGCAGCAGGAAACCTCAGTGAAGAACTGCATGGTATTCTGAAAATTGTCATCAAAGTGGTAAATTATATTAAAACAAGACCATTGAAAGCAAGATTTTTTGCTAAACTGTGTGAGGACATGGGTGCGGAACACTCATGTCTCTTGTTCTATAGTAGTTCTCGGTGGCTGTCTCTAGGTAACTCCCTGCTTAGGGTGTATGAACTGAGGAATGAAATATACTCATATCTACATGGTGATGAACATTGTTTTGCTGACAAGTTTATTGATGCAGACTTTCTAATACAAATGGCTTTTCTTTCTGATCTATTTGAAAAACTGAATGCACTGAACAAGTCCTTGCAAGGCAATAATACTAACATCTTGCAACTGTCAGACAAAGTTTCAGGCTTTAAGAAGAAAGTGATCCTTTGGAAAAGCAGTCTAAGCAAAGGTGACTATAAATGTTTTCCTTCATTGGACCAATTCCTGCAGGAGAATGAGATGGCGTTAAAGGAGGAACTGAGGACAGTTTTTGTTCTGTATTTGTCTCAACTGCGTTTCTACCTTGATAAATATTTTCCAGAGGATGAAGTGGAGCCAATAAAATGGGTGAGAGACCCCTTCAACGCTGAGATACCTCAGCATTTCAACAATGAGGAAGCAGAACAGCTTATTGATGTTTCAAGTGACTCAACATTGAAAGTAAGGTTCCAGTCTCAGTCACTGCTTGAGTTCTGGTGCCAAGCTGGAGATGAATATCCAATGATTAGCAAGAGAGCCCTGCATGTTTTGATCCCTTTTGCTACTTCGTACCTTTGTGAAGCAGGCTTTTCAGCAGTTGCAGTGATAAAGTCTAAATATAGGGCAAAAATTCACCTTGAAAAAGAAATGCGTGTTGCAATCTCAAAAATAACTCCAAGATTTCAGGAGTTATGTAAGGAAAAACAAGCACATCCATCTCACTAGGATTTGTAAGGTAAATTTCGGACTCTGTTTTACCTGTTCATTGAAAAGATATTTATATAGAAATTTGTGAACTATTGTTGTGTGGTTAATAAATGCTGCATGGAAACATATGGCTATTAATCTTGTATCGTTTCACACTTAACAAAGTTTTATTAAACAGCTGTTATCTTCGTATTTTGTTACAAATATGATTATACTACCTTCATTGCATCCCAATTAATTTAAGGAAGACAACAGGAAGTACTCCCGAGGTCGAGCTTACATCCCCCCCCCCCCCACCCGCCCACCCATAAAAAAATGTTGGGGAGCCACGGCCAACTGCCAATTAGGGCAAGGGAGCCATGGGTCCAAAAAGTTTGGGAACCACTGGCTTACATAACTGTTTTTCTCATGCTGATAGTGAGCCCTTTGAAGATTCTTTGGATTAAGTGGAGAGTGTTTCATGGTGAGTTTGCTGTCCAGGATGATGGTGTGGTGGCGGGTGTTGTCTTTTGGTGTGGGTCCAAGTTTGGCGGGCCACCAGGTGTCGTATCAGAGGGAGGCTTGGTTGCGAAAGAAAAGTTCTACGGTCTTGTCTGAGTTGTCTGTCATGTCTGTGTTGAGCTTCAGACAGTTGTCCTTCATCCAGTCTGAGACATTCTTCATGCAGTTGTGGAAGTTGGTCTTAGTGGTGATGGGGTGGTGGTGGGGTCTGCGGGAGGATGAGTTGTGTATCGTCAGCTTAGGATAAGATGATGAGATCGTAGGCTTTGACAATGTCGGCTAAAGACGTCATGTTTGTGCTGAAGTAAGGGATAAACCTTTAGTGACGCTGCAAATCAACACCAAACTGGACATACCAACAGAAAACTAAACATGTAAATGCCTGCAGAGTAAAATACAGATTTATTAAGGGGCACCAAAGTTATTAACAAATAAACACCCTTTAAATTCCCTCCATTAACTCACTTGGCCACCACCCCCTCCATCAAATCTGCATGAATCCTAGGATCCCTGCAGAAGGTTTAATTTGACATACCAACAATAATTAAAAATGTGTGTGAATTTGTGAAACATTATTAACAAAATTACATTTTTTTATCTGTGTTCCCCTTTGGCAGACCTGCACAAATCTCAACATATCAAGACTAAGCTAAATATGGTATGAGTCTACCAAATTTTGTTCTGAACTGTGAGATGGCTCCAATCCTATTAGGAAATGCAGGTTTTTGACCACTGCTTTAGCTTTGTCTCTTCCTTTTTATAATCCCATTGAAACCTGATATTCCTTCTGTGGGATTAATTTGCAAACAACCTGCTAAATGTCATGCAGATCCTTCAAACAGAACAATAGTTCTTGATGGATTTTCTTGAAGCACAATAAATAACAGCAGGTTAAACGTGCTAAGTTTCTACAAAATTGCGTTCAGATATGTGATGCTGCACTAAAGTTAATAGCATATAAAAGATTCCTTGACTCTTTTCCCCACCCCTTCTTGGCAGATCTGCATTGAACCTAAGATTCTTGGACAGGGCTGTGTATGGTGACGGTGTGACAAATTTCATAAAGATGTATGAAAGAGTGCAAAAATATTAGCAAATTAATACGTTATTACCACCCCACATCCTTTACGGTTGCCCTCCACTTAATGGAACTGTATGAAACAATAGAATACAAAACATGCTGAAGGACTACACAATTTTGGGAGGATAAATCAAATAGATAGCACAGATATTACTAAATGAACACTTAATTTAGCCCCTTGTAACTGTGCCTCTTATATGGATCTGCACAAATGTAAAAATGCCGAGAGGTAATCTAAATTACTAACTAAATGAGGATTTTTTGGTAAGCGAATGCTGCTCCATGGAGTGTCCCAGCGTCGAGGACTGCAGGCAAGAAAGAATAAAACCTTAGCAGCAATTAAGTAGAGGAGAACAACCAGGTTTTCAATTGCCTTCAAAACACAGAATCAGAACTGAAGGTCGGGAGTTCGATAGGAAGCTGGTTCCAACTCTTAGCTGCCAGAAAGGAGAAGAAGTGACCACCCTACGCCTTTCTCATATGCCTAACCCACAGCAGTAAGGCAGGAATCTTTCCTGCCTTATTGACAATAACCATGGACAATAAGGCAGGAGTCTTTCCGGGAGATGCTGTGGGCTCGAAAGAGAAAGTGCACGATGGACCAGGAGAACTAAAGATTTGAAAAAGATTCTGGGGCATATTAACAAGGGCTTTAGCTCTGCTTTTTTGCCTTTAAAAGCCAAAGAAGCGGAGATAAAAATATTGCCCTATCAACAACAGGGTGCTAACATGCAAAATCGCATGTTAGCACCCTTTTTCACTACGCTTCCCTTTGCATCTCTAATGAGATGCAGAGTGGGTGTTCCAGAGCAAATTAATAGGAGAAATGTCGCTAAGCGACATTTCTCCTATTATCAATCTTCATGCTAACCCTGTTAGAGACAAAAAAAGCAGCGCTAACCACGGTTAACGCTGCTTTTTTACGTCTGCTAATTTTCAGACTTAGCCATATAATCCAATGGGAGGTGGATTGCATGGCTAAGTCCACCATGGGCTATCAACAAGGATATCCCTATCCTTGTAGTTTTATCGCTGCATTACCAGCGATAACCTCCCAAAAGGCCGCTATCACTGGATTTTTTATCGCCTAGGCGGTTAGCGTTGTTAATAACGCGATAACCAGGCGATATTATCCAGCGAAAGCGGGCGTTAAAAAAATTAACGCTAAGCGCCCTTAGCGTTAATTTTCCCTGTTCCTTGTTAATATGCCCTCTCTTCTTAATTGGCAACCAATGAAGGGATGTTAGATGGGTGGCAACCAAAGCACACCAAAAGAGTTTCAAAATTAGACAATCAGCAGCATTCTGGACTACTTAAAGTCGATAAATCAGGACTTTCAGTAGGCAAGTTGGGTGTCAAATTTGACTCCAAGATTTTGTGCCACTAGGGTTAGGGGTAGAGGACCCTGTAAAAATGTAGGCCAGTGTACATCCCCCCAGTTGGCTTGAAGGGACGCGCATAAAATAAATTACAGCTTATTAGAATAACATTTAAGCTGACTCCTGTTCAGTCCAGTCAGAAACAGAGTGAATGAAAGCTTTAAAAGACTTCTCCACAGATGTTAGATCATTATCAAAAGAGAGAAGAAGCTGCGTATCATCAGCATAGGAGATCATTTTACATTCGAAAGAGTCAACAAGGGAAGCTTACTGAGCCGTATATGGTAAATAAAGTATGGATCAAAGAAGAGCCCTGGGGCACCCCTTGTCTGAGGGATATAATGACTGATGAAAAGCGAGCCAACCAGACTGACTGCCCGCTGGAGTCTAAGAAGGATTTAATCCAGTCCCAAACTTGGCCAACTTTCCGCATATTGGCAAGATATTGCATGTGAGTGAATGACGGAACCATGACCGCCGGAACTACGACATGCCTTTACAACAACATCTGAACAACAAATGCGTCTATACAATGAAAGTCTTAACAACGACTTTTTTTTACCACAAATATGCCTTTACCATGAATGCCTTTAACATGAAAATGTATTTATTTATTTATGTATGTATTTTTTTTTATTAACACATTTTATTCAGTTTTGTAGTGGTATAGCAAAGGCCCGAGGCCAACACATCAATAAGATACATCTCTTTGTCATATTGTACCAGAGTAATAATACAAGGATATAGAAAGGAAAACATACAATAACATTGGTAATCTAGGCATCGGAACGGCTCTTCCCCCACCACATCTCTTGATCTTTGATGCCATATGTCCTCTGGATAGCTGTATCTAATGTTTGAGGGCTACACCATTACATTACTATTCTCGTTGTATGAAGGTTTCTGGGGATTCCAATGCTGGCAATTCGAAACTCCTGTACTCCGCCCATCTCTGCCATGTCATTCAGTGTTTCTGTGGGCAACCCCATGCCTGAAAAACAGCCAACTCCATTGCCATGCCCGAATCAAGAGCTGTTTTCCACTTTCCCATGGACAGTGGAGAGCTACTCTTCCAGTACTGAGCGATATCCCTTTTGGCTAGTGTAAGTCCAATGAAGAGTAAGTGTTGTTTGTACTTGTTGCTTCAATTCCATCTGTGCCATGTAACAAAATGACTTTGGGATCAGATGGAATACTCTATGAGAGCACCTTGCCTAGACAGGCCAGTATTTTATACCAGTAGGGCTGGAGGGCAGTGCAGTTCCACAGTGTGTGCGGGAAGGTTCCTGCCTCCTGTGCACACCTCAGGCACATCGGAAAATGTATTACCCCCATGCACCAAAGGCGATGCCTAGTGTAGTAGGCTCTGTGTAGAAATTTGAATTGTATCAGACGATAACGAGACGCTATGGCCGCACCACGGGTGCTCACCAGTGCCTCCGTCCAATCATCATCCGAGAGATCGGGTTTGTTGCTTTTCCAACTCTGTCGGAGTGTGTCTAGTGTTGTATTGTTATGCGTAACTATAGTTTGGTATATCTGCCTAATCTTATGGGCTACAATATCCCCCAATAATAGTCGCCCTTCTAGCGGGTGGAACTCCAGAAGCTCTGTCAGTGTTGTAATGAGCGGGGATAAGGCGTGTCGCAATTGAAGGTATTGATAAAATTGGTTATCATGAAGATGAAATTCTTCTTGTAGTTTTTGGAAGGATTTTAGAACTACCCCCTTCAGGATGTCCCCTAGAATGGATATGCCAATGAGGTCCCATGTACGGGACCCTGTCAGCGAAGATAGGATCCTTGCCATAAAGGAGTTGTCTGCGTTAATCGCCCTCCCCATCTCATCTGCCGGACCACACGTCTCCAGAGCTAGATTACGACTCTAGTGGCTGGGGAAAAGTGGTCAAAATGGCTGCGGCTCTACAGCATGTCGAGTAATGCGTGGTCCTCTAACACAATTCTTTTGACAGCATAAGCTGGGTCTGTTTGGGGATTATACCACCATTCGTTAATGTTGAGGAGATAGGAGGCTGCATAATAAGCAAAAATGTTGGACGCTGCTAGTAGGTGGATTGAGTACACGTCCATAGTGCGACGCGTATAGCCCCACCGCCCCATCAGAATGTATTGAGGAATGAGTTGATTTGTTTAAACCACGATTGGGGAATGTCATATAGATAATTTTGGGTCCGATACAGGATTTGCGGTAATGAGAGCATCTTGAAGATCGCCGATCTGCCATTAAGGGACAAGGGGAGAGGGGACCAGGCCCGCTCCTTGTTTCTGATGTTGGGTATGAGGAGATTTATGTTGGGGGCCCAGGACTTCGCCTGATCTGTTGATATGAAAACTCTCAAATATGAAAAACCATCAGATGTGTGTCAGTTGCGTCACCCACGTACTCCACTCCTGGCCTCCGCAAATCGAATATAGAATGGACTTGGACGGATTCCTACAGAGGCCCGAAGTTTCCCCAAACACCCTCAGGGTCTGCAGTATCTGTGGGCCTGTATACCCCGGGTCGGTAAGTAAGAATAGGACATTGTCCGCATATATATTGTGATCCTATCTGACACCTCTCCGGACCTCTGAAATCCTCAGACCAAGGGGTCCCGTCGCACCCAGTTCGTCAGTGGTTCTATAGAAAGTGCGAAGAGGAGCGGGTACAGAGGGCACCCTGCCGCGTGCCCCTGCTAATAGGAAATGGGTCCGACACGGTCCTGGTGACACCTACAGAAGCACAGCAATCCATGTATAAGAGGCGGATATAGGAGATGATTTGGGGGCCGAGGTTTAAGGCGTCTAAGAGGAGAAATAAGTGCTCCCAGTCCAGCGAATCAAAGGCTTTGTGTAAATCCCCGAGTAGGACTGCTGCTGGATGTCCCAGCCTCAGTACCATAGCCAGGGTGTTATGTAGTCACCTGATATTATGACACATGGATTGTTGTGGCATGAAACCAGGTTGGTAGGGGTGGACCAGTTCAGTAATGTGGGGTAGAAGACGGTTGGCCATGATCTTACCTAGGAGTTTTGCCTCAAAAGATTGTAACAAAATGGGATGATGCGAAGCTGGGTTTTTTGCCATGATTACGGCATGCCACCAGTCGGGCAGAATGATCCCCAGCTCCACAGACTCCTGCAGTGCCAACAGGAGAGGCAGACCCATCCGAGAAATACATCCACGAAAGAACTCACTAGGAAGCTCATTAGGTCCCGGGGCCTGGCCCAGTTGAATGTTGTAGAGGGTGGTGGTGAGCTCTTTTAGGGTGATGGGGACGTCCATCTGATCACACACCTCGTCTGAAAGTTGCTTCGGAGGTATGTAGTTTAAGAATTCTTGTACTGAATCTGAGGCTAGACCTGCCCTGTATTGATAGAGGTCAGTGTAATATGTAGCGAATGCGTGAGTCACCTTATGTGGGCTTGTGTAGAGGGTGCCATCAATGCCCCGGAGTATTGGTGTGGGGGCTTGAGCTTGTGTTACTTGACATACCCGATGTAAGGTCTTGCTCGATTTATCCCCCCACTGATATATTCGATGTTGTGTCACCTGCCATGCTGGTTGGGCTTCGTTAGTGAGTAGCTGATGTATCTATTGTAGTTTTTTTAATGCAGATTTATATAGCGCGAACTCGACCCAAAGGTATTGGAACGCTTTACATGAGCACCGGTCACGTTACACACGGACACATTCAGGCACGGGGAGATTAAGTGATTTGCCCAGAATCACAGGATGTGGCTGCAATCCTGAGGCTTGAACATTGGTTTCCAGCACCAAAGTCAGCAATCTAGCCGTCAGACCACAAGCTCCTCTTGTTGTGACAAGAGGAGCTGTCTTTAGGCCCGCACTCCGCCACACGCCCGTATCTCCTACTTGAGCTCCCACTGTCATGTCACCAGGTCCACAGTCTGGGCTAGGTGCTTCCGCTTTATCCCTGTACCATAGCTAATACCAGTACGTATAAGGTCTTCCCACAGCACTATAGCTGAGGCTGTAGACCCTGTATTGGAGGAGAAGTACTCCACGACCGCCTGGTAGAGGGTTGTCGTGTAGTTCGGGCCTCTCAAGTGCCATGGCAACATCAGCCAATGGGGTTGGGATCACAGAGGTTCCATGTGGAGTTTAGGGTCATCAGTGAATGGTCAGATAGGCCCCTCAGGAGAATAGAGGTAGATGCAGCCTTATGGATATATTGTGTGGGAAGAAAGATATAGTTGAGCCGAGATAGGGAACCATGTGTTGCCGAGAGGAAGATGTATTCGTGGCAGTCAGATGATATGCCCTCCAGACATCGGACCACCCCAGGGTGAATGCTAGGAGGCACAACTTGGAATCACTTGTGGCCCAATCACAGTCATAGGGGCGCCACATGTCGATATGATGCATAGCGTCATTCCAATCTCCGCTCATCATGGACAATCTGTCAGGCAAGGTCCCCCATAATCCTATAACTTTCTCTACAAATGTATATTCGAGTGGAGGGCGGAGCATAAAAGCTGCCTAATACCAGGGACTCCCCATATAGTGTACCCGCAATAACAGCTTATCTCCCACTAGTATCTAACCATGTCTGGGTACATCTGAAAGGGATCCTGAGATGCATAAGTATAGTTGTACCCCGTGAACCCCTGGTGAATCCAGAGTGGTATATTTGATCAAATCCGTAGCGCGCTAGGCACGGGCCCTATTGCCCTTCATGTGAGCCTCTTGCATCAGCAGGATATCTACCCCCCGTCTCTTGGCCTGTTTCAACACTGTGCCCCACTTGATTCTATCCAGCATACCTCGTACATTCCAGTTCATCACCTATATCTTGCTGGCATGAGCCCTCTGTGTATCAGTCAGTAATAAATCTAGGGGGGATAGTAATGCCTTTGAATGTGGTACGTGGAAGTAGGGAAACACCCATGCCCAGCCAGTAACAAGTATAACCCATGAAACATAAACAACCCTACCCCCTTCCCCTGCCCCCATACTTCGAGGAACATGAAGTATCTGGTGCGGCGGGGGCTCTTCAAGAGACCCCAATGAGGTGTCTGGGAGGCCCTACGCCAATGGAGTCCTAAAGACCACATACCCCCAACCATCAATCGTGAAAGTACGGAAGTGGGACTTGTGAAGGCCCACCGTGGCCTATGTTTCCCCACACTTAACTTGGTGCCAAAACATTCAAGACACACTCTATACCAGGGGTCTCCAAAGAGTAGCTCACCAGCACCCTCAAAGTAGCTCTGAGAGGTGAAGACAAGCCAAGCCAATCTTATAGAGTCTAGTCTATACTGTTCTCACGTCCAAAGGTAGATTGCAGCAGAGTGAGAGACAGAAAAACAAGGGTGAGATACAAGGGGGTTTATACAGCTGGCTTATGAGTCTTCCTCTGGCGTCTGGGAGCTCCAATTCTACTGTGAGAGATGTTGTCTCTTCGATTAATGTTTCTTCAGGCGGCTCTGTGTGGTGCTCTGAGAGGAGTTTGATTCCTGTGTAGGCAGAGAATTGGCTTAAGTGTGGTAGTTTCATCCGTCCATTTGAAAATCTCTTTCGGGGTATCAAAGAATGGATTTTAGATTTGTATATGTCTTGCATCCGTGCGGGGTACAACAGCATATATTGGATGTTGAGGTTTCTCCGCTTGCACTTGGCGGCCACAGAGAATTGACGCTGCTGCTGTACAAGGCTTGTATAGTCCGGGAATATCACAATATTCTGCGAGTCCTGGGTCAACTTGTCTTAATGGCCCCGGGCGAACTGCAGGATCCTGTCTCTGTCTGTGTAATTTAGGAGCTTAGCATTAATCGGACGTGGCCGCGCACCCGGGGGAAGACGCCCCACTAACGATTTGTAGGCTCGCTCCACCACAAAACAAGGAGAGAGGGATCCTTCTGGCATCAACACGCGCAGCCACTGTGTTATGAATTGAGTTGCAGAGGTCCCCTCACAGTCCTCGGGGAAGCCCATGAAGCGCAAGTTATTGCATCTCGCGCTGTCCTCTGCGTCTTTGACTGTTGTGGCGAGTTCTTGCATAATTACAGGTAGGTGGTTGACTTGCTTTTGGGGGGTTGTGACTGTGTCTTCCACAACCGATACGCGGGACTCTGCTTCAGTAATTCGGTCTACCACCTTGCGGAGATCTTGGCAGAGAAAGGAGACTTAGGTGCCAACAGTACCAATTTTGGCATCTAACATGATCGCTGCCAGTAGGGCTGTATTGTCCGGCACCGGGACTGGACCCGCGACAGTCATGTATTGATACAGCGGGTTCTGCTTCGCTGAAGACAGGGGTACCTTGTCTTTAGCCATGGTGGTGACAGCGGTTAGTCTCCCTAGCTCGCTCGTTTGGCAGTGGCCTCCAGCTGGTATTGTCTTGATGGAGTCGGGGTAACGGTCCCCAGGAGTCGGCCCACATGGATTTAGTTTATCCTGGGCAGCAAGCCGTACCGAGGCTACCATGGCCACTTCTGCCACCCAAGGACCGACTACAGGTGGACCCACCCGCCAGACCCCGGTGTTCTCCTCGCATCGCCAGTACAATCCACAGCAATACCACGGGAGGGCCACGGGAGGGCCCAGTCGGCTGTAGGAACAGCTCCGATCTCACAGCATTACTGGTCGGGCGCTAGGTCGCCCAGCGAGCCAGGGGACTACTCTTATCTCCACAGCATCAACACCGCCCCCAGTTGTGAACTTCCATGGGCTACTTTTAGGCTGAGTCAACTTTGGGGTCAGCACAGGTTCCAGTGATGTGGGAGGCCCCCTCCGGTACTGCCACTTTTGGCACAAGTGGCTCATGCCACCAGCCCTCGCACTCAGCCATCACACCAGCTGCTGCATGTTGTGGTCCCTGTCTGCTCGCCGCCAATGGGTCCAGGTCATCCCAGTGCACCGCGCACAGACACCCCAATGATTCCTCTTCGTCTCGTGGTGTATCTAAGCTGCTTCAGGAAATGTGGACTAAGGTAGTACCTGGTTTCCTCGTGGTTGCAGTTGTCCCCGGTAGGGGACGGAAGGCCCCGCAGCCCCCAGGCCGCAATGTCCCACAACACTGCGGCCACCCCAGGGCTGAATGGGCCTAGGGCACACGCCGACTCTCTGCTGATGGGATAGCTATTCCCAGTAGTGCACCACGCCACAGGGCCCCAAAGTGTGCAGCACAGTTAGGCACCGCTCCTACACTGGCGATTCCCTGCAGGGTTGTCCGCATCTGGCTAGCCACTCCGGGAGACTGGCTCACTGGGGGGACCCCCCACCACAACTGCCGGGTCCAATGTCTACTCAAGCCGAACGGCGGTGCGCAGGGTCGCTGTTTCTTATGGGGCCATACGCTCCCTCCGATGCAGACAGAGCATCCCCTTTTGGGTGCTGCAGCGACTTACTGCACATTTGGAATCTCAGCGGTCCGCTACACGTCCAGTAACTCTCTGTGTGCTTTACGGCCTGGCGCAGCTGAGCCATCCAAGCGGGCTCCTCCTACGCTGCCCTACTGCGAGGAGCGGCTTCTCTCCCGCCTCCAGGGATCGCCGACCGGGCCACTGCAGTACTGCCCGGTCCCAGGAGCCCAGCCCCAGGGCATCGAATAGCACCAAGTGCTGCACACCTCGCCCCGACTACACCAACGGGACTCGTCAGCACCCCTCGGGAGGGCCAGTCCAAGTGCAGCACCCCCCCGATGGAGCGTACCACACAGGATCCTCTGTGGTGCCTCTGGAGAATGTCTCACTCCAGAGCCTCCGAATTCTACGCACCAATTGTGAGGAAATTAGGTAGGATTATTGCGGATTATGGATGTGGTGGGCCGGAGCTCTCTAAAAGGCCTCCGCCATGTTGGCTCTGCCCCCATTTATGTATGTATTTTATAGGTGGAACATATTATAGTCTTACCTTTGAAATACACCTGTGAAATGCTTACATTTTCGTTGGAAAGTCGTTTGTGGTAAAGGCATATTAGTGGTAATAAAAAGTAGTTATAAAGACTTTCTTTGTAAAGACGCATTGGTTGTTCAAGCATCGTGTTTTTGTTCCAGCGTCATTGTAAATGCTGTATCTCGGTGCAGGTGGATGCAGGAGGATGGCATGTGAGACTGTATCAAATGCTGCCAAAAGATCAAGTAAAATCAATGCTGCATTACTCCCTTGATTCATGAACTGCCTAATATGATCTCAGACTTCTAGCAAGGCAGCCTCTGTACTATGCCGAGGACGGAACCCAGGTTGACTAGGATGCAAAAGTCTGCCCTGCTCCAAAGATTTAGCGAGCTGCTTATTAACCAGCTTTTCAAGCATCTTAGATTGTGCCTGAACGAGCGAAATAGGCTGGAAGTTGGATACATTCCTATGGTCTAATGAAGGCATTTCTAATAAAGGGACAATTTTAGCCTGCTTTCAAGATGATGGTACACTCCTGGTAAATAAGGAAAATTTGAAAACCCGATTAATAACTGGGTTGATTACCTAAGTTGCCAGCACAAACATGGAAGGAGGACAGGAATCGTTTGGAGAACCAGATTTACAGTTCCGAATTGCTGTTTCAGACTCTACAAGAGAGATGGCCTATGCTGAGAGAGGTGAGTAAGAGAAGCCACAGAGAGAAATACCCTAAATGTCCACCAAATTTTTTATATATTGGTCAGGTGGGGTTAGAGTGATAGGTAATCTAAAAACACCTTTTAACAGTTTCTAGATTGTCTGCCTAAAACCTTTTTGGAATGCTAAGTTCTCAAAAACTAATGAACAGAATTACACCACATTAAACATAGTACTTCAATGAGTAAAATTGTGCTTTAACGTTTGTTGAAGTTCTGTCCAGCCATTTTTTATGGACTGGAGAGGAACTATTTCTATAGTAGTTAAAATGGGAAATATCACTTTTTTGACCCTCCACCCCCTAATCACACTTTATGGATCTGCAGAAACATACCATTCAGATCAACTTTTTTTGTAAGGTTTCATACAGATTTGTTTAAGAGCGTCAACGTAATTAAAAAAAACAAAAATACCTTTACAATTAAATTGTGACCTAACAATAACCTCTATATATATGTTTTGTTCTTGGTAGACAGACTTTATATCCTGTCCCATTGACAAAGTGGTATGCTGAGCATGGCGGGTGTTCGTTGAACCATAACTAACCCTCAACTGTGTTCTTTTCAGTTTACTTCTAGGAAATGTTCTGAAATACTGCATTCACCTCCATTGTACCTGGCACACTTTTGTTGGATAATATGAACAATTGTCAGCAGGACAAAACTGACACTTCTCAGCTAGCATGCAATTGTCTAAAGGGGTTGGGAAAGCATTTCTCAGCAAGGCTATACTTATTTAATCTATAATAGGAGCATGCCTCTGCAGGTCGGCTATGCTTAATTGCACAGTATCTGCTTTTTAGGTCGAGCATAGAGCAGCGCATGCGCTGCTTGCTGGACTTTAGTAAGGGGCTTTTCAAACTGCTACCTGCCGGCCACCAGCTTGCGGTTACGTGCACAAGCACGCGCGCCTCGCTCGGCCTCTCCAATCACTGCTGCGCGCGCATCCCTCGCGTGCATAGCACGACATCGCGATCACTTTTGTTTTCATCGCGATTACCTGCTAAGCACGCGAGGGATGCGCGCGCAGCAATGTCCACTGAAAAGTAACATTTTAACAAGTGAATGTGCACTTGTGTGATAAACGTGTATCATGATCACCAGGAGTACTCCTAGATAGTGGCATCTTTTGCAGTTTTCAAGCCTAAACTCTTGTGAAATCCTTGTAGTCATATATCTGGACTTAAACATGGTGATGATAGACCTGCGTTTGCACGAGTGTTTTTTTTAAATTGTTTACATATTTACCATACCGATCTACATTTTTACCATACCGATCTTATGTGCGCATTTCTTAAAGAAAGGCAGGTGCATGTTAAGTGAGTCACATATTTTTTCCTGAATGTAATATCACTGGGTTGCATGCTCAGGTCAGAACTCTGATAAATGTGCTCAAGGTTCCATCGTGGGCCAGTGGGCATCGCTTCATACCACCCTAACCAGTCAGCAGGAGACACGGCAGTTCCATCCCCGGCCAGCAGGTGTAGCTGTTCAATGACCGGCCAACAAGTGCCACTGTAAAAGCAACACTGCCTGCCAGCAGACGTCACTGTGAGAGGCAAAATTCCAGCTCCAGCCAACTGGGTCACCATAAGAGCAGCACTCCTAGTCCCGAGCTGCAGGTATAGCAGTTAAAAATAAGGGGAGTATAATATACCTAAAGCGATAGGATTTGAACCACAGCTCACAATAAATATACCTTCTGAGACCTAGGCCTGTGTTGATAAATATTAATTGAGAGGAGGGGGACCTAGGTCCTTTTCCCTCTGTAGCTCCCTATTGTGTATATAGCAGTAAAAGCACCCGCTAGCTGTTGGGTGTCAGTGGCTGAGCAGCACTTCCAGACTTGCTCTGATGATATTAGTATGAGAGAGAGCCCCTTCTCTGGCCCCCAGGTGCCACTGCAATGCAGCACTACTAGCCAAGGCCAGCAAGTGTAATCGCAAGTGCGTCACTCTCAGTCCTAGCCAGTAGGTGTCAACGCCTCAATTCGCCACCCCCTTATTAGTGAGGAAAATATAATTAGGAGTCAGAAAGCATGTGCAGGTCACACCTGTTTTAATTTTGCTTCTCTGGTATCCTTGGAGTATCACATGCAGTTTAAACATGCCTGTCTTATTCGTGAGGTATAAAACATGAAACAAAATCCATAGCATTGGCATAGCCAATAGGTCTCGCTTTTGGGACCTTATAAGTATTTAGTTATGCAGCATAATATCCTTGGTGCAACAACATGAACTGTTGCATGGCTAAACACTTATAAGGTCCCAAAGGCGAGACCTATTGGCTATGCCAATGCTTGTTCAATATGGATGTCTTTCTTTCAACAGACATGTACCAACATGTCTCAGCATCGCAATTAAAATATGCATTAATAATTTCAGGCCTTTCCAGTAGGACGCCATTAGTTTATTGGACAATATGCATGCCAGTTGGAGTGGAGTGAAGCTAAAGGATTCTTGATAGCCCTCTACTTCTTTTGTTTATAGTTTTAACCACTATGCTGGTAAGATAACCCAGTGACTTAAGTGTGTTTCTGGTGCAATGGGTGTTGGATTTGCAGGTTGCACTTTCCCTTGTATGGCTGGCTTTTGTCACTTTGAGGTAGATGTGAGAAGAATCAATTTCAATTGGTCAGGAATAATTGAGTATGAAAATGTACTATGCATAGTTTATTGGGAATGCGCTATCTGTGTCATGGAGCATTGTTAACACCACTGGCTTTATTGAGCTTTAAAGAGACTGTGGGCCAGATGTAGGTGGCCAAATAGCGATCGGTAACGCTGAAATTAGCAGAATTCCAGCGTAACCGATCGCTATTTGGCTGCGAGCAATGTAGGTGAGTTTAAACCTACAAGCAAAATAAGGAATCGCAAAATTGCGATTCCTTATTTTGCTCTTGCATTTAAGGAATCCGGAATTGCGATTCCTTAAATGCAATGTGAGTAGCACAAAAGTAAGGGCACTTTAGCCTTAAGGAATCTCTAATTACCACCAACTTCGAGTTGGTGGTAATTAGCGATTTCCTTTAAAAAAACACTTTTTTGCTTTTTTGACCTTAGGGCTTGTATGTGCGCCACATGTGCACACATGCGCATTTCAGGGGTGCAACAGGGTGTCCTTTTGACACCCTGGCACCCTTGAAATAGCGCCCGCTATTTGCCATTCTTTAATACCGAATCGCTAATAGTGAATATCTTCCCATTCATTCCTATGGGCCTCCTAGCCCATAGGAATGAATGGGTAGGTATTCCTTATTAGCTAATCTCAATTTGGGATTCGTTATTAAGGAATGTTAAGGAATCACTAATATTTTAGCGATTCCTACCTACATTCAATTTTGCGAGTCCTTAATAGCGAATCGGTAAAAATCGCTATTAACGACTCGGTATTTCAGTTTTACCTACATCGGGCCCTGTGTGTTTTTCACTCAGTCTTCACCTTTGATCTACTCCTTAAAACCTAAACATGGGAAAGAACATGAGCAGGCTACTTGGCAATCATGAATCTGCCTATTTCTGCGGTCTCTCATAACCTGCAATGGCAGCAGTTCCCTACAGCAGAAAACTGTGTGCCCAAAAAACGACCTGCTCTCCAGTACATCATGGAGTGTGTACAGTGCACGGCTGCAGTCCTTTGCCCAATCTGTCTTGTTGGCCTTTGTTCCTAAGGACATCTGAATGACACATACAAGCAGTTTATTGATGCTTGTATGGACGGAAATGCAGAATTTGTAAATCATGTTTTCTTTTCAGTATTTATGTGGATCCTTCGACCACTACTATGGCACAGGAAAGGTTTGTTGAACTTGGTCCCTTATTGTTGCATAACATCCCCTCCCCGGCAAGTCATTATTTGCTGAAATAATGAACTCACTCAATTATGGGCTCAAAATAGACAGGGTCTAAGGCGAAGTCATCTTTTTATTAGCATTCAGCATTGATACAATGGTTAATAAAAAAACATGCAATTTAGATTGATATTATTATTGTATACCATTTTTTCATGCATGGACTCAACAATCCAATTAAGGCTGAAATTTCATCCTAAGAAAGTCACAACATTAACTCCTTCATTCATAGCTGTCACCCTTTTGATTATCCACAACAATATTGCACGATACCTAGCAGGCATAGTATCGTTTATTACCATGTGTTTGATGATGGCTCTCCTGATGAAGGCATTTAACCCAAAACGCACATAGATAGAAGACAAAGGAAGATTGTTAATTTAATCCCCAGTTGCTAGATTCATAGAGATTATCAATTGTCGTAATTGGACTATATGGACACCGAAATCTGCGAGGAGCATCAATTGTTGTAATTGTACTATTAATGTATTTATTTGTTTTTAATGACAATGTCCCAAACTGTGAGCCATTTAAGCATATATAAGTATTAATTGGTGGAAATTAGCTACCCTGTCAGGCAGGAAGTTCTCTAATATTGTGACCTAAACTTTAAAAGACTGGCCACCCTAGTGAGTCCCTCTATGTCTGTTTACTGCCAGTAGGTTGGTTGAGATAGGATGATATTTTCTTATGCCAAAGAGAGCTCTTGCCGCAGCATTCTGATTGTAGTGCAGCCCAATTATTACTTCATCCAGAAGCTCCAGAAAGACAGTTAGAAACATCTATGTGGCAGTGGACATTTCCATTATTCCAGTGTCAAGGTCCTATGGGTGTCCCGTTGTTTGAGAGATTTTCTACTGAAAGGGATCTGTGAATTTGATATATTCAACTTCAGACAGCTAAAATGTATCCACTAAGGCAACCTGATCCAGCAAGTTAAGGAGTGACAATGCACCTGAAAATACTCCCACCAGATGTTCAACACAATCTGTGTGTCATATGCACACACACAGAAAGGTATGTCAGGTCCATGCAGCGGATCTGCCAGGGGTTAAAGTCAAAGTTGATTAACAAGGGATAACAAAGAACTCTGATGAGCTCTACACAACACCAGTTTAGTGGACGAGGGGAATTAACACAGCTCAACAATCAAAGATCTCTCTGACGGCAGGAATTGATCCAATCCAGGGCGAAATCTCAGATGTGAAAGTCTGGGAGATGCTGTAAAAGAATCTGATAGTTATCAATGTTGGGAGTCATTGATAGATCTAATAATAACAGGGGGAAACATCATTTACCATGCAGTCTGAACCACTCAGTACCTTTACAACACAGTCTGAACAACGACTCTGTCTTTATTCCAAGTTCCTTTAGCATGCAACGGCTTGATTTAGGAAACACGGTGTTGGACTGGTGTTGGATTTTAAGTCCAACACCTTCCCTACTGATACACAGACTGGAGTTGGAATAGTAAATTATACAATTCCAAAGTCCAGCGATTCCCTAAAGCAAGTCGTTGTACAGACTTGCATGTTAAAGGAACGCGTGATAATGATGCAGTCATTGTTCACACAGCGTTTTCAAGGCACTCGTGGTTCAGGCTTGCGTTGTTCTGTCACACAGCCATACCATTGCACCAACACCACCTTCATTAGCAATTCTTCATCTGACATTCATTATTGATTTCCAAATAGCTTCAGTCTCCAGGGCAGGACAAAAACCACATGGCTGTGGATTATGGAGAGCACTTCAGTCCATGACAAAATTGTAATTTAGCAAAAGACACACAATTGAACGATGGATTTAGGCCCAGATCTCTTTACTGGGGTGAATGTATGACATTGTTCTGTATTCTGTCCATCAACTGTTGTTTTTAAAATTGTAATTTAGCCAGCACTGCTCTCTCTAGTAATTTAGCTTAGTAGGACAGGTGGCAGACGATATGAAGTTTGACGGCTGATCAGATTTAAGAGAATTACTTTTAGTTGGACAGAAACGCATCCCTAGATAATAGAACGTTTAATGAGTTGCAGGAATAGAGGATTTGTAACAGCCCTTGCATTGGCAGAGAACCTGTCTGTCTACTTGAAGCAAACAGCTTCTCACAATCCTCCCTAAAAAGACTAGATAAACAAGAAGATATTCAACAAGGGAAAATAAAGCAAACAAAGGCTATTTTGAGAAGTTAACATCTTAGAAATAAATAACTTTGGAATATTTGTACAGAAAAATGATCTGCATCCACTCAAGAAACTTAGACATGGTTTTTCTTCCATAATCATCTTTTTTTAAAATTTGCAATCAGTAGATTTATATAGCGCAGCTTATCACCTGTGAGTGTATCCAGGTGCTGTTAATGGGCACGGGGGGATTAAGTGATTCGCCCAGAATCACAAGATGTTGAACAAACCCGAGACGGGAACCCAGGTCCCCAGCTCAAGAGTCAGCAGCTCTGGCCTCTGCGCCCATCCTCTCCTCTTGTCATCTCTAAACAGTGCTGCCTGCCGCAGATCAACATCTGTATGGAGACACTGGGGACCAAAGGACTAACAGATCATCCCAGAGTCTGCATTAGCTGTGGTTGGAAGAACGTGTGCTAAACATCACCAAAAAATGTTAACGCAACTTTACACATCGCAGCCTAACGCGGGAAAAATAATCCTGTGTCAACGTGGAATTCACAACAAGGCAGCCCCATGCAATAGTTTGCCGAAACCGCAGCCAGTGCCCGCGATACAACCACCCCGACAGAGATAAAAACACAAACCCCAATGCTAAAAAACCTGCGATGGGCCAAAGCGCGATGAGGAAATCAGAGATAAGCAGCGCCAGGCCTGCAACACACACCTGGCAGGCGGGAAAAATCACCATAAAAGTAGAAAAAACACCCAAACACAAGCTGACCAACACCCAAGCACCATGGAGGCACCCGGAGCAGGCGCAGAGGGCGAGAGCAACCCCACAAGCACCACGGATGACCAGCCCGGGACCTCGGGGAAGGGAAGGGCAAGGACAAGAAGAAGAGGAATACGAAGGTCAGTCCGCAGGCGAACAGGAACATAGTCATGGAGGTGATGGAACACCATCAACAACTGTTCGTCACCTCCAACGTGTCATTGGGCACCAAAACTGGAATAGGGCGGGACATCGTGGACAAGGTGAATGCCGTCGGCAAGCAATGGACGAGATCAAGAGGCAATGGAATGACATCAAGCGAAAGACCAAGGAGAAACTCGCAGCCAACCCGTAGGCAGCAATGTGGACTGAAGGTGCGGGCCCAGCGCCACAGCTCGTGCTGGATGACATGGAGGAGCTGGTGTAGACAGTCATCAGTGTGGATACCGTGGCCGGAGTCGGGGGACCGGACACTGCTCGACAGGACACAACACAATCACAACAGGGTGAGTGACCCCCCAGGTACTCGGGGGACGGGTGGAGATGGCCACAATGGCACACATGCACAATCAAGCAGAGCTTAGTGCACACCCTCAATGACTCTGGGCCATCACCCAGATCTATAAACTGTCACAATGTACAATGCCATGCTGTCTGAATGTCAACATGTCCCATGCGGCTACATACATGTGGACACATTGCAATACACCATCTCCCCTTCACATTGCAGGGCCACCGTCAACACCCCCTGCAGAGCAGTCCCAGCCACTCTTCACTGATTACAAGGAGGACAACACCAGCAATGACGCACAAGCCCTCCTAGACATCATTGACATCATCCGCGACTCACTTCTAGGATCAGGACTGACCAGCTGCATCGAGGAGACCCCACCCACCACCCAAACCACTTAGCAGGAGGCACCCACAGCCCCGGCAGTCCCCCAAGACTCCCAGGAACAACACACGGCCTTCCAACGCCGTGTGCTGGAGGCCCAGAGGGAGACGGCTGAGCAGGTGCGGGTGGTGTTCGACCTCATGGCTACCAAACTGGATGCCATCTATGGGTGTCTAGGCCCGCTCCATGATCTCCGAGTCCTGACTGACATCACTGGAGTCATGACGTGAAGAGAAGAACACCTGTCCGCTCAGAGGGGCTCCAGCAATACCAGCCGTGAGCTGGCACACATGCGGAGGCTCATGGAGGACATGGTGCGGATGTAGGTGTTAACGGATGGCAGCCACCGCTGCACACCAGCGAAATGTAGCTGTGATCTACCATGCCCTGCAGATCCTCATCATGGCATTGCTGCCACAAGGCGTGGCGATGATGAATGCTGCTGCCCCCACACCATCCACATCTCTGCCCCCTGGTGTGCCACTACCTCACAGTGCGGCAGACAAATCCACACCATCACCTGATGTGTCAGTGGCCTCAGCCGGTACTGCAACACCCACAGGTGGGGCAGAGAACACATCCGGGGACGAGGACGTGGATGGGTTTGTGATCAGGAGGCACTAGTATTCATTTCCTCCACCTGGCCTGTTTCTGCTTGGTGCCGCACATGGCCCCTTGACCTTCCACTGACCCCTGATACACTCCGTTGCACTCACCTTGGACAGCGACTTGGACTGCCATATCCTGTTTGATGACCAATGACACGGCGACCAGACTGCGGACTGTACCCTTCCTCTTGTGCAGTACTTGTCATCCACGGATGGACTCTGGCTGGCCCTCCATGGGCACATATTGTGTAGTGGGCTTGGCTTTGCCCTGTACCGCTCCAGCTGCAAAACTGCACTGGATGTACAATAAACATCCAGTAACGCACTGCTGTGTTATGTCTTTCATCATTCATGTATGAATGTGTGGATGAATGTAGGGACAGTGATTTACCTTGCATCAATGATGCTCATCCTGTGGGATGCCAGTCAGAGGGTGCTACATTGCGTATTGTTTTCCAGGTGCCACGGACACTACAACAGGGACACACGCATCAGGCACTTCCATGTCCGGACATGGACTAAACTACGCCCGGAGCCCACGAGTCATTGTTGGAAGCCCTGCGCTGGTCTGGCATATGGCAGGCCAGACAACTCCGCTTGCGCTCTGAAGGGGGGCCCTCATTGCTACCCGTCGCAGGCATACTCGCTGGTGGTGTGCTGGTCACTGGTCTAGTTGTCAGCATGTCACAGCCACTCCCTGAGGGCAGGTTTGCACACACACCACACCCATCCGGCACAGGCATCACAGGCCATGTGACTCTGCCAACATAAGGGACCGACGACGTCACATTCCCCTCTGCCGGTGGTGACTGGATGACGGATGCTCCACAGTTCTCAATCATAAAGGGCCCATGAGTTGTTGCGCACAGGGTTAGTGGCACCCGAGGCCTTGCGGCCGTCACGGGCCTACCACCACATGGCACTGACTGGGGTTGCACAGGGTTAGTGGCACCCAATGCTTTTCAGTCGGCACAGGCACCCTGCTACGGGACGGTGACTTTAGGTGCACTGAGTTAGGGGCACCTTAAGTGCTGAGCGGGTGTGCAGCCTGAGATGATGCCCCGTCCCGGCGGGCAGCGCGGGTCTACCGCCACGTGGCGTCGCTTCCGGGATCCCAGAGTTAGTGGCACCTATTGGGCTGAGCGGGTGTGCAGCCTGCGATGAGGCCGGGTGCACTGGTATGTCCTCTGCCATGGAGTAATCAAGACCTAGCACCAAACGTGAGACCTGGTGGCCTGCGGAGCGGGGCTGCATGATGTGGAGGGTGCCATGTCTGCGGGCCCCGGGCTTGTGGCTTGCAGCGGCATGTGGTGGGACCTCCTGTCTGCACGCCGGTGGCGGAAGGTGAGCAGTGAGGCCTGGGTGTGCATGGGCGGGCATGCTACGATGGGCGACGGGAGGGGCTGGGGTGCCTCTGCCTGGGTGTGCATGGGCGGGCAGGCGATGTTGTCTTGTGCAATTGTGTGTACTGTGCCAATCATGTATCTGGACTCTGTTTCAGATTACGGGCCTGTCTCTAATTTGTGACCTAATGAACTGCACTACATACCGGCAAGTGGTTGGAGACACACCGGTGGCAGCAGGTGAGCAGTGGGGCCTGGGTGCGCAGGGGCGGTACTCTCTCTCTCTCTCTCTCCCTCTCTTCTTATCTCTCTCTCCCCCTCTCTTCTTCTCTCTCTCTCCCCTCTCTTCTTATCTCTCTCTCCCCCTCTCTTCTTCTCTCTCTCTCTCTCTCTCTCTCCCCCTCTCTTCTTATCTCTCTCCCTCCCTCTCTTCTTCTCTCTCCCCTTCGCTCTCTCTCTGTCCTTTGATGTGCGCAGGACACACCTTCTCATCATGATTTTTGTCTTGCAGGCTGTGACCTATGGATTGTCCCAAGGGGAGCCGCCATGTGTCTTAATTTCAGTTCAGTGTTCATGTTAATAAAGTTTCATTTGTTGCTTCGTAAGTGAATGTGTGATGCCAATTTTTGTGATGACACATGCATGTCACCTGTTGTGATTCTGCGACATCATGCAGATTATTTTGTACATGTTTAGGTGTAGCTGATGTGGCATGTCTTTGGTCGGGGGGTGCTGGGGAGGGGAGGTCCTGGGGGTGGTGGTGGCAGGTGTTGTTGCCCTTTCGGCCCTCCGGGCTGCATGTTCAGTTGCCTGGGTGCATCTGTGGTTCTTCAGGTGTGAGCTGGGCTCCCTTTTGTGGTGCAGGCTGCCGTCCGACTTTGCACCAGGTCAGAGCAGGTGTTAATTTTCCTGCTGCTAACGCGCCTTATCACCTGTTTTGTGTTCTTATCGCAGATCTGGCTGGTCGTTGAGAATGCTGTGGAGTGGTGTTGTCGCGGATTTTGGCAAGGGAACGCCTACTCTGCCTCTCATTAGCGATAGTTGCGGGGGTCATCTGTGGCGATGTTTTTTGCGGCTGCTATCGCGGGTAAACTGGGGCTGTGGGATGATAACACCAGCTTGTGATTGGGGCGATAAGTTTATCTCTACTTTGGCTGCGATAAAGTGCCGTTGACTCGGCGATTGATCCTTGTGAATATCCCCCTGAGAGTACTGAGGTATGTCTTGCTTTTATGTCCATTCGTTTTGTGCCTTACAATTATTTGGCACAACATCTTCATACCAAGTGATAAGATACCAACCTCACGGTGTTCTCAAACTGTCCTGTCGTGGCCTGTTCACCAAGGTCTGAATCCCTCCTCCTGCGGTTGAACCACTGAAGCTTTACAGAAAGATTTGACAGCTAGGCTTCCGCCTTTGAGCCTGGCTATTGGATTTATCCTTCTTATCGTCTGCCTTTTTGATCCTGCTGATTTTAGTGGTTTGGGATTATTTTGTTAGTCTATATGCACAGCACTTGTGCAGCACCTGTATTCTCTTGCTGCTTAACTTCGTGTTTCATAGAAACACAAAAGGCAAACAATTGTGCACAAAAGATCGTAAAAAGAAGCACCACACCTGCTCGTGATTTGGATTGAAGGTACAAGTTTCACAGTAAACAATTATTTGTAGTGCCCAACCTTTCCTCGGCCAATATTGTTCTTCCTGCTCCCCAGTGAGCTCACACCGTGTAGGAAGCAAAAGGGGACGCTGCTTGTAATGTTTATTGTTCTTGAAAAGTGAACAAAACTTCAAAGACGTGTCGGAAGTAATATCACTGTTTAGATTGCTACTTGATTGATCGCCCTGATCACGTGGCTGCGCCTTTCATTCCCCGCAGGGGCAGCGGGGCTTTGTGTTCGGGATCGTGAGCGAACCTGATCGTCGTCGGCAGGGGACGCAGCTAAAGTGGCCTCTCCGCCGATCCGTAGATATCAATACACAAAGGGGAAAACAAAAGCGACCGCTCTGGGAAACAGTGGGAAGAGCAAATGGAGATAGAATTTCACCTGTGGGAGCGGACTATTATTGGACCAGCTAATGACGTCCTCCTGCCTCTTTGTCCTGAGCCTGAATTGTCTCTGAAGGGCATGTCACTAATAGCAGCACTCTTAAAAAGATAACTTTTCGTTTTTTCTTCATCTATTCATTCCAAAAGTGCTCCTGTAGGAGACAACTCAAGCCTGCTCATTGTGGTGTTTGTTTTGTATGGCACAGGTTGTCTGAATACAGTTCTGCTCTCTCTTTTGTGATTCTAAATGCCCTCCTGGGTTGGAACAGGGCTTCCCAGAGCATCTTTACAAGCATTCTAGAGGGCCCACAAAGGATGATCTGAGCATTGTCACCGATGGCAGACAAGTGTGCTATTTAACACGAGCCATCCGCGTGGAAGACCACAAGAGCCGCCTCTTCTCTTGCTACGATGTGTACGTGAGGCTAAGACTAGATGCACTTGGTGCTGAGATAATACATAGGAAATTCAACCACCACAGCGATCTCCCCGTGCTTTCACTGGCTACTCTGCCATAATAAAGATATATTAGCAAATGTACACAAGCTGTTGTTCCTTACTTTTTTGTCGTATTGTCAAGACTTAGTCACAGGGTCAGTGAAGCACTTCGCAAGAAAGAAATGAATAACCCAATAAAATATGGTTCAGCAACAAATTCAGAGTCTTGAAAAGGGCCATTGTAAATATGTGGTTTTGTGGCGGTGGCGTCTTCAGCATAATTATGAATTTATGAATTTGCCGCACTTGCCACATGATCCATCGCCTGGTGCATAATCTACAGATGAAAAAAAACGGATCAAAACGGATCAAAAGTTACTGAAAACGCTGCGTCATGTGCTGCTGTGCCATGAAAGGCCATTGTAAATATTGCTGGTCACCTTTCTCTTGCCTAGACAGTGTTAAGAAAAGTAAAAAAGACAACATAATGAAGTAATACTATCACAATTTGTGCCATGTTATACTGCATATTTGCCTTTTCTTGCTGCATAATTCAGCAAATCATGCCGCATAATTTGGTCCTCCTTTGCCACGTAATTCCAGTGACCATGGGAGGGAAGATTAGGCTGAGTATTATATCGATAGCATTTTTGGGGATATAGTTGTTGAATTTTAGTTTATTTAGTTGCGTCCCTAGTATTGTAAGCTAACACCAATATATGGCCGCCAGAATTTAGAACGCCTTTCATGAGCTCATCCCTTTACTTATTTCTGTTTTAGGTTTGGGACAGTTTACTGTTTTTAGTCTTTGTTCAAATCTCTTTCGGCAACACGGTTATGTGCCTCCATGTACTGTTTCATGACAACTTTCTGTACTTCCTCTACATTACAAAGGTGGTTTGCACCGAATGAAGTTAAAAGTCAGTGGTTCCACTGGTTAAATGGCAGCAAAGTTATTTTATCTAATCAAGTTGGTTTGTGAGCCGGATATCTCGGTACTTATCTATTGCATGGTACTAAATTCCCTTATTGAAAATGTCCATGAGCCAGGAAACAGGATTTCACTTGGTAACTGTGAAAACAATGCACAGCTGTGATTTTCTGGAAACATATGTGCAGTAAAAACAAAACCCTGAGAGAGCATTGTGTTTGATAAATATTGTATCACCTGAAGAGAATAACACTAGAAAGGAAATGAAAAAAAGACTTCTTACATTCAGTCAGCCAAAGAACTTTATTCGGTCATTATGATCATCAAAGTGCAAAAGTACAAAGTAGTGGATTCGCCAACACTAACAATGCCTTGTTATGTTCTACAAACAAAGTTAGCTGACAGTTAAAACCATAGCATAGTCATTAAATAGAATAAAATAGATTTAAAATTCGGGCGTTAGATGGGAGTATATCAAATAATAAGGCTCACACTTAATTAGGCCCTTCTTACAGTCAGAATTTGTAGCTTTGCGCATGTGGTGAAGGAGGGGCTGAGGGGGGCTGAGGGTATAATGTTGTTCATATTGACTTGTCTGAAGGACCCTGACATGCACACTAGCTATACAGTCTGTTCAAAGCTCATCTTTTTGGGTGGTTACCCCATTCTGTTTGGTTAGATTTGGTGGTATATTTGTCTGTAGTGTGGTAATCTGCTAAGCACCTTCCCGTGCTTGTGCCCTGAACCATAAACATTGTAAATAATATATAAAGTCACACTGGCATATCCAATGTTTAGGTAAAGCCACACTTATATGGTGCAGAAAATGCACTAGTGACAGAAAGGTCTTAAATCACACAGATTCTGCTGGTAAAGCTGAATTGTGTGTTAGGGTGACAGGACGTCAGAATGTAGGGACTGAAAAGCCTATTTATAAAGGGATAGTGCCACTAGAACATCGCTTTTAGCAACATTCTGGGGGCACTATGCCCTTCTCCATATTTCTTTGAGTGACTGAATGCCACCTTGTAAATACGGCTCCTTTACGCGCATCACTTTGCGTGAAAGGGGCATGCAATGGGTGTTGCTGGGGCATTCCGCTGCAATCCCCATTTCTTTTTGATGCTGCCCCAGTTTTACAAGGATCTGTAAATCTGAGGCAGCACCAATCAATCAATCAATCAGTTAATTTGTAAAGCACACTACATACCCGCAAGGATTTCAAGGCGCTGAAGGGAGGGGAAGAAGGGGGTGCTGTTGCTACTGGTCGAACACACAGGTCTTGAGATGACTCCTGAAGGTTAGAAGGTCTTCGGTTTGTCGTAGGATGAGTGGGAGGGAGTTCCAGGTCTTGGCGGCGCGGTAGGAGAAGGATTTGACTCCGGCTGTGGCTTTACGGATGTATGGGACGGTAGCCAGGGAGAGGTCTGTGGAGCGGAGTTTCCTGTTGGGTACGTAGAAGGAGAGTCGGCTGTTGAGATAGGCTGGGCCGGTCTCGTGGAGTGCCTTGTGTGCGTGGATCAGGAGCTTGAAGGAGATTCTTTTGTCGATAGGGAGCCAGTGCAGGTTTCTCAGGTGGGGGGTGATGTGGTCGCGGCGCGGGACGTCGAGGGTCAGGCGTGCAGAGGCATTCTGGATTCTTTGCAGTCTGTTGATGAGTTTGGTCGGGGCTCCGGCGTAGAGGGCGTTTCCGAAGTCGAGTCTGCTGCTGACTAGGGCCTGGGTGACTGTTTTTCTCGTGTCTGTCGGGATCCATCTGTAGATCTTGCGGAGCCTACGGATGGTGTCGAAGCAGGTGGAGGAGACAGCGTTGACTTGTTTGGTCATGGTGAGTTTCGAGTCGAGGATGACTCCCAGGTTGCGTGCCTGGTTGGTTGGTGCGGGGGGCGTCCCCAGCGATGCGGGCCACCAGGAGTCGTCCCATGCTGAGGGGTTGGGCCCGAGGATGAGGATCTCCGTCTTGTCTGTATTCAGTTTGAGGCGGCTATGCTCCATCCATTCGGCGACGGCCTTCATTCCCTGGTGGAGGTTGGACTTGGCGGTGAGGAGGTCCTTGGTGAGGGAGAGGATCAGTTGCGTGTCGTCGGCGTAGGAGATTATGTCGAGGTCGTGCTGTTGGGCGATGCGTGCGAAAGGCGCCATGTAGACGTTGAACAGCGTCGGGCTGAGGGAGGATCCCTGCGGGACGCCGCAGATGATCTCGGAGGCTTCGGATCGGAACAGGGGGAGGCAAACTCTCTGGGTTCTGCCGGAGAGGAAGGAGGAGGTCCAGTCCAGGGCCTTGTCTTGGATCCCTGCGTCGTGGAGTCGTGTGCATAGTGTGCGATGGCAGACGGTGCCGAAGGCGGCGGAGAGGTCCAGAAGGATGAGGGTCGCCGTCTCGCCGTTGTCCAACAGGATCCTGATGTCATCTGTGGCGGCGATGAGGGCGGTCTCGGTGCTGTGGTTGCTGCGGAAACCGGACTGGGAAGGGTCCAGGATGCTGTTGTCTTCGAGGTAGCAGGTGAGCTGGATGTTGACTATCTTCTCGATGACCTTAGCTGGGAACGGAAGCAGGGAGATAGGCCGGAAGTTTTTCAGTTCGCTTGGGTCCGCCTTGGGTTTCTTCAGTAGGGCGTTGATCTCGGCGTGTTTCCAGCTCTCAGGGAAGGTCGCGATCTCGAAGGAGAGGTTGATGATGTTGCGTAGGTGGGGTGCGATGGAGCTGCCGGCTTTGTTGAAGATGTGGTGTGGAAAAGGGTCAGAGTGTGAGCCGGAGTGGATTGTGCCCATGGTCTTGATTGTGTCTTCGATGCTCACATTGGCCCAGGTTGTCAGGGGGTCGTAGTCGGTGGGGTGTGGTGGTTCCTGCATGTTGGGGCCTGTAGGGGTCATCCGGGGGTTGAAGCTATCGTGGATGTCGGCGATCTTGCGGTGGAAGAAGGTGGCGAGGGAGTCGCACAGGGCTTGCGACGGCGGGATGTCATTGGCGTTGGAGCTGGGGTTGGAGAGTTCCTTCACGACGTTGAAGAGCTCCTTGCTGTTGTGTGCGTTGTTGTTGAGGCGGTCTTTGAAGGAGGTCCTTTTGGCGGTCCTGATGAGGTGGTGGTGGTTGCGGATGGCGTCTTTGTGGGCTGCATCCTGCAGCACACATAAAAGAGAAAAACACAATTAATAATTGTTTATATGTAGGACGGTGTCTCTACCTGCACATAAACAATCATTAAATAATGACGATTTTCTACTTCTATGTGTGCCGCAGAATAAAGCATATATAGAAGTAAAAAACCCACCATTATTGATTGTTTATGTGCATTAAGGGACACCACGTGCACATAAACAATCATTCTCTGCAGCGCAGGCACCCTTGAACTATGGTGCAAGAGTGCCTGCCTTGGCGCTAGGCTGCTAATTTCAGCACCAGAGCTAGGGAAAACACAGGGGTGCGCCGCATTGTTGTAAATATGGCACAATCCTGCATTTTGCAAATGTCGGAGCCCGGCGCTGCCAAATTTGGCGCAGCTCCGTGCTCTGACATTTCCTTGTAAACATGCCCCTGAGTCTCCATACAACGCCAGTAACTGTCGGCCCAACCCTGGCTAGCTCACAGTGTCTCACATGAACTCCTAACCTTCCCAGAGTAACAGGTGATTTCGGCAACCTTGAACATGACCTTTGAGTGCCCAAGGGAAATATGGAAACAAATGCTCCCCTTTTGTTACTCACTTACTCACTCATGCATGCCTGTAGTAAACATAAGAAAGACACGAAGAAAGTTCACATCATATTTATTGAAACTGTCATTGTCTATTACGAAGCAAATGTGCTGCGATCATTATGCAGATGCAACTAAACAAAGTAATTAGCGTTACTAACAGGGTATATAGTACAAACATCTCAACCATAGCAAGTTATATATCTGTCTAGATCTATCCTTACTGTGTGAGCACAGGATATATTCATGATCTCTGGGATTGGCCTCAGACCCCATACCTGGTGTATGTAGTTAGGTGGTCCACATCATGAGTGTAAACCTAGTTTACACAGGACTGCATGTCAGGCACTGCTGTCATTCCAGAACAGCCCTCTCAGCTGGAATTCTCCTCTCTGCCCCTAAGGAGGTGGAACACAGTTTATATGATAAAAACGTTTGTGTTGGAGATGCAGCTGTGTGACCTGTTATGTATAAAATGTTAGGAGCTGTTGCTAAATGAGCAAAGAAAACAGTACACTATGTTGTTATGTATTCCAAGCAACCTTGTACAAGATGAGTAATCTAAATCCCAGAAAGAGGCCATGAATAATAAAAAACATGTACAGTGTATTCCCAGAATAATGTTGCAAAAATAGATGTATTCCGTGTTGATATGCAGATCAGAGGCAGCCTAAAATGTCTAAGACGCAAACCTAAGGGGCATATCTACAAGGTGGCGTTAGAAAATTATCGCCATTTTCGGCCGAAAAGCGGCGATAATTTTATCGCTATATCAGCAAGGTCACGCTATCGCGTGAAACCTTGCCTTAGCGCCTGAATTCCTAATGCCCATCTTTGCATCTCTAATGAGATGCAAAGTGGGCGTTCCTACCCAGGATAACGGGAGAAATGTCGCTAAGCGACATTTCTCCTATTATCAAGCCTCACGCAAAGCAGCATAGCGACAAGAAAAGTAGTGATAACCTCTGTTATCGCTACTTTCCTTACGCCTGCCTTGAAACTGACTTAGCCATGATATCCAATGGAACATGGATATCATAGCTAAGTATGTGAGGCCCTATCAGCAAGCTATCGCCAAACTTCATGGGATTATCGCTGGTTTTCCAGCGATAATCTCACGTTAGGCAGTTAGCGGTAGGATTTTTATCGCTTTGGAGATAAGCGTTGCTAATAGCACGCTATCTCAGCGATAAAAATCCACGCTAGCTAAGTGCGCTTAGCGATAATTATTGCCGATTGTTGCTGATATGCCCCTAAGGGAGAACCAAGCAGAAGTTGCAGCATGTGCATGTAAAAGGAAATCTTTTTAACATGTTTGAAACCCTCCTTTTTAGGAATAGCCAATCAGCATGCATGCGATGTTGCTGTGAGGAGTGCTGTATACAGCAATGGGCTCAGAGACCGCTCATTACTTACCATTGGTTCGTTCCATCTTCACTCTTCTTAACACGCGTCCTCTGCTAGAGCTGTGATCCAGGCACTATTTCACTAACTGCTGCCATCTGGTTTCTTATTCGCCTTTAGTTGCTTGCCCATTGTTGATTGCCTCTCCTTCCCCCATCCACGTCGTTGTTGCTGCCACCTCCTGCGCCATTGACCATTTTCCATTGGACTGGCAACATTTAAATTTATGCTTGGGATGATGTTTTGCCCCAGTATGACCCTTTTTAGAGAGATATTGTAGCCCTTCACTTTTTAGCCTACACTTCTGTAAGTCAAATTGAAAGCTGACAATATTCTGTGTATAATTGTTCTCATTTTCATAATTGTTTACTGCACTCAACATTGGACAGCGGCATCCAAAGAACACTGTCTGGGCCGGAGCACCATCCTGGCAGTACTTTTGTCAGTGCTTTCCTTTTGTGATGTAGGGGATTAGAGAAAGCAGTAGACGGATTGAAGCTACTCCATGCGTATTGTTCTTTTTGGTGTCTGGGAATTTCAGGTCTTGCAAACGTAGAAAACGAAGACTGCTGGTACTGTGGTGATATTTCTTCTGAACTGTTCCTTACTTCCGGTTGTTCAGATCTGTCTCACTTTTCAATACTTTACCCTCAGATTTGTTAAAATACTCTCTTTCACTCCCACCCCCGTTTTTTCTATGATATTGCACAGCAGTGTGGGATTCAAAAACCGCTATGACGCTGTCAATGCTGACCGAGTCATAGCGCTTTTTTATTTACTTAAAGCATTCTAAAAACATTTTTGCCAATAATTGGTTTCTATGGGCCTTAGTACAATGCTGGTCAGACACGCGTCTGGCCGACATCGCTTCAGAATGTAAACCGCCTGACTAGTCGTTGGAGGTTCCATCCAACAAATTAGGATGCGACCGCCCATGAGCGGTCAGAAACATCAATTTTTCCATTGACATCATCCACAAAAACACCCTCCGCCTGACCACTCACTCGGACGACCCAATGACAACCATGGCACACCTCCACTGCCAGATCCAGATCAACCCCAACACCACCCTCCGTGGCACCCTTGTCCACGGCCTCCCGGCCCCCACCCAACCTTCACCAATGCCATAGTCGACCTCATCACACCTCAGGCTCTCCCATCCACAGATTACATCCTACTCAGTGACCTCAACTTTCACATGGACAATGCCATTGACCAGAATGATGCATCCCTCCTGGAGAACCTCACCAACATTGGACTCAAGCAGCTAGTCACTGCTCCAACCAATGCAGCAGGACATATGCTTGACCCTGTCATCTCCGCCAGCGGAAACATCTATTACAGCCACACTACCGAACTCCTCTGGACTGACCACCACTGTGTGCACTTTGCCTTCACCATGCCCCCCCCCCGTCGTAGCTGGAACAAGGTCACCGAAGAACATCGCTCCACCTTCCTCAGCAGTACCACATTGCCAACATCAGCAGATGTTAACACCTCAGCATGCAACCTCCATCGATGGATCTCCAACTGCGCCGACACTTTGGCACCCCTCAGGAAGGCCCACGGCAAGCAACACTAAGAAAGCCAGCTGGCTCATTCCTGCCCTCCATGAGTCCAGACGCACCTGTAGATGACTCGAGAATAGATGGAGGAACAACAAAACCCTGAAAACCCTGAAAACCCAGGCAACCTTCAAAACTGCTGTCAACGGACACCACCTCCTCCACAAAACCACAAAGAGAAAGGCCCTCCAAGACAGAATCAATGCCAAAGCACACAACATCAAAGAGCTCTTCACCATCATCAGGGCGTTTGCCAGGCCTAACGGCGAGAACACAGACGTCCTCCCCTCCCAAGATCTCTGCAACAAACTCTGCACCTTCTTCCACCACAAGATCAGGCAGATCTACAACAGCTTGGACACCCAAGACCCTCCCACCACGCCCAAAATACCTCAACGAGAGAGTCTCCTTCCACGTACCCAAAAGGAACATCCGCTCTGCCGACCTTGCCCTCGCAGAGATCCCATGCAGCCGCAGAACCAGAGCAGACGGAAGAGCCTACTCCTATCTGGCAGCCAAAACCTGGAACGAGCTCCCAGTCAACATCTGACGCTCCCCCACCCTACACACCTTCAGGAGGAACCTCAAGACCTGGCTCTTCGACTGAACTGGAGCTGCAGCCCCCCCACCCCAGTGCCTTGAGACCCTCACGGGTGAGTAGCGCGCTTTATAAACTCCTGATTGATTGATTGATTGATTGACCCTACCCGACACCACCAGATGCAACCACACCGCACCCCAACAGATCCTGCTCAACTGGTCTCCGCTCACCACAGATGACACACTGAAGACCATGAAGAGCAGACACTCGGGAGCCCCCTCGGACCCTTGCCCCTATCACATCTTCCACAGAGAAGCCACCTCCATCGCCCGAGCTTTGCCGTACCGTCAAATGCTCCATTGAGACCGCCACATTCCCCGACGACTGGAAACATACCGAGATCAACCCCCTGCTGAGGAAGCCATCAGCTGACTAGACAGCCCTCAAGAATTTCAGACCCATCTCCCTGTTCCCCTTCCCAGCCAAGGTCATTGAGAAGGCCATCAACGCCCAACTCTCCGAGTTCATCAAACGGAACCATATCCTGGACATCTCCCAATTTGGATTCCGAAGCAACCACAGCACAGAGACTACACACCACTGATGACATCTGCTCTCTCCTCGACAAAGGTGAGACCGCCACCCTCATCCTACTGGACCTCTTGGCCGCCATTGATACCGTCTTCCACCGCACCCTAATCTCGAGACTCCACGAGTCAGACTACCTCCATTCCTCTCAAAACCTGCAGAGATCAGCTGTAAAGTGCCCCACGACTCCTCCCTGGGCCCCACCCTCTTCAACGTCTACATGGCCCCCCTCACTGCCATCACCAGGAACCACAGACTCAACATCATCTCCAACGACACCCAGCTGATCCTCTCCCTCACCAATGAGCCTGCAGCCACCAGATTAAACTTCCACAACAGGACGAAGGCCGTTGCCACCTGGATAAATGATAGCTGCCTAAAGCTCAACTCAGACAAGACCGAAGTACTCATCCTGGGACCCTTCTCCTCAGCCTGGGAACTCCCCCACCCCCACAGACCATGCACGTAACCTCTGCATCATACTGGACTCCTCGCTCCCAATGAACTGCCTGATCAATGCCGTATACTCATCTTGCTTCCACACGCTCTGCCTGCTTCGAAAGACATTCAGATGGATCCCCACAAAATCCAGAATGATGGTCACTCACACACTCAACCACAGCACACTCAACTACGGCAATGCACTCTACGCCGGCATCACCCAGAAACTCATCAGGAAACTACAGAAAGTTCATAACGCGCAGGCAGACTGGTGCTCAACATCCCTCACCACAGCCACATCACCAAACACCTTAGAGAACTCCACTGGCTTCCAGTCAACAAACGAATCACCTTCAATCACCACCCATGCCTACAAAGCTCTCCACGACGCAGGACATGCATATCTGTACCACAGCCTCTCATTCCATGTACCTGCCAGACACCTTTGCCCTGGCGATCATCCCACGAATCCACAAGACCAAAACTGGAGGAAGATCCTTTTCCCACCTCACCGTCAAGACCCGGAACGCCCTGCCTCTCCACCTCAGGCAATTCCCATTTCTGACCCAATTCAGGAAGGATCTTAAGACCTGGCTCTTAGACTGAATCCTTGAACCCAGACGAATCAGCAGCCCCCCTCTCAGTGCCTTGAGATCCTCACAGGTGAGTAGCTGTGCTATACAAACCCCTGGTTGATTAATTGATTAATTTCGGCTTGTGTTGCTGCTAGAAAAGGACCGCAGCATAAACCGCATTGGAAAAATTGATGTTTTCAGGCATTCATGCAGCGGGTGCCAGGCACCGTATGGTTTGGGGCGAGCACCACAGGTGCCCCCCAGGCCTCATAGCGGAGGTCGCGAGGGGACGGGTGCCCGTTTCTGACAGCCTTTCTAAGGCGGTCAGACTGGCATAGGAAGGCTGTCTGAAAGGGACGTTGTATTCCCTACGGCGGGGCCTGAGCAGGCACCGCCCCATTGTAGGGTATTACGTTCCGACAGTCAGACGGGCTCCTAGAGCCCGTTGGAAGCACCAGTCAGTCCCTCCTCCTGCTGCCTCCGACCGCCGCACATCATAATGCGGCGGTTGAACCGCGACACCAGATGTTGGTCGGTCCACAACAGATGGCCTGTTGGTTGCAATCCGAACAACATTGCGATGAGGCCCTTAGTGTCGCAGGGTGCCTCTTCCTTAGAGAAGCTCTCTTTGTTGACGGTTCTCTTTTTGCAGTTTTTTATAGCGCAAACTTGACCAAGGTTTCATTTACTGACACATTGACATAACTGCCTCATCAGGAGGTGTCAGTTAACAATGCACATAACCCGGACATCAAGAACAGCAACCTAGTTATTTCATAGTGGCAATATACCCATGAGCAAGTAAGTGTTTTCAAGAGGGAAGTGGTGCAATAAAAGTGCTTTAATTTTTATAACTTTACTTTTAGCCATGTTGCACAACCATGCTGCAGAACAACATGGCTAAAAGACATTGGCGAGACCTATTGGCTTTGCCAATGCTTGTTACATTACCTAAGTGATTTCTAAGTAGTGCCCTAGGAACCACCAGACCTTGGCATATAATGTGAAAAAGTTATTTTTACCGCATAAGACTAGAGTTGTTATTCCATGTTGTATTGGTCTCCTTTACAATTCAAAATCATGTTTTCCTAATGCAGCTTAAGCATGGGCTAGAAACATCTTCTTTACGGTACTATTATAAAAAATTTATTTTGGGATTTATTGCTGAACACACATTGTTTGTGAACATGCCCCAATAATTAGTTTATAAAAAATTATAATCTCTACCAGAAGCTTGTCCAGACTCTAAACTCTAATCTGATTCTGCCATCCTTCCTCTCTAATTGCTGCAGTACTTTGATTCCCCCAGCTCCACTCCAGTATGTGAAGTGGCTCCTATCAAATTGCAAAGGGCTTTGGGAGCAGCTGGTCTGCTGGCCGGGAGAGGTTAATTATAAGAACATCCACCCACATTTATCTAGCATTGTGATGGGAACGCAAGGGTGACTTAAAAGAGTGGTCAAGGAACCCTGGTATAACTGTGCCTTTGAAGCTGCCATTCTACATAGCCAGGGTGCCTCCAGGTGGTGCCCTTGGCTCATAGAAAGTCTGAGTGTGCTTCTGGCTGATGTGGAATGGGAGATTCTCATTTTAACAGATCAGTCCTTGCGTGGGAAGAGCTCCACTGAGGAGTTGTGGGTTATGCTGTTTTAGAAGACACTCGGAAGATAGATGTCTGGAAATGTTTGCAGTAAAGTTAGAGGAAGGTCTGCAAAACAAGGATGGCCTGAGTGTGTTATCCTTCTTTGGACAGTTGGCGGTGATATCACCAAACACTTGCCAGTGATCACTATAAGACAGGCTCCCAACATAGAGACCTCAGAACTCAATTGAACTTGAGGAAGAATAGAAGAGAACGAACCTGCTGTCTGTGTCTACCTTAGTAAAGCACTCATTCATATTGAAGGCACATCATGAGCAGCTGCACTGTGGTGTGTAGCTATCCTTCATCATGCATGTATACATGACTTCGTGTCACGCACAGATAACTTGTATGCAGTAGTTTTCTATAAATAATATGTGAATTTAAACATTGGTACCTAGCAACATATTTGTTTGGCACTGTTGACTGCTGTCATGACTGCGTGTGACAAGTGATGACCCATGTTTGCAAATGGCAAGGTCTATTAAGTCCTAGTGACATATGGCTGTATAAGTGAGAATGTGTGTTGGCTGTAAATAGCCATTGTACCAGATGTGCATGATGGAAGGTGGATGTATGATGTAACAACACGTACCATTACAACGCGGTATGTTACAACGCGGTTTTAACAACGCAAGTCGTTACATCGACTTGCGTTGGAGGGCGCTGGACATAGGAATAGTGTGAATTACTATTCCAACTCCAGTCTACGTACAGTAGGGAAGGTGTTGGAAAGTAATTCACACTATTCCTTATCCTACAGCGCCCTCCAGTGCAAGTCGGTGTAACGACTTGCGTTGTTAAAACCACGATGTAACCATACCGCTTTGTAATGGTTGCGTGGTAAAGGATGTTTCCCTGGAAGGTACATGTAGAGCAGATGGCACGCCATCTAAATGAGTCCCTGAACCTTTTTCCCAGGAAGGAATGTGAGTCAGCCACTCTTGTAATCAATTTTGTAGTGTACAGTTTTGAGTGTTGTGCTCCATGTTAGATAGCCCAATAAGACATTTAACTTCTTTGTCGATTTACATATTGTTCTTCATGTCTTGTCTTGATTGATGGCCTATTCTCAATATTTTACTACAGCTTCCCTCACCAAGGTAGGGGAAGTTTGAACACCATAGCTATGAAGGCTCTTGGCAAGCCCCACATCAGAAACAGAGGAGGAGAAAGAAAGGTGAAATGAGAACGTAGAGGTGGTAGAGGAGGAGAGCACAGAGATAAACCACTGGGGCAAACTGGAAAATAATCTCTAGATGTTAGACACAGAGGGGAAAATTGGTGAGCCTTGACAACATCAAAGACTGGGAAGATGATGACTCAGGTGGCTCTCCAGACTAGGAAAGACCAGGGGTTTCAAGAGGTCAGACCACCTCAATGTCTCATTCTGTAACCACGTCTCCCATCAAGTCCCCTCCCTCCAGCACTTAGAGTTTAGAGCATGTGTCACAAGATGATTTCTGTAGAGCTCAATTATTTTTGCCTCAACATTGCATTGACTACAATTAGATTCAACCAAGTGTAGCCCTCTATCCAGTATGATCTGAGTTACTCCATCACAATCATGATGGATATCCCGTCCGCCGTATTACGAGTTCCATTATATTCCATTGGCGGGATACGTTTGTGATGGAGTAACCCATCTGCCAAACTCGTAATCAGGCCCCTTGTCTTTTTCCAGAGCTAGTCCTCGATGTCAATGTCAATCTTTTGAGACCACTCTATTCCGAGGATGCAGATGACCAATAGATTTTCTGCCTCAGCTCTACACTGACTGTAATTAGTTTTATTGAAACCCAGATCTTTGCATAGACTGAAGTAGATGTGTCGTTGTCAAAGCCTGCATTATTTTAAAAATTATACACGTGTAACTTCACTTAGACAAAGCTGGATCGTCCACCCACATGTGATATGTAAAGACCTCCCAGTACCTGTGCTCTGCCCCTAAATATAATAACTAATTGGCATGGTTTGCATGTATTTAAGCCCACATTAAAAATGCAGAAATTCTGCACAAAAGGAATAAACATGTAATCCCCATGTGGGCTGCAGATTGCCATTGCACCAACCATATGGGAAACTGTGCAACATATTGGGGGGTGAGCACTGTTTAATACTACTGAAGTCCAGGGTGCAGCATTAACATATCCACTTGAATAGTGTTTAAAAATGAAATCTGGAAAGTTTCTATTATTGCATGTTTCTGCTGTATCAGAGACTAAGAGTATTTTACTGAGGAGACCAAGGTCGTTTCGTCATTGTCAAAGTCATCTTTATGTTTAAAACTACATTTGTTTAACTTGGCATAGAGAAAACTAAGAATTTAATTTACGGGACGTTTGACTAAATACAGAGAATCTAATTCAATGAGAGCTTAGATTTTAAGTAAATTTGTAATTAGGTGTTCCCAAGTCTAGAGCTCTGCTGAGAAACATCCGAAATACAGTCAGTAACCTCTCTGCCAGGAGAACAGTGGTTCCTGTGCTGCAGCAGTCCTGCTGGGAGTCCTTCTTCAACAAAACTTGAGAACTATAATTACAGGCATTTAGTCTACCAGCAAGAGCTATCCTGTACTGATTGGGCTGTTTTGGGAGGACTGAAAAAAGTTGAGACAAACCGGTCAACATAATGATAGGAAAGGTCTCCTAGAATTTTTATCTACATGTGAATCATAGGACATTGGCTGGGCCCTTTGAACAGACCTCACCTTAACTTGAGTGGCTCCTCTCTCAGGTTTGCAATATTCAGAGGACCAGACTATGCTGTTAGTTAGCCTTTCATCATTGTGACAAATACTTAGAATGGAGCTTTTCAGGCACAGCTTTGGTCATAAGGCCAAAGAAGTGCTGACTAAGGGGGAACAATGTGGGAACTGTACATGGATAGAACCAGGATTTCCATTAACCATTGGTGTGTTGTCCCTGTAACCGTGGGCTCCCACTGTCAGGAAGCAGTACCCTAGTACTCTGGATCCAACAGGAGTGATGCAGTCTCCTTTACCACATACATCGATTAGTAAGGCCAATAGTAGAAAGGGGAATGGGATATGAGAGAAAACAGAGATCCTGGACTTCACCTATCTGCCTCACCAGTTCTGCTGGGCACTGATGTCTGCATGACGTTATAAAAATCTAAAGACAATAAGAAATATATCAGTAAGCTGCCAGGGAATGGATATACCTTAGCACGATCTCTGGTACCAACTTTCAGTACTTTGATATGGAATTTGTTTCTTGAAACTAAAGCTACAAGAGATTAATATTAAATATGTATTCATCAACACTTCTCTCTATTAGTCAGATAACAATCTCAATCTTTGTCACTATGGACTCTGTAGGAGATGATTTATTGTATCTGCTTGGCTCTTGTGTTCATGCAAGGTAATTATCAAACATTGATACTCTGGGATTACTATTTTAGTTACTGTATTATGCATTACTAGAACTTTGAATACCTTATGCATAATAATAGATACATGGAATTTGCATACATAGGATGTGCAGCATAGTTTTATCATTAGTGTTTCTACTGTCTCATCACACGGTAAACATCAAGTCTAATACAGCAACAGTTGGTAGAAAAGTTCATGTTAAATGTTCAGAATAGTTCAGTTTGTTTTCACACAAAAACCCAGCTTTCAGAAAGCTTCTCTGTATTCCCAAATATCCCCCAACAAGCCCCAAAAAACAGCTGTTGTGTGTAAAGGAAATTCTAGCTCTCCTTAACGAGGTCTTTGCTGCAGCAACATTGTATCATAATTGCCTACTAATGACACAGGTATAATATCAGATATCCAAGATGGCCACTGTCATCTTCAAGTTACATGAAAGTTAATGGCCTACTGGAAATTGTAGGTTAGAGTTTTACTTCCACAAACCAGCCAAGAGTTTAACAGCAAGCCATTCTTCCTGACAGGCTCTCTGACAACTACCACCGGGAAATCAGGACACTGTTAGAATTTGCAAAAGTGAACTCTGCTTATCTGCTTAACAAAGTACTAGGGACCTTAAGTTTACTTTTTCTTGAAAACAAGCTCACAACGTTGTTCTTAAGAGTCAAAGAATCTGACTCCCCTGAATTCCACTGGGAAATAAAGGACAAGAATGAAGGGCATCTTAGGTAAAAAAATGCTTTAAAAATCAGCAGGCCAGTGGGATTTGATGTTGGTTGAAGTTACTGCTTAAGTAAATGATTTTGGTTGCCTTCCATTGTTATATGTACTCTGGTACCCTGGTAGTGTATTAACTGTACGAGATATTGCACTCTCTTCAAATTTGAAATTTAGAAAACATTTGTCTTCCGGTGGACCTGTAGAAGGTGGCAGGCTACTGCGTGAAGGCAGTTCATTGATTTTCTGGTTTTTCTTGCTCTGAGCTTTTTGCAGTGAAGTTTGAGGCTACAGTGAGATCACGGAAACCAGGTATCCCGTCTTGTGGCACTTCCTATCTCCAGCTCCTAAGCTTTCCCAGCAGAGGTCAGTACCACTACTAACATACTACAAAATACTGTTCACAGCCTTAGCTTCTCTTATCTTTTATGTGCAGACAGCTACACCCCGACTGTGCAGATCTCCACACAAGTAAGTGTATGTTTTGGTAGTAAATGTGGGAGGGACAGATTTGAGTGGCTGAGGGATATTTACAACTAAAGGGAGGGGATAAGACAGGAGTAAGTAGGCATATAGGGAGGACTCCAAGAAGGGACTTGCACCCACCCACAAAAGAGTAAGGTAATTTCTATTAAAAAACTACTCTTCTAGTTACTACAGCCAAAGAAGACCCAAAACAGTAGTAAATGTTCTCAAGCTCAGAGCTGGAGTAAGTACAACACCAAACATGGCCAACCACTGGTAGTACAACACCCTCTCATAGATAATAAATGAGGTGTGGACTTGAAATAAAACCCCATAGGAACTAATATTAAATGTAATTATATAAACTATTAATAATATAACACAATATAATTTAATGTTTAGAAAATTATCTATGCATAAAACATATTTTAAAATATTGTATTCACTTTTTTATTGAAAACAAATATGTAACTATTAACAAGTAGATCAATTACTTTCAATTAATTCTGTACATCACATTTAATAATTGTAATACTTAATACAACAACATATATATATTTTTACTTTAGGTGGGATTTTTTTCTTTATTTAAACTTCAGAAAATTAAATTTGTTTTCATTTAATATCTCCAAACTAATTGCATTTTAAATTTAAAATTAAGTTAACAATGATGCAATTTTTTTAATAGTATTCTATATTTAAAGAAACTATATAATTAACATTAATATTTGCTATAAAACTAGTTTTTTCAAATTTTTAAACAAAGTTTAATAAACTTTTACACTTTTCCAGATACTTTACCATAGGGACAGCTCCACCTTGATAGTGGAGTCTAGGTCAAGCGTGTGGAACGTCAAATATGGCTGTAAGTACACTACTAGTAGTAACTTTACAGTCATATATGACATCTTTAGTGACTCCACTCCCTATTTCAGGCTTTAGGCACAAATAAGGCTACACTTTTAAGTAACTTTACACTTGTAAATGATGATTAGCTAAACGTAGTAAAGTTGCTTGAAAAATGTACAATTACATTTACTTGCTGTAAATCTTAACATGTAGATTTACCTTTGTGGTAATACCCTACAGTATTATTTCTGACATCCGTAGCACAGGTCTAAAATACAAAGCAAAGATCGTGGTTATTAGGGCCAATTGTGTATGTTTTATTGTCTGATTCATTTGTAAGAATGAAAGAAATCCCCAGGTAATCATAAGTAAATCCCTATTCTTCATGTGTACTAATGAGCATATCACACTGAACCAGCATATACAACCTGATTCGGATTGCAATTCTTGTTATTGGTATCTTAACCAGGGAAAGACAAAGTATTGCCCTTTACATGGGTAACACTGTTTTGGAAACTTGTAGTTTATCTTCAAGAAGGTGATGCATGAAGATCATCAAGGACAAAGCAGGGGTCCATGTCCTCCTCCTATATGCAGTGAATGCGTTCCAGGATACATGCATTCACCTCTAGAACTATTACTATTGTGCACATAGGACCTCTGTTGAAAACATTGCTCCCCACTGGACCAACCATAAGAAGTACCACTGAAATCACTTGCCTCCTCTGCCGTTCCCTTGTGAACAAAAGTCCAACGGTGAATAGCCTTGGTCAAGGTACTTCCTACAAAGGTCTAATAACCCTAACCTTGACCTTCTAAAAGTTTATAAAATACACAGAAAACTGAAAGAACTCCACTATGACTGGTAGAAATTGTTATAGGAGCATGTTTAGATGAACAGCGCAGTCCTTACTACTAACAACAAGATGCATGGTATTTGTGATCACAGGGGCACTGGTAAATCTTCAACATGATTGTCTGGGTCTTTTGCTGACCAATATGATCTTCCCAAAACAACATGGAACATTGAACCGCAGAGATTTCAGTGGTGCAAGAAAATGATGAACATATTCATCTCCCATAGGCCATAGGCTTGTCAGGCCTTAGAAGCACAAGCAAAAGTTAAGTGCAATAAAAAACAAAATGCTATCAAGAAATGTTTTATCTCTACAGATGTTTCAGTCTATTTCAAGAACAGCAGCAAGAAAACTCAGTGAAACTGTGAAAACTAGAATTGATAGATTTGGAGCTATCCATGTTATTTAATGTCAGTAGGCCACACTGGGCCATTCATTTCTTCATTTGGGTCCAGTCTTAAGGAATAGCAGTACAACAATCAGAAGGCATAACACAAATATAGAAAGAATAAATGTTGCAGAGACATTCAAAACATCAATAACTAATGACTTTTCATGTTTGGTTTACATTCAGAGTGACTAACGATAACTATAATATGAAAAACATTCGTTAATATTGCATTGTAGTTTCTACCCCAGCTCATTATATATTTACTTGTACTGATGTTAGCACACCATACCATACTAATTCATACCAATGTACTTCCTTTAGAGTTTAGAAAAAATAGTTTTTAACCCACATGGGTAACTCCTTGCTGTATAACCAGAGCAATAGAGCTCATAATCTTTAAGGATGACATTTGGTGGAAACAACTAAGTGCTATAGAGGTCTTAATCCTAATGAATGACTTTTTGTGAAACAAACAATTGTTAAAGAGTTTGGAATCCTCAATGAAGACTCCTTGTGAATTGAGTAACATATCACCATGGACCAGTGGTTAAGGCTAAGTGTGTCCTACACTGCTTCCTGACATATACTTACGTCTTTTTATGTATGGATGCTGGGAAAGCATTTGACAGCATTAAATGAGAGTTTCTTTGGTACACTCTATAAATTTTGGGTTTTAAGAACCCATAATGTAATGTGAACCCGAATGAACTGTCTACATTTTGAGGCAGTAGAATATTAAAAAGAATAAACAGGGGTGTCCATTTCCACCATTGTAATTCACCTTGTCCATCGACCCATTAGTAATTACTATTAGGACAAAGTAAAATAAGTGAAAATTGGTAATCTAGAAATTAAGATCCTGTTGTATGTAGATGACATGTTTTTGACTATCAGTATTAGAATAAACTCTTCTACATTTAATGAGTATTATTAGTGAATTTTGGATTTTTTCTTTGTTCATTGGTGAAACATACTGCTTTTACTTTACATAGAAATACATTTAGGTAACAATAAGGGATCATGTAGGCTTAAGAGAAAATTAAGTATCTTAATTTTAATATTTATAGAAACCATCTTATAACTAAACCTAGACCCTTCAAAGTGGGATTTCGAAAGATGGAAAAACGAAATTGAAGCATCTGGGGATCTCATTGCAAAGACTACAAATAAAGACCTTTAAAGGAGGGTGTGCCATTGCTTGCTTGGAGAAATAGTCCCATATCTTTGTACTACAACATTTTAGTACTGCAGTAGATTTGTTACTATTAACAAGACCCAATTGTGTTCAATTGTTCAGTGCATTTTAGATGTTGATATTCTACATATAGTTTGTTCTAGAATTTCATTTTGATTCGACAATATAAATATATTCACCTTATTGCATAAAATAAAACATCTTGTGAGAAAGTTAGCAAAAAAGTGGATTTGATGATAATATAGGTCACTGTGCTTCATTATTGACCAATCTGAGTGTGAAAAACAAAAGTACATTTAAAATTAACAAATGTGGAAATTCGCCAGAATTGACATTATCACTAGGTATGGGAAAGTGAGATGATATTTCTTTGATGATCCTACCATTTTTCTGGATTAGCTGACAAGTTCAAAATACTAGAAGAAAGCCTGAAAACTATAGCTTCTGTTATCAACGGACTACAGTACTTTTTCATTACCTAATGGTTATTTGAGAGAGATTTGAATTTAAAGGATTATATTATTTATACAAAGTTGTTGTATTTTCCTGATTTAAACATAATATTGATGACAAATTTGAAGTTATTGAGATTGTGAGATTGGTCAAAAAGTGTCAGGAAAACAAGGGAATAGTTGTTGATCATGTTTTCTAAAAATGTACAGTTCAATGAGCAATTGTGAAAAATGTGGTTTATTAATCTAGGGATGTATTTCTAAATGTGATAAATTGTAGATGATTTCTTCGAACTTTACTATTAAGTGTAGAAAAATTCATTTTTTTGTGGCTTTGATTCTCTTAGATGAATATTGTTATACTATTGATGGAGCAGGGTTTTTGCGAAAAATAAAACCTGCTCGGACTGAACCCTCAGTATAATTATGCTGAAAAGGGTCTACCATGAGGGAAAATGCTACTGCTCAAGTGTGTACTAAAGTACTAAGAGTAGGCCACAAATGCTTTTGACTAACGAGAATAAAAAGGACTAATGCTGCTTTTATACATTAAACAGAAACCAACTTGCGGCTGACCAAGGTTCTGCACCTCTAGTTTCTTAAGTAAACAATTAAATATATTGTCCGTGCATTCTCATCCAGAGTACGCCGCACTTAAACTCCACTGAAAAGCCAGATAAAGTGATTCAAAATTGAAGGACGGTGCACCAGAATAAAGTTGATAGAGATCCAGATGTATTCCAAAATATATATTCTCATTTATTGAAGTCTCTTAAAATTAAGATTTCAGCATCAGCCAACGCGTTTCATTCCAAAAGGAACTTTATCAGGGCAAAATATCATATAGTATATTCATCATCACACCGGGGTCCAGTTACAATAATTCTTGTAGAAACCAAATCCTTCGTATTTCACCATCAAAATCTCATCACAAATTATATAAGATGGCTCAAATATTTAGTAATGTAACAAAGTCCTCGTCAATGTCGACGTACGAGCGCGTTTCCCGTAGTGAAACGCGCTCGTACGTCGACATTGACGAGGACTCTGTTATGAGATGTGATGAGATTTTGATGGTGAAATACAAAGGATTTGGTTTCTACAAGAATTATTGTAACTGGACCCCGGTGCGATGATGAATATACTATATGATATTTTGCCCTGATGAAGTTCCTTTTAGAATGAAACGCGTTGGCTGATGCTGAAATCTTAATTTTAAGAGACTTCAATAAATGAGAATATATATTTTGGAATACATCTGGATCTCTATCAACTTTATTCTGGTGCACCGTCCTTCAATTTTGAATTGCTTTTATACATGTTATTAACATTTGCTAGGAAATTGGTATTAATTATTATGGGTTGCGCAGGGGTAATTGCAGCATTGGGTTGGTGCGTAGAGATAAAACATTATAAGTGAATAATAATGTCTGTGTTTGTTTTTTCTAGAAGCATGATTTTCTATAATTATGTCATTGGTTGTAGTGAATGTGACCATACTTTCCTAATTACGGAAGGGTGGGGAATAAAAGGAGGAACTGATCCTGTCTTTCCAGGAATTTAGTATTTGTGTGGTAAGAATGCCTTCTATAGGTTGCCTGCACATTGGTATTTGTTTTGTTTTTTAGCCACAGTATTTCCGAAGATATATCACATGGATAAGAATCATAGAATCAATGAAGTAAAGAATGGACTAATATGCAATAAAAGAGCAAGTTTTGCAGAAATATTTGGGGATGTTTTCGGAACATTGATACCTTCAATTGGAGTTATTTTGAATTCGCACAAAATGAGAAAATTGTCCACAGTGGTTGATCGTTTATCAACAGACACTGTTGGTGCGTTTTTAATGGCTTATACTGAAATGGTTGCGATTAGATCCATGATTTTACAAAATCGACTTGCCCTTGATGTAATATTGGCAAAAGAGGGTGGAGTCTGCAATATGTTGAAAATACAACAATGTTGCACTTATATCCCAGACATGAGTAAGAGTCTTCAGGGGTATATTAAGAATATTCCAAATCTTCATCAAGATTTTTCTGAGTTGGAGGTTGATAGTGCTTGGAGAAACTTGGTAAGAGTTTTTCTTCTGCGGGTAATTGGTGTTCTACCTTTCGAAATAGTGTATTAGGGAGAATACTAAACCTATTATTGCAGTGGCTACAGCAATACTAATGATTTTATTTTTCTGATCTAAAAATGTTGTAGATGCAAAAGAGATACATCTGATAATAAACGTAAGGCAAGAAAGAGAAAGAGAGAGGTTAAAGAATTAGAGGATATGAAAGGAAAATATTATGAGGTCATGAAGGATTTAGATGGAATAATGATAAAACACGAGAGAACATCTGCTTTCTGATAAGTGACAACCTGTATTGGTGGGTATTTTGGCGATGGCTTAAAACGCCATCAAAAGGGGGATTGATGGAGCAGGGTTTTCGCGAAAAATAAAACCTGCTCGGATTGAACCCTCTGTAATATCTACTAATCGTGTGCAGTGAAATTATGCGGAAAGGTGTCTAACATGAGGGAAAATGCTACTGCGCAAGCGCGTCCTAAAGTACTACGAGTAGGCCGCAAATTCTTTTGACTAACAAGAATTAAAAGGACTAATGCTGCTTTTATGCACGTTATTAACATTTGCTAGGAAATTGGTATTGATTCATATGGGTTGCACAGGGGTAATTGCAGCATTGGGTTGGTGCGTAGAGAATGCATTATAAGTGAATAATAATGTCTGTGTTTGCTTTTCCTAGAAGCATGATTTTCTCCATGACAAATAATGGGTTAAAGTGCTGTCGGAAATAAAATGCGTTTAAAAGATGAGAACTCAAGAGCAAAGAGGAAGGTGGAACATTATTCTGTCCTTCAAGTCCTGAGTGCCTGCCAAAACCAGCATGAAAGAACAATGAGATAAACAGAGGGACGCTTCCTCTGAAGAGATGCGCTCAGCAAAAAAGATATACAAAGTTCGCAACATTTGCCGGAGAAGAGGAAGAGAAGAATGACAGAGACTTGTATTTGTATTTCCTGGGGTGGAAGCTTGTGTCATAGATTAAACAAAACAATTTGACAGTTAGTAAGACGGACGTGTAGAGAGTGGTGTGACCATACACCCCCGTCCTTAACCAATCAAATGTGAAGAAAACCTGTAGTTAGTTACAGATGTGGGTTGGACATTTGGGTTTTAGGGTATAATTGAGGTGCCCGGTAGGAGGGGTTAGGTGACTGACTCATGAGACAGTTGGGAGATTGTCGCTGTCGTCGGTTTGCTGTCCTGTTCCTGTTTACTGATTCCTGACAAAGGGGCTTATTATCAAGGACGGCGTTAAAATTATCGCCGATTTAGCGGCATAAAACTGCCGCTAAAGCGGCGATAATGAGCTTGATAATATGCCCTGGAGAATTCCTATAGAAGCCCATGTTCACACCAGAACATGGACTTCTATTGGAATTCTCCAGGGCATATTATGAAGCTCATTATCGCCGCTTTAGCGGCAGTTTTCTGGCACTAAACCGGAGATAAATGTTAACGCCATCCTTGATAATATACCCCTTAGTCTTTGCCTCTTCAAATCTTCTTGAGGGGCCTTGCTGCTTTCATGGCCAGAGATTAGATTTCCTTATTCCTACATTGGTTAGTATAGACTGAAATCTATATTTGCATAATCAATTGCAAATGTATTTTGTCTCTGAATCTTTTGTCTCTCCGCCTATCCACTCCTTTATGCATTGTCATTGATATGAATTTGTCATTTTCTTTTCTGATTTTGTTCTCCTTGTGACGATCTATGATTCTTGCTGTATGATTGATACAAAGAGCATTATTTCACATTATTTAGATAAACATTATACATTTACAAATGAGTCTGTCTTTATTAGGAGTGATTAATTCCAGTGTATTTATTTGCCAAATATAATCAACTATATAAAGATTGCATTGCCAATTTTGGTATACTACAAATGAGAGTACATTTATTGGAGAATGGTAAGTTTGGTATAGTTTATGAATTACACTAACTCAGCGTGAAAGGACTATATTGGGGATTGGAACTTGGGCCTTGTCTTCAGGAAAATTCTAGTCCTGAATCGCTGGCTCACTATTATGTATTGATTTTATTTTTAAAACGTGTGCAAATATATTCTTTCTTTTTTTTTATTTTGAGAATCTGATTACTTACCTAAAGAGAGAAAATATGTATGTATAAGAAAGAACTAGTGATTTATAGTCTTTCGTGTACTTAGAAATTTGAACAGCAAAGCTTACATTTTTTTGTAAACTATGAACACATGTTTTTTTCAAAAGTAATATTTTTTACTAGTAATTTAAGGGGATATTCACAAGGATCTATTGCTGAGTTAACGACACATTATCGCACCCAAAGTTGCGGTAAACATATTGCCCCAATCACAAGCTGGTGTTAACAGCCCACAGCACCAGTTTATCCACGATAGCAGCCGCAAAAAACATCGCCAAAGATTAACCCCGCAAATATCGCTAATGAGATGCAGAGTAGGCGTTCCCATGCCAAACGACACGACAACACCACACCACAACATTCATAACGACCAGCCAGAACTGCGATAAGAACACAAGACAGGCGATAAGGCGCGTTAGCAGCAGGAAAATAACACCTGCTCTGACCTGGTGCAAAATCGGACCACAGCCTGCATCACAAAAGGGAGCCCAGCCCAAAGCCACACCTGAAGAACAAGATGCACCCGGGCAACTGAACATGCAACCCGGAGGGCCGAAAGGGCAACAACACCCGCCGCCACCACCCCCACGACCCCCCCTCCCCGGCACCCCGACCAAAGACATGCCATATCAGCTACACCTAAACATGTACAAAATAGTCCCCTTGATGTCGCACAATCACAACTGGTGACATGCATGTGTCGTCACAAAAATCAAAAATGAGCATCGCACATTCACTTTCGAAGCAACAAATGAAACTGTATTAACATGAACACTGAAATGAAATGAAGACACATGGCGGCTCCCCTCGGGACAATCCGTAGATCACAGCCTGCAAGACAAAAATCATGATGAGAAGGTGTGTCCTGCGCACATCCAAAGATATAGAAAAAAGTACGGAGGGATAAATCACTTATTTATTGGCGTTCAAGGCACCATCAATTACCTGGACGTTTTCAATGACTCATGAGAACAAAGTTAATCATTTGTACAGGTGCAAGTACCAATAGGCAGGACTAATGTACACTACACCATTTTTTTTCAAACAAATAAAAAAAATGCTCAAAGTATATATACAGACAAACGACAAAAAAATTACAAGCAAATATATTCTAATATCACAAATCCTTTCATATACCCAAAGACATGTACACTCTAAAGTCTGAGTGATACACAATGAGGTAGTCCCTTTCGCACTAGAGGTATTACACCTCAGAATAGTTCATAATGTGCGTGTATTATTTTTGTTAATGTTCAAAATTATTGGACTTCTTCGTTTAAGCTGTCGACGCGTGCGCGTTTCAGCCGCCAATTTCTTCAGGCTTCCTCAGGACAAGGGTATATGCTATTTCCATTCACTCGACTATCTGAGTATAAACCAAATTCCAGACTTCAATAACTGACTCTTATCTTGTATTCAATGGTCCCTCATGTGGACATAAATCTTCCACTGCTCGCGTTAACTGAGGGGGAGCCAATTTGCCGCACCGAATTCTCTGCAAATCCGTCAATCACTGCAGTGTGAATCACCGCCTTTCAATCCGGTCAGTTTACCCCGGGTGGGCCAAGTCCCGGGGGCAATCTTTATATTGTAATGGGGGGCTCAAAGGGGCACCCCTGCCACGGGGACTGCCACCTCCGGGGGTTATCAAAAAAATATTTGCGGGGGGGCGCATGGCCCCCCCGCAGCCCTGGGGACTGCCACCCCCTGGGGCTTTTGAATGAAATGGGTGGGGGGGCTCAAAGGCCCCCCCAAGCCCCGGGGACCGCCACCCCCGGGGCTTTTCTACAATATTTGCGGGGGGCACATGGCCCCCTTGCAGCCCCGGGGATCGCCACCCCCCTGGGCACTAAGTATGCAAATTGGGGGGTCTGTTATGGACACCCCAGCCCAGGGGACTACCACCTCCCCGGGGCTTTGTAAATGGTGGGAGGGGGGCTGCACGCCCCCCCTCCTGGAGCCCTCGATGGCACTGGGGACCGCCACCCCCCAGGCCAGCTCCTGCAGTGTCCCGGGGTGCCCACCCCCGGGACACTGCAGTTTGCTATGTCAGGGTGGGATCCTCGTGGCTCCTGCCCTGCCATAGCAAACTCTGCTTTGGTTTTTGGAAGAGAGAGCAGGAAACCTGCTCTCTCTTCCAAAAACCAAAGCTGATTGCTTTTCCACATGGGGAGCTGTATCTCAGCAGCTCCCCATGTGGAAAAGCAATGCCGGCTCCCGCAGGACGCGGGGAGCCGGCGGGACCGTGGGGGAATTGGGGTCCCCCCACGGTCCCCAACCGATAGGGCCGGCCCCGGGGGATGGGGTCCCCGGGGCCAGAAGTGGCCTGGGAGGGGGACAACGCAGCCCCCCTCCAGATAAATTAAGGGAAAAAAATGACCATGCCCCGGGGGATGGGGTCCCCGGGGCCGACTATGGCATCGGGAGGGGGGCCACGTGGCCCCCTTCCAATTTATTTAAAAAAAAAATAATGGTGGTCCCTGGGGGCAACTAGCCCACCAGGAACCTCCAGTATGTGCCAGGGAGCTGCGTTGCAGAGAGGTGCTCAGAGGCCACGCCCTTTTTACAATTTTCTGCAAATGCAGCTCTGTGGTGCTTAATGGAGGTACCTGGTAGGCTAGTTGCACCCCAGGGACCCTCAGGATTCAAGGGGAGTTAATCCCCCAACTTAAAACATGACACGGGGTGCGTTTGCACAGTGGTGAAGGGAGGCGGCGGGGCCTGAGGTGACATGTGTGCAAACACGCCCTGTGGCGCGTTTTAAGTTGGGGAATTAATTCCTCTTCAATCCTGAGGTCCCCTGGGGGCCAACTAACCCATCAGGTACTTCCAGTAAGCGCCACAGAGCTGCGTAGTGATCATGAGTGATGTAATATGTGACGTCATCAGCAGTGCATTGCGGGGGCGCGAGTTATAGTTAGCTGAACTAACTATAACAGGGGGAATTTCATGGGTTTTGTACGAGTGAAATGTCCAGCTAACTATAACTTTCTCTAAAACCTATGATTTTTTCAGTGAATTTCCAAGGTTTATTAAATGCTAATTCCTAACTATAATGTCTCTGAAACCTTTGTTTTTTTTAGTGAATATATATATATATACACACAAAACAAAAACAACAAAAAAAAATATATATATATATACAACAAAACAGGACATGCTATAACACAAAACCAACATTTTGGGACTAATTCACTATACATTTTTGCACTTGCAAATCTTGTGATTTGTGTCCATAAAACCGAAAGACGCAATGTGCAAAAAAAACAAAAATGCCTTTCATGATTCGCAATATTCACTTTCTAACTCATAGCGAATCAAAAAGTGCAGTGGGTGTCCCAGGAGCGTCACACTCTTTCTTACAGTTTGCAATGCTGTTTATCAATGCTTTTCAACAGCCATTGCAGTTTTTAAACCTTTCACAGGTTACTGACATGTCAAAGCAATGCAGTTCTGATTTGCAAAGAGGGAGCTCTCTGTGATGGAGAGCTTTCACTTTGTGACAGCTGGAGGCATCATGAGGCGTCTCATGTGGTGCCGGGGCTCACTGCATATGATGCCATTCACAAATTGCCTATTTTATATTTTGATTGCAACCCCTGTCACTTTAAATAAAATAAATAAGCCCCCTTGCGCCACCGGAACATCACTTTCTGTGACGTTCCCTGGTGCAGAAGGCTGCGTCATATTTATCAGGCAGCACTAAGCTACTTTTTTGGCTTATTACAACCTGTTAAATATCGGTCCCTTTAACGCAGTTTTCTGCATTAGAGGGGCGTGCAGAGGGTGTTGCTGGGGGCGCTCCCAGCAACATCCATGGCTTTTTGAGACTGCCACAGATTTACGAGAAATTGTAAATCTGAGGCAGTGCCACAAACTTACACCTCTCCAGGGGAGGAGTAAGGGAGTCACAACGAGGAGAAATATCTTTATTTCTCCTCGGTTTTCCTTTTTCTATGTGTGCTGCATTCTGCAGCACACATTGAAAGAGGAAAAAGTCTCTTGTGATTGTTTTCGTACCGGAAGGTTTCCCTTCTTGTTCCAAAATAATCATCCCTGCAACGCAGGCACCCTTGCACCATGGTGCAAAGGTGCCTGCATTGGCAGCCCACTGTGCGCCGGCGCTGGGGAAAATGACAGGAATGCGTTGTATATAATAGATACGGCGCATTCCTGCCCTTTTCTTTTGTCGTAGGGCAGGGCAGCAGGAAGGCCTGCTGTGCTGCCCTACAGCAAAACCTCATAAATGAGGCCCAGGATTTGTAAAACATGGCAAATTACCTGTGAGGGTCTCACGGGGCTGAATTGTAGGCATGGGAAGATTACGCGTTTTCCCAGAATCACAGGATGTTGATGCCACCACAGAGACTCGAACCTGGTTCCCACGGCTCTAAAGTCGGCAGCTCAGGTTGTTACACCTCATCCTCTCCTTCTTTAGGGCACAGTAGCGTAAATAAAAGAAATATTCAATATGCAAATGCAAATTCAGGAATATGGTATGTTGTCCCTTGCAGCCCTCCATCCCTGCATTCAAAGCCGTTCTCAATGAGTAGAAGAAGGAACCCTGCATCATGCATGTAAACAAGGTGGGCATTTTCGCAAAACAGTCATTATCACAAAACAATGACTGCTCTGTGTCCTTAACTTTGTAAAATAAGTCACAGAATGCAACAGTAGCATATAAACAAGCAACCATTTACTAGAACAGGCCATAACATGAGATTATTTTACAGAGATACAACAATATATACTTATTTAGTGCATTTTAACTACTCTATTAAATTAACAATGGACTACTGCTTTTAAAAATATATGTTCTAATAATTACCATCTACTCAGTTTTGCTTGGTTGGTGTCGTAACACTAAAGAGGTACTGCCAGCTAGAAACATATGTACCCTCACAGAAATGAATGTCCTCTGTGATGACTAAACAGAGGGTCTAATTCTCACAACCTCCAGTCACCAAGGCTGGCTGCATCGTTAAAGCAAAGCCCAATGAAAACAGAAATATAAAACAGTCAAACAGCCACACGATGACAGATAGCATGCATTCGAGAGTTCCAAAGTTTAAACTAATAGTAACTTGGGTGAAAACGAGTTTTTAGACATGCCAAGATATTTTATTAACTTAATGCAGCTTATTAATAACTTTTGACTTTTCCATGATTTCCTTCTCCAAATATGTTTGTTCAGCTATTAAAAAAAGCCAACTTGTTGACTTGAGTGGCGAGGCTCAGAGACACCTCGCCCGCAGGGGTGCACGGTCTGTGAGATACAGTCACATCACAGAGACAACATGGCGGCTATTTTGGGAGGCCGCCTTACGTATGCTGCTTTTTAAAAGTTTACTCGATGACGTTTCCCTACAGGCCCATATTCTGCACTTCCCATCAGCAGTGCCTCTGGTGAGCTGCCAGACAGATGAATACAATTTTCCATAATGGTTGCCACGTTACAAAATAAGAACAGGTCTTAAGGGGTAACACCAGTTTTACTCCCAAGTGACACCCTCTGGCAGATGTTTCTGTTAGTTAGCTGGCTGGGACGTCCCCACGCTCTCTAGACAGTCATAACATGTCTGCCAGCATTTCAAGTCTGTATCCATTCAAGGGCCTGACTTCGACACATCTCTGACGAACAGTTTTGCTTGTAGGAGATGAAACACTTATATGTGTGTTTCTATTTAAGCACTACTTAAACGATTTTCCTAAGAGTATATATTTTTAAAGGACGGAAAGACTAATGTATAGTGTTCCTTTCTGTAATACAGGGGCTGCATTACAGAACGTTTTGACAGGTGCCTTTCCCAGGTGCAAAAAGCAGAGCTGAACCAGTTTGTGCCACCGTGGCTGCTCATGCAATAGAGAGTAGGGCAGGCATGATTTGCACCAGGGCTAAACATGGATCACGCAGCTTTGACACTTCTTTTACTGGGTTTCTGTGAGGAATAGAGACAAGATACTTTTTCCACCTTTCAAACGAAAAATTAAATTTTTATTACCTAAGGAACACAAATAGTGCAATCTATTGATTATCTACTTTTGTTATCAGCTTTAACTGCCTGTTACAAATATCATTATAACCGGATCTTTCACATGTACTTAGACTGGGCTGTAAGTTGCAGAATGGAAATGGAAAAAAAATAACAAGGGCAGAGAGATTCTGAAAACAAAATGCTCAAAGAATTCGAAGTAAACTCTTCCTGGTGCATATGCGGGGATTTGTTTAAATTCTTAATGTGATTATGTGTTTTTAGTATTTTATTCCCATAATACTTGATCACTGGTGCACTTGGTCACTGGGTCTCTGTGTCACTGCACTGTGTCCTATATGCCACTTTGTACATAACGTTCAGAAATGCACATCTAAATGTATTGGAACCCCTGGCTGTTTTTGTTATTCTTTTTTTTTTTTTTTTAAACAAATGAAACATTATCGGTTGGTTTGGCAATCCCTTGCCCTTGAAAATGTAAGGGCGGTAATCGAACATTTTAAAAACTGTTGTTTGTGAAACTACTGGAGTTGGTGTCTTCTAAGAACTGCAACACTTATCAGTGGGGGTGTCTGTATAGGAAGGCGGTAAGTTCAGTTCTTGATCTCAGAGATGGTGAGTGGGAGTTTGGAAGAGATGTTGCTACTGGTAATAAGACAGAGGTCCTTTTGTGTCTTGGAGGTGCCTGTTCATCTAGCTTCACTGCCAGGCTCCTGAACTTGGTTGAGTTGGGAGAAATGCCAAATGTTGGTCAAAAAATGATAAACTTCCCCCTGCAGGTGCTGCTCGGGGGCTGTTAGTTGAAGACACATGTGCAGAAGCTGTTCAGACTTTGAGGGTGAAGGGACAGAACCGTTCCTGCCTCTGTCTGAGATTCTTCTGAGAGCATGCGGCTTACAGAATATCTTGTGACTGAACTCTAAGGCTGAAGCGGCATGTATGCCTTCTCCACCATCATTTTTGGATGATCATCTTGCAGCCCTTGAAAACCCTAGAGAAAATTCTATTATACATTTGTTGGAAATGTGTACTTTATTGCATCCTCTGCAACAGCATCCTACCGACAGAATGATGTGCATACAAATAACAAACATATTATTTTGATCAAAAAGTTTAGCTAAGGTCCTGATGCCAACATTCCTCGAGAGAAATTGTTGGAGGACTCTTCTTCTGATGGGACTTCAGTGAGCGCATGTGCAAGAGACATGCCTCTACATACTCTTGGTCTACCTGACAACTTTGCTAAATGTTTCCTTCTGTGTTCAAAATATTTTATTGAATTTTTGTTCAAATACAACTAAAAGATAGACAGCACATAAAATATTATGATTAAGCAATAATACCTAAATAACATTGTATATCATAAGCAAAATCATAGAAAAATTATCTTAGGTAATGAGAAAATACATAATCTTGTTTCCTTCTAACAATGTAAAAATATAAGTCTTGAAATATTAGCATTTTTTTGGATTGAGTTGTGAGAAACATCTGAATGGAAGCTAGTTTATGACTTTAGGTGCCAAGGTTTACCTGTGGAACCCACCTAGGTGAAGCTGATTAAAACAACCTCCTGAACCTGAAGGGTATGAGGAAAAGGATACAACTTCTCCAGTGGACGGAACTGGAAGAAGGACTTTAAATGGTTCCACACAAGCTTTATCTTCTTACCAGCCATCTGTTGTGTTGCTGATGAGAAAAAGATGCAGTTACATAAAACTGAATTTCAGAGGGAGTGTCCTTGCACCCTGCGAGTCTATGAGGGGTTTAGGTTTCTTGGTTTAATTGGTAGATCTCCAAAACTGACTTTGTGTGCTCATATCTATAAACATGATGATGTCACAGAGTTTATTTAAAATGGATCAGATGCTCATTATAGTAATAATACAAAAATATAATTTGCATCTTGCAGTCCGAGAAACAGACCAGATGAACTATCTATATAAACATACAATTGATATCACTTTCTTACAAGACTCACAAGCGGGTCAATCTATTACAGTTATGCCTGTTACGCCTGCGTTCATGGATTTTGCCAGTGGTGAGTAACGGATTTTAAAATAGTAAATCTATATTTACTTAAATGAATTTATTATCTCTATATTATGGTCCTCAATATTTTGGGCGCAATCTATAGATAGCATGTTTCTGTAATCAGTATTTCGAAATATGGGTGGCTTTCTCACTAACTCCATATCTAAAGAAAGTATCCAATGTCAGAGATTATGGCAGGAAATACTTAAAATGGAAAGTTTTGCATCAATCAATCAATCGGAAAAATTGGCCTTTTGATATGAAAAAATATCTGAACTAAAATTGCACCAATTTTGGCATAAAGTTGGAACTTTACTCAGAAAGTGGGCTTTTTCTTATGTGGTGTAAATCCATTTTGCTGTTTTTGAGAAATTACTGTTTAAAGAGAGGCTCGGCTTGGAAATGAAGGGGTTAAGGCTAATTTAAAGTTAGAGATATCTGGACTGTTGCTGACCAGATGAGCTCTAATTTGGTCATTCAAAGTGGATTGGTGTATACTGATTGGCTGACTACACACAACCTGGAGAATATGTTGTGGGAGTCATTACAGGACTCATGGACTTAAATCCCCCCCAAGTCCCGAGATACAAAAAAATCAAAGGGTGCATAAGGGGGCAGGGTGGGCACACCCTCCCTCCCCAAAGGACCCTGTCTTAGGTCAGAAGTAAAAACTATTATTTCAGGGTTCGCGCACAGCTGTACCTGCACCTGGTACTAAAGTACACAGCAAGGCCATCTCTGTGGTAGCAGAGTACCGGTAGCAGTACCCAAAAATTCTCCTTTTACAAAAAGGGTCATAGACCAGACTCTGCATTGTGCAGGCCGTAGGCCATGCCCTAGGGATTTTGGCTGCCTGTAGTAGGTTGGGAGCAGGCCTCCCCCCCCCCCCCCACTGCTGTGCTCAGCTCGAGGTTGTGCGCAGCAGGGGCGTCGTGTGCCCATGGGGGTTTCTGCACCTACAGGGGGATGGGCACAGAGCGATGCCGATACAGCACGGGGTTGAGTGTCCACAGGGGTTTGGGACGCATCAGGGGTTGGCTGGTGACAGGATGTTGGTTACCCACAGGGTAGGTTGGATGCAGGGCAGACGGCCATACGTAGCAGGGTGTTGGGTGCCTGAAAGGGGCCTAACTCCATTGTGCACAGCCAAAGGCCAGGCCTTGTGGCCAGCCCACCACTGTACATGGCCAAAGGCTATGTGTAGCAAAGGACATGTAATTCCACAGGATTTGGGCATAGACCCTGGCTGAAGGCCAGGTCCTGCATCCAAACCTTTAGTGCACACTGCCAACCTATGTGCACCAAGCGGATGGGTGCCTGTGGGGAAAAATTGGGATCAGGACCTGGCCAGATGCATGTCCCTGCAGCCAAACCCCACTGGACATGGCCAAATACCATGTGCAGAGGCAAATTAGGCACCCTCAGGGTATTTAGTACAGGGCCTGGTCAAAGCACTGGCTAATGGCTAAACCTTAGAGCCAACCCCCACCTGTCAATGGCCATGGATGCAAGGTCTGGCTAGAGCCAAGGCCCTATGCCCAAATTCCCACTGTGAACAGCTGCCATCAGGGTTCGAGTGTAGGGCCTGGCTGGCGACAAATCTTCATCTGCCAACCCTCTGTGGTGCATGGCTGAAGGACGAGCATTGAGGTTGAGGTGTTGGTCTCAGATTATATATATATATATATATATATATATATATATATATATATATATATATATATATATATATATATATATATATATATATATATTCAGCATAAGGTTAAAGTCAGCTTCAACAACAACCACACTGCACTCCCAGGGGATTATTTCATTCGGCTTTTCTTTATTGATGAAGTTCACATCAACGCGTTTCGATGGCCTCTCGCCACCTTGTTCACGATTATGAAAAACCATTTGTTTCTCTTTTTTAACAAACATGTGACATACACAACATAAATGAGGGACTACCAAAATTTTTCATCAACCTGGTGAAAAGGTAGGTAAAAAGCTGCCACCATTTTGGAATGTCTTTTCATTTCAGTGCCTTTTTACACATTTACTACATTAGCATTATGAACAGCTGTTCCAACACAATGTTTTCATTGGCATATATCGCTTTAAATTATTTATAAATGCAATTGCTTAATAATCACATATAAATTTGTATATACAAAAAACAAACCTTAACACATTTAATCTTTCCGCCTATTTATATATATATATATATATATATATATATACATATATATATATATATATATATATATATATATTTATATATATATATATTTTTATATATATATTTATATTATCTACTGGCGGTCGCCAGTAGATAGTTATAGTTAGGACCGAGTTCCCATAGGAAATCTGAAAATTCTATTTTGAATAACTTTGGCGCCGGTTGACTAATCTTTGTGAAATTTTCAAAACTAATGAGGCGCTCCGCTCAGCTCCTACCCTGAAAGTCTCGGGGTGATTCGTCAAGCGGGGGCTGAGAAAAAAGGGGGGTCCCAAAATGCGTTTTCCCCATGCATTTTCCCATAGGACCTTTAGTCGAAGGTACAGCCCGAACGGCTGAACAGAATTACTTGAAATTTGGCAAAGAGGTAGTCCTCAGGTCAGGGATGTGCCTTTTGCATATATGGTGTCAATCTGTTCAGTAGTTCCTGAGAAAATTGCAGTTAAAAGTACATAAATATCTATATGCGCGCACCGTGCGCGCACCGTGCTGTGCGCGAGCGTAATTCTGATTGGTGGTTAGATGTCAGTCAACATTCGAATCGGTCGAAATCAGGAAGTGTCGGACGCCATTTTGTGTGTGGCAGTGAAAAACAAAGGTAGAGAATGTGAAAAGGGGGCAGGGTAGAGAGTTCCTGACCCCCTAGCCTTTGTCAGGGGGTCCCAGAAGGACCCGAAGGGTGAAAAAACCATAGGTTTCACACATGTTATAGTTAGCTGGACATTTCACTCATAAAAAAACATTGAAATTCCCCCGTTATAGTTAGTTCAGCTAAATATAACTCGCGCGACCGCAATCCACTGCTGATGATGTCACATATTACATCACTGTATTCACTAAGATACTGTTAATAAGTCAGTTATACAATTAATTTTACAAAAAAAAACCATCCATTTAGACACTTATTTACCCATTTATTCTTCCATTAACCTTTAGATATACATATATAAAAAATATTTATTTTTCAGAAAGACACATATTCACTGGATGATGTCATCACTGATGTCATTTGAGATGTCATCAGTGATGTCATGAGTGATGTCACTGACCATGTCATGAGTGATGTAATATGTGACGTCATCAGCAGTGGATTGCGGTCGCGCGAGTTATATTTAGCTGAACTAACTATAACGGGGGAATTTCAATGGTTTTTTACGAGTGAAATGTCCAGCTAACTATAACATGTGTGAAACCTATGGTTTTTTCATTGAATATATATATATATATATATATATATATATATATATATATATATATATATATATATATATATTATCTACTGGCGGTCGCCAGTAGATAGTTATAGTTAGGACCGTGTTTCCATAGGAAATCCGCAACATTCTATTTGGAATAACTTTGGCGCCGATTGACGAATCCTCACGAAATTATCAAAATAGGTGGGGCGCTCCACTCCGCTCCTACCCTGAAAGTCTCGGGGGGATTTGTCAAGCGGGGGCTGAGAAAAAAGGGGGGTCCCAAAACGCATTTTCCCCATGCAATTTTCCATAGGGACCTTTAGTCCAAGGTACAGCCCGAACGGCTGAACAGAATTACTTGAAATTTGGCAGAGAGGTAGTCCTCAGGTCAGGGATGTGCCTTTTGCAGGTCTGGTGTCAATCTGTTCAGTAGTTCCTGAGAAAATTAAAAGTAAAATCAAATATATATGTGGGCGGAGCCTAACCACACATCTCATCCTGAGATCTGATTGGCTGTCAGCACTTCATCCAAGAAGTGTTGGCAGCCATCTTGGGACCAATATACATGATAGCACCTCATTAAAAAGCATTGCAGTTAATAGAAGGTTTTAAGACTTTAGTTACATTATAAATCATTTGTTGATGGTACCATACTCATTTTAGGAATTGTGGTATGTTCTAAGGTGATTTCACCATGTGAAAAAGCGTTCTGCTGGGATATCATGATTGAGAGAAAAATATTTTCTCATGCTTTTCCCACAGAGGTTTGGAAGGTGATCTATAAGCTAAACTGAGAGCTTATTTTCTGTAAATTCACATTATCTTTCTCAGTCATGTGAGAATGAAGTCTGACATTCTCAGTAAAACATGTACATCCAACAAGGGCAGAGACTGTCAGTTGATTCCTTTGTGTTCTACTGCAGCTTCCCAGTGTGTTCCAAAGAACAACTAGAGCGCTAACAGTCCTACTTATGATAAACGTATGGCACACCTGAAGCCATCTTGCTTGGATTAAAGTGGTAACCTCTTAAAACATTTAATTTAAAAAGGAACAAAATGAGGGGGTTCATTTTTCCATAAAAAGTATGATTAGTGCTGCAGAAAGAAAAATTAGGGCACATTTTGAGTGACTTCTCAAATCCTCTTCTATTTCATTAAACAATTCTGACATGCAGACTGAAACATGCACTTTCAATACCAGCAGCAGTTTTCCCTGGTGAGCAGTAGCTTTACTACAGTGATCTAATGAGCAAAAAGAGTGCTAACATTCTGAATTTATGGCAAATGTGTGACACATCTGAATGCCTTCTTGATGGAATCAAAGTAAAAAACTGAAAGTATTTCTTACTGAGGATACTGCAGTAAATGAGGAAATTAGGAAACTTCATAACAAATAAGTCTCCCAAGATGGCCACCAGAGACAAAAGAGCCCAAATGTAGCCCAAATATCACCCAGATGTAGCCCAAGTATAGCCCAATGACAGAATGTCCCAGAGTGTTCTTAAAAACAACTAGAGCGCTTACTGTCTTCATTATGACAAAAGTATGGCACACCTGAAGCCATCTTGATTGGAATAAACTGGTAACACTTAAAACATTTAATTTAAAAAGGAACACAATGAGGGGGTTCATTTTGCCATAGAAATTATGATTAATGCTGAAGAAAGAAAATGAGGGCACATTTTGAGTGACTTCTCAAATCCTCTTCTATTTCATAAAAAAATTCTGACATGCAGACTGAAACATGCACTTTTAATACCAGGAGCAGACTTCCATGGTGAACAGTAGTTTTACTACAGTGATCTAATGAGCAACTAGAGTGCTAACATTCAGAATTTATGGCAAATGTGTGACATATCTGAATACCTTCATGATGGAATCAAAGTAAAAAACTGAAAGCATTTCCTACTGAGGAGACTGCAGTACATGAGGAAATTAGGAAACGTCATAACAAATAAATCTCCCAAGATGGCCACCGGAGACAAAAGAGCCCAAATGTAGCCCAAAATCACCCAGATGTAGCCCAAATATAGCCCAATGACAGAAGTGTGCAAAACACTTATTATTTTGTGTTTTTGCAGTGTTATATAGTGCAGACTTGTCAGGTATTGGAGTGCTTTACATGGGCATTGGTTACATCACACAAGAACAAATTCATTTTGGTTGTAGACATGGGGAGACTAAGTGATGTGACCAGAATCACAGAATGTCGAGCTGAAGCAAAAACTCCAACCTGGTTCCCCAGTTGCAAAGTCTGCAGTTCTGGAAGTAACACCACATCCTCTCCCCTAAGTGCAACATTTAATCAAGTGGTCAACTGGATAAAAAAACATAAAGGTAACAAATAATTTAAAAGTGCTTTGTTGCTATTTGAAAACTCAGAAAATATGTCCTTATTTTAGTCTTTTAGAGCACTAACCATAATTTTGATGCCAATAAGACCCTCTCATATATGTAATTGCTAAAGGAAATGCTCTAGGTATTACAGTTTTGATTACATCAAGATGACGTCAGGCGTTCCACACTTTTGTAATAAATATAGAATGTTAGCAATCTAGTTGTTCATTAGGATACAGTTGAGAGGCAGAGGCCAGGGGCACGGACTCTGAACATTGAAGGCAGGTAGGAGGGTGCAAAGGCAACAATTTAACCACACTGAGCAGGCAGGAAGGGCTGTGGCAGCACAACAGACTATGGAGGGCAGTGGAAAGGGGGGCAGGGGCAACAAACCAACAATACAGGACTTGCAAGAGAGGCTGTGGCAATGTAATAGACCATTGTGGGCAGAAGGAAGAGGCAATGGTAGTACAACCATACATGCCAACAGACCCGATTCAGCCAGGAAACGTCCAATGTTTTTAAGCTCAAATGGGCTTTATTTGATCTGTCTCCTGTCTACAATCTCCTCTTTTTCAATGTAACTCAAAGGGGAAAATCAATACCCCAGTTTTTTTTCAAAATCTCCCTCTTACCAAGTTCAAAATGTTCGCAAGTATGGTACATTGGATCATGGAAGGAAATGGGGTAGGGACATGGACTTGGATAACAGAGGACAGGAGGGACATGGAGAGGTGCACCAAACTGACCCTGCAGGGCAGGCATCAGGGTTTGCAGCAGCACAATACACCACACAGGGCATGCGAGACGGGAGTGCAGCACAACAATCCATAGAAAGCAAGAGGGAGGGGACAGGACCATGCACATGGACAACCAGAGAACAGAGGGGCAAGAGGCAATGGTAGCTAGCTGACCATAATGGACAGACAGGAGAGAAAGCTGCAGCATAACAGACCATAAAGTGCAGGAGGGGCGGATCAGGGGCATTACAATGGAACAGACAAGCCAGGAGGGAGGGAGTAGGGGTCTGCACATGTAAACAGAGGGCTGGGGGCAAGGGGGCAGGGCAGGAGCAGCAAGATAGCCATGGAGGTCAGGCAGGATGGGCACTAGAAGCAAGACACACCATGAAGAGCAACAGTGAGACTGTGATGGCATACACACAGACCATGGAGGGAAGGTGGGAGAGGTTATGGGGCAGCTAACTGACCACACAGGGAAGGTGGGAGGGGCCATGGCAGCACAGAAGACCATGCATGGCAAGTGGGAGGGTTAGTGGCAGCACAATGGCTATGATGGGCAAGAAGGAGGGTGCAGGGACATGCACAAAGGACAATGGAGGATAGAAGGGAGGGTCAGGACCTGTGCACAGACAAGAAAGTTCAGGGGAAGGGGCCTCACAACAGACCGCATGGGGCAGGCAGGAGAAGCAGTTGCAGCACAACAGACCAGGGAGGGCAGAAGGGTGTGGCAATACAATGGACCATGTAGGACAGGAGGAAGAGGATAGGGGCATGGCATGTGGACAGGCAGGGTGGAGGTGGCTGGGACAGGTTACAGTCATCTGACAATGCTAGGCAGGTGGGAGGGGAGTGGCAGCTCAACAGAACACTCAGAGTAGATAGGAGTGGCAGGTCCATGGAACATGGTGGGCAAAAAGGATGGAGCAGGGGCATGCACAAAGACATCGGAGGGCAGGGGGAAGGAGAATAGGGGCAGCAAGCTAAGCACAGAGTTTAAGCAGGAGGTCAATGATGGGGCATAGAATTGGGCAATGGAGGGCAGGAGGAGTGGACTGGTACATCTTACTAAATTGAGGGCAGTGGCAGCACATCAGACCATGCATGGCAGGAGGGAGGAGGCTAGTCCATGGATTCACACAACAGAGGATAGGGAGGAGGGGGATGGGGCAGCAAGCTAACTGTTCAGAGAAGGCGAGTATTAGGAACTTTATTGTTTTTAAACCGTGTGTCTGTGCGAACTACTTAAAATATGAACAAGTATGCAGCATAATCTCACTTTTATTCAGGAAGAGGAGGACGTTTGTGACTGTGACTCCGGGCTCACTTGGCAGAAACACCCCCTGACCCTCCACCCCCTATCGCAAAATGTAATGCCCGTGAAAAGGGTAGGTGAACACAGTGTTATATAGAACATAGTCCTGAGAGCACGATTGAAAATGAAAACTAGATATAATGTATGGTATAAACTATGCACCAAAAAGTGTGATATAAGATGAACCGGGCGTGAAATATAATATGCAATACATTGTGCGCAATGACAGATTCATTGGAGAGCGCGAGATAGCACAGGCACTAGCGCGTGCTATGCGATATGCGCCTTAGAGTGTAATATGCACAGGGCAGTGTTGTGTAACCTAACTAGTCTCTAAAGTTGTAATATAAAATATGTGCTGGGGAGTGTAACGTTGCATATGCACTGTGACAAAGATATGGATCCCAGATTGTAATATGTATGGCATAACACTGTGCGTTACAACATAGGCATCGAGGAAGGCACGTTAGACGGGGCAATATAACCCGTGCGAAGACAAGTGTGGCATGACATATTCACGGGTTGGTGTTACAGTGCACATGGGCTAGAGAGTGTCATAGCATACGCACTAGCTAGTGGAATACAACACAGAGCTGTGTGGCACTCAGCAGGCAATGGTGGGTGTAACACAGTATAGGGCTCTGCCAGGAGCGCGCTGTGACTCTCAAGTGATGTCGTCCCCTTTCCAGAGAGTAAAATAAAAAGTATTACACATCCGGCAGTGGATGTGTGTTTTATTAACCGTGAGGGGGATTTCTTGCACAGTTTTGGTCGAATTTTTGTCGAATCCCCTTTGAATGGCTTGGTGTGCATGTGTATTAAATGTGCCCGTCAATAGCTACCCATGTTTGTATAAATAAACGACAAGGGTGTCTACCGGGATTAGGCATGGTAGGGCATCACACATGTCAGAGCTTCACTAGTGGTGTAAATACATTCCACGTGGATTCATTGTACGCCTTTTAATGAATATCACGCAAATCGTCATGGTGATAGGTACGTACGGTTTGTCCAGCATGTCATAGGTGTGTCTATAAATATATATTTTTTTAAAATAATAAAAAACAGTGGCCGGCCCTGGGGATTGGGGTCAAAAAAATATAATTAGGAGACAGGCCCTGGGGGATGGGGTCATCAGGGCCAATAAATTAGAATAAGAAGGAGAACCACACAGCCCCCCTTCTTAAAAAATTCAAATAAATAAAAGACTGGCATCGTGCCGGAGGCCACGCCCCCTCCTTGCAGCACTCTGCAAACGTGCCCCCTGGCGAGTTGTAAGTTGGGGAATTAATTCCTCTTCAATACTGAGGGTCCCTGAGGGCCAACTAGCCCAACAGGCATCTCCAGTATGCGCCAGGGAGCTGCGCTGCAGACAGGTGTTCTGAGGCCAAGCCCCTTTTTATACCTCTCTGCAACGCAGCTCTGTGGCGCTTACTGGAGGTACCTAGTGGTCTAGTTTGACCCTAGGGACCCTTAGGATTCAAGGGGACTTAATCTCTCAACTTAGAACAGCCACAGGGCGCGTTTACACAGTGGTGAAGGGAGGGGACGGGGCCTGAGGTGACGTGTGCAAAAACGCACTATGGCACGTTTTAATTTGGGGATATAATTTTCCTTCAATACTGAGGGCCCCTGGGGGCTAACTAGCCCACCAAGTGCTTCCAGTAAGCGCCACTGAGCTGCATTGCAGAGAGGTGGTCCAGGCCGTGCCACTTTTTACACCTCTCTGCAACGCAGCTCTGTGGCACTTACTGGAGGTACCTAGTGGGCTAGTTGGACCCTAGGGACCCTCAGGATTCAAATGAACTTAATCTCCCAAATAAAAACGGACACAGGGCGTGTTTACACAGTGGTGAAGGGAGGAGACAGGGCCTGAGTTAACGTGTGCAAAAACGCCCTGTGGCCTGTTTTAAGAGGTAGTTTTAATCCCCCTGCCCTATTATATACTTGGGGCTTACAGAGGAGGTCATGCTAATCACAGGGGGACCCCAACGCATAATGTTCCCTAGTGTATGTAGGTGTTTTCACTGTATTCTAAGTGTCTTTTAGCACTGGCTCTAGGACTGGTTAGTCAGACTCAGTTACCACCAGTATCCGTCTGAAAAAGTTGAGGGTACAGGATGATTTTGCAACAAGGCTTCTTTCTGCTCTTCTTTTTGTTCTTTCTGCATGTTATCCTTCTTCCTGCACTTTTCTTCGTCTTTGAGAACTTCTGTTGCTTCTTTCTGCACTTCTTTTTTTTTCTTTCTGTGCATTTTTTCTTCTTTCTTCACATGTCCTATCTCTGCAGGCATAGTTAGAAATTAGCATTTAAAAAACCTTTGAAATTCACAGAAAAAAACATAGGTTTCAGGCACGTTATAGTTAGGAATTAGCATTTAAAAAACCTCAGAAATTCACTGAAAAAACCATAGGTTTCAGGGGTGTTATAGTTAGCTGGACTTTTCACTTGTACAAAACCATTGAAATTCCCCCGTTATAGTTAGTTCAGCTAACTATAACTCGCGCGCCCGCAATGCACTGCGATGACGTCACATATTACATCACTCATGACATGGTCAGTGACATCACTCATGACATCACTGATGACATCTCAAATGACATCACTGATGACATCATCCTTGTGATAGAGTGGCAGACCTCCTCTCACCCTAATATTACCTTTGATACACACATTCAAAAATAGAGACTAAACTTTTCAAAACAATGGACATACCAATACCAGTTACAACAATCTCTTCAGTAATTCTAAGATCCACATACACATCCACTCATTCACCAACAGTCCTATACAGTCACTCATACATGTACTCACTCATCATATGTACTCATACACCTATACATCCTGTTACACAATGCCACTCATCCATAGAGTTACTCACACATGTAGTCACTCATGCTAATAAAGAATCAAACATACATTTACTTGCATATACAGTTATACACACACCACCACACTTACTTCTACGGAAACTTACACATACTTAGTCTTTTAAACAATCACTTATAGAAACACATACTTATTCATACAGGAACTCTTTCAATCTCTCACTCTCACATATACTCACTTATATACACCAATAGTCACATATACTAGTTTAAAACATATGTAGTTACTCATAAAGACACTATTGAGACAGTCATTCACTCACTAACACACCCATACACACACTCATCCACCCATACAGTCCTGCACACATGCTGTCTTCAACACATACAAAGAGTGAGTCACTCATTCATGCACCTATGCACTACATAATACCCCCACCGAACCATGCAGACACTCAGACTGATACTCAAAAAACCAACTAATAACCTATATAGACACCCATGTAGCTACTCACCGACCCATGCAGCCACTTATACACAAAGTGAGAGACTGATACAGATATTTACATATTTAAACATTACTCACTAAGCCATGTATTCACTATGATACACTTAATCAGTCAGTTACACAATCAATTTTTCAAAAACAAATCATCCATTTAGACACTTATATACCCATTTATTCTTCCATCGACCTTGAGATATACATATATAAAACATATTTAATTTTCAGAAAAACACACATTCACTGGATGATGTCATCAGTGATGTCATTTGAGATGTCATCAGTGATGTCATGAGTGATGTCACTGACCATGTCATGAGTGATGTAATATGTGACGTCATCAGCAGTGCATTGCGGGCGCGCGAGTTATAGTTAGCTGAACTAATTATAACGGGGGAATTTCAATGGTTTTGTACAAGTGAAAAGTCCAGCTAACTATAAAACCCCTGAAACCTATGGTTTTTTCAGTGAATATATATATATATATATATATATATATATATATATATATATATATATATATATATATATATATATATATTTCGTAATCCTTTCTGACAACGGTCTCTCATCGATCCAGTCCTCAGAACCAAGAAAGGCGCGAACTCCACTTTTTGCAGTGCAGGTATAATTTTTATTGTTATTTCTTTCGGTGCATGGCCGCCATGACGCGTTTCGAACCTCCAAGGGTTCTTGATCACATGACACACCACGTCAATTCCCCCGGCTTTTAAAGTGACAAGTGCATAGTTTTTTTCTTTGTTTCCTTTTCACAAAAATAATGGAACTAGAAAACATGCTATTCGTGCAGTTTCTGCCATGTTGCACACAACAGTGATAAATTCATGACAATTGTGTTTACTTTGTGTTTGCATAAATGCCCAACATTCTTGGAAAGTAGAAATGTTATTTACATTTTGATACCTGTTGTCAGTTACTCAGTAACATTTCTTTTGGACGTTATTGTGAACATCCCTGAGATGACATTTGCTCTAGATGCATAATGCAAAAATGCGTTCAAAACACAGTATATTGTTATCTAATATACCTATTAATTTTTATAACAATATAAATACAAATTCTAAGTACAACATAACATAATAACTGTGCAAAATACACTTGTAAATGTAAACATTCCCAACTTGTTGTAAACAACCCCATTGTCATACTGATATGTAAACTCTAATGTTTGTGCAAATTGGCAAAAAAAGTGCTAATGCTTAAATTTTAACTGTGCCTGTAATTAATTTTGTCTGGAGATATATTATTCAGTGCACATGAGCCCATGTGCTTACCATAAACTCCTAGACTGAGGAAAACGACTCTGGGAGGGGGGAGGGGCATTTTGGTTCTTAATTGAGATGCCAACCTTGTATCAAAATCAATGATGTTATAACCATGTATGTAAATCCTCTGTTGTGTTTAAACCATGTGGGCTTTTGCTGTCTAGTTCTAAGATATATTTGGTTTCTAGATGCCTCATCATGGCTTCCCTGTTTCCTCCTCTTCTTGGAGGCGGCACGCTGTCGATTACATAGTACTTTAAGTGGTCCATATTACTGGAATGGACCTCCTCGAAGTGGCGAGCCACCGGATAAGTGACATCTTTGTTTGTGATGGCCCGTATGTGCTGGAGTATTCTCTTGTGGACCTGCAACTTTGTGCTTCCCACATATCGCAGTCCACAAGAGCACTCCAGCACATACACAGCAAAGTCTGATTTACAGGTTAAAAATTTGTTGATAACAGAGGGCTTGCCTTTGAAAGCTGTTGAAAAGGATGTTTTATTTTCACCGTGTTTGCATGCTTTGCATACCAAACACCGGACAAATCCTTTTCGATTGGTCAACCAATTGCTACTCGTGGTGACCTCTGGACTACTGCTGACTAGATGGTCCCCTGTGCTTTGTGCCTTTCTATTACCAAGTTGTGTTCTGCAATCAGAACGCACTCCACAGCAGCAGGGTATCAAACCTTTTTATTGCTTATGAAGATCAGATTTAAATACGGATCAGGGATGAAATTCTCTTGCTCATGTAATTCATTGAGTGTGTGTAACAACTGAATATCCCCAATACAGATGTCACTAGGAATCTCACTTACACTGTTATTTTCAGACGTTACTCTTGTCACGAGCAACTTTTTCAACCTCAATTTCCGAGTAAATTGAAATAAACCAATACAAGCTTGCGTATAGTCATAGTCATTGGTTGGACAAAAAGTAAGTCCTAAAGCCAATACATTAGTTTCAGCTTAGGTTAATAATCGGTTAGACAGGTTGATCACAGTCCGTTTATCTTTTTTAGAATTTTCCATCATTTTGGTAGTTTTCTTTGCCCCCTTGTTCGTGATCCCACTGGGCTGTCCATTGATTCTCTTGGCATTGCGGTTGGCCTTCCGTCGCCTCTCCCTCCACGACTTCGACCTCTCTGACCGCCTGTCCCCTGTTTGTTTTGTATGGCCAATCTGCCATGAGCCATAATTGAAAATTCTTTTAAAATTCAATCTTTTACTGTCATGTCCATTGGCTTGTCAGCGCCATCACTGCAGCTCGCTTGCTCGGTGGTCCTTATTGCCTCAACGACTGTCACAGTTTCATCTTCATTATTGGCTGATGGATTAGTTGCAGATACTTTTTCTTTCACAAACGGAAACCTGCGTAGGTGATCATACCGTTTGGCGAAGGTTAAGATCTGTCCTTTTTCATAATCGACAAGGTCACGTAAAAATTTACGTTGTTTCTTTTCCCGTATCTCTTTCGATTTTCTCCATTTTAGCCATATCGCGATTAAATTCATCTTCATCATAGACTGATTTTAATTGAATAGTGATGTAGTCAATCTGTTGTGTTATTTTATCACAATCCCTTGAGGCGTATTTGACCAGCAGTTTCAGCATCACAGTTGAGCAGCTATGATTATTAGCTGCCCATTCCTCTATTAAATCTGGATCGAGATCATTAAAAGTAGGTGTGATGAAGATGCGAAGGCCACGTGGTTCCCGATCGGCATCCACGTACTTTTGCAAAGTTGTGACCTCCCACCATTTAATTGGTTCATTTTTTAACAATCTCCATAAAAAAAATTAAAATATATTTATATATATATATATATATACGGTCTGTAACTTTTGGCTACAAAGTCTCCCACTTTTAGAGTAAATGCCACTATATCCATCTACAACAATGGGACTATATTAATTCAGGCCACCGATTGCAACCTGGACATCTTTGAGGACAGATTTGCCCTCTTTAAAAAATCTTTGGTCACTAGCGACTCCCCTATTTAATCTAGGTATGGACTTTCCCTTACCCCATCTCAAGAGGTCCCTGATCCACCGTTAATTGACCACAACCTGAGGAATGCCTCCCCTACCCTGATCAACACACACAGGACCACAGCTCCTCCAACCCCATGCTCCCCTAAGTCACCCACCATGCCACGACCTGACCAGACTTTTGCCAGTAATCACGGAGCATTTGTTATCCCTCACTCCGTCCACCTCTCCGACACTTCCCCCACCGCCTCTACTACTAGCCTTTGCCTACATAACTCCCTCACTCGACAGCAGGCTTCCAACAGGAACTCATTCAACCTCCCGTCCCCTAACCTCCCTTCCATCGCCCACTCGCCTTGCGAGGCCATACATCGGAGATGGAACTCTCTATTAGCGGATTTCCCCATTCCCTCCTGTTTACCTGCCCTGGTCTCCCCTCTGTCCTCCCCACTGACCAACCCACCGCCTCCCCTCCACATAACTCATTATCCACACTCAGATCCTGCTTCTAAGCTCAAGAAAATAAACCACGAACTTCTAACTTTCAAAACTGTCATCCAAAAACTCATTAAGTCCACCGAAGAGCTAGCCCTTGATCTCTCTTCCAACATGTCCACACTTGAGATCCCTCATCTTTCTTCCAACTTGACATCACATGAGATCCCGCATATGATCCAGCCGAAACTCCCTGCCCAGAATTGAAATACCACTCCCTACTATAACGCCCCCATCTAGACCTGCTAGATCCAATAATCCATTTTCGGAACCTGATATTCTCTCCCTCCTCTTTGAGTACACCTCTCCTCATTCAGCCATCTCAGTACTTGCTAGATCCTCACAAACAGCCCCACTAAATGCCCCTTAGCTCGACATTCACTAAACTTGGTAATGCAGAACCCATCCAAAGCATCACACCCAACCCTCATAGAGCGCCCTGACTCAAAGCCAATTCCATAAACATTAATAACCTCATGCAGATCCCCACTACACAGCCCGCGCTCACAGACACAATGCTCAAATCACACCTGAAATGCATGTTACTTTACTGCAGATCAGCGGTGAAACATGCCACAGACCTTGCTGATCTCATCCTTGTCCAAGAACTGGACCTCCTTATCCTCACAGAAACATGGCTCAACGACTCCTCTGGCCCTATCCTTGGCCTATTAGTTCCCCCAGTCACAACATTATGAGACTCAAACGAGTTAAGAAAATGGGAGGTGGCATAGCCTGTATCTTCCGCAACTCTCTCACAGCAAAACAGTCCCCCTCAGCTAATCTCTCATCCTGTGAATACCTATGCTTAGATATCACTAGCACAGACAGACCACTATGCAGCCTTCACATCTTCTACCACCCCCAGGCGATAGCCTCCATCTAATTGAACAAATCATGGACACCATCTCCTCCAACCTGGGCCGACACTGCCCCAAGATCCACCTTGGTGACTTCAATCTCCACCGGAATGACCCGCATGATCAGGCGGTTACAACCCTCAAAAACTTCTTAACCGACCTATCCCTGACCCAATTCTTCAACATCCCCACACACAACTTAGGCTTGACACTGGATCTAATCATCTCCAACCACAACTCCATTCATCTCGAATCCATTCTCCTCTGTGACTGGTCTGATCATCAATATATCAACTTCCTGATACTTGAAAGTTGGCACCACAAAAGTGCAAAACCACTAAAACTAAAACACTGGAAAAGATCGCTCCATAACACAAGCGTTAATGAGCTCATAGAGCGCTGCAATTTTTCCCTTCCTCCGCCTGCAAACATGAACGATGCTCACGACCTCACTGAACACTATAACAATGCCATGCTATCTGCCTTGAATGATACGGCCCCCCTTCAACTAAAAAGAATTCCCATAAAAGACTCCAAACCTTGGTTCAATGACAGACTAAATGCGGACAGACGCAGCCTAAGACTAGCTGAACGCAATTAGAGAACCACTCCCTCCAAAGATCTTCTAAAAACTCTAAGATTCAAAATAAGTAGATACAACAAATTAATTAGAACGACGAAAGCCAACTTCTTCAAATACCAACTTGACAAAGTCAAAAATTGCCTGAAACCACTTTTCGAGCTCATTAAATCACAATCCAACAACACCTCTATCCAATCTCAGCACCTCACTCGCCCGCAACCAAACTGCGATGCGGTTGCAGAATTCTTCCTCTAAAAGACGAATAAAATCGAATCAGATCTAAGGTCTCCTGCACTCAATCTCCCGCCCTCTCTTGACTCCTCTGTCTCCACACCCCCACCTCATGGTCTCTCCCTCAAAAACAATGCTTCATTGAGTCAATTCAATCCCCTCAATGACATTTTACCATCCTCAATATTCTCTCGACCCTTAAACCCTCTAATCACTTCAAAGACCCCCTCCCCCAGCTTCTTCAAAGAAATGATAGGTTCACTAGCACCGCTCTGGTCCAAGATCATCAACACCTCACTTCTTCAAGGTGAGATCCCGGACTGCCTGAAGGCTGGCCTAGTTCTCCCTATTCTCAAAAAACCCTCAGCTGACCCTGTTGACCTGAACAACTACCGACCAATGACAAACATACCCACCCTGGCAAAACTTAAGGAGGAATGTGTTCATGAACAACTACGCAAACAAATTGAGCAATTCCAGCTTCTCGACCCATTCCAATTGGGCTTCCGCACTAGCCACAGCACCGAAAAAGCCATCACTCACATAGTGGATGACGCTCTCACTTTACTTGACCAAAATGAAGCCTGCCTTTTAATTCTGCTCGATCTCTCATCTGCATTCGACACTGTCAAACATGACAATCTACTCTACCTCTTGGAACGCAGGATAGGGCTCTCAGGAACCAGTCCTTAAATGGTTTTCCTCTTTCCTCAACAACAGAACACAAAGAATAAAATCCAACCAGTCTTTATCCAACACTAGTCTCTGCACACTGGGTGTCCCCCAAGGTTCCTCACTCCCACCACACTGTTTAACCTTTTCCTTGAACCATTGACTGTAATTCTTAAAGCCTCCAACATCCAATATCACATGTATGCGGACGACACCCAACTCTACATGAAAATCTCTTCCCCCGATGACATCAAATCTCTCAACGGAACCCTCCTCAAAACCTTAAACTGGCTAACCTCCAACCATCTCAAATTAAATGCCCTCAAGACAGAATTCCACCTCATTTAAATTGGCGGTTCAAACACTTGTCATCTCTAGACTAGAATACGGCAGTGCTACACTATGCGGACTGCTGAAACTCAGTTTAGCCCCCATCAGAGCATCTCTAAATGATGCTACTAGACTCATCACGGGTTCTAAGAAGACCAACAACATTTCGCCGGACCTGAAATCCCTCAATTGGCTTCCCTTTGAGGCAAGGATCCAACTAAAGATCGCTTGTATGACCCATAGAGCATTACACTTCGGCACCTCACTCTAACTGACAAACAAGCTGGAACTTTCTGGTGGCTCCAGGTCCACAAGGAGCACCGGCACACTGCTGCTCAAGCCAAAGAAATGTAATAAGCTTAAAACCTACAATCGAACATTCTCTGGCATCGCCCGAGAATCTGGAACTCCTTTCCAGTGGATACAAGACTGATTCCCTCTACACTTGCCTTCAAAAGGGATGTTAAATCTCTACTAATGAACAAATTGTTGAACTAGATGCTTTGCTCCTCTTGCCTCTCACTCACGGTATACATATAGTTTGTTGTGACCCATTGTCGCCTGCCTTACTGTCTTGTTTGTTCTTGATGTTTATTGCCCTACTTTTCGTTCTCACCCAACCTGCTTCTTATGTCTACCTTAATTTCATCTTGCTCCTGTTGTATATTGTCCCACTGTTACCCTGATTTTTCTCCCCTAGCTGTTGTCCTATTTCTACCTAAACCGTATGTAAGGCCTCTCTGATACCCACCTGAGTCATGTTCGTGTTATACAAAACTTTAAAAATAAATAAATAAATAAATATATATATATATATATTATCTACTGGCGGTCGCCAGTGGATAGTTATAGTTAGGACCGAGTTTCCATAGGAAATCTGAAAATTCTATTTTGAATAACTTTGGCGCCGGTTGACGAATCCTCGCGAAATTTTCAAAACTAATGGGGCGCTCCGCTCAGCTCCTACCCTGAAAGTCTCGGGGTGATTCGTCAAGCGGGGGCTGAGAAAAAAGGGGGGTCCCAAAACACGTTTTCCCCATGCATTTTCCCATAGGACCTTTAGTCGAAGGTACAGCCCGAACGGCTGAACAGAATTACTTGAAATTTGGCAAAGAGGTCAGGTCAGGCATGTGCCTTTTGCATATATGGTGTCAATCTGTTTAGTAGTTCCTGAGAAAATGGCAGTTAAAAGTACATAAATATCTATAAGCACGCACCGTGCGTGCACCGTGCGCGCACCGTGCCGTGCGCGAGCGTAATTCTGATTGGTGGTTACATGTCAGTCAACAATCGAATCGGTCGAAATCAGGAAGTGTCGGCCGCCATTTTGTGTGTTTTGTGTGTGACAGTGAAAAAGAAAGGTGGAGAACGTGAAAAGGGGGCAGGGTAGAGAGTTCCTGACCCCCTAGCCTTTGTCAGGGGGTCCCTGAAGGACCCCGAAGGGTGAAAAAAACATTTTATTTTTTTTCCAAAAAATCGCGGGGTGCGCGCACGGTGAAAAACCTTAAAAAAAACAAAAAAACAATTAAACGTTCCATATTATAGCCTTATAGCCCGCCGTAGCGGGCTATACCGGCTGTTAAAGGCCCGCTGCAGCGTTAAAGGCCCGAGCCGAAGGCGAGGGACTTTAACAACAGCAGCGGGACTTTAAAAGCCGGTATAGCCCTGCTACGAAGGGCTATAAGGCTATTAGAACATTCTGCCACTAGAGGGCAGAATGTTCTAACAAAACGGAGCCTTCAGGGAGCACGAGGGGATTCAAATCCTCTCCGGCTCCCTGAAGTCTTTGTTCACAGCCAGAGCTGTGAACAAAGACACATTGGAATGTTGGAGCTCCGGGCTTATACCAGCCATTATAAGCCCGGAGCACTCCATTGTTTTCAATGGAGCTGCCAACATTCCAATGTTCTAATACAGGATACAGTCAATCTATAACTTTATACATAGGTAGCTTATTGTAAAATAAATATATAAAAAATATAATAAAACATACATAACTTAGCATTTAAAAAACCTTACAAATTCACTTAAAGACCATAGGTTTCACACACGTTATAGTTAGGAATTAGCTTTTAAAAAACCTTGCAAATTCACTTAAAAAACCATAGGTTTCAGACATTTTATAGTTAGCTGGACATTTCACTCGTAAAAAACCATTGAAATTCCCCCGTTATAGTTAGTTCAGATAACTATAACTCGCGCGACCGCCACTCTATCACAAGGATGATGTCATCAGTGATGTCATGAGTGATGCCACTGACCATGTCATGAGTGATGTAATATGTGACGTCATGAGCAGTGGATTGCGGGTGCGCGAGTTATAGTTATCTGAACTAACTATAACGGGGGAATTTCAATGGTTTTTTACGAGTGAAATGTCCAGCTAACTATAACATGTGTGAAACCTATGTTTTTTTAAGTGAATATATATATATATATATATATTCACTGAAAAAACCATAGGTTTCACACATGTTATAGTTAGCTGGACATTTTACTGATAAAAAACCAATGAAATTCCCCCGTTATAGTTACTGTAGGCAACTATAACTCACGCGACCGTAATCCTCTGCTGATGCTAATACTGTATTTAGACACTTATTTGCCCATGTCTTCTTCCATTAAATTTTAGCTATACATATATTACAAATATTTTTTTTTCATAAAGACACATATGTCATCAGCAGAGGATTACGGTCGCGTGAGTTATAGTTGCCTACAGTAACTATAACGGGGGAATTTCATTGGTTTTTTATCAGTAAAATGTCCAGCTAACTATAACATGTGTGAAACCTGTGGTTTTTTCAGTGAATTAGCAAGGTTTTTTAAATGCTAATTCCTAACTATAACGTGTGTGAAACCTATGGTTTTTTCAGTGAATTTGTACGGTTTTTTAAATGCTAATTTATTTATGTATTATTTTTTATATATTTATTTTACAATAAACTACGTATTAAAAATTATTATTTTTTTTTTTGGTTTTCACCCTGCGAATTATAATTTTTTTTTTGTAATTTTTTTTTTATTTTTTGTGTGTTTCAGGGTGCGCACACTGTGCACGCACCCCCGCGATTTTTAAAAAAAAAAAATTTTTTTTTTTGCCTTCGGGGTCCTTCAGGGACCCCCTGACAAAGGCTAGGGGGTCTGGAACTCTCTACCCTGCCCCCTTTTCACGTTCGCCACCTTCCTTTTTCACTCTCGCACTGAAAACAAACAAAATGGCGGCCGACACTTCCTGATTTCGACCGATTCGAACGTTGACTAACATGTAACCACCAATCAGAATTACGCTCGCGCACGTTAGGGTGCTCGCACGGTGCTCGCACGGTGCGCGCACCCTGCGCGCATATATATATATATATATATGCTTTTAAATGCTATTTTCTCCGGAAATACTGAACAGATTTACACCAGACCTGCAAAAGGCACTTCCTTGACCTTATGGCTACCTCTCTGCCAAATTTCAAGTAATTCTGTTCAGCCGTTCGGGCTGTAGCTGTGTCTAAAGGTCCTATAGAAAAATGCATGGGGAAAATGCGTTTTGGGACCCCCCTTTTATCTCAGCCCCCGCTTGACGAATCCCCCCGAGACTTTCAGGGTAGGAGCGGAGCGTAGCGCCCCACCTATTTTGAAAAATTCGCGAGGATTCGTCAACCGGCGCCAAAGTTATTCAAAATAGAATGTTGCGGATTTCCTATAGAAAAGGGGTCCTAACTATAACTACCTACTGGCGACCGCCAGTAGGTAATATCTATATATATATACACATATATATATGTTTTTTTTTTTTTGCCAAATGGCAGTTGCCACTGAGTAGTTACAGTTAGGACCACATATCCATATGAAAAGCCTCCTCGGCTCCTTCCTGCAAAGTTATGGGGTAATCAATCAAGTGGGGACCAAGAAAAATGATGGGGAGGCTTTTCTTCAAATTGGGAGAGGACGCGTCCTGCCTCCATTAACCTTTTTCAGTCCGAGGGCCAAGATCTACAATTTCGGGAGAGGGAATGTGGCTCCCCTCTCCGAGCTGTAGATTGGCCCGGGGGATCCATTCCCCTAGGACAATGAGTGCAGGGACACTGCTGTGTTCCCTGCCCGGGCGATTGAGGGTAAGGAATATAAACATTATTTGCTGTCCGCACTTTCCCGGGCAAAGAATACAACTTTGCTCCCACCCAGGCAGAAGCAGAGAAAGAAGCTGCTCCTACCTGGGCGGGTGCAAAACAACAGAACCAGCTCCCACCGACACCACAATGGAGGCTGGCAATGGAGTTGGTAGGGGCTGCAGGGAAATTGGGGCTTCTCCAGCAGCGCCAAACTTAAAAGAAAAGGAGGGGTGGCTCAGGTGGGCACCGGGGCACTCACAAAAAAACTGCAATGGCTGGTTCCAATCGGCACTATAATGGGTGCTGGCTGGGGAGCGAGCAAGGGTCATGGGGGCCTTGGTCCCCCCCAACACTGCCCCTGCAGCAGTCTTGAGTGGAGCTGCCCAGAGGATGACAGAGGATGGCATGCACCTAGCATGATGGTGGTGCTGTGTGGAGTATGTGGTGTACTATACTGTCCTAGTGTGCCAGCGTGAACCTTCATTGGGCTTCAAGGAATACACTCCCATAGGCTGGTAGTGATCAGCAGAGTTGCTGTAAAAAGAACAGAAAGACATGATTTAGAGTACCTCAGAAGCAGATCCTTTGTGCCCCTTCAAGACCACATTCTGCTGATGCAACTGTGAGCTTGATCATGTATCCGAGCATTGGTTTGCAAAGCTGGAGAAAGCAAAACTGCATCCAGCTGTTGAGAAGAACTGACTTCTGTGTGTGGCATGGGCGTGTCTGCTCCGAGGAACTGACTGACTTGTGCAGTGCTGTTGAGTGTCTTCTAATCCCAGGAACCACGGTCACATTACCAATAGATTCTAGAGTATGGTCTCTATACTCAACTATTGCTCCCATTTGAACTCCTGTGTTTGGGTTGTGTTTCTTACTTGGGAAAAGACTTTTGCCTTGGTTCCAAGAAGCATTTTGACTGCTCCAGTGCTCAACTTCAGACCGTTTAGAGGATTGGACTTCTCCTGGGGGAGCGGAGGCTTTGGGAGAGTGGACCAAGAACCAAATTTATCAGTGTCTGAAGTCCCCAATGTAGCAACAGAAAGTAAACATATCTTGCTCATACCCGCATGGGGCAGAGAACTGCAGCAGAATGGATTTATGGGCAAGTAAACAATATGACACATTGCAAAGACTAAGCGTTCGATCACTGAACTTACCAAAAGCAGACCATCTCACTTTCCACATTCCACGAGCAGCATCTGATTTTCCCTTGTAGCAAGTTTTTCTCAAAGTCTTAAGTAACAGCTTTAGTCGTATCCTTGTATTCTAATCAAAGCAAGCACTGTCGAGCTAATGCCTGTATTAAGTAAAAGCATTATCTGGGCATTGCATTACTGTGCAGTGCTCTGGGGTGCATTGCTGAGTTCTGTGTCTCTAACGCCACTTCGCCTCTCTCAGTGAGCCTTGGACTGTTTACCTCACTAACATGAGAGTCACATAATAAAGGGGGAGTACTTGGTGCACAGTTGTCAGTGTCCATATTAGGCCATGCTCCTGGACATCAGTCACAAACAGACTCAAACACATGACAAGGAGTGTTAACTTATTGATCCATCATGTCCTATTAACCCATTTGCAAAGACAAAAACCCAGTGTAGCATTCCCAGCAGTAATACTAGAATCCCAGAATACCCCAACGCTCAGACATTTTTATAAACTGTTATACAACGGAGATCAATAAATCGCAACAATGATTTTGAACACTATTCAATTAGCAGGGGTTACTTCTAGATTTCCCAAGTTCATTAATATTGTTTCAGAAATGTTGTGTTTTGAAAATTCTTTATTGATGGTGTACAAAAGTATTCACATCCACGTAGCCAACGCGTTTCATCTCTTTTCGCAAGACTTCTTCAGGGCTTTGTTCTTTTAGAAAAGTGTTTCACAGAACATTAGCTTATATTGGATTTGTTCAGAAAGATCCTTGAGTATTGTAATAGAGGTCTTTGTTTTGAGACGGGAAAGTTCAGTACCAGAGAATTTTTTTTTTTTAGCCCATGTCGGCATTTTAACCAGATCAGTAATATTCAGTGTATGTGCACCATCTCCGGAGTTTAGAGTCAAAACCAGTGTTGCAATTTATTAACTTTGTCTGCTCAGAACAGCCATATGTGTAAACAATAATACAGAGTGGGTGCTGATCTCTTTTGTATACAAGTGTGCAGATTGTATCCGTTTATGGGGACCTAGGAGGCTGTCTTCACCTGATCTGAGCACCACTTTCCTAGATTACACCCTGCATTTTGATGGGTGCGGTATCGAGAGTCTAGGCCTCTTTTTGTAAATCACTTGCTGAGTTTTATAAACTGTGGTAGTATCTCTGGCTCAGTCACAAGACTGGTAGCAACTATGTGAAGACAGAGAAGTAAAAGCTTGTGAATTATGTCAGAAGTCCAGGATGCTTGAACAACAACTTCTGTTGCACAGATGATAATTTCAGATCAACATTATTGCTCACACAATTGTTATATACATTTTGTTGAGCAATCAAAACAATATTCACCTCCCTCCACTCCATCAAGGGGTATTCAGACAAAATATCCCAACAAATATCGATATCCTGAAATATCCTGAAGCACAAATACTGTGTGCAAAAATATCGTTAACAAAAATATCAATTTTAAGGTAAGTAATATCGATCTTAAAAATGTTTTTAATATTGTTGTTAATAATATTGTTTTTTTGTCATTTTTGTATGTATTTTAGTATATATTTTAATAGTATATGTTATAAATTGTTTGTGTAATTATTGTTAATGTTTTTTAATACAGCTTGTGCAGTTTAAGGGGGTACAGGGTGGGAAGTAATTTAATTATAATGAATTAATAATTAGCTTTTCATTAATATTAATTATTTAATTGACAATTAATTATGTTAATTGTGTAATTCTTTTTTTTAATTGAGTTACGTTTTAGGTGCGGGTTGTGGGGTTCGTCGGGGTATAGGGTGGGAAGCAATTTAATTATAATTAATTAATAATACATTTTGATCATTCAGTTGATAACTGATTTTGTAAATTGTGTAATTAATTGCATTTTTTATTTATATTTTGGGAGTATATTATATTTAAATATTTATATTTCTTGATATTTAATATAGTTGGCAAAATATCTTATTTGTTTGAAGTGAACTACTCTCTCTCTCGCTACTGTTGCACAGCCTGGAGTGGAAATAGTAAAATGTGCCCCTCTGCAATCCAACACTTTCATTACTGTTGCACAGACTGGAGTGGGAATAGTTAATTTTACCTTTCTGCAGTCCAACACTTTACCTACTGTTGCACAGACTGGAGTGGTAATAGTTTTTTCTACCTCTCCTGAGTCCAACGCTTTCTTTACTATTGCACCGACTGGAATGGGAATAGTAATTTTCACCCCCACCAAGTCTAACTCTTTCCCTTCTGTTGCACGGACTGGAGTGGAAATAGCAATTAGTACCCCTCCTGAGTCCAAACCTTTTCCCTCTGTTGTTGCACAGACTGGAGTGGGAATAATAGGTTTACCCCTCCTGAGTCCAACGCTTTCCCTTCTGTTGCACCAACTGGAGTGGGAATAGTTCATTTTACCCCGCCGCGATCCAACACTTTCCCTACTATTGCACTTACTGGAGTGGGAATTGTAAATTTTATCCCTCCACAATCCAACTCTTCCCCTACTGTTGTACCAACTGGAATAGGAATTTGTACCCCTCCTTTTCTCTCATATAGCTTATACCCACATTTTACTTTCTCAAAAGCGAACCTTTGCTAATAAAATATCAGCCAAAATGTTTTAGATATTCTCAATCTGACCATAGAAATACATGCTCAGTTTACAATTTTCCAATGAGAATATTCATATTTTTCTCAATTGGGAGAGACACCATACCAAACCTCATTTTGTGGAGCACCCTCATAATGAGAGATTAAGGTGACTTGACCTTCCATATTTCCATTAAATCACTTCCATTTTTTTAAATATTATTGGTCAATATATGTTTTATAGCTCTAATCACCCTAACACATATATTTAGATTTACATCTTTTAAAATTTAGAGACAAATCCTCTAGTTGAATTTCCTCCATCATAAGTATAGTAAGGTACAGAGGATTCTTCTGGTGGACTTAATTCTGTTTATAATATTTTCTATAAAAATAGGGAGGATTTATTTAGTTACTGCCACACATAAATTAGACCTTGAGTTTATGGCCAGATATTTTCAATGAATCACAAATCACTTTTAAAACAACTTGCTAGGTTTACCTGGTTTGAATGAAAGTAGTAACTTATCATAAGCATACTACCTAGTTTTGATTCTGTTGTAAGCCCCTTGATCACAATATTCTACCTGATTGATACAACCAAGGGATAAACTGCTGTGCTTAAGCTGACTAGAGATAAGAGATGGCTGTAGGGTTGCCGCATGTTGTGGTGAACTAGTGTTGTTCTACTATAGTATTAGTAAAACGGTTTAGAAATCTGTGCTTGCTTGGGACATATTAGGCTACTCGGTGGGTTGGGAAACAAGGTCACCACTGTCTGTGATGTTATCATTGATGCCTGACTTTAAAACAGCACACATCAGCACACATCAGTTTTGCAATGTTTTAAAGAAGGCTTAAATGAGGGAATAATACTACATTACAGAAATAGTATGAGCAGAACATCTCTGTAGATACTGCTTTTCTGGCATCATGGCTCATCAAGAGTCCAGATCTTCACCCATTTATGGCGCAGTCAAGGTCAAGAGGAGGTGAGTTTATTTGCTAGAGAGGGTCTTCATGTTTTATGATGCAGTTCTCCTTTTATTCCCTATTGGAAGCCCGGGAAGCTATCTGAGCAAGCAGGACTTCTTTCTGATGTAACCTAAGTGAAAGTGGACTAGGGCTGATGTCACTGATTTACTCATGATGCCAAGTGGTCCCTAACATCAGATCTCAGGAGTACTCCATATTGAGGATGGCTCAATAGACATTTGCTTGAGCAACCCACTTTCCTAGGGTTCGTGCAGTAATCTGGTGTCAGAAAGAACTAACCTTGCAGTCTGGATCCAACAGGAGCAATGCATCCACATTTCTCTGAACCTACTGTTAATCATACACTGAATGATATATTTGTTAGAAGTAGACATGGGGAATGAAGAACAGGCTAAAAGAGAAAACAGAGGCCATGGATGTCATCACACTGCCTTTTTGCACAGCTGAACACACTCTTCAAATGTTGGTGCTAGATAGATAAAACAAGATTAGGCCTTTAGTGATTTGATTGACATTACCACAGAAACTATTTGTGTAAATCTCTACAAAATAGTTTCCAAGAATACTTCTCTAAATCCAGTTCAATTTTTCGTCAGCTTCCAAGTATCACAACAGTCTTCGAAGTTTCAATACTCTGGCAACAAGGTCCGCCCCACTGCAGCATCTATCTTTTTCCATTGCCTGGCAAAGAAGCCTTTGAGAATGAGAAACTCATATTCTGTTACTTCTAGATATCCCCACCACTTGCAACTCTTGTGAGGGTCCTGTGGCCTTCTAGATATCCCCCACCACTTGCAACTCTTGTGAGGGTCCTGTGGCCTTCTAGATATCCCCCACCACTTGAAACTCTTGTGAGGGTCCTGTGGCCTTCTAGATATCCCCCACCACTTGCAACTCTTGTGAGGGTCCTGTGGCCTTCTAGATATCCCCCACCACTTGCAACTCTTGTGAGGGTCCTGTGGCCTTCTAGATATCCCCCACCACTTGAAACTCTTGTGAGGGTACTGTGGCCTTCTAGATATCCCCCACCACTTGCAACACTTGTGAGGGTCCTGTGGCCTTCTAGATATCCCCCACTACTTGCAACTCTTGTGAGGGTCCCGTGGACTTGTGGAATATTTAGTTTCCTTGACTGAACTTTGTGTGTTTTCATGTAATACATCTGGTGAAGATGTGCAACCACTCTCCATGCAGCATTAACACTTCATGCACACTGCCATTTCTTCCAACTTCTGAATGGGTGTACCACCAAATGGTTTCAAGCATCGCACTCCCAAGCAATTTAAGGACGAGGAGGTAAGTGCGGGCCATCGTTAATGAAATTTGGGTACAGCCACCAGTGATGGTAATATATAATATTAATCCACATTTGTAAAGCGTGAACAATCACCCGTAAGGGTCTCTAGGTGCTGGGGGCCGTCGGGAAGATTAAGAAAGCTATTGCCCAGAGTCACATGGTGCTGGGCTAATCTGCCGTCGGGGATCGAACCGTGACCCCCAGATTCCGGAGTCAGTCGCCCTGATCGCGGCACCACACCTCTTCCCGTACACTGAGCCCTGCAGACAGGGATTCATACACATTTTGTGTGATTCATAAAGTGTAGAAGTTATGTTGTTGCTCTGTAGACCTTCAGTATAGACAGTCAGTAGCGTAATGGCTGCCTGGGGAAGAGAGGATGTTTCTGGGGTTCTGCTTCACATGAGAAGCTAGAGCCCATTAGCTGCTCCAAGCATCCTATTCTTCTAGGCATAGCCAAAACAGCCTGCAAATCTAGGCATAGCCAAACAACCTATTCTTCTAGGCATAGCCAAAACAACCTACAATTCTAGGCATAGCCAAAACAACCTATACTTCTAGGCAGAGCCAAACAACCAGGCATAGCCAAATTACCTATTCTTCTAGGCATGCCTCTCAAGACAATTGGCATATAATCTAGCTCATGTCAACCTGAGACTGTAAGTCTTTTCTAATTGTTTTTCTATTTCATCAGGGAAGTTTGTTGATAGGGTTGCAAATCCTAATCCAGATTGGATAGACACCCCATTCTGAGACATAATTTAAAACAGCTGAGGTTATAAAACAGTTGCCTTTGCATGTTTTTACACTGCCTTTCAGGCTTTTAATTTTGATTCTTACATCAGTGGTTTACATTGTCTCTGTTGTTCCAAGACTGCATGTTTAACCACCCAGCTTTCCTGGATGTCATATGATACCAAATGCAACTATGGTGCAGTACTTCCAACTTCATCTGTCAACGCAGATACCTTAAGCTCTAACATTTGGTTCATATTATAGGACACATTAGACGGCATCATCACGGGACGCACCAATTAAAGCATCTGAAATACACAGCTGATGATGGAACTAAAACATCTGTCAGAGAATTTAGGAAATCTAACATACCTGTCCAGCTCTCTGGTAGCCCAGTGTCAGAATAACAGGCCACTTGCACCAGCCAGGCCATGGTGAACCAAACTGATTAATCCTTGTGAGTGGAAGACCTGAACAAAACTGGGACCTGCAAAGGATGCCCAACCTATTTACCCCTTAGCGATAGTTGTTGAGATTAAGACAACCTCATAGACAGACTCCAGTTCCTTCTTAACTATTCTCAGTCAACAAAAAGACATACTCCAGTACGTTGGCTCAAGTGCACAAATCTTTTGAGCCCCTATTACAATATCCTGTATTAATGGTTAGAACAGATAGCGTCCATGTTTTCTGAAAATCCCAACCCTTATCTCGGCAACTATCACTGTACTCCAGATTTCAGATCTCAAGAAACCCATTTACCACACTTACAAAGTGCAGTGCTTGTAAAGCATCGACTCACTAGTAGAGAGAGAGAAACATTTTCTTGGATCCTTGTTATTGGAAGAGGTAAGAGAACAGTGTTGTTAAGAAGAGATTAGATCAACAAAGAAAAGGAAAGAGAAGAATATTTAAGATGAATGGCTGATAGAGAGGAAGAAAGTGATGATGAAAGTTATCAGGCACCCTTGCTGGCAGATAACAAGAATCTCTTGGAAGAAGAGAAACAAACTATACAGGATAAAATGACTGAAGCCATGAGTTTAAAGTGAAGAAGCTGGACGATTGTATCAGCAAGACTAGTACGGGAGGAAAGTCCTTCTCCTACTTTGAAGGCAAAGCCTGGAACACCCTGCAACTCCACCAATCTCCCACATTGCCCCAGTTCAGGAAGGACTGCAAGACCTGGCTTTTCAGGTGACCACAGCACTCAACTGAGCCACACCCCACCCCAGCACCTTGAGACCCTCATGGAAGAGTAGTTGGGCTTTACCTACCCTGAATGATTGATTTCTAACCTATTACGCTGTACTCCTCATTGCCAGCTACTAGCCCAGCTATTCTCACCCTTCTCAACATACCCAAATAGCTAGTGGACAATTGCATGAAAGCAACTGGTGTGATAACTTTGTTGGCTTAGAATGCAAAGATTGAGAGATGAGGAGAAGGTAGCAGCTTTACCGACATATTTGACTCTTGGCCCTCATTATGAGTAATCTGGTAAATGAATCGCATATTACATCACTCCCAGAGTTACCAAACCTAGGTACTAGTTACTCTTGGGGTGGGAAAAATCCATCCCATTACAAGTTTACTGATAAAACTATATTGCATCCAAATAATAATGTGTGGAAATCAGGTTTCAGTGAATATTTATCATGTGTGCATCACCAATTAAAGTGTCTTGAGTTGTTTTAATTGTATTATAATCTTTGGTTCCAGCATACTTCAGAATTTCAAAACAAATGAGCTTCATTTTTGCTTTCCTAACTGCTGAACGTGTACAGTTCATTTACAGGTGTTTACATTGTATTGCGTGTTACAAAAATGACATCCTACAGGCTTTCCTTTCACACTCTCTGTACCCCAGCAAGATTGTTACATACCTTACTTTACTTTTCTTTCTCTGACTGCAAAGTGAGAGGAGTTTGTAAACACCAATCCCACTTTTACAAAATAAGCAGCAATTTGTCAGAAGACACAGACTGATATTCGACCTCTGTCTTTAAAGTACAGCAAATCTGACAAGATAAATACAGAATTTAAATGCTTGTTTATTTACTGCTTAGATTTTCACAACCCCCAAAAATTGTCCAGCGACCCACAGTTTGGGAAACACCGCGCTACCGTGTTTGGACGCAATTCACATTCCGGCTGACAACTTCTGATAAAAGTAAAAAAAATTGAAAATCACAAAATTTGTGGAAAACAATCTAGCTTTCTGATTTTTTTTTTTTAAATGAGGCCAGTAATCCCAATCTCTGCATGTGATTCCCAATTCCACAGGGGCCTAGAGTGGGACAACTTACTATCTCCCAGCAATACAGGGCCCTGCTTTTACCAATACTGTTATTGCTAATTCTGGGGGGCATATTTACAAGTAGATTGTGCCACCAGAAGGTCACTTTAAGGGATGTTCTGGTGGCGCTATACTCAGCACCATATTTACAAAGTCGGGTTAAGCCACTTTTTATGGTTTAACGCTGCTTTGAAAATATGGTACCCTTTCACGCGTGAAAGGGGCGTGAAATGGGTGTTGCTGTGGGCGTTCCACGCAACACCCATTGCTTTTTGATGCTGCCCTAAATTTACAAGGATCTGTAAAACTGAGGCAGCTCCAAAAACGCCATGCAATAACAGGTGTTAGAATAACACAATGAGGAGAAATACTTTTCTTTCTCCTCGTTTTTGCTTTGACTATTTGTGCTGCATTCTGCACATAAATAATCATTAGATAATGACGATTTGTTACTTCTATTTGTCCTGTAGAATGCAGCAAACATAGAAGTAAAAATTCGCCATATTGATTGTTTATGTGCAGGAAGGGGCACCTTCCTGCACATAAACATATAGTCCCTGCAATGCAGGCACCGCTGCTCTATAGCGCAAGTGTGTCTGTGTTGGCAACTTTTTTTAGTGCCAGGGCTAGGGAAAACGCATAAATTGTAAATACAGAGCATTCCAGCATTTTTTAAATGGCAGAGGGTGGTGCTGCTAAATTTGCCGCCGCGTACCACCATTTGCTTGTAAATATGCCTCTGAGTCTGGTATTGCCACGCAGAAATCAGGACCAGCTTGTAAGAAAATCTAAGGGTGGAGATATGGGGTAGTGGCTAGATTGCTGACTTCATAGCTGACTTCGGTGCCTGGGGACCTTTGTTATAGTCACGGTTTTTGGGAAAATCAGTTACTTTTGCTGGGTTTGAATTTATAGACATTTGAAACACAATTTAAAAGTGTGTTATTTGATAATTCCCAATTAAATGCCACGCCCAGGTCCTGTCCGTTCTCCTGCATTCCATACTTTACTAGGCGCAGATGTTCTTGCGACATTCAGTCCCATCCTGCCTCGAGTAAAAACAGATCTCATTACCAAGTTCTGCATCGCTTACAATCACCAGCAAAGGCCTTCTAGAATGTTCCTTTGTTTGATGCTGCCTGCTTTGACTGTGAGATTTATTTTGACATCCTTTACTGGATAACCTAGTAAAAATTTAATTCTCTGAAAGTGCCCCACTGCTCCCTGGAGCTGACGTCTTTCCTACGTCAAAGGACTTCACTTCCGTCTCAGAGAACGGAACACTAACTTCCAAAGATTGTTTAGGAAAAAGCGAAGTAGGACTAACAGTAAAATAATAATGGAAGTCGTTAACACGTGAGGAGCGGTGTAAACCTTTCTCACCCTCTAAGTGGGGAAGCAGGCCTTCCACGAAGCTGGCCGTGAGCACAAAGTACTGCTTTATAACGAGACCAACATTTTTAAAGGAAGATATTAATAACAGAAACAGAAAGAGGCTGAGCTATTATCCAACGCTCACTCATCACCTGGGAATACATAAGACGAGCCAGCTGCTGAGAGAGAGGGAACATCTGGTTCCTCTCACTGCACTGAAATGTGGAACCAGCACCAGCACCGTGAGATATATTCAGTAATAACCAACACAACACACGCCAGACCGTTCCCAAGGCCAGAGGTATCAGCGTTCTGCAGGGAAAGTATCCACTTTGACATTTTTATAGAATTGAACATTTGGGACAAAGTGAATACCTTTTGCCAAGGAATGTTATTTCTGATGCTTGGTGTTAGAGACGCCATTAGCTCCCTGTCTACTGAGCAGCGCAATGCACTGAATTAATTGGCTATAAATTTACTGTTTTTGGAATTCTCACTCCGGAGGAGGGAGATGAAGTGTTGTGCAAGGGTTGGCATCAGGCCAGGGGTCTGCACCAGGAGCTTGGAGCAGCCCTGGATTGAGTTTGTTTTTAATACCAGCCCATTATTGCATCGACCAATTGTTTCCTCAAAGGTCACCAGTAATGCATGCCAGAATCATAATGTTTTTTCAAGTACTCAGAAGCTGATGTTTGCATCACTGGTAGCCAGATACTGACATGAGCTACCTGGAAGTGTAGGTGTTGCTCACTCTTGCCTCCACTGACATTCGTATTAATGCATTCAGAGGAATAGCACTCTGATGCCCTTTTTATAGTTTTCGGCGCTCTATAAATGTTAGAAGTAACAGAAAATGGAGCCTGCACAGAAGATCATTAACCACCACATGCCTAATTACACCTATCTTGAGGCTTGACATGATGTTTTCGCTACTACTAATGGGGCACTGGAGTGAGACTGCAGACCAGATTTACTAACATTTTGCACAGGCGCTAGAGTGACGTTAAGAGGCACTGTGCAGCGTTAGTGCCAGTTACGTTTCCTATGCTAAAGTGTTCTAGCACTGACAGTTAACAGACGCGGTGCACAGTGGCGTTTTGTAAAAATCAGGCAGAATGTGAAAAGTGACTCCTAGTTCTCACATATCTCACAGATAGTCATTGGCCTTGGGGCACAATGGGCCCCCTAAATGATTGGGGGACCCCTGAAAGTTGGGAGGCCTCCCACACCCGCAGGGGCTGCTGAGGCATGTGCTACGCCCCTGTCGCGAAACCAGCTTTGTGTGACATGGCACCAAACCCCTGTAACGTATGCAGATTGGGTGTTTTAGTGCGGAAGCAACGCAAACAGCCATAGACATAAAGGGGCATATTTACAAGCCCTTATCACCACCACAACGTCACTTTTTCTCACGTTCCTGTGGCAATAGGAGCTTCGGCTTTATTCACAATAAGGCCCCCTTTACGTTATACTTAGCATGAAAGGGGTGGGCAATGGGTGCTGCGGTGGGCGTTTATTGCAATGTGCTCCTGCTCTAGTTGTTCTACACATTACATGTGTGGATACTAGAATGGTTTGCCAGCCCTTGGCTGGTTGTAGAATGTTACTAGGGATTTGAAGGCCAGCTGGGGTCAGAGCCTGTTGGTTGGCTGAGCTGACATTCCCCAAACCTTCAAATAAACTTCTACTTAAAACTACAAGGCCTCTTCTCATCTCCAAAAAAGAAATCATTTTAACAGCGTTACACCGCAACACCCATTGATTTTGACCCATATTTACAAGGGCAGCTTAAATATGGGTCAGCGCCAAAATTAGGAACAGGGAAAACATGGTCTTAAACTGGCGCAACAAGAAGAAATGTTTGGTTTCTCCTCATTTTTACTGTTTCTATGTGTGCTGCGTTGTGCAGCACACATAGAAACAACAGCAAAAGGCCGTTGATTGTTTATGTGCAGGAAGGGAGAGGTGTGGCTGGCTCCGGAACGCAGTGCTCACGGTTCGATCCCCAGCACCGGAGGCAGATCAGCACAGCATCATGTGACTCTGGGCAATAGCTCACTTAATCTCCCCAACTGGCCCCAGCGCCTTGAGACCCTTAGCGGTGATTAGTTCGCGCTTTACAAATACCGGGTTAAATTTAAGGTGACCCTTCCTGCACATAAACAATCAATAAAAAAAAATACGTTTTGCAACTTCTCTGTGTGTTGCATTAAGCAGCACACATGGAAGTTTTGAAATGGCATTTCAAATTGTTTATGTGCATTAAGGGACAACTTCCTGCACATATACAATCTTCCCCTACATCGCAGGCACCCTTGCACCATGGTACAGAGTTTCTGCGTTGGCGCTAGGCAGCTAAAATTAGCGCCAGCACAGGGGGAAATGCAGGGCTGTCCTATCCTTGCAAATATGATGCAGCCCTGCATTTTGGAAGTGTCGGAGCGTGACGTTAAGCCAAGGTGGCTAAATCCTAGTAAATATGCCCCAAAGGTTCACTGTGACCAAGAAAACAAGTGCAAATGAGCACTTGCAGGAAAACCATAAAAATAGTAATGCTAACTCTTAGAACTATTTTATGTACACTGTAAAACATACCAGAAAACACTGGGCCTTTCTCTCAACAGAAAGCGACACCCTGTCTCTCGTTCACCAGAAGCCCCAGTAGAGGTCTCAGTGCACTGAAACTGTCACTACTGCAATTTATCAGTAATGACCCTAAAAGAAATTAGCACAGTGAGACAAACTACAAATTCAGGGTGACACCGCTTGGGAAATCAAACAAAGGTAGAGGCCAAGCAAAGACAAATTGCACTCTTCCTGCAGTCTAAATTGTGATTTTTGATGTTGCGATTAGAAAAAATGCACAATGCTTTTTTTTAACAAACTTTTTATTGAGTTTGCAAATTGTAAACACACTACCTTCAACAGCCACTGGTTTACTCTATCCAGGCTTGAAAGTCTGGTACGTCTATTTTCCCCCAACTTCTGGCGATGTTCCTCTTAGCCACTTACAGTCCCACCCTTAGCAGCAGTTTGGTGTACTGTGGCGAATCCTCATCCCCCGCACATTGTGTATCAGCGTCTTTACATTATTGTTCACTTTTGTTCTGGTTGCACTATGAAGGCCCTGTCCAACCGCTACCCAGAAGGGCTATATTCTCTCAAAATACCACACTGTGTGTAAGCAATCACCCACGACCCGCATCCCCTGCTGCACCCAGAGTCCACCATTCCCATTTTATAAAAGACCACCCTGGTATAGTATGCCCTGTATAACAAACGTGCACCGGATGGAACACAACCCTCAATTGTTATCACTCTGGAGGCCTGTAGCGCCTCTTCCCATCCCCCGCTCTTTGAGGGGATCAGCGTTTCTTTGCCAGTCAGTCCTCAGCATTGTCAACCTCTACGGCGAATTTGACATTATTTTCCTGTATATTTGGTAGATTGCCTTCTTAGTCAATGGTCACTCAGTACCTTGTCCTCCAGTGGCGAGGAGTCTTCATTCGCGTTGCCACTAGTGAAGTGTATCGCCAGGGCGTGTTTTACTTTCAGGTAATGGAACACTCCATTTCCACCGACCAATATTTCTGCTGGAGAGTCTTCAGGTACTTCAATCCCTGCACATCCCAGATGTCGTCCAGTGTGGATATACCCATCATGTGCCATGGGCTGAAGCTTTCGAGTCTGCCCACTTCCTTCAGGGCATCACTATCTCATAGGTACTTCGTGCCTGTTTCCAGACCCTGGTGACGGTGTGCGTGTGCTGTGGGAGTTGGCTCCGCTTTCGGTGTCTGTGTAGAACTGCTAGATATCCCCTACTGCCCATCGCGTGACTGTCAACCCGCAATGGTGGGTCCACAAGCAATATATAGGCCCAGTTGTTTGCAACCACCAGCTGTGCTGCCCAATAGTAGTTCTGGACATCTGGCAAGGCTATCCCCTCATTGTAAACACCCCTCATCAGTGGGTACTACAAAGATTGATCAACATACCTCCCCTATTTATGCCTAATATTTTCCAATCGGTTCAATCAATTATTTGAGACTTAAAAATATAACATAGGAGCACTTCTCCTTTAGGATGCATTGTCTTGCAGATCTGAACACTTAAATCAGAGGACACAACAGAGCGTTTTATAGATGTTAGTACTATTCAACAAAGATATATTCCTTTGAAAGATACTGCTTCAGTAAAGTAGCTTTTCTAAATGATGACTTGTGAAACCATTATGATACGCCAGTTCATTGAGTGCTAAGAGACCTACAGGTTACTGGGTTATATTCTGGGATGGCTCTTTGAGACTTTTCTCCTTAGAAGGTTGATTTCTTACCCATCATTGAGGTGAACCACATGAAACCTTTCATTGAAGGGACTTGACACAATTCATTGTGTTGTGAGTGCTTTATTAATAGTCTGTGCTATGTTCCCACAATGCGCTCCACTATTTTAATCAATTGTCTCAGTCCACTTTTTAAAAATTTTCTCCTGTGTGCGTTCCAGTATAAAGTGCAATATCTCCTATTGCACTTTGGCAAAACTGAAGAATATGTCGGAGGTAGATCTCCACCTCCCAACTCTGGTCGCACTTAACATTTAAAAGCCAACGGTTTTGTTCACCTTACTGTTGTAATGAAATCCTTTTACTCTGTAGTTTTATTCATCATCAAATGTATTTATTCACGAAATTTGTCATTGATCATTGTTTCTCCTTCAATATTCTCATTGGAGACTTTCAATTTGTAGAGATTTACAATTCAACAATTTTAGGAATCTATTGTAAAAAATTCTCCTCTTCAGAAACCTTACCCAATGCATTTCGGGTCATGGACCCATCTTCAGGGGCATCTGAATTGAAAATCCAAATCATACAATTAATTTACATGTCAGCTCAAGACAACCCTTTCACATTCTTGTGACTCAATGTGCATGCAAAAGTGCCATGAAATTTTCCGGTGTATCAAAGACCCAATGTGCACACAATACTACATACCAAAATTGATAATTCAAATATAACTGTTTTTCCATCAGAACGTCTTTCGGTGTAAAGCCCAGTATGTTGTTTAAACGTTAAGGGATACTATCACAGTGATCGAGTAAAAGACCTACATATATGCCGAAGTCCAAAAAGACTCTAAAACAAACACATCATATTCCTCTATCGCCATGATCAGTGGATATCGGCATTGCTTGAATCTTGTTGCAAATTTATCATTGATGTTGGCCAAATCTAATGGATCCGAAATATCTCTTTTGAGCCTGATAAATTGAGAGTAGGGTAAATGACGTTTCAGAACATGTTGATTTTAGTATATACATTGGTCTTGATTCCTGTTATTACGCATAGATTCCATTAACTGAGGTCATTGTCAACATTTAAATATGTTATGCATTACACACATTTTTGTCTTTGTTAGGCAACTATCGGGGACGTAAACAATCACTCTCAAGTAATACACCCTTAAGAGGGTGGTACTAACACATGCTGCGGGAGGACGCGGCTCACGCTAGATATTCATATTCACACGTATTCAGCCGATCAACGAATAGAAGAGTAGTCATTTTCTTGCACCAACGGATCACGTTTTTGTGAGACGCGCAGTAGCTAATGGAATGAAAGCGTAAGTCAGAAAGAACTGGGACACTGTGATACGGGGTGCACATTTGATTACACCATGTGCACAATGCAGCCGGAGGGCTCCTTAACGGAGCATGTGACACTTATGGATTTGTGCACCACAGAGCAAGGCTGCAGGATCATGGCGAAAAAGGAATATGATGTGTTTGTTTTTAGAGTCTTTTTGGACTTCGCATGAATGTAGGTTTTTACTCAATTACTGTGATAGTATCCCTTCACGTTTAAACAGCATACTGGGCTTTACACCGAAAGGCGTTCTGATGAATAAACAGTTATATTTGAATTAACAATTTTGGCAAGCAGTATTGTGTGCACATTGGGTCTTTGATACACCAGAAAATTGCATGGCACTTTTGCATGCACATTGACTCACAAGAATGGGAAATGGCTGTCTTGAGCTGACATGTAAATTAATTGTATGATTTGGATGTTCAATTCAGATGCCCCTGAATCAGGGTTCATGACCCAAAATGCATTGGGCAAGGTTTCTGAACAGGAGAATTTTTTTATAGTGGATTCCTAAAATTGTAAAATTATAAATCTATACAAATTGAAAGTCTCCAATGAGAATATTGAAGGAGCAACAATGGTCCATGAAACCTTTCGTAATAAATACCATACGATGAATAAAAACCTCAGAGTAAAAGGATTTTATTACAAAAATAAAGCAAACAAAACCATTGGGTTTTAAAATTTAAGTGCGACCAGAATTGGGTGGTGGGGATCTACCTCCAACATATTCTTCACTTGATTGATAGCCACCATTTCTCGTAATTTAATTAAGGACTCCTGGATTTGAGGCATTTTCTTTATACATTTCCATCGCTATTATTTCCATATTTACTTTATGTTTTTTTCAGCTGTATTTACCATTCGTCATTGAGTAGTTTGTGAAAAAAATAAAGCTGTGACAGGTGTATTTGCGATGTTTATTTAATATGAAAAGGTGCACATGACCTTTGACGCCTGATGGGGTATGGGGCTGTAAGAAGCCATATATAATGCATCACTCACATACCATACACTCATATGAAAACATTAGTATTGTAGTCTAAACATGTACATGGGGTGAAGCGCATAGCAGACAATGGGGTTCAAGGACGATACAGGATCACAGATCAGAAATTCACATTTGAGGCAGACATGACAGCTTGTTGATGAGTTAATTCGAGGTGAGAAGCCGTACACCCTAAAAGGCAAAGCAGGTGGTGATCACAGGTTTATCTTCAAAACGTCCTAAAAAACCTCTGGCTTTTAACCAAAATATTTGCCGTAAAACTCCAATTGTGGCCCACTCAGGAGTAACAGCGGAGACCCTAGGGGCCAAAGGCAGCATCCATCTTATGAACTGTTGCAATGCCATCATCATCATCTGTGTCATCACGAACAGTGTATCCAGGCAACATCAGAGAACATGCCATATACCAGCCTGCACAACCAATCATCCCAACTCGACATATCTTTGATGATGACTTGTCAGCCAGTAGCCGAGGCCGCTTGCTTTTCTGAGATAAGGAGACCACTACCTCCGTGCCAGACGACCATGCACCCGAAAGATAAAAGTCAAAAAAACCCTAATAGAGAGAACAGAAAAAGACCCAGAGGGAAGACAATATGACTCACTGAAAAGTAGGCACCTCCACTGGGAGACATCAATTCCACTTGCAGGAGCAAGGGCACAAAACACAAAGACATTCACTGCAAGAGCAGCCACCAACCATGAGCATGTTTTTATTTTATGTGTGTTTGTAAAGCACACTATTACCCATGAGGGTATCTACATAAGCTCGCAACATAGCAGAAGGCCATGAAAACAGACAACGTAGGCAACTGAACACCACAAATGACCTCCACCATGTCAGGATTTCTACTAATGACACTGCAGTGACTCCAGAAATAGCACCAACCAGTAGGTACAGTTGTATTCTGTGGGTGTTGTGTTACCTGGTAACAGTGATGCTGTTCCTGGCAAACTGTGGTGTTTTCCCTTCTGGAATCTGGAATGGTGATTCAGAGAAGCTGACCAAGCAGACAGTTGCTGAGTATTACAGACCGACCAGAGGTCGTTGTATGGATCTGAATAAAGCCTTCTAGTTTACTTCACTATATTGTCCTGTCTTTCCAAAAGGTAGTGTCATAGAAAGAGCAGCCCAAGAGGCAGGAGAAATACTAGCAATTGAATTATGTTTGAAAGATGAAGTTATCATCCCGGCTAATGCTCTACATCCATAGGTCACACTTTCCATTCATTCATGCAAAGCGCAGAAAGGATTTCAACATAATATTTCTGCGTGCAGGCACAGCACAGTAGCACAGTGGTACAACTCAAGACCAAATAACAAGAAATACAACTTCCAAGCAAATGACAACCCTTACAAAGACAGGAACAGAGAACAGAACCTGGAACAATAGTTAATACACTGGGTACAAGTCAAAATGGGACGAGATTGTAGCTTCTTATTTAAGAAGTGAATACATTCAAGGAGTGTTGGAAGCTGCATGGACAAACAAAGTAGTCACTGTTACAGGGTGTAGAATGTCGGTGCAAAATGAAGCCAACTTAAACATGGTAGTAGAAGCTAGGATGAGGATGCTGCTGATGCCGATTAGTGTTGTTGCGCATGGAGGGAGCACGCAGGAGTGTGTCTATGGACCACGCTACAGGTAAATAAAGGGTGATGAACGTCAGACCCTGAAGAAAGGTGCTGCACAGCAACGTGATGCAATGCTGAAACCAAGGGGCTCTGCACTGATTTCACTACCTATTGAGCTACTGAAATGTTGATATGGGTGGGTGGATCCTAATATCTATGCGACTGCAGTGAGCATGTAATGTGTGTCATTTAAAAATATAGACATCTCCAGGATGTAGCACAAATCCTGACTATTGTTTACTTGTGTCCTCAAATAAAGAAGCACACATTTGAAACACGGGGAGGTATATTCACAAGAACGTGTGATAACTGCCGCAAGAGTAGTCTAACGCAACTTCCAACATCGCAGCCCAACGCGGGAAAATTACGCCGTGCCAACCAAGTATTCAGGCGCTAGCATGCGGTAGTCACCAGATAACGCGTCAAACAGCTGCGCAAAATCCAACACCACGCCGCAAAAATGCAAAAGGTGAACGCAAAAAATCATGCGAAGAGGCCAATCGCGTTAAAAAAATAATCGAAAACCAGCCACAGGCCTGCAGATCCCATGCGAATGGCGTGATAATGCACCATAAAAGAAACAAAAAACCCCACCAAAACCAGTTCAAACTGCGTAGCACCATAGATGCACCCGGACTGAGTGCAGAGGACCAGCACGGAACCCCGGGGTCGGGGAAGAGCAAGGAGAAGAGGAAGAGGAAGACGGGATTCAGTCCGCAGGAGGACCGGATCATTGTCACGGAGGTGATAGAAAACTATCAACAACTGTTTGGCACCTCCCCCGCGGCACTGGCAACACAAACGGAAATGTGGCACACCATCGTCACAAAAGTCAATGCAATCGGAGTGTAGAGGAGGTCAATGGAGGAGGTCAGGAGGCGCTGGCATGAAGTGCACAGCCAAACGAAGGAGAAACTCGCCGCCAACAGAAATGCAGCAAAGGCGACTGGAGGTAGGAGTCCTGCAACACAAGAGGAGCTGGATGAGCTGAAGGAAATGGTAGCCACAGTCAGCAGTGTGGAGACGGTGGCAGGAGTTGTGGTCCTGGACACAGCCCGATATGACCTGACCCAACAGCAACAGGGTGAGTTATGACCAGGGACTGGAGGGACGGGGGGGAGATGGGCACAATAGCACACATACACAAATATGTGGCGTACACTGCACACCCACAATGATCGTGGAACATGTCCCTGATAGCCTTGGCACACTGCTGCACACATAGAAACACCAAGTAGGCCCCCGTCCACTATGTGCACAAAGGGGCCCTCCTCCCTATCACCAATATCACAACCGACCCATGCACATGTGCTGAATCCAGCAAAGCAGCAGCTCTGTGACCCACACTGACTATGCAAGTAACACTGCATGCCCGATAGCAGGGCATCAGCCAAAAAACATGACAAAGTCCACAAATCGACATGGAGGTAGCCAAGTGCGGATCACATCCGTAAAGGAGCAGGTCACACTCTGTCATATCCGCGAGCACCCACAACCCATGTCGCACAACACACGCAGCACACGAACAATGCACCGGGCCACAAAATCTGTACGAGAGCACATATGACCCAAGTCAAAAACAAGACATCCCCTGAAAAGCACACATTCAAAGGCACCCCGCCTCAAAGGGAGAAGGGTACACAACATCAGAGCTGTAGGGGCAACTCCCCCACAATGCTGAGGTCTAGCCCGGGACCAGGGTTCAATTCCCCACCTCGGCGGGTCTTGGGCTAAAAAATTGCACGGACCTGATAATTCTCGGCTCGGTGCCTATTCCAATCATGGAGTCCCACTCTGCAACTCTGGGCAATAGCTTGCTTAATCTCAACAACGGCCCCTACAACGCTAAGGATTCCTGGCCTCCACCTTGGGGGTGCCCAGGAGTGGACGCCTCACAGGGAAAGCCAGGATGGGTTCCACAGCGGTATTCGTACAAGCGCCTTGAGACCCTTGCGGGTGAGTAGTGCGCTATACAAGTATCAAATTTACATTTACAATGCAGCACACACACATAGCGAGCACAGAACATCAGCAAGGACGGCAACGTGGTACAATGCGCAACACCAGAGGACAGAGCTCACAACATGTTCCGCTCGTGCGTATCAACGGTCCACTCACATCATGCATTGCCTGACACTGTGTGATGATAATGTATGGGTACTACCACACATCCGTCATGTAGTCGGTAAACACACTGTCTCCCATCAAATATCCAGCTCCACCAAAACAGTCACAATGTACATTGGCATGCAGTCTAAATGTAAACATCTGCAATCCTTCAACATACATGTGCAACACTGCTAACCTGCATCACCCCTTTACATTTCAGAGGGGCAAAGAACACCTCATGCAGAGCACACTACACTTCCCATCATTGATGATGAAGAGGACAACCTGCACATATGTCAGGACACTCTCCAATGGATGATGGACAGCCTCTGCACCCCATCTCCAGGAGCAGGGCAGGCCAGCTGCCACAAGGTGACCCCACCACCTGCACAGACCACACAGCAGTAAACACACACCACCACGGCAGTCTCCCAGGACCCCCCCGACCAAGACACAGAATTACAACAGCGTGTGTGGGAATGCCAGGTGGAGTTGCCTGATCATCTGCGGTTGGGATTCAAGCTCATGGCAGCTAAACTCGATGCCATATGTGGGTGTCTAAGTCCCAGCATGGATCACGTACAGTCCCTATCAGACACCCCCTGCATGCACCATGCTCCACCACAGACCTTGGCTGACCTCGCTGGGACCATTAATCGGATACCAGAACTGTCTGGTCAGACAGGCACCAGCGATGACAGCACAGAGTTGGCACAGTTGCAGAGGGCAATGGAGACCATGGAGCAGATGCAGGCTGGGCGTCTGGCTGCCATGTCTGGACACCAGCGAGCAGCGGCTGGGAACTTCAATGCCCTGCAGTACATCATCTTGCCATTGATGCCACTGAGCCTGTCACAGATGGCTGCAGCGGGAACATCGACACACACAGCTCCGACCCCTGATGTGTCAGTGGCACACAGCGATGCAGCCCCATCACCTTTGCAGTCTGATGTGCCAGTGGCACACAGTGATGCAGCCATTAACCCACCACACACACCGGACACACCGGACACACCGGACACAGAACCCGTAACAGGGGAGTAAGATGGGGATGGAAATTACTGTGTGAGGAAGGAGGCAGCAGCATCCATCACCGCCATATGGCCTGTCCCTGCCTGGCTCTGACCTATGCATCATGCCCTGGAACAACACCTCACACTGACCCACGGAACTCTTTGCAACATTCACCCGGAACCCGACACGGACTGCCATATCCTCACTGCTGGTCAATCACACTGCACTCCCCCTCGTCCAAAACACTTTTCATTCCCCAAAGGACACTGTTTGGCCCACCGCTGGTTTTTCCATGTAATGTGGGCTAGGATGGCCATGTACAGCTCCAGCTCCGTCAATCACCTGAATGTGAATCAAACATTCTAAATCACACATATGTGTCATGACTATGTTCACTTATGTATAGAGCTATGGCGGGACGTAGGGACAATGATACACATGTAGGTACGCCCTGGTAACTGACATCTATGCGTATGTGTATCCCTGAGATACATGGCCAATTGGATGACTGTGGAGGTGAGTACTAGCTGTGTCCCCATTGTACATTAACTACAGCCTCACAACCCCCCAACGTAGGCACACGTACATGTATTGAATATGGCTGTGTGTAGGAATGCCCAATCGGTAGCAGGCCAGAGGTAGTGTCCTACAACACATGTGACAACCGGACCTCATGTCGCATACCTACACGCACACATCTGTGTGGCCATGTCCTGTTACAATTCATGACATAGCTACACATGCTCTAATTTTGGCCCCCATACTCTCATTTCAGAAGTCACATAAGTGTAAAGGTCGGCCAGCAACTATCCTATTACAATGTCTGTCCCATAGAGGTGGAGATTGCAAAAGGGAGCCACCCCCATTGTACATGCGTTAGTCATTTCCTCCCTGTGTAGGGACGATGCACATTGTGGCACACGAGTGGACGTTCGATTCAACACTCATCACAGTTAGACACCAGTGGATTTGCATAAACTTTATTGGCATGTGCATGTCAGTTCGGACGAGGCAACAGCCACAACAGGCAGGGACAGGCTTAAGGCGCTTACACACAGCATGGGAACATGTCGAGGTTCAGTATATGGTGAGGCAAAAATGGACAACGGTCTCAGCACACCTTGCCGTTCTGGACAAGTCATGTGTTGTCTGGCGTCTGCCCATTGCCCCGTGTGAGGGGGCTCGAACCACTGCCCATGTGATCAGCATAGTGCTCTGCCACCGGAGTACGTAGATTGTCTGCTCTGCTGACAGTGATCAGGTGGAAGGGTCCGACGGGTTCACATGTCATCCTACATTGCCATGTGTGTTCACTCACCCCAGCAGTGTGTCCGAATTGGTAACGATGCAAAACAACGCTGTGTTCCTCCGAGCATGGACCAGCATCACCTTGCACAGGTGTGTGTACACACGCGTAGTTCCACGCACATGTATGCAGAGTCCTGAGGATGGCAGACATGTCCTCTGTTGTGGTGGGATATGTGAGCATTCCTCACGATGCAACAAGTTGTTGGGACCTGTGCTTTGGGTGTCAGTCCGATGTGGCTGCAGGGACGTAGTTACTCGTCCATGAATGCCAGCGCAGCTTCATGTGCAATGTTTTCCAATAGTACGTCGTTGTCATGTTTGAGGAACACCAGGGTGAGCCAATCCATTAACTGGTCCGGGCAGGTATGCTCAGCCCACGCCGTTTCCCCAATCCACAACACAACCCAATAGGGGAGCGCCTCGATGTGGTCACTGCACATGAGGAATTGTGCAATCTCCCATGCACTACTGCCAATACATACGCAGTATGTCAATGCATCCCATGCACGGCTGTCTCAGTTACACTCCTGTTCGTGATCCAACAGGGGGCGCAGACACAAGTCATAGTCCAATTCATCTACGGTTGTGTTGGAAAGGCAGACATCCATGGGACACTCGAATGTGCATGCTCGGCAGTGGAAACAGGCCTGGACGCAGGTGACGTTGCCCAAGCGGAAGCTCAGCCGGTAGCTGATCCGCAGCACTGCCAGTGGCAGTGCGCCCAGTGAATGCAGCATACGTGCACGGTACTGTTCCACGTGACGTGGGTTGTGCATGTGCCCGGGATGGCCTGACATTGTGTTGTTGGACTGCGGCAGTTGTGTGGAAGATGTGCCACAGCTCTGGGCTATGATTGTGTGTGCCACGTTGGGCAGAATGGGTTGCTGTTACGGTGAGTGTCAAGGGCATCCCATGCGGGGTACCTCAGGCAGGGGCTTCTGTGTGGGGTGTGGATCAGTTGGATTGTTCATTTGCTCAATGCGTGGTGTGGGAGTTGTCCACGTCTGCAATGGCATCTCTCTCAGGGTGTTCCAGCCACGTTCAAGCGCAAGGTAAGAGGTGTAGGTATCCTCCTGCCTTGTGCATTGGTACAAATGAGCTTTCATCCTTGATGTGTGTCTGACTACTACTTGCATTTTCGGAATGTGATGTGGCTTTGGCGCAGAGATTGGGGAAAGGCCTTGGGCTCATGGTGTCTCGATAGCGATACACACACACATGTTGGCATGTAGGGCCAGGTACCCGGGAGGCCTTGCGCTGCTTGTGCAGTCTCACTCCGTCTCTCGTCCTCGCTCTCTCCCTCCCTCTCTCCCTCTCTTTCCTTTGTTGTGCGCATGGCAGTCCTTCTTCTCTTGGAATTTGTCTTCCAGGCTGTGTCCTACAGATTGTCCAGTGCAGACCAGCTAGGACTCATCCGAATGCTGTTTGGGTTTTGGTTTGAATGGTGTTTAGTGTTAGTGATCGCATTGCTGTATGACTGATTCTCCATTTTCTGGGCACGCATGTGTGTTGGTGTTCCTGCTTGTGGGACATCAGTCAAAGTTTTATTTTTGGGGGGATTTGTGGTGTTGGTGTGCAGTTTATTTGTCCGGGGGGGGACTGGGGGAGGCCGGGGGGGGGAGGTTTGCGGACCTGGGTGTGGTGTCGGTGGGTGTTGTGGCCCTCTTGGGTGTCCGTGATGCATGGGCAGTTGCTCGGGGGCATCTATGGTTCTTCATTTGTGGCTCTGGGCTGGGCTCACTTTCGTGGTGCAGGCTGTGGTCTAACTTAGCACCAGGTCAGAGCAGGCGTTATTTTCCTGCTGCTAATGTGCCTTATCGCCGGTTTTGTGTTCTTATCACAGTTCTGTCTGGTCGTTGTGAATGTTGTGGAGTTGTGCTGTCACGGCTTTTGGCACGGGAATGCCTACTCTGCATCTCATTAGCAATAGTTGCGGGGGTCATCCGTGGCGATGTTTTTTGCAGCTGCTATCACGGGTAAACTGGTGCTGTGGGCTGTTAACACCAGCTTGTGAATGGGGCGATAAATTTATCGCAACTTTGGCTGCGATAAAGTGCCGTTAACTCGGCGATAGTTCCTTGTGAATATGCCCCTGGTTGTCATCTGCTTGAATGTACATCTAACAGTGCCCACACTGGCACAGCCACAAGATTAAGCGAGAGAGAGAAGAACGTTAGTGTGTGTCATGCTTCTGCAGCTATCCAGTCACCTGGGCATGCCCTGCTTGCAGATGGGTAGCTCCATGACATCTAAGACATGCCCTACGAACACTGCAATCAGCATGATCTGATTCAACCACAATGCAAGTGCCTCATAAAACGGTCCTAGGTGCAGCACGAAAAATAACTCCGATGGGTGATTACTTTCACTTCCGTGAGCTTCATTCCATACAGAGCCTGACACTTGAGAACCTCAAAGTAGAACATGGAGCCATCTCATGACTGCAAATATACCACAATTGTTTAAATTAATATGTCTTATTACATCGCGATGCATTTCATTGCGTGGTTTTACAACGCGATTCATTTACATCGCAAGACTTACACTAGGGGGCGCGCTGGATTTAGGAATAGTATTAATTACTAATCCTACTCCAGTTTGCGCAACAGTAGGGAAGGTGTTGGAATTCATTTCCAATACCTCAGTGCCCCCTAGTGCAAGTCGCTGTAATGACTTGTGATGTAAATGTATTGCGTACTGACAACGCGGTCATTGTAACAACCACGTAATTGTAGCGCGATGTAATGACAGCGTTGTAAACGCTGTTTCCCATTTTAATTGGATCAAGTTCTCTGTGAGTACATGTCTAACTCAACACTGGCTCAATCTGCAGGAGGTCTACCTGGCTGGCTAAAGTAGTGCACGAGGCCCAAATCATTAGATGCCAAAAGTGTGGTCATTTCTAGGAAGGGGGCGAGGTGAAGAGAGATAGGTGAAGGTCTGCCTGTTACAGTGGAGGGCAGTAGGGATATGGTATTAAGCTGGTGGGGTGTCAGGAAAAGTGCAGATTTTGGTTAGGAGAAGGAGATAAGAAGGTGAATTTGAGGGACAGAGTCATAGAGAACCAAAAAAAAAGAGGGCACATGTGAGTAACCCGGAGTAAAGACTACAGGAAAGCAGAGGGTGTTGGAAACAAAGTGCAAGTGGAGATGCTGGATTAGGGGTGCGAAAATCTAAGTCCTTAAAGATGGAACATAGCAAAGAGTGTTTAAGAAGTGTGTTTTTTACCTTGTGGGCACAGCATAAAGCAAAGAATCTGTTTTGGGTAGTTACTAGTTTGAACCCACTTGGTTCCTATCAAACCTTCGAATTAAGGCTAATATGTGCTTTGCATGCTGCTGGGCTATTTGGAAACACTTTAAAGGAATTAAGACTCAGTTTGCCTCATGTGTACTTTGCATGCTGCTGGGCTATTTGGCAATAATTTAAAGTTTACTTTGTAAAGCAAACAAATGTTTTATTCATAAATGTGCGTTAGTAAACCCTTGACGTGTTCCAGACTTTTCGCACACACCACTGTACCACCAGGAGAGTGTCGCTAGGTTCAAGTCGGAAAATTCACAGGCAGGAAAAAATATATAAATCTTTGTGTTAAAACAAGTAGCAGCAGCTTGCAAAAGAAGTTGACTGATGTTTGACAGTGTGTCTGTGACAGCACTGTTAATGCTGCTGGGTGAAACACGCCTTTACTGCTCCTTCTTCATCTGAACTTTAAGGTTATCTTGGGGTGTCTAGCACCCCTGTAAGAGAGAGTGCAGCCTTTGTTCCCAGGAGGGGAGACAGGCACAAAGGTGATAGCTGGTGCAATAATATCAGCAATTTAGAATGAATGCATAATCATCAGAATCCTGCTGAGGCCCACTGGGGCAAGGGGCTGCTGCCATCGGGCGTCAGACTAGGAGAGGCTGGTTAGCCAGCCCTTTGGGGCTGTCCCCTAAGGTGAGGTAACGGGGATCAGGGCAGGAAAGCGAATGGGACTCCCAGAAAAAGAGGAAGGTTTGTTGCCAGCATGATGCAGGGCATTGCAAGTCTGGAAAGGCCTGCAGGTATGTTCGGGAGTGCAGCTAGTGTGGTGTAGGGTGCTCGAAGTACAAGCATTTGCAGAGGCCATAGGTGCCATAGGTACCATCAATACAGAGGGCAGGGCAATGCGGTCACGGGGGCGTGCAGAAGGAATCGGGCTTCTGTAATACACTTGCACCATAGTGCAGCAGTGCCTGCACTGCAGGGAATGATTGTTTATCTGCAGGAAGGTGTCCCTTCCTGCACATAAACAATCAATAATGGCGATTTGTTACTTCTATGTTTGCTACATTCTACCGGACAAATAGAAGTAGCACATCGTCATTATAGAATGATTGTTTATGTGCAGAAGGGGTCCTTCCTGCAAGGGAGGCACCCTTCCACTATGGCGCAAGGGTGTCTGTTTTGGTGCTTGGCAGCTACTTTTGGGGCCAGCGTAAGGGAAAACACAGGGGTGCGCTGAATTCTTGTAAATACAGGGCATCCCTGTGTTTTTTAAATAACACAGCATAACATTGCAAAATTTGCCACATCACCGGGCCGCATCATTTCCTTGTAAATATGCCACCCGGTGTGCGATTCCCATGCAAAAGGTGTTTTTTGGGCAGGTAGGGCTTTTGCCTATGGTGGGCTCCCTCACAGTGCATCAACAGCAGAGATTCTTCCTGTGTGATTGGTTAAGAGCACCATAGGATAGGAGAGACACTATTTATTTCCCCAACTATCCAAAGGGATTTCGGTTTTAGTCCTTGTGCACAATAGGAGAAATACTAGAAAGGCCACCTTCATTACTCACGTGCAGTGGGGCACAGTTGATGATGGGGAAGGGAAAGGTAATTGTGAGGGAATGAGGCAGCCTCGTCATGTTCAAAATGGTGAGGTCTGTGCACTCTGCTCGGTAAAGCTCCTGGGCATTGGAGGGGCGGCCGCCCAGTTTTAGGGCTGCTTCTCTGTGGCGGTAGTCGAGTAACACCTGGTTGATGAATGGTAAAGTTTGAAAGCTATAGGTCAGGCATCCCATAAGGGTTGTTATCAGGTCTGTGACATTGGCCAAAGGCAGCACGTCATAAAGGATCCTGGGGAGGGGTGTGGGTGAATCCCAACTCATTCAAAGAGGCAGGGCGGGGCCACTGGGGACTCAAAACTCCCCAGGCCACACTTATGGCAAACACTAGATGGCTGTAAAGTGCTGTCGTGTGTGCTCTACTCGGGGGCTTCCTCTATTATCTAAACATGTAAATATTTAAATACAGGTTTTATATCTAAGACAGGGTGTAGTGTCATTATTTATTTATTTATGAGTTATGTGTGCATGGAATATTATATGTTTAAAACACACTCCATGAGCTTTGCAGAGTTGGGGAGTTGAGCAGTGACTTACAGTAGCCTCTAGCGGATGCCCAATTGCGCCACATGGTAGTGTCTAAGGGGCATATTTACAAGGACATTATCGCTGCTTTAGCGGCACTTTATGCCGCTAAAGCGGCGATAATTCCATCGCCCTATTAACAAGGCGGCGCTAACATGCATTAGTGCATGTTACCTGCCGTTTTAGTAACGCCACGCATCTTAGCGATATACATCGCTAATGAGATGCACAGTAGGCGTACCTTACCGTAATACCATGGCAAAAGGTCGTGAACAGGCCATCACGTTATTTACAACGTGGCCCCGGAACCACGAAGTGATGATGAAAGACGCGCTAACCACGATTTACGCCGGATCCTTACGCCTCGTCAAAACTTGACTTAGGCATGTTTTGAATGGGAGGTGGATTCTTTGATTACGTCCACACTCCCCTATTATCAAGCTTTTCATTAGCGTGTGAAATCATCGCTTAATTTCACACGCTAATGATGAATATCGCTGTCTATAGCAGGTTTGTACATCGCCTGTGAGCAAGGCATTGTAAATATGCCGCTAACACGGCGATGTAAACCAGCGATAGGCGGCGATATTCCAAATCGCGCTAAGCGGGATTTGCGATGTTTGCTGCGATTCGTTGTTAATATCCCCCAATATATTTTATCACAAACATGTCGCTAGTTCCTTTTGTGTAGTTCAATGTTTTTATTTTGGAGCAGCGGATTATTTTTCCCCAACTGACCTGTTTGCCACATATTTATCTTATTTTACAGTTCACCTTTATTTTGTTTTCAATGTATGTGCTTTCTTGCCACACACATCTGTATGGTATTTGTTGCATTGTTCATCATATATAATGGGCATGGCGGTAAAAGTGCTTTTGAAATGATTCGGAGGTTTCGCTTTATGCATTCCTTGTGCATGTTAGTGTTATTTCTTACTTGATGGATTGCAGTGTGTGCCTTTCGGGGTCGGCGGGCCTTGAACACGTGGCAGCTGTTGCTTGAATTCGTCCCCCGTGCCATCCCATGATTACAGTGTAACTATCTCGTCCCTGCTTGGCTGCTCAGTGTGATTTTACCAACTCAGATAATGCAAACTGGTTACTGGAAGTGCCATTTACTAGTTTTTTAGCCTCAATTTTCCTGATGAGACTTTTACTCGATCAGACACAAATGACCATTAAGTCCACGTTTATGGTCCTTTTCTTTTTGTGCATATGATTTAATTGTGTATGTAGAAGGTAAACACGATGATCATGGAAATGTCTCGCTAACAGAGTGCTTTGCACACCTAAGGTTTTCCAGGTGCCTGACAAATTAAAGGCAAATATGCAAGAACCAATAATTAGCTCCATTACAAATGTGCAGCCTTTTATTACCCTGGATTATATTGCATGTAATGTAATGTAAGGGAGATTTGTGGAGCACTGCTTGTCACCCCTGAGGGTATCCAGGTGCTGTGTAGGTGATCGTATGCATGTGGTGAGGCTGGGCTTGAATACAGGCAGTGACGATGGTCCCACAAGAAGACTAATTGAAAAGCCAGGTCTTCCTCTTCTTGCCCAATTCAAGACATGAAGAGGAGGCTCTGATGTGTTAGGGGAGATAATTCCAGGATTTGGTGAATTTGTAGGAGAAGGATTAACCTCCTGTTCTGCGTCTGTGGATGCAGGTGTGTGTGCGAGTGAGAGTGATGTTGAGCGAAGTTGTCTGGTGGGTTGGTGGAAATGAAGCTGTGATTGAGGTATGCGGGTCCTGTGTTGTATAGTGACTTGAATGCATGTATGAGAAGTTTGAACTGGCATCGCTTTTGGTTGGGGAGCCACTGGAACTCTCTAAAGAGTAGTGTGGTGTGGGTTCGGCATGGGAGATCGAGGATGAGTCTGGTGGCGGTGTTTTGGAAAGTTTGAAGTCTGTTTAGAAGATGGGTTGGGATGCTGGTATAGAGTGTGTTGCCGTAGTCCAATATGGTTGTTATTTGGGCCTGCGTGATGATATGTCTGGTGTCCAGTGAGAGCCACTTGAAGATTTTTTTCAACATATGGAGGATATGGTATTGGCCTGGGACTTCATGGATAGGTTGGTGTCTAGGATGAGGCCTAGCTTCCTAGCATGGTCGGTTGGGGTGGGTGTGGGTGAGAGTTCGGCATGCCACCAGGTGGAGTCCCAGGATGACCTCCTATTCCCAAGCACTTCCGTTTTGTCGGTGTTGAGCTTGAGATAGTTTTCTTTCATCCAATTGGCCAAAAGGCATTGTTTAAAGTTTGTCGAGGTGGTGATGGTCTCATCTGACATGGAAAATATGAGCTGGGTGTCATCAGCGTAGGAGATGATGATGTTGATTCCGTTGCATCTGATGATGTTAGCCAGAGGAGTCATGTGCATGTTGAAAAGTGTAAGGCCGAGTGATGATCCCTGTGGGACTCTGCAGATGAGGCCCTTAGGTTGTGATGTTAATGGCCTGAGCCTGACTCATAGTATTCTATCCAGAGGAAGGAAGCTATCCATTTGAGTGCTGGTCCTTGTATTTCCCCTGTGTGTAGTCTGGTGAAGAGTGTTTGTGGCATTATAGGTAGTCAGCTAGTTGTCTGTTTATGGTTTTCTATATGACCTTGGCTGGGAAGGGGAGCAGTGAGATGGGTCAGTAGTTGCTGAGTACTTCGGAATTGGCTGTGTGTTTTTGAAGGAAGGGATGACTTTGGCGTGTTTTCAGTTATCTGGGAAGGTGGCTGTCTTGAGGGAGGTGTTGATAATGGAAGTGAGTACAGCTCTGATCATGGCTCTATTCAGGTTCTACATATGGTGGGGGCAGGAGTCTATGAGCGTCCCTGAGTGGACTGTCTTTATTAATGCTGTGGTGTCCTTGATGGATAGAGGGTTCCGTGATGTCAGTTGTTAGTCTTTGGTTGATGAGGTTAGCAGGCCGATGAGGGGTGGCTGAGGTTCAAAGTTGCTGAAGATCTTGGTGATTTTTTCATGAAAGAAGTCGGAGAGGTTGTTGCAGAGTTCTTGTGTAGAGGTGCGTTAGAAATTGGGTTGTTGGCTGACTGGGGTATGAGCCTTTGTCAAGTAGCAATCACAATCTTAGTCAGGGTAAGAGGCTGGTAAACTCTAAATTAACCTGTTTAAAACAACAAAAGCAGTGGAACCTTCTATTGGCCAGCACCTAACCTGTTATCACTCCCACAGTACAAACCCTTTATTTGAAGGGAAATCGTGTGCACACTGGATGGCACCCACTGTCACAATGCCTATTCCCTAAGGAATCCAGATATATAACATCAAAGCAAAGGTGCACCACACAAGAAACTTGACAATCACAAAGTTTTTCTCCAATAAAAGGATTTCTTCAAAATGTGTTTCTTTTATTCATTCCATTTTCATTTTATGAGAAACATGCAATTCAGTTCCTATAATTCTACAGATAGAACAGCCGACGCGTTTCGTCCTACTACAGGACTTCTTCAGGGCGCTAATTATTGATGGAATACGAAGTAGTGTCTTCCTGAGAGTTCACCAATGTCTTACTGTGAGGAATAATATCCCATCCAACAATATATTATCTCAACGAAACTGAGCTAATATTGGTCCAGTTATTTTCCAGTAAATCCTTGTCGCGTATAATCCGCAGTCAGAAATGTCATGCACACGGAAATAATGGGGAGGCTTCAATTTATAATAACTGTCCCAACTTTCGCAATCTAATAGTTGCGATCCAAAACAATCTCCAAGAAGCGACGTAAAAATTCAACACCAAGGCAAGAAGATAAAAATTAACCTGTGTTCACCCTATTGTAGCTTGGCAGAGAGCAGTTTGGCTAAACTTAGAGGCAATGTGTAAATTATTTGTGCAACAGTTCAAACAGTAAATCAGTGAAAATACCACACCAGATTAGGAAAAATAGAGTAGACTTTAATAAATAAAACAAGAGCAAAACAGCAAGAGCTGGAGTTATTGGATTTAAATGTTTTGTGAAAAATGGTGCCAAAAAGCACAAAACGTTATTGAGGGCTATCTGGTCATGCCGGACTAGGAAAAAGTCACAAGTTTAGGCCAACCAGGGTGGAGCATGGGGCCTTAAATCCTGGTTGTAGAGTTTTTCTTGGATCTGCGTTGAAGATGCGTCTCGCAGCAGAGGCGATGCATACTTTCTGACATGCGGCGACGCTGATATATCGAGGATCCTGTTGATGGGGCTTGTGATGCAAAGTCCTGTGTTGAGGATGCAAGGCGCAGCCGAGACGCAGCGTCGGTTTCGATGAACGCTGAATCTGCGATGCAGAGTTTCTGCGTCTTCATCAAGGCTGCCGTCAGTGAGTTTTGGGCAGTGGTGGTTCGGAAGGCGAAGCATCTGTCCCAAGATGAGGGAGACGGAGGTGATGTGAGTCTTTTGTGACAGGTCCAATCCACACAACAGCGGTGATGCGTCAGTTCTGGTCTGGGATGTGTTGCTTGGCCGACTAGATGCATCGGCTCTGTGCAGGGATCTGTTGCTCTGCAGAAAAGATGTGTTGGTAGCGCTGGCAAGCACCTTAGGCTCATTTCCAAGGGCTCAAGTCTGGGGTGGCACTGCTTGGCAGAGTAGACTCACAGATGGCAGAGTCCTGGTGCAGGGGTTGGAAGCCTGTTATGTCCCTGAGGCTTCAGATCAGGAGGTCAGGCAACTAGCCTTTGAAGTCACTCTGGGGTCAAGTGATGCAGGTCCAGTCCTTCTCACCCAGGCAGGAGGACAGCAGGTCAGCCGGTCAGTACAGCAAATAAGGAACCCAGTAGAGAATCAGCCCAGCAGAGTGGTAGTCATTCAGTAGCACAGCAGTCCTTCTTCCTGGCAGAGTATCAACAGACCCAAAGTGTACTGTCTTGGTGGTGTTTGAGCTCCAATACCTATACCCAGTGGGGCCTTTGAATTTCGGGAGTCTTCAAAGACATGCTTTTGAAGTGCACAAAGGTCCTCTCTTCCTGCCTTTGCTCCAGACTCACTACAGGGGGCCATGAAGCCCTTTGTGTGTGGACAGGACAGAGCCTATTCAGGTGAAAGTGAGGTTGTGCCCAGCTCCTTCCTCCCTTCCTGCCAGAGATGGCCCATTGAGATACACCTAAGCTCCCATTGTGTGTTGCTGTCTAGGAGGAATACACAAAGCCCAACTGCCAACTACACCCAGTCATGTGAACAGAGACTGGCTACAGGTACCAACTGGCTAAAGCAAGAAAACTTCAATTTTCAAATTGCAATTTAAAATATGACTGCCCCATATATTTTGATTTTAAATTGTGATTCCAGAGTCACCAGACTTGGAGGATTTATCTGTTCCCCGTTGGAAATTACACTTAAGAAATTTAAAAAGGTAATCTCAATGTTATCCAATGGGTGAGATAGGCCGTGTACTAGTGAAAATGACTTTGAGACTTTTTCAATACCATGACATGTATTATTAAAAGTATATGTTCTGCCTTTTAAATACATTGCGACACTCCCTCTGGGGTGTCTAGGACCAACCTTGGTGTGACTTAAACGTAGAAAAAAGGTAACTTTTCGGCCTGGCAAAAGGTTTATTTTGCCAGGGCGACATAGCTGTGTAATCTGCACATACAGGCTCTGCAAAGGCAGGCCAGAGACACTTACATCAGTGGCACAATCAGTGCTATACTATTCTTAGACAAGTGAAAAAGTTTTTCCTACTTTGTATGTGTGCTGCACAGTGCAGCACACATGTAAAGTCAGAAAAGCAGGGAGAAATTAAAAGTTGTCTTCGTTTACCGCCTGCTTTTCAGCAATGTTAATTTTTGGTACTAAACCCTTTCTACTGATGTTTGTGAATAGGGTTAAGCGTAAAAAAATATGATTTGTTGCACGGGTATGCTCATGTACCACCCATGTAACGCCCCCTTGATGCAAAGTAATGCAAGACAGCTATACTAACCAACACAAGTAGTGAATCCCAAAAAAGGTTTAGCCTCGGATAAGAATTACAAAAGGCACGCTAATCCGACGCTAAACCTTTGAGAATCTGGGCCTAGATCTGATGGATGGTAGTCTGTCAGGATGGAGCACCATCCGTCAAATGCTAAATCAGGCCCCCATCTGAATTCCAAAGAGTACACAAGGCGATGGTGACAATGAGCTTTGTCTGAGAATGTGATTGCTAAGCCCAGATACTCGCATGCTTTTTTATCAACACCCATTTAGTAGGTGAGGTAAGACCTCTTTACTGCCTGTCATTTATGTTCTCCACAGCCATACACGGATACCTTTACATCCATTCACTGCTGATTCTCACTTTGGTGAAAACATTGAGATAGACAAATAGAGGCATTTGGAATACTTTATTTAATTGCAGCCAACTCTCATCTACTCCTAGCTCCACCATAGCTTTTTAAATTTCATGGGGTGGGAAAAGACAAAACTGGATGCTGTCCGACTTTGTGAACTGTTTTCAATAGTGACCTAGACATTGTACAAAAGCACATTTTGTCATGATTCTAGAAAATATAATGTTGCTGTTCTTTTTCAATAGACTTTCAAGAATATGGTCAGGTATTCAGTAGACCTTTCCGGCCAATGCTTTTCTGCTTACTCTTATCGAATTGATAACTGTCCTATTCCTATTGGTAGCTATGGAAGGCTTTATGTCTTTGACAATTATTCTCTTTTCTGTTTTCGAGTAAAGATAGTATACAGGCAAGTCAAACATAGGGCATTCTGCATATCGACTGAACTTCTCCAGCAACCATGCTGGCCTGTCTGTCATTGCCTCCTGCCCAACAACATGGATGGTGGGTGAAGTGCTTTCTGACTGGTGGGGTTCCTGGCGATTGACACAGCCACCTGTTTAGGTAGATATTATTCTGCTGAGTGTCCTTGCTTTGCCAGTTACATCATTGAATGTAATGCCACTCCTGCTCTGTGCTTGGTGACTGGAGGATAGAATGTGGGCTAAGATGAAAGAGGTCTTGATTCATCAGGTTACTGACAGATGTCTTCAAATGGCCAGGTGGCCTTGTCAGATACAGGCACAAAAGTCCCAGTCTGTCATACTGAGTAATCCTGGATACGTCCATACAGCTATGTGAAAAGGCATGAACAAGTAATCATAATAACATTACCACCCCTCCATCCCCCTCGCTTGTACCTCATGCTGGCCATTAAATTATGGTCTGCTAGTGAGTGGTTCCCATCCCCAAGCTACCCTCATCTTGGCTACCGAGTCCCTTGGCCAGCTCTAGGCAAAAATCTGTATAAGTCTAGGTGGATAGTTTTAAGGACATATCCATCAGGCTGCCCAGTGCTCCACATCATTTGTTAAACTGCCCATTTAGCTGCTCCACATCATGAGTGCCTCTCCAGCATCACAGTCTTCCATAGGCCATAAATCCAGAGCACTTTGCTTTGTAAGGTCTGCTTTTCCAGTATGATGCAATGAAATGTGTGGCTGGCGCTGGCATGTGGCTGTGGCTGCTTGTAACACAAGAAAAAGTATGGTTTTAAAGGCTCTAGAAATGTGTTCCACATCATTGGGCATAATCTCCAGCAAACTCTGTACAGGGTGTCTGGAACTGGGCAGCCCAATACCTTCCCCACCTGCCGTAGAATTGCCTCCCAGAATGATTTGATAACATTGCAGTCCCACCAGATAGTAATCAGTGCCCCTCTCACCCCTCCTCTTCGTCACATCCCCCAGCACACATCAAAAACCTCTGGATACATTTGATGACATATATTTGCATTTAGGGGCCCATTGATACATCAGAATGTAAGCTAATAAAAGCTGTTGCAGGGATTCTGCTGGTAAAGCAGAAATGTGCTTGGAATGATAGGATTTCAGAACGTAGGGACCGAGTCTCTCTACAAAGTCAGTATCTGTCAGCACAGATCCTGGCTAGCCCACAGTGCTTCACCTGAACTCCTACCCTTCCCAGAATAGCAGGTGATTATGGCAACCTAGTAAATGGCCCTCTAGTGCCCAAGGGAGCAGTGGAAACAGATCATCACCTTTTGTTTCTCAAAACGGACGGAGCAGTCAACAGGGGCGCAGGAGCAGAGAGAGGGTGCGCCTGGAGTGTCCGGAGGGACAAGAGGTCGTGGTGTGGGCTGCTCGCTGCTGAGTCTGGCTGTGCTGCTGGCCTGCGGTCTGGCGACGATGGAGGCGGGCGCCATTTCGTGGGAGGCGCCATTTTGAGTGCGGCTGCAACACTCCCCGAGAGCGGTGAGTCTGGCACTGCAGGGAGCGCCAAGGGACACAGAGTGGGGAGGTAGGGGGCTCCCTGTGAGACTGCGAGCTGGAGACCAAGGCAACGTGGCCCCTGCCGAGGCACTGACCGGTGGCGCAGCTGCGGTTGGATTGGCCAGCATTTCATTGGATGCAGCGCCGGACTGGTGGTATTGCACGAAGCCGGGGTGGCGCGGAGCGGGTGAGTCCAGGAACCTAGCGGCCTGCCGGCGGGCACCTGTCGGGTGTACCTGGTGAGGCCGGGACGTGACTGAATTGGTCGCACCGAGCGCCACCCGGGAGAGACACGGGAGGCCCTACCGGTCGTTGAGCCAGAGGTACAAGGAAAGTGGTGCGCTGCCCCGGGGAAAAGGGCGCAACAATCTGGGAGCCCCTTGTTGATAGGGGGACGCTACTGGTGAACTGAACAACTTCTCCCCCGGAGCCTGCTGCTTATACGGGCTGGGGCATTTCTCTTCTCCTTCCCCCTTTGTTTGAGGTCGGACGTTGGGGCCCTGGGAACTGAGCAGAACTCCAGAAGCCGCACAAAGAGGGGAGCCAACGGGATCGAAGGGCCTGCACCCGGTTGTTGCTACGCCACCTGTGGACGGACTGTGGATGCCGACTGCTCAGCAACTCGCGATGGGCCGGCTTCGTGATAAATCACAGCAAAGACAGATGCGCACAGGGAGCCTGGACCCCCCCACAAGGGCGCCCAGGGGGAGACATGGAGCTGCAAACTGCGGCCCTCTCAACCAAAATGGACTCTATGCTTGCGGCGGTGGAGAGGATTGGCACTACCCTGGAGCAGACCAGGGAATCCCTAGAAACAAGGTTTGATAAGGTCACGTCAGATTTTACCCTCCTCCACGCTGACCATCGCAAGCTGGCCGAGAGGGTTGCGGCGCACAGTCAGACGCTTCAGGAGCTCCAGCCCGTTGCCCAGAGCCATAGCACAGCACTACAAGATGTGCTGGACCGGGTCCATGCGCTTGAAGATCGGATAGAGTAGACGATGCGGAAGGGCGCACCTGACGCAATAACATACGCGTGGTGGGACTTCCGGTAGGAGAGGAGGGAAGGAACCCGGAGCAATATGTGGAAAACTGGTTGCGGGATCTTCTGCCTCAGGGGGTGTTATCTCAGCACTTCGTAGTGGAAAGAGCGCACAGGGTGCCGGCGCAGAATCCCAGGCCGGGGGCCCAACCCCGCCCATTCCTTTTTAAGCTCCTTAACTATTGTGACAGAGATGTGGTCCTGAGTGAAACTCGAAAATCTGGCGACCTGATCGTGGGCAGTAGCCGAGTCATGTTCTTCCCGGACTACACCGCAGCCGTGCAGCGGCGCAGGAGCAACTACTTGGCGGTGAAGCGACAGCTTCGGGAGTTGGCGTTGCCTTACTCCCTGCTGTTCCCGGCCCGTCTCAGAGTGGTCGCAAAGGAGGGGACCCGCTTCTTCGACTCTCCGACGGACGTGTGGGACTGGCTGGAGGAGTCGGGACAATGGACGGGAATGAGACCCACGGGTTCGGACCCCGACAGCTGCCCTGAGAAAAGGTCCAGAAGGCGCAGGCGCCAGGGAGCACGACAGCCCGCGCGGCCGGGGCCAGTAGTGCCTAGCCCAGAGAGAATAAGAATGGAGCGACAGGAGGTACTTGAGGCGGTGGCGACACTTGGAACACCACAAAGCAGTGATCGCATGGAGATCCGTACGTACAGTGCTCCAGGAACTAGTGGTGCGTCGTCTCGGTCCACTGCGATCTCGGAGGACTTGAATTTGCCAGCGGTAACCCCACAGACTGCTGACCTGATTGTGTGATTTGATGTCATTGTGCTGAGTTTGGGCAGGGACCGCGCACGCCAGGCATGACTACACACTCGCCATTGAATCACACTGGGTGTTGGGGGGCCCTTGGGATCTAGAGGGGGCGTATGACTAGCGCCGGGGGCGTCCGGCTGCGCGGGGGCGGGATGCACGCGGCACACAACACTAGATGCCACGATTGCAGGCTTCCGTCGCTGCAACTCGCACTGGGCCTATGCGGCAGTTTAATACTTAACACGATACTGCACCCCCTTCATCCGGAGGAGATAAGAGAGGGGGAATAGTACCAACAAGTCGCTATTACCACACGAACCCCACCAGGCACTATACTGAAATAGCTCACCACTAATCAGCACCTCTGAGGTTTGGACGGATGCCCCGTTGGGAATACGCCCTATTTGTTACACTGTTAATAGTAGTTACATTGTTTGCATGGCAGCGCATTTACATGCTCCCCTTGGCCCATGACCCACACCCCCCCCGGTGCAGACACTTCGCCCCAAGCTTTGTCTGTTCAACCAGCTTTACGATGACGCACACTAATATTGTGACTTGGAATATAAGGGGCATGCACACGCCGTCGAAGCGCTACTCCATCTTTTCCTACCTGCAGTGGCACTCTGTTAGGATTGCCCTCTTACAGGAAACGTATATGACCCGGACGGAACTTGACAGGCTGTCCAGGCGTTGGAGAGGGCAAACGTACGGCACCACCTTTTCGGCGCACGCACGAGGCACGCTGATCTGGGTGCGAGCAGGCGTCCCTTTCAATTGTGAGGAGGTGGTGGTGGACCGGGAGGACAGGTACATGCAGTGTGAGGGAAGCTGAATGGTCAGGAGATGTTGATAGGCTCGTTATATGCGCCTAATGTGGATCAGTCGTCCTTCTTGGTGCGGCTGACACAGCTTCTACACCCTTACGCTGGGCTCCCCTGGCTGCTGGGAGGAGACTTTAATATGGTGCTGGATGTTCAGTTGGACAGATCTTTCCCTCCCCTCTGTGCCACAGTAGCGGAGTCCAACGCTCGGGCGCTCGGGGACTGGCTCAACACTGGGCGCTGCAGGACCTGTGTCGCATACTTCACCCGAGAGATAGGATCTACTCTTACTACTCTGCAGTACACGATCTGCACGTCCGATTGGACAGGATAGTGGCGACTTCAACCGAGTGTGCTGGTGGACTCGGAGTTCCGCTCCTCCCTTGGTACGGCTATTTTAGCTTACTTTGACATAAATGAAGGGACGGCGAGCAGTGCATTAGTGGAGTGGGACGCCCACAAAGTGGCCATTCGGGGGCACTGCTTGGGAGCCACGTGGAACATACGTAGGACACTTTCGGATTCCCTGGCGCGCCTAGAGGACGAGCTCTTACAGTACGAGAGGGAGGGAGAAGGAGGGGGTAGACACTCGTACAACTTGGAGGATCTCCGTGGAAAACATGCGGAGCTTATGGAGAGGCTCCGATGTCATAATTATGCGGCGCACACAGCCAGAACGCACGCTAGAGCGGATAGAGCAGGCCGCCTGCTGGCTTGATTAATACGGCAGGAGGACCGCCGTGCCCCGATAGGAGCAATCCAAAAGGAGGATGGAGCGATGGTATACACGCAGCGCGAAATACACTGGGCCTTCATCGACCATTATAAACAACTGTACAAGGCCAAGGGGATTGGTCCCCGGCACCTTCTCGGGGAGTTCCTGGCCTCCATCCAATTGCCTGTGGCCTCAGAGGAACATAATAAAGCGCTTAGTGAGCCTCTCTCCCTGGAGGAAATTGGGGAGGCGATCCAATCAATGGCATCCGGGAAAACGCCGGGGCCAGACGGATTGCCTGCGTAGTACTATAAAGCATACCGTGAGTCCCTGGCGCCGTTGCTGCGAGCGCTCTACAATAAAGCGTTAGAGGAAGGGTCGCTCCCCCCCTCCATGCGGGAGGCGTTCCTGGTCTCCCTGCCTAAACCAGACAGAGACCACACGGCTTTGGGCTCATATAGACCCCTGGCGATGCTCAACGTGGATTACAAAATCCTCGCAAAAGTACTGGCGGAGCGGTTGGTCCCCCACTTGGTACATGCAGACCAGAACGGGTTTGTCCCTGCGAGGTCCACGTCGTTAAACCTTAGGAGGTATTTCAGGATGGCAGCCGAGGCCGTGCACGAGTGGCCCAGAGCGGGATGCCTTATCCTAGATTTGGAGAAGGCGTTTGATTGCTTGGAATGGGGCTACCTGTCTGTGGTGCTGCTGCGATATGGGTTGGACGGGAGGTTCCTCCGGATGGTCGACCTACTCTACAGGAGCCCCACAGTCCGTGTTCGACTGGGCCCCTACGTCTCGGAGGCGGTACCCGTGGGCCGAGGCACCCGGCAGAGGTGCCCTTTGTCCCCGCTGCTGTTCGCTCTGGTGATTGAGCCCCTGGTGGCAGCTATACAGACGACCCTGGGGGATGGTATACCGCTGGGGGACGCTGTTCACCAAGTGTCGCTCTATGCTGATGACCTGTTGGTGTATGTTAAGGATGTGGGGCGCATGTCGGAGCGGCTGACCCAACTGCTGCAGACATTTGCCACTATCTCGGGGCTCCATGTGAACGCAGGTAAATCCTGTCTGTACGATTTTAGCGCAGGGACTGAGGACCCGGGATACTGTCTTGATGGTACACCGGTCCAGTGGAAGGAAGGCACCTATACAAATCTACCGCTGCCCGGCTGACTTATTTTATGGGAACCTGGGACGGGCGGTCACGGCGCTTCAGTCGCAGGTGAGCTTTTGGACCACACTCCCACTGACGACCACGGGCAGGTTGGCGCTCGCCAAAATGGTCATGCTTCCCCGCCTCCTGTATTACTTTGTTAATTTGCCGACATATATTCCCCCCCCCTTTTTTGGTAGACTCAACAGGATGCTGCGAGACTTTGTCTGGGGCACTGCTAGGCACAGGCTGGCGCTCGTGAAGCTATTCCTGCCTACGGACAGGGGTGGTCTGGCTGCTCCTTGCTTCGAACACTACTATTTGGCCGCTCAACTGCAATGGGTTGCCCGCTGGTTGGCCGATAGAGGCAGGGACGACACAGCCACAGTTATGGGGCCTTACTCGCTGGAACGTGTAACCAGATATTTCCCCCCCCTTGCCACAGTCACGCGGCCGATACCGCTTCTTCTGGCTGTGGCACACAAGTGCTTTCGGAGGGCCTTGTATCTCACCCGTGCTGCTGTCCCATATGCGCCGGCAATACCTCTGGAGGGCTCCCCCGGTGGTGGAGGGGTACTCACGGCCCTTGCACTGGCGGAATGGTGGGAAGCCGATGTGCATACGCTGGGGGACCTATATCGGGATGGCGAGCTTATACCATACGAGACCCTAGTGTCAGAGGATGGGCTCCCGCCCGGTGGGTTCCTGGCGCACCGCTCACTGATAGCGAGATTGACTGCCAAATGGGGGGACATGACCACGGAGCCCAGTCAGCATCTAACCATGCAATACCTGCACGTCATGGGGAGAGGCAGGCATCTGGTCCGCTGGTTCGCGGCATCGCTAAGGGAGCATGCGGCGGTCAGCTTGGACCCGCTTCGAGGCAAATGGGAACTTGATCTGGGGCGGCCGCTAGCAGATAAGGAGTGGGAGAGGATCCTTAAAGGTCCAGTGCGTATTCCCAGGAACATGCGGTTCCGCCAAATCCAGCTATTCATTGTCCACAGGGCTTACATCACACCAGAGTTGATTAACAGGTATTTCCATCGCAATGATGCACTGTGCCCTAGGTGCGGTGAACTGGGGGCGGGGTTCTTGCACATGCTGTGGAGCTGTCCTGGGTTGGGCGCCTATTGGAGAGTAGTCAGTGGGTTGATGCAGGGGAGTGTGGGTCGTAATATACCATTAGACTGGCCCGAACACATTCTGCACCACTTTAAAAGATCACCCAAAGACAAGGTTGCGTCCCGATTCCTGGATCTGGGGCTCGTAGTAGCAAAACGCCTCATTACGAGGCGTTGGAAGGCACACGACCCGCCACACGCACGGGCATGGAGCTCCTCATTTCAGGCATTGGCTAGGGCAGAGGGGACTGCCATCCGAAGGGAGGAAATTCTGGGGCTGCGGAAGGAACCTATGGCGGACCGCTGGGAACAGATGCTCGGTGAGCTCCGGCGTCTGGAAGGGGAGGGTCACACGGGACACACTGGGGGAGCTGGCAGTGTCTGCGCGAGCGGAGGTGTGCCACAGGCTGCTTCACTGACGGGATAGTATAGCCCCCCACTCCCTCTGGCCCAACACTGGGGCGTCCGCAACCACATAAGGGCGATTGTGGCTGAGGTGCATACAAGTGATCCCAGGGGTTGAGGGGGGGGAGAGAGAGGTAGAAGGGGGGGGGGGTCGAGTATGTATAAATAGTTCACGCTGCCATTGTTATGGTTTCTTCTTTTGAATTGTAAGTAACTCATCTGTTTCCAATACCTGAACTGAATGGGCGGCATAAGTCTGCATGTACGACTAGGTGGTTGACACAAGGTCGCTCCTGTCAATCCTTAGAGACTGCACCAGGACTGATAAAGATAACGCAGTTAGCTCCAGAGCGAGCAATGTTTGATGCACAGTTCGAATGCATGTTACATCAAAGTAGCCATAGGCACAAGTACGGATTATCAATCTGCACATGCTCACGAACTTCTGTATGTAATGTATGCTGCCGAAGTGTGTATTCTTCAGAAATAATAAAAACAGATTTGAAAAAAAAAAAAAAGCGTATTTCTAAAACAATGCCATGAAAACAAATGTGTTATGAGGGGCTATGCAAAGCAGAGGCAGTCTAAAACATCTAATATGCATAACTAAGGGAGAACCAAAATGGGCCCAGAAGGCAAATCACTACACTTTTAATGTGTGTAATTTGTTCTTCCATGAAAACTTTAGAATCAAAGCACTGCATAATTTGAAAGAAGTACCTACTATTTAAAAATTCTAAATTTGAAAGAAATGTATCTGATATTCCTCTCTCTTCAAGTCAGAGAGCTTATGTTGATTGGAGGTCTCAAACTTGACTATCACATTCTAAGGACCTTCTTACTTTGGCCAATGTATGCCTTTTGTTCAGTATTATCTCATCTATTCTCTCAACCCCTAGGATGAATTTCTGAACTTGTTCAATATCTATCTGTGTGCATCCTGTTGTAGCTCTGAGATCCCAAAAAGGCAGTTTTGTCATTCCGTTTCAAATTTCCAAAAGTCCTCTTCTCCTTTCTCTTTGTCGAAAGCTAATCTTTGCCTTGCAACTCTGTTATATCTGCAGGAGCATGGGACCCTACAACTTCCTCCTCTTCCTCTATCAAATATTTTGCTCTGATGTGTTCTCTGCCATCTTTCTCTTAAGTTACGTAGAATCCATTTGATATTATTTTTCAGTGCAACCATATCTTGATAAGTTTGGGGATGTGGTTGGAGAGTTCTTTAAAACAGTAAACCCAAGCCAAAAAAACAACAACATCATGCATTGCCATGTTGAGAATCTTATGAAAAATCCTGGGCCTACTTCCTTTACAATCAAGGAGAATTGTGGTCCAGGCGCTCATTCTCTTCTGCCTGGATGACAGCAACTCCTTGTATATGGGATCTCAAAATCAGTTACCAAGATACTCCAGGTGGGTCAAAATGCTGCGGCAGGGACCATCTACAAGTTACCCAAATACTCTTCTGTGAAAACTGCCTTGTCCTCCCTGCACTGACTCCCAGTGGCTCCCAGTGCAGGAAAGGATAACATTTAAGGCACCCTGCCTGGTCCACAAGGGTATGAACCATAGAGGACCCCCTCTGATCAGTGCTCTCTTATCAGCATATGTCCACAACAGAAGTTTATGATCCTCTAAGCTATGTCTCCTGAAGGTTCTGATAGAGCGTCATGTGATTCTGAAATTTGTAGGGGTGCATCATATTCACCGTTAGTCAGCACCCGCATATTAATCGATGCAAGCTAAAAAGTGCCATAGAAATGCAGTGCCGAAATCGTTCAACATAGAGGTGATTAGAAATGTAATAATGCTTTTTGTGAAGAGTAATGCTGCAAGTTATCGTGAATGTATTTAGTAATGCATAATGATTAGTATCACATAATGCAATGTGTTAGTTAAATGTGTGCAATGTTAAAGTTACACGTGTAGGTTGCTTATTAACTTATATGAGAATAATGAACTAATGCTTAAAGTGTGATTTAGCGATGTATTTAACATTGTAAAGGCCTGATCGCATATACGTTTGAAGAGAAGGGCCTGTTTATTTCTAATGTTAGCTAACATTGTAGGCCGAAAATGATTTCCCTTGGTAAAGGCTTTGGGCTGCGGGGAGATGCAAAATCTTAGAGAAGTGAAATGTTTTTTCGTTCCCATGTTTCTGTTGCAGGTGCAAGGACATTTAGCTCGTTAGTGAGACTAGGTCTTTGTTTAAGGAGTTAGGATGCTACGGGAAGCCAACAGGGGAGTACGTTGGAATGTGAGGATGATACTTTCAGCGGAGAAGGTGCCTGGGACCCAAGGTCAAGCTAACCGTCGTTGGATGCCATACAGGTTTTGGTGGAAAACTACTGGGAGAAGACCTGGCTGAAGAGGTGTGCCGAAGGGCGTGTTCTATGATTTTGGGGTTTTGTATTAGGGACAGTGCCCCGTGGGTTGAGCAGTTGAGGTTTAGACAGGAAGCTAGAAAGAGCATCTTAGATCGAGCTCTGACTAAGTGAATGTACTTCTTAGGAAGTCTTCACTTCTGACACCTTTATTCTCTTGCCTGGGAAGGAAAAATGTTAAGTAGGGATGTCACCTTAGAGTAAGGATAGATTAACGTTTTCTTTCCTTTTTAGACGAATGATTCCTAATTTGGATATTGGCTTAACCATTGCTTTCTTGATGATCTTAGAGTCAGTGATTCTTTTTGTTTTGAGTCGGATGAGAATCCTACGTAGACTTGCATTTGTATTAGTGCCCATTTTTCTTCTACATCTTGTACTAAGGTGTTTGTATGTTCAGTTATTCTTGGTTGTAATAAAATCCTACAAATTTTAGATTTGGAGTCAGTGGTCCTTTCCAAATGAAATCCAATTTCGGTGATTATGGTTTGATAATTATATTTCCTCCCCTCTACACTATTTAGCAGATAAAAAGATCCTTGCGACCTGAGAGGATTCTTGGAGATAATTAGGTAGGCAAGAATCCGGTCCCATCAGTTGGTAGCAGAGTAGAATGGTTATCTCTGATAGCGAGGGGAAATCTAGATCAGGATAAGAGATTCTAGAGGCCCATAGAAGTCAAGTGATGGTGACTCATCGGATGGCGAGCAGCGAACGACGGCGGAGATTGATGGAGAGTAGCAGTGCGGCCGAAAGCAGCAGTTCGTGGCTGAGTGAGTATGAATAGGGTGAGATGTTTGTAGATTGCGGTGTTGATTTGTTGTGTGATGTCTTGCAGAGTTGGAGTGAGTGTTGAATGATTGTGAGATCAGGCTGTGAGAGCGCGCAGCCCGGGAAAATCTTAGGCTCGATGAGTAGCTTAAGTGATTGTGGTGTAGAAGACACCCAAGGTAGATTTTGTTGACCACCGAAAGGGGATCGAGAGATGTCATCGATTACCTGGACCGAGATGGGGGGTGCGAATGTGTGAGTGCATGAGTAACCGATGCTGGTCGTGGGTTGGTGTACTTGGAATTTGAGTATTTGTAACCTATCAGAGGTGATTGTCAGGTCGTTCGCGGACAGACGGTTGCCAGCCGAGGTCGACAATTTCGAGAGACTGTGGACGAACAGTCAGAGGAGTAACTTGTTTGGGACAAACGGTTATTTCAGCGTATGAATGGGACGAATGCAAGGGTGAGACGTTAATTGTGAAGGAGGGGAACTGCTGCGAGCGGAGGAAGCGTGACGTCAGAAGGTGTTGCGCTGCGATAGATCGGTTGGTGTGAGTCGCGCTGTTATCGGTGGGTTTGACATCAGGAAGTAGACGAGAACATTGGGTGTGATCGAAAATTGATCATCATGAAATGTTTTAAAGTTTTTTGAGAATTATGTAGAGGTGACAAAGATGTGGTTACTCGTGGGGGAGAAGAAGCCCCTCCCGAGGATACTCCGGCGCATTATTAGGCAAGAAATATGGGGTTGCATACCATAATTTGGCTTGAAAATTGGAATAAAATTACTCAGGGTGAGGGTGAATTGGTTTTCCCACGATATGGCTCCTTCAGGTTGGAAGTGTTGTACCAGTTGAAATCTGTGATGGCGGCTCTACGACCTTTGGCGAGACCAACACAATTTGAGGCGTTGCATGCATGGATTGGAGCTGCGCATGACAGGAAAAGAGATCGAAGTCAGGAAAGGGTGAAGAAGTTGATTAAGGCGTTTCAGGATGCAAGATGGGATGCAGAAGAGAAAAGGTGTAGAGTGCAAACAATAGAAGGAGACAGGTTGTATCCATTACTGGTAAAGACTGATGGCTCGAAGGGAAAGAGTGTGGATGATGATGATGACAGTGATACAGATGACAGCCTACTAGAGAGGTTGTTATCCGAGAGACCACCTCCATACAATCCAGATCCCTACTAAGGAAGGTCAGCTCAAGCAGAAGGGACTAGTGGAGTGCCGACTCAGTCAGAAGTGAGAGTAGAAGGGAATCTTTTGACAGGGACGGAGGGTACTAAAAACCAGCCTGTAGCCAGCACAGAGGTTGGGAGAGGTGTGAGGCTACCGGATGCTCTAAAGGTACCGGTCACCATTGGACCCATTGTTTCTGTTTACGACCCGGATCAGGAGAGGGTCGGAAGTTCAGTACAGTCAGCTGTAATAGCGAGGAGTGTGGTCGAGGGAAATGGATCAGAGAGTGGAATGGAGCAGACTCCAAAGCCTATAGAATGGAGTATGCCATTGCCAGCCACTGCAGACTCCTCTAGGGGACAGGTGGATGTGAGACCAGTGAGGCCGAGGTCTTTGGCCGAGTCAAGATCAGATTTGCGGATGTGGGCACCGCCAGCGAGAAATCAGAATCAGAGTGAGAGAACTGTAGAAAGTGAACGAGGCACTATAGTAAATCGTTCTGTTCCTATGAGCATGTCAGAAGAGAGTAGGTCTCAGGAACGGGAATGCGATTATGATGAACGAGATGGAGCAGCTTGTCGAGAAATATTGAAGGGAGCTCTGAAAGGAAGAATGTTAGATGTTGTGAGGTTGAAAGCAGAAGTAGATGAGATAATAAGCGGAAATTTGCCTCTTGAAAGAACGTACATGTACGAACAGGATGAGTTACTCTTTGTAGCGAAGGATGTGACTCGCAAGGCAAGAACTGCACATGAGAAGTTGTCAGATTTGGCCAAAAAGTATGATTTGGACCTGTCTAAAACAAAATCATTGCAGGGAAGTCATAGATTGCAGTATAGCGATCAAGAATTGGAAGAGAAGAGAGTCATGGGATTGAGAACCCATATCAAAGATTTGATTATAGCCATGCGTGCATGGATCATGCTTGATAAGTGGGAAGAAAGGTGATCCAAGAAGAAGAGTTCTAGAAGAACAATAGGAGAGACGCCACCTCCAGGTGGAGGGTTGATGGATGTAGGGAATTTCCCTTTACGAGAGGTACAGAATGGAGGATATGTGCATGTACCTTGGAGTAGGGATGACTTAGCCGCATTTACGAATGACTTTCTCCATTTAAGGTGTGGTAAATTTTAATTACCTAGACTTAATTTATGCGGTAAAATACAATACGAATAACTCAGTAAAAATAAGAGGCAGAATCCGTGGTATTCGAGGGTATAATAGGGAATTTATTCCTTACAAAGGAATGATGGTTCGAACCAGGCAATCGAGTTCCGTCACCACGAAGGTTCAGGAAGGGATCAGCAATACATTATTGACAGGTTAAAGCATATATAGTAATGCATTACAGTAAAGACAGATGCAGGAGGCGTAACAGCTGATAAGAATACACATACGTAATAGAAAAGGCGTTACAATAGGCGTGCATAGAGGCGTATACTAAAAACGTCATTATGATGATGACACATGTGGGTGGATCCATAAGAGAATCCTGCAAAGTCAGCAAAAATATATGGCAGAGATGCGCGCGCAGCCGCATGACGTGTGATTGACGTATAACTAGAGGGTGAAGGGAACTTGACATTTAGCCCTACATGAGGAGACAGAAGTCTGGGGTGTCAGGACAACCTAGTCCTAAATCATATCTAATATCTTGTGTTTAAGGAACTATATTATCTGGAAGGAAAGGTCTTCTCGGACAGATCCTATTCTATACTGACTGCTAGTGCGTGTACAAGCGTCTAAGTGTCTACATGAGATGCGAGGGGGCATGGGCCTACCATGGTAACGAGGGTGGTAGAGGGGACTGCCATCCGAAGGGAGGAAATTCTGGGGCTGCGGAAGGAACCTATGGCGGACCGCTGGGAACAGATGCTCGGTGAGCTCCGGCGTCTGGAAGGGGAGGGTCACACGGGACACACTGGGGGAGCTGGCAGTGTCTGCGCGAGCGGAGGTGTGCCACAGGCTGCTTCACTGACGGGATAGTATAGCCCCCCACTCCCTCTGGCCCAACACTGGGGCGTCCGCAACCACATAAGGGCGATTGTGGCTGAGGTGCATACAAGTGATCCCAGGGGTTGAGGGGGGGGAGAGAGAGGTAGAAGGGGGGGGGGGTCGAGTATGTATAAATAGTTCACGCTGCCATTGTTATGGTTTCTTCTTTTGAATTGTAAGTAACTCATCTGTTTCCAATACCTGAACTGAATGGGCGGCATAAGTCTGCATGTACGACTAGGTGGTTGACACAAGGTCGCTCCTGTCAATCCTTAGAGACTGCACCAGGACTGATAAAGATAACGCAGTTAGCTCCAGAGCGAGCAATGTTTGATGCACAGTTCGAATGCATGTTACATCAAAGTAGCCATAGGCACAAGTACGGATTATCAATCTGCACATGCTCACGAACTTCTGTATGTAATGTATGCTGCCGAAGTGTGTATTCTTCAGAAATAATAAAAACAGATTTGAAAAAAAAAAAAAAGCGTATTTCTAAAACAATGCCATGAAAACAAATGTGTTATGAGGGGCTATGCAAAGCAGAGGCAGTCTAAAACATCTAATATGCATAACTAAGGGAGAACCAAAATGGGCCCAGAAGGCAAATCACTACACTTTTAATGTGTGTAATTTGTTCTGCCATGAAAACTTTAGAATCAAAGCACTGCATAATTTGAAAGAAGTACCTACTATTTAAAAATTCTAAATTTGAAAGAAATGTATCTGATATTCCTCTCTCTTCAAGTCAGAGAGCTTATGTTGATTGGAGGTCTCAAACTTGACTATCACATTCTAAGGACCTTCTTACTTTGGCCAATGTATGCCTTTTGTTCAGTATTATCTCATCTATTCTCTCAACCCCTAGGATGAATTTCTGAACTTGTTCAATATCTATCTGTGTGCATCCTGTTGTAGCTCTGAGATCCCAAAAAGGCAGTTTTGTCATTCCGTTTCAAATTTCCAAAAGTCCTCTTCTCCTTTCTCTTTGTCGAAAGCTAATCTTTGCCTTGCAACTCTGTTATACCTGCAGGAGCATGGGACCCTACAACTTCCTCCTCTTCCTCTATCAAATATTTTGCTCTGATGTGTTCTCTGCCATCTTTCTCTTAAGTTACGTAGAATCCATTTGATATTATTTTTCAGTGCAACCATAACTTGATAAGTTTGGGAATGTGGTTGGAGAGTTCTTTAAAACAGTAAACCCAAGCCAAAAAAACAACAACATCATGCATTGCCATGTTGAGAATCTTATGAAAAATCCTGGGCCTACTTCCTTTACAATCAAGGAGAATTGTGGTCCAGGCGCTCATTCTCTTCTGCCTGGATGACAGCAACTCCTTGTATATGGGATCTCAAAATCAGTTACCAAGATACTCCAGGTGGGTCAAAATGCTGCGGCAGGGACCATCTACAAGTTACCCAAATACTCTTCTGTGAAAACTGCCTTGTCCTCCCTGCACTGACTCCCAGTGGCTCCCAGTGCAGGAAAGGATAACATTTAAGGCACCCTGCCTGGTCCACAAGGGTATGAACCATAGAGGACCCCCTCTGATCAGTGCTCTCTTATCAGCATATGTCCACAACAGAAGTTTATGATCCTCTAAGCTATGTCTCCTGAAGGTTCTGATAGAGCGTCATGTGATTCTGAAATTTGTAGGGGTGCATCATATTCACCGTTAGTCAGCACCCGCATATTAATCGATGCAAGCTAAAAAGTGCCATAGAAATGCAGTGCCGAAATCGTTCAACATAGAGGTGATTAGAAATGTAATAATGCTTTTTGTGAAGAGTAATGCTGCAAGTTATCGTGAATGTATTTAGTAATGCATAATGATTAGTATCACGTAATGCAATGTGTTAGTTAAATGTGTGCCATGTTAAAGTTACACGTGTAGGTTGCTTATTAACTTATATGAGAATAATGAACTAATGCTTAAAGTGTGATTTAGCGATGTATTTAACATTGTAAAGGCCTGATCGCATATACGTTTGAAGAGAAGGGCCTGTTTATTTCTAATGTTAGCTAACATTGTAGGCCGAAAATGATTTCCCTTGGTAAAGGCTTTGGGCTGCGGGGAGATGCAAAATCTTAGAGAAGTGAAATGTTTTTTCGTTCCCATGTTTCTGTTGCAGGTGCAAGGACATTTAGCTCGTTAGTGAGACTAGGTCTTTGTTTAAGGAGTTAGGATGCTACGGGAAGCCAACAGGGGAGTACGTTGGAATGTGAGGATGATACTTTCAGCGGAGAAGGTGCCTGGGACCCAAGGTCAAGCTAACCGTCGTTGGATGCCATACAGGTTTTGGTGGAAAACTACTGGGAGAAGACCTGGCTGAAGAGGTGTGCCGAAGGGCGTGTTCTATGATTTTGGGGTTTTGTATTAGGGACAGTGCCCCGTGGGTTGAGCAGTTGAGGTTTAGACAGGAAGCTAGAAAGAGCATCTTAGATCGAGCTCTGACTAAGTGAATGTACTTCTTAGGAAGTCTTCACTTCTGACACCTTTATTCTCTTGCCTGGGAAGGAAAAATGTTAAGTAGGGATGTCACCTTAGAGTAAGGATAGATTAACGTTTTCTTTCCTTTTTAGACGAATGATTCCTAATTTGAATATTGGCTTAACCATTGCTTTCTTGATGATCTTAGAGTCAGTGATTCTTTTTGTTTTGAGTCGGATGAGAATCCTACGTAGACTTGCATTTGTATTAGTGCCCATTTTTCTTCTACATCTTGTACTAAGGTGTTTGTATGTTCAGTTATTCTTGGTTGTAATAAAATCCTACAAATTTTAGATTTGGAGTCAGTGGTCCTTTCCAAATGAAATCCAATTTCGGTGATTATGGTTTGATAATTATATTTCCTCCCCTCTACACTATTTAGCAGATAAAAAGATCCTTGCGACCTGAGAGGATTCTTGGAGATAATTAGGTAGGCAAGAATCCGGTCCCATCAGTTGGTAGCAGAGTAGAATGGTTATCTCTGATAGCGAGGGGAAATCTAGATCAGGATAAGAGATTCTAGAGGCCCATAGAAGTCAAGTGATGGTGACTCATCGGATGGCGAGCAGCGGACGACGGCGGAGATTGATGGAGAGTAGCAGTGCGGCCGAAAGCAGCAGTTCGTGGCTGAGTGAGTATGAATAGGGTGAGATGTTTGTAGATTGCGGTGTTGATTTGTTGTGTGATGTCTTTCAGAGTTGGAGTGAGTGTTGAATGATTGTGAGATCAGGCTGTGAGAGCGCGCAGCCCGGGAAAATCTTAGGCTCGATGAGTAGCTTAAGTGATTGTGGTGTAGAAGACACCCAAGGTAGATTTTGTTGACCACCGAAAGGGGATCGAGAGATGTCATCGATTACCTGGACCGAGATGGGGGGTGCGAATGTGTGAGTGCATGAGTAACCGATGCTGGTCGTGGGTTGTTGTACTTGGAATTTGAGTATTTGTAACCTATCAGAGGTGATTGTCAGGTCGTTCGCGGACAGACGGTTGCCAGCCGAGGTCGACAATTTCGAGAGACTGTGGACGAACAGTCAGAGGAGTAACTTGTTTGGGACAAACGGTTACTTCAGCGTATGAATGGGACGAATGCAAGGGTGAGACGTTAATTGTGAAGGAGGGGAACTGCTGCGAGCGGAGGAAGCGTGACGACAGAAGGTGTCGCGCTGCGATAGATCGGTTGGTGTGAGTCGCGCTGTTATCGGTGGGTTTGACATCAGGAAGTAGACGAGAACATTGGGTGTGATCGAAAATTGATCATCATGAAATGTTTTAAAGTTTTTTGAGAATTATGTAGAGGTGACAAACATGTGGTTACTCGTGGGGGAGAAGAAGCCCCTCGCGAGGATACTCCGGCGCATTATTAGGCAAGAAATATGGGGTTGCATACCATAATTTGGCTTGAAAATTGGAATAAAATTACTCAGGGTGAGGGTGAATTGGTTTTCCCACGATATGGCTCCTTCAGGTTGGAAGTGTTGTACCAGTTGAAATCTGTGATGGCGGCTCTACGACCTTTGGCGAGACCAACACAATTTGAGGCGTTGCATGCATGGATTGGAGCTGCGCATGACAGGAAAAGAGATCGAAGTCAGGAAAGGGTGAAGAAGTTGATTAAGGCGTTTCAGGATGCAAGATGGGATGCAGAAGAGAAAAGGTGGAGAGTGCAAACAATAGAAGGAGACAGGTTGTATCCATTACTGGTAAAGACTGATGGCTCGAAGGGAAAGAGTGTGGATGATGATGATGACAGTGATACAGATGACAGCCTACTAGAGAGGTTGTTATCCGAGAGACCACCTCCATACAATCCAGATCCCTACTAAGGAAGGTCAGCTCAAGCAGAAGGGACTAGTGGAGTGCCGACTCAGTCAGAAGTGAGAGTAGAAGGGAATCTTTTGACAGGGACGGAGGGTACTAAAAACCAGCCTGTAGCCAGCACAGAGGTTGGGAGAGGTGTGAGGCTACCGGATGCTCTAAAGGTACCGGTCACCATTGGACCCATTGTTTCTGTTTACGACCCGGATCAGGAGAGGGTCGGAAGTTCAGTACAGTCAGCTGTAATAGCGAGGAGTGTGGTCGAGGGAAATGGATCAGAGAGTGGAATGGAGCAGACTCCAAAGCCTATAGAATGGAGTATGCCATTGCCAGCCACTGCAGACTCCTCTAGGGGACAGGTGGATGTGAGACCAGTGAGGCCGAGGTCTTTGGCCGAGTCAAGATCAGATTTGCGGATGTGGGCACCGCCAGCGAGAAATCAGAATCAGAGTGAGAGAACTGTAGAAAGTGAACGAGGCACTATAGTAAATCGTTCTGTTCCTATGAGCATGTCAGAAGAGAGTAGGTCTCAGGAACGGGAATGCGATTATGATGAACGAGATGGAGAAGCTTGTCGAGAAATATTGAAGGGAGCTCTGAAAGGAAGAATGTTAGATGTTGTGAGGTTGAAAGCAGAAGTAGATGAGATAATAAGCGGAAATTTGCCTCTTGAAAGAACGTACATGTACGAACAGGATGAGTTACTCTTTGTAGCGAAGGATGTGACTCGCAAGGCAAGAACTGCACATGAGAAGTTGTCAGATTTGGCCAAAAAGTATGATTTGGACCTGTCTAAAACAAAATCATTGCAGGGAAGTCATAGATTGCAGTATAGCGATCAAGAATTGGAAGAGAAGAGAGTCATGGGATTGAGAACCCATATCAAAGATTTGATTATAGCCATGCGTGCATGGATCATGCTTGATAAGTGGGAAGAAAGGTGATCCAAGAAGAAGAGTTCTAGAAGAACAATAGGAGAGACGCCACCTCCAGGTGGAGGGTTGATGGATGTAGGGAATTTCCCTTTACGAGAGGTACAGAATGGAGGATATGTGCATGTACCTTGGAGTAGGGATGACTTAGCCGCATTTACGAATGACTTTCTCCATTTAAGGTGTGGTAAATTTTAATTACCTAGACTTAATTTATGCGGTAAAATACAATACGAATAACTCAGTAAAAATAAGAGGCAGAATCCGTGGTATTCGAGGGTATAATAGGGAATTTATTCCTTACAAAGGAATGATGGTTCGAACCAGGCAATCGAGTTCCGTCACCACGAAGGTTCAGGAAGGGATCAGCAATACATTATTGACAGGTTAAAGCATATATAGTAATGCATTACAGTAAAGACAGATGCAGGAGGCGTAACAGCTGATAAGAATACACATACGTAATAGAAAAGGCGTTACAATAGGCGTGCATAGAGGCGTATACTAAAAACGTCATTATGATGATGACACATGTGGGTGGATCCATAAGAGAATCCTGCAAAGTCAGCAAAAATATATGGCAGAGATGCGCGCGCAGCCGCATGACGTGTGATTGACGTATAACTAGAGGGTGAAGGGAACTTGACATTTAGCCCTACATGAGGAGACAGAAGTCTGGGGTGTCAGGACAACCTAGTCCTAAATCATATCTAATATCTTGTGTTTAAGGAACTATATTATCTGGAAGGAAAGGTCTTCTCGGACAGATCCTATTCTATACTGACTGCTAGTGCGTGTACAAGCGTCTAAGTGTCTACATGAGATGCGAGGGGGCATGGGCCTACCATGGTAACGAGGGTGGCAGAGGGGACTGCCATCCGAAGGGAGGAAATTCTGGGGCTGCGGAAGGAACCTATGGCGGACCGCTGGGAACAGATGCTCGGTGAGCTCCGGCGTCTGGAAGGGGAGGGTCACACGGGACACACTGGGGGAGCTGGCAGTGTCTGCGCGAGCGGAGGTGTGCCACAGGCTGCTTCACTGACGGGATAGTATAGCCCCCCACTCCCTCTGGCCCAACACTGGGGCGTCCGCAACCACATAAGGGCGATTGTGGCTGAGGTGCATACAAGTGATCCCAGGGGTTGAGGGGGGGGAGAGAGAGGTAGAAGGGGGGGGGGGTCGAGTATGTATAAATAGTTCACGCTGCCATTGTTATGGTTTCTTCTTTTGAATTGTAAGTAACTCATCTGTTTCCAATACCTGAACTGAATGGGCGGCATAAGTCTGCATGTACGACTAGGTGGTTGACACAAGGTCGCTCCTGTCAATCCTTAGAGACTGCACCAGGACTGATAAAGATAACGCAGTTAGCTCCAGAGCGATCAATGTTTGATGCACAGTTCGAATGCATGTTACATCAAAGTAGCCATAGGCACAAGTACGGATTATCAATCTGCACATGCTCACGAACTTCTGTATGTAATGTATGCTGCCGAAGTGTGTATTCTTCAGAAATAATAAAAACAGATTTGAAAAAAAAAAAAAAGCGTATTTCTAAAACAATGCCATGAAAACAAATGTGTTATGAGGGGCTATGCAAAGCAGAGGCAGTCTAAAACATCTAATATGCATAACTAAGGGAGAACCAAAATGGGCCCAGAAGGCAAATCACTACACTTTTAATGTGTGTAATTTGTTCTGCCATGAAAACTTTAGAATCAAAGCACTGCATAATTTGAAAGAAGTACCTACTATTTAAAAATTCTAAATTTGAAAGAAATGTATCTGATATTCCTCTCTCTTCAAGTCAGAGAGCTTATGTTGATTGGAGGTCTCAAACTTGACTATCACATTCTAAGGACCTTCTTACTTTGGCCAATGTATGCCTTTTGTTCAGTATTATCTCATCTATTCTCTCAACCCCTAGGATGAATTTCTGAACTTGTTCAATATCTATCTGTGTGCATCCTGTTGTAGCTCTGAGATCCCAAAAAGGCAGTTTTGTCATTCCGTTTCAAATTTCCAAAAGTCCTCTTCTCCTTTCTCTTTGTCGAAAGCTAATCTTTGCCTTGCAACTCTGTTATATCTGCAGGAGCATGGGACCCTACAACTTCCTCCTCTTCCTCTATCAAATATTTTGCTCTGATGTGTTCTCTGCCATCTTTCTCTTAAGTTACGTAGAATCCATTTGATATTATTTTTCAGTGCAACCATATCTTGATAAGTTTGGGAATGTGGTTGGAGAGTTCTTTAAAACAGTAAACCCAAGCCAAAAAAACAACAACATCATGCATTGCCATGTTGAGAATCTTATGAAAAATCCTGGGCCTACTTCCTTTACAATCAAGGAGAATTGTGGTCCAGGCGCTCATTCTCTTCTGCCTGGATGACAGCAACTCCTTGTATATGGGATCTCAAAATCAGTTACCAAGATACTCCAGGTGGGTCAAAATGCTGCGGCAGGGACCATCTACAAGTTACCCAAATACTCTTCTGTGAAAACTGCCTTGTCCTCCCTGCACTGACTCCCAGTGGCTCCCAGTGCAGGAAAGGATAACATTTAAGGCACCCTGCCTGGTCCACAAGGGTATGAACCATAGAGGACCCCCTCTGATCAGTGCTCTCTTATCAGCATATGTCCACAACAGAAGTTTATGATCCTCTAAGCTATGTCTCCTGAAGGTTCTGATAGAGCGTCATGTGATTCTGAAATTTGTAGGGGTGCATCATATTCACCGTTAGTCAGCACCCGCATATTAATCGATGCAAGCTAAAAAGTGCCATAGAAATGCAGTGCCGAAATCGTTCAACATAGAGGTGATTAGAAATGTAATAATGCTTTTTGTGAAGAGTAATGCTGCAAGTTATCGTGAATGTATTTAGTAATGCATAATGATTAGTATCACGTAATGCAATGTGTTAGTTAAATGTGTGCCATGTTAAAGTTACACGTGTAGGTTGCTTATTAACTTATATGAGAATAATGAACTAATGCTTAAAGTGTGATTTAGCGATGTATTTAACATTGTAAAGGCCTGATCGCATATACGTTTGAAGAGAAGGGCCTGTTTATTTCTAATGTTAGCTAACATTGTAGGCCGAAAATTATTTCCCTTGGTAAAGGCTTTGGGCTGCGGGGAGATGCAAAATCTTAGAGAAGTGAAATGTTTTTTCGTTCCCATGTTTCTGTTGCAGGTGCAAGGACATTTAGCTCGTTAGTGAGACTAGGTCTTTGTTTAAGGAGTTAGGATGCTACGGGAAGCCAACAGGGGAGTACGTTGGAATGTGAGGATGATACTTTCAGCGGAGAAGGTGCCTGGGACCCAAGGTCAAGCTAACCGTCGTTGGATGCCATACAGGTTTTGGTGGAAAACTACTGGGAGAAGACCTGGCTGAAGAGGTGTGCCGAAGGGCGTGTTCTATGATTTTGGGGTTTTGTATTAGGGACAGTGCCCCGTGGGTTGAGCAGTTGAGGTTTAGACAGGAAGCTAGAAAGAGCATCTTAGATCAAGCTCTGACTAAGTGAATGTACTTCTTAGGAAGTCTTCACTTCTGACACCTTTATTCTCTTGCCTGGGAAGGAAAAATGTTAAGTAGGGATGTCACCTTAGAGTAAGGATAGATTAACGTTTTCTTTCCTTTTTAGACGAATGATTCCTAATTTGGATATTGGCTTAACCATTGCTTTCTTGATGATCTTAGAGTCAGTGATTCTTTTTGTTTTGAGTCGGATGAGAATCCTACGTAGACTTGCATTTGTATTAGTGCCCATTTTTCTTCTACATCTTGTACTAAGGTGTTTGTATGTTCAGTTATTCTTTTTTTTTTTTTTTTTTTTTTTTTTTTTAAAAAAACCTTTATTTTGGTAAATGCACAATACACAGCGTCTGCCTACAACCCCTCGGGGCCGGCCGCTATGACATATCAGAAAAGGATAAAAGAAAAAGAAAAAAAAAACCAATTGGGCAGAGCGCCGTTAAAGCAATCTCTGAGTGAAAAGTACCGTGTAGAACATAGAACAATAATGTCAGGATAAGAAAAGGTTTAATTTTATGATTTTGTCGAGTACAATGTAGTAAACTACGAAAAGAGTCGAAGCTGATCACTGACCAGGAGAGACATCACCGTTCACGGAGCACCCAGAAGGAGGCGTTATATAGGAAGGCATTTGTAAGGAAACAGGTGGCCACCATCCAGGAACTAAGAGCAACCGCTATACCACAGAATGATAGAACACAATAAACTCCCTACTAACACTGAACCCCGACCCCGAAGAAACAAAGAAACATAGAAGAGAAAGAAACCGAAGAAGAAGAGAGAAAGAAAGAGAAAGAGGGCCATAGAGACAAAGAAAAGACATGAACACATCCCATCCCCCCACCCTGCATACCAGCGGAAGGCCACGGCCCACCCCCCCCCCAATAGGCATGCCTGTCGCCCCGAAAGAACCCCAAGTGGGAAAGAGAGTCTGGAGAGTGGGAAAGAACGTCCCAGTCTCCGACTCCCAGAGAAGGCAGGAGGAGGAAATTTTACATACTCCCGGTCACCACCAGCCCCATAAGCATCCCCCACCCTAAATATCATCAGCACAACTGAAGTAGCAAGCAAAGCAGCAGGTGGGGAGACTCCATTCCAAATGTGCGAATAAATCAGATAATTAGCAGTCCCATCCTAGTCCCCGCCCGCCAATACGTACAGCAAACTAAAGGAAATCGCCCAGCCCTGGCCCGATCCTAAGTGGCCCCACAGATCCACCCCCGCAATCAACAATAGCAAATTACACGCATGCGGCACATCAGATACATAGACAAATATTCTAGTCCGGGTCATGCCAGGCGGTCAGGCAGGATCATCAAGGGAGGCAACATCAGCCCTGGCCAGAACGCTGAAACCCCACCAAGCATGGCCACCGCTGGGAGTGTACCTCAGGCAGAACAAAGGAGCAAGATGGCCGCTCCCGGCATAGAAGACGCAGAGGAAGAGGAAGCGAGAGTTCCCAATCATAGACCATCACCACATCGATAGTGACCAACACAGTTTTCCCCACCGAACGGCACACACTCCGGCGATGTTGGGGAAGCCGTGGCAACACTTGCAGAGGCAGAGTCTCAGCTTGTAAAGTGGAAGGGAGCTTTGTATCTGCAACTTTGTCATTCAAAGAACACTCGACACTGTAGCCAGGGAGAGGACGTTCCACAGTATCCCCCTGTCGCCACATTGTATCCGCCTCGAAGGGAATGAGAGGCATTGGGGGGTCAGACAACCGCAGTAGTTCCCTGGATGGCATAGCGACATCGATCTTCCGCTCCAGTTCTCGAGTGTTTTGCCACCATGTCGCCCTCAAGTCTTCCAGGGCTAGAAGGATATCACCATAGGTCAGGTCTGCTCCCCGCTTCAGCATGTCGGCAGTATGCAAAGGCGCCACCGGGACACCCTCCAGCTCGACAGTAGGCAGGGCAGCTTGCGTCAGGGATATGGAGGCTTCCGTCTTTCCGGCGAGGTAGACCGGCACCGCCACCATTTTTGCAGTCAGCCCACATCGGAGGGGTGAGGGCGACTCCATAGGACGGAGGAATAGCATTTAAGGCAAGAAGAGATACTGCTCGCTATACGGGGCTCACACGATGTGAGAGCCCTCGGCTGTATAGCAATGCGGGTGGTGGGCGCTCTAAAACGGATACCGCTCTGACCGCTGGTAGCATGACAAAGGAAGGTTCGCCAGCCCGGACCCAATCATACAGGAATTCTCTCCGTCGCGAATAAGGCTCCACCAAGCCGCCCACTCCACAGCCGGTTACATTTCCCCAGGCGCCGGTCCGGCCCCAGGTCGTCCCACCGTACGTGATAAGCGGTGTCCAGTGGCGGTGGTCGGGCCAGAGTGCGTGGGCAAAGTCCAAAGTCGGCAAACTCTATGAATCCTCGACCAAAAAAGCCGGCGGGGACATCGGAGGAATGCGGAAAGTGTCAGCGCATTCGTGGTTACATTTGCTCGCGCCGTAGGCAGGATTAAAGATCAGGATGTCATGTAAACAGCAGACGGGCTGCGGAGCCGGGAGCTCAGACGTCCTGTCCGTCCGCCATCTTGGCTCCTCCCCTAACCCCTGTTCAGTTATTCTTGGTTGTAATAAAATCCTACAAATTTTAGATTTGGAGTCAGTGGTCCTTTCCAAATGAAATCCAATTTCGGTGATTATGGTTTGATAATTATATTTCCTCCCCTCTACACTATTTAGCAGATAAAAAGATCCTTGCGACCTGAGAGGATTCTTGGAGATAATTAGGTAGGCAAGAATCCGGTCCCATCAGTTGGTAGCAGAGTAGAATGGTTATCTCTGATAGCGAGGGGAAATCTAGATCAGGATAAGAGATTCTAGAGGCCCATAGAAGTCAAGTGATGGTGACTCATCGGATGGCGAGCAGCGGACGACGGCGGAGATTGATGGAGAGTAGCAGTGCGGCCGAAAGCAGCAGTTCGTGGCTGAGTGAGTATGAATAGGGTGAGATGTTTGTAGATTGCGGTGTTGATTTGTTGTGTGATGTCTTGCAGAGTTGGAGTGAGTGTTGAATGATTGTGAGATCAGGCAGGCTGTGAGAGCGCGCAGCCCGGGAAAATCTTAGGCTCGATGAGTAGCTTAAGTGATTGTGGTGTAGAAGACACCCAAGGTAGATTTTGTTGACCACCGAAAGGGGATCGAGAGATGTCATCGATTACCTGGACCGAGATGGGGGGTGCGAATGTGTGAGTGCATGAGTAACCGATGCTGGTCGTGGGTTGTTGTACTTGGAATTTGAGTATTTGTAACCTATCAGAGGTGATTGTCAGGTCGTTCGCGGACAGACGGTTGCCAGCCGAGGTCGACAATTTCGAGAGACTGTGGACGAACAGTCAGAGGAGTAACTTGTTTGGGACAAACGGTTATTTCAGCGTATGAATGGGACGAATGCAAGGGTGAGACGTTAATTGTGAAGGAGGGGAACTGCTGCGAGCGGAGGAAGCGTGACGTCAGAAGGTGTCGCGCTGCGATAGATCGGTTGGTGTGAGTCGCGCTGTTATCGGTGGGTTTGACATCAGGAAGTAGACGAGAACATTGGGTGTGATCGAAAATTGATCATCATGAAATGTTTTAAAGTTTTTTGAGAATTATGTAGAGGTGACAAACATGTGGTTACTCGTGGGGGAGAAGAAGCCCCTCGCGAGGATACTCCGGCGCATTATTAGGCAAGAAATATGGGGTTGCATACCATAATTTGGCTTGAAAATTGGAATAAAATTACTCAGGGTGAGGGTGAATTGGTTTTCCCACGATATGGCTCCTTCAGGTTGGAAGTGTTGTACCAGTTGAAATCTGTGATGGCGGCTCTACGACCTTTGGCGAGACCAACACAATTTGAGGCGTTGCATGCATGGATTGGAGCTGCGCATGACAGGAAAAGAGATCGAAGTCAGGAAAGGGTGAAGAAGTTGATTAAGGCGTTTCAGGATGCAAGATGGGATGCAGAAGAGAAAAGGTGGAGAGTGCAAACAATAGAAGGAGACAGGTTGTATCCATTACTGGTAAAGACTGATGGCTCGAAGGGAAAGAGTGTGGATGATGATGATGACAGTGATACAGATGACAGCCTACTAGAGAGGTTGTTATCCGAGAGACCACCTCCATACAATCCAGATCCCTACTAAGGAAGGTCAGCTCAAGCAGAAGGGACTAGTGGAGTGCCGACTCAGTCAGAAGTGAGAGTAGAAGGGAATCTTTTGACAGGGACGGAGGGTACTAAAAACCAGCCTGTAGCCAGCACAGAGGTTGGGAGAGGTGTGAGGCTACCGGATGCTCTAAAGGTACCGGTCACCATTGGACCCATTGTTTCTGTTTACGACCCGGATCAGGAGAGGGTCGGAAGTTCAGTACAGTCAGCTGTAATAGCGAGGAGTGTGGTCGAGGGAAATGGATCAGAGAGTGGAATGGAGCAGACTCCAAAGCCTATAGAATGGAGTATGCCATTGCCAGCCACTGCAGACTCCTCTAGGGGACAGGTGGATGTGAGACCAGTGAGGCCGAGGTCTTTGGCCGAGTCAAGATCAGATTTGCGGATGTGGGCACCGCCAGCGAGAAATCAGAATCAGAGTGAGAGAACTGTAGAAAGTGAACGAGGCACTATAGTAAATCGTTCTGTTCCTATGAGCATGTCAGAAGAGAGTAGGTCTCAGGAACGGGAATGCGATTATGATGAACGAGATGGAGAAGCTTGTCGAGAAATATTGAAGGGAGCTCTGAAAGGAAGAATGTTAGATGTTGTGAGGTTGAAAGCAGAAGTAGATGAGATAATAAGCGGAAATTTGCCTCATGAAAGAACGTACATGTACGAACAGGATGAGTTACTCTTTGTAGCGAAGGATGTGACTCGCAAGGCAAGAACTGCACATGAGAAGTTGTCAGATTTGGCCAAAAAGTATGATTTGGACCTGTCTAAAACAAAATCATTGCAGGGAAGTCATAGATTGCAGTATAGCGATCAAGAATTGGAAGAGAAGAGAGTCATGGGATTGAGAACCCATATCAAAGATTTGATTATAGCCATGCGTGCATGGATCATGCTTGATAAGTGGGAAGAAAGGTGATCCAAGAAGAAGAGTTCTAGAAGAACAATAGGAGAGACGCCACCTCCAGGTGGAGGGTTGATGGATGTAGGGAATTTCCCTTTACGAGAGGTACAGAATGGAGGATATGTGCATGTACCTTGGAGTAGGGATGACTTAGCCGCATTTACGAATGACTTTCTCCATTTAAGGTGTGGTAAATTTTAATTACCTAGACTTAATTTATGCGGTAAAATACAATACGAATAACTCAGTAAAAATAAGAGGCAGAATCCGTGGTATTCGAGGGTATAATAGGGAATTTATTCCTTACAAAGGAATGATGGTTCGAACCAGGCAATCGAGTTCCGTCACCACGAAGGTTCAGGAAGGGATCAGCAATACATTATTGACAGGTTAAAGCATATATAGTAATGCATTACAGTAAAGACAGATGCAGGAGGCGTAACAGCTGATAAGAATACACATACGTAATAGAAAAGGCGTTACAATAGGCGTGCATAGAGGCGTATACTAAAAACGTCATTATGATGATGACACATGTGGGTGGATCCATAAGAGAATCCTGCAAAGTCAGCAAAAATATATGGCAGAGATGCGCGCGCAGCCGCATGACGTGTGATTGACGTATAACTAGAGGGTGAAGGGAACTTGACATTTAGCCCTACATGAGGAGACAGAAGTCTGGGGTGTCAGGACAACCTAGTCCTAAATCATATCTAATATCTTGTGTTTAAGGAACTATATTATCTGGAAGGAAAGGTCTTCTCGGACAGATCCTATTCTATACTGACTGCTAGTGCGTGTACAAGCGTCTAAGTGTCTACATGAGATGCGAGGGGGCATGGGCCTACCATGGTAACGAAAGGCATGAATTACTTGCACGGAGACAGTAAGGCCGGGCCCTTTGCTCTGCAGCTAGAGAGATGTTTACCTAAGCTACTAGACAAGAATGCATTTCTTGAGGAGCGGAACAGATAACTTGAAGGCTGAATACAGTTTTTGGCAGGCAACAGGCCGGGCTAGGCACCGTTAGCCTCGCAGGAAGTAAGACAAAGTTCATGGATACAGATGCAGGTCCAGGCTGGAGCATTTAGAGGCAGAAGTAGGAAAAAGCTCGATGGCAGAATTCAGGGCCTACCTTGCCAGAGCTGGAAAACTTGAAAAGTATACCATATAAAGACGGTGGCAAGGCATACTTAGGAACGGAATATCTGGCCCATTCATGGCAGATATGAAAGAGTACATATTAACGTTGGACACAATTGTATTTGCGTCTTCATAGCTTGAAGTGGAGGGAACATACATGTACTTGTAGCATGTACATGGAGCCGTTGGGGTCTAGATAGGGGACACAATTGACCATAAAAATTCATATTTCCTCATTCCCTCCTTGTCCCCTACGGACCCTCATGAAATATCGATCTTCAGGAATCCATCAATCTGTTCATGTAACATCATTTGCTCTTCTTTCTTCTTCCGGGATCTTGAATGAAAACTTGAACGTGGAATACACGATGTGGCACACAGGCCGCAAATCGCTGGTCCACATTGTAGACATAGGCAGCAACTGAATACTATGAGAAGGCCAATACCTAGGAAGGATAGGACTTTCCATCCCCAGGCTGACAACACGCTCCAGAACCAACCGGACCATGTCCAAGTGCCTGCATTCTGATGTATCTGGTTTGCAATCTTGTGAAGACGAGTTATAGCTTTATATACGGATGGCGCGTTTTCTGGGATGAAAACACAGCAACTTGATCCGATGACCCTGCAAGCTCCGCCCCTATCTGCTAGGATGACGTCAAGGACAAGACGATTTTGGAGAACAACAATCCGCATCGCAGACTGCTCCTCTGTAAAGTTGCCTAGGGCAGAGGTAGTTTCATTCACTACTGCTTCAAGGGTTCTGGTTAATCTACGTATCAGTTTACTGTTTGAGACAACACCTATGTAAGGAAAGAGACCTTTATTGAAGTCTGTATATTGTTCCCATGCTGTTTCGGTGTAGTCAACAATCGGGATATCTCTCTGGGGTCTATGGTGTACTAGATTGGTATTTCTATGATAATCAGGAGGAGCTAGGAAAACAGGTGGCAGAAGGAATGCAATGTAACAGGTACCATCCCAATCTAGGGGTAGGCGTATACATGCGGTGTGACCACAGATGAAGTAGGAATGACGGGAAGCTCTAAATGTAGACTTGCCCTTATCACTGAATTCGATCACAGTAGTACATTTACTATGACCCAGGTGTACGGAACCATTCTTTCTTACACATAATTCACCTTTGACTGGTAATACGGACATAGCAGGCAAGACTAGTGTAGCTTCAGATTCAACATTTAGAATCATGAGGTTAAGTGTAAAATTACCTAATCCATATACTTCATTTTCTAGGTCAGTTCCTGTTCTTTTGGGAAGTCCCTCCTTGTTAGGATAACAGGCTTTAAGCAAAACTAAGTTCAGGTTTCCCCATACCCAGTTGCTCTGGTAAACTACAGTGTTTGAATCTAAAGAGTTAATCAAACTAAACCATGCTCCACAGGAACCATTGTGTGTGAACGGATACGGAAAGAGAGGCAGAACTCCTTTGTATTTCTGATAGGGAGGGAGTCGGCCACATATCCAACAATTTGTAGCATTGCTGGTCTGATGGGAATGATGTAACATACTAATGAATGTGTTGTTGCGCAGCGCAAATCTATAGGACAACTCATGTGGAGGTAGTCCACTAAAAGAATGTTCGGCAGTAACATTATAAGCACGCTTGAAAATAGGATAGTACATATGTAACAGTATACTTGCAGCAATAATAAAAAGACTTAGAAAAAACATAATCAACAATGTCACTATACAGTGACTATGAAGTGATTTACAGTATGCATGTTTCTTGAGCTGTTTCTGTCTATTTCTCTCTCTTATTCGGTCTAGAGGATACATGTCAAAGACTTAATTCAACCGATTCACCTTGGAGAGGACTTAAACAATCGAATTGTCTGACTTGCTAGACCTTAGTTTCAGTTTATAGTTTTGAGATTCGGTCTGTTCAACCAGGGGGAGTTTTGAATCAGTCTCTGGAAGGGGGCAGGGCTGAGAGTTCAGATCGGCTGGTAGTCCATGAAATTTCTTGATATGACTCGAGTGTAACCAACCCTTGCGACCCTCGACCTTCACTGCTGTCCTCGTCGTTAGAAGAACCAGCTTTGGTTGTAGCCAGCGAGGCTCCAACGGGCTCCTCCTGTCGAAGTTTCTGACGAAAACGAGATCTCCCGGAACTACTTCATGGGGCTTTACCTCGGTGTTGTCGGGAAAGGCTGCAGCTACCTGTGAACGGCAAGATTGTAGTGCAGACATCAAGGAAGCAAGGTAATCTGTCAGCATATTACAATCAACATCAGTTATTTTACGAGGTATAGGCGTCCCCCACATATTTGGTGGCCTACCGAAGACCACCTCGTACGGGGATTGCCCTGTGCGAGAATGTGCTACCATTCTCATGTAAAATAGTGCAACCGGTAAGGCTACTATCCAGTCGACACCTTTCTCTCTACAGATTTTAGAAAGTCGTATTTTCAGGGTCTGATTATGACGTTCCACGAGACCTGCTGCCTCGGGATGTCGGACACAGTGGAATTTCCATTGATAGCCTAACAAGAGTGAAATGTGTTTCATTAGCTCGGATGAGAACGGCTGGCCATTATCTGAGTACACGATACGGGGCAAACCATACCGTGGGAAGAATTCACGAACTAATTGTTTGGCAGTAGTCGGGGCAGTGTAATCTGAGACGGGATACGCCTCTGTCCAACGGGAAAGAGCGCATACAACTACGAGGACATATTTGAATCCTCGACATCGTTCCATCTGGATATAATCCATCTGGAGGACTTCAAAAGGGTGATCGGGAGGTTGAAATCCACCCTGCTCTACAGGTACGCCTTTACCTGGATTGAACTGACAACAAATCATACAAGTTCGGACTTTCTGTTTGGCTGCAGCTCGTAAGTGTTTGTTGAACCAAATGTGTTGAATACTGTCTAACATAGCTTTTTCTCCTAGATGTGCTGGACTATGTATTGTGTTAATGATAACTTGAACCATTGAGTCGGGGAGAAACCATATAGATTTTCCCTTCGTCATCCATCCCTGATCGGTTTGGATCCCTCCTAATTCAGTCCATTTCTTTATTTCCTCTGGTGTAGCATGTGTCTGTATGTCAATTACATCAAGAGCGGGATCCTTAACTGTCATGCAGTGTGTCGGCGTCTGAACTATTGTCTTTGTCAAGTCAGTTGCATGAGTCTGATTCTGTGCTGTTTGCTTAGCTGTTCGGTCTGCTAGGTCGTTACCCTGGGAAATAATATCGGTGACTTTTGTATGAGCTTTACACTTCATGATAGATATTGAAGTAGGTAGATGTATTGCATCTAACAGAGCTTGAATGAGGGGACCGTGTTGAATGTTGGCACCGTGAGAAGTCAAATAACCCCTCTCTCGCCAAAGGACTCCGAAGTCGTGTACAACTCCGAATGCATAACGTGAATCCGTGTATATGTTAACTTTTCTATTTTTGGCTTGAATACAGGCTTGTGTCAGAGCAATAAGCTCTGCTGCTTGAGCTGATAATGTGTCGATACAATTTGTTTCAATGACTTCGGTGTCTGTTGTGACTGCATAAGCGGCCACTAACTTTCCTGTACTTGTTCTCATACATGAACCATCTACATAAAGTGTCAGGTCTGGGTTTGGTAATGGGACATCTGTCAAGTCTTGTCTGGGTTTCGTCGTAATAGTAATGACTTCAATACAATCATGTGCCAGTGGGTCTGTTCCACTTAATGGCAAAAGTGTGGCAGGATTTAATGTACTACAACGTCTGATTTCTATGTGTGGCTGAAACAATGTGAGTTCATAACCTGTCAGTCGTGCTATAGTCAAGTGTTGTGTCTGTGTCCGGTTCAAGAGAACTTCTACTGCGTGTGGTACCTGTACTGTCAATTGATGCCCTAATACTATGGAATCGCTTTGTCTGATCGCTAGAGCTGTCGCTGCAACTGATTTCAGACACACAGGAAGAGCTTGAGCTACGGGATCTAATGTGCTAGAAAAGTAAGCACATGGCTTGTGTGATCCTGCTTGTTCCTGCGTGAGTACTGACAAGGCAGTACCTTCACGTTCTGTAACAAAGAGTGTAAAAGGCTTACTGTAACATGGTGTCGCTAAAACAGGTGCTTGGCATAAAGCTTTCTTTAAGTCTTCAAAAGCTTGTATATGTTCTGGAGTCCAAGGGAGGACAGTCGATGTCGCTGCCTCCTGGGTTGTCAACTGAATGAGTGGTTTTGCTAGAAATGCATATTGGGGAATCCACTGCCTGCAGTATGAAGTGAGGCCTATGAAGGCCCGTACCTCCTTTTGTGTCTTGGGTGGTGGCATGTTTACAATTAACTGGATGCGGTCAGGTGTGAGCTGTCTCCCCCATTTGGACAGCAAGTGCCCTAGGTACACAACTTGCTGGGCACAAAATTGCAGCTTTGAAGGGGACACCTTGTGCCCCTTGTCGGCTAGGAAATGTAAAACCGTCAGTGATGCTTTTTCACATTCGGGTTCGCTTCGGGCGGTGATCAGCAGATCATCGACATACTGGAGCAGTGCAGTGTTAACAGGCATGTGGATACTGTCAAGTTGTCTTTTCAGTGCTTGGCTGTAGATGCTAGGACTTTCTGTAAATCCTTGAGGTGCGCGTGCGAATTTAAAACTTCGTCCATTTAAACTGAATCCGAACAAATATTGGCTTTCCGGATCGATTGGGACGCTGAAGAAGGCGTTCTTGAGGTCAATTACAGTAAAGAACGTTGCCTCTGAATCAATAGCTGTCAGTAATGAAGAGATATCTGGGACCACGGGATATTGTGGTACAATGCATTTATTCAATTCGCGCAGATCAATAACTAATCGATATACTGGGGGTGCTTTTGGATCAGTTCGTTTAAGAATCGGAATAATCGGAGAATTACATACATTGGAGTCAGTTTCTACAACCACTCCTTGTGCAATGAGCTCGTCAATGATTTGCAGTAAAGCCACTACAGCATCTGGCGGTAACTTGTATTGTCGCATTCGTGGTAGTACCACTCCTGCTTTGAGTGTAACTCGATTTGGTGTAATGTGCATACAACCTACATCAGTGGGGCCTTGTGCCCATAAATGTGCAGGTAGATTCTGTAACCGGTGATCCATGTCTCTAGACACGTAGTGACCTTTAAAGTCACGCAAAAATAGTCGTACTCCGTCCGGAGTACAACATATTATAGCTCCTAGAGCTTTCAATGTTTTTATACCTAACAAGTTTTCTGGGCATGATTTCGTAAGCAATAGATCTGTAGTCCGTGTCAATGGACCGACTGTAAATGCAAGTGGTTGTGATACTTCGTTAATAGTGGGCTTTCCTGAAAAACCAAGGGAAATATTTTGTGAGCCTGAGAGGGGTGCCCCTGGAACTTCGTTGTGACTTATAGTTGTTCTGCTTGCCCCTGTATCAAGTAGAAACTTTCTGTCTTTCCCTAATACTTGACTCTGTACATAAGGACCCTCTTGATCTACAGGAACCTCAATAAGGGGTAAGCCAACTTCCCTCTCTAGGCTATTTCATGTGTAACGCTGATATTCTGGATAGTCATTTTGTGCATACTGGTACATTTGTTGTGTCGTGTTCTGTGTTGCAGCAATAGGCTGTGGCTGTTGTTGTGGAACCACTACGGTCTGTTGTGGAACCGGCATAGGCTGTGCATGTTGAGGTACTTGTTGTTGGATCTGATCCTGTCTAGGCGGACGTGGTCTCTCCTTCGTTTTACCCGTGGAGATATTATGTTTCAGAACTGCACAATCGTTTATATAATGACCTGGCTGTTTACAATAGTTGCATGTCCCTTTAACGGGAACCGCTGAATTACTGGACTGTGTCGCACCCTTTTTATGACCGTCAGCTGGAACTGACTGAGCGACAAGCATTTTCATTTTCGTGTCTTTCATACGTCTTTGTTCGTGTTCTTGTTCTTCTCTAATTCTATTCTGGTGATACTGTAACATTTGTAACATTTGTGAAGGAGTGTTAGCTTGCCAAGTGCTCTCAACTTTCAATACTCTGTTTTTAACCTGTGGCAGGGAATTCTCGACTAGTTTTGTTACAAAAAGATGTGGATATGACTCACTATTTGCTTTCAGGCCGCTATTAATACCAAAACATTTTTCAAATCGGGAATAAAAATCACTAGTGTCTTCCTCGGGTTTCTGTTTACAAGCTGAGATTGCTCCCCAATCTTCCTTTTTCGTAGTTAATAAACGTGGCAATACTTGTACTAATAAACCTGGCAATGCTTTTGTTTTGTCCCCAAGCCCTACGCCTGCAGTTCTGCTATTTTCTTCAGTTTCTAATGCGGTCCAATCAATCTTTTGGTCTCCCACCTCCCATTCTTTTTCCTTGAGTTTCTCATAAATACCGGCAGGCAATAATACTTTCAATATTTTCATAATGTCAGGATAGGTATAATCACCCATGAGTAACATGTCCTTTAGTTCACGGTGAAAACCTGCTGGATCTTTGTCATGGCTGGGCACTAATTTTTTCATTTCCAATAGTTCTATTTTGGTTATGGGCGTGTACACAAACACGCGTCTAAACGTATTGTCATCATTTCTAACTGGGTGTACTTCGCGTAAGGGATTCTGTCTGTCTATGTAATACGTTTTTCTCTCCATGGAAGGAGCTGGATCATGTTCTGGACACAAAAAGGCACTATATCTATGTCTGTATTCTAGAATTACTTTAATTAGATCGGTACCTAAACCTCTCCATTTGTTCATGAGTAGTTCTATCAATATATCAGGTAGGGGACCAGGATCGGAGTGTTGGCCTTTATATAATATAAGGAGATGTTGTATCATGTATATACTAGCTAAACGCTGTTCGTCTGGGGCGAGATTCAGAAACGTGTGTACTAGCGCATCATCACTGTATTTTTCAGAGCTGTCAGCCCATTGTACTGCTGACCTGGCTAATTCTTGTTCATCCATAGAATCGAGCACATGGTACCCCCTTCGTTCTCGAAGTAATTTATCAGTAGCCTGGAATAAGTGTTCAGGGGTCCTTGGATTTGTAATAACTGTTTGAAAAATTCTGTTACATTCTGGACGTATCGGACGTATTGTTTTATTAAAAGATCTTCCTTTTCCTACATAAGCTATCATTTGTTTAGCTGGTAATTCAAATTGTCCTGTGTTCATTTCTGACTGTTCCTCCTCCTCTTCCTCTGATTCAGTTTTATCTGCTTCTACTCTGCTTTCATGTATTCGTTCTACTTCTTTTCTGATCCTTCGGCACATGGCTTCTATACACTTCTGTTTATCATGTCTCCCGTCTGTTATATTCTGACCCCATTTGGTAAGTGCTTGCATTTCCTCCGAATCTACCTCAGGCCTATCTCTATTTCTGATCAAACAGTTTATGAAAAAGCGTAACAATAATTTTTGTATGTCTACTTTCTGGTATTCCATGGCTTCGGCAATACTTTCAGGACCTTGCCCTGTTTGGATAAAGCGATATATTTTGTCTAGATGTTCAACCATTCCTGGTAACGTCATTAAATAGTTTGTAGCTCGTCGCAAACGTACTGAAGACAGCAACATTCTGTCGTGTTTTCCTGGCACTGGATCATATCTACAATCGGAAAGAGGCTCGTTTAATATATTGTCTGATATTCTTTGGGGTGTACGTTGATATGCTAAATCCCTATAAGTCAATCTAGTTGTTGGCGGTGGCGTGGAAAAACCTCCTGTCGCACCCCCTGAGGTGCCAAGTCCAAAAGGATTTGTTGGGTGTAGGGTAGAGAGTGTGGGTGCAGGAAGGACTGTAGAAACAGATGGAATGGTTAGAACTTGAGTAGGAGTTTGTTGCTGCGGAGGTGAGTGCAGCTGATTTTGGGGTTGAGCGTCGTTAACGGGTGGTGTGCGTGGCTGCGCACCATTAGCATATTCGGGGGCTGCATCGTCTAAATAGGAAGAAAGAAAAATGTCCTTTGCGGTCTTGGGATGTACTTTAATCGGGAGTAACGGAGGTGGCAGATCTTTTGGTACCTCCAAGGTGGCCTTAGGCAAACCCTCGGCCAGAAGAGGATACATACCATTCATAAGAGTGTTTCGTTGTCTGTCTACTTGTTCTGTTTTTACTCGGGTACCTTCGTCAATTAATATGTTTTCTCGGGCTTTTTCTGAATCTTCCCTACTTTTCTCTTCCTTTCTGAGCGCTTTCTCTGTGCGCCTATGCGATTCTTTACGCCATAGTTCAATGGCATCTTTCTGTGACTGTCTGGCTTTCTTTTTCCATAACGCTTCTTCTATTCTCATGATGCAATCTGCATCCCATGTTCCAGCAGCGGGCCATCTCTGACTCTCTGCTAAGTCCTTGGTGTAGTCCACCCATAAATCTAGATATAATACGGCATCTAGGCCATGTTTATGGTACATAAAGTACCCTGGAGTGTCCCTAGGTGGGATGGGAACAGCTTCCTCGAGTATCCCTTTTCTAGTTTTTATCTGTCTTAATTTTGAAAATAACGGCATCTTGAACCTTGTTACTTAATTCTTACTCGGTCTTTGAACACAATAATTACAATAAACACAATAATGAAGATCGAACAATCACTCATACCACGACATTTAAAACATATCAAAACATTTTAGAACGAACAATAATAATTAGAATAAAACTAGTTAACTGCATAATACTAAATATACTGTATGTACTGCTAAACAGCACAGATACACTGCTAAAACAGTGCAGACCAGGTGTGTGTACCCAGACCCGTCTTGACCGGCACAAACTAATGTGCACGTCTAGATGCGTCCCTAGCAACGGTACTCACCGGGAAGCACGGAAGGCCTCGGAAGTCTGGACTGGACTAGACCAAACTGGACTGGACTCGACTTGTGACTTAGATACTTCGGAACTTCGGAATCTGGTGGGCCTCTGTATACCTCGGATCTTGCTCTCTCAGCTAGGCTCTGGTCGGGATTCTCCGCACTCCTCACCGCCTCGTCTGGGTGTTGATCGCAGCCTCAGTCGCCCCCGTTGGCCTGAGGGAGATACAGGAAATCCTGCGGGTACGCGTAATTGTCCGTCCGGCTGTGGCAGGAGACCGGGTCTGCAACGCACCTCCGGCGCGTGGGGTGTGAGAGGTGTCCCTGTTCGGGCGCCAATTATGTGGTAAATTTTAATTACCTAGACTTAATTTATGCGGTAAAATACAATACGAATAACTCAGTAAAAATAAGAGGCAGAATCCGTGGTATTCGAGGGTATAATAGGGAATTTATTCCTTACAAAGGAATGATGGTTCGAACCAGGCAATCGAGTTCCGTCACCACGAAGGTTCAGGAAGGGATCAGCAATACATTATTGACAGGTTAAAGCATATATAGTAATGCATTACAGTAAAGACAGATGCAGGAGGCGTAACAGCTGATAAGAATACACATACGTAATAGAAAAGGCGTTACAATAGGCGTGCATAGAGGCGTATACTAAAAACGTCATTATGATGATGACACATGTGGGTGGATCCATAAGAGAATCCTGCAAAGTCAGCAAAAATATATGGCAGAGATGCGCGCGCAGCCGCATGACGTGTGAATGACGTATAACTAGAGGGTGAAGGGAACTTGACATTTAGCCCTACATGAGGAGACAGAAGTCTGGGGTGTCAGGACAACCTAGTCCTAAATCATATCTAATATCTTGTGTTTAAGGAACTATATTATCTGGAAGGAAAGGTCTTCTCGGACAGATCCTATTCTATACTGACTGCTAGTGCGTGTACAAGCGTCTAAGTGTCTACATGAGATGCGAGGGGGCATGGGCCTACCATGGTAACGAAAGGCATGAATTACTTTCACGGAGACAGTAAGGCCGGGCCCTTTGCTCTGCAGCTAGAGAGATGTTTACCTAAGCTACTAGACAAGAATGCATTTCTTGAGGAGCGGAACAGATAACTTGAAGGCTGAATACAGTTTTTGGCAGGCAACAGGCCGGGCTAGGCACCGTTAGCCGCGCAGGAAGTAAGACAAAGTTCATGGATACAGATGCAGGTCCAGGCTGGAGCATTTAGAGGCAGAAGTAGGAAAAAGCCCGATGGCAGAATTCAGGGCCTACCTTGCCAGAGCTGGAAAACGTGAAAAGTATACCATATAAAGACGGTGGCAAGGCATACTTAGGAACGGAATATCTGGCCCATTCATGGCAGATATGAAAGAGTACATATTAACGTTGGACACAATTGTATTTGCGTCTTCATAGCTTGAAGTGGAGGGAACATACATGTACTTGTAGCATGTACATGGAGCCGTTGGGGTCTAGATAGGGGACACAATTGACCATAAAAATTCATATTTCCTCAAAGGGAAAAGCCTGTGGAGTGGTATAAGCAGGTTGATCCGTTTGTTAAGATTTCGAAGGTGTTGTGGGTCGATTTGAATACATTGTTTGACATTGTGGTTCCGAGTGACTTATGGTCAGCATATAAAATCGCTGTTGAGTGGCCAACCTCAGAGCCTGATAGGGACCCAGTCTCAAATTGTCCATCACCCATAGTCATGAAGAAGTTTGAACAGGTGATCACATGGTTGAAGTCGAAAATCTCACCTTAGGACATTGATTGGGTGAAGATGGATCGGACAGTGCAAGAGCCAAAGGAGACGGTGCATGAGTTTTATGAGAGACCTTTGCAGGCCTTTAAGCAGTACAGTGGATTAGATGTATTGGATACAAAAGACATGGGACAGTTTGTTTCAAAGTTTATGTTGGGATTGAGGCCTGAGTTTAGTCTCATGATAGCAGCATTTGATTTGTTGGCAGAACAAACCTGTGGATGAGATCTTACGGTATGCCAGGCACTGTAGTGATGAGATAGAATCGAAGCACAGTAAGTTGAAAGACAAATTGATGCTCGTTCAGATGCAAACAGCTCAGGGACAGCCTAATGGAGGAACGTTAGGAAGGAAGCAGGGAAATAACCAAGGAGGAAACCAGAATGTCCAAGGTCAGGGAAGACCGAAGTCAATAGATCCTAAAACAGGAATGGATGTGGCGACATTGAAAAAGACCACGGCGTGTCATCTTTGTCACCAGATTGGGTGAAGATGGATCGGACAGTGCAAGAGCCAAAGGAGACGGTGCATGAGTTTTATGAGAGACCTTTGCAGGCCTTTAAGCAGTACAGTGGATTAGATGTATTGGATACAAAAGACATGGGACAGTTTGTTTCAAAGTTTATGTTGGGATTGAGGCCTGAGTTTAGTCTCATGATAGCAGCATTTGATTTGTTGGCAGAACAAACCTGTGGATGAGATCTTACGGTATGCCAGGCACTGTAGTGATGAGATAGAATCGAAGCACAGGAAGTTGAAAGACAAATTGATGCTCGTTCAGATGCAAACAGCTCAGGGACAGCCTAATGGAGGAACGTTAGGAAGGAAGCAGGGAAATAACCAAGGAGGAAACCAGAATGTCCAAGGTCAGGGAAGACCGAAGTCAATAGATCCTAAAACAGGAATGGATGTGGCGACATTGAAAAAGACCACGGCGTGTCATCTTTGTCACCAGATTGGACACTGGAAACGCAAGTGTCCTTTGAACCCTGTGGTAAATAAAAATAAATATTACCGGACTGAATTTCATGCGGAATCTTAAATTAAAGTAAATAGCTCAAAATAACAAGAGGCAGAATCCGTGGTATAAGAGGTTTTCTAATGGGCTTTATTCCATTCAAAATGGCCGACTCGAGTCGCGGTCCTCAGGTTCCGTCACCACGAGGGTTCAGGAAGTGAAGTACAATAATTCATTAACAGACATGTATTTTTATAATAAGTGCATTACAATGAAACGAATGTAGAAGGCGTAACATTTGATAAGAAAAGTGACAAAACAGTGACATAATCGAAACTAGGCGTAATAAGGAATAAAAGAAACATGATTGGTTAGAATTATCAGACATAGGTGGATCTATAAGATAATACTTGGCATAGATGCGCGCGCGGCAGCATGACGTGTAATTGACGTGCAACTAGGGGGTGAAGGGGACTTGACATTTAGCTCTACATGTGGAGACGAGAAGTCTGGGGTCAAGTCAACCTAATCCCAAATCATATCTAACATCCTATGTTTAAAGAACTATGTTATCCACAAGGAAGAACTCTCGGACAGAATCTATTCTATACTGACTGTGTGCGTGTACAAGCGTCTAAGTGTCTATATGAGATGCGAGGGATAGAAAACTTTCCATGGCAACAGGGCTATGAATCACTTGCAGGAGGACGGAAAGGCTGAGTCCTTTGCTTGTGATCTAAAGGAAATGTTTACCTAAATCACTGGACAGGAATGCATCGGCTGAAGAGTAAAATAGATAATTCGAAGGTGAAATACAACTTCTTGGCAGACAGGCGAAAACTGGCCGAGGCAGTCACCGTTAGCTGCACAGGGAGTAGGACAAAGTTCATGGATACAGATGCGAGCTCAAGCTGAAGCTGTCAAAGACAGAGAGCAGGGAAAGGCTTTGAGGACAGAATCGGGCCTACTTGCCTGAACTGCAAAAATGGAGTAACTTAGCCATATAAAGTCGGTGGCTTTTCATACTTAGGAATCGAATATCCAGCCCATTGATGGCGGATCTGACAGAGAACATGTCGACGGTAGACACACATATGTTTGCGTCTTAGAAACTGGAACTGGAGGGAACATACATGTACTTGTAACATGCATATAGAACCGTTGGGGTCCAAGATAGGGGACATAACTGATCAGGAAAATCCACATTTCCACATTCCCTCCTTGTCCCCTTCTTGCCCTTCACGAGACATCAATCTTCATCATTCCATTGATTTGCTCATGGAGCATCATTTCTTCTTCCTTCTTCTTCCGGTATTTTGAACGAAAACCTTGATGTGGAATACACGATGTGGCACACAGACCACAAATCGCTGGTCCACATTGTAGGCATAAACAACAACTGAAGAGCATAAGAAGGCCAATACCTAGGAAGGATAGAACTCTCCATCCCCAGGCTGATATCACACTCCAAAACCACCCGGACCACGTCCAAGTGCCTGGATTCTCGTGTATCTGGCTTACAATCTTATGAAGGCGTGTTATAGCTTTATATACAGATGGCGAATTTTCTGGTATGAATATGCAGCAGCTGGATCCGATGACCCTGCAAGCTCCGCCCCTATCGGCCAGGATGACGTCAAGGACAAGACGATTCTGGAGAACAACAATTCTCATCACTGATTGTTCCTCTGTCAGATTGCCTAGGGCGGCTATAGTCTCGTTTACTACAGCTTCAAGAGTCTTGGTGAGTCTGCGTATCAGCTTACTATTTGATATTGTACCTATATAGGGAAAGATACCTTTATTGAAATCTACATACTTGTCCCATGCTGTTTCAGTATAATCGACAACTGGGAGATCTCTTTGCTCTCTATTGTGTACTAAATGAACATTTCGATAATAATCAGGGGGAGCTAGGAAAACAGGTGGCAAAAGGAATGCTATGTAACAGGTACCATCCCAATCTAGAGGCAGACGCATATATGCCGTCTGACCACATATAAAGTAAGAATGGCGAGAAGCTCTAAATGAAGATTTACCTTGATCACTATATTCTACTGTAGTAACGCATTGGCTATGGCCCATGTGTATGGAACCAACTTTTCTTACACATAATTCACCCTTAACTGGAAATACTGACATAGTGGGCAGAATTAGTTCAACTTCGGATTTGACATTCAAAATCATAAGATTAGGCGTAAAATTACCTAATTTATACACTTCATTTTCTAAATCAGTTCCTGTTCTACTGGGGTAACCCTCCTTATTAGGGTGACAGACTTTGAATAAAACTAGATTCAGATTTCCCCATATCCAATGTTGTTGATAAACTGCTGTGTCTGGGTCTATGGAATTTAATAAACTAAACCATGCTCCACAGGAGCCATTGTGTGTGAATGGATGTGGAAAGAAAGGCAGAACTCCTTTGTTATTCTGATAGGGAGGGAGTCGGCCACACACCCAACAATTGGTGGCATTACTAGTCTGATGGGAATGATGTAACATACTAATGAATGTGTTATTACGCAGCGCAAGTCTATAGGACAACTCATGTGGCGGTAGGTCACTAAAAGAGTGTTCATCAGTTATATTGAAAACACGTTTAGAATCAGGATAATACATATGCAACAATATACTTGCAGTAACTATTAAAAAACTCAAGAAAAACAAAATTAATAAAGTCACAATACAGTGGCTACGCAGTGATTTACAATACGCCTGTCGTTTCAACATTTCTCGGGTATTTTCTCTACTCAGGTCCAAGGGATACATGTCGGAGACAATTCAACCGCTTCACCTTGGAGAGGACTTAAACAATCAAATTGCTCGACTGTTTGGGCCTAAGCTTTAATTTATAGCACTGAGAGTCATTCTTTTCAACAAAAGGAAGTTTTGAATCAGTCTGTGAGGGAGTGCAGGGCACAGTGTCTATATCTGAAGGTAGTCCATGGAATTTTTTGACGTGACTTGAATGAATCCACCCTTTACGTCCCTCGATCTTCACGGCTGTTCTTGTGGTCAACAGGACCAACTTGGGTGCTTTCCACCTGGGCTCCAATTGACTTTTCCTGTCGAAATTTCTCACAAAGACAAGATTACCCGGAACAATGTCATGGGGTTTCGCCTCAGTGTTGTCGGGAAAGGCTGCAGCTACCTGTGAACGAGAAGATTGTAGTGCAGACATCAAGGAAGCCAAGTAATCTGTCAGCATGTTACAGTCAATGTCAGTTATTTTGCGTGGTATAGGCGTCCCCCACATATTCGGTGGTCTACCAAAGATCACCTCATACGGGGATAGCCCTGTTCTAGAGTGTGCTACCATTCTCATATAAAAGAGTGCAACTGGTAATGCTACTATCCAGTCGACACCTTTCTCTCTACATATTTTGGACAGTCTGATTTTCAGTGTCTGGTTATGTCTTTCTACGAGACCTGCTGCCTCGGGGTGTCGGACACAGTGGAATTTCCACTGATATCCCAACAAGAGTGAGACATGTTTCATTAATTCGGATGAGAAAGGCTGACCGTTATCTGAATATACAACACGTGGTAAACCGTACCGTGGGAAGAATTCTCGAACTAGCTGCTTGGCAGTGTAATCTGATACGGGATACGCCTCTGTCCAACGGGAGAGAGCGCAGACAACTACGAGGACATATTTGAATCCTCGACAACGTTCCATCTGAATATAATCCATCTGGAGGACTTCAAAAGGATGGTCAGGAGGCTGAAATCCACCCTGCTCTACGGGAACACTCTTTCCTGGATTAAACTGACAACATATCATACAGGTACGAACTTTTTGTTTAGCTGCTGCTCGTAAATGTTTGTTGAACCAAATGTGCTGAATGCTGTCTAGCATAGCCTTCTCTCCTAAATGTGCTGGACTGTGAACTGTAGCTATAATGGCTTGAACCATGGAATCAGGGAGAAACCATACAGATTTCTCCTTTGTCATCCACCCTTGATCTGTCTGGATCCCTCCTAGTTCAGTCCACTTCTTTATTTCTTCTGCTGTGGCATGTGTCTGTATGTCAATTACATCAAGTGCGGGATCCTTAATTGTCATACACTGTGTTGGTGTCTGAACTATTGGCTTTGTCATGTCTAATGTGCGATTCTGAGCAGTCTGTTTAGCTGTTCTGTCAGCTAAATCATTGCCTTGAGAAATGGTATCAGTAACCTTCGTGTGTGCTTTACATTTCATAATCGATATAGCAGTGGGTAGATGTATTGCGTCTAACAAAGCATGAATGAGGGGTCCGTGCTGAATGTGGGCACCATGGGACGTTAAATAACCTCTCTCTCGCCACAGCACGCCGAAGTCGTGTACAACTCCGAATGCATAACGTGAGTCAGTGTATACATTAACTTTCTTATTTGTGGCTTGAATACAGGCTTGCGTTAGAGCAATGAGTTCTGCTGCTTGGGCTGACAAAGTATCTATACAATTTGTTTCAATAACTTCAGTGTCTGTTGTGACTGCATACGCGGCCACTAAATCTCCTGTACTTGCTCTCATGCATGATCCGTCTACATACAACGTCAGGTCTGGATCTAACAATGGAACGTCTGTCAAGTCTTGTCTAGGTTTCGTCTTTATTTCAATGATTTCAACACAATCATGAGCTAGTGGGTCTGTTCCAATTACAGGTAATAGTGTAGCAGGATTCAATGTATTACACCGTCGGATCTCTATGTGTGGTTGAAACAATGTCAGTTCATAACCGGTAAGTCTTGCTATGGTCAAGTGTTGTGTTTGTGTTCGGTTCACAAGAACCTCTACTGCATGTGGTACTTGAACTGTCAATGGGTGTCCTAATACTATGGCATCGCTTTGTCTGATTGCTAAAGCTGTCGCTGCCACTGATTTCAGGCATGCAGGCAAAGCCTGAGCTACGGGATCTAATGTACTGGAAAAATAAGCACATGGCTTGCATGATCCTGCTTGATCCTGAGTGAGTACTGACAAGGCAGTACCTTCGCGTTCTGTAACAAAGAGTGTAAAATGTTTGCTATAACATGGCGTTGCTAAAACAGGTGCTTGACATAAAGCTTCCTTTAGGCTTTCAAAAGCTTGTGTATGTTCCTGAGTCCAAGGGAGAACAGTCGATGTGGCTGCCTCCTGTGTGGTTAACTGAATAAGTGGTTTTGCTAGAAATGCGTACTGAGGGATCCACTGCCTACAATATGAAGTGAGGCCTATGAAAGCTCGCACCTCCTTTTGTGTCTGGGGTATTGACATGTTAGCAATTAACTGAATGCGATCTGGTGTAAGCTGCCTTCCCTCCTTGGACAGCGAGTGACCAAGATAAATAACTCGCTGAACACAGAATTGCAGCTTAGAAGGGGACACCTTGTGCCCCTTGTCGGCTAGGAAATGTAAAACTGTCAGAGAAGCTTTTTCACATTCTGACTCGCTTCTTGCGGTGATCAGCAGATCATCGACATATTGAAGCAGTGCAGTATTGACTGGCATGTGGATACTGTCAAGTTCTCTTTTCAGTGCTTGGCTGTAGATGCTGGGGCTTTCTGTAAATCCTTGGGGAGCGCGTGAGAATTTAAAACTGCGCCCATTTAAACTGAATCCGAACAAGTATTGGCTTTCCGGATCTATTGGGACGCTGAAAAAGGCATTCTTGAGATCGATTACAGTAAAGAATGTTGCTTCGGAATCAATTGCTGTCAACAATGATGATATATCAGGGACCACAGGGAATTGTGGTACAATACACTTGTTTAGTTCACGCAAATCAATAACCAATCGGTATACTGGCGGAGCAGTAGGATCAGTTCGTTTAAGAATCGGAATTATCGGTGAATTACATACATTGGAGTCTGTTTCTACAACTACTCCCTGGGCAATTAGCTCATCAATGATTTTCAACAAAGCCACTACAGCATCATGCGGTAACTTGTATTGTCGCATTCGTGGTAGTACCACTCCTGCTTTCAATGTAACTCGATAGGGTGTAATGTTCATGCAGCCAACATCCGTAGGGCCTTGTGCCCATAGATGTACTGGTAAAGTCTGTAGTCGGGGATCCATGTCTCTAGACACATAGTGACCTTTAAAATCACGTAAAAACAACCTTACTCCTTCCGGAGAACAACATATTATGGCTCCTAGTGCTTTCAGAGTCTTAATTCCTAACAGATTTTCTGGGCATGATTTAGTAAGCAATAAATCTGTAGTTCGTGTCAAAGGTCCTAACGTAAGTGGTAGAGGCTGTGATACTTCATTAACAATAGGTTTTCCTGAAAAACCAAGGGAAACATTTTGAGAGCCTGAGAGGGGTGCCCCTGGAACTTCACTACGTTTTATGGTTGTTCGACTTGCCCCTGTATCGAGTAAGAATTTTCTATCTTGACCTAATAATTCACTATGTACATAAGGTCCTTCTTGATCTACAGGAATCTCGATAAGCGGTAAGTCGACTTCCCTCTCTAGGCTGGTTCATGCGTAGCGCTGATACTCAGGGTATTCATACTGTGCAGTCTGATACATTTGTCGTGTTGTGGTTTGTGTGGCAGTAGCAGGCAACGGTGGTGCAGCTGGCACAAACTGTATGGGTTGCTGTGAGGCTGGCATAGACTGTTGCTGAACTGGCATGGACTGTCCATGCTGCATAGCTCCTTGTTCATTCTGATCTTGTCTAACTAATCGTGGTCTCTCTTTTGCAATACCTGTAGCTATATTACGTTTCAGGACTTGACAATCATGTACATAATGGCCTAGTTGTTTACAGTAATTGCAGGTTCTTTTTACAGGAACTGCAGAATCACCAGAATGTGTCACACCCTTTTTGTGACCATCTGCTGGTACTGTCTGAGAAACTAGCATTTTCATTTTTGTATCCTTCATGCGTCTATGCTCGTGTTCTTGTTCATCCCTAATTCTATTGTGATGATACTGTAACATTTGTAGCATTTGCGACGGAGTGTTACTTTGCCAGGTACTCTCGAATTTCAATATTCTATTCTTCACTGGAGGCAATGCATTTTCCACCAATTTTGTCACAAATAAATGTGGATATGAGTCACTACTTGCTTTTATACCACTATTTATACCAAAACATTTTTCAAATCGAGCATAATAATCGCTTGTGTCTTCATCTTGCTTTTGTTTGCAGGCTGTGATTGCACCCCAATCTTCCTTTTTTGTAGTTAATAAACGTGGCAGTACCTGTACTAGTAAACCTGGTAACAGTTTAACTTTATCCCCGAGCCCTGAACCTGCAGCTCGGCTCCTTTCTTCCTCTGCTAATGCTGTCCAGTCTATCTTTTGGTCTCCCACTTCCCACTCTTTTTCTTTCAGTTTTTCATATATGCCAGCAGGCAAAAGCACCTTTAATATCGTCATAATATCAGGAAAGGTGTACTCTCCCATCAGTAACATGTCTTTAATTTCTCGGTGGAAACCCGCTGGGTCTTTGTCATGACTAGGTACTACTTTCTTCATTTCTAATAATTCCATTTTTGATATGGGTGTGTAAACAAATACACGGTGAAACTCATTGTCTTCGCCTTTTATTGGGTGCACTTCTCGTAAAGGATTTTGTCTATCCATATAGTACGGCGTTCTTTCTCTGTGGGGCAGCGAGAGAGAATCCGGACTTACAAAAAGGACGTACTGCTTACGTGACACTAATATCTCTTTAATTAGCTTATTACTAGAACCTCTCCATCTGTTTGTGAGTAGTTCCGTTAATATATCAGGTAAAGGACCAGGGTCAGCATATTCGCTCTTATATAATATGAGAAGTTGCTGAATCATATAGATTCCAGCTAAGCGTTGTTCATCTGTACTGAGGTTGAGAAACGTGTGTGCTACGGTCTCATCACCGTATTTTTCAGGACTGTCAATCCAGTGAACGGCTGATCTGGCTAATTCTTGCTCATCCATAGAATCGAGGAGGTGGTAACCTCTTCGTTCTCGTAGTATCTTATCTGCGGCTTGAAACGAATGTTCAGGAGACTTCAGATTTATTACAGGCGTCGGATACGTTCTGCTATTATTTGGACATACGGAGTGTATGGGATCAGAAAAACATCTAGTATTTTCACAAGATCTTCCTCTGCCTACATAAGCTATGGTCTCTGACTGTCTTACGGAATTCCCTGATTCGGACACTTCATCTTGCTCAAACTCGTCTGTTCCCAATCTCTCTTCATGAATACGCTCTATTTCTTTACGTATTTTTCGGCACATGGCTATTATACAATTTTGCTTATCGTGTCTCCCTTCTGATATATTCTGACTCCATCTTGTAAGAATAAGCATTGCATTCGGGTCTACCCCCGGACGATCTTGATTTCTGATTACACAGTTTATGAGGAAACGTAACAGTTCCCCCTGTATCTCTACTTTCTGGAATTCCATAGCTCTGTTAATACATCCTGGATCTCGTCCTGTTTGAACAAAATGATATATGTTATCTAGATGCGTAGTCATCCCTGGTAACCTTGCTAAATATTCTGCGGCTCGCCTGATACGTAATGATGCCAGGACCATTTCGTCCTCTTTACCAACCACTGGGTCATATCTACAATTTACAAGGAGTTCTTTAAGCGTACGTTCACTTACAAATTTAGGTGTACGTGAATGCGCTGACTCTTGAAAGACAAGTTTATTTATTCTAGGTGGTGTAAAAGTACTGCTAGCACCTCCCGTGGCCCTATCTGGGGCGTCGGGTGTGAATGGGTTTGTTGAACGTGACACAGCAACTATGGGTGTCGATACCTCTGTAGAGTCGACTGCGGAGACAGATGCGGAAACAGATGTGCTTGCCGAAGCTTGTATCGGGACTTGCTGTTGCACGGGGACAGATACCTGATCCTGACGTTGGACCCCTCCGCCAGACGGTCTATGTGGTGTGGCGTTAGCATACTCGGGAGCTGCATCGTCTAGATATGAGGAAAGAAAAACATCTTCTGCGGTTCTGGGATGCCCCTTTGGATGTACCTTAATTGGAAATAATGGGGGTGGCAAGTCTTTTGGCATCTCTGTAACAGCCTTAGGTAGTCCTTCGGCTAGAAGGGGATACATACCATTCATAAGAGCATTTCTTTGTCTATTCACTTGTTCTGATTTCACTCGGATACCTTCCTCAATTAATAGATTTTCTTGAACTTTATTTGAACTTTCTTTACTCCTCTCTTCTTGTCTACGTGCTTTTTCTGTTCGTCTATGAGATTCTTTACGCCATAACTCAACAGCGTCTTTCTGTGACTGTCTGACCTTTCTTTTCCATAACTCTTCCTCCACTTTCATGATGCACTCTGCATCCCAGGTTCCCGCTATGGGCCACCTTTGACTTTCCGGTAATCCTTTGGTATAATCTACCCATAGATCAAGAAACAATATGGCATCTAAGCCATGTTTATGGTACATGAAATGCCCTGGAGTGTCTCTAGGAGGAATAGGAACTGCTTCTTCAAGCACCCCTTTTCTGGTAGTAATCTGTCTTAACTTCGAGAAGAGCGGCATATTTACAACTGATCTGATACTTACTCTTGAACTTGCTTAATACGAGAAACACAATAATGAACAGTGAACAATGAACAGTCATTCATACCACAATATGCAAGACATTTCTGAATACTTTAAACTTTAAACATTAAACATTATAACAATGGTCGACAATGATGACAGTCTGCCTAACTAATCACCACGCTGAATTCTTGACAATAACTGAATACTTCGGAATACTTGATATACTGCTAAACAGTACATATACACTGCTAAACAGTGCAGACCGGATTTGTGTACCCAAATCCGTCTTGACCGGCACAACCTATGTGCGCGTCAACACGCCTCCCCGGCGATGGTACTCACCGAGTAGCTCCTTGAAACGGAAGGCCTCAGAGAATGGACAGGACTCGATAACTGCGGACATCGGACCCTCTGGACGTCGGGATTTCGGAAAACCTGGTGGGCCTCTGTATACCTCGGATCTTGCTCTCTCAGCTAGGCTCTGGTCGGGATACTTCGCACTTCTCACCGCCTCGTCTGGGTTGATCGCAGCCTCAGTCGCCCCCGCTTGACCGGAGGGAGCTTACAGGAAATCCTGCTGGTACGCGTTTTATGGTCCGTCCAGCTGTGGCAGGAGACCGGGCCTGCAACGCACCGCCGGCGCGTGAGATGAGAAAGTGTCCCTGTTCGGGCGCCATTATGTGGTAAATAAAAATAAATATTACCGGACTGAATTTCATGCGGAATCTTAAATTAAAGTAAATAGCTCAAAATAACAAGAGGCAGAATCCGTGGTATAAGAGGTTTTCTAATGGGCTTTATTCCATTCAAAATGGCCGACTCGAGTCGCGGTCCTCAGGTTCCGTCACCACGAGGGTTCAGGAAGTGAAGTACAATAATTCATTAACAGACATGTATTTTTATAATAAGTGCATTACAATGAAACGAATGTAGAAGGCGTAACATTTGATAAGAAAAGTGACAAAACAGTGACATAATCGAAACTAGGCGTAATAAGGAATAAAAGAAACATGATTGGTTAGAATTATCAGACATAGGTGGATCTATAAGATAATACTTGGCATAGATGCGCGCGCGGCAGCATGACGTGTAATTGACGTGCAACTAGGGGGTGAAGGGGACTTGACATTTAGCTCTACATGTGGAGACGAGAAGTCTGGGGTCAAGTCAACCTAATCCCAAATCATATCTAACATCCTATGTTTAAAGAACTATGTTATCCACAAGGAAGAACTCTCGGACAGAATCTATTCTATACTGACTGTGTGCGTGTACAAGCGTCTAAGTGTCTATATGAGATGCGAGGGATAGAAAACTTTCCATGGCAACAGGGCTATGAATCACTTGCAGGAGGACGGAAAGGCTGAGTCCTTTGCTTGTGATCTAAAGGAAATGTTTACCTAAATCACTGGACAGGAATGCATCGGCTGAAGAGTAAAATAGATAATTCGAAGGTGAAATACAACTTCTTGGCAGACAGGCGAAAACTGGCCGAGGCAGTCACCGTTAGCTGCACAGGGAGTAGGACAAAGTTCATGGATACAGATGCGAGCTCAAGCTGAAGCTGTCAAAGACAGAGAGCAGGGAAAGGCTTTGAGGACAGAATCGGGCCTACTTGCCTGAACTGCAAAAATGGAGTAACTTAGCCATATAAAGTCGGTGGCTTTTCATACTTAGGAATCGAATATCCAGCCCATTGATGGCGGATCTGACAGAGAACATGTCGACGGTAGACACACATATGTTTGCGTCTTAGAAACTGGAACTGGAGGGAACATACATGTACTTGTAACATGCATATAGAACCGTTGGGGTCCAAGATAGGGGACATAACTGATCAGGAAAATCCACATTTCCACAACCCGATGAATCAGGTGCAGCAGGAAGGAGAGATAGTTCAGGTACCTGTATCTGAAATGGTTCCCACTGTGACTAGACCTAGGATGGTGAAAGGGGGGATGAATAGCCCGCAAGTGCAATTCCCTCAGCCACCTAGGGTTCAGAATGTACAGCAAGGAGTCCGAACTTACATGCAGATGCCCATGTTCGAGGGGAGTGAGGAGTTCGGTCCAGATCCATTGGCATGACGGTGCCTGAGGGTGGAGGAAGACTGCACTCTTGGAGCAGTCTTAGAGGTAGACCAGAGGGGACCATTTGTGGAAGCAGACATTGATGGTCACCCTACCACCTTTTTGGTTGACACTGGTGCTACCTGGTCTACTGTGAGATCAGCAGTAGTCCACAACCTACCCCTCTCGGGACAATCGATCCAAGTTGTTGGTGTAGCAAATAAGAAACTGACTAGTCCACTGACCGAACCAATTCCAGTGAGAATAGGGACTTTCAAAGATCGACACCAGTTCGTGGTGTGCGACTCGAATCCAGTTTGCCTGTTAGGAAGAGATCTGTTGTGGAAGCTGAATTGCACCATCTATTGCACACCAAAGGGAGTGGAAGTACAGACAAAGGATGATGATGCGACCTTTAAGGTTGCAAATCAGCGTGTGTGCATAGAAATATACCCGGCGCAGACAGTGGAGGAGCTTTCACTTGATCTGAGGGACTCTGTGTCAATTGATGTATGGGACCTCAGTGGAGAAGAGATCGGATTGGTCAAAGGTGTAGATCCAGTGAAGATACAGGTCAAGCCGAATGTAGAATTCCCTAGGACGCCCCAGTATAATTTGTCGCCTGAGACAATTGCAGGGATCAAACCTGTAATCGAGTCTATGATCAAACAAGGAATTCTGAAAGAGATCATGGGTAGCCCATGCTATTCACCTATTATGGGACTACAGAAACCGAGTGGGAAATTCAGGATCGTACAAGATCTGCGGAAAATCAATGAGATAGTTGTTCCATGTTGTCCGGTGGTACCGAATTCATCTGTAATCCTGTTTCAGATCCCATGTGAAGCTGAGTGGTTCACAGTGATTGACTTGTGTCAAGCACTCTTCTCGATCCCACTCCATGAGGAAAGCCAATTTCTTTTTGCTTTCCGGCTGGAGAATCGTGTGTTAACGTGGTGTCGTATCCCACAGGGGTATACGGAGAGCCCATCGATCTTTAATCAGATCTTGAAGAAGAATCTTGAAGGTCTTGTGTTGCTGCAGAACTCCGTTCTGGTGCAATACATTGATCTGCTTGTTGCTCCAGAAACTGAAGACGCTTGCAGGATTGATAAAATTGCCTTACTGAATCATTTGGCAGAGAATGGACACAAGGTGTCTCCGAGCACACTGCAGTACTGTTTGAGTGAAGTACAGTATCTGGGTCACAGAATTGAGAAAGGCAAGAGAAAGGTGTCACCAGATCGTATTGAGGCTATTATGAACATGCCTGTGCCTACCACTCAGAGAAAAGTCAGAATGTTCTTGGGAATGGTTGGTTATTGTCGCCAATGGATTCCCAATTTGTCCTTTGAAGCGAAGCCCTTGCAACGGCTGACGCACAAGGATGTGAGTGATCCGGTACCATGGGACGAAGACTGCTTGAGGTCATTTTTGAGGCTGAGAGAAGCCCTGTGTTGCGCTCCAGCTTTGGGGATGCCTGATTACAACAAGGCATTAGCATTGTTCTGTTGTGAGAGAGAAGGTTGCGCATTGTCAGTCTTGACTCAGAGTCATGGAGGTGTCCGTAGACCAGTTCCCTACTTCTCAGCTACTTTAGATCCAGTAGCTTTTGCATTGCCCGGATGTCTTAAATCCGTTGCTGCAACAGGTGTCAGTATTGAAAGGTGTGAGAGCATTGTAATGGGACATCCACTTACAGTCTATGTGCCACACTCTGTTGAACTGTTGATGACGAGGACTAAAACACAGCACCTCACGAATAATCGATTGACACGTTATGAACAAGTTATACTTGCTGCAGAAAATGTGACGTTGAACAGGTGTTCTGTTTTAAATCCGGCAACAATGATGCCTATTCCAAATGTAGATGATGAAGATTGTGAGGATCACGACTGTCTCGATGTGACTGAACTGTGCACCAAGCCGAGACCAGACATTGTTGATGAACCGCTCCTTGACCCTGATGAAATCTTCTTTGTGGACAGTTCATGTTTAAGGGACAATGTCGTCGACTGAGAGCAGTGTTCGCTGTATGTACCATCACAGGGGTGGTTGAAGCTGCTTGTTTAGAGGGAGTACACTCCGCACAGGTAGCTGAAATCATTGCCTTGACCCGTGCCTGTTTGGCTGCTGACCAGATTCGGATAACTATTTATACCGATAGTCAGTACGGGTTTGGTGGGGTTCATGATTTCGGACAGTTATGGTCATAGAGAGGATTTATGACATCTTCAGGTTTGCCCATTAGAAATGGAGAATATGTGAGACAGTTGTTGGAAGCATTGCAATGTCCGAAAGAGATTGCTGTTGTCAAGTGTTCAGCCCATTCTAAGGGAAGTGACTTTGTATCTATGGGGAACAATTATGCTGACAAAGTTGCCCGGTTTTGTGCAGAACAAGGATGCATATTTACTGGAGGGTATACTGGAGAAATCCAAGAAAGAACCGATCTCAGCATGATGTTAGCCATGGCCGATACATGGGAGGAGCTAAAACGACTGCAGGATGAGGTTTCTGATCAAGAAAGGGATGGCTGGATAAGATTGGGATGTGAGAAGGGAGATGTGGATGTGTGGGTTTCGAGTGATGGATGAGCTGTGCTACCAGAATGTCTGTTGAGTCCAATGGCGAGATTAATACATGGTGCGGTACATCTTGGCAAAGATGCAATGGTGCGAGTGTTCAGACAGACATGGTACAATCCAAAGTTTTGTGCAGTTGCTGAAGCTGTCAGAGGTGTGTTACATGTCAGCAGATGAATGCAGGAAAGAGAACTGCTGTGACTTTGAGTCACATTGGGAGGTCAGGAGGGCCTTTCAATAGGGTGCAGTTAGACTTTATTGAGATGCCGAGGTGCAGTGGGTTGAGGTACATCTTAGTTGTGGTATGTGTCTTTTCAAGATGGGTGGAGGCTTACCCAACACACAGATGTGACACACTCACTGTAGCTAAACTGTTGCTGAGAGAGCTTATCCCGAGGTTCGGTTTCCCGACCTCTTTGGAGTCAGATAGAGGGACACATTTCCATAGTGAAATCATGAAATTGCTCGGTGCTGCCTTGAATGTGGATCAGAGATTGCATTGCAGTTATCGACCAGAGGCTTCTGGGATTGTGGAACAAATTAATGGGACTTTGAAAGCACAGATGGCGAAAGTGTGTTCTTCGACATTCCTGAAATGGCCCGACGCACTGCCCTTAGTTCTCATGAGCCTTCGTAGTGTTCCCGATAGGAGGACTGGGTTGTCACTGCATGAGATTCTGATGGGGAGGGCAATGCGAGTACCAGCGATACCTGAAACTGCTTTAATTAACATCACTGATGACTTGATTCTCGACTACTGTAAGGGACTAGCTGACGTAGTCCGTTCTGTGTCCCAGCAGGTGCAAGCAGCAACTGTTCCAGCCGCAAGTGACCTGTGCCACGACTTGTGCCCGGGAGATTGGGTGATTGTGCCTAAACACGTGAGGAAGAGTTGCCTGGATGTTCGTTGGCGTGGTCCGTACCAGGTAATACTGGTCACGAACACGGCAGTGAAGTGTGGGGGACTGCCGAACTGGGTGCATGCCTCCCATACCCGCAGAGTTCCAGCACCCTTGGAAGATACAGCCCCTCTCGTGAATGAAAATCTAGCTGAGGTAGCAGGGCCATCTGAGAGAGCAAGCCAAGCTGTGAGGGTTGCTGATGCAGTTGGTTGTGCACAAGATCGAGCAGAAATGAGTTGTGAAAATCGAGGCCCCGAATTTGACTCAGACGAAGAAAGTGTTGCTGTGGGTGGAGTAGAGTCAAATTCTGCTGAAGAAGGAAGTAGTGCACAGGGTATCCGAAGGGAGAGCAGAAGTGCTACGGAAGCAGAAAGAGTTTGGCCTGTGAGTCAGAGGCGGCTGAACTTGAGATTGGCACCTGAAAGAGATCTTGCCCCAGTTTCTGAAACGTCTGAATCTGAACAAAGTGACGAAGAGCAAGCTCGAGTCAATCTGAGAAGGTCCAGGAGAACAAGAGTGCCGTGTCAAAGGTACGCCTCACCAGAGTGGACTTACGTTGTGACTGATGCCAGGCGTATTGAGCACGGGGAGACTGAGATCCTTGACGCTGATCAGCAATTCCCCGAACCTGAAAATAGACGTGTTGTTACTGGTTCCAGGGGTGGAAATCGAAGGAATACTAACTCTCAATATTCCGAATCCACCACTTCTGAGTAAGGTTCGTGAATTGATTTTGGAGACGCTGGTTTTTCCTACTTTTGGTATTGTACCACCGCATCAAGAGTTAGTGGTACTTCGTCTTGAAATATTGAAGGTGTCCTAGAGATTTTGGGAGCTGATCTTGTTCTGGACTGAAGGTAGAAACACTGTTGTACATAAAAGTCCAAAGAAGAAGATAACCTAAGCCCGAGTGAAAGAAGAATAAAGTTAGGGACTATCCGTAGAATCGACGAAAGTGAGCTAAGGAAGTCTTTGTGAACTGTGTAAATAAGAAACTGAAAATTGCAAGGGGATTTCCAGCTTTTAAGGCGTCATTTGAACTGGTTGACGAGCAATATCTTGAGGAGAAAGAGACTCTTACGTGTTGCTGTCGAGCTAAGAACTTTGAAAACTTTGCAAAAATGGCAGATGCTGGAAATACTCACCGTAGAGCTAAATTAGTGATAGGTACACTCTTAGGGTTGGTGATAGTCTCTATAGTTGTGGTAGTTGTAGCCTCATATATCGTTTCACATGAGCAGGAGGGGGAGGTACAGGGGACACCTACACCTACCACCTCTAGCCAGAAGGAGGTTAATATAGGAGCTAAAAGAGCATTGTTACTTGAAGAGAGTCGTAGATTTCACATAGATCTGTCTAGAAGTGACGCTAAGCTTAACGCTTATGCAAAGCTGTTGTACGAGTATGTTATGTTATGTTATGTTATCTACATTTCTTACGCGCGCAGCTACTCCGAGGAGTGTCCCGGCGCGGCCCAGGAGAAGACAGACTATAACCAGACCTAAGAAAAGAGATGTGTCTTTAGCAGTTTCTTGAAAGTGCCAAGGTCATCCTCAGTGCGAAGCGACAGGGGGAGCGCATTCCAAGCGCGTCCAGCAGACACAATCAGTGAGGCGCCCCCTAGCCTGTGACGCTGAAATCCAGGAATCTTCATCAGCCTAAGTATGTGGATGCGATGGATGCGAAAGACTGTTATGTGTGCATGCAGCTACCTTCTTCTGTAGATGAGGGTATTAGATACCATCACCTTCCACTAACCTATGGAATTTCTTGTAGTTTGTTGCTTAGTATCTTTTATGAGAGAAGACAATTTGAGTATTTCTTTTCCAATTACGATGCAGTACTTCCTGAAGTTCCAGCTTATAAGCATTTGAATAAATACGATTATTACAAGTCAGAAGGCAGACTTCGGAAGTATTTCATACCGACTTTGGAATTGGATATGGCTTATGCTCACCAACATAATTTGACATGTTTATTGTCAGACACAGAGAAGAAGTTCATAGGTCAAGTAGAAGATAGATATAGAAAACTAACCCAGACACGAAATACAGGAGAGAGTCCAGTGGATTGGACAGATGATGAGAGACTACACAAATCTAAGGGGAGTTATGGACCCATAGCATTGGATCAGGTGCAAAAGGGGAAGTTGTGTGTGAGACGTCCTCAGACCTACTATGAAAAGGTTTCGGTAGGACAAAGTACGTGTGACCATATCTTTACAATGGAGGACTCTGCTAAGAACTTTTTGCAAGGTCCGGTGCAAGTGATTCCAACGGTTTATTATGTGTGCGGAAGGAATGCCTATGTGAGGTTGCCTGCAAATTGGTATGGTACATGTTACTTGGCTATTATCTTTCCAAAAATCTATCATGCGGAAGATTTGGATCTTTTGGAGATTGGACATCATTCTAAAGTACGGAGAGCCGTGAGTGCAGGAGCAGTGACTGGTGATGTTTTTGGAGCGATGATACCAAGCTTGGGTGTGATTTTAAATGATGTGAAGATCAGAAGGTTGGCGACTGTGGTTGATGAGTTGTCAATGAATACAGCAAGGTCATTGATACTGGTGGATGGAGAGATGTTGTTCATAAGGACGATGGTTTTGCAGAATCGTCTTGCTCTAGACATGTTATTGGCAAAAGAGGGCGGAGTCTGTAAATTGTTGAAAGTCCAGGAATGTTGTACGTATATTCCGGACAATAGCAAGGATCTGGAGAGATATATAGACAACATTACCACAATTCACCAAGAGATTGCGGATTTGACTGAAGAGGGTGTGTGGGAAAAGGTTGGTAGAGGATTTGGTCGTGTGGGAAGTTGGTTTGCGAATTTGGGAAAGGGGTTCCTTGGATTCGTGCTGAAACCCCTTATTATTGTCATGGTTTGTGTGATCTGCTTGTGGGGTCTCATCAGAGCTTATAAGTGGTACAGAGGAAACAGAATTGAAAGAGCTCTCAGAGCGAGTGAAGTGCGGATGGCTAGACTGCAGGACAGTCAATATCAGAATCTCAAGAATATGGAGAGGTTCCGACAGGGGAGGATGGCAACATGTACTGTTTAGGTCGGTTCTTTCTCCAAGGGAATTAATTGTGTGATGGTGTGATGACATTTGTCATCAAAGGGGGGAACTGATAGAGCGTCATGGGATTCTGAAATTTGTAGGGGTGCATCATATTCACAGTTAGTCAGCACCCGCATATTAATCGATGCAAGCTAAAAAGTGCCATAGAAATGTAGTGCCGAAATCGTTTCACATAGAGGTGATTAGAAATGTAATAATGCTTTTTGTGAAGAGTAATGCTGCAAGTTATCGTGAATGTATTTAGTAATGCATAATGATTAGTTTCACGTAATGCAATGTGTTAGTTAAATGTGTGCCATGTTAAAGTTACACGTGTAGGTTGCTTATTTACTTATATGAGAATAATGAACTAATGCTTAAAGTGTGATTTGGCGATGTGTTTAACATTGTAAAGGCCTGATTGCATATACGTTTGAAGAAAAGGGCCTGTTTATTTCTTATGTTAGCTAAAATTGTAGGCCGAAAATGATTTCCCTTTGTAAAGGCTTTGGGTTGCGGGGTGATGCAAAATCTTAGAGAAGTGAAATGTTTTTTCGTTCCCATGTTTCTGTTGCAGGTGCAAGGACATTTAGCTCGTTAGTGAGACTAGGTCTTTGTTTAAGGAGTTAGGATGCTACGGGAAGCCAACAGGTGAGTACGTTGGAATGTGAGGATGATACTTTCAGCGGAGAAGGTGCCTGGGACCCAAGGTCAAGCTAACCGTCGTTGGATGCCATACAGGTTTTGGTGGAAAACTACTGGGAGAAGACCTGGCTGAAGAGGTGTGCCGAAGGGCATGTTCTATGATTTGGGTGTTTTGTATTAGGGACAGTGCCCCGTGGGTTGAGCAGTTGAGGTTTAGACGGGAAGCTCGAAAGAGCATCTTGGATCGAGCTCTGACTAAGTGAATGTACTTCTTAGGAAGTCGTCACTTCTGACACCTTTATTCTCTTGCCTGGGAAGGGAAAATGTTAAGTAGGGATGTCACCTTAGAGTTAGAGTAGGGATAGATTAACGTTTTCTTTCCTTTTTAGACTAATGATTCCTAATTTGGATATTGGCTTAACCATTGCTTTCTTGATGATCTTAGAGTCAGTGATTCTTTTCGTTCTGAGTCGGATGAGAATCCTACGTAGACTTGCATTTGTATTAGTGCCCATTTATCTTCTACATCTTGTACTAAGGTGTTTGTATGTTGTTATTCTTGGTTGTAATAAAATCCTACAAATTTTAGATTCGGAGTCAGTGGTCCTTTCCAAATGAAATCCAATTTCGGTGATTATGGTTTGATAATTATATTTCCTCCCCTCTGCACTATTTAGCAGATAAAAAGATCCTGGTGACCTGAGATGATTCTTGGAGATAATTAGGTAGGCAAGAATCCGGTCCCATCAGTTCCACGAATCTACAGATCCTGATGGGTTTGCACATAATTCTCCAATCTGTCCCCCAAACTATAGAATTCCATGCCTAAAGAATTAAGAACAGAACCTAATGATGCTATGTTTTGAAAAATGGTTAAAACCTACCTCTATCCTCACTAGTCAGCCAGGCGCCATTTCTGGATGAATATAAAGGATGCACAACAGTTTCATGCAGCCCTGGGAAGCCTGCGGGTAGCTATGCGCTTTATAAATCCACATAAGATAAGATATACTATGGTTGATATTTTGAATGAGCGACTCCTTTTGTTTACTAACAATCATAATCGTCAGGCAAGTGCTACAAGTTCCTTATTACTACTCCATCAAGGTGGCTTGAGTTAATCCTAGATTGACCTAAGATGTTCCCTCCATGGCACACTGTTACTCACATCAGTTGCTTGCTAAAGGTGTCCAATGTGGTACCCCATGTTTCAAATTTAAATAACCTTCAGAAACTGTTGTGCCTTCAGATATTCGGTTATGTGGTGCACAGATTAACTTTCATTGCAATAAAAAAAGAACTATACCAAAGTGTATTCATCACCTTCACTTTTTTAGCCAGATTCATGGATCCACCAGTCTGTCTACCTCATTCTGTTCTTTCATCTGGTGTTTTCTGCTTTAAGTTCCTCAGCTGCCTTTAGTTGTTAATGTGCGAGAGGGCAATCTTACTTAAAGTAGCCACCATCGCCTTTAGTAATAATTCTGCTTCATGGAAGTCTGTCTAGCCAGCAAATAAAGTAACAAAATAAATAAATCCCATCTTAATCATAGTAAGCACATTCCGAGGCAGGTCTTGTGACCAGAGACTCCCATTGTCTTGATGCCAGCTTCATCACCTGTGCATCCAGAGCTGGATGGACAAAGATCAAGTCAACCCTTGCTGGTCCACGTTAGCTCATGGATGAGGCCATGGGCTAGTACTTCTGACTTTGGTTCCTATAGTAAATCACCATAATGTGCCTGAGTGCAAGAATACACTCCTAAAGGCCAAGATTCACTCCTGCACACAAACATGATATACATCCCATCACTACACACTAGTCACCAGTAGAGACAATGTTTCACTTGATGCTCATCAATACTCTTTCCCATTATCATTATGCTGTCTTGTAGTATTTCATATTGAGTATTGATTGGCATTGGTTTAGTATTTCTATAACACATTCCATAACTGTCGTAAGGCATAAAGCACTTGCATGCTACTGACCCTGAATGATTTAATGAATGAATTAATTAATGAGGCTTGTTTGTAGAGCATGAACTGTGACCCGAAATGGCATCCTTGTGCTATTGATCAGGCAAAAAAATGAACTAGATGAGAGAAGACATTCATAAATATCGGCTTCAAGGTTTTTCCAGGACAAGTGGTGGGTTAGGGAATGGAGTTTAGAAGGGATGGCATTCTGGTGCTAAGCCGCAAGGAAGGAAAACAAATGGCTTCTGATATGGACAAGTATAATACAAGGTTACACAAGCCAAATAGTTTTGGCTGAGTGCAAAGCATGGTTTGGATGACAGAGCTGACATTTGCTTCACAAATAATTGGGTCCAGAGTGATTGATGGCCCAGTGGACTTAGCAGAGAGATTTGAAGATGGAGCACTTAACCCCTGGGAGCCAGTCTAATGTCTTGAGGTGAGCTGATATGAAATATCTGGGAGGCAAACCTAAAATGAGCCAAGTGCCTTTTTTTAACGAGTTCAAGATGCTCGGGATGTAGGCCAGGAGTCCAAGTTAAATTGAGTCAATCAAGGACAAAGAGGATGAATTGTAGTTTTAACGGTAGAATCAGGGAGGAAAGGTACAGGTTTTCAGCACATCAATAGGTGAAAAACACAGGAAGCGGCTACACAGACTACTTGCCTTGGGTACAAGAGCATGTATCACACAGGAAACCAATGCTCTATGCAGAAGATACGGTAGGTGGTGGAAGTCCACAATATGAGACCGCCACAAAGGAGACCAGAAAGAAGTGTGCTCACCCATTCTCGGTACCTTTTTCATATCACTGTTGCGTTAAAGGCAGTTTTTATTCATCCATGCATCCATAGATGCCATACATGATCAGAATCTTTCTTGGGTATCAATCGGCCATTGCTGTTGAAAGACACAATAATTGGATGTTATTTGAGGGAATCACAAGTAGACCTGGGCACAGCGAGAAACTCAGTGGAATTCTGCAGAGTTCTGCGAGCGGGTGGAGTATTGCTCGGCCACCCCACCTTTATTTAGTGAGCTGGACCCCGGCAGCCTGCACTTCTAGCGAACTTCTAGCGAACTGGGGGCATATCAGCAACAACCGGCGATAATTATCGCTAAGCGCACTTAGCGCTAGGATAACTATCGCCGGCTAGCGTGGATTTTTATCACTGAGATAGCGTGCTATTAGCAACGCTTATCTCAAAAGCGATAAAAATCCTAGCGCTAACTGCCAAACGTGAGATTTTCACTGGAAACTCAGCGATAATCCCAGGAAGGTTGGCGATAGCTTGCTGATAGAGCCTCACATACCTAGCCATGATATCCACCTTCCGTAGGATATCATGGCTAAGTCAGTTTCAAAGCAGGTATAAGGAAAGTAGCGATAACTGAGGTTATCGCTACTTTTCTTGTCGCTATGCTGCTTTGCGTGAGGCTTGATAATAGGAGAAATGTCGCTTAGCGACATTTCTCCCGTTATCCTGGGGAGGAACGCCCACTTTGCATCTCATCAGAGATGCAAAGATGGGCGTTAGGAATTCAGGCGCTAAGGCAAGGTTTCTAATCTGTTATAGCGATAAAATTATCGCCGCTTTTCGGCCAAAAATGGCCGCAAAAGCGGCGATAATTTTATATCGCCGTCTTGTAGATATGCCCCTGTGACTTCCCGCACAGCAGCCTATTAATGTCAGAGTCAGTGCTGGGGGAGCAGCTCTGCCCTTGTCAGGGGGTGTAGAAAGAAGGCAGACCATGCCCATGTCTGCCATGTGCGAGCATCCATCACCTGCGGGGCCAATCATGCCCCATGCTATCTCCCGGGCTGCTAGCATGGTCTGCAGCTCGGCACCTTCAGTGGGCAATCCCCGCTGCCAGCCTCGCCAGGCAGGTGGAGGGGAGATAGCGCTCCAAGCGCTTTGTCCACCCTGACAGCATTGTTATCACTGCCCGGCTTTCCTTACAGCGGTGAAATCAGGCCACCGCCTTTCACAATCCAGCCACAAATTGGAAGAGTGGCCGGTGAGAGATAGGGTGTCTCGGCCCCCCTACTCCAGGCCCCGCCCTCTGGTACCCTTTCTCAGCCCTCGTCTGCCAGGCAATCGTCTCACCTCATCAGAGGAAGGCAGAAACTGCAACCCTGGCATCTGACCTACCTCCTTTGACTCCCCCTCGAGCCCAACACTGCAGCAAAGCTAGTGTGAAGTCGATTTGCACCATGGTGCTTGGTGCACCCCCAATCCCTATCACAGAAGCAAAAAAGAATGGTGCAAACGAAGTTGCCCTGTTTTCTATTCAACAGCCCTAAATTTCTATACGGTAGCTGTAAGGGTCCAATCCCTGCTTCATAATACTGGACTGAAAATAGTGTGATTGGTGGCAAATCAATTATTCTCCTGTTACCCCAGAATGCAAATATGTAAGATAAATGTGTAAAATAAAACTGAGTCGCTGCTCCGGTTATCTGTTGCCCCAAAGCCCTCATCACATCCTGGTTTCAGTAATCATGCCCCCCCCCCCACACTCTCTCTAATATTACGTGCAGAGAACCCAAGGATCATGGCGCTCCTGCTGCAATAAAAAATATTCTGTTTAGCTTTGTTCCAATGCTCTTTGGAGTGAAGTCTGCAGTGTATCAACACTTGAAGAACAAATGAATTCCAGGATGGAAGTGATTGCATCCTTGGTGCCTGACCCCTACTTCTGACCTCCCCTCTCGAGCCCCTACTCAAGCGGTCTCATCATGCAGGTGTTCAGGCAGCAGCAGATCGGCGCTATGAAAAACAACCTAATAACTAAATGGTGAATTACTATTTGAGTGCTGTGCTCTCAGTGCTGAAGCAGATTGGCTGTATACATGGGCAGTTGCCATACAGTGCTTTGTGATAACAAACATACACCTTACCTTTCCAGGATGAGGTGCTGGGCACGTCGCTACTGTGGCTTCAGCTGTCCAGGCATTTCTCCTGTGGCACCTCGCTCAGGTCCACTCCAGGTCCACCTCCAAGGTCAGTCCAAGGGCCGAGAAGTTAGTCAGAAGCACCAGCCAGCAGTGGTGGCACCTACTCTCCATCAGGGTCCTGTCTGCCTGCTTGTCTCATGGCAGGATGGCAGTTCTCCAGGTGGCACTAAGGTTGGTGCTGGTGGCCACAAGGCAGCAGTGTTCTGGGGTGGAGGACAGGAAGACCACAGAGAGCCCGTTGAAGCCATTAGGGATGTTGCTGGCTCTGATCAGGAAGAAGATGGTGTGCTGGAAGGACCCTCACTCTCCCAGGAAGGCGATCTCCTTCTCGTAGTCTCACATGGCAGCGCAGGGAGCGATGCAGTGACCGGAGGTGCAGCACCCAGCACAGTCTTGGCCCAGTACAGAGCTGCATTGAACAGGTGCTGGAGAGCAAGAAGCTCCCGCTTCAGCCTGGGGTTTTGAGGGAGTGGGGGGGACTGCGCAGAGACTGAAGGACGGCGTACAGAAGAGTGGTCCTGTTATCATACACACAGCATGGCCCTAGGCACCTTGTGGCAGTAGCTGTCACCTGTAGTTATCATACTCATGTGGAGCTTGGGGAATGCTTACAAGCCCAGCTCATGACCTTTCCTAAAGCAGTGTCAAAAAACCCAGCTTGCTGATTGGCCAAAGGCTGTGAAGGTACGCCAACAGATGCTATCAAACCTGCCTTGCTTGCTGTTTGGCTTGTGGGTGCACCGGTAAACTACGTGGCGGTTGGCAGAGTTTTGACAAATTCCGTGCTCCAAGATGAGAGCCAATTAGCAAAGCTCTGCAGACTCCGCCTGCGGAGCAGAGTTTACTGCCCACTCCTAATCACAAGGTTGAACACAGAAGAATGGAGTAAGGAGGCGAGTGGGGGGTTGTAAAAATTAAAGAGTGCAGGGCTCAACGTGGAGCCTTTGTTGTGTGGTTACATAGGCCTCAGGCAGAGACTACCACCATTTTACATGTTCACGTTTGAAGTTGACATCTTTCTTAAACGATGACTCATCACACACATTTTTCTGAGCACCCATATGGAATAATATTATCTGAAATGGATTTACTTACTTTACACTTCTTCGTAAGCATATTATCGGGCCCCTGAACATTCTGTACCAGGTCTAAGTTTACTGCACAAAATGTTGATGGTTGTTGTTGTCCGCTCAGCGACAGTTCTGCAAGCGTAGAATCAAAAATGATAGCCCGATTAGAGCTCCGGCATGGTAACATGGGGGAATTTTTATTATTTATAAGCTACATCAACCCTTTGTTTAGTCAGAGGAGCATTTCGCTGGCACTGTCGAGGTTGCTCCATGCTGGAATTCCAGCCCAGCTGAATCCTGTTACCTTCCTGAGAAGGACGGTGGCCTGCTGTACACCAAGATGGGCTCCCAGATGAAACATACTCACAGGTAAATGGGGAGTTAAGGTATTATGGCAGATTCACACCCCCAATGCCCATTTGGCTAGGAAGTGCTAGGTAGAAGTATAAATGTAAGCAGATACTCAATGTAACAGCAGAATGGTTGAACTGTTTATCTTCTTTAGCATTTTCGTAATGCGATTTACTCTGTTTTGTTTCCTTCTATTGATCATTACAGTGCACTTATTTTACACAAGAATCCTATTGCTTCAATAAATATTTGAAATGCCAATTTGAGTATTTCTTATATCTCCATTTGGGCATGCATAAGTTACTAATCAAAGGGTAAGATCTGTTTCCACGATTTCCTTGGGGAGTCAGGGCTGTCATGTCCTGAGGTTGCACATACCATCCTGTACCTTGCAAGGCTAGAGGTCAAGATAGTGCACTGTGACTTAGCCAGGACTACAGCCAACATATTCTTACGGTGTGCCCGAATTCAGTCTCGCACAGCTCTGACGTTTTTGTTGTCCAAACACACAGTCTTACTAAAATAGTATGAACTATACACGACCCTGAGGTACTCCATATGCAACCAGAATAAAAGAAGAATGGAAGGGTGGAAATTGGACAGCTAGAGTTCTACATGAAAAAAAGGAATCAAGCCTTTCCAAGACTTTCCTCAGATACCAATAGCTGAGATGTTTCAACAAGGAAAGAATCATGAAAATCGGTGTCCCGCACCTTGCAGTTCATCACGAGTTGCACAGCTGTATGTACTGAGTGTTCCAAATGATTCACTTACACCAAAGTTTTTCCACAATTGATCCATGTTTATTTTCATTATATATCCAAGTTTCATCGTCACGCCAGGGTTACGAGATTCGTTAAAACTTATGCATATAATTACTTCATGATTGCCCATCCAGGCCTAAACATGCGCAATGATCTGAATCTCGACTCCTCCACATTATATAAGAATTTCCAATGCATTTCGGTAAAACCTTCGTCAGGGGTATATGAAAAAGTGACTCGTGCATGATCCGGCAATCAGTGGTCATATACTTTTTAAATTTTAAATCCAAATGGATGAAAGTTGCAGAACAGTGCTGGCCGCTCACTCTGTAACATCCAAAGGCGAGGCCCCCTCCACTCCGAAGGTGCTCGCGGTTGCAAGCACACAGATCCGCTGATTAAGCGGCGGGACTTCCTTGCGGCTGGACAAGCCGCTATACAAACAAAACCAACTTTCATCCATTTGGATTTAAAATTTAAAAAGTATATGACCACTGGGTTTATAGAGTACTCCAGAGGCATCGAGACCCACTTGGGTAGATGGAACGTCAGGATCAGGCGTACGGACTGCAACACCCATAATGCCAAGCCTGCATACGCCCATTGGGGCAGGACTGAGCAATTCAATAAAACGCTCCAAAAATGCTTTGATGCCTCTGTTCCTTTTCTTGCATACCACCGAAGAAGGGCTACAGCTTGAAACGCGTCTGGTTCTTTGTGCAAGTTGGAAGCTGAGAACTTTGCTTACTGTCACGACCAGGGGTGGTTGTGCTGTCAACCCCTACAGGTGTGACTTCCTTAGTGGGGACACTTTAGTTTTGTGTATATATATATTCACTTAAAAAAACCATAGGTTTCACACACGTTATAGTTAGGAATTAGCATTTAAAAAACCTTGCAAATTCACTTAAAAAACCATAGGTTTCACACATGTTATAGTTAGTTGGACATTTCACTCGTAAAAAAACAATGAAATTCCCCCGTTATAGTTAGTTCAGATAACTATAACTTGCGCGCCCGCAATCCACTGCTGATGACTTCACATATTACATCACTCATAACATGGTCAGTGGCATCACTCATGACATCACTGATGACATCATCCTTGTGAAAGAGTGGCGGTCGCGCGAGTTATAGTTATCTGAACTAACTATAACGGGGGAATTTCATTGGTTTTTTACGAGTGAAATGTCCACCTAACTATAACATGTGTGAAACCTATGGTTTTTTAAGTGAATTTGCAAGGTTTTTTAAATGCTAATTCGGAACTATAACGTGTGTGAAACCTATGGTTTTTTAAGTGAATTTGTATGGTTTTTTAAATGCTAAGTTATGTATCTATTATTATATATATTTTTTTAAGGTTTTTCACCGTGCGCGCACCGTGCGCACACGGTGCGCGAACCCCGCGATTTAAAAAAAAAAATATATTTTTTTTCACCCTTCGGGGTCCTTCAGGGACCCCCTGACAAAGGCTAGGGGGTCAGGAACTCTCTACTCTGCCCCCTTTTCACGTTCACCACCTCTCTTTTTCAGTGTCTCACCCAAAACAAACAAAATGGCGGCCGACACTTCCTGATTTCGACCGATTCGAACGTTGACTGACATGTAACCACCAATCAGAATTACGCTCGCGCACGGTGCGCGGCTATAGATATTTATGTACATTTAACTGCAATTTTCTCAGGAACTACTGAACAGATTGACTCCATATATGCAAAAGGCACATGCCTGACCTGAGGACTACCTCTCTGCCAAATTTCAAGTAATTCTGTTCAGCCGTTCGGGCTGTACCTTCGACTAAAGGTCCAATGGGAAAATGCATGGAGAAAACGCGTTTTGGGACCCCCCTTTTTTCTCGGCCCCCACTTGACGAATCACCCCGAGACTTTCAGGGTAGGAGCTGAGCGGAGTGCCCCATTAGTTTAAAAAATTTCGCGAGGATTCATCAACCGGCGCCAAAGTTATTCAAAATAGAATTTTGAGATTTCCTATGGAAACTCGGTCTTAACTATAACTATCTACTGGCGACCGCCAGTAGATAATATATATATATATACACGGGTAATTCTTGCAGTGTTAAGAGGGGCATGGGTTTGTCTCTGTGTGTTCTTTTTATACATAATTCAATTTGATTCTTTAGCACGATTATTGTAGTGTTAAATGGGACCACGGGTGCGAGAGAGTTTGTGTGTGTGGGGAGTGAGAGCATGGGTTATCTTGGATATAAATCTTCCCCTTCATTGTAAATTGTGTTCTTGATTTTTGGACCTCAAAACTGGTTTAAAACTTGGCTTGTCTCCTCAATAATGTTTAGGGTCAAGCTTGTGATGTATCGTTTTGTTGTTTGTCATGCTTGGAAACCATGACAATCCTACCCAGATTTCTTTCAAAACTGTATTAAAACTGTGTTCAAACTGTACATATGTATTAGAAACCTCTGCAAATTTTGGGATATAACTATAAGTCTATGCCTTTAGGTGGGATTACTTTATTTTAAATAAGAGGTTTGGACATTTTGACATTTCTTCAGTAGAGATTAATTAAACAGTGTGAAGCCTCTCTATGAGTAGACCTAGCAATTGCATGAACGAATAATAAAAAGCAGCAGCGTTGGAATAGTTATACCTGGTGAGTTAGAACGTTGCTGTCTTAAAATTAATTGTGCCTCAGATCAAACGGTGTACACCATGGTGTTGTTAAAAGTGCAAGGTCCAAGTTCTGGTACAAATACTAATTGGAGTTACATCTGGGGTTACAGAGGTACACTCGGTTGTATCAAATATAAGGGAATGTTATGAAATTAGCTAAAGTGCTAGTGTGACTCAAGGCCTATTTTATATTTGAGTTATCAAACTTCCCTGTGCAATAAATAGAGATCATGATTAAGTAAAGGTCGTGGGAACGGCTGCGTTTCAAAATTCCAAAAGCAGGAATTCATACCATGAGAGGTGCCCAAAGGTATAGATAAACTGTGGATCGCATCTTGCCTCTGGAGGCTGTGGGCGGAGTCTCAGCAAACAGATGCAAACCTTATGTGAGGGGCCATTTTGACTTAAAATATATTAACAAGTATTAAGGAAAATGTATGTCTTCGGAGGGCGTTTGAGTAGAGAGCTATTTAATGAGATTAGCTCACAGAACTATATTTGTAAATTTAGAGGCCAGGGGTAAAATACATCAAGTCCTAACTTTTCAGTTAATTATAAGTTAGCAGGATATATAGGAACGGATAGAAATATGAAATCTGGCATGTTTGGCATTAGAAGACTGAAATGGAAAAAAGTTATGAAGGAATGAAAACGCTATAAAAAATGGAAATGAGTTTTATGTGACTGTTGGCTCGTTACATGAAAGTTTAATATGCATAGTCTATGGACGCAGAGCAGGCACTGGATGAAAATCACAATATAAAAACTAACTATTTGGAGAGGTAACCCGTGGCTCGAAATTTCTTCTCTCTTATAGTTAAGTCAGGTATCCAGAAGGAGGCAGTTACCTATGTGACGCTGATCCAGCGGATTACCAGCTTTGGTTACTCACACACCATATACTCACCTGGGCCCATAAACATTCATACAAATAGCTAGTAATACCGACGGAGTCAATTTTGTTTTACCTGCAAGATTTTCTTATCTTTACCCAAATCTTACCAATCCAATCTCCTTGACAATAAAGTTCCTCTGGTCAACGAATCTAGTAGCTAGTAGTAGAGGCAGAAATAACATTAAAGGGTGTCTCCAATAATCACAGACTCAATGAGTTTGAAAAGTTTTATCTAATCAATAATTTTGTGAGTCAAAGATCAAATACAACGTTAACATTGAGTTTCATTCAGGAAACAAATCAAGTTTAGTTCAATAATAAGTCTCAATAAAATATTGTGATGACAGTACCTGTAAGGGGAGGAAAAAGAGAGAGCAGGTACAAAGACAGATTATATTTACCTAAGGTGATAGATGAACCCAACTCCTTGAAGATGGGCCAGATGGAGTCCACCGGGACAGGTGGAAGACAGAGGATCAGGACAGGTTCAGAACTGGGAAGGCGACGCATCCCACTATGGCACTACTCTCCTCGATCTTCTTTCCGCAATTCCCCTTCTAGATGATTGGATTATCGATCAGTATTTCAGTCTCTTGAGCAGGGTCTCTGGCATCTGCAAGGTCTGAGACAGAGTCTCGGACAGCGTCTATGGCAGCATATGTGTCGGGTCTGTGACGAGTCGGAATGACGGGTCTGACACTGGTCTCTAGCTAACTTACTTCAATTATACTATTCTGTGTTCGTGTACCACCCCCAAATGTTTCAATATCGTATTTTCCCCTACTTCTGTTTGGGCAGGGTAAGGAGGTGAGTTCATCGCACCATATTAAATGTAATATTTTACCTAAGTTCTTTGTTCTATGTTTCCGCTCCTTAATTTATTTTCCCAAAGCTTTATTCCCACCCGCATTTCATATTAGGATCAATACAATTTATACACTTTGTAACAATTGTTGCTCTGGCCCGGGTCGATGGGTTAAGTTCTCATGAGATTCTCCCCAGCTTGTCTTTGGCTGGGTTTCAATGGTGTCATCATGGTTCCGGGCAGGGTTTAGTGCGCGTGTGCACTGATCAGGTGGGGTAGGGATTTCAGTCACTCTCTGAGGCCCAAATACGAACTAATAAAGTCAGAGAAAAACATGTTAGAATACGAAAATAAATTAATTCACTGCATACCACTTAGTACTACACTAATCCCATTTACTTATAATAATCTTTTGCATTAGCAATTAGTAGAACTTGCAAGGTTTAGTTTACGCAAAACATGCGCATTAACATGTGAGTTTCAAGCGGCCATTTTAAACGCTATTGGGCAGCTGCAAAAGTTTCCCCCAAGCATAGAAAACGGCATACCACGTAGATGCAGTAGACGCATGCGCAGTGAAATTCCCGCGTTTTGTCGGCCATTTTAAGGACACTCGGGTTACTGGTTAGTAGTTCACATAGGCAAGCATCCCCTAGATACTGTATAGCGTGTGTAATGCAATTATTAGTATTCACAAACTGGTTGTGAGTTAGACCAATTTGAGACATGTACAGAACTTTTCCACCCCAACAGGAAAGAAGCAAGCAGGCTGATTTTCCAGTCCTATGTCTGGCTTATTAGAACTGCACTTAGTTTGTATATTTACGATGATGAAAATAAATGTAATTCTAATGTAACTTCATAAAGCTAGTGTTCTCCAACTATTAATAGTTTATCAAAACATGATCTCTATCCATACACGCTACCTAAGAAAAATATTTGTATTGAGCTTTTCTGGCCGCTCCAGCGAGTCACGCTATGCATTTATAATACACCAGTCATGGCAGCTTCGTAAATATGGTGGGACTTAACACGAGTATAAGTTACTGAAGCTGGAAAAATGCTTTGTAAAGCAGATAGGAAGGTCTTTGAATTAGGTTTTCTAGCATATGTTAGCAATCAATAGGTAGATAACAGTAACCCTCTACTATGTATATTAGTGAATCAAACCTAATTATAGATTTGTTTCTATTTTCTGGAAAAACAGACCCTATTTAGAGAGAGGTTAAGTTGTTGCGATATGCTTACTTACTTACTACATGTCAGTCTTCTCCTCAAAAGCTGTACTTCCAAAGCAGACTGTTCTTTGGAAACGTAGAGTGCTTTTCAATCTTTGAGCACCCTGGTGCCAGACCAGCCGGCTTTGCCCTACCAATTAAGTTTAAAGCTATAGAATATCGTATTGAGTCTCCAATATTGACAATAAACTGTCCATAACTGTCCACCGTGGGACAAAATATGGAAATCCATATGGAAACACCAGTTCCTGTGATGCTCCCTCCCTCCTCAGGGTGCATCTTGGAACAAAGCAGCAAACCCGTGAATTATCATTCCTTATGGTATAGATAATTCTGGGTTTGGTGTTACAAAGTGGTTTGATTGTAATAGTTGTAATAGGGAACTAACAGAGGCAGCAGGGTGTCATAAAATGCCTGAGATTTGACTGATTCTTTCCTAATAAATTGAAGGCAGAATGTGTATATTTGGAGAATGCAATCAGGGACACAGAGGGTGCCAAGAGCAGGACCGCAAGAATCCTCCCTTCCCCCTACACACTTTGCCACACAACTTGATTATTGTAGTGTAATATACTCAGAAATTCCCCCAAAAATGACAATCCTCTCTTCCCCCACACTACTGTATTAATGTAAGTTAATATACAAAAAAAATCCCCCCAAAATGAATAACAATGCTATCAAAACTAAAGAAGCAAGCTCCTGAGATGTGCTTGAACTGTAGAAACGGAACCATGGTAACCCACCCTGAGAGAGGCCCAAGGCACACCATGGCCAAGGTCATGGAAACCTGCAAAAACCCTCTATGACACACCAGCCGGTAACCCTCCTTGTTCAATAACCGCTTATCTTTTCTGACAAGTAACTTCATACATCAAAACAGGGAGGAGATTGCTTAGATCTTGAATTTGGAGATACGAGACTCTAGAATGTACTGACTACATGACTGAGCAAAGGGAGTCTATCCTTTAGGAGGCTCTTGAAATTGGAGGTTGTCAGGCTGGGCTTTGGATGATTGTTTGTGACCTCAAAGACTGTGACTGAGTAATATCTGACAATAGAGGAAGTGTGTGAGCTCTTAAAGCGGTGGAGTGGAAGATCAAACCATGAATTTGCCTGCACAATCAAGCGTAGTGAGCGACCGCAATCATAGCAAAGGGAATTCCGAGGGGGAGGGTTCGCTCTCTGATTTAATTTTTTTAATTGCTTAAAACTTTGCATTTCCCAGCACAGTTTCTATATTGCTCAATGGCCAATACACCTTACAGGCTTTTCTAAAGAGGCACTAATAAAATATTTCAGAGACTTCCTGGTTTACCAAGCGAAACTGACCTCCCCAACTCGCCTTGGCTCTAATCGAAAATCATCTATGGTCTGGTCTTGGTTTCAAGCAGAGCAAGGGTCATAGTGATAGCAATGATAGTACAGTGGTGACGTCAACAGCTTGTAACACATGGAAGACATGAAATGGGTGGAGTCCTGATGCCCATGTTAGTTACCTCTGGCTGATAGAGAACCATGCCATGAATGTCATTTGATAATGACCTTTTTTGTTGTTTATCAACCCTATTTAACTTCAGCGTCCTGTGGATGACAAAAAAAACAGCATATACCACTTTGCTGAAAGAATTCAAACCCCTATGTTGGGATAGGAATGTCACACTAAGTAGCACAGTAAAGCGCTTACTTCTTCATAAGTAAATGACTTGCGACTCGGAGCAGGGCTCTATGGTCTGCAGGGGGCACCCAAGTGCACTCCTGCTTTCTGGAGAGTCTTTCTGGCATGGAAAAGCCTGGCAGTGAAGCCTGCATTTTGATAATAAGTGGAAGGGCTAGACTTTCACTTCTCAAAATTAGTTTGAGAAAACTAGTTTGAGAGTGTGTGCTGACCTCCCACCTTTAAATTGGTCTGCAAGATGTTTTTCACCTGGGTACTTTGCTACATCCATATTGACGCAGATCTTGAGTACGTTTTGCAAACGTGATAGGATAAACATGGCACGTATGTGCATGTTGGACTGTGTGGAGATACATGACCATTTTGAAACTCCAGGGTCCAAGAGGCCAACAAGATGAATGTCAGAACTGAGCCTGCAAGATGAGGGTGTGAATTGGAGGAAAGCTCCTAGAAGATTCTTGAAGCCCTTTTGATGTAGATCAGAGGTCTCCCGATGCGCAACGCAGCCTCTAGCCTATGTCCTCCTTACCCCTCTTCCCAGGAACTGGGATGCAGATGGCAATGTGCAGTTTTATAGTTCTTTATCCCCAGATACGCCCCATCCTCTTCATCCCTGCTTCCTGCCAGATGTCAACATCAAATGTTTCAGGACTAGGCACACTAGGGAGAGATCAAAGAATGCCCAGGACGGAATAGGGATCTATAATCCCCACCCTAAGCTTCAAGACAGCTATAAACATTGTATATGTACATTTATGAAATATTGTGTATTCCCATGTGGTAGAAAAAGAGTCGGAGGTCCAGGAGAGTTGTCTTTGGCAGTGAGTCTTCCTTCAGGTAAGGAGCAGATCTGAAATCGTGCATCAATTCTGCTAGTAGAGCTATTAAGCAGAAGGCTTGAAGGAAGGAACTACCACTGAGGGAGGAAGGGATACCTGGGGAGTGGACTATAAAAGTGACAAAACCAGGGATCTATGGGGCATATTATCAAGACAGGCGACAAAATTATCGCCGCTTTAGCGGCAGAAAACTGCCGCTAAAACGGTGATAATGGGCTTGATGATATGCTCTATGGAATTCCAATTGAAGCCCATGTTAGACGTCCTTCACATCTAACATGGGCTTCAATTGGAATTCCATAGAGCATATTATCAAGCCCATGATCGCCGTTTTAGCGGCACTTTTCTGCAGCTAAAGCGGAGATAAATTTATCGCCTGTCTTGTTAATATGCCCCATGTGTTCAGGTAACAGACACCAATTAAAGCCCCCTCAATCAGATTCTTAGAGGCAAATGACTGTCAGTTTGCTCCCATCACCATCTTGACCGGACATCCAAAATCTGAGTAGACTCTTTCATCTGTTCGGGTAGTGGGTCTGATTGGGCTCGCATGGCATGCTCAAGAGGAGACTTTCCCAGACGCCCCCGAAGAGCCAGAGGCCTTTGACTTGCATCCCAGGTCAGCACTGGCACCACATCCATGCTCGGTCCCAACAGGGGCCACTCCAATCTAATCCAAGCAGTCAGTAGGAACGCGGAAACTGGTGATGGGGCTGTCTTTGAAAAACCACTCACTGAAGGAAGAGTGAGAAACAAATTGTTCAAGGCACTTTTCTGAGCATTCATCAAGCTTTGAGGTGCTTGGAGGGCACCCGGATATTTGAGTTTCTGATGAACCAAAGTGAACATTAAGGATACCTCAAATCTGTTTTATTGCAGGTGCAGTATTACGTTGTGCATAGAATAAACTCCCTTGCTTTTCATAAGAAAAAGTGCTGGTTGGACATTAGTTTATTACATTCTATGTGCATTGTCCTGAGTTATTATATCTCTGCACCCTTTTGGACTGCCCTGCTTTTCTACCACGAGAGTTTGGTGCAAACAAGTCGAACTTTGGGATTCGTTTCTGGACCACTAGTACATAAGGCTCGAGTTACAACAGAAGCAAATGTCTCATATTGACACAATTGCGTCTCATTAGCTCCTGTCTGTCCTGCGATCCGCGACCCAGCCCCAATAAAACATCCAAGCAGTCAACGTGATGGTGACTTTAAGGGAAATGACAACCTCATCACTGCGCAGGCTATTGGCCAACAATGCAAAACCATCACAGAAGTCAACAACTCTCGAGTTTGCATGACAGAAGTAACTAGTCAAAACACAACAATACCAGTGGGAATATTTCACTGGCAGAAAAGTCACCATAAATTCAAGCCTCAATTATGTCATTTAATAAAAACACATTCTCTTCTCTTTTGCATTGCTCATGAGCTTTGAATTAAAATCTAATTTATTTCATATCAGTTGACAAGATGCATTAAATCATATTACTTGTTCATTACAGCTTCTAAATAAGTGATGAAATGTTCTTGTTACAGTACTGAAGTGTTAAAACATTAATTCCACTTAGCGAAACTGAAGCCAGCGACCAGTTACCCTGGGATGAATTCAGAAGGCGGGGTTTCAAGCTGTTATTAAATGCAGACTGACACGTCGTCCATAATACGGACAGATGTGGACGCTATGTGAAATGAGTATATGATGCACATGTGTTGATTCCTTCAAATAGGTAAGTTGCTAAAAGAAAATTCATTTTTATTGACAAGTTGCTTATTTCAGAGAAAAGTGTAATATGATCACTGCTTGTTGATTGTGCAAAGACCAGTAGCTATCGCATTTAATCATTTATTGGGCAGTGAAGTTGTGCTCAAAATGTACTAATGTCTTCCTGGAAACATTCCATGGCGCTAAGGACAGTATTGTCTTAGCAAGATGCTGAGAAAGGGTCTCAACTGCAGCTAACGTGAGAGGAAAGACAACTGGGATCCCTGCCAATCAGGGCGGAGCCTAGGCATAGCAGTCAAAGAGCTGCTAGCTACATACCTACGCATAGCAGTCAAAGAGCTGCTACCTACATACCTAGGCATAGCAGTCAAAGAGCTGCTACCTACATACCTAGGCATAGCAGTCAAAGAGCTGCTACCTACATACCTAGGCATAGCAGTCAAAGAGCTGCTACCTACATACCTACGCATAGCAGTCAAAGAGCTGCTACCTACATATGGAGTGTCATATTCATCCCGGCGGTTGTGGGGCACTCTACCGAGGTGGCAACTATCAACCGGCAAGAACATTGCATTCCTTGCACTCACTGAGACAGACCCCTGTCCCTGCACTCTCAGATACACCGCTCACCCTGCACTCACATGGGCACAGCCCTCATCCTCACACCAGCATGAAGTGACTGATCGGAGACATTTTTACACGGCTCACCCTGCACTCACATGGGCGCAGCCCTCATCCTCACACCAGCATGAAGTGACTGATCGGAGACATTTTTACACGGCTCACCCTGCACTCACATGGGCGCAGCCCTCATCCTCACACCAGCATGAAGTGTCTGATCGAAGACATTATTACACGGCTCACCCTGCACTCACATGGGCACAGCCCTCATCCTCACACCAGCATGAAGTGCCTGATCGGAGACATTTTTACACGGCTCACCCTGCACTCACATGGGCGCAGCCCTCATCCTCACACCAGCATGAAGTGACTGATCGGAGACATTTTTACACGGCTCACCCTGCACTCACATGGGCGCAGCCCTCATCCTCACACCAGCATGAAGTGTCTGATCGGAGACATTATTACACGACTCACCCTGCACTCACATGGGCGCAGCCCTCATCCTCACACCAGCATGAAGTGTCTGATCGGAGACATTTTTACATGGCTCACCCTGCACTCACATGGGCGCAGCTCTCATCCTCACACCAGCATGAAGTGCCTGATCGGAGACATTTTTACACCGCTCACCCTGCACTCACATGGGCACAGCCCTCATCCTCACACCAGCATGAAGTGTCTGATCGGAGACATTATTACACCGCTCACCCTGCACTCACATGGGCACAGCCCTCATCCTCACACCAGCTTGAAGTGTCTGATCGGAGACATTTTTACACGGCTCATCCTGCACTCACATGGGCACAGCCCTCATCCTCACACCAGCATGAAGTGTCTGATCGGAGACATTTTTACACGGCTCACCCTGCACTCACATGGGCGCAGCCCTCATCCTCACACCAGCATGAAGTGTCTGATCGGAGACATTTTTACACCGCTCACCCTGCACTCACATGGGCACAGCCCTCATCCTCACACCAGCATGAAGTGTCTGATTGGAGACATTTTTACACCGCTCACCCTGCACTCACATGGGCACCCCCCTCATCCTCACACCAGCATGAAGTGTCTGATTGGAGACATTTTTACACCGCTCACCCTGCACTCACATGGGCACAGCCCTCATCCTCACACCAGCATGAAGTGTCTGATCGGAGACATTTTTACACGGCTCACCCTGCACTCACATGGGCACAGCCCTCATCCTCACACCAGCATGAAGTGTCTGATCAGAGACATTTTTACACGGCTCATCCTGCACTCACATGGGCACAGCCCTCATCCTCACACCAGCATGAAGTGTCTGATCGAAGACATTATTACACGGCTCACCCTGCACTCACATGGGCACAGCCCTCATCCTCACACCAGCATGAAGTGTCTGATCGGAGACATTTTTACACCGCTCACCCTGCACTCACATGGGCACAGCCCACATCCTCACACCAGCATGAAGTGTCTGATCAGAGACATTTTTATACCGCTCACCCTGCACTCACATGGGCACCCCCCTCATCCTCACACCAGCATGAAGTGTCTGATCGGAGACATTTTTACACCGCTCACCCTGCACTCACATGGGCACAGCCCTCATCCTCACACCAGCATGAAGTTTCTGATCGCTGACATTTTTACACCGCTCACCCTGCACTCACATGGGCACCCCCCTCATCCTCACACCAGCATGAAGTGTCTGATTGGAGACATTTTTACACCGCTCACCCTGCACTCACATGGGCACAGCCCTCATCCTCACAACAGCATGAAGTGTCTGATCGGAGACATTTTTACACGGCTCACCCTGCACTCACATGGGCACAGCCCTCATCCTCACACCAGCATGAAGTGTCTGATCGGAGACATTTTTACGCGGCTCACCCTGCACTCACATGGGCACCCCCTCATCCTCACACCAGCATGAAGTGTCTGATCGGAGACATTTCTATACTGGAACAGAGTCATGCAAGGAGTATCACCAGAGAGACCGCCGAAGACCTTGCTTGATTCAATATTTTTTAGGGGCCGTGAGTTTGCCTTGTTCTTCCCTGGTTTCCAACCTCTGCTGTCCTCGGGGATCGAGTAGGGCCATGACTGTTCTCCTACTCCCAAAATGCAGATACTAATGAAAAGACTAATCAAAGTTGTTATTAAAATTCCCTTCAGTTCAAGGGACCCTCGCCGCATCACTTCTGCTCGTGGCTGAAATATTTTAGTCCTGCTGGCATCGCTCAGCCTCTGGGCCCCGGATGAACAAAGGCTTCCCATGAAGAGGCCATGACACTGACTAGGATTAGATTCCACACACTCTCATCACGTCATGATGTTTGTGGTGGGTATCTTCCATTCATTAATGCAAATTATGCCATATTCAGCTAGACATACTGCTGCCGTCCTACGCGACAGGAAATGTTTTTTTATTAATATAACTACCAGTAGCAGTCTTTTTTTTTAAACCTTTAATCTTATGACACTACAGATGCATTGCAGGTCATGGACACTTGGAAGTGTAAACACTGCTATTGCACTTTTCAATAAGTGGAAGCACATAACTATAGTCTAATAAAATGCTTGTACAGAAGATCAACACGTGATTGTAGCCAAAACTCCTCTCTCGTCACCTCTTCTGAAAGCACTAGTTCTGGTGACTACATGAGCTCTGGCACACAGCTGAGCTGTCAAGCCACACCTATAAAATCTACTGCAATGTCAAATTCAAAACATCCCCTTAGCTGGTTTAGAAATGTCATGAGCAACATAGAACATACACAACCCTTTTTAGGTCTCGCCTAGGCAGCACATGCGCTGTCTTTCGAGACATGCTGTATCTACTGTGTGGGTTTTCAGCACGCCAATTCGTTTCAATTCGTTCCTTCATGTGTCTTTCAAAATTTCTTTGTTTTTGTTGGTGAATAGTGTGCATTTGTCCCTCCTTTTGCTATTTTGGTGATGACCTGGAAACTGGCCCTGTCACATGCAACACTTCACTATTGGCCATTTAAGTTAGTTTTGTCTTGCTACTTTTTCATTTGTCTGGGCTTGTTCTGGCTTTCAGAACGCGCCCACCAATTGCTTCAAATCATGTCTGTTCTTGTTTTCCACTGTCTTTGGTTTCACATGCGCTTTTTCAGCCAGAGAGTATGTTGTTTTTGATCCTGTAACTTTTTTGGTTTCATTAGCTCAAATGTCCAAACCTTAAATAATATACTTACTTAATGGAAGTGTAGTTGGAGAAGATGGCCGACAGTAGGATCAACTTATTGACATTGCCTTTTGACAGAGTGATAATTGGATACGATTAAAGAGATAAACATGCTGTTATAGCTCAGTTTTATGAGAATGAAAGCAGGTTAAGTTGCACGCTTCCAACTTTTGATGATTTCTTTTAGGTTTCAATCGTTAGTGAAATACAACCAATATCAAAGGATGTCTCCTCGTGCTCTCCAAACACGGCATGTAATGTGAGATTACTTAATATGTATCCTGCAAGTAGTCAGTGCAACACCACCTCAGCACGACTGCAGCACCACCTGAGCATCAGCTAGCGTCACTTAGCACCACTTCAGCAGCACCATCCCAGCACCATCTGAGCATCACTCAGCAGCACCTGACCAGCACCACAACACCACCACAGCACCACCTCAGCATCACTCAGTCCCAGCGCATCACCACCTCAACAACAGTGCAGCATCACCTCAATACCAGTGCAGCACTACCTAAGCATCAGTGCAGCATCACCACCTAAGCATCAGCGCAGCACCAACACAACATCACTCAGCACCACCACAGCATCACTTAGCACCAGCACAACATCTCCTCAGCACCACTCAACACCATCACAGCACCACCTCTGCATCAGCACAGCATTACCTCTGCATCAGTGTACCACCACCAGCATAGCACCAGCACAGCCCCACCACAGCCCCAGTAAAACACCACCTCAGCACCCCCTGCACCACACCAGCAGCAACTCAGCACCAAAGCTGCACCACCTCAGCACCAGTGCAGCATCACCTCAGCACCAGTGCAGAACCAAATCAGCATCACTCAGCACCACCTCAGCACCGCCAAAGCATCACTCAGCATTTCCTCAGCATCACTCAGCACCACCTCAGTATCACTCAGCACCACCTGAGCACCAGTGCAGCACCACCTTAGCATCAGCGCAGCACTACCTCAGCATCAGGGCAGCACCCACCTGAGCACCACAGCAGTGCCACCTTAGCATGAGCACAGCACCATCTCAGCACCAGGACAGCGCCAACTCGGCACCAGCACAGCACCATCTCAACACCAACACTGCATCACCACAACATCAGTGCAGCACCATCACAGCACCACCTCCCATTAATGCACCACACAATCTGATCTCAGCACCACTTCAGCATCAGCGCAGCACCACCTCAGCATCAGCGCAGCACCATCTCCACATCAGCGCAGCATCACCTCCGCATCATCTCAGAATAGCTCCAACTTGGAATCACTGAGCACCACCTGAGCGCCAGTGCTGCGAGACAACTGTAGCATGACTCAGCACCACCTCAGCATCAGCAAAGCACCACCTCACTAACACTCAGCATCACCGGAGCACCACCACAGCACTACCTCAGCATCACTAAGTACCACCTTAACATCTGCACAGCACCACCACAGTACCACCTCAGCATCAACACAGCACCATCTCAGCATAAGCACAGCACCACCTCCTCATACCTGCACCACCACCAGTGAAGCATCAACTCAGCATCAGAGCAGCAGCACCTCAGCACCTGTGCAACACCACCTCAGCACCCACACAGCACTACCTCAACTTCAGCACAGCATGATCTCAGCATCAGCACAGCACCACCTCTGCATTAGTCTACCACCACAAGATGAGCCCCACCTCAGCACCACCGCAGCCCCACTTCACCAGCAACTCAGCACCAACACGGCACCACTTCAGCATCAGCACAGCGCAACCTGAGCATCACCTCAGCACAGCACTAACTCAGCAACTGTCAGCACCACTTGAGCACCAGCTCAGCACCACCTGGGCACCAGCACATCACCATTACCTCAGCATGCCTCAGCACCACCACAGCATCATTCAGGACCAGCACAACATCACTCAGCACCACCTCACAACCAATGGAGCATCTCCTCAGCATCACTTAACACCACCACAGCACCACCTCAGCATCAGCATAGCCCATCCTCTGCATCAGTGCACCTTCACCAGCACATCACAAACTCAGCACCAGCGCAGCCCCACCCCAGCATCAGCGCAGCACCACCTCAGCACCAGAGCAGCACCAGCTCAGCAGCAACTCAGCACCAATGCAGCACAACCTCAGCATTAGTTCAGCACCAGTGCAGAATCGCCTCAGCACCAGTGCAGCACAAACTGAGCACCACTCAACATCACCTGAGCACAAGTACAGAACAACCTGATCTCCACCAAAGCATCACTCAGCACCACCTCAGCATCACTCAACACCACCTAAGAATCACTCAGCACCAACTGAGCACCTCCTCCGCACAAGCACACCACCACCTCAGTATCACTCGGCACCACCTCAGCACCAGTGCAGCTCCACCTCAGCACCAGCACAGCAACATCATAACATCAGCACAGCACTGCCTCTGCATCAGCACAGCACCATCTCAGCATTATCACACCATCACCTCCCCATCAGTGCACCACCACCATTGAAGCAGCAACTCAGCATCAGAACATCACTGCCTCAGCACCAGCACAGCAGCACCTCACCATCAGTGCAGCAACCACCTTAACATCAGCACAGCAACATCTCAGCATCAGCACAGCACCACTTCCGCAACAGTGCACCACCATCAGCATATCCCCACCTCAGCACAAGCTCAACTCCACCTTAATAGTAATTCAGCACTAATGCAGCACCACTTCAGCATCAGCACCAGCGCAGCACCACCACCTCAGCACCACCTCAGCATCACTCAGCACCACCTCAGCACCTCCACAGCACCATCTCAGCATCAGCATAGCACCATCTCAGTATCAGCATAGCACCACCTTCTCATCAGTGCTGCATGCCGCTGCACGCCACACACTGCTGCACGCCACACACTGCTGCATGCCACACACTGCTGCATGCCGCTGCACGCCACACACTGCTGCAAGCCACACACTGCTGCACGCCACACACTGCTGCACGCAGCACAATGCTGCACGCCACACACTGCTGCACGCCACACACTGCTACACGAAACACTGCTGCACACCACACACTGCTGCGTACACTGCTGCATTACACACTGCTGCACGCCGCACACTGCTGCACGCCGCACACTGCTGCACGCCTCACACTGCTACACAACACACTGCTGCATGCCTCACACTGCTGCACGCCTCACACTGCTGCACCCCACACACAGCTGCACGCCACATACTGCTGCACGCCACACTGCTGCACATCGCACACTGCTGCACGCTTCACACTGCTGCACGCCGCACACTGCTGCACGCAGCACACTGCTGCATGCCACACACTGCTGCATGCCACACACTGCTGCATGCCGCAGCACGCCACACACTGCTGCACGCCACACACTGCTGCATGCCACACACTGCTGCATGCCGCTGCACGCCACACACTGCTGCACGCCACACACTGCTGTACGCCGCACACTGCTACACGAAACACAGCTGCACGCCAAACACTGCTGCACGCCACACACTGCTGCACGCCACACACTGCTGCACGCCGCACAATGCTACACGAAACACTGCTGCACGCCACACACTGCTGCACGGAACACACTGCTGCACGCCGCACACTGCTGCATGCAACACACTGCTGCACACTGCTGCATTACTCACTGCTGCATGCTGCACGACACTGCTGCACAACACTGCTGCACGCAGCACACTGCTGCACGCCGCACACTGCTGCAGGCCGCACACTGCTGCACACCGCTGCACGCCACACAGTGCTGCATGCCTCATACTGCTGCATGCCGCTGCACGCCACACACTGCTGCACGCCACACACTGCTGCATGCCGCTGCACGCCACACACTGCTGCAAGCTAAACACTGCTGCATGCCACACACTGCTGCACGCAGCACACTGCTGCACGCCACAAACTGCTGCACGCCGCACACTGCTACACGAAACACTGCTGCACACCACACACTGCTGCGTACACTGCTGCATTACACACTGCTGCATTACACACTGCTGCATGCCGCACACTGCTGCACGCCGCACACTGCTGCACGCCTCACACTGCTACACAAAACACTGCTGCACGTCTCACACTGCTGCACCCCACACACAGCTAGACGTCACACACTGCTGCATGCCACACTGCTGCATGCCGCACACTGCTGCATGCTTCACACTGCTGCACGCTGCACACTGCTGCACGCTGCACACTGCTGCACGCCACACACTGCTGCATGCCACACACTGCTGCATGCCGCTGCACGCCACACACTGCTGCATGCCACACACTGCTTCATGCCACACACTGCTGCATGCCGCTGCACACCACACACTGCTGCGCGCCACACACTGCTGCACGCCACACACTGCTGCACGCAGCACACTGCTGCACGCCACACACTGCTGCATGCCGCACACTGCTACACGAAACACTGCTGCACGCCACACACTGCTGCACGCCACACACTGCTGCACGCCGCACAATGCTACACGAAACACTGCTGCACGCCACACACTGCTGCACGGCACACACTGCTGCACGCCGCACACTGCTGCATGCAACACACTGCTGCACACTGCTGCATTACTCACTGCTGCATGCTGCACGACACTGCTGCACAACACTGCTGCATGCAGCACACTGCTGCACGCTGCACACTGCTGCAGGCCGCACACTGCTGCACACCGCTGCACGCCACACAGTGCTGCATGCCTCACACTGCTACACAAAACACAGATGCACGCCACACACTGCTGCCTGCTGCACACTGCTGCATGCCGCACACTACCGCACGCCACACACTGCTGCATGCCTCACACTGCTGCACGCCGCACACTGCTGCACGCCTCACACTGCTACACGAAACACTGCTGCATGCCTCACACTGCTGCACGCCTCACACTGCTGCACGCAACACACTGCTGCACACCACACACTGCTGCACGCCTCACACTGCTGCACACCGCACACTGCTGCACGCTGCACACTGCTGCATGCCGCACACTGCTACACGCCACACACTGCTGCACGCCACACACTGCTGCACGCCACACACTGCTGCATGCCGCTGCACGCCGCACACTGCTACACGCCGCACAATGCTACACGAAACACTGCTGCACGCCACACACTGCTGCACGGCACACACTGCTGCACGCCGCACACTGCTGAACGCCGCACACTGCTGCACGCCGCACACTGCTGCACGCCACACACTGCTGCACGCCGCACACTGCTGCATGCCGCACACTGCTGCACGCCACATACTGCTACACTCCGCACAATGCTACACGAAACACTGCTGCATGCCGGACACTGTGGCACGCCGCACACTGCTGCACGCCGCACACTGCTGCATGCCACACACTGCTGCACGCCACACACTGCTGCACGCCGCACAATGCTACACGAAACACTGCTGCACGCCACACACTGCTGCACGCCGCACACTGGTGCATGCCGCACACTGCTGCACGCCACACACTGCTGCACCCTGCTGCATTACTCACTGCTGCATGCTGCATGACACTGCTGCACGCAGCACACTGCTGCACGCCGCACACTGCTGCATGCCGTACACTGCTGCACGCCGCACACTGCTGCACGCCGCTGCATGCCACAGTGCTGCATGCCTCACACTGCTACACAAAACACTGCTGCACTTCACACACTGCTGCACGCCGCACACTGCTGCACACCACACACTGCTGCACGCCGCACACTACAGCACGCCACACACTGCTGCGCACACTGCTGCATTACACACTGCTGCATTACACACTGCTGCACGCCACACACTGCTGCACACTGCACACTGCTACACGAAACACTGCTGCATGCCTCACACTGCTGCATGCCTCACACTGCTGCACGCCACACACTGCTGCACACCACACACTGCTGCACGCCACACACTGCTGCACGGAGCACACTGCTGCATGCTGCACACTGCTGCATGCCGCAAACTGCTGCACGCCCCACACTGCTGCATGCCCCACACTGCTGCACACCGCACACTGCTGCACGCCGCACACTGCTGCACACCACACACTGCTGCATGCCGCACACTGCTGCATGCCACACACTGCTGCATGCCACACACTGCTGCACGCCACACACTGCTGCACGCCGCACAATGCTACACAAAACACTGCTGCACGCCACACACTGCTGCACGGCACACACTGCTGCACGCAGCACACTGCTGCACACCACACACTGCTGCATGCCGTACACTGCTGCACACCGCACACTGCTGCACGCCGCTGCATGCCACAGTGCTGCATGCCTCACACTGCTACACAAAACACTGCTGCACGTCACACACTGCTGCACGCCGCACACTGCTGCACGCCACACACTGCTGCACGCCGCACACTACAGCACGCCACACACTGCTGCGCACACTGCTGCATTACACACTGCTGCATTACACACTGCTGCACGCCACACACTGCTGCACACCGCACACTGCTACACGAAACACTGCTGCATGCCTCACACTGCTGCATGCCTCACACTGCTGCACGCCACACACTGCTGCACACCACACACAGCTGCACGCCACACACTGCTGCACGGTGCACACTGCTGCACGCTGCACACTGCTGCATGCCGCACACTGCTGCACGCCCCACACTGCTGCACACCCCACACTGCTGCACACCGCACACTGCTGCACGCCGCACACTGCTGCACACCACACACTGCTGCATGCCGCACACTGCTGCATGCCACACACTGCTGCATGCCACACACTGCTGCACGCCACACACTGCTGCACGCCGCACAATGCTACACGAAACACTGCTGCACGAAACACTGCTGCACGCCACACACTGCTGCACGGCACACACTGCTGCACGCCGCACACTGCTGCACGCCACAGGCTGCTGCACACTGCTGCATTACTCACTGCTGCATGCTGCACGACACTGCTGCACGCAGCACACTGCTGCACGCCACACACTGCTGCACGCCGCACACTGCTGCACGCCACACTCTGCTGCACGCCGCACACTACAGCACGCCACACACTGCTGCGCACACTGCTGCATTACACACTGCTGCATTACACACTGCTGCACGCCGCACACTGCTGCACACCGCACACTGCTACACGAAACACTGCTGCATGCCTCACACTGCTGCATGCCTCACACTGCTGCACGCCACACACTGCTGCACACCACACACAGCTGCACGCCACACACTGCTGCACGGTGCACACTGCTGCACGCTGCACACTGCTGCATGCCGCACACTGCTGCACGCCCCACACTGCTGCACGCCCCACACTGCTGCACACCGCACACTGCTGCACGCCGCACACTGCTGCACACCACACACTGCTGCATGCCGCACACTGCTGCATGCCACACACTGCTGCATGCCACACACTGCTGCACGCCACACACTGCTGCACGCCGCACAATGCTACACGAAACACTGCTACACGAAACACTGCTGCACGCCACACACTGCTGCACGGCACACACTGCTGCACGCCGCACACTGCTGCACGCCACACGCTGCTGCACACTGCTGCATTACTCACTGCTGCATGCTGCACGACACTGCTGCACGCAGCACACTGCTGCACGCCACACACTGCTGCACGCCACACAGTGCTGCATGCCTCACACTGCTACACGAAACACTGCTGCATGCCACACACTGCTGCATGCCACACACTGCTGCACGACGCACACTGCTGCACGCCGCACACTGCTGCACATCTCACACTGCTGCACGCCTCACACTGCTGCACGCCACACACTGCTGCACGCCGCACACTGCTGCACGCCGCACACTGCTGCATGCCGCACACTGCTTTTATGCGAGTTTATGCTACTGACATTGTAAATGACAATGCCTTTTATTTGTTTTAAAACCAAAACATAAATAAAAGGCATTGTAATTTTACATTGCCAATAGCTCAAACTCTTATAAATGCGAGACCTATTGCATTGAAAATGCTTGTTTTAATAGAGTAGTTCAGTTTAACATAAGGTTTCTTGGTTATATGTAAGGTAATAAAAATGTTTATAACAATTTTTTATTATATCTTTTCAACATGCTGCACAACAGCCACAATGCTCTACAACATAACTTAAAGACATTGGCAAAGCCAATAGCTCTGGCTAAATACTTATTAAGCCCCGAGACCTGTTGGCTATGTCAGTGCTTGTTTTCTTTTTCATGTGCATGGTGGAGTTCCCTACGCCTCTTGACCAACCTTTTCAATACTAATTTTCTCCCACTTCTCAGGTACCACAGTCTGACTTTCCACTCGTACAGTGTGGCCCACATTTTGAGTGGGTGAGAAAATGGGTTGTATTTTCTCCACCCTGGGAGTATCCAATACTAGGGGTGCCTGTATCTCCAGAGTGGGGAAAATCTGGCTCATAACAAACTGGACTCTGCTCCAATTAACCGGGTAATTTTTCATTTTTCCTCAGAGTTCCACACAGAAATTACAGCTTTTGTCTGCAGATAAAATTTCTGTGCGAGAAATGTAATATTTTGATTCTGATGGACCTGGTAAATGTTGTTACCGCCCTATTGGAATTATGAGGCCACTCATAATGAAGGCCTGTGCTGAGAGAGGAAGGATCTACTTCAGTACAAAGTAAGGGTTTATTATTACAGTAATAAGGTGCAGTGTGCCAGGTGCTCAGTAGCTTATGAATCTGACAGAATCCCCGACCCAACCTTTACCGCTGCTGATGATGCTCCATAATGAGTTATTCACCTATGCAGATGGGGCAGGATGGCGAAAAAGAGACAATAGAGAAATAAAATCTTGCTGCACTAAAACACAGTCTTCTGCTTGGCACTCAGGAAACTCTGGGACCGGATACCGAGGGGCATATTTACAAGGGGATTTCGCCACGGGAACCTCACTTTTAGCAACGTTCTGTTGGCGATATCCCCTTCTCCTAATTTACAAAGCAGCGTTAAGCCACGTAAATAAGGACCCTTTTTTCACTTCACTTAGCGTGAAAGGGGCGTGCAATGGGTGTTGCAGTGGGCGTTCTGCCGCAACACCCATTGCTTTTTGACGCTGCCCCATATTTATAAGGCTGGGGCAGCGCCAAAAACTAAGACTAGGGAATACCTGGTCTTAGACTGGCGATACGAGGAGAAATGATTAATTTCTCCTCATTTTTTGCTCTTTCCGTGTGTGCAGCCTTCTGCAGCACACATAGAAAGAGCAAATTGCCTTTCAAAATTGTTTGTGTGCAAGAAGGTGAACCTTCCTGCACACAATCAATGCCCCCTGCAGCATAGTCCCCCTTGCAACAAAATACAAATCCTCATAACTCTCATTCAAGATTAGATTATTTATTTGTTTCTCAGCAATTAATTCACTTAGTTTCTGCACCAAATACTCATAATGTCGATATTTCTGACCATGCTCCTATTTCTGTGGTTTCTGTGGTTTTACAACATAGCTCAACTTATCAGGCTCAACCTAGATGGCGCATGAATACACATATTGCCCTTAACGAAAAGAATAAACCGAAAATGTTATCAGCACTTCAGGATTATTTTAATTTTAACCCAGAATGAATCACGTCTATGGTGACTCGATGGGATGTCTTTAAGGCTTATATTAGAGTGGCATCCATTTCTCTTTTGGGTCATGAAAACAAATCTTTCAATTTGAAAAATTAAGGATTTGGATAAACAAATTGTGAAATTTGAGAGACTCTTCATAATCTCTAACGATCTTTTTTTTTTTTTTTTTTAAAACCTTTATTACAATTTCAGAGAAATACAAGTATGGGCCTACAACCAACAGGCCAGCCGCTAAAATGCAGTGTAACCCTAGGCACAGCTGAACATTCACATCGATGAAGCAACAAAAAAGGGGTCACTGGAGAGTTAATCATCGCAGTCGGCCGCAGCCGCAGTCCATAAACAAACAAGAAAGGTTTCATATTTTTAGGAAACGAAAAACAGCAAACACACAAGGCAGAGGAAATTAATAGCAGTAGCATGTGCCCCTCGTATCGAGGGAGTAATCCAACCCGGGTAGACAGAGGGGGGGGGGGCAAGGCCGAAGAAACCAAATTCGCATGTCGCAGGAGCATACAGGAATGCGCGGGCTAGGGAGACAGAGCGGCATCTATCTCAAGCATCTGAGGATCTCTAACGATCTTAAATATAAAATACAACTGCAAAAACTTTGTTATGAATTTAATTCAATAATAAGTAGAAGAGCTGTATACAATATTCTAATTTTACAGACAAATTATGTTTTAATGCTAATAGATCTGGAAAACTCTTGGCAAATTATTTGCGTTTTTAAAAAGATAAAACTCAAATAAATACAATTCATGGTTCCAAAGGGAAGATTGCCTTATCCCAAAAGGTTATTGTTAATTAATGTTTTAATCATTATTCAACCTTGTACAATAAACCTCATTTGAGGGATCCTTCCCTGATTGACAATTTTTTACATAAATGCAGCTTACCAAAAGTGTCACAGTCAACCAAAGAAAAATTGGATTCACCAGTTACTATGGACGAAACTGAATTGGCTATTAAATCCCTTAATGAATGCAAATGTCCTGGAATTCCAGCAGAATTTTACAAAGAATTTGCCTTGCAGCTCACTCCTTTGTTTAAGCTTTTTACCTTTCTTAGTGCTTCAGGCTTAACTTCTGGTTCTATTACTGAAGCATTGAATATAGTTCTTCCAAAACCTAACAAAGACTCAACTATTGTATCAAATTATCACCTTATTTCCTTAATAAATCAAGATTGTAAACTCTATCCAAAAATTATTGCAATCAGGTTGACCTCTGTACTGGAGTTCCTTATTCATCCTGATCAATCTGGTTTCATGAAAAATAGATACTCCGTTAACATTACTAGAGTCTTATTAAATGCTATTGAACAAGGAGCTCCTTACCCATACCATCTGTAGTACTAGCATTGGACGCTGAAAAAAGCTTTTGATAAAGTTCATTGGCAATATTTATTCCATACCTTATCGGCGTTTAACTTTGGTGATTCATTTATAGGCATGATATCGGCTCTTTATTCGAGCCCTTCTGCTCGACTATTCATCAATGGTCCAATTTCCAATCAGTTTTCTCTTTTTGGAGGTACCAGGCAAGGTGGTCCCTTGTCTCCTTTACTTTTTCTTCTTGTTATTGAACCCTTACTCACTATTAGAAATTGTATAGCTATTACTGATATTATCAATGATGTTATTATAAAAACATTAGCTTATGCAAATGATAAACTTTTGTTGATTAGTAATCCTGAATCCTCATTTCCTCCATTATTTGATATACTCTCAGATTTCAGGTTATACGTTAAATACTAACAAAACTGAATTATTTCCTCTAAATCTTTATTGTACGCCTGATATGTTACCCATAAAAGAAATAATTTGGCAAAGGGATAAAATTAAATACCTTCCATAAAAAAAACACTTACATTATATTGTGAAGCTTTTATAAATTATATTAAAGACACATTTTCCAAATGGTCTGTATTGCATCTTTCATGATGGGGGAAATGAACTCAATAAAAAAGGCAATAGCTCCTACATTTTGTGTTCCCTGGCTATGATTCCTTGTCAATTTCCTATGTAGTTTTATAAAAATGTTGATAAACTCTTCTCTAAGTATCTTTGGAATAATAAAACTCCCTGTATAAGTTATACAAATTGCAAAGTGTAATGGAGGATTTGGTTTACTGGATTTTTTTAATGATCAGAAATCGTTTATATTAAAACAAAGTTCCATTTGGTTTACTCATTCCCATTTTAATAATCCCCTTACATGGATTCTCATAGAAAAAGGTTTAATGGCATAATTTCTTGTACCGGCCTTATTACCTATGTCTAACACTTTAATTAATAAATCTATTATTTTGAAATCCACAAAGTTAATATTTCATGATTTAGATTCATTTTTTCAATTGACTATTCCACATACCTTAGATATGTCATTATGGCACAATCCACAATTAAAACTTTCTCGAACTGTAAAATGTTGGCACTCTTGGATTAAAGCTGGTATTTTTTATTTAAAAGATATCTACCCTACCCTAATAATACTTTTTCATCAGTTGATGAGTTGCAAAAATAATTTCTCTTACCTCCGTCTGATTTTTCTAAATATGTGCTTTTATGTAATTCTATACTAGATTCCTTTCCTAATAAATTTCCCTCAAACATTAATTCCGATTCAGCAAATTAATTTCAAGCAGTGTCTCCTTCAACTCAGGCTGCATCATTAATTTCTCAAACAAAATGAATATTTCCCAAGGTAACACTATTAATGTGATTTATACATTTTGGAATAATGAACTCTCATTGTCATTATCTCAGGATATATGGAAGAAAATCTGGTTAACTAATATTTCAGGATAATTACCTATATCATTGTATCACACAAACTCCTTTATCTGTTAAAGTTATTTCAAGCTTAGCTTCTATCTACCTTTAATTGTTGGCATTGTAATTTGCATCTAGGTTTGTTAAAACACATGCTTTTTTAATGTAATTTTGTTCTTAAGTTTTGGAGGGAAGTTTTGGATGTCATAAAAGAAATTCTATTTCTCTGAAACGCTTTCATTTAATATTTTGATTTGCAAATCTGTTGCTCTTTCTACAAATTTGTCCAATTTGAACTGTAAGCTGTTAGATTTTTTATCATCAGCAGCCTTAAAATCTATTACTGCATGTTGGAAAGATGTGTCTTTATTATCATTTCATACTTGGTGGTCGATGATAATTTTTACTAGAAGAGGTGCTAATCTACCCATATCTGGTATTATTCATAGAAATTTTTCTTATCCTTCATTTTGGAAACCGATTGATAATTACATGGCCTTATATTTATAACTATTGTTTTTTATCACTTGATTTGTAACACATTGATGGCTATTATAGTTATAGCTCTGTTAAGGTTTTTCCACATTGATGATAGCATGTTTTCCTTCCCCATCCTTTTTAATTTATTATCCATCATATTATATTGTATCTGTTTTATATTTAAGTACTTCTATTGTTTTATTATTCGTGTTTGAAATACTTTTATGGGTACTTAGTTTGGTGCTCTTTTTTGTATTGTCCTTGTTTTATTATAAAATTCAATAAAATATTTTGAACACGAAATGGGAGTGATGATGTTAGGCTGTCCCGCCTGCCTCTTCAAGGCAGGTAATTCAATGGCACGGCTGGGAACATCTAGGAGGGAGCATGAAAATGAAGCTGGGAAATGTTTTAAGGCAGCATTTCAAGGGGTTTTGGGCCATAAAATGTATACACGTCTGTGCGCCTCACTAACAGGTTATCCAACATGAGGCACTCAAAGTGTGCAATCCAGTAGAACATAAGAGCTCTCGAGTGCTCAAGCCATGCTACATTGATGGAACGCTGATCACACTGAACGCTTTGCTGAAAGCCGCATGTGCTAAACGCAGCACCCAAACAGGAATAAAAAAAAAAAAAATCTAATTATTTTGGAATTGACTTGCTTCCGTCCTAGTTTTTCCCTCCTACAGCACACATGGTAATCACCTTGACATCAATCAACCCTCACCCACTGCATCCTATGAGAGAAGTTAACAAAGGACTTTGTGTTGCTAAATACCATTATTTTCTATAAGCAAACTCCCAACTACTGGACTTATCCTTCATTGTAAATAGCAATTCCCCCAAAATAATTTCATCCAACCACTGTATTAATTCATCCACCAGTCTCTCTAGCAATTCCTGATCCACCTTCCACAGAATGAGAGAAGTGATTAGACACTTTTGTAAATTGCCTGATAGCCCTAGATCAACAGGAATTTAGTTAAACAGAAAAAAGCACTGCTCATCAGCGCGAAGGCAACGAAGGACAGCATATTTTCAAATACTTGCCAGTAGCTACCTATCACCAGGAGCAACCAATCCAATCCAAGATACATTTAAAGAAGCCAAACTACAACTTGAGACTAGGTTTGCTAAATCAGTAAATATTACCATGGGAAGTGATGCATTTTATATGCAACCTCAAAGACAAGGTCAATCTGTAGAAGATTTTGTAGCTTGCCTAAGAAAATTTGCTATTAAGGTGCCGATTTTGATCCGTGTCGGAAAGGACTCCAACCGAGTCGGATCCGGAGTGTTTTCCGACTGAGCCGGACCCCTACAATCCGACCGAGCGAGTACGATGCGCACGTATGCTGTCGGACTCGGTTTGGCCGGACTCCCATAGAAGTCAATGGGAGCCAGTTGTACGATGCGTACATGCGCTCCCATTGACTGAAAGGGTACGTCTCGAACAAGTGCGCCCCCTACAGTGGGTACGAGTCGGTGCCATCCGCGCCGTACATGCCTGTGTGGGGGAGACTGTGTGCGAGTCGTACGGCTGCGGGTGACGGGGGTCCGACGCGGACCCCCGAAGTCCAACTCCAGGAGCTTTTGCGAGCCGGACGCTCTGACTCGGTCGAGCTGTCCGATTCGACCATCGTACTTGTTCGGTCGAGAATCAACTCCATTGCACGCGTCAGTTTGCGTGTGACCGAATCAGACGGATCAGGTCAGAGCCGGAAACGAGTCGGAGAATTCACGCATCTTCGCATCGTACTTCATCGTCCGGACCCGTGTACGGATCGGTCGGAAAAGAAGCATCGGAATCAGATCCGCTATGGCCGAACCCGATTCGGTGCCCTTCCGACTGTGATCGGAATTGGCCCCTAGATGTCAGTTTGGCAATATGCCGATGAATTAATTAAGGATGATATGATTGTCCAGTATTCCTCCAAGAAAATGCAAGAGCAACTATGAACTGTGAAAAATCTAACTCTCTTAAGGAAGCAATAGAAATCATTAAAATTGTTGAACAGTCTAATACCAACATGAAAGAAATGTAACTCAAGATTTTATCTAAAAGGCAAAATGCTACACTGCTAAGATAGAAAAGAATATGACAAGGACCCTATATCTGTGGTAAACAAAAAAATCTCAACAGCATGAGATCTACCATAATCAGGTGAGAGCAAACTGGAGCCAGAACATATGAGGGAGGAAGGTCATGTAGTGGACGTGGAAGCATGTTTCACCAATTGGACTCATAAAAATGCTTTGTAATATAGAATGCAGAAGATGTGGCAGAAAGGGACTTTGATCAGGATATGTAAAGCCAGAGCTAATGTTGTCTCGTTAGAGAACATGGACGAAGGGTTGGAGAAGGTGTTATGTGTGGATGACGAAATTGAAGAAAAGGAAGTTTAGGAATAAGGCAGAATTTGTGGTTAGTGGTAAACACATTCAGCTCATAATTGACTCAGGTTTAATGTTTGCTATAGTGCCTGAACCCTTGTTGGAGGAAACATGAGGCAGGACATCATTGTTTCCCAATGATATTAATCCCACAGGATGCCAAGGTGGGAACACTGATGTTTTGGGATATATGAGGTCCAATATTGTGTTTAATGGGACAAAAGTTGATGGCAAGGTGTATTTAGCTCATGTGTTCTGGGATGGGTTCATCAATATGATCACAACAACATAATTGATGCCCAAGGTGAGGATCAATGGTGGTAGAGGACACCAGTGTGAAAGTAATTGTAGACAGTGCCAAAGAGGTATTTGAAAACAATTTGGGGGGCCCCTATCGGGTATGTGCACAATCTTATTTTGAAGAGGGGTGACCAGCCAGTTAGGCACAAGCCCAGGAGAATACCCATTGCCTTCAGCGAAGAAGTTAGAGGGCTGTTAGAAGACAGGGTAAAGGGGGACATGAAAGAACCAGATGGAATCTTTTTCCATGTTAATTACCAAGGACCCGAATGGCAAATGGAGGTTTTGTATGGATCTCCGCTCACTCAACCAGAAAAAAGTAGTGGATGTTTTTCCTCCACCAAATATTGGGCAGATGGTTCTACTGCTTAAGAGTGCAAGATTTTTTCTCAAAACGTGTACTTATCATCAGTACAGGTGGCACCCCGACTCTCAAAAACTGACTGCCTTCATAACAACTGAACGAGTGTTTCAGTTCAATCGCCTTTTGTTTGGTTTGGCTTCGGCTGTGAGTATTTTTCAAAGAATTATGGCAGGCGTTCTGTTCTAAAGGGTCAGAAGCAAGTTTTTTTCTTCCCAGAAGCCATTCTGATTTTTGGTAGTTCAATTGAACAACAAAACTTGATTTTGTAGCATGTGTTAGACAAATTAAGCAAAGCTGGCCTGGCAGGAGGAGATTGATTACCTGGGCTATACGGTGTGAAAGCAAGTTGTAAAACCTAAGTGGACCTTGTAAAGGCCATAAGGGATGCCCCAGAACCATGTAAAAAGAACTAATCAGTCCTTTATAAGCTTCATGGAGTATTATGGCAAGTTTGTGAAAAATCTTTCAGAGGAAACAGAACTATTGAAGGTTTTGTTGTGAAAGGGAGCAAAGTTTGAATAGAACGCTGTTACTCACAGATATCAAATACTCTGTCATAGAGAGGGAGCAGCTTGGGCAATGGAGCATTTTAGGACATACATAAGGGGGATGAATGTCAGTCTATCAAAAATAAAGTTAGATGAATGTAGTTTTATGCACTGATCATAAACTATTGGTAAGGTTTCTACAACCTTGGGGAACAGTGAATGCTTCTGCGAGGTTGGTGAGATTGGCTTCCAATATTGTGGGTTACAACTACACTATACAATATGTACCTGGACGTAGAAACAGAAAAACTGATTGTTTATCCAGGTTACCAGTGCAAAATGTTGTGGCAGAGTAGGATTTTGAGAGTGATGAGATTGTCGCTGCTGTTGAGAATGTAGTGGTGTTGTGTTGCGGAGTAGGCAGTAAAAAAGACTGGTTGAGGGAGCAAGACAATGACGAGGTTTAGGTTGAAGTGAAAAGCATGTTGGGCAGAGAGGGTCTTAACAGAAGGTGCAATTAGTCCAGGGGTGAGACTATTTGCCAAGGTTCTTATGGAATTAGGCATGGTGGGTGGCAGAGTGTTGATGCAAGGAGATATTCATACCACCATTTTCTTAAGGAAGAGAATATGCATTATCACACATGAGGGACACTTGGGATAATCAATGACAATCAAGACTGTTAAGGACTTAAGTTGCACAAAGAAGTAGCGTGAACAACAAACCAGAATAGGGTTTACAAAGAGAGTGAAAAGAGGCTAATAGTTGTTGTTTGAGCTGAACTTGGGCCCTTAGGAGGAATAATTTGCAAGGTATTATGTAACCTGCTTACATTATAATGTGCTCTCTAATTTTCTTAAGCAAATTTGCTTAAAGCAATGAGACTCCACTAAACTTCCGCCAACCATGATTTTAAAACCTTGGTATTATGAATTTTGCCTTTTTAAAATACATTTATTTTTCCTTAGTATTTTTATGTCTGTTATATTCTTTTAAACTAATAATGGAATTTTATAATGAAATGGTTTTTAACAAAAAAAAATGATTAAGCCACCTTATGTTTTATTATATTGTATTGTTATATGTGTCTTTCATGATTGATAATGATCGAATAAAGACGGAAATTGAATTGTTGTTGGTCAGGAGTTTTACATTCAGGAGCCTGGCCAGCCTTGGATGAAAATATGTCTGGACTTTTTTGAACCAATGGACGCTTTGCCCTTATGGCTCTAGGTTTGCCATGGTGATTGTGGATGTCCACATCTGGTGAGTTGCAGTAGAATGTATGAGTTCCATAACAAAAACCAGTACAATAAGAGTGTAAGGAAGTTATTCGCTCTTGAAGGATTTCCATCTTACCTGGTAACTCATCTGAAAGAATGACAGGGTCCTAAGGAAAATGGGTTTCAGACATTGTATAACATTGGCATGCAACCTTCAATCCAACGGCATTGTGGAAAGGATGAATTGGATGGTGAGAGGAGTAGTTGAGTTGGCTTAGATGTGGTCTTCTGTAAGCAGTGGCAGCGCATCAGGGTTGTGTCCATAAAGTACCAGGGAAGATGCCATTCTTCTTAATGAGAGGTCATGTGGGTCAAGCAAATTACAGCCAAATAGGCTGAACAGAATAGTAGGGACTGATGGTGTGGAATAATTTCTTCCTGAGTTAGCAAGGAAGTGGATAAGTGAAGGAGATTGGATGAAAATTAAGTTTGCAAGAGTGAGACAGGGGTTGTTCAGATTCAGAGGCCCCTTCAAGATTACTGCTGTCAGAGGTAAATAGGTCAGGTAGGATAATGATCAACAGTGGAACAGGAGGAGAGCAGCTGTGGAACAACAAGGTGATATGGTTGATGATGAAATATGAAACAAAGAAGATGAGTGCAGTGGTTTGATGAAGACGTTGGATGACAAATATTTGAGAGCCGAATCAGATCTGCAAGGTGTTTTTACAGGGGCGAGTGAAGGTACTGGAGGATACAGGAACAGAGTGATGCAGACAGACGAAGAAACACTGCTCTGGATGAGATCCGACCTATGACAAGAAGGGCACCTGCTAGGCTTGCTGACTATGTTTGGTAAACACCAACTATAACTTTATTTCTTGAGAAGCGTCTTCTGTTACTCATGTATTTAGGATTTATTTATGGCCTCATGTTTTTACAAACAGCTTGGGCCCGAAACACAAAAGGCGACTGCACTCGTGGCGGAGGCCCCGTAGTTGGGGCGGGGTGTGTGGGGTGGGAGGGCGACTCGTGGCAGAGGCCCCACAGCCGTGGGTGGGGCACACTTGTGGTGGAGGCCCCTGCAGCCGTGGAGGGGGCGCACTTGTGGGGGGACCTCTGAAATGAGAAACTGCAATGTGGAGCTTCTGCTACAAGTGCGGGGCCTGTCATGACTGCGAGGTCTCCGCCACAAATGTGGAGGTCCTTTTCGAATCGGGGCAGTGTTTCTTTATTTTATGTTTCTACTTTTTACCTCACCCCACCTTGACTGTTTCCGTTTTTGTATTTCAAGTATTGTAAGTTTGGAAAGGATGAGATGTGTTGTCACATTACTTGTTGTGCCCTGTACAGTTGCTGTCAGGAACCTCTTCACATCATGGGACCCAGGGTTCCACAGTTTCTGGGAGCCCCCTGCCACTTCTTGTGTGCTGATCAGTCATAAACATTTGATCTGTTGGAAACCGAGCCCCCTCCCTTTTCAAATCAGGCAAGAGAATGAAGAGATAGACAGGTGGGAGTTCCCCAGTTTAGCACAGAAGCTCCAAACTCTGTGTGCCCCCCAGACGCTTTTTCATGGAAACAATTTACACTGTAGTCCTTGCCTTTGAGGACCCACTGAGTAAAGAAAGTCAGAGCGCATTGGATTAGGGTGGGAAGAATGGAGGGGAATCCTGGGGTCGCGGAGGTCCCAGTCATAAATCTAAACTCGTATCATTACAGTTCCTCACAGGTGTAGATTTACAGTTTTCCCTAATTCACAAAACTTGGCAGTAGTATGGACAGCTGAGACAGTCTGGTGATATTTTGAAAGGCTGCATATTTTCTTTTAGCTTTTTTTCATCACAGGGAAAACATTTCTGTCATAAATTCAAGATCCAGCCACTATTGTGTAATTTTTGCAGAGAACTGTACTGTCATAAAACAATGTGCGTCCGACAGATGTCATTTTATGGACAACCGTCAAGCCCAAATGGAGTCATTTTCACTCGTAAACGGTTTATGGCTGTATATTGTTCTGTGAGTCGGGACGTGTTTGAAAGTTTGATTTTTTATGGTAGGGTGTTGAAAGACTCATAAACCAATCAATCAATAGTCAGATCATATCATCGGAATGGAGTCAAATATTTGAGTGTTAATGGCACTATAGAAGGCACTGTCTTAGTAGCTACCTTTTATTGTTGCTAGGTTTGTGGGAGAATCAGCTGTGGTTGCAGAAGTTACCTTCTCCTACCAGCAGGAGTCTGTCTGCACTGATGGACTGGAAAGCGGCCCTGAGTGTTTGCCTGTGGCTGAGATTAGTTCGGTTCACCGCAGCAGCCTACATGAAGAAAACATAGGGCCCGATTCACAGAACTAACTTACTACTTTTGGTATTCACAGAAGTTAGGATTTTGTCTTAAGTTTGTCTTAAGTCTGTCTTAAGTCTGTTTTAAGTCTGTTTTAAGACAGACTTAAGACAAACTTAAGACAAAATCCTAACTTCTGTGAATACCAAAAGTAGTAAGTTTAGGATTTTGTCTTAAGTTAGTTCTGTGAATCGGCCCCGGAGAGTGCAATGACTGGTTTGGTCGGCCCTGGGGCCGACAAAACAGTCAAAAACATTGGGCTAGCCACTCCTCCCCAACCCAGCCAACCAGGCATACCCTTCTTCTGCTTTCTCGCAGTGCGAGAAGCAGAAACGTGGAGGAGCTGCCCCTGATTCTGGGCACATCAAGTAATCTCCCCTGCCTGAGAAGAGTCGAGTTGGTGCGATATCAAACTAAAAAACAAAAAGATATAAATGAGGAAATAAATTAACATAAGGAAGGTAGGTTTTTCCTTCTGAGCTCTAAACAGGATCTCATTTAGAATGCATTCTTGCACCTTGGACCACTCTATCATCTCCGTTCCTTTGCGAGCCACCCGTATAACTTTGCTTACAGGCTGCCAATAATCTTTCTTCAGATACGGATGCGGCTGTTGTTGATTTGCGGTAGGGGTCCAGCTAGTATCCTACGTTTGCGGTTGTAAGTTAAAGGACTTATTTCCCCCCAAAGCAGCCAGAAGAGGAAAGCGCAATGCCCCGAGGAGTTTACATTATTTTTAAATATGCAATGCCATGCTTGTTTAAAAAGTAATTTCCTCGTGCGCTTTATAGGCACCATTTTTATAGATACATCTGTTAGGCATAACCAATAAAGTATTATTAAACCGGAGCACTGACGGGCTTCTTATGAAGCTGCATAGATTTATTAACAGGCCGGCATTTCATGATTTCATATTTTTCGTGACACAGATATTTGGAAATGAGAGCTAAGTTCCTGCTACTATCCTTCTGCTTCGAGCACATTTCCTGCAAATCTTTGAAACGGAGCCAGTCGAAGATCTCTGAAGCCAGCCGTGTGCACTGAGCCTGGAAACCTTGGGAGCAGCTATTTGATAAATGTGCATTTTTACCGCCTATTGATTTTGGATGAGGCCCCTTCTAAGTCTACTTGAGGTTTACTGAAGTTATATATTATGAGCTCTTTAGATGGAACGTAGAGCGCTTCAAATGCTCATTTAGTCCCTGAAGAGGATTCAAAATGGCCGCAGAGAACCTGTTGTCCAAGCCTCATTGGAGCCCGTGTTGGTCTGTGGTGTCTATTTATCACAAATACAGTATTTATTCAAGGGACTGGCGCTACTTAGATGTTTTTAGAAGTGGTGAGCTGTCAGGAATCTTCCAGAACCGAGGCCCGTGTGGGACAATAGAGGAGGGAATGTGATGGCTAAAAAGATCCGTGGTTTATGCTTGTTAGCCAGTTGAACTGGCAGGTCTATGGTTTACCTCAGCAATGAAGATGGTTCTGCTTCAATCCGATACTAGAAATGAGAAATATATATATATATATGTTTGATCCTTTGCCCCTCTCCCTAAACCAGTAATTAGAATGTTGGAATGCTGGCAGCTGAGAGGCAGCGGGCTACAAACACTGCCGCAGGACTGCGCCCCACTGCCATCAACATGCGAATGCCCTCGTGTACAGCTTTTGACTATGTCACGCTTCTGTCCTCTCTGAAGCAGGGGGACTGGAGGGCAGTGTGAGGCTTAGAGACCCTGGGTGCAGGAAGAGACTGTATGCCTCCTCATTCCTCTGCTGGCAGCTCGCTCTGTCACTGACTGTAGTTCAGAGGTCTTCAAACATTTTTGCTCTGAGCCCGCCTAAGCAAAATGTTTTGAGGTCGGGCCCCCTCCGAAACTTTATGCCAAGGATTGGGGAGCAGGAGGGACATGGCTGCATGCAAGTGGCAGGGCTTATGAGATGATTTCAGGAGTACTTTTTCTATAACTTATAAACTGCACTAAATAGGAGACTTATAAAACAGCAAATGCATCAAACAAAAACATGGGGGTGAGTGTTTGATTTGCTCAAACGCTCCGTCCATCATCCCCTTTGGTATCGCTTTGTTCGCTCTAAGTTGGCAGGGTATGCCCAGACGTGGGTCCCTTGCTCACTTTACCACTGGATTCAAGATAGCCTGGCTGACGAGGGTTATGAACCCGAAACCGGTCCCAGGATGCTTGTTTCTGGTCCAGGGAAGACATGGCTTGGCAGTTCGGGCTGGACTGTTCCCATGAGGCACAGGGTCAGACTGATTTGCATATGGCTATGTCTGAACTGGGGTGGTGGAGGGAGCTAAAGAATGATGGTGGATTAAACCCAGATCAGTTGACTGGGGGTGAGTGTTTGATTTGCTCAAATGCTCCGTCCATCATCCCCTTTGGTATCGCTTTGTTCGCCCTAAGTTGGCAGGGTATGCCCAGACGTAGGTCCCTTGCTCACTTTACCACTGGATTCAAGATAGCCTGGCTGACGAGGGTTATGAACCCGAAACCGGTCCCAGGAGGCTTGTTTCTGGTCCAGGGAAGACATGGCTTGGCAGTTCAGACTGGACTGTTCCCATGAGGCACAGGGTCAGACTGATTTGCATATGGCTATGTCTGAACTGGGGTGGTGGAGTGAGCTAAAGAATGATGGTGGATTAAACCCAGATCAATTGACTGGGGGTGAGTGTTTGATTTGCTCAAACGCTCCGTCCATCATCCCCTTTGGTATCGCTTTGTTCGCCCTAAGTTGGCAGGGTATGCCCAGACGTGGGTCCCTTGCTCACTTTACCACTAGATTCAAGATAGCCTGGCTGACGAGGGTTATGAACCCGAAACCGGTCCCAGGATGCTTGTTTCTGGTCCAGGGAAGACATGGCTTGGCAGTTCGGGCTGGACTGTTCCCATGAGGCACAGGGTCAGACTGATTTGCATATGGCTATGTCTGAACTGGGGTGGTGGAGTGAGCTAAAGAATGATGGTGGATTAAACCCAGATCAGTTGACTGGGGGTAAGTGTTTGATTTGCCCAAACGCTCCGTCCATCGCCCCCTTTGGTATCGCTTTGTTCGCCCTAAGTTGGCAGGGTATGCCCAAACGTGGGTCCCTTGCTCACTTTACCACTGGATTCAAGATAGCCTGGCTGACGAGGGTTATGAACCCGAAACCGGTCCCAGGATGCTTGTTTCTGGTCCAGGGAAGACATGGCTTGGCAGTTCGGGCTGGACTGTTCCCATGAGGCACAGGGTCAGACTGATTTGCATATGGCTATGTCTGAACTGGGGTGGTGGAGTGAGCTAAAGAATGATGGTGGATTAAACCCAGATCAGTTGACTGGGGGTGAGTGTTTGATTTGCTCAAACGCTCCGTCCATCATCCCCTTTGGTATCGCTTTGTTCGCCCTAAGTTGGCAGGGTATGCCCAGACGTGGGTCCCTTGCTCACTTTACCACTGGATTCAAGATAGCCTGGCTGACGAGGGTTATGAACCTGAAACCGGTCCCAGGATGCTTGTTTCTGGTCCAGGGAAGACATGGCTTGGCAGTTCGGGCTGGACTGTTCCCATGAGGCACAGGGTCAGACTGATTTGCATATGGCTATGTCTGAACTGGGGTGGTGGAGTGAGCTAAAGAATGATGGTGGATTAAACCCAGATCAGTTGACTGGGGGTGAGTGTTTGATTTGCTCAAACGCTCCGTCCATCATCAACTTTGGTATCGCTTTGTTCGCCCTAAGTTGGCAGGGTATGCCCAGACGTGGGTCCCTTGCTCACTTTACCACTGGATTCAAGATAGCCTGGCTGAAGAGGGTTATGAACCCGAAACCGGTGCCAGGATGCTTGTTTCTGGTCCAGGGAAGACATGGCTTGGCAGTTCGGGCTGGACTGTTCCCATGAGGCACAGGGTCAGACTGATTTTTATATGGCTATGTCTGAACTGGGGTGGTGGAGTGAGCTAAAGAATGATGGTGGATTAAACCCAGATCAGTTGACTGGGGGTGAGTGTTTGATTTGCTCAAACGCTCCGTCCATCATCAACTTTGGTATCGCTTTGTTCGCCCTAAGTTGGCAGGGTATGCCCTGGCGTGGGTCCCTTGCTCACTTTACCACTGGATTCAAGATAGCCTGGCTGACGAAGGTTATGAACCCGAAACCGGTGCCAGGATGCTTGTTTCTGGTCCAGGGAAGACATGGCTTGGCAGTTCGGGCTTGACTGTTCCCATGATGCACAGGGTCAGACTGATTTTTTTATGGCTATGTCTGAACTGGGGTGGTGGAGTGAGCTAAAGAATGATGGTGGATTAAACCCAGATCAGTTGACTGGGGGTGAGTGTTTGATTTGCTCAAACGCTCCGTCCATCATCCCCTTTGGTATCGCTTTGTTCGCCCTAAGTTGGCACGGTATGCCCAGACGTGGGTCCCTTGCTCACTTTAACACTGGATTCAAGATAGCCTGGCTGACGAGGGTTATGAACCCGAAACTGGTCCCAGGATGCTTGTTTCTGGTCCAGGGAAGACATGGCTTGGCAGTTCGGGCTGGACTGTTCCCATGAGGCACAGGGTCAGACTGATTTGCATATGGCTATGTCTGAACTGGGGAGGTGGAGTGAGCTAAAGAATGATGGTGGATTAAACCCAGATCAGTTGACTGGGGGTGAGTGTTTGATTTGCTCAAACGCTCCGTCCATCATCAACTTTGGTATCGCTTTGTTCGCCCTAAGTTGGCAGGGTATGCCCAGACGTGGGTCCCTTGCTAACTTTACCACTGGATTCAAGATAGCCTGGCTGACGAGTGTTATGAACCCGAAACCGGTCCCAGGATGCTTGTTTCTGGTCCAGGGAAGACATGGCTTGGCAGTTCGGGCTGGACTGTTCCCATGAGGCACAGGGTCAGACTGATTTGCATATGGCTATGTCTGAACTGGGGTGGTGGAGTGAGCTAAAGAATGATGGTGGATTAAACCCAGATCAGTTGACTGGGGGTGAGTGTTTGATTTGCTCAAACGCTCCGTCCATCATCCCCTTTGGTATCGCTTTGTTCGCCCTAAGTTGGCAGGGTATGCCCAGACGTGGGTCCCTTGCTCACTTTACCACTGGATTCAAGATAGCCTGGCTGACGAGGGTTATGAACCCGAAACCGGTCCCAGGATGCTTGTTTCTGGTCCAGGGAAGACATGGCTTGGCAGTTCGGGCTGGACTGTTCCCATGAGGCACAGGGTCAGACTGATTTGCATATGGCTATGTCTGAACTGGGGTGGTGGAGTGAGCTAAAGAATGATGGTGGATTAAACCCAGATCAGTTGACTGGGGGTGAGTGTTTGATTTGCTCAAACGCTCCGTCCATCATCCCCTTTGGTATCGATTTGTTCGCCCTAAATTGGCAGGGTATGCCCAGACGTGGGTCCCTTGCTCACTTTACCACTGGATTCAGGATAGCCTGGCTGACGAGGGTTATGAACCCGAAACCGGTCCCAGGATGCTTGTTTCTGGTCCAGGGAAGACATGGCTTGGCAGTTCGGGCTGGACTGTTCCCATGAGGCACAGGGTCAGACTGATTTGCATATGGCTATGTCTGAACTGGGGTGGTGGAGTGAGCTAAAGAATGATGGTGGATTAAACCCAGATCAGTTGACTGGGGGTGAGTGTTTGATTTGCTCAAACGCTCCTTCCATCATCCCCTTTGGTATCGATTTGTTCGCCCTAAATTGGCAGGGTATGCCCAGACGTGGGTCCCTTGCTCACTTTACCACTGGATTCAAGATAGCCTGGCTGACGAGGGTTATGAACCCGAAACCGGTCCCAGGATGCTTGTTTCTGGTCCAGGGAAGACATGGCTTGGCAGTTCGGGCTGGACTGTTCCCATGAGGCACAGGGTCAGACTGATTTGCATATGGCTATGTCTGAACTGGGGTGGTGGAGTGAGCTAAAGAATGATGGTGGATTAAACCCAGATCAGTTGACTGGGGTGAGTGTTTGATTTGCTCAAACGCTCCGTCCATCGTCCCCTTTGGTATCGCTTTGTTCGCCCTAAGTTGGCAGGGTATGCCCAGACGTGGGTCCCTTGCTCACTTTACCACTGGATTCAAGATAGCCTGGCTGACGAGGGTTATGAACCCGAATCCGGTCCCCGGATGCTTGTTTCTGGTCCAGGGAAGACATGGCTTGGCAGTTCGGGCTGGACTGTTCCCATGAGGCACAGGGTCAGACTGATTTGCATATGGCTATGTCTGAACTGGGGTGGTGGAGTGAGCTAAAGAATGATGGTGGATTAAACCCAGATCAGTTGACTGGGGGTGAGTGTTTGATTTGCTCAAACGCTCCTTCCATCATCCCCTTTGGTATCGCTTTGTTCGCCCTAAGTTGGCAGGGAATGCCCAGGCGTGGGTCCCTTGCTCACTTTACCACTGGATTCAAGATAGCCTGGCTGACGAGGGTTATGAACCCGAAACCGGTCCCAGGATGCTTGTTTCTGGTCCAGGGAAGACATGGCTTGGCAGTTCGGGCTGGACTGTTCCCATGAGGCACAGGGTCAGACTGATTTGCATATGGCTATGTCTGAACTGGGGTGGTGGAGGGAGCTAAAGAATGATGGTGGATTAAACCCAGATTAGTTGACTGGGGGTGAGTGTTTGATTTGCTCAAATGCTCCATCCATCATCCCCTTTGGTATCGCTTTGTTCGCCCTAAGTTGGCAGGGTATGCCCAGACGTGGGTCCCTTGCTCACTTTACCACTGGATTCAAGATAGCCTGGCTGATGAGGGTTATGAACCTGAAACCAGTCCCAGGATGCTTGTTTCTGGTCCAGGGAAGACATGGCTTGGCAGTTCGGACTGGACTGTTCCCATGAGGCACAGGGTCAGACTGATTTGCATATGGCTATGTCTGAACTGGGGTGGTGGAGTGAGCTAAAGAATGATGGTGGATTAAACCCAGATCAATTGACTGGGGGTGAGTGTTTGATTTGCTCAAACGCTCCGTCCATCATCCCCTTTGGTATCGCTTTGTTCGCCCTATGTTGGCAGGGTATGCCCAGACGTGGGTCCCTTGCTCACTTTACCACTAGATTCAAGATAGCCTGGCTGACGAGGGTTATGAACCCGAAACCGGTCCCAGGATGCTTGTTTCTGGTCCAGGGAAGACATGGCTTGGCTGTTCGGGCTGGACTGTTCCCATGAGGCACAGGGTCAGACTGATTTGCATATGGCTCTGTCTGAACTGGGGTGGTGGAGTGAGCTAAAGAATATTGGTGGATTAAACCCAGATCAGTTGACTGGGGGTGAGTGTTTGATTTGGCCAAACGCTCCGTCCATCGTCCCCTTTGGTATCGCTTTGTTCGCCCTAAGTTGGCAGGGTATGCCCAAACGTGGGTCCCTTGCTCACTTTACCACTGGATTCAAGATAGCCTGGCTGACGAGGGTTATGAACCCGAAACCGGTGCCAGGATGCTTGTTTCTGGTCCAGGGAAGACATGGCTTGGCAGTTCGGGCTGGACTGTTCCCATGAGGCACAGGGTCAGACTGATTTGCATAGGGCTATGTCTGAACTGGGGTGGTGGAGTGAGCTAAAGAATGATGGTGGATTAAACCCAGATCAGTTGACTGGGGGTGAGTGTTTGATTTGCTCAAACGCTCCGTCCATCATCAACTTTGGTATCGCTTTGTTCGCCCTAAGTTGGCAGGGTATGCCCAGACGTGGGTCCCTTGCTCACTTTACCACTGGATTCAAGATAGCCTGGCTGACGAGGGTTATGAACCCGAAACCGGTGCCAGGATGCTTGTTTCTGGTCCAGGGAAGACATGGCTTGGCAGTTCGGGCTGGACTGTTCCCATGAGGCACAGGGTCAGACTGATTTTTATATGGCTATGTCTGAACTGGGGTGGTGGAGTGAGCTAAAGAATGATGGTGGATTAAACCCAGATCAGTTGACTGGGGGTGAGTGTTTGATTTGCTCAAATGCTCCGTCCATCATCCCCTTTGGTATCGCTTTGTTCGCCCTAAGTTAGCAGGGTATGCCCAGACGTGGGTCCCTTGCTCACTTTACCACTGGATTCAAGATAGCCTGGCTGACGAGGGTTATGAACCCGAAACCGGTCCCAGTATGCTTGTTTCTGGTCCAGGGAAGAGATGGCTTGGCAGTTCGGGCTGGACTGTTCCCATGAGGCACAGGGTCAGACTGATTTGCATATAGCTATGTCTGAACTGGGGTGGTGGAGTGAGCTAAATAATGATGGTGGATTAAACCCAGATCAGTTGACTGGGGGTGAGTGTTTGATTTGCTCAAACGCTCCTTCCATCATCTCCTTTGGTATCGCTTTGTTCGCCCTAAGTTGGCAGGGTATGCCCAGACGTGGGTCCTTTGCTCACTTTACCACTGGATTCAAGATAGCCTGGCTGACGAGGGTTATGAACCCGAAACTCGTCCCAGGATGCTTGTTTCTGGTCCAGGAAGACATGGCTTGGCAGTTCGGGCTGGACTGTTCCCATGAGGCACAGGGTCAGACTGATTTGCATATGGCTATGTCTGAACTGGGGTGGTGGAGTGAGCTAAAGAATGATGGTGGATTAAACCCAGATTAGTTGACTGGGGGTGAGTGTTTGATTTGCTCAAATGCTCCATCCATCATCCCCTTTGGTATCGCTTTGTTCGCCCTAAGTTGGCAGGGTATGCCCAGACGTGGGTCCCTTGCTCACTTTACCACTGGATTCAAGATAGCCTGGCTGACGAGGGTTATGAACCTGAAACCGGTCCCAGGATGCTTGTTTCTGGTCCAGGGAAGACATGGCTTGGCAGTTCGGACTGGACTGTTCCCATGAGGCACAGGGTCAGACTGATTTGCATATGGCTATGTCTGAACTGGGGTGGTGGAGTGAGCTAAAGAATGATGGTGGATTAAACCCAGATCAATTGACTGGGGGTGAGTGTTTGATTTGCTCAAACGCTCCGTCCATCATCCCCTTTGGTATCGCTTTGTTCGCCCTATGTTGGCAGGGTATGCCCAGACGTGGGTCCCTTGCTCACTTTACCACTAGATTCAAGATAGCCTGGCTGACGAGGGTTATGAACCCGAAACCGGTCCCAGGATGCTTGTTTCTGGTCCAGGGAAGACATGGCTTGGCTGTTCGGGCTGGACTGTTCCCATGAGGCACAGGGTCAGACTGATTTGCATATGGCTATGTCTGAACTGGGGTGGTGGAGTGAGCTAAAGAATATTGGTGGATTAAACCCAGATCAGTTGACTGGGGGTGAGTGTTTGATTTGCCCAAACGCTCCGTCCATCGTCCCCTTTGGTATTGCTTTGTTCGCCCTAAGTTGGCAGGGTATGCCCAAACGTGGGTCCCTTGCTCACTTTACCACTGGATTCAAGATAGCCTGGCTGATGAGGGTTATGAACCCGAAACCGGTCCCAGGATGCTTGTTTCTGGTCCAGGGAAGACATGGCTTGGCAGTTCGGGCTGGACTGTTCCCATGAGGCACAGGGTCAGACTGATTTGCATAGGGCTATGTCTGAACTGGGGTGGTGGAGTGAGCTAAAGAATGATGGTGGATTAAACCCAGATCAGTTGACTGGGGGTGAGTGTTTGATTTGCTCAAACGCTCCGTCCATCATCAACTTTGGTATCGCTTTGTTCGCCCTAAGTTGGCAGGGTATGCCCAGACGTGGGTCCCTTGCTCACTTTACCACTGGATTCAAGATAGCCTGGCTGACGAGGGATATGAACCCGAAACCGGTGCCAGGATGCTTGTTTCTGGTCCAGGGAAGACATGGCTTGGCAGTTCGGGCTGGACTGTTCCCATGAGGCACAGGGTCAGACTGATTTTTATATGGCTATGTCTGAACTGGGGTGGTGGAGTGAGCTAAAGAATGATGGTGGATTAAACCCAGATCAGTTGACTGGGGGTGAGTGTTTGATTTGCTCAAATGCTCCGTCCATCATCCCCTTTGGTATCGCTTTGTTCGCCCTAAGTTAGCAGGGTATGCCCAGACGTGGGTCCCTTGCTCACTTTACCACTGGATTCAAGATAGCCTGGCTGACGAGGGTTATGAACCCGAAACCGGTCCCAGTATGCTTGTTTCTGGTCCAGGGAAGAGATGGCTTGGCAGTTCGGGCTGGACTGTTGCCATGAGGCACAGGGTCAGACTGATTTGCATATGGCTATGTCTGAACTGGGGTGGTGGAGTGAGCTAAAGAATGATGGTGGATTAAACCCAGATTAGTTGACTGGGGGTGAGTGTTTGATTTGCTCAAATGCTCCATCCATCATCCCCTTTGGTATCGCTTTGTTCGCCCTAAGTTGGCAGGGTATGCCCAGACGTGGGTCCCTTGCTCACTTTACCACTGGATTCAAGATAGCCTGGCTGACGAGGGTTATGAACCTGAAACCGGTCCCAGGATGCTTGTTTCTGGTCCAGGGAAGACATGGCTTGGCAGTTCGGACTGGACTGTTCCCATGAGGCACAGGGTCAGACTGATTTGCATATGGCTATGTCTGAACTGGGGTGGTGGAGTGAGCTAAAGAATGATGGTGGATTAAACCCAGATCAATTGACTGGGGGTGAGTGTTTGATTTGCTCAAACGCTCCGTCCATCATCAACTTTGGTATCGCTTTGTTCGCCCTAAGTTGGCAGGGTATGCCCAGACGTGGGTCCCTTGCTCACTTTACCACTGGATTCAAGATAGCCTGGCTGACGAGGGTTATGAACCCGAAACCGGTGCCAGGATGCTTGTTTCTGGTCCAGGGAAGACATGGCTTGGCAGTTCGGGCTGGACTGTTCCCATGAGGCACAGGGTCAGACTGATTTTTATATGGCTATGTCTGAACTGGGGTGGTGGAGTGAGCTAAAGAATGATGGTGGATTAAACCCAGATCAGTTGACTGGGGGTGAGTGTTTGATTTGCTCAAATGCTCCGTCCATCATCCCCTTTGGTATCGCTTTGTTCGCCCTAAGTTAGCAGGGTATGCCCAGACGTGGGTCCCTTGCTCACTTTACCACTGGATTCAAGATAGCCTGGCTGACGAGGGTTATGAACCCGAAACCGGTCCCAGTATGCTTGTTTCTGGTCCAGGGAAGAGATGGCTTGGCAGTTCGGGCTGGACTGTTCCCATGAGGCACAGGGTCAGACTGATTTGCATATAGCTATGTCTGAACTGGGGTGGTGGAGTGAGCTAAATAATGATGGTGGATTAAACCCAGATCAGTTGACTGGGGGTGAGTGTTTGATTTGCTCAAACGCTCCTTCCATCATCTCCTTTGGTATCGCTTTGTTCGCCCTAAGTTGGCAGGGTATGCCCAGACGTGGGTCCTTTGCTCACTTTACCACTGGATTCAAGATAGCCTGGCTGACGAGGGTTATGAACCCGAAACTCGTCCCAGGATGCTTGTTTCTGGTCCAGGAAGACATGGCTTGGCAGTTCGGGCTGGACTGTTCCCATGAGGCACAGGGTCAGACTGATTTGCATATGGCTATGTCTGAACTGGGGTGGTGGAGTGAGCTAAAGAATGATGGTGGATTAAACCCAGATTAGTTGACTGGGGGTGAGTGTTTGATTTGCTCAAATGCTCCATCCATCATCCCCTTTGGTATCGCTTTGTTCGCCCTAAGTTGGCAGGGTATGCCCAGACGTGGGTCCCTTGCTCACTTTACCACTGGATTCAAGATAGCCTGGCTGACGAGGGTTATGAACCTGAAACCGGTCCCAGGATGCTTGTTTCTGGTCCAGGGAAGACATGGCTTGGCAGTTCGGACTGGACTGTTCCCATGAGGCACAGGGTCAGACTGATTTGCATATGGCTATGTCTGAACTGGGGTAGTGGAGTGAGCTAAAGAATGATGGTGGATTAAACCCAGATCAATTGACTGGGGGTGAGTGTTTGATTTGCTCAAACGCTCCGTCCATCATCCCCTTTGGTATCGCTTTGTTCGCCCTATGTTGGCAGGGTATGCCCAGACGTGGGTCCCTTGCTCACTTTACCACTAGATTCAAGATAGCCTGGCTGACGAGGGTTATGAACCCGAAACCGGTCCCAGGATGCTTGTTTCTGGTCCAGGGAAGACATGGCTTGGCTGTTCGGGCTGGACTGTTCCCATGAGGCACAGGGTCAGACTGATTTGCATATGGCTATGTCTGAACTGGGGTGGTGGAGTGAGCTAAAGAATATTGGTGGATTAAACCCAGATCAGTTGACTGGGGGTGAGTGTTTGATTTGCCCAAACGCTCCGTCCATCGTCCCCTTTGGTATCGCTTTGTTCGCCCTAAGTTGGCAGGGTATGCCCAAACGTGGGTCCCTTGCTCACTTTACCACTGGATTCAAGATAGCCTGGCTGATGAGGGTTATGAACCCGAAACCGGTCCCAGGATGCTTGTTTCTGGTCCAGGGAAGACATGGCTTGGCAGTTCGGGCTGGACTGTTCCCATGAGGCACAGGGTCAGACTGATTTGCATAGGGCTATGTCTGAACTGGGGTGGTGGAGTGAGCTAAAGAATGATGGTGGATTAAACCCAGATCAGTTGACTGGGGGTGAGTGTTTGATTTGCCCAAACGCTCCGTCCATCGTCCCCTTTGGTATCGCTTTGTTCGCCCTAAGTTGGCAGGGTATGCCCAAACGTGGGTCCCTTGCTCACTTTACCACTGGATTTTAGATAGCCTGGCTGACGAGGGATATGAACCCGAAACCGGTGCCAGGATGCTTGTTTCTGGTCCAGGGAAGACATGGCTTGGCAGTTCGGGCTGGACTGTTCCCATGAGGCACAGGGTCAGACTGATTTTTATATGGCTATGTCTGAACTGGGGTGGTGGAGTGAGCTAAAGAATGATGGTGGATTAAACCCAGATCAGTTGACTGGGGGTGAGTGTTTGATTTGCTCAAATGCTCCGTCCATCATCCCCTTTGGTATCGCTTTGTTCGCCCTAAGTTAGCAGGGTATGCCCAGACGTGGGTCCCTTGCTCACTTTACCACTGGATTCAAGATAGCCTGGCTGACGAGGGTTATGAACCCGAAACCGGTCCCAGTATGCTTGTTTCTGGTCCAGGGAAGAGATGGCTTGGCAGTTCGGGCTGGACTGTTGCCATGAGGCACAGGGTCAGACTGATTTGCATATGGCTATGTCTGAACTGGGGTGGTGGAGTGAGCTAAAGAATGATGGTGGATTAAACCCAGATTAGTTGACTGGGGGTGAGTGTTTGATTTGCTCAAATGCTCCATCCATCATCCCCTTTGGTATCGCTTTGTTCGCCCTAAGTTGGCAGGGTATGCCCAGACGTGGGTCCCTTGCTCACTTTACCACTGGATTCAAGATAGCCTGGCTGACGAGGGTTATGAACCTGAAACCGGTCCCAGGATGCTTGTTTCTGGTCCAGGGAAGACATGGCTTGGCAGTTCGGACTGGACTGTTCCCATGAGGCACAGGGTCAGACTGATTTGCATAAGGCTATGTCTGAACTGGGGTGGTGGAGTGAGCTAAAGAATGATGGTGGATTAAACCCAGATCAATTGACTGGGGGTGAGTGTTTGATTTGCTCAAACGCTCCGTCCATCATCCCCTTTGGTATCGCTTTGTTCGCCCTATGTTGGCAGGGTATGCCCAGACGTGGGTCCCTTGCTCACTTTACCACTAGATTCAAGATAGCCTGGCTGACGAGGGTTATGAACCCGAAACCGGTCCCAGGATGCTTGTTTCTGGTCCAGGGAAGACATGGCTTGGCTGTTCGGGCTGGACTGTTCCCATGAGGCACAGGGTCAGACTGATTTGCATATGGCTATGTCTGAACTGGGGTGGTGGAGTGAGCTAAAGAATATTGGTGGATTAAACCCAGATCAGTTGACTGGGGGTGAGTGTTTGATTTGCCCAAACGCTCCGTCCATCGTCCCCTTTGGTATCGCTTTGTTCGCCCTAAGTTGGCAGGGTATGCCCAAACGTGGGTCCCTTGCTCACTTTACCACTGGATTCAAGATAGCCTGGCTGATGAGGGTTATGAACCCGAAACCGGTCCCAGGATGCTTGTTTCTGGTCCAGGGAAGACATGGCTTGGCAGTTCGGGCTGGACTGTTCCCATGAGGCACAGGGTCAGACTGATTTGCATAGGGCTATGTCTGAACTGGGGTGGTGGAGTGAGCTAAAGAATGATGGTGGATTAAACCCAGATCAGTTGACTGGGGGTGAGTGTTTGATTTGCTCAAACGCTCCGTCCATCATCAACTTTGGTATCGCTTTGTTCGCCCTAAGTTGGCAGGGTATGCCCAGACGTGGGTCCCTTGCTCACTTTACCACTGGATTCAAGATAGCCTGGCTGACGAGGGATATGAACCCGAAACCGGTGCCAGGATGCTTGTTTCTGGTCCAGGGAAGACATGGCTTGGCAGTTCGGGCTGGACTGTTCCCATGAGGCACAGGGTCAGACTGATTTTTATATGGCTATGTCTGAACTGGGGTGGTGGAGTGAGCTAAAGAATGATGGTGGATTAAACCCAGATCAGTTGACTGGGGGTGAGTGTTTGATTTGCTCAAATGCTCCGTCCATCATCCCCTTTGGTATCGCTTTGTTCGCCCTAAGTTAGCAGGGTATGCCCAGACGTGGGTCCCTTGCTCACTTTACCACTGGATTCAAGATAGCCTGGCTGACGAGGGTTATGAACCCGAAACCGGTCCCAGTATGCTTGTTTCTGGTCCAGGGAAGAGATGGCTTGGCAGTTCGGGCTGGACTGTTGCCATGAGGCACAGGGTCAGACTGATTTGCATATGGCTATTTCTGAACTGGGGTGGTGGAGTGAGCTAAATAATGATGGTGGATTAAACCCAGATCAGTTGACTGGGGGTGAGTGTTTGATTTGCTCAAACGCTCCTTCCATCATCTCCTTTGGTATCGCTTTGTTCGCCCTAAGTTGGCAGGGTATGCCCAGACGTGGGTCCTTTGCTCACTTTACCACTGGATTCAAGATAGCCTGGCTGACGAGGGTTATGAACCCGAAACGGGTCCCAGGATGCTTGTTTCTGGTCCAGGAAGACATGGCTTGGCAGTTCGGGCTGGACTGTTCCCATGAGGCACAGGGTCAGACTGATTTGCATATGGCTATGTCTGAACTGGGGTGGTGGAGTGAGCTAAAGAATGATGGTGGATTAAACCCAGATCAGTTGACTGGGGGAGAGTGTTTGATTTGCTCAAACGCTCCGTCCATCATCAACTTTGGTATCGCTTTGTTCGCCCTAAGTTGGCAGGGTATGCCCAGACGTGGGTCCCTTGCTCACTTTACCACTGGATTCAAGATAGCCTGGCTGACGAGGGTTATGAACCCGAAACCGGTCCCAGGATGCTTGTTTCTGGTCGAGGGAAGACATGGCTTGGCAGTTCGGGCTGGACTGTTCCCATGAGGCACAGGGTCAGACTGATTTGCATATGGCTATGTCTGAACTGGGGTGGTGGAGTGAGCTAAAGAATGATGGTGGATTAAACCCAGATCAGTTGACTGGGGGTGAGTGTTTGATTTGCTCAAACGCTCCGTCCATCATCAACTTTGGTATCGCTTTGTTCGCCCTAAGTTGGCAGGGTATGCCCAGACGTGGGTCCCTTGCACACTTTACCACTGGATTCAAGATAGCCTGGCAGACGAGTGTTATGAACCCGAAACCGGTCCCAGGATGCTTGTTTCTGGTCCAGGGAAGACATGGCTTGGCAGTTCGGGCTGGACTGTTCCCATGAGGCACAGGGTCAGACTGATTTGCATATGGCTATGTCTGAACTGGGGTGGTGGAGTGAGCTAAAGAATGATGGTGGATTAAACCCAGATCAGTTGACTGGGGGTGAGTGTTTGATTTGCTCAAACGCTCCGTCCATCATCCCCTTTGGTATCGCTTTGTTCGCCCTAAGTTGGCAGGGTATGCCCAGACGTGGGTCCCTTGCTCACTTTACCACTGGATTCAAGATAGCCTGGCTGACGAGGGTTATGAACCCGAAACCGGTCCCAGGATGCTTGTTTCTGATCCAGGGAAGACATGGCTTGGCAGTTCGGGCTGGACTGTTCCCATGAGTCACAGGGTCAGACTGATTTGCATATGGCTATGTCTGAACTGGGGTGGTGGAGGGAGCTAAAGAATGATGGTGGATTAAACCCAGATCAGTTGACTGGGGGTGAGTGTTTGATTTGCTCAAATGCTCCGTCCATCATCCCCTTTGGTATCGCTTTGTTTGCCCTAAGTTGGCAGGGTATGCCCAGACGTGGGTCCCTTGCTCACTTTACCACTGGATTCAAGATAGCCTGGCTGACGAGGGTTATGAACCCGAAACCGGTCCCAGGAGGCTTGTTTCTGGTCCAGGGAAGACATGGCTTGGCAGTTCGGACTGGACTGTTCCCATGAGGCACAGGGTCAGACTGATTTGCATATGGCTATGTCTGAACTGGGATGGTGGAGTGAGCTAAAGAATGATGGTGGATTAAACCCAGATCAATTGACTGGGGGTGAGTGTTTGATTTGCTCAAACGCTCCGTCCATCATCCCCTTTGGTATCGCTTTGTTCGCCCTAAGTTGGCAGGGTATGCCCAGACGTGGGTCCCTTGCTCACTTTACCACTAGATTCAAGATAGCCTGGCTGACGAGGGTTATGAACCCGAAACCGGTCCCAGGATGCTTGTTTCTGGTCCAGGGAATACATGGCTTGGCAGTTCGGGCTGGACTGTTCCCATGAGGCACAGGGTCAGACTGATTTGCATATGGCTATGTCTGAACTGGGGTGGTGGAGTGAGCTAAAGAATGATGGTGGATTAAACCCAGATCAGTTGACTGGGGGTGAGTGTTTGATTTGCCCAAACGCTCCGTCCATCATCCCCTTTGGTATCGCTTTGTTTGCCCTAAGTTGGCAGGGTATGCCCAAACGTGGGTCCCTTGCTCACTTTACCACTGGATTCAAGATAGCCTGGCTGACGAGGGTTATGAACCCGAAACCGGTCCCAGGATGCTTGTTTCTGGTCCAGGGAAGACATGGCTTGGCAGTTCGGGCTGGACTGTTCCCATGAGGCACAGGGTCAGACTGATTTGCATATGGCTATGTCTGAACTGGGGTGGTGGAGTGAGCTAAAGAATGATGGTGGATTAAACCCAGATAAGTTGACTGGGGGTGAGTGTTTGATTTGCTCAAATGCTCCGTCCATCATCCCCTTTGGTATCGCTTTGTTCGCCCTAAGTTAGCAGGGTATGCCCAGACGTGGGTCCCTTGCTCACTTTACCACTGGATTCAAGATAGCCTGGCTGACGAGGGTTATGAACCCGAAACCGGTCCCAGTATGCTTGTTTCTGGTCCAGGGAAGAGATGGCTTGGCAGTTCGGGCTGGACTGTTGCCATGAGGCACAGGGTCAGACTGATTTGCATATGGCTATGTCTGAACTGGGGTGGTGGAGTGAGCTAAAGAATGATGGTGGATTAAACCCAGATTAGTTGACTGGGGGTGAGTGTTTGATTTGCTCAAATGCTCCATCCATCATCCCCTTTGGTATCGCTTTGTTCGCCCTAAGTTGGCAGGGTATGCCCAGACGTGGGTCCCTTGCTCACTTTACCACTGGATTCAAGATAGCCTGGCTGACGAGGGTTATGAACCTGAAACCGGTCCCAGGATGCTTGTTTCTGGTCCAGGGAAGACATGGCTTGGCAGTTCGGACTGGACTGTTCCCATGAGGCACAGGGTCAGACTGATTTGCATATGGCTATGTCTGAACTGGGGTGGTGGAGTGAGCTAAAGAATGATGGTGGATTCAACCCAGATCAATTGACTGGGGGTGAGTGTTTGATTTGCTCAAACGCTCCGTCCATCATCAACTTTGGTATCGCTTTGTTCGCCCTAAGTTGGCAGGGTATGCCCAGACGTGGGTCCCTTGCTCACTTTACCACTGGATTCAAGATAGCCTGGCTGACGAGGGTTATGAACCCGAAACCGGTGCCAGGATGCTTGTTTCTGGTCCAGGGAAGACATGGCTTGGCAGTTCGGGCTGGACTGTTCCCATGAGGCACAGGGTCAGACTGATTTTTATATGGCTATGTCTGAACTGGGGTGGTGGAGTGAGCTAAAGAATGATGGTGGATTAAACCCAGATCAGTTGACTGGGGGTGAGTGTTTGATTTGCTCAAATGCTCCGTCCATCATCCCCTTTGGTATCGCTTTGTTCGCCCTAAGTTAGCAGGGTATGCCCAGACGTGGGTCCCTTGCTCACTTTACCACTGGATTCAAGATAGCCTGGCTGACGAGGGTTATGAACCCGAAACCGGTCCCAGTATGCTTGTTTCTGGTCCAGGGAAGAGATGGCTTGGCAGTTCGGGCTGGACTGTTCCCATGAGGCACAGGGTCAGACTGATTTGCATATAGCTATGTCTGAACTGGGGTGGTGGAGTGAGCTAAATAATGATGGTGGATTAAACCCAGATCAGTTGACTGGGGGTGAGTGTTTGATTTGCTCAAACGCTCCTTCCATCATCTCCTTTGGTATCGCTTTGTTCGCCCTAAGTTGGCAGGGTATGCCCAGACGTGGGTCCTTTGCTCACTTTACCACTGGATTCAAGATAGCCTGGCTGACGAGGGTTATGAACCCGAAACTCGTCCCAGGATGCTTGTTTCTGGTCCAGGAAGACATGGCTTGGCAGTTCGGGCTGGACTGTTCCCATGAGGCACAGGGTCAGACTGATTTGCATATGGCTATGTCTGAACTGGGGTGGTGGAGTGAGCTAAAGAATGATGGTGGATTAAACCCAGATTAGTTGACTGGGGGTGAGTGTTTGATTTGCTCAAATGCTCCATCCATCATCCCCTTTGGTATCGCTTTGTTCGCCCTAAGTTGGCAGGGTATGCCCAGACGTGGGTCCCTTGCTCACTTTACCACTGGATTCAAGATAGCCTGGCTGACGAGGGTTATGAACCTGAAACCGGTCCCAGGATGCTTGTTTCGGGTCCAGGGAAGACATGGCTTGGCAGTTCGGACTGGACTGTTCCCATGAGGCACAGGGTCAGACTGATTTGCATATGGCTATGTCTGAACTGGGGTAGTGGAGTGAGCTAAAGAATGATGGTGGATTAAACCCAGATCAATTGACTGGGGGTGAGTGTTTGATTTGCTCAAACGCTCCGTCCATCATCCCCTTTGGTATCGCTTTGTTCGCCCTATGTTGGCAGGGTATGCCCAGACGTGGGTCCCTTGCTCACTTTACCACTAGATTCAAGATAGCCTGGCTGACGAGGGTTATGAACCCGAAACCGGTCCCAGGATGCTTGTTTCTGGTCCAGGGAAGACATGGCTTGGCTGTTCGGGCTGGACTGTTCCCATGAGGCACAGGGTCAGACTGATTTGCATATGGCTATGTCTGAACTGGGGTGGTGGAGTGAGCTAAAGAATATTAGTGGATTAAACCCAGATCAGTTGACTGGGGGTGAGTGTTTGATTTGCCCAAACGCTCCGTCCATCGTCCCCTTTGGTATCGCTTTGTTCGCCCTAAGTTGGCAGGGTATGCCCAAACGTGGGTCCCTTGCTCACTTTACCACTGGATTCAAGATAGCCTGGCTGATGAGGGTTATGAACCCGAAACCGGTCCCAGGATGCTTGTTTCTGGTCCAGGGAAGACATGGCTTGGCAGTTCGGGCTGGACTGTTCCCATGAGGCACAGGGTCAGACTGATTTGCATAGGGCTATGTCTGAACTGGGGTGGTGGAGTGAGCTAAAGAATGATGGTGGATTAAACCCAGATCAGTTGACTGGGGGTGAGTGTTTGATTTGCCCAAACGCTCCGTCCATCGTCCCCTTTGGTATCGCTTTGTTCGCCCTAAGTTGGCAGGGTATGCCCAAACGTGGGTCCCTTGCTCACTTTACCACTGGATTCAAGATAGCCTGGCTGACGAGGGATATGAACCCGAAACCGGTGCCAGGATGCTTGTTTCTGGTCCAGGGAAGACATGGCTTGGCAGTTCGGGCTGGACTGTTCCCATGAGGCACAGGGTCAGACTGATTTTTATATGGCTATGTCTGAACTGGGGTGGTGGAGTGAGCTAAAGAATGATGGTGGATTAAACCCAGATCAGTTGACTGGGGGTGAGTGTTTGATTTGCTCAAATGCTCCGTCCATCATCCCCTTTGGTATCGCTTTGTTCGCCCTAAGTTAGCAGGGTATGCCCAGACGTGGGTCCCTTGCTCACTTTACCACTGGATTCAAGATAGCCTGGCTGACGAGGGTTATGAACCCGAAACCGGTCCCAGTATGCTTGTTTCTGGTCCAGGGAAGAGATGGCTTGGCAGTTCGGGCTGGACTGTTGCCATGAGGCACAGGGTCAGACTGATTTGCATATGGCTATGTCTGAACTGGGGTGGTGGAGTGAGCTAAAGAATGATGGTGGATTAAACCCAGATTAGTTGACTGGGGGTGAGTGTTTGATTTGCTCAAATGCTCCATCCATCATCCCCTTTGGTATCGCTTTGTTCGCCCTAAGTTGGCAGGGTATGCCCAGACGTGGGTCCCTTGCTCACTTTACCACTGGATTCAAGATAGCCTGGCTGACGAGGGTTATGAACCTGAAACCGGTCCCAGGATGCTTGTTTCTGGTCCAGGGAAGACATGGCTTGGCAGTTCGGACTGGACTGTTCCCATGAGGCACAGGGTCAGACTGATTTGCATAAGGCTATGTCTGAACTGGGGTGGTGGAGTGAGCTAAAGAATGATGGTGGATTAAACCCAGATCAATTGACTGGGGGTGAGTGTTTGATTTGCTCAAACGCTCCGTCCATCATCCCCTTTGGTATCGCTTTGTTCGCCCTATGTTGGCAGGGTATGCCCAGACGTGGGTCCCTTGCTCACTTTACCACTAGATTCAAGATAGCCTGGCTGACGAGGGTTATGAACCCGAAACCGGTCCCAGGATGCTTGTTTCTGGTCCAGGGAAGACATGGCTTGGCTGTTCGGGCTGGACTGTTCCCATGAGGCACAGGGTCAGACTGATTTGCATATGGCTATGTCTGAACTGGGGTGGTGGAGTGAGCTAAAGAATATTGGTGGATTAAACCCAGATCAGTTGACTGGGGGTGAGTGTTTGATTTGCCCAAACGCTCCGTCCATCGTCCCCTTTGGTATCGCTTTGTTCGCCCTAAGTTGGCAGGGTATGCCCAAACGTGGGTCCCTTGCTCACTTTACCACTGGATTCAAGATAGCCTGGCTGATGAGGGTTATGAACCCGAAACCGGTCCCAGGATGCTTGTTTCTGGTCCAGGGAAGACATGGCTTGGCAGTTCGGGCTGGACTGTTCCCATGAGGCACAGGGTCAGACTGATTTGCATAGGGCTATGTCTGAACTGGGGTGGTGGAGTGAGCTAAAGAATGATGGTGGATTAAACCCAGATCAGTTGACTGGGGGTGAGTGTTTGATTTGCTCAAACGCTCCGTCCATCATCAACTTTGGTATCGCTTTGTTCGCCCTAAGTTGGCAGGGTATGCCCAGACGTGGGTCCCTTGCTCACTTTACCACTGGATTCAAGATAGCCTGGCTGACGAGGGATATGAACCCGAAACCGGTGCCAGGATGCTTGTTTCTGGTCCAGGGAAGACATGGCTTGGCAGTTCGGGCTGGACTGTTCCCATGAGGCACAGGGTCAGACTGATTTTTATATGGCTATGTCTGAACTTGGGGTGGTGGAGTGAGCTAAAGAATGATGGTGGATTAAACCCAGATCAGTTGACTGGGGGTGAGTGTTTGATTTGCTCAAATGCTCCGTCCATCATCCCCTTTGGTATCGCTTTGTTCGCCCTAAGTTAGCAGGGTATGCCCAGACGTGGGTCCCTTGCTCACTTTACCACTGGATTCAAGATAGCCTGGCTGACGAGGGTTATGAACCCGAAACCGGTCCCCGTATGCTTGTTTCTGGTCCAGGGAAGAGATGGCTTGGCAGTTCGGGCTGGACTGTTGCCATGAGGCACAGGGTCAGACTGATTTGCATATGGCTATGTCTGAACTGGGGTGGTGGAGTGAGCTAAATAATGATGGTGGATTAAACCCAGATCAGTTGACTGGGGGTGAGTGTTTGATTTGCTCAAACGCTCCTTCCATCATCTCCTTTGGTATCGCTTTGTTCGCCCTAAGTTGGCAGGGTATGCCCAGACGTGGGTCCTTTGCTCACTTTACCACTGGATTCAAGATAGCCTGGCTGACGAGGGTTATGAACCCGAAACGGGTCCCAGGATGCTTGTTTCTGGTCCAGGAAGACATGGCTTGGCAGTTCGGGCTGGACTGTTCCCATGAGGCACAGGGTCAGACTGATTTGCATATGGCTATGTCTGAACTGGGGTGGTGGAGTGAGCTAAAGAATGATGGTGGATTAAACCCAGATCAGTTGACTGGGGGAGAGTGTTTGATTTGCTCAAACGCTCCGTCCATCATCAACTTTGGTATCGCTTTGTTCGCCCTAAGTTGGCAGGGTATGCCCAGACGTGGGTCCCTTGCTCACTTTACCACTGGATTCAAGATAGCCTGGCTGACGAGGGTTATGAACCCGAAACCGGTCCCAGGATGCTTGTTTCTGGTCGAGGGAAGACATGGCTTGGCAGTTCGGGCTGGACTGTTCCCATGAGGCACAGGGTCAGACTGATTTGCATATGGCTATGTCTGAACTGGGGTGGTGGAGTGAGCTAAAGAATGATGGTGGATTAAACCCAGATCAGTTGACTGGGGGTGAGTGTTTGATTTGCTCAAATGCTCCGTCCATCATCCCCTTTGGTATCGCTTTGTTTGCCCTAAGTTGGCAGGGTATGCCCAGACGTGGGTCCCTTGCTCACTTTACCACTGGATTCAAGATAGCCTGGCTGACAAGGGTTATGAACCCGAAACCGGTCCCAGGAGGCTTGTTTCTGGTCCAGGGAAGACATGGCTTGGCAGTTCGGACTGGACTGTTCCCATGAGGCACAGGGTCAGACTGATTTGCATATGGCTATGTCTGAACTGGGATGGTGGAGTGAGCTAAAGAATGATGGTGGATTAAACCCAGATCAATTGACTGGGGGTGAGTGTTTGATTTGCTCAAACGCTCCGTCCATCATCCCCTTTGGTATCGCTTTGTTCGCCCTAAGTTGGCAAGGTATGCCCAGACGTGGGTCCCTTGCTCACTTTACCACTAGATTCAAGATAGCCTGGCTGACGAGGGTTATGAACCCGAAACCGGTCCCAGGATGCTTGTTTCTGGTCCAGGGAATACATGGCTTGGCAGTTCGGGCTGGACTGTTCCCATGAGGCACAGGGTCAGACTGATTTGCATATGGCTATGTCTGAACTGGGGTGGTGGAGTGAGCTAAAGAATGATGGTGGATTAAACCCAGATCAGTTGACTGGGGGTGAGTGTTTGATTTGCCCAAACGCTCCGTCCATCATCCCCTTTGGTATCGCTTTGTTTGCCCTAAGTTGGCAGGGTATGCCCAAACGTGGGTCCCTTGCTCACTTTACCACTGGATTCAAGATAGCCTGGCTGACGAGGGTTATGAACCCGAAACCGGTCCCAGGATGCTTGTTTCTGGTCCAGGGAAGACATGGCTTGGCAGTTCGGGCTGGACTGTTCCCATGAGGCACAGGGTCAGACTGATTTGCATATGGCTATGTCTGAACTGGGGTGGTGGAGTGAGCTAAAGAATGATGGTGGATTAAACCCAGATCAGTTGACTGGGGGTGAGTGTTTGATTTGCTCAAACGCTCCGTCCATCATCCCCTTTGGTATCGCTTTGTTCGCCCTAAGTTGGCAGGGTATGCCCAGACGTGGGTCCCTTGCTCACTTTACCACTGGATTCAAGATAGCCTGGCTGATGAGGGTTATGAACCCGAAACCGGTCCCAGGATGCTTGTTTCTGGTCCAGGGAAGACATGGCTTGGCAGTTCGGGCTGGACTGTTCCCATGAGGCACAGGGTCAGACTGATTTGCATATGGCTATGTCTGAACTGGGGTGGTGGAGTGAGCTAAAGAATGATGGTGGATTAAACCCAGATCAGTTGACTGGGGGTGAGTGTTTGATTTGCTCAAACGCTCCGTCCATCATCAACTTTGGTATCGCTTTGTTCGCCCTAAGTTGGCAGGGTATGCCCAGACGTGGGTCCCTTGCTCACTTTACCACTGGATTCAAGATAGCCTGGCTGACGAGGGTTATGAACCCGAAACCGGTGCCAGGATGCTTGTTTCTGGTCCAGGGAAGACATGGCTTGGCAGTTCGGGCTGGACTGTTCCCATGAGGCACAGGGTCAGACTGATTTTTATATGGCTATGTCTGAACTGGGGTGGTGGAGTGAGCTAAAGAATGATGGTGGATTAAACCCAGATCAGTTGACTGGGGGTGAGTGTTTGATTTGCTCAAATGCTCCGTCCATCATCCCCTTTGGTATCGCTTTGTTCGCCCTAAGTTAGCAGGGTATGCCCAGACGTGGGTCCCTTGCTCACTTTACCACTGGATTCAAGATAGCCTGGCTGACGAGGGTTATGAACCCGAAACCGGTCCCAGGATGCTTGTTTCTGGTCCAGGGAAGACATGGCTTGGCAGTTCGGACTGGACTGTTCCCATGAGGCACAGGGTCAGACTGATTTGCATATGGCTATGTCTGAACTGGGGTGGTGGAGTGAGCTAAAGAATGATGGTGGATTAAACCCAGATAAATTGACTAAGGGTGAGTGTTTGATTTGCTCAAACGCTCCGTCCATCATCCCCTTTGGTATCGCTTTGTTCGCCCTAAGTTGGCAGGGTATGCCCAGACGTGGGTCCCTTGCTCACTTTACCACTAGATTCAAGATAGCCTGGCTGACGAGGGTTATGAACCCGAAACCGGTCCCAGGATGCTTGTTTCTGGTCCAGGGAAGACATGGCTTGGCAGTTCGGGCTGGACTGTTCCCATGAGGCACAGGGTCAGACTGATTTGCATATGGCTATGTCTGAACTGGGGTGGTGGAGTGAGCTAAAGAATGATGGTGGATTAAACCCAGATCAGTTGACTGGGGGTGAGTGTTTGATTTGCCCAAACGCTCCGTTCATCGTCCCCTTTGGTATCGCTTTGTTCGCCCTAAGTTAGCAGGGTATGCCCAAACGTGGGTCCCTTGCTCACTTTACCACTGGATTCAAGATAGCCTGGCTGACGAGGGTTATGAACCCGAAACCGGTCCCAGGATGCTTGTTTCTGGTCCAGGGAAGACATGGCTTGGCAGTTCGGGCTGGACTGTTCCCATGAGGCACAGGGTCAGACTGATTTGCATATGGCTATGTCTGAACTGGGGTGGTGGAGTGAGCTAAATAATGATGGTGGATTAAACCCAGATCAGTTGACTGGGGGTGAGTGTTTGATTTGCTCAAACGCTCCTTCCATCATCTTCTTTGGTATCGCTTTGTTTGCCCTAAGTTGGCAGGGTATGCCCAGACGTGGGTCCTTTGCTCACTTTACCACTGGATTCAAGATAGCCTGGCTGACGAGGGTTATGAACCCGAAACCGGTCCCAGGATGCTTGTTTCTGGTCCAGGGAAGACATGGCTTGGCAGTTCGGGCTGGACTGTTCCCAAGAGGCACAGGGTCAGACTGATTTGCATATGGCTATGTCTGAACTGGGGTGGTGGAGTGAGCTAAAGAATGATGGTGGATTAAACCCAGATCAGTTGACTGGGGGTGAGTGTTTGATTTGCTCAAACGCTCCGTCCATCATCCCCTTTGGTATCGCTTTGTGCGCCCTAAGTTGGCACGGTATGCCCAGACGTGGGTCTCTTGCTCACTTTAACACTGGATTCAAGATAGCCTGGCTGACGAGGGTTATGAACCCGAAACTGGCCCCAGGATGCTTGTTTCTGGTCCAGGGAAGACATGGCTTGGCAGTTCGGGCTGGACTGTTCCCATGTGGCACAGGGTCAGACTGATTTGCATATGGCTATGTCTGAACTGGGGTGGTGGAGTGAGCTAAAGAATGATGGTGGATTAAACCCAGATCAGTTGACTGGGGGTGAGTGTTTGATTTGCTCAAACGCTCCGTCCATCATCAACTTTGGTATCGCTTTGTTCGCCCTAAGTTGGCAGGGTATGCCCAGACGTGGGTCCCTTGCTCACTTTACCACTGGATTCAAGATAGCCTGGCTGACGAGTGTTATGAACCCGAAACCGGTCCCAGGATGCTTGTTTCTGGTCCAGGGAAGACGTGGCTTGGCAGTTCGGGCTGGACTGTTCCCATGAGGCACAGGGTCAGACTGATTTGCATATGGCTATGTCTGAACTGGGGTGGTGGAGTGAGCTAAAGAATGATGGTGGATTAAACCCAGATCAGTTGACTGGGGGTGAGTGTTTGATTTGCTCAAGCGCTCCGTCCATCATCCCCTTTGGTATCGCTTTGTTCGCCCTAAGTTGGCAGGGTATGCCCAGACGTAGGTCCCTTGCTCACTTTACCACTGGATTCAAGATAGCCTGGCTGACGAGGGTTATGAACCCGAAACCGGTCCCAGGATGCTTGTTTCTGGTCCAGGGAAGACATGGCTTGGCAGTTCGGGCTGGACTGTTCCCATGAGGCACAGGGTCAGACTGATTTGCATATGGCTATGTCTGAACTGGGGTGGTGGAGTGAGCTAAAGAATGATGGTGGATTAAACCCAGATCAGTTGACTGGGGGTGAGTGTTTGATTTGCTCAAACGCTCCGTCCATCATCCCCTTTGGTATCGCTTTGTTCGCCCTAAATTGGCAGGGTATGCCCAGACGTGGGTCCCTTGCTCACTTTACCACTGGATTCAAGATAGCCTGGCTGACGAGAGTTATGAACCCGAAACCGGTTCCAGGATGCTTGTTTCTGGTCCAGGGAAGACATGGCTTGGCAGTTCGGGCTGGACTGTTCCCATGAGGCACAGGGTCAGACTGATTTGCATATGGCTATGTCTGAACTGGGGTGGTGGAGTGAGCTAAAGAATGATGGTGGATTAAACCCAGATCAGTTGACTGGGGTGAGTGTTTGATTTGCTCAAACGCTCCGTCCATCATCCCCTTTGGTATCGCTTTGTGCGCCCTAAGTTGGCACGGTATGCCCAGACGTGGGTCTCTTGCTCACTTTAACACTGGATTCAAGATAGCCTGGCTGACGAGGGTTATGAACCCGAAACTGGCCCCAGGATGCTTGTTTCTGGTCCAGGGAAGACATGGCTTGGCAGTTCGGGCTGGACTGTTCCCATGTGGCACAGGGTCAGACTGATTTGCATATGGCTATGTCTGAACTGGGGTGGTGGAGTGAGCTAAAGAATGATGGTGGATTAAACCCAGATCAGTTGACTGGGGGTGAGTGTTTGATTTGCTCAAACGCTCCGTCCATCATCAACTTTGGTATCGCTTTGTTCGCCCTAAGTTGGCAGGGTATGCCCAGACGTGGGTCCCTTGCTCACTTTACCACTGGATTCAAGATAGCCTGGCTGACGAGTGTTATGAACCCGAAACCGGTCCCAGGATGCTTGTTTCTGGTCCAGGGAAGACGTGGCTTGGCAGTTCGGGCTGGACTGTTCCCATGACGCACAGGGTCAGACTGATTTGCATATGGCTATGTCTGAACTGGGGTGGTGGAGTGAGCTAAAGAATGATGGTGGATTAAACCCAGATCAGTTGACTGGGGGTGAGTGTTTGATTTGCTCAAGCGCTCCGTCCATCATCCCCTTTGGTATCGCTTTGTTCGCCCTAAGTTGGCAGGGTATGCCCAGACGTAGGTCCCTTGCTCACTTTACCACTGGATTCAAGATAGCCTGGCTGACGAGGGTTATGAACCCGAAACCGGTCCCAGGATGCTTGTTTCTGGTCCAGGGAAGACATGGCTTGGCAGTTCGGGCTGGACTGTTCCCATGAGGCACAGGGTCAGACTGATTTGCATATGGCTATGTCTGAACTGGGGTGGTGGAGTGAGCTAAAGAATGATGGTGGATTAAACCCAGATCAGTTGACTGGGGGTGAGTGTTTGATTTGCTCAAACGCTCCGTCCATCATCCCCTTTGGTATCGCTTTGTTCGCCCTAAATTGGCAGGGTATGCCCAGACGTGGGTCCCTTGCTCACTTTACCACTGGATTCAAGATAGCCTGGCTGACGAGAGTTATGAACCCGAAACCGGTTCCAGGATGCTTGTTTCTGGTCCAGGGAAGACATGGCTTGGCAGTTCGGGCTGGACTGTTCCCATGAGGCACAGGGTCAGACTGATTTGCATATGGCTATGTCTGAACTGGGGTGGTGGAGTGAGCTAAAGAATGATGGTGGATTAAACCCAGATCAGTTGACTGGGGTGAGTGTTTGATTTGCTCAAACGCTCCGTCCATCATCCCCTTTGGTATCGCTTTGTTCGCCCTAAGTTGGCAGGGTATGCCCAGACGTGGGTCCCTTGCTCACTTTACCACTGGATTCAAGATAGCCTGGCTGACGAGGGTTATGAACCCGACTCCGGTCCCAGGATGCTTGTTTCTTGTCCAGGGAAGACATGGCTTGGCAGTTCGGGCTGGACTGTTCCCATGAGGCACAGGGTCAGACTGATTTGCATATGGCTATGTCTGAACTGGGGTGGTGGAGTGAGCTAAAGAATGATGGTGGATTAAACCCAGATCAGTTGACTGGGGGTGAGTGTTTGATTTGCTCAAACGCTCCTTCCATCATCCCCTTTGGTATCACTTTGTTCGCCCTAAGTTGGCAGGGAATGCCCAGGCGTGGGTCCCTTGCTCACTTTACCACTGGATTCAAGATAGCCTGGCTGACGAGGGTTATGAACCCGAAACCGGTCCCAGGATTCTTGTTTCTGGTCCAGGGAAGACATGGCTTGGCAGTTCGGGCTGGACTGTTCCCATGAGGCACAGGGTCAGACTGATTTGCATATGGCTATGTCTGAAATGGGGTGGTGGAGTGAGCTAAAGAATGATGGTGGATTAAACCCAGATCAGTTGACTGGGGGTGAGTGTTTGATTTGCTCAAACGCTCCGTCCATCATCAACTTTGGTATCGCTTTGTTCGCCCTAAGTTGGCAGGGTATGCCCAGACATGGGTCCCTTGCTCACTTTACCACTGGATTCAAGATAGCCTGGCTGACGAGGGTTATGAACCCAAAACCGGTCCCAGGATGCTTGTTTCTGGTCCAGGGAAGACATGGCTTGGCAGTTCGGGCTTGGCTGTTCCCATGAGGCACAGGGTCAGACTGATTTGCATATGGCTATGTCTGAACTGGGGTGGTGGAGTGAGCTAAAGAATGATGGTGGATTAAACCCAGATCAGTTGACTGGGGGTGAGTGTTTGATTTGCTCAAACGCTCCGTCCATCATCCCCTTTGGTATCGCTTTGTTCGCCCTAAGTTGGCAGGGTATGCCCAGACGTGGGTCCCTTGCTCACTTTACCACTGGATTCAAGATAGCCTGGCTGACGAGGGTTATGAACCCGAAACCGGTCCCAGGATGCTTGTTTCTGGTCCAGGGAAGACATGGCTTGGCAGTTCGGGCTGGACTGTTCCCATGAGGCACAGGGTCAGACTGATTTGCATATGGCTATGTCTGAACTGGGGTGGTGGAGTGAGCTAAAGAATGATGGTGGATTAAACCCAGATCAGTTGACTGGGGGTGAGTGTTTGATTTGCTCAAACGCTCCGTCCATCATCAACTTTGGTATCGCTTTGTTCGCCCTAAGTTGGCAGGGTATGCCCAGACGTGGGTCCCTTGCTCACTTTACCACTGGATTCAAGATAGCCTGGCAGACGAGTGTTATGAACCCGAAACCGGTCCCAGGATGCTTGATTCTGGTCCAGGGAAGACATGGCTTGGCAGTTCGGGCTGGACTGTTCCCATGAGGCACAGGGTCAGACTGATTTGCATATGGCTATGTCTGAACTGGGGTGGTGGAGTGAGCTAAAGAATGATGGTGGATTAAACCCAGATCAGTTGACTGGGGGTGAGTGTTTGATTTGCTCAAACGCTCCGTCCATCATCCCCTTTGGTATCGCTTTGTTCGCCCTAAGTTGGCAGGGTATGCCCAGACATGGGTCCCTTGCTCACTTTACCACTGGATTCAAGATAGCCTGGCTGACGAGGGTTATGAACCCAAAACCGGTCCCAGGATGCTTGTTTCTGGTCCAGGGAAGACATGGCTTGGCAGTTCGGGCTTGGCTGTTCCCATGAGGCACAGGGTCAGACTGATTTGCATATGGCTATGTCTGAACTGGGGTGGTGGAGTGAGCTAAAGAATGATGGTGGATTAAACCCAGATCAGTTGACTGGGGGTGAGTGTTTGATTTGCTCAAACGCTCCGTCCATCATCCCCTTTGGTATCGCTTTGTTCGCCCTAAGTTGGCAGGGTATGCCCAGACGTGGGTCCCTTGCTCACTTTACCACTGGATTCAAGATAGCCTGGCTGACGAGGGTTATGAACCCGAAACCGGTCCCAGGATGCTTGTTTCTGGTCCAGGGAAGACATGGCTTGGCAGTTCGGGCTGGACTGTTCCCATGAGGCACAGGGTCAGACTGATTTGCATATGGCTATGTCTGAACTGGGGTGGTGGAGTGAGCTAAAGAATGATGGTGGATTAAACCCAGATCAGTTGACTGGGGGTGAGTGTTTGATTTGCTCAAACGCTCCATCCATCATCCCCTTTGGTATCGCTTTGTTCGCCCTAAGTTGGCAGGGTATGCCCAGACGTAGGTCCCTTGCTCACTTTACCACTGGATTCAAGATAGCCTGGCTGACGAGGGTTATGAACCCGAAACCGGTCCCAGGATGCTTGTTTCTGGTCCAGGGAAGACATGGCTTGGCAGTTCGGGCTGGACTGTTCCCATGATGCACAGGGTCAGACTGATTTTTTTATGGCTATGTCTGAACTGGGGTGGTGGAGTGAGCTAAAGAATGATGGTGGATTAAACCCAGATCAGTTGACTGGGGGTGAGTGTTTGATTTGCTCAAACGCTCCGTCCATCATCCCCTTTGGTATCGCTTTGTGCGCCCTAAGTTGGCACGGTATGCCCAGACGTGGGTCCCTTGCTCACTTTAACACTGGATTCAAGATAGCCTGGCTGACGAGGGTTATGAACCCGAAACTGGCCCCAGGATGCTTGTTTCTGGTCCAGGGAAGACATGGCTTGGCAGTTCGGGCTGGACTGTTCCCATGTGGCACAGGGTCAGACTGATTTGCATATGGCTATGTCTGAACTGGGGTGGTGGAGTGAGCTAAAGAATGATGGTGGATTAAACCCAGATCAGTTGACTGGGGGTGAGTGTTTGATTTGCTCAAACGCTCCGTCCATCATCAACTTTGGTATCGCTTTGTTCGCCCTAAGTTGGCAGGGTATGCCCAGACGTGGGTCCCTTGCTCACTTTACCACTGGATTCAAGATAGCCTGGCTGACGAGGGTTATGAACCCGAAACCGGTCCCAGGATGCTTGTTTCTGGTCCAGGGAAGACATGGCTTGGCAGTTCGGGCTGGACTGTTCCCATGAGGCACAGGGTCAGACTGATTTGCATATGGCTATGTCTGAACTGGGGTGGTGGAGTGAGCTAAAGAATGATGGTGGATTAAACCCAGATCAGTTGACTGGGGGTGAGTGTTTGATTTGCTCAAACGCTCCGTCCATCATCCCCTTTGGTATCGCTTTGTTCGCCCTAAATTGGCAGGGTATGCCCAGACGTGGGTCCCTTGCTCACTTTACCACTGGATTCAAGATAGCCTGGCTGACGAGAGTTATGAACCCGAAACCGGTCCCAGGATGCTTGTTTCTGGTCCAGGGAAGACATGGCTTGGCAGTTCGGGCTGGACTGTTCCCATGAGGCACAGGGTCAGACTGATTTGCATATGGCTATGTCTGAACTGGGGTGGTGGAGTGAGCTAAAGAATGATGGTGGATTAAACCCAGATCAGTTGACTGGGGTGAGTGTTTGATTTGCTCAAACGCTCCGTCCATCGTCCCCTTTGGTATCGCTTTGGCCGCCCTAAGTTGGCAGGGTATGCCCAGACGTGGGTCCCTTGCTCACTTTACCACTGGATTCAAGATAGCCTGGCTGACGAGGGTTATGAACCCGAATCCGGTCCCAGGATGCTTGTTTCTGGTCCAGGGAAGACATGGCTTGGCAGTTCGGGCTGGACTGTTCCCATGAGGCACAGGGTCAGACTGATTTGCATATGGCTATGTCTGAACTGGGGTGGTGGAGTGAGCTAAAGAATGATGGTGGATTAAACCCAGATCAGTTGACTGGGGGTGAGTGTTTGATTTGCTCAAACGCTCCTTCCATCATCCCCTTTGGTATCACTTTGTTCGCCCTAAGTTGGCAGGGAATGCCCAGGCGTGGGTCCCTTGCTCACTTTACCACTGGATTCAAGATAGCCTGGCTGACGAGGGTTATGAACCCGAAACCGGTCCCAGGATGCTTGTTTCTGGTCCAGGGAAGACATGGCTTGGCAGTTCGGGCTGGACTGTTCCCATGAGGCACAGGGTCAGGCTGATTTGCATATGGCTATGTCTGAACTGGGGTGGTGGAGTGAGCTAAAGAATGATGGTGGATTAAACCCAGATCAGTTGACTGGGTGTGAGTGTTTGATTTGCTCAAACGCTCCGTCCATCATCCCCTTTGGTATCGCTTTTTTCGCCCTAAGTTGGCAGGGTATGCCCAGACGTGGGTCCCTTGCTCACTTTACCACTGGATTCAAGATAGCCTGGCTGACGAGGGTTATGAACCCGAAACCGGTCCCAGGATGCTTGTTTCTGGTCCAGGGAAGACATGGCTTGGCATTTCGGGCTGGACTGTTCCCATGAGGCACAGGGTCAGACTGATTTGCATATGGCTATGTCTGAACTGGGGTGGTGGAGTGAGCTAAAGAATGATGGTGGATTAAACCCAGATCAGTTGACTGGGGGTGAGTGTTTGATTTGCTCAAACGCTCCGTCCATCATCAACTTTGGTATCGCTTTGTTCGCCCTAAGTTGGCAGGGTATGCCCAGACGTGGGTCCCTTGCTCACTTTACCACTGGATTCAAGATAGCCTGGCAGACAAGTGTTATGAACCCGAAACCGGTCCCAGGATGCTTGATTCTGGTCCAGGGAAGACATGGCTTGGCAGTTCGGGCTGGACTGTTCCCATGAGGCACAGGGTCAGACTGATTTGCATATGGCTATGTCTGAACTGGGGTGGTGGAGTGAGCTAAAGAATGATGGTGGATTAAACCCAGATCAGTTGACTGGGGGTGAGTGTTTGATTTGCTCAAACGCTCCGTCCATCATCCCCTTTGGTATCGCTTTGTTCGCCCTAAGTTGGCAGGGTATGCCCAGACATGGGTCCCTTGCTCACTTTACCACTGGATTCAAGATAGCCTGGCTGACGAGGGTTATGAACCCAAAACCGGTCCCAGGATGCTTGTTTCTGGTCCAGGGAAGACATGGCTTGGCAGTTCGGGCTTGGCTGTTCCCATGAGGCACAGGGTCAGACTGATTTGCATATGGCTATGTCTGAACTGGGGTGGTGGAGTGAGCTAAAGAATGATGGTGGATTAAACCCAGATCAGTTGACTGGGGGTGAGTGTTTGATTTGCTCAAACGCTCCGTCCATCATCCCCTTTGGTATCGCTTTGTTCGCCCTAAGTTGGCAGGGTATGCCCAGACGTGGGTCCCTTGCTCACTTTACCACTGGATTCAAGATAGCCTGGCTGACGAGGGTTATGAACCCGAAACCGGTCCCAGGATGCTTGTTTCTGGTCCAGGGAAGACATGGCTTGGCAGTTCGGGCTGGACTGTTCCCATGAGGCACAGGGTCAGACTGATTTGCATATGGCTATGTCTGAACTGGGGTGGTGGAGTGAGCTAAAGAATGATGGTGGATTAAACCCAGATCAGTTGACTGGGGGTGAGTGTTTGATTTGCTCAAACGCTCCGTCCATCATCAACTTTGGTATCGCTTTGTTCGCCCTAAGTTGGCAGGGTATGCCCAGACGTGGGTCCCTTGCTCACTTTACCACTGGATTCAAGATAGCCTGGCAGACGGGTGTTATGAACCCGAAACCGGTCCCAGGATGCTTGATTCTGGTCCAGGGAAGACATGGCTTGGCAGTTCGGGCTGGACTGTTCCCATGAGGCACAGGGTCAGACTGATTTGCATATGGCTATGTCTGAACTGGGGTGGTGGAGTGAGCTAAAGAATGATGGTGGATTAAACCCAGATCAGTTGACTGGGGGTGAGTGTTTGATTTGCTCAAACGCTCCTTCCATCATCCCCTTTGGTATCACTTTGTTCGCCCTAAGTTGGCAGGGAATGCCCAGGCGTGGGTCCCTTGCTCACTTTACCACTGGATTCAAGATAGCCTGGCTGACGAGGGTTATGAACCCGAAACCGGTCCCAGGATGCTTGTTTCTGGTCCAGGGAAGACATGGCTTGGCAGTTCGGGCTGGACTGTTCCCATGAGGCACAGGGTCAGGCTGATTTGCATATGGCTATGTCTGAACTGGGTTGGTGGAGTGAGCTAAAGAATGATGGTGGATTAAACCCAGATCAGTTGACTGGGGGTGAGTGTTTGATTTGCTCAAACGCTCCGTCCATCATCCCCTTTGGTATCGCTTTTTTCGCCCTAAGTTGGCAGGGTATGCCCAGACGTGGGTCCCTTGCTCACTTTACCACTGGATTCAAGATAGCCTGGCTGACGAGGGTTATGAACCCGAAACCGGTCCCAGGATGCTTGTTTCTGGTCCAGGGAAGACATGGCTTGGCATTTCGGGCTGGACTGTTCCCATGAGGCACAGGGTCAGACTGATTTGCATATGGCTATGTCTGAACTGGGGTGGTGGAGTGAGCTAAAGAATGATGGTGGATTAAACCCAGATCAGTTGACTGGGGGTGAGTGTTTGATTTGCTCAAACGCTCCGTCCATCATCAACTTTGGTATCGCTTTGTTCGCCCTAAGTTGGCAGGGTATGCCCAGACGTGGGTCCCTTGCTCACTTTACCACTGGATTCAAGATAGCCTGGCAGACAAGTGTTATGAACCCGAAACCGGTCCCAGGATGCTTGATTCTGGTCCAGGGAAGACATGGCTTGGCAGTTCGGGCTTGGCTGTTCCCATGAGGCACAGGGTCAGACTGATTTGCATATGGCTATGTCTGAACTGGGGTGGTGGAGTGAGCTAAAGAATGATGGTGGATTAAACCCAGATCAGTTGACTGGGGGTGAGTGTTTGATTTGCTCAAACGCTCCGTCCATCATCCCCTTTGGTATCGCTTTGTTCGCCCTAAGTTGGCAGGGTATGCCCAGACGTGGGTCCCTTGCTCACTTTACCACTGGATTCAAGATAGCCTGGCTGACGAGGGTTATGAACCCGAAACCGGTCCCAGGATGCTTGTTTCTGGTCCAGGGAAGACATGGCTTGGCAGTTCGGGCTGGACTGTTCCCATGAGGCACAGGGTCAGACTGATTTGCATATGGCTATGTCTGAACTGGGGTGGTGGAGTGAGCTAAAGAATGATGGTGGATTAAACCCAGATCAGTTGACTGGGGGTGAGTGTTTGATTTGCTCAAACGCTCCGTCCATCATCAACTTTGGTATCGCTTTGTTCGCCCTAAGTTGGCAGGGTATGCCCAGACGTGGGTCCCTTGCTCACTTTACCACTGGATTCAAGATAGCCTGGCAGACGAGTGTTATGAACCCGAAACCGGTCCCAGGATGCTTGATTCTGGTCCAGGGAAGACATGGCTTGGCAGTTCGGGCTGGACTGTTCCCATGAGGCACAGGGTCAGACTGATTTGCATATGGCTATGTCTGAACTGGGGTGGTGGAGTGAGCTAAAGAATGATGGTGGATTAAACCCAGATCAGTTGACTGGGGGTGAGTGTTTGATTTGCTCAAACGCTCCGTCCATCATCCCCTTTGGTATCGCTTTGTTCGCCCTAAGTTGGCAGGGTATGCCCAGACGTGGGTCCCTTGCTCACTTTACCACTGGATTCAAGATAGCCTGGCTGACGAGTGTTATGAACCGGAAACCGGTCCCAGGATGCTTGTTTCTGGTCCAGGGAAGACATGGCTTGGCAGTTCGGGCTGGACTGTTCCCATGAGGCACAGGGTCAGACTGATTTGCATATGGCTATGTCTGAACTGGGTTGGTGGAGTGAGCTAAAGAATGATGGTGGATTAAACCCAGATCAGTTGACTGGGGGTGAGTGTTTGATTTGCTCAAACGCTCCGTCCATCATCCCCTTTGGTATCGCTTTGTTCGCCCTAAGTTGGCAGGGTATGCCCAGACGTAGGTCCCTTGCTCACTTTAACACTGGATTCAAGATAGCCTGGCTGACGAGGGTTATGAACCCGAAACCGGTCCCAGGATGCTTGTTTCTGGTCCAGGGAAGACATGGCTTGGCAGTTCGGGCTGGACTGTTCCCATGAGGCACAGGGTCAGACTGATTTGCATATGGCTATGTCTGAACTGGGGTGGTGGAGTGAGCTAAAGAATGATGGTGGATTAAACCCAGATCAGTTGACTGGGGTGAGTGTTTGATTTGCTCAAACGCTCCGTCCATCGTCCCCTTTGGTATCGCTTTGTTCGCCCTAAGTTGGCAGGGTATGCCCAGACGTGGGTCCCTTGCTCACTTTACCACTGGATTCAAGATAGCCTGGCTGACGAGGGTTATGAACCCGAATCCGGTCCCAGGATGCTTGTTTCTGGTCCAGGGAAGACATGGCTTGGCAGTTCGGGCTGGACTGTTCCCATGAGGCACAGGGTCAGACTGATTTGCATATGGCTATGTTCCAACTGGGGTGGTGGAGTGAGCTAAAGAATGATGGTGGATTAAACCCAGATCAGTTGACTGGGGGTGAGTGTTTGATTTGCTCAAACGCTCCGTCCATCATCAACTTTGGTATCGCTTTGTTCGCCCTAAGTTGGCAGGGTATGCCCAGACGTGGGTCCCTTGCTCACTTTACCACTGGATTCAAGATAGCCTGGCAGACGAGTGTTATGAACCCGAAACCGGTCCCAGGATGCTTGATTCTGGTCCAGGGAAGACATGGCTTGGCAGTTCGGGCTGGACTGTTCCCATGAGGCACAGGGTCAGACTGATTTGCATATGGCTATGTCTGAACTGGGGTGGTGGAGTGAGCTAAAGAATGATGGTGGATTAAACCCAGATCAGTTGACTGGGGGTGAGTGTTTGATTTGCTCAAACGCTCCGTCCATCATCCCCTTTGGTATCGCTTTGTTCGCCCTAAGTTGGCAGGGTATGCCCAGACATGGGTCCCTTGCTCACTTTACCACTGGATTCAAGATAGCCTGGCTGACGAGGGTTATGAACCCAAAACCGGTCCCAGGATGCTTGTTTCTGGTCCAGGGAAGACATGGCTTGGCAGTTCGGGCTTGGCTGTTCCCATGAGGCACAGGGTCAGACTGATTTGCATATGGCTATGTCTGAACTGGGGTGGTGGAGTGAGCTAAAGAATGATGGTGGATTAAACCCAGATCAGTTGACTGGGGGTGAGTGTTTGATTTGCTCAAACGCTCCGTCCATCATCCCCTTTGGTATCGCTTTGTTCGCCCTAAGTTGGCAGGGTATGCCCAGACGTGGGTCCCTTGCTCACTTTACCACTGGATTCAAGATAGCCTGGCAGACGAGTGTTATGAACCCGAAACCGGTCCCAGGATGCTTGATTCTGGTCCAGGGAAGACATGGCTTGGCAGTTCGGTCTGGACTGTTCCCATGAGGCACAGGGTCAGACTGATTTGCATATGGCTATGTCTGAACTGGGGTGGTGGAGTGAGCTAAAGAATGATGGTGGATTAAACCCAGATCAGTTGACTGGGGGTGAGTGTTTGATTTGCTCAAACGCTCCGTCCATCATCAACTTTGGTATCGCTTTGTTCGCCCTAAGTTGGCAGGGTATCCCCAGACGTGGGTCCCTTGCTCACTTTACCACTGGATTCAAGATAGCCTGGCAGACGAGTGTTATGAACCCGAAACCGGTCCCAGGATGCTTGATTCTGGTCCAGGGAAGACATGGCTTGGCAGTTCGGGCTGGACTGTTCCCATGAGGCACAGGGTCAGACTGATTTGCATATGGCTATGTCTGAACTGGGGTGGTGGATTAAACCCAGATCAGTTGACTGGGGGTGAGTGTTTGATTTGCTCAAACGCTCCGTCCATCATCCCCTTTGGTATCGCTTTGTTCGCCCTAAGTTGGCAGGGTATGCCCAGACGTGGGTCCCTTGCTCACTTTACCACTGGATTCAAGATAGCCTGGCTGACGAGTGTTATGAACCCGAAACCGGTCCCAGGATGCTTGTTTCTGGTCCAGGGAAGACATGGCTTGGCAGTTCGGGCTGGACTGTTCCCATGAGGCACAGGGTGAGACTGATTTGCATATGGCTATGTCTGAACTGGGGTGGTGGAGTGAGCTAAAGAATGATGGTGGATTAAACCCAGATCAGTTGACTGGGGGTGAGTGTTTGATTTGCTCAAACGCTCCGTCCATCATCCCCTTTGGTATCGCTTTGTTCGCCCTAAGTTGGCAGGGTATGCCCAGACGTAGGTCCCTTGCTCAGTTTACCACTGGATTCAAGATAGCCTGGCTGACGAGGGTTATGAACCCGAAACCGGTCCCAGGATGCTTGTTTCTGGTCCAGGGAAGACATGGCTTGGCAGTTCGGGCTGGACTGTTCCCATGAGGCACAGGGTCAGACTGATTTGCATATGGCTATGTCTGAACTGGGGTGGTGGAGTGAGCTAAAGAATGATGGTGGATTAAACCCAGATCAGTTGACTGGGGGTGAGTGTTTGATTTGCTCAAACGCTCCGTCCATCATCCCCTTTGGTATCGCTTTGTTCGCCCTAAATTGGCAGGGTATGCCCAGACGTGGGTCCCTTGCTCACTTTACCACTGGATTCAAGATAGCCTGGCTGACGAGGGTTATGAACCCGAAACCGGTCCCAGGATGCTTGTTTCTGGTCCAGGGAAGACATGGCTTGGCAGTTCGGGCTGGACTGTTCCCATGAGGCACAGGGTCAGACTGATTTGCATATGGCTATGTCTGAACTGGGGTGGTGGAGTGAGCTAAAGAATGATGGTGGATTAAACCCAGATCAGTTGACTGGGGTGAGTGTTTGATTTGCTCAAACGCTCCGTCCATCGTCCCCTTTGGTATCGCTTTGTTCGCCCTAAGTTGGCAGGGTATGCCCAGACGTGGGTCCCTTGCTCACTTTACCACTGGATTCAAGATAGCCTGGCTGACGAGGGTTATGAACCCGAATCCGGTCCCAAGATGCTTGTTTCTGGTCCAGGGAAGACATTGCTTGGCAGTTCGGGCTGGACTGTTCCCATGAGGCACAGGGTCAGACTGATTTGCATATGGCTATGTCTGAACTGGGGTGGTGGAGTGAGCTAAAGAATGATGGTGGATTAAACCCAGATCAGTTGACTGGGGGTGAGTGTTTGATTTGCTCAAACGCTCCTTCCATCATCCCCTTTGGTATCGCTTTGTTCGCCCTAAGTTGGCAGGGAATGCCCAGGCGTGGGTCCCTTGCTCACTTTACCACTGGATTCAAGATAGCCTGGCTGACGAGGGTTATGAACCCGAAACCGGTCCCAGGATGCTTGTTTCTGGTCCAGGGAAGACATGGCTTGGCAGTTCGGGCTGGACTGTTCCCATGAGGCACAGGGTCAGACTGATTTGCATATGGCTATGTCTGAACTGGGGTGGTGGAGTGAGCTAAAGAATGATGGTGGATTAAACCCAGATCAGTTGACTGGGGGTGAGTGTTTGATTTGCTCAAACGCTCCGTCCATCATCAACTTTGGTATCGCTTTGTTCGCCCTAAGTTGGCAGGGTATGCCCAGACATGGGTCCCTTGCTCACTTTACCACTGGATTCAAGATAGCCTGGCTGACGAGGGTTATGAACCCAAAACCGGTCCCAGGATGCTTGTTTCTGGTCCAGGGAAGACATGGCTTGGCAGTTCGGGCTTGGCTGTTCCCATGAGGCACAGGGTCAGACTGATTTGCATATGGCTATGTCTGAACTGGGGTGGTGGAGTGAGCTAAAGAATGATGGTGGATTAAACCCAGATCAGTTGACTGGGGGTGAGTGTTTGATTTGCTCAAACGCTCCGTCCATCATCCCCTTTGGTATCGCTTTGTTCGCCCTAAGTTGGCAGGGTATGCCCAGACGTGGGTCCCTTGCTCACTTTACCACTGGATTCAAGATAGCCTGGCTGACGAGGGTTATGAACCCGAAACCGGTCCCAGGATGCTTGTTTCTGGTCCAGGGAAGACATGGCTTGGCAGTTCGGGCTGGACTGTTCCCATGAGGCACAGGGTCAGACTGATTTGCATATGGCTATGTCTGAACTGGGGTGGTGGAGTGAGCTAAAGAATGATGGTGGATTAAACCCAGATCAGTTGACTGGGGGTGAGTGTTTGATTTGCTCAAACGCTCCGTCCATCATCCCCTTTGGTATCGCTTTGTTCGCCCTAAGTTGGCAGGGTATGCCCAGACATGGGTCCCTTGCTCACTTTACCACTGGATTCAAGATAGCCTGGCTGACGAGGGTTATGAACCCAAAACCGGTCCCAGGATGCTTGTTTCTGGTCCAGGGAAGACATGGCTTGGCAGTTCGGGCTTGGCTGTTCCCATGAGGCACAGGGTCAGACTGATTTGCATATGGCTATGTCTGAACTGGGGTGGTGGAGTGAGCTAAAGAATGATGGTGGATTAAACCCAGATCAGTTGACTGGGGGTGAGTGTTTGATTTGCTCAAACGCTCCGTCCATCATCCCCTTTGGTATCGCTTTGTTCGCCCTAAGTTGGCAGGGTATGCCCAGACGTGGGTCCCTTGCTCACTTTACCACTGGATTCAAGATAGCCTGGCAGACGAGTGTTATGAACCCGAAACCGGTCCCAGGATGCTTGATTCTGGTCCAGGGAAGACATGGCTTGGCAGTTCGGTCTGGACTGTTCCCATGAGGCACAGGGTCAGACTGATTTGCATATGGCTATGTCTGAACTGGGGTGGTGGAGTGAGCTAAAGAATGATGGTGGATTAAACCCAGATCAGTTGACTGGGGGTGAGTGTTTGATTTGCTCAAACGCTCCGTCCATCATCAACTTTGGTATCGCTTTGTTCGCCCTAAGTTGGCAGGGTATGCCCAGACGTGGGTCCCTTGCTCACTTTACCACTGGATTCAAGATAGCCTGGCAGACGAGTGTTATGAACCCGAAACCGGTCCCAGGATGCTTGATTCTGGTCCAGGGAAGACATGGCTTGGCAGTTCGGGCTGGACTGTTCCCATGAGGCACAGGGTCAGACTGATTTGCATATGGCTATGTCTGAACTGGGGTGGTGGAGTGAGCTAAAGAATGATGGTGGATTAAACCCAGATCAGTTGACTGGGGGTGAGTGTTTGATTTGCTCAAACGCTCCGTCCATCATCCCCTTTGGTATCGCTTTGTTCGCCCTAAGTTGGCAGGGTATGCCCAGACGTGGGTCCCTTGCTCACTTTACCACTGGATTCAAGATAGCCTGGCTGACGAGTGTTATGAACCCGAAACCGGTCCCAGGATGCTTGTTTCTGGTCCAGGGAAGACATGGCTTGGCAGTTCGGGCTGGACTGTTCCCATGAGGCACAGGGTGAGACTGATTTGCATATGGCTATGTCTGAACTGGGGTGGTGGAGTGAGCTAAAGAATGATGGTGGATTAAACCCAGATCAGTTGACTGGGGGTGAGTGTTTGATTTGCTCAAACGCTCCGTCCATCATCCCCTTTGGTATCGCTTTGTTCGCCCTAAGTTGGCAGGGTATGCCCAGACGTAGGTCCCTTGCTCACTTTACCACTGGATTCAAGATAGCCTGGCTGACGAGGGTTATGAACCCGAAACCGGTCCCAGGATGCTTGTTTCTGGTCCAGGGAAGACATGGCTTGGCAGTTCGGGCTGGACTGTTCCCATGAGGCACAGGGTCAGACTGATTTGCATATGGCTATGTCTGAACTGGGGTGGTGGAGTGAGCTAAAGAATGATGGTGGATTAAACCCAGATCAGTTGACTGGGGGTGAGTGTTTGATTTGCTCAAACGCTCCGTCCATCATCCCCTTTGGTATCGCTTTGTTCGCCCTAAATTGGCAGGGTATGCCCAGACGTGGGTCCCTTGCTCACTTTACCACTGGATTCAAGATAGCCTGGCTGACGAGGGTTATGAACCCGAAACCGGTCCCAGGATGCTTGTTTCTGGTCCAGGGAAGACATGGCTTGGCAGTTCGGGCTGGACTGTTCCCATGAGGCACAGGGTCAGACTGATTTGCATATGGCTATGTCTGAACTGGGGTGGTGGAGTGAGCTAAAGAATGATGGTGGATTAAACCCAGATCAGTTGACTGGGGTGAGTGTTTGATTTGCTCAAACGCTCCGTCCATCGTCCCCTTTGGTATCGCTTTGTTCGCCCTAAGTTGGCAGGGTATGCCCAGACGTGGGTCCCTTGCTCACTTTACCACTGGATTCAAGATAGCCTGGCTGACGAGGGTTATGAACCCGAATCCGGTCCCAAGATGCTTGTTTCTGGTCCAGGGAAGACATTGCTTGGCAGTTCGGGCTGGACTGTTCCCATGAGGCACAGGGTCAGACTGATTTGCATATGGCTATGTCTGAACTGGGGTGGTGGAGTGAGCTAAAGAATGATGGTGGATTAAACCCAGATCAGTTGACTGGGGGTGAGTGTTTGATTTGCTCAAACGCTCCTTCCATCATCCCCTTTGGTATCGCTTTGTTCGCCCTAAGTTGGCAGGGAATGCCCAGGCGTGGGTCCCTTGCTCACTTTACCACTGGATTCAAGATAGCCTGGCTGACGAGGGTTATGAACCCGAAACCGGTCCCAGGATGCTTGTTTCTGGTCCAGGGAAGACATGGCTTGGCAGTTCGGGCTGGACTGTTCCCATGAGGCACAGGGTCAGACTGATTTGCATATGGCTATGTCTGAACTGGGGTGGTGGAGTGAGCTAAAGAATGATGGTGGATTAAACCCAGATCAGTTGACTGGGGGTGAGTGTTTGATTTGCTCAAACGCTCCGTCCATCATCAACTTTGGTATCGCTTTGTTCGCCCTAAGTTGGCAGGGTATGCCCAGACATGGGTCCCTTGCTCACTTTACCACTGGATTCAAGATAGCCTGGCTGACGAGGGTTATGAACCCAAAACCGGTCCCAGGATGCTTGTTTCTGGTCCAGGGAAGACATGGCTTGGCAGTTCGGGCTTGGCTGTTCCCATGAGGCACAGGGTCAGACTGATTTGCATATGGCTATGTCTGAACTGGGGTGGTGGAGTGAGCTAAAGAATGATGGTGGATTAAACCCAGATCAGTTGACTGGGGGTGAGTGTTTGATTTGCTCAAACGCTCCGTCCATCATCCCCTTTGGTATCGCTTTGGTCGCCCTAAGTTGGCAGGGTATGCCCAGACGTGGGTCCCTTGCTCACTTTACCACTGGATTCAAGATAGCCTGGCTGACGAGGGTTATGAACCCGAAACCGGTCCCAGGATGCTTGTTTCTGGTCCAGGGAAGACATGGCTTGGCAGTTCGGGCTGGACTGTTCCCATGAGGCACAGGGTCAGACTGATTTGCATATGGCTATGTCTGAACTGGGGTGGTGGAGTGAGCTAAAGAATGATGGTGGATTAAACCCAGATCAGTTGACTGGGGGTGAGTGTTTGATTTGCTCAAACGCTCCGTCCATCATCAACTTTGGTATCGCTTTGTTCGCCCTAAGTTGGCAGGGTATGCCCAGACGTGGGTCCCTTGATCACTTTACCACTGGATTCAAGATAGCCTGGCAGACGAGTGTTATGAACCCGAAACCGGTCCCAGCATGCTTGATTCTGGTCCAGGGAAGACATGGCTTGGCAGTTCGGGCTGGACTGTTCCCATGAGGCACAGGGTCAGACTGATTTGCATATGGCTATGTCTGAACTGGGGTGGTGGAGTGAGCTAAAGAATGATGGTGGATTAAACCCAGATCAGTTGACTGGGGGTGAGTGTTTGATTTGCTCAAACGCTCCGTCCATCATCCCCTTTGGTATCGCTTTGTTCGCCCTAAGTTGGTAGGGTATGCCCAGACGTGGGTCCCTTGCTCACTTTACCACTGGATTCAAGATAGCCTGGCTGACGAGGGTTATGAACCCGAAACCACTCCCAGGATGCTTGTTTCTGGTCCAGGGAAGACATGGCTTGGCAGTTCGGGCTGGACTGTTCCCATGAGGCACAGGGTCAGACTGATTTGCATATGGCTATGTCTGAACTGGGGTGGTGGAGGGAGCTAAAGAATGATGGTGGATTAAACCCAGATCAGTTGACTGGGGGTGAGTGTTTGATTTGCTCAAATGCTCCGTCCATCATCCCCTTTGGTATCGCTTTGTTCGCCCTAAGTTGGCAGGGTATGCCCAGACGTGGGTCCCTTGCTCACTTTACCACTGGATTCAAGATAGCCTGGCTGACGAGGGTTATGAACCCGAAACCGGTCCCAGGATGCTTGTTTCTGGTCCAGGGAAGACATGGCTTGGCAGTTCGGGCTGGACTGTTCCCATGAGGCACAGGGTCAGACTGATTTGCATATGGCTATGTCTGAACTGGGGTGGTGGAGTGAGCTAAAGAATGATGGTGGATTAAACCCAGATCAGTTGACTGGGGGTGAGTGTTTGATTTGCTCAAACGCTCCGTCCATCATCCCCTTTGGTATCGCTTTGTTCGCCCTAAATTGGCAGGGTATGCCCAGACGTGGGTCCCTTGCTCACTTTACCACTGGATTCAAGATAGCCTGGCTGACGAGGGTTATGAACCCGAAACCGGTCCCAGGATGCTTGTTTCTGGTCCAGGGAAGACATGGCTTGGCAGTTCGGGCTGGACTGTTCCCATGAGGCACAGGGTCAGACTGATTTGCATATGGCTATGTCTGAACTGGGGTGGTGGAGTGAGCTAAAGAATGATGGTGGATTAAACCCAGATCAGTTGACTGGGGTGAGTGTTTGATTTGCTCAAACGCTCCGTCCATCGTCCCCTTTGGTATCGCTTTGTTCGCCCTAAGTTGGCAGGGTATGCCCAGACGTGGGTCCCTTGCTCACTTTACCACTGGATTCAAGATAGCCTGGCTGACGAGGGTTATGAACCCGAATCCGGTCCCAGGATGCTTGTTTCTGGTCCAGGGAAGACATGGCTTGGCAGTTCGGGCTGGAATGTTCCCATGAGGCACAGGGTCAGACTGATTTGCATATGGCTATGTCTGAACTGGGGTGGTGGAGTGAGCTAAAGAATGATGGTGGATTAAACCCAGATCAGTTGACTGGGGGTGAGTGTTTGATTTGCTCAAACGCTCCTTCCATCATCCCCTTTGGTATCGCTTTGTTCGCCCTAAGTTGGCAGGGAATGCCCAGGCGTGGGTCCCTTGCTCACTTTACCACTGAATTCAAGATAGCCTGGCTGACGAGGGTTATGATCCCGAAACCGGTCCCAGGATGCTTGTTTCTGGTCCAGGGAAGACATGGCTTGGCAGTTCGGGCTGGACTGTTCCCATGAGGCACAGGGTCAGACTGATTTGCATATGGCTATGTCTGAACTGGGGTGGTGGAGTGAGCTAAAGAATGATGGTGGATTAAACCCAGATCAGTTGACTGGGGGTGAGTGTTTGATTTGCTCAAACGCTCCGTCCATCATCAACTTTGGTATCGCTTTGTTCGCCCTAAGTTGGCAGGGTATGCCCAGACATGGGTCCCTTGCTCACTTTACCACTGGATTCAAGATAGCCTGGCTGACGAGGGTTATGAACCCAAAACCGGTCCCAGGATGCTTGTTTCTGGTCCAGGGAAGACATGGCTTGGCAGTTCGGGCTTGGCTGTTCCCATGAGGCACAGGGTCAGACTGATTTACATATGGCTATGTCTGAACTGGGGTGGTGGAGTGAGCTAAAGAATGATGGTGGATTAAACCCAGATCAGTTGACTGGGGGTGAGTGTTTGATTTGCTCAAACGCTCCGTCCATCATCCCCTTTGGTATCGCTTTGTTCGCCCTAAGTTGGCAGGGTATGCCCAGACGTGGGTCCCTTGCTCACTTTACCACTGGATTCAAGATAGCCTGGCTGACGAGGGTTATGAACCCGAAACCGGTCCCAGGATGCTTGTTTCTGGTCCAGGGAAGACATGGCTTGGCAGTTCGGGCTGGACTGTTCCCATGAGGCACAGGGTCAGACTGATTTGCATATGGCTATGTCTGAACTGGGGTGGTGGAGTGAGCTAAAGAATGATGGTGGATTAAACCCAGATCAGTTGACTGGGGGTGAGTGTTTGATTTGCTCAAACGCTCCGTCCATCATCCCCTTTGGTATCGCTTTGTTCGCCCTAAGTTGGCAGGGTATGCCCAGACGTGGGTCCCTTGCTCACTTTACCACTGGATTCAAGATAGCCTGGCTGACGAGGGTTATGAACCCGAAACCGGTCCCAGGATGCTTGTTTCTGGTCCAGGGAAGACATGGCTTGGCAGTTCGGGCTGGACTGTTCCCATGAGGCACAGGGTCAGACTGATTTGCATATGGCTATGTCTGAACTGGGGTGGTGGAGGGAGCTAAAGAATGATGGTGGATTAAACCCAGATCAGTTGACTGGGGGTGAGTGTTTGATTTGCTCAAACGCTCCGTCCATCATCCCCTTTGGTATCGCTTTGTTCGCCCTAAGTTGGCAGGGTATGCCCAGACGTGGGTCCCTTGCTCACTTTACCACTGGATTCAAGATAGCCTGGCTGACGAGGGTTATGAACCCGAAACCGGTCCCAGGATGCTTGTTTCTGGTCCAGGGAAGACATGGCTTGGCAGTTCGGACTGGACTGTTCCCATGAGGCACAGGGTCAGACTGATTTGCATATGGCTATGTCTGAACTGGGGTGGTGGAGTGAGCTAAAGAATGATGGTGGATTAAACCCATATCAATTGACTGGGGGTGAGTGTTTGATTTGCTGAAACGCTCCGTCCATCATCCCCTTTGGTATCGCTTTGTTCGCCCTAAGTTGGCAGGGTATGCCCAGACGTGGGTCCCTTGCTCACTTTACCACTAGATTCAAGATAGCCTAGCTGACGAGGGTTATGAACCCGAAACCAGTCCCAGGATGCTTGTTTCTGGTCCAGGGAAGACATGGCTTGGCAGTTCGGGCTGGACTGTTCCCATGAGGCACAGGGTCAGACTGATTTGCATATGGCTATGTCTGAACTGGGGTGGTGGAGTGAGCTAAAGAATGATGGTGGATTAAACCCAGATCAGTTGACTGGGGGTGAGTGTTTGATTTGCTCAAACGCTCCTTCCATCATCCCCTTTGGTATCGCTTTGTTCGCCCTAAGTTGGCAGGGTATGCCCAGACGTGGGTCCCTTGCTCACTTTACCACTGGATTCAAGATAGCCTGGCTGACGAGGGTTATGAACCCGAAACCGGTCCCAGGATGCTTGTTTCTGGTCCAGGGAAGACATGGCTTGGCAGTTCGGGCTGGACTGGTCCCATGAGGCACAGGGTCAGACTGATTTGCATATGGCTATGTCTGAACTGGGGTGGTGGAGGGAGCTAAAGAATGATGGTGGATTAAACCCAGATCAGTTGACTGGGGGTGAGTGTTTGATTTGCTCAAACGCTCCGTCCATCATCAACTTTGGTATCGCTTTGTTCGCCCTAAGTTGGCAGGGTATGCCCAGACGTGGGTCCCTTGCTCACTTTACCACTGGATTCAAGATAGCCTGGCTGACGAGGGTTATGAACCCGAAACCGGTGCCAGGATGCTTGTTTCTGGTCCAGGGAAGACATGGCTTGGCAGTTCGGGCTGGACTGTTCCCATGAGGCACAGGGTCAGACTGATTTTTATATGGCTATGTCTGAACTGGAGTGGTGGAGTGAGCTAAAGAATGATGGTGGATTAAACCCAGATCAGTTGACTGGGGGTGAGTGTTTGATTTGCTCAAATGCTCCGTCCATCATCCCCTTTGGTATCGCTTTGTTCGCCCTAAGTTGGCAGGGTATGCCCAGACGTGGGTCCCTTGCTCACTTTACCACTGGATTCAAGATAGCCTGGCTGACGAGGGTTATGAACCCGAAACCGGTCCCAGGATGCTTGTTTCTGGTCCAGGGAAGACATGGCTTGGCAGTTCGGACTGGACTGTTCCCATGAGGCACAGGGTCAGACTGATTTGCATATGGCTATGTCTGAACTGGGGTGGTGGAGTGAGCTAAAGAATGATTGTGGATTAAATCCATATCAATTGACTGGGGGTGAGTGTTTGATTTGCTCAAACGCTCCGTCCATCATCCCCTTTGGTATCGCTTTGTTCGCCCTAAGTTGGCAGGGTATGCCCAGACGTGGGTCCCTTGCTCACTTTACCACTGGATTCAAGATAGCCTGGCTGACGAGTGTTATGAACCCGAAACCGGTCCCAGGATGCTTGTTTCTGGTCCAGGGAAGACATGGCTTGGCAGTTCGGGCTGGACTGTTCCCATGAGGCACAGGGTGAGACTGATTTGCATATGGCTATGTCTGAACTGGGGTGGTGGAGTGAGCTAAAGAATGATGGTGGATTAAACCCAGATCAGTTGACTGGGGGTGAGTGTTTGATTTGCTCAAACGCTCCGTCCATCATCCCCTTTGGTATCGCTTTGTTCGCCCTAAGTTGGCAGGGTATGCCCAGACGTAGGTCCCTTGCTCACTTTACCACTGGATTCAAGATAGCCTGGCTGACGAGGGTTATGAACCCGAAACCGGTCCCAGGATGCTTGTTTCTGGTCCAGGGAAGACATGGCTTGGCAGTTCGGGCTGGACTGTTCCCATGAGGCACAGGGTCAGACTGATTTGCATATGGCTATGTCTGAACTGGGGTGGTGGAGTGAGCTAAAGAATGATGGTGGATTAAACCCAGATCAGTTGACTGGGGGTGAGTGTTTGATTTGCTCAAACGCTCCGTCCATCATCCCCTTTGGTATCGCTTTGTTCGCCCTAAATTGGCAGGGTATGCCCAGACGTGGGTCCCTTGCTCACTTTACCACTGGATTCAAGATAGCCTGGCTGACGAGGGTTATGAACCCGAAACCGGTCCCAGGATGCTTGTTTCTGGTCCAGGGAAGACATGGCTTGGCAGTTCGGGCTGGACTGTTCCCATGAGGCACAGGGTCAGACTGATTTGCATATGGCTATGTCTGAACTGGGGTGGTGGAGTGAGCTAAAGAATGATGGTGGATTAAACCCAGATCAGTTGACTGGGGTGAGTGTTTGATTTGCTCAAACGCTCCGTCCATCGTCCCCTTTGGTATCGCTTTGTTCGCCCTAAGTTGGCAGGGTATGCCCAGACGTGGGTCCCTTGCTCACTTTACCACTGGATTCAAGATAGCCTGGCTGACGAGGGTTATGAACCCGAATCCGGTCCCAAGATGCTTGTTTCTGGTCCAGGGAAGACATTGCTTGGCAGTTCGGGCTGGACTGTTCCCATGAGGCACAGGGTCAGACTGATTTGCATATGGCTATGTCTGAACTGGGGTGGTGGAGTGAGCTAAAGAATGATGGTGGATTAAACCCAGATCAGTTGACTGGGGGTGAGTGTTTGATTTGCTCAAACGCTCCTTCCATCATCCCCTTTGGTATCGCTTTGTTCGCCCTAAGTTGGCAGGGAATGCCCAGGCGTGGGTCCCTTGCTCACTTTACCACTGGATTCAAGATAGCCTGGCTGACGAGGGTTATGAACCCGAAACCGGTCCCAGGATGCTTGTTTCTGGTCCAGGGAAGACATGGCTTGGCAGTTCGGGCTGGACTGTTCCCATGAGGCACAGGGTCAGACTGATTTGCATATGGCTATGTCTGAACTGGGGTGGTGGAGTGAGCTAAAGAATGATGGTGGATTAAACCCAGATCAGTTGACTGGGGGTGAGTGTTTGATTTGCTCAAACGCTCCGTCCATCATCAACTTTGGTATCGCTTTGTTCGCCCTAAGTTGGCAGGGTATGCCCAGACATGGGTCCCTTGCTCACTTTACCACTGGATTCAAGATAGCCTGGCTGACGAGGGTTATGAACCCAAAACCGGTCCCAGGATGCTTGTTTCTGGTCCAGGGAAGACATGGCTTGGCAGTTCGGGCTTGGCTGTTCCCATGAGGCACAGGGTCAGACTGATTTGCATATGGCTATGTCTGAACTGGGGTGGTGGAGTGAGCTAAAGAATGATGGTGGATTAAACCCAGATCAGTTGACTGGGGGTGAGTGTTTGATTTGCTCAAACGCTCCGTCCATCATCCCCTTTGGTATCGCTTTGGTCGCCCTAAGTTGGCAGGGTATGCCCAGACGTGGGTCCCTTGCTCACTTTACCACTGGATTCAAGATAGCCTGGCTGACGAGGGTTATGAACCCGAAACCGGTCCCAGGATGCTTGTTTCTGGTCCAGGGAAGACATGGCTTGGCAGTTCGGGCTGGACTGTTCCCATGAGGCACAGGGTCAGACTGATTTGCATATGGCTATGTCTGAACTGGGGTGGTGGAGTGAGCTAAAGAATGATGGTGGATTAAACCCAGATCAGTTGACTGGGGGTGAGTGTTTGATTTGCTCAAACGCTCCGTCCATCATCAACTTTGGTATCGCTTTGTTCGCCCTAAGTTGGCAGGGTATGCCCAGACGTGGGTCCCTTGATCACTTTACCACTGGATTCAAGATAGCCTGGCAGACGAGTGTTATGAACCCGAAACCGGTCCCAGCATGCTTGATTCTGGTCCAGGGAAGACATGGCTTGGCAGTTCGGGCTGGACTGTTCCCATGAGGCACAGGGTCAGACTGATTTGCATATGGCTATGTCTGAACTGGGGTGGTGGAGTGAGCTAAAGAATGATGGTGGATTAAACCCAGATCAGTTGACTGGGGGTGAGTGTTTGATTTGCTCAAACGCTCCGTCCATCATCCCCTTTGGTATCGCTTTGTTCGCCCTAAGTTGGTAGGGTATGCCCAGACGTGGGTCCCTTGCTCACTTTACCACTGGATTCAAGATAGCCTGGCTGACGAGGGTTATGAACCCGAAACCGCTCCCAGGATGCTTGTTTCTGGTCCAGGGAAGACATGGCTTGGCAGTTCGGGCTGGACTGTTCCCATGAGGCACAGGGTCAGACTGATTTGCATATGGCTATGTCTGAACTGGGGTGGTGGAGGGAGCTAAAGAATGATGGTGGATTAAACCCAGATCAGTTGACTGGGGGTGAGTGTTTGATTTGCTCAAATGCTCCGTCCATCATCCCCTTTGGTATCGCTTTGTTCGCCCTAAGTTGGCAGGGTATGCCCAGACGTGGGTCCCTTGCTCACTTTACCACTGGATTCAAGATAGCCTGGCTGACGAGGGTTATGAACCCGAAACCGGTCCCAGGATGCTTGTTTCTGGTCCAGGGAAGACATGGCTTGGCAGTTCGGGCTGGACTGTTCCCATGAGGCACAGGGTCAGACTGATTTGCATATGGCTATGTCTGAACTGGGGTGGTGGAGTGAGCTAAAGAATGATGGTGGATTAAACCCAGATCAGTTGACTGGGGGTGAGTGTTTGATTTGCTCAAACGCTCCGTCCATCATCCCCTTTGGTATCGCTTTGTTCGCCCTAAATTGGCAGGGTATGCCCAGACGTGGGTCCCTTGCTCACTTTACCACTGGATTCAAGATAGCCTGGCTGACGAGGGTTATGAACCCGAAACCGGTCCCAGGATGCTTGTTTCTGGTCCAGGGAAGACATGGCTTGGCAGTTCGGGCTGGACTGTTCCCATGAGGCACAGGGTCAGACTGATTTGCATATGGCTATGTCTGAACTGGGGTGGTGGAGTGAGCTAAAGAATGATGGTGGATTAAACCCAGATCAGTTGACTGGGGTGAGTGTTTGATTTGCTCAAACGCTCCGTCCATCGTCCCCTTTGGTATCGCTTTGTTCGCCCTAAGTTGGCAGGGTATGCCCAGACGTGGGTCCCTTGCTCACTTTACCACTGGATTCAAGATAGCCTGGCTGACGAGGGTTATGAACCCGAATCCGGTCCCAGGATGCTTGTTTCTGGTCCAGGGAAGACATGGCTTGGCAGTTCGGGCTGGAATGTTCCCATGAGGCACAGGGTCAGACTGATTTGCATATGGCTATGTCTGAACTGGGGTGGTGGAGTGAGCTAAAGAATGATGGTGGATTAAACCCAGATCAGTTGACTGGGGGTGAGTGTTTGATTTGCTCAAACGCTCCTTCCATCATCCCCTTTGGTATCGCTTTGTTCGCCCTAAGTTGGCAGGGAATGCCCAGGCGTGGGTCCCTTGCTCACTTTACCACTGAATTCAAGATAGCCTGGCTGACGAGGGTTATGATCCCGAAACCGGTCCCAGGATGCTTGTTTCTGGTCCAGGGAAGACATGGCTTGGCAGTTCGGGCTGGACTGTTCCCATGAGGCACAGGGTCAGACTGATTTGCATATGGCTATGTCTGAACTGGGGTGGTGGAGTGAGCTAAAGAATGATGGTGGATTAAACCCAGATCAGTTGACTGGGGGTGAGTGTTTGATTTGCTCAAACGCTCCGTCCATCATCAACTTTGGTATCGCTTTGTTCGCCCTAAGTTGGCAGGGTATGCCCAGACATGGGTCCCTTGCTCACTTTACCACTGGATTCAAGATAGCCTGGCTGACGAGGGTTATGAACCCAAAACCGGTCCCAGGATGCTTGTTTCTGGTCCAGGGAAGACATGGCTTGGCAGTTCGGGCTTGGCTGTTCCCATGAGGCACAGGGTCAGACTGATTTACATATGGCTATGTCTGAACTGGGGTGGTGGAGTGAGCTAAAGAATGATGGTGGATTAAACCCAGATCAGTTGACTGGGGGTGAGTGTTTGATTTGCTCAAACGCTCCGTCCATCATCCCCTTTGGTATCGCTTTGTTCGCCCTAAGTTGGCAGGGTATGCCCAGACGTGGGTCCCTTGCTCACTTTACCACTGGATTCAAGATAGCCTGGCTGACGAGGGTTATGAACCCGAAACCGGTCCCAGGATGCTTGTTTCTGGTCCAGGGAAGACATGGCTTGGCAGTTCGGGCTGGACTGTTCCCATGAGGCACAGGGTCAGACTGATTTGCATATGGCTATGTCTGAACTGGGGTGGTGGAGTGAGCTAAAGAATGATGGTGGATTAAACCCAGATCAGTTGACTGGGGGTGAGTGTTTGATTTGCTCAAACGCTCCGTCCATCATCCCCTTTGGTATCGCTTTGTTCGCCCTAAGTTGGCAGGGTATGCCCAGACGTGGGTCCCTTGCTCACTTTACCACTGGATTCAAGATAGCCTGGCTGACGAGGGTTATGAACCCGAAACCGGTCCCAGGATGCTTGTTTCTGGTCCAGGGAAGACATGGCTTGGCAGTTCGGGCTGGACTGTTCCCATGAGGCACAGGGTCAGACTGATTTGCATATGGCTATGTCTGAACTGGGGTGGTGGAGGGAGCTAAAGAATGATGGTGGATTAAACCCAGATCAGTTGACTGGGGGTGAGTGTTTGATTTGCTCAAACGCTCCGTCCATCATCCCCTTTGGTATCGCTTTGTTCGCCCTAAGTTGGCAGGGTATGCCCAGACGTGGGTCCCTTGCTCACTTTACCACTGGATTCAAGATAGCCTGGCTGACGAGGGTTATGAACCCGAAACCGGTCCCAGGATGCTTGTTTCTGGTCCAGGGAAGACATGGCTTGGCAGTTCGGACTGGACTGTTCCCATGAGGCACAGGGTCAGACTGATTTGCATATGGCTATGTCTGAACTGGGGTGGTGGAGTGAGCTAAAGAATGATGGTGGATTAAACCCATATCAATTGACTGGGGGTGAGTGTTTGATTTGCTGAAACGCTCCGTCCATCATCCCCTTTGGTATCGCTTTGTTCGCCCTAAGTTGGCAGGGTATGCCCAGACGTGGGTCCCTTGCTCACTTTACCACTAGATTCAAGATAGCCTAGCTGACGAGGGTTATGAACCCGAAACCAGTCCCAGGATGCTTGTTTCTGGTCCAGGGAAGACATGGCTTGGCAGTTCGGGCTGGACTGTTCCCATGAGGCACAGGGTCAGACTGATTTGCATATGGCTATGTCTGAACTGGGGTGGTGGAGTGAGCTAAAGAATGATGGTGGATTAAACCCAGATCAGTTGACTGGGGGTGAGTGTTTGATTTGCTCAAACGCTCCTTCCATCATCCCCTTTGGGATCGCTTTGTTCGCCCTAAGTTGGCAGGGTATGCCCAGACGTGGGTCCCTTGCTCACTTTACCACTGGATTCAAGATAGCCTGGCTGACGAGGGTTATGAACCCGAAACCGGTCCCAGGATGCTTGTTTCTGGTCCAGGGAAGACATGGCTTGGCAGTTCGGGCTGGACTGGTCCCATGAGGCACAGGGTCAGACTGATTTGCATATGGCTATGTCTGAACTGGGGTGGTGGAGGGAGCTAAAGAATGATGGTGGATTAAACCCAGATCAGTTGACTGGGGGTGAGTGTTTGATTTGCTCAAACGCTCCGTCCATCATCAACTTTGGTATCGCTTTGTTCGCCCTAAGTTGGCAGGGTATGCCCAGACGTGGGTCCCTTGCTCACTTTACCACTGGATTCAAGATAGCCTGGCTGACGAGGGTTATGAACCCGAAACCGGTGCCAGGATGCTTGTTTCTGGTCCAGGGAAGACATGGCTTGGCAGTTCGGGCTGGACTGTTCCCATGAGGCACAGGGTCAGACTGATTTTTATATGGCTATGTCTGAACTGGAGTGGTGGAGTGAGCTAAAGAATGATGGTGGATTAAACCCAGATCAGTTGACTGGGGGTGAGTGTTTGATTTGCTCAAATGCTCCGTCCATCATCCCCTTTGGTATCGCTTTGTTCGCCCTAAGTTGGCAGGGTATGCCCAGACGTGGGTCCCTTGCTCACTTTACCACTGGATTCAAGATAGCCTGGCTGACGAGGGTTATGAACCCGAAACCGGTCCCAGGATGCTTGTTTCTGGTCCAGGGAAGACATGGCTTGGCAGTTCGGACTGGACTGTTCCCATGAGGCACAGGGTCAGACTGATTTGCATATGGCTATGTCTGAACTGGGGTGGTGGAGTGAGCTAAAGAATGATTGTGGATTAAATCCATATCAATTGACTGGGGGTGAGTGTTTGATTTGCTGAAACGCTCCGTCCATCATCCCCTTTGGTATCGCTTTGTTCGCCCTAAGTTGGCAGGGTATGCCCAGACGTGGGTCCCTTGCTCACTTTACCACTAGATTCAAGATAGCCTAGCTGACGAGGGTTATGAACCCGAAACCAGTCCCAGGATGCTTGTTTCTGGTCCAGGGAAGACATGGCTTGGCAGTTCGGGCTGGACTGTTCCCATGAGGCACAGGGTCAGACTGATTTGCATATGGCTATGTCTGAACTGGGGTGGTGGAGTGAGCTAAAGAATGATGGTGGATTAAACCCAGATCAGTTGACTGGGGGTGAGTGTTTGATTTGCTCAAACGCTCCTTCCATCATCCCCTTTGGTATCGCTTTGTTCGCCCTAAGTTGGCAGGGTATGCCCAGACGTGGGTCCCTTGCTCACTTTACCACTGGATTCAAGATAGCCTGGCTGACGAGGGTTATGAACCCGAAACCGGTCCCAGGATGCTTGTTTCTGGTCCAGGGAAGACATGGCTTGGCAGTTCGGGCTGGACTGGTCCCATGAGGCACAGGGTCAGACTGATTTGCATATGGCTATGTCTGAACTGGGGTGGTGGAGGGAGCTAAAGAATGATGGTGGATTAAACCCAGATCAGTTGACTGGGGGTGAGTGTTTGATTTGCTCAAACGCTCCGTCCATCATCAACTTTGGTATCGCTTTGTTCGCCCTAAGTTGGCAGGGTATGCCCAGACGTGGGTCCCTTGCTCACTTTACCACTGGATTCAAGATAGCCTGGCTGACGAGGGTTATGAACCCGAAACCGGTGCCAGGATGCTTGTTTCTGGTCCAGGGAAGACATGGCTTGGCAGTTCGGGCTGGACTGTTCCCATGAGGCACAGGGTCAGACTGATTTTTATATGGCTATGTCTGAACTGGAGTGGTGGAGTGAGCTAAAGAATGATGGTGGATTAAACCCAGATCAGTTGACTGGGGGTGAGTGTTTGATTTGCTCAAATGCTCCGTCCATCATCCCCTTTGGTATCGCTTTGTTCGCCCTAAGTTGGCAGGGTATGCCCAGACGTGGGTCCCTTGCTCACTTTACCACTGGATTCAAGAAAGCCTGGCTGACGAGGGTTATGAACCCGAAACCGGTCCCAGGATGCTTGTTTCTGGTCCAGGGAAGACATGGCTTGGCAGTTCGGACTGGACTGTTCCCATGAGGCACAGGGTCAGACTGATTTGCATATGGCTATGTCTGAACTGGGGTGGTGGAGTGAGCTAAAGAATGATGGTGGATTAAACCCAGATCAATTGACTGGTGGTGAGTGTTTGATTTGCTCAAACGCTCCGTCCATCATCCCCTTTGGTATCGCTTTGTTCGCCCTAAGTTGGCAGGGTATGCCCAGACGTGGGTCCCTTGCTCACTTTACCACTAGATTCAAGATAGCCTGGCTGACGAGGGTTATGAACCCGAAACCGGTCCCAGGATGCTTGTTTCTGGTCCAGGGAAGACATGGTTTGGCAGTTCGGGCTGGACTGTTCCCATGAGGCACAGGTTCAGACTGATTTGCATATGGCTATGTCTGAACTGGGGTGGTGGAGTGAGCTAAATAATGATGGTGGATTAAACCCAGATCAGTTGACTGGGGGTGAGTGTTTGATTTGCTCAAACGCTCCTTCCATCATCTTCTTTGGTATCGCTTTGTTTGCCCTAAGTTGGCAGGGTATGCCCAGACGTGGGTCCTTTGCTCACTTTACCACTGGATTCAAGATAGCCTGGCTGACGAGGGTTATGAACCCGAAACCGGTCCCAGGATGCTTGTTTCTGGTCCAGGAAAGACATGGCTTGGCAGTTCGGGCTGGACTGTTCCCATGAGGCACAGGGTCAGACTGATTTGCATATGGCTATGTCTGAACTGGGGTGGTGGAGTGAGCTAAAGAATGATGGTGGATTAAACCCAGATCAGTTGACTGGGGGTGAGTGTTTGATTTGCTCAAACGCTCCGTCCATCATCAACTTTGGTATCACTTTGTTCGCCCTAAGTTGGCAGGGTATGCCCAGACGTGGGTCCCTTGCTCACTTTACCACTGGATTCAAGATAGCCTGGCTGACGAGGGTTATGAACCCGAAACCGGTGCCAGGATGGTTGTTTCTGGTCCAGTGAAGACATGGCTTGGCAGTTCGGGCTGGACTGTTCCCATGATGCACAGGGTCAGACTGATTTTTTTATGGCTATGTCTGAACAGGGGTGGTGGAGTGAGCTAAAGAATGATGGTGGATTAAACCCAGATCAGTTGACTGGGGGTGAGTGTTTGATTTGCTCAAACGCTCCGTCCATCATCCCCTTTGGTATCGCTTTGTTCGCCCTAAGTTGGCACGGTATGCCCAGACGTGGGTCCCTTGCTCACTTTAACACTGGATTCAAGATAGCCTGGCTGACGAGGGTTATGAACCCGAAACTGGTCCCAGGATGCTTGTTTCTGGTCCAGGGAAGACATGGCTTGGCAGTTCGGGCTGGACTGTTCCCATGAGGCACAGGGTCAGACTGATTTGCATATGGCTATGTCTGAACTGGGGTGGTGGAGTGAGCTAAAGAATGATGGTGGATTAAACCCAGATCAGTTGACTGGGGGTGAGTGTTTGATTTGCTCAAACGCTCCGTCCATCATCCCATTTGGTATCGCTTTGTTCGCCCTAAGTTGGCAGGGTATGCCCAGACGTGGGTCCCTTGCTCACTTTACCACTGGATTCAAGATAGCCTGGCTGACGAGGGTTATGAACCCGAAACCGGTCCCAGGATGCTTGTTTCTGGTCCAGGGAAGACATGGCTTGGCAGTTCGGGCTGGACTGTTCCCATGAGGCACAGGGTCAGACTGATTTGCATATGGCTATGTCTGAACTGGGGTGGTGGAGGGAGCTAAAGAATGATGGTGGATTAAACCCAGATCAGTTGACTGGGGGTGAGTGTTTGATTTGCTCAAATGCTCCGTCCATCATCCCCTTTGGTATCGCTTTGTTCGCCCTAAGTTGGCAGGGTATGCCCAGACGTGGGTCCCTTGCTCACTTTACCACTGGATTCAAGATAGCCTGGCTGACGAGGGTTATGAACCCGAAACCGGTCCCAGGATGCTTGTTTCTGGTCCAGGGAAGACATGGCTTGGCAGTTCGGACTGGACTGTTCCCATGAGGCACAGGGTCAGACTGATTTGCATATGGCTATGTCTGAACTGGGGTGGTGGAGTGAGCTAAAGAATGATGGTGGATTAAACCCATATCAATTGACTGGGGGTGAGTGTTTGATTTGCTGAAACGCTCCGTCCATCATCCCCTTTGGTATCGCTTTGTTCGCCCTAAGTTGGCAGGGTATGCCCAGACGTGGGTCCCTTGCTCACTTTACCACTAGATTCAAGATAGCCTAGCTGACGAGGGTTATGAACCCGAAACCAGTCCCAGGATGCTTGTTTCTGGTCCAGGGAAGACATGGCTTGGCAGTTCGGGCTGGACTGTTCCCATGAGGCACAGGGTCAGACTGATTTGCATATGGCTATGTCTGAACTGGGGTGGTGGAGTGAGCTAAAGAATGATGGTGGATTAAACCCAGATCAGTTGACTGGGGGTGAGTGTTTGATTTGCTCAAACGCTCCTTCCATCATCCCCTTTGGTATCGCTTTGTTCGCCCTAAGTTGGCAGGGTATGCCCAGACGTGGGTCCCTTGCTCACTTTACCACTGGATTCAAGATAGCCTGGCTGACGAGGGTTATGAACCCGAAACCGGTCCCAGGATGCTTGTTTCTGGTCCAGGGAAGACATGGCTTGGCAGTTCGGGCTGGACTGTTCCCATGAGGCACAGGGTCAGACTGATTTGCATATGGCTATGTCTGAACTGGGGTGGTGGAGGGAGCTAAAGAATGATGGTGGATTAAACCCAGATCAGTTGACTGGGGGTGAGTGTTTGATTTGCTCAAACGCTCCGTCCATCATCAAATTTGGTATCGCTTTGTTCGCCCTAAGTTGGCAGGGTATGCCCAGACGTGGGTCCCTTGCTCACTTTACCACTGGATTCAAGATAGCCTGGCTGACGAGGGTTATGAACCCGAAACCGGTGCCAGGATGCTTGTTTCTGGTCCAGGGAAGACATGGCTTGGCAGTTCGGGCTGGACTGTTCCCATGAGGCACAGGGTCAGACTGATTTTTATATGGCTATGTCTGAACTGGGGTGGTGGAGTGAGCTAAAGAATGATGGTGGATTAAACCCAGATCAGTTGACTGGGGGTGAGTGTTTGATTTGCACAAATGCTCCGTCCATCATCCCCTTTGGTATCGCTTTGTTCGCCCTAAGTTGGCAGGGTATGCCCAGACGTGGGTCCCTTGCTCACTTTACCACTGGATTCAAGAAAGCCTGGCTGACGAGGGTTATGAACCCGAAACCGGTCCCAGGATGCTTGTTTCTGGTCCAGGGAAGACATGGCTTGGCAGTTCGGACTGGACTGTTCCCATGAGGCACAGGGTCAGACTGATTTGCATATGGCTATGTCTGAACTGGGGTGGTGGAGTGAGCTAAAGAATGATGGTGGATTAAACCCAGATCAGTTGACTGGGGGTGAGTGTTTGATTTGCTCAAACGCTCCGTCCATCATCAACTTTGGTATCGCTTTGTTCGCCCTAAGTTGGCAGGGTATGCCCAGACGTGGGTCTCTTGCTCACTTTACCACTGGATTCAAGATAGCCTGGCTGACGAGTGTTATGAACCCGAAACCGGTCCCAGGATGCTTGTTTCTGGTCCAGGGAAGACATGGCTTGGCAGTTCGGGCTGGACTGTTCCCATGAGGCACAGGGTCAGACTGATTTGCATATGGCTATGTCTGAACTGGGGTGGTGGAGTGAGCTAAAGAATGATGGTGGATTAAACCCAGATCAGTTGACTGGGGGTGAGTGTTTGATTTGCTCAAACGCTCCGTCCATCATACCCTTTGGTATCGCTTTGTTCGCCCTAAGTTGGCAGGGTATGCCCAGACGTAGGTCCCTTGCTCACTTTACCACTGGATTCAAGATAGCCTGGCTGACGAGGGTTATGAACCCGAAACCGGTCCCAGGATGCTTGTTTCTGGTCCAGGGAAGACATGGCTTGGCAGTTCGGGCTGGACTGTTCCCATGAGGCACAGGGTCAGACTGATTTGCATATGGCTATGTCTGAACTGGGGTGGTGGAGTGAGCTAAAGAATGATGGTGGATTAAACCCAGATCAGTTGACTGGGGGTGAGTGTTTGATTTGCTCAAACGCTCCGTCCATCATCCCCTTTGGTATCGCTTTGTTCGCCCTAAATTGGCAGGGTATGCCCAGACGTGGGTCCCTTGCTCACTTTACCACTGGATTCAAGATAGCCTGGCTGACGAGGGTTATGAACCCGAAACCGGTCCCAGGATGCTTGTTTCTGGTCCAGGGAAGACATGGCTTGGCAGTTCGGGCTGGACTGTTCCCATGAGGCACAGGGTCAGACTGATTTGCATATGGCTATGTCTGAACTGGGGTGGTGGAGTGAGCTAAAGAATGATGGTGGATTAAACCCAGATCAGTTGACTGGGGTGAGTGTTTGATTTGCTCAAACGCTCCGTCCGTCGTCCCCTTTGGTATCGCTTTGTTCGCCCTAAGTTGGCAGGGTATGCCCAGACGTGGGTCCCTTGCTCACTTTACCACTGGATTCAAGATAGCCTGGCTGACGAGGGTTATGAACCCGAATCCGGTCCCAGGATGCTTGTTTCTGGTCCAGGGAAGACATGGCTTGGCAGTTCGGGCTGGACTGTTCCCATGAGGCACAGGGTCAGACTGATTTGCATATGGCTATGTCTGAACTGGGGTGGTGGAGTGAGCTAAAGAATGATGGTGGATTAAACCCAGATCAGTTGACTGGGGGTGAGTGTTTGATTTGCTCAAAAGCTCCTTCCATCATCCCCTTTGGTATCGCTTTGTTCGCCCTAAGTTGGCAGGGAATGCCCAGGCGTGGGTCCCTTGCTCACTTTACCACTGGATTCAAGATAGCCTGGCTGACGAGGGTTATGAACCCGAAACCGGTCCCAGGATGCTTGTTCCTGGTCCAGGGAAGACATGGCTTGGTAGTTCGGGCTGGACTGTTCCCATGAGGCACAGGGTCAGACTGATTTGCATATGGCTATGTCTGAACTGGGGTGGTGGAGTGAGCTAAAGAATGATGGTGGATTAAACCCAGATCAGTTGACTGGGGGTGAGTGTTTGATTTGCTCAAACGCTCCGTCCATCATCAATTTTGGTATCGCTTTGTTCGCCCTAAGTTGGCAGGGTATGCCCAGACATGGGTCCCTTGCTCACTTTACCACTAGATTCAAGATAGCCTGGCTGACGAGGGTTATGAACCCAAAACCGGTCCCAGGATGCTTGTTTCTGGTCCAGGGAAGACATGGCTTGGCAGTTCGGGCTTGGCTGTTCCCATGAGGCACAGGGTCAGACTGATTTGCATATGGCTATGTCTGAACTGGGGTGGTGGAGTGAGCTAAAGAATGATGGTGGATTAAACCCAGATCAGTTGACTGGGGGTGAGTGTTTGATTTGCTCAAATGCTCCGTCCATCATCCCCTTTGGTATCGCTTTGTTCGCCCTAAGTTGGCAGGGTATGCCCAGACGTGGGTCCCTTGCTCACTTTACCACTGGATTCAAGATAGCCTGGCTGACGAGGGTTATGAACCCGAAACCGGTCCCAGGATGCTTGTTTCTGGTCCAGGGAAGACATGGCTTGGCAGTTCAGGCTGGACTGTTCCCATGAGGCACAGGGTCAGACTGATTTGCATATGGCTATGTCTGAACTGGGGTGGTGGAGTGAGCTAAAGAATGATGGTGGATTAAACCCAGATCAGTTGACTGGGGGTGAGTGTTTGATTTGCTCAAACGCTCCGTCCATCATCAACTTTGGTATCGCTTTGTTCGCCCTAAGTTGGCAGGGTATGCCCAGACGTGGGTCCCTTGCTCACTTTACCACTGGATTCAAGATAGCCTGGCAGACGAGTGTTATGAACCCGAAACCGGTCCCAGGATGCTTGATTCTGGTCCAGGGAAGACATGGCTTGGCAGTTCGGGCTGGACTGTTCCCATGAGGCACAGGGTCAGACTGATTTGCATATGGCTATGTCTGAACTGGGGTGGTGGAGTGAGCTAAAGAATGATGGTGGATTAAACCCAGATCAGTTGACTGGGGGTGAGTGTTTGATTTGCTCAAACGCTCCGTCCATCATCCCCTTTGGTATCGCTTTGTTCGCCCTAAGTTGGCAGGGTATGCCCAGACGTCGGTCCCTTGCTCACTTTACCACTGGATTCAAGATAGCCTGGCTGACGAGGGTTATGAACCCGAAACCGGTCCCAGGATGCTTGTTTCTGGTCCAGGGAAGAGATGGCTTGGCAGTTCGGGCTGGACTGTTCCCATGAGGCACAGGGTCAGACTGATTTGCATATGGCTATGTCTGAACTGGGATGGTGGAGGGAGCTAAAGAATGATGGTGGATTAAACCCAGATCAGTTGACTGGGGGTGAGTGTTTGATTTGCTCAAATGCTCCGTCCATCATCCCCTTTGGTATCGCTTTGTTCGCCCTAAGTTGGCAGGGTATGCCCAGACGTGGGTCCCTTGCTCACTTTACCACTGGATTCAAGATAGCCTGGCTGAGGAGGGTTATGAACCCGAAACCGGTCCCAGGATGCTTGTTTCTGGTCCAGGGAGACATGGCTTGGCAGTTCGGACAGGACTGTTCCCATGAGGCACAGGGTCAGACTGATTTGCATATGGCTATGTCTGAACTGGGGTGGTGGAGTGAGCTAAAGAATGATGGTGGATTACACCCATATCAATTGACTTGGGTGAGTGTTTGATTTGCTGAAACGCTCCGTCCATCATCCCCTTTGGTATCGCTTTGTTCGCCCTAAGTTGGCAGGGTATGCCCAGACGTGGGTCCCTTGCTCACTTTACCACTAGATTCAAGATAGCCTAGCTGACGAGGGTTATGAACCCGAAACCAGTCCCAGGATGCTTGTTTCTGGTCCAGGGAAGACATGGCTTGGCAGTTCGGGCTGAACTGTTCCCATGAGGCACAGGGTCAGACTGATTTGCATATGGCTATGTCTGAACTGGGGTGGTGGAGTGAGCTAAAGAATGATGGTGGATTAAACCCAGATCAGTTGACTGGGGGTGAGTGTTTGATTTGCTCAAACGCTCCTTCCATCATCCCCTTTGGTATCGCTTTGTTCGCCCTAAGTTGGCAGGGTATGCCCAGACGTGGGTCCCTTGCTCACTTTACCACTGGATTCAAGATAGCCTGGCTGACGAGGGTTATGAACCCGAAACCGGTCCCAGGATGCTTGTTTCTGGTCCAGGGAAGACATGGCTTGGCAGTTCGGGCTGGACTGTTCCCATGAGGCACAGGGTCAGACTGATTTGCATATGGCTATGTCTGAACTGGGGTGGTGGAGGGAGCTAAAGAATGATGGTGGATTAAACCCAGATCAGTTGACTGGGGGTGAGTGTTTGATTTGCTCAAACGCTCCGTCCATCATCAACTTTGGTATCGCTTTGTTCGCCCTAAGTTGGCAGGGTATGCCCAGACGTGGGTCCCTTGCTCACTTTACCACTGGATTCAAGATAGCCTGGCTGACGAGGGTTATGAACCCGAAACCGGTGCCAGGATGCTTGTTTCTGGTCCAGGGAAGACATGGCTTGGCAGTTCGGGCTGGACTGTTCCCATGAGGCACAGGGTCAGACTGATTTTTATATGGCTATGTCTGAACTGGGGTGGTGGAGTGAGCTAAAGAATGATGGTGGATTAAACCCAGATCAGTTGACTGGGGGTGAGTGTTTGATTTGCTCAAATGCTCCGTCCATCATCCCCTTTGGTATCGCTTTGTTTCCCCTAAGTTGGCAGGGTATGCCCAGACGTGGGTCCCTTGCTCACTTTACCACTGGATTCAAGATAGCCTGGCTGACGAGGGTTATGAACCCGAAACCGGTCCCAGGATGCTTGTTTCTGGTCCAGGGAAGACATGGCTTGGCAGTTCAGGCTGGACTGTTCCCATGAGGCACAGGGTCAGACTGATTTGCATATGGCTATGTCTGAACTGGGGTGGTGGAGTGAGCTAAAGAATGATGGTGGATTAAACCCAGATCAGTTGACTGGGGGTGAGTGTTTGATTTGCTCAAACGCTCCGTCCATCATCAACTTTGGTATCGCTTTGTTCGCCCTAAGTTGGCAGGGTATGCCCAGACGTGGGTCCCTTGCTCACTTTACCACTGGATTCAAGATAGCCTGGCAGACGAGTGTTATGAACCCGAAACCGGTCCCAGGATGCTTGATTCTGGTCCAGGGAAGACATGGCTTGGCAGTTCGGGCTGGACTGTTCCCATGAGGCACAGGGTCAGACTGATTTGCATATGGCTATGTCTGAACTGGGGTGGTGGAGTGAGCTAAAGAATGATGGTGGATTAAACCCAGATCAGTTGACTGGGGGTGAGTGTTTGATTTGCTCAAACGCTCCGTCCATCATCCCCTTTGGTATCGCTTTGTTCGCCCTAAGTTGGCAGGGTATGCCCAGACGTGGGTCCCTTGCTCACTTTACCACTGGATTCAAGATAGCCTGGCTGACGAGGGTTATGAACCCGAAACCGGTCCCAGGATGCTTGTTTCTGGTCCAGGGAAGACATGGCTTGGCAGTTCGGGCTGGACTGTTCCCATGAGGCACAGGGTCAGACTGATTTGCATATGGCTATGTCTGAACTGGGGTGGTGGAGGGAGCTAAAGAATTATGGTGGATTAAACCCAGATCAGTTGACTGGGGGTGAGTGTTTGATTTGCTCAAATGCTCCGTCCATCATCCCCTTTGGTATCGCTTTGTTCGCCCTAAGTTGGCAGGGTATGCCCAGACGTGGGTCCCTTGCTCACTTTACCACTGGATTCAAGATAGCCTGGCTGACGAGGGTTATGAACCCGAAACCGGTCCCAGGATGCTTGTTTCTGGTCCAGGGAGACATGGCTTGGCAGTTCGGACAGGACTGTTCCCATGAGGCACAGGGTCAGACTGATTTGCATATGGCTATGTCTGAACTGGGGTGGTGGAGTGAGCTAAAGAATGATGGTGGATTACACCCATATCAATTGACTTGGGTGAGTGTTTGATTTGCTGAAACGCTCCGTCCATCATCCCCTTTGGTATCGCTTTGTTCGCCCTAAGTTGGCAGGGTATGCCCAGACGTGGGTCCCTTGCTCACTTTACCACTAGATTCAAGATAGCCTAGCTGACGAGGGTTATGAACCCGAAACCAGTCCCAGGATGCTTGTTTCTGGTCCAGGGAAGACATGGCTTGGCAGTTTGGGCTGAACTGTTCCCATGAGGCACAGGGTCAGACTGATTTGCATATGGCTATGTCTGAACTGGGGTGGTGGAGTGAGCTAAAGAATGATGGTGGATTAAACCCAGATCAGTTGACTGGGGGTGAGTGTTTGATTTGCTCAAACGCTCCTTCCATCATCCCCTTTGGTATCGCTTTGTTCGCCCTAAGTTGGCAGGGTATGCCCAGACGTGGGTCCCTTGCTCACTTTACCACTGGATTCAAGATAGCCTGGCTGACGAGGGTTATGAACCCGAAACCGGTCCCAGGATGCTTGTTTCTGGTCCAGGGAAGACATGGCTTGGCAGTTCGGGCTGGACTGTTCCCATGAGGCACAGGGTCAGACTGATTTGCATATGGCTATGTCTGAACTGGGGTGGTGGAGTGAGCTAAAGAATGATGGTGGATTAAACCCAGATCAGTTGACTGGGGGTGAGTGTTTGATTTGCTCAAACGCTCCGTCCATCATCAACTTTGGTATCGCTTTGTTCGCCCTAAGTTGGCAGGGTATGCCCAGACGTGGGTCCCTTGCTCACTTTACCACTGGATTCAAGATAGCCTGGCAGACGAGTGTTATGAACCCGAAACCGGTCCCAGGATGCTTGATTCTGGTCCAGGGAAGACATGGCTTGGCAGTTCGGGCTGGACTGTTCCCATGAGGCACAGGGTCAGACTGATTTGCATATGGCTATGTCTGAACTGGGGTGGTGGAGTGAGCTAAAGAATGATGGTGGATTAAACCCAGATCAGTTGACTGGGGGTGAGTGTTTGATTTGCTCAAACGCTCCGTCCATCATCCCCTTTGGTATCGCTTTGTTCGCCCTAAGTTGGCAGGGTATGCCCAGACGTGGGTCCCTTGCTCACTTTACCACTGGATTCAAGATAGCCTGGCTGACGAGGGTTATGAACCCGAAACCGGTCCCAGGATGCTTGTTTCTGGTCCAGGGAAGACATGGCTTGGCAGTTCGGGCTGGACTGTTCCCATGAGGCACAGGGTCAGACTGATTTGCATATGGCTATGTCTGAACTGGGGTGGTGGAGGGAGCTAAAGAATGATGGTGGATTAAACCCAGATCAGTTGACTGGGGGTGAGTGTTTGATTTGCTCAAATGCTCCGTCCATCATCCCCTTTGGTATCGCTTTGTTCGCCCTAAGTTGGCAGGGTATGCCCAGACGTGGGTCCCTTGCTCACTTTACCACTGGATTCAAGATAGCCTGGCTGACGAGGGTTATGAACCCGAAACCGGTCCCAGGATGCTTGTTTCTGGTCCAGGGAGACATGGCTTGGCAGTTCGGACAGGACTGTTCCCATGAGGCACAGGGTCAGACTGATTTGCATATGGCTATGTCTGAACTGGGGTGGTGGAGTGAGCTAAAGAATGATGGTGGATTACACCCATATCAATTGACTTGGGTGAGTGTTTGATTTGCTGAAACGCTCCGTCCATCATCCCCTTTGGTATCGCTTTGTTCGCCCTAAGTTGGCAGGGTATGCCCAGACGTGGGTCCCTTGCTCACTTTACCACTAGATTCAAGATAGCCTAGCTGACGAGGGTTATGAACCCGAAACCAGTCCCAGGATGCTTGTTTCTGGTCCAGGGAAGACATGGCTTGGCAGTTCGGGCTGAACTGTTCCCATGAGGCACAGGGTCAGACTGATTTGCATATGGCTATGTCTGAACTGGGGTGGTGGAGTGAGCTAAAGAATGATGGTGGATTAAACCCAGATCAGTTGACTGGGGGTGAGTGTTTGATTTGCTCAAACGCTCCTTCCATCATCCCCTTTGGTATCGCTTTGTTCGCCCTAAGTTGGCAGGGTATGCCCAGACGTGGGTCCCTTGCTCACTTTACCACTGGATTCAAGATAGCCTGGCTGACGAGGGTTATGAACCCGAAACCGGTCCCAGGATGCTTGTTTCTGGTCCAGGGAAGACATGGCTTGGCAGTTCGGGCTGGACTGTTCCCATGAGGCACAGGGTCAGACTGATTTGCATATGGCTATGTCTGAACTGGGGTGGTGGAGGGAGCTAAAGAATGATGGTGGATTAAACCCAGATCAGTTGACTGGGGGTGAGTGTTTGATTTGCTCAAACGCTCCGTCCATCATCAACTTTGGTATCGCTTTGTTCGCCCTAAGTTGGCAGGGTATGCCCAGACGTGGGTCCCTTGCTCACTTTACCACTGGATTCAAGATAGCCTGGCTGACGAGGGTTATGAACCCGAAACCGGTGCCAGGATGCTTGTTTCTGGTCCAGGGAAGACATGGCTTGGCAGTTCGGGCTGGACTGTTCCCATGAGGCACAGGGTCAGACTGATTTGCATATGGCTATGTCTGAACTGGGGTGGTGGAGTGAGCTAAAGAATGATGGTGGATTAAACCCAGATCAGTTGACTGGGGGTGAGTGTTTGATTTGCTCAAATGCTCCGTCCATCATCCCCTTTGGTATCGCTTTGTTCCCCCTAAGTTGGCAGGGTATGCCCAGATGTGGGTCCCTTGCTCACTTTACCACTGGATTCAAGAAAGCCTGGCTGACGAGGGTTATGAACCCGAAACCGGTCCCAGGATGCTTGTTTCTGGTCCAGGGAAGACATGGCTTGGCAGTTCGGACTGGACTGTTCCCATGAGGCACAGGGTCAGACTGATTTGCATATGGCTATGTCTGAACTGGGGTGGTGGAGTGAGCTAAAGAATGATGGTGGATTAAACCCAGATCAATTGACTGGGGGTGAGTGTTTGATTTGCTCAAACGCTCCGTCCATCATCCCCTTTGGTGTCGCTTTGTTCGCCCTAAGTTGGCAGGGTATGCCCAGACGTGGGTCCCTTGCTCACTTTACCACTAGATTCAAGATAGCCTGGCTGACGAGGGTTATGAACCCGAAACCGGTCCCAGGATGCTTGTTTCTGGTCCAGGGAAGACATGGTTTGGCAGTTCGGGCTGGACTGTTCCCATGAGGCACAGGGTCAGACTTATTTGCATATGGCTATGTCTGAACTGGGGTGGTGGAGGGAGCTAAAGAAGGATGGTGGATTAAACCCAGATCAGTTGACTGGGGGTGAGTGTTTGATTTGCTCAAACGCTCCGTCCATCATCCCCTTTGGTATCGCTTTGTTCGCCCTAAGTTGGCAGGGTATGCCCAGACGTGGGTCCCTTGCTCACCCTACCACTGGATTCAAGATAGCCTGGCTGACGAGGGTTATGAACCCGAAACCGGTCCCAGGATGCTTGTTTCTGGTCCAGGGAAGACATGGCTTGGCAGTTCGGGCCGGACTGTTCCCATGAGGCACAGGTCAGACTGATTTGCATATGGCTATGTCTGAACTGGGGTGGTGGAGTGAGCTAAAGAATGATGGTGGATTAAACCCAGATCAGTTGACTGGGGGTGAGTGTTTGATTTGCTCAAACGCTCCGTCCATCATCCCCTTTGGTATCGCTTTGTTCGCCCTAAGTTGGCAGGGTATGCCCAGACGTGCGTCCCTTGCTCACTTTACCCTTGGATTCAAGATAGCCTGGCTGACGAGGGTTATGAACTCGAAACCGGTCCCAGGATGCTTGTTTCTGGTCCAGGGAAGACATGGCTTGGCAGTTCGGGCTGGACTGTTCCTATGAGGCACAGGGTCAGACTGATTTGCATATGGCTATGTCTGAACTGGGGTGGTGGAGTGAGCTAAAGAATGATGGTGGATTAAACCCAGATCAGTTGACTTGGGGTGAGTGTTTGATTTGATCAAACGCTCCGTCCATCATCCCCTTTGGTATCGCTCACTGAGAAGCGAGCACTTCATCTCATGCACTGAACTCTTTAAGCAGCAATCTTTTGAATAACTTTTAGCCTCATTTCCTTTTAAGGTATTTCACCGTGTTTGCGCTTTCAATTATTTAATTATTTTAACTACAGCCATCAACTTTGCACATTACCTTATTTTTACCTGTACCTTTGACCATCGTGTAGTCCCCGCTTTCCCGGTCCGACACGGCACTCGCCGATTGATCGGAGGGAAGCGGACACACCCCCCTGCCTGGCCTGCCTGACTTCCAGGCGGTAACTCCAACCACAGCCTTTTCCCGCACCCAGCCAGTTATTTAATCATATGCTGGGCCTGACGCGCGCAGCTGGCATGCCGCCGATGCTCCGAAGGCGCACCAAGGGCAAGCCCGTCTGTGCCCGTCCGCGCCAAGACCGCGACAAGGGCAGGAATCCCTGCCCAAAATGGTCCTGAACTTGTATGCACATCTGCAGCACTGAAAACTTTTAACACAGGGGGATCAGGCAAATGCCTGATAGCGCCTGAGAATCTAAAGGGGGCTTGTTCATGTCACCACTGCAAAATTAGAAATTCCCATTGCAATTAATAACCACAAATTAGTCGCACCTACTAACATTGCCCAATTAAAAGGGGGAGTAATCAATGCCCGCTCTCTCTGCAGACACTGCCAAGATATCAGAGATTTAATAACGGAGCAACAGTTAGACTTCCTATTTTTCTCCGAGACCTGGTTGAAAGATTGGTGCAACCTGGATAGCGCGGTAGCACTGCCACCACTGTACACAATCTGTAGAAATGACAGAGAAGACACCAGAGGAGGGGGTTTGGCCATTATCCTCAGGGATACACTTCACTGCACCAATTTTAAATAGACACACTTAAGGGAGCAGAAAGTCTTGGATTCTGCATCTCACTAAATGCCTCTGTGTCCTTTTCAGGAGGCCTGATCTATCGGCCACCTGGTCACAGTGCCACGTTCATTGACTCACTAGGGCCACCTTAAGTCATCTCCTACTGAGATATGCCAACTTCACCATATTAGGTCATTTTAACCTGCACCTAGAAGACTAAAAAGAGCCAGGCGTAGATAACTTCCTTCAAATAACAGAAATGCTTGGGGCTAATCCAGATGGTGGACGCTCCTACACATCGAGCTGGCCACACACTGGATGGGGTCTGCTCTTACTTCACCCTCCTCTCTGCCGACCCAGCTATCCCTCAAATATGGTCAGACCATAACTTCGTGCCCCTCACATTGAAGATTCCATTGATGTGTTGCCGGGACAAACAACCAACCAGCCTGCAGCCCAGGCGTAATTGGATACAACTAGCACACAATCCCATATAGGCTATTACCGCACAGGCTCAGGTGCCTACCCTGATAGGGAACACTGCAGCAGACTCACATCTCTTACATAGTTTGCAGACTTCTGTCAGTGATGAACTCATCCAACAAAATAAAACCAATAAAAATGAAAAGAAAACAACCCAGAAAGCCCCTTGGTTTACGCCCACTCTCAAACAAGCACATATTCAATGCAAACAACAAGAGCGTAAATGGAGAAGATGTTATGATGCAGCAGAGAAACAAGCGTATAAAATAAGCAGAAAACTCTACCAACCACAGATCAAACTAGCCAAAAAAGAATACTACTCGAACAAAATACAGGAAGGTAAACTAGACCCCAAAAATATTTTTGGGGTCGTACAGTCCTTTACCAATCCCAAAGCACTACAAAAAGAAATACATCCCTCCCAAAGGCTATCAAATATCATTCTTCTTTAAAGAAAAGATTATGAATATTCAAAAGGACTTCACTACGGACCCTGTTCCGACTAAATATGCCATCCCAGAGCATGAACCAGACGCCACTAAATACTCAATTTGCTCAATTGAACCAGTGTCAGTGGACCAAACTCGTGAAGCAATCGTAGCATGCAAATCAGGCTCTCCCTTGGATGCCTGTCCTCCGACAATTCTCCACCAAATCGTCGACACAGTTAACCCAGTTATAAACCAGATTGTCAACTCCTCCCTAAGCTTAGGGACAGTGCCAGATGACTGGAAGTTAGCGATAGTGAAACCTCTGAAAAAGAAGCCAAATATTGATTCATCTGTCCTCTCTAACCTTCGCCCCATATCACTGCTTCCCTTATTAGGAAAAATCAAAGAAAAATGTGTTCATAAAGAATTAACCAAATTTATAGAGACCGCCAACATCCTCCACCCTCAAAAATCCGGTTTCCGCCCCTAACACTCCACTGAGTCTGCACTTCTGGAAATTACGGACATTCTAAAAATGATAGCGGACAGAGGCAGGAAGGCTGTGTTGATCCTACTCGACCTATCGGCCGTGTTTTATACCATATCACACAGTATTCTCCTATCAAGACTCAAATCCAGCGGTATCTAGAACACCGCCTTGAAATGGGTAAAATCCTTCCTTTCCAAGCGCAGACAAGTTGTGCCCTTTGGAACTTTCTTATCTGTTGAATGCACCATCACAACCGGAGTGCCTCAAGGCTCCACGCTAAGCCCATTGTTATTTAACATTTATATGACTCCACTCAGTTTGCTGATTACATCATTTGGGATCGAAGTTACTTCCTACGCAGAGGATACCCAAATGATCCTATCCCTAGATCAAAACTCCAAGGACGCAGAACTCTACTTCAAAAGATGCCTAACCAAGGTCCTTCAGTGGATGACGGATAACTACCTTAGGTGTAACACCAACAAAACCGAGATCCTACCACTAGGGAAAGTGGTCTCCTTCTTGCCAGGTGAAGGGTGACTAGAGGGTCCATCACCCCCGCCTGAGAAAGTGAAGGTAGCAAGAAATCTAGGAGTGCAGTTTGACACCCCCTCACCTTCCAGCCACACGCAGTGAAGGTAGCAGGGACCTGCTTCAGCCTTATAAATTCCTTGAGACATTTTTTCGATCTACTTCCACTCGCTGCAAGGAAATTAGTACCAGTTGCCCTAATCCTTTCGCAACTCGATTACTGCAACAACCTCCTGGCAGGAGCCAGTAAACAAACATTAAAAAGACCAAAAAAAGTCCAACATGCAGCAGCGCGGCTGGTTTTAAAACGACAACGAAGGTCTTCCGCATCTGCAGCCCTCAAAACCCTTCATTGGCTCCCACTACATAAAAGAATACTTTTTAAGATCCTCCTAATCACCTTTAGAGCCTCACTCAAAATAAGACCAAAATACCTCTCATCAAGATTCACCCCCTACATTACAACCAGAACTCTCAGGTCCTCATCAGCCAACCTGCTCAAACCTCCCAATTTTAGATGCAAAACAAAGGGAGGTAAAACAATGGCAGTATTAGGGACCAGAGCCTGGAACCTACTGCCTTTGCAACTGAGAATGTTAAAATCTGAAACACAATACAGGAAGGCACTAAAGACTTGGGGGCATATTATCAAGGATGGCGTTAAAATTATCGCCACTTTAGCGTCAGGAAACTGCTGCTAAAAGCGGAGATAATGGGCTTGATAATATGCGGCAGAGAATTCCAATAGAAGCCCATGTTCTGGTGTGATGAACTTTGCCTCTCTCTCATTTAAGATCCTCAGAGCTTCCTCTTACTTTTATACCAGCGCCAATATGCTCCTTTCGGAGTGGCAGTCAGCGCTTTACAATTACTGCTTTTCATTTTATTTCATTTAATTTCAATAGCAAAACCAATTGTGCCTTGAGGGACTGGACATGCTGGCGTCTGCTGACCCTGGCTGCAGCAGCTATCAGTTATGGACAACAGAAAACACAGAAGGAGCCACAGTCGAGTTTACATCATGTATAGCTCCTAGAGAGTGCTATTTTGTGGTTTTATTTTTTTAACAGAATTTTCTGTCATGGTAGGAAGGAATTTTCTCCTAGCCTTAGAGCTCACAAGAGTGAGCTGTACCGGCCTTTTCACCAATACGTTTTCATGCTGCCAAGTTATTGCAAACACATTTACTACTGCAAAAAACAGGAAAGCCTCCATCAGTTTAGTCTCCGCTTCAAAACGGATATATTGATATATGCTCCCTTGTTATGTGTGTTATAAAATTGGTACTAGACCTAAAGCATTGCTAAATTGCTCATAAGACACCAGCATGTGTGGCTGGTGTCACCAACCAGTGCTTAATTTGTGCTGGTGGTTTCCGGTGCTCGGCACCAGCACTTAATTGTTAGCACCAGCTTCAGTGACAGTGCACCACATGGTGGCGCTGTCTTTTTAATTTTGAGATGAGCACGACGAGCCTGTTTATTTAGTCAGCATACATTGAAAATGAATAATACTAGCCTCTCATGCCATTCTTATATTTTTGTGTGGCCTGAAACAGTCTGAATTGTCATACTTGTAGGAGTGTGATGGTTAGGTATTATTCTGGTACGGTCATTGGCAGTGCTGGCAGGGTAAGGGTGATGCAGGCTGCAGTGGCCTTCCACGAAGGGCCCTGGCAACTATTTATTTTTGCAAAAATTAAGCACTGGGGCTTGTGCTAATATGTTACAGCCACTCCCACTTCATGCCGAGCTCCCCTGTGTTGCCTTGCCTTTGCAGGTATGTAGCGCTTCATTTTCCTGCAAACGCCTACTACCTGATGAGTACCACGCTACACCCTAGGCCGTGTTGGGTTGGCAGAGTATTGAGCTGTGGTGTGGCCTCGGTGAGAGTTGTTTGTGTATTCTGCGGGGTGATCTTTTTGGTTCTGTGTAGTTGGAAGATGGTGGGGTGTGAGCACAGTCGGCAAGGGACGTCTCATGGTGTGGTGCCTGAGGAACAGGGAAATGTACTCACATGTGACTGCACTAATGCATGGAATCGACTGAAATCTTTGCAAGGTGGTCCATCCTTTCTGGGCAATACAATCTGTTTATTGCTTTCTGAAAGAAAATGACTTGATATTCCTGAATTCCAATTGATCGTACATGCGTCACCTTTGTTGGGAATGAACTTTTCAGCTTCTATATGTGCACAAATTATCCTACAAGCACACTTAATGTAATGTCTGCCTACCCATCATGTATACATCTGTAAATCTATAGTGCATCAGCATGTTATTGGACATGTGGGAGTCAAATTTATTATAAATGCTAATGGGTTGCTACTGAGTCAGTCTCATGGGATGCAGTAGGATCAGTACTACTATTTTTTTGTGAGTTTTATATAATGCGAATTAGCCAGAAGGTATCAGAGCGCTTAAGAGAGTAAGCACAACAACAATAACATGAGGTACATCAAGTAAAGATAAAAATATATAGTAACAGTAAAAAGGGCGAACGGTATACGGCGGGATAGGTAGGCAAATTAGCAACAAGTGCCAGAGTTACATAAAATGTAAATATAACTATATACTAATATTATATAAAAGAAGAATCCGATAGACAGAGGGATGAGAGGGCGTAAAGTTCTGAGGTAGATATCGTAGGGAGTTGCATGGGTAGGGAGAGTAGGTGAACAGTATTTTCCGAGGGAGAGACCGAGAATGGCAACATAGCACCTCCGTCCATTCATAATTGAGGGAACTGGTTTGGGGGCCTCGTGGCACTCAGGGACCGCTGGGCCTCAGCTGTAGCTGGAGTCCTCTCCCTTTGCTATGTTTGGGTCCCTCTACTGTTGGAGCCGCCACTGAGCCCAGAGTGCACCTCATTCGCATTGGATCTCCAGGCTAGCGAAGCAGTGCAGTCCAGCTAGAGACTCAGAACTCATCACAACAACGATCACTGTCTACCCAGCTAAAAAATAACAGTCTATTCAACACAGAGCTAAACCACTGCATATGAAAAGTAACAGTACATCTGGAAATTGATAAAGTCACTGTGTTCAATTCAATTCAAAGAATCTTTATTCGAATTATAACAATTCATAAAAGCACATCATATATTCACATCAAAGAAAAAACAAATTCCCCAATAATACATATGAGTTAAAATACATCATTATTTACATTTCCATAGTTCTGCGCGCATAGACAGCTGTTTTTAAAAAACTACAAACACGGAAGATTATTTCCTCGTTTCCAAGTGCTAACAATACCTCATAAGATTTGGTTAAACTAATTGGTCTAAATTTTTTAAAATAAGGGATTAAGAACCGCTTTGTATACATTAAGTAAAAATTACAGAGAAAAAAGAAGTGCAAATCGCTTTGTTTACTTTGCCCATTACAGGGACAGCTCGTCATAAGTGCAGTTTCTTGGTACCCCAAAGGGAAATTTAAAAGATACCTAATAGTCCCAGCCCTCAGGCGACATAGAAGACTTCTTTCCCAGTTTGTCAATTGTATAGTAAGATATAATGGGAAGGGATTTCTGGTGGCTGCTATTTCCATATACCTTATAACTGTTGGTTTCTCTTTTTCCCTCCTAAGTCTTTTTTGGCAGAACAGTGCGCTTAGTGCCTCTTTTAATTCAGATTTTTTAATTTTACTGGCATGTGTAGGGTTAATAAAAATATTATCCATGCCTATTTCTCGCAGGTTTGTGTTTATGTAAGATATCCACGGGATCTTCAGCCCCCTATCACAATTTAAACAATCAGTTATTATCTCTTGTGTGAGTAGCGCGGATTTGTTTGTCCAGACCGAGTGCCAAAATAGTACTGGTCGTGAACTAACAAAATCTGAGATAAAATTGAAATCTAATTCATTATGTGTGATGAGATTGGATGTGAAAATTGGCACATTTAATAATCTCCTGCAAAACCGGTTCTCTACCCGCTGGATGGAGATGCTGTTCCCGATGCCCCAGACTTCAGCTCCATAAGTTGCCACTGGCACACATTGGAGTTTGAAGATCTTAGCAATTGCCTTTGTTACTCCCGACCTCTTAGGTTTCGGGATGCTTAAAATTGAGTTTGCGGCCTTTGAGAATTTGCTCGTGGCCTGGGCCAAATGCCCAGACCACGAGCCATTCGCAGCAAAGGTCACACCCAAATACGGGAAAGTATTGGTTGCGATAAGTTTTTCTCCCCCGACTTGTATGGGGCTCAGTCGCCGTTTCCCTGGCCCACATGCCATTATGAAAGATTTTTTAAAATTGACTCTTAAGTCCAAATTATCCATAAATACAGTAAAATTAAGAACCAGAGAACGGAGCGAGTTCGGTGTGCGGCCCATTAGCACCGCATCGTCTGCGTACAGAAGAGTAGGTATTGCTTTGCCATTTATTAGGGGTACGTCTGGTTTGGACTTTGCAAGGTAGTTACTAAGCCTGTTTATATAAATAATAAAAAGCAGGGGTGCTAAAACGCACCCCTGTCTAACTCCTCTTCCAATTTCAATGGGTCCAGACAATTCCCCGCCTACGCCTATTCTCACTCTAGATTTTAGGTCCGTATGTAAAAAAGCTAAAAAGTGGACCAGGGTCGTGTCCATCCCATACTCTAATAAAATAGTCCAGAGTTTAGACCGATTAACCAAATCAAAGGCGGATGACAAATCCATAAAAGCTAAATAAATAGGGACAGAGCGGGCAATATTATATTTATCAATAATTAGTTTGAGGTTGAGGCATTGTTCCACTGTGCCGACCCTTGATCTGAATCCTAGTTGGCAGGGGGATAATATCCCAGTTTCCTCTGACCATGTAATCAATCTATTGTAGATGACACGACCTAATATCTTCAGTGTGTTATCTAACAATGAGATTGGTCTGTAGTTTACAGGATCCGACCTATCCCCTTTCTTATAAATTGGGACTAATATACTAGTACTCCATGTTTCAGGCATTGGGGATTCAGGAAGACTGTTAAAAACATTCACTAGTATGGGTGCCCAGAGATCAGGTTGCCATTTAATAAGATCTATTGGGAGACCATCTGGGCCGGGGGCCTTGTTACCAAGGCTCTGTGCAATTGCCTCCTCTACTTCTCCTTCGGTTATTTTTAAATTAACAGGTATTTCAGGAATATTGATAAGTGGGTCTTTTCCCGGGGCAGCATAAATTTTTGCAAAATGTAGTTCCCAGGAACTAGCAGAGATAGTACAGCTGATTGGTGTAAGTTGTTGGCCCATATTCCGAAGTTCTTTTACTGCTGGCCAAAATAGATTGCTCAATTTACTTCCTGCGGTCAGAGCCAGGGCTTCCCAGCGTTCGCCCAGGAGCATAGATTTCCTTTTCTCTAGGGCTAATTTATAAATCTTCCTTGCTTCACTAACTTTTGCCCTGACTCTAGGAATTTCTATGAGAGTCTTACGTAGGTTCCTATTTGCAGTTGAGCAACTATGATCAAACCACCTGGGGTCTTTAGGGCTCTGAGGGGCCTGGACCTGACTGAGGCACATATTTTGCTAAAATGTGTTATGATTAGCTGGCCACCAGTTGTTTGGTCTAGGCAGAGATCTATGCTCTGCTGATTATCCCCTAACAAAGATGCCATAATTTTTGCTCTATCTATGCCTCTCCATTTTAGCCGCAATTTATCAGTGGATACGCTTAGATCCTTTGCTCCCTGCATCGATCTATAAACCGGTTTGGGGGCTAATTTAAGTGTTACAGTTACGGGGTTATGATCCCCAAAGTCAGTATCCACCGTATCAGTTTCTACTATGCAATCAGCCATACCAGGGGAAACAAAAATAAAATCAATAGTGGAGGTACTAGCTGGTCCTCTATGTGTAGGTACCTGATCCTGCGTTAATTTTGGTCCATGATCCTTTGTGTTACTAAGAATATGATCATCTAGGAGAGCTCTCAATTCCCGACCCCTTTGATTAGCAAGATATCCATTTTGCTGTTGCGCCGATGAAATTATTGGGAGCTGCGCGTTAAAATCCCCAGCCACGACAATTTCAGGCCCACCGATTTCTCCCTGACTATCTACTAACTTGGAAATGAAATCAGACAGTGCTGTAAAATTCTTGTTTGGAACTGATAAAAAATCATTATTGTAAAAATTTATCAGAACAAAAGGATTTTTTTTTTGCTTATACTCAATAGCCTGTATGTTGACATTATCAGTCTTAATGGCCCTGTGGTTTCCCCCGGCCATTATACTGAGGCCAACGAACAACCCACCAACAGCCCGACCATGTAGCGATTTATGCGCTGGGGTGTTATAACAATGAAACCCATCAATATGCAGATTATGTGGTGCCCAAGTTTCTTGGAACATAATTATGTCGTACCTTGTAATTAACTCCACCCAGTCGTTATTTTTTAATCTGGGTTCAAGGCCTGCGACGTTCCAGCTAAGTATTTTTAGGTCATATGCTTTATTCTGACCTAATTTTGGGGGTTTTATAAGATTACTCTTAAAAGAGGGCAAGGCTGTAAGTGGTTTTTTAGTGGTCAATGGTTCGCTAAAGACCACCAACTGCTCTGGATTTACATTAGTCTTACCCTGGTTCCCAAAGGTATTTACAAAAAATGAGTTAGGGCTGACTGGCCACTCGTCTGCTAAACTCAGGGTTGCAGGGGTCTGCTCTTTGTTTATTACACTGTTTTTTGGTTCAAGTGGGTTGACAGTTTGCCACTCGTCTACTAGGCTCAGAATTACAGGAGTGTGCTCTTTAGTTGTTACGCTGCTTTTTAATTCAAATGGGTTGATAGTTGATGGTATCAAAATCTCTACAAACGGTCAATCCACGCCCTCTAAGCCTTGAGAGTTGAGGGCGTCAAAGCGGTTATAAATGGGTATCCTGGATTGCCTGTCGTAGTAGTCAATATAGTTAGGGTGTCTATCCTCGTATAAGGGTGCAAAACGGGGGTGACATCGAACCATGTGACGATTGTCATAATGATCGAAGTGCCTATTTTCTTGAGTAAAGTTCCATGGCAAGTTACTTTGGGGGTGCTGGGAGGGTGGGTAAAAATAGGTGAGATCCACTATTTGAATTCTACTTTCCAAACCATGCTCCCTCCACCCACTAATATAACCTGCCAAGCGTCTGTCTTTAAAATTTACAATAATGCAGTCTCCTTCATAATCCTTTTGTCTCTTGCCCACCCAGTTCAGTCTCCTGACATTAAGTATTTGGCCATTTAGATATGGGGGAATAGGTCTATGTTGGGATAGCCAATGGCTTACCTTATTTTTTAATTCAATATAATTCTCCAACTTGCCCTCTCTTAAAGTGGGTACTCCTATCATGACTGCTGTGAAAGGGTACGATTCTGGTGGCAGGTCAATACATGCGTTCTTACTAATTAACCTCAATCTCTCAGATTGTTCCTCAGTGATATTTCTATTACTGGTATTACTGTTGATACAGATCCCGTCTTTCCCAATAGTGTGCTCTGTGCCAACTATTCCAGCCTGTGCCCCGGAATGGGGTTGTACCTCAATTGCTCCGACCAAACTTTTTTGGGGAGCTATTTGCGGTATCTCATTGCCATTATTTGATAGTGTAACTTGCGGAGCTAATTGCTTATATTTACTAGTGTCCATCACGTCTGACGGGATTTCCTCATTGATCCGTTTGTCATTGGCATTATTTTGGTTCTGTGATGAAGAAAACTTAACAAGTATCGTCATAATTTCATTGTTTTGCTGTTCGATCTTCTCCAGCCTTTCCCCTATTGTTTTTATCCTTTCAATAACGGGGAGCATGAGTGACTTCATTAACTGTTCCATTCCAGGCATTAAATTCTTCATACAAAGGTTGTTAGGACTTTCCTGATTACAAGGGATGCTGGCAACAGTTTCTTGGCGTGTGTTTCCCAGAGTTGGTACTTTCTGTAATTGATCTGTGTGTATTATAAGTTGTACTGCCTTATTGGATGTTCTTGGCGCAGAGGTACTATTTCTGCCCTGCCCTAATCCATGTTTGAGCCTTGTATTTTTTGATTTTGCCCTTGGTTTGTTGACAGCCTTCGCCTTTCTTTTGGGTTCCAGTTTGTCTGTACACCCTTTCTCCCTCGAAGGGTTACATGGGATGACTGTGTCAGGTATGTTGATATCATCATTAATAATACAGTCATTCGTCCCCACTTCGCCTTCTGAGATGTTGATGAGTGATGGAGATTCTGTATTTGTTTGGATGTTTGGTGATACTGACAGCCTGCTTTCCTGGGTTATAAAATCAGGTGGGAAAGTTTGTTGGGTTATAAAATCAGGTGGGAAAGTTTGTTGGGAGAGTATAATTTGGTTTGTCTCTCTTACTGGGAAGCCGGCAAAAGAGGCCATGAGAATAGAGTCCTGAGAGTATGCAGTAGTAATAGAATTATTTGCATCGATATTTAAGTCTTCAGTTGGTTGCATCCGTGGGCGTATGCTTGGGGGTAGTGAGAGGCGCCTTTCCGTATTCTCAATTGCGTTGGCCACAACTCCTATAGTTCTTTGTAGCATCCTGTCTATGGCAGTGATGCTAGGGAGTGGTATATTGGCCTGGGCCTTTTTCCTAGAGATTGAGCGAGTTGCCATTGGAGTATTTTTAATCTTACTCATATTATTCCTACTTAATATAGACGTCCCTTAGATAGTGTAAATAAGGCGATAGAGAATCAAGGGATTTGTGGGTCTAGTGTCTGAGATGGGCGCAACAACTGGGAGCTCAAGCCCAATCCAAACAAGTTTAATCTCACATGGGCCACTCTGTTCCAACTACCCACACAAATCAATCAGAGAATTAATAGACTTCCAGGTGCGTCAACTAAGTGTCTCATACAGTCTCAGTGTCCGCCTTCCACTGTGTTAGTACCTAAAGTTAGAATCCTGATGATGTGAGCAGGGCAGAGTAGGGCAGATGGTACGGCCACGATGCACAAATACCTACACGTCGTTAATGAGGGGAAACATACAAGCGTAAAATGACCATGGGCCCACCGGCAACACTTACGAGTTTGATGATCTACAGCTGATGTCAGGGACGTCGCCCAGCCCGGCCTTGATCGGTCCTTGACGGGCAAGGACGGGCTCGCCCTTGGCCCGGGCTTCGCCCGGGCGCGGCCCGCGCGCGTCCCGCGCAGCGGCTCTTCGTCCCAGCCTTTAACCCTCCCCGGCGCAGCCTGATGACGCTGTAGGCAGGCGCCCGGGAGAGGGGATGGTAGTTTTCTCATGAACCGCCGTTCCCCTCACGGCACTGCAGCAGGCTGCCCTGAAGCTCCGGGTAGGAGAGCCGTTCCCCTCACGGCTGTCGAGGTATGTGGTGACTTCAAGGGTGCCCAGAAAGCCAAGGTTAGCGCGTCCCGCGCAGCGGCTCTTCGTCCCAGCCTTTAACCCTCCCCGGCGCAGCCTGATGACGCTGTAGGCAGGCGCCCGGGAGAGGGAATGCTGGGGATGGTAGTTTTCTCGTGAACCGCCGTTCCCCTCACGGCACTGCAGCAGGCTGCCCTGAAGCTCCGGGTAGGAGAGCCGTTCCCCTCACGGCTGTCGAGGTATGTGGTGACTTCAAGGGTGCCCAGAAAGCCAAGGTTAGCGCGTCCCGCGCAGCGGCTCTTCGTCCCAGCCTTTAACCCTCCCCGGCGCAGCCTGATGACGCTGTAGGCAGGCGCCCGGGAGAGGGAATGCTGGGGATGGTAGTTTTCTCGTGAACCGCCGTTCCCCTCACGGCACTGCAGCAGGCTGCCCTGAAGCTCCGGGTAGGAGAGCCGTTCCCCTCACGGCTGTCGAGGTATGTGGTGACTTCAAGGGTGCCCAGAAAGCCAAGGTTAGCGCGTCCCTGTGTTCCTTTACTAGGAAAGTAGTTATGTTTGTGAGTGTTTTTAGGGGGAAACCACTGCTTCTCATCCTTACACCCCAGTCTAGGCACACTTTTCTCTGAGCTGTGAGGATCTTTTGGTCTACAATAAATATTGGTTGTGGGTTGTCCTATCTCTCGCTTGGGCTGCTCCTGTTGTTTCCTTTAGTATGAGTCAGCAGCAGCAGCTCTGGGGTAGTGGGTGGTGATACAGAGGGAAGAGATGCCCCTCTCTGTCTTCACCACATGAAGTGCACCAGCCACAGCCTCTACACCTAGCATTGCAGTGGAATTTAGGAGGCCATCGCCATTCTTCCTGAGCCCAACATTACCTGTCTCAAACAAAAAGGAGAACTCACTCGGTTCAGGTCAGACAGTCTTGGGGGCACCAAAGAAAATCTTCTACCTCTCCAATTGAAGCCTGAAAGGTTTTATTAACAAACAGAAAGATGAGGAGCCTGTGACTCACAGGTCCAGCTGACCAGGAGTTGCCCTAGCAAGCTCGAACGAGCGTGCTGCTTACAAAGAGGCATGACATAGATGTATAGGGCTTTACAGAGACATGGACTGACCTTCAAAAAAGAGAGCATACAACTGTCTGAGGGCTGAGATTAAGAGAACGGAAGAAGACAATGTTCAGTTATACCAGCAGCCTAATCAACATGTTCCCGTCTTGGGGCTCAAGATGCAAAATAAAAGTTCAAAACATGTCAGATGGGCGCTTCCTTTATGCACTTGAGAGCAGGAGCAGAAAAACATGCCAAAAAGGAGTTAAGGTTACACTAGTGAGATCATTATTTCACAGTCCTTCCTTTTTGCACCATTGATCAGTAATCAAATATACAATCCAGATCATCAATCATTTTCAAAGGCTACGATGGGCTGTGCCCTTGCCAGTGGTTAGGCCGGTCACCAGGGCAATACAGACTCAAACAAGGACGTAAATCACTCTGAGTTCAGGAAAGATAATGAACACAAACCATAAAATGTTCTTTCCTCAACCGCAACAAATTCTTAACTATGACCAGACAACATTTAATGCAAATCTGTCATCTATAGTACGTAGTCCCTTAATATTTCCATGTATGTGATCAATTTGGTCATATTTGCCTTAAAAAACATTGGGGCATATGTACAATGAAGTGGCGGAGAGAGACGCTAGCCTTCCTGGCTTAACGCCTCTCTCTGCCACTTCTGAAACGCAAGGCTGCACCATATTTACAAAATCGTGGTGCAGCCTTGCGTTTCCCCCTGTGATGGTGCAAAGTTCAGCAACTTAGCGCCAATGCAGGCACCCTTGCACCAGAGTGCAAGGGTTTCTGCGTGCAGAGGAGGATTGTTTATGTGTAGGAAGGTGTACCTTCCCCCACATAAACAATCCTAAAATGCCATTCTGTCACTTTCATGTGTGCTGCTTCGTGCAGCACACATGAAAGTGACAAAATGACAAAATGGAATTTTTTTAAAGGTTTGTTCATGTACAGGAAGGGAGACCAGCACACATGGAAAAGGCGAAAACCAGGAGAAATAATGTGTTTCTCCAACTTAATATCAGGATTTACCTGGTCTTAATTTTGGCGTTGCCTCCTATGTACGACACCCTTGTACCTTGTACATAGGGGGCAGTGTCAAAATGAATGGGTGTTGTGCTGGAACACCCACCGCATCACCCACTGCCCAAGCCTTTCACCCTAACCATAGTGTGAAAGGGGGCCTGATGTACAAGGTAGTGTTAAGCCATGTTAAGTGGCTTAGCGCTGCCTAGGGCATAAGGCGCAGCCCCTATCGCCACCACAACACGGGTAAAAGTGACGTTGTGGTGGCGATATGGGCTTGTAGATATGCCCCATTATGTATAAAACTACAACATTCTGTTGCTATAACAGCACAAAACTCCACAACAAAATCAAGAGCTATTCTGTTCTGTAAAATTACAGTTCATTGAATTACTAATTGGTCAGATTTCAACCATAAGACGATTGTAAATGAGGCTGGTATTTCCTTTGAAACTTGCAATTTGGTGTATTTCATAAATCAATAGTCATACTCCAGAGCTTCAGATCAGAATAGTGAAGAATCAGGCAGCTCCTGAGATGTCTATGGGCTCTCTCTTCTGTGGGATCAGAGGCTGCGGTAAGATGTATAATGGTGGGCACAACGTAAGTGGGATCCACGGATCCACACCAGTTCTGGAGTAACTACACATAGGCTGTGTTCCTACACATATAATATATGCAGGGACTTTCACCGGCCTGCTACGTATCACAAGGCTCCAGAAAGATAAATTGTTTGAGACAGGTTTGTTTGAATAAAACCGCTTAAGGAATTGGTTTGGTGCATGTAGATATGGCCGGGGGATATGTTGCCCATGAAGACACTCCTGTTTCCAATTTTACAGACTTGTCTGTGGAGAGCAGCTGCAAGATGAACAGCAGCAGACAAAATGCATTGGTGAGGCAGGGGCATTGCTGGACTTTGATGTAGGGCAGCAGCGGTGTTAGCAGTGGATGCAGGGGGACTGTGGCTGGCAGGAGCAGACGCAGGCTTTCGAATGTTTTGGGTCTCTATCCATGTGTTATGTCGATGAGCAGCTGTAGAAGCTCCTAGGGCAGCACTTTCAGAAGCACTTCATTTTGCTGGTATGGTGTCTCTTTGTGCAGTTGTCCGCTTGCATTGCGATGTATGGTTCCAGGAAGGCAGTTTGTAGCACATCACAGCAGTGTTGGTGGTGAGCTGGATGTGTGTTTGGGTCTCACCACCAAGCATGGAGTGTCGTCTCTCGCTGGTGAAGCATCACATGGACTAATTGTCTGGGAAGTAGATCATAGTAGGCATGAATCAGATTGGTGGGCAGAGCTACTTTGTCCTGCGAATGGAATCTATTGCTATTGTATGCAGTTCTCTGGAGTCATATCATCAACTTGCAAGTCAAGTGAAGCTTGAGACATTGGAGGACTACTAATAAGTAGCATGGGGAACCCAAAAAATATCTCCTAAGTACTTAGTTTAGACTTTTGGTTAGAGGTGGAGAAAGAATGTGCATCAGGTCACTTGAGCACCGACTCAAAGCAAATCTTAGATATTTTGTTTTTTAAAGTTATATTACAGCATTCAACCTGGTGGTAATTGCAATGGAAATGCTGTTTAATCCCTAAAGCTTTACACAGTTCCTGAACTAAAGAGAGCATAAAAATGAGTTCCTTTGTGACTTCTGATCTAGAGATGGATTCTGAATCTCTGTATGAAGTCTCTGACAATAATAATCATCAGCTTTGGCACATGGGTAAGCAAGAATCCTTCCAGAAAACATGCACTTGTATCATGCTCTTTCAATTATCATGGGGGGGGGGGCAGTACTCTAGGAGCTACTACTGTACCCTGTTTATCCTGCTACACTCCACTGAATTCTTTTTTTACAAGTGTATTTCTGCCATGCATTCTTTTCATTATCAGGAGCACATTTGTGTACCTCTGAAAGATCCTTTAGGGTTGGTATTAAGGGTTCAATATGCTGGGATCCATAGAGGATAGCTTCAGCTTTGGGGAACAACTAAGCTGGTTTGGCAGATTGATCAGCAAAATTGATTATCTCCGGACCCTTCGGCCTGGGATGCTTGATATGCAGCACATCTAATGTTAGGAACTTTGGAGGGTAACTGAAGATCATCAAACATGCTTTTTACATAGACCCACTCAATAATAAAGGCGTCCTTAGAGGTGAGGAACCCTCGCTGCATCCAGAGGAGCCCGAAATAAAGGCTACCCCAAAGGTGTACTTGGAGTCTCCGAACATTGCCACAGTTTTCTTGGCAGCTAAAATAAAGTCCTGGGTAAGGGTTACTAGTTCAACTATGTGAATAGAATGTACATGCAGAAAACTCTGTTTCAGAGCACCAGCTTTATGTATAGTACAAACAACATAAGCAGCAACCTAAATATTTTTTTATCATTTCTGAGACATGAACCATCAACAGAATATTCAATTGGGTAAGGGTGAACGAGTGAGGTCAATACGAGGTTTGATCAAGTGGGCAATATCGAGAATGCAATCATTGAGGGCTGTGGAGAAAAGAAAAGGTAGGCTCAATACAGGACATGATACCAATATTGTATGATAAGCACATAACATCAGAAGTTGTTTATTGGCAACCCTGGAAAGCTTCTGTGTTTAGTGGCCAACAACAGTACAGCTACCTACAGCATGAGGTAGAGCAAAAGTGCAAGTTGATCCTGGACCTTAGAGGCTTCAACTACAAGGGGACCCTGGCCACAGTGTGCAGGCACAGAGGGAGCCCTGTTGCTATGGTATCAAGTGAACAAGAATAGCTGCAATTGATTTCATTTTATTGCTATGATCTTGGACTAGACCACCCAATGCAAACCCCTCTCTCACTTACACGCCACTACAACGTGAACAGTTTGGCTTATTCAGGTGATCCCAGTGCAGGTACAGAGGGCAATGCTTGTTTTAAAGACACAAATGCTTGCTTTGCATCTTTGGACCAAGGCAGACTTTCGGGGGTGTCTTTAAGGAAAACTTGCAATGGTTTAATAAATGTGAAGCATGACCCAGAACCCACTGCCTGGATAGCTTATGGATAGCTTTGATGCAATCAGCATGCAGGTGCCTCTCCCCATCCAGATGTTGTGACCTAAATATTGAACAGGGGTCAAACAAAACTGCGGCTTCTCTTTAGATGCCTTAGGTCCCTTTTTACCCAATTCTGTCAACAGAAACACAGAAACAACCTTGCATTCGCCCGATGAGCTAGAAGCAGCCAACAAATCAACATATTGAGTTAGTGTAGATCCTTCCGGGAAGCTGAGGGTGTCCAGATCTGTCGAGAGAGTCTGTGAGATGACAATAGGGGGTTCTTTATAACCTTGAGGCAAATGACCCCATGTGAGTTGGCTCTAGCAAATGTGTAAGCAAAATAATATAGAATATTGGTGTGTATTTGCAATGGAGAAAAAGGCTGAACATAGATTTTCTACTGTGATCCCTTTGCCGTTGATGGCGCAACAGTGTAGTAGCAGGGTTCGGTACAGCAAGAAAACGTTATGTTATGTTTTGTTATTAAAGTTTATAGAGCGCACGATTACCTTCCGGTGTCCTGGCGCTAAACACTGATAGCCTATGCTGTAGTGGAGGATTAGAACTGAGAGAAAAACCAAGTTTTAAGGTTCTTCCTAAAGGAGATGAGATCTGATGTATTTCTCAGCGTGAACGGAAGTTCATTCCAGACTTTAGCGGCCCCGTAGGTAAAGCTCCTTCCTCCCCAGTTTACCTTTTTTATGCAAGGAATTTTCACCAGCTTGGCTCCGGAAGAACTGAGCATTCTGCATGGAGTGTACCAAGAAAACTTATTTTTGAGAAATTCGGGAGCTGTCCCGTTCAAGGCTCTGAACACAATACACGAAGCCTTGAACCTGGCTCTCAGGTGGATAGGAAGCCAGTGCAGTCTCTTCAACTCATCTTTAACTGATACCCATCTAGGAGTCCGAGTCAGGAGTCTGGCAGCAGCATTTTGGATGACCTGCAGCCTGTTTTGATGTCGTGACTGCATATTAATATAAAGACTGTTGCAATAGTCGAGTCGGGATAGTATAAGTGTGGTCACTACAGTGCGGAGACATCCCTCAGTAAGATAGGACCTAATTTTCCTAATCATCCTGAGTACCAAGGAACAGCCTGAAGTGACCCCACTCACCTGGTCCCCCATGCTGAGTTTTTCGTCAACCACCACTCCCAGGTTTTTTGCCTTCCCACAGGGAGTGGGGCAAGGCCCCAATGAGTCAGGCCACCAAGCAGGAGTCCACATCCGAGGGTTATTTCCAGACCTCACCACTTCTGTTTTGGCCGACTTCAGCTTAAGGCAATTAGCTGACATCCACCTGGAAATGGCTAGCATGCAATTCGAAAAGCGATTGCCTGTTTCGTTCTCAGCTCCCTCCCTGACCGACAGTACAATTTGCGTGTCGTCGGCGTAGGAGGTAAGCTGGAAGCCAAATGACCTGATAATACCAGCCAGGGGGGCCACATAAACATTGAAAAGAGTGGGGCTAAGTGAAGAGCCTTGCGGCACCCCACAAGGCAGAGAGATGTAGTGTCATTTAACTCCACTGTTTGAAGTCTGTCTTTTAGGAAGGACTCAAGGAGCCTCCAAGCTTGTCCTGTTATCCCGATCTTTGACAACCGATTTAGCAGAATTTTGTGATGCACGGTGTCAAAGGCCGCGGATAAATCTAAAAGGACAAGCATAGCACTTCCTCCTTTGTCCATGGTTTCTCTGATCTCCTCTGTCGATTTAATAAGTGCCAGCTCAGTGCTGTGATATGGTCTAAAACCACATTGTGAGTGATCCAAAGAGTCATTCAGCTGAAGAAAATCACTGAGTTGCCTGTTCATAGCTCTTTCAAGCATTTTGGCTGGTAATGGAAGTCTGGAAATGGGGCGATAGTTAGAGGGATCTTTAGGGTCCAGAGGTTGTTTCTTTAAAAGAGGAAGTACTGAGGCCTTTAAAACGTGGTAGTACCACAGCATTTATAGCAGGCAAATCCTGCACAAAATTAGAGGTTTCATTGCAAGGACTTTTAACGGGTAAAATAATGGAGTTACACATTCTTAAAGTAGGCACAAAAAGCCTTTGTGTCTCTAAAGCAGCAGTGGCCGGATGGATCTTCACCTCTGCCTCAGGACTTAATGGGTATTGTGATATGCTGGAAGCTTTTTCATACAATTCACCCCAATCTTAATAGGTTCGTTCAGCAGTCAAAACACACTGACTGAGTTCTGGGACACCTTTGAACAATCCTGTTGCCACTGCCCCAACTGGCAGTACCTAAACTTTAAGAACTTTCTTGTGAGGAAACTCTCCCTATCCTCATCCCTGCCATTACCCAGTTCTTTATTCCTCCCTGCCCAGCTTGCTGGTCCCATCATTGTGTCGTAGCAACGCTCCCTGGCCACAACGTCTGATGGCTTATTGGAAACATTGCATTTGCACAATAATACAATGATTGCAACTAAAATCAATTAAAAAAGACCTTTAGTTTCCCACCCAATGCAAATGCTGCACCGCTACTCATGTACCTTGGGCAGCAGCCCTTTAATAATTACTGCTCGAGCAACTTCATGAGCGGTCTCTGTTGCATTAACAATACCAGAATAACAACAAAACATATCTTCCAAGCGATCGAGGACATCGCTGACACCAATAAGAGCAGCTTCATCAATGGGTGCTTGTCACAGCCAATCGGTCTTGTCTAATGACTGATGTTTTACCTCACTTGGAGTATTAATACGTAACTGTAAAAAAACATTGGGTTAATGGTTGAGGGAGGTGAAACCTTTCTGAAGCAGAAACCACAATTCTTCTCAGGGTGAAGTCACAAGCAAACCCTAAATTAACCCAGACCCAACTCACAATTAACTTGGCACAGAGCAGTCAGGCTTAACTCGGAAGCAGTAAAGTATTTGGGCAACACTTCAAACAATAACACAGTGAAAACACACCGCAAAAAGATCCCACACCAGTTTAGAAAAACAGAGTAATTTTTTTAATAATCAAGACCAAAAGAACAAAAATCCAATCAGTGGACCCGAGGTTATGCAGGTTTAAATATTTTAGTAACAGCAGTGAGAAAAAGCATAAAGTGCCAACTATGGATATCTAATCGCACCAGACTGAGACAAAGTCACCAGTTCAGGCTGACCATGATGGAGTGTGGGCTGGCTACAGGGACCCAGTTAGGACTGCTGATCAAAGTACCCTAAATCCTGGTTTGCATAGCAATGGGAGGATCCGCGTTGAAGATGAGTTGTGCAGCTGAAGCGATGCATCAGTTCCGAGATGGGCAAGGCTGCAGTGCAAGGTACTGCATCATCTTCACAGATCCCACTGACGAGGGCTTGCGATGTGATGTCTGGCGTCAAGGATGCGTCGCGTCGTTGGGCATCGGTTCCAAGGAGCTGCGAGGCTACTTTGTGGAGTCTTGCATCATCATCGGGGCTGATGTTGAAGAGCGATGGGGGCCTGTACTGAGGACGTGTCACGCAGAGGCGGTTCCGATGTAGAGACGGGCTGCGTTGTGATGCATGTCTTTCAATGGTTCCGATCCATGCAGCAGTGGCAATGAGTCAGTTCTGCTCTGGGTTGCACAGCAGAGGAGATGCGTCGGTTTCACTGGATCCGCAGAGGCTGGCACAGCACCGTAGCTCCATTTCCAAGGATCCTGGACCAGGGTGGTACTACTTGGCAGGGTAGACTCACAGATGTCAGAGTCCAGGTGCAGATGTAAGGTTGTTGGAAGCCTGTTGTGTGTCCCTGAGGCTTCAGGTTAGGAGGCCAGGCAACTTGCCCTTGGAGTCACTCTAAGGTTCTAGGTTCAAGAGATGCATGTCCACTCCTGACCCAGGCAAGAGGGCAGCAGATCAGCACAGCAAGGCAACAGTCCTTCGAAGCAACAGTCCAGCAGAGTGGCAGTCCTTTCAGAAGCACAGCAGTCCTTCTTCTTGGCAGAGTATCCACAGGTCCAGCAGTGTACCGAAGAGTTGGTGTCTGAGGTCCAGTAATTATACCCAGTTGGGCCTTTGAAGTAGGAAAGAAGATTCTAGAGGTTTCCCTTTAAAGTCCCCAGGCATCCTACCTTCTCTGTCCTGGCTGCAAATTAACTATGGGGGGTATGCAACCCTTTGAGTGTAGGCAAGACACAGTTTATTCAATTGTAATTGGGGCTGTGCCCAGCTCCTCCCTCCCATCCTGCCAGTGATGGCCCATTCAGATACACCTAAGCTCTCTATTGTGGCCCAACTTTCAGCTTCCCCCAGTCATGTGACCCAGGGGCACGCTATAGGCACTAAAAGGCTAAGGCAGGAACATTCCAACGTCCTAAAAGTGGCATTTTCTTAATTGTAATTTAAAATCCAACTTCACCATAAGTTAGGATTTTTCATTGTAATTCTAAAGACACCAAACATAAACTGGTTACCGGCTTCCATTTGGAAAATACAGAGTTAATAAATGTAACAAGGTAACTCCAATGTTAGTGTATGGGAGAGGTAGGCCTTGCAGTAGTAAAAAACTATTTAAGAGCTTTTCACTACCAGGGCATTTAAAATTAAAAGTATATGTTCTACATTTTGAATACACTGCACCCTGCACAGGGTTTACACTAGGGGTGATTTATATGTATTAAAAAGGAAGGTTTGGTATTGGCAAACAGTTTATTTTGTCAGGTCGACATAGCGGTTTAAAAACTGCACACACAATCTGCAATTGCAGGCCTGAGGAATGGTTGAAGTTTTACTTAAGTGGATGGCACAGTAAGTGCTGCAGGCCCACTTGTAGCATTTAATTTACAGGGCCTGGGTTCATGTAGTACCACTTTACTAGAGACTTATAAGTAAATCAAATATACCAAATTGGGGTTAAGCCAATGTTACTATGTTTTAAGGAGTGAGCACATGCCCTGTAGCACTGGTTCGCAGTGGTAAAATGAGTCCTAATGCCAGCAAAACCAAGATCAGCCAAAAGTGGAGGAAGAAGGTATAACGTTTGGGGTAACACAACCCTAAGGCTGACAGGTCTTAACAATAACAAATGATTGACATCAGCAGAGATAAGTTTATAACATTCAAAATAGTTTGCAGTTATTCATCGAACCTTTGAGGTATCTCAAGCACATTTGTGAATTATCCCTTGATATTTACTAGGTCAGTTGGGGATCAGGGGACTTGAACGGTTACTTGGCCACCTACTCCAACATCTGGATTTTCTAGCAGGGGTAGAAGGACATCAGGTGGACTTGTCAATATCATTGAGGTATCACTGTCCTCCTCACTAGCCAAAGACGTATGTCTCGTCTCTCTAGTCGGGGTATGTCTTCAAACGCTCTTGCTCTTCGTCCTGCAGTGCTTCTTAGATTGTCTCAGGAGATGTTCAGACAGCGGGTCTGACCACTCTGAAGCTTTGCTTAGCAATGATGGAGTACAGAGAGAGACCGCATCAGGGGTAGCAAGTGGGGTAAAATCATGTCAACTTATTGTGTCACTATTGTGTCAGTCACGCTATCGTTTGTCATATTGCCTGCTCTCGCTTGGTGGAGTTTTCCTGTGCTCCTCCCACTGGCCCATTGAGGGGTACTGCTACATTATGCTGTGCCTTTTTTTGAGGGGGGTAGGGGTTTATATAGCGCAAACTAGACCCTAAGGCATCAGAGCGCTTTACTTAAGCACCAATTGCTTTACAGATGAACAAATTCATTTTAGTTAGACACTGGGAGAATAATTGATTTGCCCAGAATCACAGGATGCTAAGCGTCCCTGTCGGTTTCCCAGCTTCGAGGTGGACTGCCCCAGCCATTAGGCCACATCCTGAGGTGCACTCATAGAATCTTCCACTTGTATGGAGATATATGTTTTCTTTTCTTGTACAGCTTCTGAGCTCTAACTAGTGATTTAGGGAAACATATAAGGAGGAGGCGGCACAGTCGGTGCACAAACCCTACCACTGTCACTTAAGTGGCTGATTTAGTGTCACATTTTCCTATGGGTGTGTCCTACATCCAAAGGTAAGACTTATCCTTTAGTTACATGGCTTATTTGTATCAATAAATAATTGGTCTTAATTGTTTCTTAAGATTATTCAAGCATTCGGTGTCAAAGTTTCTAGACAATACGTTTTATCGTAACCCAGTCTTCAGTATGGGTGCACATGCTTTTACCATATAGGTACCACATACTAGTAATGCATCGCATAGGCAGGGACCCCTTTTGCTGAGGCTTTTGAATTATGTTCCCGATTATCCCTAACTACAGACACATTCACAAATGCACAGTTTGGTGACTGACGCCTTGTACCACAACTTACCCACGGAGGAAGTGGGACAGAAAGGCATGGAGGGTGGGTCTGCCAACCTTTCCTATCTGTATCGTCTGGAGTTTGGAAAGAACACTCATGCTCGTACACTGATCCCCTTCTGTTTGGAAATCTCCCCCCTAGCCACAAAATGTAGACTTTCCCAACTACATTGTAAACTAAAATCTCAATTTTATTAAGGACACAGTGTAAGTATTAAGTCAGTTGAGAACGCACCATTGCTTGGGATTTCCTGTCTTCTCTTGTTTTCTAAGCTCATGTTACAGAAGTGACATTTATAGGACAACTGAGGGCTTCATTTTGCATATTATCTCTACTGGTTAATTTCCTTGCTATTGATTTTTGAGTAGTTAGTGTTTAAATATGTTGTAGAGCATCCCGCCTACTGATTCAGAACCTACACCGAATGCAGAACAGAGCTGCAAAACAAATTCATAATGAAGCTGTATTACTTTCAAAGCTGTGTACACAGTTTCTCATGCCAATCACACCCCACTCAAACTCTGCAGTGCACCAAGGATGCAGAGATGCACTTCACAACCTTCACAGGGGTATGCAGCAATCTAGAAATGCTACAATCAAAAGCAATATTCTTAATCGATATGCATCATACAGAAAAGAGGATTATGCAAAATTTGAAGGAAAGCAATTTGTTGTACGTATTTCTTTTGTAGTTCCTTTCCTACGAGTTCTTGGAAAGGAAGTTCCATTTGTTGTTTCCTTGGCTGCTATACAAATTCAAAAACAACTGAGAGCATAAAACATGCCTTCATGTAAGTGAGGTCTATATGAATGAGTCACCCTTTATACGGGTACATCATCCACAACAATATGCTTACCTGTACAGGTAACAATGACTTTGTGGTGGAATCACGGGTAGTGCTAGGTTATATCAATAAAACTATTTCACCCTAAAGGGAAAGTGCTATTTCACACCTCAGAATCATTTGAGAGCCAAGGTTCATACTCATGTATTGAAAACCCTGAGGGCCATATTCATAAGGATCTATCGCCGAATTAACGGCACTTTATCGCAGTCAAAGTTGCGATAAACTTATCGCCCCAATCACGAGCTGGTGTTAACATCCCACAGCACCAGTTTACCCGCGATAGCAGCCGCAAAAACCATAGCAACAGATGACCCCTGCAACTATCGCTAATGAGATGCAGAATAGGAGTTCCCGTGCCAAAAGCCGCAACAACACCCCCCCCACAACATTCACAACGAACAGCCAGAACTGAGATAAGAACACAAAACAGGCGATGAGACGCGTTAGCACCAGGAAAATAACACCTGCTCCGACCTGGTGCTAAGTCGGACCACAGCCTGCACCACAAAAAGGGAGACCAGCCCAGAGCCACACCTGAAGAACAACATATGCACCCGGGCAACTGAACATGCAGCCCGGAGGGCCGAAAGGGAAACAACACCCGCCGCAACCACCCTCAGGACCCTCCCTCCCCAGCACCCCCCCATCCAAAGACATGCCACATCAGCAACACTCAAACACGTACAAAATAATCCGCCTGATGTCGCAGAATCACAACTGGTGACATGCATCAAAATGAGCATCACACATTCATTTCCGAAGCAACAAATCAAACTTTATTAAAATGAACACTGAAATGAAATGCAGACACATGGCGGCTCCCCTCGGGACAATCCGTAGGTCACAGCCTGCAAGACAAAAATCACGATGAGAAGGTGTGTCCTGCGCACATCAAAGGACAGAGAGAGATCGAAGGGGAGAGAGAGAGGAAGTGAGAGAGAGAGAGAGAGAAGAAGAGAGGGGAAGAGATAAAGAGGTGGAAGAAGAGAGGGGGAGAGAGAGGTGGAAGAAGAGAGGGGGAGATTGAGAGAGGTGGAAGAAGAGAGGGGGAGAGAAAGAGAGAGAGAAGAGAGGGGGAGAGAGAGAGAGGTGGAAGAAGAGAGGGAGAGAGAGAGAGAGAGAGTGCCGCCCTTGCGCACCCAGGCCACACTGCTCACCTGCTGCCACCGGTGTGCCTCCAACCACTTGCCGGTAGTGCAGTTCATTAGGTCACACATCTGAGACAGACCCCTCATCTGAAACAGAGTCAAGATACATGATTGGCACAGTACACACAATTAAACAAGACAACATCTCCTGCCCGCCCATGCACACCCATACAGAGGCACTCCAGCCCCCCCGCTGCCCATCAGAGCATGCCCGCCCATGCACACCCAGGCCGCACTGCTCACCTTCCGCCAACGGCGTGCAGACAGGAGGTCCCACCACGTGCCGCTGCTAGCCACAAGCCCGGGGCCCACAGACATGGCACACTCCACACCATGCTGCCCCGCTCCACAGGCCACCAGGTCTAACGTTTGGTGCTGGGTCTTGATTACTCCATGGCAGAGGACATACCAGTGCACAGGGCATCATCTCAGTCTGCATACCCGCTGAGCCCAATAGGTGCCACTAACTCTGCGACCCGTGAGGCCACGCCACGTGGCGGTAGGCCCATGCTGCCTGCTGGCTCTGGCCTACACTGCGGTCCAGCATGGCACACAAACCTGAGCTGTCCGGACCGCTGGGATGGGGCATCATCGCAGGCTGCACACCTGCTCTGCAGCTCAAGGAGCCCTAACTCAGTGCACCTAAACTCACCGTCCTGTGGCGGGGTGCCTGGGCCGGCCGCAATGCTCCAGGTGCCACTAACCATGTGCAACCACAGTCAGTGCCACGTGGTGGTAGGCCCGTGACGGCAACAAGGCCTCGGGTGCCACTAACCATGTGCACAACAACTCATGTGCCCTTTATGATTGAGGACCGTGGAGCGTCCGTCATCCAGTCACCACCGGCAGAGGGGAATGTGACGTCGTCAGCCCCTGATGTTGGCGGAGTCACATAGCCTGTGACGCCTGTGCCGGATGGGTGTTGTGTGTATGCAAACCTGCCCTCAGGGAGTGGCTGTGACATGCTGACAACAAGACCAGTGACCTGCACACCACCAGCAAGTACGCCTGCGACGGGTAGCAATGAGGACCACCCCTCGAAGCGTATGTGGAGTGGTCTGGCCTGCCGTACGCCAGACCAGCACAGGGCTTGCAACAAGGGCTCGTGGGATCTGGGCATGGTTCAGTCCATGTCCGGACATGGAAGTGACTGATGCGTGTGTCCCTGTTGTAGGGTTCACGGGACCCGGTACACAATATGCAATGTAGCACCCTCTGACTGGCATCCTACAGGATGAGCATCATTGACGCAAGGGACATCACTGTCCCTACATTCACTCACACATTCATACATGAATGATGAAAGACATAACACAGCAGTGCGTCACTGGATGTTTATTGCACATCCAGTGCAGTTCTGCAGCTGGAGCGGAACAGGGCAATGCTGAGCACACTACAAAATATGGGCCTGTGGAGGGCCAGCCGGAGTCCATCCGGGGGATGACATGTACTGTGGAAGAAGAAGGGTACAGTCCACACTCAGGTCGCCGTGTCATTGGTCATCAAACAGGATATGGCAGTCCATGTCGCTGTCCAAGGTGAGTGCATGGGAGTGTATCGGGGGTCAGTGGAAGGTCATGGGGCCATCTGCGGCACCAAGCAGGAACAGGCCAGGTGGTGGAAATGAATGCTAGTGCCTCTTGATCACAAACCCATCCACGTCCTCGTCCCCGGATGTGTGCTTCTCCCCACCTGTGGGTGTTGCAGTACCGGCTGAAGCACTGTGTGCCACTGACACATCAGGTGCCGGAGTGGCAACGCCTGCCGCACTGTGGGGCACTGACACACCATGGGGGTGGAGATGTGGATGGTGTGGGGTGAGCAGCATTCATCTGCGCCACGCCTTGTGGCAGCAATGCCATGATGATGATCTGCAGGGCATGGTAAATCCCAGCTACATTTTGCTGATGTGCAGCGGTGGCTGCCATCCTTTCCGCCTCCATACGCACCATGTCCTCCATGAGCCTCCGCATGTGTGCCAGCTCATGGCTGGTATCGCTGGAGCCACTCTGAGCGGACAGGTGTTCTTCTCTCCGAGTCAGGACTCCAGCGATATCAGTCAGGGCTCATTGGAGGCCATGGAGCAGGTCTAGACACCCATGGATGGCGTCCAGTTTGGTAGCCATGGTCTGGAACCCCACCCACACCTGCTCAGCCGTCGCCCTCTGGGCCTCCAGCACACAGCGTTGGAAGGCCATGTGTTATTCCTGGGTGTCTTGGGAGATTAGCGGGCCGTGGGTGCCTCCCGCTGGGTGGTTTGGGTGGTGGGTGGGGTCTCCTCAATGCAGCTGGTCAGCCGTGATCCTGGAGGTGAGTCACGGATGATGTCAATGATGTCTAGGAGGGCTTGTGTGTCGATGCTGGGGTTGTCCTCTCGTCATCAGTGAAGAGTGGCTGGCCCTGCAATGTGATGGGGAGATGGTGTATTGCAATGTGTCCACATGTATGTAGCCACATGGGACATGTTGAAATTTAGACAGCATGGCATTGTACATTGTGACAGTCTATGGATCTGGGCGATGACCCAGAGTCATTGAGGGAGTGCACTGTGCTCTGCTTGATTGTGTTTGTGTGCCATCGTGGCCATCTCCACCCGTCCCCCAGTACCTGGTGGTCACTCACTCTGTTGCGGTTGTGTTGTGTCCTGTCGAGCAGTGTCCAGTCCCCCGACTCCGGCCACTGTATCCACACTGATGACTGTCGACACCAGCTCCTCCATGTCATCCAGCTCGAGCTGTGGCGCTGGGCCCCCACCTCCAGTCTGCATTGCTGCCTTCTGGTTGGCTGTGAGTTTCTACTTGGTCTTCCACTTGATTTCATTCCATCGCCTCTTGACCTCATCCATTGTCCTCTTGTGCTCTCCGACAGCATTCACCTTGTCCACGATGTCCCGCCATATTCCAGTTTTGGTGCCCAATGACAAGTTGGAGGTGACGAACAGTTGTTGATGGTGTTCCATCATCTCTGTGACTATGATCCTGTTCGCCTGCGGACTGAACTTCGTCTTCCTCTTCTTCTTGTCCTTGCCCTTCCCCGAGGTCCTGGACTGGTCATCCGGGGTGCTTGTGGGGTTGCGCTCGTCCTCTGCGCCTGTTCCGGCTGCCTCCATGGTGCTTGGGTGTTGGTCAGTTTGTGTTTGAGTGTTTTTTCAACTTTTATGGTGATTTTTCCCGCCGGCCAGGTGTGTGTTGCAAGCCTGGCGCTGCTTATCACTGATTTCCTCATCGCGCTTTGGCCCCTCGCAGGTTTTTTGGTGTTGTGGTTTGTGTTTTTATCTTCATCGAGGTGGTTGTATGCGCGGATATTGTCATCAGTTTCGGCAGACTATCGCATGGTACCACCTTGTTGTGAATTCCACGTTGACACAGGGTTATTTTCCCGCGATAGGCTGCGATGTGTAAAGTTGCGCTGCCATTTTTTGGTGATGTTTAGCACACGTTCTTGTGAATATATCCCTGAGTCTGTTGTCTTTATGACTAAGAATGGTTAACCATATCAACCCACATTTCTTTTGGAAATCACAGTCTGCATGCAAGGTTGCATAATGATCCAATTTAAATGGATTTACTTAATGAATGGACCTGTGCACAGTTTAATTTCTACCTGCAAAGTTGTCTGACATTTCTAAGTTTGCATTTCGGAGAAGATGCAAAGTTCATGTATATGGCAACTGTTTCAAGAGTACCTGGGCAGTTAGGTTACTAATCTCAGTTAGTATCAGTCAGAGCCTATTACCACTTGTGTCCAGGGGCTCAAACCTAACATAAAACTGATTACCAATTCCATCCCTTCACACCTGACTCTCAATGTAGAAAAGTCAAGCAGTCCAAGGCTTACTCAGGGAGGTGATATGAGGTTATAGACTCATCACTCAAAGGTTCTGATCAGTGATCTACAAATTGAAATGTTGATTGGGGGCACCAATGGGTTGTGAAAATATTGTTTTGATGTGTTGGCATTTTGGGATGGCTATTAATTGCACACTTCAGAGTTGCAAAATGGGTAATGGAGATAGATACACAGCGAAGTAGACTCATATGGCTCATTTCACAAGAAGAACTGTGAGGTAACCCCTTAATTTTACATGTATGTTTTCTGTACATTTTTTGTTTTGATTTTTTCTTCATAACGCGAGCCATCTTTCCAGAACTATTTACATTAATTTACATTTTCAATTCCATAAAAAGGGAGCACATATATTTTTACATCCGTAAATGCTCAAGTTTATTTTAACTTGCTATTTTTTCTATTCCTTCATAGGGAAAATATTTTCCCAAGCAGAGAGGATCCCTTTCTTACGCCATCCCATTTATATACTGGATGCAGTCTAGTTGCCGCTCTTGAAAGTAGTGCCTCATGTCAAGCTTGCACTATATAACAAGCATTGGGATAGCCAATAGGTCTCGCCTTTGGGACCTTATAAATATTGAGTTATCCAGCACAATATCCTTGGTGCAACAATATCAACTGTTGCATGTCTAAACACTTATAAGGTCCCAAAGGCTAGACCCATTGGCTACGCCAATGCTTGTTTCTTTAGGTGCTAAACACTTTCCTACTGCTTTGTGAGCCTTAAAGTGTTCAGCACTTTAGTCATAATGAAACAATAGCAAAAGTCTCCACCTTAACATGAACTAGCCAAACTTCGTGTGTACTGCAAAATAAAAACAAAAAACGTTTTTATAGTCCTAATAATTATTGTAGTATTCTTAACCTGCATCATCTCATTATTGAAAATCTGGGCTGTTTTGTTTGTTATTGCACGTCCAAGGTGCTGATAGGCATAGACACTGCATGCATGTTTCTTTGGGTAAATATGTAAAAGAAGAAAAGAAATCTGAGGAAAAAATATGCAAAACCGGAAAGAATTATATAGCAATGATGAACTGCAAGACCCTGTGTTAAAAAGTGCTTGAAGTAGAATAGCACATTAAGTACATACGTTTTAGACTGACACAATTCATTCATTTATTCTTTCAGTATGGTGTAATGTTGATTGTTGCTCTGTATCCTAATATGCTTATGGTACGTGATTTGTATCTAGCGCTAGCTAGGCAGTTACCTTACTACTTTGTATTGATGTACAAGGACACCTTTCAAAGTGAGGGGCATATGGGAGACGTAGGGCTGCTGGTATGTGCCTCTTATTTCTCAGTTTCAGTGTCCCTGAAGCAGCACGTGCAGCACCCACGCAGACGGAGGTACCAGTTCATGTGTTCATTAGACACGTTCTGTTGCGCATGCAGTGAGCCACATGAAGGGTACTCCTGTGTCCTGAATCCCAGCGCTCCCTGGTATCTCAGCTGTCACTCAGCTCTCCGAACCCTGAGCTCTCTTTCACGCTTCGTCCATTGTGGTCCTGCCCGTGTTCATGCGCGTGTGCTGAGTCCTGTAGCTGTCCTCTGGCAGTGTGTAGGTTGTGATCAGAGGAAGTTCCAAGCGAAAGCACGCCGCCACGGACTAGGTGCGTGTGGACAAGCCGCCACAGCCAAAGCTGAATGCACGCACGTGCAGATGTACAAAGATGGCTGCTCTCGCCATTCACAAAGGTAAACATGCTCGCGTACGGACAAAAAAATGCGCGCGCATGTCAAAGATGGCGTCGGGCATTTATTTGTCCCTTCGTGTGCATGTTTAGCTTTGCGGATGGCGAGAACAGCCATGTTTGTCCATCTGGACGAACGTGCATTCTGCTTTGGCTGAATCGATTCCAAAAGGTTCCCTCCATGGCGAGACAGCGCATGCGCTGCTTTTGCCAGGCGAGACCTAAAAACTTCAAAAGAGGTTAAAAACAAATATAGATGGAGGAGCCTAGCGCGCATCCAAGATGGTCGCGTGAGCACAGGGCTCCCCGGACCCTCGCTGCTCCTCGGAATTTATCCTGATAATATCCTGATTTGGTTTATGGAATCTGGGAGATGAAGACCGGCTGAGCACGTATCTCTTTTCAGAAATTGAATCGGACCTGGGAATCCTGAGTTATTGTTGTTAGAACTTTTGGGACCCACCCGACGGAGGTGCCCGGGGCGAAGGTGAACCGTGGAGCCGTGTCGCAATTGAACAACAGCGGCTGCGGCGCGGTGCCAGGGGCCGCTCGACCACTTTCGGTTTCACTTTCGGACCTCGGGGGGCTGGCTGGTGGAGCGCTTGAGGTGGCGGGGTGTATCCTTGGCCTCTGCACGAGGCTTTGTCTCCATCTGCCACTAGAGTGCCTATCGCCTTGGGTCCCCCCGCACCGCCATATTGTGGTCTCGGATGAGGCGCTAGTCTCCGGTGCCGGTGCCTCTGCTACTTTGATCGGCGGTCCCCTTCGGTGTCCGTGACCACATGGGGGGCAGGGGGGGCCCCGAGGGGCGTAAGACTAAGGCCTCCCTCCGTGGGGGATCGGTCCAGACCAACAACATGGACCGCTACACTCAGGGCAGAGGCTCCCCTGGAGCGGCCGGTCCCCCCCCGGACGCCACCGGTGGTGGCACGTCCGTCTCTTCGGAGCTTTCCCTACAGGATATCATGGGCGCCATTGATGGCATCAGGGAAACCATCGCCACGCAATACGAGGCCCTGGCCCGTAAAATCGACACGGTGGCAATTGATGTCACCTTAATACGGGCGGATCACTCCAAAACAAATGAGAGGGTTCAGGCTCTCGATGCGCGGACCTCCACCCTTGGGGCGGATGTGTCGGGCCTGCAGGCCGCGCTTGGTGACATCAAGGTGGTCAACGATCAGATGGCCCGGCGGCTGGAGGACTTCGAGGGACGGGCCCGACGCAACAACATCCGTGTCATAGGCGTACCGGAGTCCTCCGACGACCGCCCGGTTGACCTCCTGGTCGAGGAGCTCATCCTCCAACAGTTGACCCCTGCTGGCTTGAGTAAGTTCTTTGCCGTGGAGCGGGCCCATCGAGTTCCGGGCGGTCGACCACGGCCGGGGGCCCCCCCGAGGCCTATCGTGGCCAAGCTGTTTTACTACAGAGACCGGGATGCGATTCTGCAGGCCTCACGTGTCCATGGCCCGGTTCGATATGAGAACTCATCCATTAACTTTTATCCGGACTTTACCCAACTTGTCCAGAAACAGCGGATGGGATTCCAGGGGGTGAAACGTCGTCTTCGTGAACTGGGCCTAAAGTACTCTATGCTCTACCCTGCAAAACTCCGAGTGGAACATGAGGATCGGACTGCCTTTTTTGATTCTCCTGTGGCCGTGAGTGACTGGCTGGACTCGCTGCCGGACAGAGGTGGCCGTCCCGGGCCCTCTGCAGGTGCCAACGGTGACGGGTCCCCTTTGGAGTGACTTTTGGTCCTTGATTTTGCCATTTTGCACTGTTCAGCTGGGTTGTACATCTTTGGTTCATTGTGTCTTGCTAGGACCTGTGTGGGGGGCGGGCGGGGTCGGGTCCCTTTCCTCCTCCGGGGTCTTTTCGTAGAATGGGGTTAGTTGGGCGACAGGCACACTGCAAGTTGGGGGGGTTTTTTGGCCCGCAGGGGTGCAGGGTGGGGGGAGTTGGATGTTGGGGGGGGTGGGGGGGAAGGAGGGGTTGTTTTGTTGTGTGTTTTTTGTTTGCAGGGCGAGGTATTGATTTTTGTCCACCATCGGGAACTGTGCTGCTTACTGGGGGACCTTTGATTTATTGGAGGGGATGGGGGGGGACGGGTTGAAGCTGATGTCATGGAACGTCAATGGGTTGGGGGACCGTATCAAACGGGGTGTAGTACTGCAGTACTTGCGTCGTCTGACTCCTGATGTGGTGTTTATCCAGGAGACGCATCTGGTTGGTAATGTCTGCCATGCAATGAATAGGGGGGGATACCGCCTCGTGGCTCATTCTGGTTTCACAACTGGCTCCAGGGGGGTGGGCATTCTCCTGCGATCCTCACTTCCGTTGGAGATCACCAGGGTAGTCTCAGATGACAGAGGGCGTTATGTGTGTCTGACTGGGAGGTGGGAGGGGCGTCCCCTTGCCCTGGTCTCAGTTTACGTCCCCCCGGGCCTCCAGAACTCCACCTTCGCGGACTTGGGTCGAATGCTGCTTGAACTTCCGGACAGTCTTTTGCTTATGGGCGGGGACTTTAATTCGGTGGTCTCGGGTGAACTGGATCGTCACCCACCCAGGGCCCTCCCCGCTGCCCAGGCATGGCTGGGTGGTCTGCTGGAGACCTTCGGCCTGGTGGATAGTTGGCGATTAATGCATCCGACCCAATGTCAGTACACCTTTCACTCTGGGGCACATGGGAGTCTTTCTAGGTTAGACTATTTCCTTATGCCCGCGGCGCAGACTGGTCGAATTCGAGAGGTCAGGCACCTGGCGAGGGGTATCTCCGATCATTCCCCGCTGTGGCTGCTCTTTGACACCGAGTCGCGGTCTGCAGGGCGGATCGCCCCCATTAACCCGTGGTACTTGCGAGGCCCTACGACTCGCGATAGCCTGGTTAAGGCTATGGACCAATACTTCCTTGAAAACGAGGGGTCGGTGTTGTCTGCAATGTCCCTGTGGGAAGCCTTTAAAACCGTAATCCGCGGACACGCCCTCTCCCAGATAGTGGTGGCTAAGAAGCTCAAGGGTGAGGCAGTGGTGAAGCTGGAGACTGACATCTCGGGGCTGGAGTCGGCCTTAGAGGAGGGTGTCACTCCGGACGGGCTCCATGCCCTCAGCCTGAAACAGTTTGAATACAGGTCTCTTGTCACTGACGCTGCCAAAACTATGTATAGGGAGCAGCAGGGTCGATTGTATGATGCCGGGGACAAGGCGGGTAAGTTGATTGCGTGGCTGGACAAGAAGGAGAGAGTGAATCGTGTGGTCCCGGAGCTGCGTGTCTCGGATGGAGTGTGTGTGACTGAGCCTGGTGAGATTGTGGAATGTTTCGCCGATCACCTCCGGGCCGTGTACTCCCCGGTGACTGATAGGGATGAGGAAGACTCTTGCCTTCTACTGAGGGATATTGCTTTGCCCGGCCTGTCCGTCGAGAACCGTGAGCAGCTGGACGCCCCCTTGTCGGTAGATGAGATAGCAACTGCGATTCGATCCCTTCGCTCGGGCAAGGCTATGGGTCCCAACGGTCTACCTACCGAATTATATAAGTTGCGCCCGGATAAACTAGCGCCCTTCCTCCGTCGTATGTTTCAGGAGTCCCTTGAGGCAGGTTCCCTTCCTGTCGACCAGCGACTGGCCACGATAGTCGTGATCCCCAAGGAAGGTAAGCCGCGGGACCGCTGTGCCTCCTACAGGCCTATCTCACTGCTAAACGCAGAGCCTAAAATCCTGGCTAAAGTCCTCGCCAATCGTTTGTTGAGCGTCATCTGCGATCTGATTCATCCTGATCAATGCGGCTTCATCCCGCATCGCAACACCGCCCTCAACTTGCGGCGTCTTCATGGCGCCCTCGCCAGGGCGGAGTACCTCTCCGAACCGGCCGTGCTGGTTTCTTTAGACGCCACGATGGCCTTCGACACCATCGAGTGGCCGTTCCTCTGGGCTGTTTTGACCAAATTCGGCTTTGGGGAGGGATTTCTTGGCTGGGTGAAGCTTCTCTACACGGGACCCATGGCTCAGGTGGTGGTTAATGGGCGGGTCTCTCGGCCCTTCGCGCTCGGTCGGGGTACGAGGCAGGGGTGCCCGTTGTCCCCTCTGCTCTTTGCTCTCGCCCTGGAGCCACTCGCTGCTTGGCTCCGCTGGGAGCCCTCGATCAAGGGGATCCGGTGGGCCCCGGGCTTCGAGGATCGGGTCTTGTTATATGCTGACGATATTCTCCTGTATCTTACCTCGCCGCGGCAGTCGCTTAACGTTCTCTTTGATGTTCTGACTTCCTACGGGAGAAATTCGGGTCTCACGATTAACTGGTCTAAATCCTGTGTCTATCCTATCTCCGGTGGCCCTCCTCTCTTGCCGCCTTGGCTTCCGATCCAAGTGTCTCTGGCCGGCTTTAAATACCTGGGGATACACGTCTCGTTGGACCCGGTGGCTCGCTATGAGCAAAATCTCCTGCTTCCACTGCGGCGTTTGAGGGAAGACACGGCTCGGTGGTGTAGGCTGCCCTTGTCCCCGCTGGGTCGGGCAGCACTGTTTAAAATGATGTCCCTTCCCAGATTCCTCTATGCACTTCAGAACTCCTTCGATGTCATTCCAGTGGCCTACTTTCGGGAGGTGGAGAGCCTGCAGAGGAGACTGGTGTGGGACGGACGGGCGCGTATCGCCCTGGCCAAGCTTACTCTCCCCTGGTACGACGGGGGCATCGCGCTTCCCGACATTCGCAGGTATTATTGGGCCTCGCAGTTATCGGCCATTAACCATGCCACGTATGCGCCTGGCTTGAATCCGGCGTATGAGATGGATAAATTCTTGCTTCCCGGCGGGAATTATAACAGGGCGCTTTACTCCCGCTCGGCTGGACGTACCCTGACGGGCCCTACTAAGATTGCGGTGCGGATCTGGAAGGCGGCCAATGTAGCCATGGGCTGGAGTGAGCGACTAACATGTGCTACTCCTTTATTTGCCTCCGACCGACTGGGAAGCCTCTGGACGACGAAAGGGTTTGACCGTTGGGACACGATTGGTATTAGTAGAGTGGGAGACCTATGGAGGAAGGGCGCGGTTAAGACCTTCGCGGCGCTCCAGAGCGAATACGAACTCACGGACAGCGAGTTCTTCCGATATGCCCAGGTTCGGCACGCCCTGCTCTCCGTCTTTGGGAAGGGGACTAATATCCCTGCCTCTTCGCCCCTCGAGGACCGCATACTCGATGGTCATGTCCCCGACAGTACTATCTCTTTAATCTATAAAAAACTTATTAATAATCGGGCTGACCTATTGGTGCGCCTTCGGGAGACGTGGACGGGGGATGGGGTGGAATTAGACGACGAGGACTGGCAGTCCGCACTGTCGTCCCCTAAGGAAGTAGCCATTCCAGCCCGTCTCCGCCTGGTCCAGTTAAAGATTCTCCACCGGCTGTATGTGACGGGTCCCCGTTTGGTCTCGATGGGATTCTCGGAAGATGGGCTCTGTAAGCGGGGATGTGGGCTTAGTGCCACCTTTCTCCATATCCTTTGGGAGTGCCGCGAGGTGGCGGAATACTGGCGTCGGGTTCATGGGGTCATGGGACAAGTCACCGGAGTTGCGCTGCTGCCGGAGGTGCGCCGCTGTGTCCTGAATGTGTGGGAGCCCAATGATTATAACGCGGCTCAGACTCGGTGGGCGGCCCTGGGGAACATGATTGCCAAGAGGGATATAGCGCAGCTTTGGGGCTCCCAGCGGCCTCCCACCGTGTCAGTATGGAAGGAGAACATGGACTGGTGTATGTTCAGGGAGAAGACTGTGTATGTGGCCCGTGGTAAACCCGGGGCATGGGGTAGAATTTGGGGGCAATGGAACGCATATCGTGGGGGTATCTGTGCTCCCCCCCTTGTGGACACCGATATTGCCTTGTCCCCCTGACCCTTGATAGTTCCTTGCAACTTGTTGTAATAATCGAATATAGATGTTCCTCTCACGTTACCCCCCCCGATCTTTCAGTACTCCTTCCTCTTGATAGCTAATTGAAGGTCCGAAGTGGAGTCCCCCGGATGTAGCCTGACCCACGTTTTTTGCCCTTATGCCTCGCCTTTTGTTTTTTTTTTTTTCTTTTTGTTTTTTTAGTTGTTATTGATGTTAAATTTATGTCTCCTGCCTCCTTCGAACTATCCGGAGCCATTTACGGGGCTGGGCCCCAGGAGTCGCCTACTGCCTTAACTAATGTACGATCCTTTCTGAATCTAGCGGCCGGCCCCGGTGGTTGTAGGCCCATGCTTGTAACTGACTTATTGTTCAATAAAAAATTTAAAAAAAAAAAAAAAAAAAAAAAAAAAATATAGATAACCATTTAGTGGTAGATTTGTAAAAAGTGAAAATAGAATATCTGGATAAATAACGCCATCCCCTTCCTAATTAAATAACGGATTCCTCTTCCTAAATTGTGGGATCTTAGGCAAATACTTTATTTCACCATAATTCCCATGTGTTCTCCAGCTTGCCAAGATAATGCCTTCTGGTCTGGCCACTCCTTGACCACGGAAAGATCTTATTCACCCCTTGCTTAATATTTCCCACCAGTATTATATTGTTGGCATCTATTGCATTCTACGTCACGAGCAAACACTCCTACTGTAGAAAAAAGCTGAAGAGACAAACAAGGTGAAGAGGTAAAATATGATGCTTGGACTTCAACAGTAACAATAGTCAGTGGTTCTTTCCAGGCTCTTTGCTGGGGTAGGGTTTGTACAGAACCTGTTTGTTATGCACCCTTGGGAGAATCTACTGTAGGCTGTGAATGTATCTCATTCCACAGCTTTATGGTTATTTAGGTTATGAAGCATTGCCCTAATATAATGTTGTTCCTAGCATAATGTAGGTCATTCTTAGAATCATAGCAAAAAAGGACAAATCTATGGCATTCTGAAATGCTTGTTTTCCTACAGCAATAGTGTCAGGATTCGCAATGTTGTCCGACAGGTTCTGTTGGCAATCTGCCCCACCCCCTAGAATGCTGCAAAAAAGAGAGAGAGAGAGAGAGAGAGAGGGAGAGAGAGAGAGAAAGGGAGAGAGAGAGAGAAACAGCCAGCCCTCTAAGGTCTTATTTGGCACCACTCTCACAGCAGTAGCCACCATTAACAAAGTGTGGTGGGGGGTGGGGTCACGCGGGAGGCATCGCCCGGGGAGGGAGTTAATACAATATTTAAAAAACTTACCTTTTGCCACAGTTCGCTCCAGTATTGCATCTCATCGCGCTGCCTCTCACCTTCCTGCCTGCTAGTCCCAGCAGCCCCTGGGACAGGCTCCCTGTCCAATCCCAGTGCTGCAGAGTAGCGCGGGGATTGGTCTGAGCAGGCAGGAAAGATGCCCTGCTCAGAACAGGGAGTCTGTGGGGTTTCTCCAGCCAAGCTGCTCAATGTAGCTGGCCTGGAGAAAACCTAAGTGCGCATGTGTGTTTTAGTCGGCCTGAGACGTACGGCCAAACACAACATGAGCACTTAGGGAGTGGAGTGCACCAGCACTCCTCCTCCCCCCTATGCCTCAGCCCACCCCTCCAAAACACGCTGGCTAAGAGCCGGCAAATGTAAATTAAAACGATGCAGGAACATCGTTTAATTTTACATTTGCTGGTTCTGAGCCAGGCAGTGGGGTGACGCTCCTCCGCCATTGCGGAGGAGCCGCCACTGTGCTCTCACAGGTATTACATCTTGTATCACAGCAAGGTTATAAAGAAGTATTCTCCAATGAGGGAATAGCTCACTAAGCAAGAAGTGTAGTGTGTAACATCTGATGATGCCTACCCCCCTGCAGAATGGGTTGAGCTGCTGCTGAAACCCCTGTAACTCACAGTTATTCACAGACTTCAGGTTAAGTGGAGGCCCCCTGAAGGGTGGGACCACCTGCACTGTCAGACCTGCAGGAGCCTTCTTACCATTGAGAACATACAAGGCTTTAGTATCAGTTACAACCACGAGAAGTTTGAAATGAAGGTAAAACAACATCAAGCGAAGCATGAAAAGTTGTAAGGCATTTGTTTTCAGGTATATTTAAATAGTGCTGCTGCCTGTTGTGACCCGGAAGTCCCGGCCCTTGACCTAAGGTGACCTGCTAGTCTCAGTGTCCCAGCTGTCAGAGACTAGTCCGCCATAGCCATAAAGAGTAGCGCCTCACTGGTTTTCTTACACAAATTCTCAAACTCCCAATCCTCTGCTGATGTCTGACAAATGGTATCAGATATTGAATCAAGGATTAAGTGAGAGCCTATTGTAATAGCACATTAAACCGTGTGGCAGGATTCTTGTCTGGCAGACAGAACTTTTTCCTCAGATGGTCTGCATTCTGTTCTTCAATGATTTACCTCAAATGATCACTTTTCTAAGATTAGGGATAACATTATCATGTTGACATTATCCTACTGCCTCTTGCCAATTACATTTACAGTGCTGTAACATAAGAATACAAACCTGCACTTTCCCAGGTCATTGTACTTCTAGAGTAAAGAAGCCGCCAAGGTTTTGGAACACTTCTGCAGGGTGTAACACTCTTGTGCAACTGCACTGAATAAGATGACTTTAAAACATGGAAACTTTATATACTCATCTTTATAGATGTCTCAAAAGATTTTTTTAAATCAGGATATGAACAAAGTCATTATTTACACTTTTTACAATGACCTAATTCCAGTTTCTTTAAAAGCAACACTAAGGTAAACATAGCATTGTGTTTCAGCTCTGTGCTAGTCCTGTATGCTTAAGTGTGCAGCATTGACAAATGCCATTGACTAATTTTCAATGGGCTTATATTTAATACGTATCACTCTTTACTCATACAGGCACACTGAGTTCTGATCGGGCAAGTGAGAAATTCGGATTTTATTTTCAATTTCAAAATAAGTGAAGCGGATACCTTTGACGTAAAGCCAACAAACTCCTTTTTTGTAGGTCAACAAATCATAAACACCTTAGGATTGTATGCAGCTTTGCAATAACTAACAAAGTATTGACAAATCCAGTCGGTCTCGCTTTGGGAATGCTGAGCGAGTGGCACGGTTAGCTTTGCCAATGCTTGACTGGCAATGTAAAAAACATTTAAAAAAGATTTTTAATGTTTGCATGATGGTTGCCGTGTTGTGTGATATAACATGACGATTCAATGCATGTTGCATCAGGCAAGACAGTGGTCATCTTCAAAATAAAGAGAAAAAAGTTTCTATAATTTTACAAATGGTCGGTTACTGCTATTGGCTTTTCCAATGCCATCGGATTTTACAAGCCTCTGGCACTGGCTAAGCCAATAGTGGCTTCCAACATGGCACAACACAGGAACGGCAGTAGCAAAAAAAATTCAGAAGAAGACAGAGAGAGCACGAGTTCTCGAGCAACAAGAAGCAAGAAAAAGAAAGGGACAACTGGGAGAAAGTAAGTCACAAGACTGGCTGGAATGCTCTAAACAGATACACTGGGCGCAGAAGAATATGCAGTATATCTGTTTAGAACATGAAGCACACAGCTATGAGCTCCTGCAAAGGCTGCAACCCCTCCCATTCTCAGCTCGTCACCCTGTGACGACTTGGGAAAGGGAAGGGTGGTGACAGGCAGCTATAAATAACAGGCAAGCAACCCTGGGAGTACAGGGCTGATACTGCACATGCACTGGCGCTGCTCCAGTTTATTATTTCTATTATTTTATTTTAGGTCGTACATCGAGAGTAACAACATGTCAAGCGTCAGCAGGATAGATCGTGAAGAGAAACCATAACAGAGTATATATTCTTGCAGCATTAACATGAGTCTATATAGTGACATAATAATACTGACCTTTTTTTGTCTAAGTCAAAGGAATTAAAATGAAAACAAAAACAACAGCAACAGCAATAGCCACAGAGAAGTCACTCGGCAGACACAGCAGACTTAATTCCATCTTCCTCATTGTACATTATTATTGTAGAATTTATCTATACAAGTTGGTTACATACTGCGGTGCCCCGTTAGCTACTAACATTAGCATTCACCCCCGGTTCGCCCTCCACATCAGGGTGGGAATCTGTGAGCGATTGGGCCTTCCCAGCAAGATATGTTTGATATAGTCCGTAGAAGTTCTGAGGACGACTACGAGAGGGAAGTAGCTCGCTGTACAGTTCCATCTGCGTGTTGCAGTACAACATATCCCTGCATGGAGGTCGTAGGGCCACGCGACCAACGCATCGCTAATCTGCGCTTAGCGAATAGCACTCCCATTTCAATCAAACGTCTCAGTCCCTTATTCAGCTTCTTAGTGTAGCCCAGCAGGGCGACTAACGGATCAGGGAGCATTGGGACCTCAGTGACATCACTCAGTGTTTGGAATATCTCTCCCCAGAACTTGGCAATTGTTGGGCATAGCTAGGCTATGAGTATAAGGTTCGCCGGGCTCATCTTGCACCTCTCACACTCAGCAGTCTCACGCAGCCCATAACGAAACAGCCTCTCCGGGGTGTAGTAAATTCTTTGTAAATATTTAAAATGGATTAGTTGGTGCTGGCTGTTTAATGACACCCGACGGGTCGCCTCACAACAATATCTCCATGTGTCGTCATCTATGTACATGTCTAGATCCTTCTGCCACTCCAGTCTAGATTTTGTGTAGTAGTTCTTGCGATAGGAAGGGGTGTGCTGCTATAAATACTGGACACTAGTTCGCAGGCGAAGCTGCTTTTAGTAAATGCGTAAGTGGAGTGACCTCTGGGGGTTCCGCCATTTCTTCACCTAGTGTCTCATGCATCACATGCCTCACCCTGTGATATTGAAACTGCACTAACGGGGTGACCACCTTTCCATCCAGAAAGAGGTCGCCCACTACTGTTACATTCAATGTCTGCAGTGCCTTAAGCCTGGCAAGGTCTCTGCTCATAGGGCGCCAAGCACACCATTCCATCGGAACGAGTGGGGAGTATAATACATTACAGTCTTGTCTTTAATCAAGTTATGCCATGCATGCACTGTGGAATTTATAGAATCCAGGATCCCTGTACGCCTATCTGGGAGGCGGAACAGACTAGTGGGGAGGTCAGTTGGGGCGACTGCCACAGTCACAATGGGTACGTGCGGCGGGCCAAGTGTCTGGTGTAGCCAATGAAAAGCATGTGAACATTGTGTTACTCTATAGTACAAGTCGAGGTCTGGGCTCCCATCCCTCTGAGATAGTAAGGCAGGGTAAGGACCTTCCATTGCACTCTTGATTGCTTACCTGCCCACACCAATTAAGTAAGTATGGAGGTAATATGTTTTTTAAAAATGAGCCGGGATGACCATAGGAATATTTAAAAACAAGAATAGAAACCTCAGTAAAACCACCATTTTCATCAGGGAAATCCGCCCCAAGAGCGAGATAGGCAAGCAAATCCATCTTTCAACATCGTCTTCTAGTTTAGTGACTTCTCTTCCATAGTTTTTCATAAATACTGTCTCCGGGTCGGTGTGAATTTGCATGCCCAGATAGCGGACCAGTTCTGTGGTCCAGGTTAAGGGCAAATCTAGTTCGAAAGGGGTGGTGGACGGCGTCAGTGGGACGATTATGGACTTAGTCCAATTTATTCTTAGGCCTGAGAGTTCACCAAAACTAACTACTTCCCTGAGTATAAGGGAAAGATTAGCCTCCGGGTTCCTAATGTATAGCAGCGTGTCATCTGCGTATGATGACACTATTAGGTTATAGTTCGGAAACTGGATTCCACGAAACTTATGATATTCCCTGAGAGCACATGCTAGGGGCTCTGCTGCTATGGCATACAACAGAGGAGACAGCGGACATCCCTGTCTAGTGCCCCTAGAGATTTTTACCGGGGCAGTTATCATATCCCCAATTCGTATTCCAGCAGTAGGGGAGTTGTACAATACTGCTACTAAGTTCAAGAACACGCCTCCCACCCCCATTCTTTCCAGCACTGCGTGTAAAAATGGTCATTCCACAGAATCGAACGCTTTTTCTGCAGATAAAAATACAGCCGTGGCCTTTACTTCTGGGTTAATATGTTGTAGAGCACCAAAAAAGGTGTGCAGATTGTATGTGAGGTTAGACCCGGGACAAAACCTGCCTGTTCTGTGCTGGCTAGGATCGGGACCAGGGAAGCAAGACGGTTGGTAAGTACTTTAGCATATATTTTAGTATCTACGTTCCGCAACGGGCAAAAGGAGGAACACTCCTCCGGGGGCTTGCCAGGTTTAAGTATAGTGACTATCATGGCTTCACTCATTGTTGGGGGAAGTGCTCACGATTCATAAAGCTCTTCAAAAAGCGTCACCAGGTGTGGAGTAAGAAGATCTGCAAATTCTTTATAAAACACCACTGTCAAGCCACACCCACTGCTCCAGTTGGCGATGCTTCATTGCATCATTTGTGGGCATCCGTGGGTCGGGACCCCAAGTATTTAAGAACTGGGCTGACAGCATGTCAGCCCGTAGTCTGCTTAACATTCACTGCTGCCAACTGGCACATGCGCATTTGCGCATGTGCCTAAGTAAAACTGCCTGACTTCAGTTTTCGATAATGGACAAGGCAGTGTAATGCAAAAAGGAAGGATGGTAATTGCTTTTTGAATCCATATCACATTTAATTGAAAGGGCACAGCCCCTTCACCCTCCCTTAGAAACGGTCTCTGTACCTGTTGCTCCAAATAGATGCACTGATGCAAGGAGCAGGACCGCATGGACAATATCAAGTAGTAATGTATGGTTTTATCTGGTACATTCTGGTTCATTGTTTTTATGTAAAACACTGTGGGCCTAATTCACAAAGGTAAACATACACTTTTGGGCAAGATTACTCTTTTTTGTATTGAGAAACTATGATTTAATAGTACTTTTATGACTGCGGAGACTCTGTGGTCAGGTGGAGTACACCGCACATAAAAAGATTGAGCAGACCTATCTTTTGCATTATTTCCTTTATTAAGATCCTAGATCTGGCTTTCGGACAACTAATTTTAGTTTTTTAAAGTACATTTTTGTTTTAAACATCTGATAATACCAGCCAAACATCCTGCATCCTTTTTTGGTTGGATTTGATTGACATTAGTGTGCGTGTGGAACTACACCAGGTATTGTTTGCTAAAAGCAGCAGCTGCAGGGACATGGCTGAACTGTTTGGTCTGAATTTTATTTGAAGAATAGCCAGAGGTGTGCCAGTTACACTGAAGTGCTGTGCCAAGCAATTCTTTTTCTGAGTTGTCAGATACCAACCAACTCTTTTTCTCAGTTGTCAGAATACTTTGGCCCAGTTTCAAGTTGGAAGGAACGATATTCTCGGGTGCAAAATCGCTCCACTTGACCGGCTCAACTGGCTTTGTGTTTCCACAGCTAGAGTTCCTTGGTGAGGAACACGAAACCTGGTTTTACTGACCACAAAATTGCTTTAAGCTTCGACTGCAGTCCACCCTAATCCCTGTCCACCACCCAGCCCACTCCTATGGCATGGAGGGAGTATGTAATGCTTTCCCCTACCAGACCCCATCTTCTCCTGTTCAGAGCCTGTGGAAATTGGAGTACCCCCAATCCCTTTAGAAAAGAAAATAATGTGCAGAACTTCATTTGATAAAGAATGTGTGCACGGTTATTCTCTATTCAGTGGTGATGAACTCAGAATTGGATCATTCCTATGCAAGGTGACTGGCCAGATGTGTTAATTCTGTCCACCCGCACTCCACGCCGAAATCTGCGCAGCTTGAAAACGGGCCCATAGTGGTAATGGAGGCATGTCATCTGGTCCAAGCATGTCATTACATACACTCCATTGGTGAAGGTGACAGTGGAATCATACACAGCGGAGTCTATTTATGGTTAGGTTGTAGTCCCATGGGGATTTAATAATTATTTCTGCAATATGATTGTTGCAGGTGAAAATAGCACAAAGGGGCAGATAGCACCATGATGAGAAAGAGCACCAGGGCAGGAGGACTGAAAAGGCTTAGGCTGTTGCTGCAGGAGTCAGATGGAGAACAGCTCCCTGCAGCTTGCAAGATGGCCCTCATGCTTCCTGGGTGTGCTTGGGGGACATCTGGTGTCCCTTCAAGGTGAAATATGAATTTATAGTATACAAGACATAGTGGCAGTGAGGCAACCTTGTGAGGCATGAATATGCAGTAGGGCCAGAGGTGACAGGTATCATAAAACTCTGAAGGACCTGGAAGCCAGGCTAAAGAGAGCTAAATCCACCCATAGATAAGGGTAGCTCTGTTACAACGACTTAGGGCCTCATGTAGGTAGCGAAATACCGGTCGGTAACGGCCGATTTTCGGTAAATATGCCGTTACCGACCGGTATCCAGACAAGTGAGATGTAGGAGTCCAAAAACCACTTTTCGGTAAATATGAGGCGGTAAATACCGATTCATAGTTACCGAATTCTAAAATACCGATTCATATTTACCGAATACATAATTAACGAATCGGTAAATATGAAGTGGTAAATATGAAGTGGTAAAAATTTAAAATGACATGTAGGAGCACTCGGTAATTAAGAAATCCAAGAAAATCGGTAAATAAGAGTCGGTAATTAACACGGATTGAAAGCAGGTGGTAACCAACAACAGTGCAGCTAAGCAATCCCAAAATGCAACAGCGTGGACACCCTGGCAGCTATGTACGTCATTGCAATGCGCCTACGTCTACAGGCAGCAGGACTGAGGGTTTGGCGACGGAAGGAACGCATCCACAGACAGCGCATCACACTATTCCAGCTGACTGATGCAGAGATACATGAGAGGTACAGGCTACACCCCGAAACCATCATGGACTCAATCAGGGACCCGCACCCACTCCTGGACCAGCCAATAAGAAGGGCGCACGCCATACCCCCACATGTGCAGGTGCTCTGCAGCCCACATCTGCTGGCATCCGGCATTTCTCAGGTGGTGACAGCTGCGGTGGGTGGTGTATCCCAGAGTTGCCTGTCCCGTTCCTTCAGGAATTTCTTCCCCCATTATATTGGCTGCATTGATGGGACACACATCCCACTCTGTCCACCAGCTGACACAGAGCACATCTACAGGATCAGGAAGTCCACCCACTCCATCAATGTGCATACCGAATGGAATGATATTGTGAATGGTCCCGTGGGTGGCAGAACCAAAAGGTGCGCGTATGCTATTTACAACGAGGTCTGCAAGTTGTCGCACAGTGAGGCGGCTTCCAGACTGAGAGCTATTGACCAAGCAAACATGGAGAAGACCTAAGCCGTTATAGATATTAGCTCTAGCACTCTCACTTCTAGGATTCATACATGAGACAATAGGCACATGCAAGTACACGGCGCATGCAATGTACAAGCCCCGATTTTGGCGTGCGTCCTACGAGGTATCCCAGTGCCTGTGATTACACCTTCTTTCACTGTGCTTGCAAACGGTATTTATTTAATAATGAGAAATGAAGTTTGCTGCGGGATGTGAGTGGTAATCCCGTACATAACTGTCTCGCATGAAGTTGTCTGCTGCAATACTGTTCTTTTTCCACCCCCGCATGGGCGGCGGGATGTTTCCATCTGGCCTTCGATTCCAACCTTGAAAGCAGAGTCCAACAAGTTGAGCAGAATAGAGCGCCATTGTCCCACAAAGAGGTGCCTTTGACTTCCTCTCGTGAAATATTTGTCCTTCACGTTGCTACTACGCGCACTGAGGAACAGGCGCCTCTGAATACTGACCTCCCCCTGCATTTCGGCTCTTTGATCCAAAGTATTATCAATGCCTCGTCCACGACCGGCCTGGCTCAATTTTTTCTAACATGTGGGGCTCGGGTCTCGTGACCTCTTTCCAAACAATTTTTGGTGTAATTCCGGCATTTGTTCATTCACTGTTCTCGAGCATCTTTGGAGGTGTTCCGCTGCTTCTGGCGCTGGTGGCAGGTGTGCTGCTTTTACTTTTCATACTACGGAATGGCTGCTCCTTCTGTGCCACACGAGCACCTGTCCCGTCTGCATCTTCTTCGTGATAGGATGCTTGACTTCTATGGTACTTTGCCATTGGCGACTTTGAGCCTGGCTTATGGATTATCCTTCAGGTATTCCTACTTCACCTGCGTACAACCTGTATTACACTGCCTGGATTGTCCCTTTGAATGGCCTCTGGATTTGTGCTTGACCAACATGGTGTCTCCGGTGCCGGATTTCGATCGACTGATGCGGCCCTTAGTGTCTCACGAGTTGTCCTGTTCTGGTGTCCGGATCATGGCGTGTGGAGCGGCGCATGGTATCCTGGGTAATTGGGACATCTCAGCGGCAGCCTACGACTTCTTGTCCATGAGCTATTTGGAGGAACATTCCGGGTGCCCTCTGATTGTGCTAGAGGCTCCGTTGGTTGGAGAACACGTATGTTCCTTTTCTTTACTCAATTGGATGGCTGAGACTTTTAGTGGCCCTGAAAACGATTGCTTGTTGGAAGCCGTGGCCACATATGCTGCCTATACATTCATGGATTAACTGGATTGTCGTCCATTGCGCCTGTGCTACTGGACAGCACCCTGGCGCAACATTTATTTCTTTTAATTCTCGTTTTTCTCTTCCTGATGGTCTGCTTGAGTTTTTTACTATACTTGCATTGTGTTTTTTGGAATTGTATGCTGCAATTAATTGGACTGTAGGACTTTGGCGCTGCATTGGTTACGCCCTGTTCTGCTCTGACGAAACTGAACTCTGCGTTCTCTCTTTTCTTGCCTATTACATATTGCTTCGCTCAAGGGGGCGTGTAGTGAGTTCTCCCTGAATACGTACATGCATTGTTCAGTTGGCATTACCACGTTGAATGTTATGTAGCCATATTCGTGTCTTTGCACACGACACTGCGTTTCCATGTTCTTTCTTGAATAAACTGCTGACTCGAGACTTCCTTCAGACGAGTGCATTCTGTTGTTCCCATCCCAAGCTCTGCGCAGCGACCTTGGTCTGTACATGCTGTGACACACAGTCTGGAATTTTACACAATGCATGTTTTCCACTCTAGGTTGTTCGACCCACGATTTAGCCATGGCACACGCGCAGCTGCACATACCTGACAGTTGGTGCTTTTCATATCTCAGACGTCATGTTTATTATTCAGACCGAAGACGAGCCTTCCTGCGAGGAGACTCCTGATGCTCCTGTGATGTGATTTCACTTAGCTGATCTTTGAGGTATGGGGTCCCCTATTCAAGCCTGAGAGACCTTCTATGATGACATGATTATGATATTGGCTACTTAGTTAAGGGAAGGTGGTAGTGTCGTCGGTATTTTCCGATTCGCTAAATACCACCTCGGTATTTACCGATTCGGTGGATACCACCTCGGTATTTACCGATTCGGTGAATTCCGATTCGTATTTACCGAATGTTACCGAATCGGTAACTGTTACCGAATTTTTACCTACATATAACTTACCGGTTCTAATTTACCGATTCGGTACGGCTCGGTATTTATGAACCGGTAAAATTTATTTACCTACATGAGGCCCTAAGTCTTAAATCCAATTAGTCAAAATCTCTTTTTGTGACCAGGAGGCAGTAAGAAAACTCAGAACGTAGGGTCAGCATGGCTTACTTTGAAACTAAATCATTTCCATCTAGGAAACATTTTTCTGCCCGCGGTCACGAATGTGTGATCCAGTTCACTAAGCCGCACGTGTGTGTAGGCCTGGCGGGCTCCCTTTTGACAACAGAAATAAAAACTGACGTGGCAAATTGGCCAACAGTCGATTAGGTTCCTGTGATGATTTAAGTTTGGAATCCGTCACACATTTCCAACATTCCCTGGCACCTACACAACAATGAAATATTGTGGCTTCTTCCCTTGCTCCAAATGTACAATATTTAATCCATTCATGCCGCAGGGCATCTGCGAAATCTGCTCATATCATCTCCACACAATACGCCTTTGCCTGGTGTCTGGATACACATGCAACAGATGTAAGCCAATACTCAGGAAATTAATGTACTTGGAGCTTAATATTAGCCGCCTAACTGGGCAGCTCTGGAAACTAATGCTTTCATTGGGTGAACGCCCATGTCCTTTGTCTTAAAGGAAGGTGGACGATGTAATTTTTGGCAGTCACTGATTCAACTGAAACAGACAATTGATTCTTTTGTTGGATACTGAGATGTGGACTAAATTATATGGCCAGGTCTGGTTGAAAGATGCTTTCTAAGGGTGTAACGGATCTAAGGAAGCTTTCCTTCCGCGCCCTGTCAGTCCACCTTACTTACATTGGCTTTCTCTAGCTGGGGCTACAGTGGCTTCAAACAATGTATCAGTTGGCCTCTGTTTTGGATTTCACCCATGGGAATTGTACAATCATGTAAGCAATTTAATGGTGAAGATTATATGTACCACTGCAATTCAAGAGATTTAAAAGACCAATGAAATTCAATGTCAGCAGTCTGTCTTTCATTTTTCTTTTCTTTCTTTTCTATGTTTTGGTCTTAAAACTATTCATTTTATCCTTATACAGATTTTATGGCAGAAACCCCAAAGTAAAAATTAAGCATTCTTGACCAATAGTACTAACATCATCTATGAGATGACACCTATGCCCCATGCGTGCCTGCTTAGCAGAAAGGAACTCTTTAATACTTTAACTTTAACACAGGACATTAATACGATACTCTTTGTATATACCCTAGCACAGGACACAGAAAAGCAACTTCTCAAAGTACCATAAACTGCACATTCAGCCTGAGGCTTCAATGCAGTTGCAGTCTGGAATACTGAGTTTGGAATATTTGCATACATTTAAGAAAAATATATATATACTGCTAAGGTATGCAGATGTGTAGTGAAGCACAGTAAGCCTACACTTACCTATATATATTTACATGTTGGTGGTTTGGTCATTGATATTTTAGCGACAATATTCTGCGATCTCGATATTCCCTACCCAATATCCTGTTCCTCCGCCCTTCAATCTTAGTATCACACGTGCAATGTAGGCTTTATTACTAACCCAGTATCAGGGACTCATGGAAACCTACTTCAAGGTAGGGGTGGGCGGAATTTGCGAAAGCGACTTTCGCAAATTATCGCGAAAATGTTAAAAATCTCCGCAAACACGCAGAAATATCGCGAAGAAGCAGAAGTTTTTTTCCCGCCCGTTCGCGGTATTTTCTGCGTGGTCGCGGCTCGCCAACTTACCCGTGCGGTTGCTCGCGGGCGCGGCCATCTTGTTTTCACTCTTCTCGCGGTGCATGATCGCGAGAAGAAAGACGTGATCGCGCGACTCATGACGTTACTGCGGGCGCGAACTGTCGTGAAACAGTGCAAATGGCTACCAACAATCCAACATCTCGTGGAGAACGCGACCGGATCGGGAAAACTTGTCGGCGAACGCGGGGATTCAGGTAAGGCGATCGCGCGCGCGCGAGAATGTATTATTTTACAGCGCGAGCAAGAAACAAATTATCGCTAAGCTGCGGAATGCGGAAATTTTGACATTTTCGCGCTCTCCGCGGAACGTGAAAATGTCAAATTATCGCAATTTCTGTGAGTGGAACGGAAATTTAGCCCAGGCCTACTTCAAGGGCAATGCATCCCTATGTAAAGATGCAGGGGTGCTGATTGTAGGATTTACACCACTGTTCATAATGTCTCTAGTTTAATGACTGTTCTGAAACCAGAAGCTGAAGAGCTGCAGAGACAAACACAAAATGATGGCCAGAAGGCTTGAAGCAATTTAAATCAGTGGTAATTACTCTGGGCCACACCTCAATCCATGTTTTGCTTCTCATTGTGCCATTACAGACAGGGACTAAGTGTATACAAACGAGTCAGTCAAGCCTGAAAGGCAGGGTCAAGCAAATCACCTTGTTCTGCATAGGATCCCCAGATTGTTTCACTTTTATCAATGCATTGCATTGCTGCCGTCATGACTCGTGCACTATCACTCTGCGATTCAGTGCTACAGGATGTGTGAGCTGTCCTTAAATGAACTGTACAACTGGTTCCACCTAAGTGGCTTCCTTCACTTTCCTGTGAGTACATTGGTGCCAGAAATCTCCTTATGCTCTCACTATATAGTTTCTTATGTTTCTGTATCATTTGCATACGAATAGTGGGCTATAGCCACATACATCCTCCACAAGAAACCAGTGTCTCATAATCATTTTTTTAAATAGAATTGCTTACTGGACTGTAAGTGGAGACCATAATCATATGTACATTAACAAAAGTCCATGGGGCATATTATCAACAAACGGCGTTAAAATTATCACCACTTTAGAGGCAGAAAACTGCCGCTAAAGCGGCGATAATGGGCTTGATAATATGCCCTGGAGAATTCCCATAGAAGTCCATGTTCTGGTGTCAACATGGGCTTCTATGGGAATTCTCAAGGGCATATTACCAAGCCCATTATCGCCGCTTTAGCGGCAGTTTTCTGCCGCTAAAGCGGCGATAATTTTAACGCAGTGCTTGATAATATGCCCCCATGTCCTTAGGGTTAAGAAGTGTCTCTCTAGGGCAGTACCAAGCTCGTGAGGGCTCTCTGTACTATCCTCCTAGGGTAACCTCTTTCTGCTTCCTTAATGTAATTATTTCTCTGGGCACAGCTTCTCCAGATCCGAGGAATACAGATGGAACAGAAACATAAGAGACTTCATAATGAGGGCACACAGGGAACTCCAGAAGTTAGAAACTATAACATAATTTCGGGGATTGCCTTCAATTGTAGAACATTTCAGGTGTGGCAAAGATCAAGCATATACATTCACTAATGACACTAAAGTCATCGAGGTAGATATTAAGAAAATACAATTACTGTAACATTCTAATTATAACGGCAAGAATATCATATATGTGGTAATATGCAGATGTGATCTTGAGTACCCTGGCCAAACCATGCAAATGGTGAAACAGAGAATCTGCCAGAATCTGAGTTGTATACAGTGAAAACCAAAAGGCGCCCCACTGGTGAAACATTTTGTGGAGGTACAACACACGGAGGATAATTCACAGTACTACATGTTGGCAGCTGTGAAATCAGACGCCAGAGGTGGAGGCCTGAATCAGATACTGGTGCCTGGGGAATGTAAGTGGATGTATGATCTCAATAGCACTGAAGCTGGACTGAATGACAAACATGAACGTAGAGCCGCTGCTGCCACTGTGACGTGAAATATACCAATCCGGGACAAGCAGACAATTGGGGACTAGGTGACACATACATATCATATGTATGAAATGAGGAACCTGATTAAGTCAATAATGTGTTTGCAATAACTGCTACTCAAATAACTTTTCTTTTATGAATACTAAACATGTCACCCATTGAAAAAAGTTGATATTGAATAGCTACAATGATCTCCAGATGATATGAGATGATCATTGAGGAAAGAAAACAATTAGATATAATATTCTTGGAGAGTTGCAAGGGCTATCAGGTCTCTCTTGCTTTCCTCTCGCTTTTTCTTTCCTTCCACAACCCCAAACCGACTCCACCCCGTCTGCTCAAGTTCTTCTCCTTGAGAGATTCGATTTGATCCACTTAAGATGGCTGTAGCAGTTTGTGACGTGGTCTAGTGGTTAGAACAGCTTCTATTTCTGCTGCTTTCATTGTTCGAACTGTACTGGTGGTGGATGGGTTGAGTGCAGCGCTGGGTATTTGACGATCCTAGCAAAGAAAATGTGAACATTTGAGTTTTGAATTCTGATTCAAGTTAGATGAGAATTTATGACACTCAATATTGCACTAAGGTACTCATTGAAAATCTTAAACTAGCCACTAAATTTGCACAGACATTCAGTTGTACTGATAAAAATATATAGCGCACAATAGATAATGTGTGGAAATTAGCTTTCAGCGTATATTTATCTTTAGTGCCCACCAAGTAAAGTGTATTAATTAATTTTGATCCTAGTAAAATCTTTGTTTCAACACACTTCAAAATGACAAAATAATGCTTCATTTGTGCTTTCCTAACTTCTGATATATTTTGAAATATCTGCGCAGTTCATTTACAAAAATTTAAATTGGCTTGTGTGTTAAAGTAAAATGAAATCCTACTGCCTATCCGTTCATACTCCCTCTACTCACTTAGTTCAGATTACAAAGCATCTCATTTTGCTGTCATAAAAGGAAGAGAAAGCACACATATCCCTGTTAAAAGACTAAGCAGCAATTTGTCTGAATACATAGTTTGACTTTGATCTTTATCTTTGAATGCAGAGGAAATGAGACAAGATAAAAACGAATATTTATTGCTCATTCACCTTCTGAACCTCAGCATGCTTATTTTTGGGGCTGCTGCAGTAACCCTGCACACCTTCTTCTAGCTCTTATGAAAGATCACCACAGAAGAGGTTACAGTCAACTTTTAAATAAATGTGTTCAGTTCACACCAATATTGAGGAACACTATCCACTACGGTACACATTGGAAACGCCTTCAGCTCTCAAACAGCTGATGTTGGAGCACTGAGGGCTGGACTGGCCGTAGCGGACACCAGGCATTTCCCCAGTGGGCTGGAAGGGTGAGTACTGGTTTTGGAGCAGTGGTGGTTGCTTTTGTTACAGAGGGCCAGTTTTTTAGCAGCGCTGCAATATCAGCCCCCTGAAACACAAGCGTCAGCAGTGCTTCACACTATCATCCCCCAACCATTGGTCCAATGCTTCTCACTAGCACCCCCCCCCCACACCCAATCCCCCTTGGGCCGTTCCAGGTGAATTACCAGGGCTGGATTCTGTTCCCAGCCCGGCCCTGAAAGCACTCTGTGAACAGGGTGAAATGGACAATAGAAGTTCCCACATTAAGACCAGGCATCACAAAATGTTAAGTGCTGTCTCTGAATATCTTGAGGTAGCATGTGCGTCTGCCCGCTTATAGTAGCACAACCACTCTCAGCGATTTAAAGAGATCACAAGAATATTTATTCTAAGTCTAGCAGTGGCCAACTCAAACAAGAACACTGCACAGGCGTGGTGAACCCCTGGCTTGGCATCTTGAGTGCAGATGTTGTTGTCACTAGAAACATCGGCTATTTATGACCCTCTACTCTCTGCACCTCTGTGGACAAAAAAGTCTTAAAAACAAGGTGAGGGAAAACCTTAATTAAGGTAAGACATGCAAATTCAGTCATGGTAAAGGATGTCAAAAAGCGTGGTCGGATTGGTAAGGCAGGCATTCGGGCATTGGCCCTAGCGGTCACCTGTGAGCCTCTTTTGGGCTGTTTTTGGGTTGTGTTTTTTAGGACCTCTGTCAACCGGCCCGCAGAGCCTTACTGTCTTCCCCGGTACTCAGCAGGCCACTGTAATGTGGGGCAGGCATCATGGGCAGGTGGGCTCTCAGAGGGTAGGGGCTTGCAGTGGCATTGCTAGGCCGATATTGTTCTGGCCATGGCAAACTTCAGCTTAGCCTTTGCGGGGCTGGCACAGGCCCCCAGTAGCAGTGTCCTCTATCTTGCCATGCTGTCAGACTGAAGCGGGTTAACAGGAAGGATACAGCAGCCCCCCAGGGTGTCATGTGTCATGGAAGTTGGGCCCTCTTCACCTCAGCCACACTCTCCCCCTCCACGGCCAGGCTGGAGGCCGGGTGCTGCTCTTAGCATTGGGCCATTCTCAACTGGGCCCCTTTGTGGCCTGCCCGGCAGCAGTGTCTTTCCCCTGACCCCTTCCCCGCCGTGCCATCACATTCAGGCCATTGTGAGCAGGGGAGGGTAGAAGTACGCAGGGGCCTAGCTGGGGGGCCAGGTAATTGTGTCGGCCGTTGGGTTATTTTTACGTCACCCCTATGCCCCCCTTCCCCACCCCGATGCAGCACTGGCTGTGTGCTTTTCTTGAACCCTCCCCTGCCAGGCTATCCCCTTGAGGCTATGCTGGACTGGGGGGGGAGGGGGGGTGCGGAAGAGAAACAGCCTCTCTGGGGGCCAGGTGTTATCACCTCGGCCCCAGTGTCTTTTAGGGCTTGGTGGAGGGGCGTGTGTACTTGCATAGCTCTCTCTGTGAGGCCAGGTTTCCCAGAGAAAAAATAGGATGTGACTTTAAGGTCAGAGTTGCCGATTTCGGAACTGGAAAACTAGGTTTGAGTCCCTGCGTTGGCTCAAGATCCGGTGATTCTGGGCACATCACGTAATCCCGCAAGGCCTAAAATAAATAAATGTAATCTTGTCTAATGGGACTGGTGTTCATGTAAATCGCTCCGGTGCCTTTGGGCTGAGTGCATGCCATATAAAACTGCAAAAACAAAAAATAACTGGCCCAATTCTGCAGAGAGAATGATAATTAGAGAGGATTCATTATTTCTTTTTTCTTTTTTATATGACTAACTTGATCAGTTACGGATCATTAAGGCAGCTTTAGAAAGCCTTTTTAAAGTGCTTTTGACTTATGTTTACATTTTAAAGTACATACTGATCAGATGGAAAAATATCAGCTCTGGGTGATTTTCTTCATTTTCTTACCATACAGGACTTTCAAATACTGCCATGCTGGTAAACAAATGTCAATAGGGCACCCCCCCTGCCAAAGTGTGTGTTCTGGCCCTTGGGACATTGTATTTCGCATCACCCTCCAGGCTAAAATGCAGTGCTTTACTTTTTCACCAATGTTACTGGCTCTGTAAGCTTTAAAATGCTAAATTTACCAAACTTTTCTCTAAAAATGAGTCCAATAACAATAACTTAATGGTGATCCATGAAAGGGACGATCCAGGAATGTGGGCCATTTTTTTCTGACAGTCCGAGCCGAATTATGATCCCAATTTGACCCTATTCAAAAGCAGAAATGATGAGAAAACGGGAGAGAGTGTGGCAGGGCAAGAATGAAGAATGAAAGTAGTGATTTATGAAAAGAAGCAAGAAACTGTGAGCTAGAAGGGTCAAAATAATGAAAGAATGCTTGCAATGGTGAAAGGTTTAATGGATGGATGGATGGATGGGAGGAAGGGTTGAAAGGATAGATGGGTGGATTGATAAATGGAGGCGAAGACTTGGAATCTGCTGTCCTGCTGTGGTCGCATCCACGGGACTCAGTGTCCCAGCTGCCTGAGGAGAGGCGGAATTCAGGGGGTACGCCCGCGCCGCATGCGCTCTAAAGCACAGTTTGCCTCCCGCGGCTCACGATGTGCCCGGGCCAAGGGCGGGCCCATCCGCGCCCGTCAGAGCCCTGAGGAGGCTGGACCCCACCTCTTGATTGCGTCACAAATGTTCCTCATGTTCCCAGGACCCCTTTGAGGACCCCTCCAACATATCCCAGCATATCCCTGTACAGTTATACCACAGAGAGGTTAGACCATGGGCTTTAAGGGACGGTGCATGCTTTTGTTTGTTTTTTCTCTAATACTAGGTTTAGGGTGTATGTGGTAATTGTCCTCCCAGTCAGCTCACAGGCACACAGGGATGTTTTTCTCCTCGAGATAAGCTGCTAATAGGGAGGATCTTGCGGTATTGTGATATAAGAACTCCATCTTGCACCCACTATACCTGTAGAGCCTTCTGTTTCTCCTAAAGGGCTTGTTCTACCTTATTTTGGCCGAATGGGGAAAGGCAAGACAGCAGCAGTCATTCATGTGGCACCGGCTATCACAACTATGGACTGCTTTCTGCAGAGAGCTGTGGGGGTTTTAGATAGAGAGATTGAATTGGTGAGTCACAGGTTGTCGCGATCTCCTTCTAGCTGCCTGGATCCTTGTGTTCCCAGTTTTGAACTTGGTCATGCCCCCGCTTCAAGTATTTTCTGCACCTCCCCCCCCCCAAGCCTGGGCCGAGAGCGTGAAACCATGAGCGGCTGGGGGGGGGGGGGCATTTCTGGTAGTGCCTGGCGTGACCTCTGCTAATCCTCCCGCTCCCTGTCAGTTCAGAAGAGAAGAGGTGTCTAGTAGAGGAGTAGGACTTGGGACTAAAAGCAAGTGCTCCTTGTTGGGGGCTAAGGCTAAATGGCCTAGAGCGGATAGTACACCTTCCACTTACCCGGGTCCAGCATCACCCACGAAAGACGACATAGCAACTATGCTGGACGCCTGTGTGGTTTCCCTCGTAGAGGGGTTGGACACTAAACTGGACCCAATTAAGCAACGCCTGGCAATCATTGAAAGGGACATCTCTTACTGGTTCCAACTCAATAAGAGGTCCGGTAACATAGCCCCTATTGATCATATGGCTAACGCGGTCAATGGGAGGCACAAGGGCCAGATCAGACAGGCATCACTGGCAACACGTCGGTACAAGGCGGGGTACATCCGACTTACCCTCCACAGCAGGAGCCTACCATCCCGCCTGTCTTTCCTCTGTTACTGTCTGCCCCGCACCTGTCCCTGTCGTTAGGGAAAGGAAAGACCTCCAGGTGGTGGGCCCCCAAAGGAGACTGCTGGGATAGAGCATTGCCAAAGTAGCAACTTGCCCCCTAGGAGAGAGTGTGGAGTAGGTGGGACTACCCTCCACTCAATTTGGGACTTAAGTGCTCAGTCCCAGGGCCAAGCCAATATCCATTTGCCACTCGAAGCAACACGTACGTCGTGGTCCTGGGTAACGTACCAGTGCTAAAGCACGGTTGCACCAAAGACTTCCACCAGTTAGAAAACAAAGTTTTGCACTGGTTGAATAAAAACACATGTTGGGGAATCAGAGTGGAGAAGCATATCATCGTAGCCCGGAGGGCGGCCTGGATAGGAGGGTCAAAGAGGAGCTGCATTGGATACTGTGTAATAATTCATCTTAACCAGCCGCATATGGCACAGAGAATTCTTCATTCTGCCACTGATTGTTCTACAAAGGGCCCTGTTTCTGGGCTTCTTTTACAAACCGCCGCCCCTGGCTTTAACTCCAACCCCATGGTGCACTATGAAATCCTCTCATATAGCCAATCGGGAATGGTTTCAGGACCCCACATCCGTCTAGATTTTTATTTCTTTTGCTCCCCTAGGGAATCTTGATACTTGTGATTGACTTACAGAACCCATAACAACTATCCCTATGGCATCGCCATTGACATTAGTTCCTCTGCACCAGCTGGACTACACCGTTCATTGACCTCATCCTAAGGACTCTGATTTTTGTAATCTTGTATCCTGGAACATAGCTGGCCTGGCTAGCAAGTTTGCGACAACAGAGTGGTGCTGTTTTGTTAAAATGTTTGATCTTATTTGTTTTCAGGAGACCTGGGTTATTAATAACTCCCCTCCTTTGGATAGGTACAAGTCCTTTTCTGTACCCGCCACTCCTTCTAGGGTGGCCAGGGCCATGGGGGGCCTTACTGTTTATGTTTCATTAAGGCTAAAAGGAGTAATTGTTGAACTGAATACAAATAACCTGTGTCTTCAGGCCTTGTTAATTTCTTTAGGATCTAGAAGTGTGTTGCTTCTGAACGTTTATAATGCTACCTCGTCTCTTCCTGAAATGTGTGACATAACTCGACTGGGCACTTTTTTGACTAACCTCAATAGCTCCATTCGCCACACTCCTAACATCGTTATGGTGGGAGATTTTAACCCATGCGGAGACCCAGGAACGCAGATTGTGGGGGATTCAGGTTGTCCCCGTTTTTCTTCAGAACATCTTGAACATAGTGGTCAGGGGGACATCTTGAACAACTTATTATGTGATTTTGATTTCCAATCATCCATGGGTAAGTTGGACCCACATCAGAGGTCCATCATTCCCATGTTTACGGGAAAAGGTGGTGGTACCTTTATTTTTTTTATTGATTACATCTTTGTTTTTACCCCTTTCTTTATTTGATAGCTGATTTCAGAATTGAGGCAAGCATTTTTAGCGATCATAAGCCGCTATGTCTTAACGTTAGTTGGCCTGTATTGAGCATGAATAAGGGAAGTGGGGCTAGTGCCGCATTGCGGATAACTGACGGGGAAGAAGGTTGAAATGAACACAAATCACTCCTCACTCTTTTTTTGCGTCTTTTCAAGTTAATTGCCAGAATGAGATCCAGATGTGTCTGACCGCTCGGTCTCAGTCAGACGAGTACATTCTGTGAATACCATGAGTTGTAAGTTTAGGATTTTGTCTCAGACTGGTTCTGTGAATCGGGCCCTAGGTTTCCGCCCTGGTCACTCAACGATCGAGCAATGCCTGAATCTTTTTATGCTAACGAATAAATACACAGTCGCGTGCCCTGGCACAATATTCTTATTCTGCGTGAATAGAAATAAGCTGTGGCGGATCCTGCTCTCCATTGGGGTGGACAGAGACATATTTTTCTTCTTACATGATTTACACAGGGACACTAATGCGGCTGTGCGATACTCAGGCGATCAGAAGGTTTTACACACCTTCCCTATACGGAGTGGGCTCCGCCAGGGTTGTATCTTGACCCTATTTTTATTTAATATCTATATTAATAACTTGGAGAAGACTTTACTGGAGAACAAGGTCGATTTTCTTCAGGTGGGATGACGAGGCCTCCCAGTTCTGCTGTATGCAGACAGCACTGTTTTAATGACCAGAACCGGATTAGTCACCAACGCCCTTAACCACAGGGACCTGTTCCTAAACATTGAAAAAACATGGGAACACAACTATAGGCGACGTGGAACCGCAGCTTAACAGGAAGAGGATAGATAACAAGAATGACCTTATTCCCCGGCTAGAGTTATCTGAATATTAAATCCGCCAATAGAAAAATGATATTCCCTGAACTGTATTGGACACTGAGTCCATTCATATACAAAGCGAGATTCGACCTGTCATACAATGAAAAGGAATTTTCCATCTTGGCGGTGAAACTGTGGACTCACTTGACTAAGCCACACTATATTATATTTTATTTATTCTTCCAAAACATTTGGACCAACATCACCAACTTTGATCATTCACACTGTTAGCACTCCAAGGAGGGAGGTAATAATCCTTTATCTCTTTGTCTTGAGGAAGATAGGATTTATTATTTAGCCATTTCCACTGAAACGTGCGACGCTTAGTGTCTCTGAATCCGACCACGAGGAATCACTGGAATGAATTGAGTTGTGCATTCACCATGATATGAACTTGATGTAAACAGTTGGATCAGGTTGTGCAACAGCACTCTTTAGACTGTGCCATAGAGTCTCCCCGATAGGATCGTTAGCCCCATTTTCCTATATTTGGATGTGAAGGTTTTTTAATATTGTAAACACTGTTTTTATGCTGATTTCAGGTTTCCTAACATTGTACACATTGGGGCCGATTCACAGAACTAACTTAAGATAAAATCCTAAACTTACTACTTTTGGTATTCACAGAAGTTAGGATTTTGTCTTAAGTTTGTCTTAAGACAAACTTAAGACAGACTTAAGACAGACTTAAGACAAAATCCTAACTTAAGTCTGTCCTAAGTCTGTCTTAAGTCTGTCTTAAGTTTGTCTTAAGACAAACTTAAGACAAAACCCTAACTTCTGTAAGTAACCAAAAGTAGTAAGTTTAGGATTTTGTCTTAAGTTAGTTCTGTGAATCGGGCCCATTGTTTTTTATATTGTATATTACATGGGGTATATGAATTTTAGATTATCGAATGTTTTTAACGATGCAAACAATGGTGGTTTTATGATGTGATTTTCTTCCTGTGTAGTTAAAGCCTCTGATGTTAAATTTCAAATTTGGTGGCACGTCAGTCTATGGTGGGGGGTCTCATTCCATTTGTACATTTTATGCATGGTGAATTGCTATTCCGAGTGAGTTTGTGAACGAGTGTGTTTTAAATTTTGAATCCAAGGTGAAAACTCTTTACCTCTACTGCAGGACCAAACGGGGCCTGCAAACTCTTTTGTTCATTTCATGGTGGAACAGGGCTTCAAAGTTAACAACTCTAAGTCATATATCATGCAAATAGGGGCCCGTAGCAGTAGAACTTATACCTTTAAGGTAGGGCTGTCACCAATCTCAAAGTCGAGTGTCTTTTCCTAACTGGGGGTTTTGATAGATGCTTAAATGAAATGGGGGCCCCCACTCATTCAAAATAAAAATGACCTGGCACGAGACTCAGTAGCCATATTTAATTTTGCCTCTAGAATATGGAAAAGACCGGTAGGGGCCCTATTAAAGATCTATCGGGCCAAGTGCATTTCTAAGGCACTTTATGGCAGCGAAATCTGGGGGTATACTAATATAGACGTTCTCCAAAACAGGGTTCTTGAGACGACTTCTATCTGTCCCCCAGGGTGCTTCCTCCTTCACTGTAAACGAGGTGTTTGGCATGACTTATTTTTCTGATTTAATAGCATTTCACCTGGTGGCCATATGGTTAAAAATGTGGGCAGATAAGGGGACCGCATTAAATAAAGTGATCTTAATAGACTGCTGGCCCTAGATCATGCCCCCCGTGTTCAGTGGCTTAAAATATATTGAAGGAAGTCTAATGAGTATGGGGAGAGGAGACCTTTTTACCTACCCGGACTGGGTCAACAAGACAGATTTAGACACCATTAAGGCGCCCTTCTTCGAGCAGCAGATTGTGCCCAGAGAAGGCAAAGTGTTCGTCATTTTATTATGCTAAGAACAACCCATATGGAGGAGCCGTATTTATTGGGTTTTATAAATGCATATGATAGATTTTTATTGACTAGGTTCAGGTTTGACCTTTTTTATCTTCTTTTAGTCCTCTCTAGGGGTTGCGATGGAAAATATCCACAGGACGCGGTACATTTTACAATTTTCTGTAGTTTTTATGATACCCCCAGGAAGTCTTTTCTAATTCCGGTTTTAAAATAAGATAATTTTAGGCAAGTGCGACCCGCTTTTTTTTCTTTTATAAATGCTTACGGGCAGCACTGTTTTTTAGGTTCATTGGCCCAGATTTATGACCCTTTTTTGCGGCCGGAAACGGGAGATCCTTACGTTTGCAGCTTCAAAAATGGGTAGAAGCATGTATAAATGCTATTTTGCGAGTCACTGACTCTCAAAATAGCATTTGCGACTCTCGCTATTAGGAAGGGGCGTCCCTTCCTAATAGCAAGTCAACATGCTATGCACTGATGTTTTGCGGCCGCAAAACACTCGCAGTTTACCACCTACTTCAAGTAGGTGGGAAACCACTCGCAAAGGCAAAGGGGTCCCCAGGGGACCCCTTCCACTTTGTGAGTATGTGGGAAAATATTTTTTAAGAGCAGGCAGATAAATGGATGTATGATGAATGCCATTACCGCAAGATCAGCAATCCCCGGCAGTTGTGGCGGTCCTGTCGCATTTCCACTGCCGTAGTTGTAAGACGGCGGGTAAAAGATGGGTGTTTTAGGCTGACAACAACATAGTAAATAAAAGACACAATCAAACATGCGAACAGCGCACTCTTTTGCCTCGACACCCTGTACGACCCCAGTGTGAGGGTAATAGAACCATTCACCAGGGGTATTAAACACTGTATAAATACTAACACCATCCCATGATAGTGTGTGACATAACAGTACACTTCAAGCAAAGTAGACGTTCCACAGCAGGGTATGAGCCAGACAGCTATCTCACTCCATGTGATTTGATGGTACAGAGACACGTTTCAACGCTGAAGACTAACAAGACAATTCAGCAATAATCACCAAATGGGGGTGAGCTCCTATTAAAAAATGCCTGGGCCAGGATTAAGTTTAAGACTGTGGCACTGCAGAAGGTGTTCTCTTTTATCAGGACATTATGGACTGGTATTACCCCCACCTAGTGGCGATCACTGTCATTAAAAACCAGCAATGTTTGAAGAGAGGACGTGGTGTAACATCCAAAGCTGCCGACTTTTGAGCTCTGAAACCGGGTTCGAGTCACAGCATCCCTGCCTAGTTAAAAACATTAAGGGCCAGCTGTACGACCATCTCAGACACTGTTTGAGATTCCCATGGGGTCGTAAATTGCATGCCTCATGAATATTAATGAGGCTGTCGCAATTAGCGATCCCATTGGGAATGGCTAGCACTCCCATGGATGGTGGCCTGCTAGGGTCAGCAGACCACTAGATCTGGGACTGCTTTGTCAATAAAGCAGTGTTCAAATGCAGCCTGTTTTCCTTGAAGGAAAACAGGCTGCATTTAAAAGAGAAAAATTAAACTTTACAGATTCATTTTTTAAGGGCAGGCAGTGGTCCCTGACTGTTTTAAAAAAATGTGTGCACCCATTCACAAAGGGGAAGGGGTCCCCTGGGGACCTCTTCCCGTTTGCGAATGGTTTACCACCTACTTGAAGTAGGTGGTAAACTGCGAGTTGTTTGCGACCACAAATGTAGCAAAACACTCATACATGGCATTTGCACTCGCTATTAGGAAGGGACGCCCTTGGCACGCCCCTTCCTAATAGCGAGTCGCTAACCCTATTTTGCAAGTTGCTAATAGATTACCGACTCGCAAAATAGGGTTAGTACATTGTGCATCCATTTTTGTGGTCGTAAGCGGGCCAAATGCCCCTTTGCGAATGCAAAAAACGGTCGTACATCTCGCCCTAAATACATGATGATTATGTGTAAACATAACACAATGGCAACTAGGAAGACAACTGTAGCATGCCTACACAAGGAGAGGATGGCAATCAGGTCCATTGAAGTAAGTTACAGCCACCGACCAAAAGAAACCATTAGTGAAATCACCATGGGGCAGAAACAGACACAAAAAGGAGGGACTGACACGTACAAACACCAATAACAAGCCAACATTTCTGAATGCTACAGATTGCAACCTATGACAATTGGTGGGTGTGCCAAAAGCTCCCAGAAAAGGATACAACAGGTCTTGCAGAGGCTCGAACTAAAAATGAATGATAGCACTTTAGGCATCAATTTCACAAAGAGGAAAATGAGGAATGATTTCTGATGATCAACCTTGATGGTGAGGTTTGAATGGAAGGTCAAGGACTGTATTCATCGGTTGTAATCCAAGTTTAGAAACTTGATGTCCACCTGAAAGCTTTGTGGAATATTATGTCAGAAAAATAGGAGTGATTTCTTAGGGCTATTACAGATTCTGCAGAAACAAATGAGATACCTGATTGTTCTGATAGATCACCAATGAAGGTGGGAAAAGTTAACAGTGATGCTGAGAAAGGAGTGACCTGAGGCAGAGCTGACTGACAACGGAGTACAATTCACATGGGAATTCATAAAGGAATTTTGGATAAGATTGGCATAATGCATCTCTGGACTGCACTCCATCCCTTCAAAATAATGGACTGGTTGAATGGTTTAATAACATTTTGATGGAGTGCATTGATGAGTAAACTATTCATGTCAGAGGCATAAGAGAATTTCAGTGGCCACACAGGACTGCTCCTCTTATGCCTATGGGTACATCTCCCTTTGAGGTGGTGAGGGGTGAGCAATTTAAAGCTGCATTGTGTTCTTTTTGGATGATGAAATTTGTAGGCAAGAAGAAAGGTGTGGGTGATTTGTGGAAAGAAGTCAAAATGATGCCTGAAATCAGGGCAAAGCAGGTGAAACATTTTGAGAAAGCTCAATGTTGAGTGTGTATGGGTGATCAGGTGATACTAGATCCTATTTTATTGAGAAAAGTCTGTATAGATATTCCATGATCCAGATCAAGTTCAAGGTGTCAAAGGGAACCATGTTGGAGATTGGAAGATGAGGTAGAATAGCAAAATTAGAAGAGGGAAAGAATAAAGGAAAGTGTGACATCACTATATAAGTAAATAGTGGAAACGTGCCACCCATAAACAATGTTTGTACAGAAAGAGCAATGGTGATAGGCTGACTAATGTAAGACACACCACTTAAGTCTATAGGACACTGTGGAGATTAAGAGACTGATTCTTTCCTTATGTTATGTGTTATGAAATTATAACGTCTGGGCACAGCGGTGACACACTAGATCCTGATAGGTTGAGGGGAACCAATTAACTAGAAGGGGGCTAAGCCTGTCAGAGCTCTAAGCTCTTTCAATGGTGGCAGCGAGGTGGACGCGCCAGTAATAGAAGCTTCACTAGCCGAATAAGATAGTTTTAAAAATCATTCTGCATTGACACTTTAGTTTTTAAATACATTGAGCATCTGCTATTGCTGCTATTTAATTACTGCTTGAAGATGCAACACCCTAGATCCTGATACCTTGGGGGGAACCAACCACCTAGAAGGAGGCAGAGCCTGTCAGAGCTCTAAGTCCTTTTAATGGTGGCAGCAGCGCAGACGCACTGTGGACATGCCACCGGCATGCCAAAGGCAAGCCCATCTGCACTGGCCAGGACCAGGGTCCAGATTTTAAGCCCAAAAATTCTCTTACGCCTCTGATGACCTCAGACACCTCCATTTGGTCAGATATGAACTGGATCCTATCATCCTTTTGACTATACATAACATAGGCTTAGCAAATAATTATATCCTAGCTATTTAACCGAGTAAACCAAACTCTCCCCGCCATTGTTTCCACTAGGATCCCTATCTCTGCCAACCAACTTACGGTATCTTACATAAATACCAGATCTATGGTAAAACACCTTCGTGATTCTGAAACCCCAGACATGCTACTATAAACTTGGCTAACCGACGAATCTTCACCTGACATTCTAGCCGCTATTCCATTAATCTATTATTTACTTCATACTAATAGATCTACAGGCAAAACAGGTGGAGGAGTAGCATCAGTAATCAAGAAAGATCTTAGGTTCTCTAGTCTTGTATCATCTGACATCCCGGTGGTCGAAAGTCTTTTAATTAAACTTAACACCTCAATCTCATCGTTAATATGTGCCATGGTGTACAGATCCCGGGGCCACATGCCATACTTCCCGCAATCTCTTGCAGAATACATCTCCCCCTAATAATAGACCATGCAAAAATATTGCTAATTGGTGATTTCAACTACAGGGCAAATGAGAAAACTGGAGGGACCTAGTTTCCAATGGGAAAGCATTTTTTGTTTTGCTAATAACTTTCGTGCAGTTTGACACATCTTCATGGAATTTTAGAAACTGCTTTGCAACTCACTTCAGCTGCTGTCTGGAAAGTTTCAGAGTGATTCATCAAGCAGGGGCCGAGAAAAAGGGGGTCCCAAAATGTGTTTTACCATAGGGATTTTAGACACTACTACTGCCTGAACCACTGAACAGAATTACACCAAATTTGGTAGAAAGCTAGACCTTGGTCCAGAAAGAATGCTTTTTAGGTCTCACCTACGCAGCGCGTATGCGCTGCGTAGGAAAGAGACCTTTAGAAATCTCTCCAGCTTGCAGCCAAACACGTGCACGCGTTCCATTGCCTTCAATGGCAACGCGTGCACGTGAGGTGATTTACTTGCGCGAGCGAGCGCTGCCATATGGTAGCAATTATCGCTCCCGCAAGTATATCGCACAGGCCACTCCACCCCCCTGCTTCTAGCGTGCGCACGCGCACACACACAACTCCACGGCTTGTTTTCTTTTTTTTAACTTTAAGCGCAAGGCGCGCGTGCAGCCAATGCTTGTTGTCCTGGCTAGTGGAGAAAAGAAAAACTTCGCACTGACTGAAGTTTCGGAAGATTAATTTTAATACACACAGGTCACCCCAGATTGTTTTTAGAATGCGCATCCAGCCCCCGGTAAGTGTGAAAAGACATTCCAGGTTATTGCCCAGAACAAAACACGCACACACACACTAATGAATTGGGCACAGCTGTAAAAAAAACTGTTTTGGAACGCATAATAGGAATGCATTATAATTATGCATTTCAAAGGAGTGCCCGCTATCTTTTATGCTTGAGTTTGTGTAAAGCGCTCCGATACCTTCGGGTGGAGTTCACGCTATGTCACATAAATAAACAAGTTTAGGTAATTTTGGGAATGAATGCCTAATCACTTATGAAGCCTTTTGCAGGGCAAATGTAGAACACAGGAGCACCTGTGCGCCTACCACAAGTGTTACGGTAATCCTTAAATAAATCTACAGGCCGCTTCCGCTTTGCAAAGAAGAAGTCGGGAATGCGGCAGAATGCTTTTGCAAATAAAGAATGTTTTGCCGGTCCCAATGTTTGATGACCCAATAATGAGCTGATGGGCCCAAGTTAGCCCTACGATCACCCACGGGGTAGAAGGAGTGCAGCTGCCCACTCACTCTTGGACCCAGCGGTGCAGATTGGGGCTGGTTTCACCTGCGCCGGCTTGTCAGCCGTGTTGTTGCCAGTGGGGGCCGCTGGAATACAACCCACAGCTGAACACGAGCAGAGGCAGAAACAATTAAAACGAGCAAAATGGGCGCCAGGCTTTGTCCGCAGCAGCCGTGCAGTGATCCTTCTATATAACAAGCATTGGCATGGCCAATAGGTCTCTCCTTTGGGACCTTAGAAGTGTTTAGCCATGCAACAGTTGATGTTGTTGCACCAAGGATATTGTGCTGCATAACTAAATACTTATAAGGTCCCAAAAGCGAGACCTATTGGCTATGCCAATGCTTGTTGTATTTTGGTGTAGATCTGTTTTACAGTTTTAGAGATATTAAAGAAAAAAGATGTATGTATATGTAGAGAGCGCATCCACTGCAGTAGCTCTGTAGATACACCACGGATTCACAGAGTCATACCCACAAATCCATGTGCCAACAGCAATGCTGTGATTTTCTGGCCGCAAGCTGAGAGAAAGGTTTTGGCACTACTTAGTCAATCAAGACATGGTTCCTGAGGGGGGGGCATAAGTGTTGATAGGATATAAGGGTCCAGGATAGAGACATCCTGACCCCATGAGACTGATGAAGGGTCTGTGAGGGACCCCTCATGGGCAAGAAATTGTCCAAAATGTTTTTGGTGATGCGTGAGGATCTGCGGATCAAGTAACTATAACTCATGCCCCGAGGTAACTATAACTTGCACCCTTGCCATGTACTTCTAATTACCCCAAATATTATATTATTGAAGACATCTTGTGTGACATTATTGATAATGTCACTGCAACTTTTCAGTGAAATTATAGATGAACTGTGCATGGCGGGGGCGCAAGTTATAGTTACATTAGGACACAAGCTATATTTACTTGAGATAAATATAGGTATAACTGCTGAATTTCTATGGTTTTGTGCGAGTAAAATCTGAACCTAACTAAAACATCCCTGTAACCTTTGTTTCTTTGTGAATATCCAAGGTTTTTTAAACATCCCACATCCCTGTAACCTGTTTTTTTCATTGAATGAAAATATATATATATATGTATATATTATCTACTGGCGGTCGCCAGTAGATAGTTATAGTTAGGACCGTGTTTCCATAGGAAATCTGAAAATTCTATTTTGAATAACTTTGGCGCCGGTTGACGAATCTTAGCGAAATTTTCAAAACTAATGGGGCGCTCCGCTCAGTTCCTACCCTGAAAGTCTCGGGGGGATTCGTCAAGCGGGGGCAGAGAAAAAAGGGGTGTCCCAAAACGCGTTTTCCCATTGCATTTTCCCAAAGGACATTTAGTCGAAGGTACAGCCCGAACGGCTGAACAGAATTACTTGACATTTGGCAGAGAGGTAGTCCTCAGGTCAGGGATGTGCCTTTTGCATATATGGAGTCAATCTGTTCAGTAGTTCCTGAGAAAATTGCAGTTAAAAGCACATACATATCTATAGCCGCGCACGGTGCGCGCACCGTGCACGCACCGTGCGAGCACCCTATTGTGCGCGAGCGTAATTCTGATTGGTGGTTACATGTTAGTCAACGTTCGAATCGGTCGAAATCAGGAAGTGTCGGCCGCCATTTTGTTTGTTTTCAGTGCGAGAGTGAAAAAGGAAGGTGGCGAACGTGAAAAGGGGGCAGGGTAGAGAGTGCCTGACCCCCTAGCCTTTGTCAGGGGGTCCCTGAAGGACCCCGAAGGCAGAAAAAAACATTTTAATTTTTTTTTTTAATCGCTGGGGTGCGCGCACGGTGAAAAACCAAAAAAATAAATAAAATACCTAACTATATATATATTCACTTAAAAAACCATAGGTTTCACACATTAGGTGGACATTTCACTCGTAAAAAACCAATGAAATTCCCCTGTTATAGTTAGTTCAGATAAATATAACTCGCGCGCCCGCAATCCACTGCTCATGACGTCACATATTACATCACTCATGACATGGTCAGTGGCATCACTCATGACATCACTGATGACATCATCCTTGTGATAGAGTGGCGGTCGCGAGAGTTATAGTTATCTGAACTAACTATAACGGGGGAACTTCATTGGTTTTTTACGAGTGAAATGTCCACCTAACTATAACATGTGTGAAACCTATGGTTTTTTAAGTGAATATCTATATATATAGATATATATATATTAGAAGAACATAGGTATGTCGCACTCCAGTAATGTTGCTATCACAGCTTTTAATTCACCACTACCACCAATGCTTTACACCACACAGGCTTGGTTACGGTTATATATATATTTGTCACCATCAATAAGGTTCATGGAGTCACAGCACTGGATGGGGACTATTTATCGTACAAAATGTTTGTATGCATGTACGTTACCAACTTAGAAGAGCAGTCAACTGTTGGTAAACTTTTTTTGTCCCCTTTTGTTTTCCTGCAGCCTCCAAGGAAGAAGAGACAACAAGAGCAGAAGAATGCCAGGAAACAGCAACACAACAAGCAGCAACTGAAGAAAATGCAGAATCCAGGTCAGCAGGAGCGTGAAGAAGCAGGAGTATAATAGTTGTAGAAAAGGTAAGTTTCCCAATCTTTTAATTCAACTATGGTCAAAGCAGGACTCTCCAATGCAGTGTTTATAAAACTAGACCGCATCCCCTACCTCACCCTCCTTCTCACCTCCTGGATTTTGGCTGCGCCAAGCAGCCCTGTTCGGGGCACGCAATTGTGAATCTTATGTAGATTTGTATAGACTGGCTTATCACTCAGTGTGGTATTCAGGCCCTGGATCAGGCCTATAGGTGTGGCACTGAGGGTCTAGTGAGTCAGCCTTGGAGAATTAGTTGAAAAGCCATATCTTCAGCTTCTTGTGGAATTCAAGGAGCGAGAAGGAGGCACTGATGTGCAGCATGAGGTCATTCTAGGTTTTGAGTGTGATGTAGGAGAATGCTAGACCTCCCATTCTGCTTTTGTGGATATAGGAGATGTTCCAGAGGGACAGTGAGGCTGAGTGCATGTGTCTGGCTCTCTGAGATGTGGTGTGATGTGGGTGTGTTGTGGAGGTCGAGGATGCGTATTGCTGTGGCGTTCTGGATGGTCTGTAGTCAGTGGATGAGATGGCTGTAGATTCCTGCATAGAGTGTGTTGCCATAGTCTATTCTGCTTGTGATGAGGGCGTTTGTAAAGTTGTGTCCTATTTTCTGGGGTATCTACTTGAAGATCTTGTGAAGCATGCACAGTATATGGAAGCAGCAGGGGCAGACTGTGTTGACCTCTGCATTCATGTTGAGTTTACCACCATGGACGATTCCCTAGTTTCTTGCATGGATGGTTGGTGTGGGTGTCGGTCCGAACTCTGGTAACCACCAGGTGGAGTCCCAGGGGGAGTTCTTGTTCCCAAAGGTCAACATATCTGTCATGTTGGAATTGACCTAACAAGCATATTTATTTTTTATCTGCCTGTTATTTATATTCTAAAGGTTTCGTACCTCTTTTGCCTAACAGTGTATGCTCCACTGCAACTTAACGGTTTTGACCAACAGTTGGGTATGAGAAATATAGATGCGTACAGTTCTCCAGTGTCAAGAAACATGGCTGGTCATTCTCACCTCAATTAATGGGTTTTTGTCTTTTGCAATAAACCCCATTGAGGGTTAATAGTCACCTCTGTGGAGGAGTGGCTACCTTTATGAAAAAAAAGGATGGCTACATATCTTAGATGAATCGAGCTGGTCAGCAAATATGTGGTAGCTGTGTACCTGATTGGCAGTAAAAATAATCTACATTGTGTGTTTTTGAGAAATTTTAGAACAAAACTTAAAATGATCAGAACTTTGTTACCTTCCTCTAGTATTACGTAGGAAGAAGGGTGATCATTTAGTCGAGAGAGAATGGTTAAATTGAAATGCAGAATTGTTTATGAAATTTGAAATCACAATTTTCCATCAATGCCTCATTTACTAGAGGAGGAATCCTACAGCGCAATACAAAAAAGGTGTTGGGCATACTGAATCTGAGGAATATTCAATGCATAACGCAATCTTGGAATGGTCACTTTAGTTAACCTTAGGGAGAATAGTCTACCTGTGAAATCTAGTCATGTATCAGGCCAGATAGGGCTCCAAGTGCTGTATAGAAACTAAATCCCAAATGGTGTCTGACTTTCTTCTTCTCTATATGTTTATATAGTACGATCAGGTGAAGTCCCCCATCTTGGGTCAGTAGAATAATCAAGCCAAAAGTGATACTACTCAAACCCTATCTCAGTCAATATGGGCTCATTTTTGAATGTGCAGCTCATTGCACACTTGCTTCAGGAGCAGGTGAGCATGCCACCGTGCTATGCAGTGCTTAGCAGGACTCTTCTGTTATGCACTGTTGTTCACCCACTGGGGAATATATATATAAAAAAATCTTACATGGTTACTTTAGCTGCCTGCTAGTTCCTCAGGTCTCTTTAGAACCTTCAATGCTCTGAGTAAGCCTCAGCGGTGTATTTGCCAGTCCCCTTATTTCTCTCTTCCCAGTCCTCCACACGTGCCGTGCCATTACTGCTACAGGCCTCTGTGTCAGGAAATCCTCGAGGGGCCAAGAATGGGGAAGGAGAGGAGAGGATTGATTCCATCCCCATAGAGGTCTGCCAAACTGGCGCAGAGATGGTGCGTCTCCTCGAGGCACCCTCTACTGTACCACATGGGGCTCCGGCCACATACGGTTCTATGCAGCCAATAGCAGAACGGAGCTGCTGTCACCCAAGAGATGCAATCATTTTCTATACCTGGTGTTTATTGAGACTACTAGCAAAATTAAAATACAAAGAATAGAAATGGGAAACCCAATGAGATCCAGAAGGTGGGATGTTCGGATAAAATATCAAATACAATATATTGTGATATAAAAATATTGTGTTAAGAATATTGGGGTGTCAAAAATAAGATAATAATATAGTTTTAAGTGTTGTTTTTAACATTGTTGTAAAAAATATCGTTTTAGAAAATTTCATTGTATATATGATATCATGTGTGTGCCATTTTTTATTTATTTTATTGTAGTGTGTTCATGTTTCATGTGCTTATAATTTTTTTTAAATTAGTGTGTTTAGTAAGATAATTTATTAATTGTGACATTTTTTAAAGTTGTATTTTTAGTTGTATTAATGTGTAGAAATAATGTATACATAATGTTTTTCCAGTAGGAGCATGTTGGGCTTTTAAGGGAACAGTGTGGGGAGATTTTTAAATAGTGACTATTTTAATTTAAATGGAATGTTAATTATTTTAATGGCATGCAAATTATTATTGTAAAATTATTATTTTGCAAATCCTACATACATAGCGTTTTGCGATTCTCAACTAGCGATTCTCAAAAAATCGCTATTTGAGAATCGCAAATGTATCCTTTGATACATATGCCCCATAATTCAGAGTTAATATCACAATAAGACTGATCTTTCAGCTAGTCTGCCATTGTAGGTAAGGTGGGTTATAAAGAAACAAGGGAACCCTGTGAGTCAGAAGGGACCTAGGGTATACAATATGTTGTAAGAGACTTAAAATACCCGAATAAAGCCATCAGGTGATCAGGTGAAAGAGATCATCCAATCATTAGAGACAGAGTGGAATAGTTGTCCTCCCAAAAGGATGTAATCACCCCAAGGTCCAAATCAGGTGGAGTAAATCTGCATGGTCCTCCAAATGGCACTTAGGGCAACAAAGAGATCTTGTAGGGTTGAATTTAGCCAGAGCATCAGGAGTAATTTAGGCCCTGTGGAGATACTTATAATGCAGCAGCTTATGGCGGTGGTTGCCAGAAATGAGCTTGGTCTGCGTACCACAATAATACCAAGTCTTATCCAAATTAGTAAAGCCTAAGTCATGTTCCCATGCAGCCCTGGCCATCTCAACACTAGTGGGCTTCAGCTGTAAGGAAGTTTGATATCATTTAGAAACGAGGTGGCTGTTGTCTGGAGGCTATCACCAATGTGAGCAGTGAAAAATCTTTAGGTTCTGTCGCATAGGCGGATAGCACTCCACACAGTGTACTGTGTAAACGATTGAATGTAAATCTCTCCATAATCGTAAACTCCCCCCTTAGTTATCGTGGAACTGGATTTGAGTGCACCATTTGCAAACAGGTCGCCCATGACCCGTAAGTCATGTGTGCAAAGTTAGCTCTGCACCAGCTGTTCCATAGTAAGTGGGAGACAAGGATTCTTTATAAGTGGTAGGTGCTGGGAATAGAGAATATCACCCCGAGATAGTGCAGGAGTTTAAACCACGTCCAACTAGCAGTGGTGAGTGTCCGTATGGTATTGGGGTCCCGCAGGAGACTCAAAGGTAACATGGTGGTCCAGTGGAAGATGCAGTAGCTGCTCCCCCTCTTGTTTGAGAAATAACAAACAGACATCAGGGTGGTACCAATAATATGTAATAGCTACATAAAAATTAAGTTGGATATCGGGGACTTCAAAGTCCACGGCATTCGTATGGTAGTGTGAGGACTTCCCAACGTATGTGGAGTTGGGATCCAGCCCATATTAGTCTAATGAGTAGCCTACGCAGGGAGGCGACAAAACTGCCAGTGAGGGCGATGGGAATATTTTAAAATATATATGGAAAAGGAGGTAGCACAACCATTTTAAAGATGGCTATACGCCAAGCCATGCCCTATGGGAGCTTAATCCAGTACTTCACTTGTGTCTCTAGTTTGTCCAGAGCAGGCCCGTAGTTGTGGCGAATAACTTCGGAGTGGTCCCTATGAACATGGATGCCTAAATTCTTGGGGAAGTCCATGCACCTTTGTAGAGGAAATTCAAAGTCACAAGCCAAAAGTGGCATCAGTAAGCAGAAATAATTCGAATTTACTCCAATTGATATGCAAAATGGAAAATACACTAAACTGTTGCACTTCCCTTACAAGCAGAAATCGATTAACAGGAGAATCGCAGACGAACAACATTATATCATCAGCGTAATGGTAAGCAAGTAGAGTCCCGAATGGAAATTTAAGATCCCTATGGAGATGTTTTCCGGCAAGTAACGGACTAAAAGGCCCATGGCAATTATAAATAAAAGGGGAGAGAGTAGGAAGCCTTGCCTGGTACCACGAGTTAGAGGGAATGGTTCTGTGATTGTACCATTAAGCTGTAAATGGGCCAAGGGATCTTGGGATTACAGGCTAATCAGATTGCGGAAGCTGTTAGGGATTTTTCCGAAGTGGTGTGAAGAATGGACCATTAGAATGAGTTGAATGTCTTTTTAGCATCTAATAGAGCTAATGCCGACGGGGTGGTAGGGGAAATTTGATTGATCACTGCAAACTGGGTACGAAGATTCATTGAAGTAGGGCAATGCGGTACAAAACCAGACTTCATAGGTGAATTATGCAGTCCTTCAATAGGAAAAAACGGGTGGCTAACACAGTATTTTAGTATCATGATTTATTAGGGACAGCAACCTGAGATACGGAGGTTTATTGGGTTTGAGGAACAATGTAATAACAGCTTGCACCAACGTGAGAGGGAGGGTTCCACTGTTGAGAGATTAAGCATGCATCTCCAATAAGTGAAGGACCAGAAGTGATTTGTAAGCTTTATAAAAATTTGCCAGAAAACCTGTCCAGACCCGCAGCCCTGGATCCACTTAAGTTATCAATGACCTGCGTGAGTTCCTCACATGTTATGGAGGAGGTCAGAAATTGCTGTTGGCCTGGTTTGTGCCAAACCATTGCAATTTCAGATAGATAATCGGCCAAGGCATCTCAGCCGGTGCCCGGGCAAGATGTATAAAGTGTTTTGTAATAATCAGTGAAGTCTGCCAGAATAGCATCGCCATCAGTGAGGGAGGTCACAGCAAATGAGCCAATGTTTGACCAGGGCGCTCACCTTCACCATATTTACAAGTCCTAGCATACTTCCCCAAGTAAGCGACCTTTCATTTAGCGAGGTCATGAAATGTGTGTAATAATTGCAACCTTTCATGGAGATAATGGACATGCAGTGAGGTTCTATTGTCAGAGTCCAATGCACTGAGCTTGTCCTCCATGTTGGCAAGATCATTGCGAATACTGCAAAGGACACCAGCAGATTTCAAGATGCAAACTCCTCTGATGTAGACCTTGAAGGCCTCCTATAGGGTAGAGTGCTTCTCAACGGAACCAGTGTTGGAGAAAAATTCAATGATAGCCTCTTGAGTTTCAGAGTGGGAAACTGCGTCATACAATGTACTGGCAGGGAAACGCCAATGACGGACCGTGGGGACACCTACGGGTACATGTAGTGTGACTTATACAAGGGGTGTGGTCTGCCAATGTACGGGGGAAGTGTGCAATAGTGTGCAGCCTCAAAAGAGCGCCTTGGGACACGTACCAGTGATCAATGCGAGTCCACACATTGTGTGGGGTGGAATAGAAAGTATAATTGCACTTCCACCACTGTACTGACATGGGTTTCTCTATTTTCAGGAACTGCTGTAGGGACTATAGTGACATGTCCAGGACATGTATGGGCTCTTCGTAGCACTCCTGTGACCACCCCATCTCACAGCTCGCACACCTGGTGTATAATGTAGGGATGTAGGGTGTGCCAAGGGGCACACTCGCCCTTAGGATAAGTTTATTTATAGTTTGATTTTATTGGTTAGTTTCTTTTGTATATACATATGCACACAAGCATATAGATATATATTTATATATATATATATTCACTTTAAAAACCATAGGTTTCACACATGTTATAGTTAGCTGGACATTTCACTCGTAAAAAACCAATGAAATTCCCCCGTTATAGTTAGTGCAGGCAACTATAACTCACGCGACCGCAATCCTCTGCTGATGACGTCAGATATTACATCACTGATGACATATGTGTCTTTATGAAAAATAAATATTTGTAATATATGTATAGCTAAAGATTAATGGAAGAAGACATGGGTAAATAAGTGTCTAAATACAGTGATGTAATATCTGACGTCATCAGCAGAGGATTGCGGTCGCGTGAGTTATAGTTGCCTGCACTAACTATAACGGGGGAATTTCATTGGTTTTTTACGAGTGAAATGTCCAGCTAACTATAACATGTGTGAAACCTATGGTTTTTTAAGTGAATTTGCAAGGTTTTTTAAATGCTAATTCGTAACTATAACGTGTGTGAAACCTATGGTTTTTTCAGTGAATATATAAACATATAAATATAATCTGCATATCTATATAAATATAAATTCATGCAAACATACACATATATGCATACATATGCATGGTATGTACATGAAAGTTTGAAAAACTCTAATACAAGCAAAGCTAAAAAGCCACCTAATTACAAACAGAATTGCTTTAACTTAAACGAGGGCGAGACCTATTGCATTTTCAATGCTTGTTTACTTTGATTCCATCAAGAAGGCATTCAGATGTGTCCCACATTTTCCATAAATTCTGAATGGTAGCACTCTAGTTGCTCATTAGATCACTGTAGTAAAGCTACTGCTCACCAGGGAAGTCTGCTGCTGGTATTGAAAGTGCATGTTTCAGTCTGCATGTCAGAATTTTTTAATGAAATAGAAGAGGATTTGATAAGTCACTCAAAATGTGCCCTAATTTTTCTTTTTTCCTCACAAATCATAATTTCTATGGCAAAATGAACCTCCTCATTGTGTTCCTTTTAAATTAAACTACTCACTCTCTACTACTCACTCGCTACTACTTTCTACTACTCACTCTCTACTACTCACTTTCTACTACTCTCTACTACTCTAATACTCTCTACTACTCACTCTCTACTACTCACTCTCTACTACTCTCTACTACTCTCTACCACTCACTCTCTACTACTCTACTACTCACTCTCTACTACTCTCTACTACTCTTTCTCTACTACTCTCTCTCTCTACTACTCCCTCTCTACTACTCTCTCTACTACTCACTCTCTACTACTCACGCTCTACTACTCTCTACTACTCTCTACTACTCACTCTCAACTACTCACTCTACTACTCTCTCTACTACTCACTCTACTGCTCACTCTACTACTCTCAACCACTCACTCTCTACTACTCTCTCTCTCTACTACTCACTCTCTACTACTCACTCTACCACTCTCTACTACTCTCTCTGCTACTCACTTTCTACTACTCTCTACTACTCACTCTCTACTACTCACTCTCTACTACTCACTCTATACTACTCTACTACTCTCTACTACTCTCTCTACTACTCACTCTCTACTACTCACCCTCTACTACTCTCTACTACTCTCTCTCTACTACACACTCTCTACTACTTGCTCTCTACTACTCACTCTACTACTCACTCTACTACTCACTCTCTACTACTCCCTACTACTCACTACTACTCACTCTACTACTCACTCTCTACTACTCTCTACTACTCACTCTCTACTTCTCCACTACTCTCTACTAATCACTCTCTACTACTCACTCTGTACTACTCTCTACTACTCACTCTCTCTACTACTCTCTCTGTACTACTAACTCTCTACTACTCAATCTCTACTACTCACTCTCTACTACTCTCTACTTCTCACTCTCTACTACTCACTCTCTACTACTCTCTACTACTCACTCTCTACTACTCTCAACTACTCACTCTCTACTACTCTCTACTACTCACTCTACTACTCATTCTCTACTACTCATTCTCTACTACTCTCTCTCTGCTACTCAGTCTCCACTACTCACTCACTACTACTCTCTACTACTCACTCTCTAATACTCACTCTCTCTACTACTCCCTCTACTACTCACTCTCTACTACTCTCTACTTCTCACTCGCTACTACTCTCTACTACTCACTCTCTACTACTCACTACTACTCTCTCCTACTCACTCTCTGCTACTCTCTACTACTCTCTACTACTCTCTCTACTACTCTCTCTCTACTCTCTACTCTCTATTACTCATCCTCTACTCTCTACCTCTCTACCTTTCTCTACCTCTCTCTCTACTACTCTCTACCTCTCTACCTCTACCTCTCTACCTCTACCTCTCTACCTCTACCTCTCTACCTCTACCTCTCTACCTCTACGTCTCTACCTCTACATCTCTACCTCTCTACCTCTCTCTACCTCTCTCTACACGCACACATATGCACATATATGCATTTATATATATGTATGTGTATATATATGTATATACATACATATATAAACATATATAATCTGCATATCTATATAAATACAAATATAAATGCATGCATACATATATAGATATGCATCTTATTTACATGAAATTTTGAAAAACACTAATAAAAGCAAAGCTAAAAAGCCACCTAATTACAAACAGAATTGCTTTAACTTAAACGAGGGCGAGACCTATTGCATTTTCAATGCTTGTTTACTTTGGTTCCATCAAGAAGGCATTCAGATGTGACACATTTGCCATAAATTCTGAATGGTAGCACTCTAGTTCCTCATTAGATCACTGTAGTAAAGCTACTGCTCACCAGGGAAGTCTGCTGCTGGTATTCAAAGTGCATGTTTCAGTCTGCATGTCAGAACTTTTTAATGAAATAGAAGAGGATTTGAGAAGTCAAAATGTGCCCTAAGTTTTCTTTCTGCAGCACTAGTCATAATTTCTATGGCAAAATGAACCCCCTCATTTTGTTCCTTTGCAAATTAAATGTTTTAAATGTTACCACTTTATTCCAATCTAGATGGCTGCAGGTGTGCCATACTTTTGTCATAAGTAAGACTGTTAGCGCTCTAGTTGTTCTTTAAAACACTCTGGGATTTCTGTCATTGGGCTATACTTGGGCTACATCTCGGTGATATTTGTGCTACATTTGGGCTCTTTTGTCTCTGGTGGCCATCTTGGGAGACTTGTTATGAAGTTTCCTAATTTCCTCATTTACTGCAGTCTCCTCAGTAGGCATACTGTCAGTTTTTTACTTTGATTCAATGAAGAAGGCATTCAGATGTGTCACACATTTGCCATAAATTCAGAATGTTAGCACTCTAGTTGCTCATTAGATCACTGTAGTAAAGCTACTGCTCACCAGGGAAGTCTGCTGCTGGTATTGAAAGTGCATGTTTCAGTCTGCATGTCAGAATTCTTTAATGAAATAGAAGAGGATTTGAGAAGTCACTCAAAATGTGCCCTAATTTTTCTTTCTGCAGCACTAATCATACATTCTATGGCAAAATGAACCCTCTCATTTTGTTCCTTTTTAAATTAAATGCTTTAAATGTTACCACTTTATTCCAATCAAGATGGCTTCAGGTGTGCATACCTTTGTCATCAGTAAGACTGTTAGCGCTCTAGTTGTTCTTTGGAACACTCTGTGAAGCTGCAGTAGAACACAAAGGAATCAACTGACAGTCTCTGCCCTTGTTGGATGTACATGTTTTACTGAGAATGTCAGACTTCATTCTCACATGACTGAGAAAGATAATGTGAATTTACAGAAAATATGCTCTCAGTTTAGCTTCTAGATCACCTTCCAAACCTCTGTGGGAAAAGCATGTGAAAATAGTTTTCTCTCAAACATGATTCATGATATCCCAGCAGAAGGCTTTTTCACATGGTAAAATCACCTTAGAACATACTACAATTCCTAAAATGAGTATGGTACCATCAACAAATGATTTATAATGTAACTAAGGTCTTAAAACCTTCTATTAACTGCAATGCTTTTTAATGCGGTGCTATCATGTATATTGATCCCAAGATGGCTGCCAACACTTCTTGGATGAAGTGCTGACAGCCAATCAGATCTCACAATGAGATGTGTGGTTAGGCTCCGCCCAGATATGTATATGATTTTACTTTTGATTTTCTCAGGAACTACTGAACGGATTTACACCATATATGCAAAAGGCACATGCCTGACCTGAGGACTACCTCTTTGCCAAATTTCAAGTAATTCTGTTCAGCCGTTCTGGCTGTAGCTGTGTCTAAAGGTCCTATAGAAAAATGCATGGGGAAAACGCGTTTTGGGACCCCCCTTTTTTCTTGGCCCCCGCTTGACGAATCACCCCAAGACTTTCAGGGTAGGAGCTGAACGGAGCGCCCCATTAGTTTTGAAAATTTCGCGAGGATTCGTCAACCGGCGCCAAAGTTATTCAAAATAGAATTTTGAGATTTCCTATGGAAACTAGGTTGTAACTATAACTATCTAGTGGCGACCGCCAGTAGATAATATATATTTTTATATATCTATATATATATATATATATATATATATTCACTGAAAAAACCATAGGTTTCACACACGTTATAGTTAGGAATTAGCATTTAAAAAACCTTGCAAATTCACTGAAAAAACCATAGGTTTCACACATGTTATAGTTAGCGGAAATTTTACTGATAAAAAACCAATGAAATTGCCCCGTTATAGTTAGTGCTGGCAACTATAACTCACGCGACCGCAATCCTCTGCTGATGCTAATACTGTATTTAGACACTTATTTGCCCATGTCTTCTTCCATACATTTTTAGCTATACATATATTACAAATATTTTTTTTTATAAAGACACATATGTCATCAGCAGAAGATTGCGGTCGCGTGAGTTATAGTTGCCAGCACTAACTATAACGGGGCAATTTCATTGGTTTTTTATCAGTAAAATTTCCGCTAACTATAACATGTGTGAAACCTATGGTTTTTTCAGTGAATTTGCAAGGTTTTTTAAATGCTAATTCCTAACTATAACGTGTGTGAAACCTATGGTTTTTTCAGTGAATTTGTACGTTTTTTTAAATGCTAAGTTACTTTACGCCATTCGAGGCGTGCGCGCCCACTTAACGCAGTGCGTTCCGTGCACGGTTTTTATCAACTTTAATAAGCCCTGTACATTTGGTGGCCTTCGGCCACCAAAACCACAGGGGGTGGGGTCAATGTGGATAGTGTTTTTTTTATTTCGATTTTATAATTTCATGTTGCCAAAATATAGTTTTTTTACTGATGTAATAAGCCCTGTACATTTGGTGGCCTACGGCCACCAAAAGCACAGGGGGTGGGGTAAGTGTGGATAGTGTTTTTTTTATTTCTATTTTTTACCGTACGCTTACGGTAAGCGTACGGTAAGCGTACTCGGCGAAATTGCCAAAAAAAAAATAAAACCGTTTTTGCTCTTGGGGGATGTTTGGGGACTCCCTCAACATGACTATGTGGGAGGGAGTTGTCAAAACAGCCCCGTAACATGTTTTTGGGCATCATGTTTGATAAATAGCAATCAGTGCAAGAGACAAAATGGCGGACGCCGCTTCCTGGTTTCGGCCGATTCGAATGTTTACTAAGATCTAAGAGCCAATCAGAATCGCGCTCGCGCACGCCACCGTACGCGTACGGTAAGCGTACGGTAAGCGTACCGTAAGCGGGCTCAGATATATATATTGATTTAAAGGCTATTTTCTCAGAATCTACTGAACAGATTTACACCAAACCTACAAAAGGCACTTCCTTGACATAGGGACTACCTCTCTGCCAAATTTCTAGTAATTCTGTTCAGCCGTTCGGGCTGTAGCTCTGTCTAAAGGTCCTATGGAAAAATGCATGGGAAAAACGCATTTTGGGACCCCCCTTTTATCTCAGCCCCCGCTTGACGAATCCCCCCGAGACTTTCAGGGTAGGAGCGGAGCGTAGCGCCCCACCTATTTTGAGAAATTCGCGAGGATTCATCGACCGGCGCCAAAGTTATTCAAAATAGAATGTTGCGGATTTCCTATGGAAAAGGGGTCCTAACTATAACTACCTACTGGCGACCGCCAGTAGGTAATATATATATATATATATATATATATATTCCGCTCCAAAATTCCACCTCGGCGTACCCAGCACTCTTGTTGACGGGTGCTGACAAGAATGGAGGTGGGTCCATTCATAAAACATCAAGGCTCCAGTGTCAAGATACACACAGCACTCACGGGGTTCCTTCATCCTTTTATTTAAGCGAGGACGCGTTTCGGCGTTCTGCCTTCATCTGCTCGCATTTAGAAAATAAAACAGCATATCTGTGATTGCACTTTAAACTGACAGATGGCTTCCTATTGGACACAGCGGGTAGAAGGATGGAGGGGATTGGCTGGTCTCAATCCCAATAACCTTTCTCCATTCTCGTTGTTTTTTGCAGGACACGTGACTCTGAGGAGTTCGATAACGTTGTTACAGTCAATCTTGCAGTGTCCTGTTACACATTTCTCCTCCCTTCACCACTGTCAATCAGTTCAAAGAGTACCTCACTCGTTGTTATGTTGACCCATGTTGGGGAGCCCCTCGTCAAACCTTAGGCTCTATGGCATCCAGCGCAGGGGTTGGTATATATCCAAGTCCCCACCTGTTTATATAACTGGCGACTCCGTCGGCGCTGATGCCTCAGATTCCCATGTGGTGGTGCAAAACGCCAATAACATCTTCCGCTCCAAAATTCCACCTCGGCGTACCCAGCACTCTTGTTGACGGGTGCTGACAAGAATGGAGGTGGGTCCATTCATAAAACATCAAGGCTCCAGTGTCAAGACACACACAGCACTCACGGGGTTCCTTCATCCTTTTATTTAAGCGAGGACACGTTTCGGCGTTCTGCCTTCATCTGCTCGCATTTAGAAAATAAAACAGCATATCTGTGATTGCACTTTAAACTGACAGATGGCTTCCTATTGGACACAGCGGGTAGAAGGATGGAGGGGATTGGCTGGTCTCAATACCAATAACCTTTCTCCATTCTCGTTGTTTTTTGCAGGACACGTGACTCTGAGGAGTTCGATAACGTTTGTTACAGTCAATCTTGCAGTGTCCTGTTACACATTTCTCCTCCCTTCACCACTGTCAATCAGTTCAAAGAGTACCTCACTCGTTGTTATGTTGACCCATGTTGGGGAGCCCATCGTCAAACCTTAGGCTCTATGGCATCCAGCGCAGGGATTGGTATATATCCAAGTCCCCACCTGTTTATATAACTGGCGACTCCGTCGGCGCTGATGCCTCAGATTCCCATGTGGTGGTGCAAAACGCCAATAACATCTTCCGCTCCAAAATTCCACCTCGGCGTACCCAGCACTCTTGTTGACGGGTGCTGACAAGAATGGAGGTGGGTCCATTCATAAAACATCAAGACTTTCAGGGTAGGAGCTGAACGGAGCGCCCCATTAGTTTTGAAAATTTCGTGAGGATTCGTCAACCGGCGCCAAAGTTATTCAAAATAGAATTTTGAGATTTCCTATGGAAACTAGGTTGTAACTATAACTATCTAGTGGCGACCGCCAGTAGATAATATATATTTTTATATATATATATATATATATATATATGTACATATATATATTCACTGAAAAAACCATAGGTTTCACACATGTTATAGTTAGCTGGACATTTTACTGATAAAAAACCAATGAAATTCCCCCGTTATAGTTAGTGCAGGCAACTATAACTCACGCGACCGCAATCCTCTGCTGATGACATATGTGTCTTTATGAAAAAAAAATATTTGTAATATATGTATAGCTAAAATTTAATGGAAGAAGACATGGGCAAATAAGTGTCTAAATACAGTATTAGCATCAGCAGAGGATTGCGGTCGCGTGAGTTATAGTTGCCTGCACTAACTATAACGGGGGAATTTCATTGGTTTTTTATCAGTAAAATGTCCAGCTAACTATAACATGTGTGAAACCTATGGTTTTTTCAGTGAATTTGAAAGGTTTTTTAAATGCTAATTCCTAACTATAACGTGTGTGAAACCTATGGTTTTTTCAGTGAATTTGTACGGTTTTTTAAATGCTAAGTTACTTTACGCCATTCGTGGCGTGCGCGCCCAGTTAACGCAGTTCGTTCCGTGCGCACACGGTGCGCTTCGCGCACCGTGCGCGCACAGTGAGCACGCGGTGCGCTTTGCGCACCGCGCGCCCACTTTACGCAGTTAGTGCCGTGCCGTGGCCACGTTACGCGGGATTGGCCATGTACGCACGATGCGCTTCGCGCACCGTGCGCACATGGAGGACATATTATGCGCTTCGTTGTGAAAGGTAATCTTTCATATTTTCGGATGACTGCGACCGCCAGTAGATAATATATATATATATATATATTTGCATAAGGTACCCCTAAATGGAGGGCACACCCGGGACTACTCCACACAAGGTTAGGTGATACAGGACAGCCTCCTTTCTCCAGCCAACGCGTTTCGGGCAACCATGCCCTTCGTCATGGGCCTGCGGGGAAATGACGACAAAGGAAACACTTGCCAGTAAAATCCCTTATTTATTAAACAATCTGCATGTAAATATCCACCACTGCATTCTGGGACTGGTAGTGTCCTTTCACCAACCCACATGGGTGCCGTCATTTTCCACAAACAATCATGAAGGGGTTAATAGTCCATATACCTCACTATTCAATCTTCTGGGCAAATCCCGTTCTGCTCAAGCTGCAACAATTATAGCAGCGAACTTTTTGTGATTTGGTGTAAATCCTTTCAGCAATTTTAGAGATATTAAAGGTAAATCAAATATAGCTATTTATTGACACGAATTCTCCGCAGATCCAACAGACCCCTTCCTTTCATCTGATTGCCTGCCAGCACTCAACTAGGAAGTGGTGCCAACCATCTTGTAGCTGAGTCCAAAAGAAATGAAAAAAATAAAGAAAGGGGCACCCCCTAGGTGTGGTGGCAGGGTCCCACACGGAACCCACTAGGGTTTAAAAGCAATTTTTTTTTCAATTTTGCCACGGATTTGTGGGTGGATCTGCACTTTTTTTAAAGAGAGCCCCCTGGAGGGCCAAATCGAGGGATCATAGCAAAATAAAGGAGGGGGCACATTGGGCCTCTTTTTTAAGGTTTATGATATCCTGGTGAACCACCACCTCCCTGGGGTATTTGATATAAATTATGTGGGGATGCCCTCACAGCGCCCTGGGTACCACCACCTCCCCAGGACTTTGTAAAAACTGAACGGGGGGCCATGCTAACACCCAAACCCTCGGGACCACCACCTCCCAAAGGCTCACTTACAAATGGAGTGGGGGCTGCACGGAGCCCCTCATGCCTCGGAGACTACCACCTCCCCAGGGCAAGATTTTTATTTAAAGAGGGAAGGGTCTACATGGCCCCCTCCTGGGCCATTTTCAGCCACATGGAACACCACCTCCGCGGGGTGGCCCAATAAAGTGAAAGGAGGGAGCTGTGCAGCCCCCTCCTGGAGACAATAATGGCCCTGGGGACCACCAGCAGGGACTGCAGGGGCATTCAGGCTTCCCCTGTGGTCCCCAACAGAGATGACAGACCCTGGGGGATGGGGTCCCCGGGGTGGAAATCAGCCCGGGGAGGGGGACGTATCCTTTGAGAATTATTGTTTTTTAAAGGCTGGGCCCCAGAGGATGGGTCCCGTGGCTGAAATCAACCTGGGAGTAGGTTGCGCTTCCCCATCCCTCATTTCAAAAAGGCCTGGCCCCGGGGAATGGAGTCCCCAGGGCCAAAAGAAGCGCCCCCTTCCATAATAAAACCAATAATTAAGAAAAGAGATGGCCTGGCAAGTCGCTGAAGACCCCAGCCCCTTTCATCACCACTCTGCAAATGTACTTCTTGGGGCACTACTGGTTGGGGGATGAAGTCCCTTGCCTCCTGAGGGTCTTTGGGGCCAACTACCCCTCCTGTTACCTCCAGAAAGTCCCACATAGCAGGATTGCTGAGAGGTTGTTGGAGGCTCGCCCCCTTCTTCCACCACTCTGCAAACACACCCCCTGGTGCACTACAGGTTGTGGGATGAAATCCCTTCAAGGCTAAGAGCCCTTGGGGGCCAACAAGACCTCCTGTTACCTCTAGTGAGGCCCACATTGTGGTATTGTTGAGAGGTCTACAGAGGCGACACACCCTTTCTCCACCACTCTGCAAACGCACCTCACGGTACACTACTGGTTAGGGAAAGAAGTATCCTCGGATGCTGAGGGTCCTTGGGGGCCAAGAACCCTTCCTGTTCCCTCCAGTAAGCTCCACACAGTGGTATTAATGTGAGCTGGTCGGAGGCCACAGCGCCTTTCTCTACCACTCTGCAAATGCACCTCCTGGCACACTACTGGTTGGGGTATGCAGTTCCCTTGGATACTGAGGGTGATTGGGGGCCAAGAACCCCTCCTGCCACCTACAGGAAGTCGCACACATCGCGATTGCTGAGAGCTTGTTAGAGGCCCCGCCCCCTTTCTCCACCACTCTGCAAACACACCTCCTAGGGCACTACTGGGTGGGGTATTAAGTCCTCTTGGATGCTGTGGGTCTTCAGGGATCACAAAGCCCTCCTGTTCCCTCCAGTAAGTCAGACACAGTGGATTACTGAGAGCTGGTCGGGGACCCCGCCCCCTTTCTCCATCACTGTTCAAATGCAACCTCTAGTTAAAAAACCATTGACATTTGTTAATCCAGCTATCACCAGAAGTACCCACCCTCGGGTGACAGCAATTTGCTTTTGCTTGACAGAAGCTGTCACAGCTCCTGCCAAGCAAGAGCAAACAGTAACTCCTCTCCCAGCTGGTGAGAGCAAGAAAGCTGCTCCCTCTCGCTGGGATCAAAGTTTTCATCTGTTTCTCTGACTGCTGCGTTGGATCACAATTTACAGACTACCACGGGACTTCGACTTAATTCCGCCTCTCCCGCCGTTACCCATCGGCCCCCCACGGCCACCGGGTACTACCGTTTAATTCAAGATAATTAAGGCCCGCGCCCCCTCCAGGGACATCGGCACACCCACGGCTTTCGGGGTGTTGGTCCTGGCGTTACTTACAACTCAGGATGCTGCTTTCTCACTGAACGGTCCCACAGCTACCATTCAGGCCCCTCGTGGCCATTTGGTTCTGCCCTCATTTTGCAAATTCTTCTTGCTCACATATTTCGTCCTGATCATGATCTCGATTTAGTGAGATCGAAATGCCGTCGACCCTTTACAACAAAAACTCCAACATTGTTTAATTTTCTTCAGAGTTTTTCTTACTGTTGTCAATGCGATGTAATTTTTAATGTCACTAGCACTCCTCACTTCACGCACCTTTCACTATATTTTTGTGTGAGCGCTAGAACTATTACTTGAATAGCAATAACTGATATTTCATTTATGATGTCAATAAATGTTATGTCATCTCAACCGTGCGTCCCTGCATATATTGCTTAATACGTTCCCCGTGGGCTAATTCTGGGTAAACTGACTAACGCTCATTTAAATAGTGATAGCCTAGGCTAACCTAGGACCCTTGTGGCCTCATTGTGTACCATGGAGTTTGGGGGCCAGCAAGGACCTCGAGGCATAGAGGCTCCCCCGTGGACCTCAACGTAGTCCACTGGGTGCTCTGGGTGGGCTACAGGGAACGCAGGAGCTAGAGGCTGGGCCCTGGGTGATGGGATCCCTGGAGCCAAAATTTGCCCGGGGAGTGGTCTGTGTGGCCCCCTCCACCATTAAATTTTGGCAAGGCCCTGTGGGGTAGGTTCCCTGGGGCTGAAGACAGCCCAGTTAGGGGAGTGGCGTGGCCCGCTACCTCTCAGAATTTTGGCCGGGCCCTGGGGGACAAGGTTCCTGGGACAAAAAACGGCCCGGGGAGGAGGGCTGCTTGGCCCAACTCCCCGTTAAGTTTTGACTAAGCCGTTCTGGCCCTGATGCTCATTTTACAGAAATTAAACTTCAATGGGAAGTACTTACATATATAAACATAGCAGGTGCCCCAGTTGAAGCTTCATTTCTGTAAAGGACACAATATCATGACTTCCTGGGCTTGGTGAAGGCAAAGCAAGTGTGTTTTCTTGGAAATTCCACATTAAAAAATGGTTTAAAATCTTTGGTGAAGGTGAGTCCCTGGTTCTCTCTTTAAATGAGCACCAGTATTTAAATGTACAAAATCACCTGAAACTCCGCCCGTTCGACCCAGCCCATCGACCTTAGTAGTATACAAAGATTTTCCCGCCTTTTACCAGGATGATGGATACCCTACCAAAAGGCCCCCCAGCGTGAGTCCTGCCGATTTTGGTGACACCTTCTTGATGCCAAAGAATAAGAGGACATATCCACCAAACAAAAAAGCACTTGCTTCATATAGTTAAGAGGAAGTAACCTTATTTGGTGGCGATTCACCTTTATATAGTCTTGTTGTCTTCGGTATAGAGGATTCATACTATCACAGATGTTTGGGTGAAGTAGCACGAGGAACAGTCACATTGCCAAAATGCACACAAGGTCTCTGGAGACATTTCGTCATGGCCTATTACGCAACATGCAGCTCCAGACACATTAAGACATATATTAAAATTGGAGACTTTAAGATATGAAGCGTCTCGGTACACGTTCAGTAGGAACCTTTTATAAGCCCTTGAGGTGTCACAATGCACTGTCGCACTTTTGGAGGCCAGGTCTCCAGAGCACCTGAAGCTCTTCTTAAAACATATGACGCTGAGAATAAGCTATGAAATGGACAAAGAATATTGTATCCAATTAAAGCATTACAAAACTTTCTTGGAAAACATAGTATTTAAAACCCCCGAACAATATTTACTGTTTCAGCAAGGGCGCAGTGTAAGGCGCTGTATCCTTTTTTTGCGGTTGGGAATTCTCCCTATTAAACCATATAAAGCTAGATGGGATGCCACAAATAATTCTCTAGGCAAATGTGACTTATGCAATGGCGGACCACAAGATCTGTACCATGTATTGCTAATTTGTCCTAATCTGATACTAGTAGAGGCTTGGTGTCGATATATAAAACCAATCCGATTAAGACACAATGCTATTTCAGCACAAGATCTAATCCCAATGTGCCAGTCTCCCCCTAATGAATTTGTTTGTTACAACTTGTTCAAGTTTTAAAGAGTTTCTTAAAGTTATTTTAAAGAAAAAGTGCTCAAATCTAATAGTTTTAACTATTGTAAATTGTTCGTGCGGACCACAAACTATTATTACTTGTTTTTCCTCATAAAGAGCTCTAATTTGTCACACTAGACATTTACCCAATGAGGTAGCACTTGTGCAAAGCTGTGGACTCTTGTTGGATAAAGGGGCAGGTGAGGTTCTGTTCTGGCGCAGTCACTCACACAGCTACTGATACACCCATACAGACACTCGGACAACCACTGACACACCCATTCTGCCACTCTCACATCTACTCACAGACACAATCATTCACATACCCACTCTAAAAGGGTACAGGTTATAGTTAGGAAAACTATTTAAAAAACCTTAGAAATTCAGTAACAAATCCAAAGGTTGCAAATTTAATTATAGTTAGGAAATACAATTTTAAAAAACATAGAAATTCACGGGGAAAAACAAAGGTTACAGAGACGTTGTAGTTCGGAAATAGAATTTAAAAAATCTTAGCAATTCACAGAAACAAACAAAGGTTACAGGGACGTTATAGTTAAGCTTAGATTTCACTTGTACAAAACCAGTGAAATTCTGCAGTGATAGGTACCTGAGCCAAATATAACTTATCCCCCACAATTGCACTGCTTATGACCTCACAACCAATTTAAAATATTATCAGGGCTTACAGAAAATGATTGACCGCTGGAACCACCCCCCACAGATGGTATGACTGGACTAACTAATGTAGCGGAGGCTGGAACTACGTTTCGTCTTTCTGCTCAGCTGTCGTGTAATGTAAATGGGGATAAGACCAATGCCGATTTTGTGCAAGGTATACAGTTTCTTTCCTAGATAATAGCTCAGGACAAACTTAATAAAAAAGATTGGGTGGTGTATCCCGAAAGGTTCGGCATTACATGTTGTCAGAAAATTTGGGCTTCTGATTCTATTGCATTAAATGGTTTTAAATGTTATTGCTCCAACGCAATACCATCATCTGCAGGGAGAGGAAAGGGTGGTTTGGCTATCTTTGTGTCTTGCACAATTGGAAATTTGAAGGTTAAAGTTGTAGCATCCACCCAATGGTACCAAATCTAATATTTACAATTAACAAATATGTTAAACTTGGTTTTAATAACTTTTTATTGTTCAAGAAATGGTGAAGACACTCCTAGACTTTGAGAATAGACAGGGGAATAATAACATTTCAGATATATGGGCAGGTGATTCCAATATCACCAAACGGATCCACAGTGGGAATCATTGTTGCAGGCTTACAAACGTCCAGGGGGCCACCATCAGTCACTTCATACATCAACTTATGGAGAAGTCTTAAACCAGTTAATTTTAACATATAATTTCACCTTTTCATATCGGATCTCCATGATCTGGGCAACCCAAATCCTCCTACATTCATAGGAAGAGGTAAGGGGAGCATAATAGACTTTATGCGCTTGACAACTGATCTTGCACAAAATCTCATGCACTATGAGGTGTGTCCTCTCCCTTACAGTGATCATAACCCCATCCTTTTATCCATTGCGATTAAAGTAGGCCTAGAGATATCAGACACAAACAAGTTACCTGGAAGTTATTCTGAAACAAAAGGGGTCTGAATCAACTGGAACAATGTTGAACCAAATATGTTTTTTTGTAATTTGATCACTGAAGCCATTAACAACATCACTTGCTGCCTTTCACTAGATAGACCTCCAGAGAATTTTCTGGAGAGTTTTATTAAAATTAGCAGGACTGTGGCAATCAATCTCTATACCAATAAACCAGCGAAAGAGCACCCCACCAAGACTTTGTTTAGTCCTGAATGTACAGCTCTGCGTAAGGTGCTAAAAATGCCACAAATTAGACTCCATGTAACCTACATATTAGAGGAGCTAGAAATAATTACTATTATTATTAGTATGCTCTCGAGAATAAGAGGCCAGAAATTAGAAGTAAGGCCTGGGAGGATGTAGAAAAAGCTGTCCAACTCAGAGATAACAACCTTTTTTGCGAAATAGTAAACTGGCCTTTCTTTGCAAACAATTGAGCTACTGGCCACCAGTACAGCCACTCTCACAGCCACACACTCACCCATACAGCTACACCAACATCCACTTATTCAGAGCCCTGCTGCTAGTCCCAGAGTTTGCGCTGCACATTATGGACGAGGGCAACGCTGCGGCAATTCCTATTTTTTACCTCAGCGCTGCATTCAATACGATATCCCATAATATCTTGGTCAAGTTACTCTGGAACAGTGACATTATTGGTAAGGCGCAGCTCTAGCTGTCCTGTATTCTTGCAAGGACGTACCTTTCAGGTCTCACAAAAGCAATTTCACTTGGTGGTCCTCTCTCAGCTAGGAGTGGCACAGGGCTCCTTACTAAGCTCAACCCTTTTTAATGTCTATGTCAGCCCTCTGGCGGAGGTCAGTGAGCGCTATGGTTTTACCACTATATCATACACTAATGACGCAATATGTCATCACCATATCTCAGAACAGCGAACTCATGACGTCTTCCCTCCATGCTTGTTTGTTAGTGGTTGCTACTTGGATGGACCTTAACTGCTTGAAGCTGAATGCCGGGAAGAATTGGGCTACTGGTCCTGGGCAAGCACCTTAATATCTGGTCCAACGCCTGGTGGCCTGATAGCCTTGGTCCTCTACTTCCTCCCAAGCCCAAGGTCCAGAACCTGGGCATCTGGTATGTGGAGAAATTCTCTTTCGATGCCCAGATTAAGCCGTTGCAGGAAAATATTTTGGGATGCTGAGATCCTTGAAGAAAATCTTCCATCTCCTTCCTGAATCTGCCCAAAAAACTGTAGTCCAGGCCTTGGTTATATCCAGACTAGAGTACTGTAAAGTCCCTTATCTGGGCGTATATCAATCCCGTTTGAAAAGGCTTCAACAGGTTCAGAACATGACAGCTCAGGCACTACTCAAATGTCCTAGGCATGCCGCTATCAGTACGGCATTGAGGAAACTATGCTGGTTGCCGGTGAAGCAAAAAATTACCTTCAAGGCTCTCTGCTATTGCCACAAGGCCCTTTCCTTTCAAGGCCCGCCTGCCTGCAGACAATGATTACTCCTTATCTCCTGCTAGGAACTTAAGATCGGCAGCAGCAAAACAGGCTGTTATCCCAAAAATTGTAAAAGACAGAATTAGAGGTAACGCTTTCAGTCATCTTGCACCAAAAGTCTGGAAGTTCCTCCTTGCAGAACTCTGTCTAGCTCCTTATGAAATTTATTTTAGGAAAAAGCTGAAAGCTGGCTCTTTGGATTTGGGTAAGACCTATCCAACCGTATGAGTAACACTTTTTCTCCAAAGTCAGTATCCTAGCACTGGGACACTTCTTAAGAAGTAGCAATGCACTCTACAAGGCACATTAATATTATTATTTACCTATGGAAGAGCCAGCCTTCCCACAGTGAAAAATGACTTTGCAGGTTGTTCACTGTCAGGACATATAAAACATAAATTATACACTTCCTACTTTTTAAAAACCATGCATCCTGCCCTCTGGGTTTTTGAGGTTTACCTTAGGGTTGACTTCTAAATTTTAAAAAGGAATGTTTAGGCTTGCAAAAAGTAGATTTTTCTCCCCAGTTCAAAATGGCAATTCAAAACTGCACACCAAGGCTACTACTTTAGTGGATGGCACAATGAGTGCTGCAGTTCACTAGTTGCATTTAATTTACAGGACCTGGGTGTATGTAGTATCATATATGAGGAACTTATAGGTAAATTAAATATGTCAATTAGGTGTATGGAACATGTATGCAACATGTTTGGAAGGTTCAGGAAAAGTACTTTCCCTCTGGTTTAGCAACATATGTTGAAATTCTGTGGTGATCCTGCTGAAAGGAAAGTAATTCCAACAGCATATTATAGTTTGGTGCTAGGAAATAAGTGTGGTTTTCTTTTTTAAAGGTCTTCAAATATGTTTCTACTATTTGAAACTGGAAATACTTCATTCATTTGATATATGTATGCATGGAAACATGGTTAATAGCTCTCCAGTCCAGTTTCAAGTATTTTGTTTAAAACTAACTTATGAACCATTAAATAATCCTTGACTTTCTATATTTCCTTTTCTTACCGTCTGCTGCACAGAGTAAGACCTCATACATCATTTGAAAGTGATTTTTTGTCGCTAATGTCAAGCAGTATATGACAGAAAACCCTGCACCTTCGCAACTTTATTCTATACTTTTCAGAAGATTGAATGCAAGTCCTTGAACTACATTTCAAAGAAAGGAATATAATTATATTTTAAGATTTTATTCTACCAAGATCACAGTTTCAAAGTTGGCAGCTCAGGCCATGAGGCCACATCTCTTCAGTTAGTATTGGCGTCAGTGGTGGCTGGTGATCTTGGAAAGTGGTGAGGCGTAATACAGATCAGGAGTTTGCCGCATTTTTTTCCAAACTTTGCCTCACTCATACTCATTGCCACTCACATTTTGACCCAGATTAACAACCAATCTGTGCTGGGTTTGTGTCACAAAGGGTGCCGCAAACCTGCGCAAAATGTGTTTTTGATTCCGGTACGAATCCTGTTTTGTGCTGAATATTTGCCTGAAAGTAACACAAAATAGTGCAAATTGCTGCTTTGTGTCACTCTGCGTCAAGTTGGCAATCCATGGGTTGTACATGGGCATTCCCATGCAACCACCCATGGTTTTTGACGTAAAACCTTATCTACTAACAATAGCAGACAGTGATTTGCATCAAAAAATAAACAACACTTGTAAGCAGCCATAAAAAAGGAGAAATGCTTTAATTTCTTCAAACTTTTCCCTCTTTGCATGTGCACTGGACTGTACAGCACAAATTTGAAGTACGAAAAGTTAAACAAAGCATAGTATTTTGTACTGGAAGGGCACCCTTCCAGTACAAAATCTATTCTAGACACCTTTGCACTATGGAGCAAAGGTGTGTGTGAGACGCTCTGTAGCCTAACTGTGTGCCTGCGCTAGGGCAAGAGCAGGAGGGTGCCATATCATCGCAGTTACGGTTCTTTCTTGCTTTCTCCCTCTGATGCAACGCAGCAACTTTGGGTGCTACACTGCGTTGTGTTCAATTTTTGATAGTCTGGGTCTTAATCTCTTTTCCCTCACTCACTCTAATTCATATTCTCTCACTTCCTCATTAGCACTCATACTCACCCCCACTCACTGTTACCCAAACACAAATGTACTCATACTCACTGACTCATTCTCACTTACTAACACACTTACACATACTCACTAACTCTGGGCCCTGTTGTAACTGCACCTGCTGCACCACTGATAGCTACACACAATTCATTTCCACTTCCTCTCACAACCTCCAATCAATAACACGTTGTAACACACGCATACTCCTTTGCTCACTCCCTCGTACTCACTTTCCCTTATTGATGCACACTCCCAAACTCTGAATCTCTCTTACGCTCTCAATGACACTCTCAAATACACACACTTTCACTCAATCCTATTCTCTCTTAATCACTCACAAACACACACAGGGAAATTATGCGGTGTAATACGCCACATTTTATGATAGTATCTTTTCATTATTTTGTCATTTTTACATTTGTTAACTCTTTCTGGGCATAGGTTGCACCTCTTTGGTGTAAATGTTGCACCTAAACGTAGCAATAAGCAGCAGAAAGATGACCAGTCAACCTTTGCAAAGGGCCTTCTGCTACGCAGCAACACGTCGTTGGGTTTTAAGTACCTTTTAACCATTTGAGCTTGAAACAAAACCTTTTTCTGTTAAAATATCGAGTTTATGCAGCAGTTGATGGATTATGAGGCAAATGCAGCAAAACCATAATTATGTGGAAAAACACAGCACAATCGAATATTTCAAGTGGCCCTGCTGATAGCACTGGAAGCACAGGTCTATATAAAAGCTGGGATACTGTCCCTGCTGCACATTATGACTTTTCATTGGCTTCAGGGATGCACTGATGTTCACCTTGACAGCCCCATTTTAGCAGATAAACTGTGCTACCTGAGGCATGTCTGCTAAATAACATTGATTGTTGCCTTTATTAGGGGATCATAGTTGTACTACCACCCTTAGACATCTCACAGTCCACCTCCCAGAAGGTCGTTGTGTCCCTCTTGCTCTTTTTTGTTTGGTGGACACACATATAATAGACTGAAGAGGTGGATCAGAATGATACTGTGGCTAGACAGCACCTGCCCCTTCTACTTCAAATGTTTTCTGCCACAGCAGCATGGGTTTCCCCACTTTGCTCTGCCCTTGAAATGAAATGAAATACCAGCATTTGTAAAGCGCATAGCTACCTCCGAAGAGGTGTCCCGGTGCTGGGGTCCCTCGGGAATATTAAGCGAGGTATTGCCCAGTCACATGGTGCTGGGCTAACCAGCCGCCGGCACCGGGTTTTGAACCGTGAACCACATGGTCTGGAGTCAGGCACTATGGCCACTGTACCAGTGTTCTAACTCTTGATCATCCTTACCCTCTGCCAGTGGCAGGCGATGATTGGAAAACCTTACACCAAAGTGAGAACAGTTCCTGCTCCAAATCCAAGACACATTCACATCTCCAAGAATCCAAACCGGTAAGTGTAGTTCCATTGGTTAACTCACCTACTTCAGAGACATGGTCCACCTGACACCCCTCTTTTCAGAGTCCTCCTGTTTTAAAACTCAAACTTGGTGCTCAGAGAAGAGTTCAAAATGTTATGTGTTTTCTTTAACTTGGCTTTTCTGCTGAGGCCCACTCTTTCCTTTCCATGTGCTACAGTGCAATTTAACTTCTATTGCATCACCCATAGGTAGTCACCTAGACCTCAGCACTGTTCATCCTGCTCTATGTCCCGCTTGTCTCTCCTCCACATGTCTTTGCCTTCGCTCCCATTCCCTGTCATCCTCCCTTTTGATTTTTCTTAACCTACCCCTTTCCACTCAATACATTTCACCTTTGTCTCGTTCCATAATGAACATTGTCTCCTTGTCGCAGCCTGATCTTCCCTGCTCTTTCTAAATGTCCTCAATATGAATGTATATCAAAAGAACGTACCAAAATGACATAAAAACAACTAGCATCAAGAAGATGTTCACAACAAATCGCACTCTGGGAACAAAAACAGTTTGACATTGAGAGGGAATAAGAAGGCAGTGTCAATAGAGATCAGCACCAAGTGCCCAAACTCTTGCAGCACAAAGTCAATTGAAAAATAAACATTCAAAAGGGTGAAGTCTGCTCGATATCAAGAAGTTCATATAGTGCCTATTTTATTAAGGAAAGGAAGTTGGTTGTTCTTCTGGAGATAGTCTGAAACACTTAGATAACATGAATTCCACAGAGAAAAGTAGGTTCTTGAGCATACAGAGAGAGAGGAGCTCTGACACAAAAATATTGCATCATCTTGTAGAGTTGAACTCACTCCTCTGCAGATAGAGCTAAGCTCCAACACAGATGCAGCCATGCATACATAGTGCTGAACCCATTCACAGATACAGTAGAGACCCAATACCCACAGGTAATTTCTTTCATTGAGCTGGAGCTGAGTCCCTGCATACATAGTACTGTGTACCTGGGCAGACAGAGTTGGGATCTTCCAAGTATGCCGCTGAGCCCCTGTGCAGACATAGATTGTGGTGAGCCAGTTCACAGCCAGAGTTGAGCTCTTTTAGCATTCATTCCTATAATGTAAAACGCCAAGTTTTATGGGAACTGAGAAACCAGGACCAGCTAATGTTCCGTGGGAGTATCACACGTCTCTCACCCAGGTTAATCTTACTGATAGGGAGTGAGGAGGAGAAGGTGGGAGGTAGATTGACATTGAGAGAGAAGGGATTGATAGAAACGGTTGAAGAAAGAGAGAAAGACAAGGTAGATAGTAGTGAAAGAGAATTAAGCATGTGTGTGAATATGGACAGAAAAGTGAGAAAGAAATGAGGAAAGTGTGACTGAAATGGAAAAGAACAGAGACGGAGAGTGAAACAAGACACACCACAGTGAGAGATGTAGGAACAACACCAACAATAATGCTAAGGCCAACTTTATGTTATGTTAAGGGTATCTGGGAAGCACATAGCTCACCCTGGAGAGTATCCTGGTGCTGAGAATGCCGGGGTTATGTCGGCTGTGACTGCGACTTGTCCAGGTGAAGAGCCATGTTTTCAGTTTATTAAGGAGCTCAAGTACTGAGGCGGCAGCTCAAATGTGTAGGGGTAGGTTGTTCCATGCTTTGGGCACAAGTTAAGGGGAAAACCTGGTTCTTCGTATGTGTGCAAGCAGGATTCTGGCTGAGCCGAAGTGTCTGGTGAGTGTGTTGCATGTGGTTTAGTGAATGGGGAAACAGTGGAGATCTTTGTCGGTGCGGGATGATGTGAACACGGGGGAACGCCTTAGTGTGAATCTGGCTGTTGGGTTTTTTATGGTCTGAAGTCTTCTGGCAGTTAGACAGTGATTCCAACAGAGCGCTTTGCCATAGTCCAGCTTGCTGGTGATGAGGGCCAGGGTGACCATCCTGCATGTTAGACTGGGAGCCATTTGTGGATTGCATTGAGCATTTTGAGGGTGTGGATGCAGGAGGCGGTGATTATTTTGACTAAAGCAAACTTTACAGAATATTTCTCCCATTCCTTTTGCTCCCTTCATAGGAAGTCTGCCTTTCACTGTGTCACTGGGCAGTGCTGTTTGTGGATGGTGCCGATACCAATCTCTAAAAAAACATTTCGATCACCCATACACATTTTTATTTTGCCAGTTAAGCACTGGGTTGGAGTGAAGGTGCTGTACATGTGACAGATTCACTCAGCCGCCTCAGTTTTAGAATTGTAAAAGGTGGTCTATTCAATTTGTAAATTGTGTTTCACATGGAACATCAACGTGAACCCTTGACATAGTGAAAGAGTTTTGCATTTTATATACTCACTCCCCTTGTGTGGCTGAAGCAGGCAAACATCAAGCTTGTGAGGGCAGGTGAGTTTCAAGGGTGCAATAAGAGAGATTTCTTGCAGGAGTCTCTGTTATTGCATGTGCGTCAATCGTTAATGTATGACTTGTTGGCACCAAAAACAAAGGGAAGGACTCCAGTCATGGTACCCTCAAATCATTATCTCCTCATTGGACAAATGCTCTGCTTACTCCACTACACTGTTAGCTGAACTTTCCATTTTCCTACAACAGAGCACAAGGTATCTGTTCAGGTCATGGAGCATGAGAAAATAATCAACACATGTAATTCCTGAAAAGTATGGGCACACCCATGGCTGTTCCTGCCTTTAACCCCTTCCGTGCTCATGACAGCCGGGAGCCTGTGCTCATGACGGCTCCCAGCCGTCCTGGCACCCCACCCCGTGGGACGCTGATCTTCATGCCCCCACCAGGGAAGGCAGGGGAACCCCTTCCCCTGCCTCCCTCCGCACCCCTCCACGTCATCAATCACGTCAGCGCATCATTGGAGGTTTCCCTTTGTTTCCCAATGTGCTGGAAGCCATTTGCTTCTAGCGCGTCGGGGAACAAAGAGGTAAGTTTTTCTTCTGAGGGGGGGGGGGGGGGATTTCAGCAAAAGAGGCATCGGGGGAAAGGAAAGGGTTTTCCTTCCCCCTGATGCTTCTTTTGTGCATTCCTGCTGCACGATCGTGCGATCTTGCAGCAGGAATGCCCACTAGACACAGGGATTATATATTTTTTTTAAATCTGCAATCGATTTACTGTTTGGGGGAGCGGCCCATTAGGCAAGGGTCACTCCTCTTATGGGGGCATTAGTAATTGGCTTTGTCTGCCCCCCTGGGGGGCAGATTTATCATTATTTTAAAACAAATTGGCCCACTGGACCACCAGGGAGTATTTTTGGGGGAGTGGCTCCTTGGGCAAGGGTCACTCCCCTTCTGGGGCTATGTTTTTGGCTGTCTGCCCCCATGGGGGGGCAGATTTCGCCTTTGTTTAATCTAGGGCCCACTAGGCCACTAGGGATTTTTTTAGGGGGAGAGTGACCCTTGGGCAAGGGTCGCTCTCCTTTGAGGGCTGTCTCTCCCCGTATTTGGCCCACTAGACCACCAGGGATTTGTTTGTGGGGAGTGGCTCCTTGGGCAAGGGTTGCTCCCCTTATGGGGGCAATTATCTTTGGCTTTGTCTGCCCCTCTGAGGGGCAGATTTCGCCATTTTTTTAAAGTGGCCCACTGGACCACCATGGAACACTTTGTGCGGAGTGGCCCCTTGGGCAAGGGTCACTCCCCTTCGGGGGCTATGTTTTTGGCTGTCTGCCCCTATGGGGGGCAGATCTCGCCTTTTTTTAATCTAGGGCCCACTAGGCCACCAGGGAATTGTTTTTGGGAGAGTGACCCCTTGTGCAAGGGTCGCTCTCCTTTGGGGTCTGTGTCTCCCCATGTTTGTCCCACTAGACCACCAGGGATTTGTTTGTGAGGAGTGGCCCCTTGGGCAAGGGCTGCTCCCCTTACGGGGACAATTATTTTTGGCTTTGTCTGCCCCACTGAGGGGCAGATTACGCAATTTTTTTAAAGTGGCCCACTGGACCACCATGGAACACTTTGAGGGGAGTGGCCCCTTGAGCAAGGGTCACTCCCCTTCGGGGGCTATGTTTTTGGCTGTCTGCCCCTATGCGGGGGGGGGCAGATCTCGCCTTTTTTTAATCTAGGGCCCACTAGGCCACCAGGGAATTGTTTTTGGGAGAGTGACCCCTTGTGCAAGGGTCGCTCTCCTTTGGGGGCTGTGTCTCCCCATGTTTGGCCCACTAGACCACCAGGGATTTGTTTGTGAGGAGTGGCCCCTTGGGCAAGGGCTGCTCCCCTTACGGGGACAATTATTTTTGGCTTTGTCTGCCCTCTGAGGGGCAGATTTTGCCATTTTTTTAAAGTGGCCCACTGGACCACCAGGGAATACTTTGTGGGGAGTGGCCCCTTGAGCAAGGGTCATTCCCCTTTGGGGGCTATGTTTTTGGCTGTCTGCCCCCATGGGGGGGGGGGGCAGATCTCGCCTTTTTTTAATCTAGGGCCCACTAGGCCACCAGGGAATTGTTTTTGGGAGAGTGACCCCTTGGGCAAGGGTCGCTCTCCTTTGGGGGCTGTGTCTCCCCATGTTTGGCCTACTAGACCACCAGGGAATACTTTGTGGGGAGTAGTCCCTTGGGCAAGGGTCACTCCCCTTTGGGGGCTATGTTTTTGGCTGTCAGCCCCCATTTGGTGGGGGGATATCTCGCCTTTTTTTTAATCTAGGGCCCACTAGGCCACCAGGGATTTTGTGGGGGAAAGTGACCCCATAGGCAAGAGTCGCTCTTCTTTGGGGGCTGGGGCTTGTCATGTTTTGGCCCACTAGACCACCAGGGATTTGTTTGTGGGGAGTGGCCCCTTGGGCAAGGGTCACTTCCCTTTATGGGAGGAGGATTGTGGCCATTTCTGTCCTCTTTGGCTGGCAGATCAGCAGTATATTTTTTTGGCTTATCTGCCCCCAAGGGGGGCAGAAGCCACTAGACAACAGGGGTTTTTAATTGTTTGTGTTGGGGAGTGGTCACAAGGGCAAGGGTTGCTCCCCTTTTATAGGGGTGAATATTTTATTTATACTCTTAGGCCCACCTACCCCTTAGCTTAGCTGGTGGATTGTGTGTGGACTGGTGCATTATTTGGATACGTGATTGTAATGTTTTTTTTTCTTCTTTTTATTCTAGTGTAAAGCTTTTGATTCCTGTTTGCGGTTTCGGCTGTGGTTGTTCTGCAGTTTTGCGTAATTGCATTTATTTGGTAAGAAAAACATTTTTGTGGTGTTTACTCCAAATTAGTATTATTGTCATGCATGAATGAATTTTTTTGTAAGTGGTGTCATAATGGCAGGATATTTGTTAGTGTTCTGAGCATGAAATTCTTTGCGGTGTGTTTTGCATTGTCCAATGTGTCATTTTTTTTTCATTTTCTTTTTTAGTGGGATATTGTTGATCCTTACTGTGTTTGTGCAGAGTAGGTGGTGGTGAGTCTAGCTGCTTCTGTCAAGTGGTATAGTGTTTGAGTATATAGGTCTTTGTGATAAAGCTACATTTTGTTTATTTCTTTTTTTACAAAGGGTTTGTTGTTGTTGAATTGTTTGACAAGTTACCTTTATTAGTAAGCATTATGGCTAGTAGAATGACTGCTCAGCAGGTGGTTGGTATGCTTCTTGAATCTTCTTCTGAGCAGGATTATGAGACTGACAGTGCGTCTGAGGGAGAGGAGGGGGGGGGATTCAGGCAGTGAGTTTTCTTTCCACATGGAATCATCGGAAGATGAAGCTACTCTCAGTGTGGATGGAGCTACTCTCAGTGCGGATGAAGTGCCTGTTTTAGAGGAGGGCACTGCTGTGCCGATTGCGCAAGAGGCATCTGGATTGCATCCTGAGGCTGCTAGGCTTCCTACTGGAAGTGCTGTACTCTGGGTTGATCCAAACATGGTGCAGCCGGTGTTGCCTGCCTTTAGTGGTGATGCAAGGTGTAGAGTGGATTGTGAATTTTTTTTGCCTAGACAGTTTTTTCAGTTGTTTATTGATGATGTATTTTTGAGTGAGATTGTTGAGCAGACTAATTTGTATGCTGAACAGTTTTTGAGGAACAACAGTGCCAGACTTAGGCGCACTCTACAGCTACCCGGTGGAATCCCACAAATCTGGAAGAGATGAAGAAGTTTTTGGGTTTGACTTTATTGATGGGTTTGATAAGGAAGCCGTCCATGGCTTCATATTGGTCTACCAGTCCCTTAATGGCAACGGCCATATTTCCTGCAATTATGACCCGTGATTTACTTTTGCTTCAGATGCAGCATTTTGTTGATAATGATTTGGTGTTGCCACGAGATCACCCTGACTGTGACCCTCTTTTTAAAATTCGGCCTGTTCTTGATCACTTTGTAGATCGATTTTCATATACTCCAGTGAAAGAAATATCTATTGATGAGTCTTTGGTCCTGTTCAAGGGCCGTTTGGTTTTTAGGCAGTACATTCCTAGCAAGAGGGCACGTTATGGAATTAAGCTGTATATTTTGTCTGAGAGTAGGACAGGATATGTTTTTAATTTCCGTGTGTACACTGGTAGGGATTCCACCATTGATCCCCCTGGTTGTCCGTCCATTTTTGGAGTTTCAGAGAAAATTGTGTGGGATCTTGCTAGAGGACTGTTCAACAGAGGCCACCATTTTGTACCTTTTTTTTTTTTTGTTTAAACATTTTTTTATTGTTTTCTTACCAACATCTCAATACAATTCCCACAAGAGCATCAGCAACTCACCGGAGAGTAGTACATACGACATTTCAGCCAGTTATGCAGTGGGAAAGTTACACTTCCTGCGTGGGCTCCTCTCTCCCACTCCCTCCCGTGACCCATGTCAGTGTGCCCCTGTCTTCCTGTCCTCCCCCTGGAGAGACCCCCCCATTATCATGACGCATGTAGGGGTATTCAAACCTATCTCTATCAGCTCGGGCGTTCCCCCGGGTTCAGCCGTGTTGAATGTGTCCACCCACCACTGTGACCCCCTTCCTACTCCCCGCTTATCGCTTCCACCATTTTGTACCCTGATAACTTCTACACTGCTGTGCAATTGTTTAAGGAATTGTTCAAAGTGGACACTTTTGTTTGTGGCACAATCCGCTCTAACCGTAAAGGTTATCCAAAAGAGCTTGTTTGCAAAAAACTTCAGAGGGGATAGTACAGTTCCTTGCGTAGTGATGAACTACTAGCTGTGAAATTTGTGGACAGGAGGGATGTGTACATGATGACTACCATCCATGATGATAGTACTTCACCTGTGGCTGTTTGGGGTCAGATTTCTGAAGTGCGCAAACCTGTGTACATTTTAGAGTAAAATAAGCACATGGGTGGTGTTGATAGAGAAGATCAGAGGTTGGAACCTTATACTGCTATTCGTAAGGCTTACATTTGGTATAAGAAGTTGGCCATCCATCTCTTCAATTTAGCAACTTTCAATGCTTTTGTTGTGTTCAAAGAGTGTTCTCCTGCGTCAAAATTGACATTTGTTCCGTTTCAGGAATCTGTGATATGCAGCCTTGTTGTTGTGGAACAGGCAAGTGTTCCTAGAGTTGGAGTGGTGGAGGATGTGGCTAGATTGAAAGATCGCCACGTTCCTGATTTAATTCCTCCCATGCCCAAAAAAAACAATCCCTGTAAAAGATGTAGAGTTTGCTTGCGACGAGGTGTGAGGAAGGAGAGTTGTATGCACTGTGCCAATTGTCCTTCTAATCCTAGGGTGTGTGTGCCCACATGTTTCAGATTGTATCATACGCAAAAGAGTTTTTGGGAGCAACCATGAGTCTAATAGTGTACTGCCTGGTCTGTATGGTTTTATATAGTTGTTCAGTTTATCGTTTGGCAATAGAATGATGTCTTTAGTTACTGCTGTTGTTTTTGTAGTTATAGTTTTGTAATTAGTTGCAATTTGTTTGTGTTTTCTTTCTTGTTTAAAAAAGATTTATGACAGGAGCTTGGCTGGCGGTGAGCGTGGACTGGCGCTTGGCTAGCGGTGAGTGGACTGGAGCTTGGCTGGTGGTGAGTGGACTGGCGCTTGGCTGGTGGTGTGCGTGGATTGGTGCTTGGCTGGCGGTGTGTGTGGATTGGCAATTGGCTGACGGTATGCGTGGATTGGCGCTTGGCTGATGGTGTGTGTGGACTGGCACTTGGCTGGCAGTGTGCGTGGACTGGTGCTTGGCTGGCAGAGAGTGGACTGGCACTTGGCTGGCGGTGTGCGTGGATTGGACCTTGGCTGGCAGTGTGCGTGGATTGGCACTTGGCTGGCGGTGTGCGTGGACTGGCGCTTGGCTGGTGGTGTGCGTGGATGGGTGCTTGGCTGGTGGTGTGTGTGGACGGGCGCTTGTCTGGCTGTGTCTGAGTAGTGACTTGCGGCTGGTCACTACACACACTGCTAGCTAAACGCCACTCCACGCAATCCGTGAGCTAGTGTGGTTGCTGTGTCAGGAATGTGGGCATGTGAAAGTGATGGGCTCTTGAATGGCGCTGTCTGCTGGTGTGAGTGTTGTAATGTGCTGGGCCCACGGCTGGCGGTGTGAATTGTTTTGTATGTGTCACATGTATGAAAGGTGTATGAATGGCCTGTAAAGCGGTTGGTGCCTTATCATGGCTTTACAGCTCAAGAGCTGTGAGTCAATGGTTCAGTTTCTCGACCTTTCAATTATTAACAGTGCATTTCACTTTTGTGAAATCTCTGGTTAATACAACTATATATACTGAACCATCATTCACCATTGTGCCAAATCCAACCAGTATGTCTGTGTGCTTGAAGAATAGGTGGTTGTGCAGAAATATTTGTCTTTTCTGTCTTTCTCAAGCAGGGTGTACCTTGTCCCTTTTTGTGAGTGTTGTAATGTGTTGGTTTCGTGCCTGGTGGTGTGAATGGTCTTGTGTGTATCACGTATGAAAGGTGTGTGAATGGCCTTGAAAGCGGTTGGTGCCTTGCCGTGACTTTACAACTCACGAGCTGCGAGTCACTGGTTCAGTTTGTTGTCCTTTTAATTATTGACAGTGCATTTCATTTTTGTGAAATCTCTTGTTGATAACGTTTTATACATTGAACCATCACTCGCCCTCGTGCCAAATCCAACCAGTATGTGTGTGTGCTTGAGGAATAGATGGCTGTGCAGAAATCTTTGTCTTTGTAGTCTCTCTGCCAAGGTGTACATTCCATCTGAATATAACCTACCAACTGTAGATATTGTCGTAAACTAAACACCCATGGGAGTACATGGTGATGTCTCTCTTGTGGATACCAACACCTTATCTTACCCACAATGTCCTGCAAACCTCAAAATGTCTGTCACATTTTCCTTGCATTACTGTGCCAAAATGTTCTAGCTGCAGAAAGAAACAACAGATTTTCTACCCCCGCCTTTCTCCAAGCATCCCAATAGAAATAGTACCTCACTTGCGTGGGAGGCCCAAGTACCCGCGGCAGGCAAGGGCCAAAAACGTAGTGAGGCGACATCAAAATTGCCTATCACAAAACAACCTGGTTTTGCAAGGGGGTCACCTGGGGTTTTGGCCCCGTGCTCAGCGGCCATCTAGGGAAACCTACCAATCCACACATTTCTGAAAACTACACACCAGGGGGATTCCAGGGAGGTATGGATTGCGTGGATCCCCCAACGTTTCCTTACCCAGAATTCCCTGCAAACCTCAAATTTTGCTGAAAATGTTACTTTTTTCACACATTTTTATGTGGGAAAGTTGTGGCATCACCGGGCTGACACAAATTTCCTACCACTCAGCGTTCCCCAGGGTCTCCCGATAAAAATGGTGCCTCACTTGTGTGGGATGCCCAAATACCCGCGACAGGCAAAGGCCAAAAACGTTTTGAGGCGACATCAAAATTGCCTATCTCAAAATGACCTGGTTTTGCAAGGGAGTCACCTGGGTTTTTGGCCCGTGCTCGGCGGCCATCTAGGGAAACCTACCAAACCCATACATTTCTGAAAACTTGATACCCGGGGGATTCTAGGGAGGTATGGCTTGCGTGGATCCCCCAACGTTTCCTTTCCCAGAATCCCCTGCAAACCTCAAATTTTGCTGAAAAAGACACTTTTTCAAACATTTTTGTGTGGGAAAGTTGTGATATCACCGGGCTGAGAAGAAATTTCCTACCACCCAACGTTACCCAGGGTCTCCCGATAAAAATGGTGCCTCACTCGTGTGGGAGGCTGTAGGAGAGTAGGGTCTGCTATCCTATGGTCACCCCAAATTTTTGCTTTTTGCTTCACTGGTTTTTGACATATTGAGGCTGTGGGCCTGCCAATCAGACCCCCAGCCTGCTGTTCTCGCTACTAAATTAAAACTATGCAACCTAGGTGCATAACCAATTGGAAGTGGATCACCCTGTCAGCCCCTGTACCAGTGTACACTAGGTACCCAGGGCATTGGTGTACCCAAGGCCTGCCAGGGGCTGAAGCATGTATTATGCCACCCCAGGCTTGGCCTAACAATTTGACACAACTGGCTGATCACTCAGCTGGGGTAAGTTGGTGTAATCACCTCTTACTTAGGTGTAGTATACCTATACCTAACCTTAAATGGGACACCTGGTAACCTATAAGTCACTCCTATGGCAGGCCTTAACAATCCTGAAGGCAGAGTGCTTGGTTCCATGTGAGATGGTGCTCTGGAATGAGCTGAGCCTGTCTGCAGTGGTCGGAACAACTTCCTTCTACTGTTTCCAGATATCGTCATACCATATACTCTTAAGTGCATTATGAACCTCGCGGTTAAATGCTATCTTTGGTTTGGCTTTATCAAAACATGTCGAGTAAGGTGTCATACGAATTGGAATACTAATCCCTCGCCAATTCTGGTGACGGGGTTAGCATTCCACCCTTCTAGAGGGACACGACATGTACAGTACCTGAAACCCGGGTAAAATCAGACATAGCCTCAGCTCCACAAAATGGATGCTGCCACCACAGACACAAGTCTGCCCTCCTGCTGCTGGGAGTCCTTCCAGCTTGGGAGGTGTGGACAAAGGGTTTCCTGCCAGGGGAGGTGCATGCACCACCCCAGACAGGATTTTGTGTATTGGTCAGGTAGGGCTTGAAAGAAACCAGACATGCCTGTGGCTCACAAGGAGCCTTGGTGCATATGCCAGTTCAAACCGGTCCTGGGGCACACCAGTCCCGGGCCTGGGGCGAGCTGGACAAAGGATTGGGGGTGTAACCACCCCCCTTCCTGGTCCCACCCATAGGGAGGGACCTAGCAGGTAGTCCGGCCCCTAGAATCCGCTTAAAGGTAGGAGCTGTGTCCTAAGACTTCAGACATCCTGGAATTAACTTAACACTAAGAAGAAGACGGGAACTTCGATGCTCTGCTGCACAGAGGACTGAAGCCAATCTCCCCTGTGGTCAGGGAGTGACCACCTTGCTAACGCAAGCACCATCCAGCGAATCAACGTCTGCTTTGCCGCCGCCTCCCGCCGGAGCCCGAGCTCAGAGACTGACAAGACCTGGACCTCCAGACCTCTCACCGCCCGATCCACAGTCCCTGAAAAGAGGAGACCCGTGGAGGCACCGAGACACGTGGAGCCAGCCATCTTGGAACGACTACGACAAGCTGACAAGTGCAACAACCGAGGCTCCCTCCAAGTTGTGCTTTGGGATCTGAGAAGCCCAACACCCGAGCAGCATCTGCACCAAAGGTGAGCCCTCCAGCATCTCCACAATCTGCGTGGGGCCCTTCTGCATTTTGCCACTCGACGCGCCTAACCGGTTGCTGGCCCGCTGGCTAGTAGCCATCTTGGCGACGAACTTCAAGAAATACACCGCTGGTCTGGTTGCTCCAGACTGGCCCTTGCTCCCCTCCAAAGGAGCAGTCCTTCTGACCTTGCTGGTCAGAACCATCAGCTTATTTCATCTCCTACAACAATTGCTTTTGCCAAGGCTTGTTTGCTTCGATCAAGTTGCCGACACCGCCGACAGCGAGAGCCTGCGTGGGACAGCTCGTGAACCAACTCCTGGACGTCGTCGACCTCCAGGGACCACGTGGCTGCAGAGACAAGCCACACCTTTCTTCCTGTTTGCACCCCACATCGCCTGGTACCCACCTGGTGCCACGCTGGTCACTGGCTAGTGACTGTGAACACTGTCCCCTCTGCTTACAGGTCTTCAACATCTCCGATCCACTCTTGGATCCACTGCATCTCTCTGTGGTAAATAATTTTCCTTTACCGGGACTGAATTTGATACAGAAACATAATAAAATAGCTCAGTAAAATGAGAGGCAGAATCCGTGGTATTAGAGGTTCGGAATGGGCTTTATTCCAATACTCGATTATAATCGGATGCTCCAAGTTCCATCACCACGGAGGTTCAGGAAGTGAAGTACATACATTATTGATATGAAATGACTTTTATAGTACATACATTTCAATGAAGCGAGTACAATAGGCGTAACAATTGATAAGGAAAATGACGAGTTGTCTGCGTAACCGAAAATGGGTGTAATAAGGAGTAAAAAGGAACGTAATTGGTTATGATGTCACCTATAGGTGGATCCATAAGATAATACTTGGCATAGATGCGCGCGCAGCAGCATGACGTGTAATTGATGTGTAACTAGGGGGTGAAGGGGACTTGACATTTAGCTCTACATGTGGAGACAAGAAGTCTGAGGGGTCAAGTCAACCTAATCCCAAATCATATCTAACATCCTATGTTTAAAGAACTATGTTATCCATAAAGAAGGACTCTCGAACAGAATCTATTCTATACTGACTGTGCGTGCGTGTACAAGCGTCTAAGTGTCTACACTAAATGCGAGGGCAGGAATCTTCCATAGTAACAGGGCTATGAATTACTTGTATTAAGACAGAGAAGTCGGGCTTTTTGCTCGGTAGCTGGAAGAATGTTTACTTAAACTACTAGGCAGGAATGCATTGGCTGAGGGGGAAGCAGATAATTCGAAGGTGAAATACAGTTCTTGGCAGAGAATAGGCTGATGTCAGGCTTCGTGAGCCGCGCAGAGAATGAGACAGAGTTCATGGTCACAGATGCAGGCTCAGACTGGAACTTTCAGAGGCAGAAGGCAAGGAGAGTTTTGATGACAGAATCAGGGCCTACTTGCCTGGACTGTAAAATGGCATAAGTGAGCCATATAAAGCCGGTGGCCTTTTGTACTTAGGAATGGAATATCCGGCCTATTCATGGCGGATCTGACAGAGGACATGTTGACGGTGGACGCACATGTATTTGCGTCTTCATGACTGGAACTGGAGGGAACATACATGTACTTGTGACATGCCCATAGAACCGTTGGGGTCCAAGATAGGGGACATAACTGACCAGAAAAATCCATATTTCCACATTCCCTCCTTGTCCCCTACTTGCCCGTTAAGAGATATCAATCTTCATTAATCCATTGATCTGTTCATATAGCATCATTTGTTCTTCTTTCTTCTTCCGGGATCTTGAATGAAATCTTGGTGGTGGAATACACGATGTGGCACACAGACCACAAATCGCTGGTCCACATTGTAGACATAGACAGCAACTGAATAGTATGAGAAGGCCAATACCTAGGAAGGATAGAACTCTCCATCCCCAGGCTGATATCACACTCCAAAACCAACTGGACCAAGTCCAGGTGCCTGGATTCTGGTGTATCTGGCTTACAATCTTGTGAAGGCGAGTTATAGCTTTATATACAGATGGCGAATTCTCTGGTATGAATACGCAGCAGCTTGATCCGATGACCCTACAAGCTCCGCCTCTATCAGCCAGGATGACGTCAAGGACAAGACGATTTTGAAGCACAACAATCCGCATAGCAGACTGCTCTTCTGTTAAATTGCCTAAGGCGGAAATAGTTTCATTCACTACTGCTTCAAGGGTTCTAGTTAATCTACGTATCAGCTTACTATTGGTAACTGTACCTATATAGGGAAAGATGCCTTTATTGAAATCTACATACTTGTCCCATGCCGTCTCAGTATAATCGACAATTGGGAGATCTCTCCGCTCTCTATTGTGTACTAAATGAATATTTCTATAATAATCAGGAGGAGCTAGGAAAACAGGTGGCAAAAGGAATGCAATGTAGCAGGTACCATCCCAATCTAGAGGTAGACGCATATATGCAGTCTGACCACATATAAAGTAGGAGTGGCGATAAGCTCTGAATGAAGATTTGCCTTGATCACTGAATTCTACTGTAGTAGTGCACTTACTATGGCCCATATGTATGGAACCAACCTTTCTTACACACAATTCACCTTTTGCTGGGAATACTGACATGGTGGGTAAGACTAGTTCAACTTCGGATACGACATTTAGAATCATGAGATTAGGTGTAAAATTACCTAATCCATATACTTCATTTTCTAGATCAGTTCCTGTTCTTTTGGGGCGACCCTCCTTGTCAAGATAGCAGACCTTGAGTAAAACTAGGTTCAGGTTTCCCCATACCCACTGATCTTGGTAAACTGCTGTGTCTGAGTCTATGGAATTGATTAAACTAAACCATGCTCCACAGGAGCCATTATGTGTAAATGGGTGTGGAAAGAAAGGCAAGACTCCTTCATAATTCTGATAGGGAGGGAGTCGGCCACACACCCAACAATTAGTTGCATTACTAGTCTGATGGGAATGATGTAACATACTAATGAAAGTGTTATTGCGCAGCGCAAGTCTATAGGACAATTCATGCGGGGGTAAATCACTAAAAGAATGTTCTGCAATAACATTGTGAACATTTCTGGCAATGGGGTAATATATGTGCAACAACATACTGGTAGTAATTATTAAAAGACTTAAGGAAAACAAAATTAATAATGTCACTATACAGTGGCTACGCAGTGATTTACAATACGCCTGTCGTTTCATCATTTTTCGCGACTGTCCATGATTCAGGTCTAGAGGATACATGTCAGAGACAGATTCAACCGCTTCACCTAGGAGAGGACTTAAACAATCAAACCGTCTGACGTTCTAGGCCTCAACTTAACTTTGTAGAGTTCGCTTTCAGTTTTTTCCACCAAAGGAAGTTTTGAATCAGTCTGTGAGGGAGTGCAGGGCACAATGTCTATATCCGAGGATTGTCCATGAAATTTCTTGATATGACTTGAATGAATCCAGCCCTTGCGGCCCTCGATCTTCACGGCTGTCCTTGTGGTTAGCAGAACCAACTTGGGTGTTTTCCACCTGGGCTCCAGCTGAGTCTTTCGGTCGAAATTTTTTACAAACACGATATCACCCGGAACTACGTCATGGGGTTTCACCTCAGTGTTGTCGGGAAATGCTGCAGCTACCTGTGAACGACAAGATTGTAGTGCAGACATCAAGGAAGCCAAGTAATCTGTCAGCATATTACAGTCAATATCAGTTATTTTGCGTGGTATAGGCGTCCCCCACATATTTGGTGGTCTGCCGAAGATCACCTCATACGGGGATAGCCCTGTTCTAGAGTGTGCTACCATTCTCATGTAAAAAAGTGCAACTGGTAATGCTACTATCCAGTCGACCCCTTTCTCTCTGCATATTTTGGACAGTCTGATTTTCAGTATCTGATTATGTCTTTCTACGAGACCTGCTGCCTCGGGGTGTCGGACACAGTGGAATTTCCACTGATATCCTAGCAGAAGTGAAACATGTTTCATTAATTCGGATGAGAACGGCTGGCCGTTATCTGAGTAGACAACACGTGGTAAACCGTAGCGTGGGAAGAATTCTCGAACTAACTGTTTGGCAGTAGTCGGGGCAGTGTAATCTGAAACCGGGTATGCCTCCGTCCAACGGGACAGAGCGCAGACAACTACGAGAACATATTTGAATCCTCGACATCGTTCCATCTGGATATAATCCATCTGGAGGACTTCAAAAGGGTGATCAGGAGGATGAAATCCACCCTGTTCTACGGGAACGCTTTTTCCTGGGTTGAACTGGCAACAGATCATACAGGTACGGACTTTTTGTTTGGCTGCTGCTCGTAAATGTTTATTGAACCAAATGTGTTGAATGCTGTCTAGCATAGCTTTTTCTCCTAGATGTGCTGGACTATGTATAGTGTTAACTATAACTTGGACCATTGAATCAGGAAGGAACCATACAGACTTTTCTTTCATCATCCATCCTTGGTCCGTTTGGATCCCTCCTAATTCAGTCCATTTCTTTATTTCGTCTGGTGTAGCATGTGTCTGTATGTCAATTACGTCAAGAGTAGGATCTTTAACTGTCATACAATGTGTCGGCATCGGGACTATTGTCTTTGTCATGTCGGGGGTTTGAGTTTGAGCAGTCTGTTTAGCTGTTCTGTCGGCTAGATCATTGCCTTGAGAAATGATATCAGTAACTTTCGTATGAGCTTTACATTTCATAATTGATATTGCAGTAGGTAGATGTATTGCATCTAATAAGGCATGAATGAGGGGTCCGTGCTGAATGTGGGCACCATGGGAAGTTAAATAACCTCTCTCTCGCCACAGCACGCCGAAGTCATGTACGACTCCGAATGCATAACGTGAATCAGTGTATATGTTGACTTTTTTACTTGTGGCTTGAATACAGGCTTGTGTCAGAGCGATGAGCTCTGCGGCTTGAGCTGACAAAGTATTTATACGATTAGTTTCAATGACTTCAGTATCTGTTGTGACTGCGTAAGCAGCCACTAACTCTCCTGTACTTGTTCTCATACATGAACCATCTACATACAACGTCAGGTCTGGATCTGACAATGGGACATCTGTCAAGTCTTGTCTGGGTTTTGTCGTTATAGTAATAACTTCAATACAGTCATGAGCTAGTGGATCTGTTCCGGTTACTGGCAAAAGTGTGGCAGGATTCAATGTGTTACAGCGTCTGATTTCTATATGTGGCTGAAACAATGTAAGTTCATACCCTGTAAGTCGCGCTATAGTCAAGTGTTGTGTTTGCGTTCTATTCACAAGGACTTCTACTGTGTGTGGTACTTGAACTGTCAATGGATGTCCTAACACTATGGCATCGCTTTGTCTGATTGCTAAAGCTGTCGCTGCTACTGATTTCAGGCATGCAGGCAAAGCCTGAGCTACGGGATCTAATGTACTAGAAAAATAAGCACATGGTTTGTGTGATCCTGCTTGTTCCTGTGTGAGTACTGACAAAGCAGTACCTTCGCGTTCTGTAACAAAGAGTGTAAACTGTTTTCTGTAACATGGCGTTGCTAAAACAGGTGCTTGACATAAAGCTTTCTTTAGGCTTTCAAAAGCTTGTGTATGTTCCTGAGTCCAAGGGAGAACAGTCGATGTGGCTGCCTCCTGGGTTGTCAACTGAATGAGTGGTTTTGCTAGAAATGCATATTGCGGGATCCACTGTCTACAGTATGAAGTGAGGCCTATGAAAGCCCGCACCTCCTTTTGTGTCTTGGGTATTGGCATGTTAGCTATTAACTGAATGCGGTCTGGTGTAAGCTGCCTTCCCTCCTTGGACAGCGAGTGTCCAAGATAAATAACTCGCTGGACACAGAATTGCAGCTTAGAAGGGGACACCTTGTGCCCCTTTTCGGCTAGAAATTGTAAAACTGTCAGTGATGCTTTTTCACATTCAGGTTCGCTTCGGGCGGTGATCAGCAGATCATCGACGTATTGAAGCAGAGCAGTGTTAACTGGCATGTGGATACTGTCAAGTTCTCGTTTCAGTGCTTGGCTATAGATGCTGGGGCTTTCTGTAAATCCTTGAGGTGCGCGTGTGAATTTAAAGCTACGTCCATTTAAACTAAATCCGAATAAATATTGGCTTCCCGGATCTATTGGGACGCTGAAAAAGGCATTCTTGAGATCAATTACAGTAAAGAATGTCGCTTCGGAATCAATAGCTGTCAGTAATGACGAGATATCTGGGACCACAGGGAATTGTGGCACAATGCATTTGTTTAACTCGCGCAGATCAATAACCAATCGATATACTGGCGGGGTCTTAGGATCTGTTCGTTTAAGAATCGGAATTATCGGGGAATTACATACATTGGAGTCTGTTTCTACAACTACTCCTTGGGTAATGAGCTCGTCAATGATTTGTAGTAAAGCCACTACAGCATCTGGGGGTAACTTGTATTGTCGCATTCGTGGTAGCACCACTCCTGCCTTTAATGTGACTCGATATGGTGTAATATTCATGCAACCAACATCGGTAGGGCCTTGTGCCCATAGACGTGTAGGTAAAGTCTGCAGTCGGGGATCCATGTCTCTAGATACATAGTGACCTTTAAAATCACGCAAAAACAATCTTACTCCTTCCGGAGAACAACATATTATAGCTCCTAGAGCTTTTAATGTTTTTATTCCTAACAGGTTTTCTGGACATGATTTAGTAAGCAATAAATCTGTAGTTCGGGTCAGAGGTCCTATCGTAAGTGGCAGAGGTTGTGACACTTCATTAACAATAGGTTTTCCTGAAAAACCAAGGGAAATATTTTGTGAGCCTGAGAGGGGTGCCCCTGGAACCTCACTACGTTTTATAGTTGTTCGACTTGCCCCTGTATCGAGTAAAAATTTTCTATCTTGACCTAATAATTCACTGTGTACATAAGGTCCTTCTTGATCTACAGGTATCTCGACAAGGGGTAAGTCAACTTCCCTCTCTAGGCTAGTTCATGCGTAACGCTGATACTCAGGGTATTCATATTGTGCGGTCTGATACATTTGTCGTGTTGTTGTCTGTGTGGCAGCAACAGGCAACGGTGGTGCAGCTGGCACAAACTGTATTGGCTGTTGTGCGGCTGGCATGGCCTGGGCATGCTGCAGAGTTCCTTGTTCATTCTGATCTTGTCTAAGTGGCCGTGATCTTTCTTGTGTTTTACCTATGCTGATATTATGTTTTAAAACTGGACAATCGTGTACGTAATGACCTGGCTTTTTACAGTAATTGCATGTCCCTTTTACAGGTCCTGCTGAATCGGAATGTGTCATACCCCTTTTATGTCCTTCAGCCGGAACTGTCTGGGAAACTAACATTTTCATTTTCGTGTCTTTCATGCGTCTGTGTTCATGTTCTTGTTCCTCTCTAATTCTATTGTGATGGTACTGTAACATTTGTAACATTTGTGATGGAGTGTTACCTTGCCAGGTACTCTCGAATTTTAATACTCTATTCTTTACTGGGGGCAGGGCATTTTCTACTAATTTTGTTACAAACAGATGTGGGTATGATTCGCTACTTGCTTTTATGCCACTATTTATACCGAAACATTTTTCAAATCGGGCATAGTAATCACTAGTGTCCTCATCTTGCTTCTGTTTACAGGCTGAAATTGTACCCCAGTCTTCCTTTTTCGTAGTTAATAAAACGCGGCAGTACCTGTACTAGTAATCCTGGTAATGCCTTAGTTTTGTCCCCAAGCCCTGCTCCTGCAGTTCGGGCCTTTTCTTCTGCTTCTAATACTGACCATTCTATCTTTTGGTCTCCTACCTCCCACTCCTTTTCCTTGAGTTTCTCATAAATGCCAGCAGGCATCAATACCTTTAATATTGTCATAATGTCGGGGTAGGTATACTCCCCCATGAGTAACATGTCTTTAATTTCTCGGTGAAAACCCGCTGGGTCTTTGTCATGACTGGGTACCACTTTCTTCATTTGTAACAATTCTATTTTCGATATGGGCGTATATACAAATACGCGTTTGAACTCGTTGTCCTCGCCCTTTATTGGGTGCACTTCTCGTAAGGGATTCTGTCTATCCATGTGATACGTGGTTCTCTCCTTGACGGGCAATGAGACATGTTCTGAACATACAAAAAGAATATACTGCTTTCTTGATTCTAGAATTTCTTTAATTAATTTAGTACCTGCACCCCTCCATTTATTCATAAGTAATTCAGTCAGTATGTCAGGTAAGGGACCAGGATCTGAATGTTGGCTCCGATATAGTATAATGAGTTGTTGAATCATATAAATCCCAGCTAACCTCTGTTCATCTGGAGTAAGATTCAAGAATGTGCGTACTACTGTATCATCACTATATTTTCCGGGACTGTCCACCCAATGGACAGCTGCCCTGGCTAAATCTTGTTCATCCATAGAATCGAGAAAATGATAACCCCTTCGTTCTCGGAGTAGTTTGTCGGCGGTTTGGAATGAATGCTCGTTAGACCTTATATGGACTATGGGTGTTGGGAAACCCCTGTTATTGTCTGGACATATCGGGCGTATCGGGTCAATAAGACGTCTCGTACTAATACAAGATCCTCTTTTACCTACATAGGCTATAGTTTCTGACTGTCCTGTGGGCGGTCCTGACCCTTCTTCCTCGCTTTGTTCGAAACCGTCTACCTCTAATCTCTCTTCGTGTAGGCGTTCTATTTCTTTACGGATCTTTCGGCACATGGCTATTATACAATTTTGTTTATCATGTCTCCCTTCTGATATATTCTGGCTCCATCTTGTAAGGATTTGCATTGCTTCCGGGTCTACCCCCGGTCGGTCTTGATTTCTGATCACACAGTTTATGAGGAAACGTAACAGTTCCCCCTGTATCTCTACTTTCTGGTATTCCATAGCTCTGTTAATACATTCTGGATCTCGCCCTGTTTGGACAAAATGGTATATATTATCTAGATGCGCCGTCATTCCTGGTAACTTCCCTAAATACACTGCGGCTCGTCTGATACGCAATGACGCCAGGGTCATTTCGTCCTCTTTACCGGGCACCGGATCATATCTGCAATCTATAAGAAGTTCCTTCAGCGTACGGGCACTTATGAGTTTGGGTGTACGTGAATGTGCTGACTCTTGAAAAGTAAGTTTATTTATTCTGGGTGGCGTAGAAAAAATATTGGTAGCACCTCCCGTAGCCCCATCTGGGGTGTCGGGTGTGAAAGGATTCGTCGAACGTGACACAGCAACTACAGGTGTGGACACAGCTATAGAAGTAGCTGTAGGAGCGGATGCAGAAACAGATGTGCTTGCCAGAACTTGTGACTCGATTTGTTGCTGTAGGGATACGGGTGCTGGATCTGGGCGTTGGACCTCCCTGGTATGCGGTCTATGCGGGGCGGAATTAGCATATTCGGGAGCTGCGTCATCTAAATATGAGGAAAGAAAAACGTCTTCTGCTGTTCTAGGATGCCCCTTAGGATGTACCTTTATTGGGAACAATGGGGGTGGCAAGTCTTTCGGTATTTCTGGGGTAGCCTTAGGTAATCCTTCGGCCAGGAGGGGATACATACCATTCATAAGGGCATTTCTTTGTCTGTCTACTTGTTCTGATTTCACTCGGATACCTTCCTCAATTAATAGATTCTCTCGAATTTTATTTGAACTTCCTTTATTCTTTTCTTCCTGTCTACGTGCTTTTTCTGTGCGTCTATGAGATTCTTTACGCCATAACTCAACGGCGTCTTTCTGTGACTGTCTGACCTTCCTTTTCCATAACTCTTCTTCTACTTTTATTATGCACTCTGCATCCCAGGTTCCCGCTGTGGGCCACCTCTGACTTTCTGGTAATTCCTTGGTGTAGTCTACCCATAAATCAAGAAATAATATGGCGTCTAAGCCATGTTTATGATACATGAAGTACCCTGGAGTGTCCCTAGGAGGAATAGGAACGGCTTCTTCGAGAACCCCTTTTCTTGTAGTGATCTGTCTTAATTTCGAAAAGAACGGCATATTGAGAACTGACCTTATACTTGATTTTGACCAACTGACCTGATACTTGATTTTGAACAGACTTAATACAATAAACACGATAAAGAACAGTCATTCATACCACAATATACAGAACGTATTTAAACATATTAAACATTAAACATTAAACCTTTAACTGAAACAACAATGATGATCGTCTGCATAACTAATCACCAAGCTTAATTCTCGACAATAACTAGACACTTCGGAATACTTGATATACTGCTAAACAGTACAGATACACTGCTAAAACAGTGCAGACCGGATTTGTGTACCCAAACCCGTCTTGACCGGCACAACCTATGTGCACGTCAGAAATGCCTCCCCAGCAATGGTACTCACCGGGTAGCTTCGGAAACGGAAGGCCTCAGTAACTTGAACTTGAACCGGACTGGACTCGACTCGACTCGTCGGACACTGGGCTTGACTTCGGACTGGTGGGTCTCTGTGTACCTCGGATCTTGCTCTCTCAGCTAGGCTCTGGTCGGGATACTTCGCACTTCTCACCGCCTCGTCTGGGTGTTGATCGCAGTCTCAGTCGCCCCCGCTTGACCGGAGGGAGATACAGGAAATCCTGCTGGTACGCGTTATTGTCCGTCCAGCTGTGGCAGGAGACCGGGCCTGCAACGCACCGCCGGCGCGTGAGATGAGAAAGTGTCCCTGTTCGGGCGCCATTCATGTGGTAAATAATTTTCCTTTACCGGGACTGAATTTGATACAGAAACATAATAAAATAGCTCAGTAAAATGAGAGGCAGAATCCGTGGTATTAGAGGTTCGGAATGGGCTTTATTCCAATACTCGATTATAATCGGATGCTCCAAGTTCCATCACCACGGAGGTTCAGGAAGTGAAGTACATACATTATTGATATGAAATGACTTTTATAGTACATACATTTCAATGAAGCGAGTACAATAGGCGTAACAATTGATAAGGAAAATGACGAGTTGTCTGCGTAACCGAAAATGGGTGTAATAAGGAGTAAAAAGGAACGTAATTGGTTATGATGTCACCTATAGGTGGATCCATAAGATAATACTTGGCATAGATGCGCGCGCAGCAGCATGACGTGTAATTGATGTGTAACTAGGGGGTGAAGGGGACTTGACATTTAGCTCTACATGTGGAGACAAGAAGTCTGAGGGGTCAAGTCAACCTAATCCCAAATCATATCTAACATCCTATGTTTAAAGAACTATGTTATCCATAAAGAAGGACTCTCGAACAGAATCTATTCTATACTGACTGTGCGTGCGTGTACAAGCGTCTAAGTGTCTACACTAAATGCGAGGGCAGGAATCTTCCATAGTAACAGGGCTATGAATTACTTGTATTAAGACAGAGAAGTCGGGCTTTTTGCTCGGTAGCTGGAAGAATGTTTACTTAAACTACTAGGCAGGAATGCATTGGCTGAGGGGGAAGCAGATAATTCGAAGGTGAAATACAGTTCTTGGCAGAGAATAGGCTGATGTCAGGCTTCGTGAGCCGCGCAGAGAATGAGACAGAGTTCATGGTCACAGATGCAGGCTCAGACTGGAACTTTCAGAGGCAGAAGGCAAGGAGAGTTTTGATGACAGAATCAGGGCCTACTTGCCTGGACTGTAAAATGGCATAAGTGAGCCATATAAAGCCGGTGGCCTTTTGTACTTAGGAATGGAATATCCGGCCTATTCATGGCGGATCTGACAGAGGACATGTTGACGGTGGACGCACATGTATTTGCGTCTTCATGAATGGAACTGGAGGGAACATACATGTACTTGTGACATGCCCATAGAACCGTTGGGGTCCAAGATAGGGGACATAACTGACCAGAAAAATCCATATTTCCACATCTCCCGGACCGACCGCCTGCAGCATCTTTGTCTTCAGGCTCCACGGAACAGATAGAAGAAACCCGACGCACTTCGAGGCCTATGCACCCGCTTCCTGTGGGTGAGGTAAAGCTGGCACACCTGTGCCCAAGTGTAGTATTACATCTCTAGTGCCTGTGTTCCAAATCTTGAGTTCCTAGTCCATCCGGAAGATCCTCTTTGCAGTAACTTTGTACTTTTTACGCACCCATTGAAACCTATGGGAGCACGCGTGTGACTATTTGCTCTGCACACGCCACCCGTGGACCTCCTGGCCACTAACTGACGTTAGCTCCTTGTAGGCCCAGCGATTCTAGAGGCCCTAGGCCTTTTCCCTTTTCTGTTCGTGGTACTTATACCACTATTTTAGTATATGGTTCGAGTGGCCACCAGGGCCTATCCATATAAAGTGCAACTTCTGTGTATTCTACTCTAATCTTGTTTGACGATTTGTGCTCCTGCGCTCATAAAGAGACTAGGGGTTACTTTGAGAAATAAATACATATATATTTTGAATATATATCTGTGTGGTGTCCTTTCATTGGTATAAAGGGGGGTTGCATTTGGTAAAACAGCTGGCTTAACACGCTTCACGAGTTTAGCCTCAAAGACTGCTTAGCCTACGCTACCACTAGGGCAGCTAGTCCGAAAAGGTTGACTTACAACCACACCATAAGGGTTGCTTGGCATGGTACAAGGTGATCACTTTAACTAGTGAGCATCATATACCAGGCCAACTTCTCACATTGGTGAGCAGCGGTTGGATTTGAGCTTGCTGTGTTTTACCATTGTAATCTCTTGGTTACCAATTGAAAGATCACATAGGTACCTGTAGGTACATATAAAACAAGATTAGATATACATAAGTTCTACTGAACTTAGTTGTTGTAGAGCAAAGGGAGTAGCACACCCTGACTACAACTACTAGATAGGTTTAGTAGGTAAACCCAAGTGTAGGTAGATTGCAACACATCCACCCACACTTAAGAGCAATGGCCGGGGCAGAGGGGTCCACTGTACCCATCTCTGTTGAGAGTGACCCCCAGAGGGCACCATCCAGCTTTGCTACCCTTAACCAGAATGAGCTCAGGCATTTGGCAACTCTTAGAGGCCTTAAACAGCCCAAGAACCCTACCTCTGCTGAGCTCAGAGAACTCTTACAAAATGATGAGAATCAGAGAGAACTCAGGAAAGCTTCCCAGTTAGCCCCCTTAGGGTCAGGAACAGGAGGCCCCCCTTCTGAAGATGCTACAGAGGTACCCAGTTCCAATAGCCATCCCTTAGATGAGAATCATACTACAGGGGAGGAAAGTGGTGAGGATACAGAAAGTAGTGATGATGAAGGGAGAACTAGCCCAGTGCCAAGTGTTATACTTGGCCCAGCTAAACTAAGGCTATTGGGGATTGACAGTGGGTTTACCCCATTGGATCTCCCCAGTGGACTTAACACAGGGCTTGGGAGGCAAAGGAATCGCTCAGGTGACTCCAATGCTTCCCATGGCTCTAGAGGCTCTCAAGGTCACTCCAGGAAAAGGATGACCACCCCTCAGAGGAGGGAACATGAGGCCAGAATGCAGGAAGCCCAGCTGAGGATCAGGAAGCAGGAGCTAGAAGTAGCCCTGATGGAAGAAAAACTGAACAAGGCTAGGCAACCTAGAGAGAGTGGGTCTATACCCACTGGTGGCAGCATTGACCCTAAGGACAAAGATAGGGTCTTTGATAATAGGAACCTGTCTAAGGTTGTGCCCCCCTACAAAAGTGGGGATGACATCCACAAATGGATAACTGCTCTTGAGAGAGCCTGCAAAGTACAGCAGGTTCCTGAAGACCAGTGGGCAGCAATCCTCTGGCTCTCCTTTGAAGGAAGAGGCAGAGACAGACTCCTCACTGTTAGAGAAGAGGATGTCAGAAACTACAGAGTCCTGAAGAGTGTTCTGGTAGATGGGTTAGGCTTATCCACTGAACAGTACAGGTTAATGTTCAGAGAAACCCAAAAGACACAGACTCAGGACTGGTCTGAATATGTTGAATGTGCCACTAAGGCTTTGGAGGGTTGGTTGCTGGGAAGTAAGGTATCTGATTTTACAGGATTGTATAATTTGATGATGAGAGAACAGATTTTAAATAACTGTCAAAACCAGCAACTGCATCAACACTTGGTTGACTCTGATCTGACCTCTCCCCAAGAATTGGGAAAGAAGGCAGACAAATGGGTCAGAACCAGGGTTAAGCAAAAGAACCAGAACCAGGGCCAAGGGGGTGATCAGAAGAAAACAGACCAGAAGGGTGGAGATCAGAAATCTAAAGACCAGAAGTCTTCAACAGGGCCCCAAACTACTGCTAAGAAGGGTGGGTCCCAACAACAGTCCAAAAAGAAGAAAGAAGGTCAAAAGAAACCCTGGTGCAATCATTGCAAAAATACAACTCACTGGACTAGTGATTGCAAAAAGGGTGGAGCCCCCAACACTGTTGCCCCTAAGGCACCTGCTCCCAGTACTACTGTTAGCAGTGTTGGTCCCCAGACAAAGGGTGTAGTGGGAATCACTATGGGAACTGAAGGAGATTCTGACTTAGACAGAACCCTGACACAGGCAGTCTTGATCTGTGATGGGGACATTGATTTGTCCCTGACTGTGAGCCCCAGTAACCTGGGCAAGTACAGACAGACTCCTTTAATTAATGACAAAGTGGCTCAAGCCTACAGGGACATATGTGCCAGTGTCACTATGGTGACACCAGGCTTTGTGGACCCTGGACAGCACATACCAGGTGAGAACTACCTGGTGACCAATGCCAGCAATGCCACTACTTCACATAGTGTGGCAGTTGTTAACTTCTCATGGGGAGGGGTAACTGGCCTCAAAAGGGTTGTGGTTAGTGCAGACCTCCCAGTAGAATGTTTGTTGGGCAATGACCTAGAGAGTTCTCTATGGTCAGAAGTGGAGTACAGGACTCATGCATAGATGTTAGGTATATCATCACATGTCCTTGCTGTGACCAGGTCACAGGCCAAAAAGTGCCTCACTGAACCTCAGGTCTTGGATCCTGGAACAATGGACCAAGCACCTACCAAGAAGAAGAACAGGAGGGTCAAGGCTGTGCCTTCCCCCCTGCCTCAGAGTGATGATCAGCCTTCCCAGGAAGCTGATCTAGAGGACCCTGAAGGAACTGTCCCTGAAGAGCTTGAACCTGATCAGGTTGAGTTTCTGGGGACAGGGGGACCTTCAAGGGCTGACTTGAGGCAGGCTCAGTTATCCTGTCCCTCTCTTGAACCCCTCAGACAGCTGGCTGCTGCTGAGGCTGCTGGGAATGCTCAAGGTACCCATAAAGTGTATTGGGATGAAGGGCTCCTTTATTCAGAGGCTAGAGACCCCAAGCCTGGTGCTACCAGGAGGTTGGTTATACCTCTGCAATTTAGGGGCTTCCTTCTTACCTTGGCCCATGACATTCCTTTAGCAGGACACTTAGGCCAGAATAAGACTTGGGACAGGCTTGTCCCTCACTTTCACTGGCCTCACATGAATGAAGATACAAAGGAGTTTTGTCGCTCCTGTGTTACCTGCCAAGCCAGTGGCAAATCAGGTGGCACAACAAAGGCCCCCCTAATACCACTACCTGTGGTGGGGGTCCCCTTTGAAAGAGTGGGAATAGACATAGTGGGTCCCATGGATCCTCCCACTGCATCTGGGCACAGATTTATACTGGTGGTAGTGGATCATGCCACCAGGTATCCAGAGGCAATTCCCCTTAGGACCACTACAGCTCCTGTTGTGGCCAGGGCCCTGCTGGGAGTATTCTCCAGAGTGGGGTTTCCTAAGGAGGTAGTATCTGACAGAGGTACCAACTTTATGTCAGGATACTTGACAGCTATGTGGAAGGAATGTGGTGTCAACTACAAGTTCACCACCCCTTATCACCCACCATGCAATGGGCTTGTTGAGAGATTAACAAGACCCTAAAGGGTATGATCAAAGGATTACCTGAAAAGCTCAGGCGAAGATGGGACATCCTTCTACCCTGCCTTCTGTTTGCTTACAGAGAGGTCCCACAAAAAGGAGTTGGCTACAGCCCCTTTGAATTGTTGTCTGGGCACCCTGTGAGAGGCCCACTGTGTTTGGTGAAGGAAGGATGGGAGTTACCTCTCAAAAAGCCTAAGCTAGACATAGTGGACTATGTACTTGGTCTCCGCTCCAGGATGGCTGAGTATATGGAGAAGGCATCCAAAAACCTTGAGGCAAGCCAGGCCTTACAGAAAGCTTGGCATGACCAAAAGGCTGTCTTGGTTGAGTTTCAGCCAGGACAGAAGGTATGGGTGTTGGAGCCAGTGGCCCCAGCAGCACTCCAAGACAAATGGTCTGGACCCCATACAATCCTGGAAAAGAAGGGAGAGGTCACCTACTTGGTCGACCTAGGAACTCCCAGGAGTCCCCACAGGGTACTCCATGTTAACAGGCTTAAAGCATATGTTGACAGGGCAGACATGGGCTTGCTCATGGCTACAGATGAGGGACAGGAGGAAGAGAGTGACCCTCTCCCAGACCTGTTGTCTCAGAACCCTGAAGATGGCTCAGTTGAAGGAGTGACCCTTGGAGGCAACCTCACTGCCCATCAGCAGACTGAATGTAGACAGGTTCTACAATCATTTTCACATATGTTTTCCTTGATACCTAGTCAAACTAACTGGTGTACCCATGTGGTGGACACTGGTGACAGTCTGCCTGTAAAGAACAAGCTTTACAGACAACCTGACCACGTCAGGGACTGTATAAAGGCTGAGGTACATAAAATGCTGGAATTAGGTGTCATTGAACCCTCAGAGAGCCCCTGGGCTAGCCCAGTGGTTCTGGTCCCCAAACCTCACACCAAAGATGGCAAGAGAGAGATGAGGTTCTGTGTGGATTACAGAGGACTCAATGCTGTCACCAGGACAGATGCACACCCTATTCCAAGGGCAGATGAGCTCATAGACAAACTAGCTTCTGCAAAGTTTTTGAGCACATTTGACTTAACAGCTGGCTATTGGCAAATCAGATTAGCTGAGGAGTCTAAGGCCAAAACAGCATTCTCAACCCCAGGTGGGCACTACCAGTTTGTGGTGATGCCCTTTGGTCTGAAGAATGCACCTGCCACCTTCCAAAGGCTGGTGAACCAAGTCCTTACCGGGTTGGAGGACTTTTGCGCAGCATATCTGGATGACATTGCTGTCTTTAGCTTCACCTGGGAGGATCACCTGATCCACCTGAAGAAGGCTCTTGAGGCTCTGCAAAGGGCAGGCCTCACTATCAAGGCTACTAAGTGCCAGATAGGGCAGAGTAAGGTTGTATATTTGGGCCACCTTGTAGGTGGAGGCCAAGTTCAACCACTGGAGAGTAAGATACAATCCATCAAGGACTGGTCCCCTCCAACCACCCAGACTCAAGTTCGAGCTTTCTTGGGCTTGACTGGGTACTACAGGAAGTTTGTTAAGAACTATGGGTCCATTGTGACTCCTCTTAATTATCTGACATCCAAGAAGATGCCCAAAAAGGTTCAGTGGACAGTAAGCTGTCAAAAGGCATTTGATGACCTGAAGGAGGCCATGTGCTCTGCACCTATCCTGAAAAGTCCTGACTACTCCAAAGAGTTTATTGTCCAAACAGATGCTTCTGAGTTGGGTGTGGGAGCTGTGCTGTCACAACTTAATGTAGATGGTCAAGACCAACCCATTGCTTTTATTAGCAGAAGGTTGACCCCCAGAGAGAAGAATTGGTCAGCTATTGAGAGGGAGGCCTTTGCTGTGGTGTGGGCCCTGAAGAAGCTGAGGCCATACTTGTTTGGCACTCACTTCAAGATTCAGACCGACCATAAGCCCCTCTTGTGGCTAAATCAGATGAAGGGTGAAAACCCCAAACTGCTTAGGTGGTCCATTTCCCTACAGGGGATGGACTTTACAGTGGAGCACCGGCCAGGTACTGACCATGGGAATGCAGATGGTCTCTCCAGGTACTTCCACTTAGGACATGAAGACGAGACTGGTCAAGGCTAGTTTAATGTCCCAGCGTTTGGGGGGGGGTTGTGTAGGAGAGTAGGGTCTGCTATCCTATGGTCACCCCAAATTTTTGCTTTTTGCTTCACTGGTTTTTGACATATTGAGGCTGTGGGCCTGCCAATCAGACCCCCAGCCTGCTGTTCTCTCTACTAAATTAAAACTATGCACCCTAGGTGCATAACCAATTGGAAGTGGATCACCCTGTCAGCCCCTGTACCAGTGTACACTAGGTACCCAGGGCATTGGTGTACCCAAGGCCTGCCAGGGGCTGAAGCATGTATTATGCCACCCCAGGCTTGGCCTAACAATTTGACACAACTGGCTGATCACTCAGCTGGGGTAAGTTGGTGTAATCACCTCTTACTTAGGTGTAGTATACCTCTACCTAACCTTAAATGGGACACCTGGTAACCTATAAGTCACTCCTATGGCAGGCCTTAACAATCCTGAAGGCAGAGTGCTTGGTTCCATGTGAGATGGTGCTCTGGCATGAGCTGAGCCTGTCTGCAGTGGTCGGAACAACTTCCTTCTACTGTTTCCAGATATCGTCATACCATATACTCTGAAGTGCATTATGAACCTCGCGGTTAAATGCTATCTTTGGTTTGGCTTTATCAAAACATGTCAAGTAAGGTGTCATACGAATTGGAATACTAACCCCTCACCAATTCTGGCGACGGGGTTAGCATTCCACCCTTCTAGAGGGACACGACATGTACAGTACCTGAAACCCGGGTAAAATCAGACATAGCCTCAGCTCCACAAAATGGATGCTGCCACCACAGACACAAGTCTGCCCTCCTGCTGCTGGGAGTCCTTCCAGCTTGGGAGGTGTGGACAAAGGGTTTCCTGCCAGGGGAGGTGCATGCACCACCCCAGACAGGATTTTGTGTATTGGTCAGGTAGGGCTTGAAAGAAACCAGACATGCCTGTGGCTCACAAGGAGCCTTGGTGCATATGCCAGTTCAAACCGGTCCTGGGGCACACCAGTCCCGGGCCTGGGGCGAGCTGGACAAAGGATTGGGGGTGTAACCACCCCCCTTCCTGGTCCCACCCATAGGGAGGGACCTAGCAGGTAGTCCGGCCCCTAGAATCCGCTTAAAGGTAGGAGCTGTGTCCTAAGACTTCAGACATCCTGGAATCAACTTAACACTAAGAAGAAGACGGGAACTTCGACGCTCTGCTGCACAGAGGACTGAAGCCAATCTCCCCTGTGGTCAGGGAGTGACCACCTTGCTAACGCAAGCACCATCCAGCGAATCAACGTCTGCTTTGCCGCCGCCTCCCACCGGAGCCCGAGCCCAGAGACTGACAAGACCTGGACCTCCAGACCTCTCACCGCCCGATCCACAGTCCCTGAAAAGAGGAGACCCGTGGAGGCACCGAGACACGTGGAGCCAGCCATCTTGGAACGACTACGACAAGCTGACAAGTGCAACAACCGAGGCTCCCTCCAAGTTGTGCTTTGGGATCTGAGAAGCCCAACACCCGAGCAGCATCTGCACCAAAGGTGAGCCCTCCAGCACCTCCACGATCTGCGTGGGGCCCTTCTGCATTTTGCCACTCGACGCGCCTAACCGGTTGCTGGCCCGCTGGCTAGTAGCCATCTTGGCGATGAACTTCAAGAAATACACCGCTGGTCTGGTTGCTCCAGACTGGCCCTTGCTCCCCTCCAAAGGAGCAGTCCTTCTGACCTTGCTGGTCAGAACCATCAGCTTATTTCATCTCCTACAACAATTGCTTTTGCCAAGGCTTGTTTGCTTCGATCAAGTCGCCGACACCGCCGACAGCGAGAGCCTGCGTGGGACAGCTCGTGAACCAACTCCTGGACGTCGTCGACCTCCAGGGACCACGTGGCTGCAGAGACAAGCTACACCTTTCTTCCTGTTTGCACCCGACATCGCCTGGTACCCACCTGGTGCCACGCTGGTCACTGGCTAGTGACTGTGAACACTGTCCCCTCTGCTTACAGGTCTTCAACATCTCCGATCCACTCTTGGATCCACTGCATCTCTCCCGGACCGACCGCCTGCAGCATCTTTCTCTTCAGGCTCCACGGAACAGATAGAAGAAACCCGACGCACTTCGAGGCCTATGCACCCGCTTCCTGTGGGTGAGGTAAAGTTGGCACACCTGTGCCAAAGTGTAGTATTACATCTCTAGTGCCTGTGTTCCAAATCTTGAGTTCCTAGTCCATCCGGAAGATCCTCTTTGCAGTAACTTTGTACTTTTTACGCACCCATTGAAACCTATGGGAGCACGCGTGTGACTATTTGCTCTGCACACGCCACCCGTGGACCTCCTGGTCACTAACTGAAGTTAGCTCCTTGTAGGCTCAGCGATTCTAGAGGCCCTAGGCCTTTTCCCTTTTCTGTTCGTGGTACTTATACCACTATTTTAGTATATGGTTCGAGTGGCCACCAGGGCCTATCCATATAAAGTGCAACTTCTGTGTATTCTACTGTAATCTTGTTTGACGATTTGTGCTCCTGCGCTCATAAAGAGACTAGGGGTTACTTTGAGAAATAAATACATATATATTTTGAATATATATCTGTGTGGTGTCCTTTCATTGGTATAAAGGGGGGTTGCATTTGGTAAAACAGCTGGCTTAACACGCTTCACGAGTTTAGCCTCAAAGACTGCTTAGCCTACGCTACCACTAGGGCAGCTAGTCCGAAAAGGTTGACTTACAACCACACCATAAGGGTTGCTTGGCATGGTACAAGGTGATCACTTTAACTAGTGAGCATCATATACCAGGCCAACTTCTCACAGAGGCCCAAGTACCCGCGACAGGCAAGGGCCCAAAACGTTTTGAGGCGACATCAAAATAGCTTATCACAAAATGTTTTGGGCCCTTGCCTGTCACGGGTACTTGGGCCTCCCACACGAGTGAGGCACCGTTTTCATCGGGAGACCCAGGGGAATGTTGGGTGTGGTAGGAAATTTGTGTCAGCCCAGTGATGCCACAACTTTTCCACACAAAACGGTGCGAAAAAAGTGTTTCTTTTTCAGCTAAATTTGAGGTTTGCAGGGGATTCTGGGTAAGGAAACATTGGGGGATCCATGCAAGCCATGCCTCCCTGGAATCCCCCGCTTGTCTAGTTTTCAGAAATGTGTGGGTTTGGTACGTTTCCCTAGATGGCCGCTGAGCACGGGGCCAAAAACAAAGGTGACCCCCCCTGCAAAACCAGGTCATTTTGAGATAGGCAATTTTGATGTCACCTCAATACGTTTTGGGCCCTTGCCTGTCGCGGGTACTTAGGCCTCCCGCACGAGTGAAGCACCATTTTTATCAGGAGACCTGGGGGAATGCTGGGTGGTAGGAAATTTGTGTCAGCCCGGTGATGCCACTACCTTCCCACACACAAATGTGTGGAAAAAGTGATTTTTGCAGCTAAATTTAAGGTTTGCAGGGGATTCTGGGTAAAGAAAAGCTGAGGGATCAACCAAAGCCATACCTCCCTGGAATCCACTGGGTATCTAGTTTTCAGAAATGTGTGGGTTTGGTAGGTTTCCCTAGATGGCCGCCGAGCACGGGGCCAAAAACCCAGGAGACCCCCTTGCAAAACCAGGTCGTGCTGAGATAGGCAATTTTGATGTTGCCTCAATAAGTTTTGGGCACTTGCCTGTCGCGGGTACTTGGGCCTCCCACACGAGTGAGGCACCATTTTTATCGGGAGACCTGGGGGAATGCTGGGTGGTAGGAAATTTGTGACAGCCCGGTAATGCCACAACTTTCCCACACAAAAATGTGCAAACAAAGTGATTTTTTCAGCTAAATCTGAGGTTTGCAGAAAACGTTGGGGGATCCACGCAAGTCATACCCCATGGAATCCCCAGGGTGTCTAGTTTTTAGAAATGTGTGGGTTTGGTAGGTTTCCCTAGATGGCCGCCGAGCACGGGGCAAAAACCCCAGTTGACCCCCCTTGCAAAACCAGGTCGTTTTGAGATAAGCAATTTTGATGTCGCCTCAATACGTTTTGGGCCTTGTCCGCAGCGTGGACTTGGGCCTCCCACACGAGTGAGGCACCATTTTTATCGGGAGACCCGGGGGAAGGCTGGGTTATAGGAAATTTGAGTCAGCCTGGTGATGCCACAACTTTCCCACACATAAATGTGTGAAAAAAGTGATGTTTTCAGTTAAATTTGAGATTTGCATGGGATTCTGGGTAAGGAAACGTTGGGGCATCCACGCAAGCCATACTTCCCTGGAATCACCGGGGTGTCTAGTTTTAAAAAATGTATAGGTTTGCTAGATTTCCCTAGATGGCCACCGAGCACGGGGCCAAAAACCCATGTGACTCCCTTGCAAAACCAGGTCGTTTTGAGATAGGCAATTTTGATGTCGCCTCAATACGTTTTGGGCCCATGTCTGATGCGTGTACTTGGGCCTCCCAGACGAGTGAGGCACCATTTTTATTGGGAGACCCGGGGGAACGCTGGGTGGTAGGAAGATTGTGTCAGCCCAGTGATGCCACAACTTTCCCACACATAAATGTGTGAAAAAAGTGATTTTTTCAGCCACAATTGAGGTTTGCAGGGGATTCTAGGTAAGGAAACGTTGGGGGATCCACGCAAGCCATACCTCCCTGGAATCCCCTGGTATCTAGTTTTCAAAAATGTATAGGTTTGCTAAGTTTCCCTTGGTGCCGAAAGAGCTAGGGTTAAAAAACGACAGCATGGCACTTTGCCAAAAACTGGTCATTTTTCACTGTGAAATTGTGATGTGCCCACGTCCACAAGTGAGGTACCATTTTCCTAGGAAGATTTTGGGGAACGCGGGTTGGGTGGAAATTTGTGGATCCAAGCAGATTCCAGAACTTTCCACCACAGAAATGTGAGGAAAATGTGGGTTTTTTGATAATTATTTAGGTTTGCAAGGGATTCTGGGTAACAGAACCTGGTGAGAGGCAGTCAAGTCACCCCATCCTGGATCCCCCTGGGTGTCTAGTTTTGAAAAATGTATAGGTGTTCTAGGTTATCCTAGGTGCCGGCAGAGCTAGGGTTAAAAAACTACAGTTAGGCACTTTGCCAATTTTTACTGATAAATTGTGGTGTGTACATGTTGCGTTTTGTGCCGTTTCCTGTCACGGGCACTAGGCCTACCCACACAAGTGAGGTACCATTTTTCTCGGAAGACCTCGGGAAATGCAGGGTGGGTGGAACATTGTGGATCCACACAGATTCCAGAACTTTCCACCACAGAAATGTGAGGAAAATGTGTTTTTTTGGACAATTTTTTAGGTTTGCAAGGGATTCTGGGTAACAGAACCTGGTGAGAGGCAGTCAAGTCACCCCATCCTGGATTTCCCTGTGTGTCTAGTTCTCAGAAATGTATACGTTTTCTAGGTTTCCCTAGGTGCCGGTAGAGCTAGGGTTCAAAAACTACAGCTGGAAACTTTCCCAAAAAAGGGTCATTTTTTACTGTGAAATTCTGGTGTGTCCATGTTGTGTTTTGCGCTGTTTCTGGTCGCGGGCACTAGGCTTACCCTCACAAGTAATGTACAATTTTTCTCGGAAGACTTCTGGGAAAGCAGGGTGGGTGGAAAATTGTGGATCCACGCAGATTCCAGAACTTTCCATCACAGAAATGTGAGGAAAATGTGTTTTTGTGGACAATTTTTTAGGTTTGCAAGGGATTCTGGGTAACAGAACCTGGTGAGAGGCAGTCAAGTCACCCCATCCTGGATTTCCCTGTGTGACTAGTTCTCAAAAATGTATACATTTGTTAGGTTTCCCTAGGTGCCGGCAGAGCTAGGGTTCAAAAACTGTAGCTAGGCACTTTGCCAAAAAAGGGAAATTTTTAACTGTGAAATTGTGTTGTGTCCACGCTGCATTTTGCACAGTTTCCTGTCGCGGGCACTAGGTCTACCCACACAAGTGAGGTACCATGGTTCTCGGCAGACTTGGGGGAATGCTGGGTAGGTGGAAATTTTGTGTATCCACGCAGATTTCAGAACTTTCCACCACAGAAATGTGAGGAAAATGTGTTTTTTTGACAATTGTTTAGGTTTGCAAGGGATTCTGGGTAACAGAACCTGGTGAGAGGCAGCAAGTCACCCCATCCTGGATTCCCCTGGGTGTCTAGGTTTCAAAAATGTATAGGTTTGCTAGGTTTCCCTAGGTGCTGGCAGAGCTAAGGTTAACAAACTACAGGTAGGCACTTTGCCAAAAAAGGGTCATTTTTCACTGTGAGATTGTGGTGTGTCCACGTTGCGTTTTGCGCCGTTTCCTGTTGTGGGCACTAAGCCTACCCACACAAGTGAGGTACCATTTTTCTCGGAAGACCTTGGGGAATGCAGGGTATGTGGAAATATGTGGATCCACGCAGATTCGAACTTTCCACCACAGAAATGTGAGGAAAATGTGTTTTTTTGACAATTGTGTAGGTTTGCAAGGGATTCTGGGTAACAGAACCTGGTGAGAGGCAGTCAGGTCACCCCATGCTGGATTTCCCTGGGTGTCTAGTTCTCAAAAATGTATAGGTTTGCTAGGTTTCCCTAGGTGCCGGCAGAGCTAGGGTTAAAAAACTACAGCTCGGCACTTTGCCAAAAAAGGGACATTTTTCACTGTGAAATTCTGTTGTGTCCACGTTGTGTTTTGCACCGTTTCCTGTTGCGGGCACTAGGCCTACCCACACAACTGAGGTACCAATTTTCTTGGAAGACTTTGGGGAATGCAGGGTGGGTGGAAATTAGTGGATCCACGCAGATTCCAGAACTTTCCACCACTGAAATGTGACGAAAATGTGGTTTTTTTGACAATTTATTAGGATTGCAAAGGATTCTGGTAAAAGAACCTGGTGAGAGGCAGTAAAATCACCCCATCCTGGATTTCCCTGAGTGTCTAGTTTTAAAAAATGTATAGGTTTGCTAGGTTTCCCTAGGTGCCGGCAGAGCTGGGGTTCAATAACTACAGCTAGGCACTCTGCCAAGAATGTGTCATTTTTCACTGTGCAATTGTGGTGTGTCCACGTTGCGTTTTGCGCCGTTTACTGTTGCGGGCACTAGGCCTACCCATGCAAGTGAGGCATAATTTTTCTCAGAAGACTTTTGGGAACGGGGTGGGTGGAAATTTCTGGATCAACACAGATTCCAGAACTTTCCACCACAGAAATGTGAGGAAAATGTCTTTTTTGGACAATTGTTTGGGTTTGCAAGGGATTCTGGGTAACAGAACCTGGTGATAGGCAGTCAAGTCACCCCATATTGGATTCCTCTGGGTGTCTAGTTTTCAAAAATGTATAGGATTGCTAGGTTTCCCTAGGTGCCGGCAGAGCTAGGGTGCAAAAACTACAGCTAGGCACTTTGCCAAAAAAGGGTCATTTTTCACAGTGAAATTGTGGTGTGTCCACGTTATGTTGTGTGCCGTTTCCTGATACGGGCACTAGGCCTACCCACACAAGTGAGGTACCATTTTTCTCAGAATTCATTGGGGAACACGGGGTAGGTGGAAATTTGTGGATCTACACAGATTCCAGAACTTTGCATCACAGAAATGTGAGGAAAATGTGTTTTTTAGACAATTTTTTAGGTTTGCAAGGGATTCTGGGTAACAGAACCTGGTGAGAGGCAGTCGAGTCACCCCATCCTGGATTTGCCTGGGTGTCTAGTTTAAAAATTTTTTATAGGTTTGCTAGGTTTCCCTAGGTGCCGGCAGAACTAGGGTTCAAAAACTACAGCTAGGTACTTTGCCAGAACAGGGTCATTTTTCACTGTGAAATTGTGGTGTGTCCACGTTGCGTTTTGCACCGTTTCCTGTCGCGGGCACTAGGCCTACCCACACAAATGAGGTACCATTTTTCTCGGCAGACTTCGGGGAACACGAGGTGTGTGGAAATTTGTGGACCCACGCAGATTCCAGAACTTTCCACCACAGAAATGTGAGGAAAATGTGGGTTTTTTGGCAATTTTTTAGGATTGCAAGGGATTCTGGTAAAAGAACCTGGTGAGAGGCAGTAAAATCACCCCATCCTGGATTTCCCTGAGTGTCTAGTTTTAAAAAATTTATAGGTTTGCTAGGTTTCCCTAGGTGCCGGCAGAGCTGGGGTTCAATAACTACAGCTGGGCACTTTGCCAAAAATGTGTCATTTTTCACTGTGCAATTGTGGTGTGTCCACGTTGCGATTTGCGCCGTTTACTGTTGCGGGCACTAGGCCTACCCATGCAAGTGAGGTACCATTTTTCTCAGAAGACTTTTGGGAACGGGGTGGGTGGAAATTTCTGGATCCACACAGATTCCAGAACTTTCCACCACAGAAATGTGCGGAAAATGTGTTTTTTGGACAATTGTTTGGGTTTGCAAGGGATTCTGGGTAACAGAACCCGGTGATAGGCAGTCAAGTCACCCCATATTGGATTCCTCTGGGTGTCTAGTTTTCAAAAATGTATAGGATTGCTAGGTTTCCCTGGTGCCGGCAGAGCTAGGGTGCAAAAACTACAGCTAGGCACTTTGCCAAAAAAGGGTAATTTTTCACAGTGAAATTGTGGTGTGTCCACGTTATGTTGTGTGCCGTTTCCTGTTACGGGCACTAGGCCTACCCACACAAGTGAGGTACCATTTTTCTCGGAATTCATTGGGGAACACGGGGTAGGTGGAAATTTGTGGATCTACACAGATTCCAGAACTTTGCATCACAGAAATGTGAGGAAAATGTGTTTTTTAGACAATTTTTTAGGTTTGCAAGGGATTCTGGGTAAAAGAACCTGGTGAGAGGCAGTCGAGTCACCCCATCCTGGATTTGCCTGGGTGTCTAGTTTAAAAAAATGTATAGGTTTGCTAGGTTTCCCTAGGTGCCGGCAGAACTAGGGTTCAAAAACTACAGCTAGGTACTTTGCCAGAACAGGGTCCTTTTTCACTGTGAAATTGTGGTGTGTCCACGTTGCGTTTTGCACCGTTTCCTGTCGCGGGCACTAGGCCTACCCACACAAATGAGGTACCATTTTTCTCGGCAGACTTCGGGGAACACGAGGTGTGTGGAACACACATTCCAGAACTTTCCACCACAGAAATGTGAGGAAGATGTGGGTTTTTTGACAATTTTTTAGGTTTGCAAGGGACTCTGGGTAACAGAACCTGGTGAGAGCCAGACAAGTCACCCCATCCTGGATTTCCCTGGGTGTCTAGTTTTCAAAAATGTATAGGTTTGCTAGGTTTCCCTAGGTGCCGGCAAAGCTAGGGTTCAAAAACTACAGCTAGGTACTTTTCCAAAAAAGGTTCATTTTTCACAGTGAAATTGTGGTGTGTCCACGTTGTGTTTTGCGCCGTTTCCTGTCGTAGGGACTTGGCCTACCCACACAAGTGAGGTACCATTTTTCTCGGAAGACTTTGGGGAACGCGGGGTGGGTGTAAATTTGTGGATCCACACAGATTGCAGAAGTTTCCACCACAGAAATGTGAGGAAAATGTTTTTTTGACAATTTATTTGGTTTGCAAGGGATTCAGAGTAACAGAACCTGGTGAGAGGCAGTCAGGTCACCCCATCCTGGATTTCCCTGGGTGTCTAGTTTTCGAAATTGTATAGGTATGCTAGGTTTCCCTCGGTGCCGGGAAAGCTAGGGTTCAGAAACTGCAGCTTGACACTTTGCCAAAAAAGGCAAATTTTTCACTGTGAAATTGTGTTGTGTCCATGTTGCGTTTTGCACCGTTTCCTGTCGCGGGCACTAGGCCTACCCACACAAGTGAGGTACCAGTTTTGTCAGAAGACTTTGGGGAACTTGGGGTGGGTGGGAATTTGTGGATCCACGCAAATTCCAGAACTTTCCTCCACAGAAATGTGAGGAAAATGTGGTTTCTTTTACAATTTTTTAGGTTTGCAAGTGATTTTGGGTAACAGACCCTGGTGGGAGCTAGATAAGTTACCCCATGCTGGATTCCCCTTGGTGTCTAGTTTAAAAAAATGCATAGGTTTGCTAGGTTTCCCTAGATGCCGGCAGAGCTAGGGTTCAAAAACTACAGCTAGACACTTCACAAAAAAAGGGTAACTTAGGGTAATTCAGATTTGTAAAGCAATTGTTATTACCTATTGACTTTCAATGCATTTCTGCCTTCCAAATGAAAGACAATATGTAAAAAATAAGTCATTTTGAAAAATGACCAATAATTCTTATGCTAGTATGAGTATTCCCAAATTCGGAAATGTGCAAATATCTACTGTTTCTAAACTCTATTTTTTTGCCATTTCAGAAATACATAGGTGTCTTTCTTACCGATTTTTGCATGTATACATTTTCCCAGAATAATTGCTATATACCTGGTACATAATAAATAACCATTGCAAGTCGCTGCTCAGTTTTTGGCTCTGGGTTCGTTGGGTTCTTGGTGAACCTACAAGTCCTATTTATCCCCACAACCAGTAATGTCCCGCGGATGTAACGGTATATTGCTTTCAAAGATCTGTCATAATTAGAAGAAGGTACAGGTGAAAATGTTAACACAAAAGTCTGTTTTTTTCAACTCATTTTCAATTTTTCCTATATTTAACTGTTAGGGCCCGATTCACAGAACTAACTTAAGACAAAATCCTAAACTTACTACTTTTGGTATTCACAGGAGTTAGGATTTTGTCTTAAGTCTGTCTTAAGTCTGTCTTAATTCTGTCTTAAGTCTGTCTTAAGTTTGTCTTAAGTCTGTCTTAAGTCTGTCTTAAGTACAAACTTAAGACAAAATCCTAACTTCTGTGAATACCAAAACTAGTAAGTTTAAGATTTTGTCTTAAGTTAGTTCTGTGAATTGGCCCCTTAGTTTCTATAAAGAAACCTTGAAGGATCTACACAAATGACCCCTTGCTGAATTTAGACTTTTGTCTACTTTACTAAAATGTATAGCTTTACCCATTTCTACCATTAACTGGAAGCAGGTTAAAAGCACAAAAAATGGCAAAAACAGACTATGTCCCAGAAAAATGCCAAAACTGTGTAAAATAATTTGGTTTTCTGACAAAAGTCTGTCATTCCCTAAAAGCTGGGAAAATGGTGATTTCAGCCCCACAAACCCTTTTTTGATACCATTTGCAGGGAAAAACCCAGACGCTTTCATTTGCAGCACTTTTTTCCAATTTTTCCCCCCAAAAACCAAAATTTAGCTTATTTTGGGTAATTTCTGGGTCCCCTCCAGGGGAATCCACCCTGGGTACTTTTAGAATCCCCATGATGTTGGAAGAAAAGGACGTAAATATGGATACCTTATATGGTCAAAACGCTACCGGGCCTAAGCGTGAACTACCCCAAATAGCCAAAAAAAGGCTTAGCACGGGGGGGGGGGGGGGGGAGGCCTAGCAGCGAAGGGGTTAAGGCTTTTGGTGAATGGTTGATACATTAATGCTTCCATTACTTATTGGTAATTGCATTACTCTGAGCCCATTTTTCGCTTTGATTAATTACATGCTGAGGCCTCTGCGCCTCCCAAGCACATCCCCTATGAAAAACTTAAAACCTACTACCACCATCCACCCATCCTGTTTCCTTCAATAAGCCCACATAACAATACAGTTGGACTGGAAAAGCAGGGTGGGAGGGAGTAATTAATCAAGGTGAGAAATGGATTAAGAATAATCCAATACTTTTAAGTAATCAAAGCATGACTTTTCATCCCTTTAGTCTTTATAAATTACATAAGGAAACATACTCAAGTGAATAAATCACCAGGACAACTGTACACTTCTGCTCAAAGAAAAATACATTTATTCTGTAATAATTTCTCTACTGTTCACTTCACAGCAGGTGGAACCTTAGAGCAAAAGACATCCTCCATCTTACACCGCCCTGTAATGTTTAATGAATGTAGAAGGAGCTGCCCAGGTGGTGCTCTGCAGATCTATTTTAATGATTCCCCATCAAATTCTGCTGGAGGGGTACACATTCCTCTAGTGGTTTTCCCCTGCACACCAAGGGAGAGGGGACCTCATATTCCTTATGACAATGACATTGAAGACCTGATCCACCTGCTCAAGGTCTGAGTAAATGGCTTCAGGCCCTTTTTGGCAGGACTAGCATTAATTAACAAAGTGGTTGATAATCTAAACTCAACTCTTACTCTCACAAGATAGATTAGTACTGCTCTCCTAACATCCAGAAAATGCAATCCTACATTGTCAGGAAATTGAGGATGAGGAAAGAAGATGGTAATATCACCTCCTGTGAACATGGACGAGAGATTTGACTTCAAGCACAAAATTTAGACCTGGGTGCAAAACAATTTGATCATCACAAACCCTAGAGAAAAGTGGCTTGCAGGGAAGGGAGCCTAATTCACATGACCTTCTAGCCAGAGTGATTGCCACCGGAAAACTCACTTACAGATTCAGAATCTAAACTTCAATAGAGTTAAAGGACTCAAAAGGCGGAAACTTCAAGGCCTGCAAAACCAATGGGAGATCCCAGGAACAGCAAGAAGGAGGAAGAGAAGACTGAATGCTACTGAATCCCTTTAATAGTCTTTGCACCAACCCGTAGTCATTCTCTAAGTTACCCAAGGGTGCTCTAAAGGCCCTAATTGCAGCCCATTGAATTTGCAGGGTAGAGGAACAAAGCCCCTATTCAAATTCATCTTGCAGAAAGTCCATGACCTTGGGAGAAAAGCCGAAAGAGGCAGAAATTGCTTCCTGAAGCACCATTCCCTAACAGCCACCTAACACTTAGAATACAAAGACATCTTAATAGGAAAAGTTACAGTTTGGACAAGTCCTGGATCTTAAGCATGCCCTTTCAACCTTCAGGCCGTCAGCTTGAGTCTTATTAGCATGCTGGTCTGAAGATTCATAAAGGCTAGGGGGGATAGGACCACTGGTAATAATCATTCCTGGTCCATCTTCATCGGTATTAGAAGATGAAACCAGGACTAACGGGCCCAGACTGGTGCAATCAAGATTAAATGAGCTTCCTCCCTTCTCACTCTGATCAGAAAATGCTGAATTAGGGGGAAGGAAGAAAAAGCAGGTCAAGTTATTTAAGTAAAAAAATGGACTCCCTCCTTCTGGAGCAAAAACGGGGAAAAAGTTCATTGCAATGGCTCATGAACAGATCTACCCTTGGACACCCCGACCGTTGGATAATATAATGAATCAAGAGGGGAAAGGTACAGAATTAATTGTAGATTGTAAATATGAACTGCCTTCAAGGAATGGATCCTGGATGTACCCCATGGAAAGATCTGATCTGAGATAGCTGAAAGAGAAGGAGCCCTGTCCCTCTTTCACGGTTCACATAGGACTTTGCCATCGTATTGCCTGTCCTGATAGCATCCGCTCTTTGCAACAGAAGGTGGGAAAAACCAAGAGAGACGGTCAAATAGCCTCCAGCTCTCTCCAGTTGGAGGACCCACTCCTCTGAAGATGCTACCACACACCCTGGACTCGATGTGATCCTGTGCATGCTCCCGAACCCACTTTGCTTGCATCTGTGTAGTAATGAATGGACTCTGAGAACACACACAGACACCCTTCAATAGGTTTGCTGGATCTTGCCACCATGCTAGTTCAAACCTCATCTCTTCTGACATTGAAGTCCTCACCAACATGGCCTGAAATGCTGGCAACCAATGTAGAAAAATGTGACACATTAGAACATCCAAATGGAACCTTGACCAATGAACCAGAAATAAACCCTCTGCCAAGACCTGTTGGACTCTCATCCATTCCACCACAGTTGGGCAAGGAGACTTAATCAGATCCAAGAAATGGGACTGAATTTTCAAGACCCTTTTTTCTGGTAGGTTAACAAGTCTTGATTTGTGTGCAACTTAACTCCTATTAAACATTGACCCTGGTCAGGAATCAGCTGAGATGTTTTTTTTTAATCTGTTATTTGTGAAGATATCCAGCACTGCTTGAACACGGACTGAAGTTTCCTGCAGAGGTGAAGAGAGGAACAGACAGTCGTCCAATTATGGTTGGGCGTATAACCCCAGCTGGCGAAGCACTGCTAAAGAAGGTGACAAAAACTTTGTGAACACACGAGGGGCTAATTTATATTCAAACAGGATGACACTGAATTAGAAGTGTGATCCTTCCATTGCAAACCTTTAAAAAACAATTATGAGCCAGGTGGATAGGGACATGCAAGTGTAGTGTAGTTCCTATATCCCTGATAGGCTCTGCGCATTGGAATAATATACACTGTAGTTTTGACATAGGACTGAGGTCAGTATGTCTCTATCGAGACTTAATTACTTGTGTGTGCCAGCTAACTCAGAGGTCACTAGAAACTTCTCGAATTCACAAGAAGGGATTAGTTTCTGACAACCGCATAAACATGACAACTTTGTTTCCCTTAGAGTCGGAACAATCTCAGAACCGTGGAAACAATAGGTAACAGTTTCACTCAGTCAATCGTGCATGCTTCATTTCTACAGAGTTGCACAGAAAGAGAGAGACGGGCGTTTCAATAAAAAGGGGTTTATTGCACAGACTTATTTCTCATGCAAGAGATATGAACTGCTACAATCGGGAGACAGAATGCGAAGTACAATACGTACAGGGTTAGCAGTAAGATAAAATAATACTGCAATAGCATGGTTTGTAGCTATGACATATATTCATAAAATACATACATAAATAACACAGGCTAAAATGTGAATACTCATCTGATGCTTCTAAATAGTTCTACCCCAGTGTACCTAACCTAAGTGTAGTACGAGGTAAGAAGTAGGTGCTGTTTTCTACAGTATAGCTAGCTTTAGTTTTAGTTTTGCCAAGAGTTGCCAAAAGTTTCTCTAAGTTCTAGTCTGCTCCATACTTTAGAATGTGTGAGGTTGGAATCTCTTTCTGGGACTCGATATCTAATGACCCGCAAGGGGAATCAGAAACACTGGAGCTGGATTCTCTGCGAGGAGGATGACAGTGTCTGGTCAGTGCATCAGTCGGGAACTCGATCTCCTTCCGAACTTGCCGTGGCGAACCGCAAGTAGGCAGTCGAACTGGACCGTACTTGAACCGTGGTTTGCCAGGGCAAGTGCAGGTATATTTATACCTTGAAGGTGTTTAGGAATGCCTGTATTGATGTAGAAGTCGGGCATCGGAACGTCATGAATGAACCCCTAATGAATAGATCTTCATGCATAATAAATGAGTTCTTGGAGAAATCAATATCCAAGCAAGGGAAATTCCTGAAGGCTTAAGAGTCTGGTTTTCCAAGAACTTGTTGTGACATGGATTGACGGATGTAGGAGACCATGCCTGTATTTGGCTAGCATGGACAATGCCTAAATAAGGGCTGGATTTTCTATGCCTAAATAAGGGCAATATGAATTGTACCTATATAAGGGCATAAATAGGGAAACCTATTTACGAAATCTAAATATACACACAACACAAGTATGGACCCTTCACATTGATTGTTGCAAGAAAGTCTCCATATGAGACCAGAAGGATGATCTGCTGCAATGTGACCATTCAAAAATGTATGATCTGTGACCAGGAGTTGACTTTTTTAAGTACAGCACTGGCCTGTACGACTCAAACGCCTTCTGTACTATGAACGGGATAGAGTACATTCCTTGACTCCTCTCATTCTCAGATACAGGAATGAGTGCCTTTTTAGGTCTCGCCTAGGCAGCGCTTGCGCTGTCTCGTTGAGACATGCAGTATACACTATAGTGTATATAAGCACCACCCACTCTCCACCCATCATTTTCATTGGCTGGTGTCCTAAATGGTGCCTTGTGATTGGTTGTAGGTTTGTTAGTCCCTCCTTATGATGGACATGTCTTCATTTGTGTCCTTCCATGGCTATTGGCCCCTTTACTGCACGGACTACTTTCTTCCAATGCCTTCTCACACCCCCACACTTGCCAATGCTTGTTTTATTTGTCTCTGCCAATGCTTGTTTAAGTGTCTATCCCCACAATGCATGCTTGTTTTATATCTCTATTTTATTATTTAAGGATTAATACAGCCTTCTTTTAATTATTTATAATTAATAATCATTATTTATAATTAATTCAGCCCAAGTCGAGGATCGAACTCTGCTCTCCAGCTCCAAAGTCGGCAGCTTTACATGTTACGCCACCGCTCCTCGCTGCAAGACAAGCCCCTTAAAGGGGTTTATCTTTGTTTCCATTGCGTGCACTTTACAGTGCCCCTGGGGCACAAGCAGGGGACCTTCTAGAGTGCTTCTCTATCAGAATGCACTTTGCGGTCCCCCCGGGGCACAAGCAGGCATCCACTTCAGCATGCCTAAGCAAGCTTGCGATGAGTGGATGCGTGTGTGTGCGTGCGCACGCGAGGCTGCAGGAGTGGACGGATGGCGAATTTCACAATCGCCAGGCAACCCAGGATGTTTTAATTTTTCTGCTGTCATTAGTGCATTACATTTATCCCATTATTCAGTCGCCCTCGCAGCAAGTTCAGATCTGCACCGTCACTCATGCATTGTGAACGCTTCGTGAGATGTTGAAACTTGGAACATGTGGTTTAATGTACAAAAGTCAATTGATTGCCTTTGTCGAAGCCTGTTTAAATTGTGACTGAGTGCAGAATAAAAGAGTTTGTATTATATTACAAGTTCACCAAGCCGCGCCCTAATTCTCGGGAGAAGTGCTTAGTGTTGGAAGCTGCAGCTCCTGACATCAGATTAAGAACGTGGAAAAACACAAATCTAATACTCGTCCCACTCAGTAACCTGCCATGCCTTGTGTCAGAGCACTGTATGCTTCCAAACTCCTGAAGGCAAGTGCCTTGTGTCAGAGCACTGTACGTTTCCACACTCCTGAAGACAAGTGGCCAGTGTCAAAGCACTTTCTGCTTTACCACCAGTGCAGACAAGTGCGGGTCAGAGCCCTGCATGCTTCCGCACCAGTGAGGACAAGTGCCTCATGCCGGAGCACTTTATACTTCTGCACCTGTGAAGATTGCACAAACCATGTAATGTCCCATTGATGAACGTGGAGGACTGTGAAACGAGTGCACTTGGGGACAATGACATGTAAGTATTGAGCTGCCTATGGGCGCCTTGCACAATAAAACTATATTTAGTCAAGTCCTTGATATTAACTTAATGTGTGATGTTGAGCGTTGGTCCTTCCAATATGATGGATTCCAGGGCACGTGCACCAGTGCTTCTGGGCTTGGGAGGGCATGTGTGGCGCATCGAGACCCCATTTCTGTCCAAACACAATATAATTGCGCAGATGTTTGCTCTGTAGTGTGTACGAGTCCTGAACCTCGCCACAGCATCCTTTATGTATCGCACATTAGAAATCGTGCTGGAGTTATGAATTCATACAGTAGTGTGACCTCTGGCCCGTCCAATGAGCATGCCTGTCACTTCTGATATTAATGAAAAATATTTCTCTTCTCATCTGTATGAGGCTGTAAGTGGATGTAAGAGGTTTGTGTTTTGGTTGAAAAATAGCAAGTATCTGCTCAAAAATTAGGAATGTAGTTTAAGCGTCACCCATTGGAAACTACCAGTTACAGTAAATGTTTAGAAAAATTTGAATTGTTAAATTTAAATCGCGCACTTTACTATTTGCCCCATCTCCAACAGCAGGTGTTAATTATTGCCCAAAACAATGATACTAATTTCATCGATCTTAAAATGGGATTCAAACCTCCGAACTTCACGTTGCACAAAGTCTGCTACGAATGCATTAATCCGCTGAGCTAGTTTAAAGGCTAAGTTGTAGGCACCGTAAATGAGTTATTCATTCAGTAACACAGCAGTTTTGTAATTATTCTTGTATTCCTTTATTTAGGTTTTGGTATAAATTATATTACTGGATATTCCCCAATGTTTCTCGATACATATTTTATCTATGAATTGTCGTTTTTGTTTCACCATCAATTTGCATCTTAGAGGAAGTTTGAAGAGGGGTTGGATATTGTTGTTTCTCATAACTCTTGGTGTTTTTGCCCCCGTTGCCGGCGCACGCACACACTGTGTGATCTTGCTTCGCTCAGTAATACACAGCAGAGTCATGGACATGTGTGGCTTGTGTTGACAGCGACAAGGAGTAGGTGTCTAGTCTCTTTTCTTGGAAGTGGTCTTCAAACCTCTTGTGCATGCTGGGTGTGGCGCCTTCGAGAGAGTACACTATTTCCTCCAGTCTCCCCATGGTGTTCTGTTTATACCAGTGCATGTATCGGTAGTTAGTCCTTTGAGTACAGTTGAGGGTGAAAGGCTTCCCTTCCTGCACTGTGACGTCTGGAGACTGATGCGCAGCAAGGCCTTGATATATGAAGAGAGTCAGCAGACACCACTCGGGGACAGGGAATGTCTTGACTGTTCTCGACATTGTCCCAGTGAGGGAACAAAGATGTGAAAAAGGTAAGTTTACCCGAGTGATTGTCACTCACAGCTTGGGCGTATCTGCCTCAGGAGCCGCATACAGATGTGAGGGTCACAGCTGTCAGTCGCATGTGGTGAAGAATAGAATGGCAGGAGTACTATGAAGATTTTGTGTCACGAGAACAGGAAACACCATCTGTGCACCTTTAGAATGAGGTGGTTAAACATGACCTCATGAGCCGTTGAAGTCTAGAGGCGGAAGTGGCGCCTGTTGATAAGGACACTCGGGCTCCGCCCTCTCCATTTTTCCACCTCTTTTGCTGTTTGGTACTGTAGTAACAGTAAAAGATGCCGAAAGCCTGCCTGTCCTGGTTGTTATGCTAACTCTGGCTTGGAGCATCGGGCAGGCAGCACTCACAAGCCAGAACCAGGCAGTCCAACTCCATGTGGTATCTGCTCGTGCCACCCTGCTGATCCAAAGTCTGCTGGACTGACCATCTCACACCCCTGGAGCCTCTAAGGTCATAAGCCCAGCGGACACCTGACCTTCTGTGCTGATCTCCCTCCCTGGTAGCATTGCTGCTAGGGTCAGCCCCAGGGCTTCTGGCTTTAGCCCTCTTGCTCCTGAGGCTGCACATCAGTCAGGTAAGCCCCGCCCACTCTCTACCATCATGTCACAAGGTGGGCTAGGGTCATTGAGACTCCCTGACCCCACCACAGACATGGTCAGGGTGAGAGAGGGGGGTCCCTAATCTGTCCTCTTCTGGGACATGTTTATCGTGCACACATGGGCTCGCACCGGTCATGCCTCGAGGAGGCGGATTCTCCTCTGGACTGGTTCCATCACTCTTGGACTCCTCCCATAACAAACCTCCAGCTGGTCTCAGTGTCTGTCCAGGCTCTTTCAGCGCTGTTCTTACTGCACACTTTATGGATAGGATGTCCCGGCCGGCACCAGGTTGGGTAAGTTTTCTTAGAATAACTTTCCAGTTTACAGCAGTCTAGCTTTTTTAAATACACTCTGCTATATTTACTGCACATGTGTGTAATGTCGGATGTACTCTACTGCAGGCTCCACTCTGGTCTCTGCTGCAAGCGCTTAACCCTCTGAGCTGGCTTATGGTTATGATGGCACGGCCCTAGGCCCACTCTATTGTTAATATTTACAGTAATGATCACGCCTCTCAGCCTACCGAGGATGATACAAATTTACCTGTGAATAACTATGTTGTGTGAAGCACCCTGAAGTCCTGTAGATGCTTCCAGCGCATTATATTAAACCTATTTTATCACAGCCATTCCTTCCTGGGTGCTCAGTGGAAGAACTTCTGAGGTGAGAGGGCCTCGAACCTTTGCAGCACCTCTTGGCCGGGTAGGACTAGAGTGTCACGCCACGCCTCGCCCTCCATTGCTTCCTTTGGTGTAAGCTTTGAGAGCGCACACCATGGTAGCACTCCCTGCAGGGAGGAGGCTGGCTATTGTGTCAGGGCAACAGAATGTTCTTTTACTCAAGTCCAGACCAATCCCAACTGAGAGCTGTCAGTGATAGTTCCTCTACTTTTAGCACTCGTTCTAGTGCTTGAAGTCACGACTTGGGACTTCAGCCTGAGATTTTGATTGAGGTCTTCCGAGGTTTCTCAGTTTGTGCACAGATGGCACTCTGCCAAGACCGAATTTACGAAAAACTTTGTGCAACTTGATACCTTATGTATAGTCATATACGGGGTGGGGGAGGGGGTGACTCATGGAATGAAGAAGCCTGAGCAGGTGACCTCTGAGCAGACAGGCAGCCTGGCCTGGGCACACGTTGTAGCAGACCCTGGTACTGCGGGTGCCTTCAATCAATCATCAAACAGGCCTTGTAAACACACTTGGGGCCATATTTATGGCAAAGTGATGCAGCACAGCACAGCCAGGGCAGGAATGCGCCATATTTATCATAGTGTGGTGCATTCCTGTCCTTTCCCCAGCACTGGCGCACAATGGGCTCCTAGCTCCAATGCAGGCACCCTGGCACCGTGGTGCATGGGTGCCCCTGTTGCAGGCAGAATTGTTTTTGTGAAGGAAGGGGCAGCCACTCTCTGTCTGAATTCACTTTCCTGGCTACCTGTATGCAAGGGAGCTAAATTTAAGTTGCTGTGCCATGCTCACATGGCACAATACAAGTCTGGGCCTGCTACTTCGCGTGGCCGAGTGACTTTTTATAAGTCTACAGGAGTGTTAGTGTAGGCTTGTGTAAGCGCTTCAGAAAAGCCAGAATGGGCAGACGTTCATTCTCTCATCTCGCCGCCACCCATTGGAATTTGCTGCTGTTGGATCTCTGTCTCAATACAGATCTTTTCAGGTTTCTTGAGAAGTTGAAGACCTGGCTCTTCCCTCTTTAAAAGGTTGTGAAACAGAATGCAATGTAGCAATTAATCTAGCACCGTGATGTCTCCCTGGGGATGAGTGTTGCGCTCTAGAAATATAATAAATAGTGATAAACTCCAAAATTCATTTTTTCACTCCTGCTAGAACTACCTCTCCCATAGGAATACATTGGGTTACCTTATTACATTTATTAAGTGATAACTTTCAATTTCGGAGCAGGTAGTCAGGTTGATTTTGAGGTCCAAAGAATTGTAATTAAAATCCCTCGTTAATGGTAAAGTCAGATTTTTAGCCACAAATGTGAAAAGACCACAATTAGAAAGTTTCTTGTCCTAACCATTTGATGACTGCAGCCTATTCCTAGGTCACATGACAGGTGTAGCTGACAGTTGATCTTCGTGTATTGCTCCCAGACAATGAGACCAAGGGAAGCTAGGGGTTGGCAGGATGGGCCTCTCCGGCGTAACGACGGGGAGAAGCTGTCACCTACCACAGTTGTACATCACAAAGGCTCTGCCTGATCACTCTCACAAAGGTTTTGTCACTAGTCTTTTGTTTCCCCAGACAAGCTGGGGCAAAGACAAAGAGAAATGGGATGACCGACACCTCAAGTGGATGTAAGCCTCTAGAAGCTTCGCCTACTCTAAAGTGGGCACTGGGTATAAATATTGGACCTCAGACCCCCAACTCTTCAGTACACATCTGGACCTGTGGAACACTCAGAAGACAGAATATTGTGCTGCTTTGTGGCAAAAAAGACTGCCACTCTGCTGCCATGCTATCCACCCTTCTTTCCTGCTGCCCTTGTGTCTAAATGAGAAGAGCTGAACCTACATCTTGATCCAAAGACCACCAGAGTGACTCCAAGGGCTAGTTGGCTAGCCTCTTGATCAAAAAGCCTCCGGATGAGAATGGGCATTCCTGAGTCCTGCCCGCCCAATTGGTGTCACCGCCTGGACCCTTGGAAGTGGGTCAGAAGTTTTTTAAAGGGGGCCTCGAAATGTGACTGTCTGGCTCTGTATTGTACCCTGGCATAGGCCGTCTGTTTTTTCGTTAATCTGTGAGGGGGCATTTCATGGTAATTCGAAAGCTGGATTGCCAATCCATGTCTTTCTGCTCCATTTTATCCACCTTGCTTTTTTCTGTTTTGCTCTGCTTTGATTTGTTATTTTCTTCTCCTGTTTCTATATATTCTTCTCTATTTCCTCCTTTATTTACTTTGTTAATCCTTGGACATTTTTGCTTTCTTTATTTCTCTTTTTCATCATTCTATCTTTATTATGCCGCTTCTATTTTCCGCCCTATTTTCTTTTCACTCAATTTATCCAATTTCCTCAGTTTCATTCCATTCCTGTTTCATTTTCCTCCTTTCTCTAGCATCCTTTCTCTTTACATATTTTTCCTCTTTCATTCCTTTGGTAGATAAAAGACATCACCCTTATGCATCAAGCCAAAATCCAGTCGGTAAAATACCGATTCCTTATTAGCTCCCGGTATTAAGTAAAAAATTCCCAATCCCAATGCATCAACCCAAAAGCAGAAATCGGTATTTAAGGAATCCTTAAATAGCGATTCTTTAAATAGGGATTCCTTAAATACCGATTCCTTAAATAGCGATTGCATTTAAGGAATCCCAAAGTGAGATTCCTTAAATGCAATGCATCAAAGTTAAAAAATTAGCGATTTCGCTAATAAGGGGAGCAAATTACCATGAAGATGAACTGCATGGTAATTTGCAAAAACTTTGAAAAATGCACTTTTGTGCATTTTTCAAAGTGTCATGTTGCGCACACACATGCCCTTAGAGCATGTGTGTGTGCAACATATGTGCACATTTCATTTTCAGGGGTGCAACAGGGTGTCCTTTTGACACCCTGGCACCCTTGAAAGTGCTCCAGCTATTAGCGATTCGGTAATACCGAATCGCTAATACAGAATGGCTTTACATTCATTCCTATGGGCCTCCAAGCCCATAGGAATGAATGGGTAGGTATTCCTTATTACCGATTCGGTATTACCGATTCTGTAATAAGGAATGGTAAGGAATCGCTATTTGAATAGCGATTCCTACATGCATAGCCTTTTGCTATTCCTTATTAGCGATTCCTTATTTTTCGCTAATAAGGAATCGCAAATGCTAATGTTGATGCATATGCCCCATTGTCATTTACAATGCCAATACCTCAAACTCTCACAAATGCGAGACCAATTTGCATTGCAAATGCTTGTTTATATTAGGGTTGAAATGACTGCCCACAGAGCCTCTTGCTTGACAGGATCTCTGCAGATGGGCGTGGGGATGCATCTTCAAGTAGAAGGCACTGAGTTAAATTTGATAATATAACCAATCTTGATCATACTCACTCAATACAGAGAGATCTGAATTTGAATCCAACCACACACTATGGAAGTCCATGATTCTCCCTCCGACCTGATATGAGGTAGCCAGAGGTGGGCGATAGGAGCAAAGTTTGGATAGCCCCGCCTGGCCAGTCATGTCCTGGCTGTTGCCTCACCACTTTGGCTAAACCCTCATTCTCCTTGATGAAAAACATTTTAGAATCTCTTTTAGAACAATCACTGGAATCTTCATTTCACGCTTTGTAAGACTTGTACCATGATGTAGCCTTTTGGGATCACATATGCTTTTTGTCATTAAAGGATTTCATTTTGATGCCGTTGAATTGATCCCCAAATAGCTTTCTTCAATCAAAGGGAATCTTCAAGAAAGATGTTTTTTTCCGAAAAGTCAGCCTTTTTAATTGTAAAACCATGAATTCTTTTTGGCTAAAATCATAATGGTAGAAGACATAGCAGCTGCCATGATGAGGTCTGATGAGACATCGGCAAGATACTATCGTGACCAGTATCTTGTAGACATCAGTACCCTCACTGATGGCCTTTGCCAATGCATCAAAGGAATAAGTTGAATATGTTGCTGCTTCTAAAGACAAATTGAGTGCACTAAAGCATTTTTTAGCCCATTATCCACTTTACAATCAACAGGGTCGGTGGGAGATCAGGCTGTTTTTAATGTTTATATAACAAATGAAAAATAAAGAAGAATTTTTTTAAAAGAAAAGACATCATGGATATGGACTAATTCAAAATACACTGTATTTTCTGAAAGTGGTGCACCTTTTGCTGTTTGTTCATACATGTTCCAGAGTTTGGAACAGCATTGTGCTGGCGGGTGCTAATAAAGAGTGCACACTTGGGGTGAATTTGAAATATCACCAACTGATATGATGGGTTAATAAGAAATCCAGTGCAGTCCTAGAGGGATACCGTTAGCTTTGTTTTTTCGGTGGGAGATCAGTACTCTGGATTCAGAGAAGATCTCCCATTTAAATGCACCAAGAGGGAATCCACTTTAATAGCTTGAGGAAGAACCTTTTCCCTCTCTTCCAGGGAGTAGGATTTCTGCAGAAGACTGGCAATCTGCACTTGGTCTGGTTCTTTGAATCTCCTACAAATCATCTTCTTTAACTTGGATGGATATAAAGAAGAAGCTGAGAGAGATCCTTCTTAGCGACTTAATTGCCCGCTGAAGTACTGGGATTGTCAGGAGCATAGTCACTCAAGAAATCTGTGGCCTCTGACATATCCTTGTGTTTCCCTTGCTACTTCTTGGGTTTGAATGCTAGATATTTGGCTACAGCATCATCAATCACAGCCTGAAGCTGAGATGGTGAGAGTCTTCCTGGAGTTCCAGGAGAATGTGACCTTGAGGACTTGGATCTGTGCCCCCACAGGATCACCCTACTTACTGGCATGAGGAAGAGAGACAAGCTCTCTTCTCCTTACTCCTTTTCCTTTCCACAGCAGAACCGGAATGGCAAAGAAGCAGCAACTAACTGCATTTAAAAATGCCTCCAGAGACCAAAGCACACTTCAGTGACATAAACGCACAAATAAATGCCATTTTTAGAAGATTAGGCGTGGAAAAAACCAATGTATGATCAAACACAAACTCCAGAAGGTTACTGGAAGGCCTCAAAAAGGACGTACCTGTTTTCCTTTTCCAACCCAAACTACGTTGAAGCACCGACTTCCCTGCTTTGCTGAGTTCGAGCTGCTTCCTGGGGAGGCATTGTTCTCCCCAACTGTAGGAAAGTAGGATATGCTTTCATGGTTACCCTTACTTTTTGCAGGTGCTATTCTGTTTTATGACTAGTTTGACTGGGATCCTTCTAATCAGGACCCCAGTCACTTTGCTGACTACCTAAATTTGACAGTGGTAAGTACTTTGGTACCTTCCCAATTGGCTGCTGGTGTACTCATGTAAGTCCCTAGGATATGGTACTAAGGTACCCAGGGCATAGGTACACCAGGGGTCTCCCATGGCTGCAGCATGCATTATGCCACTCAAACTGTGACTACAGGCCTGCCATTGCAGTACGTGTAAGTTGGTGCTTGCACCACTTACAACAGATATATGTTTTCTTATACCTGAGGTCACTGCACTTAAAACCTATAAGTCACCCCTAGGGTAGACCTTTCAATCCTGAAGGGGGTGCTAGGTTATAAGTGTGAGGGTACCCTGCACAAGCAGGACACCCACTACAAACCCTGGAGTTGATTCTCCAGGCTTTGTAAGAGCGGTCAGCCATTTTGATACATATAGTGGCCATGAGTCATTACACAATGGCTAACTATATATTAGTTGTGCCGAAACTGGGCATGTTTGGTGTCAAACATGTTGGAATCATACCCCAACACATTTACTGGTGTTGGAGGTATGATTCCATGCACCAGCGGGCTCCTCTGGGAAGGTCCTAGTGCTCCCAGTAACAGCCTTCAGGGTCTGCCAGCAAGCTAGTGCTGCTGCTGACCCAGACATGATTGTGCCCTCCTGCTGCTGAGCTGAGCCTGAGCAGGGGAAGGTAGAACAATTGGATTCCTCCCACAGGGAGGTGTGACCACCTCCCAGACAGGACTTAGTGTATTGGGCTGCGGCGGGGGTTCTTCTCAGCGCCACCAGAATGCTTTGAAGGGCACATTTGGTGCCCTAATTGCATACTTCAGCTGAAATCAGTTCAGGGAGCCCTTGACTCCAGCTCTGGCATGACACTGGACAAAGGACATGGGAGTATCCTCCCCTCTGTCTAGGCCCTCCTCTGGGAGGGAACTCTGAATTGTTCCAACCCTTTCCCTAGGGTACTTAAGGGCTTACCTGTGGGTGACTCTTCAGATTCATCATGGGACAATATTCAAACCTGAAACCACTTCCACTTCGACCATCTGGGCACCTTGGACTTCGCTGGACTTCGCCTGGAACCTAGACTGCACCAAAGAAGACTCTTACTGCTCCTGGTATCTCTGTACTGCAAATCTTCTTCATTGTCTGTGCCTGTGCTTAATCCAGGTTTCTCTCCATGCCTGTGGACATCAAAGACACCCAAAGGAATCTCCCTTGGAGTGAAGGAGTAACTCTCCTGCATCTGCAGGCACCATAACAAAGCTGACCGGTCTACTGCTCCTGACGTCCCATGGACTCCGAAAGGTCCAGCAACACAGGTGGTAATTTTGCAACTCTCTCAATGCATGACCTGTCCTCACAGCAAGTTTGAGATCAGTGTCCCTTGCCATAACTGCTGGAACAGAACCCAAATGCACCGCATTGACTTGCCGTTGCTCTGTACCACAGCAATCTTCGGGCTACAAGAAGCTCCAGCCTCCAGCATCTCTTCCTGCCAAGATCTTCATCCTCACCACAACCTCCTGAAACCGGTCCTAGGATGCTTGTTTCTGGTCCAGGGAAGACATGGCTTGGCAGTTCGGGCTGGACTGTTCCCATGAGCCACAGGGTCAGACTGATTTGCTTATGGCCATGTCTGAACTGGGGTGGTGGAGTGAGCTAAAGAATGATGATGGATTAAACCCAGATCAGTTGACTGGGGGTGAGTGTTTGATTTGCTCAAACGCTCCGTCCATCATCCCCTTTGGTATCGCAATATACTATGCCAGCCTCCTGCACCACCTGAAAGAAATGCAGCATGCAGGCGCTCTCCTAGCACTGCAGACACGGTCAGTAGCACTCCATCTGCTTGGGTTACTGTCCTGCAGGTAAGGCCATATCAGCTGCCAAAATCTCACGGCTTTCTTAAATTATTCCATCTGGATTATGCCAGTACCAGTGTTATTTTAAGGATTTTGAGGGCCCAGGCACGACATATTTGGGGGCCCCTGCACGGAACATTTTTTATGTTATTACCAATTTCTTCTAACTCAAGCCTGCATGATGCCAAACAATACTAAATGATATATTAATATATTAATAGGGTTAAAAAAAACACAGTTGAAATGTGTCCTGTTCGGGACTCCAAAAATCCTTAAACTAACACAGGGTTGATAGACAGAATCAAAGGAAGAGGTAGACAGAGAGCTTGTACTATGTTTGTGTTATTCGATTCACAAAGGAATGCAAAAGATAAGTGTATTGTCCAACTATAACTCACTGATGCTAACCTTAAGTATATTGTCTGTGTGTGGGCCCAGTATATACAGCCTGAAGAGACTTGCAACAAAGGAGAGTTTGCTAAAAAAAAAAAAACAAGTTGTTTCTTGAAGGCCATTATTATAGGCTGTCTGATTCCTACGTTCCAGTTCACCTTGGAATGCAAAATGAATGGATAAATACAATAAACTAACAATAATATGCGGCATGTATACGAATGTGCGTCTGTGGCACTTCAATCATTCTTTTCTACAAATAGATGTTATCAAACATACCTTTAATGGGCGAGAACATCAGAGAGGTGTCTATTAAAATATGTCAACTAATCGAAGGATGCTTTGGCACATAAAATACGATTATTAAATGCATCTAAAAAGAAACGCCTCTTATGAAGAGGAAGGCCATGTCACCTGGGGAGTAGCGAGCTCAGTGTTAAACATCATAAAGGAGTCATCGTGAACGATAGGAAAGGCGGTTAGCACCTGTGGAGTATAGAAAAGGTGGATGGACATAATATCAAAGCATGTTACCGACAAGAGGTGCTGCTCACTTGTTCAGTGCGAACACTTCGGGGCTGAAAGCATTCAAAATATCTGGGTAAAGCAGTGGAGTGCAGCATTTTTTTTTCTCGCATTTTATTACCCCAAATCATGTATTTGACACCGTTTTAGCCTGCCAGAATGATTGATGCCTGCAGTATGGTTAACTCTGAGGGGTGTAGGGAATATCGAACACACTCCGGCTCAGCTCACCTGGATTGGGCCCTGAAGACGTGAGCCCCACATGCTAATTGCAATCGAGTTTGTTTTCCACTGGGCATGGAAAAGAGAAAGGATCGACCCCCGTGGAGACCCTTCATTTTAAGATTTTGATGCGCTTGTGTGGAAAAAAAGGCTCCAGTAGCTGGGGTTTTCTTTATTTTTCCACGTGCGTGCACGCGCTCAGGTCCGCCATGACCAACCCCACCCAACCGCACCTCCGGACCCCCTTCAGAGTTCCACCTATAGTTCACTTTCATGGCTACCACAAACAGGAAACTCCGAGGAAAATCCAACTGCACGTCGGAATTACAAAAACCCACAACACGCTGAAGGCCTCGATTGATTACTTTAAACGAGTGAACGGGCGGCAAACATAATTCACACAGAACATTTTATTTCCCCTCGGAAAAGCCGGGCCATTCACCAGCTAAACACGCGGAGAGCGAGCGGCTGAGGCGCCTTAATGCCCTGAAAGAAGCCTTTATCGGCGATGTTTCCACGTCGAATAAAGAGCGCTATTGAGATGTCTTCTCGCTGTGAAGAATGGAAACACGTGTATAAATAATGCAGTAAACGGGCTCCTCTTTATCCCGCGCTGCATAGAGGCGGCTTCGATAGCACTGTTTGTGGAGCTCATAAACGACGGCATTATTCGCAAGGACGCCCTCGCGCGCCACTTCTGCTGCTTCGCAAAGCCAATCCCCAGGGAGTCCCCATCCAAAGCACACAGGAAAATAGTTTATTTGGAAAGAACCGAGTTAATTTGCTAGGTTTTGAAGCATGCTATTTCTTGCAATTGGTTTGCCCTTTTTGATCACTCTCATTTACACATTGTAAAAATACAATTATAGACGAGTTTTCTGATGTTATGGTTAGCTACCCGAAGCACCAGCATAATGCTACCGGTGTTCTGCACGGGAATTGGGAGGCGACGGATACTTGACGCCTTCTATGAAATACTTTTTTTGAATGGGAGCTAAAAAGAGGGATGCAATTAGACATCTGTAATGGTTTAGAAATGGGACTGGTGAGTAATAGGCTAGACTATATGTGAGAAAAAGAGAGAGACACACCAGAGGCTGCATTCCATATGTTTCCTCGTTACCCTCCGGCTCTGAATAACTGCACTCCACACGTGTGTACATGCTTTGCCCATGAGTGGCCAGCGCACATTTATTTATATCCTGTGGTCCGAGCCCGTCCCACAGGGTGAAAGCTGCAACATTTAATTATAGTGGCCGGATGTCTCACTACATCCCTCGTAACCTTTGATTGAACCAAAAGAAAGAAAAATGGACATTGGAATATACACAAGATATCCTAGAAATAGACTCTCAGCAGACTTGCTTGCTGTCTAACAGTAATAGTCTTTCAGCTTTTGGCTGGGGCGAGGATTAGCTCACAGGGAGTAGGTATGTCCTCTCTGTGTATCTCCGTGGGGTTCTGGGGAATGGCAGCTGCCCGGATGTCCTCGAGTTTCTGGGGGTGCACCTGTAGCCCATCCTTAGAGGACCTGCACCCAAAGAATTCTACTTCATTGACATATAATGAACATTTGTTTTTGCACAGGTTCAGTCCTTGTTCCAATAGGTGCCGCCATTCTGGCCCGCAGGCGCACATGATGTTCTTCTAATGTATGGGAGAAAATCAACACATCATCACTGACATTTATGACTCCCACTAGCCCAGAGAGTGCTTCCCGTAAAGAGTCCTGGAACACCTCCGCAGCCAAGGACACTCCAAAGCTCAGTCTCTTGAATCTCATTAAATCTACATGTGTCAAAAAAGTTTTTATATTTCTGCTGGATTCTTCTAACATCAGCTGGTGGTATCCCGAATTGAGATCCTCTTTGGAGAACCACTTAGCTCTATTTATGTCAACCACGATTTCGTCAATAGTTGGTGTGAGATGCTTCTCTCTTCAAATCGCCTTGTTGGGTAGTCTCATATCCACCCAGAGTCTTATTGCTCCTGGCTGTTTGGACTTTGGGGCAATTACCAAAGGCGATACCCATGGTGTGGGGCCAGAGATTTTCTCTATCACGTCTGCTTGTTCCAACTTTTCCAGCTCAGTCTCGACCAGTGGGTGAAGATGAAAAGGAACTTGTAGATAATGCAGAGCTATTGATTTGACAGTCTGGTCGATATAGACCTTAGTTTGCACATTCTTCAGACACCCTAGACCGTCAAAGAGCTCAGAAAACTCTGCCATGATCTCCTCAGCTTGTGATTGGTGAACTTGTTTTGAAAATTGGACTAGGCCTAAGCCCTAATCTGTGTGGGAACATAACAGGGTGCCTGAACCTTCTCAGGTGATATGAAGCTGCTCTGCGTTTTCAGTCATTTTGTGTTCCTTTGAATGTATCATTTGTCTAACCAATTTGCTTCATATGTGAGAAAGTCTATAATGTTGTGTAAAACACAGTTAAACACCGATCGTCTTTTGTCTCTATTGTGCAATTTGTAAATTAACATGTGTACGTGTTTGTAAAAAAAGTGTATTTAACCTTAACAAGTAAAAAGACAAAACTGTAATTAGTAACAATCTTGTTAAAACTTTCTTTTGAATCAAAAATAATTACGGGGAAGCAATATTTCTTTGTAAATGTTTATGGAAGGAAAATCCATTTCTGGACAACAATAGGAACACTTTGTAGGTTCCTATATTGGAAATGAATTTAAATCCATGGTCTGGGAGGCACCTCTTTGCTACTAGTCTATATTGATTCCAGATTCCACAGTCCAGAACTGAATCACTCCCCTATCTAGGAGAAACAGGGTAAAAGCTGCAACATTTAATTATAGTGGCCGGATGTCTCACTCCAAGAGAGAAATTGACAGAGAGCAAGAGAAAGCAAGATTCACACAGCACACAAGAGAACGTAATAGTAAGAAAGCGAGCGCGACAGAGAGGGTGAGTCAGAGAAGACATGGGGGATTTTAATGTCCATCCCTGTAAGGATCCTCTTTTTAAAAGTATTACAGATCTGAATTGTCCACGATCTACTGATTTTCACTTTGAACATACAAACGAGGGGGAACATTTAAATGATATGCTTAATGACCTGGACTTAATGGCGTAAATGGCTTTGACTGACCCCACTATGTGTTTTGAGATACCGACCTTTAAGGGCCACGGGAGGGGTACCATTATTGACTTTGTTTTAATATCATCACTAATGCAGTCATTTGTGGGCTCCTTTACCATTGAAGCCAGCGAGTTCAGTGATCATAACCCCCTCACTGTACATATGAGGGGTCCGTGGTCAGTGAAAGAAGGCATGAATAATTCTTTAGGCAGGGTAAGCACGACAGATGGAAGACGTCGCTTGAAATGGTCTAAGATCACCCCAGACCTACTGCTCAAAGAGATTAAAGCTGCATGTGCAGAGGAGATCACGGTTTGTACACAAGGTGGTGTTCAACCACATAACGCCCTTAATGCCTTCCAAAGTTTAGCTGACAAGGTCTCAAAGTTGCTGTCAGCTCCAACAAAGAAGTTGGAGACTAAGGGACCTAGATGGTTCAATCATGAATGTTCTAAAGCTGCTAGAAATCTAAAAACAGTTCTGGCAGCTAAACCTAGGATAAAGGTAGAAGTTCAGGCTTGTCGAAAGATATATAAAACCGCTATTGCCCGACATAAGAACATCCTTAGGGAAGAGGCATGGAGTGAGTCACTTGACCCTTCCACTCTGCAGTATAGCTCTAGATTCTGGGCAGTGATGAGGAAACCTTTTTTGGCCCAGGAGCAGAGTGATGGCCTGGAATGCCATATTTCTAAGGAGGCCTGGGAGGCACATTATGAGAAACTGTACTGTAGCTCGGAAGTTGAGCCTCTTAGTTCTGCCACTTCTGTTGGTGGTGAAATAATTACCTTTAATCGTGGTGAAGTCATCGAGGGTATTGTGGGGCTAACAGCCGGTAAGGCACCAGGACCAGACGGGATCCCTCCGGACCTGTACAAGTCTGAGCCTAATTTTTGGGCACCCATATTAGAATCTGTTTCTAATGCTGCTGGTAAAGATGGATGTCCACAATCATGGGGTGTTTCCACAATTGTCCCGGTCTTCAAGAAGGGGGACAAAGGCAGCCCACATTGCTATACACCTATTTCATTATTAGATTCTATGGTCAAAATTGTGGGCAGAATTCTATTGCAACGACTTTCTGATTGGGCAGAGGGGAATAATATTATGTCCAGTTCACAGTATGGATTCTGTAGAGGTCGTTCCACAATAACTCAGTGCCTCAATTTTTTTCTAATACTAAGTAAGTATACTGTAGTACAGAAGGGCACCATCCACCTCGCCTTCATGGATCTGTCCTCCGCTTTCGACTGTGTAAACAGGGGAAAGCTCTGGCAGTCCATGAGGGAGAAGGGGCTGGATAGCGTGTGGTTGATGTTTTTGGCTGACTTACACAACAACACCAGAGCTAATGTGAGATATTCTCAAGAACTATGTGTATCAAATAATTTTAAAATCAGAAAAGGTGTACGTCAGGGATGTATCTTAGCCCCTTTTCTTTTGAACTTTTATATTAACGAGCTAGATAGCGTATTACAGAATGTTCAGGCTGACTGTCCTAGAGTCGGCAGGCGGGGAATTCCCATTTTACTGTATGCAGATGATGCTGTTCTAATTTTGAGAACGGAGAATTGCCTTCAGACTCTCCTAGATGCTTTTAAAACATTTATGACAGATAGAGATCTCTTGGTTAATAATTCTAAATCATTTGTCCTGCAAGTAAGACAGCAACCAAGGAAGACTTTCACATTTAAAATTGATGAAGCTATAATCCCGTTAACAAAAACATTCTCCTATCTCGGGGTTCTCTTTGACACTAAACTTAATTGGGCCCCTCATCTTGTAAAAAAGAAAGGAGAATTTGTAAGGGTTAATGCCTCAATTTTTAACTTTGCTGCCAAAATTGGGAAAAAACCCATTTGTGCCATGCTTAAATTGTATAATGCAAAGTCAGTGGCAACTGCAATTTATGGCAGTGAAATTTGGGGTTATTTTGATGGTGAGCACCTGCAGACTGCCGAAAATTCTTATTTGAAGCGTCTTTTATGTGTCCCTACAGGCACATCTAACCTTGCTGTGCACGAAGAGCTAGGAGCGCAATATTTATGTGATTTGTTCTCCTTACGTCCCCTGACCTGTTGGCTTAAATTATAGTTAAAATCAGGATATACCATTAACGCATTTGATTATGAGGGATTTCTTGGGCCGGGACAAGGTATTGTGCACCCCTTGGATCAAATACTTGAAATTAAATTTTTCCAGGCTAGGCCGACTAGAACTGTTTGAAGATCCGAGTAAAATTGTACAAGGGGACCTGGAGCTCATTAAACAGGCCTTCCTTATGGATAGAAGGTCCCGGAGGGAAGGGGTGGAGCTCCAGAAACAAAACGTGAGGAAATTTGCCATGCTGAAAACTTGTGAAACAATAGAACTGTACCTGACTGGCTCATTGACCACCCATGAAAAATGTTTGCTGACAAGGTTTAGGCTAAACCTTTTTCATCATCTGCTGATCAGACCAAATACAGATATTTTTAACAAATCGGCAGCACCCTGCGGCTGCGACGGAAAGTCTCCGCAGGATATGCTGCATTTTATATTTGTATGTAAGTTTTATGAGTTCCCCCGTAAGCGCTATCTGGTGACCCTTTTAAAAAAACTTGATTTTACTCAAATCAGACCGGCACTAATGTATCTACAACTCTTGCATAGTGATTGTATCCTCCAAATGAAGGAATTTCTAAAATTAACTGTCAAATTAAGAATCTGTATGGACCAGTAACGAACCATTGCGTATTTTGCACTATTTTTATGTCTTTATTTTTAGTAATGTTGTATTGTGTGGAAAAACGTGCAACTACTTACCGTCTGGCACTTTACCTGAAATGTGTTTATATGTGTGACATGCATTTTTTATATTGTATATGTACTTTTATGGTCTACAAAAGAACCGAAATAAAGTATTTAATGAATGAATGATCATGATGGATCAATGTCATGTAAGTGTTGATGGAGCGGGTAAAATGTTTTCTTTTTATATACCCAATCCATTTATGAATGTTTGTATTAAAATGACTAATGATTAATCATAATAATTAACAGAGTGTTGTATGAAAAATTAATCAACCTTATTAACCGAGAGAATACACGTGGGATTGCTTTGCATGGCTAAAAACAATATGTAAACTAAGTCTGTATGCCTATTAATAGGATTAACGTTGCTTATGTGATGTTATCGTGAATTATGCTTAAATAAACAAGTACTAATGACTTTGAACGTGGCATATGGCTAGATAAATGCACACACATATGGGTATTAGCAAGGGAAATAACACTGTTTAACCATTTTAATGTATTAATGACGTTTTTGTGTTTCTTTGCTTAAGTTGACCATTTGGGCCTGCTATAAAATGGCCGCCGACTGAATCAGACATTTACGAAGTAATATCCATGAAGGGAAAGGAGAAACGCGCCTGCGCAAACTTCAGCAGCTGCGACCTGCTGGTGAACTGTCATCGCTGTGCCCATCAAGGCTGCTCCGGGCGAAAGGCCGACCCTTCAACAGAAATTGTTGCAACCTAAACTATTGATTGCCAACGCTCCCATACATTCGTTTTGGAACTTTTAATATGTGGGAACGACATCGAATGTTTCCTGATGAATTAGGATGTACTTTGATTGTCCAATAAGAAGCTCTGAAAATGACGATTGTAACATTTAGAATGTAATTTTTAGTATAAATAATAGTAGACTAGAGAGGGTCGTTTAGAACGCACTTCATCATTTCCAGTATCCTGATGTTATGCTGACGGAGAGAACGGTGACTTGACGATTTGACTGAGGACCAGATTCTGACTTAGAAAACTTCATATAGCCAGAATAGGTAAATATGACAAAAGATAACATTTATTAATTAGGATTTAACCTGCATTTGATTTAGATAAAGAAATATTAATTGAATTCATGTGTCGGGTTGTTCTTTCATTGAAATGTATTATTGCTTAATTTCAAGAGAATTAAGGAGTCATTAAGCTAATCACAACTAAATGATTCATTGACCGAGATTTGTTCTCCTTGATGGGAAGAGAAGCGAAGGATTCTGTTAGTGATGTTAGCGAGTTCCCATCAAGGGAAGCAGTGTAGTTCGGAACCAAATGTTTATCCCCTTCTGAATAGAAGGTACGGATAGATTGATTAGAATGAATGTTGGTGTTATGGGCCCCACCAGCGTGTGATGTGTATGTGTGTGTATGACTGCAAAATCACTCTGTCCGTGGTAGTAAGGGGAAATTGAGGAACCCGAACTGCACCAGTTTTTCTGGTAGCTAGAGATGGTTTTTATTGTTTTGGTTTAATGATTTTTGGCATGTATATAGCTTATCGATTATTGATTGGTATTGATATTTGTACTAACACTATATGTTGAAGTCGTATTGAGTTTTATGTTGTCTGCACGACTTCTGGGATGTAGGAAGTCAGGAATTGGTAACAGTTCCGTAGCGGAGCAGAGGTAAACGCTGCTCTCGGGAAAGACGGGATTGTGGTTGCCCGTAGGTACACGGGGAAAAACGTGTAACAATTGAAGTTGCGCGTCACATTGTCTGGGTTCGATTCGGTGACATCGCCGTGTGTTGCCATTAGAGACATTTTCTGTGTGAGAGAAGTGTGAATGATAGCGAAGGGTACCTGTGAAATTTTGGTCTTTAAGTACCAGGAAACCAATTGGCATACCGATAACGCTTATCACTGAAAAGGTAGCAGGTGTTCTCTGAGCTTGTTAGAAGGACAAAGTAGAGGAAAGCGCTGTTTTGTTAACGTACGTCATAATTCTGTAGTAGGACAGATGGTTCGCTGTTCTCGCAAAAGACAGGATTCTGTGTGAATGTACTACATTTTCTTGTATGAAAGTGCGTGAATGAAATAGCATCCGGGTTAATTGTGAAACTCTGGTCTTATTTCTCAGGAGCATTGCGTTTCCAACTATGTGTCTTAATTCTGGAGAAACAGTTAATTGATGCTTGATAGAAGGGTGAAGTAGAGGGATGTGCTACTTTATCAACAGACGTAACGATTCTGTAGTAGGGCAGAGGTAAGCGCTGCTCTCGGGAAAAACAGGATTATCGTGGGAAAGGTCTATTGCTATTCTGTGGTTAGCGAAGCAGACAATGGAGATGTTTATATGTTGTAACTAACGGTATTGTAAAATTGTAACAAAGTCTACCGAGTAGTTTTGGAAAGGAGGGGATGACTGGAGACAGGAGTCAGGAGCAGGAGCTGCTGCAGCGACTGCTGACGTCAGAAAGACCGCGCTGGGATTGGACAGCTAGTCAGAAGCGTAAAACGCCTTGGTTTGGTACGTTGGTGTGAAGCAGCGCTAGGATTGGAGAAGTACAGGGTGACGTAGACGCTCCAGGATTGGTGCGTTAGTGTGAGTCGCGCTGGGATTTGAGGATTGTGACAGTGACGTGACGTGCCAGGATTGGTGCGTTAGTGAGAATTGCGCTGCTATTGGACTAAAGATCGTACAGTTGAAGAAAAGACTAAGGGTTCACGGGAGAAAGGAAAATGTATTATCATTCAGTCGAAAAGAAGAAAAAAATTTGTTTAGTAAAATAAAAGGATGGTTTGTGAAAGACAAAGAGATTGTGACTAGGGAAGGACAGTTACTTCCTCCGACGAAAACACCTGCATCCTTCATGGTTGCGAAATATGGATACCATACTTGCATTTGGTTAGACAATTGGGCAAAGTATACAAAGGAAGACGGAGTTTTAGCATTCCCAGAAAATGGTTCGTTTAATTTGGCAATTTTAAGGAACTTGCGGGAGAGAATGATGAACTTAGATCCACGGCCTAGACCGACACAGTTTGAGGCTTTGACTGAGTGGGAAGATGAGATGCATGAGCGAGAAAAACAGAGAAATGGCAGTAGATATAGATATATGTTTGGATGGCCAAATGATCGCGAAACTCATTGTGTTTGAATGAGAAGGTGGCGAGACGCAAGTATGACTGAAGGACTATTTCCCGAAAAGGGCTGCAGGAGAAAATGAAGGACGGAAATGTATAGAGAAAAGACATAATGTAGAACCTAGAAGGTATGGAGCAAATGAATCAGAGGTTGATGTCCTAGATGATATGTTTTACAAAAACCCACCTCCGTACAGACAGGAATCAGAGACATTAACTTCAGGCACTCCAGTGAGGGAAACCCTGCGAATCATCAAAACAGAGGTTATGACCCCAGAGGTGAAGAGAGGAAATTCCCTTAGGGAAAGAGAGATGGAAAATAAGGCTGAAAGTGAAAATTCGAGGGAATTAGCAAAAACCACGTTAGAACTGACAGAGAAAATAAGAGAATTGACTAAAAATCTAGAAGCAGTTACAGTCCCTGTAACCATAGGTCCAGTTATGCCCATTTTTGAGAAACAGAAAGAAAGTGAGCATGGTCTAACAGTTCCGTATGTGAGCAATAGACAAGCGGAACAAACCCTAATGAGAGCAAGGGAGAATCCTTGGAGACACACAATGAGTGAAGGTGAACTACATGTGTCAAATAACCCGTTTTATAGTCCTGATACTGTAGAAAGAAACAGAATGGTAGGAGGACCAATATTAGAACCACAGAGAATGACAGAACCAGGGAATTTAGAAAAATCAGTAGGTATAACTACAGACGAATTGAGCGAATGGCTGAAGGGCTTGCAAGGTAAAGAGAAAGAATCTCAAACAATTGATGTGGCAAAATTACGCATGGTGTTAGAAGAATTAATAGTAGGGACAATCCCCACAGAAAAGCAGAAAAATTACCAGGATGAGGAGCTGTTGTTCTTATGCAAGAGTGTCACTTGGAGAGCAAAGAATTTACATGACAGGTTAGAAGAAATTGCAAGTGAAATGGGAATTGACATGGACAAGGTAAAAGCTTTACAAAAGCCTTACCGAGTAGATTTCACGGAAAAAGATATTGAAAACCTGAACACTACAGGACGAATAGGGCAGATTAAGGACATAATCACATTGTTAAGAAAATGGGGAGATCTGGACAAATGGAAAAGTAGGTGGTTTAGAAAGCGAGATGATACCTCAGACAGAACTTACCCAGCATTTCCTGTGAGAGAAAAGGAAAAGGTAGTGACAGAGTTTCCTATGAGAGAGATTCCAGGAGGGGGATATGTGCATGTCCCATGGACAAGACAGGACATTTTGTCATTTACAAATGACTTCCCTCGATTGCGAGAAAAGCTCGTCGAGTGGTACAGACAGGTGGACAGATTTGTAAAACTGTCAAAGGTACTGTGGATTGACCTAAATAGCTTATTTGATATAATAGTGCCAGCGGACTTATGGGCAGAATGCAAAATAGTCATAGATTGGCCAGCTAAAGAATACCCGAGAGATCCCAAAACAGGAGCACCAGACCCCGAGGTAATGAAAAAATACGAACAAGTTATGGCATTTTTGAAAAATAAAGTGCCTCCCAAAGAAACAGATTGGGTAAAAATAGATCGAACACATCAGGAAGTGAAAGAATCAGTTCATGCTTACTATGAAAGACTAATACTAGCCTTCAAGCAGTTTAGTGGAGATGAGAATCTTGGTGAAAAGGATCTGAGTCATTTTGTGTACAGATTTGTGTATGGTTTGCGTCCCGAAATCAGTGAAATTATTAAGCAGCACACAGTTGATTGGCAAAGCAAGAAAATTGACGAAATCCTGAGACATGCTAAATACTTTAGTGATGAGATGAGGCAAAGCAGCGAAAACTAAAGGAAAAGGCAATGTGGGCACAAGTGAAAGTTGCAGAAAGACAGGAAGCTCAGTTAGTTGAACAAGCCAATAACCCAGGAAACAAACCGAGATTTGGCCCAGGAAAGGGGAAAGGTAATATAGAGGAAGCTAAGAAGAAGTTTCCATGCCACAATTGCGGTAGGTTAGGGCATTGGAAATCCGAGTGTAAATATCCACCAAGTACTAATAATGAAAATCCATCATTGAATCCACAGGTGCAGTGTGAGGTGAGTGGCCAACCGCAGCAACAGCAGAAGGCTGTTAATCCACAGAATCAGGTGCCAAAACCACCATTACCGCAAAGCAGAAATACCCAGAAATATAGCAAAGAAGTGGGATTCTACAATGAAGAACAGGTAAACAAACCGCAACACGCGAGCGCTGTTTCACAATATTGGCTGCGAAATGACGAGAGTGATTCAGAGGAGAATTATTGACGGTGCCGAAGAGAGGAAGAAGAGTGCGTGCTTGGCGCAACTCTAGAAATAGATCAGACAGGACCATTTGTGGATGGGAAAGTTAATGATGAAAACATTACTTTTCTAGTAGACACTGGAGCTACGCGATCTACTGTCAGGTCAGCAGATGTAAAGAATCTTCCTCTCTCGGATGAAACAATCCAAGTAGTTGGTGTGTCAAACACCCAGATTAGGACCTACCTTACAGAACCGGTAAAGGTTAAAATAGGGAAATTCACAGACATGCACCGATTTATGGTGTGCGATACCAGTCCTGTGAATTTGCTAGGAAGGGATCTTCTGTGCAAGATGAATTGCACTATATTCTGTACCCCAGATGGAATAGCATTTGAGACACCAGATGAGGATGTACTGTATAAAATGACAATAGCTAATCAAGAGAATGGAAATACAGGAACTTATGCAGTATTCAACCCTGAGGAATTACCCAAAGAATTGAAACAGTCTGTGAAGGCAGGAGTCTGGGATTTTACTGGAGAAGATGTAGGCCTTATGAGAAATATAGATCCAGTAAAAATTACATTAAAAGAAGGAGTAGTCTATCCAAACATTCCACAATACAGACTGACACCTGAAATAATTGAAGGAGTGACACCTTTAATTGAGAAAATGATCCAACAAGGAGTTTTGAGGGAAATAATGAGCAGTCCATGTAACTCACTTATAATGGGACTGAAGAAGCCTAATGGGAAGTTCAGAATTGTGCAGGATTTGAGAAGATTAACAAACTTGTTGTGTCATGTTGTCCCATTGTTCCAAATCCATCAGTGATTTTGTATCAGATTCCCCATGATGCAGAATGGTACACAGTAATTGATTTGTGTCATGCTTTCTTTTCCATTCCGTTGCATCATGACAGCTAGCCGATTTTTGCATTTCGGTTTGGAGAGCGTATTTTGGCATGGTGCCGAATCCCACAGGGGTACACAGAGAGCCCCTTAATTTTCAATCAGTTGCTGAAGAAATCTCTGGAAAGTCTAACAATGCCTGAAAATTCAGTTTTGGTCCAGTATATCGATGACCTACTGGTGGCGTCGAAAACACGTGAAGCTTGTGAAACAGACACAATAGCTTTGCTGAATCATTTGGCAGATGGAGGACTAAAAGTATCTCCGACACAATTGCAATTCTGCAAAAAAGAAGTACAATACTTAGGACATAACATTGAAAAAGGGCTGAGAAAAGTAACCATAGACAGAATCAGAATTATCAGAGGGATGAGAGCCCCAATGACTCAAAGAGAAGTGAGAATGTTCCTAGGGATGGTTGGCTACTGTCGTCAGTGGATAAGTAACTTTTCCCTGATTGCCAAACCATTGGTAAGGTTGACTAAAAGTGAGGTTAAAGACCCTCTTGAGTTGAACAAAGAAGAATTGGCAGCATTCAGACAATTAAAGGACAGCCTTTGTGAAGCCCCAGCTCTGGGAATGCCAGACTATGAGAAAGAATTTGAGTTGTACTGCAGTGAGAGAAACGGATGTGCACTCTCAGTGTTAATACAGAAACATGGAAGATTGAGGAAACCAGTTGCATATTTCTCGTCAATGCTAGATCCAGTGGTGGTAGGTTTGCCAGGATGTCTGAAAGCAGTAGCTGCTACCTGCCAAAGCCTAGAGCAGAGTGAAGGAATTGTGATGGCATATCCAGTAAGAGTGTTTGTACCTCATGATGTGGCGATCCTTTTAACAAGGAGCCGAACACAGTTCATGTCACATAGTCGGCTGACTAAGTATGAGAAGGTCATTCTAGGTGCAACAAATGTGAGTCTGGAAAGATGTGTGAATGTGAATCCAGCTACACTATTGCCAGATGCAGAGAGAGTGGGGGTAAGAGATGATGTGGATCATGATTGCTTGGATGTGCTCGATTTTTGCACGAAACCCAGACCAGACATAAAAGATTTACCATTGCCAGAAAGTGATTATGTGTTGTTTGTGGATGGATCTTGTTTGAGAACAGATGAAGGATTGTTGAGTGCAGCATATGCTATATGCACAGTTGCAGCAGTCATAGAAGCATCACACTTGAAAGGAGTTAAATCCGCTCAAGTAGCAGAACTAGTGGCATTGACAAGGGCATGCAAAATTGGGAAGAATGTGAGAGTGACTGTGATAACTGACAGCCAGTATGGCTTTGGAGTTGTCCATGATTTTGGCCAACTTTGGCTGCAGAGAGGTTTCCTGACCTCAAGTGGAACTCCTATAAAGAATGCAGAAGTGGTGGGAAAATTGCTTGAAGCAATACAGTTGCCCAAAGAACTGTCGGTTGTAAAATTTGCTGCTCATAGTCAAGGTAGTGATTATATCACTACGGGGAACCGATATGCCAATGACATGGCTCAGTACTGTGCTCAAAACCAGTATTCAATCAACAGGGCAAAGGAAAAGGAAATGTTTTCTTGCTCCATAATGTTTACTAACGTTGTGGGAACATGGGAAGAAGTGAGGCAGTTGCAGGATGAAGCAGGAGATGAAGAAATGAAACAGTGGGTAAAAGCAGGTTGTGCACCAAGGGAGAAAGATCATGTGTGGGTCTATTGAGATGGAAGACCAGTAATGCCTGATAGCATGATGTTAACCATGGCACGGATGTATCATGGCCAAGGACATCTAGGGAGAGATGCCATGATAAGGGCCTTTAAGCAGACCTGGTACAATGCAAAATTCAGGTTGATAGCAGAGAGTCTCTGTCAAAGATGCCTGATATGTCAGCAGTACAATCCTGGAAGGAAAACAGTGGTGAGCCTAGGCACAATAGGCCGAGAGGGAGGACCTTTCATCAGAATGCAAATAGATTTCATTGAAATGCCCCCTTATAACAGGTTAAGGTATGTTCTGGTGGTAGTTTGTCTGTTCTCCAGGTGGGTGGAGGCATACCCAACAAGAAGAAATGATGGAATCACAGTGGCCAAGCTATTGTTAAGGGAATTCATCCCAAGGTTCGGGTTCCCAGTGACCATTGAATCAGACAGAGGAGGAAATTTTTACAATGAGATCATGAGATTGATTTGTGAAGCATTGGGTGTACAACAAAAACTACATTGTGCCTATCGACCAGAGGCTTCTGGTGTGGTTGAACAAATGAATGGTACAATCAAAAACAGAATAGGGAAAATGTGTTTAGCCACAGGAATGAAATGGCCTGATGTCTTGCCTCTAGTCTTGATGACAATCAGATCTACTCCAGACAGAACTACAGGTTTGAGTCCCCACGAAATTATCATGGGACGGGCCATGAGACACATATTTGTTCCAGTCAACAAATTGATGACAATAACTGATGACATGATTTTGGATTACTGTAAAGGCCTGGCTGACGCAGTCCATTCTGTGTTTCACCAGGTTGGAGCGGATGCCACCACCCTTGAAAGAAAACCAGCCCATGACCTGAGCCCAGGTGAGAATAAAAGTCCACAGAAGAAGGAATTGCTTGGTTCCAAGGTGGGGAAGGCCAAGGCAAGTTATCCTGACCACAACAACTGCTGTGAAGTGTGCTGGACTGAAAAATTGGATACATGCAAGTCACACTGTGAGTGTTCCAAATCCAGCAGACAGCATTGGAAAAGAATATTTTGATGATACGGAATCAAGTGCTGATTCAGACAATGAGAATTCAAAGACAAAAGAAAATCCCGAAAGGGGGTAGAAGGAGCCAAGACTAGTTCCAACTCCAAGAGAAGAAATCCTGAGGAAGAGATTGCAGATTTCAGATAGTTCAGATTCTGGAGACGAGTAAAACGCCAGTGGCACAAAAAGAAGAAGAGAAAAGAAAAGAATGTCTCGCCAGAAGTGACATTCACACCAGATGAAAGAGTAAGAGAAGTTCCACCTGAGAAAATTCTTGAAGGAGAAGAAGGGACAGAAATAGAGAGAGAGGGACAGATTTCTGCGAAAGACCCCCGAGGAGGTGTAGGGACATCCAACACTGAGTTAGGTGAAGGGACAAGCAGCAAGCAGAAAGATTGCGTGTCGGAGACCCGAGGAGGGACAGAAGTAGGGCAAACACAAGAGGTGGAGAAAGTAGCTGGTGGAAAAGAAAAGCCAAATGAGACAGAATCTGAAGACAGTGAACCAGAAGGTCGAGTTCTGAGGAAGAGAACTTGGATCGAGGAAAGAAAAAGTAAAGAAGGCAAACCAAGAAGAAATGCTAAAGGAGACCTTTGGCCAAACAAAATAAAGAGACTGAGATTTCGATTGACATGAGTTAAACCCTCAAAAGCTGAACAAGTGAACGAAGTAACAAGTCAGCACAAAGAAAAAGAGGGAGAGACAGAAGTGTCTGGAGAAAACAAACGATCGAGAAAACCAAACCAGAAGTATAAGTCACCTGAATGGACGTATGTGGCACTGCCTGAACAAGGAGAAGAGGTAGATAGTCAAGGAAATCCAGAGGAGACTTTACTGAAAGTGGTGGAAGAAGAAGAAACAGCGGAAATCCTGAGAGTTATCTCATACGATATTGGAGAAGAAGCGGAAATTCAGGAAATTCTGTATGTGGATGATGAGAAGGAAGTGAAAAACGATGAGATGCCAAACTGAGTGATTTCAAGAAGGTCTTTGTAGAAAATATAAAGGATTGAATAAGAAATTGAAGGACTGGGATAGCCTGATAAGTGCTTAGCTCTTTCAGGTGAAAGTACAAGGAGTGGAGTAGAAGAGGCTAAGTCAAAAGACACGGTCAAATTAACAAGATGGCTAACACAGATGATAACAAGAGTAGATGTACCTTTATGAGAAGATGGTGTAAAATGTGTTGTTGTTGTACAGGATTATTAATGCTTCTTTGGAGCGTACTCGCACTTTTGATCTCTTTCAAAGTAACTTTAGATACACTAGAAGGGCATACAGAGAATATGACTAATGTAGTGAAGAATTCACAAAAGGTAGTTCCATTTAAAACAAGCACTGAACATATACACAAGGATAGGTCTATAACTGGTTTTTCTAACAATGTATTTTCAAAATTATTGTATGAATATATAAAAACAATGGACGTAAGGGATTGCTACGTATGTATGCAGTTGCCTGCCTCTGTTTCAGAAGGAGTGACTTATCATCACTTCCCAGCAACTTATGGAATAACATGTAGTGTTTTAAGAAGTATATTTTATCAAGTAGGCAAATTAGAATATAATCTGTCTAATATAGATAACATTCTTGGACAATTGCCCATGAATAATGAATTGAATCCTGCTAAAACTGCTAATGTATGAGGTGAGATTTTTATAGAAACTAAAGAACTAACCTTAGAATATATTTTTAGAAACAATTTATCTTGCAGTTTGAAGAGAGAAGAGAAAACATTTCTAGACATGGTTGAAGAAAGGAGATTGAAAATGCATAAAAAGGCAGAAGGACATGAAGTAGGAGAAAATGTTTGGGACATAGACGGGAAAAGGGAGACAAAAGGTGAAGCTAGACCAACAATAGCTATAGATTCATAAAAAGGCAGAAGGACATGAAGTAGGAGAAAATGTTTGGGACATAGACGGGAAAAGGGAGACAAAAGGTGAAGCTAGACCAACAATAGCTATAGATTCACCACAGAAAGGCAAATTATGTATTATGAGGGAAAGATCCCAATATGATTATTATCATATAGGGACAAGTGAGTGTCATGATACGTATTTTATTGCATCCGGATGGGGATTTAGAGGCGGAGAAGATCCAGTTTTTCCTGGATTGTACTACATTTGTGGGAACAAGGCTTATTACAGGTTGCCCGACCATTGGTATGGCACATGTTATGTTGGCCTGGTCTTTCCAAAGATCTTTCACATGGATAGAGTAGAAAATAATAGACAAAATAACCTATTAATGCGTAGTAGAAGAGAAACATGGTTAGAAATTGTAGGTGACATTTTTGGAGCCTTGATACCAGCAGTGGGAGTATCTTTGAATGCGAATAATATTCGGAAATTGTCAACCATAGTGGATCGCTTGTCAACAAGCACCGCTGGAGGATTTCTTTTGGTAAACACTGAAATGGTTGCTATGCGTGCTATGATAATGCAAAATCGACTTGCCCTTGATATCTTATTGGCAAAAGAGGGTGGCGTCTGTGGAATGCTGAAAGTTCAACATTGTTGTACTTACATTCCTGATGAAAGCAAAGATCTAAAGGTTTATATCAAAAATATTACATAATTGTATGATGAAATAGTAACACTGGAGGTTGATAGTATCTGGACTAAAATTAGTAATAAGATGGCTGCTATTAAGACTTTCTTAGGTAAATTAGGTAATACTATATTAGGTGTATAACGTGTGTAATTTTCATATTATTAATACTTAGATTAGGATTTATGTGTTGCAGACATAAAAGAAATAAAAAGAAAATTGGACGAGAAATTATCAAGAAGAAGGAAAAGAAACAAGAAAGAGATTTTGAAGAGATAGAATTGGAAGAATTGAAGGAGAGTATGTGTGACAAAACAAAAAGAGAAGATGAAGGGGAAACCGAATTATAATTGAGCAAGAAAACATTTCGAATTTCCATAAAAGGGAAAAATAAATTGATTTTTTTGTGGGTTCTGTTTATGGTGATAAAATCACCAAAGGGGGGATTGATGGAGCGGGTAAAATGTTTTCTTTTTATATACCCAATCCATTTATGAATGTTTGTATTAAAATGACTAATGATTAATCATAATAATTAACAGAGTGTTGTATGAAAAATTAATCAACCTTATTAACCGAGAGAATACACGTGGGATTGCTTTGCATGGCTAAAAATAATATGTAAACTAAGTCTGTATGCATATTAATAGGATAAACGTTGCTTATGTGATGTTATCGTGAATTATGCTTAAATAAACGAGTACTAATGGCTTTGAACGTGGCATATGGCTAGATAAATGCACACACATATGGGTATTAGCAAGGGAAATAACACTGCTTAACCATTTTAATGTATTAATGACGTTTTTGTGTTTCTTTGCTTAAGTTGACCATTTGGGCCTGCTATAAAATGGCCGCCGACTGAATCAGACATTTACGAAGTAATATCCATGAAGGGAAAGGAGAAACGCGCCTGCGCAAACTTCAGCAGCTGCGACCTGCCGGTGAACTGTCATCGCTGTGCCCATCAAGGCTGCTCCGGACGAAAGGCCAAGCCTTCAACAGAAATTGTTGCAACCTAAACTATTGATCGCCAACGTTCCCATATGTTCGTTTTGGAACTTTTAATATGTGGGAACGACATCAAATGTTTCCTGATGAATTAGGATGTACTTTGATTGTCCAATAAGAAGCTCTGAAAATGACGATTGTAACATTTAGAATGTAATTTTTAGTATAAATAATAGTAGACTAGAGAGGGTCGTTTAGAACGCACTTCATCATTTCCAGTATCCTGATGTGATGCTGACGGAGAGGACGGTGACTCTGCATGATAGAACAGAACTTTGACGATTTGACTGAGGACCAGATTCTGACTTAGAAAACGACATATAGCCAGAATAGGTAAATATGATAAAAGATAAAATGTATTAATTAGGATTTAACCTGCATTTGATTTAGATAAAGAAATATTAATTGAATTCATGTGTCGGGTTGTTCTTTCATTGAAATGTATTATTGCTTAATTTCAAAAGAATTAAGGAGTCATTAAGCTAATCACAACTAAATGATTCATTGACCGAGATTTGTTCTCCTTGATGGGAAGAGAAGCGAAGAATTCTGTTAGTGATGTTAGCGAGTTCCCATCAAGGGAAGCAGTGTAGTTCAGAACCAAATGTTTATCCCCTTCTGAATAGAAGGTACGGATAGATTGATTAGAATGAATGTTGGTGTTATGGGCCCCACCAGCGTGTGATGTGTATGTGTGTGTATGACTGCGAAATCACTCTGTCCGTGGTAGTAAGGGGAAATTGAGGAACCCGAACTGCACCAGTGTCACTAGGGGTACAAATACACAGTCCACTAAGGTTCCCCTGTAAGCCTTATGATGTGAAGCACACATATAGGCACTTCAGTGCACCTTCCCAAGAATCAAGAAGTACTGGAATATCTTCTTTCACCACAACCAAATACCTTCAATAAACAGTTAGTTAATGTAGTGAAATGAACGTTCTATCTAATAGCATAAAACAATGCCCAATGATGTTCTTTGTAACATATTATAGTTGTGAAAGAAGCATGCTGATTAGTTTAATATGACAGTGGGCTGCCAGCAAAGCCAAACAATATAACTGAAAACCATTCATTTTGACAAAGACTAGATTGTTAACTTTTAACATACTACATAGTACATACTGCTATTTCACTAGGAAATAAGGTCACATGACCATATTAACGAATAGAGTATAGTATTACAAATGGAGCACACTAATTTGTAATGCTTCCTAAGAGTGACTTTTTTGATTTAAAAAGGAAGGTTTGGGCCTGGCAAAAGGTTTATTTTGCCAGGTCGAAATGGCAGTTTAATAAGGTACTTACAGGCTCTGCAGTAGAAGGCCTGAGACATGTTTAAAGGGCTACTTAAGTGGGTGGCACAGTCAGTGCTGCAGCTCAACTAGGTTTTGTTACGAACAACAGGAGTATGACCCATAGACCACGATGTGATATGGGTGGAATGAGATAATGAACAACAATATCACAAATGGTGTAATTTAAGAAAGGCGGTTTAGACAGAGCATGTCAAAGACCATTGCAAACCGGAAAAAAGGAGAACTCTTAGTCATTGAATTTAAAGAAGTGCACAAGGCATCATATATTTACATGTAGTCAGGGACAGTTGTATCAGCACTGTGAGCAAGGTAATGCAGAAAAACAACCCGACATTGAACTTGGTGCTATAAAGTGCAAGTGGCAAAACAAGTGGCGACGCAAGTGACAATGTGTGTGACAGCGAACACGGCGCTGGGTGCAACTGTATATGTACAGTGAAGAATGGTTCAAAAATTGCTTTCAATAGATTATACAGTTATTTGGTTGAACCAAAGGAGCAATGCGCTAAGGTGTGGCGCTGAATAGTGGACGGCGTTTCGATCCTTGTCAATCAGGATCATCCTCAGGACCAGGTTGTTAATTTGAACAAGTGCTGGAGGAGTGCAACCGCGGGGGAAGAGCCAAGTGGGTCATCAATTAGTGGGCCGGTAAGAGGTCCAAGGGCCCGTGGTGTTCGAATGTCAGGGCGAGCGGTTGGGGAGCACGACCGTGCTGGAATCGCAGGTCGGAGTGTCCCAGGCGTCTCGAGTGATCCGTGCCGGTATGAGGAGCCGGTAGAGCGAGGTTGAGCAATAAATGCGGAAGACAGCTGGGGTGCCGGTGCTGGCGACTCTCCGAGGCAGTGAAAGCCAGTGGCACCCCCGCTGTCTTCCGCATTTATTGCTCAACCTCGCTCTACCGGCTCCTCATACCGGCACGGATCCCTCGAGACGCCTGGGACACTCCGACCTGCGATTCCAGCACGGTCGTGCTCCCCAACCGCTCGCCCTGACATTCTGTTTCATTATAGCCCCTCCAGGAACTTGCGCTCCTCCAACAGACTTCTCTTACTAGTCCCCCGTATTCGTAAAGCTAGATGGGGAGGCAAAGCCTTCTCTTTTCTGGCACCTAAGTGGTGGAATGATCTCCCACTAGAACTTAGGTCTCTTCCCACCTTACAGCTTTTTAGAGTTGCCTTGAAAACTCATCTTTTCGTAAAGTCATACCTGTAGTGGTGTTCTGTTTTCTAATTTGGATCTGTTTTGTAGGCGCCTTGATGCCTTCGGGTTTTAGTTGCGCAATATAAATTTATTTATTTCATTCATTCATTCATTCATTCATTCATTCATTCATTCAAGAAGAGAGAAGTAAAGTGTGAATTTCAAAAGAAGCAGAACCACAAAAGAAAACTTCAAACACCCAGACCTTAAATTACATTTGGTGTCTGGAAATTAACTATAATAAGAGGAAGTTGAAGTGGAGGTTGAGACCCCAAGAATTTGTCATGCGCCAAGAAGACAGATGGGCTGTATGAAGAGGGGAGCTCTGTAAGATGTCTGCCTGTGATCACAACTGAGGGTTAAGGGTTATTAGTCTCCCTGCTGTGTGACTGGACATTACCCAGGGAAACCAAGACCACTTTCTCTGGATCCTGGAGCACCAGTGCCTGCCCGCTTTCCAATACCAGTGTGACGTGTGAGGAAGAAGACACCTTTGGAGTATGCGGTGTTGAGCTGGGAGCCCAGCCAGGTGGACTCTTAGTGTGAGTTGTGAAGAGTCTACTGCTGCACCAATCGGGTCGTTGAATGTGTGCAGATTCCAGTCAGTGACCCCTGTATTCCAGGACGGGCCACCGTGAAAGTTGTGCTGAATACAAAGGGCTGAAGCCTTTGTGGAGCACAGCAATGACCCTGTATTCCAGGAGGATCTACCGTGGTATGTACTACCATGTGGGGAAGGCCAGTACCTTGACCGGGAGAGTTACTGCAACATTGCATGCCAGGAGGTGCCACCAATATTGAACTAGTTGCGAGGATCGGGCAGTCCCGGAGAACTGTGATCCATGACCTGAAGCACTGATGATTAGCCTGGTTTGTCCCAGTGTACTGAGGAGAACACCATGGGTGTATCGCCACATCAGGGGTCCAAGCCGGGAGAAACGGAATCCTATTCTGTCCTCATTGAGGAAAGCAAGACTTACTGTGTAGGAAGAGCGCCAGGGCACCGCTGATCACTGCTGGAGCCGTCCGCTTATGCTCAGAGGAGAGTTCACATGCAGTTGACTCTCTGAACAGGACCATAGCGGTGTAAGTTACCATAGAGGGAGCATTCACTCGGACATTGAAAGCCTCCTCGTTGCTGGAGCTGGTAAGACTGGTTACCGGCCTATTGTGCCCCACGGGACTCGCTGCTAAAGCCTCTGAGGCACCATAACACTTTTGACTATTTTTGTAAGAGTCAGAGTGGAGTACTAGTGAGCACTCTCTGGTGTACTCCAGTGAATGGGGAATAACCCTTACTATAATGTAAAGAGCGGTTTGAACAGGGATTAGTTATATAAACACTAGCACCCGACCTCAAGGGGAAACGTGTTATTGTCCATATATGTCATAACATTGCTTTGAATGTGTAGTTAGAAATTAAATATGTCTTTGTATTATAAAAACAAGTATTTGACTGTACATTGATCTATTGACATTGCTGTGTTCTCTTTGAGTCATGAGTCGTGTTCACTGACCGGTATTCCCTCCCCCTCGATGGTCAAGAGGAGCACTTCCCCCAGTTGCTCAGGATCCATAGTAGGTCAGGCCACGGGCCATCCGTGGTAAATCACCTCAACTCCCACGGTTGGGTCCAGAAACCCCTGCATGCCCCATAGCCCTCCGAAAAAGGTTCTGACACTAGGTAAACCAGATCTCCTGTGGTGCCCAGGAGGGAATGCGTGGGGCTGGGCTTCCCAGTATTTCCTGGTGTGGTTTTCATGTCTGGAGGTAGTTACATCACAAGTAATGACTGGGACCAGGACGATGGACGTAGAGGTGATGGGTTAAACTCTTTGGTTTACTCAAGCCTCACAAGAGACTTCCAGAAATGTTTCTGAATATTAGAGGTTTTAGAATTTTCTTTTCCTTGAGAGGTTGGTTAGCGTGTTACTTTTTCTTGCAAAGGAAAACTTTCCGACCGTGGATTAAACGACTAGAAAAACCTTGATTGAAACAGCAGAATGCCTGGAATAGCACAGGAAACTTCCTCCCAGCGCTGGTCTAGACGCCCAGCGCTCCGAGCCAGAAGGGGCCTGTGACAGGGCTGCTCCGAAGCGATGGATCTGCCAATGCGAGCATTGTTTGCAAAGCCTGTCCGGAGATTGTTTACTTTATAGAGAATGGCGGTTTCATCAACTTCCCCATAGCGTTCCGCTTCACCTCACCTGAAACTCTCGGGAGACAAAGGCGCATCCGACGGCTGAATACATGACGAGAGCTGCCTCTCAGGTGAGCACAGACCCGGCTGGGCACACCTGCCTAGGCATGCTCGTTATTAGAAAGTCACCTCTCCTTTAAAGACACAGGCTCTTTTAAGATTAGGGGATGTCAGCTGAAGTCAGTGTATGCATGCACTAACACCCAGGCCTCAGCTTTCTTCCCCGTCTCTTCTGCACTGCACTGTAAACCGACACATGTGCACAGCACCACACGCGTGCATACATCACATACATGCAGGAAAACGGCTTTCTGACCCCTTCCTTTCTTAAGTAAATTATGTATCATTAATATAACAGTGTACCAGAAATACTTCAAATTAAAAGGAGCGCAAAAGGTTAGGACCTACAAATTGTCCTAGTGGAAAACTATCCTCTCCGGGATCCTGTCAAGTTATTTTTAGCTTTAACTAATTTCCTGGGAATTTTCACTGGCCCATTTGTTTACGTACATCATTTGCATATTAGCCACTATTTCTAATATACAATATCCTGCAGGATAAATCTAGTTGATGCACATGTCTGTTAAGACACTCCCGTACTCAGGGCCGTCTTTAACACTGGTGGCGCCCTGTGCCACATTTATTATTGGCGCCCCCCCCCCAATGACCACCCCAGCCACGGATTCCCCCCCTAGCACCCTTAAACAGTGCCCTTCAAGTCTCCATAACCACTGTCTCTCAGATTAATTTAGATTTATAGCACCACTAATACCAGTGTTAGGTGTCAAAGCACTTTACATCATTCACACGTTGCACAGAGACAATCATATGTGTGTAAATCAGTATTTAGGGAATGTTGCATCAGACAGGACTACAAGGTATAGGAGTCACATGTCATCCATAATTGTAGGCAGTATAGTTTAAGAGTCTTAAGTCTAGAAAAGCACAAATTAAGAATTTAAAACGTAACACCATTGTTAGGGGTTCTCTCCAATAATAATTGATTTCTATCCAAATGAAACCTTTTTGCAAAATTAGCATAATGAAAGATAGGGCAAAAAAAACATATAGCTCTAATATATAACTTGCAGTTTGCATGCAGCTCTTTGATGACATTTAATAGCTCACTGTTCTATGTTAGGACTTTAACTTGCAAACTGCAAGAAACAAAAGGATCTCTCTGACAGAAACAGTAACACACTGACCTATTTTACATTGTATGCGCTTTTTGATCTGTATGGTAAACGTACTTTGCAGCAGGCATATTAACCTTCTGTACTACCTTACAAGCAGTCAAAACTTCCCCCTAAATGAAACTCCTATCTCTCTCTAGGACGACGATTAATCACCGGAGTTATCTTAACAATTTAATTGATGCCTCAATATTGCTGGAGGCCAGGAACGCGGCAGTAGGTGTTTTTAAATCAAACAAGAATATACTCGCAAACTGACGCCCCCTCCCCAAGTCAGCGCCCGGTGCGGTGGCACCGATCGCACCACCCTAGAGCCGACCCTGCCCCAGTGGCGTAGCTAGGGCGGGCGGTCCGCCCCAGGCGGCACTATTTTGGGGGCGGACAAAGGCATTCAGATAAGGCTCGGATTGCTTTCGTGGACGTTCGGGGACGGGCAGAGAAGGAATAGGTCTCGGGCAATGTCCTCTTCTTTTTTGTGCTGGCAGCTGTCCCCCCTCTCTTCCTATTATTCCCTCTCTTTCTGTCTTGCTCCTCACTTACTGAAAACCGTAACTTGAAGAAACGGTTCACAACCTCTTTCCTTCTTTCATTTAGTTGCTTCCCTGTGAAATGGATCCAAAAAATAAAAACACTCTTGCGGGAAATGCCCTTTTTCTGACATTTTTCTATTCCAAAGTGCAGCAGGATAGAGAGAAATAGAAGGTTTTAAATATGAAAAATAAATACATAACTAAATAAAGCAAGACAGAGTGGTTGCAAAGTGGCCAGATTGGTTTTATTTACATCCAAACACATCAGCCTCACTTTACTTTACAGACGTTGCAGTGAAGCGCTACTTTTGTTTTCTCGTCTTTCTTTGAACAGCATTCTTGTCCCCAGGTGGGGAAGTGCACCATTCCTGGAGGTACTGCAATACCTGGTTGATGGATGGATTGGAAAACAAAATGTGTACCATGGCTCTGTGTTTATGGATGTGGTCTTTTTAAACCATACTGCTTACGTTTTGTAACGATATAAGCAATGGACATTGAAACGGTTCCCTTCAGGGCCATGTAGTCATGTCCTTAACTTTTCAGGTAAATCCACTCGCTGATTTCTGAATAGTGAGTGAGAGATCGTTAAGGTAACCATGTTGTTTCTACTTACATTTCACATGCTTTACTTAATCTTGCATTCCCTATGAGTGTTTGCTTTTACTTATTTTTTTTAGGCAGCATATTACTCTTATCAAGTGCATCATTTGAATTGAGCCACATCCAAGTGCTTATAGCGGGCACAATTATGTTGTAGTTGAAGGCATTGCGAGTTTCTCTCAGTGGGGCAGTATAGTGTTCAGTGGGGGAGAGGATGTGGCACCATGGCCAGAGCTGTCGAATTTGGAACTGGGGAACTGGGTTCAGCCTTCATGACCAGTCCACCAGACCACTTTACTGAGGGAGCATATTCCCATGCTAGAGCTTACAAGGCCCCACTAGACCTTAGAAGGCTTTATGTCTTAGCACAAGCAGGTGTACCCTAGTGGTGTCAATTGTGAGTTAACCTTGAAGGCCTGTCCACCACAATCCATACTGAAGTTCATCTCCAGTCTTGCGGGCAGGCCTACGAAGCAGCACACCCTACAGCAACAGTGATCCAGTCACTGTGACTCTGTCACTGAGGTCACATGAACCTTGAGCAGGTTAGGGCGGTGCAAACGGTGTGACCGCACTGGGTACCTATTTCGGGTGGGTGCGTAGTGTTTGTAAGTATATTATGGTCTAAAAAAAACTTGCTGCCACCTTCCTGGCCTCCAGCACTTTTCAGAAACAATAAAAATGTCATGATAACTTCGGTGATTAATGTTCTTCCTAGAGAGAGATCCGAGTTTTGTCTAGTGGAAGGGTTGACTCCTGGAAAGGTAGCACAGAGGGTTAATATGCCTGCTGCAAAGAACATGTACCATGCAGATCACAAAGTGCACTGCTTTAATGGGGGAACCATGATGAATGGTCATTTAATGTCAGCTGTAGATGATGGATCCCTGAACGGTGTCATGTATGTGCATGTTTGCATTGTGCTGAGGGGATTACCAGGTAATTGTTCACGCAGCTCTCTGATGGATGTCACATGCGGTTTTTCTGAGTCCCCAGATAGATCATACAGTCTGTGTGTTCTCTTTTGTACTGCCAGTCACCGGTGTATTCAACTGTGTAGCCTTGGACCGTGTCATGTATGTGCATGTAACTTGCATGATCGAGGTAACTATTAGCGGCGATACTACGTGTCTCTCGGTCCTCTTTCAAGTGCTTGCCGTCTTTTTCCCCAGCAAGTGCCCCCCAGGGGAGGCAATCTGAGGGATAGCCCCGGGCGCCACAAGCTCTAGCTACGCCTCTGCCCTGCCCTACTTATATAGGTTGCAGAGGATGTGACGTATGGGTCAGAGCTGCCGGTTTTGGAACTGGGGAACCAGGTTCGAGTCTTGGTGCCCACTCTACATCCTGTAATTCTGGGTAAATCACTTCGGATCGAGTTCGCACTATATAAATCTGAAAAAAGCGTCATCTAATGGACGTATCTTCTGATGCGTGGTGAAAGTGCTATGGCAGAGTCTGGCCAGATTCTTTACGTTTACCCTGACTGCATGGCTTTCTTATGTGGGAGAGTTGGTCATAGTAAAATAGTGTACCTCTCGACAGTGGGCAGTCACGAGCCAAAGGTACGTGAGATCTTTTATTCTCGTGAACACCTGGCGAAAAGGGGGATCTTCTGAAGAAAAGTCCCAGAAAAGTACATTCACTCAATGCCCCTCCTCACACAGCGTGTATAAAGTCTACAGTTCTCATGTGAAATACATGTACTATGTTAGAAAATCTCTACACAACCTTCTATCTCCCTATCCTCCCCTTAGTTGCAGAATGAATCAGGAGAAGACGGGCCCATAGCACGTCATTCCTCCACTCGATTCTCTCGCATGGATGCAAATCCTACAAATGAGAACCTACCACTTCCTCCACTAATCAATGGACCTGTAATTTCCACCTAGTTCCAACTCATGCTAAGTTTCCTCTCGTGGCTTTCCATTTGCAGATTATGTCCGCCAGGTTTTATTTATTTAATTGACTCCAACTCACAGAATGCACTGGTTTGTTAGAAAAATCACATCGCCGGACCCCTGGTGCCCTTCTGACGCGGAATCCTCTGGCACGGCTACAGTGAATCACACAGTACTTTTTCCTCGATGTATTTGATTTCTGTAAACAGCTCCGCTCACACAAACAGAGCAGCCATTTATAAATGGTGCTTGGAAAAAGGAGCTCTTTGAGATATGTGTGTGTGTCATCGGTGGAGCACAGGTCGGCTCTGTCGTGGCATGAGGCAGCAATCACACACAGACAAATACACAGCTTAAAGTTTCCACCTAATTCTACTGACGCATTTCTTGTGATATCCAAGACCTCATAGACTGCTAAAGGAAATGAGGCATAATGGGTAAATGGCTACATCCTGAAGCAGATTTTAAATCCTGGCTTCTCATGTTTATGTGATCGAATTGTGTGATTGTAGGAAACACGCCTGCCAAGGCATGGGAGAAAGGGGCCACAGACTTGAAGTGTGCTGTGTCTGAGTTCTCACACTACCTCTACAGAAGGCTCCTGGATTTAAACAGGCTGGAATCCTTTACTCGCGTTTTCTCTCAGACATTTTTTGACGTACCCGGTTGAGTTAATTAATTGCAACACCTGTGGGCGCCCAGAAGGCAGGCAGTGTAGAATGCGTGGTCGAACATCCTCTGTATTACAACGTTTAGGCTAGGCTTCCCATAGTCTAAAACAGATAGGGACTGTACACAAAACAGGCCTGGGCACCAACATAAATGTGGACCCCATTAGTGAATTAGATGTGTAAAAACGTGGCCCAAGTTTGCAAACTAGGGCATTTTTGAACTTGTGAAGACATGCTGTCTGAGTGTTTTGTAAGACACGGAAGACTGCATGTATCTAGACCCTTCTGCAACCAATGTTCGTCTTAATAACATGGCAACCAGCAGTAAAATCTGGCCCAGCCGACCATAAAACTGGCCCACAAACAGACAAAACAACGGCCCACAGTGACATGTTACACCAGCCTGTTGGCCACTGCCTGATTGCGATGGATTTAGCTCCAGATGAATGTTTGACAATATTAAAAATTCCGTTCAACATCTTTCTGTGTTGCAATTTTCACTCTAAGTGGGATGGGTATGCCCAGACGTGGGTCCCATGCTCGCTATGCCACCAAATTTAAGCTAGCCTGGCTGATGAGGAGTGATACCCCGAAACCGGTGCCAGGATGCTTGTTTTGCAGTTCAGGGAGGACCTGGCCTGGTAGTTCCGACTGGACTGTTACCATGAGCTGAATTATATATGGCTGGGTCCAAACTGGAATGGCGTGGTGAGCAAAAAAACTATGGATTTAGGCCCAGATCTGACACTAGCGGTGAATGTTTGACAAGGTTCAGCATTCCGCCCATCTTCTTTCTGTGTTGCTGATTGCCCTGTAGGCCAGTCTGACGCTGGTCTAAATACATGATTTTTATGTTTCGTCTATGCAGTGCATTTGCTGTGCTTTGAGATGTATTGTTTACAATTCAGTGGGCTTATAACCTGCCCACAGCACATCATTAGTTGTTTTTGTTGCCACACTCACTTGCACTGTTTCGATTGCTTGGCTCTCGTAGGCTTACGTTCTTTCATGTGTTTATTCCTCCCCGGAACATGGACCAAGCATATGTGTTCTTCCTCGTCTTTTTGCAACACAATTTTATTTTATTTTATAAGTGTTTTGGGATTATTCCTGGGCATGCAATGTGCTTTTCTACTTTTAACACAGGCATAGGGCTTCTTATTTATGTTGCTTTCACCCTACCTGCTGTCTCTATTGACTCTTTAATTGCACCTACAACTGTACTACCCTATGCCACTCCAAACCACTCAATGCCACTTTACTCCACACTACTCCACTCCATACCACTCTACACCACTGCACTCTACTCTATGCCACACCAATGTACTCTATGTTCCTCCACTCTACACCACTTCACTCAATTCTATGCCACTCCATGCCACTGTACTCTACGCCATTCCACTCTAGACCTCTATACTCTATGCCACTCCACTCCACACAACTCTACTCTACTCCAGTTACCTCTATGCCACTCCACTCTACTCTAAGGCGCTCCCCTCTTCTGTGTCACCTCTTAACTGCCTCTAGAAAGATTGTTTAGGCTACATATCTTAGGAGCAGAATTTAAAAGTGTTTATTTTCAACAGGTTTACATCCACAAATTGCGTGCAAAAATTCTCCACCTCCTATATTCCTTTAAATCCTGCATTCAAAATTGACACTATATCAAACATTTGTTAATGTTACTTACGTCCATACCTTTTTTTTTTTAAATTGCATCACTGTTTCCCTTCTTCCTTCTGACTGCCTCTTTTGTATACAAGTTTCTCTAAATCTCATGCCTATCCATCTTAGGCTCTTTAGGAAACCATAACTATCTTATTATTTCCAGGAAGCAATTGATTCTCACATAGCTCCTCTAATGATCACAACTGTGTCAATATTGTATCACAAAGAAACTGGCATGAATGCATGGACTGAGCACGCACACCTAACCCCAAAAACGAATGGACTGACCACTAACTTTGGTTTCCAGGGTAGAGTGCTACTCGTGGTAAAGTTCCTCGAAGTCTCGTCAGGGGTAGTAATCGCTATATAAATGCAATTTAAATAAATAAAAATACTCTACACCACTCCACACAATGCCACTCTACTGCACTCTACTCTACACCATTCTACTCTACGCCACTCCACTATACTCTATGCCCCTCCATGCTACTCCACATCATTCTACTCTATGCCACTATATTCTACGCCACTCAATGCCACTCCACGCAACTCTTAAAGAAAATCTTCTGGCTAATTACATCGGCAGCCCAAAGAACCGTTTTGCAGGCTTTGGTGACCTCCAGACTTGATTATGAAAATGTACTATATTTAGTAGCGGACAAGGCCTCCGTTTGCCACCTTCAGCTCATTAAAATGCAGCAGCCCGCCTGCTTTTTCGGTTGCCTCGTCATGCCTCTGTTTCTTCTCTGCTGCACCAACTTCACTGGCTGAAGGTAAATAAACGTATTGAGTTCAAGGCCCTTTGCTCCATGTTTCAAGCTCAGCATGGCTTGGCCCCCTTGTACATACAAAGCCTTGTTAAGCCTTACCAACCCACTCGTAAACTGAGATTGGACAGTCTGTTTCTCTTCTCAGTTCCGAGAGTGCACCGGACCCATATGGGAGGCCGCTCGTTCTCCTACCTGGAACCTAAATTGTGGAATTCCCTACCATTGGAACTCAGGACCTGTCCGTCTCTCCTAGCCTTCCGTAAAAAGCTGAAGACGTTTCTATTTAGTCAGGCTTAATTTCTACTAACCTCTACTTCGCTTGTCCTGCTTAGCGCCGGGAAACCCTGTTGGGTAGCTGTGCGCTTTATAAATCTTTTAAATAAATAAACTCTACTCCACTCCACCCTTTGCACTCTACCCTATGCCACTCCACTCTATGCCACTCCATTCCACACAATGTCACTCTACGCTACTCTACTCCATTCTACTCTATGCCACTCCACTCTACTCCATACCACTCAACTCCAAGCTCCACCCTACTCTACGCACCTCTACTCTAAGCCACTCTATGCCACTCCAGTCTATGCAACCCCACTCTACGCAACTCTATTCCTCTCCTCACAATGTTATTGTACGCACCCACACTACTCCACTCTTTGTCACTCCACTCCACTCCACTCCATGCCACTCGACTCTACGTCACTCGACTCTACGTCACTCGACTCTACGTCACTCCACTCTACGTCACTCCACTCTAATCCACTCCACTCTAGGCCACTCCACATTACGCAGATCCATTCTACTCTATGTCAGTCTCTGCCACTCTACTCTCCACCACTATACTCTATGCCACTCTACTCCACTTTACTTTAAGCCACTTTACTTTAAGCCACTCCACTCTATGGCACTCTACTCTACGCCTCTTCACTCTGTGTCACTGTACTCTATACCACTCTACTCTACGCTACTCCACTCTACTGAATACCGCACTCTACCCTACTCTATTGAAAACCACTCTACTCTATGCCACTCTAATCTATGCAACTCCATGCCACTACATTGCACACCACTCCACTCTTCTCTATGCCACTCCACTCTATGCCATTGTACTCTACACCACTCTACTCTAAGCCACTGTACTCTACGCCACTTCACTCTACACTGCACTTCTCTGTGGCACTCAATTCTACACCAATCCACTGTATGCCACTTCACTCCACTCTCCGGGTATGCCTCTTCCTCAATGCCAATCTATCTACGCCATGCCACTAACCTTTAGCCATGTTGAGCAGCAGCTTGCTGCTGTACAACATGGCTAAAAGACATTGCAAAATCAATAGCTCTCTCATAGGCAAGACCTATTGGCTTCTGTTTCTGCTCTTTGACATTAAGTGTCATGGTCAGTAGACGGCGTACTGCTTTTTTAAGCACTGTGTGCCATTGTGTCCTGAGCAAGGAGTTTCTGAGTTAGTATTGTCTAACTTCCATTATGTGTAAATAGTCATGTCTTGATAGCCTTCCTTGAAATGCAAAACAGACACTTTTAAAACTTATTTAGACCCACAGTATAAATGTCAACTTGTGGCATTAAGGGTTCAATAGAAGCTAGTGGTGAAGCATTTAAGTAATCTATGAACTGCTGTGTACACAGACCTGCATCTGTGGCCATGCTAAGACATGTACTGGCTGTGGGACCATTGTCCTGAGGTGCTAGGTGAGTCCGGGCCAGCCTCTGCGCCTTCCCACAGACCATTTCCCTCTCCAACTGAGCTTTTACTGGGTGCATATCCGCACCTGATAAAATCGGATGTCTTGTTTCTGAACCTGATCATTTCTGGTCTAGAAACTCGCCAGCACTCTCAGTTGTATCCTATAATAAAGCCTTTATATGAACATTCTGTTAATTCAATATTATAACATTGGAATCTTGGGAGCTCTTTTGCAAACAATGAAGTGGGTCAGGGCTTATAATGGCTGATATAAACCTTCTGCTCCAACATTCCAATGTTTGTATTTCTGTTTCTCCCTTTTTAAATTGGAACATTCTAACCTCAGTGGGTGGAATGCCCTAATAGACTTACAGCCCTTTTGCCTAGGGCTATACCGGTTATTAAAGGCCCTCTCCCTCATTATAGGCCCTTGCCGCTCGTGTTCCGGACCTTTAACAATGGGTGCAGCCCTTACCAGCAAGCTATAGGGCTATAATAATAGTTATATTTCAAATAGCACTTAATAATGAAGTGCTACTTTGTGTCAGCATTATAAAGATGAAGTGTTATTCTTTCAAATATAATTGTACTCAAGTCATTGACCTCTGAAGAATGATAAGATTGAGATGGACATACATCGATTTCAACTGGTGTTTTACAGGTCACACTAGATTTCAGCCATTAGCAGGATTGTTTTTAGTGTAGATATAAAATATAAGAAGTGAAACAAAATGCCCCAAAATGCATGTTGAAGGGTCAAGTGCGGCATGATGATGTCACACAATACATGTGTGAGGTGCCTTAGCAACTTTGTCCTCATTGAACCGCCTTGTCGAGACATCCTTTCGCCATGTACTGCGTGGCATATTTATCATTAAGTCATGCAGCGCAGAGCAGCACACCACCTTGCTGAGCTGCATGACAGGGAAAGGGCAGGAATGCACCATATTTAACATAATATGGCACATTCCTGTCTTTTCCTAGCATTGGCACACAATAGACACCTTACTCTTCCTATGTGTGCTGCAGAATGCATCACACATAGAAAGGAAAAAAAACAAGGAGAAATAAAGATATTTCTCCTCATTACGCCTCCCCTGGTGATGCATAGCATTTTGGCACATTCCCAGGTCTACCAGTAATGGTAAATTTGCGAATGCGCCAAAATCCATGGGTGTTACCTGGGTACACCCACACACCACGCTTGGAACGCCTTCTTAGGGCAGAGTAACGTAACACAGCAATTTGCATTGCATTACATGCAAGGTGGCCTTGTGTGGCTTGATGAATCGCACTTAAGGGTTGCGTTGTTTTTGCACCCCATTGTGTGTCTACATGTCAGTACACTGCACCACCTAAATTCTTTTTTTTCACTCCAGTTACACAATTGTGTGGCGTATTTAAGAGTCATGGTTAAATAACGTCAAAAGGCATTCTTGCAGTTAGCTGCCCATATGAAAATGGTTATTATAGTGCTAATGAGCAGTTAGACATTTTACAAGGGAACAGGGGAAACTGGAAAGGAGTCGATGCAGCAGTATAAAATATTTGTTGTCTGTACTGGTAGAAATAACTATATTATTTCATCTTCTTATTAAATGTGTTTACATTTAAAGTAGAATGTTTTATCTAGCTGGAAGAAGCAACAATTAACCCTGTATGTACTTAGTTCTGGAACAATGTCTTTAAGCAGGAATTACAGGCAAGATACAGTTAGGTCCCCCATTCTGGCTCTGTTGCAAATCTTGTTCTGAGGAAAAGTGGCTGAGCAGGAGTCTAAAAGGTAAAAATCCTGAAATTTCATTGGTAGGGACATTCAAGAGTGTCCTGCACCTGCTCTCATGCTCAATATTGCCTCTTTTTCCACAGTGTATGGACGTCTTACATGGTTTACCTTTTGGCTGGTGAAGTTATACCGAGGTTTCAGGAGAAATAACAGTGGTGATGGGATCCTTACTGGAAAATGACTTTTTCTAAAGCCTCAGCCTTCTTTTCACTCAAGACACACAAACTATCCACCTACGAAATCAGACTTGCTCTCTAAGAGAACATGCACTTTATTTAGCTTCCTCAGTGACCAACTGGCAGATCTCTACTTAATTAATGGATCCTGAATAAAGACCCCTCATTTCCTCCTGTAGTGGTCCTGAAGACATAGTATAGTTTGCCAACCTTCCTTTGATTTTTAATCCTTTCCACACTCACCTAATTCCTTTTTTCCGTCTCTGAAGAGACAGTTTGGTGTCACTGAAACTATTTTTCACAAGGTTATTGTCTATATTGTTGATTAGATGAGAGACATCATATATATGTTGGATCAGATTTCGCTTAAATGTGAAATGAGGCCTTAGCTTATGCATTCACTATGAGCAATGATCCTAGAAGGAGCAGACATCAGAATACCACATTTTTAAGTCACAAAAAATATTGCAAAGGTGAGAATGAAGCAGAAAAGTGAGATAATGGGGTTAATTAAATGCATTCTTCTTTGCAAACTCACATGAATCTGTTCACCAGCGAGCATCATCCTATGCCTTCCTCAGGCCACTCTCCCAGGAAGCATAAGCATACGTCAAACATTGCATACAGGGAAGATGACTCCCCTGTTTATCAAAACCATATACCAAGGTGGAGGGGTCAACATTGCCTGCAGCCATGTCCTCTGAGGTGCTTATTAAAGTGCTCGAACTGGTGGATAACTCAGCTTCAGAAACCCTAAGAAAAAGGAGGAGGTCACTAAAAATCAGCTAAGCACCAAAAGGTCCTGGAGGCATCCCCACTTGAATGTACTGTGGACATGAAAATCCCACCCCAAATAAGATGAAACTACATCAGGAGTCAGATTTTACATATTAATTTGACCCAAGTAAGAGACTGGGAGCATGATTGCCATTCCAGTGGCAGTTTTAGGTACAGTTCTCTGTAACTGTATGTCAGAATATTAGGATCATAAATATTGACCTAAACATTTTGACCACCACTATATAGTGAAGGTAGGTATATTTGGGAAAGTATATATTTACTGATTTTAACCCTAAAACGACGTAGCTTGCCACTATATACTTATTTGGGGGTGGGTGGAACTTGCAAAATTGTGGTTCGCAAAATTTCACGAAACAGCAAAAAAATCTCCGCGAACGCACGAAATTTCGCGTGCTCGCGGAGATTTTGGGCTGATTATGCGTTATTGAATTTGAGCTTCAACTCGGGCACCTGCTTTATTTATATCTGTAAGTGCTTCCTGTTGAGGTTTAATTTTTGTGACAGGAGCATCGTGCCAGAATGAATACTGCCTGCATATTTACCCAAGAAGATGCCACCTTTTTGTGCAATACCTCTACTCAACTGGAGTACTTTCTACTGGCTAATCAGTAAGTGCTACCCCGTTGGGTAAATGTATAGTGCTTTTCCTACACTACAGCTGCGTAAAGGGCCAGAAGAGTTGTCTACAGAGACCATGTGTGTCTGTAACGTTGCCACCGCGCCGACGGGCGCCAGGGTCCCTCGAGTGAGCTATCCATCATAGTGGGGGAAAGGGCGGGAAGACGTTGCACACCGCTGGTGTGTGGTCCGGGGCCAAACGGGCGGGGCTTCCATGCAGTTCACATGCCTCTTGTTTATAAAGGGCCAGAGACCGATCAGAGCAGCAGATGAGGAGACAGACCCTCCTGGTGTCAGGAATAACACGGGGATTGCGTTCGAGAAACTCATGGGTGCACAGAGCTCCATCAAGGATTACAGCAAATTGTTGACGGTAGATATGGGGAGAAAGCACTCCTGCCTAGCCTCGACCGTGCTCACGAATGTTTTGTGCTGATTAATGCGTTACTGAATTTGAGTTTCAACTCGGGCACCAGCTTTATTGAGGTTTAGTGACAGGAGCATCGTGCCAGAATGAATCCTGCCCTGCATATTTCCGTTCCGCCGCGGATCGCGTAAGTTTTGACCTTTTCGCGTTCCGCGCGGAACACGAAAATGCCGAAATTTCGCAAGTTCTGCGAGCGGAATGGAAATTGTCGCCCACCCTTACTTATAGTTAGGTTCTAGGTACCAAATGAAGACAATTTTTTGGTTTGCAATAACTTTGGCACCATTTGGTGAATCTTCATGAAAAGTTCCCAAAAAGAAGTTAATTCCCCTCAGCTACCTCCTTGAATGTTTCAGGGTTATCTACCACGCGGGGGCTAAGAAGAAAGGGGGGGAGGTCCCAAATATAATTTCCCAGTGCAATTCTATTATCCTGCCATCCTTGGCATGGTTTCCCCTGACTTATTTTTGCTTTTCTGAACTCCTGTTTTGCTGACTTTAGGAGTCAGGGCCCTTTAACACTGCTGACCAGTGCTGAAGTGCAGGTGCTTGTTCCTTAAACAAGGTAACATTGTCTTATCCACAATTGGCATATTTAATTTACTTATAAGTCCCTAGTAAAATACACTACATGTGCCCAGGGCCTGTAAATTAAATACTACTAGTGGGCCTGGGGCACTGATTGTGCCAATCACTGCAGTAGCCCTTTAAAACATGTCTCCGGCCTGCCATTGCAGAGCGTGTGTATGCAGTTTTAAGCTGCCATGTCAACCTGGCAAGTTAACCCTTTATCAGGCCCAAACCTTCCTTTTAATACATATCAATTTAATTTAATTTAAAAAATATTTCTAAAGCGCAGCGTACACCTTGCGGTTTCTTGGCGCTAGGGGGATTGGCAACTGAGGGAGAGAGACCAGAAGAAAAGATAAGAGGAGATATTAAAAGAGTTTAAGAGGGGAAGGCCTGGGTGAAGAGGAACGTTTTCAGGTCTCTACGAAAGGGGAGGTACTGAGTGGCAGAGCGGAGATGGTCAGGGAGTGAGTTCCAGAAAGTTGGAGCCTGGGTGGAAAAGCTGGCCCCGCCCCACTTTTTGCGTGTGAAACGAGGGGTCTGAAGAAGGGACTTAGAGGAAGACCGAAGTACTCTTGCAGGTACATACGGATTGATTAATGAAGAGATAAAAGCGGGGGCAGTGCCCTGACGGGCCTGGAAGGCCATGCAGCCGATCTTAAAAAGGGAGCGTTCTTTTACAGGGAGCCAGTGAAGCTCCCTGAGAAGGGGGGTGGAATGGTGATAACGAGGAAGGCCATACACCAGCCGAGCTGCCTGGTTCTGGATAATCTGGACTCTACGCAAGCTGTACGCGGGGATACCGTGGTAGAGAGCGTTTGCGTAGTCCAGTCGCGATATCACTAGTGCGGCCATAATGATCTTAAGTGCCTGGGGGGAAAAAAAACGGGAAACAGTGCGGATAGTGCGGAGAGTGAGGAAACAAGAGGATACCACAGAACTAATTTGTGAATGGAGAGTGAGCTGGTTGTTTATTTTGAGACCGAGTGTCTTGACCGTGGTGGAAGGGGTAGGTGCGGGGCCAAGAGAGGGGGGCCAAAAGAAAGAGTTCCAGGGGCTGGATGAACCACCAGTGAGAACCAGCTCGGTTTTATCCGGGTTCAGCTTAAGGTGGTTGTGGTTCATCCAGTCCCTGATGAATGTCATAGTTGACTGGAAGTTAGAGACAGAGAGAGGAGAGGGAGATAGATCAAAGATGAGCTGGAGGTCGTCCGCGTAATTATAAACGGTGACCTCCAGCTGTTGGAGTGCGAAAATGCGAGGAAAGATATAGAGATTGAAAAGCAGAGGGGAGAGAGAGGAACCCTGGGGAACACCGCAGGTGACAGGGAGAGGGGTGGCCGTGAAGTCGCCTAGCCGAACCGCCTGAGTGCGGTCCCTCAGAAAGGAGGAGAGCCAGACCAGAGCTGATCCCCCGATACCAGCCGCCTTGACACGGGTAAGTAAGATGGTATGGTCCACCGTGTCAAAGGCGGCGGAGAGATCAAGGAGGACCAGTGCCTGGTGTTTGTTCTCATCCATGCCCCTTCTGAGTTTGTCTAAGACTGCGACCACGACTGATTCGGTCGAATGCCTGGGGCGGAACCCGGCTTGGCGGGATGCCAGTCCTCCATTTGCCTCAACATGGGCGCTAAGTGCCGCGGTGACGTGGCGTTCCATCACCTTGGCCAGAAAGGGTAGCAGGGAGATGGGGCAGTAATTGGCCGAGATGGAAGGATCCGCGCCAGGTTTTTTCAGGATGGGCACTATTGTAGCTGCCTTTAGCACAGAGGGCACTACGCCCTGTGCCAGAGAACTGTTGAGGAAGGCGATGGAGGGGTCAGGGCAGCCGAAGTAAATTTGCTGCAGGACTCGTGCCGGGTAGACGTCCGCAGGAGACCCCGACTTCACTTTGGGAAGTATCTCTAAAAAAGTGTCCTGAGTGAGAGGGGGGATGGAGGTAAAAGGGCATAGGACGAAAGGGGGGGAGGGATCGACGAAGGCAGACGAGGGTGGTGGGATGTTGGTCTTGATGGTAGCAATTTTCTCTAAGAAGTAGGTATTAAGTTGGTCGCAGAGAGACTGGGAAGGAGGAATTTGGGACGAGGTTCGGTCTGAGAATGCCAGGTCATTCACTATGCCGAAGATTTCCCTGGGTTTGTTTTTTGCAGAAGTTATTTTTCAAGAAAAGTAGGAGGTTTTTGCGGCCAGGATTGCTGTTTTGTATTTAGCCAGTGCTGATAAGAAGTGGGTTTTTGATAAGGGGCTGTAATTTTTCCTCCATTGCCTCTCCGCCCGTCGGGCGCTCAGTTTGAGATCTTTTAGGTGGTCATTGAACCATCTATTGGAGTCCTTAGGTCGACGGATGGAAATGCGGCGTAAGGGAGCCACTGAGTCGCAGCCTCCAGCCAGCCAGGTGTTAATGGCCTTGGCTTGAGAGGCAGATGATAAGCCCGCGAGAATGGGAGTGGAGTTGCAGAGTGAGGAGGTCAAGGAGGGATAATCCAGTCTATTCCAATTCCGCGCCCAGGTGTTTTTGGTGTGCGGGGTTTTGGACATCAGGTTTCGGAGAATGGAGAGGGAGATGAGGGTATGGTCGGACCATGGGCACGGCGAGACAGCAGCCGAGGCCACAGGGAGGTTAAGGGACCAGACCTGGTCCAGTGTGTGCCCATGGGAATGAGTGGGGACGGATATGTGTGACACGAAGTTGAGGGATGAAAGGTAATCTGTAAATTCTTTAGAGGCTGAGCACTCGTGTGGGTCTGAGGGCCAGTAATTGAAGTCCCCTAGCACCAAGACCGAGGCGTAGTTGACCACCAGGTTAGCCAACAGGTCTTGAAATGCCGGCAAGAATAAGGGCGAGGGCTGAGGAGGGCGGTACATAAGGAGGCAAGTTATGGGGGGGGAAAATAAAAGAGAGCGGACTGCCAGGAAGTCAGCAGGGGGAATAGGGGGAGAAGGGAGTGGTTGAAAGTTCAACTCCGACCGAGCGATTAGGGCGACCCCACCGCCAGCCTTGCCTGTCGGCCGGTCGGCCCGCAGGGCCATATAGGAGGGGGGTAGGGTGGCCAGGAGAACAGGGAGGGAAGAATCACAGTACCAGGTTTCGGTCAGGAGCAGTATGTCAGGTTTCTCTGAGTCGAGTAAGACAAACAGCTCGTGGTGGTGCTTGACCGCTGACCTGGTATTGAGTAGCAAGATAGACAATGCCGGAGAGCGGGGGGGGATCAAGGGGGGGGGGCAAGGTGACGGGGGGGCGAGCTGCAGGGGATAGGGTGCAATGGGGGAAGAAGGAGCAAGGCCTAGTGAGGAGATCAGACTGCGGATGGGATCCGGGAGTGGCCAATGGCCTTGGAGGGCAATAAGGTCCTTGGTAGAGTAAGATGTAGTTTTGGCATAGAATCGTGCCCCTAGCCCCGTCCGGCCGTGGACGGGCGCAGACGGGCTTGCCTTAGGCGCGCCTTCGGCGCGCAAAAGTCGCGCCCGCTGCGCTCGTCCGCTGCGCTTCCTGGCAAGACACATGCTTTATGCCGGTGGGTCAAGAGGTTGGTGGGGTGTGGCCAGCCGAGGGGGCGTGTCTCGCCTCGCCCTCGGGAATGGCGGGAGAAGTAAGGGGATCGTAGCAGCGAGTAGCGCTGTTTGTGGCAAGCCGAGAAATGCAAGTAAGTAAAGATGCCAGTTAAAAACACAGTATTCAATCACAGTAAAATTTTAAAAGTAAATAGCCCCTGCTCCCGGCCTTCCGCCTCAGGAGCCAATCATGAATGCGACGCCTGGCAGCGGCGCGCTCAATTTATAGGTATGGCGGGGGGCGTGGCCAGCCGAGGGGGCGTGTCTCGCCTCGCCCTCGGGAATGGCGGGAGAAGTAAGGGGATCAATCACCCCTAACATAGGATCTGGACAGCCCCAGGGGCAGGGTGCAGTGTATTTAAGAAGTTGGACATATACATTTAAGTTTCACATGCCCAGGTAGTGCAACACTTCGTTTTCCACTACTGCAAGGCCTATCTTACCCATAAGGTAACATTGGGATTGCCTTATTGCACCTTATAAGTGCAATTCCCAATGGGGACAAAATAATTTGTTTTAGTTTGGTGTCTCTCCACTGGCTCCCCATACAAAAGAAATGCCAATTTAAGCTGCTGACCCGGGCACACAAGGTTGTACACAACCAAGGACCCACCTTCATTAACCACCGTGAAGACTACACTTTTCCTCCCTTTCACCTGCTCATACTTCCCGCATCCACCGAAGCAGAAATAGTGGACTCTCCTTCTCCCACATCGTGGCAAAGACTTGGAACAGCCTCCCCATGCACCTCCAGACCATGGAATTCCGAATGGCCCTCAATACCTGGATGTTCGAATAAGCCTCCGGGTCCTGCAAGTGCCATGGATACCCTATCAGGTGATTAGCGGCGCTTATAAATCCTGATTGATTGATCTGGACTCACAATTTATAATCACAGCTTATGGTGAAGTTGTATTTTAAATCATAAGTCTAAAAATGCCTTGTGTAGTTCAAAGGTCTCTCTTTGAAGTCTCCTCCACATTAAGACACAACTGGGCATAAGTACTGGACCTCTGACACCACCAACTAGGTATACTCTGGACCTGAGGACACTCAGACAGGAAGAAGGACTGATGTGCTGTGTAAAGGACTGTCACTCTGCTGGACTCTGCTGGATTTGCTGGACACCTGATGAACTCTGCTCCAGGTGCTGGACTCTGCCAACTGTGAGTCCTTCCCTGCCATGAGTTGGCAATCCAGTCCTGCGAAAGGGGGTTTTGCAGCTGTTTTTCTTTAAAAACAAAACATGCATTTCCTGTTTTTCGCCAGTCAGAACTGACACATTATCCTTCTACGTTGACGCAGAACTACTTCAGGACATCTTTGCACAGCTTGACAGCAATGTGGGACCCGACTGAGAAGCCCGCGATGATGCAGGACCTGACTGTGAGGCTCGACGACGATACATCGCCTTAATCACAAAGGGCTTCGACGACGATGCGGAACCCACCTGTGAGGCCCGATGAAGATGCATCTACTTGATTGCATGATTTGGAACCAACGGAGCCTGCTCTTCGCCGTCGATGCATCCTCCAGAAATCTACTGGTTGCAACAAGACCTGGGTGCTTCGTGTATCTGACTCGCGCTCCATTTTGATTGGCTGGACCTTTCCGATCTGACCCAGTCCAGTGCGGCCAGATAACCTGCAGATTGACTCTAAGCACCATAATTCAAGATATCCTTTAAAAATTGATAACTCCGGTTCTACTTATTGGAGCTTACTTTGTTAATTAAACTAAGCTCTATTTTTCTAACCTAGTGTGAATTATTTTTGTGTGGTTTTTTTCACTGTTTTACTGTATCAAGTGTTGCACAAATATTTTACAAATTGCCTCTTAAGTTAAGCCTGACTGCTCTGTGCCACGCTACCAGAGGGAGAGCACAGGTTAATTTAGGGTGTTTATCTGACCTAAGCTGGCTAGAGTGGTCATTCCTACTTGGACAGGGTGCATACCTATGCCATCTAGAGACCCCATTTCTAAAAAATTTCATCAAGCAAGGTATTTACCTAGAAAGTGTGCTTTTTGTGATTTGTTGTAAATCTGAAGTTTTTGAGGAACAAAGGTTAAAATATATGTCTATCAGGGCAGTTGTGGTTGCAGGACTCTCACAAGAGTCCCACAGGATCAGAAAACCATTAAAAACAAGGGGCATCAATGTCTGTAGTGGGCTGGCCACATAAGGGAAGTTGGCCCTGTGGCTAACCCATGCCATGCACAGCCGAATGCGTGTGCGGTGGGGGGGGATGGGTTCTTCCAGGAGACTGGGCAAAGCCTCTGTGCAGCATATGGTAATAAATGAACACCTTATGTTAACAAAAACCTAGAAATTCACTGAAAAACAAACGTCAATGTGACGTTATAGTTAGGTAAAAGCAGCATTATAGTTAAGTATGATAATAATAGGTTACTTTGCATTAAAAAAAAACAGAAACTCACTGAAAAAATACAAAAGGTTAAAGTGATGATATAGTTAGGTGAAATGTCAGTTTACACAACATTTGAAACAAAAGAAAACAGAAATTCATCAGTTATGGTTATTTCAAGTAACTATAATCTTGCGCCCTTGCCATTCATTGCTTATAACCTCTCAAATTACGTCTTGTATTCTATGACAACATTGAAAACATCAATGATGATATCTGAAATGACATAATTGATGGCAACACTGGGTATTGCAGGGCTATTAGTTATTGTGAAAGCATAAAAGATTTTTAAAATGCTAATTCAGATACACACACACACATATATTGCAAATGAATTTTGACGCTAACAGGAGTGCCCAGCCTCCCAGGTCGAGGCTCGTGCTCGGGCACCATCCGTATCATATATTCCAAATGAAAGCACACTCGCTGCTTCAGCGGTGAGCAAAACGAGTCCACCAAACCAGTTCTTAGTAGATTCCTTTATTGTTGCAGATAACTGCTTCAGAATAACGCTTTTCGACCGACATGGCGGTCTTAATCATATGCAAACAGGTGTTAATGGCGGAGTCAAAAGCATGATGATGGAAAAAAGACTTCTGTTTTTTAGATTTTAGACAGTCTCATCAAATTACTGGGGAAGTTTGTGTAAGCTAATACCTCATAGTCTGATAAAAAAATATACCAGAAATATTCCCATTAATGGTTATGGAAATGCCAAGTGAAACTTTAATCTTTTAAAATGAGAATTCACAGACTTCAATACCCATAATACAATGCATTTGCACAAAGTCAATTCCAGTCTCGTCATTTTCATCACCAAAGTTATAATATTTTTCAAAGCCAGCCTCGTAGAAATCAATTTCATGCTGTGCTGAAAACATTTCTATTGTGTATGGATGCCAGTGGCTCTTCCTCCGACGCACATTTATCCACTAATCGAAAGGTTGTTTCAAGCTCTTGTCTGCAAATTCAAGACAATCTCCATACTGGTAAGTGCTGGGGACAAATGTCCCTAACAAACCCTGGCTGCTTGCAAATGTTCCTGAATCAATATCAATTGTTCCGGCCTCCCGTAGTGTAAACAGTGGCCTTTACCTTCAATTGGTTTCATCCAAACTCTGTAGCAGCCGCCAAGCATCCTGTTCAAAACATGATGCAAATGAATTTTGACGCTAACAGGAGTGCCCAGCCTCTTGGGTCGGGGCTCGTGCTCGGGCGCTATCCGTATCATATATTTCAAATGAAAGCACACTCGCTGCTTCAGCGTTGTGCAAAATGAGCCCACTAAACCAGTTTTTAGTAGATTCCTTTATTAGGGTGACCCCTCTATTGTTAGATCTTGTGCAACCTTGTGTGGCCTCGGATTGACTGTAGGTTCTGTCTCTGATTCATTTGGTGATAACCTATCCTGATTAAGGGAGCTTTTGTGTGTTGAGATGTTAATGGGTAGACTTTTAGAGAGGTTAGAGATCTTGTTGGTTATCGGTATCGGTATGTCGTTTATTCCTTCAAGCTTTCCGCATTTTATTTTTTGTGTGTCTAGGTCAAAGCCAAGAGAGCCATTGTCCTTGCTACCGCTCTCACTCTCGTTTTTTGTTTTTTTTTGTTTTTGGTGTTTTTGTAGTTTTTGACTGTGGTCTTGAATTTATTGGAGTCTTTCTTACTCTGCCAGACCTTATGGCCTCCTTGTAGGTGTTTGGTTGGATTGTGGTTGTGGTTATGTTATGTTGTTATGTCCTACCCACTTTCCAACCACTATGCAACCAGTGATTAACTTATGAAAAGCTGCGCAGCCTCGATATGGACCTCGATATGGACCTCAAGGTGCTCTTAGTGGGATTTTGCCAACTAAGGTTGTTCTTGTTTTGTTTTTATGCTTGCAGAGTGCTTTGCCAAGGGAAGCTTGCAGGTGCGTGCGAGTGATTAGACTATAGCTGGAGTTAGGCTGCCAGCGAGTCGCAGAGATAAGAGGTTTTATAAAGTAAGAATTGAAGGTCTGGGGTGGGGTGAGCGAGGCAAGCGGGAAAAGCAGGGCAAGTGGGGTGAAAGGTGAGCAGGACTGTCCAGCAGCCCGCAAGCCGCACCAAGATCTAGCCGGGCCACCTCTGTGGGGTCACCGAGCTCTCACTTGGCAGCCTCCCTAATGGAGAGCTGCACTCACGCTTTCTCCCACTACCACACGCTCATGCACACGCTCACCTGTCGTGCTCTGTGTTACTGGGTTACTAGGTTTTGCTGAGGTTTCTGAATGCAGAAACGGAACTCCTGACTCCTGGCTGTATCTGTGCCTCTGCTCCTTGAAATCCTGTGGGTCCAGGGGTACTGTGGTCCGGAGGTCCGATCCAGACTGTATCAGGGTCCAAGAGTCCAAGAGGCCACGGGCAGGAGAGCTCTGAAGCTCAGCCTCAGCACGGCCCCACACGACCCCACAGCTGCGCACGGCCACGCTCTGCCTGCTTGCCCCTCCAGCTACAGCTGCCTGCCTTGCTGCTAGCCACTTGCTGCTAGCCGGAGAGGGACCAGCCTGAAGCTGAAAACGTGATGGGCCCCTCAGGGCTACGCGGGCTCTTGCAGGCTTCTGCAGACTTGCGGACCCGTGGTGAGAGGGAAGTATGTCACCATTATACGGGAGGTAGTCCATACTCTTTGCACAAGAGGTCAGTCATGAAGCTGTGGAACTTTACACCAACCCACTGAGGTTTTTTAAGCACAAGTAACAGCAAGAACGAGACACGCTCATTGTAGCAACATTATGTTAAAATGAACTGCATTAACCAAAAGGCCGTGAAGGCCTTGCCCACTGGGGCAGGAAAAACAATATAAAACAGATGAACACCGAAGGTCTCGCTGTAATGAAAACACCAATATTTAAGGGGAGACGAAACCCAATACGCGTCTGGTGATCAGTGGAGGTTGTCCGGTTCCTGGGATGCAAGACTGCAGCAGAAAGTAAACTGATGGAAAAGAAACCTACCTGCGTATGGCTCTTCCTTTGGGGACAACTTTTTTTTGTGAATTTGTGGGGGCTGGCCCAGCCGTGGAAGAGCCCCACCACACAGAAGCGAAACCGTGGTGAAGGGAAGTATGTCACCATTATACGGGAGGTAGTCCATACTCTTTGCACAAGAGGTCAGTCATGCAGCTGTAGAACTTTACACCAATCCACTGAGGTTTTTTAAGCACAGGTTGGATAAGGCTGACAAAGGTTCTCATTGTTGTAAACTGTCCCCTTGTCTTCTCTATAATAAGAACACTACTGCAGCTATAGACAGAGGGAGCCCCATGTGCAGAGAATGTTTTATCCCCCTCCCTAAGCTATTAAACCTACCTGTCAAACCTGTTCCTTCCAAGCACATCTTGGATACGGGAATCGGAAGAGATGTCAATTTGAAATGAGCCTTATTAAACGCTAGGTCCCTGGTGAAACACTCCTTGGAGTGTGCCCTGTTTCTGGAGGACAACGATATTAAGCTGGCGTTTGTCACAGAAACTTGGTTTGATAGCACTTCGGGTCCGGATCTGGTAAAAGTCACCCCACTGGGTTTTTACTGTCACTCCCTGGATCGGACCCAAAAAAGAGGTGGAGGGCTTGCGGTAATTTACCATGAATCGCTCACCCCACATTTCTCATCTGTCTGTATCCAGGGTTGTGAAGCACTCTCCTTTAAAATCTTTTCAGCTCATTACAAACCCTTCTCTGGTATCCTAATCTATCGTCCACCAGGAGAGAGGAAGGGATTTATGGATTCCCTCAATGGGATACTGGAAGAAGGTCTGAGCTTAAAATCATTTGTAATGCTTGGTGATTTTAACATTCCTTTAGAAAAATCTGACGATCCAGATACTGTCAGGCTAAACAATATCATGGCCATAGGAGGCCTTGCACAATTGGTCTCGTCTCCGACTCATAATAAAGGACATACCTTAGATGGGATTTTCTCCAATAATAGTGATCTGGCTTATATTTCTACCCTTCCTATTACTTGGTCAGATCATTTTATAGTAAATTTTGAGATAAAATGTACCACGAGATATCCCACTGGCTCTAAACCAAAAAAGGAAATTATCACGAGAGCATGGGGCAAATTAGATATCAAAAGTCTTGAATCCGCTCTCATTGATACCTTGTATACAGCCCCACTCGACATCGAAGAGGCCACGTGTACTTATAATAGTTGGCTAACGGATGCCTGTCTTAAAACGGCACCTCCTAAAAAATGGATTCCAAAAAGGGCCTCTCCCACTGCCCCTTGGTACACAGGAGAACTCAGGGAGAAAAAACTGTTATGTAAACAGGCTGAAAGGATTTGGCGGAAGAACTATGCCATGCTAGACAAATCAGATTATAAATTAACCATCTCCAACTATAAACAAGCTCTGATGGCTGCCAAGAAAGAATACTTTTGTACCCAAATTATCAACGCTAAATCTGACACCAAAGAGCTGTTCAAAACGGTTATTAAACTGTAAAATCCCAGGATGCCATGTGACTCTGTTGATCCGGATTTTTGTAACACCATCGGGGCTTTCTTCCAATCTAAAGTTGAGTCAATCTTTATCTCTCTGTCAGGGGCGATTGATATAAATGGTGTTAAAATGGAAGTCTCTCATCTCCCGGCTACCACCTTGGACTGCTTTTCGCTTTTGCAATTTGAGGACACCGTGAAACTTATGAACAGTATTAAATCTGGTGCCCCAAGTGATCCCTGCCCCACATGGATCATCAAACAACTAGCCGATACCACCTGCAGGGTCCTGACACCCTTACTTAATGGCATAATTCAATCTGGTCTTTTCCCAAATTCCTGGAAAAAAGCTTCAGTGCTTCCACTACTGAAAAAGCAGTCTCTTGATCCTAAGGACCCTTCAAACTATCGTCCCATTTCCAGACTCCCACTACCAACCAAAATATTGGAAAAGGCCATAAATAGGCAACTCAGCGACTTCCTCCAGAATAATAACCTGTTGGACTCCTCACAATATGGCTTCAGAGCTCTCCATAGTACCGAGCTGGCGCTCTTGAAGTCTACAGAGGAGATCAGAGAGGTGATGGACAAGGGAGGCAATGCAATTCTGATTCTCCTAGATTTATCTGCGGCCTTTGATACCGTGCATCACACGGTACTACTTAATCGGCTATCAGAGATCGGAATCAAAGGTCAAGCATGGAATATGCTTAACTCCTTTCTCAAGGATAGGGTACAAACCGTTGAACTCAACGGTAATACCTCCGAACCTTTTTCACTACCGTGCGGGGTGCCGCAGGGATCATCTCTTAGTCCCACTCTCTTTAATATTTACGTGGCACCCTTGGCTGGCATTATTAGAGCTTTTGGATTTCAGCTTACCTCCTACGCGGATGACACTCAAAATTGTACTGTCAGTGAAGGAGGGAGCTGAAATAGAAACAGGAGCACGCTTCTCAGATTGCATGGGCGCTATCTCCAGATGGATGTCGGCCAATTGCCTTAAGCTGAATTCAGCCAAAACTGAGGTTCTAAGGTTTGGCAACAACCCTTTGATGTGGACACCAGACTGGTGGCCTGCGGATCTTGGTGTCTGTCCCACACCGTGCAGGAAAGCTAAAAACTTGGGTGTGGTGGTAGATGAAAAACTCAATATGGGGGACCAGGTCAGTAAGGTGATATCTGGATGCTCGCTGATATTGAGAATGATCAGGAAAATCAGGGTCTGTCTCTCCGAGGGGAACCTAAGAACTGTGGTGACTGCATTGATATTGTCACGTCTTGACTATTGCAATTGTCTTTATGTCAATATTCAAGCACAACATCAAAATAGGCTCCAAACTATTCAGAATGCAGCAGCCAGACTGTTAACCAATACCCCTAGGTCGGTTTCAGTTAAAGGAGAACTCAAAAAGCTACACTGGCTCCCTATTCATCTGAGATCTAGATTCAAGGCATTATGTATTGTGTTCAGAGCCTTGGCAGGGACAGGGCCTCAGTTCTTAAGAAATAAGTTTCCCTGGTACACCCCATCCAAATCTCTCAGATCAATGGGTGCTAAACTAGTGAAAACCCCCAGCTTCAAAAAAATTAATTGGGGTGGTAGAAGCTTTGTCACCAGTGCATCCAGAATTTGGAATGAACTTCCTTTTTCACTAAGAAACTCCCCTGACATTAGTGTGTTCAGGAAGGGTCTCAAGACTTGGTTCTTTTCCCAGTTTTAATCATGTTATCTGTTTGGGTAGTCAATGCTTAGCGCCAGGACACCGGAATGGTAATCGAGCGCTCTATAAATTTTAATAACATAACATAACATAACACAAGTAACAGCAAGAACGAGACACGCTCATTGTAGCAAAATTATGTTAAAATGAACTGCATTAACCAGAAGGCCGTGAAGGCCACGGCCACTGGGGTGGGCAAATCAATATGAAACAGATGAACACCGAAGGTCTTGCTGTAATGAAAACGCCAATGATTAAGGGGTGAGTAAACCCGAAGCGTGTCTGGCGATCAATGGAGGTTGTCCGGTTCCCGTGATGCAAGACTGCAGCAGAAAGTAAACTGATCGAAAAGAAACCTACCTGCGTTTGGCTCTTCCTTTGGGGGCAACCTTTTCTTGTGGATATATATATCCAGCTCCGGTCCACCAGTAGTCGCACTGAGCACTCCGGAGCGGGTGCTGGTCAAATTTGTGGCAGTGGTACCATGTAAATATACAAGCTCCAAACCAATGTAAAGTGAAGAGACCGTACTCTGTTAGGGGTGAAACTTGGTACTATATTCACCGACAAAAGCGAACAGGACGCGTTCTGGCTTCGCTCCTTTTTCCAACTGTAAACACAGACGGATGTTTCGCCATACTTTTCAATTACATCAACTAAGCATTTCCGGTACAGAATTTGCATTAAAATCAATAACGGACTGTTACTTCACAGTTCGTAATCACCATCTATTAATTGTAAGAGTCCAACATAGATGCATTAATACAAAACAATTCATACATAAAAATAATTCATTCGACATTCTAATTCAAGAATGAACAAATTTATGTGAGACCCTAAACGAGTGTGTTATTAACCATCACAATTGAGTTCTGTGTGAGCAAAGTTCATTAGATCAATCAGTGCAACCATTGTAATATTCTATGTACAGCCTCTCATAGCAATTTGTGATGCATGATTTACATGAAAATCAACAACAGACTGTTGTGCCACAGTGCATTAGCGCCATCTTTGAATGGTCAAATTCACATATAGATCTATTAATGAAAAGCAAACAGAAATATATTATGTTCATAGATAAGCAATTTTCATAGAACTCATATGTACGTTGATCATCATTTTTAAGCTCGATATGAGAAATTCATTGAATCAACCAGTACAATTTATATAGATGGCGAATCCCATGCAGAATCTTTCATGATAATTAGGGAGTGGCATTTAAAATTCTATAATGATTCTCCTTTTACACGATTATGCCCTGAATGGGCTAAGATTTGGTGGTTCATAAATGAACAATTTTCATAGGGCTTATGTGTACACTGATCTTCACAATTGAGCTTGATATTAGCAATTAATTGAATCAACCGGTACATTTATTATATATATATGGCCAATCCCATGCAAAACCCCTCGTGATAATTAGATAGTGGCATTTGAAACCATACTAAACCTCCTTTAACATAATTGTGCCCTTATGCAGACTTATGGGGGAGCAGAAAACGAGAACGGGGGGCCAACCCAGCCCAGTCCACAACTCGGCAGCTTTCTCAGCCGCAGCGGCAGTGGCATTCTCAGCGGTGTTCACAGCCCGCTCTGCTTCTCACTCACGGACACACGGACTCGGCTAGTCGGAAAAACGCACATGTATATATGTATATATATATATATATATATATATATATATATATATATATATATATATATATATATATATATATTCACTGAAAAAACCATAGGTTTCACACATGTTATAGTTAGCGGAAATTTTACTGATAAAAAACCAATGAATTTCCCCCGTTATAGTTAGTGCAGGCAACTATAACTCACGCAACCGCAATCCTCTGCTGATGCTAATACTGTATTTAGACACTTATTTGCCCATGTCTTCTTCCATAAATTTTTAGCTATACATATATTACAAATATTTTTTTTTCATAAAGACACATATGTCATCAGCAGAAGATTGCGGTCGCGTGAGTTATAGTTGCCTGCACTAACTATAACGGGGGAATTTCATTGGTTTTTTATCAGTAAAATTTCCGCTAACTATAACATGTGTGAAACCTATGGTTTTTTCAGTGAATTTGCAAGGTTTTTTAAATGCTAATTCCTAACTATAACGTGTGTGAAACCTATGGTTTTTTCAGTGAATTTGTACGGTTTTTTAAATGCTAAGTTACTTTACGCCATTCGTGGCGTGCGCGCCCACTTAACGCAGTTCGTTCCGTGCGCGCACGGTGCGCTTCGCGCACCGTGCGCGCATAGTGAGCACGCGGTGCGCTTCGCGCACCGCGCGCCCACTTTACGCAGTTAGTGCCGTGCACGCACGGTGGGCACGCGGTGCGCTATGCGCACCGCGTGCCCACGTTACGCTAGATGGGCCATGTACGCACGATGCGCTTCGCGCACCGTGCGCACATGGAGGACATATGATGCACTTCGTTTTGAAAAGTAATATTTTAATTTTTCACACCTGTTATAAGCCATGCACAAATGGTGCCCTTCGGGCACCATTTGCACACGGGGTGGGGAGAGTGTGGATAATTTTTTTTTATATATATTTTTTTACCGTACGCGTACGGTAAGCGTAATCGGCGAAATTAGCGAAAAAATAAAAATTCCGTTTTTGGCCTTGGGGGATCTTTGGGGACTCGCTCAACATGGCTAGGTGTTTTGGAGCTGTCAAAACAGCCCTTTTACATGTTTTTGTGCTTTGTATTTTAATCCACACTCTCAGTGCGAGAGAGAAAATGGCGGCCGCCGCTTCCTGGTTTCGGCCGATTCGAATGTTTACTAAGATCTAAGAGCCAATCAGAATCGCGCTCGTGCACGCCACCGTACGCGTACGGTTAGCGTACCGTAAGCGCACCGTAAGCTGGCTCAGATATATATATATTGATTTAAAGGCTATTTTCTCAGAATCTACTGAACAGATTTACACCAAACCTACAAAAGGCACTTCCTTGACCTGAGGACTACCTCTCTGCCAAATTTCTAGTAATTCTGTTCAGCCGTTCGGGCTGTAGCTGTGTCTAAAGGTCCTATAGAAAAATGCATGGGAAAAACGCGTTTTGGGACCCCCCTTTTATCTCAGCCCCCGCTTGACGAATCCCCCCGAGACTTTCAGGGTAGGAGCGGAGCGTAGCGCCCCACCTATTTTGAAAAATTCGCGAGGATTCGTCGACCGGCGCCAAAGTTATTCAAAATAGAATGTTGCGGATTTCATATGGAAACGTGGTCCTAACTATAACTACCTACTGGCGACCGCCAGTAGGTAATATATATATATATATATATATATATATATATATATATATATATATGTGATCAAGAGCACGCAGGTGCTCGAAACGCTTCATAACGGCTTTGTTTGTTAAATAAACCTATTTTGCCACGCATTATGGAGTCTGGATCTCTCTCATCGCCGGAATGGATGTTGGGAGATCGAATACTGTTTTATATAGGTTAGATGTTCTCTGCTAATTTTGCACATTTTTTGCTTGTTTTGCACATGTTTGAAAGTAATAAGATTCAATTTCGTATCAAATAACTTAATTGCTTTCTATCACACAAAACAAAAAAAGCCGTTCTGAGCTGTTTTACCTTGGGTTACTTTTCAGAAAAAATTTTTTAACATGAAATTTGTTTTATCGGTATTTTAACTGATTGATGTTGGTGCTTTTACAACGTTGCCCTGTTTTGTAATTATCCAAGGTTAAAGTAATTTTTCTATGTCTATATATGCACAGTTTGAATCAGCCAATTGTGTCATCTTTACAATTTGTATTTTGCACTTTAAAAAGCGGGACAACAACTCCCATGGCGTCATGTGATCAAGGCCTCTGGGAGGCTGAAACGCGTCATGCAGGCAGTGAGGTGAACAAAATAAAACAATTTACTCACTCGCAATCTGGGTCGGCTCTCGTCTGTTCCTGCTTTCCTTCAAGATTGTTGATGAGCAGGAGTACTCCAGGCGAATTCTCCGTCATATATATTCACTTAAAAAACCATAGGTTTGACACATGTTATAGTTAGGTGGATATTTCACTCTTAAAAAAACCAATGAAATTCCCCCGTTATAGTTAGTTGAGATAACTATAACTCGCGCGCCCGCAATCCTCTGCTCATGACGTCACATATTACATCACTCATGACATTGTAGCCTTGTCCCTACACTAACTGCCCTCTTCCTGTCCTGACTCCTCCTCTTCCCTTCCTCTCAGCTTGGTCCGCCCGCCCCAGCTACTAGACTGCTGACTTCATTACAATGAGGGAGTTCATTTTGCCATAGAAAGTAGGATTAGTGCTGCAGAAAGAAAAATTAGGGCACATTTTGAGTGACTTCTTAAATCCTCTTCTATTTCATAAAAAAATTCTGACATGCAGACTGAAACATGCACTTTGAATACCAGCAGCAGACTTCCCTGGTGGGCAGTAGCTTTACTACAGTGATCTAATGAGCAACTAGAGTGCTAACATTCAAAATTTATGGCAAATGTGTGACACATCTGAATGCCTTCTTGATGGAATCAAAGTAAAAAACTGAAAGTATTTCCTACTGAGGAGACTGCAGTAAATGAGGAAATTAGGAAACTTCACAACAAATAAGTGTCCCAAGATGGCCACCAGAGACAAAAGAGCCCAAATGTAGCCCAAATATCACCCAGATGTAGCCCAAGTATAGCCCAATGACAGAATGTCCCAGAGTGTTCTTAAGAACAACTAGAGTGCTTACTGTCTTACTTATGACAAAAGTATGGCACACCTGAAGCCATCTTGATTGAAATAAACTGGTAACACTTAAAACATTTAATTTAAAAAGGAACACAATGAGTGGGTTCATTTTTCCATAGAAATTATGATTAGTGCTGAAGAAAGAAAAATTAGGGCACATTTTGAGTGACTTTTCAAATCATCTTCTATTTCATTAAAAAATTCTGACATGCAGACTGAAACATGCACTTTCAATATCAGCAGCAGACTTCCGTGGTCAACAGTAGCTTTACTACAGTGATCTAATGAGCAACTAGAGTGCTAACATTCAGAATTTATAGCAAATCTGTGACATATCTGACTACCTTCTTGATGGAATCAAAGTAAAAAACTGAAAGCATTTCCTACTGAGGAGACTGCAGTAAATGAGGAAATTAGGAAACTTCATCACAATTAAATCTCCCAAGATGGCCACCAGAGACAAAAGAGCCCAAATGCAGCACAAATATCACCCAGATGTAGCCCACATGTAGCCCAATGACTGAAGTGTGCAAAACACTTATTTTTTGTGTTTTTGCAGTTTTATATAGTGCAGACTTGTCAGGTATTGGAGTGCTTTACATGAGCATTGGTTACATCACAGAAGATCAAATTCATTTTGGTTGGAGACATGGGGAGATTAAGTGATTTGACCAGAATCACAGAATGCTGAGCTGAAGCAGAAACTCCAACCTGGTTCCCCAGTTGCAAAGTATGCAGCTCTGGAAGAAACACCACATCCTCTTCCCTAAGTGCAACATTTAATCAAGTTGTCAACTGGATAAAAAAACATAAAGATAACATATAATTTAAAAGTGCTTTGTCGCTATTTGAAAACTCAGAAAATATGTCCTCATTTTAGTTTTTTAGAGCACTAACCATAATTCTGATGCAAATAAGACCCTCTCATATATGTAATTTCTAAAGGAAAGGCTCTAGGTATTACAGTTTTGATTACATCAAGATGACGTCAGACGTTCCACACTTTTGTAATAAATATAGAATGTTAGCAATATAGTTGTTCATTAGGATACTGTTGAGAGGCAGAGGCCAGGGGCACGGACTCTGAAAATTGAAGGCAGGTAGGAGGGTGTAGAGGCAACAATTTGACCACACTGGGCAGGCGGGAAGGGCAGTGGCAGCACAACAGACTATTCAGGGCAGTGGAAAGGGGGGCAGGGGCTACACACCAACAATACAGGCCTGGCAAGAGAGGATGTGGCAATATAATAGACCATTGTGGGCAGAAGGAAGAGGCAGTGGTAGTACAACCATACATGCCAACAGACCCGATTCAGCCAGGAAACGTCCAATGTTTTTAAGCTCAAATGGGCTTTATTTGATCTGTCTCCTGTCTACAATCTCCTCTTTTTCAATGTAACTCAAAGGGGAAAATCAATACCCCAGTTTTTTTATCAAAATCTCCCTCTTACCAAGTTCAAAATGTTTGCAAGTATGGTACATTGGATCATGGAAGGCAGGAGGAATTGGGGTAGGGACATGGACTCGGATAACAGAGGACAGGAGGGACATGGAGTGGTGCACCAAACTGACCCTACAGGGAAGACATCAGGGTTTGCAGCAGCACAATACACCACACAGGGCATGCGGGACGGGAGTGCAGCACAACAATCCATAGAAAGCAATAGGGAGGGGACAGGACCATGCACATGAACAACAGAGAACAGAGGGGAAAGAGGCAATGGTAGCTAGCTGACCATAATGGACAGACAGGAGAGAAAACTGCAGCATAAGAGACCATAACGGGCAGGAGGGACGGATCAGGGGCATTACAATGGAACAGGCAAGCCAGGAGGGAGGGAATAGGGGTCTGCACATGGAAACAGATGGCTGGGGGCAAGGGGGCAGGGCAGGAGCAGCAAGATGACCATGGAGGTCAGGCAGGATGGGCACTAGAAACAAGACACACCATGGAGAGCAACAGTGAGACTATGATGGCATACACACAGACCATGGAGGGAAGGTGGGAGGGGGTCAGGTGCAGCTAGCTGACCACACAGGGAAGGTGGGAGGGGCTGTGGCAGCACAGAAGACCATGCATGGCAAGTGGGAGGGTTAGTGGCAGCACAATGGCTATGATGGGCAAGAAGGAGGGTGCAGGGGCATGCACAAAGGACAATTGAGGATAGAAGGGAGGGTCAGGACCTGGGCACAGACAAGAGAGTTCAGGGGAAGGGGCCTCACAACAGACCGCACGGGGCAGGCAGGAGGAGCAGTTGCAGCACAACAAACCAGGGAGGGCAGAAGGGTGTGGCAGTAAAATGGACCATGGAGGACAGGAGGAAGGGGACAGGGGCATGGCATGTGGACAGGCAGGGTGGAGGTGGCAGGGACAGGTTACAGTCATCTGACAATGCTAGGCAGGTTTGAGGGGAGTGGCAGCTCCACAGAACACTCAGAGTAGATAGGAGTGGCAGGTCCATGGAACATGGTGGGCAAAAAGGATGGAGCAGGGGCATGCACAAAGACATCGGAGGGCAGGGGGAAGGAGAATGGGGGCAGCAAGCTAAGCACAGAGGCTAAGCAGGAGGTCAATGATGGCGCATAGAATTGGGCAATGGAGGGCAGGAGGAGTGGACTGGTACATCATGCTAAATGGAGGGCAGTGGCAGCACATCAGACCATGCATGGCAGGAGGGAGGAGGCTAGTCCATGGATTCACACAACAGAGGATAGGGAGGAGGTGAATGGGGCAGCAAACTCACTGTTCAGAGAAGCTGGGTATTAGGAACTTTATTGTTTTTAAAATGTAATGCCCGTGAAAAGGGTAGGTGAATGCAGTGTTATATAGAACAGAGACCTGAGAGCACGATTGAAAATGAAAACTAGATATAGTGTATGGTATAAACTATGCACCAAAAAGTGTGGTATAAGATGAACCGGGCGTGAAATATAATATGCAATACATTGTGCACAATGACAGATTAATTGGAGAGCACGAGATAGCACAGGCACTAGCGCGTGCTATGCGATATGTGCCTTGGAGTGTAATATGCACAGGGCAGTGTTGTGTAACCTAACTAGTCTCTAAAGTTGTAATATAAAATATGTGCTGGGGAGTGTAACGTTGCATATGCACTGTGACAAAGATATGGATCCCAGATTGTAATATGTATGGCATAGCACTGTGCGTTATAACGTAGGCATCGAGGAAGGCACGTTAGATGGGGCAATATAACCCGTGCGAAGGCAAGTGTGGCATGACATGTTCAGGGGGTGGTGTTACAGTGCACATGGGCTAGAGAGTGTCATAGCATACACACTAGCTAGTGGAATACAACACAGAGGTGTGTGGCACTTGGCGGCCACTGGTGGGTGTAACACAGCATTGGGCTCAGTCAGGAGTGCGCTGTGACTCTCAAGTGAGGTTCGTCTCCTTTCCAGAGAGTAAAATAAAAAGTATTACACATCCGGAGGTGGATGTGTGTTTTATTAACCGTGAGAGGGGTTTCTTGCATAGTTTTGGTCGAATTTTTGTTGAATTCCCTTCCAATGGCTTGGTGTGCGTGTGTATTAAATGTGCCTGTCAATAGCTACCCATGTTTGTATAAATAAACGACAAGGGTGTCTACTTGGAGAGTACCCACCGGCGGGGGCGCCGGGATTAGGCACGGTAGGGCATAAGACATGTCAGAGCTTCACTAGCGGTGTAAATACATTCCACGTGGATTCATTGTATGCATAGTTGCCTTTTAATGAATATCACGCAAATCGTCATGGTGATAGGTACATACGGTTGGTCCAGCACGTCCTACGTGTTTCTATAAATATATATTTTTAAAAAATATTAAAAAACAAAGGCCGACCCCGGGGGATGGGGTCTCCCGGGCCATAAGTTGCCTGAGGAGGGGGGCAACGTGCTGGGGTTTGGGGGCCCCGGGGCCGATTAAGGCCTTGGGAGGGGGACCACGCGGCCCCCTTCCAGATTTATTTTTTTTCAAAAAATAAATTAGGGGGCAGGCCCTGTGGGATGGGGTCTCCAGGGCCAATAAATTAGAAAAAGAAGGGGGGCCACACAGCCCTCCTTCTTAAAAAAATTAAATTAATTAAAAGACCGGCATCGCGCCGGAGGCCACGCCCCTCCTTGCAGCACTCTGCAAATGCACCCCCTGGCCAGTTGTAAGTTGGGGAATTAATTCCCCTTTAATACTGAGGGTCCCTGACGGCCAACTAGCCCAACAGGTATCTCCAGTATGCGCCAGGGAGCTGCGTTGCAGACAGGTGTCCTGAGGCCACGCCCCTTTTTACACCTCTCTACAACGCAGCTCTGCGGCGCTTACTGGAGGTACCTAGTGGGCTAATTTGACCCCAGGGACCCTTAGGATTCAAGGGTCAACTTAGAACGGCCACAGGGCGCGTTTACACAGTGGGGAAGGGAGGGGACGGGGCCTGAGGTGACGTGTGCAAACACGCCCTACGGCGCGTTTTAAGTTGGGGGAAATAATTCACCTTCAATCCTGAGGGCCCCTGGGGGCTAACTAACCCACCAGGTGCTTCCAGTAAGCGCCACTGAGCTGCGTTGCAGAGAGGTGGTCCAGGCCGTGCCACTTTTTACACCTCTCTGCAACGCAGCTCTGTGGCTCTTACTGGAGGTACCTAGTGGGCTAGTTGGACCCTAGGGACCCTCAGGATTCAAATGAAGTTAATCTCCCAACTAAAAACGGCCACAGGGCGTGTTTACACACTGGGGAAGGGAGGGGACGGGGCCTGAAGTGACGTTTGCAAACACACCCTGTGGCGCATTTTAAGAGGTAGTTTTAATCCCCCTGCCCTATTATATACTACGGGCTTACAGAGGACGTCATGCTAATCACAGGGTAATCCCAACGCATAGTGTTCCCTAGTGTATGTAGGTGTTTTCACTGTATTCTGAGTGTCTTTTAACATAGCACAGGCTCTAGGACTGGTTAGTCAGACTCAGTTACCACCAGTAATCGTCTGAAAAAGTTGAGGGTACAGGATGATTTTGCAACAAGGCTTCTTTCTGCTTTTCTGTCTGCTCTTTCTGCATGTTATCCTTCTTCTTGCACTTTTTTTCGTCTTTGAGGACTTCTGTTGCTTCTTTCTGCATTTCTTTTTTTTCTTTCTGAGCGTTTATTTTCTTTCTTCACATGTCCTATCTCTGTAGGCATAGTTAGAAATTAGCATTTAAAAAACCTTTGAAATTCACTGAAAAAACCATAGGTTTCAGGCACGTTATAGTTAGGAATTAGCATTTAAAAAACCTTACAAATTACCTGAAAAACCCATAGGTTTCAGGGGCGTTATAGTTAGCTGGACTTTTCACTCGTACAAAACCATTGAAATTCCCCTGTTATAGTTAGTTGAGCTAACTATAACTTGCGCGCCCACAATGCACTGCTGATGACATCACATATTACATCACTCGTGACATGGTTAGTGACATCACTCATGACATCACTGATGACCTCTCAAATGACATCACTGATGACATCACTGATGACATCATCCTTGTGATAGAGTGGCAGACCTCTCACCCTAATGTAACCTTTGATACAGACATTCAAAAATAGAATCTAAAATTTTCAAAACAATGGACATACCAATACCAGTTACAACAACCTATTCAGTAATTCTAATACCCACATACACATCCACTCATTCACCAACAGTCTTATACAGTCAATCATACATGTACTCACTCATCATATGTACTCATATACCTATACATCCTGTTACACAACGCCACTCATCCATAGAGTTACTCACTCACTTAGTCACTCATGCTAATAAAGAATCAAACATACATTTACTTGCATATACAGTTATACACACACCACCACACTTACTTCTACAGAAACTTACACATACTTAGTCTTTTAAACAATCACTTATAGAAACACATACTTATTCATACAGGAACTCTTCCAATCTCTCACTCTCACATATACTCACTTATATACACCAATAGTCACATATACTAGTTTAAAACATATGTAGTTACTCATAAAGACACTATTGAGACAGTCATTCACTCACTAACACACCCATGCACACACTCATCTACCCATACAGTCCTGCACACATGCTGTCTTCGATACATACAAACAGTGAGTCACTCATTCATGCACCTATGCACTACGTAATACCCCCTACCGAACCATACAGACACTCAGACACTCATACTGATACTCAAAAAACCAACTAATAACTTATATAGACACTCATGTAGCTACTCACCAACCCATGCAGCCACTTATACACAAAGTGAGAGACTGATACAGATATTTACATATTTAAACATTACTCACTAAGCTATGTATTCACTAAGATATACTTAGTCAGTTATACAATCAATTTTTCAAAAACAAATCATCCATTTAGACACTTATATACCCATTTATTCTTCCATCGACCTTGAGATATACATATATAAAACATATTTAATTTTCCGAAAAACACACATTCACTGGATGATGTCATCAGTGATGTCATCAGTGATGTCATTTGAGATGTCATCAGTGATGACCTGAGTGATGTCACTGACCATGTCATGAGTGATTTAATATGTGACATCATCAGCAGTGCATTGCGGGCGCGTGAGTTATAGTTTGCTGAACTAACTATAACGGGGGAATTTCAATGGTTTTGTACGAGTGAAAAGTCTAGCTAACTATAACGCCCCTGAAACCTATGTTTTTTTCAGTGAATTCTAAGGTTTATTAAATGCTAATTCCAAACTATAACGTGCCTGAAACCTATGGTTTTTTCAGTATATATATATATATATATATATATATATATATATATATATATATATATATATATATATATATTACTTCAAAAGCCTCCGAGCTTTAGAGATGCACTCCGCAAAGGTTAGTTCAACTGAACTTTTATTAAATGGAAGCGGTTTCACAGACCCAATTAGTCAAGTCCCTGACGCGTTTCAGTGCCTCCGGCACCTTAATCATAGGGTGGGCAAGTGGGAAACACAGTACTGGACTGCCACGTATTATACCTTTCAGGCACGTGTTCTCCAGTGAGCAGCATGCCGGGAGTAGCAGTCCCAATTCTTCCCCTCTGGTGGGGTCCGTTTTCCCACAACTAATTCTTTTGCCAATGTTCAATTGTTTTATCGCCCTCCAGTGGGCCTCAGGTCCGTGCCGCCGCTCCCCAATAGTAAGAACCCTTGCGCTGGAACAGGCCGTAACGAATTTACAGCCACACAGACCTTGCCTCCGGTGTCAGCAGCGGTGCAACCTCCCACGGCCGGAGCCGCCGTGCGTCAACATTACTTCAAAAGCCTCCGAGCTTTAGAGATGCCGTACGAATTTCAGTTGAACTAACCTTTGCGGAGTGCATCTCTAAAGCGCGGCTGCTCACTGGAGAACACGTGCCTGAAAGGTATAATACGTGGCAGTCCAGTACTGTGTTTCCCACTTGCCCACCCTATGATTAAGGTGCCGGAGGCACTGAAACGCGTCAGGGACTTGACTAATTGGGTCTGTGAAACCGCTTCCATTTAATAAAAGTTCAGTTGAACTAACCTTTGCGGAGTGCATCTCTAAAGCTCGGAGGCTTTTGAAGTAATGTTGACGCACGGCGGCTCCGGCCGTGGGAGGTTGCACCGCTGCTGACACCGGAGGCAAGGTCTGTGTGGCTGTAAATTCGTTACGGCCTGTTCCAGCGCAAGGGTTCTTACTATTGGGGAGCGGCGGCACGGACCTGAGGCCCACTGGAGGGCGATAAAACAATTGAACATTGGCAAAAGAATTAGTTGTGGGAAAACGGACCCCACCAGAGGGGAAGAATTGGGACTGCTACTCCCGGCATGCTGTTCACTGGAGAACACGTGCCTGAAAGGTATAATACGTGGCAGTCCAGTACTGTGTTTCCCACTTGCCCACCCTATGATTAAGGTGCCGGAGGCACTGAAACGCGTCAGGGACTTGACTAATTGGGTCTGTGAAACCGCTTCCATTTAATAAAAGTTCAGTTGAACTAACCTTTGCGGAGTGCATCACTAAAGCTCGGAGGCTTTTGAAGTAATGTTGACGCACGGCGGCTCCGGCCGTGGGAGGTTGCACCGCTGCTGACACCGGAGGCAAGGTCTGTGTGGCTGTAAATTCGTTACGGCCTGTTCCAGCGCAAGGGTTCTTACTATTGGGGAGCGGCGGCACGGACCTGAGGCCCACTGGAGGGCGATAAAACAATTGAACATTGGCAAAAGAATTAGTTGTGGGAAAACGGACCCCACCAGAGGGGAAGAATTGGGACTGCTACTCCCGGCATGCTGCTCACTGGAGAACACGTGCCTGAAAGGTATAATACGTGGCAGTCCAGTACTGTGTTTCCCACTTGCCCACCCTATGATTAAGGTGCCGGAGGCACTGAAACGCGTCAGGGACTTGACTAATTGGGTCTGTGAAACCGCTTCCATTTAATAAAAGTTCAGTTGAACTAACCTTTGCGGAGTGCATCTCTAAAGCTCGGAGGCTTTTGAAGTAATATATATATATATATATATATATATATATATATCCACTGAAAAAACCATACATATATATATATATATATTCAATTCACACACGTTATAGTTAGGAATTAGCATTTAAAAAACCTTGCAAATTCACTTAAAAAACCATAGGTTTCACACATGTTATAGTTAGGTGGACATTTCACTCGTAAAAAACGACCGCAATCCACTGCTGATGATGTCACATATTACATCACTCATGACATGGTCAGTGGCATCACTCATGACATCACTGATGACATCATCCTTTTGATAGAGTGGCGGTCGCGCGAGTTATAGTTATCTGAACTAACTATAACGGGGGAATTTCATTGGTTTTTTACGAGTGAAATGTCCACCTAACTATAACATGTGTGAAACCTATGGTTTTTTAAGTGAATTTGCAAGGTTTTTTAAATGCTAATTTCAAACTATAACGTGTGTGAAACCTATGGTTTTTTCAGTGAATTTGTACGGTTTTTTAAATGCTAAGTTATGTATTTATTATTATATTTTTTATATATTTATTTTACAATAAACTACGTATTAAAAACATTTTTTTTTTGGTTTTTCACCGTGCGCGCACCCCGCGATTTAAAAAAAAACATTTAAATGTTTTTTTCTGCCTTCGGGGTCCTTCAGGGACCCCCTGACAAAGGCTAGGGGGTCAGGAACTCTCTACCCTGCCCCTTTTTCACGTTCGCCACCTTCCTTTTTCACTCTTGCACTCAAAACAAACAAAATGGCGGCCGACACTTCCTGATTTCGACCGATTCGAACGTTGACTGACATGTAACCACCAATCAGACTTACGCTTGCGCACGTTAGGGTGCGCGCACGGTGCACGGCTATAGATATTTATGTACTTTAACTGCAATTTTCTCAGGAACTACTGAACAGATTGACTCAATATATGCAAAAGGCACATCCCTGACCTGAGGACTACCTCTTTGCCAAATTTCAAGTAATTCTGTTCAGCCGTTCGGGCTGTACCTTTGACTAAAGGTCCTATGGGAAAATGCATGGGGAAAACGTGTTTTGGGACCCCCCTTTTTTCTCAGCCCCCGCTTGACGAATCCCCCCGAGACTTTCAGGGTAGGAGCTGAGCGGAGCGCCTCATTAGTTTTGAAAATTTCGCGAGGATTCGTCAACCGGCGCCAAAGTTATTCAAAATAGAATTTTTAGATTTCCTATGGAAACACGGTCCTAACTATAACTATCTACTGGCGACCGCCCGTAGATAATATATATATCTATATATATATATCCAAACAACAAAGGGTGTCCCCTTGAAGAAGCCACAAGCTTGAGGGGGAATATAAGTGCTTTATTGCAGAGAGCAACAGCAGGGAAACCAGAAATCTCCACAAAGTCTCAAGCCAAGCCCGACCCGTTTCATGCTCTCATGCACTTAATCATGGGCTGCTGGGTAGAACACTTGCGTCACCGTCACGGCACTTGAAATACCATTAGGACCTGCCCCAGTGGGCGTGGACAGTGCAACTGCCTGTCGGTCCTTGTAGTTCGGTGAATCTTCCTTTAGTGAGTGGTGCAAGCGGTGTCTTTAAAAACCAAATGAAACCCCAGTGGTTAGTGAAAAGTCCCAAAACCTCCCAGCTGCTCCGTAGAACTCTCACAGCTCCCCTCATGCCCACATGATCCTTAACTCCACCTCGGTGTCAGCTGTGATCCACTGCAACAAGGCGGGGCTTTCTTCAGGGCAGGACTGGCCGTCTTAAATCCAAACCACAAATGGTGTCCCCTCGAAGAAGCCACATGCTTGAGGGTGAATATAAGCGCTTTCTTGCAGAGAGCAACAGCAGGGAAACCAGAAATCTCCACAAAGTCTCAAGCCAAGCCCGACGCGTTTCGTTCTCTCATGCCCTTAATCATGGTCTGCTGGGTAGAACACTCTTGTCACAGTCAGGGCACTTGAAATACCATTAGGACCCGCCCCAGTGAGCGTGGAAAGTGCAACTGCCTGTCGGTCCTTGTAGTGCGGTGAATCTTCCTTCAGTGAGTGGTGCAAGCGGTGTCTTTAAAAACCAAATGAAACCCCAGTGGGTAGTGAAAAGTCCCGAAACCTCCCAGCTGCTCCGTAGAACTCTCGCAGCTCCCCTCATGCCCACATGATGCTTAACTCCATCTGGTGTCAGCTGTGATCCGCAGCAACGCGGCGGGGCTTTCTTCACGGCAGGACAGGCTGTCTTTAATCCAAACAACAAAGGGAGTCCCCTCGAAGAAGCCACATGCTTGAGGGTGAATATAAGCGCTTTATTGCAGAGAGCAACAGCAGGAAAACCAGAAATCTCCACAGTCTCAAGCCAAGTCCGACGCATTTCGTGCTCTCATGCACTTAATCATGGGCTGCTGGGTAGAACACTCGCGTCACCGTCACAGCACTTGAAATACCATTAGGATCCGCCCCAGTGGGGTGTCTTTAAAAACCAAATGAAACCCCAGTGGTTAGTGAAAAGTCCTGAAACATCCCAGCTGCTCTGTAGAACTCTCACAGCTCCCCTCATGCCCACATGATGCTTAACTCCACCTGGTGTCAGCTGTGATCCACTGCAACAAGGCGGGGCTTTCTTCACGGCAGGACTGGCCGTCTTTAATCCAAACCACAAAGGGTGTCCCCTCGAAGAAGCCACACGCTTGAGGGTGAATATAAGCGCTTTATTGCAGAGAGCAACAGCAGGTTAACCAGAAATCTCCACAGTCTCAAGCCAAGTCCGATGTGTTTCGTGCTCTCATGCACTTAATCATGGGCTGCTGGGTAGGACACTTGCGTCACCGTCACAGCACTTGAAATACCATTAGGACCCGCCCCAGTGGGCGTGGACAGTGCAATTGCCTGTCGTCCTTGTAGTGCGGTGAATCTTCCTTTAGTGAGTGGTGCAAGCGGTGTCTTTAAAAACCTAATGAAACCCCAGTGGTTAGTGAAAAGTCCTGAAACCTCCCAGCTGCTCCGTAGAACTCTCACAGCTCCCCTCATGCCCACATGATGCTTAACTCCACCTGGTGTCAGCTGTGATCCACTGCAACAAGGCAGGGCTTTCTTCACGGCAGGACTGGCAGTCTTTAATCCAAACCACAAAGGGTGTCCCCTCGAAGAAGCCACATGCTTGAGGGTGAATATAAGCGCTTTATTGCAGAGAGCAACAGCAGGGAAACCAGAAATCTCCACAAAGTCTCAAGCCAAGCCCGACGCGTTTCGTTCTCTCATGCCCTTAATCATGGTCTGCTGGGTAGAACACTCTCGTCACAGTCAGGGCACTTGAAATACCATTGGGACCCGTCCCAGTGAGCGTGGAAAGTGCAACTGCCTGTCGGTCCTTATAGTGCGGTGAATCTTCCTTCAGTGAGTGGTGCAAGCGGTGTCTTTAAAAACCAAATGAAACCCCAGTGGGTAGTGAAAAGTCCCGAAACCTCCCAGCTGCTCCGTAGAACTCTCACAGCTCCCCTCATGCCCACATGATGCTTAACTCCACCTGGTGTCAGCTGTGATCCACTGCAACAAGGCAGGGCTTTCTTCACGGCAGGACAGGCAGTCTTTAATCCAAACCACAAAGGGTGTCCCCTCGAAGAAGCCACATGCTTGAGGGTGAATATAAGCGCTTTATTGCAGAGAGCAACAGCAGGGAAACCAGAAATCTCCACAAAGTCTCAAGCCAAGCCCGACGCGTTTCGTTCTCTCATGCCCTTAGTCATGGTCTGCTGGGTAGAACACTCTCGTCACAGTCAGGGCACTTGAAATACCATTGGGACCCGTCCCAGTGAGCGTGGAAAGTGCAACTGCCTGTCGGTCCTTGTAGTGCGGTGAATCTTCCTTCAGTGAGTGGTGCAAGCGGTGTCTTTAAAAACCAAATGAAACCCCAGTGGGTAGTGAAAAGTCCCGAAACCTCCCAGCTGCTCCGAAGAACTCTCGCAGCTTCCCTCATGCCCACATAATGCTTAACTCCACCTGGTGTAGAATATATATATTAGGGCTGGGCGGTAAATTCCGTTCCGTTCGCGAAATTTGCGGAATTTGGGTAATTTTGCATTCCGCGGAGAACGCGAAATTGCCCAAAAATCTGCGTTCCGCGACTTCGCGAAATTTTTTGCTTGTTCGCGTTCTCAATATGCGTGTTCGCGAGATATTTCATCCCGAGCACGCAAACAGCGATCGCGAACAGGAAAAAAGTATCGCGAACAAGCAATTCCGCGTGTTCGCGGAATTTCTGCGTGTTCGCGGAGATTTTTTACCGTTTCGCGGAGATTTGCGTAACGCGATTACGCAAATTCCGCCCACCCCTAATATATATACATATTAGACCTGGGCGGTGAACTTCGCTCTATTTGCTGAGTTTGCAGATTTTTCTGCACTCCGCGCTTCGCAGAGCTTGCGGAGTGCAGATATCTCCACTCCTCATAGTGCAGATGAGTTTTTTCCTCGTTCGCACTTGTGAACGGTAAGTTCGCGAGCTGCTGCTCAGGTAGAATTTTTACCCAAGAGGCAGGAAGACCAGCACGAATGGCAGTTCACACAGCACTCCGCCACTTGCAAAACTCCGCAAAGTTTTTTTGACGAATCTTTGCGATATGTTCAAAACTAATGGGGCAGACAGGTCAGCTGCTGTGTTGAAAGTTTCGGGGTGATTCGTCAAGCGGGTGCTGAGAAAAAGGGGGGTCCCAAAACATTTATTTCCATCTTAATTTCCATAGGAAACTGTTGACGTTGCTACAGCCAGAACTGCTTAACGGAATTACACCAAACTTGGCAGAAAGGTAGCTCTTGGTCCAGAGTGCATTCTTTTTGTTAAATGGTGTGAATCCGTTCACTAGTTCCTGAGAAATGTAAACATTTCTCAGATATACAAATATGGCACCGGAGGATCCGTAAACCCTGTCGCTCTCAAGCCTGCGAACTGATTGTCTGCCAACACTTCAAACCAGGAAGTGTTGGCAGCCATCTTGTGACTCGGTTGAACCGAGTCACAAGGAAAAAAGGTAAAACAAATCTTACAAAATTAAATTAAGAAAAGGGGGCAGGGTAGAATCACCCTAACTCCCTAAGCCTACAGTGGGTGCCAAAAAAAAGAATCGGCGGGATTCGCATTGGATTGGCAAATCCGGCTGAAAATGAAAAAAAATAACAACTTTATAGTTAGATATTAGCATTTAAAGAACCTTAGAAATTCACTGAAAAAATCACAGGATTCAGCGACGTTATAGTTAGAAATTACGAGATAGTGATCTATACTGGAATTGCAATTCAGAACCAGGTACCCATCAACATATGTTCTTTGAATGCAGACTATTAGAATACTTTTGGGGCCCTAGTCAAAAACATGTGTCTATAATGTTTTTTATTCACACCTATAACTCTTTCTCTTCATATGATTATGCTGGTCCATGGGCTCTAGTTCCTGCTTTACCTCTTGATAATACAGATTTGGAGCTATTAGATTTGCTTTTATTCATTGCAGTTAAAATTATACTCTTAGAATGGAAATCTTTTCATCTTTTATCTTACCATACTTGGTGGAGTTGGGTGTCATATCTTTGTGGAGCTCATACACTTATTGAAAGAAAACAATATCTGCCTTCAATCACTAGCAATGTATGGCATTCTTTGGATAATTATATGAATTTGTCTACTCAGGGCTTGGTAGCTTAACATCCTTTTGGGTCTCTCTCTTGATTTAACAATTATATGTGTGGCAAATGTCCCATTGCACCCTCCTCCCTCCGATTATCCTTTCCTCCTCCTCTCTTATTCTTTCTCTTTCCCTTCTCATTTCTTTCCCCTTATTGACGTGTTCAATTTTCCAAGCGATACATACTCTATCATATATGACTTTACTGCGCCATATTATGATCTTTCTTCTGTTCCATCTTCCTTGGGATTATAATTACTGATTTTTACAGGATCATTTGTCTATGATAATTTTCATCATTTTCATCCTAGCTCAAATATTGCTTGTCATGTTGCCCATTTTAACTTTTTAACTCCTTACTTGTGTACATCAATTTCTGTTTTTGTATATCGCTGTTGTTTCGAAACTGTATTTATTTTTATCCAAATGCAATAAAATATTTGAAGACAACAAACCTTAGAAATTCACTGAAAAAAACACAGGTTTCAGGGACGTTATAGTTAGGAATTAGCGTTTAAAAACATTAGAAACGCACGGAAAAAAGCACAGCTTACAGTAATGTAATAATTAGACTGACATTTCACTCCTACAAAACCTGTGAAATTCAGCTGTTATAGCTACATCACTCATGACATGGTCAGTGATGACATCACTGATGACATCTCATATGACATCACTGATGACATCTTTGATGAGATCATCTACATAATCTCTGATGCACATGCTCATACCCCAATATAACTTTCATACACCCACTCCAAATTTCAGACTACCATTCTTGAAACCATAGACACACCAATACCAATTAGTACATACCCACTCAATGATTCATAGGTGTACACATACATCCACTCACTCACCCATACAGCCACTCATACACCCAGTCACTCATCAATACAGCCACGGATATAGGCACTCATACACCCATACAGACACTCACACACCTCCACTCACCCATAGAGCGACTCACATACCTAGTCACTCACCCAAGTGTCAATCACACTGCCACTTACTCACTTATACAGTTGTACACACACCACCTCACTTATTCATACATATACTCCTCCAACACCAGCCATCATCTATCTATCTATCTATCTATCTATCTATCTATCTATCTATCTATCTATCTATCTATCTATCTATCTATCTATCTATCTATCTATCTATCTATCTATCTATCTATCTATCTATCTATCTATCTATCTATCTATCTATCTATCTATCTATCTATCTATCTATCTATCTATCTATCTATCTATCTATCTATCTATCTATCTATCTATCTATCTATCTATCTATCTATCTATCTTTTTATCTATATATATATACATATATATAATCAATCACCAAACAGCCTCAAGGAGAGCGCTCTATTCCATAGTGGGTGCTGGTCTCAAGGACGGGCCAGTCCTCGCAATACATTTTTCACCAATATTCCTTTGCAAGAAGGAAATCACCGCACTCCCAGGAAGTCGTCAATTAAATGGAATTTATTTTATCGTACAAATGGTCACCACCAACGCGTTTTAACCAACAATAGGTCTTGCTCACGGTATGTGAGCCCATTCTTTGTGTATTTATTTATAGTTACTCCCATTGAAACCAATTAGGAGGAATTATGGGAGATGTTGCTCTTAGTTCTATACCGTTTCTCGGCAATCAAATTCATTTGTTCTTCTATAAAGCGATGTATTAATCACTTGTGGATATGGTAGAATTGTTTATTGTTGTTTATGGGTATTTTATTTCATGTTAGGGTATCTCAAAGATCAAACTTTATTGACAATTCACGATTGTGTTCCTTCTTTGCGCTATACAAGTAAACCATTTTTATGATGTATGGTTGCTTGCTCACAGTTAGTGCGTTATTACTCCATGTTTGATATTCCACACGTGCTTGAGCATTTCTCAATGTTAAGGTTGATTAGCGCTTAGTGCACTTTGTCAAATTTTCATTGGCAGTTTCTTTGCTCAGTGCATTTATGGGAAATTACATGTTCCATAATCCATTTTAGCTAAGTGCTACTGAGAGTCAATGAAACTGTTGATTATTGATTATTCCTTAATAATTATTCTTTTCCTTTTATTGTACCCATCTTTTATACCATATCCTTCTGTATCTATTTCTTCTTCAGCACAGGAGATTTACAAGTGACTATACAGTTCTTCATCTCCATTCAAACCAAATGGGGTCTTCGTCTTAAACCTTATGATCATTCTCGACTCGTAGTTTCATTGTTCTATTTCCTCCTCGTTCACTTTTGGCCACAGTTGTCAGTCCAAAATATTTGATACTTTGTTTCATGTTATCTTAATGAGTATTTAGATGTTTTACAATTGCATAATTGATGTCTCCATTCTGTATGACTCGTAGATGTTCCAAAATTCTCTTCTTTAGCGGGCAGATGGTGCTACCTATGTACCATAACCCACAATAACAGACAATAATGTACACAACATAAGTTGATTCACACGTAATTCTTTCTGTGATATTGAAGGTATTGCCCATAAAATCTTTTACTTCTTTCATGTTCAATCCATACTTACATGCCTTGCATGTGTTGTAGTGTACAAAGCCTGTTTGTTGAATTTGCAACCAATGTTTCTTCTCTTTCTTGTCTGTGGTCATGTATCACTAGTTTGTCCTTTAGAGATGGTGCCTTCCGATAAGAGATACTTGGTTTATTGCCAATTATGTGCCCAATATCTGGATCTTTCTTCAAAACATCCCAATGTTTATTGAGGATATTTATAATTTGATCATTTTCTTTACTATACGTTAGTATCACTCGAATTGTAGCACTTTCTTCTTTCTTTTCGGTCCAGAGTTTTAGCACTTGGAGTGGCTCTCGCTCTCTCTTGGCCTTGTTTAATGCCTTTGTTTAGGTATCCTCTTTGTTGGAACCTTGTTTCTGTTTCCTTAAATGTTCTCTCCATTTCGGTATCATCAGAGCAATTGCATCTCATCCGTAGAAATTCCCCATACGGGATACTTCTTTTCAGTTTTGGGGGATGAAAGCTGTTTCCATGCAATATGCTATTAGTCACAGTTGGTTTTCTGAAGATTTCGGTCTTCATTTCATCATTCTCTATGCACACTGTTACATCCAGAAATTGAATTTCCCTGTTACTGATATTATATGTGAATTGCAGACCCACTTCATTGTTGTTTAAAATATTCATATATTCCACAAATTCCTTCTGGCTGCCACTCCAGATTAGGAATAGATCGTCTATGAAGCGCAGCCATAATTCCGTTTTGGTAGTTTACAGTTCGTTCTCGTTTCTCCAAACTACTAGTTTTTCCCACCAACCCATGGTAAGGTTGGCGTAGCTTGGAGAGAACGAAATTCCCATTGCGGTTCCGCATGATTGGGAGTAGATTTGGCTGTCAAATATGAAGATGTTATTCCGAAGACATACCTCTATCATCTCTAAGAGCATTCTTGTGTGTTTGAGTTGTTGTATATTTCGTTGTTTTAGAAAATAACCAATTGCTTGTAGTCCCACATCGTGGTCAATGGAGGTATACAACGTTACCACGTCGATTGTAGCTAGGTAATAACCTTTCTGCCATCCTGTATTGGATAGGATTCTTAAAAAGTCCCCTGCCAATGAAAATTTGACAAAGCGCACTAAGCGCTAATCAACCTGAACATTTTCGAAATGCTCAAGCACGTTTGGAATATCAAACATGGAGTAATAACGCACTAAGCGTGAGCAAGCAACCATACATCATAAAATGGTTTACTTGTATAGCGCAAAGAAGAAACACAATCGTGAATTGTCAATAAAGTTTGATCTTTGAGTTACCCTAACATGAAATAAAATACCCATGAACAACAATAAACAATACTACCATATCCACAAGTGATTAATACATCGATTTATAGAAGAACAAATGAATTTGATTGCCGAAAAACGGTATAGAACTAAGAACTACATCTCCCATAATTCCTCCTAATTGGTTTCAATGGGAGTTACTATAAATAAAGACACAAAGAATGGACTCCCATACTGTGAGCAAGACCTATTGTTGGTTGAAACACGTAGGTGGTGGTTGGTGGTGACATTTGCATGATAAAATAATTTCCATTTAATTGATGACTTCCTGGGAGTGTGGTGATTTCCTTCTTGCAAAGGAATATTGGTGAATTTTTTTATATATATATATATATATATATATATATATATATATATATATATATATATATTACTACTGGCGGTCGCCAGTAGGTAGTTATAGTTAGGACCTATTATCCATAGGAAATCCGCAACATTCTATTTGGAATAACTTTGGCGCCGATTGACAAATCGTCCACAAGGACCACCAGGGCCCCCCCATTTTTTTTTTTTGTAAACAGCAAATTGTGCCGTAAAAAAAAAAAACGAAGCGTGGCCTCCCGTGCTTCTTTAACAATTAGTCCCCGGGGGGCCAAATCCCAGGGCAACAATATTAAATTTGATGGGGGACCCAGAGGGGCTCCCTAGCCCCGGGGACCGCCACCCACCGGGGCTACAAACTAAATGGGTGGGGGGGCTTTTTATACTGTGGGAGGGGGGCCGTGTGGCTCCCCTCCTGGAGCCGTCACTGGCCCCGGGGACTGCCACCCCCCAGGGCCAGCTCCTGCAGTGTCTCGGGGTGCCCACCCCTGGGACACTGCTGTTTGCTATGGCAGGGCAGGAGCCGAGGCTCCCGCCCTGTCATAGCAAACTTGGTTTGGATTTTGAAAGAGAGAGCAGGAAAATCTGCTCTCTCTTTCAAAATGCAAACCAGATTGCTTTTCCACACAGGGAGCTGCATGTTAGCAGCTCCCCATGTGGAAAAGCAATGCCGGCTCCTGAAGGACGCGGGAAGCTGGCTGGGTTCGTGGGGGCATTGGGGCTCCCCCCACGGTTCTCAACGTTGTTTACAGGCCCCGGGGGATGGGGTCCCCGGGGAGAATATAAATTAGTGATAGGTGGAATTTTAGTTTTTTACGGGCAAATTAGCACTCAGCGCGGCCCCCTGGTGTGCACGCGACTCCTAACGCGTCAAACACATATATGACGTCACGCCCAAGTGTCGCGGAAAGTAATACGTATGTGTCATGTATGCGCCTGGAGTCGCGTACCGTTCGCATAGCGATTGCGCACGAAAATACGCACCCATCGCACATCCTACATGGATCCTACACAACAATCCTAAAATGGCGCCTAGGTTCTGCGCAGCGATCGAGAAAGGTACGTTTTGGGTGCGCGACTCCCCAAAAAAATCGGAAAAAAAACAATAAAGAAAATAATATAAATATATTTAAAAAAATATATAAAACAAAAAAAAATTAGTTTCAATATATTTTTTTTTCCATTTCTATTAAAAATATATAATGTAATTTAAAAAATAAAATATGGAATAATAAATAGGTACAAAAATGTAGAAAAACAGTATCAAAAAATTAAATATAACTATTATTACATTTAAAAATGGTCATTTAAGAAATCTTTGAAATTCACTGAAAAAACCATAGGTTTCAGACATGTTATAGTTAGCAATTAGCATTTAAAAAACCTTTGAAATTCACTGAAAAAATCATAGGTTTCAGACATGTTATAGTTAGGAATTAGCATTTAAAAAACCTTTGAAATTCACTGAAAAAACCATAGGTTTCAGGGGTGTTATAGTTAGGAATTAGAATTTAAAAAACCTTAGAAATTCACTGAAAAAAACATAGGTTTCAGGGGTGTTATAATTAGCTGGACATTTCACTCGTACAAAACCATTGAAATTCCTCCGTTATAGTTAGTTCTACTAACTATAACTCGCGCGCCCGCAATCCACTGCTGATGACGTCACATATTACATCATTCATGACATGGTCAGTGACGTCACTGATGACATCGCTGATGACATCTCAAATGACATCACTGATGACATCACTGATGACATCACTGATGACATCATCTAGTAGATGTAATATGTGATGTCATCAGCAGTGGATTGCGGGCGCGTGAGTTATAGTTAGTAGAACTAACTATAATGGAGGAATTTCAAGTTTTGTGCGAGTGAAATGTCCAGCTAACTATAACACCCCTGAAACCTATGTTTTTTTTCAGTGAATTTGTAAGTTTTTTTAAATTCTAATTCCTAACAATAACACCCCTGAAACCTATGTTTTTTTCAGTGAATATATATATATATATATATATATATAATCTCTCTCTCTCTCTCTCTATATATATATATATATATATATATATATATATATTTTTTTTTTTCACTAAAAAAACAAAGGTTACAGGGACGTTATAGTTAGGCTCAGGTTTCACTCGTACAAAACCATTGAAATCCAGCAGTTAGTTAACTCACACCCTCACAATGCACTGCTTATGACCTCAGATGTTACATCATTCATGACATGGTCAGTGACATCACTGATGACATCTCAAATGACACCACTGAAGATATCCCTGATGACATCATCCAGTGACTGTTTTTAAAACGTTTATGAGTTTTAAATATATATACCAAGGGTTATTGGTGAATCAGTGGGTGTATGAGTGCCTGTATGAATGATTCAGTGGGTGCTTAACTGTATAAGTGTGTGTTTAGGCGTGTCAATGAATGTATGGGTGAGTGACTGGTTGTGTGAATGTTTATATCAGTCTGTCAGTTGGTGTCTAAGTGGCAGTATGGGTATGGGAGTGGCTGTATGGGTGACTGATTGGTTGTCTGAGTACCTGTATGGGTGTCTTGAGTGTTTGTGTGTTAGTGGCTGAGAGGGTGTGTGACTGCCTGTATGGATGAGGGACTGGGTGAGCCTGTGACTGTATGGGTTAGTGAGTGCATGTGTGAGGGGCTGTATGGGTGAGTGAGTCTGTGTATGTTTTTGTGGGTGAATGAGTAGATGTGCCAGTGTTATATGGGTGAGTGACTAGGTATGTGAAAGGAAGTATAGGTGAGTGATGAGGTATATGAGTGACTATTTAGGTGAGTGAGTGAATGTGACAGTGGCTGTATGGGTGAGTGTGTGCTTGTGTCAGTGACTGTATAAGTGAGTGAGTCCACATTAGTATCTGTATGTGTAAGCAAATGGGTGTGTGTCTAACTGTAGGAATTAGTATGTGGCTGTGTGACTGACTTTATGGGTGAGAGAGTAGGTATGAAAGTAGCTCTATGGGTGTATGAGTAGATATGTCAGTGGCTGTATTAGTGAGTGAGTGAGTGGGTGTATAAGTGACGGTATGGTCAGTGAGCGGAGGTGTTTGCAGATGAATGAATCAGTTAGTAGGTGTGCAAGTACTGGTATGGGACTGTGAAAGGCTTTGTGAATGATTGTGTGGGAGTGGGTAAAAGGTTCTATTGGGCTGTGAGTGGGTGCGTTAGTGATTTTGTGGATGATGCCGTAATGTGGGACTAACTAAAGGTAACAGGATGGGTAGTTGGCCCACAAGGATGTCCTTGGGGCCAACAACTGCTTCTGTTACCTCCAGTAAGTCTCACACAGTGCTATTCCTCAAAGGTTTTCAGAAGGCCACACACCCTTTCTCCACCACTCTGCAAACGTGCCTTCTTATGCAATGATGGTTGGGGGGTGAAGTCCCCTTGGCTCCAGAGGGTCCTTGGGGGCCAACAAGCCCTCCTGTTACCTCCAGTAGGGCCCACAAAGCAGTATTGCTAAGAGGTCTTCGGAAGCCATGCTCCCTTTCTCCAATACTCTGCAAATGTGCCTCCTGGTGCACTACTGGTTGGGGGAATAAGTTCATGTTAGATCCTATGGCCCTCAAGAGCCAAGGGGACTTCATGCCCCAACCAGCAGTGCATCAGGAGGCCTATTTGCAGAGTGGTGGAGAACCCCATCCCCCGGAACCAGTCCTTTATAAAATCGGGAGAGGGGCTGTGTGGCCCACCTCCCCAGGCCGATTTCAGCCCCAGAAACTCCATCCCCTGGGGCCCGGCCTTTCTTTTTAAATGATTAAAGGGAAGGGAGCTGCATGGCCCCACTCCTGGGCAGACTCTGGCCCGGTGGACCCCATCCCCTGAGTCCTGGCCACAATACTGGGTGCCCTGGTCCCGTCCAGGGCAGACAGTTTTTCACATTGAGAACCGTGGGATGAGCCTAAAGGCCCCCGTGCTCCCTGCCAGTTCCCCACCTCTTGCAGGAGCTGGCATTGCTTTTTGTTGCAGGGATTCTGCTCATGCACAGAACTATGCGCAGGAAACCAGGACCTCAGTGAATTGCGGTGTACCAAAAACCTACCTCAGTACCTAGAACCCCTATCCGACTAGCATCAGTGTCTCATTCATTCTCCGTATCATCTCGAAGCTACCAATGATTAGACAACCCAGAACAAGCGACTTAGAGTACTCTCAGTAATGGTGGGAATCAGAAACACCTTTTCGTTATTATTCTCATATCAGTCCACAACAAGAGAAATCAGAGACACGGTAAAGTTTAAAATGTTTATTTTTAACTACGTGCTCTAAGGATCAGTACTTTGGCTAACATAAGCAGGCAAATGATTAAAAGCAAAACCATCAGCATTGCTACAATACCATAGAAAATGAAGGGAGAAATCATATTACAAATGATAGTGGAAAACAACCACCCTCCCTTCACAAGTAAGCTAGTATTATAAAACTAATAGAAGGTCTCTAGGTTTGAGTGGGGAACCCCATACCGTAAATATCAGCTTAGGTGAATCACATCACAGGATCAGCTCTGCTCTGTGTCTGGAAAAGGTTTTTCTCCAAGTGCCCAAATCATGCATGCAAATGTAATATTAAAGGCACCCGGGTTTCAGATTGTTGCAGCTGTGTGCGTGTTATGGGTAGAGCGTGGGCTGATCAACTTGAATTCAAAAGCATACATTGTTATTTGACCTTGACAGGTTCTGCACACAGTGTTCAGACTAAGGTCGCGATGCACGTCTGGGGATGTGAACAACAGACCTGTCTCATGTGAAGAAAGAGCAAGCAAGCAGGTTTTCTTATAATAACCGCTACCTGCAGTGTCGTGTGCAAAAGCGGCAAAAGGGCAAAATGGCGTTTTACATCCAAAGCGCTTATGCTAACAGAGCAATGTGTGTACATGGAACTCCATCTCCACTACACCCTCCCTTGATCGGACCACAAACAAAATAGGGAAGCAAAGTAGGAACGCAGAGTTCAAGATCGATAGAAACAGAACCAAGTTCATGTATTGCCAATCCGTATAATTGGTAGTGACCGTTCGAAAACGTGTTCAAAAAGGCGACAAACTTAAAAACATCTCACATAGGCGACAGAGCCTGAATGTTGAGTAAAAAATAAAAAAAAATAAAAAATTGTGTTTGGACTTGTGGAAGAAGGACCACTAACAATTTAATCCATCAACCTGCAGGCACAATAAGTAGCAACTGCCTCCAAGAGGAAGTCATTATAATGTTCTGTAAAAGATTCCGCCACCCAGTCAAGTAAAGTAAAGGAACATACATGTTCTTCAATAATTGGAGCCTCTAGCACAATCGGAGGACAACTTGCATGTTCTTCAAGATAAATTCTCGCCAAGAAGTCATAAGCTGCCTCATATATATCCCAATTCCCTAGGACTCCATGTGCCGCTCCACAGGCCATAATCCCGATACCAGAACAGTCCAACTCATGAACCACTAAGGGACTCATTAGTCGATCATAATCTGGGGCAGGAGACGCCAAGTTCGACAGGCACAAATCCAGAGCCCATTCGAATGGACAATCTAGGCAATGGAAAACAGGTTGCACGCAAGTAAAGTAGGAGAACCGGAATGACAATCTATAGGCTACGCATAAGGTGGCCAGTGGTAATGTTCCATAGTATTCTATCATCCGGTTATGCAGTTGAAGCAGCCGGGGCAGGCTGTCGTGTGATACATATCGTGTAGCCACTGCGCAGCAAGCAGACCAACAGGACCACACCAGCCGTGAGGGCGAGAATCAACGGAAACCCGACGAAGACGCTGGAAAAAATAGAATGAAAAAATGCCGGTATCACACCAAATATTGTTTGGAAGGAGGTCACGAGGCCGGAGCCCACAACTTTGAAAAAATGCACTAAGCCAGTTGTTGACGAGGCATTGAATATAGTATGAATCAGAGCACCGAAATGAAGGGGGAGATCAGTATTCAAAAGCGCATGAACCTCGGTGCGGGTGTTTGCCAGGTGAAGGACAAATGTTTCACAGGAGGTAGTCAGTGCGACTTCTTTTTGAGACAATAGAGCCCTTATTATGCTCATCTTGTTGAACTCTGCTTTCAAGGTTGGGATGGAAGGCCAGATGGATGCGTCCAGTCTACCATGCGGGGGCGGGAAAAGGACATTTTTACAGCAGACTACACGTTGTGAGACAGTTACAATGTACAGAATTCCCACTAGCATCCCGCAGCATGGCTCATTATTCAAAAGCAAATAACTACCGTTAGCTAATAATGTAAAAGTGGGCGTAATTGCTGACACAGAATTTCCTTTCAGAATGCAAGCTAAATTCGGTGCCAGAACGTTGCAGGCGCCATGCAATTGGATGTGCCTACAGACTACTGAGTGATCAGGTGTAGACGTGCATTCCTCTCCTTTCAAATAAACTTCTCTGCCCTCTCTCATGCACCTGTATATAAATGGGAGTGACCAAACTTCATGCAGGAAAACAGTACCCAATGGTTCGTATCTGCCTAGGGCATAATGTTTCATACATGAACTGAACTTAAACAATGGAAACGGCAAGGTGATTAAACCGCGGATTAGCCACACAGCTGAGTTCAATTCGGCCACAGAGAAAGGCAATGGTTCCAACTTTTCAATATGCAATAAAGAGTATGTAGCATCTTTCATGGACATAAATTGTTGTTTTGCAGTTAGATTAAACGGCAAGAATAAAGATGATGTATTCATGTAGTCCCAAGGAACTTTCCCAGCCTTCAATGTCTGTAAACAAAATGTGGTTTGGGATAAGGCAAGCATGATGCAGAGCTTCTGTACCCTGTACCTGCCACGCTTTAGAACCCCAAACAGATTTAAGATCAGATTTAAGATTCCACAGCTCATAGCCCCCAATAGCTAAATCATCCATAAAGGACTTGGAATACAATAATTTAGCGTGGGTTAGCCTAACTTTGGAAGTTGACTCAGCAGCCACTTTAAAATAAAAGGCTTCAGGGTTAGATACACTGAAATCAATAGAATATGTACATTTGTTCACTAGGGTTTTGGAGCTGCCTTCAATAGGCACTGGGCAATGTTCCCATTGCGTATAATTGACAACATTTTTAAATGTATTCGCTTTATGCAGGAAATGATTGCCATAGATCTTAAATCTATTTGGGGCTCTAAAGCGTGGCAGGTACAGGGTACAGAAGCTCTGCATCGTGCTTGCCTTATCCCAAACCACATTTTGTTTTTGAATTCTACCATTTTTCAAACCACCTGCTTTGGATTGGCTACTTCTAAAAAGATTAATTCCCCCTCTGTTCTGGATCTGGGTGCTTATCCCACATGGGATAATTACACAGATCTGTCCCTTGATGCTTTGCAGTCACTTATTACTAATAAATCCTTCAACATCTCCAAATTAGATCCTGAGGGATGGTTGATATGGCAGCCCACTTTGGGCGCCATGTTGCAGGGATTCTGCTCATGCACAGAACTATGCGCAGGAAACCAGGACCTCAGTGAATTGTGGTGTACCAAAAACTTACCTCAGTACCTAGAACCCCTATCCGACTAGCATCAGTGTCTCATCTGTTCTCCGTATCATCTCGAAGCTATCAATGATTAGACAACCTAGAACAAGTGACTTAGAGTACTCTCAGGAATGGTTGGAATCAGAAACACCTTTTCGTTATTATTCTCAAATCAGTCCACAACAAGAGTAATCAGAGACACGGTAAAGTTTAAAATGTTTATTTTTAACTACGTGCCCTAAGGAGCAGTACTTTGGCTAACATAAGCAGGCAAATGATTAAAAACAAAACCATCAGCATTGTTACAATACCATTGAAAATGAAGGGAGAAATCATATTACAAATGATAGTGGAAAACAACCACCCTCCCTGCACAAGTAAGCTAGTATTATAAAACTAATAGAAGGTCTCTAGGTTTGAGTGGGGAACCCCATACTGTAAATATCAGCTTAGGTGAATCACATCACAGGATCAGCTCTGCTCTGTGTCTGGAAAAGGTTTTTCTCCAAGAGCCCTAATCATGCATGCAAATGTAATATTAAAGGCACCCGGGTTTCAGATTGTTGCAGCTGTGTGCGTGTTATGGCTAGAGCGTGGGCCGATCAACATGAATTCAAAAGCATACATTGTTATTTGACATTGACGGGTTCTGCACACAGTGTTCAGATTAAGGTCGCGATGCATGTCTGGGGATGTGAACAACAGACCGTTCTCATGTGAAGAAAGAGCAAGCAAGCAGGTTTTCTTATAATAACAGCTACCTGCAGTGTTGTGTGCAAAAGCGGCAGAAGGGCAAAATGCCGTTTTACATCCAAAGCGCTTATGCTAACATAGCAATGTGTGTACATGGAACTCCATCTCCACTACAGGAGCTGCTTACATGCAGCTCCCTCTGTCCAAAACAATTCTGTTCTGCTTCAAGTAAGCGAAAGCATTTTCTGATCTCACTTACTAGAAGGGGAGCAGAGCTTGCTATGGCTTGGCGAGAGCGGTGGTGGTCCTCGGGGCCTGGGGATTCTGTAAGGCCCCCCAAGCAAAATATAAAAAACCCCGGGGAGGTGGTGGTCCCTGGGGCTGGGGGTCTATGAGGCCCCCCATATTATTACAATAAACCCCAGAGAGTGGCTGTCCCCGGGGCAGGGGGGATCCACGAGTGCCCCCCCATTTTAATGTGATTGTCCAAGGGAGGTGGCGGTCCCTGGGGCTGCAGGCAGGCCAGTGGGCAAGTGGGCCCGTCCACATCCATAATAAAATGTACCCTAGGGAGGTGGTGGTCTCTGCGGCTTTGATAAGCCCTCAGAGGGGGGCCCTGTGCTCCTCTTCCTATATTTATGATATGCTCCCGAGACCTGGCCCATCTGGAGGTTATTCAAAAGCGAGCGTGTGAGCCCGCGCTTGCTTTTTGTTTATATTTTTTTCAGCTGATTCCTGAATATCGCGATTTTGCAGCAACATTTAAAAAGAAAAGCTTTTATGCCCTGGTCCCAAGATCATGACATGGGGATCAGGGTATTCCTACCCTGCCCCCTTTTCTTTCGGTGAAGTGGAGTCCCAAGATGGCTGCCAACACTTACTGGTTGAAGTGTTGGCAGACAATCAGAGCTGTGCATTTCCCTGCACAAGCTCGTCTTTTTTCGCAAAGGTTTTGCGATTAGAGATATCACTATAATATCCAACTCAAATTTCTGAAAAACTACTGAATGGATTTTCACTAAATGATAAAAAGCACAATCTGTGTAACAGCTTCTACCTTTCTGCCAAATTTGGGGTAATTTCGTCCAGCAGTTCGGGCTGTAGGTTCAACAACGCGTTCCTATGGCATTAAAATGGGAAAACACACTTTTTTAACCCCATTTTTCTCAGCCCCCACTTAATGGATCACCCGAAACTTCCCATGCACAACAGGACTTACATTGACAATTTTTGTTTAGAAAATTTTGTGAAGATTCCACAAACGGCACCAGAGATATAGGCAAGTCAAAAAAGGTTTTTCCTATGGAAACTATGTCCGAACTGTAACTACCTCCCAGCGACCACCAGTAGGTAATAAATATATATGTGTGTATGTGTGCGTGTGAATGTGTGTGTAAATATTCATTGAAAAACAGACAGTTACAGGGATGTTATCCTTCGGCTCAGATTTCACGTGAATGAAACCATTGAAATTCAGCAGTTATTGTCACATGAGCTAACTATAACTTATGCCCCCGCAATGCACTGCTTATGACAGCACATATTACATCACTCATGACATGGTCCGTGACATCACTGTTGACATCACTGATAACATCTTAAATCTTGAAATCATCAAGTGAGTGTTAGTGTTTTTGAAGAGTTTATGGGTGCTAAACATATACACTGACCTATTATAAAAGTTAGGTTATTATACTAGTTGGACTACTAATGAGTGATACTATCTCTAACATGTATGATCTGAGTGGGTGTGTGACAGTATCAGTGTGTGAGTGGCTGTGTGAGTGTATGTATGAGTGACTGTATGGGAGAGTGAGTGGATTTCTGACTAGGTTTGTAGGTGTGTGAGTGCATGTGTGAGTGGCTTTAAGGGTGTGTGAGTGGCTGCATGGGTGTATAAGTAGGTATGAGAGTAGATGTGTGGGTGAGTGGGTGTGTGAGTTACTATGTTGGTGAGTGACTGAGTGTGTCAGGGGCTGTGTAAGTGAATTAGTATCTGCGTTGAGTGACTTTATGAGTGAGTGAGTAGGTGTCTGAATGGTTGTATTAGTGAGTGACTGGGTATGTAAGTGGCTGTATGGGTGTGTGTTTGATTAAGTGAGTTGGTGTGTGAATGGTTGTATTGGAGAGTGAATCTCTGTGTGAATGACTGTATGGGTAAGTGAGCAGATATGGAAGTGCTTGTATGGATGTGTGAATGGGTATGTAAGTGGTTGTGTGGGTGTGTGAGTGGCTGCATTGAGATGCTGTATGGGTATGTGAGTGGGTATGTGAGTGGCTATATAGGTGAATATGTCTATGTCTGAGTAGCTGTATGGATGAGTGTATGGCTGTATGAGTAGCTGTGAGGGTGAGTGTCCTGTTCTATGAGTGGGTGTATGGGCGAGTGAATGGTTGTATGAGTGGATGGATGAGTGAGTAAGTGGGTGTTTGAGTGGCTTGATAGAAGAGGAAGTGGTGTGTGAGTATTGGTATGGTTCTACAAATAGGTATGTAAGTGGTTGTGTGGGTGTATGAGTGGGTGCACGAGAGATTGTGTAGAGATGTGAGTAAGTGTGTGTGTGTGTGTGGTTCTGTAGATAGTGTCATCAGTGATGTAATTTGAGATGTCATCAGTAATGTCATTAGTTATGTCACTGACCATGTCATGAGTGATGTAATACATGAGCTCATAAGCTGTGAATTGTGTCGACATAAGTTATAGTTAGCCCAGGTAAGTATAACTGTTGAATTTCAATGGCTTTGTATAAGTGAAATCTCCCAACCGGTAGTGCGCCAGGAGGCATGTTTGCAGAGTGGTGCAGAAAGGGGACGAGGCCTTCCGTGAGCTTTCATCAATTCCACTGTGTGGGGATTACTGGAGGTAACAGGAGGGGTTGTTGGCCCCTAAGGACCCTCAGCATCTAAGGGGAATTCATCTGCCAACCAGTAGTGCACCAGGAGGCGTGTTTGCAGAGTGGAGGAGAAAGGGGGCGGCCACAGATGACCTCTCAGCAATCCCGCTGTGTGGGACTTACTGGAGATATCAAGAGCCGTTGTTGGATCCCAAGGACCCTCAGGAGCCAAGGGGACTTCCTCTCCCAACCGGTAGTGCACCAGGAGGCATGTTTGCAGAGTGGTGGAGAAAGGGGACAAGGCCTATTGTATAACCCATATACAATAAGGAGCAACAGAGGGAATTACAAAGCAGGTCGTCCTCCACTCATAACAACAATATATCAACAAAGACCTGCTCTGATCTTGGACCAATATTTTTCAGAAACCCACAGGCAAGGTACTCCACTGTCGTGCTAGCGAATAGCTTCTAAAAAATTCTACCTGAAACCAGGTTTTACTGTCCAATTCTAAAAAGTTTGTCTAGCAACCCCACTTAAATCTTAAAACTTGCTTGCTGGAAGAGGAATGTTTGCTGTGGCTTGGCAGGTGTGATTAAAGCTCCTGCCAAGTCACAGCAAACAGCTATGTCATAGTTGTGGACACCCTGGGGGATAGCAGGCACTGGCCATGGGGGGGTGGTGGTCCCCAGGGCAATAAATAGCTCTAGAAGGGGGCTGTGTGGCCCCCTCCTTTCATTTAGAAGGGTCTGCCCCGGGGAGGTGGTGGTTGTCAGGGTCATCCGCGTGCCCCCAAATATATTTTTGCTATGGTGCTCCAGGGAGGTGGTGTTCCCCAGGGCTGGAGGGGGTCCGAGCGGTCCCTCTTTCATTATCACATAAGCCTCAGAGAGGTGGTGGCCCCCAGTGCATTTATAAGCCCCAGTAGGGGAGCCCATGCACCCTCTCCTTTAATTCCCCCATGCCCCCGGGAGCTGGCCCTATTAGAAAATATATATTTTCGTAATGCTTTTTTGCCCTGTCGGGGTCCCTCTGGGATCCCCCAAGATGCCTAGAGGGTCAGGATATTCCTACCATACCACCTTCTCATTTTTTAAACCTTTTTGTGGACTCAGCTCAAGCTAAAGTTCCAAGATGACTGCCAACATGTGGTTTGTAGTGTTGGCAGCCATTTAGATCTCACCACGAGGTTTGGAGGGTTCGCTGAGCCTTTGCGTCCCTATATACTTACATTTTTTATTCTCTTAATATCTCAAAAACTACTGAACGGATTTACGCCAATTTGATAAAATGTGGCTTGCTAGACCAACACCTACCTTAATGCCAAATTTGGTGTAATTTCGTTCAGCTATTCGGGCTGTAGTCGTGGCTACAATCTCTATGGAAATGAATATGGGTAAAACGTGTTTGGAACCCCCCTTTTTCTCAGCCCCTGCCTGATGGATCACCCCAAAACTTTCAAGACAGCAGCTGAAGAGAGAATCATACGAGTTTTGAAACTTTCGCGAGGATTCATCCAACGACTCCAAAGTTGTTGGCAAATGAAAAGATGGTCTTCCTGTGGAAAGTAGGTCCTAACTATAACTAGTTACCTCCAGTACTAGTTACTAGTTTACCTCCAGTAGGACCCTGGTGGAACATGGGGTCCCCCAGGGATCGGCCATTAGCCCCATCTTGTTCAACATTTATCTGCAGCCTTTAATTCCGATTATTAAAGCGTATGGGATTGATCTCATTAACTACGCGGATGACACCCAACTAGTGTTTTCACTGGAGGGAAAAGGCGCTTTGACCATGGATGACTTCCAGAATTGTATGTGTCAGACATCGGATTGGCTCAGGGCTAACTCACTGCAATTCAATGGAGGCAAGACCGAGGTGATTTATTGCCCCCCGGCAGGAGTAAGAGATTTGCCCTTTGACTTTAGAATGGCCCCAGAAGTGGAACCCATTGTCCCAGTGACAAAGGTGCGGAACCTGGGGGTCATGTTTGACAATGACCTCCAAATGGCTTCTCAAGCTAAAAAAACTGTGGGAGTGTGTTTTGCTCTTATGAAAGCCCTACGGCAGATTCTACCTCTTCTGCCTGTGGAGAAAAGACCTTTGGTGGTCCGTAGTACCATTCTGAGTAGGCTGGACTACTGCAATTCTCTGTATCTAGGCGCTCCGCTTTACATATACCAGAGTTTGCAGAGGGTCCAGTCTATGGCAGCCAAGCTGGCGCTGAATAGGAAACGTGGTTCTTCAACCACGCAGGCGCTTCAAGAGCTTCACTGGCTTCCCATGAGGGAAAGGGTTAAGTTTAAATCCCTGTGTATTGCCTATAGAGCGGCACATGGTCTTGGCCCTATCTCTCTACAAGAGAAAATATTCTGGTACAAACCTCAAAGGACTCTCCGCTCATCGAATGCCTTCTTGCTAAATACTGGTAGGATTAAGAAAGCCAGGATGGGAGGTAGGGCCTTTAGTACAGTGGCCCCGCGATACTGGAATGAACTTCCCCTGAATATTAGACAGGCCAACTCCTTGATGGATTTCAGGCGAAGTTTGAAGACTTGGCTCTTTCCTAGGGAGGGACATATGGTCTCCTAATTCTCTATCTCCAGATTGACACCGGCTTTTCATTTCCCCTCTTCTTTTCCGTTTTTGATGCTACACACTCTGTTGGTCTAGAAGTTTTTTTTCACCACAGTCCGAGCGCCAAGATACCCGTTGGGTGATAGCTGCGCGATACAAGTACAAAATAAAAATACAAATACAAATACAAACTACCCACTGGTGACTGAATCACTGGACAAAATTACACCAAATTTAGCAGAACGCTAGCTCTTGGTCCAGAAAGAGCCCTTTTTGTGTTTTGGTTTAAATCCATTCAGTAGTTTTGGAGGAAAAAGAAATATAGATACCTAGGGATACGGTTCCACAGCAGATCCACTGGGGGGGATTTGCAGCTCCACGTGCCAAAACAAGACCCTTATTGACTGGCCACAACCTGAGAGAAAAGATGCGACCATCATTTTTTTCTACCCACTCAGTGCAGGGGGTATAAATAAAAGTGTAAAGTGAGATAAGGGGTTAGGATACTGGTAGCCTTACCTCATAGAACAGATGGAGGGATCCCTTAGGACCCCTCTTTCGCAAAATATTGTCTGAAAGTTTTGGAGGGCTGATCCGCGGATCCACTGCAGGGCTCAGTGTGGCCCCCAGTGTAAATCCAGAATGGATCAGTGGATCCAAAGCCGAATGAAGAAAATAATTACTCACACTCACTCAACCAACCCGCATGGGGTTGGCAGCATGTGGGGAGTTGGGGGCTGTGGGCAGGGCCTGACTGAAGGCCATGTGGTCAAGCCCCCATTGTGCACAGCCAAAGGCCCCGCAGCCAACCTTCCACTGCGAACAGCCAAAGGATGGGACCAGTGTGGGGTTGGGAGCACATGGGTGGTTGGGCATGGCCAACGCCCTGATGTGTTTAAAAAAATAGAAAAATTCACTAAACATAAAAAGGTTACAGGGACATTATAGCTAGGAATGAGCATTTAAAAAAGCCTTAGAAATTCACTGAGAATAACAGGTTACAGGGATTTTATAGTTAGATTCTGAATTTACATGCACAAAACTGTAGAAATTCAGCTGTTATAGTTAGAGTTATTTCATGTATATATAAATTTCACCCTCGCCATGCACAGCTAATTACCCCACATATTACATCATTCATGACATCTTCTATGGCATCATTGATATTATCACTGCAACATTTTCAATAAAATTATTGATGACGAAACTGTGTATGGCGGGGGTGCGAGTTATAGTTCCCTCATGGCACAAGTTGTAGTTACTTGAAATAACTCTAACTATAACAGCTAAATTTCTACAGCTTTGTGCATGTAAATTTAGATTCTAACTATAATGTACCTGTGATGTTTGGTTTTTCAGTGAATATATATGTATGAATTCATTGAAAAAAAACAAAGGTTACAGGGATGCTTGTAACCTTTGTTTTTTTCTGTGACCAACGGTTACTGGGACATTATAGTTAGGCTCATATTTCACATGAACAAAATCATACAAATTTACCAGTGATAGTTACCTGAGCTAACTATAACTTACTCTACGCAATGCATTACTTATGACCTCCCAAATTACATCACTCATGATGTGGTCAGTGACATCACTGATGACATCTCAAATTACATCACTGATGACATCATCTTGTGAGTGTATTTTGTAAACATTTCTGAGACTTAAAGATTGATACTTATAACTTAGCTACTGCATGAGTTAAATTGCTATTCTTTCTGTACCCGTAATGAGTGATATTATTTCCTACATTTCATCTGAGTGACTGTGTGACTCTCTGTATCACTGTTTAAGTGGGTGTCTGAGTGATTTAATGGGTATGTGAGTGGGTGTGTGAGTGGCTGTATGGGCCTGTGAATGGGTTTGTGAGTGGTTGTCTAGGTGTGTGAGTGGTTGTATGGGTATGTGAGTGGTTATATGGGTGTGAGAGATTGTATGGGTGTGTGAGTAGGTGTCTGAGCAGCTGTTCGATTGGGATTGTAAGAGGTTGTATGGGTGTGTGAATGGTTGAATGGGAGTGGGAGTGGGTGTGTAAGGGGTTGAGTGGGTTTGTGAGTCATGTGTGAGTGGTTGCATGAGTGCATAAGTGGGTGTGTGAGTGATTGTATGAGTCTGTGAGTGATTGTGTGGGTCTGTAAGTGGGTGTGTGAGTGGCTATGTGGGAGTGTGAGTAGATGAGTGACTGGCTGTATAGGTCGGTGTGTAGGTGTTTGAGTGGCTGTATGGGTCTATGAGTGGGTGTGCGAGTGGTTTTGTGAGTGTGAGAGGGGGTGTTTGAGTGGCTGTGTGGGTGTATTAGCGGGTGTGAGTGGCTGTATGGGTCTGTGAGTAGGTGTATGAGTGGCTGTATGGGTCAGTGAATGGGTATGTGAGTGGCTGTATGGTCTGTGAGTGGGTGTGTAAGTTTCTGTATGGGTGTATGAGTAGGTATGAGAGTAGTTTCAAGGGTGTGTGAATGGATGTGTGAGTAGATTTGTGAGTCGATGAGTGGGTGTGTGATTGTCTGTATGGGTCTGTAAGTGGGTATGGGAGTGGTTGTGTAGATGTGTGAGGGAGTGTGTGAGTGGCTGTGAGGGTCTGTGAGTGGATATGAGAGTGGCAGAATTGGTGTTTGAGTGGGTGTCTGAGTGTCTGTATGGGTGTGTCAGTTGCTGTGTGAGTGAGCCAGAATAGAATATCACCTGCCCCTTTATCCAACAATTCGGACTGACTGTATGGGTGTGTGAATGGCTGTATGGATCTGTCAGTGGTTTGTGAGTGGCTGTATAGGTCTGTCAGTGGGTAATTGAGTGGCTGTTTGGGTCTGTGAATTGGTTCGTTAGAGGATGTGTGAGTGGTTGTATGTATGTGTGAGATTGTATAGGACTGTGACTTAGTGTTTGAGTAGCTGTGTCAGTGGGTGTGCAAGTTGTTATATGGGTGTGTGAGTGGTTGCATAGTTGTGAGTGGGTGTGTGAGTGTTTGTATAGGTCAATGAGTGGGTGATTGAGTGGCTGTATGGGTCTGTGAGTGGGTGTGTGAGTAGTTTTGTGGGTATGAGAGGTGGTGTTTGAGTGGCTGTATGGGTGTGTGATTGGGTATATAGGTAGCTGTCTGAGTCTGCGAGTGGATGTGTGAGTGGCTGTAGGGGTCTGTGAGTAGGTGTTTGAGTGGCAGTATGGGTCTGTGGGTGGGTGTGTGAGTAGCTCCTATGGGTCTGTGAGTAGGTGTGTGAGTGGCTGTATGAGTATTTGTGCGTGGGTCTGTGAGTTTTTGAATGGTGTATGAGTAGGTGTGTGAGTAGTGTTGAGGGTGTTTAAGTGGATGTGTGAGTGGATTTGTGAGTCTGTGAGTGGGTACATGATTAACTGTATGGGTCTGTAAGTTGGTGTGTGAGCAGGTGGGTGGGTGTGTGAGTGAGAGTGTGAGTGGCTGTGAGGGTCTGTGAGTGGATGTGAGAGTAGCAGAATGGGAGAATCTCTCACGAAGAACCCCAAAGATACCAGACTCAGTTTGCAAGAAGGAATGAAAGACGTCGCAGCCTGGATGAGCGACAGCTGCCTAAAGCTGAACTTGGAGAAGACCGAGGTCCTCGTTCTTGGACCCTCCCCCATGGCGTGGGACAGCACCTGGAGGCCCCCTGCTCTTGGAAACCCGCCCACGCCAACAGACCACGCCCGGAACCTCGGCGTCATCCTGGACTCCTCCCTCACCATGACCCGCCAGATCAACGCCGTTGCCTCGACCTGCTTCAACTCCCTCCGAAAGACCTTCAAGTGGATCCCCCATGAATGCAGAAAGACCATCCCCCATGCACTAGTAACAAGCAGACTAGACTACAGCAACGCCCTCAATGCCAAAATCAACAAAACCCTGCTACACAGGCTCCAAACCATCCAGAACACCGCGGCCAGACTCATCCTCGGAACCCCTCGACATGAACACATGACCCTACACCTACAAGACCTCCACTGGCTCGCCATTGATAAGAGGGTAACCTTCAAGCTACTAACCCTCACCTACAAATCCCTCCACAACATCAGACCCAAATTCCTCAATGAAAGAGTCTCCTTCCACGTACCAAAAGGAACCTCCGCTCCACTGACCTCACCCTAATAGAGACCCCACACATCCACAGAACCAGATCAAGCGGTAGAGCCTTTTCCTACATCACAGCAAAGACCTGGAATGAGCTCCCAGTCAACATCAGACGCTACCCCACTCTGAACACCTTCAGGAAGAAACTCAAGACCTGGCTGTTTGATTGAACCGGAGCTGCACCCCCTCAGCGCATTGAGACCCTCACAGGTGAGTAGCGTGCTTTATACACCCCTGATTGATTGATTGATTGAATGGGTGTTTGAGTGGGTGTCTGAGTGTCCGTGTTGGTGTGTCAGTTGCTTTGTGAGTGACTGGGACAGAACGGAACTCCACGTACCCCTTTATCCAGCAAGAGTCCAGTCGTGCACAAAATGTCTACCCAAATTGAATATTTTCTACTGGTTAATTAGTAAGTGCTACCTCGTTGGGTAAATGTCTAGGGCATATTCTATGCTACAGCTGCATAATCGACCACAAGTAAATTTCTCCAGTGACATGTGGGCATTTCGGCAATGTGATTGTTATTCATGTGTCTTCATCCAGAAATCTGTGATAACATCAACCCTCATATAGAGAAGACGATGAGACTGCAAAGAGGTGAATCTACACCAAACAATGGTACTTTCACTTAAGTATATAAAACAAGCACTTCTTTGCTTAGTAGAGATGTCCTCATATTCTTCAGCATTAATAATGAGTCACTAAAACTTGCGGGAAATGTGCAGGTGCCTTTTGGTAAGCAGTCCATCATCCTGGCAAAAGATAGGAAGACCTTTGCATACTGCTAAGGTAGAGGGGCAGGGCAAACTGTTGAGGCTTCCAGGCAATTTTGCACTTTTGCATACTCATAGTAATTTAAAGGGAGAATCAAGGACTCTGCTAGTGATTCACTAAAATTGACGGGAAACGTGCTGGGGGTCCTTTTGGTAAGCAGTCCATCATCCTGGCAAAAGGAGGGTTAATTATTAAGGTGGATGGGGCAGAGCCAAATGGGTGAGGATTCCAGCTGATTTTGCACATTTGCATACTTATAGTAATTTAAAGGGAGAACTATGGGCTCTGCTCTCACCAGGAGATGACAAGAAAGAACCCACTCATCACAATCACTACAGACCCAATAGCCCAGGGCCTGGCCACTTGATGTTGGGTGCACTGGAGCACACCCAGGGCATCTAGTGTGCAGTGTTAGGGACCGTGGGGGAACCTTAATGGCCCCCTGCTGGCCTCCTACCTCCAGCGAGAGCCGGCATTGCTCCTGCATGCAGGGAGCAGCAAAAACTGCTGCTCCCTGAGAGTGGGAGCAATGTCATCAGAAAACAAATAAAAAGTCTGCTCCCAGCGAGCAGGAGCACTTTTCTGCTCCCGCCCACTGTGATTAGACTTATTGTTTGCTCTTGCTTGGTGGAAGCTGTCAAAACTCCTGCCAAGCAACAGCAAACTACTATGTCCCAAGGGTGTGAACCTCATGGCATAGGGAGCTGGCCCAGGGGGTGGATGTCCCCAGGGTCATTAATGGCTCCAGGAGGAGGGCCGCACTAACACCCTCCTGTGTTTATGTAGGGCAACCCCCATGGATGTGGTGGTCTCGGGGCAAAAAACGCCCTGGAGGGGTGCTGCATGGCCCCACTCCCAGTTAAAATGTGGTAGGGGGCCATGGGGCCACCTCTCCCTTATTGTTAAATTAGGGTGGTCCTCGGGAGGTGGTGGTCCCCGGGGCCGAAAAAGGCCCTGCAGGGGAGTCCGTGCGACCCCGTCCACTTCTATTTCATTTATTAGCCTTGCTCTGGGGAGGTAGTGGTCCTGGAGGCTGTAAATGTCCCAGAGAAGGGACCCACACAGCCCTCCTCCTCCATTTTATTATATACGCCTGGCCCAGGGGAGCAGGTGGTCCGCCATGAGGAGGGGAGCCGCGTGCTCCCCATCCTCAAAATTAATATTTAAATTAGCCCCAGGATCTGGCCCACCTGGGGGCTCATCCACAAACAAGTATAGGTGTGGTATCCTGCTCTCTTCTCTGTCTAGTCCTTTCTCTGTGTTCTGTACTCTGCTGCTCAGCCAGTCTAAGTGATGTCATAGAATGTTCCCTGTGTGTATGTTTGAATGGAATTGTCAGTTGCTGTATGTGGGCTGAGCAGCATGGATGCTGCTCCCAGTGGGGCTGATTTTCCTGATACTACTTTCAATTCTACTACAACCATCTTATCCTCTAATGTTCCTGTCCTGATTGAACTAAAGAATAAATCTACCATTTGAATAAAACTACATCTCAGTCTACCTCCTTTCTTGAATTCCACAGTGGGATTTACACCAAATCACAAAAAAGCGCTCTTTCTGGACCAAGATCTAGCTTTCTGCCAAATTTGGTGTAATTCCAGTCAGCAGTTAAGGCTGTAGTCGTGTCTAAAATCCCTATGAGAAATTGCATGGGGAAAACTCATTTGGGGGCTCCACCTTTTTCTCGGCCATTGAATCACTCCAAAACTTTCAAGACAGCAGCTTCAGTAAGTGGCAAACTAGTTTGAAACTTTTGTGAAGATTCATCAAACAGTGCCAAAGTAATCAGCAAAACAAATAACGCTTTTCGTAGGGAAACTGGGTCCTAACTGCAGCCCGAACTGCTGAATGCAATTACCCCAAATTTGGCAGAAAGGTAGCTGTTGGTCCAGAAAGAAACCTTTTTGTAAATTGGCGTAAATCTGTTCGATAGTTTTGGAAATATTAATGAAAATACAAATTTGTATACATAGGGCATAAATAAAATAAGATGGGGTGGCACACAGTGCCCCCTCTTTGTACCCCAGGGACCACATCCTACCCAGGGATTATTGAAAAGAAATGGGGGGGTCTTCTTGATCCCCCGTGCCCCAGGTACCGCAATCTCCCAGTGGCTATTTTGTCCACCACATTACAAAATTTCCTTGCAGTGCTCTACTGGTTGGGAGATGAAGTCCCCTAGGATGCTGAGGGTCCTTGGGAGGCGAGAACCCCTCCTGTTACTCCAGTAAGTCCCACACAGTGGGATTGCTGAAAGCTCTTTGGAGGCACCGCCCCCTTTGTCCACAACTCTGCAAATGCACCTCATGCCATCAGTAATGTCACTGACCATGTCATGAATGATGTAATATGTGAGGTCATCAGCAGTGCATTGCGTGGACGTAAGTTATAGTTAGCTCAGGTAACTATAACTGGTGAATTTCTATGGTTTTGTATGAGTGAAATGTGAGCATAATTATAACGTCTCTGTAACCGTTGTTTTTTTGTGAATATATATATATATATAAGTTTCCTATGGGAAATTCATTTTTCGGCCTCTATTTTTTTAAAGTTCTCAGGAACTACTGAACGTATTTACACCATTTAAAAAAAAAAGGTCTCTTTCTGAAACAAGGGCTACCTTTTTGCCAAATGTGGTGTTGTTCCGTTCAGCAGTTCGGGCTGTAGCCGTGTCTAAATTTTCCTATAGGAAATAACATGGAGAAAACCCGTTTTGGGACCCCCCTTTTTTCTCAGCCCCCGCTTGGCGAATCACTCCGAAACTTTCAGGATAGGAGCTGAGCATAGCGGGCCATACATTTTGAACATTTCGTGAAGATTCGTCAACTGTCACCAAAGTTATTGCGAAAACAAAAAATTTGTTTCCTATGGAAACTAGGTCTTAACTATAACTATCTACTGGCGACCACCAGTAGATTTTTTATATATATATATATATATATGTTGCGGATTTCCTATGGATAATAGGTCCTAACTATGACTATCTACTGGCGACCGCCAGTAGATAATATATATATATACTTGTGATTTTCACGGAGACGCACTAGAAAATGAATGGTGTTCCTTTGAATTCTCTAATTATGTTTTGATGTTTGGAAATGCCATTGCACAGCAGTTAGATGGATTATAAGTTAATACCATCACTATTTTTCTTTTAAACTAATGAACTGACGAGTCTGTTGTTTATGTTCTTGTATGACTTTAAATACACTGAACCCGGAACCTATGGTCATGTGACCAAGAGCTTGTTTGCTCGAAACGCGTCATTTTGTTTGCCCGTGAAAAATAAAATATTGCAATTCAACTGGATTCGTGTGGCTCGTACTTACAGGAGATGAAGGATCTGTGAGCTGACAAAGAATATATATATATATATATATATATATATATATATATAAATATATATATATATATATATATATATATCCCAACAAAACCCTTCTTACTTGTTCAAGAAGGCTCACTGACACTGGCTGTACATTTGAAGTTCGACCTGCTTGCCCCCTGTGACGTGGTTGCGGAGTGAGGTGAGCTGGGAGCAGAAGGATGAATATCCGGATTTGCAGGCTGGCAGTGCTTTCAAAAGCAGTGAGTGGAACATAGAGATCACGAACTGTGCAAGATTGTTACATTTATTCAATGCGCAAAGGGACTAGTAATACTGGTGAAAATATGATGTGCGCAATACAGCATTCGAACATTGAAACGCTGGCGTCTTCATTTGAAATTGCTTGCTGTTCCCTGTGCGCACTCTGTGGGATAATACGGCCCGCGCTGATAAGATAAGAAGATATCACGTGGGCTGTTCAAAGTTACAGAGAGTTACCGCCCGTGATCAAGGCTTGTAAGAGCAGAAACGTTGGGCTGTGGTAGCCTCTTGCCTTCGTGCTGTTCATCATTAAAGCAGTTTTGAAAGCGATCCAGCCAGTGTCAGTGAGCCTTCTTGAACAAGTAAGAAGGGTTTTGTTGGGATTATTACTGGAAGCCGAGCACCAGATTCACTGGCCGCCCTTCAAGGTTCGGGCTTTCTTTGCTCGGCAACTTTGCTGATATATATATATATATATATATATATATATATATATATATCATATATCACCAAAGTTCAGAAGCTTTTGGAAGTGCACACTCGTCGAACTAAACCATCCGGCTTTCTCTTAAGGGCATATTCTTGTGCTGCTGCTCCGTAGTAAAATTCCATTGACCTGGCGCGTTTCTAGGCTCTTGCCTTTCATCAGAGGTCACTCAAGCATGAATGAGAGGGGAGTGTCTGGTGTTCTTTATTTATTTAATTACATGCCCCGCCCTTGTGGACTCAACTGAGTGCTTACGGTGCATGTTGGGAACAAAAGTCCATCCAGACAAGTAATCACCTTTGTAGGTCCCTTTCAACATTACATTTAAAAGCTTCTTGTTCACCCATAGTGGGCCCCAGAGTGCAGTGCAAGTTTCTTTGGCCCTAGTTCGTCGAGCCGCATTCGGGTCCGGACACAGTTCCAACCCACGGCTTCCTTAGAGTAAACAGGACGGTGCTGCTTCCCGCGGTACGGCAATCGCGTCGATAATATACCACCAAAGTGCCGAAGCTTTTGGAAGCGCACACTCGTCGAACTAAACCATCCGGCTTTCTCTTAAGGGCATATTCTTGCGCTGCTGCGCCGTAGTAAAATTCCATTGACCTGACACGTTTCTAGGCTCTTGCCTTTCCTCAGAGGTCGCTCCAGCATGAATGAGAGGGGAGTGTCTGGTGTTCTTTATTTATTTAATTACATGCCCCGCCCTCGTGGACTCAACTGAGTGCTTATGGTGCATGTTGGGAACAAAAGTCCATCCAGACAAGTAATCACCTTTGTAGGTCCCTGTGCTAGTTTCTTTGGCCCTAGTTCGTCGAGCCGCATTCGGGTCCGGACACAGTTCCAACCCACGGCTTCCTTAAAGTAAACAGGACGGTGCTGCTTCCAGTGGTACGGCAACTGTGTTGATAATATACCACCAAAGTGCTGAAGCTTTTGGAAGCGCACACTCGTCGAACTCAACCATCCGGCTTTCTCTTAAGGGCATATTCTTGCGCTGCTGCTCCGTAGTAAAATTCCATTGGTCTGACGCGTTTCTAGGCTCTTGCATTTCATCAGAGATCGCTCAAGCATGAATGAGAGGGGAGTGTCTGGTGTTCTTTATTTATTTAATTCCATGCCCCGCCCTCGTGGACTCAACTGAGTGCTTACGGTGCATGTTGGGAACAAAAGTCCATCCAGACAAGTAATCACCTTTGTAGGTCCCTTTCAACATTGCATTTAAAAGCTTCTTTTTCACCCGTAGAGAGCCCCAGAGTGGAGTGCAAGTTTCTTTGGCCCTAGTTCATCGAGCCGCATTTGGGTCCGGACACAGTTCCAACCCACGGCTTCCTTAGAGTAAACAGGACGGTGCTGCTTCCCACGGTACAGCAACCGCGTCGATGAAATACCACCAAAGTGCCGAAGCTTTTGGAAACGCACACTCGTCGAACTAAACCATCCGGCTTTCTCTTAAGGGCATATTCTTGCGCTGCTGCTCCGTATTAAACTTCCATTGACCTGACACATTTCTAGGCTTTTGCCTTTCATCAGAGGTCACTCAAGCATGAATGAGAGGGGAGAGTCTGGTGTTCTTTATTTATTTAATTACATGCCCCACCCTCGTGGACTCAACTGAGTGCTTACGGTGGGAAGCAGCACTGTCCTGTTTACTCTAAGGAAGCCGTGGGTTGGGACTGTGTCCGGACCCGATTGCGGCTCGACGAACTAGCAGTCGGGTGTGACAAATGAAATTTTTGCATACGAAACCCAGAATGTTCCTGCCACCGGGAGCCTGTGTCACAAGCATCACAAGGAAGAAGAGATGAAAAGTTGATGCCTGGATTGCATACATTACCGAACAAAACACAGTAATGTTTTCATCTTCCTGCTTACCTTTTTCGGCCAAAGGATATACTTTGTTACCACTTATGTGTGTACTTTATTCAATCAATTGGGTTTCTTATAAAGCACGACTACTCACCCGTGAGGGTGTCAATGCGCTGAGTGGAGAAGGAGGGGGAGGATCTACGGATAAGTCGAGGAGCCAGGTCTTAAGGTCCTTCCTGAATTGTGGCAGCGATGGTGATTGCCTGAGGTGCAGAGGCAGGGAGTTCCAGGTCTTTGCAGCAAGGTAGGAGAAGGCTTGTGCTTGCTTATGTCAAGAGGTGATGACGACAATGTTGTGGAGCTCTCCTCATTTAGTGAATATTACTATCTGAAATCTGGGCATTCATTCGCATGTGCCTGACAGAAGTAGCTTTTCCCATCATCCTGTTCTTTGTCTAGGAAGAGCTTTGAACTTTCAAGCTGGCGGACCTTAAGGCTAATTGACCTCACTCTTAAACCACAAGATTCAGTTATCATTTTACTCGATCTGTGGTTGTGAAAAGTTTTAAACATTTAAACCCACGTTTCACAAAGTAAAGAAGGCACTCATAACCCCATTCCATATAACAATTCTACCTGCGGCAGGTACTTATTTACTTGTGTTTTTTAAGCACTAGGTATACCCCGGGTTGCATGACTTGCTACCTATTTCTTAATATTATTACAATGGGTATGATCTATAATCAATAGATCTGTCTCCAACAAAACTTTTCACCTATGTTCCAGATGGTTCTGAACCCACTCTCTGATCTAGTAAATGTACAATGATGTGAAATCGTGTTTATTGCCTGAATGCTTTCAGCTTTGCATGCCCACCCATCACTCCCGACAACTCACATAAAAAACTATGAGATAATACATGTAAATTACTCGGATTATTAAATAATTGGTAATTGCCTTTCACAGACACCATGAAGTGTATCTAACTGCAGATGGCTTCCTCCTGGAGCCGGTTGGGTTGACGTTGGGGCGGAAGCGGTTGCTGGCAGACACTGCTGCAGAGGCATGCATGGAGTGAGGTCTGGCACTCCGCCTCTCAGTCACACAAATCCGATGTTATGCTCTCTGAGGACAAAAAAGAGACATATGGGAATATGCAGTGCTATAAATCAAGGACTGAGGTCAGCCTGGGATGAATGTCAGCTGGAATGGCGTAAATATCGATTCTGGCTCTACCCTCCAATGTCCATTCCAAGCATGTGATTGGTAGGTCTATGTTTCCCATTATTAAAAGAGAAAAGTGGGAAAACATTTGATAGGATGACAAAGTCACAGGATATCAAATTCTTGCACACTGTACACAAAGGAAAGCTTATCAACCCCCAAAATCCAAGAATCTTCAAATTTCCAGATGTTCCACAAACCTAGGCCAAGCCAATGCTAGCATCTTCAGTGGCCAGGGCTAAAAGAGGAACCTTGTGCTGGTGAAAAACAGACAGGGCAAATATAGTTTGCACTTTTTTACTGCTGGTGCAATACGTTTTCCTCAGTCCATATTTTAAGGAAATATTTTAGCACACAGGCAAAAATGGATTAAATGGATAGCGGCACCACTGACAAACGTGTAAAACAAGTTTATGCTCATAAATCAATTATGCGTACAATAAAGATTTTAACAGAGAAATGCCTCGTCCATGAACAAATCTGTCTTTTAATAAAAGGGGGAAAATCATTTTTCTTCTTATGTAGTAACACAGTGAACAAACTAGTCTTGCCGCAACTACAGCTCCATATTCTACATGTGAAGAATGGAGGAAAAGTTATGTTCACTTATTACTAAAGTCTTTAGAAAATGTAATGAAGTCAATTTGAGCTGTTTTTACACGTTGGCAATACTGCTGACGCCATTCTCTATTACACATTGCATAACTGCTGCAAATGATTTTAATCCACCTGTTAGCACCAGATTAAGTTCAGGTAATATGGCATCATGGTCAAGGTGTACTGATTGCTCGGCCATTGCATGGCAGGAGGACACAAGTGTTATGTGTCCCATTCATGCTGTTTATGACTAGATAGTATTGCAAATGGATATCTGCAGCGACCATTACCTTCCTCCTTGGTCTTTCTCCTCACAGTCACCCAGGAACATGACTGTGACGAGGAAGACTATGAATCGGAGTAATGAACATTACCGGTAAGTACCAGAATCATTCTTTAGACACAAAGCTGACAACATGCTCCATGTCATGTTAATGACTTTCAGTCGCTCCTTTTTCCCCCTCAAAACTGCACTAAGCATGCTGTGGCTAGCAGTTTCCTATATGAAAGAATTTGTACAGATGGTTGTATGGGGAGGGTACCACACTCACTTTTGACGACCAAATCTGGTTTTCATTAGACTTTGACCGAAAGCAAGAAACGACAAGGCCAAAAAGAGAGAAAAATAGAAAAAATGTAACAAAGGGAGAAAACGGGGTTGTAAAAGAACTTGCAAGAGTGGGATAAAGAAAGAGAAAGGGTAATTTGATGGAAGAAAAAAGAACAGGGTGGAGAAAAGACTAGGCAATATTTCTATTCAGTAACCCGGGAATTCAGTAGCAGGCTCCTAGGAAACATGCCTAGCTCGTGCATGTGCATATTTATTTGTGTTTTTTAAAACAAATTAAGCACTTGGTGTGCAGTTATGGGCTTGTAAGTCCCAGTGTGCCGTGTGTTTTGGCTAAAGTTCTGTGACTGGCAAAAAAAACTCATCCCTTTAGAGCCGTGCATCAGCGTACATGAAGTACAGCCCATGAAACTGCGCGCGCCTAGAGATCCTGTTTCTGATTGCGAAATAACAGCCTTGGATTTCCTGGGCCAACTGCGCTTTTCTTTTCAATACATTGCTCCATAACATATCTGAAAAATGCCACCGAAGGGCGAGAACCCTTAATATCCCCTTTTGAGTGACGTCCTTTTCAAAGACCGATCCAAGGAGAGCACGTGAGACCTCGCGCGCACCTGCGGAGCCCTCATCACTCCAGCCTCTCCCGGCCAAAGCCTGCGCGAGGCCTTCCCGTCCTGACAGGAATGTCTCCTGACACGGTGAGTAATGACGACATGACAAATACGCTAAGTCAACTGATTCCCTTCCAGCACTTCTTTTATTTCATTCACTCCGGCTAAGGAAGTCCGAGACCAAAACACCTGGTAGGTGGGATTTCAGCCAAAGCTTTTAAGTCAGCCAACGAAGCGAAACAAAAGCGATCTAATCTCGGAGTTTTCCCCAGCCCTGTTTAGGCGCACAAGCACAGGAGTTGGACTGTCGAGAGACGTCTTCTTTCAGTACCTGGGCGTCAGATGTGGCAGGCCGCGAAGCAGCTGCTCTCGCTGGAGATGCTGGCCATGGTTACCAAACCCAGCCTCTTGGGGCCTGAGTCACAGAGCGTTTTCTGTGAGTAATTGTGTTTTGGGTGTGAATTACGAATGTATTTCTGCAACGTTCTCACTGCTTGATTCACAAAGGTAAACTTAGACATTTGGTCTAAACTTCGGCCAAATGTCTAAGTTCACGACTTTGGATATTCACAAAGGGCATTTACGAGTACCATCTTTATGTCCGCACTTGGGGTCGGATCCAGCTCGTATGCGGACATAAAAATAGTACTCGTAAACGCCCTTTGTGAATATCCAAAGTTGTAAACTTAGACGTTTTGCATCCACCCGGAGTGCAGACATAAAGATAGTACTTGTAAATGCCCTTTATGAATTCCCAAAGTCATAAACTTAGACGTTTGGCCTAAATTTAGACCAAACATCTAAGTTTACCTTTGTGAATCAGGTCCTCCATTTTTTCAGACCCAAGACTTGTGTGATATTATGGTACTTGTAGAGCTAATTTTATAAAGGGACAAACATGACTACAAGAACTAGAATAAAAAGACAACATACTCACATGTGGACCCTTGAAACTTAGAGGTCTGTTTCCCTAAATCAATCACAAAGGTTTTACTCAGAGCAAACATGTCTTATTCTCAGCAATTTATGGGATAACAATATCTAAGGCAGGAGTAAGTTACAGATAAAGTGTCGGGAAGCCACTGTTTGGAAGTCAGATTGCAAATATTTTAATGGGCGTTGCAAGGGGGTGGCTGGATTAGACTTAGCCCAACTATCTGGCAGTCCAACACAATATCACAACTTGGGGTCTCATTACGATGTTGGGTGGAAAGCCTCCGCCCGACAGTCTGATTCTTCCTGACCGCGTCGGAGCACTTTCGACCGACTTGTCAGTTTACAGTCTGAACTTCCTATTACAATGTTCGCATTCAGAATGTAAACAGTGCAGTCATTCCAAATCGTTTGCAACTGACTCGCATTGTATTTGTGTGGGTCGGAACCGCATCGTACCCCCTATGAACAGCATTACCACCGTCAGGATTACTATGTCGATTTCTAACAGCTTTTCTGCGTTAGCCTGTCTGATACGGAAAGGCTGTAGGAAAGTGCCTTTGAGGGCCCCTGGCAGGGCCCCCTAGCCCCCGCGGCCTATGGTTGATGGGTGAGGGGGTACCTAAGGGGCTCCCCTGTAAAACCCTACATTGTGTGGTTGGCACCGTGGGGTGCCTATGACAGGGTGCAGGGTTTTCCGCACACACCCCATTTCCCCACAGGAGCCTGTGTTATGGCCGGTTGTCAGGCAGAATATGAGCTCCCATAGGGAACAATAGGACTCCAACCAAAGTTTGTTCGGTCGCATTGTAATCTGGTGGTCGGCACCCCCAACCACGTATAGGTCAGTCCCGAGTCCGACATCGTAATGAGCGCTTTGATGTAGGATAGTGTCACCATGAAAATGAGTACATTACTAAGGGGTCATAGACATCCCTTTGTATGGCCACTGAGACACAAATACAAACAATATATATTATTATTTTTAGATGTTCAGCGAGATGGTTAAGTTTAAAAATGCATCTAATTCTGCCTCAACTGCATTAAACATAAGCTCAAAAAGGGTGCTGAAGACCCTCCTTCGGCAAAGCATGCCTAATGTTTATGGTCCTGATTCACAAACTGCACTGTGTAGTAAATTTTGTAGTTCTACAGTATACACACTAGTATACGGGTGTGGCTACAGGCAAATGAGGAACGTCTTTGCCATTGTGCCCATGCAGCATTACAGACTGGGGCACAAGATCAAACAGACTCTTGGGAGGAGCACTGATTGTACGCCATGTCACATTTTGAAGGTATTCCTAGTTTTTTGCCCTGAAATGTGCCTTCAGGTCAGGACTTTCTGCCATTCAAAATTGCTACTTTTCAACCATTCCTAAAAATACTTGGTGAATGTATAACTTCTCCCAAAATATTCCAGAACTGGAGTTGGAATACTCAATAAGCCTCCTGGAATATTTGGGCGAAAGTTGCTCTTAAAAATATTAATGAACACAGCAACTACATCGCTGAGGGAAGACCCCAGACATCCATGCAGGTGGGTGCATGCCACATACGGCAACTGTCTGGGGGGTGATGCCTCGTCAATCTTCAAAGGCCTGCTGGGCCATCTGCCTTGAAAGACGGACCAGTGATTTCATACTGCTAGTCCCCTGTTCAGTGCTGTGGTGTCCCCAGAGCAGTCACAAGTTCACACCTGCAATGGGGCCAGCAAATTTGTTATGTAATATAGTGCAATGTCCCTGTTTGTGCAGGCACAAATCGGGACAGCACAGCACCTTACATAATACTTCTCCAAGTGTGGTGATCTATATATTTTATCGGAAATAAAACAGGACTACAATGCTCAAAATGCATTAGTTGTCATATTAATGCCTATCAATGAAAACGATGTCTGTAACGGCATGGACTTGGGTGGCTACCCTAAGGTACTAAAGATATGATTTGACTTTAAAGGTTCTACTACTTGGCTGTTCAGTTGCACTGTTATGTGTCTTTTCCAATAAAAACATCTAGAAAACGATTTTTTGGCTAGATTTCCAAATGTTGTTTTTTGGCTTAGTTTAAATAATGTAGGTGTCCCTTGTAAGGATAAGACACCTACCCATACGTTCATATGTGTATATATAAATATATGCGATCATTATTTTGCACTGAAGTACACCTCAGTCCTACTGCATGATGTGAATTTAGTTAAAAGTGTGAGAAACAGCACAGTAGGCAGTCCCATGCTTGCAGGCCTACCAAGAGAAGGAACTGTGGTCAGTGTTCTTTAGAATTTTTAAAGTGGGAAAAGATTGATTTATAGGTCTTGCATGCTCAGTCATTTTTTTCTGTGACATAACCATGCAGGAAATCTGTCAATTACCTGTTTAGGTCAAGACATTGACTTAAATGTCACATGTTTCCTTGTAATCAGGTTTGCATGTAGTATTTATACAGCTGAAACAGTAATATTGTGTGTGTGTGTGGGAGCCACATATTGAATAAAAGAGCCTAACAAAGAGGAAAATGAGTCAGTACCTCATTCACTAACAGCCCAGGAAGAAGAGTCCATGTGACTCGAAACGCGTCGGCACTGAAAATAATACTGGAAATTGGTGGCAAGTGCTGAAGGTACTCCGGAGGGAGGGTGAGCTGAGTGTTCCCGCCTAAAGCTTTCGGGCAATTTGTTGAATATATATATATATATATATTACCTACTGGCGGTCCCCAGTAGGTAGTTATAGTTAGGACCTATTTTCCATAGGAATTCCGCAACATTCTATTCCCAATAACTTTGGTGCCGGTTGACGAATCTTCGTGATATTTTCAAAACTTTTGGCCAGCTCTGGTCCGCTCCTATCCTGAAAGTCTCGGGGTGATTCATCAAGCGGGGGCCGAGAAAAAAGGGGGGTCCCAAAACATGTTTTCCCCATGCAATTTTCCATAGGAACCTTTAGTCGCAGCTACAGCCCGAACTGCTGAACGGAATTACACCAAATTTGGCAAAAAGGTAGCCCTTGGTTCAGAGTCGTGTCTTTTGGTTAAATGGTGTAAATCCGTTCAGTAGTTCCTGAGAAAATCAAAAGTAAAATCACATACATATCTGGGCGGAGCCTAACCACACATCTCATCGTGAGATCTGATTGGCTGTCAGCACTTCATCCAAGAAGTGTTGGCAGCCATCTTGGGACCAATATACATGATAGCACCGCATTAAAAAGCATTGCAATTAATAGAAGGATTTAAGACTTTAGTTACATTATAAATTATTTGTTGATGGTACCATACTCATTTTAGGAATTGTGGTGTGTTCTAAGGTGATTTTACCATGTGAAAAAGCCTTCTTCTGGGATATCATGAATCATGTTTGAGAGAAAACTATTTTCTCATGCTTTTCCCACAGAGGTTTGGAAGGTGATCTATAAGCTAAACTGAGAGCATATTTTCTGTAAATTCAAATCTTCTTTCTCAGTCATGTGAGAATGAAGTCTGACATTCTCAGTAAAACATGTACATCCAACAAGGGCAGAGACTGTCAGTTGATTCCTTTGTGTTCTACTGCAGCTTCCCAGAGTGTTCAAAAGAACAGCTAGAGCGCTAACAGTCCTACTTATGACAAACGTATTGCACACCTGAAGCCATCTTGATTGGAATAAAGTGGTAACTCTTAAAACCTTTAATTTGCAAAGGAACAAAATGAGGGGGTTCATTTTGCCATAGAAATTATGATTAGTGCTGCAGAAATAAAAATTAGGGCACAATTTGACTTCTGAAATCCTCTTCTATTTCATTAAAAAATTCTGACATGCAGACTGAAACATGCACTTTGAATACCAGCAGCAGACTTCCCTGATGAGCAGTAGCTTTACTACAGTGATCTAATGAGAAACTAGAGTGCTAACATTCTGAATTTATGGCAAATGTGTGACACATCTGAATGCCTTCTTGATGGAATCAAAGTAAAAAATTGAAAGTATTTCCTACTGAGGAGACTGTAGTAAATGAGGAAATGAGGAAACGTCATAACATATAGGTCTCCCAAGATGGCCACCAGAGACAAAAGAGCCCAAATGTAGCACAGATATCACCCAGATGTAGCTCACATGTAGCCCAAGTATAGCCCAATGACAGAATGATCCAGAGTGTTCTAAGAACAACTAGAGCGCTAACAGTCTTACTTATGACAAAAGTATGGCACACCTGAAGCCATCTTGATTGGAATAAACTGGTGACACCTAGGCCTGGGCGAAAATTTCGTTCCGTTCGCGGAAATTGCGATAATTTGACATTTTCGCGTTCCGCGGAGAGCACAAAAATGTCAAAAATTCTGGTTTCCGCAGCTTGGCGATAATTTGTTTCTTGCTCGCGCTGTAAAATAATACATTCTCGCGCGCGCGATCGCCTTACCTGAATCCTTGCTTTCGCCGACAAGTTTTCTTGATCCGGTCGCGTTCTCCATGAGATGTTGTATTGTTTTTAGCCATTTGCGCTGTCTCGCGACAGTTCGCGCCCGCAGTGACGTCATGCGTCGCGCGATCACGTCTTTCATCTCGCGATCATGCACCGTGAGACAACTCAAAACAAGATGGCCGCGCCCGCAAGCAACCACATGGATAAGTTGGCGACCCGCAACCATGCAGAAAATCTCGCGAACATGCCGGAAAAAAACTTCCGCATCTTCGCGATATTTCCGCTTGTTTGCGATAATTTTAAACATTTTCGCGATAATTTGCGAAAGTTAATTTCGCAAATTCCGCCCACCCCTAGTGACACCTAAAACATTTAATTTAAAAAGGAACACAATGAGGGGGTTCATTTTGCCAGAGAAATTATGATTAGTGCTGAAGAAAGAAAAATTAGGGCACATTTTGAGTGACTTCTCAAATCCTCTTCTATTTCATTAAAAAATTCTGACATGCAGACTGAAACATGCACTTTTAATACCAGCAGCAGACTTCCGTGGTGAGCAGTAGCTACAGTGATCTAATGAGCAACTAGAGTGCTAACATTCAGAATTTATGGCAAATGTGTGACATATCTGAATACCTTCTTGATGGGATCAAAGTAAAAAACTGAAAGCATTTCTTACTCTGGAGACTACAGTAAATTAGGAAACTTCATAACAAATAAATCTCCCAAGATGGCCACCAGAGACAAAAGAGCCCAAATGCAGCACAAATATCACCCAGATGTAGCCCACATGTAGCCCAATGACAGAAGTGTGCAAAATACTTTTTCTTTTTTGTGTTTTTGCAGTTTTATATAGTGCAGACTTGTCAGGTATTGGAGTGCTTTACATGAGCATTGGTTACATCACACAAGAACAAATTCATTTTGGTTGTAGACATGGGGAGATTAAGTGATTTGACTAGAATCACAGAATGTCGAGCTGAATCAGAAACTCCAACCTGGTTCCCAAGTTGCAAAGTCTGCAGCTCTGGAAGCACCACCACATCCTCTCCCCTAAGTGCAACATTTAATCAAGTGGTCAACTGGATAAAAAAACATAAAGATAACAAATAATTTAAAAGTGCTTTGTCGCTATTTGAAAACTCAGAAAACATGTCCTCATTTTAGTTTTTTAGAGCACTAACCATAATTTTGATGCAAATAAGACACTCTCATATATGTAATTTTTAAAGGAATTGCTCTAGGTATTACAGTTTTGATTACATCAAGATGACGTCAGGCGTTCCACACTTTTGTAATAAATATAGAATGTTAGCAATCTAGTGGTTCATTAGGATACTGTTGAGAGGCAGAAGCCAGGGGCACAGACTCTGAAAATTGAAGGCAGGTAGGAGGGTGCAGAGGCAACAATTTGACCACACTGGGCAGGCAGGAAGGGCAGTGGCAGCACAACAGACTATGGAGGGCAGTGCAAAGGGGGGCAGGGGCAACAAACCAACAATACAGGACTGGCAAGATAAGCTGTGGCAATATAATAGACCATTGTGGACAGAAGGAAGAGGCAGTGGTAGTACAACCATACATGCCAACAGACCCGATTCAGCCAGGAAACGTCCAATGTTTTTAAGCTCAAATGGGCTTTATTTGATCTGTCTCCTGCCTACAAATTCATCTTTTTCAATGTAACTCAAAGGGGAAAATCAATACCCCAGTTTTTTTTCAAAATCTCCCTCTTACCAAGTTCAAAATGTTCACAAGTATGGTACATTGGATCATGGAAGGCAGGAGGAATTGGGGTAGGGACATGGAATCGGATAACAGAGGAAAGGAGGGACATGGAGAGGTGCACCAAACTGACCCTACAGGGCAGGCATCAGGGTTTGCAGCAGCACAATACACCACACCGGGCATGCGGGACGGGAGTGCAGCACAACAATCCATAGAAAGCAATAGGGAGGGGACAGGACCATGCACATGGACAACAGAGAACAGAGAGGAAAGAGGCAATGGTAGCTAGCTGACCATAATGGACAGACAGGAGAGAAAGCTGCAGCTTAACAGACCATAAAGGGCAGGAGGGGCAGATCAGGGGCATAACAATGTGAAGTGACCTGGTTCCATAGGTTGATGTGACACAGCAGACGTAGCCAGTATATATCTTTAGGTTATTTATTAAGATAGTAAAGTCCATAGTATAGCCCCACCAGGAGCAGCCTGCTAGCTGCTCAGCCCATCCTCTCAACTGTCTCACACCACACCAACATTCCAGTCACGTCATCATTCCACATGGAACACTCACACTGGCTGAGCAGCTAGTTACAAGATACAGGAGAACAGTTAACCTTATATGAAGATACTACAATATCTCCCTTCTTTCCAATTGACAATAAAACAAGGAATACTAAAAGTACATAGCAACTAGACACAAAATATAAACAAGAGATAAATAGTCCAAATCCCAAGGGTAAAATGAAATAAAATATACCACGAAAGGGAACCAGACTATAAAACGGAAGAAATGGATAAGAAAAGGATGAAAAATAAGAATGAACTATCACCATCCTCCTCTTATATAAAGACACAAAAGAGAACATTAAACTCACACACTATCACCAACCTCCACCTTCAATGAGACACAAAAACAATAAACTACCCAACGGAGATTGCAAAGACACCACATAAGATACATGTGAAAGAAAACACAGAGAATCACAATAAAGAACGACAAAAGATACTCTAGAAATTGTAAAAACATACAGGAAGAATCACTCCCAAACAAATACACAATGGGTGGATGTCACCCATCACTAAAACGTAGGTGGGACTAACACCCCCTAAACTCTGAGAATGAGGGACTAACACCCCAAATGTACAGAATACAGAAATGGGACTAAAACCCACAGACTAGTGCAGCAAGCATAACAGAATTGCAGCACAGTGAGGCATCACAAAACAGATACCCACACACACAAACAGCTAATATTTAAATGAAGGGACTAAAACCCAACACAAACATGAAAAAGGTGGAACTCACACCCCCTTAACATTTAGATAAAAGGACTAATACCCATTACTAATACATAGGAGGGACTAGGACCCCCTGTACACAGAGTAGATGGGACTAACACCCATTACCGAAAACGTAGGTGGGACTACCACCCCTTACAAACTGAGTAAATGGGACTAACACCCATTAACAATGACCTAGGTGGGACTAACACCCCCTAAACACTAAGTACACGGGACTAACACCCATAAACATAAAGAATATGGGAGTAACACCCATTAGGAATGACCTAGGTGGGACTGACACCCCTAAACACGAAGTATATGGGACTAACACCCATTAACCATAAGCTAGGTGGGACTAACACCCCCTAAACTCTAAGTATATGGGACTAACACCCATTACTAATCTGATAGGTGGAACTAACACCTCCTATACAGCAAATGAATCACAGCATGACCAACCCACAAAAAAATAAACAACGTGAAGCACAAAAGGACTGATACACGCTACACGACCAATCCCAGAACGAAAGTGGTACTAAATCAGAACGTTAATACATAAATATGCACAAACATTCGCACTAGTAATGCAAAAATAAACTGTGACCCACCGGTGAGCGATCTCTCACCCGAGTAGTGAGATAATGGGTACACTCTCACATAGTGCACCCCAACTATAACCAATAGTGTGGAAATTTCAGCTAAAAAAAATTAAAGCAAAAATCCATTTCAATAATATGTTATCATGCGTAAAATAACTCATTCCCCTGTGAAATAAGACATTTTGCATAAAATCTTTAAACATGCACCACAAACTAATATTTCAAAAGGTCAATGGTGTGCCTGTCACCGCAAAGATGAAGGGCAGGCGTTCCTAGCAAGAGGACTTGAGGCTCGCCAGACAGTATGCCAGCAAAACTTCGTGACAAAAAACTGTACCAACAAAAAGCATGGGCTCACCACGGAAGTACAGGTACAGTCCAGTCTGTTCGGAATGTCCCAAGACCCTTTAAAACCAGCACACACCGCCCATACATAGAATCAGCCAATGCGCCTGCTTGTAGAACATTGCAGCGATGTGGAGAGAAACGATCCTCAAACTGCGATGATGGTGCTGACTTGACAAGGGAATAACTTTATTTAAACATAACACCGCGGTTGGCAGATTACAGCAGGACAAACAGATCCCGGCCGTAACAGGCAACTGTAACATCCAACTTCAAGATGGCGGCACGCTGAGCATGCCAGCACAGGATGGCTCATGGCGTGTGCGTGCGCCCACGGTCTTGCACAAAGAGGAATGTGTATGACGAAGACACGAAGGCCAGGTCCGTCACAGACTACGATAGTCAGAAGTGCAAGAGGTGAGAGCGCGCGCTCACTTTTAAGTTTTTAAATGCTGCGCGACAGTTTCTACCGGCCTCAATGTAGGGAAGACAATATGCTCTAAAGAAAACATTGAACATTACTCACGCTGATGGCCTCTTCTTGCAGCAAGCAGGGAGAGTAGGCCATAAAAGTATCATCCGGCCGTGCAACGATACAAAAGCCAGTAGTTACAAGTAAAATGGCATAAGCGGAGTTCAATGGCATAAGCGGAGTTCCCAGCGGTGGTGTGCTGACACGGCGACACGCTGAATAGCAAACCTCCATCAAATCCCAGGCAAAGACAAGTCTTGAGTTTGTACAGAGTCACCAATGAGGATCTTGTACAAATTAAGCCTTTCACCAAATAGAATTACTTCTCTCCGCACTGAAGCATAAACACAGTCAGTCACTCAAATCCTTGGTTCAAGTTGCACAAAATCATTGGTTGTGGCACAGTAAACGTTATTGTGGTACTGCAGACATTTGTTGTGGAATAAGTTCTTCTCCAAGGTGTAAGCAGGATTCACAGTACCACACAGGGATCTGGGGTTAGTAGCACTTCTCACCAGAAACACCTCTTCCGGTGACAGCTCCCCAAACACTCACTTCACGATCCTCAAGTGGCCCTCAACAGTCCAACACAAAGAAATTGCATGTACAACTGCTACACGACTGTCACAGGGGGCCAGTAGCCTTCAAAAGACACCAAACTTGGTCGCGGAGATATCCACAAAAAGGCTCTGGGACACAACACCTTGAAATAGACACAGTGCTGCACTCAGGAACAACTTGCAGCTCCACTCCTCACTCTACCTGGCACACAGAGGTTTGGGCGACCGGTGTTGTGGTCACTGGTGGGGCTCACCTTGCCAGATAGAATCGCCAAATGAGGATTTTCTTTTCTTTAAGTAAAATTTCTTCAAGTCACATCAGTTTAGTTACACACCAGACTTTTTAGGTTACACGCACGGTTTCTTTAGTCCAACTCGTCGCCAATTGAAGTGACCTGGTTCCATAGGTTGATGTGACACAGCAGACGTAGCCAGTATATATCTTTAGGTTATTTATTAAGATAGTAAAGTCCATAGTATAGCCCCACCAGGAGCAGCCTGCTAGCTGCTCAGCCCATCCTCTCAACTGTCTCACACCACACCAACATTCCAGTCACGTCATCATTCCACATGGAACACTCACACTGGCTGAGCAGCTAGTTACAAGATACAGGAGAACAGTTAACCTTATATGAGGATACTACACAATGGAACAGACAAGCCAGGAGGGAGGGAATAGGGGTCTGCACATGGAAACAGAGGGCTGGGGGCACGGGGGCAGGGCAGGAGCAGCAAGATGACCATGGAGGTCAGGCAGGATGGGCACTAGAAGCAAGACACACCATGGAGAGCAACAGTGAGACTATGATGGCATACACACAGATCATGGAGGGAAGCTAGCTGACCACACAGGGAAGGTGGGAGGGGCCATGGCAGCACAGAAGACCATGCATGGCAAGCAGGAGGGTAAGTGGCAGCATAATGGCTATGATGGGCAAGAAGGTGGGTGCAGGGGCATGCACAAAGGACCATGGAGGATAGAAGGGAGGGTCAGGACCTGGGCACAGACAAGAGAGTTCAGGGGAAGGGGCCCTCACAACAGACCACGCGGGGCATGCAGGAGGAGCAGTTGCAGCACAACAGACCAGGGAGGGCAAAAGGGTGTGGCAGTAAAATGGACCATGGAGGACCGGAGGAAGGGGATAGGGGCATGGAATGTGGACAGGCAGGGTGGAGGTGGCAGGGACAGGTTACAGTCATCTGACAATGCTAGGCAGGGCGGAGGGGAGTGGCAGCTCAACAGAACACTCAGAGTAGATAGGAGTGGCAGGTCCATGGAACATGGTGGGCAAAAAGGATGGAGCAGGGGCATGCACAAAGACATCGGAGGGGGGGAAGGAGAATAGGGGCAGCAAGCTAAGCACAGAGGCTAAGCAGGAGGTCAATGATGGGGCATAGAATTGGGCAATGGAGGGCAGTAGGAGTGGACTGGTACATCATGCTAAATGGAGGGCAGTAGCAGCACATCAGACCATGCATGCCAGGAGGAAGGAGGCTAGTCAATGGATTCAGACAACAGAGGATAGGGAGGAGGTGGATGGGGCAGCAAGCTAACTGTTCAGAGAAGGCGGGAAGGCCAGTGGCAGAACAACGGCCACACAGGGCTGTAATAAGGGAGCAGGGACATGGACTTGGACAATGGATGGCTAGGAGGAGGGATGGCAGGAGCAGCAAGCTTGGGTGGGGGCAGCACAATGCCAGGCCCTGCTTCCAACCCCCCACCATCCATTGTGATCTGCATCTTACTTAACGTTAAAAAAAAAACGAGAAATTTGCTGAAAAAAATGGAGATTACAGGGACGGTATAGTTAGACTCAGATTTCACTCATACACAACCAGTGAAATTCAGCAGTTATAGTTACCTGAGCTAACTATAACTTACGCTCTCGTAATGTACTGCTAATGACCTCAGACGTTACATCATTCATGACATGGTCAGTTACATCACTCATGACATCACTCATGACATCTCTAATGAGCTGTGAATGGAATGGAACTATAATCGCTAGAACTTTATTTAGGGATAGTGTGTGTATATTAACACCCCTTTTTTTCCTTTTCTTTCGTGTAAGAACCATTATAATACGCAACGTGCCCAGATTAATATGGCCAATAGCCTTTCACTTTAAAGTAATGTGTAGTCCATTATTTATGTTGATGTTTGCAATTCTAAGTATGTTTATTATGAATAAGTCAAGTTGACGAACATAAAGTAATGCCCTGCTGATGACGTCACATATTACATCACTCATGACATGGTCAGTGACATCACTGATGGCATTACTGATGACATCTCAAATGACATCACTGATGACATCATCTACGTGATCATCTGATGCACCTCCTCACACCCTAAAATACAGACTACCATTCTCGAAACCATAAACACACCAATACTAGTACAGCTACAATATTCTGTGCACTATGCATGCAGACCTCTAATCAGCTACATAGCTTTGATACAGTCTTTTAAATACTCAGTTAGTACCTATGCAGTCTAGGAATCCATCTGCCTGTCCCATGCACTTCTCCATTCACCCATCCAGCACTATCTACGTATCCTATCACTCCACAATACCTAAGCACTTATAAATTCAGCACGCACTTTCTTTGCAACACTGAAATTACTCCAGTCATTAGTCGTATACTTAAGGAATGGCGTAGTCAAAAACACAAGTGCAGGTACAATATTTTGTACACTATGCATGCACACCTCTAACCAGCTACAAACTTTTGATATGCTCTGCTAAATACCCAGTTAGTACCTATGCAGTGTAGGAATCCTCCTGGCTGCCCCATGCATTTCTCCAATCACCCATCCAGTACTATCTACTTATCCTATTACTCCACCAATACCTAAGCACTTATAAATTCACTATACACTCTGTTTGTAATACTGTAATTATTCTAGTTACTAGTCATGAACTTATGGAATGGCCTAGCTACTAACACAAGTACATCTAAAATATTTTGTACACTATCCAAGCAGACCTCTAACTAGCTACATACTATTGATACACTCTTCTAAATACCCAGTTAGTACTCATGCAGTGTAGGAATCGTCCAGTCTGTCCCATGCACTTCTTTAATCACTTATCTACCACTATCTACTTATCCTATCACTCCACCAATACGTAAGCATTTATAAATTAAGTGTTCACTCTGTTTGCAGCACTGTCATCATTCCAGTTACTAATGGTATTCTTATAAAATAACCTAGGCACCAACACAAGTACACATAAAATATTCTGTGCATAATCCCTACAAATCTCTAAGCAGATACATACTATTGGTCCACTCCATTAAATACTGAAGTAGTACCCATGCACTGTAGGATACCTCCTGTCAGTCTCATGCAATTCTTCAATCACCCATCCAGCACTATGTTCTTATTGTATCAGTCTGCCAATACCTAAGCACTTATGGGGCAGATTTACAAGCACCCTGCGCCACCAGTAAGTCACTTTTTGTAATGTAACGTAGTGATGCGCCAGGCACTCCTTCATATTTACAAGGAGAGGAAAAGCCACCCTGCGTGGTTTTTCCTCTCCTTGTAAATATGACCTCTTCATACACAGAACTTTGCGTTGAAGGGGCGTCCCATAGGTGTTGCTGTGGGTGTTCCCACGCAACACCCATAGAACAAGACACATCTCCAGATTTATGAGAAATCTTAAATATGGAGATGTGTGTGAATGCGGCGCCATCCTAGAGTTGGTGTATTGTTTTCATTTCTCCTCATTTTTTCCTCTTTCAATGCATGCTACATTCCACAGCATACACTGAAAGAGGAAAATGCCTCTATTCATTATTTTTGTGCAGGAAGGTGTCCCTTCCTGCACAAAAACAATCTCCACATGACACAGACATCCTTGCACCATGGTGCAAGGGTGCCTGTGTCACCGCATGGCAGCATGCAGTTTGTGCAGCAGTGCAGAGGGAAGCACAGAGTTGCAACATATTCATGCATATATGTCACATCTCTGTGCTTCAGAAGTGCCACAGTGCAGTGCAGCTAAAGAGCTTGCAGTGTCACGCTGCAATACTTCCTCATAAATCTTCACCTGTAAATTCACCATACACTACTAATGCATTCTTTCAGTCAATCATGCTGTATACATATATTCAACCAAACGTTCACACATTACCTTGCAATTATAGTTCTTTCTTTAACCAGATAAGGTAGTTCTGAAAAGAACTTTTTTTTTCTTCTTTTTTCTTTTGTATTTTTTTTGTATTTTTTTCAAAAAATGAACAAAATAAAGAATGAATAGGCAGGAAACATTTGGAATTACTAATCATTCCAAAAACAAAAAAACAAAAAAATTAACAACGATGGTTGCGTTGCGCAGCACCAACTGCATCCACCAACTGCTCACCGAAGCATATAAGTTTCTTACACTTCACGCAGTGTTGCTCGAGAAAGGCGATTTGTGGCCTAATGTCCATTGCAGGTGTTCCTGAGGATGCTCCAGATGTACTTGCCACAGCAGGTGAGGGGTTCAAAGCAGCTCGCCTCATTTCCTCCCATGCAAGATTGAGAGGATGTGTGGTCTGGAGATGCTTGTACATAAAGCAGTGCCACAAGAGTATTTTTTTTCACTGCCTCTTGACAGGACTCGGTCACAAATTTTGCACGTCACCTTTCTCGCATTTACTTTCTTCTCTACAGGTGGAAAAGTGAAGAATTTCCACACCACAGATTCCGGCCTCTGTGGTTGTGGTGCCTCCTGCAAGAATTCTTCTTCAGGAGATACTTCCTCCTGCTGCTGCTGCTGTCGAGATGCCATTTTGTTTGATATTTTATGAAAAACACCAAAAAAAACTAGTAAAAAGGGTTCTTGTAGGAAAAGAGATGTAGCTCTAAAGGTGCTCCAAACAAGAATAATTAAAATGGGTGGGTCCTTCAATAGTTACAGTGGGAAATGTTATGAACCAATGAAATCTTTTTTTTTTGAGGTCACATGGGATCCGCACACTCTGCGCTCACGAAGTACGAACCCGACACGACTTCGCGAAAATATATTTAAAAATAATATAAGTTTATTATAAGTACATATATATTACTTTTATGAATATCTTAGATAGTCTCTTGCCCTATATATTAAACACACATACATATCATTTTAGAACATAAAAAAAATTCGCGGGAGTCGCCTTAGCATGTATGACGTCAAGCGGGACCCACCACCGCGCAAGCGTCACGTACCGTAATGCGCATGGGTCGTGAATGCGCAGGATCAGAAGTCGCGGACTGGTCGCATACCAAATGCGCACATCACGTAATATTAAATGTATATGATGTAACTGAAAAACACGCAGCCGTCGCACACCGTGTGCGGATGCTTCACAACGTTTCTAAAATGGCAGCTAGAATCCGCGCACCCACCTTGATGTGTAAGCTTTGGGTGCGCGACTCCGAAAAAGTTTTTGAAAAAAATAATAATAATAATAATATTAAAATATTAAAATAAAAAATAAAACAAAAAAATTAAACAATATTTCATTTGTAATTTTTTAAATTTTTTTTTGTTGCAATTTTCAGAAAAATATATACTGTTATTTAATGAATAAAATATTTATCAATAAACAGTTAAATAGCTGTAGAAAATCACTGCAAATAATAGGTATAACTACTATTACACTTAAAAATTAGCATTTAAAAAAACCTTTGCAATTCACTGAAAAAACCTTAGGTTTCAGAGACGTTATAGTTAGAAATTAGCATTTAAAAAACCTTAGAAATTCACAGAAAAAACCATAGGTTTCAGGGACGTTATAGTTAGTTGGACATTTCAATCGTACCAAACCATAGAAATTCCGCCGTTATAGTTAGTGCAGCTAACTATAACTCACGCCCCTGCAATGCAGTGCTGATGACGTCACATATTACATCATTCATGACATGGTCAGTGACATCACTGATGACATCACTGATGACATCTCACATGACATCACTGATGACATCACTGACGACATCATCCAGTGACCGTGTGTTTCTGTAAAGTTTAAATATGTTTTATATATATGCCAAGGTGTATTGAAGAATGAGTGGGTTTATAAGTGTCTGGATGAAGGATTTAGTAGGTGCTTGACTGACTGTACAAGTGAGTGATTACATGTGTCTTACTGAATGCATGGGTTAGTGACTAAACTGTGTGAATGTCTGTATCAGTCTGTCTGTTGTGTAAGCTGCTGCATGGGTTGGTCAGTAGCTACATGAGTGTCTATATGGGTTATTGATTGGTTGCCCGAGTATTTGTATGGGAGACTGAGTGTGTGTGTGGGTGGGTGGGAGGTGTGTGACTCTGTGCATAGATGTGTGAGTGGTTGATTCACTGGGTGTATGGGTTCAAGAGTGCATGTTGAAATAGCTGTATGGGTGGGTGAGTGTATGTATGGGTGTGTTGGTGAGTGAATGGATGTCTCAGTGGTACATGTCCAAGTAACTACATATGTAAAAGGCATTGTATGTGAAAGTTGGAGTATATAAATGAGTATATGTGAGAGTCAGTGATTGTGAGAGTGGCTGTATGGATGAGTGTGTACTTGTATCAGTGATTGCATAAGAGAGTAAGTATGCATTTGTATCTGTATGGATAAGGAAGGTGGTGTGTGTATAACTGTATAGGCGAGTAAATGGGAGTATGATTGATTCTTTGCATGACTGACTAGGTGTGTGAGTAACTCCATGGATGAGTGGCAGTGTGTGAGTGTCTGTATAGGTGTATGAGTGCATATGATAGTGTTCTATTGATGAGGGACTGCATGTATGAGTGATTGTATGGGTGAATGAGTGAATGTGTGTGTAGACCTAGGAATCAGTGAGTGCGTATGTAGTAACTGGTATTGGTGTGTCAATGATTTTGAAAATGGTAGTCAGTATTTTACAGTGGGTGTATCAAAGGTTATATTAGAGTGTGAAGAGGTGCATCAGATTTCCACATGGATGATGTCATCAGTGATGTCATCGGTGATGTCATTTGAGATGTCATCAGTGATGTTGTCATTGATGTCACTGACCATGTCATGAATGATGTAATATGTGACGTCATCAGCAGTACATTGCGGGGACGCGAGTTATAGTTAGCTGAACTAACTATAACAGTGGAATTTTTATGGTTTTGTATGAGTGAAATGCCCTACTAACTATAACGTCCCTAAAACCTATGTTTTTTCAGTGAATTTCAATGTTTTTTTAAACGATATTTGAATTATAATGTGCCTCCATCCTGTGTTTTTTTAGTTAATTTCTAAGGTTTTATAAATGCTCATTTCTAACTATAACATCCCTATTAAGTCCCCTTGAATCCTGAAGGACCCTGGTGGCCAAGTAGCCCACCAGGTACCTCCAGTAAGCGCCACAGAGCTGCGTTAAAATGAAGCGCGCTTGCCCGCGCTTCATTGTTTTTTTGTAATTTTGGCGGGATCCGCGACCCCAAAGCGAATTCCGCTCAAATTACAAAAAACAAAAATCTTTTTTTGGTCCTGGGGGTGTTTGTGGGACCCCCTGAACATGCCTAGGGGGTCAGGGTGTTTCTACCCTGCCCCCTTTACTTATATTTTAACCTTTATTTTACTATTTTCTTGTGACTCGGTAGAACCGAGTCACAAGATGGCCGCCAACACTTCCTGGTTTAGAGTGTTGGCAGCCAATCAGAGTGAAGCTCGTGCCTAGGAGGGTTCGCGAACCCACTGCAGTCACAGATATCAAAACTTTTTCTTTTTCTAACTTCTCAGGAACTGCTGAACGGATTTACACCATTTTGGAAAGGGCTCGTTCTGAACCAAGGGCTACCTTTTTGCCAAATTTTGAGTAATTCCGTTCAGCAGTTCGGGCTGTAGCTTTGTCTAAAGTTTGCTATGGAAAACATGGGGAAAACGCGTTTTGGGACCCCCCTTTTTTCTCGGCCTCTGCTTGACTTTCAAGACAGGAGCTGACCAGAGCGCCCCACTAGTTTTGAAAGTTTCGTGAAGATTCGTCAACCGGCACCAAAGTTATTTGGAAAAGAAAAAACACTTTTCCTATGGAAACTAGGTCCTAACTATAACTACCTACTGGCAACGGCCACATGATTAAAATAAATATTTTTCCCAATTCCTGTATAGGTAGCATTCTTCACCTTATTCAGTGGACAATTGGTGTGCTATGTTGTGCATATTTGTGAAGCTCACTATCACCCACGAGGGTGTACTGACACTGAGCAGGTGTGTGTGCCTAGCCCTGCCTAGTGCATGTCGGTAAATTAAAATGCCAGGTCTTCAGCTTCTAGTAGAATTCAAAAACAGAGGAGGAGATGACTGATATGGAGTGGGAGGTCACTCCATACTTTAGGAGCGATGTCAAAGAATAGCCTGTTTCCTGATCTATGAATGCTTGGGATGTGTGCGAGTAAGAGTCCCGTGGAGCAGAGGTGTCACAGTGGTTGGTGGAAGGGGATGTGACTGTTCATGTATGTGGGGCCTAAGATAGGTAGAGTGTTGAATGTATTTGTGAGGATTTTGAAATTAGCAGATTTGTGAATATGGAGTCTACAGAGCTCCCTGAGATGTGGTGTGATGTCAGTTCTGTGGTGAAGGTTGAGGATGGTTTGTAGTCTTCTGGTGAGTTTCTTGATGATTCTGGCATAGAGGGTGTTCCTGTTATCCAACTTGTTCCTGACTACGGTGTGAGTTATGTTTTTTCTATTATTGCTTGAGAGCCATTTGAAGATCTTCCTCAGGATCTTCAGGGTGTAGAAACAGTATGTAATAATGGCGTTGACTTGTGTGGTGATGTTCCGTTTGCTGTCGATGATGATTCTGAGGTTTCTGGTTTTGTTGCTGGGTGTTGATGTAGTCCGAGTTCAGCCAGCCACCGGTTGGAGTCCACTGGCCAGGAGTTCTTTTAGAAGATCACTACTTCGGTCTTATTGGTGTTGAGTTGAGACAGTTAGCTTTCACCTAGTTAGGGTCTTCAGTCATACAGGCATTCAAAATGTTTCTTGTGTTGGGGGTCTTGTGCGAAAGGGAGAGTATGAATTGTGTGTGTTCATGTAGGAGAGGGTATTCATGTCATGTGCGCTGATGATGTTCACCAGAAAGATCATATATGCATTGAAGAGGGTAAGGCTGAGCAATGAACCTTGAGGCACTGTGCAGATGAGTTTGTGGTCATCTGAAGACTAAGGTGCTAGGCTGAATGCTTGCATTCTATCTGCTAAGAAGGAATAGATCCAGCAGAGAATGGGTCCTCTGATGCCAGTCTCATGCAGGTGCCTGATGAGGATGGGGTGTGAAACCATGTTAAATCCTGCAGAGAGGTCCCGGAGAAAGAGGACCGTAGCAAAAAATGGTGATAGAGCAGGAACTGAATACTAAGGTCTTTCACATCCTGAAAGGCTTTATGAACCGAATTAGACCAAATGTCTTTCATACCGTTCTTCAACAGGTTTCTTAAGGGTTGAACTACATAAGCATAACCCTTAACAAAACATGAATAATATTCACTTAAGCCAAGAAATAATTTAAGAAAGTCTTTGTCCCTGGGAGGCTGTGTGTCTCTAATGGCCTTAATAAGCAAATATTTTGGAGAAATATTCTTTCAAGTAATAGTATGTGGAAATACTCAAAACTCTGAGCTTTAAGTTTATATTTATCCGAAAGAAGAGTAATTCCAAAATCCTTGAATCTGGAAAAAACAGTGCTTAACACTTTATTGTGCTCATGCAACATTTTAGCGAAGATATAGACATCGTCCTGGAAAGCCTGGAGACCAGCAATAATAGCCTCCAAGGCGGTGTCCATCAACCTCTGAAAAATGCTGGCTGCAGACGCCAACCCAAAAGTAAGCCTAGCAAACTTAAATGCTCCAAATGGCGTGGCGAACGTCGTGAGATCTTGTGAGGCCTGATCCAAGGGAATTTGATGGTAAACTGACTTAAAGTCTAACAGGGATAAATTACAAGCATTGCCAATGTTTGCCAAAGGTTCCTGCACTTTAGGAAGAGGGTGATTCTCGACAACAATATTTTTATCAAAACTGTGAAAGGCTGCACAGGGCCTGATATCACTGTCCTTTTTCCAGACGACAACTATGGGACTCACCCATTCAGAAGCCTCCACCTTTTTGATGATGCCACCAACGACCATTTGATCAAGTAACTTCTTAAATTCAGATCTTACACTTAAGGATACTAGCCAAACTTTGTTGCAACCGGTATAGCACTTCTTTTGAGTTTGATGACATGCACTTAATTTTTTTAACATCCAATAGATTTGTTAAATATCTCTAGGGAATCTTTGCAAATAGTTTCCACAAACAACTCACCTTGAACTTGAATATGAGAAATAGGTACATTGGAAATCCTCACAGCAGGATCTGCACCTGGGACTAGCATGATCCCTAACTTGGCAAGGTACTACCACCCAACTATGGGGTCTATTATGATGTAGGGCAGATCGAACTGCCCCGAAAGGCATGCGGATTTTGCTTTTGGGGGCCTGTTGCAGGGCCCCAGGGTATGGGGGTGTGAGGGTGCACATGGGGGTACCCCCCATACCCCACAACGTGCATTCCCAGCATTGTGGCGGGCGGTGCTGTGAGCACCTCCCGAACACAATGCTGGGAATAGAGGATGCCACTGCCACGGTGGCATCCTAATTGCCGGTGCGGGACTGCCGCACCACTGGCGGATGTTCCCTGCACCGCTAGGGTGGCAGGCGGACGAAAGTCCGCCCGCCATCCTAATAAACCCCTATGTTCTTACCCTTCAGAGCCACATACATTTTGGTAATCACCTTTCTACCCAAACATGTAACAAAATGTTCAAAGCCCACAATCATGTTGATATCTTGATCCCTTTATACTTTGGGGTGCACATCAGGTTTCTTAAGATCCACAGTTCCTCTCCAATGAGTGTCAAAGACAGCATCAGAAATAATTGTAATTGGTGCAACTGAATCACACATAGCAAATCTTTCACCCAAAATTACCTGGCACATAGGAACCTTGACCATGATATCAGAAACCATATCGACTTCCAGGTTGAGCACCAAGTTAGACAAATCTAGAGAGTTTCCCTTGTCCGATAACTCAATGCTATGCACTTTTGAATAATTTCTGCCCATTTCGCATACACTGTAAAATGACTTTGTTTGTAACAATTTGAGCAACGTTTACCCAGTACTGGACAATGCAGAGAGTTGCCGAAATGTGATTTAGAACCACACCTGAAACAAAATTGGTTAGATTTATTACAAAATCTGACTTTCTTGTCCTTGAGCCTAACCAAATCAACATGTTCAGAGACATCAATAACTTTGACAGCAATAGAAGAGGACATAGCACATCCCAGCACCATTATACGTGTGCATTAAATTGAGAATTCAATGCCCTGGGCAATATCCAGTACTTCAGATAACAAAGGATCAGTGCAGCTCAAACTTTTTTTTAAAAAATTAAAAAATTAAAAATCCATACACGAATTGATCCCGTAAATAAGTATCTAAGGATGCACCAAAATTGCAACTAGTTGCTAAACACCTCAAAGCGGATAAGTCTCTTTCACTGACTCATCAGCAGATTGCTTCTTTTACATTTTTTAAAAATATTTCTAATAAAGCACTTGTTTCCTCATAGAATTTCTTTTGAAGGTGAGCTAATGTATCCGAAAAGGCATCCCAACTGTTGGGGCTACTACCGTCTGCAAATTGTCAAATACCTGCAGACCTTCTTGGCCCAAGTAACTGAACAGAATGGCAGCCTTGCGCTTAGGTTCAAAGTCATCTTCACCCACAGCAACCAAATAATTCTCAAATTATCCCATCCAGATGGGTCATTTGACTGGAGGTTTGCCTGGATGTTCCAAGAAAGGATTACTGTTCGTAAATTCGTTGCTGGTAAGGATGCCACTTTGAGCCAAACACCATACAGTACAGTAAGTCTTTCTCCAACAGCCAGATGCACAGTGAATTACACAAGAAAATAAGATATAAATATACCTTTAGCCACATAATACAGGTGTGCCTGTCACCAGAGGCGCAACTAGAGCCAAATTTCTTATAGACGTAGATCCTTCCCCTGATCAGGGGATTATGCGAGGATGTTTCGAGTGGATAGCGATCAGCACTAAAGTCATCACACCCCGCTCTGTGTACAGTGCACTTATGTAACTAAAAGCACGCAGCCCCATCATCCACCCCCCTCCCACACTGGACCCCATTCACCCACTGATTGTTCCCCCAATATCCTAATCACAACCGACATATCAATAGAAGCATTAGTACAAAAAGGAGGTGTAGATGAAGACCCATGGCATCTCACCAAGAGGGCCCAGAGAAACAATATAATGTAACTTTCTCCTAGCAGTCAGTGTCCCAAAAGGGTATAGTTGGGCAGTGTGGCCAGTGGTAAAAAAGGATACACTTCAAGCACTTGTCACTACAGCCTCTACTGCAGCGAGGCAGGCAGTGAACATAGTAGAACTGGTCTACTCGTTTTCCATCCCCATTCTTCGTGCCTGATGGTTAATGACTAAGGGGGTGGGGTTGACTTGTCATTCCACATTGATATGTCCCAGTGATGCAATTTCTCCTTGCAATGGTGGGGATCTGTCTTTGTCCTAGCTGTGTTTGGCACAGTAGTGAGGTAGCCTCCTTGGAGTTGGAGGAGATAAGGGTTTTCCCCTGCAGTGAGGATAGTAACCTGGCCAGTTATATCATAGCATATTGAAGTCCCATTCCCTGACAGAAGTGAATTTCTATCTAACATCCTGCACACTCCGAGTAAAATTCAGGAAGAACGATATGGCCACACCTTCATATTGGATATTACTTGTCATGATAGTTTTAGTATAGTGCCTCTGTCTCTTTATTTCAGGTGTTTTGCAATGATGGGGCTTGGAGGTACCCCAGGGATCATTCTAGGGACCACCACATGATGCGCTATCTCCACCACCAATAGCTTGGAAAGTGACTCTGCTCCAAATATGTCTCTTAGGAGTTTTTGAATGTAGTCCTCTGTGTGTCCCATGGCTGTCCATTCATTTATGTCAAGGAACCTGATGTTCCTCCTATGGGAGTGAGCTTTCAAGTCTTCATTCCTTAGGATAATCTTTTCCATGTCTTGTGCCATCTCTTTTACCATTGTGGTGTGATGTGCCGAGACAGCCTCCACGCCTGAGATCTTCCGTTCAGCCTGTCTATGGGCATATGTTTATGATCAAGCCGTTCCTTCATGTTGTCCATTCTGTGGGTAAGTAAGTCAATTTTTGGAGTCAATTGTCACCAGGCAGGCTTTAATCTCCCATAGTAATGAGGTGACTTTTTGGGAGGGCAGTATGTCGCCACCCGCCAATTCTGCTCCTACTTCATGCTCTTGATCCGCTTCCTGTTGTTGTCTATGGCTCAAAGTTCTAGTGAGATAGTTTGTTATCTATTACACCCATTGTGGAAGGCTCACAGACCCCCAGTGAGCCCCGGGATGCTCAGGAGTGTTTAGACTAGGAGCTCCATACAGGAGCCGCCTTCTAGCAAGCCCAGTGCGTGCCTATGAGCAGCTGCAGTTTTTCTATAACGAGGTCAGTAGTTGCCTTAGGGCCAGTAGTCAGGCGGTCTATTAATCTGGGTAAGCATCATATTAGGGTATCACATAAGGTGCATAGAAATTAAGTCCCCAGACTTGCAGCGACTAGTGGTTAGAGGGTCTTCCGGGGGGCGGACTTTAGAGATCTTTAATATTTATGTTAGATCCCCGAAAGGGGGCACGCCCTCATTGACCCTACTGGGCTTAGAGGATGCACTCAGATCTTGTAGGACTGATTCGTATGTCATGTTAGCAGGGGACTTCAATTGCACTTTTGAACCCCTAGCTGAGGATGACATACTAGGCACCCAAGAAGAAGATGTTAGGAGAGGGATTCCATCCCTGTCAATTCCACCCATCAAGAGCTGGACCCAAACTACTATCCATTTAAATGCCCTAACCCTGGAATATGGTTTGAGGGCAGTAAATGGACGGTCAAAGTCGGACTCTTATGGGGCCCATACCTTCAACAGGGTAGGACATTCATCTCGAATTGACTACATCCTGTTGAATTTCAAGCTCTGGGGTCATCTGTTGGATATGGCAGTCCTCCCCTCATCTGACAGCGATCACAATCCGCTGTCTTTGACACTGTCCCCTATGTGGACAGTTGTGGAGAAACTGCAAGCCCATCATGTGTGGAAGTCAACAAGTGACGTTTGCCCCTCGAATTGCGGGAGGCGCCTTAAATGGAAAAATGTGGCTTTTGACGAAGGCAAGATCGTGGAAATAAGATCAATCATGACCAATGCCTTGTTCAGACTAGATTCCTTTATGCCAAATGACCATGAGATCTCCACTCTTTTTAACCATACTACCAATGCACTAGGTGATCTCTTCACTATGCGAAACCCAGGTCATAGGGCCAACAAGACAGGGCGCCCCAAGGGTAACCCTGGCTGGTATTCTGCTCCCTGCAGAAGTGCGAAAAGGGATTTAATTATCGCAGTTAAACTCAAGGATACCGTATTGATTAGTATAGCCAGGAAGTTGTACAAGGGTGCTATTAGCAAGGCAAAGAAAGAATGGGAGAACCAGTTCTGGAGTGACCTAAAATTGGCAAGTGCTGGGAGGGATTCGAAGGGTTTTTGGGATTTAATAAGAACAAGGGACAAACCCATGGATTCCCTTATAACATGTAATATCCCTGAGGCGTCATGGTTTGACCATTTTTCCAACCTTTATACTGTGACAACGGGGGTTGGAATAGATCCAGTCGAAACATTTTTGGTTGATTCTTCAGGGTTGAGTGAGGATCTCCTGTTTACAGGGAAGGAAGTAGAGGATGCGATTTCGTGCCTTATCCCAAATAAAGCTGCGGGGCCGGATGGGCTACCCGGGGATTTGATTTGTATGAATTCATTAGAATGGGGAAAGCTCATAGCAGCATTGCTCAACGCAAGCTTCTATGATGCCCCTCTCCCAGATTCCTGGATGGGCGCTGAGGTCGTCCCGATTTTTAAAAAAGGGAGTCGGGACGATCCAGCTAACTATCGCCCTATAAGCTTATTGGATTCATCGCAAAAGGTGGCAGGAAAGGTGGTCTTAGGGAGGATACTCCAGTGGGCAGAGGAGAATAGGATACTTTCTGATTTTCAGTCGGGCTTTCGGTCAGGTACTGGGAACATTGAGCAGTCATTTCGTCTGCTGTTGTTATATTGGAAGGTGGTTGTGCTGGGCAAAGGTAGTCTGTACCTTGCTTTCATAGATTTACAGACTGCCTTTGACCTAGTGCCCCGCAGCCGCCTTTGGAGGGTGTTGGCAGATCTGGGTATGCCACCGTACCTATTATCTTTGATAATTAAGTTTCATGCGGATAATTTTGCCCAGGTTCGGTGGGGTAACCAGGGTCAAAAGACTGCCCGAATAACTGTAAATAGAGGTGTCCGCCAGGGCTGTGTTTTAGCCCCCACTCTGTTCTCATTATACGTCAATGGAGTGGTGGAGCATCTCTTACAAAATCCTTCTGATGCTCCATCCCTGGCGGGCAGGAGAATACCTACTCTATTATTTGCAGACGACACTCTCTTGATTTCCAAGACCCCAGTAGGGTTGCAGAGCCTTCTTGATAGGTTCCAAATGTTTTGCAATCTGAGGGGATTAGAAATTAACACGGGAAAGACCAAATATTTGGTCCTGAATCCCCCGAAGAAAAGGGGCAGGCCACCTGTACTGAACTCAGTGCCCCTAGAAAGGGTCAAGGAGTTTGACTATCTAGGAATTCGCCTCTCTGACACCATGAGGTGGAATTGTCACCTCCATAAAATGCTGTTAAACCACAAAAGGGTGGTGGGGGCTCTGCTAAAAGAACAACGGTCCTCCACCCTCAAACCAATTGCCCCGGTACTTGACATCTATAAGGCAAGAGGAGTGAGTGCGGCGCTTTATGGAGCAGAGCTTTGGGGGGCGCAGAATGTGGATCAGTTGACCCGTTTAGAAAATAAATTTTTGAAAGATATAATGGGCCTTCCCTATAGTCCCCCCACCCTTCCCCTATTCCTTGACATGGGCTGTTGCCCTATTAAAGACCAGGCAAGGTTGCGCCCTCTACTTCTTTGGAGTCGCTTATGGAGAGTTCCGGAGCTTGTTAGTTATGCGGAGGGGCTAAATGAGGTTTTATCAATGCCTGGCTGGTACAAAATAGGATGGTTGAGGGATGTTAAACGACTGCTGGGCGAGTTGGGTCTTGGAGAGGCCTGGCAGTCCGGGACCGCACCGCCCAAGTCTGTCCTAAAAAACTGTACTGGAAATGGGTAATGGATTCCAGAAATACTAATCCTAATCTATGTAGATGTGCTGCTGATTTCTTATTAGTAAAGGAGGTGGCACTACTCGAGCCCTATCTCGATATTATTTCAAAATCTAGAGATAGGGCCTTATATTTTAAATTCAGGATATGTACACTGCCCGTGTGTGAGCTAACCGCTGGATGGAAGGTACCAGTTCAGACTACTCCTTTTTGCCCTTTCTGCGAGACCAGGATTGAGTCGGTCCCTCACCTTTTATTCGAATGCCCTGCATATAAAGCCCCTCGCCTTAGGTGGTTGAAACCCCTCTGTAAAGAGCTAGGCACAAGACAATGTAGTAAGGCCTATCGTATTTTAAAATCTGACACTCGCCCTCTATTTGTCTGTGGTTTGGCGAAGTTTTTAAACTGGGCTTAGTTGATCAGAACAAAAAGGCTTTTGTGTGTTGTTTAATCATGGTTTTAAAATTGGATTTTTATGTAATTTATTCTTGCCATTCGTATCTTGATCCTGTATAACTGTTTTCTTATGAATTGGCGTTTTAGTTTTTTAAAGAATGATGTAATGTATTGCTTTTAAAGATATGTTTTATATCGAAATAAAGCCAATTTGACTGACTGACAGTAGTCATGCTTCTTTTGGAAAATCAATGAACAATAGTCTGGCTCCCATGAGCAATGGTTCAGAATGGTGAGAAGCAGGTTTCTGTTGTGTGACTCAAACTATTGTGTGGAGCTGGCAATACTGGGCCCCTGCTGGTGCTGACTGAAGATGCAGGCATGTCACGCAAGGGCTTAAGGGAGAAACCTCCCTGTCTGCGTGCTGGAACTCCACAGGGGCTCCACCCTGAGCCCACCAGCAAGCACGCAGGAATCCTCGGACTCCCCCTTAGGGTCTGTCTTCAGTCATGTGTCCCCTCACCTTTAAGTAAGCCCAGATGGCAGCATTTTGTTGTATCAAGGCCTCCGGTACCTCAATGGGACCCTCGCAGCACTACCTCCGCTTCTGCCGACACTTTATAATACTATGCTGGCCGATGTCAGCTCTGCACGTCGGTTCTTGTCAGGCACACATGTGCAGTCTTTCATATCTCCTGAAGGGATTTGGGGCTCTGCAGGGCCCTAGAACAGACCCAAGGAGGGGCAATCTCTGCCATGGCTGATGTCGTACAGTTTCTTCAGGTGAGGCCCTTCTAGTCCGCTGTACAGATTCACTTCTTCTGGTTCGCAGCTTCTCACGCTTTCCCAGATCCCAATAACAGTGCAATGGGCTTCCCCTAGGACACCGCTGCAGGGACACATGGAACATGCAGCAGAAGGTCCATTAGATGAGATGGGATGTTGCTGGATGATACTTTTTTCTAGGCCATGGAGCTCTCTCATTAATCTGCCATCTTGTAGCAAGCTCTCTGGGGCCCTCTCCCCCGCTTTCGAGGATCTTGATGGCTTATGGCAATTTGCTGGTGTGCTTGGGAGGTGCGCAGAGGAGGTGGAAGCCAATTCCTCTTCTTTGATGCTTTTCTATTTGCAGCTGGCAGGTCTGGTCTTGGTAGATCTTGGGTGGGGTGCAGGGCTGGACTGGCCGTAGCGGTTGCCGGTTTTAGACTGGTGGGGGCTTTTTTTGTTACTAGGGGCCCTGTAACAAAAGCACAACAACAGTCAACTGTAGTGTTGCGGATTGAGGAGAAAATCAAGTCCAATAGTTGTCCAGCAGTGTGGGTGGGTTCAGTATTGTGCTGGATGTTGCTGAGGTTCCTGAGGTTTTCTAGAGGAGCTGTAGAGTCTGGGTTGGTGCGGTCTTCTAAGTGAAAGTTAAGGTCTCAGAGGAAGATGAACGTGCTGGTGATGATGATGAGGGGTTGCGCCAAAAACCATGATGTCACTGGCAAATTTGGTGTGGGGTCCTGGTGATCAGCATATGAGGACTATGCCTAAAAAGAAGTTAGCTGTGCTGCATATCTAGAACGTGAGGTTTTCAAGTAGCTGGTGGGGGTGTCCATGTAGGTGGTGCAGCTGATGGTGTCTTTGTATATGCTGGCAACTCTGCCCCCAGAATTGTGCTGACAGTCTTGCCTTGTGACCTTGTGGCTGGTAGGGGTGGCTGTAGTGATGTCTGTTGAAGAGTGTTGGTTTAGTCATGTTTTCGAAAGCAAGAGCGGATCCAGAGCGGTGGTCCTTCAGTCAGTGCCAGAACTCTCAGGGGTGCTTGTTGAGAGCGCGGGTGTTGAGGCGCATGCATGTAAGTGTGGCATGTTGCATCAGTGGTGGTTGGTCTTTGTGAGTGTGAGAAGGGGGTGGTTTAAGTGAGTGTGGTGCTGGGTGCTGTTGGCGGAGGAATGGTGGGTGTAGGGTGTGGGAGAGTGTCAGGCTTGCCCATGGTGCGCCTTAGGCATGCCAGTGGCGCATCCATTGCTGCTCCACCATTAAGTAGGTCCTAGGAGGGGGATGAGCACAGGGGTGGTAGGCAGTGTGCAGATGGAAGATGTGAAATAAAGTTCTCTTGCTGAGCTTCTGCTTATAAAGGCAGTTTTGGTTGGAAACAAGTGATGTCCCTTCCTGTGCAGATAGATGATCAGAAATGCAGCCATGACACTGTATAAATGAATGATGGGAAAACATCTGGTTGGCTGGAGTTAGGCTCCAGGATCCAGGTTAATGTGGTCAATCCAGAGTCACTTAATTGAGGTTTATAGCATTATTCCAGTGGACTGCACATAGCATCAGGCTTCAGTCTCGGAGGATGTGCATAAATGAATTAGGCAACATGTTTCAAATTGTGATTAAAGTCTTTCAGCCCTGGTGGATATTGTTTGTGCTGTGTGACAAGTAATTTTGTTTCTCATACCGCAAATACAGGACTACAAGTCCCAGAAACCAAAAACAACAGGATTAATCAAGCTACTCGTAACTAAGTGTGAACCTATTACCAGGATATCTCAATTGTTCATTGGGTTCAAGTGATAAAACACCAAACGTCTGAGGTTGACATCTTTACATCCCAGCATCAGCACTGCAAGGCTCTGCCACACCCTCAAAACCCCCGGCCAAATAAGGAAATCTTATGCATACACACTTATGTCACCCAGCTGCCTTTCTCCAGTGGCCTTGAACAGCATAGGTTGGTGGCACACACATCCTATGGGCACAATACACAATCAATTATAATGTATTTGCTGAACTATTCACTGGGTAATATCAACAACAATCTAAATAGTGGAAGTTGTTTCGTACTAATATTTTATTTTCATATGGTACTTAATGCCTATGTTAGTTCCATTTGAAGGTGTTGTAATTACCGTGTTACATGTTATTTAAGTCCATTTGTTGACCATAAAAAGATAAAATGTTGAGCTGGCTCTGCAGAGCTATGCTCATGAGTTTCGGCTCAGATGGTAGCAACAAGCACTTCACTCACTGAGCTTCTTTGCCATTGCATCCTATGAACCCAACGGTATTGGTGGAGCACGGCTTCCAAATCGTATCATGTTATTTGGGACACCTTCAGCTGGTCCCGGTGTTTTAGTTAACAAACCACAGAATTTATTGACATTTATAATAGAAAAAAACTAGAATTCCCAGATTGTACAGTGATACTAGCTAAAAAGCCAGGTCTGATTTACACTGTGACACACGTCATTTGGCCACTTTCCACTACAGATGTGAAAAGTAGCTTTTACATTCTGCCTGGCCAGTAAAAATCACTGACTGTATTGTTATTTGCATTTAGTCAGATCAATGACCCCAAGGCTTCTTGGCGTTGTAGGAACAACATCATAACCACTCAATTTGGGACATAAGCATAAATTAATTAACCCAACAAATCCCGTCTGAGCTAGAGTACAACTTATTTCTGCTTGGGTTTCAAGACAGCCCAACCACATTCCCAGAAGCACAATCAGTTACAAGATTCCTGGCTATGTCTCTTCACATATTAAACCTGTAAGTACTATCACTTGTATTTCAAAATAAATTACTTCTTTAAGTAGTGATCCTTATAGATTACATGAGGTTTTATTGCATTATTACATGCAATATATCATGTTAGACCTGTGTATGTCATCATCACCTAATTCATAATTAAGGATCCCAGTTTTCCATTTTTACTGATTTTTACGGATAAAGAGACTGAAAACAATGTGTTTCTTGTCTGTATTTATTTTTAAAAGTGGAAATATACAGAAAATTGGGGGCCATATTCTCAAGGGGCTATCGCCGAGTTAACGGCACATTATGGCAGCCAATGTTCCGATAAATTTATCACCCTATTCACAAGCTGGTGTCAACAGCCCATAACACCAGTTTATCCGCGATAGCAGCCGCTAAAAACATGGCCCCGGCAACTATCGCTAATGAGATGCAGAGTAGGCGTTCACGTGCAAAAAGCCGCGACAACACCACTCCTCAACATTCTCAACGACCAGCCACATCTGCGTAAAGAACAGAAAACATGCGATAATGCATGTTAGCAGCAGGAAACTAACACCTGCTCTGACCGGGTATAAAGTCGGACGGCAGCCGGCACCAGAAAAGGGAGTCCAGCCCACAGCCACACCTGAAAAACAACAGATTCCATGGAGCTACTCATCATGCAGCTCGGAGCCCCAACAGGTCCATAACACCCACTGCCACCACCCCCAGGCTCGCCACCACCCCCCCGGAACCACCCCCGCACCACCCCCCGGACCACCACAGAGGCAGTGCAGACACAGGCCACGGACCTTCCAAAAACGCACCAGCCTCACAGACATGACACCAGAGTATGTCATTGCCCACTACAGGCTCAAAAGGAAAACCATCCTCCGCATCCTGATCATCATTGCCCACAGGCTGACAGTACCAACACAGCGGACAACCAACGTCTCACCTCAGACAAAGCTGCTGGCTGTGCTACACCTATTGGCTTCTGGTACCTTCCAACCAACAATCGCCAGAGTCAGAGGGGTCTCACAGCCAGCCCTATAAAAGTTCCTCAAACCAGTCCTGGATGCCATTATCAGCTTGGTACCCCAGTACATATACTTCCCCCACACTTCTTAGGAAGAGCTGGAGACCAAGCAAGGCTTCTACGCCATAGCTGCATTCCCGCACGTGTTGGGGGCAATTGACTGCACACATGTCCTACTTGTGCCCCCTGCCGACACTGCACAAACTACCGCAAAACAAAGCACATGCATTACATCAATGTGCAGGCAATAGTGGACCACCGGGGACTCTTCACCAATGTCGTCGCCAACTACCCAGACAGTGTGCATGATTCCTACATCTTCCGACAGCCCATCATCAACCGGCGCTTCCAGGATGGCACCTACGGAAATGTCCTGCTCGTTGGTAAGTACCAAATGAACACACCACACACCTCAACTCCACAATCATGCAACTCACAATTCGGGGAATGCACACGTTACAAACTCACATACAACATGCCAAACAACATGCCCACCTACCAGACATGACAGCACAACTTACTGTGGTAACCTGGGCTAGCCATGTACACAAGCCATCAACGGCATGGCACCTCAGCCACACAATAGCAGATTGTGGGTTAAGGTGGGAACCAGGCATGTGCGAAGGAGGCAAGTGACCCATTAATAAGCATGTACACAATGCCAAGTGTGGCATGGATGTGCTGGCCAGACTGCAGTATGCAGACCACACACATATCCATGTCGACACAGACCGCTGATGTATGGAGTGTAGTGGACAGTGGCGCAACCATGTCACCCCAACCAGTGGGGAAGATCCCGGAAATGTAGCTTGTGATGTTCCCCCTGTAAGCGTGAGTGGAGTGGGATGGCCCGGCGTACACGCCAGGCCAGCGTAGGGGTGTGAATAAAAGGCACTTAACTCTGGGTGTTGTCCTCTTTCGGAATGCCCAAAGTCTCTGCCAGGGCGGTGCCTCTCACCCTGCCACGAGGCTGACGCCGTCGCCGTGAGCGGTGTTGCCAGCAATCCTGTGGGGATTGATGCACCCCAGGCAGCTGGTTCCCGAACCAGTCTTGCCCGCCCCTGTGCACCCAGCCCTCAATGCCCAGTTGCCGACACCGGCGTGTTTCGAAGAGGGCCCACCACGTGCCAGTGCAAGCTCCAAGCCCGAGGCCCGTGACCTTGGCAGCCTCCTCAGACCATCACGGCCTCCACGACACAGGGCCAAAGTACTCCTTTCTCATTGACGTACTCCACCGGCATACACAGCGGACTAGTAGGTCATACATTTGGAACAGAGTTATGCCCTCTACATGGCAGAGTCCATGTCATTGTACAGGCCTCATCGCATACTGCATCCCCTTTCAGCTCTGTTGCCCCTGAGTGTGTGCTTTGAAATTTATGGTCGATATCTGTCTGTACGTCTGTGGCGTCTGGGCCCATGGGCTGGAGGTTGTCTTCCTCTACATGTAACTGATACTGACAAGGTGGAAAGGTGAAGTCTGTAGCATTCAACTCTGCAATTTGTCTGTTCCTGCTTGCTTCTACCCTCTGCATCATGCCCTGGATGGACACCTTCCACTGCCCCCTGCAACCCGCCGCGACATTCCCCTTGGACATGGACGAGTACACGATCAGCTCGTGTGGCCCTACCTCAGTGCACCGCAAGTCACCGTCCCGTGGTGGTGTGCCTGTGCCGGCCGCTGTGCATTCAGGGCCACAAACTCTGTGCTGCTCAAGTCAGGGACCCATGATGTCCGTACCTTGTACTGCTGATTGTCTGCTCACTGTTGTGATTTTAGCCAGCACCAACCAACCCCTGAGTGGTGGCTTACACTACCCAACAGAACACTTAGGAACCTCCTTTAGTCCCAATACAAGCAGCACAGCCACGTCGCTCAATGAATCCAATCAATTAAATGATTATAATCTTAGACTTCTATTTCACAATATTTCGCTTCATTACTTTACTCCAATGTTCAATTCCTTCAATTCATTTTATTCATTTGAGGATGGAGATGTTTCACACAAACACAGGAGGTAGGATAGTTTCCAAGTGTCACGTCTTTATTTTAAAAAAAACCAATGCATTTCGGGAAAACATCCCTTCGTCAGGGGCATCTACAAAAGAAAAATTTATGCACATTGTCATTAGCAATATCTTATTTACTCAACAGCTACCTCAGATCATTAGAATTAAAAAAGTTTATCTTTTCTCAACTGTTACTTGCTTCCTTAGTCTATTAACACCTAACGTGATAACCAACATTGAAAACAGTGATTTAAGCAATTTTAAACCGATGACTTAGATCACAAGCATCCCTGTAAAACACAACTACATTACTTCACAAAAAACATTCAGTGCGCGAACAACGTATCTCACAACATTGCCTAACGTCCCCCCTTGATTTTTAAGCACAAAAGCTAATAACTGTGCTTACCGTGACATGAATATCCAAAATAAGACCATCCAAACTACCATCGAGCCGGCTCCGAGGAACCAGCATGTTAAATTCCCGTCAACACTTTCGACATTTCATGGAGTGCCAGGGCACCCTCCTCCCCTTCTGGCAAAGACAAAGTAAGCTACTAGTGAGCAATAACACCCTTTATCATCCCTCCCCAAGTGTCTCCAGGTGATTAGTCACGTGTTTGTCTTCAAAGCAAAAGCACCGAACTTCTGTGGTTTCGCACTCATGCGCCTGCATTAACTTAATGAACTGCATTGCCCAGAATACACTACCCAACACCCATCTAGCACAGGCGTCACTGGAGATGTGACCCTGGCAATAAAAGGGGCCGGGCGCACCTGCCCGTAGCCAGTCCCAGAAACTCACTCAGTATGTCCGTGTGGTCATTATATATGCATGTGGGACCAGGGCCATTCCAAAGTACATTGTGCTGTGTACAGCGTGCGCAACCAGGTCCCTGCAGGCAGGGGTGTAGACCTGGGACATGTAACCGTGTTGTATCTTCATGTGAGCGTAAGCGGGGTGGACAGGTGTACGACAGTACTGCATAGGGATGTGGCTCCTCCACACATGGATCTGGGTGTGGTCCAGTGTGGGCCTTGCCAAGGATGTGGCTGAGGCGTGTGTCTCTGTTGTAGTGGCTGCGCCACCCATCATGCAATTGACAATGTTGCTATGTGGCATGTCCCCGGTGTGCGTGGTCGGCCAAAGGGGTACATGGGGGAGGGCATGCCCGCTCGGGGTCAAGGATCACACATGCCAACTGTTGTGTGTGTCGCTATTAGCGCAGCATGAGCCAAAGATGTACCCTCAACGGCATGTCGAGTTCAGCCAGCCAGGTGCTCTACATCTGTGTCAGCACTGTCCTTGCAATGGGCAAACACACACGTGGCCGGCCACATTCTGCGTAGCATCATCACTGTGTCGTACTCTGGCTTGTAGACATGCACAGACAGGCATGTCAATGGTGTGCCGTAGGAGTGCATGTGATGTACTTGCGCTGCGCACACTAGTGAATGTGCTCGGGGGGGAGGTGCAGCAGTGAAGCTAGATAGTACACAGTGATGCAGCTCATTTACAACACGCAGTACATGTCATACAGGAATCACTAAGTCACACATATCACACACAAATGAACCAGTGAGCCTGCCAACACATCATGCAGTGTGTAGTCGTGACTCATGTCTCTCTGCACTGTCACAGGTTACCAAGGATATGCACTCTGCGCTTGGAAGATGACACCACTCCGAGCCACGAACACACAGGCCCAGAGGCAGTACAATTTGGCCCACAAACGCACCAGGGGCATCGTGGAACGCATATTTGGCGTGTTGAAGTCACGTTTCAGGTGCCTAGACGTCACAGGTGGTAAGCTCCTGTACAGCCCAGACCTCGTATGCAAGATGATCGTTGCATGTTGTGTGTTGCACAACATATGTGTACGCAGCAAAGCCCCATGGATACGAGTGCCAGATGCACTGGACGATGATGATGAAGATGAGGCAGGTGGACCACACCCCACTGCAGCCGCAGCGGGAATAGCACGTAGGGATTACATCATCGACAGTTTCTTCTCTGGTTGACGTCACATTGTGTGGGTCCTCCGCAGTAATGGCACAGTAAGTTGACTGCCACAGGCACTGCATGTGCTAATAAAAGCATTCCGATACACATTCCCTGCGTGCATGTCACTCATCTGTACAGGCACTTCACTCAGACAAGTGTGGGTGTGACATGTTGTGCTGTCAATTGAGGGATTTGTTGATGGATGGTGGGTGTGTCACCTCTTTGCAGTGAGGCTGTTTATGGTGTCACGTATTCTAACTCCCAGTTCTGTGTGTCACAGTTGTTAGGGTATACCACTCTTCGGCGTTTCACATGTGTCCAAAAGCATTCCATTTTGGCTGTCATTTGTGGCCTGCAGGTGACAACAGGGATTCTTTTGTGCTCTGATATGTGCCGCCATGATGCAGGGATGCACCCTGTGACTCAAGGCCCACAACATGGACAACATGTGCGTAAGGGGAAGTCACAGCCCCTGCATTAGTCCGTTCTTTCATTCTTGTTTGGTCATGTACGTGGCACATCGGTGTGCAGGGGGAGTTATTTGTCCCTCTGCAATGTGAGACAGAGATGCGGTTTCAAAGTGTGTCCCATGTTTGTTTCCGCATTGGCGCAGGTTACATACTGAATGCATGCCTATGTGCATTGTGGCTGTTTGTGGGGAAATGCCTGTCTGATTTGGACAATGGTCATTTGTTCTGCGTCACAGCTGTGGGGTTGTGCTCGCAGGTGGTCATCTCACCGTTTGTTTACTCTGCTTTTATGTTGCATTTTCCTGCCAGACGCATGGGATTTGCAGGCCTGTGGCTGTTTTTTTCCAGATTTTTGTATCACGCTTTGCCTCATCACAGCTTTTTTTGCGTTTGTATTTTGCAATTTTGCGGTGTGGCATTAATTTTAACACGGCCACTTGATGCGTTATCTGGTGACTATCGCATGGTACCGCCATGTTGTCAATACGTGGTTAACATGGCGTAAATTTCCCACGGTAGACTGCGATGTAAGTTGCGTTAAGTTACTTTTGCGATGGTTATCACACGTTGAGAATATGCCCCTGGGTGTGTTGTGAGTGCCTCTCCGTGCTATCTATCATGAATTCCAGGCAAACAGCTAAGCAGACAGACTGCAATGGGAGTTTAAAACACACAGGATGGCATGTTCTTAAATACAGGCATACTTCAACTTATAGTTGTAGTATAATGCTAATATTTACTCGTAGGTGTAATATTTTGTTTTTTATATGGCTGCCTAATTTGCTAAAACATGACAGGCTTCAACATGTAGAAGTGCATGTTTTTAAATAGATTAAATGTGGAAATGTACACTTTTATGACTTCATTTGCTCTCAAAACACAAATAAATATGGATAAATACCAATAAGACGGTCCAAAAATGTATTTAGATGAATACAGACAGAAATGTTACAAAAATAAACATCATAAAATCCGTAGTCCTGTCATAATATAGCGGCAGTGTGTCTAATGTGGCATTGCATGCCCTCTGTCCTAATAGACTGCACAGAGACCTTTATCAGTGAATTTCACCCTGGAATGAAGGCCCAGACACAAACATTCCTATGACAATTTAATCTGAAAAACGCTCACTTGCTGCTGCAGTGTGATTCAAGAATTGTAACTTCTGGGACAAAATATGGCAAAGATAGTAAACTTTATTTTTCCACAATATTTTTAGCCTTCCGATAATAATACCGAAACAAAAACTTGAAAAACTTCCAAAAGAAATGCAGGTTGGTTGTTATCTTGATATATGAACTTTATGCGCTCCATGGCCGTCATGAACAAAGCATGCATTTTTTCTATGTCCAATCTTGAACCGGTCTAGACAGATTAAAGTCATGCCCTTCAACAACTGAGTTCACTCTGGGGCCGTGCTCGTGGAAATGCTTCATGTGATATCACCTCAAAAGTCCCGGTCTTGCGAATATAGAACTTGTGAGAGGGCTTTGTCGCTATCTGCTTTCATGTCCATTCCGCAGAAGAGAGCACGCGATGCATAGCTCAATCGGGACATCGGATATTTCATTTTCAACAGCTGCAGTTAAAATCTATATTTTTGTAGGATCCCGCACGGAGCTCGTTTTAGAGAGCACAACCCCAGGACTGGCCCTGCTGAAAATGGCAAACCAGCCCCCCTGTGCCTGCTGTAATTACCCGGGGAAGCTGGAAAAAGTGACAGAGGTGCCAACGCCCTATCCTTCCCTAACCACATCCAGCCTGGTGTGAACATGCATTGACAAAGCCAGTCGGTGTCGCCTATAGGAGAACTATTGGCTTTGTCAGTTTCTTTTAGCTATGTTGTACTGCAGTATGTATGAAAGTTAGAAAAAAAAGTACTATGACTTGGCCAGCGCTGCCCACAAGGTGCAGTGATCCGTTTTCTTATTATGAGATTATTCTCTGCCTTTACAAAAAAATATATATATATCATCTTACATGCAAGCTAAAGTTCGCCGGTTTGGCCCGCATAAAGACAGCTCCAAAAGGCAATGCACAGCAAGGAGCGTAGTCCCTTTTACACTTTGTAGTATCTTCACACCCGTTGGCGTGCCTTTGGGTGTTTCTTTCTGGCAGAACAGGTGTGGTCAAGAAATGAAGAGTGAGGGGGTGGTGGATGGACAGGGCAAGCAACGATGGGAGTGGGGCAGACAAGCAACAATGCAGGAGAAGGGTGGGGAGCAGAGCAAGCTACAATGCAGGAGCAGGGAGGGATGAAGGAGGTGCATGTAAAAGGAAAAAAGTACCTTTGAAAGCAGCAAGTAGTGAAAGGGCACGGGTTAAGGGAAGTATTACTTGGGTAATGCTCCATGGATGGGGACAAACCCTCTAAGAGGAAGTGAAACTGGCATTTTCTGACTAAAGACAAAGCAGGAAATGAATGTGATGATGAAATCAACCAATCATAAGCAATGGGTGGGCTCGGACCCCCACATGCATCAAACTAAAAACTGGTTGCAAACGGGCAGATTCACAGAATCTGCCGCTTTGCGACCGGAATTTTTGCATTTGGGATGCATCATCCCAAATGCAAAAATCGCAATTTAAGGAATCGCAAATTTGCGATTCCTTAAATTGCGATTGCATTTAAGGAGTAGCAAATTGTGATGCCTCAAATGCAATGCATGATGGTATTTAAAATAGCGATTTCGCTATTAGGGGACGCTAATTACCATCAAATGAAACTTGATGGTAATTAGCGAAAACTTTGAAAAATGTTCTAAAGTGCATTTTTCAAAGTTCAAGCTTACACACTCACATGCCCTTGGGGCATGTGTGTGCGCCACATGGGTTCACTTTGCAATTTCAGGGGTGCTAAAGGGTGTCATCTTGGCACCCTAGCACCCTTGAAATTGCTTGCGCAATTTGTGAGTACCTATTGGGTACTCGCAAATTGCGTATGCAATTCCCAATCATTCCTATGGGCCTCTGGGCCCATAGGAATGAATGGGATGCAATTCCTTAATTTGCGAGTCGCAGTTAAGGAATTTGTAGGAATCGCTCATTTATTTGCGATTCCTACATGCATAGCCAATAGCGAATCTTTAATTGTGATTCCCTAAAAATTGCAATTAAGGATTCGCTATTGCCTATTTTGATGCATGTGGGGGTAAGCCCCCTAAGTAAACAAAACGCCTCGTAAGTGACTGCGCATGTGCAAGATCTAAAGTATAGAGTGTGGAGACAGAGAAGGCAAAATGTCAAAGAGGAGAAGGTGCCCACCAAATATAATGCAAGACATAAAACAACCGACAGGGCCCCCAAAACATTTATGTCCTGCCTGAGGAGAAACTGCCACTGCCTCTACCTCACAGCCATTACCATGCAGAAACTTTACCACGCAATCCTTAATATGCAGGGTAAGGCCATGCAAGTAAGTAGTTGTACCTTTACTACGCTGGTAAGTATTTGTTATGTAACATACTTTTTTTTGTAATTTTCGGGTTTAGGGAAAGGGGAGAGGTATAGGGAGGTAACTTTAGGGTTGAGGGGTTGGTAGAGGTGAAGGAGGTGAGAGTGATTTGAAGGTTCATGGGTAGGAAGAAGTAAAGGGAGGTGAGGGGGACTTCTGCGCTCAAAAGTGGGTAGAGCTAAAGGGAGGTGATGGGGACTTAAGGGATCAGGGGTGGATAGATATAAAGTGAGGTGAGGGCTCCTCGAGGGTTCAGGGGTGAGTAGAGGTAAGGGGAGGTGCGGCTGACTTCAGGGTTCAGGGGCGAAAGGTAAAGGGAGGTGAGGGTGACTTAAGGGCTCAGGGGTGGATTGAGGTAGAGAGAAGTGAGGCTGACATTCAGGGCTGGACTGGCAGTAGCGGGCACCAGGCCTTTCCCTGGTGGGCCACCAGGGTGGGGGCCAGTATTGGGCCTCTTGGGGGCTGTTTATGTTACCGGGGGCCTGCAATTTTGGCCGCTGTAGAAAATCGGTCAAAACCGGCCCTTGGAAACAGCTCGGCCGCACCTCCTCAGCCCCCCCCAGGGGGGCCGGCCGAGCAGTTTGCCAGGGCTGGTTTCGGGTCCCAGTCCGGCCCTGCTGACATTAGGGTTCCAGGATGGAAGGAGGTAAAGGGAAGTAAGGGTGACTTGAGGACTCAGGGATCGGCAGACGTAAGGAGAGGTGAGGGTGATTTCAGGGTTCATGGTTGTGTTGAGGTAAAGGGGGGGTGAGGGTGACTTGAGAGTTTCGGGTGGACAGCGGTAAAGGGAGGTAAAGAGGACCTGAGAGCAGAGGGGTGTTTACAGATAAAGGAAGGTGAGGGTAACTTAAGTGCTCCTCAGTCAATATTGGTAAAGAGAGGTGAGGGTGACTTGAGGGTTTAGTGATGGGTATAGGTAAAGGGAGGAAAGGGTGGCTTGAGAGCTCAGGGGTGGGTAATAGTAAAGGGAGGTGAGGGTGACTTCAGGGCTCGGGTGAGTAGAGGTTAAGGGAGGTCAGAATGACTTTGAGGCTCAGGGGTGGGTGGAGGTAATGGGAGGTCAGCATAACTTGAGGGTTATAGTGTGGGTAGAGGTAAAGGGAAGTTGACGGTGACTTGAGGGTTATGGGGTGGGTAGATTTAAAGGGAGTTGGGGGTTACTTCAGGGGTGAGTACAGGTAAAGCGAGGGGAGGGTGACTTGAGGGTTCAAGGGTGGGTAGAGGTAAAGGGAGGACAGGGTAACTTGATTGGGTAGTATAATGTGGCACAGCCTTTCATTGTACATTATGATATGGTATAGCCTGTCATTTTACAGCATGATATGGTATGGGCTGGTATTGTATGGAATGCTATGGTATGGCCTGTTATTGTACCATATGGTATAATATGATACGGACTGTTATTGTATTGTATAGTATGGTATGGCCTGTTATTGTATAGCATGGTATGATTTGTTATTGTATAATATGGTGTATTATGATCTATTATTGTAGAGTATGGTAAGGTGTAGTATGGAATGAACTGTTATTGTCTATTATTTGATAGCATAAGTATGGTGTGGCAAATTATTGGGGCATACAACCAATGAACTGCTAACAGCACACATACATATGCATTTGGGCAGGCGCCGATATCACCAGTTAGAACAATTTAAAAACATGTAATTTACATTGGCTTTCCAAAATTGGGTGGGAAGCAGCATTGCGCGCAATGAAACCCAAAAAAATATGAGTCACATACAAACGCACACTTAGTGAATGCTGCAACATGTAACTTTATTAAAATGTAATATATTTATAGTTATGGAACTCGGAAAGACTGGCAGGAGAAAAATGTTATCTTATGTTATATGTATTTTTATAGTGCGCTATAAACTGTGAGTGGATCCTAGGGCTTTGCAAACATGTGAGCCTAGGCCCAGGTGGGGGCTGGACTTACTCGAAGAGCCAAGTATTCAGATTCTTGCAGTATTCAAAAAGAGAAAAAGAGACTCTAATTTGGAGTGGAAGGTCATTCCATGCTTTGAGAGCAATATATTGAAAAGCTCGACCTCAGGAACTACTTCTATGAATGTGTGGGACGTGTTCTAGTATGAGTAGAGGTGCCTGGGGAGTTTGAAGAAATGTATACTGCTGTTGAGGTAAGCTGGGCCTGAGTTGTGTTGTGCTTTGGGCGAGTGAGAAGCTGGAATTTTGCACGCTTGGATGTCGGGAGCTAGTGGTGCTCCTGCAGGTGTAATGTGGTGTGTGATCAGTGTAAGAGGTTGAGGACCTGTCTGGCTGCTGCATTCTTGATGGTTTATAGTCTCTTTGTGTGTTGCTTGGTGATCGCTATGTATAGGGAGATACCATGGTACAACCTGCTCATGATGAGGGCTAGTGTGATTCTTTTTCAGGTGCTGTTTGGTTGCCACCTGTAGATCATTCTCAGCATCATTAGAATGTGGAAACAGGTAGAAGGGGCATTGTTGACCTGGGCAGACATGTCTTCTTTGTTGTTAATAATAATCCTGAGATTTCCCGCTTGTGGGCTAGAGGTGGGAGTGGTTCTCACGACAAGGCATAATTTCTGAACATCACCACTTCTGTCTTGTTGTGTTAAGCTTGAGACAGTTGAACTTCATCCAGGTGGCCGTCATGCATGTGGTGAAGGTTTTCCTTGTTCAGGAAGGTTTGCCCAAGAGGGACAGTATCATTGCATGCTGTCAACGTAGGATATGATGTTGATGTTGTCTGAGTGGATGATGTCGGCCATCGGGGTCATGTAGATGTTGAGAAGGGCGGTGCTGAGGGAGGAGCCTTGAGTTACTACGCAGTTCACGAGCAACTGAAGACTAAGGTGCCAGGTTGATTCTTTGGGTTCTTCTCGTTAGGACAGTGCAGATCCACTGGAGGGCAGATCCTTGAATGTCAGTTTTGTGCAGCTGTTTGATGAGGATTGGGCAGCAGACCATGTCAAAGGCTGCTGAGAGGTCATGTAAGATGAGGGCTGCAGTTTTTCCTCTGTCTAGGATCCTCCAGGTGTCATTTGTTGTTGCAATGAGGTCTGTCTCCATGCTATGCTTGGATCTAAAGCCTCAATGCATTGTGTTGAGGGGCTGGGAGTTGGCAAGGTGGTTGGAGAGGTGTCTGTTGATAGCTTCTCCTAGAACCGTGGCTGGCTATGGCACAGGGTAATCAGTCGGTAGTTTTCAAGTTTGGACGAGTCTGCTGTGAGCTTCTTCAGGAGTGTTAACAGTTGTGTACTTCCTGGGTTTCAAGAATGTTGTTGTTTCAGAAGTGTTGAGGCTTTTAGCGAGGGGGTGGATCATTTGTTAAAGGCATGGTGGGGAAAGGGGCCTGATGAGACCCCTAAGTTGATGGTCTTGATTATTGTGATCGCTTTGTGGTGGTGGTGGCCTCTGAGGTGAAGATGTGTTCTCCACCTGAGATCGACAGGCTGTCTGAGAGGTTACTGAGGTCATGTTGATGTTTGATATTATTGTGTATGGCTGTGATTTTGCTGCTGAAGAAGTCTTAGAAGTCTTTCCACAGTTCTTCTGATGGGCTGGTGTCGCTGGTGGTGGCTGCAGGAGTGGTAAAATACTTCATAATTGAGAAGTGCTGTTGGAACTGTAGCGGTCTGCTAGGGTCTTCACCTTGGTTTAATGTTCTTTAGTGTATTAGCTGGCTGGATACATATTCTTGTAGGGGGCTTTGTTTGTGAGGGGCCAGAGTTTCAGTGCAGCTGGAGTTCTATTTACTAACATTTTTGATTCATTTGGTTAGGTTGCTTGGAGGCTTTGGTAAGTTCTGGGAGAGAGTGGAAGTCCAATCCTTTTATGTTAAGTTTTTTCTGCATTGGCAATGAGGCTGTGATGGTTGTTTTTCTGTGATGTAGGATGTTGATTTTGAAACTGATGTGGGCACGGTCTGTGTTTAGGCGATGGGTGTGTTTTTATCATAGTGCTGTTGAATTAAGTGAAGACAGGGTCCAGGATGTCTTCGGTAGTCTGAGTGAGGTTGGATATGTGTTGTGTGAGTCCGAGGTTTTTGAGGCTTTTGAGGTTCGTGAGGTCCTCTAGGTGAAAGTTGAGGTCTCCTGGGTGGGTGTAGGCTGTGGAGTCGATGAATAAAGGGGCAACAAAGTCTGCAATGTTGCTGGTGAAATTGGCACTGAGGTCTGGCGTTCTGTAGACCACGGTGCTGCACAACGTGGAATTTGCTGTGATAAGCAGCTTGAAGGTGAGGTGCTTCATGTAGCTGGATTCAGTTTCCTCAGTGGTACCTCAGCAGATGGTATCCTTGAAAATTAGGGTAATTCCTCCTCTGGTATCTAAAATATTGAGAGATCCTCATCGGACCAAGGGGACAGGGTTATGTAAATTAAAAAACTCCTAAGTTTCCCTTTGATAAATAACTCTGAGCCTTTATACACTCACACATCATAACATCAACATCCCTAAATCTGATTTAATACCATGGGAATATGAAAAAAATATGCTGGGCTTTAATTATATTATGTAAAAATTCATGCATTTAAAAAATCTTATTACATGACACAACCAATCAACCAACATAACAAGAACAATACAGAAGACAATATGAAAAGGGGGAGAATTTTCAAGACTCTCCAATTTGCTTTTTGTAATAAAGCACACTCCAACTCAAAGTGTCACTGGATGTTAATGAGTATGTTTAGTGAAATATTGTTACTGTGGGTTGTGTTTATGCATTCAGTCGACACATTTCGGTGGCCTCAATGCATATATACCATCTTCTTCAGGCCTAAGTAGCCCACCAGGTACCTCTAGTAAGCCCCACACAGTGGGGTTGCTGAGACGTGGTCCGAGGCCACACCCCTTTTTACAACACTCTGCAAACGGGCCTCTTGGCGCACTGCTGGTGTGACGATGAGGTCCCCTTGTGTCCTGTGGACTTCAGGACTAAAGTAGACTTCATCCCCCAAGCAACAGTGTGCCAGGAGGCACGTTTGCAGAGGGGTGTAAAAGGGGGCGTGGCCTCTGACCACTCTCAGCAATCCAGCTTTGTGGGGCTTACTGGAGGTAACAGGAGGGCTAGTTGGCCCCCAAGGACCCTCAGGAGGCAAGGGGACTTCATCCATCAACCAAGAGCGTGCCAACAGGTGCATTTGCAGAGTGGTGGAGAAAGGGGGCATGGCCTGTGTCCAACTCTCAGCAATCCCACTGTGCGGGGCTTACTGGAGGTAGCAGGTAGGCTAGTTGGCCCCTAAGGTCCCCCAGCAGCGAAGGGGACTTCAATCCCCATCCAAGAGAGCCAGGGAGCGCGTTTGCTGAGGGCTGGGCAAAGGGGGCGTGGCCTTCAATGAGAACTTAGCAATCCTGCTTTGTGGTACTTACTGGAGGTAATAGGAGGGGTAGTTGGCCCCCAAGGATGTTCTTGAGGGCCAATTACTCCTCCTGTTACCTCCAGTAAGTCCCACACAGTGGGATTGCTATGAGGTCTTCAGAGGCCACGCCCCCCCCCTTTCTCCACCACTCTGCAAATGCACCTCCTGGCACACTACTGGTTGGGGGATAAAGTCCACTTTACTCCTGAGGGACTTTGGGGGCCAAGAAGCCCTCCTGTATGTCTTACACGAATGTATGATGTTACAACACATACATTTACAATGCATGCCTTTACAACACAGTTTTTACATCGCAACATCCATTACAGCACATAATTTTACACCGCATGCCATCACAATGCATTCTTAGAAACTACCTTTACAACGCATTCCATTACATCGCATTATACCATTACAATGCATACCATTACAACTCACACAATTACATTGCATATAAGGTAAGTGTTGGATAGTGTAGGGGTAAAAATTACTATTCCCACTCCAGTGAGTGCAACAGTAGGGTAAGTGTTGGATAGTGTAGGGGTAAAAATTACTATTCCCACTCCAGTGAGTGCAACAGTAGGGTAAGTGTTGGATAGTTATGTTATGTTACGTTATGTTATGTTATGCGGTTTTATAGAGCGCTCAGCTGTCCCAGCAAAGGGGCGTCCCGCCGCTGATGGCAGAAAACTCCACAGCCTCTAACAAAGAAAAGGCCGACAACGGAGGGAAGAGGAATGTTTTTATTGCTTTACGAAATGCCAAATAATTCTTAAGGCTGCGGATGGAAATAGGGAGTGCGTTCCAGAGTTTTGGAGCCAGTGTATGAAAGGAACGCCCCCCGGCACGGACCCTCCTCACCCGAGGGGTGGCCGCCAAATGCTGCCCCATCGGATGAAGTTGGCGGGAGGGGGTGTATGGTGCAAGCAGATTGGCCAGAATACCTGGGGATGAAGAGTTCAAGATTTTAAATGAAATACAGAGGGACTTGAACTCTATACGTTTGGCCACAGGCAGCCAGTGAAGCCGACAAATAGCACTAGATGCAGAGCATGTCCTAGGTAGACCAAGGAGTGTTCTGGCTGCAGCATTCTGGACCCTTTGCAGTCTAACAATTTCAGACTTGTTAGACCCCAGATAAAGTGAGCTGGCATAGTCTAGTCTCGACAGAATCGAAGCCTGAACAATAACCTGCCTAATGGGGGGGTCAAAAAACCCCAGCAACAGTTTGAGCCCCCGCAGTATACCAAAACAGGTTCCCGCCACCTTCTTGGTTTGGGTCTGAAGGCTAAGGGCGGAGTCGACCCAGACACCCAGATTTTTTACCACCTGTTTGGGGGCAGGTGCATGTCCCAGAGTGGTAGGCCACCAGTGCTTGCTCCACAGCTCAGAATCTTTCCCTACCAGCAGTACCTCGGACTTGCTGGCGTTGAGCTGGAGACAGTTGGCAGTCATCCACTCCGCGACGGCCTCAAGATCGCTCCAGAACTTGCAAGCGTCCTGAGTGGAGTTATCAGAGAGTGTGACTACCAACTGTGTATCATCCACGTATGATACTGCCATGAGCCCTCTGGTCTTAGCCACCATAGCTAGCGGTTGAACATAGAAGTTGAAGAGGGTAGGGCTCAAGGCTGAGTCCTGCGGCACCCCCTGTTTGGACTCTAGAAACGAAAGGGGGGCTGCTACCTGGAAGGTCCTCTCTGAAAGAAAAGAGGCAAACCAGTCCAGGGCCGAGTCCACGTTGCCCGCCTCCTATAACCATTTCAGCACGATCTGGTGGGACACAGTGTCAAACGCGGCACTAAGATCTAATAGGATCAGTGCCGAGGTACGACCCTCATCCAGGGCCCGTCTCAGATGTTCGGTAACAGCTAGCAGATCAGATTCCGTGACCAGGACGGAAACCATTCTGAGAAAGATCCAGTATGTTATTTTACTCCAGATAGCCTGTCAAGATGGAATTGATGTAGGCCTCAGAGATCTTGGAGACCCAAGGCAGGAGGGAAATGGGGCGAAAACTATCTGGTTTCACTGCATCGAGATTGTTTTTCTTTTAGCAAGGGAACCACCCTAGCATGTTTCCATGAGCTGGGGACAACAGCCGTAGAGAAAGATTCATTGATCACCTGGCTAAAGGGTGTAATGAGCACAGGTAAAATTTTCATGAAGCGGCCAGGCTTAAGAGAGTCAGTGGGGGAGCCAGACTTGACCTTGCTACATAGAACGGACAACTCCTCTTTAGAGATTGGCGGAAAAGCGGCTAGAGTGTGCAAAGTGGGGGGTCTAGGCACAAGGTCAGGACATAGCGCTGCCTGGGGGAAGGACTTATAGATCTTATCCACCTTTGCCACAAAGAAGGAGGCTAGAGCATCACATTGCTCATCTGACGATATCAGGGTCGCATTAGGGGCCGTGGATGATTAAGCTCTTTCAGTATCAAAAAGATACTTTTGGATGGGTTGTTACTACTCCTGATCTCATCCGCATAGTAGGTTGCCCAATCCGTCTGGATAGCCCTATAATATTTTTCGATTGCTGCCTGATAGGACCTCTTCAGGTTTGGGTCATAGTCCCTTCTCCAGGCTCTCTCCAGCCTTTTGCACTCTTTACGTAGGGAGGTTAGCTTAGCATTGTGCCAGGGACTGGTATTGGTGTTACGGCTTTTTGACCACTTTACAGGAATGAGAGAGTCCAGAGCGCAGAGAATCCAGTCCGACAGTGATCTATCGGCCATGTCTGAGTCATCTGGAATGCTAGGCATGGTAGTGGAGAGAAGGCCATGAAATTGAGCCACATTGAGTTTATACCAGGGGTGTCTAAGTAAAAGCTTCTGAGATACCCTTCTCACGGGCACAACCCGATATTAAATAGTGATCAAACCAGCACATCGGGGAGGGGGCTGGACAGTCAGGAGAGGCAGGTTAGAAAAAACTGGGTCCAGTAAATGGCCCGTAGAGTGTGTAGGGCCCTGCACCGATTGAGATAGCTGACATGCCGCAAGATCGGCCAAAAAGTTGCCTATATCAGTATCCTGGGGGCTGTCCAGATGCAGATTCAAGTCCCCAATGATACTAAAATTGACCGCTGTCATGGCTAAGGGGCTCACAGCCTCGATAAGTGCAGCCCTGAACTCTTTGGAGGGCAAGGCGGGCTGTAGACCAGGAGGCCAGATAGAGTGTAATTTGCATTGAATGAGATTCCAAAATGCACAGCTTCGCAACCGACCAAGGGCTCCTTGACTAAGTTGCAGGAATAGGAAGATTTTAAAATAACTGCTATACCTCCCCCTCTGGACTCTCTGTTAAGCATTCTAATACTAAAACCCGGGGGAAGTGCCAAACCAGGTCCAGCCACCCTATCAGCCGACAACCACATCTCAGTTAGAAAAAGAACATCCGGGGCTTTGTCCTGTAGCAGGTCATAAACATCTGCAAAATGTTTGACTAAGGAGCGGCAATTTAAACGGAGAAGTTTAATCTTGGGGCTAGTGCTAGAAGGGGGATGGGGGGAGCAGATGTCATCCAGGAATTGAAGGCACAGTTTAAGCAGCAGAACGGTCCCTCCAGAAGGGTACAAGGAGGATGACTGCAAGAGCTTAGTCCATTCCTAATAGCAAGGAGATTCGCCATGGAGTAGGTGACCATACCTCTAGTGAAACCGCCAGCGTGTCTGGTGTCGGCCTGGCGCGGACGGGCACAGACTGATAGTGTAGGGGTAAAAATTACTATTCCCACTCCAGTGAGTGCAACAGTAGGGTAAGTGTTGGATAGTGTATGGGTAAAAACTATGCGTTGTAATGGTATGCGTTATAATGGTATGCGTTGTAGTGGCATGCGTTGTAATGACATGCGTTGCAGTGACATGCAATGTATTGGCTGCGTTTTAATGGCATGCGATGTAAAGGATGTTGCGTTGTAATGACTGCGTTGTAAAGGGAGTGCAATATAATAAAGGATGTTTCCCGTACTACACAGAGCAATTCCTGAGTGCTGGTCGGAGGCCCACCCTCCTGTCTCCACCACTCTGCAAATGCAGCTACTAGTTAAAGTAGCATTTGCAATGTAACAAGTCTCGCATTTGCTAGAGTTAGAGCCATTGGCGTTGTAAATGTAAAAGTTTTTTACTATTGTTTTTTGGAGTGGAGTGGATGTACGGTGTGTGTTTTGGAATTATGTGTTATGGAGAGTAATTATGTGGTATGATAGTTTGTGTTGTGGAGTAGCAACCTCAGGTTTAGTCTTCCTCATTTCCATAGAAGCTAAGGTATACACTCAATGAGACAAAAAAAGAAGGAACCACTGAGGAGCACTTCTGGAACTATGCGACTGTTTGGCTGCACACATTTTAGCCTAATTATACATCTTCCTAATTTGCCACATAATCCATCATCTGCAGCATAATCTGAAGATTTGAACAAAAACCTTCTAGCTGAAACGGACCAAACGTTATAAAAAATGCAGCAACAAGTGTTACAGCGTGGTGGAAGGCCCTTTGCAAAGCTGGAATGGTCACCTGTTAGTTATTGCTAAATGTTAGTGTTTTATAGCACCATTAGTACGCAAACCACTGTTGCTTCTTTCTGAGCCTCTCTTGCCTCTTTCTGCACCTCTCTTGTTTCTTTCTGCAACTCTCTTGTCTCTTTCATCACTTCTTTTGCTTCTTTCTGCACGTCTGTTGCTTCTTTCAGCACTTTTCTTGACTCTTTCTGCACTTTTTTTTGCCTGTTTCTGCACCTCTTGCCTCTTTCTGCACATCTGTTGCCTCTTTCTGTACATCACTTGCTTCTTTCTGCACCCCTCTTGCCTCTTTCTGCACCTCTCTTGCCTCTTTTTGCAGCTCTCTTGCCTCTTTATGCATCACTGTTGCTTTTTTCCGCACTTCCCTTGCCTCTTTTTGCATGCATCTTGCCTCTTTCTGCACCTCTGTTGGTTCTTTCTACACCCCTCCTGCCTCTTTCTGCATTCCTCTTCTCCCTTCCTGCACCTCTCTTGCCTTTTTCTGCACCCCTGTTCTCTCGTTTTGCACCTCTCTTGCCTCTTTCTGCACCTCTTTTGCTTCTTTCTGCACTTCTCCTGCCCCTTTCTGCACCCCTCTTTCCTCTTTCTGCACCTCTGTTGGTTCTTTCTACACCCCTCCTGCCTCTTTCTGCATTCCTCTTCTCCCTTCCTGCACCTCTCTTGCCTTTTTCTGCACCCCTGTTCTGTCATTTTGCACCTCTCTTGCCTCTTTCTGCACCTCTTTTGCTTCTTTCTGCACTTCTCCTGCCCCTTTCTGCACCCCTCTTTCCTCTTTCTGCACCTCTCTTTCCTTTTTCTGCACCCCTATTCCCTTGTTATCACCTTTCTTGCCTGTTTCTGCACTTCTGTTGCTTCTTTCTGCACTTCTCTTGCCTCTTTCTGTACTTCTCATGCCTCTTTCTGCACCTCTCTTGCCTTTTTCTGCACCCCTATTCCCTCTTTTTGCACCCCTCTTGCCTGTTTCTTCATCATTCTTGCCTCTTTCTGCACTTTTCTTGCCTCTTTCTACACCTCTGTTGCTTCTTTCTGCACTTCTCTTGCCCCTTTCTGAACCCCTTGTCCCTCTTTCCGCACCTCTCCTGCTGCTTTGTGCACCCCTGTTCCTTCTTTCTGCACTTCTCTTGCCTCTTTCTACATTTCTGTTGCTTCTTTCTGCACTTCTCTGGCCTCTTTCTGTACCTCTTTTGCCTCTTCCTGCACTTCTGTTGCTTCTTTCTGCAAACCTCTTGCCTTTTTCGGCATCCCTCTTCCTTCTTTCTGCACAATTCCTGCCTCTTTCTGCACTCCTCTTCCCTCTTTCTGCACCTCTCTATCCTTTTCCTGCACCCCTGTTCCCTTGTTTTACACCTTTCTTGCCTGTTTCTGCACCTCGGTTGCTTCTTTCTGTACTTCTCTCGCCTCTTTCTGCACCTCTCTTGATTCTTTTTGCAGCTCTCTTGCCTCTTTATGCATCTCTGTTGCTTCTTTCTGCACTTCTCTTGCCTCTTTATGCATGCATCTTGCCTCTTTCTGCACTTCTCTTGCCTCTTTCTGTACTTCTCTTGCCTCTTTCTGCACCACTCTTGCCTTTTTCTGCACCCCTCTTCCCTCTTTTTGCACCCCTCTTGCCTGTTTCTTCATCACTCTTGCCTCTTTCTGCACTTTTATTGCCTCTTTCTACACCTCTGTTGCTTCTTTCTGCACTTCTCTTGCCCCTTTCTGAACCCCTTTTCCCTCTTTCTGCACCTCTCCTGCCGCTTTGTGCACCCCTGTTCCTTCTTTCTGCACTTCTCTTGCCTCTTTCTACATTTCTGTTGCTTCTTTCTGCACTTCTCTGGCCTCTTTCTGTACCTCTTTTGCCTCTTCCTGCACTTCTTTTACTTCACCGGGGAGGAGGCTGGACGCATGCAGCACTAGGTTTTCTAGCGGGGAGTACGCCTTGAACTGCCTGGACACTGGAGATTTTTACTTGTGTTTTATTTCCCTGACATTGAGGAGCTGGACATTGTGGAGTTGAAAGGATATCGTTTCTCTGCTGGTGCACTGGGAGCCTGTTCGCCTGCTGGGACTGCGAGGTCCAGGGTGCGTTGCTGTGTAATCTGGTGAGCACACCTGGTCACTCTTCCCGGCCCCTCCCTCTCCTCCCTCGCCTACATAATGCCTCGCGGCCCCCGCTTCGCGGGAGCCGCTCGCAGGCCTGGACACTGGAGATTTTTACTTGTGTTTTATTTCCCTGACACTGAGGAGCTGGACATTGTGGAGTTGAAAGGATATTGTTTCTCTGCTGGTGCACTGGGAGCCTGTTCGCCTGCTGGGACTGCGAGGTCCAGGGTGCGTTGCTGTGTAATCTGGTGAGCACACCTGGTCACTCTTCCCGGCCCCTCCCTCTCCTCCCTCACCTACATAACGCCTCGCGGCCCCCGCTTCGCGGGAGCTGCTCGCAGGCCTGGACACTGGAGATTTTTACTTGTGTTTTATTTCCCTGACATTGAGGAGCTGGACATTGTGGAGTTGAAAGGATATTGTTTCTCTGCTGGTGCACTGGGAGCCTGTTTGCCTGCTGGGACTGCGAGGTCCAGGGTGCGTTGCTGTGTAATCTGGTGAGCACACCTGGTCACTCTTCCTGGCCCCTCCTTTTTTCCATATATAAATCCACGCCTATTACCGCGTAGCGGGACGCGTGCGGGGCGTTGACCGGGGCGAAGCCCGGGCAAAGGGCGGGCCCGTTTAAGCCCGTTCAAGCACGGTCAAGACCGGACCGGGCCCCGTCCCTTTCCTGTATCACTTCACTCTGACTGTACCCGAGCCAACCAGCCATTATGGACACTCGAAGCAAACTACCGAGATCCCAAGCGAAAGTATCTGGTACTTTGGACAATTTTATTATTAGGGCTAACTCTGTAATTCAGGGGGAATTGAATATGCTTGAAAGGCGTTTATCCGATGGGATTGCCAGTACGCGTAGGTCGTCTTTGGGCTTAATCGCGTCCGTAGGCTCCCCATCTAATTTTGATGACTCGCAGGTAGCATTAATGGACAGTATTGATCACACAATTGAATCTGTACTACATGATTTAAGATCTAGTTCCCCCTCATGTAGAGACACTCTCCAATCCATTCCCGAGGCTATTGACCAAATTACGCAACCCTCATTGCTGGACTTGATGCCGAATCGAGCCCAGTTTACTAATGAGGGTGCTCTCCCTAAAAGGAAACGTGTGGGGATTATCAAGAAAGGGAAGAAAGCCAGACTTGATAGACCTTATACTAGTACTGCCAATGTATCTATTTCAACACGTACTAGGTCTACTCAACCCATTAATGGTATTTCTAAATCCCCATCGGAACATATTTCACCGCTACTTAATACTCCCATATCTGTTTCTGACCGTGATCCGGAACACGATGAGGGGGTTGGCCGACTCACTGACATTATAAATACTGCCCTTAAGGGTCTTCTTACCCCACTGCTTGTCAGGTTTGATGCAATTGATGCAAGGCTCAAGGAAATAGAAAGGGTTGTAACAGCCCCCGTTAATCTATTAGAAAGCAGAGGCAATTCACATGTTGTATGTGAAGCGTGTAAGGCCGAGTTAGGTGCTACAAACTCTCTTCCCAGGAAGGACATCCCTCAACCTAGAATTCGAGAATCAACTTTAAGAATCCCTGAATTTATACCTAACACTCTACCCAATACCTTGCTTATACCTTCCTCCCTCCCAAATACAACCCCTGTGCCTGCTCAATGCCAATCACAAACCTTAACTAATAATTCTATTGCAATATCTAACTCAAATCACATAGATGCAGGCCAAACCTTTAAGGACCCAGGAGCTCATACTCACCCAAATATGGCCTTAACAAATAGGAGAAATATAATTAATCTTCCACCAGAAGCTTCACCCTATGTTGTTATTTTAACAGGCGTCCCAGAACTTACTAATCCGGAGTCTGAATCCTATGCTTCCTTAAAAAATAAAGTCACTAATTGGCTTAATAAGCATAGGCCTCTCCCCCCAAATATTAGGTCACAGGTTCTAATGGTTAGGAGGGTTCCTTGGTTGGGCAGCACCATGAAGAATATTAAGGGTGACTGTATTTTGGTCAATTTTAGTAATTGCCTAACAGCTCCCTATATTCTCAACTGGATCGGTAGCAACGGTACCTCCCTTATAAACCCTTTACCTCTCTCTTCCTTTTATCCCCCAATTCACACTCCCTTCCAGGTTGAGTCGGATGGCAATTGGTCTAAAGTTGGGGGCAATCGGTATAGAGGTAGGCTGAGGCATACCCATATTGACGAGCCTCTACGCCCCGATTATTCAACCTTTAATAGGTATGCCTGTCTTGAAGATGTAGATTGACTCCCTCAGGAGGCTTCCATTTCTGTTTCGCCATCTGTAGTGCACTCACTTTCTAAATTCCAGCCTATTTCCCCAGCCCCTCCCCTTGTTCCTACCACTATTTCTATACGGTCGAATCTGTGTGATCCACCTGCCTCTAAAATTCCCGCTGTCGTTTCTAACTGTATAGCTAGACAGAAAGTCCTCTCATGGAATATAGCTGGGTTATCCAGCAAACTTGATTATCCAATATGGGGTTCTTTTATAGATCTACATCAAATATGTTGTTTTCAAGAAACTTGGGCAAGACAGGACTACCATCGAATAGGCTTCGCTACTTATTCAATTCCGGCTGTTTGGGGTGGTCGTGGCCGCCCCTCAGGCAGTTTAACTATCTGGATTGCTACTTACCTGGGATGTACTGTTACGAACCTTCCAACTGGCTCTGAGGATATTCTATGTCTGTTATTGGACTGGGGCCTATATACTAAGCTGGCGGTAATTAACGTTTATGCCAGACCCGTGAATTTTTGTGCGGAATCCCGGGTGATCGATGCCCTGTCAAATTTCTTAACTGGAATACCTGAACATATAATGCTCCTTATAGCTGGTGATTTCAATTCTCTTTTTGAACCACTTGAGGGTTTGGTGGACCAAATAAATCTAGAAGAGGACGAAATCTGGAACATTCCCCAGGTTGTAGGCCCAATGGCTAGGGCCTGGGCCCCCCTGGCTATCCAGATTACTTCCATGACAATGGTTCACTCAATTAGGGCCTGTAATGGTCGAACCATTTCAGATAATCCCCCAAGGCCCACTTTCAATAAACCAGGCAGGGAGGCCAGACTCGATTATATCTTTGTTCAAGCCAAGGAATGGAATAGAGTCCTCGACTTCCAAGTTATCCCAAGGGGGGAGAGCGACCATAACCCTCTTATACTGGATGTTTCCCTATCGGGTTTGAGCCCTTTAGATTTAGCGTCACCAGTTAATACGGAGCCATCAGGCGCGGCCATCCTTACAAATAACAAACGGAGAATTAAATGGAACAAACTGGTCTTCAATCACAAAGAATTATCCCGAGTCTATGCTGTAGTGGCCTCTGCTTTAAATAATGTAGTAGAGACTCTAGAGCAGTATCCCTTCTCAAATTACTATGGAAAATTGGCTAATGTTAATCAGGAATTATTTTCCATATTGTCTGGTTTGTTTAATCCAATTGTTCCCTGTGAAAAGAGATTGGTAAACCGGCCTAATTGGTACAACAAGACCTGTAGACTGGCCAAGAGTGATCTGCTCGATGCCATAAAGAAGAAAGTCTCAAAGGCTGATATCCAACACAAGAGACAGACTTACAGATCCCTGATACAACATGCTAAATTGGAGTGGGCTTCAGAAAATTGGGAAAATTTAACATCAGCTTTAAAATCTAGAGATTCTCGGAGATTTTGGTTGATCGTATCTACTGGTACAACCGAACCTCCTGCAGTTGTTAAAAACAACATTGCCCCAGAAGTCGGGGAAAATCATTTTAGCACTCTTTATAGGGGGCTAACATCTGCCTCGGCGGCCCCATTATATGCTGTACCTAGTCAGGTTCAAGTAAATTTTACGTTAAGCGAGATTCAGCTTGCAATTTCTCAGCTTCCTGTAGGCAAAGCACCAGGGCTGGACGGGGTACCAGGAGATTTGTATAAACATGAACCCAGAGTATGGGCACCTTATCTTACACTATTATTCAACGCTATCCTTGATGGTTTGCCTGTCCCTTTCACATGGCTTGGAGCCGAAGTTGTGCCTATTTTTAAAAAAGGGTCCCCCCTGCTTCCGGGAAACTACAGGCCTATTAGTTTAATAGATGTTGCCCAGAAGCTTTTCTCGAGGTTGATCTTGGATCGTATCATGGAATGGATTGAGACCTCTGAGATTCTGAGCAACTATCAGGCCGGCTTCCGTAAGAGCATTTCTACAAATGACCAGATCTTCAGACTGTGTATGCTCTTCTGGAAAACAGTAAAGATAGAGGGGGGCTCCCTTTACACAGTCTTTGTAGATTTGCGTGCGGCTTTTGACTTAGTTCCCCGCACAAAACTATGGACCGTGTTACAAAATCTAGGCCTTCCAGGCCCACTTTTGCACATACTAGTTCGCCTCCACACTAACAACTATGCAAGGGTAAGATGTGGTAGAGATGGTAGCCTTTCAGCCAGATTCCCCGTCGATAGAGGGGTAAGGCAGGGTTGTGTCCTGGCACCCACGTTGTTTTGTCTATATGTAAATGGCCTTATCTCCCACCTAAATGACGTACCTAATAGAGATGCTCCACGGCTCGCGGGCTCTGGCATCTCTGCCATCATGTTCGCCGACGACACGTTGCTCCTAGCTAAGACCCCTATGGGGCTTCAACGTGTCTTGGATGGCTTTGTCTCTTTTTGTACTGACCGGGGGCTAGAGATCAACACAGCTAAGACTAAATTTATGATCTTTAATCCCCCTAGGTCCCTTCGCCCTAATCCCACCATAAATGGAATTACCCTAGAGAGAGTCCATACTTTCGAGTATTTGGGACTAACTCTGAATGAAAAAATGACTTGGTCCCATCACCAGATAAAAGCAAACTTAAAGTTAACTCAAAGAGCAGGTGGAATTCTGAAATTATGGAATCAATCTATGACTCATCCTATTGGTCCGCCGCTGGAAAGTTATAAAATGCAGGCACGTGGGGCTCTAATATATGGCGGCGAACTATGGGGCTTTGATTGTGCCGCTGAAATTGCAGCCACGGAAAACAAGTTCCTACGGAACTTGGCTGCACTTCCATCTAGTACTCCGTTACTCCCCTTAAGGCTCGATATGGGACTGAGACCAATAAGGGAGGAACTAGGTGTAAAGCCTCTAACTTTTTGGAGGCGCCTTTGGACAACCCCTGAACTCTTGAGTTATCGTTCCGAACTTATGGAACTCTACCTTCATCCAGCTCTAGGCAATATTCCATGGCTTAATTACGTCAAGTCTGAACTTTTTAGGTTGGGCCTTCCGACCCTCTGGACAAAACCTTTAGAGGCCTGTGCAACTATATCCCGCAAAGAACTCGTTGCACTTTATCATAACTCTAATCTTTCGGTATCTTTTGCAAGCGATACTCTGGGATCAATGACCACTACTTTTTTAACTATGAAGGACCACTATAAATTGGAAACTGTGTTAAATGATATAAACCCCATCGCCCTGAGAAAATTATTTTTACAATGGCGATACAATGCGCTTCCAATTAGAGCCCTCACTAGTAAATGGCACCCGCCTACTTCTAAAAATTGTCCTGCTTGCTCCTGCGAGTTGGAGGACGATATTTATTTAATGTTTTTTTGTCCCTCCTACATTAAATCTAGGAAGAAGTGGATCGTTCCAATTTGCAGGAACTGGGGCTTTAGGCACCACTTAGATGCCTATAGGCTGCTGAAAAGTGATCTATCTCCTCCTACCGTATTTGCTATCTGCAAATATCTAGCAGCAGCTTGGTATATTAGAAGAACTCATTTGCTGAAATGAAATGTAAAACTGTTACCATGTGGTTTGGATTATGTTGAAGTATTCCTGTCAATTGCATCTGTATCCATCCTAGATTACAGTTGTCTTATTATTTTAAAATTGCTTTCTCAGATAATCTGTTTTTTCAAAATTGTATTGTATGACTTCTTTTATGACTCTTCTGAGTCGAAATAAAGATTTAAGAAAGAAAGAAAGAAAGTTACTTCTTTCTGCACTTCTCTTGCCTCTTTCTGCAAACCTCTTGCCTTTTTCGGCATCCCTCTTCCTTCTTTCTGCACAACTCCTGCCTCTTTCTGCACTCCTCTTCCCTCTTTCTGCACCTCTGTTTCCTTTTCCTGCACCCCTGTTCCCTTGTTTTACACCTTTCTTGCCTGTTTCTGCACCTCTGTTGCTTCTTTCTGTACTTCTCTTGCCTCTTTTTGCAGCTCTCTTGCCTCTTTATGCATCTCTGTTGCTTCTTTCTGCACTTCTCTTGCCTCTTTCTGCATGCATCTTGCCTCTTTCTGCACCTCTGTTGGTTCTTTCTACACCCCTCCTGCCTCTTTCTGCATTCCTCTTCTCCCTTCCTGCACCTCTCTTGCCTTTTTCTGCACCCCTGTTCTCTCGTTTTGCACCTCTCTTGCCTGTTTCTGCATCTCTCTTGCCTCTTTCTGCACTTTTCTTGCCTGTTTCTGCACCTCTGTTGCTTCTTTCTGCACTTCTCCTGCCTCTTTCTACATTTTTGTTGTTTCACCTGCACTTCTCTTGCCTCTTTCTGCACCTCTCTTCCCTTTTTCTGTACTTTGCTTACCTCTTTCTGCACCCCAGTCTCTTCTTTCTGCACTTCTCCTGCTTCTTTCTGTACCTTTCTTGCTTCTTTCTTCACCCCTGTTGCCTCTTTAAGCCCCTCATTTGCTTCTTTCTGCATCCCTCTTGCCTCTTTGTGCATCCCTCGTCCCTCTTTCTGCACCTCTCTTCCCTTTTTCTGCATCCCTGTTCCCTCTTTCTGCATCCCTGTTCCCTCTTTCTGCACCTCTCTTGCCTGTTTCTGCACCTCTCTTGCCTCTTTGTACACCTCTGTTGGTTCTTTTTGCACCCCTCCTGCCTCTTTTTGCACCCCTCTTCCCTCTTTCTGCACCTCGCTTGCCTTTTTCTGTACCCCTGTTCCCTCTTTCTGTACCTCTCTTGTCTGTTTCTGCATCTCTCTTTCCTCTTTCTGCACTTCTCTTGCCTCTTTCTGTACCTCTGTTGGTTCTTTCTGCACCCCTCTTGCCTCTTTCTGAACTCCTGTTCTACAGCTCTCTTGCCTTTTTCTGTACCTTTTACCTCTTTTTGCACCCCTCTTGCCTGTTTCTGCATATCTCTTGCCTCTTTCTGCACTTTTCTTGCCTCTTCCTGCACCTCTGTTGCATCTTTTTGCACCTCTCTTGCCTATTTCTTCATTTATGTTGCTTCTTTCTGCACTTTTCCTGCCTCTTTCTAAATTTTATTGCTTCACCTATGCTTCTCTTGTCTCTTTTTGCACCTCTCTTGCCTCTTTCTGCACTTCTCTTGCCTCTTTCTGTACTTCTCCTACCTCTTTCTGCATCCCCGTTGCTTATTTCTGCACTTCTCTTGCTTCTTTCTGCACCTTTCTTGCTTCTTTCTGCATCCCTGTGACTCTTTCTGCACTCGTATTGCTTCTTTCTGCACTTCTCTTGCCTCTTTCTGCACCTCCCTTCCCTCTTTCTGAACCCTTATTGTTTCTTTGTGCACCCCTCTTGCCTCTTTCTGCTCCTTTCTTCTCTCTTTCTGCACTTCTCTTGCCTCTTTCTGCAGTTCACCTGCCTCTTTCTGCACCTCTTCCGCTTCTTTCTGCACTTCTCTTGCCTCTTTCTGTTCCTCTGTGGGTTCTTTGTGCACTGCTCTTGTTTCTTTCTGCGCTGCTCTTGCAAATTTCTGCACCTCTCTTCCCTCTGTCTGCACCCCTGTTCCCTCTTTCTGCATCTCTTTTGCCTGTTTCTGCAACTCTTCTGCCTATTTCTGCAGTTCTCTTGCCTCATTCTTCACCTCTGTTGCTTCTTTCTGTACTTCTCTTGCCTCTTTATGCACCCCTCTTGCCTCTTTGTGCACCCCTGTTGCTTCATTCTGCACTTCTCTTGCTCCTTTCTGTACCTCTCTTCCTTCTTTTTGCACCCGCTTGCCTCTTTCTGCACCCTTCTTCCTTCTTTCTGTACCTCCCTTGCCTGTTTCCACACCTCTGTTGCTTTTTCTGTACTTCTCTTGCTTCTTTCTTTACCTCTCTTGCTTCTTTCTGCACCCCTGTTGCCTCTTTCTTCACTCATCTTCCCTCTTTCTGCACCTTTCTTACCTCTTTCTGCACCTCTATTGCTTCTTTCAGCACTTGTCTTGCCTCTTTCTGCACCTCTATTGCTTCTTTCAGCACTTGTCTTGCCTCTTTCTGCACCCCTCCTGCCTTTTTCTGTACATGTCTTGCTTCTTTCTGCAACCCTGTTTCCTCTTTCTATACCTCTCTTGCCTCTTTCTGTACTTCTCTTGCCTCTTTCTACACTTCTCTTGCCTCTTTCTGCATCTCTCTTGCCTCTTTCTGCACCTCTGTTGCTTCTTTCAGCACTTCTCTTGCCTGTTTCTGCACACCTTTTACCTGTTTCTGCACCTCTCTTGCTTCTTTCTACACTTCTCCTGCCTCTTTCTGCACTTCTCTTGCCTCTTTCTGTACCTCACTTACCTCCTGTACCCCTCTTGCCTCTTTGTGCTCCTCTCCTACCTCTATCTGTACTCTTCTTGCCTCTTTATACACTTCTCTTACCTCTTTCCGTTCTTCTCTTGCCTCTTCCTGCATATTTCTTACTCTTTCTGCACCTCTCATGTTTTTTTCTGCAATTCTCTTGCTTCTTTCTGTACTTCTCTTTCCTGTTTTTGTTTCAAATGGGAAGTGCAAGATTGTCAAGTTTAAAGGTCTGCGGCATCTCGTGACGGAAGTATATGTTTACTTGCACATGTATTCTCACCTGTTATGCATCTGAAGATGGTAGCTTAAAAAGCAGGTAGCTTCTCTTATAGGTGGTCCAATCTTTTTAGTTCTGCTCTGTCATTCGGTTGCACAGGCAGACATATCTTATGTATATAGGTGTTCTAGAGCTTCTGAAAAATACTATTGAATACCCATGTGCCCTGTATTATCAGCAGAAGTCACCAAGTAAAAGCATAGACACATGCATGCATACCTTCACAAACTTGGTGAGACTTACAACAGTGATATGTTTAGGATTGCTGTTTTACATTTGGTATGCCTAACTTTCTGAACAGTCGATGAATAGTGAACCTTCAAGAGAAAAGTGAGGTTTATGATATCTTGGGAGAAGGATTAGTGATTAGGCTACTTTGTTTGAGTCTGTTGAAAGGTACAGTCAAAGTAGGCCTCTTTCTGCACCTTTGTTGCTTCTTTCTGCACTTCTCTTGCTTCTTTCTCCACCTTTCTTCCTCTTTCTGGACTTCTGTTTCCTCTTTCTGCATTTTCTTGCTTCTTTCTGCACCTTTCACCCTTTTTCTGTGTCCCAGGCCTGAACGTATCCTCAGGATCGAACCGATGCTCTTAGGGGTCCACCTCTCAACAGCCCCAAGTCTGGATATGAGTGCACACAGACTAAAGGGTGGTTAAGCGGGGGACGGGAAGGATGGGGACAGCAGGGAGGGAGACCTGTAACGAGACACAAAAGAGAAGTAATTACTACTGGAACCTGTAACCTCTCTCTCTTCCTAAATCTCCCTTTATGCCCATACTTCCACTAACCTGTAAAGAAAGATAAGATTGCCGGCTAACAGGGGTGTTGAGCTTGTAACCTCTAATCACCATACAGTATGCTCGAAAACATAAAAGGTCATCGGATCAAAACCTATTCTTCTGTCATGGCCTACTAACATCCCATGCCCAAAAGTTTCTACCTGGGATAGTGAGGTAAACACTATTGCTGAAAAAGACCCTCTGTCTGAGACACCCTTGTGGAGGACAAAGGTAAAAGAGCAAGTAAAATAGAAGAGTAGCTGTGATTGTCACAATGGAAATAGAACAGTAAAGACAGCGTTACGAACACTGAGTAGCATTCAATCATGTAGAGCAAATAATATCCAGAAGGTGCTGGTATGAACCCAAAACGGGAAGAGTTATGTCACTCTCCACGTTAGTAAGCACCTCTCATAAAGGACTGGTACTAGGGATCTCCTAAACCATGAATGTATCTGAAATGCCAAGATTTCCCTCACATGAACTCTGTGGGCAAAGAACAAGGCAGAGTTCGCCAACATAGGGAAAATATACAATAGTACACCCACGTAATCCACAGCAATGTAGCAAGCAACAAAAGTTAACAATGTACTTTCTCCCTTACAAGAGCTCAGGCAAGGTATGGGAAGAGCTCCCCCAATGTAGGGAAAAATACGATAAAGTACACTCCAACCTTGAAGGTGCAAATCGGAGTGATCAGATTTCAAGAACTTCAAATGGGTAAAAGGAACCAGCGGTGCCAAAGGCACCCTTACCCGACCAAGAACAACAGGATAACGACCATTGGTAATCCAGGTAACAGCGGAATAATCGGCAGCCTCTAACCCCGCTGCCTCGCTATTCACTGCTTCTGCATCACATGTGAAGCAGCATCTGATGTCAGACGTCGCGCCGAGGCTGCTGGTACATGTAGTCTTTCCTGCGCCTCAGCGCTTGCCTAAACAAGTGAAGCTGCCGTGTCCCCTGACATTCTGCACCTCTGTTCCCTCTTTCTGCACTTCTCTTGGTTCTTTCTGCACCTTTCTTCCACTTTCTGTACATGTTCTACCTATGTAGGCATAGTTAGAAATTTGCATTTAAAAAACCTTAAAAATTCACTGAAAAAAACCACAGGTTTCAGGGACGTAATAGTTAGGGATTAGCATTTAAAAAACCTTAGAAATTCACTGAAAAAAACACAGGTTTCAGGAACGTTATAGTTAGGCTAATATTTCACTCGTACAAAAACAGAGAAATTCTGCTGTTATAGTTAGCTGAGCTAACTATAACTTGCGGGCCCGCAATGCACTGCTGATGGTGTCCCATATTACATCACTCTCGACATGGTCAGTGTCATCACTTATGATATCACTGATGACATCACAAATGACATCACTGATGACATCATCCACTTAATATCTGATGCACCTCCTCACACCCTGATACACTCACTCTAAAATACAGACTACCATTCTCGAAACCATAGACTCACCAGTACTAGTTAGCGCATACCCGCTCACTGATTCATAGGTCTACACACACATCCACTCACTAATCCATACAGTCACTCATACACGCAGTCACTCATCAATACAGCCACTGATATGCACCCATACATGTGTAGAGACACTCAAGCATGACCACTCACCCTTAGATTTACTCTCACACCTAGTCAGTCACCCAAAGAATCAATCACACTGCCATTTACTCACCTATACAGTTATACACACCCCACCTCACTTATTCATACAGATAGTAACACATACTTACTTTAACTCTTCTACAATCACTGACACAAGCCCACACTCAACCATACAGCCACTCTCACAATCACTCACTCTCACATATAGTCACTTATATACTCCAACACTCACATACTCTGCCTTTCACATATGTAGTTACTTACACATATACCACTGAGACATTCATTCACTCACCAACACAGCCATACGCACACTCACTCACCCATACAGCCCCTCGCAGATGTACTCATCAACTCATACACCCATTGAATCACCCACTCACATGTCCATGCAGTGAGTCACACACACCCCCACCCACCCCACAGACAGTCAGGCACCCAGACAACCATTAATTAACCCATATAGATACTCATGTAGCTACTCATCAACTCATACAGTCACTTACATACCAACTGACAGACTGATACAGACATTCACACAGTTTAGTCATTCACCAATGCATTTACTGATAAACGTTTAATCTCTCACTATACAGTCAGTCACGCACCCACTACATCATCCATTCAGACACTCATACACCCACTCTTTCTTCAATACACCTTGGCGTATATACATATATAACATTCTTAAACTCTTAAAAGCACTCAGTCACTGGATGATGTCATCAGTGATGTCATTTGAGATGCCATCAGTGATGTCACTGACCATGCCATGAGTGATGTAATATGTGAAGTCATCAGCAGTGCTTTGCGGGGGGTGTGAGTTATAGTTAGCTCAGGTAATTCTAACAGCTGAATTTCTCTGTTTTTGTACGAGTGAAATGTCAGCCTAACTATAACGTCTATGAAACCTGTTTTTTTCAATGTGGATATATATATATATGTGTATATATATATATATATATATATATATATATATATATATATATATATATGTGTATATATATATATATATATATATATATATATATATATATATATATATGCAAAAAAGAAGAAGCAGAGAACTATGGGTAGTTCTCAAGTTTAGGTAGCAAGCAGAAAAGCAGCTCCAGTATAGAGCACTCTCAACACCAGCAACACTCTAAATTTGCTCACCTCAAATGCCTCCTTTTCTATCCAAGTCTTTAAGTGTAGGATTATCACAGTGTCATCCATGCAGAGAGAGAAAGGGTAAAATCTTTTGCCATTTCTACAGCAAAGTCTTTAAGCATAGGATTAGCACAGTGCTATCCATGTCGAGCTGTAAAATGTCCAAAGCCCTTTACCACTCCTGGCACAGTATTACAGCTTTGGATTGGTAAAATACCATCCGGGCCAACCTGAAATGAATTAAAGCAACCCCTGACATGTGTTTCTCTCTCATTAGAGCACTTCAGAGAGGTATAGCTTTGTCCAGACACAAGGGAGCACCCAATATAAGCCAAACAATACCCTTTTAGGCATAGAATGACACATAAATTATGCAAAAAAAGGAGCAGAGAGCTCTGGGTAGTTCTCAAGTTTCGGTAGAAAACAGCTTCAGTATAGAGCACTCTTCACACCAGCGACCCTCATAATGTTCTCACTTCAAATGTCTACTTTTCTATCAAAGTCTTTAAGCATAGGATTAGCACAGTGCCATCCATGCTGAGTTAGGAAGGGACAAAGTCTGTTGCCATTTCTAGAGTAAAGTCTTTAAGCATAGGATTAGCACAGTGCTATCCATGCCGTGCTGTAAAATGGGCAAAGCCTTTTACCACTCAGGCACTTCGCGAGCTCCGCAGAGTGCGGAGTGCAGAAAACTCCATAAACAGAGCGAAGTTCACCGCCCAGGCCTACTCTATGCTACGCTGAAAGAGATCTTGTCTCTATAGAGAACTCTCACGACACCTATCAGCTCTGAAGAACGATGCAATGTAATTGCAGATTTCTTCCTTCAAAAAGTATCCACTATATACAACTCCTTCCCTGAGGAAGCCCGACTGAACATAAAGAGGAATCTACTGAGCTGAGTCTGCCATCCTTGAGCGAGTTTTTTGCCCCCCTTGCACTGGTGCTCAAAAAATGGGTTAACAAATGAAATCTGGTTCCCCCGCGGATCCAGCACCACGTAACAGAATAACGGATGGCATTGAATTGATAATACCTAAAATAAAACAATTCATAGATGCTTCCCTTAAGTGCGGAGAAGTTCTAGGGTATGGAAATATGCGACTGTCATACCGTTAAAGAAAAAGCCCTCAGCCAACCCCGAGTTACTGGACAATCTGCGTCCCATCTCCTTGCCCCCCCTATATATCTAATCTTGCTGAAAAGGTTGTGAATAAGCAATTAGTGGAACATATCAAGTCACACAACCTTCTACATCCGACTCAGTCAGGTTTCAGAGCATCCTTCTCTTCCGAATCCACTTTCCTCTTTGCTACTGAGACCGTACGGAGACGGGCAGACGCCGGTCAGACGGTGGCCTTGGTCCTGTTGGACCTAATTGCCGCCTTCGACACGGTATCCCATAAGCTATTCATTCAGTGTCTACGGGTGTGCGGACTGGATAGGGTAGCACTACAGTGGATGCGGTCTTTCCTTGAAGATCGTAGTTTCCAAATTGTACAACCGCCCCCATCGATCAAAAATCCTGCCACTCCATTAAGGGGTCCCACAGGGATCTATTTTTAGTCCCACCATTTTTAATTTGTATATTGGACTATTGGCTAAGATTATGGACAATTACAAGATCTCTATTGTGTTGTATGCTGACGACACACAGCTTATGGTGACCCTGGCACAATACTCTGGTCAGTCAGCTCTACAGTTTTCTTCCTGTCTCAACGATCTGGCCTCATGGATGTCAAACAACTGCCTGAAACTGAATGGTGGTAAGACAGAGGTCATGATTGTCGGGAAATCTCCCTCCATTTGGGGTACAGTCTAGTGGCCCCAGACACTGGGGCCTATCTCGAGCCTAAAACCAAGGTAAAAAACCTGGGAGTGTGGCTCGATCCAAAACTCTCGTTTGAGTTCCAAACCAGAAAGGTGCCAAAGAGATGCTTTAGCACTCTTAAAATGTTTACTTTAAAAAAAAGTAGACATTCTCCCTGTATCAGCAAGGAAAACCATAGTCCACACTCTGGTGACCTCGCAACTTGATTACGGGAGTGTCCTATATCTAAGTGCACCTAAGGACTGCGTGAAACGCCTCCAGCGCATTCAAAATGCAGCGGCATGCCTTGTTCTTAATCTACCGAGTCATGCTTCAATGACAAAAGCTTTCGACTCTCATTGGCTGCCAATCGAGAAAATAATTCTCTTCAAAGCCATGTGTTTCTGTCATAAGAGCCTATAGGGAAAAGGCCCTAGCTTTCTGCAAGACTTTCTCACCCTGTACAATCCTAGCCGCCATCTAAGATCAACATGAGTGCAGTTACTCAAGATACCCAAGATAAAGAAAGCTAGGATGGGCACCCGATCTTTTGGCTACCTAGCGCCCAAGAACTGGAACACACTCCCTTTGTGGCTATGCGCTGAGAAATCTGAACCAGTCTTTCGCAGAGGACTGAAAACCTGGCTTTACAACCTTTAGTCTAGTTTCTCTCCCACTCTTGCTGACGTGTTTCAAGCGCAGGGACACACCTTTGGGGTAGCCAGGCGCTCTACAAATGAATTATTATTATTATTCAGCCCGGTATAGCTTTGTCCAGATACAAGGGAGCACCCAGTATAAGCCAAATAATACCCTTTTAGGCATAGATTGACACATACATTATGTAAAAAAAAAGGTGCAGAGAACTCTGCGTATTTCTCAAGTTTAGGCGGAAAACTGCTCCAGTAGAGAGCACTCTCAACACCAGCGACACTCTAAGTTTGCTCACCTCAGATGTCTGTTTTTCTATCAAAGTCTTTAAGCGTAAGATTAGCACAGTGTCATCCATGTCGAGATAGAAAGGGACAAAGTCTTTTGCCATTTCTGCAGCAAAGTCTTTAAGCATAGGATTAGCACAGTGCTACCGTGCCGAGCTGTAAAATGGCCAAAGCCTTTTACCACTCCAGACACAGTATTACAGCTTTGGATTGGTAAAATACAACCCAATCCAACCTGAAATTAATAAAAGCAATCCCTGACCCCTGACGTGTTTTGCTATCATTAGACCTCTTCAGAGAGGTATAGCTTTGTCCAGATACAAGGGAGCACCCAGTATGAGCCAAACAATACCCTTTTAGGCATATAATGACGCATAAATTATGCTAAAAAAAGGAGCAGAGAACTCTGGGTAGTTCTCAAGTTTAGGTGGAAAACTGCTCCAGTATAGAGCACTCTCAACACCAGCGATACTCTAAGTTTGCTCACATCAAATGTCTGTTTTTCAATCAAAGTCTTTAAGCGTAGGATTAGCACAGTGCCATCCATGTCGAGATAGAAAGGGACAAAGTCTTTTGCCATTTCTACAGCAAAGTCCTTAAGCATAGGATTAGTACCATGCAATCCATGCTGAGCTGTAAAATGGCCAAAGCCTTTTTACCACTCCAGGCACAGTATCACAGCTTTGGATTGGTAAAATACCATCCAAGGCAACTTGAAATGAATAAAAGCAACCCCTGACACATGTTTTGTTCTCATTAGAACTCTTCAGAGAGGTATAGCTTTGTCCAGACACAAGAGAGCACCCAGAATAAGTCAAAACAATACCCTTTCAGGCATAGAGTGATGCATAAATTATGCAAAAAAAAAGAAGCAGAGAACTCTGGGTAGTTCTCAAGTTTAGGTGGAAAGCAGCTCCAGTATAGAGCACTCTCAACACCATCGACAATCTATATTTGCTCATCCCACATGTCTGATATATATCTGATATATGCGCTTTTCGCAGTATCTTTTTCTCGGGACTTTAATATCCACCTGGATCAGACGGAGTTAGGGAACACCCGTGACTTTCTGGATTCTTTGAACTTGGCTCAGCTCAGTGGATTCCATTTGTTCCAATTTTCCCATCTTAATGGACGATCTGCTTCCGGTCCCCTGGTCGGACCACTTTCTAGCCTGTTTTACCTGGGCTGTGGAAGGCAGTGTCACGGATCGCCAGTTCAGACCTGGCCCTGCCACCGCTAAAATCGATCTGCTGGCTTTCAGCCTTGTTCTGACAGATTTAAGACCTGCCCTCCCCTCCGATCTGAGAGGGGCGCTTGCCAGTTTTACCGACTGGATTATGCAGGCAGTGGATAGCCTTCCACCTCCCTCCTGTCGCAGGCGATGCAGGGAATCCCCCTCTAAACCCTGGTTCTCGTCTGATTTGAAAATACTTTAGCAGCAATGCAAAAAGCTGGAACGCTGCTGGCGTAAGGACTATTGTCCTGCGGTGAAGAAGACACTTAGAAAAGGTACACTCTGCCATCAATCAGGCCAAAGGCCTTTACTATACCGAGCGTATAGAGTCAGCTAGCAATAACTCGAGGGAAATCTTTTCTATTGTTCAGACCTTTATGACCCCTAAGGCGGAGACTACTAAACTTTCTACGTCAGTGGCCTGGTGCGTAAAGCTCTCCAATTTCTTTATTAATAAAATTTGTGCCATTCAGGCAATGCTTACAAGTCAGAGCGTGCCGAGGTCGGATTCTGTGCCCCTTGTTGGGGCGCCAGTTCCTTCGCTTATGCTGGAGGCCTTTTCTCCCATTGACTTACCGGAGTCCCTTAAAATTCTGAAGTCCATGAAATCCGGGTCTCCGTCTGATCCTTGCACGGTTAGGCTCCTGACCTCCGCTGCAGAGTCTGTCAACCCAGAGGTCAATGCACTCATTAATATCTCCTTTCAAGAGGCAGTTGTCCCGGTGGAGTGGGAACAGGCAAAGATCCTGCCGTTGCTAAAAAAAACATCACTGGATCCATAGGATCCGGGGAGCTATTGCCCTATCTCTCTGCTCACTTGTGTGGCAAAAATCTGACTCACTGATTTTGTCGAAGGTTCTAGCCTAGTCCATCCGGCGCAATCTGGCTTTAGAGCTGCCAACATCACAGAGTCTGCTCTAGTTGAAGTCTCTGAAGCTATTTGTGACTGCTTGGACTCTGGTGGAAGTGCTGCCTTCATAATACTGGACCTTTCGGCAGCATTCGATACTGTTCCCCATTCACTGCTTCTGGCCCGGTTTGCGGATATAGGTATCTCAGGGTTGGCGTGGTGGTGGTTGAAATCCTTCTTGGAGGGACGTTCGCAACAGGTCTGGCTCCCGCCATTCTCATCCCCGCCTCAATCTGTGACCTCGGGAGTGCCGCAGGGGTTCTCTTTGAGTCCCCTGCTCTGTAATATCTACGTCACCCCTCTGGTCCAGTTGGTGGAAAATCAGGGAGCCAAGATCGTTGCATACGGGGACGACACCCAACTTCTGTTCACTAGGGGTAAACTGGTTTTCTCTACTTTGAAGGCAAAAGAGTGCCTGACAGCTATTTTTCAGTGGCTCTGCGCTGCTCAGCTCAAATGCAATGAGGATAAATTGGAAATTCCTCTCTATGGGAAGTTTCCCCCCCAGGTTCAGAGAATCTCTTTGGCCATCTGACTATCCTCTGCCATCATCCTCTGGTCTACCAGCAAAAAATGTGGGTGTTTGGTTCGACGAGTAGCTGTCCTTCTCGACCCAAATAAAAAAACTGGCTGGGGGCTGTTTTGGGATACTAAAGTCCCTTAAGAAATTTCTTCCGCTGCTCTGCCCAATTCTTTGCGCAGCATTCAGGATCTGGGGCAGTTTAAGAAACAGCTTAAAACCTTTCTGTTTTAACTAGCTTCTATTTTTTCAGCACCTCTAAGGCTCGTGCCGGGACACTCCTTGGAGTAACTGCGCACTACAAATTTCAATAACATTATATATATATATATAAACGGGGGCCGAAGGAAGTCGTTTTTATGGACTAAATCAACATTCAGGACACTTTCAAACCGGCCACCCTACGTTTGTCCTGCCCAGCACAATCCGGTCCTGGATGAATTTACTAACACATTCCCAGTGCAACATCGGTCCCAGCATGGTGATTTCTGGGAGTTGTAGTACTTACAATACTACTACGGATGGGCAGCCAAGTGATCAGGAACTTAGGCGCTCCCACCAATGGGAGGAAGCAGGACACTTTAACAGCGTGGGTGGGGCAGCACCCTGAACTTACAGAGGCATTCGAAGAAGGCTTGAATAAGCCGAAATGCATTATGCCAATTTGCTGTCCTAATAAAGGCGCTTCCAAAGCAATTCCCCGTGTGGCCTCTTCCTTTCTACACAGGAGGGTTCGTTGGATGTTTTTCACGCCGGCCAGTGGCGTGCTAAGAGGCTCCATCCTGCAAAGTGGCTGAGAGATTACTGGAGTCTGCTTTTGCAGTTGTTTTGGCCCCGAGGTATCGGATTCTGCTCAGCCCACCTTCACGAGAGAAATATGCAGGGGCTGCTGTGCAATACAGCTCGGGATTATACGAGGAACGGGTCACATTGTTTTCCTGCTCACAGCCAAGCAGAAATTCTACTCGACAAGGCTGGGATGTAAACGGGGGCCGAAGGAAGTCGTTTTTATGGACTAAATCAACATTCAGGACACTTTCAAACCGGCCACCCTACGTTTGTCCTGCCCAGCACAATCTGGTCCTGGATGAATTTACTAACACATTCCCAGTGCAACATCGGTCCCAGCATGGTGATTTCTGGGAGTTGTAGTACTTACAATACTACTACGGATGGGCAGCCACGTGATCAGGAACTTAGGCGCTCCCACCAATTGGAGGGTGCAGGACACTTTAACAGCGTGGGTGGGGCAGCACCCTGAACTTACAGAGGCATCCGAAGAAGGCTTGAAAAAGCCGAAATGCATTATGCCAATTTGCTGTCCTAATAAAGGCGCTTCCGAAGCAATTCCCCGTGTGGCCTCTTCCTTTCTACACAGGAGGGTTTGTTGGATATATATATATATATATATATATATATATATATATATATATATATATATATATATATATATATATATATATATATATATTATTTTATATTATGTATTATATTATGTATTGTGGAATGTTATTTAGATAAAGTTTTATAGATTTTGAATTGAGGACGGAGCCAAGTAATTCACTTGCAAAGTGTTTTGTTCATGTTTGTTGAAGGACGTCCTGTGTGACTTATTATAAAAACAGCTGATTGACAAAAACGGGTTATGTGAACAAGACCATCAGGTCGAAGCGTATCTGTTTCTGTTGCCAAAAAAAATACCCAATACTGTATTGCTACTTTGGAGCGGCTGGTATTTTTTATGCACGCTTGACGAGGATTTCCATTGGAATACATAGGCGACCGCCTAACCAGCCCTAACCCGTGAGGCGAGGCTCACTCAGTATGCAACTTCATGTGAGTATATATAATTATATATTCACTGAAAAAAACATAGGTTTCAGGGATGTTATAGTTAGTTGGACATTTAACTCGTACAAAACCATCGAAATTCTGCCGTTATAGTTAGTTCAGCTAACTATAACTCGCGCCCCTTCAATGCACTGCTGATGACGTCACATATTACACCATTCATGACATGGTCAGTGACATCACTGATGATATCACTGATGACTTCTCAAATGACATCACTGATGACATCACTGATGACATCATCCAGTGACTGTGTGTTTCTGTAAAGTTTAAATATGTTTTATATATATGCCAAGGTGTATTGAAGAATGAGTGGGTGTGTAAGTGTCTGGATGGAGGATTTAGTAAGTGTGTGACTGACTGTAGAAGTGAGTGATGAAATGTGTCTTACTGCATCCAGGGGTTAGTAACTAAACTGTGTGAATGTCTGTATCAGTCTGTCTGTTGTTGTGTAAGCTGCTGCATGGGTTGGTCAGTAGCTACATGAGTGCATGAGTGTATATATGGGTTATTGATTGGTTGCCTGAGTATTTGTATGGGAGACTGAGTGTGTGTTTGGGTAGGTGGGAGGTGTGTGACTCTGCGCATAGATGTGTGAGTGATTGATTCACTGGGTGTATGGGTTCAAGAGTGCATGTGGAAACAGCTGTATGGGTGAGTGAGTGTGTGTATGGGTGTGTTGATGAGTGAATTGATGTCTCAGTGGTACATGTCCAAGTAACTACATATGTAAAAGTCAGTGTATGTGAGAGTTGGAGTATATCAATGACTATACATAAGAGTCAGTGATTGTGAGAGTGGCTGTATGGATGAGTGTGTATTTGTATGAGTGATTGTATAAGAGAGTAATTATGCGTTAGTATCTGTATGAATAAGTGAGGTGGTGTGTGCATAACTGTATAGGTGAGTAAATGGGAGTGTGATTGATTCTTTGCATGACTGATTAGGTATGTGAGTAACTCCATGGATGAGTGGCGGTGTGTGTGTGTCTGTATAGGTGTATGAGTGCATATGATGGTGATATATTGATGAGTGACTGTATGTATGGGTGAATGAATGAATGTGTGTGTAGACCTAGGAATCATTGAGTGCGTATGTAGTAACTGGTATTGGTGTGCCGATGGTTTTGAAAATGGTATTCTGTATTTTACAGTGGGTGTATCAAAGGTTATATTAGAGTGTGAGGAGGTGCATCAGATTTTCACGTTAATTATGTCATCAGTGATGTCATCAGTGATGTAATTTGAGATGTTATCAGTGATGTCAGTGGCCATGTCATGAATGATGTGATGTCATCAGCAGTGCATTGCGAGGGCGTGAGTTATAGTTAGCTAACCTTAGAAATTCACAGAAAAAACCATAGGTTTCAGGGGCGTTATAGTTAGCTGGACTTTTCACTCGTACAAAACCATTGAAATTCCCCCGTTATAGTTAGTTCAGCTAACTATAACTTGCGCGCCCGCAATGCACTGCTGATGACGTCACATATTACATCACTCATGACATGGTCAGTGACATCACTCATGACATCACTGATGACATCTCAAATGACATCATCCAGTGAATGTGTGTTTTTCTGAAAAGTAAATATGTTTTATATATGTATATCTCAAGGTCGATGGAAGAATAAATGGGTATATAAGTGTCTAAATGGATGATTTGTTTTTGAAAAATTGATTGTATAACTGACTGATTAAGTGTATCTTAGTGAATACATGGCTTAGTGAGTAATGTTTAAATATGTAAATATTGGTATCAGTCCCTCACTTTGTGTATAAGTGGCTGCATGGGTTGGTGAGTAGCTACATGAGTGTCTATATAGGTTATTAGTTGGATTTTTGAGTATCAGTATGAGTGTCTGAGTGTCTGTATGGTTCGGTGGGGGGTATTACGTAGTGCATAGGTGCATGAATGAGTGACTCACTGTTTGTATGTGTTGAAGACAGCATGTGTGCAGGACTGTATGGGTGGATGAGTGTGTGCATGGGTGTGTTAGTGAGTGAATGACTGTCTCAATAGTGTCTTTATGAGTAACTACATATGTTTTAAACTAGCATATGTGACTATTGGTGTCTATAAGTGAGTATATGTGAGAGTGAGAGATTGAAAGAGTTTCTGTATGAATAAGTATGTGTTTCTATAAGTGATTTTTAAAAGATTAAGTATGTGTAAGTTTCTGTAGAAGTAAGTGTGGTGGTGTGTGTATAACTGTATATGCAAGTAAATGGATGTTTGATTCTTTATTAGCATGAGTGACTATGTGTGTGAGTAACTCTATGGATGAGTGGCGTTGTGTAACAGGATGTATAGGTGTATGAGTACATATGATGAGTGAGTACATGTATGAGTGACTGTATAGAACTGTTGGTAAATGAGTGGATGTGTATGTGGATCTTAGAATTACTGAATAGGTTGTTGTAACTGGTATTGGTATGTCCATTGTTTTGAAAATTTTAGTTTCTATTTTTGAATGTGTGTATCAAAGGTTAAATTAGGGGGAGAGGAGGTCTGCCACTCTATCACAAGGATGATGTCATCAGTGATGTCATTTGAGATGTCATCAGTGATGTCATGAGTGATGTCACTGACCATGTCATGAGTGATGTAATATGTGACGTCATCAGCAGTGCATTGCGGGCGCGCGAGTTATAGTTAGCTGAACTAACTATAACAGGGGAATTTCAATAGTTTTGTACGAGTGAAAAGTCCAGCTAACTATAACGTCCCTGAAACCTATGGTTTTTTCAGTGAATTTCTAAGGTTTTTGTAATGCTAATTCCTAGCTATAACGTGCCTGAAACCTATGGTTTTTTCAGTGAATTTCAAAGGTTTTTTAAACGTTAATTTCTAACTATGCCTACAGAGATAGGACATGTGAAGAAGGAAGAAAAAACGCACAGAAAGAAAAAAAAAGAAATGCAGAAAGAAGCAACAGAAGTCCTCAAAGACGAAGAAAAGTGCAGGAAGAAGGATAACGTTCAGAAAGAACAAACAGAAGAGTAGAAAGAAGCTTTGTTGCAAAATCACCCTGTACCCTCAACTTTTTCAGACGGATACTGGTGGTAACTGAGTCTGACTAACCAGTCCTAGAGCCAGTGCTATGTTAAAACATACTCAGAATACAGTGAAAACACCTACATACACTAGGGAACACTAAGCGTTGGGGTCCCCCTGTGATTAGCATGACCTCCTCTGTAAGCTCCTAGTATCTAATAGGGCAGGGGATTAAAACTACCTCTTAAAACGCGCCACAGGGCGTGTCTGCACACGTCACCTCAGGCCCCGTCCCCTCCCTTCCCCACTGTGTAAACACGCCCTGTGGCCGTTTTAAATTGGGAGATTAAGTCCCCTTGAATCCTGAGGGTCCCAAGGGTCCAACTAGACCACTAGGTACCTCCAGTAAGTGCCACAGAGCTGAGTTGCAGAGAGATGTAAAAAGGGGCACGGCCTAGACCACCTCTCTGCAACGCAGCGCAGTGGCGCTTACTGGAAGCACCTGGTGGGCTTGTTGGCCCCCAGGGTCCCTCAGGATCGAAGGGGAATTATTTCCCCAACTTAAAACGCGCCACAGGGCTTGTTTGCACACGTTAACTCAGGCCCCCGTCCCCTCCCTTCACCACTGTGTAAACACGCCCTGTGGCCGTTTTTAATTGGGAGATTAAGTTCATTTGAATCCTGAGGGTACCTAGGGTCCAACTAGCCCACTAGGTACCTCCAGTAAACGCCACAGAGCTGCGTTGCAGAGAGGTGTAAAAAGTGACACGGCCTGGACCACCTCTCTGCAATGCAGCTCAGTGGCACTTACTGGAAGCACCTGGTGGGCTAGTTAGCCCCCAGGGGCCCTCAGGATTGAAGGGGAATTATTTTCCCAACTTAAAACGCGCCATAGGGCGTGTTTGCACACGTCACCTCAGGCCCCGTCCCTTCCCTTCCCCACTGTGTAAACACGCCCTGTGGCCGTTTTTTAAGTTGGGAGATTAAGTCCCCTTGAATCCTGAGGGTCCCTAGGGGCAAAATAGCCCTCTAGGTACGTCCAGTAAGTGCCATTGCAGAGAGGTGTAAAAAGGGGCACGGCCTGCACCACCTCTCTGCAACGCAGAGCAGTGGCGCTTACTGGAAGCACCTGGTGGGCTAGTTGGCCCCCAGGGTCCCTCAGGATTGAAAGGGAATTATTTCCCCAACTTAAAACGCGCCACAGGGCGTGTTTGCACATGTCACCTCAGGCCCCGTCCCCTCCCTTCACCACTGTGTAAACGCACCCTGTGGCCATTCTAAGTTGAGAGATTAAGTCCCCTTGAATCCTAAGGGTCCCTAGGGTCAAACTAGCCCACTAGGTACCTCCAGTAAGCGCCACAGAGCTACGTTGCTTAGAGGTGTAGAAAGGGGCATGGCCTCAGAATGCCTGTCTGCAACGCAGCTCCCTGGCGCATACTGGAGATACCTGTTGGGCTAGTTGGCCCTCAGGGACCTTCAGTATTGAAGGGGAATTAATTCCCCAACTGGCCAGGGTGCGCATTTGCAGAGTGCTGCAAGGAGGGGTGTGGCCTCCGGCGCGATGCCGGTCTTTTATTTATTTTATTTTTTTAAGAATGAGGGCTGTGTGGTCCCTCTTTTTTTTCTAATTTATTGGCCCTGGGGACCCCATCCCCCAGGGCCTGCACCCTAATTTTTGTTGTTGAAAAAAAAAAATGTGGCCCTCCCAAGGCCTTAATCGGCCCTGGGGACCACAACCCCCAGGTCATGACCTTTTTTTTTTATTATTCTTTAGGAGGGGGGCTGCGTTGCCCCCCTCCTCAGGTCACTTATGGCCCTGGGGACCCCATCCCATGGGGCCGGCCTTTGTTTTTTATTATTTAAAAAAATATATATTTATAGAAACACCTAGGACATGGTGGACAAACCGTATGTACCTATCACCATGACGATTTGCGTGATATTCATTAAAAGGCGACTATGCATACAATGAATCCACGTGGAATGTATTTACACCGCTAGTGAAGCTCTGACGTGTCTGACGCCTTACCGTGCCTAATCCCGGCGCCCCCGCCGGTGGGTACTCTCCAAGTAGACACCCTTGTCGTTTATTTATAAAAACATGGATAGCTATTGACGGGCACATTTAATACACACGCACACCAAGCCATTCAAAGGGGATTCGACAAAAATTCGACCAAACTATGCAAGAAACCCCCCTCACGGTTAATAAAACACACATCCACCGCCGGATGTGTAATACTTTTTATTTTATTCTCTGGAAAGGAGACGAGCCTCACTTGAGAGTCACAGCGTGCTCCTGGCTGAGCCCAATGCTATGTTACACCCACCAGTGCCCGCCGAGTGCCACACACCTCTGTGTTGTATTCCACCAGCTAGTGCGTATGCAGAACAGTTGACCTCCTGAGGCGGAAGCCGGGAGAGACGCATCGCTGTTTTTAAAAATTACTTTGATTGTATTGCTGTGTGTTTTAATCTTACCTGCACTCTCCCCTGGGCACTACCGCGCTGCAGCTGAGAACACTGCCGCGGGCTACCTGATTGTGTTGCCGCCATCCCCGGGACACAGAGGCCACGCCCACCAACATAAGGCCACGCCCCCTCCGACTCAGGGTTTTTTAGCGCGTTGATTTGTCAGTGCAGCCCAGAACAGTTGACCTCCTGAGGCGGAAGCCGGGAGAGATGCATCGCTGTTTTTAAAAATTACTTTGATTGTATTGCTGTGTGTTTTAATCTTACCTGCACTCTCCCCTGGGCACTACCGCGCTGCAGCTGAGAACGCTGCCGCGGGCTACCTGATTGTGTTGCCGCCAAATTACTTTGATTGTATTGCTGTGTGTTTTAATCTCACCTGCACTCTCCCCTGGGCACTACCGCGCTGCAGCTGAGAACGCTGCCGCGGGCTACCTGATTGTGTTGCCGCCATCCCCGGGACATAGAGGCCATGCCCACCAACATCAGGCCACGCCCCCTCCTATCACTCACTTCCTATTTCACATGTGCATCTTCCGGTCGCGCAGCGGACGAGCGCAGCGGGCGCGCCGTCTGCGCGCCGAAGGCGATCCTAAGGCAAGTCCGTCTGCGCCCGTCCGCGACCAGACCGCGGCCGGGGCCGGACATGCTGGTGGTGAGGCTGTACATAAGGGTAGAATCGTACGGTCGCGGAAAAACCTATGGTCTCTAAATTTCATGGCTGATACCTGTGCTTACAGGATCGACCTTGGGACTACTACACTCCCTCAGGTTTGTGGGACTTGTGGGATACCTCTAAGCAGGCCGGATGGTTGGAAGGTGGAGGGGCCGAGAAAACCCAAGCCACCATTCAACAGAGATCTCAGCGCAGGCCTTCTGAATTGCAGATCCCTGGCTAAGCACGCAGACGACATCTGGCTGCTATTGGAAGGGTATCAGTGGGATGCGCTGTTTTTAACAGAAACCTGGCTTAACGAGGACAATATGACTGCCATTGCACAGGCTGTACCCTCTGGGTATAAGATATGCCGCTCCAATCGGCTAGGCGAAAAAAGGGGTGGGGGTGTGGCAGTCATATATAAAGAGCACCTCACACTCACATCCTCAACCCCTACTCTTATTCAGGGTCTAGAGGGTTTACATTTCTGCTTTCAGGTGGGACCTCAACTATCCCTAGCGGGACTAGTTATCTATCGCCCCCCTGGAGGGGAGGAGCCCCTTTTGATCACTCTGATGGATATTATCATCCAGAGCTCCCTCCTTCACCCTCATTTTCTCGTAGTTGGCGACTTTAATATTCATATGGATAGGGAAGAATGTGTCCCTGCAGCATTTTTGAGGTCCACACTAGACACAGCCAACCTACGACTTATCAACAAGGGCCCCACGCACAGAGCAGGCCACACGCTGGACTTAATATTCTCTAATATTGACAACGTGATGGCGGAGACACCGCTGCCGTTGGTATGGTCAGACCACTCGCTGGTTCCATTTAAACTAAAGTTAGCAGTGGACAAACCTGTGACAAGCAAGTGCTCTTTCAGGAAGAGACAATGGAAGAAGTTAGTGCCTGCTGCAATGGGGCCAGTCCTTGCCCAGAACTTACCTACCCTCACCTCAAATGTCGAGATTGACGCACTGCTACTTAATGACTGGGTTGGAAATATGGTGTCATCTATTGCACCAGCATCACACGCGATATCCAAGCGTGATTCCCCGTCTGCCCCCTGGTTCTCTCAGGACCTTAGAATACTAAAGTTGGACTGTAAACGGCTGGAGAGGCTAAGGACTCCCAGATAAAATCAGATATAAGGAAGCATCCAAAAAATTGCATAAAGCCATTAGAAAGGCAAAGAACAGTTCTACGCGAACTCTATTCAACAAGCTGAACATTCGAGCAGAGAAACTTTTAAAATAGTACAGTCCTTCTTCAAACCTAGGTGTGTTGAGCGGGAGGTTCCCCCGTCGGCCAAGCTGTGCAACAGCATCTCTGACTTCTTTGACTCAAAAATTAAACAAGTCTATGAATCTTTCGGGCCAGAGAAGATTACGGTAAAAACGGACCTGGTTGAAAAAATGCCGGATTGCACTACCCTGACACAATTTGAGCCAATAGCTCTAAACTTGGTTATGCAAGAACTTAGCCGATGTAAGTCAGGATCTCCTGACGACCCCTGCCCTCCAAAACTCTGGAACACCATAGCTGATTTTGTGGCTCCCACTATGCAGCAAATTTGGAATGTGTCCATCTCCTCTGGGGTGTTCCCGAATATCTGGAAACACGCCACTCTCCTCCCGTTAAAGAAAAAACTAAACGGGGACCCCAAGGATCTTAGCAATCTCCGCCCGATCTCTCTGCTGGCGGCACCGGGCAAAATGCTTGAGAAACTAATTCAGCGCCAACTGAATAAATTTATTGAAGAGAATAATATTTTACACGAGACGCAATCAGGCTTTAGACCCGGCTTCAGCACTGAGACAGCACTAATTGAGGTGGCAGAGGCAGTGAGGTGGTCGATGGATTCAGGGGCCTCTGCGATGCTGGTGCTCCTGGATCTGTCGGCCGCTTTTGACACGGTTGACCACGCTAAACTACTGTCACGATTAGCGGAGGCAGGCATTAGGGACCAGGCACTGGGGTGGATACAGTCATACCTGACCCAGAGAACACAGAAGGTGGCGCTAGGGTCTGTCTCTTCAACACCAAAGGCCCTCAGCTGTGGCGTCCCTCAGGGATCGGCTCTTAGCCCACTTTTATTCAATATTTACCTAGCTCCACTCTTCACGCTGATTGCCAACTGGGGGGTCAAGGCTGTTTCTTATGCCGACGACACCCAGCTGGTGTTTCCGTACTCAGAAGTGTCAGAGGCGTCCTTTGCAAGCTTCAAGGGCTGTCTCCAGGATGTGGCTTGCTGGATGAACACAAATAAACTAAAACTCAACGCTAACAAGACGGAAGTGATCTTTTTCGGTAAACGCCCCCCTCCTCCATCTGATCTCTGGTGGCCGGCAGAGATGGGACAACCCCCCTCGCCCAGCTACTCGGCAAAAAATCTGGGAGTGCGGTGGGATGACAGTCTGTCTTTTATATCGCACATCCAGCAAAAGGTTGGCTGCTGTCTGTGCAAGTTGAGGAATCTCCGCAAGATCCTGCGACTCTTGCCAGTAAGCTGCCGAAAAAAAGTAATCCATGCCACGGTGACAGCTAGACTAGATTACGCGAACGGCCTGTATTTAGGCTTACCAAAATACCTTATACATCGACTGCAACTAGTCCAAAATGCGGCTGCGAGACTGCTAATGCGGATTCCTTTCAAGCACTCGGTCTCTCCACATCTTCTCTCACTCCACTTGCTACCTGTAGCTAATAGAATAAAATTCAAGGCACTTACATTGGCTTTCAGATCATTGTATGGCACCTGCCCAAACTATCTGAAAGCCCGATTGCCAAGATACACTCAAGCCCGCTCTCTCCGATCCAACAACCGTGTTCAGATTGCAGTCCCTAGAGCAAAAAAAGCACGGCTGGGAGGACGGACTTTTTCGGCCAACGTAGCGACACTCTGGAACAGCTTGCCCCCCGCTCTTCAACAGGCCCCTTCTGAAGCATGCTTTAAGCGCATGCTGAAAACCTGGCTTTTCGCTCAACCGCGCTAGACGTTACCACCTCTAACCTTTTTTTTTTTTTCTTTTTGGTAGCGCCGGGACACCTCCTTGTGAGGTAGCTGTACGCGCTTTATAAAATTCTATATTTATGACACTCTCTAGCCCATGTGCTCTGTAACACCACCCCGTGAATATGTCATGCCACACTTGCCTTCGCATGGGTAATATTGCCCTATCTAACGTGCCTTCCTCGATGCCTATGTTATAACGCACAGCACTATGCCATACATATTACAATCTGGGATCCATATCTTTGTCACAGTGCAAATGCAATGCTACACTCCCCAGCACATATTTTATATTACATCTTTAGAGACTAGTTAGGTTACACAACACTGCCCTGTGCATATTACACTCCAAGGCGCATATCGCATAGCACGCGCTAGTGCCTGTGCTATCTCGCGCTCTCCAATGAATCTGTCATTGCGCACAATGTATTGCATGTTATATTTCACTCCCCGGTTCATCTTATATCACACTTTTTGGTGCATAGTTTATACCATATACTATATCTAGTTTTCATTTTCAATCGTGCTCTCAGGACTATGTTCTATATAACACTGCGCCCACCTACCCTTTTCACGGGCATTACATTTTGCGATGGGGGTGGAAGGTCAGGGGGTGTTTCTGCCAAGTGAGCCTGGAGTCACAGTCACAAACGTCCTCTTCTTCCTGAATAAAAGTGAGATTATGTTGCATACTTGTTCATATTTTAAGTAGTTCGCACAGACACACATTTCAAAAACAAAGCTACCTACCTTCTCTGAACAGTTAGCTTGCTGCCCCATCCACCTCCTTCCTATCCTCTGTTGTCTGAATCCATGGACTAGGCTCCTCCCTCCTGCCATGCATGGTCTGATGTGCTGCCACTGCCCTCCATTTAGCATGATGTACCAGTCCACTCCTCCTGCCCTCCATTGCCCAATTCTATGGCCCATCATTGACCTCCTGCTTAGCCTCTGTGCTTAGCTTGCTGCCCCTATTCTCCTTCCCCATGCCCTCCGATGTCTTTGTGCATGCTCCTGCTCCATCCTTTTTGCCCACCATGTTCCATGGACCTGCCACTCCTATCTACTCTGAGTGTTCTGTTGAGCTGCCACTCCCCTCCCACCTGCCTAGCATTGTCAGATGACTGTAACCTGTCCCTGCCACCTCCACCCTGCCTGTCCACATGCCATGCCCCTATCCCCTTCCTCCTGTCCTCCATGGTCCATTTTACTGCCACACCCTTCTGCCCTCCCAGGTCTGTTGTGCTGCAACTGCTCCTCCTGCCTGCCCCGCGTGGTCTGTTGTGAGGCCCCTTCCCCTGAACTCTCTTGTCTGTGCCCAGGTCCTGACCCTCCCTTCTATCCTCCATGGTCCTTTGTGCATGCCCCTGCACCCTACTTCTTGCCCATCATAGCCATTGTGCTGCCACTAACCCTCCCGCTTGCCATGCATGGTCTTCTGTGCTGCCATGGCCCCTCCCACCTTCCCTGTGTGGTCAGCTAGGTGCCCCTGACCCTCTCCCACCTTCCCTCCATGGTCTGTGTGAATGCCATCATAGTCTCATTGTTGCTCTCCATGGTGTGTCTTGTTTCTAGTGCCCATCCTGCCTGACCTCCATGGTCATCATGCTGCTCCTGCCCTGCCCCCTTGCCCCCAGCCCTCTGTTTCAATGTGCAGACCCCTATTCCCTCCCTCATGGCTTGTCTGTTCCATTGTAATGCCCCTGATCCGTCCCTCCTGCCCTTTATGGTCTGTTATGCTGCAGCTTTCTCTCCTGTCTGTCCATTATGGTCAGCTAGCTACCATTGCCTCTTTCTCCTCTGTTCTCTGTTGTCCATGTGCATGGTCCTGTCCCCTCCCTATTGCTTTCTATGGATTATTGTGCTGCACTCCCGTCCCGCATGCCCTGTGTGGTGTATTGTGCTGCTGCAAACCCTGATGCCTGCCCTGTAGGGTCAGTTTGGTGCACCTCTCCATGTCCCTCCTGTCCTCTGTTATCCGAGTCCATGTCCCTACCCCAATTCCTCCTGCCCACCATGATCCAATGTACCATACTTGTGAACATTTTGAACTTGGTAAGAGGGAGATTTGGAAAAAAAACTGGGGTATTGATTTTCCCCTTTGAGTTACATTGAAAAAGAGGAGATTGTAGACAGGAGACAGATCAAATAAAGCCCATTTGAGCTTAAAAACATTGGACGTTTCCTGGCTGAATCGGGTCTGTTGGCATGTATGGTTGTACTACCATTGCTTCTTCCTTCTGCCCACAATGGTCTATTATATTGCCACAGCCTCTCTTGCCAGTCCTGTATTGTTGGTTTGTTGCAACTGCCCCCCTTTCCACTGCTGCCCTCCATAGTCTGTTGTGCTGCCCCTGCCCTTCCTGCCTGCCCAGTGTGGTCAAATTGTTGCCTCTGCGTGCCTTCAATTTTCAGAGTCCGTGCCCCTGGCCTCTGCCTCTCAACAGTATCCCACTGAACAACTAGATTTCTAACACTCTATATTTATTGCAAAAGTGTGGAACGCCTGACGTCATCTTGATGTGATCAAAACTGTAATACCTAGAGCATTTCCTTTAGAAATTACATATATGAGAGGGTCTTATTTGCATCAAAATTATGGTTAGTGCTCTAAAAAACTAAAATGAGGACATATTTTCTAAGTTTTCAAATAGCGACAAAGAACTTTTAAATTATTTGTAATCTTTATGTTTTTTTATGCAGTTGACCACTTGATTAAATGTTGCACCTAGGGGAGAGGATGTGGTGTTACTTCTAGAGCTGCAGACTTTGCAACTGGGGAACCAGGTTGGAGTTTCTGCTTCAGCTCAGCATTCTGTGATTCTGGTCAAATCACTTAATCTCCCCATGTCTACAACCAAAATGAATTTGATCTTGTGTGATGTAACTAATTCTCATGTAAAGCACTCCAATACCTGACAAGTCTGCACTATATAAAACTGCAAATACACAAAAAATAAGTGTTTTGCACACTTCTGTCATTGGGCTACATGTGGGCTACATTTGGGTGATATTTGGGCTACATTTGGGCTCTTTTGTCTCTGGTGGCCATCTTGGGCGATTTATTTGGTATGAAGTTTCCTAATTTCCTCATTTACTGCAGTCTCCTCAGTAGAAAATACTTTCAGTTTTTTATTTTGGTTCCATCAAGAAGGCATTCAGATGTGTCACACATTTGCCATAAATTCTGAATGTTAGCACTCTAGTTTAGGCCTGGGCAAAATTTCCGTTCCGTTCGCGGAATTTGCGATAATTTGGCATTTCCGCGGAGAGCGCGGAAATGTCAAAATTTCCGCATTCCGCAGCTTTGCGATAATTTGGTTCTTGCTCGCGCTGTAAAATAATACATTCTCGCGCGTGCGCGATCGCCTTACCTGAATCCCCGCGTTCGCCGACAAGTTTTCCCGATCCGGTCGCGTTCTCCATGAGATGTTGTATTGTTTTAGCCATTTGCGCTGTCTCGCGACAGTTCGCGTCCGCAGTGACGTCATGCGTCGCGCGATCACGTCTTTTTTCTCGCGATCATGCACCGCGAGACAACTGAAAACAAGATGGCCGCGCCCGCAAGCAACCACATGGGTAAGTTGGCGACCCGCAACCATGCAGAAAATCTCGCGAACATGCCGGAAAAAAACTTCCGCATCTTCGCGATATTTCCGCTTGTTTGCGGAGATTTTTAACATTTTCGCGATAATTTCCGAAAGTCGCTTCCGCAAATTCCGCCCACCCCTACTCTAGTTGCTCATCAGATCACTGTAGTAAATCTACTGCTCACCAGGGAAGTCTGCTGCTGGTATTCAAAGTGCATGTTTCAGTCTGCATGTCAGAATTTTCTTATGAAATAGACGAGGATTTGAGAAGTCAAAATGTGCCCTAATTTGTCTTTCTGCAGCACTAATCATAATTTCTATGGCAAAATGAACCCCCTCATTTTGTTCCTTTGTAAATTAAATGTTTTAAGAGTTACCACTTTATTCCAATCAAGATGGCTTCAGGTGTCCCATACTTTTGTCATAAGTAAGACTGTTAGCGCTCTAGTTGTTCGTTAGAACACTCTGGGACATTCTGTCATTGGGCTATACTTGGGCTACATCTGGGTGATATTTGGGCTACATTGGGCTCTTTTGTCTCTGGTGGCCATCTTGGGAGATTTACTTGTTATGAAGTTTCCTAATTTCCTCATTTACTGCAGTCTACTCAGTAGGAAATACTTTCAGTTTTTTACTTTGGTTCCATCAAGAAGGCATTCAGATGTGTCACACATTTGCCATAAATTCTTAATGTTAGCACTCTAGTTGCTCATTAGATCACTGTAGTAAAGCTACTGCTCACCAGGGAAGTCTGCTGCTGGTATTCAAAGTGCATGTTTCAGTCTGCATGTCAGAACTTTTTTATGAAATAGAAGAGGATTTGAGAAGTCAAAATGTGCCCTAATTTTTCTTTCTGCAGCACTAATCATAATTTCTATGGCAAAATGAACCCCCTCATTTTTTTCCTTTGTAAATTAAATGTTTTAAGAGTTACCACTTTATTCCAATCAAGATGGCTTCAGGTGTGCAATACGTTTGTCATAAGTAGGACTGTTAGCGCTCTAGTTGTTCTTTAGAACACTCTGGGAAGCTGCTGTAGAACACAAAGGAATCAACTGACAGTCTCTGCCCTTGTTGGATGTACATGTTTTACTGTCAGACTTCATTCTCGCATGACTGAGAAAGATAATGTGAATTTACAGAAAATATGCTCTTAGTTTAGCTTATAGATCACCTTCCAAACCTCTGTGGGAAACACATGAGAAAATAGTTTTCTCTCAAACATGATTCATGATATCACAGCAGAAGGCTTTTTCACATGGTAAAATCGTCTTAGAACACACCACAATTCCTAAAATGAGTATTGTAGCATCAACAAAAGATTTATAATGTAACTAAAGTCTTAAAACCTTCTATTAACTGCAATGCTTTTTAATGAGGTGCTATCATGTATATTGGTCCCAAGATGGCTGCCAACACTTCTTGGATGAAGTACTGACAGCCAATCAGATCTCACGATGAGATGTGTGGTTAGGCTCCACCCAGATATATCTATCTTTTTAACTCAAATTTTCTCAGGAACTACTGAACAGATTTACACCATTTAAGCAAAAGGCATGAGTCTGAACTGAGGACTACCTCTTTGCCAAATTTGGTGTAATTCTGTCAGCAGTTCGGGCTGTAGCTGCGTCAACAGGTCCTATGGGAAAATGCATGGGGAAAACGTGTTTTGGGACCCCCCTTTTTTCTCACCCCCGCTTGATGAATCACCGTGAAATGTTTAGGATAGGAGCGGACCGGAGCTGGCCAAAAGTTTGGAAAATTTTGCAAAGATTCGTCTATCGGCTCCAACGTTATTCCAAATAAAATGTTGCGGATTTCCTATGGAAAATAGGTCCTAACTATAACTACCTACTGGCGACTCATTAGATCACTGTAGTAAAGCTACTGCTCACCAGGGAAGTCTGCTGCTGGTATTCAAAGTGCATGTTTCAGTCTGCATGTCAGAACTTTTTTATGAAATAGAAGAGGATTTGAGAAGTCAAAATGTGCCCTAATTTTTCTTTCTGCAGCACTAATCATAATTTCTATGGCAAAATGAACCCCCTCATTTTTTTCCTTTGTAAATTAAATGTTTTAAGAGTTACCACTTTATTCCAATCAAGATGGCTTCAGGTGTGCAATACGTTTGTCATAAGTAGGACTGTTAGCGCTCTAGTTGTTCTTTAGAACACTCTGGGAAGCTGCTGTAGAACACAAAGGAATCAACTGACAGTCTCTGCCCTTGTTGGATGTACATGTTTTACTGTCAGACTTCATTCTCGCATGACTGAGAAAGATAATGTGAATTTACAGAAAATATGCTCTTAGTTTAGCTTATAGATCACCTTCCAAACCTCTGTGGGAAACACATGAGAAAATAGTTTTCTCTCAAACATGATTCATGATATCACAGCAGAAGGCTTTTTCACATGGTAAAATCGTCTTAGAACACACCACAATTCCTAAAATGAGTATGGTAGCATCAACAAAAGATTTATAATGTAACTAAAGTCTTAAAACCTTCTATTAACTGCAATGCTTTTTAATGAGGTGCTATCATGTATATTGGTCCCAAGATGGCTGCCAACACTTCTTGGATGAAGTACTGACAGCCAATCAGATCTCACGATGAGATGTGTGGTTAGGCTCCACCCAGATATATCTATCTTTTTAACTCTAATTTTCTCAGGAACTACTGAACAGATTTACACCATTTAAGCAAAAGGCATGAGTCTGAACTGAGGACTACCTCTTTGCCAAATTTGGTGTAATTCTGTTCAGCAGTTCGGGCTGTAGCTGCGTCAACAGGTCCTATGGGAAAATGCATGGGGAAAATGTGTTTTGGGACCCCCCTTTTTTCTCACCCCCGCTTGATGAATCACCGTGAAATTTTCAGGATAGGAGCGGACCAGAGCTGGCCAAAAGTTTGGAAAATTTCGCAAAGATTCGTCTATCGGCTCCAACGTTATTCCAAATAAAATGTTGCGGATTTCCTATGGAAAATAGGTCCTAACTATAACTACCTACTGGCGACTGCCAGTAGGTAATATAAACATAATAAACAGAATGAACAATCTTTGTTTTGTTCAGATCATAGTTGGAATAGAATGCTGCTAAGAAAGAAAAAAAACATGAAGCATTGTTCACTGAACACCAACCTCGCTTTGCCGCCTGACAGAGGCACTCATTGAATGAAGTACTCTAGTAAGAGTTGAGATTGGCCAAATGAAGTGTAAATGATTATTATATTTTTCACTTTAGTTTAATTTGCCCACTGAGGCGGAAATGTCAAGATACAATATGTAAATAAGCATCGTGGCATGTTAGAAAATACCCACTGGGGTAAGATTGATACCATTTAAGTGAAAGCCAAAAGTTAATTGAAATACATAGCCTCTTATAGGCTTATAGGATGCCTTTAGAAATAAGGACTACATAATTGAAATGAAATGTGGACAATAAAGCTTTGTTGAAGTTGTGGACGAGTTATAGTTCACTTATTAAAAACACATTTGATAAGAATCATGCTTAATATTCCAAACACAAAAAAACAATATTGTAAAGTTTGTTTCACTTTTTTATGTTGAAAAATTGCGAGTGATGTAACTCGTCAAAGTCTGTTCACTATGTTGTTTAATCACAGGACTGTTTATTTAACCTCTTCTGTGCCCATGACGAGATAGTCTCGTCATGGAGCACGGTCGCCCTGTGCCCATGACGAGACTATCTCGTCATGAACCCCACCCAATAATGAAACGCCCGGCACAGGAGGGGGAAAGGGCATGGCACAGAAGGGGTTAAACTCACTAAACAATGACATTCCTTCTCGTGATCAAGGGTTTTCCCCGAAACGCGTTGAGTTTTGTCAGAAGCCTTAATTAAATACCGCTTTTGCAACTATTGAGGTCTACAGAGTGCTGTTTTAAAAGAAGGAATCAGCATTTGCATGTAAACATACATATATATGTTTTGTGTTTCTATAAATATATATTTATATATAGTATATATATATGTAATTTACATTATATTCAATTTATATATTAAAATATTTAACATTTACTACTTTAAACTCTATTTATATTTGAAAATCAATATTTTTGTATATTTTTGGATGATATCATTGTCAACAATATCAACAATATATTTTCTGCGATTTTGGTACTTACCTTTATAAGTATAGGAGCACAATATAGTTGTAAACAATATTTTTGTCAGCAATACCTTTTTCCACAATATGTGTCTGTGAACCATAGCAGAGGACTTGGAAGGAAGAGCCAGCCGAACCAGTGTCCACATTAGAGATATTCCAGAATCTGCAGCTACTGGCAATATGGAATCCTTCGCTTCTCAGACCTAAGCCTGGCCAAAACTTTAGACCGATCATTGCCAGGCTCCTCAGTTTTAGAGACAGAGACTTTATACTTTGGCTGAATAGACTGTCTCCTGACCTTCAGTATGAGAGCTCCCCAGTATTATTCTATCCTGTTTTCACACCCACAGTGCAGAAGGCCAGGCCAGGTACTGAGTTCAAGAGAATTCTCAGGTCCGAAGCAGTAAAATATTCTATGTTGATCCCAGCCAAACTTCACATTGAATACCACAGGAAAATACAGTTTTTTTCTACAACGGGAGATAACGCTGGAGTTTATAGAGCAACACATGATATCCCTGAAGAACTAAATCATTGGAGCCAGCTAGCCCTGCCTCCACCAGGTGCAGCAGTCTATGAGGTGCCTCAACTCTCAGTGACTATGACTAATTAATTCCCATTGCCCAGAGACCTATAGCCAGGTCTGTTGGCTTAGTGTACTAATGCATCCACTGTAGGGAGCTGTGTTTGAACTCATTGTCACATGTTCAAATCCTGGTGGGTCTACTAAGCCTTTAGTCCCGCTAAGGTCAATAAAATAAGTACCATTGAGTTGGGTAACAATAAATATTTGTTATTTAGCTCCGACATACCCGTCTGGGTACAAATACTTCTGTTATGTCATCTCTTGATTTCACATCCTCCCCCGGAAGAGTGGTGATGACTAGCTTTATTGACTCATCTGGCCATCTAGGCCCGAGACAACATCTCACACGAACTGGGTATTGAAAAGACTGTCTAACTGTACACTTTGACCCATTATGGATCACTGAACTACCACAGTTTTAGATTTTCTCTCTGGTGGCTTGCTCATTCTTCCATGTGAAACTGACTTATGGCATAAACAATTTAATCTTATTACACTTATGAGCGATCCGGCAAGGGCTCCACCATGCTCCTCGGTTCACCCTCTGGGTGGAGTGCATATCTATGGTTTAAATTTCTAAATTGTTTCTTTTACCCTTGTGTTGTTTACCATGGTATGGGTATCCATTGATAATTGGGGGTGCCGAGTGGGGTAAGCGGGGTGGGAGAGTGTTCCTTTACTGTTGAGGTCATTGTTTTCATATTGTTTCATGGCAGCCACTCCATTCTATTTAATCAAGTCACTCAGTTAGCCATGATCAAGCTAGCAGTCACCTATATTTTAGAGGTGTGATGACTACTACTAATGAACTTATATTGTCTGAATACAGATGACCCAGTCTTCTTAATGATGCTCATCATTTATGATCTAGGTACAATCATTGTCCAATGGAATGCGGGTAAATTTTAATCTTACCCTCTCTACATTGATGGATAGATCCTCTGAGAGATCACAACACCCTTCATGGGCTAGAGAGTCGCTCATTCATATTATGCAATTATGAGATTTAGTGGACACTTGGAAAGCATTACATCCTCAGGTGTCTGAGCTTACTTTCTACTCCCCTGTACATGATATGTCCTCTAGACTCGATATGTGCATTGTCTCCCGATCCTTAATATCTGGCATTGGCGTGATACATGGGAAAGGTGCATGCTCACCAATAACAGGTGATTTCGGCAAACCTAGAACACAAACCTCTAGTCCCCAAGGTAACCGTGGAAACAGATCATCACCTTTCATTCTCACTCATGCATGTCCTTAGTAAACGAAGAAAAGACGCAAGGAAAGTTGACAATATATTTATTGAAACTATCATAGTCAATTTTGAATCAAGTGTGCTCCGATTGGTAGAGAAATACAACTGAGTTACGTAATCACCATTACTAGCAGGCTGTAAACAATGAACAACCCGACCATGGCAACTAATAAATCTATCTAGGCCTATCCTCATTATGTGAGCACAGGGATATATTAGTGATGTCTGGGATTAGTACCGTAACCCATGCCTGGTGTGTGGTTAGGTGGTCCACATCGTAGGTGTAAGCTCAGTTTACTCAAGGCCTCTGTTCTAAGACCCGTCTCTCTGCTGGAATTCTTTTTCTTTCCCATTGGGGCAAGGCACGGATTATATAATAAAAAACTATTGTGTTATAAAACTGCACCTGTGCTACTGTGTTATATATAAAATGTTAGATGTTGTTGACCAAACTCAAGAAAACAGTACACCATGTTGTTCGACCTTGTACAAAATGTTCAGACTGAATCCCAAGAAGAGTCACAGAATAACAAAAAATATGTGCAGCGTATTTCAAAAATAATATCATGTTACAAAAACAAATAAACTATGTGTGGCTGTGCAAAACAAAGGCAGCCTGAAACAGCTAATATGTGCTACTAAGGAAGAAGCAAAGTGGGCCCAAAAGGGAAATCAACACAGTATATTACCTAATTGCACTGGCACACTATTTAAAATATTGGGCCACATCTCAGTTACCAGTGCTGCACGTCAGAGTCACGTGTGCCATAGCTCGAACGCCATCTCCACTAGCAATAGTTAGTGTCCCCTCACATGAAGTGAAGGGAGACGTGGACGGGGCTACCCGCTGTTCTGTTGAATTGCTGAAGAAGGGCCTAGTTTGCAACATAAACCCTGAGGGACTCAGCAGACTGGTCCTGGTCCTAGGCCTGAAGGAGCCATAGTGTAATATGAGACAATGGGGGAGGGAAGAGACATGGTGGAAACTGGCAAAATTGATTCAACTGAGTTTGCCGTACTTCTGTACTTCCCTTTGCTACCGTTAGCGGTCAATCTTAAGTTCCCCTCAACAAATGAAAAAGAATTGAAGTGACTGTTGCGCCAGTTGGGGCAAGCTCACGATTGGCGATCTTTTCATATCTGGTACTTTTATTTCCCTGCAAGACTTCCAGTACTTCAGCCGGGCCACTCCACTAGCTTTAGTCATCATAGACTCCGCTCCCGTTTACCAATGCCTGCCCAATATGTCCCTATTCACTGCATTTATTGGCAGAGCTGACCATGGTCATTCAATCTCCTTCTTATACACCATATTCATGTCTTGTGCTACTGACACGCTGTTGGAGGCCAGACGCAAATGGGAGAACTCCCTAGCCCACCTAATTCCTGATAAGTCATGGGGCTATTGATGCACACAAGTGAGAGACCCCCTTTAATTACAAACATAAACTGATATTTCTGTTTGCACCCCATGACCAGACATCTGGCATCTGCAGCACTGATATTGGCCAAGAGACGTGTTGCTATGGTATGAATGCAAAAGACCTCTCCCACGACAAGCCAATGGATACAAGACCTAACCTATTGCCACAATATGGTAGAAGAGTACATTGGGGAACTACACCCCACTGCCCGCCCCAGTGATTTTTGGGCCACGTTCCATTCCTACCTGCTGTAAACTAGTGAGGCTACTACACATCACTCAGCATGCTCGCAGTATGCTTTACTCTGAGATGCTTGACATCTCTGTAGGTATACTTTCTCCTACACCCTATTGTGACTCGTTGACTTCTGTACTTGGGCTATGTATAGTTGTTTTTTAATATGTAATGCAGTGTGATGCTGTGACTTTATTTGTTATTCTCTGTTCAGTCATATAAGACAAAACCTAATAAAAAAACCTATAAAAAAACAAGTACCTTATTTCTTATTTTGAAGGCAAAAGGTTACAGGCTATCCTCATGAGAAGGAATGGAAAAGAATGTGGAATATAAATCAATCACTGTGAACCACTCTGCATCTACTGGAATTTGAAACATTATTTCTTAATTTGAAGGCAAAAGAATATTGGCTTACCTCCTGAAGATGAATGGAAAAGAATGCTGAACATAAATCATTCACTGTGAACTACTCTGCATCTGCTGGAATTTGAAAAAATATTATTGCTGGAATTGGGACCACTGGACAACATGAGACCACTATCTCGTTAATCACTTTTAAATCTTATACTGTCCTTGGGTCGGATACACTAGCTAGGTTTATCTTGGTTCATCTCCCGGCAGAGAGCAGGGGAAGGCTAAGGCTGGGCCAACCTCAGGGCCACTATATTCTTTAATTACTTTTAAATCTTATACTGTCCTTGGGTTGTATACACTAACCAGGTTGAATTACCAGCTGAAAGCAGGGAGAACACCAAGGCTGGGACAACATAGGTAGCCTAACATGGGCAAGATTGCCTCAGGGACCTCAGCAGAGGAAGCAGCGTGATTTGATAGGCCTCCCCTGTGGTGGTGATACCCTGCGTAGCAAGGGACCAGTTTAATATTGCAGTGTGAGCAGGACCTGGCACGCTGGTCTGCCTAGGCTTCAAGGTGAGCCCAGAGAGGCTCAGGACACTGGTCCTCGTCTGAATCTGGAGCAATCATAGTGTAATATGAGACAATGGGGAGGGAGGGGTCTTTACCCTGCAGCAGTAACCGTGGATGAGAGGGGACACCTGGACTCCAGCGAGAGGAAAACTCTCTAGGGAGGCCGAACCAGGTCTATGTAAGCAGAAAGAAGGAATAAGATCAGTCATGGAGGGTCCCCTTTGGGACCTTCTGAGACCTGACCATGCACTTGGCCGGCGAAACCTGGAATTACACATCAACCACCTCAGAACCCACTAAACTCAGCAGGCAATTGCCAATGTAGGAAGTTAGGCAATTGTAAACGTGTTTGATCCTGAGGCGGGCGAACTTTATGGCATTAGAAATGAGTGGATCAGTATCTGCCCAGATATCTGGGCCCAGAGGCCATTGATAATTTGACATACGGCACCTAGGATCACTAATGCCGCAGAGACAGGGGGCAACTAGATGTATGACAGGAAATGATAAAAGTCAACAACAAGCTCGGAGTAAACTAGAGAAAAACACCAGAAAGCTTCCTCCTGAAACCGAGAACTGGCAGGGAGTGACTTGGATCAAAGGAACATGGACAGAGAGGCCCTTGTGAATGCAACTACGGACAAATCGATGATTATACAATCTATTGAAGACGCCCACTCAATATTTGAAGCAAACATGGAAAGCAAAAGTGGAGCAGACAGTTCTTCTTTTGAGGCAAGGCATGAGAAACTTGGTGGAAAGGGTCACTGACGCCAAACAGATAATGTCGGATCTCGAAGATGCCTTGGCAAGACATAGACAACTCTAAGAAGTCTCACCACAGCCACAAATACACTCAAAGACCAAATAGAAGATGCAGGAAGGAGAGAATACAAGGAATAGCCACTGGATAGTGGGTATCCCTAAAGGTAATCATCCAGAGTTTTTCTTGGAGAAGTGGCAGGGCTCTATGATTGGACCTGAGAAGATGTCCTTGTGTTTCATCATAGAAAGCACACCAACAGCCCTGGTTCCAAAGCCCCCGAGGAAGCCCTGGCCCATCCACTCAATGACAGGTTCTTTAATTATAGGAATGGAGAGATCATCCTTATAGAGGTAAGGAATGCCAAGAGATGGTTTATGAAGACTCCAAAGTCATGTCTTTTGGGACTAAAAAAGGGCATTGAACCAATGGTGATTATTGCTTAAAGAAGTCAAATGGAAAATGAGAGTGCTGAATATCCAATACATGTTAATTTTTGCGACCCTGTGCAAAGTTTTATTTAAAGATACTACTCAGTTTTTCGCACTTCAGATGAGGCATGGACACATAAATCCCATGCAAAGGAGAAATCCCCTGGCTTACAACTAGGTTAGAACTTGGCTTGAAAGATGCCCAGAAGCAACAATGTCTAGGAAAGCAGATTAATGGAAGACTCAGCATCCACAAATGGAAATCAGAGATTAGGAACCAGACACACAAGCTGATAATGCATGAAAACTGGTCAACTCACAACAGAAAACCCTGATATGAACCTGGGACAGCGACAATGAACTGTAATGAAAGATGTAACAATATATTATGAAAGGACTGGTAATGACAATAAATGATAGATAACTTGAAGTAAGGTGGGACATGGATCATCAAAAGTATCACCGATGAGTGTGATGCAGTCACAATTAACATATAATCCACGATCACTGAATCACATTGGGTGATGGATACAACAGTTACTGCAGCTTATCCAAACATAGTGGAAGATAAACAGCTACTGGATCTAGCGCTCCAGTCAATTATGCAACAGGTCTTTTCCTACTGCTGTTTTAAGACCGGTGTAATGGGTGAGGGTATTACCCTTCCGGACTTGGGGTGATTGGTAGTTTAGAGCTCACGTACAGGAAAAGTTGGGTGGAGGATACAGCAGGGTTTACAAGTAAGAAACCACAGTCGGGGCAAGTTGCACACAGACGAGTACAGGTTCCTCAAGAATGGACATAAACTGAGATTTTCACATGGGACAGATGAGATTCATTATAGAAATGCACAGCATTTCATCGACCACCCATCCAATGTTTAACGTTCTGACAGTCCTGTCCTGGAACATCAACGGCTTGGGATGCAAGAGGGGTGGTGGCACAATACATCCGAAGACAGGAACCAGACCTGGTAATGCTGCAAGTAATTCATGCAATGTGTAGAACCCGTAGATGACTGAATAGGGCACTAAACATGTTCATTGTTCTTGGCCCTTTCTGCAGGGTCATCCCCAAACTTCTTGACTTAACCCTCCTGTTTCTGAACCTATTTTTGATGGCCTTTAGGACTCTGTGCACTTTATCACTGCTAACCAGTGCTAAAGTGCTTGTGATCTCTCCCTAAAACATGGTAGAATTGGCTTGCACCCAATTGGCATATTTAATTTACTTGTAAGTCCCCAGGAGAGTGGTACTATATGTGCCCATGACCTGTAAATTAAAGGCTGCTAGTGAGCCTGCAGCTCTTATTGTGCACCCTGTTCAGTATCCTTTTATCTCAGAACTGCCTGTGCAGTCTGTGTTTGCAGTTTTAAGCTGCCATTTTGACGTGGCAAAATAAACCGTTTAATACTCTCCTCAACAAGGTATCCTATATAGTTAGCTGTTCTTCCTATAACTTCTGCGGGTAAGAAAGGGTAGATAGAGTGGAGCTAAACTCACGTCATTTGGACAACCAACATAGTGTTGTTAGGTAGACCCTCACACACCCAATTTGTTTATCAAAGGGTCTCATCCTGGTCCCTACAAACCAGGATGCACTCAACCATTCTCCAGGGAGCACTTAGGATAATTTTGCTGCTGGGCTCTTAAGATAAAAGTACCTTCGAAACACCAAGGTATCCCTTTATTCAGGGTGATTCCGGTATGATTAAAATGATACTCAGGGTGTGTCTATGGAGGTAATGGTTCTACACCCTATGTTTAAAGTCACCATTTTCAGCCCTACGTCAAAGTGGCCATAGGGTCCAAGGCTTTCATCAGGACTTGGAAAAAACGCCTGGGGAAAACATTATATCTGTCAAACCTAACTCAATTGGTCAGGACAACACAATTACATGCAACATATAACTGGCATGCAAAAGAATAATAGTGCCCTTGTTCTGGTCAGCTTCCCTTCTTGGGTCCCTCTTTGTGTAGCCACTAGACTACATGGGTGGAGTGTGGAACATATCCCTGTAGCCACACCTTTGTCAAGGATACATGTCTCCATACAAACCTTCTTTGTCCACATTTCATCTCCCTGCTAAATGAAAGAAACTATTTGCCAGGCTCAAACCTGTCTTTTGAATAAAAATAAGTCACCCTTAGGGTAGGCCCTAAACAGTCCATGGGGCAGGGTGTAGTGTATTTAAAAAGTAGGACATGTACTTTTAAGCGTAACATGTCCTGATTGTGAAAAACGGTTAAATTAGTTTTTCACTACTGCAAGGTCTGCTTCTCTCACGGGATAACATTGGAGTTGCCTTATTACCTTTAATAAGCTGTAACTTCCTAATGAGAACAGGTAAACGGTTCATGTTTAATGCCTTTGGAATTGTAATGAAAAATCCTCTTTTTTGGTAAAGTCAGATGTTGAATTACAATTTTGAAAATGCCACTTTTAGAAAGTTTGCATTTACCTGCCCTAGCTGTTTAGTGCTTGCCGCCTGTCTCTTGGTCACATAACTCGGTGCAGTTGGCATTTGGTCTTAAAAATCCGCAGTGGGTCCGAAATTCATCATACACCCCACAGTTGGAGGCTCGACATGTGAGAACTTCAGGACAAAGACACTGTTTAAAGCCTACAGATTGATTCCTAATTATCCTTCACCAAGAATGAGGGATACATGGATTTCCCAATAATACTCTGGGAGGCATACAAGGTGGTACTCTGAATAATATAATTGCCCAAAAGAAAAGGCAGAAGACAAACAAAGTACTGAAACTACTGAGGCAGGTTCTATACCAAGAAAATATAACAAGAGCTTCCAACAAGTTATGACTTTTAGAATCGATGAAGGAAGATTATTGAAATACTGCCCCTGATGTGACCTGACAGTATTATGTCAGTGCATAGGAAACAGTTTGAAACAGGAGACAAAATGGATCACCTCCTGCCGCCGGGAAGGAGAGAGGAGGTGAGATGTGTGGGTGAGATCCTGATAGAGAATGGCGAGATTGCCAGGAATGAGCGTGATAAAGCACATGCCTTTGCACAATATTTTTCACAATACAAGACCAAGCATGCGTGAATAGACCTGGAGAAGCAGGAGTTTCTTGATGAGCTACAGATCCCGAACCTATATGAGGTAGATTAGGGAGAAATAGAGGAAGATATTTCTTTGAAAGAAATCAGAGACCCCTGACACATATGCTAACAGGCAGAATGCCTTCTGGTAATGGCTTTGCAGTAGAACTGTATAAGAAGCTGCCCCCACTCCTGGCCCATTATCTTTTATTTATGTTGCATAGGTTCTGGCAGCCCTGACAATTTTCTGCAATTTTGAAACATACTCAGGCTATCAAATCAACTGGAATAAGTCAATCCTTTATGGAATGGGGAACTGGGAAGAAGTGGGACATGTGACCAAAGCCTTCTGGATAGGCAGAAGTGTCTTGAAATAGCTGAGTATTGAGGGAATGGCAGATAGTAACTTTTTATTGAAGTGTAACTCCAAGGTGTTTCCCTGAGACTTGTTGATGGACGTGGAGAGATGGCAGAAACTCTTGCTATCAAGGGAAGGGCTTCAATCATCAAATTACTACTTTGCTTTGCGTAAATTATTATATACTCTACAGAACAACCCCTTCATGGTAATGAAGTCATACTTTAACAGAAAAAGTGACAATGTGCAAAACACAAATAAGCTGTAGGACTATGTTAGGACAACATTGATTTGAGCTTGATAATTTGGCTATGAAATGTCATTGTTCACAGCTGGATAACTTGGCTTTGAGACTATATTGGCTAAAACCCAATAATTTTAGGAATAATGAATTGGTTAGAGCAGGTTGAATTAAAAGAGGGATTTTTCTTTATGGTGTTAAGAATAAAAGAAATGTATAGAAATATTTTTGGGGGAGACATGAGTCTTTTTATGATCTTTTAATGCTATTGCTTCCAAGGATATGTGTTATTTTTAAGACAGACCAGCGAGCTTGCCAATTCCCAAGGTTGAGTTGCGCAGCACAAGTTAGATCTAAAATCCCTATCTTTAGGCATTTAATGGACTGTCAGTATACCTGCATCAATCTCTCATAATATGCATAAACCAACTCATCTGTGTTCTTGGTTGTTCTCATAATATTTGATCAATTCACCTGCTTTTCAGAGAAGATCGTCAATGCCCAGCATTCATCGCAGAAAACTCCATCCTCGACCCCTCCCAATCCAGATTCTGAAGCAACCACAGCACCGAGACCGCCCTACACACCGCCAATGACGACATGCACACCCTCCTCGACCAAGGACACACCGTGGCCCTGATCCTATTTGACCTCTTGGCAGCATTCAACACCGTCTCCCACCGCACACTCACAGCCAGACTCCATGACGCAGGCATACAGGGAATCGCCCTCAAATGGATCAGCTCCTACATCACCGGCAGAACCCAAAGAATCAGACTGCCAACCTTCCTCTCCGAACACATGGAAATCAACTGCGGAGTACCCCAAGGATCATCACTCAGCCCCACACTCTTCAACATCTACCTAGCCCCCCTCGCCGCCATCGTCAGACACGGACTCAGCATATTATCCTACGCCAACAACACCCAGCTAATCCTCTCCCTCACAAAGGACCCCGTCACCACCAGACTCAATTTCCAGGAAGAAATGAAGGACGTCGCATCATGGATGAGTAACAGCTGCCTGAAGCTCAACTCGGCAAAGACAGAAGTCCTCATCCTCGGACTCTCCCCTTCCGCATGGGACAACACCTGGTGGCCCACTGCCCTCGGCACCTCTCCCACACCCACGGACCACGCCCGAAACCTCGGCATCATACTCGACTTCTCCCTCTCCATGACCCGACAGTTCAACGCAGTCACCTCTAGCTGCTTCAACACCCTCCTCATCCTTCGAAAGGCCTTCAAGTGGATCCCCCCAAATCAACAAAGCTATCACCCACGCACTCATAACCAGCAGACTGGACAACGGAAACGCCCTCTACGCCGGGATCAACAAGGCTCTCATCCACAAACTACAGACCATACAGAACACCGCAGCCAGACTTGTCCTTGGCATCCCTCGACAGGAACACATCACCCAACACCTGTGCTACCTCCACTGGCTCCCTGTAGAGAAGAGAGTCACATTCAAGATACTCACACATGCCTACAAATGCCTCCACAACATCGGACCACAATACCCCAATGAGAGAATCTCCTTCCACGTATCTAAGAGAAACCTCTGATCCGCCGACCTCGCCAAAACCCTGGGCATCCGCAAAGCCAGGACAGGTGGTAGGACCTTCTCCCAAGATCTGGAACGAGCTCCTGATCGACATCAGACGCACCCCCTCACTGAACATCTTCAGGAAGACACTCAAGACCTGGCTCTTCGACTGAATAGAGCTGCAAAACCTCGCCCCTCCAACGCCTTGAGACCCTCACGGGTGAGTAGCGCTCTTCACAATCCTGATTGATTGATTGATTTCTGGAATCTTCCTCAAGTATTCAGTAACCTCCTCCATAAACTCTGGGGAATGTGTATGACTTGGTGCATCGTATTTTGCGATGCAGCGCATGCAACGAAATTCATTTTATTGATTTAATTGTTTACTTATCTCTGTTCATCCATATTCCAATGTTTACTACCCCCAACCCTGCCCCTCCCCGCCCAGCCTCACCGCCCCATGGAACTCTCTCCACGGGCCGCTACTGGGGAGGAAAACAATGAGCCCCCTGCATGCACCCCCATGCACAGATGCAACAAGGGCCTGTGTAGGGCCTCCATAGTTTCCTTACCACCTTCCTTTTCATGGCAGGCACACCGCCATGAAATGGGTTGCAGTGAGGAAACTTGCAATATACTTGGCGGTGCTACAGCGGCACCGCCAGCGTATTACAGCCTCACACCGCTGCGCTACTGCTGCGGGATCAAGGATCCCAAGTGGTTGCGGCAGTCCTGTGGTGGTTCCACCGCCATAATTGTAATATGGTGGGTCGATGGACCGCCAGTGTGGCATTCCAGGGACCATCACCATTAGTAATTAGGCTCTTGGTCTTTTCCCTGTATGAGGTGTATTTAGCATATATAATTAACATTACTGTAGTAATGTAACTAGTAATATTAGTGCGAATCATCAGTAAAATAGTATGTTCACAGCACATAAGCTGCCTAAAGAGTATGAAAATCAAACCAATAGATAATCAAGTAGCCAAACGAACTTCTCGCCAATAAATTTGAGTTTCTTTATGGTGTTTCAAACATGGTCAAGTCAAGTGTAATGAACTAAAAATAATTGTAATTTAATATAAAACATCCAGGGCCTGATTTAGATCTCAGTGGACGGGTTGCTACATCACCACAGTAACACATATGCCGTCCGCTGAAATATAAATTCCATTGAATAAAATGGGATTTTTATTTCGGCGGACAGGATATCGGTCACAGTTGTGACGGAGCAACCCTTGCGCCAAGATCTAAATCAGGCCCTCAGTCAGCAATACAAACAGGAGCCAGAAACTTACATAAAAATAAAACAGTTTTGTCACCTCTATCTTAAAATTACAAATACACTCTGATTTTCTGTGTCTTCATTCATTACATTCACATAATTTTCCATCAGAAAGAAAATAAGAACTTCAAAATATATTTTATTAAATAATTTCTTTACACATCATTTTCTTGCACATACTTCATGCTGGAAGGAAGCATAGCATAAAATATGACAATATGAGAAGAACTGCACTGCTGCCAAACACTGCAGACTTCGTCTTTGTTTTTGTTAACTCAGCAAGCCATGGAATGATGCAACAGACCAACAAGCCAGGCAGATTCAACTAATGTCTGATTGCTTTTATGTTACAGAAAAGAAACCTGTGCATATTTATTTGTTGTGCATGTTTAAGGCCTACTGTGTTAACTACTATAAAATACTGTCATATAAATTTCCAATTTGTTATCTTTCTCAGGGTTAGACTGTTGGGCTTTGGCGGAGTTAGATTTACTATTCCCACCCAGTCTAAGTAATAGTAGGGAAAGTGTTGGACTTTGAAAGGGGTTAAGTTTATTATCCTACTCCAATCGAAATAACAGTAAGGAAATTGTTGGACTTTGGAGGGATTACATTTACTATTCCCCCAATGCTAGAGAAAACAAATATTTAGGGAGGATTACATCTACCATTCCAAATCCTAATCATTTTTAAACAAATGTTTAAATACCTGATAACATACAATTATTGAAACGTATTCAAATTAAAAAATATGTAGTATAGTAACAAATTAAATTAAATGTAAAAATTATAATATAAAAATATTGTAACAAATAAAAAAATGAATTTGAAAATAAATACACTTCCCTCCCTATTAACCAAACACACTACAAACCAATGCATACTAACATTAAAACATTAAATAAAACAAATACAATTAAAACTAATAATAGATATGAAATACATTTTTCAAATTGTACTATTAAATACACTTGTTGACTAATTAATTAAAAACACAATTATATAACAATCAATTAAAATAAATATAATTACAAAATAAATACTTGATTAATACCAAAAAGTTGTTAAAAAATATAATTTAAATAACTTCCCACCATATTCTTCTGCAAACCCAACAACATGCACCTAAAATGTAAATTACTCATTTATCTATACAAAAATAAAATATACATTAAAAATAACAAAGTACACTTAATGGAAATAACAAATAAACAATGAATCATTTCACATAATTAATCACCAATTAAATATTTAATTACCAAAACAAAATTGAAAATCATAAACAATAATTTATATATATATATTTTTTTAAAATTTATTATTGAAATCCATATGACAAACATTTTAGTATCCATAAATACATCCATAAAAATTCATTAAATGTGATGCTAATAATACAAAGTTGATAAATAGCACGAATTTACCAAGAGGGAATAAATCTTAAAATCCAGATAGATAAGCAGCATAAACATTTAAGCCACTATACGAAGGACAAAGAACACAGTATCCATTACCAATCATTAATATAAATTGAACAATGGATTGAGCCTTGGGTACCTAAAAATCAGCAGGTATGTAGAGCATAATATAACTGACTCACAAAAAACCTGTCAAATGTTACATAATAAATTGAGACCCTAGTGTTACCAGATCGAGATATCAGGGATAATGGAGGTACCTCCTAAAAAATACTTTGAATTTAGAGATCTTAATCAAAATAGGCTGCACAGATTCTCTCAAACTTCTTAAGTCCCCCAATTCGTAATGCATAGGCTCGTTCGCTTTTTTTAACTAGTTTCATTTTTCGGACCCATTCATGGACAGATGTTATAAGATCTAATTGCCATCTTTGAAGCAGAAGTGATCTAGCTACAGCCATTGCAATGTATAATAATTTAACAAGCTTATCTGGAAGAAAAAGGTCTGGGTCAAAGCCAAGTTTTTTTAGCCAAGTGCTCAATCCTATTAAAATATTGCATTCACGTTACAAATTAAAGAAAATATCCTTCCAGAACCTCTGGATCAAGGGGCATTGTAACATAATGTGTTCCCAGTTGGCTGAAGGATGTTTAAGGCAGTGAAAGCACTGCGCTGATTGGTTGGTATAAATTTTAGATAAAAAAATAGAAGTTTCATAAAGTTGCCATTTATTGAACAACAACATCCTTCGCCAATTGGCTCCACTTAACGTACTAAAATTAAGATTATCAACTGCTGACCACATACTTGCTGAGATTTCCAATCCCTCATGCTTAGCCCATTTCGTAATGGCCTTCTGCTCCAGATCGATACCCTTGGTTGAGGCTAAATACTTTTTCCATTCCCCAGGTTTCTTACATGCGGAATCATCTAATAATTCATATACTACGTGTTTCCGTTCACATATCTGAGCCAGATCAAGTTTGCTGAGGAATTTACTAAAGATATTGTATGACCCAAGAAGAAGGAAATCATTGACGATTAAATGAGACATTTCAGCTATGCTCAGCCATCTATCATTCCTCAAAAAATCTGAGAATTTCCAGAATCCAGCACTGGCCCATTTTTGTGTTACCACTAAAGATTCTCTGATCCCAGATAATAAGATAGGGCCGGATAACGGGGTTGAGGAATTGATTACGGGGATGGAATATCTTCTATAGAGAGTCTGATGTTTTTGGAAAAACCACTTTACACACTTATATCGTACTAATTTAGGTGATTTAAAAATTGTTAATGGGGAGTGGATCTGAGTTTCCTTGCAAATTAAATTCATAAAATAGTTAATAAAAAGATTTGATTGTTGTTGCGGCTTAAATCTGGATATATATTGTGCAAAGTAGTAATCCCTGAGATTCGGGAGAGCTAATCCTCCATGTTTCAGCTCTTCGTATAAAGTGCTAAGTGCAATTCACGGGCCTTTTTTGCCCAAAGGAAGGTTGTAAACATAGACTCTATTTTGGTAAAAAAAGGAGCTTATTAAAATACAAGGAATCACCGAGAAGAGGAAGTTGAATAGTGGAAGGATAGACATTTTAATCAATGCACCCCTACCCAAGATGGTTAATGGAAGAGAGCTCCATCGAAAAAAAATAAATCCTGAACTTTTCGTAGAAGTGGGGCGAAATTCAAATCGTATAGCGCAGCTATTTGTTCAGAAAAATAAACACCCAGATATCTCTTAGGTTTAGTATTTAAGCAGGAAAGAATATCAGGGTGTAAATCCATACACGCTCCACCACACTGTATAATTTCTGTATTTTAATTAACTTTATATCCACCTAATGCCTCAAATTCCTCGAAGATCTTAAAAGTTTTTGCTTTGACCTCCTTCTCAGGCTTTATAATAAGCATGATATCATCGGCGTATAATTTCAATTTCGCCATAGTTGGAAGTCAATACTATTCCTTATTGCAATCGCTAATAACTCAATAAATAAGGTGAATAAAACCGGCGACAGAGGGCACCCTTGTCTAGTACCCCTTAATCTTAACCTGGCCAGCCTCTGAGGTGTTAATGATTACATTGGCTTCCGCGTTAAGGTATCAATTCTGAACCAACCCCGTACATTTAGGAGGTATGCCAAAATTTTGCAGGATAAAAAATAGGGTCTCTCAGACGACTACGTCAAATGCCTTCTCCGCATCTAAAAGGAGGTCTAGTCTCAAAATAGTCCAATGCTTCTGTTAAATAGTGCATATTTGTGCCAAGCTGCCTGCCAGCAATAAAACCATTTTGGTCAGGGTGAATCAAATGCGTTGCGTTTTGATTAAAACGATTAGCTAAAAGTTTGGTGATTATTTTGTAGTCAGAATTTAATAACGTGATGGGGCGGTAAGAATTCAGGTATTCACTATCCTTTCCCTTTTTTTAAAAACTGACTGTGTTCCAATGTCTAAATTACTCTGGTATCACCCCACCTTCTAAAATTGAATTCGCTAACAATAAAAAAAAATCCAAAATGGCACTTCAAAAAACATTAAAAAATTCTGCTGGGACCCCCTCCAGCTCGTCTTTTGTAAAAGGCCTTGCCATGGTCATTTTCTCGATATCCGTGAGTACCCGTAATTCATATCTCTGAAGGAAACCTCTCAGGGGTGTAATATCAACAATCTGTTGTTGGCCATATATAGACCTATAATATTGTAACATTTTTTAACCTATTTTTACCGGGTCATCAGTACGGGAGGCAGTTGAAGGGCATTTTAAAACATTTATCTGGTTATTGGCAGCCTGCTCCCTTGCCTGCCAGGCAAGAAACCTACCCGTATAATTACTTTCTTCATAAATTTTTTGTCTATGATACTGGTAGTAGGATTCACTCTTAAGATAGTATCTTTCACTAAGATCCCGTTTAGCCTGATCAAGCTGCCGCTGGTTAAAAACTATGGGGCTGCTAAGAAATGCGTTGAGAGACCTTTTTACTGTCTGCTCTAGAGATCGCTTTTCTTCCTTGGATTTCTTGAGAAGTTCAGCATCTTTTCCAATGGCCAACCCTCGAATTAAGGCCTTGAGTGAGTCCCAGATCACGTTTAAAGGTGCAGATTCATGGTTTCGTATAAGGAAATCCTTGATCTCGGTTTCAATAAAAAGCACCCAATTCTCTTCTGATAGATATTGCCTATTTAGCATCCATCTTTTAGGGGGCCTAATATAATCCCCTAACTGTAACTCAAGAATCAGCTTCGCATGGTCTGAGAATCCATTCTGAAGGAATCTCAGCTGGCTGAAACGCAGTCTCCTAGAAATAAGAAAGAAATCGATGCGTGATGAGGTATGAAATCTGCCTGACAAACAAGTATAGGCGATCTTAGTTGGAAATGCCACCCTCTGAGGAAGAATCCAATATGTCTTGAGTTGCGCCATAGTTTTGTATAATTCTTAAAGATTTTGTTTTCAGCAGTTTTTTGGACAGAACGGAGGAGTCGATTTTAGGATTCATTAAAAAACTTAAAATCCCCCCCTAGGATTAATTCGCCGGGTACTTGAATTAGGGATTGAAAGAATTCTTCATACGGCGTTTGATTGTCCTTGACTGGGGCATATATACTGGCAAAAGTTATAAGTCTATGCCCTTTGTTGCAGGTGACCCAGCACCATCGTCCGCTCTGATCATTTGCAAAATTGACAGCTTCCACCTGAAGTCTTTTACTCAAGAATATCGCTGTGCCCCGATGGGATGCTGAAGATGAGGAAAATCCCCTACAGGCTGCCCAGGACCTAAACATAGAAAAGTCTGGTAATTTCGCTACCTGTATATGGGTTTCTTGTAATAGAATAGTGTTAGACCTGGCACCATTGGCGTGGATCACCCTTCCATTTTTTGCTGTTATCTCCTCTGTTTTTGCTGGTATTAGATGCTCTGGGTGCTGTGCCACTGCCATTCAGTGACACTGTGCGAATGCTCCCTGTGTAAATATGACATGTGAATTGGTATATCCATGATTGGCTTATTTGGTTCACCTGTTAGTCCCTAGTAGCGTGGCCGGTGTGTGCCCAGGGCTGGTGAACCAAATGCTGCTGGTGGGCCTGCAGCGCTGGTTTGCGCCACCCACAGAAGCAGCTTGTAAAGTGTGTCTCAGACCTGCCACTGCAGAGTCTGCGTGCAGTCCAGAACTGCCATCTTAGCTGTGAAGTGAACCCACTTCCCAGCCCCTGAACCTTCCCTTGGCATCATGTAAGTCACCCCTATGGTAGGGTGCATTGTATGTGTAAGACAGGACATGCCCTGGTGTGTGTAGCATGTCCTGGTAGTGAATTACACCCAATTTAGTTTTTCACTGCTGTAAGGCTACCTGTTCTCCATAGGCCAGAATGGGCAGTTTGACTATTACACTTTATAGTCCTAACTGACCCCAAGAACATGGTAGAAAAACTAATTTAGTATGCCTGAGCTCAGAATATTAAAATATATCTTTTAGTGAAGTTTATTTTTATATTCTGTGTTTGAAAATACCACTTTTAGAAAGTAGGTGTTTTCTTGCCTAAGCCTTCCAGTGTGCTCTGCTGTTATGTGTATTGGCTGTATGGTTTTGGAGGAACAGGGCAGGCTGAGTCAGACCTGACTCTATTGGGTTGAATAGAGAGATCTGCATTGGAGTATGGGGAGGGGTAGCTCCTGGACCTGAATAGGGCTGTGCCTGGCAAGGTGAATGCTGGCTCCACCTCCCACTGTGCGTCTGAAAGGAAGGATGCAAAATGGTAAACAAAGTGCTCCAGAACTGGGCAGAACTGATTTTGGCTGGGTTCAGTGACTTTTAGCTTCTGAGAACAAAGACTTTTGGGGTATAAATATCTGTGCTGAAACCCCTACAATTTTTATTGCTCCTGGACAACAAGAAGAACCCCTGTCCGTGTAACTGAAGGAATCTGCAGGAGAGGACTGTCCTTGTGCTTGTGTGCTGTTTCTTGGACTGGCCTGCAGTAGTTACTACTGGACTTGGAAGAAGAGGAACATGACTTTGAAGGAACTTTAATTTTTGCTACAGCAATTACCCAAGGGCTAGAAGAGAGCTAGCCTCCTGCTGGAGTCTCAGGCACATCAGACTCCACCATCAGCCTCCTGTTTCCTCCCAGCAAGTATTTCTATCTGCAGGTGAGGCTCCTGTGAGTTCCAGGGCCTCTAGATCTACTGTGGAGAAGAGAGTGCTGAAAATCGTCTCTAACGCCTGTTAGCGAGCCGCCGCAGCTGAAGAGCGTAAGGAAAATCATTGCGCTGCTGCCGCTGAGTGCTCGCTACCAGAGACCTTTGCATCACCTGTTTTCGGGCTGCCAAAGGCTCCCTGATTTCAAGATTATCGCATCACCTGTTTGCGGGCTGCCAAAGGCTCGCTAACCAGAGATCATCGCATCGCCTGTTTGCAGGCTGCCAAAGGCTCGCTGACCTCAAGATTATCGCATCACCTGTTTGCGGGCTGCCAAAGGCTCGCTAACCAGAGATCATCGCATCGAGTTCATCGCTTCACGACATCGTAGCGCGGACGCCGAGCGTCTGCCATTTTTATCGCATCGCATTAGGATCGTCGCTCCCATCGCGGGGTGCCATTTCTTTTCATCGCAACAAGATCGTACACGCAACAGGCTCGGCGCATCATCCTTCCTTAGCGGCAAGGATTTCAACGCATCGCCGGCTTAGCGTGGAGAAGTTTGTCGCTTTGTCCTGCACACAGATCAGCGCATCATCCTCCCTTGCGGCAAGGATTCTATGCATCGCTAGTCACGCGTGAGGAAAATCATCGCTACAACTCCTTAGCGACATTTTGGTTGCTTTGCTACAGAATCCAGGTATCTTGTGAGTAAAAGGGTCGCAGAGACCACTGCCTTGAACTGAACTCCTCTTTGCACACTTTGAACTATTTTCACAGCCTTTCAAGAGTAACCATATTTTCTAGTATTTTGGATTTTTACTGTTATTGGCCTTGTGTCAAGTCTATATATAAAGATACTTATTTTTTATAATTACTTGTGTGGTGTCCCTTTGTAGTGTTCTTCACTGTGTTACTGTGTATGGTCATAAATGCTTCACACACTGCCTCTGAGATAAGCCTAGCTGCTCGTGCTACGTTACCACAGGGTTGAGCAGGGGTTATCAAAGGGTGTAGCCCGCTTACTCTGACTTAGGAAGAAGGGTCCCTACTTGGACAGTGGCCGGCCATTGCCAACTAGAGACCCCCATTTCTAACAAATAGCTGCTGGATTTTCTGTCTTAACCACGCCTCATTTGCCCTCATTTTCTTTTTGTTATTAAGGCCATTAACGTTGAAGGAAACCACTTTCAAAATCTCCTTTCTAGCCATTTATAATAGAGAAGATATTTAGCTGCCTTAACAGCAATGAAAGACAGTATACTGCAACACTATGGAAAAAATAATGGTGATGGGGCGTGGCTTGGGCAAGATGGCCGATCGGACGTGATCCGAGTCGGCTCCCGCACCACCCCGGGCTTACCCCGGCTTCTGAAGTGGTTCCTGGGTCCCTGGGCGGGACGAAAGCTCGCCAAATGAGCTAGTGAGCGGCTGGGCACCGGTGGACCTGGCGATTCTTGAGCGGCGACTGGCTGCGGCATCCGAGACCCGTGCCGGCGGCGATGCCGCGGCGGCCAAAGATGGCGGCTTCCGCTGCTGAAACGGCGCTTTACATCGGCCGCGACTGAGGGTCCGGGGCACCTGGCCTGGCGAAGAGTGAGGCTGATTCTCCCTGGGGGCCTACATGGAGGCGAAGGCCCGGAGGGGACGTGAGGACGACCAGGCGCAGTCCGGAGGAGAATCCCCCGAGGCGGCGGGCGATGCGGAGGCGGAGCCCCGCGATCTCATGGACTCGGCTGCTGCGGACTCATGACGGAGGGAGAGGAATTGGAGCGGCGGTGGCACGGTGAGGAGCGAGAGTGAGCGCTGCCAGGGGGCCCTGTGTGGGAGAGTCTGCGAGCTGAGATTGCGGGGGCGGAGAGCCTGGGGCGAGGTCGGAGTGGAGCTCTCCTCGACTGTGCGGCGCTGGTGAGAGGCCTTGACTACGTGGGTGTCCCGGCTGCGGCCTGTTTGGACTGTGCCTTCTCCTTGGGAGCAGCTGGCCTGGACTAGGAAGGAGGCCAAGGAGCGCCGAACGGAGGTGCCTGAAGGGATCCGCCTTCTCGCCCGCGGCACCTGGCGGGTTCGGGGGGTACCGGCAGAGGCCTTGTGACGGGGGGCCCGGAGCGGCGTAAAGGAGCAGTCAGTACAGGCTGAGGCCCCGGGGACTGTTCGGGGGGCCCCTGCTCGAGCGAACCGCTGGTCGAGCCGGTAGGGGACGGCCATATGCCGGCTAAGAAGGGCCAGGCTAAACGCAACGCCTCCGTGACCGCCTTCTTCGGTCCAGCGGACGGGGGACGTCTGGGGCCCCAGCGGCGCCGCCGGGAGCAATGGCGCTAACTAAGAAGGATCTCCTGGCCTCACTGTGCGATTTCAAGGCGGAGCTGCGGGAGGAGATTGGCCGGGACACCCAACACTCGGTGGACCAGTTGAGGGCGGACTTGCGCGACCAGCTGTCTGGCCTCCGGCACGACGTCGACGCGGTGGGCACGCGAGTGGTGGAGTTGGAGACACGTCATGAGAGCCTAGACGGCAGGTGTACGGATCACTCGCGGCAGCTTCAGGCTCTCCAGGATCAACTGACGCAAACGCAGCTCAAGGCGGAAGATCTGGAAAATCGCGCTCGCCGCGATAACATACGCGTGCGCCATTTGGAGGAACGAGCGGAGGGCCCGGACCTAGAGGCCTTCCTGGAGGGTCTCTTCGCTGAGGTGGTGAAGCCGCAGACTCTCAAGATCAAGCTCGACCGGGCACACAGGGGGGGCTTTCTGGCGCCTGGAGACAAACGGAGGCCGAGAGACATTCTGGCTAAATTTCACTCCTACAAAACCAAGGAGGCTGTCCTAGCGGCGGTGCGGAGGTCCTCAGAGGTGTCGTTCCAGGGGTTTACATGTGCGTTGTACCAGGATCTATCCCCAGCGACGTTGGCGAGGCGCCAGTCCTTTCGGCCTCTGACTGCCAAATTAAGAGCGGAGCACATCAGGTACCGCTGGACTTTCCCCTTTGGACTCTCGTTTGAGTACCAGAATAAGCAACGAACTGTAACGGACTTGGCGGCGGGCAGGGCCATTCTGGGTCTGTCCGCACCAGACGAGGAGCAGGTCGAGGGGGGGGCTACGGCGGCTGGAGGCACCGGGACGGGGGCCGGAGACTGGGCCACGGTGGGATGCGCCCCTCCCAGATGATCCCACAGACGATGCCAGTTGGAGGATGGCTTGATCCAGCGGAGGGAGCTCCTGGGCACAGGTCATGAGCTTCTGAGGCCACGCTCGCTGGCTGCCCCGTTGGGGCGGAGGGCCGGCACAGCAGAAGGAGTATCGCTGAGTGCGGGACTACCGGAATGGGCCTATCAGGGGGCCCGGGAACTACAGTTGGGGATGTTTTCCTCATTTCTTCTCTATGCATAAGAGTTATATTTGCTGCCGGGGTGGGGGGGGGTGGGGCGGGTTGCCATGCCCTCCGAGTCCTTACCACTAGAATGCTGTATTGCAATGGGGTGTTGGGGGTATTTTTATTTCTTTTTTTTCTCTCCTTTCCTTCTCTTTCTCCTTTCCTTTTCTTGACACCGGGGACGGGAGGCTGGGCGCGGGGCGTGGCTGCAGAGGGTTGCATACATCCCAATACACGATGGCAATATCCCTAGGCTCCTGGAATGTACAAGGGCTTAACTCCCCCCAGAAGCGTCAGAGGGTGATGAAGTACATATCGGATAGGCACCTAGACATAGTTGCGCTGCAAGAAACGCACCTGCATAGGGGGGACGACCATAGGCTGCGGCATAGGGCGTACCCACTCATGTACAGTTCGTCAGCCACCACCAAGCATAGGGGGGTGATGTTGTTGTTTCATAGCGGAATACGGTTCCAGCCGATGGAGGTTTGCTCGGACAAGGCGGGGAGGTGGGTGATGGTAAAAGGGGTCCTGAGAGGGCAGACCTGCACCTTCATTTCCCTCTACGCACCCAACACTGGTCAGGCGGGGTTTCTGTCCACTTTTTGCGCGCGGTTGGAGCAGTTTGCGGAGGGCTCGGTGGTTTTGATGGGGGACTTTAATCTAGTGTGGCGGGCGGAGTTGAATAGTTCGCACTCGCAGAGGGCTGAGTCAGGTGCATTTTCAGTGGCTTCTAAACAACGCTTCTCTGACTTGGGCCTTTGCGACACCTGGCGCACCCTTCATCCTTCCACGAAGGATTATACCCATTTCTCACATGTACACCGGTCGTATTCCAGGCTGGACTATATTTTCATTAATCGCTTTCTTTCGGGGTCATTGCGAGATGCGCAGATCCTTCCGCTCGCGGTTTCTGACCATAGTATGGTCACGATCGCGCTTCACTGGCCAGGCCCCCGGGATCGCCAGAGGAAATGGTATTTCCCCTCTTCCCTCACCAGAGATATTGTGCTGCGCGCATCACTGCGGGAGGCTATAGATGACTACTTTGCCCTCAATTGCGCAGGGGAGACCTCGGAGCAGACGCGGTGGGACGCCTTTAAGGCGGTATTCCGGGGTAAATGCATCGCGCTCAATTCCGCGCTTAATAAGCAGAGGGCGGCAGAACGGGAACGCCTGGAGGCGGAATTGGCGGCGGCAGAGCAGGCCCATAAGGCCAAGCCTTCTCGCCTCACCTTGCGGCCCCTTACGGCGCTACGGGGCAAACTCAAGTCTATCTATGCCAACAGGGCTGAACTTACCCTCTTGCGGCTACGCCACACCTCGTATATCCAGGGGAACAAGGTGGGGAGGCATCTGGCTAGACAGCTCCGAGTCAAACGGGATAGGGAATATATTGAAGGGGTGAGGGATGCTGCAGAGGTGGTTACTCACTCTGACGCGGGCAAAGCGGACTGCTTCCGCTCCTTTTATAGCAAGCTCTACGCGTCGGATTCGCTGGAGGGCCCAGAACAGGAGGATTACCTACAGGAGTTACAACTCCCTCAGGTTGCCGCCGCGGCCAATGCAGACCTCTGCGCCCCCATCTCGTTGGAGGAGGTCACCAGGGCCATAATGGCGCTTAAACTGAATAAAGCTCCTGGGCCTAACGGCCTCACAGCCCTGTTCTATCGGACCGTCGCGCCAGACCTGGCCCCACGCCTGCAATCGTTGTTTAACGCCATCGCCACCCAGGGGGTGGTCTCCCCATCCATGGCGGAGGCGGTTATTACCTTCATCCCCAAACCAGGGAAACCTAGGGATCACTGTTCCTCTTACCGGCCAATCGCGTTGTTAAACCTCAACGCTAAACTGTATTCCTCTATTCTGGCGGCTAGGCTCAGCCCTCTAATGGCAGCGCTGATCCATCCCGACCAATCGGGTTTCATTCCAGGGAGGCAAATGCACGATAACACACGACGTATAGTGCATCTCATAGAAAAGGCTTCTAGACGACGCTTACCGGCCATCCTGGTTGGTCTGGATGCCGAGAAGGCGTTCGACCGGGTGGATTGGGGCTTTCTCTTTTCCACCATGCGTCGGATGGGCTTTGCAGAGGCCTTTATAGCAATGGTACGGGCCAACTATCGAATTCCTTTGTCGCGGGTCCAGGTCAATGGGACCTGTTCGGCTACGTTCGCCCTCTCAAGGGGCACTAGACAGGGGTGCCCGCTGTCCCCCCTCCTGTTTGCCCTGAGCATTGAGCCGCTGGCGCAGGCCATTCGACGCAACCCGCAGATCACGGGTATCCCATTCGCGGGAGAGGACCATAAGATCTCCCTGTTCGCTGATGATGTGCTTCTATCCCTCGCGCGCCCCTCCGAGTCGCTTCCGACTCTCCAGGCAGAATTACGGCGCTATGAACGTGTGGCGGGATTCAAGATTAATCAGGACAAGTCGTATATTCTGAATCTTACGCTTCAGGGGGATGAGCTAGCGCACCTCCAGAGGAGCACACCTTTTCGTTGGGCGACTACATCGCTCCTATACTTGGGAGTTCAGCTCACCCCATCCGTAGAGGATCTATACAAAGCAAACTTCCCCCCCCTTCTGGCGCATATTAAAACTGACTTGGCGCGCTGGCAGCCTTTGTTTATCTCCTGGCTGGGGCGTATTCACTCGCTCAAAATGACGATATTACGAAGTTGCTCCATTTGTTCCAGGCCCTCCCCATTGAAGTCCCTCTCTCCTTTTTCTCGACTCTACGCTCCCTATGCTCTCGTTACATCTGGCAGGGGGGCAGAGCCCGGTTGTCATTTTCCATGTTGCGGAGGCCGCGCTCTGCGGGCGGGGCAGGCCTCCCCGACTTCCACCTTTACTACAAGGCGGCCCAACTTCGAGTTTTGATAGAATGGTCGAAGAGAGAATCGGACAAACATTGGCTACATATGGACAGGTCGGTGGCGGGTCGGACAATTTGGGATTTGGCGTGGCGTCCGAAACACGATAGACCGGACAACGCTTACATCAGCACGCCCACTAGAACAACACTGCGGGTTTGGGACACTTTGGCGTCGGACGAGCGGTGGGCCACTTTCCCTTCGCCCCACACACCGATTCATGGGCTGGCGGCTTTTCCGCCGGCGCTTACTAGAGGGCCATTCGCGGCGTGGGAGGAGGGGGGCTGTTTAATGGTCGGACATCTTTTTAGGGGGACACGAATACTGACTTTTTCCGAATGCAGGACTGACTTTACCCTCCCGCACACTGAACACTATCATTACCTCCAACTCAAGCACTGGCTCCAGACACAGGAAATCCAGGCGGCGGTACGCAGGCCCCAAACACCCTTTGAAAAATTTGCGCGCACTACCACATCTATGAGGGGGGCAATCTCCTTTCTTTATGGCCACCTTTTGGCCACTGTAGTCTCCCCGTCCCCACGATTTAAGGCTAAATGGGAGGAGGTGCTGCTGCGACCGATTGAGGAGCGGGAGTGGGAGGCGTTGTGGTCGGACATCTCCAAGCATAACCACTCAATAGAATTGCGAGAGGCGCACATGAAGGTAATGGTGGATTGGTACTTCTATCCAGATAAACTGCGGCGTATCTTTCCGGCCACCTCTGATCGCTGTTGGAGGGGTTGCGGGTTACTGGGGGACTTTGAGCATATTTGGTGGACCTGTCCTACGATCCGCCCCTTCTGGGAAGAGATCTTGGCGCAAATCAAATCCATGTTGGGTTACCCGATCCCCACCTCAATGGCGACAGCACTGTTGGGCCTGCGAGACCCCTCCCAGCGCTACCAAACCAGAGCGGATAAGGCAGTGATGTGGCTGTGCTTGGGGGCGGCGAAGGTGGCTATTGCGGCCCACTGGAAGAAGCGGACGGCGCCCACGGCCTCGATGTGGCATGCCCGCCTCTGGAGACTTCTGAGCCTAGAGAGAATGACGGATATCTTCAGGGATGACTATGCCGCGTTTGAGCTCAAGTGGGGCCCGTTGGTGACTTTCCTGTCTAGAGGTCTACCGGCGGTTTGTCCGCCCCAGCTTAGGGGCCTACGGCTGTTTCAACTGTAGTCGGCCGCTGCGGCTTTGGGTAGCACCCCCTGCTTGTACGAGTTGAGGTCCCGGGGATGTTGGACGAGCCCTTGTCTGGCCACCGCCTTGGACGGACATCTTCCCTCCCTTGTCATAGTGCAGGGCCTTCAGGCCCCACTGCCGGAGTCTCTCCCCTGTCTCTCTCTTTCCTACTTTTCCTTCTCTTTCTCACCTTTTTCTTTTATGGTTCGGGGGTGGGCGGGGGGGTGGGGATGGACTGGGGGGAGTTGGGGTTGATCGTCAATTGAAGTTGCAGCCACATGACATAGAGCCAGCTGGGTGTTGTGGCCCAACTTTTTGAGTGCCGGACCGGCACGGGACTGTTAGTGCCCGATGGGCGCCTATTGGAGGTTTCCGGGGTATCACTCCCGGGCCTGCGTCCCCCTCTTATTTTAGCTATTCTGTACCCCTCCTATAGCGAATGTTACGATGGGGGAGGCTCGCCTCTGTTGGGTTCGGCTACGGGTTGGTACGTTGTTATCTGCTTTATCGCTCGCTGGTCCACTCAGCTATGAGGCACATGTCATGGTCTGTTCTGTATGTTATGCTCTCTTTTTGTGACTAATAAAAACAATTTTGACAAAAAAAAAAAAAAATAATGGTGAATGGCCCCATTTGCCAACTGACAAAGTGTGAGTCTATTGACATAATATATATGTATATGTGTATGGATTTGAAAGAATGGACTTCGTTTTTCCCCTATGCTCCCTTTAATAATTTATAGATTTAATGCATTTCCACCCTATTCCCCTACAAACCTTTCAACTTGTTACTAAATTATAAATTAACTATTAAATGTAAACATTTTATTTTCTCGTGAGAAAAGACAAACTATACTTAAAAGTTTGAAAAACAATATTTAGTACAACTATATTAAAGTAAACAGTATTCTAAACAACATTTTTAAAAACGAAATTATATGCATTAAAACTAAATTCTTACCTTCTATATTCTGCTCCTCAATATTTTTTAAGTGACAATATTTGTGACATGATATTCATGTCACACGATATTTTGATTCAATATTTTTGTTTTGTACCTCGGTGTGCAGAAGCAGACAGATGAGTAGCTACTGATTAGAAGTTCAAGTGTCTTGAGAGTTTGTAAAAAGAAGCCACAGGAGTCTTTAGAACGAATTCTGATATTATATGGAACTGACTCTTAGCTGAATTGCATAAAAATTTAAAATAGGATTTTGTCTTCAAATATATATGTAGACAAGACCAATTCAAATCGCTAGACTCTTCTTCCCCATTGAAATGGGTCTTCTCAAAAACTTTAGACAAGTTGGCAAGATTGAAGAAAGTTCTGGTGTGGTGAGCTTAAGATTTGTTTGATGTGCTAGAAGTAACTTAATCAGCTGTCTTGCTTGATAACCCAGACTGCATCTTGATGCAGTGGTCTATAGAAACCTCGGTCTATCTGCCAAAAAACAGAAAGCATATTTTTCTTTCGTACTGGACAATAAACCCAATATAGTGACCATCGCCTTAATAGTTGTATTTAAGCCTCCAACAGTGGTACCTGTCTTCATCTCAGGCTCTAATTGTTGTAGGTAAAGCTCGCCTGTGCCTAGATTAAGGGCAAATTATATTCCTGTATAAATTCACTTAACTAATATAGTGGATTGTCCTTTAATCGCAAACTATGTTTCACAAAAGGTAATTGATGTTTGGAAATGGAAAAGGGAAGGTCAAGTTTAAGATAATGTGGAAAAGAGTATGTAAATAGACAGAGGGGCACATTTACTTTAGGACTACTTTACGGTGTGAAAGTAAATCCCAAATCTACACTTTACCTTGTTGCATCACTATTGCATTGCAAAAACAATATAAAGGGGGAAATTCACAAGGAGCTATCACCAAGTTAACGGCACTTCATCGCAGCCAAAGTTGCGATAAATCGATTGCCCTATTCACAAGCTGGTGTTAACAGCTCACAGCACCAGTTTACCCGCAATAGCAGCCGCAAAAAACATCGCCACAGAAGACCCCCGCAACTATCACTAATGAGATGCAGAGTAGGCGTTACCGTGCCCAAAGCCACGACAACACCACTCCACAACATTCACAACGACCAGACAGAACTGCGATAAGAACACAAAACAGGCGATAAGGCGTGTTAGCAGCATGAAAATAACACCTGCTCTGACCTGGTGCAAAGTCGGACCACAGCCTGCACCACAAAAGGGAGCACAGCCCACAGCCACATCGGAAGGGCAACAGATGCCATGGAGCCACCGGTCATGCGGGCCGGACACCCAAGAGGACCACAACACCCACCGCCCCCACCTCAGGACCCCAACCCCCACCCGCAACACCCCCACTGGACCACCACAGAGGCAGTGCAGACAAAGACAGCGGGCCCCCAAGAAACGCACCAGCCACACAGACCCAACACCTGACAATGTCATTGCCCACCACAGGCTCAAAAGGACAACCATCGTACGCATCCTGACCAACAACGCCCAACAGGCCGATGGCACTAACACAGCGGACAACCAACATCCCACCCCACACAAAGCTGCTGGCTGTGCTGCACCTGTTTGCCCCTGTGTGACTCCTCTGACTGTGGCACCTGCTACAGTCGGAGGAGTCACACAGCCAGCCACATCCAAGTCCCTCACACCTGACCTGGACATCACCATCAGCCTGTTATCCCAGTCCCCATATATCCAACACAATGTGCAGGATCCGCTGGACAACAAGCATGGCCCATACGCCATAGCTGGATGCACGCACGTGTCGGGGCAATCCACAGCACACATGTCATACCTGTGCCCCCTGCCGACACACCACACAATCACCGCAACAGAAAGCACACGTCTCACATCATTTTTCAGGCAACAACCGAACACCATGGAACCTCCACCAATCTCACCTCCAAATACCCAGGCACAGTGCACGATTCCTCCATCCTCCGACAGTCCATCAGCAACCAGTGTCCCCAGGATGGCACCAAGGGAAATGCACAGCCCCTTGGCAAGTTCCAAATGAACACCCACTCACCTCAACTCCACAACTATGCAACTCTCAACTCTGGAAATGCACATGTCACAAAATCAAAACGAACATGCTAAACAACATGCCCACCCACCAGACACGACAGAACAACTCACAATGGTAAACTGGGCAAGCCGTAAACATGAGCCATCAATGGCATGGCACCTCAGCCACACACTAGCCCAATTTGGGGAGAGGTGGCAACCAGGCATATGTGAAGGAGGCAGGAGAACCATGACTGGGAAAGCACACAATGCCAAGAGTGGCAGAGATATGCTGGACAGACCACAGTATGCAGAACACACCCATATCCATGGAGACATACACCTCTGGTGTATGGAATGTAGTGGACAGTGAACACAACCATGTCACCCCGGCCTGTGGGGGAGTTCGCGGAAATGTCGCCTGTTACGTCCCCCCCATAAGCATGAGGGGAGTGGGATGGCCCGGCATACGCCAGGCAAGTGTAGGGGTGTGAATAAAAAAGACGTAGCCCTGGGCGTGGTCCTCTTCCCCGCCATGAGGCCGACGCTGTCCTCATGAACAGAGTTGCCTGCGATCCTGTGCGCCTGCCGTACCCTGGCCTGCTGGACCCCGAACCCGTCAGGCCCACCCCTACGCAGCCAGGCCACACTGATCATCTTCCGACACTGGCGTGTGTCAAGGAGGGTCCACCGCATGCCGGTGCAAGCTCCAAGCACCAGTTCCGTGACCTCTGCAGCCTCCGCAGACCATTGCTGGCCCCCTGACGCTGGCCCACATTACTCTATCCTCATTCACATACTACGCCAGTGTCCTCTTCGGCCCAGTAGTTCCCATATGTGAAACTGTGTCCTGAGTCCTCAATGGCAGTGACCCCAAAGCTGGAGCAGCGGCCACAGCACCAGACCCCCGATCAGTGATGCATAGTTCCATATGGGCATCTTGCGACACGTGGTGCCACTAACCCTGTTCAACGCCAGCCAGAGACACGTGGATGAGGGACCAGGACTACCCTGTGGACCAGTAGGTCCCACATCCAGCACCTAGTCGCAAATCACGAATGGTGGAGTGCACACCAGTGGTCACACGGAGAGGAGTAAGAGGAAGATGCGGATCAGTCCAGACGAAAGTCGGGTCACAGTCACGGAGGTGACCGAACACTATCAACAACTGACCTGGTGCCATCAACCCTGTTCATCGCAAGTCCACGTCCCGTGGTGCCACTGAACCTGAACTGCGCAGGCCAGTGGGGCATTCCAACCTATGCTGGCGACACTCAGTGAATGGCCCGTGCTGACCGCTGCCTCTGGCCTACACTGCTGTCCAGTAGGTCACACATGTGGAACTGTGTTTTGGGTAAGATGTGAAGGAATCCACACCATTGGACACACCTCATCACAGGCGGCATCCCCTAACTGCACTGGTGCCACTAACTCTGTGCTCAATGAGTCTCGGGCACCATCTTGTTGGACCTTGGTGGCATCGGAGCCCATGGCCTGGTGGTTTTCTGCATCTTCTTCTAGCTGGACCTGACTTGGTGTGCGACATGTGTCTGTTCCATTCATCTCCACCATAGTGACTGTGTCAGCGTGGGCCTGCCCTCTGCATCCTGCCCTGGGGGTACACCTTCCACTGTCCATCGAGACACTCCGCGACAAGGCCCCTTGTCATCCCGTGAACCTGCTCTGCACCCGTGACCCTGCCCCAGTGCACCGCAAGTCAGCGGCCCGTGGCGGCAGACCCGTGCAGGACGCTGTGCATCTGGGGCTACTATCCCTGTGCAGCACAAATCATGGGGCCATTATGGTCGAATGGTTATGTCCTTTACGATGTACACTGTTGTCGATTTCTGTCCAGGCAGCCCTTGCCAGCTGGTGTGCACACACCCCACACACATCCAACACAGGTGTAACTCGGTAAGTGTGCCTGATAGTAAATGTGGCCATGCGCACATGCCTGTAGCCATTCACACCATCTGAACAAGTGTGTCAGTGTGTTCATTGTGTCAGTTTGATGGGCATGGGCCCTGCAACATCACAGTGTGCTGTCTTCTGCGGACATTGCCATGTCACCTCAGCGTTGGCAGTGACCCTGGACATGTAGCCCTGCACCTGCCCCCCTGCATGCACAGGCTGCATGTGCTGGTTTGGCATGGTGGGCAGGGCGTAGTCCGGGCGTGGTCCGGACCTGGCCCGGTGCAGGAAGTGCGGTAAGAGTGTCTCTGTTTTGGGGTGTTGTCGCCACCAGGGCCACAGTACATGATGTTGCAATGTGGCATGTACCAGGAGGGTGGGCCCGCAGGTACGGGGACATGTAGGAGCGCAAGGACGCTCGAGGTCTTGGCACATACATGCCAGGTGTGATGTGTATCAGTCCTGTGGATGCATGAGTCTGTTGCCTGGCCTCATTCACAGCTTGATCCCAGCCAGCCATGAGCTGGACACCTGTGTCCGCCCTGTCCGGACCATTGGCCTACACACAAGTGGGTGCACACCTTCGAAGGCCAGCGTCGCTGTGTTGTTGGCATGGTGCTGGACATGCGCGGACAGGCATTAGAATGGTGTCCTGTAGGAGTGCACGTGAAGCAGCCGTGCAGCGCACACAAGTGTGGGTGCCCGTGGCAGGGAGGAGCAGCTGTGTGGCAACGTGACACACAGTGAGTCCGCTCATGTGCATCGTGCTGGGCATATCATCCATGATTCCCAGGGTCGCAGACGTCCCACCACATCCACGACCGGCCTCTGTACGTCTCCTGTATGCATGCAGCTGGTGAAGTTGCTGTAGGGATGAAAGGTCCTTTGTCTGTACTATCAGGCGGTAGCACATCTGTAGCTCCAAGCAGGAACTTGCATGTGCCCAGCACCCCCTGACAGATACGACAGCATTTGCTTGTGACTCCCATACTACACACTGCCCGGCGTGAGACCAACGTGTACCCATCCCACACGCAGTGGTCCTTGGTCATAGTTGGCATGCGTGATATGGCCTTCACACTTACTCCCACCCCACCCAAGGCCTGCACCCATTGCACACAGACACTGCTCATTGCACCGAGCTGTGCCATTTCATCCACAGGACTGTCACAGGGCAAGCCAGTGCTGCTTCAAGCAGAGCCACCGACGCAATGGCAGACCATCCCAGACACTTGGTCTACTCCAGTCACATGGAGCTGTACCGTGCACATCTGCTTCATGTACTGGGGGCACTGCCGTTGGCCGGGCTGCGGATCAGTTACCGGCTGAGCTTCCACCTTGTGCACGTCAACTGCATGCAGCCTGTGTTGCATTGTCGCTCGTGCATATTTGTGTGGTCCATGGATGTCTGCCTCTCCAACGTAATGGTAGCTGACGTGGATTTTGACGTGTGTGTGCGCCCCCAGTTGGCCCACGAACAGGAGTGTCACCAGGATGACCGCTTATGGCATGCATGGATGTTTGGCATGTAGGCTGGAAACTGGACCTCGTAGATTGTACGAGTTGTGTGGAGTGAGCACATTGAGGCACTACCGATTGGGCTTTGGTGTACATTGGGTCCAGTGGTTGGAGTCAGCACATCTGTCTGGGTCAGCTGATGGATTACGTCGACGACATGTCAGATGTGGTGGACGACTATCGCTCATTGGAGATGTTGGCCTATGTAGCTGCACTCGCGTTCATGGACGAGTGACAAGGTACCTGCAGCCATAACTGGATGTGAGCCATTGCACTTGTCACGACACATGGTTGCATGTGGTGGATATGGTCACGTGTCCCGAGACGACAGTGGACATGGCTGCATTGGCCAGGACTCATGCTCCAGGGTCGGACAACCAACATGGGTTGGCACTGACTTGTGTTGGTGAGGGACTCCCCCGAGGTGGACATGGGCGCTATCCTATGTTCCTCATTCAGACATGCTGCTGCATTTGTCTGCATATCATGGCACTTTTCTTGGCCGTAGTGACTCTCACTTGTTGATAAAGTTTCCGCACTTTCACTTGTCTCCAACTGTGCTGTGTCTTGATTTGTATGCTAATGTGTGTGTCACGGACTATCTGGCTCCCTGCAGTCCATGAATTGCTACCCCATCAGGACTGTGTGTTTGTACTTGTGCATTATCATGTCCCTGTTTCGTGCTTTGCCAGATGCGTATGTCTGTTTACCGGGAACAGGCGGGTGCACTTGTGTCCTGTGTTTGGTTGTGCACAAGTTGGTGTTTGGACCACATTGTGTTCGATATTGGGGTGCTCTGCTTCCTATGTGTGTGTGCTGCATTGTGTGTGAGATGTCCCTTCAGCTCTGATTTGGCTCACCCTTCTTCCTTTCAGGCGGTATTGTCTTCACTTCTGTGATTGTTCAGTGGTGGGACATTGCCGGGTTGTGTGACTTGTGCTCTTGGTTAGTGTTGTTACTCTTGTGCATGGTTTGTCTGCAGTTGTGCTGTGCTTAGTTTTGCATGTGTGCCATTGTGCCCATCTCTCCCCGTCCCCCAGTCCCTGCTGGTTCCTCTCCCTGTTGCTGTTGTGTCTGTTGTTTGGTGCAGTTTCCAGGCCCTGAGTCCTGCCACCATCTCCAGACTGATGTGGTAGAGACCATTTCCTCCATGTCATCCAGCTCCTGGTGTGGCGCTGGACTTCTACCTCCGGTGTGCATTGCTGCCTTCTTGTTGTTGGTGTGCTTCTGCTTGCCATTGTCCTCCTCCATTCTCAGGCTGCATTCATCTTGTCCAAGTTGGCCTGCCATGTACAATGTTTTGTTGCCAATGGGTTTGGTGGGATTGCCTGCTGGCTCGGGTTGCCTCCATTGTGGTTGGCTGTTGTTTTCTGTTTGGTCTGTCTTACTTTTTCAGGATTTTGTTGTGCTTATTCCCGCCAGCCGTATGTTTCGCGGTCGTGTCGGTGCTTATCCCTGATTTCCTCATCGCGGATGGGCTCATCGCTAGTTTTCTGATGTTGTAGTTTGTGTTTTTATCTCCGTCAGGGTGGTTGTATCGCGGACATTGCCCGCGTTTTTGGCAAACTATCACATGCTACCGCCTTGTTTTGAATTCCACGTTAACACAGGGTTATATTCTCACCATGGGCTGCGATGTGTAAAGTTGTGTTGGCATTTTTTGGTGATGTTTAGCACACGTTCTTGTGAATATACCCCAAAGTGTTTATAAATCTGTGTCACAGTTTTGGAGATGATGACACAGATAGTGTGGACAGTGATTAAGAAAATTCAAACATATTTGCCTTATCAACACAGATGGATGTCTGCCTGCTCTGAGCCTGCCTATCGTGTCCTGTGTACATGATCCGGTCAATGTTCCTATGTGTTTATCCACTGTGCATTATGACACGGAGTCAACAGTCAGTCAAACTGCGCATGGTTTCCTCAGTTTCTCCAAAGAGAAAACTGAAGAGAACTCCCGAAACCCCATGTTAGTGCTAAAACCCTGCCTCGTCCTTCGTACACCTTTGGAAACATTGATTCTAAATTCTGTCAAATTTTACTGGGTTTAACTTAGTCTGGGAAATTGTGCAGCCTATAAGGTAGCCTCTGGACCATATCTTTCACAATGGTGGCATTTTTACATATGCATTCATATGCATTTATTCCCTATTGGTTGAGAAATACTGAGTAGAGAATCAACCGCATATATGCCTTCCCCATCCCCCCCAGCAACAATTATAGCCTACATGTGGACTAAGCCTGCACCTTTTTGACTACAGGCTATATAAGATGTGCCATAATAGCCCTTTAGTAATAGGCCCTTTTTTTCCATCATATGATTTAAAAGATATTGAGATGAAATTCTACATCTTTTAAGGGTTTAAGTAAAAGTGCCAGCTACTCTACACCACCAATAGAGATGCATGTTGTGGATTTTTCCCAATATGATTTAGATATTTTGAATCAAGTTTCAACCATACTATCAATATTGATTGTAAACTGATCACAGACTATATGGGGGGAAAAAATGCACCCCCACATAGCACAACCTTGATATGTACTTAAGAGTTGATTAAATATGCCCCCTGAGTAACAGGGTTATCTATCTTTGTCATTACTCGTATACAAGTAAGTGTGTCTGTGTGTGAGTCCACCATGCATTTCGGTACATTATCCTACATTCAACCACACATTGATTCACTACGCTATTTAGGAAATGAATTGACTCTGTGGGGTCCATCTAGGTGTTGTGCTGAAGACCCACCACGTCTTTTGGGTAAAGTGAGTTGGAATCCAGCAAATTGGCTGATGTTATTTACACACGAAAGATTACATACAATAAGGTAGGTTATGCCATTGTATCCTGCAGTGGCTTTGCCAGTGTGTTATGGCCCAGTGCAAGGAAAGAAATGGGCCCCCTGGCTACTGTTTGAACTGTGAAATACAGTAATAATCCGGATCCCCCCCCCCAGACGTCTGGTTTCTGGTGTCACTGCACATGCTGCACTGGCCGATGCAGGGAAAATATGTCACATTTGTCATAGAGTGATGCAGAGCATCGACTCTGCTTCACAAAGGACATTGTGGTGGTGGGGGTTTTAAAGCGGTTGATGTCCAACCTCACTGTGTGTGGGGTGGAAAGTGTAGTCCCAAAGGGACATATTTTACCTCTGAAATTACAAAACAAAATATGATTTTTCTAAAGTCAAAGGTCATGCACAGTGGAACAACTGCACTAGATGGAAATGGGCTCACCAATGCACACTAGAAACTGTATAGTGTAACAAAAGGAACTGGAAACAAATGTTACAGGTAAGTTACTTAAATCTACAATTAAACTAAAACTGTGGAACAATTTTCACAAAAAAACTCTGAAACTTATGAGTTCAGTGGCGCTATAAACTCAAATCTTGCCTCCAATACACTGCTCATGACGTGACGCATGTAGCCACAGACGGTATTGATGACTTTACAGGTGGAATGTCATACTACCTCACTGTTCACATCATTGAAACCACTACCGAGGGCCTAGGCATTATTGTTACCGACGAACAAAAAAAAATGTTGATACAAAACACAGGGTCTCCTTCATGTATATTTTTAAATGGACTGGGATCTACACTTTAAGTATAAATTCTGTAGCTGCAACCAATGAACTAACAAAGCAAAGTCTGCCTTTCATCCTGCTGTTGACTAATGGGACATGGTACAAATGTAAAAACATAATTTAGACAGTGGGATTGGGGCCTGGATACTCACAGGGCCTAAGTCCAGGGCCTAGCTGTAAAGCAGGCCCTGGACTAAACTCCCACTGCTCACAGCCACAAAGCAGGCCCATAGTCAACTAAAACTGCTCACAGCCACAAAGCAGGCCACAGAGTCAACACCCACTGCTCACAGCCACAAAGCAGGCCACAGGGTCAACACGCCACAGAGTCAGCACCCACTGCTCACAGCCACAAAGCAGGGCCCATAGTCAACTCCCACTGCTCACAGCCACAAAGCAGGCCACAGAGTCAATACCCACTGCTTACAACCACAAAGCAGGCCCCAGAGTCAACTCCTACTGCTCACAGCCACAAAGCAGGCCCCGGAGTCAACACCCACTGCATACAGCCACAAAGCAGGCCACAAAGTCAACTCCCACTGCTCACAGCCACAAAGCAGGCCTCCGAGGCAACTCCCGCTGCTCACAGCCACAGACCATGAGCAGTGAGGGATCTTCACACAGAAGCAAATCACAGTCTTGCCAAAGGCCAAATCCTGCACTTAATCCAATATCCCAGTGTGATGGCAGCGCGCAGAAGGACATTTGCCCACAACAGTAGTGTTCTGATAACGGCCGTGCTCAACTGCATTTTGGCAACATGTGGAATGAGACCAGTTTTTGGATGAAGGTGATATAATAATCGATAAACAGAAATGATAATAGGGAACAGCCCCAACATCAATTAGGAGGTAACAACACCTATCCAAACATCATTTTGACTTCATCAATAATTTGAATAGTTAGGTGACTCATGATGTCACTGATGCCATTTGTTACATCATTGGTCATGTGAGGTCATAAAACAAGGGGTACCACCAAGAATTTACTTGTCACTGGCCTAGAAGGCTTGGAGGAAAGCCTAATGGTAGTCTCTGAAACTGAGACGCTAAGCATCTTGAAGAGCATTCGGAAAGATGGAGCCCCCGGACCAAAAGGTCTACCTGGGAGCATCGTCAAGGAAAACTGGGCATTTTGGGCACCGCACATGCATTGTCTGTTCAACGTCATCTATCCCGGATTCATGGAAAGGCTCCATCTTGCATCCAATACATAAAAAGGGGATAGCACCTCACCGGAAAACTACATGGATGTAGACGGTAAGGCCTTTGCAAAAGTCTTCTGCATGAGTTGTAAGACTAGATCAATGAAAATAAAATCATGCCAAACTATCAGACGGGTGCAGGCCAAACTCCTCTACAATAGATAATGTGATTGCTCTCTCCTATATAGGTGCTAAGGTCATTGATTTAATTTGATTTGAATTACATTTTGTGAAGCGCAAACAAATACCCAGAGGTGTCTAAGCGCTAAGAAATAAGGAAAGCATAGAGAACCGAGTTAGGATTTTGTGAAAAGCCAAGTTTTTAAAAACGTGGAAACTTCAGTGAGAGGAGGCAGATTTTAATTCCAAAGGAAGCCGGTTCCAATTTTGAGATGTACTTATCAAAAAGCTCCTACCTCCCCATGAGGAGAGCTTGTAGGGAGGCACCACCGGATTCTTTACTATGCTGGACGTAAGGGTCCTGCTGGGAACATACCTTCTGAGGTTTTCTCTTAAGAAGGCAGGACCTTGTCCCTAAAGTGCTTTATAGATGATGCAGAGCACTTTGTAAAGAATCCTTTTATGAACAGGGAGGAAGTGAAGCCTCACCAAAGCCTGTGAGGCAAACTGGAACCTAGGGATTTTCATCAGCAATCTTGCTGCTGTATTCTGCAAAATCTGCAATTTTTTCAGAAGAGAGCTGGGTAAGTTGACATAAAGACCATTACAATAGTCCACCCTGGAAATTACAAGGAAAAGAACCACTGTTTTCAGTAAATTTGAAGGACGAAATGGTGCAATTTTCCTAATCATATGTAGAACAAATAAGGATGTGGAAATTACCTTATTAACTTGTTCTTTAAATGTGAGTTTGTCATCTATCAGGATTCCCAAATTGTTCACCTTTTTCGCAGAAACCAGGAAGAGAACCACTGGCTCCCAGGAAGGATTCCAAAAGGAAGTGTTATTCTCAAATAAGTTGACCTCCGTTTTTGCAGAGTTCAACTTAAGGATGCTCACATCCATCCTAGCACCGACCTCTTGCGTGCACATCTGGATTGACACCTTTATACCAGGACCATTTCTAGAAAGCGAAACAACAATGTGAGTGTCATCCACATATGAAATCACTGACCGACCATATAATTTTGCCAGAACCGCGAGTGGTGTTACATAAATATTGAAGAAAGTTGGACTCACCGATGAGCCCTGGGGAACTTCACACGGTATGGAGAAAGGTTTAGAAGGGAAATCGCCCATGGCTACTGTTTGGGTTCAAACAGTCAGAAAAAATCTCAAAAGTCCAGAGCTGTTGAAACAACTACCCCTCCCCCCCCTCCCAACTGTATACCTGCTTTATAGATTACAGTGCCGTGTTTGATGGAATTGTTCGAAACATCCTCCGGAACAGCATGCAGAGTAGGGTATACTTAGACAACTCTTGGCAGCCATTACAGCGCTGTATACCAATACCTGGGTTCAGACGTAGATAATGCAGACCCTTGCAACGGCTAAAATGTGGACAAGCAAAGGGCTAAAGCAGGGATGCATCATCACCCACATCTTGTTTAACTTATATACAGCTGACCTCGGTGGAGTATTGATGAAAGGGAACATATTTCCACCCAAACTAGGACAGATGAAACCTGCCATCATGCAGTACGCGGATGGCCTGGTGCTACTGGATCAAACTCCTATTGGGATGAAGAGGGCCCTGGGGATACTTCACTTACAGAAAATCCAAGAGCACTCTACATGCAAATGCTGCAGAAACTAAAGTCCTGATTTTTGGCCAAAAGAACCAAGAAACATCAACTGGAATGACAGCTGTGCCCTTTAAAGATAAACCCAACTGGCAAATACAATTATCTTGCCGTATGGTTGTCAGATACTGGTAAACCCTCTTTGCAGGCCAACAGACTGGCAGACAAGGCAGCCAAGTCCACATACGCTCTATCTAAATTACACCAAACCGTACAAAGTCATTCAGCAGAGGCGATTCAAAGAGCAACAGGGGTGAAATTACCACCCACAATAAACTACAGACATCTTGCTTTCCCTGGCATGCTCAATGAGCCGTTAGAGCGATCTCAGACAGCAGCATACAGAAAAATATGCAACATCCCTAAAAATGCCCGGCGCACATTGATTTGCCTTGAGTTTGACCTTGTGAACATGGACATTGAATGTAAAAAGGATATAATTAAGTATCCCCACTTGTGAACATGGACATTGAATGTAAAAAGAATATAATTAAGTATCCCCACCGAGTGGTCAGGGCAAATCGAGAGTCCTTGAGAGGTGCACTGACTGATATTTCACGATAAAAAAAGCAACTGGTCAAAGTGCCTTGGTAGTGCCAGAGCTTTATTAAACCTGACCTCTGAGTACACAACAGATTCACCTAAAACAAAAGAGCATCTAAAGAGAACTTTAAAAGAGCGAGGCAAGGGCTTCATGGCAACATGACCGATGCTCAATGTTATAATAGTAGGATGATTAATGGTGGAAAATGCATGTTTGTTTAATACTTTATGCTCTTGCATGTGACATGTTAGTGGGGACTTTTTAATTTGGATCACTTTAGCATTTTGCATCTAGAATCAATGTGTTGTAATTTACCACTGCCCCTTTAATCTTATAGGGGCTTATTTATAAGCCCCTTGTGCCTCTTTTGCGTCATTTTAACATGGGAAAAATTACGTACTTGTGGTGCACGGGGCTTGTAAATCTGCCCCATAGAGTTCTAGGGGCATCGTATGGAACTCTGTGACATACTAGGCAACCATTGAGCAGCTGGATTGTGGCTGGCTGAGAAGAGGCTGTCTTACCCTTTGGTGGATGTAATGAAGTGAGTTGAGGCCCGGGCCGGGAGGCAAAGCCGGACCAAATGGGGGCCCGGGTAGAACGCCCTCCAGAGGCGGGGTTCCGCCCCCCCACCCCTATTAGCATACCGGCTAGGCCGGCGGGGATCAGGATTGGCCCCTGGAACAAAAGGGAGCCCCCACCCAATCAGGGGGGTGACCCAGATAGCGAGTGGGGGGATAAGAGGGGCCAACGGCCAGGAGCAGGCACATTCCTCCCCCCATCGCAGGAAGTTGAGAAGAATATATGGCGAGACCTCTGGATACAAGCAAGCAAATTGGAACTCTACACTGACGCAGTGGAAGGTTATGGTTTTGGGGCAATCCTAGGGACTGCATGGTCAGCAGGGGAGTGGTCAGAAGCATGGCACGGCGCCGGAATGACAAAAAATCTATCCCTGCTTGAATTATTCCCCATAGTGGTGGCTTTCCACATCTGGGCCCAGTGGTTGGCAAATAGGCAGATTACGCTGTGGTCAGACAACCACGCAGTGGTACAAGCCATCAACACAGGGGCGGCAAAATGCCCAGCAGTGGCAACCCTGTTGCGCAAAGTAGTCGCCTATCAATTAAAAGGCAACATCGCACTTAGGGCGAGACACATCCCAGGAATAGACAACTCAGTCGCGGATGCTATTTCTCGTTTTCAGTGGGAGAAATTCAGAACACTCGCCCCAACAGCAGACAGAGAGATGACCCCCATGCCAGAGGAAGCGTGGGCTTGGTTGGACCGGGTTTGAAGACACTGCTGAACAATGCACTGGCCCCAACAACAAGCACCCTATAAGTAAGTGCTGGATAAGTTCAGGGCCAGGACAGGACTAGAAGGGAACCAGTGGGCCTCTCAGGAGGAGGTCCTGGATTTCATTGACTGGGCGTTTCTATCAGGGAAGACAAAAACCTGGGCCCAGGCACACTTAAATGCAGTAGCATACTACTCAAAATTGGGGGATCAGGCAGACCCAACCAGGACGTTCAAATACAGAATGTCAATGAAGGGATGGGGCAGGTTGCAACAGCCAACTTAACAGGCAAGGCGACCTATACACTTTAACATGCTGCATGGGATTCTGGGGGCACTGGCAGAAGTGTGTTCCTCTAAGCAGGAGAGTGCTCTCTTTCGCGCAGCTTTCGCAATGGCATTCTTTGGGGCTTACAGGGTCAGCGAGCTTGTAGCCCCATCAGTTAAGGACCCTGGGGCAGCGTGCAGCCACATAAAAGATGTAGAAATAGGCGAAGGCCATATGACGGTTCGGTTCTGGCGGTCCAAGACAGACCAGACAGGCAAGGGGAAGTTGACCAGGATACACTGCATTAGGGATGCGACCTGCTGCCCAGTGTGCCTATTAAAGGAGCACCTAGAGCACAGGGCACCGAGCCAGGGGCCACTGTTTAGGCATAGGGACGGGGCATTTCTCAGCCGTTTCCAATTCATAGCAGTAATGAGAAAAACCCTGGTGACAATGGGTCTCCCCACGCGTGCATATGGCTCCCACTCTTTCAGAATAGGGGCAGCCACGATGGCAGCAGGGCTAGGTTTGGAGGAGGGACTGAACAAAGGAATAGGGCGCTGGACATCCAGCGCATTCAAACGCTAAATACGCCCAACAATGTACTGAGTCTGACTTCTCCCGCCTCTTCCAGGTCCTGGAAATCCGCGAAAGAGGGTGTGGATCATGGGACACTCCTACGTGATGCGGTCACAGAAGTGGGCAGCGGCCAGACGCGAATTCGGCGGGATGTGGCTATGGCAAACCGAAATCGAATGGTGGGAGCACCCGGGAATGACATGGGACCAACTGCTAGTAGAAAGAGCTAGTAGAAATAGTGAAATACTAGAAGGTAGATGGAGGGCTCCCACAGTGTCCCTGGGATGCCTCACGGCAGGGGCACTGAGGGAGCCAAGGGGCGGCGTGCCGCCATAAGAAAATAGATGGGATGCTCCTGCAGGACGCTTGGGATGCCTCACGGCAGGGGTACCGAGGGAGAAGATGGAAGGACTCAGCCTCAGGAAAGGTAGAGTAGATGCTCAAGTAAGGTCCTTGGGATGGCGCATGGCTGGGACCCTTGGGGGAACAGAGGGCCCACAAAAGGGTACAGGACGAGCGCGATGGCACTTGCAGCCCGGGCAGGTCCAGACGGACACCCTCCAAAATCGGTAGCAAGCTGAAGCCTAGACCCGTGATTCGGAGGCCCAAAAAGGGGGGCCCCTCCCCTCCCAGGAAATTGAGGAGGCAGGGTCCACAATGCAAGAAAAAGAATTGCAATGAGCAATAGATGTAAAGGTAGAACATGGACATTGAATACGGTATGACCATGAACATTGGAAATGCATAACAATTTTGTAAGATTTTTATGTGATGAATAAACTGCGACCTTTTCAGGCACCAAAGAATGTTGTCAGTGGTAATTTAAGGTAAAAGCACGCAGGGCCCGATTCACAGAACTAACTTAAGACAAAATCCTAAACGTACTACTTTTGGTATTCACAGAAGTTAGGATTTTGTCTTAAGTTTGTCTTAAGACAGACTTAAGACAGACTTAAGACAGACTTAAGACAGACTTAAGACAAACTTAAGACAGACTTAAGACAGACTTAAGACAGACTTAAGTTAGGATTTTGTCTTAAGTTTGTCTTAAGTCTGTCTTAAGTCTGTCTTAAGTCTGTCTTAAGTTTGTCTTAAGTCTGTCTTAAGTCTGTCTTAAGTCTGTCTTAAGTTTGTCTTAAGTCTGTCTTAAGTCTGTCTTAAATTTGTCTTAAGACAAAATCCTAACTTCTGTGAATACCATAAGTAGTAAGTTTAGGATTTTGTCTTAAGTTAGTTCTGTGAATCGGCCCCGCAGTGTTGTTGGGTAACAACGGAAGGGAGCGGGGCGGGACGACTCGCCGCCTGGAGGGGGTTATCTGATTGAAGTGTGGTGTGTACTCTTAACACAATGCTCGTCTGCTATATAGAATGTATTCAAAACATTCATTTTTCTGTACATTTGCTGTGCACTTCCATGCTGAATGTCATAATAGATTTTTAATACTGCATTGGTAAATGTTACCAGTTATTGACTTTTAATCTTTGAGGCGATTCACTTTTTTAAAATCTGTTGCCAGATTTTATCTAAACCTCTGGGCTGGAGTTTTATATTGCTAAATTCATGACAGTGTATTCAACTTTGAATGTGTTTGTAAAGAGTTTAAGTAAACATACAATAAAGCTTAGTTGATGAGTGAAAAATAATGAGTGAGTTCACAATGTGCACATAGCTACCCAAAACTGGCAAATTTCACTGTTGGTTGACAGTCATAACCATAACTTTAACTATAGTTTCTAAGTGAATTAACTTTTTTTAAACACACTAATCTGAGCAAAGTGACTCAAAACAACATTATTTTGCACCCATTATGGGGTGATAAAATGCACTATTGGATGAGTATCACTCTACACCTTTGGGGAGTGTATGGAAGGCAAAGTGTTGCTTGTTTTAGTGAATAGCGTTTTGGTTTCTTGTGTGATTGTCCAGAGAGGTTCTCTTATCTTGTCTTGGCTAGACTGAAGTCCCTAAAAGTATGCTAGTGAGAAGAAGTGTGCAAGAGAGATAGACAAACAAAAATATAATTAGCTGACAGTTGTGGTTTACTTTGCAGGGCCTGAGTTATGTTTTTGATGGCATTGCATTTTCCATTAGTTCATATGGGTTTGGATTAATGAATTAGTAAGTTTGGGAAGGGAAGAAAAACCAGGCACCAATACAGAGGGGTTGAGGAGAAAAAGAGAGAAGATACATGATGGATGGAATTGTAATCCTCCTGATATGTTTTATGGGTCATATCATCCAGAACACAGCCTGGAATAGGCTTTCTGGACCCTCTGGGACTAAGAGCCTTGTCAATGTTCTAACCCGGTACCGAAAGCCAGTTGAGCTGCAACCAGTAGTTTCTGAGAGAGATCCATTCCGGCTAATGATGAAATCTGTGAGATATCACAAGGTTGATTCATGGAACTCAAACCGTCTTTCATATTAGAAAGGCACGCTCAGAAACACTAGGAAACAATGGATACAGTTTAAAGATCCTATCCTAGCGTATACAGTATGATGAACCACAACTATACACAAAATCTCAGATTGGACAACCATGTGCAGACTATATGATATGAAATATCTCAGTGGCGTGATGACACTTTAGGAACTTCTCAGATTGGATGAAGAACAACTAACTGAAGCTCAACATGGACAAAACTGAAGTACTGATCTTCGGCAGACACACCTCCCTCTGGAACGAGTCCTGGTGGTCATCGGAACTCGGACCCACTCCAACTTCGAAAGATCATGCCCGTGACCTTCGCATTATCCTGGACAGAGAACTTTCAATGAAACGTCAGGTAAACACTGTCTCCTCATTCTGCTTCCACACTCTCTGCATGCGCTGCAAAGTCTACAAGTGGCTCCCCATCAGTAAAACTATGACGCAGGCCCTCATCACCAGCTGATCCGACTACGGCAACCTACTCTATGCAGCAACCACCACCAAACTCACGAGGAGACTCCAGATGATCCAGAATGCAGCACTCAGATTGATCCTCAACCTGCCAAAGAGGACCCACATCACCCAGCACCTAAAAGACCTCCACTGGCTTCCCATCCAGAAATTGAGCCAATTCAAACTCCTGACTCAGGCCTACAAAGCCCTCCACAACCAAGGACTCGCCTACATAAACCACCGCCTGAATTTCCAACTACCTTCCAGGAACCTCCACTCTGCTCAGCTCGCCCTCGCCCAGGAACCACGCATCTGCCTCTACCACAGCGGAGTACCCTCCTTTTCCCTCCTCACCACCAAGTACTGAAACACCGTTCCCCTACACCTTCGCACCTTACCCTCGTTTACCCACATCAGGAAGGGACTCAAGACCTGGCTCTTCCATTGACTCAGCAGCATAGCACTTGGATACCCTTGTTGTAGTGTAGTTCCAATAGTAACCTTCATGCAGGACCTACGCATTTGCGGATAACATTTTCGCATTAGCTAGCTCGTAGTGCTAATAGAATCTACTGTTATCAGAGAGATTAGTTTTTGCAGCCTCAGAACACAATAACCTCAGACTCGTGGAAACAATATACTACTTTTCACCAAGTCACTTGTGCTTGCTTGTTTTGCTCTCAGAGAGATACACAGAAGAAACAGTCGGGCGTGTTAAAAATAAGAATTTATTGTACCGTAGTTCTTCCTTTGTAAAACAAATGTGCTGCTACAACTGTAACACAGTAGCAGAGATATAGTATCAGCAGTACAGTTAATAAAAAGGAATAGTATTGTTCTACCATTTTGCAATAGTCATGAACACATACATGAATGTAAAATGCATTTATAAACTAAAGTGCGTACTCCTAAGATGCCTGTCTAGATCTACCTGAGAGTACCTAGCATGTAAGTAAGTGCGAGAGAGCTACTAAGCCTAAGAGCCTAATGCTCTAAAATCTAAGGGCCAAGAATCCCGCTAGGATTTAGTCGAACCTCAATACCTAAATCCTGAGAGTGTGGGACTTCGTCCAGGACTTGAGTTGGACACCCCATCAGGGATAGTTAGACCACTGTCAGCTGGAGCGATGGCATGCCAGAGCTGCAGCATCTCTGGTCACTGTGTTGGCCTTGAAGTCTTGGTTCCCTCCTGACTCCTGATAGCAAGAGGTGCTGTATTTAAACAGTATATGTGCGTATGTTACCCATTGTTCAGTATGAGAATGACGTTTGGGGATAAAACCTTTGTGTGTCGTTAGGAGAGGTGAAGTTTGCCCCCCCTGGAGTGTTTACTCATAAATTATTCATATGTGCTAAGGATGACGTCTTAGCAATATGGATCTGGCAGAACCCACTCTCGTCATAGAACTAGGTGAAAGGTTTAGTCCTTAAAATGCGTCAGTCCTTTTAAGGCGTTCAGTCCCTATAAGGCATTCTGTCCTTATTTGGAGTTATGTCCTTATAAGGCTCGTTCATATGAAATGAAGGGGAGATGATGTAGGGAAAGAGTACGATGTTCCCTGGACCTATATTAGGGTATCGATATGAAATATAACACCCACTCCTCCTTATACTTAACAATAATAATACACATTTCAAGATACACATTTATAACGGTGTCAGTGCATAATATTATCAAGAGTCATTTAAAATGTTTCTGAAAATGCTAAAAACTCATTTAAAAACAATTTTAAAAACGAGGTGATAAATGTTCTTTGGCAATAGTTTGACATTTTGTTGTAAAGTTCCGCAAGTCACAGTTTTAAATGACTTCGATCACACAAGTTGAACTACTGCGAGCGTACTTAGAAGGCCATGCTTATTGAAAGCGTCAATTTGAAAAAGGTATTTTGAAAAGGGGAGAAGAAAATTTCTGAATTTGTTCCCAGCACACAATGAGCCAGATTTAGATTAGAAGTCCTGGCTGGGAGACATAACATTATCGCTGCCTGCTACAGCAGGGGACAAACACTGCAATACCTTGCATAGCACGTCAAGTGTGCATATATGAAACTCCTCGCTGCCAACAGCTGTCCTGGAGGTAGCCGGTGCTGAATTCGATACCCCATGGCCAATGGAGCTGAAATTCAATTCATTAAAAGGCACCTGCGGTTCCTCAAGGAAGGCATGTGTCAAGATGGGAATACGCTGGGGACAGAGTTGTGCATGGGACCAAAAGGGCTCCAGCCTGGAGTCTAAGTCCACTGGCGTCTCCGTGTCAGATGTCAGACAGATGTCTAACTCGCATTCTGCTCCACAGAACAGACATCGGAAGACAGGTACGATGCAGTCATCAAAGACTGGTCTGAAGGATAAGAACCAAGAAGCACTCATTTCTCGTAGGCGAGGTGCACCCAGATGCTGTACCATGCGCTCACAGTAATATCTCTCCAGGAGAGCTTTTGCAATTTCCCTGGCGGATGGTCCGTCTATTGCGCAGCAGGTAGACGATAATAAGGATTCCAGCTACAGTGAGCAGGATCAGAGGTAGACCCCCAAAAATGCTTCCAAATACGGAGTGTATAAAGTTAGCAATAACTCCAAGGATTGTCTGGAAGGTGTTAAGGAATCCAGAACCTATGGTCTTAAATTGGTGTACAATGCCACTCATATCTGACATATTAAAGATACGTCCCACCATTTCTATGAAATGTAGGGGGCAGTTGGTACGGATTTGTGCCTGTATCTCTGTCGAGGTCCTTGTGACTTTGAGTTCAAAGGTTTCTCGAGCGGAGGTTAACAGCACGTTTTGCTGTAAAAGCATGGCTTTCATTCTGCTCAAAGCATCAAACCGTATAATGGAAACATTCAATGAAGGCCATATCGGCGCCTCCCTGACTGTACTTGTCGGAGGGAACAATACTTGCATACAGCAAGTAACCCTGGTGTTCACAGTGACCAGATATGCGATGCCCGGGAGCATTCAACAACAACCTTGATCGCTCAGCATCAAGTAACTCCCATTCGAAAGTAGCTCAAACGCTGGCATGATCATGGCAGTTCCTTTCATGTGGCAAGACAGATTCAAAATTGAACCATTACAAGCTCCGTGCAAAATATTATCTTGGCACATCAGAGAATCGCTTAAAGCATTCTTGCAGTTAGTACCACTAAGAAACACTTCTCGATCCCCACTCCGGCATCGAAATCTATATGGTAAATCCCAGGATTTCTTAATGTATTCTTTACCCAATTTTTCATATCTGCCTATCTGCCTTTGCTCAAGGCAATAGTGAAACTGAAAGTTTGTGACCGGGACAGTGAGTTGGCCATGAAGTAGCCAATCTGTTGATGGTAATTCAGCTACTATAATGGTAACCGTTCCAGTTTTTCAATTTGCAGCATTGTATATTTAGCTCCCCTTCGTGCCATTTCTATCTGTGTATCAGTAAGATTGTATTCTGAAAACAGAGACGTACTGTTTATAAAATGCCAAGGCACAATTCTTGCACGCAAAGATTGCAGCGTCCAGCTCAATAACATAATAGAACGTAACTGTGATTGGCCGTGTTGTAATATGGCTAAATCTTGTTCCAGTATGTCAATAGCAGAAGATACAATGTTCCCCAATGAATATACTCTGGAGCTCAAAGTATTTAACCCATTATCTACCACAGCAAAAGCTTTTTCTAAGTTTATACGGTCTATTTCTGGTATTCTCTCTGCGGCTTCTTGTTGGGAAATATTCCAGATTTAATTATAGGCAGCATAAATGCCTGCATATATGAAAGGTTTCTGACGTTGTTTCCTAGGTCCTAGTAAAAAGTCCCTATGATCCATGTCTTGTGAGGGTAAAGATAAGTGTTGTTTCACTTCTGCAAGTGTTGAGGTTTCCAGCCAATCTAGGCACAACTTCCCAACACTATAGGATGTCACTACCCCTGGATATGTTCTCTGTACATAACGTGGGTCTGGCCTATGCATACTGAGTCCCTTGGTGATGTTCAGGAACCGTTTATGACATGTGTTTGTGTCTAAGGGCCAAACCACCGACTCCTTTCAATTTGGGTCTGATCTATTGTACTTTAGTATGTCATCAACTGTTGCCCCTTCCTTTATAGAAGAATTCTGCCACCCCTGTGTTGGTGTTGGTGTTGGCAGCCTTGGAGTGATCAGGTCCTTTATCTTGGCTATTCCAAGACAGAATGTCTGCTGCACGGTCTCATTAAAAAAGATCATCTGCTGTGGAATGAGGCATGCTCTAAATAGTGCCTCTGTACCCTGGACTTGCCAATTCCTCGAACCCCAAATTGATTTTGTGTCAATTTCGTCTTTCCATAGGAGGAATCCCTGTTCAGACAATTAGGCCAAAAATAAAGCAGAGTAAATCTGTTTGGTGTTTGTCAACACAATTTTCAGTGCTGATGTTGGTGCAACCTTATAATAAAATGAGGCTGGGTCTGTGGTGTCAAACCCCTCAAAGTATGCAAATTTCTGTGCAAATACTTGTGAACTAGTTTTTGGTGGTGTTGGGCAACGTTCCCACTGATGGTATTCAAATACATTCCTAGGTGAAATGGATTTGTGCAGGGAATGATGACCATAATGTTGATAACAGTACAATTGTTCATAGTCTGAGGAACCCTCTAACATTTCATTATTAGAAAATGCAGCAGTTTTCTCTTAATCAGACAACATGTTATTTACTGTTTCAGTGTCCCAATCATCAGAATATGTACTGGAGGTAATGATATCACTTAATGATATTTTAAATACATGATTTATTTGTAAAAGTTCGGTCGGTCCGAATATGTTGAAATCAACCTTGTCCCATACTATACCATTGGGTATAGGAACTGCTGTAATGTTCACTGATGACAAGTCTCTTTTTTCATGATTTGATGATGTATGTGGCTTCAGTAGGATGTTGACCTTTTACTAAAAGTCAATACTAAGCCTAGCCAGAAAAGAAAAAACAATATCCCAAAATTACCCAGAGTTCAATCCAAGATGATACCAGGTATGTCTTTTGAAGAAAGAGAAGAAAGTTCTTTACTTGTTGTTTTGGCTGGCGGCATTTCCAGCTCACTTGGATCCAGAGAAAACGTATCAAAGTTAATGAAATAGCCAGAAGCAGTTCGATCAATTGTTGGAATTGCATCGGGATTGGTTGAAATGTGATTTTCCTCTCAACGAGGCATGTTGATGTAGACATCTGTATTAGGTCTAAATGCAACTTGTGAATTACTCAGATTTTCATTTAGAATTTGAATGTCTGGTTCAAGTGGAACAAGTTCCATAGCATTGTTGCTTAGTCCTTCATTCCTTACAGATAGATCTTCAAATGTGATGAGTCTTTCTGTTTGAACTTCTTGGATTGTAGCTAGAGGAGGGGGTCACCTACAGCGGAGTTCACTAGGCCTACTGTTTAGTATTGGCCACATGGTGTGATTTGATTAAGTTGATTTCTGACAAATCTTGTCTTTTGTTTGCTTAGATAACCCTGGCCACCAATAGCGCTGTTTCTGTAAAGAAATAGTCGCAGTAACGCCTGTGTGCGCAGAGCCCAAACCCTTGTGTGCACCTAGTATTAAACCTTGCCTACGATCCATATTTGGTATTACTCTATCCCCCACTCCAGGAATCTGAGCATATGGAATGTTTTGTGCATCTAACTTGTAGGAGTATTTGAGTGGAAATCTTTTAGGTACTGCTGTGCTGCCTTTGCGTGAAGTGATGACAGCTACCATTATATCTCCGTCTATTCTCGTTTTTGAACGAGTCAGCGCAGCTACGGCAGCCATGCGAACAGCCCCCTTTGCGGCTTCATCAGCCAATGAATTCCCTTCAACGTGAACGCCATCACGTTGATGACTCAGTGTATGTATCACGTGAGTCCTCCGTAGCTCGGTAGCTCGGCTTTCAACTCCGCTACCTGTTCCCATAGCGTTTTGTGCTTAATTATGCCACCTTTTGCATCTTTAAACCCGTTTTGTTCCCAATGATGTAAGTACTCATTGTACGACTGCAAATAGTAAAAAATCACACATGATTAGTGTGAGGAATTTGTTATCCGTATTTACAAGTGACAGTATCAGTGCTTTTAATTCTGCCAACTGAGCTGTGCAGTCTCCTAGAGATTGGGTCTTTGTGCAGCTAGGATGGAACTTGCCATCACACATGCGACCTGTAACGATAATATTGCTACTTACTTCCTATAGCCGGTTGTGCAGATCTGTCAGTGTAAATAATATATTCATACTGATCTGAGGCAAGATTTCATTTGGTAGAGGATATTCTTGTTCATATTGCAGGAATGCTTGTGTTTTTAAACTTGGATTAAATCTGTATTCAACATCAGTTGCTGTAAGAGAATTAGCCCATTGTATCCATCTTGGATGTAACGCTTTCGCATTTAGGATGCTGGCTTTCGTAACAGCTTCTAAAGCCAGTACCAGAGTTACGAGAATAATGCGTTTCCCCTGAGCCAGTGCTCTTTCTCTTGCTACAGTAGTCTGTACGGCTGTCAGCATTTTCCTGTTGAAGTGAAATGCATTTCTGCATTTGTGTACAGGTGTGATTTGTATGCGATTGGTACAGTTTCTCCTTCATTAAAAGTCAAATAAGTGTACCCGCTTTGACCAGCAATTATTTGTATTACCAAGTGGCGTACGTTGACGCGTGTTTGGAAGTGTTTGGAAGCAATCATGTCTTCCTGGAGTAAACGAAGAATATTAGTATGTTCTTGAGTCCAATCCCTGGCTGAAAAGTCAAGTTTTATTAAGTCATAGAAAGGTTTAACCCTTTGTGCATAATCTAAAATGTATGTCCTGCCGAAATTTAGGAATCCTAGTATTGATTGTAAAAAAAATATGATTTTGGAGGCTGGAGCAGCGCACACTTTTCTAAAAAGTTAGCTGCCTGACTTTTGCATTCACTCGACAGCTCATATCCCAAAAATACGACATTGAGGTGGGCTATTTTTGATTTTTTTAAGTTAAACTTGTAGCCCTCTGTGGCAAATCCCATAATAATGGTGCTTACCCTGGTCAAGTGCTTCTCCAAGTCATCGTCTGTCAGATAAATATCATTAAATACAACAACAATCCTTGGGTCTAAGTTACCTGAACGAACAAACGATGCAGTGAGGCACTATCAAAACAACACTGGGGGAAAGATCCCTTTAGGACGAAATCCCTCACCCACCTATGGTTGCATGGTTCATCATATGGGATTCTTCTCCCAGAGGAAAGCCTAGTTCATCTAAGGGCTACAACCCCCCCACTTAAGAGGGACGAGCTCAGGGATGTTTTTCACCTACTCTGACTTGATCTACTGGATCCTCCAAATGAGACTTCTAGTGTGAGTGAGAACGCAGCGCAAAGAAAAATAATTAAAGTGAGTGAAGTGATGTTAAAACTGGCTAGAGAGAACCAAACCTAAGCTTTATTCGTGAGTTCTCGCTGTCAGGATTAAAAAACAGTGCACCTGCGATATGGATTTAAATCGCACATATAAATTGGTGGATTATGGTCGACATGTTTCAGCCGTGAGGCCCCTAATTCGAACCAGGCTTTCTTCAGGACCACTAAGATGCTGTTGCTAAGTGAAATGAGTGACAAAGAAAAATATTTAAAAACTTTTTATCAACACCCGGAACCAAAGATACTTGTGGTTCCTGCTCAGTGAAAAGTAACAGTACCTGGTGAAAATACAAAAAGAAATTGTCATAGGCCTTAAATGAACAAACAGTACAAACAGAAACAGTAGCTAACAAAGCAGTGAGGAAGGATCAACATGCCTCCTCCTGCATATTGCACCACAGAAGTGTCCGCAAATAAACAATGTCATGCTTATCCGTAACGACTGGGTATGTTGCAAACCTCAACCTGTCAACAGCTCAGAGGAGAGGCACCACTCTATGAAGGAACAGTATATAAAGTGTGCTAATGTCAGATAAAGTCACACAGAATTTCAAATATACTGACATAGTTAAAAAGCCTGTAGTGAACAGATCTAGTCATAAGAGCACCAGACTCAATAAGAAACAACTTATACGCAATGGTACCCAATGCCCCTTATATCATCAAACCGGGGTGCACTAGTATATCTAGCAAACTATGTTGTGTTGCTAGCAGGGTCTATACAATGTATGTCATAACAGAGGACTATACTGTCAGAAAGAAAAAGAGGACAGCCCTCATCATATATCACATGTTAATTAAGTAACTCAATCATATTGCGCAAGGGTAAAGACATTTTTGGCTGCTGAGTTCTAAAAACAGACCAGGATACACCTAGGTCCTAGTGCAACTTGCTCATAATGCCTAAATGCCACAGATTGGAGTTTGAACAACAGAGATCCAGCCAAGGCATGCTAAGCTGCACTACTCTGTCAATTGAAGGGAGACCGGTTATAAAACAGCAGAAAGACCGCTCCTAGATCCTTTTATGCCACTGGGGCCCAACTCACAGAAGTAAAGGAGCACTAATTCCTAGTGGAGGGATAACTCCAGCACACTAAGGGGAACGCAAGCATGTTAAAAGACAAGGAGGTCACTGACTCTAGATGGAAGAAACAAACCGCGATGTACGCGTCAGTCAGCATCTCAACAAAAAATGTAAGGGAAAGCGGCACAGTACATACCTCTACATCGGTACCCCGGTCCGGTGGAGACTGTCGAGGGAGGTAAATGCATAGGTGCCTGAGAGCTCCTTAAATGAGGAAGTTACGCGCGCTACAGACAGCCGATGCTAATCGGTGATCTCATCGCGCATGCGTGGTATCAAGGAACGCTGCTCCTTCGCGCATGTGTGTAATGTGTCTGGATCGCAGGGAAATGTAGTTTATACATTAAGGAATTTGCCGCACATGCGCGAACCTGCTTTAAGCACCTTTGTTATTGCAGCGCATTGGAAAGCGATGTACATAGGCTTAAAAGTGCTCTGAGACTAGTGCCAACACTAAGGAGAAAAGAACAAGCCTTATGGATACGTAATTACATTTACTCATGTGGTCGTTTAAGGTGTGTGGTTGCCATGAGTCCCATGAATCCCCAGACATGTGCCTACTAATGTACCTACTTGTTAAAATAAGGGAAAGCTATGCCTGATGTCTAGTACACTGGGCATGGCAGCATTGATGTGAACAGTTCTAATGGATGCACACCTCGCGTGACAGTGAATCTGGAACTGATGATTTCTAAAAAAAAGGGAAGTCCCACAGTATTTATAGAGCAACCCATGGAATGTCATCATTCAGACCCACCTCCGCAGTGTTGAGCCTGTGTACCCAACGTTGTTCACGCCTAAAGAGATATGCTGAGATTTCAGTTATATGTGCAGAAATGGCAGGTTTATCCAAGACTACCCACTTCAGATCTTCAGGAGAATGATTCTTTTCCAAAAAATGGCTTGTAAGTTTAGTGGTAGTTTTCCTACATCAGATGGTGCTTCTATGTTCTAAAACACGGGTTTTCACCTTCCGAGTAGTTATGCCCACGTATCGTAAGGCACATGGACATGTGATCAAGTAGATAAGACTGTCACTATTGCAATTCGTGTGTTTGGAGAGAGACCAAGGTCGTGCCGCTCCAATGTCTAGAGAGACTGTGTGTTCTGTGAATGGACAGGCCACACACATACAACAAGGAAAATGGCCCCTAACCTCAGGTAAGTGCCAGAGAGTACTCTGTTTGTTTGGTTTCATGATATGTCGTCGCGTATGCACTAATTGATCTTTGATATTAGTGCTGCGTTTAAAGCAAACAGCGGTAGAGGTAAGACAGTAGCACCAATATTCAGAATCTTCCAATTGGAGAGGATGCTCTTCTTGATTTTATTGGAGAAACTGCAAAAAGTGCTAACACATGTGAGCCTTGAATTAGCTTCCTTGGGTTCGCTTAGTTCAATAAGAGCTTCCCGGTTGTTATTGGCTGCACGTTTCAACGACCTCTTGATCAATCATTTAGGATAGTTCCTGGCTCCAAGTTGACAAGACAGATCATGGGCATGTTCCTGATATTTAGACGTGGTGGAGCAATTCCTTTTGATTCGTAAGAACTGCCCAAAAGGGATATTATCCCTCAGGGTTTTCGGATGATAGCTCCTATATGATAAGAGCGAGTTCCTGGACATGGGCTTCCTGTACAGTTCAGTGCATAGACCCCCATCAGTCAGGGAAATCAAGACGTCTAGAAATGGTAATTCACTGTTGCTATATTCGCAGGTGAACCTTAAGAAGTTGTTGCGGGTGTTGAGCCACTCCTTAAATTCCATGATGGTAAATGGAAGACCTCTCCAGACAACAAAGACATCGTCAATGTAGCGTTTCCATGACAATATGTGATCTTTGTATGGATTGTCCTCATTGAAAATATGGTCCTGTTCGAAGAGGTGCACATACAAATTTGCCAAACTGGGGGCGAAAACGCTGCCCATCGAAGTCACTTAGCAGCAGCATCTTAGTGGTCCTGGAGAAAGCCTGGTCCGAATTAGGGGCCTCACGGCTGAAACATGTCGACCGTAATCCACCAATTTACACGTGTGATTTCAATCCATATCGCAGGTGCACTGTTTTTTAATCCTGACAGCGAGAACTCATGAATAAAGCTTAGGTTTTGTTCTCTCTAGCCAGCTTTAACATCACTTAACTCACTTTAATTATTTTTCTTTGCGCTGCGTTCTCACTCACACTATAAGTCTCATTTGGAGAATCCAGTAGATCCAGTCAGAGCATGTGAAAAACATCCCTGAGCTCCTCCCTCTTAGTGAGGAGGCTGTAGCCCTCAGAGGAACTAGGCTTTCCTCTGGGAGGAGAATCCCTAATGATGAAGCATGCCACCATAGGTGGGTGAGGGATTTCATCCTAAAGGGATCTTTTCCCCAGTGTTGTTTTGATAGTGCCTCACTGCGTGGTTTGTTTGTTCAGGTAACTTAGACCCAAGGATTGTTGTTGTATTTGATTGATAAATTGGGGATGTAATCCTTTGCAGGTCTCTACAAAAAATGTCCCAGGACCCCCATTCAGTGTATTTGTGTAGCAGATAAATATAATCTACGTAGGACAACGCTTCTTCATCAAATGTTTGAAGTAACTCCATTACTCTTGCTGAAAATACCCCGGGGCTATTTCGCACCCTTGGGCGAGTCGACAAAATTGTTGTTGAGACCCTAATGCACTGAATGCCGCCAGATGCCTGCTTTTAGGCGCTATATTTTGACAAAAAAATCCATTTGAGATATCAAGTGTGGTTTTGTATTTTTTGCACACAATGTTATTCATTAATGCAGCACTATGTGCATTTTGGACAGCAAATGTCTTTGTGCATGAGTTTAAATGTCTGTAATCTAAAACTAGACGATATGTATTGTCAGGTTTAGTGACAGGAAACGAAGGATTGTTCATTGGAGAGGTACATTTTTCAATGACCCCCTGTTATTCACGTTGATCTAGGATCTCCCTGACCTGTTTTTTAGCTTCTTGCTTTATTAGATATTTTCTCTGAGCATTAGGTGAAACTTTTAATGGAATCACGTGGTAGGTTGAGTACTCCTCCCACCCTGCGTGATTTTTGTACAATGCAGGGGCTTGGGCTACTGCTCACTCCTGTGCATATGAATGTTTAAGGTGGACGGGAACGTGGTTGGAAAATGCAGGAAAAATACACTTTCTCCCCTGGGGCACTCTATTATGAATGCAGGCGGCCAATCTTGTTCTGCTAACAGGATGTCATAACCAGATGATAAGTTCTTCCAAAAAAGAACTTTTACTTTCCTGGGCTTGTCCCCCTCTATCCGGTGTGTTATTTCATATAACCTATGTGGGACGCTCACCCTGGTGTCTGGTGTTTCCACAGTGATGTAATCATTCAACTCCGCTGTCACCAAAAATTCCTTCAGTTTCAGGCGAGCTATTGTTTCTTCTGCCGCACTGTCTAGCATCGTCAGAGCCCATTCCTTGTTCAGAAGTTGTGTCCCCAGAATTCCGGGCATGTCTGATTTTCAGACCAGCAACTTTCTTTTTCTTAAATTGAGGTTTTGGATTTTGCTTATTTTCTTTTTTAGAAGTAAAGTCTTGAGCGCGCTGCTTGTCTCTGAACTGTGTGCGCTTCTCTCTATTTTCTGACCGTCTTTCTCTTTCTGAGCTTTTCTTCGAGCCCTGAAAGGAACGAGAGGAACGTGTATCAGTATCCTGATACCTGTCAGGTTTCCTAATATTATCCCTATTCCTAAGGTTGTACCTCTTTTCAGAGGGCTCCTGTGGAGGAGACCTACCTTGGGACTGAGATCTTTTGTCTTTAAAGCTTTCTTTTTTATTATCCCACTTCTTTTTAGAAGAAGCAGGTGCCTGCATAGAAGTGTCCTTTTCAGGACTGCCCTGTAGTTGAGGTTTTAAATCTTTTCCCCCCAAACTATCCCTGCCTAATTCTGCATACGCAGTTTCAATTATTTTGGGTAGTTCATCCCCCTGTAATAAAGGGCCGACCTCTCTTAGGCATTGGCGGATTGCCACTGATGCTGCTTCCCCTTTAATGTTAGCTCGTATTATGGCTGACCTGGTCATATTTATTTCATATCTTCATCCCTAAGTTTAGGGCAGGTTCTGCTCCGTACTCATTTTGTATTTGTCTTCATACATCAGGTATCACTGCTAATGAAGGAATACCATGAGTTCTGGTATTTATTGCAGCAAAGACTGTACCCCAAGAGGTGCAATCCTCTAACTGTGGTGTAATCCCCATGGGCAAACAGATTGTTAACATTCTGTGTTTTTTAAATGATGTTGTATTTGGGAATACTGCTTCTAACTGGGTTATTTTACGAGCTACCCAGAAAGGAATTTGTTCACGTTTTGTGGGCACTTTGCCCATTACCGTGTATAATGTTTGTGGAGTAATTTTAGGACCTGAGCTCTGTATAGGAGCTGGATTGGGTGTAATTACTGTTGGTTGGACCGCTAGTGTCCTTTAGACGAAGTGTGTCATGTTTCTGTAAAGATTTATCAACTCTTTGTGTTGAACAAGTAGTTCATCACCTGGCATTGTTTCAATGTCTGGATGTGGTGCATAGGTTGCTAATATTGGCCATGTTGCTCCTGGTATTCCTAAAGGACCAAGCATTGCTCTTGTGCTTGTATGGGGTAGGGCGCTATTAAACCAGAAAATATGTTCCTGGTAAGTAAGCGGAATTTCAGTCTCCTCAAATGGAGTGTAGGCCGCTGGAACTTCTTCATGTGTGCTAATGAAAAGTTTACAGCATCTGCTTCTGGGAATGTAACCCATGAGTAGAATACCTCTGTTTTGAAATCTTCGTGTGCCTCTATCACGAATATTACTCCACCTCCTCTGGGTAATAACCCATGTGTGATGAGTTTAACTGTCAGAGTTTCTCTTACTTTGGCTGCATTCTGTATTGCATCTACATCTTCTTCACCAGACTGATTAAGTCCCTGGGCTAGATGGTTTAAATCTCCCTCTTGTTCAACCATTGTGTTTAGAACATGGATTGACTATTTTAAAGAAGTTATGTAAAGGTTTTTATGCAAAGGTTTTATGCACAATTTTGGGAATATTTCCTTCAAGCTTGAATAACCAACAGCCTATACATAGGATATCTAGCCTACTCAGCTATGGCGGAGTTTCTTCCCACTCACTCCAGCCGTCTCTGGGTTTTTGTAAGTAGGGATTAAGCACGACTGAGCTACTCAGATTCTACTGTTAAATATGTACCAAACCAAACGGTCTGGTGCCATTAGACCATGTTGGGCACCATGTAGTGTAGTTCCAATGGTACTCTTCATGCAGGACCTACGCATTTGCGGATAACATAAACTGTGGGTCTGGTGGCAGACTGACTCTGTACACCCCCGCCGAGTATGTTAGCCTGTTTTCGCATTAGCTAGCTCGTAGTGCTACTATAATCTCCTGTTATCAGAGAGATTAATTTTTGCAACCTCAGAATACAATAACCTCAGACTCGTGGAAATAATATATTACTTTTCACCCAGTCACTCGTACTTGCTTGTTTTGCTCTCAGAGAGATACAGAGAAGAAGCAGTCAGGCGTGTTTACAATAAGAATTTATTGTACCGTAGTTCTTCTTATGTAAAACAAATGTGCTGCTACAACTGTAACACAGTAGCAGACATATAGTATCAGCAGTACAGTGAATAAAAAGGAATAGTATTGTTCTACCATTTTGCAATAGTCATAAACACATACATAAATATAAAATGCATTTATAAAATAAAGTGCGTACTCCTAAGATGCCTGTCTAGATGTACCTGAGTGTACCTAGCATGTAAGTAAGTGCGAGAGAGCTACTAAGCCTAAGAGCCTAATGGTCTAGAATCTAAGGGCCAAGAATCCCGCTAGGATTTAGTCAAACCTCCATACCTGAATAGTGAGAGTGTGGGACTCCGTCCTGGACTTTAGTTGGACACCCCATCAGGGATAGTAAGACCACTGTCAGTTGGAGCGATGGCATGCCGGAGCCGCAGCGTCTCTGGTCAGTGTGTTGGCCTTGAAGTCTCGGTTCCCTCCTGACTGCTGATAGCAAGAGGTGCTGTATTTATACAGTCTATATTCGTATGTTACCCATTGTTCAGTATGAGGATGACGTTTGGTGATTGAACCTTTGTGCTTAGATAGGAGAGGTGAAGTATGCCCCCCTGGAGAGTGTACTCATAAATTATTCATCTGTGCTAAGGATGACGTCTTAGCAATATCTATCGGGCAGAACTCACCCTTGTCATAGAACTAGGTGAAAGGTTTAGTCCTTAAAAGGCGTCAGTCCTTATAAGGCTTTCAGTCCCTATAAGGTATTCTGTCTTTATTTGGAGTTATGTCCTTATAAGGCTCATTCGTATGAAATGAAGGGGAGATGATGTAGGGAAAGAGTATGATGTTCTCTAAACCTATATTAGGGTACCGATATGAAATATAACATTGTGGGTGATAGGCAGCACCTACAAATACGTCTGATTCGTGGGGTAGCATGCTACTCGTGGGCAAGCGCTTCAGCACCCCACATAGGGGTAGTAATCACTGTATAACTGCTGCAATAAAATACAATACCAATGGAAGCTACACTGCTGTTAACCTGGACTTAAGGTGAGACTAGACTTAAGGAGGCTTAACGTGCCCATGCTAATGCAGGAATATAATCAGCTCATCGGTCATTTACCTCTGAGCAGTCTACAAAAGTCATCAAATCAGTCGAAGATTTCTAACATATTTATCGTGCATGGTTGAGTGTTGATTGGTTTATATGTTCTGCTTATTGTACCCAATTTTCTAAAAATTATTTCTGAATAATGTACAGACAAACAACAGTGATGCTAGGATGTCACCTGATATACCGGATGGTGATTTCCAATGCACTGGCACATCAAATATACCCGAATTCCTTGTTTCCATGCTAACTGCTTCCAAACTCTGCCAGGGAGAAGGACGTCGTGTCCACCGTGTGCCTCAAGCACACCGTATGATGTAAGCACAAAAGTAACAATAAAATACATTCTCTGCCGCAGGTTTCAGTGTAAGAATTATTAGTTTTGATTTGCTGCTAGGCAGCACTGCATGTGACCAGTGCTTAATTTAAGCCGGTCGTTTCCGGTGTTCGGTGCCAGCACTCAACTGTCAACACTGGTGCTTGTGACAGTCTGCCACGAGGTGGCGCTGTCTTTCTGAAGACAGTAAGAAACGTGAGGGTTAAATAAATATTTTGTTCCCACTCTCTGAAGAACAGCTTCAAACCACGACAGTACCTGGCAGTTCAACGGTGCGCACATTCATAATGGAACAAAGGAATGTGCGCACTGAGAAAGGGGACGTGGAATGTACCACTAACAATAAATATATACAGATTAATAAGGATATAGAAATAAATATTGACGATCCTGGCCAAGCTATAGCATATGAACAAGATTACAACACTTTCTAATTTAGAGAGGACCATAGCAACAGTTAATTATTAATGGAATGTAAATTAAAATGACTATCACCTGCTGCTCACGCCATTCTTACAGCTTTAGGGGCTTGAAAAAGTCAGAATGGTCACACTTGTAGGAGCGTGATGGTTAGTAGTTGTGTTGTTACTTTCATTGGTAGCATGGCAGGGGCAATGTGTAGTGCAAACTGCAGTGGCCTCCTGACGACGACCCTTCGCACCTATTTTTTTTTTTTTTTTTAATTATGCACTGCATGTGACAGGGTTTAAAGTCCACAACTCGCTTTGTCTGCTGCGATTTTTTTATCCGTGATCGCACTGAATTCCATTGAAACTGAATTCATGTTTTGTGCTGAGAAGTAAAATTGTCGATAAAATGACTGGTCCGTAGGGGAGATTCCAACCAGTGGAGTGAGAATTTGTAAACCAACTTAGTTGAGACGGTCTTTACAAGAGGTGTCCAGGCTAGGCCCATGAGAGCATTGTGCATGCGGGGTATCCACTACAGCTATGTAAATACAATGCGTCTTGTTATAATGTTAGCACTTGTGAAAAGGTGCCAGAATAAATGCGCATACCTAGAAGAGGTTTGCTTATACACAGAAGGAGAGGGGCTGGTTGAAATTCGTGCTTTGTTATGCAGCGAGAGGGCAAACCTGTGCCCCAGCCATTAATTATATTTGGAAGTTGGGTAATCTGATGAGGGTGCCTGCGAGGAGGTGCCCCATTGTGATATGTAATGTAATAACAAGGCTAACCCCTGCCACTGGTATCAGCACCACACTCCACTGTAGAAATACACTCAGAGTTCTGCCAGATGGCATGGGCATTCCATCACTACTGTTCTGGTCTGTGTTTAAACCAGGGAGCTGCTTGTCAACCCCGTTCTAAATCACTGAGTCATGAAATTGCAATATTGTTAACATACACAAAAAATCCGTGATTTATGGCTACAAGAAAAAGGGTATATTGGGGTCTAAATCTTGCAATTAAAGACATGGAGCAAACATGACAAATGGAGAAAATTGGCAAACGTTCTTATTCCTGGCTCCAAAGAAGAAGTTTTACCTTACTTAAAGAACACTGGAAAAAAAATCCCATGATTTATGTTTTCCAGAGCCAGTCTTGGGCTTTGAAAGGATTTTTCGCTTCCAATTTAGATGGCAAGGTCGGAGTTTACATTTTCTCATTTGAGACATCTGCCTAATACTAAACATCTGCAGTACAAGCCAGGCATGTGGTGCTGAAACCAGTCTTCATCTTGCAGGAAAAAAGATATTTCAAAACCTTTGGGCGCTAATGGCCAGCACGTAAGGGCCATGCTTCAGTGCTACTTTGTAACTTCTGGAAAGTAAATGTATGTCGCCTCATTTTCAAGTCCTGCTAAAACTTATTGCTGTACTCAACATGCAGAGAAAGCAGTGTGTATGTATGTGTGTGTGTGTGTGTGTATATATATATATATATATATTCACTGAAAAAACCATAGGTTTCACACATGTTATAGTTAGTGGAAATTTTACTGATAAAAAACCAATGAAATTGCCCCGTTATAGTTAGCGCAGGCAACTATAACTCACGCGACCGCAATCCTCTGCTGATGCTAATACTGTATTTAGACACTTATTTGCCCATGTCTTCTTCCATACATTTTTAGCTATACATATATTACAAATATTTTTTTTTCATAAAGACACATATGTCATCAGCAGAGGATTGCGGTCACGTGAGTTATAGTTGCCTGCGCTAACTATAACGGGGCAATTTCATTGGTTTTTTATCAGTAAAATTTCCACTAACTATAACATGTGTGAAACCTATGGTTTTTTCAGTGAATTTGCAAGGTTTTTTAAATGCTAATTCCTAACTATAACGTGTGTGAAACCTATGGTTTTTTCAGTGAATTAGTACGGTTTTTTAAATGCTAAGTTTTTTTCCCTTATAATAAGCCCTGTACATTTGGTGGCCTACGGCCACCAAAAGCACAGGGGGTGGGGTAAGTGTGGATAGTGTTTTTTTCCATTGTAATAAGCCCAGCACATTTGGTGGCCTTCGGCCACCAAAAGCACAGGGGGTGGGGTAAGTGTGGATAGTGTTTTTTTTATTTTTATTTTTTTACCGTACGCTTACCGTAAGCGTACGGTAAGCGTACCCCGCGAAATTGCCGAAAAAAAAATAAAACCGTTTTTGCACTTGGGGGATGTTTGGGGACTCCCTCCACATGACTATGTGGGAGGGAGTTGTCAAAACAGCCCCTTTACATGTTTTTGGGCTTCCGATTTTAAAAATCTCTCTCAGTGCGAGAGACAAAATGGCGGCCGCCGCTTCCTGGTTTCGGCCGATTCGAATGTTTACTAAGATCTAAGAGCCAATCAGAATCGCGCTCGCGCACGCCACCGTACGCTTACCGTAAGCGTACGGTAAGCGTACCGTAAGCTGGCTCAGATATATATATTGATTTAAAGGCTATTTTCTCAGAATCTACTGAACAGATTTACACCAAACCTACAAAAGGCACTTCCTTGACCTAGGGACTACCTCTCTGCCAAATTTTGAGTAATTCTGTTCAGCCATTCGGGCTGTAGCTCGTTCTAAAGGTCCTATGGAAAAATGCATGGGAAAAACGCGTTTTGGGACCCCCCTTTTATCTCAGCCCCCGCTTGACGAATCCCCCCGAGACTTTCAGGGTAGGAGCGGAGCGTAGCGCCCCACCTATTTTGAGAAATTCGCGAGGATTCGTCGACCGGCGCCAAAGTTATTCAAAATAGAATGTTGAGGTTTTCCTATGGAAACGTGGTCCTAACTATAACTACCTACTGGCTATCGCCAGTAGGTAATATATATATATATATATATATATATAAATATATATATAAATGTATATATATATATATAATCTACTGGCAATAGCCAGTAGATAGTTATAGTGAGGACCAACTTATCCCATAGACAACGCGTGTTTTGATTTGCTAATAACTTTGGCGTCGTTTGACAAATATTCATGACATTTTAAAAACTAGTGTGCCACTCACTTCATGATGGGGCAGTTAGATATGATATACAGACTACGCCCTCCTACAAGAATTGCCACGTAATCTCCGGTTCACTCTCTAAAAATCACACAGGACCTGGCCAACACGTGGGTTCACATTGGCACAATAATCGCCATTGATGTCCAGTGCAAGATGCTGTTATAAAGATATCACTGCAAGGGACATATATTTTATTGACCATTTCATTTTCAATTAATTTTTTACTCTAGTTCTTGTTTATCCCACAGTCAAAACATATCGGAACCCTCTTCAATAAGTCTGTCCCCATTTTTTCAAGATACAAATTGTATCCCCTTGCGAAGCCATGGACCTCACACCCTCCCAGGAGCTCTGCAACAAGCTCGGCTCCTACTTCCATCTGAAAATCAAGGCCCTCTACGACAAGTTCAGCGAACAGACTCCAGAAACCACTCCTTCCTCCAACACTGTCAGCCAGCCTACCATCGCTGCCTGGACCCCAGTCACCCCTGAAGATACTGCCACGACCATGAAGAGCACTCACTCAGGAGCACCCACGGACCCCTGCCCGCTGCACATCTTCCACAGAGCCACCGCCGCCATAGCACCTGAGCTAATATGCACCATCAACACCACCTTCGAATCCAGCACATTCCCCACGACTGAAAATGCGCAGAAGTCAAGCCCCTCCTCACGAAGCCCTCTGCAGACCCGACAAACCTAAAAAAGTACTGACCCATCTCTCTCCTTCCCTTCGCGGCCAAAGTCACAGAGAAGATCGTCAACGCCCAGCTGCCTAACTTTATTGAGGAGAACGCCATCCTCGACCCTTCTCAATCTGGATTCTGCAGCAACCACAGCACAGAGACAGCCCTCCTCGCCGCCACAGACAACATCCGCATGCTCCTTGACCAAGGCCACTTCGCGGCCCTCATCCTACTAGATCTATCCGCAGCCTTCAACACCGTCTCCCACCGCACTCTCACAGCCAGACTCATCGACTCCGGCATACAGGGAACCGCCCTCGACTGACTCCGCTCCTTACTTGCTGGCAGAACCCAAAGGATCAGACTCCTGCCCTTCCTCTCCGAACCCACAGAGATCAACTGCGGAGCACCCCAAGGATAATCGCTCAGTACCACACTCTTCAACATCTACATGGCCCCCCTCGCCGCCATCTTCAGACAGCATGAACTCAGCATAGTATCCTACACCGACGACACCCAGAGCATCCTCTCCCTCACGAAGGAATCCAACACCACCAGACTCAGCTTCTAGGAAGGAATGAAAGACGTCGCATCATGGATGAGCTATAGAGAGAAACAAGGAAACCCTAAGGGTCAGACGGGACCAAGGGTAGATATATTTTTAAAGCAACAAAGGTCCCATACAAAAAGGATAGGTATAGTATCACAATTTTTACAATCAAAAACTGGAATTATCCAAGTACTCAATTAGAAAGATAACAGTAACATCTCTAACTCTAAATTATATTATGTATTCTACATTTGAGTATGAGATGTTAAACTGATTGTGACTTTCTATACTTTCATATTTGCACACACTGAAAAGTCAATTTTTAAGTCACTTGCCTGTGGTAAGGAAACCAGCTGATTTCCTTTTTGCCTATTCACGGTTTGCTCACTTATCCCCCTGCATATTACGTGTTTCTACTTTATTGTTAATAAATTGCATTTATCTTTCTAATTGAGTACATGGATAATTCCAGTTTTTGATTGTAAAAATTGTGATACTATACCTATCCTTTTTGTATGGGACCTTTGTTACTTTAAAAAAAAACATTGTGGATGAGCAGCAGCTGTATGAAGCTCAACTCGGAGAAGACAGAAGTCCTCATTCTCGGACCCACCCCCTCAGCTTAGTACAACACCTGGTGGCCCACCGCCCTCGCCAACACCCACCCACCCCCACGGACTAAGCTCAGAACATCAGCATCGTATTCGACTCCTCCCTCACCATGACCCGCCAGATCAACACCGTCACCTCCACATGCTTCAACACCCTCTTCATCCTTTTGCAAGACCTTCAAGTGGATCCCATCCCGAATTCAGAAAGACCGTCACTCACACACTCATGACAAGCAGACTGGACTATGGAAACGCCCTCTGCGCTGGAATCAACAAATCTCTGCTATGCAAACTCCAGACCATCCTGAATACTGCGGCTGACTAGTCCTCGGCATCCCACGGCATGAACACATCACCCAACAACTGCAAGACCTCCACTGGCTCCCTGTCCAGAAGAGAGTAACTTTCAAGCTACTCACCCACACCTACAAATCCCTCCACAACACCAGATCCAAATGCCTCAATGAAAGACTCCCTTCCATGCACCCAAGAGAAACCTCCGCTCCGCCGACCTCACAGAAACCACACACATCTGCAGAACCAGAGCAGGTGGAAGAGCCTTCTCTTACATCACGGCAAAGGCCTGGAACGATCTCCTGTTCAACATCAGATGCTCCCCCACTCTGCACACCTTCAGGAAGAGCCTCAAGACCTGGCTCTTTGGCTGACTCGGAGCTGCACCCCCCCCCCCCCCCACACCCCCCAGCACCTGGAGACCCTCACGGGTGAGTAGCTAGCTTCACAATTCCCTGTTTGAGTGATTGATTGATTGATTGATTGATTGATTGATAATATGCATGAAAATACAGAGCCCCTCACAATAAGTCTTACCTTACTCTCTGAACAAAAGACCCAAGCTCTAGTAATGAATGACACCTGCAAACAATTAGCTATCTTCCCAAAAGTACAAACATGTCGACCGGCCGTCCTCCCATTAACATGCAGGTCGGGGAGGATGACTTCAGCAGAGTACTGACGAGAAGCTCTTCAAGTAAGTGCTCGCACTCACGCTTTACAAGCCACTAAAGGACTACATCCACGGATAGGCTAGCCACTTATATCTAACCTAAAGTTTCCTTTCTATTTTTGTAGGCTGCATTGGCAATTGACCCGCAGCCTATGGGGCACAGGCATTCCCCTCTCTAGGTACGCCCGTATTTTATTTCTTCTTTTGCCACTATGTAATTTACCCACCAACGAAATAATCACCTTCGAACAGCCCATTCCAAGCTGTTTCACGACCCTATCAGCTCGCACGAATAACATCTCCGTGATAACTCCTTCTCCTCCCTTTGTCCAATGGGCTAGATATAGAACCCATTCTGTAATATCACAAGGGCCATAAAAGCTAGATTAAATCATTGATCTCCTCATGTCTTGTCTACTGAATATAAAACCTTTTCCAGGATTTCACAGGGACCGTGGTTAAATGTTTCACTTCTCTATCGCTAGACCTTGTTCATACTCCTACTATTTACACCTTATTCAGTGTCATAAATTGAAGGACCCCCCCCACCATCAACACATTTGACTCACAACTGAATTTTTGGAACCTTTCTTTGAACTGTGTGTATGCAAGTCCATTTATTGTAATGCATCCACTACCCAATAACCCTACTCGAATAATAGCATAGTTCATATTACTGTTACCTTTCATGAACATAGTTACCACCCGAAGATACAGTTACCCCTTGTTTCTGTGCATGATACACACAATGGGTGCTGTATATATAATTCATAAGGATGAATTAGCTATCTCGTGTTTGCTTCATAGGCCACATTACCATGCCTGAATTCACATTGGGGATTGAATCATTATAATTATTGGCCTATTCTATTTTTATAAGTCTCTCTGTCTGTATTTACTCTCTTCTTTATTTTCCAGGGAATAACAATTCACTTCTCAGAATGAGTATGTCAATGTGCTTAGCATTTAAGCTCCAGTGGGGATTGTCCCATATGGTACTACTGGGATCTGGCGCATCGAGGTCATGAAGAAATCTGACAACCTTTCCAGGCGCAAGTAGGCTGTAACATGTCGACCATATCTGTAGATGTAGAGGATATATAACTCATTCCTAACACATCTCACTATTTTTTAACCTTACCCCCATCCCAGTTTTGTCAATAGTACCCCTCTTGGATAGGAGGTAATTTTATTTCACTGCAGTTTTCACAGATCCCTCATGTCTCTCCACCTAGAGACTCTTCCTCCTAGTGCAGGTAAGACCCGATGATGAAACTACTGGCTACTAGTACATCAGCGAAGATAACACACCGCTGATGGAAACTAGCTGTTGAGGATCTCAATACAATTTTTCACAGACAGTCCAGAGAATGGTGTGGTTTCACTCCCCTTAATGTTGTTTGAACATAGAGTGCTGTCACACTAGTTCTCTCCCCAGTGAATGCAAAAACTGTTGATAGGTATCATACCATATCTTATTCTCGTAAACAACTATTTAGCTATGGGGCAAGTAATCTTATCCAGGAAGGGCTCGAAAGACGGGACCACTTTAAAGTCTAGAAAACTATCCCTGAGACTGTCCAATTGACATTTTTTTAGTTCCTCATCTCATAAAAGAACCTTTAGCCTTTCTTTTATCACATATCTAGAGATAGGAGCATCATCAGCAGGGCAATCCCAAAGAACAGCAAGATCAAGCCTTTAAAACATTACCTTAGCAAGGGAATTTTCAAACAAGCATACAGCGCATTAATTCCTTAAGGAGAAGCCCATCCGGGGCTAGCTCATTGGTGGACCACAATCTGTGCCAATACTGTAGAGTTCTAAGTTTTCTTATTAATGCAATCAGATAAACACCCACATCCAAGAGCTGTGTTAAACAGGTGGCCCTTTGTGGAAGATTAAGTAAAGACCTATCAAATGTATTTTCAGCCACTGAGAGTCTCTTAACCATAGCATGGCCCCATAACTCTGAGCAATAGAGAGCGTACTCTTTGGCATTATAAATTTCAATCACTGGAGAGAGTAACCTAGTCTTAGTCTTTTTTACTATCTGTAGGACGGCCCTAGATTCTTGCTGTAGCTTAAGTACACTCTTGTCAATCTGCAAGGACCAGGATAGGTTATTACACAATCTGACTCCCATATACCCAAAATCTTTTACTTCTTCAAGCAATTCATTTTGTGCCTTAATAGAACACCTCCTAGATTTGTAAGGGGTGAAACGACATAAATAATTTCTTTTTTAATATTCAATTCTAAACCTCTCTCAGAACAAAAGGATAAATAGTGGTCCACCAAGGCCTGTCGACCAGCTCAGATTTAGATGTAAGCAACTTGTTGTCCGTGAACAATAGTGTCAGAATTATAAAGACCCCTATTTTTGGAGCATCATTTCCAGGGAAACCTAAATAATGCACTAAGCCATTTCTGTATAAAGGGAAGTGAGTGGGAACCAGTAAGTAGCCCTGGTGCACTCCTTTCTCGATTCATAAGCTGCTGGACATCTCACCCTCTCTACCACACCTAACCATAGGCGACAATAGTCCAACAGGACTTGTTCTCCCTTATTCCTTCTGCTTGATCCAGAACTTCCAACACATCTGTCTCCCACTTAGATCTAGCTTTCTGGAGATCGTTCTTATGTTCTTCCTGGCTAGTATAATTTGCTCCTGATCATTTGTTTTAATAAACCGGATTAAAGCTGACTTGGCAAGTCTACAAATGCCTATTGTACTAAGGGTGGTTTGGTCTTCCTTTGTGTGGCCTACTGTGTTCCCTAAGAAAGAATTCACCTAATTGATCAAATAAATTGTCATGCTGTTTAAGAAAACGAATGACACCAACCCCATCTAGCTCAATGCTAGACATCAGATCAAATGAGTCTGTGACTTTGTAATAGATTTGAGCCATAGTAGTAGGTTCACCTGAGACAAAAGACCATTTTAGGGACTGTTTCTTGTTTTCAAGGCATAGATCCCTCTCGTACCCTGAGTATTGGGAGTTACTTTTCGACAGCAAAGAAGCTTCCATTGTTAATTCAAGTTCATTATGGTCACTATCACATCGTGAAAGGATTTTCATTTCCACCATATCTGGCTGTAGTTGAGAGAAAGCAATATATAATTAATTCTATTGGATTGATTATAACACGTGAAGGTATGGGCACTAGCTAAATCGGAAGGGGATCTCCCAATACATGCTTGGAGGCCAAGATTCAGAGTAAGCCCCAGAAGTTGGATAGCTAAAACAGACCGCCTTTTCAAAGGTACAAGATCTAGTTTCAGTTTACCCCAAGTCGTGTCTTCCTCTTCAGTAATACCCAAATCAGAGTTATCAAATGGTTCAAAGGTGATGTTAAAGTCACCGGCAACTATGACGGGTCCCCTAGGCATTAAACAATAAATAAATTCCTCAAGGCTAGTGAGAGAACATGACTCTTGGTTCTGACCACTGGGCCTATTATACACATTAAAAATATAGAGAAGCTTATCATCAACAGTAGAAATCGACAGGCCAAGAATATCAAGGGAATTTAGAGGGAGTCTGTTGAGACTACAATTAAGAGTGGTTTTTACCCATGTTACAATACCACTGGCAGGATGCCCCTTCCCCTGGGTGATTGCTTTACAGCAGAAATTTGGAAACGCGACCTATAAACTGGGTCTACACACCAAAGGGCATATTTACAAGAATCGCCACTACGCAGTTTTTCACATTGCTTAGCAGCTGTTGATCGCCAAATCCTGGCGCTATGTTTGCAACGTATTTACAAGATTGCTATATGGCGTTAGGAACAACTAGCAGTCGGGAAAATTGTAGCTAACACTAGCGTCAAGGCGAACCAAAAATACACGTTAGCATTAAAAAAGTGACGGCCGGAAAATTATCGTCAAAAAGAATTCACGTTAGTCAGCCCAACATCAATTTTCAGCGTCTAGAGGCAAAAATAGCTTACAAATACACCTCTAAGGAAAAACATAAATATACATCGGAATGCAGAATGGAGCAAAAGGGGCCAAGTTCAGCACAGGTCAACAACCTCCCCAAACCACCCCAACAGCCAGGATGACCAGCCAGAGTCCCAGGGGAAGAGGAAATGAAGATTCAGGGCCTCATTTGTGAAAAGTGGCGCATCGCTGGGGAAAACCAGTGATGCATTACTTTCCATTGCGCCATCCTTGCGACACAATGGATGCGCCACATTTACAGTATGGTGCTCCATGTCGCAAGGAGTCAACAGATACGTCAGGAATCCAGACATATCTGCTGCCTCAACAATTATACATTGCTGGAGTGTGTCGCATAACTGACGCAACTCTAGCAATGTGTCAATACACATGGGCAAGTCCCATGTGAAAAGCCCTACGTCACTCCTTAAGGCTACTTGAAGCAGGCGTAAGGATTGTGATGCAACCTAGTCATAGAAGTGGCACTGTGAAATCTCATAGATATCACTGCGCCACTTCTACGAGGCATTTTTTACAAGGGAACGCCTACCCTGCATACATTATATCTGATGGAGGTATTATGTAGCGCAAGGCTTTACAAAGTGACGCATCTGCCTAGATGCATCACTTTGAAAATCGGGCACAGTGTGATGCATTGTTTACGCTGCCGCCCCATCACAAAAAAGTGACGCAATGGAGGCACAAGCCGTCATAAATAAGGGCCTCAGTCAGGAGGAGTATGAGATCCTGATTGCAGAGGTGATGGAGCATCAACACCAGCTCTTGGTCAGCTCCAAGGTGTCATTCAGGACCAAAAACGCTATATGGTAGTCCATAGTCAAGAAAGTGAACTCCATCGTAGAAGTCAAGAGGACAGTGACAGACTGCAAGAAGCTCTAGCATGATATCAAGTGCGAACATAAGCAGAACCTGGCTATCAATCGACAGGCTGCATTGTAGACCAGAGGTGGCAGTCCAGTTTAGTTTGTGGTAATTGTTTTGCCGTTAAAGGTTTAGATTATATTTTCCACTGACAACTCATGTACTTTGTGAGTTTTTTCCATTGCAGCTATGAAAGCTTCACACTAACGTGTAATGCGGTTAAAAAACTAACGTTAGGTGGTATGTGACCTGTATTTGAACCATATTTTTAGGTGTTGCATGCCTGGCAACAGTCTATGGCAATGTCTTGTGACATATGTTGTGAATGTGGCTTTCATTGGTCAGATGTCATTGGTTCTAAATGTGTCTAGGCTCTAAACATGCAAACCTTCACAGATGCATGCTGCACCATACTTCACAATGTTTCTTTGGCAATGCATGCAGTTGCACAAGTTAAACTGCTTTCCATATGTTCTATGTGTTACTACATATGTGGCAAGTATTTACCCCATTCCAGTAAGATGTGTACCACTGTCATTGTATTGTATAGTATTGTATACGTTTTTTGTATAGCGCGTCTACCACCCTACGGGTATCCTGGCGCTTGGAGACTGTGATAACATGAAGCATATAGAACGAGCAGCCACTAGTCAAAAGACGATGCTATCTATTCCTGGCGAAAAAGCCAGGTCTTAAGATCTTTCCTAAATCCCAGCAGAGATTTTGCCTGTCTCAGATCTTGGGGAATCTTATTCCAAAGGCGGGCTGCCACCGTGCTAAAAGCCCTTCCTCCCATCCTTGCTAGTTTTAATCTGGCAACGGATGCCAGGCTTTGGCTAGTGGACCGGAGAAGTCTTTTTGGTTCATACCAGGAGAACCGCTCTTGTACAAGTAACGGACCCATGTTGTGTAGAGCTTTGTAGACCATAACCAGTGACTTAAAACTGATTCTGTCTTTAACAGGCAGCCAGTGAAGGTCCCTTAGTGCCAGCGTCACTGAAGAATCATGCTGTCTCTTGAGGGCTAGTTTAGCTGCCATGGATTGTACTCTTTGTAGTCCCTGCACAATGTAGTGGGGAGCACCCAGATACAGGGAATTACAGTAGTCCAGTCTGCTCAGGATCACGCTCTGGACCACCAAGGACCTGGTCTCGCTTGGGAGTAGCGGGAGAATTTGGCGAAGAGCTCTCATCAGGGCGATACAGGTGCTGATTGTTTTGTTGGCCTGAGATTGCATCTGGAGGTCTTGGGGTCATGGGGTTGAGACACACACATATGTGTCAACCAAGCATTTACTAATTTGTCAAAGATTTGGAGGCATGCATACAATGCACAAACACCAATGGGACATCAATTTTGTTTATGTTCTTAAGGTGTGAATAACATCCCTATATTTACAGGGTTCCGCAAAGCCAGTTAACGTGGATTTACGCCACCTTGTCCATATTTGCCTCACCACAGCAGTCCGCTACAGCAAAGAGGTGGACAATTGGTGTTGTGTTTGAGGTTCCACCACAACATCCATAGTTTTTAATGCTGCTCTAGATCCACATATCTGGGGCTGTTTCAAATTTGACAACTCTGAAAATGTGACGTTAGACAGACAAGACTGGGAGACATGTATTTAGTTATTATGCGTTTCAGCTCATTCCATGTGTGCTGCATGCTGCAGTATACATGGATGAAGCAATTCCCCTTTCTAGATTATTTTTGTGCTCGTGTTTTCACTATATTCTAAGTGTGTCTTCAGCATTGCACTGGCCCTGGGCCTGGTTTGGCAGAGGCCAGGATCAGTTAGAGTCCGTTACCACCAGTACTAGTCTCCAAAACGTTTTGGGTGCCCAGGGCTTAGGATGACTTTGCAACACTACCTCATCCTTTTCTTCTTCACCCTCCCCACCTTCTTGGTGATCCTGCTTACCGTTGTCATGTAGCTATGGGACTTCTGTATACACACATATGCTATCTGAGATGCAGCACACCAAGATGATTTCACACACCATTGCCAGTGAGAAAAGAAGTCTTCCCCCAGATAATCTGTGCACCGGAAGCAGTATATCTTGACTCCTAAACTCAAAGAAATGATGGACAAGGTGCTGAATAGGGCACAACACACCAATCACATAGTATTGCCCAATGGTGCGCCATTTGCATTTTGTAGTTGACATGCTCTACTGGTAACAATTAATGTCATAGGTAGTGTCATATACTACGCTAGATGATTGGTCTGTGTGACATACTTAAGTGGATCAACCACAGTCTGCCAGAAGTGTAATGTTCAAATAAGATACACAGGGATTACAAGATGTTAGTGACTGTTTATTTATATACATACTCATGATTTCAATGTATCCATATGTTGATGTGAATATTACATTTATGTGACAATCTGTAAAGAAATGATTGATGATTATATCCCTCCTCCGGGCTGCTGCTGCTGTATTGGCAGGTTGCCTCTGGTCCTCTTCTTCTTCCCCTCCATCCTCTTGACTTTCCAGATCAACATTTTCCAAATGCAAAGGTGCATTAGTCCAGACACACATGTTGTGTCGTATACAAACAAGTATGAATTTGCATATCAGTGGTGGTGAGTATTACGGTCGACACCAGATGTGTCTAGGCACCTAAAATGGGATTGGAGGACACCAAAAGACCTTTCCACTATGGACCTGGTGCGGTCAAGTGCAACACACCTTGGGGATTAGACAGGATTTGGTATCATTCATTGTGTGTTTGCACTGGCAATAGTAGTGCAGATTTCCTTCATGACACTTGGAGACGTCGTTGTTAGCTGTCAGGCTTATGTTAGCATCCAGGACAGTGGGGAGTATCCTGGAAAAGGATGCCTGTGATTCTCCTGCCACTCTGGCGGTGGTATGTTCCTGATGCTCCTGATGCCAGCATGTGGAGGACAGCGAGTAGCTTGGTCTGTGGAGGGATGTTGGTGCAATGCTGGTATGTGGGCTACAACCAGGTGCTATCTGACTCAGGAGATGGACAATGGACCTCCTCTTAAGCCTGTAATTGGCTATGACCTCCTCTTGCCAGAGGTGAATGAGGGTGATCCTTTAGCAGTAGATCCACTCCCTTCTCAGGCGCTGCCATGTTGGTGGGGGTCATGACCCTCCTTCCCCCTGCCCTTGCACATTATGTGCACTCACGCTTGTCCAACCTGGAGTGTAAATAGTGCCAGTATTATGGAACTATCCTGCATGTTAGTAGTTTAACAGTCTCCATGCATCATGTGTGCTACTGATCTGAGTAATCCCTGGTGGTAGTGGTTGTTTCATCCATTATATGTTTGTGCACTCTGGATATGTTTGACATTGATTGTATACATGAGGAACATTAGTTACGCGAAAGACATTAAGCATGTTGCATTCACAACCACAGCTAGGTTCAAACTGGAATGGCGTGGTGAGCAAAAAACAATGGATTTAGGCCCAGATCTCTGTACTGGAGTGAATGTATGACATTGTTCTGCATTCTGTCCATCAACTGTTGTTTTTGCATTTGTCACCCCGATTGGGAAGGGTATGCCCAGACGTGGGTCTCGTGCTCTCCATGCCACTGGAATAATGCTACCCTGGCTGAAGAGGGGTGAAACCCCGAAACCGGTCCTAGAATGCTTGTTTCCAGTCCAGGGAGGACCTGGCTTGGGAGTTCGGGCTGGACTGTTCCCACGAGGCACAGGGTCAAGACTGATTTGCATATGGCTGGGTTCAAACTGGAACAGCATGGTGAGCAAAAAAACGATGGATTTAGACCCCGATCTCTGTACTTGGGTGAATGTATGACCTTGTTCTGCATTCTGTCCATCAACTGTTGTTTTTGCATTCACAACCAAGGCACATGTCTAAACAACCAGAGACATGCCCACATGGCCTAATTGATGGTGACACATTGTCAGCACACTACCACGTGTGGCAGATCAAAAACTAGGCTATAAAAGATGCTCATAATATGTGCATGTGCTTGCCCTCGTCAACGCTACCTTACATGAGCGCCTCATGTCTTCTGCGAAGATCTTCTCTACTCCCCCAAACGTTTCTGGTTGTGTGTCTGTCCTTCTTCCACGGTTCTAGACAGCTCTGACATTCTGTGTTTCCCTGTCTCTAGCTTCCTGTTGCTGATGTTCTGGTCTTCCCAGGTTGGCATGTCCCGCACAACTGCACTGGGAACCTGCAAACAGACAAAGAGCATTCTCAGGTATTCTTGATACTGCGTCATGCGTTTATTGTTTTGAACTTTCTGTAACATCGAGTTAATTAGGAAAATATTGCCATAGAAGGGATTTGTTTCTTTTGAACATTTAGGGCCAGATGTAGGTGGCTAAATACCGGTCGGTAACGCCGAAATACGAAGAATTTCAGCGTGACCGACCGGTATTTAGCCATGTGCAATGTAGGTAACACTGAACACCATCGCAAATAAGGAATCGGTAAAAATAAGGGAAACCAGTTACCGATTCCTTAATTTGCAATTAGCAGACACCGAAACCCCTAAATACTGAATCGGTAAATAAGAAATCCTTAAATAATCGCAAATCCGATGTACCAAAAATCGGTAATACCGAATTTTCGATTTTTCGGTATTTAGGAGTCGCTAATTACCACTGACTCAAACCAGGTGGTAATCAGGTGCACTGTATTTAAACCGCCCCAAAATGCAACAGTGTGAACACAATGGCGGCCCTCTATATAATTGCAAGGCGGCTACGTTTGCAAGCAGCAGGACTGAGGATCTGGAGACGGGAGGAGCGCGTGTATAGACTGCGGGTTGCACTCTTCCAAATGACTGAGGCTGAAAACCATGAGAGATACAGGCTACACCCCCAAACCATCCTAGACCTGATACGGGACCTGCACCCACTCCTGGAGCATCAGACACCGACGGTGAACGCTATACTAACACTGTAGCCTGCATCAACTTGCATCAGGAAGTTACCAGGGGGTGATAGCTGTGGCAGGTGGTGTGTCACAGAGTTGCCTGTTCCGTTTCTTCAACTCTTTCTTGGATGCCATGATGCAAAGAATGCATCACTACATACGCTTCCCCAGCACACAGGCGGAACTGCAGAAGACAAAGCTGGATTTTTACCAAAATGCACAGTTCCCACATGTAATAGGGTGCATTGATGGGACACACATACCAATCTACCCACCTGCAGCCACAGAGTATATATACCGGAACCGCAAATCTACACATTCCGTCAACGTGCAGGTGATATGCGATGCAGACCACATCATCACTGACATTGTGGCCAAATTTCCAGGGAGTACCCATGACTCCTACATATTCAGGAACAGTGGGATCTACACACGTCTGGCTGGGGGTGAATTTGGAGAAGCATACCTGCTAGGTAAATCAATGTGACACACCCTGATGTATACCTTGGATGAATGTGTTGGTGACTCATATTAATGGCACTTCCTTTCTCACTTAGGTGACAGCGCATATGCCATGCGGGCATTTATCCTGACTCCATACCTCAACCTATCCACACCAAGTGAGAGAAGATACAATGTGGCACATAAAAGGACGTGCAACATTGTGGAGTGCACCTTCGGACTCTTAAAAAGCAGGTTCCGCTGCCTCCACAAAAGTGGAGGTGCACGTCAGTACCGCCCCATCATCTGCTGTAAAATGATAGCAACATGTGCCATGCTGCATAACCTTGCCACAAAGAAAGGAACAGCAGTGGAACTAACTGACTCTGAGGACGAGGATGAGGACTGTCCACAGCCAGAGCACAGCACAGCAGGTGTGGCATCAGCACCAGATTGGAGACACAGACGGGCAGAGATAACACGCAACTATTTCTGAGTAAGTAAGGAGACACAGCCAGTTACTGTAAGTGAGTGACGGTGTATAATTGTCATAGCACACCACCAAAACATAAGGGGCTTCACATGCCAGGCCTAGTTTGAATGCAGATTACAAAACCAAAAAGGGTTACATCACCCATTTTGGTAAACCATGTGATGGCTGGCATTACTTCCTGCGCCCACGCGCAGGACTGCTGCATTCCTTGGGCACACGGTTCTCATTGGCAGTCTGTCCTCTGGCAGCGCTGTGACATTCACTGCGCCTCCTGGACTCCGTTATAGGGGGCGTGATGCTACTGCGGCTAGTAGCCTCTTCACTATCCCCCATCACGTGTAGTGGCAACCTGGTTTGTCTGTAGCACTTGTAGTGCACTGGTTACTGTGACCAGCCCCCTTGCCACAGCACGTCTGCAGTGGGCCATCTCCTCCTGAATGGCCACCGAGCGTCTGCAGAGCAGAGAGGTGGCAGTGGAGAGGCGGTTCACCGCCTTGGTGTAGTTGTCAAGTTTTTGCCTCTCCCTGCACCTGGCCAAACGGTCCTCATCCAATTTGCTGCACAGCAGCCTCACTGCCTCGGACATGTCCCTCATGCCCTCAGCTACAGTATTGTTCATGCTACTGATGCCCTTCTCGATTCGCGGCATGTGCCCATTCATTTGTACCATCTGCCCCTGGACTGACCTTATCGCTTTGCCTTGCAGGTGCTGCACCTTGAGCATGTTCCCCTCAAGACCGGCAAACACACTCTGATCCTCGCCCTGTGAAGCTGGACTGGCTGCCATTGCCCTGCGGCGTCTGGCACCTGTGTGGGGGCGCTCGGTGGGGGACTGTGAGCCTGCACCGTTGGCATCCTCAGCCAACGTGGACTGTTGGCCTCCCATGCTGTCCTCCTCGGACACCTCCATCTGCTGGAGGCTGGCCACTGCATGCCTCCTGGCTCTCGGTGCTGGTGGTGTTGATGGTGGCAGTGGTGATGGTGGTGATTGTGATGGTGGTGGTGATGGTGGTGGTGGTGGGGTGGTGTGCCCTGCAGGCGACAGGACCTCCTCCTCCTGTGTCCTTTCTCTCCTGGGTGCCTTTCCTGTGCTCCCCTCTGCAGCCCTGTGTGATGGCTCGCCTGTGGAGACAGAATGTACATTTGCTCACTTATCTGGCAGCATTTGCGTAATAATACATTTCATGCCTGCCAATCAAACTGGCTGTCCTCTGCTTGCTAATTACGGATGTGTGTCACATGCCTTTGGGTTCAGTGGACTGACTGTTCTGACATATGTTACTTCTGACTACATCTCCCATAATGCATTGCTGTTTTTAGTAAAACATGTACTGGAGTGGGATTCACAATGCCTCATTGGGGATTGGGGTTAGGGAGTGGGGGGCACAGCATGCAGTGCATGCATTTTACCTTGTTTGTTGCCAGCTCCGGCTGAGCTGTCTGCATCCCCAATCCCACTCACACTCTCTGGCTGGAGGGTGGACTCGACCAGGAGGTCCAGGGCAGTTGGTGCAGGTGCTGTGTTCCTCCCTCCACCTGTCAGGTTGGCTTGCTTCTTTCTCTCTGCCAGCCTCTCCTTTGCATGCTTCCTCAGGTCACACCAGCGTTTTTTGAGTTCCTCAATGGAGCGCTGGGTTACTCCAATGGCCTTGATCTTTTCTTGGATGACCAGCCATATCTGCCTTTTCTGGGATTCAGGCACGTGCAGAGACTGTTTCCCAAAAAGTTTGTTGTGGTCCTTTGTGACATCTTCAATAACGACCTCCAGCTCCCTCTCACTAAATGTATGTTTTCTCTTGCGTTCAGCTGCCTCCTTCTCCTTCTCCCTCTCCTGGTTGTCCATATTTGCTCAGTGTTGTCAGCAAAAAGTTGGAAGAGTTGCTCCTGGCTTGTTTGCTGTGCTCCCTGCCTCTCAAACAGCTTCAGGATCAGTGCAGCTGCATGGGTGTGGCCACTTCCTGGCTGTGAGGTAATGAGGAAGCACAGGATTGGCTGTTTCGACAATTACCAATTTTTTAAACTACCGATTAGCTAATTATCGAATTGGTATTAAGGAATCGGTGATACCGATTCGGTAATGGGGAATCGGTAATTATTGTTACCGATTCATTCCGAATCGCTAATTTTTACCGATTATTACCGAATCGGTAATTTTTACCGATTTTTTTACATACATCTGAAATACCGAGTTCTTAATAGCGAATCGGTAAAATTCGCTATCAAGGACTTGGTATTTCAGAATTACCTACATCTGGCCCTTAATCTTCTGTGGAACATTATATTATTTGAACAATGCAATTCTCTATGTGAACATTATGTGTGTTACGTCCTTCTGAAGCACATGATAGCAGTTTTCTCCAACATCGCGAAGAACGGACTTTGCGAAATAGAACAACTAAAAGGCATTTCCTTGTGTTGCTAAAAAGTGGATTTCAAGGACAGAATCGCATAATTTAGTGTGAATCTCCTAGCACCATCTTTCTTTGTGTAAAGCAGTGGACATATGTGGGTGTTGTTCTGGAACTGCAGAATTCCGTCTGTACAGACAGTGGAGATTAGTGTCATTAATGCTCAATCTTTTGTTACAACTTTTATATTGATCCCTCTACAAAAGGGGCTTTCAAGATTTATGACAAATGCAGCAAGAAAATCAAGATGTGAAAATAGTGCTATGAAGAACCTTGCTTGGTATGTTTGTTTCTTGTAGACATATCAGTACATTTTACTGCACTTTGACTCCAGGGGTACTAACCATTTCTTATTCTACTACATATTAGATTCCACCGACATAAGAGGGCCAGTCAGAAGACAACCCCACCCTGATCTAGTATGCCCATGATCCAGTCCCTGTCCAGACGTAGATCCCGAGACCTGGATTATCTTTCTTTGTTTCCTTCCCATTCCCCCTTCCCTTTGAGAGCTTCCGATGGTGCCGTGTTCCTATTATCACAGCTACCAAGGTCATCACTTAGAGGGGATCGGGTCCAGTCATTACCCAAAGGAAACAGAGCAGTTGTTCAGGTGAATGATGCATGACATGGGTGGTGGTGGTCTCCTTGGTGCTCCTAGCTGCAATAGCAGGAGGTCCATGGCGTCGTTGAGCTTGCCGAGGATGAATTGGGGGAGTTCTCCTATTATCCAAGGGCCTCATTTATGATGCCTTAGCAACACTTTTGCACCCCAGAACATCACTTTTTTGACGTTCCGGTGGAGCAATGTGCCACAGCATAGTTACAAGGCAACATAAAGCCAATTTACGTGGGTTTTCATGACCTTGTAAATATGTGCCCCTTTCACCCATTTTATGTGCCCCTTTCATGCAGAAAACTGCGTGAAAGGGGCATTCCATGGGTGTTACTGTGTGTCTTCCCACGCAACACCCAGGGAATCAGAAGCATTCCCAGATTTACGAAAAATCGTAAACCTGGGAATGCATTAAAATCTAACACCACCCCAGGGGTGGCGTTAGGGAGGCACAACGAGGAGAAATGTTTCGATTTCTCCTCATTTTTTCCTTTTTCTATGTGTGCTGCACAATACAGCACACATAGAACAAGCATTTGCAATGCAATATGTCTCACATTTACGCGAGTTGAAGCTATTGGCATTGTAAATGACAATGCCTTTTATTTATGTTTTTAAAACCAAAACAAAAATAAAAGACATTGTTATTTGCAATGTCAATAGCTCAAACTCGCGTGAAAGCGAGACCTATTGCATTGCAAATGCTTGTTAAATATTTGTGGACTCAGAAATACGTTTAATTTTTTTTCTATTACTTGACAGACTGCATTATGGAGGAGGTGGTTCGGAGTTAGCCTAGTCCGAGGATGATATTTGGGATTACCATCAACTAGGAACTGTGGGGACAACAATGTCCAAGAGCAAGGAACATGAGGCTCACATATTTCTGAATATATTAACTTCAGACAAGTAATCAAGTAACGTCTACTAACGTCTACATTTTTCTCACTTGTACAAACGTGTGATCTTCATTGCATTTCAGCTTTGGGTATGTCAGTTATTTCAAAGTATCTTACACCAAATGTACTTTTTGCTGCACCAAGACTGATGTATCAGCAATCAAGACACCACAGGGCCATTCCAAGCGCTCTGTTCACCCCGTCAGCGCGCAACAACAGGAACTCCCAGGCTCGAAGTTCTCTCCAAAACCTCCTGCTAGTTTTAAAAGTTGCAAAACGAGTTCGATTTTAACAGAGAAGTACTTAACAATATGGTGAAATGAGAGGGGGCTGTCAAAACGCAGCTCTCGTGGTCTAATACCAACTAGCATTTAAGCCTCATCAACAGCAAGGTGCAAACAAAACTCCTTGCCTCATATTGGAAGAGTTCATGACCCACAATGCACTATCATTAAAAGGCCAGTGCGTGCGCGCAGTAAACTCCGTCCTACCTGGGAAGGAGGAGGTGCCGCGCCTCGCCATGGCAGCCTCGGGGGCAGAGGGTGTTAGTCCGTGGCTGGCCCTAATGGCGGAAGAGCCCCTTCTCGTGCAGCAGCCCCTGCAGCAGCCTCCTGCCTCTGCTAACGGGAACTACTGACCCGCGCGCCCGAGTCACGTGAGGGGCGCGCGTGTTTGCGGGGGGAGAGAAAAGCAAAGGGGTATTTGAAAGGCAGGAGGAAAAGGAAGAAAGGAATAATATCAGAAAAGTGAGTGGGGGGTCTGCTGAGGGATTGACAGATGGCGCGTGAGTGATATTTGAGGGACAGGTTCAGGCAGCGGAGGAGGAAAGGACGAAAGCATCTTAACATAACATAACATGGTTTGTTTCTCCATTGTGTAACTGTGCACGAGCGAACAAAATACATATATTTACAAAGTGGTGGGCAAGAGAAAAAACTGATTTATCAGAAGAACAGGACGAATGACAGTGAGAATGGGGGGGACCGAGGAGGGGGTGAGACAAGCACGGTCCCGAAAGTGAAAGAGGACCGCGCTGTAGCCGGAGCATGGGGATCTCTTATCTTTATGGGGCCATGTGTTTGGCCCCATAAAGATAAGAAACTGCTTTGTGACAGCAGCAATGCAGGTGAGTCAGTTCGGCTCGGCGAGAAAGGCGTGAGCAGAAAACCCTCATTTCCAATGGCAGGCCACCGTTTAGCATAAATGGTGACGCCAGCCAATGGAAATGAGGGGCGGGGCTTAAAGCCCTCTTCTGAAAGTCCTCTCTTACAAAATCTTTCGCGGAGGCGGAGCAGGGCTCTGCCCTGCAACACCACACGAGACCTAAAAAGGAACTCGCCTGAATTGATTGATTTTGTGCAGGGAGGTGTCCCTTCCTGCACAAAATCAATCAACCCCGCAACACTGGCACCCTTGCACCATTGCACAAGGGTGCCTATGTTGGCGCATGGCAGCCATTGTGCGCCAACATTGGGGAAAAAGACAGGAATATGCCATATCTTATTGATAGGGCACATTCATGTCCTTTTGTTTTGTTGCATGACAGCGCAGGAAGATTCCTTGCGGTGCTGTCCCGCACCAAAACCTCTTAAATGAGGCCCAATGTGTGGTTGCACCATTTTTAAGACCAGGTAATGGGACTTAGCTGCAGTTTTTCTTTTTTAGTGACGTACAACGAAATCCTTGTAAATATCGTGTTGTGTGTTTTGCAGAAGTTTTTACGCGGCAATGCCTACCTTGCATCTCATTTTTGGTAAGTTACGCTAACAGAAGTGGCACTGCAAAAAATTTACCTTAACGCTGAAAAAATGCCGTTTACTGGACTTTGCGGCAACTTTATATATGGCGATTAAAAAAAAGCTGCTGTAACGTCAAAAAATTGACGCTATGGCAATGTTATATTGTGAAGTATACAAATATCATAAGAGTCAATAAAAGGCCTTCATTAATATCCTCTTTAAGTTACTCTCTGTTGTTTGCAGCCTGGGGAAGGGTCTCCAGAAATACCAGAAGGGTACTGGTAGCAGCTTTGAGTGACACCGCCCTAGTCACAGGAGGATTATACTTTAATCTAACATTAGTGGGTGCCATACAAGAAGACACAGGCAATTAGTTCATCCACCAACTTCTGTGATACTAATGTGATTTCAAAACAGTCCGAGTTGCCTCCTAGTACCTCATGGCAGATCGCCCTCAAAATATCTGAACGAACCATTCAAAAACATTTATGCACATTACAAATCCAGTGGATGTTTTTATTTGTCAGTGTGTCACTGTATTCTCCAGCCCAAGAGGAGAGTCTGGGCGCACTGTGCATATAAACAACCACACCCATGCCATTGCCACAGGCACATGCAGCACTAGTTATTTGATTTTTAGGTCACGCATGAGCCAGCCTGCTCTGCGAAGAGCTGTGGAAGTTCAGTACGGAGAGAAGCTTCGCCCACTCCCCTGCCCTTTTTTCATTGGCTTGTGTGTTTGTCCTTCGTAACTGCTGTCTTCTGATTCATTATGAGACTTGTTAGTCCCTCCTTAGTACAGCCATGTCGTCATTTGTATCCTCCAATGGCTACTGGCCTCTTTACTTAGTTGTTACACGGGTGTGTACTATTTCCTTTTGGAACCAGAGCCCGCCACAGGAGACGGACGAGGTAACTGTGTGTTTTGGTGCCTTCTTCCCCCTCCCATTGTCGTGCCTTCTTTTCCCCTACCTGCCTTCCCTCCCACTGTCAGTGCCTTATCGGCTCCTCCCCCACCCAGCCCGCACACCCTCCCGTTGTCCATTGCCCTCCCTCCCTCCCTTTGTCTGGGATGCCAAGTTGCCAACCATTTGCAATGCAATAGGTCTCATGTAAATTGGAGACCTATTGCATTGCAAATGCCTATTAGAAATAGGCAATAAGTTGACACTTTGGCTAGTATGATGATCATAAGGAGGGGGTTATCCAGGAGGCTGAGTTCTTAGATTCCGAATAGAGATGACTATTGCTCTTTACTGGTGCACGACAGGCAGGTTAGGCATAGATGTCCCAACTTTGTCCTCAAGATCAAGTCAATTTAGAGAAAAGGAAGGAGTTGGTCCATGACCCCAGGAAGCTAGATGGTTGTTTCCCCCAGAAGGAATGTAACATTATACCACAAAAGGAATAGAGATTCCAGAATTTCAGGAACGTGGAGTACTTTTGTGGTGGAGAATTAATGGAGACAGTTGCTGCAAGAGAGGGATCATTAATGAAACCTGGATAGTTAATTGTTGCACTTGTTCTCTAAGCTTCACCAGCTCCAACTTTAAAGCATTCACCACCTTAAGTAGATCCCAGTTCAAAGGGCCCTCCTGGGCAGGGACATCATGATCCATAGGAGGTTCCTGTTCAGCTAGGATTGCAACACAATTCTCACATGGCACCATGACATCATAGGTCTCTAACACAGGAGAAGGTTCACAAATTGCTTCAATCCAATGTGACTCCCTCCGAACACATCCATTGACAGCACTAGAGGAGCGATTGACCTGGCACTCTGGTGGTTTGAGTGCATTACCAGATTTTTTACAGAAATGTTCACTAAAGGTTTTCTTTTTGCTTTTACTTAGAGGGAGAAGATGTAGGATTGAAGATGAACTCCACTTCATCAATTAGCTCATTAATTTCTTTCAGTGTATTTTCATCAGATGACTTGTTAGTTGGTTTCTGTGACAGTGACATCCCCTGAGGAGTCTCTTAGGCCTTCCTTTTCCCCATTTAATTGAGAGGCGAGAGCTGTACAGTCAATTCCACCCTACAGAACCAATGAAAAAGGAATTATGGTGCAAAGACCACCTTTTACAGTTAGAGAGACAAGACATGTGGCCCAGCCTTTTCTGGGCAATGATGAGCAAAGACGGCCCCACTCTTGGCCCCAAGAACCAAGTCCCTAGGCACTTCCTGTGCTGTGGAATGGCCCCTACTGTATTTAGGCACCTGCCTGGTGCGTGTCCTGTAGGCTTCGCCTCCTTGCAGGTGAGGGTGTTGTTGGCGCTTGAAGTCCTTTGCCTTGCCCCGAGAACCAATTCCTTAGGTGCGTCCCATGCCACGGAGTGGCCCGGCTGTATTTAGGCACCTGTCTGGTGTGAGTGCTGCAGGCCCCGTCTCGTTGCAGGGGAGAGTGTTGTTGGGGCTTAAAGTCCTTTGCCCCTGAGAACCAAGTCCGTCGGCATGTCCCGTGCCACAGAGTGCCCCTGCTGTTTTTAGTAACCTGCCTGACAAGTGTGCTGCAGACCCTGCCTCCTTGCAGTTGAGGGTGTTGTTGAAGCTTCAAGTCCTTTTCCCATGAGAACCAAGTCCTTATGTGCGTCCCACACCACGGAGTGCCCCTGCTGTATTTGGCACCTGTCTGGCATGTGTGCTGCGGGCCCCACCTCCTTGCAGATGAGCGCGTATTTGGGAATTGAAGTCCTTTGCCCCTGAGAAGCTCAATTGATCTGACTCCTATAGGACACACCATATACAATTCGCCTGTTTACTCATGCTCGATTCTCAACCTTGGATGCAAATTTGAAAACATAAATTCCTCTTCAGCCTTCATCAGTTCTCTAATTTTCCATCATCCTTCCAGTCTCTCAAAATCTTCACTCTCCTCTCTTTATATTCTTTAACAAACTCATGCTCTGCTTATGCTCTGCTTAAAACACACACATACTCCCTTTTAGTGCATTTAGTCAGCAGCGGTCCCACCATTAGAGCAGAGGAGCTTTGTCCCCCTTCTGCCAGTGCAGCAAAGGTGAAAAATAAAGTGGTAATAATGTGAATTACCATTTTATTTTCACTGATCCCAGCCCGGGCAGTGTTTGTGGGCACGGCCTTTGATGCTGACTGGCAGCAGTGTAGTGGTGCTCACTCCACTAGTTTACACTGCACAAGTCACTTTGGCCAGCTGTCTTACGACAACCAGCCTGACATGCGCAATGTAAACCTCTCCACCTAGTTGTCTTAAACAGCTGGGTGAAGAGCGGCTGCAGGCACCCAGTGCCTGCAGCAGCGTTGAGGCAGCCCACTCCAGACAATCCTGGTGCTGCTCTCATGCTGCTCATTTGCAGCATCAGAGCAGCATTGGGATTTGAAGAGAGCGGTTGTCCGAGGCTCCAAGGTGCTGTTGCACTGACAGCATTCCAGAAAAAAGCACGGAGGGCGAAGAAACTTGGTAAGTATATTTTTAATTTATTTATTATCTTTTTTGTTCCCTGACAGGCAATGTGAGAAATTCACATTGCCTTGAGCCTCAACTCCAGAGCTCTCAATCACCCGTTATGAGCAGAAATCTGTTAGCGAGCCATGATTGAGAGCTTTCGCATTTGAGCCAAGAGGCATTGTGATTTATTACAATGCCTGTCACCGGTTGTTTGTCCCCTCCACTGTAGAGGGTCACCGACTGCCACTGTATTTAGTGTTAGGATTAGTTTGTATTTAGTGTTAGGATTAGTTTGTATTTAGTGTTAGGATTAGTTTGTACAACTGTATTCAAATATTTACAATAGATTTCTTTAGTACCAAAATCATCAAAAACAGGAAGGTTCTCCAGAGAAGAGTTGAAATCCGACAAGTATGGCAATAGAAACTCTTGCTTATTAAATATACTAACAAAAACATTACAAGACAGGCTGTAGTACATGAGTAGTACATCAGAAGTTGTACATAGGTAGCGCTTTCAACCGCAGAAGAAGGAAAAAAGGTACAAACTAGACAATGCTTAACTCTATATATCAGTGTGTTGTGTTTAATTTCATTATATGCTATAATCAGGTCAACCTATGTGGAAATGTATCGAACCAGACAAATAAGGTACAACAGTAAGTCCATTAGGACTATTAGTATCACTATTAGTGAAAACATGCTAACAATTTTACAGCACATGCTGCATGCCATTTCTTATGAGATCAAAAGCAAAAATTTAAATAATTCAGAACTCAGCCTTCAAGAAAACTTTTTTCCAAAACAATAATAATCTTATTTTCTTTTCTTTAAAAAAACCCAACAAATATTCAAAAGTAAAATATCACCTCACTATAAGTACACACTGGCGATCGCACGTATATATTAAAGGCGTCCCTTGTTTCTGCTTAATTGAGAGGAGAGCTACCTTTGTACCTTTGGATATATATATATATATATATATATATATATATATATATATATATATATCCACAAGATGCTGGCTTTTCCCAAGCCACTTGTACGGCGGGCACACGGCAGGGGTAGCCACCCCCTAATATCACCAACAAATCCACTGCGTCTCACTTTCCCGGTTTCAGGACGAAAGAAGGCACTGGAGCCGAGGCCACAAATCAAAGGTGTGTTTATTAACACTAGGTCCGACGCGTTTCGGAGTTTACACGCACTCCTTTATCACGGGCAACAGACTGTGTTTGTTCGGCATAGTTAAAGTGCTAGTGCCGGTCACGTGCAAAAAACATAGTAGAAATACTATCATCGTATTTTAAATCAACAATTGATGCATTTTACAGAACATGACTCGCCAAATGAATAATAAAACGTGATTAATCAGATTGTGGTTGAATTATGCACAATTCATTAATTTTACGTGTAATTCAGCTCAGTATACTGCTCTGTGCCGAGACTTTTGAATCAAAAAAACTTTATCGACAAGCTCGTGCTCACAACATAATGTGCTTAGCAAAATAACATTGCTCTCCTTGTCCTTGCTAAGTTATGCCCTAGTGGGCAGAATCAAAATTCAGCATAGGCAAAATAATAACATTGCTCAGCTAGTCCTCGCTAAATCATGCCCAAGTGGGCCGAATTAATAATTCAGCATAGACAGATATAACAGATAACAAGTTCATAAACAATGTGCGAAACAAGTTAAGTAACTCATATTAAGAAAAAGTGAGCAATTGAGTAGCCTGCGTTACCGCCCAAGTGGGCATTAATCTTACATTCAGAAGATCCATAAAGAACTCGTGTGACATGATCAAAGTTTACACCGTATTTCAAAAAGTAATTGCAATAACACCATTTTCTGTGTACACCATTTCAACCTGAGAGTAATATGTCTAGTCTTCCCAGTAATTTTCATTAATTCCGTCAAGTCATCTGTAAAAAATTGGATAAAAGACAAATTTGTCATAACAATCAAACGTGCACTAACCAAGATAAAAAATAACACAAAAAGTTAAAAACACACAGGGGAGTTTCACCTAGACTTTATCCAAGAAGACTTCACAAGTGCACTGACAGCTCCTCATCAAGATTAAGGCCTGTAGGGGCCTTCGTATTGAATTTGATGATCATCTTTGATTCTAACCTCCTGAGCTCCCGTGTCCTGTTGCCACCCCTACATCTAAGAGGGATGTCATCCAGAACAACAAACTTTAGAAGGTTCGGATTTTGGCCATGTAACTCATTGAAGTGACGCGCAATGGGATAGTTTTTGTCATTTTTTGTAATTGCTCTGCGGTGTTCGAGAATTCTGATCTTGCACTTGTGAATAGTGCTGCCTATGTAAAATTTGTTGCACGGACATCTAAGTGCATACACTGCAAATTCAGTGTTACAGTTGAGGTGTTTTTGTATTATAAATGGTGCCTGTTCATTTGATAATCTTAATAATTTACAACTGCTACTGAATTTGCAGGCCTTACAATTATTACACACAAAGAAACCTTTTATGTTGCTTTTTTTCTTCTTTTCGGTCAACAAACTTTTACATAACATGTCACCTATTGATTTGGGTTTTCTAAATGTGAGGGAAGGGTATTCTCCCACGTACTCCTTAAGGTCTTCATCAGTTCTAAGTACATCCCAGAATTTTTTGAGGCTTTTCCTCACTTCCCAGGCTTGGTTGTTAAATGTAGTGATATATCTTAAGCATTCTTTTGTATCTTTCGTCAATTGCTTCCCCACGGGACATATCAGTTCCTGTCTATTTAACATCTCAACTTTTTTTGAGGCCTCATTAACCAGGGTTTTGTCATATCCTCTAGCTAGGAATCTCTCAGTCATGACTTGTTTTTCCAACAAATAGTGTTGATCATCGCTGCAATTTCTGCGTGCTCTTAGTAGTTCTCCAAAAGGAATACTGCGAATAAGATTTTTAGGGTGACAACTGCTGGCATGCAATAAACTGTTGCCTGAAGTTGCCTTCCGGAACAGTTTGGTACTCAATCTGTTCTCCTTAATTACAAGTTGTAAATCGAGGAATTCAAGACTGGTGGCATTGATATTACAGGTAAATTGTAAATTAAGCTCATTATGGTTCAAACTTCGGACAAACTCATGAGCCGTGCTTTCTGGTCCCTTCCATATACAGAAGATATCATCTATATATCTTAACCAAAGGACGGCGTGGTCATTGAATAGTCTGTTGTTGTTGACTACCTGCTCCTCCCACCAGCCGAGATACAATCCTGCAAAGCTGGGGGCGAAGCAGGTTCCCATCGCCGTCCCTTGTGTTTGTTTGAACATTTGGTTGTCAAAAATGAAAAAGTTCATGCTAAGACATAATGTGATCATGTCCAATAGCATCTCAGTATGGAAAAGAAATGACAATGATCTGTTTTTCAAAAAGAATCTACATGCTTGTATTCCTAGATCTTGTGGAATGCATGTATAGAGACTACTCACGTCCAAGCTCATAAGTAAATAGTTGGAATCCCACTCCACATTATTGATGAGTCTTAAAAAATCGCTCGTGTCTCTAACATAAGAAGGTAATGACTGGACTAATGGTTGCAAAAAATGATCTACATATTTAGAAACATTTTCAAGAAGACTTTCACGTGATGAGACTATTGGCCTCCCTGGTGGCTTCGTAGCATTTTTATGAATTTTAGGGAGGAGATAGAGTACCGGAATCTTAGGATTCTTGCAGTGTAAAAATTTGAATTCATCATCACTGATTAAGCCATTGTTTCTCCATAGTGTTAATTTTTTGCACACTTCACTAACTGCTTTGTCATATTCTGTTTTATTGGAGATGTTGTATCTCGTTGTATCTGATAGTTGTAGTCTGCCTTCTTCTAGGTACATTTCACGTGGCCAGATCACCACATTCCCCCCTTTATCGGACTTTTTGATGACAATGTCAACATTGGCTTCAAGCTCATTTATGGCCTGTCTTTGTTTTACAGTTAGATTGGGTCTTGCCCCTGACTTACATTTGGCTAGCTTTTTAAATTCGTTGATCATGCCTCTTTCAAAACAAAATATTGCTTCATTTGTAATTTGAGGAAGGAAGACGGATTTTGATCTAAAGGCAGTATGTCCTCCCGCCTCTAGATCAATCTCAGTATCGACTAAATTTACCAGAGGATCATCTGAAAAACCTGCCACTTCTGCTAACTCATGTACCGTCTGTAGCATCTCGATATCATCAATGGCTAGATTAGAAGGTATACTAGGTGTTGTCAGGGGTTTAGTACTCTTTTTCCCAGCAAACCATTTTTTCAGTTTCAGCTTCCTAACAAAGAAGAAAAGATTAATACGAGCCTCTGTGTAATCAAAAGAGGCCGTAGGACAAAATGACAGACCCAAAGATAAAACATTCAATTGTTCTTGAGTTAGTATAAAATCAGAGAGATTTACCACTGTGTTAACGTCCCTCATTTTTTGGCAAATCGGCCCCTTGTTCGAGTTCCCACCGGGCTGTGTGTTGGATTTATTTGCTTTGGTCTGTTTCCTCCTCTGCTGCCTCTGCCACGATTTCCTCTTGGGCTTCCGCTGTGGGCCTGTACATTTACTCTTTCCTTGGCCATCAGCGTATATTCCTTTAAAAAACGTGCTTTTACTAAATTCGAGTCTTGTGGTATTGCAGCCGCAGTTTCTTCGATGTTGTTGATATCTGTATTAGATGTAGTGGCTACCTCCTCGGTGTCAGAGTCTAGTATGGTAGCCACTTCTTGATGTCTTCTTCCGGTATCGACGTTCTCGTCAGTGTCATTCCTTAATTTTTCGAATTTCTTGCCAAAGGTAAGTATCTGGCCCTTATTGTAATCAATTTCATCTCTTTGGAATTTACTAAGTTTTTTCTCTTTAATGTCTTCTTCTATTTTGGACAATTTCTTCTCCATTTTCGCCATCTCCAACTCAAACTCCTCGATCGTGTACATCTCTTTTAACTGGGCAATGATCGCTTCACTTTCAATTGTTAATTCACGGCTTTCTTTCTCAGCATATTTAATCAAAATATTCAGCATATTCATTGAGCAACTGTGATTATTTGATATCCACTCTTCAATCATATTCGGGTCAGGTTGTTGTAGCGTGGGAGTGATAAAAATTCTTAGTCCCCTTGGTATTCTATTACAATCTACATACTGTTGTAGAGCTGTTGCTTCCCACCATTTTGATTGTTCTCTTTTAAGAATTTTCCAAAGTTTATCCCAGAGTTTTCTTTTGTCAGTCACAGTGCTAGAACCGGGCTGTAGTGCATTTGCGTTGTCCTGATTTTCTGGTAATTTGGTGAACAGTTTAGTGGCTGCTTCTCGTCTCCTGGTGTCTCTAGTGTTAGACATTTTCGATGTCGGTTACTTGTTTTCAAGATACGACACACAGCTTGCCTTAGCTGTGTAAACACTATTTCCTATGATGCGAGATTACTTGAATGAACTTCAATCTCGGTTTCCGTATAGCTCCCGTCAACAGTGACTGTGTATGCGTTTCCCTACGCAAAAGAAGGCTTACCTGATACGTAGCAGAAAATGGATGAGAAGGCTCCGTCCTACGGAGCCTTCTCATCCATTACTATACGGAAACCGAGATTGAAGTTCATTCAAGTAATCTCGCATCATAGGAAATAGTGTTTACACAGCTAAGGCAAGCTGTGTGTCGTATCTTGAAAACAAGTAACCGACATCGAAAATGTCTAACACTAGAGACACCAGGAGACGAGAAGCAGCCACTAAACTGTTCACCAAATTACCAGAAAATCAGGACAACGCAAATGCACTACAGCCCGGTTCTAGCACTGTGACTGACAAAAGAAAACTCTGGGATAAACTTTGGAAAATTCTTAAAAGAGAACAATCAAAATGGTGGGAAGCAACAGCTCTACAACAGTATGTAGATTGTAATAGAATACCAAGGGGACTAAGAATTTTTATCACTCCCACGCTACAACAACCTGACCCGAATATGATTGAAGAGTGGATATCAAATAATCACAGTTGCTCAATGAATATGCTGAATATTTTGATTAAATATGCTGAGAAAGAAAGCCGTGAATTAACAATTGAAAGTGAAGCGATCATTGCCCAGTTAAAAGAGATGTACACGATCGAGGAGTTTGAGTTGGAGATGGCGAAAATGGAGAAGAAATTGTCCAAAATAGAAGAAGACATTAAAGAGAAAAAACTTAGTAAATTCCAAAGAGATGAAATTGATTACAATAAGGGCCAGATACTTACCTTTGGCAAGAAATTCGAAAAATTAAGGAATGACACTGACGAGAACGTCGATACCGGAAGAAGACATCAAGAAGTGGCTACCATACTAGACTCTGACACCGAGGAGGTAGCCACTACATCTAATACAGATATCAACAACATCGAAGAAACTGCGGCTGCAATACCACAAGACTCGAATTTAGTAAAAGCACGTTTTTTAAAGGAATATACGCTGATGGCCAAGGAAAGAGTAAATGTACAGGCCCACAGCGGAAGCCCAAGAGGAAATCGTGGCAGAGGCGGCAGAGGAGGAAACAGACCAAAGCAAATAAATCCAACAGACAGCCCGGTGGGAACTCGAACAAGGGGCCGATTTGCCAAAAAATGAGGGACGTTAACACAGTGGTAAATCTCTCTGATTTTATACTAACTCAAGAACAATTGAATGTTTTATCTTTGGGTCTGTCATTTTGTCCTACGGCCTCTTTTGATTACACAGAGGCTCGTATTAATCTTTTCTTCTTTGTTAGGAAGCTGAAACTGAAAAAATGGTTTGCTGGGAAAAAGAGTACTAAACCCCTGACAACACCTAGTATACCTTCTAATCTAGCCATTGATGATATCGAGATGCTACAGACGGTACATGAGTTAGCAGAAGTGGCAGGTTTTTCAGATGATCCTCTGGTAAATTTAGTCGATACTGAGATTGATCTAGAGGCGGGAGGACATACTGCCTTTAGATCAAAATCCGTCTTCCTTCCTCAAATTACAAATGAAGCAATATTTTGTTTTGAAAGAGGCATGATCAACGAATTTAAAAAGCTAGCCAAATGTAAGTCAGGGGCAAGACCCAATCTAACTGTAAAACAAAGACAGGCCATAAATGAGCTTGAAGCCAATGTTGACATTGTCATCAAAAAGTCCGATAAAGGGGGGAATGTGGTGATCTGGCCACGTGAAATGTACCTAGAAGAAGGCAGACTACAACTATCAGATACAACGAGATACAACATCTCCAATAAAACAGAATATGACAAAGCAGTTAGTGAAGTGTGCAAAAAATTAACACTATGGAGAAACAATGGCTTAATCAGTGATGATGAATTCAAATTTTTACACTGCAAGAATCCTAAGATTCCGGTACTCTATCTCCTCCCTAAAATTCATAAAAATGCTACGAAGCCACCAGGGAGGCCAATAGTCTCATCACGTGAAAGTCTTCTTGAAAATGTTTCTAAATATGTAGATCATTTTTTGCAACCATTAGTCCAGTCATTACCTTCTTATGTTAGAGACACGAGCGATTTTTTAAGACTCATCAATAATGTGGAGTGGGATTCCAACTATTTACTTATGAGCTTGGACGTGAGTAGTCTCTATACATGCATTCCACAAGATCTAGGAATACAAGCATGTAGATTCTTTTTGAAAAACAGATCATTGTCATTTCTTTTCCATACTGAGATGCTATTGGACATGATCACATTATGTCTTAGCATGAACTTTTTCATTTTTGACAACCAAATGTTCAAACAAACACAAGGGACGGCGATGGGAACCTGCTTCGCCCCCAGCTTTGCAGGATTGTATCTCGGCTGGTGGGAGGAGCAGGTAGTCAACAACAACAGACTATTCAATGACCACGCCGTCCTTTGGTTAAGATATATAGATGATATCTTCTGTATATGGAAGGGACCAGAAAGCACGGCTCATGAGTTTGTCCGAAGTTTGAACCATAATGAGCTTAATTTACAATTTACCTGTAATATCAATGCCACCAGTCTTGAATTCCTCGATTTACAACTTGTAATTAAGGAGAACAGATTGAGTACCAAACTGTTCCGGAAGGCAACTTCAGGCAACAGTTTATTGCATGCCAGCAGTTGTCACCCTAAAAATCTTATTCGCAGTATTCCTTTTGGAGAACTACTAAGAGCACGCAGAAATTGCAGCGATGATCAACACTATTTGTTGGAAAAACAAGTCATGACTGAGAGATTCCTAGCTAGAGGATATGACAAAACCCTGGTTAATGAGGCCTCAAAAAAAGTTGAGATGTTAAATAGACAGGAACTGATATGTCCCGTGGGGAAGCAATTGACGAAAGATACAAAAGAATGCTTAAGATATATCACTACATTTAACAACCAAGCCTGGGAAGTGAGGAAAAGCCTCAAAAAATTCTGGGATGTACTTAGAACTGATGAAGACCTTAAGGAGTACGTGGGAGAATACCCTTCCCTCACATTTAGAAAACCCAAATCAATAGGTGACATGTTATGTAAAAGTTTGTTGACCGAAAAGAAGAAAAAAAGCAACATAAAAGGTTTCTTTGTGTGTAATAATTGTAAGGCCTGCAAATTCAGTAGCAGTTGTAAATTATTAAGATTATCAAATGAACAGGCACCATTTATAATACAAAAACACCTCAACTGTAACACTGAATTTGCAGTGTATGCACTTAGATGTCCGTGCAACAAATTTTACATAGGCAGCACTATTCACAAGTGCAAGATCAGAATTCTCGAACACCGCAGAGCAATTACAAAAAATGACAAAAACTATCCCATTGCGCGTCACTTCAATGAGTTACATGGCCAAAATCCGAACCTTCTAAAGTTTGTTGTTCTGGATGACATCCCTCTTAGATGTAGGGGTGGCAACAGGACACGGGAGCTCAGGAGGTTAGAATCAAAGATGATCATCAAATTCAATACGATGGCCCCTACAGGCCTTAATCTTGATGAGGAGCTGTCAGTGCACTTGTGAAGTCTTCTTGGATAAAGTCTAGGTGAAACTCCCCTGTGTGTTTTTAACTTTTTGTGTTATTTTTTATCTTGGTTAGTGCACGTTTGATTGTTATGACAAATTTGTCTTTTATCCAATTTTTTACAGATGACTTGACGGAATTAATGAAAATTACTGGGAAGACTAGACATATTACTCTCAGGTTGAAATGGTGTACACAGAAAATGGTGTTATTGCAATTACTTTTTGAAATACGGTGTAAACTTTGATCATGTCACACGAGTTCTTTATGGATCTTCTGAATGTAAGATTAATGCCCACTTGGGCGGTAACGCAGGCTACTCAATTGCTCACTTTTTCTTAATATGAGTTACTTAACTTGTTTCGCACATTGTTTATGAACTTGTTATCTGTTATATCTGTCTATGCTGAATTATTAATTCGGCCCACTTGGGCATGATTTAGCGAGGACTAGCTGAGCAATGTTATTATTTTGCCTATGCTGAATTTTGATTCTGCCCACTAGGGCATAACTTAGCAAGGACAAGGAGAGCAATGTTATTTTGCTAAGCACATTATGTTGTGAGCACGAGCTTGTCGATAAAGTTTTTTTGATTCAAAAGTCTCGGCACAGAGCAGTATACTGAGCTGAATTACACGTAAAATTAATGAATTGTGCATAATTCAACCACAATCTGATTAATCACGTTTTATTATTCATTTGGCGAGTCATGTTCTGTAAAATGCATCAATTGTTGATTTAAAATACGATGATAGTATTTCTACTATGTTTTTTGCACGTGACCGGCACTAGCACTTTAACTATGCCGAACAAACACAGTCTGTTGCCCGTGATAAAGGAGTGCGTGTAAACTCCGAAACGCGTCGGACCTAGTGTTAATAAACACACCTTTGATTTGTGGCCTCGGCTCCAGTGCCTTCTTTCGTCCTGAAACCGGGAAAGTGAGACGCAGTGGATTTGTTGGTGATATATATATATATATATATATATATTATCTACTGGCGGTCGCCAGTAGATAGTTATAGTTAGGACCCTGTTTCCATAGGAAATCCGCAACATTCTATTTGGAATAACTTTGGCGCCGGTCGATGAATCCTCGCGAAATTTTCAAAATAGGTGGGGCGCTACGCTCCACTCCTACCCTGAAAGTCTCGGGGGGATTCGTCAAGCGGGGGCTGAGAAAAAAGGGGGGTCCCAAAACGCGTTTTTCCCATGCATTTTTCCATAGGACCTTTAGACACAGCTACAGCCCGAACGGCTGAACAGAGTTACTTGAAATTTGGCAGAGAGGTAGTCCTCAGGTCAAGGAAGTGCCTTTTGTAGGTCTGGTGTAAATCTGTTCAGTAGTTCCTGAGAAAATAGCATTTAAATCAATATATATATGTGGGCGGAGCCTAACCACACATCTCATCCTGAGATCTGATTGGCTGTCAGCACTTCATCCAAGAAGTGTTGGCAGCCATCTTGGGACCAATATACATGATAGCACCTCATTAAAAAGCATTGCAGTTAATAGAAGATTTTAAGACTTTAGTTACATTATAAATCATTTGTTGATGGTACCATACTCATTTTAGGAATTGTGGTATGTTCTAAGGTGATTTCACCATGTGAAAAAGCCTTCTGCTGGGATTTCATGATTGAGAGAAAAATATTTTCTCATGCTTTTACCACAGAGGTTTGGAAGGTGATCTATAAGCTAAACTGAGAGCTTATTTTCTGTAAATTCACATTATCTTTCTCAGTCATGTGAGAATGAAGTCTGACATTCTCAGTAAAACATGTACATCCAACAAGGGCAGAGACTGTCAGTTGATTCCTTTGTGTTCTACTGCAGCTTTCCAGAGTGTTCCAAAGAACTACTAGAGCGCTAACAGTCCTACTTATGATAAACGTATGGCACACCTGAAGCCATCTTGCTTGGATTAAAGTGGTAACTCTTAAAACATTTAATTTAAAAAGGAACAAAATGAGGTGGTTCATTTTTCCATAAAAAGTATGATTAGTGCTGCAGAAAGAAAAATTAGGGCACATTTTGAGTGACTTCTCAAATCCTGGCATGCAGACTGAAACATGCACTTTCAATACCAGCAGCAGTTTTCCCTGGTGAGCAGTAGCTTTACTACAGTGATCTAATGAGCAAAAAGAGTGCTAACATTCTGATTTTATGGCAAATGTGTGACACATTTGAATGCCTTCTTGATGGAATCAAAGTAAAAAACTGAAAGTATTTCCTACTGAGGAGACTGCAGTAAATGAGGAAATTAGGAAACTTCATAACAAATAAGTCTCCCAAGATGGCCACCAGAGACAAAAGAGCCCAAATGTAGCCCAAATATCACCCAGATGTAGCCCAAGTATAGCCCAATGACAGAATGTCCAAGAATGTTCTTAAAAACAACTAGAGCACTTACTGTCTTCATTATGACAAAAGTATGGCACACCTGAAGCCATCTTGATTGGAATAAACTGGTAACACTTAAAACATTTAATTTAAAAAGGAACACAATGAGGGGGTTCATTTTGCCATAGAAATTATGATTAATGCTGAAGAAAGAAAATGAGGGCACATTTTGAGTGACTTCTCAAATCCTCTTCTATTTCATTAAAAAATTCTGACATGCAGACTGAAACATGCACTTTTAATACCAGGAGCAGACTTCCATGGTGAACAGTAGTTTTACTACAGTGATCTAATGAGCAACTAGAGTGCTAACATTCAGAATTCATGGCAAATGTGTGACATATCTGAATACCTTCATGATGGAATCAAAGTAAAAAACTGAAAGCATTTCCGACTGAGGAGACTGCAGTACATGAGGAAATTAGGAAACTTCATAACAAATAAATCTCCCAAGATGGCCACCGGAGACAAAAGAGCCCAAATGTAGCCCAAAATCACCCAGATATAGCCCAAATATAGCCCAATGACAGAAGTGTGCAAAACACTTATTATTTTGTGTCTTTGCAGTGTTATATAGTGCAGACTTGTCAGGTATTGGAGTGCTTTACATGAGCATTGGTTACATCACACAAGAACAAATTCATTTTGGTTGTAGACATGGGGAGACTAAGTGATTTGACCAGAATCACAGAATGTCGAGCTGAAGCAGAAACTTCAACCTGGTTCCCCAGTTGCAAAGTCTGCAGTTCTGGAAGTAACACCACATCCTCTCCCCTAAGCGCAACATTTAATCAAGTTGTCAACTAGATAAAAAAACATAAAGATAACAAATAATTTAAAAGTGCTTTGTCGCTATTTGAAAACTCAGAAAATATGTCCTTATTTTAGTCTTTTAGAGCACTAACCATAATTTTGATGCCAATAAGACCCTCTCATATATGTAATTTCTAAAGGAATGCTCTAGGTATTACAGTTTTGATGACATCAAGATGATGTCAGACGTTCCACACTTTTGTAATAAATATAGAATGTTAGCAATCTAGTTGTTCATTAGGATACTGTTGAGAGGCAGAGGCCAGGGGCACGGACTCTGAAAATTGAAGGCAGGTAGGAGGGTGCAAAGGCAACAATTTAACCACACTGAGCAGGCAGGAAGGGCCGTGGAAGCACAACAGACTATGGAGGGCAGTGGAAAGGGGGGCAGGGGCAACAAACCAACAATACAGGACTTGCAAGAGAGGCTGTTGGAGGGAAGATCTATTACGGGTCAAGGAAGCTAGGGGCGGTCCCCAGAGCCCCGGGAGCCACCACAGAACTGAGCAGGAGAGTGAGTCAGGGACAAAAGGGGCACCTTAATTTGAGCCGGGGTGCCTAGGAACGCTTGCTCCAAAAATGAAGAAAACAGACATATGAGACATGGAATTGGAGGCAGAATACAATGGCAGTTTAATGAGAAGATGCAACTTCAAAGAAACCGCAGAATAGAGACATAAAGTACAAAATACAGAATCCAGATAATCATACAGCTGTCATGATATTCTCTGTATCTCAATTAATGGACTGACAGAGAGAGAGAGAAAACACATCTATAAATGCATCATGAGAAACAAGTTACACCAAGGAAAATGTTACCTAGGGACACTCACATTTACTCTTAGAGCAAGCATTCCTGCAATTACAATACAACATCTTTTAAATGCAAAAGTAAAGAGAACAATGGTTAAACATAACATGACATTTCATATAGGTAAAATAGAATAAGATACTTCAAGCAAAGCAGAGCAAGACATTTTAAGCAAAGGAAGACAAGAGCTCCCAGTTCTTGGGGAAAACCTGCACAGCCTGTTAACCTACATACAGACGGCGAGGTTGTCCGTCGATATCTGTGGGTGCTCCCTTTTTATATCATTTTGTGGGCTCCTTTGCACGCTACATCTACCTACGTATGCTACCCAAAAGCTTCGTCTGCAGATTTTACCAGACATTTCGTCATTTACCCACTTAATGCTGACAATGGACTGGGTGAAAAGGTCAGTCTCTCAGGCCAATCGCTTATCGTAAGTTCCATAGAGCAAGCAGAAAATAATGGGTATTGTACAGGAATTCAATATATTCATGTATAAAATCTCCTCAGTTCTCCTAACTTGACGCTCTGCGGTTGCCACTTCCTTAAAAGCGGGAAACCTGCCCAGGAAGCAAGTACCAGTCCAGGATGCAGCCTACTGTATGTCGACAGCTTCAGGGGGATGTTGAACTTTGATACCGAGCACGGAGCACTCGGGTAGGGTGGGGGCTACTAGTTTGGAGCAGAAGGCCTCGCAGACCTGCCTTCAGACTGCTATACACTAAAATTGCAGAGCTATGGTCAATTTAACAAAGAGGCCTACATATTGAACAGAAGGGCCTACACAGGGGTTTTATGCTGGCTGAGTGGTAAGGATGTCTCAGGATAATTATATAGCAACACAGGACCCGCTGGTCAATTTAATACGGCCTACAAATGCGGCTGGCAGGGCAAGGACAAGGGTCTCATACTTCAGGTGTGGACAGAACGGGCCAGGGGCCCCCTGTGATACAAAATCTACCCTCCTTCAAGGCTGTGGCAATGTAATAGACCATTGTGGGCAGAAGGAAGAGGCAATGGTAGTACAACCATACATGCCAACAGACCCGATTCAGCCATGAAACGTCCAATGTTTTTAAGCTCAAATGGGCTTTATTTGATCTGTCTCCTGTCTACAATATCCTCTTTTTCAATGTAACTCAAAGGGGAAAATCAATACCCCAGTTTTTTTTCAAAATCTCCCTCTTACCAAGTTCAAAATGTTCGCAAGTATGGTACATTGGATCATGGAAGGAAATGGGATAGGGACATGGACTTGGATAACAGAGGACAGGAGAGACATGGAGAGGTGCACCAAACTGACCCTGCAGGGCAGGCATCAGGGTTTGCAGCAGCACAATACACCACACAGGGCATGCAGGACGGGAGTGCAGCACAACAATCCATAGAAAGCAAGAGGGAGGGGACAGGACCATGCACATGGACAACAGAGAACAGAGGGGCAAGAGGCAATGGTAGCTAGCTGACCATAATGGACAGACAGGAGAGAAGGCTGCAGCATAACAGACCATAAAGGGCAGGAGGGACGGATCAGGGGCATTACAATGGAACAGACAAGCCAGGAGGGAGGGAGTAGGGGTCTGCACATGTAAACAGAGGGCTGGGGGCAAGGGGGCAGGGCAGGAGCAGCAAGATGGCCATGGAGGTCAGGCAGGATGGGCACTAGAAGCAAGACACAACATGAAGAGCAACAGTGAGACTGTGATGGCATACACACAGACCATGGAGGGAAGGTGGGAGGGGGTCAGGGGCAGCTAACTGACCACACAGGGAAGGTGGAAGGGGCCATGGCAGCACAGAAGACCATGCATGGCAAGTGGGAGGGTTAGTGGCAGCACAATGGCTATGATGGGCAAGAAGGAGGGTGCAGGGGCATGCACAAAGGACGATGGAGGATAGAAGGGAGGGTCAGGACCTGTGCACAGACAAGAAAGTTCAGGGGAAGGGGCCTCACAACAGACCACACGGGGCAGGCAGGAGGAGCAGTTGCAGCACAACAGACCAGGGAGGGCAGAAGGGTGTGGCAGTACAATGGACCATGTAGGACAGGAGGAAGAGGATAGAGGCATGGCATGTGGACAGGCAGGGTGGAGGTGGCAGGGACAGGTTACAGTCATCTGACAATGCTAGGCAGGTGGGAGGGGAGTGGCAGCTCAACAGAACACTCAGAGTAGATAGGAGTGGCAGGTCCATGGGACATGGTGGGCAAAAAGGATGGAGCAGGGGCATGCACAAAGACATCGGAGGGCAGGGGGAAGGAGAATAGGGGCAGCAAGCTAAGCACAGAGTTTAAGCAGGAGGTCAATGATGGGGCATAGAATTGGGCAATGGAGGGCAGGAGGAGTGGACTGGTACATCATACTAAATTGAGGGCAGTGGCAGCACATCAGACCATGCATGGCAGGAGGGAGGAGGCTAGTCCATGGATTCACACAACAGAGGATAGGGAGGAGGGGGATGGGGCAGCAAGCTAACTGTTCAGAGAAGGCGGGTATTAGAAACTTTATTGTTTTTAAAACATTTTGTCTGTGCAAACTACTTAAAATATGAACAAGTATGCAGCATAATCTCAGTTTTATTCAGGAAGAAGAAGACGTTAGTGACTGTGACTCCGGGCTCACTTGGCAAAAACACCCCCTGACCCTCCACCCCTATCGCAAAATGTAATGCCCGTGAAAAGGGTAGGTGAACACAGTGTTATATAGAACATAGTCCTGAGAGCACGATTGAAAATGAAAACTAGATATAGTGTATGGTATAAACTATGCACCAAAAAGTGTGATATAAGATGAACCAGGCGTGAAATATAATATGCAATACATTGTGCGCAATGACAGATTCATTGGAGAGCGCGAGATAGCACAGGCACTAGCGCGTGCTATGCGATATGCGCCTTGGAGTGTAATATGCACAGGGCAGTGTTGTGTAACCTAACTAGTCTCTAAAGTTGTAATATAAAATATGTGCTGGGGAGTGTAACGTTGCATATGCACTGTGACAAAGATATGGATCCCAAATTGTAATATGTAAGGCATAGCACTGTGCGTTATAACATAGGCATCGAGGAAGGCACGTTAGATGGGGCAATATAACCCGTGCGAAGACAAGTGTGGCATGACATTTTCACGGGGTGGTGTTACAGTGCACATGGGCTAGAGAGTGTCATAGCATATGCACTAGCTAGTGGAATACAATACAGAGGTGTGTGGCACTCGGCAGGCAATGGTGGGTGTAACACAGCATTGGGCTCTGTCAGGAGCGCGCTGTGACTCGCAAGTGATGTTCGTCCCCTTTCCAGAGAGTAAAATAAAAAGTATTACACATCCGGCAGTGGATGTGTGTTTTATTAACTGTGAGGGGGGTTTCTTGCATAGTTTTGGTCGAATTTTTGTCGAATCCCCTTTGAATGGCTTGGTGTGCATGTGTATTAAATGTGCCCGTCAATAGCTACCCATGTTTGTATAAATAAACGACAAGGGTGTCTACCGGGATTAGGCACGGTAGAGCATCAGACATGTCAGAGCTTCACTAGTGGTGTAAATACATTCCACGTGGATTAATTGCATGCATAGTCGCCTTTTAATGAATATCACGCAAATCGTCATGGTGATAGGTACGTACGGTTTGTCCAGCATGTCCTAGGTGTGTCTATAAATATATATTTTTTAAAAATAATAAAAAACAGTGGCCGGCCCTGGGGATTGGGGTCAAAAAAATATAATTAGGAGACAGGCCCTGGGGGATGGGGTCATCAGGGCCAATAAATTAGAATGAGAAGGGGAACCACACAGCCCCCCTTCTTAAAAAAATAAAATAAATAAAAGACTGGCATCGTGCCGGAGGCCATGCCCCCTCCATGCAGCACTCTGCAAACGCGCCCCCAACAGGCATCTCCAGTATGCGCCAGGGAGCTGCGCTGCAGACAGGTGTTCTGAGGCCAAGCCCCTTTTTACACCTCTCTGCAACGCAGCTCTGTGGCGCTTACTGGAGGTACCTAGTGGTCTAGTGTGACCCTAGGGACCCTTAGGATTCAAGGGGACTTAATCTCTCAACTTAGAACAGCCACAGGGCGCGTTTACACAGTGGTGAAGGGAGGGGACGGGGCCTGAGGTGACGTGTGCAAACACGCACCATGGCACGTTTTAAATTGGGGATATAATTTCCCTTCAATACTGAGGGCCCCTGGGGGCTAACTAGCCCACCAAGTGCTTCCAGTAAGCGCCACTGAGCTGCATTGCAGAGAGGTGGTCCAGGCCGTGCCACTTTTTACACCTCTCTGCAACGCAGCTCTGTGGCACTTACTGGAGGTACCTAGTGGGCTAGTTGGACCCTAGGGACCCTCAGGACTCAAATGAACTTAATCTCCCAACTAAAAATGGACACAGGGCGTGTTTACACAATGGTGAAAGGAGGGGACGGGGCCTGAGTTAACGTGTGCAAAAACGCCCTGTGGCCTGTTTTAAGAGGTAGTTTTAATCCCCATGCCCTATTATATACTAGGGGCTTATAGAGGAGGTAAGGCTAATCACAGGGGGACCCCAACGCATAATGTTCCCTAGTGTATGTAGGTGTTTTCACTGTATTCTAAGTGTCTTTTAACATAGCACTGGCTCTAGGACTGGTTAGTCAGACTCAGTAACCACCAGTATCCGTCTGAAAAAGTTGAGGGTACAGGATGATTTTGCAACAAGGCTTCTTTCTGCTCTTCTTTTTGTTCTTTCTGCACGTTATCCTTCTTCCTGCACTTATCTTCGTATTTGAGGACTTCTGTTGCTTCTTTCTGCACTTCTTTTGTTTCTTTCTGTGCATTTTTTCTTCTTTCTTCACATGTCCTATCTCTGTAGGCATAGTTAGAAATTAGCATTTAAAAAACCTTTGAAATTAACAGAAAAAACCATAGGTTTCAGGCACGTTATAGTTAGGAATTAGCATTTAAAAAACCTCAGAAATTCACTGAAAAAACCATAGGTTTCAGGGGTGTTATAGTTAGCTGGACTTTTCACTTGTACAAAACCATTGAAATTCCCCCGTTATAGTTAGTTCAGCTAACTATAACTCGCGCGCCCGCAATGCACTGCTGATGACGTCACATATTACATCACTCATGACATGGTCAGTGACATCACTCATGACATCACTGATGACATCTCAAATGACATCACTGATGACATCACTGATGACATCATCCTTGTGATAGAGTGGCAGACCTCCTCTCACCCTAATATAACCTTTGATACACACATTCAAAAATAGAGACTAAAATTTTCAAAACAATGGACATACCAATACCAGTTACAACAACCTCTTCAGTAATTCTAAGATCCACATACACATCCACTCATTCACCAACAGTCCAATACAGTCACTCATACATGTACTCACTCATCATATGTACTCATACACCTATACATCCTGTTACACAATGCCACTCATCCATAGAGTTACTCACACACATAGTCACTCATGCTAATAAAGAATCAAACATACATTTACTTGCATATACAGTTATACACACACCACCACACTTACTTCTACGGAAACTTACACATACTTAGTCTTTTAAACAATCACTTATAGAAACACATACTTATTCATACAGGAACTCTTTCAATCTCTCACTCTCACATATACTCACATATATACACCAATAGTCACATATACTAGTTTAAAACATATGTAGTTACTCATAAAGACACTATTGAGACAGTCATTCACTCACTAACACACCCATACACACACTCATCCACCCATACAGTCCTGCACACATACTGTGTTCAACACATACAAACAGTGAGTCACTCATTCATGCACCTATGCACTACGTAATACCCCCACCGAACCATGCAGACACTCAGACTGATACTCAAAAAACCAACTAATAACCTATATAGACACCCATGTAGCTACTCACCAACCCATGCAGCCACTTATACACAAAGTGAGAGACTGATACAGATATTTACATATTTAAACATTACTCACTAAGCCATGTATTCACTATGATACACTTAATCAGTCAGTTACACAATCAATTTTTCAAAAACAAATCATCCATTTAGACACTTATATACCCATTTATTCTTGCATCGACCTTGAGATATACATATATAAAACATATTTAATTTTCAGAATAACACACATTCACTGGATGATGTCATCAGTGATGTCATCAGTGATGTCATTTGAGATGTCATCAGTGATGTCATGAGTGATGTCACTGACCATGTCATGAGTGATGTAATATGTGACGTCATCAGCAGTGCATTGCGGGCGCGCGAGTTATAGTTAGCTGAACTAACTATAACGGGGGAATTTCAATGGTTTTGTACAAGTGAAAAGTCCAGCTAACTATAACACCCCTGAAACCTATGGTTTTTTCAGTGAATATATATATATATATATATATACACATATATATATATATATATATATATACACACATATATATATATATAATATATATATATATGCCAAAGTGTATTGAAGAATGAGTGGGTGTATAAGTGTCTGAATGGATGATTTAGTAGGTGCGTGACTGGTTAAGCGTATCTTACTGAATTCATGGGTTAGTGAGTAAACTGTGTAAATGTCTGTATCAGTCTGTCAGTTGGTGTATAAGCGGCTGCATGGGTTGGTGAGTAGCTATATGGGTTATTGATTGGTTGTATGAGTATCTGCATGGGTGCGTGAGTGTCTGTGTAAGTGGGTGGGGGGTGGGTGACTCTGCATAGATGTGTCAGTGGGTGAGTCACTGGGTGTATGGGTTCAAGAGTGCATCTGTGAAGGGCTGTAGGGGTGGGTGGGTATGTATTGGTGTGTTGGTGAGTGAATGGATGTCTCAGTGATATATGTGTGAGTAACTACATATGTGAAAGGCAGTATATGTGAGTGTTGGGGTATATAAATGACTATACGTGAGAGTGAGTGTGAGAGTGGCTGTATGGATAAGTGTGTGCTTGTATCAGTGATTGTATAAGAGAGTAAGTATGTGGCAGTATTTGTATAAATAAGTGAGGTGGTCTGTGTATAACTGTATAGGTGAGTAAATGGGTCTGAGTGATTCTTTGCATGACTGAGGTGTGTGAGTAAGTCTACGGATGAGTTGCAGTGTGTGAGTGTATGTATAGGTGTATGAGTGCATATGTTAGTGCTGTATTGATGAGTGACTGCATGTATGAGTTACTGTATGGGTGAATGAGTGGATGTGTGTGTGTGTAGACCTAGGAATCACTGAGCAGGTATGTACTAACTGGTATTGGTCTGTCTATGGTTTCGATATTGGTAGTCTGTATTTTAAAGTGGGTGTATAAAAGGTGTATAAAAGGTTTTATTAGGGTGTGTAGAGGTGCATCAGATTATCACATGGATGATGTCATTGGTGATGTCATTTGAGATATCATCAGTGATGTCACTGACCATGTCATGAGTGATGTAATATGTGATGTCATCAGCAGTGCTTTGCGGTGGCGCAAGTTATAGTTAGCTCTACTAACTATAACGGCCGAATTTCTCTGGTTTTGCACAAGTGAAATGTCCAACTAACTATAACATCCCTGAAACCTGTGTTTTTTCAGTGAATATATATACATACATATATTCCCTTATCAACCCCTAAACTCACCCACACCTAAACCCTTAAAACAAGCTTGCCGCCCAATACCCTTACCCACCCCTAACCACTAAAAATATCCTTACAACCAATACCCTTGCCAACCGCAAACCCTAAAAACACCCTTACCACCCAATAACCTTACCCACCCCATAAGCCCTAAAAACACCCTTAAAATCTAATACACTTACCCATCCCTAAGCACCCAAAATACACTCAACCCTTTCACTGCTAGGTCTTTTCCCCCCTTATACTAAGTGTTTTTTTGGCTATTTGGGGTAGTTCCCGATTAGGCCCCTGTAACTTTTTGTCCACATAAGGTATCCATGACAAATTTTCTTTCAACCTCATGGGGATTTTAAAGGTACCCAAGGTTTGTGGAATCCCCTGGAGGTTACCCAGATATTAGCCAAAATACAGCTATGTTTTTTTGGGGGGGGGGGGGGAATGGGGAAAAAGTGCTGCAGAAGAAAGCATCTGGTTTATTCCCTGCAAATGATATCAGCAAAGGGTTTATGGTGCTGAAATCACCATCTTCCCAGCTTTCAGGGACAGGCAGAAAAACAAAATTTTCTACACAGTTTTGGCATTTTACTGGGACATTGCCTATTTTTGCTTTTAACGTCCTTCCAGTTAGTGGTAGAAATGGGTGTAAAAGCAATAATGGATCCCTGAAAGCTATACATTTCTGAAAAGTAGACAAATTTCAGAATTCGGCAAGGGGTCATTTGTGTAGATCCTTCAAGTTTTTTTTTATAGAACTTAACAGTTGAAAGTAAGAGATATTGAAAATGTTCTGAAAAAAACAGCCATTTGTTCCAATGTTTTCACCTGCAACTTCTTCTAAGTATGACAGATTGTTTAAAAGCAATATACCATTACATCCGCTGGACTCTTCTGGTTGTGGGGATATATAGGACTTGAGGGTTCACCAGGAACCCAGAGCCAATAACTAGCTGTGTCTTACAATGGTTTTTCATTGTGTACCAGGTATATAGCAATTCATTTGGTAAAATACATATAGTGAAAAATAGGTATCCAGGACACCTATGTATTTCCAAAATGGGACTAAAATATAGAGTTTAGAAGCAATAGTTATTTGCACATCTCCGAAATTGTGGGTACCCATACTAGTATGTAAATTATAGGACACTTTTTTAAAAGTGACTTCTTTTTTACACATTGTCCTACATTTGGAAGGCAGAAATGCATAGAAAGTCAAAAGGTAATGACAGTTGCTCTACAATTCTGTGTTTCCCTAAGTCTCCCGATAAAAAAGGTACCTCACTTATGTGGGTAGGCCTAATGCCCACGACAGGAAACGGGCCAAAACGCAACGTGGACACACCACATTTTTACAGTAAAAACGAACCCTTTTTTGGCACAGTGCCGACACCTAGGGAAACCTAGCACACCTATACATATTTTGAAACTAGACACCCAGGGGAATCCAGGATGGGGTGACTCGTGGGCTCTCACCAGGTTCTGTTACCCAGAATCCCTTGCAAACCTCAAACTTTGTAAAATAAAACACATTTTCCTCACATTTCTGTGAAGGAAAGTTCTGGAATCTGTGTGGATCCACAAAATTCCACCCACCCCGCATTCCCCAAAGTCTTTCAATACACATGGTACCTCACCTGTATGGGTAGGCCTAGTGCCCACAATAGGACACGGGCCTTAAAGCAACGTGGACCCACCACATTTTTAGAGTGAAAATTGCCCCTTTTTTTTGCAAAGTAACTAGCTGTGGATTTTGAACCCTAGCTCAGCCGACACCTAGGGAAACCTAGCAAACCTATACATATTTAAATACTAGACACCCAGGGGGATCCAGGATGAGGTGACTTGTGTGGCTCTCACCATGTTCTGTTACCCAGAATCCCTTGCAAACCTCAAATTTTCTAAAATAAAACACATTTCCCTCACATTTCTGTGAAGGAAAGTTCTGGAATCTGTGTGGATCCACAAAATTCCACCCACCCCGCATTCCCCAAAGTCTCTCAATACAAATGGTACCTCACTTGTGTGGGTAGGCCTAGTGCCCATGATAGGACACGGGCCAAAACCCAATGTGGACACACCACATTTTTACAGTGAAAACTGGCCCTTTTTTTGCAAAGTACCTAGCTGTGGATTTTGAACCCTAGCTCAGCCGACACCTAGGGAAACCTAGCAAACCGATACATTTTTAAATACTAGACACCCAGGGGAATCCAGGATGGGGTGACTTGTGTGGCTCTCACCAGGTTCTGTTACCCAGAATCCCTTGTAAATCACAAACTTTGTAAAAAAAACACATTTTCCCGACATTTCTGTGATGGAAAGTTCTGTAATGTGTGTGGATCCACAAACTTCCACCCAGCCTTCATTTTCCAAAGATTACCGATAAAAATGGTACCTCACTTGTGTGGGTGGGCCAAGTGCCCGTGGTAGGTAAGGGCCCAAAACGTATTTTGGAGACATCAAACTTACCTATCATAAAACGGCCTGGATTTGCAAGGAGGGAACCTTGGTTTTTGGCCCCAGGCTCGGCATCCATCCATGGAAACCTACCAAACCCACACATTTCTGAAAACTAGACATCCTGGGGAGTCCAGTGAGGTATGGGTTGCGTGGATCCACAAACGTTTTCCTACCCGAATCCCCTGCATATCTCACATTTAGCTGAAAAAATCACATTTGTCTCAAATTTCTGTGTGGGAAAGTTGTGGGATCACCGGGCTGACACTAATTTCCTACCACCCAGCGTTTCCCCAGGTCTCCTAATAAAATTGGTACCTCGCTCATGTGGGTGGGCCAAGTACCCGCGACAGGCAAGGGCCCAAAACGTATTGTGGAGACATCAAAATTACCTATAAAACGACTTGGTTTTCCAAGGGGTGGCACCTTGGTTTTTGGCCCCTGGATCGGCGGCCTTCTAAGGAAACCTACCAAACCCATTTCTGGAATCCTAATGCCCTGGGAAGTCCAGTGAGGTATGTCTTTCATAGATTCCCCCAAAGTTTTCCTACCCAGAATCCCCTGCAAACCTCAAATTTAGCTGAAAAAATAAAAGTGATGTCACTGACCATGTATTGAGTGACGTAATATGTGAGATCATAAGCAGGGTATTGTGGGGGCGTAAGTCATAGTTAGCTCAGGTAACTATAACTGCTGAATTTCACTGGTTTTGTATAAATGAAATTTGAGTCTAACTATAACTTCCCTGTAATTTAGTTTTTTTCAGTGAATATATATATATATATATTTATTTCAAAGGACCGCCGTTTTAAAGACGCACTCACAAGCAGCATAATAACGGCACCCAGCGCTTCCTTTATTCAATCTTTTGTAAAATAGCCTTACGCGTTTCAGAGCATACCGGCTCCTTGGTCACAGGCAGTTCAACATGGAAGGGCAGCAAAGTCAAAGGAGGCGTCGCCCAGCATGCAATTTTGTAACGCCCTCAATTAGGCAGCAGGTGTTGGCAGCTTGTATAGCATGCTGGTACTTTGAGTTTAGTACATTCCTTTCGTAGGTTACGTACCTCCTTTGAAACATTAGTCCCTTATAGTAAGTTTCGCTGCTCCATGGCAATACTTGACATTGTTTATAGCCCTCCAGTGGGCTTTGAATCAAGGATCGCCGCATTATGGTGTAGGCCAGTCGCCGCTTCGCCAACAGGAGACTGCCAGATTCTGTGTCTCCAAGGTCCCCTTCATTAATTTTCACGGGGCGGTGCAGTCTTCGCGGCTCGGTCTGCCGCATATAATGTATTTATTTCAAAGGACTGCCGTTTTAAAGACGCACTCACAAGCAGCATAATAACGGCACCCAGCGCTTCCTTTATTCAATCTTTTGTAAAATAGCCTTACGCGTTTCAGAGCATACCGGCTCCTTGGTCACAGGCAGTTCAACATGGAAAGGCAGCAAAGTCAAAGGAGGCGTCGCCCAGCATGCAATTTTGTAACGCCCTCAATTAGGCAGCAGGTGTTGGCAGCTTGTATAGCATGCTGGTACTTTGAGTTTAGTACATTCCTTTCGTAGGTTACGTACCTCCTTTGAAACATTAGTCCCTTATAGTAAGTTTCGCTGCTCCATGGCAATACTTGACATTGTTTATAGCCCTCCAGTGGGCTTTGAATCAAACTCAAAGTACCAGCATGCTATACAAGCTGCCAACACCTGCTGCCTAATTGAGGGCGTTACAAAATTGCATGCTGGGCGACGCCTCCTTTGACTTTGCTGCCTTTCCATGTTGAACTGCCTGTGACCAAGGAGCCGGTATGCTCTGAAACGCGTAAGGCTATTTTACAAAAGATTGAATAAAGGAAGCGCTGGGTGCCGTTATTATGCTGCTTGTGAGTGCGTCTTTAAAACGGCGGTCCTTTGAAATAAATACATTATATGCGGCAGACCGAGCCGCGAAGACTGCACCGCCCCGTGAAAATTAATGAAGGGGACCTTGGAGACACAGAATCTGGCAGTCTCCTGTTGGCGAAGCGGCGACTGGCCTACACCATAATGCGGCGATCCTTGATTCAAAGCCCACTGGAGGGCTATAAACAATGTCAAGTATTGCCATGGAGCAGCGAAACTTACTATAAGGGACTAATGTTTCAAAGGAGGTACGTAACCTACGAAAGGAATGTACTAAACTCAAAGTACCAGCATGCTATACAAGCTGCCAACACCTGCTGCCTAATTGAGGGCGTTACAAAATTGCATGCTGGGCGACGCCTCCTTTGACTTTGCTGCCTTTCCATGTTGAACTGCCTGTGACCAAGGAGCCGGTATGCTCTGAAACGCGTAAGGCTATTTTACAAAAGATTGAATAAAGGAAGCGCTGGGTGCCGTTATTATGCTGCTTGTGAGTGCGTCTTTAAAACGGCGGTCCTTTGAAATAAATAAATAAATATATATATATATATATATATATATATTACCTACTGGCGGTCGCCAGTAGGTAGTTATAGTTAGGACCACGTTTCCATAGGAAAACCTCAACATTCTATTTTGAATAACTTTGGCGCCGGTTGACGAATCCTCGCGAATTTCTCAAAATAGGTGGGGCGCTACGCTCCGCTCCTACCCTGAAAGTCTCGGGGGGATCCGTCAAGCGGGGGCTGAGATAAAAGGGGGGTCCCAAAACGCGTTTTTCCCATGCATTTTTCCATAGGACCTTTAGAACGAGCTACAGCCCGAACGGCTGAACAGAATTACTCAAAATTTGGCAGAGAGGTAGTCCCTAGGTCAAGGAAGTGCCTTCTGTAGGTTTGGTGTAAATCTGTTCAGTAGATTCTGAGAAAATAGCCTTTAAATCAATATATATATCTGAGCCCGCTTACGGTACGCTTACCGTACGCTTACGGTAAGCGTACGGTGGCGTGCGCAAGCGCGATTCTGATTGGCTCTTAGATCTTAGTAAACATTCGAATCGGTCGAAACCAGGAAGCGGCGGCCGCCATTTTGTGTATTTCACTCCGAAAAAAAAGAGTGAAAACAAGGAAAGGGGGCAATGAGGAGAGTTACAGACCCCCTAACATTTGTAAGGGGGTCAAAGAAGGACAGAAAAGTACAAAAAAAACATTTATTGATTTTTAAAAAAATCACGGGGTACGCGTACGGTAAGCTTACGGTAAGCGTACGGTAAAAAAAAATAAAAATAAATAAATGAAAAGCAGATTTAAGAGTTTAGATATTAGGGAGCTCTAAAAAGAGCTGTTGTGTTTATGAAGTCATTTTTTTAGTGGTACCTACAAGTAAGTACCGATGCAGAGTCTAAGGTTCAAGAGGAAGACTCTGTTCCCTTCATCATTGAAGTGCAAACCATCTCCTCTATAAATGTCTTGCATGTCATAACGCAAGTTGTTGTGGTAAATGGCACCCATACCATAGTCACGGAGGAAAGCAGAAACAGATTTGTTGACGTGCTTTCTTGCTTTGTCAATCTGCGGACAGAAATGATTGGACCAGTTCCATTTTTGCCTTTGGCATATGTTGGAAAACACAAAGGCAGTTTTAGGGAAAAGTGTAAACAGTTGTGCAAAGGTGTCCTTCATAAGCATTTCCAGACCTACCCCAGTCAAAGTGCCTAGGTCATTGCCACCACAGTGCACTATTATGAGGTCAGGGTGTTGGATTTGAATGAAGGATTTCACCAATGGCATCAATTGGTGCCACTTTAACCCTCTCTGACCAATCCATTTAATGTCTACATTTGGCAAAGCAAGGTCTCTCACCATACCTGTTTTCTCTGCAAACTTTTCACTCCAGAAGACATAGCTGTGCCCTACAATCCACACTGTGAACATCTTCAAAGGAGAACTGGATGCACTCAGGAGGTGTCTTTCAGTAGAATGGCAATATGAAAAGAAAGACAGTTTGGAAATGGAGGCATACATATTTTTTTCAAAACAAAAAGAACTGATTGGCTGTTTCATACCATTCTAGAATAAAAACTAGGCTGTATGTGTAAATTAATAGAAGCATGTTTTGTATTGGTACAAAAAAATGTGTTACCAAAGAACAGTACTATGGATTTGCTGTTAGGTTTGAAAAGTCAAGCACTCTTGCTCTGTGGAATTGAAACATTGTGTGGCGAACTTCTGACCTAATTCCACACAGCAGTGTTCCATGAGCTGTTGCTATGGTAGCAGGCAGAAGTCAAGTTGGGGGAAGGGTACTAGGCAGAAGTCAAGTTGGGGGCAGGGTACTTTTGGAAAAGGGTTGGTTTTCAACCAATAGAAATGTGTGATTACATTTGAAAAAAAGGGGGAAGCACTGAGATTTGAAACTTACAAGTATATGTGTGGAAAAATAGAGGGAAAGTTTGCCATTATCTGGTTCTGCTGAGAGGAGAGAGGTGAACACAACAGAGATCCTGGCTCTGATAATCTGCTGTTTGAGTGTCACATTTCTTTCACAACTAACTAATTTTAAAGGTGAGTTTACAGTTTGAGAGGGGATGTATGTGGTAACTTAAGAAATGAATAATATAAATGGAAATTGTTTTTGTTGTAGTTACACATGGTGGTTTCATAATGTGTCAGTCTGTAAAAGTGATTTTCACTTGCCCCGAAAAAAAAAAGAGCAGTAAGTGTGCTTTCAAATTGGCAAAGAAATTTCGTTTTGGGACTAATATCAAACCATTACTCTGTGTGAAAACAGCAAAAATAAGGCAAAAATATTTTTGGGAAAAAAATGTAAATATGTGTACTGTATTATAAAATGTTTTAAAAATATTAATACTTTTTTCTTTTTTTCCAGATAGATATAGATAATTTTCGAAAACTACAAACATTTTTAAAACTATTTTTTAAAAAAACAAATGAATAAATATTTTTTCAGTGAGTATGGTAAGTCAATAATAATAATTGTAGTCTCTCAAGGACAATGTAATGTGATAAATGATTTTTAGTGTTTTTTTTTAAAAATAAAAAAAAAGTACGCGCACCGTACGCGTACGGTAAAAAAAAAATAAAAAAAAGTTTTTAAAAACATATGTAAAAAAAAGATGAAAGATAAGGTTGGCTCTTAAAAGAACCGTTGTGTTCATGCAGGGACAGAGGAAAGGAAGCATGGGAAAATTATTCAAAGCGACAAATGTGCTGATCTATTTTGTTGTTCACTAGGGAAACACTGGTCTCCCTATGGCAAATTAGATCTTTACAAAATGTGCAATGAATATCAACCTTCCGAAATCGAGGGTTCATTTCCAGAGGGCCAGCAAAAGGAGATTCTCCCCCCACAGATGAAGGGCTCACCTGACCTGCAGAAGAAGGAGTCAGCCCTGCAGATGATGGTTCAGGCTGAGCTACTGTGGATGTACTGGCTCGTCTTTCTGAAGAGTTACCTCCAAAAAGATGACCATGTGTCCTTCTGTGTACATCCTGGAGGTGTCTCTTCATGGTGTGATTCCCAAAGGAATACTTCCTGTTAGGATTACCTCTAGAAAGTACACGCTTACACAGCTTACAAGTCACTAAGGGTGCATTTACCTTTTGCTGGCCTTCAGGAAAAGTAAAATAATCCCATACATAAGAGGGCTTTTGTTTCCTCGATCTCTGCCTCAAGACAGTGCTGCTAGTGCTAGCCTCACTCTCAGAAGAGCTCTGCTGTTCTGCCATCGTATCCCAAAGACAAACCAGCTCCTTCTCCCAAGGGATCACAAGCAGAAATGAGGGGAATGGGTGTGGTGTAGGAGAGTTCTAGAACTGAAAGTAGTTTCAACCAATCAAAAGTTGTGTTTCATGATCACATGACCTACCGTACGCTTACGGTACGCTTACGGTACGCTTACGGCAAAAAGTACGCATGCGCGTAAAAAAGACACGCGCTTGCGCGCATGCGCATAACAGTCACTACCCGACACTTCCGCGTAACGTGCGCGTGTGGCGTAAGCGCGCACGCGTCCCACGCGCAGTACGCGCGGCTACGCAAAGTGCGTAACTATACGCAAGCAGCGTAGATAGATTACGGACGTTGCGTAAACCGTACGCTTACCGTGAGCTTACGGTACGCGTACTAAAAAAATATTTTTTTTTTTAAAAAAGTACTGCAAATAAATTTTACATGTTTATTTTAAAAAAATATATTTAAAAAAACATATTAAAGAATTTTAAAAATGTAATCATAGTCTTTATAAAAGGTAAGATAATTAAATTAAAAATATGTTAGAAAAAAAAAAAAAAAAAAAAAATTAGCATTTAAAAAACCTTGCAAATTCACCGAAAAAACCATGGGTTTCACACACGTTATAGTTAGGAATTAGCATTTAAAAAACCTTAGAAATTCAGTGAAAAAACCATAGGTTTCACACACGTTATAGTTAGGAATTAGCATTTAAAAAACCTTAGAAATTCAGTGAAAAAACCATAGGTTTCACACATGTTATAGTTAGCTGGACATTTTACTCGTAAAAAACCAATGAAATTGCCCCGTTATAGTTAGTTCAGCTAACTATAACTCGCGCGCCCGCAATGCACTGCTGATGACGTCACATATTACATCACTCATGACATGGTCAGTGACATCACTCATGACATCACTGATGACATCTCAAATGACATCACTGATGACATCACTGATGACATCATCCTTGTGATAGAGTGGTAGACCTCCTCTCACCCTAATATAACCTTTGACACACACATTCAAAAATAGAGACTAAAATTTTCAAAACAATGGACATACCAATACCAGTTACAACAACCTCTTCAGTAATTCTAAGATCCACATACACATCCACTCATTCACCAACAGTCCAATACAGTCACTCATACATGTACTCACTCATCATATGTACTCATACACCTATACATCCTGTTACACAATGCCACTCATGCATAGAGTTACTCACACACATAGTCACTCGTGCTAATAAAGAATCAAACATACATTTACTTGCATATACAGTTATACACACACCACCATACTTACTTCTACGGAAACTTACACATACTTAGTCTTTTAAACAATCACTTATAGAAACACATACTTATTCATACAGGAACTCTTCCAATCTCTCACCCTTGCATATACTCACATATATACACCAATAGTCACATATACTAGTTTTAAACATATGTAGTTACTCATAAAGACACTATTGAGACAGTCATTCACTCACTAACACACCCATACACACACTCATCCACCCATGCAGTCCTGCACACATGGTCTGTTCAACACATACAAACAGTGAGTCACTCATTCATGCACCTATGCACTACGTAATACCCCCCACCGACCCATGCAGACACTCAGACTGATACTCAAAAAACCAACTAATAACCTATAGAGACACCCATGTAGCTACTCACCAACCCATGCAGCCACTTATACACAAAGTGAGAGACTGATACAGATATATACATATTTAAACATTACTCACTAAGCCATGTATTCACTAAGATACACTTAATCAGTCAGTTAAACAATCAATTTTTCAAAAACAAATCATCCTTTTACACACTTATATACCCATTTATTCTTCCATCGACCTTGAGATATACATATATAAAACATATTTAATTTTCAGAAAAACACACATTCACTGGATGATGTCATCAGTGATGTCATTTGAGATGTCATCAGTGATGTCATGAGTGATGTCACTGACCATGTCATGAGTGATGTAATATGTGACGACATCAGCAGTGCATTGCGGGCGCGCGAGTTATAGTTAGCTGAACTAACTATAACGGGGCAATTTCATTGGTTTTTTACGAGTAAAATGTCCAGCTAACTATAACATGTGTGAAACCTATGGTTTTTTCACTGAATTTCTAAGGTTTTTTAAATGCTAATTCCTAACTATAACGTGTGTGAAACCTATGGTTTTTTCACTGAATATATATATATATATATATATATATATATATATATATATATTACCTACTGGCGGTCGCCAGTAGGTAGTTATAGTTAGGACCCTGTTTCCATAGGAAATCCGCAACATTCTATTTGGAATAACTTTGGCGCCGGTCGACGAATCCTCGCGAAATTTTCAAAATAGGTGGGGCGCTACGCTACGCTCCTACCCTGAAAGTCTCGGGGGGATTCGTCAAGCAGGGGCCGAGAAAAAAGGGGGGTCCCAAAACGCGTTTTCCCCATGCATTTTTCCATAGGACCTTTAGACACAGCTACAGCCCGAACGGCTGAACAGAATTACTTGAAATTTGGCAGAGAGGTAGCCATAAGGTCAAGGAAGTGCCTTTTGCAGGTCTGGTGTAAATCTGTTCAGTATTTCCTGAGAAAATAGCATTTAAAAGCATATATATATGTGGGCGGAGCCTAACCACACATCTCATCCTGAGATCTGATTGGCTGTCAGCACTTCATCCAAGAAGTGTTGGCAGCCATCTTGGGACCAATATACATGATAGCACCTCATTAAAAAGCATTGCAGTTAATAGAAGGTTTTAAGACTTTAGTTACATTATAAATCATTTGTTGATGGTACCATACTCATTTTAGGAATTGTGGTATGTTCTAAGGTGATTTCACCATGTGAAAAAGCCTTCTGCTGGGATATCATGATTGAGAGAAAAATATTTTCTCATGCTTTTACCACAGAGGTTTGGAAGGTGATCTATAGGCTAAACTGAGAGCTTATTTTCTGTAAATTCACATTATCTTTCTCAGTCATGTGAGAATGAAGTCTGACATTCTCAGTAAAACATGTACATGCAACAAGGGCAGAGACTGTCAGTTGATTCCTTTGTGTTCTACTGCAGCTTCCCAGAGTGTTCCAAAGAACTACTAGAGCGCTAACAGTCCTACTTATGATAAACGTATGGCACACCTGAAGCCATCTTGCTTGGATTAAAGTGGTAACTCTTAAAACATTTAATTTAAAAAGGAACAAAATGAGGGGGTTCATTTTTCCATAAAAAGTATGATTAGTGCTGCAGAAAGAAAAATTAGGGCACATTTTGAGTGACTTCTCAAATCCTCTTCTATTTCATTAAAAAATTCTGACATGCAGACTGAAACATGCACTTTCAATACCAGCAGCAGTTTTCCCTGGTGAGCAGTAGCTTTACTACAGTGATCTAATGAGCAAAAAGAGTGCTAACATTCTGAATTTATGGCAAATGTGTGACACATCTGAATGCCTTCTTGATGGAATCAAAGTAAAAAACTGAAAGTATTTCCTACTGAGGAGACTGCAGTAAATGAGGAAATTAGGAAACTTCATAACAAATAAGTCTCCCAAGATGGCCACCAGAGACAAAAGAGCCCAAATATCACCCAGATGTAGCCCAAGTATAGCCCAATGACAGAATGTCCCAGAATGTTCTTAAAAACAACTAGAGCGCTTACTGTCTTCATTATGACAAAAGTATGGCACACCTGAAGCCATCTTGATTGGAATAAACTGGTAACACTTAAAACATTTAATTTAAAAAGGAACACAATGAGGAGGTTCATTTTGCCATAGAAATTATGATTAATGCTGAAGAAAGAAAATGAGGGCACATTTTGAGTGACTTCTCAAATCCTCTTCTATTTCATTAAAAAATTCTGACATGCAGACTGAAACATGCACTTTAAATACCAGGAGCAGACTTCCATGGTGCAGTAGTTTTACTACAGTGATCTAATGAGCAAATAGAGTGCTAACATTCAGAATTTATGGCAAATGTGTGACATATCTGAATACCTTCATGATGGAATCAAAGTAAAAAACTGAAAGCATTTCCTACTGAGGAGACTGCAGTACATGAGGAAATTAGGAAACTTCATAACAAATAAATCTCCCAAGATGGCCACCGGAGACAAAAGAGCCCAAATGTAGCCCAAAATCACCCAGATGTAGCCCAAATATAGCCCAATGACAGAAGTGTGCAAAACACTTATTATTTTGTGTTTTTGCAGTGTTATATAGTGCAGACTTGTCAGGTATTGGAGTGCTTTACATGAGCATTGGTTACATCACACAAGAACAAATTCATTTTGGTTGTAGACATGGGGAGACTAAGTGATTTGACCAGAATCACAGAATGTCGAGCTGAAGCAGAAACTTCAACCTGGTTCCCCAGTTGCAAAGTCTGCAGTTCTGGAAGTAACACCACATCCTCTCCCCTAAGTGCAACATTTAATCAAGTGGTCAACTGGATAAAAAAACATAAAGATAACAAATAATTTAAAAGTGCTTTGTCGCTATTTGAAAACTCAGAAAATATGTCCTTATTTTAGTCTTTTAGAGCACTAACCATAATTTTGATGCCAATAAGACCCTCTCATATATGTAATTTCTAAAGGAAATGCTCTAGGTATTACAGTTTTGATTACATCAAGATGATGTCAGGCATTCCACACTTTTGTAATAAATATAGAATGTTAGCAATCTAGTTGTTCATTAGGATACTGTTGAGAGGCAGAGGCCAGGGGCACGGACTCTGAAAATTGAAGGCAGGTAGGAGGGTGCAAAGGCAACAATTTAATCACACTGAGCAGGCAGGAAGGGCCGTGGAAGCACAACAGACTATGGAGGGCAGTGGAAAGGGGGGCAGGGGCAACAAACCAACAATACAGGACTTGCAAGAGAGGCTGTTGGAGGGAAGATCTATTACGGGTCAAGGAAGCTAGGGGCGGTCCCCAGATCCCCGGGAGCCACCACAGAACTGAGCAGGAGAGTGAGTCAGGGACAAAAGGGGAACCTTAATTTGAGCCGGGGTGCCTAGGAACGCTTGCTCCAAAAATGAAGAAAACAGACATATGAGACATGGAATTGGAGGCAGAATACAATGGCAGTTTAATGCGAAGATGCAACTTCAAAGAAACCGCAGAATAGAGACATAAAGTACAAAATACAGAATCCAGATAATCATACAGCTGTCATAATATTCTCTGTATCTCAATTAATGTACTGACAGAGAGAGAGAGAAAACACATCTATAAATGCATCATGGGAAACAAGTTACACCAAGGAAAATGTTACCTAGGAACACTCACGTTTACTCTTAGAGCAAGCATTCCTGCAATTACAATACAAAATCTTTTAAATGCAAAAGTAAAGAGAACAATGGTTAAACATAACATGACATTTCATATAGGTAAAATAGAATAGATACTTCAAGCAAAGCAGAGCAAGACATTTTAAGCAAAGGAAGACAAGAGCTCCCAGCTCTTGGGGAAAACCTGCACTGCCTGTTAACCTACATACAGACGGCGAGGTAGTCCGTCGATATCTGTGGGTGCTCCCTTTTTATATCATTTTGTGGGCTCCTTTGCACGCTACATCTACCTACGTATGCTACCCAAAAGCTTCGTCTGCAGATTTTACCAGACATTTCGTCATTTACCCACTTAATGCTGACAATGGACTGGGTGAAAAGGTCAGTCTCTCAGGCCAATCGCTTATCGTAAGTTCCATAGAGCAAGCAGAAAATAATGGGTATTGTACGGGAATTCAATATATTCATGTATAAAATCTCCTCAGTTCTCCTAACTTGACGCTCTGCGGTTGCCACTTCCTTAAAAGCGGGAAACCTGCCCAGGAAGCAAGTACCAGTCCAGGATGCAGCCTACTGTATGTCGACAGCTTCAGGGGGATGTTGAACTTTGATACCGAGCACGGAGCACTCGGGTAGGGTGGGGGCTACTAGTTTGGATCAGAAGGCCTCGCAGACCTGCCTTCAGACTGCTATACACTAAAATTGCAGAGCTATGGTCAATTTAACAAAGAGGCCTACATATTGAACAGAAGGGCCTACACAGGGGTTTTATGCTGGCTGAGTGGTAAGGATGTCTCAGGATAATTATATAGCAACACAGGACCCGCTGGTCAATTTAATATGGCCTACGAATGCAGCTGGCAGGGCAAGGACAAGGGTCTCATACTTCAGGTGTGGACAGAACGGGCCAGGGGCCCCCTGTGATACAAAATCTACCCTCCTTCAAGGCTGTGGCAATGTAATAGACCATTGTGGGCAGAAGGAAGAGGCAATGGTAGTACAACCATACATGCCAACAGACCCGATTCAGCCAGGAAACGTCCAATGTTTTTAAGCTCAAATGGGCTTTATTTGATCTGTCTCCTGTCTACAATATCCTCTTTTTCAATGTAACTCAAAGGGGAAAATCAATACCCCAGTTTTTTTTCAAAATCTCCCTCTTACCAAGTTCAAAATGTTCGCAAGTATGGTACATTGGATCATGGAAGGAAATGGGATAGGGACATGGACTTGGATAACAGAGGACAGGAGGGACATGGAGAGGTGCACCAAACTGACCCTGCAGGGCAGGCATCAGGGTTTGCAGCAGCACAATACACCACACAGGGCATGCAGGACGGGAGTGCAGCACAACAATCCATAGAAAGCAAGAGGGAGGGGACAGGACCATGCACATGGACAACAGAGAACAGAGGGGCAAGAGGCAATGGTAGCTAGCTGACCATAATGGACAGACAGGAGAGAAAGCTGCAGCATAACAGACCATAAAGGGCAGGAGGGACGGATCAGGGGCATTACAATGGAACAGACAAGCCAGGAGGGAGGGAGTAGGGCTGGGGGCAAGGGGGCAGGGCAGGAGCAGCAAGATAGCCATGGAGGTCAGGCAGGATGGGCACTAGAAGCAAGACACACCATGAAGAGCAACAGTGAGACTGTGATGGCATACACACAGACCATGGAGGGAAGGTGGGAGGGGGTCAGGGGCAGCTAACTGACCACACAGGGAAGGTGGGAGGGGCCATGGCAGCACAGAAGACCATGCATGGCAAGTGGGAGGGTTAGTGGCAGCACAATGGCTATGATGGTCAAGAAGGAGGGTGGAGGGGCATGCACAAAGGACGATGGAGGATAGAAGGGAGGGTCAGGACCTGTGCACAGACAAGAAAGTTCAGGGGAAGGGACCTCACAACAGACCACACAGGGCAGGCAGGAGGAGCAGTTGCAGCACAACAGACCAGGGAGGGCAGAAGGGTGTGGCAGTACAATGGACCATGTAGGACAGGAGGAAGAGGATAGGGGCATGGCATGTGGACAGGCAGGGTGGAGGTGGCAGGGACAGGTTACAGTCATCTGACAATGCTAGGCAGGTGGGAGGGGAGTGGCAGCTCAACAGAACACTCAGAGTAGATAGGAGTGGCAGGTCCATGGGACATGGTGGGCAAAAAGGATGGAGCAGGGGCATGCACAAAGACATCGGAGGGCAGGGGGAAGGAGAATAGGGGCAGCAAGCTAAGCACAAAGTTTAAGCAGGAGGTCAATGATGGGGCATAGAATTGGGCAATGGAGGGCAGGAGGAGTGGACTGGTACATCATACTAAATTGAGGGCAGTGGCAGCACATCAGACCATGCATGGCAGGAGGGAGGAGGCTAGTCCATGGATTCACACAACAGAGGATAGGGAGGAAGGGGATGGGGCAGCAAGCTAACTGTTCAGAGAAGGCGGGTATTAGGAACTTTATTGTTTTTAAAACATTGTGTCTGTGCGAACTACTTAAAATATGAACAAGTATGCAGCATAATCTCACTTTTATTCAGGAAGAAGAGGACGTTTGTGACTGTGACTCCGGGCTCACTTGGCAGAAACACCCCCTGACCCTCCACCCCCTATCGCAAAATGTAATGCCCGTGAAAAGGGTAGGTGAACACAGTGTTATATAGAACATAGTCCTGAGAGCACGATTGAAAATGAAAACTAGATATAGTGTATGGTATAAACTATGCACCAAAAAGTGTGATATAAGATGAACCGGGCGTGAAATATAATATGCAATACATTGTGCGCAATGACAGATTCATTGGAGAGCGCGAGATAGCACAGGCACTAGCGCGTGCTATGCGATATGCGCCTTGGAGTGTAATATGCACAGGGCAGTGTTGTGTAACCTAACTAGTCTCTAAAGTTGTAATATAAAATATGTGCTGGGGAGTGTAACGTTGCATATGCACTGTGACAAAGATATGGATCCCAGATTGTAATATGTATGGCATAGCACTGTGCGTTATAACATAGGCATCGAGAAAGGCACGTTAGATGGGGCAATATAACCCGTGCGAAGACAAGTGTGGCATGACATATTCACGGGGTGGTGTTACAGTGCACATGGGCTAGAGAGTGTCATAGCATATGCACTAGCTAGTGGAATACAACACAGAGGTGTGTGGCACTCGGCAGGCAATGGTGGGTGTAACACAGCATTGGGCTCTGTCAGGAGCACGCTGTGACTCTCAAGTTATGTTCGTCCCCTTTCCAGAGAGTAAAATAAAAAGTATTACACATCCGGCAGTGGATGTGTGTTTTATTAACCGTGAGGGGGGTTTCTTGCATAGTTTTTGTCGAATTTTTGTCGAATCCCCTTTGAATGGCTTGGTGTGCATGTGTATTAAATGTGCCCGTCAATAGCTACCCATGTGTGTATAAATAAACGACAAGGGTGTCTACCAGGATTAGGCACGGTAGGGCATCAGACATGTCAGAGCTTCACTAGTGGTGTAAATACATTCCACGTGGATTCATTGCATGCATAGTCGCCTTTTAATGAATATCACGCAAATCGTCATGGTGATAGGTACGTACGGTTTGTCCAGCATGTCCTAGGTGTGTCTATAAATATATATTTTTTAAAAATAATAAAAAACAGTGGCCGGCCCTGGGGATTGGGGTCAAAAAAATATAATTAGGAGACTGGCCCTGGGGGATGGGGTCATCAGGGCCAATAAATTAGAATAAGAAGGGGAACCAAACAGCCCCCCTTCTTAAAAAACTAAAATAAATAAAAGACTGGCATCGTGCCGGAGGCCATGCCCCCTCCGTGCAGCACTCTGCAAACGCGCCCCCAACAGGCATCTCCAGTATGCGCCAGGGAGCTGCGCTGCAGCCAGGTGTTCTGAGGCCAAGCCCCTTTTTACACCTCTCTGCAACGCAGCTCTGTGGCGCTTACTGGAGGTACCTAGTGGTCTAGTTTGACCCTAGGGACCCTTAGGATTCAAGGGGACTTAATCTCTCAACTTAGAACAGCCACAGGGCGCGTTTACACAGTGGTGAAGGAAGGGGACGGGGCCTGAGGTGACGTGTGCAAACACGCACTATGGCACGTTTTAAATTGGGGATATAATTTCCCTTCAATACTGAGGGCCCCTGGGGGCTAACTAGCCCACCAAGTGCTTCCAGTAAGCGCCACTGAGCTGCATTGCAGAGAGGTGGTCCAGGCCGTGCCACTTTTTACACCTCTCTCCAACGCAGCTCTGTGGCACTTACTGGAGGTACCTAGTGGGCTAGTTGGACCCTAGGGACCCTCAGGATTCAAATGAACTTAATCTCCCAACTAAAAATGGACACAGGGCGTGTTTACACAGTGGTGAATGGAGGGGACGGGGCCTGAGTTAACGTGTGCAAAAACGCCCTGTGGCCTGTTTTAAGAGGTAGTTTTAATCTCCATGCCCTATTATATACTAGGGGCTTACAGAGGAGGTCATGCTAATCACAGGGGGACCCCAACGCATAATGTTCCCTAGTGTATGTAGGTGTTTTCACTGTATGCTAAGTGTCTTTTAACATAGCACTGGCTCTAGGACTGGTTAGTCAGACTCAGTTACCACCAGTATCCGTCTGAAAAAGTTGAGGGTACAGGATGATTTTGCAACAAGGCTTCTTTCTGCTCTTCTTTTTGTTCTTTCTGCACGTTATCCTTCTTCCTGCACTTATCTTCGTATTTGAGGACTTCTGTTGCTTCTTTCTGCACTTCTTTTGTTTCTTTCTGTGCATTTTTTCTTCTTTCTTCACATGTCCTATCTCTGTAGGCATAGTTAGAAATTAGCATTTAAAAAACCTTTGAAATTCACAGAAAAAACCATAGGTTTCAGGCACGTTATAGTTAGGAATTAGCATTTAAAAAACCTCAGAAATTCACTGAAAAAACCATAGGTTTCAGGGGTGTTATAGTTAGCTGGACATTTTACTCGTAAAAAACCAATGAAATTGCCCCGTTATAGTTAGTTCAGCTAACTATAACTCGCGCGCCCGCAATGCACTGCTGATGACGTCACATATTACATCACTCATGACATGGTCAGTGACATCACTCATGACATCACTGATGACATCTCAAATGACATCACTGATGACATCACTGATGACATCATCCTTGTGATAGAGTGGTAGACCTCCTCTCACCCTAATATAACCTTTGACACACACATTCAAAAATAGAGACTAAAATTTTCAAAACAATGGACATACCAATACCAGTTACAACAACCTCTTCAGTAATTCTAAGATCCACATACACATCCACTCATTCACCAACAGTCCAATACAGTCACTCATACATGTACTCACTCATCATATGTACTCATACACCTATACATCCTGTTACACAATGCCACTCATGCATAGAGTTACTCACACACATAGTCACTCGTGCTAATAAAGAATCAAACATACATTTACTTGCATATACAGTTATACACACACCACCATACTTACTTCTACGGAAACTTACACATACTTAGTCTTTTAAACAATCACTTATAGAAACACATACTTATTCATACAGGAACTCTTCCAATCTCTCACCCTTGCATATACTCACATATATACACCAATAGTCACATATACTAGTTTTAAACATATGTAGTTACTCATAAAGACACTATTGAGACAGTCATTCACTCACTAACACACCCATACACACACTCATCCACCCATGCAGTCCTGCACACATGGTCTGTTCAACACATACAAACAGTGAGTCACTCATTCATGCACCTATGCACTACGTAATACCCCCCACCGACCCATGCAGACACTCAGACTGATACTCAAAAAACCAACTAATAACCTATAGAGACACCCATGTAGCTACTCACCAACCCATGCAGCCACTTATACACAAAGTGAGAGACTGATACAGATATATACATATTTAAACATTACTCACTAAGCCATGTATTCACTAAGATACACTTAATCAGTCAGTTAAACAATCAATTTTTCAAAAACAAATCATCCTTTTACACACTTATATACCCATTTATTCTTCCATCGACCTTGAGATATACATATATAAAACATATTTAATTTTCAGAAAAACACACATTCACTGGATGATGTCATCAGTGATGTCATTTGAGATGTCATCAGTGATGTCATGAGTGATGTCACTGACCATGTCATGAGTGATGTAATATGTGACGACATCAGCAGTGCATTGCGGGCGCGCGAGTTATAGTTAGCTGAACTAACTATAACGGGGCAATTTCATTGGTTTTTTACGAGTAAAATGTCCAGCTAACTATAACATGTGTGAAACCTATGGTTTTTTCACTGAATTTCTAAGGTTTTTTAAATGCTAATTCCTAACTATAACGTGTGTGAAACCTATGGTTTTTTCACTGAATATATATATATATATATATATATATATATATATATATATATATATATATATATATATATATATATATATATATATATAAAAATATATATATAAATACATATATATATATAAATATATATATTTGTGTTTGAACCCGGAAAAGGTATTTTCGAAGCCAGCCCCCCGCAAAGCGATACTGGAAGTCTGAGCGGTGTCTTACCGAGAGGAATAAGCGGAAGGTCCTGGAGAGTCGAAGTTAAAGCTACAATTATTGCGGGTAGGAGGGATTGTGAAATATTTTGACTGTACTGAACGGGAAGAGACGTTCGTGAGTTCAGTCAGTAACGCAGATGTGTGCAACGCCACGCTATCAACAGCAGACGCGCTGAAGGACCGAGAAGCGGCTGCAGGCGCCCTATTTTCTAATATTGTAGAAGTCGTGACATCATATAATGTTGAAACCCCAACTATTAACAATGATGCTAAAACTTTATTAAAACAACTAGAGAAGCTCCATTGAACAGAAATGACAATATGGTGGGAAAAGAAATCTTTAGAAAAGTACAAAGAGGTCGGGAGAGTTCCACGAGGCCTAAGGGTGATGATTGCCCCTTCTTTTTGAAATCCAAATCCGATGATGTTGAAGGAGTGGGCTACTAACAACTTAGATGCATCGATGAATATGGTGTCAATATTAATTAAATACGCTGAAATTGATCAAGTGGGAATTCTCAAAGAAATCGAAGATGTGAATACGTTGTTGGAAAAAAATGAGCATAAACAACAAATCAAAAAAGGAAGGGAAGAAATTACAGCAAAACTAAAAAAGCACGAGGAAACCATAAAAGAGAGAAAGATATATCTATTCGCACGAGATAAACAAGACTATGAGACTGGGCGTGTCTTTACTTTCTCTAGAAAATTTGACAATATCAAACTCCGAGCGCTGATTAATGAAGGCAATACAAATAATGCAATTGCTTCGGGCGCACAAGCGAGTGGGAATATTTCCTCAGTAGAAACCAGCAGCGTTGATAGTAGTAACTTTGATTCTGATGAGGGGGCAGGACAAAATGTACCCCGAGTACCGACCAATCTTGCACCAGGAGAAGAGCTTTCTTTTTTAGTGGAGGACCGCCGGCAAACTCTCAGACCGCGCAATCAGGTGCTGAAACCAGGTCTAGAAGAAACCATTGGAGAAAACAGAGGCGGAAAATCAAACTTCAGAGGCAGAGGCAGGAAGAACTTCAACAGAAACAAGTAAACCAGGTACCAAATGATATGGGTGACAACACAGTGATTAATTTGTCGGACATCACATTATCAATGGCAGAAAAACAATTATTGGCTTTAGGTTTGTCATATTGCCCTATGAGTTGTTTCAAATATACTCAAACAAGAGTAGATGTTTTAAGTTCATTCGTAAACTGAAACTTAGAAAGCATTTCCAACTCAAAAAAGCGGTAAATAAGGCATCACAAAGTAGAGACACACATAGACTATGTTCCAATCTCCAAGCGGCAGATGTTGGCACTCAAGTAGCAGCACAAGATTTGGCAGATCTCAATGACACACAGGGAAATTCAACACAAGTAAAACTCTTGGAAGCTGGCATAGTCTGTAATGCATCAATTACCAGCCCATTCAGACCTCCATCGTCCTTTATACCATTGATGCCAAGTGATGCAATCGATGTATTCAGTGACTGCATGATAGAGGATCTTAAGAAGTTAAATCGGGAGGTTATGCAACAAAATAGACAACGAAAATATTCTGAAATCCAATATACAAAACTCATTCAGAAATTACAACAACACACAGAAGTCATTATAAATAAAGCTGATAAAGGTGGGAACATTGTTTTGTGGCCGAGAGTTATGTATTTGGAAGAAGCTGAATTGCATCTCAACGATATTAACTGTTATCGAAAAGCCAGTTTCCAAGATTTAAGACTTAATAAGGAATATGTCTTTAGTGAATTGGCACGATGGAAACGTGTGGGTCTTTTATCCAAGAATGAGTACAGCTTTCTAAAAAATGAACATCCTCTGACTCCCTTCTTATACTTTATACCGAAAATACATAAAAATGTGGTACCAGTCCCAGGTAGGCCGATTATTTCGGCTCAGAAAAGTTTGTTGGAGGCTATGTCAAAGTATGTTGACCATTTCTTGCATGAATTTGTTGAGAATTTGCCATCATTTATCAGGGACACTGGACACTTTTTATGTAATTTAAAAACAGTTACATGGGATGAAGATTGTTTACTAATAGTGATGGATATTAGTTCACTGTACACCGGTATCCACCATAGAGATGGCATCAATGCAATACGTTACTATTTGGATAAAAGAAGTATACACATGTATGAACATAATAAGATGTTAGTGGAAATGATAGAGATCTGTCTAACTCGTAATTACTTCTTATTCAACAAAGAAATATTTCAACAGTTGCGTGGAGTGGCTATGGGAGCATGCTTCTCCCCTAGCTACGCGTGTTTACCCGTGGGCTGGTGGGAGGAGCATGTACTGAGGGCCACCCACAAAAATATTTTTGACCAGCATGTTCTTCACTGGTGGAGATTCATAGGTGACGTTTGTTTAATTTGGAAAGGTTCTCTAGAAACAGCAGAAAAATTCGTAAAACACCTCAATGAAAATACACTAAATTTAAAATTCACATCAGATATTAGTAAAGAAAAAGTGCAATTTTTGGATGTGGAAATCTATACAAGAGAAAACAAAATCCATACCAGATTACACAGAAAGTCAACAGCTGGGAATTCCATACTTCATGCTGGTAGTGCACATCCTAAGCACCTTATACGAAGTATTCCCTATGGGGAATCTTTAAGAATTAAACGCATCTGTAGCCATGATGATAATCTAGAAGATTGCCAGACAGAAGCCTTTAAGAGATTTTTAAACAGAGGATACAAAGCTATAGAGTTGACCAAAGTACTAGATAAAGCAAACAGAACTAATGATATTGGTTACTCTCCTAGAACCTCTGAGATCCCAACAACACTTGTGCAAATTGAGGGTGACGATGATACAACCACTATTGAGCCAGTAGACAATATAAGACTGATAACTAATTTCTGTAGACAAGAGAGAAAGGTTCGCAAGATCTTATATAAAAATTGGCCAATTGTGCGGTCAGACATTACAATGTCACGGATCTTGCCAGAACTTCCGAATCTTACTTTTAGAAGAGCGCCCTCAATGAGGGATGCACTTGTAAAAAACAGTCCTGAGGTTATAACCCCCAATACCTGGCTATCAGCAAGATCAGGATTTTTTAAGTGTAGTTCATGCCGTGCATGCAAATTTGGAAAAAATACTTCAGAATATATCACAGCTTTTAGGTCAGAACCGGTTAAAATACAAGGACACTATACCTGCAGAACAGATTATGCTATATATGTTTTAGAATGTACTTGCCATTTATTATATGTAGGAAGTACAAACTTGCAGGTTTTTAACCAGATATTGCAACATCTTAGAGCGGTGGTCAATTCTGATCCCAACTATCCAGTAGCCAGGCATTTGAAACTTGTTCACAATAACGACTTGAATGATCTGAAGTATTTTGTTATCAGTTCAGTGCCCAAAAATTTCAGAGGGGGCAATAGAGAAAAAAGACTAAGACAGATAGAATCTGAATTTATTATGCTACTCGATTCAAAAATGCCAAATGGGCTTAACAACAGTGAAGATTTGCACAATTTTTTATAGGTTTAAAGGATAGGTTTAAAGGATGATAATGACTATTTATATGGATCTCAATTTGGCTTCCTAAATGGGTTTTTATTTGTCTTCTATGGCCGGTTGTTTAATCTGGTTTTATCTGGATTTTAACTGGTTGTGGTGGAGGATATTGCCGATTTTAGTTTTGATATTTTATCCTTATCAAATATTTGTATTGGCAGTGCAATAATTTTTAAAAGATCAATAGCTGCTATATTTATTCTGTATGTTGATATTTACATTCTTTATAGAAAAATTGATGATTTTTTTCGGTAATGTTCTCATTTTACTTAATTTTATCTGGTTTTTAGATTTTATCGAGTTTTATAAGAATTTTTGCCAGCTTATTTTTATCTATATTCTAGGTTAACAGCAGACAAAATTAGATATGTAACTTAATTATTGTGCTGCTATAGGTATTAGATAGGGGTTACCTTACCTTATCTTATATGAAATGTACTATTTCTCTTCTTCCCTCAGATACATCTAATTACAAAGTCTTGAAAATGGAACGTGATGCTATGTGAATGCCAAATACACTAAGAGACTCAAAACAAGGAAAGAATTTGAGGGGCGTCTATATATAGCTGCTATATATAATTTATTATGTGGTGTGTGAATATTTATTTTTTGCACTTACACAATTGCACTTTGCTTGTATTTTAAGATATTAGAGAGGCCAAACATCGACATTTGCAGTATTATTTTTTACGAATGGGAGATTCTAGTCATTAGAGACTATATTAGAACACTATGTTGTACATTAAGTAATTTCTCATTACAAGATTAATCAGTAAACATGAGCTGACTATTCTTTGAACGTTGCATTGACAAGGAGCACTATGCTATTAGTTTCTTTTCTACATATTGGAGTAAGAAAAGCTTGTATTAAATCTATGTGTCATTCGTTTCATTATGTTATATTGGAATCGGTGGCCCTTTAATTAGATTTGCACTGTGTCTTTAAAACCAATCGGATCATAAGTATCATGTGATTATATACTATTGTGAGTTTCAATATATATTTGCACTGATAGGTCCAGCGCGTTATGTGATCAAGACTGCCGTTGGGCAGCCGAAACGCGTCAGGCTGGGCACTTGCTTGTAAAGATTTTTTGCACAGGCACCTTTGTAATCTGCAAAAATAAAAAGAAAAACCTTTTTTTCACTTGGTGGTCCGTACCTGTTTTTTGCGACTGTGATTGGGATCGTCTCAGGATTGTGGCTTTCATATATATATTATCTACTGGCGGTCGCCAGTAGATAGTTATAGTTACAACCTAGTTTCCATAGAAAATCTCAAAATTCTATTTTGAATAACTTTGGCGCCGGTTGACGAATCCTCGCGAAATTTTCAAAACTAATGGGGCGCTCCGCTCAGCTCCTACCCTGAAAGTCTCGGGGTGATTCGTCAAGCGGGGGCCGAGAAAAAAGGGGGGTCCCAAAACGCGTTTTCCCCATGTTATTTTCCATAGGACCTTTAGACACAGCTACAGCCCGAACGGCTGAACAGAATTACGGGAAATTTGGCAGAGAGGTAGCCATAAGGTCAAGGAAGTGCCTTTTGCAGGTCTGGTGTAAATCTGTTCAGTATTTCCTGAGAATATAGCATTTAAAAGCATATCAATATCTATACGCGCGCAGCATGCGCGCACCCTGCCGTGCGCGAGCGCAATTCTGATTGGTTGTTAGATGTCGGTAAACATTCGAATCGGTCGAAACCAGGAAGTGTCAGCCGCCATTTTGTCTCTCGCAGTCTGAGGGGGTGAAAAACAAAGGTGGAGAACGTGAAAAGGGGGCAGAGTGGACAGTTCCTGACCCCCTAGCCTCTGTCAGGGGGTCACAGAAGGACCCCCAAGGGAGAAAAAAACCATTTTTTTTTTTTAAATCGCGCACTGCGAACCGTGGGTGCTCGGCGCACATCGCGAGTTTAAAAAAAAAATAATAATTCACGGTGCGCCCACGGTGAAAAACCTGAAAAAAAAATAATTAATAAATGCATAACTTAGCATTTAAAAAACCGTACAAATTCACTGAAAAAACCATAGGTTTCACACACGTTATAGTTACGAATTAGCATTTAAAAAACCTTGCAAATTCAATTAAAAAACCATAGGTTTCACACATGTTATAGTTAGCTGGACATTTCACTCGTAAAAAACCAATGAAATTCCCCCGTTATAGTTACTGCAGGCAACTATAACTCACGCGACCGCAATCCTCTGCTGATGACGTCAGATATTACATCACTGATGACATATGTGTCTTTATGAAAAATAAATATTTGTAATATATGTACAGCTAAAGATTAATGGAAGAAGACATGGGTAAATAAGTGTCTAAATACAGTGATGTAATATCTGACGTCATCAGCAGAGGATTGCGGTCACGTGAGTTATAGTTGCCTGCAGTAACTATAACGGGGGAATTTCATTGTTTTTTTTTTTTTTTCGAGTGAAATGTCCAGCTAACTATAACATGTGTGAAACCTATGGTTTTTTAAGTGAATTTGCAAGGTTTTTTAAATGCTAATTCGTAACTATAACCTGTGTGAAACCTATGGTTTTTTCAGTGAATATATATATATATATATCTATATATTATCTACTGTCGGTCGCCAGTAGATAGTTATAGTTAGGACCGTGTTTCCATAGGAAATCTCAAAATTCTATTTTGAATAACTTTGGCGCCGGTTGACGAATCTTCGCGAAATTTTCAAAACTAATGGGGCGCTCCACTCAGCTCCTACCCTGAAAGTCTTGGGGGGATTCGTCAAGCGGGGGCTGAGAAAAAAGGGGGGTCCCAAAACGCGTTTTCTCCATGCATTTTCCCATAGGACCTTTAGTCGAAGGTACAGCCCGAACAGCTGAACAGAATTACTTGAAATTTGGCAGAGGGGTAGTCCTCAGGTCAGGGAAGTGCCTTTTGCAAATATGGAGTCAATCTGTTCAGTAGTTCCAGAGAAAATTGCAGTAAAAAGCACATACATATCTATAGCCGCGCTCCATGCGCGCACCGTGCGAGCACCCTAACGTGCGCAAGCGTAATTCTGATTGGTTGTTACATGTCAGTCAACGTTCGAATCGGTCGAAATCAGGAAGTGTCGGCCGCCATTTTGTTTGTTTTCAGTGCGAGAGTGGAAAAGGAAGGTGGCGAACGTGAAAAGGGGGCAGGGTAGCGAGTTCCTGACCCCTTAGCCTTGGTCAGGGTGTCCCTGAAGGACCCCGAAGGCAGAAAAAAACATTTAATTTATTTATTTTTTTAAATCGCGGGGGTGCGCGCACCGTGCGCGCACGGTTTAAAACCATTAAAAAAATAATAATAATACATACATAACTTAGCATTTAAAAAACCATACAAATTCACTGAAAAAACCATAGGTTTCACACACGTTATAGTTAGGAATTAGCATTTAAAAAACCTTGCAAATTCACTTAAAAAAACCATAGGTTTCACACATGTTATAGTTAGGTGGATATTTCACTCGTAAAAAACCAATGAAATTCCCCCGTTATAGTTAGTTGAGATAACTATAACTCGCGCGACCGCCACTCTATCACAAGGATAATGTCATCAGTGATGTTATGAGTGATGCCATTGACCATATCATGAGTGATGTAATAATATAACGTCATGAGCAGAGGATTGCAGGCGCGCGAGTTATAGTTATCTCAACTAACTATAGCGGGGGAATTTCATTGGTTTTTTACGAGTGAAATATCCACCTAACTATAACATGTGTGAAACCTATGGTTTTTTAAGTGAATATATATATATATATATATATATATATATATATATATATATATATATATATATATGTGTATGGACACCAATCCCGGTACGTCGATGCTTGCATCAAAAAACCCGCGACATAGACTCCAACATGTATGTGGATATTGTTTATTGCAAGTAGTTTGCATATATATATTAACTACTGGCGGTCGCCAGTAGGTAGTTATAGTTAGGACCTATTATCCATAGGAAAATCGCAACATTCAATTCTCAATAACTTTGGCGCCGGTTGAAGAATCTTCATGAAATTTTCAAAACTAATGGCCTGTTCCGGTCAGCTCCTATCCTGAAAGTTTGGGGGTGATTTGTCAAACGGGGGCTGAGAAAAAAGGGGGTCCCAAAATGCGTTTTCCCCATGTTATTTCCCATAGGAAATTTTAGACATGGCTACAGCCCGAACTGCTGAACGGAATTACACCAAATTTTGCAAAAAGGTAGCCCTTGGTTCAGAAAGTGCCCTTTTTTTTAAATGGTGTAAATCCGCTCAGTAGTTCCTGAGAAATTCAAAAAATAGTGGTGAAAAAATAATTTTCCCATAGGAAACTTTAGACACAGTTATTGCAAAAACTGCTGAATGGAATTACACCAAATTTGGCAAAAAAGTACTGCTTGGCTCAGAAAGCGACCTTTTAAAAAATGGTGTAAATCCGTTCAGTGGTTTTTGAGAAATTAAGAAATAAATATAGTGATATCTAGAGGCACGGAGGATCCGCGCACCCTCCCGATCACGTGCTTTATTCTAATTGGCTGTCAACACTCCAAACCAGGAAGTGTTGGCAGCCATCTTGTGCCTTGGTAGAACTGAGGCACAAGAAAACAGAAAAACAAATGCAAAAAAAGAGAAAAGGGGGCAGGGTAGAAACACCCTGACCCACTAGGCCTGCTTAGGGGGGCCAAAAAATAATTGTTTTTTTTTTTAAATCGGCAAAATCCACAGAGGATCCGCGCGAAAATTTTTAAAAAACGAAGTGCGGGATCCTGTGCTTCGTTATTAATTAGCCCCCGGTTGGGCCGAGTCTAGGGGGCAATGTTAAAATTGTAATGGGGCCCAAAGGGGCCTCCCAGCCCCGGGGACCACCACCCCCAGGGCTTTTATAAAATATTGGCGGGGGCACATGGCCCCCCCGCAGCCCCGGGGACCGCGTGAAAATTTTTAAAAAATGAAGTGCGGGATCCTGTGCTTCGTTATTAATTAGCCCCCGGTTGGGCCGAGTCTAGGGGGCAATGTTAAAATTGTAATGGGGGCCCAAAGGGGCCTCCCAGCCCCGGGGACCACCACCCCGGGGCTTTTATAAAATATTGGCGGGGGCATATGGCCCCCCGCAGCCCCAGGGACCGCCACACCCTGGAGCTTGTTTTCTTGTTTTTAAAAAATAAAAAACTAACTGTGTGGGGGGCTTGATCCCCCCACACGCCCCGGGGACCGCCACCTCCCCAGGGCTCTAATTATTTAAATTGGGGGTCTGTGATGGACCCCCAAGCCCCGGGGACCACCAGCCCCCGGGGCTTTGCAAATGCTGGGAGGGGGGGCCGCGCAGCCCCCCTCCTGGAGCTTGTGATGGCCCCCAGGGCCGGCTCCTGCAGTGTCCCAGATTGCCCAAACCCTGGACACTGCTGTTTGCTATGGCAGGGTGGGAGCCTCGCGGCTCCCGCCCTGCCATAGCAAACTGCTTTGGTTTTTGGAAGAGAGAGCAGGAAACCTGCTCTCTCTTCCAAAAATCAAAGCCGATTGCTTTTCCACACGGGGAGCTGCATCTTAGCAGCTCCCCATGTGGAAAAGCAATGCCGGCTCCAGCAGGAGGCAGGGAGCCGGCGGGACCGTGGGTAAAGGCATCTGTGTGGTAAAGGCATTTGTGGCAAAGGATCAATGGTAAAGGAATTGCGTGGAAAAGTCTGCGTGGTAAAGGCTGTTTTCCCAATTAGGAAAAGGCCCCCACTCATAACTGAGCTCTAGATCAGTGAAATAGTTAAAGGGTTTTGTTACAAAATTCAAAAGTATAGTGATACATAGTCAATCCAATGAAGGCTGTAAGTCAGTTAGGCAATACAGAGGGATGCAAAATAAGAATTGAGTCTAAGTCCCAAGTGGGTACAAAATCGGAAAAGAAACGGACAGCATCCCTAGTAGAACAGGTAAGCCTCTGGCTCAATCCCAAAATCGAGGGTTTTTATACATTATTTTCGCATATTAAATTAACAGAACTGCTGAATAAGCATGGTGTGAGCAAATGTATAATTTCATCAGTAAATCAGAGTGCAGTTTTATAAAACACTATCTTGCCTTTGTGTCTAAGCACTATCCTACTGCATGAATAATTATTCTGCCTCCTCTATTCTAATGTCATTCAGAGGTGCTAAAACAAATTAGGTACACTAACAACAGGATGTTATATGAATGAATACAAGACAGTGATCTAGTGGAACGACCTTTGAAGAAATAGTTGCAGTTTTGTCACTAAGCCGGGGAAAATTCATTCAAAACATCATGAACAATAACAATGAAATAAACAAATAATATTCTACTTGACCATACTGAAGAAATGACAGGGAGTGAGTTGTGCAGATGGAAGACAAAGGTGACATCCATTTTGGTAAAGATGGCATCTAGCCAAAATTGAGGCTTACTTAACAAGGGTCCGAAAAACGCACTTCTAGTCATCATAGAAAATGAGTTAAAAAACAAGATTACAATATCAGTGTGTACATGCATAATTGAGTGTGAAAATACATTCTGCACATTGTTAATGATGCATAAAAATATAAATACACACAATGCCACAAATAGGTCATCACTGTATTGGACCAAGACTAAATTACAAGGTAACTACAAATTTTGCAAATTTTTCTTTAGGATCTGACAAAATATTGAGGGACTTTCAGGTTACCCCTGTGGAATTCAACACCACACAAGGACTTTATTTTAGAACCGAGATGCGAACTGATATTGACTATCCTCATGGAGAGGAACGGAGAGGAATACTTGGCATAAGTCAATGGCTGTATATCATTCTGCAATGGCAGCAATCTGTAACAATATTACATCAGGATTTGGTGTCCTTGGCCAACATGGAATCACCATCCTGCACTTACCAATCGCTTTTTAAATGCCCATCACAGGAGAGTTGCAATGACAACAAGGCACCTCCTTAAGAATACCTTGATCTATCATTTTTTCTGTGACAGGCTTCATTCCTTCTTCTGCTTCTTTTGAAAGTTTATATTGTCTAATTCTCGGATAAATAGCATTTGGTTTGAAATGCATTCTGATTAGTTTATAAATGATTATCAATCCTAACTCTTTACTTGTAAAATCCAATATATTTTCTTTGACAGTCTGCCTTAAATCGAGCTGTGGGTCATCTTTTGTAAGAACTAGAAACAGCTTAACTCTCACGTCCTGTGATTTTATTTTAAAAATGGAATCTTCATCTTGAGTTTAAACATCAGGTGTGCAGTAAATCACACAGTTTCACCTGCAGAGCAAGTCCCTGCTAAGCAAATTAACAAGACTCGAATCACACAAAATGAGCTGCTGATTATTCTCTATTGATACTATTTTAACTAGGACATCTGCCATAAGCTGATTGACGATCTGTTTATTTCTAATGCCTATAACCTGGAATCCTTTCCTGAGAGAGGCAAGTTTGGGACCTCCACTGAATGAACTGTAGAACTAGTTGCACCAGTCTCGATCAAGAAAGATATGGGTTGACTATTCAGCGCACCATCTACATATAGACCACTCTGGTCTCCCTCTAAGAATGCACTAAACATGCAATCCTCCTTCGCCCCTCAGGCATCATCATTGTTAATTAGTCTCTCTTGAAACTGAGGAAAATCATGGATGGGAAACATTATTACAATGACCTGCCTTTACAACGCAACTGTCTCAACGCAACTGCCTTTACATCGCATACCATTACAATGCACACCATTACAATGCATGTCACTACAACACATGCCATTACAATGCATACCATTACAGCGCATGTCATTACAACTTACTTCGCATTATAAGGAAAGTAATGGAGATTCTTACAGTATTAGAGTGGGTATGGATTTTGGGGTACATGGGAATAGTAATGTTTACCCCTAGACTATTCAACAATTTCCCTACTGTTGCACTCATTGGTGTGGGAATAGTAATTTTTACTCCTACACTGTAGTGTAGTCCTAATAGTACCCTGTCATGCAGGACCTATGCTGTTTACGGATAACATATACTGTGGGTCTGGTGGCAGACTGATTCCGTGCATCCATGCCGCATATGTTAGCCTATGGTTTGCATTAGTTAGCTCGCAGTGCCACTAGAATCTCCTGCTATCAGAGAGATTAGTTTTTGGCAACCTCAGAACACAATAACCTCAGACTCGTGGAAACAATATTCTACTTTTCACCCAGTCACTTGTGCTTGCTTGTTTTGCTCTCAGAGAGATACAGAGAAGAAACAGTTGAGCATTTTTACAATAAGAATGTATTGTACCGTAGTTCTTCTCATGTAGAATAAGTGCGCTGTTACAACTGTAACACAGTAGCAGAGATACAGACCCAGCAGTACAGTGAATAAAAAGGAATAGTATTGTTCTACCATTTTGAAATAGTCACGAACATATACATGAATATGAAATGCATTTATAAAATAAAGTGCGTACTCCTAAGATGCCTAACTAGATGTACCTAAGTGTACCTAGCTTGTGAGTAGGTGCTACAGAGCCTAATCCTAAGAGTCTAAGAGTCTAAGAACCAAGAATCCTGCTAGGATTGAGTTGAACCCCCATACCTGAATAGTGAGAGTGTGGGACTTCGTCCTGGGCTTGAGCTGGACACCCCGCAAGGGATCATCAGACCACTGTCAGCTGGAGCGATGGCATGCCGGAGCTGCAGCGTCTCTGGTCAGTGTGTCGGTCTTGAAGTCTCGGTTCCCTCCTGCCTTCTCATAGTGAGAGGTGCTGTATTTATACAGTCTATGTACGTGTGTTCAGTATGAGGATGACGGGGATTCAACCTTGTGCGCCGAAGGGAGAGGTGAAGTATGCCTCCTGGAGAGTGTACTCATCAATTATTCATATGTGCTAAGGATGACGTCTTAGCAATATCGATTGAGAAAAACCCACCCTCGGCATGGAACTAGGTGAAAGATTTAGTCCATAAAAGGCTACAGTCCTTATAAGACGGAATGTCCCTATTGGGCATTCTGTCCTTATTTGGAGTTATGTCCCTTTAAGGCTCGTTCATATGAAATAACGGGAGCTGATGTAGGGAAAGTGTATGATGTTCCCTGGACCTATATTAGGGTACCAGTATGAAATATAGCACCCACTCCACCTTATATTTAACAATAATAATACACATTCTAAAACAAACATTTTCATAACAGTGTCAATGTATAAAATTATCAATCAGTCATTTAAAATGTTTCTAAAAATGTATAAAAAATCATTTAAAAACAGTTTAAAAAATGAGGAAAAATGTTCTTTGGTAAGGTTTGACATTGTTGTAAAGTTCCGCAAATCACATTTCTAAACGAGTTCGATCACACAAGTTGAATTACTGCAAGCGTACTTAGAAGGCCATGCTTCGTGATAGAAAGTGTCAATTTGAAAAATGTATTTTAGTAATATAAAGGGAAGGAAGCACACGGTGAGCCAGATTCAGATTAAATGTCCTGGCTGGGAGACATAATATTATTACTGCCTGCTACAGCAGGGGACAAACATTGCAATACCTCGCATAGCACGTCAAGTGTGCATAGATGTAACTCCTGGCTGCCAACAGCTGGTGTGCAGGCATCCGGTACAGGATTCAAAACCTCGGTGTCAATGCTGGAGCTGAAATTTAATTCAGTCATGAAAGGCACCTGCGGTTCCTCAAGGAAGGCATGCATCAAGATGGAAATACGCTGGGGACAGAGTCGTGCATGGGACCACAAAGGTTCCAGCCTGGAGTCTAAGTCTGCTGGCGTCTCCGTCAGAGGTGTCAGACAGATGGCCAACTCGCATTCGCCTCCGCAGAACAGGCATCGAAAGACAGGTACGATGCAGTCCTCAAAGACTGGTCTGAAGGGTAAGAACCGAGAAGCACTTAGTTCTCGTAGGCGAGGTTCACCGAGATGCTGTACCATGCGCTCACAGTAATGTATTTCCAGGAGAGCCTTCGCAATCTCGCTGGCGGATGGTCCGTCCATTGCGCAGCAGGTAGCCGATAATCAGGATTCCAGCTACAGCGAGCAATATCAGAGGCCCGAAAATACTTCCAAACACGGAGTTTATGAAGCTAGGAATAACTCTGAGGATAGTCTGGAAAGTGCTAATTTATCCGGACCCTATGGTCTTAAATAGGTGTATAATGCCACTCGTATCTGACATATTAAAGGTACGTCCCACCATTTCTACGAAATGTGGCGGGCAATTTGTGCGGATTAGTGCCTGTATCTCTATCGAGGTCCTTGCAACTTGAAGTTCAAAGGTTTCACGAGCTGAGGTCCGTGGTACGGTTTTCTGTAAAAGCATGGCTTTCATTCTGCTCAAAGCATCAAACTGTATCAATGAAACATTAAGAGGAAACCACACTTGCAAGCAACCCTGGTGTTCAGGGTGACCAGATATGCAATGCCTGGAAGCATGCCACAACAACCTTGATCGTTCAGCATCAAGTAACTCCCATTCGAAAGCAACTCGAACACTGGCGTTATTTCGGCAGCTGGTGTTCCTTTCATGTGGCAAGACATATTTGAAACTGAACCATTACAGGCTCCGTGCAAAACGATGTCTTGGCATATGAGAGAACCGCTGAGGGCGATCTTGCATTTGGTACCACTAAGAAAAACTTTTCGAACCCCACTCCTGCATCGAAATCTATATGGTAAATCCCAGGATTTCTTAATGTATTCTTTACCCAATTTTTCATATGTGCCTGCCTGCCTTTGTTCAAGGCAATAGTGAAACTGAAATGTAGTGACCGGGAGAGTGATTTGGCCATGGATTAGCCACTCAATTGATGGTAATTCAGCTACTATAAATGGTAGTCTGTCCAGTTTTTCAATTTGCAGCATTGTATATTTAGCTCCCCTTTGTGCCATTTCAATCTATGTATCAGTTAGATTGTATTCTGAAAACAGAGACGTACTGTTCATAAAACACCAAGGCACAAGGTCTGCACGTAAAGATTGTAGCGGCCAGCTCAATTACATAATAGAAAGTAACTGTGATTGGCTGTGTTGTAATATGGCTAAATCCTGTTCCAGTATGTCAATAGCAGAAGACACAATGTTGCCCAATGAATATACTCTGGAGGTCAAAGTAGTTAACCCATTATCCACCACAGCAAAAGCTTTTTCTAAGTTTATATGGTCTATTTTCTGTATTCTCTCTGCGGCTTCTCTTTGGGAAATCTTCCAGATTTCATTATTGGCAGCATAAATGCCTGCATATATGAAATGTTTTTGACGTTGTTGCCTAGGTCCTAGTAAAAAGTCCCTAAGATCCATATCTTGTGAGAGTAAAGATAAGTGTTGTTTCACTTCTGTAAGTGTTGAGGTTTCTAGCCAATCTAGGCACAAGTTCCCAACACTATAGGATGTCACTACCCCTGGATGTTCTCTCTGTACATATCGTGGGTCCGGCCTATGCATATTGAGTCCCTTGGTGATGTTCAGGAACCGTTTATGACATGTGTTTGTCGCTAAGGGCCAAACCACCCACTCCGTCCAATTGGGGTCTGTTCTATTGTACTTCAATATGTCATCAATTGTTGCCACTTCCTTTGTAGAAGAATTCTGCCACCCCTGTGTTGGTGTAGGTAACCTTGGAGTGTTCAGGTCCTTTATCTAGGCTATTCCAAGACAGGATGTCTGTTGCACAATATCATTTAAAAAGATCATCTGCTGTGGAATGAGGCATGCTCTAAATAGTGCCTCCTTACCCTGGACTTGCCAGTTCCTCGATCCCCAAATTAATTTTAAGTCAATTTCCTCTTTCCATAGGGGGAAACCCTGTTCAGACAATTGGGCCAAAAAGGTAGCAGAGTAAATCTGTTTGGTGTTTGTCAACTTAATTTTCTGTGCTGATGTTGGTGCAACCTTATAATAAAATGAGGCTGGATCTCATCCTGAAAAGTATACAAATTTCTGTGCAAACACTTTTGAACTAGTTTTTATGGTGTTGGGCAATGTTCCCACTGATGGTACTCAAATACATTCCTGGGTGAAATGGATTTGTGCAGGAAATGATGACCAAAATGTTGGTAACAGTATAATTTGTCATAATCTGATGAACCTTCTAATATTTCATTATTAGAAAATGCTGCCGTTTCCTCTAAATCAGAAAACATGTAATTAACTGTTTCAGTGTCCCAATCATCAGAAAATGTACTGGAGGTAATGATATCACTCAAAGATATTTTAAATACATGATTAATTTTTAAAAGTTCGGTCGGGCCAAAAATGTTGAAATTAACCTTGTCCCACACTATATCATCGGGTATAGGAACAGCTGTGATGTTCACTGATGACAAGTCTCTTTGTTCACGATGTGACGATGTGTGTGGATTCAGGAGAATTTAGATCTTTCGGGCTGTGGAATCTTGTTGAAGATAATGTCCATAAATAAGCATACTGAAAGTCAATACTAAACCTACCCATAAAAGAAAAAACATTATCCCAGAAACTATCCAGACTTCAATCCAAGGTGATACAAGGTAGGTCTTTTGAAGAAAGAGAAGAAAGTTCTTTAATTCTTGCTTGAATGGTGTTTTGCCTGGCATCGTTTCCGGCTCACTTGGATCCAGAGAAAACGTATCAAAGTTAATGAAATAGCCAGAAACAGTTCGATCAATTGTTGGAATTGCATCGGGATTAGTTAAAATGTTATTTTCCTCTTGACGAGGCATGTTGATATAGACGTCTGTATTAGGTCTAATTGCAATTTGTGAATTATTCTGTTTTTCATTTTGAATTTGAATGTCTGGTTCAAGTGGAACAAATTCCATAGCATTGTTGCTTAGTCCTTCATTTCTTACAGGTGGATCTTCAAATGTGATCAGTTTTTCTGTTTGAACTTCTTGGATTTTAGCTAGAGGAGGATGTCTGCTACATCGGAGCCCACTAGGCCCACTGTTTAGTATTGGCCACATAGTGTGGTTTGATTAAGTCAAGTGAGACTAATCTTTTCTCCTTTTTTCCGGCAAGAGGCGGGAGCAGCTCAGTTCTCGTTCCGTGTATTGCAAGGATTGATACAGGTTTTCTGTCAGAGGGTCAAAATTCCTTTTTGTCCGCAATTTTCTCGCTGACCAGATCCCCGACTTTTGGGTTCCAGGCAGGTCTTGCCATGACTACCTTGACTTCCTCAGTGGCGGTCTGCTTTAGATGGACATTGTTTTGTTTTGTCCTGGATTCTTTTAGATCCTGTAAAACAGCCAAACGATAATAGATGTCAAATGGTTTTTCATCCGCCACTGTGCCTTCACAATCAAGATCAGGTACCCACATTTGTGTCCCAAAGAGGATCTCATATGGAGTGACACCCCCTAGAGAGCTCCTTGGCTGGTTATTTAATGCCCACTGTGCCCCATAAAGGTGTGTGACCCAACTACTGCCCTTGCCTAATACCCTAGCTGTTAAAGATTGCTTTAAGTCTCGGTTTTTTCTCTCCACAACAGAATTTCCCTCAGGATGATCCTGAGATGAGAATCGCAATGCTACGCCCATTCCTTCCATGGCCTCTTTGTAAGTCCGAGAGCTAAACGCAGGGACGCGGTAAGAGTGTAACGTGCTAAGTGCTTATGTACCGATAAAGACTCGCAAATCTTTTATAACAGTTAGAGCGTCAGCAGAACTCTGAGGCCAAACCCATAGGAATCTCGAGCATGAATCAACTGCCACCATGATATACCTGTAAGCCCCATCCATTTGTAAGGGGCCGCAATGGTCCAAATACATACATGCGAGAGGTTTGTCTGACTTTAGTAATGGCGTCTGTGCCGGGCGTATAACAGTGGAGCCTTTCATCTGCTGGCAGATGTTGCATTTGCTGGCTATGGTGGAAAATGCTTTTTTCCACATGCCAGCAGCGGTTCTCACGTCCGTCATATTAGTATGGACAAACATAGCCCATTTCCCGTCCGCCGCGGTGCGTCGTGAACCGCCATCAAACTGCAACCGACTCCGTGGTTGTGGGAGCCAATGGAGACTCACCGCCGTGTGGAATGACGTCCCGACCGCCGTACAAATCAGGATGCCCCAAACAGCCAGTCGCACCGCAGCGGAGAAACCGCCCAACCAGAGACGGCGGAACCACGACAGCGGAGCGCGAAACCAGAGTCCCGGTCCCTTCCACCCGGTCCTGACCGCAATGGACCCAGCTCTACATGTCTTCCCGGTGCTGTACCTGATACATTACCAGCAACTCATGTACCGTCGTGGACGCCGCTGCAGGTACGCAATAGCACAATCCCGCACACAACCACAACACACAACTCATGGGCTGATATAGGGTTCCTGTCCACACCAGACACCCTGGTGGGGACAGGAACACATCCACAGGTGTACCCACACATGTCCTACCTGTCACTAAATCACCCCTCCGCTTCCAGGTCACCCATCTACCGTGATCATGAAGTTTTGTCCCGGTCACGTCACCGCAGCGGTGGAGACGGGGGAAAACATGCGCACAATGCAGAAGGCAGGGCCAGCGCCAGGCATGGGCAGTGCGCAAAGACCACAGGGCCACACCTCCACACTGTGCCCCCCCAACATGAAGGGACATGCCATGTGCCCCTCCTGTGCCCCCATGCACAACAAGCCATGTGAACCCACACCCTGCACCACACACCAAACAACTAGGGAGACAGCCACAGCAGAAGTGGCTGCAGAGGAACACACAGCACAGAAGCACAGGCCCATGGCAACCCACACACCACCACAACACCACACACATGGCAAGAAAACTGAGTCCAAGCACAAAATGAACACACAGATAATGGACAATCACTCCACTGGACACACAACCATATACACAGACCACATGCCAGCAGCAATGGAGCACAACATACAGGAAAGCTAAAGTGAGGTGCACACAAATGGAAGGCCAAGGAGATAACTACCAAGCATGTGTACATCATATGCAAGAGAAGGAACATATAACAACACCCTCAGCCCATCAAATCACACATGGCTGGCACAGTGAGTGAGGTCAAACCACAGTCACCTCAGTGCAACAACTCAGGGAGACAGCAAGGCAACCCATGTATAGGCACAGAGATGAAAGGAAGGCCCTGAAGTCATACTGTGAACAGCCACACATATGTATCCAACTACTTGACAGGAGTATGTCAGCAGCACTACCCACAGGGCACATTGACACACTCTATGACTGTCAAACACAAGTAGGAATCTCCGCACATACCCCCATCACACCTGCAGCATACAACATCAGTGTCAGACACACAGAAGGGTACCAATAATGTCCAGTCAATACACATGCAAACAATCACACTCCCTGGGGGTATCCACAAACATCACACACACACACAGGGATTGCTGAACCAATGTCTGCACAAAAACAACTGCCAAACACATAACTCAAAAAAACCACACACAGACATGACTTGTGCAGCCAAACTGCGGAAAGGCAATGGGAGCACAGACAGAACAGGAGTGCACAACCTCATCAGTCAGGAACAATGCACAGACAACACACCACAACACAGACAAGAAATGCACCATCACAAAACAAACATGGACACAAACTGGGAGAAATGGGCCTACAATGACACACAGACAGACATACCACACCACCCATCATGTCAACATGATGTCACAGTGTACCACATGTCTGCACATGCACAAGAATGACAAGAGACAGAAGAAAACACCAAGGAGGCATCTAACACAAGCACTGGAACTAGAATAGACCTAAGTTCGTGTGACAGACACACAAGTAAGGCACACCACACTGTCAACACAATTTGAATGAAACATGCCACACCAACAAAACACACACACAGAGCATCTGTCAGCTGCAGGAGACAACACAGCCTAAACACTGCACACAGCCACATCAAACACACAACAGATGCACATGCCAATAAATCACATAGCAAACACAGCACATCAGGGGATGCACACCAGGCAAGGAGAAGGCTACATATTCTCACAGCACTGCATGCATGATAAGCAGTGTGTGCACACAAAACATACCATTCCCACACAGATATGAGTGACACACCATGAACACCCACAACAACAATCAAATCAGCACACTGACAATATCACACTCTGAAAGTCAAGCAGTAACTCAGCAAACACACATACACCTAACCCAACCCAACACCCACATATGCACAAGTCTGGGACACCAAAGTGGAAACAACCTGACCAGAGAACTGTGCAGCACAAACATTTGAACTGCATATGAGCAACCATGACTGCTGAACAGTACAAGAAAATCACATATAACCAATTGGGAAAAAGTAGTGAGTGGCACATTCCTCCTGTGCAAAGATCTGCACCACAAAGCACGGTGTCACAAATGAAGTGATGGGGAGGCACACACACAGGCAACACAAGGGGACAGCTGACATGAAAGTGAAGTGGTGTGTACCTCAGTAGATGACATGGCAGGAGTGTACCATACACAAATAGATGGAGTGCAGACTCACAATGGGTAGGCATCTGAAGCACAGATAGGGGATGGTATGACACCACACACCACATGCCATACTGGAGGCAATAAAGCCCCCTGTGACAGCAATGCATGAGAAAATTACACACACGATGTCAGTGTGGTTGAGCAGGTATGCACAGTCACCACAAACAGCATCAAGACACATAGATGATCAACAAAACACAACACTGACTTGCAAGTCATATACTCTGCATACTCACAATTGCCAAAAATATAAGTAGGAGTCAGCCAGAACTACAAGGACACACCAACACACTGCACAACACACTGCACAGTGCACAACATACAACACACACATATGCACACAATCACAAACACAGGGATGAACAATCACACCAACAGGCACTCCACCCCTGGGTGACATATGTGTGTAGTTGACATTGCAGGGGCACACACACATCAACACCCCCTTCGCACTGCACACTTCTTGACCACCCAAGTGCACACATTGAAAGCAAGCCTTGTGACTAGGATGACTGACCATCTCAAGATGATTAAACACCTACACTGCTAGGCACACATAAAGTAAGAACACACATACATGATGACCCTGTCCAGCCTGCCTGCAATCCTGTGGATAGAATCCCACTATTTGCTGGCAGTGCCCCCAAACCTGACATGTGTACAATATAGCTAACAGGAATAAAGAATGACAATGATAACGGTATTTCATCTAAGACCACCATCATTGCACCCACAAGCATCAGTCAGGAAGAACTGAAGTCCCTGTCACCCGTGTAAAAACAAGAAAAAGTGAGACAAGATATTGGCAATGTTGAAGTAGCATACAGAGCATGTGGCACAGTGAACCATATGCTCACAGCAAAACCTTTATTCAGTAAGGACACTGACAAAACAGACAACAGGAGCAACTGTCTTTATTCACATATTGCACAGATAGGCACCAATACTAGACAAGAGCAAGGCCAGTGGCCAGCACAAAGTGCAGAGTATGCCCATGAGAAGCTGCACAGGGAATAGTTTAACACAGCACGGAGCAACAAGGCCAGTGGCCAATACAAAGTGCAGAGTATGTCAATGAGAAGCTGCACAGGGAAAGGGAAAACAGTAAGGCCAGTTGCCAGGCCAAGGTGCAGAGTAAGTACACGAGAAGCCGCACAGGGAAGGTGAAAACAGCAAGGCCAGTGGCCAGTTCAGAATGCAGAGTATGTCCATGAGAAGCTGCACAGGGAATAGTTTAACACAGCATGGAGCAACAAGGCCAGTGGCCAATACAAAGTGCAGAGTATGTCCATGAGAAGCTGCACAGGGAATAGTTTAACACAGCAAGGAGCAACAAGGCCAGTGGCCAATACAAAGTGCAGAGTATGTCCATGAGAAGCTGCACAGGGAATGTGTGCGACTGTAGCCTGCCATGGTCAGCAACACAGTCAGGGGGGTAACAATGGGCAGTATAGGCACCGCTGTGGGGGAGACAGGTGTGTGAGAGTGACTACCACTCAGAATTGGCTAGCAGTCGGACTGGGAGCTGGCTGTGTGTTGGGGACAGTTGGAGCACTTGATCGGGGAAAGAGAGGCCCAGCTGAGGTAGAGGCATCAGTGGAGGTGGAGTCATGCTGACATGAAACACAGTGTGGGTGGGAGATTCTGGAGGGGTGTCTTTCCTCTTCTTGGGGACTCTAAATGTCTTCTGTGTCTTGGGATTAATGGGAAGTGGATTGGAAACAACAGGCACACTCACCACCAAAGCTGCATCAGGTGCAGACGGTGGCCCTCCCTCTGGGGACGTGCTGGATCCAGCGGTACGCTTGGCCTGCCCTTGGATTTGCCCCTCCATCCCCTTTTTACCAGGTGTACCCCTACAGCGCCCTCCTTTCCCTGCTTCACTAGGCTTTGGATGGGAGTCGAGGTTGTGGGTGAATCTGACTTGGAGCTTTTCTTATGTGTACTCTTAGCAGGCACAACCTTCTCAGTGGGCACGGAAACTGTCTGCTTGTCTTTGCGAGACGCTTTTGGGACAGGAAATTCCTTGGTGGTGGATGCCTCTGAGGCATGTGACCCTGAGGTCTGCTTCTTGGCTTTGTTGCCCTTGGTGTTGCCAAAGGGCTTTTGTCTTTGTGCTCTGCAGTGGCTTTAGTTTTCTATGGGGATGGTGTCTGTGCCCTGAACCGCTTGGGTTGCTGCTGCTGTGTGCTGCGTGTGCTGTATCTTGCCCTTGATGTCTGTGGTGCGCGGTCACTGTCGTCAGATGTGGTCACTGGCAGGGGGTGGACAAAGGGACTGGAGCTGGACTCTGAGATTGTGCCAGTTGAAGGGCTGCCGTCACTGCGGAGGACAAAGACTGGACAGACTGGTGTAGCCAACCTATGTCTGAATGTATGCCCTCCATGAAAGCAACCACCTGTGCCAACTTTTTGTCGTGGTCTATGAAGGCATTGAGGAGAGCTGTCTGGCCCACACACAGCTGGCGCAAAAGGTCTACAGACTCAGCAATGATGGCGGCAGGGGGGACAGGGGCAGCGGTGCCTGGGGTGAAGGACACTCTTCCCTTCTTACTGGTGCGAACACGGGCAGCACTAGTGGAAGTAGCTTGGAGGGTGGGCACTGTACGCTGTGTGGTGGAAGAGGAGGCAGAGTCCCCGTTCCCTGTGCTCGCCAACATGGATGCGTCACTGTCGGCGTCAGATGATGTTGAGCTTTGCGTCTCTGCCTGTGATTCCTCCATCAGACTCTTGTCCCCCTCCGAGGTACTGGTCTCATCTGTGTCACTGTGCTCCTGTGAAGCTGTTGTGCTTGATTCCTCACCACTGGTGTTCATCCCCTCTCCCACCGTGACCACGGGTGATGCTGCATGAGATAGAGAGATGTAGGGTCAGTTCAGTGGCAGCAACAGAACAAATAAATGCAAGCAAAGCATCACTGAAGCTGAAGTAATCGACACGTTGCACACCACCCTGTGCAATAACATTGTGCAACCTCAATTTTAACTCGAACAGTGCCAGTAAACAAGAAAACCACGCATAAGTGAGCCATGTGATGACCACACAACACAATATTCTGCTCCGTTCAACCAGACACACAAATAGCTCAGAGCAGACCTAGGGCCCTGATGGGGGCAAGGATGAACCCTACAACATGTTGCCACTGTCAGATCTGGATGGAGCAGAAGGACACATAACAGATACAGACTTCAACACGACATTCCACAATGGCCATGAGCCCATGCCATCAACCATGTTGCACTTTGGGGCACAACTACTGTTGCACATTGGTGTCAGATGTCTAAGCCTCACAAATCTGAGGTCAGGCAATGCATGCATTGATGAAAACACACTCAGATTGGGCACACTGCCGTTCCCTTCCATGTGATTTCCCAGACGAACCCAATGCAGACGATACCTGAAGACCACCACTCAGAATGCAATGTAAATACCCAGTACTCATATTACATTAGGAAGTACAGGTAGGGAGGCCTGGGCGGTAAATTCCGTTCTGCCCGTGGAATTTGCAGAATTTGGGTAAATTTGCGTTCCGCGGAGAACGCAAAATTGTCAAAAATTCCGCGATCTGCGGCGTTGCGGAATTTTTTGCTTATTCGCACTTTCAAAATGCATGTTTGCAAGATATTTCTCCCCGAGCACGTAAGCAGCGTTCGCGAATAGGAAAAAAGCATCACGAACAGGCAGAACAAGCAATTCCACGTGTTTGCGGAACATTTGCGTGCTCACGGAGATTTTTTACCGTTTCACGGAGCTTTGCGTAGCATGACTACGCAAATTCCACCCACCCCTACAGGTAGGGCAAATGCATGATAGCTGCACCCAGCACAGTGGTCACTTACAAGCCACTTCATCACAATACCAACATCACATAGTCCAGCGCAAGCCCAGGCTGTGTACACATGCAGCTACTCACAGCCAAAGTCACCCTTCCCAGAATACTCACCTCTAGTCTGCTGCTGATGCTCCTTCAATCGTGCATCCAGCTCAGACTGTGTCACGGCCAAGATGTGGGTCATTAGTGGTGTCATGCTGCGCCGTGCCAACCTGCTAGTCCGAGGGAGCTTCCCCAGTGTCATCTCCGCCACGTTCTTGCTCAGCCGGCAGATGTCATCCCACCTCTTGTGGCAGTGGATGCGCCGACGGTTTGAGACACCCAGAGCCCGCACCTTGCTTGCAATGGCCCTCCACACGGCCTTACACTTGTGTACTTTGAGCTGCAGGCATGGGAGACAAGAGGGGGAAATCATCAGTGACACAGTGTTATGTACCAAAATCTCTCAGGACAGTAGCATGATACTGACTCATCCTAAATCCACAGATATGTCTAACAGAGACAAGAATGCATCTCACATGGTACATCATCATGGGAGAACCACACGTAAATGCATGCAGGTGTGAGGGTGGACACAGTACCTGCCCATCTCATACACATGCAGGGTGCCAGCACAGAAAGCCATGTGTAGTCTGCCCACATCTTCTGTCCATTTCTGCGGTAGAGCAAGACATACATCACATATCAACATATATTTGGGGGTAGACTCACTGTGTCCAACACTGCACAGCCCTCAATGTCCTTGCCCTGTGAATGGCTCACTGTGTCATGGATGTCACATTGAGTGACATGATCTCACAAACACACCCCCTTCTCATAAGGCCTGTCGTGTGCAATCTACAGGGCTGAGATGGCTCATTGATGGAGAGTAATGAAAAAAAAGACACACTGTACATTCAGTGATGTGTCCTTATCATTTTGGGCGGTGACTGTGCAGGCCAGGTGGGCTCGCACTGAGATGGACAACAGGGACCCACACAGTCATTCACATAAGCAATCACTGTCCTGACTCCTGCATTACCAACTAGCTGCGTCACTGTATGGCTGACAAGACAATACATGTCCCTCCAATCTTGATGTGCAGGCAGGGAAACATGTGATATAGGCTACACACCCCTTACTCCTGGAGACAGCATGTTAGGCAGTGCATGACACAATACCCCACACTCTCAGGCACATACTGCATCAGATCAACTACATGTGTGCCTCCCGCACTCTCACTCACACTGTTGAAGACTTACCACGTCATTTGGGGCATCATATAGCCTTGGATACTGTGTGAGCACCCCGTCCACCAGGACCTCCAGCTCCTCGCTGGTGAAGGGACTGGCCCAGACCGTCTCAGTCCTCATCATCACTGTGGCCAGGTGACAGCAGCAGCGACAGTGGGGGGTGAGGGGTCTCAGGCAGCAGTCCCTGGAGGCAGCAGCAGGTGAGGGGTCTCAGGCAGTAGTCCCTGGAGGCAGCAGCAGTTGAGGGGTCTCAGGCAGCAGTCCCTGGAGGCAGCAGCAGGTGAGGGGTCTCAGGCAGCAGTCCCTGGAGGCAGCAGCAGGTAAGGGGTCTCAGGTAGCAGACTGTGGGAGCATTGGAAATGTGAGGCTCTCTCCCACACATATATAGCCCCCTGGGGTCGTTTCAGTGGTACTAAGCTGCTGCAATTGGTGTTCCAGGTCTGCCTTTTTCAAATGCATCCAATGACCAGCTCTGCAGTGGCGGAGCACGTCTACCACGATTTTCAAAATTGCATGAGGCTACCGCGATTGCGCCTCCCATTGGCTGTAAGGGCTTGGTCCATGGTGGTGACACACCGCAGGGGCCAGGCGGAAGCTACCGCGGTGGTGCATCTTTCAAATGCATCCAATGACCGGCCCCGCGGTGGCGGAGCACGCCTAACGCGATTTTCAAAATCGCATTAGGCTACCGCGATTGTGCTTCCCATTGGCTGTAAGGGCATGGTCCATGGCGGTGACACACGCAGGGGCCAGGCAGACACTACCGCGGTGGTGCATCTTTCAAATGCATCCAATGACCGGCCCCGCAGTGGCAGAGCATGCCAACCGCCATTTAGCAATACATACATATCTATCACTACCACGATTGTGTCGACATACATTGACATGAGTGACCGGGATTTGGGTGGCGGAGCATGCCAACCACCATTTGGCAATACATACATATCTATCACTACCACGATTGTGTCTTGGGCATTGGCAGTGACACACAGCAGGGGCAAGGTGGTAGCTACCGCGATTTGGGTGCCATACATTTACTTGAGAGACCGGGATTTGGGGGGCGGAGCACTTTGACAGCACCTATGGACACATCATGCTGTGTCAATGGCCAATGGGCAGTCATCAATAGTGCACAGTGGTCACATGATTAATGGCACTTCATTGTGCACACAATGACAATGTGACATTTAACACACTGCTGACTACATATGCCATGTTTGTGTATGTGATTTGGTACATTGGCATGTACTCCCTCACATGTCACCTGTGATATTGATGGGCATGTACACAGAACAGTATTGTCATGGACTCTCCAATGTGTACACATGTCAATGTGTGAAAGTGCAGTGGAAATTCATAGCGATGTATGTCTCAATGAAGAATGTGCAGATTTGACTGCCTTCTTTTCCTGGATCATGCACACACTTGTCGTTTACGCTCAGCCTGTGGTCATTGTGTTGTTGATGTGTGCTATGTGCAACTTATGCCTGAAGGTGTGTCAGGTACAGCAGCTAGGTATAATACAGTAGTGTTGCAGTTTTACACATATGCTGTGTGAAATACACTCAGGCCTGCTCATGCTAGATGTGGCCATATCCCTATGTGCATTCACATAGTCAGATGTTGTTTCAGAGGTACTTGCTGTGTGAAAGGGGACTAGTGTACGAGTAGTGTAGCAGAAGGTGTCCCTACATGTAAGCTGCTCTGTAACTCAATTGTGATGACAGTCGTTGGCATTGTGTCAGTCAAAACATAAGATGTTGTGCACATCTCATGGTGTATTGCATTGACATGTGTCCACTTTCATCTCAACTAGGAGGAGACCAAATCTGTATTGTCCCTTCACAGTGCTGGCAGACATGGAGAATGAGGAGATCATCCGGAAATTCTGTCTGGCTAGAGCCACCCAACAGAACCTATGTGCTATGTTGGAGCCCCACCTGCAGCCTCGCAGAACATATCCAACAGCTTTCACCCCAACATCTAAGGTAATGGGGGCCCTGCATTTTTTTGCCACTGGATCATTCCAGAACACGGTGGCCAGCGCAGGTGGGATGTCACAACCTATGTTCACCATGGTGCTGCGTGATGTACTATCCACTATGATGATCTACAAGGACAGATATATCCATTTCCCCAGGGGGCCTGAATTGGTGGCTGTGAAGGGAGCGTTTTATACCCTTGGACACATCCCCCATGTTGTTGGTGCCATTGATTGCACCCATGTTGGGCTTGTTCCACCACAGGCACATGAGCACATCTACAGGAATCGTAAACACTTCCACTCCATACATGTGCAAGTGGTGTGACAGGTGGATATGATCATCTCACATGTGTGTGCCAAATATCCAGGCTCAGCCCATGACTCATACATCCTGCGTAACAGCATTGTACCACAGCTGATGGCTAATCTGCTTCCTGAGCGCGCATGGATTGTGGGTGAGTATGTAGAGTCAAATAGCATGCTGTGTGTGTGACATGCTGTCCTCTGCCACAGTAACATTACAAGGTTTCTCTGTGTTTCTCACACCTAGGTGACTCTGCATATCCTAACCGACCTTGGTTGCTGAGCCCACTGCAGAATCCCAGGACACCAGCTGATGTCCGCTACAATGATGCCCATGGGAGGACACGTCGTGTGGTGGAGCTCCCATGGGCATCCTGAAGTCATGATTTCTCTGCTTGGACAAAACCGGAGGTGCACTGATATACTCGCCCAGGAAGGTGTGTCAGATAGCAGTGGCATGCTGCATGCTCCACAACCTGGCCATTCGCAAGGAGATCCCCCTGATCCTGGATGATGATGACCAGCCAAGGCCCCCGCCTGCAAACCAACCCGTGTCCAGTGGAGAGGAGGAAGGTGTCGACCTGCATCAACAGCTCATCAGCCACTACTTCACTTGAAGTTGAGTGACGATGTACAATGGACACATTGTCTGATGATGTTGCTGTTGTTGTGAAGGTGTATGTGAGCTTTGTGACTGCAGGCGGTCGTTGACTCAGTGGTAGCTGATAATGTTTCTGGGACAGGGTATTTTGTAACATCTACAGGATGTGTATGTTGGCACTGTTGCTCATTGGGATGTGTGCATGATGGGTTAGCTTGATGGTAAGTGTTGTGTGATTTTTTTTTCCCACACAAGGAGAGTGAGACAATAAACAAACCAGTTGCGTTCTCCCAATCAGACTTTTTTATCACTATAAGCAACTGTTGCCAACAAGTAGACCCACAAGGACTACAGTTGTATCGAGAGATTACTACGATGTTTTCTATGTCAGGTGGAATATCAAAGATATTGAAGAAGACGGCTCACTCACATAATAGTGACATGCTTCATCATAGGCATTTTCTCCACACCCAGATAAGATGATACTATCTGGGCAGACTCAACCAAAGATGTAATGGGAGTACTTATATAAGTTGGTAACTGGTTAAGCAGGGAACCAGATTTTTCTATATAAAATAAAAATACCTACAAGTATACCCCTACTTGATCCTTTATTCTGGGGTACTTGTGGTACCATTAAAAAACGTGTGTTGGGGTTCTTTTGAACATAATTTTATTCAAATATACCCTCATATGAGTGCCAACATGTTTCGGCCCACGTTGATAGCCCTATCGGGTCTGGGGCCTTCGTCAGGGCGTTGTATTTCTGTTCCTTAATTTAAGGTCTCTGCCTTGTCTTTACGCATCTACTTCATGCATACCAATCGTGAGGCCTAATGCACTCACCTGCACTTCTTGTACTCGAACCCCAGTAGATTTTCTATAAGAGGTAGAGAAAAGAATATACACATATGTGTATAATTATGTGCATCATTTTGCTAGTGTGCCTATATCGTGCTCTTATTCACTGTAGTAGTGTTGAGTATATGTGCACCACCCGACTAAGTGTTCACTATTTTGATGTTGGTAATCAATTTTTGACCTAATCAGCTGTACATGCCACTCTGCATATTTCTTTCACCACACTCTGTGATTCATATCAAAAACTCTGTGATTCATATAAAAAATCTTTTCATTGTGAAACACATTTCCCGCATGAATCTATACGACTTCATATTACAAAACACACGCGTGCTGTTGTGATATCATTTCCATAATTTGCGGTGGTTTGTTGTGCTCCGTGAATTGTTACCGAAGTATCATAATATCCTAGTTTGTTTTGTTATTTATCTGTCATTTTAAAATTATACTGTTGGCTTTTTTGAAATATCGTAGTGTTTCTCACCTACTGGTAGATGTTTGCTAGCATCATGCAGGAATCGTGTGTCAAGGTGGCGTCCTGTAGTCACACGCTATATGGGACAGATAATATTTATTACACAAACCATATCTATTATGTTGTAGGAGATACGTTTAACTGTATAACCATGTTCCCAAATTATTCAATATTTGGACCTACTTCGGCTGTGTTTCTTTTCATTTTTCTTTTTCTTTAGTCTCGACCCCAATGTTGATGGTACAGTGTTTTCACAGTGGCCTCTATACGACTCCCGAGCCCCTTACATATGGATCGTTTAAAGCAACTCCGTATCACCCTTTCTGCAGCGCCTCCTATATCTGTGCTATTGTCTATGTCTATTTTCGGTATAGCTCCTTGCTTTCTGTCTATCTTATACAGGGCGAAGTGTTGGATTTGTTTATGTGGGCCAACCAGTCACTTCATGAGAACATTAGTGCAGTTAGATTCCCCGTGACTCCCTCTTGTCTTAAGATGCTAGATGTAACGTGTTTTCTTTAAAAACTAAGTGCAAAAAATGTTTCGGGATACTATTACCATAGAATACCTACGGTATATATGATAAGGTTGCATCAAATACTCTATATAAATCACGCAATCTCTAGACCAGCGTAACTTACTTCGTCAAGGATCCGCCAACGCTTTTTCGCCTATTAGACACAACGCCTACCGTCGAGTACCTTACGGTTCTGGTAGGCCTCTTAAATAGCGATTGCATGTCGAACCGCCTGTTCTTCTATCCAACCACGCGATTTCTCTATGGTTTTTTGGGGGTTCTGGTCTACAAGGTGACGTATATGTTACGTTCACTGTGGGCTTATGGGTATTGCAGTTCTCTTTCGGCCCGAGTTTTTTTCTTTGTATTATTTTACTTTTTTAACTTTCTTTTATCAATCCCCAACTTTATTGTTCATTCATTCATGTCTACAAGACCACAGTCTTAATTTTTGTTAGGGCGAATTTGATACCAACATAACGGGTTCAGTTTGATTATAGATTCTTTCTTATTATGTGGTATTTCTGCGTTTGCCCACGTTTATGTTATACCAGGATTTCTTTTGTTTTTATTTATCATATATTTACGACATGGATTGATCTTTCGAGTCTACATGTGCCCCGGGAAATAATCATCTACAGGGTAACATATGCGTTGTGTTCACTAGAGACTTATGGGTATTATAGTTCTCTTTTCTTCTGAATTTTTTATTTTTTATTTGTTACCCAACTTTCTTATTCTTCGTTATTTGTCTATGTACTCTCTGTCTTAATTTTCATTCTGGAGCATTTGATATAAACATGACAGATATAGTTTGATTTTAATTCTGTCATATTGTATGATAAAGTTACATAAGCCCACGTTTATATGTACCAGGATTTCTTTTTGTTTATTACATAGATGTTCAATCTTTACGAGTACATTAGCCCGAAGATTTAATCATATTTCTTTTTTCTCATTCAATTTCTATGATACCGGTTTAAGGCTTGTATTTATTCATGTGTGGCACTAGAATACCCACATTTTTTGTTAGTTGTTTTACGAACCATTCTTGTCTTCTTAGCAATCACCCCAATTCATGATGTATAGACCATGGTTTTCAGTGTATTGGGTTATGTCAATGAAGTCCACGGGATTTCTTCGTTTAGACCTTGTGTTGTACTCGAGAGGCAGTAAATCCATCTTTGTTCCAGTTTTAAAAGTTGCCGTTCAGTGCAACTATTTGGTAGATTTTCGATCACTGTCCATGTGAAATCATTCTCATTGTGATTGTTTGTTTGAAAATGGCGCATCATTTTGGTGATTGTCTTGCCACATCTGAATGTGCTTCGATGTTCATTGATTCGGATTTTTACTTTACGGGTGGTCATTCCTATATATATCTTCTTACAGGTGCACATCATCAAATAGACCACATTCTGGCTGTTACAATTACTAAAACTTCGCTGTTCCCAGGGAGTTTTTAGGCCCACATCGATCTCTTTGCTAGTTTTCGTTAAACAGCATACATTACAGGAACCACATGGAAAATGTCCAACAACCTCCGGTAGATTCCATAGAGTGTTTTGTTGTCCTATTTTCATTTTTTCCTTTTTAGGACGGGTGTGGACTACAGAGTCCTTTATTGATTTTCCTCTTTTAAAGGCGAACATCGGTTTCTCCAATCTTAAACCACCTGAGTTTAATGTTCTCCAATGTCGTAGGACAATTCCTTTTATTTTATTTGATACTGTTCCAAAAGTGGTGACACACACGATTCTTTTGTTCTCTGATTTTTTGAAGATTCCAATAATCCCTCTCGGGTGTTGTTTTTTGCCCTTTTGTACGCTTGTTTTATCAATCTTACAATCAGGTGCTTTGCCACGGGTGACTCCAAGGGATTTCTTGGGACGGCCCCTTTGTCGCTTAAAGGGGCGGCCTCTGCTGTAGGGCCAGGGGGGTCTGAGGACTCACCCCTCTCTGTGGCCGCAGGGGAGGATGTTGAACTGTCATCCTGTGGGCCACCGGGGGGAGGGTGGAGGTATTTGTGGCGCAGGCCTGTCCCTCAGGCCCGCCACTAACTGACCCAAGAGGTCCACGATTTGTCGTATGCGGGTATCCATGGACCTCATCAGCAGGAGGAGGTCGCGGGAATCTTCTTCAGACCGGCCCATTTGTCCCTGGGCCCAGTCATATGTCCCAAGGACTCTGTTTCCTGCCCTCCTCAGTTGGTGGTGTGGGGTGGTTATCCTCTGGGACAGGGAGGGTGTTGCTGGAAGCACTGGTGGTGGTGGTGGTGGTGGTTGAGGACACACAGGCCGTAACAGCAGGGGTCTGCGTAGCTGTTGGTGTTGCTGCAGATGTGGTGGGGGGACGATGGAGTCCTGGGACTGGTTGCACCCTGGCACACCAGATGGGCCGGCTTGGAGCTCCTCGTCCTCTGAATCCCAGGAGTCAACATCCGAGAGTCCAATTTCCGAGGGGGGTGACTGGCTCTGCAGGTTGCTGGTGTTGTCCTCTGCAGTCTGTTCTTGGTCACCTGTGGGAGAGATGGGAAATGGTCTTTGTAGTGCACCCCGCAAGCTTTGTGTTAGCTTTGTATTATTCACTGTTTGTACACAACACAGTTGACTGATCATCACATTGTTTGTATGTGCACTACTGTGCCTCCTGACATGATGTTGTGGTACATGCATTACTTGTCCATGGTGTGAGGTGTCAAAACATACCATGCGCCACGTGCATGTTTTGTGATTACAGGGACATGTTGCCATCTGTGGACTAGCGCAACAAAGATTTTCTGTGATGGCTCTTTGTTGATTACTCTGCACTGGCAGACGTTATATCTGAGCATGAACTGGCCATTGTTATCTCATGCATACCTTTGTCATGTCATATGCAAATCTGAATTTGTACCACCAACATCCTTTATTTATTTTCATATGGTCCTTGCTGCTCTGGCCCCATGGCACTTAAACAAGGCATTCAGTGCGGTGCATGATTGTGCACAGACTTTCTTCTACATGTGAGTTGGTGTGTCACACATTGTTTGTTGTGACAGTTACATTTGCTTAGCTGTCTGCACACTGTGAGTGGCAATAGGATCTGTGTATATTTTTGTGTGATCAGAGGGCTGTTGTTGTTATATGGCAACATGCTTTTTGAGAGGGATGGGTGGGTGCATGTACTGGCTACACACCTGTTCTGTTTTCACATATGGGTTGGGTTTGAACACATCTGTGTGTGTGTGTGGTGGAGGCTTCTATCCTGCTCAGGGGTGGGACAAGAAGGCATAATATGTCTACCTACCTGTTAGTTTGAAGTGTAGAATGCAATGGCTGCCATATGCATCTTGGTGGGGGTGAGTGCTCCATCTTGATGAGCTGGGGAACAAGGGTGCCGGGTGGTAGTATTACTGCAGTCTTCCCACCCACATACACCCCTCCCTGTGAAGATGACAACCTACCTGTTAGTTTGTTTGTAGTGAGACAATGGCTGGCAAATGCTTCTGGGTGTGGGGGAGTGCTTCAACCTTCTCAGGGGTGGGTCAGGGGTCCTGTGTAAGCTGTTGTGCAGGCTTCCCATCCCCAAACAGCCCTCCCAGGGAAGAGGTCTACCTACCTGTTAGTTTGTTTGTAGTGAGACAATGGCTTTCAAAGGCTTCTGGGTGTGGAGTGCTCCATCCTGCTCAGGTGTGAGACAGGTGGCATGGTGGGAGTTGTAGTGCAGTCTTCCCACCCACAAACACCCCTCCCTGTTAAGATGACAACTTACATGTTAGTTTGTTTGTAGTGAGACAATGGCTGGCAAATGCTCCTGAGTGTGGGGGAGTGCTTCAACCTTCTCAGGGGTGGGTCAGGGGGCCTGGTGTGAGTTGTTGTGCAGGTCTCCCACCCCCAAACAGCCCTCCCAGAGAAGAGGTCTACCTACCTGTTTGGTGAGTGTGAACCATTCAATGGCTTGCAAATGCCTCGGGTGAGTGCTCCATCCTTCTCAGGGGTGGGTCAGGGGCCTGGTGTGAGTTGTTGTGCAGGTCTCCCACCCCCAAATAGCCCTCCCAGGGAAGAGGTCTACCTACCTGTTAGGTGAGTATGAACCATTCAATGGCTGACAAATGCCTCGGGGGGAGTGTTCCATCCTTCTCAGGGGTAGGTCAGGGGGCCTGGTGTGAGTTGTTGTGCAGGCCTCCCTCCCCCAAACAGCCTTCCCAGGGATTAGGTCTACCTACCTGTTAGTTTGTTTGTAGTGAGACAATGGCTTTCAAATGCTTCTGGGTGTGGAGTGCTCCATCCTGCTCAGGTGTGGGACAGGGGGCATGGTGGGATTTGTAGTTCAGTCTTCCCACCCACAAACACCCCTCCCTGTTAAGATGACTACCTACCTGTTATTTGGATGTGAGCAATGCAATGTCTGCCACATGCTTCTCGGTGGGGGGTGCTCCATCATGCTGAGCTTTGGGACAAGGGTGCCTGGTGCGAGTTGTGGTGCAGGCATCCCACCCCCAAACAGCCCTCCCAGGTAAGATGGCTACCTACCTGTAAGTTTGAAGTGTAGAATGCAATGGCTGACACATGCATCAGGGTGGGGGTGAGTGCTCTATCTTGATGACCTGTGGGACAAGGGTGCCTGTTGGTAGTATTACTGCAGTCTTCCCACCCACATACACCCCTCCCTGTTAAGATGGCTACCTACCTGTAAGTTTGATGAGATCAATGCAATCTCTGCCATATGCTTCTGGGTGGGGAGGGGTGCTCCCTCCTGCTCAGGTGTATGACGGGGGCCTGGTGTGAGTTGTTGTGCAGGCCTCCCACCCCCAAACAGCCCTCCCAGGGATGAGGTCTACCTACCTGTTAGTTTATTTGTAGTGAGACAATGGCTTCCAACTGCTTCTGGTGGTGGAGTGCTCCATCCTGCTCAGGTCTGGAACAGGGGGCCTGGTGGGAGTTGTGGTGCAGTCTTCCCGCCCACAAACACCCCTCCCTGTTAAGATGGCTACCTACTTGTAATTTGATGTGAGCAATGCAATCTCTGCCACATGCTTCGGGGGTCTCCATCCTGCTCAGGTGTGGGACAGGGGGCATGGTGGGAGTTGTGTTGCTGGCCTCCCACCCCCAAACAGCCTTCCGTGGGAAGATGGCTGCCTATCTGTTAGGTGAGGGTGAACCTTACAATGGCTTCCAACTGCTCTGGGGGGGAATGCTACATCCTGCGCAGGGGTGTGACAGGGGGCATGGTGGAAGTTGAAGTGCTGTTTGCCTGGACACATACAACCCTGTAAATGTTGGCTACCTTTGTGGTGATTCAGATGGAGTGAATGTTACATCTGTGGGACATGTGTTGGATATTGTGGCGCATATGGATATACTTGGGCCTCTGAGATGTGGCTTTGTAGTTTAGCTGGACAGTACATAGCTGTGTAATGGTCTACATTTGTTTGTACTTACCAGTCTGCACTCCCCCGGCTATTCCAGTGACACTCTCTGGATGCAGTATGGCAAGCACCTTCTCCTGCCATGCAGAGAATGTTTTGGGTGCAATGGGAGGGCCACCGCCAGTCCTCTGAGCCAGCTCATGGTTCTTGCTCCTCTTCTCTTTCACATGCCAACGCTTCATGATTTCCTTTTTTGATCACGGGGTGGTCCCTACTGCATTGACCTTATCGACTATCCTTTCCCACATTTGTGCTCTTGAGGCTAATGGTGTCTGTTGGACCAGGATACCAAACACTTGTGGTTCTACTTTGATTATCTCATCTACCATGACTGTCAACTCACTCTCAGTGAATTTGGGAATTTTCTGTGTTGCCATGGTGTGTGATGTGCAAAGGGGTTATAGGTGCAGGGGTGTGAGTGGTGGGGGTGGTGGTGATGTGTATGGTGTATGATGTGCAAAGGGGTTAGAGGTGTAGGCATGGAAGTGGTGGTGGGCTGTTTAAAAGTGTCCTTCTCAGGACTGCCCTGTATTTGAGGTTTTAAAGCTTTTCCCCCCAAACTATCCCTGCCTAATTCTGCATACGCAGTGTCAATTATTTTGGGTAGTTCATTCTCCTGTTCTATAGGAGAGAACTCCCTTAGGCATTGGCGGATTGCCACTGATGCTGCTTCCCTTTTAATGTTAGCTAGTATTATGGCTGATACCTGGACATAGTTTAGGGCAGGTTCTGCTCCATAGTCATTTTGTATTTGTCTTAATACATCTGGTACTACTGCTAATGAAGGTACAACATAAGTTCTGGTATATATGGCAGCAAAGACTGTACCCCAAGAGGTGCAATCCTCTAACTGTGGTGTAATCCCTATGGGCAAACAGATTGTTAACATTCTGTGTTTTTCAAATGGTGTGGTATTTGGGAATACTGCTTCTAACTGGGTTATTTTCTGAGCTACCCAGAAAGGAATTTGTTCACGTTTTGTGGGCACTTTGCCAATTACCGCGTGTAATGTTTGTGGGATAATTGTAGTACCTGAGCTCTGTGTAGGAGCTGCAGTAGGTGTAATTAGGTTGGACCGCTAGACTCCTCAAGACAAAGTGTGTCATGTTTCTGCAGAGTTTTATCAACTCTTTGTGTTAAACAAGGAGTTCATCCTGTGGCATTGTGTCAATGTCTGGATGTGGTGCATAGGTCGGTAATATCGGCCATGTCGCTCCTGGAATCCCTAAAGTAACACTGGGCGGGCAACTACGCTATGCTTGCAAAGTTTGCGTAGTTTGTGTTTCTTAGCGCTACGCGAATTGCACCTAGCACAGTGCAAAATCGTGTAGCGTTGCGTAGTTGTCACTTTTTGCTTGTTCGCGGTCCTCAACGTCAAGTTGGCGACCGCGAGCAAACAAAATGTCATCCCGGAGAGACTTTTTCCTCGTTCGCGATCAGCAACATCAAGTTGCCGATCTCGAGCGTGGAAAATACACTTCCCGACAAGATTCTCAACACGGGGAGGTCAGGTTTCTCATTGCGAGTGGTCGCGTATGCTCGCGACCGCTCGCGATGAGAAACTACCAGTCCGTGTTGCGAAAGCTGCCGCTCGAGTAGAAATCTACTCAAGCGGCAGAAAACGACCGCTTGCACTGTGCAAGATGCCGTTTGCAATGATTGCACAGTGCGGACAAACATCCGGCACTGTGCAATCAGCGCGAACAGCGTACTACGCAGTTCGCGTAGTGCTACGCGTATCTAGCGTAGTGCGAAGTGCACTTCGCGTAGCTACGGGTAGCACTACTACGCAAACTACTCCCAGGGTTACCCTAAAGGACCAAGCTTTGCTCTTGTTTTTATGTGAGGTAGGGCGCCATTAAACCATAAAATATGTTCCTGGAAAGTTCGCGGAATCTCAATCTCCTCAAAAGGAGTGCTGGAATGTCATCATGTATGTAATAATGAAAAGTTTTTGTTACAGCATCGGCTGCTGGGAAGTGAGTAGAATACCTCTGTTTTGAAATCTCGTGCGCCTCTATCACGAATATTACTACACCTCCGCTGGGTTGTAACCCATGTTTGAGTAGTTTTACTGTTAAAGTTTGTATTACTTTGGGTGCAATTTCTATTGCATCTGGATCAACCTCACCAGACTGATTCAGTCCCGGGGCTAGATGGTTTAAATCTCCCCCTTGTTCAACCATTGTGTTTAGAACACAGAATGACTGTTTTAAGGAAGTTATGTAAAGGTTTTTATGCAAAGATGTTATGCACAATTTTGGGAATATTTCCTTCAAGCTTGATTAACCAACAGCCAATACATAGGATATCTCGCCTACTCAGTTGTGGCAGAGTTTTTTGCCCACTTACTCCAGACGTCTCTGGGTTTTGTAACTAGGGTCTCTGAGAATAAGCATGACTGGGCTACCAGAATCTACTGTTGAGTAAGTGCGCCATCAATATACCACGTTGGGTGCCATGTAGTGTAGTCCTAATAGTACCCTTTCATGCAGGACCTACGCTGTTTACGGATAGCATAATCCTGTGGGTCTGGTGGCAGACTGGCTCCGTGCAACCCCGCCACATATGTTAGCCTATGGTTTGCATTAGCTAGCTCGCAGTGCCACTAGAATCTCCTGCTATATGAGAGATTCGTTTTTGGCAACCTCAGAACACAATAACCTCAGACTCGTGGAAACAATATACTACTTTTCACCCAGGCACTCGTGCTTGCTTGTTTTGCTCTCAGAGAAATAGAAAGAAGAAACAGTTGAGCGTTTTTACAATAAGAATTTATTGTACCATAGTTCTTCTCATGTAGAATAAGTGCGCTGTTACAACTGTAACACAGTAGCAGAGATATAGAACAAGCAGTACAGTGAATAAAAAGGAATAGTATTGTTCTACCATTTTGCGATAGTCATGAACATATACATGAATATGAAATGCATTTATAAAATAAAGTGCGTACTCCTAAGACGCCTAACTAGATGTACCTAAGTATACCTAGCATGTGGGTAGGTGCTACAGAGCCTAAGCCTAAGAGCCTATGAGCCTAAGAGCCTAAGAGCCAAGAATCCCGCTAGTATTGAGTCTAACCCCCATACCTGAATAGTGAGTGTGGGGGACTTCGTCCTGAACTTGAGCTGGACACCCCGCAAGGGATCGTCAGACCACTGTCAGCTGGAGCGATGGCATGCCGGAGCTGCAGCATCTCTGGTCAGTGTGTCGGTCTTGAAGTCTCGGTTCCCTCCTGCCTTCTGATAGCAAGAGGTGCTGTATTTATACAGTCTATGTACGTGTGTTACCCATTGTTCAGTATGAGGATGACGTTGGGGATTAGACCTTGTGCGTCGATGGGAGAGGTGAGGTATGCCTCCTGGAGAATGTACTCATCAATTATTCATATGTGCTAAGGATGACGTCTTAGCAATATCGATTGGGAAAAACCCACCCTCGGTATGGAACTATATGAAAGGTTTAGTCCATAAAAGGCTACAGTCCTTATAAGGCGTGAGGTCCCTATAAGGCATTCTGTCCTTATTTGGAGTTACATCCTTATAAGGCTCGTTCATATGAAATAACTGGAGCTGATGTGGGGAAAGTGTACGATGTTCCCTGTACCTATATTAGGGTACCGATATGAAATATAACAACACTATCCAACACTTACACTACTGTTGCACTCACTGGAGTGGGAATAGTAATTTTTACCCCTACACTATCCAACACTTACCCTACTGTTGCCCTAAAAGTATTATGCGTTGTAATGGTATGCGTTGTAATGGTATGCGTTGTAATAGAATGCGTTGCAATGGTAATTTAAAAAACGCGTTGTAATGGCATGCGTTGGAAAAACATGCAATGTAATGGTAGTTGCGATGTAAAGACTATGTTGTAAAAGAATGCGTTGTAATTGCATGCGTTGAAACATCATATAATCATCTGGATACCGTCATAGGTGATTAGCCGCACTCTGCAAGTTCTCATAACATAACATAACATAACATAACATAACATAACATAACATGAAAAGGGCATTAGCAAAGCCAGCATCTCAGACTTTTGGAGCAGAGACCTATTAGCTTTGCCAGTGCTTGTTATCATTTATGTTCTCCCGATTTAATTGTGGCCTATCATCTAAGATATCAAGTGCAGTGTTTTAAATGGACTGACATTTAAAATGATAGGGTACTGTACACTCTTATTAGAAATGTCTGTTGATCTAAAACATTGATCAGATGTATGAAGATGACATCCAGATCATCTTGAATCTCCATGAATCAGGCACTGGGTAGCAGAAAGTTGATCTCTAACAAGTTTAATGAGTCACATGTCTTGAACTTCTCCTCAGTACCATTAGTAATAGTGCATAATATTGGTGTCTTGATCAATTTCAAACTCTTTTATTATACAAGTCCCAAATGTAGTGAAAGTGGACCGAATGAATCTTCCCTGCTAGGAAACATTTATTGCATCAAATTGATCAATTATCATATTTTCCAAGCTTGGTTATATGTCAGAAATCAAGGTACCACTGACAGCAGAATATTGACTACCACCATATCTACTTAAGTATGTTCAAACATCCAATGGATAAGCTACAAGGTGTACAGAACAGAATGGTGAGAATAATATTTGGCCTGAGAAAGAATGGCCATGTCCCCAGACCTTGTTCTATTCTAGAGAAGGTAGCTTTCAGAAACACAGAGTATGATAATATTGGACCCAACCCTCTCTGCAGGGTTACCCACAAACCTTTTGCCTTCCTCCTCCTATTAGTTTTACTGAATTTGTTTTTGCTGGCCTTAGGACTCTGTGCACTTTACCACTGCTGACCAGTGCTAAAGTGCTTGCGCTCTCTCCTTAAAACATGGCAACATTGGTTTATACTCAATTGGCATCATTTATATACTTTTAATTCCCTTGTAAAGTATCACTAAATATGCCCAGAGCCTGTTACTTAAATACTGTTACCGGGTCTGCTGCACTGATCGTGCCACCAACTCAAGTAACCCTTTAAACATGCCTCAGACCTGTCACTGCAGAGCCTGTGTGTGCAGTTTAAACTGCCGTTTTGACCTGGTAAAATAACCTTTTTGCCAGGCCTAAACCTTAATTTTAATATATAGAAGACATCCCTAAGGTAGGCCCTCGATAGTCCAGAGGGCAGGGTGCAATGTATTTAAAAAGTAGGACATGTACTTTTAAGTGTTACATGTCCTAATGGTGAAAAATTCCTAAAATTAATTTTCACTACTGCAAGCCCTATATCCCCCATTGGTGTTGCATTATTTAAAATCCTAACTAATGGTGAAGTCGGATTTTATGTTGCCATTCTCAAAACACCACTTTAAGTTGTCATTTACCTGCCTTTGCCATTTGGCACCTGCAGCCTGTCTCTGGTCACATTAGGGGGTGTAGTTGACAATTGGGATTTGTGTATTCCTCCTAGACAGCCACACACAAAGGGAGCTCAGTTGTGACTGGTAGGGCCATAGCTTGCAGGATGGGAGCTGGGCCAAACCTCACTTACACCTGAATAGACTGTGTCCTGTCTTCACACAAAGTGCCTAATGACCCTGCATCGTTACTCCAGCCAGCTTTTAGCCAGAGCAGGGAAGGCCGGGCATCTGTGCAATTCAAAGCTACTGTCTAGATGCTTTTCCTACCATTCAGAAGCAGGGCACCAGGGTATAAAGGAAGGACCTCAGACACCAACTCTTCAGTACATTTCTGTGCATGTAGATACTTTCCCTGACGAAGGACTTCTGTGCAGCTAAAGGACAGTCACTCTGCTGCACTGCACTCTGCTGGACACCTGATGCTGCCTGCAGTCCTCTTGCCTGGGTAAGGAAGAATGGACCTGTACGTCTTTAACCCAGAGTGACTCCAAGGGCTAGTTGGCTGGCCTCCTGATCTGAAGAACCAACGTATCTTCTATGCTGAGCAGCGCATCCCCCAGCAGAACTGACGCAGCTTCTCTGCTGGGCAGTGCATCCCCTAAGCAGAATCCAACACAAATTATCTGCTGAGCGGCACATCCCAGACGAGAACCAAAGCAAACTGCTGCTGCATGAATTGGACCCTGTCTCAGGAACTCGCATCGCCACTGCACTCCACATCGCCTTCGGTACTGCTGCTGCGAGATGTATCCTCAGCGGAGGCTCGATGACGATGCCGAACCCCGCATCGCAGCCTCGCATCTATTCGGAATCGATGACTTACAAGCAGCATGCCATATCCCTGATGCTGGAATTCAAATTAAAAGCCCCGTGGTAAGGATCACCGACAACAACAACAGGACCATGCACCGCTGCCTCGGCGCATCTCAGAATCAACGCATAGCTTCACCAGCAAGACGCATCTTTGACGCGGATCCACGCAACCCTCCGCAACCTAGGACTAAAGACACTTTGTTCAGCAGGCCTAACCTGGTCCCTGCAGCCAGGTCGCGTTCCATCGCAGTGGACCTGAACTTATGATTTTGTCTCGGTCTGGCGCGATATACAGTTCTATTGATTGGATTTTTGTCATTTTAGTGATTTTTTTTATATTAAAAATTACTCAATTTTTCTAACTCTGTTGTGGGCTCCTTTTGTGGTGTGTTTTTACCTGTTTTTCTGTTTGATGTGTTGCACAAATACTTTACACATTGCATCTAGGTTAAGCCTGACTGCTCTGTTTCAAGTTACCAAGGGGTTTAGCACAGATTAATAAAGTTGTGTGTGCCGTATTCTGGCAAGGATTGTGGTTGCTGCCCATTATGTTATTTGTAAAATCTTTCATGACCAGACAAAAAATATCTTGCAAAACGCTTTTAGTTTACTGAAATACAAAGACGTTTGCACTTATTCACTGCTTCCCAATGTGGCCGTCACCTAATGACTTTAAAACAGGCTTCTGCAATTGTGATATTTATTTGCCATAGTTGATGTTCACTAACACAATCATATAATGTTTTGGAGTAAGGCCTCTATTTGCAGAGTGGAGGAAATCTGAATTCTACTGGTAACAGGATTTACTGGCTAAGTTTTGATTCTAACTTCTATCATAAAACCACACTCAGGTGCCCCCAGCGCAGATATTTCACCAAGTAAAAGTTTGTGGAGTATCTGGGTGGGAAACAGTTGAAAATGTGGAAATGCAGCGGGGATTCTGTCTGGAATCGTTTGGGTAAAATAAATACAAATACACTGTTTTAATACATAAAACAATGTGTTTACCAACTCTCTCTGAATAACACATTTTGCTTTAATCTTTGAAGATTCAACTAGTATAGTGCAAGGTTTAACTTACTGTCATTAAACATTTCTCAGTTTGAAACATCACCTCTTTTTCTTGCTATCTGCACCAGAAGAACCATGTGATACACAAAATATATAAAAGGTAAAATTTACTACTGCCAAACAAAGTAATATCTAGGTTCTGGTGACATGTACAAACCTCTTTCCCTTAGCCTTGATATGTATTCCATCACCAAACCACCTCAATGGCATTATAGGAACATATCATAAGGGTTATCCATTAGCTATTTGAATTACACCATACTTAGCAAGAAGTTAGAACTTTATTTCGTTATGCCTCATTTTGGTGTAATCCATTCGGTAGAATTGTTTAGATATATGCATTAAAAAGGTGTCTGGTGAAAACTGGGTTAATTTTATGTACATCTGTTTTTTGGCAAATAAATTTGGTTTCACTATACAAATCTATGCCTGAATATTTGGTTTCAGATTTAATGACAATAGCACAAGGAGGGTGGGAAGTCAGATATAGCATTCACAAGGTTAGTATCACAGGCAAATAAATGTGTCCTCTGCTGAATGGTATTACACCAACTTTCCTAATAATAAATGTGGTATAGTCGGTTTCTAATGTATATTTCTATCCTGTGGCATCCTATAGAATGTTAGCTAAGTAATGGGTTGTGACAAAATGGGATGCCAATGATGTTGACTGTTGCATTTCTAACGGCTGAGGTGCCTGACCCTTGACCTTGCCAGGTAGGTCGCTCCCCCCCGCTGCAGCTCCACCTGCGCTCTCTGAGTGTCTTTGTGCCCTTTTGCTCCTCTGTGCCCCGCTGCCCTTTTTGCCTTTTGTTTCCCCGTTCTTGTGTGCCCCGCTGCCCATTTTTCCTTTTGTTTCCCCGTTCTTGTGTGCCCCGCTGCCCATTTTGCCTTTTGTCCCCCGTTCTTGTGTGCCCCGCTGCCCATTTTTGCCTTCTGTGCCCCCTGTTGTGCCTGCTCGCCCCCCTCGCCGCTCCTGTTCCCGCTGCTGCCTCCCCTGCGGCCCCGCCCCCGTGCTCATTCGCTACCCCCTGCCACCCGTCTCCCAGGTGCTCCTCCCTCCCACTTCCCCTTAAAATGGCGGCCGCTGCGCGGCTGCGCCACTGGCGTGCCAAAGGCGCGCCTAAGGCAAGCCCGTCTGCACCCGTCCGCCTGGACCGCACCCAGCGCCAGAACCTCTGGCCCCTGCACCAGCCATGAAGACCGCCTCCGATACAACACCAGCACCCTTATTGCTCTCAACCCAGGACGGACCCCCACCTGCTGCAGGGCCACCCCGAAGCGCACCCACGGTCCCTTCGCCTGCCAGAACTGCAGCTTCTCCTGCATCGAAGACGCAGAGACATCCGCCACGACAGAACACAACCAGCTCCGATGCATCCTGATCAACACACGCTCTGCACGCAAACACGCCGTCGAGCTCTGGGACCTACTCGACACCGCATCACCAGGCGTCACCTTCCTGACCGAGACCTGGATGAACGAAGCCTCCTCTCCAGACATCGCCATAGCCATCCCCGACGGATACAAGATCGCCCGCAGAGACCGCACCAACGGAGTCAGAGGAGGAATCGCCATCGTCCACAAGAAGACCATCAGGGTCTCAACAAACCCCGACGACACTCTCAGCACCGCCGAACACATGCACTTCCATATCCACACAGACCCCAAGACCACCCTAAGAGGCACCCTCATCTACAGACCACCCGGACCCCGACCACAATTCTGCTACGCCATTGTCGACTTCATCAGCACGCATGCACTGACCTCCACCGACTACATCCTCCTCGGAGACCTGAACTTCCATCTGGAGAACAACAGCAACTCCTCCACCCTGATAGACAACCTCGCCAACCTCAGACTGGAACAGCTCATCACGACGCCGACCCACATCGCCAGACACACGCTCGACGCCATCTTCTCCTCAAGCCCCCACGTCTCCTTCAGCCACGTCTCCGAACCCACCTGAACCGACCACCACCGCATCCACTTCACCTTCCGGAAACCTGTCGCACATCACCACACCCTACAGATCTCCTGTCGCTGCTGGGGCAAAATCACTGAAGTACAACTACAGACAAACCTCGCACTCAACCCACCGACCAAACCCTCCAACCCTGACGATGGTGCGCGCACCCTCAGACGATGGATGGACGACTGCGCCAACACCTTAGCCCCGCTGAAAAAACAAACCCTCAAAGACACCAGCAAGAGAGCCAACTGGTTCACCCCGGAACTCCTAGCATCAAAGCGCACCTGCCGGAAGTTGGAGAACATATGGCACAGCGAGAAGTCGCTGGGCAGCCGCGCAGCCCACAAAGACGCCATCCGCAACCACCACCACCTCATCAGGACCGCCAAGAGGACCTCCTTCAAAGACCGCCTCGACAACAACGCACACAACAGCAAGGAGCTCTTCAACGTCGTGAAGGAACTCTTCAACCCCAGCTCCAACGCCAACGACATTCCGCTGTCGCAAGCCCTGTGTGACTCCCTCGCCACCTTCTTCCACCGCAAGATCGCTGACATCCACAATAGTTTCAAACCCCGGACGACCCTAACAGGCCCAACATGCCGGAACCACCACACCCCACTGACCACGACGCCCTGACATCCTGGGCCAACGTGAGCATCGAGGACACAATCAAGACAATGGGCACAATCCACTCCGGCTCGCCGTCTGACCCTTTTCCACACCACATCTTCAACAAAGCCGGCAGCCCCATCGTACCCCACCTGTGCAACATCAATAACCTCTCCTTCGAGACCGCAACCTTCCCTGAAAGCTGGAAACACCCTACTGAAGAAACCCAAGGCGGACCCGAGCAAACTCAAAAACTTCCGTTCCCAGCTAAGGTCATCGAGAAGATAGTCAACATCCAGCTCACCCGCTACCTCGAAGACAACAGCATCCTGGACCCTTCCCAGTCAGGATTCCGCAGCAACCACAGCACCGAGACCGCCCTCATCACTGCCACAGATGACATCAGGATCCTACTGGACAACGGCAAGACGGCGGCCCTCATCCTTCTGGACCTCTCCGCCGCCTTCGACACCGTCTGCCACCGCACACTACGCACACATCTCCACGACGCAGGGATCCGAGACAAGGCCCTGGACTGGACCTCCTCCTTCCTCTCCGGCAGAACCCAGAGAGTCCGCCTCCCCCCGTTCCAATCCGAAGCCTCTGAGATCATCTGAGGTGTCCCGCAGGGATCCTCCCTCAACCTGACGCTGTTCAACGTCTACATGGCGCCTCTCGCACGCATCGCCCGACATCACAACCTCAACATAATCTCCTACGCTGATGACACGCAACTGATCCACTCCCTCACCAAGGACCCCCTCACCGCCAAATCCAACCTCCACCAGGGAATGAAGGCCATCGCCGACTGGATGGAGGATAGCTGCCTTAAGCTGAACACAGACAAGACGGAGATCCTCATCCTCGGGCCCAACCCCTCAACGTGGGATGACTCCTGGTGGCCCACGTCACTGGGGACACCCCCCGCACCCACCAACCACGCACGCAACCTGGGAGTCATCCTCGACTCGAAACTCACCAAGACCAAACAAGTCAATGATGTCTTCTCCACCTGCTTCAACACCCTCCGTATGCTCCGCAAGATCTACAGATGGATCCCGACAGACACAAGGAAAACAGTCACCCAGGCCCTAGTCAGAAGCAGACTCGACTATGGAAACGCTCTCTACGCCGGAGTTCCGACCAAGTTCATCAACAGACTGTAAAGAATCCAGAATGCCTCTGTATGCCTGATCCTCGACGTCCCGCGCCGCGACCCCATCACCCCCCACCTGAGGAACCTGCACTGGCTCCCTGTCGACAAAAGAATCTCCTTCAAGCTCCTGATCCACGCACACAAGGCAATCCACAAGACCGGCCCAGCCTATCTCAACAGTCGACTCTCCTTCTACATACCCAACAGGAAACTCCGCTCCGCAGATCTCTCCCTGGCTACTGTCCCACACATCTGTAGAACCACAGCCGGAGGCAAATCCTTTTCCCACCACGCCGCCTAGACCTGGAACACCCTCCCCCTCATCCTACGACAAACCGAAGACCTTCTAACCTTCAGGAGACAACTCAAGACCTGGCTGTTCGACCAGTAGCAAGAGCACCCCCCCTCTCCCCACCCTCAGTGCCTTGAAACCCTTGCGGGTATGTAGTGCGCTTTACAAATGATTTGATTGATTGATTGATTGATTGATTGATTGATTGATTGATGTCAAAAGGGTTTATGCTAGTAAATAAACTTTTACTTCAATCCCATCATTGTTTCCAGGAAAAGAGTTCTCCTTCTTGCTTTACTAGGAAATCAGGCACAAATTGTTTTCAAATACCTACCACCTGTGCGCGATTACATGATAATGATATGAGGATGTTTATAAGGAGGCCAAATTGCAGTTGCAAACTAAATTAGCAAAGACAGTAAATATTGTAATGTGCCACCATAGGATTTACAACCACCCTCTAAAACCTACTGAGTCAGCGGATAATTTTGTGGCTAGATTACGTGAACTAGCGGCTAAATGTCAATTTGGTCAAATTAAAAGGAAGCAACTAATTGTTCAGTGCTGCAGCTAGAAAATGCAGAAAAGATTATCAGGAATCCATCAATTAAAGACGTGATAAGCATTGCCTAGGTGGTGGAGGAATCTGAAAAGTGAATGAAAATGCAGCGTATTAAATTCAAAAGTATTTCAGAGGTGGCTGAAATCAAATATTTTTTTTTTTAAACCTTTATTTATAATTTTCAATTGAAAACATCTCGGTCAATGAACATACAGATCAGCATGCACAGAGATCATGTGGGCAAATATACAGCATATCATGCCTGTGGTTTCGAGCCTCCTTCCCAAGTGTTCAATAGCAGTCATAGGCACGTCCTGGGGGGGTCACAGTGTCCATCCCATCTAGATTCATATCAAGTACACCACAGGTCAGTATGAAGTCCACATCCATGTAGAGGTCTCAGATGCGTGTTTTATGGAAATGAACCTTGCAGTTCATATTGTTTAGATCAGCCCACTGCCACAGTTACCTCCCCCACATAACAGCGAGATAATAAATCACTATCCTTCCTCTAAGTCCCGGGGTTCCAGTGTATGGGGGGGTCTGTCATCGCTCCCTGCTGCTGCCGGACTGCCCAGAGGAGAGTCCACAGTGTGGGCCATCAAGTAATGTGTAAGAGGGCCCCATATATCTTTTGGTCTCGAGGAGCGGGGCAGCGTCTCCGCATATAGTGCAAGTTGGTCCTGAGTGACCGCTGCGCCTCTCACCAGGCCGGGTCACCCCCTTGCTCCTCCTGCCGCCTCCTGCTCCTGCCTGCCAGCCTTGCCGTCGCAGACGCCCCCCTGGCCCCCCGAGCGACCCAGCCTCAGCAGAGCCGCCCGCTCGCCACTTTCCCGCCGCTGCTCGCCACAGGCCCCGCCCACCACCGGCCCATTGGCCGAGCCGCTCCTGCCGCCCAGCTGACCCACCCTCTCGTCCCCCTTCTTAAGGGGACAGCAAGTAGTGCTCGGGAGTGACCGCTGCGCCTCTCACCAGGCCGGGTCACCTCCTTGCTCCTCCTGCCGCCTCCTTCTCCTGCCTGCCAGCCTTGCCGTCGCAGACGCCCCCCTGGCCCCCCGAGCGGCCCAGCCTCAGCAGAGCCGCCCGCTCGCCAGTTTCCCACCGCAGCTCGCCACAGGCCTCGCCCACCACCGGCCCATTGGCGGAGCTGCTCCCGCCACCCAGCTGACCCGCCCTCTCGTCCCCCTTCTTATGACGCCCCCAGAGCGACCGCGCAGCGGACGCGCGCAGCGGGAGCGCCGACTGAGCGCCGAAGGTGCGCCAAAGGTAAGCCCGTCTGCGCCCATCCGTGCCTCGCCCGCGCCCAGTGCCAGGACCCCCGGCCCCCGCAGACCCCAGCCCACCCGCCGGACGCCCGACACCGCCACCCTCAACGCACTCAACGCCGGCCGAATCCCATGATGCTACCGAGCCACCCCGAGACGCACCCACGGACCTTTCTGCTGCAACGCCTGCAAGTTCACCTGCATCCGGACCAGCACTACTCCAGCACCAACCAAGACCAAGACGAGCAACAGCAGCAGCCACCTGAAATGCATCCTGCTCAACACCCGCTCCGTCCACAGACACGCCATCGAGCTCTGGAACCTGCTCGACACAACCTCACCAGACGTCGCCTTCCTCACGGAAACCTGGATGAACGCCTCTTCAGCGCCCGACATCTCCATCGCCATCCCAGACGGCTACAAGATCATCCGAAGGGACCGCATCAACCAGACCGGAGGAGGCATCGCCATCATCCACAGGAACACCATCCGCATCACGACCAACACCGACGACACCCTCACACCCGCCGAGCACCTGCACTTCCAGGTCCACATCAACCCCAAGACCACCCTCAGAGGCACCCTCATCTACAGACCCCCGGGACCACGCACACAATTCAGCGAAGACATCGCCGACTTCATCAGCCCGCACGCCCTCCTCTCCGCTGACTACATCCTCCTCGGGGACCTCAACTTCCACCTGGAGAACAACAACGACCGCAACACCACCACCCTGCTGGACAACCTCGCAAACCTGGGACTCAAGCAACTGGTCACCACCCCCACCCACTACGACGGACACACACTCGACCCCATCTTCTCATCCAGCAAGGACATCCCCTTCAGCCACGCCACCGGACTCCACTGGACGGACCACAGCTGCATCCACTTCAGCTTCAGAAGGACCACGATCCACCACCACCAGCAACAGGTTGCACGCAGAAGCTGGAACAAGATCACAGCCGACCAGCTCGCGACCTCCCTGAGCATGAACCCTCCCACCAGCACAATGAACCCAAGCCAGGCGGCCACCAAACTCGCGAAGTGGATCAGCAACTGCGCAGACGACCTCGCCCCTCTGAAGACCCCGCCTAGCAGACCCGGTAGCAAGAAAGCCCCATGGTTCACCGACGAACTCAAGAGCTCCAAGAAGAATTGCCGAGCATTCGAGAGAACATGGCGCAGAGACCCAACACCGGACAACATGACTGCCCTCAAGCTCGCCACCCGAAAACACCACCAACTCATCCACGCCACCAAGAAAATCGCATTCAAGGAACGACTGGACAACAACGCACACAACAGCAAGGAACTCTTCAACATCGTTAAAGAGCTCTCCAACCCCAATGCCGGAAACAACGACATTACCCCTTCGCAAGACCTCTGCAACTCCCTCGCCTCCTACTTCCACAACAAGATCACGGACATACACAACAGCTTCAGCACTCAACCGACGCACGCCACGACCGAACCACCGCCCCCCACCACCACCCTCCGCGCCTGGACCCCGATCAGCACCGAAGACACCGTCCGCACGATGAACTCCATCCACTCCGGATCTCCTACCGACCCCTGCCCTCACCACGTCTTCAACAAGGCCGACGCTGTCATCGCACCCCACCTGCGGGACATCATCAACACCTCCTTCGACACCGCTACCTTCCCGGAGAGCTGGAAGCACGCCAAACTCAGCGCTCTATTAAAGAAGCCATCAGCCGACCCCACCGACCTCAAGAACTACCGCCCCATCTCGCTGCTCCTGTTTCCTGCAAAAGTCATCGAGAAGACCGTCAACAAGCAGCTGGCCGCCTTCCTCGAGACGAACGGTTCCCTCGACCTCTCGCAGTCTGGCTTCCGGGCCAACCACAGCACCGAGACCGCCCTGATCGCAGCCACCGATGACATCGAGCACTGCTTGACAACGGAGAAACAGCAGCCCTCATCCTCCTAGACCTCTCCGCGGCCTTCGACACTGTCTGCCACCGTACACTAGTGCAGCGACTCAGCAACGTCGGAATCCAGGAGAAGGCACTGGAGTGGATCATCTCCTTCCTCGCCGGAAGGACACAGAGAGTCCGCCTCCCCCCGTTCAGATCTGAAGCCACCGAAGTCATCTGCGGCGTTCCTCAAGGCTCCTCGCTCAGTCCAACGCTCTTCAACGTCTACTTGAGCCCCCTCGCAGACATCACACGCCAGCACAACCTCAACATCATCTCCTACGCCGACGACACCCAGCTGATTCTCTCCCTCACCAACGACCCCGCCACCGCCAGAGCCAACCTTCACGAAGGGATGAAAGAGGTAGCCGAATGGATGAAGAACAGCCGCCTGACACTGAACTCGGACAAGACGGAAGTCCTCATCCTGGGATCCTCACCCTCCACCTGGGATGACTCCTGGTGGCCCCCCGCCCTAGGCAGCGCACCCAAACCAACAGACCACGCACGCAACCTGGGCTTCATCCTGGACTCCTCCCTCTCCATGACCAGACAAGTCAACGCCGTCTCCTCGTCGTGCTTCAACATCCTGAGCATGCTACGTAAGATCTTCCGGTGGATCCCCACCGAGACCAGGAAGATGGTCACCCAGGCCCTCGTCACCAGCCGTCTGGACTACGGCAACTCCCTCTACGCCGGAACCACCGCCAAACTCCAGAAGAGACTCCAGCGGATCCAGAACGCCTCAGCTCGACTCATCCTGGACATCCCCCGTCGCAGCCACATCTCCGGACACCTGAGAGACCTGCACTGGCTCCCGGTCAACAAGAGAATCACCTTCCGAATCCTCACCCACGCACACAAAGCCCTACACAACCAAGGCCCAGGATACCTCAACAGCCGCCTCAACTTCTATGCTCCCAAACGCCAGCTTCGATCGACCGGCCACGCCCTCGCCGCCGTCCCCCGCATCTGAAGAGCCACCACAGGGGGACGGTCCTTCTCCTACCTCGCCGCCAAGACATGGAACTCCCTCCCGACCCACCTCCGCCTGACCCAGGACCACCTCGCCTTCAGGAAGCAACTCAAGACCTGGCTGTTCGAGCAGTAGCGGACCCCCCTCCCCCAGCGCCTGGAGACCCTCTGGGTGAGTAGTGCGCTATATAAATGATTTGATTGATTGATTGATTGATTGACAGTAAACCATGTCTTTCAGCCATTCCTTGAATTTAGGGGCCCGCCCTCTACCCCATCTGCATGCTACTCTGCGCTTAGCTAATAATAATGAGAGTGTGACATATCTACGGCGCGCTTTGGGGATTTGCTTAGTGTAGCCTAGAAGCGTAACTAAAGGGTCACATTCCATTGGTAGGTCCGTCATCTCAGAGAGCGCTTCAAAGACCTGGCTCCAGTATTCCATCACTGTCGGGCACTCCCAGGCCAGATGCAGGAATCCAGCCCCCGATCTACCGCATCGATCGCATTGATCTGTGTCCCGTAGCCCAAATCGGCACAGCCCAGCCGGGGTGCAATACATGCGTTGCACATATTTGTAATGAATTATGCGCAATCTGGCACTAGCCGAGATCTCCTCAGTTTGTAAACAGCAATATTGCCATTGTTCATTCGTAATGTCCCTGCCCAGGTCAGTCGTCCAGTGTGTCCGTGCAGCACTGTAGGGGTTCTCATACCCTGCTCGAATCGTTCGATACATGTTGGACACCAGGTGCCCGGGGCTCACGCTCTGCAACATCTGGTGCAATGGCTTGAGGGTCGCCGGCTCCCGCGGGAAGCTCGGGAAAATGGCTCGCACTCCCTTTCGCAGGCTCACGTATAAAAATAGTTCTAAGGGGGTAGGTTGTATATCGCCAAAGAATTGAGCTGGTGTGCAAAAAGTCCCGTTACAAAACAAAGCTCCCCAGGTTTGTCTGCGCACTCGAGTGCATAATTTCCTAAAACCCTCTTCTTGCAGCAATGAAAGTTTTGGATGGTAAGTCAGGGGTAGAGCCGAGGAGTAGAGAGTCGTGCTGCCATGCGTCCACCGTGCTCGTGATTGTGGATGGCTCAGCGCTTCGAGTACGAGACTGCGCATATATCATTCCATCCAGAGGAATCGGGTCCGCTAGCCAGTGCTCCGCCGCAACTTGCGGCATGCATGCCGGCGGGTGCACCCAATAATAGACGTAATGGGCTTGGGCGCATGCGTGATACAGTTCAAAGTCCAGGATGTCAAAGCCCCCCTGCGCTGCAGGTCTCGTAAGTACCGGCCACTGGACTCGTGGCCGTCTACCGCCCCAAAATAGGCACATAAGTTCAGATCGCAATGTTTTTAAAAAATGCCGTCCTGGGTGGTAAGGAAGGTTCAGAAAAAGATATAAAAACTGCGGCAATATCACCATCTTAATCAGTGAAGCTCTACCCGCCATTGACAGAGGCAGGGCGATCCACCGTGTGATATTAGCGGTAAGACGGCTTATGGCGGTCCCATAGTTGAGGCGAATCATTTCTTCTCTATCTCCGGAAATCCAAATCCCCAAATACCTCAGATCTGTATCGCACCATCCAAGCGGGTAGTCCAGGGGGAATTTAACCACTGCCGGTGTCAGGGGGAAAAGTTGCAATTTTTCCCAGTTAATATAAACTCCATAGAGTTTCCCGAAGACTATGAATTCGTGCAGCAAAGGGTTCAAGTTACTTTGGGGATCTCAGACGTATAACGTCAGATCATCCGCATACAGCGAGATTAGTATTTGTCGCAATGGACAGCGGAGTGCCCTATCATTATGATGCTGCCGCAACCTGCACGCCAGGGGTTCGATCGCTAGGGCAAATAAGAGGGGGGACAGCGGGCATCCCTGTCTAGTCCCTCTTGTAATGGGGACAGCAGCCGAAGTATGACCATTGATAAGCACCCTAGCCGTAGGCTGATGATATAGCAGCTGCACCCAGGATACAAACCCCAGGGGAAATCCCAATCGGTACAGAATGCCAAAAAGATAGTCTCACTCAACTGAGTCAAATTCCTTTGTGGCGTCCAGGAATATCGCAGCCAATGGTAGATCAGGCGACACATTCCGTACTATTGAAAAGAGTGTACGAAGATTATGTGAGGTCGCCCTCCCAGGGATAAAGCCCGCCTGGTCCGGCAGTACCAGTTTATCAATCAAGAGGAGAACTCGGTTCGCTATGAGTTTCGCCAATATTTTGGTGTCACAGTTTAGGAGCGATAATGGCCTGTAAGAGGCACAGAACTTGGGCTCTTTGCCGGGTTTTAGGATAGATGTAATCAAGGCTTCTCTCATAGAGCGGGGAAGCGAACCGCTCTCCAAGGACTCCTCGTAAAGTTCCTTCAGTACAGGGGCCATAATATCTATGTAGGTTTTATAAAATTCAGGAGGGAGGCCATCAAGACTCGGCGTTTTGCCAGACTTCTGCTGCATTATGGCTTCGCGTACTTCATCCAGATCGAACGGGGCACATAGAAACTCACGATGATGATCTTCCAACCATCACAGTGCAACCTCGCCCAAGAATGTCTCAAGCTCTAAAGGGTCCCCCCGTTGTGTGGTGTACAATTTAGTGTAATGATCCCCAAAAACAGCCTGTATGTCTGCCGTGCTCCTATGCATTTCCCCCGTCGGGCCTACGATTTCGAGGATATAGTTAGAACATTTTGGCTTCTGTATCATTTCCGCCAGCGCCTTCCCCGGGCGTTCTCCCTCCCCATATCTCCGGGCCTCCCAGTATTTCCCCAAAAACTGGGACTCGCGGTTCGCCGTTTCTATGTAGTCCGATAGTTTATCTCGAAACTCAATTGGTGTCTGCCCCCTGTCTCCCCCAGCCATGCGTGCCTCTAGTGCCTGTAACTCTCTTTCCAGCCTCTGAAGTCGCCCCCGGATATCGCAGAGCACTCCAAAACTTTTAGATATACATACTCCCCTGACCATGACTTTAAATGCTTCCCACACAATTTCTACCGACCCTAGTGAGCCCTTATTTCTCTGAAAAAAACCTTGGATCTCCTCCTCCAGTTCAGCATGAAACGCCGCGTCCAGTAGGGCCGTGGGCTGTAGTCGCCAGATACATCGCGGCTTTCCACTTCCTAGCAAATCAAGCAATAGGTGCACTGGCAAGTGGTCAGAATATGTGCGGGCCAGGTGACTCACTCCTCCAATAGACGGTCCCAGACCTCTCGATGTTAGGCAGTAATCAATTCTGGCCCATGACGTCGCACCCGACGTAAAATGCGTACCTTTTGTGGACCGTGGGTGCATGTGATGCCATGTATCTATTAGCCCTCCCTCTTCCAGGATAGCTTGCATCATTGCTTGCAAGCGGTTATAATGATGCGTCATTGCCATAGATCTATCCATTCTAGGGTTAAGGGCTACATTAAAATATCCTCCCCAGATAATGTGCGTGGTTCCTAATGCCAGTATTTTACCCCATAGGACCGTAAAAAAATCAGGCGCATCTACATTCGGGCCATAGCAGCTTATCAACGTAACAGTGTCAGCCCCCATCCTTCCCCAGACAATTGCGTACCTTCCCTGTGGGTCTACCATCTCACCTTGTGGCAAAAAAGGCACATGTCTTTTGATAAGAATGGCAACACCTCGGGCATAAGAAGAGTATGAGGAAAACAGCTGATAAGCCGCCCATTTCCCTGCAAATGAACTATGGCGCTGTGGAGTAAAATGAGTTTCCTGCAAAAACGCTACACTGATACTATGTCGGTCCAGATATGAAAGGATCTGTCTTTTTTTTCTAGGGTCTCCCAGCCCTCTCACATTCCAGGATAAAACTCCCATATACTTAGCCGATGTCATGGTGCCAGCCTTGGTCATAAGCGATAAAAGGAGCTATTCGCAGATCTGTATTTGTCCCACTATCTACAGTTGCACATTTCTTTGACCGTCTGTCTATCATCATCACACTGTACTTCAGTATATTCCAACCATCCCTTCCCCCTCCCTCCTCCCACTGAAGCATCCAAATCATGCCAGTAAAGTAGTTCCCTCCCCCCTCCCAACTCCAGTTACTCCGCACTAGCAGAGCTGGTGAGCCCTCCTTAGTATAAGCAAACAGAGAAAAAAGAACAGAGGATTCTCCCAAGTGGGGTCTATTGCCAGGCGGGTTACAAGTAGCACTTACTTCCCCAGGGGCGCAGGGGTGACGTTCCGCACCCCGTTGGGTCAGTAAGGGTGTCCAGTGTAATCCGTTTATGTTCCTCTATGCCATGCGCCTAGCAGTGCGTGAAGTTAGAAATTGTATTGGCAGAAGTACCATATCCAGTTTGAAATGAAAATGCAACTTCCATGATCCGCAGCCGTGCCCATGTTTATTTGCTTCAGCGCAGCGTGGTTAGTCAATATCCGATGTAGTGGGCGACCGGGATTCTTCAGCAGAGCTTGTCATTTTGCTGCGTCGTCTCAGTTGTTTCAAAAATTCCTCCGCTTGTTGCGGCCTATTGAAAAACGTTTGCTTCCCCTGGTGAGTGATGCGGAGGCGGGCCGGGTAGAGCAAGGCATAGTCAATTTGAGCCTGTCTTAGCTTCTGTTTCACAGGGAGGAATTTCCGTCTATCCTCCTGCACCGCAGCGGTGAAGTCCGGATAAATAGTGAAGCTTGTCCCTTCATAGTGGAGCTGTTTCTTCTCCCGCACCATTTTGAGAGCTACATCACGGTCTCTATAGTTGAGAAGGCGGGCTATGATAGGACGCGGCGTACCCCCCACCGGAGTTTTAGAACCTAGTGAGCGATGCGCTCTCTCCACTACAAATTGAGAAGAAAAGGATTCCGCCCCCATCGCCGCCAACAGCATTTTTTCTACGTATAGCTCCATCTTGCCCATATTGGTGCTTTCAGGTATTCCTATGATTCTGAGGTTGTTACGGCGACTCCTCGCTTCCATGTCCTCACTTTTGGCGGCGATCACTTTCAAAAGCTTATCCATCTGGGTCATAGTTTCCTGCATATGCGCGGCGGCATCTTCCGAGTCTGATATGCGCTTTTCTGCCTCTTTGATCCTGTCTTCATGACCGTCTATTTTGCGTACTATATTATCCATCCGCGTAGTCATATCATCCATTTTGCTCGCAGTTGTTGCTATGCCCTGGCGTACTTCCAAGAGGATGGTTTTCATGTCAGCATCAGACTCCACTGGCGTCTCCCGGGCCCCAAGAGCCGTGGTACCTGCATCTCCCTCCGGGAGCGATTTTGAACTCTTCTAAGCTTCGAATTGGAGCCGAGGCTGTCTCGCATCTGGCTTCCCCATTTTATCTAAACGACGGCGTAGTACAGTACACAATACAGCCCCGTTGTCCACCTGACTGCACAAAGCGTTCCCCCGATTGTTCAATCAGGCCCTAGGAGGAGAACGCGCTCTCTCCACCGCTCTGCCCCCCGTGAGCCACACCGATATGCAGCGGCAGCAGTAGGTTCCGCCGCGCCGCCCACCGGGATAGGGCCCAGTCTCCTTTCCTGCGTCGCCTCACACAGTAGTCGTTCTACGCCATCATCGGTAGCTCGCTGCAGGTCTCTTTAGCACAGCGTCTGGCACTTGCAGGCTTCTCAAGCGTGATCCCCCTCTCAGTGGTGCAGAGCACGTGCATAGGAGACATATTTCAGGCCCCGATTATCGCCAGCATCTCAGGGCAGCCACCGCGCACCCATCCAGCAGTGTGCATAGCCCCGGGCAGGATGTCAGGCACCAGCCAAGAATGATGTCTATCACAGAGTCTAAGGCATGAGAACTTCACTGTCAGAAGCTGTTTCTAGAACTGCACCATGCCATTCACTTAGACATAAGCCGGTCGTCACAGCTCAGCGCGCCATTTCATGCTCACCTCTGTCAGCATGTCGGGCGCCAATAACCAGTTCCTTACTTTGCCCGCTGCGAGTCGCCTTCCCTCAGGCCCAGTCGTCTCCGATGAATGCACCCAGGAGAACCGCCGCTACCAGCAACCGCAGTTTCTGCTGCCTCACAGCGGCAAAGGTGTCCGTTTCGTGCCCGCCTCTCTACCTCAAATCGCGTCGGCACTCCTGCGCGTCTATCCGGGCTTCGTAGTGCCGCGTTCAGGTTATATCTCCCCGCTCAGGCTCGCATTAGGTCGGAGCTTGACCGCGCTGGCAGCGGAGCTCCCCCGCCGCCGCTGTCATTTGCCTTAGTTTTCAGCCTCCCCCATCAGCTCTCGTGGCGCCTTCAGCTCCGCTGGCTCAGTCCACGCTCGTACCTTGCTGTCTCCGGCCCGGCAGTCAATGGGGACTCCAAGCCCGCAGCCGCGACTTTTACCGTTTTGCAGGGCCTCTCTACACCTCGCGCTGACCGATCCGTCATCCACTTGAGGTGCTCCAGCCGAGGATGTACAGCTTTCCTTTCCTCTGCAATCACCTGACGAGCGAGGCCCATGCGCCACGTGGGCGCCGCGGTCTCCCGTAGATCGCTTCTTCCCAGGTCCGGCCTCCGGCCGGAGATATCTCGCTGTCGGCGAAATTCTCAGTCGCCGCTTTCCGGCTTCCCACTGCTCCGCCACCACTAAAACTCGCCCAGGCGGAGCAGCAATGCCACAGCCATCGTTTCTGCACGATTGCACTGCAAAGTTAGCATGTAAGAAGGATTATTTATCGGATTTTAAACACCGGACTGCAGGAGCTTCACCGCAAGGCAGCCATTCTGCACTTGCGCCACCTAGCGCCCCCCCCCCCCCCGTAGCTGAAATCAATTATGTATTGGACCTAACCAATGCTGTAAAAAAACTGAAAGAAACTGTCAATGGCAAACAGCAGTAATACTAAAGGTTGGAGCTCAAAGGTTGTGGGATCATCGAGTGGCACAGCAGAGTCAATGGTGAAATCGTGTCACAGGTGCGGTAGAAATTTTCACCTGGGTCATTTAAATAATTGTTTTGCCATATGGAAAGAATGTCATGACTGTGGCAAGAAGGAACATTTTGTGCAAGTATGCAAAGCTTCAATCAAACCTATCTTGGCTGTTGACAAAGTCAATAAGGATGTGGAACACAAGCTTCTGATGGTGGATGCTGAAGCTACAAGGTTAACAGACAATGAAATAAAAATGAAAGTTTGGCCCAGAGCTATGCTTAAAGTGAATGAGAAAGATATTTTCTTAATGGTAGATTCTGGGTCATTGTATACCAGGATTCCTACATAACTGTTTGACATCACATAGCCTGAAGAAACACTGAAATGAACTGATGTAGTATTGAACAGATATCAAGAGGCGGACATAGCAGTACGGGTTATATTCCTTCCAAAATCCAATTTGAAAGTCGGAAAACATGTGGCAAAGTCTATGTGACAGAATCTGGTTTACCTATATTAGATGGTTGCACCAATTTGACTTGCATATTATGGTGAATCCAAGAGCTGTAAACCAAGTGATGGTAGTGGACGATATTCAACTGGATGCACTGTTGAAGTTTTACAAAATAGTCTTTGTGACAAGGTTGGGAGAAGAAAAAGAATATCTTCATAAGATTACATTGAAGAAGGATCTGATCCCTTTCAGACATGTAGTTAGGAAAATTCCTTCGGTTAGTAGAGCGGAAGCTAAGGTAATTTGGGGACAAATGATCAAGGACAAGGTCATAGAGCCTGTGGAAGCCAAGAAGTAGTTGTCACCCATTATATTACAAAAAAACTGTTAGGTCAGTAAAGTTCTGTGTTGACCTGTGCAGGATCAATTTGAACTTTCCTACAGATTGTTTACCGCTGCTGAATATAAATGAATTGATTTTATTGTTGTCTGGGGGGTTAAAAAAATTCAAAACTTGATTTGAAAACCACTTAACCTCAGGCAAAGCGTCATCCTGGTATCAATTGCTAATCACTGCTTTTAGCACCAGTGAGGGAATTTTTCAATTAAAAAACCTGACATTGGGGTTATCATCTGCTGCAAGTGTAAAAATTTGATGTTTTTACAGTATGATATATTAGACTTTGGAAACTGCATTGCTGCGCATAATGAAACATAGCAGGAGGTGTTAAGTCGCATTGCTAATGCGGGGTTAACTATAAATAAAGAAAAATTTAAATTTCTGGTGTGGGAGGTGGATCATCTGGGATATCTCATTTCGGGGGAAGGAGTCTGACTCAAACTGAATTTGGTAAGTGAGATAGATAATGCAAAGGTTCCTGATGACAAGGACAAGCCTTGTTCTTTCATGGGATTAGTGGAATACTATTTCAAATTTGTTAAAATGTTTGCTCACAAAACAGAAGCCTTGATAGTGTTGTTAAGGAAGGGAAAGAAATGTGTCTGGAGTGAAGCTCAACAATCAGCTTTTCTACAGGTTAACGATAACATTGCCCATGCATGTATCTTGGTGTTATTTCAGGTAGGATTGCAAAGCATGCCCACTGTAGATGCTAGCGCATTTGGTACTGGTGCAGTACTGTTGCAAATATATAGAAAGGTGGAGAGGACTGCTGCTTTTGCCTCTCATTCCTTGTTTAGGTCTGAAAGGAACTATTCCTTCATTGAACGAGAAGCATTGGTTTCAGCATGGCCGACTAACTACTTTCATACATTTATTTGGGGTAGTAAGTTGCTATTAGAGTACAGATTGCAAACCATTGCTTAAGGTTTTGGGAACTTCAGGCACCAAGAATTGCTTGGGGCACTTGTCAAAGTTAGCTGTGAAGTTGCAAGATTGTGATTATAATGTTGAGTATGTTCCAGGATGGAAGAGCAAGGTTGCAGACTGATTGTCGAGGCTACCTGACTGGGCAGCGGATGAGAATGAGTTTGATACTGAGGTGGTGGTTTTGAGTGCAACAGGAGCACTGGAAGGATTGGATGGTTGTGTTTCAAAGGAGGATTGCATGGGAGCTAAGGATGAAGATAACATTCTCCAGGCAGTGGTAGCTATGAGTAAAGGAGGAGGGAGAGTATATTTCTGGATGTGGTTAGACCATTTTTCAACATTATTGATGAGATGTCTTTGTGTGGTGATGATAAGCTAATAATGAGAGGCGATACATTTGTGCTGCCGAACACGGTGAGGTCTCGGTTGATACACATCACACACAAGAGCCATTTAGGTCAAACACTGACACTGAAGAGATAAGGGGGGATGTTTTGGTGGCTTAGTATGGACAATCAAGTAAGGAATTGGGTACAGTAGTGTGAGGTGTGTAAAAATTCTGAGAAGCGGTGGAGATTGGGTTTGGTAGTTGTTGGACTTGGCCCTTTTTGCAGGGTCATCCCTGAACTTTTTGCCTTCCTCCTATATTTCTTCTGACCTGGTGTTGGCTGTTTTATAACTCTGGGCACTTTACCACTGCTGACCAGTGCTAAAGTGCATATGGTGCCCATGCTCTCTATTGTAAATTGGTGTGTGGATTAGTGATTCCATAATTGGCTGGTATGGTTTACCTGTCAGACCCTAGTACAGTGCACCAGGAGTGCCCAGGGCTGGTAATCCAAATGCTGCTGGTGGGCTTGCAGCACTGATTGTGCCACCCACAGAAGCAGTCTGTTAAAGTGTAGCTCAGGTCTGCCACTGCAGAACCTGTGGGCAGTCTGGTACTGCCATGCTGACTGGGCAAGTGACTTGCCAGTCCCTAAACCTTCCCTTTTCTGCATATTAGTCACCCCTATGGTAGGCCCATGGGCAGGGTTCATTGCAAGTATAAGGTAGGACAAGCCCTGGTGTGTGTGGCATGTTCTAATAGTGAATTACAGCCATTTTCGTTTTTCACTATTGCAAGGCTACCTGTTCTCCATAGGCCAGAATGGGCTGTTTGATTATTACATCTTATAATCTTAACTGACTCAGGGAACATGGTAGAAATTCGAGTTTAGTATGCCTGAACTCAGAATGATAAAATACATCTTTTAGTGAAGTTGGTTTTAACATTCTGTGTTTGAAAATACCACTTTTAGAAAGTATGTATTTTCTTGTCTAACCATCAAACCTGCCTCTGCTAGGCTGTGTATTCCTTGTCTGGAGTTTGAGTGACAGGGGCTGGAGAAATTCAATGAAACAGGGTGACTCAGCACAGGGCTGAATAGAGAGATCTGCAGCTAGGTGGGTGGGAGAAGTTGTACCTGGGACCTGAATAGGGCTCTGCCTTCCCTCCACAATGCTTGCTCCACCTCCTGTGGTGCGTCTGATGTCTCTGCCCTGCACTCTGAAAGGAAAGAAGGATTCTTGTCAACAAAGTGCTCCAGGACTGACCAGAACTGGTTTGGACTAGGCAAAGGCCTCTCTGCCTTCAGAGAACAAAGAGAAACTGTGTATAAAACCCCAGAACTTTAGATCACTTTGGGAAACAAGAAGAAACCTTTGCTGAGGAGTGGAACCAGAAGAAACTGAGGAGAGACTATCCCTAAACTGAAGTGCTGCTTGAGGGATTGGCCTGCAGTGGTTGCCTGACTGCCAAAGAAAGGAGAAAGGACTTTGTGTGCACTTTATTCAACTTGTGAAGGATCTCCAAGGGCTTGGAAAAGAGCTTGCCTCCTGCTGACGTCTCAGGGCCAACAGACTTCACCCACCAGCTCCCCAAGAGTTCTTTTGAAGTGCCTGCAGTTGTGCTGGGCTTTTTGAGGATTTGCGTGTCGCAAGGTGCTGGAAGCGCATAAAAATCGTTGAGTCATCGCAGGTCCACCGAAGCGCCTCGTATCGCCGAAGAAGAGGATCGACGTTGCATCAGACCCGCCGCATCTTCGAGAAAGCATGTCACAGGGCCTGTCACGGCTCATTGTTGGAGAAGAGGATCGACGTCGCATCAGGCGCCGCCGCATCTCTGGGAAGCGTGTTGCAGGGCCTGTCGCGGCTCATTGCCAGAGAAGAGGATCGACATTGCATCAGACGCCGCCGCATCACTGGGAAGAGTGTCGCAGGCCCTGTCGTGGCTCGCATCGTTGTGGAAGCAACTCACATCGCCATTGGAGAGGATCGACGTCGCAGCAGACGCCGCTGCATCACTGGGAAGCATGTTGCAGGGCCTGTTGCGGCTCGCATCGTGAGGAAACATCTCGCATCACCGGAGAAGAGAATCGACGTCGCATCAGATGCCGCCGCATTACCGAGAAGCGTGTCACATCAAGAAGAAAACGCCATCTTTGTTTCTTTGCACCAGATCTTCAACACATCACCGTCCTTGCAACACTTTTGTTGTCTTGGGTTACGCATCTTAAGGTACATTGAACTCTGAGTATCGCATTTACCATCTTAAGAGAACTAAGCTAAATTCTACTATTTTAAAGTAACAGTATTGTGGATTTGTGTCGTTTGCGGTCTTGTGATAAGTCTATATAAAGAATACTTATTTTTTATATAAAACTTGTGTGGTGTCCATCTGTAGTGTTGTCACTGGATTACTGTTTGTGGTCACAAATGCTTTACACACTGTCTCTGAGATAAGCCTGTCTGCTCGTGCCAAGCTACAAAGGGGGTGAGCAGGGGTTATTTTAGGAGTGTACACCCTTACCCTGACTAGACGCAAGGGTCCCTATTTGTCACAGGTACCAATCTATGCCAACTAGAGACCCCCAAATCTGACAGTAGTTTTGAATCAATCAATCAATCAATCAATCATAACATTTGTATAGCGCACTACTCACCCGGAAGGGTCTCAAGGCGCTTGGGGGGGGAAGGGTCCGCAACTGCTCGAACAGCCAGGTCTTGAGCTGTTTCCTGAAGGCGAGATGGTCCTGGGTCAGCCGAAGGTGGATGGGGAGGGAGTTCCATGTCTTGGCCGCCAGGTAGGAGAAGGATCTGCCTCCGGCGGTGGCTCTTCGGATGCGTGGTACGGCGGCGAGGCTAGTAGACCGTAGCTGGCGGGTGGGCGTGTAGAAGGTCAGGCGGTCGTTGAGGTACTTGGGGCCCAGGTCGTGGAGAGACTTGTGTGCGTGGGTGAGGAGCCGGAACGTGATCCTCTTCTTGACGGGGAGCCAGTGTAGGTCTCTAAGGTGGCCAGTGATGTGGCTGTGTCGGGGGATGTCCAGGATGAGTCGGGCGGAGGCATTCTGGATGCGTTGGAGTCTTTTCTGTAGCTTGGCTGTGGTTCCGGCGTAGAGGGTGTTTCCGTAGTCCAGTCGGCTGGTGACGAGTGCCTGGGTGACCGTCTTCCTGGTTTCGGTCGGGATCCATCGGAAGATCTTGCGAAGCATGCCTAGGGTGTGAAAGCATGATGAGGAGACGGCGTTGACTTGTCTGGACATCGAGAGTGAGGAGTCCAGGATGAAGCCTAGGTTGCGTGCGTGGTCTGTCGGCTTGGGAGTGGTGCCCAGGGCGGGGGGCCACCAGGAGTCGTCCCAGGCAGAGGGCGATGGTCCCACGATGAGGACTTCCGTCTTGTCTGAGTTCAGTTTCAGGCGGCTGTTCTTCATCCACTCGGCGACGTCTTTCATCCCTTCGTGTAGGCTGGTTCTGGCGGTGTCGGGGTCTCTGGTGAGGGAGAGTATCAGCTGGGTGTCATCGGCGTAGGAGATGATGTTGAGGTTGTGTTGGCGTGCGATGGCTGCAAGAGGTCTCATGTAGACGTTGAAGAGGGTGGGGCTGAATGAAGATCCTTGCGGAACGCCGCAGATGACTTCGGTGGCCTCGGATTGAAACGGGGGGAAGCGGACTCTCTGTGTTCTTCTGGCGAGGAACGAGATGATCCACTCCAGTGCCTTCTCTTGGATGCCGATGTTGCTGAGGCGTTGGACTAGGGTGCGGTGGCAGACAGTGTCGAACGCTGCAGAGAGGTCCAGGAGGATGAGTGCCGCTGTTTCCCCGTTGTCGAGCAGGGCTCGGATGTCGTCGGTGGATGCGATGAGGGTGGTCTCGGTGCTGTGGTTGGCTCTGAAACCGGACTGCGAGGGGTCGAGGGATCCGTTCGTCTCGAGGAAGGCGGCAAGCTGTCTGTTGACGATCTTCTCGATGACCTTAGCAGGAAAAGGGAGGAGCGAGATGGGGCGGAAGTTTTTGAGGTCGGTGGGGTCCGCTGTTGGTTTCTTCAGTAGAGCGCTGAGCTCGGCATGCTTCCAGCTCTCCGGGAAGGTGGCGGTGTTGAAGGAGGTGTTGATGATGTTCCGGAGTTGGGGTGCGATGGTGGAGTCGGCCTTGTTGAAGACGTGGTGGGGGCAGGGGTCGGTTGGAGATCCGGAGTGGATGGTGTTCATCGTGCGGGTTGTGTCTTCGGTGGTCACCGTGGTCCAGGTGCGGAGGGTGGTGGTGGGGGGCGTTGGTTCGACGGTTGGGTGCGTGGATGGTGCGCCAAAGCTGTTGTGGATGTCGGCGATCTTTGGTGGAAGAACGAGGCGAGGGAGTCGCAGAGATCTTGTGACGGAGTGATGTCGTTGTTGCCGGTGCTGGGGTTGGAGAACTCCTTGACGATGGTGAAGAGTTCCTTGCTGTCGTGGGCGTTGTTGTCCAGTCGTTCCTTCAGTGAATTCTTCTTGGTGGTGCGGATAAGCTGGTGGTGCTTGCGGGTGGCGTGCTTGAGGGCGGTCATGTTGTCAGTGGTCCGGTCGAGGAGCCAGGTTTTCTCGAGGGTGCGGCAAGTCTTTTTGGAGTCCTTGAGTTCGTCGGTGAGGAATAGCATGTTGCTGTGTGCTTTCCCAACATACCTGATTTATGCAGCGGGAACCGACAGATGTGGGTGCATCGTCCCTTGAAGAAATACGAGTTTGCAGGGAATCCCTTTATTCTTATACTCACAAATGAGATAAAGAATCCACCAAGTAGCCAACAGGTATTACAATCTTTTCCCGATTGCCATACTGGCACTAATGAAGACTCACTCATTCATTTATGAGTCGCCCAGTACCCTTAGTTAAACATATGGCTTCCGCACAAGTTGTCTCTAAATATATCTCTAGTCCTGAAGAAGACCCGTGGAGATGTTTTTCATTTACATTCTTGTCTTAAGGGTTGAAACGTCGACTTACTGAACAGACATTCCGTACTAGCACTTCACATATTGGTGCCCAACGATAAGGCTATCTGGCACATGCATCAAGCTAGGATTTTGTGAGTCCTTAATTGCGAATATTAAGGATTCGCAATTAAGGACTCTCAAAATCCTATGCATGTAGGAATCGCTATAATAATAGCGATTCCTACACATTCCTTATTTGTGACTCGCAAATTGCGAGTCGCAAATAAGGAATAGCTTCCCATTCATTCCTATGGGCCTACAGGCCCATAGGAATGAATGGGAAATTGCAAGCTCATTTTGCGAGTACCAATAGGTACTCGCAAATTGTGCATGCAATGTCAGGGTGCAAGGGTGTCAAAAGGACACCCTGTTGCACCCCTGGAATTGACCTGTGCACATATGTTGCGCACACATATGCCCTGAGGGCATGTGTGTGTGCAACATGAAACTTTAAAAAATGCACAAAAGTGCTTTTTTCAAAGGTTTTTCAAATTACCATGAAGTTCAACTTCATGGTAATTTGCGCACCCTATTAGCGAAATTGCTTTTTTTTTTAACTTTAATGCATTGCATTTAAGAAATCTCAATTTGGGATTCCTTAAATGCAATCGCATTTTAAGTAATCGCAATTTAGAGATTACTTAAATTGCGATTTTTGCATTTGGGATGATGCATCCCAAATGCAAAAATACCGGTCGCAAAGGGGCAGATTCTGAGAATCTGCCCGTTTGCGACCGGTTTTTCTTTTGATGCATGTGCCTATAAATGTGTTAAATAATAGGCTAAGTCACTACAGATGCTCTAATGAAGATTTCTCTCTCCTTCTCAATGTATATTGCAAATGTTAAATATTTGTCTTTGTGGATTACACAGCACATGTCTATGTATGTAAAGGTATATGGTTTTTAATTGTTCTGTGCTTTTACAAATTTGTATATGTAGTGTGATATACGATGCATGACTGTTAATATATCTTTCACTTTTTTGAGTCCACTCTGTCAGTCTCAGTGTCTTTTTTGTCTGTATGGTATATAATATTAACTATATATCATTAACTGTGTTTTCTTAGTGATTAGGACAAATATAAGAATTAAAGAAATTCTGTCTTGCTCAACAGAACCAACTATCAATACATACTGTGATAGTATGAACACTGGAGCGCTTCAGACAGTAAGCATTCCCTTTCATTCATTCCTCTACTTGGATTGTGCAACTCAATCTTGTGTAGACTCCAAAGTGCAACTCTACTCATTTACTATATTTCCACAGCAGGTGGAGATCCTTGTGGTGACAGGGCCAAAGCCTGACCAGCCAGCCAAGACATTAAAGGTACCAATTAAATCCTATCAGAACACAGAAATTCTTCACCTCCCACCTCTGTTCTCCAATGACATCTGTCATAAGCTTGTCCATCGGACAAAATTGTGAAATAGCCAGCACCTTCCCGATCAACTTGTAGGATCGTGCTTGACCATTATATTTCATTTATTTACATACCTTTAAAAAATTACATGACAAAGTCGACAACTGGTGGGATCCAGTATTAGTTTATTCTCCACAATTTATTGACAAGATTTGTTTCTTCAATTATACCAACAGATTTAATTTTCCAGCTTGTGTCTTGTGACTACTATTTACATAATTTCAGCAATATACCTTAGAAGGTTTCCAAATAAATTGTAAATAAAATATACCAACGTCAGATGTCTCAATTTCATAACATAAATATCAAATAGCAAAATTGTAAATGTTCAGGCCCAAATAACTATTACCAATAGAGCAATCAATTATCAAAATTAACCAAGCAAAATCTCTTGTGAGTGCTCATTAAGCACGTGCCATAAAAATGTTTACTAGCAGAAGCAATATACCAATTAATTGAAAGCTCAATACCTCTTTAGTAACACATTTATACATAGATTACTTAAGTTAATGACTCATTTTATTAATATCTCCCAAACTAATAATTACTACCTCATAATATGATGTAACATTTGTTATTGTCTAATTATAAATAAGAATATGATTATATTACCCTGAAATATGCATTGATACAGGGAATCATCTTTCTCGAGCAGTCTTTTCCACTATAACTCGTGCATTACACCATTTCCATGCACTGCTTATGACCTCACATATTACACCACTCAAAAACATGTACTATGACATCATTGATAAAATCACTGCAACATCGAAAATGAAATCATTGATGATAACACTGTGCATGGTGGGAGCAAGTGCTGTAGTTACTTTAGTGCTCAAGTTATAGTTACATGAGATAACTCTACCTTGTTAATTTGAGTGTTTTTGTTCTTTAAAACAGGGTTGGGTAGTGGTAATGGGGAGTAAGGGTAATTTTAGGGTTTGAGGTGGGCACTGATAAACGGAGGTAAGGGTACATTTAGGGCTTACGGTTCGGTAGTGGTAAAGGGAGGATATAGTTACTTTTAGGGTTTTGGGGTGGGTAGTGGTAAAGTGAAGTATGGGTAATTTTAGGTTTTAGGGTGGGTAGTGGTAAAGGGGTGTAAAGTTAATTGTAGGGTCTTGGGGTTGGGTAGTGGTAAAAAGAGGTATGGGTAACTTTAGTGTTTATGGCTTGTGCTTGGGGAGTTTCCACCCAAAAAAAGAAAAACAAGTACATTAAATATTACATTTAAGGTTTAGAGATGGGTAGTGGCAAAGGGAGGTATGGGTAGCTTTAGGGTTTAGGGGTGAATAGTGGTAAAGGAAGGTTGAAGGTTATGAGTAAATTAAAAAAGGGGGTTCTGGTGGGTTACCCCACAAGAGAAAAAAATGAATATATTTAATATTATATATATATATATATATATATATATATATATATATATATATATATATATATATATATATATATATATATATATATATATATATATATATATATATATATATATATATATATAAAAGCTCCAAGGTTGCCCAGCTGGCAGGGACGCACTCTGGGATCAGCAATGCCACATAGACTCCATAGCACACGGAATGCAGCCTGACGCGTTTCAAAAACATTCTTCTTCAGAGGCCGTTCTTATGTGTGTAATGGCATCAAGCGCCACACCTTTATTCAAATATGCTGCCTCCTGATAGGCTCCCACTAATTGAGCAGTTTCAGCAATCTCCCACAGCATTGTGGTATCAGTAGTGTGGCGCTAATTTAAACCTGAATAGGTGCCATCAGTACATAGTCACTAATTCGTACCCTGGATGGGCTCCATGTGCGTTAGAGTCATTCATTTCGGCGCTGTCCCCTCGTTGCAAACGCGGCAGCTGGGCAACCTTGGAGCTTTCATTTATACGCGGCAGGCCCTGCCGCGAGGGATGCACCACCGCGAGTATGGCAGCGGGTCGGCGAGCTGGGAATCATGCTCAGTTTGCAACGAGGGGACAGCGCCGAAATGAATGACTCTAACGCACATGGAGCCCATCCAGGGTTGTAGGTTTGGTGTAAATCTGTTCAGTAGATTCTGAGAAAATAGCCTTTAAATCAATATATATATCTGAGCCCGCTTACGGTACGCTTACCGTACGCTTACCGTACGCGTACGGTGGCGTGCGCGAGCGCGATTCTGATTGGCTCTTAGATCTTAGTAAACATTCGAATCGGCCGAAACCAGGAAGCGGCGTCCGCCATTTTGTCTCTCGCACTGAGTGTTATTTATCAAACATGATGCCCAAAAACATGTTACGGGGCCGTTTTGACAACTCCCTCCCACATAGTCATGTTGAGGGAGTCCCCAAACATCCCCCAAGAGCAAAAACGGTTTTATTTTTTTTTCGGCGATTTCACCGAGTACGCTTACCGTACGCTTACCGTAAGCGTACGGTAAAAAATAGAAATAAAAAAAACACTATCCACACTTACCCCACCCCCTGTGCTTTTAGTGGCCGTAGGCCACCAAATGTGCAGGGCTTATTACATCAGTAAAAAAACTATATTTTGGCAACATGAAATTATAAAATCGAAATAAAAAAAACACTATCCACATTGACCCCACCCCCTGTGCTTTTGGTGGCCGAAGGCCACCAAATGTACAGGGCTTATTAAAGTTGATAAAAACCGTGCACGGAACGCACTGCGTTAAGTGGGCGCGCACGCCTCGAATGGCGTAAAGTAACTTAGCATTTAAAAAACCGTACAAATTCACTGAAAAAACCATAGGTTTCACACACGTTATAGTTAGGAATTAGCATTTAAAAAACCTTGCAAATTCACTGAAAAAACCATAGGTTTCACACATGTTATAGTTAGCGGAAATTTTACTGATAAAAAACCAATGAAATTGCCCCGTTATAGTTAGTGCTGGCAACTATAACTCACGCGACCGCAATCTTCTGCTGATGACATATGTGTCTTTATAAAAAAAAATATTTGTAATATATGTATAGCTAAAAATGTATGGAAGAAGACATGGGCAAATAAATGTCTAAATACAGTATTAGCATCAGCAGAGGATTGCGGTCGCGTGAGTTATAGTTGCCAGCACTAACTATAACGGGGCAATTTCATTGGTTTTTTATCAGTAAAATTTCCGCTAACTATAACATGTGTGAAACCTATGGTTTTTTCAGTGAATATATATATATATATTATCTACTGGCGGTCGCCAGTAGATAATTATAGTTAGGACGGTGTTTCCATAGGAAATCCGCAACATTCTATTTGGAATAACTTTTGCGCCGATTGATGAATCCTCACGAAAGTTTCAAAATAGGTGGGGCGCTCCGCTCCGCTCCTACCCTGAAACTCTCGGGGGGATTCGTCAAGCGGGGGCTGAGAAAAAAGGGGGGTCCCAAAACACGTTTTTCCCATGCAATTTTCTATAGGGACCTTTAGTCCAAGGTACAGCCCAAACGGCTGAACAGAATTACTTGAAATTTGGCAGAGAGGTAGTCCTCAGGTCAGGGATGTGCCTTTTGCAGGTCTGGTGTAAATCTGTTCATTAGTTCCTGAGAAAATTGCAGTTAAAAGTACATATATATCTATAGGCACGCACCGTGCGCGTACGGTAAGCATACCGTACGCGCACGCTGCCGTGCGCGAGCGCAATTCTGATTGGTTGTTAGATGTCAGTAAACATTCGAATCGGTCGAAATCAGGAAGTGTCGGCCGCCATTTTGTCTCTCGCAGTCTGAGGCAGTGAAAAACAAAGGTGGAAAACGTGAAAAGGGGGCAGGGTGGACAGTTCCTGACCCCCTAGCCTTTGTCAGGGGGTCACTGAAGGACCCCAAAGGGTAAAAAAACCAATATTTTTTTTTTGAAAAATCGCGGAGTGCGAGCACCGTGCGCGCACGGCACGCACAACGCATCGTGGGCGCTTGGTGCGCGAAGCGCACCGTGCACGTACGGTACGCGCACAGTGAAAAACCTGAAAAAAAATTATTAATAAATACATAACTTAGCATTTAAAAAACCATACAAATTCACTTAAAAAACCATAGGTTTCACACACGTTATAGTTAGGAATTAGCATTTAAAAAATCTTGCAAATTCACTTAAAAAACCATAGGTTTCACACATGTTATAGTTAGCTGGACATTTCCCTCGTAAAAAACCACTGAAATTCCCCCGTTAAAGTTAGTGCAGGCAACTATAACTCACGCGACCGCAATACTCTGCTGATGACGTCAGATATTACATCACTGTTTACATATGTGTCTTTCTGAAAAATAAATATTTGTAATATATGTATAGCTAAAGATTAATGGAAGAAGACATGGGTAAATAGGTGTCTAAATACAGTGATGTAATATCTGACGTCATCAGCAGAGGATTGCGGTCGCGTGAGTTATAGTTGCCTGCACTAACTATAACGGGGGAATTTCAATGGTTTTTTACGAGGGAAATGTCCAGCTAACTATAACATGTGTGAAACCTATGGTTTTTTAAGTGAATATATATATATATATATATATATATACACACACACATATTATCTACTGGCGGTCGCCAGTAGATAGTTATAGTTAGGACCGTGTTTCCATAGGAAATCACAAAATTCTATTTTGAATAACTTTGGCGCCGGTTGACGAATCCTCGCAAAATTTTCAAAAATAATGGGGTGCTCCGTTCAGCTCCTACCCTGAAAGTCTCGGGGTGATTCGTCAAGCGGGGGCCGAGAAAAAAGGGGGGTCCCAAAACGCGTTTTCCCCATGCATTTTTCCATAGGACCTTTAGATGCAGCTACAGCCCGAACGGCTGAACAGAATTACTTGAAATTTGGCAGAGAGGTAGCCATAAGGTCAAGGAAGTGCCTTTTGTAGGTTTGGTGTAAATCTGTTCAGTATTTCCTGAGAAAATAGCATTTAAAAGCATATCAATATCTAAACGCGCGCAGGGTGCGCGCACCGTGCGAGCACCCTAACGTGCGCGAGCGTAATTCTGATTGGTGGTTACATGTTAGTCAACGTTCGAATCGGTCGAAATCAGGAAGTGTCGGCCGCCATTTTGTTTGTTTTCAGTGCGAGAGTGAAAAAGGAAGGTGGCGAACGTGAAAAGGGGGCAGGGTAGAGAGTTCCTGACCCCCTAGCCTTTGTCAGGGGGTCCCTGAAGGACCCCGAAGGCAAAAAAAAAATTTTTTTTTTAAATCGCGGGGTTGCGCGCACCGTGCGCGCACCCTGAAAAACTCAAATTTTTTTTATTTTGTTTTTTTATTTTTTTAAATCGCGGTTTATTGTAGTTTATTGTAAAATAAATATATTAAAAAAAATAATACATAAATAAATTAGCATTTAAAAAACCGTACAAATTCACTGAAAAAACCATAGGTTTCACACACGTTATAGTTAGGAATTAGCATTTAAAAAACCTTGCAAATTCACTTAAAAAACCATAGGTTTCACACATGTTATAGTTAGGTGGATATTTCACTCGTAAAAAATCAATGAAATTCCCCCGTTATAGTTAGTTCAGATAACTATAACTCGTGCGACCGCCACTCTATCACAAGGATGATGTCATCAGTGATGTCATGAGTGATGCCACTGACCATGTCATGAGTGATGTAATATGTGACGTCATGAGCAGTGGATTGGGGGCGCGCGCGTTATAGTTATCTGAACTAACTATAACGGGGGAATTTCATTGGTTTTTTACGAGTGAAATATCCACCTAACTATAACATGTGTGAAACCTATGGTTTTTTAAGTGAATATATATATACACACACACATATATATATGTATTATATATATGTAATATTCAGTGAAAAAACCATAGGTTTCACACACGTTATAGTTAGCGGACATTTCACTCATAAAAAACCATTGAAATTCCCCCGTTATAGTTAGTTAAGCTAACTATGACTCGCGCACCCGCATTCCACTGCTGATGACGTAACATATTACATCACTCATGACATGGTCAGTGACATCACTCATGACATCACTCATGACATCTCAAATGACATCACTGATGACATCATCCAGTGAATGTGTGTTTTTCTGAAAATTAAATATGTTTTATATATGTATATCTCAAGGTCGATGGAAGAATAAATGGGTATATAAGTGTGTAAAAGGATGATTTGTTTTTGAAAAATTGATTGTGTAACTGACTGATTAAGTGTATCTTAGTGAATACATGGCTTAATGAGTAATGTTTAAATATGTAATTTTCTGTATCAGTCTCTCACTTTGTGTATAAGTGTCTGCATGGGTTGGTGAGTAGCTATATGGGTGTTTATATTGGATTTTAGGTTGTTTTTTGAGTATCAGTCTGAGTGTCTGCATGGTTCGGTGGGGGTTTTAACGTAGTGCATAGGTGCATGAATGATTGTCTGTCTGGTTGTATGTTTTGAAGACAGCATGTGTGCATGACTTTATGGTTTGATGAGTGTGTGTATGGGTGTGTTAGTGAGTGAATGACTGTCTCAATAGTGTCTTTATGAGTTACTTAATATGTTTTAAAGAAGTATATTTAACTATTGTTGTATATAAGTGAGTATATGTGAGAGTGAGAGATTGAAATAGTTCCTGTATGAATAAGTATGTGTTTTTATGAGTGATTATTTAAAAGAGTAAGTATTTGTAAGTTTCTGTAGAAGTACGTGTTGAGGTGTGTGTATAACTGAATATGCAAGTAAATGGATGTTTGATTCTTTATTAGCATGAGTGACTATGTGTGTGAGTAACTCTATGGATGAGTGGCAATGTGTAACAGGATGTATAGGTGTATGAGTACATATTGTGGTAAATAAAATTCATTACCTGGACTTAATTTGATACAGAAACATAATAAAATAGCTCAGTAAAATGAGAGGCAGAATCCGTGGTATTAGAGGTTCGGAATGGGCTTTATTCCAATGATCGATTATAATCGGTTGCTCCAAGTTCCATCACCACGGAGGTTCAGGAAGTGAAGTACATACTTTATTGACAAGAAATGACTTTTATAGTACATACATTACAATGAAGCGAATGCAGTAGGCGTAACAATTGATAAGGAAAATGACGATTCATATGCGTAACCGAAAATGGGTGTAATAAGGAGTAAAAAGGAACATAATTGGTTATGATGTCATATGTAGGTGGATCTATAAGATAATACTTGGCATAGATGCGCGCGCAGCAGCATGACGTGTGATTGACGTGCAACTAGGGGGTGAAGGGGACTTGACATTTAGCTCTACATGTGGAGACGGAAAGTCTGGGGGGTCAAGTCAACCTAATCCCAAATCATATCTAACATCCTATGTTTAAAGAACTATGTTATCCACAAAAGAAGGACTCTCGGACAGAATCTATTCTATACTGACTGTGCGTGCGTGTACAAGCGTCTAAGTGTCTACACTAAATGCGAGGGGGTAGGAATATTCCATGGTAACAGGACTATGAATTACTTGCATAAAGACAGAGAAGCCGGGCCTTTTGCTCGGTAGCTGGAAGAATGTTTACTCAAACTACTAGACAAGAATGCATCGGCTAAGGAGTGAAGCAGATAACTCGAAGGTGAAATACAGTTCTTGGCAGAGAATAGGCTGATGTCAGGCTTCGTGAGCCGCGCAGAGAATGAGACAAAGTTCATGGTTACGGATGCAGGCTCAGACTGGAGCTTTCAGAGGCAGAAGGCAAGAAGAGTTTGATGACAGAATCAGGGCCTACTTGCCTGGACTGAAAAATGGCATAAGTGAACCATATAAAACCGGTGGCCTTTCATACTTAGGAATGGAATATCCGGCCTATTCATGGCGGATCTGCCAGAGGACATGTTGACGGTGGACGCACATGTGTTTGCGTCTTCATAACTGGAACTGGAGGGAACATACATGTACTTGTAACATGCACATAGAACCGTTGGGGTCCAAGATAGGGGACATAACTGACCAGAAAAATCCATATTTCCACATTCCCTCCTTGTCCCCTACTTGCCCGTTAAGAGATATCAATCTTCATCAATCCATTGATCTGTTCATATAACATCATTTGTTCTTCTTTCTTCTTCCGTGACGAATGAGATCTTGGTGTTGGAATACACGATGTGGCACACAGGCCACAGATCGCTGGTCCACATTGTAGACATAGACAGCAACTGAATAGTATGAGAAGGCCAATACCTAGGAAGGATAGAACTCTCCATCCCCAGGCTGATATCACACTCCAAAACCAACCGGACCAAGTCCAAGTGCCTGGATTCTGGTGTATCTGGCTTACAATCTTATGAAGGCGAGTTATAGCTTTATATACAGATGGCGAATTTTCTGGTATGAATACGCAGCAGCTTGATCCGATGACCCTACAAGCTCCGCCCCTATCAGCCAGGATGACGTCAAGGACAAGACGATTTTGAAGCACAACAATCCGCATAGCAGACTGCTCTTCTGTTAAATTGCCTAGGGCGGAAATAGTTTCATTCACTACTGCTTCAAGGGTTCTAGTTAATCTACGTATCAGCTTACTATTAGTAACAGTACCTATATAGGGAAAGATGCCTTTATTGAAATCTGTGTATTTTTCCCATGCTGTTTCAGTGTAATCGACAATTGGGAGATCTCTCCGCTCTCTGTTGTGTACTAAATGAATATTTCTATAATAATCAGGAGGAGCTAGGAAAACAGGTGGCAAAAGGAATGCAATGTAGCAGGTACCATCCCAATCTAGAGGTAGACGCATATATGCGGTCTGACCACATATAAAGTAGGAGTGGCGATAAGCTCTAAATGAAGATTTGCCTTGATCACTGAATTCTACTATAGTAGTGCATTTACTATGGCCCATATGTATGGAACCAACTTTTCTTACACACAATTCACCTTTCGCTGGGAATACTGACATGGTTGGTAAAACTAGTTCAACTTCAGATTTGACATTTAGAATCATGAGATTAGGTGTAAAGTTACCTAATCCATATACTTCATTTTCTAGATCAGTTCCTGTTCCTTTGGGGCGACCCTCCTTGTCAGGGTAACAGACTTTGAATAAAACTAGGTTCAGATTTCCCCATACCCACTGGTCTTGATAAACTGCTGTGTCTGAGTCTATGGAATTCATTAAACTAAACCATGCTCCACAGGAGCCATTATGTGTAAACGGATGTGGAAAGAAAGGCAGGACTCCTTCATAATTCTGATAGGGAGGGAGCCGGCCACACACCCAACAATTAGTTGCATTACTAGTCTGATGGGAATGGTGCAACATACTAATGAAAGTGTTATTGCGCAGCGCAAGTCTATAAGACAATTCATGCGGCGGTAGGTCACTAAAAGAATGTTCGGCAGTAACATTGTAAACATTTCTGGCAATAGGGTAATATATGTGCAACAATATACTTGCAGTAATTATAAAAAGACTTAAGAAAAACAAGATTAATAATGTCACTATGCAATGGCTACGCAGTGATTTACAATACGCCTGTCGTTTCATCATTTTTCGCGACTGTCCATGATTCAGGTCTAGGGGATACATGTCGGAGACAGATTCAACCGCTTCACCTAGGAGAGGACTTAAACAATCAAATCGTCCGACGGTCTAGGCCTTAATTTTAGTTTATAGAGTTCTTTACTGTCGGCCTCAGCCAGAGGTAGTTTTGAGTCAATTGGTGAGGACACACGAGGTGGGCTGTTTACATCTGAAGGAAGTCCATGAAATTTCTTGATATGACTTGAATGAATCCATCCTTTCCTGCCCTCGATCGTCACGGCTGTCCTTGTGGTCAGCAGGACCAACTTGGGTGTCTTCCACCTGGGCTCCAGCTGAGTCTTTCGGTCGAAATTTCTCACAAGTACAAGGTCCCCCGGAACTACGTCATGGGGTTTCACCTCAGTGTTGTCGGGAAAGGCTGCAGCTATCTGTGAACGACAAGATTGTAGTGCAGACATCAAGGAAGCCAAGTAATCTGTCAGCATATTACAGTCAATATCAGTTATTTTGCGTGGTATAGGCGTCCCCCACATATTTGGTGGTCTGCCGAAGATCACCTCATACGGGGATAGCCCTGTTCGAGAGTGTGCTACCATTCTCATGTAAAAGAGTGCAACTGGTAACGCTACTACCCAGTCGACACCTTTCTCTCTGCATATTTTGGACAATCTGATTTTTCAGTATCTGATTATGTCTTTCTACGAGACCTGCTGCTTCGGGGTGTCGGACACAGTGGAATTTCCACTGATACCCTAACAGAAGTGAAACATGTTTCATTAGTTCGGATGAGAACGGCTGGCCGTTATCTGAATAGACAACACGTGGTAAACCGTATCGTGGGAAGAATTCTCGAACTAACTGTTTGGCAGTAGTCGGGGCAGTGTAATCTGAAACCGGGTATGCCTCCGTCCAACGGGACAGAGCGCAGACAACTACGAGAACATATTTGAATCCTCGACATCGTTCCATCTGGATATAATCCATCTGGAGTACTTCAAAAGGGTGATTAGGAGGATGAAATCCACCTTGTTCTACGGGAACGCTTTTTCCTGGGTTGAACTGGTAGCAGATCATACAGGTACGGACCTTTTGTTTGGCTGCTGCTCGCAAATGTTTATTGAACCAAATGTGTTGAATGCTGTCTAGCATAGCTTTTTCTCCTAGATGTGCTGGACTATGTATAGTGTTAACTATAACTTGGACCATTGAATCAGGAAGGAACCACACAGACTTTTCCTTCATCATCCATCCTTGATCCGTTTGGATCCCTCCTAATTCAGTCCATGTCTTTATTTCGTCTGGTGTAGCATGTGTCTGTATGTCAATTACGTCAAGGGTAGGATCTTTAACTGTCATACAATGTGTCGGCATCGGGACTATTGTCTTTGTCATGTCGGATGTTTGAGTTTGAGCAGTCTGTTTAGCTGTTCTGTCGGCTAGATCATTGCCTTGAGAAATGATATCAGTAATCTTCGTATGGGCCTTACATTTCATGATTGATATTGCAGTGGGTAGATGTATTGCATCTAATAAGGCATGAATGAGGGGTCCGTGCTGAATGTGGGCACCGTGGGAAGTTAAATAACCTCTCTCTCGCCATAGCACGCCGAAGTCATGTACAACTCCGAATGCATAACGTGAATCAGTGTATATGTTGACTTTTTTATTTGTGGCTTGAATACAGGCTTGTGTCAGAGCGATGAGCTCTGCGGCTTGAGCTGACAAAGTATTTATACGATCTGTTTCAATGACTTCAGTATCTGTTGTGACTGCGTAAGCAGCCACTAACTCTCCTGTATTTGTTCTCATACATGAACCATCTACATACAATGTCAGGTCTGGGTCTGACAATGGGACATCGGTTAAGTCTTGTCTAGGTTTCGTCGTTATTGTAATAACTTCAATACAGTCATGGGCTAGTGGGTCTGTTCCGGTTACCGGCAAAAGTGTGGCAGGATTCAATGTGTTACAGCGTCTGATTTCTATATGTGGCTGAAACAATGTAAGTTCATACCCTGTAAGTCGTGCTATAGTCAAGTGTTGTGTTTGCGTTCTATTTACAAGAACCTCTACTGCATGTGGTACTTGAACTGTCAATGGATGTCCTAACACTATGGCATCGCTTTGTCTGATTGCTAAAGCTGTCGCTGCCACTGATTTTAGGCATGCAGGCAAAGCCTGAGCTACGGGATCTAATGTACTAGAAAAATAAGCACATGGTTTGTGTGCTCCTGCTTGTTCCTGTGTGAGTACTGACAAGGCAGTACCTTCGCGTTCTGTAACAAAAAGTGTAAACTGTTTTCTGTAACATGGCGTTGCTAAAACAGGTGCTTGACATAAAGCTTTCTTTAGGCTTTCAAAAGCTTGTGTATGTTCCTGAGTCCAAGGGAGAACAGTCGATGTGGCTGCCTCCTGTGTTGTCAACTGAATGAGTGGTTTTGCTAGAAATGCATACTGAGGGATCCACTGCCTGCAAAATGACGTGAGGCCTATGAAAGCCCGCACCTCCTTTTGCGTCTTGGGTATTGGCATGTTAGCTATTAACTGAATGCGGTCGGGTGTAAGCTGCCTTCCCTCCTTGGACAGCGAGTGTCCAAGATAAATAACTCGCTGGACACAGAATTGCAGCTTGGAAGGGGACACCTTGTGCCCCTTTTCGGCTAGAAATTGTAAAACTGTCAGTGATGCTTTTTCACATTCCGGTTCGCTTCTCGCGGTGATCAGCAGATCATCGACGTATTGAAGCACGGCAGTGTTAACTGGCATGTGGATACTGTCGAGTTCTCGTTTCAGTGCTTGGATATAGATGCTGGGGCTTTCTGTAAATCCTTGAGGTGCGCGTGAGAATTTAAAGCTACGTCCATTTAAACTAAATCCGAACAAATATTGGCTTTCTGGATCTATTGGGACGCTGAAAAAGGCATTCTTGAGATCGATTACAGTAAAGAATGTCGCTTCGGAATCAATAGCTGTCAATAATGACGAGATATCTGGGACCACAGGAAATTGTGGCACAATGCATTTGTTTAACTCGCGCAGATCAATAACCAATCGATATACTGGCGGGGCCTTTGGATCTGTTCGTTTAAGAATCGGAATTATCGGTGAATTACATACATTGGAGTCTGTTTCTACAACTACTCCTTGGGTAATGAGCTCGTCAATGATTTGTAGTAAAGCCACTACAGCATCTGGTGGTAACTTGTATTGTCGCATTCGTGGTAGCACCACTCCTGCCTTTAATGTGACTCGATACTGTGTAATATTCATGGATCGAACATCAGTAGGGCCTTGTGCCCATAGATGTGTAGGTAAAGTCTGCAGTCGGGGATCCATGTCTCTAGACACATAGTGACCTTTAAAATCACGTAAAAACAACCTTACTCCTTCCGGAGAACAACATATTATAGCTCCTAGAGCTTTCAGTGTTTTTATTCCTAACAGATTTTCTGGACATGATTTAGTAAGCAATAAATCTGTAGTTCGGGTCAAAGGTCCTATCGTAAGTGGGAGAGGCTGTGACACTTCATTAACAATAGGTTTTCCTGAAAAACCAAGGGAAATATTCTGTGAGCCTGAGAGGGGCGCCCCTGGAACTTCACTACGTTTTATTGTTGTTCGACTTGCCCCTGTATCGAGTAGAAATTTTCTATCTTGGCCTAATAATTCACTATGTATATAAGGTCCTTCTTGATCTACAGGGATCTCGATAAGGGGTAAGTCAACTTCCCTCTCTAGGCTTGTTCATGCGTATCGTTGATAATCAGGATAGTCGTACTGTGCGGTCTGGTACAGTTGTCGTGTCGTGGTTTGTGTGGCAGCAGCAGGCAGCGCTGGTGCAGCTGGCACAAACTGTATAGACTGTTGTGAAGCTGGCATGGACTGTGCATGCTGCGGAGCTCCTTGTTCATTCTGGTCCTGTCTAGGTGGCCGTGGTCTTTCTTGTGTTTTACCTATGCTGATGTTATGTTTCAAAACTGGACAATCGTGTACGTAATGACCTGGCTTTTTACAATAATTGCATGTCCCTTTTACAGGTCCTGCTGAATCACCGGAATGTGTCATACCCTTTTTATGTCCTTCAGCTGGAACTGTCTGAGAAACTAGCATTTTCATTTTCGTGTCTTTCATGCGTCTGTGTTCATGTTCTTGTTCCTCTCTAATTCTATTGTGATGGTACTGTAACATTTGTAACATTTGTGATGGAGTGTTACCTTGCCAGGTACTCTCGAATTTTAATACTCTATTCTTTACTTGGGGCAGGGCATTTTCTACTAATTTTGTTACAAACAGATGTGGGTATGATTCGCTACTTGCTTTTAGGCCACTATTTATACCAAAACATTTTTCAAATCGGGCATAGTAATCACTAGTGTCTTCATCTTGCTTCTGCTTACAGGCTGAAATTGTACCCCAATCTTCCTTTTTCGTAGTTAATAAACGTGGCAGTACCTGTACTAATAAACCTGGTAGTGCTTTAGTTTTATCCCCGAGTCCTGCTCCTGCAGTTCGGGCCTTTTCTTCCGCTTCTAATACTGACCATTCTATCTTTTGGTCTCCTACCTCCCACTCTTTTTCCCTGAGTTTCTCATAAATGCCAGCAGGCATCAATACCTTTAATATTGTCATAATGTCGGGATAGGTATACTCTCCCATGAGTAACATGTCTTTAATTTCTCGGTGAAAACCCGCTGGATCTTTGTCATGACTGGGTACCACTTTCTTCATTTCTAACAACTCTATTTTCGATATGGGCGTATATACAAATACGCGCTTGAACTCGTTGTCCTCGCCCTTTATTGGGTGCACCTCTCGTAAGGGATTCTGTCTATCCATGTAATACGTGGTTCTTTCCTTGATGGGCAATGAGACGCGGTTTGAACATACAAGAAGAATATACTGCTTTCTTGATTCTAGAATTTCTTTAATTAATTTAGTACCCGAACCTCTCCATCTATTCATAAGCAATTCGGTCAATATGTCAGGTAAGGGACCAGGGTCCGAATGCTGACTCTGATATAGTATAATGAGTTGTTGAATCATATAAATCCCAGTTAACCGCTGTTCATCTGGGGTGAGATTCAAAAATGTACGTGCTACTGTATCATCACTATATTTTCCGGGACTGTCCACCCAATGGACAGCTGCCCTAGCTAAATCTTGTTCATCCATAGAATCGAGGAAATGATAACCCCTTCGTTCTCGGAGTAGTTTGTCGGCGGCTTGGAACGAATGCTCGTTAGACCTGATGTTAATTATAGGTATTTGGAAATTCCTGTTATTATCTGGACATATCGGACGTATCGGGTCAACAGGACATCTATTACTATTACAAGATCTTCCTCTACCTACATAGGCTATGGTGTCTGACTGTCCTGCGGGCAGTCCAGACCCTTCCTCCTCGTTTTGTTCGAACTCGTCTACCGCTAATCTTTCTTCGTGTAGGCGTTCTATTTCTTTACGGATCTTTCGGCACATGGCTATTATACAATTTTGTTTATCATGTCTACCTTCTGATATATTCTGGCTCCATCTGGTAAGAATTTGCATTGCTTCCGGGTCTACCCCCGGTCGGTCTTCATTTCTGATCACACAATTTATGAGGAAACGTAACAGTTCCCCCTGTATCTCCACTTTCTGGTATTCCATAGCTCTGTTAATACATTCTGAATCTCGCCCTGTTTGGACAAAATGATATATTTTATCTAGATGCGCAGTCATTCCTGGTAACTTCCCTAAATACACTGCGGCTCGTCTGATACGCAATGATGCCATGATCATTTCGTCCTCTTTGCCGGGCACAGGGTCATATCTACAATCTATAAGAAGTTCCTTAAGCGTACGGGCATTTATGAGTTTGGGGGTACGTGAATGTGCTGACTCTTGAAAAGTAAGTTTATTTATTCTGGGTGGCGTAGAAAAAATATTGCTAGCACCTCCCGCAGCCCCATCTGGGGTGTCGGGTGTGAAAGGATTTGTTGAACGTGACACAGCAACTATAGGTGTGGACACAGCTATAGAAGCAGCTGTAGGAACAGATGTAGAAACAGATGTGCTTGCCGGAACTTGTGACACGATCTGTTGCTGTAGGGATACGGGTACTGGATCTTGGCGTTGAATCTCCCTGGTATGTGGTCTATGTGGGGCGGAATTAGCATATTCGGGAGCTGCGTCATCTAAATATGAGGAAAGAAAGACATCTTCTGCGGTTCTAGGATGCCCCTTAGGATGTACCTTTATTGGGAATAATGGGGGTGGCAAGTCTTTCGGTATTTCTGGAGTAGCCTTAGGTAATCCTTCGGCCAGAAGGGGATACATACCATTCATAAGGGCATTTCTTTGTCTGTCTACTTGTTCTGTTTTCACTCGGATACCTTCTTCAATTAATAAATTTTCTCGAACTTTATTTGAACTCTCTTTATTCTTTTCTTCCTGTCGGAGTGCTTTTTCTGCGCGTCTATGAGATTCTTTACGCCATAACTCAACGGCGTCTTTCTGTGACTGTCTGACTTTCCTTTTCCATAACTCTTCTTCTACTTTCATGATGCACTCTGCATCCCAGGTTCCCGCTGCGGGCCACCTCTGACTTTCTGGTAATTCCTTGGTGTAGTCTACCCATAAATCAAGAAATAATATAGCGTCTAAGCCATGTTTATGATACATGAAGTACCCTGGAGTGTCCCTAGGAGGAATAGGAACGGCTTCTTCGAGTACCCCTTTTCTTGTAGTGATCTGTCTTAGTTTCGAAAAGAGCGGCATATTGAAAACTGATCCGATACTTAATCTTGAACACACTTAGTACAAAAGCACAATAATGGACAACCATTCATACCACAATATGCAGGACGTTTAACACATCAAACATTAACATTAAACATTTTTTTTTTTAACCTTTAAAATAACCAACAATGATGATCGTCTGCATAACTAATCACCAAGCATAATTCTTTGACAATAACTAGATACTTCGGAATACTTGATATACTGCTAAACAGTACAGATACACTGCTAAAACAGTGCAGACCGGATTTGTGTACCCAAACCCGTCTTGACCGGCACAACCTATGTGCACGTCAGAAATGCCTCCCCAGTAATGGTACTCACCGGGTAGCTTCGGAAACGGAAGGCCTCGGAAACTGAACTTGGACCGGACTGGACTCGACTCGACTCGTCGGAAACTGGACTCGACTTCGAACTGGTGGGCCTCTGTATACCTCGGATCTTGCTCTCTCAGCTAGGCTCTGGTCGGGATACTTCGCACTTCTCACCGCCTCGTCTGGGTGTTGATCGCAGCCTCAGTCGCCCCCGCTTGACCGGAGGGAGATACAGGAAATCCTGCTGGTACGCGTTATTGTCCGTCCAGCTGTGGCAGGAGACCGGGCCTGCAACTCACCGCCGGCGCGTGAGATGAGAAAGTGTCCCTGTTCGGGCGCCATTCATGTGGTAAATAAAATTCATTACCTGGACTTAATTTGATACAGAAACATAATAAAATAGCTCAGTAAAATGAGAGGCAGAATCCGTGGTATTAGAGGTTCGGAATGGGCTTTATTCCAATGATCGATTATAATCGGTTGCTCCAAGTTCCATCACCACGGAGGTTCAGGAAGTGAAGTACATACTTTATTGACAAGAAATGACTTTTATAGTACATACATTACAATGAAGCGAATGCAGTAGGCGTAACAATTGATAAGGAAAATGACGATTCATATGCGTAACCGAAAATGGGTGTAATAAGGAGTAAAAAGGAACATAATTGGTTATGATGTCATATGTAGGTGGATCTATAAGATAATACTTGGCATAGATGCGCGCGCAGCAGCATGACGTGTGATTGACGTGCAACTAGGGGGTGAAGGGGACTTGACATTTAGCTCTACATGTGGAGACGGAAAGTCTGGGGGGTCAAGTCAACCTAATCCCAAATCATATCTAACATCCTATGTTTAAAGAACTATGTTATCCACAAAAGAAGGACTCTCGGACAGAATCTATTCTATACTGACTGTGCGTGCGTGTACAAGCGTCTAAGTGTCTACACTAAATGCGAGGGGGTAGGAATATTCCATGGTAACAGGACTATGAATTACTTGCATAAAGACAGAGAAGCCGGGCCTTTTGCTCGGTAGCTGGAAGAATGTTTACTCAAACTACTAGACAAGAATGCATCGGCTAAGGAGTGAAGCAGATAACTCGAAGGTGAAATACAGTTCTTGGCAGAGAATAGGCTGATGTCAGGCTTCGTGAGCCGCGCAGAGAATGAGACAAAGTTCATGGTTACGGATGCAGGCTCAGACTGGAGCTTTCAGAGGCAGAAGGCAAGAAGAGTTTGATGACAGAATCAGGGCCTACTTGCCTGGACTGAAAAATGGCATAAGTGAACCATATAAAACCGGTGGCCTTTCATACTTAGGAATGGAATATCCGGCCTATTCATGGCGGATCTGCCAGAGGACATGTTGACGGTGGACGCACATGTGTTTGCGTCTTCATAACTGGAACTGGAGGGAACATACATGTACTTGTAACATGCACATAGAACCGTTGGGGTCCAAGATAGGGGACATAACTGACCAGAAAAATCCATATTTCCACAATATGATGAGTGAGTACATGTATGAGTGACTGTACAGGACATTTGGTGAATGAGTGGATGTGTATGTGGATCTAAGAATTACTGAATAGGTTATTGTAACTGGTATTGGTATGTCCATTGTTTTGAAAATTGTAGTCTCTATTTTTGAATTTGTGTATCAAAGGTTATATTAGGGTGAGAGGAGGTCTACCACTCTGTCACAAGGATGATGTCATCAGTGATGTCATTTGAGATGTCATCAGTGATGTCATGAGTGATGTCACTGACCATGTAATGAGTGATGTAATATGTTATGTCATCAGCAGTGGATTGCGGGTGCGCGAGTTATAGTTAGCTTAACTAACTATAACGGGGGAATTTCAATGGTTTTTTATGAGTGAAATGTCCGCTAACTATAACGTGTGTGAAACCTATGGTTTTTTCACTGAATTTGCAAGGTTTTTAAAATGCTAAATCCTAACTATAACGTGTGTGAAACCTATGGTTTTTTCAGTGAATTTGCAAGGTTTTTTAAATGCTAATTCCTAACTATAACGTGTGTGAAACCTATGGTTTTTTCAGTGAATTTGCAAGGTTTTTTAAATGCTAATTCCTAACTATAACGTGTGTGAAACCCATGGTTTTTTCAGTGAATTTGTATGGTTTTTTAAATGCTAATTCTTACCTAAAACATGTGTGATTCCCATGGTTTTTTCATTGATTTTGTATGATTTTTTTATTATAAATTATTATATTATATGTGTTTTTTTTTTTAAAAATGCGTTTTTTTTTTTTACTTTATATTCTCTTAAAACACTATTTAAAAAAAAAAAAAAAAAATTCTGCAATATATTAATTTTTCTCTTTTTTTTTTTTAACCAAACAGGTAAGATATATTAGTATAACATAGAAATTCTTTTTTTCCTTTTTTTTTTTTTTTAAGTGCGCGTACGGTAAGCTTACGGTAAGCGTACGGTTTGCGTAATGTTCGTAATAATACTACTCATTTTGCGTATGGTTACGCAATTTACGTAGCCGTGCGTACTGCGTATGGCGCGCGTAAGCGTGTACGCTACACGCGCACGTTACGCAGAAGTGTTGGGGAGTGACTGTTATGCGCATGCGCACGAGCGCGTGTCTTTTTTACGCGCATGCGTACCTTTACCGTAAGCGCACCGTAAGCGCTCCGTAAGCGTAACGTAAGCGTAACGTATGCGCACGGTGGGTCATGTGATCATAAAGCAAAACTTTTGATTGGTTCAAAGTAGTTTCAGTTCTAGAACTCTCCTACACCACACCCATTCCCCTCATTTCTGCTTGTGATCCCTTAGGAGAAGGAGCTGACTTGTCTTTGTGATACGATGGCAGAACAGCACTCTTCTGCTGAGAGTGAGGCTAGCAGCACCACCATCAGGCAGAGAAAGAGGAAACAGAAGAGCTCTTTTATATGGGAGTATTTTATTTTTCCTGAGGGTGAGAAAAAAGTCAATGCTGCTTTGGTGACTTGCAAGCTGTGCCAGCGTGTACTTTCGAGAGGAAATCCCAACAAGAAGTATTCCTTCGGGAATCACACTATGTTGAGACACCTTGAGGATGTACATCCTAGGACACATGCACGACATACTAGAGGCAACCCTTCAGTAAGTCGAGCAAGCACATCCACAGCAGCTCAGCCGAGTCCTTCTTCGGAAGCTCAGCAGAGCCCTTCATCTGTGGGGGCAGATTCACCTTTTTCTGATCCTGTGGAAACGAACCATCGGTTTGCGAGGGTTACTATGCGGTGTTCATTTTGCTATGGTCTAATTGTTCATAGGGAGACCAGTCTTCCCCTCATTAACAACAAAATAGACCAGCACATATGTCCTACCAGCTAATGTTCCCATTCTTCCTTTCCTCTGTCCCTGCATGAACACAACGGCTCTTTTAAGAGCCAACCTTACCTCTCAACTTTTTTGTATTTTTTCTTTAAAACTTTTTTTTTTTTTTTTACCGTACGCGTACGGTAAGCGTAATTTTTTTTTTTTTTTTTTTTTTAAAAACACAAAAAATCAATTACCACATCTCAAGATCCTTGAGGAATTAATAACTAAATACTAAAAATCTGTTTGAGGAGAAGTGGAAGAAAGGGACCATCTAATTTCTGACTTACCTGACCCACCCAACAATTTAATTTTTAATTAAAATTTAATTGAAATTACTTGAAAAAATGGTAGGTTTTTTTCGAAAATTTTCTTTCACAATCTGAAAAAAAAGAAAAAAGTATTAATATTTAATAAATCATTATATAACACAGTACACATATTTACATATTTTCCCCAAAACATTTTTTGCCTTTTTTTTGCTGTTTTCAGAATATATTGCATTTCACTATAAATCGTGAAAGCAATTGCATTCATCACTTAACAGCGGGCAAAAAAAAAAATAACAATCTCAAAGATTGTTTTAAAAAAGCCCAGAATCTCTTTTTACTTAAACATAACATTATAGAAAAGCATCATATTCTAAAAAAATATCATCTAATAACAATAACTATTTCCTTAAAATACCGTCTGACAATTTTGTTACAGAAGCATAATCTCAAAAATAATATATCTCAAATAACTCCACAATACATCTGGTTACATTTCCTTTAGGCCAACTAGTAATTTTAAAATTCTTTTTTGATTAAATTTCCAATGGTAATCTAATAAAATTCCAAAATTTAAATTGTACAGATGTTACCGATTCTCTCTAACATTTTGGTTTCTGAAAGATTAATTAATAATTAAATAAGTCCAGAATACAATTGGCTACTTTTCCTTATGGCCAAATAGTAATTTAAAAAATCTTTTTTGAATAAATTTCCAATGGTAATCCAATAAAATTCCAAAATTTAAATTGTACAGATGTTACCGATTTTCTCTAAATTTTTGGTTTCCGAAAGATTCATTAGGAATTAAATAAGTCCACATTACAATTGGTTACCTTTCCATTAGGCCAAATGGTAATTTGAAAAAAAAAAATTTTTTTTAATTCCAATGCTAATCCAATAAAATGGTAAAATTGTTTTGTACAGATCTTGCCAAATCTCTCTAAAATTTAGGTTTCAGGAAGATTAGATAGGAATTTGCTAAATCAAAAGGCAAACGTTGCTTGAAAATCAATTGGGAATCATTACACAGTGTCCAGCCTTTTTCACATTTAAGATAAACTGTGTAATGTCCAGAAGTAACAGTAGGTCCTTCATGGAAAATTATTGCAACTGTTACAAAAGTTTTTCCTGAAATTGATAATTGCTGTCCTATAAACTTCTTTATTAAAGTATCCAATTTTGAACCATCAGCTTTACATCGTTGCATCATTAAAATTACATACTGTCCGTATTCCTTTAAAATTAACGTTGAAAACATGTCAGATTTACACTCACCGCATTCCATGCTATGATTAGCATCTTTAACTAATTTAGCAAAAGTGACTGTTTTACTGTCTGGCAATGTTAAATAAATAAACCTTTCAGAATCAACATTAGAGCCACATGTATTGAAACAGTTTTCACAACTATGTTCCCATTTATAAGAGACACCAAACATATTTTCAATTGGCACCCCTTCTTCTTCCAGTACCTGAAGAAAATACATCAAGAATTCCTATGCGTCTTGCTGTACATTTTGAGAAAACTGTGTTCGTCCTGAACATACATCTAAAAGTTTTCTAATTTCAGTAGCACTTTCTATTTGAGTTTTATCATTACTCAGCTTTTGAAAAAGGAGACTCAACTCAGAACAGAATCTTTTTCTCTGATTTACTATTATCTGCTCTTGCAAACTTTCCAGATAAAAAGCAACATTCAGCACTACATTAGCGTAGCAGTTGACACCAGAGCTATTTTCAAAATGACATCCTACAACCTCTTCTTCATTTTCCTTTTTCTTTTTGCTTGCAATTACATCACTCCTCTTTTTTTTCCTCCTCTCTACATCCTCATTACAGATATTCTCAATTCTCCTTTTACGAGAAACTACACGTTTCTCTAACACAGGATACTGACCTAAATGAGGAGCATAGGTTCTTCTTAATCTATTATACTCCTTTACACAGTTTGTATCTGCACTAACTTTTGAATCATCAAAGTCTATCATGAATAAACCAGATAATGTTTTCACTCGTGACAAAGCTACATAAGCCATACCTTCTTTGAACACAGTTGAACCAATGTTTACAAATGCACAATCTACAGTCAATCCTTGAGACTTGTGAATAGTTACAGCATATGCTAGAGAAAACGGAAACTGTTTCCTTTGTACATATAAGTCTTTCACAAGCATGAAACGAACTGTACAACGACAAATGTCTATAACTTCTTCTATCTGATCAAATTTTATTTTTAAACATTCAATTCCATCTTTTTTCTGATAATTAATAAAACCCACAACTCTTCCCATAGCTCCATTAACTAAACCTTTTTCAACATCCAAATGTCTCCTTAAAAATACTCTACAGTTCATGCAAACATATAGATTTTTTTCTAATCCAGCAGTTTTGGAAATGTTCTTCTCTAATGAATCCAATTTATTTTTCAGTTTGCCTGTTAATGTGATAGTAATTCTTCCATCCTGAATTTTGTCCACTGATTCCAATTTCCTGATATCTTCCTTTTCCAATTTCAAAAGCTCCTCATTGAATATTGAGCATTCACGTAGAGTTGGCATTAAGCAGATGACACTTTTCTTTTCTGCAATGTTCTTGTATATCTTCTCTGCAACTATTTCTTCCTTTGGAAATAAATTATGTAGCAACCGACTCTGTAATGCTTTTGTGCCAGCTTCAGTGAGTAGTCCAATTCTGATATCTTTCAGAATACTTCCATATTCTTCATCGTTTGCTTGCCTCATATTAGTAGTAAGTTCCTTGTACTCAAAGAAGGACCAAATATTTGCATTACCAATGCTTCCCAATGACTTCTTTGTGTCTTCATGTGTCACAGTATTAAACACTGGTTGTCCTTTACCTGGAGTAAGCTGTAGAAGATCCCCAAAAACTATGACATGTTTTCCACCAGATAACACGTCATAGTCTGTCCTTAGAATTTGCTGCATTCTTAAATGCACAAAGGCAAGCATTAAGTTTGATACCATGCTCACCTCATCAATAATGAGAACTTGCATCTTCTTCAATACTCTTGAAACTTCCAAGCATGCTTCTCCAGTTAGCTTGTGGTATTGTATTTTGTTCTCATGCTCCACTGGTAACATTAGCAAACGATGTAAAGTGATTCCTTTTATATTATATGCTGCTAACCCAGTTGGAGCAGTAACCACACAAGACAAAGTTGAATCCGTTTTTTGCTGTAGGTAGCTTCTGATGACTTTTATTAAGAAACTTTTTCCAGTTCCAGCTTGTCCGCTTACATACATCCTGATTGGATGAAATGATGTGCATGAGCACTCTTTTTTTCATGTAGTAATCCGTGATCAATTTTGTTTCTGATCTCTTCATAAATTTGTTGCTGCTCTTCATTCAGTTGTCTTTCCAAATTTGGTAAGTCTATAAATTCTTCTTGAGCTTGATTCATAGCCGTTTCCACTTCATTCATGGCTATTGCAGCTTCATTTTCAACGATTGGTTGTCCTAGGGGATCTTGACTGAGTGGTCCTGAACTTTGGCTGTCTTTAGAACTGTCTCTAGCTACTTCAGCTGCAATTGTAGTTTCCTGTTCAATTTCTTCATTTAACATTTGCACATAATTTGTGAATGTACTGCATTGTATGGTGTCTTTGCAAGCATTAAATAAATCTTCATAGCTTTGAAATTCTCCCAGTAGTTCATCCTCTGTACGCCATGGTTTAAACAGCTGTAAAAGAGCCAAGTAGTAAAATTCCTTTTTGTCAGTAGTGTCGCAACTGAGCTTCCTGTGATTTATCAAACTTCCTTTTGTTTGCTTCACCAAACATCCTTCCTCACCAATGACTTTATATTTTCCATTGTTGATGTCTTCTGTGGCTTTCCCTGAATAAATGTAGTTCTGCAGCACTTCATAGAGACACATGTTCTCTAGATGATGACTTCTCTTGGGATAATATGTGTCCAACATGTTTGATTTCAAAATATCTGTACTTTCTGGGTCATTCTCGGCCAAATATTCAATTTCTCCAACAGATTTCAGTACCCGATTTCTCATTGCTGCAAGGCCTAAACTTGCCCAAATTATTCTTCTTGATTTCGAGTAGAGACTTGCAGAAGATAACCTATCTGAACATTCGTAGGATCCAATTTCTCGATGCGATAACATCTTTAAACTGAAACTGTACAGCTTCTTACTGGCAGTCTTCTCGTGAGAAATCTCTTCCCACATTTCTTTCAATTCAGTTTTTTCTGATTTAGTAATGTAAGACGTTACATATCGAGCAACAGCAATGGAATTGTCAGCTACATACTGTATATCCATGTTAGCATTCCACATGGATAAAATGACTGGGTTGTAGTCATTTATATTTTTTGATTCTTCTTTTCTTTTAAGGTTGTAGGTATTCTTAGGTGATTTTCTTGTAATAGTATGTCTCACAGATGACATAAAACTGTTTACTCTTCCATTTGAAAGAACAGGTCTAGGAAATCCAAATCGACATTTAGTGTAGTATTTATCTTTGCTCTTGTATTTCCGTCGACAGTATTTTCCACACCGATGACTTTGGAAACGTAAAACTTGCTCCTTTAACTTTTTCTCTTCTGTGCTTTTTGGTATAGCACATGTTGCATATTCTTCAATGAAAGATAACACTGCTTCATCAGTATCTGTTCCAAACTTTGGGGCATCCTTGATCCACAACAGCATATGAATATGAGGAGCACCTCTTGCCTGGTACTCTTTTCTCCAAAAGAAATCCTCTACTTCTCCAAGAGGTGGATTTTTTTTATTGCAGATGAAGGACATCATAGCCTCAAATCTATGATTGAAATATCTGCAAACATTAACCGGATCCAATGAGCACAGTTCTCCTGCTGTCTTGTATTCGATGTTTTTAATGTTTGAATTTGCCTCTCGTAGAAAATCCAGTAAATCATCCCAAGCGTACTCAGCACAGCTTAGAGTAAGGAACCATGTTGGTGTTCCTAAATTCCGTAACATGCATTTTAATTCACCATGACGTCGGTACCAATATTCATTTGTCCCACGCTGACAAGCCATCAGATTGATCAGTTGTGTTTCCAAATGATCATCTCGGTGCTGCACTTTCTCCATAAAATCCTTAGCAGACACATTTTGTAAATGTACTCCACTTTTTAAAATGTGATTTACTGCATATGATAATGCAGACAAGTCGCTTTCAAATAAAAGATGGAACAAATAAGGAATACTTTGTCGAAATCTGGGATCTTCTGCATATAGTCTTGTAGTTCGATACTCAGAAGCTGGAATCTGTTCTGGACGTTCATCGTATCGTCCTCCTTTTCCTGTAGGAAACAGCTGGGGAAAACATCGAGCTTCCAAGCTCTCCTCCCATACACTCACAGGAGTTCCTTTTGCTTTCTTCATCTGAAACAGATCAATATTGTCTCCCATAACTTCTTTTGAATGAAGAGGATGTATGCTAAAATGTTCATAAATTTCTTCTTCCTTTGACTTGTCCACTTTTTCAATTTGTCCAGTTGGTGTTTCTGTGTCTTCTTGTAAATCTTCTTCTTCTTCTTCTTCTATATAAATTGATTCATACCATTTGTTATTCCTTTTCAAATACAAATTTGCTCTTTGTACTTTCCGTACATCTACCAGCTCCTGCCAAATCTTCTTATTCTTTGTAGGTACACCATTTACCAGAATAACTAATGGTTCAGTTTCCAAAGTATCTGCATCAATAGTTTCCATATTTTTTTTCAAATCCAAGGGCAAATACACCACTCTACCTTTTAAACCTCTCAGTAAATCTGAAGGAGGTAATTTACCAGTTTTGGGCTCCATACGTACTATGGTCTGGAACGGATGAACACATTGAATAAGTATAGACTCATATGTATTTAATTCAGAAAGTTCGGCAGGAATAACATCCAATTCTAAATTATTATGTACAGCTCTGGTCGGCATTCTATTTTCCTCTAACTTGTTGTAACAGTATTTACAAATACGCTGATCTTCACCCAATTCAAAACAATTTTCAAGAAATATATATGTGGCAAAATCCTTCCACTTATAATTATCTTCACTTTCACTTTTTCTGTAGAGATCAACATTCCTGGTTTGTTTTCTATAATGAGTTCTGCGGCAACAAATACAAGTAATATTTGGTCTTTCATTAGAGATTATTGCAAATTTTGTTATGTGATCATTAAATGTCTTACTTACAGAGGGTTCTACATTCTCTTCCACTTCTTCCTCATTTACTGTGTCCTTTTCTGCACTGTCTTGTTCAGGACCAAAGTAACAAAACTGAATTTCATCAGTAACCTTCTCTACATCTGATACCGATCCACGGAACAGAGCCCTATTCAATTCATCTAACTTTATTGCTGGACTTTTAGCAAAATACAACCGTCTCACAAACTTTCTCATTTCAGTATGATGAACAGCCAGCATCCTAAAATGATGAAAAACACTTTTACACACTTTTCTAGATAGACAAGCCCGAGAATGTCCCTGCAAACCAGTATTCTCTCTCACTCTGCATGGATCTAGACTTTGAAGCACCTTAATCTTCTGTTTAACACTTTTTTTACTATAGTCTCTTAGAAACTCACGAAAATTATCAATAGATTCCTGACGCACAGTGCAAATACTACTACAATTCCAAGTGTACACTGGGGCTTTAGGACGTCTCCCCATAGCCTCATCCGCCATCACTTGTACCTCATCTCTTGGAACCATTTTCTCCTTCTCCATTATACAACCATTTTTCACTTCATAAGCACGACCTCTGGTGTCAACTGCATGCAGCAAACTATTACTTTGAAAATAACTCTCTTCATTAAAAAAAGGTTCACTACTTGAACTATGCATCCATTCTCCTAAAAACACTTTACAAAAGTGTGTTCTTTTCACTACTCTTTTCCTTTTGCTTTGTGATTTCAGTACATTAACCATTTTATCTAATGTACGCATCCTGTTCAAAATTAAAATGAATAGTTTCCTTTTTAATTCTAATGCCTTTGCTGCAATGGCTTCAATTTCTTTTTTTCTCTTATAAAATTTAGCCTTTTGCTTATATTTCTTCACATCCTTTATCAAATTGGACATAACTCTTCTCTGAAACATTTTTCTACGTATCTCTTTAAACGCTGTTTTTCTTTTTAAGTTAATCTTTATTGTTTCTGAAGGTATATTTGCATTAACTAAATGCTCAATTTTTTCCTGTTGTTTTCTATTTAAAACATTCTTTCCAGTACATACATTTTGTACATTTTTCCTTTTTTTGAAGATGTTCTTTAAAAATTCTTTTGTCTGCTTACCAGAAGACTTTCTCTTTTTCCCAACATGAGCATCTCCAACTAACTTAGGTCCTCCAGTTGTCTTCAAATATAGTTTTTTTTGTGGTTTTTCCTTAGTCTGGATTTTGTAGGCATCTTAAATTGTGTTCACTGCTCTTCAGCAATACCTGAAAAAAACTAAAAAAAAATTCCTTTATTTTATTTAAATATATTACTACATTTTTTATGATCTGTTCAAATCTTAAAATACTATGTACCCCTTTCCTACAAGTGAAAATCACAATAACACCTTCACAAATTAAATATCTAAAAACAATTCCTGTGTGAACACAGAGTCATGGTTTGAAATTAGGCAGAAAACGAAATTTCTTTGCCAATTGGAAAGCACACTTCCTACTGCTTTTTTGGCAAGTGATAAGTACTTTTACAGTCTGACACATTTTGAATCCACTTTTCAGATTCTGAAAAAAGCACATGTACAAACAGCTTTTTGAGACCAGCAACATCTGTAACCTGAGTGACTAACTACACTCCAGCAAGGGCAACCAGCCTTAGTGATGCTGAATGTATTTGCATTACTGACTGCAACCTCAAACCCCACTCAGTTGTGAATACGGTGCATGATTTCACAGGATAAGCAGCTGGGTGTGTGCGAAGAGTCTGCTTCTGCAGAAAAAATAGCTCCCCCTTTCCATCTAATGCAAATGTAAAATTACCAGAGTAATACGCAATAAATCTCTTTGTGTAATTCCTCTTTGCACACAGAGTCATGGTTTCATATTAGTCAGAAAACGAAATTTCTTTGCCAATTTGAAAGCACACTTACCACTCTTTTTTTTGCAAGTGATAAGTACTTTTACAGTCTGACACATTTCTAATCCACTTTTCAGATTCATAAAAAAGCACATGTCCAAACAGCTTTTTCAGACCAGAAACATGTGTAACCTGGGTGACTGACTACACTCCAGCAAGGGCAACCAGCCTTAGTGATGCTGAATGTATTTGCATTACTGACTGCAACCTCAAACCCCACTCAGTTGTGAATACTATGCATGATTCCACAGGATAAGCAGCTGGGTGTGTGCTAAGAGTCTGCTTCTGCAGAAAAAATAGCTCTCCCTTTCCATCTAATGCAAATGTAAAATTACCAGAGTAATACGAAATACATCTCTTTGTGTAATTCCTCTTTGCACACAGAGTCATGGTTTCATATTAGTCAGAAAACGAAATTTCTTTGCCAATTTGAAAGCACACTTACTACTCTTTTTTTTTGCAAGTGATAAGTACTTTTACAGTCTGACACATTTTTAATCCACTTTTCAGATTCATCAAAAAGCACATGTCCAAACAGCTTTTTCAGACCAGAAACATGTGTAACCTGGGTGACTGACTACACTCCAGCAAGGGCAACCAGCCTTAGTGATGCTGAATGTATTTGCATTACTGACTGCAACCTCAAACCCCACTCGGTTGTGAATACTATGCATGATTCCACAGGATAAGCAGCTGGGTGTGTGCTAAGAGTCTGCTTCTGCAGAAAAATAGCTCCCCCTTTCCTACTAATGCAACTGTAAAATTACCAGAGTAATACGCAATAAATCTCTGTCTATAATTCCTGTTTGCACACAGAGTCATGGTTTCATATTAGTCAGAAAACGAAATTTCTTTGCCAATTTGAAAGCACACTTACTACTCTTTTTTTTTGCAAGTGATAAGCACTTTTACAGTCTGACACATTTTTAATCCACTTTTCAGATTCATAAAAAAGCACATGTCCAAACAGCTTTTTCAGACCAGAAACATGTGTAACCTGGGTGACTGACTACACTCCAGCAAGGGCAACCAGCCTTAGTGATGCTGAATGTATTTGCATTACTGACTGCAACCTCAAACCCCACTCGGTTGTAAATACTATGCATGATTCCACAGGATAAGCAGCTGGGTGTGTGCTAAGAGTCTGCTTCTGCAGAAAAATAGCTCCCCCTTTCCTACTAATGCAACTGTAAAATTACCAGAGTAATACGCAATAAATCTCTGTCTATAATTCCTCTTTGCACACAGAGTCATGGTTTCATATTAGTCAGAAAACAAAATTTATTTGCGAATTTGAAAGCACACTTACTACTCTTTTTTTTTGCAAGTGATAAGTACTTTTACAGTCTGACACATTTCTAATCCACTTTTCAGATTCTTAAAAAAGCACATGTCCAAACAGCTTTTTGAGACCAGCAACATCTGTAACCTGGGTGACTGACTACACTCCAGCAAGGGCAACCAGCCTTAGTGATGCTGAATGTATTTGCATTACTGACTGCAACCTCAAACCCCACTCGGTTGTAAATACTATGCATGATTCCACAGGATAAGCAGCTGGGTGTGTGCTAAGAGTCTGCTTCTGCAGAAAAAATACCTCCCCCTTTCCTACTAATGCAACTGTAAAATTACCAGAGTAATACGCAATAAATATCTGTCTATAATTCCTCTTTGCACACAGAGTCATGGTTTCATATTAGTCAGAAAACGAAATTTCTTTGCCAATTTGAAAGCACACTTACTACTCTTTTTTTTTTTTGCAAGTGATAAGTACTTTTACAGTCTGACACATTTTGAATCCTCTTTTCAGATTCTGAAAAAAGTACATGTCCAAACAGCTTTTTGAGACCAGAAACATGTGTAACCTAGGTGACTGACTACACTCCAGCAAAGGCAACCAGCCTTAGTGATGCTGAATGTATTTGCATTACTGACTGGAACCTCAAACCCTAAAAGTATTCCTCATTTATAACAATACACCTTATTTTATGGTGAAAACATAGTCCATATTATTTTACATGTTCCTCACATTTAAATTTCTCCCAAAACACAAAACGATAAACACAACTTCAACAAAAGGAATTCCAATTCTATTATTCATTTCTTAATTTACCATATACATCCCCTCTCAAACTCATAACTCACCTTTAAAATTAGTTAGTTGTGAAAGAAATGTGGCACTCAAACAGCAGATTATCAGAGCCAGGATCTCTGTTCTGTACACCTCTCTCCTCTCAGCAGAACAAGATAATGGCAATGTTTCCCTCTCTTTTTCCACACATATACATGTTAATTTCAAATCTCAGTGCTTCCCCCTTTTTTTCAAATGTAATCACACATTTCTATTGGTTGAAAACCAACCCTTTTCCAAAAGTACCCTTCCCCCAACTTGACTTCAGCCTAGTACCCTTCCCCCAACTTGACTTCTGCCTGCTACCATTGCAACAGCTCTTGAAACACTGCTGTGTAGAGTTAGGTCAGAAGTTCACCACACAATGTTTCATTTCCAAAGAGCAGGAGTGCTTGACTTTTCAAACCTAACAGCAAATCCATAGTACTGTTCTTTGGTAACACATTTTTCTGTACCAATACAAAACATGCTTCTATAAATTTACACATACAGCCTGGTTTTTAGTGTAGAATGGTATGAAACAGCCAATCAGTTCTTTTTATTTTAAAAAAATATGTATGCCTCCATTTCCAAACTGTCTTTCATTTCTTTTTCCCATTCTACTGAAAGACATCTCCTGAGTGCATCCAGATCTCCTTTGAAGATGTTCACAGTGTGGATTGTGAACACAGAGTCATGGTTTGAAATTAGGCAGAAAACGAAATTTCTTTGCCAATTGGAAAGCACACTTCCTACTGCTTTTTTGGCAAGTGATAAGTACTTTTACAGTCTGACACATTTTGAATCCACTTTTCAGATTCTGAAAAAAGCACATGTACAAACAGCTTTTTGAGACCAGCAACATCTGTAACCTGGGTGACTAACTACACTCCAGCAAGGGCAACCAGCCTTAGTGATGCTGAATGTATTTGCATTACTGACTGCAACCTCAAACCCCACTCAGTTGTGAATACGGTGCATGATTTCACAGGATAAGCAGCTGGGTGTGTGCGAAGAGTCTGCTTCTGCAGAAAAAATAGCTCCCCCTTTCCATCTAATGCAAATGTAAAATTACCAGAGTAATACGCAATAAATCTCTTTGTGTAATTCCTCTTTGCACACAGAGTCATGGTTTCATATTAGTCAGAAAACGAAATTTCTTTGCCAATTTGAAAGCACACTTACCACTCTTTTTTTTGCAAGTGATAAGTACTTTTACAGTCTGACACATTTCTAATCCACTTTTCAGATTCATAAAAAAGCACATGTCCAAACAGCTTTTTCAGACCAGAAACATGTGTAACCTGGGTGACTGACTACACTCCAGCAAGGGCAACCAGCCTTAGTGATGCTGAATGTATTTGCATTACTGACTGCAACCTCAAACCCCACTCAGTTGTGAATACTATGCATGATTCCACAGGATAAGCAGCTGGGTGTGTGCTAAGAGTCTGCTTCTGCAGAAAAAATAGCTCTCCCTTTCCATCTAATGCAAATGTAAAATTACCAGAGTAATACGAAATACATCTCTTTGTGTAATTCCTCTTTGCACACAGAGTCATGGTTTCATATTAGTCAGAAAACGAAATTTCTTTGCCAATTTGAAAGCACACTTACTACTCTTTTTTTTTGCAAGTGATAAGTACTTTTACAGTCTGACACATTTTTAATCCACTTTTCAGATTCATCAAAAAGCACATGTCCAAACAGCTTTTTCAGACCAGAAACATGTGTAACCTGGGTGACTGACTACACTCCAGCAAGGGCAACCAGCCTTAGTGATGCTGAATGTATTTGCATTACTGACTGCAACCTCAAACCCCACTCGGTTGTGAATACTATGCATGATTCCACAGGATAAGCAGCTGGGTGTGTGCTAAGAGTCTGCTTCTGCAGAAAAATAGCTCCCCCTTTCCTACTAATGCAACTGTAAAATTACCAGAGTAATACGCAATAAATCTCTGTCTATAATTCCTGTTTGCACACAGAGTCATGGTTTCATATTAGTCAGAAAACGAAATTTCTTTGCCAATTTGAAAGCACACTTACTACTCTTTTTTTTTGCAAGTGATAAGCACTTTTACAGTCTGACACATTTTTAATCCACTTTTCAGATTCATAAAAAAGCACATGTCCAAACAGCTTTTTCAGACCAGAAACATGTGTAACCTGGGTGACTGACTACACTCCAGCAAGGGCAACCAGCCTTAGTGATGCTGAATGTATTTGCATTACTGACTGCAACCTCAAACCCCACTCGGTTGTAAATACTATGCATGATTCCACAGGATAAGCAGCTGGGTGTGTGCTAAGAGTCTGCTTCTGCAGAAAAATAGCTCCCCCTTTCCTACTAATGCAACTGTAAAATTACCAGAGTAATACGCAATAAATCTCTGTCTATAATTCCTCTTTGCACACAGAGTCATGGTTTCATATTAGTCAGAAAACAAAATTTATTTGCGAATTTGAAAGCACACTTACTACTCTTTTTTTTTGCAAGTGATAAGTACTTTTACAGTCTGACACATTTCTAATCCACTTTTCAGATTCTTAAAAAAGCACATGTCCAAACAGCTTTTTGAGACCAGCAACATCTGTAACCTGGGTGACTGACTACACTCCAGCAAGGGCAACCAGCCTTAGTGATGCTGAATGTATTTGCATTACTGACTGCAACCTCAAACCCCACTCGGTTGTAAATACTATGCATGATTCCACAGGATAAGCAGCTGGGTGTGTGCTAAGAGTCTGCTTCTGCAGAAAAAATACCTCCCCCTTTCCTACTAATGCAACTGTAAAATTACCAGAGTAATACGCAATAAATATCTGTCTATAATTCCTCTTTGCACACAGAGTCATGGTTTCATATTAGTCAGAAAACGAAATTTCTTTGCCAATTTGAAAGCACACTTACTACTCTTTTTTTTTTTTGCAAGTGATAAGTACTTTTACAGTCTGACACATTTTGAATCCTCTTTTCAGATTCTGAAAAAAGTACATGTCCAAACAGCTTTTTGAGACCAGAAACATGTGTAACCTAGGTGACTGACTACACTCCAGCAAAGGCAACCAGCCTTAGTGATGCTGAATGTATTTGCATTACTGACTGGAACCTCAAACCCTAAAAGTATTCCTCATTTATAACAATACACCTTATTTTATGGTGAAAACATAGTCCATATTATTTTACATGTTCCTCACATTTAAATTTCTCCCAAAACACAAAACGATAAACACAACTTCAACAAAAGGAATTCCAATTCTATTATTCATTTCTTAATTTACCATATACATCCCCTCTCAAACTCATAACTCACCTTTAAAATTAGTTAGTTGTGAAAGAAATGTGGCACTCAAACAGCAGATTATCAGAGCCAGGATCTCTGTTCTGTACACCTCTCTCCTCTCAGCAGAACAAGATAATGGCAATGTTTCCCTCTCTTTTTCCACACATATACATGTTAATTTCAAATCTCAGTGCTTCCCCCTTTTTTTCAAATGTAATCACACATTTCTATTGGTTGAAAACCAACCCTTTTCCAAAAGTACCCTTCCCCCAACTTGACTTCAGCCTAGTACCCTTCCCCCAACTTGACTTCTGCCTGCTACCATTGCAACAGCTCTTGAAACACTGCTGTGTAGAGTTAGGTCAGAAGTTCACCACACAATGTTTCATTTCCAAAGAGCAGGAGTGCTTGACTTTTCAAACCTAACAGCAAATCCATAGTACTGTTCTTTGGTAACACATTTTTCTGTACCAATACAAAACATGCTTCTATAAATTTACACATACAGCCTGGTTTTTAGTGTAGAATGGTATGAAACAGCCAATCAGTTCTTTTTATTTTAAAAAAATATGTATGCCTCCATTTCCAAACTGTCTTTCATTTCTTTTTCCCATTCTACTGAAAGACATCTCCTGAGTGCATCCAGATCTCCTTTGAAGATGTTCACAGTGTGGATTGTGAACACAGAGTCATGGTTTGAAATTAGGCAGAAAACGAAATTTCTTTGCCAATTGGAAAGCACACTTCCTACTGCTTTTTTGGCAAGTGATAAGTACTTTTACAGTCTGACACATTTTGAATCCACTTTTCAGATTCTGAAAAAAGCACATGTACAAACAGCTTTTTGAGACCAGCAACATCTGTAACCTGGGTGACTAACTACACTCCAGCAAGGGCAACCAGCCTTAGTGATGCTGAATGTATTTGCATTACTGACTGCAACCTCAAACCCCACTCAGTTGTGAATACGGTGCATGATTTCACAGGATAAGCAGCTGGGTGTGTGCGAAGAGTCTGCTTCTGCAGAAAAAATAGCTCCCCCTTTCCATCTAATGCAAATGTAAAATTACCAGAGTAATACGCAATAAATCTCTTTGTGTAATTCCTCTTTGCACACAGAGTCATGGTTTCATATTAGTCAGAAAACGAAATTTCTTTGCCAATTTGAAAGCACACTTACCACTCTTTTTTTTGCAAGTGATAAGTACTTTTACAGTCTGACACATTTCTAATCCACTTTTCAGATTCATAAAAAAGCACATGTCCAAACAGCTTTTTCAGACCAGAAACATGTGTAACCTGGGTGACTGACTACACTCCAGCAAGGGCAACCAGCCTTAGTGATGCTGAATGTATTTGCATTACTGACTGCAACCTCAAACCCCACTCGGTTGTAAATACTATGCATGATTCCACAGGATAAGCAGCTGGGTGTGTGCTAAGAGTCTGCTTCTGCAGAAAAATAGCTCCCCCTTTCCTACTAATGCAACTGTAAAATTACCAGAGTAATACGCAATAAATCTCTGTCTATAATTCCTCTTTGCACACAGAGTCATGGTTTCATATTAGTCAGAAAACAAAATTTATTTGCGAATTTGAAAGCACACTTACTACTCTTTTTTTTTGCAAGTGATAAGTACTTTTACAGTCTGACACATTTCTAATCCACTTTTCAGATTCTTAAAAAAGCACATGTCCAAACAGCTTTTTGAGACCAGCAACATCTGTAACCTGGGTGACTGACTACACTCCAGCAAGGGCAACCAGCCTTAGTGATGCTGAATGTATTTGCATTACTGACTGCAACCTCAAACCCCACTCGGTTGTAAATACTATGCATGATTCCACAGGATAAGCAGCTGGGTGTGTGCTAAGAGTCTGCTTCTGCAGAAAAAATACCTCCCCCTTTCCTACTAATGCAACTGTAAAATTACCAGAGTAATACGCAATAAATATCTGTCTATAATTCCTCTTTGCACACAGAGTCATGGTTTCATATTAGTCAGAAAACGAAATTTCTTTGCCAATTTGAAAGCACACTTACTACTCTTTTTTTTTTTTGCAAGTGATAAGTACTTTTACAGTCTGACACATTTTGAATCCTCTTTTCAGATTCTGAAAAAAGTACATGTCCAAACAGCTTTTTGAGACCAGAAACATGTGTAACCTAGGTGACTGACTACACTCCAGCAAAGGCAACCAGCCTTAGTGATGCTGAATGTATTTGCATTACTGACTGGAACCTCAAACCCTAAAAGTATTCCTCATTTATAACAATACACCTTATTTTATGGTGAAAACATAGTCCATATTATTTTACATGTTCCTCACATTTAAATTTCTCCCAAAACACAAAACGATAAACACAACTTCAACAAAAGGAATTCCAATTCTATTATTCATTTCTTAATTTACCATATACATCCCCTCTCAAACTCATAACTCACCTTTAAAATTAGTTAGTTGTGAAAGAAATGTGGCACTCAAACAGCAGATTATCAGAGCCAGGATCTCTGTTCTGTACACCTCTCTCCTCTCAGCAGAACAAGATAATGGCAATGTTTCCCTCTCTTTTTCCACACATATACATGTTAATTTCAAATCTCAGTGCTTCCCCCTTTTTTTCAAATGTAATCACACATTTCTATTGGTTGAAAACCAACCCTTTTCCAAAAGTACCCTTCCCCCAACTTGACTTCAGCCTAGTACCCTTCCCCCAACTTGACTTCTGCCTGCTACCATTGCAACAGCTCTTGAAACACTGCTGTGTAGAGTTAGGTCAGAAGTTCACCACACAATGTTTCATTTCCAAAGAGCAGGAGTGCTTGACTTTTCAAACCTAACAGCAAATCCATAGTACTGTTCTTTGGTAACACATTTTTCTGTACCAATACAAAACATGCTTCTATAAATTTACACATACAGCCTGGTTTTTAGTGTAGAATGGTATGAAACAGCCAATCAGTTCTTTTTATTTTAAAAAAATATGTATGCCTCCATTTCCAAACTGTCTTTCATTTCTTTTTCCCATTCTACTGAAAGACATCTCCTGAGTGCATCCAGATCTCCTTTGAAGATGTTCACAGTGTGGATTGTGAACACAGAGTCATGGTTTGAAATTAGGCAGAAAACGAAATTTCTTTGCCAATTGGAAAGCACACTTCCTACTGCTTTTTTGGCAAGTGATAAGTACTTTTACAGTCTGACACATTTTGAATCCACTTTTCAGATTCTGAAAAAAGCACATGTACAAACAGCTTTTTGAGACCAGCAACATCTGTAACCTGGGTGACTAACTACACTCCAGCAAGGGCAACCAGCCTTAGTGATGCTGAATGTATTTGCATTACTGACTGCAACCTCAAACCCCACTCAGTTGTGAATACGGTGCATGATTTCACAGGATAAGCAGCTGGGTGTGTGCGAAGAGTCTGCTTCTGCAGAAAAAATAGCTCCCCCTTTCCATCTAATGCAAATGTAAAATTACCAGAGTAATACGCAATAAATCTCTTTGTGTAATTCCTCTTTGCACACAGAGTCATGGTTTCATATTAGTCAGAAAACGAAATTTCTTTGCCAATTTGAAAGCACACTTACCACTCTTTTTTTTGCAAGTGATAAGTACTTTTACAGTCTGACACATTTCTAATCCACTTTTCAGATTCATAAAAAAGCACATGTCCAAACAGCTTTTTCAGACCAGAAACATGTGTAACCTGGGTGACTGACTACACTCCAGCAAGGGCAACCAGCCTTAGTGATGCTGAATGTATTTGCATTACTGACTGCAACCTCAAACCCCACTCAGTTGTGAATACTATGCATGATTCCACAGGATAAGCAGCTGGGTGTGTGCTAAGAGTCTGCTTCTGCAGAAAAAATAGCTCTCCCTTTCCATCTAATGCAAATGTAAAATTACCAGAGTAATACGAAATACATCTCTTTGTGTAATTCCTCTTTGCACACAGAGTCATGGTTTCATATAAGTCAGAAAACGAAATTTCTTTGCCAATTTGAAAGCACACTTACTACTCTTTTTTTTTGCAAGTGATAAGTACTTTTACAGTCTGACACATTTTTAATCCACTTTTCAGATTCATCAAAAAGCACATGTCCAAACAGCTTTTTCAGACCAGAAACATGTGTAACCTGGGTGACTGACTACACTCCAGCAAGGGCAACCAGCCTTAGTGATGCTGAATGTATTTGCATTACTGACTGCAACCTCAAACCCCACTCGGTTGTGAATACTATGCATGATTCCACAGGATAAGCAGCTGGGTGTGTGCTAAGAGTCTGCTTCTGCAGAAAAATAGCTCCCCCTTTCCTACTAATGCAACTGTAAAATTACCAGAGTAATACGCAATAAATCTCTGTCTATAATTCCTGTTTGCACACAGAGTCATGGTTTCATATTAGTCAGAAAACGAAATTTCTTTGCCAATTTGAAAGCACACTTACTACTCTTTTTTTTTGCAAGTGATAAGCACTTTTACAGTCTGACACATTTTTAATCCACTTTTCAGATTCATAAAAAAGCACATGTCCAAACAGCTTTTTCAGACCAGAAACATGTGTAACCTGGGTGACTGACTACACTCCAGCAAGGGCAACCAGCCTTAGTGATGCTGAATGTATTTGCATTACTGACTGCAACCTCAAACCCCACTCGGTTGTAAATACTATGCATGATTCCACAGGATAAGCAGCTGGGTGTGTGCTAAGAGTCTGCTTCTGCAGAAAAATAGCTCCCCCTTTCCTACTAATGCAACTGTAAAATTACCAGAGTAATACGCAATAAATCTCTGTCTATAATTCCTCTTTGCACACAGAGTCATGGTTTCATATTAGTCAGAAAACAAAATTTATTTGCGAATTTGAAAGCACACTTACTACTCTTTTTTTTTGCAAGTGATAAGTACTTTTACAGTCTGACACATTTCTAATCCACTTTTCAGATTCTTAAAAAAGCACATGTCCAAACAGCTTTTTGAGACCAGCAACATCTGTAACCTGGGTGACTGACTACACTCCAGCAAGGGCAACCAGCCTTAGTGATGCTGAATGTATTTGCATTACTGACTGCAACCTCAAACCCCACTCGGTTGTAAATACTATGCATGATTCCACAGGATAAGCAGCTGGGTGTGTGCTAAGAGTCTGCTTCTGCAGAAAAAATACCTCCCCCTTTCCTACTAATGCAACTGTAAAATTACCAGAGTAATACACAATAAATATCTGTCTATAATTCCTCTTTGCACACAGAGTCATGGTTTCATATTAGTCAGAAAACGAAATTTCTTTGCCAATTTGAAAGCACACTTACTACTCTTTTTTTTTTTTGCAAGTGATAAGTACTTTTACAGTCTGACACATTTTGAATCCTCTTTTCAGATTCTGAAAAAAGTACATGTCCAAACAGCTTTTTGAGACCAGAAACATGTGTAACCTAGGTGACTGACTACACTCCAGCAAAGGCAACCAGCCTTAGTGATGCTGAATGTATTTGCATTACTGACTGGAACCTCAAACCCTAAAAGTATTCCTCATTTATAACAATACACCTTATTTTATGGTGAAAACATAGTCCATATTATTTTACATGTTCCTCACATTTAAATTTCTCCCAAAACACAAAACGATAAACACAACTTCAACAAAAGGAATTCCAATTCTATTATTCATTTCTTAATTTACCATATACATCCCCTCTCAAACTCATAACTCACCTTTAAAATTAGTTAGTTGTGAAAGAAATGTGGCACTAAAACAGCAGATTATCAGAGCCAGGATCTCTGTTCTGTACACCTCTCTCCTCTCAGCAGAACAAGATAATGGCAATGTTTCCCTCTCTTTTTCCACACATATACATGTTAATTTCAAATCTCAGTGCTTCCCCCTTTTTTTCAAATGTAATCACACATTTCTATTGGTTGAAAACCAACCCTTTTCCAAAAGTACCCTTCCCCCAACTTGACTTCAGCCTAGTACCCTTCCCCCAACTTGACTTCTGCCTGCTACCATTGCAACAGCTCTTGAAACACTGCTGTGTAGAGTTAGGTCAGAAGTTCACCACACAATGTTTCATTTCCAAAGAGCAGGAGTGCTTGACTTTTCAAACCTAAAAGCAAATCCATAGTACTGTTCTTTGGTAACACATTTTTCTGTACCAATACAAAACATGCTTCTATAAATTTACACATACAGCCTGGTTTTTAGTGTAGAATGGTATGAAACAGCCAATCAGTTCTTTTTATTTTAAAAAAATATGTATGCCTCCATTTCCAAACTGTCTTTCATTTCTTTTTCCCATTCTACTGAAAGACATCTCCTGAGTGCATCCAGATCTCCTTTGAAGATGTTCACAGTGTGGATTGTAGGGCACAGCCATGTCTTCTGGAGTGAAAAGTATGCAGAAAAAAGAGGTATGGTGAGAGACCTTGCTTTGCCAAATGTAGACATTAAATGGATTGGTCAGAGAGGGTTAAAGTGGCACCAATTGATGCCATTGGTGAAATCCTTCATGCAAATCCAACACCCTGACCTCATAATAGTGCACTGTGGTGGCAATGACCTAGGCACTTTGACTGGGGTAGGTCTGGAAATGCTTATGAAGGAGACCTTTGCACAACTGTTTTCACTTTTCCCTAAAACTGCCTTTGCGTATTCTAACATATGCCAAAGGCAAAAATGGAACTGGTCCAATCATTTTTGTCCGCAGATTGACAAAGCAAGAAAGCACGTCAACAAATCTGTTTCTGCTTTCCTCTGAGACTATGGTATGGGTTCCATTTACCACAACAACTTGCGTTACGACATGCAAGACATTTATAGAGGAGATGGTGTACACTTCACTGATGAAGGGAACAGAGTCTTCCTCTTGAACCTTAGACTCTGCATCGGTACTTACTTGTAGGTACCACTAAAAAATCAAATCACTTCATAAACACAACGGCTCTTTTTAGAGCACCCTAATATCTAAACACTTAAATCTGAATTTTTTCTTTTTTTCTTTTTTTTTCTACCGTACGCGTACGGTAAGCTTACCGTAAGCTTACCGTACGCGTACCCCGCGATTTTTTTTTAAAATTAATAAATGTTTTTTTTGTACTTTTCTGTCCTTCTTTGACCCCCTTTCAAATGTTAGGGGGTCTGTAACTCTCTTCCTTGCCCCCTTTTCAAGTTATCACCCTTTTTTTTCTGTGTGAAACACACAAAATGGCGGCCGCCGCTTCCTGGTTTCGACCGATTCGAATGTTTACTAAGATCTAACAGCCAATCAGAATCGCGCTCGCGCACGTCACCGTACGCGTACGGTAAGCTTACCGTAAGCGCACGGTAAGCGCACCGTAAGCTGCCACAGATATGTATATTGATTTAAATGCTATTTTCTCAGGAACTACTGAACAGATTTACACCAGAAAAGGTACTTCCTTGACCTGAGGACTACCTCTCTGCCAAATTTCAAGTAACTCTGTTCAGCCGTTCGGGCTGTAGCTGTGTCTAAAGGTCCTATGGAAAAATGCATGGGAAAAACGCGTTTTGGGACCCCCCTTTTTGCTCAGCCCCCGCTTGACGAATCCCCCCGAGACTTTCAGGGTAGGAGCGGAGCGGAGCGCCCCACCTATTTTGAAAATTGTGAGGATTCATCGACCGGCGCCAAAGTTATTCCAAATAGAATGTTGCGGATTTCCTATGGAAACAGGGTCCTAACTATAACTACCTACTGGCGACCGCCAGTAGGTAATATATATATATATATATATTAAATTCAGGTATGTTGCTCTCCCCACTTCCCGGTCAGCAAAGAGAGAGTCACGGACCCCTGCAGTTTTGTGGCAAATCAGGTCTTTATTTTGCACATCTCAATGATGCGTTTTGGGCATCCAAGTGCCCTTGTTCACATACAGAAACGCAGTCCGTTGTTTGTATTTATACATTTTGTTTTTTTGCTTTTCTCGCGATGTCATGTGATCTAATAGACATAAATACATACTATGGTGTTATACTTTGCCGAGTCTGTTTTCTTACATTGTGTTGTGCTGAATTCATTTTTGCGCTTTGCTAATAGATGCTTGTTGTTATTTGAAGCATATCTTTAGTCTTTGTATATTTATACATAAATAAAGTGCAAATGCTTGATCATATCTGCATAAATGCAAAAAATACATTTGATCTGTGGTATATCCTAGAATATTTTAAACTGGTTGAAAAGTGCAAGTGCTATGATTTCACAGCATAAATGCGTAAAATTCAATGTGCACTTATTATAGTTCACCATTCTATAGCAGCATCATCATGTCACAATAAATTAATTGATATAGATAAATTAATACATGTATATTTAAATACTATGTTATTCTGTCTGTACATGGTAAAAACATATATATACAGTCCTGAACAATATATCATGGAAAAATGTGTTCTCCAACAACTGACCAATCACATAGATCACTTCAACCTACTAAATAAACACCAATCAGGCTTCAGAGCGGGTCACAGCACTGAATCGGCCATGACACACATTCTTGATGACGCGCTACAAATCCTTGACCAGAATGGTGCGTGCTTACTCATCCTACTAGACCTCTCATCAGCCTTTGATACTGTCAAACACCAGAAACTATTAGATCTACTGGAGCATAGGATGGGTATGTCTGGCACAGTGCTAGAATGGTTTGCATCCTTCCTGCATAACCGTACACAAAAATTCAAGGTTAACAACGCGCTCTCCAATCCCTCTCCTGTATCTCTGGGGGTGCCGCAAGGGTCCGCACTTTCACCATCCCTATTCAACTTGTTCATGGAACCTCTCACTGAAATCCTGCAAACATCCAATGTGCAATTTCATATGTATGCAGACGACACACAACTATACCTTAAGATCAATTCCATCAAAGACATTAATTTGCTCAACTCCACACTCATGACCACCCAGTCTTGGTTATCAGAAAACCATCTCAAACTGAACGCATTAAAAACAGAATTCCTCCTCATAGCACCACCGGCCAAGATCCCTTTAATGCATGACTTGATCAAACAGCTCACCGCGTTCAACGTACAACCAACTATCGTGGACTCAGAAAAATCCTTGGGGATCACTCTCGACAACAACCTCATGATGCAAAAACACATCAGTAACGCTACTAAGAGAGCTAACTTCCAGATAAGTACCCTAAGGAAACTGAAACCCTTCCTGCCAGTCGAGGACCTCAAGTTAGCAGTACAAGCGCTAGTTATCCCTTGTGTTGATTACGGAAGTGTCTCCCTGTGTGACCTCCCAAAAGCTGCAACAGCACCCTTAAGAGCGTCGATCAATGCTGCAGCTAGACTCATCACCGGCTCGAAAAGAACTGCACACATTTCCCCGGACTTAAAATCCCTGAATTGGCTTACTTTTGAAGCTAGAATCCACCTAAAAGTGGAGTGCATGACCCATAAAGCCTTACACCACAGCTCTCCCAGCTACCTCGCGCAGAAACTGACAATCTCTGGGGGTTTAAGGTCCTCCAGGAGTGATGAAAACCTTTTACTGAAACCCCAAAGGTTCAACAAAAAGAAAACTTATAATCGATCCTTCTCGGGGATGGCTCCCAGAATTTGGAACGCTCTGCCCCCCGCAACCAGACGGAACGCCTCCTCCGCCTCTTTCAAAAAAGAAGTCAAAGCGTTTCTCATGGCTAAATTTACATGAGCATAGTTGAGATGTCATCAGTGATGTCATGAGTGATGTCACTGATCATGTCATGAGTGATGTAATATGTGACGTAATCAGCAGTGCATTGCGGGCGCGTGAGTTATAGTTAGCTGAACTAACTATAACGGGGGAATTTCAATGGTTTTGTACGAGTGAAAAGTCCAGCTATCTATAACGCCCCTGAAACCTATGTTTTTTTTTCAGTGAATTTCTAAGGTTTTTTAAATGCCAATTCCTAACTATAACATGCCTGAAACCTATGGTTTTTTCAGTGAATTTCAAAGGTTTTTTAAATGCTAATTTCTAACTATGCCTACAGATATAGGACATGTGAAGAAAGAAGAAAAAACGCACAGAAAGAAAAAAAAGAAATGCAGAAAAAAGCAACAGAAGTCCTCAAAGACGAAGAAAAGTGCAGGAAGAAGGATAACGTGCAGAAAGAACAAACAGAAGAGCAGAAAGAAGCCTTGTTGCAAAATCATCCTGTACCCTCAACTTTTTCAGACGGATACTGGTGGTAACTGAGTCTGACTAACCAGTCCTAGAGCCAGTGCTATGTTAAAAGACACTCAGAATACAGTGAAAACACCTACATACACTAGGGAACACTATGGTGCCGATCACGATCCGGTAAAAACCGGGTACGAACCGTCGGACGGAGCATATTCTCCGTCCGACGTGTACCCGGTCGTCAAAATTTACAAACAAGGAATTACAATTCGCACGGGAACACCATTTCCGTACGATTCGTAAAAAAGCCCGACCGAACAAAATAAACCTACAAATGCGATCCGGGAAAGCGCCGACCTGACGTCGGGACGCTCGCAGCCAGCCATTCACGACCCAGGAATTACGATTCGCACCGACGTCATCCCGCACGGTGAATATTTTCCGGCTGCCAAAAACTGCCGGGAAATCAGGACGACGCGAACAAGGACCACCAGTACGCGACGGACAGACAGGACGACGCGAACAAGGAGGACCAGTACGCGACAGGACGACGCGATCAAGGAGTACCAGTACGCGACGGACAGACAGGACGACGCGATCAAGGAGGACCAGTACGCGGCGGACACACAGGACGACGCAAACAAGGAGGACCCGTACGCGACGGACAGACATGGACCCGAACCTACGTGTCATCCCGGCCCTCATAGCAGTCGACCTCCTCTACAGGTTCCGACGCAGACGCCGCAGAAGGTCAGAATAACTAAGGGAGGGGGGAAAGTGGGGTGGGGTGGGGGTGGCAGGACCAGGGCAGGCCACAAAACCCCCACCAAAGTCACACACCACACATGCCCAGGACATACCTGACACCCATGCCCTGGTCACTACGAGGGGGTGGGGGCGTGTCCAGCCAAGCCAGCAACCGCCACAACGGAAGTCCGTCACCACGCGAACCGGCAACACAACCAGACCGGTACGTCCCGTACCCACGCCTGAAGAGCGTGGTTACGAGACGTACCATGCCCACACCCACGTCACCCCAACAATGGCGGGACGGATCGTACCCACGTGGCAAAGGCCTGGGTACGGACCGCACAAGCATCACATAGCGTGGGGACGGATATGTACGGACCCTACCCCCACCCGCGTACGTATGGACCGTACCCCCACCCCAACAGTGTAAGTACGACTCGTACCCTCACCCGCGGACGTACGGACCGTACCCCCACCCCACCAGTGTAAGTACGACTCGGACCCTCACCCCGTATGCATGGAGCGTACCCCCACCCCAACAGTGTAAGTACGACTCGTACCCTCACCCCGTATGCATGGAGCGTACCCCCACCCCAACAGTGTAAGTACGACTCGTACCCACACCCCGTATGCATGGAGCGTACCCCCACCCCCACCAGTGTAAGTACGACACGTACCCCCACCCCCGTATGCATGGAGCGTACCCCCACCCCAACAGTGTAAGTACGACACGTACCCTCACCCGCGGACGTACGGACCGTACCCCCACCCCACCAGTGTAAGTACGACTCGTACCCTCACCCCGTATGCATGGAGCCTACCCCCACCCCACCAGTGTAAGTACGACTCGTACCCTCACCCGCGTATGCATGGAGCCTACCCCCACCCCACCAGTGTAAGTACGACTCGTACCCTCACCCGCGGACGTACGGACCGTACCCCCACCCCACCAGTGTAAGTACGACTCGGACCCTCACCCCGTATGCATGGAGCCTACCCCCACCCCACCAGTGTAAGTACGACTCGTACCCTCACCCGCGTATGCATGGAGCCTACCCCCACCCCACCAGTGTAAGTACGACTCGTACCCTCACCCGCGGACGTACGGACCGTACCCCCACCCCACCAGTGTAAGTACGACTCGGACCCTCACCGCGTATGCATGGAGCCTACCCCCACCCCACCAGTGTAAGTACGACTCGTACCCTCACCCGCGTATGCATGGAGCCTACCCCCACCCCACCAGTGTAAGTACGACTCGTACCCTCACCCGCGGACGTACGGACCGTAACCCCACCCCACCAGTGTAAGTACGACTCGTACCCTCACCCCGTATGCATGGAGCGTACCCCCACCCCAACAGTGTAAGTACGACTCGTACCCACACCCCGTATGCATGGAGCGTACCCCCACCCCCACCAGTGTAAGTACGACACGTACCCCCACCCCCATATGCATGGAGCGTACCCCCACCTTAACAGTGTAAGTACGACTCGTACCCTCACCCGCGGACGTACGGACCGTACCCCCACCCCACCAGTGTAAGTACGACACGTACCCCCACCCCCGTATGCATGAAGCGTACCCCCACCCCAACAGTGTAAGTACGACTCGTACCCTCACCCGTGTATGAATGGAGCCTACCCCCACCCCACCAGTGTAAGTACGACTCGTACCCTCACCCGCGGACGTACGGACCGTACACCCACCCCACCAGTGTAAGTAGGACACGTACCCCCACCCCCGTATGCATGGAGCCTACCCCCACCCCACCAGTGTAAGTACGACTCGTAACCTCACCTCGAATGCATGGAGCGTACCCCCACCGTGTATGTTCCAAGCGTACATATCCAGAAATAGGAGGTGTGTGTGCAGAGTCCTCCCAGCAGTGCCCTGAGACAGGAGGGGTGTGTGCCTATCACTACCAGCAGTGCCCTGAGACAGGAGGGGTGGGTGTGGAGTCCTCACAGCAGTGCCCTGAGACAGGAGGGGTGTGTGCCTATCACTACCAGCAGTGCCCTGAGACAGGAGGGGTGGGTGCCTATCACTACCAGCAGTGCCCTGAGACAGGAGGGGTGGGTGCAGAGTCCTCCCAGCAGTGCCCTGAGACAGGAGTGGTGGGTGCAGAGTCCTCCCAGCAGTGCCCTGAGACAGGAGGGGTGTGTGCCTATCACTACCAGCAGTGCCCTGAGACAGGAGGGGTGGGTGCAGAGTCCTCCCAGCAGTGCCCTGAGACAGGAGGGGTGGGTGCAGAGTCCTCCCAGCAGTGCCCTGAGACAGGAGGGGTGTGTGCCTATCACTACCAGCAGTGCCCTGAGACAGGAGGGGTGGGTGCCTATCACTACCAGCAGTGCCCTGAGACAGGAGGGGTGGGTGCAGAGTCCTCCCAGCAGTGCCCTGAGACAGGAGGGGTGTAACACATGTGTGTGAGGCTGGAAGTACACACATGCATACTGCCTACAAGGGAACATGTCCCCATGAACTCATGTCAACAGACTCCATACACAAGTACAGTGATCACCAAGGATGCCACGAATGTTGCAGGTGGAGACATGGCCCTGCATGCATGGCCAAAGTAGAAGGGCTCCGTCACACACACAGCTCATGTAGACACAGCTCTGCGCTAAATATTGGGAACACCCTGCAGGGAAGATATCAGGGTACACAGAGGAAGGAATACACCCTGGGACAATTGCACCATGCAGTAACTGCTTACATGAACAAAGAAAGTTAGCTAACACCTTGTGATGGCACACAGATCCCCGGGTCCCCCCAATGAGCAGCACACTACTACATTTCCCACACACCCAACACATAAACACCACCCAAAACCATGTAGCAGCCCCACCAACACCAATACCAGCATAGCAGTAGTGTTATAATGAAAATAAAATGAAGCTTTATTCAGCATGAGCACAATGTCCGTGGATCGCAGGCAGTTCAATATTCACAAAGCCCATAGGGCAGTCAATGAGTCTCAGCTGGATGGGGGACACAGTGCGATGCGTGTCCCCTACCTTGCCTGCACAGTTACATGCCTTCGTCTTCCACAGGGGTGAGGGCATCATGGGGGGGGGGAAGCACCAGGCACCGCAGGGACATCAGGGCAAAGGGGAGGCGTTGTGGGTGCAGCGATGGAGGACTCCACCACAGGGGGTGGGGCAGGGCCAAAGGCGGAGGCTAGGATGGCACTACACACCTTTGCAAGGTCCTCCAGGGAGTCCCCTGCACCCGAAGGATCCACAGGCCCCAAGGAGGGGGGGGGTCAGAGGGATGGGTCGCAGCGCCACCGGGGGAGGGTGTAGACAGGGGGGGAGAATCAACCACCCTGACCGAGGACTTCCTTGACCGCTTGCGTGGTGGTGTCACTGTGGGGCTCAGGGACAGAGCGGCCATGAAGGAGTCCTTGGGGGAGATGTGGCCAGGAGAGCTGAGGGGATTTGGAGGGAGTGGACTGGGTGGAATGCGGACTCCCACTATGGCTGCGTGTCACACGTTTGTCCCCCGACCCAGTGGGTGTGCCTACCTCACCCTGTGTGTGCGTGTCAGGAGGAGTGCGGTGGACCTTCCCTGCTGGTGTGGTGCCTGTGTCTGTTGATGTGGGTGCATGCCGACGTCTGGGTGTACGTGGGACAGGCATGGGAGTGGGAAGTGTGGATGGGGCAGGGGTAGGTGGGGGGATGTCGCGCTGCAGGAGACCCACTGCTGCAGTCAGTGTGGAGTCTATGGACCTCAGCAAGTTGCGTTGGTCAGCCTGCGATGAATGAATGCCCTCCAAGTATGCCTCGATGTTGGTGAGGGTTTGCCCGTGAGCATGGAGGACATTAAGGATCGCAGCCTGACCAACCTGCAGCTGCCGCTGGATGTCCACAGACTCGGCATTGGCGGCAGCAGTGGAGACAGGGGCAGGGGGTGCGGTGCCTGGCATGAAGGAGACATGCGGTGACCGGGCACGCTGGGAAGGGACACAAGCAAGTGGGAGGCGGCTGATGGGAACTGAGGGGGCGGTGCGAGGTGTTGTTCCGCTGTCAGCTGCTGGAGCAGCCTCCGCCCACTCGGAGACATCCTCCTCGGACCTGTCAGCCTCGTATTCTGACGTGCCAGTCGACAGGTCCTCGCCCGCACTCTCCTCCGCCTCTGTCCCACTCGATGTGCCAGCCCCGATGTCACGGCTGGCACTGGTGCTCGGTCCCTCCGCCTGGTCTGTGTCCATGTCTCCCTCTGTGTCCCCCGACGATTCTGTGGGCAGGGTGGAGAGACAGAAATTAATCAGACACCTGTACACATCTGTCACATGAGTCCAATCTACATAGGTTACATTGCATAGCCTGAAAAGGAAGATCCCTAACATCTACTAAACAAGGTACAGATGTAGGGCATGAAACACACAGTTGGTTGAGCCACCATGCCACTGAAATACCATGGAGAGCATGAGACAATAGCAAAGGACAGGAAACGGAGTCTGACATAGCACCCAGGCCCTGGGGACAATCCAGCACTGCATCTGCACCACACAGCGTTGTCGAAAATAGGGATGACCAGGGACCATATCCATGAACTTGAGACACATGCTGCATAGGTAATGCTGAAAACATGCCCAACATGACTGGGTCACTGCACCTTGCGTGTGTGTCCAGACAAACATCACACACTGCCCAGACCCAGCAAGTAGAAATCAGGATTTGACATATAGGCTTTGCCCGTCCCAACCACCCCCTCCACGAGGCAAATTGTTGAGACACAGGTGGCACCAACATCTCATAGTCTGGGTGATAAACACAGGGGCAGCCAAAATGCAAGATTGGACGCCAAACACCCAAGGTGCGCCTGTACAATTAATGAGGTACCAGTGCCCATCCTCAGATGAGTATAACAAGACACACAGGCACTGGCAACTGTGAGTATGAAGAAGGACATTCAGGTCAGGCTGCACAGTGGACACCTGTACAAAATTGCACGTCTATATCCATGGTGCCAGGGGACAATGGCACAGAGCACAACCTACGCTGTAGACACTGAGAGTGTCCACGTTTAGTGATGACACATACAACACTGAGGAAAAGGAGCCCCAGGGGACAGTAGTGGCCACGCAACTCCATGCTCCTGAATGGTAATGACTGCAACACACGCCACCATCCCTGCACTATGCGTATCGCACACTCATGCACATCATGTCACAGGCCACTACATAGGACATGCGCGCTGTAAGGCATGACACTTGAGAGACTAACTCCCATGTCTGGACTCAGCATCAGTGCCAACTGACATGGAACCCACATGCAGTGAACTGGACAGGGCACAGCCAAGGTCCCAAAACCTGTTACACACCACCCCCACACATGACGCTACAGGCATAGTTCTCGTGGACAAAGCGCCAGCCTACATTACCTTGTGAAGGAGTGACTACACACAGACCAGGGAACACATTGCAAGGAGGGGAAGGGTGGCAGGAGCGCAGTGCTATACTGGGGCAACCTGGATCTGCACAGCACCTTTAAACCCTGGCAGTGAATTCATGCTACTGTGCCCTTACAAATGCCGGTGACACACAACAAACACACATGTACCTACCCCCTTCCGGCTGCTGCATCTCCTGTAAGCGCCTCTCCAAGTCTGGAAAGACCACCGGCAGCACACGCCTGTGGAGGTGGCTCAGACGGCGGCGCCCGCGGTTCTTGTGGCTCTCAGGTGAGTCCCCCAGCAGGACCCGTGCAATCCTCCGCGTCCAGCACCGGATATCCTGCCAGCGTTTCCTCACCTGGGACAGGCTCCGCCTCCGACCATCCACACCCCTCACGGCACTGACGGCGGTCAGCCAGATCTGCTCCTTGGCAGTGGCGCCTACCTGTGAGGAAGAACAAGTGACACCACATCAATACACCAGCCACATGTCACAGAGAGACATATCAGAACAAATTAGCTGGTTACAACAAGACATGTCATGCAGCCAACGCATTGCACCTTTGTCATAGGGACATGATCCTCTGGTGAGGGAAAAAGCAGTACGTGCCATTGTGGGTACACAGGTGGAATGATGGCAATGTCACAATCAATGATCAAGGCTCACACTGTGCATCGCACCCACCCCTCCTGTCTCAGGGCACTGCTGGGAGGACTCTGCACCCACCCCTCCTGTCTCAGGGCACTGCTGGGAGGACTCTGCACCCACCCCTCCTGTCTCAGGACACTGCTGGTAGTGATAGGCACACACCCCTCCTGTCTCAGGGCACTGCTGGGAGGACTCTGCACCCACCCCTCCTGTCTCAGGGCACTGCTGGGAGGACTCTGCACCCACCCCTCCTGTCTCAGGACACTGCTGGTAGTGATAGGCACACACCCCTCCTGTCTCAGGGCACTGCTGGGAGGACTCTGCACCCACCCCTCCTGTCTCAGGGCACTGCTGGGAGGACTCTGCACCCACCCCTCCTGTCTCAGGGCACTGCTGGTAGTGATAGGTACACAGCCCTCCTGTCTCAGGGCACTGCTGGGAGGACTCTGCACCCACCCCTCCTGTCTCAGGGCACTGCTGGGAGGACTCTGCACCCACCCCTCCTGTCTCAGGACACTGCTGGTAGTGATAGGCACACACCCCTCCTGTCTCAGGGCACTGCTGGGAGGACTCTGCACCCACCCCTCCTGTCTCAGGGCACTGCTGGGAGGACTCTGCACCCACCCCTCCTGTCTCAGGGCACTGCTGGTAGTGATAGGCACACACACCTCCTGTCTCAGGGCACTGCTGGGAGGACTCTGCACCCACCCCTCCTGTCTCAGGGCACTGCTGGGAGGACTCTGCACCCACCCCTCCTGTCTCAGGGCACTGCTGGGAGGACTCTGCACACACCCCTCCTGTCTCAGGTCACTGCTGGGAGGACTCTGCACCCACCCCTCCTGTCTCAGGGCACTGCTGGGAGGACTCTGCACACACCCCTCCTGTCTAAGGGCACTGCTGGGAGGACTCTGCGCCCACCCCTCCTGTCTCAGGGCACTGCTGGTAGTGATAGGCACACACCCCTCCTGTCTCAGGGCACTGCTGGGAGGACTCTGCACCCACCCCTCCTGTCTCAGGACACTGCTGGTAGTGATAGGCACACACCCCTCCTGTCTCAGGGCACTGCTGGGAGGACTCTGCACCCACCCCTCCTGTGTCTGGCCAGCACCTCAAAGCAGTCACATGCCACAGGCCACTGACGCCACCTCAGCGGAGTACACAGACACACACAGGCACAGGACATTCACCTGCCATTGCCAAATGCAGATACAAACCTCACTGCACATGTGCCACTAGATCGGGGGGGCTCACAGGTGTGGGGCTGTCTCTGCACGTCAGACACACAGCACTGCTCCCTGCTCACATGAGATGTGCAGGGCATATCCAGGCCTCATGCATCTGGGGTGGTCCACTACACATATGAACCCACACAAATGACATTGGACTTACACACACAGATGTCCAGGGGACGAACACATCATGTGGACACTCTCAGCATAGGTACAGTGGACAAACACACATCTGTAGGCACAGTCAACTGTCACACTGGGGTAACCACAGAATCACAGGAGGACTGTAGTAGCCCCATACCCTGGAGGATTAGACAGGCACAATGTGTAATGCCACATGCAGTGAATGTCACAGTAAACACAATGCAAGTAAGGAGAGCAGACATGCACCACAGCATGCTCTGGCTGGGAGACATCAGGCATCCCCCCCCTGGGACCCCCCTACAGTACATGGCATGTGTGTCACACCAGGACACAATGCCAGAAGTCACAGTCACAACATAGGGACAGTCTGTGCCAGTGGCCTATGCACTCACCTGATACCCTGGTCGCCCATACAGCATGGGGTACTGTGGGAGGATCACATCCAGCAATGCCATGTTCTCCTCCAGGGTGAATGGCTGTGTCCTCTCCACAGCCCTTGACATGGTTCCAGGGAATCAGTAGCAGCAGCTGGGTCGACGAATTCAAAGATGTGCAGGCAAGTACTCCCTCATGGGACCTGGCTGCCTTATATGTGCCTTCCTGCCCTGTCTCATGCACAGGAGTACAGAGTGATTGGTCACTCACATTTGCATCCTATGTTTCCACCAATCCCTTCAAACCTAGCAGTCTGTGTGTACTCTATCGGTTTCATTCTCCTGCATGATGTCAGCTCCACAAACACATTGCAACAAAGTAGATTAATTCCAATTGACTTCTGCTGTGCACCTTCCAGAAGAAATTCGAATTTTGAACTTGGTCTCCATGACAACCAGCATGCATGTAGGCCTTAATACTTGTCCCTCATGTGTCCCCTATGTAATTTGGAGCTTCACACACAGGTACGGTGCGTTCCGGGGCCCTAGGGCACCCCAAATGCATTGCAACGGCCTGTACACGTGTGCCTACGTTCACTATCACTATGGGTGGCCTCGCGTATGCGTACTCGTAGTGGTACGGGCCGTACACACGCCTGTACGCTCCCTATCACTACGAGTACGCATACGCGAGGACACCCATAGTGGTACGGGCCGTACACACGCCTGTAGGCTCCCTATCACTATGGGTGTCCTCGCGTATGCGTACTCGTAGTGGTACGGGCCGTACACACGCCTGTACGCTCCCTATCACTATGGGTGTCCTCACGTATGCATACTCATAGTGATAGGGAGCGTACAGGCGTGTGTACGGCCCGTACCACTACGAGTACGCATACGCGAGGACACCCATAGTGGTACGGGCCGTACACACGCCTGTACGCTCCCTATCACTACGAGTACGCATACGTGAGGACACCCATAGTGATAGGGAGCGTACAGGCGTGTGTACGGCCCGTACCACTATGGGTGTCCTCGCGTATGCGTACTCGTAGTGATAGGGAGCGTACAGGCGGGTGTACGGCCCGTACCACTACGAGTATGCATACGCGAGGACACCCATAGTGGTACGGGCCGTACACACGCCTGTACGCTCCCTATCACTACGAGTACGCATACGTGAGGACACCCATAGTGATAGGGAGCGTACAGGCGTGTGTACGGCCCGTACCACTATGGGTGTCCTCGCGTATGCGTACTCTTAGTGGTACGGGCCGTACACATGCCTGTACGCTCGCCATCACGATGGGTACACATACGGCAGCACTCCCATAGTGATATGGGAACGTACACAGGCCCTCTTCGCAGCAGTACAGCGGTTTTCACACATCACAGTGGTGACAGGCGGCACACAGGTAGGGATAGGGCGGACATACTTGTCCATGGATGGACATACTTGTCCATTAATTGACATCAAGGCATCGTCTGTGCATCACTACATGTGTGGGGCACAGGTGTGACGGCCTGTGATGTGGAACATTACTCCTGAGTCGAGAAGGCACCAGATGTATGATGAGATGTGTACAGATGTACTGTGTGATGGTGCTATGTGTGCCAGGCATGCCCTTGACTCCTTTGACATGTGTGCATGTCGTACTGCACACTTGGGGTGAGCGTCACTGGCATGGCACGGACACCAACACACGGAAGTGTCCCCTGATGCCCGGTACAGGGGTTATGACACCTGACTTGTCACTACCCACGGTGCACAATGTGACTATGTCATGTATGTGTGGGGGCTTCCCATCAGGTTGATGTTGGAGCACCCTCAAAAGCTGCAGCCGTTGCAGCAACCAACATGTGTCTGTGTGTAGATTGTCATTGCACACTGTTCCGCACACCATGCCACAAGTGGTTTCGGATGTGAGGTGCACATGTATGCATGGGACACGGAGTAGCGTGACAAGGACATGTCAGCATCCTCACAAGGAATGTGTGGTGAGTCATGACATGTGCACCTTCATGGCAAGGTGTGTGGGCTGTCCTAGTGTAATGTCATGTTATGTTATGTTATGTTATGTTATGTTAATGGCTTTTGTACCGCGCACAGCTGCCCCAGCAAAGGGGCGTCCTGGCGCCAAGAAAGGTGAACACAACATCACAAAATGCAGCCAAGTCAGTTAATGTTATTAAAAAGGAGCGTTTTGATGACACGTCGGAACCTGGTTAAGTCTTCCAAAGCACGGATGTCATTAGGGAGGGAGTTCCAGAGCTTGGGGGCTACTACTCGAAAGGAGCGGCCTCCAGTCCTGCTCAACCGAAAACGGGGAACAACAGCTAAATTCTGGCCCATCGATCTCAAAGAGCGAGCAGGGATGTATCGAGTCAGGAGATTCATGAGAATAGGTGGAGCCAGGCCTTTCAAGATTTTAAAGGCCAGGCAGAGCACCTTAAACTCGATCCGCCGCGCAACAGGCAACCAATGGAGTGTTTGCAGTGTTCCGGACACTGAGCAACGTTTGGGCAGCCCAACTATCGCTCTTGCGGCGGCGTTCTGCACTCGTTGTAACCACAAGAGTTCAGCCTTGTTCGTGCCTGCAAGCAGAGCACTGGCATAGTCTATCCTGGATAGTACCGATGCCTGGACCACGAGCTGTCTAGTGCTGGCATCAAAAAATTTAAGCACCGGCCTGATGCTCCTAATAATGCCAAAGCAAGACGCAGCCACCTTCTTAGTATGGCAAATAAAACTAAGTGACGGGTCCAGCCAGACCCCGAGGTTTTTTAACTCCATAGCAGGAGAGGGGATCATTCCTAACTCGGGGGGCCACCAGCTGTCATTCCAACAACCAGGTTGCTTCCCAAATACCATCACCTCTGTCTTCTTTGTGTTCAATTGGAGACAATTCTGGTTCATCCAATTGGCCACCGAGCGCAACCCCTCACAAAAATTGAGGGCGTCCAAAGCTGAGTCCCCACTTAGTGTGACCGCCAGCTGCGTGTCATCAGCATAGGACACCATTGTCAGGCCCCAGCCTTTGACTACCGCAGCCAGCGGCCTCACGTAAAGATTGAAGAGAGTGGGGCTCAAAGATGAACCCTGTGGGACCCCCAGGGTGAGCGGGTGAGAGGTGGATTTACCGGGAGGTATCGCAACCTGAAAGGATCTGTTGGAAAGGAAGGAGCGGAACCAGCCTAATGCCGACCCCCTAACCCCAGCTTCCTCTAAGCGCCGCAACAGGATATCGTGTGACACCGTATCAAAGGCGGCACTCAGGTCTAACAGCAAGAGTGCCGCTGTTTGTCCGGTGTCCAGCACGGAGCGCAGATGTTCAACCATGTATAACAAGGCAGTCTCCGTGCTGTGGGCTTTACGAAAACCATTTTGCGTGGGATCCAAGATGTTAGCTTTATCGAGATGGTCAGCCAGGATCCCATTCACGTGGGCTTCGATGACTTTAGCAGCCCACGGCAGCAAAGAGATGGGACGATAGTTTTCAGGTTTTGTGGGGTCGAGGGTAGGCTTTTTTAGGATGGGGGTGACTACCGCTTGCTTCCACTTGGTGGGTACAGTCCCAGAACCGAGTGACATATTGATAAGGGCAAGCAAGGGTGCACGACATATAGCCTGCATGTTTTTAAATAAGGCCGGTTTAAGGGGGTCTGCAGGGGAGCCAGATTTAATTTTTTGGCTCAGAAAGTCAAAGCCCTCCTCAGATAGGGGGGCCAAAGAATCCAGGATCCTATCGTTGAGCTTAGGACACCCAAGAGAGTCCAAGCAGTGCACGATAGTTGGAAAAGAGTGGTAAATTGCTTGCACCTTATGAACAAAGAACAGAGCCAGACTCTCGCAATGAGAGTCTGTGCAGATTTCAGCCGCAGAGGCCCTCTTAGTTATAAGGTCCTTTAGGACCTTAAAGATTAATTTGGAGGGATTAGGGCTGTTCCGGAACTCCTGCGCATAAAATGCGGCACGTGTTCGACACACCGCCCTGTGATATGCCTTAGTTAGAGTGAGGTAGCAGGTCTTAAGCGCGGGATCATAGGCTTTCCTCCATCGCCTTTCCGCTTGCCTACACTCTCTCTTAAGAGACGCCAAGGTCTCATCATACCACGGGCTATGTGCCTTGGTCCGGCACTTAGAACGTACAGAAGGAATAAAAACGTCCAAGGCCGTGCCAATCCACGTGCAGAATGACTCATACCCACCATCAACATCAGCGAGGAGAGGTAGGGGTGTTATCCTTAATAAAAGGTAGAAGTCTTCAAGTTTTAGTTTACTCCACTGGCGAGAAACAGACGTTTTGTTCAGTGTCACAAAAAGAGGATCTGCCACAGTGAGAGCTGCTTTCACCAACATATGGTCTGTCCAGGTCAGCTGAACAGGTTGACATAAGGTAATCTCCTCTAAGGAGGAAAAAAACGGGTCCAGAATATGACCACCCGAGTGGGAGGGGGACGTCACTCTCTGTGTGAGCTGCAAGGCTTCTAGATCTGCAAGGCAGCTTTTAATGGAGGATTGGGAAGGACAATCGAAGTGCAGGTTGAGATCACCTACCACATTAAAATTTGCACAGCCAAGAGCTTCTATACTAATGACGTCCGGGAGAGCGGCCCTAAAGGCCGCATCGCAGCCCGGAGGCCGGTATATTAGAAGACCTGAGAAGCTAAAGCAATGAGACAGAGAGATTCTGAAACGAGCACATTCACAGCCTGGGAGTTTTAGTTCTTTCCATTCACAAGGAAAGCGACGTTTCACCGCCATTGCAATTCCGCCACCTCTCGAACCACGGTTGAGAGTTGCCACGGTATAGTCAGGGGGGAAGGCGAGGTTTAAAATCGCAGTATCAGCCTCTTGAAGCCATGTCTCGGTCATAAAAAACACATCAGGGGAGTCATTGGTGGCAATATCGAAAATCTCCGCCTGATGTTTGACCAGAGATCTGACATTAAGGCTATATATACTGACAATATTCACCCCCGACACGTTAATCTGCAGAGATGAAATTTGCATAGAGCGGGCGCGAGACGGGGGAGGCAGGCGCCAGCAGCAACAGGTGCACAGATAAGGGCCCCTTAGCGGTGCTACAAGTGGAAGTGGACAAATGGGAAAATGGTCACGTATGGCCAGTAAGTCTGCTCTACCGTACCTGAGGCTGGAAGCAGCCATAATGAAGATGGAAAGGTCTGCCGCACCCCGCACTTCCTTAGCGCTGATGGGCGCAGACGGGCAGACTCTGGCTTGACTCAGGCGAGAGTCAGGCGCTACCGCTGTGCGTCACCGCTGCGCGGCCCGTACGAGCATTAAGTACCGGCTCACCTGGAGTCCTGGCAAGCGCTAGAGCGCTCGAGCCGATGGCCCAGTAAACAAAGCACCCCCCAAGATGGCGGCCAAGCGCCACACGAAGGAGCACAGGAGCTGCCAGAGGAGGACAACAGACTCCGCAAAATGCGGTGAGGGCACAATTTAAATGCAAGAGTGTGGGCAGAGTAGTTGCAGTATTGCAGTTGCAGTATTTAAAAGCAAAAAAAAACGTTTTACAGAAACCAAAAAAACGCTGTCTAAAATGTAGATTAAAAGCGCACCACGCTTCCCTAGCTAGCAGCAGCAAGCGCGAGCATGCACCTTTCGCCAAGAGCGAGCAAACCGAGTGCTCGACTTAAGTACCGGCTCACCTGGAGTCCTGGCAAGCGCTAGAGCGCTCGAGCCGATGGCCCAATAAACAAAGCACCCCCCAAGATGGCGGCCAAGCGCCACATGAAGGAGCACAGGAGCTGCCAGAGGAGGACAACAGACTCCGCAAAATGCGGTGAGGGCACAATTTAAATGCAAGAGTGTGGGCAGAGTAGTTGCAGTATTGCAGTTGCAGTATTTAAAAGCAAAAAAAAACGTTTTACAGAAACCAAAAAAACGCTGTCTAAAATGTAGATTAAAAGCGCACCACGCTTCCCTAGCTAGCAGCAGCAAGCGCGAGCATGCACCTTTCGCCAGTGGCTCCAGTGTTCCGCTACCAGTCTCTGCAATCGGCATCCTACTGCTGCTGATGTGTGGGCGTATGTCACTCCTGTCTTGCGTCTGGCTGTTCACTTGCACTGGGACACAGCTATTCCCATGGCGTGGCATGGGGAGGTTCTCAATCTCCGTGTGTAGCTAGGTCTTGGTAGGAGTGTCACCTTGCATCCATACGTGTCCTGGCCATGTAGCACATACCTGACTCCCTATGTAGCATGTGTGTATTGACAGATTAACATGTGCTCAGTACACATGATTTGTTGTCGTACTGCACTCACTCTTCCTTGTCACTTCCAAATTACTGCAGAGCGCCGCCTCTTGCCCGAACAATTCCGGACTTGGCTGCCATGCAGGAGAATGACAGCATCCGGCTCTACCGCTTCACCCAACCGTTGATTCTGGAGTTGACGGCGAGACTGGCACCACACCTGCAACCGCAGCACAGGTATCCTACGGCACTGACACCCCAGCTGAAGGTAATGGCTGCCCTACATTTTCTTGCCACGGGTACCTTTCAATATACCATAGCTAATGTTGGTGGCATGTCCCAGAGCATGTTCTGCCGTGTGCTGCATGATTTCTTAGAGGCCATGTTGATTCACCTGGATGACTTCATCAAGTTCCCAACCCCTGAACAGATGACTGCGGTCAAGCGTGGATTCTATGCCCTGGGAGGGATGCCCCATGTCATTGGGTCCATAGATGGGACACATGTAGCTTTGGTACCACCACACGCACGGGAGGTGGTGTACCGCAATCGAAAGCACTACCACTCCATCAATGCCCTTGTGGTGTGTCAGTCCAACATGGTGATTTCACATGTCTGTGCTTGTTTTCCAGGATCAGCACACGATGCCTACATCATGAGGCGTAGCGGGATGCCTGAAATGATGATGCAGCTGCGCAACGAACGGGCATGTGTTGTTGGTGGGTACAGTCTGTCTGTCCTGTATTCTGTATAGCCTACCAGCACGACCGCTTCACCACTTCTAACGATGTCCATGTGCTTCCCATGTAGGGGACGCTGGCTATCCCAACATGCCTTGGCTGCTGACACCTCTCCGCAACCCCATCACGCCGGCCCAGCTCCGCTACAACACCGCCCATGGCCGGACAAGGCGAGTGATAGAGAGGACGTTTGGCATGCTGAAGAGCCGATTCAGGTGCCTACACAAGACCGGCGGCGCACTCCCATATGCCCCGGCGAAGGTCTGCAAGATCTTCATGGTCTGCTGCATGCTGCACAACATGGCAGTTGAAAGAGCTGTGCCACTCATCCTGGATCAACATGACGAGGACCATCCACCCGTGGAGGACGAAGGGCTTGGCAATGGGGCTAGTGATGTGGAGGATGTGGAGCCGCAAGAGGACATCCGCACTCGGCTCATACGCGACTTCTTTGCTTAGTGGTGAGTACCAGTGTGTGAGTGTGCACGCATTGGTCCCCGTGTGGCATGTGTTGTGATGTGTGTCTCCACCTGCATGTATGGCACGTGAGTCAGAGGTGTGTGTGGGTGTGTCACTGGAGTGATGGTGGCAGTGATGGTTGTACTTCCCCAGTCATAATTGTGACCTAGCATGTTGTCATCCATACATGTGTCGAGTAAATGCACATGCAAGTGGCTGTGCTTTTTGTGGCTGACTTCTTGTGTGTCTCTCTTCCCCAGGTACTTGCGCATGCCGTCTGCTGCTTGCATTGTTGTGGCACTGCTATTCCTCATGGACATGACATCGTGGGCTGACTCAGCGTTACAGGCACGGACACGTTTGGAAGTCTCCATGGGGTAAGGGATGCATCTGGGGTGTATTGGGTGTGGCAGTTGTTCACGATGTATGCACACTGCCCCTGTCGATGTTTGGTTCCTCTGCAGCCATGTCGCATCCCCATGGGACACGACATGCAGCTGTGTACACCTGAAGAGATGGTCTGCCTGGTTGACAGTCATCAGTGATGGGATAGGGGATTGTGATGATGGCATCAATGTGTGTGACACTGCCCTCGGCCACATACGGTTAGCATTGGCTTGACATGGTGTGGGACTTCCACATCAGCGGATCTATGGTGTATGGCAGGCTCTCCGTGTGCAGCTGTGGGTATTTAGCTGTTAGCCGACGCTTGTGTGCCAGTTCCATGGCGAACACGCATTTGTGCTGCAGAAGGGGGGTGCCAGTGTTGGACCCACATGTTACTCCACATGACGTCTTCATGTGGACTTCGAGTTGCCTCTGCAATCCCGAATACATGACTAATAAAGGTGTCCCTATGCCTCCAAGGTGCCTCTTCTCAGTCAATGCTGGTGTGTTGCCACGGTGCATCCAGCATGTCTGGCATGGTATTCCCTGATTGTGGCTATGTGTCAATGTGTCGAGTAGCAAGATGCAAGCTGTGTGTGTGGGCTGAGACTGTGTATTGGGCATGATGTCCATGACTGTGTGGGTATTGTGACATGTGCCATCCCCATGCATCCAACGTTGGCCAGGCCCCCATTCTCTGCATCCACCGGACTCAAGCTTGCAGGACATGGTTCTGCCACCTGTCTACACATACCTGGGTGCCCCCCAGGACACTGGACTGGATCCCTGACCTCTGCGCATGACTGTTGCTGTACTCAATGTGTGTGTCAGCACGGTTGTTCGGCAACCCCCTCAGCTGGTTGGGCCCATCACGGGTGTGTATGGTGCTCCATGTCTGTCTTGCCTAATACACTGTGACCCATGTGTCCTGTGCCAGACTCAGGCCCCAGGGTGTGGATGGTTGAAGACAAAAGATGACTCAGGCATGTTTAGACTTTACAAGACACATGTTAGGTAATAATGCTACCAGCAGGCATCTACTCTTCATAGTGTGATTTATTATTGGGGGGGGGGGGACAAAGTGAGGGGCTTTCCGGGATTTTGCAATCCAAAGTTCAGTAGGGGAGTTGGTGTCCTTGCCATTGGAAATCCTCAGAGTCCATGCCACAGTCTTTGTCAACATTGGTCAGCCAGTGACCAGCAGGGCCATGTGGCAGAGAATGTCTCTTGATGCTGTGATGCTGTTGCTCCAGTGGGCCAGGTGCCAGGCCAGGTGTCCTGGGAGATGGTGATGTAGCGCCGACCCTCACGGTCCTTTCCGTGGACGACCCGGCCTCCTGCGGGGACCCTCAGCAGCAGGCCGTGACGACGTCTGGGATGCTCCATCGGATGTTTCCTCCTCCTCCTCCTGATCCCTCCCTGTGGGTGGTGATGTTCTCCGCCTTCTGGCACAGGGAGGGTCGGCCATGTTGTCGGCCATCCGACGGAGTGTAGCGTGAATCCCCTGGAATGCCGTCACTTGCTCAGCCTGTCTGTCCTCCATCCTCCGTTGGTGTTGCAGTAGACAGGCATGTTGCTGGGCCTGCTGGGCCTTGATCCCCTCGAGGACGGACACAACCTGGGCCATGCCCGTGGTGTCCTGCCGGTATGAGTCCAGGATGTTACGGACATGGGAAAATACCGGATCCCCAGCCAACTGGTCAGGCTCGCGCCTCCGCCGTCCTCCACTCCCACCACCCCTGCCCACTTGCACCTGGCCTGCCCTTGTGGGCACATCGGGTCTCCGGGACCCCTGAGGGGTGGCATTGGCGTTGTCGCCTGCCTCCTCCTGGGTGCCCGGGACACCGTGTCCCTCCTGGCGAGCCTGGCTGCATTGTGGTGTTGGGGCAGGGATCCTGGGTGTCTCCTGGGATGTGGCAGGAGTGGGGGTGGTGGTTGGCACAGTTGTACCTGACGCAGGTGCTGCAGGTGGTTGGACACCAGAGGGGCCAGGTCGGTCGGGGTCGTCCACAGAGTGGTGGGAGTGGTCGCTGCCGGTGGGATCAGGCTCCTGCAGATCCGGGTCCTGTGAGGCTTCCCCCCCAGTGTTGGGGGGTGAACCACGACGTTGACCTGTGTGTGAGAGAGACAATGTTAATTTTGGTCCATGTAACATCCATGTTTCATCAGTGTCAAAGTTGGCACTTTTCCTCTTGGAATTGGGATCTGTCTTGCATTCCACTCACAGTGCACTTGTGCATGGGTGTGTCCCTTGTGCACCACTTTTGCCCTTTTCACTATGTGTGGCACGGTCTTACTTGCTGCGTCAAGTGTGACTGCAGTCAGCAGTGGAGTGGGCAGGTGTGGCGAGCCATGCATTGGCGCCTTCCATGTAGCACTGTACATGTGCACATGGAGTGGATCCACACACTTATATGATCCAGGTAGCTGTCGTTGTGCTCGTGAACCGGTTGTGACATGGCCCTGTGTTTTGCCATGGTGAAGAGGGGGGGTTCTGGGACTGGCCACCCTTGTCTACATGCACGCAGTCTACCTGCTGACGAGCAGACATTCGCACACGCCACACGGCTGATTTGCTCTCCCTGTGTCTCGCTCCCTCTCTGTCCCCCTCTCCCTCCCTCCGTGTGTCAGCCTCCTCCCTCTGTCCATCTCCCTCCCTCTCTGTCCCCCTCTCCCTCCCTCCCTGTCCCCCTCTCCCTCCCTCTGTGTCCCCCTCTCCCTCCCTCCGTGTGTCAGCCTCCTCCCTCTGTCCGTCTCCCTCCCTCTCTGTCCCCCTCTCCCTCCCTCTCTGTCCCCCTCTCCCTCCCTCTCTGTCCCCCTCTCCCTCCCTCCGTGTGTCAGCCTCCTCCCTCTGTCCGTCTCCCTCCCTCTCTGTCCCCCTCTCCCTCCCTCTCTGTCCCCCTCTCCCTCCCTCTCGGTCCCCCTCTCCCTCCCTCTGTGTCCCCCTCTTCCTCCCTCCGTGTGTCAGCCTCCTCCCTCTGTTCGTCTCCCTCCCTCTCTGTCCCCCTCTCCCTCCCTCTCTGTCCCCCTCTCCCTCCCTCCCTGTCCCCCTCTCCCTCCCTCTGTGTCCCCCTCTCCCTCCCTCCGTGTGTCAGCCTCCTCCCTCTGTCCGTCTCCCTCCCTCCCTCTCTGTCCCCCTCTGCCTCCCTCTCTGTCCCCCTCTCCCTCCCTCTCTGTCCCCCTCTCCCTCCCTCCGTGTGTCAGCCTCCTCCCTCTGTCCGTCTCCCTCCCTCTCTGTCCCCCTCTCCCTCCCTCTCTGTCCCCCTCTCCCTCCCTCTGTGTCCCCCTCTCCCTCCCTCCGTGTGTCAGCCTCCTCCCTCTGTCCGTCTCCCTCCCTCTCTGTCCCCCTCTCCCTCCCTCTCTGTCCCCCTCTCCCTCCCTCTCTGTCCCCCTCTCCCTCCCTCCGTGTGTCAGCCTCCTCCCTCTGTCCGTCTCCCTCCCTCTCTGTCCCCTCTCCCTCCCTCTCTGTCCCCCTCTCCCTCCCTCTCTGTCCCCCTCTCCCTCCCTCCGTATGTCAGCCTCCTCCCTCTGTCCGTCTCCCTCCCTCTCTGTCCCCCTCTCCCTCCCTCTCTGTCCCCCTCTCCCTCCCTCTCCCTCCCTCTCTGTCCCCCTCTCCCTCCCTCTGTGTCCCCCTCTCCCTCCCTCCGTGTGTCAGCCTCCTCCCTCTGTCCGTCTCCCTCCCTCTCTGTCCCCCTCTCCCTCCCTCTCTGTCCCCCTCTCCCTCCCTCCGTGTGTCAGCCTCCTCCCTCTGTCCGTCTCCCTCCCTCTCTGTCCCCCTCTCCCTCCCTCTCTGTCCCCCTCTCCCTCCCTCTCTGTCCCCCTCTCCCTCCCTCTCTGTCCCCCTCTCTCTCCCTCTGTGTGTCAGCCTCCTCCCTCTGTCCGTCTCCCTCCCTCTGTGTCCCCCTCTCCCTCCCTCTGTGTGTCACCCTCTGTCACCTCAGCCCAGCTTCCTGGGCACACACTGTTAGCAGATCTTTGAGTGGCCCTTGGCTTGTTGATGTGAGTTTGTTTCTGATCTCCAGGCACCCATTGGGTGTGATGTGTGTCTGTGCGCTGCTGCTGTGGTGGTGTGTGCTGCCACTCTTTCACAATGTTGGCTGTTCATTAGCTGCTGTCATGTGCAAAACAGTGCCTTCACCCCCATGTGTTGATGCAAGGCGTCCGCCATTTGCTGGCAAGTCATTCCTGTTTTGGGACACACTGTTTGTCTGGCTGTGACCTAGGCCATATGGGCAGAGGGCATTGTTGTCTGCTTCTGAGTTGCACTTGGTGATTTTTGTGGCCCAGCCTCCCGCCATCCGGGTTACCGTGTCATGTGTTGGTGTCTTCTGTGGCCTGTGACTTGACATTGTCCAGCTGGGTGCATGGGGCATGGTGGCAGCAGTGGCATGTGCGTGCTCATAGAGTGTGGTTGAGTCATGCGATGGCTTGTGGTAGTTGCGTGCCTGTTAGTGATTTTGGTTGTGGATGCCGTTCCCCCCATGTGAGGTGCGTTGTTTGTGTACTCACCCGGGTCTCGGAGTCCCTCTAATCCTTCGACTGCCTCCGCCGGCAGTATGGCCATCACCCTCTCCTCCCAGGGCTGGTAGTGTACGGGTCTGCGGGAGGGCCCTCCTCCTGTGGCGTTGGCCTGGTCGTGTTCCTCCTGCCTCTTGGCTCGGACTCTCCTCCGCAGATCGTACCACCTGTTCTGGCATTCCTGCCTGGTCCTTCTGGTGTCCGCAACAGCATTCACAGCATTGACGATGGTCTGCCACATGGCTGTTTTTGCTGCCATGCTGGTGTTTCTGACCAATGTTCCAAAGATCTGTGGCTCGACTCTGAGGATTTCATCAACAAGGACCTCCAACTCTCGGTTACTGAACTTTGGATTCTTGGTAGTGGGCATGGTGAGGGGTGTGGGTGTGGATGGTGGGGGGGGGTGTGGATGTTGGGGGGGGGTGTGGATGGTTGTGGGTGTGTGTGTGTGTGAATGTGATGAGGGTGTGTTTGTGAAGGTGGTTGTGTGAAGGTGTGCAAGTGTAAGGTGTGGTGAAGCTTGTAGTATGGTTCTGTGGTGTCTGGCAGCAGTGAGTCTGTTGCAAAGGCTCATGGTTTGTGTGTGTGGGCCCTTTTTATTGGTCCATGGGTGGGTGTGGCTGTGTTTGAAGTTTGGGTGGGTGTGTTATAAGTAGTGGTGGTGTTTTGGGCCTCTGTTTGTCTTTGGCAGTTGCAGGTCAGTGAACGTGTTTTTGTAGTGTTTGTTGGCCATGTTTAGTGGCTTTGTGCCATTCGTATAGTGTATTATTGTGTTGTTTTGTTTTGGCCTGGTTGTGTACGTGCGTTTTGAGCGTGTGTACGGTGTGTACATGGGCCATTTGGTTGCACGGTGCTGTCCTTATGTGTGGGTTGGTACGACTCGTACATGCGGTTGTGATGTTGGGGCCTGGGGTGCGCTCCGTACTTAGGAGGTTGTGTTGGGGGTAGGACCGGAACGTACTGGGGTGTACATACACGGGTGGGGGTTCGACACGTACACGGGTGTACATCCAGGGGGGCGTGTACATTGAAAGGGGGGTACGACTCGAACGTACTGGGGTGTGGGTACACGGTGGTACGACACGTACAGGGGTGGGGGTACGACTCGACCGTACTGGGGTGTGGGTACACGGTGGTACGACACGTACAGGGGTGGGGGTACGACTCGAACGTACTGGGGTGTGGGTACACGGTGGTACGACACGTACAGGGGTGGGGGGTGTGGGTACACGGTGGTAGTCAAGTCAAGTCAAGTCATAAAATTTGTATAGCGCACTACGTACCCAGAGGGTTTCAAGGCGCTTAGGAAGGGGAGGAGGATTATTTGTCAAATATCCACGTTTTAAGCTGCTTTCTGAACGCTAGGTGGTTCTGGGTGAGGCGAAGGTAGGCGGGGAGTGAGTTCCATGTTTTAGCAGCCAGGTATGCAAAGGATCTGCCTCCCATGGTGGTCTTGTTGATGCGAGGTATAGTGGCGAGGGCTTGGCTGGAAGATCGTAGTTGGCGGGAGGGGGTGTAGAAGGACAGTCGAGAGTTGAGGCAATCTGGTCCGATGTCGTAGAGTGATTTGTGTGCGTGGGTAAGCAGTCGGAAGGTGATCCTCTTATTGACGGGTAGCCAGTGGAGGTCTTTAAGGTGATCAGAGATGTGTTCGTTGCGAGGGATGTCTAATATGAGCCTGGCTGATGCGTTTTGGATTCGTTGGAGTTTCTTCTGGAGCTTTGCGGTAGTACCCGCGTAGAGGGTGTTTCCGTAGTCCAGTCGGCTCGTGACTAGAGCGTGGGTAACTGTTTTCCTTGTTTCGAGGGGGATCCAGCGAAATGTTTTTCTGAGCATGCGAAGAATGTTGAAGCAGGAAGAGGATACGGCGCTGACTTGTCTGTTCATTGAGAGTGAAGAATCCAGGATGACGCCTAGGTTCCGTGCGTGGTCTGTCGGGATGGGTGCTTTTCCGAGGGCTTCAGGCCACCAGGAATCGTCCCATGCAGAGGGGGATGTACCTAAGATGAGGACTTCAGTTTTGTCTGAGTTCAGTTTCAGACGGCTTTGTTTCATCCATTCGGCAACTTCTTTCATTTCTTCGTGTAGGTTAGTTTTGGCGGTGCTAGGGTCATTGGTGAGAGAAAGGATTAGTTGAGTGTCGTCCGCGTAGGAGATGATGTTGAGGTTGTGTCGGCGTGCGATGGCCGCGAGGGGGCTCATGTATGCGTTGAAGAGGGTGGGACTGAGTGAGGATCCTTGAGGGACGCCGCAGATGACTTCAGAGGCCTCGGACTTGAATGGAGGAAGGCGGACTCTCTGGGTTCTTCCGGTGAGGAACGAGGTGATCCATTCAAGTGCTTTTCCTTGGATTCCGATGTTATTGAGGCGTTGTAGAAGGGTGCTGTGGCAGACTGTATCGAATGCTGCAGAGAGGTCGAGGAGGATGAGGGCGACTGTGTCTCCATTGTCCAGTAGAGTTCGAATGTCGTCTGTTGCTGCGATGAGGGCGGTCTCAGTGCTGTGTTTGGCTCGGAAGCCGGACTGTGAGGAGTCGAGAGATTTGTTGGCTTCGAGGAAAGCGGCGAGCTGGTTGTTGACGGCTTTCTCGATGACTTTTGCCGGGAATGGAAGAAGCGAGATGGGGCGGTAATTTTTGAGTTCGGTGGGGTCCGCTGTTGGTTTTTTCAGAAGGGCAGTGAGTTCGGCGTGTTTCCAGTCTTCTGGGAAGGTAGCGGAGTTGAAGGAGCAGTTGATGACGTCTCGGAGGTGCGGTGCTATGACGGAGTCTGCTTTGTTGAAGATGTGGTGAGGGCATGGGTCTGTGGGGGATCCTGAGTGGATGGAATTCATCAGGCGGATGGTGTCCTCAGTGGAGATTGGGTTCCAAGCGTTAAGGGTGTTCACGGGGGGAAGGTGGTCAGCAGATGGTAGGTTGGGTTGGTTTCCGGGTTGGTTGTCAAAGCTGTTGTGGATGTCTGCAATCTTGTTGTGGAAAAAAGAGGCTAGGGAGTCGCAGAGGGTTTGAGAGGGGGTGATGTCGTTGGAGTTGGCCGAGGGATTGGAAAATTCCTTGACGATGTTGAAAAGTTCCTTGCTGTTGTGGGCGTTGTTGTCAAGTCGATCCTTGAAAGCTGTTTTCTTGGCTTTTCGGATCAGTTGGTGGTGGGTGCGGGTGGCGCTTTTGAAGGCGTCCTTGGTGCTGGTGGTTGGGTCTTTTTTCCAGGCCTTTTCAAGGGAGCGGCAGAGTTTCTTGGACTTCTTGAGATCATCGTTGAACCATGAGGCTTTCTTGCTGCCAGGTTTGCTTTGACGTTTTTTCAGTGGAGCTAAGGTGTCGGCGGTGTTGGATAACCATAGGGTGAGGTTGGCGGCGGCTTCGTTGGCGTTAGAAGAGAGGGCTGGGGAGTTTCGAAGGAGCGATGCGGAGATTTGGTCCGTGGTGATTTTGTTCCAGTTTCTTTGCAGGGTAGGTTGGGAGTGGATGATGGGTTTCGGCTTGTTGTAGATGAAGTGAACGCAGCTGTGGTCGGTCCAGAGGAGATCCGTAGTGTGGCAGAAGGAGATATGATTGCTGGATGTGAAGATGGGGTCGAGTGTGTGACCTGCGATGTGGGTGGGGGAAGTGACTAGTTGTTTAAGTCCGAGGTTGGCGAGGTTGTCCACGAGGGTGGAGGTGTTGTGGTCGTTGGTCTTTTCAAGGTGAAAGTTGAGGTCTCCCAGAAGGATGTAATCTTTGGAGGGGAGCGCGTGTGGGGTGATGAAGTCCGTGATGTCTTCACTGAATTTTGCGCGGGGTCCTGGTGGTCTGTAGAGGAGAGTGCCTCTGAGTGTTGTTTTGGGGTCGATGTGGTACAGGGGTGGGGGTACGACTCGAACGTACTGGGGTGTGGGTACACGGTGGTACGACACGTACAGGGGTGGGGGTACGACTCGAACGTACTGGGGTGTGGGTACACGGTGGTACGACACGTACAGGGGTGGGGGGTGTGGGTACACGGTGGTACGACACGTACAGGGGTGGGGGTACGACTCGAACGTACTGGGGTGTGGGTACACGGTGGTACGACACGTACAGGGGTGGGGGTATGACTCGAACGTACTGGGGTGTGGGTACACGGTGGTACGACACGTACAGGGGTGGGGGGTGTGGGTACACGGTGGTACGACACGTACAGGGGTGGGGGTACGACTCGAACGTACTGGGGTGTGGGTACACGGTGGTACGACACGTACAGGGGTGGGGGTACGACTCGAACGTACTGGGGTGTGGGTACACGGTGGTACGACACGTACAGGGGTGGGGGTACGACTCGAACGTACTGGGGTGTGGGTACACGGTGGTACGACACGTACAGGGGTGGGGGTACGACTCGAACGTACTGGGGTGTGGGTACACGGTGGCACGACACGTACAGGGGTGGGGGTACGACTCGAACGTACTGGGGTGTGGGTACACGGTGGTACGACACGTACAGGGGTGGGGGTACGACTCGACCATACTGGGGTGTGGGTACACGGTGGTACGACACGTACAGGGGTGGGGGTACGACTCGAACGTACTGGGGTGTGGGTACACGGTGGTACGACACGTACAGGGGTGGGGGTACGACTCGACCGTACTAGGGTGTGGGTACACGGTGGTACGACACGTACAGGGGTGGGGGTACGACTCGAAAGTACTGGGGTGTGGGTACACGGTGGTACGACACGTACAGGGGTGGGGGGTGTGGGTACACGGTGGTAAGACACGTACAGGGGTGGGGGTACGACTCGAACGTACTGGGGTGTGGGTACACGGTGGTACAACACGTACAGGGGTGGGGGTACGACTCGAACGTACTGGGGTGTGGGTACACGGTGGTACGACACGTACAGGGGTGGGGGGTGTGGGTACACGGTGGTACGACACGTACAGGGGTGGGGGTACGACTCGAACGTACTGGGGTGTGGGTACACGGTGGTACGACACGTACAGGGGTGGGGGTACGACTCGAACGTACTGGGGTGTGGGTACACGGTGGTACGACACGTACAGGGGTGGGGGTACAACTCGAACGTACTGGGGTGTGGGTACACGGTGGTACGACACGTACAGGGGTGGGGGTCCGACTCGACCGTACTGGGGTGTGGGTACACGGGTGGGGGTTTGACACGTACACGGGTGTACATCCAGGGGGGGGGGTGTACATTGAACGGGGGTACGACTCGAACGTATGGGTGCTGGGGGGAGTGTTTGGCACGTATGCGGGCACATATCTCCATGGTTGCAATGGGAGTTCGGTGCGGACGGTGTTTTTACCATACAGTTGTGAGTTCAGACGCACGGGATGGATCGTGATTCCTCGGTCGGACTTCACCTTTCACATTTGTACGGTAAATCGTCCGAGGACGTTTCGGACACATTTTCCGACCCGAGGACGTGTGGGAAATCATTCCCGATGCGGTTCGTATGGACTTTTTACCATGCGAATCGTGATTGCCAGTTCGTACGGCACTTGTACGATTCGTACGGTAAAAAGACCGGATACGAGTCGCACGGGGAATTTTTTTACCGGATCGTAATCGGCACCTATGCGTTGGGATCCCCCTGTGATCAGCATGACGTCCTCTGTAAGCCCCTAGTATATAATAGGGCAGTGGATTAAAACTACATCTTAAAACGCGCCACAGGTCGTGTTTGCACATGTCACCTCAGGCCCCGTCCCCTCACTTCCCCACTGTGTAAACACGCCCTGTGGCCGTTTTAAATTGGGAGATTAAGTCCCCTTGAATCCTGAGGGTCCCTAGGGTCCAACTAGATCACTAGGTACCTCCAGTAAGCGCCCCAGAGCTGCGTTGCAGAGAGATGTAAAAAGGGACACGGCCTAGACCACCTCTCTGCAACGCAGCGCAGTGGCGCTTACTGGAAGCACCTGGTGGGCTAGTTGGCCCCCAGGGTCCCTCAGGATTGAAGGGGAATTATTTCCCCAACTTAAAACGCGCCACAAGGCTTGTTTGCACATGTTAACTCAGGCCCCGTCCCCTCCCTTCACCACTGTGTAAACACGCCCTGTGGCCGTTTTTAGTTGGGAGATTAAGTTCATTTGAATCCTGAGGGTCCCTATGGTCCAACTAGCCCACTAGGTACCTCCAGTAAGCGCCACAGAGCTGCGTTGCAGAGAGGTGTAAAAAGTGGCACGGCCTGGACCACCTCTCTGCAACGCAGCTCAGTGGCGCTTACTGGAAGCACCTGGTGGGCTAGTTAGCCCCCAGGTGCCCTCAGGATTGAAGGGGAATTATTTCCCCAACTTAAAACGCGCCATAGGGCGTGTTTGCACACGTCACCTCAGGCCCCGTCCCCTCCCTTCCCCACTGTGTAAACACGCCCTGTGGCCGTTTTATAAGTTGGGAGATTAAGTCCCCTTGAATCCTGAGGATCCCTAGGGGCAAAATAGGGATCACTGACATAATATCGACTACCAAAATATAGACATACAAAAATATCGATGCCAAAATATAGAATGCCAAAATATCGAATCCCTATCTCCAAACAGGTAAGTACAAAAATATAGAATCCAAAATATCGTTGTTAAAAATATAGTTAGTCAAAATATCGAATTTTTTAAATGTCTTAAAAGTAATGTAAAATGAATGAAATAATACATATAATTAACTGACACATACTTAAAAATACTTAAATAACATTAAAATTAATAAATAATTAATGTAAGTAAAAAAATAAATTTATACATATATATTAACGTAATATTAATGAAAAATATTCAATATTTTCTGCGTAGGATAGCGGGCGGGTAAAATTTAGTATTACCACTCCAGTAAGTGCAATAGTAGGGAAAGCGTTGGATAGCGGGAGGGTCAAAATTACTATTCCCACTCCAGAGAATGCAACAGTAGGGAAAGCGTTGGATAGCGGGAGGGTAAAAATTACTATTCCCACTCCAGAGAGTGCAATAATAGAGAAAGCATTGGATAGCATAGGGGTAAAAATTACTATTCCCACTCCAGAGAGTGCAACAGTAGGGAAAGCGTTGGATAGCGGGAGGGTAAAATTTACTATTCCCACTCCAGTGAGTGCAACGGTAGGGAAAGCGTTGGATAGCGTAGGGGTAAAAATTACTATTCCCACTCCAGTGAGTGCAACAGTAGGGAAAGCATTGGATAGCGTAGGGGTAAAAATTACTATTCCCACTCCAGAGAGTGCAACTGTAGGGAAAGCGTTGGATAGCGGGAGGGTAAAATTTACTATTCCCACTCCAGTGAGTGCAACAGTAGGGAAAGCGTTGGATAGCGTAGGGGTAAAAATTACTATTCCCACGCCAAAGAGTGCAACAGTAGGGAAAGCATTGGATAGAGTAGGGCTAAAAATTACTAATCCCACTCCAGAGAGTGCAACAGTAGGGAAAGCGTTGGATAGCGTAGGGGTAAAAATTACTATTCCCACTCCAGAGAGTGCAACAGTAGGGAAAGCATTGGATAGCGGAAGGGAAAAATTTACTATTCCCACTCCAGTGATTACAACAGTAGAGAAAACGTTAGATGGCGTAGGGGTAAAAATTACTATTCCCACTCCAAAGTGTGCAACAGTAGGGAAAGCGTTGGATAGCGTAGGGATAAAAATTACTATTCCCACTCCAGAGAGTGCAACGGTAGGGAAAGTGTTGGATAGTGGGAGGGTAAAAATTACTATTCCCACTCCAGAGAATGCAACAGTAGGGAAAGCATTGGATAGCGGGAGGGTAAAAATTACTATTCCCACTCCAGAGAGTGCAATAATAGGGAAAGCATTGGATAGCGTAGGGGTAAAAATTACTATTCCCACTCCAGACAGTGCAACAGTAGGGAAAGCGTTGGATAGCGGGAGGGTAAAATTTACTATTCACACTCCAGTGAGTGCAACAGTAGGGAAAGCATTGGATAGCGTAGGGGTAAAAATTACTATTCCCACTCCAGTGAGTGCAACAGTAGGGAAAGCATTGGATAGCGTAGGGGTAAAAATTACTATTCCCACTCCAGAGTGCAACAGTAGGGAAAGCGTTGGATGGCGGGAGGGTAAAATTTACTATTCCCACTACAGTGAGTGCAACAGTAGGGAAAGCGTTGGATGGCGTAGGGGTAAAAATTACTATTCCCACTCCAAAGAGTGCAACAGTAGGGAAAGCATTGGATAGCGTAGGGGTAAAAATTATTATTCCCACTCCAGTGAGTGCAATAGTAGGGAATACGTTGGATAGCGTAGGGGTAAAAATTACTATTCCCACTCCAGTGAGTGCAATAGTAGGGAAAGCATTGGATAGCGGGAGGGCAAAATTTACTATTCCCACTCCAGTGATTACAACAGTAGAGAAAACGTTAGATGGCGTAGGGGTAAAAATTACTATTCCCACTCCAAAGAGTGCAACAGTAGGGAAAGCGTTGGATAGCGTAACGATAAAAATTACTATTCCCACTCCAGAGAGTGCAACGGTAGGGAAAGCGTTGGATAGTGGGAGGGTAAAAATTACTATTCCCACTCCAGAGAATGCAACAGTAGGGAAAGCATTGGATAGCGGGAGGGTAAAAATTACTATTCCCACTCCAGAGTGTGCAATAATAGGGAAAGCATTGGATAGCGTAGGGGTAAAAATTACTATTCCCACTCCAGAGAGTGCAACGGTAGGGAAAGCGTTGGATAGCGGGAGGGTAAAATTTACTATTCCCACTCCAGTGAGTGCAACAGTAGGGAAAGCATTGGATAGCGTAGGGGTAAAAATTACTATTCCCACTCCAGAGAGTGCAACAGTAGGGAAAGCGTTGGATAGCGGGAGGGTAAAATTTACTATTCCCACTACAGTGAGTGCAACAGTAGGGAAAGCGTTGGATAGCGTAGGGGTAAAAATTACTATTCCCACTCCAGTGAGTGCAACAGTAGGGAAAGCATTGGATAGCGTAGGGGTAAAAATTACTATTCCCACTCCAGAGAGTGCAACAGTAGGGAAAGCGTTGGATAGCGGGAGGGTAAAATTTACTATTCCCACTACAGTGAGTGCAATAGTAGGGAATACGTTGGATAGCGTAGGGGTAAAAATTACTATTCCCACTCCAGTGAGTGCAATAGTAGGGAAAATAAGAATTTAATATTTTATTGAAAATAAATGAATTATTAATACCAAAAAAGTATTAAAATTAATTACCAATCACACAACATTTAATAATTAATCATAAATACCAATACATTTTTGATTAATTAATTACCTATTAATAATTAATTAACAACCAATTATTTTTCTATAACAAACATTAATAAATGCAAATAATACCAATTAATAATTAATTAATAATATATTATTTATCAATATACACAAATTATTTAAAAATTATTTTTTTAGAATTATATTACTTCCCACCATATTCCCCTATAAACCCACTACCCGCTACAAATATTAAATGAATACAATTAACATAATTATCAATTAAACAATTAATACAAATTAATTACCAATTAATACAAATTATTTACCAATTAATAATTAATAAACAACCAATTAATTTTCAATACTAATTAATAATTAACTAATAACAATTAAATTACTTCCCACCCTATTCCCCTATAAACCCACAACCCGCTACAGAAGTAAAACGCAAAATTAAATTAAAAATAATTAATAATTCCTATAAATTATTATTTAATGTACTATAATTAAATTACTTCCCACCCTACTCCCCTATAAACCCACAACCCGCTACCGAATTATATTACACTAAAATGGAATAACATAAAATTAATTACTTTAAAAATATTCTAACATACATTCCAATATTAATACATACTTTTAACACATATACTAACACTTAAAACACTATAAAAAAAATCGATATTTTTAACTACTATATTATGACTGTCGATATTACTTACTTCTATATTATTTAAATCGATATTTCTTACCTGATTTTCGATATTCTTCACCACTATATTTTGGCAATTCGATATTCTGTCCATTCTATATTAAAAACTCGATATTCTGTCCAGTCGATATTTTTTTTCTCGATATTATGTCTATTTACCGCAAATTAGCCCACTAAGTACGTCCAGTAAGCGCCATTGCAGAGAGGTGTAAAAAGGGGCACGGCCTGCACCACCTCTCTACAACGCAGAGCAGTGGTGCTTACTAGAAGCACCTGGTGGGCTAGTTGGCCCCCAGGGTCCCTCAGGATTGAAAGGGATTTATTTCCCCAACTTAAAACGCGCCACATGGCGTGTTTGCACACGTCACCTCAGGCCCCATCCCCTCCCTTTACCACTGTGTAAATGTGCCCTGTGGCCGTTCTAAGTTGAGCGATTAGGGGGCATATGTATCAACCGATTTTGTATTCGCAAACGCTGCGATTCGCAAAAAACAGCGTTTGCGAATACAAAATCGCAAAAGGAGATGTATGAGGCATTTCAGCCTCGCAATCTTAATGAATCGCAAAATTTGCGATTTCTTAAGTTTGTGTAAGCATTGAAGAAATCGCAAATTGCGATTTCTTAAATGCAATGTAACACGCACCCAAGTTGTGCGATTTCTCCTTAAGAAATCGCAAATTACCACCAACTTCAAGTTGGTGGTAAATTGCGATTTCTTTGAAATATGCACTTTTTTGCATATTTCAAAGTGCCATGTGGTGCACATACATGCCCTTAGGGCATGTATGTGCGCCATATGTGCACAGATGCTGATTTCAGGGGTGCATCAGGGTGTCATTATGACACCCTTGCACCTTTGAAATTATTCTCAATTTGCGATTAGCAAATAGCGAATCGCAAATTGAGAAGGACTTCCCATTCATTGCTATGGGCCTCTTGGCCCATAGGAATGAATGGGAAGGTGTTCCTTAATTGCGATTTCGCAATTTGCTAATCGCAGTTAAGGAATTTTCAGAAATCGCTAAAGTTTTGCAATTTTTTAAATACATCCCGTTTTGCTATTCTCAAATAGCGATTCTCAAACAATCGCTATTTGAGAATCGCAAAAGGAGATGTTGATATAATGCCCCTAAGTCCCCTTGAATCCTAAGGGTCCCTAGGGTCAAACTAGCCCACTAGGTACCTCCAGTAAGCGCCACAGAGCTGTGTTGCATAGAGGTGTAAAAAGGGTCGTGGCCTCAGAACACCTGTCTTCAACGCAGTTCCCTGGCGCATACTGGAGATACCTATTGGGCTAGTTGGCCCTCAGGGACCCTCAGTATTGAAGGGGAATTAATTCCCCAACTTACAACTGGCCAGGGGGCGCATTTGCCGAGTGCTGCAAGGGGGGGGCGTGGCCTCCGGCGCGATGCCGGTGTTTTATTTATTTTATTATTTTAAGAAGGAGGGCTGTGTGGCCCCCCCTTCTTTTTCTAATTTACTGGCCCTGGGGACCCCATCCCCCAGGGCCTGCACCCTTATTTTTTTTGTTGAAAAAAATAAATTTGGCCCTCTCAAGGCCTTAATCGGCCCGGGGACCCCAACCCCTGGGTCATGACCTTTTTTAAAAAAAAATCTTTAGGAGGGGGCTGCGTTGCCCCCCTCCTCAGGCCACTTATGGCCCTGGGGACCCCATCCCCCGGGGCCGGCCTTTGTTTTTTATTATTTAAAAAAAATATGTATTTATAGAAACACCTAGAACATGCTGGACAAACCGTATGTACCTATCACCATGACGATTTCCGTGATATTCATTAAAAGGCGACTATGCATAGAATGAATCCACATGGAATGTATTTACACCGCTAGTGAAGCTCTGACGTGTCTGACGCCCTACCGTGCCTAATCTCGGCACCCCCGCCGGTGGGTACTCTCCAAGTAGACACTCTTTTCGTTTATTTATACAAACATGGGTAGCTATTGACAGGCACATTTAATATACACGCACACCAAGCCATTCAAAGGGGAATCGACAAAAATTCGACCAAACTATGCAAGAAATCCCCCTCACGGTTAATAAAACACACATCCACCGCCGGATGTGTAATACTTTTTATTTTACTCTCTGGAAAGGATACGAATCTCACTTGAGAGTCACAGCGTGCTCCTGGCTGAGCCCAATGCTATGTTACACCCACCAGTGCCCGCAGAGTGCCTCACACCTCTCTGTTGTATTCCACCAGCTAGTGCGTATGCTATGACACTCTCTAGCCCATGTGCACTGTAACACCACCCCGTGAATATGTCATGCCACACTTGCCTTCGCACGGGTTATATTGCCCCATCTAACGTGCCTTCCTCGATGCCTATGTTATAAGGCACAGCGCTATGCCATACATATTACAATCTGGGATCCATATCTTTGTCACAGTGCATATGCAACGTTACACTCCACAGCACATATTTTATATTACAACTTTAGAGACTAGTTAGGTTACACAGCACTGCCCTGTGCATATTACACTCCAAGGCGCATATCGCATAGCACGCGCTAGTGCCTGTGCTATCTCGCGCTCTCCAATGAATCTGTCATTGCGCACAATGTATTGCATATTATATTTCACGCCCCGGTTCATCTTATATCACACTTTTTGGTGCATAGTTTATACCATGTACTATATCTAGTTTTCATTTTCAATCGTGCTCTCAGGACTATGTTCTATATAACACTGCGTCCACCTACCCTTTTTACGGGCATTACATTTTGCGATGGGGGGTGGAGGGTCAGGGGGTGTTTCTGCCAAGTGAGCCCGGAGTCACAGTCACCAACGTCCTCTTCTTCCTGAATAAAAGTGAGATTATGCTGCATACTTGTTCATATTTTAAGTAGTTTGCACAGACACACATTTTAAAAACAATAAAGTTCCTAATACCCACCTTCTCTGAACAGTTAGCTTGCTGCCCCATCCACCTCCTCCCTATCCTCTGTTGTCTGAATCCATGGACTAGCCTCCTCCCTCCTGCCATGCATGGTCTGATGTGCTGCTGCTGGAGCGGGTTATGCAAAATTTTTGTATACCCATTCCATTTTGCATGTCGTTTTATGAATTAGATTAATTAATTAATCATAATCGTACTAATGGTTTGGAGTGATGTGGAAATAACTAATCAACCTTATTAATGACCGAAATACACGTGGGATTTGCATCTGCATGGCCTAATTAATGACGTGAACTAAATTTCGTACGCATATTAATGATAGATAATTAGAACATTGCATGATATATGTCACTTTGGTGATGAAATTGTGATTCGTGCTTTATTTAGTAAGTATAAACCCCATTGAGTGTTGCTTTTGGCTAGATAAATACACACACATATGGGTATTAGCGAGGGAATAACATTTAATTAGTCATTTCTATGTATTAATTACGTTTTTGTGTTTCTTTGCTTAAGTTGACTATTCTGGCCTATCAAATGATGGATGCTTTTGGTGCCTAACCCAACTGCCGACGCTGAACCAGGCTTGGGTGAAGTGCGCCTGCGCTAAAAGATGAGCAACAATGGCCCTGTCTTGACCCCAGGCAAGCTTTACTTATCAAGGCCACTGGGAAAGGTGCCAGCGCTACAGACAAAAGGCTTTTTATTAAAGAACCGGAACCAGCAAGTATGCTGACAACATGGACTAAACCTTATGGGAACAGAGAGGTTGACCCCTGATCAGCCAATCAGAACAGTTTAAAACTCAATATTGTTACATTTTGCTATTGAAATTATTATAAAACCCATAGAAAAGAGAGGATGGAGGGTCGCTCCTTCGATTTCCTGATGATATGCTGACGAAGAGGACGGTGACACTGCAGGACAGCTGTTAGCCTGAATCTTTGATGGACTGAATTAATGCCCAAAATCCTGATGAACTTAACCTGTTAAATTGATGGGCATAGATTTGCGAGATTGCCAGATTTGACATAGAGGACGACTTTAGCCAGAATAGGTAAATATGAATGGCAACTTGATCAAATGAATGATTTAATCTGCAATATTAATATAAATTTGGATTTGAACATCTACAGAAATGAGTTGGGTTGTTTATTCATTGAAATGTGTTAATGAAAAGGTTAATTAGAGTATTAGAAATTCACTTAAATCTACAACTAACAGATCCATCCCGGTCATGAGGGGAATACCAAATGTAGAATCTAGGGCCTAATGAGTATAAGAAGGGTTTGTAGGTTTATTGCTCATTAGGGTAAAGTGGTATCTTCCTCCCTCATTATCCAGCACTTGGAATGATAATCGCCTCTCGTACGGACTGATGGTGAGTGTGTGTTGGGCCCCACCAGCGAATGTATGGATAGTGTGCGTGTGTAAGATCTTTTGGTCCGCAACTGTAGGGAGGGATTTTGCACTCCGCGCTGGAGCACTGCCACTGCCCTCCATTTAGCATGATGTACTAGCCAACTCCTCCTGCCCTCCATTGCCCTATTCTATGGCCCATCATTGACCTCCTGATTAGCCTCTGTGCTTAGCTTGCTGCCCCTATTCTCCTTCCCCCTGCCCTCCGATGTCTTTGTGCATGCCCCTGCTCCATCCTTTTTGTCCACCATGTTCCATGGACCTGCCACTCCTATCTACTCTGAGGTGCCGATCACGATCCTGCAAAAACCGGGTACGAACCGTCGGACGGAGCACAATCTCCGCCCGACGCGTACCCGGTCGTCAATTTTCACAAACAAGGAATTACGATTCGCACGGGTACACCATTACCGTACGAATCGTAAAAAAGCCCGACCGAACAAAAAAACACCTACCAATGCGATCCGGGAAAGCGCCGACCTGACGTCGGGACGCTCGCAGCCAGCCATTCACGACCCAGGAATCACGATTCGCACCGACGTCACCCCGCACGGTGAATATTTTGCGGCAGCCAAAAACTGCCGGGAAATCAGGACGACGCGAACAAGGACCACCAGTACGCGACGGACAGACGACGACGCGAACAAGGAGGACCAGTACGTGACGGACACACAGGACGACGCCACCAAGGAGGACCCGTACGCGACAGGACGACGCGATCAAGGAGGACCCGTACGCGACAGGACGACGCGAGCAAGGAGTACCAGTACGCGACGGACAGACATGGACCCGAACCTACGAGTCATCCCTGCCCTCATAGCAGTACACCTCCTCTACAGGTTACGACGCAGACGCCGCAGAAGGTCAGAATAACTAAGGGAGGGGGGAAAGTGGGGTGGGGTGGGGGTGGCACGACCAGGGCAGGCCACAAAACAACCACATAAGTCACACACCACACATGGCCTGGACATACCTGACTCCCATGCCCTGGTCACCACGAGGGGGTGGGGGCGTGTCCTGATAAGCCAGCGCCCGCCACAACGGAAGTCCGTCACCACGCGAACCGGCAACACAACCAGACAGGTACATCCCGTACCCACGCCTGAAGAGCGTGGGTACGAGTCGGACCACGCCCACACACGTCACCCCAACAATGGCGGGACGGATCGCACCCACGTGGCAAAGGCCTGGGTACGGGCCGCACAAACATCACATAGCGTGGGGACGGATATGTACGGACCCTACCCCCACCCCGTATGCAAGGAGCGTACCCCCCAGCCCAACAGTGCAAGTACGACCCGTACCCCCACCCGCGTATGCATGGAGCGTACCCCCCATGCCAACAGTGCAAGTACGACGCGAACCCTCACCCGCGTATGCAAGGAGCGCACCCCCCAGCCCAACAGTGTAAGTACGACCCGTACCCCCACCCGCGTATGCAAGGAGCGTACCCCCCATGCCAACAGTGTTAGTACGACCCGTACCCCCACCCGCGGACGTACGGAGCGTACCCCCACCCCAACAGTGTAAGTTCGACCCGTACCCCCACCCGCGAATGCAAGGAGCGTACCCCCCAGCCCAACAGTGCAAGTACGACCCGTACCCCCACCCGCGTATGCATGGAGCGTACCCCCCATGCCAACAGTGCAAGTACGACGCGAACCCTCACCCGCGTATGCAAGGAGCGTACCCCCCATGCCAACAGTGTTAGTACGACCCGTACCCCCACCCGCGGACGTACGGAGCGTACCCCCACCCCAACAGTGTAAGTTCGACCCGTACCCCCACCCGCGAATGCAAGGAGCGTACCCCCCAGCCCAACAGTGTAAGTACGACCCGTACCCCCACCCGCGTATGCAAGGAGCGTACCCCCCATGCCAACAGTGTCAGTACGACCCGTACCCCCACCCGCGGACGTACGGAGCGTACCCCCACCCCAACAGTGTAAGTTCGACCCGTACCCCCACCCGCGAATGCAAGGAGCGTACCCCCCAGCCCAACAGTGCAAGTACGACCCGTACCCCCACCCGCGTATGCATGGAGCGTACCCCCCATGCCAACAGTGCAAGTACGACGCGAACCCTCACCCGCGTATGCAAGGAGCGTACCCCCCATGCCAACAGTGTTAGTACGACCCGTACCCCCACCCGTGGACGTACGGAGCGTACCCCCACCCCAACAGTGTAAGTTCGACCCGTACCCCCACCCGCGAATGCAAGGAGCGTACCCCCCAGCCCAACAGTGTAAGTACGACCCGTACCCCCACCCGCGTATGCAAGGAGCGTACCCCCCATGCCAACAGTGTCAGTACGACCCGTACCCCCACCCGCGGACGTACGGAGCGTACCCCCACCCCAACAGTGTAAGTTCGACCCGTACCCCCACCCGCGAATGCAAGGAGCGTACCCCCCAGCCCAACAGTGCAAGTACGACCCGTACCCCCACCCGCGTATGCATGGAGCGTACCCCCCATGCCAACAGTGCAAGTACGACGCGAACCCTCACCCGCGTATGCAAGGAGCGTACCCCCCATGCCAACAGTGTTAGTACGACCCTTACCCCCACCCGCGGACGTATGGAGCGTACCCCCACCCCAACAGTGTAAGTTCGACCCGTACCCCCACCCGCGAATGCAAGGAGCGTACCCCCCAGCCCAACAGTGTAAGTACGACCCGTACCCCCACCCGCGTATGCAAGGAGCGTACCCCCCATGCCAACAGTGTCAGTACGACCCGTACCCCCACCCGCGGACGTACGGAGCGTACCCCCACCCCAACAGTGTAAGTTCGACCCGTACCCTCACCCGCGTATGCATGGAGCGTACCCCCCATGCCAACAGTGTAAGTACGACTCGAACCCCCACCCACGAATGCAAGGAGCGTACCCCCCAGCCCAACAGTGTAAGTACGACCCGTACCCCCACCCGCTAATGCAAGGAGCGTACTCCCCAGCGCAACAGTGTAAGTACGACCCGTACCCCCACCCGCGAATGCAAGGAGCGTACCCCCAGCCCAACAGTGTAAGTACGACCCGTACCCCCACCCGCGAATGCAAGGAGCGTACCCCCCAGCCCAACAGTGTAAGTACGACCCGTACCCCCACCCGCGAATGCAAGGAGCGTACCCCCCAGCCCAACAGTGTAAATACGACCCGTACCCCCACCCACGGACGTACGGAGCGTACCCCCACCCCAACAGTGTAAGTTCGAACCGTACCCTCACCCGCGTATGCATGGAGCGTACCCCCACCACACCAGTGTAAGTAGACTCGTACCCTCACCTCGAATGCATTGAGCGTACCCCCACCGTGTATGTGCCAAGCGTACATATCCTGAAATCGGAGGTGTGTGTGCAGAGTCCACCCAGCAGTGCCCTGAGACAGGAGGGGTGGGGGCCTATCACTCCCAGCAGTGCCCTGAGACAGGAGGGGTGTGTGCAGAGTCCTCCCAGCAGTGCCCTGAGACAGGAGGGGTGTGTGCAGAGTCCTCCCAGCAGTGCCCTGAGACAGGAGGGGTGGGTGCCTATCACTCCCAGCAGTGCCCTGAGACAGGAGGGGTGTGTGCAGAGTCCTCCCAGCAGTGCCCTGAAACAGGAGGGGTGTGTGCAGAGTCCTCCCAGCAGTGCCCTGAGACAGGAGGGGTGGGGGCCTATCACTCCCAGCAGTGCCCTGAGACAGGAGGGGTGTGTGCAGAGTCCTCCCAGCAGTGCCCTGAGACAGGAGGGGTGGGTGCCTATCACTCCCAGCAGTGCCCTGAGACAGGAGGGGTGGGTGTGGAGTCCTCCCACCAGTGCCCTGAGACAGGAGGGGTGTAACACATGTGTGTGAGGCCAGAATTATCCACATGCATACTGGCTACAAGGGAACATGTCCCCATGAACTCATGTCAACAGACTCCACACACAAGTACAGTGATCATCAAGGATGCCACGATTGTTGCAGGTGGAGACATGGCCCTGCATGCATGGCCAAAGTAGAAGGGCTCCGTCACACACACAGCTCATGTAGACACAGCTCTGCGCTAAACATTGGGAACACCCTGCAGGGAAGAAAGCTGGGTACACAGAGGAAGGAATACACCCTGGGACAAGTGCACCATGCAGTAACTGCTTACATGAACAAAGAAAGTTAGCCAACACCTTGTGATGGCACACAGATCCCAGGGTCCCACCAATGAGCAGTACACTACTACATATCCCACACACCCAAACCCTTACACACCACCAAAAACCATGTAGCAGCCCCACCAACACCAATACCAGCATAGCAGTAGTGTGATAATGAAAACAAAATTAAGCTTTATTCAGCATGAGCACAATGTCCGTGGATCGCAGGCAGTTCAATCTTCACAAAGCCCATAGGGCAGTCAATGATTCTCAGCTGGATGGGGGACACAGTGGGATGCGTGTCCCCTACCTTGCCTGCACAGTCAAATGGCATCGTCTTCCACACTGGTGAGGGCATCAGGGGGGGGGAAGCAACAGGCACCGCAGGGACATCAGGGCAAAGGGGCGGCGTTGTGGGTGCAGGGATGGAGGACTCCACCACAGGGGGTGGGTCAGTGCCAAAGGCGGAGGCCAGGATGGCACTACACACCTTTGCAAGGTCATCCAGGGAGTCCCCTGCACCCGAAGGGACCTCAGGCCCCAAGGAGGGGGGGGGTCAGAGGGATGGGTCGCAGCGCCACCGGGGGAGGGTGGAGACAGGGGGGGAGACTCAACCACCCTGACCGTGGACCTCCTTGACCGCTTGCGTGGTGGTGTAACTGTGGGGCTCAGGGACAGAGCGGCCATGAAGGAGTCCTTGGGGGAGATGTGGCCAGGAGAGCTGAGGGGAGGGGATTTGGAGGGAGTGGACTGGGTGGAATGCGGACTCCCACTATGGCTGCGTGTCACACGTTTGCCCCCCGACCCAGTGGGTGTGCCTACCTCACCGTGTGTGTGCGTGTCAGGAGGAGTGCGGTGGACCTTCCCTGCTGGTGTGGTGCCCGTGTCCGTTGATGTGGGTGCATGCCGACGTCTGGGTGTACGTGGGACAGGCATGGGAGTGGGAAGTGTGGATGGGGCAGGGGTAGGTGGGGGGAGGTTGCGCTGCAGGAGACCCACTGCTGCAGTCAGTGTGGAGTCGATGGACCTCAGCAAGTTGCGTTGGTCAGCCTGCGATGAATGAATGCCCTCCAAGAAAGCCTCGATGTTGGTGAGGGTTTTGCCGTGGGCATGGAGGACATTAAGGATCGCAGCCTGACCAACCTGCAGTTGCCGCTGGATGTCCACAGACTCTGCATTGGCGGCAGCAGTGGAGACAGGGGCAGGGGGTGCGGTGCCTGGCAGGAAGGAGACATGCTGTGACCGGGCACGCTGGGAAGGGACACGAGCAAGTGGGAGGCGGCTGGTGGGAACTGAGGGGGCGGTGCGAGGTGTTGTTCCGCTGTCAGCTGCTGGTGCAGCCACCGCCCACTTGGAGACATCCTCCTCGGACCTGTCAGCTTCGTATTCTGACGTGCCAGTCGACAGGTCCTCGGCCGCACTATCCTCCACCTCTGTCCCACTCGATGTGCCAGCCCCGATGTCACGGCTGGCACTGGTGCTCGGTCCCTCCGCCTTGACTGTGTCCATGTCTCCCTCTGTGTCCCCCGACGATGCTGTGGGCAGGGTGGAGAGACAGAAATTAATCAGACAGCTGTACACAACACTGCATAGCCTGAAAAGGAAGATCCCTAACATCTACTAAACAAGGTACCGATGTAGGGCATGAAACACACAGTTGGTTGAGCCACCATGCCACTGAAATACCATGGAGAGCATGAGACAATAGCTAAACACAGGAAACGGAGTCTGACATAGCACCCAGGCCCTGGGGACAATCCTGCACTGCATCTGCACCACACAGCGTTGGCGAAAATACCGATGACCAGGGACCATATCCATGAACTTGAGACACATGCTGCATAGGTAATGCTGAAAACATGCCCAACATGACTCGGTCACTGCACATTGCGTGTGTGTCCAGACACATCACACACTGCCCAGACCCAGCAAGTAGAAATCAGGATTTGACACATAGGCATTGCCCGCACCAACAAGACCCTACACGAGGCAAATTGTTGAGACACAGGTGGCACCAACATCTCATAGTCTGGCTGATACACACAGGGGCAGGCAAAAAGCAAGAGTGTACGCCAAACAGCCAAGGTGCGCCTGTACAAATAATGAGGTACCAGTGCCCATCCTCAGATGAGTATAACAAGACACACAGGCACTGGCAACTGTGAGTATGTAGAAGGACAATCAGGTCAGGCTGCACAGTGGACACCTGTACAAAATAGCACGTCTATATACATGGTGACAGGGGACAATGGCACAGAGCACAACCTACGCTGTAGACACTGAGATTGTCCACGTGTATGATGACACATACACCACTGAGGAAAAGGTGCCCCAGGGGACAGTAGTGGGCACGCAACTACATGCTACTGAATGGTAATGACTGCAACACACGTCACCATCCCTGCACTATGTGTATCGCACACTCATGCACATCATGTCACAGGCCACCACATAGGACATGCGCGCTGTAAGGCATGACACATGAGAGACCAACTCCCATGTCTGGAGTCAGCATCAGTGCCAACTGACATGGAACCCACATGCAGTGAACTTGACAGTGCACAGGCAAGGTCCCACAACCTGTTACACCCCACCCCCACACATGATGCTACAGTCATTGTTCTCGTGGACAAAGCGCCAGCCTACATCACCTTGTGAAGGAGTGACTACACACAGACCAGGGAACACATTGCAAGGAGGGGAAGGGTGGCAGGGGCACAGCGCCATACTGGGGCAAACAGGATCTGCACAGCACCTTTAAACCCTGGCAGTGAATTCATGCTACTGTGCCCTTACAAATGCCGGTGACACACAACGAACACACATGTACCTACCCCCTTCCGGCTGCTGCATCGCCTGTAAGCGCCTCTCCAGGTCTGGAAAGACCACCGGCAGCACACGCCTGTGGAGGTGGCTCAGACGGCGGCGGCCGCGGTTCTTGTGGCTCTCAGGTGAGTCCCCCAGCAGGAGCCGTGCAATCCTCCGCGTCCAGCACCGGATATCCTGCCAGCGTTTTCTCACCTGGGGCAGGCTCCGCCTCCGACCATCCACACCCCTCACGGCACTGACGGCGGTCAGCCAGATCTGCTCCTTGGCAGTGGCGCCTACCTGTGAGGAGGAACAAGTGACACCACATCAATACACCAGCCACATGTCACAGAGAGACATATGGGTACAAATTAGCTGGTTACAACAAGGCATGTCATGCAGCCAACGCATTGCACCTTTGTCATAGGGACATCATCCCCTGGTGAGGGAAAAAGCAGTATGTGCCACAGTGGGTACACAGGTGGAATGATGGCAATGTCACAATCAATGATCAAGGCTCACACTGTGCATCACACCCACCCCTCCTGTCTCAGGGCACTGCTGGGAGTGATAGGCCCCCACCCCTCCTGTCTCAGGGCACTGCTGGGAGTGATAGGCCCCCACCCCTCCTGTCTCAGGGCACTGCTGGGAGGACTCTGCACACACCCCTCCTGTCTCAGGGCACTGCTGGGAGTGATAGGCCCCCACCCCTCCTGTCTCAGGGCACTGCTGGGAGTGATAGGCCCCCACCCCTCCTGTCTCAGGGCACTGCTGGGAGTGATAGGCCCCCACCCCTCCTGTCTCAGGGCACTGCTGGGAGGACTCTGCACACACCCCTCCTGTCTCAGGGCACTGCTGGGAGTGATAGGCCCCCACCCCTCCTGTCTCAGGGCACTGCTGGGAGTGATAGGCCCCCACCCCTCCTGTCTCAGGGCACTGCTGGGAGGACTCTGCACACACCCCTCCTGTCTCAGGGCACTGCTGGGAGTGATATGCCCCCACCCCTCCTGTCTCAGGGCACTGCTGGGAGTGATAGGCCCCCACCCCTCCTGTCTCAGGGCACTGCTGGGAGTGATAGGCCCCCACCCCTCCTGTCTCAGGGCACTGCAGGGAGTGATAGGCCCCCACCCCTCCTGTCTCAGGGCACTGCTGGGAGTGATAGGCCCCCACCCCTCCTGTCTCAGGGCACTGCTGGGAGGACTCTGCACACACCCCTCCTGTCTCAGGGCACTGCTGGGAGTGATAGGCCCCCACCCCTCCTGTCTCAGGGCACTGCTGGGAGTGATAGGCCCCCACCCCTCCTGTCTCAGGGCACTGCTGGGAGACATCAGGCACCCCCCCTGGGACCCCCCCGACAGTACATGGCATGTGTGTTACACCTGGACGCAATGGCAGGAGTCACAGTCACAACATAGGGACAGTCTGTGGCAGTGACCTATGCACTCACCTGATACCCTGGTCGCCCATACAGCATGGAGTACTGTGGGAGGATCACATCCAGCAGAGCCATGTTCTCCTCCAGGGTGAATGGCTGTGTCCTCTCCACAGCCCTTGACATGGTTCCAGGGAATCAGTAGCAGCAGCTGGGTCGACGAATGCAAAGATGTGCAGGCAAGTGCTCCCTCATGGGACCTGGCTGCCTTATATGTGCCCTTCTGCCCAGTCTCATGCACAGGAGTACAGAGTGATTGGTCACTCACATTTGCATCCTCTGTTTCCACCAATCCCTTCAAACCTAGCAGTCTGTGGGTTCTCTATCGGTTTCATTCTCCTGCATGATGTCAGCCCCACAAACACATTGCAACAAAGTAGAAGAATTCCAACTGACTTCTGCTGTGCACCTTCCAGAACAATTTCGAATTTTGAACTTGGTCTCCATGACAACCAGCATGCATGTAGGCCTTAATACGTGTCCCCTATGTAATTTGGAGCATCACACACAGGTACGGTGCGTTTGGGGGCCCTAGGGCACCCCAAATGCATGGCAACGGCCCGTACATGCATGCCTACGCTCTCCATCACTATGGGTCTGCACGCGTATGCGTACCCGTAGTGTTACGGACCGTACACACGCATGTACGCTCTCTATCACTATGGGTCTGCACGCGTATGCGTACCCGTAGTGTTACGGACCGTACACTCGCATCTACGCTCACTATCACTATGGGTCTGCACGCGTATGCGTACCCGTAGTGGTACGGAACGTACACACGCATCTACGCTCACTATCACTATGGGTCTGCACGCGTATGCGTACCCGTAGTGCTACGGACCGTACACACGCATGTACGCTCTATATCACTATGGGTCTGCACGCGTATGCGTACTCGTAGTGATAGTGAGCGTAGATGCGAGTGTACGGTCCGTACCACTACGGGTACGCATACGCGTGCAGACCCATAGTGATAGTGAGCGTAGATGCGAGTGTACGGTCCGTACCACTACGGGTACGCATACGCGTGCAGACCCATAGTGATAGGGCCGTACACACGCATCTACGCTCACTATCACTATGGGTCTGCACGCGTATGCGTACCCGTAGTGGTACGGAACGTACACACGCATCTACGCTCACTATCACTATGGGTCTGCACGCGTATGCGTACCCGTAGTGCTACGGACCGTACAAATGCCTGTTTGCTCGCCATCACGATGGGTACACATACGGCAGCACTCCCACAGTGATTTGGGAACATGCACAGGCCCTCTCAGCAGCAGTACGGCGGTTTTTACACATCACTGTGGTGATAGGCGACACACATGTAGGAATAGGGCGGACATACTTGTCCATGGATGGACATACTTGTCCAGGAATGGACATCAAGGCATCGTCTGTGCATTACTACATGTGTGGGGCACAGGTGTCACAGGCTGTGATGTGGAACATGCCTCCTGAGTGGAGAAGGCACCAGATGTATGATGAGATGTGTACATGTGTACTGTGTGAGGGTGCAATGTGTGCCAGGCATGCCCTTGACTCCTTTGACATGTGTGCATGTGGGACTGCGCACTTGGGGTGAGCGTCACTGGCATGGCACGGACACCAACACACGGAAGTGTCCCATGATGCCCGGTACAGGGGTCATGACACATGACTTGTCACTACCCACAGTGCACAATGTGACTATGCCATATATGTGTCCGGGATTTACATCAGGTTGATGTTGTAGCACCCTCAAAAGCTGCAGCCGTTGCAGCAACCAACATGTGGCTGTGTGTAGATTGTCATTGCACACTGTTCCCAACACCATGCCACATGTGTTATCGGATGTGAGGTGCACATGTATGCATGGGACACGGAGTAGCGTGACAAGGCCATGTCAGCAAACTCACAAGGAATGTGTGGTGAGTCATGACATGTGCACCTTCATGGCAAGGTGTGTGGGCTGGACTAGTGTAATGTCATGTGACCTGTGGCTCAAGTGGTCCGCTACCAGTCTCTGCAATCGGCATCACACTTCTGCTGATGTGTGGGTGTATGTCACTCCTGTCTTGCGTCGGGCAGTGCACTTGCACTGGGACACAGCTATTTCCATGGCGTGGCATGGGGAGGTTCTCAATCACCGTGTGTAGCTGGGTCTTGGAAGGAGTGTCACCTTGCATCCATACGTGTCCTGGGCATGTAGCACATGCCTGACTCCCTATGTGGCATGTGTGTATTGCCAGATTTACATGTGCTCAGTAGACATGAGTTGTTCTCGTAGTGCACTCACTCTTCTTTGTCACTTCCAAATTACTGCAGAGCGCCTCCTGTTGCCCGAAGAATTCCAGACTTGGCCACCATGCAGGAGAATGACAGGATCCGGCTCTACCGCTTCACCCAACCGTTGATTCTGGAGCTGACGGCGAGACTGGCACCACACCTGCAACCGCAGCACAGGTATCCTACGGCACTGACACCCCAGCTGAAGGTAATGGCTGCCCTACATTTTCTTGCCACGGGTACCTTCCAAAATACCATAGCTCATGTTGGTGGCATGTCCCAGAGCATGTTCAGCGGTTTGCTGCATGATTTCTTGGAGGCCATGTTGATTCACCTGGATGACTTCATCAAGTTCCCAACCCCTGAACAGATGACTGAGGTCAAGCGTGGATTCTATGCCCTGGGAGGGATGCCCCATGTCATTGGGTCCATAGATGGGACACATGTAGGTTTGGTACCACCACACGCACGGGAGGTGGCGTACCGCAATCGGAAGCACTACCACTCCATCAATGCCCTTGTGGTGTGTCTGTCCAATATGGTGATTTCACATGTCTGTGCTCGTTTCCCAGGATCAGCACACGATGCCTACATCATGAGGCGTAGCGGGATGCCTGATATGATGATGCAGCTGCGCAACGAACGGGCATGTGTTGTTGGTGGGTACAGTCTGTCTGTCCTGTATTCTGTATAGCCGACCAGCACGACCGCTACACCAGTTCTAACGATGTCCATGTGCTTCCCATGTAGGGGACGCTGGCTATCCCAACATGCCTTGGCTGCTGACACCTCTCCGCAACCCCATCACGCCGGCCCAGCTCCGCTATAACACTGCCCATGGCCGGACAAGGCGAGTGATAGAGAGGACGTTTGGCATGCTGAAGAGCCGATTCCGGTGCCTCCACAAGACCGGCGGTGCACTCCCTTATGCCCCGGCGACGGTCTGCAAGATCTTCATGGCTCTGCTGCATGCTGCACAACATGGCAGTTGAAAGAGCTGTGCCACTCATCCTGAATCAACATGACGAGGACCATCCACCCGTGGAGGACGAAGGGCTTGGCAATGGGGCTAGTGATGTGGAGGATGTGGAGCCGCAAGAGGACATCCGGACTCGGCTCATACGCGACTTCTTTGCTTAGTGGTGAGTACCAGGGTCTGAGTGTGCACGCATTGGTCCCCGTGTGGCATGCGTTGTGATGTGTGTCTCCACCTGCATTTATGGCACGTGGGTCAGAGGTGTGTGTGGGTGTGTCACTGGAGTGATGGTGGCAGTGATGGTAGTATTTCCCCAGTCATAATTGTGACCTAGCATGTTGTCATCCATACATGTGTCGAGTAACTGCACATGCAAGTGGCTGTGCTTTTTGTGGCTGACTTCTTGTGTGTCTCTCTTCCCCAGGTACCTGCGCATGCCGTTTGCTGGTTGCATTGTTGTGGCACTGCTATTCCTCATGGACATGACATCGTGGGCTGACTCAGCGTTACAGGCACGGACACGTTTGGAAGTCTCCATGGGGTAAGGGATGCATCTGGGGTGTATTGGGTGTGGCAGTTGTTCACGATGTGTGCACACTGCCCCGGTCGGGGTTTGGTTCCTCTGCAGACATGTGGCATCCCCATGGGACACGACATGCAGTTGGGTACACCTGAATAGATGGACTGCCTGGTTGTCAGTCATCAGTGATGGGATAGTGGATTGTGATGATGGCATCAATGTGTGTGACACTGCCCTCGGACACATACGGTTAACATTGTCTTGACATGGCGTGGGACTTCCACATCAGCGGATGTATGGTGTATGGCAGGCTCTCCGTGAGCAGCTGTGGGTATTTAGCTGTTAGCCGACACTTGTGTGCCAGTTCCATGGCTATCACGCATTTGTGCTGCAGAAGGGGGGTGCCAGTGTTGGAGCCACATGTTACTCCACATGATGTGTTCATGTGTACTTCAAGTTGCCTCTGCAATCCCAAAAACATGACTATTAAAGGTGTCCCTATGCCTCCAAGGTGCCTCTTCTCAGTCAATGCTGGTGTGTTCGCACGGTGCATCCTGCATGTCTGGCATGGTATTCCCTGATTGTGGCTATGTGTCAATGTGTCGAGTGGCAAGATGCAAGCTGTGTGTGTGTGCTGAGACTGTGTATTGTGCATGATGTCCATGACTGTGTGGGTATTGTGACATGTGCCATCCCCATGCATCCAACGTTGTCCATGACCCCATTCTCTGCATCCACCGGACTCAAGCTTGCAGGACATGGTTCTGCCACCTGTCTACACATACCTGGGTGCCCCCCAGGACACGGGCCAGGATCCCTGACCTCTGCGCATGACTGTTGCTGTACTCAATGTGTCTGTCAGCACGGTTGTTCGGCCACCCCCTCAGCTGGTTCTGACCATCACGGGTGTGTATGGTGCTCCATGTCTGTCTTGCCTAATAAACTGTGACCCATGTGTCCTGTGCCAGACTCAGGCCCCAGGGTGTGGATGGTTGAAGTGAACAGATGACTCAGGCATGTTTAGACTGTACAAGACACATGTTAGGTAATAATGCTACCAGCAGGCATCTACTCTTAATAGTGTGATTTATTATTGGGGGGGGGGGGACAAAGTGAGGGGCTTTCCGGGATTAGGGAATCCAAAGTTCAGTAGGGGAGTTGGTGTCCTTGCCATTGGAAATCCTCAGAGTCCATGCCACAGTCTTTGTCAACATTGGTCAGCCAGTGACCAGCAGGGCCATGTGGCAGAGAATGTCTCTTGATGCTGTGATGCTGTTGCTCCAGTGGGCCAGGTGCCAGGCCAGGTGTCCTGGGAGATGGTGATGTAGCAGCCACCCTCACGGTCCTTTCCGTGGACGACCCGGCTTCCTGCGGGGAACCTCAGCAGCAGGCCGTGACGACGTCTGGGATGCTCCGTCGGATGTTTCCTCCTCCTCCTCATGATCCCTCCCTGTGGGTGGTGATGTTCTCCGCCTTCTGGCACAGGGAGGGTCGGCCATGGTGTCGGCCATCCGACGGAGTTCAGCGTGAATCCCCTGGGACGCCGTCACTTGCTCAGCCTGTCTGTCCTCCATCCTCCGTTGGTGTACCTGTAGACAGGCTATTAGCTCCGCATGTTGCTGGGCCTGCTGGACCTTGATCCCCTCGAGGACGGACACAACCTGGGCCATGCCCGTGGTGTCCTGCCGGTATGAGTCCAGGATGTTACGGACATGGGAAAATACCGGATCCCCAGCCAACTGGTCAGGCTCGCGCCTCCGCCGTCCTCCACTCCCACCACCCCTGCCCACTTGCGTCTGGCCTGCACTTGTGGGCACATCGGGTCTCCGGGACCCCTGAGGGGTGGCATTGGCGTTGTCGCCTGCCTCCTCCTGGGTGCCCGGGACACCGTGTCCCTCCTGGCGAGCCTTGCTGCATTGTGGTGTTGGGGCAGGGATCCTGGGTGTCTCCTGGGATGTGGCAGGAGTGGGGGTGGTGGTTGGCACGGTTGTACCTGACGCAGGTGCTGCAGGTGGTTGGACACCAGAGGGGCCAGGTCGGTCGGGGTCGTCCGCAGAGTGGTGAGAGTGGTCGCTGCCGGTGGGATCGGTCTCCTGCAGATCCGGGTCCTGTGAGTGTTCCCCCCCAGTGTTGGGGGGTGCAGCACGACGTTGACCTGTGTGTGAGAGAGAAAATGTTAATTTTGATCCATGCAACATCCATGTTTCATCCGTTACAAAGTTGGCACATTTCCTCTTGGAATTAGGATCTGTCTTGCATTCCACTCACAGTGCACTTGTGCATGTGTGTGTCCCTTGGGCACCAATTTGGCCCCTTTAACTATGTGTGGCACAGTCTTACTTGCTGCGTCAAGTGTGACTGCAGTCAGCAGTGGAGTGTGCATGTGTGGCGAGCCATGCATTTGCGCCTTCCTTGTAGCACTGTACATGTGCACATGGAGTGGATCCACACACTTATATGATGCAGGTGGCTGTCCTTGTGCTCGTGTACAGGTTGTGACATGGCCCTGCGTTTTGCCATGATGAAGAGGGGGGGTTCTGGCACTGGCCACCCTTGTCTACATGCACGCAGTCCACCTGCTGACGAGCAGACATTCCCACACACCAAAGGACTGATTTGCTCTCCCTGTGTCTCCCTCCTTCTCTGTCCCCCTCTCCCTACCTCTCTGTCTCCCTCCCTCTGTGTGTCAGCCTCCTCCCTGTGTCCATCTTCCTGTGTCTCCCTCCCTCGCTGTCCCCCTCTCCCTCCCTCTGTGTCCCCCTCTCCCTCCCTCTATGTGTCAGCCTCCTCCCTGTGTCCATCTTCCTGTGTCTCCCTCCCTCTCTGTCCCCCTCTCCCTCCCTCTCTGTCCCCCTCTCCCTCCCTCTGTGTGTCAGCCTCCTCCCTCTGTCCGTCTCCCTCCCTCTCAGTCCCCCTCTCCCTCCCTCTGTGTCCCCCTCTCCCTCCCTCCGTGTGTCACCCTCTGTCACCTTGGCCCAGCTTCCTGGGCACACACTGTTAGCAGATCTTTGAGTGGCCCTTGGCCTGTTGATGTGAGTTTGTTTCTGATCTCCAGGCACCCATTTTGTCTGCTGTGTGTCTGTGCGCTGCTGCTGTGGTGGTGTGTGCTGCCACTCTTTCACAATGTTGGCTGTTCATTAGCTGCTGGCATGTGCAAAACAGTGCCTTCACCCCCATGTGTTGATGCAAGGCGTCCGCCATTTGCTGGCAAGTCATTCCTGTGTTGGGACACAGTGTTTGTCTGGCTGTGACCTAGGCCATATGGGCAGAGGGCATTGCTGTCTGCTTTGGAGTCGCACTATGTGATTCTTGGTGCCCAGCCTCCCGCCATCCGGGTTACCGTGTCATGTGTTGTTGTCTTCTGTGGCCTGTGACTTGACATTGTCCAGCTGGGTGCATGGGGCATGGTGGCAGCAGTGGCATGTGCCTGCTCATGGAGTGTGGTTGAGTAATGCGATGGCTTGTGGTGGTTGCGTGCCTGTTATTAATTTTGGTTGTGGTTGCAGTTCCCCCCATGTGAGGTGCGTTGTTTGTGTACTCACCCGGGTCTCGGAGTCCTTCTACTCCTTCAACTGCCTCCACCGGCAGTATGGCCATCACCCTCTCCTCCCAGGGATGGTAGTGTACGGGTCTGCGGGAGGGCCCTCCTCCGGTGGCATTGGCCTGGTCGTGTTCCTCCTGTCTCTTGGCTCCGACCCTCCTCCGCAGATCGTACCACCTGTTCTGGCAATCCTGCTTGGTCCTCCTGGTGTCCGCAACAGCATTCACAGCATCGACGATGGTCTGCCACATGGCTGTTTTGGCTGCCTGGCTGGTGCTTCTGACCAATGTTCCAAAGATCTGTGGCTCGACTCTGAGGATTTGATCAACAAGGACCTCCAACTCTCGGTGACTGAACTTTGGATTCTTGGTAGTGGGCATGGTGAGGGGTGTGGGTGGGGATGGTGTGGGTGTGGGGGGGGTGTGGATGTTGGGGGGGGTGTGGATGGTTGTGTGTGTGTGTGAATGTGATGAGAGGGTGTTTGTGAGGGTGGTCGTGTGAAGGTGTGCAAGTGTAAGATGTGGTGTAGCTTGTAGTCTGGTTCTGTGGTGTCTGGCAGCAGTGAGTCTGTTGCAAAGGCTCATGGTTTGTGTGTGTGGGCCCTTTTCATTGGTCCATGGGTGGGTGTGGCAGTGTTAGAATTTTGGGTGGGTGTGTTATAAGGAGTGGTGGTGTATTGGGCCTCTGTTTGTTTTTGACAGTTGCAGGTCAGTGATTGTGTTATTTTAGTGGTTGTTGGCCATGTTTAGTGGCTGTGTGCCTTTCGAATGGTGTATTCTTGTGTTGTTTTGTTTTGTCCTTGTTGTGTACGTGCGTTTTGAGCGTGTGTACGGTGTGTACATGGGCCATTTGGTTGTACGATTATGTCCTTGTGTGTGGCTTTGTACGACTCGTACATGCGGTTGTGATGGTGGGGCATGGGGTGCGCTCCGTACTTAGGAGGTTGTGTTGGGGGTGCGCCAGGAACGTACTGGGGTGGGGGTACGACTGGAACGTACTGGGGTGTACATGGACGGTGGTACGACACGTACAGGGGTGGGAGGGTGTACATGGACGGTGGTACGACACGTACTGGGGTGGGGGGGTGTACATTGACGGTGGTACGACACGTACTGGGGTGGGGGGGTGTACATTGACGGTGGTACGACACGTACTGGGGTGGGGGGGTGTACATTGACGGTGGTACGACACGTACTGGGGTGGGGGGGTGTACATTGACGGTGGTACGACATGTACTGGGGTGGGGGGGTGTACATTGACGGTGGTACGACACGTACTGGGGTGGGGGTACGACTGGAACGTACTGGGGTGTACATGGACGGTGGTACGACACGTACTGGGGTGGGGGGGTGTACATTGACGGTGGTACGACACGTACTGGGGTGGGGGGGTGTACATTGACGGTGGTACGACACGTACTGGGGTGGGGGTACGACTGGAACGTACTGGGGTGTACATGGACGGTGGTACGACACGTACAGGGGTGGGGGGGTGTACATGGACGGTGGTACGACACGTACTGGGGTGGGGGGGTGTACATTGACGGTGGTACGACACGTACAGGGGTGGGGGGGTATACATTGACGGTGGTACGACACGTACTGGGGTGGGGGTACGACTGGAACGTACTGGGGTGTACATGGACGGTGGTACGACACGTACAGGGGTGGGGGGGTGTACATGGACGGTGGTACGACACGTACTGGGGTGGGGGGGTGTACATTGACGGTGGTACGACACGTACTGGGGTGGGGGGTGTACATTGACGGTGGTACGACACGTACTGGGGTGGGGGTACGACTGGAACGTACTGGGGTGTACATGGACGGTGGTACGACACGTACTGGGGTGGGGGGGTGTACATTGACGGTGGTACGACACGTACTGGGGTGGGGGGGTGTACATTGACGGTGGTACGACACGTACTGGGGTGGGGGTACGACTGGAACGTACTGGGGTGTACATGGACGGTGGTACGACACGTACAGGGGTGGGGGGGTGTACATGGACGGTGGTACGACACGTACTGGGGTGGGGGGGTGTACATTGACGGTGGTACGACACGTACAGGGGTGGGGGGGTGTACATTGACGGTGGTACGACACGTACTGGGGTGGGGGTACGACTGGAACGTACTGGGGTGTACATGGACGGTGGTACGACACGTACAGGGGTGGGGGGGTGTACATGGACGGTGGTACGACACGTACTGGGGTGGGGGGGTGTACATTGACGGTGGTACGACACGTACTGGGGTGGGGGGGTGTACATTGACGGTGGTACGACACGTACTGGGGTGGGGGTACGACTGGAACGTACTGGGGTGTACATGGACGGTGGTACGACACGTACAGGGGTGGGGGGGTGTACATGGACGGTGGTACGACACGTACAGGGGTGGGGGGGTGTACATTGACGGTGGTACGACACGTACTGGGGTGGGGGTACGACTGGAACGTACTGGGGTGTACATGGACGGTGGTACGACACGTACAGGGGTGGGGGGGTGTACATGGACGGTGGTACGACACGTACAGGGGTGGGGGGGTGTACATTGACGGTGGTACGACACGTACTGGGGTGGGGGTACGACTGGAACGTACTGGGGTGTGGGTAGACGGGGCTCTGACACGTACTGGGGTGGGGGTGTGGCTCGCACGTACTGGGGTGTAGGTACACGGGGGGTACGACACGTACTGGGGTGGGGGTACGACTGGAACGTACTGGGGTGTGGGTAGACGGGGCTATGACACGTACTGGGGTGGGGGTGTGGCTCGCACGTACTGGGGTGTAGGTACACGGGGGGTACGACACGTACTGGGGTGGGGGTACGACTGGAACGTACTGGGGTGTAGGTAGACGGGGCTATGACACGTACTGGGGTGGGGGTGTGGCTCGCACGTACTGGGGTGTAGGTACACGGGGGGTACGACACGTACTGGGGTGGGGGTACGACTGGAACGTACTGGGGTGTGGGTAGACGGGGCTATGACACGTACTGGGGTGGGGTTGTGGCTCGCACGTACTGGGGTGTAGGTACACGGGGGGTACGACACGTACTGGGGTGGGGGTACGACTGGAACGTACTGGGGTGTAGGTAGACGGGGCTATGACACGTACTGGGGTGGGGGGGTGGCTCGCACGTACTGGGGTGTAGGTACACGGGGGTATGACACGTACTGGGGTGGGGGTACGACTGGAACGTACTGGGGTGTACATGGACGGTGGTACGACACGTACAGGGGTGGGGGGGTGTACATGGACGGTGGTACGACACGTACTGGGGTGGGGGTACGACTGGAACGTACTGGGGTGTACATGGACGGTGGTACGACACGTACAGGGGTGGGGGGTGTACATGGACGGTGGTACGACACGTACTGGGGTGGGGGGGCGTACATTGACGGTGGTACGACACGTACAGGGGTGGGGGGGTGTACATTGACGGTGGTACGACACGTACTGGGGTGGGGGTACGACTGGAACGTACTGGGGTGTACATGGACGGTGGTACGACACGTACAGGGGTGGGGGGGTGTACATGGACGGTGGTACGACACGTACAGGGGTGGGGGGGGTGTACATTGACGGTGGTACGACACGTACTGGGGTGGGGGTACGACTGGAACGTACTGGGGTGTGGGTAGACGGGGCTATGACACGTACTGGGGTGGGGGTGTGGCTCGCACGTACTGGGGTGTAGGTACACGGGGGGTACGACACGTACTGGGGTGGGGGTACGACTGGAACGTACTGGGGTGTGGGTAGACGGGGCTATGACACGTACTGGGGTGGGGGTGTGGCTCGCACGTACTGGGGTGTAGGTACACGGGGGGTACGACACGTACTGGGGTGGGGGTACGACTGGAACGTACTGGGGTGTAGGTAGACGGGGCTATGACACGTACTGGGGTGGGGGTTCGACTGGAACGTACTGGGGTGTACCTAGACGGGTGGGGGTATACATATACGGGGGGTACGTGTCGGACATACGGGGGCTGGGGGAGTGTTGGGCGCGTATGCGGGCACATGTCTCCATGGTTGCTGTAGGAGTTCGGTGCGGACGGTGTTTTTTCCATACGGTTGTAACCTCGGACGCACGGGATGGATCGTGATTCCTCGGTCGGACTTGGTTTTTCACGTTTGTAAGGTAAATCGTCCGAGGACGTGTCGGACACATTTTCCGACCCGAGGACGTGTGGGGAATGATTCCCAGTGCGGTTCGTATGGACTTTTTACCATGCGAATCGTGATTGCCAGTTCGTACGGCACTTGTACGATTCGTACGGTAAAAAGACCCGATACGAGTCGCACGGGGGAATTTTTTACCGGATCGTGATCGGCACCTGAGTGTTCTGTTGAGCTGCCACTCCTCTCCCACCTGCCTAGCATTGTCAGATGACTGTAACCTGTCCCTGCCACCTCCACCCTGCCTGTCCACATGCCATGCCCCTATCCTCTTCCTCCTGTCCTCCATGGTCCATTTTACTGCCACACCCTTCTGCCCTCCCTGGTCTGTTGTGCTGCAACTGCTCCTCCTGCCTGCCCGCGCGGTCTGTTGTGAGGCCCCTTCCCCTGAACTCTCTTGTCTGTGCCCAGGTCCTGACCCTCCCTTCTATCCTCCATGGTCATTTGTGCATGCCCCTGCACCCTCCATCTTGTCCACCATAGCCATTGTGCTGCCACTAACCCTCCCGCTTGCCATGCATGGTCTTCTGTACTGCCATGGCCCCTCCCACCTTCCCTGTGTGGTCAGCTAGCTGCCCCTGACCCCCTCCCACCTTCCCTCCATGGTCTGTGTGTATGCCATCATAGTCTCATTGTTGCTCTCCATGGCGTGTTTTGTTTCTAGTGCCCAACCTGCCTGACCTCCATGGTCATCTTGCTGCTCCTGCCTTGCCCCCTTGCCCCCAGCCCTCTGTTTCCATGTGCAAACCCCTATTCCCTCCCTCCTGGCTTGTCTGTTCCATTGTAATGCCCCTGATCCGTCCCTCCTGCCCTTTATGGTCTGTTATGCTGCAGCTTTCTCTCCTGTCTGCCCATTATGGTCAGCTAGCTACCATTGCCTCTTTCTCCTCTGTTCTCTGTTGTCCATGTGCATGGTCCTGTCCCATCCCTATTGCTTTCTATGGATTGTTGTGCTGCACTCCTGTCCCGCATGCGCTGTGTGGTGTATTGTGCTGCTGCAAACCCTGATGCCTGCCCTGTAGGGTCAGTTTGGTGCACCTCTCCATGTCCCTCCTGTCCTCTGTTATCCGAGTCCATGTCCCTACCCCAATTCCTCCTGCCTACCATGATCCAATGTACCATACTTGCGAACATTTTGAACTTGGTAAGAGGGAGTTTTGAAAAAAAACTGGGGTATTGAATTTCCCCTTTGAGTTACATTGAAAAAGAGGAGATTGTAGACAGGAGAGAGATCAAATAAAGCCCATTTGAGCTTAAAAACATTGGACGTTTCCTGACTGAAACGGGTCTGTTGGCATGTATGGTTGTACTACCACTGCCTCTTCCTTCTGCCCACAATGGTGTATTATATTGCCACAGCCTCTCTTGCCAGTGCTGTATTGTTGGTTTGTTGCCCCTGCCCCCCTTTCCACTGCCCTCCATAGTCTGTTGTGCTGCCACTGCCCTTCCTGCCTGCCCAGTGTGGTCAAATTGTTGCATCTGCACTCTCCTACCTGTCCGTGCCCCTGGCCTCTGCCTCTCAACAGTATCCCAATGAACAACTAGATTGCTAACATTCTATATTTATTACAAAAGTGTGGAACGCCTGACGTCATCTTGATGTAATCAAAACTGTAATACCTAGAGTATTTCCTTTAGAAATGACATATATGAGAGGGTCTTATTTGCATCCAAATTATGGTTAGTGCTCTAAAAAACTAAAATGAGGACATATTTTCTGAGTTTTCAAATAGCGACAAAGAACTTTTACATTATTTGTATTCTTTATGTTTTTTTATCCAGTTGACCACTTGATTAAATGTTGCACCTAGGGGAGAGGATGTGGTGTTACTTCCAGAGCTGCAGACTTTGCAACTGGGGAACCAGGTCGGAGTTTCTGCTTCTGCTCAACATTCTGTGATTCTGGTCAAATCACTTAATCTCCCCATGTCTACAACCAAAATGAATTTGGTCTTGTGTGATGTAACCAATGCTCATGTAAAGCACTCCAATACCTGACAAGTCTGCACTATATAAAACTGCAAATACTCAAAAAATAAGTGTTTTGCACACTTCTGTCATTGGGCTACATGTGGGCTACATCTGGGTGATATTTGTGCTGCATTTGGGCTCTTTTGTCTCTGGTGGCCATCTTGGGAGATTTATTTGTTATGAAGTTTCCTAATTTCCTCATTTACTGCAGTCTCCTCAGTAGGAAATGCTTTCAGTTTTTTACTTTGATTCCATCAAGAAAGTATTCATATATGTCACACATTTGGGCTCTTTTGTCTCTGGTGGCCATCTTGGGAGATTTATTTGTTATGAAGTTTCCTAATTTCCTCATTTACTGCAGTCTCCTCAGTGGGAATACTTTTAGTTAGGTCTCGCGAGCCAAAGGCTCGAAGAGACATTTTATATGTGGGCTTCTCAAAGTGCTGCCGTGGCCTAAAGCTACAGTGCACGTGAACGTGCACGCGCGCAGCGCCATGTGTCTTTCCTCCGTAGCGATCACTTTCACTTTTGCGGGCTCCTCTGTTGCTGACATTCCCCCCTCCCTTCTCGCCCAGCCCTTCTTGTTTCTCTGGCGACTGCACCATCTGTAGGCGAAACCTTCTGCAGATATTCACGTAGTCTCCTGACGCTCTATAATTATATCGATATTCTCTACATCAAGTCGGGTATCCTCCACAATTGATTTCTAGCGTATTTGTTCACACAACTTTGTCCTAGCTTACTAAACTTACCCCCAGCGCTACTATCACTCATATTGTTTTTAACTATCTGGACACACTAAGATGGCGTCTGTTTTGAGCCCATATGGCTGCTTTTAGTACCTATACTTCTGTTCCCTTCAATGAACCAATGCCTTTCTTATTCATCGGCTGTTCGCTCATAGTTTCTTTTCCATCCCTGCATAATTCATTTTATTTCTTTTTCATTTTAATTTTATTATTCGTACAAACAAAGTATTAGAAATTATGCCGAACATGCGAACAATACTGTTGGTCCTCAATTCAATCGATCTTGCTCGAGGGGACGTACGTTCATTTCCGGGTTAAACTGGACCTCTGCACTCTCCTCTATGTCAGCATTTCGTCTTCTCACTGTCGAACTGTGGAAGTGTCTCGGCCATTGTTTAATCCCGGAATTTGTTGAAAAGTTAAAGTAAGTTAATTTGAATGGTGGCTTTATCCCCCGTTCTTCTGACCGTAACTAAGACGCGCTAGTCAGTCTTGAGAGCCTTTTTTGAGCGATCACACAATCAGAATTACTTGCGTGTCCAAACGAACTTTGTTTTGGCATTTCACTGTACTAAACATCTCAAGCTCTGCCAAATACTTTGACAATGAACGCAGGATTGCCTGGCAACTATACACCACGCAATAACTAAACTAAATGCTAAATATGGCACCCTAAAAGACCTTTGGCACATATTGTCCTGTAATTAAATAATAATGGACCTGTATATGAACACTGTGTAGATTAGATACCTGGACATGGATTTTAAACTGTCACATATTTGTGGGACTGTCTTGTTGACGTTTTTGTATGTATTATAAATATAAAAATAAGGATGTATTTTTCCTTAGATTTTGGATGTTTTCACATGTTGCCCTGTAATTTGAAATGTATTGAACCAACGTCAGACAGCATGTTCTTTGAAAATAATGCTTAGCCTTGAGAAAGCCCTGGCTTGAATTGCTACATAGGGCGAAACACGTGTCGGCTGTCATCTTTTTCTGAACATCTTTCACCGAATCTAAAAGAAGTGAAATTGATTAATAAAGTGATGATTGAAAATCACCCTGGACTACTATATTGTGTTATAATAAGGAACCATCCTATCTATTAAAACAGATTGTTTTGGAAGGGAGGAACACATACTCATACTCTTACCACCACACGCTTAGATGTCCTGTCCTGAAGGAGAAGGGGGCGAGGGGTGGTACAGCATGTGGAACAGAAGTAGGGTCACTTTAGCGACAGGAAGGTCTAGCTGGAGAGTTTCTTTAAACAAGTCTTCAATGTAGCATTAACCATGCCAACTTGTAAGTTCCCGTGCCTGCCGGCTGACACAGCACACACTGGCATGTAGTGGATAATGTGAAGACTATCCTCCCAGGACAGACACCGCACCAGGGCCCCTTGCACACGATCACTTGTCGCTTCACTCACGCACACAGGGGCTGAGCACTACTGTAAGCTCCATGCCCACCGGCTGGCACACCGGACGTTTCCATGTGCTCGTGAAGGCAGCCCTCCCAGGACACACACCAGGGATCAGTGCACACGATCACACGCCCCTTCATGCATACGAGGACACAAGGACTGAGCACCACCAGTGGTCTTGCAATGCAATAGGTCTTGCATTTGCGAGACTTCGAGCTACTGGCATTGTAAATGACAAACCTTTTATCTATGTGTTGGTTTTGAAAACAGATAAATAAAAGGCAGTCATTTACAACGCCAATAGCTTAAAATTTCACAAATGCGAGACCTATTGCAATGCAAATGCTTGTTTTTATTTTGGCAGAAATCCCAGAGTGTTTTAAAGAACAACTAGAGCGCTAACAGTCTTAATTATGACAAAGGTATGGCACACCTGAAGCCATCTTGATTGGAATAAAGTGGTAACATTTAAAACATTTAATTTGCAAAGGAACAAAATGAGGGGGTTCATTTTGCCATAGAAATTATGATTAGTGCTGCAGAAAGAAAACTTAGGGCACATTTTGAGTGACTTCACAAATCCTCTTCTATTTCATTAAAGAATTCTGACATGCAGACTGAAACATGCACTTTCAATACCAGCAGCAGACTTCCCTGGTGAGCAGTAGCTTTACTACAGTGATCTAATGAGCGACTAGAGTGCTAACATTCTGAATTTATGGCAAATGTGTGACACATCTGAATGCCTTCTTCATTGAATCAAAGTAAAAAACTGACAGTATGCCTACTGAGGAGACTGCAGTAAATGAGGAGATTAGGAATCTTCATAACAAGGTTCCCAAGATGGCCACCAGAGACAAAAGAGTCTTGACGAATCACCCCGAGACTTTCAGGGTAGGAGCTGAGCGGAGCGCCCTATTAGTTTTGAAAATTTCACGAACATAAGTCAACCGGCGCCAAAGTTATTCAAAATAGAATTTTCAGATTTCCTATGGAAACTAGGTTGTAACTATAACTATCTACTGGCGACCGCCAGTAGATAATATATATATATGGTTATACAGTTACTTACTTTAAATGTACTTACCATGCCTGAGAAAGGCATCAGTGTTGTAAAGACCTTCATTGTGATGACATACAACCTTCTTATTAGTATTGTTCAAGTGTTCTTAAATAAAAATAAAATAAAAATTGAACGCAGAGATTACTCTTAAAATAATTTCTACATTGTGCTACATAAAGAGAGAAACTGTATAGTAGCCCGTGTCTCTCATATAAATTATATAGTGTTTGGTTAAATAACATGGCTATCCCTTTTATACTGGAAACTATTATCCACCGTCACTTTGTGCTTTTAGTATCTTTCTTCTAACTCTAGTGTAAGAACTCTGATATCTAGTCAAAGAATTAGGGCCCTATTATGACTTTGGAGGCCTATGAGTGGGGCCGCCAAGCTGCCGCCCCTGAGGCCGCCAAAGTCATTAAAGACCGCCCACCAGAGTATGACTTATTTTTACTCTGGCGGGCGATTCTTCAGCACTCCCACTGCATTGCCTTTGAAAAAGGCACCGCAATAGGAGCATCAACGGCAGTTCCTGCCAGCCCTGCAGGAACTAGGGGTGCATGTGCTGCAGTTCGGGTTCCTCAATTTCCCCTTACTACCACGGACAGAGTGATTTCGCAGTCATACACACACATACACATCACACGCTGGTGGGGACCATAACACCAGCATTCATTCTAATCAATCTATCCGTACCATTTTATTCAGAAAAGGGGAATAGAACATTTAGTTCCGAACTACACTGCTTTCCCCTTGATGGGAAATTCGCTAACATTACCTAACAGAAAACCCTTTCTCCTCCTCCTCCCATCAAGGAGAACAGCTAACTTTGCTGATGAATCAGTTAGTTGAATTTAGTTTAATGACTTCTTAATTCTCTGAATCAATCAATAATACATTTCAACGAAAGAACAACGCAACACATGAATTCAATGAATCTTTCTTTATCTAAATCAAATGCAGGTTAGACCTAATTAGTAAATTTCATCTTTTGTCATATTTACCTATTCTGGCTATTTGTCGTTTTCTAAGTCAGAATCTGGTCCTCAGTCAAATCGTCAAAGTTCTGTTCTATCATGCAGAGTCACCGTCCTCTCCGTCAGCATAACATCAGGATATTGGATATGGTGGTGTGCGTTCAGAACGACCCTCTCTAGTCTACTATTATTTATACTAAAAATTTACATTCAAATGTCACATTCTTCTTTTCCAGAGCATTTCATTGGTCAATCAAAGTACATCTTAATTCATCAGGAAACATTCGATGTCGTTCCCACAGGCTAAAAGTTCCAAAACGAATGTATGGGAACGTTGGCAATTCATGGTTTAGGTTGCAACAATTTGTATTGAAGGGTTGGCTTCTCGCCTGGTGCAGCCTTGATGGGCACAGCGATGACAGTTCACCGGCAGGTCGCAGCTGCTGAGGTTTGCGCAGGCGCGTTTCTCCATTCCCTTCATTGATTTTACTTCGTAAGGTCTGATTCAGTTGGCGGCCATTTTATAGCAGGCCCAAATGGTCAACTTAAGCAAAGAAACACAAAAACGTCATTAATACATTTAAATGGCTAATCAATGTTATTTCCCTTGCTAATACCCATATGTGTGTGCATTTATCTAGCCATATGCCACGTTCAAAGCCATTAGTACTCGTTTATTTAAGCAATAACATCACATAAGCAATGTTTATCATATTAATATGCATACAAACTTAGTTCACATATTATTTTAGCCATGCAAAGCAATCCCACGTATATTCTTTCGGTTAATAAGGTAAACAACACTCTATTAATTATTATGATTAATCATTAGTCATTTTAATACAAACATATATAAATGGATTGGGTATATAAAAAGAAAACATTTTACCCGCTCCATCAATCCCCCCTTTGGTGATTTTATCACCATAAACAAAACCCACAAAAATCAATTTATTTTTCCCTTTTATGGAAATTCGAAATGTTTTCTTGCTCAATTATAATTCTGTTTCTCCTTCATCTTCTCTTTTTGTTTTGTCATACATACTCTCCTTCCATTCTTCCAACTCTATCTCTTCAAAATCCCTTTCTTGTTTCTTTTCCTTCTTTTTGATAATTTCTCGTCTAATTTTCTTTTTATTTCTTCTATGTCTGCAACAAATACATCCTAATCTAAGTATTAATAATATGAAAATCACACACGTTAATGGAAATAATATTTTCCCTAATATAGTACTACCTAATTTACCTAAGAAAGTCTTAATAGCAGCCATCTTATTACTAATTGTAGTCCAGATACTTCCAACCTCCAGTGGTACTATTTCATCATGCAGTTCAGTAATATTTTTAATATATACCTTTAGATCTTTGCTTTCATCAGGAATGTAAGTACAACAATGTTGAACATTCATCATTCCACAGACTCCACCCTCTTTTGCCAATAAGATATCAAGGGCAAGTCGAGTTTGCATAATCATAGCACGCATGGCAACCATTTCAGTGTTTACCAAAAGAAATCCTCCAGCGGTGCTTGTTGACAAGCGATCCACTATGGTTGACAATTTCCGAATATTATTTGCATTCAAAGATATTCCCACTGCTGGTATCAAGGCTCCAAAAATATCACCTACAATTTCTAACCAAGTTTCTCTTCTACTACGCATTAATAGGTTATGTGATCCACTATTTTCTACTCTATCCATGTGAAAGATCTTTGGAAAGACCAGGCCAACATAACATGTGCCATACCAATGGTCGGGCAACCTGTAATAAGCCTTGTTCCCACAAATATAGTACAATCCAGGGAAAACTGGATCTTCTCCGCCTCTAAATCCCGATCCAGATGCAATAAAATATGTATCATGACACTCACTTGTCCCTATATAATAATAATCATATTGGGATCTTTCCCTCATAATGCATAATTTGCCTTTCTGTGGTGAATCTATATCTATGGTTGGTCTAGCTTCACCCTTTGTCTCCTTTTTCCCATCTATTTCCCAAACATTTTCCCCTACTTCATGTCCTTCCCTTTTATGCATCTTCAATCTCCTTTCTTCAACCATATCTAGAAATGTTTTCTCTTCTGTCTTCAAAATGCAAGTTTCTAAAAATATATTCTAAGGTTAGTTATTTAGTCCCTATAAAAATCTCACCTAGTACATTAGCGGTTTTGGCTGGATTCAATTCATTATTCATGGGCAATTGTCCAAGAATGTTATCTATATTAGACAGATTATATTCTAATTTCCCTGCTTGATAAAATATACTGGTTAAAACGCTACATGGTATTCCATAAGTTGCTGGAAGGTGATGATAAGTCACCCCTTCTGAAACAGAGGCAGGCAACTGCATACATACGTAGCAATCCCTTACGTCCATTGTTTTTACATATTCATACAATAATTTTGAAAATACATTGCTAGAAAAATCAGTTATAGACCTATACTTGTGTAAATGTTCAGTGCTTGTTTTAAATGGAACTATCTTTTGTGAATTCTTCACTACATTAGTCATATTCTCTGTATGTCCTTCTAGTGTATCTAAAGTTACTTTGAAATAGATCAAAAGAGCGAGCACGCTCCAAAGAAGCATTAATAATCCTGTACAACAACAACACATTTTACACCATCTTCTCATAAAGGTACATCTACTCTTGTTATCATCTATGTTAGCCATCTTGTTGCTTTGACCGTGTCTTTTGACTTAGCCTCTTCGACTCCACTCCTTGTACTTTCACCTGAAAGAGCTAGGCACTTATCAGGTTATCTTAGTCCTTCAATTTCTTATTTAATCCTTTATTTTTTCTACAAGGACCTTCTTAAAATTACTCAGTTTGGCATCTCATCGTTTTTCACTTCCTTCTCATCATCCACATACAGAATTTCCTGATCTTCCGCTTCTTCTCCGATATCGAATAGGATAACTCTCAGGATTTCCGCTGTTTCTTCTTCCTCCACCACTTTCAGTAAAGTTTCCTCTGGATTTCCTTGACTATCTACCTCTTCTCCTTGTTCAGGCAGTGCCACATACGTCCATTCAGGTGACTTATACTTCTGGTTTGGTTTTCTCGATCGTCTGTTTCCTTCAGACACTTCTGTCTCTCCCTCTTTTTCTCTGTGTTGACTTGTTACTTCGTTCACTTGTTCAGCTTTTGAGGGTTTGACTCGTGTCAATCGATATCTCAGACTCTTTCTTTTGTTTGGCCAAAGGTCTCCTTTAGCATTTCTTCTTGGTTTGCCTTCTTTACTGTTTCTTTCCTCGATCCAAGTTCTCTTCCTCAGAACTCGACCTTCTGGTTCACTGTCTTCAGATTCTGTCTCATTTGGCTTTTCTTTTCCACCAGCTACTTTCTCCACCTCTTGTGTTGGCCCTACTTCTGTCCCTCCTCGGGTCTGCGACACGCAATCTTTCTGCTTGCTGTTTGTCCCTTCACCTAACTCAGAGTTGGATGTCCCTACACCTCCTCGGGGGTCTTCCGCAGAAATCTGTCCCTCTCTCTCTATTTCTGTCCCTTCTTCTCCTTCAAGAATTTTCTCAGGTGGAACTTCTCTTATTCTTTCTTCTGGTGTGAATGTTACTTCTGTTGAGACATTCTTTTCTTTTCTCTTCCTCTTTCTGTGCTCGCCACTAGTGTTTTGCTCATCTCCAGAATCTGAACTGTCTGAAATCTGCAATCTCTTCCAGAGGATTTCTTCTCTCGGAGTTGGAACTAGTCTTGGCTCCTTTTCCCCCCTTTCGGGATTTTCTTTTGTCTTTGAATTCTCATTGTCTGAATCAGCACTTGATTCCGAATCATCAAAATATTCTTTCCCAATGCTATCTGCTGGATTTGGAACTCTCAAAGTGTGACTTGCATGGATCCAGTTTTTCAGTCCAGCACACTTCACAGCAGTTGTTGTGGATAACTTGCCTTGGCCTTCCCCACCTTGGAACCAAGCAATTTCTTCTTCTGTGGACTTTTATTCTCACCCAGACACCTGGGCTCAGGTCATGGGCTGGTTTTCTCTCAAGGGTGGTGGCATGCGCTCCAACCTGGTGAAACACAGAATGGACTGCGTCAGCCAGGCCTTTACAGTAATCCAAAATCATGTCATCAGTTATTGTCATCAATTTGTTGACTGGAACAAATACGTGTCTCATGGCTCGTCCCATGATAATTTCGTGGGGACTCAAACCTGTAGTTCTGTCTGGAGTAGATCTGATTGTCATCAAGACTAGAGGCAAGACATCAGGCCATTTCATTCCTGTGGCTAAACACATTTTGCCTATTCTCTTTTTGATCGTACCATTCATTTGTTCAACCACACCAGAAGCCTCTGGTCGATAGGCACAATGTAGTTTTTGTTGTACACCCAATGCTTCACAAATCAATCCCATGATCTCATTGTAAAAGTGTCCTCCTCTGTCTGATTCAATAGTCACTGGGAACCTGAATCTTGGGATGAATTCCCTTAACAAGAGCTTGGCGACTGTGATTCCATCATTTCTTCTTGTTGGGTACGCCTCCACCCACCTGGAGAACAGACAAACTACCACCAGAACATACCTCAACTTGTTATAAGGGGGCATTTCAATGAAATCTATTTGCATTCTGGTGAAAGGTCCTCCCTCTCGGCCTATTGTGCCTAGGCTCACCACTGTTTTCCTTCCAGGATTGTACTGCTGACATATCAGGCATCTTTGACAGAGACTTTCTGCTATCAACCTGAATTTTGCATTGTACCAGGTCTGCTTAAAGACCATTATCATGGCATCTCTTCCTAGATGTCCTTGGCCATGATACATCCGTGCCATGGTTGACATCATGCTATCAGGCATTACTGGTCTTCCATCCCGATAGACCCACACATGATCTTTCTCCCTTGGTGCACAACCTGCTTTTACCCACTGTTTCATTTCTTCATCTCCGGCTTCATCCTGCAACTGCCTCACTTCTTCCCAGGTTCCCACAACGTTAGTAAACATTATGGAGCAAGAAAACGTTTCCTTTTCCTTTGCCCTATTGATTGAATACTGGTTTCGGGCACAGTACTGAGCCATGTCATTGGCATATCGGTTCCCAGTAGTGATGTATTCAGTACCTTGACTATGAGCAGCACATTTTACAACTGACAGTTCTTTTGGCAACTGTATTGCTTCAAGCAATTTTCCCACCACCTCTGCATTCTTTATAGGAGTTCCACTTGAGGTCAGGAAACCTCTCTGCAGCCAAAGTTGGCCAAAATCATGGACAACTCCAAAGCCATACTGGCTGTCAGTTATCACAGTCAGTCTCACATTCTTCCCGATTTTGAATGCCCTTGTCAATGCCACTAGTTCTGCTACTTGAGCGGATTTAACTCCTTTCAAGTGTGATGCTTCTATGACTGCAGCAACTGTGCATATAGCATAGGCTGCACTCAACAATCCTTCATCTGTTCTCAAACAAGATCCATCCACAAACAACACATAATCACTTTCTGGCAATGGTAAATCTTTTATGTCTGTTCTGGGTTTCGTGCAAAAATCAAGCACATCCAAGCAATCATGATCAACATCATCTCTTACCTCCACTCTCTCTGCATCTGGCAATAGTGTAGCTGGATTCACATTCACAGATCTTTCCAGACTCACATTGGTTGCACCTAGAATGACCTTCTCATACTTAGTCAGCCGACTATGTGACATGAACTGTGTTCGGCTCCTTGTTAAAAGGATCGCCACATTATGAGGTACAAACACTCTTACTGGATATCCCATCACAATGCCTTCACTCTGCTCTAGGCTTCGGCATGTAGCAGCTACTGCTTTCAGACATCCTGGCAACCCTACCGCCACTGGATCTAACATTGACGAAAAATATGCAACTGGTCTCCTCAATCTTCCATGTTTTTGTATTAACACTGAGAGTGCACATCAATTTCTCTCACTGCAGTAAAATTCGAATTCTTTCTCATAGTCTGGCATTCCCAGAGCTGGGGCTTCGCAAAGACTGTCTTTTAATTGTCTAAATGCTGCCAATTCTTCTTTGTTCGATTCAAGAGGGTCTTTAACCTCACTTTTCGTCAATTTTACCAATGGTTTGGCAATCAGGGAAAAGTTACTTATCCACTGACGACAGTAGCCAACCATCCCTAGGAACATTCTCACTTCTCTTTGAGTCATTGGGGCTCTCATTCCTCTAATAATTCTGATTCTGTCTATAGTTACTTTTCTCAGCCCTTTTTCAATGTTATGTCCCAAATATTGTACTTCTTTTTTACAGAATTGTAATTTTGTCGGAGATACTTTTAGTCCTCCATCTGCCAAATGATTCAGCAAAGCTATTGTGTCCGTTTCACAAGCTTCGCGTGTTTTTGACGCCACCAATAGGTCATCAATATACTGAACCAGAACTGAATTTTCAGGCATGGTTAGACTTTCCAGAGATTTCTTTAGCAACTGATTGAAAATTGAGGGGCTCTCTGTGTATCCCTGTGGGATTCGGCACCATGCCAAAATACGCTCTCCAAACCGAAATGCAAAAATTGGCTGGCTGTCATGATGCAACGGAATGGAAAAGAAAGCATGACACAAATCAATTACTGTGTACCATTCTGCATCATGGGGAATCTGATACAAAATTACTGATGGATTTGGAACAATGGGACACCATGACACAACAATTTTGTTAATCTTTCTCAAATCCTGCACAATCCTAAACTTCCCATTGGGCTTTTTCAGTCCCATTATAGGTGAGTTACATGGACTGCTCATTATTTCCCTCAACACTCCTTGTTGAATCATTTTCTCAATTAAAGGTGTCACTCCTTCAATTATTTCAGGTGTCAGTCTATATTGTGGAATGTTTGGATACATTACTCCTTCTTTTAGTGTAATTTTTACTGGATCTATATTTCTCATAAGGCCTAGATCTTCTTCAGTAAAATCCCAGACTCCTGCCTTCACTGACTGCTTCAATTCTTTGGGTAATTCATCTGGGTTAAATACTGCATAAGTTCCTGCAATTCCATTTTCTTGATTGGCTATTGTCATTTTATACAGTACATCCTCATCTGGTGTCTCAAATGCTACTCCATCTGGAGTACAGAATATAGTGCAATTCATTTTGCACAGAAGGTCCCTTCCTAACAAATTCACAGGACTGGTATCGCACACCACAAATCGGTGCATGTCTGTGAATTTCCCTATTTTAACCTTTACCGGTTCGGTAAGGTAGGTCCTAATCTGGGTGTTTGACACACCAACTACTTGGATTGTTTCATCCGAGAGAGGAAGATTGTTCACATCTGCTGACCTGACAGTGGATCGCGTAGCTCCAGTGTCTACTTGAAAAGTAATGCTTTCATCATTAACTTTCCCATCCACAAATGGTCCTGTCTGATCTATTTCTAGAGTTGCGCCAAGTACGCACTCTTCTTCCTCTCTTCGGCACCATCAATAATTCTCCTCTGACTCACTCTCGTCATTTCGCAGCCAATATAGTGAAACAGCACTCGCGCGTTGCGGTTTGTTTACCTGTTCTTCATTGTAGAATCCCACTTCTTTGCTATATTTCTGGGTATTTCTGCTTTGCGGTAATGGCGGTTTTGGCACCTGATTCTGTGGATTAACAGCCTTCTGCTGTTGCTGCGATGGGCCACTCACCTCACACTGCACCTGTGGATTCAATGATGGATTTTCATTATTAGTACTTGGTGGATATTTACACTCGGATTTCCAATGCCCTAACCTTCCGCAATTGTGGCATGGAAACTTCTTTTTGGCTTCTTCTATATTACCCTTTCCCTTTCCTGGGCCAAATCTCGGTTTGATTCCTGGGTTATTGGCTTGTTCGACCAGCTGAGCTTCCTGTCTCTCTCCGACTTTCACTTGTGCCCACATTGCCTTTTCTTTTAGCTTTCGCTGCTTTGCCTCAATCTCATCACTAAAGTATTTGGCATGTCTCAGGATCTCATCTATTTTCTTGCTTTGCCAATCTACAGTGTGCTGCTTGATCATTTCACCAATTTCGGGACGTAAACCATACACAAATCTGTACACAAAATGACTTAGATCCTTTTCGGCCAGATTTTCATCTCCACTAAACTGTTTGAAAGCTAGTATTAGCCTTTCATGGTAAGCATGAACTGATTCTTTCACTTCCTGATGCGTTCGATCTATTTTAACCCAATCTGTTTCTTTGGGAGGCACTTTGTTTTTCAAAAACACCATAACTTGTTCGTATTTCTTCATTACCTCTGGGTCTGGTGCTCCTGTTTTGGGATCTCTTGGGTATTCTTTAGCTGGCCAATCTATGACTATTTTGCATTCTGCCCATAAGTCTGCTGGCACTATTATATCAAATAAGCTATTTAGATCAATCCACAGTACCTTTGACAATTTAACAAATCTGTCTACCTGTCTGTACCACTCGACAGGCTTTTCTCGCAATCGAGGGAAGTCATTTGTAAATGACAAAATGTCCTGTCTTGTCCACGGGACAGGTACATATCCCCCTCCTAGAATCTCTCTCATGGGAAACTCCGTCACTACCTTTTCCTTTTCTCTCACAGGAAATGCTGAGAAAGTTCTGTCTGAGGTATCATCCCGCTTTCTATACCACCTGCTTTTCCATTTGTCCACATCTCCTCATTTCCTTAACAATGTGATTATGTCCTTAATATGCCCTATTCGTCCTGCTGTGTTCAGATTTTCAATATCCTTTTCCGTGAAATCCACTCGGTAAGGCTTCTGTAAAGCTTTTACCTTGTCCATGTCAATTCCCATTTCACTTGCTATTTCCGCTAGCTTGTCATGTAAATTCTTTGCTCTCCAAGTGACACTCTTACATAAGAATAACAGCTCCTCATCCTGGTAATTTTTCAGCTTTTCTGTGGGGATTGTCCCTACTATTAATTCTTCTAACACCATGCGTAATTTTGCCACATCAATGGTTTGGGATTCTTTCTCTTTACCTTGCAAACCCTTCAGCCATTCGATCAATTCGTCTGTAGTTATACCTATTGGTCCCCCTACCATTCTGCTTCTTTCTACAGTATCAGGATTATAAAATGGGTTATTTGACAAATGTAGTTCACCTTCACTCATGGTGTGTCTCCAAAGATTCTCCTTTGCTCTCATTAGGGGTTGTTCCGCCTGTCTATTGCTCACATACGGAACTGTTAGACCATGCTCACTTTCTTTCTGCTTCTCAAAAATGGGCATAACTGGACCTATGGTTACAGAGACTGTAACTGCTTCTAGATTTTTAGTCAATTCTCTTATTTTCTCTGTCAGTTCTAACATGGTTTTTGCTAATTCCCTCGAATTTTTACTCTCAACCTTATTTTCCATCTCTCTTTCCCTAAGAAAATTCCTTCTCTTTACCTCTGGAGTCGTAACCTCTGTCTTGATGATTCGCAGGGTTTCCCTCACTGGAGTACCTGAGGTCAGCGTCTCTGATTCCTGTCTGTACGGAGGTGGGCTTCTGTAAAACATATCATCTAAGACATCATCTTCTATCTCATTTGCTCCATACTTTCTAGGTTCTACATTATGCCTTTTCTCTATACATTTCCTTGCTTCACTTTCCCCTGCAGTTCTTACGGGAAACAGTCCTTCTGTCATACTTGCGTCTCGCCACCTTCTCATTCGATCACAATGAGTTTTGCGATCAGTTGGCCGTCCGAACATATATCTATATCTACTGCCATTTCTCTGTTTTTCTCGCTCATGCATTTCGTCGTCCCACTCAGTCAAAGCCTCGAACTGTGTTGGTCTAGGCCGCGGATCTAAGCCCGTCATTCTCTCCCGCAAGTTTCTTAAAATTACCAAATTAAATGAACCATTTTCTGGAAACGCTAAAACTCCGTCTTCCTTTGTATACTTTGCCCAATTGTCCAACCAAATGCAAGTATGGTATCCATATTTCGCAACCATGAAGGATGCGGGTGTTTTTGTCGGAGGAAGTAACTGTCCTTCCCTAGTCACAATCTCTTTGTCTTTCACAAACCATCCTTTTATTTTACTAAACAAGGATTTTTTCTTTTTCTCTTGTGAATGATAATACATCTTCCTTTCTCTCGTGAACCTTTTAGTCTTTTCTTCAACTGTACGATCTTTAGTCCAATAGCAACGCGACTCTCACTCACGCACCAATCCTGGCGCGTCTACGTCACTGTCACAATCTCAAATCCCTGCGCGACTCACACTAACGCACCAATCCTGGAGCGTCTACCTCACCCTGTACTTCTTCAATCCTAGCGCGGCTTTTCACTGACGTACCAATCCAGAGCGTTTTACACCTCTGACTAGCTGTCCAATCCCAGCGCGGTCTTTCTGACGTCAGCAGTCGCTGCAACAGCTCCTGCTCCTGACTTCTGTCTTCAGTCTACCCCTCCTTTACAAAACTACTCAGTAGACTTTGTTTCAATTTTACAATACTGTTAGTTACAACATATAAACATCTCCATTATCTGCTCCGCTAACCACAGAATACCAATAGACCTTTCCCACGAGAATCCTGTTTTCCCGAGAGCAGCGCTTACCTCTGCCCTACTACAGAATTGTTACGTCCGTTGGCCAAGTAGCACATCCCTCTACTTCACCCTTCTACCAAGCATCAATTAACTGTTTCTCCAGAATTAAGACACATAGTTGGAAACGTAATGCTCCTGAGAAATAAGACCAGAGTCTCACAATTAACCCGAATGCTATTTCATTCACGCACTTTCACACGGAAAATGTAGTACTTTCACACAGAATTATGACACACGTTAACAAAGCAGCGCTTACCTCTACTTTGTCCTTCTAACAAGCTCAGAGAACACCTGCTACCTTTTTAGTGATAAGCGTTATCGGTATGCCAATTGGTTTCCTGGTACCTAAGACCAAAATTTCACAGGTAACCCTTTGCTATTATTCACACTTCTCTCACACAGAAAAAATCACTAATGGTAACACTCAGCAATGCTACCAAATTGAACCTAGACAATGCGCCATGCAACTTCAATTGTCACACGTTTTTGTTGTGTACCTACGGGCAACCACAATCCCGTCTTTCCCGAGAGCAGCGCTTACCTCTGCTCTGCTACGGAACTGTTACCAATTCCCGACTTCCTACATCCCAGAAGCCATACAGACAACATAAAACTCAATATGACTTTAACATATAGTGTTAGTACATATATCAATACCAATCAATAATCGATAAGCTATATCCATGCCAAGTCATTAAACCAAAACAATAAAAACCATCTCTAGCTACCAGAAAAACTGCTGCAGTTCGGGTTCCTCAATCTCCCCTTACTACCACGGACAGAGTGATTTCGCAGTCACACACACACATACACATCACACGCTGGTGGGGCCCATAACACCAGCATTCATTCTAATCAATCTATCCGTACCATTTTATTCAGAAAAGGGGAATAGAACATTTAGTTCCGAACTACACTGCTTTCCCCTTGATGGGAAATTCGCTAACATTACCTAACAGAAAACCCTTTCTCCTCCTCCTCCCATCAAGGAGAACAGCTAACTTTGCTAATGAATCATTTAGTTGAATTTAGTTTAATGACTTCTTAATTCTCTGAATCAATCAATAATACATTTCAACGAAAGAACAACGCAACACATGAATTCAATTAATCTTTCTTTATCTAAATCAAATGCAGGTTAGACCTAATTAGTAAATTTCATCTTTTGTCATATTTACCTATTCTGGCTATTTTTCATTTTCTAAGTCAGAATCTGGTCCTCAGTCAAATCGTCAAAGTTCTGTTCTATCATGCAGAGTCACCGTCCTCTCCGTCAGCATAACATCAGGATACTGGATATGGTGGAGTGCGTTCAGAACGACCCTCTCTAGTCTACTATTATTTATACTAAAAATTTACATTCAAATGTTACATTCTTCTTTTCCAGAGCATTTCATTGGTCAATCAAAGTACATCTTAATTCATCAGGAAACATTCGATGTCGTTCCCACAGGCTAAAAGTTCCAAAACGAATGTATGGGAATGTTGGCAATTCATGGTTTAGGTTGCAACAATTTGTATTGAAGGGTTGGCTTCTCACCTGGTGCAGCCTTGATGGGCACAGCGATGACAGTTCACCGGCAGGTCGCAGCTGCTGAGGTTTGCGCAGGCGCGTTTCTTCATTCCCTTCATTGATTTTACTTCGTAAGGTCTGATTCAGTCGGCGGCCATTTTATAGCAGGCCCAAATGGTCAACTTAAGCAAAGAAACACAAAAACGTCATTAATACATTGAAATGGTTAATCAGTGTTATTTCCCTTGCTAATACCCATATGTGTGTGCATTTATCTAGCCATATGCCACGTTCAAAGCCATTAGTACTCGGTTATTTAAGCAATAACATCACATAAGCAACGTTTATCATATTAATATGCATACAAACTTAGTTCACATATTATTTTAGCCATGCAAAGCAATCCCACGTATATTCTTTTGGTTAATAAGGATGATTAATTTCGAAAACAACACTCTATTAATTATTATGATTAATCATTAGTCATTTTAATACAAACATATATAAATGGATTGGGTATATAAAAAGAAAACATTTTACCCGCTCCATCACATGCGCACAGAGGGGCACAACATGTGCCCCCCCTGCATGCATTCGATGGTGCAAAGCCAACAGGGGGTATCCTCACAGCCGCCCTTTTCATGGTAGTCGCACTGCCTTGAAAAGTGCGGCGGTGAGGAAACTCCTAAAATGCTTGGAGTTGCATCAGTAACACTGGAATCCAAACACGGGTTCAAGTATAACACTCAAATAATTAAACCACCCAAAAAGGAGACATATAAGAAAAAAAGGGGAAGAGAGTGAAGAAAAGACAGCCCAATATTATTTGGGCACAGGATACCCATATATACATTATATCAATGAAGTAGAATTTTTTTGTTTATTATTATTAACAAAGTTAGACAAACAGTCGTAAGACAATAGCGCTCATAGGTTTACACAAACAGTACAAAAAATACAGTGTATAATCAACCAAAGTGGCTTAGGGGTAATACACAAGGACGGAGTTCAGAAAAAACAGAAACAGCACACAGCAAAATAATGTGTCTTCTTCATTTAGGGCCACATTAAAGCGTCAATGGACTTTCAACCAAAAATGAACTTAGAAGATCATCATCAGGACAAGACAATAAACTTAGGAGCGTCCAAGCTATTTTCAAAACACCATCTAAAAAAGAAAATATGTACATGGGTATCAGGAATATTTAAAATAGCAACAGTCACTATTTAGAAAATATAGTGCAAGAAAGTTTAGAATAAATGTGCAAAGAAAAAGAGCCAAAGAAAAATGAGGGATAAGCCAAAACCGAAAGACCCACAACCGGTACAAAGTCAGAGTCAGTGCGACAAAAGATTCAGTCAAGTCAGACAATCCATTTCCAAAGAGAGAATTAATTGAGTGAAACCTACTAAATGATTTATCCAGGAACTAATACAGATGAGAAATCACATGAAGAACCAAAATTCAGCACGGATACCAATTGAACAGTTCCGTATTAAAACTGCAAAGTGAAAAAGATGAAGGAAAGATAAAGAAAATGACAACCCAGAACACAATATAATGGGCTGTCTGAACTAAATACTTACAGCCTCATTGAATTATGACAATTCACGGAGCCAAAGATGATAAAGTAGTTCAGAGGACTTCAAAAATTATTGAAGGAGACAGGACTAAATGAGCTGTTCTCCACGGGTCCAAAACTGCAAAGTAAATAAAATTAAAAAAAAGAACTGCATAATAACCACTAGTGCTACCCTGGAGTGGACAATCAAAACATACTATACCTACTAGTAGATGTAATTAGTGAAGAATTAAACAACCGGGCTGGTATAGGAGATCACAGGCGATGGGCTCACCTAATCTGAAAATGTACAAAGACCAATGTCAGGAGGTGGACAAACTATCAAGGGGATTATCCTTTAGTGTATGTGTACTTAAAAGGATGTACTAAGTATACAAAGGCCACTCAGGCACTGAATTCAGCATAAATAAAATATACATGCGGATTTAGGAACACAGTGGCCTCATAATGCAGGATGTTCACGCTGTGATAATGATGTCATAAATTATTTTTATATTAATGCAAATGAAATGTACAAAAAGGTACTGAGTACACAGAAAACACTCCGGCATTAGACTTATCTGGGATAGGAGAGGGTATGAATATGACAACCTCATAGGGAGGATGTTCACACTGCAATAATCATAACGAAGTATGCCATACCGATAAAGTGCACAATTATTGCATGGAAAATAAGTAATGACAAGAACCAGCCCCTCTTGAATTTTATAAGGGAAGAGATACGACTTAATGCAGTCGATTACAGATAGCAACAAAAGGAGCAGAAAATAGTAGCTAAGAAGAACTAAAGCACGATAAACCAGAATAGACCTCACTGCCACTCTTGGCTTTGCCCGGTCCCACCAGCATAACCGTCAGGATCTCGTCTGGAAAACAGATGGAGAAAAGTGAAGCCCAACTGGCGCTGAGCACTTATAGCCCCTAGCCAATAGGCATAGGAAGTGGACTAGGATTTTAGCTTATAGGCATAAAAAGCGGACTAGCATGGTGGCCAGAGGACGGAAATACGTTGGCCATTTTAAAGCGGCATAGAAAGTGGACTAGGATTTTAGCCTATAGGCATAGAAAACGGACTAGCGATCTCATGGTGGCCAGAGGATGAAAATTTGTCGGCCATTTTAAAGCAGGCAATCTAAACTAACCTTGTAGGAATATCTAAAGACCATATCGACCAAGCACTTAAGAAAGGAAAAGAACAAATGTAGAATTTATAGACCAAGACAGATTGTAAGAAAGACAAAAATGAAAATAATAATAATAAACAGTGGCACCGCCAGCATATTAGAGGCCTCAGACTACTGCACCACTGCCACGGATCATGCATCCCTGGCAGAAGCAGCGGTCCCGTGGTGGTCCAACCGCCACAGTCCTAATGCAGTGGGAAGTCCGCAGACCGCCACCATGGGTTCAAACTCATAATATGGGCCTTAGCTTATTCAAATTCACTTAACATGTTATAATGTTTCTTTCTAGCTAAATTAGATTCTGAAACACCAATGTTTGATTTGGCTTTCCTTACCCTGTCAAGAATCGAACCTAAAGTCAGATCTCACATCTATAATAGGCAGTGTTTAACTTGCAAAAGAATAAGTGCCGGGGCCCAGGTAGAGCCTTGAGCCCAGCAGCCCGTGGCCAGCTCTATTAAATGTTGGCATGCCCAATACCCGACTTATCCATTTTGAGGCCCATCTCGCTACTCCCTTTTTGGGGAAGGTTATAGAGAAACATGTTAATAAACAGATCTCACATTACATTGAACAGTTTGGTAAGCTGGATAGTTCTCAGTTTGGCTTCAGACCCAAACATAGCACTGAATCCGCCTTGCTATCTGTGACAGATGACCTTCACATGTATCAGGATCGAGGGTATTCTGTGATCTTGGTACTGTTGGATCTATCGGCAGCGTTCGATACCATATCTCATAAAATCCTAATCGAACGTCTGGCCGCAATTAGGATTGAGGGCACAGCGCTAACCTGGCTAAAGAGTTTTCTATCTGACCGTACCCAAACTGTTAGCATGGGCTAATTTCGGTCGATAGAAACTTACATCACCAAAGGGGTGCCACAGGGCTCTTGTCTAAGCCCTACTCTTTTCAACATCTATGTGGCACCCCTGGCCAGCATATTGAGAGACTTTGGGTTTGTCCCTGTCTCCTATGCTGATGATACGCAGCTCTTATTCCCTTTTAATCATCTCACCGACGAAGTGAAGACAGTCTTCTCAGATGGCATGAAAGCTGTGGCGAATTGGATGAAGTCTAACTACCTTCAATGCAATGTGAATAAAACCGAAGTAATGCTCTTCGGGGAGGTTAGAAATCTGTGGACTCCAGAGTGGTGGCCATGTGAGCTTGGTCAAGTACCTGAACCTAAACTGGTTGTAAAAAACCTAGGGGTTCGTCTTGATCGGGAGCTCACTTTTAAACAACACGGTAATTGGGTGATCAGCCAATGTTTTTATGCTATTGGACTTTTACGCAAAGTGTTTCCACTACTACCTGATTCCACTAGAAAAACCTTGGTACAGGCACTAGTGCTGAGTCGCCTGGATTACTGCAACGGACTCCTGTTGTCAGCCAACCAGGGAGTCCTAGCAAAACTCCAGGTGATACAAAACACCGAGGCTAGACTTGCGCTGAATGCCCCCCCAAGAACACCTTCCAAACCACTCCTCGACAGACTACACTGGCTCCCAGTCCATAAGAGGATTAGTTTTAAGATATGTTGTCTTATTCACAGAACCATACATGGATCTGGACCCTCTTATTGGAGAGATAAATTTATTCCTTACAACCCCATTCGACTTCTCAGGTCCAGTAACCAACTCCGACTCAAAGTACCTACCATTAAGAGGAGCAGACAAGGTGGGAAAGCCCTGTCTGTGGTAGGTCCAACATTATGGAACAAACTCCCTTTTGAGCTCAGGCAATGCTCAGAACTCGTTGTTTTTAGGAAAAAACTTAAAACGTTTTTGTTTTAATAATTCATCAACCATTCAGTATTTTATGTCGAGTTGAGCTAAGTTGTACCGTTCGCCTCCTGTAACTGCCAAATTTTTCTTCTTTCCTCTTCTCTATGCGCAGAGATACTCTTGTTTAAGAGTCGATTCTAGCGCGATATAAATCCATAAATAAATAAATAAAATAAATAAATAAATACCAAAGCTGGTAGCCTTCAATCCACCTCATGCCTCTTTAATCCATTACCCGACATTTCTCTTCTTTTATCTCACTCTTTCAGGTTCCTGCTTTTCTCCCTTTATAACATTTTTTAAGTCTTTCTCTACCCCATCTGGTTTTTCCCTTTCTTGCTCTCTGTAAATGTCTGATTCAGAAAAAGGAGTGCCAGTCCTAAAAAATTAGTGCACTGTGCCCCATCAACAACAACCAGCTCTAAATAAGAACTGCTAATGGGAGACGATTTGGCCTAACAGCTAGAACTACTGAGTATGGAAGAGGGGAACCAGACCCAAGTCCCAGCCTCAGCGGAACATCCTAAAATTCTGGGCAAATCACTTAATCTCCAGATCTCCAGTTCACAAAAATGTGTAACGTACTTTGGTTCTTATATTGCGCACTCTAATGCCCTGCCCTTGAGCCACGTTTGCGCTGTATAAAAATACAAAAAATAAAACGGAAATAAATAATCTTCCTAGGTATAGCCAGAATTGCTGTACTGCATACTGCTTTATTATTTTAGGAGGTCAGGTGAGGCTTAATGAACACTGACAAGATTTTTAGGTTTGATATCTTTGATAAATGATCATTCTATTAGAAATGGTCACTAAGACTTGAATATTCACATTTGGTATTTAACTTATGTGATTCAGACATCTGGGGCCAGATTTACCAATTTCTCACGCAGCGCAGTGCAGCAGTCGGATATGCTGTGCTGGTGAGAAGGAGAGAGCAGGAAAGCACCACATTTACTTAAATATGCCACTCTCCTCCCCTCTCCCTAGTGCTGGTGCTAAAATTAGCTGATGTGCGCCATGAAGACACCTTTACGCCATAGTGCAAGGGTGTGTCGGTTAGTCAGGCATAGGTTTTGTACTGGCAGGATACCCTTCCAGTACAAAATACTATGTTAGACTAATTTTAAATATGTTCCCACTTTGTAGGTGTGCTGCACAGTGCAACACACATGCGAAGTTGTAAAATAAAGGAGAAAATAGGCATTTCTCTTTCATAGTGCCTGGTTGAAGGGTGCACTATTTTCTGATGCTAAACCCTGTCTACTTTATTTAGTAAATTGGGTTTAGCGTCAGAAACCTTGGATGGTTGCATGGGAATGCCCAAGCGACACCCATGGTACGACCAATTGGTGCTAAATAATGCAAAGGAGTGCTGTGCACTGCTTTGCGTTGCTTTCACTTTATTTTCAGCGCTAAACAAGTTTGTTGCTAGAAAGAAAATCAAACGAAAAGATTTTGCATCGATTTGCATCACTTTTGTAATGCAAACAGTGTGAATCTTAGGACCTTGTTATGACTATGGAGGTCCATCGGACCGCCGGGTGGTTGTGCGGGCACTGTTGGTCCGACTGCCTAATTATGACTTGGGCAATCGGACTGCATTGGCACCACCTCAGTCGCCAGGGATCTGAGATCCCTGGCAGGGTTGCAGCGGTCTTGAGGCCACAATATACTTGGCAGAGCTTCTATGACTTTCCTCTCCACCAAGGTTTTCATGGCGGCGAGCCTGCCATGAAAAGTGTGGCAGAGAGAAAGCAGGGCCCCCTGGTTGCCTATGCGCCAGGGGATGCACCATGTGCCCACCTGTCTGCATGCACCCCCAGTTCCTGCAGGGATTGAACTTGACAGTCCATGCCCTGCAGGAACGTGCAATGGTGTTCCCATTGCAGTGTCTTGCTAAGGCTCACTTATGAGCTTTAGCACTGTACTACCGCGGGCCAGCCGCCGCAGGACCGCCTGACTTGGATTCATTCGAAATCCAGCGGGCGGTCTCAATATGGGTTTGGCGGTGTGTCGGCGGGGCGCTGGCGTGGCGGCCTGCTGCCACACCCCCAAAGTCATAATAAGGCCCTAGCCTCACATTTCCCTTGGTGATTTCAGTATAACAACCTCAACCTTCCATGTTTTCTCACTATGTTGTTTTCCGAAATTGAAGATCATGCAAATCTCTTACCCAAAGTTCCATTTGATGAGTTCGAATAAAAAATTTTCAGCATGGTGCCTTTGCTTTACCAGACACATACAACATTTGTAGAGACACAATAACAGTTGTCACGGTTGTTGAAGTTTACAAATCTCCTATTTGCCTATTGTCTGTGCATATTTTAAAGTTAGTTTAAACATTTACGAATGCCACTTATTCGTTCAACAAATGATTTACTCGAATAGTTTTTTTTGGCTCCGTCGATTTAAGAATGGAAGTAGATCCGGTTTCTGTGAAAAAATATTTTGAAGCCAAAATGCGTTCATAACCACTTTTATGTACCTCAGGGATTAACAAAGGACACTTTTGAGAATAACATCACTGTATGTGCAGCAGCTGCACTACTGGCACGTCACAGCACCGGCAGATCAAGGGCAGGTAACACCTTTCATGCCTGAGTTTTACATTTATAGCTCACTACTGTTTGTGAAGATATACTCAAGGAGCCTTGACGTGTGACCCACTCCTCCGCCATCCACCTGGCAAGGTCCTTTCATGGAAATGGACTGTGCACCGGGGCCTTGTGAAGTCCTGTGATGGTAACCAGAGCAGGCGACAAACACTCGCACACACGAGTCCTTGTTCATAAACACTAGAACATTGCAGAGCTGATAAAAGGGCGCGTGCTCTTCTGGCTGGGTCTGCTACGGATCGCTCTGAGCCTCAAAGGGAGGAAAGCGGAGTTCATACCCGGATGGATCTATTCTCCACAACAAAAGAAACCTGACTTGCATCGGGGGGATATTAATGGCTGGTTCGGTGTGTTTGACTTAATTAAATATTTATATGGTTTGTATCCTGTGTATATAAAACACATGCTGGTGTGATACAGTAAGGGATTGTTTCCACTTCCACGTTTATGGCAACCAGTCATGGACGGTAGTGTAGCATTGCAGTGTGCACTTGATTTAGCACCCTGATTTGGCAGCGTATATTTACTTCTGTTCCCGCTTTTTATGTTTATAGTAGGAAATGGCCTATCATTTTAAAGAAGGGGTCCATACTACGAGACTTGAATGAATATAAATACTATATCATCACCGACAGCAGTATCGGCCATATTTAATCTTAGGTCATGGGATCTTGGCCATGCTTAGATGTTATATTTGCTTAGTTTATGGTATTGTGCGGGTTTCATTAAATTGTATTTTAATGGCATTATTTGACGTTCAGGGCTATTAATGTTTCTCCTAACTGCATTGCATGCTGACTTAGAAACATTTTTTAAAAGAAACAGTAAGGAGAATAGGTCAAGGCCAGAGAGAACAAGTGAAGGCGAGGAGATTTAAATAGAAATAATAGAAATAATAATAACACATCATAATGTAATCTAACATGACATAAAACAACCTTATTGAAGAGAAAATAAACTAGTTGGAGATGGAAACAACAAAAAGGTAGATCAACGACAAGTTACTGAAGCTAAAAAACAGAAGAAACAATGCTAAAGATTGTAGGAGGTGAACAAATCAGTAAAAAGTTAAGGTAGGGGTGTGCAAAGTTGCAGTATATGCCTAAATGCAAGGTTGCATAATTTCTTTTTAAAGTTTACAATCTTCACAAAGTTTGATGAAGGCTTAAAAAAGGAACCCCTCTACCTGTGACTGAGGCTGCAGAATTCTACCTCAGCAGAGGGAGCTTGTGCTATATTTCAGCCAAATAAATGCTCCGTGGTCTGTAACATTTTGATGGTAGATCTATTAATATTTAAGCAACTTGTCAAAAACATTGTTGTAGGTCACTTGCTGTGATTAAGCCCTATCCAAGAGGGCGGGCATTCTTCTCTCCTCCATGTCTCTTTTCCCAACCTATCATGGCTCTTATAGTTTTCTTGTGGCTGTTAGCTGTTTATAAATTAAGGAGCTGCACAATTTTCATCTTTGCATCACAACGCAATTGAAGGTATTGCACCTGTATTTCTCCAGCCCTGCTCCAGATCTACGCTAAAACACTAATCCTACCTTTGGTCTACAGCCCTTGTCATTTTGAGAAAATCCTTCAGCTAATCTCCGTCCAGTGTTTACCAGTGGCACTTTGTCTGCCTTTCGCTTTTCCTTCAGAAGACAACTTATCCACTTCAATGGCATCTGGTGCCTTCACGTTTAGTAGCGTGAGATCATGAGGCATTGTCTGCACCTCATAGTTGTGGGATCCAAGTTATCAAGAAGCTCTTCATGCCCATCCCTTGACATTAAACCCAGATTATGAGTCTTGCGGTCCACGGTCTGCCAGACTCGCGGGGGCGTGGTGGTGGTGGGTTCCCCACCGCCTGGTTATTTGTTGGGCAGTTGGACCGCCACAGTCCCCCTGCAGCCACCAGGGAAGTACCTTGCAGTGTTGTGGTGGTGAGGAGGCTGCAATATGCTTGGCAGGACCACCGCGGTCCTGGCAAGCATATTACATTTTTTCTCTCCGCCGGAGATGTCATGGACGTTCCTCCTCCATAAACACTATGTCAGAGAGGAAACAAAGGGGTCCCTGCAGGGCCCCCTGTGCCTGCTCCAAAAAGGGAGTCACACAGGCCCACACCGTCAATTTCGTAATCTGCCACAGGTCGCCCACACCACCAAAACTGTGGTCAGACTGCTCGCCAGATTAGGAGTTTCCTCCTGTCTGGTGGGCTGGTTTTTGGCTTTCCCATGGACGTCCCTCTAAAAATGACCACCGCAATGGAACACGTCCTGCACAGCATGGACTGAAATGTTCATGTTGTGCAGGAACTGGGGTGCATGCACACAGGGGGGCACATGTCATGCCCCCCTGTGTGCATCCCCATGCAGAGGAGGCACATGGGGCCCTTCAGGGACATCTGTTTCAGGCCTCCTTCCTGGTAGCCAGGAATAGTAATACTTCTCTTTGATTAAGGTTTGAGGTTTGTACTGCATTCTGGTGGTAAGCAAGGTCAGTGCCTTATGAGTGTTCCAAAAATCTTTTAAGTAGCTTTGCCAGGGGCCTGGAAGACAATGTGATACTTATAAAGCTGATATGTTGTGGTCTGTAAGAAATGGGGTTTTTGGTTGTCAGGCTATGCACACTGTCCAAGCAGGAACCACCACTCTAGTCAGGGTAAGCTAGATACACACTAAAAGATAAACTAAGCTCATTCTCTGGTAGCTTGACACAGACCAGTCAGTCTTATCTAAAGGGCAATGTGTAAAGTATTTGTGCAACTTTCACACACACACAGTAACACAATGAAAACTCTACAAAAATACTCCACACAGGGTTAATAAAATAGATTGTTTTTTAATGAGTAAAACAAGACCAAAATGACAAAAATCCAATAAGTTATGAATTTCTAAAGATTAAATTGAATTACAGTGCGTAGAGTCAAAGAGCACCATCCGGAGACATCTGGTCACGATAGACGCAGTAAATCCTAAATTCAATCCGAATACGATGGAGAGAAGGCTAGCTACAGGACTCACGCAGGTCCCGCTGAAAAAGTACCTTGGATCGAGGAAGCGTCGATGATGAAGACTCGATGAGGGGAGTCAAGGATGCACCACATCGCCATCGATCCTGTGGATGGAGGTGCATCAGTTCCGATCTGCACAGTCGATGAAGGCTTCATCGATAAGCCCCTTTTAGATGCAGGTGATGCGTCGACCTTGAGATGCGCAGTCCTTCATTGAGCTGTGCAGCCCGTTGTAGGGATATCATCAAGCAGCACCAGCGTCGGTGTCGAAGGGCAATGAGTCATTTCCGGTCAGTGCAATGTCATTGATGCATCAGATTTGATGGATCAGCATAGCAGAAATCACCTTTCAAGGGTCCAGGACTGGATTGGCACCACGTGGCAGGGAAGGACTCACAAATGGCAGAGTCCAGGTGCTGTTGCAGGGTTGAAGGAAGTCTTTGATGGCCCAGCGACTGCAGAACAGGGGAAAGCCAGCAAGCCCTAGGAGTCACTCTGGATTCAGATGAGATTGGTCCAGTCCTTGTCCTCAGCAGGGCGGAGATCAGCAGGAAACAGGGCAGCGCCGAAAAGCAGTTTTTCAAGAGCAGCAGTCAAGCAGAGTGGCAATCCTTGTAGCACAACAGTCCCTTCTCCTGGCAGAGTTCTTTACAGGTCCAGTAGTGCATTGTCTTGGTTGGGTCCAGACCCCTAGCTCTTATACTCAGTTGTGTCTTTGAAGTAGGGGTGAATTCAAAGAAGGGTCTTTGAAGTGCACACAGGCCCTTTCTTCACAGCCCTGGCTCCAGACTATCAGTTGAGTGTAATCATCCGTTTATGTGGGAAACAAGATCCTGCCTATTCAGGTGTAAGTGTCAGCTCCCCCCTCTCCCTGCCCAAGAAGAGCTATCACAATGCAGATGAATGCAAATGAGTTCTCTATCACACCTACCCTTCCTGTGTTGGTGGCTGTCTAGAGGGAATGTACAAAGTTTAGCTGTCACCCACAACAGACGTGTATTAGAGACAGGCTGCAGGCACACAGAGCAGTAAGAGCAGAGAAATATCCACTTTCTAAAAGTGGCATTTCTAAAACAGTAATGTTAAATCCAACTTTACCAATAAAGAGAATGTATCCATTCCAAAGATATAAAACATGATGCAGCTACTCCTTTCTAATCAGGAATTACAGCTTCAAAGTGTACTAAGCAATTCCCAATGTTAACCTATGAAAGGAGTAGGCCTCACAGTAGCATTTTCATCCAGGTCCTTTTCTCTTCCTTGTGGGGTCCCTCAGGGATCCTCACTGACCCTTCCTGATCAGATCCTTGGAAATCAGGAAGATCCTTCCTTTTATTCCACTTAATTCAAGAAAAACAGTCATTACTTACTAATTCTCACCAAACTGGATTATTGTAATGGATTGTATGTCAAGCTTTAAAAAAATTACACAGAGTGCAGAATGCGGCTGCAAGACTTATTCTTGATCTCCCCAACCTGTTTCTGCCTCCATCAAGGGACTCCACTGGCTTTTAGTGAGCAACCAAATTAAATTTAAGGCGCTGTGCCTTTCCCATAAGGCTTTGCATGATGCAGGTCCTTGTCATCTTAAATAGTCTCTAACCTGGTACCTACCCAGCAGAGACGTATGATCTAAAAGCACCAGCATGGTCTCCTGCCCCAGTTTTAAGAGACTCAAATGGGGGGGGGGGCAGTTGTTTCTCCTCAGAAGCCCCGCACTTTGAAATGGTCTGCCTATAAGCATCAAAGCTGCTCCCACCTTATTGATATTTAGGAAACTGCTCAAAACTTGGCTCTTCAACATCTAGTCCTCTCTCTAACTTGTCAATATGCCACACCTATCAGCGCCAAGACACCCACGGGTATTCATACACTTTAGAAATGTATTAACATAACATAAAAGTGAAAAATAAATTTGGGTGTTTGTCTCTACTAGGACATGCAAAACGGAGCAGTACATGTACAATTTTTTTGCCATAAGCCACCTACCTGTATGCCAGATGATTCCAATGGGGCGGCAACACTAGTTCCCTAATCCTCCTGAGACTTACCCTCGGTTTACAGGAGGAGACACTGCTCCTGTGGCAAATCCTAACCAACCTTCAGCTTTTTTGTTGTTTTCTTTTCATTTAGACTGTCCATAGAGGCAGCTTTATCAAATTTTTTGAAAACTTTAGTAAGTATGATTTATGCATCAAACCCACAAACCAATTTTGATGGGGTTAGCTTCACCCAAGTGCTCTCTGGCAGAGCCCTGCCAACAGTATCAATAAGTTGAACAAAAACACTGGTTACCTTTGTTTGCAGCACAATGAGCTTAGTGCTCAGTAAAATCAAGTAATGGGTCTCTCCTTTTTTTCTTGTTCTTTTTTTCATCCAGTTGCATAACTAATGCAGGATGTTCGTTGCAGGGAGGTTGAAGCGGGAGCATCAAGGGAGCTAGCAAGACAGAGTCCTAGAAGCCGGGAAACAGGTAAGTAGCAGGCGAAGAGGCTAAGCAAAGGGGAGGAGTGTGGATGGTCTTTAAACAAGATTGCTGTAGAACGTTCATAGAGGTCACATTCTAATTGTTTGTAACAAGGACTAGGTGTAGATAATTAATTTGATGAGGTGTTTTAGAATGTTCACAAAGGTTGCGTTCTAATTGCTTATAGCAAGTAACAGGTGCAGATGATTAATTTGATGAGAACTTTCTTCGGGAAGGTTCATGTTGAGGTCATCTATGCTGATTGCTTTGCTTTGAATACAGGCCCTGGGTATGGGGTATACCACTCTACAAGGGACTTACACGTAAACTAAATATGCCAATTGTCTATACACCAATTTGGCCATGCCTAGGGAAGAAAGACATTCACTATAGCACTGTTCAGCAGTGGTAAAGTGCTCATAGTCCTAAGGCCAGCAAAAAGAGGAGGTAAACAGGCAAAAACGTTTTGGGGAAGACCCCCTGAGGATGCCATGTCTAACACTGTTCCAGAACACAAATGTACTAGGTGACTTGTGACAGTGTTCTGCATCCTTTGGAGTCTAAAAAAGGGCCATACAGGTGACCCGAAGTATGGTCCATTCTCATACTTCAGCCTGATCATTCTGAGACCAATGGCAGCCTGTACTTTTTGGAGTAATCCAAAAAATCGTTCCATCATCTATAGTGATCTGAAAATTTGAAAAGAGGATTTGACTTCTGACTGGATCTGCAGTGCAGAAGAAAGTTTGGTGCCCAGTATAACTCCTAATTTGTTTACATTGCCACCTGGTGCTGCTGCACAATCAGTCCTGTTGGCTGTAGCAGGGCATATTCTAGAGAGTTACTCAGATACGAGTTTCTCAGGCTTGGTGACATTAAGTTTTATGTGATTCCCACTCATCCTGTTTTCAATTGCCAAGAAATTTGGTTCAACATAGAAAATTTAGGAGGTTTAATAGTAAAACCAGATTGGTCGCACACTGCTACACCTACCAGGCGTGTTCCCCCAATGAAAATGGTCCCTGAAGGTCAGCGTCGGCGGATACACCTATGCTCGAGTGTGAATGCAAGTATGCGTGGCGTGTGCCATCCCTGGACACGTGTTTCGAGGTAGTAGCCTCTCGTCAGCAGGGAGTAGGAAAATGTGTGGGGTTGCTGTGTAAGCTGCTAAAATCGTATCAGGTCTAGTACCTCTCGTAGCGCGCAGGTGCGTAACCACGAGTCCGTCGACTCCACCGGCTCAAGGGAGCCTGAATATAAAGTTAAACCAGATTGGTCGCACACTGCTACACCTACCAGGCGTGTTCCCCCAATGAAAATGGTCCCTGAAGGTCAGCGTCGGCGGATACACCTATGCTCGAGTGTGAATGCAAGTATGCGTGGCGTGTGCCATCCCTGGACACGTGTTTCGAGGTAGTAGCCTCTCGTCAGCAGGGAGTAGGAAAATGTGTGGGGTTGCTGTGTAAGCTGCTAAAATCGTATCAGGTCTAGTACCTCTCGTAGCGCGCAGGTGCGTAACCACGAGTCCGTCGACTCCACCGGCTCAAGGGAGCCTGAATATAAAGTTAAACCAGATTGGTCGCACACTGCTACACCTACCAGGCGTGTTCCCCCAATGAAAATGGTCCCTGAAGGTCAGCGTCGGCGGATACACCTATGCTCGAGTGTGAATGCAAGTATGCGTGGCGTGTGCCATCCCTGGACACGTGTTTCGAGGTAGTAGCCTCTCGTCAGCAGGGAGTAGGAAAATGTGTGGGGTTGCTGTGTAAGCTGCTAAAATCGTATCAGGTCTAGTACCTCTCGTAGCGCGCAGGTGCGTAACCACGAGTCCGTCGACTCCACCGGCTCAAGGGAGCCTGAATATAAAGTTAAACCAGATTGGTCGCACACTGCTACACCTACCAGGCGTGTTCCCCCAATGAAAATGGTCCCTGAAGGTCAGCGTCGGCGGATACACCTATGCTCGAGTGTGAATGCAAGTATGCGTGGCGTGTGCCATCCCTGGACACGTGTTTCGAGGTAGTAGCCTCTCGTCAGCAGGGAGTAGGAAAATGTGTGGGGTTGCTGTGTAAGCTGCTAAAATCGTATCAGGTCTAGTACCTCTCGTAGCGCGCAGGTGCGTAACCACGAGTCCGTCGACTCCACCGGCTCAAGGGAGCCTGAATATAAAGTTAAACCAGATTGGTCGCACACTGCTACACCTACCAGGCGTGTTCCCCCAATGAAAATGGTCCCTGAAGGTCAGCGTCGGCGGATACACCTATGCTCGAGTGTGAATGCAAGTATGCGTGGCGTGTGCCATCCCTGGACACGTGTTTCGAGGTAGTAGCCTCTCGTCAGCAGGGAGTAGGAAAATGTGTGGGGTTGCTGTGTAAGCTGCTAAAATCGTATCAGGTCTAGTACCTCTCGTAGCGCGCAGGTGCGTAACCACGAGTCCGTCGACTCCACCGGCTCAAGGGAGCCTGAATATAAAGTTAAACCAGATTGGTCGCACACTGCTACACCTACCAGGCGTGTTCCCCCAATGAAAATGGTCCCTGAAGGTCAGCGTCGGCGGATACACCTATGCTCGAGTGTGAATGCAAGTATGCGTGGCGTGTGCCATCCCTGGACACGTGTTTCGAGGTAGTAGCCTCTCGTCAGCAGGGAGTAGGAAAATGTGTGGGGTTGCTGTGTAAGCTGCTAAAATCGTATCAGGTCTAGTACCTCTCGTAGCGCGCAGGTGCGTAACCACGAGTCCGTCGACTCCACCGGCTCAAGGGAGCCTGAATATAAAGTTAAACCAGATTGGTCGCACACTGCTACACCTACCAGGCGTGTTCCCCCAATGAAAATGGTCCCTGAAGGTCAGCGTCGGCGGATACACCTATGCTCGAGTGTGAATGCAAGTATGCGTGGCGTGTGCCATCCCTGGACACGTGTTTCGAGGTAGTAGCCTCTCGTCAGCAGGGAGTAGGAAAATGTGTGGGGTTGCTGTGTAAGCTGCTAAAATCGTATCAGGTCTAGTACCTCTCGTAGCGCGCAGGTGCGTAACCACGAGTCCGTCGACTCCACCGGCTCAAGGGAGCCTGAATATAAAGTTAAACCAGATTGGTCGCACACTGCTACACCTACCAGGCGTGTTCCCCCAATGAAAATGGTCCCTGAAGGTCAGCGTCGGCGGATACACCTATGCTCGAGTGTGAATGCAAGTATGCGTGGCGTGTGCCATCCCTGGACACGTGTTTCGAGGTAGTAGCCTCTCGTCAGCAGGGAGTAGGAAAATGTGTGGGGTTGCTGTGTAAGCTGCTAAAATCGTATCAGGTCTAGTACCTCTCGTAGCGCGCAGGTGCGTAACCACGAGTCCGTCGACTCCACCGGCTCAAGGGAGCCTGAATATAAAGTTAAACCAGATTGGTCGCACACTGCTACACCTACCAGGCGTGTTCCCCCAATGAAAATGGTCCCTGAAGGTCAGCGTCGGCGGATACACCTATGCTCGAGTGTGAATGCAAGTATGCGTGGCGTGTGCCATCCCTGGACACGTGTTTCGAGGCATAGGCGTACCCGCCGTCGCCACTACATTTACCACAGTCCTTTGGGGCTACTTGCTGGTGTGACGAGCAGTGTGCGACCAACCTTTGCATAATTTATTACGGCTCCCTTGAGCCAACGGGCTGACGAGCCTTGGATCTGCACCTGCGCGCCATGAGAGGTACTTGACCTGTTTTAATTACATTTGGCAGTCCACACGGCACCCCTTTACACTGACCTGCTCCCTGCTGACGAGAGGCAACTACCTCGTAACACGTGTCCAGGGATGGCTAACGCAACACATACTGTTCTTTATACATCGTGGCATAGGCGTACCCGCCGTCGCCACTACATTTACCACAGTCCTTTGGGGCTACTTGCTGGTGTGACGAGCAGTGTGCGACCAACCTTTGCAGGAGGTTTAATAGTGTTTGGGTGTCATCGGCATAGTTGTAGTGGGTCAGTCAAGTCAAGGTGATTAGTATCAACAGCGTTTTAAGATTAAAGAATAATGTGCTGTTACAGGTCCTTGCCGAGCACTGGATCAACTATGAAAGAAGGGCTAACTGTAACATCTGGAGAGGACTTCCTTTTCAAGGGTCTTTAACATTGATCCATAGGACATTAGCTGCTGAAATGGATAGAATGACTGGAAGGGACTGAGCAAGTCTTCAAACCCTCAGCCTGGCCGCATGGGACCGGGGCGAACCAGGTACCTGTCAACCAGGTAGTGTTGCCCCACCTGCACATCAGCCATGCAGAGTCGAGAGTCCTGGGCTTGGTCGGCGGCTGTGAGCCATGCTTGCGGGTTGGGGGGCAACCCACCTCCTTCCCTGGTCGGAGGCACCAGAATGGAAGGGCCGGCAGGCCCCCTGCTGAAAGGAGCTGGGGTCGCTTTTGCTTTAGCTCATCTTGCGCCGGTCCAAGAATGTCACCTCTAGCGCCACAATGCGAATGCCTCCAGCCGTGCCTCTTAATCCTGGCCCCAGTTACAAAAACCAATAATATAGAACTGGAGTCCTATTCCATTATTCCCAGCTGAAGTATTCAGATGACAGGCCTGCTTTGAACACTCAAATCTTTCCAAACTAAATGCTTCGGACCCCCAGGACACTCAGTCAAGAACATCAAGGGGGCGCTAAGAGGCAGCGGCTTGAATAGGTATTAGTTTGCCTTGCGGTGTACTGCCAGTTCGAACCTAAGATCTAGCTATGAGCTTTTCAACTGCAGCAACTTTATTATATACTATTGGAGCTGGAATTACAGCAGCTGTTGGCACCGGAATTGCTCTCAAATGGATCCTTGTACAAGATTTAAAGTGTACTCATTCCAATTACCGGGCCTCAAACGAGTCCTATATTGACCCGAGTTGGGAGTGGGTAATTTGCGTGCCTGCTGCCTTCCTTGGATGTGGTAGTTTTTTTCAGGCTCCCTCCCCAGAACCGAGCCCTGAATCCCCCTCACCCATGGTCACCATGGTTGGCACAGAAAGTATCATTGAAAGTTGACAGGGCAGACATCCAAATGTAAAGTTGCTGTCACAGGGACGTGCAATCGTCCCAATGTTATCTAGAGTGACCAAAGTGGCCAGGCGACCCTAGATTGGTCTTGGTCTGATAAATGCATGCATCCCAGGAGGTCAGCACTGTATTAGCTCTAGAATTACAACAGTTATCAAAATAACAGGTGAAACGATCAAAGGAAACACAACGGATTAATAAGCCATTTGCAGTTTCGGTATTCAGAGAAAATATTGAAACAAAAATATTGTGCTACCAAAATATTGTGTCCAAAATATCGTGATAGGGAAATATCGTCTGCAAGAATATCGTGGTCACAAATATCGATTTTAAGTAAGTAATATTGATTATGAAAATATCGAAGTCATTAATATCGTTTACAAAAATATTGTTGCTAATAATATTGTTTTTTAATTATTCTTTGCATTTTAGTATATAATTTAAATGTATATGTTCTATGTTTTTGTATGATTGTTTCTGTTTTTAATACAGTTACATTTTTTTTAGCTATTTTTTTTATTTAAATACATTTTTGTGATTTTTAGTACCTTAGCAAGTTGAGGGTTGATAGGGGTGCGGGGTTGGAAGTAATGTAATTATAATTAATAATTAGTTTTCAATTAATATTAAGTATTTATTTGATAATTATTTATGTTATTTGTGTAATTCATTTTTTTAAAGTTACATTTCGGGTGCGAGTTATGAATATAGAGGGGTACAGGGTGAGAAGTCATTAAATTATGATTAATTAATAGTTGTTTTTTAATCAATATTAATTATTTTATTGATAATTAATTACATTAATAGTGCAATAAAAAAATGTGAGTTACATTTTAGGTGTGGGTTGTGGAGTTTGTAGGGGTCCAGGGTGGGAAGTAAATTAATTATAATTAGTTAAAATGTAGGTTTTAATTAATATTAATTGCTTAATTGACTCCTGGTTGGATCAACCAGGTAGCCGCACCTGCTGGACGGGGGTTGGGAGCCGTGTGCCTGTTCCCGGCCGACCGATCTTCACACCCCTCAGTAGCCTGCTGGGGAAGTCCACCTGCCTGGGAGGGGTGCTTGCTGTGGGGATAGGTGCGGTCGCACATGCACCACCGGGCCCATCTATCTCCTTGGAAGGAAGAGGCAGGCCCAGGTGCAGCCTGAGCAAGACACAAGGGTGCAGGGCTGGGTGGCGGGGATACCCCAAGGAACGGTCGTTCCGAGGTTCTGCAGAAATGCGATGGGCAGAGGGGGGCATCCGGGACCTGGTGCCAGCGGCCCCTTCCACTCTGGTCAGGCCACTGGGGGTGGGGTGCAAGCTGCTAAGGCTGTTCAGCCTTAACTCTGCTGGGTAGGGGAAGGGCCTCCCTGAATGGCAAGCCATTGATTTGGATGGTCCCTGGTAGGGTGGAAGCTCATTGCTTGAAACAACAGCCTAGGCTGGCCAAGCAGTCCAGTCCTAAACGGGCGAAATGTGCCCAATCGACCACCCTGCACGGGGAAGTCCGCTTCGGGTCCCTGCCTGCTCTCTGGGTTGGCAGGCTCAGAGGAAAGTCCCAGGGGCTTTGGTCTGCGTGGCACCTGGTTGATAACTGCTGGACCGCAAGGGGGCCCAGAGTACCCTGTCCCTAATATTCCAGAGGAAGGCTACCCCCTTTCTTGTAGTCCATGTGCGACATGTGCACCGAGTGAAAGAGGGGACCACTGATGCAAATGCCCCCAACCTCATGGAGGCCTGGCTGGGCTCGAGGAAGCAAATGAGCCCACATTGGGACTTCCAGGGCAGCCCGGCCATCTGGATTCCCATTGGAAAGCATGGTGCGTGACCAGATGCCGAGGGGCTTGGAGCAACCTGATGGCTGGGCTCGAAGGACGACCATTAAGTCTCACTGTGAGTTAATAAAAGGGCTTCTTCTTCTCCTTGGAGGGGAAAGGGACTCTGTGGTCTAGGTGCTCAGAGCCCAGGCTGGGCCCCGGCACGGGGCTGTGTGAGGGACCTGATGGAGGTCAGACACAGGGCACGGAGGAACCTTTATACACCGGCCAAGCAGGAGAGGCCTCCCCAAGCATACGTGCCACCATCCCTGGCGATTTGCCAGGCCATGCCAGAGTGGGCCTGCAGATGCAGCCTAGGGCCCACTCTGAGATCCGGAATGAGGCCACACAGGGGAGGCCTCCCGTTGCCCATGGGACTCTGTCCCAGGCTTTTTCCATGCGGCGGGCTGGAGGACGGAACCCAGAATGGGAACTCCCAACCCAGTGCCCTTCAGGGCCATGGCCAGGAGCCCGTTCGGAGTTCCTGGACTGGGCCAAGCAGGGGAGGCCTCCCAGGGGCCCGCAGGATGCTGTACCAGGTGCTTTGCTGCATGGCAAGCCAAAGGGAGGACGTTTGAAACAAGATCCCGTTCCCGAGCAAAAGGCAAATTTATGTTATCAGGAAGTAAAAACAAGAAAGTATCAGTCCAAATCTTGTGTGTTAATATTCTTCTTTATTCTTTATTTTCTCATCCTATTCACAACCGTAGATGTTTTACATATGACTCATGACAGCAGATCGGCGTAGTTGGTATAGCCAAGATGTAGCCAACACGTGTTTTGTCTTGGGTATATCTCCCAACGACTTCCTCAGGGCAAACGTGAATTCAAAAACAGTTCGTCGGAATCCAAGCAAAACCTGTAAATAGTACCATTCAGCATGAGTCTTAGAAGGGCATGTATCCCAGGAAAAGCAGTCAAGCGTATAGGCAAATATCTTGAGGCTACTTGTGTTCCAGTAAACACGATTGTCCATATATATATATATATATATATATATATATATATATATATATATTCACTTAAAAAACCATAGGTTTCACACATGTTATAGTTAGCTGGACATTTCCCTCGTAAAAAAACAATGAAATTCCCCCGTTATAGTTAGTAAAGGGAACTATAACTCACGCGACCGCAATCCACTGCTGATGACGTCAGATATTACATCACTGTATTTATTCACTTATTTACCCATTTTTCTTTCCTTTAACCTTTAGCTATACATATTTAATAAATATTTATTTTACAGAAAGACACATATGTCATCAGTGATGTAATATCTGACGTCATCAGCAGTGGATTGCGGTCGTGTGAGTTATAGTTCCCTTTACTAACTATAACGGGGGAATTTCATTGTTTTTTTACGAGGGAAATGTCCAGCTAACTATAACATGTGTGAAACCCATGGTTTTTTAAGTGAATTTGCAAGGTTTTTTAAATGCTAATTCCTAACTGTAACGTGTGTGAAACCTATGGTTTTTTCAGTGAATTTGTACGGTTTTTTAAATGCTAAGTTATGTATTTATGTTGGAAGGTGGGTTATTGGTAGGGGCAAATGTCGGTCTGCCACTAGCAATAAGGCCACCAACACATAATAGGACCCAGCATAGGTCTTAGAAAATTATTCCTATGCTCAACCCTTGGTAACGTGGCTGCGAGCAGACAGGCTTAACTTCAAAGACAGGTATGTAAAGCATTCAAAAACACCATTTCAGTGAATAATTAAGACACAACACAAAATAAAAATCCAACACCAATTTATAAAAATATATAATATTTTTATCTTTTAAATGACACCAAAACGAAAAAAATCCACTGTAGGGAACCAGAGTTATGAATTTTTAAAGAGTAGTCACTTTCTAGTGCTTAGAAACCAACAGTGCCCCTTTTAGTCATTTCGTTTTCTCTGACAGGGACACACCTTTAGAAACGGTTCTGAAGAATATCTCACCACTGTGTAGCCTTCTTCAGCAGGCTAGGTCCAGTTAGAACTCCTTCCTGAAGTTCTGCTTGCGGGTTCCAAAGTATCCAACACACAGTCCAAGGTTCTGGAATCTCCAAGAGGGTCCTTGAAAGTGTGAAACTTCAATTCCACAATCCACTTGAACAAAACCCTTTCAAATCCACTGGCACTCCAGGCTGGGGATTCTTTGTGGGGATGTCCAGGTGAGCTCTGTTAACCTGTAGCTTGCAGGGAGTCTACTTCTTAGTCCTTTTGTAGCAAGGTAATCCACAGGGCTGCAGTTTTCAGATGGCGCAGTTTTCAGAGGTCAGGCCTTAGAAGTCTTTGCACAGCAGCACTTCGCAGCAGGGCACGTCTTGCTTCAAGTAAGTTTCAAGCAGCAGATCTGGAGGGCTCTGCCCCTCTCAGATACTTATTCAAAATTCTCTGGGTCAAGCCACAGGTCACTTCTGACCAATGAAAGCAGGGTAACTCCTCATAGTTATGACCACATCCGGCAGAGTGTGGCATTATGTTGTCCCAGAGTGCATCTTTCTTCCAAATCCATAATGGCTGATTTTCCAGCAAGGAGGTAAGAGCTGGCTAAACACACCCCCTGGGATGGCTTATTTCCATGGACTCTCCCCCTACCATCTGCACATACCTTCCTTAAGCCTAGCCCTGACTCCTGGTCAAGAGTGTCAGAGGGAAACTGACACCCAGGCCTCCCCTCTGCCTTTGAAGAGCATAGTTTACGACTCCACCTCCTGGCCTGGAATAACTATAGACCAGCACACTGCCCTCCCAGCAGAGTGGCCCTTTATCACCTCTTCAAAGCAGCCTGGCTAATCCACTTAACTCTGACCAATCAGGGCAGACCACTGGAAGGCTGAATTTGGACTTACAAACAAGAAAGTCTTATAACTTCTTGTATGTACCCTTTAGGAGAAATTCAACAATATAATATGGTTGGATTTACTACTACCATTCTGGGAAGTCTTTGAATGGTCCGGCTAGTCCTCTCCTTTCACTATTTATTAATCTTTAACTTCCTACCATGTTAACCTATGGGCCATGGGGTTTGCAATGGGGAAAATGACTTGGGTCAGTTTCTAGCACCAGGGCTTATAAAAACAGATTTTATAAGTATTTCCCTAATCTCTACAGGACCCCCACCCCCTGTGCAACTAAGGGAGACTTTAGGGGTTCTGAATCTGCAGAAATATTGCAGATCGTCCTTAACCAGGTTTTCTAGCATCAAAGTCGAATTTGAGCAGCTCTTTACTTTTTAAAAGCAGTCCCGGCAACCAGGGCTGGTTTTAAACTGACCCCAGGCTTCAGCAGAGCACACATGCAAGTGCAGAAAAGCTGCTGGCCTCTAAACTGCCATGCCCCAGGATACTGGGGACCTCTAGGTAGTTTCAATCCCCTGCCCTATTATATAAATCTAATGTGTTCCTTTCAGCTTGGCACTGGCCCTGGGCCGGGTTAGGCAGAGCCCAGGGTCAGTCAGAGTCAGTTACCACCAGTTCCAGTCAGCAAAAAGTTGGGGGGTGCACAGGGCACAGGATGACTTTGCAACAATTTATTATAAAATTTTTTTTTTTTAAGGTTTTTCACCGTGCGCGTGTACCGTGCGCGCACGGTGCGCTTCAAGCACCGTGCGCGCTCTGTGGGCGCGCCCCCACGTTACGCCATTCGCGTACTTTTCACGTTTCTACCGTGCGCGCACGGTAAGCGCACTCCGGGATTTTTCGTAAAAATATTAAAAACATTTATGGCCCTTGGGGGTCCTTTGGGGACCCCCTGACAATGGCTAGGGGGTCAGGAGCTGTCCACCTGTTCTGCTTGGGTTTTCGGATCAGATAGAACCCGCTCATCAGAGCCTCACTAACCCAGCCAGAACGTTACCCCCTCCCTAGAACCTATTTACAATCCTGCAACCACATATATCTATCACCTAAGGACAGGGGATTCCTACTATGCATACCAAGACCTCACAATCGGCGGCCTCGCGATCCCATACGGATCCAGACCTTTCTGCCCATACGACAGTATCACAAGTGGCGGCCTCGCGATCCCCTACGAACCCAGACCTCTCTACCCAGACGGCAGTCTCAGCACAGTCGGCGGCCTCGCGATCCCATACGGATCCAGACCTCTCTGCCCATACGAGAGTATCACAAGTGGCGGCCTCGCGGTCCCATACGAACCCAGACCTCTCTACCCAGACGGCAGTCTCAGCACAATCGGCGGCCTCGCGATCCCCTACGAATCCAGACCTCTCTGCCCGTACGACAGTATCACAAGTGGCGGCCTCGCGGTCCCATACGAACCCAGACCTCTCTACCCAGACGGCAGTCTCAGCACAATCGGCGGCCTCGCGATCCCCTACGAATCCAGACCTCTCTGCCCATACGACAGTATCACAAGTGGCGGCCTCGCGGTCCCATACGAACCCAGACCTCTCTGCCCATGCGACAGTATCAGCACAATCGGCGGCCTCGCGATCCCCTACGAATCCAGACCTCTCTGCCCATACGACAGTATCACAAGTGGCGGCCTCGCGGTCCCATACGAACCCAGACCTCTCTGCCCATACGACAGTATCAGCACAATCGGCGGCCTCGCGATCCCCTACGAATCCAGACCTCTCTACCTAGACGGCAGTCTCATACGACAGTTCATCCTATGATCACCATAACATACAAAAAGGGAATCAGTCTCATTATTCATCAGATCACACAAGGATTGCCAGTTCGGGCATAGCCTGTTCTCAGGTTCGAGGGGCTCCTCTTTCCCTTATTCAGTTACCACTTACCTGATCAGGGTTAACATCTGTTCATGTAGCCGCAGCTGACTAGAAGAATAGGCTACCCTCTTATACAAGAACACGCAGCACATGTTGGTTCACTACAAACTGGATACTTTATTACTCATTACATACACAATCACATAACATTACGATATAACACATAACCTGCAAAGAAAAGTGAAAGATTAAGTTGTACACTCTAATAAGAAAGGGGCGACATCACCTTAGTAGTATGTAGCCTGCACTCAGTGGTCATCTAGGCTCCCTTCTCGTCTGTGCCTCGGCTCGCCTGGAATCACCCTTCTCCGAGTCACTGGGACCTCTTCCTTATCGGCTACTCTCTCCTCTCTGGCTATTCTGTTAGGAAAGCATCTGTCTCTCGGTTCTTCTCCGCCTTCAAGATGGCGTCTGTCTTCCCTGGAATAAGTAGTAGCTTTACTGCTAACGGCTAGATACCGCCTACGGATTGAACATGTAACTGCCTCAGACTTTCACTAATATAGAGGTGCATTTCCTCATGGAAAATTCCGGCCCGTAACCTGCCGCCCACCAAATTCTTGTACCTCCCCGTACCAAGGACACGTTCCCAGCCGGCCGGCCTGATGTAGTGTCTTCGGCATGAAGAAAAATACAATCCTTCGATAAGGGCCGGCCTGAACCGGTTCTCTCCAAGCGAATAACACCTCATAACTAAAACATTACTTTTGACCTAGAAGCATCCCAAGCTGCCGGAGCAGAAAGAAAGATGGAGTCTCTCCCGTTTGAGACCTACCAGGCCTGAATTCAGCACAGCTCCATGAAATACCCTCACTACAGGACAGGTTATCCCTAATACTAACGAATCTATCCCCTAGGCTATGTGTGCAAGCCCTGATCTATGGGGAAGAGCACAGAATCATGTCGAAGTGCCTAGTAAATAGGCTCCATTCACTACTCTAACCCTTAGACTTGAATGATAAGAGACTGAAGTCACATTTAATCATCTTTTCCTCACAAGAATGCCGGGAAAATCGAGCAGAACATTTCACCCTTGACTTCAGTCTATTATACATTCATTACACAGAACTAACATCTGTGGAAGAATAATATGAAACAAAACTAACTGATCTATGTCTAGTACCAGGTGTACAGAATTGAAGTAGTGAAGGAATACACTGAATAAAGCAACAGATGGAAATCAAAATGGCGATAGTAATCAGAATACCTTCTAATATTTGACGTAACATATACAAATCAGGTAACCAATTAAAGAGCCAGTCAAACCAGCCCTGGTCAATGTGTTTTCTAACTTCTTCTGTCAAGTCATGTAGCTTATTAATGTGAGCTCGAATGGATTGTGTATGATCAGACAAGTTAAAACAACAAAGACCCTCAAAATCAGAACAATCGTGTCCATGTTTAAGCAAAAGATAATCAATGGCCGCTCGATTTTGCAAGATAGCTCTGCGTTCACCCTGGGCATCTAATAGCATGTCAGACAGGACTGTAGAAGTATGATTAATGGATTTCGCCATCCAGCAGGCCATTTTCTCAATAGATTTGGCATTATAAACTGCCAAAGCAGGAACACCAATAATTGAAATAGCCAGGCTAAGGTATTCAGACTTAGAATATAAATGCAAAGATGAGTCACAATCCTCCTGTAACCTCACTGTATCTCGAATCACACGAGAGTTGGCATTCGGATGTGATGAAAACATCAATAAACTCAGTCTAGTAATGGCACAAGGGCCTCCAGAAATATTTGCGGGGACATATGGCCAGGAAGTATTACCGCATGAGAAAAGCCATCCGGCAGGTAGTAACATCGTGCGATAATGACTGGGGGCAACTACCAAACTCTTGCAAGTCATGTTATTCTGAACAGAAGTACATATTTTCGGTGTCCTTTGAAGGCACAAAGTTCGTTCATGAGCGGTGAATGAAGTGGCACCTTTCAATTTTAAACGCATACATTCAGAAATTGCACTAGGATTACACGTAAGGAAAAAACACAAATCACCTTGTGTGATATTATAGGTAACTATTTGGGACTGGATGGGGGGTATCGGGTCTGACAGTTCAGTACACAAGGGGCAATACTCATGGGTAGCGAAATCGCCCAGAAGAACATTGGGGCGAGCAGTTGATATATTGAAAATATGAGTCAAAGTCTCCAACGAAGCAGGGACAGCAACCAAACAAGTTGCCAAAATGTCATTCACTGATCTCATCGGTGTCAAGCAGAAATGAGGGGCGTTAGTCACCCGTTTTGCTAGTGAAGTCCAAAAGTTCGACGACGAATCCCACGCAGCGAAGGAACGCGACACTCGGGTTCCCAACTCATCCCGGGTTGATGGGATCCCTCCTCTCTCGTCGTACCAGCCCAAAAACAGTCCAACGCCGACACATCCTGCAGCAACAGTCCAAAGAATGATCTGAAAGAGAATCAAATACAGGCATTATTCATTCTCGTAAGTAACATTTGTCAGCCGGGACTGCTTCCCAGCTATCTTTCCCTGGTCTCATAACTAAAATGGTATTGTCTTGACCGGTTGCAATGACCTCTGCTTGTTCAGGGGGATTCTTAGGCGACTGCACCCAAACTCTGGCCCCAGGATTATCTGTGGAGCCAAAACCTTTCTGGCCTCGTACAGTTAGCAACGTTGGGGCAGTGCCTTTTGTCATCTCACCACTGAAGACAGGCATTATTAGCAATTGAGCCACTCGGTCAGTTTTATGTATCAGTAAGTCAACCTCACTGCTATTCAGCAGGAGCACCTTAATCTCTCCCTGATAATCACTATCAATGATTCCTCCAAGCACCTGAATACCTTTTACAGCCAGCCCCGATCTAGGGGCAATTAATCCGAAATTTCCAGGTGGTATCTGAACACCAACACCTGTTTCAATGATGACTCGATCTTTACTTTTTATAATGGTGTCATCCATGGCATGCAAGTCTAAACCTGCCGACCCTGGGGTCGCTCTGCATGGAGCCAAAGCTCCGGGAGTAATCTCCCAGTACATCACAGTCTCTCTGATCTCATTAGGCTTAGCATCAACATTCGGAGGAAACAAACGCATAAGTGGGGATTCAGCATTTAGAAAAGGACGGTTATTCAAAATCAATAGCGCTTGAGGCAAAAAATCTCGCCAATTCTTATACTTGTCATCTGTTAATTTGCGCAATTGGTCTTTCAGCAGGCCATTCAACCTCTCCACAAGACCCGAGGCCTGTGGATAATATGGTATATGAAACACCCATTCAATATTGTTTTCCACACAGAATTCCTGTACCAATCTTCCACGAAAATGGGATGCATTATCAGATTGAATTTGGAATGGCACACCATAATACATCATAATCAATTCCAATGTTTTAATAGTATTCAATTGGGTAGCTTGCTTACAGGGAAGGGCCACCAACAGGCCACTGTATGTATCAACAATGGTGCAAACATATTGACAATTCCTACTCATAGGAAGTGGACCAATGTAATCAATCTGCCAAATTTGAGCGGGCAATTTCCCGCGATGTAAATGACCTTTAACAATTTGGGGCACTTTGCGCTGCCTGATATGCTGACAAATGGGACAATGTAGAATAACATTTTTAATTAAATCTAGGGGAATATAAATTCCTCGATCAGCAGCCCACCTGCTAGGGGCTTTCTCTCCAAAGTGTCCTGCTTTCTGGTGGGCCCATTTCGCCAATCCCGCAATATCAGAATCTTGCGTGTCCACCACTGCCTCAGCAATTTTAGATTTCTCATCTGCAATGTTATGAAAGAATTTGTCAAGAGAGTCTATCGGGGTATGAGCATCCACATGGAAGATTGTAACAGTACTCTGTGGGAGCATTTCCCAAATCTCCTGCCATAATTCTTTTCCCCACAGTTCTTTTGAATGGATTTTCCAACTATGGGAATGCCAAGTCGGTAACCAAACTGCCAGTCCATTGGCAGTAGACCAAGAATCGGTAAAAATATGACATGTGCCAGGTAACTCTTGTTTCAGAACTTGATAAACAGCATAGAGTTCAGCAAATTGACTGCTCTTACCCTCACCAGTTGTACTCAGCAATTTTTGTGTGATCGGATTATAGGACACTGCCTTCCAATGCCGTTTCGTCCCTATGAACCTTGCTGAACCATCCGTAAACCAGACATGGTTTCTGTCCTCTGCGGACAAATCATCAAAAGGTTTACCCCACTTAACAGGAGACTCCTGTACTAAAGGTACGGAACATTCACTCTCAGTTTCAGTCGATGGCGCCCGTGCCACCTGCTCATGCAAAGATGCAACTCCTTTTTGTCCCACACGTGCCCTGTCTTGTATATACCATTTCCATTTAATCACACTCGCCTCCTGAGCGTGTCCAATTCGGTGAGTTTTCGGCGAACTCATAACCCACTGCATGATAGGAATTTCAGGTGGCAAAACTATATCATGTCCCAAAGTCAATTGCTCGGTATCCACCAGAGCCCAATAACATGCAAGTAACTGTTTCTCAAAAGGTGTATAACGCTCACCAGCATCAGGTAACTTTTTGGTCTAGAAACCTAACGGTACTCTACTCTTGCCTTGTTTCTGCCACAAACTCCAATTCGCATAAAGGCCTTGTACAGACACATTCAAATCCACATCACCATCACATACAGGCCATAAATCCAGAGCATGCTGAATTGCTTCTTTTGCCCGACTGAACGCATCTTGCTGTGGTTTACCCCATTCAAATGCATTCTTTTTACGAGTGACCTGGTACAAAGGGGCCAATATTTGACTCAAATGAGGAATATGCTGGCGCCAAAATCCAAACAAACGAATGAAGCTTTGGGCTTCTTTCCTATTTCTCGGAACTGCAAAATCAAGAATTTTCTGTTTAACCTGAGGGATCACTTCTCGGTGCCCTTCATGCCAATTAATACCCAAAAATTTCACAGCCTGGGACGGACCTTGTAATTTATCCGGGTTGATTTCCCAACCTTTCTCACGCAAGCACTCAATGACTCTATCCAATTGGGTCTGAACTTCCTCTTGTGATTCGCCGTGGATCAGAATATCATCAATATAGTGACATATCTGAATTTGTGGATGAACCGGTACCTCAGCCAGATGCTCTGCCACCAGCCGGTGACATATCGTAGGACTATGCACATAGCCCTGAGGAAGACTTCTAAACGTCATCTGACGCCCGTTCCACGTAAAACTGAATTGTTCCTGACACTCAGGGGCAATCGGAATCGAAAAGAAAGCATTAGCAATATCAATGGATGCATACCATGTACCTGGATGTTTCTGGATTCTTTCAATTAGGAAATAACATCCGGTACTGCAACAGTCAAAGAGGGTGTGTGTCTATTCAATTCTCGATAATCAACAGTCATGCGCCAAGAATTATCACTCTTACGTACAGGCCAAACAGGATTATTCCAAGCAGAAGTAACTGGGGTTATAACTCCTGCATCCACCAACTCCTGAATAGTGGTACTAATCTCTTCATGACCACCTGGAATACGATACTGCTTCTGACGAACCACTTTTGTCGCCTGGGGAACTTTTATGGGGGGCATTCTTAAACGACCAACCCGTACAGGCCTGGACGATATATAATGTTTAGTTCCAAATTGGTAACATCCATCATCTAAGTGCAAAGTCATTCCTTTCAAAATATCAATTCCAATTATGAATTCTAAGAGTGGCACCACTAATACAGAGTATTCTTTTCTAGGAATTCTACCTATTCTCATTTCAAGTAAGGTTTGAACTGCGGGAGTTTCCTTTCCACCTAATCCGGTAATTGTAAAAGGCTGACCTTTAAACTTCTTTGATTTTCCATGAATAAGAGTGGCCTCCGCTCCTGTATCTACCAATGCTCGGGCCCTTTGGATATTACGATGTCTCCAATAAATATCAATATCTACATAGGGTCTATTATCTCTGTGAGCCCATCTGTGTACTGGAGCTTGACCTATTTCCTAGTCCTTTTTATTGTGTTCTGTGTACCAGGATAAATCAGGATAAAGACTCTCACGGTTCCTAGGTATCGATACCTCCTGTTCATATCCATCTCCATTACGAAATGGATTACTGTTCCCTGCATTGTACTGCGGGTTTCGATCGGCCAATATGTGTCGATCCTCTCTCCTTCTCAACTCAGGGGATTGATCCCTATCATCTCTACGTCTGCTGTTAACATAATCATCTCTCCCCCTCTCTCTTTCCCCCTCTCTCTCCCTGTCTCTCTCACGACGGGGGGAAAAATCACGCGCATAACGTCGATCATCACGACGATCAGAGCGCCCACGGCGGTCGTCATCACCGCTACCGTCAGAAAAACCACGATCACACTCAGTTGTCCGAACACGCCGGGCACCCTCCTTTCGATCCAAGCCACGTTTGCGAAACATTTCCCACAAACGAGAAGTAGTCTCACCATCAATGTCCTCCTTCCGCACACCATCAGCCATAAGAGCAAAAAACATATCACGTCTAGTAAATTTATTGTCACCAGGAGTACGAGTGTCAGGCCGGGACTGCCGTTCAGGTTTAAACCACTCACCCAACTCACCGAGTTGGTGTACCGATTCCAGCACCACAGATAACATGTTACCAGTCTGATTAATCAATAAAGTCATCATGACCTGCTTATAAGCAACAGGGGAAGAACGAATAATACGATTCCGCACAGAAGATGTCAAGAAACCATCAAGCAACCTGTCAGCAGTATTCAGAAAAATTGCCGTTTTCATCACCTCCTCTTTGAGACGTTGCGCAGCATCGCGCAAAGTATACCACGGTTTGTCATTCAGAGGCCAGTCAGACTCAGTAGGATATTTTTGATTACAACCCTCAGTCGCCAATTGAAGCAAAGAAATTTGACCACCACCATTAAAGTAACGAAAATGATCCTGTACAGTAGAATCCGAACTCAAGGAACAAAACTTCAAACAATCGCCAGCATCCAACATAATGCCAGCAGCGCCCAGTTCATAAAGGCGCACCATCCATGTGAGCAAGGGCTCACCAACTCGCTGCCGAAATCGCTGCAAAATATCACTAATTTCTTGTTGAGTAAAATCCTCCAAAGAGTCTAAAGCAATACCATTCGGAGCACCGGGAGCCTGCTGCACCTTCCGTCGAAAAACTGGATGCGCCGAGACCACGGGATGAGCATCACAAGGAGCTCGACCAGTACACGTAGAGGAACAATCAGTGGAAGAAGCATCGACCCCGCTCGAAGGACGAGCGCAATCACGGGGTGCACCATCAGAGGCGCAAGAAGCAGATTTACAAGCACGGCCGGAGCGAGAGGACTCGCGCTTGGCAGACTCCTCACCCGAGGAAGGAGAATCACTCGAGTTCCAGATATTACCATCCCATTCATCAGGATTCCAATCCAGTCCGGCTTTCGCCACGACCAGACGCACCTTTCGCGTCGAGACCCGACCACGCCGATTCTTGTATTTATAACGAGCAATTCGCACAGCCGCCCTCTCGGCAATAGTTTGGTACGTCTCAAGTTTATCAGCAAGCAACTTATTTTGACATCGCAACAAAGTATGAGCATTCTGAATCTCAACAAAGTTCGCTTCCAAATCCTTATGCAAGTTCTGCAACTTCAATAACCTCTCATGCAGAGTCCTGTACGCAGACAGAACAATCCAACCTCTGCGCCCCAAAACGGGAAGCTCATCACCCTTAGATACCGGCGCCTTCTGTAAACAAGTAATCACATTAGCCGGCTCCGCCAGCTCCAAAAAAGAATTCCAATTCTCACTCAAACCAGTAGAATCAGCCCACTCACGGGCTAAGGCGTCATAAGGCGTTGAATCCCAGCCGGGAATATCAACGGGCAACTTAAAAGTAGATTTCGACTTTCTAGAAAACATCTTTGAAAAGAAAGAAAAAGAGAAAAAGAAAAAGAAGAAAGAAAAAAGAAAATAAGAAACAATTATATAGAAATAATATACAAACGAAACCACGCACGCACCGAAAGCAAACACGATACAACCACAACGCACACAGGTTTCGTAAACGGTTCGTGACGCCAAATGTTCTGCTTGGGTTTTCGGATCAGATAGAACCCGCTCATCAGAGCCTCACTAACCCAGCCAGAACGTTACCCCCTCCCTAGAACCTATTTACAATCCTGCAACCACATATATCTATCACCTAAGGACAGGGGATTCCTACTATGCATACCAAGACCTCACAATCGGCGGCCTCGCGATCCCATACGGATCCAGACCTTTCTGCCCATACGACAGTATCACAAGTGGCGGCCTCGCGATCCCCTACGAACCCAGACCTCTCTACCCAGACGGCAGTCTCAGCACAGTCGGCGGCCTCGCGATCCCATACGGATCCAGACCTCTCTGCCCATACGACAGTATCACAAGTGGCGGCCTCGCGGTCCCATACGAACCCAGACCTCTCTACCCAGACGGCAGTCTCAGCACAATCGGCGGCCTCGCGATCCCCTACGAATCCAGACCTCTCTGCCCGTACGACAGTATCACAAGTGGCGGCCTCGCGGTCCCATACGAACCCAGACCTCTCTACCCAGACGGCAGTCTCAGCACAATCGGCGGCCTCGCGATCCCCTACGAATCCAGACCTCTCTGCCCATACGACAGTATCACAAGTGGCGGCCTCGCGGTCCCATACGAACCCAGACCTCTCTGCCCATACGACAGTATCAGCACAATCGGCGGCCTCGCGATCCCCTACGAATCCAGACCTCTCTGCCCATACGACAGTATCACAAGTGGCGGCCTCGCGGTCCCATACGAACCCAGACCTCTCTGCCCATACGACAGTATCAGCACAATCGGCGGCTTCGCGATCCCCTACGAATCCAGACCTCTCTACCTAGACGGCAGTCTCATACGACAGTTCATCCTATGATCACCATAACATACAAAAAGGGAATCAGTCTCATTATTCATCAGATCACACAAGGATTGCCAGTTCGGGCATAGCCTGTTCTCAGGTTCGAGGGGCTCCTCTTTCCCTTATTCAGTTACCACTTACCTGATCAGGGTTAACATCTGTTCATGTAGCCGCAGCTGACTAGAAGAATAGGCTATCCTCTTATACAAGAACACGCAGCACATGTTGGTTCACTACAAACTGGATACTTTATTACTCATTACATACACAATCACATAACATTACGATATAACACATAACCTGCAAAGAAAAGTGAAAGATTAAGTTGTACACTCTAATAAGAAAGGGGCGACATCACCTTAGTAGTATGTAGCCTGCACTCAGTGGTCATCTAGGCTCCCTTCTCGTCTGTGCCTCGGCTCGCCTGGAATCACCCTTCTCCGAGTCACTGGGACCTCTTCCTTATCGGCTACTCTCTCCTCTCTGGCTATTCTGTTAGGAAAGCATCTGTCTCTCGGTTCTTCTCCGCCTTCAAGATGGCGTCTGTCTTCCCTGGAATAAGTAGTAGCTTTACTGCTAACGGCTAGATGCCGCCTACGGACTGAACATGTAACTGCCTCAGACTTTCACTAATATAGAGGTGCATTTCCTCATGGAAAATTCCGGCCCGTAACCTGCCGCCCACCAAATTCTTGTACCTCCCCGTACCAAGGACACGTTCCCAGCCGGCCGGCCTGATGTAGTGTCTTCGGCATGAAGAAAAATACAATCCTTCGATAAGGGCCGGCCTGAACCGGTTCTCTCCAAGCGAATAACACCTCATAACTAAAACATTACTTTTGACCTAGAAGCATCCCAAGCTGCCGGAGCAGAAAGAAAGATGGAGTCTCTCCCGTTTGAGACCTACCAGGCCTGAATTCAGCACAGCTCCATGAAATACCCTCACTACAGGACAGGTTATCCCTAATACTAACGAATCTATCCCCTAGGCTATGTGTGCAAGCCCTGATCTATGGGGAAGAGCACAGAATCATGTCGAAGTGCCTAGTAAATAGGCTCCATTCACTACTCTAACCCTTAGACTTGAATGATAAGAGACTGAAGTCACATTTAATCATCTTTTCCTCACAAGAAGGCCGGGAAAATCGAGCAGAACACCACCCTGCCCCCTTTTCATGTTCTCCACCTTTATTTTTCACCTCCCTCGGACTGCGAGAGACAAAATGGCGGCCGACACTTCCTGGTTTCGACCGATTCGAATGTTTACTAAGATCTAACAACCAATCAGAATTGCGCTCGTGCACGGCAGGATGCGCTTACCGTACACGCACGGTGCGCGCCTATAGATATATATATGCTTTTAAATGCTATTTTCTCAGAAAATACTGAACAGATTTACACCAGACCTGCAAAAGGCACATCCCTGACCTGAGGACTACCTCTCTGCCAAATTTCAAGGTTTTCTGTTCAGCCGTTCGGGCTGTAGCGCGGACTAAAGGTCCTATGGGAAAATGCATGGGGAAAACGCGTTTTGGGACCCCCCCTTTTTCTCAGCCCCCGCTTGACGAATCCCCCCGAGACTTTCAGGGAAGGAGCGGAGCGTAGCGCCCCACCTATTTCGAAAATTTCGCGAGGATTCGTCAATCGACGCAAAAGTTATTCCAAATAGAATGTTGCGGATTTCCTATGGAAACACGGTCCTAACTATAACTATCTACTGGCGACCGCCAGTAGATAATATATATATATATATATATATATATATATATATATATATATATATATATATATATATCATATTGAGGAGAGTGCTCCCGTCGCAATCAGGTACCGCATAAGAGTGAGAGGACGTAGCCCAGGATAGCACCCCGACATGTAGGGGAGTCCACGTCCCGGGACATTTGCTATCTGGTTGGCTGGAGGGACAGAACCCAGGACCTGGTGCTCCCAAACCCGGTTCCCCCAGGGTCTGGATGAAACTCATGAACCCAACCAAGCAGGGGGAAGTCTCCCAGGCCCTTTGTGATGTGGCTTGCTAGAGAATGGAGTCCAGGAATAGCGAGCCCACCAATGGCCCAGCGAGGGCCCCAGAAACCTGTTCAGAGCCTCTGAACCTGGGCACCCATGTTAAGTCTCCGTGGGCGCTTTATGACACCACAGGCTGGGGAAGGGAGCCCAGGGCCTCGGTAGCCTTGCAGCCTCGAGCATGCTGGTTCCCTGACCCTACGCTCTGTGTGCTGAGTAAGAACTGGCCGGGGGCACGGTCAGTTGTTTTCAACCAAGCAGCCGAATGCTGCCAGAGGGCCTGATTTAGATCTTGGCAGGACTCCCATTGTTCCTCTGGGGCAGAGTATCCAGGTACTCCATCAAGCTGACAGTATCCAGCCTGCTGTATTTAGATGTGTGCTGGCTGAACCACTGTCCTCATCGACAGACTATTTCCTGTCATGTAAGCGGCACACCGTTGCCAAGGCAGACTCCTCCGCTGTCTAACAGTACTCCGTTGCAGTCAGGTCAGCGGGTTTGAGCCAAGCCTATTTAGATGTTACTGCTATGCTGGTATTGTCCTATCAGCAGTTTGCTGATGGAGTGAGACCCTGGTGGAGTGGAGACTGGCAAGAACTACTGATTTATGTATACATACACATATATGTTGTGTTTGCTTCTAAAATATATGTAGGTAATGTGTTATGGCCCTTTTAATATTGCATAGCACACAAACAACACACACGCTATTGAATGCACACCCACAGGCACCACAAGGACTACACCCACAACCAGCACAACAACATAAGTTTTCTTTAAGCGTAAATACAGGTGTGTTCATTTTACCTTGATAAGTTATAAAATGAACAATAATGTAATACACATAAAAAATGCGTGAAAAAGCAATTTAAAAAATCCAATACTAAAGCAATTGTCAACACACTATTCATAGTAAGCCAGGTGTAAAAGAAGCTTGCCGTCGATCCCGGCAACAACGGAGTTGATTAGCGTTGTGGTCATGTGGTAGCAGCAAAGGGAGGACCTTGGCAATGAGGTTCAAGATGGAAATGGAAGTGGGAAACAGAAAAAAAGGTAAGCTTCTACATCATTTAGGGAAGTAATGGGGTTTGAGCTTATGGGCTTTTCCATTATGTCCCAGGGTGGTTCGTTGATTACAGGGTTGCTATGCTATAGGCCTCCCTCCTCGACCACAACCTCTCTTCAGCCATTGGTTGACTTAATTTACGATCTTTCAAACTCCCATGCTAAAGTTTTAATATTGGGAGACTTTAACCTCTGGCCGTCCGGCCCCCAAGACCTGGCCTATAGAGAGCTCTGCCAATCGTGCGGTAATATTCAACTTATGCAGCTGATTTTATCACCCACGCACGTTAAGGGACACGTGTTAGATCTGATCTTTGCTGAGCCAGAGATGGTGGTGGTGAATGAGATCTTGGAGCAGGATTGGACAGATCATTTTCTGATCACTATGTCCATTGGGGTACCCGGGCTGTTAAAATCAACTACTACAAGTGGCTTTAAATTTAAGCGCCAATGGGCTCGACTGCTTAGAGAGCCAACCCGCCCTATTCTACTGCCCAGGGGTTTTCAGGTGGAGGACAGTGTAGATAAGAGCTACGCTGCACTCTGTCAGCAAATCTCGATATCCCTAGATGAACTGGCCCCTATGCGGAGGGTGAGGGAGAGACCTAGAGCGACTAATGCCTGGTTTAACGACGATCTGAGACAGCATAAGATCCGCTGCAAACAGGCTGAGCGTACTTGGAGGAAAGGATATAAGGAGTTGGACAGGGCAGCGTATAGAGTGGCCTTACAGGTATATAAGAACCAGCTGAGAAATGCTAAGGCAAAGTTCTTAGAAGATACCTTGGATAAGGCCACAAATAAATCGCAAACCCTGTTCAAGTTGGTCAACAACTTATCTAATCCGTCCTGTACAGCTCCCGCTATCCCGGCCTCTCAGGACCTGTGCGATTCGTTGGCCGCTGCATTTGAGGAGAAAATAAGAACCATCTTGAACGGACTCTCAGTGCCTGGACAACTGGGGTCGCCGCTACCTCCTTCACTGGAACCTCTCCGCTGTTCGGTATCGCTTTGGGATAACAACAAGGTGGATACATCTTGTTTACCTTGCTTTCCCATTCCAACATCGGAGGAGTTTGTCTCATTGGCCAATGGAGTGTCATCGGGCTCACCACTAGATCCAATGCCTCATAAGATCTGGAAGGCGTTTCAGGATGAGCTGTTTCCTCCACTTCACTCCATCTGCTGCCAGTCACTGATGACGGCGACAGTTCCAGATAGCTGGAAAGTGGCAATAGTAACTCCACTATTAAAAAAGGCTTCTTTAGATCCATCCTGTCCAGCTAATTATAGGCCCATCTCGCTTCTACCTTTTGTAATAAAGGTTCTTGAGAGATGGGTCACAAAAGCCTTGTCCAACTATCTGGAATTAAACTCCTGCCTGGATACAGCTCAGTATGGCTTTAGGCCGGCACATGGCACGGAAACCGCATTGGTCACCGTGTTAGATGATCTGCGAACGCGTGTCGACAGGGGCAGGTCAGCTTTTCTGGTACTGCTGGACATGTCGGCCGCGTTTGACACGGTTGACCATGCGGTTCTCCTGGAGCGTCTCCATAGCGTGGGTGTAACCAGTCTAGCCTTAGATTGGTTAACGTCCTATCTCAGTGACAGACAGCAAGCAGTGGCTTTACCACCTTTTCAATCTGCCACTCGATAGGTGAAGCAGGGAGTTCCTCAAGGGTCGGCGATTAGTCCGATCCTGTTTAATTTATATCTTCGACCCCTTATAGCACTGATTAAGTCATTCGGCATATCAGTCATCAATTATGCCGATGACACTCAACTGATTTTTTCATTTGAGGGTAGTGAGGCGGTTTCGAAAGACACCTTTCATCGCTGTATGTCGGCCACAGCTGAATGGCTGCGAACCAACTCACTCCAGTTCAATGGGGCTAAAACAGAGGTTCTCCATTGCTCTCCTGATCGCCTTCCCCGGGCGCTGCCTGACGACTTCTGGCCACCTTCCATTCCTGGCTCTGTGGCAGGAGCTAAATCGGCCCGTAATTTAGGAGTGGTATTTGAACCGGACCTACAGTTGGATGGTTCAGTTAATAAGACCACAGCGACTTGTATGGGCCTGCTCCGTGCCCTACGCAAAATTTTGCCTATTCTCCCCAAAGGTTTTAGAGCTGAGGTGGTGCGGAGTATTATACTCAGTAGATTAGACTACTGCAACGCACTACTCTTAGGAGCCCCAAAAAAACTGATCCTGAAGCTGCAGAGGATCCAGAATATGGCGGCAAAACTGGCTCTATCGCGCCCACGATCTGCTTCCTCTTCGGCAGCTTTAGTTGACCTACATTGGCTGCCGATACAACAGAGGATCGCGTTTAAGGCGGCATGTCTTGTATTTAAGGCGCTGCATGGACTTGGACCAATCCCACTTCAGGGCCTGTTTTCTTGGTACCAAGCTGCTCGGCCTTTGAGATCCTCATCGGCGTTTCTGGTGCGGATCCCAAGGATCACTAGAGTTAGGATAGGTGGCCGAGCTTTCAGCCACACAGCCGCCTCATTATGGAATTCCCTTCCACTAGTGCTGAGGGGTAAGCAAGATCTGACCTCCTTCAAAAGGTACCTTAAGACCTATCTGTTCCCTAGGGCAATATAAACATTCTATCGGTGGTTTAAATAGGGTCTCAGCGCCAGGATACCCTTGGGGTGACAGATGCGCTTAATAAGAGTCAAATACATACATACATACATTTCCTTCGATTCCACCAACTGAAAGTAGGTGGTATCCCTGCCACAGTTTTTCAACGGAAAGGCCCATTGTGATTGACCCGGCGGCCACTTTTACCTATGACACTGTCGACGTGGGTGAAAATACTGGCAGAGTCGGCGGTCTTTTATCCATGGGCCGGATAACATTTAAATATAGCAGGCGGACGGGGAAACCATCAATAAAGTGACGGCAGGACCAAGATCTAAATCAGACCTATAACCATGAAGAGTCTGCTTCTTCCTCCCACTTTTAACAAAAATGGCAAGTGTGTGTTTTTTTTACATAATTAATTCATCTGGATCGTCCTCAAATAAAAATTCCTTCCCAGTAAAAGTAAAAAAATCCTTCTCAGTAAAAAGTTAAAGATTTCTTTCCTCCCCTTTACATATTCAAATTTAATGACAATAAAGATACACAACCTCAGCTTAAAAATAAATAGCAGGACAGTAAAACAGATCTCGTTGAGTCTAATTGCAGATGCGCAACTGAAGCCCCTAAAAAATGGAGCAGTGGGTGGCACATGAAAGGCTAGACCCCTAAAGGCCTCCTACTTCCAAGATTGCGGGAATCCATAAGGAGCCAAAACACTAGAGGTAGAAAGCAGACTTAAGCAGTAAAAGTCCAATTCTCCTTCCCACTTTTTACAAAAAAAAAGTGCGTTTGTTGAAACTACTGAAAGTAAGTATGGCTTGTAGATGACTGTTAACATTACTTTCCTGCTGCTGCCTTTATGGCCCTTAAGAAAAGGGGTAGCAATGGCAGTGTCAGGTGTAGCAAAGGGCTATCTAAAGAGCAAGCTTTGTGCTACCCCTCTTTACTGGCCATGCATATCTCCTGACATTCTTTGTGGCACTGTTAAACGACTTAGTGGAACTTATCATCCATTTATGCTGTAGGCCCTATATCATGTCTTATTATTCATTGTAAGCAGGCCTGGGCAAAATTTTGGGCCCGATTCACAAAAGTAATCTGAGACAAAATCCTGACTTTACGACTTTCGGTATTCACAAAAGGCACTTAGTAGTAGTAAAGTTAGGATTCCTAACTTTACTACTACTAAACTGAAACAAAATCCTAACTTTACGACTTTCGGTATTCACAAAAGGCATTTAGTAGTGGTAAAGTTAGGAATCCTAACTTTACCACTAATACATGCCTTTTGTGAATACCGAAAGTCATACAGTTAGGATTTTGTTTCAGATTACTTTTGTGAATCGGGCCTTTTAACTATGTTTGCGTAATTTGCATAAAATTGGGAACTTTGTACTGTGCTTATTACACAAAATTGCCAAAACTATGCCACTACGCCCCATTGCATAAAAACATGGCAGAATTATAGAGCAAGGGAGATGGAATGCGAGGGTTTGTTTGCGACAGTTCCAGTTTTTTTGCATTTTTTATAGCTCGAATGTGTCTTTGCATCAAAAAGTGATGCAATAGGCAGCTACTCTGGCTATACCATCAACTGTTCGAAATCTGTGATTTTTTCCTTTGTCGGCCTGTCCCCCTCAGATCCCGTCTCAGTGCTCAGCTCCGGTGGTTATCAAGGGGTTTAAATACTTAGGAGTCTGTGTTACGTGTGACAGGAAGGAGTTTTTTTATAGAAATCTCGAGCCCCAGTTGGCTCGCCTGAGTGCCAATGTAAATCATTGGCGTACCCTTCCACTCTCTCTCATGGGTAGAGAGGCTCTGTTCAAGATGCTTACATTGCCGAGACTCCTGTACGTTCTGCAGAACACTCCATACCCGGTCCCCAAAAGCGTGTTTAAAGAATCTCACAGGCAGTGCTGACCATGCTGTGGGACGAGGGGGCCTCTAGGATAGTGTTACACAAGCTACACAGGGGAGTATACAATAGAGGGCTGGCGCTCCCAAATGTTAAACTATATTACTGGGCTTCACAGCTTCAGATGATCAATGACTGAGTGTATACAGATAGTAGTGAACCTGCCTACAGGGTGGATAGAATGGTTATACCGAGGGGCAATTGTGAACCTCTTCTTTATGCCCGGAGACCGCAGATGGCATGGCCTGATCACACTAAGGTAGTGCTACAGTGTTGGAGAGAGCCTAATAAACTTCTAGGCTGGGTGGGCACATTGACTGGGAGAACACCACTGTGGCAGGGTTAGCAGCTGCAGGATGTGACTGTTCTGACGGGGTTGAAGGGGTGGCAGCTGATTGGCATCGATTATCTAGGGGATGTCTGGGAAGGGGATTCTCCCCGCTCTTTTGAGTATCTCCAAAAGGAATACAACTTACACCACTCACAGAGATATCATCACATATGACTTCTGCACCTCCTACGATCCCATATACCGAGTAGTACATCCATCCCGGAATACTCCCCGATGGAAGATAGGTTGTTGCTTGACCCCATAGCAGAGAAACCCACATCAACAATCTATTGTAAAATAATAAACAATATACCTGATCCCTTGGTCAAACTTAGAGCAGCATGGGCCAAAGACCTTGGGAGTTTAGATGATGAAGACTGGCATGACGCGCTGCAGGGTCCTAGAGAGATTACAATCTGTTCCAGATTCAGATTCAGGCTGGTGCAGCTTAAAATCCTTCACCGTACCTACTACCTTCGTACACACCTTTATGCATGGGGAAGGAGCAAGTCGGCGTCCTGTGTAAGGGGTTGTCAACAGGAGGGCACCTTCTTTCATAGCCCTTGGGAGTGTCCGGAGATCATTCCCTTCTGGACGAAGGTCACGGACACCATGTCTAGGGTAGTGGGGGAGACAGTCCAGATGAGCCGAAGTGGCTTTTATTGTTGGTTAAAGGGAACACTGATTGGTCGAGGTATGTGGAAATATGGTTGGCCCTGGCTGCGGGAGTAGCAAAATGAAATATTGCTAGCGGGTGGGGTGTGCAGGCGCCCCCGCAGTGGGAGGAATGGAAGCATGACCACACATGGTGCCAAAAGGCCAAAGAAACTGTGTACAAAAGTAGGGGGTGTACTAAAAAATGGAAGAAAGTGTGGGCGCCCTGGCAGAAATAGAGAAACGGGTGCACTCATTGAGGGGTCGTAGTATTGGGGATGGCTGATTGTCCCTGTGGTTCCCTGATGATCATTTTCCTGATATCATTTGTAATATCTCCCAATGTGGTATGTAGACACTGATTTGTACTGTATGGTCTCATGAGCATTGATAATAAAAAGAAGTTTTCAAAAAAAGTGATGCAAGGACACATTTTGGACTGAAATATAGGGGAAAATTGTATTTTTTCAGTTATGTAATTTAAAAAAAAAATCTGACATTTCACGTAATTACACTAAAACAAACTACACGGATTTCGCACACAACTGATTTGTAGGGTCTTCTTTAGATTTTGGCAGGTAGAATACTCCATGACAAACATGATGGATGTCTTCTCAACTGTTTTACAAATGCATTTTAGCACAAGTGCCATAGGCTATAATGTACCTGTAATATGGTGAACAGGGTATTCTCCACGTCTGCCAATGTCTAAATAAGGCCCAAATTCTTTAGTGCATTACTGTATCCTCAACCTGAGAGATGATGATATTAACAGGATTGTGTGAAATGTCAGCCTTTTTTTGTGCAGTTAACTTATGTGTAATATTGATAATCCCATTGCGTAATAGCTATAATAAAAGCAATATGTTGTAAACCTTACAATAAATGAAATGAATATTACGAACACAGATTTAATATGGATTTGACATTGTTTTTCTTCAGGGCAGGACTCCATTTTCGAATTAGAGTGGTACCCATAAAAAATCTGAATTTAAAACTGCATAGAGTTCTTGGATTCTTCCATGAAAAACAAATAATAGCCAGGTTTTTGCCCGCTGATTCTTTTAATTCATTTTCATGTTTTTCTCCAGTAGAAATCTAATGCGCAGCTGTGTTTATTTCTCCTTGAAAAATACTAAGTTTTTTTATAACTCACTTCTTAAAAACACTGCTTTGACTTAACTGAGCTCAGTAAGTCCTAACAGGCAATGTGGAATGCCATGAAACCATTTGCTTACATTCTTTTTCCAAGTTTCATTTTACAATTGCTTGGATGTAAAATTAATAAACACAGTGGGCCCGATTCACAGAACTAACTTAAGACAAAATCCTAAACTTACTACCATTTTGGTATTCACAGAAGGCACTTACTCATTTTGGTATTCACAGAAGGCACTTACTCATTTCGGTATTCACAGAAGTTAGGAGTCCTAACTTTAGGACTCCTAAATGCCTTCTGTGAATACCGAAAGTCTTAAAATTAGGATTTTTCTCAGTTCAGTAGTAGTATAGTTAGGCCTCCTAACTTTAGGACTCCTAAATGCCTTCTGTGAATACCGAAAGTCTTAAATTTAGGATTTTTCTCAATTTAGTAGTCCTAAATTTAGGACTCCTAACTTTAGGACTCCTAAAGGCCTTCTGTGAATACCGAAAGCCTTAAAATTAGGATTTTTCTCAGTTTAGTAGTTGTAAAGTTAGTTGATATTTTTTCTCAATATTTTGTCCTCAATATTGTGACCCAGTGATAATCCGGGGTCGTTATTCAGGGTGCACACCAAGGTGCCGATTCCGATCCTGTAAAACCCGGGTACAAATGGTCGTACGGAGCGTTTTCTCCGTACGACTCGTACCTGGGAATTCCACCATACAAACCAGCAAGTACGATTCGTACAGAAATACCATTTCCGTGCGAATCGTAAAAAACACCATACGGCAAAAAAATACAGACAATTCCGATCCTGGACAGCGCGTACGCGACATCCGCACGGAGTCAGGCAGCGTTTCACGGACCAGCAAGTACGATTCGTACCCACAGCACTCCGCACGGCTATATTTTTACGGGAGCCAAAAAGTGCCAGAAAAGCTAAGTACGCCGCGATGCACGAGGAAAAGGGGGCCCGGTACGCGCCGTACACGCCATCAGCCACATCGTACGTGTCATCATGTACGGTGCGTACCCCAACATTGCATATGTATGGACCCTACCCCCACCCCCACCCCCGTATGTACGGACCATACCCCCCACCCCCCGTATGTACGCGTAGTACCCCCACCCCAGCCCCATATGTACGCGCCGTACCCCACCCCAGCCCCGTATTTACGCGCCGTACCCCCACCCCAGTCCTGTATGTATGCGCCGTACCCCCAGTCCCGTATGTACGTGCTGTACCCCCACCCCAGCCCCGTATGTACGCGCCATACCCCTACCCCAGCCCCGTATGTACGCGCCGTACACCCAGCCCCGTATGTACATGCCGTACCCCCACCCCAGCCCCGTATGTACGCGCCGTACCCCTACCCCAGCCCCGTATGTACGCGCCGTACCCCCAGCCCCGTATGTACATGCCGTACCCCCACCCCAGCCCTGGGGGTACGGCGCGTACATACGGGGCTGGGGTGGGGTTACGGCGCGTACATACGGGGCTGGGCTGGGGGTACGGCGAGTACATACGGGGCTGGGGGTACGGCGCGTACATACGGGGCTGGGCTGGGGATACGGCGCGTACATACGCGGGTGGGTGGTACGCCTGGGGTATGGTCCGTACATACGGGGCTGGGGTGGGGGGGCCGTACGACTCATACCACGGGCACAAGTGTACCTGGGGTAGGGGTCGTACACAGTTCGCTCCGTACGTGACGTTTTCCATATGCTTGTGCATTCGGAACGCCGGTACGGATCGTGCTTGTGCGCTCGGACTTCAGTTTTACGACTCGTACATAAAACTGTCCGGGGACGTCTCGTAGACTTTTCCCAAGGCGATTCATATGTATTTTTCCCCTACGAATCGTACTTCACCGTTTGTACGGTACTTGTATGATTCGTACGTAAAAAAATACAGATACGAGTCGTGCGGGAAAAAAAAATACAGGATCGGAATCAGCCCCCAAATGTTACCATGCTACTCGGAAACCCCTTCAGCATACATTTGCAAGCCTGGTGAATGCCTATGCAATGTGTTTTCCTATTTTGGTTCACTGTCTGAAGCCGTTGGTCACTGCTACCTAGAGGCCATGAGCTACCCTTTTCTGTTGATTGAAAAATGCCTTCTTCGTCAGTAGCAAGTTAGTCACTCACAGGCGCCCACCTGACCTGAAACAGTCTTGTACTAGGCCTCTACCAGTGTATTGCATGATTTCAGTAGCCACATTGGTATGCAATGAATTTTCTAGTAATAGGATAGACAGGACCTTATGCTTGCAAAATGCTAAATGTATTCCGTTTTTTATCTATATATGCTGCTTAACATAACACTTACAATTTACCTTCACTACTTCTGAATTATGCTGTTGTGTTTGTGCTCATGTAGATCATATAAGCATTTGTTTGCCTACCTGGTGAATGTGGATACAATGACTGCAGCCAGAAGCCTGGCACCCTGTTGGGTCACTTGGTGTCACTTGCTTTACTCTTTAGGTGGAAGTCACAAATTACTTTTGCACCCCAACAGTTTCAAAAGTCACCGTCCGCCCCTAGTCAATCACACTGGATTTCAAATTTGCGACCTCCATACTGCATATTGATTAGGCAAGTCATTCTGCCACCCCATAAATTGACCTAATAGTATACTAGCTCTAGCAAAAAAAAGCTGATTCACAGTTTGGAACCTGTAAATTAGTACACAGAGGCTGTTATCTTTTGTCTCATGCGCAACTTGAACTCTTGCTTCTACTTCTGGGTAGCTTTTGCTGAAGTTCATGGCATTTACAATAGGGTACACTATACCTCCCTATTGTTTGTAAGTAGTCATCATAAAATGACTGGAAACTGTATGAAAGAGGTTACCGGGCATTTTTGTTCCAGTCTGCACCATTACAAATCATCTCTGGTATTACTATGGAATGCACAAAGCCATGAGATGAGGTTTTAATATATTCCTGGCAGCCCTTTGCTGCCTGAGTTGATGTCTGGTAGTGACCGACAAAAACAGAGTTTCCACCAATTAGTCCTTGAAACACTGGCCCAGCTTTTAAATACAGGAGTGATAGGATTATCAAAGGAGCCAGTAGCCCCAGGTTCCCAACTGTATTGTAAAGAGTAGAGGATGACATTACCATAGGGTCCATGTGTCGCTAAATGAGGTGAAAAGATCATGGATTTGCATTTGCAATAAGGTGGGCAGGACATCTGCACATTTGTGACAGATTGCCTGCCTCCTAAATTTTAAGTCGGGCTCCCAGTTTTTTCTGTTTCTACACCAATAAGTCAGAAATTGAGGTCCTCATGAGTAGCTTTACTTTATCTCCATTTCCATCTGTGTATAAGGCGTATTTATTACACCAAGGGCCAGATGTATCAAAGGGTTTTACCCAGTCTGTGTCTATGGAAAAATGTTTTCTTACATATGGCCCCAAGGAACGTACATTTCTGTGATCTATACCTAACATAACCCAGCAATCCTCTGCTCCTTCCTCTCTTATCGTTCATGCAATTGAATTAATATGGTCAACGTCCAAAAGCTGGACAAGGTTAGAAAATGGGAAAAAAAATCATGAAATCATTAAGGCAATACGTTTCTACTTGAAACCAATCGTAAAATATTGCTTAGTAAAAGCTACATAGCAGGCAGCTCTTGAGATTAGGACAGAAATTAGTATTGGTTTCTTATCCTTGTTTTATGATCTATTTGTTTCTGTTGAAATTATTGTTTGCTGTTATATTTCTACAACTTTTGGAATTTTAAGAATTATTTATGTATACTAGAACCCAAATTACATCCAGGGTTTGGTATATGTTTTGCTGCCCTGAGCAGCAAGAGCTATTTTCAGGTGGATATTGCTGATCTGTGTTCATATGTATCAAGTAAATACTGTTGCAGTTAAATTATGAGGCTAGTGAGTTTGTGTCCTGCTGGGTGTGTGCACTGCAATTATTTGAATTTTGATTGTTTTTTTATGATTTATGCTTTGCTCTTTGGATGTACTAATGTTATGGGTCGCACATTGTTATGGACTGAATCAATTTACAAATGTTTTCCAAGTATAACAAACCCATGACCACCTCTGAAAGTGATGTGTGATTTTTCAAACATCACATCTCATTGTCAATTAGTTCATAGAATAGAAAGAGTTTTCCCATGATTCAACTATCCTAGATTGATTAATAATTCATCTGTTCTAAATAACTTTCACAAACTGTGCTAATTTGTGGTGTATATCATTTGGGCCTAAGGAACAGCTGTATATAGATTTGAGTTCATCACATTTCATTTTCTCCCAGTAGTTTAGCTTAATTAGAAGAGTATTTGATTACAAAGTGGCACTTACGTGTTCTTAGAGTTTAAGTCCAAGCACCATCGAAGTAAGTCAAACGGCATGATTAGATCTCAAAAGTTCTGATTAACCCAATTGAGAGCCAGGCCACAAATGTACTCCCTACTTCATTCTTAATGGATGCATCAGGTTAGATATGAGTAGTCTCCAGATTTTTCTAATAAAACAAATGCTGGCCAAGCATGACAATTTAAACTGTGAATGGCCTAATGTGCAGTTCCTTAAAATACACCAACTTCTGCCTTGACATTGAATGCTCCAAAGTTGTTTTTAATGGGCTTTTACCCCTTCTGAAATCATATGACTGTAAAACCTGCCCAGAGTCAGCCATTATTGCACCACTATTTGCAAGTGGTGTTGACCATGATCCCTGTTTGCTAAAGCTCAAACCTAGTTAATAAAAATACTCCAATATTTCCAAATTGTTTTTTACTGCAAATGATTCTTTGGGCAAGTACCTTTTGCCATTTATTAGAGTCCAGAGTTATACATTTGCCACTAATTTTATGAGGTGGCAGCTGGTCTCAAAAGAAGCCAAGAGTTTGTGCAAAGCAGCTGAAACCTAGTTTATTATGTATGATGATGCATGGAGATGTTGGTCTGCAGTGCCTATATGTGTTCTAAAGGCATCCTGACTTTGGGTGTTATCATTATTCAGTGGTAAATTGTCCTGAACTGCTGATAGTCAATATGTTCCTTATCGCTTGTCTTTATGGTACATTAATTGCTATGTAACATGTGACCCCCTTTGTCAGATATATGCACTACAGTTACCCAATGTCAAGTTGTAAAGTAAACCCTTACCTAATATAGTATTTGATACAAAGGACAGAGGGGCTGACTGATGTCGGTATCATATGAACAAATATAAAGAGGGACTGTGTTTATTGTACTGTTAAATTTATCCCCCTATTCAACAGCTCGACTTTTGACTTCTTCCTTCAGTTTCACCTCATTCTACCACTATTTTAGTCTTATCATCTTCCCCTATCGATCATATCCGCCAGAGGGTGAATTTTTGTCATCACTCTTATGTCGTCAAGTCAAATCCCCAGCAATGGCCTTTAACATAGTTGTAAAAATATAGCCTTTTACATAGTTGTAAAAATAGTGCAATACTTCATGCCTCCCAAACATTTTCCACTACTGCCAAATAAGGTATGATGCTTCTTCTCATACTCAGATGTTTAAAGAGCATTACTTCACTATCTCATTTCATTGGTCACCTTTAGGAAGGTACATTAATTTCCCCATCAATGCCAGATGAACGTTGTAATTCATAGTGGAGGTCTTTGAAGAGCTTGGTGTAATTTGCTGAGAATAAGGGAAAGGTGATCACTTTCCACACTCTACTTCCCTTTCAAATCCAGTACTTTCTCTTAGTGTGCAATCTTCATAGAAAGTAATCCAACCCACTCTCAAACATGTTTTAAGAATCTATTAATTAGTGTTTTTATACAGACAAGAAAAAATACTTTTCACCACCAGTGACAATACAAATTTGACCGGGGACATAAATTTGTTCAGCTGAGGCAGATGGGTGTGCAGTGTCAATGTAGACTGCTGGACGACGTACACATGTAGGGTTGGCTTCATGCAAGTAAGAACGTCATTTGAAGCTAGGTTGACAAGTGAAAATGCAAAATTCATTTTGACACTCTCCCAAAACTACACTAAAAGTGAATGAGTGCTCTATACCTTTTATCATAGACAGTGGCACATCACAAACATTTTGCCAGCTGAAAAGTACAATGAACTGTCTCCAGTGCCCCGTTTGACCCTGTCAAAAGCCAAAGTGTATACATGGGCTGCTTCAATGCCATGGAAAGTCAAGGTTCCTTCATAGTGACTGTGAAGCATAAAAAGATGAAAGTACAAGCACCATTTCATGTCTTGCCAGGCACTTCATCGTGTGCTTGTTCACAGAGTTTCAGTACTGCTGCTGACATGGAGCTGATTTCTGTCAATTACAATGTCAAGTCCTATCATGAGATAGTGAATCAGTTTCCATACTTGTTTCATGGACTAGGAAGACTTAAAACTAGGAAAGAGCACCTTGACATAAATGAGGACTTTTGTCATATTGCTCAATGACATTGTGGAATTGCATTTCATTTAAAAGAGGCTGTTGAGAAAGAACTTGAGACACTCTTAAAGCACAACATTATTGAGCGATCCACGGGTCCGATGCCATGGATATCACACATAGTGAGAGTGCCAAAAAAGGATAGTGGAGGAACTGTGTGCATATGTGTTGATAGGCGTCAAGCAAACAAGCCAATTGAAAGAGAACAACATCCAGGTCTGCACATTGCTGACATGATTAAGGAAGCTGAAAGGAGCTAAAGTCTTTTCTCACCTTGATTTGAACAAAGGGTATCGCCAGCTCGAGCTGGAAAAAAATTCAGGTACATTTCTACCATTCCAAATCATGTTGGTTTGTTTAGATATAAAAGTCTAAGGGTCCTCAGCTGCAGAACCTTTTCAGGATGTCAGTCATCGCATAATACTGCCAGTCACAAATGCTCTCAATTACAGTGATGACATCCTAGTTTTAGTGACCACACGAAAGAAACATAACAAAGCTCTTACACAAGTGTGTTGTATAATTGATGATGCAGGTCTCATGTTAAATGCAGCAAAGTGTGATTTTCATTAAACCAAACTCAAGTTCTTTGGCCAAATCTTTTCTGATGGGGGGATGACTCAGGATCTGAATAAAGTACAAGCCTTGTCATCCACTTCTCCCCCACAAAATGTAACTATGCTGTGATCCTTCCTTGGTATGGCCAGTTACTGGTTAAGGTATATACGTGACTTTGCCAATGTAAATGCCCCATTGAGAGACTTAACAAAACAAAATGTCCCATTTCGATGGTCAAGTGAATGTGAGCAAAGAGAATGCCACTGAAATAGCATACTTTGATCCGAAATTACAGATGGAGATTGTTGTTGATGCAAGCCCCATAGGGTTGGGTGCCATCCTTGCCCAGCACACTGGACATCCCAATGCCACAAGGCACATTGTGGCCCATGCCAGCTGAAATTTGTCGGAACGTGCATATTCGTAACCAGAGAAAGAAAGCATCTCTGTGGTGTGGGCTTGTGAGCCTTTTCATGTGTTTCTGTATGGAAAGCATTTCACAGTTGTCACCTAGTACCAAGCATTACTCATCATTTTCTGCAATCCTGAAGCCAAGATGCCCGCTTGCATTAAGAGTTGGGGCTTGCAAATGCAGGAGTATGATTATACAATTGTGCATCTTCCAGGAAAATATCAATACCCTGCTCACTACTTCTCACTTGTGTCTATACAGTGTCATGGCAATTCTTCTAAAGCAACTGATGCTTATGTTAATTTCATAGTGAAATTCAGTACCCCAGCTGCCATATCAGTGGAACAAATCATTACTGACCGAGATTTGATGATTCTCAAAGACATTATTACACCTCAATGAAGAACTTTCAGTTACCCAAGAAGGCATGACCTTACAAGGATGGAGAATTGTCATACCCGAGAGTCTGAGACAAGTTATTGAATTCCCCCATGAGGGATATCATGGAGTTTTTGCTCCTAAACAAGCTCTACGGGGCCGAATGTGGTCCCCTCGTCTAGATGAAGTAGTCGAAAAAGAGTTAAAGGCATGTCATTTGTGCAACTGCTTGTCATCCAAGACAGCTCTGCATCCGTTAAACTTGTCTGATCTTCCAAAGCATGCATAGGAGAAGATTGCAATTCATTTCTTTGGACCCCTTGACAACGAACATCATCTACTCCTAATTGTTGATCAATATTCATGTTTTCCCCTTGTGGAAGGTCTGTCATCAACTGCTCATGACAGAGTCATTGAGAGATTAAAATTAATTTTTGTGACATGGGGTGTTCCTTTGAGTTTGATATCTGACAATGGTTTGCCTTTCGATAGTTGAAAAATTTGAACATTTTCTCACTCATCTAAATGTCGAACATCAGAAAAGCACACTTCTCTGTCCACAGGTGAATGATGTGTTCAAGAGATTTATGAGCACCCTCAAGAAGACCGTTCAGCATGGACCGCTGGAAAAGCTTGAACTCAAATACATTTTTCAGTCTACACTTTGTGCATGCAGGTCAACTCCCCATTCTACCATGGGTAAAAACCCTTCTACCTTATTGTTAGGGAGAACCATAGTAACCAAACTGCCACACTGGACCACTGAGAGATCTATTGACAGTGGTAAACTTCATACTACTGACTTGTCTCACAAATGCACAATGAAGAACTATGGGCATAGAAGACACTGTTCTTGGCGCACTCTGTTCAAAAGAGGATAAAAGGTATCGTCAGTCAGAAACGGAGCTCCATATTTTGTCCCATTTCTTTGGGCAACACCTGCCGTCATATATCACTTTTTCAGCCAGCATGCACCAGTACATATATGTTCTCCAATCCCTGGGGGTTGGCAGATCACTTGCACCCCATTTTTTTGCAATGTTTCGATTTGGGCCAGGTCATCTATATTTTCAAGTATTTCGGGATTGCACTTTCTCCTCATATGTTCATTATACATTGTTTAACTGACCTATCCAATTTCCTTTCCATTACTTGAGTCATACATTCTACTTTCAAACATTTGAACATAAATCTAGCTGGCCTATCAGAGGCGAACCTCCCAATGGCTTCTTTAAGTTCATTGGGCCCAATTCACAAAGGTAAACTGAGACAAAAGTCTAACTTTACAACTTTCAGTATTCACAAAGGGCATTTACTAGTAGTAAAGTTAGACTTTTGTCTCTGATTTACTTACGTTTTTTATCAGTTAAACTTAAGACCAAACCTTAAGTTAAACTGAGACAAAGTCTAACTTTACTTCTTGTAAATGCCCTTTATGAATACTGAAAGTTGTAAAGTTAGACTTTCACCTCAGTTTACCTTTGTGAATTGGGCCCATTATTAATCATTAATTCAAATAGTTGCTGACAAACTTTATTCTTTAGGACTATACTTAATATGACTGGCTCAGACATTTCCAAACTGAGATTCCCATCTAATATTTAACGTAAAGGCTTTTATCTAGAAAGTCTCAGTAGTGTATGTTGTCTTTTTTACAAGGCGTTTTTTTAGTAATATATTTTGCAATAAAAAAATGGAAAATTAAATGTACAGATTTTTAAATTCAGCAAAATATTTTGCAGAAGAGTTACGTGTGCTTTTTTCTGCTGAAAATCTTATTTTTGAAGATTTTGTACCCATAATTAAAAGACATATTCAAGAAATTTGTGGAAGTGAAGTCTCCAAATTTCCCACACCCTTTGTTTGTATTTTTAAGTTTGAGAATTATAATATTATGGGGGCTTGCCTTGTGGCCTGGACAGAGTGAGTAAGTTATCTGGAAGACATTCAATTAGCATAAAAAACAACAGTCAGTCTTCACATCCAAGACGATGAAGGTCAGATAAACCTCAGTGCAAATATATTCTGACCTCGTTTTGTGATATTTCTTTTTCCATTTTCCACATAGGGCTTGTCTCCAGCATATGCACTAGTCTTGCTGCTCAAAACAGGTGCAAAACTTTGGATAGATCGACAAAGGTAAGGGCCATCTCTAGTTAATCAATAGACATTTATTTTCTCAGAAACCTGCTTCTTCATAGAAACCTCATAGGTTTGTAAAAAGGGTCCTAACCCACGAAACGTTGTGGCATGCTTCATCATTGGGCCCTTACCCAACGAATGGCTCTGCATTAGGGTTTGCTCGACTAAAGGTATGAGAGCTCTTAAATATTGTAGGAATGAGAAAAAATGAGGTTAAAATGATCTAGGATATAACCATATCTGTAATACATTCTTGACGGTCATCCTGATGAGATTAAAAGTATATGGTAATGACTTAGTACAGGAGGGATGTTTGAGGGTGATAATGGCCTCTACATACTGGGGCAGATTTATGTTGCACTTGCGGCACTTTTGCGCCGCCGTTGCGTCACTTTTGTGACGCAGCAGCGGCGCAAATCCTGCGCCATGGTGCGGGGCATTTACAAACGTGACGCATCTCCCAGATGCGTCACGTTGTAAAGCCCTGCGCCACATGTAGGCGTTCCAGGGCAGGTGGGGGCGTTCCGGCGCAGGAACGCCTCCTAAAAGTGGCTGAGTGAAATCTACAAGATTTCACTCAGTCACTTTTAGGCCCATGCTGCGTCAAAACCCTGCGCCTGCTTGAAGCAGGCGTAAGGATTGACGCAGCATTGTACAGATAGGGCCCCCCAGATCATTGCTGGAGCTGCGTCGCGCTTGCGACGCAACTCCAGCAATGCGCCACTTTTCGGCACAGGTGCGTCACGCATCTGTGCCGTTTTTGCCCCATGGTGCGCCGCATTATAAATGCGGCGCATCCATGGTGGAGCAGCTGTGGCGCATAATAACTGGCGCATCCCTGCTGATATGCAGGGATGCGCCAGTCGTCATAAATCTGCCCCACTATCTTTAGTACTACATGTTACAGCCATGTTGAGTTGCGCTCATGGGTCATGTCGCCTTCATTAGGACCAAGATATCCCTAAACAATACACGGAGAAATCTAATGACAATTCACCTTTTTGTTGATGAAGGTTATTTCAAAAAACCTGCAAACATTCATTCAACCTCGTGGTGTGTGATGGCTACCATCACTCGTGTATATACTAGCACCATAGGGTAGGTGGTGAGACTGGCTCTGTAGTTACACATTCATCAAGAGCAGTGGTCAGCATTGCAGGGCAGATGCAGATTCACAGGGTGAGGGTCAAATGATGAAGCATGCAACAAAGTTTTGTGGGTGAGGACCTTTTTACAAACCCATCTTTAAATAGGCAGGGCTCTGGTAAAATACCAAAAAATATCTATTGATTGGATAGAGAAGGACCTCACCATGGTTGTTCTATTTGGGTGTACTGGGAGATGCTAACACTCCATTATACTTTCTCCTCCTCCCCATTTTTGTGTTGATGTAACATAGCTCTAAGAGCTGTTTTCCCTGTGTGTGTGTAGGCGCTGCATTTCTGGAATACACAACCACACTGCATAGCCTTTTAGATGTTGTTATGCTTAACACTGGGCCTTCCTTGTATGTGCAATGTCTCCTTCCAGTTGTGCACTGCCTCTACTCTCACTCTTTCAGATGTGCAGGTCTATACCTCTTCTGGGCAGCCTTTCTGTTGTTCAGCAACCTTGATGTAGGTAGCTAGATCTCTTGACACACTAGAGGAGACTCAACTGCTGAACAGGGAATTATGACATCATTGGCATCATTGGTCAACTGTAACCAGTCTTTACAGGTGACTAGGAACATCATTTTCTTATTACACTCGATTCCTGACACCAGAGTGGCTTTGGTAAAATAAAATATGATTGAATTTCAAGTTGTGGGGTTTGCAACACAAAAATGTGTTTTTCAAATGTGGTAAACCCATTTAGTGATTTGGTAACATATTTGTTACCAAGAGCCTCATATGCTAATGGTTCCGTTCACAAACCCTCTGATTCAGTAAACCAGAGAACTTTCAAATGCGAATAACCTTTTTAGGATCCCCAAAGTCCATTCAATGAATTGGACTAGGTTTTCTAAATGGTTAAATGAATTTAGGAAAGCTTCCAAATCTGTATTTGAAAGGGGCATAATATGGGCATCCTTTCCAAATACCAACTCCTTGTGGCATGTATTAATATGTTGCAACGAAAATCCGGTCACAAAACATTTATGTTATACCATCACTTCTAAGTAGGTGGTTACCCTTTTTAGGTCTCGCCTGAGCCAGCGCTTTAGCGCTGCTCTCGCGAGAGCTTTTGTAAATGGGGGATCTGGAAGTGCAAACGAGTGCTTTCAGGCCTCCAAATACAGTGCATGTGCGCCGGACGCGCGCACCATTTGGCAGCCTGCACACCATTTGCTTTCCCTTTTGCGGCCGCTTTGATGTTTGATCGCGATCACTTTCACTTTCGCGGACGCACGGGCGCTTGTTTGACTTTCAAGTTAATTTAATGTCATGTCCGATTTTAGCAACCAATAGTGCACCTTTTAATGAAAAAAATGAAACGTACCGGTTGGGATTACATTCGTGTTTGTATTTCCTTCAATTTCTATAAAGGCAGGAGAGGCAGTCTGTTGTCCTTCTTGATGCCTAAAGGAACGGGTCAGCTGCAGGAAAAGTTAACCGGATCCTTCCTGGAGCAAACTAACGCAATGGGATCAAAGGGCGGGCTACTTGCAGCCAAAGTTGGCTTGTTTCTTGTCATTATGTTCTACTTGGTGAGGCTGTCCATAACATTTTAATACGTTTTTTTTACGTTGTGTGAGATGATTTTGTCGGAAGTTCATTTGCATTTTGGGGACGAATCAGCTAATGTTAGAAAAGAGTGAAATACAACATTGTTTTCGAATTAGGTGCGCCCACAAAAGTAGAGAGTGGCGTCATTAGCCTGTTGCTTTTCTTCCACAAAAAATAACGGTCTAAAATGTGATCGCTTCCACTTGCTCTGAAGGATTTATTTTGAAGTGTGGGGGTACCGTTACTCCTACTTTTCAAAATGGCACGGTTTTATGCGGTAATACTGTCCCCCTAAACATGGTGGCATGGTGTGCAAGCAAACGTCTTGTTACTTTACCGACTGCTCAGCTAGAGGATTTGTGAAGTGAACTCGGACAGGGAGTGTGAAAGGAAAGATTGTAGGATGTCAAACAACAACCTTTAAATACCTGTAAATTAACTGTACAGATATTTCAAGATATATCCGCAGTGAAGCACATTTTTGTTTGTCACGCGGAAAGGGGATACAAATATTTTAACAGGATCAAAACAAAGCAAGACCCTTTACTTGGAGACGGGAAAATGATTGTTTGTGAAACCCGTTTTCCCACATTATCGTGTGTGCTATAAACTGCTTGTGGGTACAAATCCTGTGAATATTTCTATGGAAAATGTGCGGTCGGTAAACAGCAGTGATATACCACAGGTTGTTTTATTAATATATTTGACGTGTACTCCAAAATGCACCACCAGCTACATACCACACCTTTACCACTTTCCTCATCAATGGGCGACTCATTTGCTATACTTGTTCTGTGTGCACTTTTTTCACAATCCCTATGACAAGTGACGTACACTGATGGCAACCCACCTCCTCCCCTCCCTCCCCCCCTTGAAGATTGTTCCAATTTCACAGCCATGCTGCCAAATAGACCCGTGTTAGTGGGACCGCTGTGTTAGTACTCGCTTTTTAGTATTGATGTCTAAGGTGAGTGACCATCCCTCGATCCAATGCGATGTTCTCTATAAAATGACGAGGGTGGCTGAGAGTGACTGTTATGAAGTGGGTTTAGTTCGTCGATCTGCTAACTTGCTTACCACCTGGACGGCTGGTGGTATTTTGGGAATTAAAAATCTATTAATATTTTACCAAAATGTAAAGATCTATTGGTCATGAAAGAAAGTTCCAAATTGTTACTTGGAGCTGTGTGTAAAAAGCCTCATAGCGTATGATTAGCTGCATGTCACGATGGTCAGAAGCAGTCTCCCTTTGTTTTTCAGCTCCCATCACCAAGTCTGCTGGGAATTGTAGTTTCACTGTTAACTTTTTCCCATAGCTAGTATAAACCTACATGCCCCAGTGGGTATCTGCTTTCTGACTAGACCAGCTTGGCGGGGTATGGATGTAAACAAAAATGTAACACTAATACCACATTTCCTGTCACTCTTGAGAACAGGTTTGCTGTGAATGTATGAATGAGAATGGCGTTTTAGAATACTTTGCATGGAAAAGGGTCAACATGGTGTATACGTGTTTTTTAAAAAAAAAATTAATTTATTTTTTTATTGCATGGTTCACGTCATGATATACCGGATTCGGATGCTTCATTGCAGATCAGTTGTTTGGCCCGTGGTTATTTACGAGTTTGGAAAATACTTTTGTATTGTTTAGATTCTTTTTGTCTCTGCCTTATCTCTTGGCTGCGTCCTTACTCTCTCCCATCTTCTCTCTCCACCTCTTTGCTACATGTTCTCTCGTAATGTTTTCATTTTCCCCAACTCTCCTCTTTACTCTCTCTAATTCTTTTTTTGCTCCTTTTCTGTCTCTGTCCCTTCTTTCCTCTTTCTCTCCCCACCTGTCCCTTCTCTAACCCCACTCCTCTTCCTCTGCCCGCCCCCCCATCCCTCTCTCTCGCAGTACTGCAGCATAGGCAGCACCAGGTCTCTGGTGCCTTCTCAGTGTTGGCCCTGGGGGTGGAGGAGGTAAGTCAGCCCCCCCAAGTGAATCCCATTATCAACAGATAGTGAACCTCTATTTACCAACAAGTACGGAGCGGTTTCGGGTGACGGCTGATGCGAACAGTGATCTGCTCTCGGCCCCGGCAGAGCCTGTGGGGTGGGGGCGTTACCTTACATTAGGAGAGGAAGTAAAAGTGATATCCTCCCCTCCCCCCCACTCCACCAATGTCTCTCCTCACCCTCCACCTCTCTCTCTCCTCCACTTCTGATTCCCTTCCAACTCGGTCTCTCCTTACCCTCCACCTCGGTCTCTCCTCACCCTCCAACTCGGTCTCTCCTCACCCTAGACCTCTGTCTCTCCTCACCCTCCACCTCGGTCTCTCCTCACCCTCCACCTCGGTCTTTCCTCACCCTCCACCTCCGTCTCTTCTCACCCTCCACCTCCGTCTCTCCTTACCCTCCACCTCCGTCTCTCCTTACCCTCCACCTCGGTCTCCCCTCACCCTCCACCTCGGTCTCTCCTCACCCTCCACCTGGGTCTCTCCTCACCCTCCACCTCCGTCTCTCCTCACCCTCCACCTCCGTCTCTCCTCACCCTCCACCTATGTCTCTCCTCACCCTCCACCTCTGTCTCTCCTCACCCTCCAACTCTGTTTCTCCTCACCCTCCACCTCACCCTCCACGTGTCTCTCCTCCCACCTCACCCTCCACACGTGTCTCTCCTCACCCTCCACATGTGTCTCTCCTCACCCTCCACCTCCGTCTCTCCTCACCCTCCAACTCTGTTTCTCCTCACCCTCCACGTGTCTCTCCTCACCCTCCACCTCACCCTCCACGTGTCTCTCCTCACCCTTCACACGTGTCTCTCCTCACCCTTCACACGTGTCTCTCCTCACCCTTCACACGTGTCTCTCCTCACCCTCCACACGTGTCTCTCCTCACCCTCCACACGTCTCTCCTCACCCTCCAAACGTCTCTCCTCACCCTCCACACGTCTCTCCTCTCACCCTCCACCTCACCCTCCACACGTGCCTCTCCTCACCCTCCGTGTCTCTCCTCACCCTCCACACGTCTCTCCTCACCCTCCACATGTCTCTCCTCACCCTCCACACGTGTCTCTCCTCACTCTCCACACGTGTCTCTCCTCACCCTCCACACGTGTCTCTGCTCACCCTCCACACGTGTCTCTGCTCACCCTCCACACGTGTCTCTGCTCACCCTCCACACGTGTCTCTGCTCACCCTCCACACGTGTCTCTGCTCACCCTCCACATGTGTTTCTGCTCACCCTCCACACGTGTCTCTGCTCACCCTCCACGTGTCTCTCCTCACCCTCCACACGTCTCTCCTCACCCTCCACACGTCTCTCCTCACCCTCCACACGTCTCTCTCCTCACCCTCCACCTCACCCTCCACACGTGTCTCTCCTCACCCTCCACGTGTCTCTCCTCACCCTCCACATGTCTCTCCTCACCCTCCACAGGTGTCTCTCCTCACCCTCCACACGTGTCTCCTCACCCTCCACATGTGTCTCCTCCTCACCCTCCACAGGTGTCTCCTCACCCTCCGCCTCACCCTCCACATGTGTCTCCTCCTCACCCTCCACATGTGTCTCCTCCTCACCCTCCACAGGTGTCTCCTCCTCACCCTCCACACGTGTGTATCCTCACCCTCCACACGTGTCTCTCCTCACCCTCCACACATCTCTCCTCACCCTCCACACGTGTCTCTCCACACGTGTCTCTCCTCACCCTCCACACGTGTCTCTGCTGCACACCTCACACTGCTGCACGCCTCACACTGATGCACGCCTCACACTGATGCACGCCTCACACTGCTGCACGCCTCACACTGCTGCACACCACACTGCTGCATGCCGCTGCATGCCACACACTGCTGCACGCCTCACACTGCTGCATGCCACACACTGCTGCACGCCGCACACTGCTGCATGCCGCACACTGCTGCACGCCGCACACTGCTGCATGCCACACACTGCTACACGAAACATTGCGGCACGCCACACACTGCTGCACGGCACACACTGCTGCACACTGCTGCATTACTCACTGCTGCATGCTGCACGACACTGCTGCACGCCGCACACTGCTGCACGCCACAGTGCTGCATGCCTCACACTGCTACACGAAACACTGCTGCACGCTGCACACTGCTGCACGCAGCACACTGCTGCACTCCGCACACTGCTGCACGCCGCTGCACGCCGCACACTGCTGCACGCCGCACACTGCTGCACGCCGCACACTGCTGCACGCCACACACTGCTGCACGCCGCACACTGCTTTTATGCGAGTTTATGCTACTGACATTGTAAATGACAATGCCTTTTATTTTTTTTAAAACCAAAACATAAATAAAAGGCATTGTAATTTTACAATGCCAATAGCTCAAACTCTTATAAATGCGAGACCTATTGCATTGCAAATGCTTGTTTATGTTAAGGGGTCTCCAAGGGACCCACTTTCCCTTTGTGAATGTCTAAAAAAACATTTTGTAGGACTAGGCATTGGTCCAGAGGACCACTGCTTTGTAACCAAACATGTTTCTAAAACATTTCATTTTTCCCGTTTTACTTTTAGGAAAATGGACTGCATTTAACAAAAAAGATTGCTTTATTGAAAAACAGACACAGATATTGCGGTCTGCTAACTTCAGCTGGCCACCATGCCTCTTATTGTAGCCAATCACAGTGGGTCGCAATTTGCGACCTACCTCTATAATAATTATGCGGTAGGTCAAACAGTGACTCACTACGATTCTGTATTTTGTTTACTGACTTATTAATACCCAGGTTGGTTTGCAAAATAGAAATGCATTCAGTAAAAGCCAGTGTGCAAATTGCAACCACTTTTACCAAATGCATTCATAGTACTGAATCGCTAAATGGGTTTAGGAAACCATTTGGAATCGTTATTTGGAAGGGCCATGTTTAGGGCATCCCTTCCAAATAGCAATTCCCTATGGTATGCATTAATGTTTAAAACCAAAATACAGTAGCAAAACTTTAAGATTTTATAGACTATTGAAAGGTAGTGGTAACCCATCTGCAAATGGGAAGGGGTACTTAAGGGGCTGTCAAGAGCAGGTATTTGTGGCACCAGGATTGGGGTCTCCTTAGAGCACAGGAGTTGCCTACTATCTATAGAAACAAACAGAATGAAACTGGAAGTCTAGAATTGCTCCAGGAAATAATTTCCAGGAGGATGGAAAAAAACTGAAACCCTCCAAATGTTCAGGTGAAGCAGCAAGGCAAAGAGCAAGGACAAATAAGCAGGAACTGATAAAGGCAGAGATTCCAGTGAGCAAGCAATCAATCAAGAATAATTGCGGTGCAACTGGACTCAAAATTGAAATCCCTTTGATAGTGTCAAACACAATGTGAGGTACTCCAGGAAAGGCTCGGCCATCTTGTGTCGGAATTTCATAAGAATAAACATACCATTTTTAACATTAAAATGCATTGAAGTAGAATAATACTTCAAATATAAAATGTGGAAATAAAAAGTATCAAATGATTCCCTGGTTCAAGGTAATCCTTCCAGCATGCAGCATTTTATGGCACCAGCATGCAGGAGGGATGTTGACCCATGATGCATTGTAACAACCTTGAGGACATCGCCAATTCCAAGCAGTAGAGAAATTCCGAGGCATGGTGGGAAGTCACCAAATTTGAGGGGTTGTGTCTGAGCCCTGCTGAGTCCATGCCATAACTGGGCACATGAGTGGAGGCCAAAGCGAGTACACAGAGCCCATGCCTGGTCGTGACATTGGAAGGTAAGAAAGAAACCCTTACAGGGACCTATTTCTCTTTGTCAATGTTCAAAAAACCCATTTTTTTGGGAGTGCCTACAAACACCTTTTCGCTTTTTAAATCCATTCTGTTTTCCTTTAAGGAAAATGGCCTGCATTTTTTTAAAAAAATGGTTTATTTAAAAGCAATCACAGACAGGGTGCAGATGGGAAAGAATAGTAAAAGAGACATATCTGGGAGCTTGTTACACAGGCCGTGGTGTAAATGTAGAGGAGAGAGGGTAACACGTTGTTAGTTGTCTGAGCAAACTGGCTGACGGGGGCAAGGAAATGACAAGTGACCAGATCACAGAGTGCCTAAATCTGTGATGAGTTCATCCCACAAGGAAGGCCAGGTTTTCAGAAAGTGGAAGCTGCATGTATGGAATGCATTCCTGAGTGGAGGACAGGGGAGTAGTACAAAGCAAACAACAGTGGGGTAAGTTAAACAATGGTGCAGGAAGCAGAGTGAAGAAAAAAACCTAAAGGACGAGCACATGGAACAGCAGAACTAAGGAAAAATTGGCGACCTTTAGGTCAGTGGAGAAAACAACAGGAAGGGAGGCGCAGTGACAGTGAACTATAGGTCAGAGGAGAAGATATCATAATGTATGCATTACAGGACCCAGGTCAATAAAGAAAGAGGTAATTATGGATAGTGCACTGTGTTAGCTCATAAAGCACAGGTGACAAATGACTGTGAAGGAAATAAGATGAGGAACTATGAGCAGTGAGTCAGGGAAGAGAGTGTGATGGTGGATTAGAGCAGGAGAAAAGAAGTGTGAAGACCAGGTGGAAAAGAATAGGATGGTAAGCCAGACCCGGTAATATTAATCAGTATAGGTAGCCTTAAAGGTAATAGAAGAGGAACAGGAAGTATGATAAATCATGTCTCTTAAAGATGTGCTGAGTAGTAACAAAAACAATTTGGGTCATGTGCTGAAATAAAGGAGAGAATGTAAGTGTGTAAGATCATCCCTGAACTAAAACAACTGGGTTAAGATGTGATGTGGGATTTTGATCTCCTTTACAAACATGGTGAAAGGCTCCGTGGCTCAGCTAGTAGCATGGGGATGGTGACATTATGAAGCATGCATCACAGATGTTAAGAGACTAGTGCTTAAAGTGCAGTATTTTGATTTACTTCCACTAATTACCGGGGAGAGGGAGGAGAATTATAAGTGCCAATTTATAGACCTGGAGAAGATGCCTCCAGAAAACCAGACACTGAGGACTTTGTTATGCGGGAGATCAGGCTTCAACATTATTCCAAATATTTTGACGATGAAGACGACTTATTTGCTTACTGCTTGCAGAAGGATGCGAAGGACGTGTTAAAACTTTATTTGCAAAACAGGATCATCGATCCGTGTGTGATGAGAGTTTTAAACATGAACAGAAAGAAAAATCCTTCTTAGTTGGGGGAAAGGAAAATTTGGATTACTGTTGCAGGGTATCTGTTAAGAGAGTTGATCAACACAATGACAGGAGTCTGACTTTATTTAGTGCATCCACCAGTACAGCACAGACAGCACTAGACAGGCTTCTCTCCAACTGATCCCTGGAAATCAGGGCATCACATTCCATATGATGCTCTTAACACTCCATGGATTACATCACTATTAAAGAGACATAACTTAAAATATACATAGGCCACAGCTGTACATAAATATGATATGAAAATAAAGCGAACAATGGAACATTGACAAGTAAAATGCAAGACTAAACACACTACCGGTTATACTGCACAAAAAGGTTCCCAGAACTAGGATAAAAATGTGAAAGAACAAAATTTTAACTTTATACCACAATTCAAAATTATAATAGGGGGCCCGATTCACAGAACTAACTGAAGACAAAATCCTAAACTTACTACTTTTGGTATTCACAGAAGGCATTTAGTAGTAATAAAGTTAGGATTTTGTCTTAAGTCTGTCTTAAGTCTGTCCTAAATTTGTCTTAAGTTTGTCTAAAGACTGTCTTAAGTCTGTCTTAAGTCTTTCCTAAGTCAAACTTAAGTCAAACTTAAGACAAAATCCTAACTTTACTACTACTAAATGCTTTCTGTGAATACCAAAAGTAGTAGGACAGACTTAAGACAGACTTAGGACAGACTTAACACAGACTTAACACAGACTTAAGACAAACTTAAGACAAACTTTGGACAGACTTAAGACAGACTTAAGACAGACTTAAGACTACATCCTAACTTTACTACTACTAAATGCCTTCCTTGAATACCAAAAGTAGTAAGTTTAGGATTTTGTCTTAAGTTAGTTCTGTGAATCGAGCCCTATGTTTCTCCCAACAGTAAAATCAATTCACAAAATAGTCCTTCAGATAGGTAGGGCTCATCTTGTCCCTTGCACCAACACAAGGTGAAATCAACAGTGACCTTTACTCCCCATCCGCACAGGGGTTGGAAACCTCTGGTACACTAAATTTCTGATCCTCCTGTGAGAGACCTTTTGCAGAGCAGGACATACTCCACACCTCTCCATTCCATTCCATACCACATCCTTTTTGGCCTCAGTTATAAGGAAAGGTCCCACAAACTTAGATTCCTCATTGGCAAACTACCTCAGTTTTTTCACATACTTTCGTTTGGCAGCTTTTCAAACTTTGTGAATGGCAACACGTTTTGCGTCATAACACTCCTTGTACTTGTATCAACATTGTGTCATACGCAGACGACACCCAACTCATCCTCTCCCTAGCCAACAAACCTAACACCGCCAGACACAACTTTCGAGAAGGCATGGAAGCCGTCGCCAAATGGATGAAAAACAGCTGCCTACAACTAAACACCAACAAAACGGAAGTACTCATCATGGGCCCAAACCCAGACGCCTGGAATGACACCTGGTGGCCCCCCGCCATCGGAAGCCCGCCTTCCTCCACAGACCACGCACGCAACCTAGGATTCATCCTGGACTCAGAGCTCAAAATGTACCGCCAGATCAACTCAGTCTCGTCCTCCTGCTTCCACACCCTCCGCCTCCTACGTAAGACCTTCAAATGGATCCCCCTCGAACACAGAAAGACCGTCACTCACGCCCTGGTCACCAGCAGGCTCGACTACGGCAGTGCACTCTATGCCGGAATAAACAAAAACCTCACCCGCAAGCTACAGAGCATCCAAAACGCCGCCGCAAGACTGGTCCTCAACCAGCCAAGACACTGCCACATCTCCCAGCACCTGCGAACACTCCACTGGCTCCCCATTGAAGCTAGAGTCACCTTCAAGATGCTAACCCACGCTCACAAGGCCCTCCACGACACCAGACCAGCATACCTGAACAGCCGACTCAAATTCCACGCACCCCAAAGGACCCTACGGTCAGCCCAGCTCTCCTACGCAGTGGTTCCCCGCACCAGAAAGACCAGATCGGGAGGCCGCTCATTCTCCTTCCTCGCAGCCAGAGCCTGGAACGACCTTCCGCTCCACCTCAGACAGATAACATCCCTCTCCATCTTTGCAAGAAACCTCAAAACCTGGCTCTTCGACAGACCCCCTCCTTGATGGACTGGAACCTGCGAACCCCCCCACAGCCCCAGCGCCTTGAGACCCTTACGGGTGAGAAGTCACGCTTAACAAACACTTGATTTGATCTGATTTGATTTTGATTTGTATTTATTTTGTTACATAGCTCAAATGCACACATAGGACCTCACTCTCTCCTTCTTCCACTCCAATAACCCAGGATTAAGTTTGGACCCAGCCACCCTTCTCTTTATAGATTGAAAAGGCAAAATCTTTGTGACACTCTCAGGAGTGTTGCGATGTGCCCATAGTTTTTCTCTCAACATTTTCCTGAGAGATCCTCTCACCTTTACATCTGCCTGAGCACAATCTCTCACCAGGCCATTCATCTTCTCCACAAGTCCATTGACCTGGGGAGCACTCAAAAACTCTTCATTCCATCAGAGACAAACTGAACACTATTATGAATGATGGTTGTCTTAGGAACTCCCTCACATGTAAATATGTCCTTCAAAAATTCCGACACACTTTCTGTAGTTATGGAGAAGGTGCAATCAGCATTACTCATTTGGACCTATAGTCTACTAACGTGAAAACAAACCTTTCAATCTGGTCCAACAGATGGAAAGGACCAACAACATCCGAGCCAAGCTTGCACCAGGGCTCTTCAGTCACCTCCACAGGAGATAACAGTGCAGCTGTCACCACATTAGATTTGTTGCTGTTTGCACATGTCCAACAGTCTCTCACAGGCGCTTTCATTTGTCTGTGCAGACTGGGCCACCAGTAACTCTCCATCACCCCTACCTTCGTGAGGTTCCTGTCAAAGTGTCCTTCACAGTCCAAATTCATTATTTTGTTACTCAACCCTCTAGGTGGAATCAAGCGGTACCCCCTGAACAGCTTGTCATCAATGATGCTTAAATTACTGCCTCACATCCCAAAACCTCTTTACCTCTGTCGACATTATCATACACTCAGGCCAACCTTCCACCACATACTTCTCCACTTCGTCTCAAAATGTGTCTTTGTTACACTATTCCTCCTGCTCCATTTCATTCATGGCCAGTTCCTTCACCTACATGATTGGAATTTCTGTCTCAGAAAATACTGTTCTTCTAAAGGGAGTCTGGAAAAGCAGTTATCCGCAGCCTTGCAACTCCCTGGAAGATATTCTTCCTCGAAATTATATTGTAACACACCTTCCACCTATTTCATGGTCATGGGAGTTGCTCTTTCAGTACCCTTGCATGTAAACACTTGAACCAAAGGCTTGTGGTCAGATCTTAATGTAAAAGGCAAACCCCAAAGAAACTATTTAAAATGGGGGATGGCCCAGACACATGCAAGTGCCTCACGCTCTCTTCTGCCCCTTTGAGAGAGCATGAAGCATGTGCAATGACTCTCTTCACCATTAACAATTAGGGCTAACACTGCTCCCAGCCCCTTGACACTGGTATCCGTTTTTAAAATTGTCTTCTTTGTCACATCAAAATGTCCTAAACTCAGCATACTCCCAATCTCCATCTTTATCTTAGAAATGGCTCTTACACATTCACTCTACCACTCAAATTTAGGCTCTTTTTGAGTAACACCCTTAAGGGCATCACAATGCTTGCAAAACCATGAACTAATTTAGAATAGTATTTGACCAATTCCAGGAATGACCAAATACCTTCTTTGTCCACAGGAGCTGGTGATTTGACGATGGACTCTATCAAACCCAACTTGGGTATGTGCCTTCCCCTGAGATAGTCTGCCCCAAATATGATACAGTCCTTCACAAAAACAGGAATATCATCTTGAAAGAGCAAAATATTACTGACCCCGTCAAGGGCCCTCTTCATCAATCTTCGGGAACAAGCGGCCGCCGAGGCTAAACCGAAAGACAACCTTTCAAATCTGAAAGCTCCTAAGGCTGTAACAAATGAAGTGAGGTGACGGGACTCTTCATGCAGCTTCACCTGGTGATAAGCCACAGATAGGTTCATGACACTAAATACATTGGTCCCATAAAGCATTGATAGCATTTTCATTATGTTTGTGTTAGACGGACCGGGAGGGTCGGCCGAGGACAAGGGGAGAGGTCTCCGGGGAGAGCCGTCTCCAGCGATCGTACAGACGAGTAACTTCCCCCCCACAGATGTACACCACACAAGGATAGGATTTAACGTTCTTTATAAGTGATTTCTTAAGGTACGATGGAATGGTACAAGGAGGTCTGGACTCAGGGGTCCCCTCGATTCTAGTCTCTTGGTTTGGGAAAGAGGGTAGCGGGACAGTCTGGTTACCAATCTGGTAGATGCGATGATGGATAGCTCACAATCCTCGAGCTCGGTGTTCGGGCTTGGACGGGCCGCGGCAGCGCCAGCAGGTCCCGGTGAAGGTGGTAGTTCCAACGGGCCGTGGCAGCGCCAGCAGGTCCCAACGAAGGTGGTAGTTCCAACGGGCCGCGGCAGCGCCAGCAGGTCCCAACGAAGGTGGTAGTCACAACGGTCCGCGACAGCGCCAGCAGGTCCCGACGAGGATGGAGGTTGCAGAAGGCCGCGGCAGCGCCAGCAGGCAGGACGATAGTTCACAAGGCAGGGCTACGGCAGCGCCGGTAGTCCGTCAAGGATGAGTTCTTCTCGGTGTCTCTCGACTCCAGGATACAACTGCCTTCCTGCTCTGGAGCTGCCCCAGTTATAGGTCTGGCGCCCTTTGATGTCCGGACCCTCGCACTTGGAGGGCGGGAGGTCCGGGATGAGGGAGTCCAGACACCCAGCAGGGGGGCGGAGCCAGCGCCCGGGGGAGCTGGGGGCGATCGGCACCTGGCGGGGGAGAGCCATCGACACTTCTTTCTCCCATTGACCTGCCAAGTGGTCCGTTCACCTCCTGGGTGGATGGTGGTGCTGGGATGTCGGGGCCTGGCCAGGCCCGGGGTTAGGGTCGAGCTGAGGCCACGCGGCCTCGTGGTGCAGTGTCCAAGATGGAGGCCGGGCCGTGCGAGGGGGTCGGTAGTGGTTCGGCCCCATGATACAGAGATGTCCGGGGGCAGGAGTCCCGTCTTGAGCCGGGGTGCGGGTTGCTGCTGTGGGTAACACCTGGCGGGCCGGGGCTCGGGCCCTGTCATGCGGAGAGGGAGCAAGCCCTTCATGTGGCCTGTCCAACATGCGTCCCCCCAGCTGAAGGCGGGGAGAGTCACCCATCCTCTTGGGGACTCTCTTCGTCGAGGCGGAAAAAGCGTGACAGGCCATCCGCGTTGGCGTGGTCTTGGCCCGGTCGATGTTCCACAGTGAAGTCCATCCCCTGCAGGGAGATGGACCAACGCAATAGTTTGGGGTTTTCCCCCCGCATCTGCATTAGCCACTGCAGGGGTCGATGATCTGTTTGCACCCGGAAGTGGGTACCGAAGAGATAGGGCCGGAGCTTTTTGAGGGCCCACACCACTGCGAAGGCCTCCCTCTCGATTGTGCTCCAACGCTGTTCTCGGGCCAGAAGGCGTCTGCTGATGAAGGCCACCGGCTGGTCAAGTCCCTCGGAGTTCAGCTGGGAGAGGACCGCCCCGATGCCATGGTCGGAGGCATCCGTTTGCACAATGAATTCCCGGCTGTAATCGGGGGCCTGGAGCACAGGGGCAGTGCACAGGGCGGCTTTCAGCTTTTCGAAGGCCGCTTGACAGTCTGGGGTCCAGTTAATCTTCTTCGGGTGGTTCTTGGATGTGAGTCCCGTGAGGGGCCCCACAATGCTGCCATAGTCCCTCACGAACCGCCGGTAGTAGCCGGTGAGCCCCAAGAAGGCTCGGACCTCGGTCTGCGTGACTGGGGGCTGCCAGGACTGGATGGAAGCGATTTTGAGTTGCAGAGGGGCCACCAGACCGCTTCCCACCTGGTGTCCGAGGTAGGTCACGGATCCCTGACCAATTTGGCACTTGCCGGCCTTGATTGTGAGGCCGGCCCGCTGGAGGGCCTGCAGGACCTCTCGGAGGTGGTGGAGGTGGTCGGACCAGTGGCGGCTGTACACAGCGATATCGTCCAGGTAGGCGGCGCTGAACTCCTCGAGCCCCGCCAAGACCTGGTTCACTAGTCGCTGAAAAGTAGCGGGGGCATTCTTCATGCCGAAGGGCATGACTTTGAAGTGGTAGTGGCCATCGGGGGTAGAAAAGGCGGACCGTTCTTGGGCCCGGGGTGTGAGACCGATTTGCCAGTAGCCCGCTGTCAGGTCGAAGATGCTGAGGTAGCGGGCAGCCCCCATGCGGTCGATCAATTCATCCGCTCGGGGGATGGGATGAGCGTCGGTCCTGGTGACAGCATTCAAGCCCCGATAGTCGACGCAGAATCGGAGTTCGGGAGCGGTGCCGGGGGCAGCAGCTTTGGGGACCAGCACGACCGGGTTGGCCCAGGGCCTGTCCGAGGGCTCGATGACCCCGAGCGTGAGCATCTTGGATACTTCCGCTTGGATGCAGGCCCGCACCCGGTCTGGTACGCGGTATGCCCGGTGTCTGATAGGGGGACTGTCCCCAGTGTCCACGTCGTGCAAGCACCAGGAGGTGACCCCTGGGGTGAGGGAAAACAAGGTAGCAAACTGCAGCAGGAGGTCCCGGCAGCCTTGGCGCTGCTCTGGGTTGAGGGCATCGGAGAGCCGGACCCCGTCTACGGAACCATCTTTCTCCTGAGTCTTCAGGAGATCAGGGAGAGGCTCGGAGTCTTCTTCTGCTCCACTGTCTGTAGCCATCAGGAGGCTGAGTTCCGAGCGCACAAAGTGGGGTTTGAGTCTGTTGGTGTGGAGGACCCGGAGGGGGTTCCGGGAAGATTCCATATCGATGAGATAGGTGATGGGGCTCTTGCGTTCGACCACTTTGAAGGGCCCCGTCCACTTGTCCTGCAAGGCACATGGTTCGGTGGGGGACATCACCCACACTTGTTGACCAGGTTCGAACTCAACGGAGGAGGCATTTCGATCGTACCATTTTTTCATGTCCTCCTGACTGGCCTCAAGATTCGCTTTTGCCATTTCCCTGAATCGCCGGGTCTGATTGCGTAGTGTCAGGAGGTACTTGAAGACGTCTGGAGGGGTCTTTAGGGGGGCCATCTCCCAACCTTCTTTGACTAGGCTGAGGGGCCCTCGCACAGGGTGCCCGTACAAGAGTTCGAAAGGGCTAAAACCGAGGGACTTCTGGGGAACCTCTCAATAGGCGAAGAGGAGGCACGGAAGTAGTACATCCCACTGGCGACGGAGGGGCTCTTCCAATCCCCCAATCATTCCCTTGAGCGTGCGGTTGAATCGCTCAACCAGTCCGTTTCCTTGAGGGTGATAGGGGGTCGTGAATCGGTAGGTGACCCCGCACTGTTGCCAGAGGGACTTCATATATTTTGAAATAAAGTTTGTGCCTCTGTCGCTGACGACTTCTCGGGGGAAGCCCACCCGGGAGAAGATCCCCATTAAGGCCCGGCCGACCACCGGGGCTGTCACAGTTCGCAGGGGCACAGCCTCGGGGTAGCGGGTGGTGTGGTCCACCAGTACCAGGATGAACCGATGGCCTTGTGCTGTGCGGGGGTCCAGGGGCCCTACAATGTCTATTCCCACCCTCTCGAACGGGGTGGTGACAACTGGGAAGGGTTGCAGAGGGGCTTTGAGTTTGCGGCCGCTCTTCCCGCTGGCCTGGCACGTGGGGCAGGACCGGCAGTGGTTGAGGACGTCGTTTCTCATCTTCGGCCAGAAAAAGTGGGTCACCAGGCGACTGTAGGTTTTGTCCTGGCCCAGGTGTCCAGCCAGAGGGACATCGTGGGCCAAATTTAACAGGAAGTCTCTGAAACGGAGGGGCACCACCAGCACTCGACTGGCCCCTAACTGCGCGATTCTCTGTTCACTGTATAACAGGTCGTTATCCCAATAGATCCAATGGGCTCCGGTGGTGTCCCCGGCGCTCTGGGCGATGGCTTGCTGGCGGAGTCCCTCGAGGGAGGGACAGGTCTTCTGCTCTTGACGGAACTGTTCCTGGGTGGGCCCCCCTTCTTGACGCCACTGAGCCAGGTCGGGAAGGTCCTGGGGCTGGGCGACCCCTTCGGGGGTTTGCTCTGGGGGGTCGGCATAGTCGGTGTCCTCTACTGGAGCGATCGGGGGAGGAGGTGCAGGCCATTCTGGTTCTTCTGGTCGGGGGATGGCACGGGCGGCCATGGACCGGGTGGTTACGCACGCCCAGTCCGGGAGGCCCAACATCCCCAGGTGCTCTCTTCTTTCGACGGCGGCCCACGGGGAACTCTCGAGATCATTCCCCAGGAGACAGTCCACGGGGGCATCATCTCGGACCGTCACCTTCAACATGCCGGAGACCCCTCCCCATTCGAAGGGGACGCAGGCCATTCGACATAGACTCTCTGAATTGTCGGCTGAACGTACGGGGCAGAGAATGTTCGGCAGGATCTGCTCTGGTTTTACCAGGTGACAGCGGACGGCCGTCACACTGGCCCCTGTGTCACGTAGTGCTTCGGCCCGGCGCCCATTAATGTTCACCCACTGGCTATATTTTCTGGTGTTGGCGGGTAGGGGGGCCCGCGGGACCATGTCTTTCCCCCCTAGGCACGCTAGAACCATGGCGGCCGGTTCCCACTCTTGTTGTGCCTGCTCGTATTCTTCTTGTTCTTCGGAGATTTGTTCTCCCCCCAGGGCGGCGGCAGCTATCTGGCGGGATTTTGGGGTTTGATTCTGTGGACAGTTCGGGTCATTGGCGTAGTGGCCGACTCGCTGGCATCGGTGACACGTGACATTGGCTCGGAACCCCGGGCGCATCGGGGGGTTGCCCCGGCTGGCCGGGGGCGGGGTGCTGGCAGCGGGAGCGGCCAGGACGGTGTCTCTCCCTCGCCCCTGGCCTCCTCCTCCTCCTCGGGGACGGTGCTGACCTTGGTTGTTCCGGTTCTGCTCGTGTGGCCCTCTCCGGCCCACTCGGGTGCTTTCCCACCGGTCAGCTTCGGCGGCGAGTTTCCGTGGGTCAGTCAATTTACTGTCGAGGAGGTGCTGCCTGAGCTCGACGAAGCAGTTGTTAGAGAGGTGCTCCCACACCATGAGATTAAAAAGTTGTTCGTAGGTTGTTACGTGGCTCCCCTTGATCCAACCCTCGAAGGCTCGGCTGAAATAGTTGACATATTCCACCCAAGTTGTACCCGGGATCCGGGTGCAGTCCTGAAACCTCTGGCGGTACATTTCGGGTGTGAGCCCATATCGGGTGAGGAGGGCAGCCTTCATGTGGTCATAGGATGACATCTGATGGTCTGGGAGCTGTAGCAGGGCATCGCGGCCTTCGTTGACGAACCTCCCCCATAGGCCGGCTCCCCAGTCGCTTCGATCGATTCGGTGGGAGGTCATGGCGATCTCGTAGGCCTTGAACCACTGTTGTATGTCGTCCTCTCGGACATACTCTCGAACGACATCCTTGGGGATGTGGACTTTCTTTTCTGTCGCTCCCGGGGTGCGCGGTCGCTCGGGCACCTCCGGTTCTTTGTTCTGCTTTCGTAGGTCTATTTCTGCCAGTTTGCGCTCGTGTTCGTATGCTAATCTCTTTTCTTCGAGTTCTCTCTGCCTCTGTTTTTCTTCCCGTTCTTCTCGGAGCCGCAGATGTTCTAGGTTCAGTTTTTGCTCGGCTAATTTTAGTTCACCGTCCATTTTGAGCCGTGCCATTTCTAACTCATGCAGTCTGTTTTTTCCTCTTTCTTGGATCTCTTCCTGCGAGAGGCCCGTTCCTCGCTCCTCGGGAGCCGTGGCGTTCCTCTCTGCTGCTGTACTGTTTCGGTCTGGGGATCTGGCGACCCCGGTTTCTGCCCACAACTCAATGGCGTGCTTGAAATCGTCTTTGGTACTCAGGCCGGTGGTAGCAATGCCTAGTTCCATGCAGAATTGTTTCAGCTCACGATGGCTGTACTCTTCCAATTTCTCCATCTGGAATTTCTCGGTGGATCCGCTCTCTTTGGTTGACATTGTGGTTTTGTCGTGGGGTGAGCTACTCTCTGTACGATTACGCGTTGATTCGGATCGCGCCGCTGGCCACCAATGTTAGACGGACCGGGAGGGTCGGCCGAGGACAAGGGGAGAGGTCTCCGGGGAGAGCCGTCTCCAGCGATCGTACAGACGAGTAACTTCCCCCCCACAGATGTACACCACACAAGGATAGGATTTAACGTTCTTTATAAGCGATTTCTTAAGGTACGATGGAATGGTACAAGGAGGTCTGGACTCAGGGGTCCTCTCGATTCTAGTCTCTTGGTTTGGGAAAGAGGGTAGCGGGACAGTCTGGTTACCAATCTGGTAGATGCGATGATGGATAGCTCACAATCCTCGAGCTCGGTGTTCGGGCTTGGACGGGCCGCAGCAGCGCCAGCAGGTCCCGGTGAAGGTGGTAGTTCCAACGGGCCGCGGCAGCGCCAGCAGGTCCCAACGAAGGTGGTAGTTCCAACGGGCCGCGGCAGCGCCAGCAGGTCCCAACGAAGGTGGTAGTCACAACGGTCCGCGGCAGCGCCAGCAGGTCCCGACGAGGATGGAGGTTGCAGAAGGCCGCGGCAGCGCCAGCAGGCAGGACGATAGTTCACAAGGCAGGGCTACGGCAGCGCCGGTAGTCCGTCAAGGATGAGTTCTTCTCGGTGTCTCTCGACTCCAGGATACAACTGCCTTCCTGCTCTGGAGCTGCCCCAGTTATAGGTCTGGCGCCCTTTGATGTCCGGACCCTCGCACTTGGAGGGCGGGAGGTCCGGGATGAGGGAGTCCAGACACCCAGCAGGGGGGCGGAGCCAGCGCCCGGGGGAGCTGGGGGCGATCGGCACCTGGCGGGGGAGAGCCATCGACACTTCTTTCTCCCATTGACCTGCCAAGTGGTCCGTTCACCTCCTGGGTGGATGGTGGTGCCGGGATGTTGGGGCCTGGCCAGGCCAGGGGTTAGGGTCGAGCTGAGGCCACGCGGCCTCGTGGTGCAGTGTCCAAGATGGAGGCCGGGCCGTGCGAGGGGGCCGGTAGTGGTTCGGCCCCATGATACAGAGATGTCCGGGGGCAGGAGTCCCGTCTTGAGCCGGGGTGCGGGTTGCTGCTGTGGGTAACACCTGGCGGGCCGGGGCTCGGGCCCTGTCATGCGGGGAGGGAGCAAGCCCTTCATGTGGCCTGTCCAACAGTTTGGAAGGGGTTGACGGTCTACCCAGATACAATGGTTTAGGTATCTGAGGTCCATAAACATCCTCACTCTGGATCCTTTGTTCTTAGGTGTGAGGACCACTGGGAGCAACCACTTTGATGGCTCAATCTCTTCCACCACATCTAATGCTTTTAGCTTATCCAATTCATCCTTTAGGGGCCCATCATAAAATTAGGGACTTTCTGCACCGTATGGACTACTGATCTGGCATTATTTTTTAGAGTGATTTTATGGTCAGAGCCTCTTCGAAGACCCAGGCCGTCCTTAAACACTTCAGGATATTCACTTGCTATGTCTTCATCTTCCCCAAGATTCTCTATGAGCATAACCTGCAATTCGAGTGACACGCTTCCAACCAGAACGTGCTCTCACTGTATTCTCATCCCTACTCAGGGGGATCTACTCGTCTGCACCCATACCTTGTCTACCGAAAGTATATGATTAAACCAGAGTGCGCTCCCTCTCTTTTCATCATAACCTGCTCAGTGGCATTGGGATTGAGTATGATTCCTAAATTCTTTTGGTAGCACCAACGTGATAGGTTATCACCCTGCCTAACAACATATACCTTCCCCACTGTCTCACAACCTTTCAAATTGATATTCATTATGGTGTAGTCTATCAGGTCAGTCTTGATACCACCATAACCCCCAGGAGAGTTGTGAGGAGCACACAACTCTATTTTGTCCTTTCGAAAAATGCTTTCTCAGTCCTTATCACCTACTGAGGTGAGTGGAGATCCAGAATCAGCCAAAACAGTGGCATCCTTTCCATCCACCATTATTTGAAACTCCAGCATCACCATACGAAGAGTATCCACCTCGCCATCCATCAGATTCACTCTTGAATCCTCAGTTTATGATACACACAGAATTGCACGTTGATGTACATCAGGTTGCTCATCTATGATCTGCACCTTGGTATTTTTGCACAACCTTGCCAGGTGTCCTTTCGTACTAACACAAATTTCTTGCATAACAATTGGGGCTCTTGGAAAAGTGGTTGGGATTGCCACATTTATTTTATTTACTTGATCTTAACAGTATCTTTACATGTAGTTCCATTGTTTTTAACATTAACTGAATTTCTTTTTAAAATAAGCATTCCCTTTAGAATTAGCATTACCCACTTTGTATACTGATGTGTTCCATTTATCTTCACTGTTTACACTAAGGTGAGCTACTCTTTCTATCATACTGGCAGGTTTCTCCCGCATTTCCTTAAAACACCCTGTGGTGTGCTCCATCACCTCAACTATAGCCGCAGCATTTTTCAATGATGGATTTTTTATAAGTAAGTTTTCTTGTACAAGAGGATTGTTTGTGCACAACACTAGTTGATCTCTTATTAAAGAGTCAGTAAGGACCCCACACTCACATGTGCATGCCATTAAAAAATCAGTAAGGACCCCACACGTGCATGCCATTAAAGTGTCAGTAAGGACCCCACACTCACACGTGCATGCCAAATTCTTCTGTCACGTAATGTCATTTCCAACTTTTTCAGTCTTGTTCTGAACACTCATGAAAAACCTATGCCTCTCTATGACTGTGTTGATTCTTGGTCCAATGTGTTTCTCCAACATAGCCATGGACATTTCATATATATCCCTGGAATCCCCCTCAGCATTCCCTACCAGTAACTCATCCAAACTTTCATAGATATTATGACCTTCAATTCCAAGATTGTGCAATAAACCACCATGTTTCCTTGCTGGAGAGAATTTTCCACCGCCATTACGATTAAATAGGAATCAAAACTTTTTTTCATTTCTTCCATGGCAAGATGGAGTAACCAGCCTCAGAAAGGAATTTCGGAGGTAGGAACATACTTCCTGATGCCATGCTTCAGACTTGACACTCAAACAATCCAGTGAAAAAATAATTAATTAATAAAACAATCTAAAACAACCAGTTAAAATACCGAAACAAGATAAGTAGTTAACAAAATAGACTAAAATAATACCTTTTCACCTAGTCTCTTCAATTTGCTGCTACTTCACTTGTGGGTGTGCTCCAATAAGTTTACATTCCAGAGTAAATGTGAGAATAACTATGTGGTTTCATCTTTGTGCTTAAAGGTCAGCACGCTCTTCACAGTACCTTGCAAGTTCTCTTCATGTTCCACTTCAATGTGCTCCACTGTATAACGGTAACAAGTCTGAGGGATCACCCCAGAATCACTAAAAATGACCAAGCACAATCGTTAACTCCATGTCACTGAGTTTCCTGCTTTGTAACATTAGAGAGGGCCTCAAACGCTCCTCGGTTCCAACATCTATGTCGCTCTACGTCTTGTGCTGCAACCACTAGAGCACATCTCAACTTCCTGCAACGCATGCTGACACAAAAGCTCTTGCGCAGCTACTAGGGCGCATGCTCTATCAGTGTCACACTCCGATTCTCGAGTGCATGTTTGTGGTCCTCCTGCCAGGTTTCACTCCGTTGTTCGGCAACAGTGCTGCACTACGTCTCGCAACACGCACTGGGGCATGAACTGAGACCTCTCACTGGGGACAGGTCAGTGCTTAATTTGTAAAATATGAAATCCAGGTGCTGAAATGTTTGGCAGAGGCCACACCTACTGTTCACGGGCCCCACCCACTTCCTCCACTGGCCCCACCCACTCTATTGGCTCCACCCACATCCTCAATTGGCACTGTTAAAAGTCAGATGTAATACCCAATCTGAATTTTATATGTTTCTTTTGTCTTCATTGATTGATTTCGCTTGCCACAAAGTGTTATTCATACTTTTTGAAATGTCACTCATACACTTTCATGCTACTATAAAGAACCATCAGACAGTGAGTCTAAAACTAATCTAAAACTTATGGGGCCGGCCCTTTTCAGAATCATGGACCGGTCTTTATTGTTAATTTCCCAGATATTAAAACAAACATTGCCTGCATTAAGATTAAATCCATGAAGCCTTCCATACCATGTAAAACCCTTGTACAGTGTGTCTTTACAAGTTGAAAACAGCCCAAATTTGCAAACATGGCCAATTCTTTTTATTTAGCTTTCTGATTCACTAATGGGGGTGGCCACTTTTATTTTGGTACCCGGGCCTATATTCTTTCCCAGTCCGACCCTGTATAGGTACAGTTAGGAGAAAATTATTTCTCTACTGTTATTTTAGTTAAATTAATGAATATAACACAGAAAGAACAGTCATTTTATTCCTACTTCATAATTTTCTACAGAACTATGTTCAAAGCAGGTAACCGCGCTCCCTCTAGGGCTACTTTTCATGCATTACAATGCAAATATTCCTAGTATGAGTTGTACTATTAGTTAATACTTAACCCCTCTCCTCAATCAAGTACTTGAGTCGGGGACGTACCCTTTGATCTGGAATCAGCCTTTATTAGACCAATTGTGAAAAAACCAACCTTAGACCCCATGGAAGTGAAGAATTATAGACCCATCTCTTGTCTGCCTATTACAGCTAAAATCCTCGAAAGGGTGGTGAATAAGGAGCTCATGCAATATCTAAATGCTAACAATTTGTTGGACTCTACTCAGCATGGCTTCCAGTCATTTCACTCGACCGAGACCGCCCTGATCATGGCAACTGAGGAAATTCGCAGACAGGTGGATGGAGGGGGCACAGCCATCCTCATTCTCTTAGATCTCTCTGCAGCGTTCGACACTGTGAATCACACGGTGTTGGTGCGATGGTTGAGGGTGGTGGAGATTGGGGAAATGGCCCTGTCCCTTCTTTCCTCATTTCTGGCCTCTAGGGAGCAGAGTATATATTGGGAAAATGTGAAATCTGAACCTTTCCATTTACCGTCTGGAGTGCCACAGTGATCTGCACTGTCACCTACACTGTTCAATATATACGTCACTCCACTAGCTACACTCACCAGAGGCTATGGTTTTTAGTTGGTCTCCTATGCAGACGACTCACAGATTGTCATCACCGTATCCAAACAGTCCGAAGTTACGGCAGTTAACTTCCATGCCTGTCTCACCCACATCATAAGATGGATGAGTCGTAACTATCTCAAGATCAATACGGATAAGACGGAGTTTGGTAGCGGCCCATCCCTGTGGAATCCAACTTGGTGGCCAACAGAGGCGGGACAATGTCCTGTGCCGTCCAATAAAGTCAAGAATTTGGGGGTAATTTTTGATGACCAGTTAAATTTTGCGGCCCAGCTCAGCAGCGTAACTTCGTCTTGCTTTTTTGTGCTGAAGCTTCTTAGAAAGATCTTTCCTTTCACCCCCCAAGAACTGAGGAAATCCTTTCACCCCCCAAGAACTGGGTAAATCTGTAGTTGTGGCCCTCATCCTCTGACGGTTAGATTACTGTAATGCGCTCTAGATGAGCATAAATACAGGGCAGACGACAAAACTGCAGTCAATACAAAATGCCGCTGCCCGGCTACTGCTAAATAATCCGAGGGGTCACCCCACTTCCACTGCCATCAGGTCATTACATTGGCTTCCGATTCAGCAAACGATGGAGTTTAAAGCCTTATGCCTGGTCCATAAGACACTATATGGCGGAAGGGCAGCAGATCTGCAGAAACTCTTTTCTTGGTACACCCCCACCAGAAACCTTAGATCCACTGATGCAGGTTTCCTCTGTATCTCCAAAATTCGTAAAGCCAGATGGGGAGGTAGGAGCCTATCATATCCCGCAGCTAAACTGTGGAACCAGCTGCCCATCTCCATGAGATTATTGTTAAATAGGCTTCTCTTTAGGAAGACGCTAAAAACGTGGTTGTTTCCAGTACTATAAATCAAGGTATAGCTGCTGTAATCTCCTAATCTCACCTTCTAGCGCCAAGACGCTTCGGCAATCGAGCTCTCTATAAAACTATATCCTATCCTATCCTACCATATATAATATGATTTCAAACCACATAATACTTTCACCTAGCAGTGCTCAAGCTAATGTCTCATAGTACGAGAGTCTCAGCCAAATGGAAGAAATGTTATAAGGGGCTGCTGGTCACAACGGGCCTGAGACTGACTTAGTATGGAAGATGCAGAAGCAAAAAAGCGGCTTGAAAAATGCATCTGAAAATATGTTTGTGACAGTTTTGGCTTTGTATGGTGATGCAAGGAAACATGATTAAACAATACTGTAGTTTCACACATGATACGTGACACTTTGCAGGTTTTGACCGTACAGGATCAACAGGAAGGCAGGTTCGAGGATTTTATAGGATTGGACTTCATACAGCAATATTGATGATACCTTAAAAAGCTTTATCAATATAGATGATAAAACATCTCCATACAACTCATGAAACAACAATCATATTTGTAAGTGCCCTTAGGCACCAAGGAAGCAAGATCAGCAATTACCCTCCTGAGCATGGCATGTTATTTTGCTCAGCCGGCAGCAGTATGTTGAGCACAGGCAGTGACTACATAGCAGCAAGAGCAGCAGCCCCTCTGGGAGTTATCTCATGCAAATGTGCCATGTCTTGATGAGGAGTTTTCCTATTCTACACTTGTCCACTCTTAAAGTGGCAGCATACTCACTGAATACACCATAGATAGGACTGATACAACTCAGCAGGGGAGCAGCAAGTTGGAGCGTAGACAAAATCAGGAAAAACACCCAGCTCCTTTAAGCATCGATCACCTGATGATGATTTGGTGGACTCCGTCTATTCAGTTACTCAGTCAGTACAGTGCCCTTAATGGCACAGTTGGAGACTAGGCCACGCAGCCCCGCTACTAAAGTCCAGAGTTAAGTAAAGTTAAAGGCCCTGCACGGCCCCTGCCCTTCTTCCAGCCTTCTCCTCCTGGCCTGGGCTGGTCAGTGGCATTGCACAGGTCAGGTGCCCCGTGCCTGGTGACGGAGGCATGATTGCTCAGTGCAGGCCTCAGACTCGTCACTTGGTTGGTTCACTCACTTCACAGTTCACTTCATTCATATGAAGTGAACTGTGAAGTGAACCATCAAGTTATGAGTCCAAGGCCTGCCCTGAGCAATCACTGCCCGGGCCTGAACAGGAGAAGGCTGGAAGAAGGAGGGTAGGGGGGGCCGGTGGACTGCAGGGCCGCCTGGCCGCTTTAACTTCCTTAACCCCAGATTTCATGTGGAGCTGAATGGGAGCCGGAGCTACCACGCCAACGCCGTTGACCGTCACGTCATGTCACGCGACCCACGAGTCCACGACTCACCAAAAAAAAGCAGTGTTGGTAATGACTTATTATATTATGGCTGTTACGGTTAATGCTATCGTGGTGGTGGGCAGACGGACACTGGCCTGCCTGCCTGCCTGCCTGCCTGCCTGCCTGCTGTTACAGTTAGCGCTCTAGCGTTTCGGCTAGAGCGCTGGAGGATACGCGTAGGTTGCGCTCACGTCCCCGACGTGACACGTATATAAATAATAAACGGGCGGGCGAGCGAGGTAGTTCGCGCCCAACTGAGCAACAGGCTGCAGAGTGTTTATTGCGCTGTGCGCGCTAGGCCCCTACCTATTCCCAGACCGCGAAGGTGTGTACCCAGGGCCCCTACCCCTCACAGGCAGAGGTCAGGGAATGAAACACAACACTGGCGACGAGGGGTAACTGCTGAACCCCAGGAACTCATCCACCGGCTGAACAGCCAAGGAAGCCTCGCCTAGCGGCGCAGCGCACCGCACCTGCCCAAGTGCAGCTACCAACTAGCCAAGTGAGTGCACGACGGTCACTGCTCACAAGTCGTTGGTTTCGACACCACCATGAGCGACACTGAGACGCCCGGCCCTGCGGGGGCGCTACCCCATCACCCCGCATCAGGAGTGCTGCCTCCTTTTAGCGAAGCCGCAGACCCCACGACCGCCGCTCCGCGGTGGCAGACATGGCTGGGTAGGCTGGAAAACTATTTCGTTGGGTCCAGAGAGACAGACGGAGCGGTGAAACGCTCCCTACTCCTCCACTATGCGGGAGAGGAGTAGGGAGCCCCGACTGACTACGCAGCAGCGGTTACGGCTCTGAATGCACATTTTAACCCCCAAGTCAACCCTGATTATGAACACTTCAAACTTCGCCAAGCGAAACAGCGCGAGGGGGAGTCGGTTGACGCGTTCCACGCGAGGCTGAGAGCCCTCGCAGATACGCACCTGGTCGGGGACCGGGCCAAAGAAGAAATCAGGGCGCAGCTGATATTGGGGATCAGGAGCAAAACGCTACGAGGCCTGATACTTCGCAAGCCCAACATCGCGATGAACGAAATCCTCGTCCTGGCCAGAACACACGATTTGTCTGCGGCGCGCACAGAAGAGATGGATTTGGCCCTGGTGAAAGGAGCTGACAGTACCGTGGAGGTGAAGGTGGAGAAGACGGACGCAGTCCGGAGAAAAGAACGGCCGCAGAGGCCCCACGACCGGCGGGCCCCAGATCAAAGCAAGCAATGCGGGTACTGCGGATACGACGAACACCCCCTCAAGACATGCCCGGCTCAAGGGAAAACGTGCACCAACTGTGGCATCGACAACCACTTCGCGTCAGTCTGTCGCAGGAAGACGCAAAGAAGCAGCCACAAGCGAGACAAGCCAGTGAGGAAGCTGGTGCGACAACTATCACACACGTCGCTGTCGTCGCAGACGTGGCCCAGAAGAGAACAGGCCAGAGAGTACCCAGACTCAAGTACTGAGTCCGACGATGGGGAAGAAACGTACCTTGTGTCGTTCACCAGAGCCCTCAAAAGCACCCGGCGACCACAGCCACATTGTGACATACTAGTAGCTGGATCGGAGGTGAACGCTGTGATAGACACCGGCGCGTCGGTGACGGTGATGGGCGTGCAACAATACAACCGCCTCAGACCGAGGCCGGAGCTCCGACCGTCGAAGGCCAAGATATTCGCTTATGGAAGTGACACGCCGCTTCCGCTGAAGGGAAAGATGATGGTGGCAGTACAGTCAGAAAAGGAGGAAATCGTCATCGACATTCATGTCATCAACCAGGAAGTAGACACATTACTCAGCGGCCACGCTGCAGAAAATCTAGGACTGATCACATTTCTCAGAGTGGTCCAAGACAGGCAAGTCGAAGACCTGCTGGAAGCATTTCAAGGCCTATTCTCAGGACTAGGAAAGATCAAAAGGCCGCCGGTACGGCTCCACATAGACCCCGCTGTACAACCGACAGCCCTTAGGCACAGGCGCATTCCGTTCCACCTACGCCCGTTAGTGGAGGAGGAGCTCTGAAGATTGGAGGAACAGGGTGTAATAGAGAAGGTCACAGGACCCACACCATGGGTGTCACCGATGGTGATAGACGAGAAGCCACGACAACCTGGGAAGATCCGGCTATGCATCGACATGCGCCTCCCAAACAAAGCCATCAAAAGAGAGAGGCATATCACGCCGACCATGGATGACATTGTATCCGATCCAAACGGCGCCCGATGGTTCTCAAAACTGGACTTAAATGCAGGGTACCACCAACTCACCCTAGCAAAGGAGAGCCGTTACATTACCACCTTTAGCACACACTTAGGGCTAAGGCGGTACAGACGCCTGAACTTTGGGATCTCATCGGCTGCCGAAATCTTCCAGAACACGATTAGAGACATCCTGGTCGGACTCCCTGGCGTCCTGAACGTGAGCGATGATATCCTCATCTTCTCCAAAACAGTGGAGGAGCACTACCGACATGTCCGGGCCACCCTAGCGCGTCTCCAGGAGCACAGAGTCACCCTACACCGAGAGAAGTGACAACTGTTCCAACAAAAGATCTAATTCTTTGGCTACATCTTCACCAAGGAAGGTATCCAAGTAGACCCCCGAAAGTCGCACGCCATCAAAATGGCTGCGGCCCCCGAGTCAGTGGCGGAAGTACGCAGTTTCCTGGGGATGGCCACGTACTGCGGAAGGTTCGTCCCGAACTTGGCCACCATGGCCGAGCCCCTCAGGCGCCTCACCAAAACCGACGTGGTGTGGCAGTGGACTGACACCGAAGAAAATGCATTTGAGGCGATCAAAGAGGCGCTACTAGACCAGACCTCTAGTCTATTTTGATCCGACCAAGAAGACCGAAATCCTGGTGGATGCCAGCCCCATAGGGCTAGGGGCAGTCTTAACACAAGAACAAGAACCGGGGCAATGGGCAACTCTGGCGTATGCTAGCAAGGCCCTTACCGACACAGAAAAGCGATACTCCCAAATCGAGCGGGAAGCACTGGCGATCCGATGGGGCTGCCGTAATTTCCATCTGTATATATGTGGACATCCGTTCACCGTGGTGACCGACCATCAGCCGCTGGTGCCGCTATTCCGAGGAACAGCACCACACCCGCCCCCACGCATAGAACGGTGGGCCATCGGCCTGCAACAGTACCATCTGAGCGTAATATACCGGCCAGGGGCCAAAAACCCAGCGGATTTCTTGTCCCGCCACCCCGAACATTGCAGTGAACCCGAGTGCAAAGACGCTGAGGACGAGGCCGAAGAGCACCTTGACATGGTGGCGGCACTGACATGTCCCCAGGCCATAACGCTTGAGGAGCTCCGAAAGACAGCCGACCAAGACCCCGTGATGGCCAAGGTCAAGAGCACCATCCTCGAAGGAACCTGGCAGCATTTTCTGCAAGCAGAGAACTCGTGGGCCAGTGAAGACCGAGAGGACCTTCAACACATGTGGAGGGTACGCCACGAGCTGAGCGTGACCAGAGGCGGGCTCCTTCTAAGAGGTTCCCGAATCATCGTCCCAGTGGCACTCAGGACAAGAGCGACACAGCTAGCCCACAAGGGGCAACAGGGGACGGAGAGGATGAAAGCCCGGATGAGAGAGCAGGTTTGGTTCCCGGGTATGGACGACTATGTCAATGACACCGTCCGCAGCTGCCAGTCATGCCAGCTAACAGGGGAGGCCCAACCACCGGCACCCATCATAACCGAAGAGCATGGGCGCAGCCCGTGGGAGAAGATCAGCGTGGACTTTGGGAGCCTGCCCGACGGGCGAGTCACTCTAGTCATCATCGACAGCTACTCGAAATACCCGATAGCAGAGGCCCTACCATCCACCGCCTTCGTGCATGTGGGGCCCGCCCTGGAAAAAGTATTCGGGATGTTCAGATACCCCAAGGAGCTGCGGAGTGACAACGGACCCCCATTTCAAGGACACGAGTTCGAAGAACTCCTAAAGTCACACGGCATCAGACACAGGCGCATCACCCCGCAATGGCCCCAAGCCAACGGGGAGGTGGAGCGGTTCATGCGCACCATCAACAAAATACTACGTATCGCCGTGTCCGAACAGCTAGACCCGGAACACGAGCTACAGCGATTCCTGGGGGAGTACCGCAGCACTCTCCATTGTTCCACCCGACAAGCGCCCTTGGCACTAATGTTCCACGGAGCTCGCAGGGATGGGCTGCCAGTAGCCCCAGGCTGGGTAGCGCCGCCATTCAGCGAGGAAGAAGCGTTCCGGAGGCACCAAAGGCGAAATAACAGAGTCAGTGAGGCACGGAGGGCTGTGACCCGAGAGGTTCAGGCTGGAGACACGGTGGTCCTAAAGGAGCGCCGGCCAGGAGGAAAGTTTAAGACACGATATGAAAGAAGGTACTGGAGAGTGGTCGAACGTTGAGGGACCATGGTGACAGCGCGCCGAGGGAGAGACCTGGTCACCCGGAATATATCATGGTTCAAGGTGGTGAGGAGACCCGCAGACGACCAAGGGGCGGCAGACCTCGACGAAGACCACGACTCCGGGGACGCCCCGGCGAACACACCCAGCTCCGACCCACGGAGCAACACAGAGTCTGAGCCAGGTGGCGCCGACTGCACAGGTGGTGGACCAAGGCAAGAGGTGGCACCCGCGACTCCGGCCCCGGGCGCACGAAGGGCCGCCAGGTATGAGCTGAGGGAGAACCCCAGGCCCAGCAGTCGGCTGAGAGACTTGCATGCCAAGTAAGTGATGCGGCGAACTAAGAATCGAACTGTCGTCAAGGACTGAGTTGAGAAGGGATGTTACAGTTAGCGCTCTAGCGTTTCGGCTAGAGCGCTGGAGGACATGCGTAGGTTGCGCTCACGTCCCCGACGTGAGCGCGTATATAAATAATAAATGGGCGGGCGAGCGAGGCAGTTCGCGCCCAACTGAGCAACAGGCTGCAGAGTGTTTATTGCGCTGTGCGCGCTAGGCCCCTACCTATTCCCAGACCGCGAGGGTGTGTACCCAGGGCCCCCACCCCTCACAGGCAGAGGTCAGGGAATGAAACACAACACCTGCCTGCCTTTATATTCGATAGGCAGTCTAGTCCAGGCTGCTGTTGCTGCCTGCACTATGACGTCATCGGGGCCGGACTAACCACCTCAAATGCTGATGACTCGTGGCCGGGTGCGTACGTGCGGGTGTGCCGGGGACGGGCATTTTGAAAAAATACACGCACAGTGCCTGCCGCACAGCCCTACCCCAGCAGAAACAAATCCACCCCTCTGCCAAAACAGTATCCCGCCCACCGGCAACCGCCTAATTAAAGAAAACCAATTCAAAATGCGCATGGTGACCATCACGACTGAATCAATCAGATATATTGGATTGATTCATGCAGGCAGTAAATAAATTACGAGTCAGATGGTCTGGACCGGTAGGTGATGCGCAGTCAGTGAGTTAATTTATGACGTGCAGAGTTGCAGACACGCTGTGTTATGTAGACCCGGCTCTGATAAATAAGTGCCGGTGCTAAGCTCCGGAAAGCACCGGCACAAATTAAGCACTGCGTGCAGAGTTGCAGACACGTGGTGTTATGTAGACCAGGCCCTGATAAATAAGTGCCGGTGCTTAGCACCAGAAAGCACCCGCACAAATTAAGCACTGGGATAGGTTCCAGAACTCACATCGCCATAACGACAGCTACACACTCATCACATGGCCACAGCGATCCCCTTCACAGCAGCAGCTCACTCACAGCTAATGGTTAAATTCTTCTTCCGTTTAGCACAGGCACTGAATCACAGTATCACCGCATGCGCAGTTCATGGTGGAGGCTTGCAACTCTTCACCAGTGTTGAGAGAGTAAATCAACACAATGACAGGAGTTTGACGCTCTAGACAAGGGAAGTGAGATGGGAATTTACGATGATTGCCCATCTGTACTACCCTGAAGAGAACTTTGTGAACTGCAATGTAGAGAAAGAGAACTGTGCAATGACGTACATGAGTTTTGAGGAGGCTGTTTGGATTTTTAACAAAAGAAGACCTGGTGCCCGGTTACCAAAGATGGATATTAAGTCTAGGTTTATTTTATTTTCAGGGATCCGTTTATTAGTGGGCAGGGCATCACGTAGATGAATGCAGAATTTTGAGTAACACACTTGACACAACAGAGAATCACGACGAGCCACTGATGGCTTAGTAGGGCGAGAGCCCCTTGGTTATGATTTCCTGGCATAGAGAATGCAGCTATCAAGAAGGATTCTTGGCACCAAAAAATCCGATCAAAGCCTTTTGTAAAGCTTTCAGATTTAGCAGGTTGGCCAGGAATGCTTCTTTGAAGCAACAGCAGATACTGATGGGTATCTAAACTTCAACATGAAGGGGATCATGCTGGACTGACCTGTCTCATGGAGGTTGGCCATTGCAACTATAGGGCTCAAACACAGCTCTCATTTTTTTTTTTACTGAGTAGTCCAAAATGTACCAATCAGAATCTGGGGGTGCAGTCATAGTTTTTGCAGGCTTTCATTTGTGCGTCACTATGGTTGGATGGAATTTACAACTGTACATGGATGTGACTGGTAGCACTGGTTTGGGGTAGTTCTTATTGGCAAGTGGTGTGCAATGAAATAGCCAGAAGAATACACATGCATTGTTATTATAACAAACATTATTTTTTTGGGCCAGTTTCCATTTGTAGTTGCGGTGATTGTTTGCGTGGGGGGGGGGGGGGGAGGGGGCTCTGAGGAACAAAAACATCCTCTTGTACTAAATTTCTTTTAAAGACATTCTTCACTGAGCATTTGCAATGAAAAGACTGTATAACAAGTCATATGTCAACAATAACCATGTCACAGATAGATTAATCCTACAAGTCACCAGCACATCTGCATAGGAATAATTTAGGTAATACATTAATTGACAATAACCGGATGCACAAGCCCAGTCGACACAGGGGAATCTAAGCATTGAGGGGTTGGGTCTTGTGAGACATATAAGCATCAATGAAGTCAAAAGAGTCCCGCTCCCCATCTGAAGAGGACTGCTGGGGACCGTCAGGGTCTCAGAACCCAGCTAGTACTTCCCCCCACTCCTTAGAGTCATATCCCACCTTATCATCACGCCTACACTTTCTCCACCGCATCCCCTCCACTACTGCCCATTCAGCCATATACCCCAACAAACGCTCATAGCTTGGACCCATCTGTCCCATTCATGTGATTGCTAACCACTGCTTAGCCAACAGTAATAGCAAATGCAGAAATGTTAAAACAATTTTCTGGCCTTTGGGCCTACGAATGTCGCCCAATAGGCAGGTGGCAGGCTCCAGCAGGCACAGGTTGGGTACCACCTCCTGCACCCTAGCCATCATGTTCACGCAAAATGCCCGCATAGTCTGACAGTTACACTCCAAGTGTAGAAAAGTAACCACCTGGTGCTGGCAGCGAGGGCAATTATTTATTCTGATCTATTTTATGCAAGAACACAGGAGTTATATACATGCGATGCAAGAAATGAAAATGGGTACGTTTCAACCTGGTGTCAGACAAAACAGATTTCATCATTACACACATAATCTTCATTGTGCCTCCTCAAGTTGCATCCCCAGATCACAAACCCAGGCCACTGTCACGGGAGGAGGAGTTTGCAGGCGATCTGCCGTCAAGGCTTTGTAGGATAAAGAAACCTAGTGCTGTTCTCCCCCCTCTAATTCCAACAAGCTGCAGAAGGCGTGTGACGCGCTCGGCGCGGCTGGGAATGAGGGCCATATACCCTTAACTATAGAGGATAGACAGTTTTTTTTAGGAACTCTCCTGCTCCCACCCCAAAACTGCTCTGTGCGTCATCAAATGAGGTGAATTCCTCGTTGGGGTAAAGATCCCCAAAGATCTGACAACCACTCTCCCGCAAAGTGGTCATATCTGAGGAATCTTCTAGCACCCTAAAGGCAGGTGGTTCCCAGAATAGAAAGTCCCTAGCAAACAAAGCCTGTTTTGAAATCACTGTCACTGTATCTTCTCATAAGGAGGCAGTATGTTAAATGAGGTACGACGCCTGGCCGATGTCTCGTCCCCCACCATTAGCATCTGAGGCAGGGTCATGTTAGCTGTTGAGCCCTGCAGCAGCTTTTTCTCCCAATTCACCCCTCTGTAAGCCAATGTGCAGCATTCTGTATCGGGAAGCCAGAAAGTATTGTTCCAAATTCAGGACTGCCAGTCCCGACTTCTCCAATGGCAGAAGTAGAAGGCCCCTCGCCACCCTCCTATGAACCTCTGCCCATATCCAGGAATTAAGCAGAGAATGCAATTGCCTAAACACCGCCTGAGGAAGATTGTCAAATTAATGTTGGATGGAATAGAGACACTGCTGCAAAAGCACAATTTTTGATATGGCCACATGTCCCCTTAGAGAAAGGTGAAGGGTATTCCAGAAATGAAAGGAAGATCCAAGGCTCTCCATGAACCTGCTAACTTTATACCGTAGGCGCTTCTGAAGCGTGTGCGCAACCATCAGCTCCATGTATCGAAAATCGTTGGTTTCCCACCGGAGGGTCAGTTTCGGTAAGGTTTCTGTGTCTTGGGAGAGGCACGTCCCCAAGGGAAAGACCAAAGATTTCTTGTAGTTGATCTGGAGGCCTGACAGTTATCCAAAGGTTCAAGCTGCCCCAGCGGGAGTAAGTGTCTCGGAGTCATGAGATAACAGAGTGTATTGTCAGTATCAGGTGGGTAATATCTCTCCCCCTAATGCCCCAGTGCCCCATCGTCTGCCGAATTCATACAGCCACTGGCTCTATAGCAATAGCAAAATTAAGCGGCAAGAGTGGGCAACCCTGCCCTGTTCCCCTGCTAACCCGCCACCTATCAGAGTTCAGTTTAACAACGCACACTCTAGCCTTGGGGCATGTGTACAGCAGTTTCAACCAAGCCCAAAAATTAGGTCTAATCCCCAGCACCTCCAGAAACTGCATCAGGTACTGTCATGGTGTGCACCCAAGCGACAGTGCTTTGCAAAATATCTTCATGTCAGTACTGATCATCGTGAGCTTTCTACAGGAGGACAGGACCAGCCATCCGAGCTGGGATTCAATATCATGGAGATGCAGCCCTCTCTCACAGTCTCTGCAAGTACACTCACACCCTGGGGCTCTAAATAGACCTCCAACAGGAGAGGGGGGGAGAAGGCCTGATAAAACTCCACATGGAATTTGTTGCTATCCTACGCCTTCCCCCTGGGTAGCAGCCAAAGTGCTGCCTGAACCTCCTCCAATGGAAGATCTGCTCAAGAACTTGGACCGCGCCCTCCTCTAGGCAGGGAAGCCCTAGAGCAATCAAAATTGCCTCTGCATGTACACGTCTCTGCCCTGAGGTGATGGAGTATGGGGGAAAGTGGAGTTTCTCACTGCAGAATGCATGCTAGTAACTGCCCAGAGTGGGCCCCTGCCCTGTGGAGAAGCTGATGGTAGGAACGAACTGTGTATTTTTCCAGTCTGTCCCTTACTTCCGCCATCTGACGTTGGACCTCCAACTCCCTCTGCCCCTCTTACAAAGTGACCGGAGGGAGCTGCTGTAATTGCACCAGTTCACCCTGATTTTGGGTTAGTTTAGCCTGTAGAGTGCGCCTCACTCTACAGGCGAGGCCAACACAGCGCCCCGGATCACAGCCTTCATGGCCTCCTATTCAGCGGACCTATGAGTGGTTGAAGACCAATTATTCTCAAAGAACTCTGACAGAGCCTCTGCATTCGTCTTCCTACCTTCACGTTCTGGAGATTGTCAGACAGCAACCTCCCATTCAGGGGTGACCCCGCTCCCCCACCCATCCCTGCAGAGTCCAGGAGCATAATCCGTGAAAATATCATGCCAACTGGACCACTGTACGTATCTCCCTCCCCAGTGGCGTGGTTATTAAAATATGATCCAATCTACTGTATGTATTATGAATTAGGGAATAGCAAGCAACTTCCTTTGAACTGGGGTGAGGATCCCTACAAACATCAGTCAGTCCCAGCTTTATGATGACCGCCCCCAAGGTAGAGGTCAACCAGGGCTTAGTGATTTGGCATGGGGGATGCCTATCAAACTCCCTGTTCGGAATGCAGTTAGAGTCAACAGCCCAGAGAACATGACAGGCAATCGCAGGCGCGAGTATATCGCACACTTTCAGGGAAAATTTCCCTTCATAGATGTTGGGGCAATAGGTGGCTATGTCTATACCATCCACTCTGCCCTGGAGTAGTATGTAACGCCCCTTAGTGTCTGCTTCCATGTACATTAGGCAAAAGCTACTCCCGGAGCTATCCATATAGGGACGTCTCCTCGATTTTTTAGCCAGCTTACTAGCCTCCACATCGGAGAGGTGCATCTCCTGCAAGCAGGCAATGTCAGCAGCATGTCACTTAAGGAAGGAAAGAACCCTATAACATTTCTGATAATTGCCCAGACCCCGCACAATGCGGGAGATGAGCTTACATGTTCATATCCGACTTATTGTGAATTAATGGTGTATCCGGGAACTAAAGTTTCCCTTCCTTGACCAGATGGCAATGACCCTTAGGTCAACAGAATAAAAAAACTCACATCCTGCTCCCCCTTCCTGGGCAAGTATAACCAAACCACATCATTACATAAGCCCTATGAAGTCAATATGTCAGGACATGTATCATCGTAACCCACACCACCCAGGACAACATGTGTCAACTCCAGTCACAAAAGCCGCCTTCCCTACAGCTGGCTCAGAAAGCAAACTTCTTTGTGCATAGGATATTGAAGAAGAAACTTAAACATAGTAAACCTACCACAGGAAAGCTATCCCTCCTCAAAAGGAGGTGCCCAGGACCGTGGAGGCAGAGGGTAGGCCCCAGCAACCTAACATCAAGGAAGAATAGTAGTATTCATGACTGCCCACCAAGCCATGTCACTATGGAAGTGCTCAGCCCCCTCCTCACACCACCAGAGCCCAGGCAGCAACGGTGACAGTAGCCCCCCCTCAACTAAGGATGTGGCTGGACATCAGGAAAACCCTTCAACCTCACAAAAATCTTTCATGGCCTCTTGAAAGTTGCAGTTCCAGGAATGATGCCACTGCATTAGGACGGCGTGTCTGGGGGCTCCATTTATCAAAGCCTCGGGAACCTGTTGGGCTGCAGTAGTTGCAGAGTCAATAGTGTCGTGCTCCGTGACGACAATTAGGTCAAAACTCTTGACCTCCTGTGGGTCCCCAATACCTGGATCGTCTGCTTCCTCAATGCCCAGTGTGGGAGTGGAAAGGGTCTACATTAGTCAAAGGGTGCACAGGAATCCAGTCCGACATGTCCAACCAGGACCAAACATCCTTGGGAGCTCAAAGAAGAACGATTTTCCTGCCTTAATGACACAGTGCTTCGCAGGATAAAGGAGCAGTTACCTGGGGTCCATCTCTTGCAGTCCTTCATCTCCAGGAAGGATTTACACCACTCCTGCACCTTTTTGGTATCATTCAGATAAATTGTGATTTTGTGGTTTTTGAATTGTGGAAGTGGAACGGATGTCACCCGCGCATCTCACAGTGATGTTCCTGTCCCTATAATTGAGGATTTTAACAATAAAAGTCTATGGCGGAGCCCCCATAGGAGGGGCAGAAGCCAGTGCCCTGTGTGCCCGTTCAATGATAAATATTTTTGGATAAGGCTTTAGGGCGCAGAGTGTGTTTCACCCAGTTTTCCAGGGACTGCTCTGTGACTAGTCCTCCACTCTTTCAGGAAAGCCCATCAGGCACACATTATTCTGGCGCAAGCACCACTTTGCATCCTCCACACGGTTCTCCAGGGTATGAGAGATGACTGACAGCTGAGTGACTTATTGTTTTGAGTGATTCACCTTAGCCTGAAGTGACTTGATATTGTTTTACACATTCTCCACTTTATCAGCGACTTTACGGAGTTCAGCGAGTAAAAAGTTCACCTCAATGGAGACTCCTGCTTTGTGCCCCTCAGGGCCATCCTACAGCCCCGAATTGCCTACAGAACCGCCACTCAGGAAGGCTCCTCTTGACGGTCTGAAGAACGCTCTGGGGTCTCCAAGGTCTCCGAGTGATTGAGTCTTTGAGTAGATTGACATGGGGTAATATACTGCGTGATGGTATTGACCTGCTGGTGTCCCTGAGCTCTGTCCTTTCCCATGATGTGACCAGGGACCAATGATTCGGCCCAGAAATTCCCTCTTCACTCTGTGCGGGGCACGGTGTGGCACATGCAGGCCCCCAACAGGAAGGCACCGCAATAGTAGGCACCGGGTGCTCAGGATGACAACATCAGGCGATGAGGCCCAGGGAGTCCATGCCAAGGTCAGAAGATGCGAGAAAATCAGCTGCCAGGGAGGGCAGACAGTGGGAGGTGAACCATCTCAACAATGAGCAGAGTAGCAATGGGTGGGGACCTCCGGAAGGCGGTTATAATCTAAGCATCTGCCTCCAGATCCACCTCCAGTGGTATAATTACTCCCCGCTTTCGCAGGCAGGCTCCAGTGCTCAAGATGCAGAGGAGGGGCAGAGCAACCCCACAGCCAACCCACTCAGCTGCTTCCAAAGGACACCCACTGTCCCCAAAGACACACAGGCAACCAAGAGTTCAGGCCTCCTCCACAGCCCGGAGCTATTGCCAGAGTAGGTCCAAGGTCAACTCACCCCCCCCCCCCCCCCCCGGGCACTCTCGCACCTGTCACAATGAGGGCAGATTCACTGGTCTCCGGGCTTAGGCCAAATGCTCCACTGAAGTTGAAGTTGAAGTTGAAAATACTTGTAAAGCGCACTGTGACCAAGCGGTTTCCTGGCGCTAATAGATTACAGATGGGAAGGCAAGGGAGGTCAGTGAGAGGGAAACGCTCGGGCAAACAAGTGAGTCTTGAGTGCCTTCCTGTAATGAGAGTAGGTGGCAATAGATCTAATAGAGAATGGAAGATCGTTCCAGAAGCGGGGGGCAAGGACAGAGAACCTGGTACCACCTGCTCTAGACTTACGGAAACGGGGGACGATGAGGAGAGCCTGGCTAGAGGAGCGGAGTGTGCGACTGGGGGTGTAAGGAGTGACCAACGAGTTGATAAAGAAAGGGGCAGTGCGGGCACGGGCCATGAAAACTATGCATCCCATTTTGAAAAGGGTGCGATGCAGAATGGGAAGCCAGTGAAGGGATTTGAGAAGGGGGAAAGAGTGATGAAATTTGGGGAGCTGGTGGATAAGGCGAGCCGCCTGATTCTGGATGGTCTGGAGGCACCGCAGCTCGTAGGCGGGGACACCCACATAGAGACAGTTGCCATAATCCAAACGAGAAAGAAACATGGCTAGAATAATCATTTTAAGGGCATCCAGGGAAAAGAAACGAGAGATCTTACGGATAATCCGGAGGGATAGGAAACAAGAAGAGACAACGGAGCTGATCTGAGGGTGCATGGAAAGGTCCTGACTGATTTTAATGCCAAGGGTTCTGACTGAAACAGAAGGGGCCAGGGGGGAACCAAGGCTGGGGGGCCAGAAGGCAGAGGACCAAGGACTAGAAGTCCCACCAGTCAGGATCAACTCCGTTTTATCCGGGTTGAGTTTAAGGTGGTTTAAACTCATCCAGTCAGAGATAAAAACAAGTGTAGTTTGAAATTTGAAAAGGGAATTGGGAGAGGAAGAAAGATCAAATATTAACTGGAGGTCATCCACGTAATTATATACGGAGACCTCCATATTGAGCAAAGAAACAATAAGGGGGTAAATATAGAGGTTAAAAAGGAGAGGGGAAAGAGAGGAACCCTGGGGGACCCCACAAGACACCGAACGCGGCGGGGCAGAGAAACCAGAAAGCTGGACAGCCTGTGACCGGCCTTGGAGGAATGACGCGAGCCAAGAAAAGGCGGTGCCCTGGATGCCCGCCGCCCTGACACGATCGAGAAGGATGGAATGGTCGACCGTGTCAAAGGCGGCGGAAAGATCAAAAAGCACCAAGGCTTGGGGGCAGTTGGAATCCGCCTTATTCTTGAGCTCGTCCAGGACAGAGAGAACCACTGTTTCGGTCGAATGAACCAGGCGGAAGCCAGCTTGGTGGGAAGCCAAGAGATGGTTGTCCTCAATATATGTTGACAGGCAAGAGGTAATATGGCTCTCAAGGATCTTGCCTAAATACGGAAGCAGGGAGATGGGCCTAAAATTAGAGGGGAGGTAGGGTCGGACCCAGGTTTTTTTAAGATAGGGATGACCGTGGCTGATTTGAATTGAGATGGCACTATTCCCTGAGAAATAGATGAATTTAAGAGAAGCAGAGGGGGGTCAGGGCAACCAGCAAGAAGCTCTCTTAAGATGCGAGCTGGTCCACAGTCGGCAGGAGAGCCCGATTTGACCTTCATGAGCAGAATCAGAAAAGATTCTTTTGAGATGGGGGGAAATGGGTGAGAGAAGAGGTCAAAGGGGGAGAAGAAAAGGGGTGAAGTTGAGAAGATTGTAATGGGATATTCAATTTGATATTAGTGATCTTATCAAAGAAATAGTCATTGAGAGAAAGACAAAGAGTATGTGAAGGAGTGAGAATGGGATTGACTCTATCAGATGCGGCCAGGTTATGGACGATAGAGAAAATCTCCTTGGGTTTGTTGGCCGCTAATAAAATTTTTCCAGAGAAATAATCTGATTTGGCTGAAAGGATCGCTCTCTTGTAGTTGGTTAAACGGGACCGGTATTGATCCCGCAGGGCGAGACAGTAGTTGCGCCTCCACTCGCGCTCTGACTGGCGAAGAGCCAGTTTGAGGATTTTAAGATCGTTAGAGAACCATTTATTGGCTTCATGGAGGCGACAAGCTTTGACCGTCCTGAGCGGGGCAATCCGATCACAGGAGGTGGCGAGCCAGGTGTTAATGGCGTCCACGTGAAGGTCGAGGGGAAGGGCCGATAGGTCCGGAGAAGATTTTGTCAGAGAAGAATGAAGGGAATTGTAATCAAGCCGATTCCAATTACTAGCAAGGGCGTTCTTGGGCAGGGGAGACTTGTCAATAGCTGCTAAATCAATAGAAAAGGAGATGAGCGAATGATCTGACCAGGTACAAGGAAGAATAGTGGTCGGAGAAAGGACCCGATTGGCTGACCAAATGTGGTCAAGAATGTGACCATGAACGTGAATGGGGGCGTGAATATGGGGAATGAAATTGAGACAATGGAGAGTGTCGGAGAAGTCTTTGGAGGCGTGATCTTCCCTAGGGTCGCCAGGCCAATAATTAAAATCGCCCAGCAAGAGGACTGACGAATTATTGACCACCAGGGTAGCTAGAAGTTCCTGTAGATCGGGTAAAAAATGGGGCGTAGTGTAAGGCGGGCGATAAAAGAACTATAGTGAGGGGAGAAGACAGGTTGACCGAACGGGCCACGACAAAGTCAATTTTAGGTATGAGAGGAAAGGGCAGGGGCTTGAACTGAAGAGAGGACCGGATAATCAATGCCACGCCCCCACCGACTTTCTCATCAGGGCGATCAGCCCGAAGTATGTAATACGAATCGGGGAGAGCAGATAGAACATCAGGCTGGGAATCGGCGGAGAACCAGGTTTCCGTCAAAAATAGGAAATCAGGGAGCTCTGGTGGGTGCCACTTAGCCAGTCAAAGCAATCCCCTTCTGGGCCCCAGGAGCTTGGCCAATATCCACTCCATTAGCAGTTAATTGGCCCCACTATGGCCCACTCTGCTCCCCAGGCATCATCTGGCTGCAACCACAATCCCACAGTCACTGCTGGAGGGCCTCCCCAGCTGGCCCATTCAAAAATGTTAGGCACTGGTTCCTCTGCAGTCCCTGAGGCCCCCTCAAGGGTCCTTACTGGCCAGGGACTCCTCGCTGCCCCCTGTATGCCCGGGAGAGGCCGACGAAGGCTGGAAGCCAACAAGAAGGTGCCCCCAATCCAGGTCCTGTAACGCTGTACCCAGGACACAAGTCGGGGGTACTAGTGGGTGGATGGTGTCCACCCACTATTTTCATACGTCCACCCTGCCAAGAAGTTGGGCCCCACTGAAAAATATGATGAACTCGTCCCGTTGTGATTTGCAAACACCGGGACACGTTCAGCAGCACTTGCACATTGTTGTCTGATTTTGATCTGTAACAACGTGCAGGCGGGGATGGGGCTCTCTTAGTTAAGTCTCCTGCTGGGCCCACAACAAAGGCCAAATTTGAGGGGTCATCAGGCCTCCTTTTGTTCGAGTCTCTTGGCTGGGAGCAGTCAAGAGCCTCACACCTAGAGGGGAAACAAAGGCTCACACCTTGTTAGCACATCACACATACTAAAGAGAGGCAGCTTTTCACTTTCTTCAGTCCCTGTTTACAAGATATGCTTGTGCTGAAAGAATGTCAGATGTGTTGGTCTTTCCCAGTGTTTACACAAAATAAATTTTATTTATACAGTGCTTAGGAGGACGACTCCCTGAGGAGTCGTTGAAATAATTTAAGTACCACTATTTTTTCTTTTAAACCACAATGGGTAGAGTAAGTTTACGCTGAAAAAAGGCAACATTGTTTTATGTGTAGCTTAAGTGTTAATCTTCTGCCTCAATCAGAAGGTTTTGCATGTATACTCGAAATGTGCTCCAATGTACTCATGATAGACATGTTAAACATATATGTAAGGGCTTAAGATCTGATGTCATTCTTATGATGCCACTTCCTGTGATGTCACGAGCCGTAATGTCACTTGCATACTGATTAACTAGGTTAGTCCCCCCACTTCTTTTTTAGGACTTGTGCCCTGGCTGTACCCCTGGGAGCCCCCCACACCCAAAGAACTGGGGCAGGGGATCTGATGGGCAAGCACAATTCCTCACTTCAGGCCCCCCACAGCCTCCACCATCAGGGCCACTGATGATCAGGCTGCTATGTCAGCCATATAAGTCCACCCCCGGGCTCCAGAGTCCAAGGAGAGCAGTCCGGGCAGTCTCTCTAGCCAACCGATGAGGAGCAGGGCCCTCCCTTGATGGCCCCACTTGAAGCCACCTAGTACGGTCATGAGTGTGTTCTCAGTATTGCAGAAGGTCCTGGGCTTTTGATCCTGAATAGAAATGCCCAAAAGTTTGGTTTTGGATAGGTGGAGGAGATTCACTCGAGGCACTGGACCTTTTCAGCCTCACATAGTTAATTATGCGAAATTAATTGAGTAGTTACTCCTTCTTAATTAGCATTTTTTTTGGCAGTCCACAAAAGAGTACCATTTGAGTTGATGCATATTGGTTTTTAGAAACTTCTTTATTTTCTTTTTCTTTTTGTATTTTCATCTTGTACAAATTTTAGCGGTTACATCCTCATTTATCCAGATTGTTATATGGAATACATTGTAAGTACTGTAGCAGCCGACACGTGTTTCACCCTATAAGGTCAGTGCGACCAGGGCTTTTTCAAGGCTTCTTAAATAGTGGACAATTTCCTTTTGGAATAACAATTGGTTGTTCATCAAATAAGCATCTTTGATATAAGGTTCTATAAAGTTCTGAAAAAGTTGAAGACATAAAGAGGGGGAAAGGAGGAAAGCAGGAAAGAGAGATGAAAATATTCAATATCTCTAGCTCTAATCAGAACTATCGGATCAATTAATTTGTGTCAGTTTATCTATTATCTGTCCATGTAGTTCACTTTGTACACGGATTTAAAAATTCTCTATAGGTTGTAATGAAAGGCCATAAGGCGAGGGATACATCTTTCTTGTTATAATAGGTAGTCATCCCGTAAAAGAAGCTGAATTCATTCATATAGGTGTCCCATATCTCAGCGTTAAGAATACCCGTAATAGGGCTGGGTGCTTCTTCAACGGGTTCAGCCTGGGAAGGTATATAATTCGACTTGAGGTGCTAAACGCAAAACTGAATTAGAACAAATGGAAAATGCATAACCGAGGTGCAACAAGTCATTAGACTGTCTCACTGGTAATGGCATTGGAGTCTCCCATAATCGCGTAACATTATCTTAGTTTGAATCAGTGAATAGAGAAGCGGCATGACAGATTTATTCGAGCTGAAATGTAAATCGGCAGTCCTGTGTCAACAACGTAGGTCTCGCCTTTGGGACCTTATAAGTGTTTACCCATGCAACACTTTATGTTGTTGCACCAAGGATATTGTGCTGCATATCTAAATACTTATAAGGTCTCAAAGGCAAGACCTATTGGCTATGCCAATGCTTGTTATACTATTGATTCTATGCGCCACATCTAAGGCACATAACATGTTGCTTATTAAAATAAAAATAAAAATCGCTGAGTGCACTGCTTTTGCTGTTTACTTTGGTATATCACGTCATGCAGGGCATTGCTTATGTTCTTTATTATTGTTTATTATTGTTGCGCTCTGTTGCCTTTTGTTCCGATCTTGCGCGCGCACTATCCTCCCGCTTCCAGTCCAGCCTGCCACTTCAATTTCAATCAGGAGATCCTTGTGTATAAATTACTACAAAAGCCTGGAAAATGCTAGTCCTAGCGAATCTTACGGCCCTGCCTCTGGCTGCAACAGACAGGAAACACTTGGCAATGCCAAAGGTGAAGTTTAGACTGCACATATGCAAGGCAAAACCACCCCCTATGAAAGTCAGGCAGCTTATTAATGACGCTATACATTTTACAGTTGTATATCGTGTGAACTAGACCCAAACATATCGGAGCACTTTACGTGAGCACCAGTTTATTTGTAAGATTCGTGGTACAAAAGGAAGACGATCGTCTCCAACTTTCGCCAGACATATCGTACAAAAAATGGCAGACTGCCTATGAAACATTAGTGGATTGAAAACTACGCTTAACAAGCATTATTACACCATGAGTAAAGATAACACAGAGGACGGAAGGGGGCGGGAGTAAAGACAAACAAGCACCGTGCCGGACAGAGTACATACACAGGCATGATGCGGGGTTCAGACAAGAGAAACTCGGAAACAACTTACCATAGGCATGACATTTCAGGGGCTCCGCTAGCGAGAGAGGCCATAAGGCAAGGAGGCACAGGCTTACTGCCAGGACAGACATCTTCAGCACAGGACATGCAGAGCCATGCTACACGATGGCACAGGGGCTGAGGGAGTGGAGAACGGCAAAAGTGTCATGTAACACGGCATGGCCTGATGGAGTGGGAGCTCTGGAGCGAGCAGCGCTGCTCGTAAGCGCAAGACATAGGCCGGAAGAAAAAGTGTAGGGGGGCAATGCCTCACACTCGAGTCCAGACAAAAAACAAAATAGACCACTAAAGTAAAGGACATACAAAAAATGACCGATTTCCATAAACAATACATGCATGCAATACAGAATTGAGTCTGTGATGACAGTGTATTTTTTCAATGTAAAATTGGCCCCTCATGTGTTGCAATGCAAGCACTTCATATGGATTGGACAGGTACGAATCGGCCAAGAGCGTGAGGTGCGAGAGTAAACTCCCACTTGATTGAGACTAAGCTGGTTATGCGTACTTTAAAGAATTAGTAACAATAGTCAACCACAGCTACATTGTTAATCCATACCTAGCAAAAACTGGCCTTACATTCAGCAAAGACAGCTTAGTTTGATGAGAAACGTGAAAATGAGTAAGTTTGAAAAATTCTGTCAAATAAAAGTTACAAAAAAAACAAGCATTGGCCGCGCGGCCGTGAAAGTGACATGGGCGCGCGGGCCGCGAAAGTGAAAGTGATCGCGATCAACGACAGATGGCGGCTGCGCGCGTGCCCGCTCACGTGATCGCAAGCGCTAGGCCACCAAAAGCCTGTGGCAGCACTTTCAAAAACCCACACACTAAATTTCTCGCAGAGCAGCGCATGTGCTGGCTCAGCGAGACCTAAAAAGGGAAATCGCTCTGCTCTTACTTTAGGGCGAATCTTTAGGTGATTAGTCTCCATCTTGGTATACCAAAGGTCTAGTATTTATCATTTACCATACAACTAAAATGTGGCATTTCTAATCAACTTTTACTTTCCTCTATTATGTTACGAAGGAGTTACTTGTTAAAAGGATTTTAATGTTTGACTCCTCCAGGATATAATACGGAAGTTTCCCAGAGAAATTCTGATAGGCAGTCGGCACGGAGGTGGGAGACGTGGTTTGGAGGCACATCTCCAGATTTCTCGAATGGGCATATTCACAAAGGTTTGAGGGAGTTAATAGCTCTCATCGGCATACTTGGAGCAATTTACTCATGAGTCGGGCCAGATTCCCATTCCTGACTGAAGTGTTAACTATGTCTGTGTCACGTCATTATGTAAGAGCCATCTTTGGAGTGCATAAGGCAAATGAATGCCATTCAGGATAGCATTGTCATTTTCATTCAAAGGTTTAATGGGATAAAACCTAACTAAAGAAAGAAAGAAATACAAGGTCAGGTATGACCCATAACTAACAGGGTCATTGCCCACAGGGAAAGATTTATTTAAAAATAGCAGACAGAGTTTCCAAGAATTTTAGAGTGGAGCTTGTCCAAGGAGAAGATAGCACACTTGGAGAGTGCAACCAGTGTGGAAATAGAACAATGAATAAAGGCTTGACAAACAGATGTAATTCTTTACTGCTAATGAGACATCAATTATATTTATATTTATGGTCATTCTAGACTGTAGGATTTAAGGCAGAGCGAGTCTTGTAGGCCTGAACATCTGACATTCGTTATCAAGTTTGCATGCTCAAAAAACTTAGACGGTCATGATAGTACTGTAGAAACAGTCTGTAGGTGAGTGATAAGATCTCATCTAGTTACATGATGATAGTCTCAAAGCCTAGATTGCCTCCTCTTGCGTGTTCTTTCAGCTTTTTGGGGACACAGAAAGTAAAGTTGCGAAGATGTGGATGATTTTTCTCAAAATGTTCCGCCAGTGGCTGCAGTTCATCGGTGTTATGAATATTCCTGTAGTGCTCTTGGATTCGAATTTTAGGCGGACGTATTGTACTTCCTATATAATGTTTGTCGCATGGGCAAGAGATTACTTGTGCTCTCGCAGTTGATGAAGTCTCGGATCTGGAAAGAGTGACCGTTGACGTTTACTTCCTTGGTTTTAGAACTGCCTAATTTGTCTGACAAAGAATTCCGCCATATCTGATGCTCCCACAGACTCACCACAACTGAGCTTTATAAGAAGTAAGAATCTCAGAGACGTCCTATGTCCCTCCTTTTTTCAAAACAAAAAAGACTCTCTAACTTTCTTACATCGACCAAATGGCTTTTACACATGTTCAAACTGCTCGATTTGAAAATTAGGAAGTTCTAAAACCATCACGTCAGAGGCAGACATCATGAACATTTGGTGCCCGGTGGGGGCCCTGAAGATGTTTTTGGTAACAAACAATGCCAGGCAGAGGCGTAATACCCATTCTGTTTGGATTGAGGTAGCAGCAGCCATGACTGGAGAAAGAACTATGGAAAGTAGAAGCATGCTAACTGCTAGATAAGGTCTTTCAGCATTCTCACTGGGTCTACAGAAGTCAGAGAAGAGGCAGACTGCTGTGACCCCAAATGCCAGCGGGGGCTGGTTGCTGCTTCTGACACCCTCAGTTTTCAGCTGGGCAAAGAATCAGGGATTGTTTTTCTTCCTCTGATCCATGGGGCTTAGAGCTGATACTTCTCCTGAGCACTGACTCTTAGAGCTCTTGTTTTCGCTGAGTAATGATCTTTACATTCTGCTGATCAATCCTGCTCACATCTCTGCCTTCTGCTGAGCAATGGGTCTCAGAAACCTCCTGCCTGCTGAGCAGTGAGGCTCAGAACTGGTCATAGAATGAAAAATAACTTGGAAGTTTTCTTTGGGCTGAACAATGAAGCTTAAATTATTGTTTTCAACTGAGTGATGAGATTGATAAACGTTCTATTGACTGAACAAAGAAAATTGGATTCTGTCTGCCCGTGGACTAATGGAGTGTTGAGTGGTCTGATCATAAAGAAACACAAGATGGTGTCAAGATCCAATATAGCTTTATATTAAACATTCAAGTAGGGAGATGCCCTTCAAAACTGCAGGACTGGGCACAGGGCCCAGCAGCCATCTGATACCTCTTGAGTGATAGGAAATCTAGTGCTGAGACACCAGCTAGCACAAACATCTGGGGCCAGATGTATCAAAGGGTTTTGCCCATTCTGTGTCTATGGGGAAATGTGTTGATACATATGGCCCCTGGTCTTCCAGATTAGAAATGCCAGTGGTTACTAAGAAGTGCTAACTTTGTAAAAATGTAAGTGCTAGGGCAGAAGATCTTTCACAGGAGGCCACCATGGCTGACAGTGCCCACTGTCCCTGCCAGCACTGTCAAATACAAACTATCATACAATACAAGTGTGACATTTTGGACTATTCCAGGTCACCTCAAACTGGCTATAAAGATGACTTGGACCCACTGAATGTATTATTTTTGACGAATATTGTACAATTTGTGGATAGATTTGTTCACATAAAGATAGCAGTGGACTGTCACGAGTAAGTGCTTGTGTTTTGAAATAAATGCCGATGCCAAGCACAGGCAAACACCAGCACAAATTAAGCAGTGCTACTAAGGTGCACCTTAGCAATTTTCTGCTTGTGGGTACCTTCCAACCTATATTACTCATAATATATTGGCAAGACCTGTGTCTAAGTGGGCTTTCTTTGAATAGGTTTATTTGATGTAGCAGCAGGTCTGCACCCAATATAATGGGTGTTGTACATTTTTTGGCCTGAGGGCACTTTTTAATACATCTCAGTGCATTGATAATTAGGATCTTATTACAAGTAGGATGACTGTCGAAGGTAAGGTGTCTGTGAGTAGTTTAATATTGTAAGGGAGTTATTGGACTGCAAGCAGGTTTGGTGTTGGTGGCAGTGGCAGACTAGGTAGACATGACAATGTATCTGCACAGCTGCGGCAGTGCAAACTAGTCATGTAAATCATTACAAATATTTGGAGGAGACCAGATTGTGATGTTCTTCTCTGGATGACTCTAGATTGTCTATTCACCTGGAGAATAACATGTCCCGCCAAGGTCAGCCCAATGAATTCCTGTGTAAGTTTACCTCAGTCCTTCACCTTGCAGCTAATCATTTTGAAAAATAACACAATTAAAAAGACAGCAAATATTCTGGATGATGCATTCCAAAACACTGAACAACAACAACAACAGCAACCACTACTACAACTACTAGTACTACTACTACTTCTTCTTCTTCTTCTTCTTCTTCATGTATTGTGGCCTATATGCCAGAGCCACATGTTATTTCTTAATTGTTCTGTTATTCTAGGAAGACGAGGATCCTTGTTAAATGAACTACCAATGTCACTGGTTCTTCTACTTGGGAGTAGTGCACAGAAATGAAGACCATTTTTGCCTAGTGGATGGGAAAGAAGAGATCAGCTATTTTGCAGCAGGTTCCTGTCAGGTTAAAAAAAAATGCACACCTTCAGGGGGCAGGAGGCAGTGTGGTGGTAACTGATTGAGGATGTTATTAGTAATGGCCATTGGCATTTACTTATACAGCACACAACTCCCTCTACTGAGGCTATGCAGTTCTAACCATTAGTTATATAAAGTAGCAAGCATGAAGGGGCATAGCTATCAACTGCGCAACACTTGCGGTGGCACATGGGCCATGGGCTGCAAGGAGCCCTCTACTCCCTAAGTTGTGTGTCACTACCCACCAAGAGGCTGGGGGGCATCTTCCATTTCTGCATTAGGATTCATGGAACCCTTGCTACGCCACTGCTTGCATACATGCTTGGAAGTGTGTGGTTGGAGGTTACACTATGCAGAAAGAGTTGTGTGTTGTACGGGGGCCAGAGATGTGCTGATATCATGTTATAGTGAACCTGAGGATTCAGCTATGCATGTCTACATCACACAAAAGTGTAACTCTCAGACTTTGCACTTTATTTCGTGGTTTGAAAGGGGTGACAAAAGCCTTATATGAGTCGGTGGGATGTTGCCATTGCGCCTGAGGGACAGGACCATGCTCTGAAATGAGTGAGACACTTGGTACTGCAGCTAAGCATGGCCATGATTGTGGAAGGTATAGGAGAAAGGCACTAGTTTATGCATAATGCATATCTCTATGACGTCTTGTAGTTTAATATGGACCAAGAGTGAGTCACTCAAGAGAACATAAGTATTGATTCTCTGACCCAGGCTTCTCCTTGGTCAGTACTGGCGGATGCTACGCCAGAGATTATGCACGGTGTTGCATAAAGCTTGTGTTCAATTGGGAGAATTGTTGATTAGATTTATCAGGAAGAGGGACGTTCAGAATATCTCTTAGAATGTTCACCGTATTTACTTATGTAGTTGGGTCAACATAACAACATTGCCCCCTAGCTTTGTTTACTTCCTGAGAACTCTGATGCTGATCAGTACAATTTGCATATGATCGCTGGCCTTGTGATGATGCCACGTCCTCCTACTGACCTCACATCTGCGCAAAAGCCATCACGTTTCCGTGTCACAAGACTGAACTAATTCAATGCATGAACTCGAAGGAAGGATATCTTGTCTCCGAAGGCACGCACACTGCTCTACGCCCCGGCTGTGAACCTCGGCGCGCCGCCTCCAGCAACGCTGCGCCTGGGATAGGCCACGGGCCCAGCAGAATGAATAGCGGGACACATTAGAACGTGAATAGAGAGACATTGTCTGAACTGAGTTCTCCAACCTGACCATTCCTGCTGGAACAGAATTAAGCTTCACACTCATAAATATAGAATGCACGGCTTTGTTTTTTCTTAGAAATTACACAATCTTTGATTTACGGCACACACAAAATGAGGTGGTAATGTGCTTTCATTCACGGATTTGAGTGAACAGCCTGTTATTTTTAGGCATATTTCTTCCTACGCCTGATGAATAGTTCCATAAATTGTGCCCTAAAACGCTTTTTCAAGCTCTGGGCATCCTACCCTACAACCCTCAGCCAAGAACACGTGAAGAATTCGCCAGCATTCCTCTCTCGTTGACCATAGAAGGGGCCATCCATTCAATTGTCAGCACAAAATAATAGGTTTTTGTAATGTATGCCTGCCGTGTTTGCCATACTGAACGTCCAGACAGTAGGTTCTACCGAGGCTAAATATATTTATTACATTTATGGTCGATAAAAAAGTAGTAACTGACTGCTCAAACATAGCAATGCAGAGATAAACAGGAAAGCATTAAAGAGGCCCGAGATTATGGCTAGATTTATGACGTGACAAGTATTCATATGTAATCCAGGCTGGTGGGTGCAGGCAGGGTTACAATATATAATATTTTGCCTCCTCCCATCAGGGTTAAGGAAATAGCGATAATTACTATGCTAATATTATTCATACTGGGCTTTTTCGACCAAGGTACTTAGCGGCTTAAGGTTTTCCACTAATTTAAAAGGGATAACTCAAAAATGCTAATGGGATCCATGCTGAATGTTATTATAACTTAAATGGATACAGAAGGGTTTAGAGGGAAGAAACGCTGTTAGAGAGATGTGGGTTCTATTTCAAGTGGGCTGTTTGTAGAGAAAGCACAGCAGACCCTATTGTGTTACCACCATGCATAGTCAATTTTTCATTATTTGCAAAAGTTGCAAGAGATTGTGTCACTCACTTCTTTCTAGATTTTAGTGGCTGCTGAATAGAGGTCCGTACTTGGAGGTGGGTGGTAACATAACATATGTCAGTTTCAGGAGGAAGTGCTAAACCATGCAGGAAATTCTGGTGAAAATCTTCGAATGGAGGATTTAGCAGCGTATCCACAAGCTGGCGGATTTTCTGTTATCACCCAAATCTCTATGAAAACAGGGTAAATGATGAGCAGAGATGCACAGCTGCCCCGGGGCTCCGGCAGGAGCACAGCCCAGGGGTGTCTCGACTGCATTTTGAAAGAAAGAGAATACCTGTAAATATGGCTCTCCTGGTACCAAATTAGATGATGCTCTAGCTGCGAGGGCGCCCAGTGCTGTCACTTTCGTCCTGATCCAGACTCTGAAGGAGCATTAAGTTCTAGCATGCAAGTCAGAGCACAATTTATTTTTTGTTGTCTGGGATGCATTGTAAATGCAATCAAAACAGCCCAATCGAAATTGCTGCTTATTTTAACAAATGAAAAAAGATACAATGCAAACTATGAATGACTTTGGAAATAATACCATGAGGATGTTCTAGGAATACGCGGTTAAACTATATATTTATTTCACTGTTAGCAACATTTTGTGGAATCCTTGTTGTGGGAATGAGAGTCCTAGATGTGAACTAGCAGATTTAAATTAAATAGAAAAAATTCCAAGAAATTTAGATCAAGCTCTGCTTCCTGCCTCCTCCAAATTTCTGAACTTTTAAAAATAGTTTCACAAATGTTTTCCTAATGCCTTTGTACAGTCTCTGAGTGGCTATCAACACCCTCTCTAAAGGATAGCGGTGAAAGAGACAACTAGTTAAATATAGGTGCACATGCCGTAAATGAGCCGAATACGTTTGCAAATGTTGGCACGTGGTTGGAGGGGATTGAAAATGGCAATGTGGACAGGATACAAGATCAACACTGCAGGACATCCAAGTCAGCCATCTCTTTGTAAGTGAGAGATTGCTGGAAGAACCAATAGTATGAAATATTTTTAATAGTTGTGTCAGGATCCGCGAGAGCCCTGTCCTGTTTTCCGCAGTTAGAGCGGAAACGGCCCATCCTATCCTCCACAAACAGTGCGGGAACCGCTTAAGGACTACATGTCCCATGAGTGCTAGAGGCAGCACGGCACGCACGCACAGCAGCCGCAAGCTTATTAGCTCACTTCCGCCCTGGCGGCGTTGCCGAGTATTCTGGATCCCAAAACACCCGGGCGAGCGTTGTTGTTGTGTATCTTTGGTTCGTATTTCTCATTCACAGTTCGAGGGCAACAGCCAGCGAGGACATCATTAAATGGAGCCACTGTTGGGAGCCCCGTGTGGATTTTGGCATTGTTGGGAGCCTCGTGTGGATTTTGGCAGCAAAAGAGGGATTACCGGTTAGATCATCCTTCGGCAGACACAGGGCTGGTACGGTAAGGGTGCAACTGCACCACAGCATATACCGGCGTGCTCAACCATGGGAAAGTGTATGTAAACGTATGAAAAGGGGGATTGTAGCTGGACAATATATCCCTCAAGATCTTCGCTTGTGGGCACAAGCGTTTTGTTTATGCATTGTGACAAATCAGGTGCACTAGGTGTTCCTCCTCGTTGGTGAGACACACGTTTGTGGTCTCTTGCGAGTAGCAGGAATACCAGTGCCAGGGCATACAATAGGAGCTATATCAAAGTTTACAGGACCGTGTGGGTAAAACACGACTTGTTCAACAGGAGTGAACAGAGAATACCTTTGCTTGTTTTATGGAGCATTGAACCTAACATTACTTGTGAAAAATATACCTACTCAAGGATTTGAGTTTACTAATTATGTTCTTATGATTATGTATCCATTTTAGCAGGGGATTGTGGATGAGCCAAGTCGGTCTCATACAACCTCTGTGATACCATACCAGAGAAGATTCTGGGTACGTTAACCAATGAGGAGGGGTTGCACATAGAGAGGATATCCAACGCACAGTAGATACCTGAAACTAATGTTGTCTTCTCCCCTTTAGTGTTTCGTGTATGTTCTTTGTTGTAACAGGGTTTTGTCTCACCGGCCTCTTCTTCTTGTGTGAAGCACGTTGAGCAGGATCCAGTGGAACTACACATGTCCTTCTTTTTCTTTACAGGTGGTTATTCTTAGTACTTTTAAGCCATCAAACGGGTAGGGGTAGAGGATGTTGTGGTTCAATGGATGTTGATGGTATTTGCCTTCATATCTTTACAGGTCTCCTTCCCTGCTGTCCCCTCCCTTTCCTTCCCTCGCTCGATCGCTTCACCGATCTGCACTGTAATAGCACTCAGAATTGAAGCCATCGAGAGGTGGACCATAATGAGCATCATTCCGATCCTGAGGAGTTGAGGAGCCGACAGAATACTCGGCCCACGGATTTAACTCCTCCCGATCGAATTCTCTGCTCAGACATGGCTACCCTTGAGGACGTGCTGACTGCTTTACAAGTAGTACAGCAAGAATTGGCAGCCTCTAGATTAGAAACCGCAAATTTACAGGCCAAAGTAGAGCGTTTACAAAGAAACCCTTTCGATATAGGGGGAATCTTCACTATTCCAACCACACCGTATCACAGTAGAGGTACCCATGCCGATACCCTTAGCTTCCCCTGAAAGATATTACGGTGATGCAAACAAAATACAAGTGTTTCTTACGCAAGTCATGCTACACTTTAACTGCGAGGCCAAGGCGTTCACCACCAACCAAGCACGGGTGGCATTCCTCATTTCCTAATTGGCGGGAGATGCAGCTCTGTGGGCTGTCCCGTTAGTGCAGAGAGACAATCCTCTCCTTTATGACTGGGACTCATTTAGAGAAGAATTCGAGAATATCTTCAACCGCAGATCCCACACCCTCTCCGCAGATCGAGAGCTACTTGAGCTTCGGCAAGGGAGTAAGGAACTGGTGGTATACCTTACCACTTTCAGACGGTTGGTGGCAGAAACCAAATGGCCAGAAGAAAAACAATTTGCTATTTACTACCAGGGATTGAGAGACGAGCTGAAGGATATCATCGCACAGATCGACCCACAGCCGACGTCTTGTGCCGAGCTCATCAACCAGACATTGAGATTAGAACATCGAATGGGCGACAGGAAAAATGACACTCGGAAGAAGGAACGCATACCTCTTAGGTACGAACGCTCCTGTACAGGGGAACCCTCACGAAGTAACGCAGAACCCATGGAGATTGGTACGTTGCGTGCTGCACTGACCCCCGAAGAAAGAGATCTGAGGAGGAAGAACGGGCTGTGCCTCTATTGTGGAAAAAGGGGGCATTTCCTTAGGGATTGCTTGCAAAAACCCCAAACCACCCGCGGGGAATTTCAGAAAAGGGGTAAGCACCTATATAAAGAAGAATACGGAAAACTAGAAGGCTCTATAGACATTGGAGGGGAACCCTCGAGCACTACCTATCTACCCTCCTTGAGTGCTGCGGATATGAATCGTTTCTTTTATATCACTATTGTGATTGGAGGAGAATGGAAGGAGTCCCAGGCATTAGTTGATTCTGGAGCGCAACGGGTACTTTCATCGATGAATCAGTAGCCCAAATGATGGGAATCGACTTGTTGAAGAAAACAGTTCCTGAAACCGTGATAGCAGTGGATGGGCGCACCTTAGACTCCGGACCAATCCGTTACGTGTCAGACATGTTGGAAGTCAGGTATAACCATCAACATGGAGAGGTCATGGAATTCAACGTCATACATTCCCCCCAACACGGGATCATATTGGGACTCCCGTGGCTACAGAAGCACAACCCGTGGATCGATTGTGTACACAAGACACTACGTTTCAACTCCGAGTAGTGCAGCAACCATTGCTTCAGCCAGCCGATACTACCATCGCAAGCCCTGTCATCAAGACATTGGATTACTACTGCAACTGAGAAAGACATCGTGTTACCTGAACAATACTCCGTGTTTCAGGATGTTTTTAACGAAGTACAGGCCGAGACCTTGCCACCCCACCGACAATACGATTGTCAGATCGATCTTATCCGTGGTGCCTTGGGGTAGGATATACACCCTTACAGAAAAAGAGAACGAGCATCTACGGCAATACTTGGACAAGTACCTGAAGCTAGGGTTTATACGCCCCTCTAAGTCTCCCGCTGCCTCCCCTCTGTTTTTTATTCCAAAGGCTAATGGGGAGCTCGGTATGTGTATCGATTTCAGGGCGCTGAATGATATCACGGTTAAAAACCGATATCCCCTTCCGTTAATTCCAGTACTGTTGGAACAGGGTAAGAAGGCGGTTATATTCACCAAGCTGGATCTCAAGGGGGCGTACCACCTTGTCAGGATGAGAGCCAGAGATGAATGGAAAACCGCCTTCAAAACAAGATATGGGCTATACGAATATATGGTGATGCCCTTCAGCCTTTGCAATGCCCCCGCGGCATTTCAATTTTTTCTTAATGAAGAGCTCATGGATAAGTATGTGGTCGTCTATATCGACGATATTTTGGTCTACTCGTTGTCCGAAGAACAACATATACATTATGTTGGCACGGTCCTACAAGCGATAAGAGACAACAAACTGTACTGTAAGCTTAGCAAGTGCGAATTCCACGTTGACATCGTCGAATTCTTGGGAGTCATGCTCACACCTAGGGGGCAGGTGATGGTAGAAAGGAAGGTTTAAGCAGTGAAGGAATGGCCTGAGCCACAGAACGTCCGAGAAGTACAATGCTTTTTGGGATTCACCAACTTTTACAGAAGATTTATCAACAATTTCTCAAGAACAGTGAGTCCCATAACCAAGTTGTTGCGAAAAAAGAATAAGTTTCTGTGGTCTGAAGAAGCCCAGCTCGCCTTTGATGAACTAAAGAATGCCTTCATATCTTCTCCAGTACTGGTGCATACCAATCCAGATAAACCCTACATAGTTGTGGCAGATGCCTCCGAGGTGGCCATCGGGGCGGTCTTGTCTCAAAGAGATGAAGTTACAGGACAAATGCACCCCATAGCATTTATGTCCCGGAAAATGAACGAAGCAGAGAAGAACTATACCATTGCCGAGAAGAAACTGCTGGCGATCAAAGTGGCATTCTCCGAGTGGTGTCATTTCTTATTTGGAGCCTAGGAAACGGTGACGGTCTACACCGATCATAGGAATCTGCAGTTCATGCGCTCTGCCAGGCATCTTACACCGAGACAGCTACGTTGGATGCCATTCTTTGAGTAATGTGATTTCATTGTAAACTTCAGACCAGGCAAGGAGAACAAAAAGGCAGACGCACTCACCAGACAGGAGTAAATTAGAGAGGAAGAAGAACAATTGGAACGCGCTATCATTCCTCCGCAAAAAGTGGTTTGTGCCATACAAACTAGTAACTTCTTACAGAAAGTGGCAATAGGAAACCAGACATGCACATGGAGAACATGGTTAAAGTTCCACAGAGAGTGGAAAGAGAAACAGGGCATCTTTGTGAAAGGACATATGATGATACCCACAAAAGCATTGCAGAAGCAGGTGTTCTGTTGGTGCCATGAAATACCTAGTGCTGGACACAACGGATTATACAAAACCCTAGAACGGGTTGAAAGACAATTTTGGTGGCCTAGTGTTCGAAAGGACATCGCTCAATGGATAAAAGCATGCGACACATGCACGCAAATGAAAACAGACCACACTAAACCACAAGGGTTGCTTCAGCCTTTACCCACACCCACGGTTCCCTGGGAGAACATCTCCGTAGACTTCATCGTAGGACTTCCCAAAGATCAGGGTTGTAATACGGTTATGGTAGTGGTCGATTACCTTACTAAACTGGGGCATTTCATTGCTTGTCACCAAGTACCCACGGCAGGAGAACTAGCAAAACTGTTATTGCTCCATATAGTCAGACTACACGGCCTTCCAAGACGGATTGTGTCCGATAGGGAAACGCAATTTACCGCCCAGTTCTGGAAGGTATGGTGTTTATCCAACACACAGTAGATACCTGAAACTAATGTTGTCTTCTCCCCTTTAGTGTTTCGTGTATGTTCTTTGTTGTAACGGGGTCTTGTCTCACCGGCCTCTTGTTCTTGGGTGGAGCACGTTGAGCAGGATCCAGTGGAACTACACACGTCCTTCTTTTTCTTTACAGGTGGTTATTCTTAGTACTTTTAAGCCATAAAACGGGTAGGGGTAGAGGATGTTGTGGTTCAATGGATTTTGATGGTATTTGCCTTCGTATCTTTACAGGTCTCCTTTCCTGCTGTCCCCTTCCTTTCCTTCCCTCGCTTGATTGCTTCACAGATCTGCGCTGTAATAGCACTCAGACTTGGAGCCATCGAGAGGTGGACCATAATGAGCATCGTTCCGATCCTGAGGAGTTGAGGAGCCCGACAAGTTGTGTTGATTACAAGAACCTTGCCAAAATAAGCTTTATGCTAGCATTTAAAAGAATGTTAGACTGTAATAAAATTTGTGTACAAAAAACGGGGGAGGAGGAGCGTGAGGGTATGGTAGGTTCGTCCTCCACAAACATTGATGAAAAGCCAATAGGGGTATGGCTTGAAACATGTCGACCTATTAGGAAAGCAGGTACATAACACCCTCCTTTCCCATCTCCCCCCTTTTTAATCATACAGACTAGAGGCTAGAATAAATAGGATACACCTACTAGCCAGGCATTTTTAAGATATACTCCAGCATAGAACCCCACACTCCAATTTTTTTAACACCAACACCTTTATCATTGCATAGTCACTTAAGTCACTTATAGTCCATAAGTCGCAGCACACCCCTCCCGTAGCGGAAAGGGATGGACCCGATGATGAGGCATGCCACCAAGGGGTAACCCTGCTGGGTGAGGAATTTACAAGAAAACTCAGTTTTCTTTAGTGGATGGTTAGTCTCCTTGACTAAGCTTGGTTCTCAATATGTAGATAAAATTCCACATACTACAAAAGACTTATAAACAGTAATGGCTGTTCTAGGAAGATACCTTGTCCACCAGCTTTCTAGCACTCAGTCAGTCACCCAGTAGCTCCAATGTGCCCCTTCCATCCCAACACCCCTCACAACCACTTGCACAAACGTTGCAAGAATAAGTGGATGCAGCAGAAAGGGTCCAGAGACAACAGGCTATTCGAATATCGGAAAGATACCCACGGCATCATCACCTTTTTATTTACTGTCCACACTACCCCATCACAACACTACACCTGCAACACTGTAAATAACACCATATGGCCACATACCATCCACACAATAAACTTTAATACACAACAGCAGTCTTACCTATGCAACATATCATTCTGTACCATACAATACTGCACCCATCGCACCATGCAAACTCCCACCACCACTCCAGATGTCACTATACATTAATCACATAATATCCAAAGTACATCATGTAATAATATATTACATCATATTACACAATACCATATCCTGCCAAAACATGTCACAAATACAACACACCACAGCACACAACTCGCCATACCACATAACTAGATAATGCATGCTACTCCATACTGTCCCACACTGCCCTTAAAAATATCAAGCCATACCACAGTACAACAACCAACAAATTACACTGTACTAAAATAAACATCACCAAATTACACCACCCAACCAACAAAAGCCTATAACATAGATCACCAAATTGCAAGATACAAATCACACCACAACTAGCCATAATGCACTACCTCTTATCATACTGTGCTCATCATATCAAATGAATCAACACAATACAACACAGCCCCACATTACATTACTCAATATCACACCACAAAACAATACACAGTACTGCTCCATATGGCGGTATATGATTTGCTATAATTAGGAGTGGCCAAAGGTTTTAGTCCGGTTGTGAGCAGGGTATGGGTAAAGCTGAGGAATTGTGAATGGCGCAGGTAGATGAAGTAGGGTCTCAGAAAAAAGGACAATAGTATAAATAAAACAAGAAACACGGAATGCCAAAAGATATGGCTTTGGCAAATCGGTACAACAGTTAGATTTTCTATGATTTTTTATTCCAAGTATATGTCACAAAAATAAAAAAATAAAATATACTACAGAGTTCATGTGGTGGTCGTATGCTCGCAATAAAATATAAAATTTAAAAACAAATTAACTGCTGCTTATATTTTGAATTGAATATAAAAGGGTGATTCGTAGTGGGTAGTTGCACTTAGTGCATAGAAAACCTTTTTTAGATTGAATGCACATTTCAGGAAATTATGGGGCGAATTACCAAGAAATGGCGATAACTATCGCTAACCTAGGTTAGCGCTAGTTTTCCTATTGCTAGCGATCCCTGCAAGTTATCGCCCTGTTAGCGACGTATTAGCAACGTTTTGCTAACAGGCAATAGCTTCAGGGATCAGCAGCCAAATCCGCCGCTAACATAAGCGCGCTGGCGTTAGTGAAATCGGCGATAGCGGGTGGAATCCAGCGATAAGCCCTTAGCGATAGAAAAAGGCACGCTAATCCACAAGTTTGGATTTAGCCTATCTGTTCACCTTCAATATAAAAGATGCACAAAAAAAGGAATAATGCAGATTTGAGCAGCCAGGGCATAGTGCAGCACACATCAATAACCCCCACAACCCACCTAACATCCCGGTTGTCCAGGATGAGATCCTGGTTCCCACGCAGGACCTGCATCTGGTTCCTGGATCCCTCGCTGGACCTGTGTCTGGTTCCTGTATCCCTTGCTGGACCTGTGTCTGGTTCCTGGATCCCTAGCAGGACCTGTGTCTGGTTGCTGGATCCCTCGCTGGACCTGCGTCTGGTTCCTGGATCCCTTGCTGGACCTGCGTCTGGTTCCTGGATCACTCGCTGGACCTGCATCTGGTTCCTGGATCCCTTGCTGGACCTGCATCTGGTTCCTGGATTCCTCACTGGACCTGCGTCTGGTTCCTGGATCCCTCACTGGACCTGCATCTGGTTCCTAGATCCCTCGCTGGACCTGTGTCTGTGGCCGGTAGTGGGATGTGGAGTAGCTGTGGAGTTGATGAGCCGTGGCGGGAGACATTGGTGTGTGACGATTGCCCGTACCTGGTGGTGAGGTCTGACAGGTCGCATGGAGACATGTTGCGGACCTGTGTGAGAAGCCCGCCTTGCGCACCTTGGTGCAGTCAATGGTAGAGGTGATCCTGCGCACCAATGTAGTGAGGTCCGCTTCGCATACTATGATCCACCACTACACCGGGGTGCACGGAGGGGATTACCAACAGTGTGTGCCATCTCCCTGCATCACAGGATGGAAGATGTTGGGCTGGCCGGACGCTCTGGAGGGTGAGGCCCCTGTGCTATGCCGGACTTGTGTGGTCTGAGTGCTGCAACTACACGCCTAACTGAGCCCTGCTGCATCAACTACATCGGGTGGTCCACCAGCGGACTACTCAGTGACTGCTGTACCCATCCCAGTGAAAGAACACCTGGCTCAGGCTCCTGCTGGCTGAGTCACAGATTTTGAGAGAGTGCAGTGGATTGCGCCACGGGGTCAGCAGAAGGAGGGACATGTAGCACAGAAGGGTCGGGAGGGAGTCTCTCATGCCTATCATACGTAGATGACGTACCCCCAGTGGCAGCTCCACCGCTATGTTGGAAGAGCGTTGCCCACAACCTCAAGCAGTGGAGAAGAGGAACCATCATCACATGATGATAACTCAATCAATCAATCACCCGTGAGGGTTTCAAGGCACTGAGGGGTGGGGTGGTCACAGATCTGTTAGCCAAAGAGCCAGGTCTTGAGGGTCTTCCTGAAGGTGTTCCTGGAGAGGGCACCTCTGATGTCTGCCGGTAGCTCATTCCAGGTATTGGATGCAATGTGGGAGAAGGATCTTCTGCCTGCTCTGGCTCTGTGGATGCGCTGGGTTTCGGACAGTGCGAGGTTGGAAGATTGGATGTCTCATTTGTATGTGGAAGTTGATTCTGTCGTTGAGGTATTTGGTTGTGTTGTTGTGTGGGCATTTGTAGGCGTGAGCGATGATTTTGAAGGTGACTCTTTTCACCACGGGGAGACAGTGGAGTCTACGTAGGTGTTGGCTGATGCGTTAGTGCTGTGGGATGCCGAGGACAAGACTGGTGGCGGTGTACTGTAATATCGGTAGTTTGCAGAGCACGGACTTGTAAATGGCGGAGTGGAGTGCGTTTCCATATTCCAGTCTGCTGGTGATGAGTGCATGGGTGACTGTCTTCCTTGACTCTGAGGGTATCCATTTGAAGGTCTTGCGGAGGATGCAGAGGGTATTGAAGCAGCTGGAGGTTACGGCGTAGACCTGTCTGTTCATGGTGAGGGATGGGTCAAGTACGATGCCGAGGTTTCTGGCGTGGTCCAAGAGGGTAGGTGGGCTTCTGAGGGCAAAGGCCAACAGGTGTGGTCCCATGCTGAAGGTGTGGTTCCAAGGACAAGGACTTCTGTCTTCTCGGCGTTGAGCTTCAGCTAGCTGTTGGTCATCCAGACTGTGACGTCCTGCATTCCTTTCTGGAAGTTGAGTCTGGCAGTGGTGGGGTCTTTGGTGAGGGAGAGGATGAGCTGGGTGGCATCAGTGTAGGATACGATGTTGAGGCTGTGTTGTTGGACGATGGCATCGAGGGTGCCATGTAGATGTTGAAGAGGGTCGGGCTGAGAGATGAACCCTCTTGGACTCGGCAGGTGATTTACGTGGGATCGGAGAGGAAGGTTGGCAGTCTGATCCTTTTGCTTCTTCTGGGGAGGAATGATCCGACCCAGTCGAGGGCTGTTCCTTGTATGCCGGCATCGTGTAGTCTGGTGACTAGTGTGTGGTGGGAGACGGTGTCGAAGGCCGCTGAAAGGTCGAGTATGATGAGGGCTGCTGAGTGGCCTTGGTCCAGGAGTGTGCGGATGTCGTCTGTGGCGGGGAGTAGGACGGCCTCGTTGCTGTGGTTGGTTCGCAATCCAGATTGGGACAGGTCGAGGATGGCGTTCTCATCAATGAATCGTGTCAGTTCCCTGTTGACTGTTTAACTTTGGCCGCGAAGGAGAGGAGCAAGATGGGCGGGTAGATCTTGAGGTCAGTGGGGTCTGCTGTGGCCTTTTTGAGAGGGGTCAGACTTCTGCATGCTTTCAGTCGTCTGGGTAGGTCCCTGTTTTGAAGGTGGTATTGATGGTGCATTGCAGTTCATGTGTGATGGCGGCCACGGCTCTGTGGTAGATGTGGAAGGGCATGGGTTTGTGGGGGCCCACGAGTGGATGCCTTTAATGGGTGAGGCAGTGTCTTTGGCTGTGACTGGCACCCAGATGATGGGCTGGCTGGGGTGTCCGGGGCCCAGGGTGTCTGTAGACGAGGGTTCCTCGGAGTGTGGAGTTGTGGATGATGTGGATCAGAAAGTGCAGGTGTTCGGCAGAGGGTTAGCTGGAGGGGGTGAGGCGGGGGGTGCTCTTGTGGGCAATGGCGAGGCACTCTCTGGGTGGTTGTTGCTGTCCTTCCTCTGGATCTTGTATCCGTCCGGGATTGCTGTGTTGATGTCGGGGGAGGAGGAGGCATTGGTCCAGGTCTCCGTGAAGAAGGCGATGTCGGGCGAGAGACAGTTGAGTATGTTCCAGATTTCCACGGCGTGTTTGTGCACGGAGCACCCGTTGAGGATGATGCATCCTAGGGTGTCGCCGGTGCTGGCGTCGGCTGTGTTGGAGTCCGGGGTGGTGGTTAAGCTCTGGAGGCAGTGGAGGCAGGAGAACTGGCCGTGGATCGTGTTTGCCAAGGCCTGTTGTCAATCTCTGACTTTCCCGGGATTTAGTGCGTGGAGGGTGGCAGCGCTGTAGCAGTGGGTGGCCCATGATCCAGGCTTCCTGGCACTGGTCATGGTTGGGTCGCAGACGTGCGCAGAGGGGCTTGTCTTAGGCATGCCTTCTGAGTGCCAGCAGCGTGTGTCCGCTGCGCAATCGTGCAGCGTTCGCCATTAAGTAGGGGAGGGTGGAGGAACGATAAGCTAGGAGGCGGGAATGTGCAAGGACAGGGGTGCGGGGACACTGGGGCCGCAGCTGCGTGAAGCGGGAAATGCAGGCTCAGAGAAGCCAAAAATCTGTTAAAATCTGTTAAAAAAAGGGAAAAACAAGGGATAATTAACTGATGTAATCATGCTATGTATCCTCAGGGGGTGGGCAGGTGGGTAGGACTGCTCCAAACAGGGAGCAGGGAATGAGCGGATTGGCATGCACACTCAAGTGCGCAATGACTGTTTGGTCGGCCCACTCAGGCCGCCCAATGCAGACATGCACACTTCTCTGTTTGCAATGCAGGCTGCATTACAGCCTGCATGGAGAACATGCCCACCCCTTCGCCCCCTGGCTGCATGACTTGTCTCGTTGCCAATTAACAATCCCACTGACGCATCGCAGCGTTGTAATTGACTCAGGGGAGGGAGCCTGGCTGCCTACTTCCTTTTCCTGGAAGCAGATGCTGGAGAGCAGGAGCTGCGAAGACACGAGACATGGCTTAGAGGTAAGACTTCCCTCAATAAATTTTTAACAACACACACTCACACACGCATCCCAGTGTCCAAGCACCATCCAGTGTTCTTTACAGAGTTTACCACCTCACAGCTGTCCAGACACCCCACACACTTCTCAATGGTGGCCGCTGTGTGCCCATGCACAGCAGGCGTACCACTCGTGTGCCAAAGGCACATACGTAGATGCGATGCATGCTATAACATCACATTCCTTTCCAATGCATACTAATACTAGGCACATCACAACAGTAGAGTAGGTGTTGCCTAGGGGAGACATGAAGATCACTGTTCCCACTACAGTGAGTGCAACCCAAAAATAACCTTTGCACAACAAACCCAACTGTGAACCCTGGAATTCATTTCTGAACCCCCAAAAGACACCCAAAAGATCATATTTGAGACAAATGCACCCCCAAATGTTTCTTTATTTTGGCACAAAACGCACCCAAGATTTAGAAATTTGACCCCAAAAAAACACCCAAAAATTCCGAAATGCACAAAAACACCCAATTTTTCATATTTTACCCCAAAAAACACCCCATTTTTCATATTTTACTCCAAGAAATAGTCCAATTTTAATTTTTTACATCCAAAACCCATACACACCTGAAAAAGTTTAAATTACCCCATTACTGACCTCACAAGGCGTTGTAATCAAATGCGATCTTAAGGGACCCGCATTGTCCGAGTTGCTTTGTTAACGATGTACTGCCTGCATTGTAATTGTCGTCACCCATGACAAAGGCAACACATATACTACGCCGTTTGCGTCCGTCTGCCCCTGGACCGTGCTCAGCACCAAGGTGCATTCCTCTTTGACACTCCATCACTACGATGCCAGCATCCTCCTTGCCATCAACCCTGGACGCCACCTCGCCTGCCAGGACAAACCTCTGCTTCGTAACGGACATCGCCTTTGCCATCACTGACGGATGCAGTATCACCCACAAGGAGCACCCTGACCATCAAGGAGGAGGCATTGCCTTCACCTACAGAGGCACACTCCGACTGACCACGCACTCTAAGGTGCCAAGGATGACCATGGGCCACGTCAACTCCCAGATCTGGATCAATTCCAAGAACATCCTCTGTGGAAACCCTCAGTGCAGGCGTCCCGGGCCCCGGGCCATCCCATTGTAGACATAATTGCACCCCAGGGTCTCCCATCCACCGACGACATCCTACTCGGTGAACTCAAGTTCCACCTGGGCATTCCCAGTGACCTGAGCACCACCCCCTCCTGTAACCGACATCAGATGCAAGCAGCAAATCACCTCAATAGGCCACATAGCAGGACACACGGTCGAGCACGTCACCTCTGCCAGCGGGTACTTCAACTACAGCCACAACATCAGACTCTCCTGGCGCTACCATCATTGGATCAATGACGGCTTCACCTTGCCCACCGGACGCCAGCGCCGTCATCAAACCCCATCGCAGCTGGATCAAGGCCACCGCAGAACGTCTGGTCAACTGCCTCCGCACCAACACTCCACCAATGCTTCCAAACGATGACACCGCAGAGCACAACCACCACCGATGGTCCTCCAACATCGCCAACATTCGGACACCCCTCATGAACGGCACTGCATCAGTACCTTCCGCCTGCCTGATAACAGGCGTGAGGGTGAGGCAGTGCCATAGGGATAGGCTGGCCCCATGCATTGCTGGAGTTGCGTCATGGTAGTGACATAACTGCTGCAATGCGTGACTGATTGTGATAACAATGGGGTAACCCAGTATCTCTCAGAACCTGGGCAATCATATATAAAAATAACAATTGGTTCTGTCGGTTATAGATTATTTCTTAAACCATTAAACCAGTGATTGGTTTATTCACAGGAAAGACAATTTATCATAAGTAACAGACATAGAGACCATAAAAGGTATTCAACATTTTTATAAATTGCGTCATTTATAAATACCCACATTAAATTGCATGGCTGTCAAGACATAAGAGTGAATTATAATTTGTGACAAAGTGACATGTGGTGCTCAGTGCTGTAGTGATGGTGCGTAATATATACAAAGTGACTTTGGGCGGTATTGACAATTTCAGAAGGCCAGAAAAACAAATATTTAAATCCGTCTGCAGACTGAATACGTGGGTCTTTATGCAGAGTCTTTCAACTGGTCCAGGGGATATATGTTGACGTTTCAACCCAGGGGGGGCACTACTATCTAGTCAATGCGGGTCTTCATCAGGATAGGGGCATTGGCGTGACAGCCTAAAAGATAGTAAGGATTATGGTCAGGTGTGTTAAAATTGAATGCAGGCAGTTGAGACTAATCAAAGCATGCATGGTGAAAACTCACCTAAAAAGAGCCCAATGTAGCTCAAGGGGCTTGTAAAATCTCTTCGTTTGGTGTAGTAAATACTCGCACAGGAGCAGAGTCTACTGTGCAGCAATGTTTCTTCCCCAATGGGGATTCCTAGTTAGGAAATGAAACGTAGTAAGGGAGGCCCTTGAGTGGCTATGTATTTGACAGACATGAGCTTATCTCAATGTTTACGGCGACTCACCCAGTCATGAGATTCGATTAACCTCTTCCAATACTGGTTCCAGAGGGTCTCAGTATAGTTAAGGCGGGGTAAGGGCTCAGGCAAAAGTCCTCTCTCATCCGAAAATGTTAAGGTTCAGGATGGAAAGAGGATAATAATTAGCGTCCTCGGTGGCGAATCAAATTGAGATGCCTATGCAGTCACGGAATCTCGCTCTTCAAAGCGCTCACCTTAGAAATGGACCCAGAGTCTCAAGTTACTTTAGCGCAGAGAGATACGTCAGGATTCCTGACGTATCTGTCATTACTTGCGTCATGGAGCGCTGTCCAGTGAGTACAGCGCATCCTGCTGTTGCAGAGAGGGAATAATGAGAAGTGTTGCTATGCTGTCTTGTCGCAGCGCAGCAACACGTTTCATGAGTGGGGCACAGAAATGTGCACTAGCTCATTGATGGTGCGTATTCCTGCGCTGTATTTTTGTCACAGGGCAGCGCTGCAACATTGCTTGCAACGCTGTCCAGCACCAAAAACATGCATACATGTGGGCCCAAGGCTTGTATCCATTTTTAAGACCAGCTATTTTTTGGTCTTAAGTTCTTTTTTTATCGCTTCGCGGGTTCGGCCCATCCTTGATAATAGGGCGCAGTGGTGTTAGCGTGAGTTTTCCTGAAATTTTGAGAAGGAACGCCTACATTGCAAGTCATTAGCGATAAATATCGCTGGCATGCAAGACGATAAAAAAAATGGCTGCTATCGCCAGAAAGCTGTCGCTAACGCCTGTTAGTGACAGCTTGATAATAGGGCGTTAAAAAAAAACGCTTTAGTGGCATGAAAGTATAAATGGCTTGATAATATGCCCCTATGATTATTAGAGCTGCAAAGGTGCTATTGACTTTGAACTACTGTAATCCGAAGACATAGTTTAAACACACAGGAGGACTAAAAAAGAAAAAAGGTAAATAATAGGATAAAAGTATTGAGAAGTAAAGTGATAAGCTACCTTCTGTGGCACAGAACTGCCCTTCTTTGTAAGTGGATGTGCGTGTGATTTAAAAAACATGCTGCCACTCACAGTGCAAGAGAGCTAATGGAAGTGGTCTGAACCATTGCCCCATAGTGCATGATAATTTGGGCTGAATCAACAAAATGTGAATGACATTTGAACAGATTAATATAAGCAGCATCCCAAAGCCCCGATATGTATGTGTGTGTGTGTGTGTGTATATATTACCTACTGGCGGTCGCCAGTAGGTAGTTATAGTTAGGACCCCTTTTCCATAGGAAATCCGCAACATTCTATTTTGAATAACTTTGGCGCCGGTCGATGAATCCTCGCGAATTTCTCAAAATAGGTGGGGCGCTACGCTCCGCTCCTACCCTGAAAGTCTCGGGGGGATTCGTCAAGCGGGGGCTGAGATAAAAGGGGGTCCCAAAACGCGTTTTTCCCATGCATTTTTCCATAGGACCTTTAGACAGAGCTACAGCCCGAACGGCTGAACAGAATTACTAGAAATTTGGCAGAGAGGTAGTCCCTATGTCAAGGAAGTGCCTTTTGTAGGTTTGGTGTAAATCTGTTCAGTAGATTCTGAGAAAATAGCCTTTAAATCAATATATATATCTGAGCCCGCTTACGGTACGCTTACCGTACGCTTACCGTACGCGTACGGTGGCGTGCGCGAGCGCGATTCTGATTGGCTCTTAGATCTTAGTAAACATTCGAATCGGCCGAAACCAGGAAGCGGCGTCCGCCATTTTGTCTCTCGCACTGAGTGTTATTTATCAAACATGATGCCAAAAAACATGTTACGGGGCTGTTTTGACAACTCCCTCCCACATAGTCATGTTGAGGGAGTCCCCAAACATCCCCCAAGAGCAAAAACCGTTTTATTTTTTTTTCGGCAATTTCGCCGAGTACGCTTACCGTACGCTTACCGTAAGCGTACGGTAAAAAATAGAAATAAAAAAAACACTATCCACACTTACCCCACCCCCTGTGCTTTTGGTGGCCGTAGGCCACCAAATGTACAGGGCTTATTACATCAGTAAAAAAACTATATTTTGGCAACATGAAATTATAAAATCGAAATAAAAAAAACACTATCCACATTGACCCCACCCCCTGCAAATGTACAGGGCTTATTAAAGTTGATAAAAACCGTGCACGGAACGCACTGCGTTAAGTGGGCGCGCACGCCTCGAATGGCGTAAAGTAACTTAGCATTTAAAAAACCGTACAAATTCACTGAAAAAACCATAGGTTTCACACACGTTATAGTTAGGAATTAGCATTTAAAAAACCTTGCAAATTCACTGAAAAAACCATAGGTTTCACACATGTTATAGTTAGCGGAAATTTTACTGATAAAAAACCAATGAAATTGCCCCGTTATAGTTAGTGCTGGCAACTATAACTCACGCGACCGCAATCTTCTGCTGATGACATATGTGTCTTTATAAAAAAAAATATTTGTAATATATGTATAGCTAAAAATGTATGGAAGAAGACATGGGCAAATAAGTGTCTAAATACAGTATTAGCATCAGCAGAGGATTGCGGTCGCGTGAGTTATAGTTGCCAGCACTAACTATAACGGGGCAATTTCATTGGTTTTTTATCAGTAAAATTTCCGCTAACTATAACATGTGTGAAACCTATGGTTTTTTCAGTGAATATATATATATATATATATATATATATATATATATATATGACTTAGCATAATTTTTTTATTAGAAGAGGCAAGCAAAATAGCTAAAGCTAGGCCTTAGAAGGCTTAAGCAAGCCAAAGAGGATTGAGAAACTAAAACAACATGGAAAAAATAATAGCCATCTGAAACCCTATCCACTTCGAGGTAATTGTTACACCCATATTGGAGTAAAATGATTATCTACATACCCAGCTTATACGTACTGCTCCTTCCAGGTTAATAGCTATTTGTTACTATGAGGCTGTTTTGCTATCTGCTAGCCGTGTATATGATGATGAAGCACAGACACTGAGGCACAAAATCGGAGTGTCCCTTTAGGTGTGCGCCCACTGACTTTCTTACACGAATTTCAGATCTTAAAACAGAAGAAGGGGCAGGGTCTCGACGAGAAAACCACAGCAAGGGGCAGAGGGAGAGGAAGAGACAAAGGTCCCAAAAAAGGAAGAGGCAAAGGAACCTAAAAAGACTCAGATTAAAAAAGAAAAGAGGGGGGGTACCCTTTAACAAAGCAATGGTGGCCTCAAACAAAAACGTCAACAGTATGTCAGTTGTTATTTTATCTTCTAAGACATTAACCAGTGAGGAGAAGTCTCTCCTACAACTAGGTTTATCATTCTGTCCGACATACAATATGAACTATGTGGATACTCGCATTGACCTTTTTCTCTACGTGCGCACATTGAAATTGATGAAAATATATGAAATAACTGTTGGACAGAAAAAGAAGGAAGACAGTAACAGGAATATACTCAACATTGATTCAAATTTATCCCTGGATGATGCAAATTTGATTTTGGATCTACACCAATTGGAAGAGAATATAATGGAAATTCCCAAACAAGATAGAGGCAGGATACTCAAGGAACTTGGTTTTTCCCCAACTCAGCTAGCCACAGTGGTTTAAAACCTAAATCTGTCTTCAACCCCAATGTTCCCTTTGATAATATTGAAGCCTTCAATGCAGTGATAATCAAAGAAATCAATTCACTACGTGATTGGCCCCTGAAGAAACAACGCGACAATCTGACATCAACGCAAAGAAGGGCATTAACTAATTTAGCCAATGACGCAACTATAATTGTAAAACCCTCAGATAAGGGAGGGAACGTAGTTATAATGGATGTCACCCAGTACAATGAGGAAGCATTAAGGCAATTGGGAGATGTGGACTGCTATGAACCTATTGGTTGGGAGGAATATAGGTCTTCTATCACCACATACCATGAATTTCCAAGGGAATGGTGGGTAGCAGGCTTAATAGATTATTAATTATTATTATTAAAAATTTTTATAGAGCGCGTAGTCACCCTGAGGTATCCCAGCGCTAGAGGTCCCTACCTCTGTGGGTTGGGCGGCTGAGAGGGGGGGGGCGGCAGGTATCAGAAGGAGGAAAATTAAAATTGAGGGAACAGGTGAGCTTTGAGCCATTTCCTGAAGCGTAGGTAGTTGGGTTCTTTTCTCAGGTCTCGGGGGAGAGCGTTCCAGAGGCGAGCAGTGTGGACCGAGAAGCGTCTTCCACCCGAGCGGGCTTTCTTGAATCTAGGCATGATGATAAGGGACTCCTTATCCGATCGAAGGGATCTTGGTGCTTTGTAAGATTTTATAAATTTTCTAAGAATCGGAGGGCCTTGATTCTGCAGTAGCTTATGCGCCAGGCATAAGACTTTGAAAATCACTCGTTCCCTCACTGGGAGCCAGTGAAGGAGCTTCAGGGCGGGTTTAGCTGAAGCTCTGGCCGGGGTATTAGTGAGGATCCGGGCCGCCGCATTTTGGATTTTCTGAAGTTTATTTAGAGTTGCTTCAGGTGTGCCCAGGTAGATTGCATTACTATAGTCAAGCCTGGAAAGTATGAGGCCTTGGATGAGAAGTCTTTGGGAAGTGGGTGGAAGTAAGGGCAGGATCTTTCTCATGGATTTCAGTAGTCCGAAACAGGTACCGGCTACTTTTTTGGCCTGCGTGGTGAACAAGAGATCAGCTTCGATCCATACTCCCAGGCTTTTTACTTCCTGTTTTGGATCTGGGGGGGACCCAGACAGGGTGGCCAGATGTTCAAGGGAAAGGTGAGACCTTTCGGACCCAGAAGGAGAATGTCCGTCTTTGATCCGTTCAGCTTTAAAGCTGAGTTGTTCATCCACCCTTGTATCTGCGTCAAGCAGTTGAATAAATCTGCAGGTTGTTGACTGGGTGGGATAGGGAGACGACTAATTGTGTGTCGTCCGCATAGCTGACGATGCTCACTCCGAACGGGGTGACAACCTCCTCCAATGGGGCCATGTATATGTTAAACAGTGTGGGGCTCAGGGATGAGCCCTGAGGCACCCCACATTGGAGGGGAATTTCGGAGGAGCAGGTGTTATTCTCCCAGATCTGAAAGGAGCGTTGGGCCAGAAAGGAGGAAAGCCAGGATAGAGCAGTACCTTCTACTCCAACCTTCTTGAGCCGTTTGATCAGGAGTTGGTGGTTGACGGTGTCGAAGGCCGCGCTCAAGTCGAGGAGGATCACTGCCACTGATCCTCCTTCGTCTAAGAGTGCTCTGGCCTCCTCCACCGCTGCCAGGAGGGCGATGTCAGTGCCCTGTCTTGGGCGAAAACCTGTCTGCGAGTTTTTTAGCAGATTATTAGATTCAAGAAACTGGGAAAGTTTCTTATTCACCAGTTTCTCGGCGATCTTGCTAGTCCCAGGGAGGAGGGATATTGGTCTATAATTAGCCAATTCCGCTGGATCCAAGGAGGGTTTCTTTAAGAGCGCTTTAACAACTGCCGCTTTCCAACTAAGGGGGACGGTTCCCTGTTGAAAAGACGAGTTAATCAGATGGGTGAGGGGGGGGATAATGATGGGAGCTACTTCCTTGAGGATCCGTAGCGGTGCGGGGTCCCTAGGAGATCCGCTTTTGATAGTTTTTAGCGTGTTCTCGACTTCTTCGATGGTTATTTGCCCCCAGGAAGTAAGGTTAGGGGAGATCGGAGTGTCGAGGGGATCGCCAAAGTCGCTCGGAATGGAGGGAGGGATGGAATTAAGGATTTTTTAAATTTTTTCATGGAAGAAGCTGGCTAGTTGATGACATTTTTCCTGGTCCGCTTTGGGGTCTGGGGGGTTTCTCGGGACTGGATCGGGAACATTAAGAAGTTCTTTCAGGATGGTATAAGTTTCTTTACTAGAGCAGGCGGCTTTTTCAATTCTTTCCTGAAAGAATAGACTTTTTATCTTACCAATAGAAGATTTGTATACTGATAGGGAGGTGAGATAGGCATCCTTATTATGTTGGATTTCTCCATCCTCCAGGAGCGTTCAGCTCTTTTACAGTCCTGCCGAAGCGACTTGAGCTCAGGAGTATACCACGGGGCCGAAGGTATACGTTTGGTATGTCTGAGGGTGGTGGTTTTAGGGAGGAGTATATCCAACGAGGATGTGATCCAGGAGCTAAACTGTTTATCGGCCGTGATAGCATCGGGGGAAAGCGATGGAATAGAGTTAGAGAGAACGGAGGACCATTCAGATGGTACGAGTTTGTGCCAATGTCTGTCGGTGACTTTGATTTTCGCGGACTGGGTGGTAACAGTAGGAAACTCCCAGGAAATGGGGATTAAAAAATGATCGGTCCATGGCAGTGGCAAAGAAGGACTCGTGGTGATATTGGCGTCATTAGTAAGGACGGAATCTAAGAGATGTCCCTTGTCGTGGGTGGGCTCGTTATTCACTAAACGAATGTTGAGTGACAGGAGGTCCACTAGAAGGTCAGAGGCAGACCGGTCAGCGGGATCAGTAAAATGGAGGTTAAGATCACCTACAATAAGAAAGTTGGAAACAGAGGCGGCCAGTTGAGAGGTCGTTTCGGTGACTGCGTTGAGAAATTTCCCAAGGGTACCCGGGGGCCGGTAGATGAGCAGTCCCGAAAGGGAGTGCGTCCGGGAGGTTTGGAGGGAAAAGTGGCAGCTCTCAGCGTCATCAATATTGGCATCATTGATTCTACAGCTGAGGTGATCGCGGTAGATTATAGCCAGCCCGCCTCCTCTTCCTCTGGGTCTATGGCGGGTTTGGATGAGGTAGCCTGGGGGAAGGGCGGTGACGATATCCGCATCATTGCTGTCAGAAAGCCAAGTTTCTGTTAAAAACAATGTGTCTAGGCCTTGGTCTTGGATCAGCCCATTAATTTCGAGTGCGTGCCTGGGGAGGGAGCGACAGTTGAGGAGACCAAGCTGTAGCCTGGAATTGGCTGGGGTCTGCGTGGCTGTATAGCAGCGTGCGCAGCTTGTGAAGGGTTTACCTGCTTCGTGGGTGTAGCGACAACCTTGGTTTTTTTCAGGTCGGAGGTCCCGAAGCATGTCTGCTGAATACATCAGGCGACTGGGGGATGGATCTGGCAGCATCCCTGGGCCTGGGTCCGTCCGGGCCCGGACGGGCCCAGACGGGCGTGCCTTAAGCGCGCCTTCGGCTGCGCTCGTCCGCTGCGCTTGCGTAGAAGGCACATTTTATAGGCGGGGGGTGTGGGTGTGGCCTATCAGGTGGGCATGGCCTCGCGTCTGCTGTGATGGCGGCCGTGAACAACAATGAGCCAAAACAGCGCTAGTTCCGCTGAGATGTGTTGAGCCTGCTTGGCGCTTTTGCCCAGAAAGGAGCACAGGTGAGAATACAAGTTTAAAAATATGTGAGCACAAATATCGACATTTTTTTAAAAATGGCGAGTATCTCCTCCGGCTTCCGCCTCAGAGGTTAGGGTTCCACTGGTCGCGCTAGTAATCAGCGCTATATTTATAGGCGGGGGGTGTGGGCGTGGCCTGTCAGGTGGGCGTGGCCTCGCTTCTGCTGCGATGGCGGCCGTGAACAACAATGAGCCAAAACAGCGCTAGTTCCGCTGAGATGTGTTGAGCCTGCTTGGCGCTTTTGCCCAGAAAGGAGCACAGGTGAGAATACAAGTTTAAAAATATGTGAGCACAAATATCGACATTTTTTAAAAAATGGCGAGTATCTCCTCCGGCTTCCGCCTCAGAGGTTAGGGTTCCACTGGTCGCGCTAGTAATCAGCGCTATATTTATAGGCGGGGGGTGTGGGCGTGGCCTGTCAGGTGGGCGTGGCCTCGCGTCTGCTGCGATGGCGGCCGCGAACAACAATGAGCCAAAACAGCGCTAGTTCCGCTGAGATGTGTTGAGCCTGCTTGGCGCTTTTGCCCAGAAAGGGGCACAGGTGAGAATACAAGTTTAAAAATATGTGAACACAAATATCGACATTTTTTTTTAAAATGGCGAGTATCTCCTCCGGCTTCCACCTCAGAGGTTAGGGTTCCACTGGTCGCGCTAGTAATCAGCGCTATATTTATAGGCGGGGGGTGTGGGCGTGGCCTGTCAGGTGGGCGTGGCCTCGCTTCTGCTGCGATGGCGGCCGTGAACAACAATGAGCCAAAACAGCGCTAGTTCCGCTGAGATGTGTTGAGCCTGCTTGGCGCTTTTGCCCAGAAAGGGGCACAGGTGAGAATACAAGTTTAAAAATATGTGAACACAAATATCGACGTTTTTTTTAAAAATGGCGAGTATCTCCTCCGGCTTCCGCCTCAGAGGTTAGGGTTCCACTGGTCGCGCTAGTAATCAGCGCTATATTTATAGGCGGGGGGTGTGGGCGTGGCCTGTCAGGTGGGCGTGGCCTCGCTTCTGCTGCGATGGCGGCCGTGAACAACAATGAGCCAAAACAGCGCTAGTTCCGCTGAGATGTGTTGAGCCTGCTTGGCGCTTTTGCCCAGAAAGGAGCACAGGTGAGAATACAAGTTTAAAAATATGTGAACACAAATATCGACGTTTTCTTTAAAATGGCGAGTATCTCCTCCGGCTTCCGCCTCAGAGGTTAGGGTTCCACTGGTCGCGCTAGTAATCAGCGCTATATTTATAGGCGGGGGTGTGGGCGTGGCCTGTCAGGTGGGCGTGGCCTCGCGTCTGCTGCGATGGCGGCCGTGAACAACAATGAGCCAAAACAGCGCTAGTTGCGCTGAGATGTGTTGAGCCTGCTTGGCGCTTGCCCAGAAAGGGGCACAGGTGAGAATACAAGTTTAAAAATATGTGAACACAAATATCGAAGTTTTTTTTAAAATGGCGAGTATCTCCTCCGGCTTCCGCCTCAGAGGTTAGGGTTCCACTGGTCGCGCTAGTAATCAGCGCTATATTTATATGCGGGGGTGTGGGCGTGGCCTGTCAGGTGGGCGTGGCCTCGCTTCTGCTGCGATGGCGGCCGTGAACAACAATGAGCCAAAACAGCGCTAGTTCCGCTGAGATGTGTTGAGCCTGCTTGGCGCTTTTGCCCAGAAAGGAGCACAGGTGAGAATACAAGTTTAAAAATATGTGAACACAAATATCGACGTTTTTTTAAAAATGGCGAGTATCTCCTCCGGCTTCCGCCTCAGAGGTTAGGGTTCCACTGGGGAATATAACTTCCTAAAAACAGAAAATCCACGGGTACCCTGCTTTTACCTATTACCAAAAATCCATAAGCATCCGACTGGACCACGAGGGAGACCCATTGTGTCTTCGAATGGTGGACTGCTGGAAAATACATCTATCTTTCTGGATCTTTACCTGTCCCCATTTGTTGTGGGTCTGAGTTCCTACTGCAAAGACAATTTCGGATTTTCTACGTCATATCCACGATATCAAATGGGAAGAAGGTTTTTGCATGATAGCATTGGACGTGTGCTCGTTGTACACCTGTATCAATCAAATCCAAGGGGTGGAAGCCTGCATGTATTATTTTCGGGGTAGGCACATATCCTTATTGGAACACACAGCCATGCTTGAACAAATTATACTTTACTGCATGAACCAAAACATCTTTATCTTTGGTAAACAAATTTACCTCCAGAAGTCCGGCACAGCGATGGGCACATGCTTTGCCCCCAGCCTAGCAAATCTTTTTCTGGGCTGGCGGGAGGAGCAGGTGGTCTGGGTTGACGAAAATGATCAATATACCAAAGACATCCCAATCTGGATCAGGTATATTGATGAACTGTTCCTGATTTGGGATGGGTCACATGATCTGGCACATCAATTCATAGAAGAAATTGTCGAACAACTACTTGAATTTATCTTTCACATATAACATCATTAGTGAGTATTGTGAGTTCCTGGATGTCGCGATTAATATCATTGACAATCAATTGGTGACTAGCCTGTTCAGAAAGAACACCGCTGGAAATACACTTCTCCATGCTGCCAGTAACCATCCCATTCCCCTCATTAACAGCATCCCCTATAGGGAATTTCTCCGAGCACGTCGTAATTGTAGCTCTGAGGATGGATACAATAAGGAACGTAAAACAATGGAACTTAGGTTTGCACAACGCAGTTATAACACCAAAACTTTGCTCCGAGCAGCTAAAAAAGTAGAGAAACTTTGTCGGAATGACGTATTATTCTAAAGTAAATCTTGTGTTCAAACCACAACTAAAAAAGTGGTTCCTCGCATGATCACCTACAATACGAGGTCAGGTGATATTAGACGTATCATGAAAAAGCATTGGAATTTACTAGAAACTGATCCAGTGATAGGCAAATGCATTGGCAGAGCTCCCCAAATCACATACAGAAAATCAGGATCCCTCAAGGACCGGCTGGTCCAGAGTTATCCCAGGAAAACTAACAAGAAAGCTGGCTAAGGTCCCCCAAGGGGTTTGTCAGGTGTGGCTCCTGTAAAGCCTGTAGACACAGCACGACCAGAGATCACTTTATCAGTAGGGGCTCTGACATAAAACAAATTACCAAACTCATTACCTGCACCAGTGACTTTGTTATATACATCCTACAATGTCCCTGTGGTCTCAGGTATATTGGGAGCACCAGGTTGCAGTTAAAAACTAGAATTTTGCAGCACATGAGAGCAGTGACTAATCAAGACCTAAACTACCCTGTGACGAGACATGTCTCTGAAAAGCACCAGAGCAAGAGTTTGATTTTAGAATTCTGAGGAATTGATCTCATCATGCCACATCCGAGGGGAGGGGATCGAGAGAAGCAATTAAGGGTGGCAGAATCTATGTACATCATTGAGCTCGACACCAAAATGCCAGGAGGGCTAATTAGTGGAGAGGAGTTGGCCACCCATATTGGTGTAAAATGATGATCTATATACCCAGCTTATATGTACTGCTCCTTCCAGGTTAATAGATATTTGTTACTATGAGACTGTTTTGCTGTCTGCTAGCCGTGTATATGGTGAAGACGCACAGCAGTGGCTGTGCAATTATAAAATGATTTCACTTTTAAGTAGGGGTTTGTTAGTTAGTTAGGGAGGGGTGACATACTTTGGATATCATTATCATGATGATCCATTAACACTTGGCTGGTTTATCCAAGTGGATGGTATTTACATTTTTATCCCCATAATTAAATATCATTGGATTTTGCAATGTATCCCTTGTCAATGTATCAATTTGACCATTGCCGTACCCGTTGCCCCCATATCTTTTCAATGTAAATATTTTATTGCACTTACACACCTGCACTTTTCACTCACATTTGTTATGTGTAACACCTGCACACATGCTTAGTACCACATTCTGCCCTTAATGAATATGTTTATATAAGACATTATACTGCTACTCTTGTGATGGGGTACATTACCTGTTGATGCTGGTGTTTCATGCTTGGCTTTTAACTGTATAGGGTACATTACCCTAGATTGATGAAGTAACACGTTACATAATGTGGGTATATTACCCTAGATTGATGAACTAATTTGTCAGGAGATTAGCATAGACGAAACTTCATGAATTTGCATTATAAACATTTCCTACAACATTGAGAGGCCACATTTTTTAATTCTTATATCGCCTCCACATCGGATTTATAGTGTGAAATTTAGGAGATTGCAATATCCCGTTACACTAATTAGCGATATATTTCTTCCTGTGGCTGAGTCAATGTATGTCTTTCATGTTTATGATCAATTATGCAATGAAAGCAATTTATTAGCCAAGCACACTATTTATGGTCTGTATTTAACCGGCATAATTGTTCCTCTAATTTGATTCAATTTACTTTGATTCAATTCAATGTAATTTGTGTTATATATTTTTATCACGATTGACTGTGTTTGCAGTATGTCTTCCATCTCTATGAACTTGTTTGAGTATTTCTATGGGAATTTGAACTTGCAAAATTAACTTGATAAAGGTATCGCCGAAACGCGTTGTTTGTGTGCACAATAAATATTGTGTATAGTCCTCTGGTGTGCTGCTTGGTCTTTGCTGGAACCCCTGCATCGTCGTTCTACTTTGATTTATAGACGGCTGCTGCTGCCGTCACTGGCATCGGCATCGCTAGGCTGTGGATTGGTGTTCTGCAGCAAATCCTGGAAGCAAAATATATATATATATACATATTTATAGTTGGCATAATTTTTATTAGAAGAGGCTAGCAAGACTTCTGAAGCTAGGCCTCAGAAGGCTTAAGCAAGCCAAAGAGGCATTGAGAAACTAAAACAACATGGAAAAAATAATAGCCATCTGAAACCATATCCACTTCGAGGGGTTAAAGTAATTGTTACACATGCCTAATTCTCTCCACTAAATCTCAATACTCTATATAAATATATTCACTTTGTATTTATACACACAAGTGCAGTTGAGGTCAAGTTTAAGTAGTTTGGACTATTTCTTTGAACCCCCTCTAGTCCAAAATGCATATGATTAAATGTTTTAGAACTGTTTTTGTCTCGGCCCAGATGCTGATCTATGACGGTGCTCTACATATTAAACAACGCCAGTGTCGACTCGCCAAATAAATAACGGCAAATTCTATCCAGACCACACATTGGAATTTATACTAAGCCTGGGCAAAGCACTACGCTACGCTCGCGTAGTTTGCGAAGTTCGCGCTACTTCGCACTACGCGAATTGCACGGAGCACAGTGCGAACACGCGTAGCGTAGTGTTGCGTAGTGCTGCATAATTTTTTGCTTGCTCGAGGTCCTCAACGTCAAGTTGGCGACCGGGAGCAATCAAAATGACATCTCGGGAGACTTTTTCCTTGTTCGCGATCAGCAACATCAAGTTCGCGATCGCGAGCATGGAAAATAAACCTCCCGGCGAGATTCCCAACGCGAGGAGGTCAGGTTTCTCATTGCGAGTGGTCGCGTATGCTCGTGACCGCTCGCGATGAGAAACTACCAGTTCGCGTTGAGAAAGCTGCTGCTCGAGTAAAAATCTACTCGAGCAGCAGAAAACTACAGCTCGCACTGTGCAAGATGCCATTTTCAATGATTGTACAGTGCCGGTTGCTTGTCCGCACTGTGCAATCATTGAAAACGACATCTGGCACAGTGCGAACAAGGTACTACGCAGTTCGCGAAGTGCTACGCGTAGCTCGCATAGTGCGAACTGCACTTTGCGTAGCTTCGCGAAGTGCTACTTCGCGAACTACGCCCAGGGTTAATTTATACAGACTGCTGTGCAGGTGTCAACTCGCCATATATTAACGGCAAAATTACACCATGAGTTCGCATTGAAACCTTAGCCCTTTGTTGGCATAAAATGTTTCTGAGGTCTCCATTTTTCTATCAGGACCAATTGCTTTAAGGTCCCAAGTGGGTGCTATCTTGAGGGTCTTCAGTCTGCATGTGAAATTTTTTGTCCTGAAGATGGTCTACTAGATGAATTACAAGACATGACTGAAACGTCAACATCATTAACCCATTAACCCAAAAAATTGTTATATAGGAATTAATCACTGAGGGGGTCGATTCCGATCCCGGGTCGGACAGCTCTCTGTTCAGGAAGTATGATGCGCATAACTGCCAAAAACACAACCGACGCGTAGGCTGTGATTCAAGCTTCATTCTCCGTCCGAGCCGTACCTCCGGACGCCAACCCGAGTCGCCCGGAAGCAGTATCCATAGCAGGTTCCGCCCTGACAAGTATGATGCGTACTTCCTACGTGCCGGACGGGTCACCACGTACAGCACGTCACAGCATTCGGAAAACAAGCATATCAGCTACGATTCGCGCCAGAACTCAATCCACTGCTACGAGACGGACCAGCTTGCAGCGGGTACGAGACGGAGCAACAAGCAGCATGTACGACACGAACACATCATGAATCCCATCACGCAGGTCATACCAGTACTCTACATCTATGACCGGATCAGGAACCGATGCCGACGGCGCAGGCGGTAAGTCAGACACCTACCACATAAACAAACGACACGTACCCGCAAAATGGCACACACACACAGGGGATCCACATCCTGGCCACTAACAGCAGGCCACCATAGGGGTTGCATGGCCAGCACCACTAACACCCCCACCCATAGGGCTTATGTTGCCCATCACTACTGCCATCGAACCCATAGGGCATATGTTGCCCATCACTACTGCCACCCCCACTCATAGGGGACCTGGTGCTCATCACTACTGCCACCCCCAGCCATAGGTGACCTGTTGCCCATCACCCCTGCCACCCCCACTCATAGGGGACCTGGTGCCCATCACTACTGACACCCCCAGCCATAGGGGACCTGGTACCCAGCACTACTGCCACCCTCACTCATAGGGCTTATGTTGCCCATCACTACTGCCACCCCCCCATAGGGGACCTGTTGCCCATCACCCCTGCCACCCCCACTCATAGTGGACCTGGTGCCCAGCACTACTGCCACCCCAGCTCATAGGGGACCTGGTGCCCATCACTACTGCCACCCCCAGCCATAGGTGATCTGTTGCCCATCACCTCTGCGACCCCCACTCATATTGGACCAGGTGCCCATCACTACTGCCACCCCCACTCATAGGGCTTATGTTGGCCCATCACTACTGCCACCCCCACCCACAGGGGACCTGTTGCCCATCACCCCTGCTACCCCCACCCATAGGGGACCTGTTGCCCATCACTACTGCCACCACGAGCCATAGGGCTAATGTTGCCCATCACTACTGCCACCCCCAGCCATAGGGCATATGTTGCCCATCACTACTGCCACCCCCATCCATAGGGGACCTGTTGCCCATCACTACTGCCACCCCCAGCCATGGGGCTTATGTTGCCCATCACCCCTGCCACCCCCACTCATAGGGCTTATGTTGCCCATCACTACTGCCACCCCAGCCATAGGGCATATGTTGCCCATCACTACTGCCACCCCAGCCATAGGGCATATGTTGCCCATCACCCCTGCCACCCCCACTCATAGGGGCCCTGGTGCCCATCACTACTGCCACCCCCAGCCATAGGTGACCTGTTGCCCAGCACTACTGCCACCCCCAGCCATAGGGCTTATGTTGCCCATCACTACTGCCACCCCCAGCCATAGGGCATATGTTGCCCATCACTACTGCCACCCCCACCCCCACCCATAGGGGAGCTGTTGCCCAGCACTACTGCCACCCCCACTCATAGGGGACCTGGTGCCCATCACTACTGCCACCCCCAGCCATAGGTGACCTGTTGCTCATCACCCCTGCCACCCCCACTCATAGGGGACCTGGTGCCCATCACTACTGCCACCCCCAGCCATAGGGCATATGTTACCCATCACTACTGCCACCCCCACCCATAGGGGACCTGTTGCCCATCACCCCTGCCACCCCCACTCATAGGGGACCTGGCGCCCATCACTACTGCCACACCCAGCCATAGGTGACCTGTTGCCCATCACCCCTGCCACCCCCACTCATAGGGGACCTGGTGCCCATCACTACTGCCACCCCCAGCCATAGGGGACCTGGTGCCCAGCACTACTGCTACCCCCACTCATAGGGGACCTGGTGCCCATCACTACTGCCACCCCCAGCCATAGGTGACCTGTTGCCCATCACCCCTGCGACCCCCACTCATAGGGGACCAGGTGCCCATCACTACTGCCACACCCACTCATAGGGCTTATGTTGCCCATCACTACTGCCACCCCCATCCATAGGGGACCTGTTGCCCATCACTACTGCCACCCCCACGGGACCTGTTGCCCATCACTACTGCCACCCCCAGCCATAGGGCTTATGTTGCCCATCACCCCTGCCACCCCCACTCATAGGGCTTATGTTGCCCATCACTACTGCCACCCAAGCCATAGGGCATATGTTGCCCATCACTACTGCCACCCCCAGCCATAGGGTTTATGTTGCCCATCACTACTGCCACCCCCACTCATAGGATGGGTGATGCGCCACACATCCATCATACTCCAATATTAGGTATGTCAGCAAAATACATCCCCCTAACATCACGACAACAGTGTGTAGTCTGTGACAAATGCCCACAACAGTGATTATGACTTCAAACATACAATGTAACTAACAGCACATGTGTGACCAACAAATGAGTGTGCCCTACACAAGGCAAGCATCACTATAGCACTGTGTCAATGTAAAAAGAAGACCCCCTCACTGTGTAGAACAAATGTTAAGTGTGGGGTTCCAAACTGCAGCAGATGTTGAGCATTGTGGTGATGGGGTCTAACCCCCCCCCCTCATCACAGTGACCAAAAGGTAAGTGTCATCATGGTCAAAGCTGAAAATAACAAACAGCATGTATGATCCCTGCTCCCAACACATTAAACACTTCTGGGGCGAAGTAGTGGTTGTATCCCATTCCCACAGAGATGTGGTGAGGCTAACAGTGCTGTGAAAACATAACACACTCTCGGCCATGTGCAGACAGGCACCACACATGGGGACTGACAATGCATACAGTGTACAATGACACAAGAGCAGAAGTGACCATAACAAAGCATACACACATCTCGAAAATAGACACACTAATCAAAACAACCTGTGTAGACTGTAGGTGTCAGCGCACAAACTCCCATTACATGCCAGCAATGGCACCTAACAACCAGGATGAATGTGCACAATGATGTGATATGACTCACAGGGACAGCAGGGAAAATCACAGAACCAGCATCCAGACAATGGCCCACGACAGCAATACCAATGCACTGATGCAGATGCACAATCACAAACAGACAACCTCACACTGCACATCTGGCACAACATGTGTGTGTATCTTAGTATCCCCAGGCAACTACACATGAGGGGGTTGAACCACAGTAACACAGATGTGGACACAGTGCCATACAAAAGTAAACCATCATTGGGACACCCTTAGTGGGCAATCAGGCATTGTGAGATGAGAGGAAGCACAACAGACACATGTGACACAAGCTGGAATGAACACTAACTAACACAGCAAGAGACTGACACACAACAGAACTACCCCCAGTGACCGGACATTGGGTTGACACAAGCATGCATGACACCTCCACTGTGATGACAAAGGCAGATGTCGTACAAACTGGGAAACCCAGACATGTGTCCTGTTCCACAAACGTACATCACACATACACAAACATAAATCACTCAGCATGGCCCCTCATCCATGGACAAACGGGACCTAGGGGACCATCCATGCAAACATTTACATCAGTCCACCCTCAACACCACACACCCTGAACTGCAACAATGTGCATCTGTGAAGCCCACATGGACAGGTGACATTGCACATGCACCCATGACAAACACAGGAATGTTGGGAGGAACTAAGGTGCACAGACTCATCACACAAGGACAGTTTACAACCCTGGGGAATAACAGACATACTGCACAGTATGCGGTACCTGGCCATGACGTCAAACCTCACGTAACCTTCAGAATACCGGCCACAGTCCCAGGACAATGCAGAAGCCAAGGAGAACCACAAGGCACAAATTCTGACACCTGCCAACATTGCAGCCATGAACCCGACAAGAGGGAGCAGTCACACACACATGCACATGTCTCAATCACTGAAAGGTACCACCTAGGGACAACTATATAATATTACGAATAAACAAGTGCCTTGGGGAACCCTGACTGTGTCCCATCTGTGTCTGACAACATCAGCACCACTCAGAACTGACAAATCCCAATGATGATACACCAATTAACAGTAGTGTGTCATGCACCCACACATCTGGTAGCCCCTGGCAAAGTAGTGGGATGAACCCAGTACCACTTAGCAAGCATCAACAACAAGAACATATCAAGGGAACACTGCCTGTGTATGAAAAGGGATGTGGACACACACACATGCTTATACAGCACACACCATGGGCCCAGGCTATGTCACGGGACAACACACTTACTTGAGGGGATCCAACTCCTGTGGTAGCCCAGCTGTGCCAAACATATTCACAGCACATATCACTCATGTCAGCAGAACACTTGGTCAGTCAGCCATCATTTACCACACAATGAAGGCTGTGGTCACAACAGCCTGGGTACGTGAGTCTCCCCTAAGTCATCTGCACATACTCAAAACATATGTCTAGCAAGTTGCACAGAGGACCCAGTTGCTCTTATACCAATGATGCCCACACCTGTAGGTCCAGTGGTGATGCGCACAAAGTCTGTGAAATTGACAAATTGGACAATAGGAAGCACATCATATGTGCATGGGTGCAAGCCAGAGATGTGACCATGCAAATGAAATATTCACAGAGATGTCCACAAATAGTTGATCACAACACCCCCAGGTAGCTGCAAAGGATGACGTGGATACCCATCAGAATAAGATACATATCTCATGGACCACATGGAGTACCTCGCATCAACACATCAGTATTCAACATTGGAAACCAGGCATTACAGGTGCAAGGGCATGTTAAACATCATCAACATAATGTACAGCTAAATCAAGTTCACAGGGATAAAGAAAAAAGCTTTATTCAGCATATTAAAAGTTAAACATCCATTCAAACAAAAGGCCAAAGGTCAGTCCATGTCCAAATTCCAAGGAGTGAACTAGAGTGACAACTGTCACACGTTGCTTGCTTGCACTGCTAAGGACCGGGGTCATCCCCTCGGAGAGGCATACATGGGGGCAGGCTAGGCTAGGGGATCAGGGTGCAGCAGAAGGAGGCAGTGAAGAGGTGGTGGATGCAGGCGAGACACTTGCAACTGCAGCGGAGCTAACTGAAGTGGTGGGTGCAGTCATAACTGTAGGGCACAAGTCAGATGGGGTGGGTGCCGGCACAACTCCAGTGGGCAGGTCAAATGGAGTGGATTGGGTCCCCACTGAAGTGCCCAAGTCAGACGGGGTGGTCGTGGACTCCACTGCAGTGCCTACATCCATGGGAGTGAAATGGGGTGCAGGTGAGGTCGGCAGGACGGGGGGACATGGTCCCCACATCAGTGGCACTAACCGTCTGACCAGCTGTCGAGGAGCAAGTGGTAGGGGGGGGCCTTAGCATTTTGTGGATGGTGTATCTGTGGGTGGGGGAACCCAGGGCAGGGAGTGGCGGGGGAACCTCTGGAGTGGTGGCCTGGGGGATGGAGGACGGAGACTTTGCCTTGGAGCTGCGTGGTGGCGGGGGGGGTCTTGCTCTTCCAGCTCCGGGGGGACTTGCGGTTGGGGGTCTCAGTCTGACTGCGCCTGGGGGAGGGTGTCTGGGTGTGAGGGGCACTCCCCTCTGTGTGTGGGGACTTCCTCTTCCCCTTGTAATCTGGATCTGCTGGGTCGGTGGGGAAGAGGCCAAGGTCACAGAGGAAGAGCTTCTGGGGAGATGGGGTTGCAGGTGAGGGAAGGGAAGGGGGCTGGAAGGGAGAGGTTTCGGAGGACTGCAGAGTGGTTGCAGATGACTGTGTGTGTGTCTGCAAACCATCCTCTGTGATTGTGGTATCAGTCCCCTGCGCTTGCTTGTGTGCATGTCTAGACCTTGGTTTGGGTGTTTGTGTGCTGCCCGTGTCTGTGGCTCTGTGAGAATGTGCAGGTGTTTGTGTGCTTGGGACAGGTAGGCTGCTAGGAATCGTGGGTGGTGCAGGGGTAGGAGGTGTGTGGGACTGTTGGAGGAGGGACACTGCTGTCGTCAGGGAGGAGGCCATGGACTGATTGGTCCTCTGTAGGGCAGACATGCCCGATGAAATGCCCTCCATGAACGACACCAGTTGTGTCAACAGACTTGTGTGTGCATGGAGGACCTTCAGCATCGATGTCTGCCCTACATGGATCTGTCTAAGTAAGTCCACAGACTCCTCACTCAGGGCAGCACGGGACACAGGGGCAGGGGTGCGGTGCCTGGCACAAAGGAGACATGCTCACGAACACGGGAGCCTACAGGGACCTCTGGGATTGGAGCCGATGGGAGGGTGGTGATGGTGGTGGTGGTGGCGGTGGCGGGGACAGCCTCGCTAGCTGGGGTTTGGTGGCTGCTGACTCCCGCCTCCACAAGGGAGTCATCCTCAGAGCTGCTGTGGCCCTAAGCTGGGGGTGATGGTGCTGATGACGCCTCTGTGTGGCTCCACTCGCCCTCCGTGCCACTGCGTCCCAACGACTCCTCTCCTTCTGTCCCTGTCAGGCTCTGTGGCTCCTCCTGGTCTGTGGAGCTGTCCCCTCCTGTGGCTGTGGATGTATCTGGAAAGGAATAGGAAGTAAGAGAACAACATCGGCACCGACTGCACACACCACAGTGAGTACATCACATCACAGGGTAAGCCCTGGCATCATCAGCTGAACACAGCTCAAAGTGCCAACACTGTTTAGAATAAGCCAATTGTCATTCTCAACAGCAACCATGGCACACATATCCCTCCTTGACTTGCACACATATGTCTGTTGCATTTTGGATGCTAATACCCCAATATTGCGACATGCACCACCCACACATTATTTGGACATGCAAGTGAACATGTAGGAGTATGTCACTATACACACAGCACATCTCTTTCTACTGACTCAGTACAGGTGTCCGGATGAAGGGATGGGCAGAGACTCATTTCACATGTTTGTGATGCATGCCAGCAACACACACTATGATGTTCTCATGTCCTGATAGGCAATGCCACAATGGGGTGCATGGTGCACACTTGAACACGATGCAGGATCACTCATAGCAAGTTAAATGCCATGGCACTGGGATGCCTGGAAAGTCAGTCAACACTGTCTCCTGTCACAGGGGCAGGGCATCCAGACAACAACAATATGCACTGACTCACAATATTAGCTCAGGGGTAAAGCTAACTCTACAGATGACCGGCGCACTTGCCCATCCCCTGCAAACAACATATACAGGACCCAGAAGACCCCACATCATGCAAATCAGACATATGAGTCTCTGCAAACACAACTCCCTCTACATTAACACATCACAGTCTGCCATGTATGTAACCCAGCTGCATGAAGGACACAGTTGCATACACCATTGGGCGCTGTCAGATGATCACACACCTATATGTCACACAGGTCTTGTCTCTCACAGTCACATCTCAGATGTCCTGCTGACCCTCTGAATCATGGACACCCCAGTTGTACGTAACAAGAAGCCACACCCTAATGACACAGAGGCAGACACCTGAGGGCACATGTCACTAAGCACAACCTGTAAATTAATATACAGGAGTGGGATTACAGAGTGTTTCTAAATGCCCTTGAGGAGGCATGACTGCCCAGGTCTCCATGAAACAGTGTTTTGCCCTGGACAGTAGTCAGGTGGCTAAGCAAGTGTGACATACTTGATATACAGACTCCTGAGGCCCCAAAATTGGAGTCCCCTGCTGCATGGGTTTGTTTGGAATACCTCAGACCAGCAATTGGAACACATATCAAGGGCACACACAGATCACATGTCAGATCCCAGGCATTGGGTAAACAATTGACCCACCCATGAAACACACAACAGAGTCACGGGAACAGATGCTGTCCGGTCGATGAAGCATAGCTGACTGCAGGGATACAGTGCCTTAGTGACACAAGCAACAGACTGTAGGGGCCACACCTGTGGAACAGATGAGGAGGGTGCATCACACAATTGAGGGACCTGAGTATTGGACTACAAGACCTACGTAATGTGGAAGTGGGACCAGGCCAAAAGACTGCAATTAGCATGTCAGACATAGTACACAGATTAGGCATGGATTTACCCCCTTCCTGCTGCTGTCTGGCCTTCAGCTGCCTGTCCAGGTCTGGGGCATGTGGGGGGTCAGGGTCTGGTGTCCGCCCCTCCTACGTGGAGGGGATAGCTTCAGCTGGACTCTAGCTATCCTCCGGGTCCAGCCCCGAAGGTCCTGACACCTCTTCTGGCAGTTGCGGAGCCGGCGCTTGTAGACCCCCACCGAACGAACTGCCCGGGCGATGGTCAGCAATATCTCCTGCTTCTGGTGGGCATCAACCTGTGAGGATGACAAAGTTAAAAGTACATTAACACACATGCCCCATATTTGTGCTGCACACATTTGGATATACATGTCATCATCACAAAGGGGAATGAGTTACACAGGTAGTGCAACCATGGGGAATAACAAATCACCTGCATGTCTGACATGTTAACAACGCCTGGATAGTTTAAGCTTGCACTAATGCACTTTAGCAGCAGGACACCTGTTCATTACATGTATCTACACACTTTGGGGGATGAAAGTAGTCCGTGAGAATGCTTGCCACTGGTGTACACACTGCTAGTACTGCTAGTCAGACAACATGCATAATTAGGAAGGCAGTGGACTGCACACTCACCTGCTTCCCTGGTTTCCCATAGAGCTTGATGTACTGTGGAAGGAGCCCGTCCAGCAGGACCTGGTTCTCCTCCTCAGTGAAGGCTGGGGCCCTCTCCAGAGTACGTGCCATAGCAGGAGCCAGAGGATGCAGAGACAGCAGCAGTGGTAGCAGGGATGTGGTCCAGTAGCATGTAGTGCAGGCAAGTGAGCTCCCTGGGGTCCAGCCAGCCTTATATCTGTGCTGTAGAGGCAGAATCTGTTCCATGTGTCCCAAGTGATAGGTCCAACACGGTTGTATTCTATGAATCCGGCCAATCCGTGGAAATGTACGACTCGTACGCGCTTTCCGCATCGTTCAAATCTTCACCTTCACGAAACACTTGAAATTGCAACATTGTTGAAGGCATCCAACTGAATTTCCAGTGCACAACTCGTACAAGTTTTGAATCCGCATCCGTCTCCATGACAGTCCAGAGCCAATGGGTGCGCCCGGCTCGGTCAACTGACTGTACAACGCGTAGTGTGAAAATACACATGCACCTGTCTCCATATGATTCAATGGCCAAGGCGTACGCCTGTCTCGGACCATGCCTGCCCGACGCGTATGCATGATATTCACCCGTGTCGGACCTCATTGCATTAAATTGCAAATCGTACGCACGGCTCGGTCATGAACCTTGCAATGCGTACGCATTGTCACCCGCGTCGGACCTCATTGCATTCAATGGCAAAGCGTACGCACGGCTCTGTCATGAACCGTGCAATGCGTACGCATTGTCACCCGCGTCGGACCGCATTGCATTCAATGGCAAAGCGTACGCACAGCTCGGTCATGAACCGTGCAATGCGTACGCATTGTCCCCCGAGTCGGACCTCATTGCATTCAATGGCAAAGCGTACGCGCGGCTCGGTCATGAACCATGCAATGCATACGCATTGTCACCCGCGTCGGAACTCATTGGTGTGACTATTCTACGGATTCAACACACAATTACTTGCCAGGGACACCTGTGCACACCTACCACACTACAGCATTGGCCACGCAGTGTCCCATGGCATGTAAGGCTGCATTCCCTGGCTGTTTGGGGGGGACACATTTGGTTTGTTGGGTGGCACTTTTGTGCAGCCACTCCCAGGCTGTGCATGTGTACATGGGGGCAGAATCCTTTGTGTGTCGTGCACATTACCACTGTGATGTGCAATTGTACAGTAATGGGCATGAGTCACAGACACAGTTTCATGTTGGATATGTTTGGGGCATGTCACATACAACCTGAGTCCAGGGGGTGATGGCATGTACGTCACAGTGAGACCTGTAGCCACAATACTGATGTGCACCCACAGTCTGTGTGCATGTTGTGTCTCAGATGTGTCTGGTCAAATGTGCCCAATGGGTGACAGTCTCCACATCCATGTGGTATATGCATCAACCTTGATGGTGTGTGTGTGTCTAAGAGACGTACATGTAGGGCCTGCCGGAACAATACTGGCCACTACCTGTGGGACTTACGCTTGCCTTGTGGTGTGTGCATGATACGCTATGTCCATGCCAGTGTCGATGTGGCAATACAGGGACCCTGGGTTTCTGCATGGCAAAGATCTGGGATGCCTGGGAGACATCAGGCCTCACTTGTCACTGTGGTGTGTGTTTGGAACATCACAGCAGTTCATAGGTTGGGTGACATAGCCAGATGATTGGCCATTGCACTACATGGGACTCATGAGGACATGTGGACTTGAGATGTGAGGTGATGGTCATGTAGGTGACATATGTGTCCATGCCCAACAGCACACACATCAGTACATTGTGTAATGTCATGATCTATCATGTGATATTGAGCCTGGTAATGGCCACATGGGTGGATGAACTGACAATCTTCCTTTGTGCATCTCTGTACTGCAGGGCACCAGCTGTCCATAGACCATTCGCAGACCTTGCGACCATGCAGGAACGCGACTGCATCAGACGGTACCGCTTCACCAGGCCACTGATTGAGGAGTTGGCGGAGCAGTTGGGGCCACATCTGCTACCTGGCCGGACATACCCTACAGCACTGACCCCAGAGGTGAAGGTGATGGCAGCCCTGCACTTCTTTGCTACTGGTACCTTCCAGTACACTGTGGCTACTGCTGATGGTATGTCGCAAACGATGTTTAGTCGGGTGCTACGCGATGTCTTGGAGGGGGATGTTGCATTTCCTAGACCTGTACATCAAGTTCCCGAGCCCAGCTGAACTCCCTGAAATAAAGGATGCCTTTTATACACTGGGGAGGATGCCGAACGTCATCGGATCTATTGATGGGAAACATGTGGCCCTGATACCACCACAGGCACATGAGCAGGCATACCGGAACAGGAAGCACTACCACTCCATCAATGCTCTGGTGGTATGTCTTGCTGACATGTCTATCACACATGTGTGTGCACGGTTCCCTGGTTCGGCACACGATGCCTACATAATGATGCCAGCTCAGCATGCATGGATTGTCGGTGTGTACTGACTGTTTCTCATTGTGTGTGTTTGTCAATGTTGTATTCCACACTCCTACAAAACTCTGCTACTTGTTCATTTTTGTGTGTGTAGGTGACTCCGGATACCCCAACATGCCGTGGTTGCTGACACCCCTACGGAACCCTGTGACACCAGTCGAGATGCGCTACAATGAGGCACATGGTCGGAGCAGGAGGGTGATTGAGCGGACAGTCGGCCTCCTGAAAAGCCACTTTCGCTGCCTGGACAAGACCGGAGGGGCCCTCCCATATGAGCCTGCAAAGGTGTGCAAAATAATCCTTGTACGCTGTATGCTACACAACATGGCAGTGCGGAAGGAGGTGCCTCTCATCCAGGATGACGATGACCAACCTCCGGCACCTGTGGAGGATCCCGGCCTGGGCCAAGATGCCAGTGATGATGAGGATGAGGGTGACGTCCGCTCACAGCTCATCAACAACATCTTCACCCGAATGTGAGTTTCCAGGGTTGTTATGTCAATGTATGGAGGTAGCCTGGAATGTGTTGTGGCTGCTCTGTTGCTGTCTGAGTGTGTCTGTGTGCCACTTGACTGGATGCGTGCAGTGATGTGTCCATTCAGGTGGTGTGTACTCCACAATAGGGTAGTACTGCTAACTTGTTTTTGTGTAGCTTTCTTGCGATATGTTTTGTGCATATGTATTGCATTTCTCTCCTGTTCTGCTGTGCTTTTGACTGTGTCTTGTGTCTGTCGTTCCCAGGGTACTTTGCCTGTTGTTTTGTCAACACTGACCCCTAACACCCAGAATCCAACACCAGTGTGGAAGTTGTCAATTCCCATCAACTGATGTACCACACATCCCTGGACTTCAATTCTCCAACACTTTGTGAGCGTGTGTCCACTGTTACGTAGAATTACCTTGCAACTATTGTGGAATAAACATGTTGCTGATGTGTAATGAACCTGTGCTAAGCTTTGTTATGTGCGTTGTCTTTCTTTCCACATCTGGCTGACATCTGCTTACCTCACCTGTGGACTTGTTACCACTGACTGGGGTTGGTGTTGTGTCTGTGCATGCCAATGTGTTTCAGGTCAACATCATTGTGTGGGATGAGTAACATGGCCATGGTGAGTATGTGTTGTGGTGCCATAGTGGTGTGTCTCCCTCACATGTGTCACATCACCATGACTCACCTTACGTTGGTCACATTGTTGCAGTATTTGGCATGCACTGTGTTGTGTAGTAGATCGACATCTCCATGACACATGACAAGTTGGAATCACAACAGAGGCAAGTATGGTGTACTGGTGAGTTTATTTTCAAACATGTGTGAGGAAAGTGCACAGGATGGTGGGTGCTGTATATTGGTTTGGGAATCCAAAGTTCACATTGGAGTTGGATGTGCTGGTAGATGAAATGTCCAGAGTAAAGTCCACAGTCATCTGCTACATTGGCCCAACATGAACCCTCCATGTCATGTTGGCGAGTTGATGATGATTGGACAAGTTGAACGTGTTGCGCACAAAGAACATTGTCCAGAACAGGTTTAGAGGCCCTGGGGATGTGCTGGGACATCTGCCTCTCACATGTCCTTCTTCGGACGACCCCTCTTCTTCCTTCCTGGGGGGGATCCTCAGAGGCAGGCCTCTGCGGTGCAGGGGACTCTTCGCCAGAGTCCTCCTCCCGCCCTGTGGCGCTGGCAGATGGTGTTGCAACAGATGTTGTGGCCACACAGGGAGGTGTGGACAGGTTTATGTTGATCTGGCGGAGGCATTGGAGTATGTCGCGATGCACCGCAGTAAGGGCATCCCACTTGGTCTCCATGCTGGCATGGTGGGCAGCCTGCTCCTGTTGCATGTCCTTGAGGATCCCCACTACCTGGCCAAATCCTCCTGTGCTATCCTGGTACGCATCTATGATGCGTGCCAGGTGGAAGTCATCATGAAGTCCAGACCCCTCTGCAAGGCACGCCCTCTGCCTCCCACCCCTCCCAGCACCCCTATCCACACGGGCAGGACCAGCGGCGGGATGCACAGGTGACACTGGGACCCCTTGGGTGGTGTTGCTGGTGGTGTTTGCTGTAGCTTCCGGGGGGTCCTGTGTCCCTGTGCTGTAGGTGTTCAGTGGCATTAATCTGTCCGTGTTGTCGGGGGCGCGCTGTCGGTTTCCATATGCTGGAGGCATGGGTACAAAGGGTGCAGATGTTGATACTGCTGGTGCTGCATGATGACTCACACCGGAGGGGCCAGGTTGGTCGTCGTCATCATCTTAAGAGGACAGAGACAGAGTCAAACCAGGGAGCCCAGTGTCCGCCAGGGTCTGGGACTGGGAATCCTCTTCATTTGGTGCTGGGTGCCCAGCATCACCTGTGTTTGGAAGAGACACACAATGTGAGTTATGTTTTTACATGCATTGATAGTTCACAAACATGACATTTTCTACTTTGCGAACAGATGCCAGTCTGTACACTGCTTTTTCCCAGCTTGTCACGGACAGAGTTTGATATTGTTGTTGCCCAGTTCCCAGCATGGCCTTGTGCTCCGGAGAGCCCAGTGTCAGACATCTTGTCAGTCCCTTCCCACTCCCTATGGGGCGAGTATGGTTCAGTTAGAACTTGCTGGGCCATGTGGGTGGGTGTAGATTGTCTGTGACTGTGACTCCCATCATACTCTTGGCTGCACCCCCCTTCCCAGCATGCCCATGCTTCCTCCCTCTTGACTTTGCTTCCCTGTGAGGGGGTCTGACAGCAATGGCAAGATGGCTGACTGTGAAGTCCTGGTGGATGTTGGTGCCCAGTTCCCAGGATGGCCTTGTGCTCCCCACAACAGAGCCCAGTGGGGGGTACGCCTGGGGTACAGTGCGGACATACGCGGGTGGGGGGTACGCCTGGGGTACGGTCCGTACATACGTGGGTGGGGGGTACGCCTGGGGTACGGTCCGTACATACGGTGGTGGGGTTACGGTCCGTACATATGGGGGGTGGGGGGTATGGTCCGTAGATACGGAGGGTGGGGGGTACGGTGCGGACATACGCGGGAGGGGTGGGAGGCTGGGGGGGCCATACGATTCATACCCCGGGCACAAGTGTACTCGGGGTAGGGGTCATACAAAGTTCACTCCGTATGGGGCCTTTTCCATGCGCTTGTGTTTTCGGACGGGCGGTACGGATCGTACTTGCACGCTCGGACTTCAGTTTTACAAGTTGTAAGTAAACCTGTCCGGGGACGTCTCGTAGACTTTTCCCGAGGCAATTTGTATGTATTTTCCACGTACGAATCGTACTTCGCCATTTGTACGGGACATGTACGATTCGTACGTAAAAAATTACGTATACGAGTCGTACGGGGAAAAAACATCCAGGATCGGAATCGACCCCATTGTGTACAGATAAACCTCAATCAGTGGGTTCACTTAAACATTTCATGTCGTCTCCAATCACTGCATGTTAAGGCTCTTGACCTCGTGCAGGGAAAAAGGAATGAGTGAAGGAAGGGGTTTGCCAACGCGTTTCGACCTTCATGGGGGACACCAGAAAAATTCAAGGAAGGTCTTCCTCAGGGCTGTGATGCTTTGTGTAGGACACTAAAGAGTAACAAATAAATGAAGTAAATCTAGTGTCTAATAATGCATTTCGTCTTACCAAGTGCAGAGGAAGGGGAAACACATTGTCATCATACCTGTAAGATGAGGTAGATTATATCAGTTTCAAGGGCAACCAGATAATTTCTTCAGTAGTGGGCAGCCTCCGTTACCTTTATGGGCTTGCTCTCTGTAAATTGAAGTATATGTACCTTATTAAGTAGAAAAGAAAGCGCAAGGACCTCCTAAATTTCCCTTATCTTACTAAATTACATCTTTTTTTAGGGCTTTGTTTTTAATAGTAAAGCATCTCTAAGTATCATAAGTTCGATATCTGTACAATGAGGGGTGGTGCCTAAATCGCTACTATCGACGGTAGAGAGTGGTCGGGCATGTTTCTCTAAAATGTGGTGCTGCTACGGAGTCTGTCCTTACTTAGTGCGTTAGGCAGAAAATCTTTGTTTAACGTAGCGCTGCTGCGCGCATGGAGACATTGACATTATCCACGTTTTTTAACACTGGGGAAAGTTGGCAAGTGGAGATGTTACACACAAACTGTTGGAATGTGGCGAGTTCTTTACCTGTCATCACCTGAAAGGTTCCGCCTTCAGTTCACGTTTCTTTAGTTCACGTTTCTTCTAGGATCAGCCGGCACATTTATCCATTGTAACAGGCGGACTTTCCTCTTCCATCAACTGCTCTGTGTGGTGGCTGGTTCCTTTAGAAGTGAGTCTCACGGGCTCTGGACGGGCTTACTATAGGAGAGGGATTGAACCAAGCGTCACTTCCGGTAGCCTGTCTTCCAGTGTAGTTTCTTCCGATTCAGCGTGCCTGACTTCCTGTCGAGGTTCAAGTCCTTGTTCTCTTCAGCGCCACCTAGCTCGAGAACTACTATAATTGTATGTTGAATAGTTGAAAACTTTATAGATTTCTTATCTTTTCTAAGTGGCCCATCATATCCACAGCTGATATTATATAGCACACTCGAATTACCAACATCTGGGTCATGTTTTCCTGGTGATTGCATTTTTAAAGGTGCCTAGATGGAACAAGGGTACCCACTTTATGTTGAATCTTGGACGGTGTTCACACCTATTGAATCAACTAGATGGAATGCATGATTTCGGAAAGCTCATTTAATCCGTGGTCTGTAGTTCCTAGTTTCAGGATGTATTTTGCTTCATAGTTGGCTAGGAGTGTATCGATTATGCCACCTTTTATCTGTTTTAATACTGTCCATTTCATTTCTTCGGGTCCATGATTTTTATCAATGCAATGCTTTACCATAGGGCCTGTCAATACTCTGTATTTAATGCGAGATCTGTGTTGTGTGATTCGCGTTTTAATTTGTTGAGTTGTCTTCCCAACATAGGCTAGTTGGCAAGGAGAGACCACACAATAAACTACGTTCGAAGTATTGCAGTTAGTGAATTCTTCATGTCTGATATTCCTATTTCTATACTCAAACTCATTGCCTTCGATTGTACTACTGCAAGAATTGCAGTTTCCGCAGCGGTGATGTCATTGGACTGGAGGTAATGCTAACATTGATTGTATAGTCGGCGGTATTTTAATGACATTAGTGTTAGCCCGTACCAGGTGATCCTTGATGCTCCTGTTTTTCTTTAATGCAAATATTGGGAATTCTTTAAAGGTGTCTAACCCTTTAACACATTGCCAGTTGCATTTTACGATCTTCTTAACTTCATTGGTGGACCCTGAGAAAGTGGTAACGCAGACCAGTGGCGTTTCTTTTGTTATGTCTTTTGGTGTTAGTAAAGACTCCCTGGGTGTATACCATGCCCTCTTCATTGCTCGTTTCGTTAGTCTTCTGGGGTACTGCAGTAAAACTAGTTTTTCCAAGAGTATTTTAGCATTAAGAAAGTAGGGAGGTTGCCTTTCAAGTTTCTCTGATGAAAACTAGAAAAGTGCAGTAGCGTATTTCGATCTGTTGGTTTTTAGAATAACGTAGTAAAAATTCTCCCATTTTCATGCTTTACCATTAGGTCCAGAAAATTGATTTCATAGTTACTTGAGTGAAAAGTAAATTGAATATTTGGGTTCCTCTGGTTTAACCAAATGCCGAACTCCTCTAGTTTATGCGCTGTCCCCCTCCACAACATAAATACATCATCGATGTATCTTTGCCAGATTTTTATGTGGCCATCAAAAGGGCTGTTATGATAAATCCACCATTCCTCATAGAGTGCCATAAACATTATAGCCATCTCAGGAGCAATTGGACAGCCCATTGCTGAGCCCTTGATCTGCAAATATTGCTCCTTGTTAAATTCAAAAAAATTATATTTTAAACATAATTTAGCCAGATCGACCAAAAATTATATGGGGATGGCATGTGGTCTGGGGCGTTGTTCCAGAAAATGGTGCATTGCTTCTAGCCCCTAATCTTGTGGTATATTCGTGTATAGGGTCACGATATCTAAGGTGACTAGAAGCTCATTTTCCTGATCAAAAGTCTGCCCTTCCAGCATATTATGGATTGCATGGTATCTTTGATATAGCTGGTGGTCGAGCTTGCCAGTGGCTTCAAGAAGACATCAATATATTTTACTGGTCTCTCCAACAGTGAGTTCACCCCTGAGATTATAGGGCAGCCAGGAGGGTTACCTGCATCCTTATGGATTTTTGGAAGTACGTACATCATTGGTGTTCTTGAGTGTGGATTAAGCAGAAATGTTGCTTCCTTTTGTGACAGCCATCCATTTTCTTCGCCAGTTTGTATTAGCGCGGCTAGTTTTACTCCAACAGTTTTAGAGAGATCTTCATCAAGTTTGAGATAATGATCCACATTAGCCAATTGGCGATGAATTTCAAGTTCGTATTTTGTCCTTTTCATCAACACAATTGCCCCGCCTTTATCGGCTGGCTTGATTATTATCTCTTGGTTGTATTTTAGAGATTCCAGCGCCTTTTGTTATTCCTTATTGATATTCCATTGGGTGTACGTTCGTTTGTTTTCTAGAGCATCTAATTCTTTCAAGACGTTCTTTTCGAAAACGACTAATTCCAAAGGTATACCACTTGTGGGAGGGAAGAAGTTGGAGGGATCTTTCAATCCGGAATAGCTCCTTTCTCGGTTCCAAGGCTTGTCCGCAAAAGACGCCTTTAATCTCATTTTGCGGAAGAATTGGATCATTTCCAATTTGGTACGACTTATATCGGGTTTGATAGTCGGTATAAAGGAAAGTCTTTTATTAAGTACTTGAGTTTCAGTAGTACTTAAATCAAATTTAGTGAGATTGTAAATCGGACTTACTGTGCTTGTTACCATTGGTAAGTATTCTTCCTGGTTGTTATCTCCCCTTGGTACTGTGTCTGATTGGGATTCCGATTGTACCACTGGCCACCTCTATTTCTCCCTCTCGGGCCGGTATTGCCTCTGCCTAAAAAAGGCTGGGGTCTTTGGAAGAAACAAACTTGTTGATTCCCTTTAGCGCTTGTTGAGGGTTCCACGTCACTTGAATTTTCCGAGTACGATGAATCGTCTGAAAACTTAATAAATTGTTTCCTGCTTCTTCCTCTGTAAGTTCTAAGGCTGGCAATACTGCATTGTTGTTTGTAGTAATCCTTATCCAGGTACGGGTAGGCTCTGGCCTCACTAAAGTTCTGGATATCCTTTTGTAATTTCGTTCTCTTGAAATATTCCGTGTTTTTTTTTAATATCAAATTTTCTTTTTCTTTTTCTAACTTGGCCAGTAGGTCCTTTGCGTTCTCAATAGCTGCATTGGTTAGCGGAGCCTCTTCTAATTCCTTGATCAGCTCTAATTCGTCCTGGCTGAGTCTTTCAGCTGTTTTAATGGACAGGAACATCCAGTCCCTGGAGCACTTTGTACCTATATGGCTGAAGTCACCCAGATAGATTGGCTGATCTATAAAAATTACTGGCACATTTTTAACTTGGAGGCCTACTGGAATGGTTCCAGCTCTTAAGTGCTCTAGTAGGACCTCCCCGTGCAGTGCAGTACGTGCTTGTTTTTTCTTTAGTCTTGTAATTTTCTTTAATCAGAAAGGTAACTTAGATTATTTTTCTGAATAGACCCAAGGATTTCATACTGTTTTGTAAGTAACTGCTGGGGAACAAATCATGTGCGGTCTCTAAAATTTCCCTAGGACCCTCCTGCTTTGAATTTTTTGCGTTTGGTAGTTCTTCTAGCAGCTTTCCGGCTGTGGGTCCGTTCTCTATATGGGTATTAAAGCAGGATACTCTGTTTCAAATTAGAGCTTTTATACATAGGTAGAGTGTTTTTGGGAGGCACATACACTAGTTTCAAAGTATCTTTCCTTATTTTTGCATACCGAAATGGCCGAGCGACAAGGCCTAGCTTTTGTTGATACGATGACTCAGTCCATCTTGAGCACACCAAGTATAATAGACACCTTCCAAGGAGGTTTGACAACACAAGGTGATGATTGGTCTAAACTATTGGTACTTAAGAAATCCCACTCCCGGGTTTACATACATGGTGCTATTATGACAGAGTACCTTAGGGGCGACTGTGGACCTACTGGTATGATAGTCACTAACGCTCCCCGGTTGTTTTTGGATGACAAGTTGTTCCTCAAAGACTGGTTATTGGTGGCCTGGCGGTGTACCCACGATTGGCTGATTCTTATTATCAACACAGCCAAGCGAATCACGGACACCATATTGATTGAGATACAGGCTCTAGAGTCTCAGATCAGAGTAACCTTATCAGGCCCCTTGTTTAAGAAACAGAATGAGGAGAGTAACAAGAACAATAAAGAGTTTTAAGACACTGTACTGACAGAAAAGATGAATAAATTTAAAAAGGACCTTGCACGTTTCTCAATAGAGAGAGTGTATCCGTACACTAGTGTGGAGCATGTGCCCCCTCAATACAATCGACAAGGGAAAAGATACGGGTCAAACTACTCCACGTCAGCTAGTGATGAGTGGTCCAGTGATTCTGACACTTCCAACCAAGGCAAACCTACGAACAGAGGTTACACTCGTAGGAGCAGAGGGCAATGGAGAGGCTATCGAGGCGGTGCCCAATCATTACCATCTTCCCAATGGTGGCCATCAGTACCTTTTAGATACCCGTCATTGCCACCACAAGGGCACATGTTCCCATATCAGCCTCAACCCCAGATGTACCCAAATCAGTCTTTTTTAGGGTTTGGCCAGGGGAGGTCCAGAGGCAAACGGCGGAATCAACAGGCCCAGGTGAATTGGGCAGACAACCCGCCAGCTCGCTCCACCCGGAGCATGACAGAAGCACAAGCAGGAATGAGCAACGAGATGATTTAGTCATCAATCTAAGCAGTAGGATTTTGAATACAGATTAGCAAGCCCTCCTAAACAAAGGATTAGGCTTTGTACCGTCCTATCGTGGTGATACTTTTGACATCAGACAAGAGCTTGTCCAATTTTTCCGCAAGATCCGTCTCAACTTTTTCATTAGAGACAGGCATTTAGAGGTCACTGATGAGGTGGACACTAATACTGGTCTCATGAACAAATCAACGTTTAATCCTCTTGCCAACCAGGTTCCCCCGCAGGTTTTTACTTTTGAAAAGGCAGTGACTTCACAAGTCACTAACATTTGAGCCAGTAATAACAGGCACTTTCAGAATCTAACTAAGAAAGAGCGAAAGGCCATGCTTTCTTTGTCGTCTGATGATACCATAATGATCAAACCCGCTGATAAGGGGGGGGGCAATCGTTATAATGAATACCTCCTCCTATCGAATGGAATGCTTGAGGCAATTGGAAGACATGCGTTTTTACAAACTATTGACAGAAGACCCTACTAAGAGGCTTGAACGGGAGATCAAGATAATAGTGGAAGAAGCACGTTATAACTGCTGGATAACTGCTAATGAAGCTACCTTTATGATTAAAGCTCATCCCGTTGTTCCTTATTTTTACGCACTTCCCAAGGTGCACAAGACTCAAAGACCTCCTCCTGGCCGCCCAATCGTCTCGGTATTAGGTTCTCTACTTTAACCACTCTCCACTTTTGTGGACCATTTATTGAGGCCTTTGGTAGTAGAGATGCCTACCTATGTGAAGGACACAAAGGATGTGTTGAGGTTAGTGGATGACATCAGCTTTGACACAGAAAGTGATTTTCTCGTCTCTTTTGATATGGAATCCATATATACATGCATTCCTCAGGAGGAGACTCTCTATGCTATTGAAACTCTCTTGCTGAACATAGCCCTAGACTCAATCACCACAGTCTCCTTCATTATTAATTGTGCCAGAATAGCCATGAATGAAAACTTTTTTTAGTTTGAAGACCGACTTTTTCTCCAGATGTTAGGCACCTCTATGGGGAGCGTTTTCGCCCCCAGTCTGGCGAACCTATATGTTCACATTTTCAAACAACAACATATTTTCAGCATCGATAATCCGTACAGAGACCATATACATTTATGGAAACAATATATCGATGACGTGTTGGTGGTTTGGAGAGGTACATCTACATCGATTACTGACTTTAAGGTATGGTTGAACAGTCGCAATGAATATTTGAATTTCACCTGTGAGTACAGCAAGACCCAATTGCCATTCTTAGATGTCATGATTTCTCGTTTGGATGGCGGCCTAAGTACTGAGCTATATAAGAAACCTATGGCCAGGAACTCTCTTCTATCTTATGAGAGTTTTCATCCTCTAGCTCTACGGGATAATTTTCCATTTGGGCAATTTCTGCGTATAAAGAGGAACTGTTCATGCACCACTAAGTATCAAGAACATGCTGAGAATCTGGCAGTCCAATTGCAAGCCAGACACTACCCTAAGAAACTTGTGAAAAGGTCCTTCAAGCGTGCAGCCAATAACAACCGGGCAGCTCTCTTGGAACCCGGTGCTCCTAAAGAAACATCGAACAGTTAACATGTGTCAACACTTTTTGTAGTTTTTCCAATAAAATTAGGAAGTGCATTCTGTCTAATTGGAAAATTCTAAATATTGGCAGCACAGCACTACCTCACCCACTCTTTGCTTTAAAGACGTAGCACCAATATCAAAGATCGGTTGGTACACACACGCCCACGTGTTGACAAGGTAAATCCGCCAGATACCCTGTGGGGTTTACCTCCTGTACAGGGGCATTTTATCTGTGGGTCCTGCGCGGCATGTCCACACACAACCCACACTACAGAGATTGATATCGGATCACCCAGACCTTGGGTGTTGACGAGCCACACGAACTGCAATAGCGATAATCTGCTCTACTTAATCACCTGTCCTTGTACCCTTCGTTATGTGGGCATGACCACACGCAGAGTCAAAACCCGCATCCTGGAACATAAAAGCACCATTAGGTGCAAAAAGGCTTCTACGAAACTGACCTGTCATTTCCTTACAGCTCATGACAATCCACAAGATCTTAGGTGGACAGTGCTTGAAAGACTGTTTAGTCCATCACACATCACTGACCTTACCACTTACTTGCTTAGACGAGAGCAATGGTGGGTACACAAACTAAAAAGTGACAGTACGGGTCTTAACACTGAGATTCCATGGGTCTCCCTTTAGAACAACTATTTGCATTTTGCATAATACATAGCCATAGGTTTTCGCCAACCCAGATTATTTTCATCTAAAAGATTGTTTCCACACTGGTTTTAGCTCTGGGTGATTATGGTTTGTTTTGTTGCTTTTAGTGGTCGGTTAGTCTTTGAGTCGTGGTCATAACACATGTGATGCGCAGAATGCATGTATTATGGATGAATACTGTCTTTTGTTGGTAATGCTATTGGTGAACGTTACAAAGATGAGTTTTGCATTGCATTTGCACAGCATGTTTGCCTTAGCATCGTCTGGCTATCTGCACCCTTTATTGGTGGTGCATATGAGTGGCCACGTTTACGCAGATATACTTATTATTGGCCTTGTGGAATGCCTTCTGTTTCTCTAACAGGGTGTCATGGTACAGGCCATTCTCTACAGTGTAGTATGATATTGTTACTGCAGGGGTTCCGCGTTCCCTTGAATGCTAAGCACCAATGAGATTGTCATCGTGACTGCGGGTGTTCCCCGTTCCCTTGAATGCTCTGCTTAAGCACCAAGGAGAATGTCACACACTTGCGTCTCTTTCCAATCATGCGCATGCGCGGCTGTGTAGTATTTCACAGCCGGTAGCCGATTAGGTCTTTGCTACATGCATGCGCAGTAGTACACCTCTTAAATTTAGCGCGATACAAGCGCTGACTTTAGTAATGTTGTTTTACAGTGTCGCTTTCACACTACTACAGTCGCGGCTGTTTATACTTGTGTATTTGGATAGTTATGTTTGTACTATCGAGCAGTTTACAATTTATGCACGTACTCTCCACTTGTGCACAGGCGCGGACGTATAGCATTATTGAACCGGCGCCTGCGCTGTTGTTCCTTTGTTGGGCAGTTTTCTTGCACCTGCAATTGATTAGCTATACTCTGCTCACCATAAAAGAAGGCAGGGTCCCGGGCTAAACTCACCTCAGGTCTCATGCTCAATTGGACACGGAGTACCGACGGACAGGTGATTTTTCCTGTGGGCTTGTCTCTATTTGAGTGTCTCGCTCATGTTTTACTTACATTCTAGCTGGAGTGTGCACTCTGGGCTTTTTTCTAGTGTGAGCTTTTTTCTAGTGTGTGGTTTTCATAGTAGTAGAGTAATGGTTATGGCTTTGACTTTATCCTGTTGGTTGAGTCTCTGTAAAACTTGTTAGCTCCTTCTACTACCCAGTTGGTTTGTGTAAAAGACTTTTATCGCAATCACCATTGATGTGGTGTGTTATATGGGTTCTTTTTACTCTCTAGAACCCTTATACATTCTGGAAACACAATTTAACATCGTAATGAAGTATTTTAAGAGAGTAATTCAGCATCCCTATGGCTTGGGCTATGTGGATCAGGTAGATAACTTTCGACATTCTAGTAATGGCAAGTGTCTCTCTTTGGGCTCCATGGTTTTAATTTTGCTCAGAATTGCATGCCTATCAGGTCCCTTGATATTGGTTAATAATACCCCTGGACAGTTTTAGGACCTGGCATGTTAATGACATTGTACACCGTTGCTTTGCAGAGCGGTGCCCCCTTCCTGAGCTGTTGCCAGGTTGAGGTGGGATTGTTTACACAGCAGTTGTGGCTAAGACACAAATTTTAATTTTATCTTCACAGAATCAATATTGACATCACTTTGTTTGCTTGTCTGGCTCTCTTCCTGATTACAGGTAATTCTTCCCATTTGAACAGACGTACTGAGGACAGTGCCTATGTTTGTATCCTTTTCTGTTGAATCACCTACACACGTTACACAGCAGCACCAATTTAGGTCCTGATGAAAGCCTCGCCCACGATTGGGTTTTATTGCTGAAACATGTTGACCTCTATTCCGCACCTTACTAATGCGGTTCAAATCCATACCGCTGGTGCACTGTTTTTAATCCTGGCAGTGAGCGTATTTGAATAAATCATACTTTTTTACGCCCCTGGCTAGTCTTAATTTCACTATTCTCACATTATTATTTTTTTGCGCTGCGCCTTCACTCACACAGTTTTCTCTTCTTATGTGGATTTAGAACATCCTACCAACATTTAAAAGATCCCTGAGCTCCTCCCTCTCAGAGAGGGGGTGTAGCCCTCAAAGGAACTAGGGTTTTCCTTTGAGAGGAGAATCCTATATGATGAAGCATGTCACCTCTGGTGAGCGAGAGATTTCGTCCTAAAAAGGGAAGTGCCCACAGCTAGTGCTGTGGTGTATAGCCATTGGTTCTGTGTTGATATTACTACTATCATTCAGTAGTGGTTCGCAACACACTTAGATTATTTTCCTGAATAGACCCAAGAATTTCATACTGTTTTGTAAGTAACTGCTGGGGAACAAATCCTGTTTGGTCTCTAAAATTTCCTTAGGACCCTCCTGCTTTGAATGTTTTGTGTTTGGTACTACCTTTCACATACCTTGCACCCTGCCCACAGGGATTTCCTTGGGCCTACCTTAGGTGTGACTAAATTGAAAGAAAAGGGAAGGTTAGGGACTGGCAAGTGTGTGCACTTGCCAAGTCGACATAGCAGTACCAGACTGCACACAGGCTCTGCAATGGCAGGCCTGAGTTACATTTACAGGCTGTTTATGTGGGTGGCACAATCCGTGCTGCAGGCCCACTAGCAGCATTTGAGTTACACGCCCTAGACACACACAGTGCACTGTATTACGGACTGACTAGTAAATCAAATCAGCCAATTATGGAAACACCAATCCATACATACAATTTACAGGGAGAGCAAATGCATTTTAGCACTGATCAGCAGTGGTAAAGTGCCCAGAGTCATAAAACCAACAAAAACAGGTCCGAAACAGAAGGCCACAAAGCAAAAAATCTGGGGATACATCCAGTGTAAAAGCCAGGTCTAACAGGAATCCTCTCCTTATTTCTTATGCCTCACTGTAGATCTGAAGTTGGGGCCCTAGAAATCCTCTAGACTTAGCATCACCTTCCACCCAAGGGGAAACATTTTCAAATTATTTGTGGAGCAATGCATTGAGTTAATCTCCTCACAACTCAAATTGCTCCACCACCATCATATTTCTCCAGTGATTTTACCATGGTATTTCACAATCATGATTTCAACCTCCTCTGGGGTACTCTTACAGATGAGGGGTACTTAACCCTTTCCTCATTTCTGATATAGAATGACCCTAACAAACACCCACTGAAACAGATATTGAAGGAGCCACTCTGGATTTAAATATCACAGACAATGATATAGTCAGTGATAACCCTTTTGCAGTTGACTGGTCAGAGCTTCCCCAAATCTCTTTTAACTGTTCCTCTCCAAATCTAGGACCTATGGCCAACCCAAACAACCCTTAACATGAACGTGTGACACCAATAACATCAACCAAGAAACCTGTGATTTTTCTTAGCATCCAGAATTCCCCACCCATCAGCACAACAGGATGTAAATACAGCAACCCCGATCTTCACAAACTGTGTAACTGCAATCATGGATGCTTGAGCAGACCTAAGAAAAGAAGATTCAAGGGGAGAGGAACACACCCATGATTTATAAAAAAAATGACTGTGGGAGGGATCTTGGTGGCAAATTCCCAAAAGGGACAACCTTGAACTCCTGCATGATGCAAGAATAGCTTACAAAACTCCCGCCTTCAGAGCTAAAGCTCATTCCATAATATCCCAGATCAAGTTTGCCAAAAACTATTGAGAAAGCTTTTCGAAATAGGTAAAGTAACATCCAAGTCTAGTGCCACTCAAGCACTCATGAACCCAGAGAAAAAATTTGATGAATTTACACTCTCCCTTGACCCTAAAATCAAAATCATCAAAACATCCCCCCATGTGGACCATGAATACTAACACCATGGTAAATAGAAAATTGCCTTAAAACTGATCTACGTTTAGATGCATATTCCAGACGAAGCTAGGAATTATCATATCTAAGACTAACTAACCCATCCAAACACTTCCTAATCTGAGTACCTATGAGTCTACTGAAAAAAGATGCTCAAAGTCCTACTACCTCTCTGGTCTAACATTACCAACTTCTCACTAAAGAAGGGCACCATCTCTGACTGCCTAAAAAGCCACTCTTTGTTTAAAAATACTACAACAGATGGCCAACATTAACTCAATAACTACCATCCGGTCAAAGGAAAACAACTTACTTCAAATATTCTAATCAATGTTTTGAGAAGGCTGGAGAACCAAGACCTCTTACAAATAGCAGAATAGACTATGCCATTGAAATTATGGATATTGGAGACTCATGCTTTCTTAACTTACTAGACCTCTCAGCTGCATTCAGTAATGCCAACTCCAAGACCTTTCTCCGCGTCCTATAATATTGCATGGCCTAGAAGGGAAAGTTCTAGATTGGCTCAAGTCATACTTTGAGAACCGCTCACAGGTGATCAAAATAAAACATGCATTCTCAAACTCGTAACTGTCTCCCAAGCAGCTCCACAATATTCACTTCTAGCTCCTGTACTGTTTAATATTTACATAAAAGAGCTGAGCAATTTACTCTAGAACTCTGACATATATTGTGCAGATGACACCCAACTATACTTGAAAGTCTCCTCCCCAGCTGACATCTCCAGATTGAACATTAATCTTGACAAAACACAATCTTGGGTGATGACTCACCATCTCAAGCTTACCCCCCACACCCTCCTCACACGCCCCCACCCAGAAGACCACATTTATTTTCCTGTCTCCTAACACTTCTTCCACACCAGCTGTAGAATTGATAACCTAGGTCAACTTCCAAGCGGCCCTCACACCAGCTCTGAGAATGCCAAATCTCTAGGCTTCACTCTAGCCCAAAAACAACATTTCCTTTAGCAAATCAGTGTGACCACAAAGTCGTCAAACAACCATCTCAAGCTTATCCAGGGTATCAAACATTTCCTACCCACCCAAGACCTGAATTTGGTGATTCAGGCTCTGGTGGTATCAATAATTGGCCTACGGAAATGCCATTCTGCCTTGTATCCCTAAAACACATGCTGCCCAGATGAAAGCATCACTACATGCAGGCCTCAAAAGCTAACCAGTTTGATCACATCACACCGATCTTAACTTTCTTAAGCTGACTGCCTGTTGAAGAACAAGTCATGTTGAAACCTGTATGCCTAGTGCACAAAACCATTCACACTGACCAATCTCCTTACCCAGCTAAGAAACTGAAGGGCTGGGGAGAATCATGACAATGAGAAGCACAAATTCACTACTACTTGAAAGATCAACCTTCGGGAATGAAAGATCCCTGAACCAGTCCTTTTCTGGATGTGCTTCTAAAATGTGGAATTTAATTCTCTGAGATTTTAAAAGATATCCTCCCTTCCAGGATTTAAAAGACAACTCAAAGCCTTCCTATTCAATACGTTCCTACCCAACCATACTCTACCACAAGCAGTCTAGTAGAAATGTGGATGGAGTTGATCATCACAGCCTCCGCTTACACTGGCAAGAAGACGCAGACCCAGATAAACCCCTCCTTAAACCATAAAAAAGTGTTCGCTTCAGAAATCATGGAAAAGGCTGAGGCCCTTCCTCCTCAACCCCTTTACAATGGAGACAGGAAGTGTTTATATATGAATTTCTTAATTGCATGACACTCACTATATGTGATATTGCGGTTTGAACCCCCTAGTATTTGGGACTTCCCATCAATTGAGAATGTATGCCCTTGTATTGTTGTATTTTATTGCCCTTGATACGTGTATATTCTGTTAATTTTCATCTTCCACACTGTAATTCACTTGTTAATCTGTTCCTTTGTTATGTAAAGTGCTCTGGTGCTCCAAGGTCTAGCATGTGCTATATAAAAACAATAAAGAGTGGCCTTTCAACTTACATGACTCCATGTTCTCGAGCATCAGTTTTTGTTTCTGTTTGCCAAATTTCATGGACCCAGTAGCATTGAAGTCGATCTTCTACAAGAACATGACACATGGGCAGTTGATAATTTCCAAACACTAATGTCTGCTGTTGTCATCAAAGCAAAAATGAGAAACAAATGTATACAGATACCTTAGGCTGTTCTCTTTTACAACGTTCAGTAAGTGAAAAACAGTCAAAAACGACTATGGTGTCACAATCATTGAAACTATTGAAATAGACAAAATGTAGTCCATGGTATTAATCGTGTAATTTCCTCATGAGAACATCACATGCCTAATAGTGTTAATTTAGGCAAATTGCATGTCTCCCAAATTATTATGTCTTCAAAACTCATGTGGGCATGCAATTTATTAGGATCATTACAATACCTCAATTCATGACTTCATTAACCTATTGTAACATTATTTAATTTCATACATATATGGTAAGATAACTCCATATTGAAACTGATTGCATACAATATTGATCAGTATTGGCAGTCTCACTTGATACTGATTGTCAATACCATTTTGCTCCAGGTAAACAATGTTAAACACAACGCAGGTTATTCTTCTACTAACCCTTAAATGTAAAAATCAACAAAGCAGCCCATTCCAAATAGACATTATCAGCCTGCTAATCCAGTCTATGCTGTATCTTAGGTGGAAGCCTTCAGTTCCTGACAAGATAAACAAACTAAGGTTACAACTCCTATCCTTGGACAATAAATGTTCAGTGAAAAAAGAGAGAGGATATGACTTATAAATGCACTGCTAACTCTTCTTCTGTGTTCAAACCTTCAGGAGTCTTGGTATGCAGATCAATTATATATGCAGATTCTAGAATTCTGAAAGCTTTGATGCTATCCCCTTCTCTAGGGCTTGAAAAAATCCTATCCATACAAAGAAATTGTAACAGATCCTTGGTGCTAATATGTATTTCTTTAACGGGATGTACAAATGGCTATGTGGGGTGATGGCTTTTGATAGCTCACATACATTCAGAAACCCGCTTTTTGGTTGGCTGCCAAGCACTCCCTATAAAAACATATACTGTATATTCTTAATTACAATTAATATGTTAGACAAATAGTCTGTCACCCTGACCACAAGGTACCTCATAAGAGGTGTTGTTGCTATGCTAAGTGAAAAAACCCTGTCTATGTCCTAGCCAGTTAACCTAAGATTTTCTGGCTAACTGACTATTACCTAAATGGTATTTGTGACACCAGACATACCGTCACTCAGTGTGGTGTTCAGGGGAAGCCATTTGAAGACTTTTTGTAACATGAGAAGTGTGTGAAAGCAGGCAGAGGAGACTGCATTGATCTGTTCATGGTCAGTTTGCTGTCCAGGTTTATGCTGAGGTTTCTGAGGTGGTGAGTCGCTTTGGGTGAAGGCCATAGTTTCAAGGGCTGCCAGGAGTCGTTCCAAATGGTAGTGTTGTTGCCATAGATCAACACTTCCATTTTGTCCGTGTTGAACTACAGACAGTTGTCCTTCGTCCACATATTTCAGATGTCTCACAAACGATGTATGTTTTGGAAAAATAAATCCACACACTTTCAAGAGTGATGACATTATAGGAAGAATACTAATTGAATATTTACAAATATAGACTACCCCAAAATAAACATGTAAGATAAAAAACAGGCAACGGATACCGTGTATTATGTAATTCTATATTGCATTCTCAGGGATCTGGTACCATTTATAATTTTAGATGTTTTGTAGCCAATGTCTCCAGAATGATATGTGCCACAGCGGGTTCTAGTTATACATGTTATTCAAGCTGGGAGGACATGGGCTTTGGGCTGTTTGTCAGAACATTGAGTACAAAAATATTTTATTATAAAAAATATCATAACCATAATGTCAACTACCAAAATATCCTAAAGGTAAGTATACATAGATAAGTATAGATATGCTATTTGTAACCCCATAGCTAATTACCTTGTAGCTACAAATTTGTTGTCAAAGGAAGATACATCTGGAGTTAAGATTTGTTATTCTATACTTACCTACATACACTTACCATCACAATATTTTTGTAGCCAGTATTCTGGCTACAGTGTTTTTCTAGCAGGATAGTTAAACCTCAATATTCCGGTAATATACTGGACTTTGAGTGTCGAAAGTCAACCTTGCAATACAAATTAGGAAAGGTAAGGAAACAAGCAATAGACGACATATAGGATGGGAATGGATGCAATATGCGTGATATCCGGCACTCGCACATCTGCAGACTGCCTTGTAAATAAACTGGCTTTGAGCATGCACTGCTGGCAGCGGTGCGATATCCCACGGTGAAAGTACACCAAGGAGCACAACACACTGTGAACAGAAAGAGCTGAAAGCCTCCAGGCAAAAAGTAAAAGAAATCATTTTTTTTGTTAAAACACCAGCAAGCTAATAAAATCCACGTGAAACTTCCAAACCAAATGTGGGAGCAAGGTTGCCAGCAAAACAACAATTAAATTCAAAGCAGAGAACAGTTGCGACCAGAAAATCATTGTAATAGTTCGCAGTAGATAAAAAAATGGAATGAAAACAGACGTTAGGAAAAAGGAGAATTAAGAATTTCGAAATGTTTTATTTATTGTACATTTATATTAGCCTTATCCAGGGAGATCCAACGCAGAGGACAAATCAACAGGGAACAGACAAAAGGTGGGATTGGAGGTAGAGAAAGATATAAAGAGGAGAGGGACTCTATGATGCTGACAGCACGTGGTACTAACATGGATACAATCATAGAATAATAAGTTCGCAAAGATCGATGGGGGCGAATTTGTTGGCGTTTGTGACTCTAACCCACAATCCCATACTGTTCCCACTGGTCCTCGTATGAGTTGCAGTGCTATAAAAGGTAGGGAGATTCACCCTTCCCCCCTAACAATCATGTGATTGGTTGATCACTTGAACAAAGTTACATCAATACCTAAAGCACACGCTAAACTATGGACCATATGTATAGTTATTTCAAAAAGCGTATACCTAATTGCGATTCTCTACGAATTGCAATTAAGTAATCGCTAATTCAATCAATCAATCAATCACATAATTTGTAAAGCGCACTACGTACCCGGTAGGGTTTCAAGGCGCTGGGGAGGGTGCTGTTACTGGTCGAAGAGCCAGGTCTTGAGTTGTCTCCTGAAGGTCAGCAGGTCTTCGGTTTCTCGCAGGTCGAGGGGGAGGGTGTTCCAGGTCTTGGCGGCGCGATGGGAGAAGGACCTGCCTCCGGAAGTGGTTCTCCGGATGCGTGGGACCGTGGCCAGGACGTGGTCAGCGGAGCAGAGATTCCTTTTGGGTACGTAGAAGGAGAGTCGACTGTTGAGATAGGCTGGGCCGGTTTTGTGGAGTGCTTTGTGTACGTGGATCAGGAGCTTGAAGGAGATTCTTTTGTCGACGGGGAGCCAGTGCAGGTTCCTCAGGTGGGGGGTGATGTGGTCGTGGTGCAGGACGCCGAGGATCAGGCGTGCGGAGGCATTCTGGATTCTCTGTAGTCTGTTGATGAGCTTGGACGGGGCTCCGGCGTAGAGGGCGTTTCCGTAGTCGAGTCTGCTGCTCACTAGGGCCTGGGTGACTGTTTTCCTCGTGTTGGTCGAAATCCATCTGTAGATCTTGCGGAGCATGCGGAGGGTGTTGAAACAGGTGGAGGAGACTGCGTTGACTTGTTTGAGAGAGTTTTGAGTCGAGGATGATTCCCAGGTTGCGTGTGTGGTCGGTGGGGGCCGGAGGGGACCCCAGTGACGTGGGCCACCAGGAGTCGTCCCATGCGGAGGGGTTGGATCCGAGGATGAGGAATGTGAATCCTAGAGGGTCGCAAATCAACCTACCTCATGAATATAAATGAGGTAGGTTGCTATTTGCGACCCTTTAGAAAATGCTAAAGTCACAGGATGGTGACGTGCCGAGGTCAGCAGACCACCATGTCTGTGATTGCTTTTAAATAAAGCAACCATTTTTTTTATTGCAGCCCATTTTCCTCTTGGGTTGCATTTAAAAATGTAAAATCAAAAGTTTTCTTTCATTACTTCAGAGCAGGCAGTGGTCCATGGGACCACTGCAAGCTCTGAAAAAATGTTTGTTCTACCATTCTCATAGAGGAGGGGTCCCTGCGAGACCCCTTCCCATTTGCGAATGGGTTACCACCTACTTGAAGTAGGTGGTAAACTGTGAATGTTTTGTGTCCGGTATTTGGTCGCCAAATATTCATACATACCACTGCGATTTGGTATTTGGAAGGTATGCCCTAAACACGACCCTTCCAAACACGGAATCGCAAACCCATTTTGCGATTCAGTACCAGGTTACCAAATCGCAAAATCAAGGTTGGTACATTGGACAATTCTGCTAATCGGTCTGTTTGCGAATGCAAAATAGCTTGATACATGTGGCCCTATATCGCTTATTACAAAAACACAATTCAAAACAACATGTTCTTTTCTTGTGTTCTTTTCCGCCATTTCTTTTTTAGCCTTAGAGTCAACACGTGTTTTGTTGTGATGGGGAGTACCCCACATCTTCCTCAGTGGCTATATTCACTGTGATGTCATTAGTCAGTTCAATCCTCATTTGCGGTTGTACTTTCGTCCTGGATACCAAGTAAATGATATTCTCAAAAAAGCATCATCAGTATTAATTTTCATAGTTGTAGCCTTATCCAATCTTGAGCCCTTACATGGTGTGTCAAAGAACTTAATCCAAATAATTCCCAGCATTATATTCACTGACTGTGGCTTTCTGTGTAGCAGCGATGCGCTCTACAGATCAGCGCTGTGAAACTCTTCTAATTTCAAATTCTAAAGTGTTAATCTCTGTCTGGAGATTGGACACCTTCCTGTCTACATTTTCGATAAGAATACCCATTAGTTTCATGGAATTGTGAGTCAGTTCCTTCTTCCAAGCAACCAATAGGTTTTCATCCAGATCGTCATATGTCAGAATGATTTGCGATCTCAACCCTCCGGGTATTCTGTTCAGTCCGATATATTGTTTTAATGTGGCCCGTCCCACCTTTTAGATGTCTCATTTCTCTGTAGTCTTTCCAACTTTATGAATTTATCTCTAAGTCCTTCTCTACATTGTGGGTTTCCACTATTCAATGCTACTCCTACTGTATTACCTCTGGTTTGGTTGTTAAAATGTTCTTCAGTCATTCTATCACATTCTCAATACATTATATTGCTCATTATAGGATATGTGTCTGGGAGCTGCCTATCCATATAATCTAGCAAAGATAGATGTGGGTGAATTTGTTGGAGTTTGTGGTGCTGACCCACAATCCAACACTATTCCCACTGGTCCTCGTATGAGTTACGATGCCATAAAAGGTAGGGAGATTCACCCTTCCCCCTAAAAATCATGTGATGGGTCGATCACTTGAACAAAATTACATCAAAACCTCAAGCAGACGCTATACTGTATGTCTTATTAAACAAAGAAATACTCACAATGACACTTGTCCTTTACTTGTGTTCTTTTAATTATTTGTTTCTTTTTTAGCTTTAGAACCTTTAACTAATTTCTTCGTTTTTAGCCTTAGAGCCAAACCGTGTTCGTCATGATGGGGTGTACCCCACAACTTCCTCAGGGCTGTATTCACTGTGATGCAGTTCAATCCTTATTTCTCTTTCTACTTCCATCCCGGATACCAAGTAAATAATATTCTATAAAAAGAGGGTCGTCAGTATTTATTTTCGTAGCTGTATCCATCTCCAATCTTGAGTCCTTATAAGGGATGTCCAAGAATTTAATCTTGATAGTTCCCAGTCTTATATTCACTGTCTGTGGCTGTCTGTGCAGCAGCGAGTGCGCTCTACACGCCAGATACTCTTTTGAGAATATTATTTACTTGGTATCCGAAGAAGAAATTAATTAAAGGCTCTAGGGGTAAAAAAGAAGAACTTAATTAAAAGAACACAAGAAAAGAAATAGTGTTGTTTAGAATATTTGTGTTTGTGATAAGATATATAGTATTGTGTGTTCTTGAGTGTTTGATGCAATAGGTTCACAAAGGAAGGTTGAGTAAATGATTATCAGATTTTAAAGGAAATATATTATAGCTTGATAGCCTGCTGCTGAGAGCTATCATGTGTTTTTAAAGGCTCTGAACCCAATTCTAATCCCCGAGCAACAGGCGAGGGCCCATAACGAGGGTGAGGGCATTTAACAACTGGTATAGCCCGAGGTACAAGGGCAATAAGGCTATTAGAACATTCCACCGATCGAAGGTAGAATGTTGTACATTAAAAAGGGAGATACAGAAAGACAAACATCGGCATGTTGGAGCAGAAGGCAGTTATGAGCCCAGAGCTACTCCATTGTCTTCAATGGAGCCTTCAACATTCCAATGTTGTACATTGTATTGCTCACTGAAGTTGTCGAGAAATGTGTACGGAAATATTCAACTGGTAAGGGACCTGGCTGATAATCTAACTCTATAAACACAAACATTTAGAGTATGCAGAACTTTCAAAGTTGGTTGGTATGGACATTTGGCTTGTTGTCATTGACTGCATTAGATGCATGGCACTGAGATGATGGGAGCGGGAAGGCTGATGTTTATAGATATTGGAAGCACAATGATTCTGATCAAAGATTATAAAATGCTGGGGTCACGTTTGTGTCATGGTTCCTATCACTGTGGTTTATTTACTCCTTTAGTATAACATGTGCAACAGGTGTGTAGGTGATTGAAAAATAGGAATGTCTGCCCAACTTTCCTTAGGAGTGTGATGAAGGGTCTGGCTAGAGATCTACATCCTGAGGGGCAGATTTACAAGCCCCTTGCGTCACTTTTGCACCGTTGTTGCGTAACTTTTGTGACGCAGCGTAGAAGTTGCAGCCCCTTTACAACATGACGCATCTAGGGAGATGCGTCACGTTGTGAAGTCCTGCGCCACATTAAACCTGCGTCAGGTTTAATGTCTGCACGGTGGGCGTTCCGTCGCTGGAAGCCCCGTAAAAGTGACGCAGTGAAATCTACAAGATTTCACTGAGTCAACTTTCCGTCCATGCTGCGTCAAAACCCTGCACCTGCTTGAAGCAGGCTTAAGGAGTGACGCAGCATGTTAGGCATAGGGTGCCCCTGAGCATTGCTGGAGTTGCGTCGTGCTTGCGACACGACTCCTGCAATACGTGACTTTTCCGTCAACAGATGCGTCAGAATTTCTGACGCATCTGTCAATCCTTCGCCATGGTGCGCCGTATTGTAAATACGGCGCATCCATGGTGGCGCAAGGGTTTTGCATGTTGGCGCAGGGAAAGTGACACATCTCTACAGATGCGTCACTTTCTTGTAAATCTGCCCCTGAGTGTTTTGAGGCCTAGAAGGTCATGAAGCATTAGAAATATAGGGGCAGATTTATGTTTCCTGTCGCATCCCTGCAAATCAGCTTAAATTTATGTTGTATGAGTTAACTCATGTCATAGGATGTATTAGGGAATATTCAAATTTTGCAAACGTTTCAAGCAACAAGAAAGAAACTGAATTATTCCTTATTATCTTCAAAATGTTTCTCTTTATTTAAATTGTCTTTGATTTAAGAATTATTGAAAACTAAAAAATGCAAAACATGATTTAAAATACCCGTTTGATCTTGCCTCGCATCTTCATCTTACTGTCTTTGGTTACAGAAAATTGCTCTTAGTTATAAACGATTTGTTTTTAATAAAGCAGCCACTTGATTCATGCCCGTGCAATCAGTAAAATAAACACTCGACTGTGTTTCTAGTCCCAAGTTTCTTCTTTTTTTAGGTCTCGCCTGACCAGCGCTTTAGCGCTGGCTCTGGCGAGACTTATAGTAAGCGCGTTTTGGAAGTGCAAACAGTGGCTTTGCAGGCCTCCAACTACAGTGCATGTGACCCGTCCGGGCGCGCGCACCATTTGGAGTCCTGCAACCACTTGTTTACTTTCACTTTAGCCGTGATTCATCGCACCATTTGGCAGCCTGCGTGCCCGCCCCCACTCCCCCTCCCACTCCGTCAGCTTCAGTGCGCGCTTGTTTAATCCTGCGATGAATACTTGCAAATCACGCCTCGTTCTTTTCTTCAAGGAGTGTGCATTTTCTCTTTTATCAGGAGCTAAAAGATATTTAAACGTGTGGCGCGTTCTGGGTGAAGCGTGCAGCAGTTTGGGATTAACCCTTGCAGGAATGTGATTCTGTCCAGATGGCAGGGATTTGCATGTAACCTTTGACCTCTCCTCCGTACCCCACAGGTCGAGCAATTCACAAACGTTTTCGCAGACAGTGTGACTATCAAACGTGAGGGGTTGCTAAAACCCCTCTCGCCCCCACACACACACACACACACACACACACACACACACACACACACACACACCCCGCCCCCCCCCCCTCTAAGTGCAAGCAGGCGCTGTAAAGCCTCGCGCGGTAAGCAGCTGCGCCCCAAATTTCATCTTGTCTATGAATGACGGTTCGGCTTTTTTGAAAGACTGAATATGCAATAATTACTCAAGCTGTTCTGCACACAAGCAATGTATACAAAGTCAGTATACAAATATGCTTTTCGTTTCTCCCTGTTTACAAAGTTGGGCAACTTAGCTGATCGACTGTATTCTCCATAGTTTTTGCAACAAAAAAAATCTCTTACAAAAATCTCCTTGTTTTTTTTTATTGAAAAAAACACTGAATGTTTAAAGATTGGAAAGTAAAACAATCCCACTAAATTGTATTTTAATTCCTTCACAAATCCCATGTTTTCCCCGAGCTGCCTCAGCGCTTGTTGCTCATCACATGGGAGAGTGCGGTTTCTACTGCAAAGACTTCGAAGTGGCGCCTCGTTGTTTCTTCAACGTTTTCTCTTTTTCAAACTTTCGTTTTGATTTGTAGTTGTTACTTCAAAGTTGGTGCAACAAATCAGAAAGTGGGCTTCACTGTGCCAGCCATGCCCGGTTTGGCAGTCTCCAGCAGCCTGGGTTTTGTCATATCTGCCTACATTTATTTACCTCACCCCGTCTCCCTCCCCAGCCAGTGTTTGCTTACCCTGTGCCCTATTATTTGCATGTGTTTGACAGGTCTGGCCACACCTCTCAGTCTATAATTACATCGTGAGCTTGGTCGTTATTTGCATCGGTTTACGCATTTCTGCCTGCATTTATTTACATCTCACTCAAGCTGTGCTTGGTGATTATTTGCCAATGTTTGCACAGATATTGCGGAGTATCACTCACTTGTTCACCTTACAAGTACAACATTCTTACATATTGGGGCTCTCAGCGAGACCCTCACCGATTCATTTGACATATTTTGCCCTGGGAAACAAATGAACCGTTTTGTGTTTGTCCGTCACTGTAATCAACACGTGTTGCGATTAGCTCCTCAAATAAAGTATACAGAATGATGAAAGGCTGCCTGGACGTAAAACAGAACTTAAGGCCATCAGAGTGCACGCTGAGTTTGCAAGGTAATCCACCTTCAAGCTGTCTGGCAGAAAATATGTTGGTTTCCCTTTAAATTCTGGCCCACATAAAGCACCTCAGTCTGACGGGGAGATACGACACGCTTCGCTCGAAAAGGAATGTGAAAACAATACCTTTCTAAGGAGCCAGGTGTGCGCTGCATACATTATTAAGTGGCCATCTATGCAATTTAGTAACAGCCGACGGCCCCGGACCCTGCATCCCCCACCACCCACTGGAAAAGTTCCCGCCTTTCATCACAGGGCCTCTCTCGGAACCCCCGCATTTGACACGGTTTCTCCTCACAGGCACTGGAGGAGCATCAAGGGCGTGTGTTTTCCGCCCCAGGGGCTCTCAGAGGTGCATTGTGGGCTGTGGGCGCGCTAACTGGGTAACGCACTACACATGTCCCGCTGCTGCCCTGGGGCTTCCATTCATGAGGAAGCTTTCTCCTACCCCTGCTGTGCTTTTTAACCCTGATCTGCCATGGGTTTGTGGGTACCCCCCTACGATTTCGGTTTCTGAAGACCAGACACTGTTTTACCCGAGCCAGTGGTAGGAATAACTTCTCGCCATGCGCGGTTGGCAGTAAATAGGCCTGGGCACCAACATAAAAGCGGCCTGTGCCACAGCTGACTGAAGAGAGGGCATTCCCGTGCATCCACCTATGGATTTTTGTGAGTTCCCAGATTTACTAAAGCTAGGAAACCTGGAAATAAGTCAACAAGCTATGCCTATATCTTTCTCCTCATTATTTCCCTTTACCATGTGTGCCTTCGTTTGCAGATCGAGGCGGTTTTAACTTGCACAGACTCGCTGCTTAGGTTTGTACAGACTCGCTGTATAGGTTTTTTGCGAGCTGTGGACGGCTATGCATGTGTTCTTGCTGTAGGCAATGTGTGTGGTAATATCAGGGAAATCTACTGTGCAAGCAGACCGGGCCACATACAGACCCATCAGACTACCCCCAACCCTGTCACAATGGGCCGTCAACCAGGGCCTCTGGTGGCGCGGGCGGGGCCGGTTAACAAACATCGTTTTTCACTGGATGGACAGAAATGTGCCACCCTTCTACTGATCAACGAAACGATGCAGCAGGGGTCTTTCCATGGTCCCCAGACGGCATCCTCGATGATCTGCCTTTGAACACAAACATCACCCCCCTCCTCCCCCTTACCAGAATCACCGGCTGGTGCCAAGTTGTTTGTTGGAGTGGGGGCGTGGCAGCAGGGGGTGACCGGTATCTGTGAGGGCAAGGAAAGTGGTTCATAGGGTGTTAACAGCGTCTGCAACACGTTGTGAATGATTGGAGGCGCTTTCGACTGAATCACTGGAGCCAAGGCAGAGGAACTGCTGCTCGCAGGGCCCGACCTTTCTGCAGAGAGCTCCGTGAGGCCCCTGAAGTTTGGCACCCAGGGCCTGGGCCCAGCTCACCTACCAAAAGCCGACCCTGGTCGCATCTCACTTTCATGGAAACAGTGAGAATAGCACCGCCTCTACTACAAGTAAATATGAACAAGCATTTGCAATGCAGTAGGTCTCGCATTTACGCAAGCTTGAGCTATTACCATTGCAAATAACAATGCCTTTTGTTTTAAAAACTTAAATAAAGGGCATTGTCATTTACAATACCAATAGCTTAAACTCAAGTAACTGCGAGACCTATTGCATTGCAAATGCTTGTTGAATTTGGTAATTGAAAGTGCTGCAGAGCGGGTCCGGCGCCGCCTACCCTCCCCCCTGAAATGGATGATAAAACGCTGTTTCCTACACAGTGCAATATCTTTAATGCTCTCAGAGGCAACAATAAAAACAATAAAAACAAAAAGTGGTTAATAGTTGAATAATGTTTCACATAAACCCCTGATGTGACCGGGAAATCGTTATTTTATAACCAGAATTGTGTGTTTGCCCTAGCCTGCAAGCAATTACCATGTGCAAACCATGCAATTAATTTCCTTTTCTGACCGCTTTGTTTTATGAGCTATGTACTTCATTTTCTGAATCATACAGACTGTGCAGTCAAATATGTATCACACACTTCGCCACACATCAAGAAACATATATGGTGTGTCTAGAGTAGATATATCTTGCATATGGATGCTCTTAACCGCTGCTGTCTGGATTGTGATGTCTCGCGTAGAGTATTGATTTGTTGTTTGCTGTCCAGCAAATTCGTTGACCGCGCCCCCAATCCAACTATGGCACCAACAGTTAGATCCCTTGGTTCCTGCAAAAGTTGAGACATCCTAAGCTGTCTGGACATGGTCCATTGAGACTTACTAATGAATATAATTGAGACTTCAAGGATGACATGTTGGTGGTAGGGGAATTTATTAAAAAAACATATGCATCATGTCTCACTTATTTGGTCAGTTTCTGCCCCCGACTTTAAGGGGTGTTTTGGAAAAGACCTGATGAGATCTGAAGGGCAGACAGGTTTCCATCAAGAATGAAATGTATCATATGAAATGTGCTGGACTTAGTGGTGGCTCCTCCGCTAAGGCGGAGGAGCGTCGCCCCACTGCTCCTTGAGCAGTGCACAATAAAAATAAAACGATAATATTATTAACATTATTATCATTTTATTTTTATTTGCTCCAGCCAGCTCGGGTGGGGCGGGGCTGGCTTGTAACAGAGGGAGCAGGAGTGGTTTGTACTCCCTACCTACATGCGCTTGACGGGCCCAAACCGTCGTGCACACTCGGCATGTCCCCTAGTGGGCTATGTTGCACAGCCCCATGGAGAACATGCCCAGCCTCCCCAAGCACTGCCTGAGTGTCCAAACAGGCCACTCAGACCAATCACGACACTGCTCAGGCAACGTCATGATTGGCTGGGACAGTCCAGAAGCCTTGGCGCGTCTGGTGCTGCCCCAGCAGACGGAGGAGCGGTGTGCGGCTGCGGCGGGAAAGGCATGCGGTGGTGGCTGCGGCAGCAGAGAAGGTACGTTTTTATTTTAGCAACCGCCACCCCCGGCCCACAACCGCCTGCCCCACCCCCGTTCAGAGGCAGCCGACACTGGCTGGACTACCCTGCATTTATAGTAAATATAGAAATTGTTATCTGACTGAGTCACTGTCACCAGTGATACACTATCGTGTCATAGTCAATGATGTAGAATGTCATTTAAAAAGGCCTACAGAGCAGCGTACGCATTGCATAGACATCACTCACCTGGACATAAAGTTAGTTGGACTGTGTCTGCTCATGCAAGGTAGTTGGAGGGGAGGAGGTAACCAGGTTTAATTACTTGTATTGGATTAGACTACTTGTGCCTGGAATACAGAAAACTGAGACATCTCTCTGTCGGCAAAACCGAATCCAGTCTTGTGTATTTCACACTTTTGATTTAACGTGAACAGCGATACCATGGTTTTATTTCAGGGCCTTACAGTAACAAACTAGTGCAGATCTTGACTTGCTGTGTTCTACCCAACATCGGTTCTTTAATCAGTGCAAAGACCTGGGTATCAAGCCTGAACCAGAGGTAAACTGAAACATTGTTTTTTTCCTCAGGATTTTTTTGCACCAAGTTTCACCATAGCAACAAGCATTGTGAAAGGCAATAGCTTTGACTTAGATGTAAGTAAATGTGTTACAATGAAGATGGATCCTTGTAAGTTATAACATGGAGGCTTATTTAGGCTAGTTACAGGTTACAGATAACGTCCCACCAGGAGCAGCATCCTTGCTGCTCAGCCCACTCTCATAAACTGACTCTCTCCAAGCACAAACACTCATCAACATTCCAGATCTTACAAGCTGGCTGAGCAGCAGGGAACATAGAAATATGGAGTATGCACAGCATCCAAGACAAGACCATCACATCTTTCCCCCCTTAAAGAAAGAAAATATAAATAAACAATCAAGTCCAATAAATATTCCTTTTCTCCCAGTGAAGGGTTAGTGAGCATTTCCTCAAGTACCATAAACACGGGAGGAGCTAATGGGTAGGTGTCATTAAGGTTGCGCATAGCTTCTATATTAGTAGGCTGCACACAGGAGATCTACTCACAGGTTGCTGGAGAGCTACTGGTATCTCACGAGCTACTCATTAGAGGCACCTGATTTAGAGTCTTTGTCAGGTTTCATGATTTTCACAATAAGGGCGTCCAGCAGGGAAGGAGGGAGAACCCCAATCCGCACAGATTCCTCATACATAGCAAGAAGATGAAGGGCCAGCAGGGATGCAAATTCTTTATAAAAGGCTGACAAGAGACCATCAAGGCCGGTGGCCTTATCTCCAGGCAATCCCGCATTATTCTGAGCGATCATCTCCACTGTGAAGATACCATTCAATAAAAGGTGATGGCCCTCCTTTAGCCAGAGGAGCTGCACTGAGTCTAGGTAGGATGTCAGGTCGATTGGAGTGTTGGGAGGTGGTATACAAATTGGCATTGAAATCCACCATGGTGCATTAAACAGCCTCATTTGCAACTTGTACGTTTTGGTGGTCGTCTAGTAAGTCAACTATATAGTCACTCATTCAGGGTTTACGCAGCATCCCAGCAAAGGTCGTACCTGCCCTTCTCTCCCTCACCATAGCGCCTAGCTGAAGCCTCCCTTCTCAAAATTAGTTTACTGCGAATGGACACAAGTAGGTCTGTCTGACCAGTGTTAAAGTACTGAAGTTCTAAAGCACAAATGTCCCTTTCTAGGCAGGACAGTGCCAATTAGATTGTCTTCAACACCCCAGCCTATTTGGCAATGCAGACCCCTTGAATGACCACTTCGAAGGCTTCCCAGAGGGTGGCCAGGAGCCCACAGACTGTGAGCTCAGGGTAAAGTATTTCACAATAGCTTCCCGAACTTCATGGCGGAACATCTGGTCCTGCACAGTACCAAGAAGTAGTCTTAATGAAAATGTATGCAGGACATAGTGAGCAAAATAACGCTGGATTAAACCCAAATCGCTTGACTGTGAGTGGGTGGTTGAAAAGTTTCGGCACTCTGTCCATCATCTTGTTGTGTTTGCTATGTCGCCCTAAGTGGCCAAGGATATGCCCAGATGTAGGTCCCTTGCTCACTGTGCCACTGGATTCAAGCTAGCCTGGCTTATGAGGGGTGATACCCCGAACCCACTCCCAGGATGCTTGTTTCTGGTCCAGAGAGGACCTGGCTTGGCAGTTCGGGCTGGAATCTTCGTAGGAGTAGCAGGTTCAAGACTAGTTTGCATATGGCTGAGTCCAAACTGGAATGATATAGTGAACAAAAGAACAATGGATTAGACCCCAACCCCTTGACTGGGGGTGAGCGGTTGAAAAGTTTCAGCACTTCATCCATCATCTTATTGTGTTTGCTATGTTCGCCCTAAGTGACCATGATATGCCAAGACGTTGGTCCCTTGCTCGCTGTGCCACTGGATTCAAGCTAGCCTGGCTGGTGAGGGGTGATACCCTGAAAATGGTCCCAGGATGATTGTTTCTGGTCCAGGGCGTACCTGGTCTGGAAGTTTGGGCTGGACTGTTCTCAAAAGGAACAGGGTCAAGGCTGATTTGCATATGGCTGGGTCCAAACTGGGGTGACATAGTGAGGAAAAGGTGATGGATTAAACCCAGATTTCTTGACTGATGGTGAGTGGTTAAAAAGTTTCAGCACACTGTCTATCATCTCTTGTTTGTATGTTCACCTTAAGTGGCCAAGGGTATGCCAAGACGTGAGTCCCTTGCTCGCTGTGCCACTGGATTCGAGCTAGCCTGGCTGATGAGGGGTGATTCCGAGAAACTGGCCCCAAGATGTTTGTTTCCGGTCCAGGGAGGACCTGGCCTGGCAGTTCGTGCTGGAGTGGTCCTATGAGGAGCAGGGTCAAGTCTGATTTGCATATGGCTGGGTCCAAACTGAGGTGGCACAGTGAGAAAAAGATGATGCATTAAACCCAGATCTCTTGACTGGAGGCAAGTGGTTGAAAAGTTTCGGCAGGCTGCCCATCATCTTGTTGCATTTGCTATGTTCACCCTAAGTGGCCAAAGGTATGCCCAGACATTGGTCCCTTGCTCGGTGTGCCACTGGATTCAAGCTAGCCTGGCTGATATGGGGTGATTCTGTGAAACTGGCCCCAAGATGTTTGTTTCCAGTCCAGGGAGGACCTGGCCTGGCAGTTCGGGTTGGACTGTTCCCATGAGGAGCAGGGTCAAGACTGATTTGCATATGGCTGGGTTCAAACTGAGGTGCATAGTGAGAAAAAGACGATGCATTAAACCCGAATCTCTTGACTGGGGGTGAGTGGTTGAAAAATCTCAGCACGCTGCCCATCATCTTGTTGCGTTTGCTATGTTCACCCTGAGTGGCCAAAGGTATGCCCAGACGTGGGTCCCTTGCTCGCTGTGCCACTGGATTCAAACTAACCTGGCTGATGAGGGGTGATTCAGTGAAACTGGCCCCAAGATGTTTGTTTCCGGTCCAGGGAGGACCTGGCCTGGCAGTTCGGTCTGGACTGTTCCCATGAGGAGCAGGGTCAAGACTGATTTGCATATGGCTGGGTCCAAACTGAGGTGCATAGTGAGAAAAAGATGATGCATTAAACCCGGATCTCTTGACTGGGGGTGAGTGGGTGAAAAGTTTCAGCACACTGCCCATCATCTTGTTGCGTTTGCTATTTTCACCCTAAGTGGCCAAAGGTATGCCCAGATGTGGGTCCCTTGCTCGCTGTGCCATTGGATTCCAGCTAGCCTGGATGATGAGGGATGATACCCCGAAACTGGTCCCACAATGCTTGTTTCCGGTCCAGGGAGGACCTAGCCTGGCAGTTTGGGCTGGACTGTTCCCATGAGGACCAGGGTCAAGACTGATTTGCACACGGCTAGGTCCAAACTGGGGTGGCATAGTGAGCAAATGAACAATGGATTAAACCCAGATCTCTTGACTGGGGGTGAGTGATGAAAAATCTCAGCACTCTGTCCATCATCCTGTTGTGTTTGCTAGCGTCATGCGGGCACATCTCCTGGAGCACGGGTGTGTGGTCAGACAGCATCCGGGGAAGGTGTATGACATCAAGGGTTCACGAGATCAGATCACTGGTGGCTCTGGTGGCAAGCCAAAAAACAATTCTAGACTAAGTGATGTGTGTGGGGGTAATGCATGTCACCTCCGTACTTTGTAAGTTATGAATGTGCCAAACGTCCTTCAGGCTATTGACAGCTATTAGTGGAGTTGTGCAGCAGATTGTGGGTGGGGGCGGTGTATCAGGCTAGATCTGTCTACAGTGGCATCTAGTACCACATTGAAGTCTCCGCCTCATGATATCGCCCCTGGTCCCATAGTGTCCACTAGCCTCAAACTCTGGTGAAGAAGGCAGGGTCATCTGTGTTGGGGCCATATATCGAGACAAGTATCAATGGCCGGACCTTTAGAATTCCGGCCATTATAAGGTACTACTCAGTGGGTAAGCCATTGTAAGCCTCTCTGAAGAACCACAGCTACTCCCCTTGCATAATTTGAGTAGCAGGCCACATGTTTTTCACCCAGCCAATGCGCCCTGAGGTGTGTCAATGTTGTGGTCATTAAGTGGAGCTCTTGTAATGGGATTATGTCGGTTTTATGCACTGTAAATAGGAGAAGACTTGTTGTGCCTTTCCTTTGTCATTCATGCCCCAAATATTCCAAGTCAAACATTTAATTGATGCCATCAGGTGCCATAGAGAGTATGATAGACACTCCCGTCTGGGCGGGTGCTAGCAATGGAAACTTGAAAATAATGCAATGTTGAGTGGCAAAATGAACTTCTTTGTGTGCTGCATGGTACAAGGGTGCCTGCGTCGGCACTAGGCAGCTACATTTAGCACCAGCGCAGTGGGAAATGCAGGGCTGCACCCTATTAGGGTAAATATGGTGCAGCCCTACGTTCCTAAAGTGATGGAGCCTTCTTGGCCTAACAACCAGCTTCGCACTTTGTTGAAAATATGCCCCTGAGTCTGATATGAGTGAGAGCTCAACTAGACCTCCACATTTGTGAGTCTCAGTTTAAATGAGTGGGTCTTGAGTTTTTCGGAAAGGCATGAGAACTATTTATTGTGTTTGGGTAAGAAGACTGTTTTGACGTGTGTGGTTGAGGAGCATTGCAGGACAGGTATTTGTTTTTACATTTGGCATAGTTGCGCACAGAGGTATCAAGACAACCTTACAGTGTGGGGCTTTAACTGGGTGATTCAGCAGAAAACAACTAGACTCATCACATGTTGCTGCATCCACCAAGAGAGTGGACCATATTGCTCATTGCTGCAAGTGATGCTGGGCCATCCTTCTATTATTTAAATACAGGTTTAACAGGAGTAAGGAGCTGAAGTCACCGATGTTAATTATGTTGTGTTCATTTGACCTTTATCCTGCTGACTGCAAGTGCGGTTAATTTTTTATTTCTGTTGTGACTGTTAAACTTGTTTTAGTTCTTTTTTATCATGAACTTGGGTATGTATCAATATGTAACGTACGTTCATAAAAAAAGAAATGTTGTCTATTCCTAAAAAGGTATTATAATAATAATTTCACTGTCATGCCTCTGCCGGCAAAACATTTGCACGAAGGGGAATTTTGAAGCTAGAGAAAAGTAACAGCCATTAGTTGATTTTTTTCAGATTCCTGAAGAGCCAGCAGCAGATGTCTCTTGAATATGAATGTGTGCAACATCCTCATTTCTCAACATACTACTCTGCCTGTAATTGATTCAATGGTCACTTAGGGTCATTTTAGATACATACTTTACAAAGTGAGTTTTTTTCCTTTCCTGTGGTGCTGTTAGGTTTCAGAGGGAATATTACCAGTTTTGCTGATTTTCTCAATTTTTTACTCATGAGTCAGGCAACCTCCTTGATGATTCAGGAGTTCTTGCATGTGCTGCATCTTTTCTCAGACCTGCATGAGCACCCCAAACAATAAGTTGGGAGTTAAGTTTAGAACAGTCAAGACTTGTAGTAGTGTCCTGGTAGAGTAGGAGGTGCTTCAAAGACTGCACAGCAGCATCTTTCAGCCGTGAGGGGCACCAGGTGGTCTGACCCTCACAGTTTGTGAGACCCAGAGAGTGTGGGTGAGTGCTAAAAAACACATAGAGTGCAGTAGTAAAGCATGCACACTAATCCATGTCAGGTTTTAGTGGCACATCCACTCTAGTTGTGTTCCTGGCATTCTGATACATGTATGTTGGTTTTCCCATATAAAAGCAGCGATGCATGCACCTGAATGCAAATTACATAGGGCATGCACCTGAATGCATCTATAATGGCTAATTTTGAGAGTTCTGTGGAAAGAGACAGCAGACATGAGGTGGGTGTGGCAGCTGGTGCCAACATACGAACCATAGTCAAACCAAAATTATGAAAGGAACCTGAAGTCAAATCCTAAGTGAAAGTTTCTGCCCGCTTCAGAAAACAGCGCAAGAAATGAGAACACAGCTCAAGAAAAGTAACCGAGATAGTAAGTAGGAGGAGGCGAGGAAGCACTTTTCAATAATTTTTAGGTCCACATGCATCAAGCATTACATTTGCGATAGCTAAATAGTGATTTTTAATTAATCGCTATTTAGGAATTGCAAAAGTCTATGCATCAAAAATATCGCTATATTTTTGCGTTCGGTAACAAACGCAATCGTAAATAGCGAATCCGCTAATACCGAATTGCAAAAAGCGATTCACTCATGTTGATGCAGCTTGATGACATCACTACCAGGAGGTGATGCTGGGATTGCTCACACTTGTTCATTGAGAGAGGCAGAGGAGAAGGCAGACTGTTGGAGCTGAGCAGAAGTAAACTTTATTGAGAGCAGAATCTGTGCAAGAACACTAGTATGGAATCTGGAACAGGTGACAAGAAAGCAGAAGGGCGCAAGAGGAAGCTGAAATTCAGCGATAAAGAACTTGAAGTCTTCATTGAGGAAGTCATCCAGAGCCACGACCAATTGTTTGGCAAGCAGTCACTGCAGGTCATAGAGACGCTGAAAAGAAAGATATGGCTTGGGATCCAATCCAAGATCAATGCAGTAGGGGGTCACACAGCACTCCAAATCCGACCTGCGCAAGTGCTGGTATGACCTGCGTAGCCTTGCAAAGGAAAGGGTGGCTGCAAGGCTTGTAGATGCAAAAAAAGAAACAGGAGGAGGACCGTCAACGGAACGTGCCAACACAACCCTGGAGGACATGGTGGAGTCAACACTGCAGCCGGAAGCAGTTGTTGGCATTACACAGATTGACACCTCTGAACAGGCCGGTACCTCACAAGGTAAGGTCAATGCAAATAATCATTCATTGTTAAATCTTAAAATATCCCCTCAATGCAGATCATGCTTAGTGACTCCAGTCCACATTTTACTTGCCACACCAAAATGCATTATGGTATCAGCATACAGCAAATACTAATTGAAAGGCAAGGAGGGATTAAAACAGAATTGGGCATCAGAGGATAACAAGCAAGTGATTAAACTAGACTTTGTGTGTAATTAAATAACTTTATTAAGCAAATCCATGCGAAATGTGACATACATGTCCACAACAAAATACTGAAATTGCACTGTTTAACATCACAGATGCAGTTGCGCAGGACACTGACGTTGGTGATGCCCATGACACACAGGATAATGAGGTACAGTCAGAAGAGGATAACGACGTGGCATCAGCATCACTGATACCTGCACCCACTAGATGCAGGACCAAAGTGCCACCACTGCCAGATTTAGAAAGTGAGGAGGGGAGCTATCCTGACACTCCAACATCACAGGTTGGCCATACACCCACAACAAGACCAGAGGTACCAATGCGGCAGAGAACTGTCCACTTCCGTAGGCGAAGGGCAAGGGCACTCATGGCAGCTGCAGGAGACGTTGGGTCTGCTGTCTGGGGTGGGCTTGAGGGATAGATTCTTAAGGTCCAGTGCCTAAAATGCAAAAACATGCGGCTAATGCAGGCACAACTTGGAACATTGGCAACGAACATTGGCGAAATCAGGGATTGCATGAAGGGCCTCAACACTGCTGTTGTGGAAGGCCACAAATGAAAATTTTACAAACGTCACTAAGGCCATGCATGACTTGTGCAGGGTGATGCAGGATGACCATGCATCCCAACATAAGAGGCATCACAATTTGATGGTGTGCCTAGATGGGTTCACCAGTGCCATCAATCGGCTGAGCACAACCACATCTAAGTTGTCCATTCGTGCTGTGGGGATGCAATTTGAGATGATCCATTGCTGTGGGGGTGTGGCCAGGGGCCTTATTCAGGTCACAAATGTGGTGGAGAAACTCCAGACTGCTGATGTTAGTGGCAACAACGTTCTGGGACAGGGTGAGAATGAGGAGGTCCCCAGCCTCAGTAGTCTCCTGGCACCGATAACCACAAGTGGAGGCGCAGTACTCAGAGCATCACTGGCTCCAAAGGCTCCACAAGGGATGTGGCAGAACCTACTGAAAGGCCCTTGGGTGTGCGTGGCCGCAAGAAGTGAATTGTGGGACACTGTTGAATCTGGTGAGGTAACCAGTAGCATGAACATTTTCTGGACTGCCATTTAATTACCACTGCAATGTCATGTTGTTTCATTTTGTATAACACAATGCTTGTTTGCACCTGGTATGTGTGCATTAACACTATTGCATTTTGTTTCATTAAACAGTTGAGCATGTAGTGTGTTGTCTCATCGTTACCCACCTTTAAAAAAATGCTGAGTGATTTCTGCATGTCTCTGTCTCCCCTCTGCTGTGCTAGGACCGCATGCTGCTTGTGGTGTTTGTCTTGGATGATTGTCTTCCTCAGGATCGCTGTCAGAGAATTCCAGGTTATGCGTCTAGTAGTGGCAATGTTGTGCAACATGGCACTAGTGGCGACGATTTTACAGCAGGTATCTGGCCTGTACTGCAATGCACCACCAGTTTGGTGGAGGCAGCGGAACCTAGATTTCAGTAAAACAAATGTCCTCTCAATCACGTTCCGTGTTGAAATATGCATCTCAATATATTGTTGCTCACTTGGGGTACTTGGATTTAAGTATGGCGTCAGTATGAAGGAGCGCACACCGAATGCGCTATCACTTACCGGGTGTAAAACAAAAACATTACTCACTGCTATGTGTCACCATGGCCGAAGAGTCTGCAAGACAGTATTAAACCTGTTTACCAAGCAGGTATCCTTCGCCAAATTCACCCGCAAGGATACCTCTGTGTATGCCACTGTGTCTGAAGATGTAGTACTGCCAGGGTAACTAGCCACTATATCTGTGATGATGATTTTTGAATTGCAGATGACTTGTATGTTCAATGAATGGTATGATTTTCTGTTTCTGTAAATGTACTCATTCACTGAGGGCGACAAATGGCTACATGTGTCCCATCAATGCAACCAATAACGTGAGAAAAATGGGATACCTGATAGAGAATCATATCTGGTTTGCTGCAATTCCTGTGGTGTTGTGGGGAACCTTATGTGGTGGTGTATCCTCTGCAACATGGCGTCAAGGAATGAGTTGAAAAAGTGCGATAGGGCACTTTGAGCGACACCTCCAGCTGAAGCTATCACTCCCTTGAAGCTACCTGATGCTCGGAGGTGCGGAGAACATGAGTGGGGATAGCATGTGTCCTGCGAGTCTGATGCTGCAGTTGTGGACCTAATTCAGCTATGAGATCATAGGTTATGTCTGCATTCAACCTATATTTGTCATATATCTCTTCCTCTGTCTGCCCTAACAATGTAACCTGCACTCTGAAAATGCGCTCCTGCATCCTCCTTCTTCTCTGTGCTGCTGCTCGTAGCTTCATCCTCCTCGCCATGATGTAGAGAGCTGCCATTGTAAACATTCTGAGGCCTTATGGGCCTGTTCAAGTAGTTTGGTAATGGTTACCACCAGATTTGTTAACTTTGAAATGGTTACCACCTGGTTTCATTTGTTGGTATTTAGAAAATGCAATTTGCGATTCCCAGCAGAATCGCAATTTGCGAATTTTTCTTGCATAGGTTTTGCGATTACCAATTTGTGATTACCTATTACGGATTCGCAAATTCTGATTCGTTATTTAGGTAATCACAGAATTTTGCGAATTTACTGGAGATTCTGTGATTTTGCTTCATGCATTGCTTATGGCTATTTTGCCATCACAAACGGGCAATTTTTGTGATTCGCTACGTTTGTGATTGCAAAATAGCTTGATGCATGTGCCTCATAGTCTCTTCTTATGCACTCTCTATGTTAAATAGGTTGGTGCCCAGTTAAGTACTAGTTAAAATGTGTTACATCACGGCTAAAATGCATTTTCTCCATAAACCCTTACATAGGTATTTTACATGTGGGAGTGCCTAAGCGTTTCTGTGCAAATATGTCTGCGTGCACTTAACTCACTGGCAGGAGCAGAACTCCTATCCACCACCCCAGCCTTGATTCTCTGCGTTAGAACCCCTGGTGCATACTTGTGGCTGTGCCACCCGGCTGACTTTAGGGCAGTGCTACCGGTGCAGCCGCACTGGGAGTTAACTTGGGGGGGTGCACTGACATATGGGTGTGTTTAGCGATGTTTAGCTGTAAATTATTATTTAAGAGCCCCTGATGCAGAGTTCCTTGCGCGTCGAGCTTTCAGGCAGAAATAAAAATGTCAAGATAACCCTTGTGCAGTGGCGGCTCCTTCGATTTGGCGAAGAACTAAAATAAAAATGAAATGATAAGAACGTGCAGTTCTTATTATTTTATTTATTCCTGTGGCCGGGGCAGGCGGGGCCGGCAGCTCAGGGTAGGAGTGGTTTGCCCACTCCTAAGTGCACATGACTGTTTGGTCGGCCCTCTTGGGTCAGCCAAACAGTCATGCGCACTTTCCCTGTAATCCAAGCTGGCTTCATTACAGCTTGCGTGGAGAACATGCCCAGGCTCCCCGTTCCTGGCTGAGCGTCGAACCATGACACTCAGACCAATTACAACGCTGCAGTGCAGTGTTGTGATTGGTCAGGGGAGCCAGTGTGCTTACCAATCACAACCCTGCATCGCAGCATTGTGATTGGTCAGAGGAGCCTGTCTGCTTCCTGTTTCCTGAGTCCTGACGGGGAGGTGCGACGCAGCGGCGATGAGGTGAATTAAAAAAAAAAAAAAAATACATTACCCCCCCTGCCCTGCCACCCACCATCCGTGCTGGCCGCCACTGCCCTTGTGATTAATGTTCCTGCTAGAGAGAGAAATTTGAGTTTTCTCTAGTGGCAGTTTTGACTTGTCATTAAGTAGCACAGAGGGTTAATATGGCTGACGCCAAGAAAAGTTCTGTATTTTATGTCGATAGGTGAGTGGATTAGTAAATCCAGCCTTTACAACGCTTTCAAAAAATGGAATATTTTTGAGAGAGGGGCTATAGAGAGATGAGGGACACTTCTGCCGGTTGATAGTGAGGGAATCCGAGGAGGAGGTCATGGTGGCGCGCAAAAATAATATTGTGGTACCGGGCATCACCAGCGCTAAAGCCGGCCCTGCTGCCACCTCAGCCTTAAGGTTCTCTGCAGCTCATCTTACTTCCGGTTCTCTTATCCCTCTTGCTTGTGTACTTTTCTCCTTGCCTGAAAACCCCTCCTCCATCCGTGTATTCCTGTCCTTACCACTATCACCCTCCTGCCAGGGAACCCCTCCTGCATACATGCACTGCTCCTGCTGCCTGTGTCTAAATTCCCATCTGAAAACCCCTTCATGCATTTTTGCTGTCTTTGAAGTTCTGCATTGTCTTTGCTGCATTCCGGGTTGGCCTCTCCTAGTAACATTTTGAATCCAGAAAGAGAATCCTTCGATTTCCTATTGGCGTGCATTATAAGGGATTCCTAAGAAGAACGGATAATTACTATGTTTCATTCCTTTAATATTCTTGGGCCGCCGTTAGTGGCAATAAAACTCTACTCCAGCAATCCCAAAGTATGTATTTTGGAGAAAGTCAGACTTTTAGGCTCTGATTAGCAGTTTGAGGTTACGCTCTTATCTCTGTGTAAATATAACTATCACATTCCCGCTGTTTTACCAAGATTTATTGATGGAAAAGCATAGAAAAAAGGGCTAAACATATGTGGGTTTTTGTGTATTACATAACAATTCCTAAACTTTGCCTCATTTCCCAGTAGAAAAGAAGACCAGGAGACATTTATTGCATCCATAAATCCTGGCCGCAGGTCAATGGTATCCACCAGACGTAGTTAGCATCCATCTCAGAATCAGGGTTCCTGTTGGTGCGTGGTTGGTTATGTGCTTGTCAGCAGCACCGCTCAAGCGCCCCCCTTGCCTGGCACTCTGCATTGCTTTCTTCCCCTGCATGTCCCTTAGAGCCTGTGCTGCCTGCACCCTGGGTGTTTCCAGTGCATCCTTGGCTGTTCTACCTCTTGCACCATGCACTATTCAATATTCTGCATCCCACAATGTGCTCCTCCCGCACCCTGCAGAGATGCCACAGTGAAGCACAGGTTCCCTATGTAGGACTGAAGCATCTACTTTTCCTTCCATTTTTCATTCTGTGCTTCTGGGCTGTTCCCCCTCGCCTCAGTGTCTGTTGTTTGAGCTGGGTGCATGCCTGCCCTTAATCGTATGTCTGGCTGTGTGTACTATGTTCGTGTGTTTCTGTGTATGGCTGTGGGGCATGAGAGATTGGATCATCATAGTCCCTATTGCCATTGCTGTCACATACTGAATGCCCCATTAGGGTGGGTATAAGACTGGTCTGCACATAGTCCCTGTTGTAGTGACACCATGCAAAAAATAATGTATTAGAAGGTGGCCCAGGGTAATTGCTAGCCGTGTAGATTAATTAGAGTTCTATTCATCCACATTTGTTCTATTGGAGGAGTCCGAGCCACAGGTGTATTGGTCTGAACTTAGTCACATGAGCAGCTCAAACCAAGCCAGATGCCCTCACCAATGCAAGGCATATGGCAAACCAGCAAGCTGAGTCCAACAGGCCTTGTGACGGTGGCGGCTGCAGCTATTTTGGCTATCCAGTTGTCCAGTGGTAGCTCCTACTGAGTCTTTCGGCAAAAACTCATTGAAAAAGTGTTTAAGTCCCAGCCTGCAAAGGAGCAGTGACCAACCAATTACTGTTTCTGTTGTGGGAGGCAGGGTTGCAATGGTTAGGCCCATGTGGGCTCAGTTCTGTGTGGAAAGCATCCACTTCCGCTGGCCGTGCTATTCCAGTATGGTGTTTGAAAGAAGCTTGCACTACTGAAGTGCTCACGTTTTATCTGTAAAAGACTCTTGCATTGGTGATGCCAGGTGGTGCTTATTCTCTGTGTGTTTGTTTGTGGAAAGTATGCACTGTTGCTACTGCTGCTGTAGCTGTTCTATGCATGTTTTTGTGTTAAGGAAGCTTGCTCTGCTGATGCCCATTTAATACATTCTCTCTTTATGTGTGAGGAAAGATTGCGCTGTTGCTTCCTGTGTATATATCTGAACAGAGGTGTGAAAGTGAACATGCCAATCTACTCTTAACCCTTCGTACTCTATGAGCTGTTCCCCTACCTGCACTGCAACCTCACAGCAACCTGCATTGCTTCCTGCAGCACCTTTCTCTCACAGCACCCTTTGCTGCTCCCTGGGAGCCTAAGTTACTACCCCAAGCAAACTGCTGGGCTGCCCCTGCACCCATTGCTCCTTTCCTATTGGCACATTGCTCTACTCCTTGAGCATCCTTTGACATCCTGCACTGCTCAGGTGTGCTTTTTTATGCCTTGCACTAGCTTGGGGGCAGCACTACCCACTTTGACACAATTACCTGGGTTTTGCCCCTAAACATTCCTTCAGTGCATCGCTCTGCCAAAATCCAACAGGGCAGAATCTTTCGTCCCTTGGTCAGAGCTCTGAACACATTCCTGTGGTGTCTAGCTGAATGAGGAACTCCACCGGTAATACAAAATGCGAAGTGGGTCGCACACCGCTCGTCATACTAGCAAATAGCCCCATAGGATTCTGGAGGATGTAGTGACAGCGGCGGGTACACCTATGCCACGAGTAAAAAGTTTAAAATGCCATCCCTGGACACGTGTTTCGAGGTAATTGCCTCTCGTCAGCAGGGAGCAGGTACGTATGCGGGGTGCTGTAGACTGCCAAACATTATCAGGTATAGTACCTCTCACGGCGCGCGGGTGCGGGATCCGTGCTCGTCAACCCATAGCTCAGGGAGCTTTAAATACAAAATGCGAAGTGGGTCGCACACCGCTCGTCATACTAGCAAATAGCCCCATAGGATTCTGGAGGATGTAGTGACAGCGGCGGGTACACCTATGCCACGAGTAAAAAGTTTAAAATGCCATCCCTGGACACGTGTTTCGAGGTAATTGCCTCTCGTCAGCAGGGAGCAGGTACGTATGCGGGGTGCTGTAGACTGCCAAAAATTATCAGGTATAGTACCTCTCACGGCGCGCGGGTGCGGGATCCGGGCTCGTCAACCCATAGCTCAGGGAGCTTTAAATACAAAATGCGAAGTGAATCCCTTGGGGCTACTTGCTAGTAAGACGAGCGGTGTGCGACCCACTTAATGGTTGAATTTAAAGCTCCCTCGAGCGATTGGCTGACGAGTCAGGATCCCGCACCCGCGCGCCGTGAAAGGTATTTAACCTTGTATATTTGGCAGTCTACCGGCACCCCACATACAGACCTGCTCCCTGCTGACGAGAGGCAACTACCTCGAAACACGTTTCCAGGGATGGCATTTATTTAACACTCGTAGCATAGGTGTACTCGCCGCTGCTACTTCATTGTCCAGAATCCCTTGGGGCTACTTGCTAGTAAGACGAGCGGTGTGCGACCCACTTAATGGTTGAACTCCACCGGTAAATCAGTTCTGGAACAGGGTTTTCCCCCACTGTGATTGGTTGCCACTTGGGCAATGGCAGCGGTAGGCCACGGTATGAATTACATGTGCTTGTGACATGGTATGTCCCTTTGAAGCCTGTGCAATTGTTGAGCACACCCCCCAGGCTATCCTGTCAGGAGTAGGCTACACCTTCTCCCAGCCAAGGTCATTTTGTTCCTGTCATGATCACCCAGAGTACAAGATCATCCTTCTTCCAGAATGCCACTACTAGTTGCAAAGACTCCCCAGTTATCAGAAACCCACAGAACTGTATCTTGAGGATGCGCACAAGGAGACACAAGTTGTGGTGCACAACAGCTTACAGGGCATCTGATACATGCCATTGAACACAGTGGCATCAAAAATTGCCTCCCACACCACAGCATTAAAGAGAAATTGGTATTGCATGACGCTAGACCAATTGGAAGGGGGTCTTAACATTGCTTGAAACCTGAATGTGAAGCGCACATGAGGAACACTGGCAACACCCAAGGGAGATTTAGAAAGGCACACACACACTCATGAATCTTCCAAGGAAGTCTAGCGTGACTTCAGACTTTTGGGGGCCATCTTGGCTGACATTCTATTTAAACCATGGCTTCACACTTCACCCAATTGCTAGGCAATCGGTGTATGATGCCCATGAGCAAATCATGAGATTACAGGTGTGTCCATACCAGGGTGAAGAAGGCACAAGTGTGACAGAGCATGGTCAGCGGTTGAACTTTTTCTTATTTTGTCCCTTCCCCCATTTCCTCCAGTGATTCTCGAAGTGAACAAGTTGAAGTTCACCCGCTGAGCATTGGGGCGCGGTGGGACTTGCATCGTGCAACGCCCCCGCGGGGCCTGATACCACAGCATAGTGCTTTGTTGTTTTAATAAATGTTCAAGCCCTGACAGTTCTATTTCCTGGAAGCCATTCACACTTCCCAACAGGCTGCCAGGTTACAGTTGGGGATTCATTGTAAAAAGGCTACTAAAGACCAAAGGCAGGAAAGTGCCAACTTTCTACAAATAGCATTTTTAAAGCCCCACTTGACATCAAATTGGATCTTACATTTGTATTAATTTACGTACTTGAGCCATGGTTCTAGCTGTTAAAAAACTGAAGTTATGCATTATAAAGTGTTATAATGTAACCCAGTGCTTTTCTATTGGAGAGCCAGCCTTGCTCCAGTAAAAAAACAACTATGGAGGTTTATAACTTCCGGGACATTTAAAATTTAAGAGCACATCTTACTTTTTGAATACCATGCACTCTGGCCTGTGGGCATTTATGGCCTACCTTAGGCATGACTTATCAGTAATTAAAACAAAGGTTGAGGGCTGTCAAAAGATTTGATTGCCAGTTAGAATGTGCAGTTTAAAACTCCACACTCAGGCTGCAGGGGCCCGCCCGAAGACATGCATTGCCTTATCACTTTAGTGGTGTCATAATAGGTTCTGCGGTCTACTAGTGACATTTAATTTACAGGCCATGGGTATCCAGAGTGCCATATACTAGAGACTTAACAGCTAAGTAAAATATGCCATTCAGGGATGAATCAACTGGACACGTGTTAGGGGTCAGTGAACATGCACTGGAGCCTGGTTAGCAGGATCTACGTGCAACAGAGCTGAAAAACCAGCAGCATCAGTTCATAAATTGTGGGAGGGGTCATGCAAAAAGAGGTCTTTGCTTATAATAGCAAGAATAAGTTTTGCACGCTTCACTTACATAGAGCACTGGTACATTGTGGGCTACAGTAATGCAGCAAGCATAAATAACACAGAGAACACTTGGAGGACAGGTAGTGCCGCAATGATGCATAATTTCTTGTATGGGAGCATCTGCTACTGCTACTCACCCCCTGACTGTTTTTGTACTTGTAATGCTTGTGAACAGCTTATTAGTGTATAAAAGTGACAGTGATGTGAGAATCCCAAGATGAGAGGTTTAAGCATCTCCTACCTCTTCTTTGAGTTACTGCTTATGGACATCTTTCTCAATTACAAGAGTGGCAGTGATGCTAGAGTCCCGGTGTGTGGGATTTAAGCATCTGCCATAACTGCTCAACTGCTGACCCTTATTTCTATAAATAAATCTTTTAAATTTGGGGCAGCTGAGGGGAAGGTGCTGCTGATAATTGTGGGGAAGTGTGGTGGGCCACCAGGCATTTTAGCATTTATTTGAGTGGAAAGGCTACTGGGAAGGGTGGTGTGGAAGGTGACCTAGGTATTTTTTAATATGTTGGCAGGGTAGGGGAGAGATGTGCTGAGGTGAAAGGGGGTGGATGTAGGACTCTGGATGTGTGTGATTTTTGTTGTAAAACTCGGGTTAATTTAACAGAGGGGAAATCATGTTTGCATAGCTCCCTTGAAGCTCATCTACCCTATGGAGCTGCTATGAGCACAGGAAGAGGATTTAGGGGCTGCGCGCAACATAAAATTGTAGACGGAGGAGACCCTGAAATTATTAGACACCCCAAAAGTTTACCCCAACCAGAATGCAATCATTCACTGAATGGGAAATAGTATTGAACCTCAATTTCACGAGGCAATGTATCCCCGCGTTAAGGCACCTCCCAAACATCAAAATCCGCAAAACTGTGAATGAAACTTTACAGAGAAAGGCAAAAATTTGAAATTATTCTAAGCCCCAAATGGGCAGCAAGATCAAGGAAGAAATGGACAGCATCTCTGGTAGAAAGAGAAAGCCTTCTGGCTCACTCCCAACACCAAAGGTTTTTATACATGATTTCTCATATGAAATTACAGAATCTGCAAACTCACGGTGGTGTGAGCAAATGTAGTATTTCAACAGCAAATCAGAGCACATGAAAGAAATGTCATGTTACGTTAATGCTCGAGAACCGTCCCACTACAGGAATAATTATTCAGCACCTTCTATGCTACTGTCATTCGGGGATGCTAGAACAAAACTGGATACATGAACAATAACGTGTTATATTAATCAACAGGCACAGTGAACCAGCAGAAGGACGCTGGCAATATATGTTAGTTGAGAGCAGAATAACAATAACAGTGCAAATAAATAAGCACGTCTCAACTTGACTGTGTGCAGCAGAGTTTGCAAGGAGAAAAGTGGCCAGAGGGAGAAGAGACATGAGTGACGGGTTGCTTCCATCTTGGAAAAGTTGATGTTTATCTCTAAACTGAGGCCTAGTTAATACATATCCAGAAAAACACACTTTTATACATTATAGAGAATTTGTTTCAAAATCAACAGTACTATTTCAGTGCATACAAGAGCGTGAAAATACATTCACCACATCATCAATGATACACAAAAATAAAAAAAGCATAACATTTTTCCACAAATAGCAGCTGTCAATTACTTAGATTTTTCCACTCCGGAGTTCCAAAAGGCAGCATAGACAACCCGAGGTTCAGTGTCAATGTCTGATGTCATCTGGATGCCCCCAGCGAGAGCACTCCGTTACTGACAGCTACCCAGCTGTAACTCTACATATTTTGGCCTCTGCTGATGTGATTAATGGCTGTCACTTAACAGACCATGTACCACAACCAGTTGTTGTGTCAATATTAGACTAACACAGAAAAATATTACAGCAGACCCTTACATTCTTTTAAAATCTATGGGGATTTGTCCATAACAAAATTGCAGTTTTTAAGTCAACTTTACCTGGTTGTAGTTTCCAGGATTTGCAAATTTGTGTCTGAAAAGTACAGTTACACAGTGAGCAACGCTAGAAAAATTGAAAAATATCTGCAAAAAATCTTCAGATTTCTTTATCTTCAGTGTGCAGGTATGAAAAACGAGTATGCATCACCTTGCAGTGCATTGCTCACAAATAATTTGTTTTATTTCTTTAGGACCAAAAGCAAAAACATCATAAAGGAGGTGAAAAGCTAACATGAATTTTAAGCTCTGGTTTTGAGGGTAAAAGTGCAGGATGCATCAGCTGCAGCATTGTTTCATAAACGTTTTCTGCGTGTAAACTGGTGTTTATGCAGGAGATGCACCAATAAACAACCCTGACTGTGCTGGAATAAAAAAAAATACAGCGGCGTAGAATACAATAAGCTTAAGTTAGGGCATAATTCTCTTTGTTGGACAAATTCGCAAAACATTTTGTGAAGAGGGTGCAAATGTACATGGAATTAGCAAAACTTGCCATCAAGCAAACAGGGAATTTTAAAGTGTGCTACTCACCCGAGAGGGTTTCAAGGCGCTGAGGGGGGGATGGGTGTGGTGATCTATGTCTGGAATGCTGCTCTGTCGTGGAACCCGACCCGCGCGGTGATTAGCGCGAGGATTCCACGACAGGCAGTTACATCTCTGGGCCCCTGTTAGGACGGAGCCGTCCCGTCTCCTTAACCTATAATAAACTTCATTCGAGCACAAAGGTCCGCCTCGTACCTCTTTCAATGGGTCAGCCGAAGAGCCAGATCTTGAGGTTCTTCCTGAAGGATTGCAGAGTAGGGAAGTGTCTGATTTTGACTGGGAGCTCGTTCCAGGCCTTGGCCATGATGTAGGAGAAGGCTCTTCCACCTGCTCTGGTTCTGCGGATGCGTAGAGTTTCTGCTAGGGCGAGGTTAGCAGAGCGGAGGTTTCTATTGGGTACGTGAAAGGAGACTTTTTCGTTGAGCTATTTTTGTCCAGTGTTGTGGAGGGATTTGTAGGCGTGGGTGAGTAGCTTGAAGGTTACTCTCTTCTCGATGGGGAGCTAGTGGAGGTCTCGCAGGTGTTGGGTGATGGGCTCATGTCGTAGGATGCCGAAGACGAGTCTGGCCGCAATGTTCTGGATGGTCTGAAGTATGCATAGAAGGCATTTTTTTCCTGAAGAAGACCCTACTTGATGAATCTACAAACACATATCTATACAGGGTTGAAACGTCGATGTACAACCCTCTCATGTCCTAGCTCACTATAGCAATTATTTAAAAAAAATAGGACTAGCTAAAGTGAAAGACCTGTAAAGGATGGAGAATTTATGTTATTGTCTTTATTATTGTTTGAATTTGAAAGGTCACCCATTTGGACTATATGTCACCACAGTCACCCATTGAATTGTCTGTGTTATTGTTATTGTGTTTTCTTTGTCAGATAGCCGTCATTGGTATTATCTTTTTGTATAAAATTGTTTACACAATTAATGAGAAAAATAGAGAAACAAAACAAATAATTTAATAAATATATATATATGTGTTTGATAACTTACTGAGGAGTGGAACATTTATAAAAGTCTAGTACAAAATCAATATTGATTGTGAAAGAAATAATCAGGTTCTAACCAGTACCCTGTGGTACTTACCCAACGGAACCACTTGTAGCTTTATAACTATAGTTGTTACAAGGCGTGATTAGACTTGTGAGTTTGTGAACTAAAGCGTAGGTTGTGAACAATCAAACATTTTACTCTTTCCCATGCCAGAAATGATCAAAAATGTATACTACTCAGAAGGTGGAATGGAACCCCCCAAGCTTTTTAGGGTAGCACAATGAGGTTTATTCATGGGGAAAAATGTTTTCCACTTGGAGAAAAAAAGTGCACTTGCACAAGTGCACTGACTTCCCACATCTCATGAATAGTTTGGGCCAAAAGACTGACATCTCATGGTAGTAGATAGACCAGTATAAGAGATGGTCTCAGAAAAAACAAACTTAGGAAGACGTTGTGAGACAGCTGTGGCACCTGCCTGTTGAGATGGAATAGGATGGGATGGCAAGGAATGGTATGGCATAGGATGGGATGGCATGGGAGTTGTGTGAGTTATAAGCGGGCCCTGAGGAGTGGGCACTACACCTCTTCTACCCATTATTTAAATGACAACGAGGCAAAGACAGAGACACAGGAAGGTGGATAATTTAAACATGATTGTGGACCTGACTTAGAAGTAAGGAAGGAATACCTTAGCATCACCAGCAGCCACTAAATCTCTTTGTTCCTCAAACAGGTTGGTCCTGGATGTCGCTCTCCTTCATGGTGTTGGCCTGAGTAGGAACTTCTAGATAAAAACAGACAGGACTTAATTATTAATAATATGTGACGACCAACCAGTACTTTGAATTGTTTGCTTGTAAATTTAAATATCAAAGAATCAAAAATCCAATGCTATAAAACAAGGTTTTAATAGCTAGGGGAGTGGCTAGGAGATCAGTGTTTAAAGGGAGGAGAACGGTTCGGAGAGAGAGAGATGCGAAATATAAAAGAATGGAAAGGGAGAAGTTGCTGCCACAGTAAGAAAAAAGAGTAGAAAGTAAGGAAAAAACAAAGGGGCATATTATCAAGGACGGCGTTAAAATTATCTACGGTTTAGCAGAAGAAAAATGCCGCTAAAGCAGAGATAATGGGCTTGATAATATGCCCTGGAGAATTCCAATAGAAGCCCATGTTCACACCAGAACATGGACTTCTATTGGAATTCTCAAGGGCATATTATCAAGCCCATTATTGCCCCTTTGGCGGCAGTTTTCTGCCGCTAAACCGGCGATCATTTTAACGCCGTCCTTGATAATGCCCCAAAGGGTGCACAAAAAGCTGTCACACATGCCCGTTGCTCCCCCAGGCTACTTCGTATATTAAGGCCCCATGTCAGCAAAGGCCATGCGTTGCGGCTAACTTTCTGTCAAATCTGCCCAAAGAAGTAGGTGGTGAGCGCACTCGTTTTTAAAGTGTACTGAAATTATTTAGCGTTATGCGTGCACTTTGCCTTATGCTTGCGGGGCATGTGTAGTAAATGAAAGTATTAACCTAGTGCCAAAGGCCATGCAAAGTGGAAGGTTAGCATCAATGACATGTTAGGCACAGAGCCTAGTCACAGGCCTAGCCCTGTGAGGGGCACCCCTTCCACACATGGCTGAAGGGTGAGCATGGGGGTGTTGGTTACTCATGGGGAGTACGAAGCAGGGTGTGACCAGAGGCCAGCCCTGCTGTCAGCTTCACTTAGCGCACCAACATTAAGTCGAGATTGTGCTCCTATTTTACTGATATTGAGGTGCATAAGGAACACAATTGAGGTAATTCAGTTTTCGTATTTAGCCACCATCTTGTGTCTTTCCGCCATTTTGTGTTGCCCTCACTCAGGCAGTACGGGAACGAGGTGTTGTTTTCCCTCATCCTACTGCAACGTGTCAAATAACCTTCTGCCTCTGTTCATAGCTGGTGTCCGGTTCTGGCCGACTCCACTAATCCTCGTCTGGTTTGACTGATCCCTGTTTCAACTATCTGTTGGTTCGCACCATTCTTTCCTGACTTTATCTTATCCTCTGGCCTTCGCTATTCTTTACTCGTATTCTCTCATTTCACAACTGCCCTCCGGGGCATACAAATGTGCCCTGCCACCTGCAAGTCGGCTTATAAACACTACCACTGATTAACTTGTGGGGAAGGGTGACAAACACAGTTGGAAGAGAGGCTTATTTGAGTTACTTAATATCTTGTTTTCACATTCTTCTCATTGGTTAACCCTGTATGCATTGGGAGTGTTCTTTGTGAATATGTGTGTTATAAAAGATTGTGCGCCACGAAGTAAAGTGGCAGTCTCCTAAGAACATACCGAGTGTACTTCTGGGACAACTGTACTTAGCTGCAGCTAATAAACCTTATCATCTACGCCTAATGGAGTGTCCCGTGTCTGTTCAACAAAGCAGGTGAACTCAGGAGATTAAGGCGTACCCTGCGCCGCCAGACCCATAAGGTCTAGGCTCTTCAATTTGGCGCCCGAACGTGGGCCGGCTTCCGAGGTAGCAGTTCTGCCCGAGGATCGTGAGGAGCCCCGCAAGAAAATTCTGGAGGAATCGCGAACCACGTCAAGCGACCCCTGCATGTCGAAGTGGTCCGAAGGTCTTTTGCAGCGCAGTTTCTCCTTTCTGATGGCTGCTGACGACTGCTGCCCTGACTGCCGCCCTGCTGTGGTCCCTTTGATGATGTTTGGTATCGCGAGACATTAGACGGGACTCTGTTGGCGTAAGAAGACACTTAGTTAAGTATTGGTGGGTAGCTCCAACTATTTTGTTTTGTTTTGATTTGGGTCATTGATTCGGCTATTGCAAAAGCCGAAGCCGAGGGGTGAGTACGTTGGTGCTGTATTATTTGATTTAACCCCTTGATGTTTGTGAACAGTCCAGTGAAATAACGATGCCTGGTCTGAATAAGTTTAGGAAGTTCTGTTGTCTTGGTTGTAATAGGGATTCCCGGCTGGAGGACTCTTGTCCGATTCCTCCGGTTGGAACTCCCACCTATGAGCTTTATTCAAAACATGGTGTCGACCCCATTGCCTTTAATAAGGCATGGATCCGATACACGAAGAACGATGGCATTCTACAGTGGCCACAAAATGGTAGTTTTGAGCCTGACATATTAGACAATTTGGAAGCGATATTATTCAAAAGACAAGCCCGGCCGGCAATGTTTGACTCTTTCCACCTCTGGCGTAAGGAAGCCAAACAGAAAGACACTAAGCAGGCAAAACGATATAAGAAAGCACAAAATATGACGATTATACAGGCTGCCCAGCAGTTTAAAGATAATGAGATTGATAATGCAAAAGAAATTTCAGAGAGACAGCATCGTATGGCAATAGATAGGTTCTATCCGGTGTTGCCTAATTCCCCTTCTGATAAAAGTAAGGATCTGGAGGAAGACCATTTGATGTCTCACCTATTGAGATTGCCTCCACCCTATGTACAAGGTGCTAATGCACCCCCGTTGTTACAACCCGTTCAGTTGCCAGTTGTTCCCCCACCTGTTCCGGTTCTTCCACATTTGCCCCTTCCGGTATTACCAGTCCCACCTCTCGTGCCACCGATTCCTTTGTCTCCATCTCCTGAACCCCAATCTTCTTTGCCTTCGGCTCCCCTTATAACTGCCAGTTCCTCTCCTGTATCGCCTAATACCTTGTCCCCTGTCCTTATGTCTAATTCTCCTACTGTGCGCAAACGAATAACAGACACTGCCCATTTCTTTGGGACTCTGAACATGTCTCCGGCTTTCTCTCGAAGACAGTCTCGTAGTCAACTTCCAGGTTCCGACGAACGGGTGGTGTTGGACTCTCTCGCTCGCAAATGGATCGAGAAGGGTCCCCAGTATAGTGTGAAAGATATCATGATCACCTTTCATCAGTGGGATGCGCCCACGCAGAGATATGTATTTAATGTTATGTGTGACACTCTCGCTAAAGGATGGGAGGATATGGATTTGGGTTTACTTCCCCAGGGTCTGTTGGATGTTCAGGCTAATTTCGATCAAGGACTCATTGTGGGTTCTAAGGTTGAGGACGCCGTAAGGACACTTGTTACTTTTAGGTCGTTATTTTCTTCACAAACTTTTCTTGATTCTGATCCTGCTGTTGGGCAGACATTGAAACATTACCCAATGAGAGAGGTTCCTCCGATATGGAGGGAAGAGGTTGCGCAAGCAGGAAATAATCCAGCTATTCCCGCTCACTTCCGTCGTATATGGGTACATGTCCCCTATAAGAGATCTGATGTTTTGGCCCTCAAACAATCTTTACCGGATCCCCGAAAAAACCCTGCTGGTTACTATAAAGAATTGCCTCAGACTATTGATGCCGATATTGACATGTTGATGGGAAATGTAGTCCCACAAGCGTTATGGGCTCGGATTCGTAGAGAGGATCACGCTCAGGAATTGGGTGGTACATGGAATGCTATAACTACCTCGGATAGAGCACAAGTGGGTGGTGCTAAGCCTGATGTTTTGATCACAGAACTCCCTGGTAGGATTATTACTTTAATGAAAACAATGATGCCCGCCTTACGAGTTAATTGGGATAAATTAGCTGCGTGTAGGCAGAAGAAAGATGAGAGTGTCTCCGATTTCTTCACTCGTTTTGAGGAGACGTTTATTAATCACAGTGGTCAGGATATGACTACGGAGGGTGGACAGCGATTATTTGTAGATAAATTCGTATTTAATTTGCTCCCCGAGTTGTCACATAAGTTAAAAGACTCTGAAAGTTCATGGGCTGTTTCTTCTCCTGCTCAGATATTGGCTACTGCTCAATATTACGAAAACAGGGACAAAGAGGAAAAAGACAAGCAAGAGAAAAAGACTAAGGAATTAAAAACGAAGGTTCTTCTGCAACAAGCTTATCCTCCTCGCTCTGCTCAGCGCCAGTTTCAACAGCCTCCCCAGTTTCAGAGGGTGTTTCAAAAGCCTGAGTCCTATATTCCGAGACCTTTGTTAGGTCCTAACCAATGCGCCTATTGTAGGGGGGAAGGTCACTTTAAGAATGGCTGCCCGGTTTTATTACAGCGTAATGGAGGACTATCTATTCCACGAGGTCGTGGTGGTTCCCAGTTAGCACCCAGGGGTAGAGGTCGAGGTATGTCGCCCCAGACACAGCGTTCCCCTCCACCTCCACATTCTACGAACTACTTTGATCAGCAAAATACTCAGTCTACACAGTATTACAATGATGATTACTATGTTGAAGGTGAGAATGATGGTCTTCACGCTAACTAGGACAGCCATAGACAAAGTGAGGGAGTTGTATCGATTCCAGTAGATCAGAATGGGCCTTATGTTAATGTCACTACAATGGGTGTTTCAAAGCCATTTCTTTTAGATACTGGTGTGATGAGAAGTTCTATTATTCACTCCAAACTCCCTGGGGCACCTTTGTCTGGCTTAACAAACGTATCCGTAGGATTTTCTGGCGCCCCAGTTCATAGCCTGGTCTCTTGTCCCCTGCCTATTTCAATTGGTTCTTATGATTTGGAAGCTCTGCTCCTTTTAACGACTGGTTGCGGCGAAAATCTGTTGGGTTTGGATTTATTGAAAAGATTGCATGCAACGATATATTGTTCTCCTTCTGGTGTGCAACTCGTTTTGGGGCAGAAACTGACTTCTCCAATGTACTTGTCTAAAGATCAATTTCCACCGGAATTGCTCTCTCTCCCTGCAACACTTTGGGCTACGGGTCCAAATGATGTTGGCTGTCTTGAGATCCCACCCTATGTTGTTACCCTCAAGCCCAATGCTAAATTGCCACGCATCCCTCAATACAAAATTCACAATGATGGTGAAAGAGCACTTTTTGCTATTATTTATGATTTTGTTCAGAAGGGTGTAGTCGCGGAGACGAGGGGAAATGTATGCAATAGTCCTGTTCTCCCGGTTCTTAAACGCACTGATCCTTCTCAGTCTCCTGTTTATCGCTTTGTTATTGATCTCCGGGAGGTTAATAAAATTGTTGTACCACAGTTTCCTGTTGTTCCAGATATCACTGCCCTGTTAACTATGATACCTGCCTCGGCAGTTTGGTTTTCTGTTATTGATCTGAAAAATGCTTTTCTTCAGCATCCCCATTGCTGAAGAGAGTAGGGATATTTTTGGCTTCTCTTTAGGAGGCCGAAGTTTCCGGTTCAAGCGCGCACCCCAAGGCTATTGCGAAAGTCCCTCCATCTATAGCCAAGCTCTGAAATGCCAGCTTGATGCTTTTCCTTTGCCGCCAGGTGCTACCCTTATTCAGTATGTACAAAGGAAACACACAAAGCTAGCGGTATCCCACTAGGACAGCACCGGATTTAAGGATAACTCAATGTATCTACTGGTGGATAATTCCATTCACCATAAATGTGCAATTTTGGTTAGCACCCGCCAGCACAATGCCGTTCCAGTTACTGGAATGTACATGTAAGAAAACAGCACCAAATGCACCACTCAGCTTGTATAATTTAAATAAGTCCAAATCCTTAAAGCTGTTCTTTTTCAAAAACTTCTTCTTTATTGTGCAGTTTATCATGCAATCTTTAAAAACTTCCAAAAACAGCAAAAGCAGCCGACGCGTTTCGTCCACCTCTGGACTTCTTCAGGGCTGCAACAAATTTATACAGAAGAGCAATATAAATGACACACATAAGGACTGAGCACAAACCATTGTCTCAACACAAATAAGGACATTAAAAACATTGTAGACGCATATCTAATACGAATGAACGTGAACACCAATACACTTACTTCAAACCTATTTAACACTTAAAAATCTACATATAATTAACACCAATACACTTACTTCAAACCTATTTAACACTTAAAAATCTACATATACATTATTCAGTATGTGGATGATTTATTGATTGCTGCTGATTCAGAGGATATTTGCAAGAACGTGACTGTTGCACTATTGCGTCACTTGTCTGACCTTCACCATAAGGTTTCACCTTCTAAATTACAATATGCCCGCCAAGAGGTTACCTATCTAGGTCATCTCTTGTCGAAGGAGGGAAGGCGACTGACCCCAGAACGTATTCAAGTAATTGCACAAATGTTTGTGCCATCCACACAAAGAGAAGTGCGTGCCTTTCTGGATATTACCTCTTATTGTAGACAGTGGATTCCAAATTTTTCTTTGTTGGCTAAACCTTTGTTGGCACTCACTTTTGAAAGACACACCCCAACCCCTTCCTTGGACTGACAAATGTCAGAAGAGTTTTTCTGATTTACGTGCTGCTCTGTGCTCTGCTCCTGTGTTGGGTACTCCGGATTACAGTAAGCCCTTCACGCTCTATGTCCGTGAAAGAGAGGGTTGTGCGTTGTCAGTCTTAACACAACGATTTGGAGACAAGCAGCGGCCATGTGCCTACTTTTCGGCTACATTAGATCCAGTAGCCAAAGCATTGCCTAGCAGCAGCAGCAATCTCTATTCGTCAGTCTGCTGGAGTGGTGCTAGATAACACTCTTATTGTTATGGTACCACATGCAGTGGATACCTTGCTAAATAGGACGAAAACGCAGCATCTTACAAGTGCTCGCTTGTCTGGGTATGAGCTGACGCTCTTGGCTAGTCATGTACACATCAAACGATGTAACACTTTAAATCCAACCACATTGTTACCCCTTCCAGAAAAGAAAGGTATTCAGGAACAATATGATTGTTTTCTCCGTACTGAGGAGGAGACAAAAGGTAGGATTGATTTGAAAGATACACCACTAATGGACCCGGATGGGATCCTATGGGTGGATGGTTCTTGTTTTAAACTCCCTAATGGTGAAACAACTTCAGCTTATTCTGTTACCACCTTGCATACAATCGTGGAGACAGCACGCATCAGACATAATTCAGCTCAGGCGGCTGAACTGATAGCTTTGACCAGAACATGTGTGTTATCTAAGGGGAAGAGAGTGAATGTATATACCGACAGCCAGTATGCGTTTGGTGTGGCACATAGTTTTGGTCGTTTGTGGAAGGAAAGAGGATTCTTTACCTCCCACGGTACTAAAATACAGCATGGTCAGTTGGTAGCTGATCTTCTTGAGTCACTTGCTTTGCCTACCCAGGTAGCAATCATAAAGTGTAGTGCGCATAAGAGGATTACTGATAATGTTGGTCGCGGGAATGCTTTTGCGGATGAGGTAGCGAAAGAAACAGCCAGAGATGCTATGAGTCGCATGTATGTTGCGGGCCCTGCAAATTGGGTCAAGGAAAAAGGAATGTGTGAGGATACAATAGAAAGTGTGAGATCGATTCAAGGAGAGGTTACAGAGAAAGAGTTGAGTAAGTGGAAAGAGAGTACAGGAATGTTAGACGCGATGGGATGTTGGATAGAATTGTCAGAACATCAGTGATGCCTATGTACTGCCTGTAGTTGCTATATGGTCCAGCCCACATCAGTGCGAAAGGAATATGTAAACTTCTGGCTCCAGTGTGGCTGAACGAAGGGATTCCAAAATGTGCAGATAATTTAGTGAAGCATTGTATCGTTTGCTTGATGCATAATCCAGGAAAGGGAACCCCAACTCCAGCAGGTCATTTTGCTCCCCCAACATATCCTTTTGAGGTGTTGCAAATTGATTATATCCACATGGAACGATGCAACAATCTCAAATATGTCTTGGTGGTGGTGTGTACCTTCTCTGGATGGATAGAGGCCTACCCCCTGAAAGACAACACTGCTTTGTCCACTGCCAAAGTTCTTCTAAAAGAATTCTTCCCTAGGTTTGGTTTGCCACGCATTGTCTGGAGTGACAATGGAAGTGAATTTGTGGGCCAAATTATGAAAAAGGTGTGTGCCGGTCTTGGTATTCGGCAGAAATTCCATGCGGCGAACCATCCCCAATCAGCGGGTTTGGTAGAGTGCTATAACGGCACTCTCAAACTCAAGCTTGTAAAGGTACAGGCAAGCACGGGACTTGCCTGGCCCGATGCCTTACCTTTGGCTCTGCTATCCACTAGAACAGCTGTACATTCTCGTTAGGGACTCAGCCCATACGAGGTTGTTTTTGGGCGCCCAGCTAATGTTTGGGGAGTCCCTCGCCCTAAAAAGTATTCTGACATACAGTATCCAATGCTGATTGACTACTTGCATGACCTCACCACTAAATTACGTGTTTTACACCAACAGGTTCAAAACGCTTTGCCAGAGGCCTCCACAGACCCAGGTCATTCTATCCAATCGGGAGACTGGGTCTGTGTGAAAAACTTTCAGAGGACAAGGAATTTGGAACCTCGTTGGAAGGCGCCTCGACAGGTTCTTCTGGTGACATATACAGCAGTGAAAGTCGAAGGGAAAAACAACTGGATCCATGGCGTGCACTGCAAAAAGGTGCCCTTGCCCTTGCCTTTTGACCAGTGGGTCCGTAAGGGTGTAGGTGATTTTGAAGGCGAAAGGGTCCCTCGGTTTGGACCTTTCAATAGTGCACACCTAGATGGAACTCAGTCGGAGAAAGAAGATGACAACGTTTTACAAGAAGCAGTACTGCCACATCTCCGATTGAACACCACAGATCCACAGACACTATTTCAGGACCAAACTGTACTGAACAGAGCTCGATATAATTGAAGGCCTAGACTGGTCAAGGACACCTGAGATTTTCATCTCTTTCGTGACATGTATCATCTGTCCAGGTTGCAGGGTCACGGTAGGAGTCTTGGTTTGTGACCTGTATAGTGGCTAGGCCCCCAGGACCTGCAGTGTCATAGGACGGCTAATAATCACAGCCAAGTGAGTAAGGAAGATTGCGGTGAGCAACAATTTTAGAGGATGGATGTCAAATTGGGAAAGAATAATAAGAAGGAAGAGATGAGAAAGAAATATTGTAAATTAGTGTACAGTCAATGCGGCATAACATTGTGTGTTCTTATGTTTTCTAGTATCTTATTGGCTTGTATAGGTTGGATTGTTCATGCTATGCAGCACAAATCTGTCCCTACTTCTATTTCCTTGCCTTTTTATTCTACTATCTCCCCACATCAATTATATACGCTTCCCCAACATGAACTAATCAGGAGAACAGAATATTTTAACAATTCATTTGTCCAGTTGTTGCATCAACACCAATTGGTAGTCAACACAACCGACTGTTGGGTGTGTGGACTTATGCCTCATACCACAGACAAAGGGATGCCATATTTAGCCCTTCCATTTTCTTATGAAGGTTCCGCTTGGGCCTATTTTGTGATGTTTTCAAATGCATATCAGAACCGAGTTAGACGTCCAGTTGGTTCATATGGTAGTAGGCAAGATTTTAGTCATAGTTCTCTGATAAAAGGAATAGTGGCTATGGCTAGAATTGTGGAGAATAGTAGGGTTCCTGTTTCTTGAGAAACGGACATACGATGGTTGGAACGTGACTCGTTACGCTACTAGCCTTACAGATAGAGTTAAACAGGGAAAATCTCCACCAATTTGGACTGTGCCTCATCGAGGTAACTTTTGTGTACAAATGAATGGCCAGACTACTGACACTGGACAAGGAAAGAGTGTTTGTTCCCATACATACATTCACACATCTCAGAATTCACCACCGTTAATACAATCCCAGGGCACGTATTTTGTCTGCCACGATAGAGCGTACACATGGCTACTAACGGGTTTTTCAGGAACATGCTATATAGCCTTTCTTCTCCCCCCTACATACACTGCTCCTTCGGGACATCACAGAAACAGATATAGCAGAGGGATTATTGATTCTAAAGACACGGCAGGACAAGAGGGAGGTGATTTCCTTAAAGGATTTCTTCCTTTTTGGGGCCCAATGGCCAACTGTAGAAACATGAGACAATTGGTTTGTGTTGTTGAGACTACCATAGATGTCACTGTGGGAGCCTTGAGTAATCTCACAGCTGAACTTCAAGCGGATCGTCTCATGACATTGCAGAACCGGATTGCTCTGGATGATATTCTCGCGGATCGTGGTGGAGTTTGTAAATTGATCGGATCTAGCTGTTGCATTTATATACCTGACGATGCCCCTACGGTATACCAAGCCATCTCCAAATTACATGTGATCTCCGAGTCGATTCTTCAGGACGAAGGAGATTGGTCTTTATTGGAATGGTTTTGGGGATTACTGTCCAAATGGGAATGGAAGGTATTAACATTCCTTGGAGTGGTTTTGGCCATCATTTTTTCCTGTTGTCTCTATATGCAGTGTGGCCCCGCCATCTGTGGTCTTTGTGCCACTATGTGCGTCCCAAGGCCTGTGCCACGGAAGACGGAGAGCATTAAAATGATGTTGCAGCAACAGCTTGATGACCTCATGGCCATTGACGTCGACTCAGATTAAAATGAGTCTGTGTGTCTTGCCTGAGTAATGACAAAAGGAGGGTCTGAGGTAATTCAGTTTTCGTATTTAGCCACCATCTTGTGTCTTTCCGCCATTTTGTGTTGCCCTCACTCAGGCAGAACGGGAATGAGGTGTTGTTTTCCCTCATCCTACTGCAATGTGTCAAATAACCTCCTGCCTCTGTTTATAGCTGGTGTCAGGGTCTGGCCGGCACCACTAATCCTCGTCTGGTTTGACTGATCCCTGTTTCAACTATCTGTTGGTTCGCACCATTCTTTCCTGACTTTATCTTATCCTCTGGCCTTCGCTATTCTTTACTCGTATTCTCTCATTTCACAACTGCCCTCCGGGGCATACAAATGTGCCCTGCCACCTGCAAGTCGGCTTATAAACACTACCACTGATTAACTTGTGGGGAAGGGTGACAAACACAGTTGGAAGAGAGGCTTATTTGAGTTACTTAATATCTTGTTTTCACATTCTTCTCATTGGTTAACCCTGTATGCATTGGGAGTGTTCTTTGTGAATATGTGTGTTATAAAAGATTGTGCGCCACGAGGTAAAGTGGCAGTCTCCTAAGAACATACAGAGTGTACTTCTGGGACAACTGTACTTAGCAGCAGCTAATAAACCTTATCTTCTACGCCTAACGGAGTGTCCCGTGTCTCTGTTCGACAAAGCAGGTGAACTCAGGAGATTAAGGCGTACCCTGCACCGCCAGACCCATAAGGTCTAGGTTCTTCACAATGGCTCAGAGACATTCATGAGATCAACAGCTTATTAAGCTTATCATATAATACTGTTAAAAAACAGTGTTTGGTCATTATTGACATTAATGAGATGCACTTGTTAAATTCCTCACCTGATATAGAATTTTAAGGGAACAACTCGTCTATGCCAATGATAAGGCATACACTAGCAGGCTCTATGGACAACCTTTTATAGTATGTAAAAATACCCAACACATGTTCCTCAAATGAGCACAATGGTACACACTATTCTAACAACGCGTTCAGGCATACTGAGATTTGAACTGGGTGTTAGTCAATGATCGATAATACATTCTAGAACAACGTATAATGTCTCGAATTTTCACTGAACTTATGGAAATAAATATCTACTCTTTATAAATCTCCAGTTTGAATAGAAATTGGGGACAGCATTACACAAGAACTCTTTACCTTTAGCATGTGCACAGAAATGCAGACGTGAATAATTTACTGTGAAGGGAAGTTTTAGTCTGTCGCATATGTTCTGGAAACAGGCCCTTGAATTGCCCATGGCCGATTTTAAGCACACATCTGCAACTCATATAGTAAATCTTGTCCTCTACTCTGTTTAAATGAAGTATTGTTTGCACTTGGGGGGCGCTAGAGGGCGCCAGACAGACATGGCAGCACTGGCGTGAGGCTCTCGCCGGCCGGGCGACTAATCCATCCTGTAGTCCAGCAGCGACCGTGAAAACAACCATTTGGACGGCGATTGTGAGGCAGGAGGCAGTCCGGCGCACTCGCTGAGCTTCTGGGGCTGAGCCGCCCAAGAGATCCTGGGAAAGAGCGTCTCCATCGGCCGGCAGCCGCGACGGCATACACTCCTGAACTCACAGCGAGGCGTGCGCGAGCACGCGAGGTCGGGGATTCGCTGAGGCCCGTGGGCCGCGCGGACCGGGCGGCGGAGTGGAGAGCAGCAAGCGGTAGGCTCTGACCCCCCGGAGCCCCAAGGAGGATCGGCAGTGAGCCCAAAATGCGATGAGGAGATGAGGAGGTGGACAGGAGAGTTTCATCCGCACCCTGGGCCATAAGACTCTGGGGGAGGACGGAGGTGCGCCCCAACTTGTACCCACTGACACGCCACGAGGGGCGGGGAGGCGAGGGTGCGACATGGGCGGCACAGACTCGACTGCACCCATCGGGTCGTGACCCCCCCCCGGCACTGGCGTGTGTCTGGAGCCGTCCCTGGCGGGCTTAATCGGTGGATCTCCCTCCCTGGCCATCGGGGGATGGGTGAGGCGCCCCCCCCGTGTTTTCGTGACCCCTTTGGCTGCTGGGCTCTCCCTGCTGCCCTTCTGGACGTGGCTCCGGACTTTGCTGCACTCGGCTGGGGCTCCAGCTGCACCTCGCCCGATTCCCCGCCGCCTGGGGGATTGCTGGCACTGTTGGGGGTGGTGGCGGGGTTGTGGCCCCGGGCGTGCTGCTGTGTGCCGGGACGCCCCCCCCCTCCCCCTGCCTGGCCATCATGGGGAGGACCGATACCAAACAGTCCAGGCTTCCCTTCGAGTCCCAAAAAAAGAAATCTCGGGCCCCACCGGCGGAGGAGGGTGAATCTGATGGGGGAGATAGCGCTGACATAGATTGGAAGGCGCTTCTTCTCAGCATGCAAACAAGTCTCACCTCCATAGACTCCAAGCTTGACAGCATGTCCAAACATCTGGAGCCGGCGGTGCACAGATTGGATCAACAGGAGGTCAGAGTGAAGGAGGCGGAACAGAGGGTTTCGGATCTTGAGGATGGGACATCGGCCACGAATACTAAAGTCACACAGATGGAAAGACTTTTAAAAGTAATTGCAGATAAGAACGAAGATTTAGAAGCGCGGTCGCGCCGCAACAATGTGCGCCTTATTGGCCTTGCAGAATCCACCAATGTGGGCAAAATGGAAACCTTTATTGAGAGATTACTGGTCGAGCTGTTCGGCCTGGAGGCTTTCTCTCAACAACTAGTGGTGGAACGCGTGCACCGCTCTCTTGGTCCCCGACCCGTGCCTGGGGCACCCCCCAGGCCAACCATCATCAGATTTCTGAACTACAGAGACCGAGACACCTTACTACGACTTGCCTGAGAAAAACAACCTGTACAGTTCACGCAATCTGTACAGGATGCGAGACGCAAGTTTGTGGCAGTAAAAAAAAAGCTTCTACAGAGTGGCATTCAATACTCTATGGTCTACCCGGCTAAGCTGCGGGTGGTTCATCAGGGCCAACAGCACTTGTTTCACAACCCAGCACAGGTGGAACTTCTTTTGACAGACACTAAGCGATCCCCTGACAACACTAGATCCCCCCGGGGGTGATCCCACTCACCTACCTCTGCACCGGACTGATCTGGTGGCAGCGTGTCTCCTTATTGGACTCTGTTACATGTTTTGTTGCCTTTACTAGCTCCACCTTTGGATTGCTCCTGACTTGATTGGTTAAGTTCACTATTCCTATTGGTACTGTATGCTCACTGTAAAGCTGGATAGCTTCACTGCTCTTGGGATTTTCACCTTGCTATTGTATTTCTTCGCCCTGGGGCTTTCTCCCCCTATCCCATCCTTTCCGTCAGCTGTGATGGTTGGCGCGTGACAGGTGCAATATCGGGGGGGAGACCGTAGGCAGGTCTGGATCCCTGGTGTCCCCCACTTCTGGATTGCCCCACTTGGGTGGTGATCTGTTTGTTTTTTTGGTTTTTGCGGGCTAGGGGGTGCATGCCCGGCATGATTGGGATGTCAGTGTGGGTGGGGGAGGTTGCTTGTGGGGATTTGGCTTCGTACGTTTAAAGTATATTTTGAATGTTGAGATAGAGCACATATTTCGAATGTTCCTTAAAAAAAAATAATAATAAAACCATTTCTAGAGCGCCTGGTTACACTAGCATAGTGTGTCCCCGCGCTGACAAGTGCCGCTGCTCCCGAAAGGCCAAAGTCCGGGGCACGCCTGAATCCCAGAAAAAAAGAGTATTATTTACATGGGAATAGGTGAGTTTTCAATTCTAATCGGAATCTTGCTTCAGAGGGCTCCATGCGTAGATCAAGAGGAAGCCTGTTCCAGTGTTTGCTGGCAAGAAACCTAAAGGAAGCGCCTCCAATCTTGGTCTTGCGAACGCGGGGAAGTTGGAACAGCATAGCTCCAGCAGATCTGAGATTGCGGATGGGACGATGGAGAGTAAGAAGGTTACGCAAGTAGCCAGGGCCTTTACCCTAGGCAATGCGATGGGCAAAACAGAGAGCCTTGAACCTGATTCGCTCCTCGATAGGGAGCCAATGGAGTACATATAGTGCCTTTTTACCTGATGCTCTACGTGGAAGGTTTAACACCATACGTGCAGCAGCATTTTGTACGCACTGCAGTTGGTGGATACCTTTTTTGCTAAGGCCCAAAAGGAGAGCATTGCCATAGTCCAAATGAGGCGTGACTAAGGCATGAATAAGTGTTTTTCTAGCACTGATGGGGAGTAGTTCGAGAACTTTACGGAGTGTTTTGAGTATTCCAAAGCATTTGCCCGTGATTTTGCTAATCTGATGCTTAAAGGAAAACTCCGTATCCAGCATGATTCCCAGGTTTCTGACGGACTCCACCGGATGAGGAGTAACCCCTAATTCCGTAGGCCACCAGGCCTCTGACCAATCGGAGGGGGATTTACCAACCACTAGAAGTTCAGTTTTGTCGCCATTAAGGCGCAAACAGTTGTTGTTCATCCACCCTGCCACAGAGAGCATGCAGTTAGAAAAATTGGAGGCCGCATCTGCCAGATTGTGAGTGAGTTTAATTATTAATTGGGTATCGTCAGCATATGTGACGATATCCACTCCAAAGGCTTCCACAATATGAGCCAAAGGCTCCATGTAAAGATTGAACAACGTAGGGCTCAGACTGGAGCCCTGAGGAACTCCATGTCTGAGCTTTCTGAGGGAGGATTTGTAGGGGGGACAATGCACCTGGAAACTCCTATTTTCTAAAAATCCATTCCAGTGCAAATCCCATCACTCCCATGTCTGAGAGGCGAGACAGCAGCGTTGAGTGCAGCACAGTGTCAAAGGCTGCACTTAGATCTAATAAAACCAACGCTGCCGTCTGCCCCTCATCAGCTAATTGTCTCAAACACTCAGTGGAGAAAAGGACCACTGATTCCGTAGAGTGGCCCGCTCTAAATCCTGACTGTGTTGAATGGAGAAGAGAATTTTCCTCACCAAATTTCATAATTTGTATGTTTACTACCTTCTCAACCACTTTCGCACAAAAAGGGAGAAGGGAAATAGGGCGAAGATTTTGTAGCTGGGAAATATGCATTGAAGCTTTTTTCTTCAAGGGAATTACTTGAGCCATTTTCCATACATCTGGCACATAACACTCCTGAAAAGATAGGGAGATAAGGTGTTCGATCTGATCAATCATGCCTTCTGAGACACCCTTACAATGCTTAGGAGAGATCACATCACGTGGGGCATGACCCGCTCAGAATTGACTATAGGCCAGAGGGTTGATGATGCTGTTTATGACCTGACGCAATCAGAGCAGGCTGATGGGCCCAGTTAGCAACAAAACTATTGGCTCTGGGGGTATTATCACCACCATCTCCTGGAATGTAAGGGGATTGGGCGACCCCAGGAAGCGCAGACAGATATTGCAGGCGCTTGACCGGCTAAATGTACACATAGTTTTTCTGCAGGAGACCCACATGGACTCCATACGCCGGACTAATTTTGCTTCGAGATGGGCTTCGCACACGATCTTTGCGCCATATTCCTCATACGCTAGAGGTACTGCCATATTGATCACTAGACATATACCCTACACTTCCCTTGGTGAGGCGATTGACCGGGAAGGGCGACATTGTTTAATGTGGGGCAGGATTGGCAATGAGACCATCACCTTGGCATGCTCTTATGGGCCTAACTATGACGATCCCAGTAGCTTTATAGCACTTTGGAATAAGATAAAAGACATAGGATCCACTCACATGATATGGGGGGGACTTTAACGCAGTTCTTAATCCAGTAATGGACAGATCAAACCCGTCTGCACACCACTACACCAACACGTATACATATTTGAAGGACATATGTGACAATCAAGATGTGGTAGACACCTGGCGGCACCTACACCCATTGTTGACTGAGGGCACGCACTGGAACACTGTGCACGCATCATGGGCTAGGCTGGACTACATCTTAATCTCGCGGGGCCTGGCCCCAGCTCTGTCGGGGGCACAACACATAGGCCGCACTTTTTCGGATCACTCCCCAGTGTTGGCTAAGTTAAAGTTCCTGGAGGTGGCGGGGAGACCGCCTGCGTGGCGACTACAGCCCAACATCTTACTTGATGAGCTCTTTTGTTCTGAGTTGGGGCACAACATTGAGGAATTCCTCGTGCATAATAGGGGATCGGTGGAGCACATGGCGACTCTGTGGGAGGCGTTGAAGGTTACGATTCGAGGTGTTGCATCTCCAAGGGCTCGGGGGTGCTGAGGGCCTTGCGTGCCACACTACACAAATTGGAGGACACACTTCATAATTTGGAGACCCAACCTGACTTTGCCACTGACACAACAGCACAAGTCCAATATAGAGAGGCACTCAGTGATTACAAATCCACAGCCGATAGGGAGGTTAACTTCTGCAGTAAATATTTCAAGGCTAGGACATATGGGGAGGGTGAACGACCCGGGAGGTCCCTGGCGGGAATAGTCAGACCCCCTCGACACTCTAACTTTATCACTGAGCTGGAGGGAGACGGTGGGGTGCTCCTCTGCGACACGCAGTCTATCTTAGCTGCTTTCCCCACACATTATGAGTCGTTATATACCACTACCAGGGTAGGGACGTTGGATATGGATGATTACATGAGTGAGCTCACCTTGGGCTGGCTGCCGGTCAATCAGAGAGAGTTTTTGGCGGCACCGTTCGAACTTGACGAAATTAGGGAAGCAATAGCTCAGATGGCATCGGGAAAAGCGCCGGGATTAGATGGGCTTCCTATAGACTTTTACAAAGCCTATGTGGACATACTCGCACCGGTACTGAGGGAGGTTTTTCACGAGGCACATGAATCCGGGTGTCTCCCGCCATCGATGCAGGAGGCCTTAATCACCTCATTGCTCAAACCTGGAAAGCCGCCGACGTGCTGCGATTCATACCGACCTCTCTCCCTGATCAATTGTGATGCTAAAATCTTGACCAAGGTACTGGCGAATCGATTGAAATTACTGATGGAGGGGCTGGTGCTCTCCGATCAAGCGGGATTTATCCCCGGCAGGGTTACCTCAAATAACCTACGCACTTTTTTTTCAATATTGCAAAACGTTGACCCTGACTTGCCAATGGTGGCAGTCTTCTTAGACGCCACCAAAGCATTTGACTCACTGGAATGGGACTACCTCCTCTGTATACTGCGTAATATGGGCCTACCAATAGGCTTCTCGCGATGGATCGAAATACTGTATCATAAACCCATGGCCAGGGTGGGTATTAACGGCCGTATATCTGAGGTCTTTGAGATATCGCGGGGCACTCGGCAAGGGTGTCCCCTCTCCCCTCTCCTATTTGCCCTGGCCATTGAACCCCTGGCGGCCCGGCTTCGGCAACATCACCGAGACAAGGCACTGCGCTGCTTCCAGAGGCAGGTTCTGATATCCCTGTATGCGGACGACATCACGCTTTACATCAGGGACCCCTCCGTTAACCGTCACCCCATATTGGAGGAATTTATACGTTTCCCTGTGTTGACCGGAGTTCACATTAACTGGGGAAAATCTACTATCTTCCCTCTTACATCGGCGGCACAACCCTTCCCCCCTGATTATCCTTTGCAGTGGTGTGACAGTGATGTTCGTTACTTGGGAATATCAATATCCCGGGATCGGGAGGAACTAATGCGATTGAACTATGGTCGTGCATTTGACCATATTCAGATTTGCGTGTCCCGATGGATCACGCTCCCTCTCTCCATGGCGGGACGGGCATCCCTTATTAAAATGGTCATACTCCCAAAACTCCTGTACTTATTCCTCAACATCCCTTATCACCCAGGTAGGTTTTTTTTCACATCCCTGCGGTCTGAACTCATCCGGCTAGTCTGGGGGGGCAAGAGGCCTAGGCTGAGTTGGGATTTGTTGACCCGCCCATACGCGAAAGGAGGTTTCGATTTGCCAGACTTCGCACTCTATTATCATTGTGCACAGGCACAGTTCGTTTACTATTGGATCCACCCTCCCCCTTCATGCCCCAGGTTGCGGTGGAACAAAGGCTGGCGGACCCCATCCCGCTGGAGGGGGCGTTAATTTGGAAAACCCGAGACGCAGCCGGCATATCGGACCCCGATTTCCAGCTCGATCCTTGCTTGGCGACACATTGCGAGCAAATTCCAAATGGCGCTGGTATATTCCCCGTTGCTGCCGTTGACGTATCACCCCTCTATGCCTCTACTACAGGAACAATTGTTTAAAAACATGCAGTCTAAACTTAAACTCAAGACGTGGGGTGATCTGTATCATGAGGGCCGGTTTCGCTCTCACATATATGTGGGGATCTGTCCCCTACTTCCATGGAAACGTTTCTCTATCTCCGGCTGCGTAGTGGGATTCAGGCGATTACCGAGACGTGCCCTGATGGGCCGCCAATATTAGAGCCACTACACCAGCTGCTCCGGGCGGACTCCCCTGCGAATGCGGTCTCCAAGCTATACCACACGATTCACACCACACTCGAACTCGAACCCTGTAGGGCACGCACTAAATGGGAGGAGGAGTTGGGCACGCCTTTGGAGGATGACCTCTGGAGCTTCTGTTGCCAACAGACAGAGCAGATTTCATCCAGTAGCAGGTTCAGGATCATTCATTACAAATTCTTGCACAGACTGTATTGTACTCCGGCCCAGATGTGTAGGTTTGGTCTCCGAGAGGACGACCTATGCGGGAGCTGTCGTGCGCCATCAGCAGATTTCCTCCATCTGGCTTGGGGCTGCCCGGATATTAATAGATATTGGCGGCAGGTGTTCCTGGGACTCTCTGAAATGGTGGACACCCCTCTAACTCCTTCCCCTACACAGGCTCTACTTGGGTACACTAAGCTAATCAAGAGACCGTATCGTAGATTTATTACAGTCGCCCTTCTACTGGCTAAAAGACTAGTGGCATGTCGATGGGGGAGAGGCAGGGCACCCAAATTTAAAGACTGGATTCAGGACATGATACATTGTCAAGACACACTGCTCATGTATGCGGATCTATTGCCTGCTGCCTCTAAACCGGTGGATGTCTGGGGGCCACTTAAGAATTATCTCCTGATACACCCCACTGTTGACACTTTAGGCACTGTCGATGACAATACGGACACTGCCACGAGTTCTTGATTGTTGTTCAAGGGGATGAGGGTCCCGTCTGATTTGGGGATGGGTGTGGGGCTCCGAGATGATGTTGTGCCCGGAGCAGATGGATTCGACGATGCTGGTACACTTGGTCCTACCTGATGCCACGCGTAAAAACTCTACTCAGACAGGTGGGGGTGTATGGTTCATTGCTTTCCATGTTCTCCCCCCAAATGCCTATGTTTTGCAGTAATCGCCTTTGTTCTGGACTCAATGCCGGCCAAATTGTTGACTCCTGGGAAATTGTAACTTTTCATATGTTATGTGCTACTATTGTCTCTGGTGCTAACAGCCTATGTCACTGTTGTACATGTTTAATGAAAAATTTGAATAAAGAAAGTTTAAAAAAAAAAAAAAAGTATTGCTTGCACTTAAAACTTCTCTGGTAGCTAAAGTATGCACCACTGAACTTTTCCCATACTACACTGTTTCTATTTTGTACATGTATACATGTACGTAAAGTCAACTGTGCTGTATATGTGTAAGGGCTCTTTACAACCTTTTTTTAAATGATCAAGCGGTGTTCAAAGCTCTTTGAGAGGCAGTAACATAGATGATGACTTCAGTGATTTCCTCCTGGATGTCATTTGAGATGCCATCACTGATGTCACTAATGATGTCATTTAACATGCCATGAGTTATGTAATATGTGAGGTCACAAGCAGTGCATTTCAGATGGCAAGTTATAATTAGCTCAGGTAACTCAGGTGGGAGGAGGAGGAGTCACGGTCCATGATGGCTGTTCGGAGCGGAAGCTCCGTGGTGAACCCACACATCAGCTTCCAGAACGGCGCTCCACCGCACTAAATTCCCACCGAAAACAATGATTCCCCAAACGGAATGCTAGCGGATCAATTGGAACTAAGACTCGCCTCTCTCCGATCCTGAATGGCCTAGAAATGAACTGCAACGTCCCCGTAAGCCAGTAAGCTAAGGTTGCGCCCGAGGAACTACGGGACTGCTCCTGGAGGCCGAGAGAAATGAACCGCGATGTGGCCGACCTCCACTTTACCAACTGATGGTGGCCTCAAGCCCCCTGCCCTCTTCCCGGAGCACTGTCTTGCCGGCTGATTCCCCAGGGGAGAAAATTCCGCGTTACAGACCTCGCCTGCCTGCGCCATTTGAGAGGTACGGCTGCGGCTGGACGGGGAGGGGCCAGCGAATCTGCCCTTCAATTTCCCCTGCAGCCGGAAATACACGGACACTGGCACTAGCTACGCGCCGCTCCACTGCATGGCAAACACCCCCCTTCAGTGCGGTGACTCCACCTCATACACCACCTGAGAGCCTTCTAAGCAATCTGCCTTGTGCAGATTGCTCCACTGCTGGGATCACACACACCGAGACGAGCAAGCTGCTTTCCTCCACCGCCAGAAGGACAGGAGCTGTTTCAGGGGTGGCTCTTCCCTGGGCTGGAGTGCACCTTCATGCACTCCCCAAGGCCAGTGAGGCATAGGCAAGGAGGCAGCATCAGGCATGGAGTGGATTTGGAATCCTGTGGCGCACCTCATCCTAAAATCGTGGCCGCAGCACCAAAGCGGGCAAACCTCAGTAACAGAGGCCCAGGATGCTCCAGATAAGAGGGAAGCCACAAACGGGAGGCCTCTGGGACTGCAGAGGAGCAGTGTGAAGACCAGACGCAAGGAGTGTACTAAGCTGTACCCAATGCCTGACTCTAAGATGGCCACCACTGGGGACATATGACACACCAATTTACTAATATTGGCCACCATGAGTGGGCCCCTTTCCAAAGCACTCCTTCTCCCCTTATTAGGGAGGGATCCAACATTTATACCCTGGAGTCTCAGAGACCCCTCTGAGAGAGTCCACAGCGACAAGGGAGTCTCACACAGCGGAGGCCTGGGTTTTTATCCCATTACCGCTGAGAGCACAGCACCGTACACCGTGATCGGCACGCTCAATATTTTTTTGCCCCCCTAGGCGGAAACTATAACCTTTCTGTATGTACTGCGGTGCCCGAGCAACCTTTGGCCGATGACCGGTGGAGCTGTCCCACGCAGCTATAGATGAGTTTGGCTCTGGTCCACCCCTCGGCCGTCATCTACCCAACCAGACATCAGACACTGTTTTTCCTCATCTCCCCATTGTGCCTCCTACACCCTCCTCCTCCTCTTACCTCCATTATTCTCCGTCTACCTCCCCTATTCCTTTCCTCTCTCCCCTAATCTTCTCTCCCCCTGCCTATTTATTACCTCATGTTTATGCTATGCTTTTGTACTCAAGTAATTCCTGTAACTACGCTCCAGTAACTGATGTAACTTTGTAAACATGTTCTGAAACAATGCTTCTTCCTCATGTAAAGCGCTCTGATACCTCTGGGTCTAGCCAGCGCTATATAAAACTCAATAAATAACTAAATAACTATACCTGATGAAGTACAGTGTGTTTTTTGTATTTAAATGTTACTTTTTATGGTCTGGCTTGACAGCGCAGCTGTCGCCAGACAATTATGTGAGAGCTACTAGCAGAGGGGCTTTGGCTTCACCCACATGTTAGGAGAGAGGAGTACATGTTTCGATTGGGCAGAAGTTGCAGGCTTCCATGAAACAGTGCTTTCCCTCTACACAGTTGTGACATATGCATCTGTAATATTATTAAAGTATCTTAGATAACTAGATAATTTATGCTGTTTTTCTCTGGCAGCAGCACAGACAGGAGGAAGCAGTTATCGATGTACATGAATTTTTAGTTCTGTTTGTTAGGTTCGGGCATTCATAAGCCTGTCATTTTACGCTGCCAATGCTTGTTGTGTTATTTCAACACCTAACTATAACATCACTTTAACCTTTGTTTTATCAGCTTCTTTTCATGTTCAAGTGTGAGAACCCAAAACAATTAGAAAATTCCTCCAGTAATCCAAGTAACTAAACCATGCACTCCTAGTAGTTGCTGTTTGATGATTATTTAATCCTAAATATCGAGCATGGCAAATAGTCTCAACATGTTTCAGCAAATACCTTGATAATGGCTAGGGAAGAAACGGCCACATAGTCAATATAAAGTGCTCAGTGCTAATTAGTAGTTGTGGGCGGAATGTTCCTTTGCGCCCACAGAATTGGCGGCATTTTGTACACTCCACAGTACTATTTAATTCTGAGTTCTCGCCAGATTCCATGAATCAGCATGTGGCAGGATTTTTCTCCTGTAAGGCTCCAAAATATGTGAGATAGTGAGCGCTAGCAAGTTTTGGCATTCCCAATCGCGATTTTTTATGCGGGCAGTTACTGGTGTTCGAGAGCGGCCAGAGGGCTGCTGTTCGAGCATATTTGCTACAGCTCGAGTACATTGTCTACTAGAGCCCCAGTAAAATCAACTCTAATGGCCATGCACTCTTGCACAACGCATGGTGCAGTTTGCACTGATTGTCAGTGCTACTCGCGCTACAGGTGCTAAGCAAGCAGTGTGAGTATCATATGTTCCGCCCATTGGCGGAATTCCACCGAGTTTTTATGTATCTCTGCAGAATTCTACAGAGTGAAACTCCAGAGTGAAACTGCAAGAGTTCCGCCCACCCCTACTAATTAGCAAACAAAAAAAGAGTATATTGTACCAGCTCATGTTCAGGTATTTTACAGGTGAATGTTAACTGTTTGTTCACACTGTATTGTACAAGCATATATCAATTAACCTAATTTTATACAGTTGATCTCTTCTTTGCATTAACACAAGTAATATCTTCTAAAAAAAATAAAGCTATCTTGTAAATCATTACCCGATATGCCCGAAGATCATACAATTCACAGTCTGTGCCAAACCTCAGCGCCCTGTTTACGCATCTTGTTCGCCTGCATAGGGTACAAGAATATACCAAATGTTCTTACAAAGACAACATGGTGGGTTCACCAAACTATCTAATGTAATGCTTCGCTAGAGTGTGATAACTAAATATTGTACCTCAGTGGGCAAAAAATAGACTCAGTGTGTTAACAAAAACAACCAGTAGCATATTACATTGAGAACATTCAATCAAATATTAACGGCAGACGTCATACAAAAATAAACAGTTGACAGTTAAACTGCAAAGATGGTTCATAGTGCTATTAATATGAAGCCTATGATGAGCATGGGGGGCGTGGCTAGCTGCCTAAGATGGCAGTAGTGTTTCTGTAGAGCTCCGGAGCCCTGGGGCGGATACACTCATCCTGTATCGCCACTCACATTCTCTTTGCTTCCTGAATGAGAGGCGCCGGTCCACTGTAGCTCACTGCCCACATTGAGTTCTGTCGGGACCCTGAGGACCGCGATCCCGCGATCTATGGAGGACGGGACGGCCGCCGCTGTGACCGGGCGCGGCCCGGCGCTTCTCTGACGACGAAGCGGACTGGTCTGCGGTGTGGCGCTCGGCGCCTGCATGGGGGCCTCGAATGCGGTGCGGAAGAACGCCGGACCCGCGTTGCTGCTCTACCGGCTGAGGTATGGTCTGTGTCAACACGGAACGCGCCATAACCTCCGGTTCCTGTTGAGGTGGAAGCAGAGCGCCATACTGTTTGATGCGGCCCGTGTGGCGCGCGGAGGCAGCTGTGCGGTGCTGAGCTGGTGGCGCCCCTGAGGTTACGGAAGCGGAGCGGACAGTGCCCTCGAGGACGGCGGGATCTCTACGGTGGGCTGCCGGGGAGAATGTCGCGATCGTGCGGAGTGGAAGGGAGTCCGCGAATGGCATGGTATTTCCCCCACTGTGCACTGTGAGGACCCGGAGGCCAGAGTGGGGAGTCGTCGGCAGTGGGGAGCACCGTGGGGACACTGGTGGTCCTTTTCCCCCTGCTGTTGTGGGCCAGTTCCCCCCACGCTCTTGTCTGCAGGATCCTTGTGCAGCACAGAGGAGGGGAGCAATACGGCCGGACTGGGCTGCGAGAAGCCTTTAGACAGCCCGGTGTTTCACCCCCCCAACACCTTCAAAATAAAGCACGATCTCAACCACTACTGCCTGGGATCCTACAAGGCCCGAAGGTGGTGGCAGGGAGTCACTTGTGTCCTTCTCCTGACTCTCCCCCCACCAGTAGGAGTGGCAATACCGCACAGGATATTTGCCGGATAATTTAACCCACACTGGCCCTGCATGTGTGAGACTGTGGCGCGGGTTCTTTGCTACTCTGCCCCAACAGCGGGGGCAGCTGGGCTGCAGTGCACGGACGGGTCAGGGGGTATAAATCACATGCTTCCTTTTCCTTGGTAATGAGGACCAGAGCTGGACCACAAGATCTCTGACGCCTGCGCTGAGTTGCTACGCTTTGATCTTACAGGTGAGATCCCCTGTGCAGGCCCTCATTCTGACTACTTGGAGAGTTCTTACTGACATTTCCATGAGACTCCGACGGCTGCTTGGTCCCGGTCCGGTGCGGTGGGTGCGACACAGATACGCTGCCCCGGTTTCTAGAGGAGATTACCGGGTGGACTGACTGCAGACGCACCTCTTTTTTGAGTGACGTCGTGGGAAGTCTGGGACTGTACAGGAGGGAGTAGTAGTGTTGCCCCCCTCCATCCTCTCACCTGCATACCTACCACAGGCAACTGAAAGACGCGACTACGCGCAGCATGGGCAGGGTTCGTGGGAAAACAATGGATGGCAACCGGGGTGCAGGTGCCCTCCCCGCCGGGCCGGTGGACTCCAGTCGGCCCCCTTCGCCAGGGACTGCGTCTCCTGAACTCATCGCTAATGCGCCGGACAAGCTAGATCTAATATTAAAAGAAATCCGAGACTCTAGGGCAGCCCTCGAATTACAAATCGTCACGCTCACCACGGGGCTTACCGTACTTAGGGCTGACCGTTGAGGCACACGACCAGGCCCTCCAAGACATGGGTCCTCGAGTGACTGCAAACTCCATGACCCTTCAACAACTACAACAGCAGGTGACGGGCTTGCTGGACCGGGTGGAGGATGCGGAAGGCAGGAACAGACAAAATAACATCCGCGTCATAGGCCTGCCGGAACGCAGTGAAGGCACCCAAGCTGCAGAATTTATGGAAACATGGTTCAAGGACAATATAGCACAAGAAGGTCTGTCTCCTTACTTCTGTGTCGAACGAGTACACCGAATTCCGACTAGAGTGCCCAGACCGGGCGCGCCACCTCGACCTCATAGTATTAATCTGTTCCCCACGATCACACCTCAGACGGCCGACGATCTCATCGATACCTGAAGTGGGTTTGGATCACATAATAAGTGTGACGTGGCACGGGGTCCCCCTGTGATGTGCACTCCTGTGCAGAAGATGTGCTCCTTGCCTATCAGAGACCAATATATCCTTTTCTATGCTCTGTTGCAAATATTCTCGCTATGTTGTATTTGTATGATTTTGACTTACGTTTGGCTTGTTGTTGGGGATGGGGGTAGGGGACTGCTCCTATGTTACTGCTCACTGCTATACGGGGCTTCCGCCTGCTGATTATTCAAAAAAACGTGGGCGACAACACTGTCACTGACATGATTAGATATATCCCCCCCTCTGGGTTCCGTCGAGCCGCCGAGACCTTCGCCTCAGTATGGCCATGTTTGTGGCCGGTGGCGGTGACACCCCTCAGAGTGTATGCACCATTATAGGGTATAAGATAGTTGCTGCTAGTTGTTGGGCCCAGCGTGGTTCAGGCGCGGAGCCAAGTTTTGTTATTGTTATAGGGAATGGGGAGTCCTGGTCGATGTTAGCCTATCAACTCCATCTAAAGTGGAGCCTTACGCAGTCTAAAACTTTATGCCTAGAACAGCTGCCACATTAGGGTCCTACAACCTACTAACATGGAATGTGAGAGGGATGGGGGCGATCCAGAAGAGGCACCGTATCCACGCTTATCTCCTTAGGCGTAAAGCACATATAGTTTTCCTACAGGAATCCCATTTAACTTATTCTGAAGCTCAAATAACGTGCATGAAATGGCGGGGTCAGGTCTACTCTACTAATTATTCTGCTTTCGCTAGAGGGATGACTATATGGGTGAGCCATGGTGTCCCTTTTGTTGAATTAGGGCGCCGCATAGATGACCAAGGGCGATACATTCTCCTTAAGGATACACTCGATGGCTCACTGGTGATTCTGGGCAGTGTCTACGCCCCTAACTATGACCAAGACCACTTCTTTCAGAGACTAGGTACAGTACTGGCGGAATGGGATGATATCCCCTGGGAATTGGGGGTGATTGGAATACATTCCTAGACACGAATATGGACAGATCCCACCCCCCACTGCACGGTACGGATGCCTATAAATTATCCGACATATTTACTACCTGGTCAAGAGATTGGATGCTTGCGGATGTCTGGAGATGTTTACACCCCACTCACAAAGAATACTCGTTTTACTCTCCGGTGCATAGCCTCCATACTAGGATTGATAGATTTCTCTGCTCCACTTCCATTGTCACACAGGTCTGCCATTCCACATATCTAGCGAAGACCCTCTCTGACCACAACCCCCTAGAGCTCACACTCGCCTGGGGTTGTGTGCCTACCCCGGTACCCACCTGGAAATTGCACTCACAGCTACTTGAGGATGCCCCATTCTGAACAAGACTTTCCACCACCATTACAAATTATCTAGCCGAAAACTGGAACACAGCCTCCTCTAACCTTGTAGAGTGGGACACACTAAAGGTAGTGATAAGGGGAGCTTCCATAGGACAGATTGTAGGAGCCCGACAGGAGACACATTGAAACCTGATCAGTATTGAACAACAAATGACTGTACTGGAGCAAGAGGCAGTGTCTGACCCTGATAAACGGGAGGCGTTGCAAAATGCCCGTATTAACCATGCTGAAACACTAGAAACCTTACGGACGATTGATCACAGGGCCTATATGCAAAGCAAACACTCTGAGGCTGATAGAGCCGGGTCACTGCTTGCCCGTCTAATACGAGACAAACCTGACCCACCACCTATAACGCAGATACGCACACCAGATGGGAGTATGGCCCATACACAACGAGAGATTAACGAGGCCTTTTATACATATCTCAGCACTCTCTATACTGAACCCAAACTAAATAAGACCCCTTCCATCGTGGCCTTTTTGCAAGATCTCACAATTCCGGTACTCTCAGCTGCAGTACAAAAGAAAATTGGTGGCCCTATCACACAGCAGGAAATCCGTACCACAATTGAGGGTCTGAATCGTAATAAGGCACCTGGGCTCGACGGGCTACCGATCGAATTTTACCATACGTATGCAGATGTCCTGGTCCTCACACTAGAGACCATATATAAGACTGCTCTGGAGGGCGGCCATTTGCCACAATCCACCATGGAAGCATTGTTCACCTCGTTGCCAAAACCGGGACGAGATAACCTTGACTTGTCCAATTATAGGCCCCTTTCACTGTTAGCGACCGAGTATAAAATCCTGAGAAAAGCTCTAGCTAACCATATACATCCCTACCTCACGACTCTCATACATCGCGACCAATGCGGGTTTCTACCGAACCGCAGCACGTCCCTCAACACGAGACGATTACACTACGTCATGAGTGCCACCCCGGGCACTTATCAGACCGCGGGGTGTTTGACACTGGATCTCAGACAGGCCTTTGATTCTCTGTCCTGGGATTATATGTTTTTGACACTTCAACGATTCGGGCTTCCGGACATGTATCTTCAATGGGTACGCCTACTGTACACTTCCCCCACTGCCCGAGGCGGCACGGGCCGCTACATTTCCCGACAATACACCATTCATAGGGGAACCAGACAGGGATGTCCATTGTCTCCCCTATTATTCGTACTCGCGCTAGAGCCTTTGGCGGTGGCACTCAAGCGATCGACAGACCGCCTGGGCATCCCCATTAAGGGCACGAACCACCTCATTTCGATTTATGCGGATGACATCATATTATATTTGCGTGATTTGACTGCAGATAACGAGCCCCTTCCCACTATTTTTTCCACCTTTGAACAGATGTCGGGCCTGGCTATAAACCCAAGGAAATCCCTGGCTTATTTCTTTAGAGACACACCATACCCAGACGATTTACGATTTGGCACGTACTCTCTGCCGGTAGCCCTTTCCACGTTTAAATATTTAGGCATTCAAATATATAGAACACAGCTGGATCAACTAGATGGCAATCTGGAAAAGGCCATAAAGGCCCTTAGAGCTAGTGTGGCTTTCTGGATCTCCCTGCCTCTATCGGTGATAGCTATCTCCAAAATGGTGATGCTCCCTCGCCTATTGTACTACTTTGTGAACATACCCATTGTAGTCCCACAGTCTATCTTTAAAACCCTGAATACTTAATTAGTCGAACTCATATGGGGGGACGGGCCGACGACGAGTGAGCTTGCAGAAACTCCAACTGGAATCGGATGGTGGGGCCTGGGAGTCCCTGACCTCAGATCATACTATTACGCTAGTCAGCTTCAGTGGCACTCCTTTTGGACGGCGGGGAGGAATTTACAAGAACTCGGTTACACACCTAGGGATCTAGAGCGAGGTGCACTACATTCCTTACTTCTGCCTCACATCAAACTCCCTACAGACAGCCCTCCTCTGCTACGGACGGCAATGCAATGTTGGAGGAAGAAGTTATCATATACCTCTACAGCAACCCCATATTCGGCAAACATCCCACTGTTGGGTATCCCCACACCGCAGGGCAGGATTACAAAGACCAGGATCAGGGCCTGGACTGAGGTGGGAGTGGAGGAGGTTGGAGCTTTCTTTGGGGAAGGCAATCTACTCGATCATGACTCCTTCATACAAGCAACAGGGGCACCCACACGCTTATACCTATTATATGCTACGGTCTCCCATTACATCAAGACTACATGGGCCCCACAACGTAGAGAACCTCTGCAACATAACTTGGTTCATCTTCTATATTATATGGGGAACGGGGGACACCTAGTTAGATGGATATATAAGGGTATACGTGCACATGCAGCAATTCCACTTACGGCCCTCAGAGCAAAATGGTCCGAGGATGCTAACATTGAACTCACGGATAGGGCTTGGAAATGCATCCTTCAACACCCTAAAAGAGTCTCCCATAATGTCAGATTAAAATTTATACAGACCATGGTTCTCCACAGGTCGTACCTCACTCCACAGAGAATCCATTGCATGTTCCCTGAGGCACACCACCACTGCCCTTGATACAGGGGTGACGAAGCAGACTTCCTCCATATGCTTTGGTCATGCCCCCGTCTCCGGGACTACTGGGGAGGTGTTCGGCAGACCCTAGGCAAGGTCACACACTTATCTGTCTCAGATTGCGGCCTAGAGTGTCTCTTTGGCCTTCGGAGACGTACAGGCCCACAGAAGGTACAACTGAGATTCCTAGACTCGGCCCAGATACTGGCGATAAGGGCCATTACCATGAGGTGGAAATCTCCCAGATGCCCGACATTATCCAGCTGGCAGGCAGACATAATACAGTGGGGGAAAGCCGAGAGCATAGCCCTACGGAGGGAGGAAGATCAAGAGTTACGGAAAAATCCCATTTCCATGACATGGGACATTATGTTACACGACCTTAAACTACTAGATTTAATACCACCACCGTACCTCCCTTCACCATTACTCAGGTGCGGTTCTGTGATCACATGCCTTAATTATCCCACAATCTGAGGTACTTACAACTCAAGACGGGTGCGGTAGGTTCCCTGGAGAAACCCTATTAGTTCCCTTAGGCTAACATCTTAATTAGCGTCTTCAGACCAGGAGTACGGGGTGGGCGGGACAGGAAGGGTGGGAAATAGATAGGTTTGATTGGTTAATTGGAAATATGTATGTGCTACAAGTTCACGATTTTTAGATGACTTTATTTCATGATCAGCAAATATTTGACATGATGCTATAGTACATGGATTTCGTTTCCGGTCCTGCTGTTTGAATACTGGTCGGTGGATTCGCACAATTGCATTGTTGCAAGTATACAAAAAACAAATGACCTTATGTAATAATTGTTTGTATTGATAATGATACCACGGTCCTCAATAAAGTATGTGAAAAAAAAAGCCTATGATGAGCATGCATTTGTAGACCCATGGCAATGCATTTAAAAAATACAATGTATGTAGCTCTAATAGGTGGCATGTTAAGTTAGGGATGTCCTAGCCTGATGTTGGCCTGTGATTTGGTTAGAGTAGCAAAGACTGACTGCTATCCAGAGAGGAACCAACCAACAATTACATGGGGATTATCACACAAACCTTTTCAAAATAAATGAAATTGTCAGTTGACCAAAAAGGATTATAAATAAGGTCTACATATACACTCAAAGCTGTCTAGAAAGTTAATACATCTTAGCTTCATTTAGCTGCAGCATTAACAGACAGGACAACTATGAGGAACAACTGTGTAAACAATTATAATGTACAATTAAAATCATGAAACTTAAACTCCTCATACAGAGCTGCATAGCAGGAAACAAGCTAATATCGGTCACGCCATCCCAAATGCACACTCAGTTATTCATCAGAGATCAGGCCCACAGATATTTTAGAATCTAGCTCTATGATACATCTAGATTCTAACTTCTCATCTTTCAAACTTATCATGAGTAAAATATTCTATTAATTCAATATTCCCCCTATGTCATCTGGCTGCAGGTAACAGCTTTCATTATGATTGATAGCATGCATATGCTCTGATATGCGTCTCTTTACTGGATTTATCATACTCCCGATATACATTTTCTCACATGGACAACCTAGGGCACAAATAGCACAATCAGAATTACAGGTGAAAAATTTGGTGATGGTATCCTATCTGGTATCATTCAGTTCCGTAAATTTTTTACATTTTTGCAACCCACAGGGGCATGGAGGGGATCATAGTCAGTACCTTAAAGTTATTTTTAAAAGGAAGGCACACATTATTGACTTAAATTTTAAGGTGGCTCTTTAAAGAGCCTTTGATTTGAAGTGTTCAAATTCGATTCACATATGATTTCTAGGCCGTTTTCAGATGTTAATCAGGAACACATTATGGCCAGGAGAGGTTAAATGCACACCATCTCCACGATAAAGATAGGGATCGGAAAAACATTGTTTAAGTGACACATAGGAGGCATTCAATGATCAGTTTTGTTAATATGTCTTTGGCTCTTCTCAACCTTTCCATCATTCGCACATGAGCACTCCCATTTTATCCTTTGACAAATGTTTAAAAACACAAAATGAGTATGAGGAAATATACTCATTAAAGACTGAAAATTAGCTTTCATCTTTATCTCTATTCTAACACCAGTGAAGTGACCTACATCATTCCCTCCACAATGAATAATTATAAAGTGTAGATGCTCACAACCACTAAAAGATGAAAGCAGATGGAGGATGTTATTCCATCTCAAACATCTTTGAGCCACCAATGTTATATACAAATTTTGCAAACCTAAATGACTGTCAACACTACTCTTTTCTGCATATTTCCTGGTCCAAAATATATTACTGTACCCCAACTCTCCTTATTCAAACCAGGGTGTTTAGAATGAAAGTGGCATATCTATGTAGTAGGATAGAGCATTCTCCAATTGCATCATAAATACAAGCTATTCGGTTTTGAACAAACATTGTGATTGGTTATATGTTATAGTGGGCTACTACCATAGCCCAAAGTACTAAAGAAGTACATTCAATAAGAAAAAAACTAAACTGCATACCTTAATAACATAATACTATAGTGACAGCTATCTCACACACATTTGAGGTTACATAACCATCCAAACCAATACAGTACTGTATTAGATGGAAAAGCCAGCTATTGGTCATTTGGTAGAAACATATGTGAAAGTGAGGCTATCTTCAATCTCATGATATAAAACACAAATAGGATGCTGCAAAACAAATAGTAACAAATATTGTTATTGGGTCATATTTTTCATTAGGCTAAAAAGCTAGCCCAATAATACTAGATGTATGGAAAGAGGACTGAGATTCAGGTATTTACTGTAGTACAGCAGAAGCTGGTACATAGAGCTACTTTTTGCAAAATCTACTATTATTTTAAAACCAAAATCATAACATTTAATACAATTGAAGGTAAATACAAGTAAATAATGCTGATATTAAGTCACACAAACATATTACTGTACAACTATTCTGTGAGTTATACTTTACTGTAACAATCACTAATAAATCTGTTTCCTTGTTTTGTATGTCTACATGCAGGTTTACATACATTAAGCAGGATGCCTTCAAAATATTACCTCAAAAAAATGAACATGAAAATGCACTCCAAGCAGATAAGAGAAAACCTACCCAGACCTACAAAAGGAGAAAGTGGATGTAGGGAAAAAAAAAAAACTGGTAAGCTTATTAATAAATGTTTGCATGGTGATGAACAATTTTCTGCTGATAATAAGCGTATCTATGTAAAGAAGGTCTCTAAGACGACTATGATGTAGGGAGAGTATTAGAAATATTATATGTTTAAAAATAGAGTACTTGCAATTTTGCTCCAAATATTTCCCTGTGACGTAAAGAATACTGGCAGACTCAGGTGCAACCAATATGTTTAACATATTGTTGAAAAGGTGGTCACTGTAAAATGAAATTACTTATTTCAACTATGAATCAGATGAAATCCCTCACACATTTAATTGGTATATATCAAATATATGTTAGGAAACAAATTGACTTCATTTATCTTTTGTGATACATTTGGTGGCTGTTGGAGGCTCACCTCCAGTGCCGAGGCATACTTGCCATCCATACAGTAACTGGGTCCTATCTGTGACTGATGAAGACCCTTGGTATGAAGTCCTAGCATCGGCTCCTCTGTTATGGCAGAGGAGCATCACCCCACTGCATGGAAATGTAAAATAATAAGATAATAAAGCAATTAATAAAACTGCGATATTATCATTTTAACTTACGATAAGGAGCCAGAGCTGATACTTGAGGGCGGGAACATCCTCTGACAGCAGCAGGAGGAGTGGTGGGCACAGGGCACTGCAAGTCAGCATTATGGTTTGACTAGCTGTCTTATCACGGCCAAACTGCCATGCATACTTAGCTATATCTATGCTGTTGCATGAAGAGCAGCATGCACCGGCTTCAAGTCCTTGCTGGAGAGTGAAACCAGCCCGCTCCGCCCAATCTCCATACTTCTCTTGAGAGCAGCGTCTGGTTTGGGCCAGGGGAGTCTGGTACTCCGTGCATGGGGAGCTGAGCACCGAGGCTGCAGGTAAGTTTTATTTTCTGTTTCTTATTTTTGTCCCCCGTACTGCTCCACCACTTTTCCCTGCTAGCAGTCACCACTGTGTTGCATGGGTCTGTGATAGGCTTAGAAAAGAAATTTTAAGTCTCTCAGGAATGTACTAACCATCCTGTGTACGAATGGAATTGTACTTCTTTATGCAGTATCCAGAAGAAATCCATGAAGAAACTACAAAAGCATTCTCACTACTTTTAACGAATCACATCTCTAAGGCAAAATAAATATTTGACAACAATTTGACACTATTAAAAACCCTACAAAAACATTCTTTCACCTGTCTTCAATCTCAGATTTGGAATTCAACTTTCCATGACATCAAAAGGACATTCTTTAGCCTGTCTTCAAAAGCAAAAGTGGAATTCAACTTTCCATGACATTAAAATGCTTTCCACTCATCATTCGAGTATAAGACAACTCGTACGGACTTTATACTCTGTTAATGGAGCAGCAATACAATTGGAGCAAATAAATCATGCTCTACTAAACGCAAATCCACAAAATGTCCTCTTCATTACATAGTACTGACAATATCAATACTTTGGTGGTGAATCAGAAAATTCTATGTGTACAGCTATTTATTGCTCCCAAAATAGAGAGGAAAATACAATTATGGACCTAAAAAGTTATGAATTGGATATCCTGCAATTTAAAGGAACAACTTCAGAAATTCTGAATAAAGTATGCATTATTCCAAGCAAATGAAATATACAGATTTACTTTTTTTTTAACTGAAAAAGAAGACAGAGGAGCTAAGAGAAAACTTGCTATTTATTTTATTGTGGAAAACAGATATGAGGTTTGTGCTGATTAAATCGTATATCATTATTGCCTAGAAAAACTGGACCATAACGTGATGCCTTTATGTGCAATTCACGACAATTTGCAAATGTATCCTATACCTCCACAGTAAGGAAATCTAGATTTATACAAAAGTATATTAGCTCGATTTCTACATCAATTTCAAACTATTATTACAATGCAACCTAAATTGGGAAAATTTAAACTTCAAGAATTAGTTTGTGAGCTAAAAGGTAAGGTTATTTTTCTGCCATTAGATTTTAGAAACACATTCAAACTGTGGAAGTACAGTGTAAATTAGAACAACCTTTAGGTATATTAGTTAATAGAGTCACAATAAAAGACAACAAAATGTGGCAAGAGGTAATAAGCATTGCTAAAATACAAAATGACATTTAGTACAAAAATATGGAACTTCATGACTACCACTGATCTAGCATTCACAGATAAAAAATAAATTGGCAAGTTTGATAAATTAATTAATTAAATGCAATGATGTAACTTTTGCAATGCAATTCTTTTTTCTTAAAGCAATATACTTTTGACAAGATACTAAATATTTACTTCAACAACAGCTAAAATAACATAACAAATCTCAATATTATTCTGAAAATAGTAGATAACACAGTGGGGAGTTATAGTTATATCATTGTAGCGATCTTGTTGATAAGTTAGGCTAAGTTAGGGTACGCATGTATGTGTGTAATGTAAATGATAGAATAATATTTGCAATACTATAGTATAAATAAAAATGACTTTAACCCCATCCATGCTCAGGACGGCTCCCGGCCGTCATGAGTCACGGTAGTCGTGTGCTCATGACGGCCGGGAGCCGTCCGACCGTTGCCGCTCCGCCCACGCGCGGCTAATTCCCCACCTGTGCGGGTGAATTAATCAGTGGGCGGAGTTCGGACGACTCCCGGCCGTCATGAGCACACACCCACCGTAAATAATGGCAGACAGGAGCCATCCTGAGTACCTGGGCGCCATGCCCAGCCCCGCCCCCCTTCGCACCGCGGCAGAATTTGCTGCGTGTGGAAGGGGTTAAAATGTCAGATGTTTATCCACTGTAAATGTGGTTTGTGAGGGATGATTGATGAACTATGCCCTAACTATAACTTATCGGTAACCTTTGTTTTTCTTTGGGAGAAAAATTAAAATATATATATGTGTGTATATATTATCTACTGGCGGTCGCCAGTAGATAGTTATAGTTAGGACCGTGTTTCCATAGGAAATCTGAAAATTCTGTTTTGAATAACTTTGGCGCCGGTTGACGAATCCTCGCGAATTTTTCAAAATAAGTGGGGTGCTCCGCTCCGCTCCTACCCCGAAAGTCTCGGGGTAATTAGTCAAGCGGGGGCCGAGAAAAAAGGGGGTCCCAAAACGCGTTTTCCCCATGCATTTTTCCATAGAGACCTTTAGTCCAAGGTACAGCCCGAACTGCTGAACAGAATTACTTGAAATTTGGCAGAGAGGTAGTCCTCAGGTCAGGGATGTGCCTATTGAATATCTGGAGTCAATCTGTTCAGTAGTTCCTGAGAAAATTTCAGTTAAAAGTACATATATATCTATAAGCGCAATTCTGATTGGTTGTTAGATGTCAGTAAACATTCTAATCGGTCGAAATCAGGAAGTGTCGGCCGCCATTTTGTCTCTCGCAGTCTGAGGCAGTGAAAAACAAAGGTGGAGAACGTGAAAAGGGGGCAGGGTGGACAGTTCCTGACCCCCTAGCCTTTGTCAGGGGGTCACTGAAGGACCCCCAAGGGTGACAAAAACATTTATTTTTTTGCCGAAAAAGCGCGGGGTGCGCTCACCGTGCGCGCACGGCACGCACAACGCATCATGGGCGCTTGGTGCGCGAAGCGCACCGAGCGCTCACAGCGCGCGCACGGTGCGTGAAGCGCACGCTGCGCGCACGGTGAAAAACCTGAAAAAAATAAATATTAATAAATACATAACTTAGCATTTAAAAAACTGTACAAATTCACTTAAAAAACCATAGGATTCTCACACGTTATAGTTAGGAATTAGCATTTAAAAAACCTTGCAAATTCACTTAAAAAACCATAGGTTTCACACATGTTATAGTTAGCTGGACATTTCCCTCGTAAAAAACCAATGAAATTCCCCCGTTATAGTTAGTGCAGGCAACTATAACTCACGCGACCGCAATCCTCTGCTGATGACGTCAGATATTACATCACTGAATACATATGTGTCTTTCTGAAAAATAAATATTTGTAATATATGTATAGCTAAAGATTAATGGAAGAAGACATGGGTAAATAGGTGTCTAAATACAGTGATGTAATATCTGACGTCATCAGCAGAGGATTGCGGTCGCGTGAGTTATAGTTGCCTGCACTAACTATAACGGTGGAATTTCATTGGTTTTTTACGAGGGAAATGTCCAGCTAACTATAACATGTGTGAAACCTATGGTTTTTTAAGTGAATATATATATATATATATACACACACATATATGCATATATATGTATACATATACATTATAATGTGTATACCTATATATATATTAATATATATATCCAAACGTGGCCCTGCAAGTGAGTACGCACTCCCCAGCAGGTGATTGTCACAACCATTTATTGCACAGGAAACAGGCATTTTAATCCGAACATTTTCCGTTCTTCCACCTAATGCGTTTCTGCGCTTTGCGCTCCTTTATCAAAGGCAACTGAACACACAGTAATCTTCACTTCCACAGTTCCCCTTTAGGCTATCAAATTAATTAGGCCTCCGGTGTGCCTGCCTTGTAGGTTCTTTGTTGCACTTGCAGGGCAATGTTTGGAGATTTAGATATATATAGATATAATGAGTGATGTAATATGTCAGGTCTTACGCAGTGCATTGTGGGGGTGTAAGTTATAGTTAGTTCAGGTAAACTCAGAAAAATTCCACAGAGCTCCCTTGCCTGCTGAAGTTCGTTGGGGCTAAGAACCCCTATCGTTTCCAATAGTAAATCCTCCACAGCGAGATTGCTGAGACCTCATCAGAGGCCCGCCCCCTTTCTCAAACAATCTGCAAACAGGCTTCCTGGTGCACTACTTGTTGGGGGACGAACTCCCCTTGGCTGCTGAGGGTCGTTGGAGGCCAAGAAACCCTAATGTTGCCACAAGAAAGTCCCCTACAGTGGGATTGCTGAGACCTCATCAGAGGCCCTGTCCCCTTTCCAAACCACTCTGCAAAGGGGACTGCTGGCACTCTACTGGTTGGGGGATGAATTCCCCTTGGCTGCTGAGGGTCGTTGGGGGCCAAGAACCCCTAGTGTTGCCACAAGTAAGTCCCCCACCACTAGATTGCCAAGACCTCATTGCAGGACCGCCTCCTTTCTCAACCACTCTGCAAAGGGGCCTCCTGCGCTCTACTGGTTGGGGGATGAAGTCACCTTGGCTGCTGAGAGTCGTCGGGGCTCAAGAAACCCTATTGTTACCACAAGTAAGTCCCTCACAGCAGGATTACCGAGACCTTATCAGAGGCCCGATCCCTTTCTCAGCCACTCTGCAAAGGTTCCTCCTGGCACACAACTGGTTGGTGTGTAAAGTCTCCTTGGCTGCTGAGGGTCGTTGGGGGCCAAGAACCCCTATTGTTGCCACATATAAGTCTCCCACAGTGGAATTTCTGGGACGACATCGTGTGGTAAATTTAAATTACCTAGACTTAATTTATGCGGTAAAATTCAATAAGAATAACTCAGTAAAAATAAGAGGCAGAATCCGTGGTATTTGAGGTTATAAACGGGAATTTATTCCTTACAAAGGAATTATGGTTCGAACCAGGCAATCGGGTTCCGTCACCACGAAGGTTCAGGAAGGGATCGGCAATACATTATTGACAGGTTATAATATATATAGTAAATGCATTACAGTAAAGACAGATGCAGGAGGCGTAACAGCTGATAAGAAAGATAAGAATACACATACGTAATAAAAAAGGCGTTACAATAGGCGTGCATAAAGGCGTATACTAGAAACGTCATTAAAAGGATGTCACAGGTGGGTGGATCCATAAGAGAATCCTGCAATGTCAGCAGAAATACATGGCAGAGATGCGCGCGCAGCCGCATGACGTGTGATTGACGTGTAACTAGAGGGTGAAGGGGACTTGACATTTAGCCCTACATGAGGAGACAGAAGTCTGGGATGTCAGAACAACCTAATCCCAAATCGTATCTAATATCTTGTGTTTAAGGAACTATATTATCTGGAAGGAAAGGTCTCTCAGGCAGAGGCTATCCTATACTAACTACTAGTGCGTGTACAAGCGTCTAAGTGTCTACATGAGATGCGAGGGGGCATGGGCCTACCTTGGTAACGAAAGTCATGAATTACTTGCACGGAGACAGTAAGGCCGGGCCCTTTGCTCTGTAGCTGGAAAGATGTTTACCTAAACTACTAGACAGGAATGCATTTCTCGAGGAGCGGAGCAGATAACTTGAAGGCTGAATACAGTTTTTGGCAGGCAACAGGCCGAGTCAGGCACCGTTAGCCGCGCAGGAAGTAAGACAAAGTTCATGGATACAGATACAGGTCCAGGCTGGAGCATTCAGAGGCAGAAGCAGGAAAAGGCTCGATGGCAGAATTCAGGGCCTACCTTGCCAGAGCTGGAAAACGTGAAAAGTATACCATATAAAGACGGTGGCAAAGCATACTTAGGAACGGAATATTCGACCCATTTAGGGCAGATCTGAAAGAGGACATGTTGACGTTGGACACAATTGTATTTGCGTCTTCATAACTTGAAGTGGAGGGAACATACATGTACTTGTAGCATGTACATGGAGCCGTTGGGGTCTAAGATAGGGGACACAATTGACCATAAAAATTCATATTTCCTCATTCCCTCCTTGTCCCCTACGGACCCTTCATGAAATATCGATCCTCAGGAATCCATCAATCTGTTCATGTAACATCATTTGCTCTTCTTTCTTCTTCCGGTATTTTGAATGAGTACTTGAACGTGGAATACATGATGTGGCACACAGGCCGCAAATCGCTGGTCCACATTGTAGACACAGGCAGCAACTGAATACTATGAGAAGGCCAATACCTAGGAAGGATAGGACTTTCCATCCCCAGGCTGACAACACGCTCCAGAACCAACCGGACCATGTCCAGGTGCCTGAATTCTGATGTATCTGGTTTGCAATCTTGTGAAGACGAGTTATGGCTTTATATACTGATGGCGCGTTTTCTGGAATGAAAACACAGCAACTTGATCCGATGACCCTACAGGCTCCGCCCCTATCGGCTAGGATGACGTCAAGGACAAGACAATTTTGAAGAACAACAATCCGCATCGCAGACTGCTCCTCTGTTAAGTTGCCTAGGGCGGAAGTAGTTTCATTCACTACTGCTTCAAGGGTTCTGGTTAATCTACGTATCAGTTTACTATTAGTGACAACACCTATATAGGGAAAGAAACCTTTATTGAAATCTGTGTATTGTTCCCATGCTGTTTCAGTGTAGTCGACAATCGGGATATCTCTCTGGGGTCTATTGTGTACTAAATGAGTATTTCTATGATAATCAGGAGGGGCTAGGAAAACAGGTGGCAGAAGGAATGCAATGTAACAGGTACCATCCCAATCTAGAGGTAAACGTATATATGCGGTATTACCACATATGAAGTAGGAATGACGGGAAGCTCCAAATGTAGACTTGCCTTGATCACTGAATTCGATCACAGTGGTACATTTACTATGACCCATGTGTACTGAACCATTCTTTCTTACACATAATTCACCTCTAACTGGAAATACTGACATAGCGGGCAAGACTGGTGCAGCTTCGGATTCAACATTCAGAATCATGAGGTTAAGTGTAAAATTACCTAATCCATATACTTCATTTTCTAGATCAGTTCCTGTTCTTTTGGGAAGTCCCTCCTTGTTAGGATAGCAGACTTTAAGCAAAACTAAGTTCAGGTTTCCCCACACCCAGTTGTCTTGGTAAACTACAGTGTTTGAATCTAAAGAATTAATCAAACTAAACCATGCTCCACAGGAACCATTGTGTGTGAACGGGTATGGAAAGAGGGGCAGAACTCCCTTGTATTTCTGATAGGGAGGGAGTCGGCCACATATCCAACAATTTGTCGCATTGCTGGTCTGATGGGAATGATGTAACATACTAATGAATGTGTTGTTGCGCAGCGCAAATCTGTAGGACAACTCATGCGGAGGTAATTCACTAAAAGAATGTTCGGCAGTAACATTGAAGGCACGCTTGGAAATAGGATAGTACATGTGCAACAGTATACTTGCAGCAATAATCAAAAGACTTAGAAAAAACATAATCAACAATGTCACTATACAGTGACTATGAAGTCATTTACAATATGCACGTTTCTTGAGCTGTTTCTGTCTATCTCTCTCTCGATTTCGGTCTAGAGGATACATGTCAGAGACTAATTCAACCGATTCACCTTGGAGAGGACTTAAACAATCGAATTGTCTGACTTGTTAGACCTTAGTTTCAGTTTATAGTTTTGTGATTCGGTTTTCTCAACCAGGGGGAGTTTTGAGTCAGTCTGTGGAAGGGGGCAGGGCTGAGAGTTCAGATCAGAAAGTGGTCCATGAAATTTCTTGATATGGCTCGAGTGTAGCCAACCCTTGCGACCCTCGACCTTCACTGCTGTCCTCGTGGTCAGAAGTACCAGTTTTGGCGTTTGCCAGCGAGGCTCCAGCGGGCTCCTCCTGTCGAAATTTCTTATGAAAACAAGGTCTCTAGGAACTACTTCATGGGGCTTCACCTCGGTGTTGTCGGGAAAGGCTGCAGCTACCTGTGAACGGCAAGATTGTAGTGCAGACATCAAGGAAGCAAGGTAATCTGTCAGCATATTACAATCAACATCAGTGATTTTACGAGGTATAGGCGTCCCCCACATATTTGGTGGCCTACCGAAGACCACCTCGTACGGGGATAGCCCTGTGCGAGAATGTGCTACCATTCTCATGTAAAATAGTGCAACTGGTAAGGCTACTATCCAGTCGACACCTTTCTCTCTGCAGATTTTAGAAAGTCGAATTTTCAGAGTCTGATTATGACGTTCCACGAGACCTGCTGCCTCGGGATGCCGGACACAGTGGAATTTCCATTGATAGCCTAACAAGAGTGAAATGTGTTTCATTAGCTCGGATGAGAACGGCTGGCCGTTATCTGAGTACACGATACGGGGCAAACCATACCGTGGGAAGAATTCACGAACTAACTGTTTGGCAGTAGTCGGGGCAGTGTAATCTGAGACGGGATATGCCTCTGTCCAACGGGAAAGAGCACATACAACTACGAGGACATATTTGAATCCTCGACAACGTTCCATCTGGATATAATCCATCTGGAGGACTTCAAAAGGGTGATCGGGAGGTTGAAATCCACCCTGCTCTACAGGTACGCCTTTACCTGGATTGAACTGACAACAAATCATACAAGTTCGGACTTTCTGTTTGGCTGCAGCTCGTAAGTGTTTATTAAACCAAATGTTTTGAATACTATCTAGCATAGCTTTTTCTCCCAAGTGCGCTGGACTATGTATTGTGTTAATGATAACTTGAACCATGGAGTCGGGGAGAAACCATATAGATTTTCCCTTCGTCATCCATCCCTGATCTGTTTGGATCCCTCCTAATTCAGTCCATTTCTTTATTTCCTCTGGTGTAGCATGTGTCTGTATGTCAATTACATCAAGGGCGGGATCCTTAACTGTCATGCAGTGTGTCGGAACTATTGTCTTTGTCAAGTCAGTTGCATGATTCCGATTCTGAGCTGTCTGTTTAGCTGTTCGGTCTGCTAGATCGTTACCCTGGGAAATAATATCGGTGATTTTTGTATGGGCCTTACACTTCATGATAGATATCGCAATAGGTAGATGTATTGCATCTAATAGAGCTTGAATGAGGGGACCGTGTTGAATGTTGGCACCATGAGAAGTTAAATAACCTCTCTCTCGCCAAAGGACTCCGAAGTCATGGACAACTCCGAATGCATAACGTGAATCTGTATATATGTTAACTTTTTTATTTTTGGCTTGAATACAGGCTTGTGTCAGAGCGATGAGCTCTGCTGCTTGAGCTGACAAAGTGTTAATACAATTCGTTTCAATGACTTCAGTGTCTGTTGTGACTGCATAAGCGGCCACTAACTCTCCTGTACTTGTTCTCATACATGAACCATCTCCATAAAATGTCAGGTCTGGATCTGATAATGGAATGTCTGTCAAGTCTTGTCTGGGTTTCGTCGTAATAGTAATGACTTCAATACAATCATGTGCCAATGGGTCTGTTCCACTTAATGGCAAAAGTGTGGCAGGATTTAATGTACTACAACGTCTGATTTCTATGTGTGGCTGGAACAATGTTAGTTCATAACCCGTCAGTCGTGCTATAGTCAAGTGTTGTGTTTGTGTCCGGTTCAAGAGAACCTCTACTGCGTGTGGTACTTGTACTGTCAATTGATGTCCTAATACTATGGAATCGCTTTGTCTGATCGCTAAAGCTGTCGCTGCGACTGATTTCAGGCACGCAGGAAGAGCCTGAGCTACGGGATCTAACGTGCTAGAAAAGTAAGCACATGGTTTGTGTGATCCTGCTTGTTCCTGAGTGAGTACTGACAAGGCAGTACCTTCACGTTCTGTAACAAAAAGTGTAAAAGGCTTACTGTAACATGGTGTCGCTAAAACAGGTGCTTGGCATAAGGCTTTCTTTAAGTCTTCAAAAGCTTGTGTATGTTCTGGAGTCCAAGGGAGGACAGTCGATGTCGCTGCCTCCTGGGTTGTCAACTGAATGAGTGGTTTTGCTAGAAATGCATATTGGGGGATCCACTGCCTACAGTACGAAGTGAGACCTATGAAGGCCCGTACCTCCTTTTGTGTCTTGGGTGGTGGCATGTTTACAATTAACTGGATGCGGTCAGGTGTGAGCTGTCTCCCCCCCTTGGACAGCAAGTGCCCAAGGTACACAACTTGCTGGGCACAGAATTGTAGCTTCGAAGGGGACACCTTGTGCCCCTTGTCGGCCAGAAAATGTAAAACCGTCAGTGATGCTTTTTCACATTCGGGTTCGCTTCGGGCGGTGATCAGCAGATCATCGACATACTGAAGCAGTGCAGTGTTAACTGGCATGTGGATACTGTCAAGTTATCTTTTCAGTGCTTGGCTGTAGATGCTAGGACTTTCTGTAAATCCTTGAGGTGCGCGTGCGAATTTAAAGCTTCGTCCATTTAAACTGAATCCGAACAAATATTGGCTTTCCGGATCGATTGGGACGCTAAAGAAGGCGTTCTTGAGGTCAATTACAGTTAAGAACGTTGCTTCTGAATCAATAGCTGTCAGTAATGACGAGATATCTGGGACCACGGGATATTGTGGTACAATGCATTTATTCAATTCGCGCAGATCAATAACTAATCGATATACTGGGGGTGCTTTTGGATCAGTTCGTTTAAGAATCGGAATGATCGGAGAATTACATACATTGGAGTCGGTTTCCACAACCACTCCTTGTGCAATGAGCTCGTCAATGATTTGCAGTAAAGCCACTACAGCATCTGGAGGTAACTTGTATTGTCGCATTCGTGGTAATACCACTCCTGCTTTGAGTGTGACTCGATATGGTGTAATGTGCATACAACCTACATCAGTGGGGCCTTGTGCCCATAAATGTGCAGGTAGATTCTGTAATCGGTGATCCATGTCTCTTGACACGTAGTGACCTTTAAAGTCACGCAAAAATAGTCGTACTCCGTCCGGAGAACAACATATTATACCTCCTAGACTTTCAATGTCTTTATACCTAACAAGTTTTCTGGACATGATTTAGTAAGCAATAGATCTGTAGTCCGTGTCAATGGACCAACTGTAAGTGGAAGCGGTTGCGATACTTCGTTAATAGTAGGTTTTCCTGAAAAACCAAGGGAAACATTTTGTGAGCCTGAGAGGGGTGCCCCTGGAACCTCGTCGTGACTTATAGTTGTTCTGCTTGCCCCTGTATCAAGTAAAAACTTTCTGTCTTTCCCTAATACTTGACTCTGTACATAAGGACCCTCTTGATCTACAGGAACCTCAATAAGGGGTAAGCCAACTTCCCTCTCTAGGCTATTTCATGTGTATCGCTGATAATCTGGATAGTCATTTTGTGCATACTGGTACATCTGTTGTGTCGTGTTTTGTGTTGCGGCAATAGGCTGTGACTGTGGTACTGCTACGGTCTGTTGTGGAACCGGCATAGGTTGTACATGCTGAGGTGCTTGTTGTTGGATCTGATCCTGTCTAGGCGGACGTGGTCTCTCCTTGGTTTTACCCGTAGAGATATTATGTTTCAGAACTGCACAATCGTTTATATAATGACCTGGCTGTTTACAATAGTTGCATGTCCCCTTTACAGGAACCGCTGAATTACTGGACTGTGTCGCACCCTTTTTATGACCGTCAGCTGGAACTGACTGGGCGACGAGCATTTTCATTTTCGTGTCTTTCATACGTCTTTGTTCGTGTTCTTGTTCTTCTCTAATTCTATTCTGGTGATACTGTAACATTTGTAACATTTGTGACGGAGTGTTAGCTTGCCAAGTGCTCTCAACTTTCAATACTCTGTTTTTAACCTGGGGCAGGGAATTCTCGACTAGTTTTGTTACAAAGAGATGTGGATATGACTCGCTATTTGCTTTTAGGCCACTATTAATGCCAAAACATTTTTCAAATCGGGAATAGAAATCACTAGTGTCTTCATCGGGTTTCTGTTTACAGGCTGAGATTGCTCCCCAGTCTTCCTTTTTCGTAGTTAATAAACGTGGCAATACTTGTACTAATAATCCTGGTAATGCTTTAGTTTTGTCCCCAAGCCCTACGCCTGCAGTTCGGGCATTTTCTTCGTTTTCTAATGCTGTCCAATCAATCTTTTGGTCTCCCACCTCCCACTCTTTTTCTTTGAGTTTCTCGTAAATACCGGCAGGCAATAATACTTTTAATATTTTCATAATGTCAGGATAGGTATAATCACCCATGAGTAACATGTCCTTTAGTTCACGGTGAAAACCTGCTGGATCTTTGTCATGGCTGGGCACTAATTTTTTCATTTCCAATAGTTCTATTTTAGTTATAGGCGTGTACACGAACACGCGTCTAAAAGTATTATCATCATTTCTAACTGGGTGTACTTCGCGTAAGGGATTCTGTCTGTCTATGTAATACATTTTTCTTTCCATGGAGGGAGCTGGATCATGTTCTGGACACAAAAAGGCACTATATCTGTGTCGGTATTCTAGAATTACTTTAATTAGGTCGGTACCTAGACCTCTCCATTTATTCAGGAGTAGTTCTGTCAGTATATCAGGTAGGGGACCAGGATCAGTGTGTTGGCCTTTATATAATATAAGGAGATGTTGTATCATGTATATACTAGCTAAACGCTGTTCGTCTGGTGTAAGATTCAGAAACGTGTGTGCTAGCGCATCATCACTGTATTTTTCAGAACTGTCAGCCCATTGTACTGCTGACCTGGCTAATTCTTGTTCATCCATAGAATCGAGTACATGGTACCCCCTTCGTTCTCGGAGTATTTTATCAGTAGCCTGGAATAAGTGTTCAGGGGTCCTTGGATTTGAGATAGCTGTTTGAAAAATTCTGTTACATTCTGGACGTATCGGACGCATTGTATTATTAAAAGATCTTCCTTTTCCTACATAAGCTATCCTTTCTCTAGCTGGTAATTCTAATTGTCCTGTGCTCATTTCTGACTGTTCCTCCTCCTCTCCCTCTGATTCAGTTTTATCTGCCTCTAATCTTCTTTCATGTATTCGTTCTACTTCTTTTCTGATCTTTCGGTGCATAACTTCTATACTCTTCTGTTTATCATGTTTTCCGTCTGCTATATTCTGACCCCATCTGGTAAGTACTTGCATTTCCTCCGGATCTACCTCAGGCCTATCTCTGTTTCTGATCAAGCAGTTTATGAAGAAGCGTAATAATAATTTCTGCATGTCCACTTTCTGGTATTCCATGGCCTCGCCAATACTTTCAGGACCTTCCCCTGTTTGGATAAAGTGATATATTTTGTCTAGATGACCAATCATTCCTGGTAGCGTCATTAGATAGGTCGAAACTCGTCGTAAACGTACTGATGATAGCAACATTCTGTCGTGTTTACCGGGCACTGGATCATATCTACAATCTGTAAGAGGCTCATTAAATATTTTGTCATTAGCTGTTTGGGGTGTACGTTGGTGTGCTAAATCCCTATAAGTCAACCTAGGTGCTGGCGGTGGCGTGGAAAAACCTCCTGTCGCACCTCCTATCGCACCTCCTGAGGTGCCAAGACCAAAAGGATTTGTTGGGTGTAAGGTAGAGAGTGTAGATGCAGGAAGGACTGTAGAAACAGGTGGAACGTTTAGAACGTGAGGAGGAGTTTGTTGCTGCGGAGGTGGGGGCAGATGTTCTTGGGGTTGAGCGTCGTCAACAGGTGGTGTGCGTGGCTGCGCACCATTAGCATATTCGGGGGCTGCATCATCTAAATGGGAAGAAAGGAAAATGTCCTTGCGGTCTTGGGATGTACTTTAATCGGGAGTAACGGAGGTGGCAGATCTTTTGGTACCTCCAGGGTGGCCTTAGGCAAACCTTCGGCCAGAAGAGGATACATACCATTCATAAGAGTGTTTCGTTGTCTGTCTACTTGTTCGGTTTTTACTCGGATACCTTCGTCGATTAATAGGTTTTCTCAGGCTTTGTCTGAATTCTCTCTACCTTTCTCTTCTTTTCTGAACGCTTTCTCTGCGCGTCTATGCGATTCTTTACGCCATAATTCAATGGCATCTTTCTGTGACTGTCTGGCTTTCTTTTTCCATAATACTTCTTCTACTCTCATGATGCAATCTGCATCCCATGTCCCAGCAGCGGGCCATCTCTGACTCTCTGCTAAATCCTTGGTGTAGTCCACCCATAAGTCAAGATATAATACGGCATCTAGGCCATGTTTATGGTACATAAAGTACCCTGGAGTGTCCCTAGGTGGAATGGGAACAGCTTCTTCGAGTATCCCTTTTCTAGTTTTTATCTGTCTTAATTTCGAGAATAACGGCATCTTGAACCTTGCTACTTGGGTCTTACTCGGACTTGAACACAATTAATACAATAAACACAGTAATGAAGATCGAACAATCACTCATACCACGACATTTAAAACATATCAAAACATTTTAGAACGAACAATAATAATTAGAATAAAACTAGTTAACTGCATAATACTAAATATACTGGATGTACTGCTAAACAGCACAGATACACTGCTGAAACAGTGCAGACCGGATCTGTGTACCCAAACCCGTCTTGACCGGCACAAACCAATGTGCACGTCTAAATGCGTCCCCAGCAACGGTACTCACCGGGAAGCACGGAACGGAAGGCCTCGGAAACTGGACTGGACTGGATCGGACTGGACTCGACTCGACTCGTGACATAGATACTTCGGAACTTCGGAATCTGGTGGGCCTCTGTATACCTCGGATCTTGCTCTCTCAGCTAGGCTCTGGTCGGGATTCTCCGCACTCCTCACCGCCTCGTCTGGGTGTTGATCGCAGCCTCAGTCGCCCCCGTTGGCCTGAGGGAGATACAGGAAATCCTGCGGGTACGCGTAGTTGTCCGTCCGGCTGTGGCAGGAGACCGGGTCTGCAACGCACCTCCGGCGCGTGGGGTGTGAGAGGTGTCCCTATTCGGGCGCCAATTATGTGGTAAATTTAAATTACCTAGACTTAATTTATGCGGTAAAATTTAATAAGAATAACTCAGTAAAAATAAGAGGCAGAATCCGTGGTATTTGAGGTTATAAACGGGAATTTATTCCTTACAAAGGAATTATGGTTCGAACCAGGCAATCGGGTTCCGTCACCACGAAGGTTCAGGAAGGGATCGGCAATACATTATTGACAGGTTATAATATATATAGTAAATGCATTACAGTAAAGACAGATGCAGGAGGCGTAACAGCTGATAAGAAAGATAAGAATACACATACGTAATAAAAAAGGCGTTACAATAGGCGTGCATAAAGGCGTATACTAGAAACGTCATTAAAAGGATGTCACAGGTGGGTGGATCCATAAGAGAATCCTGCAATGTCAGCAGAAATACATGGCAGAGATGCGCGCGCAGCCGCATGACGTGTGATTGACGTGTAACTAGAGGGTGAAGGGGACTTGACATTTAGCCCTACATGAGGAGACAGAAGTCTGGGATGTCAGAACAACCTAATCCCAAATCGTATCTAATATCTTGTGTTTAAGGAACTATATTATCTGGAAGGAAAGGTCTCTCAGGCAGAGGCTATCCTATACTAACTACTAGTGCGTGTACAAGCGTCTAAGTGTCTACATGAGATGCGAGGGGGCATGGGCCTACCATGGTAACGAAAGTCATGAATTACTTGCACGGAGACAGTAAGGCCGGGCCCTTTGCTCTGTAGCTGGAAAGATGTTTACCTAAACTACTAGACAGAAATGCATTTCTCGAGGAGCGGAGCAGATAACTTGAAGGCTGAATACAGTTTTTGGCAGGCAACAGGCCGAGTCAGGCACCGTTAGCCGCGCAGGAAGTAAGACAAAGTTCATGGATACAGATACAGGTCCAGGCTGGAGCATTCAGAGGCAGAAGCAGGAAAAGGCTCGATGGCAGAATTCAGGGCCTACCTTGCCAGAGCTGGAAAACGTGAAAAGTATACCATATAAAGACGGTGGCAAAGCATACTTAGGAACGGAATATTCGACCCATTCAGGGCAGATCTGAAAGAGGACATGTTGACGTTGGACACAATTGTATTTGCGTCTTCATAACTTGAAGTGGAGGGAATATACATGTACTTGTAGCATGTACATGGAGCCGTTGGGGTCTAAGATAGGGGACACAATTGACCATAAAAATTCATATTTCCTCATTCGGAGGCCCCACCCCCTTTCTCAACCACTCTGCAAAGGTGCCTTCTGGCACGCTACTGGTTGGTGGATAAAGTCCCCTTGGCTGCTGAGGGTTGTTGAGGGCCAAGAACCCCTATTGCTGCTCCATGTAAGTCCCCCACAGTAGGATTGCTGAGACCACATCGGAGGACCGGACCCTTTTCCCAGCCACTCTGCAAACACGCCTCCTGGTGCACAGCTGGTTGGGAGATGAAGTCTAGGTGTGAGCACACCCTAAACTCTGCTCCAATGGCGGTTAGCAGCGTTTTTGCCAGACTCTACATTCTAAGCAGAGCACAGAGTGGCAAAACTCCACAAACTTCATAGGCAGAGCGGAGTTTACGCCCACACCTAGTTTTCTGCCTTTTTCTGCTCACTTCTGCCCTTTAACTTTGCCTTTTTCTGCTTTTGCTGAACTTTTTTTTATCTCTTTCTGCTTATTTCTGTCCTTGATTTCGCCTCTTTCTGCTCATTGCTGACCTTTATTTTGCCTTATTCTGCTAATTTCTGATTCTTATTTTGTCTCTTTCTGATCACTTCTGACCTTTATTGTGCCTCTTGCTGCTCGTTGCTGACCTCTATTCTGCATCTTTCTGCTCGTTTCTCAACTTTATCATGCCTCTTTCTGCTCGTTTCTCACCTTTATCATGCTTCTTTCTGCTCGGTGCTGACCTTTATTCTGCCTCTTTCTGCTTGTTTCTCACCTTTATTTTGCCCCTTCCTGCTAATTTCTAACCTCTATTCTGCCTCTTTCTGCTGTTTTCATACCTTTATTTTGCCTCTTTCTGCTCTTTGTTGACCTTTATTCTGCCTCTTTTTGCTCGTTTATGACCTTTATTTTACCTCTTTCTGCCTGTTTCTCATTTTTATTTTGCCTCGTTCTACTCGTTACTGAGCTTTATTCTGCCTCTTTGTGCTCGTGTATAACATTTACTCTGCCTCTTTCTGCTTATTTCTCACCTTTATTTTGCCTCTTTCTGCTCATTGCTGACCTTTATTCTGCCACTTTCTGATAATTTCTTACCTTTAGTTTGCCTCTTTCTCCTCGTTTCTGACATTTATTCTGCCTCTTTCTTCTCGTTTATGACCTTTAGTCTGCCTCTTTTTGCTCTTTTATTACCTTTATTCTGCCTCGTGATTCTCATTTGTGACCTCTATTTTGCCTCTTTCCGCCTCTTTCTGCCCTTTATTTGGGCCTCTTTCTGCTAATTTCTCGCTGTTTCTTTTGCCTCTTTCTGCTCATTGCTGACTTTTATTCTGCCTCTTTCTACTTGTTTCTCACCTCTATTTTGCCTCTTTCTGCTTGTTTCTCAACTTTATTTTGCCTCTTTCTGCTTGCTGCGGACCTTATTCTAGGCCTGGGCAGAGTTTGTGGAGTTCCGTGAAACTCTGCCATGCTACATGGAGGACCGCAAGCAGCAGAGCGCGTTACGATGAGCAGTTCGCACTGATTTTTAGTGCCTTGTGTTTGTCCGGCGCAGTGTGAAATCAGCACAAACTGCACTACCCACAGCTGAAGCCGAGTCCCAAGATGGGCTGCATGTGTGTGTGTGTTTTAAAAAAGGAATCAGGGAACTCTGGGTAGTTCCCACATTTAGGTGGAAAGCAGCTCCTTTATAAGGAGCACCAGTAACAATATAGGCACTCCGAATCTGCTCACCTCAAATGTCTGTTTTTCCAGAAGTGCTTTTAAGCATAGAATTAGCACTCCAGGCACAGTATTCCACCTTTGGTTTTGTAAAATACAATCCAAGCCAACTTGGAATGAGTAAAAGCAACCACTAACACGTGGGTTTTATTCTAGTTAGAGATTATCAGAGAGCTATATCTTGGTCCAAGCACAAGGGAGCCCTTAGTGTAAATCAAGACTATACCCATTCAAGCTTAAAATGCTGCATACCAGATGCACAAAAGGAAGCAGGGAACTCTGGGTAGTTCCCAAGTTTAGGTGGAAATCATCTCCTCTACATAGCACACCCTACAACTCCGCCAACACTCTAAATATGCTCACTTCAAATGTCTGTTATTCTAGCAGAGTTTTTAAGCATACGATTAGCACAGTGCCATCCATTCCAATTGGCATCTGTTCACGAAGACAAATTGGTGAGATATCCCCCGGAGTGCTGCAGTGATTCCTTTTTAGTCAAAGTTGTCTGGGATTGGTATACATTATGGGGCAGATTTATAAGCCCTGTGCGTCACTTTTGCGCCGCCGTTGCGTCACTTTTGTGACGCCGTGGCGGCGCAAAGCCAGCGCCATGCTGCGGCAGATTTACAACGTGACGCATCTAGGGAGATGCGTCACTTTGTAAAGCTTGCGCCACATGTGGGTGTACCTTCACAGGGGGGGGCGTTACGGCGCAGGAACGCCTCCGAAAAGTGGCTGAGTGAAATCTGCAAGATTTCACTCAGTCACAATTCCGGCCATGCTGCGTCAAATCCATGCGCCTGCTTGAAGCAGGCGTAAAGATTGACGCAGCATTGTACCGATAGGGCACCCCCGTGCCTTGCTGGATCTGCGTCGCGCTTGCGACACAACTCCAGCAATGCGCCGCCCTTCCGCCATCAGATGCGTCACGCAACTGTTTATCCTTGCGCCACGATGTGCTGCATTGTAAATGCGGCGCATCTATTGTGGCGCAAGGGTAAACTTGCGTGACGCATCTTCCCTGGCGCATCCATGCTGATTTGCAGGGATGCGCCAGGGAACATAAATCTGCCCATATATCTATATTTCGTACGAGTGAAATGTCCAACTAACTATAACACCCCTGAAGCCTATGGTTTTTTCAGTGAATTTCTAAGGTTTTTTACATGCTAATTTCTAACTATAACGTGCCTGAAACCTATGGTTTTTTCAGTGAATTTCTAAGGTTTTTTACATGCTAATTTCTAACTATAACGTGCCTGAAACCTATGGTTTTTTCAGTGAATTTCAAAGGTTTTTTAAATGCTAATTTCTAAATATGCCTACAGAGGTAGGACATGTGCTGAAAGAGGAAGAACTTAAAACTACCTCTAATATTTATATTAATATTTATTAAACAATATTATATACTTTTCTGAAAATTGCAATTCTTTTTTAATTTCTTTTTATAAAAGTGTTATTTTTTATTTATTTTAATATAATTATGTAACATCCTTTTTTAAAAATTATATATATTTTTTTCAAAATGTTTTTGGGAGTCACGCACCCAAAGCGCACCTAACACTGCGGGTGCGCGTGTTCTAGCCGCCATTTTGGAAATGTCGTGAAGGATCCGTGTACGGTCTGCAACGGGTGCGTGGCTTCCAGTTACGTCATGTAGGTATAATATCACGTGGTATGCGCGATAGGTATACGACTGATGCGTAACTCCTTCTCCCGCGTATTCGGAACACATGCGCATTAAGGTACGCGATGTTTGCGCGGTGGCAGGCCCCGCGTGACGTCATATATGTGCTGGGGCACGCTGTGTGCGCGACTCCCGTAAAAGTTTTTATATTCTAAAATAATATGTATGTGTCTTTAATGTACATATTAGGGCAAGAGATTATCAAAGGTATTCATAAAAATTATATATTTGTACTTGTAATAAACTTATATTATTGTTAAATATATTTTCGCGAAGTCGTGTCGGATGCGTTCATTGTGAGCGCAGGGTGCGTGAATCCAATGTGATCTTAAAAAAGGGATTTGATTGGTTTATAACATTTCCCATTGCAACAGTTGAAGGACCCCACCCATTTTAGTCATTCTGTTTGGAGCAACTGATGAGAGACATCTCTTCTCCTTCAAGAGCTGGTTTAGCAATTTTTTGGGTGTTTTTCAAATATTGCACTGGAACAATGGCATCTGGTTCACAAGCTCCTCATCATTCTTCAGATGAAGATATCTTGGAAGAAGATCCACCCAAGCAGAGGCCTGAGTCACTGGTCTGGAAATGTTTTACCTTTCCTGCCAGACAAAAAAAGGTAAATGCAACAAAAGTCACATGCTCGCTGTGTGACAGGGTCCTGTCGGGAGGCAGTGAAAAATAATACTCATGTGGAACTGCGAGTATGTACAAACATTTATGTACCATCCACCCCCGGAATCTGGCACGAGAAGAGATGTGATGTGCAGCAAAAAATCCACCACCAGGCATTGCTAGCACCTCCAGAGCGTCCACATCAACAGCTCCAATAGACATTCATCCAGAATTTGCATTTCTCCAGCAGCACTGCACTAAGTGCAAAGCCATCATCTGCTACGGTAAACATTCAGTGAATGCTGTTTGCGCAGCACAGCACAACCATAAATGCTAATTTTTTTTATTTTTTTGTTTTTGGAATGATGTTTAATTCCAAAAGCTACCTGTTTACTTTGTTTTTTTTTTGTTCAGTTTTTAGAAAAACATCAAAAAAAATACAAAATTGTTCAAAAACTACAAAAAAAATACAAAACAAAAAAGAAGAAAATAAAGTTCTTGTCAGAACTATCTTATCTGGTTAAAAAAAAGAACTGTAATTGCATGGTACTGTCTGAAAGTTTGGTTGGATACATGTGTAGAGCATGATTGACTGAAAGAATGCATTAGTAGTGTATGGTGAATTTATAGGGGCAGATCTATGAGGAAGTGCTGCAGCGTGGAACTGCAAGTCCTTTGACTGTACCACGCTGCGACACTTCCGAAGCACAGGAATGCAACATATTTACATGAATATGTTGCATCTCTGTGCTTCCGTCTGCAGTGGCGCACAAACTGTAGCCATGCGCTGGCGCAGGCACCCTTGCACCATGGTGCAAGGATGCCTGCGTTGTGGGGAGATTGTTTTTGTGCAGGAAGGAACACCTTCCTGGGGGAGGAGCGAGATGGCGGACTGACGCCGTCTATGAGAAACCTGTAACACGATGTGGCTGCTGAGAAGTTTGTGACTTTAATGTGTGAGGAACGCTAACGCTAAGTTAATTTTAACGGGGCGAGAAAAGAAGGAAAAGCGAGAAGCGAAATATCAAAGTGAAGCGAGTGAAGAAAGTGAAGTGCTGACGTCTTGGAGCCTTCGGAGTTTACATGCAAGCTCGGAACTCATTTCACGGAAAACTTGACTCGACTCGATTCACCTGGTGGCTCCGCTAGCAGCTTACGGCGCCGGATGCAGACGCTAGCAAGCATCGGACTCCTGTGCTTTTCGTTAACCTGCTTAATGTGAGAGGAACGCTAATGCTAAGTTAATATTAATGGAGCGAGAAAAGAAGGAAAAGCATTGACAAAACGAGAAGCGGAATATTAAAGTGAAGCGAGTGAAGCAAGTGAAGTGCTGACGTCTTGGAGCCTTCGGAGTTTACCTGCAAGCTCGGAACTCATTTCACAGAAATCTTGACTCGACTGGATTCACCTGGTGGCTCCGTTAGCAGCTTACGGCACCGGATGCAGAAGCTAGCAAGCATCGGACTCAGGTGTACACCTCGCCTGCTGCTTACCAATGGGAGCTTGGGGGGCGGACGAGCACAGCGAGGTCCGCTCCCCGGGCAGATTGGGAGGGGGGAGGAGGGGGCGTGGCCGAAGCGGCCATTTTTGTAAGATTTGGGCTACATTTGGGAATAGCCCAAATGTAGCCCAATTTTCGTAAAAAGTAGCCCAAGGGCTATATGTGACAGTTACGCGCTTTCCCAGCCACCATTTTAGGTTTGGTGACCTGGTGGCTGGGAGCACTAGTGGTAGGATAAAAAAATTTCAGGTTTGGTGTAGAATAGTTGCGATCGTAACGGTGGCGACTATCGGGTGTTGGAGGCGATTCGCCTGCTGAGTGAGGCGGGGAGGATGGATCTCCTGATCCCGGAGGCGCTGTTAGCGGTATCGGCGCGCCCCGTGCGGCGCGCATCTGCGGGAGTGGCGGCCGCCGTCGCGGCATGTTCGCCCCCCGGAAGGACAAGTGAGGAGCGCCGCCCCGGGGATCGCGGGTGTGGGCCCGATTTGTGCCTCGCTGGTGCGGGGTCTAGCGCCCCGGCGGGGGAGCGCGTCTGGGGCTCTCCCGCCATGGGCGAAGTCAGCGGAAGGCCGCTCCCGGACACGGGGAGCGGCCGTAGCGAGAGCGGCGGAGCGGGCGCGGGGACATTCATGGCAGGGCCGCTCTTCTGGCAGGGGAGCAGCCCTGGAGGCGCCAGGTCGGTGGGAGGGGGTGGAGCGTGGGGGGATTACAGGGAGGGAAGCGGCGGAGAGACCGAGTCTGTCGGCAATATCCCGGCGCAGCGCAGAGCAGAGAAGCGCTGCCCCGTTCGTGGTGGAGCAGGGGGAGGTTGCGGGGGGGCGGGGCGGCAGAGCGGAGGCAGATGGCGGCACATTCATTGGGCGGCGCAGGGCGGAGGAGCACGGCCCCGTCCCTAGCAAGACTGGGAGAGGGTGGGGGGGCAGGGGGCAGGCGCGACGGGCCGGGGAGGACGGCGCGGTGGGGGGGGGCACGCGGCTGGGCTCCCAGGTGGGGCGTGCGGTAGACGGGGACCACCGGCAGGGGGAAGGCCCTGGCCCCAGAGGGGGTTTGCATCAGTATGGCAAAGAGGCTGGCAGAGAGGCTTGCCCAGGGGTGGGGGGGCGAGTGGGGGAGCACACGGCGCGGAGGGGTTCGACCGGGAGGGTGGGGGCACGGGGTTGATGGCATACGTTGGGGGGAGTGTGTGGGACCAGGCGGACGACGGGGGGGTGGGGGGTGCAGCAGGGGGGGACTCCCCGGTGCTGTTCGAATCGGAGGGAAGCGAGCGGGATTGGGAAGGCTTGGACATTTTTGAGTCCTGGGTGGAGGGGTTAGGGGGGGCGTCCGGGGCGGGGGAGGAAGGCGACGGGGTGGGGGGGAGTTTGGGGTGGGGTGGGGCGGAGAGAGGTGGGGCGACGGAGGGGCGGGGGTTCGGGGGTTGGACGGGGGACGGGGAGGGAGCTGGGCCAAGCGGGCTAGGGGTGGGGGGGGTCAGGGCGTGGGATGGGAGCGACGGGGAGGACGGGGACGGTGCGGGGGGGAGGCGGTGGATCTGAGCGCAGTGGATCTGAGCGCGGTGGGGAAGGCGTGGGTAACAGGTACGTGGGGGGCCGGTAAGCGGGGATGGGATGGTAGGCGGAAAGGAGGTAGGACCAGCACACCAGACCATTCCTTTTCTTTTCAGGCGGGGGACCGGCAGCTGGACCGTCGCGGGGTGCCGGACTTGGTAGGGCTGGGAGCGGCTCGACGGCACCAAGGAGAAGGGAGGGTGGAGCCTTGGGCGGCGTATCCTGTACCGGCAGGGGATCCCGGCGCGGCTGGCATAAGTAGGCCCGGTACGGGCTCGCCAGCCCCAACACTCACGGGGTCACAGCGCCCCGGGAGACAGTGGCAGAGGAGCAACGCAGCGGAGGATGTTGGTTTACTGGACAGGCAGTTGGCGCCACCAGCGGGGAGTGCTGGGGGTGTAGGGCAGGAGGAATTAGATTACGAGGAAGATAGCATGGAAGAGGGGGAGTTGCGTGATGTGGAAGACAGGGCGGGGGGGCCGAGTAATGCTGTGACTAGTTTTTTGCAGGTGTCACGACACCAGGCGCGGCCCACGGGTCGGACATCGAGGTGGGAGACCGATTCGGCCCTCAGGACAGGACGCCAGGAGCAGCGGCGAACAGAGACACTGGCGCCAGGTAATAAACATTTGCTCGGGCGCCCAGTGATGGTCTCCAGAGGAGTGGGGAGGCCTGTTGAGGAGGGGGGGTTGGGGGGAGGTTGAGCAGGGGAGCGTATGTGGTGGATGTGTCTGTGGGCACGGACGGTGCAGGTAAGGGGGACGAAGGGAAGAGCGACATGGGGGTGACGGACAAGAAGGGGACAGGCGACGCTAAGACAGGGGAAGGGGAGACGAAGTTGGAAAGTAAGGAGCTGAAGATCAAATGGTTGCCATATATGGGGGTCACAAAGCCCTTGGGGGCGCATCTGATGGTGACGACTAAAGAGAGGATCTGGAAAGGGGAATAAGTGGAGATGCTCAAACTTCTGCACGGGGAGGTCAGGGCTAAGGAGGGCTCGAAGGAAGAGGAGTTTCAGTTGGCAAAGCGGCCTAAGGTGCCGTTGACGATAGAAAATTGGACAGCGGCTTTTCTCATTTACGCTAGTGTGTATTGTGAGAAATTTCCAGAGAGGTCGGTGGCCATGTTTAAATATATGGATGTCATTCGGAAGGCACAAATTACAGGGGGTGGATATGCATGGGCGCAGTACGACGAGGAGTTCAGGGGGCGCATGGCTTGGGATACGGAGGCAAAGTGGGGAGAGCTGGACACGGATCTGTGGCAGGACACGATGGGGCTCGCGGGGTCGGGGAAGACCATTTTTACGGCCAGCGAGCTACCGCTCGTGTATCAGCCCTTTCGAGGGGGTCCCACCCGAGGGGGGGTGGGAGGAGTGGGCAGAGGTACGAATGGTGCGTGCTGGGATTATAATAAAGGAATGTGCACGCGGGAATTTTGCCGTTTTCGGCACGAATGCTCAGGCTGCGGAAAGCGGCATGCGTTGGTCAAGTGCTGGGGGGCCCAGGGACAGTTGCCAGGGGGTCAGCAGTGGCAGTCAGGCGCCTTTAAGGCAGGGGGACAGCAGCAGTCACAACAGACGGGAGGAGGGAGGGGGCTAAGGGGCCTGGGCCAAAGGGCTCATACTCCGGTTAAGGTGGAGGTTTTGTTGGGGGCTCTGGGGGGGTATCCGGACAGGACAGCGGCAGAGCGACTACGGTTGGGATTTCTGGACGGGTTCAGGCTGGGGTATGAGGGTCCAAGGGTACGTAGATGGGCAGACAACTTGAGATCGGCACGGGAGCACCCACAGGTGGTACAAGCGAAACTGGATAAGGAGGTACAGGAGGGCCGCATGGCGGGACCCTTTCAGGATTGGCCCCTGCATAATTTGATTGTGTCACCCATTGGAGTGGTGCCCAAAAAGGAGCAGGGTCAGTTTCGCCTGATACAGCATCTGTCATGGCCGGAAGGTGGGTCGGTCAATGACTTTATTGAGGAAAGTGCGGCCACTGTATCTTACTCCTCTGTTGACGTGGCTATGTCACTGGTGGTGACCGCGGGCGCAACAGCACAGATGGCAAAGTGCGACATAAAGTCAGCTTTCCGGCTGCTGCCAGTTCACCCAGATGACTGGGATCTGTTGGGCATACAATTTGGCGGCCACTGGTACGTGGACAAAGCATTGCCGATGGGCTGCTCCATGTCTTGCGCACTTTTTGAATGTTTCAGCACGTTCTGACAATGGTTGTTTACGGAACGGACAGGTCACCAAGGCGTGACGCATTACTTGGATGACTTCTTTTTTGTCGGCACCTCGGGCTCCGCGGACTGCCAGAAGGCTCTGGACAGTTTCCAAGAGATCACGAGGGACATGGGCGTGCCGCTGGCCCCAGAGAAAACACAAGGGCCTAGCTCGGCACTGGCTTTCCTAGGCATTGAACTGGATTCCGTTTTGATGGAAGCGCGCCTTCCGGCGGATAAGAAACAAAACATGTTGGAGCTGCTGGCGAGTGTGTTGGCACGACAAAAAGTGACGGTCAGGGACATCCAAGTGTTGCTGGGACATCTCAATTTCGCCTGTAGGGTGGTCAGAGTAGAGCGGACGTTCTGTAGGCGACTGGGGAGAGCATTGGAGGGGCAGAGGCCCCCGCACCACCATGTGCGGCTGTCCGCCAGGGTGAGGGAAGACTTGAGGATGTGGCAGTTTTTCCTGCAGCAGTTTAACGGGGTGCCGTTGATGAAAGATGTGGACATGGTGTGGGACGTGCAGATTTTCTCAGATGCTGCAGGGAGCAAGGGTTTTGGGCTGTACTGGCAGGGGAGGTGGTGCGCAGAACCCTGGCCCTCAGACTGGTTGGCGGGCGGCAGGAGTATTGCCTTCTTGGAATTCTTTCCCTTGGTAGTGGCGGTCACATTGTGGGGAGCTTTGTTGGCCCACAAGAGGGTCACGTTCAGGATTGACAACATGGCTGTGGTGCAGGTGGTCAACAGGCAGTCGGCAAGGGACGAGCAGGTGCTCAAGTTGTTGAGGGTTTTTGTGCTGGGGTGCTTGAGACATGATATGGCGTTTCGCGCGGTGCATGTGCCAGGTGTGGACAATGACATTGCAGATGCTTTGTCTCGTTCGCAGTGGGGGAGATTCCGTGGGCTCGCCAAGGACGCGGACGTGAATCCAGACAGAATGCCGAACCAACTATGGGAAGTAGGCAACACAGGATGCTACAATTGGTTTTAGGCTCATTAGCACAGTCTACATGGTTGGCATACCGGGCGGCATGGGAGGATTTTGTCCGTTCGGGGCGAGGTGGCGGGCTTCCGGGGCGGCCAGAAAGGAGGATGTGGTGCAGTTCATATTGGACTTGGTGGAAAGAGGCCTGACGAAGGTGACAATTGGGGGCAAGTTAGCGGGGATCGCTTTTGTCGGGAAGCTGTTGTGGGGCTACGCCCCCTCCGCAGGGGAACTGGGGGCACAGATTCTGGAAGGGTGGGTGCGGGAATGTGGGAGCATGGCTCGGGTGAGGAAACCACTATCCTGGGAGCTCTTGGAGGGGGTGATGGGGGTTCTGCCCGGGGTTTGTCTGGACGACGGGGAGGCCATACTTTTTTCCACACTCATGTCTTGGATGTTTTTCGGGGCTTTTCGGGTGTCGGAATTGTTGGGATCCAAAGGGAATCGGGGTCTGGCCTGGGGCGAGGTCTCTTTCGGGGCGGAGGTGGTTAGTATTTGGCTCAGGAAGGCTAAAACGGACCAAAAGAGCCGGGGGAAGTGGGTTGCTTTAAAGAAGGGGAGCTCGCCGTCTGTTTGTCCATTTCGGTGGGGTTTGCGTTGGAAAGCATGCTCGGGGGGGCTGGGGGACTTGGTCTTTTTACATCGGCAGGGGTGGGGCGTTAAGGCTACACAACTACTGGCCGTGCTGCGTAAGGCGCTGAGGAGACTGGGGGTAGAGGAGAAGGGTTTTGGAACGCATTCCTTCCGAATTGGGGCGGCATCAGAGGCACATGCGAGGGGTTGGGAGAGTGGGGACATCATGCAGTGGGGTCAGGAAGTTATTGTATAGCGAGGCGTTAGTTTTGTAAGGCAGTGGCCAAGGAGTTAAAATTGTGATATGCACCTGTTTCAATAAAGCGGCCTTTTTCACACACAGTAAGTGGTCTGGTGTCGGCTTGCCCCTCCTCCCCCCTTGATCTCCCAATGAGGCAGCGCGGCTTGCAGCCCAGCGTGTTTCGTACTGCATTAACCCAGGGTCAGCTTTGCAGGTACGGGCATCCACTCTATCGTCTGAGATGGCCCCACAGAAGAATCCAGCTAGAGGGACTCGTGCCACGAGTCGTTTGCCGGTGAGTGCGGAGACGCCGGGGGTGCGAAGGCAGCAGGGAAGGCTGATGTCACTGGGGCAGAGAACGCGAAACAGGTGCTGAATCTAGGGAAGCCGGTCCTGCGCTAATTACACGCGAAGAAGTCATCTGAGCTGTTAGAAGCTGAAATCGACGTGGACTCTGTAACAAGTAATAAATTAGTTGAAATAATTACTAATTCAATCAATATGGAGCAAGCAAATAATGATAATACTCACGAAGGCTTTAATCAAGAAGTGGAGCTGATAACGCCTGCAATGACTGAAGTTGAATTAGGGGGGCCTGAAATCTTGGATAGTGTGGACGCACAGAGAACACCAAAGGGAACTAAGAATGACAATTTAGATCATCCCCTTGTGAAAGGCAAATCAATAACAAGAATTAAGCCTGCAGAGCTACAGAAAGTAACTCTACCTTCAGATGTAGCTTCAAATGAGCATATTATGGAAATTAACTAGTATGGTGATGAGACTGGGAAGGAGTCTGGCGAGGCGAGTGTCTGTAATTTGCTACCCGCCGAGCTATCTGCTGAACATGTAGTTCTGGAGTGCTACATTTTGGCTGCAGATTCAGACGAGGCAGCTCTTACTGCTGCTATTGCTAATGACATAACTGCCACAGTGGCTGCAGCTCCCATAACGGTCAACTGTTGGGGACATCAGTTTGGTGTAACTCGAGGAGAGGAAGACCGAGAAAATCAGGTCTCTGATGTTGCTGGTGATGAGCAGCAAATCCAGGTAAATTCAAGGGGAGAGAAAACGGCCCTTCCGGTATTATCAACAAAAAAAAAGAAGAAGAGCTCAAAGGTTAAAATCATGAAAGATACGAAGAGGACTCAGAGCATATCTAGTGCTGGGTCTGCCAGCAAGAAAAAGGCACAAATTAAGGGATTGCCTGCTAACAGCCCCATGCGGAGATGGATTCAATCAAAAGGAGGGATAAAAACTCTTATGTCAAGGCTGTCTGATGCAGGGCTGTCGGACAAAGCTACAAGTGTCATCAGTGCTGTTGAGACTGGTGAGACAGATCGAGGAGCAAGCTGTTCAGAAACTGATCTGGACTCAGAGCCCTGCACAACACCTGAGAGATATGGTGATTCAGGTCAAATCGAAGCCCTTACGGTATCTGGTTCAGGTGGTTTACCGCAACTACCTTACTCGCTAGGTCCGGGGGAGGATCTGCCAACAAGACCTTCCGAGGTAAATGATACCCCAATAATCTCCCTGATATTACAAGCCTTAAAAGATCAGAGGGAAGAGACGAGGGAGCTTTTTGCCCAGATCAGGGCAGATAATCTCAGTATTCAACGATCCTTGAAGGAGGTAACAAGGAAAGTCGTGGAAATGACCGGCGAGATAACAGATTACAGCAGAGAGTGGTTACTACTGAAGAGGCTACTGCTAAAGTGGAAAATATAACACAGCAACATGATGAACAGATAGCAAGCCTGGAACTCAAACTTGAACAGTTAGAAAATAGGCAAAGGAGGCAAAATCTAAAACTATTTGGCATTCCTGAAGGGCAAGAGGGCTCAGACTCTAGTACATTTATTGTGCAAGTGATGCAGAAGGCCTTCCCGGATCTGGTGGACTGGGACTGCGACTGCCAGATCCAGAGGGCTCACATACTTCCATTGGTGCAATGCCAAAAGGATGATCTCTATTCAAGGCCATTCTTGATATATTTTGGGAACTATCTGCTGAGACAAGCAGTTTCTGTAAAAGCGAGCCCTCGAACACCGATTGCCGAAGGGTCTTATTCGATTTTCTTTCGCTCTTACTTCTGCAAGGCAACCATGGACAGACGTTGGTGGCTGAGACAGTTAATCGACCCCCTAAAAGCTATAGGGGCACAAGCTTTCCTACAGGAACCAGCCCTTCTGAAGATCATTAGGAGCGGTCAAACGCTCTCTTTCTCGTCTGAATTAGAGGCAAAGGAAGTATTATTAAAATGGCAGAAAGAGGGGACTTACTTTGTGCTAAATTGGTCTCTGTTTTTTTGATTGAGAAAAACTTAACTGTTCTACAGGATTATTATTTATATATTTATTTTCCTCTCCGGCTAATTAATACGGGGGGTTGAGATTACTTGGTGGCCACTGTGGTTGCAGGGTTACAGTTTGCTGCCACTTCATCGGCAGCAGTAAGAAGGGGATGATCCCTCCTTTAGATCGTGGGAGGGAGGGTTGGAGGTTCAGGGGTGTAGGTGGTGGAGAGGGTAATGGGGGTGCAAAAAAGCAGAAAAAGTCAACACAATTGTAGGGATGAAGGAAAAAAGTAAACATATATGTATGAGAGAAGGTAATCAGTGAAGCAATCAAAAGCTAATGGAGGTAAATAAGAAAAAAGGCAATGAAGAATTAGTACTAGGATGGCAATGATAAAGTGCTTAGCCTGGAATGTGGCTGGTCTCAACAGCAAGATCAAGAGGCAGTTAGTTGCGGAAGAACTAAAAATGTATAACCCCCAGATTGTTATGTTGTCAGAAACACACCTTTCTTATAAAGATAGAGGCTTTCTGAGACACTTAGGCTTTGAAGTAATAGTAAGCTCAGCACAAACTGTGTCTAGTCGGGTGTAGCTATTTTGAAGAGCAAACGATTTGGAGTAGAAATTTGTAGGCCGCTGTCCGATAATGGGGGTAGATGTGCTATCGCTCAACTGAAAATAGCAGGTAAAAAGTACGTTTTTTGTTCACTATATGGCCCCAATCTAGATGATCCTACTATAATATAGGCAGTGACTTTGGAATTATTGAATTGGGAGGGGGAGCGGTTGGTGATGGGGGATTTTATTTGTATAATGGATTATGGAGTAGACACTGCAAGGAAAGGGGCTTTTCAAAGAATGCGAAAGACACGGGCAGCTATATGGGAGCTGGGGCGTTTGCATGTAATTAAGGATGTCTGGAGGACCCTCTACCTAATATAGCAGGCTACACGTATTACTCTGCCCCTCATAAGCTTTATTCAAGAATTGATATGGCTTGGCCATCAGACAGCATTTTATGGTCTAGTAGGATGGAAATATGTCCGAGGGTCACTTCAGACCACAATCCTGTTCTTCTTATATTTAAGATCTCCCCTGAGTATAAAAGCTCTCGATCTTTCTCCTTTCCCAGATATCTGCTGACTGAGGAAGAATTTGTGACTCAGACTAGCGCACATCTTCAGGAGTTCTTTGAAACAAATATAGGGACAGCCTCACCCATAGTAGTATGTGACACATTTAAAGCAATAACTTGAGACTTTGAGACAAAACAAAGAACAGAAAATGAAAACGGAGGCAATTATACTAGCTATACGGGAGACAGAAAATGAGCATATTGAGGCAGTCACCAGAGGGCTTCAAAATGTAGATGAGTTGGGGTGTAACCTAGTCGATCTTAGATCAGCGCTGAAAAAAACATTCAGAGAGAGGAGTATAGTGAAACTAAACAAGTATCGTCTATCACAGTACGAGTCCGGGGAAAAGATAGGTAAGATCTTAGCATTTAGAGTAGCAGATGATAGGGCTAAGACAACAACAAAGAAGATTAAGGGGATTAACAATAAATTATATGAACGCCCAAAACAGATCTTTGAACAATTTGTGGCTTATTATCAAGAGCTATATACTCCGGAAAATCTGCCTAAGCAAGAGGAAATATCTAATTATATACAAGATAATCCTCTGTTAAATATGGAGATCGAAACATCGAATTCTCTAGCCAGAGATATAACTATTGAAATAAGATTAGCAATTACCTCCTTACCATTGTGTAAGGCAACAGGAGATGATACCATTCCTTTGGAATTTTATAAGCTGTTCATGGAAGAACTATTGCTACCATTTAGTCAGGTTATAAGATTTATTGGTGAAGAGGGCAAGGCTCCTGACTCGTGGAAGATAACGCAAATTATCTTCTTTCTTAAAAAAAGTAAACCGTCAGATGAGTGCATGTCATATCGGTCGATCTCACTCATAAATGCCGATCGGCTATCTCCTGTGTTATCTAGCGTGGTGTCACCATACCAACATGGCTTCATCCAAGGGAGAGACACGACTACACATGTAAACATGGCTGTCTCGGCTTTCGAGGCAGCAAAAACACAATCAACCCCACTCGGTATGATATTATTAGATGCTGAGAAAGCATTTGACCGAGTGGGGTGGGACTTTTTGTGGGCCATACTCGCAGCCTTTGGCATCAAAGGACAATATTTAACTTGGATAAAGGCCCTATATGATAAGTCTAGTGCTAAAATATCTTATGCGCGTTTACAATCAATTGCTTTTTCCGATGTTTCGGGGCACCCGACAGGGGTGCCCCATATCACCGCTTTTAATTGCTCTTTATACAGAGTCTTTTGTTTCGACCCTTCAAAATCAGCAGCTAATTTGTCCTTTTTTGCTTGGGGGCAACTCCCTTAAAGTCATAGCATATGCTGATGACATAACGGTGTTTACAACAGACCTGGCGGGGGCAATGCAAACGATCACAGACGAAGCGCGAGAGTTCGGTTTGATATCCGGGTATAAACTGAATATTAACAAAACTCAGATTCTATTGAATTATAGACCAGCCCTCTCGATACAAGGGGTTTGTTCGAGTGCCACATATTTGGGAGTCAAGATGGCAGCACAGATCGAAAGAATAATCCCTTTAAATTATGAAACCCTGCTTAAAGAGACGGTTAAATCATTTAAGAGCTGGCATAGGCTATCTATAGGTATTATAGGGCTCATAAACCTCATAAAAATGAAGATTTTGCCATCATTTTTGTATCTGTTTAGATTAATTCCGTTGCAATTAACCATGTCTTTTTTTAAACGATTAGATGGGATTTTTAGCAGTTTTATCTGGGGCTATAAAAAAAACAGAAAAGCCCTGGATCTGTTAAAACTCCCCTTTAATAATGGAGGCCTAGACTTTCCGGATTTTAGAATTTATTTTTGGTCTGCTTTTTTTGGTCGCCTCCGTAACTTCATTCACTTTGAAAAGAGCACTTATTATCATAAATTTATGTTGGCAGCAGAGAGTAATATGTTTTTGTTCAGAACTAATGACCCGAATTACTACAAAAGGGTTAAATTTAAGACTGTTCGAGATTGTATAACTATATGGCGTGCTATTTCTCTCAAGTATGATTTGACACTTAAGAACGATAAACTCCCCCTTTGGTGTAATCCAGGGCTGCCAAGCATTTTTCATGATCCGATGGGTAAACGCTGGATTAACTATGGGGTAACATGTCTAGGGGACCTATGGTGGCTTTATGAATTTTGGTAAAATGCAGATTATGTATAAACTGACTGACAATATGCAATTTAAATATATTCAGTTTAGCGATTATTTTGTCAAGCATTTAAAACTGATGAATTTACCTCATCCAGATATATGGGACTGCCTATACGATTCTAATCATAAATCTCTGATTAGTAGAGCATATAAAAGCTTATGTGTTCACAGATTGGAGGATAGTTCAAGAATAGCTACTCGTTGGACTAAAATTATGGGTACACCAGTCTCAGCTAAAAATATATCACACACACTTAGTAAAATTGCTAGAGTAGTACATTCCTCCAATCTGCGAATGCAACAGTTTCGCACTATCTGCTTATTATATTATACGCCTGATCGAATAGCAAAATGGTCATCTAGTAATCAGGCCAACGATAGGAAAAAATGCCCCAGGTGTGAACTATATGCGGCAGATAGACAACATATGTTTGTCACATGACCAGAACTTTCCCTATTTTGGCAGAAGGTGGAACAAATGTTGCTGCAAAAATTGGGGATCGAAACACCATTAACGGTCATGGATATAATGATGGGGGGAAAGGATATGAGATCTGAGAATGAAGATTTTTAAACTATTTTGCTTGTGTGTACAAGACTGACAATAGCACGGGTTTGAATATCATCAAAAGTTTCCACAGTATTGGACTGGTGGGTATTAGTCTGGCAAATACATGATATGGAGGAAGCACTAGCCAAATCAAAGGGTGTTCAATCTATGCGTAAATTTAATATAATCTGGGGATCATTGTTCTGAATGGCAAAGCATAATACTTGAAATGTATATATAAATGGGAGGTTTATTTATTCTGATAATTGGTACAAGGAAAAATGTATGTAGCTATATAACTGATTGCTTTCTGTCCTTTTCTTTTTCGGAATGTAAAAGTTCTGATTACTATGATTACGTTTGTGATTATGATTCAGTTTATACAAATTGGCTTTATATTTTACTTTTGTGTTGACAATAAAAAATGTATTAAAAAAAAAAAAAAAAGGAAGGGACGCCTTTCTGTACGAAAATAATCACTAAAGGCATTTTCCTCCTTTAATGCACGCTGTGGAATGCAGCACGCATTGAAAGTGGAAAAAATGAGGACAAATTAAAACATTTCTCCTCGTTGCGCCTTGCTACGCCACCTCTACGGTGGTGCAGCATTCACACACATCTCCAGATTTTCCGATTTCTCATAAATCTTGAGATGTGTCTTGTTCCATGGGTGTTGTGTGGGAACATACACAGCAACATCCATGGAACGCACCTTCAACACAAAGTGCTGCGTGTGAAGGGGCCGTATTTACAAAGAGAGGAAAAGCCATGCGCAGTGGATTTCCTCTCCTTGTAAATATGGAGGTGCCCCCAGTGCCACCTCTACATCACAAAAAGTGATGCACTGGTGGCGCAGGGGGCTTGTAAATCTCCCACATAAGTGCTTAGGTATTGATGGAGTGATACAATAAGAACAGAGTGCTCGATGGGTGATTTAAGAAGTGCATGAGACTGACAGGAGGAATCCTAGGCTGTATGAGTACTACTGTAGTATTGAGTGGAGTGTACCAATAGTATGTATGTGCTTAGATGTTTTTAGGGATTGTGCACAGAATATTGTAGGTGTAGTTGTGTTAGTGCCTAGGCCATTCCATAAGAACATCACTAGTAATTGGAATTATCACAGTGCTGCAAATAGAGTGCTTGGTCAATTTATAAGTGCTTAGGTATTGGCAGAGTGATAGGATAAGTAGATAGTGCTGGATGGGTGGTTGAGGAAGTGCATGGGAGTGACAGGAGGAATCCTAGGCTGCATGGGTAGTACCTTAGTATTTTCAAGAGTGTTCCAATAGTATGTATGTGGTTGGAGGCCTGCATGCATTGTGCACAGAATATTGTAGGTGTACTTGTGTTAGTGGCTAGGCCAGTCTATAAATACATGACTAGTAACTACTATGATGACAGTGCTGTAAACAGAGTGCCTGGTGAATGTATAATAGGCTAGGTATTGGCAGACTGACAGGATAAGTAGATTATCCCGGATGGGTGATTGGAGAAGTGCATAGGACTGACAGGAGGATTCCTAGGCTGCATGGGTATTACTTGGATATTTAGTGGAGTGTACCAATAGCATGTATCTGGTTAGAGGTCTGCATGCATTGTATAGAGAATATTGCAAGTGTACCTGTGTTACTGGCTAGACCACTCCATAAGTACATGACTAGTACTTGGAATTATCACAGTGCTGCAAAGAGAGTGCCTGGTCAATTTATAAGTGCTTAGCTATTGGCGGATTGATAGGATAAGAAGATAGTGCTGGATGGGTGATTGAGGAAGTGCATGGGAGTAACAGGAGGATTGCTAGGCTGCATGGGTGGTAAGTGGGAATTTGCATGAGTGTATGAATAGTATATACCTGGTTGGAGGTCTGCATGCATACTGTACAGAAAATTGGAGGTGCACTTGTGTTAGTGGCTAGGTAATTGGAATGATTACAGTGCTGCAAATAGTGTACATGGTCAATTTATGAGTGCTTAGGTATTGGCGTAGTGATAGGATAAGAAGATAGTGCTGGTATTGGCAGAGTAATAGGATAAGTAGATAGTGGTGGATAAGTGATTGGAGAAGTGCACGGGAAGACAGGAGGATACCTAGACTGCATAGTTAGAGTGCTGGTAGTTGGGGGCCTGCATAGATTGTGCACATTTGACTGCAGCACGGTGTCTCTTCATGACTGAGTCATTCTACAAGTGCATAGACAGTGACTGGGTAGATAGAGTGCTGGTAGTTCACAGCAGGGTGAGTTTATAAGTGACTGTGTTTCAGCACAGAGATTAGATAAGGACGTGGGTCTGTCAGAATGATTGCAAGAGTGGACAGAGACTGACAGTGTGATTGGTGCACTGTATGAGTACTACCTATATTATTACAGGACTGAATCAGTAGTCTACAGGGGGTTAGGGGCCTGCATAGATTGTGCACATTTGACTGTAGCACGGTGTCTCTTCATGCCTGAGTAATTCTACAAGTGCATAGACAGTGACTGGGTAGATAGAGTGCTGGTAGTTCACAGCAGGGTGAGTTTATAAGTGCTTGTGTTTTGGTACAGTGATTAGATAAAGACATAGTTCTACTGAATGATTACAGTATTGCAAGGAGATCATCTGAGGAAATGCATAACTGCTTGGGTATTGACAGAGGTATTGAATTAGTACATGCTAGTAGCAAATGACTGAAAAACTGCATTACCAATAAAATAGTGATTGGTGGACTGTATTGTTAGTACCTGAGGTATTTTAGACATTAATAAGCAGTGAGTAGGTGTTTAAAGGTGTGTATGAATAGTGCCTAGATGAATGTAGTAGTGGATGGATAGTGTTTGGATTACTTAACCTTACCTTTACAGTAGTAGATATCAAAATATTGTAAACATTTTTGCAGTTGTTTGTTATATTTTAAAGTTTAAAAACTTTTGAACTTTAGAATTAGGATCTGTAAAAGAGAAGAAAAAATACAGTTATAATATATAATATTATAATTTTATAAACACAACATAATTTAATTATAATATAAATTATTTTGTTTGCCTTTTCTGCTGTTCTCAGAATATATTGAATTTCACTATAAATAGTGATTTCAATGCTCCTCATCACATAACGGCGGGCAAAAAAAAAACAATCAAGAAGATTGTTTAAAAAAACAAACTCTGTGTCAAAAATATTTTCAACGTAGTGAACTATCTCTGCACATTGCATAAAAATAACTTAGCATATGATACAAATCACACATATAGAAAATGCTTCTTTGCAAGAGAATTTTGTTACTACAATAAGAAAGAACTGAAACAATAATTCAATCAACAATTCTTTATAATTTCCATATACACTAAATGATGTTCTTTAAAATATATGTTGTCAGAATATCCCAGAAAAAGCGCTTAATTCATATTAATATCTTTACTCTAAGCCAAATGATATTCCTGAAATCCTTTCTACTGAAATTGTCCAAACTAATCATATTAATACACTTTAACAAATTCCCAATAGGCCGAATTATGTTCTTAGAACTTCGGCTTTAAAAATATTAGGTATGAATTTGGTAATTGGTTCAGCAAACGATATCTAAAAACCAAATGAGCATCCTTACAATATGTCCATCCTTTATTGCATTTTAAATAGACAGTGTAACGTCCAGCTGTTGTAGAAGGACCATCGTGGAAAATAATTGCTACTGCTACAAAAGTTCTTCCTGATATTGATAGTTGACTTGCTACAACATATTTAATTAAAGTTTCCAATTTTCTTCCATCAGCTGTACATCGTTGTATCATTAAAATTATATATTGTCCAATTTTTTCTATAAATAGTATTGATAACATTTCTGATTTGCATTGGCTACACTTCATGTTTTGATTTGCTGCTTTAACTAATTTGTTGAAAGACACTGTTTTACAGTCTGGTCTATGTGAGTGGTAGAAATAAACCTACAATTTTCACATTCATGTTCCCATTTATAACGAAGTCCAAATAGAGTTTCAATTTGTATTCCTTCCTCTTCTAATACTAAAAGCATATGCTGGAGTGGGGTTTTCTTTAAAAATTGTATACCCTCTCCATTTTACATGTTTACATTAATAAGAATAATTGATTAATAGTAATTGTAATAATTGTTTGCTGTGTGAATTGACCAACAATACTAATATAAGAAATACACATGGCAATTGCATTTGCATGGCCTAATTAATACGTAAACTAATTTTCGTATGCATATTAATGATAGACAATTAGAAATTGCATGATTATATGTTGCTTTTGTGATGTACTCGTGATTTGTGCTTTATTAATGTGAATATAATCCGCATTAAGTGATGCTTTCTGCTAGATAAATACACACACATAAAGGGTTAGGGAGGGAATGACATTTTATTAGTCATTTCTATGTATTAATTACGTTTTTGTGTTTCTTTGCTTAAGTTGACCATATGAAGTGGCCACAAAATGGCCGACATCCCTATCAGACCAATTGACTCCATTTGTGAATGTCTCTGGGTGAAGTGCGCATGTGTCACCATCAGCAGCAGTGGCCTCTGGACGACCCTAAACTCGACTGTACCCACCAAGGACACACCGGGCTAACAGCCAGCTGCCCCGAAAAAAAACAATAAAAGTTACTTCAACATGAAATTATGAACTATATCTAAAGAAACATTTTCCGTATGAGAACTTGGTGGAACAAATCTCATCAACCAATCACGAGTATTCAAATATTTGGTCGTTACTTTTTGGAATGTAATTTTACTATAAAAATGGTAGAATAGAGAGGTTGTGAGCGAGACCCTTCAGAAGATTTTCGATTTCCTGACGTTATGCTGACGGAGAGGACGGTGACATTGCAGGACAGCTTTTTCCTAAGACTCTGATAGTATGAACTGATGACCAAGATTTTGACTTAGAAGACGACTTTTAGCCAGAATAGGTAAATATGATGGTCTACTGCTTGACTAAACCAAAGACTCGATTTTCAATTATTTAGATAAAAATTTAAGATTTATTACAAGAACTGTGTTGGATTGTTATTATGAAAAAATGTATTTATGTAAATAAGTTATAAATTTCATTATCACTCCAACCAGCAGCTAGCTGATTCATGGCCTATTCATGGGAGGAGTACTAATAGGTGAAGTTTAGGCCTTAATAAATAGGGATATATGAGTACTTCCTTCCATTACAGCGAGTGGAACAATCGCCTCCTTGGAAACAGGTTAATAGAGGATGAATGTTGGTGTTATGGGCCCCACCAGCGAATGTAGTGATTGAGTGTGATCTATGATCTGTGACGAAGGGAGGGATTTTGCATTCCGCGCTGCATCAGTTTTCTTGGTAGCAGAGGATGGTTAGCTACTGTTTTGGTTTAAGTGATCATTGCTTGTAAATAGCTTATTGATTATTGATTGGTATTGATTTATGTACTAACACTATATGTTGAGTTACGTTGAGTTATAAGTTGTTGGCACGGCTTCTGGGATGTAGGAATTCGGAAGTTTGTAACAGTTCCTAGTAGAGCAGAGGTAAGCGCTGCTCTCGGGAAAGACGGAATTGTTGTTGCCCTGTAGGTACACAGGGGAAACGTGTGACAAGTGAAGTTGCAAGGCGCATTGTCTGGGTTCGATTCGGCAGCATCGTCGTGTGTTGCCATTAGAGATATTCTCTGTGTGAGAGAAGTGTGTATGATAGCAAAGGTTACCTGTGAAATTTTGGTCTTTAAGCACCAGGAAACCAAATGGCATACCGATAACGCTTATCACTGAAAAGGTAGCAGGTGTTCTCTGAGCTTGTTAGAAGGACAAAGTAGAGGGAAGCGCTGCTTTGTTAACGTGTGTCATAATTCTGTAGTAGGACAGACTGTTCACTGTTCTCGGGAAAGACAGGATTCTGTGCGTATGTACTACATTTTCTTGTGTGAAAGAGTGTGAATGTAAAGGCATTCGGGTTGATTGCGAAACTCTAGGTTTATTTCTCAGGAGCACTGGGTCTCCAACTATGTGTGTTAAATGCTAGAGAAACAATTAGCTAATGCTTGTTAGAAGGGTGAAGTAGAGGGATGTGCTACTTAGCAACGGAAGTAATGATTCCATAGTAGGGCAGAGGTAAGCGCTGCTCTCGGGAAAGACGGAATTCTCGTGAGAAAGGTCTATTGCTATTCTTTGGTTATCGAAGCAGACAATGGAGATGTTTTAGTGTTGTTACTAACAGAATTGTAAAAGTTGCAATAAAAGTTCACGGAGCGGACTTGTAAAGGAGGGGTAGACAGGAGCAGACCTGCCGCAGCGGCTGCTGACGTCAGAACGACCGCGCTGGGATTGGACAGTCGGTCAGAAGTGTAAAACGCCCCGATTGGTGCGCTAGTGTAAAGCCGCGCTAGGATTGGAGAAGTACAGGGTGACGTAAACGCTCCCCATTGGTGCATTAGTGTAAGTCGCGCTGGGATTAGAGGACTGTGACAGTGACGTAGACGCTCTTGATTGGTGCGTTAGCATGAAGTCACGCTGTGAGTGGACAGAATAGCGGTACAGTTGTAAAAGACTAGCGATACACAGAAACCAAGAAAATGTATTACCAGCCACCAGATAGGGAAAAGAAATATTGGTTTGGTAAAGTTAAAAAGTGGTTTAAGAAAGATAAGCAGGTTAAAACTAGGGAAGGACAGTTACTTCCTCCACCGAAGACTCCTGCATCTTTAATGATTGCGAAATATGGACATCATACTTGTATTTGGTTAGATAATTGGGTAAAATATACCAAGCACGATGGAGTCCTGGCATTTCCAGAACATGGTTCCTTTAATATGGCAGTTTTAAGGAATTTACGCTAAAGATGATCTATCTAGAACCAAGACCTAGACCGACGCAGTTTGAGGCATTGACAGAGTGGGAAGACGAAATGCATGAGCAAGAAAAGCAAAGAAATGGTAGAAGTTACAGATATTTGTTTGGCAGGTCATATGGACATGAAACACATGATGATCGAATGAAAAGATGGCGGAATGCAAGTATGACTGAGGGTATGTTTCCTGTAAGAGCAGTAGGAGAGAATGAAGGAAGAAAATGTGTGGAAAAAAGGAATAATGTGGAATCAAGAGGTTATGGAGCAAATGAATCAGATGATGATGTGTTGGATGATGTGTTTTATAAAAATCCACCACCGTACCGACCAGAACCAGAAATGTTGACACCTAATGCCCCAATGAGAGAAACATTACGAATTATCAAGACTGAGACTATGTCACCAGATTTAGAAAAGAGAAACTCCATTAGAGAAGTAGAAAAGAAATCGGAGAATAGAATAAATAGTGAAAATTCAGCGGAATTGGCCAACACAACTCTAGAATTAACAGAGAAAATAAGAGAATTAACTAAGAATCTAGAAGCTGTAACAGTTCCAGTGACCATAGGTCCGGTAATGGCCATTATTGAGAAGCAAAAGGATAATAAACATTGCTTGACGGTACCATACCGGAACAATAATTTGGTTGAGAGTCCAGAACGGAGTCAAATTGAGAATCCATGGGGACCGACAATAAATATGTTTGAACTAAATGTTTCAAATAATCGCTTTATAAATCAGAAATATGCTGAAAGGAGTAGAACGACAGTAGAAACTTTGTTGGAACCCCAGAGAAATCCAGAACAGAGTAGCGTAGAAAACCGGTAGGACCTTCTGTGGAAGAATTAAGTGAATAGTTAAGAGGGTTACAGAAACAAGATAAAGAATCCCAGTCAATAGATGTGGCTAAATTACGGATGGTATTGGAAGAATTAATTGTAGGGACTATTCCTGTAGAAAAATTGAAAATTTATCAGGATGAGGAGTTGTTATTCCTATGCAAAAGTGTGACATGGAGAGCGAAATCATTTGCACGAAAGACTAGGAGAAGTTGCGAATGAAATGGGGATAGATATCGAGTTGATTTTACTGAAAAAGACATTGAAAACCTGAACACCACGGGACAGATAGGTCAAATTAAGGACATAATCATTTTATTGAGAAAATGGGGAGACGTGGAAAAATGGAGAAGTAAATGGTATAGAAAACATAATGATGCCTCAGATAAGACAGTTTCGGCATTCCCTGTTAGGGAGAAAGAAAAGGCAGTAACTGAATACCCCATGAGGGAGATTCTAGGAGGAGGATATGTACACATCCCATGGACAAGACAGGACATTTTGTGATTTACGAATGATTTCCCTTGACTACGCGAAAAGCCCGTCGAGTGGTACCGGCAGGTAGACAGATTTGTAAAATTGTCAAAAGTACTATGGATAGATTTGAATAGTCTGTTCGATATAATAGTACCGTCAGATTTGTGGACAGAGTGCAAGCTGATGATCAACTGGCCAACTCAGGAGTACCCTAGGGATCCTAAGACAGGAGCTCCGGACCCTGAGGTAATGAAGAAGTACGAGCAGGTTATGGTATTTTTGAAAAACAAAGTGCCCCTTAAAGAGACAGATTGGGTAAAAATTGATCGAACACATCAGGAATGAAAAGAGTCAGTACATGCATACTATGAGAGGCTAATTCAAGCCTTTAAGCAGTTCAGTGGAGATGAGAACCTGAGTGATAAGGATTTGAGTCATTTCGTATACAGATTTGTATATGGCTAACGCCCAGAAATTGGTGACATGATAAAACAGCATACGGTTGATTGGCAGAATAAGAAAATTTATGAAGTATTGAGACATGCTAAATATTTCAGTGAAATTAAAAGAAAAGGCAATGTGGGCACAAGTAAAGGTAGCTGAAAGGCAGGAAGCTCAGTTGGTCGAACAAGCAAATAACCCAGGAACTAGACCGAGATTTGGCCCAGGAAAAGGGAAAGGTAATATAGAAGAAGCTAAAAAGAAGTTCCCATGCCATAATTGCGGTAGGTTAGGGCATTGGAAATCCGAGTGTAAATTTCCTCCAAGTACTAATAATGAAAATGCATCATTGAATCCGCAGGTGCAGAATGAGGTGAGTGGTCAACTGCAGCAACAGCAGCAGGTGGTTACCTCACAGAGTCAGGTGCCAAAACCACCTTTCCCGCAGAGCAGAAACACTCAGACGTATAGTAATGAATCGGGATTCTACAATGAAGAACAGGTAAATAAACCGCCACGCGCTCGCGCTGTTTCCCAGTATTGGCTGCAACGCGATGAGAGTGACTCAGAGGAAAGCTATTGACGGTGCCGAAAGGAGGAAGAAGAGTGCGTACTTGGCGCAACTCAGTAGACCAGACAGGACCATGTGTAGATGGGAAGGTTAATGATGAAAATATTACTTTCCTAGTGGACACTGGTGCTACTCGATCAACTGTAAGATCAGCTGATGTTAAGAATCTTCCTCTTTCGGATGAAACAATCCAAGTGGTTGGTGTGTCCAACAGACAGATAAAGACATTCCTGACAGAACCAGTGAAAGTTAGTATAGGGAAATTTTCAGAGATGCACCGCTTTGTCGTATGCGACACCAGTCCAGTGAATTTATTAGTTGTGCAAAATGAATTGCACTGTATTCTGTACTCCAGATGGAATAGCATTCGAAACACCAGATGAGGATGTGCTGTATAAAATGACCATAGCTAACAGAGAAAATGAGGTTACTGAGACTTATGCAATATTCAACCCTGATGAATTACCTAAAGAACTAAAGCAGTCAGTGAAGGCAGAAGTGTGGGATTTTACTGGAGAAGATGTAGGGTTAATGAGAAACGTAGATCCAGTCAAAATAACTGTGAAGGAAGGAATAAGCTATCCAAATGTTCCACACCTGAGATAATTGAAGGAGTTACCCCAATAATTGAGAAAATGATCAAGCAAGGAATTTTAAGAGAAATAATGAGTAGTCCGTGTAATTCACCGATAATGGGACTGAAAAAGCCTAATGGGAAATTCAGGATAGTGCAAGATTTGAGAAAGGTAAACAAAATTGTGGTATCATGCTGTCCTATTGTGCCAAACCCATCAGTAATTCTGTACCAGATTCCCCGTGATGCGGAATGGTATACAGTGATTGATTTATGCCATGCTTTCTTTTCTATCCCATTGCATCATGACAGTCAGCAAATTTTTGCATTTCGTTTTGGAGAGCGGATTTTGGCATGGTGCTGAATCCCACAGGGGTATACAGAAAGCCCCTCAATATTCAATCAATTGTTGAAGAAATATTTGGAAATTCTGCAAATGCCTGAAAGTTCAGTACTAGTGCAATATATCGATGATCTTTTGGTGGCGTCGAAAACACGTGAAGCTTGTGAGGTAGACACAATAGCACTACTGAATCATTTGGCAGACGGAGGGTTGAAAGTGTCACCAGCAAAATTGCAGTATTCTAAGAAAGAAGTACAGTATTTGGGACATAAAATCGAGAAAGGACTGAGAAAAATAACAATAGACAGAATCAGAATTATAAAAAGGAATGAGAGCCCCCATGACCCAAAGAGAGGTGAGAATGTTTCTGGGAATGGTGAGGTACTGCCGTCAGAGGATTAGCAATTTCTCCCTGATTGCAAAACCCTTGGTGCGACTAACCAGAAGTGATGTAAAAGATCCCCTTGAATTGAACAAGGAAGAATTGGCAGCATTCAAACGATTGAAAGAGGGTTTGTGTGAAGCACCAGCACTGGACATGCCTGATTATGAGAAAGAGTTTGAGTTGTATTGCAGTGAGAGAAATGGATGTGCACTCTCTGTGTTGATCCAGAAGCATGGAAGGTTGAGGAGACCAATTGCATATTTTTCATCAATGCTTGACCCAGTGGCTGCAGCTTTACCTGGGTGACTGAAAGCAGTGGCTGCAACATGTCGAAGTTTGGAGCAGAGTGAAGGGATTGTGATGGGATATCCGTTGAAAGTGTTTGTACCTCATGATGTGGCGATCCTCTTGACAAGGAGTCGTACTCAGTATATGACACATAGTCGGCTGACTAAGTATGAGAAGGTCATATTAGGTGCAACAAATGTGAGCCTTGCGAGATGTGTGAATGTGAATCCTGCAACGTTGTTACCTGATGCTGAGAATGTGGAAGTGGGAGATGAAGTAGATCATGATTGTTTGTACATGCTTGAGTATTGCACAAAGCCAAGACCAGATATAAAAGATGTACCTTTGCCAGAAAGTGATTTTGTATTGTTTGTTGATGGGTCATGTTTGAGAACAGATGAAGGAGTGCTAAGCGCAGCATATGCAGTATGCACGGTTGCAGCAGTGATGGAAGCATCTTATTTGAAAGGAGTAAGGTCAGCACAAGTAGCTGAACTTGTCGCTTTGACCAAAGCGTGCAAAATCGGGAAAAGTGTGAGAGTGACTGTGATAACTGATAGCCAGTATGGCTTCGGGGTTGTCCATGATTTTGGCCAGCTTTGGCTACAAAGAGGTTTCCTGACCTCAAGTGGAACCCCTATTAAGAATGCTGAAGTGGTTGGAAAATTGATTGAGGCGATACAGCTGCCTAAACAATTGGCTGTGGTGAAATGTGCTGCCCATAGTCAAGGTAGTGATTACATCACTACTGGAAACAGGTATGCGAACGATATGGCACAGTATTGTGCACGAAATCAGAATTCGGTCAATCGGGCCAAGGAGAGAGAAATGTCTTCTTGCTCAGTAATGTTTACTAACACTGTGGGAACTTGGGAAGAAGTGAGACAATTACAGGAAGAGTCAGGAGATGAGGAAATGAAACAGTGGATAAAAGCAGGGTGTGCACCAAGAGAAAAGGACCGTGTGTGGGTCTATCGAGATGGAAGACCAGTGATGCCTGATAGCATGATGTCTACCATGGCACAGATGTATCATGGCCAGGGACACATAGGGAGAGACACCATGATTAGGTCTTTTAAGCAGACCTGGTACAATCCAAAATTCAGACTTGTAGCAGAAAGCCTATGTCAGAGATGCCTAATATGTCAGCAATACAATCCTGGGCGAAAGACAGTGGTGAGTCTAGGAACCATAGGCCGAGAGGGTGGGCCTTTTACCAGAATGCAGGTTGACTTCATTGACATGCCTCCATGTAACAGACTGAGGTATGTTCTGGTTATAGTCTGCCTATTTTCCAGGTGGGTGGAAGCATTCCCAACAAGAAGAAATGACGGGATGACAGTGGCTAAGCTACTTTTGAGAGAATTCATCCCCATGTTTGGGTTCCCAGTGACTCTTGAATCAGACAGAGGAGGACATTTTTATAATGAGATTGTAAAATTGATTTGTGAAGCATTGAATGTACAACAGAAACTACATTGTGCCTACCGACCAGAGGCTTCTGGTGTGGTTGAACAGATGAATGGTACAATCAAAAACAGAATTGGGAAAATGTGTTTAGCCACTGGTATGAAATGGCCTGATGTCTTGCCTCTAGTTTTAATGACAATCCGAGCAATACCAGACAGAACCACAGGGTTAAGTCCTCATGAAATAGTCATGGGACGAGCGATGAGGCATGTGTACATTCCAGTCAACAAGCTGATGACAATAACTGATGACATGGTGTTGGAATACTGTAAAGGCCTGGCTGACGCAGTTCATTCTGTGTTTCATCAGGTTGGAGCGGATGCCACCACTCTTGAAAGGAAGCCAGCCCATGATCTGAGCCCAGGAGACTGGGTAAGGATAAAAGTCCACAGAAGAAGAAATTGTTTGGTTTCAAGGTGGGGAAAACCAAGACAAGTCATTCTGACCACAACAACAGCTGTAAAGTGTGCTGGAATGAAAAACTGGATGCATGCCAGCCATACTTTGAGGATACCAAATCCAGTTGACAGCAAAGGAAAAGAGTACTATGACGAATCAAAGTCAAGTACTGAATCAGATAACGAAGAGCCAAAAACACAAGAAAATCCTGAAAGGGGGGAAAAAGAATCTGATCAAATATTAGTCCCCAGAGGTATCTCTCTAAGAAGACGATTGCAGATTTCTGATATCAGTTCAGATTCTGAAGACGAACAAGGGAGACAAGGTCTCAGAAAAGAACACAGAAAGAAAAAAAGAAAAGACAATGAAGAAGCAGTAAAGGAAATTCGAGAGAAGGAAGTTTCTGATGAGAGACCAAGAGAAATTCCACCTGAAATAATAGATCAAAGTGAAAAAGGGACAGGTACAGAGCGAGAGGGACAGATTGCGGAAGACCCCCGAGGAGGTGTAGGGAACTGCAACATCCAGCTAGGTGAAGGGACAAGTAGCCAGCAGGAAGATTGCGTGTCGGAGACCCGAGGAGGGACAGAAGTAGGGAAAACAAAACAAGTGGTGGAAAAATAAGTTGTTGAAAAGAAAAAGCAAGTTGAAACAGAATCTGAAAAGAGTGAAAATGAGATACCAGAAGGTCGAGTTCTAAGAAAAAGGGCTTGGAGAGAAGAAAAGAATAGTAAAGAAGGTAAACAGAAAAGAGTTAAAAAGGATGAAGTGTGGCCAAACAAAATAAAGAGATTGAGATATCGGCTGACACGAGTAAAATCACCAAGGGCAGATCAGGTGAATGAAGTGACAAGCCAAGAAAAATTGAAAGAAGAAGAAACTAATCAAGATAAGGAAGAGGGAAAAAGAACAAGGAAACCTAACCAGAAGTATGAGTCACCGGAATGGACGAACGTGGCTCTGCCTGAAACGGAAGAAGAGGCAGATAGTCAAGGAAATCCAGAGGAGGCTGTACTGAACGTGGTTGAAGAGGAAGGAGAAGCAGGAATCATGAGAGTTATCTTATCCGACATCGGAGAAGAAGAAACGGAAGATCAGGTAATTCTGTACTTGGATGAACAGAATGAAGTGAAAAACGATGAAATGCCAAACTGAGAAAATCTAGAAAACTACTGATGAAGTAATAGCAATTGAGTCAAACGATAGATACTGGTAGGACCAAGTAGGGCCTTAGAGCCTAAGGAAAGAAAACTAGTGGTGAAGTAAAAGAGGCTAAGTCAAAAGACACAGTCCAAATTAACAAAGATGGCTAACATCGATAGTAGCAAAAGTAGATGTACATTCATGAAGAGATGGTGTAAAATGTGTTGTTGTTGTACAGGATTATTAATGCTTCTATGTAGCATACTTGCTCTTTTGATTTCTTTTAAGGTCACTATAGATACATTAGAAGGACAGACTGAGAACATTACTAACATTAAGAAGATTGGAAAAGTAGTTCCAACTAGAATAGATAATAATTATTTACATAAAGATAGGTCTATTAATGATTTTTCAAATAATGTGTTTTCAAAGTTATTGTATGAATATGTAAAGACTATGGACGTAAGGGACTGCTACGTATGCATGCAGTTACCTGCATCTGTGTCAGAGGGAGTGACTTATCATCACCTTCCAGCAACGTATGGAATAGCATGTAGTGTGATAGCTAGTTTATGTTATGAGACAGGTAAATTAGAATAGTATTTTTCAGATGTAGATAACATTTTTGCGCAAGTACGTGCTAATAACAAACTAAACAAAGTAAGACCTGCTAAGGTATTAGGTGAATTTTTCTTAGAAACTAAGGAGCTAACATTAGAGTATATATTTAAAAATAATTTGACATGCAGTTTGAAGAATGAAGAAAGGACATTCCTAGACATGGTCGAGGAAAGAAGATTAAAAATGCGAAGAAAGGCATCCGGAGGAAAAGGGGAGAAAACAGTCTGGGATGTAGAAATGGAAAATCATATGAAGGGAGAGTCTAATCCAACTTTGGCTTTAGATTGGCCTCAGAAAGGGAAACTGAGTATAAGAAGGAATCAAACGGCGTATGACAATCATTTTCTAGGGAATAGTGAGTGCCATGATACATACCGAATCATGGGTGGATGGGGATTTAAAGGTGGAAGAGATCCAGTTTTCCCTGGACTTTATTTTATCGGTGGGAACAGGGCATATTATCGTTTGCCAGACCATTGGTATGGCACATGTTACGTAGGCCTGGTTTTTCCAAAAATCTTTCACATGGACAGAGGTAAAGATGGTGTACATAGTTTAGGTAATCATTTAGTACGTAGTAAAAGAGAATCTTGGGCAGAAATTGTAGGTGACATTTTTGGAGCATTGATACCAGCAGTGGGAATATCTCTGAATGAGAACAATATTAGAAGATTATCAACAGTAGTGGATCGCTTGTCAACAAGCACCGCTGGAGGATTCTTATTGGTTAATACTGAAATGGTTGCCATGCGTGCTATGGTAATGCAAAATCGACTTGCCCTTGATATATTATTGGCAAAAGAGGGTGGAGTCTGTGGAATGCTGAAAGTTCAACATTGTTGCACTTACATTCCAGACGAAAGCAAAGATTTGAAAGTTTACATTAAAAATATTACTGAATTGCATGACGAAATTGTACCACTTGAGGTTGAAGGTGTATGGGAAAAGATTGGGAAGAAAATAGCTGCTATTAAAAACTTCTTAGTAAAAATAGGTAGTACATTTATAGGTAAAATATTATTTCCATTAACATGTGTGATTTTTGTGTTATTAATAATACAATTAGGATGCATGTGTTGTAAAAATAAGAAAACAAAGAATAAAATAAAAAGAGAAAAACTAAAAAGAAAAGAAAAGGATCCAGATAGAGACTTAACAGAAATAACTTTTGAAAAATGGAAAGAAAGTATGTATAAAAAGGCAAAAAGAGAGGAAGAAGAAACTGAATTATAAATAAGAGCAAGAATACATTTCAATTTTCCGTAAAAGGGTGAATAAATTTAGTGTTGATGTGGTGATAAAATCACCAAAGGGGGGATTGCTGGAGTGGGGTTTTCTTTAAAAATTGTATACCCTCTCCATTTTACATGTTTACATTAATAAGAATAATTAATTAATAGTAATTGTACTAATTGTTTGCTGTGTGAATTGACCAACACTACTAATATAAGAAATACACGTGTGAATTGCATTTGCATGGCCTAATTAATACGTAAACTAATTTTTGTATGCATATTAATGATAGACAATTAGAAATTGCATGATTATATGTTGCTTTCGTGATGTACTCGTGACATTTGTGCTTTATTAATGTGAATATAATCCGCATTAAGTGTTGCTTTCTGCTAGATAAATACACACACATAAAAGGTTTAGTGAGGGAATAACATTTTATTAGTCATTTCTATGTAATTACATTTTTGTGTTTCTTTGCTTAAGTTGACCATATGAAGTGGCCACAAAATGGCCGACATCCCTATCAGACGAATTGACTCCATTTGTGAATGTCTCTGGGTGAAGTGCGCATGCGTCACCATCAGCAGCAGTGGCCTCTTGACGACCCTAAACTCGACTGTACCCACCAAGGACACACCGGGCTGACAGCCAGCTGCCCCGAAAAGAAACAATAAAAGTTACTTCAACATGAAATTATGAACTATATCTAAAGAAACATTTTCCGTATGAGAACTTGGTGGAACAAATCTCATCAACCAATCACGAGTATTCAAATATTTGGTTGTTACTTTTTGGAATGTAATTTTACTATAAAAATGGTAGAATAGAGAGGTTGTGAGCGAGACCCTTCAGAAGATTTTCGATTTCCTGACGTTATGCTGGCGGAGAGGACGGTGACACTGTAGGACAGCTGTTTCCTAAGACTCTGATAGTATGAACTGATGACCAAGATTTTGACTTAGAAGACGACCTTTAGCCAGAATAGGTAAATATGATGGTCTACTGCTTGATTAAACCAAAGACTCGATTTTCAATTATTTAGATAAAAATTTAAGATTTATTACTAGAACTGTGTTGGGTCGTTATTATGAAAAAATGTATTTATGTAAATAAGTTATAGATTTCGTTATCACTCCAACCAACAGCTAGCTGATTCATGGCCTATTCATGGGAGGAGTACTAATAGGTGAAGTTTAGGCCTTAATAAATAGGGATATATGAGTACTTCCTTCCATTACAGCGAGTGGAACAATCGCCTCCTTGGAAACAGGTTAATAGAGGATGAATGTTGGTGTTATGGGCCCCACCAGCGAATGTAGTGATTGAGTGTGATCTATGATCTGTGACGAAGGGAGGGATTTTGCATTCCGCGCTGCATCACATATACATTAGAAATTCCTGAGCATCTTGTTGCACATTCTGTGTAAATTGCGTAGAACCAGAACATATATCCAAAAGATTCCGAATATCAGAAACACTTTGTATTTTACTTTTATCAGTTCTCAATTTTTCAAAAATAGAATGCAACAAGGAACAAAACCTTTTTGCTCGATTCTCCATAATTTGCTGTTGCAGATTTTCTAGAAAAAATAAATTTACCACTACATTAGCATAGCAGTTGATACCTGAACTATTTTCTAACTGATATCCGACAATCTCTTCAGTGTCCTTTTTCTTTTTGCTTGGAATTTCAACATTATCTTGATTTTTTTTCTTCTCTTTAACTTCACTACAGATATTCTTATACCTTCTTTTTCGGCCTACTACACGCTTTTCATATACAGGATATTCACCTAAATTGGGAGCATAGAGTCTCCTTAACCGATTATACTCTCTTACACAATTTACATCTGCACTAATCTTTCTATCATCAAAATCAATCAAATGCAATCCAGATAAAGTTCTGACTTGGGACAAAGCAACATATGCCATAGCCTCTTTAAATACGGTACTTCCAATGCTTACCAAAGCACTGTCTACTCTTAAAGCTTGAGATTTATGAATAGTCACCGCATATGCCAAAGAAAGAGGAAACTGTTATCTACAAATCAGAACAACGAGCAATTTGTTTTACTTCTTCAATCTGATCAAATTTGATTTTCAAACATTCAATTCCATCTTTTTTTTGATAGTTAACAAAATCAACAACTTTTCAAATTGTTGTATTTACTAAACCTTTTTCCACATCCAAGTTACGCCGTAAAATAACCCAACAGTATACACATACATATAATTTCCTTTCTAAACCAGCAGTTTTAGATATAGATTTTTCTAAAGAATCCAATTTTGTTTTCAAAATAATAGTAATTCCTTCATGCTCTATTTTATCAATGGCGTCCATTTTTATTATTTGTTTATTTTCCAGCTTTAAAAATTCTTCATTGAATGTAGAACACTCTCGCAGTGTTGGCATGAGGCAGATTATAGATTTATTTTCTGCAATTTTTTTGTATTATTTTGCAGGAACTATATTTTCATTTGCAGACAAGTTGGTAAGTAGCCGACTTTGCAAAGCTTGTTTGCCCTGTTCTGTCAATACTCCAATTCTTATATCTTGAAGAATGGTTCCATAATCTTCATCACTTGCTTGTCGCATATGTTTTATGAGTTCTTTGTACTCAAAATATGACCAAATGTTAACGTTTCCAACACTTCCCAAAGACTTTCAGGTGTCTTCGTGCACAAGCGTTTTAAATACTGGTTGCCTTTTTACAGGAGTAAGTTGCAGTAGATCACCAACTATCACATGTTTTCCTCCAAATAAGACATCGTATTCTGTTTTTAAAATTTGCTGCATTCTTAAATGCACAAAGGCAAGCATTAAGTTTGAGACCATACTCACCTCATCAATAATCAGAAGTTTAATTTTCTTTAGCACTCTTGAAACTTCATAACAAGCTTCTCCAGATAGCTTGTGATATTCCAATTTATTTTTATGTTCCACTGGTAGCATTAGTAAACAATGTAATGTAATTCCTTTAATGTTGTGTGTTGCCAATCCAGTTGGAGCAATTACAACACAAGACAAATGGGAGTCAGTTATTTTCCGTAGATAACTGGTCAAAACTTTAATCAAGAAACTTTTTCCTGTACCAGCTTGACCACTGATATACATTCGGATAGGTTGAAATGATGTGCATGTGCATTCTTTCTCTCATGAAGAAAACCATGGTGGATCTGTTGTCTAACTTGCTGATATATTTCTTTCTGTTCAATATTTAGTTGTTCTTCCAAGTTTTCTAAGTCCATAATATCTTCTTGAGCTTGATGCATTGCTGTTTCCACTTCATTTATGGCGATTGCTGCTTCATTTTCAAGAATTGGTTGTGCAAGTGGATCTTGACTCAGGGGAGCAGAACTTTGACTATCTTGAGAACTGTCTCTAGCAATCTCAGCTGCGATAGTAGCTTCTTGATCAATTTCTTCATTCAACATTTTGAGATAATTTGCAAAAACTGGGCATTCAATGCTATCTTTACATGCATTGAAAGAATCTTCATAGCACTGAAAATCTCCAAGTAATTCCAATTCAGTACGCCAAGGCTTGAACAGTTGCAAAAGTGCTAAATAGTAAAATTCTCTTCTATCAGGAGTATCACAACTCAGTTTCCTATGATTAATCAGATTTCCATTATTTTGTTTCACCAAACATCCTTCTGAACCAATCACTGCATATTTTCCTTAATTTATGTTTTCTGTAGTATTTTTCTTAAAACTGTAAAATTGCAGCACTTCATAGAGGCATATGCTCTCAAGATGACGACTTCTATTTGGATAGTATGTATCCAACATGTTTGTTTTGACAATATCTGTACTTCCCGGTTCATTTACTGCTAAATATTCGATCTCTTGTATAGGTTTAAATACTCGATTTCGCATTGCAGCAAGACCTAGACTCACACAAATGATCCCTCTTGACTTGGAATATAAACTTGCAGATGACAACCGATCCGAGCATTCGTATGCTCCAATCTCTTGATGGGATAACATCTTTAAACTAAAACTGTACAATTTCTTACTAAGACTCTTCTCGTGGGAAATTTCTGCCCACATTTCTTTCAACTCCGTCTTTTCTGATTTTGCTATGTATGATGTTACATGCCGAGCAACAGCAATGGAATTGTCCGCAACATACTGGATATCCATATTAGCATTCCACATTGAGAGAATAACTGGATTATATTCATTGATATACTTTAATTCTTCACTTCTTCTCAAATTGTACGTATTTTTGGGAGATTTGTCTAGTGATGGTATGTCTCACTGCTGATATGAAACTGTTTACTCTTCCTTTGGATATTACTGGACGTGGATATCCAAAATGACATTTGGTATAAAACTTTTCCTTCGACAATATTTGCCACATCGATGACTTTAGAATCGTAACACTTGTTGCCTTAAAGTGTTTTCCTCTGTTCTTTTTGGTATAACACATGTAATATAATCTTGTATAAAAGATAAAACAGTGTCATCCGAATCAGTTCCAAATTTGGATGCATCCTTGATCCATAACAGCATATGTATATGAGGAGCACCTCTAGCTTGATACTCCTTTCCCCAAAAGAAATCAATAACTTCTCCAAGAGGAGGATTCTTTTTATTGTAGATAAAAAAACATCATAGCTTCAAACCTATGGTTGAAATATCTGCATACATTTACAGGATCCAAAGAACACAATTCTCCAAGTGTCTTGTGTTCAATATTTTTAATATTTGAATGTGCTTCCCAAAGAAATTCAAGTAAATCATCCCAAGCGTATTCTGCACAGCTTAAGGTAACAAACCACACAGGAGTTCCTAAGTTCCTTAGCATACATTTAAGTTCTCCATGACAACGATACCAATACTCATTAGTCCCGCGCTGACATGCCATCAAATTAATCAGTTGAGATTCTAAATGATCGTCTCTCTGATTTACTTTAGCGATAAATTACTTTGCAGAAACATTTTGAAGATGTACTCCTGTTTTTAATATGTGGTTGACCACATATGAAAGTCCAGACAAGTCACTCTCAAACGAAAGATGAAATATATATGGGATACATTGTCGAAATCTTGGATCTTCTGCATACAATCTTATTGTCCGATATTCTGATGCAGGAATCTGCACTGACCGTTCGTCATATCGACCACCTTTTCCAGTTGGGAACAGCTGCGGAAAACAACGAGCTTCCAAACTTTTTTCCCATACACTCATGGGCGTCCCCTTCGCTTTCTTCATTTGGAATAATTCAATAGTATTCCCCATTACTTCTTTTGAATGAAGTGGATGTACACTATAATGTTCATAAATTTCTTCACTTTTGGACATGTCCACTTTCTTAATTTGACCACTTGACGTTTCACTATCATCTCCTAAAAGTATTTCTTCTTCTTCCACATACATATTTTTGTAGTAATAATTGTTTTTTATAAGATATAATGTTGCCTTTTGTACTTTCCTGACATCCACTAATTCCTGCCAGATATTCTTACTCTTAGAAGGAACACCATTAACTAGAATAACTAGTGGTTCACTTTCTACATTCTCTACACCAATAGTTTAAATATTTTTCTTTAAATCTAGAGGTAAATATACAACTCTACCTTTTAATCTTCTCTGTAAATCTGTAGGAGGCAATTTACCTGTTTTAGGCTCCATACGAACAATAGCCTGAAATGGGTGCACACATTTAATCAGAATAGACTCATATGTGTTGAAATCTATCAGTTCTGGAGGAATAGTTACCAACTCTAGATTATTATGGACAGCTCTAGCAGGCATTTTATTATCATCTAATTTGTTATAACAATATTTACAAATATGCTGATCAGTACCCAAATCAAAGCAATCATCTACCAACAAATAAGTTGCAAATTCCTTCCATTTATCATTATTTTCTCTTTCAATGTTTAAATACAGATCAACAGTCCTAGTCGGATTTTTATAGTGAGCTTGTCGACAACAAATACAAGTATAATTTGGCCTGTCGCATGAAATTACCTCAAACTTTGTAATTTGTTCTTCAAAGTTCTCTGTACTACTATTTTCCAAATTTTCTTCAACATCTACTTCTATCAATGTCTCACTTTGTCCACTCTCTTCTTCAGGACCAAAGTAACAAAACTCTATTTCCTCACAAACCTTTTTTACATCTGATACTGACCCATGCAAAAGAGCACTGTTTAACTCATTTAAAATTATAGCTGGACTTTTTGCGTAATACAATCTTCTGAATAACTTCCGCATTTGAGAATGATGTACTGATAATATTCTAAAATTATGAAAAACACTTTGACATACTTTGCTAGAAAGACAAGCCAGATAATGACCTTGCAATACAGTATTTTTTCTCACTCTGCAAGGATCTAGTCCTTGCAACATCCTAATCTTTTGTTTAAGACTTTTTTTACTATAGACTCGTAAGAAATTGCATAAAATATCAATAGATTATTGTTGTATTCTACATATACTACTACAATCCCAAGTATACACTGGAGCTTTAGAACGTCTTCCTAGAACTTCAGCAGCTATCACTTCTACATTTCTGGGAACCATCTTCTCTTTCTCAATTGAACAACCATTTCTAACCTCATAAGCTCGACTGGTATCAACTGCAAGCAATAATGTATTGGTTTGAAAATAACTCTCTTCATTAAAAAAAGGCTCTGAACTTGAACTGTGTTTCCATTCACCCAAAAAAAATATCAAAAAATTTACTTCTGTTAATTAGTCTCTTCTTACTTTTGGCCTTCATAAAATGTATTGGCTTTTCAAGGGATCGAATTCTGTTTAAAACTAAAATGAATAATTTCCTTTTTAATTCAAAAGCCTTCTAAACAATAGTTTCAATCTGTTTCTTCTTTTTATAAAAGGCAGATCTTTTTTTATATTTCTTCACATCTTTCAACAAATTAAAAACAACTCTATTGTAAAACATTCTCTTTCTAATTTCTTCAAACTGATTCTTTCTCCTTTTACCATACATTGATTCTTCAGAATGCATTTTTCCATTAACTTCTCATTTTTTCTTTTTATTTTAGTGCTTACCTGGCTGACATCCTATCTAAGTGGTCGTACTCAGAGAGTTGCCCTTCAACCTTTTGAATCTAAACCAAAACAGCTATGGTGTGGTGTCCCCCAGGGCTCAGCATTGAGCCCATTACTCTTTAATCTCTACCTAGCTCCACTGTTTTCCCTGATTGCCAACTGGGGTGTGAAAGCGATTTCCTATGCTGATGATACCCAGTTGGTTTTTCCGTTTAAGGAGCGGACGGTTGATGCCTTCAAAAATGTCAAAGGTTTTATGCGTGATATCGCACAGTGGATGAACTCTAATAAATTAAAACTTAACGCTGGGAAGACAGAGGTTTTGTTCTTCGGCAAGGGCCCAGTGCCAGATTCAGCTCCATGGTGGCCACCAGAAATGGGTCCACCACCATCCCGTGCTACACGCATCTGAAATTTAGGGGTGAGATGGGAGGCAGACCTCTCTCTTTTAGCCCAAATACATCATGTCTCTGCAACTTGCTTTAGTAAATTAAAAAATCTGCGGAAAAGTTTTCATTTCTTACCGGAAGACTGCTGCAAATCAGTAGAACATGCCACAGTTACATCTAGTCTAGATTACGCAAATGGCCTATATTTGGGCCTTACAATGAACGAAAACAATGACAAGTATTTAGACCTGACCTCTGCGAACTATATCCTAGTAGCTGTTGTTATATCATTTCTTTGACAAAATCATGAATCAAAACACTTTAAACATTAACACAATTATAAATCAAAACTTTCTTGAACATTCAACTTCATACACCGCAAGTAATATTTGATAATCGTTTCCTTTTGCACATTTTTATTCCATTATTTCCATGGATGCTTTCTTGAGGCTAAATCTCTTTACATCAGTACAAAAAGTTCATGAAATCCTTTGCTTTGACTGTACTACTAATGACATGCCCAATGCATTTCAGGCCCCATAGGCCCTTCCTCAGGGGCTACAGTCTGTAAATTATACAAATAAAATAAAATGTATTGTTTTACTTGTAATATGCAGGGGAACAATAGTACAAACAATGTATTTATTAAATATTGTTAAGCAGACAAATATTATGTGACAGCACAACATTTCTCAAAAGAACAAATTTCCTGAATTATAACTGTTTTTTACAAAATAAAGTTCAATGGGACAAATGGAAAAAGAAAAAAAGGAAAGCAAGAAACCATTTGTGACCGAGACAATGAATGATAGAAAAACCAACACCACTTTTCAGTGCTCGTGATGTCAAACAAGTCATCAAACTACCGAAAGAAATGTCACGTCAAACCGAACCAAGATACGATTAAACCATGAACTTATCTCACCGAAATCCTTTAATGAAAAAGTATACCTAGTAGCTGTACTACACGCGCCTCAGTATAAACCTGAATTGAATAGAAAAACGCCTTGAGCCACCACTAAGCTCAACTCGCTACTAAACAAAAGAGTCCCTGATTTATTCTCTTTTACCTCCAATTCTGATAGAAAAATTCTGCTCAAGTTTTCCGCCGCTGTTAATCCCGACCTCGAATGGTTTGGTTTCGTAAAAAAGTTTTCAAAATCTTCCCGTCTACGTTGTGACGAACCCACGTCTTAAAAACGTGAGTGCGAAGTATAAACAGAAAACGGACTACTAACAATTCTATGGGCGTCATGTTGGAACGGTATTCAAGTAAAAACATTCTCCATAACCACCAAAACCAAACATTAAACGCTTCAAATTCTCGAGGAATAAAGAGAAATAATCTATACCCCGTCGCTTAGACCGTACCATAATATATGAACACAAAAAGTGTATAGAAAGAACAACTTTTCAAGAAATTGTATGGTAACTGATGCAAACCTCCGTTTGCTAAAGTAAATAACCATGATTCATATACAAACCCTATTACTGTTTCAGAAATAAAAAACACTGATCTCTCCTTCCACAAAGACCGCGTTAATGAATTGTGTATACATTATATTAAAGTGACAATGTGAGATGAAAGAAATAGAATAGAAAAGCTTGTGGCACACTCGTGATAGAAACCTTTTGAGTGGAAAGTAAATCGAATTGAAAATTAAAACAATCAAATTAAAAATATCTCAAACACTTGATGCTGACACATTATTCCTTTCAATATTGACTCCATGATCATCAGCCATGCTTGGACTAAGAATTAAAATTTTAGTTAATGCGTTCTTGTTTCTTAATACGTAAAAACGCCTAATTTGCCTTGACAATTGGTACATTACAAAAAGCAGCCTAAATTTACTTTGTCATTGATCCCTGTGGGATCCTGAGTCTCTAGTCTTCTAATCCAAAATATCTCTCTTTGGAGTAAGGTTTTAGTAAGATCCCTACCTGGTGTGGGCTCGATCATTTCTATTACCAGGAATTTTAATTGCGCAATTGTATGGCGAAATTTCATCCAATGAACAGATAAACTGCTTTTAGGGTTTCTGTTGCGAATGGTACTCTTATGTTCTGAAATACGTGTTTTTATTTTTTGTTCCGTTTTGCCTATATATAGTGATCCACATTGGCATTTAATACCATAAATTAGATTTTTTGAGTTGCAATCCGCATTAAGTCTGACTTTGATAGTTTCTCCAGTGTGAGGATGTTGTACAGTATTTCCACAAACAATGTTATTGCAATGTATGCAATTTTGACACCTCCGCATTCCTTCATACTCTTGTGTAGTTGTAACAAGTTGATGTTTGAGCAGCTCTTTCAAATTTCTCGATCTCCTGTATGCGAAGATTGGTTTGTTCACAAAAAGATCTTTAAATCTTTAAAGTCGCTTTCATGTTTTATTATTTCCCATCTTTTGTTTATTATCCTTTTTATTTGACTAGAACAAGTGGAAAATGTGGAAACAAAGACTTGTCTGTTCAATGTTTTTTGAGGTTGAGCTTTTAGGAGCGTATCCCGGGATTTAGTGGGTCATCTTAGAAATAGCTTGATTTAAAATGCTTTCAGGATAACCTTTAGACAAATATCTTTCTTTAAGAAGATCAAATTTTTTTTTAAGAGATCTTTCTTTTGAACAAATCCTCTTGGCTCTAAGGAACTGAGAATATGGAAGATTATGAATGAGATTCAGTGAATGAAAACTACTAAATAGTAATGCATTATTCTTATCAGTGGGTTTATGGGACACTTCTGTGAGTATTTTATTTTCCTCAACTGTTATCAAGACATCCAGATATGGTAATGATTTCTTATCAATCGTACTCGTGAGCTCTATGTGTTCATCGTACTGATTTAGCTGTGCAATTTTAGTTTCCAAAAGTTGTCTGTTGTTTCCCCAAATAAGAAAGATATCATCAATGTATCTACAGTATAGTAACACATTTTCTGTCCATTCTTTATCTGAAATGATAAACCTATCCTCAAACATGGCCATATAAGTATTAGCATAAACTGGGGCCCCAGCAAAGCCCATCGAAGTACCTTTCAATTGCAAAGAATATTTGTTATCCCATTCGAAGTAACTATCATGAAGACAGAAGTGTAACATCTCAAGAACGAACACTTTATCAGCTCCTATTGTGGATTGTTTTAATAGGGCCCATTCCACTGCCTCCATACCACCCCCATGGGGGATGGAAGTATAGAGTGTTTGTACATCCAAGGTACATAAAAGAATCTCTTTATCAAGTGTGACCATGCTAAGTTTTTGTAAAAAATGAGTAGTGTCTTTCACATAAGACAACCAGTTATGAACAAAGGACTGCAAGAAGTGATCTATGTATTGTCCTATGGGTCCAAAGATTGTGCCACACCCTGTAACGATCGGTCTTAGAGGTGGGTTCCATACATTTTTGTGAATTTTCGGTAACATGTACAACCCAGGTCTCTTAGGGTTAGTGACTGTCAAATAGTGTTTAGTTGTCTGGGTAATCCAACACATCTCAATTGCTTTCTCAAGAATAGTATCCAAAGTCGTAGCCATCTGTAGAGTGGGATCTTGGTCTAACAATAAGTAATTGTTAGAATCTGAAACATGTTCACTTACTTTAGACATATAGAATGTCCTATCCATAACCACTATAGCTCCACCTTTGTCCGCTTTCTGTATCACTATTCTAGTGTCAAGTTTCAAAGATTTCAGAATAGTTCTGTCTTGTTGAGTGAAGTTAGTTCTTTTTGATGCTTTGACGTTGACTTTTAGAAGATCATTCTTAACTAAATTCTCAAAAGCGTCAAGAATCTTGTGAGATGTTGGTGATTGAAATGTAGATTCCTTCTTGAATTCAATAAATTCTGGATCTTTTCTCTCTCCTTCAGTTCTAGTTAACGTAGAAAAAAAATAACGTAAACGTAAAATTCACATGAACTTGAATAAGGCTACTTCATTTTCCAACATTGCGGTATGATAAGTTGGTACAAAACCTAATCCTTTGTTTAAAAGTTTGGTTTGTTTGGGAGTAAGTTGAATAGATGAAAAATTCACAACTAAGTTATTTTCTGACTCCTCAGATTCGGTCTTGCTCTTTCTTTGACTTCTCCTGGTCTTCCTCCTTGTTTTCCGGGCGGTTGACTGGTGTCTGTTCACTGTACTAAAAAAGACTTCGAAGTCGAGGCTTCAGCAGATGTTGTTGCCTCCTCAGATCGTGTTTTATCTTTCGTTTTTTCAATTCGAGGCGGTGCTCTATTTCTGTGGGTATCCCCTTCTGTGGCCACACTCTCTTCTGAAGAAGTATTGGTGTTCTTTTTGAAATACACTCTCCTCTGGGCATAAACCTGCGCCCATGTATACACTTCGTTGAGTTTATAATCCAAAGTGTCTCTTTTATATTTTCTGTGTTTTCCTTCTTGTAATTCCTTAGAATATGTTTCCAGTGTGGTGTTGATGTCCTCTAAAACTTTTTTCCAATCATCTTCTTCCATCCTAGATTCAAGATCTGTTTGGATTATCAAAATTTCCTCCGTAATTTCTTTAATCACTACAGCTAGTTCCTCAATTAATAACAAAATTAGGTCAAGAGAACATTTATTGAGTACAGCGTACCAGTGGTCCATGAAGTCTTTTTTAAGATGAAATCTAAACAACATTGGTTTGATTGACAGTCGTAAACCCCTTGGAATCCTTTTAGCTCGATGGTACTGTACCAATGTGGAGGCATGAAGGCGTTAATTTATTTGTCTCCTTGTTAAAAATTCTAATTGATTGAGTTGTTGTTGTAGAGTGCTTCACTGCACATTAAAAGATTTTACCTCATTGATTAAAGAATAAATTTCCGGAGCTTGCTCATTTGTGTATGCCAAAGTAGTGGCCCTGTTTTCTGTTAAACTTGTAATAGCGACATGGCTGGGTGCTTCCTCTCGGGTAGACAGAGATTAGAAAATTTGATTGAACGAGGAGCACTCCAAATTTAGCTCTCGTATTTCTTTTTTTACTTATATTTTTTAAAACCTTACATGTGGCATGCTGCAGAGTCTGACATGCTGCCTAAACAAGCCTTACAATGAACGAAAACAATGACAAGTATTTAAACCTGACCTCTGCACATTATATCCTAGTAGCTGTTGCTATATCATTTCTTTGAAAAAATCATGAATCAAAACACTTTAAACATTAACACAATTATAAATCAAAACTTTCTTGAACATTCAACTTCATACACCGCAAGTAATATTTGATAATCGTTTCCTTTTGCAAATTTTTATTCCATTATCTCCATGGATGCTTTCCTGAGGCAAAATCTCTTTACATCAGTACAAAAAGTCCATGAAATCCTTTGCTTTGACTGTACTTCTAATGACATGCCCAATGCATTTCGGGCCCCATCGGCCCTTCCTCAGGGGCTACGGTCTGTAAATTATACAAATAAAATAAAATGTATTGCTTTACTTGTAGTATGCAGGGGAACAATAGAACAAACAATTTAATTATTAAATATTGTTAAGCAGACAAATATTATGTGACAGCACAAAATTTCTCAAAAGAACAAATTTCCTGAATTATAACTGTTTTTTTACAAAATAAAGTTCAATGGGACAAATGGAAAAAGAAAAAAAGGAAAGCAAGAAACCATTTGTGACCGAGACAATGAATGATAGAAAAACCAACATCCCTTATTCTTCCCCGGACACCCAGTGCTCGTGATGTCAAACAAGTCATCAAACTACCGAAAGAAATGCCACGTGAAACCCAACCAAGATACGATTAAACCATGAATTTATCTCACCGAAATCCTTTAATGAAAAAGTATACCCAGTAGCTGTACTCCACGCGCCTCAGTATAAACCTGAAATGAATTGAAAAACGCCTTGAGCTACCACTATACTCAACTCGCTACTAAACAAAAGAGTCCCTGATTTATTCTCTTTTACCTCCAATTCTGATAGAAAAATTCTGCTCAAGTTTTCCGCCGCTATTAATCCCGACCTCGAATGGTTTGGTTTCGTAAAAAAGTTTTCAAAATCTTCCCGTCTACCTTGTGACGAACCCACATCTTAAAAACGTGAACGCGAAGTATAAACAGAAAACGGACTACTAACAATTCTATGGGCGCCATGTTGGAACGGTACTCAAGTAAAAAAATTCTCCATAAGCACCAAAACCAAACATTGAACGCTTCAAATTCTCAAGGAATAAAGAGAAATATTCTCTACCCCGTCGCTTAGACCGTACCGTAATATATGAACACAAAAAGTGTATAGAAAGAACAACTTTTCAAGAAATTGTATGGTAACTGATGCAAACCTCCGTTTGCTAAAGTAAACAACCATGATTCATATACAAACCCTATTACTGTTTCAGAAATAAAAAACGCTGATCTCTCCTTCCACAAAGACCGCGTTAATGAATTGCGTATACATTATATTAAAGTGACAATGTGAGATGAAACCTTTTGAGTGGAAAGTAAATCAAATTGAAAATTAAAACAGTCAAATTAAAAATATCTCAAACACTTGATGCTGACACATTATTCCTTTCAATATTGACTCGATGATCATCAGCCATGCTTGGACTAAGAATTGAAATTTTAGTTAATGCGTTCTTGTTTCTTAATACGTAAAAGCGCCTAATTTGCCTTGACAATTGGTACATTACAAAAAGCAGCCTAAATTATTCTTTATTGTTGGGGCATTTAATGTATGTTCCACATTGTGAACACTGTTTTTAGCCTTTGAAAGTTTTTTAATACATTCTTTTCTTCTCTTACCAGAAGACTTTTTCTTTTTTCCCACATGTTGTAGATCATCTAATTTTTGCTGTTCTTTTTTCTTCAAATAATTCTCCTTTTTATGTTGTTTCCTCTTTTGTGTTATTCTAGTCATGGTAAGTTTTTTTAATGATGATGAACAAAACCGGTAAAAAAAAAATGTATATATGACATTATTAAAATTAATTTATAAAATATACCATTGTATTACTAAAGAAACAAGTTGTGTATAACGTTGTACATGGCTACTACTTGGGTAATTGCAGAAGTGAATCAGTACTCTGCAGGAACTGGATAGATTGTGCACATTTGTCATTGTACAAGTGCATAGACAGTGACTGGGAAGATAGAGTGCTGGTAGTTCACAGCAGGGTGAGTTTATAAGTGCTTCTGTTTTGGCACAGAGATTAGATAAGGACATGGTTCTGTCAGGATGATTGCAAGAGTGGACAGAGAGTGAGAGTGTGATTGGGGCACTGCATGAGTACTACCTAGATTATTACAGGAGTGAATCAGTAGTCTACATGGGGTTAGGGGCCTGCATAGATTGTACACATTTGACTGTAGCACGGTGTCTCTTCATGCCTGAGTCATTGTACAAGTGCATGGACAGTGACTGAGTAGGTAGAGTGCTGGTAGTTGACAGCAGGGTGAGTTTATAAGTGCTTGTGTTTCAGCACAGAGATTAGATAAGGACATGGTTCTGTTAGGATGATTGCAAGAGTGGACAGAGTGACAGTGTTATTGGGGCATTGCATGAGTACTATCTGGATTATTGCAGGAGTGAATCAGTAGTCTGCAGAGGGTTAGGGGCCTGCAATGATTGTGCACATTTGGCTGTAGCACTGCGTGTGTTAATGCCTGAGTCATTGTACAAGTGCATGGACAGTGACTGGGTAGGTAGAGTTCTGCTAGTTGACAGCAGGGTGAGTTTATAAGTGCTTGTGTTTCAGCACAGAGATTAGATAAGGACATGGTTCTGTCAGGATGATTGTAAGAGTGGACAGAGAGTGACAGTGTGATTGGGGCACTGCATGAGTACTATCTAGATTATTACAGGAGTGAATCAATTGTCTATATGGGGTTAGGTCCTTACATAGATTGGGCATATTTGATTGTGGCACTGTGTCTCTTAATGTCTGAGTCATTGTACAAGTGCATGGACAGTGACTGGGTAAGTAGAGTGCTGGTAGTTGACAGCAGGTTGAGCTTATAAGTGCTTGTGTTTCAGCACAGAGATTAGATAAGGACATGGTTCTGTCATAATGATTGCAAGAGTGGACAGAGAGTGACAGTGTGATTGAGGCATTGCATGAGTACTATCTGAATTACTGCAGGAGTGAATCAGTAGACTGCAGGGGGTTAGCGGCCTGCATAGATTATCCACATTTGACTGTAGCACTGTGTATCTTAATGCCTGAGTCATTGAACAAGTGCATGGACAGTGACTGGGTAGGTAGAGTGCTGGTAGTTGACAGCAGGTTGAGTTTTTAAGTGCTTGTGTTTCAGCACAGAGATTAGATAAGGACATGCTTCTGTCAGCATGATTGCAAGAGTGGACTGAGACTGATAGTGTGATTGGGGCACTGCATGAGTACTACCTAGATTATTACAGCAGTGAATCTGTAGTCTACAGGGGGTTAGGGGCCTGCACACATTGTGCACATTTGACTGTAGCATGGTATCGCTTCATGCCTGAGTAATTGTACAAGTGCATGGACAGTGACTGGGTAAGTAGAGTGCTGGTAGTTGACAGCAGGGTGAGTGTATAAGTGCTTGTGTTTCAGCACAGAGATCAGAAAAGGACATGCTTCTGTCAGAATGATTGCAAGAGTGGACAGAGAGTGGCAGTGTGATGTGATTGGGGCACTGTATGAGTACTATCTGGATTATTGCAGGAGTGAATCAGTAGTCTGCAAGGGGGTTTGTGGACCGCATAGATTGTGGACATGTGACTGTAGCACTGCGTGTGTTAATGCCTGAGTCATTGTACAAGTGCATGGACAATGACTGGGTAGGTAGAGTACTGGTAGTTGACAGCAGGGTGAGTTTATAAGTGCTCGAGTTTCAGCACAGAGATTAGATAAGGACATGGTTCTGTCAGAATGATTGCAAGAGTGAACAGAGAGTAATAGTGTGATTGGGGACCTGCATGAGTACTATCTGGATTATTGCAGGAGTGAATCAGTAGTCTGCAGGGGGTTTTGGGACCGCATAGATTGTGGACATGTGACTGTACTACTGCGTGTGTTAATGCCTGAGTCATTGTACAAGTGCATGGACAGTGACTGGGTAGGTAGAGTGCTGGTAGTTGACAGCAGGGTGAGTTTATAAGTGCTTGTGTTTCAGCACAGAGATTAGATAAGGACATGGTTCTGTCAGAATGATTGCAATAGTGAATAGAGAGTGACAGTGTCATTGGGGCACTGCATGAGTACTATCTGGATTATTGCAGGACTGAATTAGTAGTCTGCAGGGGTTAGGGGCCTGCATAGATTGTGCACATTTTGCTGTAGCACTGCGTTTGTTAATGTCTGAGTCATTGTACAAGTGCATGGACAGTGACTGGGTAGGTAGAGTTCTGGTAGTTGACAGCAGGGTGAGTTTATAAGTGCTTGTGTTTCAGCACAGAGATTAGATAAGGACATGGTTCTGTCAGGATGATTGTAAGAGTGGACAGAGAGTGACAGTGTGATTGGGGCACTGCATGAGTACTACCTAGATTATTACAGGAGTGAATCAGTTGTCTATATGGGGTTAGGTCCTTACATAGATTGGGCACATTTGATTGTGGCACTGTGTCTCTTAATGTCTGAGTCATTGTACAAGTGCATGGACAGTGACTGGGTAAGTAGAGTGCTGGTAGTTGACAGCAGGTTGAGTTTATAAGTGCTTGTGTTTCAGCACAGAGATTAGATAAGGACATGGTTCTGTCATAATGATTGCAAGAGTGGACAGAGAGTGACAGTGTGATTGGGGCATTGCATGAGTACTATCTGAATTACTGCAGGAGTGAATCAGTAGACTGCAGGGGGTTAGCGGCCTGCATAGATTATCCACATTTGACTGTAGCACTGTGTGTCTTAATGCCTGAGTCATTGAACAAGTGCATGGACAGTGACTGGGTAGGTAGAGTGCTGGTAGTTGACAGCAGGTTGAGTTTATAAGTGCTTGTGTTTCAGCACAGAGATTAGATAAGGACATGCTTCTATCAGCATGATTGCAAGATTGGACTGAGACTGATAGTGTGATTGGGGCACTGCATGAGTACTACCTAGATTATTACAGCAGTGAATCTGTAGTCTACAGGGGGTTAGGGGCCTGCACACATTGTGCACATTTGACTGTAGCATGGTATCTCTTCATGCCTGAGTCATTCTACAAGTGCATGGACAATGACTGGGTAGGTAGAGTGCTGGTAGTTGACAGCAGGGTAGGTTTATAAGTGCTTGTGTTTCGGCACATAGATTAGATAAGGACATGATTCTGTCAGGATGATTGCAAGAGTGGACAGAGAGTGACAGTGTGATTGGGGCACTGCATGAGTACTACCTAGATTATTACAGGGGTGAATCAGTAGTCTACATGGGGTTAGGGGCCTGCATAGATTGTGCACATTTGACTGTAGCACCGTGTCTCTTAATGCCTGAGTCATTGTACAAGTGCATGGACAGTGACTGGGTAAGTAGAGTGCTGGTAGTTGACAGCAGGGTGAGTGTATAAGTGCTTGTGTTTCAGCACAGAGATTAGATAAGGACATGGTTCTGTCAGAATGATTGCAAGAGTGGACAGAGAGTGACAGTGTGATTGGGGCACTGCATGAGTACTATCTGGATTATTGCAGGAGTGAATCAGTACTCTGCAGGGGGTTTGGGGACCGCATAGATTGTGGACATGTGACTGTACCACTGCGTGTGTTAATGCCTGAGTCATTGTACAAATGCATGGACAGTGACTAGGTAGATAAAGTACTGGTAGTTGACAGCAGGGTGAGTTTATAAGTGCTTGTGTTTCAGCACAGAGATTAGATAAGGACATGGTTCTGTCAGGATGATTGCAAGAGTTGACAGAGAATGACAGTGTGATTGGGGCACTGCATGAGTACTATCTCGATTATTGCAGGAGTGAATCGGTAGTCTGCAGAGTGTAATGGACCTGCATAAATTGTGCACATTTGGCTGTAGCACTGTGTGTCTTAATGCCTGAGTCATTGTACAAGTGTATCGACAGTGACTGGGTAGATAGAGTGCTGATAGTTGACAGCAGGGTGAGTTTCTAAGTGCTTCTGTTTTGGCACCGAGATTACATAAGGATATGTTTCTGTCAGGATGGTAGCAGGAGTGGGCAGAGACTGACACTGTGATTACTGAAGTGCATTGCTACTACTTGGATTTTTACAGGAGTGAATCAGTAGACTGCAGGGGGTTATGTGACCGTACAGATTGTGCACATTTACCTACATACTAAGTACGAAATTAGACATCATAGAACCTCAAAAACACTTCTCATGCACTTATAAAATCACATATTCACTACCTTTGCACTCCTGTAATCCATCAGGTACCTCTCATTAATTCAGTAAATATAGCTGCAACTATATAAATACAATCTAAACAAATACATGACTCATGACATACTATCTACTTAAGGAGACAACTACTACATACCAGAAAGAGTAAAATGTAGTGGTTTTCTTTTGAACTACATAATGCCAATTAAATCTAGAAATATGCAACATCATCAAACTGTACCTCTCAACAGACTTAATTAAGAAGAGTAATCAACAACTCCTTTTTTTATGAGGATTTCTAAAACCACACAAACTGTACAAACTAATAGCAGAATTGTAATCATTAACACCTTATATGATCACCTTGTAAAGAGCACAGTTGTACCTCATTTTACCAAACTATCTATAGTAATGCCATTTTATTAAACTATACCTTTTTACTGAGAAGAAATATGCATGCCTAATAAACTGCACCTTAAATAAACATTTTTGAAAATACACATTCTTCATGCATATTTAACCAATTTATAATATATAAGAAGCATCTTTCAACGATACCTTTCAAGACACTTAATAATATATATATTAGTGCACATACTATTTTTTAAACGAAGTTCAAATACAATAGAAATGATCCCAATATATATATGTACATTTAATAAATTAATTAAACCAGCAGAGTTTCATAGAAATGTCAAAGCTATATTACATAAATCTCTTAGAAATATAACTCACCTTTTAAATAAATCTGTTGAATGAAAAATCTCACACACACTCAGTCAGGATTTTCTTTTTCACACAGAGAATGGAGATGAGCACACTCTCCAATGTAAAACCAGTAATGGCAAACTTTCCCTCTAATTTTCCATAAATATACACATAACCCACAAATGACATTGCTTCCCAGTGTTTTTTAAATTGAAAAACGAATTTCCATTGGTCATAGAGAATAATTCTTTTCAACTGACATCTTCACCCCTTGTCCTAAATATCAGTTTCCATAGCAACAGGTCATGCAACATTCAACTTAGCTGCCAGGTCACAAGTTCACCACACAATGTTGCAAATGACAACAGCAGCTGTGGTTGGCTTTGCAAAGCATGCCCTTATACTTTCTGCTGTACCTTTCAAACTTTTCTTAATAACCAATAAGAAACATGCTTTCTAAACAAAGTAAAATGCACCCTATATTTGAAAGTGGAGTGTTCTTAAACAGCCAATCAAATCTCTACTTTTTTAAAAACAGCATGTTGTCCACAATTTTAGATAGATTTCATTCTACCGCCTGCCTACCTCAGCTACAGACATCTTCTGATTACCTACAGAGATCTCTTCAAGATGCTTTCAGTGTGGATTGTTTGGCACAGCTATGTTTTCTGGTGCAAAAGGTATGCTGAAAGCAGGGGTATTGACTAAGGGTGGGCGTAGTGGGCGTAGTGGGGCTACGTGAAGCAGCGCGTAGTGTGCCCAAATCTACGCACACTACGTGCTTCGCGTAGCCCCCACTACGCGCCACCCGCCTCCCGCCTGCCCTCCCGCCTCCCGCCTGCCCTCCTTTTAAATCAAACCTGCATTTTAAAATAAATACCAAGTAAAGAAACTTACCTGGAGCGCCGCGTCTCCAGGGCTCCCTCTTCATTATTTCCGACGTCTTCTAACAAATGCGCATGCGCGGACGCCCGCGCATGCGCATTTCTCAAAAGAAATGCGCATGCGCGGGCGTCCGCGCATGCGCATTTGTTAGAAGACGTCGGAAATAATGAAGAGGGAGCCCTGGAGACGCGGCGCTCCAGGTAAGTTTCTTTACTTGGTATTTATTTTAAAATGCAGGTTTGATTTAAAGGCGGGAGGCGGGTGGCGGCGGCAGGCAGCTACGCTTCGCCCTGGGTGTGCGTAGCACTAGCCTGCTTCGCCTACTTCGAAAACTGCGAAGCAGGCAGCGCTACGTACACTACGTGGGCGAAGCGTAGTGTCTCGCCCAGGGTTAGTATTGACAAAGACCTAGCTTTGCAAAATGTAGAAATTAAATGGATTGGACAGAGAGGATTGAAGTGGCACCAATTGATGCCATTGGTTAAAACCTTTATGCACCTCCAACCTCCTGACTCCATGATTGTGCACTGTGGTGGCAATGAGCTAGACACATTGACTGGGGTAGGTCTGGAAATGCTAATGAAGGACACCTTTGCAGAATTGATGTTGTCTACTCTAACAAATGCCAAAGACAGAAATGGAAGTGGTCCAATCAATTTTGTCCACAGATTGAGAAAGCTAGAAAAAATGTCAATAAAGCTGTTTCTGCTTATCTCAGAGTCCATAGTATGGGGTCCATATACAACAACAATCTGCATTTTAATATGGATGGCATATACAGGAGAGATGGTGTACATTTCACAGATGAGGGAAACAGAGTCTTTCTCAACAACTTTAGACTCTGCATCGGCACTTACATGTAGCTACCATCTTCTCACAATAAACACAAGGGGTCTTTTTAGAGCCACCCAAGATCCAAACATACAACCTAGATGTATCATAAAAAAATCGTACATTTTTTTTCCTGGGAGTCGCGCATCCAGCACGGCCAGGAGTCGCGCACCCCTCGCGTTCACACCAGGGGGCCGTGCTGGGAGTCGCGCACCCCTCGCGTTCACACCAGGGGGCCGCACTGGGAGTCATGCACCCCTCGCGTTCACACCAGGGGGCCGCGCTGGGAGTCGTGCACCCCTCGCCTTCACACCAGGGGGCTGCGCTGAGAGTCACGCACCCCTCGCGTTCACACCAGGGCGCCACGCTGGGTGTCGCTCACCCCTCGCGTTCACACCAGGGGGCCGCACTGAGCGCCGATCTAGGGTCGCGACTCCAAATATTTTGAGAAAATAAAACGGCTCCTACCAGTAATTTATATTCGCCCTGGGGACCCCATCCCCCGGGGCCTATGCACTTCGTTGGAGACTGTGGGGGGGAGCCCCAATGCCCCCACGGTCCTGCCGGCTCCCCGCGTCCTGCGGGAGCCGGCATTGCTTTTCCACATGGGAAGCTGCTGACATGCAGCTCCCCGTGTGGAAAAGCAATTCTGCTTTGGATTTTAGAAGAGAAAGCAGGTTTCCCTGCTCTCTCTTCCAAAATCCAACCCAGAGTTTGCTACCATAGGGCGGGAGATCATGCTCCCACCCTACCGTAGCAAACAACAGTGTCCCAGGGTGGGCACCCCGGGACACTGTAGGAGCCGGCCCTGGTTGGTGGCGGTCCGCAGGGCCATCACAGGCTCCAGGAAGGGGGCCGCGCAGCCCCCCTCCCAACAATTCCAAAGTCCCAGGGAGGTGGTAATACCCGGGGTATGGGGGTCCCCGCATTTTAACAGTTAGTGCCCCGGGGAGGTGGTGGTCCCCGTGGCATGTGGGGGGCTGCAGCCCCCTCACACAATGCATTTTTTTTTTATTTAAAAAATAGAGCCCCGGGGAGGTGGCAGTCCCCGGGGCTGCGGGGGCCTCTGCGGGCTCCCGCCTTACATTGTACAAATTCCCCCAGGACCGGGCCCACCCGGGGGGGTTAAAAGTAACAAAGTGAGGAAGCCCTCGCTTCTTCTTTTTTTTTTTTGTCCGGATCTGCGCACCCAGCACGCATTCCGCTGTTTTTTAAAAGAAAATGCTTTTTTGGGCCCGGGGGTCCTTGTGCGAATCTCTGAGCAGACCTAGGGGTCACGGTGTTTCTACCCTGCCCCCTTTTCTTCTTTGTCACCTTTGTTTCCCAAAATGGCTGCCAACACTTCCTGGTTTGGAATATTGACAGCCAATTAGATTAAAGCTTGTGGTCGGGAGGGTCCACGGATCCACCGCGGCCATAAATATCGAAGCTTTTCTTTTTTGATTTTCTCAGCATCTACTGAACAGATTTACACCATTTAAAAAAAGGTCTCTTTCTTAACCAAGGGCTACCTTTTTGCCAAGACGTGGAACTCCCTCCCCATCCACCTACGACTGACCCAGGACCACCTCTCCTTCAGGAAGCACCTCAAGACCTGGCTTTTCGAACAGTAGCAGCTCCCCCCACCAGCGCCTTGAGACCCGCTCGGGTGAGTTGCGCGCTCTATAAACTTCTTGATTGATTGATTGATTAATTCCGTTCAGCAGTTTCGGCTGTAACCGTGTCTAAAGTTTCCTATGGGAAAATTATTTTTTCACCTCTATTTTTTGAATTTCTCAGGAACTACTGAACGGATTTACACCATTTAAAAAAAGGTCTCTTTCTGAACCAAGAGCTACCTTTTTGCCAAACTTGGTGTAATTCCATTCAGCAGTTCGGGCTGTAGTCGTGTCTAAAGTTTCCTATGGGAAATAACATGGAGAAAACACCTTTTGAGACCCCCCTTTTTTCTCGGCCCCCGCTTGGCGAATCACCCCTAAACTTTCAGGATAGGAGCTGACCGGAGCGGGCCATAAGTTTTGAAAATTTCGTGAAGATGAATCAACCGGCACCAACGTTATTGGGAAAACAAAAAACGAGTTTCCTATGGAAACTAGGCCCTAACTATAACTACCTACTGACGACCCCCAGTAAGTAATATAAATATATGTGTATATATATATATATATATCAAACAAACCCCTGCTCCAGCTGCAAGAAGGCATGCACACGAAGAATGCTGGGTTTTGAGGCATTTATTATTCCATTAGGCCTCCTCCGACCTGGTAAGAACAGAGAGACGCGTTTCGGCTGTCACAGCAGCCTTCCTCAATCTAGTGAGCGACATATTGTTTAAAACTTATATACTACATCACATTCATAGACATAGAAAACATTTGTGTGTTCCCATTTAACAAGACACATCTTGGTAAATCGTGAAAAAGGTGCACGTAAATATGTTCCTGTGTTTGGCACTAAATAATAACAGTGGTCACAATTATGAAGATAATGTACCTTGAAAATTCAAATGGATGATGCATTGACAAGTTTCTTATAACTGTAAAATACAACGTCTAACTACTGGAAAAAGCGATCTATATATCCAATTCACCCTTATAACGCAGATGTATCTTGTATAAATAACTTGGAATATAAAATTATCACCTATTCAAACGAATAGCGCCTACCGTGACTCGTTTAATAAAATATACTGAAGCATGCTGCATGAAAGTAAATGTGCTCAGGAGATCGAATTACACACATATATATATTTATATATATATATATATATAACTAAGACTAAGAGTAAACCTAAACCTAACTGTTTTTTTAAAAAGAGCTACTATGCATTTAATTCACCATACGTGTTGCTTATTACACACTACTAAATCAATATAACCCATATACATTTCTAAAATTTGTTTAATGTATTCAGAGACAATAGAATAAGACTCCTGTTATTTAAAGTGTTTATAAATGGAAGAATGGCAGTGTAAACACTACATAAAACACGAGTTATTATTATTATTAAAGAAAATTTAACCAAGTACAAATCATGATGAAATGAAAATGATTTAATATTTTTTCATTTTGTGTTGGATTACATATCCTCTCTTCTTGCCAATCACAATTCCCAGTTCCTCTGCACATAAACGACTTGGAAGTAAAATGAAAGATGTCATAAATGTTCCAAAAATAATCTGCTAGCTGGCTTGGATTTTCCTAACCCCATGAATATTACCTATGCCCAAATTTCTTGACATAAATCATGACAGAGTGCGCACAATTATTTTGGCATTTCAAGGTGAACCCCTGTCTTTACTCGCGAAAAAAATAGGGGCATTTTTGTTAACATACTCTTATACACAGAAGAGCATTTGATAGAAAGGTATTCAAAATTAAGTGGAAATCCCCAACTTTTAACCCGCAAAACCGTAACCACAATTGTAGAGAGGGGGTAAAGGTCAAGGTAATTTCTAATGTGGGGAGCAGGGAGAGAAAGGGTTCAGGCAATATTTTTTCTCCAAAAACAACCAACAGTGGTGTAGGGTGATTAGGTTTCCTCCTAATAATTATTTTCCCAGGGGATTTCAGTACATTTAACTCCTATCACAGTTTTTACAGCAGAGAGGGAAACAAGTTTCCATGTATTTCAGTGGATAATTAGTTGGCTGAAAGAAATGTAGTAAAAGCACATGATACTAAGTATTAATGCCTCATTATCTGTCTGAAAGTATTGCTTGGGAGGTCCCTGGAGGAATATATGAAGTTACTTAGCATACCGTTACTCCGCAGGTATTTACTTCAAAGTTTTTACTTCACAAATACCTTTACTACGTATGATTTTAGTGCGCATGCTTTTCCTTCGCAAATATATACATATACATTAAAAATGCTTTTACTTCGCAGTTAATTATTACGCATACCGTTACAACGCGTTATTGGTACTTTAAAACAAAAAATTAATTGTAATCGTAACCTATCCCCTGGCACGCACCCTGAACCATAGAAACCCTGAACCATAGAAAATACCCCCTACACCCCAAAACCCTATCTCACCCCGCCCCTAAAAATATCCCAGTATCCCAAAACCTAAACGCACCCTGAACCCTAAAATTACCCCCTACACCCCAAAACCCTAACCCACCCTAACACCTAAAATTACCCCTGCACCCCAAAACCTAAACACACCCTGAACCCCAAAAATACCCCAGCACCCCAAAACCTTAAATGCACCCTAAACCGTCAAAATACCCAATGCAGCCCAAAACCCTAACCAACCCTGACCCCTAAAATTACCCCAGCACCCCAAAACCTAAACCCACCCTGAACCCCAAAAATACCCCAGCACCCCAAAACCTTAAATGCACCCTGAACTCTAAAATACCCCCTCCACCCCAAAACCCTAACCCACCCTGACACCTAAATGCAACCTGAACCCCAAAAATACCCCAGCACCCCAAAACCTTGAACGCACCCTGAACCCCAAAAATACCCCAGCACCCCAAAACCTTAAACGCACCCTGAACCCTAAAATTACCCCCTACACCCCAAAACACTAACCCTCCCTAACACCTAAAATTACCCCAGCACCCCAAAACCTAAACCCACTCTGAACACCAAAAATACCCCAAAACCTTAAACACACCCTGAACCCTAAAATTACCCCCTACACCCCAAAACACTAACCCACCCTGACACCTAACATTACCCCAGCACCCCAAAACCTAAACCCACCCTGAACCCCAAAAAGTACCCCAGCACCCCAAAACATTAAATGCACCCTGAACCCTAAAAATACCCCCTACACCCCAAAACCCTAACCAACCCTGACCCCTAAAATTACCCCAGCACCCCAAAACCTTAATGCACCCTGAACCCCAAAAATACTCCAGCATCCCAAAACCTTAAATGCACCCTGAACCCTAAAATACCCCCTACACCCCAAAACCCTAACCCACCCTTACCCCCCAAAATACCCCAGCTCCCCAAAAACTTAAACGCACCCTGAACCATCAAAATACCCCATGTACACCAAAACCCTAACCCACCCTGACCCCCTACAAATACCCCAGTACCCCAAAACCTAAACGCACCCTGAACCCTAAAATTACCCCCACACCTCAAAACCCTAACCAACCCCCACCCCTAAAATTACCCCAGCACACCAAAACCTAAATGCACCCTGAACCCCAAAAATACCCCAGCACCCCGAAACCTTAAATGCACCCTGAACCCTAAAATACCCCCTACACCCCAAAACCCTAACCCACCCTGACCCCTAAAAATGCCTGTGTAGCCCAAAACCTAAACACACCCTGAACCCCAAAAATACCCCAGCACCCCAAAACTTAAATGCACCCTGAACCCTCAAAATACCTCATGTACCCCAAAACCCTAACCCACCCTGACCCCTAAAATTACCCCTCACACCTCAAAACCCTAACCAACCCCGACCCCTAAAATTACCCCAGCACACCAAAACCTAAACGCACCCTGAACCCCAACAATACCCCAGCACCCCGAAACCTTAAATGCACCCTCAACCCTAAAAATACCCCCTGAGTGCTAAGTAATGGAACATGCGTAGTAAATGCATGCTAAGTAAATGCATGCTAAGTAATGGCATCTGCGAACTAAAATATGCGTAGTGATGGTAATATGAAGTAATTACTGCGTAGTAAAAGTAGAATACCCCCTGGAGGGTTGGGACTGCTGCCTCTTCTTATTGGCTGACCTTGGGTCAGCAAATGTGGGAAGGCAGCGGCCCCTCACTCCCTTTGCTACTGGAATCAAGCTAGCCTGGCTGATATGGGGTGTTACCCCAAAACCGGTCCCACAATGCTTGTTTCCTGTCCAGACCTGGTTTGGCAGTTCGGGCTGGACGGTTCCCATATGGCACAAGGTCAAGACTGATTTGCATATGGATGGGTTTGAACTGGGGTGGCGAAGTGAGCTAAAGAACGATGATGGATTCAACCCATATCTGTGACTGGGTGTGAGTGTCTGAAAAGTTTCAGCACTCCGTCCATCATCTCCTTGTGTTTGCTTTGTTCGCCCTAAGTTGGCAGGGTATGCCCAGACGTGGGACCCTTGCTCACTTTGCAACTGGTTTCAAGCTAGCCTGGCTGATATGGGGTATTACCCCGAAACCTGTCCCAGACAGCTTGTTTCCAGTCCAGGGAAGACCTGGCTTGGTAGTTCAGGCTGGACTGTTCCCATGAGGCACAGGGTCAAGACTGATTTGCATACAGCTGTGTCTGAACTAGGATGACAAAGTGAGCTAAAGAACAATGATGGATTCAACCCAGATCTGTGACTGGGGTGAGTGTCTGAAAAGTTTCAACGCTCCGCCCATCCTCTACTTGTGTTTGCAGCGGTCCCTCACGAGCCACAGAGTGGGATGGGGTCAGTGAGACCGGTGACCCCACCCCACTTCTGTGACAAGGTGGCACTGATTGATTCAAATGGAAGCGTCCAGGTCAGCCGTAATCAGTGACTCTCCTCCTCATCACGAGGAGGCTGAGGAGGTCACGTCCACAGGGGTGTGAAAGCCTCAGTCTGGCAAAGTTCAGTTCAGGCAGTGAGGCATCTTCAAATTTAGCGCATGTCTAGCTCCTGGCTGCCTGATATGAAGAAGAAGGATGTCTGTCAGGCTGACCTGTGTTCAGCCAGACAGACACTCTTTTTTGGGGGGGAAAAAAAGTGAGGGTAGTGGCCCCTCCACCCGTATGGATGGGCGCAGCTGCCCAAAATCCATCGCTGTTGTGTTCTCCTCTACAGAGAAGGGGATACCACCAAATACAGCAACTATGAGGCACCAAAAGGGTTCGTGTCTCACTGACACCCAACTTCCATAGGTGAGGGAACATTGCCTGGAGTCTAATCTGAAAGGAGGAAAAATGGGCTATCCTGAGTGCCAAGACATCCTGCCTGTGAGCAAGGAATGGAGGCACCAGCCCTTTAGGAAGGGACTGTGTAATTGGAAGGGACTGTGTAATTGACCTAGCAACTGTGTAATTAGAAGGTACTGTGTAATTGACCCTAGTGTAGGGTCCACCTGACAGGGATCGTGGTATTGCGGGTAGTGTGATATTCGCCACTTATCTTCATCGTAGCTGCCTAGGCACCTGAAGCTGTGTGCTCGAGTTGTAGGCCGAACTAAAGCCAGAAAAAGCACCTGCTATTGTCCCATTTGCCGCCACAAGATGACTACGTGAATACAGCACTGCCAAAGTGTGTTGTTGGGTTGGGACCAGTCCCGAAGACCAAGTGACCAGAGAGGTGCTTAGTGAAGAATCAAGGTCTTCACCTCGAAGCACTTTGTGTGCCAAAGGTAGCACCTGGTGACCGCCTCACCAAAGAATGATTATCTGTAGGCAAGTATCACTGGCACTCAAGAGGAATTGCCAAGTACTGACCAGAGTGAGCTGCACCATGAGTCAAATTCTCACCAAAGTGTCAAAGTGAGCCATCCGGAAGAGGGCCACCAACAGAAGCCTCCGCTTTTTGCTCCGACTGTCTAAGTGACTCACTGCTGTACAGTTCTCTATTACATTGCCTGTGCCACCTGCAATCTCCCTGTGATTGGTGAGGTCCTGCTGCTATGGGAGACTAAACGTAGGCCAGCGCCTGAGTGAGAGACTGAGTGGCCCTTAGTCCGAGAGATAGACTGCTAAGACCACACAGGCACAGGAAAAAGAGCTGCATCTGTAGACCTGACCTCGAACTCCGAACCAGAGGAGGAGATACCCCGAGAAGAGGGGACCTACGATGGGGCAGGTGCAGGGGTAATTGAATTAGTCGGCACAGGACCATGAAGGCACGGATTCCCACCTGTGAATCAAATATTCAGGCATTATTGAATGTCTTCTCTGTAATAAATTGCCTGTCTATTGATCTTATTGAGCTACTGTGACGGGGTTGGTATTAGTTCTTGAACCTGTGTAACCCCCGCACCAACCTCCCTGAGACGCGTGTGACTGCCTGTCTTGTAACCAATGGGAGTCAAATGCAGAAAGGGTTGTACTTGGTCTAGTTTGCAGATCCATAGTAAGACAGGCCCCAGGTCAGCAACGGCAAAAAGGCCTCGACCCCCATGGTTGTGGCCTAGTCGCCCCTTGGCTTCCTGAACAGGGTCTGACATACATTTTCATCAAATATTTTTTGTTCCGTGAACGCTCTAGCATGATCCAAAGAATAGACTTTCCTTAAAATAGTTTGCTACGGTACATTAAAATAATAATGTTTTCATTGTTAGAGTGTTGAATTTAACGGAGATGCCTTATTTTCTTTGGACGTCCTTCTTGGGACGTGTGTGTTCTAATGAAGAAATAATTCCTTGTTGAGAAATAGCCGGGCGAGCCAAGAGCTGGTAAAGCTTCATTGACTTGAGTTAAAATGGTTTCTCCTGAAGACTGGCGCGCGCTGCTGTAATAGGAATAGCTGAAGGGAGGAAGCAAGAACCAGATTTCCAGATGGAATCATTCTAAGAATAAAACTTCACTGAGAGAAAAACCCATTAAAACAAAAAGGCCAGACGGCACTCCAGCTCCCAGGGTCCAATCAACGACGATGTGGAACAGTAAAAACGTGAGTTTAAAGGCACACATCGATTTTATTTGTGCAACCGTGGTCAGGCGCGCAATGACCATTGGGCTCAAAGGGCTTCATCACAAATCCCCCCCCCCCCCACCCACCCCCTCATCTCGTCGTGTGTGGCAGCCTGGGGTCAGACAGCTTCCCGGGCCCACACACAGCCGCACCCGAGTACTTCACAGGTCTGTAAAAGACCATTTGCTTGCTAACGAGGGTTTGTTGTGTTTTCCCCCCCCTTGTTAGATCTCCTGTATCTCCACTCTGCATATTGCCAGAAGAGTCAGCCCCCCCACCCCCGAAGTTTTTTCTTAGCCCCGCCCCCTGAAATTTGTCTCTATTTTCTCCTCTGAGCTTGGTAATCTGTGAAAAGTTAATTTAGGATGTATGAAGTCAAATGGAAAAGCAGCAGGAATAACAGTTGTGTCTATGGTTAATTAGGAACTGAGCAGTGAATGTGTCGAGCGGAAATAAAGTATTTGATTATCAGACTTTTTCTGCGCGTATAACGAATCTCCGGTAATTGCCAGGGTCTGCAGTGGTAGTAATAAGTGACTTGGTAATTTCGCTGACTCTTAAGTTATTAACAGTTTTTTTCGGATAAAGAAGGATTGCATAAGACACAGGTGGTGACATTGTTACTCACTGTTATTCCCAGTTTTTGCAGTGTGAGTGTGTCAATATGGCAGACATGACTGCTGGTGACAGCATTCAATAGCGGTGTTCTTCATGGGAGGGTAACTTCTCCTCTCTCCTCCCACGAGTTGTCACTCTTTCTCTAAAAAATAAACACAATAGAGTCTGTGTTGGCTATAATGTCATGGAGGGGTTGGAGGGGTTTTGGTGAGATAATAATCCAAGAGGTTGACGACGGATCGATGTTGTCAATATAGGAGCATGTTACATGTTACCCATCAAGCATTGTGACATTGCATATTGATTTTGGGATAGCTACAAAATGTTTTTTCAAACAGTGAAAGATTTATTGAAAACAATAAGTGAAATTTTAGTCTATACTGTTTAGTTGTCGAAAAAAAGAAACATTTGATTATTTTACTAAAGATGCAGAATGTCATACCAGTCTTTGTCTGCCTGTTTATCTATCTATCTATCTATCTATCTATCTATCTATCTATCTATCTATCTATCTATCTATCTATCTATCTATCTATCTATCTATCTATCTATCTATCTATCTATCTATCTATCTATCTATCTATCTATCTATCTATCTATCTATCTATCTATCTATCTATCTACATAAATGTATATACATGTACATATATACATATATATATAGAGAGAGAGTATATATATATATTCATATTTTAAACGGTACGCTGCCACCGTTTACTGACACACCTTCCCCGTCTGGAGCACTGCGTCTGACAGCACAACTGGAGGAGCACGAGGATACAATGCAGAACCCCCCTAGCCATCCAATACCACTGTGTGTTTATTTCTCTGCCAAGGGGAGGGATGCAGAGGGACTTCCGAGTGGACTCACCATGCAGATTGTTATCTACTCACCAGGCTGCCGTGTTCAGAGTGCTGCCCGTTAGCCAAACTTCTGTTGGGATGCCATTGTGTGTCGGAACCGCCAATCACCGAATGAGGCCCTCCCGTCGGTGTTGGCATGCGACACGAGAGCAAGGTGTAGCTGCGCACTAGATGGAAGTGCAAATTGGACACTATACCCTGAAGATGTAGGTGGGGTCGAGCCTTCGCTTCAATGGGAGTGACGGCAGGAATATTCAAAAGGACCCCAGGTTAAATCATTTCATCATGAAACCGGCACTGAGGAAAGCTGACCGCTGAAACGCGTTTGCCGGAGTTTCAGATGCTTCACGTCTTTCTGGGACTTTGCTCTTTTTCTTGGTGAGAATAAACCACTTTTGAAGCTACCCTAGCTGTGCCAGACCATTTCGTGTGAGGGGGTACTGGTCTTCATATATATATATATATATATATATATATATATATATATATATATAAAACCATAGGTTTCACACATGTTATAGTTAGCTGGACATTTCACTCGTAAAAAAACAATGAAATTCCCCCGTTATAGTTAGTGCAGGTAACTATAACTCACGCGAACGCAATCCTCTGCTGATGACGTCAGATATTACATCACTGATGACATATGTGTCTTTATGAAAAATAAATATTTGTAATATATGTATAGCTAAAGATTAATGGAAGAAGACATGGGTAAATAAGTGTCTAAATACAGTGATGTAATATCTGACGTCATCAGCAGAGGATTGCGGTCGCGTGAGTTATAGTTGCCTGCACTAACTATAACGGGGGAATTTCATTGGTTTTTTACGAGTGAAATGTCCAGCTAACTATAACATGTGTGAAACCTATGGTTTTTTAAGTGAATTTGCAAGGTTTTTTAAACGCTAATTCGTAACTATAACGTGTGTGAAACTTATGGTTTTTTCAGTGAATATATAAACATATAAATATAATCTGCATATCTATATAAATATAAATACATGCAAACATATACATATATGCATACATATGCATGGTATGTACATGAAAGTTTGAAAAACTCTAATACAAGCAAAGCTAAAAAGCCACCTAATTACAAACAGAATTGCTTTAACTTAAATGAGGGCGAGACCTGTTGCATTTTCAATGCTTGTTTACTTTGATTCCATCAAGAAGGCATTCAGATGTGTCCCACATTTTCCATAAATTCTGAATGGTAGCACTCTAGTTGCTCATTAGATCACTGTAGTAAAGCTACTGCTCACCAGGGAAGTCTGCTGCTGGTATTGAAAGTGCATGTTTCAGTCTGCATGTCAGAATTTTTTAATAAATAGAAGAGGATTTGATAAGTCACTCAAAATGTGCCCTAATTTTTCTTTTTTCCTCACTAATCATAATTTCTATGGCAAAATGAACCTCCTCATTGTGTTCCTTTTAAAATAAACTACTCACTCTCTACTACTCACCCGCTACTACTTTCTACTACTCACTCTCTACTACTCACTTTCTACTACTCTCTACTACTCTACTACTCTCTACTACTCACTCTCTACTACTCACTCTCTACTACTCTCTACTACTCTCTACCACTCACTCTCTACTACTCTACTACTCACTCTCTACTACTCTCTACTACTCTCTCTCTACTACTCTCTCTCCCTACTACTCCCTCTCTACTACTCTCTCTACTACTCACTCTCTACTACTCTCTACTACTCTCTACTGCTCTCTGCTACTCTCTATTACTATCTACTACTCTCTACTACTCACTCTCAACTACTCACTCTACTACTCTCTCTACTACTCACTCTACTACTCACTCTACTACTCTCTACCACTCACTCTCTTCTACTCTCTCTCTCTACTACTCACTCTCTACTACTCACTCTACTACTCTCTACTACTCTCTACTACTCTCTCTGCTACTCACTTTCTACTACTCTCTACTACTCACTCTCTACTACTCACTCTCTACTACTCACTCTCTACTACTCTACTACTCTCTACTACTCTCTCTACTACTCACTCTCTACTACTCACCCTCTACTACTCTCTACTACTCTCTCTCTACTACACACTCTCTACTACTTGCTCTCTACTACTCACTCTACTACTCACTCTACTACTCACTCTCTACTACTCCCTACTACTCCCTACTACTCACTCTACTACTCACTCTCTACTACTCTCTACTACTCACTCTCTACTTCTCCACTACTCTCTACTAATCACTCTCTACTACTCACTCTGTACTACTCTCTACTACTCTCTCTACTACTCTCTACTACTCACTCTCTCTACTACTCTCTCTCTACTACTCACTCTCTACTACTCACTCTCTACTACTCTCTCTCTACTACTCTCTACTACTCTCTACTACTCACTCTCTACTACTCACTCTCTACTACTCTCTACTACTCACTCTCTACTACTCTCTACTACTCACTCTACTACTCATTCTCTACTACTCATTCTCTACTACTCTCTCTCTGCTACTCAGTCTCCACTACTCACTCTCTACTACTCTCTACTACTCACTCTCTAATACTCACTCTCTACTACTCCCTCTACTACTCATTCTCTACTACTCTCTACTACTCCCTCTACTACTCACTCTCTACTACTCTCTACTACTCTCTACTTCTCACTCGCTACTACTCTCTACTACTCACTCTCTACTACTCACTACTACTCTCTCCTACTCACTCTCTGCTACTCTCTCTACTACTCTCTACTACTCTCTCTACTACTCTCTCTCTACTCTCTACTATCTATTACTCATCCTCTACTCTCTACATCTCTACCTCTCTACCTCTCTCTACCTCTCTCTACATGCACACATATGCACATATATGCATTTATATATATGTATGTGTATATATATGTATATACATACATATATAAACATATATATAATCTGCATATCTATATAAATACAAATATAAATGCATGCATACATATACAGATATGCATGTTATTTACATGAAATTTTGAAAAACACTAATAAAAGCAAAGCTAAAAAGCCACCTAATTACAAACAGAATTGCTTTAACTTAAACGAGGTCGAGACCTATTGCATTTTCAATGCTTGTTTACTTTGGTTCCATCAAGAAGGCATTCAGATGTGACACATTTGCCATAAATTCTGAATGGTAGCACTCTAGTTCCTCATTAGATCACTGTAGTAAAGCTACTGCTCACCAGGGAAGTCTGCTGCTGGTATTCAAAGTGCATGTTTCAGTCTGCATGTCAGAACTTTTTAATGAAATAGAAGTGGATTTGAGAAGTCAAAATGTGCCCTAAGTTTTCTTTCTGCAGCACTAGTCATAATTTCTATGGCAAAATGAACCCCCTCATTTTGTATGTATATGACTTTACTTTTGATTTTCTCAGGAACTACTGAACGGATTTACACCATATATGCAAAAGGCACATGCCTGACCTGAGGACATGACTGACTGACTTCATTTACAACAATTGCCTTCATGATTTTCCTGAAAGTGGCGTGCCACCGGATATGACTGATCATGGTGTTTGATGGCTCGTATGTGTTGGAGCTCCCGTTTGTGCCCCGATAAGATGATACTCCCAATGTATCTTAATTTGCACGGGCACTTCAACACATACACCACATGATCTGTCTTGCAGTTTAAAGCCTTAGTAATTTCATTATTTGGCCCACCAAAAGGAGTAGAGTAGTTGGTAGTGGACACCCCATTTTGGCAGGCTTTACAGACCGTACATTTGTGGAATCCTTGTCTTTGCGCCAACCAAGATCCCTTTGCTGGCGTGCCTCCTGGGTCATTGTCCACTAGTATATCTTTCATAGATACATCCCTCCTGTATGTTATGGATGATTGTTTGGGGACTGTTTTACCTATTATAGGGTCCTGTTTTATGAGATACCAATTCTTGTTGATAATTTTTCTCATTGCTACCTCCTGCCGATTATAATCCAGAAAAAACCTAAAATCACTTGAGGTTTCATCGGGGGTAGTTTGTTCTGGTTTTTTGTCCATTAACGTTTCCCTATCAACCAGATTGCACTTGGTTAGTGCCTTTCCTAGACATTTGTTACTGTAACCTCGGGCTTTGAACCTACTAATACATTCCTGTTGTGCTGACTCTAAGGCTTCGCTATTGCTGCATATTCATTTTATGCGCAGTAGCTCTCCGTAAGGAATGCTCTGTATTAGGTGGTTGGGATGTGCACTACTTGCATGTAAGTTTGCGTTTCCTGACGTAGGTTTTCTATGTAATTTAGTCTCCACATTCCCTTGATCTATGTACACCTCAATGTCCAAGAATACTACACTGGTCTTACTCACACTGGCGGTAAAGTTCAGATTCAAATAATTTTTGTTAAGTGAATCAATGAACTCTCTTGCATCCTTTTCTGTGCCACGCCACCCTAAAAACAGGTCATCGATGAACCTCCACCAGCACTTCACATGATTCGTTAGTGTTTCCGTGTATTTTGCCATGAGAACCAGCTCCTCCCACCAGCCCATGTGTAAACACAAGTAGCTGGGGAAGAAACTGGCTCCCATGGCAACCCCACGCAATTGTTGGTACAATACATTTTGAAACATAAAGATGTTATTGTTAAACACAATTCAACCATGTTGATAATCATTTTGTTTTGTTCTGCATATGGGGGACCTCTTCTTGCCAGGTAGTACTTCAAGGCTCGTAGTCCGTCATTGTGCTTGATGGACGTGTAAAGTGAGGTTACGTCTAGGGTGATTAAAAGGTAGTCCTCATGCCATTGGAAATTTTTCATTTTAGCCAGAAAGTCCCCTGTATCCTTTATATAGGAGGCCAATTTTTGAACATGTTCTTGTAAAAAGAAGTCCACATATTTAGAAGTATTTTCAAATATACTATTTTTAGCTGATATGATCGGCCTGCCCGGTGGATTTGTTCTGTCCTTATGCACTTTTGGTATGAAGTACAATATGGGGATTGATGGATTTGTTGTCCACTAATATTTGTATTCTTCAGTTGTCAACAGGCCCATTTCTTACCAAGCCATCAGTTTTACCCGAAATGATGATTGTACTCCACTCTGTTGCTGTTTCCATAACAGGATTTGTCCTCTAAGTGGTTCATTGCCTCCTTAAGGTAGTTTTCTCTTTTCCACAAAACCACGTTTCCGCCTTTGTCGGCATTTGCACTACTACTTCTTTGTTATTTTTAATTTTAGCCATTAGTTGGTGGAATTGTAGTTCTTTTGTGTTCTTCCTGACTTTTGTTGTCACTTTATTTGCCGATTCATTCAGGTTTTTTAGATCAGTGATGACTTGATCTTGAAACATATCAATTGTATCCTTCATCATCAGTGGATAGAATGAAGATGGTGGTTTAAAGGGTGTCTTACACGGCACAGTTAAATTGCTCTGTGTACTTTCAACCAAAGCTCCACTGGCCTGGTTGCCCTCTTGTATTAGATCGTAGAGAGTATCCACCAATTCTTGTGACTCCTGATTTGTATTAGAGTCCATCTCTCTCTCTTGCATTGGTAGATTGCTTGCTGTAGAAGATATTTCAACATTTGTTGCTTTTTTAGATTGCGCATGAAATTTCCTAAGCTTCAGTTTTCTGACACTCTTGTAGATGTCGACCCTGGATTTTGAATAATTGAAGGAGCTTTCCAGACAAAAGGAGAGTCCTAAAGCTAGTAATTGTTTTTCTACAATGTTAAGAGTCATATCCGTCAAATTGATCACAGTCATTTCACTAGTTTCTTTTGTGTTGGTATAGCCTATTTTTTCCAGTATTTCTTCTGTTGTTTCTTTTGTTGTTTTTTGTTGGTTCCTTCTTCTTTGGCTTTTCTTCTCTCCCTCCGTTTTTTACTCCCCCTCGATTTCCGCCGGCCTGTTGTTTCCTGTTGATGTCATTTGAGATATCATCAGTGATGTCATGAGTGATGTCACTGACCATGTCATGAGTGATGTAATATGTGACGTCATCAGCAGTGCATTGCGGGCGCGCGAGTTATAGTTAGCTGAACTAACTATAACGGGGGAATTTCAATGGTTTTGTACCAGTGAAAAGTCCAGCTAACTTTAACGCCCCTGAAACCTATGGTTTTTTCAGTGAATTTCTAAGGTTTTTTAAATGCTAATTCCTAACTATAACGTGCCTGAAACCTATGTTTTTTTCAGTGAATTTCAAAGGTTTTTTAAATGCTAATTTCTAACTATGCCTACAGAAATAGGACATGTGAAGAAAGAAGAAAAAACGCACAGAAAGAAAAAAAAGAAATGCAGAAAGAAGCAACAGAAGTCCTCAAAGACGAAGAAAAGTGCAGGAAGAAGGATAACGTACAGAAAGATCAAACAGAAGAGCAGAAAGAAGCCTTGTTGCAAAATCATCCTGTACCCTCAACTTTTTCAGACGGATACTGGTGGTAACTGAGTCTGACTAACCAGCCCTAGAGCCAGTGCTATGTTAAAAGACACTCAGAATACAGTGAAAACACCTATATACACTAGGGAACACTATGCATTGGGGTCCCCCTGTGATTAGCATGACCTCCTCTGTAAGCCCCTAGTATATAATAGGGCAGGGGATTAAAACTACCTCTTAAAACGCGCCACAGGGCGTGTTTGCACACGTCACCTCAGGCCCTGTCCCCTCCCTTCCCCACTCTGTAAACACGCCCTGTGGCCGTTTTAAGTTGGGAGATTAAGTCCCCTTGAATCCTGAGGGTCCCTAGGGTCCAACTAGACCACTAGGTACCTCCAGTAAGCGCCACAGAACTGCGTTGCAGAGAGATGTAAAAAGGGGCACGGCCTAGACCACCTCTCTGCAACGCAGCGCAGTGGCGCTTACTGGAAGCACCTGGTGGGCTAGTTGGCCCCAAGGGTCCCTCAGGATTGAAGGGGAATTATTTCCCCAACTTAAAACATGCCACAGGGCTCGTTTGCACACACTAACTCAGGCCCCGTCCCCTCCCTTCCCCACTGTGTAAACACGCCCTGTGGCCGTTTTTTAAATTGGGAGATTAAGTCCCCTTGAATCCTGAGGGTTCCTAGGGGCAAAATAGCCCACTAGGTACGTCCATTAAGCGCGATTGCAGAGAGGTGTAAAAAGGGGCATGGTCTGCACTACCTCTCTGCAACGCAGAGCAGTGGCGCTTACTGGAAGCACCTGGTGGGCTAGTTGGCCCCTAGGGTCCCTCAGGATTGAAAGGGAATTATTTCCCCAGCTTAAAACGCGCCACAGGGCATGTTTGCACACGTCACCTCAGGCCCTGTCCCCTCCCTGCACCACTGTGTAAACGCGCCCTGTGGCCGTTCTAAGTTGAGAGATTAAGTCCCCTTGAATCCTAAGGGTCCCTAGGGTCAAACTGGCCCACTAGGTACCTCCAATAAGCGCAACAGAGCTCTGTTGCATAGAGGTGTAAAAAGGGGCGTGGCCTCAGAACACCTGTCTCCAACGCAGCTCCCTGGCGCATACTGGAGATACCTGTTGGGCTAGTTGGCCATCAGGGACCTTCAGTATTGAAGGGGCATTAATTCCCCAACTTACAACTGGCCAGAGTTCTGCAAGGAGGGGGCGTGGCCTCCGCCGCGATGACGGTCTTTTATTTATTTTATTTTTTTAAGAAGGAGGGCTGTGTGGCCCCCCTTCTTTTTCTAATTTATTGGCCCTGAGGACCCCATCCCCCAGGGACTGCACCCTAATTATTTTTGTTGAAAAAAATACATTTGGCCCTCCCAAGGCCTTAATTGGCCCCGGGGACCTCATCTCCCGGGTCATGGCCTTTTTTTTTTAAAGTTCTTTTGGAGGGGGGCTGAGTTGCTCCCCTCCTCAGGCCACTTATGGCCCTGGGGACCCCTAACCCGGGGCTGGCCTTTGTTTTTTATTATTTTAAAAAAATATATATTTATAGAAACACCTAGGACATGCTGGACAAATCGTAGGTACCTATCACCATGACGATTTTCGTGATATTCATTAAAAGGCGACAATGCATACAATGAATCCACGTAGAATGTATTTACACCGCTAGTGAAGCTCTGACGTGTCTGATGCCCTACCGTACCTAATCCCAGTGCCGGTGGGTACTCTCCAAGTATACACCCTTGTCATTTATTTATACAAACATGGGTATCTATTGATGGGCACATTTAATACACACGCACACCAAGCCATTCAAAGGGGATTCGACAAAAATTCGACCAAACTATGCAAGAAAACCCCCTCACGGTTAATAAAATACACATCCACCGCCGGATGTGTAATACTTTTTATTTTACTCTCTGGAAAGGAGACGAACCTCCCTTGGGAGTCACAGCATGCTCCTGGCTGAGCCCAATGCTGTGTTACACCCACCAGTGCCTGCCAAGTGCCACACACCTCTGTGTTGTATTCCACCAGCTAGTACGTATGCTACGACACTCTCTAGCCCATGTGCACTGTAACACCACCCCGTGAATATGTCATGCCACACTTGCCTTCGCACGGGTTATATTGCCCCATCTAACGTGCCTTCCTCGATGCCTATGTTATAACGCACAGCGCTGTGCCATACATATTACAATCTGGGATCCATATCTTTGTCACAGTGCATATGCAACGTTACACTCCTAAGCACATATTTTATATTACAACTTTAGAGACTAGTTAGGTTACACAACACTGCCCTGTGCATATTACACTCCAAGGCGCATATCGCATAGCACGCGCTAGTGCCTGTGCTACCTCGCGCTCTCCAATGAATCTGTCATTGCGCACAATATATTTATGAATTAATATATAGGAAACAATTATTAAAAAAGGTGAGGTAATATACAAACAAAAACACAGAAAAAACTTTATAATCCCATTGACCAAGTATGACTACACAAAAACACTAATTTCTATTTGTTTCTTTATTACTTATTATTTGATATTTTTGCAATAGAAAATCCTTTCAATTTTTCTCAGAATTTTTACATTTCAAAAACTTGTACTGTATCATCGCACATTTTCTCTGAGTCTTTCTTTGCAAACATTTACTTTTATAAATATAATGTCATTGCATATTTGGTCAAACATTTACATTACAATTCACATCAAACAAAAAAAGAAGGGTGATTATTGAACATGGCTTTATTCAGTCTACGCGCGTTTTGGCGTTCAGCCTTCTTCAGGCAGCCATAATTTCTTAATTCCTTGTTTGTGTCAATCTTGCATTCATGATTGGGTTCATGTGGCTGAATTCACGGCGTACAGCGTAATCCTTTCTTTATCGCTAGTGAGTCACAAACCTTCCCAGCGTGTCTTTGCCTTCTAACGTTCCAGGATTTAGATGGGATGAATGCACAATCCTCCCTACTTAATTGGAATGTCTTGTTATTTCGTTTCGTGGGTCGGTATCTCTGTGATTATATAGATTCAAACGTAACTGTTGGGTAGTCACAATACGAGCGGCCCAGATAGATTAATGGACGCTGGCGTATTCCGAGTATCCGTCGTCAAACCGTTCCCGATGAGTTTAAAGCGTGTAGTGATATACTCGCTTTTCAGAGATACAGCCACGCCATCCGGTCACATTGGTCTTCCCTCCCTCAGGGTTCGAAATGAACATGTCATGCCACACTTGCCTTCGCACGGGTTATATTGCCCCATCTAACGTGCCTTCCTCGATGCCTATGTTATAACGCACAGCGCTATGCCATACATATTACAATCTGGGATCCATATCTTTGTCACAGTGCATATGCAACGTTACACTCCCAAGCACATATTTTATATTACAACTTTAGAGACTAGTTAGGTTACACAACACTGCCCTGTGCATATTACACTCCAAGGCGCATATCGCATAGCACGCGCTAGTGCCTGTGCTACCTCGCGCTCTCCAATGAATCTGTCATTGCGCACAATGTATTACATATTATATTTCACGCCCCGGTTCATCTTATATCACACTTTTTGGTGCATAGTTTATACCATATACTATATCTAGTTTTCATTTTCAATCGTGCTCTCAGGACTATGTTCTGTATAACACTGCGTCCACCTACCCTTTTCACGGGCATTACATTTTGCGATGGGGGGTGGAGGGTCAGGGTGTGTTTCTGCCGAGTGAGCCCAGAGTCACAGTCACAGACGTCCTCTTCTTCCTGAATAAAAGTGAGATTATGCTGCATACTTGTTCATATTTTAAGTAGTTTGCACAGACACACATTTTAAAAACAATAAAGTTCCTAATACCCACCTTCTCTGAACAGTTAGCTTGCTGCCCCATCCACCTCCTCCCTATCCTCTGTTGTCTGAATCCATGGACTAGCCTCCTCCCTCCTGCCATGCATGGTCTGATGTGCTGCCACTGCCCTCCATTCAGGATGATGTACCAGTCCACTCCTCCTGCCTTCCATTGCCCAATTCTATGGCCCATCATTGACCTCCTGCTTAGCCTCTGTGCTTAGCTTGCTGCCCATATTCTCCTTCCCCCTGCCCTCCGATGTCTTTGTGCATGCCCCTGCTCCATCCTTTTTGCCCACCGTGTTCCATGGACCTGCCACTCCTATCTACTCTGAGTGTTCTGTTGAGCTGCCACTCCCCTCCCACCTGCCTAGCATTGTCAGATGACTGTAACCTGCCCCTGCCACCTCCACCCTGCCTGTCCACATGCCATGCCCCTATCCCCTTCCTCCTGTCCTGTATGGTCCATTTTACTGCCACACCCTTCTGCCCTCCCTGGTCTGTTGTGCTGCAACTGCTCCTCCTGCCTTCCCCATGCGGTCTGTTGTGAGGCCCCTTCCCCTGAACTCTCTTGTCTGTGCCCAGGTCCTGACCCTCCCTTCTATCCTCCATTGTCCTTTGTGCATGCCCCTGCACCCTCCTTCTTGCCCATCATAGCCATTGTGCTGCCACTAACCCTCCCGCTTGCCATGCATGGTCTTCTGTGCTGCCATGGCCCCTCCCACCTTCCCTGTATGGTCAGCTAGCTGCCCCTGACCCCCTCCCACCTTCCCTCCATGGTCTGTGTGTATGCCATCATAGTCTCATTGTTGCTCTCCATGGTGTGTCTTGTTTCTAGTGCCCATCCTGCCTGACCTCCATGGCCATCTTGCTGCTCCTGCCCTGCCCCCTTGCCCCCAGCCCTCTGTTTCCATATGCAGACCACTATTCCCTCCCACCTGGCTTGTCTGTTCCATTGTAATGCCCCTGATCCGTCCCTCCTGCCCTTTATGGTCTGTTATGCTGCAGCTTTCTCTCCTGTCTGTCCAGTATGGTCAGCTAGCTACCCTTGCCTCTTTCCCCTCTGTTCTCTGTTGTCCATGTGCATGGTCCTGTCCCCTCCCTATTGCTTTCTATGGATTGTTGTGTTGCACTCCCCTCCCGCATGCCCTGTGTGGTGTATTGTGCTGCTGCAAACCCTGATGCCTGCCCTGTAGGGTCAGTTTGGTGCACCACTCCATGTCCCTCCTGTCCTCTGTTATCCAAGTCCATGTCCCTACCCCAATTCCTCCTGCCTACCATGATCCAATGTACCATACTTGCGAACATTTTGAACTTGGTAAGAGGGAGATTTTGAAAAAAACTGGGGTATTGATTTTCCCCTTTGAGTTACATTGTAAAGAGGAGATTGTAGACAGGAGACAGATCAAATAAAGCCCATTTGAGCTTAAAAACATTGGATGTTTTCTGGCTGAAACGGGTCTATTGGCATGTATGGTTGTACTACCACTGCCTCTTCCTTCTTCCCACAATGGTCTATTATATTGCCATAGCCTCTCTTGCCAGTCCTGTATTGTTGGTTTGTTGCCCCTGTCCCCCTTTCCACTGCACTCCATAGTCTGTTGTGCTGCCACTGCCCTTCCTGCCTGCCCAGTGTGGTCAAATTGTTGCCTCTGCACTCTCCTACATGCCTTCAATTTTTAAAGTCCGTGCCCCTGGCCTCTACCTCTCAACAGTATCCCAATGAACAACTAGATTGCTAACATTCTATATTCATTACAAAAGTGTGGAATGCCTGATGTCATCTTGATGTAATCAAAACTGTAATACCTAGAGCATTTCCTTTAGAAATTACATATATGAGAGGGTCATATTTGCATCAAAATTATGGTTAGTGCTCTAAAAAACTAAAATGAGGACATATTTTCTGAGTTTTCAAATAGCGACAAAGAACTTTTAAATTATTTGTAATCTTTATGTTTTTTTATCCAGTTGACCACTTGATTAAATGTTGCACCTAGGGGAGAGGATGGGGTGTTACTTCCAGAGCTGCAGACTTTGCAACTGGGGAACCAGGTTGGAGTTCCTGCTTCAGCTCAACATTCTGTGATTCTGGTCAAATCACTCAATCTCCCCATGTCTACAACAAAAATGAATTTGATCTTGAGTGATGTAACCAATGCTCATGTAAAGCACTCCAATACCTGACAAGTCTGCACTATATAAAACTGCAAATACACAAAAAATAAGTGTGTTGTACACTTCTGTCACTGGGCTACATATGGGCTACATCTGGGTGATATTTGTGCTGCATTTGGGCTCTTTTGTCTCTGGTGGCCATCTTGGGAGATTTATTTGTTATGAAGTTTCCTAATTTCCTCATTTACTGCAGTCTCCTCAGTAGGAAATGCTTTCAGTTTTTTACTTTGATTCCATCAAGAAGGTATTCAGATATGTCACACATTTGCCATAAATTCTGAATGTTAGCACTCTAGTTGCTCACTAGATCACTGTAGTAAAGCTACTGCTCACCATAGAAGTCTGCTGCTGGTATTAAAAGTGCATGTTTCAGTCTGCATATCAGAATTTTTTAATGAAATAGAAGAGGATTTGAGAAGTCACTCAAAATGTGCCCTAATTTTTCTTTCTTCAGCACTAATCATAATTTCAATGGCAAAATGAACCCCCTCATTGTGTTCCTTTTTAAATTAAATGTTTTAAGTGTTACCAGTTTATTCCAATCAAGATGGCTTCAGGTGTGCCATACTTTTGTCATAAGTAAGACAGTAAGCGCTCTAGTTGTTCTTAAGAACACCCTGGGACATTCTGTCATTGGGCTATACTTGGGCTACATCTGGGTGATATTTGGGCTACATTTGGGCTCTTTTGTCTCTGGTGGCCATCGTGGGAGATTTATTTGTTATGAAGTTTCCTAATTTCCTCATTTACTGCAGTCTCCTCAGTAGGAAATACTTTCAGTTTTTTACTTTGATTCCATCAAGAAGGCATTCAGATGTGTCACACATTTGCCATAAATTCAGAATGTTAGCACTCTAGTTGCTTATTAGATCACTGTAGTAAAGCTACTGCTCACCAGAGAAGTCTGCTGCTGGTATTGAAAGTGCATGTTTCAGTCTGCATGTCAGAATTTTTGAATGAAATAGCAGAGGATTTGAGAAGTCACTCAAAATGTGCCCTAATTTTTCTTTCTGCAGCATTAATCATACTTTCTATGGCAAAATGAATCCCCTCATTTTGTTCCTTTTTAAATTAAATGTTTTAAGAGTTACCACTTTATTCCAATCAAGATGGCTTCAGGTGTGCAATATGTTTGTCATAAGTAGGACTGTTAGCGCTCTAGTTTTTCTTTAGAACACTCTGGGAAGCTGCAGTAGAACACAAAGGAATCAACTGACAGTCTCTGCCCTTGTTGGATGTACATGTTTTACTGAGAATGTCAGACTTCATTCTCACATGACTGAGAAAGATAATGTGAATTTACAGAAAATATGCTCTCAGTTTAGTTTATAGATCACCTTCCAAACCTCTGTGGGAAAAGCATGAGAAAATTTGTTTTCTCTCAAACATGATTCATGATATCACAGCTGAAGGCTTTTCACATGGTAAAATCACCTTAGAACACACCACAATTCCTAAAATGAGTATGGTACCATCAACAAATGATTTATAATGTAACTAAAGTCTTAAAACCTTCTATTAACTGCAATGCTTTTTAATGAGGTGCTATCATGTATATTGGTCCCAAGATGGCTGCCAACACTTCTTGGATGATATACTGACAGCCAATCAGATCTCACGATGAGATGTGTGGTTAGGCTCCGCCCAGATATATCTATCTTTTTAACTCTAATTTTCTCAGGAACTACTGAACGGATTTAAACCATTTAAGCAAAAGGCACGAGTCTGAACTGAGGACTACCTCTTTGCCAAATTTGGTGTAATTCCGTTCAGCAGTTCGGGCTGTAGCTGCGTCAACAGGTCCTATGGGAAAATACATGAGGAAAACATGTTTTGGGACCCCCCTTTTTCTCTGAAGAGCTCTAATTAGAGCAAAACACTGTGTCAGGTGTTGCTTTTACTCATTTCAGGTTGGCTTGATTGGTATTTTACTAATTCAAAGCTGTAATACTGTGCCTGGAGTGGTAATTGGCTTTTGTCATTTTACAGCTCGGCAAGGACAGCACTGTGCTAGTCCTATGCTTAAAGACTTTGCTGTACAAATGGCAAAAGACTTTGTCCTTTTCTATCTCGGCGTGGATGGCACTGTGCTAATCCTATGCTTAAAGATTTTGATAGAAAAACAGACATTTGAGGTGAGCAGATCTAGAGTGTCGCTGGTGTTGAGAGTGCTCCATACAGGAGCTGCTTTCCACCTAAACTTGAGAACTACCCAGAGTTCTCTGCTTCTTTTTTGCATAATTTATTCATCACTCTATGCCTGAAAGGGTATTTCTTTGACTTATACTGGGTGCTCCCTTGTGTCTGGACAAAGCTATACCTCTCTGAAGAGCTCTAATTAGAGCGAAACACTGTGTCAGGGGTTGCTTTTACTCATTTCAGGTTGGCTTGATTGGTATTTTACTAATTCAAAGCTGTAATACTGTGCCTGGAGTGGTAATTGGCTTTTGTCATTTTTCAGCCCGGCAAGGACAGCACTGTGCTGGTCCTATGCTTAAAGACTTTGCTGTACAAATGGCAAAAGACTTTGGGGCATATCAACAACAACCGGCGATAATTATCGCTCAGCGCTCTTAGCGTGAGGATAATTATCGCCGGCTAGCGTGAATTTTTATCGCTGAGATAGCGTGCTATTAGCAACGCTTATCTCAATAGCGATAAAAATCTACACGCTAACAGGCTAACGTGAGATTATCGCTGGAAACCCAGCGATAATCACACGTTACCTTGTTGATAGGGACAGGCAAACTTAGCCATGATATCCTCCTTCCATAGGATATCATGGCTAAGTCTGAAAATTAGCAGACGTAAAAAAGCAGCGTTAACCGCGGTTAGCGCTGCTTTTTTTGTCTCTAACAGGGTTAGCGACATTCTTGATAATAGGAGAAATATCTCTTAGCGACATTTCTCCTATTATTTTACTCTGGAACGCCCCCTTTGCATCTCATTAGAGATGCAAGGGGAAGCGTAGAGTAAAAGGGTGCTAACATGCAAATTTGCGTGTTAGCACCCTGTTGTTGATAGGGTGCTAGTTTTATCTCTGCTTTTTTGGCTTTTAAAGCCAAAAAAGCAGAGATAAAGCCCTTGTTGATATGCCCCTAAGTCCTTTTCTATCTCGGTGTGGATGGCACTGTGCTAATCCTATGCTTAAAGATTTTGATAGAAAAACAGACATTTGAGGTGAGCAGATCTAGAGTGTCACTGGTGTTGAGAGTGCTCCATACATGAGCTGCTTTCCACCTAAACTTGAGAACTACCCAGGGTTCTCTGCTTCTTTTTTTGCATAATTTATTCATCACTCTATGCCTGAAAGGGTATTTCTTTGACTTATACTGGGTGCTCCCTTGTGTCTGGACAAAGCTATACCTCTCTGAAGAGCTCTAATTAGAGTGAAACACTGTGTCAGGGGTTGCTTATACTCATTTCAGGTTGGCTTGATTGGTATTTTACTAATTCAAAGCTGTAATACTGTGCCTGGAGTGGTAATTGGCTTTTGTCATTTTACAACTCGGCAAGGACAGCACTGTGCTAGTCCTATGCTTAAAGACTTTGCTGTACAAATGGCAAAAGACTTTGTCCTTTTCTAGCTCGGCGTTTATGGCACTGTGCTAATCCTATGCTTAAAGATTTTGATAGAAAAACAGACATTTGAGGTGAGCAGATCTAGAGTGTCGCTGGTGTTGAGAGTGCTCCATACAGGAGCTGCTTTCTACCTAAACTTGAGAACTACCCAGAGTTCTCTGCTTCTTTTTTGCATTATATATATATATATATATATATATATATAATATTGCTCAAACAAACTGCACTTCGTAACTCAGTCGAAAAAGGCTGCTTTTCTCGAATTATGGAATAAATTATACACATCGAGAAACCTTGCAGTGTGTGGTCCCCTTCATTCATTGAGTGGAGTTTTCTGGAGCTGAATATATATATATATATGCTTTTCAATAGGGTACTATCCCGGCACTCCAAGTAACAAGATCATGTATCACACAGTAAGGTGAAGGGTGAGCCGTCTGACGCAGTCTAATTGACAGTCACAACTTCCCCCACAATAGTTCCGAAATAAACAGTACCGTACCAATGAAATTCAATCATAGCACATACATGGTTTAATTAACATGTAATTGAAACTTCCAAATGTTATTACAATAATGGTTCATGAGCATACGTAGTACAAAAACTGTCAAACATCAGAGTGTAAAGACATGTGAAAAAATGTAAATCAATTCAATACTGTGCCATAATTCTTGAAGTAGCAAATGAACAAGCAAACGTATGCAAAATACATCAATGCAGTGATTTCAGAACAGCCGACACGTGTTTCGTTACCGATGTAACTTCTTCAAGGCTGTTAAGGAAAATTAAAAAGCATTTAAATACAATCCCTCCTCAGGTCATGTTCATGTATACTATTTCCATTTACAAGTATCTGAGTTAATCTCCTCTCTAGAACCCATTTCACCTAAAGTGGTGAGATGTCCAAGCATGCATTGGTACAGTGATATTCATGAAGAGCCCAATACTCAGGTCTAGCCAGAAAGCAGGAGAAATAGATCCAAAACACCATGTCACCCGTCAGAGTAAGTGAGATGAACGAAAAGTCCAATCGCCAATGAAAACAGTATAAAAAACCTTAGAACCCAAAGTGAGATTTAACAAGGTATTCAAAGAACGTTTAGTCAGAAAAAGGAGTCTCATAGTTTTACCTTCTATCGAATCTTGTCGAGTAGTAAAAGGTGGTATCAAACCATATTAGTCTCAAGTCTAGTACCAATTTAGGGGAAGGTATATATCGAAATGAACAAGATGAGTTAGAGGAGTCTGTCCGTATTCTGGAATAAAAGTGTAAGAAATAATCATATAAGATTAAAGGATCAATTACAGACCAGACATCAACTAGTTTCTTAGCGCTTAAACCTTCACCAACTCGTTCCTGACATCCTTGTACCTTGTATCAGTAGTCCTAAGTGGGGGGTTATGTAGTAATCCTGAAATCCCGGGTCAGAGAATCCGAACCCTGATTCTCGTATCTAGCGAAATTTTATAGCAACCCAGGCACGTGCCTAGTCAAAGGGAAAGTAAAAGAAAAAGAAAAAAACAAAGTGGGTCTTCAGCTAATCCATGTCCATTAAGTAAAATTTAATTTCTTTAAAGAGACTGACCAATATTCGCAGTATGGTGAGGTCGGCAGTAGTATGCAGCGCCCCTCCCTCGCAACTGTCTGCGTAAGGAAAATAAAGACGAAAAAATTCGCCACGACCTGTGAATAGGATTACCCAAAATATTAATAAAAAGGGTTCGCCAGCATTCATTACAAAGAGCACAATAATTAATCGCGTCTTTAGAAAGATTCAATGTGCTCCAATCGTAGGCAGGACCCTAAAAAGCAGAAGTAATAGTAAAATCAGTTCTTACCCCCACAGAGGTTCAGTTCTGAATGCAGTCAAATCTGTGTAATAGCTGAAAAAGGTCACGCTAGTAGAACACACGTCCTTGTGTCGGTGATGCGCGGTATGTAGAAGTAAAGTACTTTTACATTCCCCTTCGGGAAGTACGAACGATCTATGAGGCAAAAAAACCCACTGTCACCTGATCCTGAGAGCATGGCATAGCAACACACTTCCGAACCAAAGAACGATTATTTACAAAGGTAGCACCCAAGAGTATATGTTGGGGCCACTCTGAATGTATATCTCGAGACGCAAACGTGCGTGGACAAAAGTTATAGTTTACATAAAAATGATACAACAAGTAATCTTACTCAGTCAATAGTGAAGGCAACCATGTTGCAGAGTGTCCTCCCACGAAAGCACTATGGTAGGTGCCTGTGTAGAAAACGGTACTAGGCGTTAGGTATATGGTGATACATATTAACAAAGGACACACCTCCCATGCTAAAAATGGTTAGCGTCCTCAAAATAAACGCGGACTGTCGTGTAATCACTTACTGATCAAGCTCTTACTTAGTCAATAGTAAAGGGAACCATGTTGCAGAGCGTCTTCCCACGAAAGCACTATGGTAGGTGCCTGTGTAGAAAACGGTATTAGGCGTTAGGTATACGGTGATACATATTAACAGAGGACACACCTCCCATGCTAACGATTGTTAGCGTCTTCAAAATGAACGCGGACTGTCGTATAATCACTTACTAGAAAAGCTCTTCAGTCATGGAGCAAGTCATACAGCCAGTGTCCGTGGAGGCGGTCTACGGCGGTCCCGTCCCCTCTATTTGAATTCCAAGCTAGAGAGAGTGAACAGACTTCACATCCTAATTGGACTTCCTGTTCCCAAGTCGGAAGTGAGCAGGACTACACTTCCCTCTAATTTCTCCGCCATATTGGAAAGGTGATTCTATCATAAGTAAGAATCAATATTTGACCGAACAATGTACTGTATATCAACAGTCAATCCCGTGAGCGGTAACCAAGAATCAAGTAACCACCCCTGATTAGGTCTACCAACTAGGGAGAGTAGTTAATCCATGCAAATCATTGCTATCTACGTCTTACCATAACTTATCACAAAGCTTTATTGGTCCATCTACAGGATCCTAGTAGAATTCAGAACCTGTCTGTCCAAACCCCGTGAGCTCGGTAGGCCAAGGGAAAAGAAAAGAAAAGCCGTCTTGAATTGATTAGTATAAAGGCAAAGAGAGACTGTGAGTGTTAGTATACACAGTATAAATCATAATCAATCCGATTGACATCCTGAACGTTATGAAAACTTACAGTATCAAATACAATCAGACCCCAGACATTTAGTCTCTAAGAAACACTTGTAATTCTCTATCAAAGTTAATTCCCTGTTCTACGGCCCGTAACCTGATAATCCATTGTGCCTCAAGTTTTCTGAGATTTAGTGTACGATCACCCCCTCTAGGGTGATTGAAAGCTTGTGTAATCCCATGAAATTTAATGTTATGCAGTAAGTCCTCAGAGTGCAAGGTATTAAAATGCACTGCCAGAGGGTAGCTCTGGTCATTTTTCCGAATAGCCCTCATGTGTTCCTGAATCCTTTCTTTGAGCGCACGAATAGTGCTTCCAATGTAAATTTGGTTACAGGTACAAACTATGCAGTAAACCACAAACTTAGAATCACAGTTCATGAAGTCTTTAATATAATGGGTCGTACAAGTGTTATATCTGAATTCTTTGATGCCATTCATCGCCAAGGGGCACATGTTACAATGGGTGCACCTATAGAATCCCTTTGGTTTTGCAGGTAGCCATGAAAGCGTCTTAGGCATAGGTGGAAGGTAGCTGTTACATAGTATGTCCCTCATCGTTCTGTTCCTTCTGTGTATAATTCTAGGTTTGCCAGTCAGGTATTTTTCCACTGATTTGTCGAACAGTAAAAGGTGCCAGTGCTTTGACACTATTTTGTGAATTGCCCTACTCTCCACATGATAGTCTGTTATAAGGCCTATTTCTTTGGTCTTGGTGTGTTTCTTATTCGTCAAACTCCCACTCTTTTTGAGGAGTGAATTTCTGGGTGTGGAAAGTGCTCGATTCCTAGCGGTTTCTAGGACCTTTGATGCATAACCCCTACGCATGAAACGTTCCTGTAGGAGTTGTAGTTCATGCACGAAAACCTCATCCTCACTGCAGTTTCTACGAAGACGAAACATTTCGTCTAGAGGGATGGCATTGATTTGTGTCATGGGGTGAGCACTATCCGCATGTAGGACAGAGTTACATGCCGTTTTCTTTCTGTATAGTTTAGACATGATTTTATTACCTTTAACATAGAGAGTAATGTCTAAGAAGGCAGCCTGTGTGGTACTGAAGTTGGAAGTGAATTTGAGATTGTAGGAATTGTCATTCAAAAACTCTGTTAGAGAAATAAATTGAGATTGGCTTCCTGTCCAAATAAGAAAAATATCATCAATGTACCGTCCCCAATACATGATGTGTGCAGTAAGTTCTGGCGGGCCGTTCATCCACAGGTGTTGTTTCTCGAACATGCCCATGTAGATGTTTGCTATGGATGGCGAAAATTTGCACCCCATGGCTACTCCCATTGCTTGTTGGTACCATTCCCCTCTATGCATAAAAACATTGTTTTCCAGAACTAGTTTGGTCATTTCTAGGAGCATCAATGTATGACCATATAGTGTAGCATCCCTCTGGAATAACGTATCCTTCAGGGCCCGTAGGCCTGCTTCCCATGGGATGCTGGTGTACAAGGCACACACATCTAATGTGGCAAACGACATGTCAGGTAATCACTCAATATCTTCCAGTTTATTTAACAGGTCCCCCGTGTCCCTCAAGTAAGATGGAAGGTTCAATACAAAAGGTTGTAAGAAATGATCAATGTATTCCGAAATACGTTCGGTGGGGGAACCCAGACCAGAAACTATTGGTCTGCCCGGGGGGAACGTAGCTGGTTTGTGTACCTTAGGCAATACGTAAAAGCAAGGAGCTTTCGGTGTAGGATTGAAAAGATATCTAGCTTCTCTATCACTGATTAGACCCTGTCCTTGCCATGTTGTAAGTCTAGACTCAATCAGAGAGTTTCTGTTTTTCAAGGGATTTCCTGATAGTCTAATATAGGCTTGATGATCTGATAGTTGCCTATTGATTTCTTTATCGTAGTCACTCTCTTGCATTAAGACAATGTTACCTCCCTTGTCTGCCTCCTTTATTATTAGATGTGTGTTGGCCGAGAGTTTTTTTAAAGATTGATATTCTGATTTTGACAAATTATATCTATAATGTTTATTTTTCAGTCTTAGCTTATCCTCAAGAGCATGCAGATCTTTTGTCACAGCTCTGTGAAATGCGTCGATCATATTGTCTGCTGGTAGTCGTGGTACAAACTGTGAGGCAATCCTCAGCCCACTGTCCCAACTAGTATTCATTTCTATTCCCAGATCTCTCAAGACATTAGACATAGAGATGGAATCGTCATTTAAAGAAGACAAAACATGTACATTAACAATATCACCAATGGTTTTGTTGCACGGTGTGGTCACCGGGTCAGGGCAAGAAGTGGGAGTCTGGTTCTCCTCAAAATATTTTTTAAGTTTTATTTTTCTCACAAATTTGTAAAGGTCCACATGGATATTGACAAAGTCCGGTTTATTAGTTGGACAAAAGCTCAACCCTTTCATAAGAGCCGTTTCCTCACATTTGGATAATTCATGATTTGACAAATTAACAATTTGCACATGGTCAGGAGATTCTGCCACCGCAGTCTCCGTATTGAGCTGGTTGTGGATCGTCTGCATCAGTTCTTTACATTGCGTAGACCGCCTCCACGGACACTGGCTGTATGACTTGCTCCATGACTGAAGAGCTTTTCTAGTAAGTGATTATACGACAGTCCACGTTCATTTTGAAGACGCTAACAATCGTTAGCATGGGAGGTGTGTCCTCTGTTAATATGTATCACCGTATACCTAACGCCTAATACCGTTTTCTACACAGGCACCTACCATAGTGCTTTCGTGGGAAGACGCTCTGCAACATGGTTCCCTTTACTATTGACTAAGTAAGAGCTTGATCAGTAAGTGATTACACGACAGTCCGCGTTTATTTTGAAGACGCTAACCATTTTTAGCATGGGAGGTGTGTCCTTTGTTAATATGTATCACCATATACCTAACGCCTAGTACCGTTTTCTACACAGGCACCTACCATAGTGCTTTCGTGGGAGGACACTCTGCAACATGGTTGCCTTCACTATTGACTGAGTAAGATTACTTGTTGTATCATTTTTATGTAAACTATAACTTTTGTCCACGCACGTTTGCGTCTCGAGATATACATTCAGAGTGGCCCCAACATATACTCTTGGGTGCTACCTTTGTAAATAATCGTTCTTTGGTTCGGAAGTGTGTTGCTATGCCATGCTCTCAGGATCAGGTGACAGTGGGTTTTTTTGCCTCATAGATCGTTCGTACTTCCCGAAGGGGAATGTAAAAGTACTTTACTTCTACATACCGCGCATCACCGACACAAGGACGTGTGTTCTACTAGCGTGACCTTTTTCAGCTATTACACAGATTTGACTGCATTCAGAACTGAACCTCTGTGGGGGTAAGAACTGATTTTACTATTACTTCTGCTTTTTAGGGTCCTGCCTACGATTGGAGCACATTGAATCTTTCTAAAGACGCGATTAATTATTGTGCTCTTTGTAATGAATGCTGGCGAACCCTTTTTATTAATATTTTGGGTAATCCTATTCACAGGTCGTGGCGAATTATTTCGTCTTTATTTTCCTTACGCAGACAGTTGCGAGGGAGGGGCGCTGCATACTACTGCCGACCTCACCATACTGCGAATATTGGTCAGTCTCTTTAAAGAAATTAAATTTTACTTAATGGACATGGATTAGCTGAAGACCCACTTTGTTTTTTTCTTTTTCTTTTACTTTCCCTTTGACTAGGCACGTGCCTGGGTTGCTATAAAATTTCGCTAGATACGAGAATCAGGGTTCGGATTCTCTGACCCGGGATTTCAGGATTACTACATAACCCCCCACTTAGGACTACTGATACAAGGTACAAGGATGTCAGGAACGAGTTGGTGAAGGTTTAAGCGCTAAGAAACTAGTTGATGTCTGGTCTGTAATTGATCCTTTAATCTTATATGATTATTTCTTACACTTTTATTCCAGAATACGGACAGACTCCTCTAACTCATCTTGTTCATTTCGATATATACCTTCCCCTAAATTGGTACTAGACTTGAGACTAATATGGTTTGATACCACCTTTTACTACTCGACAAGATTCGATAGAAGGTAAAACTATGAGACTCCTTTTTCTGACTAAACGTTCTTTGAATACCTTGTTAAATCTCACTTTGGGTTCTAAGGTTTTTTATACTTTTTTCATTGGCGATTGGACTTTTCGTTCATCTCACTTACTCTGACGGGTGACATGGTGTTTTGGATCTATTTCTCCTGCTTTCTGGCTAGACCTGAGTATTGGGCTCTTCGTGAATATCACTGTACCAATGCATGCTTGGACATCTCACCACTTTAGGTGAAATGGGTTCTAGAGAGGAGATTAACTCAGATACTTGTAAATGGAAATAGTATACATGAACATGACCTGAGGAGGGATTGTATTTAAATGCTTTTTAATTTTCCTTAACAGCCTTGAAGAAGTTACATCGGTAACGAAACACGTGTCGGCTGTTCTGAAATCACTGCATTGATGTATTTTGCATACGTTTGCTTGTTCATTTGCTAATTCAAGAATTATGGCACAGTATTGAATTGATTTACGGCTGTTCTGAAATCACTGCATTGATATACTTTGCATACGTTTGCTTGTTCATTTGCTACTTCAAGAATTATGGCACAGTATTGAATTGATTTACATTTTTTCACATGTCTTTACACTCTGATGTTTGACAGTTTTTGTACTACGTATGCTCATGAACCATTATTGTAATAACATTTGGAAGTTTCAATTACATGTTAATTAAACCATGTATGTGCTATGATTGAATTTCATTGGTACGGTACTGTTTATTTCGGAACTATTGTGGGGGAAGTTGTGACTGTCAATTAGACTGCGTCAGACGGCTCACCCTTCACCTTACTGTGTGATACATGATCTTGTTACTTGGAGTGCCGGGATAGTACCCTGTTGAAAAGCATGTTCTAGCCACCAGCACCCTATCTTGGGCCTAGTGGACTCTCGCATCCTAGGTAGTGGGATGCTTTTCTATCCGGATGGGCACCTTTAAAACTGTTCTAGCGACTAGGGAATAGATGTGCGACCTAATTCCATCACTACCTTATTCTCAATTATTGTAAAGCTGTTGTGGAGGTCTGCACTCTCTTCTTTGCACTGTGTTCGTTACATTTAGCAATTATCTTCCCTTTTTTATTTTCCCCCCTTGCCCTTGGATACCACAATCTGACATGGCAAACTTTGACGATGAAAGAGACAAAATCTTTCTAGAACTGTGTTCCGGGAAAACATTCACAAATCCCGAAGAAAAGGCTTCCACTGAGCAGGAGGGCCTTAGATCCAAATTCATCAAGTTAGAAAGATTAAAAAAACAGGAGCTCTCAAGGTGGTGGGATGCCACCACCTTGAAACGATACATTGACATAAGGCAAATTCCCAGAGGTCTCCGAGTCATTATTTTTCCCTCTTTTGAGGACTTGGACCCAGACCTGTTAAAGGAATGGGAAGAACGTATCACCTCATCCTCCTATAAAATGATGGATGTTCTCATCCGACATGCAGACCGAAAACGAAATAAATTATTAAAGGATATTGAAACACTAGAACTGGAGATTAAAAACCTGAATCTACCGGAGCCCACTGAAAAAAACTATCAGATTTTGAAAGATATTCTTAGTGGTCACCAGAGATATATCAAAGACAAAAAGATGAGAAAATTCAAACGAGACGAGAATGATTATAAGAATGGCAGAGTGTTTACTTTCGCAAAAAAATTTGACGAGGAGCGACCCACTAGAGGCCCTAGAAACATGGCAACTACCAGTGCCCCTAGTGTACCCTCTACCAGTGGATCAGATATTTCCAGTATCTGCAGCGAAATGAGTCATACCACGGAACCGGAGTCCGCTGCCCAGGGCACTCACCCGGACCCCACTACAAGCTCTTCTTTTTTAGAGGAGCTGAACCGTTACCGGAAGGGGACTCGGAATATATACAATCGAGACACTTCAAAAAAACTAGAAGGGGCGGGAGGTGGAAACGCAGGGAGAGAGGGGGCAACGAATACCAGATCCTCGGCCCGCAATGTAAAGAACTGATGCAGACGATCCACAACCAGCTCAATACGGAGACTGCGGTGGCAGAATCTCCTGACCATGTGCAAATTGTTAATTTGTCAAATCATGAATTATCCAAATGTGAGGAAACGGCTCTTATGAAAGGGTTGAGCTTTTGTCCAACTAATAAACCGGACTTTGTCAATATCCATGTGGACCTTTACAAATTTGTGAGGAAAATAAAACTTAAAAAATATTTTGAGGAGAACCAGACTCCCACTTCTTGCCCTGACCCGGTGACCACACCGTGCAACAAAACCATTGGTGATATTGTTAATGTACATGTTTTGTCTTCTTTAAATGACGATTCCATCTCTATGTCTAATGTCTTGAGAGATCTGGGAATAGAAATGAATACTAGTTGGGACAGTGGGCTGAGGATTGCCTCACAGTTTGTACCACGACTACCAGCAGACAATATGATCGACGCATTTCACAGAGCTGTGACAAAAGATCTGCATGCTCTTGAGGATAAGCTAAGACTGAAAAATAAACATTATAGATATAATTTGTCAAAATCAGAATATCAATCTTTAAAAAAACTCTCGGCCAACACACATCTAATAATAAAGGAGGCAGACAAGGGAGGTAACATTGTCTTAATGCAAGAGAGTGACTACGATAAAGAAATCAATAGGCAACTATCAGATCATCAAGCCTATATTAGACTATCAGGAAATCCCTTGAAAAACATAAATTCTCTGATTGAGTCTAGACTTACAACATGGCAAGGACAGGGTCTAATCAGTGATGGAGAAGCTAGATATCTTTTCAATCCTACACCGAAAGCTCCTTGCTTTTACGTATTGCCTACGGTACACAAACCAGCTACGTTCCCCCCGGGCAGACCAATAGTTTCTGGTCTGGGTTCCCCCACCGAACGTATTTCGGAATACATTGATCATTTCTTACAACCTTTTGTATTGAACCTTCCATCTTACTTGAGGGACACGGGGGACCTGTTAAATAAACTGGAAGATATTGAGTGATTACCTGACATGTCGTTTGCCACATTAGATGTGTGTGCCTTGTACACCAGCATCCCATGGGAAGCAGGCCTACGGGCCCTGAAGGATATGTTATTCCAGAGGGATGCTACACTATATGGTCATACATTGATGCTCCTAGAAATGACCAAACTAGTTCTGGAAAACAATGTTTTTATGTATAGAGGGGAATGGTACCAACAAGCAATGGGAGTAGCCATGGGGTGCAAATTTTCGCCATCCATAGCAAACATCTACATGGGCATGTTCGAGAAACAACACCTGTGAATGAACGGCCCGCCAGAACTTACTGCACACATCATGTATTGGGGACGGTACATTGATGATATTTTTCTTATTTGGACAGGAAGCCAATCTCAATTTATTTCTCTAACAGAGTTTTTGAATGACAATTCCTACAATCTCAAATTCACTACCAACTTCAGTACCACACAGGCTGCCTTCTTAGACATTACTCTCTATGTTAAAGGTAATAAAATCATGTCTAAACTATACAGAAAGAAAACGGCATGTAACTCTGTCCTACATGCGGATAGTGCTCACCCCATGACACAAATCAATGCCATTCCTCTAGGCGAAATGTTTCGTCTTCGTAGAAACTGCAGTGAGGATGAGGTTTTCGTGCATGAACTACAACTCCTACAGGAACGTTTCATGCGTAGGGGTTATGCATCAAAGGTCCTAGAAACCGCTAGGAATCGAGCACTTTCCACACCCAGAAATTCACTCCTCAAAAAGAGTGGGAGTTTGACGAATAAGAAACACACCAAGACCAAAGAAATAGGCCTAATAACAGACTATCATGTGGAGAGTAGGGCAATTCACAAAATAGTGTCAAAGCACTAGCACCTTTTACTGTTCGACAAATCAGTGGAAAAATACCTGACTGGCAAACCTAGAATTATACACAGAAGGAACAGAACGATGAGGGACATACTATGTAACAGCTACCTTCCACCTATGCCTAAGACGCTTTCATGGCTACCTGCAAACCCAAAGGGATTCTATAGGTGCACCCATTGTAACATGTGCCCCTTGGCGATGAATGGCATCAAAGAATTCAGATATAACACTTGTACGACCCATTATATTAAAGACTTCATGAACTGTGATTCTAAGTTTGTGGTTTACTGCATAGTTTGTACCTGTAACCAAATTTACATTGGAAGCACTATTCGTGCGCTCAAGGAAAGGATTCAGGAACACATGAGGGCTATTCGGAAAAATGACCAGAGCTACCCTCTGGCAGTGCATTTTAATACCTTGCACTCTGAGGACTTACTGCATAACATTAAATTTCATGGGATTACACAAGCTTTCAATCACCCTAGAGGGGGGGTGATCGTACACTAAATCTCAGAAAACTTGAGGCACAATGGATTATCAGGTTACGGGCCGTAGAACAGGGAATTAACTTTGATAGAGAATTACAAGTGTTTCTTAGAGACTAAATGTCTGGGGTCTGATTGTATTTGATACTGTAAGTTTTCATAACGTTCAGGATGTCAATCGGATTGATTATGATTTATACTGTGTATACTAACACTCACAGTCTCTCTTTGCCTTTATACTAATCAATTCAGGACGGCTTTTCTTTTCTTTTCCCTTGGCCTACCGAGCTCACGGGGTTTGGACAGACAGGTTCTGAATTCTACTAGGATCCTGTAGATGGACCAATAAAGCTTTGTGATAAGTTATGGTAAGACGTAGATAGCAATGATTTGCATGGATTAACTACTCTCCCTAGTTGGTAGACCTAATCAGGGGTGGTTACTTGATTCTTGGTTACCGCTCACGGGATTGACTGTTGATATACAGTACATTGTTCGGTCAAATATTGATTCTTACTTATGATAGAATCACCTTTCCAATATGGCGGAGAAATTAGCAGGAAGTGTAGTCCTGCTCACTTCCGACTTGGGAACAGGAAGTCCAATTAGGATGTGAAGTCTGTTCACTCTCTCTAGCTTGGAATTCAAATAGAGGGGACGGGACCGCCGTAGACCGCCTCCACGGACACTGGCTGTATGACTTGCTCCATGACTGAAGAGCTTTTCTAGTAAGTGATTATACGACAGTCCGCGTTCATTTTGAAGACGCTAACAATCGTTAGCATGGGAGGTGTGTCCTCTGTTAATATGTATCACCGTATACCTAACGCCTAATACCGTTTTCTACACAGGCACCTACCATAGTGCTTTCGTGGGAAGACGCTCTGCAACATGGTTCCCTTTACTATTGACTAAGTAAGAGCTTGATCAGTAAGTGATTACACGACAGTCCGCGTTTATTTTGAAGACGCTAACCATTTTTAGCATGGGAGGTGTGTCCTTTGTTAATATGTATCACCATATACCTAACGCCTAGTACCGTTTTCTACACAGGCACCTACCATAGTGCTTTCGTGGGAGGACACTCTGCAACATGGTTGCCTTCACTATTGACTGAGTAAGATTACTTGTTGTATCATTTTTATGTAAACTATAACTTTTGTCCACGCACGTTTGCGTCTCGAGATATACATTCAGAGTGGCCCCAACATATACTCTTGGGTGCTACCTTTGTAAATAATCGTTCTTTGGTTCGGAAGTGTGTTGCTATGCCATGCTCTCAGGATCAGGTGACAGTGGGTTTTTTTGCCTCATAGATCGTTCGTACTTCCCGAAGGGGAATGTAAAAGTACTTTACTTCTACATACCGCGCATCACCCACACAAGGACGTGTGTTCTACTAGCGTGACCTTTTTCAGCTATTACACAGATTTGACTGCATTCAGAACTGAACCTCTGTGGGGGTAAGAACTGATTTTACTATTACTTCTGCTTTTTAGGGTCCTGCCTACGATTGGAGCACATTGAATCTTTCTAAAGACGCGATTAATTATTGTGCTCTTTGTAATGAATGCTGGCGAACCCTTTTTATTAATATTTTGGGTAATCCTATTCACAGGTCGTGGCGAATTATTTCGTCTTTATTTTCCTTACGCAGACAGTTGCGAGGGAGGGGCGCTGCATACTACTGCCGACCTCACCATACTGCGAATATTGGTCAGTCTCTTTAAAGAAATTAAATTTTACTTAATGGACATGGATTAGCTGAAGACCCACTTTGTTTTTTTCTTTTTCTTTTACTTTCCCTTTGACTAGGCACGTGCCTGGGTTGCTATAAAATTTCGCTAGATACGAGAATCAGGGTTCGGATTCTCTGACCCGGGATTTCAGGATTACTACATAACCCCCCACTTAGGACTACTGATACAAGGTACAAGGATGTCAGGAACGAGTTGGTGAAGGTTTAAGCGCTAAGAAACTAGTTGATGTCTGGTCTGTAATTGATCCTTTAATCTTATATGATTATTTCTTACACTTTTATTCCAGAATACGGACAGACTCCTCTAACTCATCTTGTTCATTTCGATATATACCTTCCCCTAAATTGGTACTAGACTTGAGACTAATATGGTTTGATACCACCTTTTACTACTCGACAAGATTCGATAGAAGGTAAAACTATGAGACTCCTTTTTCTGACTAAACGTTCTTTGAATACCTTGTTAAATCTCACTTTGGGTTCTAAGGTTTTTTATACTTTTTTCATTGGCGATTGGACTTTTCGTTCATCTCACTTACTCTGACGGGTGACATGGTGTTTTGGATCTATTTCTCCTGCTTTCTGGCTAGACCTGAGTATTGGGCTCTTCGTGAATATCACTGTACCAATGCATGCTTGGACATCTCACCACTTTAGGTGAAATGGGTTCTAGAGAGGAGACTAACTCAGATACTTGTAAATGGAAATAGTATACATGAACATGACCTGAGGAGGGATTGTATTTAAATGCTTTTTAATTTTCCTTAACAGCCTTGAAGAAGTTACATCGGTAACGAAACACGTGTCGGCTGTTCTGAAATCACTGCATTGATGTATTTTGCATACGTTTGCTTGTTCATTTGCTAATTCAAGAATTATGGCACAGTATTGAATTGATTTACGGCTGTTCTGAAATCACTGCATTGATATACTTTGCATACGTTTGCTTGTTCATTTGCTACTTCAAGAATTATGGCACAGTATTGAATTGATTTACATTTTTTCACATGTCTTTACACTCTGATGTTTGACAGTTTTTGTACTACGTATGCTCATGAACCATTATTGTAATAACATTTGGAAGTTTCAATTACATGTTAATTAAACCATGTATGTGCTATGATTGAATTTCATTGGTACGGTACTGTTTATTTCGGAACTATTGTGGGGGAAGTTGTGACTGTCAATTAGACTGCGTCAGACGGCTCACCCTTCACCTTACTGTGTGCTGTGTGATACATGATCTTGTTACTTGGAGTGCCGGGATAGTACCCTGTTGAAAAGCATGTTCTAGCCACCAGCACCCTATCTTGGGCCTAGTGGACTCTCGCATCCTAGGTAGTGGGATGCTTTTCTATCCGGATGGGCACCTTTAAAACTGTTCTAGCGACTAGGGAATAGATGTGCGACCTAATTTCATCACTACCTTGTTCTCAATTATTGTATATATATATATATATATATATATATATATATATATATATATATATATATATATATATATATATATATATATGTATATATATATATATATATTTTAAATTTTATTCACTGGACAAAAAAAATGGACATTATCGTTAGATAAAGCATAAAGCAGATTAAACATACCTTTTTTATCTCAACTAACTATAACTCGTGCCCTAAAGTAACTATAACTCATCAATGATGTCTTTTCAGTGATACTATCAATATTTTTTACAGAATATGTTATGAGTGTTGTAATATGTAAGGTAATAACCAGTGAATGATGAGGGCACACGTTATAATTATTTTAGGGCAAAAGTAGTTACTTCAGATAACTATGACTGGTGAATTTCAGTGGTTTTGTTTGCTCAAAACTGCATCATCACATTACAATAGCATCCCTTTAACCCTTGATTTGTTTCAGTGAATTTCTGTGTTTCTTTTAATGTAAAACAAGATATTATTACCATACCTAACAATAACGTCACTTTAAACTTTTCTTGTTTTAGTGAATTTTTATTTTTTTTAATGTAAAGTAATATTTTATTGTCATACGTATTGTACATACAGACTTCGGCCGAGCTCCCCGTGGGTTTGGAGCAGGGCCACATCCCACAACCTGCGGTAATCAACGCCCCGCCGTGCACAGCCTTTGGCCTTGCTCGGCGTGGGACTGGGTGCAAGGCCTGGCCATAGGCCCAACCCCCTATGGTGCCCAACCCCAAGGTACAAAGGGAAGAAGTAATAAAGATATATTTGTTGATACCATGGCAGACAGAAGCAGTCTGAGAAAGACTAAAGCCACAATAATCTTTAAGAGCTCTGTGAGCCAAACTCTTGCAACAAAGAGACTAATGTTCAAACAACCACCTTGACAAAGGGACAAGTGCTGATCAAGTTAGACAGACTCCACAGAAGGGAGATTAACAAGTGGCGGGAAGCAACCACCCTAGAGCAATATTTGGAGGGGGGACACGTCCTGCAAGGTCTTAGAATATATATAATACATACAATACCAAAATGCTAGATGAATGGGCGAACAATTCAAAAGGAAGGTTCAAAAGGAATTATTAACATGTTAATCAAACATGCTTAAGAGGAGCATGCAAAAAATCTCAGAGAGATCGAACGATTAGAAAATGATTTTCAGAAGCTGGAGAATGTACAGTCATTTGCTAAATTAAACTAAGCCATGGATGGGAGAGTAAGCAAAGATGAGGATGATATTGTGATGTGCAAACAAAGGAAATTCGTGCTTGTTAAATGTGATGATGAGACTGAGAAAAGTGATGACATTGCAAAGAAATACTACAAACCCATAGGTGTTCAAAAGAAAAACGAAGCGTACAAAAATATGAAAAGCTGGTATCAGATACAGGATCTGAAGTGAGTTCAGAACCAGAATCTGTGGAAATGACTGAGACCCTAGCATAAGAAATAAGGAGGATATTTTAAAAGAGTGCCGGGTACTTTGCAGAGGTTGGATAGGAAACAAACCCTTGCCATCAGGAGACGGGTGCAGAAAAAACATTTGGGTATCAACAAAAGAGGCTGCATAAAACGAGCGCCTATCAGAAGAAACGTAACAATAGATTGTACAACATCTGGGGGACATGGATAACCAGGTTACAAATAGTTTTGCTGTATTACGCATCAAATAGTCAATTAAATGATGATGAACTTCGTATTTTGAAGGTAGGTTGAGCTTTCTGTCCATCCAGAAACGTATTATACTAAGCTATCGACAGCACACTAGAAAAGAACTACATGAGGACCCCACTAGTGGGACAGGTGATTTACCGATTGGTGATGTTGAAGGTCTATGTGCAGCATTTGATTTGAATGTCAGCAGTGCAAAGAGTTTGCAAGTAATTGAAATTTTAAATTCCATGGCATTTGAAACCTACAGATATTGTAGAAGTGGGTTCAGACCGAAATCAAAAACAATATGTCATCTGCCCTATGACAGTGGAGGTGTATTCCAGGAGTTAATTATTAACGAATTGAAACTTCTGAGGAGACCTTTGTTCACTAGAAATAAGAACAATTCAACTTGGTCTCAGTATAAAGCCTGACAGACAGCTGGGGAAGATGGTGATTTATTTGATTATTAAGCCCGCTGACAAATGAGGAAATGTAATATAGTTGAGAGAAGAGTTCATTGACTATTGGATGGCATACAGTGTTATACAAAGTGGACATGAAGTATCAAAATAATTTGGTACAAAGATATCATGCTATTGTTGTCACTTGGAGGGAATTAGGCATATTGAAGCAGGACGAATATGATACTTAAGAAGTGACATCCCAAACTTTCCACTTATACATGCTACCAAAAGTACATATAGGCCATATACACACTTTGGATAGGGCAATCCTAGACTCTATAGATTGTCTTCTTGAGAGGATATCTGTATATATGGACAATTTTATGTTTCCTAGGGGGTCAAACACTACCTTTATTACTTAAAGACAACACCAATATCATTAAGAACTTTTGTACCTCCCTTGGGACACAAAACACATTATGGTGATGTTAGACATCAACTCGCAATACACTATCACACATCATGAGCAGGCTATGGAGGCTGTGAAATTTTGTTTGGATGGAAGATCATTGAGGTTTTTTGAACATTGTAAATATTTTGATGAAAATGATTAATATTTCTAAATGAAAATCTTTTACTCTTAAGAGAAACATAAGACAAACCTTGTACAAACAAGTGAGGGGAACTGCCATGGGCACCTGTTTCACCCCTAGTTATCCAAATGTATTCATGGGCTGGTTGGAGAAACACGTGTCCAGGGACACAGGTGTAGAGGGACTAATTTCTAAGGTGATTATGTGGCTTCACTTCATTGATGAACTGTTTCTTATAATGAATAGAACTGTGAATGAAAGTGAATGAATTGGATACCAAGGTAAAGATTGAAGGCGGAGGCCTCTGTACCAGCGCTGCAGGGAATAGTATCCTCCTTGCAAGGAGTAATCATTCACCCAATACCATATGGTACCTACCTCATGGGGGATTGATAAGATTTAAACAGATTTGCAGTGCAAACATGGTGTATGAGATAGCTAAGTCAAAAGCGCTAACCAGATTCTGTGCTGGAGGTTACTCAGAGAAGATGTTGGATATTGCAGTAAAAAAAACAGCTGTTAGCTGACAAGCTATTGCCTAGCTTTGTTATATTATATTAGCGGGATTTGTAGATCGTGCTACTGCCGAGAAGCATCTGGTGTTATTCTGTTCCAGCTAAGAGTGTTGCAGGACCTCTTAAACAGCGTCTAATATGTTCTTAATGTTACACTCAGCAGCTCATACTCAACTCTGCACTACTCTTTTAATTGGGATTTCCCACAACATGTATGTTTGATATTTTGAGATAAACACGTGTCATCTTGATGCTTATTCAAGCATGAACCCATAACTCCATTCCACAAGAGGCTGGAAAACATTTTCTATAATACAGCCATTAGTGTTTCTCATCCAGCAGTTGTTTTCTTCACTCTCATATGTTTCTCAGTTACACAGAATTAGATTTCTTCTCTGATGAATGGTATTCTGGAAGAGTTACTCCCTCGACTTGCTTAGTGGTTGGACTAATTCCACACTTATTCCTGTCCAAGTTCTCAACATACTTGGTTGGTTAACAGATGCATAACTTCCTACTTGTTTCTTCCTAACACATGATGTTATCAATTTACTGAAACCATACAACATTACACTTAATTCACAACTATCATCTCTCAAATGCATCAAACCTTTTCATGACAGCTTGCATAATGATCTAAGCCCATGCAAAAATCCTAGCATAAATAATATTGCACTACTTTTGCATGGGTATTTTTTCCCAACCCTACATGTTTGCCATTTAATTTTATTCATATTCATTATCAAGATTAAGGGATCATGAACTTCTATCTTATTCAGTACCCCAGACTGTTTTTTTAGTAGACTGTCTGACTTGTGAGAGAATATTGATGCACTACAATATTGAGTGCATATGTTGATGTAGAGCTAAAGATTGTAGACCTGTTTCCTATGTATACTTACCTTAAGGCTGTAGGGGTAGTCGATATTCTACATTTGATATTGTGGTGCAACATCACTCAGACTTCAGTTTCAATATTCTAATTAGGACTTAAAACAACATGATATGCCACAATACAGGCAGCCGTATGAAAAAAATACTCCTTAGGTAATTCAACAAAATGTTCACAGCCATCAACACACTCTAGATCGACAAAGTCAGCAAAATCAGACTCAAAATGTCTGTAAAGCCTTAAACTTTATGTATCTGAAACATTTAGCTGCTGTCAAAATTGTCATTGTGTGGAGCCTTCTCGCAGTGTCAGCCAGTGGAATGGTGCTCCCAGAGTCGTTGTTAATGTCTGGAAAGTTATGGACTAACATAAACAAGCAAGAAAAGGTGATGTGTGGCCAAAAGTAGTGAAAAGATTGAAATACACTCTGAAAAAGAAAACACCAGACACAATAGTAGAAGTATCAAGCCAGACTTAACAGAGTGAGTAGGAAGAAGATACCGTTCGGAAAACAAAAAGAGCAAGAGTTCCGAACAAGAAATACACAGCACCTGAATGGACATGTGTGGTGTTGGAAGAACTTGAGCACAGAGATCAGAGCAAAGAAAACGCTGGTGTAGAACCAAATGACGCAAACTGTTACAAGTCACCCTGAAAGAACTGTGTACATTAGAGTGCAGAAAGTTGAAAGTTCATTCAGAGAACTGAAGCAGAGATTTAATAAAAGGCTTTGAAGATATATATAAAAAAAAGAAGAAAAGAAAAGAAAAAGAGGGGGTGAAGAACGAAGGCTTAAGTGTTTGGATACACTACTTTGGATAGTTTAATAGATTTCTTATTTTTTTCTTAGTTTTTTAGGTTGAGGCAACCACAAACATAATAACTATGGCAATGCTTTTTGATAAGGCTGAAACTGCAAGGATGCCCGTGCATCTATGTTTTATTGATTATAAGGCAGCCTCCTACCACGTCAATCGCAATAGACTATGGTCCAAACTGCACAGCTGGGGGCTGCAACAGTCCCTATTACACCTGCTGATAAACCTGCACACCGATACATGGGTTAAGATATAGTTGGGTTATGGATCGTTCTTGTTGAGATGCATACCAACGGATAAAGGGCTTAAACAAGGATGTGTTTTAGCACCTACACTCTTTAACTTGTTTATAGCTGACCTTGTACTGATACTAAATGCTTGTAATACAAATGCCCCAAAATTGGGCGACATCTTATTGCCATGTCTCCTTTATGCGGATGACATAGTTCTGATCAGCCAAACGAAAGTAGGCCTTCAACACCTTCTAAATGCCACACAGGACTATTCTAAAGCAAATGGTCTAACGATAAATCTGGACAAAACAAGAACCATGATGTCAGTAAAAAAAGGGGAAAAACTGCAGATTGGTTCTGGGGGGAGACCTGAATTGAGGACACATTGGAATATAAATATTTTGGTGTGAAGATAGACAAAGGTGGCCAATTGTTTGTACAGAGAAATAGTATCAGGCATAAAGGCCTTGCTCTGGCAACTTCTTTAAAAGCATTCAACTCTAAACTAAATGGGCCATCGATTCTGCCTATAGTACAGGTGGTTCGTGCAAAGCTACTGCCAACAATTGCCTACGGCAGTGAGGCGTAGAAAGGAAGAGATGCTAAAATACTTGACTCTACAGTAACAACTACGTATAGGGTCATATTTGGGCTGCCCAAATATACTTCGCCCTCGCAAATTAGACTCGAGTTTGTCATACAGAAACAATCTCTTGCAAGACAAGGGGCATACATTATCACCTGGGTTAAAATGCGGAAAGCCCCTCCGGGAACACTAAATAAACAGCTATGGAAGGAGCATCAACAACATACCGCTTTACCTGGAGCGAGTCATCTTAAAAATGACTTACTCAAAATGGGACTTAATCAACTTTGGGAAACACCAACAACCACCACCGCTACACTTTTACCAGCGCTATACTCGCACTAGAATTACTACAAACAACTTATAGCATTTTATTGATCTCTTAGGATTTTAAAACATTTTCGAGCGTGATTTATTGATTGTGTGCTTTAAATGTAATACTGTGTTTTAGAAAACTTTTGCTCTGCCCATACTTGCAGTTTGCTCGCTACTCCCCGGTCCACCACAGCTTCTGTGCTGATTGTCGTGGAGGGAGCTTTGGAGCGTCATCACTTCCTGGTTCCTGGCTGTTCCATCCTGGTCAGCCATCTTGGAGAGGTCGGCGGACTAGTCTCCCCCTCGCCCTGACTATTTGAGGGCGGGAGTCTCACGCGCGCAATCATTGATTAAACGAAGTTTGCAGCGCCAGCGCTACACTTTTACCAGCGCTATACTCGCACTAGAATTACTACAAACAACTTATAGCATTTTATTGATCTCTTAGGATTTTAAAACATTTTCGAGCGTGATTTATTGATTGTGTGCTTTAAATGTAATACTGTGTTTTAGAAAACTTTTGCTCTGCCCATACTTGCAGTTTGCTCGCTACTCCCCGGTCCACCACAGCTTCTGTGCTGATTGTCGTGGAGGGAGCTTTGGAGCGTCATCACTTCCTGGTTCCTGGCTGTTCCATCCTGGTCAGCCATCTTGGAGAGGTCGGCGGACTAGTCTCCACCCTCACCTAACCTATAAGACCCCTCACAGACTAGCGCAGCGGTGACGCGCAGCGGTAGCGCCGAATACGCGCCGAAGAGGCGCCAAAGAGTAGCCAGTCTGCGCCAGTCCGCGGCACGGAGGCGGACGGTGCCGGACGGTCTACGTATATACCCTCTATTTGTGCCAGTGGCACTATGTGTCGCTGTATACTCAGGTATTCCAGCCTCGAGCTACGCTCCTTCCGCCCCCCGTGTGGTCACTGCCATCATGTTTTCCCGGGAGGGCGGGCTTTGAAGACAGGGTGTAGTACTTGTGGCTGGCGCCTTCCTGCTCGGAATTCTTTTACACAGGTCAGCCCACCTATTCTGCATAAATGTTTACTACTGAATACTAGATCTCTACCCGGCCACGCTCTAGACATTTGGAATATGTTACAGGATTCTAAGATATCCTGTCTGTTCCTTACGGAAACTTGGCTGTCCGAATCTTCCTCACCCGATTTGGCAAATGCCGTACCTTCTGCCTATAACATTTATAGGAAAGATAGGTCATCTGGTAGAGGTGGTGGAGTGGCTATTATAGTTAATAAGAATATTGTATGCCATACTTTTTCAGTAGATAATATACAGGGCTGCGAAGCATTAGGCTTTACTCTCCAGCTCTCATCTTCCCAGGCCTGTACTGGTATCCTGGTCTATAGATCACCAGGTTCGGTGGGGCTGTTTTTGGAAGAACTACAGGCAGCCCTATCAATACCATGCCTTAGGTCCAATCATTGCTTTTTATTAGGTGACTTAAATATCCATATGGATAATAGCTCGGATCCGGACACTCTAAAACTGTTAGATATTACTTCTGTGTTTGGCCTATCTCCTTATGTGGCAGGACCGTCTCATAATAAAGGCCACACGCTCGACCAGATTTTTTCTACTTCTCCTATCTGTGTTGACCCTCCCATGCCAGTTTTGTGGTCAGATCATTTTCTCATCACTTTTTCCATCTCTGTCATGGTTCCATCACGGTCTAAACCAGTAGGGTCGCTAAAGCATCTCTCTAAATCTTTCCATCTTCTTACTACAGAGATGCTATCAAATGTTCTAACTAACTTCCCGTGTCCCACCTCTGACAATGTAGAGGAGTACAGCGATCTCTTCCATAATTGGTTCACAGACCGTCTAGAGAGCTTGGTTCCGGCCATGAAACAAAACTCTGCAGATAAGAGAACATCTGCCCCTTGGTTTACCCCTTATCTAAAAAAAGCACGACAAGATCTTAAGAAAGCAGAAAGAGCATGGAGGCGATCCTATGATCTTTCTGAGAGGCAAAAATTTAAGACGCTGACTCGAGCCTACCATAAATTAATTTGGGATGGTAAAAAATCCTATCTGGAATCTAGAATAAATGAAGCGGAGCATTCTTGCAAGGAAATTTTCAGGGTGGTTAAAGATTTCACCTCCCCCTCTGCTTATACTCCGATCCATGCTCACTCCGAAATTTGGTTGAAGGAATTAGCTGTCTATTTTGTACAGAAAACCACCTCTATTCAATCATCTCTCCAGGCCACTTTCCAGCAGCATACGACAAGTCTGGGGTGTCCCTTGCCAGATCATGGCCCCTTTCTGTCCAATTTTCCCCTATTAGATCATGAGAGCTCTCTTGCTATTCTGACAAGTCTTAAATCCGGATCTCCACAGGATCCTTGCCCTGCCAAGTGTCTAGCAAATATGGCACCTGTTCTTAATGATTTGATTAATCCCATTTTGAATCTGTCACTCTCTTCCGGGGTAGTTCCCAAAGCTTGGAAGAGTGCCATGATCTTGCCACTTATAAAAAAACCTGCGCTCGACCCTGCAGTCTATGCAAATTACAGACCCATCTCCTTACTCCCTGCTCTGGTGAAAGTGACTGAAAGGTTTGCTCACAGATCTATTTCCGATTTTATTGAGGAAAGGGGTCTGTTGCATAATACTCAATCTGGTTTCCGTGCAAATTTCAGCACGGAGACCGCGCTCCTTGAAGTCACAGATGCCATCAGGGAGGAGTTGGATGTTGGTAAAAAAGTGGTACTGATTATGCTGGACCTGTCGGCGGCGTTCGACACCGTTCCCCACGCACTTCTTCTCTCCAGACTCTGGGACTTTGGTCTGCGGGGAACGGTGTGGAATTGGCTTAAATCCTTCTTAGCCGACCGCCGGCAGACAATCTGGGCGCCACCCTTCTCTGCTGAAATGTCACCGCTTGAAGTGGGGGTCCCTCAAGGTTCCATCTTGAGCCCCCTCCTGTTCAACATCTTTATGGCCCCCCTGGCGGTGACAGCGGAGGCTTTTGGCGCCCGGATTGTCAGCTATGCTGACGATACCCAGCTCCTCTTTGTAAGTAACAGGGATGGTCAGTTTGATAGTGTCCAGGTCAACGGATGTTTGAGTGCTGTCTTTGAGTGGTTTGGACGTCATGGGCTGAAGTGCAACGCCGACAAGTCGGAGCTGCTCTTCTTTGGCTGTACATCTGAACCCGATTGGAAAACCTGGTGGCCGAAAGATATGTCTCCTCCCACTAGCTCGTCTGTGAAAGCCAAAAATTTGGGAGTGGTGATTGACAACAAGCTATCTTTCGGACCACATATTTCATCTCTTACTGGGAAATGTTTCGGCATCCTGCGGATGCTTCGCAAATTTCTCCCTCTAGTCTCTATCCAGCACAGAAAAATTATTGTCCAGGCACTGATCTGCTCCAGGCTGGATTATGCAAACATTCTGTTTCTGGGACTTCCCAAATATTTGGTCAGGCGTCTGCAAATCGCCCAGAATTCTGCAGCCCGAGCCATTTTTGGTCTTCCAAGGAAAGTCAGAGCCACGGATCTTCTTGCCACATTGCATTGGCTCCCAGTTGCAAAAAGGATTCTATTTAAAACTCTGACCACGACTTTCAAGGCCTTGCATGGCATAGGCCCCAAATATATCTCCAAACGACTGTCTTGGTATACCCCTCCCAGATCTCTTAGATCCTCGTCCTTATCAAAGATGAGTGTTCCCACTATCAAACGAGCAAGAGCAGGAGGACGGTCTTTTCGTCACTTAGCCCCTCATGCCTGGAATGATCTTCCAATCTCTCTAAGACAGACTTCTAGTCTTCTGTCTTTCCGCAAGGCTCTTAAGACTTTGCTCTTCCCGTAATCTTGATGCTGTTTCTGTGTTTGTATGCCCTTTTGGTGTTATGTTTTTCCCCATCTTCGGTTGGGAGTCTTCGTTAAAGCGCCGGGATACTCCAGTGGAGTGGCCGTGCGCTATAGAAGTGTACAAATAACATAACATAACATGTCCAAGAAGCTGGTATGGAAAACAGTCAAACATCTTTCATGGCTGGAGGACAAGGCATCTCTTTCAGAAAGGGCTCAAGGATGGATGACTCTGAATACCTACATGGAGCCGGTTGCTCAAAAATACTTTAACTTGGGCAATGCCAAATATATAAAAATTAGCTTCATGAAGTATAGACTTGGTCTGTTACCCTGCATACAGCATCTCTTACTCTGGCTAAAGGAGAAAGGGGGCCTCACGTTCCGCCTATGCAGTTCAGCACCGGAAGATCTGCTGCATCTACTATGCTCCTGTAAAGAACTTTTACAAAAACGGTCAATTTAATCAGCGAGGGGTTTGAACCAGGAGGCAAGCAGTTTTGGCATGTTTTACACCTAATGACCCAAAACTGAATTGCTCCTTGGTAATGTTCTTGAGGATATGCGGGGAAAAAAATGCCAGCAATGTAGTTATTAAAACAACTGAACCACACACACACACAACCCAGCTGTGTGGAACAAATGCAGGATCAGGAGGAGCTCCTTGTCAGGAACTAATGAACTTTATTTGAGCTGTAAGCACCTTATTTGCACGTATTAATCCCTGATATAATCAATGAAGAAAAATACGGACTTGAATTAAGTACTCTGACTAACAAATGATATGTGCAAAGTCAGAAACAATGTGGCTAAAAAATGTATCCCGTATTTGTAAATTTGGATAATTATAGTACAGTTTTTAGAAGAATTTTAAACACAAGGTATATGAAGTATGAGTTTTATACGTATATATTGTTTTAAAACGAAGTATTTTTGTATTGCCATGGTTTTAATGAACTATGCAAATAAATAAACTTGAAACTTGGTTTTTTCTTAGATACAAATTTTTCTAGAAATGCCAGATACAACTAAGAATGGATATCAAAATTGTAGTTTTAAACGTAGATGTATTAATGCTTGCTTCTTTAGTATTCTATTTCCAATGTTAGTGTGGTTAATGTTGTATCCTAGCAGCATGTGCATGGGTATCCTAGTGATGCTGAACCTTCCAATTGCATTGGAAGGTAAGCAGATCTGGTTATGCTGTTGCCCAATGAGGAGTCTTCAGGGGTTGCTCTCCTATACTCAATAAATCTTGTTACTACTTAATCCTGCGTGTCTCCCTACTTAAAAATGGCGACGAGGATCGGATGAAGAGGCCTGTGAAGAGAAGAAGAGAGAAGAAGAGAGAAGGAGAAACCTATAGATACTGGAACTATTTTTTGCACCAAATCAACCCCTGAATTCTGCCTTGCCAGCGTAGGATTGTCTGCCCTGCAATCATTGGCTAGTTGCTTGCTGTACGTATTGGCCTCGCTGTCTTCTCAAGGAACTTTAAGGTACCCATGTGTTTGTGACTTTTATGGCAAGTTGAATTTGACAAATTGATTCCAGTTTAACTACGGCGGTGTGTAGTGTATTTTAACACTCGCGTATGCTGTACTGAAGTTTTCCAGAGGAATATTGAAGCAATTTATAGGCACAATTATAACAAACAAAATGTGTGTTTTGTTTCAACTTACGTGTGGTGCAACTGCCGGTGCATGGGGGCTGAGTTGTTCGCCAGTGCCACTGTGCGCGCCTCCATTGTCCATTGACTCCTCAGCAACACAGTGATTCCTTAGCAAGTAGATAAATTGCTTGGCTTGACAGTCGACTCATCATCAACTCTAACCTCCCTGGGATCATTACATATTTTTTTTTATCACAGTTCACGCTCCAGAGCATTACATAAAGTGACTCTGCGAACATTCCATTTCTTTCCATCAGACAACCACACATTGTTGTAAAATACCTTAGTAATTCTTTTGGGTGTAGACCATTTTGATATTTTTTGCGTGCCCAGACTATTAGTCCTAACCCTGTCGCCCACTTTAAAGGTTCTTCTACCTTTCATTATTGTATCATTATGTCTATTCACATACTTAGTTTGATGTTTATGAACTCTTTCTAGAAGCTTAGCTTTGTCCAACACACAAGTATGTCCCTTAAGCATCCAAGCAGGAGATACTTTGGTACTAGGCTGCCTCCCCTTCAAAAGCATGAATGGAGTTTCTAATGTGACAGAATGTGGAGTGGTACGATAGCTCCATAGCTTTTCTTGGACAGCTTCCTTGCAATCATAACCACTGCTCTCATTTAGTTGCACACACTCCTTTAGAACTCTGTTAAATCTCTCAGCAAGACCATTCTCTCTGGGATTATACACAGCAGCAATGTGATGCACCACTCCCATTTTAGCTAGATAAGATTTAAACTCTTCAGCCACAAATTGGGGACCATTGTCGGTCACTAAGGAACCTGGGCAACCCTCCCTGCGGAAAACCTTCTCACAGAATTCAATCACATTGGCAGCTTTAGTTTCTTTGGAAAATGCTACTTCAGGCCATTTGGAATAATAGTCAATTAAAACAATGGCAAATTTGTTGGAAATTCCCTTGGAAGAAAAAGGACCACAATCTCCATGGCAACTCTCTCCCACGGTTTGCTAGGAAATTCAATAGGAACAATAGTGGATTCCTCAACCCGATGGGACTTGTCACTACACATGCAGTCAAAACATCCACGAACACTTTCCTCAACTTGTTTGACCACCAAAAAAGTCATTCTAGCCCTTCTTTTCATTGCTGACATACCAATATGCCCGTCATGTAATAATTTCAAAAACCTGGTCTGTAACTCCTTGGGAACCACCAACCGGTCACCCCTCCGTACGACCTCATCATGGACTGAGAGTTCAGACCAAACTGTCCAAAACTCGCCAAATTTCCTTTTTAACATGGCATTAGACAATGATGGGCACGATAGTTCACTCAAAACCTCCATAAGAGGGGGGCGTGGCTTGCAGCCTAGCAAGATGGCCGCAACCTAGTTGGGCTCCGGGGACGAGATCGACTCCCCTTCCATCCGTAATCTATCCGTGCGGTGATCCGACCCCAAAAGTCCCGGAACGGACAGCGGACACACAGCGACGCCGCCTGATCCGACTCCCGGATCCCTCGGACGCCTGGGACGGAATCGGCGAGGCCCGGAGCTTTGCGGCCTACCTCGGCGCGTATGACCGGGGCCTCGAGTGGCAAGGGGACCCCGGGCAGGGCGCGACCGGGCCGGACCGGCCCTGAGGTGACGGCGGAGGTGGGGCGCCTATTGGCAAAATCGACGACAGCGCGACCGGATGAAGCCGGGGCAGCAATGAGGCGAGTGCTCTGGATAGGGCTGCACAACCGTGCCTGAAGACCCTGATCGGCCCACACCGAGGGACCTGATTGAGGCGCCGGGGCTGAGGCGCGAACTCCACTGATTATCCGGGAGGCCTGAGACGCGCTTCTGCGAGCTGCTGCCTGACGCCGGTGGGGCTCCCCCGAGCATTCACTACTAGCGGGGACCGGTGGGGTGAACTGGGAACTGTGGCCCTGCCCTGCGCCGGGTTCCGCCGAGGTGAGAGGCCGCCCCTGCTGATCCGTGCCACCCCCAGGGGGACGACCTGGGACGGAGAACGTTTCCCCGGGCTGCCTGAGGGGTTCGCGGCCTGACTGGGCAGCCCCGCTGCACCGACTCTCCATTGCTCTGCGGGGGTGAAATTTGAGAGGCGTCACCCGTCTGCGCCATGAGCGGGAAAGGAACCAAGGGGCACCACCAAGGCAAGCTGGATAAATTCGCCTACGCCAAAGACTCCGCAGTGCCAGACCGCAGCGGCCGCGCCGAGAACATGGCAGCGACCAACGACACACCGAAGGTAACACTGGAGGACATTATGGCGGCCTTAACACAGGTACAATCCACGGTGGGGTCGATTTCTACGGACGTGTCCCTGCTTCGCGCGGACTTCCAGAATATGTCCGCCAGGGTTGCGGAGGTGGAGCAGGTAACGGAGACTCTGGCGAAGGACTCGAGATGCCTCTTGCAGAGGGTGTCTCAGTTAGAGTCAGAGAACAAACGTATGGCGGCCCGGCTGGATGACCAGGAAGGACGCTCCCGCCGCAATAACGTGCGCATTACCGGGATTCCCGAAAGTGAGGGACACCCAGCCATGGACCTCTATGTTGAAGGATTGATCAAATCCAAGTTACAACCCCGGGGCCTCTCGGCATTTTTCTCGGTGGAGCGAGCACATAGAGTACCAGGAGGGCGTCCGAAGGTGGGGGCGCCTCCGAGGCCCGTCCTGGCCCGCCTGTTTAATTTCCGAGACAGGGACGCCATTCTACAGGCGGCGCGGGTGGCACCGCCCATCCGTCTTCAGAACTCCACGGTGTCCTTCTTCTCGGACTATACGGCTGCGGTGGCGGCGCAGCGACGGAGCTTCGTGGAGGTCAAGAAGAAACTAAGGGCCTGAGAACTTCCATATGCAATGCTCTTCCCGGCGCGTCTCCGTGTTGTGGCGGAGGGCAAGACTCTCTTCTTTAACACACCAGAGGAGGCTCATGACTGGTTGGAGGGGTGGCGCCAAGCTGGTAATGCAGGGCGCTCTAACCGGGGGACAAGGCGCCCCGGGAATGCGGAAGATCCTACTGGACACGACCGGCGAATAGAAGAGGTTGAGGGGGAACCTACCGGATGACATGGTGGCTTGTATCCTCCCCGATATGTAGTTCGAGACCGACCTCCGGGGACCGCTGCTGATGTATTGGCCTCGTATCAGCTGTTTTGGGACATGAACGATGGGACCTGGGGATAGGGGATGTCCTGGTCTCCCTCGGACTCCACGCTCCTTAAAGCGCAAGTACTGGTTGGGGTTAAAGGATTGAGCACTCTGCTGAGTTGGGGTGGGGGGCAGTTCTGAGTCCGTGTGGCAGGGAGGGGGGTGGGGGGTTGGGGAACGTTTTATGGTTTTGTTCCTTTGTTGTGGTTATATAGGACACGGCCCTCAGACTTACACCACGCACATGCTCAATACACGACCCGGGTCGCACTATGCGTTATCCGCAGCATGCTTTGTCGCTTCTCCCAACCGCCGTGAAGTCAGACTTGCTGAGTGATGTAGCCCCTGACACTAATTTGACCCCGGTGCAGCCCCTCTCTCTACTCACATGGAATGTTCGGGGATTGGGAGATAAAATCAAACGGTGCCTGGTCCTGCACACTATCAAACGGATGTGCCCCGGCACTGGTCCTACTCCAAGACACCCACCTCACGGGCACTGCTACTAGAGCGCTGGACCGATGGGGATATCAGATGGTGGTGCATTCTGATTTCACCTCCGCATATTGATGCGCAAACAGTCCCGCTTAATCGTGCTTGGTGTAACTGCGGACGGAGCCGGGCGTTTCGACGCCGCTCACCTTCAATGGGAAGGGCGGCCCTACAACGTAGTGTCGGTCTATATCCCACCCGGGTTACATGCCGAGGTGCTCCCGGCGCTTAGTGAATTTCTACTTACGCTACCAGAGGGAGAGGTGTTAATTGGGGGTGATTTTAATGCAGTGATGAATGACCACATTGACTGGTCTCCGCCTCGAGCAAGGGGCAGTGGCACGACCCGCCTCGCGGGCTTCACGGCGGCGCTCAGGTTCACAGATCTTTGGCGCTTGTATCACCCGGGGAAGCGATCCTACACGTACCACTCCGGGGTGCACGATAGTCTAACCCGTATCGATCACTTTCTAGGCTCCCCCGGTTGCCTTCACAATATTGAAAGTATTGACATTAGACCCAGGGGCATCTCTGATCATTCCCCGATCCTCTTGCATTACAATAGTTATCACCTGATGCGCCGCCCCGTATATCCGATACGCCCCAGCTACATGCGACTGCCGAAGATTAGTAAATCCATCGCACAGGCGACAAAACTTTACTTCCACGAAAACGCCGCTTCGGTCGACTCCCACACGATTCTTTGGGAGGCGTACAAAACGGTGGTGCGGGGCCAGGCAATGGCTGCCATCACAGGTTATAAGCGCCTGCAGACATCTGAGTTGCAGTCGCTGGAGCTTGCGCTCCGGACTGCGGAGGCTCGCCAGGCCGAAACCCCCTCCCGTGAAACCTCGCATGACCTGCGAGTGGCTCAGGTGAAGCACAAGGAGCACCTAGCAGAACGTGTCAGACAGCGACTTGAGGCCTCGAGGCACACAGTCTATGAAGTAGGCGATAAAACCGGCAGGCTGCTGGCGTGGCTAGACAAGCGCGACAGCGGAGCCCGGTGGATTGCGCAGCTTGACACTGCCGAGGGGTCGTAAACGTCAGACCCACGAGAAATAGTGCACACCCTGGCGGTGCATTTTCGTGACGTGTACTCCTCCAATTCCTCCATGTCGGTGGAGATGGCGTTGACATATATCAGAGACCTGCAGATGCCCAAGCTCTCCCCCGAGGCTAGAGAGTCCCTGGAGGCCGAACTCACGGTAGAGGAGCTACAGGTGGCTATTAACGCGTTGCAGCCCGGTAAGGCGCTGGGTCCCAATGGCATCCCGATTGAGCTGTATCAACGGCTGCCCGAGATGGTGGCCCCACACTTGCTGAATATGTACACGCACGGCCTGGAGGCGGGGGAGCTCCCCGCGGACCAGCGAACGGCCACTATCGTGGTAATACCGAAGCCGGGTAAGCCGGCGGATCAATGTGCCTCCTATCGTCCCATCTCGCTGATCAATGCAGAGGTCAAGATCCTTGCGAAACTGTTGGCCCTCCGACTCACGCCTCATTTGGCTGACATAGTGCACCCGGACCAGTCGGGCTTTATGCCTGGGAGAAGCACCTCCCACAATCTGAGGCGCTTACATGGTGTGCTGGCCCGAGTGGACTGACTGCAGGAACCAGCTGTCATTCTCTCCCTTGATGTCCGCATGGCATTCGATATGGTGGAATGGCCCTTTCTCTTCGCGGTATTGTTGCATCTGGGGTTTGGGCCGAAGTTCTGTGCCTGGATCCGACTCCTCTACACCAAGACGCTGGCCCATGTCGCGGCCAATGGGCATATGTCGGAGGATTTCCCCCTGGGGCGGGGTACGCGTCAGGGCTGCCCTCTCTCGCTGCTGCTTTTCGCCCTAGTGCTCGAGCCGCTCGCGACTTGGATACGGTGGGAGCCTATGATGCGGGGCCTTCGCTGGTCTGCGGACTGGGAAGACCGCGTCTCCCTCTACGCGGATGACATACTGCTTTACTTGTCTTCCCCTAGGCGCTCCATCCTGACATTGCTTAACATTTGCGAGGTGTTCGGCCGGGCATCTTGCTATACGATAAACTGGTCGAAGTAAGTCCTCCTGGTGCTACGGGGCCCCCCTCCTCGACTGTCGGAGGGCTGCCAGATACAAGTGGCGGAGGGGTCGTTCAAATACCTGGGGGTGCACGTTACATTGGATCAGTTTGAATTTTTCAGGCACAACTTGAGCCCTCAATTGGACCGCCTCAAGCGTGATGTGCAGCACTGGGGAACGTTGCCCTTGACCCTGGTGGGGAGGGCGGCGCTCTTCAAAATGATGGCCCTGCCGCGGTTTCTTTATGTGCTGGAGAATACTCCATATCCGGTGCCGCCGACCTACTTCCGCGCGGTAGCAGCGCAGGTTTCCAACTTACTCTGGGGCAACAAACCGCCGCGCATTGCACAAGCAAAACTAGTCTGTGGGTGGTACGATGGGGGAATTGCGCTCCCGGATATCCAGCTCTATTATTGGGCGGCGCAGCTTAAGGTGATCAACCAGTGGCTCCATGCGCCTCAGTCGGACCCTGCGTTTAAAGCGGATAGGGATGTACTGGGTGCAAGGGGTATGCTAACCCCACTATATGATACCCGGCTGGCCCCGCAGCTGATCGGCCCTCTGTGACAGACTGTATCTATCTGGCATGCGGCACAGGCCAGGTTGGGTTGGCGGGGGGTCCTGACGCAGCTTACACGTCTCTGGGATACCAAACAGCTGGGACGTCTGAGGGACAGCAAGGGCTTTGACGCTTGGAACACCATCTGAATCTCGGTGATAGGCGACGTGTGGCACAAAGGGGAGGTCGTCCAATTCGCTCGCTTGCAACAGCAATATGAGCTGGCTCCCTCAGAATGGTTCCGATACCTCCAGATGAAACATTCCCTGACGACACAGTTAACCCCAGGAGTGTAGGTTCCGGAGGCATCCCCGCTGGAGGACAGGTTGTTGACCGAATACATGCAAGAGGGCGACGTCCTTCACGTACCGTAAACTGATCAACAATTTGCCGGACCCTATGGGGCTCTTGCGGGAGAAATGGGCCGGCGAGGTCGGCGATTTTGATGACCCGGACTGGCGGGAGATATTGGCCTCGCCACGCGAGGCGGGTATACCCTCGAGGCTGCGGCTTGTGCAACTTCGTATTCTACATCGTTCGTACTTCACCAGAAGCTTGTTACATAAACTGGGCAGAGCGCCTCATCCCTTCTGCCTGCGGGGTTGCGGGGAGGAGGGAACCTTCTATCACATTATCTGGGATTGTCCTGTTCTCCAGATATTCTCGAAGCGAGTGCTGCGAACAATGTCACAGGTGTGCGGGGTGTCGTTGCGGCCTGAGCCCAGATGCTGTCTGTTGAATGTGTGGGAGCCCACGGATCTCAATCGTCAGGCACAGGGCTGGGTGACGCTGGGGAACATGACGGCCAAACGGAACATAGCCCAAAAATGGGGAGCGGTGGAGACACCGTTGCTATCAATATGGAAGAGAGAGATGGACAGGGCTATGTTTGCTGAGCACTCCGTATTTATTAGGCGGGGTTGTCCTCGAAAGTGGGTCAGAGTGTGGGGAGCGTGGAACAAGTATAGGGGTAACATATGTGATCCACCACCTCTTTCAGATGAGGAATCCTCTGACTCGGATGGCTAGGAAGGCCGGGGGGGTGGAAGGGAGGGGGGACGGCAATGTTTGTCCCACAGCGTTCGACCTGGGCCTACTTGAAGAAATTATGAATCTGCGTGGTGATTTGTCCAATGAACTGTACACACGGTCTGATTCCATGTCCTTTGGTTGTATTTGTTGTGAAAACAATAAAATTTCTTTAAAAAAAAAAAAAAAAAAAAACCTCCATAAGAAACTTATCCTCCACCACAGCAGATTTCCACTCTTCCGCAGACATGGCACCATTGAACGCTACAGAAATGTCTGCAACTACAAATTCGTCATACGCTTCACCCTAATCATCCATACATTGTAATGGTAACCTAGATAGACAGTCTGCATTAATATTGCGAATGCCAGGCACATAATTTAGTGTAAAGTCATAACCTTGAAGTCTGTACAACCACTTGGCAATTCTAGGGGTAGCCTTGCCTGCACCTTTGGTGGTGAATAGATCTATTAGGGGTCTGCGGTCTGACCTGACTTCAAAGTGTGTGCCCCATACATTTGTTTTGAAATGGCCAACGCCCCACCAGCAGTCTAAAGCCTCCTTCTCAATTACAGAGTACGTAGGTTCAGCCCCCTTCAAAGCTCGTAAGGCAAAAGCAACGACTCGTTAGTGCCCTAAATGCCTAGGCATAAGAACAGCACCCAAACCATAAGCACTAGCATCAACTGTTATTATGGTTTTATCACTTGGGTTAAACGGTTTGAGCGCAACAGCCTTTGCAATCTGTTTCTTAATGTCATCAAATGCATTTTGACATTCTCCACACCACATAAACTTATTGCCTTTCTTCATTAATACCCTTAAACAATGCACTTTATCTGCAAAATGTTGAACACATTTTAAATAAAATTCTGCTAATCTCAGGAAGGACCTTAGTTGCTCCTTGTCTTTGGGAGCAGGTGCATCAGAGGTGGCATTCAACAATTATTTTTTTTTGGTTTAACACCCTCTTTAGATAAAGTGTGCACGAGATAATCTATTTGTTCAACGCCAAACTTGCATTTGTGCATACCTACCGTCAAACCAGCTTGTTCCAACTTGCTCAAAGTAACATCTAAAAACGTATCATGTTCCTCACGGTTTGGACCCCACATTAGAACATCATCTTGAAAAACCATAACTTTGAATAAACCAATTGTTATTGTGCCTGTCTTTATGTTAGCTAATGGAAATAATAATACTAACAGTGTGATTAGTGGGGAAATAGATTCTAAAGGTCTTAAAGAGGTCTCACGTACTAATGTAGGGAGAATGGTAGATGACAGTATCTATCATCAGGATAAGTTAATCAATGACTTTTCATTAAATGTTCTTACTAAGTTGTTGTATGAATATGTGGACATGATGAATGTGAGAGATTGTTATGTGTGCATGCAAATATTATCGTCTGTCTCAGACTTGCCATCACCTACCTTTAACATACGGAGTGTCTTGTAGTATCTTAACTAGTCTTTTCCATGAGAAGGTTAGCTTACAATATTATTATTCTAACATGGATTTACTATTTTCAGAAATTTCCAATAGAAAGAACATGAATAGGGTAAGTAGTGCTAAAAATGCAGAGTTTATGGGGTAATTTTTCCATTCAACAAAATCAATAGATACAGTATAAGCACATCGGAATAACTTAACATTATTTAGTTTGCGGTTTGAAGAAATAGAATTTATGTACATGGTAGAGGATAGAAGTCAAGATTTTAGGAGAAAAGCTACAGAGCGAAAATCTCATATAACTCCATGGGCTTATAGAGAAGGAAATTATAAAAAGGGTGAGACATACGCTAGCATGACCCTGGATTGGCATCATAGAGGGAAGCTGTGCTTGCTTAGATTAAAAACAGAGTTTAACAATTATTTCATTGGTTCTAGTGAGTGTGGCCATGTTTTTCCAATTATGGGAGGATGGGGAATAAGAGGAGGAACTGACCCTGTCTATCCAGGAATCCATTATGTGTTTGGTAAGAATGCCTACTATAGGTTTTCCACACCTTGGTATGGATGTTATTATATGGGCATCGTTTTTCCCAAAGTATATCACCTGAACAAGAATGATGGAATCAATGAAGTAAAGAATGGATTAATGCGTAATAAAAGGGGAGCAAGTTTTTCAGAAATTATGGGAGATATTTTTGGAACATTGATACCTTCAGTTGGAGTCATTCTAAATTCACATAAAATTAGAAAATTGTCCACAGTGGTTGATTGATTATCAACAGGCACTGCTGGTGGGTTTTTGATGATTGATAATGAAATGGTTGCAATCAGGTTTATGGTTTTACAAAATCGACTTGCTCTTGATGTATTATTGGCCAAAGAGGGGGGGGAGTCTGCAATATGTTGAAAATACAACAATGTTGCACAAGTTTCCCTGATAAGAGTAAAAGTCTGGAGGGATATATCAGAAATATTACAAATCTTTGAGAAGATTTGGCTGAACTGAAGGTTGATGGTGTTTGGGAGAAACTTGTTGAGAGTTTCTCCTCTTTGGGTAATTGGTTTTCTACTTTTGGGAATAGGGTATTAAGGAGAATACTAATATCAATCAGTGCAGTGGCTACTGTGATACTAATGATTTTCCTGATACATAAATTTTGTAAGTGTAAGAAGGGTTTACCTGATATTAAACAAAGAGCAAGAAAGAGAAAGAGAAAGAGAGAAGAGATAGAATTAGAGGACTGGAAAGGAAATTATTACGAAATGATTAAGGATTTAGATGGGATTATGATGAAACGAGAGAGAACAACTGCTTTCTAAAAGTGATAATTTGTATTGGTGGGTATTTTAATGAAGGCTCAAGGACGCCATAAAAGGGGGGATTGATGGAGCAGGGTTTTCGTGAAATGAAGCCTGCTCAAATTGAACCCTCAATAACACTAGCTGTGTACTGTGAAAACCCTATGCGTAAAAGGACCTAACATGAAGGAAAATGCTACTGCGCAAGTGCAAACTAAAGCACTGGAATAGGCCGCAAATGCTATTGACTAATGTAAGGTAAAAGGACTAAAGCAGCTTTAATACATTTATTAATGATTGCTAGGAAAATAATAGGGTATAATTGAGGTTCCCGGTGGGAGAGGTGTAGTGATGGCGGTTGCAGAGTTTTTTGCGTGAGGAAAGACCTGTGTTGCTGTCTCCTATTCTTGAGGTGGCTGTTCCTGTCTCCTGATTCCTGACTTAGTCTTTGCCTCTTCAAATCTTCTGAGGAGCCTTACTGCGCTCGTGGACAGAGAGTAGTATTCTTACTCCTTTTGTATTAGTATAGACCGAAAATGAATTTGCATAATCATTTGCAAAGTATTTTTGTCTTTGAGCCTTTTGTCTGAACCTTTTGTCTCTTCACCTTTCCACTCTTTTATGCACAATTATTGGGATCAAATCAATTGTAATTTCTCTAATTTTTTTCTCGTGATGGGTTATGACTCATACTGTATTTGGGATTGATGAGCATTTTCACATTATTAGATAAAGCATTTAAATTACAAAAATGAGTTTGTCTTTAATAGAGGTGTTTAGTCTTGAATTATAAATATAAAAAAATTAGATATTAGTTTGCCAAACCCTGTCAACTTAAAAAAGATTGCATCGCCACAAACTATTGTAGAAATGATGACGATATAATTTGAATTTGTGTATTTGTATTACACTCATGTTAGAAATGGCGATTTCTGGTTGGCTAAGGCTTGCGCCAAAGTCAGGCAGAAACCACCACTCTAGTCACGCCAAAGATAACCCCTGCTCACCCCCTTGGTAGCTTGGCACGAGCAGTCAGGCTTATCTCTGAGGCGATGTGTAAAGCGTTTGCGCGCGCACCCAGCAACAACACCCAAGGCCCACCACAAAGGAAACTCCACACAAGGTATTATATGAAAATAACCTTTGTATTATACCAAAAGATATTAGATAAGAACACACACTCTACAATGTGCCAACAGGCACGGGCAGAATTTACAAGGGATTATATATACAGGGGACAGGGCCACATGGACCACTGTCAGGAATTAACACTTTGTAGAAATAGCACTTAGAACATAGGAATAATACTGTAGCACAAAAAAAGCAAATGTAGCACACAACCAGTAACTACTGGTAACTGGTAAGTACCACCTACGCAACCCTAACCACTTTAGGAAAATATCGCGCAGGGAACCAGGACCTCACTAGCACCACCTGTACTAGGAGAAAACAAACAACCACCTAAGTATCACAATACCTGTAGGGGTAATAGCACGTGTCAAGGGCACCAAATCACTCTTACCTTCTGGAGACTTGTTCTCTCTTACCTGAAAGGTGATTGGTGAGTTTTGCAGAGACGCTATAGACCAACCTCCCTGAACTCCTACTTACAACCAGCTATTGATTTTACGCTAAGGCCATACATAGAACTTTGGGGAGGAGGGCCGGATTCGGACGCTACTGGATCCTGTTGTCGACCTGCGAGGCAACAAGATGTAGTTTTAGGGAACACGAACTATAAGTCGACCTAAGCTTAAACTCTTTAAGTATTGCTACAAGAATTAAGTGGCGCAACGTCCTACCTGCGATTCTACAGGGGTAGTCCTAGCGTCCTGACGTCTTCGTCATTGGAGGTGTATTGCTTGGAGTGAAGTCCAAATGTTTGTTGAAGTGATGTCCAAAATGAAGGTGGTGGATAAACCTTTAAAAGAAAATATTACAAATTAACTTTCAATTCGCTATTCAAAAGGGGCTACACTGAATACCTATATTCTCACTTCTCCCTTGTTCACCTACTTCTTTTAATCTCCTTCTGCATACTCTCCAATTGCTGACGTAAGTTCTTTCGTAATGGTTGCCAAAAGGTTATAAATATGCGTCAAAACATTTACCAAGATTACTATCATGTCTTTACAATAACGTTGTCCCTTCTGAAACACATGTATTCAAAAGAAGTTCCAAAAATTGTTCGTATTATCCAGATTGTGTTAAAGTTTCTCTCTTGCGTTGGGCGCCTTGTTGAATAATAGAATTGTAAAGTTACTTAGCTTTCTCTGTTTCATTTTCAGGTTCTGAAGCTCCGGTGAAGAAGATCTCCCAGCTGTCTGGAAACGGAATCAGGTGAGTGTAGCGCGATGCGGCGAAGCTGCTGCGAAGCGAACCGACTCACACTCAGAAGGCCAAGCACCTTCTAGAGGTTCGGGTGTGGCTTTTATAAGCTTGCCACACCCGAACGTTGGTTGACGTTGCCCGCGTTCTAACTCGAGGTAACGTCCTTTCTAGAATTCTCTCATACGCGCAACTACGGAACAAACTCCCTTAGCATTTCTTCGATGCTTGGTACAATGTGCTGAAAACTTCAAGCATTACTCAAATTCCTGGCTCATAACACGATTTTAAACATTGAATCAGTGCGCGCATAACATACGTGAAATCACTTAACATTTGCATAAACAAAATCATATATGACAGAAATCCCTTTACATAAACAAAAACATATACTGATATAATCCGAATACTAATATTCATACAGATATAATAATTGTCATACGGAGTGCTGGATGCACGGGACAGGGGCGGGTTTCTTCCTCAACGGCCATAGATCCATAAGTCTTATGAATCCATTGTCGTTTTATGGTCAAGTTTACCGTGAATCATGACAGTACCCCCCTCTCACAAGCCCCCCTAAGACCTGTGGAACTGGTTTGGGTTTTTCCGGATGTCGTAAATGGAAGGTTCTAACCAACCGTGGAGCGTTTTGCAAATTAGCAAGAGGCTCCCATGAGCGTTCTTCTGGGCCATATCCCTTCCAATCGACTAAATAGTGTACTTTTCCTCTAATACGTTTTGAATCTAGAATTGTTTTAACTTCGAACTCTGGTGTACCATCTATGTCAATAACTGGAGGGGGTTTAATGACTCGAGTATGAGGAGAGTAGGGTTTCACTAACGATACATGAAATGTTGGGTGAAAATGATATTTAGGTGGGAGCGTCAAACGCACACACACGGGATTGATGACCTTGTCAATGGTAAAGGGTCCTATAAAGTGTGGATTAAATTTTTTACAGCCCTTCAATCTTACATTTTTGGTTGATAACCACACCTTATCCCCTACTTGATATGATGGTGGTATAGATCGATGTTTATCGGAAGTCTGTTTTTGTGTTTCCTTAGCTTGTGCTAAATGATACTGAGCTTATTGTTGGACAGAGACTATTGTTTGTACTAACTCATCCACGGTTGGATTTGTCAAAGAAGTTTTTTCGAGTTGAATGATCGCTTTAGGATGATATCCAAAAGTGCAAAAAAAAGGAGACATGCCAATGGAAGAGTGATCCAAATTATTATATACAAGTTCCATTGCCCATAAAAGATCGGACCATTCACTGTCAAAAGTGGTTAACATACAACGTAAATACTGCTCAATGGTTTGGTTAGTTCTTTCAGTTAAACCATCGGTCTGTGGGTGGTAACTGGAAGAGGTGCGTATGTCCATATGAATTACCTTCCCTAAATGTTGCCAAAAATGGGAAATAAATTGGGCCCCTCTGTCGGAAATTACCACAGAAGGAACTCCATGTAATCTGATGATTTCTTTTGCAAATATTTGAGCCATTTCAAAAGCAGTTGGCAATTTTCGTAAAGGAATGAAATGAGCAGCTCGAGTGAAATGGTCAACTACAGTCATAATAGTAGTACATCCGGAATGTGTACAAGGTAACTCTACTATAAAATCTAGAGATACTGTGTGCCATGGTTGAGGAGGTACAGGTAAAGGGTGTAACAATCCCTTAGGAGCATGATGCATAGGTTTATTTTGAATACAAGTTACACATGTGTCTACATAATGTTTTATATCATCAAACATCGTGGGCCACCAAAACTGCCTCTTAATTAAATGATACATCTTAGTCACACCTGGATGAGCAGCTAAAAGCGTATCATGATGGATGTGCATGATTTGTTCTTGCAATTGTGATGTTGGTACAAAGATCTGATCATTGTTATACAGATAATTGTTTCTCCATTGTAATAAAGGATATTTTTTGTGCCAAACCTCTTTGTCTCTTGTCTCTAATTCAGTTTGTATGTCCTTCATGACCTCTGAACTGATGACTCCCACTTGAAAACAATGTGCAGGCAGAATTGGCTCGGAAGCTTCTGCTGTTACATGTGTATCTTCCGTAATTCCAATTCGAGAAAGTGCATCAGCTTTATTATTGTCTTTTCCTGGTCGGTATGTGATTACAAAGTTATAATCATTAAAAAACAAAGTCCAACGTAAATGACGTGCTGAAAGTGCTTTAGCTGACCTTAACGTTTGCAAGTTTCTATGGTCAGTATAAATGGTAATAGGATGACGAGCACCCAACAAGTAATGACGCCATTCTCCAAAAACTGCTTTAATAGCCAATAATTCTCTGTCTGAAATTGCATAATTTTGTTCTGCTGGGGTAAGTTTCCTAGAATAATATGCTATTGGATGCATCTGTCCAGTATTTTGATGTCTTTGGGAAAGAATCCCTCCAATAGCATTTTGAGACGCATCAGCTTCTACTATAAATGGTTGAGATGGGTCAGGATGCATAAGAGTAGGAGCTGACGTAAATTGTTTCTTTAAAGTTTGAAAGGCCTGTTCAGCTTCATTATCCCAAGCAAATTTTGTATTTTTCCTTAACAATTTGGTGATGGGGGTAATGAGTTGAGAAAAATTAGGAATAAACCGTCTATAGAAGTTTGCGAAGCCTAAAAAACTTTGGATTTGTTTTACTGTAGAAGGACTAGGCCAATCACAAACTGCTTGTATTTTCTTTGGGTCCATTTCAAGTCCAGATGGGCTAAGTATATAACCCAAAAAATCTACTTTTGAAACATGAAACATGCTTTTCTCTAATTTGACATAGAGAGAATTGTTTAAAAGCTGTTGGAGAATGGCTCTTACCTGTTTTACATGTTCTTCGGTGGTTCTTGAATAAATCAAAATATCATCAATGTAAACCACACAACATATGTCTAGGAAATCTCTCAACACTTCATTTATAAAAAACTGGAATGCAGCTGGAGCGTTGCAGAGTCCGAAGGGCATGACTTGATATTCATACAAACCAAACTTGGTTCGGAAGGCAGTCTTCCATTCATCGCCCTCACGAACTCTTACCAGGTGATATGCTCCACGTAAATCCAGTTTTGTGTAAATGGTAGCGTCCTTGATTTGATCCAATAAAGTTGGTATCAATGGTAACGGGTACCGATTTTTAATGGTCACATTATTCAAAGCGCGATAGTCTATGCACGTGCGCAACTCGCCTCCTTTCTTCGGAATGAAAAAAAGAGGCGATGAAACTGGTGACTTCGAATGCCTGATAAAACCATTGGCAAGGTATTCATCAAGATAATTTCGTAAATGGGTAGTCTCAGATTCAGTTAGGGCATAGATTCGACTACAAGGCAATGTAGCCCCAGGAGTTAAATCTATGCGACAATCAAAGTCCCTATGTGGGGGTAATGTATTTGCCTTTTTTTTGTCAAAAACATCTAAAAGATCTTCATATTCTTTAGGTACCCCCTCAAGTAACAAGATGTTCTTTGATTCTAAAGGGAAATCATAACCTTGGACCAAGTGTTCTTTTTCGTGATGTAAAAAACAAAAAGATACACAATGTTCAGAATGAAACAAAATAGTCTTTTGTATCCAATCAATCCGTGGATTGTGTAACACCAACCAGGGAATTCCTAAAATCAAACGAAACTGTGGGGCATCTATTATATCAAATGTAATGTTTTCACAATGTTTAGTGGAACAAGTCATAAGTAAATTTTCTGTGTGATGTTTTATAGGTCCTGATGTCAATTCCTTTCCGTCCACTGCTCGAACTCTTTCTGGGGAATCCTTAAGAACTTTCTGAATTCCTAAATCAGTCATTAATTGGGTATCAATAAAGTTTCCTGTAGCACCAGAATCAATTAATGCGTCCACCGACCATACTTTATCTTTATTGTTTGTAGATTGCAACAGTACCCGAATACTAATATGACATTGTGAAATGGTTGGTGTTACCGAGGCCAAAGTAGATTGCTTACTCGAAAAACTGACCTCATTGTTTGTCTAGCTACTTAGTTTTCCGATACTTGAGAAACTGCTACATCTGAAGTTTTAATCTTAGGTTTTATAGGTTTAGTAGGGCAATCTCTCACAAAATGTCCCGCTTTGCCGCAATAAAGACATTGGTTTAACTTTCTGCGTTTCTCCTTTTCTTCTTTAGTTAAGGGTCCCCGAAGGGTCCCTATCTGCATAGGTTCTCCTGCATCGGTTTTATTTCCCAGATCAGATTTAAGAAACACTCTATCCTTGAATTGAAAAGGCTTATGGTCTGCCTTTCCTTTTTCGCCCCGTCTTTCAGAGAGGCGATGATTTAATTTTACCACCAAATCTATGAACTCTCCACAATCTGTAGGAGGGTCTAAGATCTGAGTTACCATGTCTTTTAATTCGTCTTTCAGGCCTTTATAAAATAAAGAGACTCTCTTTTCTTCTGGCCATTCTGCCTCAATCACTAGCCTGTTGAACACTGAGATATAATGTAACAGATCAGAGGTTCCTTGTTTTAAATGTAATAACTCGTGATCTGCAGATTGCACAAAAACATGTTTAGCGAATAGTTTTTTCATTGCTTCCTTGAATTTCCTAAGATCATAGAGGATGGGATCATTGCGTTCCACCATGGGTACTGACCATAATGCTGCATCTCCAGATAAATATGATAAAATAAAAGCCACTTTAGAAGAATCGTCTGGAAAGGCAGCCGCTTTAGCAATGAAATGCAAATTGCATTGATTTAAGAAAATTGTGAACTTACTACAATCCCCATTAAATCTTTCCGGCGCCGCTAAAGGAACCGATACAGGAGTGAATACTTGGATTTGTGTTGGTGACACATCAGAATTTACATTAAGTGTTTTCTGCATAGGAGGTTGAAAAGTAGGTGGCTTCAAAACAGGTTTATGTGCAGAAGGAAAACTCCAAGGTTGAGCTCTGCTTAATCCCATATTTGACTGTAAAGCTGAAATATCCTTACGTAATTCAGCATTTTCTTTTTTAATGTCTGTCAAGAGAGTTGCTATTTCCTGAAGAGAGATTGATTGATCCATAGCGTCTGGGCAAAACTTTTGTCGTGGGCTTGGCCTTCTGTCAAGGGCACCAAATCACTCTTACCTTCTGGAGACTTGTTCTCTCTTACCTGAAAGGTGATTGGTGAGTTTTGCAGAGACGCTATAGACCAACCTCCCTGAACTCCTACTTACAACCAGCTATTGATTTTACGCTAAGGCCATACATAGAACTTTGGGGAGGAGGGCCGGATTCGGACGCTACTGGATCCTGTTGTCAACCTGCGAGGCAACAAGATGTAGTTTTAGGGAACACAAACTATAAGTCGACCTAAGCTTAAACTCTTTAAGTATTGCTACAAGAATTAAGTGGCGCAACGTCCTACCTGCGATTCTACAGGGGTAGTCCTAGCGTCCTGACGTCTTCGTCATTGGAGGTGTATTGCTTGGAGTGAAGTCCAAATGTTTGTTGAAGTGATGTCCAAAATGAAGGTGGTGGATAAACCTTTAAAAGAAAATATTACAAATTAACTTTCAATTCGCTATTCAAAAGGGGCTACACTGAATACCTATATTCTCACTTCTCCCTTGTTCACCTACTTCTTTTAATCTCCTTCTGCATACTCTCCAATTGCTGACGTAAGTTCTTTCGTGATGGTTGCCAAAAGGTTATAAATATGCGTCAAAACATTTACCAAGATTACTATCATGTCTTTACAATAACGTTGTCCCTTCTGAAACACATGTATTCAAAAGAAGTTCCAAAAATTGTTCGTATTATCCAGATTGTGTTAAAGTTTCTCTCTTGCGTTGGGCGCCTTGTTGAATAATAGAATTGTAAAGTTACTTAGCTTTCTCTGTTTCATTTTCAGGTTCTGAAGCTCCGGTGAAGAAGATCTCCCAGCTGTCTGGAAACGGAATCAGGTGAGTGTAGCGCGATGCGGCGAAGCTGCTGCGAAGCGAACCGACTCACACTCAGAAGGCCAAGCACCTTCTAGAGGTTCGGGTGTGGCTTTTATAAGCTTGCCACACCCGAACGTTGGTTGACGTTGCCCGCGTTCTAACTCGAGGTAACGTCCTTTCTAGAATTCTCTCATACGCGCAACTACGGAACAAACTCCCTTAGCATTTCTTCGATGCTTGGTACAATGTGCTGAAAACTTCAAGCATTACTCAAATTCCTGGCTCATAACACGATTTTAAACATTGAATCAGTGCGCGCATAACATACGTGAAATCACTTAACATTTGCATAAACAAAATCATATATGACAGAAATCCCTTTACATAAACAAAAACATATACTGATATAATCCGAATACTAATATTCATACAGATATAATAATTGTCATACGGAGTGCTGGATGCACGGGACAGGGGCGGGTTTCTTCCTCAACGGCCATAGATCCATAAGTCTTATGAATCCATTGTCGTTTTATGGTCAAGTTTACCGTGAATCATGACAGCACGTTACACATGATGCATCACATTCAGAGGTGTAGGGAAGCAAAACACATGATGCATAAAATACATTCAGCGGTGTAAAACAAGGCACATGACGCATAAAAACACATTCAGAGGTGCAGGGAAACACAATTGCGCAAGAACTCACAAAAGCCACCACCTGTGGCAGTCCCTAGGCCAACTGGCCTTGTCGGGGCTAGGACGCCCTGTGTCCAGCAGAGCCAGGGTGCGCCGGCGCAGGCTGCGCAAACCAGGGCGCACAAGGCACAACCTACACGTTGCAGCTGCCCACTAAGTGCTGGGCAGCTGGGAAAAGGAGCATGGGCACCGGCGTGCCTTCCTAAACAAAGATGGCAGGGGTTGGAGCCTCTCCTGGACTCTAAATATGCCACACTTGTGGCCCCCTGAGCCTCGCAGGCTCTAAACAAGAAATGCCCCCTTGTGGATGGAGCCTCGGGGCTCTAAACGAATACTTGACCAATCGTGGGAGCCTCACGGGGCTCGACAAAACACTGCCACCACGTTGGAGCGCCCCGCGCTCAGAAACCACCAGAATGCCCCCGCCGTCGGTGGAGCCCTCCTGGGGCTCAAGAAACCAAGGAAAACGCCCCCTAGACGTTGGAGCGCTCTGGGCCGTCTGAGCAATCACTGCTGGCCTCGTTGGAGCCTCAACCGGCTCTGAAACACACAATTTCACGATGCCCCTGGGGTTGGAGCGTCACGCGCTCTGACCAAGTAGGCCGCCCCCACGTTGGAGTCCCCCTCTGGGACTCAGGAACGCTGCCAACACCACTTACCGGATTGCGCGGCTTCTTCCGGGTGGTTCCTTCAGTGCGGGGCTTCCCTTGATCTCACGGGAGCTCCGCTGGACTCGGCTGGATTCTTTTTGGATCACGGGAGCGCGGGGTAGGCTCCCGCCCGCACCTTATCTCGGCGGGTTCCTTTTCTCGGCGCGGGGCTTCCCTCGATCTCCCGGGAGCCCCGCTTCAGTCAGCAGACTTCCGACTTCAGTGCAGGAGCGCGGGGTAGGCTCCCGTCCGCTTCCTGCTTTCTGCCACGTGCAGGAGCGCGGGGTAGGCTCCCGTCCGCTTCCTGCTTTCTGCCACGTTCCTCCCACGTCCCAACACGGGCCGCCTGACTTCCGGTCCGGCCGAACGGGGCCGCAGCGGTGATTCGGAGACGGCGACGATGAGGGGTGGGCTCCCTCACGTAAACCACGGCGATAAGCGGGGTAGGCTCCCACTATCAAAAGGAGTATATAAGCGGGGTGGGCACCCGCCAACGAGCACACAATGCGGGGTGGGCACCCGCTTTGGATATGACAAAATAGCAGGGAATCCCTACGTTGGGGTTTCCCTTGCTAATAATTGCAGCGCCGCGCTGCTGGCCACAAATACAGCGCTCCTAGCGCTGTGAGTGAAAGAAAAGCGCTTCCAGGCGCTTTAGGGGCCAAAATAAAGAAAGTCCAGCAAAGTCCTTAGGAAGGTGGGCAGGGGGCAAGGCTGGGCCAGGGGCCAGCTCACTGAGCCCTCCAGGCAGGAAGGCAGTCCAAGGTGGCGGTTCCTCCTGGCCTCCAGCAGCAGCAGCCCCCCTCAGGATCCTGGAAGTGAACAGTTTCTGTGGGGACACAGCCCCATTTTTATACAGTCAAACCCTTTGTCTTCAAGGTGCAGGGAAGGGGTGAACCAGTTACAACTGGTTCCTGAGCACTTTGTTTTGCTCAGCCCCTCTCCCTATTCAGAGTGCAGGCCAGGGTCGTCAGTCACACCACAGGGGGCGGAGCCAGCATTGTGTGGGGAAAGCCCTGCCCTTTTCAGGTCCAAGGTGCACTCCTCCCCAGCCATCAGCATGCTAATCTCACACTCACCACTGGGGCAGACCCAACCAGACACCTGGAGCCAGGCTCACCAGCCAGCTCCAGCCAATCACACGCCAGACACACTTTACACTAATATGCCAACTCCTAGAAGTGGCACTTCCGCACATGACACAATCACGCATCATACATCATTGCGAAGCATTCGATCCCACGAGTCCGCAAATACCAAACTCGGACCTGCACACCCCACGCATCAGGAACTACTAGGGACACATACATTCCCCATGCATTCCTATGGGAGGGCAGGCCTATCTCACCACACGCACTCAGAGTGCGCACGCACTTTACCCTGGGACACAGGGAAAGTGCGCAGAAACCAAAAACCACTACCACCAAGTCACCAATAAAAGCAAAAAAAGTTCAGGGGTGAACCTGCCAGAAGGGCCAAGTCCAACACAACCCCCTTCCAGCCAAAACGCAGGGCAGACCAATCACCACCGTGATGGACTTCCCTGCTTGGGGCGATAGAACACGGACGCGGGCCCGCAACTGCAGGGACACCCTCCGGTTCTACGCCACGGTGAACCCATGGAATTCCTTCTAAAACCACTGTCCGGACCAACTGGGCTACCCCACTGGTACTCCCAAGCTGTCCGCGGCCAAGACGAGGCCCTAGGCCACCCAGGTGCCACCGGTCTTTGCCTAATCACAGAGTGGGGGGTAGTAACCCCTGGCACATAGCGGCCATTCTCCACTCTTCCTGTCTGCAAGACAGGACTAGACTGCCACTGGTTCCTCAGCCTAGGGTCTACAACCTCAGGCGGACCAGGAGTCTCAGGGAAGGCTCTCCTCCCCCTACCTCTTCTCCTAGGGTTCCTCCTCCTCTGGCGAGCGGTACACCTAGAACACCATTCCAACCCAGGGTTTAACCCCTCAGGTTGTACCGGGGCCAGAGGTGGGCTCTCCCACCCTCTGCACCCCCTTCCAGAGCCCTTCACCCTACCAACTGGGGCGGTACCTCTGGAAGAAGAACCGGTCGGGACGCTGGTTACAGACGTCCCACCCTTCAGGTCAGGCTGACCCTGAACCTGGCCTTCCAACCTCCGGCCTAGAACCTTTGGTGGAATAATTGCCTGGCACTCCAGGACTTCTGGGGATTTACACTCCACCCCCGTGAGGCTAACGTACGACACATAAGTCGGGTGACTGTCTGTCTGGCGTGGATCTCCCGTCCCCTGTCCACCTGACAGTGCGCAGAGATCCCCCAGAACAGAAGTGGTGTCCCCATGGCCACTACACGGGATCCTAGCCCAACTGGGTAGTCCCTGACCCACTGGCTCTTCCACTGGGAAACTCATCCCCCAATCACTCCTCACGCTGGACTCCTGTACCCTCCCTACCGGAGCGGTACTGCCAGACTCTAGAACCAAAGGAGCCCTGCTTACAGGCGCTCCAGGTCCTCTACTCACTAGGTGATCTTCCTCAAATGGACTAACAGGACAGCCTAGGTCCCCAACCTGGTGTTCCCTCAAGAAACCATCCAAGTCCTGAGGCAGGGTTTCGTGCGTCTGGGGACCCTCGGTCACCCACTTACTCCCGCTCCACTGAGCCAGGCCGTAAGCCCCTACACCCTCCTCGCTATCCTGGGACCTAGCTGGGCTACACTGAGCCTCTTCCACCACGCTGGGCTGGAAGATACCTGAACCACTACTTTTGGATTCACTCCCTAATGACTCTAGAGAACCTCTAGCACTTTCCCAGCGCTCTGCTTCATCCGCAAGCTCAAAGGGCTCAGACAATCCACACCCCAACAGGTGTTGGCGCAACCCCGGCACACAACAACTGAGCAGGTGTTCTTTGAGAACCAGATTACACAGTATATCAAAATCATTTGTTGTGGGAATCCAATCAAACATTGCATCCTCACATCCATCCACAAACTCCTCCCAAGTCTGGTGAGACAGTTTCCTACTGCCCCTGAATTTTAACCTTAACTCCTCCTCCCGGGGAACAGGTACCAGACTGGGGGGACTGGGACTGGGATTTCCTACACTAAAATCTATATAGCTACCACCACTGGACTCAACCCTCCCTGGGGAATACAGAAAATTTAAACTGCGCGCAGGGGATAGTCTACCCTCCAGAGCTACTTTGCCTCTGGTGGAGGCCCTCTCAGCCTCCTCTATCCTCTCCTGCGCCAAGACCCTCTCAGTCTCTAGCTGTTGCTTCTTGACCTCCGGCTGCGCCATAGCCTGCGCATGCCCTAACCTGAGCTTTTCTAACGCCAGCTGGTGCTCCCTTTCTTTCCTCCTATCTTCCCACTCCTCTGGGGACAGGGAAAGGGATGAGGCGCTGCCTCCTACGCTGGACCCAGCAAGGGACTCCCTACCTATGGGGTCCTCACTCTCTTCTGGCGTCCAGGTACTGTTATCTTCTTCCTCTTCTGAATCTTCAGGGCTCCCCACAGACCCACCACCCTCCTGGTGTGAGGCCCGGGCCCTTATCCTACTGCGCTCAATACCCCATTGACCCTTTTGCCATAGGATCAGGCTGCTTCTAAGTTCGGACTGAGTGTCTGACTCATCCACCCCTATGTCTCTCTCTTCACAGAACCTTACCAACTCCAACATACTGTACCCAAACAGATCACAGAAATCAAAAGCTGGCTCCATTTTGGCGGACGTTCTTGAGAAAAGATTACACAGGGAACCTAGGGGTCTGAGCTTAACAGGAGTACACAATTCACAAAGAGGGTTCAGCAAGCTCTCTATCCCAGAGAACTCACACTCACTTGCCTAGTGCCACACACCATTCATCCACACACAACCCTCCCCTCGGACTGGTAAGGCAGTTTCTACCACCCCTGATTCCTCAACCTGACCACCACGTGACACAGGTACCAACTCTGGGCGCAGGGCGGGGAACAAATGTACTGGACACTATTATGCTGCCACCACTGGATCCCACCCTCTGTTGAATCCAGAAAACACAATGCACTTATGGGGATGATCTACCCCCCCGAGCTAGGGACACCTAACTCACAGTGCACAAGAAACACATTTCCAAAGAAATGACATTTAAAAACAATCTTAGAACAATAATCCCTATACCATGTGACTATCTAAATGCAGAGTTTTGTGGTGCAGCCAGCTGCTACTGCGGTACAGCGCAAACGCAAGTCCAAATCCCACCGCTGATCACCAATGTTAGAAATGGCGATTTCTGGTTGGCTAAGGCTTGCGCCAAAGTCAGGCAGAAACCACCACTCTATTCAGGGCAAGGAAGTTACACGCCAAAGATAACCCCTGCTCACCCCCTTGGTAGCTTGGCACGAGCAGTCAGGCTTATCTCTGAGGCGATGTGTAAAGCGTTTGCGCGCGCACCCAGCAACAACACCCAAGGCCCACCACAAAGGAAACTCCACACAAGGTATTATATGAAAATAACCTTTGTATTATACCAAAACACATTAGATAAGAACACACACTCTACAATGTGCCAACAGGCACGGGCAGAATTTACAAGGGATTATATATACAGGGGACCACTGTCAGGAATTAGCACTTTGTAGAAATAGCACTTAGAACATAGGAATAATACTGTAGTACAAAAATAGCAAATGTAGCACACAACCAGTAACTACTGGTAACTGGTAAGTACCACCTACGCAACCCTAACCACTTTAGGAAAATATCGCGCAGGGAACCAGGACCTCACTAGCACCACCTGTACTAGGAGAAAACAAACAACCACCTAAGTATCACAATACCTGTAGGGGTAATAGCACGTTACACATGATGCATCACATTCAGAGGTGTAGGGAAGGAATACACATGATGCATAAAATACATTCAGCGGTGTAAAACAAGGCACATGATGCATAAAAACACATTCAGAGGTGCAGGGAAACACAATTGCGCAAGAACTCACAAAAGCCACCACATGTGGCAGTCCCTAGGCCAACTGGCCTTGTCGGGGCTAGGACGTCCTGTGTCCAGCAGAGTCAGGGCGCGCCGGCGCAGGCTGCGCAAACCAGGGCGCACAAGGCACAACCTACACGTTGCAGCTGCCCACTAAGTGCTGGGCAGCTGGGAAAAGGAGCGTGGGCACCGGCGTGCCTTCCTAAACAAAGATGGCAGGGGTTGGAGCCTCTCCTGGACTCTAAATATGCCACACTTGTGGCCCCCTGAGCCTCGCAGGCTCTAAACAAGAAATGCCCCCTTGTGGATGGAGCCTCGGGGCTCTAAACGAATACTTGACCAATCGTGGGAGCCTCACGGGGCTCGACAAAACACTGCCACCACGTTGGAGCGCCCCGCGCTCAGAAACCACCAGAATGCCCCCGCCGTCGGTGGAGCCCTCCTGGGGCTCAAGAAACCAAGGAAAACGCCCCCTAGACGTTGGAGCGCTCTGGGCGCTCTGAGCAATCACTGCTGGCCTCGTTGGAGCCTCAACCCGCTCTGAAACACACAATTTCACAATGCCCCTGGGGTTGGAGCGTCACGCGCTCTGACCAAGTAGGCCGCCCCCACGTTGGAGTCCCCCTCTGGGACTCAGGAATGCTGCCAACACCACTTACCGGATTGCGCGGCTTCTTCCGGGTGGTTCCTTCAGTGCGGGGCTTCCCTTGATCTCACGGGAGCTCCGCTGGACTCGGCTGGATTCTTTTTGGATCGCGGGAGCGCGGGGTAGGCTCCCGCCCGCACCTTCTCTCGGCGGGTTCCTTTTCTCAGCGCGGGGCTTCCCTCGATCTCACGGGAGCCCCACGTCAGTCAGCAGACTTCCGACTTCAATGCAGGAGCGCGGGGTAGGCTCCCGTCCGCTTCCTGCTTTCTGCCACGTCCCGCCCACGTCCCATCACGGGCCGCCTGACTTCCGGTTCGGCCGAACGGGGCCGCAGCGGTGATTCGGAGACGGCGGCGATGAGGGGTGGGCTCCCTCACGTAAACCACGGCGATAAGCGGGGTAGGCTCCCACTATCAAAAGGAGTATGCGGGGTGGGCACCCGCCAACGAGCACACAATGCGGGGTGGGCACCCGCTTTGGATATGACAAAATAGCAGGGAATCCCTACGTCGGGGTTCCCTTGCTAATAATTGCAGCGCCACGCTGCTGGCCACAAATACAGCGCTCCTAGCGCTGTGAGTGAAAGAAAAACGCTTCCAGGCGCTTTAGGGGCCAAAATAAAGAAAGTCCAGCAAAGTCCTTAGGAAGGTGGGCAGGGGGCAAGGCTGGGCCAGGGGCCAGCTCACTGGGCCCTCCAGGCAGGAAGGCAGTCCAAGGTGGCGGTTCCTCCTGGCCTCTAGCAGCAGCAGCCCCCCTCAGGATCCTGGAAGTGAACAGTTTCTCTGGGGACACAGCCCCATTTGTATACAGTCAAACCCTTTGTCTTCAAGGTGCAGGGAAGGGGTGAACCAGTTACAACTGGTTCCTGAGCACTTTGTTTTGCTCAGCCCCTCTCCCTATTCAGAGTGCTGGCCAGGGTCGTCAGTCGCACCACAGGGGGCGGAGCCAGCATTGTATGGGGAAAGCCCTGCCCTATTCAGGTCCAAGGTGCACTCCTCCCCAGCCATCAGCATGCTAATCTCACACTCACCACTGGGGCAGACCCAACCAGACACCTGGAGCCAGGCTCACCAGCCAGCTCCAGCCAATCACACGCCAGACACACTTTACACTAATATGCCAACTCCTAGAAGTGGCACTTCCGCACATGACACAATCACGCATCATACATCATTGCGAAGCATTCGATCCCACGAGTCCGCACATACCGGACCTGCACACCCCACGCATCAGGAACTACTAGGGACACATACATTCCCCATGCATTCCTATGGGAGGGCAGGCCTATCTCACCACACGCACTCAGAGTGCGCACGCACTTTACCCTGGGACACAGGGAAAGTGCGCAGAAACCAAAAACCACTACCACCAAGTCACCAATAAAAGCAAAAAAAGTTCAGGGGTGAACCTGCCAGAAGGGCCAAGTCCAACAACTCACCTAGCATGAAGGAACTTATTGGGTAATTAATTTGGGCCTTGTCTGTGGAAAATTATTAGTTCCTGAACGCTGGATCAAAAGCTTCCGACAAACAAGCAGTTCCATGGAGCTCACACAGAACTCCACATGTTGGCCTTTCTCTTGGCTGCCATATTGGACTCCCATGCCTTTCTCCTATGTATTTTGTATACCAAAAGCAGTCACCTTCAAAAGATGTAAAACATGCAACATACTCCTGAGTTTGTGGGTTTTCACAAACCTTGTTCAGGTGGTTTCATGCTCTGAAAATGGTTGGAGATTTATTCCTGGAAGCTGTGAAAGTTACAACTTCTGAGCACAGCTTCTCAGAAGAATTACGCGAGTTCCTGAATAATGAGATTGGAGATTTCCTTTTAGGAGATACTTCTTGTATTCAGTCCAGCCCTCTTGGCAGCTCTATACAGGACTAAAATGGTAGAGCTGAAGTGTGCATTCTAAACAGGAATTCAGCTGGTTACAGATGACACTTGCTGAGCTTGCACGAGATGCAACATATCTCCTCCAAAACAACCTATAAAGGAACAAAATTAATTTGAGCGAAATAAAGTAAAATGAAGTTTAAAAACACTTTAAAAAAACATAAAAATGCAAGTGTATTCTAACTTGATGACAAAAGCTACAGAAAATGCATGTGTTTAAAGGAACAAATATAAGAAATATTACTGATGTAAGTTGGGAAAAACACATGAAGCATGCTATAACAGATGAAGTCAACACCTGAGCCAGGTGTGAAATATACTATTTGACATAATCCTTTAACCAAGTAGGTTACATATTCATTCTGTGCTTCTACCTTGGTCTGTCAGCAACATTAGAGACTGAAACTACCACAATGTGAAGAGTTACGCTGTTAAATACAACAAGTCTTCACCAGCTACATACATCAGGGCTACACTGCTGTATGACAGCACATTCCCTTGTAATCTTACCGCTCTTCCACAAACCTTTTTTACCTTCAGAGCAGGGCCAAATTGTGACATTCCCTTTTCGAAACTTTTTGTGTTCCTGCCAATCACCAACTTTGAATTTCCTCTAGGTTTTAAAACAACTGGAGTCAAAGTGCACTTTGTTATCATTTAGTATTTCCTAATGTTATTAAATACTTCTTCATTCACCAGTTTCATATCATATGCACCTGTATTTCCACCATCTCATGGATGCAGGATACAAATCTGAGTTCACACTCCACTCATATGAAGGAAGAAAGGTGAGTAACTGGTTTTAGTGTGTACCACACGCCTGTAAGACCAAAGCATGGATTTCTCAGACTGGAGTAAGGGTTTATACAAGCAACGATCCACTCAACACACTCAGACACCACATGATTGAGCTTTCCACTAGCCCATGGAACTGCAGGTGATAGATAGAGGGTGTTTTGTGTTTGTTTCCACAATTTCTGATGTGGGGAGATTGTTTTTCTTTCGGACAACTATCAACACAATACATCATCACACATGCATTGTCACGATTCAGAGCATTTAAAAAAAGGAACTGAAAATGTCACAATTAAAAGCATTCAGTAAAAGGAAGTGACAATGTGTCCTCTTGAACACTTCACTCAAATCAATGGCAGCCATAAAGCACTCTTTGTCACTTTCGACTTCCTCAAATACTGCCTCACAAAAAGATGCGAATAAAGATGAGATCGTTTGCTCTAGCATTCCTTACAGTAGGTAGGGTATTTTAAATTGGTGATACCTGCATCCACTGTATTTTTGTGAAATTTTGCAGTATTTTGCTGAAGTACTACTGTACATAGCAATAAAAAGTCATTAGGTGATTGGCTAACGACTGGCTTTACAAAAGCTAAAGTCAGCCATGTTGTGTTTAGATACAGTTTGGCTGTTTTCTGTGCTACGCCTTCCAATGTAGGTAAGTATTAGGTTCGGTATTTTTCCACTATCTATTACCACTTTATTAGCATGGTAACAGGTAGAATTTTGTTTTTTATAAGTTTCAAAATAGTTTTGAAAAATGCACAGAGTACTTCAATACTGCCTCAGGAGTACTGCCGCACCAAAGAGACATTAAGACAACATAAATATGTAAGAAAAGAAGACACTATATTACACTATATTTTGCAATAAATAGTGTACTAAAGTGTATTTTTTATTTTTAACACATTGAAATATACACAACAACGTCTACAGGGTAGCGCAATAATACCTACAAATTACTGCGCTACTTAAAGAAAATGTGCAGTTCTCCCTAATCTGCAACAAAAATCATAAATACATTTCTCTATGTATTACAATATTAATAAAGTGGTAATAGGTAGTGAACACAAATTAATCTTAATGCTTAACTATACCTAAGACCCAAACTTAGAGCTCATTGAAACACAGAACACAGCAAAAACTACATGGCTGCATTTTACCTTTGATAAACACACCAATTAGTTAATCACACACTGACTTATAGCTGTTTCATAATAAGATTGCAATCTTTGTAGCTCTTAGATTAAGGAAGTAGACCCAAAGGCAGTAATATGTGTGACGAACAAAGTTCCAAATCAATGGAAAATACGCTCACACAAAATGCATTTTTCTTTAAAATGTTCTTCCTAAAAGATACTGGTATCTACCGCCCAAAGGACTTTGGAACAGAAGTTACATGAACCTAGAAAGACTTTATTTGCTGAGAGGTTTAGCATGAGTAATGACTGACACAAGGTTAATGGCCTGATAGTGATTACGAGTTCATGTGTTTTATTTATTGCACCTGACAAATAACAATATGACAGGGTACGTTATTTATAAGGTGCGATAAATAACACCTATTACGGGTTTGTTGGAAATAACATGCAGATTTTGTTGCTTGACACATCAAAATATGCATGATACAGTAAATACCTTATCCTTTTCTCCCATTACATTTCTGCTGGGTTACCTGTCAAAATGTATTGAAGACTGAGTTAATTAATTCATCAAATATTTATCGGATGCATTAAATACCTTCAAACTTGTAATTCTGACCAATGAGTAAACAGGGGTTTACGCATGGGTCGGAATTAACTGATTCATTCGTAATCAGGGCTTTAGTAGAGGAGAAATTAAATTGTTGGAAATTAAATGCCTACGGTACTCCATTTCCTCACACCAGAATACACATTTATCCATACTAAGGGCTAGTTCTACAAATCACTTGAAACATGACCACTAACTTCCGATCTTTGAACAACAGATGCCACATAGGCGAAACCAAATGACAAATGGAAAAGGGATGATTTGGGAGCCTGAATTGAACAAGTTCATTGCCTTTCTTTCCACAAGGGCAGATATATATGGGCCATTGGAGAAGGCATCATAATCAAGGTCTATTAATGTATCTTCTTCATCAAAGTTCCATACATTTACTTCCTCTGCAACACCACTGTCTACCTCCATTCATGCATAATCAATGATCAGTTGATCCACACTCACCTTAGCTTTGCTCATTACTCTGAGAGACAGGAGTACGGAATCCATTTGTTCTGTTACATTGTCTTAGTCCCCTTCGTCTTTGACTGAATTCACCATATTTGCAAAGTGAGAAATACTTCTCAGTGCTATTTTGTTAGTTCAACAGTTTTAGCCATACCTGTTGTCTCTGCTAGAAATGGTTCCTTTGACGCCAAAAGCTTTTTCTGTACTCTTTTACCAGAGTATCTTTATGTGAACAGGTCCCAAACCAACTCAGTCTGTGCTTTCATTTGGTTGTTCTTCTCTTGAAGCAGATTTGAGTTGAAGGACGACTGTACTGGACAGGGAGTCAAATTGACCCTTTAATCTTTTGGATTTATCACATCTTGAAACCTGCCAAGTTCATCACCAGTTGAGCCTCCTTTTTTAGGGGATAATGATGTTAGGTGGTCAAAGATAGATTGGCTTTCAAGTAGAAACCATTATTGCTCCTAAATAGCTATTAAAAGCATAACGCTAAAGTTTCCATTTATTTGGGAGTCATCCATTCCAAATAAAAATGGTGATGGTAGATTGACATTTCCTTGCATAATAATCGCTGATATCAAGGAAGTTGAAATCCTGAAAAAAGTAGCCAAATTGCAGCTATGCTCCTGTGCAAAACTGTTCCCCACTGAAGATGGTAAAATGTACCGATTACAGTTTCCAAGTGCCTTAATTAATGGGGAAGTTAGAGAAAAGAAAACATAAGAGTACTCCATCCTTTTGCATGATGTTTTCAATTTTGTGTTACTAGAGTAGACACAAAGAATACATCAATAACATAGTATTCCTGTAAAATAGCTGAATAGTATAAGTGGTTTGGTTTGTTTCAAATGAAAGATATCCAGCACCAAGGACTCTAACTAGTAATAATAGGTGCAACTGGCAGACGGGGGGTGCACCAGAGCAGGAGCCGGAGGAGACTTCACAGAAAGCACATGACAAAGGGTTGAGATGCTGGGGTACATGTAAAGTTGACAGTGATTTCCTAGAGGATGAGAGCTGCATGCCATGACCTAGTACTGCATGGATATGAGATGCACGTTGCAGTTGCCGCCAGAAACTGACGAAGGACTCCGAGCTGCTTCAGGGGGCGTATTCTACGACAGGATCAGCGTGACTACAAGAAACGTAAACACTTACAAGCTGATCGGTGCTGTATGGATCTCATTGCGAATATAAATGTGGTACCCTGAAAATGAGACTGGAATCTTCACTTAACAAGCATTTACAATGCAATAGGTCTCGCAACTGAGAGTTTTAGAGCTATTGGTATTGTAAATGGCAATGCCTTTTGAAAAATTAACAGGTAATGTCATTTATATTAGTAATTTTTCACCAGTACCATAACTACCACTATTATTATTACTATCACCACAGAGTAGTATTAGTAATAATTGTAGTGGTGGTTATGGTACTAGTGGTGGTTGTAGCGGTGGTGGTAGTGGTGGTGGTATTGGTACTGGTGGTGGTGGTACTGGTGGTGTTAGTGGTGGTGGTACTGGTAGTCTACGTGGATTTTATTTCATTACTTATGCTACTGCTGGAATATTTTTTAACCAAAAACTAACAAACATTATCATTTGCAATGCCAATAGCTCAAACGTTTAGTGACGCCAGACCTATTGCACTGCAAATGCTTGTTTTATGTTGCAGGCATGAGGTGCATCATCTACTTCCCAAAATACAATCTTAGATTTGTCGACACTCGTAACAATCCTATGGTAGGAGACAGTTGTTCAGCCAGTGTAAGGCTAATAGCTCACACAACTTTGCATTTTGATACCTGAAGTTTTAAACTACAATAAATGTAGTAGACCTCATGCAGGAGACTTGAGTTACCAGTGACTGTGGAAAGAGCAATAACATTAGAAACTGGTGCTTTATTTCACCTTTTCCGTGGTGTGAACTCGCCACGTTCTTCCACAACAAGATCGCAGACATACACAACAGCTTCGGCGAACAGACCACGCACCCAACCACAGAACCAACGCCCCCCACCACCACCCTCCGCAACTGGACCCCAGTCAACACCGAAGACACCATCCGGACGATGAACACCATCCACTCCGGATCACCAACCGACCCATGCCCTCACCACGTCTTCAACAAGGCCGACTCCGTCATCGCACCCCAACTCAGGGACATCATCAACTGCTCCTTCAACACCGCCACCTTCCCGGAGAGCTGGAAGCACGCCGAACTCAGCGCCCTCCTGAAGAAACCATCGGCAGACCCCACCGACCTCAAGAACTACCGCCCCATCTCGCTGCTCCCGTTTCCTGCCAAAGTCATCGAGAAGACCGTCAACAGACAGCTGGCCGCCTTCCTCAAGACTAACGGATCCCTCGACCACCAACAGTCCGGCTTCCGAGCCAATCACAGCACCGAGACCGCCCTCATCGCAGCCACGGACGACATCCGAACCCTGCTCGACAACGGGGAAACAGCGGCCCTCATCCTCCTGGACCTCTCCGCAGCGTTCGATACTGTCTGCCACCGCACCCTGGTTCAACGCCTCAGCAACGTCGGAATCCAAGAAAAGGCACTGGAGTGGATCATCTCGTTCCTCGCTGGAAGAACCCAGAGAGTCCGCCTCCCCCCGTTCAGATCGGAGGCCATCGAAGTCATCTGCGGCGTACCACAAGGTTCATCACTCAGCCCCGCCCTCTTCAACGTGTACATGAGCGCCCTCGCAGCCATCGCACGCCAACACAGCCTCAACATCATCTCCTACGCCGACGACACCCAGCTGATCCTCTCCCTCACCAACGACCCTGCCACCGCCAGAACTAACCTTCACGAAGTGATGAAAGAAGTTGCCGAGTGGATGATGAACAGCCGCCTGAAACTGAACTCAGACAAGACGGAAGTCCTCATCCTTGGATCAACACCATCAGCCTGGGACGACTCCTGGTGGCCCCCGGCCCTAGGCAGCGCACCCAAACCAACGGACCACGGGCGCAACCTGGGCTTCATCCTGGACTCCTCCCTTTCGATGACCAGACAAGTCAACACCGTCTCGTCTTCATGCTTCAACATCCTACGCATGCTTCAGATGGATCCCCACCGAAACCAGGAAGGCGGTCAGCCAGGCACTTGTCACCAGCCGACTAGACTACGGAAACACCCTCTACACCGGAACCACAGCCAAACTGCAGAAAAGACTCCAACGCATCCAGAACGCCTCCGCACGACTCATCCTGGACACCCCCCACCACAGCCACATCTCCGGACACCTGAGAGACCTGCACTGGCCCCCCGTCAGCAAAAGAATCACGTTCCACCTCCTCACCCACGCACACAAAGCCCTCCATGAACTAGGCCCCAGGTACCTTAACAACCGCCTGACCTTCTACACTCCCACCCGCCAACTACGATCGACCAACCACGCCCTCGCCGCCGTTCCACGCATCCGAAGAGCCACCATGGGAGGAAGATCCTTCTCCTACCTGGCAGCCAAGACCTGGAATTCCCTCCCCATCCACCTCCGACTCACCCAAGACCACCTCTCCTTCAGGAAGTAACTCAAGACCTGGCTGTTCGAGCAGTAGCGGACCCCCCCCACCCCCAGCGCCTTGAGACCCTCCGGGTGAGTAGCGCGCTATACAAATTTCTTGATTGATTGATTGATTGATTGTGAAGGTTACGTAGCTGTTGTATTGCGTTCAAATGAGGACAATGGGGCTTATTTACAAGTCCCTTGCATTGCCGGCACTTCACTTTTTGTGTGTTTTTCTGTGCTGACCTGGTTCTTTGGCTCTATAGCAGCTCTACTGATCTGGTTCTCTGGCTCTAGAGCAGCTCTGCTGACCTGGTACTCTGGCCCTACAACGGCTTTGCTGACCTGGTTCTCTGGCTCTACAGCAGCTCTGCTTACCTGGTTCTCTGGCTCTACAACGGCTCTGCTGACCTGCTTCTCTGGCTGTAAAGCAGCTTTGCTGACCTGGTTCTCTGGCTCTACAACGGCTCTGCTGGCCTGGTTCTGTGGCTCTAAAGCAGTTCTGCTGACCTGGTTCTCTGGCTCAACAGTGGCTCTGTTGACCTGGTTCTCTGGCTCTACAGCAGCTCTGCTGACCTGGTTCTCTGGCTCTACAGCGGCTCTGTTGACCTGGCTCTCTTACTGTAAAGCAGCTCTGCGACCTGGTTCTCTGGCTCTAGAGCGGCTGTGCTGACCTGGTTCTCTGGCTCTACAGGAGCTCTGCTGACCTGGTTCTCTGGCTCTAGAGCATCTCTGCTGACCTGGTTCTCTGGCTCTAGAGCGGCTCTGCTGACCTGGTTCTCTGGCTCTAGAGCAGCTTTGCTGACCTGGTTCTCAGGCTGTACAACGGCTCTGCCGACCTGGTTCTTTGGCTGTAGAATAGCTCTGCTGACCTTGTTCTCTGACTGTACAGCAGCTCTGCTGACCTGGTTCTCTGGCTCTATAGCGGCTCTGCTGACCTGGTTCTCTGGCTCTACAGTGGCTCTGCTGACCTGGTTCTCTGGGTCTACAGCAGCTCTGCTGACCTGGTTCTCTGGCTGTTCAGCGACGCTGCTGGCCTGGTTCTCTGGCTCTACAGCGACCCTGCTGACCTGGTTCTCTGGCTCTATAGCAGCTCTGCTGACCTGGTTCTCTGGCTCTATAGCAGCTCTGCTGACCTGGTTCTCTGGCTCTACATCAGCTCTGCTGACCTGGTTCTGTGGATCCAAAGCAGCTCTGCTGACCTGGTTCTCTGACTCTACAGCAGCTCTGCTGACCTGGTTCTCTGGCTCTACAGCGGTTCTGCTGACCTGGTTCACAGGCTCTACAACGGCTCTGCTGACCTGGTTCTCCGGCTCTACAATGGCTCTGCTGATCTGGTTCTCTGTCTCTAGAGCAGTTCTGCTGACCTGGTTCTCGGGCTCTAAAGCAGCTCTGCTGACCTGGTTCTCTGGCTCTACAGCCACTCTGCTGACCTGGTTCTCTGGCTCTAAAGTAGCTCTGCTGACCTGGTTCTATGGCTCCACAGCAGCTCTTCTGGCCTAGTTCTTTGGCTTTGGAGGAGCTCTGCTGACCTGGTTCTCTGGCTCTACAGCGGCTTTGCTGACCTGGTTCTCTAGCTCTACAGCAGCTCTGCTGACCTGGTTCTCTGGCTGTACAACGGCTCTGCTGACCTGTTTCTCTGGCTGTAAAGCAGCTTTACTGACCAGGTTCTCTGGCTCTACAACGGCTCTGCTGACCTGGTTCTCTGGCTCTAGAGCAGCTCTGCTGACCTGGTTCTTAGGCTCTAGAGCAGCTCTGCTGACCTGGTTCTCTGGCTTTGAAGCAGCTCTGCTGACCTGCTCCCTGGCTCTAGAGCAGCTCTGCCAACCTGGTTTCTCTGGCTCTACAGCAGCTCTGCTAACCTGGTTCTCTGGAATTGAAGCAGCTCTGCTGACCTGGTTCTCTGGCTCTCCAGCAGCTCTGATGGCATGGTTCTCCGTCTTTGAAGCAGCTCTGCTGACCTGATTTCTCTGGCTCTACAGCAGCTCTGCTGGCCTGGTTCTCTGGCTTCGAAGCAGCTCTGCTGTTCTGGTACCCTGGCTCTAGAGCAGCTCTGCTGACCTAGTTCTTTGGCTCTAGAGCAGGTCTGCTGACCTGGTTCTCTGGCTCTACAACGGCTTTGCTGACCTGGTTCTCTGGCTCTAGAGCAGCTCTGCTGACCTGGTTCTCTGACTCTACAACGGCTCTGCTGACCTGTTTCTCTTGCTCTAAAGCAGATTTGATAACCTGGTTCTTTGGCTCCACAGTGGTTCTGCTGACCTAGTTCTCTGGCTCTACACTGGTTCTGTTGACCTGGTTCTCTGGCTCTAAAGCAGCTCTGCTGACCTGGTTCTGTGGCTCTAGAGCGGCTCTGCTTACCTTGTTCTCTGGCTCTTCAGCAGCTCTGCTGACCTAGTTCTCTGGTTCTAGAGCAGCTCTGCTGACCTAGTTCTCAGGCCCTACAACGGCTCAGCTGACCTGGTTCTCTGGCTCTACAGCAGCTCTGCTGACCTGGTTCTATGGCTCGAAAGCAGCTCTGCTGACCTGGTTCTCTGTCTCGAGAGCAGCTCTGCTGACCTTGTTCTCTGGCTCTAAAGCAGCTCTGCTGACCTGGTTCTTAGGCTCTAAAGCAGCTCTGATGACCTGGTTCTTAGGCTCTATAGCGACTCTGCTGACCTGGTTCTCTGGCTTTGAAGCAGCTCTGCTGACCTGGTTCTCAGGCTGTACAACGGCTCTGCTGACCTGGTTCTTTAGCTGTAGAGAAGTTCTGCTGACCTTGTTCTTAGGCACTAGAGCAGCTCTGCTGACCTGGTTCTTTGGCTCTATAGCGACTCTACTGACCTGGTTCTCTCGCTTTGAAGCAGCTCTGCTGACCTGGTTTCTCTGGCTCTACAGCAGCTCTGCTGACCTGGTTCTCTGGCTCTAGAGCAGCGCTGCTGACCTGGTTCTCTGGCTCTAGAGCAGCTCTGCTGACCTGGTTCTCTGGCTCTAAAGCAGCTCTGCTGACCTGGTTCTCTGGCTCTAGTGCAGCTTTGCTGACCTGGTTTTCAGGCTGTACAACGGCTCTGCTGACCTGGTTCTTTGGCTGTAGAGCAGTTCTGCTGAGCTTGTTCTCTGGCTGTACAGCAGCTCTGCTGATCTGGTTCGCTGGCTCTATAGCAGCTCTGCGACCTGGTTCTCTGGCTCTAGAGCGGCTGTGCTGACCTGGTTCTCTGGCTCTACAGGAGCTCTGCTGACCTGGTTCTCTGGCTCTAGAGCATCTCTGCTGACCTGGTTCTCTGGCTCTAGAGCGGCTCTGCTGACCTGGTTCTCTGGCTCTAGAGCAGCTTTGCTGACCTTGTTCTCAGGCTGTACAACGGCTCTGCCGACCTGGTTCTTTGGCTGTAGAATAGCTCTGCTGACCTTGTTCTCTGACTGTACAGCAGCTCTGCTGACCTGGTTCTCTGGCTCTATAGCGGCTCTGCTGACCTGGTTCTCTGGCTCTACAGTGGCTCTGCTGACCTGGTTCTCTGGGTCTACAGCAGCTCTGCTGACCTGGTTCTCTGGCTGTTCAGTGACGCTGCTGGCCTGGTTCTCTGGCTCTACAGCGACCCTGCTGACCTGGTTCTCTGGCTCTATAGCAGCTCTGCTGACCTGGTTCTCTGGCTCTATAGCAGCTCTGCTGACCTGGTTCTCTGGCTCTACATCAGCTCTGCTGACCTGGTTTTGTGGATCCAAAGCAGCTCTGCTGACCTGATTCTCTGACTCTACAGCAGCTCTGCTGACCTGGTTCTCTGTCTCTACAGCGGTTCTGCTGACCTGGTTCACAGGCTCTACAACGGCTCTGCTGACCTGGTTCTCCGGCTCTACAATGGCTCTGCTGATCTGGTTCTCTGTCTCTAGAGCAGTTCTGCTGACCTGGTTCTCGGGCTCTAAAGCAGCTCTGCTGACCTGGTTCTCTGGCTCTACAGCCACTCTGCTGACCTGGTTCTCTGGCTCTAAAGTAGATCTGCTGACCTGGTTCTCTGGCTCTAAAGCGGGTCTGCTGACCTGGTTCTGTGGCTCCACAGCAGCTCTTCTGGCCTAGTTCTTTGGCTTTGGAGCAGCTCTGCTGACCTGGTTCTCTGGCTCTACAGTGGATTTGCTGACCTGGTTCTCTGGCTGTACAGCAGCTCTGCTGACCTGGTTCTCTGGCTCTACAACGGCTCTGCTGACCTGTTTCTCTGGCTGTAAAGCAGCTTTACTGACCAGGTTCTCTGGCTCTACAACGGCTCTGCTGACCTGGTTCTCTGGCTCTAGAGCAGCTCGCTGACCTGGTTCTTAGGCTCTAGAGCAGCTCTGCTGACCTGGTTCTCTGGCTTTGAAGCAGCTCTGCTGACCTGCTCCCTGGCTCTAGAGCAGCTCTGCCAACCTGGTTTCACTGGCTCTACAGCAGCTCTGCTAACCTGGTTCTCTGGAATTGAAGCAGCTCTGATGGCATGGTTCTCTGTCTTTGAAGCAGCTCTGCTGACTTGATTTCTCTGGCTCTACAGCAGCTCTGCTGGCCTGGTTCTCTGGCTTCGAAGCAGCTCTGCTGTTCTGGTACCCTGGCTCTAGAGCAGCTCTGCTGACCTAGTTCTTTGGCTCTAGAGCAGGTCTGCTGACCTGGTTCTCTGGCTCTACAACGGCTTTGCTGACCTGGTTCTCTGGCTCTAGAGCAGCTCTGCTGACCTGGTTCTCTGACTCTACAACGGCTCTGCTGACCTGTTTCTCTTGCTCTAAAGCAGATTTGATGACCTGGTTCTCTGGCTCCACAGTGGTTCTGCTGACCTGGTTCTCTGGCTCTAAAGCAGCTCTGCTGACCTAGTTCTCTGGCTCTACAGTGGTTCTGTTGACCTGGTTCTCTGGCTCTAAAGCAGCTTTGCTGACCTGTTTCTGTGGCTCTAGAGCGGCTCTGCTTACCTGGTTCTCTGGCTCTTCAGCAGCTCTGCTGACCTAGTTCTCTGGTTCAAGAGCAGCTCTGCTGACCTAGTTCTCAGGCTCTACAACGGCTCAGCTGACCTGGTTCTCTGGCTCTAAAGCAGCTCTGCTGACCTGGTTCTCTGGCTCTACAGCCACTCTGCTGACCTGGTTCTCTGGCTCTAAAGTAGATCTGCTGACCTGGTTCTCTGGCTCTAAAGCGGGTCTGCTGACCTGGTTCTATGGCTCCACAGCAGCTCTTCTGGCCTAGTTCTTTGGCTTTGGAGCAGCTCTGCTGACCTGGTTCTCTGGCTCTACAGTGGATTTGCTGACCTGGTTCTCTGGCTGTACAGCAGCTCTGCTGACCTGGTTCTCTGGCTCTACAACGGCTCTGCTGACCTGTTTCTCTGGCTGTAAAGCAGCTTTACTGACCAGGTTCTCTGGCTCTACAACGGCTCTGCTGACCTGGTTCTCTGGCTCTAGAGCAGCTCGCTGACCTGGTTCTTAGGCTCTAGAGCAGCTCTGCTGACCTGGTTCTCTGGCTTTGAAGCAGCTCTGCTGACCTGCTCCCTGGCTCTAGAGCAGCTCTGCCAACCTGGTTTCACTGGCTCTACAGCAGCTCTGCTAACCTGGTTCTCTGGAATTGAAGCAGCTCTGATGGCATGGTTCTCTGTCTTTGAAGCAGCTCTGCTGACTTGATTTCTCTGGCTCTACAGCAGCTCTGCTGGCCTGGTTCTCTGGCTTCGAAGCAGCTCTGCTGTTCTGGTACCCTGGCTCTAGAGCAGCTCTGCTGACCTAGTTCTTTGGCTCTAGAGCAGGTCTGCTGACCTGGTTCTCTGGCTCTACAACGGCTTTGCTGACCTGGTTCTCTGGCTCTAGAGCAGCTCTGCTGACCTGGTTCTCTGACTCTACAACGGCTCTGCTGACCTGTTTCTCTTGCTCTAAAGCAGATTTGATGACCTGGTTCTCTGGCTCCACAGTGGTTCTGCTGACCTGGTTCTCTGGCTCTAAAGCAGCTCTGCTGACCTAGTTCTCTGGCTCTACAGTGGTTCTGTTGACCTGGTTCTCTGGCTCTAAAGCAGCTCTGCTGACCTGTTTCTGTGGCTCTAGAGCGGCTCTGCTTACCTGGTTCTCTGGCTCTTCAGCAGCTCTGCTGACCTAGTTCTCTGGTTCAAGAGCAGCTCTGCTGACCTAGTTCTCAGGCTCTACAACGGCTCAGCTGACCTGGTTCTCTGGCTCTACAGCAGCTCTGCTGACCTGGTTCTATGGCTCGAAAGCAGCTCTGCTGACCTGGTTCTCTGGCTCGAGAGCAGCTCTGCTGACCTTGTTCTCTGGCTCTAAAGCAGCTCTCCTGACCTGGTTCTTAGGCTCTAAAGCAGCTCTGCTGACCTGGTTCTTAAGCTCTATAGCGACTCTGCTGACCTGGTTCTCTGGCTTTGAAGCAGCTCTGCTGACCTGGTTCTCTGGCTCTAGTGCAGCTTTGCTGACCTGGTTCTCAGGCTGTACAACGGCTCTGCTGACCTGGTTCTTTAGCTGTAGAGCAGTTCTGCTGACCTTGTTCTTAGGCACTAGAGCAGCTCTGCTGACCTGGTTCTTTGGCTGTATAGCGACTCTACTGACCTGGTTCTCTCGCTTTGAAGCAGCTCTGCTGACCTGGTTTCTCTGGCTCTACAGCAGCTCTGCTGACCTGGTTCTCTGGCTCTAGAGCAGCTCTGCTGACCTGGTTCTCTGGCTCCAAAGCAGCACTGCTGACCTGGTTCTCTGGCTCTAGAGCAGCTCTGCTGACCTGGTTCTCTGGCTCTAAAGCAGCTCTGCTGACCTGGTTCTCTGGCTCTAGTGCAGCTTTGCTGACCTGGTTTTCAGGCTGTACAATGGCTCTGCTGACCTGGTTCTTTGGCTGTAGAGCAGTTCTGCTGAGCTTGTTCTCTGGCTGTACAGCAGCTCTGCTGATCCGGTTCGCTGGCTCTATAGCAGCTCTGCGACCTGGTTCTCTGGCTCTAGAGCGGCTGTGCTGACCTGGTTCTCTGGCTCTACAGGAGCTCTGCTGACCTGGTTCTCTGGCTCTAGAGCATCTCTGCTGACCTGGTTCTCTGGCTCTAGAGCGGCTCTGCTGACCTGGTTCTCAGGCTGTACAACGGCTCTGCCGACCTGGTGCTTTGGCTGTAGAATAGCTCTGCTGACCCTGTTCTCTGACTGTACAGCAGCTCTGCTGACCTGGTTCTCTGGCTCTATAGCGGCTCTGCTGACCTGGTTCTCTGGCTCTACAGTGGCTCTGCTGACCTGGTTCTCTGGGTCTACAGCAGCTCTGCTGACCTGGTTCTCTGGCTGTTCAGCGACGCTGCTGGCCTGGTTCTCTGGCTCTACAGCGACCCTGCTGACCTGGTTCTCTGGCTCTATAGCAGCTCTGCTGACCTGGTTCTCTGGCTCTATAGCAGCTCTGCTGACCTGGTTCTCTGGCTCTACATCAGCTCTGCTGACCTGGTTCTGTGGATCCAAAGCAGCTCTGCTGGCCTGGTTCTCTGACTCTACAGCAGCTCTGCTGACCTGGTTCTCTGGCTCTACAGCGGTTCTGCTGACCTGGTTCACAGGCTCTACAACGGCTCTGCTGACCTGGTTCTCCGGCTCTACCATGGCTCTGCTGATCTGGTTCTCTGTCTCTAGAGCAGTTCTGCTGACCTGGTTCTCGGGCTCTAAAGCAGCTCTGCTGACCTGGTTCTCTGGCTCTACAGCCACTCTGCTGACCTGGTTCTCTGGCTCTAAAGTAGCTCTGCTGACCTGGTTCTCTGGCTCTAAAGCGGCTCTGCTGACCTGGTTCTATGGCTCCACAGCAGCTCTTCTGGCCTAGTTCTTTGGCTTTGGAGCAGCTCTGCTGACCTGGTTCTCTGGCTCTACAGCGGCTTTGCTGACCTGGTTCTCTGGCTCTACAGCAGCTCTGCTGACCTGGTTCTCTGGCTCTACAACGGCTCTGCTGACCTGTTTCTCTGGCTGTAAAGCAGCTTTACTGACCAGGTTCTCTGGCTCTACAACGGCTCTGCTGACCTGGTTCTCTGGCTCTAGAGCAGCTCTGCTGACCTGGTTCTTAGGCTCTAGAGCAGCTCTGCTGACCTGGTTCTCTGGCTTTGAAGCAGCTCTGCTGACCTGCTCCCTGGCTCTAGAGCAGCTCTGCCAACCTGGTTTCTCTGGCTCTACAGCAGCTCTGCTAACCTGGTTATCTGGAATTGAAGCAGCTCTGCTGACCTGGTTCTCTGGCTCTCCAGCAGCTCTGATGGCATGGTTCTCTGTCTTTGAAGCAGCTCTGCTGACCTGATTTCTCTGGCTCTACAGCAGCTCTGCTGGCCTGGTTCTCTGGCTTCGAAGCAGCTCTGCTGTTCTGGTACCCTGGCTCTAGAGCAGCTCTGCTGACCTAGTTCTTTGGCACTAGAGCAGGTCTGCTGACCTGGTTCTCTGGCTCTACAACGGCTTTGCTGACCTGGTTCTCTGGCTCTAGAGCAGCTCTGCTGACCTGGTTCTCTGACTCTACAACGGCTCTGCTGACCTGTTTCTCTTGCTCTAAAGCAGATTTGATGACCCGGTTCTCTGGCTCCACAGTGGTTCTGCTGACCTGGTTCTCTGGCTCTAAAGCAGCTCTGCTGACCTAGTTCTCTGGCTCTACAGTGGTTCTGTTGACCTGGTTCTCTGGCTCTAAAGCAGCTCTGCTGACCTGGTTCTGTGGCTCTAGAGCGGCTCTGCTTACCTGGTTCTCTGGCTCTTCAGCAGCTCTGCTGACCTAGTTCTCTGGTTCTAGAGCAGCTCTGCTGACCTAGTTCTCAGGCTCTACAACGGCTCAGCTGACCTGGTTCTCTGGCTCTACACCAGCTCTGCTGACCTGGTTCTATGGCTCAAAAGCAGCTCTGCTGACCTGGTTCTCTGGCTCGAGAGCAGCTCTGCTGACCTTGTTCTCTGGCTCTAAAGCAGCTCTGTTGACCTTGTTCTTAGGCTCTAAAGCAGCTCTGCTGACCTGGTTCTTAGGCTCTATAGCGACTCTGCTGACCTGGTTCTCTGGCTTTGAAGCAGCTCTGCTGACCTGGTTCTCTGGCTCTAGTGCAGCTTTGCTGACCTGGTTCTCAGGCTGTACAACGGCTCTGCTGACCTGGTTCTTTAGCTGTAGAGCAGTTCTGCTGACCTTGTTCTTAGGCACTAGAGCAGCTCTGCTGACCAGGTTCTTTAGCTGTAGAGCAGTTCTGCTGACCTTGTTCTTAGGCACTAGAGCAGCTCTGCTGACCTGGTTCTTTGGCTCTATAGCGACTCTACTGACCTGGTTCTCTCGCTTTGAAGCAGCTCTGCTGACCTGGTTTCTCTGGCTCTACAGCAGCTCTGCTGACCTGGTTCTCTGGCTCTAGAGCAGCTCTGCTGACCTGGTTCTCTGGCTCTAAAGCAGCACTGCTGACCTGGTTCTCTGGCTCTAGAGCAGCTCTGCTGACCTGGTTCTCTGGCTCTAAAGCAGCTCTGCTGACCTGGTTCTCTGGCTCTAGTGCAGCTTTGCTGACCTGGTTTTCAGGCTGTACAACGGCTCTGCTGACCTGGTTCTTTGGCTGCAGAGCAGTTCTGCTGAGCTTGTTCTCTGGCTGTACAGCAGCTCTGCTGATCTGGTTCGCTGGCTCTATAGCAGCTCTGCTGACCTGGATCTCTGGCTCTACAGCGGCTCTGCTGACCTGGTTATTTGGGTCTACATTGGTTCTGCTGACCTGGTTCTGTGGCTCTAGAGCAGCTTTGCTGACCTGGTTCTTTGGTTCTACAACGGCTTTGCTGACCTGGTTCTCTGGCTCTACAGCAGCTCTGCTGACCTGGTTCTCTGGTTCTACAACGGCTCTGCTGACCTGTTTCTCTGGCTCTGAAGCAGCTTTGATGACCTGGTTCTCTGGCTCTACAACAGCTCTGCTGACCTGGTTCTCTGGCTCTAAAGCAGCTCTGCTGACCTGGTTCTCTGGCTCTAGAGCGGCTTTGTTGATCTGGTTCTCTGACTCTAAAGCAGCTCTGCTGACCTGGTTCTGTGGCTCTAGAGTGGCTCTGCTGACCTGGTTCTCTGGCTCTACAGCAGCTCTGCTGACCTAGTTCTCTGGCTCTAGAGCAGCTCTGCTGACCTGGTTCTCTGGCTCTACAACGGGTCTGCTGACCTGGTTCTCTGGCTCTAAAGCCACTCTGCTGACCTGGTTCTATGGCTCTAAAGCAGCTCTGCTGACCTGGTTCTCTGGCTCTAGAGCAGCTCTGCTGACCTTGTTCTCTGGCTCTAAAGCAGCTCTGCTGACCTGATTCGCTGGCTCTAAAGCAGCTCTGATGACCTGGTTCTCTCCTTCTAAAGCTGCTCTGCTGACCTTGTTTCTCTGGCTCTACAACAGCTCTGCTGAACTGGTTCTCTGGCTCTACAGCAGCTATGCTGACCTGGCTCTCTGGCTTTGAAGCAGCTCTGCTGACCTGGTTCTCTGGCTTTGAAGCAGCTCTGCTGACCTGGTTTCTCTGGCTCTACATCAGCTCTGCTGGCCTGGTTCTCTGGCTTTGAAGCAGCTTTGCTCACCTGGTTCTCTGGCTCTAGAGCAGCTCTGCTGACCTGGTTTCTCTGGCTCTAGAGCATCTCTGCTGACCTGGTTTCTCTGGCTCTAGAGCAGCTCTGCTGATCTGGTTCTCTTCCTCTAAAGCAGCTCAGCTGACCTGGTGCCTCTGGCTCTACAACAGCTCTGCTGATCTGGTTCTCTGACTCTAGAACAGCTCTGCTGACCTGGTTCTTAGGCTCTAGAGCAGCTCTTCTGACCAGGTTCTTTGGCTCTAGAGCAGCTCTGCTGACCTGGTTCTCTGGCTCTACATTGGCTTTGCTGACTTGGTTCTCTGGCTCTAAAGCAAAACTGCTGACCTGGTTCTCTGACTCTACAGCGGCTCTGCTGACCTGTTTCTCTTGCTCTAAAGCAGATTTGATGACCTGGTTCTCTGGCTCTACAGCGGCTCTGCTGACCTGATTTTCTGGCTCTAAAGCAGCTCTGCTGACCTGGTTCTCTGGCTCTACAGTGGCTCTGTTGACCTAGATCTCTGGCTCTACAGCAGCTCTGCTGACCTAGTTCTCTGGTTCTAGAGCAGCTCTGCTGACCTGGTTTCTCTGGCTCTACAGCAGCTCTGCTGACCTGGTTCTGGCTCTTGAGCAGCTCTGCTGACCTGGTACTTAGGCTCTAGAGCAGCTCTGCTGACCTGGTTCTCTGGCTTTGAAGCAACTCTGCTGACCTGGTTCTCTGGCTCTAGAGCAGTTCTTCTAACCTGGTTCTCTGGCTCTACAACGGTTCTGCTGACCTGGTTGCGACAGATATAAGGTAAATTCTGAAGAAAAGTCACCCAGGAGTAAATTTTCGACATTTTTGAATTGGCAGAGGATTGTAGGAGTACTGTCGGGAAACCATGATGACAATCACACTTTGTGAGGCCAGTTGTGGAATTCTTTGTAAATCTCAACGTTCTCACATGCGTATATGTGTATTTTTGAAAACAAATATAGGTAACGTACATTTACGCATGCACAAATCCCTCTCTATTGCAGAAACCCATTACCCTGCATCGCAAACAATTTTGGGTGAGTCTGTTCTCCATTTCCACCCTCCTTAAAAACATACTCCTGCCCGGACAATATTACATTTTGGACCGTGACACAGGAGGGAACGGATTGCGAGAACACCCACAAACACGCAAGCTTGGCGGGGAGAAACTTCAAGTCCCAGAGCATTCCCACCACGTAATCTACGCGCCCCGCCCCTTGGTCGCACAATACATGGAAGTAAATCTCTTTACTAGTGTTATAAATCTACACTCTGATTCCTGCGCCTGGATTAACCTCCATGAAAGAGCCAGGTGTGTTCACCTTCGTAATAGTTTGAAGAACCAAACCCATAATGTTTCACTTCGGGACTGCACTGCAAGATTCCAGCTCTAAGCCGTGTGCGTGTCCGTGTCCGAGCTGGCACAGCGAGCAGGAGACAGGGAGGGACTGGCGATGTGCACGCGTGCACATCTGCTGTCCCCCTTTGGCAGAGAAACCGTCAACTATAGGTCTCGCCAAGGTGGGCAGCGCATGTGCTGCGCCGCTAGGCGAGACCTAAAAAGGTGCATTATGATTTATTCCTTCCAGCCCTCTAAGCAGCTCTCTATCCCCGACTGAAATGTCGGAACTAAATGTCGTGCTCCAGCATAGACAACGTGCTGGACCGAAGGGCACAAGATGCAACATACTCTTCAGATTTTTCTAGAAAGTCTTCTGTTAGCTTAAAATGTAGGCGTGACCCTACAGTAGAAAATCCTGACTTTTTTGTGAAGCAGATTCTTTATCCACTCCATAAAGGCATGTAGAGTCGGTGAACTTAAAAAGAGGCTTTTTATTTTAGTGTTTAATAGCCCTCGAGTAATTTGCAAAATATTAATCTTCCACATGTGCCAGCTACTACATGTAATTATTTCCAGTGTTATTTCCAAGAATGGTTTGCACATAAAAATGTTAACAAGTGCATTACAGAGTTCAGCCAATTTGATGTTCCTGCTCAGCTATCCGGTTCAGTGGTATGTCGGAATATTTGTATGTGTCACACAATTAAGGCAAGTTTCCAACAATTTTCAAATGAAAAGCTGTTTCAGCATGTGGAACCTCGATACTTTTAACTTGATCTATTTATCTTGTATCCCAGTGGGAGGGAATGATCTAAAGTGTAATAAATCATCCCTTTCTAGACAAATTACATGCTTGCAAAGAAAGCAAACGCGTATTCTCCGTGACAAGGAAAAATATGAACCTCTATAAGTTAGAAAACTCCCTATTGTAATGGATGCATACGTTTGCCCTCTGACCTGCTTACTTATTTATCCCTACTACCCCTCTAGGGGTATATGCCATCAGCCAGGACTCTCCAGCCAATACTTCCCTGGGCTTTTCTTTTAATCTGACTTCAGGTGTAACCCGTCTGCGTGCAGTCACCCTCTTTGCAACTCCTCTTTTTCTTGTCCCTTGAAGTTTCCAGGTGAGGCCTTGCCTGGTGGTGTTTGATTCAGGCTTGCGGAGGGTGTGACCCATCCAGCCCCAGCGCCTTACTCTTTTCATGATTTCTTCATGAGTGGGGAGCCATGAATGTAATAGCTGGGGTTTTTACTTTTTTCCATATGGGAAATATTTTTCTCCCTGGAAAACAACTTTCCCTGTGACCGCCACAAATTTTTAGGAAGGACCCCATCCCCTGCTGGAAATGGATTTACTCCTGCCATTGACAAGAGCAAATTTCCGAATATTTCCACAATGGGAAATGTTTAGAAAATAGTTTGTGAATATCCAAATATATATATGTAAGTTTGTTGGTATCTACAAATATCTATGATATTCCCACACTGAAAAGTCTTCTCCCTACCCATAAAAGGAGATGTCCCCTCACAGAAGGATTAAGGGGTATAACAGCAAGCGCTTTATCTCTGCTTTTTTGGCTTTAAAAGCCAAAAAAGCAGAGCTAAAACTATCACCCTATCAACAAGAGGGTGCTAACATGCAAAATCGCATGTTAGCACCCTTTTTCCCTACGCCTCCCTTTGCATCTCTAACGAGATGCAAAGTGGGCGTTGCTTCCGAAAATAACTGGAGAAATGTCGCTAACCGACATTTCTCCAATTATCAATCGGCACGCTAACAAGCATAGCGATAAGAAAAGTAGCGCTAACCGCGGTTATCGCTACTTTCCTTACGCCTGCTTTTAGTTTGACTTAGCCATGATATCCAATGGAAGGTGGATATCATGGTTAAGTATGCCGTGCCCTATCAACAACGTAGCGCCAAACGTTGTGCGATTATCGCTGGAATCCTAGCGATAATTGCACATTTGGCAGCTAACTTGAGTATTTTTATCTCTCTGCAAATAAGTGTCGCTGATAGAGCGCTATCTCCGCGATAAAAACAAGCAACAGCCGGCGATAATTATCCTAGCGCTAAGTGCGCTTAGCGATAATCATCGCCGGTTGTTGATGATATGCCCCTACATCCTTTAAATAACATTTCAAAACCAACTCTTGTGAATTGCCAAAGTAGTGTTTCACTCGAGAAAAGGCTATTTTCACATCTAAACTAGCCCTGCATGCAACAATAGGTTTGTGAATCGAGTCAAAGCTCTTTAAAAGAGTGTTTATCTATGGTAATGAATTTGTGTTTTTTATATAACTATTGGCTTGACAATAGCTAAACAATTATAAGTAATCATTGTGTAACAATATTTGCATATTGTCGCTGAGAATAGAAAAAATACATAATGCTTGCTAGAGAATTAGGGCTAGATGTATGAAGCCTTTCTGTGGACGCCAAAGGTCTGATTTGCAGCATGGATGATTAGCAACCACAAAAAGGTCTTTTCTTATGTACAAAACTAAATTGTGATTCGGTAACACATACATTACTGAATCGAAATTTAGGTTTCTGACTAATTTGGTATTTAGAAGGGGTGTGTTCAAGGCGTCCTTTCCAAATACCAAATTAGATTGGTATGTATTAATGTTTTGCAATAGAATTCCGGTTGCAAAACATTAATCTTTTACCACCTCCTCAAAGGAGGTGGTAAGCCATTCGCAATGGGAAGGGGTCCCCTCCCCTTTGTGAATGTTGCCAAAAACACTTTTTTAGGAGTAGGCTGTGGTCCTGTGAACCACTTGAAAAAAATGGTACACACACTTTTTTATAAATGGAGCCCATTTTTCTTTAAGGAAACAGGTGCATTTAAAAAAATAGCTATTTTTGAAAGCAATCACAGACATGGTGGTCTGCTGACCTCAACAGGCCACCATCCCTGTGATGGCTGCGCTTCCTAGTGCGATTTATTGTGGGTCTCAATTTGCAACCTACCTCATTAATAGTCATACAGTAAGTAGAACTGCGACCCACTAGAAATGGGTCATTTCAAACTGGCCTATTAGTATATCGGTTGGTTTGCAAATTACCACACTGGTAGCAAAAACATACAGGCAGCAAATGCGACCAGTTTTTTGCAACCAGTACTTAGTACATCTGGCCCTATCTGTTTAGGCCCAATAACACAAAAAAACACTGGCAATACTTTTTTGCATGCAGTTCTTGTTTAAAGCAAGAGAGAAGGTCTCTACTACGGGTCGGACATGTCCTAAGGGGTCAGCAGTGAGCGCGACTCCTTAGGAGCAACAGTCCACACACACCCAGATGGATGTTATGCTTCATCATCGGGCTTTTGCTCCAAGTTGAGCCAGCATATTGAGCCGGTAACTCACAAGGGAGCAATTTACCAGAGATCTTTTATTATGCTGGGTGTGAAGCCTGGGTGTGTGGCAAGTGGTGTTGATTGGTGTAATTAGGGCATAAGTGTTACTGCAATCTAAAAACAGTAAGAGGTCCTCGCAAAAAAGACTTTTGAAAGACAGAATCCACTTGCCTATATTAAAAATAGTGACGCTGTCCACTAGAAATATTCATCTAAGACATCGACTGGGTCAACATGTTTCAACCCTGAGTCAGTCATAAAAAATTATCTAGCAGCTATTCTTCAGGACCTATGTAACCTAATCCATGTAGTGATTGGAGACTCGGTATGTGAAGTCAATGAAGGTTCCTAATCACACGTTAGATCCCTGGGTTTTGGCTAGGGTTCTCTAAAATAGTTCATAAAAACGACCCATTCAGGTAACAGTAGTGACTCCACAAAAGAAAGCGGAGTGCTATATAAAACTACCAAAAAATAAAAAGAGTTGTGCTCCCTGCTTATCCCTTCGGACATGTCTTACCTGTAGTAGAGACCTTCCCTCTCGATTTCAATATGCGTGTATGCTGGACCTTGATACGCTTCTAGTCCCTCCCATTTGATAAAAATAATATTTTGTAGACATGTTCCAAAGCCATTAACATTAAAATACCTTGAGTAACATTTGATTTCAGTTTTAAATGTTTTCAGGCTAATACAAAAAAGCATGTCAGAGCATATAAAAGAAAACTTAATGGGTACTAATTTAGGTAATCAAAAATGTTTTGTGAATAGGCCTAGCGTCTTCAAATGTAGTGCTTGCTCTTCACCTAAGGAAAGGGACCCGCTTCCTGGGCGGTTGACCTCTACTTTATTCTGTCTTAAATCTATCCTTAGTCGTCACATTCTTGCCCTTGACTTTTCTTATCTGCTTTAACTGACTTTCCCTAAACACCCACCTAAGATGGTCACTTTGAGAAGGGAGCAAACACTGATATAAAGAGCACAGGGGGTTTATGCATGAAGTGGGATTCTGAGGTGTGTGGTAATTGAAGCACCCCAGCAGTGTTCCACTGGAATCCTTTCATCACCGAAAACTTAGGGAATTTAGGGGCTCATTATGATGGCGGGCGGACATCAGTCTGCCCGCCACCATAACGGTGATGGGACCCACCGCCAGACGTGTGGCAGTCCTACCGGCCCAATTAGGATGCGCCCGCCAAACTGGCAGGTGCATAATGGCCTTTTACCATTGCGGACAGTGCTGCTGGTTGCAGCACTGTTCGCAATGGTAAAAGGGCAAGCACAGCATTTCCCTGCACCACGTGGCGGGCACCACGCAGTGCCTGCCACTTGGTGCAGGGAACTGCAGGGGGGTACCATGGGTACCCGCAAGTCCACCCCGCCGCCCCGCCTCCCCCCGGGGGCCTGCAACGGGCCACCAAAGCCAATCCACGCCAGGCTTTTCATGGCGGCATCGCCACCATGGAAAGGCCTGTAAAACACCCACATCCTAATATGGCTGGGCCATATTAGTGGCCGAGCTCCACCCGGCCGGCAATCATAACGATTGCCGACCGGTGGAAAAGTGGCAGACAGACTTTGCGTCCGCTGTGATACCCACTGCCATCATAAAATGGTGGGTGTATTTCACATTGGGATGGCGTAACGATCGCCACCGCAGGCTCAGCGGTGGCGATCGCTACGCCATCCTAATGAGTTCCTCAGGGCGGGAAAATGGCAGGAAAAAAAGTGAGAGGTGGTGATCAGTGCAGAAAATACTATCCCAGCATTTGATGCCCCGTTCTGATCTGCAACTAGAGCAGGAGTGCATTTCTACACCCAGCACACACTGCACCAGGTGGAGTTGTTTTTTTATTGATTACAGTAAATATTGACCCATTTTTACAATACATGGAATGTGCATCATCCGGTTTATGTTTTACCTGCTTCTTTATTTAGTTATATTTTGTGTGTGCATTGCATATGTTTGGCTTGAACTACAGATGTAAGCACAATCTACATTTAATATTTAAACATTTATTGAGTGGAACTGTCAATCGTTTTTGAAATATTGACTTGGTGACATTATGCTTATTAACTCTATCACAGGCCCCTGTGTCTCTAAGATCAAACAGCTTCATCATACCATATAACCCCCTACTGCTTGTGATCACCGCATGGGGTGTTACTCGCCATGGTGAGCAGATTATATCACTGTTATTTCTAATCGTGGCTGCATATACGTCGCATTGGGTTTCCAATAATGTGTCTATTTTGTATCTTTACTGTTCTCTAAATATGCTCAGGTACTTGGGATGTAAGGATAAGCAACAACCCCACACTGTCAAGTCCCAGGGAGTCATGGTCATTGTGATAGCCACTAAAAAATAGGTAAGAACAAAATAGCCACTGTTTACTCAAAACTTTAACATTTTCTCTACTGTATGCTAAGATGTGAATATAGAATTTAAAACAACAATATTTAAAACAAGTATTGTCAAAGCCAATAAGTCTGGTTATTTTATAAGTGATGTTTGACAGGTTTATGTTGGTGGGTGTTTTTATTTTTATTTTTAAACTTTATTTATTGATTTTCACATTAATTATTAAAATATAATACAGTATAGTTAATTATTAGCTATATTTGGTATTGATACCAGGTCCATATATATGCGTAAGCCATCAAAACAACCATTAAATATGACAATCCTGGAGAAAGATGGGGAAAGGGAAGTGTACGCACATCACCATCATGTTGAGGTTTACCTGCGGTTGCCTACGGTCTCTCGCTCGTCCCTTTGCTTGAGGGGGTATGTTGCTGCAGGGCGGTGTATCGGCTGTTTCCTGTACAGTCAGCAAATATGAGTGAAGTGGCTGCCATATATCGAGAGGCCTAGAAACAAGTGGTTGTATCAGTGCGTACATGTCACTGTTCGTGTTGCAAAATGTCATGCTCCGTAACCATGTTTTCAAGGTGGGTCAGAGTTTGCTGCCCCAATATATAGCTACATCCCTTTTTGCAAGGAGAAGCGCAATTGCAACAAACCGTCTTTTGGGTTTAGGAGATCATGTGTGTGTGCCATGAGCGCCAACAGCGGAGAGGGTGCGAGTTTCATTTCAATCATAAGTGAGAGCACCGTAAAGACCGCCCCCAAATACCCAGCAATCTTATCGCATGTCCAGGCCATGTGCGAAAACGGGGGTCTTCTGTACGCGAAAAGACGTGACCATTGGGGAACAGGTCACCAAATGTTGCCAGGTGGAACTTTGCCAATGTGTGTTTCACCAGTGCCTCCTGAAGGATGGGGACCCAGTCGTTTCCTGACAATGATAATGAGGTTGAGTACAAGAGATGGGACCCAGTCACACCGAGCAATCGGGGCTATGCCCAGCTCGTTGTGGAGAGTGTCTGAATGTCCTGTGGGTCACGCGGCACCCCCACCGGCAAAAGTGTGTTAAGGGGCGCTGGAAGTGCGAAGTCTGCTTCTGGTCGAATGTATGGTATCCTGGCGTCGGCATGGTACCAATGCCGCGCAAAACGTGCCTGCACAACATAGTAGCATACGCGGAAATCTGGTACCCCAAACCCGCCCGCTCATACAGCAACATCAGGGTGTCCCAACTTATCTGGGGCTATCTACCACCCCGCACTAGTCTGAGCAAATGCGACCGTATAGTGGAGAAAAAGCTGTTATACAATAGGATGGGGATATTCTGGAATAGGTACCGGAATTGAAGAAGGACAACCATTACAATAAAGGCAATGCGTCCCGCCATTGAAAGGGGCAGTTTTAGCCAGCGCTCAATGATGCGCTCCAGTCTGTAGTGTCGCGATATCATCCCTGACGTGACACGCGATGGCGTGCACGTCAGGGCACGTTAGTTTGAGTCCCCCAATAAATACTACGTCACGCAGGCACGTAGGCAGAAGCGCCACGGCTGCGGAGACAAAGACTATACCACACAAGTGTCTCGTGTGTTCATTACACCACACGTGTTGGGCCTACCCTGTGGGGGTCGCCAGCACAGGCCCCCAGCGACACTACAAAGTGGCGACGAGGGTGGGCGTGCCCCCGCTCCCGCTCCGCGCGTCCGGTTGGTGTGGCGGCCGTCAGCGCTCCTCGCTCGCGGTGCTCGTGCCCCGCCGGAGCGCGCTGCTGTCCCCGCGTCCCAGGTCTGCCAAGGACGTGCGCGGAAGCGCCGGAGCGCTCCGTTTCGGCTGGTTGTTCGCGCTGGGGCCGTCTCTGGCATCGGCGCCCCAGCGCGCTTCAGTGACCTCACGTGCCCTGCCCCCCCTGACCTGTGGAGCGCGCAGCGCCTGTCGTGCCCTGCCTCCGGCCTACAGCTGTGACAGATAGCGCCACCTTGACCACCAGCTGCCTGGAAGGTAGGATCAAGTGCCCTGAGCCTGCATGAGCCCTCAATCACGTGGGACACGGAGTTAGTTGGCCCACACCCCCCTGTTGTCCTGGAGCCCCCCCCCCCTGGGGAATCTGGCACTGCCCAAGGGTGAAGGTCCCGCCGTCCACGTGGAGGCCACTGCAGGGAGCCCTCATTGTCCTGGGGAGGAGAAGGTCTCGCCCAGCACTAGAGCGCACGTGAGCAGGAGGTCTAGTCCAGCGCCAGCCACGCACGTGCCAGAAGGTCTCGCCCAGCGCTAGAGCACACGTGAGAAGGAGGTCCAATCCAGCGCAAGCCGCGCACGTGCAACATGGCGACAATCCCGCCAATGGAGCCATTCTCTGTCGAGGGGTCCCCATCGACGGTAGCGGCCCGATGGAGAGACTGGGAGGACAGAGTGCGCATCTTCTTCGAGGCCACGAAGGTCCACAGAGATCAAAAGCGCGCAATGATAATTCACCTAGGTGGGAAAGAAATTCACAATATAGTGAAGACGCTCGCGGAAGCCACCCCCAAGACGCACACGACACTAATAGCAGCGCTCAACGAATACTTTGAGCCTATGCCAAACCGCGACTATGAACGCTTCATATTTCGCCAGGCGCGCCAATTGCCGGAGGAGTCGCTTGACAAATTCTACGCTCGTCTAAAGAACTTAGCGGCCACCTGCGGGTTTCGGGACGAGACGGAGGAGATAAGAGGCCAGATAATACAAGGGTGTGCGTCCGCCAAGCTGAGGGAGAGGATCTTGGAGGAATCCGGTAAGCCCCTAGCTGATATCCTGACGATGGGCCGAACGAAGGAACTGTCCAAGGCGCGCGCTGCGCACATGGAGGCGGCCCTGCAAGTGCCAGTAAAGACCGAGCCGGTCAACGCCGTGGCAGTCAAGCCCAAACAGAGGTGGCCCCGACGAAGGCCAGGCCCGGCTGCTCAAGAACAACCAAAGTCCTGTGGGTACTGCGGTGGCTCGCCCCACACCCCGTCTGAGTGCCCAGCGCGAGGGACCAAGTGCAGAGGGTGTGGACGCTTCAACCACTTTGAGAAAGTGTGCCGATCGAAGAGCTTCCGAAAGCCCCGCCAAGCCGTCAACACGGTCGAGGAAGGAGGTCCGGGGGCCAGCGACATGGACGACGATGAAGAGGAGGAAAAAGTCATACACCGGGTACACATGATAGGCACGGCGGCCCGCCGGACTAGGAGACTGCCGCAATGCAGCATCCGAGTAGGGTCACAGGAAGTCACGACAGTGGTAGACACAGGAGCCAGCATCAACATCATGGCTGCCGCGATGCACAGATCCATGCGCCCACAGCCCACGCTACAGCCCTCGACAATCACGGTGTTCGCCTATGGACAGGAGGAACCGTTAAAGGTACGAGGAAAGTTCAGAACGGTGATATCCCATGGGACGAGGTCAATCACGTCGAATGTCTATGTCACCGAAGACGGGCAAGGCATGCTCCTGGGCTGTCGGGCGGCAGAAGATCTGGGAGTGGTAACGTTCGCGTTTGGGGTACACCAAGAATCAGTACACCACACCTTGGAGGAGTTCGAGGAAATCTTTCAAGGGATAGGCAAGTTCCGGGGAAAAGAAGTCCACCTGCATATCGATCCCACTGTCCAGCCGATAGCCCTCCGGCATCGCCGCATAGCGTTCCACCTCAGGCCACTGGTGGAAGCGGAATTGAAGAAGCTAGAGGCAGCGGGGATCATTGAGAAAGTATCCGGACCGACCCCGTGGGTGTCGCCAATTGTCGTGGCGAAGAAACCCAAGCAGCCAGGCGCTGTCAGAATATGCGTGGACATGAGGCTCCCCAACGCTGCCATCAAAAGGGAGCGACACATCACCCCGACCATCGATGACATCGTCGGGGAGATGGCCGGCGCCAAGTGGTTCTCAAAGCTGGACTTACGCTCGGGGTATCACCAGTTAGTTCTGGACGAAGCGTTCCGGAACATAACCACGTTCTCCACCCATGTAGGTCTGAGGTGGTACACGAGGCTGAGCTTCGGGGTGTCGAGCGCTGCGGAGTTGTTCCAGAACGTAATACAAGAACTGATCGCAGGAATCCCCGGAGCGATCAACGTCAGCGATGACATCATGGTCCATGCCACGACCGTAGCGGAACACAACGAGAGACTGGTGCAGGTGCTACGACGCATACGAGACGCAGGCCTCACACTACATCGGGAGAAGTGCGAATTCCTGTGCCGGAAGATCCAGTTCTTCGGCTACACCTTCTCGGCCGATGGTGTCAACCCGGATCCGGACAAGGTCAAGGATATCAAGGAGGCAGCCGCCCCTGCCAATGTCACGGAGGTGAGGAGTTTTCTAGGAATGGTGAACTACTGTGGCAGGTTCATCAAGGATCTGGCGAACCTCACGGCGCCACTGAGAGAACTCACAAAGGAATCAACCCCCTGGACATGGAACAGTGACCAGAATCGAGCGTTCGAGGAAGTCAAACAGGCACTCTCAGAAGCCACGACGCTGGCCTTCTTCGACCCGGCCAAGCTGACACAGATCGCTGTCGATGCCGGTCCAGTCGGGCTGGGCGCGGTCCTGCTGCAACGGAAGACAAGTGCCGAGGAATGGGCCCCGGTGGCTTTCGCCAGCCGGTCACTCACTGAGACGGAGCAGAGATACTCCCAAATAGAAAAAGAGGCGATCGCCATTCATTGGGGGTGTCGTCACTTCCACCTGTATGTCTACGGCAAACCCTTTGTTGTGACCACAGATCACAAGCCACTGGTATCCCTGTTTGCGGGCACCTCCACTAAGCCGCCGCCAAGAATCGAGAAGTGGATGTTGCAACTGCAGGACTATAACTGCAAGATTGAGTATCAGCCGGGTGCGCGGAACCCGGCGGACTACCTATCTCGCCACCCTCGTACAGCAACTCCAAAAGAAATAAAGGAGGCGGCAGAAACAGAAGAGTATGTCCGGTGCGTCACGGCGCGGTCATGTCCCCGGCCAGTGTCCATGGCTAGCCTGTCTCAGGCCACCAGTGAAGATGAGTGCCTACAAAGAGCAAGAGTGGCGGTCCGAGACAACAGCTGGACCCGCGCCAGAGAGGAGTGGAAGAGCCTGACGCCTCAGGCGAAGCAGATAATGGAGAGCCTGTACCATGTGAGAACAGAACTGACGGAAGACGATACAGGATGTTTGCTGAGAGGCCACCGGCTGGTCATACCGACGTCCCTCACCCAGAGAGTGGTGGATCTGGCCCACATCGGTCACCAAGGCATGGTCAAGACTAAGTCAAGGCTCCGAACCAAAGTGTGGTTCCCTCTCATGGACGAAATTGTGGAGGCCACCGTTCGGGAATGCCAGGCATGTCAGTTAACCGGAGAAGTGCCCCGGCCAGCCCCCGTGGTGATGGAGCCTCGCCCGAGGAGGCCCTGGTCAAAGATCAGCGTCGATTTTGGCAGCCTGCCAGACGGACGGCACACCTTGGTGGCCATAGATGATCACTCCAAGTATCCAGAAGTGGAAATACTGACTGTTCTGAGTGCTCAGGAAGTAATCCCGAAGCTCGAGAAAATCATGGCAACCCACGGTATCGTCAAGGAGATCAGAACCGATAATGGGTCACCTTTTCAGAGCCAAGACTTCGCGGCGTACCTACAGACTCTCGGGGTTCACCACCGGCGAATCACCCCCCGATGGCCTCAAGCGAACGGAGAAGCTGAACGCTTCATGAGGACACGCAACAAAGTGATACGGATTGCCCACGAAAAGAGCCAGTCTGTGGAACTCGCCATTTTCACATTTCTCCGCAGCTATCGCCAAACGCCCCACTCAATTACGGGAGTAGCACCGGCGCACCTGCTGATGGGGCGGGTTGTCACCGACTCAATACCGCATCACCCAGAATGGAAGCCCTAAACTCCCAATGACAGTGCCATTGATGCGCATCGACGTGGAGCGTTTGCTCAAGCCGACGCCCGCCGGCGGGCTGTGTCCTCACCACTAGCCCCAGGTGACAATGTACTGATCCGCAATCGGATGCCAGGGGGCAAGTTTCGTCTGAACTTTGAACCTCAGCCCTGGACCGTGGAGAAAGTCAGAGGCACGTGCGTGACAGCCCGGAAAGGCGCCGAAAAGATAACGAGGAATGTTTCATACTTTAAGAAGGTTCCAGTGCCCTCTGGAGTGGATGAACGACGCCAGGACAGGGCCATGAGGGACATGCCGCGAGAGGAGAGACTCTTAGAACTCGAGGGCCAGGCGTGTGGAGGAGCGGAGTCCACAGGTCATGGACTTGACACAACGCAGCACCAGCCAGAGAACTTGCCACCCGAAGCAGCTGGCGTGCTTGAGACCGGAGAGAGCGGCGCAGATGGTGACTCCGGGAGTGGAGGTGAGGATGTTGCGGTGGACCGTGGCGGAGTGCGATATGACCTGAGGCCGCACCCCGCGCCCTCCTGTCAGTTACGTGACTACGTCAAGTAAGACTGTTTAAGTTTTATTTGTTAGAATTTCAGACTGCAGATGCCGAGGGCAGAGGTGCGGGACACTATGAGACCTGTTGTCCATACCTTAGGGTGCAGTCACGAATCTGGGGTTATACTATATTTTTGTTTTGTGTGTTGGGGAGGAATGTAGTGTCGCGATATCATCCCTGACGTGACACGCGATGGCGTGCACGTCAGGGCACGTTAGTTTGAGTCCCCCAATAAATACTACGTCACGCAGGCACGTAGGCAGAAGCGCCACGGCTGCGGAGACGAAGACTATACCACACAAGTGTCTCGTGTGTTCATTACACCACACGTGTTGGGCCTACCCTGTGGGGGTCGCCAGCACAGGCCCCCAGCGACACTACACCAGTCTCTCAACCGCCGGGCCATAATTAAGCTGGAGGATGTGGTCCACATTCCTGTGTAGATAAATGCCGAGATACTTAACAGAGTCGTCGCACCATGTCAGGGGGTATTCCGCTGTCCTATCACAGGGCGCAGGTGTAAGCGGGAAGTCCTCAGACTTCCCCCAGTTGATGCAGAGGCCCGAAAGGGAGCCGTACCTAGTGATTTCGCAAAGGAGTGACGCTAAGTTATCATCAGGATGTCATGCGTATAGTATAATATCATCGGCATAGAGAGTGAGGAGTAAAGGACCAGTGTTAAACTACAAACCGCGATGCAAGTGTTTCTCCTGTAGGTGCCGTACCAAGGGATCCATTGCTATGACAAATAGCAAGGGGACCGTCCCCCGTGTGAGCGGAAATGATGACGTTAGTGTGCCATTGAGATGGATGGGCGCTATGGGTCGCGTGTACAATAATTTGATAACTGACAGGAACCGGTCCGGCGCAGCGTGGCGTAGAGAAAGGGCGACTTGAGGGAGTCAAATGCCTTCTCCGTATCGAGTAGCACAGCCTGATTCTACCACCTCCTGATATATGTCAGCGAGGTGTGGACCCAGAGGTGACTTAAACTTCTTGTAAAAGCAGCCGGGAAGCCCATCGAGCACCGGTGCTTTAGAACCATCCATGGCATCTATAGCCTCAGTTACTTCATCTTCCGTAATTGATTAAACTAAGAATTCACGATGTGTTTTGTCAAGCCAGACCAGGGCAATCTCGTCCAGGTATTCCCTATAAGCCATTGTGCCAGCAGTGGCTCTGGAAGTGTATAAGTCAGTGTAATAAGTGAGCAATTCCTCAAGTACTCCTAAGTTGCCTTTTATTCACGATCCGTATTGCCCTTGCAATTCGGCGATGTATGTCTGCTTACGAGTTTGCTGCATTAACCTGGCTAAGGTACTGCCCGGCCTCTCCCCCTCCCCATATTGCCTGGCCACCGCATATTTCCCTAAATAGTGTGCCTCAAGCTCCGCCGCCTCAAGGAACTTGTCCATTAAGGATGCACAACGTTGTAAGTGGGTGGGGTGGGATAAGGCCGCAACGCTGCCATCAAGTTCTGCCAGCTGCATTTCTAGCTGCGACAATGTGTGACGTAGGTCCCTGAGCACCCCCGTACTCTTTGAGATGCATACTCCCCTCATGTAAGCTATAAAGGCCTTCCATAGGGTGGCCTTAGTTGCCACAGTGCCAGTGTTGAGCGCAAAATACTCCACAACTACGCCCCAAAGTTCCAACTCGAATACCATGTCCCGTAGGGCCATATCGGGGAATCGGCATGGTCTTTTCACCTCTCCGGCAGGAGAGATCCAAAGCTGTAATGGGGGAGTGGTCTGACAATGTGCGCGGAAAATGTCGAACTGCACTAATTCACAGCATTACTCCCGCAGTTAGGAGTAACCCTGGGCGTAGTTCGCGAAGTAGCACTTCGCGAAGCTACGCAAAGTGCACTTCGCACTACGCGAGCTACGCGTAGCACTTCGCGAACTGCGTAGTACCTTGTTCGCACTGTGCCAGATGTTGTTTTCAATGATTGCACAGTGCGGACAAGCAACCGGCACTGTGCAATCCTTGAAAATGGCATCTTGCACAGTGCGAGCTGTAGTTTTCTGCTGCTCGAGTAGATTTTTACTCGAGCGGCAGCTTTCTCAACGCGAACTGGTAGTTTCTCATCGCGAGCGGTCGCGAGCATACACGACCACTCGCAATGAGAAACCTGACCTCCTCGTGTTGGGAATCTCGCCGGGAGGTTTACTTTCCATGCTCGCGATCGCCAACTTGATGTTGCTGATCGCGAACAAGGAAAAAGTCTCGCCGGGATGTCATTTTGCTTGCTCGCGGTCGCCAACTTGACGATGAGGACCGTGAGCAAGCAAAAAATGACCGCAGCACTACGCAACACTACGCGACGCGTGGTCGCACTGTGCTACGTGCAATTCGCGTAGTGCGAAGTAGCGCAAACTTTGCAAACTACGCAAGCGTAGTGTAGTGCTTTGCCCAGGCTTAGTTAGGAGCCAGTAATCCATCCGAGTCCAGGTGTTGTGTGGAGCTAAGTAGTGGGTGTATTCATTCTGGTTGGGGCTACAGTGCCTCTATGCATCGACTAGTCCATAAGCCTCTCTAATGTCGGCTAGTGAACACCTAGCTCTGGGCTTTGTGTCTGCTGTGGATACTGTGCTATCCCTGTCCGGATCTAGAAGTATAGTGAGATCCCCGTCCAAGCAAATCTGATCTGCCCCACATGCTCAATTTGTGTGTGGATAGCACAGAAAAAATCAGGGTAGTCAATGTTTGGTGCGTAAACATTAACAAGCAGAACCCGATGTTGGTGGGTGGTTGAGTGGGTACATTTGAGAATGAGTCATCAATAGGACAGAAGAGTAAGTACAGGGAAAATGACTGGGTGCATGGAAATGTAATGGATGAGTCAATGCATTGATGAATGGACGATTAGGTGAAAGCATGGATGGATGGGTGAAAGAGTGAAAGGATGGGCACATACAGGTTACACTAATCTTAAAAGCTGAGGGCTCAGACTGCTCTAGTGATAAATGTTAAACAATAACAGGAATGGCCAAGCTTTTGACAGCGACAACATTGTTCCCAGGTTGGGCACTATCAAGGAAAGAATAACTACAAAATATAAAGAGTAAGGGCTCGATTCACAGAACCAGTCTGAGACAAAATCGTAAACTCATGGCATTCACAGAATGCACTTATGACTTCAACTCCGGGTGCAGAGCTTCCGCTCCGGTTGCGGAAATTCCGGCCCGAGTGCAGATGTAAACTTTGGACAGTCGTAAGTGCATTCTGTGAATACCATGAGTAGTAAGTTTAGGATTTTGTCTCAGACTGTTTCTGTGAATCGGGTCCCCATGTCACTGCCAACGTTACTCTATGGGTGACCATTATCATGGCAGGAATGGCCGCAATATGTCATGAATTAACAGTATTAAACTGCCTTAATGTATTTTCAGATTTGCACCATCACTCAGCATCTTAATTCCAATGGTCAAATGTGCACTCTGATGCATTGAATGCCAGGACAGATTTGCAACAATGCCTAGAGGTCTGGGTTGCATGAGGCATTTGCATCATCAATCGTTGACCATTAATACATTTTCAGATGTGCACAATTTCTATATAATACTATGTGTTCAGATGTGCCTCTTCACCTAGTAAATATTAGTGCATGGTTCACAATTGCACCATCTCCAATTACTCATCAGTATAATAGTACCAGATTTGCATCATATTTGTATAAGTCCAAAATTGAAGGGAAGTCAAATGAAGGGCAAGTCTAAATAGAGGGAAGGAAAGAATACGGTGAAAAGGAAGTGATCAGCTCTTCCAGATGTTTCATAAGCTGTCTGTTCATGACTCTGTTGTCTGCGGCCATGCCTAAGAAGTAATCAAGGACCATGATGTCATGCTTCTCCATGCAGTTCCACATGCCACACATGCGCAGAAAGATGGCAGAATACTTTGTCTACTCCTCATTGGCTTGAGTGATGATGTGCCTAGAAGTGGGCTATCTGCACACTCTTTTGTACAAGACTGCAGAGTGTGGGTACCAGAGAAGCAGGATTCCTCTTCTAGTCCATTAGCAAGAATGAAAAATGGCTCTGTTGACAAAAGCGACTAAATTTAAGATTAAGACGGGTCAGCTTGGCCCTGCCTAGCCACCTTACATGTGCCCAGTCCTTCAACGAGGCAAGGGTCTTTCAGACACTGCTCCACAATGCTGTATTGGATTGAGGGCCCCATAGCCTCCCATCTTCCATCTAATTTAGTATCACTGCCTCTTTCACTTGCTTCTCACTTTTTGCCTCTTTTGAATTATTCACTTTTTACCTCTTTTTGCCTTGTTTTGCCCCATTTCCCACTGATTACTTCTTTTACTACCGGCTGCCCTCTTTCCATTCTGTCCTCTCTTTGTCTCTCATTCGCTCTTTGTCTCTCACTTTTGCCTAATTATTTTGCCTTTTCACTCCTCATCCCCTCACCATGCTGACCCTTACTGCCTCCCTTCTCCTCCTTTTACCTTCACTTCTTCCCTCTTTTTTCCCTTCTTTTACACCTCCTATTTGTCCTTCTGCTCTCTTTCACACCTTTTTAATACCATGGTCTTACCTGCTGCTCCTGCGTTTACCAACACTCACACTTGCCACTGCCGGTTCTAGGATTGTTGAGGCCCTGGGCTGAAAGGGAATGTGCTATGCCCCCCTAATTTACATACGTGACATATTCAGTGCTCCAGAAGCTGCTTTGTTCAGACTTCACCTGGGCCACAGCTGCTCCTCTCAGCCACCTACAAGCACCTCTTTTACACCCCATTTCAGACTGAAGGTGTGAGAATTGCTTGGGGGCTGAGAGTTAAACCTGTGGGGTGCTAAAGTGCTGACAATGGGCCTCCCCCAGAGTCTCTGAATGGACAAACCTGCAAAACGTGTCTCCTTGCAACTCGAACACCATCTCTAAGAAGCTCTGTGAGGGCCCTTTCCCTCTCATGGTCCCAATTTCAAAGAGATGCCTTTCTTTCACTTTAATCGGTAGGAGTAGAAGAGGGCTGGTGGTGTGTTGAACTCATGCGGGGCCACATGCTGGTGGGCTGAGGGCAAGGCCCTGGGCAGCTTCCCCAACTGCCCACGCCTAGCGCCGGCCTTGCACCCAGCCCTGCCCTCTGCCTGTCTGATCCCATCTGGGTCATGTCTTCACCCACCACCAGGACTTCTGGTCCATCACCCCGGTACTGTAGTCTGAGATGCTACTCATCCAAAGCCTTTCTCGCCAAGAAGACCGGACACCCATAACTGCAATGTACCTTGGCCTACCCCACCTAGACCAAAGATGTGTTCACCTGCACCACTTGCTGATCTCTTGCACTTCCCCAGCCCACATCCCTGCCCCTCCCCCTCCTCATCTCATTCACACTACCAAATCTTGCAAGACACCACCATGCACGCACTGATCTGCCACGTCCTCAATGCTCGCTTGCTCACCAATCACAACATCAAAATCTGGGTCCTCCTCCACAAACACTCCCGGATTTTTTTTTCAAACATGTTTTTATTGGCATTTTTTAAATTGGCATGGGAGAAGACAGGTTATCAGCATTGCACATGAAAGATTTCAAAATATTGCTTAACAAGCATTGGGAGATGTCCCAGTTCATGCATCTGTAGACCCATGAATAACATGTTATACAACATAATAGTAATACTCAGCATCTCCATTACTTTCAGTAAAAGTTGTGTCATTGCAACACACTATTAGAGCCCTGTGAATATGCACTGTTTTTTAAATAGTCAACCCGGCTTGGAAAGGGGTAGTGGAAATGTCTTCTGTTTGGTAACAAACAAGGACTGAAACCAACTGGTCGAACTAACTTATGCAGGAAGGGGTAGCACTATAGATCAGAGCTATGGTCTGGGGAATCGGTTCGTAGGGAGGGGGGATGAGTGGTTGATCTGGTTGTTCTCTGTCGTGTCTGTGACCAGCATGATTTGCACTACACATCATAAGGTTGCACGGGGGTCTGCGGGGTAATATGGGTAAGTGGAGAGCACTCCTTCCTTTTTCACCTACACAGACCCTGTGGTACCCAATTCCAGCATCATCCACATGTATAAGCTTCTCCACAAAGGGCGGTGCATGCATTAGGGTCCTAAGCCACATCAATTCTCTCCAAACCAGACCTATTCTCATCCTCCCTCCTCTCTTCACTGCTATATGCCTGTGTGGGTAGTTCCCAGGCTTCTAGTACCCCCTTCCATTGCTCTGCTGTGGGACAGTGTCTCAGTCCTTTTGGCTCTTCCCTAATTAGGACTCTGCCCTCTGCCCCAGCCCAGTAAGTTATATCCCGTTTCCAGGTTCCTATCACGGGCCAGTTGGTGGATTTCCAGGTCATTGCTATCCTCCTTCTAGCTAGGGCGAGGGCCAGATCAATATACCTATTTCCCACCTTGCTTTTGGGTGGTCTGGGAAAAAGCCCCAGCAGCCATACTTCGATCTTGGGGTCAAGGGTGCACCCTAAAGACGTCTGTATCTTTGTTAACACTTCGTCCCAATAAGGAAGTACACAACACAGACCCAGGTCATGTGTATAACGTCCACATCACTGTGATTAGACCTCGGGCATCTACGCACTTTGCCACCATAGGTGGCTAAGAGTCTATGGTGAGTCATATAAGTCATATGCACAAAGTTGAATTGTATATATTTCAACCTCGTATTTTGGGGAACCCTCTTGGGGGATGCAAGAACTCTAACCCATTCCAAGTCAGTGAGGTCTCGATCTAAAACCGTCTCCCATCGTCTCCACAGTGTTTGTAAAGGAGTAAGGGATAGTCCAATCAACAAGGCATAAAACCACTTTACCTGATGCCCAGCCATACCCGCATGCATCTCAGGTTCTTCCCATCCCTTTCTCCACAGTGCCCTGTATTTGCGGACCAAAGCCTTGAACCGCAGGACCTGCCCAGGAGGGAGGTCGTGGGCTTCGACCAGATCCTCGAAGGGGGCTAGGGCTTTCTCCTGATAACAGTCCCCTACCATCTCCAGCCCGCCTCTGTCCAAACTGTCATTTGCTCGTCTGTAAATATCAACCATGGTCTCAGTGAGGCAGACCGACTAAGGGCAGGACTGGTGCTTACCGAGGGTTCCAGCTGTTTTAGTCAAGCAGCGTTTCCAGCACTGCAGGGCCATGGTTTTGAACACTGACCGTTAAGGGACCACCACTGTTGGATCAAGCAACTTAGCTAGCAGTAAGTTGGGATGGGTTCCAGACTCCATCCAACCACTGCGCCAGCCATTGCATCTGAGAGGTCGTGAAATAGAACTCAAAATTTGTTCCCCCTTTGTTAGCCTCTGTCATGGGGCACTGTAGTGTCACCAATGAGACCCTCCACCACCCATACCCTCAAATAAGTTTTCGCAACGATCCTGTTGATACTGAGATCCGGAGATTGATGAAAAAATACAAAAGGCGCGGCAACATAACCATTTTAGCTCAGGAAACTCAGGCCATAATTGGTAGCCATAAAGAGCACCAAAAGAATCGCAGGACCTAAGGACAGAAGGGCTCTGTCCAGGTTACCGTCTCTCAGGTAATCAAGAGAGTGAAAGATGTGGATACCCAGATACTTGAAGGTGGAAGGTGCCCAATTAAGATCCACAGAGAGATCCTGGGGTCGGGGTAGGGCTAAAGCTACAGGGTACAGGTAAGTCCTGTTTTTGTTAACCCTCAAACCTGACAGGAGATCAAACCATCCTAGGAGGCCCAGCACTGTGTCAGAGCCCACCACAGCATCCATCAGATAAATCAGGAGGTCGCCTGCATATAGGTAAATGACATGGCCACAACCCTCGACCGTCAGACCCTTCCCCTCACCCCCCTGTCGGAACAGTGCAGTCAGAGACTGGATCTCCAGGGCAAATAAAACGGGTGACATTGCATATTGTTGGGAGTCTGTTTTACCCATCCTAACCCGAGCCGTGGGGCATTCATGTAACACTTTAACCCACTTCATCCAACCATCTCCAAGACCCATACCTCCCATAGTCTCGAATAAATAAACCCTGCATATTGTGTTAAAAGCCCTTGCCCAGATCTATCGACAGGAGGGCCGCCCCCAGTAGAAGTCGCGCCCAAGTGTGGCACAACACAGTATACAGTCTGCATAGGTTGAAGGAGGTGTTATGGGATGGGACAAACCCATTTTGGGCGGTGTGGATTAAGGTGGGCATGTAGGGAAGGAAACGGAGCACGAGGATCTTGCTAAGTATCTTAAAATCCATGTTGAGCATGGAAAGTGGTCTATAATCCCTGACCCCGGCTCCCGGGACTGTAGTTTTGGGAAGTGGAATCGCAAGTGCATACCGCAGTGACTCAGAAAGCCGTCCAAGTCTCTAAGATTCTGCATATAGAGTCACTAGTTGGGATGCTAGTCTAGAGGCATATGCCGAATAGAATTCTGCAGGAAGGCCATCTGGTCCTGGCGTTTTACTGATCTCCATGTTGGCAATGGCCTTGCAGATTTTCTATAATGTCACTGAGCCTCCCAAAGTCTCCTGTGCCTGTCTATCCAGCAACCGGAGCTGAAGGGGAGTTAAAAATTCTCTGAGCTCCACTTGTGTAACCGGGGAGAGTGCAGTATGTAAAGCTTCATAGTATACCCGGAACAAGGCATTAATCGCTTCTGGATCGTATACGGTTGCGCCACTGACAGCCCGAACATGGGTGATCGGTGACCCCCGAATCTCCGATCTGATCAGCCGTGCCAACAGGCGGCCAGGCCTACCTTCGTCCTCCTGTACCTCGGTGAGATATTTCTTATAATCGTGGCATCTCAACGGCTCAAGTGCTTCATTGAAAAGTTACTGTGTTTCCCACAGGTGTACCAAAGCAGAGGCTATCAATCCCTGTGCATTATCCAGCCTGCACAGTTTGACCTCCAAGTCCTCCAACTCTTGGTGGAGCTCCCTTTGCTCCCCTATCGACTGTCCCAGACAGTGTCTCTGTATCACCACTTTAAACGCCTCCCACTCTACCAGTACCATGGATGCTGTTTGCAGATTGTTAGAAAAGTAAGGATCAATAAAGGTGCCAAGTGTCTCCCTGAAACAGACATCCTCCAGCATTATGGGATTAAGTCTCCACAAGGGAATCAGAGGGCGCCTCCCCAATGGTTGGTGGCACATTAACAACAGACTATGGTCTTAAAAATATACGTCCCAGATACTCAGTGTGTGTAACAGTACAGCTGAAGCTGGGGAAGCATAAGAAGACATCCAGTCTAGTATGTAAATGGTGTATAGACGTGTAGAAGGAATAATTCCTGCCCTCTCTGAGTTGTGTTCTCCAAATGTCCTCCAGCCCACAGTGTTTCATCCAGTCATGAACCCCGCTACCGTACGGTGGGCCTGGGCCCCGGGCAGGGGAGGGTGAGAGTGGTCCAGGGAGATATCGGCCACACAATTGAAATCACCCCCAAGTATCATAATTTCCATTGTCAGATCAGTCATATGGGCAGAGAGATCATAGAGGAAAGTCACCTGGTCTTGATTAGGGGCATACACACTACCAATTGTAATATCCCGACCAGACAATCTCCCAGTTAACAGCACATATCTACCTTCCTTGTCTATCAGGGTACATACAAGTTTGAAAGGGAATCCTGTCCATATGCAAATTAACACCCCCCGGACGTATGCGGAAAAAGTGGTCGCAAATATCTGTCCCCTTTATCTTCTATGTAGTTTCTCTACCTCCCCTCGCAAGAGCTGCGTTTCTTGTAGCAGGGCCACTTGAACTCCCCGTCATCTCAGATATCTATGCATATTATGCCTCTTAACTGCTGACCCCATCCCTTTTATATTCCTTGTCAGAAATGTCAATGAATGATGTGCGGAAGTCATGGTTGGAAAAGTACTTCCATACCCTGACTTCCTCCATACCCCCACTCACCCCGCCTCCAGATAAGAGATCCACAGCCACCACTGCAAACAATAGAAAACAAACTATAAAAAAACACCCAAAATCATCAACTTCCAAATCTCAGAGCAGCCTGGCAACGGCCAGCCGACAAACAGCCCATCACGAGGGGGACAGACATCGTTCATGTTTGTTCTGTTTTTCAAGTAATGTCATATGTGTCCCTGTGGTAACAATCGGTAGGGAGACACTATCTGCACAGGAAGAGTCCAAGTCTGACACCTTAGTCCCTTTCACCCAATTGGAGCCAACCTCCGAGATAATGTTTTTCATGATCTCATCCACTGCCTGAAGGGCACAGCCCTTTGCTTCTCGGTTTGGGATGGGCTTGGTTTTTTTGGTGGGCCCTGTTTGGACCTCTTCCTAGATCTCTTCCTGAGACCCGAAGTTGAAGCATGGTGACGGATTCCACGTTCAAGGGTGGCCCTCCAGATCTGTAGGCCTCAAGCCATTCCCACGCTGTCTTGGGATCCTCACAGAAATGTGTTTTCCCCTTCAACATTATGGCGACAGGGAACATTAAGGAGTATTGTAGTCCCTCCTCCCGTAGAGCTTTCTTGACTTCAAAGAACGAGGCTCATCTCTGTTGGACTTCAATTGAATAATCAGGAAATATCAAGACTTTGCTATTGTCCACTACAAATAGGCCATCGGTCCTTGCTCTTTATAACAAAATGTCTCTGTCTTTGTAATGCAGAAGCTTTGCTACAATCGGACACTGGGGGCACACTGACGGCGGTGGACGAGCCGGGATGCAGTGGCCCTCTTGAGAGTGTAAAACATCGACAGGCCTTCTGGTGGGACCACTGTATGAAGCCAGGGCTAAAGGAAGGTGATCATATCTCTGCCCTCTGCCCCCTTAGGAAGGCCCACCACCCTAATTTTGTTCCTCCGATTTCATCCTTCCGCTTCCTTAGCGCTATGCTCCAGCGTGCGGACCCTATCAGAGAGCTCTGCAAGTTGAAGCGACAGTGTCTGTTGTGTAGGGTGGAGATCAGCAATTGAGGACTCCACTACTTTTGCTGGAGCAGGGTTTTCTACTTAAACCCAAACATCATTTTATATTTTTGTATGTCATAATTAAAATATTAATAATTAATTATTAAGTACTAAGTTTTGTCGAGTTTTTTTTTATTAACCAACCTTATTAATGAAAGAACCATACGTGGGAATGCAACTGCATGGCTAAATTAATAAGTGAACTAAGTTGGTGAGCAAATTAATTAAATAAGTGTGGCTTATGTGATATTTGTTATGTGATTGCGCTTTAAAATAATATGCTTTAATGCTTCTTTATGTCGCAAATGGCTAGATAAATACATACACATAAGGGTATTAGTGGGAATTAACACTGTATAATCAATACAATGTAGTAACGTTGTTTTATGTTTCTTTTTAATTAAGTTGTCCATTGTGGCCTGCTAAGAAAATGGCCGACATCTACAGCCTGCATTTGAGTAGATGAAATATGAAGAGAGGCTTCGCTGATTGTGACCTCATCCTCTGCCTGAACTAAAAGTTATGAAAAAAGATGACAACTCTGGGATGACCGCCAGTTATCCTTGGTAGAGAACATTTGTCACAAATGAACATTTTTGATAAACTTGTGGTGGCTTCACTGCGAGTGATACAATTCCGGAGAAGAGCATCCATGGATGTTACAAATTAGTTTTGGACTTTCTATTTCCTTGTTTTGAATTTCGAGATATCCGAGAGCGGAGATTTTTCTAATGTTGCAAGCTAACATCCTTTCCTGCTCAACGGACGTTTTAGAGTTTGTTTGTAACTTTTAGTATGTACATTTTAGTATAAATATTACTAGACTAGTGAGGGTCTGGGGCTACATCTTCCTGAACTTATGCTCAGAAGACCGATGCTGATTGGGAGGACGGTGACTCTACATGACAGCTCGAGGGACTTTAATTCTTTACTGAGAGACCTGTCCTGACTTAGAGCACTACATTTAGCCAGAATAGGTAAATATGAGAATAATGATCTTGCAATTGAATGACTTTTCATATGAATTAATTTAGATAAATAATTCTTGTTTGAATCACAGTGTCGGGTGGTTATTTCTTTGTCATGTTATTGAGATCTCAAATGTGTTTAAATTGTTTTTATCAAGACTCAAGATAATTCAATTAGGTTGCATTGACCTCAAATTAGGTGCAGATTGATTAAAGAGTTCTTTCTTATATTCAGTGTGGATAGAGTAATAGAATGAATGTAGGTGTAATGGGCCCCACCAGCGTATGATGAGTGTATGTGTGCATGACTGTGAAATTACTTTGTCCGTGGAAGTAGGGAGAATTTATAAGCTCTGATCTGCAGCACTTTCACCCATTCCTCTAACTTATGATGCTCTGCTCTGAGAAGCCCCAGCCCAACTGACACAGTGCTGATGTCTTGTTGTAAAGTTGCTTTAGTGTCTGTAATAGCATCCAATATTTTGGTTAGTTGTTGCACTGGGTCCACCTGGACCGATGACCCCGATTTCCCCTGTTTCTGTTCCGGGGGATCATCCTCCTGGTCTGGTGGTGGTCCTGTCAATTTTGCTCTAGCCTTATCCATCTCAGCTCGCGGAGGGTTCCCAGGAAAAACAATCGTATGTGTGTCCAAAGGTCACCACACTCCGGAGTATTGCTACATTTAGGGGGCCTCAGAGCTAAAAATCAGGATTCTGCAAATTGCACCAGAGGCACCTCAACGTTCCAGAGCCGCCAGTCTTTCAGTAGGGTGGTGACCAAACCACCGCTCCCCCCATTAACCACCAGCCACGGGAGCACCGATTGCCGCAACCATCCGATCCCACAAGCACAATGGGTAGAAGAGCAATTCAGGAATGTCCCTAGTGGGCCCGTTCTCCAGAACAATGCGGGCCCCTGTCGGGTCACGGGCAACAAGGCACACAACTTTAGGTGGGGGGAGGGTGCTCATCCACAGAAGGAGGAAGGGGGTGAGGAGGGCACCTTCACCAGGCAAGTTTCCACTGAACCACAAGCTGGGTCCCTACATGGGCACGTCTCCGCTATGGCATGGTGCCGGCAGTGTGTCTTTCCGACTGCGGGCGTCAACACAGTTCCAGGCAGGCCGTCCCCCCACCGCCTTTCCCTGGCCTCAATCAGGGCTCATTACTCATCTCAGGGCATGAGTCAGAGTCTTGGGCAGGGAGGGAGAGGGACGTGGGGGGGGGGCAGGCCAAGCCATGCTGAGTTTCATGCCTCCCACCAGGCCCCAAACCAGGCTTTGAGTGGCCCCTGTACCATGGACGTCACCTCCACTCACCCAACAATGTTGGTTCTTCGCTGCTTCTAGCCTGGCGGGGCGCTGCCTCACCATCTTCCTCCCAGGCGAGGGCAAGCCAGCATCCAAATTCCCCAGGTCCTGAGGTTCTCCCAGGGCTGTGCAGCTTGTGGCACTCCTCTGCCTCTGCTCTTCACAGCACCGCAGTCGCCCAGTATGCTTCATCTGTCGCCGAGCTCCCCAGCGCAGGAGCGCCGCCCTTGCCTCAGGGCAACAAACTTTACCCAGCGATTCAGGTGGTGCCATGGGCCTCCAACACCCGGCTGGCTAATTGCCTCACAGAGTTGCAAGGCTGTTCAGGCTTTGCAGATCAGGAGACAGCTGGAACACCAATGGCGACACACCTTTGACAACAATGCCAGACATCTACATGCCTGCCCTGCTGATCTACCATCAGACACTCAGAACCAACAAATGCACTCACCAAACGGATTCAAAAGAGCTCCAATGACTCCAAAGAAATCTTCACCATGTTGAAGAAATTCATGCCCCCCCCCCCTACTGCCAGTGCCCCATGACGCTACACCTGGCTCTCCCAAAACCTCAACAACAAAATCAACACCATCTACATAAAACTTTGCACCCGAGCCAGACCACTCCACTCTTGCCATCCTCTAGTCGATTGAGAAGAACACTTAGATAACTACCCTGACTTGCTGGCCCATCACCATGCCTTTGGAAACCACCACTATCATGTGCTTCATCAACGTAGGAGCCCCCTAGGATTCCTGCCCTCACTTCATCTTCACCAAAGGACACAACCCCATCTGCACAGCCCTCACTTAAAAATCCTCAACAACTTACATACTACAGCGACCTTTCCAGACTCCTGAAAAAATTCCACCATTTTACCATTCCTTTAAAAAGCCTTCAGCAGACCCAAAAGACACTGGTGAACTGCAGGCCCATCTCCATCCTCCCCTACCCGGCCAAGGTTTTGGAAAAACTCATCAACTAGTGACTGGCTGACAGCAACCACCTCATGGATCCTCCCAATCTAGGTTGAAACCTAACATTGCACCAAGACTTCCCTAATCGCTGTCATCAATGGCATCTGTTTAATATTAAGCAAGGGGGACACAGTGGCACCTTGTCCTACTCAATCTCTCAGCCACCTTCAAAACCATCTTCCAACCTTTCCTCAACTTATGCCTCCACAAGACTGGAATACATGGACCAACACTCCTATGGATTAGTTCCTTCCTCACAGGATGCACTCAAACAAGGCAGTCGTGCACTGCATGGCCCTGCTAATCAGCATCCTCCAAGCCCACGAATTCAGCACTATTTCTTATGCCAATGACACCCAACGTATCCTCTCACTCTCCAGATACACCTCAAACACCCAGATGAAGTTCATCAAATGCATGTCAAAAGTTGCAAACTGGATTAAGCCAACTGTTTGAAACTGAACTCCAGCAAGACGTAGGTGGTCTTCTTTGGAAAAGACATGTCTATCTGGTCCTTGGCACAATGGCCCTTGGAAACTAGGGCTGACACCCAGCCCATGAAACTCAGTCGGGAACCTAGGGATTGTGATACCAAATAAGTCTACTCAGTCTCCTGCCCCTGCTTCTCAAACAAAGTCTTCAGATGGCTCCAGCTAAGCCCCTATAGATCTGCCACTTAAGCCCTGATCAGCTGCAGACTGGACAACAGATATGCCATCTACATCGGCATTATATCACAGCCTACCTAAAAACTCTAGGTCAGTCAGAACGCACCAGCTAGACTCACTGTCTAACTCCAGCTCCACGTCACATATCCAAACATTTCAAAGATCTTCACTGGTTACCTAAACACAAATGTGCCCTCTTTAAGCTCCACACACACCTACAGAGTACTACATAGGCAAGGTCTTGCATAATCTGAACAGCCGCATCAACTTCCACACATTGATCAGGCGCCTCTGCTCGGCCAAGCACCCGTGCATCTATTTCTCCCGCAGATGGAAAGCCAGAGCTCGAGGCTGCATCTTTTCCTACCTGAATCCTAAAACCCGGAACAACATCCCCTTACACATCAGAGCCACCGCCTGTCAAGGGCTCCAGGCTAAAAATGTGAAGAACTCCAGGAGGAGCACCCTTCAAGTTTAAGGAATATCTGGCTACCTAAGCAGTGTACCAATGCAGGGGAGCAGGCAAAGGCATACACCAGGAAAGAACAAATGCAAGCAACCTAAAGCACAGAAACAGGATAGAGAGGGCAAAGCAACCCTAATGTGAATCACCAGGGAAGGGAAGCAATAATGGGCAAACACACTGGATTACCACTAGATTTGTACACAAGAACTTACCACAGCAACATGGAATGTCATTGTCTCTGTGCAGATTACTCTTACAGGTGGTCACCCTGCAAACCCCATAGAAATGAGGCAGATTATGTTAATTTGTATTTAGACCTAGAACATGAACTAAGATATAGAAAGAAGGCAGCAGAAGCAATTTTTATCTGGACCCTAGGGCACGAAAAAGGATTGCACTTAAATAAACAAGACACGTCCTTATAAGTCCAGTAGGATACACAGTGGTGATTCCTGTGAAAATAAAAATGACACACTCTCATAGTTAAGGCACTTAAGACTACATGTAACACAAGACATTAGGGCAGACACTATGAAGAACAGAAAAGGGCAGTCGGGATTGAATAATAGGAAAAAGAAATGTGCATTTCATATAAAAACAACCTACAAAGTTACGATATTAACAATAGTAATTGCCAGTAAAAAAAAGAGATCATACAGCTCATGAGCAACAAAAACACAAAATGTACCATTTTACTCTTTTAATAAATGTTCTGGTGAAGGAAACTGGTTAGACTAAGGTGGCGCCTCTGGGCACCCAAGTTCATTTTGCCACTTGACCTGACTTGTTACACTCAGAAACCAGATATTTACTGGCTGAATTCTGACAGGTCCAACTCAGCATCTTTCTGGAGATGATAATAAGAACCCATTGGAGTTGGTAATAGTAACACCTATCCATTGCTTGCATGGCCATAGGAGACACCAGAGAAACTATGGTTTTTGTGTTTGAATAGATTATCAGCAGCTGTGACTCGCTGGAGCCCTACCCTGTCCTTTATGCCTTGTATTTATGCGACTATTTTTACTGTGGTTGCAAGCTGCATCACCCCTTTCATCCTTCTGTTGCATTACATGCAGTCCCTAAATCAAGGAAGAGTTGCTTGACATTAAAGAAACATATCTTCTGCCTACTGGCATTCTCGCATGTGACCCTGTCTCGCTCTGGTTATATGTCAATGGCCTTGCCACTGCATGTTCTGCCTCTGCCTGATCATGTCACACACTGCATACTCTGGATGTCTCTGAGCAAGCCACACATTGCAAGCTCAGCCTGTCACTGAGCATGTCACACACTGAATGCATGTCTCTGAGCATGTCACGTACTGCATGCTTTGCCTTTGCACACTGTTTTCTTTGTTTCTCACTAAGCATGTCATGCACGGCATACCCTGCCTGTCACTGAGCGTGTCCCACACTGCATGCTCTTAATGTCTCTGAGCAAGACACGCATTGCAAGCTCTGCCTGTCACTGAGCATGTCACGCACTGCATGCTGTGCCTGTCACTGAGCATGCCAAGTACTGCAGGCTTTGCCTGTCACTGAGCATGTCACACACTGCATGCTTTGCCTCTTACTGAGCATGTCACACACTGCATGCTCTGCCTGTCACTGACCATGTAACTGTTGCAAAGTCATCCTGACCCCTGGGCACCCCCAGTTATTGCTGACTGGTACTGGTAGTAAATAACTATGATTGTTGCTGGGCTCTGCCTAACCAGGCACAGGGCCAGTGCTATGCTGAAAACACAATTATAATACAGTGAAAACACCTGTATATACCCCAATGATTGGCATGACCTCCCCTATAAGGCCCTATTACATTATATAGTGCAGGAGTATATAATAGGGCATGACAGTGTAGAGGCCAGCAGCCCTTTCTGCACTTGCATGTGTGCACTGCTGAGAGCCTGAGGTCATGAGCCCTGTGTTGCAGAGAGGTTTTAAAATGCAAATTGTGATGAAACTCGACTTTGGCGTTAGCGGCACTAAAACTTACAAATAATAAGCTACAATATTGTGCTATATTAGGTACCCCTAAGATTTCCCCTAGGTGTCCCAAGGGTCAGGTACTTATAAGAAGGACCCTTATAAAAGAGCTTTTATATGCCTTGGGGATAGAGGAATTGCAAATTTCACTTCCCTCATTGTAGTAAAGTGCTTTCAAAAATTGACTTTTGTACTCTGTGGTGTGAGAATCTACATTATATTTGTATATTCAGGACCCCAAATGCCTCCCCTAGGTGTCCCGGGGTGGGGGGGGGGGTCAAGTATTTATAAGCAGGGGCCCTTACAAAAGCAGTTTTATAGGCCCTGTTGTTGGAGAAATTGGACGTGTCATTTTCCCCAAGATAGATCCCCAGCCACATAGGTTATCATTGCAATAGTTTATGAATTGATAACTGTGGTCAGGGACAACCCAAAAATATAATTCAAGGACTGAGGAGAATGGTATTGTTAAATCCAGCACTATGATGTTGTTGAATATATCCTAAAATGTACAGAAAATAAGTTATAAAACGTTCTTGTCTGCAAGCCAAGATTCAGCCTTTCAGTGGTCTGCCCTGATTGGCCAGAGGTAAGTGGAGCAGTCAGGCTGATTTGATCAAGTGATAAGTGGCAACAGAGTCATCTGTGAGCAGAGGGTTCTGATAACTGGAAGGCCAGAGCAAGGGGGAGGGTCGGTAAACCATGACATTCAAAAGAAGAAGGGGACAGGCAGAAGAGGCCAGGTCCATCCACACCCATCCCCTCTGAACCCAGCCAGATGGCAGGCTTAAGGAAGGAATATGCAGATGCCAGGGGGAGGAAGACTATGGAGATGAGCCATCCTAGACGTTGATTTAGCCAGCTCTTGCCTGTCTGCTGACACTTCAGCCATATTAAATTTTAGAAGAATAGTGCTTCTGGGGGACCATTGTGCCACACTTTGGAGGAAATGGTCATGCTCTGGGGTGTTGCCTTGCACTTCATTGAACAGGAGTGCCCTCCTGCTTCACCCCAGAGAACAGAGAATAAGTATCTGAGAGGGTCAGAGCCTCTGAGATCTGCTGGTTGAAACAAGAGGAGAAGAAGGGTCCATGCTGGAAGTTTGATTTACACCGACCAGGCCCTGCACTCTGACTGACTGCGCCCGCTGCACTATGTGGAAATACAGTCCTGTGGACCTAACTAGCTTCAAGAGGAATAAAGAGTGGACTCCCTGCAAGCTAGAGGTTAACAGGGCTCATCTGGACCATAACCACAAAGAATCCCCAGCCTGGAGTGCGTCCAGTGGATTTGTAAGGGTTTTGTTTAAGTGGAGTGTGGGAACTGAAGTCCCAAACTTTCAAGGACCATCATGGAGTTTCCAGACGCTTGGAGTAAGTTTGGGATACATTGGGACCCTCAGAGGAACTTCAGGAAGATGTTAGAGAAGTATGGAGAAGTTTGGAGCAACTTTGAAGGAAAGCTCCCTAATAGGACCGACTTGACCTGGCCAGCCAGGCCGGTGACCCTCAACCGCGAGCCAGCCTGCCCTCCAGGTTCGTCCCACTGAATAGATCCGGTGGTACAACTTCCAGAGTTTGATCAAGAGCTGGTCGAAAGCCAGGCCAGGGAACCCTCACTGAACCCAGCCTGATGAAGAGCATCAAGGGGCCCCAGGAGAAAAAGTTCCGAAAAACCTTCTAAATCCGAAGGTAAAAGACTTGCCCGGCTCCAACTGCGAGAGTCAAGCCGCCCACCTTCAACATCTAGCTGGCCTGGATCCCTGCTTTGACCCGCTGGAAAGCTCCAAAGGTCGGACTTCCATAGTTTAAACGAGGGTTCGTCAAAAGGCAAACTGGTGAAACCTCGCCGAATCCAGACTAGTGGAGAGCATCAAAGGACCCCTGCACAAATCGCTCCAGAAAAGGTTCTAAGTCAGAAAGTAAAAACGTGGACCGAGGCCTACCGCAAGGGGTAGCCATGCAGGGCTCCACCATGGTCGGGCTGAAACTTTGACTTTGTCCCTTTCTAGCGTAACTTGGTGTCCCAATAGGCGCTATAGGTTTCTATGTGCTATATAATGCTGTATCTTTACAACTTCACATCTTCGGATCCCTACATTGGATTTTTTTCATTTTTATGTCATTTTAAAGATAAAAATATTTCCTATTTTTATGAATTGATGTTGGATTGTTATTGTGTGTTGTGTCATAATTACTTACTGAATTGGTGTTTTTAAATGCGTTACATATCTTTCTCTGAAGTTAAGCCTGCCTGCTCGCAGCCAAGCTACTAAGGGTTGAGCATAGGAATATTTTTCTGAGACCTATTCAGAGCCCTAGACTGTGTTAGTGGCCTTATTGCCAGTGGTAGATATATATTTACCACTGCTAATAACTCACTTTCCAACAGTCATACACTACATGCTCTGCCTATCACTGAACATGACACACAATTCATGCTTTACCTGTCACTGAGCATGTTACACAGTGCATGCTCTGCCTGTCAAGTCACCTACTGCATGCTCTGCCTTTCACTGAGAATGTCACACACTGTATGCTCTGCATGTCTCTGAGCAAGCCATACAATGCAAGCTCTGCATGTCTCTGAGCATGTCACATACTGCATGCTTTGCCTGTCACTGAGCATATCACACATTGAATGCTCTTCCTGTCACTGAGCATGACACAGACTGCATGCTTAGCCTTTCACTGAGCATGTCATACACTGCATGCTCTGTCTCTCAAGTCACACACTTCACCATCTGCTTGTCAATGAGAATGTCATACACTGCATGCTCTGTCTCTCAAGTCACACACTTCACCATCTGCTTGTCAGTGAGAATGTCATACACTGCATGCTCTGTCTCTCAAGTCACACACTTCACCATCTGCTTGTCACTGAGAATGTCATACACTGCATGCGCTGTCTCTCAAGTCACACACTTACCCTCTGCTTGTTACTGCGCATGTCATACACTGCATGCTCTGTCTCTCAAGTCACACACTTCACCCTCTGCCTGTCACTGAGTATGTCATGCACTGCATGCTCTGCCTCTCAAGTCACACTCTTCACCCTCTGCCTGTCACTGAGTATGTCATGCACTGCATGCTCTGTCTCTCAAGTCACACACTTCACTCTCTGCCTGTCACTGAGCATGTCATACACTGCATGCTCTGTCTCTCAAGTCACACACTTCACCCTCTGCCTGTCACTGAGTATGTCATGCACTGCATGCTCTGCCTCTCAAGTCACACACTTCACCCTCTGCCTGTCACTGAGTATGTCATGCACTGCATGCTCTGTCTCTCAAGTCACACACTTCACTCTCTGCCTGTCACTGAGCATGTCATACACTGCATGCTCTGTCTCTCAAGTCACACACTTCACCCTCTGCGTGTCACTGAGCATGTCATACACTGCATGCTCTGCCTCTCAAGTCACACACTTCACCCTCTGCCTGTCACTGAGCATGTCATGCACTGCATGCTCTGCCTGTTTCTTGGGAGTAAATAGCCAATCACAGAGGCACATTCAGTCTGCATACAGGAGTGTCAGTGCTCTCTGCTTGTGTCCATAGGCAGAGCAGCCGGATTCACTCTTTGGGTGTCATATGTGAAGCCGATAACACTGTGAATTACATCTTCTAGAAGCAGGGGAGAGCTGCAGGAGTTTGAACAAAAACCATCATCTTTTTATTGTTCAGGACATGAGGTCTTTGGCAGTGGCAGAGCACAAAAACGAAAAAGAAAAACTATTTTGCGCAAACATTGGCTTCTTTCCGGCTGATTGCCAACAGTAGGGAGTGCCATGAAATCAGAGGCTTGTGTCTATGTCTTGTGTGGAATGGCCTATTGTTTGGAATTGACAGTGCAGAAAATGTGTATTTCTCGACCAAGAAGAAGAGTTTTCATGAACATGTATTTGTTCTACTTTTTCTCACATTGAACAAGTTTAAAAACTGATATTTTTTCTGGGTGTTTCTCTCCACACTGGAAACATATTTCTATGTGTGGAAGTCACTTCCCCCATGTTCAAATACAATTAGGGATCTTGGACAACTTTCCTACACATTAAGTGCATCACTTTCAACCATTTATTGAGGTTTATACTTACCAGCATGCTCTACAAGTGCAGTTAGACTGGGGAAACAGTGTTGCATGTGTTCACATTTTCAGTGTAAACCCCATCACACGTCAGTCCATGAGAAACCCCACGTTTCCACCAGTGAGTATTAGGTAGGACGGTAGAGCATATGTTTTTTTCTCATAATTTGTTTTTGTTTGTAGTAATCGCTGTCGGTGACTAGTAAAATCCACAGAAGCTGCCTCTTTGCATCAGGATGGGCGTTTTTGGTCAGAGGTGACACAATCTGCACATATTTTTCTATGGGACTTTTCAATTATGACTTTTTAGAATTTGGTCTGTGTGTCCAATTCACAAAGCTACGTGCACCTTATTGAAGTTCACGCGCAGAAATGGTTTGACAGATGCATGCAAATTACCTTTTGTAATTCATAACATGTAAATTCTGTCTCGTAAGTTGCTTTACCATTGCATAAAATGTATTGCTGCCAGTATGGAGCAGCATTACGCATGATTACAACTTCTCCCAGGGCGGGAGTGCATGCTCCATGGCAGGAGGGTGCACTGGAGAGCTTGTGAACACTACTCATTCTCACTTTTTAAACTTATAGAGACTTAGGTCCATAGATAAGAAAGTTACTGTTTGCAATTTCCAAATAGTGGTTTAATAGAACTCGCTACTTGGACATCGCAAAATGAGAGGAAAGTAGAAAAGTATTCCACTATTAGCGATTCCTACAAATTCGCAATTGAACTTAAGAAATTTCCTATTTGGAAATCACGCTGATTCGATTTTCAAATAGGAAATCCCAATTAGGAAAAGTCGCATTTGGATGCAGAATAATGATGTAAGTTTAGAAATCCAGGGTGTGGCCACAACTCGGAAGCCTAGGAATGTGCTGGAAGGATGTTTTGTTGCGGTGTGACTAGTGGCAGTGACGTTCTCTTTCCCTACAGCACCATGTCTAAGGAGATGGGGAAAAGGACATTGCCAGCAGTAAGCGAAAAGTCTCATTTTCTGATAAGGAGCTGGAGCTGTTGACAGAGGAATGTATTTTTAATCGACGCACAGTACACCATATAACTTAGTTGAACTACAACTCCCATTGTGCAGTTCCAAATTACAACAAACGTCTAAATGGAGTTTTGGTAGCTAAGATGTTGTACTTGATGGATAACAAACAATGGGGCATGTCATCAAGACGATTATCGCCGCTTTAGTGACCGTTTTCGGCGTAAAGTGGCGATAATCCTAACGCAGTATTAGGAAGGGCACGTTAACCAGCTTTAGAGTGTGTCATCGCACATTTCACAAACGCCTTGCATCTCATCGCTAATGAGATGCAAGGTAGGCGTTCCTGACATTCACTACATGTCAGAACATCGATATGGCGGCTTCGCCCTATCAACAAGGATGCCCCATTCCCGCGTTGCAACTATGAAAGTCGCGCAAAGACCCAATTAACGCTAGTTTCTAACGCCAGGTTAATTTCTGACTTACCCATATTGCCCTATGGGGGGTGTATTGTCATGCTGAAACCCCCCACGGATTATCAACAAGGACTACTCTATCGCTGACAAGTTATCGCTGGATTATCAGCGATGTTGCAGCATTTCGCCGCTATCACTGGATATTTTATCGCTTTGGAGATAGCCGTTGATGATAACGCGCTATCTCAGCGTTAATATACGGTGATAACTTCAATCGCGCTAAGCGTGATTAGCAATATTTACCGCGGGGCCTTGTAGATATGCCCCAATATGTTATGGAACATTTTGTGCAACTATGTCAGGAGTCTGAAGGATTGCAGGTGTCAATGTCTGACACTTCCACCACACTTTCAAGTCCAAGAGTGCCCTCAATAAGTGATTTCATTGCAATATGAGGAGGATATTTGGAGGGACCACCACCTGTACTGCAAGGCTCAGCCATCCAGATGGTCACCTTCTCTTTAGTACGGGATCATAGGTCATACAAGCGTTTCCATATTTCAGGCATGGGCTTCTGGGAGACACCAAGAGAGTTCACTTTTCCCCAGGATGCTGTTTCAAATTTTGGTTTTCTGGGCATCATGTACAGATAATTATGCTTTGCCAAACAGCAGCTCCATATGTGCAACACATATTTTTATGTCAAAAACACAGAAATCACATGTTCAACAATATTACGCATTAGTAACCATTTATTTACAATAACTATATACATACATTTCCACAGATCACACTGTCATTTTACCACCACCTGAAAGCAAAGACGGCTCAGTGGTATATCTGTGCCAGATGGATGCTCTACAAGGCTGTACAAGGCAAACACACATCTGGAACACATATATCTCGACAGCCAAGTCCTGCTGAGAAGGCGACCATGACCAGAGGTTGTAAAATGTGACTTTTGTATACACTCAGATGAATGAAACGTTTGATTTTCAAAATTAGTTTCTTTGTTTAAGCTGTTCCCCAATGGCATCCTATAAGGATATAGTTGATGGTACATAATAACAATACATTGTTACAACCAGAATAAAAAGTCATCTTTCAGTAATGCAAAAGCATCATCCTCATGTTTGTTGGCTATTTCTTAGAAGTTTTCATCATTCGTACCATAAAAATAGATATTTGTGATCTCTGTGCGTCTTGCTCGACCCTTTGCTGCACATGTCCCATCCTGCTGATTCTGAAGTGGTGGTAGTTCGTCATCTGAGTCTGATTCTGGTTCCATGTTGACGCTGTGAAGACCCTTCCTCATAGCTATGTTGTGGAGAAGGGCACATTTCGCAATGATTATGCAACAGGTCTCTGGTCTGTAGAGTAGTGCTCCACCAGTCTTGTGGATGCATCTAAAACGTGATTTGAGATTTCCAAAAAAGCATTAAATTTTTTAACATGATGTTTTATCTGCCATGTTGTACTGCCTTTCACTTCTGGTTCTTGGATGCAAGTATAGTGTCAGTGTCCAAGGGAATCAGGCATATGCACTGTCTCCACTGAAAGTATGAGAAGAAGAAACTATTAGATTATTTGACAAACATACTTTTGAACACTGTGTGAATTGAGTTTGTAGTCCGCTTACTATGCAAAAAGCTATTACCAAATTTACCCTGATGAAGATGGTTATTTATTCCACTGTGATGGAACATAAAGGAGCCATGTGTGCTTCCTGGGAATGTGGCTACAAGGTCAGTTATGATGCATGAGGCATCACACACTACCTGTACATTGAGCAAATGGGGGATTTTCCTGTCTCTATAGAGGTGCAGAGGGGGGACATATGGCAATATGTGTGCCACCAACACCACCAGTAACATTACGAAACTGTGCTATGGGATAAAACATTAGTTTTGTGTGTTTAGGGAGATGTTTGGAAAAAACATATTGGTTCACTTTGCCAAAAACCTATGAAAAAACCTAGAAAAAGCACTTTGTGTCAAACCCCCTACCTCTGCTTTGACCCCTGGTCATTACCAGAAGCTAAAAGGTGTAGTCAACAAAATACCTGCACATGTGGTGGGAATCCATTGCTTATGACTGTTGGGCTTCAGAGTTGAGACTGTAACTCAGCAAATAAATCTAAAATTACCACACTTCTCAGTCTCTACTACTCATAAATCTCCTCCTCAATCTGTTCAAACAAGGCGACCCTCACCCTAAACATCCTCTCCTGTCCCCTCTTCCTCCCCTGTCTGCCAGCCAAAATCCTCATCCTCCTTCCCTAGACAAACAGAGCCACCATGCTGAAAGAACCAGATGCATTTTGGGTGACATTTTGTAGTTTGCAACTGGTTACCGCCTGATACACATTGATGATAATTGCACACCCTAACTGGCCATTTTGCAGCTAATCACAAATAGGAAATTGTTTGTACATAGTCTAAGGAATTCGCTATTTGGTAATACCAATTTATGATTTCCAATTTAGAAATGTAAACAGTGAGATTTCTACATGATGAAAATCGCCAATTACACCATCGAAAATGCCTTTTGTGCAAACCAAAACACCTTTTTGCATATTCTAATGGTCTCAAATTGCTTGGTACATAAGGTCCTTACTCCTGTCAAGATCAGGAGTAAATCGGTTTCAAGAGGGTGTTTGTGAAAGAAGCATTGATAAAATTGAGAGCAGTGTAGGAGAAGGTGTTTCCTTACAAGGATAAATATTTTTTACGCGGAGAACGAAAAATAAATAATAGTGCAGTTTCACTAATATAAACGGATTTTTGCTTGCACAATTCAACACTTTGTAGGATTTATGCATGCAGGACTGAAATGACTGAAAATTCACGAAGTTTCCAGAAGTTCTCCTGGAGATCTGAGGCTGTTGGGGAATTCTGAGAGTGCTCGTTTCAACCGTTGTCAACTGTTTTCAAGAGTACTGAAAATTCCGAAAACTCAATACATTTGTAAATCCCATTTGTCTGGGAACCTGTCACGAAGGGTTGCACTATTTTGAAGTTCAACCACTGAAGGGGCATTTGGGGAGAATTAAATACTATGAGTTCTACTCACAAAAGTAAATTCGGTTATAAACCTGTGTTCACAGCTCAATTTACCTTTCTTACGCCTGCCAGTAATTCATCAAGGGTTTCCTGGCAGGTGCAAGCCCAGGTGTCTGCACCCATAAATTCCAGTCAGTGACTGGGGATGTGGGTGTTCTCAGCTTTTCCGAGGCATGGTTAGCCTTGTAAATTTGATAACGCACACCAAAAAAATAACTACACGAGTTATTTGGCTGTGGCAGAGCAAGAAAAAAAATGGAAAACTATTTTGTGTAAACATCAGCTACTTTGTGGCTGATTGCCAAAAATATAGAGTACCATGAAATCAGAGTGTTATGTCTATGATTTGTGTAGAATAGCTTATTGTTTGGAATTACCAGGGCGGAAAAATAGGATTTGTCATGCTAGAAGAAGGGTGTCGATGAACACTGATTTTTGCTGCTTTTTCCTCACATTGAAAACGTTCAAAAACAGATAGTTTTTTTTCTTCTCCAGATTGAATACATATTTATATGTGGCGAAGTCACTTCCCCCATATTCCTACACAATTAGGAATTTTGGCCCACTTTCCACACTAAGTGCATCACTTACAAACATTTATTTAGGTGTATGCTCACATGTATGCTGTACAAGTGCAGTTAGAATAGGGAAACAGTTTTGTGGGGAAAATACATTCAACGAAAACCCCATCACATGCCCGTTTTGTTTGGAGTAATCACCATCTGTGACTAGAAAAATTTGCAGAAGTAGATGCTTTGAATCAGAATTCTCATTTGCTGTCAGAGGTGACAACATTTACACATATCTTTCCATGAGACATTTCAATTTTGACTTTTTAAAATTTGGTCTGAGTTTCAAATTTACAAAGCCACGTGCACATGTTAATTAAATTCACACTCAGAAATGGTTTGACATATGCATGCATACCTTTTATAAGTCACACCATGTCAATTCGGGATCGTAAGTTGCTTTACCATTGCTTAATTGTTATTACTGCAAGTATGGTGTAACATTATGCAGGATTGCATCTTCTCCCAGGGCGCAGTGTGAATGTTCCCTGGCAAGAGGGTGCCCTGGAAAGCCTGGGAACACCACTCACTCTCACTTTTGAAACTTCAAGAGACTTACTCCTGTCAAGCGTACTTTCAAGGGTGATTTAGAGAAGGAAACAGTCACACATGCGATGGTGGTGTAGGGGAAGTTGTTTTCTAACAAGGATAAATATTTTTTACATGGATAAAGAAAAATAAATAATAGTGCATTTTCACTAATGCAAACGGAATTTTGCCTGCACACTTGAAACGTTGTACAGTTGTGCATGCTGAACCGCTGCTGCATGCAGATAATTGGGATTTCACAAACTTTCCAGAAACCTGAGGCTGTTGCAGGATTCTGGGAGTGCTCGTGGGAACCATTGTGAACTGTTTTAAAGAATTCTGAACATTCTTACAACCATGTAAATGTGTAAATCCACATCCATTGGTCTGGGAATCTGTCCCTAAGGATTTTGCTATTTTGAAGTTGAACCATTGAAGAGGCATTTGCAGAGAATTAAATACTAAGGGCCATATGTACAAAAGCTAGGAATTGTGATTTCCTAATAACAAATCCATAGAAATCTCTATTAGGGAATCACAAAATAAGACGTTTGTAACCGCTGATTCTACTAATAATGATTCCTACAGATTCTCAATCGAAATTAGTAAATCGCAAATTTGAAAAGATTTGCATTTGGCTGGGTCGGAACTGGGGAGGCGAAGTGAGTTAAAGGACGATGATGGATTCAACCCAGATCTGTGACTGTCTGAAAAGATTCGGCGCTCCGTCCATCATGTCCTTGTGTTTGCAGAATGATGATGTCAGACCAGGAAGTTAAGAAATACAGGGGGTGACCACAACGCAGAAGCCTAGTAAGGTGCTAGAAGGGGGGAGTGCACCTGTATCACCACTGGAAAGGGAATACCTGTGATTGAACTGCACCATGTCCAAGGAAGATGGGGACAAGGATTCTTGGAGCAGGAAGAAGACATACAATTTTTCTGAAATGGAGCTGGAGCTCCTAACAAAAGAATGTGTAGTACATATGGACAAGCTATTTTGGAAGGGTTCTTTCACTGTTCAAGATAGCCAAAAAAACAGGATATGGAATAGAATCTTGGAGAAGGTGAGCTCCCTAGGTGTCAAACAGATCATCATCCCAGAGATACGTCAACACTGGTATGCCCTGAGAACTCACACAAAGGAGAAGGTGGCCAGCAGAAGGGCTGACGGCCGTTTTGAACCCTCAAAACACCCCCTCCCACTCCCATGAAGACACTCATTGAGGGGACACTGGAACCAGAAAGTGTGGTGGGAGTGTCAGACATTGACACCTCCAATCCTGCAGGCACCCGCCATGGTAGTCCGCTCCCCATTACTTACTTAACATAGCAAAACATTTGCAATTCCCCAAATAAAACATCACAGCCTAAATAACTCCATTACAATGCTTGTCCTACCTTGCCAATGCATTATGGGAGTTGTACCACACTAAAATTGCTTGCTGTACTGTGTTGATGACTACACCACACATATCTGTACATCACAAACATGTCACAAACATGATGCGCAGTTACGACAAAGCGGTCAACTCCTTTTAGGAATCCCCAAACATCAGTCAGTCACATAGCCAGTGCAATGACCCACTGGTAACTGCTAGAAGCTAAGAGGGTAGGCAACACAATACCTGTACATGTGGTGAGATTCCAACGCTCCTGAGTTTTGGGGTCCGAAGCTGAGGTTGTAATTCATTCATTAAGTCCAGGATTACTTCACTACTGACTCTGCACTTCTCAAAAATCTCCTCCTCTGTCTGTTCAAATAGGGTGACCCTCACCCTAAATATTCTCTCGTGTCCCCCCCTCCTGCTCTGCCTGCCAGCCAGTTTCCTCATCCTGCTCGCCAAAAGATACAGGCCACCATTCTGAAAAAGTCAGATGCATTCTGGGTGCCTTTTTACAGTTTACAAGTGGTTACCACCTGAATCAGATTGATGATAATTGCATTTCCTAAATGACCATTTTGCAACTACTCGCAATAAGGAAATACTTTGTACATGCGGGTAGGGATTCACAAAACGTAAATTCAGTTATAAAAACCTGTCTTCACAGCTCAATTGACCTATTTCATGCCTAACAGGGATTCAGAAAGGGTTTCCTGCCAGGTATAAAAACTCTGCACAGTGGGAACTGAATTCCGACGGGAGTGTTACATGAATTTCATGGGAATCCACATGAAAACATGTACCTGGAGCAGCTTTCCATGGACAATCCTGGGAATTGCTGTGAACCCCAGAAAGAAAGAAATCTACACTCAGACACAGATAGAAATCTACAAATTAAGATTTACTGCTTTCTATGTGAATGAGCCCTATCACCTTTTATTAAAACATTTCCAGCCTATCAGTGCCAGCGTAAAGCCAAAGACGTGCATGGCCCCTGAATCCAGTGCTGCAGTAGTTCAAGGGTGCTCACTGGCAGCCACGTCAGCAGATGGCGCTAGGATCTGAGAGGTAGGGATGACTGGGAGGGTACAGCCTTTTTAGGAGCCGATGGTATGTACTTACAAACCACTACACCCAGGGGTGGATCTTAGATGATAGCCATGTGAGGAAGCTGAGTTCTCCCGAACATCTGTTGTTTTCACTCGTAATTCTGCAAGGCCTCTGGCGAGCTGCATTTGTGCGCTTGGCTGATACACTTTTCATCGACTTTTCCCACTGAATCGGTTTTACACAAAACTCCCTTCATGTCAAATCAGCGTCTCGGGGGCATACTTATATTGTTTTGACATTGATGTTGTGTTGAATATTCTTTTCTCGTAACTCTAAGTGATGTGATGCCATTTTTTGAAGTAATGACGTGGAACTAATGCAGCCCCATATCTTGGATCAGATGGATTCTAGTGTCTGATGTCACGCCATCATTAAGCTGCTAGGGCTGGGTGGGCTTTGGCAAGGAAAGGAGATGTCTGGGCTCGCTCTCCACTGAGCTGCTCTCCTTTTGGAAAGATGATTGTTTCTTATGCGCTCTTTTGTTTTAGAAGATAAGATGCCATATGACCTAGCCATGTATACCCCCTCCTTCAATATAGATCAAGAACGTGAAAAAAAAAATGAAAGTAAAAAAACTTCACGCGCAATTTAAAAAGCTTGAGAAATTTTGATAATTTGGTAAATGTCTGTTTGTTTGTTTTTTTAGGCCCGGGCATAAAAGCCTCTGCACCTGTATAATCTTATGACATTTTGTGAAGTTCGTGTTACGCTTGATATGCGCAATCCCGAAAATGATGCCATTATGCCACATGATATAATGGGACAGAAGCACAGGAATAACGTGACCGGCCAAAATGCGAGTGGCTGGTGTTTGCTGCACTCATTTTCCTATTTTTTAAGTGTGACATTTGCAGTGCTTAATTTGTAAAATATGAAGTGCAGGTGCTCAAATGTTTGTCGGAGGCCACACCCACTTTTCTCTGGCTACACCCACTTCCTCAACTGGCTCATCCCACGTACTATATTAGCTCCACCCACATCTTCAACTGGCACTGCTAAAAGTCAGACCTAATATATACCTGATCAGAATTTCAGCAAGGGAGCCTTCCTCATAGTAAGGTTTTGATAGGAGGCTACCCTGCCCTGTGAACATTTTGAAAAACATTAAATCAAAAGTGCATTTAAGACACAATTTTGGAATATATTAGCTAAAATCACGAATGCATTTAAAAAGGGACAATTTCAGTGATGTATGAGCTGATTTGGGGAAAGGACAATACTGGGGTAGGGTATGCCATTTTTAACAGAGTCTATGATTTCAAAGATACAACTTTTACATAGCTTATGTGGCAAAACAAACCAAAATGTTGTGAAAACACTCTAAACAGATAAAGTGAATAAAATCATGCAATACACTTGAAAGAGTCAGTCACTGTCACTTCCAGTGGCCGAAGGGGTGTGGGGTTATTCAGTATAGTAGAGTATTCTGTTAGAGAAACAATTGAAAAAAAGAGGATTACCAATTGGGCTTGTTACTATAGCTATATGTGCATTTATTAGGCATTTAGAATGGTAAAAAAACATGGAATGATGTAGTAATGTATCATACAGACAAGACCGAGATTAGAAAAGAGGCATATATTCAAAATATGACTTTTTAATTAAAGATTTGTATCTTACCATAAAGCTCAGTAAAATGCAATCTCCACCAAAAAGTCATGCTACTACTACCACACGGTGACGTGGCCTGCTGCGACCTTCAGGCCACCACCACACTGCACATTATGCCTACCCTTGGCAAAAGGCTACTTCGCTCAGGGCCGGCTTTAACACTGGTAGCGCCCGGTGTGACATTGTTTGTTGGCGCCCCCCAATGACCACCCCTCACATGTATTCCCTCATAACCATCCTCTAACACTGTCCTTCAAGTCTCCATAACCTCTGTCTCTCAGATTAATTTAGTTTTATAGCACCACTCATACCAGTGTAAGGTGTCAGTGCACTTTGCATCATACACACATTGCACAGATAAAATCATACGTGTGTAACTCAGTATATAGGGAATGTTACATCAGACAGGACTACAAGGCATAGGAGTCACATGTTATCCATGATTGTAGGCAATATAGTTTAAGAGTTCTAAGTCTGGAAAAGCACAAATTCAGAATTTAAAACATAACAGCATTGTTAGGGGCTCTCTCCAATAAAAATTGATTTCTACCCAAATAAACCCTTTTTGCAAGATTCAGATAATGAAAGATTGGGCAGAAAAACCATAGCTCTAATATATAACTTGCAGTTTGCATGCAGCTCTTTGACGACAGTTAATAGCTTGCTGTTCTATGATAGGATTTTAAGTTACAAACTGCAAGTAGCAAAAGGATCTCTCTGACAGGAGCAGTAACACACTGACCTATTTCACATTATATGCACTTTTTGATCTGCATGGTAAGGTTCTTTGCAACAGGCATATTAACCCTCTGTACTACCTTACAAGCAGTCAAAACTTCCCCTAGACAAAACTACTGTTTCTCTCCAGGAAGACGATTAATCACCAGAGTTATATTGACATTTTAATTGATGCCTCAATAATACTGGAGGCCAGGAATTTGGCAGCAGGTTCTTTTAAGCAATTATTATACTGGCAAATTGACGCCCCCACAGTGTTACATGAAATAATGAAACAGACCTTCGCTGAGAATAATGAAACAGAGGTTGGAAGAGTGAAACAGAGTTGGGGTGAAGGGCCCATGTTACAAGGAAAAGTTAAAGAGAACTTAGGTGAGGGATCTGTGTTACAAGGAAGACTGAAACAGAACTTGGGTGAGGGATTCGTCTTACATGGAAGAGTGAAGAGGGATTGGTTGAGAAATCTGTGTTACATGGTGTAAAGCAAAGTTAACAGACTTGTAAATATTTTACTAGAGAAAAAAGCATGGCTCCGGAGTAAAGGCTTTTAGAAATACATAATGGTGCAAAAACAAAGGCGAGGACTTGCGGGTCCTGGACACACATTGTATGATGACGCCATCAGTAGTAAAAAAGAAGTTGTGTGCCCTTGGTGGCCCTGAAGCAGTGATGGCAGAGTGTGCCATTGCTGAACCTGGAACATGGATTTATGAATGGAAGCACTGGTGTCTCATTCATGTACAGAACAAATAATCCGGCAATCACTGTAAAGGGTCAGAGGTGCTACATTTTACGGATTTATGAATAAATACTTGGTATACTATGACTCTGAGAATATTGGCACATACAGAATGAGAAAGCGCTCAGTGTTAAGCATTGGAGGCTCTGGGTTCATAGCAATGCAACTCATTCTTTCCTCGGATTGTCTGAGAATATAGAGTTGAGTTGGGTCGTGTCAACGTCAACTCACTTCCACTCAAGTGCTGGGTTAATCCTCTCTGCTCACCTTTGGTACTGGGCCCAGTCAAAACTTCATTTGCCCTTCACTGTCCTCTCAGTCTGTGTGTTTTGTCTGATGATGGATTCCGAGGGTGGAGGGAGGCACGTACGGTGCACAGCAGCACCCAAACAAAAAGCAGCGTTGGTTGGTTTGGCAATTGGCATGGGTTACGCCGCCACACCACCGCCACCCATGGGCGGCATATTCGTGATCCTGGTGGCATCACATGGCGGCTTATACGCTACTGGTAGTAGTAGTTTCCTTTACCGTCCCTACGGTACCTAACTTCAGTAAAGTTGCTACTGTTACAGTAACAGACAGTGCAGTCACGGTGTGTCACTGTCAAGTAACACTTAAGTTACCATTTCGGGCCGGCACACTGACTGCAATAGTGCACAGGTTGCAGCCTTACCTAGGCTGCTGCGCAGCTTTATTTTAACCTGATTAGGCCTGTCGCTGCCAGGCCCTGCAGTGGCTGGTGATGTTACTGGCGGAACTGGCCAGTAGTAGTACTCACTGATGGCAGTGGCTACTTCTCCACAACGCCAACTCGCCAATGGTCGCACCGCCACAACGTCGCCCGGCCTCGCTTGCTGCTGGCTCTCAGACTTTCACTTAGTGAAAAGTGAATGCTGCCAGCTGACTGAACGGCCGTTGAACCACGATGATGACTCCGAGGTGGGGTGAGGCCGCGGTTCGGTTATGCTGGTGTGTGGCACTGGCAATGCTGCGAATGCGCGCGCATTGCAATTTGAAATGATCTGCCCACGCTGCCTGCCGCGCACAGCTTCTTCCCCCGCCGATTCTTAAACCAAAATCCAGCCTGAGCCAGCCCGCCGCTGCAACATCAAACTAAGGGCCGGGCCCGCATCCGCCATGCCATCATGATCTTCAACATATCAGTTGGATCGAATTCTAATCAAACAGTCAGCCAGTCAGAGATATATTGAGATAGATTAATTCATTCATTCATTCAGTCTCCATACTGCTCTTGGCTCACAGGCGTGCCCAGGGCCTGCAACACACTGTCTTGACTGTGGGACCCGGACCAGTATGTTGAGTGGAACAGACTGTGGGAATCTGGGATTGACTCACTCGGGTCTCTGCCTTAGGCTGCTGCGCAGCTTCATTAACTGATTAGGCCGCGGAGCCTGCCAGCCAGGCCCTGGCCCCTGCCTCACCCGGTGATGTTGTTGCAGTGCACTGCACTGCCTTAGGCTGCTGTGCAGCTTTAATATTTTAACTGATGATTAGGCTTACCAAAAGGCCCTGCCTCACCTGGTGCTGTTGGTTCAAGCTGTGTAACTGGTTACTCCTCAAGGTTCGCCTCAACGTCGACGACCAGGTCGCGCTCTCAGAAACTCAGTCTCACAGTGACTGACTTTGAACGGCGGCAGCGGTGGTAGTTGAGAACCACTACCATGATGACTCGGTGCCGGTGGTGAGGTCCAGCCGTGCAGGGCGGGTATGCTGGGGTGTGGCAAAGCGGCGAATGCGGGCGCAATCTGAAAAAATCAGCGCATGCTGCCAGCTGCCGCGCACAGCCCCAATCCAAAATCCAGCCCTGCCCAACTCAGTGACACGCCCAGTGGGCCGGCAAAACTGAGCCTGGGCCGTCAGTGCTGCCCACTGCATCAACAACATTTAGATTGAGAAGACGTGAAGAACAGAAACAGAGTCACTCAGAAACAAGTTCAACATCAACAACAAGCATGCAGAGTACGTAACTCTCTGTAACCGTAATAGCAGCACTTACGTTAGAGCAGCACTCACTCTGTGCCACTAATGACTATCAAATCAATTTAGTGCACTCAATGCGTGTAGACCCGGCCCTGACAATTAAGTGCCGGTGCTAAGCACCGGTACAAATTAAGCTCTGGACATTTGATCTCACATTCAAAATGGACACGAGGACAAAATGTGTGCTAAAATAAATCTCTAAATGCAAGTCTTGTCTTTTGCAAAATTTCTCATCATTTATAGGAATTTCACATATTTCTGCAAAAGTAAATTGCATGAATTTCTCACATCACTGTTTTTTTCTTTTGCCATTTGTAATGAAGTATCGATCCGCTTAGAGGCAGTAAAGTGGTAATTTAATGGCAGGTACAGCGAGATCGGCGGAACAGCACCAACTGTTCAATCGTTGTCTCTCCTCCTTGGAATGAGCGATACATCACACGATGCATCACTCCATTCCATGACATGGAGAGGATTCCACACTGTAAATGGATACCAGCAGTATAAATCATAACACATCCCCTTCCCAACAAAAGAGAATAAAACAGAATACATTAACAATCAAACTCATTCCCATGAAAGCATAAAAACACCTTCAAAGTGGAACAACCTGTAAGAAAAGCACAGCATCAAAAACATAGCAGAAAAACATTAGCACTAATATAACACATAGTCTTTCATCTTAAACATAAGCACTAGTATAACACATAGTCTTTCATCTTAACAGGCACCCTCCTACACCTAGAAGGATTGTGGTAAATAATTTAATTACCGGTACTTAATTTGATGCGGAAAATCTATAACAATAGCTCAGTAAAATAAGAGGCAGAATCCGTGGTATTAGAGGTTCGGAACGGGCTTTATTCCAAAATCAATTCGAATTGAGGACTCCATATTCCGTCACCACGAAGGTTCAGGAAGTGAAAGACAATACTTTATTGACAGATAATCATATTTATAGAAGAGGCATTATAGTGAAACAGATGCAGGAGGCGTAACAGTTGATAACAGAGATAAAATCATACATGCGTAACTAAAATGGGTGTAACTAGGCGTAACTAAAGAACGTCATTGGGTATGATGTCACAAATGGGTGGTTCCATGAAAGAATTTCGCAATGTCAGCAAAAATACTTGGCAGAGATGCGCGCGCAGCAGCATGACGTGTGATTGACGTGTAACTAGAGGGTGAAGGGGACTTGACATTTAGCTCTACATGTGGAGACAGAAGTCTGGGGTTATGTCAACCTAATCCCAAATCATATCTAATATCCTATGTTTAAAGAACTGTGTTATCCAAAAAGAGAGGTCTCTTAGGATAGAATCTTATTCTATACTGACTATACTGACTGTTAGTGCGTGTACAAGCGTCTAAGTGTCTACACTAGATGCGAGGGGGTAGGAATATTCCATGGTAACGGGGCTTATTAATTACTTGCATAAAGACAGAGAAGCCGGGCCCTTTTACACGGTAGCTAGAGGAATGTTTACTTAAACTGCTAGACAGGAATGCATCGGATGAGGAGCGGAGCAGAGCAGATAATCTTGAAGGTGAAATACAGTTTTTGGCAGGCAGACAGGCCGAGTCAGGCACCGTTAGCAGCGCAGGGAGTAAGACAAAGTTCATGGTCACAGATGCAGGCTCAGACTGGAGCTTTCAGAGGCAGAAGGCAGAAAAAGGCTTAATGGCAGAATCAGGGCCTACTCGCCTGGACTGTAAAATGGGATAAATGAACCATATAAAGCCGGTGGCCTTTCATACTTAGGAATAGAATATCCGGCCCATTCATGGTGGATCTGAAAGAGGACATGTTGACGGTGGACGCACATGTGTTTGCGTCTTCATAACTGGAACTGGAGGGAACATACATGTACTTGTGATTTATACATGAAACCGTTGGGGTCCAAGATAGGGGACATAACTGATCATAAAAATCCATATTTCCACATTCCCTCCTTGTCCCCTACTTGCCCTTAAGAGATATCAATCTTCATCAATCCGTTGATCTGTTCATATAACATCATTTGTTCTTCTTTCTTCTTCCGGGATCTTGAACGAAAACTTGGATGTGGGATACACGAGGTGGCACATAGACCACAAATCGCTGGCCCACATTGTAGACATAAGCAGCAACTGAATAGGATGAGAAAGCCAATACCTAGGAAGGAGAGCATTCTCCATCCCCAGGCTGACAACACGCCCCAGAACCAACCGGACCAAGTCCAGGTGCCTGGACTCTGGTGTATCTGGCTTACAATCTTATGAAGGCGGGTTATGGCTTTATATACTGACGGTGAATTTTCTGGTATGAAAATGCAACAACTTGATCCGATGACCCTACAAGCTCCGCCCCTATCGGCCAATATGACGTCAAGGACAAGACGATTCTGAAGCACAACAATCCGCATAGCAGACTGCTCTTCTGTTAAATTGCTTAAGGCGGAAATAGTTTCGTTCACTACTGCTTCAAGGGTTCTGGTTAATCTACGTATCAACTTACTATTAGTGACTGTACCTATATAGGGGAAGAAACCTTTATTGAAATCTGTGTATTTTTCCCATGCTGTTTCAGTGTAATCGACAATTGGGAGATCTCTCTGCTGTCTATTGTGTACTAAATGAGTATTTCTATGATAATCAGGAGGAGCTAGGAAAACAGGTGGTAGAAGGAATGCTATGTAACAGGTACCATCCCAATCTAAAGGTAGGCGTATATATGCGGTCTGGCCACATATAAAGTAGGAATGACGAGAAGCTCTAAATGTAGACTTGCCTTGATCACTGAATTTTATCACAGTGGTGCATTTACTATGGCCCATGTGTATGGAGCCATTCTTTCTTATGCATAGTTCCCCTTTAACCGGGAATACGGACATGGCGGACAAGATTGGTGTAGCTTCAGATTCAACGTTCAGGATCATGAGGTTAAGTGTAAAATTACCTAATCCATATACTTCATTTTCTAGATCAGTTCCTGTTCTTTTGGGAAGTCCCTCCTTGTTAGGGTAGCAGACTTTGAGCAAAACTAAGTTCAGGTTTCCCCATACCCAGTTGTCTTGATAAACTGCTGAGTTTGAATCTAAGGAATTAATTAAACTAAACCATGCTCCACAGGAGCCATTGTGTGTGAACGGATATGGAAAGAGAGGCAGAATTCCCTTATAGTTCTGATAGGGAGGGAGTCGGCCACATATCCAACAATTTGTAGCATTGCTAGTCTGATGGGAATGATGTAACATACTAATAAAAGTGTTGTTGCGCAGCGCAAATCTATATGACAACTCATGCGGGGGTAATTCACTAAAAGAATGTTCAGCAGTAACATTGTAAACATGTTTAGAAATAGGATAATATATGTGCAACAATATACTTGCAGCGATTATTAAAAGACATAAGAAAAACAAAATTAATAACGTCACTGTGCAATGACTACGCAGTGATTTACAGTACGCATGTTTTTTCAACTGCATTTGATTATTTCTTTCTCTATTCCGGTCCAGAGGATACATGTCAGGGACAAATTCAACCGATTCACCTTGGAGAGGACTTAAACAATCAAATTGTCTGACTGACTGGACCTCAATTTTAGTCTATATAGTTCTGAGTTCGTTTGCTCAACCAAGGGGAGCTTTAAGTCTGTCTTTGAGGAAATACAGGGTTTAGTCTCTATATCGGATGGTAGTCCATAAAATTTCTTGATATGACTCGAATGTATCCAACCTTTGCGACCTTCTATCTTCACGGCTGTCCTCGTGGTGAGCAGTACAAGTTGAGGCGATTTCCACCTCGGATCCAGCTGAGTCTTCCGGTCAAAATTCCGCACCAACACCAAGTCCCCGGGAACTACGTCGTGGGGTTTCACCTCGGTGTTGTCGGGAAAGGCTGCAGCTACCTGTGAACGACAAGATTGTAGTGCAGACATCAAGGAAGCCAGGTAATCTGTCAGCATATTACAGTCAACGTCAGTGATTTTACGAGGTATAGGCGTCCCCCACATATTTGGTGGTCTACCGAAGATCACCTCATACGGGGATAGCCCTGTTCGAGAATGTGCTACCATTCTCATGTAAAAGAGTGCAACTGGTAAGGCTACTACCCAATCGACACCTTTCTGTCTACATATTTTGGACAATCTAATTTTCAGAGTTTGATTATGTCGTTCCACGAGACCTGCTGCCTCGGGGTGTCGGACACAGTGAAACCTCCATTGATAGCCTAACAAAAGTGAAACGTGTTTCATTAGTTCGGATGAGAACGGCTGGCCGTTATCTGAGTAGACAACACGTGGTAAACCGTACCGTGGGAAGAATTCTCGAACTAACTGTTTGGCAGTAGTCGGGGCAGTGTAATCTGAGACCGGATATGCTTCTGTCCAACGGGAAAGAGCACAAACAACTACAAGAACATATTTGAATCCTCGACATCGTTCCATCTGGATATAATCCATCTGGAGAACTTCAAAAGGGTGATCAGGAGGCTGAAATCCACCCTGTTCTACGGGAATGCTTTTACCTGGGTTAAACTGACAACAGATCATACAGGTACGAACTTTTTGTTTAGCTGCTGCTCGTAAATGTTTGTTGAACCAAATGTGTTGAATGCTGTCTAGCATAGCCTTTTCTCCTAGGTGCGCTGGACTATGTATTGTATTAATGATAACTTGGACCATTGAGTCGGGAAGAAACCATACAGATTTCTCCTTCGTCATCCATCCCTGATCGGTTTGGATCCCTCCTAATTCAGTCCATTTCTTTATTTCTTCTGGTGTAGCATGTGTCTGTATGTCAATTACGTCAAGAGCGGGATCCTTAACCATCATGCAATGTGTTGGTGTCAGAACTATTGTCTTTGTCATGTCAGATGTGTGAGTTTTATTCTGAGCAGTCTGTTTAGCTGTTCTGTCAGCTAGATCATTGCCTTGGGAAATGATATCAGTAACTTTCGTATGAGCTTTACATTTCATAATTGATATTGCAGCGGGTAGATGTATTGCATCTAATAAGGCATGAATGAGGGGTCCGTGCTGAATGTGGGCACCGTGAGAAGTTAAATAACCTCTCTCTCGCCACAGCACGCCGAAGTCATGTACAACTCCGAATGCATAACGTGAATCAGTGTATATGTTGACTTTCTTATTTGTGGCTTGAATACAGGCTTGTGTCAGAGCGATGAGCTCTGCTGCTTGAGCTGACAAGGTATTAATACGATTTGTTTCAATGACTTCAGTGTCTGTTGTGACTGCATACGCGGCCACTAGCTCTCCTGTACTTGTTCTCATACATGAACCATCTACATACAGCGTCAGGTCTGGATCTGACAATGGGACGTCTGTCAAGTCTTGTCTGGGTTTCGTCGTGATAGTAATAACTTCAATACAATCATGTGCTAGTGGGTCTGTTCCATTTACTGGCAAAAGTGTGGCAGGATTCAATGTACTACAACGTCTGATTTCTATGTGTGGCTGGAACAATGTTAATTCGTAACCGGTGAGTCTCGCTATAGTCAAGTGTTGTGTTTGTGTGCGGTTCAAAAGAACCTCTACTGCGTGTGGTACTTGTACTGTCAATTGATGTCCTAACACTATGGCATCGCTTTGTCTGATTGCTAAAGCTGTTGCTGCCACTGATTTCAGGCACGCAGGCAGAGCCAGAGCTACGGGATCTAATGTACTAGAAAAATAAGCACATGGTTTGTGTGCTCCTGCTTGTTCCTGTGTGAGTACTGACAAGGCAGTACCTTCGCGTTCTGTAACAAAGAGTGTAAACTGTTTACTGTAACATGGTGTTGCTAGGACAGGTGCTTGGCATAAAGCTTTCTTTAAGCTTTCAAAGGCGTGTGTATGTTCCTGAGTCCAAGGGAGGACAGTCGATGTGGCCGCCTCCTGTGTTGTCAACTGAATGAGTGGTTTTGCTAGAAATGCATACTGAGGGATCCACTGCCTACAATATGAAGTGAGGCCTATAAAAGCTCGTACCTCCTTTTGTGTCTTGGGTATTGGCATGTTAGCAATTAACTGGATGCGATCTGGTGTAAGCTGCCTTCCCTCCTTGGACAGCGAGTGACCAAGGTAAACAACTCGCTGGACACAGAATTGCAGCTTAGAAGGGGACACCTTGTGCCCCTTTTCGGCCAAAAATTGTAAAACCGTCAGTGAAGCTTTTTCACATTCAGGTTCGCTTCTAGCGGTGATCAGCAGATCATCGACATATTGAAGCAGGGCAGTGTTGACTGGCATGTGGATACTGTCAAGTTCTCGTTTCAGTGCTTGGCTATAGATGCTGGGGCTTTCTGTGAATCCTTGAGGTGCGCGTGTGAATTTAAAGCTTCGTCCATTTAAACTAAATCCGAACAAGTATTGGCTTTCCGGATCTATTGGGACGCTGAAAAAGGCATTCTTGAGATCAATTACAGTAAAGAATGTTTCCACAACCACTCCTTGGGTAATAAGCTCGTCAATGATTTGCAGTAAAGCCAATACAGCATCTGGTGGTAACTTGTATTGTCGCATACGTGGTAGTACCACTCCTGTCTTTAGTGTGACTCGATATGGTGTAATGTTCATGCAACCAACATCTGTAGGGCCTTGTGCCCATAAATGTGCGGGTAAAGTCTGCAGTCGGTGATCCATGTCTCGGGACACGTAGTGCCCTTTGAAATCACGTAAAAACAATCTTACTCCTTCCGGAGAACAACATATTATAGCTCCTAGAGCTTTCAATGTTTTTATACCTAACAGGTTTTCTGGACATGATTTAGTAAGCAATAAATCTGTAGTTCGTGTCAAAGGACCAATCGTAAGGGGAAGAGGCTGTGATACTTCGTTAATGATAGGTTTTCCTGAAAAACCAAGGGAAATATTCTGTGAGCCTGAGAGGGGTGCCCCTGGAACTTCACTACGTTTTATGGTTGTTCGGCTTGCCCCTGTATCAAGTAAAAATTTTCTATCCTGGCCTAATAGTTCACTGTGTACATAAGGTCCTTCTTGATCTACAGGGACCTCAATAAGGGGTAAGCCAACTTCCCTCTCTAGGCTGTTTCATGAGTATCGTTGATAATCAGGATAGTCATACTGTGCGGTCTGGTACATCTGTTGTGTCGTTGTCTGTGTGGCAGCAATAGGCTGCGGTGGTGGAGCTGGCATAGACTGTTGCGGAGCTGGCATGGCCTGTGCATGCTGCGGGGCTCCTTGTTGGTTCTGATCCTGTCTAAGTGGCCGTGGTCTTTCTTTTGTATTACCTATGGCGATATTATGTTTTAAAACTGGACAATCGTGTACATAATGACCTGGCTGTTTACAATAGTTGCATGTCCCTTTTACAGAAACTGCTGAAACACTGGACTGTGTCATACCCTTTTTATGACCGTCAGCTGGAACTGTCTGGGAAACTAGCATTTTCATTTTCGTGTCTTTCATGCGTCTTTGTTCATGTTCTTGTTCCTCTCTAAATCTATTGTGATGGTACTGTAGCATTTGTAACATTTGTGACGGAGTGTTACCTTGCCAGGTACTCTCGAATTTCAATACTCTATTCTTAACTTGGGGCAGGGCATTTTCAACTAATTTTGTCACAAACAGATGTGGATAAGATTCGCTACTTGCTTTTATTCCACTATTTATACCAAAACATTTTTCGAATCGGGCATAAAAATCACTAGTGTCTTCATCTTGCTTTTGTTTACAGGCTGAGATTGCACCCCAGTCTTCCTTTTTCGTAGTTAATAAACGTGGCAGTACCTGTACTAGTAAACCTGGTAGTATTTTGGTCTTTTCCCCAAGCCCTAAACCTGGACCTCGAGCTGTTTCTTCGTTTTCTAATGCTGTCCAATCTATCTTTTGGTCTCCCACCTCCCAATCCTTTTCTTTGAGTTTTTCGTAAATGCCCGCAGGCATTAATACCTTTAATATTTTCATAATGTCGGGATAGGTATACTCTCCCATGAGCAACATGTCTTTAATTTCACGGTGGAAACCCGCTGGGTCTTTGTCATGACTGGGTACCACTTTCTTCATTTCTAATAGTTCCATTTTGGATATGGGTGTGTATACAAACACACGTTTAAACCGATTGTCATCACCTTTTATCGGGTGCACTTCGCGTAAGGGATTCTGTCTATCCATATAATACGTCGTTCTTTCCTTGATGGGCAGTGAGACATGTTCGGGGCATACAAAAAGAATGTACTGCTTTCTGGATTCTAGTATTTCTCTAATTAACTCAGTACCTGAACCTCTCCATTTATTCGTGAGTAATTCAGTCAATATATCAGGTAAGGGACCAGGATCGGAGTGTTGGCTTTTATATAATACGAGGAGTTGTTGGATCATATAGATACCAGCTAAACGCTGTTCATCTGGGTTGAGGTTCAAAAACGTGTGTGCTAGTGTATCATCACTATATTTTCCGGGACTGTCAACCCAGTGAACGGCTGACCTGGCTAATTCTTGTTCGTCCATAGAATCGAGTATATGATAACCCCTTCGTTCTCGGAGTAATTTGTCAGCGGCTTGGAACGCATGTTCGGGGGACCTTATATTTATTATTGGTGTTTGGAAATTTCTGTTATTATCTGGACGTATCGGACGTATCGGATCAGTAAAGCATCTAGTATTATTGCAAGATCTTCCTCTACCTACATAGGCCATTGTTTCTAACTGTCCTGTGGGCAGTTCTAATTCTTCCTCCTCTTCGGTTTGTTCAGGCTGGTCTACTGCTAATCTTTCTTCGTGTATTCGTTCTACTTCTTTGCGGATTTTTCGGCACATAGCTATTATACTTAATCGTTTATCATGTCTCCCTTCTGATATATTCCGACTCCATGTAGTAAGAATTTGCATTTCTTCCGGATTTACTCCTGGTCGGTCTTGATTTCTGACCACACAATTTATGAGGAAACGTAACAGTTCTCCCTGTATCTCCACTTTCTGGTACTCCATGGCTCTATTAATACTTTCAGAATCTCGCCCTGACTGGACAAAATGATATATATTTTCTAAATGTGTAGTCATTCCTGGTAGCCTCCCTAAATATATTGCAGCTCGTCGGATACGTAATGAGGCCAGCAGCATTTCATCCTTTTTGCCGGGCACAGGATCATATCTACAATCTATTAGAAGTTCCTTAAGCATCAGTTACTAGTTTGGGCGTACGTTGGTGGGCTAATTCTTGAAAGGAAAGTTTATTTACTCTGGGTGGCGTGGAAAAAATGTTTGTTGTACCTCCTGTAGCACCGCCTGGGGTGCTGGATGTGAAAGGATTCGTTGAACGTGATATAGCAACCATAGGTGTGGGTACAGCTGTAGAAACAGATGTGCTTGCCGGAACTTGTGTCGGCGTTTGTTGTAGCGGAGGTACAGACGGAGGAGGGTCTTGGCGTTGAACCCCCTCGGCAGGCGGTCTATGTGGCGCGGTATTAGCATACTCGGGAGCTGCGTCGTCTAAATAAGAAGAAAGGAAAACATCTTCTGCGGTTCTGGGATGCCCTTTGGGATGTGCTTTTATCGGAAACAATGGGGGTGGCAAGTCTTTTGGTATCTCCGGAGTAGCCTTAGGTAACCCTTCGGCCAGAAGAGGATACATACCATTCATAAGGGCATTTCTTTGTCTGTCTACTTGTTCTGATTTTACTCGAGTACCTTCTTCAATTAATATATTTTCTCGGACTTTATTTGAATTCTCCTTACTCTTCTCTTCCTGTCTGCGTGCTTTTTCTGTACGTCTATACGATTCTTTACGCCATAATTCAATGGCATCTTTCTGTGATTGTCTAGCTTTCTTTTTCCATAATTCTTCCTCTACTTTCATGATGCAATCTGCATCCCAGGTCCCAGCTGCGGGCCACCTCTGACTTTCTGGTAATTCCTTGGTGTAGTCTGCTCATAAATCAAGAAATAATATGGCGTCTAGGCCATGTTTATGATACATGAAGTACCCTGGAGTGTCCCTAGGAGGAATGGGAACAGCTTCTTCGAGTACCCCTTTTCTAGTTTTGATCTGTCTTAATTTCGAAAAGAGCGGCATATTGAGAACTGATCTGATACCTAATTCTGAACACGTTTTAATACAACAAAACACAATAATGAACAGTCATTCACACCACAATATGCAGAACGTATTTAAAACATTTTAACATTTAACATTTAATGAACAACAATGATGGCCATTTAGGGAACTAGTCACTAAGCATAATACTCGGCACTAACTAGGTAATTCTGAATTATATACTAGACATACTTGATATACTGCTGAACAGTACAGATACACTGCTGAAACAGTGCAGACCGGATTTGTGTACCCAAACCCGTCTTGACCGGCACAACCTATGTGCACGTCAGAACGCCTCCCCGACAATGGTACTCACCGGGTAGCTCGGAACGGAAGGCCTCGGAACTGAACTGAACTGGACTCGGACCGGACTGGACTCGACTCGAAACTTCGGAACTTCGGAACCTGGTGGGCCTCTGTATACCTCGGATCTTGCTCTCTCAGCTAGGCTCTGGTCGGGATACTTCGCACTTCTCACCGCCTCGTCTGGGTGTTGATCGCAGCCTCAGTTACCCCCGCTCGGCAGGAGGGAGATACAGGAAATCCTGTGGGTACGCGTTGTTGTCCGTCCAGCTGTGGCAGGAGACCGGGCCTGCAACGCACCTCCGGCGCGTGAGATGAGAAAGTGTCCCTGTTCGGGCGCCATCTATGTGGTAAATAATTTAATTACCGGTACTTAATTTGATGCGGAAAATCTATAACAATAGCTCAGTAAAATAAGAGGCAGAATCCGTGGTATTAGAGGTTCGGAACGGGCTTTAGTCCAAAATCAATTCGAATTGAGGACTCCATATTCCGTCACCACGAAGGTTCAGGAAGTGAAAGACAATACTTTATTGACAGATAATCATATTTATAGAAGAGGCATTATAGTGAAACAGATGCAGGAGGCGTAACAGTTGATAACAGAGATAAAATCATACATGCGTAACTAAAATGGGTGTAACTAGGCGTAACTAAAGAACGTCATTGGGTATGATGTCACAAATGGGTGGTTCCATGAAAGAATTTCGCAATGTCAGCAAAAATACTTGGCAGAGATGCGCGCGCAGCAGCATGACGTGTGATTGACGTGTAACTAGAGGGTGAAGGGGACTTGACATTTAGCTCTACATGTGGAGACAGAAGTCTGGGGTTATGTCAACCTAATCCCAAATCATATCTAATATCCTATGTTTAAAGAACTGTGTTATCCAAAAAGAGAGGTCTCTTAGGATAGAATCTTATTCTATACTGACTATACTGACTGTTAGTGCGTGTACAAGCGTCTAAGTGTCTACACTAGATGCGAGGGGGTAGGAATATTCCATGGTAACGGGGCTTATTAATTACTTGCATAAAGACAGAGAAGCCCGGCCCTTTTACACGGTAGCTAGAGGAATGTTTACTTAAACTGCTAGACAGGAATGCATCGGATGAGGAGCGGAGCAGAGCAGATAATCTTGAAGGTGAAATACAGTTTTTGGCAGGCAGACAGGCCGAGTCAGGCACCGTTAGCCGCGCAGGGAGTAAGACAAAGTTCATGGTCACAGATGCAGGCTCAGACTGGAGCTTTCAGAGGCAGAAGGCAGAAAAAGGCTTAATGGCAGAATCAGGGCCTACTCGCCTGGACTGTAAAATGGGATAAATGAACCATATAAAGCCGGTGGCCTTTCATACTTAGGAATAGAATATCCGGCCCATTCATGGTGGATCTGAAAGAGGACATGTTGACGGTGGACGCACATGTGTTTGCGTCTTCATAACTGGAACTGGAGGGAACATACATGTACTTGTGATTTATACATGAAACCGTTGGGGTCCAAGATAGGGGACATAACTGATCATAAAAATCCATATTTCCACAGGATAATGAGTGGATTCCCTTCTGTCAAGAACATCCTTCCCATTTGAATGATTTGTATCAGGCAAGGAAGGTCTAGGAACCCCCACATTCTGGAAACCACTAGTGCATTTGACTAATCTAGACATACTCCACCAGCAGTCTGTGTTAACCTTCACCACATTCTTTCTGATGGCCACAATGGTAAAGGGACCCAGAAAACCAGATCTACCTTTAAAAGTATGCCTGGGATTCTTCACCAACACTTGGTCACCTACACACCATTTCCTGTATTTAACATTCATCCTAGAATCATAATTTGACTTGTACTTGTACTGATAATTAGAAATCCTGGTTCGTCTTGTATCAGCAGACATACCACTCCCAACACTAGGAGGCAGCCAACTAGGATTCAAGTTGGAGGAAGCTTTCCTTCCTCTTAAAACCTCAAAAGGAGACCTAAGAGTAACAGCATTCGGAGTAGTGCGATGAGCCCACCAAGTATCTCTCAAAACAGTGCTGAAGGGTATCTTCAATTCTAGAGCTCGCTGAGCACATCATTTGACCACCCTATTCATCCTTTCAGTGAACCCATTGGCCTGAGGCAAATATAAGGCTGTCTTTTGATGAATAATGTTAAAATCTTTAAGGAAATAGCACATTTTCATGAGAAACAAATTGGACTCCATTATCAGTGACTAAAAACATGGGAACTCCTTCAGAAACAAAGACATCCTTAAGAAAGTCTATTACTGTTCTTGTGTTAGCCACCGACACACACTTGGTGATCACCCACAAGCACCAGAACAAACCTTTCAAAAGATGGTAAAAGTTCAAATGGACCAACTATGTCCAAACCCAACTTCGACCACACTCTGTCAGGAACTTCGACAGTGGATAAAGGAGCATTGCTGGGAGTGTGAGATTTGTCATTGGAAGCACAAGACAAACAATCTTTAACCACAGACTCAATCATCCGATCCATACCAGGCCACCAGTACTTGTCCCTCACCCGGGCTTTTGTTAGACTCCTGCCCAAATGTCCCTCATGAGCAAGGTTAATTATTCTGTCTCTGAAAAACACTGGGAGGAATTACTCTATCACCTCTCATGAGATTATCACAGCAAAATGACAACTCCTCCCTCACAGCCCAATAAGATTCCATGTCTTGATCCAAATCTCTATACTCAGGCCAACCATGACTTACCCACTCTTTGAGAAGAACAAAATCTTTGTCACTACCTACACCCTCCAACCACTCCTCGGACGAAAAAGCAGGCTCAGCGACCCAAAATACACACTCAACTTCACTGCAATCTGAGGTATGACCAACTGGCAAGCGAGAAAGACAATCTGCAGACTTGTTACTCAACCCCGGTATATACCGAACAACAAAATTAAACTCTTGGAGGCCTTCACTCCAGCGTTTGAGTCTGGGTGTAGTGTTCTCATTATGCCGGCATGAGAAAACTTGCACCAAAGGACGATGATCCGTTCGGACCACAAAAGGAATCCCCCAGAGATAAAATTTAAAATGTTGTACAGCCCAGAACACACTCAAAGCTTCTCTCTCAATACATGAGTAATTAGCTTCCGCATCTTTAAGAGCTCTAGAGGCAAAAGCAATTGCCCTGTCCTCACCATCCACAACCTGAGAGAGCACAGCCCCTAAACCTTTAAGACTGGCATCTGTCGTTAGAATAGTTTTGCGATTGACATCAAAATGTCCCAATGTGGGCATCTTACCAATACCAGCTTTAATACAATCAAAAGCTTTCTGGCACTCATCAGACCAGGCAAACTGTGTTCCCTTTTTAAGCAGAGCCCTGATAGGTTCAGCTACACTCGCAAATCCATGTACAAATTTAGAATAGAACTCAGCGAGACCCAAAAATGACCTCACCTGGTCCTTGTCTTGAGGAATGGGAGCTTTCACTACACTCTCAGCTAGTTCCAACTTGGGTTGTATGCCCTCCCCAGAGATCACATGGCCTAAATACGTTACAGAACTCAACCCCACACGGCACTTTTGTCTCTTAACTGTGAGACCAGCATCCCTCAATTTTCCTAACACCGTATAGAGGGTCATACAATGTTCTCTTTCGTCTCTCGCATATATCAAAATATCGTCTTGAAAAAACATGACATTGGATACTTTCCCCAACACCATTTTCATGACTCTCTGGAAACATGCTGCGGCAGACGCCAACCCAAATGGCATTCGCAAAAACCGGTAAGCCCCCAAAGGTGTCACAAAAGACGTAAGGTGTCTCGAGTCTTTGTGCAACATAACTTGGTGGTAGGCCGAAGATAATTCTAATACACTGAAAATCTTAGCTCCTGAGAGAATGCTGAGAGACTCAGATATATTGGGTAAGGGTTGACGATCCACCCAAATCCACTCATTCAGTCCCCTCAAGTCCACACACATCCTGACACTTGCCCCCCCCATCCTTAGGAGCAAGAACAATGGGGGCAAGCCACTCTGAAGCTTCGATCTCTTCAATAACTCCCAAATTAAGCAAACTCTGCAACTCAGCTTTGAGTGGTTCAACCATCATGTTGGGTACTCTCCTCACCTTGTGTACACAAGGGACGGCTCTTTCCTTAAGGACAATTCGATGCTCAAACCCCTTAAGACAGCCTAAGGCGTCCGAAAAGACCTCTGGGAACTTATCAAAACACTCACAGCTTGAATCCAAAGAGTCCATCAACATAACTTGATCCTTGGGATCCTTAGCACAAGGGTTAAGCATGATGCCAAGGTCACGTTGATGTCTCCATCCAAGCAAATTGTCCCCTCTTTCAGCCACATAAACTTTACCCATTGTATGCCTGTCCTTAAATTTGATAGAGGCTTGAACATAACCAAGGACGTTGATCTTAGAACCCCCATAGCTAACAGGATTGATATCTGGTGACGACAAGGTCACATTGTCAAGACCCACACACTCATCCCATTGTTTATTACCAACCATGGTAAAAGGCGATCCTGAGTCAGCTAGAACAGAGAAATCATACCCATCAACCGTGATCTTACATTCAGGAATTATTATTCTGTCAGCATCTACTTTCCCATCATCAGCCCTAACACTCAACAGTATAGTGCGTACAATTTCAACATTTTTCTGAGGGTTACGGGCTTTGTCAGAAGCTTTACAGACCCTAGCATAATGCCCCTTAATACCACACTTGTTACACACCGCCTCTCTAGCAAAACAGTGCGGGTAATTAGAAAAGTGCGAAAAACTTCCACACCTCATGCATTTAGGTTTAGGACAAGTAGATGCGGCTTTGTCACTAGAATTACTACTCCCATCAGCGGAATGGCTGTCACGTTCCACTCTGCTTTGAACACCCTTAGAAGGGGCGCGCATACGTGCGTCCTTCTCAACAGTCTTGCTGTTATTAGAGGCAGAAATCTTTGCTAAAGTACTGCAAGTCTCAGAGTCTTCACCCTCTTCTATGACATGTACTTCACTAGGTCTCTGGCCTTTTTCTTCTTTGTTCTTTCCGATTTTTTTAACCCACTTGGAAGTGTTCTCCATACCCTCCACAATGGCCACAGCTTCAATTAAGGAAGGATTTTTCGATAGAAGCATCTCTTGGACGCGAACACTGTTAATGCATCTCACCAACTGGTCTCTCACCAATGAATCCGAGAGATCACCAAACTCACACGTACGTGCGAGAGTCTTTAAGGCTGCAACATAGCTGCCTACACGTTCCACGGGACCTTGGATCCTGGTGAAAAACTTATGTCTTTCCAGAACCACGTTGATACGGGGACCAAAGTACTTCTCTAGCATGATCAAAGACATTTCATACACATCACTAGGAGAACTATCACCATCACCAATAGGAATAAGATCCATGCTGTCATAGGTATTCCTTCCTTCCACATCCAAATTATGAAGGAGAATGGCTTGTTTCCTAAAAGCTGAAAACTTTTCTCCCCCAATGGCCACAATGTATGAATCGAAAAGGTTTTTCCACCTTTTCCAGGGAAGAATTGGATCACCTTCCTCCGTCAAAAACGGTGGTGGCTGCGACATGCTAGAGGACGAAGCTAACGCCATTTTTCCAAAATCAAGAGCAACCTTGAAACCTTAGTAAGGCCAGTAACACCTGTTATTGAAATCGTCACAAAATTTATTGCCCCCGAAAAATGCCCAAAATGACAGTTGTAAGCATTTTTCCGCTCTCATTCAACATTTGCTTGAAGTTTGCAATAATTCATTTGCGTGTCTCCACCGTATGCTACTTAAAGTTTTATTGAAACCAAAAAAAAAACCACGCTTCCTTCGTTCCTTCGTGTTGTATGGTTGACAGGGTAACACTACGAGATGGCCGCTAACGCGATGACGAGCGTGCGTGCGTACGTTCCAAACATGCGTTCCAGATGTGAGAAATGAGGTAGACCAGCCGCTCGCGGAGACCAGCTTGTGGGACTAACGGTACGATTTGAAGAACTCGTTAATGCTCCCAAAAATGCCCCCAAACTCACTTTAAAGTTGCTAGAGCGTCGATTGTAGAGCGTCGATCGTCGTTTCTCACACAAAACTTTAGGGATTTGAAGTCCCAAAACAGAAAGAACGTTATCCTCGTAGGGGAATTGGTGCTTAGCCGTGTTGCCCGTCCCCAATCAGGCAAAGTCTACTCGTCGCCAGTGTAATGAAGTATCGATCCGCTTAGAGGCAGTAAAGTGGTAATTTAATGGCAGGTACAGCGAGATCGGCGGAACAGCACCAACCGTTCAATCGTTGTCTCTCCTCCTTGGAATGAGCAATACATCACACGATGCATCACTCCGTTCCATGACATGGAGAGGATTCCACACTGTAAATGGATACCAGCAGTATAAATCATAACACCATTCCAAGTGAAGTATGCAATGCCAACATGAGTGTATTGTCAATAAGAACCATCTAAACATGTTCATATCATATTCAACTTTTCCAGATTATTGGCAGTGCATCCTCCGTAGAGATGAGGGGTTTTAAAGAAGCATGTTTTGTATACTTCTAAACATATGTTGCGGAGGTTTTGAGATAGTGATAAGATTAGCCCTTGCTTAATCTTTATTGCCATTCTTGTAGGACGACCTAATATCACTGACAAGATGGAAAGCGTCCCCGTTTGACCTTTGCTGGAACTTATTCAGACCATAATATTTATTGAAGAGGCTATTAGTGACTCTAATGACGTCATGATCGGTTTTGGAGAATATGGAAAGTGATGCCTGCTTATGTTGTTGGAGGGACAACGTAGGAGTCCGAAGTAGTATGTGTGTGATCGCAAACTGAGGGCCTCATTTATGGGGGTTTGGTATAGGTCAGCGCAGCAAGTTACTTTGCTACAATTGTATTGATATGGTGCGCTTGTCCTTTCCCCCTGCCCTGGTGCCATTTTGGCAAGGGTGTATGTGTTGTCGACAGGATTGTTTAAGTGCAGGAAGGGGCACCTTCCTGCCCAGAAACCATCCATTGAATCATGTTATGGCAGAATGCAGAACTCATGGAAAGGGGAATAAACGAGGAGAAAAAAAGTTATTTTTCCTCATTGCGCCTCACCTTGGGGGGCGTAAGGTTTTGGAGCATCCCCAGGTGTACATGATGATCTAAATTTGGGGAAGCATCAAAATACATGGGTGTTGTGTGGAAACTCCCACGCAATGCCCTTGGAATGCCTCCCTATCACAGAGTAAGGCAACCCAGCAATTTGTGCTACCTTGCCTTCCTCCATATCTATGAGGCCATTCAAATGTGATTTCAAGGTTTATCCCGCCGGAGCGTCACCAAAAAGTGCACTAGGATGGCACAAGGGGCTCATAAATGTGCCCCTTAGTATTTTGTAAAGTCAAATTCTTTGTAATGGAAAAAGTATAAGTTGTAGTGTACAGAAGTCACTTTGTGGGTGGACACACTCTTACCGACTCGCAAAGTTTCTTTTGCAACTCATTCTGATCGGCAAAGACGAGGTACATGTAATTAGTAACAGTTTCTCCTTATTTCCCATCTTAATCCTGTGTGTCAATGTTTGGCATTTCCATTTTCGCTCACCTACATCTGGCATGGTACGGGAGAAAACAGTTCGAAAAGCATCTGCTCTTTTAAACAGTGTTGCGACCATGCAAAGTTCTTGCACTGTGACTGATTAGTACATCAGCCATATTGCAAAGTGAAAGGCAAGCTGCAAAGTCATCAGTGTGCAAAAAATTTTGGTTTGCAACCAAACCAAGGTACTTCAGGCCTCAGATCTCTTATAATATAATATGCCGTCTCATTGTATGCTTCCCTCGCTCGTCTTTATCTCATTCCACTCCTTTCACTTTTGTTTCTTATCAATTGGTGGTTTGAGTTGTGTACTGTATTTATATTACAACCTGCCATGTTTGTTTAAAAAAACATGATAGAGCGCCACGTTAGTCTGAAATTTGTAGGGGTGCATCCTATTCACTGTTAGTCTGCCCCCACATATTATTCAAAGTAGGTTCGGTGTGACATAGAATGTATTACTAGAATAGTTTAACCTAGGTGTGATTAGAAATGTAACCATGCTTTTCATGAAGAACAATGTCGTAGAGCATTGCAAATGTATTTTAGTAAAGGCATAGTGTTCGGTTTTTAGGTCTCGCCTGATTCAGCGCTTGCGCTGATCTGGCCGAGACATTTTGTAAACGGGCTTTTTAAAAGTGCTGCCGTGGCCTAAAGCTACAGTGCACGTGAACGTGCACGCGCGCCCTCCGTTGCACGCGATCGTAATCGCGGTTGCGATCACTTTCACTTTCGCGGCCGCGTTGCCTAAGCTTGTTGACAAATAGTATGTAGCCTGGCCCCATAATCAAGAAACATGTTCAGGTATTATGTTTCTTACACGCCCTTTGTTAATTTGTGCTTTACAATGCGATGAAAATCGACCAATTCCCTGTTTCGGTGACACCTTTCTGCCCTAAAGGCATAATATGATCAAGTTACTTCGCGCCTAAGTAGACGCCGGGCAGCACGATACACTATCACGTTTTCATAGCTGGACACCACTGACTCGTGTGGAATGTTCCATTATTTTGCTGTGGGGGTGTTTGTATTGTTTCATGATGTTGTTATGCAGATGGCATTGATCTGCTGCCCTGCGGTATGAGGAGGTGAAGAGGCATCCGGACTGCTGTGCTCAGCTCCTTGTCTATGTCCAGTACGGCACTGGGGTTAGGGGGGCACTGCTGCCCTTTGATGTCCGAGCCCACTGTCCCCCATCAACAATGGAGCCCTCTCGGGGCTGCTGGGAATCCCGCCATTCTTCTGGCAGTCTTTTGATATCTACAGGCCTCCGTCCTCTGACCTCTACACTCCAGCACAATGATCCTTTCCAAGCATGGCCGCTCGCGTCAGAGTTCCTCAGCCCGGACAGAGGAGCAGGCGGTGCTTTCTCTGCTGTCAGACAGCTGCGCATCTTCTTTCCCTCGTCCCAATACTGGAATAATATTTTTTCGTTTTAGCATCTATATACTATAAGTCTAAGGATATGCTGGAACCGTTATGAACTTTTACTTATCTACAGTCTTTTCTATTTATTTATCTTTTACGATGCCACATGTTAAAATATGTGAATGGGACAGAGGAGCAGGCGGTGCTTTCTCTGCTGTCAGAGAGCTGCGCATCTTCTTTCCCTCGTCCCAATACTGGAATAATATTTTTTCGTTTTAGCATCTATATACTATAAGTCTAAGGATATGCTGGAACCGTTATGAACTTTTACTTATCTACAGTCTTTTCTATTTATTTATCTTTTACGATGCCACATGTTAAAATATGTGAATGGGTGCCAACTATTAAATCGCTTTGTTTTAGCTCCCTCTCATAAACTGTCCTCCACTTGAACGCAATGCGAAGGGAACATTGAAGTACTCCCTCATCGCCCTTTTTTTCCACATTTCGGCTTGTATCTTTAGTAGCCAAAACAGTAAAAAAAAAAAATTCTCAGGATGAGGGAACAGCATGTCTTTTATTTATTTATTTATTTATTTTTGGTATTTATAAAGCGCAACACTCATCCCATAGGATATCACGGCGCTGTAGGAAAAGAAGACTACTGAAACTGTAGTGGGGGGTTAGTTTTTGGGAAAGAGATGAGTTTTTAGTTTTTGGCGGAATTGGAGGTAGTTAGTGATGTGTCTAAGGTCCACAGGTAGCTCATTCCATCTTTTAGCCGCCAAGTATGAGAAGGCGCGTCCACCAGTCCTTACTTTGTAAATACGCTTGGGTTTTGCCAGAGCTGAGTTGTTGGATCTTAGATTCCTATTGGGGATATAGAATTCAAGTTTCTCTTGAAGGATGATGGGGCCTGTTTTATGAAGGGCTCTGTGTGCAAGGCAGAGTAATTTGAAGGTTGCCCTCTGACGCATTGGTAGCCAGTGAAGTTTTTTTAGGCATGCAGAGGCCGAATCTCGCTTGCCTTTGTTACAGACCAGTTTAGCTGCCTGGTTCTGCAAGACCTGTAGGCGGGAGAACAGTTGTTCGTTCATCCCGTCGAACAGGGCATTGCCGTAATCCAGGCGGCTAACCAGGAGGGCCTGGGTGATTGTGCGTCGACAGTCCAAAGGTATCCAGGAGAAAATTTTTGCCAAGAGTTTGAGAATTGCAAAACCTTTGCCCCAGAGTATGCGGATGTGATCTTTCATGGACAGGGCGTCGTCCATCATGATACCAAGATTTCTGGCATACTGTTTCGGGACGGGGGCTGATCCCAGAGACGGGGGCCACCACGTGTCGTTCCATGAGAGTTTGGCTCCTCCAAACAGTAGTATCTCCGATTTTCCGGCATTTAATTTTAGGCAGTGGTTGCGCATCCATTCTGCCATTTCAGAGAGATAGCTGTGTAGTTTTTTCTTAGTTGTTTCCGACCCTTCCATTGTCACCATCAGCTGAGTGTCATCGGCATAGGAACATATGCCGATGCCCCACTTTCTTCCAATGTCAGCCAGAGATGAAACGTAGACATTAAAGAGAGTGGGGCTTAGTGAGGCCCCTTGTGGGACCCCACAGCCGATGGGACAGGGTTTAGAGTAAAATTGGCCCATGCGCACAGCTTGGGTGCGATTGCTAAGGAATGATTTAATCCATCTTAACGCTGTGGATTGCACTCCTTTGCTCAGGAGGATGTTTATTAGGCAGTCGTGTGATACCGTGTCAAACGCCGCTGACAGGTCTAGCAGTATCAGGGCCACAGATCCCCCTTGGTCTGTGATGCATCTGACACTGTCCGACACTGCCAGCAACGTTGCCTCGGTGCTGTTATTGGCTCTAAAGCCGGTCTGGGAGGGGTCCAGAAGTGAATTGTCTTCCAGGTATTTGGACAGTTGTATATTAACCATTTTTCCAAAGCCTTGGAGAGGTAAGGGAGCTGGGAAATTGGCCTGTAATTCTCCGGGTTGAGGATATCGGATCCGGCTTTCTTCAGGAGGGGAATTACAGATGCGTGCTTCCAGGTTTCTGGAAAAGATGCGGTGGTGAGGGACTGGTTAAAAAGTTTGGTGACGAAAGGGCAAAGTGTCGGTGCAATTTCAGAGAACACAAAATAAGGACATGGGTCTGCAGGAGAGCCTGATCTAATTGTCTTTAGAACCGATAGTACCTCGTTTTCAGAAAGTGGTTGAAAATTGGTTAGACGTGGGAGATTGCCTGCGTCCGGATGGACATTATCCTTGTCTGATATTGACGAATTTTCATCGGGGTTATCGGGCAGGGAAGAGGAATGTGAAGGGGTGAAAGTGGAATAAATTTTATTAATCTTCTCGACAAAGAAGGTGCTGATACGTTCGCAGGCCTCAGTTGAGGGGGTGAGGGTTTGTGAGGTGCTGGATGGATTACTAAGCTCCTTTACAATTTTGAACAGTTCTTTTGCGGAGTTATGGTTTTCATGGATTCGTAGCGTGAGGAATGCTTTTTTCGCATCTCGAATGGCAAGAATATATTGTTTCCGCTTAGTGACATAGTCTGCTCTTGTTTCTGAATCTTTGGTTTGCCTCCATCGATGTTCAGTTTTCTGGCATTCCTTTTTGAGGCTTTTAAGGAGAGGGGTATACCATTTTTCCCTGGTAGTTGTTTTTTTCCTTAGTTCCCGCATGGGTGCTAGTTTATCTAAAGTTTGGCGAATTCTGGTTTCTAGCAAAGTGAGGTTATTACAGACGGAGGAGTCATCCTGCAATATGACATCTATCTCAAAAAAGTGATTTTGAAAGTTGGAGTCATTGATTAGTCTCCAAGCTCTGTTGGTGGTGAGGGGGGTGGATCTAGACTTCGCGAATTTACCGGGGAGTTTAAGGGAGAAGGATAGCATGGAATGATCAGACCAGGACAAGGGAAGGATTTCCTTCATGGTAGTCGACTCAATGTTGGTAAAAAGGAGATCCAGGGTGTGTCCTGCTGAATGTGTAGGGCCCTCAACCAGCTGCTTAAGTTGCAGTATTTCCATGTCGTACTTCAACTGTGACGATCCGGGTGCATTAGTATTTTCATAATGGACATTGAAGTCACCAATGACCATGTAATTTTTATGTTTCAGGCAGGATGGAAGCAATTGATTCAATAGTTTAGTGCCTATGCTGGTTTGTTGTCCTGGCGGATTATAGACAACTGCACCGGCTAGTATGATGAGGTTCTCCACGAGGATTTTAAATGGAAGAATCTCATGTTCAGGGTAGACAGATGTTGTTTCCGTGAGACATGTTAGGTGGTCTCTGAAAATCACAGCAACTCCACCTCCTTTTTTTTGGCTTTGTCTATTGTGTGTGATTATTTTGTATTCAGGAGGAAGGGCGTTAGCCAGGTCTGGTGCACTGGCATCAGATAGCCATGTTTCTGTAATAAAGACCAGATCAGGAGTCCTAAATGTTAGTATGTCCCAGATATCTAAAGCATGTTTGGGAAGAGATCTGGCATTAAAATATAGACATTTCAATTCCAGCTGGTTGCTGGTGGGGAGTGTGTGATGATCAGTTGGGTGTAGACCCGGGCTCGACCATCGACATGAGCGACAGGAGATAGATCCATAAGATAGGCCAGGGTCAGTTTGGATGCATGGAGGCGATCCAGCAACCGTGGTGGTTTTGTTAAGGGCTAGTAAATCATTGCGAGTGTAGCGGATGGGTTTAGCCGTGGATGAGCTGGAGCCTGTAGGGGGTATAGCCCCTAGTCCCGGTCGGTCGCGGACGGGCGCAGACGGGCTTGCCTTAAGCGCGCCTTCGGCGCGCAAACGGCGCTCCCGCTGCGCTCGTCCGCTGCGCTTGCGAGGGAGACACATTTAAAGAACGAGGAGGTGGGCGTGGCCTCACGGGTGGGCGTGACCTCGCGCTGAGCAGCGAGAGCATCCGTGTAATCGTACGGTGCAGCGTTAGAACCGCTGTTTGGTATGGAGCCTGCAAGGCGGTGAATACAGAGAGGAGCTCTGTTTAAAGGTACAAAGGTATTTTTAAAAGTGAAATCAACACAAAATACAATGTTAAAAATGCGAGTCACAACACCTCCGGCTTCCGCCTCAGAGGTCTTCAATTCTAGCACACGCGCTGTCAGCTAGCGCTATTCATAGGCTGGGAGGTGGGAAGTGGGCGTGGCCTCACGGGTGGGCGTGACCTCGCGCTGAGCAGCGAGAGCGTCCGTGTAATCGTACGGTGCAGCGTTAGAACCGCTGTTTGGTATGGAGCCTGCAAGGCGGTGAATACAGAGAGGAGCTCTGTTTAAAGGTACAAAGGTATTTTTAAAAGTGAAATCAACACAAAATACAATGTTAAAAATGCGAGTCACAGCACCTCCGGCTTCCGCCTCAGAGGTCTTCAATTCTAGCACACGCGCTGTCAGCTAGCGCTATTCATAGGCTGGGAGGTGGGAAGTGGGCGTGGCCTCACGGGTGGGCGTGACCTCGCGCTGAGCAGCGAGAGCGTCCGTGTAATCGTACGGTGCAGCGTTAGAACCGCTGTTTGGTATGGAGCCTGCAAGGCGGTGAATACAGAGAGGAGCTCTGTTTAAAGGTACAAAGGTATTTTTAAAAGTGAAATCAACACAAAATACAATGTTAAAAATGCGAGTCACAGCACCTCCGGCTTCCGCCTCAGAGGTCTTCAATTCTCTTCTTTTAGAGACAGGTGAACATAAATGTCTCATTTAATTTAACACTCATGCTCAACATATCTCTAGCAAGACTGATTAAATACTCTATGCAAAAGCTGTTGTGAGTCATTCCTACCATCTCTTTTGTTTTGAGCTCCAGAGACGGGTTGCTGTTGAGCAATAAGACTCGACTCACACCGAGGCGTTTTAAATCATGGGCAAAGTGGGCTGAGGCCCCCCCAGCCTTTGAGGCCCCCTGATAAAGCTAGCTGTGTTCTGCAGAGAGCCTTGCCCTTATGATCTTGAATAATTGTTTTAAATACAATTTTCATTTAATTCTATTTTAATGTGGGTGATGTGTTCGATTCTATCACATACATTTTGCAGAGAAATGTTGTGTTTATGTCTCATTCAACATCCATAAAATAGTTTTGATTAGAATAAAACAGGACCTCCTATATGAGAAATGGGAGGGTGTCACAGAGATTATTTGCAGTAATATTAGTGAGCTGCTGCTGTGTTAACATATTAAAAATATGTCACTATCCCTGAATATTCTATGTAAACGCATTTAGAATTTGGACACGTGTGCCTGTGCACTGTCAGTGACCTGGCCAAAGAGGGCATGAAAAAGCTTGAATTGGATCATAAATTCAAAGCAGTTTCGAACAGGGGTCCCCAAAATACGTTTGGCCCAGGGCCCCCAACATCCTTAAGCTGTCCCTGCACTGAGGGCTATACGTACAAAGTAAAATTATGTTAGGATGCATGTTCATGGTGCTAGCCAGCGAGATAATTTCTCTCCTTTCAGAACAGCAGAAATGCTTTGTTCGCCTCGATAAACCTGTGCCCGACAGACACCTGCTTGTTTCCTCATTAACAGAGGTTAGTTGTTATTGGAAATCCTCAACTCCTCTTTAGCTTCTGAATTGGCCTATATTACATTTAAAAATGCAGAGTCCACCCCGCTGCTGAAAATCCCATGCTGTCCTGTCCTAACAAACTGCACATCCTTTTCCAGTCTTGTGGCTGGCACTCTTGATGACAGCCAGTAAACAATCAACAACAGTCATTTATTTAAGGAACCCATATCTTTAATCTACAGACTGAGGACTGCATTAGACCAGCACATGGGGCATAGTTGATGGTGAAGGCAATACTTGTTGATCTTAGAATAGCGGTAGATGGTGCTGGTGTTGGAGGCCTCAGTTTACTGTGTCTTTGCAACATTCAGCATTGTTGCCCAAACTGCTTTCCTTAAAAGGGTCATTATTTATTTGTTTTATAAAGTGCAAAAATATTTCCTTTTGGTCTCTTTAGAGCACTATAAGAGAATGTCACATAGAACATCTGTTTGTGCTTAGATGGGAATGTCAGAACTCAGACAGTTGAAAAAAACATCTTCCCAGCATCGTTGCCCATAGTAATTAATGCTGCAGAGTCTAGGGTAGGCAGATAGAGCTCAAATCTGATGTGCAGCATCAGAAAATTCTAGACAGTGCAAAACTTTGGCTCCTGAAAATGTCTTGGCCATCATACTCTCCACACATCCTTCCTTGTTGAAAGATGATCCAAGTGAGAGCATCCAGAATTGAAAATAGCTGGATGCTGAATGGAGCTGAGGCTGAAGAGTTTGTTCCATAATCTCAGGACTTGACCCCCCAGGGATCTTACTCCATGCTCTAGGAGAGTTGCTGGATTACATTTGAGGTGACCAATCATAAGTCTCAGGCTGGGAACCACTAAGGTGCCTGATTTTGGGTTATAAGCATTTTACTCAGCTAGACCTTATATACCATGGTTTCAAATATCGTTTACTCCACACCTATGAAGCACATCTGTGGACCCATTTGGTTCTGTGTGCATAGAAAGTTGGTGAAATTAATACAGGAAGTTTTGAGCAATATAGATGTTTGTGTTTTCTATGGAAGAGCCTATGTTAAACAAGCATTGTCATAGCAAATAGTTCTCGCCTATGAGAGCTATTGGCTTTGGCAAAGTTTTGTAGCCACGCTGTACAGCAGTGCAGATGATTTGCAGTGTGGCTAAACTAACTTAATAAAGTGCTAAAATGCAGCTAGGGTTAATGCACTTTTTTTTAAAGTGCGTTAGCGCTGGATACATCATAGTCCTTTTTAGGTCTCGCCTGAGCCAGCGCTTTAGCGCTGCTCTCACAAGAGCTTTTGTAAAAGGGGGATTTGAAAGTGCAAACCAGTGCTTTCAGGCCGCCAACTACAGTGCATGTGCGCCGGGCGCTCGCACCATTTGGCAGCCTGCTGATCACTTTCGCGGCCGCTTTGATGTTCTCAGTGAGCCGCGCGGCCACTGAGAACATCAAAGCGGCCGCGAAAGTGCACACCATTTGCCACCCCCTCCCTTATCCCACTTCCTGCTTGTTTTATGTTTGGTTCGTGTGATATAATTCCATAACGTTTTTTTCCCGCCATGCCCTCGGGAGGCTGCTCACGTTGTCAATGAATTTCATAATAATAGCTTTGAGATACAATTTGTTCCTCGCCATCAAGTTAGTTGATGTTACACAGCCACATCTAAGGTGGACCGTGTTACTACACTGACCAGCGGGCCATTAATCACTCTTGACCCGACTGCTTTCAGCACATCTCACAGCGTGACACCCCTCCGGGGATTGCAAATCCGATCCTGTAAATAGTTCAGACTGCTGTGTGCGCCATTCGCAGCCCCTCTTTGAAAACACTGAAACGCGCGCGCCGGACTCTCTGTTCCGCAGTCACAACACACCAATTAAACGGTGACCGGTTTAACTTGACTGTGCTTTCTATGTGCAACATACCTGGAAATCAATTTTATCAAGGCTTCCCATGCACCAATTGTGCGCAATTAAGGCAGAAATGTTGCCACTGCTTCCTGACTAGATTCAATATGAACGCCCTCGCTGCACCCCGCGCGCCACTTTCTGCCCGTTATTCTGTTTTATTGTCACAAATCGAATTGAGGTCCAACGCATAGGTGAAATATTCGGTGAACAAAACAAGCATTTGCAATGCAATAGGTCTCGCAGTAACACGAGTTAAAGCTATTGGCATTGTAAATGACAATGCCAATAGGCATTGTTATTTGCAATGTCAATAGCTCAAACTCGCGTAAATGCGAGACCTAATGCATTGCAAATGCTTGTTATGTAATGCAATGTATTAGATTAAACGTGCGCCATATTAAAGTTGCACATGTAGTTTTCTTACTCACGTATAAAGAGTAATGAAATTAATGCTTAAAGTGTGATTTAGGAGTGTGTTTAACAATGTAAAAGCCTGATCGCATATGTTGAAAGAGAAAGGCCTGTTCATTTCTTATGTTAGCTAAATGTTGTAGGCCGAAAATGATTTCCCTTGGTAAAGGCTTTGGGTTACAGGACGATTGAAAATCCTAGAGAAGTGCAAAGTTTTTCGTTCCCTTGTTTCTGTTGCAGGTGCAAGGACATTTAGCTCGTTAGAGAAACTAGGTCTTTGTTTTAGGAGTTAGGATGGTACGAGAAGCCAACAGGGGAGTACATTGGAATTTACGGATGATACTTTCAGCAGAGATGGTGCCTGAGACCCAAGGTCAAGCTAACCGTCATTGGATGAAGTACAAGTTTCGCTGGAAAAGTACTGGAAGAAGACCTGGCTGAAGAGGTGTGCCGAAGAGCGTGTTCTACGTTTTTGGGATTTTGTATTAGGGACAGTGCCCCGAGGGTGGAGCAGTTGAGGTTTAGATGGGAAGCTAGAAGGAGCATCTTAGAACGAGCTCTAACTAAGTGAATGTACTTCTAAGGAAGTCTTCACTTTTGACACCTTTTTACTCTCTTGCCTGGGAGGGAAATGCTAAGCAGGGATGTCACCTTAGAGATAGAGTAGGGATAGACTAACTGTTTTTTTTTCCTTTTAAGCTAATGATTCCTAATGTAGACATTGGACTAACTATTGCATTTCTTATGCTTTTGGAATTGATTATGCTTCTTATTCTGAGTCGAATGAGACTCTTGCGTAGACTTTCATTTGTATTAGTGCACATTTATTTTCTTCACCTTGTATTGAGGTGCTTGTATGTGCAGTTATTGTTGATTGTAATAAAGTCTTTTTAAAAAAATTTGATTCGGAGTCAGTGGTCCTTTGGAATTGAGATTTGATTCTGTTAATTATGTATTTAGAGTTGAATTTTCTCCCCTCTACACTATTTATCAGATAAAAAGATCCTGGCGACCTGAGAGGATTCTTGGAGATTATAAGATAGGCAAGAATCCGGTCCTATCAAACATAACATTTAAAATCATACCTGCCAACTTGAAAAGCAAATTCATCATGTGAGGAGGAGCCTAGGATGGGATGGGGCCTCATGCCGAGAAATTCCTGACAGGTGCTTTTGCCCCACGCTCCTCCTCCAAAAAAAAAGAAGCTTGCTGGGGCTGGTGCGGATGTCCTGAGGAGTTTTCACACCCCTCAATGGACGTCGCCAGTCCAAAACCTCAGAAAACAAGCTGGTTATTTACTATTTATAGTGATTTTCTGCTTGTTTTCCCTGCCACCATGTGATATCGTCTCCCAGCCGGTGGCCATGTAATGGGAGCTGAAATTGTGTGTCACACAGTGGCACCGTTTGAGTTGGCAGGTCTGTAGAATATAAGGTTGTTGAGTTTGGGTTGGAGGGTCACACTTGTCATGAATCAATGAGGCTGTTGCACATAGGGCAAGGTTACATGGCCTATTCAAGCATTGACATACATCTAGGTCATCTGAGGTAAAGGGCATGGAAATACATATCAATAGTAGGAGAAAACATTGTTAAAATAAGGTACGTGAACAGTGAGCATGTTTTGCTTCTGACTCCTGAGCCAATTATATGTTAAATGATGTAGACAGAAGTAACAGACGGATATGAAAGGCAAAACAATATTCCATAGATAAAACAGCTGCTTGGATGCACTGACTGTTCATGAGAGGCGCTGCACTTACAGCAAACAAATACAACCAATCAATCCTTGTAACTGATACAGATTAGTTATTGGTATTTGGGATGCAGAGATGCAACTAAAATGATGGATCAACTTCCATTTGTGGGACTCGAGAAAATCAAATGGTAAAGATGGCACAGAAAAACACAGGTGACATTGGGGCTCAATGTTTCATATAAAAAAAAATCTTCAGGGCTTCTGTACAAGCTTTATGAGATGGCCTTCCAAGGGCTTAAAGCTGACATACTTTTGTGTTCATGTATGGAAACCCAGGGATGGGTTTTCTTCAGAACATTTTCACAACTCACATGCTCTCTTGACCTGGTAGCTAGTTGCCTGGATGCTTGACAGAATCTTTTAACCCAACATGTGCATTCTATACTTGGGCTCATTATAAGCTGATGTGTTCTAATATTTCCAACAAAATTGGACTCTAAATGTGATTGTGGTCACATTGTAAAAACATGGACTTCATTTACTGTAGTGTGAAAGCTAGAGCTGCAATGAAGTTGAGCATATCAGCCAAGAAAGTTAAAGTACATAAATATAAGCACAAAGTAAGAGTATCTAGGAAAAAGGCATGGCCAAGAAAGTTAACTTTGGCGTAGTTACAGAAATCCTCTTATGCTTTTATCTTGATAGTGCTTCAGATCTAGATTTTTGTGTTCAAACTACCCAGTGGGGCATGCTTCATTATATGGAACAATTTTCATGTAAATAAATATAGTCGAATCATGATTTTTTAATTGATGGGTTTGAAGGCACATTGAAAAAATGTATAACATTATTTAATGAACGTCGATGCTGTGCAGTGAGGCATAGAGTGCAGTGACACTAGTGAAGGATTTAGATTGTTAGTAGAGGGAGGCAGCCTCTTTCCTGACCAGTGCGTGAACTAGTGATAATTTTGGTTAGAAGCATGCAGTTGCTGATATATATTGTTCATAACTAAATTGAAACAGGGTGTGCGCAACTCATGTTTATCATTGTACATGCTACCACAATTGGTAATCATGGCCAGCTTCTCACCATCCCCATGAAGAACCTGCTGGCTGACAGCATCATACTAAAGGCCTTTAGTAACCAGTTATAAGGGGGCTTGGCCAAGATGGCTGCCGGAACAGACGTACATTGAACAGCTCCGCTGGGGCCCACTAAAAGGCCTGCAATAGTGACAACCACATAGCGGCCCTACTGCCCACAATTTGCCCTTTTCCTATGGCGGGAGTTCTACGGACTCGTGTGGGCAACCTATAGGCAAGCAAAGGCATCTCACCGACGTCTGCCATAGATCGCTCGAACAGGCAAAGACTTCGGGAGCAGAAAAGGTAGCACACTGTGCCCGGCGGGGAGACGCTGAAGCCTGGGGCCACGACAACAGCACACAACTGGTGCAGTATGGACAGCAGAGACTTGATGTAGCTGCCTCTCCAAGGACCATGCTGACGCGCTAAGATCCCAGCCGAAGGGGAGCTCTGGAATTAAAAGTGAGCCGCTGACATCGGCAGGCCTGTGTGCAGCCCCGCGGGCGCTCAGCGCCAATATGCAGAACTGCTCCCGGCACCAAGCAGCATTGCTCCTCTTTTCTCCCCTCAAAGAACGGTAGCTTCCTCGGGGGAAAAGATGCTGACAGCCCCCTGCGCCCCCTACAATCGAGTACATCAAATTGCAGAGGAGAGAACCTGCCCCATGGACTGAGCCAAGGCGGTGCTGTTACCACGTGAAGCATGGGCCCACCGGGGGAGACACCTCTCACATCGTCGTGAGACTGTTCCTGACTGGTTGTGCTAGTGCCCTCGAGGCCGGCATCTGCATGCTTACTGAGATAGCATCAATCGTACTTATATCCTGGTGTACAAACTATTCAAAAGGAGGTACAAAGAGGAAAGATCACTCAGCCCAAACACCCAACCCCTGCCGCCCCCCCCCTCCATGGGGCACTCAGACTGCAAATAACGCAATACCACTCTTTCAATTCATGCCAGGCACGAATACCTGATTCCATTGAAAGTGCAGAATACCAAAACAGACCAGTGGCTACTGGTTAGAGTCTCGGTTGAGTGCAGCAACCCAGGCTGTTGGTCTTCTATGTTCCACAAATATGTAAGGGGTCAGGAATCACCCCCCTCCTCCCTGGGCCCACAGGACCAGAGCGTAGGCCAGGCCGGATCCCACAGGTGAAAAAACAGAAGACATGCACACTGCGATGGACGGAGCCAGGGGCTGGGCACTTCTCACGACAGTCACCAGTCATTGCGGCTATAATAGACACGCCCCCCCAGCAAGATGGGCAGGAATTAATTGGATAGGCCTCAGGCACAAGCAGGGAATGCGTCTGACCACGCAGACAGACCACTAGATAATCCCCAAACCAAAAGACAAACACCAGACGCACCACCCGAACATTCACCCTGCTTCGATGAACTCATGGCAGCGATCCTGGACATTAAATCCACTCTGGGACCCAAAACTGACTCGCTATGCATTAAGCTAGGTCTCATGCGGGAAGATCACAAGCAACTAAAAGATAGGTCGAGAACACAGACCCGTCACTGGTGGCCCTGAGACCCACGGTAAGAGAGTCAGATGAATGGATCAAGAATCTGCAAAAAGAGGTGGAATACTTGCAGGATTGGACCAGGAAGGAAGATCCCGTAGGAAGTATAGTGGGCCTCCCTGAATGTGTAGAGGGCCAAAGCATAGAACTATAATCAGGCAGAGGATACCCCCTCGCTGACGGGCCCACAACGTGCAGTGGTGATGGACAGAGGGCCTACCATCACCCCCAGACTTTGGACGATCTGATGTGCTATACTCTATACAGGTCAGCCGCATTATGCCACGACCATGTGAGTACAGACTAGGGTAACCACAGCGCCCCCACCTGAACAGTATCCAATAAACCACTTCAGGGCCACAAGCCATACATCATAGAAGCGGGCCCTCCGTGGTCGCCACACTGCCTTCGCCCCCACCCACAGAGAGTGACTATTACAGAAACATTCATTAATATCTTCTCTTTGTCTGTCCTTTCTTTCTCTTTTAATTTCTAAGTTTAATTGTGTTGCAGTTAAGTGCTGATGGTCAACTGCTCGTTGGCGCTTAGGCCTAGGAGTGGGAGTTGTGGCCTGCTACTGTTTAAATCGGTGCGATGACATAATATCCATCACTCAGAATGGATACTACTGCCCACACACAAGGCAGGAAACCTATGGGCAGATAAGGGACATATTACTGACACAATGGGCCCCGGACCACCATGGTATACCGAACCTACAAGAATGGGCACACAGAAAACTTCAATCTTGCTGCTGACATGAAATGTCCGTGGGTTAGCGGGTTTATTAATACTTACGGAGGCATGGGATTACTATAGTGCTACTTTAAGAAACAAATTTGACCATTCAAATGATTGCTTCAATACGCAGACGTTGGAAGGGCACGATAATGGGGACCACATACGCCGGATATGCAAGAGGGGCTCTGATATGTGGAAGACCAGGGATCTGATGGTTGACCCTTGGAGTTCTACGCCTCAGTGAGTGCACAGCTCGTCCCCCACCTCCACCAGGTGTACATCCACACCTACAAGCGGTGCATACTGTCGACCTCACTTTGGGAGGCGGTATTAGTGGTGCTCCTAAAGCCGGACAGAGACCCGCTGCTGGTTGGACCATATCGTCCCCTATCCCTCTTGAACACAATAGACTGGCAGAAGTAACCCAACTATTAGTGCATACGGATCAATACAGATTCATCTCCGGCAGGAACACCAGTCTTAACTTATGTCGCCTCTTCCTGTTGCTGGAATGGGCCGGTCACAGGGAGAATCAACATGGATCGCCTCTCTGGATATAGAGAAGGCATTCGGCACCTTGGGATGGGAATATCTAAGAGCGGTGTTGGCAGGATACGGCATGGGCCTGAAATTCTTACAATGGATCACGTTTCTATACAGTGCACCTCAAACACAAGTCAAGACAGGTGAACTGGTCTCGGACTCCTTCAATATTGAGAGGGGCACCAAGCAAGGGTGCCCTCTCTCTCCAATCATTTTTGCCCTGGCGATGGAGCCCTAGGCCTGTGCATTGCGCAACCGAGTAATGGACTGGGGCATCAAGGCGCACATTCAATTGCATATTGTCTCGCTTAATGCTAATGATGCGCTGATATATCTCCGAGGCCAATAAACAGCTTTGCGTGGCTTGATGGAACTGCTAGATCATTATGTATACGTCTCCGGCCTTAAAGTCACCAATACCACATGCCCCCCCTCACTTGGGCATACGAATCCTTTAAGTATCTTGGAGTTCAAATATACCACTTCCAAATGCACACAATAGTCTGCAATCTGGGCAGAGTGATCAGCAACGCTCTCTCCTCTATGGTGTTCTGGACAGAACTACCACTCTCCCCAATGGGGCCTAAAGCCACATCCAAAATGCTGCTGCCCCCCGGGATGCTGTATTTCTTCACAGCTCTCCCATTTCTGCTGCCAGTCAGATTGTTCCATGACTTGAAATCATTCCAAGCATCTTTAATTTGGAGCAAGACCAGAATCCGAGTCACCCTCACGAAACTCTGTGCCCCAATCACAAAAGGCAGACTTGGAGCTCCTAATTATGAACATTACTATGCAGCCGCACAGCTACAATGGCCAATGTAATGGCTGGAAAGCTGCAATACTACCAAACTGGGATGCTGGTCAATCCCAAATATGTAAAAGTATGATATTGGAATGGCTGAATGGCTTTAAGACGGTGATCCCGAAGAAACCACAGAATATATTAATGTTCATGGAACGTAGCCTCTGGACCCAGTACTTGCGGACCAGGCACTTGCCCCCAACCTACGCTCCTGACCTACCGCTTGGGGTACTCCCGGGCCATAGCACAAGGATAAAATGCCCAGAAATGGTAGACTGGTACTCAACCATTCTAACAACATGGGGAGATGTATTTGTTGACTGCACGCTCTGTGAGTTCGTAACTCTTGTGGACGATTATGGAATTCCCATAGGCCCATTCTTATTATATGCGTCACTCATGCATCAGTTATTCAAACATGGGGCAATACACGAGGCAAGCGTAAAATATCTAGCCCACTCCAAACATTGCTAAAAAATGGCACCGGCAAAAGGACAATTACTATGCTGTATAACTCCCTGCGACCGGACACTGTCTCGCTCCTGGCACCACTCAGAGATGACTGGGACAAGTCATTATCATCTAAACTAACTGATAAACAGTGGGCGCAATACATTGGTTACCCCAAGGTAATAGCCACAAATGCCAGAATTAAATACACTCAATTCAACTACCTCCACCATACGTATTTAACCCCACACAGACTGGCACGTATGTACGAGGGCTCCCCAGACATCCGCCCCCAGTGCCTTAGTCCTGAAGCTACGTTTATACACATGGTTTGGGAATGCTCCCAAATAATAGGGTACTGGAACAAGGTAGCTACTATACTATCAGAGGCTACTGACACAACGGTCACAGCTCAGGGCCTCAACTTTCTTCTGGGCATAACTAAGCGCAACACACAATAGGGAACTATCAAAAAATTGCCAAACGCAGACTGGCTATGTCCTGCAAAGCGAACTCACCCCCCACATCTGCACGCATGGATGGCTGACCTCGCCAAGGAGTTGGTGTCTGAACAAATGCTGACACAAGACAAACCCGAAAACACTCCAAAGCCACTAATGCTCCAAATTGGCAGAATTGAAAATACAGTGAGCCACACCCGGTTCGGGCCCCCCGCAGGACCACTGTCACACCTTGAGGCAGTCACCTCTCTCCACCTGTTACCATCAACCAAGCAGCGTCACTCTGTCTCCCCCTCCCTCACTCACCCTGCCACCTCATCTCTCCGCTCCTAGCCAGGACGAATGCACAGCCCGGCAATACCCACGTGCTTACTCTACCATACTGTAACCGAACTACACCCAGTCCATAACCATAACTGGTCTGAACCCAAAACATACAACCCGACAAAATACGCTAAAGAGAGCATGATAGCACAACTGGCCCCAACATCCCCCCAACAATCTTTTCCAGCACATAATAGACGCAAAACTCTTACAAATTATATTTGTAGTGTTGTATAGTACTGTAGTAGTCCAAAAAGACATCACTGACAGCTTTGTAATTGCGACAAATGTAGCAACTGTTATATCACATTTGCGTTGTCATGTGACGCTATATATCCCTCCCATTACCTCAGTGGATGTGCAAACCTAAACATAAAACTAATAAACACTATTAAAAAAAGATAGTAAGCAGTTATGAACCCTTTCATAAAAATTCCTTCTTTGACTGAGTCAAATTTTGCCCTATTGTTACTTTTACTCTGATATCGAAATTGCAAGCTTCAAAATTCAAATAATGATCTTCATTTGATAACTTCACCTCCATTCTCAATTGTGTCTTTTCTTGGCTGTGTCACACAACAATGAGATGAGCCTGCTAGGCTTTACATCTAACCTCATTTTAATAACAAGAACTACTATTTGAAGTGGTACAAGGATTGATAGACGTTTCTGCAGGCTTTGAAACCATGAATTTTGACAGTTGATGATGTAGCTGGCTGTAGTCCTGCCCTTCGCATGATGCAATGTTATGTTATGCAGATTTGTGAAGTGCACTAACATCTGGGAGGTTATTTTGATTCTGAGCAGCTGTGATTCTAGCCAAAACTAGAGCCTAGTGGAACTACTTGACAAACCATGTCTCGAATTTCTTGAGGAATTTAAGAATTGAGGGGGAGGATCTTATGTGTAGTGGCAGGTTGTTCTACACTTTAGGAGTGATGCAGGACACCGCCTGGTCTGGTTCTCCATATTTATTTATTTATTTTGAAGTTTTACATAACGCTGGCTAGACCCAAGGGTTTCAGAGCGCTTCACATATTTTAAGAGGAAGTTTACAAGAAGTACATGACAAAAGTCAATATGGCTAAAAACAGTCATGCAGATATAAAAAGTAATGAAGTCCACAGTACAGATACATTAGTATATAGCAATTAAGTATTTAGGTAAAGGTAGGGGGTAAGGGGACAGGTTAGAGTCTGCATAGTCAGCCAAATTAGGAGGTCTCACTGATGGAAAAAAATTCAAAGTGGCTTTGGGTCTTTGGGAGATTTAAATCAACTAGTGATTGTTGTTGAAGTAGTTGTTGAGTAGTAGAGATTTGGTGTCCCGTTTGAATCTCAAAATGGAGGGGTTAGAGCGTAAGTCATCAGAGAGAGAGAGTTCCAAATCTTGGGGGCATTTCCAGAGAAGAAGCGTGTCTGCGATGATTTCTTTTTAAGTTTAGAAGGTATGAGAAGAAGTTGGAGCTTCTCAGAGCACAGCCTTTTCCTGCTCTTGATAGTTTAGTTTCTAGATATTTGTGTATTGTGTATTATGTAGGGCTGTGTGGGTGCTACAAGCTGCCTTGTAGATGCACCTTCCTTCAATGAGGAGCCAAGCGAGACTTTTTAGGGTGGGTGTGAAGTGATGCCAACTGTTTGATTCCTGCCATGAGTCTGGCAGCCACATTGAGGATTGTTCTTAGGGGAGCAAGGTGGCATTTAGGGGTTCCTGTCAGTATGGCATTACCATACTCACGTCTTGGGAGGATTAGGGATTGTGCTGCCATCTTACGGTCATCAGGGGAGTAAAAGGTTTGATTTTTAAGTGATGTTTTAGTGAGAAGAGCGCTCCTTTGGCTGTTTTTTTGATTTGTTCCTTCATTGATAGGTTTAAGCCTAGTGTGATACCCAAGGACTTAACAGAGTTGAATATTGTGGCAGGGCAGTTTAGTGTGTCCAAATTTATGAGCCATTTTTGGATTGGCAATATATTGTTTTTAGGGGAGAGGAGTAGAAGTTCAGTGTTGTTGGGATTCAGCCTAAGGTGATTGGTGTATAGCCAAGTTTGTATCTTAATTTGTGCAGCATTAAGATGTCGGATGTCTCATTCTGTAGTGGAGTTGAGTGTCATCGCATCTAGGTGATACTTGATCCCAGCTTGTTTCAGGATAATCGTGAGTGGTTACACAAATAGATTGAATGGGGCTGGAGAGAGGATGGATCTTTGAGGTACACCTTGTGGTACTAGCATGGGCTCTGAAATACAGCTGTTGATTTTTATATAATGTGAGCGATGTTGAAGATAGGACAAGACTGTGCCGTTGATACCTGTGCAGTTCTTGAGTGTCTCAAGTAGCGCTGGTTTATGAACTGTATCAAAGACCACCAATAGGTTGAGTAGGATTAGGAGGCAGGAGTCCTCTTCATTTATGGAACGGTGAATGCTATTTGATATATTGAGTATACAGTTTCTGTGCTACAACCTTCCCTGAATTCTGATTGGAATGTGTCATGGAGGTTGAATTCTTCTATATGTTAGTTGAGTTGTAGTAGGACATGCTTTTCCAATGTTTTAGCTAGGAGGGAAAGATTGATGATTTGTCTGAGGTTGTTGAGGTGTTGGGGTCGGCCACATGATTTTTTAAATGGGGTGAATTGGCCGAGTTGGGTGGTTCTGGTACGCGGCCTGATGAAAGAGATGAGTTGATCATTTTGGTCTAGAATGAGGAGTTGATATGGTTGAGGTTTTGTATTAGGGTGTAGGGCTGGGATCAGTGATGTGGGATGTGGGTTTCAAGTTAGCAATTATTTAGAAAATTTCTCCTTCTATCACAGGTTTTAAATCTGTCGATTTGGCATTGTTTTTCAGTTGAAGGAGCTGACACTTGCTGTATTTTGCTTTTTTGGGACATTTTGCTCTTTAATTAAGTCTTGGGAGGATATTTCCATATTGACCTGTGTGTCAGTGGCGCTGGCGGATTTGGATGCCAGACTATTGTCAATGGTCAGGGATCGTTCGATTTTCACAACTTTGTAAGCAAGAAAGTAAGCTATTTCTTTGCAGCGTTCATTTGTGATTTTTGTTTCCTGTAGGGAGTTAAGCATAGTTTGTTGTTTAAGTATGTGGAATAGCTCCCTTGGTTGGTTCTTCACATGGTTGAGTTGATCACGAAAGAAGGTGGTGTTTTCCCTGAAAATGTGTTTTTTGTAGGAGAGCCACTCGGATCTTAGGAGTGAGAGGTGCACAAGTGAAGGGTTCTGTCTCCATAACCTTTCGGTTTGTCTAAGTTGTCTTCTTTCATTGTTAAAGTCTGAGTTGAACAAAGATCTGGATTGGATTTTTCTCAATCTTTTCAGTTTGAGTGGTGCAACCTGGTCAAGAACATCTGTTATTGTTGAACTATAGTAGGTGGTGAGATCATCAACGGTGTGAAGGAGGGGTTGAGAATGTACTTGAGCACTGATACTGGACTCAATATCCGTTAATGGGACATGTTTGAGGTTCCTAGCCTAGTGCTTGATTTTGTTGATGGTGCTGGGAGAGATGTGTGGTGTAATTTGAGATTGAACAGTATTTGATGGTGGCACGACCAGTCGATAGGTAAGATGGAACGAAGGGAGACAAGTTCACTACTAGAAATTATTGCATCAAGAGCTGAGCCTTATTTGTGGGTCTGTTAATTACAGAGTTGCTTGAGATTGTTGATTTCCAGTAGGTGTTTGGGATACAGATTTTACCATCTTCAGTGTCATTCCAGTGCAGGTTGAAATGATCCAGGTGCACAACATTGGAGTCAGTTACTGAGAACTGAGTTATTAGGTTGGTTAGTTCCTTGTTGAAGAGTGTGTGATCACCACGCGGGTGATAGATGGTGTGGAGTTTGGTGGGGATGGTGCCTGTAATGTTTATTTCTACTCTGAAATGTTAGAAGGTAGGGTACTTCGTGGTCTCTAGTGGGTTAAATTGGGTTTCATCTTTGTGGATGATGATCGCAATCCTATGCCCTAGTCTATCTCTTCTGATGATGGAGTAGCCGGGAGAAGTAAGAAAGTCAAGTATTTGGTTTGAGTGCTCATTTAGCCAGGTCTCCATAAGGAATGCAATTTCGATGCTGTCCGCAAGTATGGTCTCAGCAATTTCTGTGGTGTGTTTTATTGCAGAGCTGCAGTTTAGGAGCATACAGGTTAGGGAGCAAGGGTTACATTTGGTAGAGTGCAGTGTTTAGATGGTGGTGTATTGAGCGGGTAGTCTTGGCACTATGATAGGTCACCGGATTCTATTTGTGCCAATGATTACTTGGATTTTGAAAGTAAGCTTGGTGTCCGCTTAAGGGGATTTTGAATTGTATGATTCCCTGAGTAGTTCCGCTTCTATTGAGGATAGGAGGTTGAGTGCGTGGTAGGGTCTGTCGGACAGGCAGCTCATGGGTATGGAGGTTTTGCCTTTGGGACTGCTAACGTTTGGAGATCTTTTTTGGGGAGTCGGATTCTCTATACTCAGGCTGGGATTAACTTGGCTTGGATCGCAAAGTCATTGTGTACGATGGAAAGGTCTTTAGTTAGCGAATCAAGTTTTTGCTCAATTCGGGCACAGGATAAGAAAGTCGCAGAGGTTGCCTATTCCATAAGTGGGTTGGCAGGCGGTGGGACACGAGTCTAAAGTAGGGGAGTGACCATTTATGGGTGGATGATGTAACCTCATGGTGGGAAATGTGGAGGTGTTTTATGGGCTGGTTGGGTTGACTGATGGGAATCTGGGGTGTGTCTGTGGCTAAGTGCTGAGTGTTCTTGAATTGGGACAGGTGTTCTTAAGCCAACTGTTTGCCATATAACCACTCAGACTTGGCCTCCTCCCACCTCGGTACCTGCCTTGAAAAAGTGGCTAAATAGATGAAACATTCTTACCTGAAGCTAAATGGCGACAAAACGGAGCTTATGCTCCTTGGCAACCCGTCGCTCTTTAGACCAAATATGATGTGGCCATCTGCAATGGGATCGGCACCCATCCCCAAGTCAAATATAAAAAGTCTGGGGTTCTGGCTGGACTCAGACCTTAGCCTTAAAGTCCACAATGCTGCGTAAATTACTACCATTGCTTCCCTTTCAGGCCAAGAAACTTGCGGTCCAAGCGCTCATCCTGTCACGCCTGGACTACAGCAATGTACGGTATCTTGGGGCTCCGAGCACAGTCTTTTCTAAACTCCAAATGATTCAGAATTGTGCTGCAAGAATTCTCATGGGAACTCCCAACCGGCAGTCCGCTAAACCCGCTATGAAAACTCTACATTGGCTGCCTATCCGGTAGAGAGTCCATTTCAAAGCCCTATGTATTACTCATAGGTTGCTTGGAGGGAATGGACCTAAGATCATTTCTCCCCTGGCCAAACCGCACCGGGCCAACAGGCCTTTACGTTCAGACGAACAACATCTGGCTTTCGTTCCGAGGATTAAGAGAGTCAGAAGTGGTGGTCGGCTTTTCTCCTATAATGCCGCCAAGCTTTGGAACTCCCTTCCCCATCAGCTACGAAGAGAGACCAACCACTTGGCCTTTCGCAAGCTGTTGAAAACACGGCTTTTCCCCAAATGAGTCTTGGAAGCTTCATTCACTCTCCAGCGCTGGGATGCCCGTGGGTAGCCATGCGCTTTATAAATGCTACCTAAAAAATAAAAAAATAAAATATGGGACTGTGTTATGAAGAAGTCATTGGCTGCAGTGTGTGTGATTGGGGTGGATCTTATTTGGCTTGGATCTGTGTCTGGGGGAGCGTCAGTGGTGCAGAGAAGGGTGGAGGAGTCCTGTAAACGAATAGGTTCTGGGCAAACAAACCGAGATGTAGTAGAGGGGAGTGGGTGGGTTTTCGGAACTAGTTGAGAGAGAAGAGGAATGATGAGAAGTGTTGGTCAAAAATAGTGAGGTGATGTAGGAGTCCAGATAAGCAGAGGTGTCTGGAGGGTTTGTGAAAGCAGATGCAAGGGTATGCTGGGCCAGTGTTATGTAGTGACTTGAAAGTGTGGGTGAAGAGTTTTAATTGCACTCATTTGTGTATGGGGAGGCAGTAGATCTACTTCCTGTGTGGTGTGATGTGAGTGTGGCATGGGGTTTTAGAGTGATTCTGGCCGTTAAGTTCTGAAAGGACAACAGTCTTTTGTTGAGTTTTTGGTTGATCCAGATATAGAGGGTGTTTCCATAGGCCAGTTTGCTTGTGACCATGGTGTGCATGAGGGTTTTCCAGTTGCTGATTGAAGTCATTTAAAAATCTTCCTCAGCATCTTTTGGTATAAAAGCATGAGGCAATGATGGTTTTGATTTGTATGCTACCACAGAAAATCAAGCAGCCATATTGGAAGGGCTACTTTACCTAGTAATTAAATCATAACATACTCCTGATGTCATCCTACGACTCTACTACTAGGACTTAAAATTTAAAAAAATCTAAAAAAAAAACAATCAAATGCAACTCCGCTGCAGCCCTTGTATTCAACAATGTTCAGCGAGGTGGAGATTCACCCTTTCTGCCGTTAACTGACCAACTTCGATACCATAGCTCCCCAACGTTCTGTGAGGGGGAGAACCACCCTTCCTGCTTTTTAGTGACCCATTTTCGACCCTACACTACCCCACCCTAGACAGCATGGCAGGACCTGGCCTGACCGCTATTGGGGAAAACTACTATACTCTTGTGTATCCTCCCACCCTCTCCAAAAACGCTGCAAAATCTCTCAAGCACTCCACCCTGAAAACTCACCCTGAGACCCTGATCTCTGATTTACGATACAAGGCAGACAAGGGCACAGTCATTAATTACTTAAACAAAAAGGTAACGTGTCCCTGACAGCGAACCCGCATTTGTCTGGGTCCAAGCTGTGCCGGGTGAAGATCAACTGGGACAAGGGCTACAGACGAGCCCCAGGTAAACTGTTCTGAAAACCTACGGTGCCTCCAGGATCGCCGGAGGGACTGCAGCGCCACCCCCACGAGGAGCAACGCCCGATGATGATGCTTTGCACCCGCAAGGGTGTGTGAGGGCACCTTGAACACCGCCCAGGAGTATCTGGCCTACACCATAGACACCACCACGAACCTTCTCTTTTTCTCCCTCTCCACCCTTCAGGCAAGATACCTCATTGGTACTGCCACCCTTAGGAACTGTTACCTTTTTGTTTAAGTAGTTAACTTAGGAGCGTTGGTACAGGACCTACTCTTTAACCCTTGCTCCTGGTCCCCCCCTCAGTGTGTTCACAGTCATTAATTACCTTATTTTCTACTCCAGAAGAACATCCTCATGGAGCAAAACCATCGCGCACCTCCTCAATGTACACGGAACCAGGAACATACCGTATGGTACCAAGCTCACGATAGTGCCCTCCGCAATCTTGCGAGCTGACCTCACCATCACCCTTTACAAAAACGTCATCGTCTTGATCCAAGCTACAACCAACAACCTCAATAAATTTGCGGTCCTTTTTTCCCTCCTCAAATACCATGTGCATGACACCTGCAGGGCAACAAACACCCGTACCGACGACATCCCGACTAGCGTGCCCAGCCACCCACAATCCACCCCCCCAAGGGCTCACAACTCAGATCAACCTAACACATCTATCACGCCACCTTTGGGCTCCTCCCTGTCAGCTCCTCCCTCTGACCTCGAGACTAATTCTTCCATTGGCCTACGACACAAGTTGACCCAACCCCTCTACCCTATCACCAACGCATACCAATAGAACCGCTACCAAACCATTGTCCCCCGCCCTTCAAGCGCCACCCTATTATATTGATATCGAAACTCTGCACCACAGAGCAGCTCCTCCCTCTGACCTTGAGACTGAAACTCTTCCATTGGCCCATAACACAAGTCGATCCAACCCCTCTACCCTACCACCAACACATGCCAATAGAACCGCTACCAAACCACTGTCCCCCTGCCTTCAAGCGCTCTCCTCTTGTATTGATATCGAAACTCTGCACTACAGAGCAGCCAAATTAACGCAGAACATCCATAACTCCATTCTAGATTTAAAGAACCTCCTTCACCTGAGTGAACTCTCCTTCTCTAAGTTCAAGTCTCCATGGAACCCCACCCCCCTCCCTATCACAGAGTCCCCCAATCACCCACCCACCTCCGCTATCCTTGAGACACCTTCGCCCTCGCAAGCAACCATACCAGCTCTCGGAGGAGGAAATTCTAGCTCTCCTCCTCTCCTACAACTCTACCCTTGTCACCCCTAGTCCACTAGACCTTACTGAAGAGGAAATTCTAGCCATCCTCCCTTCCTACAACTCTGCCCCAGTAACCCCTAGTCCACTAGACGTGAATGTTGAACATGCCATCTGCACGGTCACAACCAACCCCAAGAGATCAGCTACCCTAGGCAATAGAAGTGTGGTCGATAGAAACCTAGCACCAGTACCCCTGTCCGCCCCATCGCACGACTCTCTCTCCGACCCCCCTTTATCTAGCCTCCTAATTAATTGCCACTCAGCAGTTAAGCATGCCGCCAAATTCGCAGACCTCATACTGAGCCAAAACTTTGATTTAACAATCCTGACTGAATCGTGGCTCAACAAAGCCTTATCTCCATGCCTGGACCTCCTAGTCCCTCCCAACTACAACATTGCAAGGCTGGACAGGCAATCTAGCAAAAAAGAGGGAGGCATTGCCTGCATTTACCGCTCTAACCTCCTCGTCATGGAACTCCTAGCAGACACCACAGACTCTTGTAAATACCTTGCACTCTCCATATGCAGCAACAGCACCCAACTGTGCAATCTGCACATCTTTCACCACCCCCCAGGCACGAATGACACCTTCACTGACCACCTCATGGAAATCAACACAGCCAAGGTTTCCTCCAACTCTAAAGACATTTTCCTTGGTGACTTCAACCTGCACTGGAACGACCCCAAGGATCCTCATGTCAATGCCATCAAAGATCTCCTGGCCGACCAAGCCCTAACCCAAGACTGCGCATTCCCTACACACTCGAAAGGTGCCACTCTTGACTGGATCATCGCTAAGGAACCAATAGTCAAGCTTATCGCTATAGACCCTCGTGACTGGTAGGACCACCACACTATCACTTTCCTATTACATGGCACCCACAAGACAAGGGCACCACAACAGGTGATTTCTAAACGCTGGATTAGAGACACCAAGAACCTTGATCCCAGGGAACTGGCAGCTCGCTGCAAGTCTGACCTCCTCCCCCCTGCATATCACAATGGTCAGTGACCTCAATGATCATTATTCTGCGACTATAACTAACATTCTTGATGACCTTGCACCGCTAAAACTAAAAAGAACCCAATCCAAAGACAGAAATCCCTGGTTCAATAAGTCCCTCAACAGGGAGAGAAAATCCCTCCGGCAGTCAGAAAGAATCTGGAGACAGCATCCCTCAGCCGCACATTTAAAACTTCTCCGCCAGAAATGCCTACAACAGGAACATCCTCAACTCAAAAAAAGAATTCTTCAGAGCTGGACTGGGGAATGCCAAGAACAGACCACGCAAACTCTAATTCATGGGGGTGCACAACTCAAGAAGTCCCATCGAAACCAGTAAATAGAAAAAAATAACTTCTTTATTCCAATAGATTTGTTTTCTTTAAAAGAGCATCAAGTACAAGCTGTCCAGCCAACGCGTTTCATTCCCCACAGGGAACTTCCTCAGGGCAAAATTCATATGTTTGGCACTAGTATGAAGTACTTTATAGAAACAGTTTCAATATCTCAAAATCACAGCTGTATAGTAATTTTTTAGAAATCATTGGAGTGTTCCTTCATAAGTCTCCAAAATGTCTTGATCCTCCAAGGAAATATATATCCCCAGGTCAACAGGTATCACAATATTTGTAGGAATATATATATAATAATATTAAATGTTCTCTCAAGCAAAACAGTGTATTACACCGTCGCCCATGCGAATTCACAGTTCAGTATGTGAGACCTTGTGGTCGTACACGAACACGTCCTGCTCCGGGCTGCAACCTTTCCTTTATACTCCCGACCTAAAAATGGCAGTCCAGTCACTAGTCATTTCTGGACTCGAATATGGCTGCTCTACCCTCTCGGGTCTACCCAAGATCTCCCTGGCACCTTTAAAAGCCTGCCTCAACGCGGCCACCAGACTACTAACAGGCTCAAGGAAATTCAACCACATTTCACCACATCTGAAAGCTCTGAACTGGCTTCCTCTACAGGCCAGAATCAAACTCAAATTGGCATGTATCACGCACAAGACATTATACTCAAACTCCCCTGCATATCTTGCCCAGAAACTCATGATATCCGGAGGACCCAGAAACTCCCAGTCCACCATAGGCCTCTTGCTCCAACCTGCACGTTTTCGGAAAAAGAAAACTTACAATCGGGCCTACTCTGGGGCCACACCAAGAATTTGAAACTCACTCCCGCCCACCATCAGAAGAATCCCTTCTCTGGCTCGCTTAAAAAAAGATGCCAAAACCTTCCTAATGGGCAAGTTCCTCACCTACATTTTGCCTTCTAATCATCCATAGACCTTGCTCTACTTCCGTCTATGACATCCCCTTGGTGTTCCCAGACACTATCCACCCGGCACCTCCGGGCATCCCACCTTGGACCTTGTTTCTCGTATAATGTAAATGTAAAATGTAATTACTTATCCTTTTATCCCTTATGTATCCAGCCCCCCCCCCCACTCCAAGTCTACTACTGCTGATTCCTGTAAAGTGCTCTGATACCCTAACGGGTCAAGTTCGCACTTTATAAAAACTCAAAATAAAATAATAATAATAAATAATAAATATGGTCATGTTAAATTTTCAATCGATGACAATCCCGAGGTTCTTGCCTTGAGTGGAAGGAGTAAGTGTTGGTTCTAGCTCTGTTGGCCACCAGGTGGATTCCCATAGTGAAGTGTTCTTCCTGAAGATCACAATTTTGGTCTTGTCGTGTTCAGCTTTAGACAGTTGGTGTTTAACCTGTGGGCAATTTCAGTCATACAGGCATTGATAAATCTTGATTTTTTTTTAAGATTGGATAGGGTGACCTTGGGGCTTGTACTACACTAAAATGTGGCATTCTTCATTGGAATTCCCTGCTTTTCATACTTTTTAAAATTTCCTTTCACTTTCTGAGCACCATACTATGCCATCGAGGGGATCTATATTAGTTGTCTGTCAGAATATCATAGTCAGAAATATCGTCTGACTTAAATATTGTGTCTTCAATATTGTTACACAAGGTTATCCATTGGTTTGGATTTTGTATTATTATTTAGGGTTAGATTTGTGTAAACTACATTAAGGCACAATATTAAAATCAAATCATATTCTGACTATGAGTTTCTGGTACATACCTATATACAATTATATTAAGAAACAACTAAAGAATTCTCGTTCCTGACAGGTCCAAACATGCATATCTGATTTGACTAATATTTCAGTCAACAATGAATATTGTTAGCTGACACACTTATCTTGAGTGACATTCTATCAATCAAATCATTGTTTAAGTTCTCCTTATGAATGGGGCGACTCATCTCTCTTAATTCGTTTGTTTGTTACTCCTTCCTTCCCTCATTTACTTAGTCAACGCAGATATCATGTTACTCACAGTTCTAACTCTGGGCCGGATGCAGAATGAGTGTGGAAGATCCTGTGGTCTCTTCTACTACTGGGGGTGACATCTAATGGGTGAATAAGAGAGGCGGCTGAAGGTTTAGAGGAGCATGAGTCGCTGCAGAGAAAATAACATACCTTTGCCCTACTCAGGGTCTCTGCTAATGAGTACATCATATCCAATCCAACACGGAGAGGCGCAAAATGTATCAGATGTGATATGTAATGGCAATGCTGAGTGTTTGGGGACTGATGTGCAATTTTAGGTGCTTATTGCACCAAAATCTGCTTGTCCCATTAAATACCAGGCCTTTTCCCCTATTAAATTCTAGGAGGTTTGACCTGGAGATATGTAACTGGAGGGGGGATCTTTATTGCCCTGGTAATTACAGGTGCAATAAATATCACACAATTTGTAATTGAAATCCCTGAGCCACAGGGGTTTGCACATGAATCACAATTGAACAGGCCATTTGTAATCAGACCTTAAACTCTACATGTGTCAAATAGCTGCCTGACTGCCTTTGAACACGATGCATTGATAGTAGTCATACTAAAGTTTCAGTGAGGTTTCTTGCACACATTAGCTATTGTCTAATGAGATCGGTTCTTGATGATAAGGCATGCTAGTTCGTCCTTATGCTTTGAATGTGCTGCATTTTATGACTTTATGACAAGGAGCTCCTTGTAAAACTTACTGTAGGGGCAGAATTTGGCGTGGTGCAGGCTGCTGGTTCCTGCGTCGGACACCGGGCTGCTCCCTTCCTCCCGCCGCCGCAGCTCTTCTCATCGCGGCCGCAGTGAGGAGGACAAGGACCACAACCCCCAGGCTCCCTTGTGGCCGGAAAGCCGCCAACGACGTCTGCGCGCACTGAGGCGCACTTAATCTCCGCACTTCCCCGGCAGAGCGGGAGCTCCTTGTAAAACTTACTGTAGGGGCAGAATTTGGCGTGGTGCAGGCTGCTGGTTCCTGCGTCGGACACCGGGCTGCTCCCTTCCTCCCGCCGCCGCAGCTCTTCTCATCGCGGCCGCAGTGAGGAGGACAAGGACCACAACCCCCAGGCTCCCTTGCGGCCGGAAAGCCGCCAACGACGTCTGCGCGCACTGAGGCGCATTTAATCTCCGCACTTCCCCGGCAGAGCGGGAGCTCCTTGTAAAACTTACTGTAGGGGCAGAATTTGGCGTGGTGCAGGCTGCTGGTTCCTGCGTCGGACACCGGGCTGCTCCCTTCCTCCCGCCGCCGCAGCTCTTCTCATCGCGGCCGCAGTGAGGAGGACAAGGACCACAACCCCCAGGCTCCCTTGCGGCCGGAAAGCCGCCAACGACGTCTGCGCGCACTGAGGCGCATTTAATCTCCGCACTTCCCCCGCGTCGCGGGGCCGCGCGCGGGCTAAGCCCGGGCAAAGGGCGGGCCCTCTGAGGCCCTCAGAGGTCCGATTGAGGCCGGGACGGGCCACCCCACTAACGCGTAAGACTTTACAAGACTGTATTATTAATTACACGGTGGGGGTAATTTGCCCAATGCACGATATTTCGGTCCTGTAGTATTGTTTTTAGCTTGTTTATATTTGGTACATATTCTGGCCATCAGGCAGCATCACATCACAGGTGTTGGTGTTGCCACATTGTGGGAAAATTTAATTAAGTTTAATCTAAGTTTTAGGATCTTCCAGGGGTATGTCTAACATGGCTAAAGTAGTAGCAGGCAGCAAATCCACGACAACGGCAACGTTAGATAACTATTTAGTTAAAGTTGTCAACAAAATTAACAGTGATAGGCGCAAATCTTTAGGCCATGGATCAAATTTAACGACTACTAGCCCTTTGTCCAACAACACAGTCACTTTAGTCTCTTCTCCATCTCACGCTACGAATTGTTTAAATGGGATTAATGATTTATTAACCATGGATGATCATTTTCCTAGTGAACAAGAATCATTGGAAGTTAATAGAGACTTAGTGACTGATGTTAATGAGACCGTAGAAGACTCTCCGGACCGGCCAACCCAGAGAGTGCTAAGATCCCGTAAACGGACTCATCTGAAACAGGGTGGCCCACGAAGTACTCATAAAAAGACGGGTCCTGTTCCAATAACTCAGGTTATCAAGGAATCAGCCACCTTGAACAACCCCACGGCCAAGTTAGATTCTTATCAACTTGATTCCTTGTTAGGTCTTTTAGAGTCCAAAATTTTGAAAATTGTTGAACCCTTAGTTACCAAGATTGGCAAACTATCTGATGAGATTGAAGGCCTACGTAATCTTTTGGCATGTAGGATTAATTCCCCTGGAAACATGACCAGAACAGTAGAGGGTCTACCTGTCTCTGCTGACACTTCTAGGCCCTCAAAGGATACTCTAAATAATATAGCTCCATTGGTCGTCGAATCCACAGCAAATGAGAGTAATACTTCACCTCCTGGAAGCTGCCCAAGCAGTAACAACGCAACGGCAAGTACTTATTCAGGAGGAGTAAAACCAGATCTCCCTCCTGACTGTGCCCCATTTGTTGTAGTGTTAACAAATGTTCCCCCCTTGAAGGATGTCGCCCAGAACTCTCTCACCGAAACCCATGAATCCCTTAAAAATAAATCTGTCTCGTGGCTGAATAAGAATTATGGCTTTCCAGCATACTTATCTCATTCGATTTTAACCACGAGAAGAGTCTCCTGGGTTGGGCGCTCGCGCAAGACTATAAAGGGGGATTGTGTAGTAATAAATTTTAGAAATCCCCACATAGTGCATAATATCTTATCGAAAGCTACTCTGCTCCCCCACACTGGCGAGGGTATTACCCTTCGTTCATTGGGTTATTTTTATAAACAACAAACAAATTTACCCCGCAGTGTTCCTTGGGAGGCCGGAACAAGTAACCCTGAAAGCCAGTTTCCTCAAGGTTTTGTTATTTCAAATCGGTTCCAGGCTCTGAGTAACTTAGATTCCAATGATTGACTGCACTCTGTTGGGGGCACTACAAAACCCATAACGGAAAGTTCATCTCCTATAGAGGGAGAGGACACGGTTCCCAGTGGTTCTGTGCAAGTCACAAGTAGAGAGGGCACCCAAAATGTTACGTCTGTATTGGGGACTGTCAACGATGAAAGAGTGGGTGCTACTGTCAGTCCCCCGCGAACGCCTCTAGGCACAAGTGTCCTTAGCTGGAATATAGCTGGCCTAACCAATAAAACTCATGACCCTACTTGGAGGGACAATCTATTAGGCCACGAAATTATTGGCCTACAAGAAACTTGGGACACTGAAAATACCTTTTTGCTGGATGGGTTCTCTGCTGTTTGGTCACCAGCAGTGGCCTCCAGTAGGGGGAGGGCTAAAGGTGGACTTTTAACCCTTATTGCACTGACCATTGATGGTAAATACAGTAAAGTGGAGACAGGCTCGCCTCACTGTTTAGCAGTAGAAATCCACTCCAACTTAAATGGGATCTGGCTCATTGTAAATTTTTATAACTCATTTATTCAGAATATGCCAAATGAACATTTACTCAGTCTATTTGATTTTTTACAAATGTATAATGAATCATGTAAAAATCCTTATTCGGTTGTTGTGCTCGGTGATTTTAATGTTCATCCCTGTTTTAAAAATTGTTTTATATGGGACAGTCTGGGTCCACATAATCAAGGTAATCTACACTTTGAACACACACCACAGGGGATATTGTTAGATGAGCTCCTAGTTGGGAATCATTTGGTCTACCCCGTCAATGACATTAATGACATCCCGACCTATAAAGGATGTGGTACAGGATCCACTATTGACTACATCTTTGTTACACCTAACTTAGCTGGAAATGTAAGTCAATATAAGGTTAAGTGGTCTATCCATAGTGACCACAATCCTGTCCAGTTAACTTTCACTGATGATCTTAAAAAAAGAAAATCTGATAATTCTACTGTCAGTACACTGGGCATAAGGCCAACTGACCAAACTCGACGCCTGAAATGGTGTCAGCTGGTCCCAGAGGATTTCACTAAAAAATTGGGGGACACGGTAGGGGATGAAATACTTTTGTGTTCACAGGACGGGATTTGTAGTGATGCAGTTCTGACAGCCTATGATAAAATTTTCTGTCAGGTAAATAGTGATCTCAAAAAAGTAAGCAAGGACAAACCCAAAATTGGGGAGAAATGGTTTGATCACAGCTGCTCATCTTCCCAACGGAAGCTTATGTTAGCTCTCAAAGCGGTTCCCCCTGACAGAGCAGAAATTGCCATCTGTAGGAAGGCCTACAAAATGGCTCAGAAAAAACGTAAAAATGAAATTAGGGATGAGGCATGGAATGAACTCCTGTCTATTGTAAACAAGCCTTTTTTTAACGGTAAAAGCAATACCGAGCTTGAATGCGGTATCCAAGAGGATGATTGGTATACTCATTTTAAACAGGTGTATGATGGAGATGGTTCGAGGGCAGGGCCCTTATTTAACTCTGATAGTTATACTTTGACCTTTACAGAATCAGAGGTGACTAATGCTATTTTGCAAATGACAAGTAATAAGGCGCCGGGACCTGACGGAGTCCCGGCTGATCTTTTTAAATCAGATATAAAACTCTGGTCCAAAATCCTTTTTAATGTTTTTACAAATGCCTGTCAACAGGGCCTCCCATTAACGTGGGCGTAATCGGTCATCGTTCCTATTTTTAAAAAGGGGGATAGAGGCGACCCGAGCTGTTATCGACCAATCTCCCTCATAGACTCCTCAGTGAAAGTTTTGGGGAGGTTTGTCCTCGCCCAACTAAACGATTGGCTAGAGGAATCTGGAAAACTCTCTATGGTCCAGTATGGATTCAGGAAAGGGATGGGCACCATAGACCAATGTTTAAACCTACAACTCTTAATTGGTAAATACACGGTGGCCAAGAAAGGAACCTTGTTGGTCGCCTTTATGGACTTGTCCTCGGCCTTTGACCGTGTAAATAGATCAAAACTATGGCCCATGCTCCTTGCACTTGGTGTAGATAAAGACATCGTCCACTTTTTAGCGGACCTACATAGAGAGTTAATAGCTACAGTTCGCTACGATCAAAAGGGTAATTGTACTAAAGATATACCCATATCCTATGGGGTTAGGCAGGGGTGCATTTTGGCACCTCTCCTTTTTACACTGTATATAAATGATTTAGACAAAACCCTTATCGCCTCATGTAAAGATATCCCCCATGCAGGGAAATATTCAGTCCCTGCCCTTTTATATGCTGACGATGCCGCCCTAATCGCTAGAACGGGAGTGGGCCTACAGCTATTGTTAAACTCATTTGCCGATTTTATGAAGGCTTTGGACTTATCTGTTAACTTTGTCAAATCACACGTTATGGTCATTGGCCCTAAATCTGCTAAATCTAAAACCTTTTTATGTGGGGGTCATCAATTATCCAGGGTCTCTTCTTTTCCTTATTTGGGTGTTCTTTTTGATGATCGAGATACCGGGGTAGCCCAAATAATGGCTAAAAAGATTGTGTTCTCAAGAGCAACAGTAGGTGTTCTGGGCTTTGCCAGAAAACTGGGAGCTAGACCAATGAAGGCCCTTATCCAGGTGTACAAAGCTAAGTGTCTCTCCATAGCTTTGTACGGAGCTGAGGTCTGGGGCATTAATAACGCCAAAAGCATTCAGACTGTTGAGGATAGATTTTTAAAAAACCTCCTCTCAGTCCCGATCTCAACCGCCAACTATATTGTCCATCAGGAACTTGGTATCGGTTTTCTTGAAGACAGTATTGCTTTGGCCCCGATGCTTAAATGGATCAGCATTTGGCTTAATCCGAATTTACATTTGAATCACACTATTTTGAGAGACTGTCTTTTGCTTGATCATGGTCTGCACATACCCTGGTTGAAATATATTCGGGACCTGGCTAAAAAGCTTGGTAGACCAGAGCTGTTTCTTTCTCCCGAGACCCTGGTAAAAGGTGACATTAATTGGTGCAAAGAAACTCATATGTACATATCTACCTCGGTAAGGGAAGAGAAGGAGCTGGTTAAGGGTTCCGTTAGGACCCATCAGCTCCGTAAAACAATACCTTTTATGGAACCCTATCTTGGATATGTAACAAATGCAAATCACCGTTTTCTTTTAACCAGATTTAGATTGAATCAACTACACCTATTGATTGGAGTCAAGAAAGACTGGAAAAGGGCGTTGGACCCTGGCCCTTGTTCCTGTGATAATTTTTCCCCCCAGGATACAATACACCTTTTTTTCTTCTGTGAGCACTTTATTGACATCAGGAAACGTTTTTTGATCCCTATATTAAGAGATAAAGGCTTTGTTCAAGTGAGACCTGCTTTTTTGTACCTACAGCTTTTAAACAATGTTCGGGAAACTTTCAATATTGCAAGTTTTTTAACTGTGGTAATTCGTACCTTGAAGAAATGAACTGTACCCTTTTTAATGTTTTTAACTGGACACGTCACCTTGTTAAAACAATTGGTGTAATTGTGTTTCTTTTAAAGCTTGGTAATTCCCCGATGATGAAATCTTTGTTTTTAATATGTATTTATTGTTGTATGCTTTTATGGTTTGCACTTAAACCGAATAAAGACTTTATGACTGACTGACTTCAAGTTATTCTGTTTGCAGAGCTGCCCTTTACAAGTGTTCCATGGATTCCATTTGTGTTGGTTATCCTGTTCTGCCCTTGCTGCAATGAGTTCTGTAGAAATGGATACATCATTGTGTGTACTGTCCATTGAAAATTCTGATAAAGTAGTACAAGACTCCAATGAATTAGATGATGTTGCCAAGTGAGATTGTGTGGAGTGAGAAGACCAGGAAATGGAGGGCTGAGCCCTGAGAGCTCTCCCTAGTAGAGGCAGAATGGGAGCAGGAGGAGCAGACAAAGACAGTAGGAGAGCAGGTGTCACCGGATTAGCATGGTGCAGGACATTGCATGGCGGACATGGTGAGCAGCAGCACCTGCTGGTTTACAATGGTCAATGCTTAACATGAGGGTCTGAGAGTAAGGATGGAGGAAAGGTTTTTGTGGTGTGCTGTGAGAGCAGTGAGAGCAGGTTCAAGTGTAGCTAATGAAATCCTTGTTGGAGTGTGCTGAGCAAACTGTGTTTGGGGAGTTAGTGCATGAGGTAGTTGAAACCCATTCATAGTTTCAAAGGAAAGGGATGCACAAGGAAACTGGGGGATAATAAGCGGGTACTGTGTTAATCCTTTTGTGATTTTATACCTCCAATTTAGTATAAATAAATGAACATGTGATGTGTGAGGTATCTGATTCTTCATGTGATATTAGAACATTGCAATGTTGAGAGCTCCATTGAGGACAATAGACCTGCAGTTCAGCTTTACAACTGGGTAATGGACTATTAATGACTGGTATAGCCATCGGCAGTGGCCTATTATGCTGTAGTATAAGTTTAAAACTGCTGAAGCTAACTCATACAAGCTTGTCCGATGCATGAATAACTCAGAACACCAACTTTGTCCTCTCAACTGCTATGTACAGTATATTTATCATAAGAAAATGTAGACACAGCACCACTGTTTAGTTTATATGATTCCGTTTTGTAAAAACATAATTCATTTTATGATTTTTTCATTCCAGATGATTTGATCGATTTTTAAATGTCTTAAACTTTATATGCGACAACTGTACGCAGGTAAAAAAGATACTGAGCGACTCAATCACATTCATTCCACCCTGTAACAGTGTGTGTAGCCATAAAGTTGGATGCCTGAATACCGTTGACAAAAATATTGTCTGGCATAAGGTGCAAATTTTAGTTATTAACTCCAATAGGTCAACAGTTTTGTAAACAGTCTTTAGGACACAATATGTTTGTCAAGCTGTACTCTCAGATTACCACATTTGTACCAAACAAATCAACTTTTCCCAGGATCTTGTAATTAATAATTCCAGTTCAGTTTAATTAAACAAATCAGACTAAAACTCTTAAAACAAGGATTTGTACTAGCAAATGTCAGAACTGAAAAAGTTGTATCCTAGTGACATTTATACGAAACAAAATGTTACCTTGTCCCAGGATGCGTTTAATATATGTGGTAGGCGTATTCATCTCATTATAAATTATTTCCTTGCTAAAATGTATAATCCTTGTCTACCATGGCCTGCTTTGTCAAAGAAACTAGACTGGACCACTTTTTTTCCTGGGAAGCACATTTTAGACCTTTAAATAATATCAAATAACATAGACAAGGACACATTTCATTGTGTTTAATTGCCCATGAAATTCCTATCCAAAGTTTCATTTAGTTCCTTTATTTCTTTACGTGAGTGTCTGGAAACCCATGCCTGATGATGAGACCAGGCTGTGGGCTGGAATGTACCGTAATGGATAACCTTGGATTCATCCTCAAGGGCAGTGTATTCTCTGTTTGAACATCCTCCACCTAAAAACCCTGGTCGCAGGACCAGAGCTTACCCATAGCAACATAAATCGAAGAGAACAGCAAGCAGTGAAACCCAACCTTCAGACATGTACCTTTGCCAAATGGCTGCTGGCCTTCGTTTTATTCCAGTGCATTTTATTTTAATCAGTGTGACTTAAAAGGGAGAGCAGGTGCTTTCTGAAGAAATAAAACGCAGAAACAATGTATAAAGGGTATTCATATTTTTGTGACTATTCGAGGCGAATTGACTGTAGGTTTTCCAAAGTTTGTTTTCCAGAATCTGTGCAGGTCATATAAACTTGAGTCAGAAAGATAGTGAGTGTTTGACTGCTGATTAAATGAGATTCTATCCAAAAGCTACAGAAGCCGAGTAATGAGATAGGCTGTTTTGAAAGCTTTAACATGTGGTCTGGATATTGTACAAAACCTGGGGTTTTATGGCACCAGTGACCTCGGTAATGGGTGCTTATTGACTCGCCTTCCTGCCAAATCTATGTCAAGGGAGCTCAAGGGCTTGACTTTCAATGAGCACATACAGGTCTAATCTCATTCTTCCTGTGCAGGGATGTAACATGATCTGCTGCAATCCTAGCAGGAACCAAGGTACATGAAGGATAGCATGCCATGTGCACTGCTACCATTAGCATAAGGTGGAAGCTACTAAGGCGGCTGCCAGATATATAGTTGAATATTCTCTGCTATTGATCTGGACGTTGGTTGCACAGTAGAGTATTTACTGTTTGGCCGGTGGTCTTGCAAATAGCAGGAAACATTCACTGTTTACACGGCTGTGGCAGAATAGTGAATCTCCACTATTTGGCCAGAAGCCATGCACATAGCAGAGAAACTTCACTTTTTTGCCTGGCTTCTGACTAAATAGCTGAGATTATGTAATGCTTGGCTGGTAGCCATGCAAGTAACTAAGACACTTTACTATTTACCTGGCCTGTGGCTAACTACCACACATTATGTACTGTTTGGCCAACAGTCAGGCACATAGCAAAGAAAATTTGATATTCGCCCAGCTGGGCTAAATATCAAACATTAAGCACTGTTTGTCCAGCATCGAGCAAATTACAAAGAAACTTCTTTCATACCCGGCTGCTGGCAACATAGCAGACTTATTTACTGTGTGGCTAGTGGCTATTTCAAAATGAAAAAAGAAAGCAAACTCCATTATTTCCCTGGCTACTGGCTGGATAGCAGAAATTATGTTCTAATTGGCCAGTGGCTTGGCAAATAGCATACACAGTTCACTATTTACCTGTCTGCTAGCAAAACAGCAGGCATTATGTACTATTTGGATAGCAGCGTTGTAAATAGCAAAAAAAAAATGATTTACCTGAGGGCTGAGTAAATAGCAGAAAATATGTGCTGTTTGCCCAGCAGCCTTGCAAATAACAAATAAAAGTTGCTATTAACCTGGAAGCTCGCTAAATAGCATATGTTATCCACAATTTGGCCAATAGCTGTGCAAATAGCAGAGAAACATCCACATTTGCCTGTCTATTGTCTGAACAACTGAAATTATGTATTATTATGCGTAGCAAAGATTTCAACAGGCACTTGCTACGAGGTAGAACTGCAAAAAATAGTGAAAACAATTTGCACTCATTTCCTCATGCAGGTTAGTGGTAAAATTGATTTCAATGCAACTTGCACACACACACAACTAACTCATAGGTCTAAAGGTCTCAAAACCATTGAAGAGATTGTTTGAATGTTTCCAAGTTAATGTAGAAGCTATAGCACAGAATGCCACTCCATTACACCAAGGCCATGACACAGCAACTTGGGAGTTTCATTATGGAACTCCACAAATGCTCCTGATCCTTTACGTTTACCTGAGGAACATGGCTAATGATAAAGATGACTAGATTCTTTGCAAGTCTAGCTAAAGCTGTTTAGGCTTCTACAGCTATGTACCCACTCTAACTCACAAAAACATTGGAATGTACCAGGGCCAGATATGGGACTACCAAAAAGAGCCATACTATCAAAACTCTTCTTTTTCTTCTCTGAGTTGGTAGGCAACAAATCTGGCTCAGTTCAATTAAACAGATCAGACAAGAACACCTGAACACAATGATTTGTAAAAGCAAATTCCAGAACTGGAAAACGTGTATCCTAGTGACAGACTGCCTTTTGATATTTAGGGCGATCTTTTAAAAATAGAAACAATTCCATAGGGCTTCTTATGCAAGATACCAGCACAGTGGGATGTGATTCCTAAAATACCTGTTGATGCAGTTGATATTCCAAACTTGTGTGTTTTGATTAGCTTCTCGTTAAATACTTGATAGTGTTTTAACAAATAGTGTAGTACTGATTTCATACAGCAAGTACTCAGACTACAGAGTCTACAAAGATAGCCATGTAGGTTCACTGCAGATACTTTCAGCATCTCTTATATTTTATCCATGTAAATACCATGCATGCGGTCTTTCAACAAGCCACTTTCTGTGTCCCATGGACTGACAATAAAGTGATTCTTCCTTCCCTACTCGGGTGTTGTGGTACTTGCGGTACTAAGAAAGAAAGTATTAGAGAAACTTACAGAAACAATTGAAATGTTCTCAGAAGAATGGCAATGGTTTCCCAGCGGGCACACAGAAGAAGGCAGACAGACCACTATGAATCAGAGCAGATGCAAAACAAGACCTTGCTCTAAAGCACTCCACAGAAAGTGCACACAAAGCATTTAGGCAGGGCACCTGGTGAACATTCATGGAAACATGCCCAGAGACTTCCTGAAATTCTCAAGACTGAGTTCTGGAGAATTTTCCACCTCTTACAAGAATGGTGACCAGTGTGAGTTTGGCTGGCTATATAAGCCAAACCCAGTCAGTGGCTCATGTCTGTTATGCTTGCCTATTCCTGAAGAAGCATCCTGCTGACTCTAGTACTCATGCTGGAGTTTCTTCAACAACCTTTGATCCCCAGTCCAGTTCTACACAACTCCTGGTGTTCCTCCGCAGTGACTTAAGTCTTCTGAACCTGAAACAATAAGAAGAACAATTCACCAACAGATGTTTGTTTCATATAAAGTACGGTAACTGGTGCACCCGCTGTGTAATTAGACTAGGTGTAGCTCCTGTCCAGATCCTCAGCTACAGAATCTCTTGTTTTCTTCTCATCCTGGAATTCCTAACAGGAAAAAGCAAAGAAAGTGAAGGTTAGAAAATAAGAGATAAGTTAACTCTGCACGCTAGAAGCTAGCTTTTGAAAACTTTTGAACATTTGTTCGGTGGTATTTTTACTGTAAACTGAGGCACACTTGTAGAACTAAGAGCTCCAAGGAATGAAGACAGGTCCTTTCATGAGGAACTCAAATGGAACATTCACAGTTACATTAAACCAGGTATGTAGTGGCACAGGAAAGATACTGGGTGAGTATAGTAGCAGTATTAGGACAGTTAAGATAATATGGTCTTTTCTTTTAGGACCCTATCAAACACAGAACCCAGAATACCCAGAACAAAAACTGTAATTATTTGAGAAATGGGAAAAGGGCAATTACGAGGTAGGCCAGGATCACCCTAGTGGAATTACAGGGAACCTTCGATAGGGAATTGATATTTCCTTTACATCTGCTAACCTGTTCTTTCCTTTCCAGTAAGGGACATATGAACACCAACAGCTATGATCACAAAAGAGGACGAGCTAACACTGTATGAGAGACTTCGCACACAAAGGGCAAACCAGTCAAGTCTGACAAATAGGAAAATCAAAGACACCATCTCTCTCCCTCACTCCATCCCATTCCCCTTTCTCCTGTGGGACTAGCTTGATTCCAAGTGCTCACAAGGCTTTGGGATGGAGGCAGTCTTACAGAGAAGTTGGTAACCAGCTGCCGTGAATCTACCTCACTCCCACAGGATCGCACACCAAAAGGTTAGTGCTCAAACCAGACAATAATTGTCATGAGAGGAGGATGTTGAGGGAGTAATGGAGTGCCAATGATTACTTCAGTGCACTCCTGAGATCAGAGAAGCTTAACTAAATTCATGGGAATTAAGTCCTCTGTGTTGCTTGGAAATGCTACACCATCCTACCCAGTTAGGTATTCTGGCTATCACTGTGCCCCCCCCCCCCCAGTGTGCTGAACCATCATTTGTGTCCTTTTGCAAGTGCCCCATTATTTTGTTTTCTGTTTGGCAGGGCTCAAACAACTGGGGACACCCACATTCTTCCCACTCTGAATGAGCTTGGCTGCTGCACCCTGACCTCAGGCTATATGGTGACTTGTCCCAGTAGCAGTAGATAATTACTTCATTAGCTCAAGAATTTTTATCTGGGTTGCTATGGGGAGATTGTTTAGTGACTGACAAGATATACGGACTGTGGTCTCTTGCCTTCATCATGTATGGAAGTTCTATATTTGTGGTTTACTGAAACTAGGTGAATAGTGGGGTACATTTGAGCATGGGTGTGTGCTGCACAAGTTGGTGGCCCTCTTGCAGTAGGGTGTCTTAGTACATTTCCTATGTTGCTATTGTTCTCCGAATTAATGGAATAAATACCTTCATCTGCTAACCTGAATTGTTTATGAATTATGAGCACCTATGTCAGAACAAGAGTAATCTCTCCAATAATAACTGGAGTGACACCATGCAATAGATCAGATTCCTTTAATGTAGCTATAAAGCAAACAGCAGATAGTGGTTCTATCTCTCCCCATGACCTGGGTACAATTTAGGCATGCACACAATGTGATGGGTAGCAGAGTAGCTTGGTTCCAAACCAATTACATTGCTTGCATATCTGACAGGGACTTACTCACTATTATCTAATATTGACTGATTATGGCAGTCAATATTAGGTAATAACATGCTGAAAAAACTTTCTAGAAAAAGCTGATTTTATAATGACTGGTCTGCAAGTATTGGCCTATTTGCTGCATATTCAGTTTGAAATCTTAGGAGAGCACTTTGGAAATATGAAAATAGTTGATGTGGCATTCATATATCCTGCTATATCATCACCAGTTCTCAAATAGATAATCTTCAAAAGTTGAAACAGTGCTTTTTAAAATAGTTATCTTTTATTGTGATTATCGCTACTGTAATCACAAACAAATTGAACATACACAATGTATAGGATTATACAGAAAATATTCATATTTAAACACACGTCCTCGTTTAAATTTGATAAGCATTATGCATCAATCCTATTTCAGTGATAACAAGAGCTCAGAACTCAACAGTCAACCAACAGACACAATGATGCATTGTGCAGCCTGTTGAAATACTGAATTTGGAACAGCCAATTTGCCTCTGTGCATACAGTCTACAGTCTGTTCCCAGGTAGGCCCTGTTTTACATACTTGGTGAGGATGTGTATTTTGTGGCACTGGCAGGTTCTTTTTGTGACTCAGCTCCTGCAGAGGCAACTTCGATTATGCGGGACTGTGGAAGCAGCTTCACTCGGTTTAAGGGTTCTGGGTGGGTAGTTGCGTGGAAGGCCCGGTTGGCTGGTGTGGACTTCCAGACTGGTGTGAGGAGCAGGTCAAGTGTTGCGGACAGTTATTGTTGGAGCATGAAGATCCATTGTAGTCCCGACAATACCAACCATAGCAAATTAATTACAATACCAATTTTCCTTACAGTGTGTGACTACTGTGCACACTACCCTCCGAAGAGCCCTATGGGGCACCAATTGTAGTATCTCCAAGCTCAGTGATGCAGTATGGGCATGGTCACTCTTCCTGGTGCAGCTACTCCGTGCCATCATCAGGAAGTGTTTCAGTGGGTTTAGAGGTTGAAACAATCATTAGTTTTTCCTTCAGTTTCCACATCAAAAGAAAGACTGAAGTACTTTGTGTCCATCAGTATTTCATCGACACTCTGCTGAATATTAGAAGTAAGTTCCGGCTGCAGACTGAAAACAAGAGCCAGCATAAACCCACTGCTTTCTTTTGTGGGTTGTTCATCTCCATTGAAATTTCTGTAAATCTGCATAAGCCTTTCATAATATTCATGCACTGACTCTTTTGGCTCTTGAGTAGCTCTAATAATCTTTGACCAATTCACCTCTTTCTCTAGGGCTTTTTGTTTCAAATGCAGAATCACTTCTTTGTAATCATCCATGACCAAAGCAGCTGGTGTATTATGAGGAAGCACTCTGAGTGGCTCCTCTGTAAGCCAATTTGTGGCTACTTTACACTCTGCTCACAAATCTTTACACGTTGCAAATAACGTGATCAAATCAACCCAAAGCACTTTTGAAATTGTCACCATGTTGTCAACTTCCATATGCCACTTTCCTGGCTCTTCACTAAGCTCTGGGAAGTTCGTTGTAAATTCAAGATCAGATCCCTTTCAAGGAGAATGCACATAGTCACCCTCATGTACTTGTCACAAAGGAAACTCAGTCACAATCATTTCCTTTTCAGGATCATTTCACATTTGTTTCTTTCTCTTCCTCTGTCTTTTTCTTTTGTGTTTTGCCTCTCCCTTTAGGTGTCAGTCCCCATTTGTTTCTGTATTTCTTTAGAATAATCCATTCTATGGTATTATTTGCTAACTCTTTTATATGTGATGTTTGAGATAATAAACCAATTTCTTCAATATTGTTTTCAGTCATATACATTCTATAAGTTTTACGCAAACACTTTTTCTTGACCAGATCAACACCACATTCTTCTGCCATCTCTTCAACCTTCTCATATTCGCCACACACACACTTAGCTGTTTCTTTAGTTAGATATTTCAGTTCATCTGCATTATAGGCAACTAATTTCTCCAAGCTAATAGTACCCCACAAAATGCGTCCATCTTCAGTTTGTAAATAATAAACAATTTTCTTGCTGGTTCTTCGAGTCGCACTGCAGTAGCAGACGCAATAGCAACCCTCTTGTCAGCAGTGGGCAGAGTAGGCACAAAAGACACAGTAGGCCGAGTATACACAGTAACAACACTAGCAAAATCAATGCCACTCAGCACTGCTACTTCATCCCTAGGTGCTGTTGCAATTTCTGGCAATCTACGCATTTCTGTGCCAGCTGCACCAGGACATCTTTCTCCTCCCTACTCTACATGTCTCCATATCCGATAGTCATCATTATACATAAGAGGTATTATATCCAATAAATCATCTAGAAATGTATCTTCCTCATCTAACCTGTTCTCTATATGTAGTTTTTCTGTCTTATTTACACAATCCTATAATCTGCTTTTCTATTTGACTGTATCACTAACTATTGCAGGAAACATTACCAAATTCAGCATTGTCGCTTCTTGGCGTGCCCTTTTCTGCATGCCCATTTCGACTGTAGCCATTCGGGCTTTTCAATTTTTTTCAGTTTGTCTCATTTGCAACACAATTCCATTCATTCAATGCCTCAAACTGTGCAGGTCTAGGAGTGGTTTTCTCTCAAGCATCTTTTGTCTCAAACAATCAAGTTTCTTAGATAGATTCTGTTCATCTCTGGCATTTAATTGAGCTCTGCGTAATAAGGGATTTTCACACTCCACAACAGTACTTCTTGGGCTTGAAAGACAGCCCTTCTGACCAACAGCAAACATTAAACAAGCATTTGCAATGCAATAGGTTTCGTATTTACGCAAGACCTATTGCATTGCAAATGGTAGGCATCACGGACAACGGGTGGGATAGAAGGGACAGACAACGGGAGGGAGGGCAGGTGGGGGAAGAAGGCACGGACAACGTAAGGGCAGGCGGGGGGCGAGAAGGCATGGACAACGGGAGGGCAGGCAGGCGAGGAGAAGGCACGAACAACGGGAGGGAGGGCGGGGAAAAGATGTCACGACAACAGTAAGGAGGGGGGGAGTAAAGAAGGCTCCAAAGCATGTCGTCCCTGCAGTAGGAGGACCTCATTAAAGAAAATAGTACTCACAGTCTAAATAACACGTACTGTGTATCAACTGAAGTAAAGGGGCCAGTTGCCATGGGAAGTGACATAGGAAGAGGAGGCGGTACTAAGGAGGGACTAAGAAGCCTATTGACGAATCAGAAGCCAGCATTTGGGATGGAGAAGGACACAAGCCAATGGCAAATATAGGCGAAGAGTGGGCAGGGCTTCTATTCCCTACTCCTCTGCTATAAGTCTCGCAGAGCAGTGCATGCACACTGGCTCTAGGCTCGACCTAAAAACCAAAGACAGCTAATGACTAAAAGTGAACTACCAAAAAGCCATCCTCTTTTTATTTCACTTATTAACTTACTTTTTTATAAATAACCTGAGGTCTCTCAGACAGCGGAAGATCTGTGTGGGTGAGACCTATAAAAAACCTTTTAATGAAAACTGCAGGGCATTGAAAGTAGTCTCTGCCGCAAGTCCACCCCTCCAGATTGCACTGAGCAGATCAGATATGGAGGGCGGAAAGGTGAGGGCGGAAGGGAAACAACTGATGGTACATTCTGAATGCAGGAGCACTACCATTATCTCTCAAGATCAGTGCTTAATTTGTAAACGAAAGTGTGCCGGTGCCCGAAGTTCTGCTCAGAAGCTGGCGGCTGGTGCAATAAAAGTGTTGCATGCTTAAAACCAATGCCGGTAGTCTTTAATCCACTACCAGACTCTCCCTGTTTCTTACTCTTGCAGGTTCCTGCTTTCTCCCTTTGTGATGGTTTTGCCGTCTTTGTCCTCCTCCATCTTTTCAATCTGTATATTTTTCCCTCACATTACTTATGTAAATATCTAATGTGGAAAAATAAGTGCCACTTCCCAGAAATAAGTGCCGGTGGCCCCAGCGGCAACCACCGGCTGAAATTAAGCACTCCTCATGATTATGCCACGCTTACCCCTCTCCAATATATGCCTTTCTGAAACTCCTACAGTGATGATGTAGTCCTTTGTCTGCCCCTGCTCTACAAACTACAATTCAGAATCCAGGTCTGAATCTAAAAGGTTTATGGTTGTGGTGATAAACAACAACCTCGGTGTCACCGTCTTCCTGCATGCAATGTGTTTGAACAGAAGTGTTGTCTTGAGTCTGCTCAGGAAAGACACAATATATTTTGGGGGATGAGTGTATGAGTGATTCTGGGCAGCAAAGACCAGTGTAAAGGCCCAACTCAGTGAAATATATGCTCTTTCGAGACAAAATACTATAATACAATAGAGAGGTCATCTCGCCAGGAATTCGCTTAAGAAAGAGTTAGGCATAAACTATAGGAAGTATTGCAACAATTTGCAAAAAGAAACCCCTCCCCTCGCTCCTGCTTGGATTTATAGCTCTGAATCAGAGGCGTACTGCTGGCCCTGCACACCTGAGGCGCGGGGAGGGGAACGGGGGAATCATTCATCTGCTACCAAAAACAAGCATTGGCATAGCCAATAGGTCTCGCCTTTGGGACCTTATAAGTGATTAGGCATGCAGTACATTAGCCTGGGTGCTAGGCCGCAAGGAACTGAAGAGCTATACAATTGCTACAAACTGGGTCATGCAGTCTGATTCGGAAATACATGTTGTATCCCATGTTAAAAATAGCTTAGTTCTTAAATGCCTAATATGGCAGATTCTAGACATGCAGAGTTCTCATGGCCTCACACATGAGGTGTGAAAACCTCACTCAATTTTTTTTCCCTTTTGCATCGCAAAATTGGCAGCCCACAGCAATAATAAATGTTATTGTTGCTCCATGTAATGTTCAAGGGGCAACAAGCCAGGTTCATGCTGCAACCAAATGAAACAAAAGGATAACAATGGTAAAAGCACAACTACAAGTACCAGAATGCAAAGCGCAAAACAAAACTTGATGCAACTGACCTCGGGCAACTTGAGATCTGTGCCTCAGACCTTCATCTCTTTTAGAAGCACAAGCTTTTCACATAATTTTTAAATTTCTCCCATGTGATTCAGCTTTTCTACGTGCACCGTCACTTAAAAATGAGTGTACACTTAAAAGGTTACTGGAGGGAACATTGCAGCGGCGGCCCCATCCAGCCCAACCCTATTAAATATGTGCCTGTGACAGGGCTTTGCAGCAATGACAGTAAAACATCTTTGAAGTCAGCAGCAGGGACTCGCATGACCTGGGGCGAGGGTGCAAATGTGCTGGGAGGGGCAGAAGCTGTCCAATTCTCACAGTACTTTGTGTGTAACACGTTAAAACATTAAACTCGGAATCTATTGCCTTCATTTCACTAAGTGTGATTAGAGTTAATGTTTTCTTGTAGGGCTGCTACTAGTAACACTGCTCAGTGGGTTAATGGCCTGCCGTCCAGATCCATGTGGCACTTGCTGGTAACAGAGAAGGCACTTAGTGGGGCCAGTTCATCTTTCATCCTTCTGATGTACGTAAACTCGGTTGGGTGATTAAATATTGTATTTATTCAATTATTTTTGCATCCTGCATACACTGATCTCAGGTTTCAACCAAGTGCTTTCGAAAATAACGTGTGTGCAATTTTTTCACGCAATCACATTTTCTCGAATATCCTAGTTTTTGCACCTTATGAAGTTGAATCGTTTCCTGGTTCACATTTCCCTTCAGCCAATGCATTTTTGTGAGGCAGAAGGATACACCCAAAGAGCAAATAGCATTAAGTGAGAGGCGAATGCCCCAGTGAGCTGATCCAAGGTATGATTGACAAAGGCTTAAGCCAATGGCTGAAAAAGGCTGGATGAGGAGAGCAGATGGTTGAATGGGGCAGACACAATGACCACATTTTTTACATACTGAAACCAGTGGCTCTGGTTGACGTCTCAGCTGTGAAAAGTCAGACCTAAAAATGCTAGGGGGCAATTCTGTATGTGTGCTTGCTTAGATGGAAAACTCTAAGTCAAGAGAGGTGCCTAAGGCTTCGCTGCTCTTTGACATCACGCCCAAAGCCGCAAAGAAATGTATTTGCCAGACGGCATTAATAAATATTTTCAGATATCACGCAAGGATTTCTTGATCACACACACCTTTTGGACCCTGCTATGGGGGCCCTTAAAGCAGAGCTCTGCAATTTTTTGGCTCAGATGAGCTTTCGACTACGAACGCTTGACCAAATTGTCGATTTTATTTCATTTTTTATTTCTCCTCAGAAGCTACCATTTTCTTCAGAATATGAGGCTATTGTGGTATTTCGCCACTGGGGAGTTCTGGAGTAAAGAGCGACAATTTACCGCTGCTGATTTTAGACCGGGAAAGCAGATTGGAGTCACGACTTCAAATCTACAACCTGTGATTGTGGGCAAATCACTGAGTATCTCTCCCTAAAAATGAATGTGACCACGTGCAATGTAACCTGCTCGTGCACAGCACTGCCAAAACATTTGGGTTGAGTTTACGCTATGTAAAACCTTTTAAAAAAAGTGGCTTGGGGAAAGAAAGAGTGACTGCAGCGTCGATTTTATGGCGCAAAGTAAGTAATTGGTTAAGGGAACGGCAGAGACGCACGTACAGCCTGGACCGCCGTCCACTATTGTAACAAGCTGCTAATTAAAACAAGCAGCTGAACCAGCTGTGTGGGAGAGCTCGGTGGGAGGGGGAGAGCATATTGGTGTCCTGGCGTCAAATTTACAACCTGTGATTCTGGGCAAATCATAGAGTATCTCTCCCCATGCCTAAAAATGAATGTGACCGTGTGCAATGTAACCTACTAGCGCACAGCTCTGCAAAAACCTTCATGTTGAGTTTACGCTATGTAAAACTAATTAAAACAAGCGGGGCAGTGCGGCGACCCCGAACGCGCTACTTGGAGAAACAAGCGCAGCAGCGCAGCGAATAGCCCTCTCAAATGCTCGTTAGTTTATGTTATTATTGTAATTCATTTATTAATAGAGATGTTGCGGATAGTCGTGGTACACTGAGGGGATTAAGCCGTGCTAGTGAGTCCGTTGGGTGGCGCCTGTGTCCCCTGCCTGGTCAGCTGGACCCAATCCTAAATCTATTCTATGATGCAATAGTATCTCACTTAATAAGTGCCTGTAGCTGTAAAACAGCTGAAGAGGGTGAGTAGAACCCTGCGTAGCACCACCGATCAGCGGGGTCTCGGGGGCTGAAGTTGGGCTCATCACCTACTCCATGACACCCTCAGAAGATGCGCCACGCCCTTCCGCCTTCACTACCCATCTTACCAGCAGGGCTTGGGTGTTGCGTGCGGCAAGTGCTGCGGGTGGTAAGAGCCAAACCCTCCTAGTGCAAATGGTTTACTGAATCTTGGGACTTGACTTGAGAGACGAGAGGCAGGAATTATATTTTCGTAGCAGTCCCCAAGGTTCTCTAAAAATGAAAACGAAAGCTTTGATTGTTGTCAGACTGTGCGTCAAGGGCTAAAAGGGATGCTGCAGAAGCTTTATGTAACTGCTTGTCTTGGAAACGATTAATAATTTTGATCTTCTCTGCTGTTTTGTCTGAAACTCCTGACGGCCTGTAGCATTTGGCAGCTGTGGGTTCTGTGGACAACAGCTCGCTGAGTGCCTGCGCAGCTCCCTGTTTACAGAAGACGATAAACAGTCCGAATCATGCTGGCTTACCCTAGACGCACTTATATGCACAAGTTATTTGTACACTGAGTTCCTTCTTTGAGCAATTGTTGCCGTCGGGGCAATTCCTTAAAGAAAGCAAGGCTGGTTGAATAAACTCTGCATTGCCGCCTAAAACAAGCTATGAACATCAGAGACCAAGACATTGTGAGGCAGTATGGGAGATGGTTCTTTAACGATACATTGAAACAGGGTGTAGAATTTGCAGTAGATGTGGTCGTGTTACCAGTCCAGTGGCCATGTTAGAACGGAAATAACTTGTGGTAGTTCGTGAGTGGGGCGAGCGCGCGCCACAGCGAGACATCTGTTTTCTATTATTGCGCACGCGTCTGGGCACGATAATTTAAAACAGATGTCGCGGGTAACCGCAAGCAATAGACCGTGGGTGAAGGCGGGACATGCACTCGCCTTTGCCCAATTGTGTGCTTTCTTTCTTAGAAAGACGCACACAGAGGTCAATAGCCTGTGAGAAAAACAAAAACACACGCACAAGCGTGTGGTGAGCTTTCTAAAGCCCCTTACAAGAAGTCTCCCCAGAGCAGCACATGCGCGCTGCCTAGGCGAGACCTAACCAGAGCCAGATGACAAACTTCAGGAAAAGCAGGTGAGGCCTATGAGTACCCGTGGGGGTCCACCACTATATTAACCTTAATGCAGAAACACACCCCAACCATAAGAATGCAGATAAAAGTGAAAGAGAATGCGTTAGGTAAGTAATCACGGAAGCACAAAAAGTCATTAAAAAACTGAGTCACTATAAAAAGTTCTAACCATGATGATTGTTAACAAAATATGGAAGAATATAGGTCGGATTCTGAGTACGGGACAATTTGAGAATATGTGCAATCATTCACAAACCAAAAGCTAAACAAAATCTGCCTACCACACACTCACTACAAAGAGAGTTCTGTTTCATTTTCAGCGATGGCTCCTCTGCTAAGGCGGAGGAACGTTGCTCAACTGCTTTAAGAGCAGTGCAGAGGAAAAACAAAATGATAATAACGGAATGTTATTATCATTTTATTTTTCCATTCCTAGGTGTGAGGAGGGGTGGGTCTGGCCAGAGCAGGAGCCAGGGGGAGGAAGGGTGAGTACACTCAAAGTGTGCATGACTGTTTGGCCGGCCGTCTTGGGCACTTTGAATGTTTTCCACCAGGCTGCTTTACCCAGCCTGGTGAGGAACATGCATAGGATCCCTGTCCCCATCTGAGCGCCGAACCATGGCTCTCAGACCAATCCCAACTCTGCATTGTAGCATTGTCATTGGCTTTGGGGAACCAATCACAATGCTGCATTGAAGCGTTGTCATTGGTTAGGGAGTCTGGGAACCCGGGTGATTCCTGCGATGGAGGAGAGGTGGCGGAGTGGCAGCAGCAAGCGACACGACCAGCAGGTAAGTTTTCTTTAATTTTTCCTTCTTTTTTTTATTTTCTACCCCTGCCACCAAACCGCCTCCCCACCCCCCGCCGCCAATCTCTACCAGCCACCACCGCATTTCATATACCATTGGTCGAAATACAACGATTTACGGCTGCATGGCATTCAGAAACATAATATCCCAGGCATAAACAATTCTGAGCATATATATCGTAGGACGGATGGATGGCTAGCTGGATGATTGGTTATTGGACGGATGGAGGAATAGGTGGATGGGTGAACACCACTACGTACAACACAGCCACTCACCATAACACATGAGCTTTCATACACACAAACACACCCACACAGATACACAGACACCCATCACAAAGTCAAATTACCTGACAATCAAAACATCACATATGATATGTTGAATACTCATTCTCACAAACTGAATGTGTTATTGGATCAAATTACCACGTTAGAAGTGACACACTATTGTAGTTTAAAACCCACAGAGGCAGTGGACATCTCTAAATACGGCGGGCAGAATACCCAGACCGTCTGGGGGTGGTGTGGAGGGGGGTAGTACTCTGCAATGGCAATGGTAATTACTCTGTCTGCCAAGATTTAAATCAGCCCTTAGTTTACATTTTGTAAAATTTATAACACTATACCTGTGCTGTTCTATATGATGTTTTAGAATATCCCAAGATGATGTCGCTAATGTGCATTATGTTTGACCCTATATCAAATCGGCATAACATTAGCGAATGGAGTGATATGCACTTCCAGAAAGAACACATACCTTTTGTACCAGTAATATGAAGTTTAACTCATGTACTTTTACATTGTAAATCTGTTTTCTGTAGTGTTCACCTAAAACGTTGACTCTTTTGATGACAACAAACCTGTTGTCGCCATTATGTGCTGCAGTGCTACTCATGCTCAGAAGGCCTTGATTTACTTTTTAAGGAGTTTGTGAATCTCTGTAAAGTCTGTAAAGCTCATACGTCTATTCTCAGCGAGCAAGTGGAAGTGTTATTAGTGTTTCTCCTATCATCCTACTAATTGTGTAAAAAGTATTGCTCTGTGTGGCACAGACAAGCTCTTATGTGTGATAATACAGTGTAGGGGGTGGAAGTCTAGTGCAGCTGTGGACAAGTGGGAATTGGGTGGTAATGCTGTGCTGAGGGTTAGTATTGCTTGAGTGATAGTTATGTACTGCAGTGAAGGGTGGTAATGAGGTGCAGGTAATATATTGTGGTCCTGAATTGGTAATATGATGATGGCGTGGTAGTGTCGTTTTTGTGGGTGTGCCAGCTAACATCAGGTGATGCTATTTTACTGGTGACCGAGTCGTTAGTGCAGTGACCTTAAGAGATAGTGTGGTAGTTTAATAGAGTGATGGGAAGACTTGAGCAGTGGTTGGTGGAAGGTCGTGAAGTGATGGGGCATTGTTGTGGAATGTGATGTGCGAGATGGGATGTGGTGGGAGCATGGAACTGCACTGTTGGTAATGAAGTGTTGAGTATGGTATTACAATGCCAGAGTGTAGTGCTGGAGAGAAGCTATATGCCATTGGAGGGTATTAGGGTTTTAATGTGGGATATCAAAGTTGTGTGGTAATTGTGCGCTGTAGTGAGAGGTGGAAGTGAAGTGATAGGGAATATAGTGTAGTCCTGGAATGTTAATATCGCAATATTGTGGTATTGTGGTGCTTGTGTGTAGTAGGGCTGTGCTTGGAGTGATGTGATATAACTGGGGATACTGTAGTTATAGGAGTTGTTGGTGCCATGATCAGAAGAGGTACTGTGGTTGAGGATAGTAGTGATGCGGTTGGGCATTGACGTGGGCTGTGATGTAGAAGACGGTATGGAGAGCACCTGAGAATGCAGGAGTGGTGTTGGTAATGAATGATTCAGGATCGTATTTCAGTGTCAGGCATAGCAGTTTGCTGCTGGGGGAGGTCATAAGTCACTGCATGATATTAGTGCTATAAAGTGAGGTATAGTGCGGTCCTCTGAGGTGATGCAGGGTGTCAGCATGGGGTGGTTGTGCAATGCATGTGGTGATATAAGTGCTTAGGGTAATTGTGGCCCTGGGGCTAGGACTTGACCCCCAGAGGTCTGTGTTCTTCTATGCATGCATATAATGGCTTTTGTAGAGCACAAACCAAGCTCTAGAGCAGCAGAGTGATGAACAGGGGGATGGCTCCTAGAAAGATACAACAATTGTTGGAAGGGCAAGGGTAGACTATTTGGTCAGTGGTAGTGCTCCTTCAGGAGGTGTGTCTTTATCTTTGTTTTGAATTGTAGTAGAGATGGTGCTGTTTTGATGTTGATAGGGAGGCATTTCCAGATTCATGGAGCATATTTTTATTTTCATGTAATATTTTGCCTCAAGTCTTACACTATCCAGGATTCTGGTTTAGTGTTGTACCCTAGACATGGCTAGTTTGCTTGCCAGGTAAGCTGGGGTCTTGTTGTTGAGGGCTTTAAAAAATGAAGATGATCCTTCTCCAACCCACTCTAATTTACTCCATTCTAGTACTCATTGAACTATAACACTTCATAACCCTTTCAATTTCATTATAACAGAACCTTATTATAGCAGAAGATAATGCAAGTGCAACACAACAGAGACCTCTGTGAAGGGCATTGCACCATGCAGATGGGAGAGGACTATGTTTTGTACTGTTGTTCTGAAGTCATCATCCAAGAGAAATGGCTTAAATTTCTTCAAGAGGGAAAATTGGAACCAACGTGCCTTGGTCTTCCTTGCAATATGCTGATTAAATGAGAGGTCTGTGTCAGAGGTGAATCCCAGATATTTTGCATGATCTGGCAGCTAAAGAGGTTTCACCCACACCCCTCGCCACTCCCAGCTGGCACAATATGAAAAATTATGTTTAAGTTGGAGAGTCATGTTTAAATCTGGAATTTCGGGAGTTTTTTGCATCCTGGAGAAATTCAATCTTTGTGGGGTTAATCTCAAAACTTTAGTTCGCATCCAGGATGAACTTGAGGCAGGATTTGAGTCTCTGTATGTCACTGGATGAGGCTATTTTTAAGTAGAGTTGGGTATCATCAGGATATTGATGTTGCTGTCTGAAAGAATAGATGTGAGGGGTTCCATGTAGAGGTTAAGGATGGTGGATTAAAGGATATAGGACTGAGCTACTCTGTGGGAGATGAGGAGTGTCTTGTTGACCCTACTTGCACGAGCTGCTGCTGGTTTGCGAAGCAGAGTGCAAACCTTTTTCAAGACACTGCCTAGAAATCCCATGCAGGATGATCAGAACTGTACATTGAATTGTGTTGCAGGCTGTAGAGAGGACACACCGGTCCTGGAGATAGAGTCATTCCTACCCTTGAGGATGAAGGTATTGTTTACTAACTGAATTGTGGCCATAGCACTGCTGCAGCGAGGTCTGAAGCCTGATCGATAGTCCTGTAGTAAATCATTTGTGCTCCTGTAAATTATTATACAAAACAGCAAAGAATTGCCAATACTGATATTGCATCATACTTTCATTCAATGGTGCATAGAAATAAAGGTGCCAATTACGATCCGGTAAAAAAAAATCCCGTACGACTCGTATCCGGTCTTTTTACCGTACGAATCGTACAAGTGCCGTACAAACTGGCAATCACGATTCGCATGGTAAAAAGCCCATACGAGTCGCATTGGGAATAATTCCCCACACGTCCTCGGGTCGGAAAAAGTGTCCGACACGTCCTCGGACGATTTACCGTACAAACGTGAAAAGCGAAGTCCGACCGGGGAATCACGATCCGTCCCGGGCGTCCGAATGTACAACCGTATGGTTAAAAGACCGTCTGCACCGAACTCCTATAACAACCATGGAGACGTCCAAACAGGTGCCCGGTACGTGCCGTACCCCCCCCAGCCCACGCATGTACGTGCCGTACCCCCTCCCCCCAGCCCCCGCATGTACGCGCCGTACCCCCCCAGCCCCCGCATGTACGCGCCGTACCCCCCCCAGCCCCCGCATGTACGCGTCGAACCCCCCCCAGCCCCCGCATGTACGTGTCGAACCCCCCCCCGTGTATGTACACCCGAGTACGCGTCGAACTGTACGTGTCGAACCCCCCCGTGTATGTACACCCGAGTACGTGGCGAACCCCCCCGTGTATGTACACCCGAGTACGTGTCGAACCCCCCGTGTATGTACACCCGAGTACGTGTCGAACCCCCCGTGTATGTACACCCGAGTACGCGTCGAACCCCCCGTGTATGTACACCCGAGTACGTGTTGAACCCCCCCCGTGTATGTACACCCGAGTACGTTCGAGTCGTACCCCCACCCGTGTATGTACGGTGCGTACCCCCAGCGCTTCGCACCGTACCCCCAGCGCTTCGCGCTGGGGGTACGCACCGTACATACACGGGTGGGGGTACGACTCGAACGTACTCGGGTGTACATACACGGGGGGTTCGACACGTACTCAGGTGTACATACACGGGGGGTTTGACGCGTACTCGGGTGTACATACACGGGGGGTTCGACACGTACAGTTTGACGCGTACTCGGGTGTACATACACGGGGGGGTTCGACACGTACAGTTCGACACGTACTCGGGTGTACATACACGGGGGGTTCGACGCGTACTCGGGTGTACATACACGGGGGTTCGACACGTACAGTTCGACGCATACTCGGGTGTACATACACGGGGGGGTTCGACACGTACAGTTCGACGCGTACTCGGGTGTACATACACGGGGGGGTTCGACACGTACAGTTCGACGCGTACTCGGGTGTACATACACGGGGGGGTTCGACGCGTACTCGGGTGTACATACACGGGGGGGTTCGACACGTACAGTTCGACGCGTACTCGGGTGTACATACACGGGGGGGTTCGACACGTACAGTTCGACGCGTACTCGGGTGTACATACACGGGGGGTTCGACGCGTACTCGGGTGTACATACACGGGGGGGTTCGACACGTACAGTTCGACGCGTACTCGGGTGTACATACACGGGGGGTTCGACGCGTACTCGGGTGTACATACACGGGGGGTTCAACGCGTACATACGGGGGCTGGGGGGGGGGGTAGGGCGCTTACCGGGCCACCTACTCTGGTCGTTTCGTGGCGTACTTCGCTTTTCCGGCACTTTTTGGGTGCCGGAAAAATATTGCCGTCCGGACTGCTGTCGGTTCGAATCGTACTTCCTGGGTCGTGAAACGCTGCCTGGAAGCGTCCCGACGTCACGTCGCAGCATTCCCGGATCACATTCGTATGCATATTTTCGTCGGTCGGTGTTTTTTACGATTCGTACGGAAATGGTGTTTCCGTGCGAATCGTAATTCCATGTTTGTAATGTTTTACAACCGAGTACGAGTCGGACGGAGAATACGCTCCGAATGACGGTTCGTACCCGGTTTTTACCGGATCGTAATCGGCACCAAACTCTATGACACCCTTAATCCATGATTTACTTATTTCAACTTTATTTCAACTTTCTTTTTTCTTTTTTAATTCAAAAATGATTATTTTTTAAATGTACATCAAAACTTTCTCAAAAAGTGACAATAAAAGACATTTTTCATACAGCCACTCAAACCATTTTTAAATAGAACCTGACCATATTCACTTCAACATTCCTTCATACTTCTACGTCGACCTTGCATGTTTTTGTGCCAAACAATCCTTTGTTGAATTTTCTTAATCTGTCGTGCACTGTAAATTGGTTGTAAATTCTAAAAGGTTGTTTCAGTTTAGTAGTGTACGTGAAAAACTATTGTGTTAGCTTTTTTGGTGATGTTTGGTTGTTACTCCTGGCTTTTCAAATTTATTTAAGAGGTTTTTAGGGCCAGGTTGAGGTTGTGGTGTATGTCTGGTGTTTAGTGTGGATTATAAATGCTTGTTGAATGGGGGTTGTGAGAAGTATGAAGTATGAAGGAATGTTGAAGTGAGTATGGTCAGGTTCTATTTAATAATGGTTTGAGTGGCTGTATGAAAAATTTATTTTATTGTCCCTTTTTGAGAAAGTTTTGATGTACATTTAAAAAATAATCATTTTTGAATTAAAAAAAGAAAAAATAAGGTTGAAATAAAGTTAAAATAAGTAAATCATGGATTATGGGTGTCATAGACTTTATTTCTATGCACCATTAAATGAAAGTATGATGCAATATCAGTATTGGCAATTCTTTGTTGTTTTATATATTAGAGGCTCAGCCTTACTGATTGGAGCCAAGACCTTGTGGTTGTTTCCTGTAAATTATTGGTATCTGCGTTATCAATCATTTGTAAATACAAAGCAGGTAATAGGGTGGTTGTTGGTGACTTTCAGTGGATCCAGGGATGATTTCATTAGCAGGGGAAGCATCTGACCTGTCATAGGGTATCTGGTATTTTGCATTGGCTTCTGGAGATGGCAAAAATATACAGAAGGGTGTGAGGTTCTCTCTTTTCAGCAATTTGATGATGGAAGAAGGAAGGGAGTTGTTGTCATAGAGTGTTGCCTTGTGAGTGCTCAGGATATTGGGGGGGGAGCCATTTAAAGGACTGGATTCAAGGAGGTCCATTTGGTATTGAGGCAATAGTGTTGCGTAAGTTACGAGCTTGGCATAACTCTATAAGGTGTGCTTTCCCACCCACGGGTGATACAGATGAAGTTAGTTCAATGCACCAACGATGAATGTGAATGACAAATTATTGTAGCCCACACAAGACACTAAGCAATATGTAATTGACTTAGATGCATTGGTTTGGGTTACTAACAATCCCATAATGGAATGAGGGGCACTGTGAAAACAGCAGTAAGCCTTATAACGTTTATCACAATATCACTCACAGTGCACTAAGAAGAATGAATACTTGTAAAGTTTTTATTACAACAGGAATTATCTGTTTCTCAGTACATCTAAAACAACTACACACAATAATATAAAAACAGAAAGAAGGCACGTTATAAATAATGAGAATAGAACAAACATCTCTAGCATTGGTAAAGTATCATTTAAAATGTTGTCTAGAACCTAACACCCCAACGTTTACTTTGTTTGCACTATACCAAGAGAGCATAGAAGGCATAGAAGGCAGAGTAGCTTGCTGTCTAAAGCTAAGTCATAGGGAAAAGAGACACACTGCACACCTTGTTGGCAACAAAGGCTGTCTTTTTCAACTGAGGTGCGAAAAAAGTGTTCCCTGCAAAGGGCAAATGCATACTGCAATAGCAGTCAGTAAGCCTTCTTCTGGGACTCAGTGTTATCTGCTTCAGCCTAGATGTAGCATCTGTGAAGTGCAAAGTATGCCTGCAATAGGTGAGACCATCTGCATCAGCATTTTGGGTAATAATATGGGTGAAGGACCTCTCTCCTTAAGTGATAAAGTGGTGTCCTTAAATACTAAAACGTATCAGAAACTGGCATCTCTGACATCTATTGAAGAATATTTGACATAGATTACGTTCATCAAGGTATGCGTTCTAGACGTTTCCTTATGTCAGGTAAAAGGACATCAATTCCACCTACACAATCTTGGTTATATATCTGTATGCATTCGTAATTATCGTTGACATGATGGAAAGTAGACATTTTGATCTAGACAAATGTCGTGTTTATGGTCGTATCTGTGTCATTTATTGAATGTTTTGACATTTTAACAGTTTTAGAAAGATAAGGTCAGGCAACGTCTATGTTGAATGGCAGACCTGAAAATACATCTGCAAAAAATGGGAAAGATGTCAACCCCCAATTGTATGAGACAAAGAAGATGGAGTCAGGGCCTACATGAGATGGAGTCTGACCTTAGGGACTATCCATTATTAGAAGATAGTTGGAAGTGAGGAAGCCATGGACATGCTAGTGATTTTCCTAATCTTCTCAATGGGGAAGAGGCTGATGGTGTTGCATTTACCAACAGAAATAGGAACTGTGGGTTCTGGGTGAAGATTGGTGTAGTGTTTTTCAGCCTTGAAGATGATTTTGGTTAGCTTGCTTGCCTCACTAGTGGTTGACTCCTAGTAAGAGGCTTTAGCTGTGATGACGGGTCGTCAATTAGAGCAGAATTCTTTTAATGGGTTAGATCATCTGGGAGTTTTGATCTTCTCAATTTCTATTCCTGTTTTCATAAGGTGCATTTATGTTGATTAAGCTCTTGAGTGTACCAAAGTACTTAGAACTTTGGATTGGTAGATTGGGTTTCAATGGAGCATAGCAATCAACATGATTTTTCAGACCAGTGTTATAGATGGCGAGAACATTATTAACGTCCGTGCCAGACTAGATGATTACTAGCAGGTTGTTGAATTCTTCTTGGATTGTTTACTGATGAATGTCTTTGATTGAGTGGAAGGAGATTATTTTTCCTCTTCTCGGTTATTCTTGATGCTGTGGTGTAGTATACGCAATAGTGAAGCAGATGGTGAAGCTGTCACTTCAGCCCAAGGCTCCAGGTGTATTGCAGTAAATATTAGGTGACGGTAATAGAATGAGGACTAGTGTGTTTCATTTAGAGTGGGTTGCTTTATTAATGAGTGGTGTTATTTCCAGTGAGTTGGGAATTCTGTAGAAGGCTTCCATCATACAATTCGTCTTGGAGTTGCCTGGGAAGTTGAAGGCTCCAAGCAACGTGGGCTGGGTATGTTAGATGGACGTAGAGATGAAAAGGTCTGAAATCTCTTCTTGGAAATGCTTGTTTGGTGCGGGTGTTCTGTAGATTAGATGAAAGCAGGATCAGTTTTTTGCGGTTGAGAGAGGGAAGAGACAGAGTTTTAGACACTTCGATATAATAGAGTTTCTGTGGGTGCAAGATTAGGATGTTATGTGTATGGCTGCAAGTACCCTTCCTGTTTTGAGCCTGCGGTCCATATGTTGGATGCTATAACCATCGAGGATGACGGAGTCCATGATGGAGGAGGGAATGAACCAGGTTTCAATGTATCCATTGATGATAATCAATTGAGTGCATTTTGTTGATGAGGTTGTGTGTGTTTTAGTGAATGCTATGTGGATATGGTTGGATGTGCTAATGGGGTCAATGTGTTTGTGTGGTCTGGTTGTGACTGTGGCAATGGTATGAAATGTGATGTTTGTGACACAAAGCATAAAACTAGTGTCTCCTTTTAATTAAAAAAAAAAACATCTATCTGAGACTTTTAGCTACCTTGTCTGATGTAGAAAATCAGAGACTGAAACCTTTTCAGTACAAAGGTAATCATACAAAAATGTTACTAAAAGAAGTTTAGAAGTATTAGATACTATAATAGAGGGGCTATCAATAATTTTATTTACTAGACTACTTAGCAAAAAATATAGTTTTATTTAATTTTCTCGAAAAAAGAGAAACAGTTCGCAGAGAAAATATAATAGACATCTAAAAACCTTGCATATATACAAAAAATAAATCCAAAAAGTTAAAACATTTTCAGACCCTAAGTACGGCTCAAAAACTGAAGGTGTAGGTAATGGGTTATATTCATTAGTCCAATCAAAGACAAAGGTGCCGATTCCGATCCGGTAAAAAGGCCCTACGAATCGTCATAAGGAGCGTTTTCTCCGTACGACTCGTACCCGGTAAACTGTCCATACAACCTAGGAAGTACGATTCGTACAGAAAGCCTATTTCCGTACGAATCGTACAAAAGACCGTACGGGTAAAAAAAAAAACTAATCAGATCCGGACTAGCCTGTACTCGCCGTCCGTACGGATGTAAGCAGCGTTTTACGGCCCAGCAAGTACGATCCGTCCCTACGGCACTCCGTACGGCTCTTTTTTTACGGGAGCCAAAAACAGCCATAAAAGCTGATTCCCCAGGGGTACGAGTCGTACAGGCCCCCCCCACCCCACCCCCATATGTACGCACCGTACCCCCACCCTACCGTATGTACGCACCGTACCCCCACCACCCCCTGTATGTACGCACCATACCCCCACCACCCCCTGTATGTACACACCGTACCCCCACCACCCCCGTATGTACGCACCGTACCCCCACCCCCGTATGTACGCACCGTACCCCCACCACCCCCGTATGTACGCACCGTACCCCCAGCGCTACAGGGTGGGGGTACGGTGCGTACATACGGGGGGTGGGGGTACGGTGCGTACATACGGGGGGTGGGGTTCGGTGCATACATACGGGGGTGGGGGTACGGTGCATACATACAGGGTGGTGGGGGTATGGTGCGTACATACGGGGGTGGGGGTACGGTGCGTACATACGGGGGGTATGGTGCGTAAATACAGGGGGTGGGGGTACGGTGCGTACATACGGGGGTTGGGGGTACGGTGAGTACATACGGGGGTGGGGGTATGGTGCATACATACGGTGGTGGGGGTACGGTGCGTACATACGGGGGGTGGGGGTACGGTGCGTACATACGGGGGTGGTGGGGGGGCCTGTACGACTCTTACCCCAGGAACAACTTTTCCCGGGCTACGAGTCGTACAAACTTCGCCTCGTAGCGGGTAGAGACATTCCCCGTGTACGGGCCGTTTTCCATACGATTCGTAAATCGGATAGCCGGTCCGGATCGTACTTGCATGCTCGGACTGTCATTTTACGAATCGTACCGAAAAGTGTCCGGGTACGTCTCGTACAACTTTTCCCGCTACGATTCGTACGGAGCGGGCCGATCCGTATGTACTTTTTCCCGTACGAATCCTACTTCACGGGTCGGACGTGACTTGTACGATTCGTACAGAAAAAAATACGGATTCGAGTCGTATGGAAATATTTTTTAACGGATCGGAATCGGCACCAAAATGTTGATGTTTCTTTCTAATTTATCGGTTTCTAAGAACTATTACATTATTGAAAGGTTGTATTTGCATACATTTTGTTTTATTAATGTTAAAATGCTATAATGTAAATTATATTTGAATACAAACCATGTCAGTTACTCACAAATATATTCTACATCATTATAAATACCACAACAAAACCTTATTTAGTACAAATGTGGGCCACTTGATCTCAATACCGTCACTCACAAACCATTGTTTGTTCGATGTGAAGCATCACCAACTGTTCCAAAGCAACAGAAAATATGTTATTTCCGAAATTTCTAAAATGTTAAAAATGAAAATTTGTGCAAGACAAGAGAAGAAACTCTCAGGCGAGCCCAAAACAGGTTACACTTAATTCTGAAAACATAGTCTAATTTTATGGCCACAAAAGCCAAACACCATGTATTCCTTAAGATTTTAAGATACACTAAATAAAATAAATACTAATGTAACATCCGATACGTCAAGGCTCACCAAAATTAAGTGACGTGTCAACTTGGAGAACCTCACCAATTCCTTTGTCGCCATTTAATTTGTCATTATACTAATGGTTGTTTTGAAACTCCTGCAGAAAATGTATTTACATATCATCCTGACCAGGCATAAGCAGACACTAAATACCAGAGACAATGTCACATTGGAGAAAAACTAATTTCAATACCAAATAATTTGCATAAGCACAGCTGGCACAGCTGAATTTGAGTAAAGATCAAAATAATTCCACAAGATAGCGGTTGAGTGCTCAGTATGCTTAGCACAGAAAAAAAGAGGTCATGAGACCCACAAAGGCATTAATGCCAGAGGTACGACCATGTTATTTTGCGACTCGCAAATTACGCTCAATTGCGAGTTGCAAATTGCACTCAATCGCGAATCTCAATTTGCGACTCGCAAAATGATATGTACAGAGACACTGTTTGCTATTCTCATTTGGGTCACAAATTGCATGCCTAATCAATATTCATGAGGCACTCGCAGTTTGCGACTAACCCTGGGCGTGAACTCCGCTTCGCTCGCGGAGTATGCAGAGTTTTCTGCATTCCACATTACGCCGAGATCGCGGAGTTCCAAAAAACTCCCCTTCGCGTTGCGTAGCAGAGTTTTTTTCGTCGCTTGCGTTCATCAACGTCATGTTGGCGAGCGCAAAATGGCTTAAATTTCTTCAAGAGGGAAAATTGGAACCAATGTGCCTTGGTCTTCCTTGCAATATGCTGCTTAAATGAGAGGTCTGTGTCAGAGGTGAATCCCAGATATTCTGCATGATCTGTCAGCTAAGGAGGTTTCATCCACACCCCTCACCACTCCCAGCTGGCATCACATGAAATATTATGTTCAAGTTGGAGAATCATGTTTAAATCTGGAGTTTCTGGGGTTTTTGGCAACCAGAAGAAATTCAGTCTTTGTGGGGTTAATCTCAAAACTTTAGTTCGCATCCAAAAGGAACTTTAGGCAGGATTTGAGTCTCTGTATGTCACTGGATGAGGATATTTTTAAGTAGCCGTGGGTATCATCAGAATATTGCTGGATATTGATGTTGCTGTCTAAAGAATGGATGAGAGGGGTTCCATGTAGAGGATAAGGATGGTGGATAAAAGGATATAGGACTGAGGTACTCTGTAGGAGATGCGGAGTGTTTATGATCTTGTTGACCCTATTTGCACGAGCTGCTGCTGGTTTGTGAAGTAGAGTACAAACCGTTTCAAGACACTGCCTAGAAATCCCATGCAGGTTTCTCAGGATGATCAGAACTGTATGATGAATTGTGTTGTGGGCTGTAGAGAGGACACACCGGTCCTGGAGATAGAGTCATTCCTACCCTTGGGGATGAAGGTATTGTTTACTAACTGAATTGTGGCCACAGCAGTGCTGCAGCAAGGTCTGAAGCCTGATTGATAGTCTTGTAGTAGATCATTTGTGCTCCTGTAAATTATTGGCATTTGCATTATTAATCATTTTTAAATACAAGGCAGGTAATAGGGTGGCTGTTAGTGACTTTCGGTGGATCCAGGGATGATTTAATTAGCCGGGAAAGCATCCGGGGGTTCGTAGGCCGTGAATCGCATTTCCTCGGTGCTGCTAAGGCTGTGTCTGGCATTGTAAGAAAATAGTAGATTGCTAAATACTTACTAAATTTGCTAATGCATTCTCTATGTTTTACAACTGGCCCAGATATAAAGTGCACTGGCTTTGTTATTTATGTCTCAAACCATTTTGCACAATTTTGTATTGTTCTGCTAGTCGTTAGCAATGCTTGGAGCAACCAAGTGAGTGGCAGGCTTCTATCTTTATTGCGCCCTCTGTCAGTTTATTAAGTGGAGTCATTTCAAGTCACACATTGCATTGATGGTTGAAGTGATTTCACACCATTCTCTGAAAACGAATAACTGACAAAATATCGAACACCACAATATCAAGGTAAAAAAATATCGGGACTTAAATATTGATGTCAAGAATATTGACATCCTATCTACAACATGGTAATTACAAAAATAGTGAGAAAAAAATATAGTTTTTAAAAATATCGAAGTAAAAAATGTTTTTTTTTTATAATTTAAAAATAATGTAAAATAAATTAAATAATACATATAACTTAAAATAAATGTTTATAATTATTAGAAAATGTTAACAATTATAAATAATAAATCTAATGTAAAAAGAAATTAAACATATATATGTATAACATAAAGGTGCCGATTCCGATCCTGGAAAAACCAGGTACGAACCGTCGGTCGGAGGGTTTTCTCCGTCCGACTCGTACCCGGTAAAATAACCCTACAAACTTGCAAGTACGATTCGTACGGAAACACCATTTCCGTACGGAAAAAACACCGACCGACTGTAAAAACACATACCAATGTGATCTGGTACAGCGCCGAAGTGACGTCGGGACGCATGCAGGCTGCATTTCACGAACCAGGAAGTACGAATCGTACCAACACCAGTCCGGACGGCAATATTTTTACGGCACCCAAAAAGTGCCGGAAAAGCGAAGTACGGCGCGATGCGAGCGGAATTGGGGGCCCGGTTCGTGCCGAACCCCCCCCAGACCCCGCAGATGTACGTGCCGTACCCCCACCCGTGTATGTACGAGTCGTACCCCCACCCGTGTATGTACGAGACGTACCCCCACCCATGTATGTACGAGACGTACCCCCACCCGTGTATGTACGAGTCGTACCCCCACCCGTGTACCCCCACCCGTGTATGTACGAGTCGTACCCCCACCCGTGTACCCCCACCCGTGTATGTACGAGTTGTACCCCCACCCGTGTATGTACGAGACGTACCCCCACCCGTGTATGTACGAGACGTACCCCCACCCATGTATGTACGAGTCGTACCACCACCCGTGTATGTACGAGACGTACCCCCACCCGTGTATGTACGAGTCATACCCCCACCCGTGTATGTACGAGACGTACCCCCACCCGTGTATGTACGAGATGTACCAACACCCGTGTATGTAGGAGACGTACCCCCACCCGTGTATGTATGAGTCGTACCCCCACCCGTGTACCCCCACCCGTGTATGTACGAGTCATACCCCCACCCGTGTATGTACGAGACGTACCCCCACCCGTGTATGTACGAGTCGTACCCCCACCCGTGTATGTATGAGTCGTACCCCCACCCGTGTATGTACGAGACGTACCCGCACCCGTGTATGTATGAGACGTACCCCCACCCGTGTATGTACGAGTCGTACCCCCACCCGTGTACCCCCACCCGTGTATGTACGAGTCGTACCCCCACCCGTGAATGTACGAGACGTACCCCCACCCGTGTATGTACGAGTCGTACCCCCACCCGTGTACCCCCACCCGTGTATGTACGAGTCGTACCCCCACCCGTGTATGTACGAGTCGTACCCCCACCCGTGTATGTACGAGACGTACCCCACCCGTGTATGTACGAGATGTACCCCCACCAGTGTATGTGCGAGTCGTACCCCCACCCGTGTACCCCACCCGTGTATGTACGAGTCATACCCCCACCCGTGTATGTACGAGTCGTACCCCCACCCGTGTATGTACGAGTCGTACCCCCACCTGTGTATGTATGAGACATACCCCCACCCGTGTATGTACGAGACGTACCCCCACCCGTGTATGTACGAGTCGTACCCCCACCCGTGTACCCCCACCCGTGTATGTACGAGTCGTACCCCCACCCGTGAATGTACGAGGCGTACCCCCACCCGTGTATGTATGAGTCGTACACCCACCCGTGTACCCCCACCCGTGTATGTACGAGTCGTACCCCCACCCATGTATGTACGAGACATACCCCACCTGTGTATGTACGAGACGTACCCCCACCCGTGTATGTACGAGTCGTACCCCCACCCGTGTATGTACGAGTCGTACCCCCACCTGTGTATGTACGAGACGTACCCCCACCCGTGTATGTACGAGTCGTACCCCCACCCGTGTATGTACGAGACGTACCCCCACCCGTGTATGTACAAGACGTACCCTCACCCGTGTATGTACGAGTCGTACCCCCACCCGTGTATGTACGAGACGTACCCCCACCCGTGTATGTACAAGTCGTACCCCCACCCGTGTATGTACGAGACGTACCCCCACCCGTGTATGTACGAGACTTACCCCCACCCATGTATGTACGAGTCGTACCCCCACCCGTGTGGGGGTATGACTCGTACATACACGGGTGGGGGTACGACTCGTACATACACTACACGGGTGGGGGTACGTCTCGTACGTATGCGGGCACATGTCTCCATGGTTGGTATTGATGTTCGCTCCGGACGGTCTTTTTTCCATACGTGTGTACATTCGGACGGAGGGACAGATCGTACTTGCGCGCTCGGACTTCATTTTTCCGATTCGTACGGATAATCGTCCGGGGACGTGTCGGACACTTTTTCCGACCCGAGGACGTGTGGGGGAATTTTCCCAATGTGATTCGTATGGACTTTTTCCCATACGAATCGTACTTGCCAGTTTGTACGGTACTTGTACGATTCGTACGGAAAAAAATCCGGATACGATTCGTACGGGGAAAAATTTTCCAGAATCGGAATCGGCACCATAATATATATACTTAATATGTTTAAATAATTATTTTTAATAACTTATAAATTGTATTAAAACATTTTAAAAATTATAAATACATATATATATATACACATACACCAATAATATATATAAAAATATATGTAACAAATAAAAAAAGTACAATATTAGTAATCTTTTTTAATTAATTTATACAGTACATTAACTAAAACAGTAGAGAAAATATTGAATGGCGGAATGAATAAAATTACTATTCCAACTCCAGAGAGTGCAGCAGTAGGGAAAGTATTGGATAGCGTAGGGGTAAAAATTACTATTCCCACTCCAGAGAGTGCAACAGTAGGGAAAGTGTTGGATAGCGTAGGGGTAAAAATGACTATTCCCACTCCAGTGAGTGCAACAGTAGGGAAAGTGTTGGATAGCATAGGGGTTAAAATGACTATTCCCACTCCAGTGAGTGCAACAGTGGGGAAAGTGTTGGATAGCGTATGGGTAAAAACTACTATTCCCACTCCAGTGAGTGCAACAGTAGGGAAAGTGTTGGATAGCGGAGGGATAAAAATTACTATTCCCACTCCAGTCAAAGCAACAGTAGGGAAAGTGTGGGATAGCGAAGGGGTTACAATTACTATTCCCACTCCAGTGAGTGCAAAAGTAGGGAAACTGTTGGCTAGCGTAGGGGTAAAAATTACTATTCCCACTCCAGTGAGTGCAACAGTAGGGAAAGTGTTGGATAGCGGAGGGATAACAATTACTGTTCCCACTCCAGTCAAAGCAACAGTAGGGAAAGTGTGGGATAGCGAAGGGGTTACAATTACTATTCCCACTCCAGTGAGTGCAAAAGTAGGGAAAGTGTTGGCTAGCATAGGGGTAAAAATTACTATTCCCACTCCAGAGAGTGCAACAGTAGGGAAAGTGTTGGATAGCATAGGGGTCAAAAATACTATGCCCACTCCAGAGAGTGCAACAGTAGGGAAAGTGTTGGATAGCGGAGGGGTAAAAATTACTATTCCCACTCCAGTCAAAGCAACAGTAGGGAAAGTGTTGGATAGCGAAGGGGTTAAAATTACTATTTCCACTACAGTGAGTGCAAAATTAGGGAAAGTGTTGGCTAGCGTAGGGGTAAAAATTACTATCCCACTCCACTTACTGCAACAGTAGGGAAAGTGTTGGATAGCATAGGGGTAAAACTATTGTAACTGCGTATCCTATGATAGGATACGCTCCCCTGGGCACAAATGAGCCCTGTCACAGGTTACTTCTTGAGTTCAAACTTTGTACTTCTTTTTATTGCCATGGTGATTCAAGTTGGAAAATAGAAGCAATAAATCCAAATTACTGCTGAAGATTTTTTTAAATCCAGAAACACACAATTCATCTTGGTATTTCGACAGTTATACGACTGTCCCTTCAACGTTCCAATGCATTTCGGGTGTTGATCCCTTCATCGACAATTCATCTTGGTATTTCGACAATTATACGACTGTCCCTTCAACATTTCAATACATTTCAGGTGTTGAACCCTTCATCGGGGAACTAGGCTGTAATTTAATGAAAGGGTTCAACACCCGAAATGCATTGGAACGTTGAAGGGACAGTCGTATAATTGTCGAAATACCAAGATGAATTGTTGATGAAGAGTTAAACACCCGAAATGCATTGGAAAGTTGAAGGGACAGTCGTATAATTGTCGAAATACCAAGATGAATTGTGTGTTTCTGGATTAAAGACAACCTTCAGCAGTAATTTGGATTTATTGCTTCTATTTTCCAACTCGAATCACCATGGCAATAAAAAGAAATACAAAGTTTGAACTCATGAAGTAACCCATGACAGGGCTCATTAGTGCCCAGGGGAGCTTATCCTATCATAGAACACGCAGTTACAGTAGATGATTTAAACACGTACTGGACCTGCCTACGATACCCCAGGAGCACATTTACATATTGAACTTCTTTCAAATCATTTGAGAACATTTGGTTGTGCGCGCACGTAAATCTAGTAGTAAAGATTACTATTGTCACTCTAAAGAGTGCAACAGTAGGGAAAGTGTTGGATAGCGTAGGGGTAAAAATTACAATTCCCACTCCAGAGAGTGCAACAGTAGGGAAGGTGTTGGATAGCGTAGGGATTAAAATTAAAATGCTTATCAATTAAATATTTTTTTTGATTAAATAACCAATTACTAATTAATTAACAATAAATTGATTATGAATACCAATAAATAAAAATTAATAATTAATTTAATAAAATTAAATTACTTTCCACCCTATTCCCCTATAAACCCTCTACCCGCTCCTAAAATACATTAACACAATTAATATAATGATCAATTAATCAATTGATACAAATTAATTACCAATTAATAATTGATAAAAATAAATTAATCATCAATACCAATAAATAAAAATTAATAATTACTTTATTATTATTAAATTACTTCTCACCCTATTCCCATATAAACCCACAACCCGCTCCTAAAATTAATTAACACAATTAATATGATTATCAATTAATCAATTGATAAAAATGAATTGCCAATTAATAATTCACAATAAATTATTTATCAATGCCAGCAAATAAAAATTCATAATTACTTTATTATAATTAAATAAATTCCCACCCTATTCCCCTATAAACCCACAACCCACTCCTAAAATTAATTAACACAATTAATATAATTATCAATTAATCAATTAATAAAAATTAATTGCCAATTAATAATTAATTAGCAATACATTATTTATCAATACCAATAAATAAAAATTAATAATTACTTTATTATAATTAAATTACTTCCCACCCTGTTCCCCTATAAACCCACAACCCGCTACAGAACTAAATCACAAAATTTACTTTAAAAACAATTAATAACTTAGAAAAATGTAATACATATATTATAAAAATATAATACTTAGCAAAAAATATATAACACATACATATAAAATACATACTAAAATACATAACACTAATATCAACATCGACATTATTAACAATGATATTTTTGCAAATGATATTAATTACTTAGATATTAACAAAAACGATATTTCTTACCTGTAGGTCGATATTCTGGTCACCGATATTCTTGATGTCGATATTCTGTCCCATCGATATTTAAAACTCAATAATCCTGTAAGTCGAAATAAAAAACTCGATCTTATGTCTGTGCACCTCTGAAAACACAGGCTAAACCTCTACTCACCTTTAAAGATCAGCAATGAAATATTAATTAAAAGAAAAAGGTAGCAGAGCTGGCCGTAAATCTGCAAGCAGCAATACACGATCAACCTTTGCCGCCCTTAATTCATAGTTCTCAAGCGGGCCCGTTGCATGAGGCTGGCCCGACCTCTAGCCAGTCCTGGACATGGAACATATCTACAAAGTGGAAGATGACACTATAAGTCCCTGCTTCCCTTCTGTCATTGGTGGAAATAGAGTTGTCACAAGCATGACAGGGAAGCTGGCAGGTCGCCATTGTGATGCTTTAACATGTATTGTATCTGTATGAGTTGAATAGCAATAGAAGTTCTTTCCATAAGGCTTGGTGTTTCCAAATATCTCTCTATCAGCAAATCATGTCAGCCCAGTGCATTCTGGGGCATGAAGTCCTCACTTTCTTTCATTAGATGTTGCTCCTAAGTTTTGCATTCGCCATTTCTTTCAATGAATACCATGTGCTTACCCAGCAGGCTCTACACCCTCTGCTTGCTGCGTGACAGCACTGCTGAAAGCGGGAGCTGGTACAGATATGCTGGTTCATTGATATTTGCAGAATATGTTATTGTGAATGCATCTTGAGGCCAGCATGTTTTGGAAGAGCAGGAAGGAGGCCTTTCCAGTGCTTGCTATATCATACAGAATGTTACTGACCTCCTGATCTCTGCACAGCTGCAGTGATTTGGTGAAAATGAATTGCTTTTCTTAAGACTAGGAGCACTGCCATAATATATTCAAGCCGAAGGTCATGCAACATTTACTAGCGAAACAATATACTTATGTGTGGTATTGAAACTTGAAAAATCCTACCTTTTTTGGTCACAGAATTGTGTTAAGAATATTTTATCTGCCTGTCTGTGTTTCAAAAATAGTAGTTGCTCTTTGCGCCTTTTGTATATTGACACATAGCTGTAGGAATAAGTAAGTGTGTGGCTTCCATGACAAGTGACACTATCGTTGTTACTCATTTATCCTAAACAGCTACAAACATTTACCAAGCCAATTTTATTGACCGGATTTTAGGTATATGTCAGTTGTGTTATATATTTGGATGCAATGACATCTCAGAAAGAAACCAAAATGCCGGGCAGGTGGCACATTATGGGAATCACAGAAATGTATTTGACATGTTCCCTTTTAGAGAGCCCTCACTTTTTTTCATCCCACTTAACGACCTGTCTGCATATATTTCTATATGGCTGATTGAAGCCAGCAACTGTGGGTGCTTCCTTAAGCCTGGTTACAGCATTTTCTTCGAAAGCTGATGCCACATGCAATGCAGGACAATGGTAAAGGCAAGCACACACTTTAAAGGGCTGACGTTGTCGCACTGTACAATTTGCACATTGCAGTAACCGTTTAACATATTAATGCAGTAAGATATGGGGCAGTTTTGAACATGTTTAATATTTCAAGAATATGCGTTCCCACTGCTTCATAAACTTGCTTTATCACATTCATTTGCTTTGAAATGCACCATTTGGGAATTTTTTAACATTTTGTAATCAGGAGGAGGTCCTACCCTAGACCCACCTCCGACCCCACATTTGTCCATTAAGCTTGCTAGCATCCTTCACTTACATTAAAGTCATACCCAACAGTCATGTCTTACCTCTTCCAAATGCCACCAGCCGCCACTGCAACCCTTGTCATTTTTGATTGACATTGGTGCTACCCATTCCACTGTCAGAACAGCGGAAGTTCCAAACCTACCTGTTTCAGGAAAAAGAATCCAAGTTGCAGAAGTTGCCAATAAACAAATGAAAAATCCTGTCACAAAAGAAGTCCAAGTTAAAATAGGGTCATTTGAAGAGAGGCATCAGTTTGTGGTCCTGATCCGGAACAGCTTGTACGCGACGTCCGGATGCATTCAAGCAGCGGTTTCCGGCCCAGCAAGTACGATTCGTCCCTACGTCACTCCGTACGGCTCTTTTTTTACGGGAGCCAAACACAGCCGGAAAAGCAGTCCGACACGAACCGCTTCGCAACGGAGCCCCGGTACGCATCGTACACGCCATGAACCCCATCGTACGTGTCATCCAGGTCCTCCTAGCCTACGACCTGGTGCACCGGACCCGACGCACACGCCGCAGAAGGTGAGAACAACACCCAGGGGCCAGGGGGGTGAGGGGCAGGAAACATACCCCATACCCAAAGCAAAACCTATAATATGGAGCCCATACATTACCACCAGGGTCTGGTCACTTGGGGGGGCATGGCCAGCAACCCCTGCGTACCGCAACAACAGAAGTGGACGTGTACGGTGCGTTGCACACGTACCCCTAGCACCAGTAGAACAGTGATACGGACGGTACACACGCAATGATTGCGTGGGTACGGTGCATTCCACACGTACCACTACGGCACCAGTAGAACAGTGATACGGACCGTACACACGCAATGAATGCGTGGGTACGGTGCGTTCCACACGTACCCCTACGGCACCAGTAGAACAGTGATACGGACCGTACACATGCAATGAATGCGTGGGTACGGTGCATTCCACACGTACCCCTACGGCACCAGTAGAACAGTGATACGGACCGTACGCACGCAATGAATGCGTGGGTACGGTGCGTTGCACACGTACCCCTACGGCACCAGTAGAACAGTGATACGGACCGTACACATGCAATGAATGCGTGGGTACGGTGCTTTCCACACGTACCCCTACGGCACCAGTAGAACAGTGATACGGACCATACACACGCAATGAATGCATAGGTACAGTGCGTTTCACACGTACCACTACGGCACCAGTAGAACAGTGATACGGACCGTACACACGCAATGAATGCGTGGGTACGGTGCATTTCACACGTACCCCTACATCACCAGTACATTTGGGATACGAGGCGTACACACGCCAGGAATGTGGGCTTACAGACTGGCCCTGCATGTTACCTTCATATTGGTGTGTGTGTAGGTCCAGACCAGTGGTGTACTGCTCCAAGGGGGTGGGTTGCAGAGGATTCCCAGCAGTGGCCACACATATAGGGATGGGTGCAGATTAATACCAGCAGTGGACAGAAACATGGGGGAGGGTGCAGAGGACTCCCAGCAGTGGACAGAGACATGGGGGTGGGTGCAGATGAATACCAGCAGTGTCCAGCCATATGGGGTGGGTGCACAGGACTCCCAGCAGTGGCCTGCAATATGAGGGGTGTGTGCAGATGAATACCAGCAGTGTCCAGACATATGGGGGTGGGTGCACAGGACTCCCAGCAGTGGCCTGCAATATGAGGGGTGTGTGCAGATGAATACCAGCAGTGTCCAGACATATGGGGGTGGGTGCAGAGGACTCCCAGTAGTGGACAGAGACATGGGGGTGGGCGCAGAGGACTCCCAGCAGTGGACAGAGACATGGGGGTGGGTGCAGAAGAATACCAGCAGTGTCCAGACATATGGGGGTAGGTGCAGAGGACTCCCAGCAGTGGACAGAGACATGGGGGTGGGTGCAGATGAATACCAACAGTGTCCAGACATATGGGGGTGGGTGCACAGGACTCCCAGCAGTGGACAGAGACATGGGGGTGGGTGCAGATGAATACCAGCAGTGTCCAGACATATGGGGGTAGGTGCAGAGGACTCCCAGCAGTGGACAGAGACATGGGGGTGGGTGCAGATGAATACCAACAGTGTCCAGACATATGGGGGTGGGTGCACAGGACTCCCAGCAGTGGACAGAGACATGGGGGTGGGTGCAGATGACCCCCAGCAGTGGACAGAGACATGGGGGTGGGTGCAGAGGACTCCCAGTAGTGGACAGAGACATGGGGGTGGGTGCAGAGGACTCCCAGCAGTGGCCTGCAATATGAGGGGTGTGTGCAGATGAATACCAGCAGTGTCCAGACATATGGGGGTGGGTGCAGAGGACTTCCAGCAGTGGACAGAGACATGGGGGTGGGCGCAGAGAACTCCCAGCAGTGGACAGAGACATGGGGGTGGGCGCTGATGAATACCAGCAGTGTCCAGACATATGGGGGTGGGTGCACAGGACTCCCAGCAGTAGACAGAGACATGGGGGTAGGTGCAGAGGACTCCCAGCAGTGGACAGAGACATGGGGGTGGGTGCAGAGGACTCCCACCAGTGGACAGAGAGATGGGGGTGGGTGCAGATGAATACCAGCAGTGTCCAGACATATGGGGGTGGGTGCACAGGACTCCCAGCAGCGGACAGAGACATGGGGGTGGATGCAGACGACTCCCAGCAGTGGGCAGAGACATGGGAGTGGGTGCAGAGGACTCCCAGCAGTGGGCAGAGACATGGGGGTGGTTTGCAGAGGACTCCCAGCAGTGGACAGAGACATGGGGGTGGGTGCAGAGGACTCCCAGCAGTGGCCTGCAATATGAGGTGTATGTACAGATGAATACCAACAGTGTCCAGACCTATGGGGGTTGGTGCACAGGACTTCCAGCAGTGGACAGAGACATGGGGTGGGTGCAGACGACTCCCAGCAGTGGACAAAGATATGGGGGGGTGTACATCATTATCAGATGACCACACCTACATGGTGGTATGGACGCATCCCTAACTTTGGACTATGATGATAGTGCTATAACAACACATCAATGACAGCAGGAGGATGAATGTATTTCACACACTGCATGACACACCACATGTGGGTGTGAGGACATTTAACACATGCATACCCACCCATGGCGGATGCAGCACTATACACACCCTGATATCATGCCACAAGACTATATAGTCATGTAACTGCCTGCAAAACTAAGATAGCCAAAGGGAACACACACTGTCACGCACATCCCAGGACTGATAGGAATGTCCAGGTGCTGGTCCAGCCACCAAGATGTTGTCTCTCATGGAAGGAATAGGGTGGAATTCCCCTAGATACAATGCCCACAATTGTCAGTCAGGTGCCCAAATACCCTGCATAACAAGTACCATTTGTGCGGTAGGCCGTGATTACACACATGCATAGTGCTGAAAAGGGGTAATTTGTACATGAAGGCATTTCGACATACTCAAAACACAAGTACAGTGACTAGCAAGGATGGCACAGACGATTCAGCAGGAGACATCGGTGAGCAGGTATGGCCATTGCTGAAGGGATCCGTCACCAACAAAGGAAATGTTGACACAGGTCAGCACAACAATAGTGCAACTGTTTGCAGGGAAGATGTCAGGTGCCACAGAGGAAGGAACACTCCTTGGGACAGTGTCTCTAAACAAAATTAACACACACTACCAATGATTCTTTGCAGACACATTGTGATGGCACACAGATACCATGGTCCACCTCATGACCATCATACAAAAACATTTCTCTGAACCCTAACACATTACCAGAACACCAACTCCAGGAGCCTCCGCACCAACATGAAGTACCTGAAATGCAATAGTGTTGAAAGTAAAAATAAAGGCTTTATTTAGCACTAAAAAAAAACAACGAAAAATAGACTATGTACAGAGGCCAATGGCCAGTCCATATTTCAAGTCCAAGGGGGAACGTAGGGGACCGCGTCTACCCCTAGCTTGCCTGCACAAAGAAATCTCAAGGTTGAGGGGGGGGCATCATCTGTGGCAGTACCAAGCCCCGCAGGGACAGGAGGGGGAAGGGTAGGTGTTGCGGGTGCAGGGGGGATGTCGCCACCACAGGGGGTGGGGCAGCGCCAAAGGTGGAGGTGAGCTCGGCGCTGCACACCGCTGTCAGTGCCTCCATCCGAACCCCTGCACCTGAGGATTGCCCAGGGTCAACATAGGGTGTGGTGGGTGAGGGATGGATTGTAGCGCTCTTGGGGGAGGGGGTCGACCTGGTGGGGGACTCAACTCCCGTGCCTGGGGACTTCCTCACCCGCTTGTGGGGTGGTCGCTCAGTGGGGGCAAGGTCCAGCTCACCCATAAAGATATTCTTTGGTGAGAGTTTGGCAGGGGAGCCAAGGGGAGTGGTTTTGGAGGAACAGGGTTGTGAGGACTGCGGACTGCGACTGTGGCTGTGTGTATGTCGTCTGTCCCCAGACCCTGTGGGTTTGCCTACATCCCCCTTAGTGTGCATGCCAGGAGGTGTGCGCTTTGCCTTACTTGGGGGTGTGCTGGCTGTGTCTGGTGGGGTGCGTGCCCGTGACTGTCTGTGTGTGTGTTGGACAGGCATGGGAGAGGGAAGTGTGGATGGGTCTGGGGTAGGGGGGGACAGAGCGCTGCAGGAGACTAACTGCTCATGTCAGGGAAGAGTCCATGGACCGCAGAATCCTGCGTTGGTCAGACATCGTTGCTGACATGTCCTCCATGAACGACACCATCTGTGTGAGCAGTTTAGTGTGTCCATGGAGGACATTCAGCACCGATGTCTGCCCAACCTGCAACTGCCGCAGTATGTCCATAAACTCTTCACTGAGGGCAGCAGGGGTGACAGGGGCAGGGGGTGCGGTGCCTGGGCGGAAGGAGACATTTTGGGCCTCTGCACAGACAGAAGGGACGGGAGCAACTGGGAGGGCGGAGATGGTAATGGAGGAGCCGGGGACAGATGTGGGGATGCTGCCAGGTGGTGTTGCAGCCTCCGCCTCCCCCAGGAGGTCAGCGTCGGACCCGTTGGCGTCGTAGCTGGTATCGTGTCCAGACAGGTCCTCTGACTGACTCCCCTCCCCCTCCGTGCCACTGGCTCCTCCTGACTCTACAGCACTGGTGGCACTGTCGCTGGGTCCCTCCTCCAGGTCCGTGCAGGTGTCTCCCTCCGTTGAGGATGATGATGCTGTGGGCAAGGTGAAGAAACCGAAATTCATCAGTCACCTGTATACATCTGACACATGAGCACAAAACAATTGGTCACAGTGCATATCAGGCAATGCATCATGAGTAACAGCTAGCTTACCCCGCATATATGTAAGCCCTGTACTGCCCAGTTGGTAGACCCATTATGCCACTTGGACACAAGGAAAAAAATAACACAAACACACCAGGCCACTACTTGAATACACTGAGAAGCTAGTGTCTGTGAACCGGTGAGCACAGCAATACAATGAAGTCATGCCACCTCTTGTTTACCCTGAAAGAAACAGTAGTGGTGCACCCAACGTAAACTGACACACCTCAATACTAAAGGTGTCACCACACTCACAGACCTGTAAGTACTTTGGAACACAAAACAAAAGAATTTCGGTACCCTGGGAACTCACAATCCTTTACACAATCGCCATGTTTGGATTGTGCCAATTCGCCATTTCGTGAAAAGAACACTCATGTGCCTGCATGAAATATGTCTCACAAGGCAGTGCACACAAAACTACATTTACACTGTCATTGAAGAAGCTGGCCCCTTTTCTAAGAAGCCACTTTTAGAAATGAATGGTGTTGCAGAAAGTACATATACATGGGCCCACCGAGGTCTGGATGTCTTGAGACTTGTTAGTTTGTATCACCAACAACAAAGGAGTCTCACAAAATCAAGACCACTGTGGGAACATGTATATGGAGAATCTGCAACACGATTTAATTCTAACAGTGGCTTCTTTGCAAAGGTGCCAGCGTGTTCTATGAAAGTGGAAATGTCGTTTGGTGTGCACCTCCTTGGGAGACATCTTTCATGCAGGCACATCAGTGTTCTCAACACAAATCATCAAATTACCACATTTAAAACATGAAGAACTGTTGACAAGTGCTGTGAGTGCCAAGGTACAATTTTTTTAGAGTAACAACTTGAATTATGTCAGTTGTCACATGGCCATCCATCACCTGATTACACAGTTGGCTACACATATGACCTACTGCCTGTCATCTGGAGTGGCACCAATGTCCACACCCAGGACAATGCATAAGCTACTGTGCCTGCAATTGGGTTGTTAAAACGCATAGCTGTACTGTGGAGACACCCTCATGGCATGCCAGAATGTCCACACAGATGTCAGCACACAAAGTCCAAACTGCGTTGCATCTGAACCACACAGGTGCCAAAAATGTATGAGCAGGAATCATGTATTTGAAAAAATGACACAGGCTGCAAAGCACGAACATTAAGCCCTGGCCAGCATCACAGGGGCACTGCACGGTGATTCTGTGTACAGCCAATTCTCACACACAGGTCAGACCTGGCAAGGAAAAATCAGGGGTGCCCATGTAGGCCTCTCTCGCACACCCCACACATACCTGAGTCAATGTGATTGATACAGATCAAGAAGTGACACCTCTTATTCAGGGTAACAAAAACTGTGCAGCAAAAATGTCTAGATTTACACAACATCACCTCCTGGGGCTGGCAACACATATTTGTGACAAACAACCAGCAACAGATTTTTGCGAATAGCCACACAGGCACTGCCCAGTGTGAGTATGCACAAGCAAAATGGTGTATCCCTGTCCAGTGGACACATGTAGCACACATTCGAAAAATACAAACTAGGCCAGGGAACAATGCCACAAAGGCAGACCTATGCTGAACCCACAGAGAATGTGCACAGTGTTGGATGACACACATGATTAGGAAGCCAGGGTGTCCCAGGGGACTGTAGTGGTCATACTGCTCCGTGTTCCTGGAATGAGCTGACTGTACCATGAGCAACCGTCATGGCACTATGCATATCTCACACTCATGCACATCATGTCTGAGGCCACAACATTGGTCATGCATGCTGCAAGGGTTTTCATTCGAAACCTCACACTTCTATGTTGAGAATCATCATCAGTGCCAACAAATATGGACCCCCAACATAGTGAACAGGTCATGGCACAGGCAAGGTACCAACACAAGTCACAGACCACCCTCCCACATGATGCAGAAAGCAATGTGCACTTAGATTTACTGGAACCTTAGATGACCATGTGCAAATGTGATTACACACAGACCAGGGGACACATGTCAAGGAGGGGAAGGGATGAAAAAGAGCACCAGGTGACATTGGGGAACAGAAAATGCACTGCACATATAAACTCTGGGAGTGTATCCAGGCTACAGAGCACTTCCAAAAGCTGGTGACACATAACACAACAAACAGCCATGTACCTACCCCCTCGTTGCTGCAGTCTCTCCTGTAACTGCCTATCGAGGTCAGGGAATACCACCGCCAGGACACGGCTCATGTGGGGGGTCAGGCGTCGGCGTCCGCCATGGGGGCGAGGAGTGTCGATCCCCAGCTGGACCCGGGCGATCCGCCGGGTCCAGCACCGGATGTCCTGCCACCTTTTGCGGACCTGGGGCAGGCTCTGACTACGCTCCCCCTGCAGATCTCACGGCCCTGACGATGTCCCTCCAGATCTCCCCCTTCTCGTAGGCAGTTACCTGTCAGGATGACAAAGTGACACAACATCAATACACCTGCTCCATGTCCCAGAGACACACATTTGAACATCTTTAAAATGTTGAACAGGGCATAGGATGCTGACAGGAATTGCATCATTCACAATAAGAAAGTTGCCTATGTGCTAGCCCCAATGCACTACATGGCATTGAAAGTCAACAGGTGGCATGAGGGGTGCGACACACTCACTGATCATGGCACACACTGTGCAGCACATGCAACAGCAGGCTGATGGCCATCACGTGTCAAGCAGTCACATGTCCCACTCCACTGACGCACCCTCAGCAGACTAGACAGACACACCCAAGCACAGATCACTTGCCTATCATTGACAACCGCAGATACAACCCTCACTCTGCACATGTGCCACTTGCCAGTGGGTTGTCACATGTGTCGTGCCAGCTCTGCAAGTCAGACACACAGCACGGCTTACTTGTCACATCAGATGGATAGATCTGTTGCCTTCTCCATGCAGCTGTGGTGCAACACTTCACAAAGACACTCACCCACATGACAAGGAACATTCACACACATCAATGTCCATGAGGTCGTACACATCATTTGGACACTCTCAACACAGGTCCACTCAACTCATACACATCTGTGGGTACAGTCACCTGTCACACCGGGGGGACCACTGTATCACCTCAGGACAATAGGAAAAAAAGCCACCAAGGATTTGCCAGGCTGAATGTGTCAAGTACTATGCAGTGAATGTCACAGTAAGCACAATGCAAGTGAGGAGTGCACACAGGAACTACCTCATGCCCTGCATGAGAGACATAAGCATGTCCCCCCCCTGAGACCTACTCTAAACAACATTGCATGTCTGTCACACCTGGACACAATGCCAGAAGTGACAGTCACACAACAGGTGCATAGGGAAAGGTAGTGGAGTCAGCACTCACCTGCTCCCCTGTTCTCCCATACAGCTTGGGGTACTGTGGGAGGAGGACGTCCAGCAATGCCTCATTCTCCTCCAGGGTGAATGGCTGGGCCCTCTTCACAGTACGTGACATGGTCCAGAGGAAGCAGAGACAGCAGCAGTGTGGTCGAATGGAAAGTTGTGCAGGCAAGTGCCCTCTCATGGGTTCTGGCTGCCTTATATCTGTCTTGCTGAGGGGCATTCATTTTGAGGAGTACATAGTGATTGGTCAGACACATTTGCATCGTACGTTTACTCCAATCCCTTTAAACATACACCTATGACACGCATTTGCATCGTTCAAATTTTGAGCATCATGTCAAGTCACCAACCACTTTGCAACATTGTATTTTGTGGCCAACTGACTGTTCCAGGACACCTGATGGGCACATTTCAACTGAAAACTCAGTATCCATGACAACCAGCATGCATTTAGGGCCTAATACTTGTCCCTTATGTGTCCCCTATGTAATTTTGAAATCCACACACAGGTACGGTGCGTTTCACACGTACCCCAATGGCACAAGTACAATAGTGAAACGAAGCGTACACACGCGATGATTGCGGGTGTATGGTGCATTTCACACATACCCCTACGGCACAAGTACAATGGTGAAACGAAGCGTACACACGCGATGATTGCGGGTGTACGGTGCGTTTCACACGTACACCTACGGCACAAGTACAATGGTGAAACGAAGCGTACACACGCGATGATTGCGGGTGTACGGTGCGTTTCACACGTACCCCTATGGCACAAGTACAATGGTGAAACGAAGCGTACACACGCGATGATTGCGGGTGTACGGTGCGTTTCACACGCTTACAATGGTAATACAGGCATACACATGCCAGGAATGGAGGGCTACGAGTTGCACAAGGATGTCCATCAAGTACTTGTCATTGCACACTTTCATGTGCAGGCCCTAGGTGTGTCAGCCAGTGATATTGCACATGTCATCTCATGTAGTTGCACAATTGATGTGTGATGACCTGTGTACACATGTCATGTGTGATGGGGCACTATGTGGCTAGGGGTGGGCGGAATTTGCGGAATTAACCTTCGCAAATTATCGCGAGAATGTTTAAAATTATCGCAAACAAGCAGAAATATCGCAAAGATGCGGAAGTTTTTTTCCGGCATGTTCGCGAGATTTTCTGCATGGTTGCGGGTCGCCAACTTACCCATGTGGTTGCTTGCGGGCGCGGCCATCTTGTTTTGAGTTGTTCTCGCGGTGCATGATCGCGAGAAGAAAGACGTGATCGCGCGACGCATGACGTCACTGCGGGCGCGAACTGTCGCGAGACAGCGCAAATGGCTAAAAACAATACAACATCTCATGGAGAACGCGACCGGATCAAGAAAACTTGTCGGCGAACGCAGGGATTCAGGTAAGGCGATCGCGCGCGCGCGAGAATGTATCATTTTACAGCGCGAGCAAGAAACAAATTATCGCCAAGCTGCGGAAACCGGAATTTTTGACATTTTCGCGCTCTCCGCGGAACGCAAAAATGTCAAATTATCGCAATTTCCGCGAACGGAACGAAATTTTTGCCCAGGCCTATATGTGGCACACATCACCTTGACACTTGCCACATGTGTGTCTGTAGTCCAACTCTGTCATGCACAGCAGCAGTGGGATGGCACAGTCATCACCACCCGCACCTGTCTCCTGATGCCAGGGACAGGGACACTCTCTCAACTGACATGTCACGATCAGCGTGCCCCTATGTGACTATGTCAGGTGTGTGTCATGTGTTCCCATGAGCTTGGTGTTAGTGTTCCGTCAACTGCATCTGCTTTTGGTGCATCCAACATGGGTCTGTGTGGAGATGGGCATGGCACACATCTACGCACACCATGCCACATATGGATTCCCACAGCTGTAGGGTCTGTGTGTATCGGACATCATATTTTCCCAGGCATACATGTCTGCGTCATCTCAATGACTGTGTTTAATTGCTGTCACGTGTACCCCTTCATCGCAATGTGTGTCATATGTACATTTGGCATTCCATGTGACCTGTGCGTGTGCCTTGCAGTCAACTTTCTGGATGAGATGACATCCTTACAATGCAGCTATGTGGATGTGTGTCACTCCGGTGATATCTCTGGCTGTTCACTCAGACTTGCCCCCAGCTCATTTCAGGGCCTGTCATGTAGACTTGACAATCAACAGGTGTATCTGGCTTTTCGTAGGAGTGCCAGCAAGGTGGCATATGTGTCCTGGATGTATTGCACACACCAGACTCCATAGTTACCTGATGTGTAGTAGCAGTTTAGCATGTGCTATGTTCATTGACATTGATGTTGGCAGACTCTCAATCTTCATGATTCCTAACAACAATGCCAGACTTGGCTGCATTGAGGGAACGTGCCTGCATCCGACGTTACAGATTCACTCAACAGTTGATTGAGGACTTGACCAACAGGCTGGCACCGCACCTCCAACCGCAACACAGGTATCCTACTGCGCTTACCCCAAAGATGAAGGTTATGGCAGCCCTATATTTGTTTGCCACAGGTACGTTTCAATTGACCATAGCTGATGTTGGTGGGATGTCACAGACAATGTTTAGCCGTGTCCTGCGTGATCTTTTTGGCAGCCATGTTGGAGCACCTTGATGAATTCATCAAATTTCCTACTCCTGAGGAGTTGACAGATATCAAGGGTGATTTCTATGCCCTGGGAGGGATGCCCCATGTCATTGGGTCCATTGATGGGACACATGTGGCTTTGGTACCACCACAGGCACAGGAGCAAGCCTATCGCAACCGTAAACATTACCACTCAATAAATGCCCTTGTGGTGTGTCTTGCTAACATGCTGATTTCCCATGTCTGTGCACGTTTTCCAGGATCAGCACACGATGCCTACATCATGAGGCGTAGCAGGGTGCCACAAATGATGCTGCGGCTGCACAACGAACGAGCATGTCTTGTTGGTGGGTATACTCTGTTGGTCCTGTGTGTTGCGGTATCTTTGGCTCTTACGGCATCTCCTGACCCACTTATTTACATGATGTTTCCATGTAGGGGACTCTGGATATCCCAACATGCCATGGCTAATGACACCTCTCCGCAACCCAAGAACAGCTGCAGATCACAGGTACAACAATGCACACGGGCAGACCAGGCGAGTGATTGAGAGGACGTTTGGCCTCCTGAAGAGCCGATTCCGGTGCCTTGACAAGACAGGCGGGTCCCTCCCATATGCACCGGAGAAGGTGTGCAAAATCTTCATTGTGTGCTGCATGCTGCACAACATGGCCGTTGAGAAGGCAGTGCCACTCATCCTTGAGCCTGATGAGGAGCAACACCCACCCGTGGACGATCCAGGGCTTGGTCACGAGTCAAGTGATGAGGAGGAGGAGGATGATATCCGGAGTCAGCTCATACGCAACTTCTTCTCATAATGGTGAGTCACTGGGTATGAGTGTGCAAGCATGTAGCATTGAGTGGCATGTGTTGCAATGTGTGTGTCCAGCTGACTGAATGCAAAGTGACTTTGATGTGTGTACTGATGTGTCACTCGAGTGATGATGTCATGCCACACAGTTTTGCGGAGAGACTTTCTTTGAAATTTGCATGTGTCCAACATTGTTCATGTTTCGAAACTGACCATGTGTGCGGCGAGATTTTTTTTAGGTGACTTCTTGTGTGTCTGTCATTCCCAGGTTTTTGCGCCTGTTGTCTGCTCGTGTCATCGTTGTCCTCCTGCTATTCCTCATGAGGATTGCAACGTGTGCTGAATCAGCGTTCCATGCACGGACATGTGGAAATGTCAGTTTGGGTAAGGATTGCAGCAAGGCTTTTTGGTGGTGGTACGGGTTGGGAATGTGTGGGGACTGCTTCTGTGCATGTTGTGGTACCATGTGTATAACATGTAGCATCACTCCCATGACATGATAGTCATCCTTCTTGACAGTCATTTGTAGTGGAGTGTGGAGACTGATGAAGGCATCAATGTGCATAAACCTTGCCTCTGAAACATTGCTGATGCTACGGGTAGACATAGTGTGGGACATCACAACAACTGGCTCTATGGTGATTTGCAGCATCTCCGTGTGCAGCAGGATGTGTTTGGCTCATCCCCTTGACTTGTGTGCCAGTTCATTGGGATTTACAACATCCGTGTTGTGAAGGGGGGTCCAGCGTATGTCCCACATGTTCTGTCAACTGACCTGTGAGTCTGTTCTTATGGATGCATTTCCCTTTGTGTGCGTTTGTGCAATAAAGGTGTTCTGCACAATCCAAAGTGCCTCATCTCTGTCACTGCAGATCTCTTGCCAGTTTGCATGCGTCATCTATGGCATAATTGTCAAAGATTGAGCATATGAGTGTATGTGTACTTCGGCAACATGTATGCATTTCTTCATGGCTAATAATCTCTATTGTGCATGAAGTACCTGGTTGTGTATGTATTTGTGCAGGTTGCTCCCCACAATGGGACGTCAACGCCTGCTGACGGTGTGTCTCCTGTGCGCAGCTCCGCATTTTGTTGCCTGATCCTGTGGCCGTCATTTTTGTTGATTCTTCATACATTTTCTCGGAGTGACCCATGAGTAACCTGACACTCCTTCCTTTACATACACCTGTTGCACTGTGCCTTTCTGACCTCCTTGTCTTTGTGTGCTACTTTTTGCCTAGTTTCTCACCTGCGGCACCGTCCCACCGAGTGCCCTGATTCGGCAACCCAGACGCCTACAAAATGCTCCTCCCTTCCCCCTCCACCCATTCTAAATACAGCCAGCAGATTGTCTGTGCCACTGTTGCACCAACGCCGTGCCAAAGGCAGGACCGTCTGTGCCTGCAACGTGCACAGTGCACGACTCTCTGGCCCTTGCATGACCCACGTCACACAACAGGCTCATGCTGCAGCCACCCTCCAAGCAATGTCCTCCAGACAATCAACCGCCTGCTATCAGGCAACCCCTAAGCGCACACACGACACCTTTGCATGCTGAGTGTGCAACTCCAACTGCCTACACAGCGCTGCCCCGCCTACCAGACCCTGTCAGAACAACCAGGTCATGTGCCTCCCACTCCACACCCGCTCCGTCCACAAGCACGCGATTGGCATCTGTTACCTCCTCAACACAACGGCCCCACACATCACCTTCATGACAGTAACCTGGTCAAAAGCATCCTCAGCACACAACTTCTTCATTGCCTTCTCAGACGGATACAAAATCACCCGCAGGGACGGCAACAACAATCCCGGAGGATGAATTGCAATTTATTCCCAAGTACACCCTCAGAGTCACAAATCCGGTTTTGCTCCAACCACCTGGCAACCCTCAGAGTAACACTCATCTACAGATTTCCAGGCCTACATCCACAATTCCGCAAAGCCATTAACGCGTACATCTGCACGCACGCCCTCACCTCCACAGGCTACATGTGGCTGGGGGCCAGTAACTTCTTGCTGGAGAACCACACCACCATCCAACATTGGTCCATCAACATTTGCATCCACGTCTCTGACAAGTAACACACTGCCCCACACCCCGTTACTAATCCCCCAAAGATGCTTGATGTAAGTCACCACAGACAAGCTGTGTGGGACACTCGAACCAACAACACCGCCACACCCTGCAACCTCACACACTGGATCAGCTACTGATCCAACAATCTTGCCACATTGACGGACTTTCCTGTGAAGCACAACAACAGTTAAGCCACCTGGGACAAGGCAGACCTACTGGACTCATGCAGATCGAGCCAGACTCTTGTGCAAACCTTGCAACACAAAGTACCTTCACTTACCTTACAGCCCTGGAAAACGCCACACACAGCCATCACCATATCATCAGCAAGCACAATTGGTCGATGCACCAAAACACACGACATCAAGGAGCTCATCAGCATTGTGAGTGAACTGACAGCAGATCTCCATCCAAAAGACACCCCACCCTTGCAAGGCAGATCACATCCCTTGCAACTTTCTACCACTGCAAGCTCATGGCCATACACGACAGCCTTGGCACACAGAGGCAGACAGCACTATTATCCGCGTGACAAACCCCCTTCAGGTTCTGGACTCCCGTCAGCAACAAATACACCACCTGGCTCATGTGCACCGTCCACTCTGGCTCTCCATCAGGCCCCTTCCCACACAACATCTCAACCATATCATTCCCCATCCTTGAAGCCCACGTCCAGGGCGTCCTGAATGTCTCATTTGAGTTTGCCACATTCCATGGGAGCTGGAGGAATGCAGAGACCCAGGTCCTTCTTCAACAACGGATGGCAGTACCGCAGGATCTCCTGGAACATCACCCTGCTTCCCTACACAGCAAATATCATCAGGAAGACACTCAACGAGCGACTGACAAACTTCATCCGCGCAAGCAGCTCCAGGCAACCGGCACCAGAACATCTTCCACAGTAATCACACCACTGCAACCGTCATCATTGCCACCACCAACGACAACTTAGCCCTACTCAACAATGGTGAGACCACCCCCCTTGACCTCTCAACGGCATTCTACACCATGTGCTACCACACTGTCAGCTCACACATCTCCAACACTGGTATCCAGAGGAGGGCCCAGGATTAAATTACCAAGTAGCTCACCAGCAAGGCCCAGGGAGTCGGCCTCCACCCTGCAGCATGTAGTACACTGGGGTCATGTGGCCCATGCCCCAGGGCTAATCTCTCAGCATGACGATCTTCAATGTCTCCATGACCCCCCTCTCCACCATCACATGCGCACACAACCTCATCATCATCTCGTATGCCATTGACACCCAGCTGCTCCTCAACCTCACCAAAGACCCAGCCATTGCCAGATCCAACCTTCAAGAAGGCATGAGATCCATTGACGAATGGCTGACCATCAGCCACCTGAGGCTGGACTTGGACAGGACTGAGGTCATCATCTGAGGATTGTCCCCTTACGGCTGGGTCAACTCCTTGTGTCCCACCGGCCTGGGCACTGCACCAGCAACCAGTGGCCACGCATGCAAGCTGGTGTTCATCATGGACTCATCGCTCACAATTACCATGCAACTCAACACCAACTGTACCTCATGCTGCAACACCCTACGCATGCTGCAAATGATCCACAGATAGATGCACTCCAAGGCAAGACACACCGTCCCCCAGGTCCATGACACCAGCCGGGTCAACTACAGCAAAGCCCTCTACGGAGGAACAACAGCAAAACTGCAGGAGAAGTTGTCCACATCCAGGGTGCATCCGCACACCTCATCTTCAATATCCCCCGCCCCAGCCACATCACCGTCCACCTGAGATAGCTAGAATGGCTCACTGTCTGCTGCAGGATCACCTTCAGACTCCTGAACCACACTCAGGAGGCAGTCCACAACTCCAGACCCAAAACCGACCTTGGACGTCTGTCATCCAACACCCCGTTGGCCCAACTCCGTGCAGCCCACCTTGCCCTGGCCACCATTCATCACATCCACAGAACAACTGCATGCAGGAGATAGTTCTCCCACCTCGCAAAACAGACCTGGGACTCCCTCCCCGGGCACCTCAACATGACCCATGACCTCTACACCTTCATGATACTCTGGCAAATTGGTCTGTCTGAGCAGTATTGCAAGCCCCCCCTCAGCAGCTTGAGGCCATCACAGGTGAGGATTGGGCTCCATGTCTGTATTTGGTGATACATTGTGACCCATGTGTGTCCTCAACCGGACTCAGATCCAAGTGTATGGATGGCTGGAGTTAGTTCCACACTCAGGCATACTTTGACATATCCCCACACGTATGTAGTGGACTCATGCTAAATGACTGCAACATAAAATTACAATTATACATTTTTTTATTATAGGTCTGGGGCGTGATTTGTGCACAGAAAAAGGTGCAATACAGGGACCATAGAATCCAAAGTTCACAGGGGGAGATGGGATCCTTGGCATTTGAAGTCATCAGAGTCCAGGTCACAGTGTTTGGCATCATTGGTCAGACTGTGACCAGCAAGTCCATGTGGCAGATGATGTCAGTTAATGAGGTGATGCTGTCGCACATGAAGGCCAGGTGCCACGCTAGGTGACCTGGGAGATGTGGATGGTCTGCTGCCTCTCACGGTCTTTTCCGTGGACGACCCACCTTCCTCCGGGGACCCTCAGATGCAGGCCTTGACGATGCTTGGGACGCTCCGTCGGACGAATCCTCCTCCTCCTCCCTCCCTGTGGCTGGTGGTGGTCTTCGCCTGGTGGCACAGGGAGGGTTTGCCATGTTGTCGGCGATCCGACGGAGTGAATGGCTTATGTTCCTTTGCACTGCCAGGGGCTCAGCCAGTCTTGCCTCCATCCGTCCTTGGTGTTCTTGTTGACTGGCGTGTTGCTCGGCTTGCTGGTTCTTCATCTCTGTGAGGGTCACCACTACCTGGCTGAACTCCCTGGTGTCACGCCGGTATGCGTTCATGATGTTGTCTATGTGTGACATACCGGTCCCTTCAGCTGGCCGGTCAGGTTCTCGCCTCCACCTGCCTCCACTCCCACCACCCATGCCCACATGAGCCTGGGCTGCCGTTGCGGGCACATCGGGTCTACGGGACCCCTGAGGGATGGCAGTGGCAGTGTTGTCTGCCTCCTCCTGGGTGCCCGGTGCACCTTGTCCCTCCTGGTCAGACTGGCTCAGGTGTTCACTGTGGGCAGGGCTCCTCAGTGTCTCCTGGGATGTGGCAGGAATGGGGGGGGTGGTTGGCACAGATGTTCCTGAACCAGGTGCTGCAGGGGCTTGGACACCAGAGGGAAAAGGTCGGTCGGGGTCATCCACGGAGTGTTGAGAGGCGTCGCTGCCGGTGAGATCAGGTTCCTCCCGAGCCTGGGACTGTGATTGTTCACCCCCATTGTTGGGGGGAGAATCATCACGTTGCCCTGTGTGTGAGAAACAGACAATGTTAATGCTGTTTCATGCAACATCCATGTTTCATACACATTCAAGTTGGCAATGTTCCTCCAGGTAGATGTATGTGCCTAGCATTCTCTTCAATGTTCACTTGTGGATGGGTATGTTGCGGGGGACAGATTGATATGTTCTCCTGAGTCTTTAACATGTAGATTTTTGGCTTGGATGCTTCTTCGGCTATGTATTGGTGTTGTTGTGTTACATGTCCATTGTGACAGTGGGTATATTCATTGCCTGTCCCGGGGGTGTCTGCTTGTGTAAGGGGTGTGTGTGACAGGGCCTGCTGGTGGGTGTAGTGTGATTTGGCACTGGGGCTCCCAGGTGATGTAGCTGTCCTCCCATGGAGCATGCTGCCATGACAGTGAGTGTGAGTTCCTGTCCTAGATATCTGACCTTGTTGTCTTGGTGTTTGTGTTTGCACTGGTCACAGGAGGGCCTTGTACTGCCTACACCCGGGCCAAGTGTCAGCTATCTTGTCAGTACTTTCCCAATCCCTGTGCATTGCGCATGGTGCATGGATATGTACCTGGGCCATGTGGGATGAGGGCAATTGTGTCTGATTTGGAGTTCAGCAATGCGTTTAGTGACACCCACCCTCCCAGCATACGGGACATCCATTCTTGGGTTGGTGCTTCGTGTAGCATGGGACATAGCATGGCCATGCTTTCTCAATGGGGCATACACATGTTATTGGCATTAGAGTTGTTTTTGACTGTGGTTCTGGCCGGTGAGGGCTTGGGGGTAGTTGCGTGCATTTTGTGTAGTTGGGGTGTGGATGCCATTACCCCCATGTTACATAAGTTGTTTGTGTACTCACCAGGCTCTGGAAGTTCTTGAAGCCCATGTACTCCCACCGGCGGAAGCAGGGCCGTCACCTTCTCCTCCCAGGGATGGAAATGTACTGGTCTGCGTGGCCCACCCCCTCCAGTGATGTTGCTCTGGGCGTAGTCGTCATTTTTCAGCTATGCTGGTCTGTCTGACCAATGTTCCAAACAGTTGTGGCTCGACTCTGATGACTTCATTGACAAGGATCTCCAGCTCCTCCCTTGTGAACTTTGGATTCTTGTCTGTGGGCATGGTGTGGGGTGAGGGTGTGGATGGTTGTGGGTGTGTGGGTGTGAATGTGAAGTTGTGGGTCTGAATGTGAAGAGGGGGTATGTGTGAAGGAGGTTGTGTGAAGGTGTGTATGTTAAGGTGGATGGGTGCAGCTATTGGTGTGTGCTCTCTAGCTGCAGTGAGTCTGTTGCAAAGGCTCATGGTTTGTGTGTGTGGGCTCTTTTTATTGGTCCATTTGTGGGTGGGCCTCAGTTTGAATTTTTGGTGGGTGTGTTATAAGGGGTGGTTGTGAGTTTGCCCCTCTGTTTGCCTGTTTGGATGTGGCCAGGTCAGTAATTTCCATGTTTTGTGCACTGTAGACGTGTTTTGTGGTGTTGTGCGAGTCGAATAGACCCTCCTTGTGCTGTTTACATTGCCTATGTACGGTGTGTACATACGCAATGTTGTTGTGAGGTGCGTACATACGCGATGTTGGGGTACGCACCGTACATCTGCGATGATGTTGTTGTGAGGTGCGTACATACATGATGATGTTGTTGTGGGGTGCGTACATACGCGATGTTGGGGTACGCAACGTACATATGCGATGATGTTGTTGTGAGGTGCGTACATACGTGATGATGTTGTTGTGGGGTGCGTACATATGCGATGTTGGGGTACGCACCGTACATACGCAATGATGTTGTTGTGAAGTGCGTACATACGTGATGATGTTGTTGTGGGGTGCGTACATACGCGATGTTGGGGTACGCACCGTACATATGCGATGATGTTGTTGTGAGGTGCGTACATACGTGATGATGTTGTTGTGGGGTGCGTACATACGCGATGTTGGGGTACGCACCGTACATACGCAATGATGTTGTTGTGAGGTGCGTACATACATGATGATGTTGTTGTGGAGTGCGTACATACGCGATGTTGGGGTACGCACCGTACATACGCGATGATGTTGTTGTGAGGTGCGTACATACGTGATGATGTTGTTGTGGGGTGCGTACATACGCGATGTTGGGGTACGCACCGTACATACGCGATGATGTTGTTGTGAGGTGCGTACATACGTGATGATGTTGTTGTGGGGTACGTACATACGCGATGTTGGGGTATGCACCGTACATACGCGATGATGTTGTTGTGAGGTGCGTACATACGTGATGATGTTGTTGTGGGGTGCGTACATACGCGATGTTGGGGTATGCACCGTACATATGCGATGATGTTGTTGTGAGGTGCGTACATATGTGATGTTGGGGTACGCACCGTGCATACGCGATGATGTTGTTGTGGGATGCGTACATACGCGATGTTGGGGTACGCACCGTACATACGCGATGATGTTGTGATGTTGGGGTACGCACCGTACATACGCGATGATGTTGTTGTAAGGTGTGTACATACGCAATGCTGTTGTGAGGTGCGTACATATGCATGGGGGGCCTGTACAACTCGCACCCCGGGAACTACTTTTCCCGGGATACGAGTAGTACAAAGTTTGCTTTGTAGCGGGTAAAGTCATTCCCCGTGTACGGGACGTTTTCCATACGAATCCTAAATCGGAAAGCCGGTCCGGATCGTACTTGTACGGTCGGACTGTATTTTTAGGCTTCGTACGGAAAAGTGTCCGGGTCCGTCTCGAACAACTTTTCCCGATCAAATTCGTACGGATCAGGCCGATCCGTATGTATTTTTCCCTTATGAATCGTACTTCACGGGTGGGACGGGACTTGTACGATTCGTACGGGAAAAATTATGGATGCGAGTCATACGGAAATTAAAAATACAGGATCGGAATCGGCCCCAAAATGTCTCCGAGTCTAGAAAACCATATTGAGAAGGCCATGACAAAAATGTCCCAAAAAAGAATATCTGTGATTCTAAAATGAATCCACAAATGACCCAAAGAGACTTTAGGATAGTTCCGGGAATGGTGGGCTACTGTAGACATTGGATTTGCAACTTTTACCAATGAGCCAAGCCTTTACAGAGGCTGAAACATAAGGATGTGCCTGATCTGATACAATGGGACAGCACCTGTTTGGTTACCTTCTTAGAAGTGAGAGAAAGCCTCTGTCATGCCCCGGCACTGAGAATGCCTGATTGCAACAAAGCTTTAACTCTTTTTTTGCAGTGAGAGGAAGGGCTGCCCTCTCTCAGGGCCTCATTTATGAAAACTGTCGCATCGCTGCAACAAAACAGCAATGCAACAGTTTTCACTGTGCCATCCTTGCAACGCGAGGGATGTGCCGTATTTAATGTACGGCGCTCCATGTCGCAAGGAAAGACAGATACGTCAGGGATGCTGACGTATCTGTTGGAGCAAAAGTCACGCATTGCTATAGTTTTGTGTCGCAAGCATGACGCAACTCCAGCAATGCGTGGCGTAGGCCTTTCCTTAATGCACTGCATCACCCTTACATCTGCCATGAGGTAAGCGTAAGGTTTTTACGCAATGGAATCCTAATAGTGGTGCACTGAAATATTATAGATTTCAATGCACCACTTCTACAAGGCTTTCATGAGGGGGAATGTACACCCGGCATATATTATACCTGATGCAGAGAAAATGTGGCGCAGGGCTTTACATGGTCTCGCATCTGCCTAGATGGGTTGCTCTGGAAATATGTCGCAACATGGCACATTGTTTAAGCCACTGCTGTGTCACAAAAAGTGACACAATGGCAACGTAAAAGTGTAGCAAGGCCTCAGAAATAAGGCCCTCAGTGAGTACCCAAATATATGGGGGTGCTAAAAAATCTTTGGTTTATTTTCTGCTACTCTTGATCTGGTAGCCGCAGGATTGCCCAGGTGCTTTAAAGCTGTGGCTGCATTAGGAAAGGTGTGAGAGTATAGTTTGGGACACCCTCTAATTGTCTGGGTGCCCCACTCTGTCAAAATACTGCTGCCACGTACTCGTATTCAGCACTTGATAAACCATAGCATAACTAAATAAGATTAGATCATACTTGCTGCAGAGAACATCACCTTAAAACAGTGTGCTCTGCTGAATCCTGCTACTTTGTTACCATTGACTGTCTGGACATCACAGAACTATGCACCAAGCCAAGACCAGATATTCGGGATGAGCCTCTGGCAGAGTCTGATTATATACACTGTTTTTCGATGACTCTTGCCTAAGAGATGATGGGAAACCCTGAGAGCTTCTTATGCAGTCTGTGTGGTTGGAGAGGTAGTGGAAGCCTAGCCTCTGTACAAGTAGCAGAGTTGATTGCTTTTACTAGACCCTGCTGGGTTTCAGAACAATGAGAGTGGTTCTTTTTACTGATAGTCAGTACAGCTTTGGTATGGTCCATGAGTGTTGATAGTTATGGTGACAGAGGGGATATATGACAATATCAGGATATCCCATTTGAAATGGAGAGTATGTCATGAAGTTATTGGAAACATTGCAATTGCCTAAAGAAATTGCTATTGTAAAGTGTTCGGCATGCAGGAGTGCAAATGACAATGTAATGGTCGGCAACCATTATGCTGATGAGGTTGCACGGTATTATTCTCATGGTTTTCGAACATCCAATGGAGAATATGTAAATTAAGCTGAAAATGAGACCAAATACTACCTTGGATAGACACTTTCATGTCCCTGCACTTGTTGGGAGGGATGCCATGATCAGGTTGTTTCTACAGAATTGGTTCAACCCCCGGTTCAGGTTAAAGGCTGTGAATTTATGTCACTGATGTGTTGTGCACCAGCAGATGAATGTAGAGAGGTGAAAACACGTGACGATGAGTCACATAGGGAGATCAGGATGTACATTTTATAGAAGGCAACTGGACTTTATCGAGATGTCTGTGTTGACTGGGCTGAGATATGTCCTGGTGGTTGTGTATTTTCTCACGTTGGTGTGAAGCTTAACCGAGAAGGAGAAATGATAGTCTCACTGTAGCTAAGCTGTTGTTGCTGGAACTGATCCCCAGGTTCAGTTTTCCAACTTCACTGGAGTCAGAACGAGGAACTCATTTTAATAATGAGATCCTGAGAATGTTGTGTGCTGCATTGCAAGTGGAACATAAACTACACTGTAGCCATCGGCCTAAAGCTTCTGGCATCGTAGAGCAAGTCAATGGTATGTTGCAGTCTGAGTTAGCCAAAGTGTGTGCATTGATGTCTATGAAGTGGCCAGGTGCTTTGCTCTTGCTTCAGATGAGTCTATGCACTAATCCTGATCAGAGGAAAGGCCTGTGTCCCCATAAATCGTGGGGTGAGCCATGAGATTGCCTGCAGTGCCTGCAAATGCACTTGTGAATATTACAGATTGCTTAATTCCCGATTACTGCAAAAAGCTAGCTGATGTGGTATTTTCTGTTTCTCAGCAGGTTGGAGCTACCACCACTCTATTGCAACAGGAACAATGCCATGACCTCAGTCCCAGAGACTTGGCCTTGGTTACCAAACACATTCGGAAGATGTGTCTGGAGCCTCGTTGGAAGGCACCTTACCAGGTCATCCTAGAAACAAACATTGCTGTAAAATGTGGAGTTTTCCCCAACTGGGTGCATGCTTTGCATACCCAGAGAGTGAAGAGTACCCTCGATACTGTGATGGTGTCTCTCCTTGAAGAGCAGATTGTAGCTGCAGAGCACCAGGATGAAACAGACGGGGCATAGAGAATGAGCAAGAAAATAGAGGCTCATTGATATGCAAGGGACTGCAGTAGCATACCCTCAGCCCAAGGGGAGTCTTGATGTGTCGACATCTAGTGGCAAGACAGGTCTTGGCCTTTGGCCTTAGGTGTGGATGGAAGCTGACATTGATCTTGGCCAAAGACCCAGTGGTGTGACCAGCTGAGTTGGAGCTGGAGACGAATGGCCAAGAAGACAGAAGGGGTGAGACCGAGTCTGCCTACTGAATGCATACCATATAGTCACCAAAGAAAATGAAGCAAATTATGTAAGTGGCAGTGAAGACCAGTAGCCCAGACTTAGCCGATCGAAAAGAGCCCGAGTGCTTTGTCGGAGGTAGTTGACCCCTGTTTTATGATCCACATGATGACAGTGTAGTGCCAATTAAAGCTACGTGAATTTGAACATGTTGTAGAGTACTGCTTTTGAATTTGTTATATCACTGGGTGAACTGAACTGAACTCTGTTTGCTTAAATTTTTTTTTACTGAACTTTGATATTCTTTTGAATGAATGACAATTTGACAAACTTTTTTTAAGGAATTAAGATTCCCTAGGCCCGAAGCTGCAGAAGGAGTTTAAGGGTGTAGTTTTTGAAGAAGATGGAGTAGGTTAGGGATGACTAATGAAGACTTTTGTAAATAAGTTGATCAAGTGTCATCATTGAACTATACTTTGCTATTTTCACAAGTAGAAACATACAGAGAAAATCTGTTTGCTGCTATTTTCTACTCAACAGTCTTATTACAGTGAAGTAATGGAAATGAATAACCATAATCGGTGTAGATTTATAATAAATAGCTGGTCTACTAATAGCAATTGTTGTAGGGCTGATCATTTTGCTCGTAGGATTACATTCACCAATCCCTTCAAATCCAACTAAACCTAAGCCTAAGACCACCTCTAATACCCCTACTTCTACTCTAGGGAATTTGTGCACTTTTGATTTTAAGAAGTTCCACATAGATGCTTCAAGTAGAGATTTTTCTTCAAATGCTTATTGTAGGTTGCTTTATGACTATATTGATACTATGGATGCTCAGGATTTCCAATAGTATTTTGCTTAGCTTCTTATATAGAAGAGTTCATTTCGAGCATTATTTTTTGAATTACGACTTCATTTTTTCAGAAGTCCCCATGTATAGGCATCTAAATCCACATGCTAATGCTAAAAAAATGGACAATGTTTGGAGTCTCTTTTAGCCCATCGTGAGGTTGGATACTGCTCATAGGCATAATTTGACTTGTTCCCTGAGTGATGTTGAGAAGAAATGTATAAATAAATTGGCAATTCAGACAAAGCAGATCAATGCAAGACGGAGAACTGGATGGGATGGAAGGAAAAAAAATGGCCAAGGAAGAATTGGAGTATATAGAGTCAGGAGTTCAACCCACATTGACAGTAGATTGAAAACATAAAGGCAAGATTGATTTGATTTGATTTTTATATTTGTAGAGCGCGCGAATGCCCGAAGGCGTCTTGGCGCTAATTGTTGGATACACCAGATTACTGCGGAATGCTTAACATGGGTATAGCCATGTTTTGACTGCCTTTCTGAAGGCCATAAGCGTTGGGCTGTTTTTTATGTTAAAGGGTAGGAGGTTCCAAAGCTTGGATGTCCTCAGCAAGAAACATCTTCCTCCCCATCTTTTTTAATCAGAACTTGGGTACTTGGACGAGTTTAGCATTAATGGATCTAAGGCTTCTAACTGGGACATACCATTTAAATTGGGTTCTCAGGAAATGAGGTCCTGACCCGTGGAGTGCCTTATATGCCAAACACAAGGATTTAAATTGTATCCTTTTGTCCACGGGCAGCCAGTGTAGGTCCTTTAGTCTGTTGGAGACTGACTCAGATCTAGGGATGTCCAACACCAATCTTGCTGCTGCATTCTGGAGACGTTGCAATTTGGTAAGATATTGTGTTTGGATCCCAGTGTATAAGGCATTGCCATAGTCCAATCTGGACATGGTGAGCACGGTAACCACTGTTTTCCGTGAATCCAAGGGGATAAATGGGCATATTCTTCTAATCAGTTTTAGTATGTACCAGATGGAGGATGACAGATTATTAATCTGGGCATTGTAGGTCAATTTATCATCGAATATAAATCCGAGATTTTTGACTTTCCCTACTGGGATTGGGCAGTCACCTAGAGTGTCAGGCCACCATCTAGGGGACCAGAGATCGGTCTTAGTACACAGCAGCATGACCTCGGTCTTATCGCCGTTCAGCTTTAAACAGTTGTCTTGCATCCATTTGTTCACTTGAATCAAACAATCCCTAAAGCGATCTGTTGTTTCGTTTATGGTGCCAGATACTGCCACCACTATTTGTGTGTCATCTGCATACGAGACCGGAATGAACCCATAATTTCTAATAATTGATGCCAGAGGAGCAACATAAATGTTGAAAAGAGTGGGGCTTAAAGCCTAGCCCTGAGGTACACCACACGGTGTCCTGAAAGGGTTGGAGGCACATTCTCCCAGAGTGACTGAGAAGGATCTATCTTTCAGAAAGGAAGACATCAGCTGACGCACAGGGTCTTGGATCCCCAGTTCATCCAGGCGGGCCAGGAGGATGTCATGGTTCACGGTGTCGAAGGCTGTGCATACATAGGGTTAAGACTGTGATCCATGACCAACTTATTGGAAGCAGTGATTGTGAGCACATCTTTGAATTGGGAGGAAACACAGATTAAATTCTGGGGGGAAAAGATCCTGTTATTTCTGTGGTCAGTAAAGAGCATGCTTATTCTCAATGCCTAGAAATTACTATGGCACCTGTTATTTGGTTATAGTCTTACGGAATATTTAGCATGTGGAACATTTGGATATTCCGATATGAGGGTCATCTGGCAGACCAAAACATAGTAGTAGGGCTTCTGAAATTGTAGGGGAAATTTTTAGTGCAATGGTCACTTCTGTTGGAGCGGTTTAGAATGATCTGAAGATTAGAAAGCTTCCTTCTGTAGAAGACAAATTAGCTGCTAGTACAGTTGGATTATTGTTAGCTGTCAATATTGATGTGATATCTATTAGGTTTTGCAAAACTGCCTTGCATTAGACATCCTTCTTGCGAAGGAGGGTGGCATCTGTAAGATGTTGAAAGTTCAGCAATGTTGCATCTATATCTCAGACATGGATTGGGAGATAAAGAAGTTCATTAAGAACTTCACTGAATTGAAGGAAGATTTAGGAGTGTGAAAAGCTACAGGAACTTCAGAAGCAACTGTAAATGGATTTGCTGCAACAGGCAAGTGTTTAGGAACCTAGGTAGTGGAATTTTTGGTTCTAAGGTGAGACCTCTTATGGTCATTGCTATCTGTGTGATTTGTTTGTTCGCCATGTTTGAAAGGTACAAGTGTTTAAATTAAAGAAAGAAGATCACGGTAGGGGAGTCAAAAGAAAAAGACAGTATGTAGAACTGGAGGAGAGTCAGTGTAGGTATTATTATGAGATGACGCACGTGGGAAACACAAGACGCAAAATGCTGAAGGAGACAAGGTTTTGAGTTGATCTCAGCAGAAACATTTATGTGAAGTGATGGCAATCCTATCCATTAGAGAGCATAACTTAATCTCCTCCCTGTATACATCATATATATACTTTTATATGCTCATATACAACATAAATTCATATTCAACATGTGACCTAACTTCTTCAACGTGTTACATTTAAATGAATTAATTGAGTCTATTCATTACAAAGATTAAAGATATATATGAGTGTATTAAGTTGATTAATTCACTGTTGTAATCATGAATGCATATTCACAATTAACATTGATTATTGCTCTCATTTTATATATACATAATATTGTAACGGGCAATCATTGTGATTTTCAAGAGAGCTTAACTTGACTCTAGGCCTCGATCAAGAATGCTTACTTTAAATTGCCTGTGTGTTGATTCTTTCTTTTGCTCGGGCATTATCATGCTTCTTGTTAGTTAGAGACAGGCCAGTTGTTAGTTTTTTAACTTGCTTTTTTTGCAATTCTGCCACAACACATACAGTGCGGAGCATGTCAACTGAATGTTGACATGCAAAATGACATGCAAAATGTCTGTTAAAGCAACAGTAACCAAATGACAGCGCAGGTACATACATCAATAGATATTGGTATATCCATTTGCCATAACCAGCTAGCTGACATAGCATCCATTTTTGTAATGAAAGGCACGTCAGCGGTAATTTCAGGCTGAAGCAGCAAGTAAGAGCGGAGCGGTTGCCAAATGTTGTTCGGCCGAAAGGAGCGAGGCAAGAGAGACGCGTAGATGTCGCTGGTGGTGTTGCAATACCTTAGGGCTCTTATCCAGGCTTTTACTGTTGGTGGAGCGGATCTGCTCCAGTGTAGGAAAATCTGTCTCTTGGCTATCAATAGAGCAATTGCAGCAAAGCGCTGAATCCCAGCTCCCAGAGGGCAAACATATTCTAGCAACACTAGCAATGGGAAGTTAGTTCAGCCTCAACCATCAATGTCAGGTGCCCAAACACCACCTCCCAGAATGCTACGACAGGGGGGAAAGTGAATAAAATCAGCGTGCGCCATCGCACATCTCTGACAATTGTCTGGTTAATTCGATCCATTTTTGCAAGAAGCCTGGGGGTGACATAGGCCCTAAGTCTGTATTTAAAGTGCAGGAGTTTGTGTTTGTAGTTGTTAGATATGTGAAAAGTCTGCTAACAACAGTATGCCCACATCTTGTCTGCCAAAGGGTGTCCTAAATCCCCCTCCCAAGCGGCCTGCACTCTCCCGCCCACCTCCAGATGGAGTGACTGTGAAAGGTGATACAATCTGGAGACTAGGTGTGTGCTGTTAGGCGACGTAATTATAGTTAAGGGGGGGAAACTCCAGGGGTTCCACAGTCAAAGGGCGTATTACAGCAGCCAGCGACACCGGTATCCTATCCACATGAAATCGGTCTAGAGTGGATATGTCATGGCCCTCTATCAAGTCTGTAACTAAGCGCATCTGACTGCCTGAAACACATCTTCAATGGTTTGAAGCCGACAGCTGGAAAGCGCATGCTGTGTCAAGGTTTCAGTGGCCAGAGACAGCCACGGGTTATCAAGAATTGGCAAATGTGGGGAGTACAGCTAGTCGGCATTCAGATGTTTGCGAAGTTGCTCCCAAGCCCAGCATGTGGTTTTTAATGTGTGGCTCTCCATTGGTGTTCTCGAAGACCAAGCGGGAGAGTAGAGGAGAGAGGATAATGGCAGACCTGAGAATATTTGGGCTTCAGGACGTGTAATCGCACATCTGGGGGGTACCAATAATAAGCATAGTGTGTCTGTGCCACTAAATAGTATAGGTAAAAGTCAGGTACTACGTGAGGACTGAGTGAGCGTCTGCCACCCCATCCGAGCCTGTCCCCCAACTCAAACCAACCGTATCAGCATGCTATGAAGGGTGTTATAAAAAGTGGCTGTGAGTGGGATGGGAATATTTAAAAACAGGTATGGAAACCGGGCCAGAACAACCACCTTAATGATCGCAATACTGCCAGCAATCGACAGTAGGAGCGCTATCAAGTGATCTATCTGTACTGCAAGATGATCTATGGCTGGGCCATAGTTAAGCTGGCTGACTTCTGATGCTGTATGGTGTAAGAAAATGCTGAGATACCTGGGGGGTCATCGCACCAGCACAGGGGGAAGTCCAGCACAAATGGAAGCGTAGCATCTGTTAAGGGAAAAACTTCGGATTTAGTCCAGTTGATAACTAGACCAGAAAAAAACACCAAATCGCACCATTTACCAAATAACCGGAGAGAGATTTGTAGCAGAATCACATACTAATAAAATAATTCATTCGCGTATCAGGAAGTCGGGAGAGGGCCCGATGGAATCCAAGCTCCCGCTGAAGGTGTCGCTCCTGAAGATGTCGCACCAGCGGGTCCATCGCAATGATGAATAGTAGGGGCGAAAGCAGGAATCCCTGCCTAGTGCCATGCAATAGGGGGAAATGGTCTGAGAGTTCCCCGTTAACTCTGAGCTGAGCAACAGGGTTAGTATAAAAGAGGCATATAAGGCCACAAAAGTTATGTGGGAAGCCCAATTTGCTTAGTGATGCATGAAGTAATGCCCACTCCAAAGAGTCGAACACCTTTTCAGCATGCACCAATATCGCCGCAGCAGGGCGAGCAGGGTCTACTTGATTAATAACTGCAAATAGCTTGTGCAGATTAACCAAGGTCGAGCGGTTCTGAACAAAGCCCGACTGAAGGGGGAGATGATTTGACCAAATAATAGTGATATGCGCATCGCGAGTACCTTAGCCAATATCTTGTAATCTTGGTTTAAGAGCGATAAAGGCCTATATGAAGCACACCTATCAGGTGGAGAAGTAGAGTTACAAAAGCTTCTCACATAGTAGGAGGGAGCTCGCCTGAGTCTAACCACTCTGCGTAAACTTCCAGGAGATGCAGGACTAATAGAGTTTTGCATGTTTTATAAAATACACCTGTGAGGCCATTCGTGCCGGGGGCACGGGAGCCATCCAGCCTGTCAATGGCATCGATTAGCTCCTCCACACCAATAGGCGAGGCCAAAAATTGTTGCTGCCCCTCCTCAATCCACACCATTGCTATGTCCTCTAAATAATCGGAGAGGGCTGTGCCAGTCGGTGGGGAGAAAGTAGTGTATAGACGAGTGTAATAGAACAAGAAGATAGAAAGGATGTCAGTGCCCTGCGTGACACAGGCGCAGTCTCTGCTTGGGGCTGAGTGATGTACGCTGTGTGCTGTCGAGGGGTGAGCAGCCGGGCCAGGGTGCGTCCCGGTCTCTCTCCCTCCCCGTATACCCGAGTGCGTGCATATTTTCCCAAATAGGCAGTCTTGCGACTGGCGAGTTCCTGGAAGTCTCCCAAGAGTTTCGCACGTTGATGCACAGAGGGTGGGGATAGCGTCCACCAGCGCCCGGGCATCGAAGTCCTACAGCGCCCGCTTTGTAGAATCAAGGTCCCGGCGGATGGTGAGCAGGACCCCAGCCTGCTTAGCTTTACAAACGCCCCGAATTTATACATTGAAGGCTTCCCATAAAGTGGCATAGCGAGGCACAGAACCCAAATTGGTCTGAAAATATTCGACGATCGCATCCTGTAGCTCACTTCTTTTAAAGACCATGTCAAGCAGAGCATCAGCTGGGAAGCGCCAAAATCTACAAGGGCGCACAATGTTAGGTAACGTCAGCGATAATAGTACTGGTGAATGGTCTGACAGGGTACTGGGCAAATAGTCTGACTCTTGCATTGTGATCAGGAGGACAAGGGTTATGTACCACAGATGTATATGAGACCATGTACCGTGAGGCGCAGAATAGAAAGAGAAACCCTTGTCAGTGGGATGCAGATGTCGCTAGGCATCGGCCATCAAGTGTGTGCTCAGTAAAGTCTCAAGTTCCTCTGTAGAACACGGTTTTGTGACTTGGCCTGTGCCTGTAGAGTCGAAAGCGGGTTGCAGCGTGAGGTTAAAGTCGCCCCCAAATATGATGGTTTCAATCAGTATATCAGAAATAAGCGTGGAGATACTAGCAAAAAAGCCACGTGCGTCAACGTTAGGGGCATAAACATTGATTACGAGTATCCCCTTTGTGCCCAAGCTCCCCACTACCAGCAAGTATCTTCCCTCGGGATCCCCAATCACTGTCTGGGTCATATAGGGTAAGGCTTCATGAATCAGGACACAGACTCCACGGGAATAGGTGCTGTAACTAGCGAAGAAATCTATTGGTGCCCCAAGTTGCGGCAAATCGGTTGTTGTCTGAGATCGGGGCGTAGTGGGTCTCCTGTAACAGGGCTATGTGTATTTTGTGCCTAGCCAAATAGGCCAAGACCTGCCTCCCCGTAAGGGGGTTTGACAGACCCCTCACGTTCCATGTCATGCATCATAGCTCCAACGCCCCCCTCCCCTCCCTGGGCCTGCTACAGTAGCATGTGGATTAAAGTACCCATGTATTTGGGGCTCAGCAGCCAGCCAGTGCATAGAATAGTGTCCTGCAGAGTACAAACACATTTCAAACTATTCATCATGAACTCCCAACCCATCAACCCCCTCCCACATCGGATAAACACCCAATCAGTATCCAGTGAATCACAGCGCATCATAACTCAAAAAAGAAGAGAACAAGAAGGGTAGGAGATCTCCTAGGGGGCAGCAACGCCCCGAGCAGGCCACTTAGATTAATATCAATGATACGTAAATTATATGTAACTGCATTTGAAAAGGAGGAGGACAATAGTTGTGACATCAATAAAAAAATATATTTTGTCCCAGCAGCCCCTTAATGGATATGAATCCGTGCCAATTGGACCTGTCACACATGTTAAAATTTCACCATTTTGTTGTGTTTTTTTCGCAACAGGGGAAGAACCCCTGGTCGACTTGTGGAATCTCCAGAAGTCAGCAGCGCCCATGGGTGTATCAAAGATGGACGTTTTGCCATTGATCTGAATACTGAGGCACGCGGGGTATAGCATAGCATACCAAATATTTTCTCCTTTCAGAGTTCGCTTGATATCCTGGAATTTACATCTGGCCTCCTGTACTACTGTCATCCTTTTTTGCTCCTGCTGTTTTTTTTCTGTACTGACCCCTTTGTTCGATTTGTATTGTCTGACCTTATAATGTCCTTTTAATTTCTTGCTCACTGCTTTCATTCCCTAAATGTCTTTTCTCTGTTCTCTCCTGCGTCTGTCCGCCTCCTCTCTTTCTTTCTGTGTCATGGTTATGATGGAAATAGAAGACAGTCTATTGCCATATCACCACCCTAACTGTGCTACTTGCTGTTCTATTTTTTTCTCTTTCCTTTTTGAGCTGTGGTTTCACACCTCAGCTATCTCACAAAACAGCATACTATTTTGAATTGCAGTCTGTACTTGTACCCCTGCACAGCAGCCCTGTCACTGGTAGTATTTAATCTATTAAGCAGTTTCACCCTTCCTTCCCTTTGCAGCCTAGAGGTAGTGCAGACTGCTTTCAGTGATTGGCTACAGACACCTTAAGATGTTTGGAAGACCCTATGCCATCAATACTTTATCACAGTACTAAAAGGACATATACAGAGAGAAAGTGGGCTTTGGGTCAGCCCCTTCAAGCTTTGGCTTTCATGTGTCTTCCATTCATTGCCAGTGCCTGCATGAGCTGCTGATCGAGTCCATTTTGAGGAGGTTTACATTGTCTTATTTGTTTTCCAATTAGGTTTTTCTGATGGGCATAAATTATTGCTTTAGATAGACTGCAGACAAACTGCATGCAACATGAGAGCTGCTGTGTGTTCTTTGATGTATGTAGTTTGCATATGTACCTACATTTTTAATAGCTGATTTGTGGCTCTTTTGTTTGTGAAGCATGTGATATATGGATGGCTTTGCCTGCCATAAAAACAATGTGCTCTTCACTAATTGCACCTTGTGTGTTCATTTGGCTTACTTTGCTGTCATGATAACATTTGGTTGAATTTACAGCATTTAGAGGGCTATTATGATGGCGGGCGGATCGCCGCCGGCGGCCCAGCGGTGGCGATCTGCCCGCCATCTGTACCTGATTTACCCCCCGCCATATTACTATGGCAGGGGGTACCGCAGCGGACGAAAAGACCGTCCGCTGCTTTTCCACCGGCAGGCAATCGTTATGATTGCCTGCCGTGAGGATCTGGGGCACAATATGGTACTGGTGCCGAGCAGGCACCGCTATCCATATCATGATGTGCATTTTTCAAGGCCTTTCCATGAAATGCCAGCGGAAATTGCTTTGGGGGCCCTTTATGGGCCCCCTCATGATGGGCTGCACTTGGGGGGTACCTATGGTAACCCCCTACATTGCAATGCACAAGGTGGCAGGCACCGCTCGGTGCCTGTGACGTTGTGCATGGCAATGCACAACATTCTTCTTTAACATTGCCGTGGGTGCTGCTTACAGCACTTCCCGCCGCAATGTTAAAGTCCAGAATGCGCCCGCCAGTGTGGCGGGCGCATCCTAATTGGCTTCGTGGGACCGCCGCACCTCTGGCGGTTGGTCCCATTTTCCGCTACGGTGGGCCCGCCATCATAATGGTGCCCTTAGTGTTTCCAAAGTAAAGAAATATGGAGACATAGCCTTTCTTAAAGATGCAACAAAAATAGTGGACTTCTGTCAAAGGTACCAACTTTGCAATATTTGTCAGTGTATGTCTTTAAGTTCATTTCTAACAACTCAAACTTCATCTTCAGATTTGTTTCTATAACACTCTTCTTTGAGGTTATGGTTAAACTCTGCAGTCTGTTCAGCTAAGAGCCCTACTCACATATTCTGTAGCAGCAACAGACCCAGAGCCACTTATAACCAAACACTTTGCCTATCGAAAATCCAGACCTATTGTATTTGCCAGTGTTTGTTTATTGTTTTCATCGGGACTGAAGTAAGAGTAATAGTATTAATATATTCTCTCTCATGAGTTGTATGGAAACAGCACCATGGTGTGGCTATTTTAATGCCAGAGAGTGCACTTGAGTTCCGACAAAAACCATTAAAAAGCGAACATTGTCAAAGCGAATATGTCTAACTTGAATCTATCTCATCATCCCGCAGTCTTTTTCCCCGCAGGGAATCACAACGCGGTCGTTACAATGACCACGTTGTGATTCCGCATACCATTACTCCGCAAGTCGGAACAACGACTTGTGGAGGGGGGCGCTGGATGTTGGAATAGTATCATTTACTTTTTCAACTCCACTGTGCGGACACTAGGGAAGGTGTTGGATTTTAAATCCAACACCTTTCCCCCCTCCCTCCGCAAGTCGTTGTTCCGACTTGCGGAGTAATGGTATGCGGAATCACAACGCGGTCGTTGTAACGACCGCGTTGTGATTCCCTGCGGGGACAAAGTTTCGCAGTAAACGTTGTTTACCGTGTAATTTCAATATGATAATGCATACAAACACAGGCATCCACAATGCTTCGCAGTACGTTGTAGAGGTTCTTTGACAACTTTTTATCATATGTATCCTGGGTTGATACCACATCTGTAATGGGTTCCTCTATTCGTCAATTTAAGATCGTTTCAAATTCAGATTATGTTAGGATTAACTTTTTGGGGCAATACTTTGACACCTTGATGTTCACCAATATTGTTTTACTCCATAACCAATTAATACAATAATGATGTTTGATTAGTTTGGAAATTTTCTGCTGTATGTTAATTTGAAAATCATAAAACATCAATGTTAAGTCATAGACTGACTGCCATGGCTTTTTATGCTTCACTCCTCTTAATTCTGCGGATTGTCTACTGACAATCTGGAGGAAAACATTTATTTGAGATGTACATCAGCACGGTTCATTTCTTGACCTCTCCTTTTCCAAACGCATACAGGAGGGTGTTTGGTAAACTTGTCAAGTGCATTTGCATATTGTGGCCGCCAACAATATTATATAAGTGGGCAAACAAATACCTTTAGGATCTAGAGAATATCCACAGGTACTGCTAAGTAAATGTCTTGCCTCCCCAATCGCCATCCACGCCCCTCCCTTGTTTGTGCCCCATGTTGTAAATGCAGTACTGACAAAAGAAACCCGCTGTATTGGTATAGATTCCTGGGGGGAAAAGGTGTTGCTAGTAACCTCAGACTATAGCTGCAACTCAAGTCTAATTTTGACTCCAAAAGTGTGTTTTGAAGCAAATATAACTGTGCTTGCATTCTACTCTGAGATATCGAAAAATAAATGACCTTCGGTGACTTTCAGACACCGCAGCACTGCTGGGAGGGCCAAAGTTTCAAACATCCTCGACTTCCTTACTGCCCCATTAAACCTTTACCCCAAGCCTTTCCACATATCAATACCACAGAAAGCATACAACAATACCTCTCTACTTACAGAATGACCTCCGAATATTCCTGCTGGTTAGCAAAACAGAGCCAGCGACCACAAAAACTAACATTAGTGCTGTAATTATTGCACATATTTTGCTAAATAAATACGCAAGCGAAAAAAGCTGAAAACTGCTGTGGAATTTATAGCATATTTCTCGATCCGTGAGGCAGGGACTGCTATTTTAGTTTTAAATTTGAGTAAGTAGCAAAGATACTTTCCAGTCCGGTGCAGGATATTGGAGAGAAGCAACATATACAATTCCCAGGCTCATGCAGGTTTCCATACCTTGAGCAAAAGTGACATTAATGCGGTACCGAATGTTGAGGTGATTTATATTTGTTAGGGACCATAGCTACTGCACCAACTAAGGGGCCCATTAGGATGTAGGGTGGATCGCCACCGCCCGCATGGCGGTGGCGATCTGCCCTACGTCCTTCCCCACCCGCCACCCATTTCCCCCCGCCATATTAGTATGGCGGGGGGACCCCGGCGGATGGAAAGACTGTCCGCTTGTTTTCCGCCAGTCGACCGGCGGAAAAGGGGCCTTATATGGTGGCAGTGCCTGCTAGACACCACAATCCATATTAGCATGGGCAGCGGTGCATGGCTTTCCATGGCGGAGACCAAGCCATGGAAAGCCATGAGGAGTCTGCTTTTGGAGGCCCATTGCAGGCCCCCAGGGTATTGGGGGGTGCACATGGGGGGGTACCTATGGCACCCCCTGCATTGTCATGGGCATGGTGACAAGAAACTATAAAACTCATAACTACGGTTCTACTGATTCAACTTATTTTGTTTTGGTGTCATTTTATTTATTAAAATGTAATCTATTTTTCTAAATTGGTTTAGGATTTTCTTGTGTTTTACTTTATTACTCTTTGTGTACTGCATAAATAATTTAATTGTAAGACAATTTAGGAACAATGTTTAAAAATGCAAAAACCTACAATGCGGACAAATTGCGACAATATATCACTGGTAAGTACAAAAAGATTGTCAGGTACATTTTGTTTGTGTCATATTATATATACATTATACAGAGATTACGTATCATATTCGTATGCTTTGATATTTTCAAACTCAAGACAAAGAATAGGACATTTGTTTCTTGTTCCTTTTAAAGTGAATAGGAAATTTCAACATAACATAAGAACTCAAATCTGTTTTTACATAAATTACATACAGAATAACAAATTACACTTCTGAATAGTCATGGCAGAATCGATTCTGCCATGACTATTCAGAAGTGTAATTTGTTACTCTGTATGTAATTTATGTAAAAACAGATTTGAGTTCTTATGTTATGTTGAAATTTCCTATTCACTTTAAAAGGAACAAGAAACAAATGTCCTATTCTTTGTCTTGAGTTTGAAAATATCAAAACATACGAATATGATACGTAATCTCTGTATAATGTATATATAATATGACACAAATAAAATGTACCTGACAATCTTTTTGTACTTACCAGTGATATATTGTCGCAATTTGTCCGCATTGTAGGTTTTTGCATTTTTAAACATTGTTCCTAAATTGTCTTACAATTGAATGTTACAAGCACCCTGATTTAGGAATTAGTCTCAGGGGCACCCCTAAATCTTTTCAAACTACTGCATAAATAATTTATACATTTATTCATTGCCTGACTGCTTTTGTGCCAAGCTACCAGATGGTTAAAAATAGATTATTTAGTAACTTTTTTGGTTCATCCTGACAAGGATTGTGGATGTTGCCTGAGTGGGGCTTCCACCCCCTCAACCAATAACCCAATTTCTTACACTTAACTTTTTATTTAAGAACAGTTTTATCACTTGTCATACAGTGAGGCATGATGTATTGCCATGCTCCCCAAAATCAGTCATGCTCTGCAGGTGTCACGGATCTGCAGCTGCAAATCAAACCCTCCACCGACCATCCAGCTCACTCACTTCATGAAGTGAGAGGCAGACAAGGATCGCTGCAAGGACCAAGAAGTGATGTTGACTTAAATTAGGCAAATCGACTTTCTGTTGCAGACAAAAAAACACTTATATGATCCTCTGTCTCATCCTCCCGCCAAGTGTATGTAGCATGTACGTAGCATGTATGTAGCACAAACCTGACTGGGGAAATAAAGAGCATTAACATTATGGGACATGTGTGAAGAGGATACATAATCGTGTACATTAAGGATCCTGGGTAGGAATGGAAGCAGAGGGGAGTTCATCTGTGTATTTGGCATTCTTCAAGGTTCTGTTACTTTTAATGACAGAGGCTCAGATGTCTGACCAAAACAGTCAAATGGAATGTAGCATATGGAACCACATATGTGGGTTCTGCCATGTCCTCATGAAACCTGAGTTTAGTCTCATATTGGTGCAAATCTGACGGAGGATTACTGATGAGATGTGACTACAATGTTTAGACTAGCTGGTATGGAGAAAAGGCTACACCATGTTCTTTGCTGAACCTAGCATCAATGAACTGTGCATTTACAAGGCACAATGTTCCCTGATCTTCACAGCCAAGGTCATGCCACTTGGTGCCTAATCATCAAAGTACGAGGTAACATGCCACTTTATTATGGAGCAGACTCTGGTGGGTCTTCACAGAGCCCCCAAGGCTGAATTCAGACTAAAGAGTAGAAAGCAGGATTAAAAATGCCATTCCTGAATCAATACTAATTAAAAGATCTGGTGCTTTCTCTGAATCAGAATATGTGGGTATGCATGTTCAATAGTAACCATCGTAATTAGCTCCCCAGGCTGGATTTAAGGGCTGACTCGTGCAGAATGTGAAGATCCTTTAGATCCAGCACCAGCTAAAAGCTTGTCTGGTGATGTCTGTCTATACAGGGCCAGTAAACAGAGTAGCATGAATGAATTAGAAGTCATCACTGTAACACCCTCTCATCAAGTTTTGCACCTAGGCATCTCTGATGATGATTTCTTATTATACACCCAAACAGTTGCTTTCACTAGTGGTTCCACAGTCTCGTCACAGTCTGAGGTGCTTCTGTAAGTACCCTCGGACAAACTGAACTTGCTTGTGTACCTTCTTCTGTGAGTTTTTGAGATAATACCAGCCTTTCTGTGCTAAAGTGACAAAGGGCTTAACAATAAGTGCACGCTGCTCCTGGAAAAACTGATGTTTCCCCTGATAAGCAGGGCCTTTAAGGTTTTGACAGCCTTTGATTTCAGCTGATTTACAACAGGTCAGTAAATAGCTTCTTGCCCAGAGTGATTGAGTTGTGTTGGGTTGGGGATGTCCAGTGAAAGGTGATCAAGCAGTTATCCTTGCTTTAAGTGCCAAACTGTTGGCAAATCTGGTCCCCTAAATAGTATTTTGGCCCTGGCATCATGCTAATCGAGTGTGTGTGCAGAGTACTAGGTCTGTCCTTGACAATGTGAAGTCCAGGAACTGTCCTGTGACCTGGCTGGTTGCACCAAGCATGCCCTCATAGTGGTCAAAAGAATACCATCCCTGTCCTGTTTTAAGTATATAAGCCAGTGGTTGTAGCGTACCATGTTTTATGAATTCCCTACTTGTGACCAGAATTGTTTATTGGTGCCATTGAGAAAAAGGCCTGCAGACCTTCTCGGGCAAAAGTTCTGCTTCTACATGAAACCCAAGCCCTTGCACCGACAAACTGTGATCATGTTGAGTTCATGTATAGTGTAGATTTAATACACTCTGTGGGCCCGATTCACAGAAGTAATCTGAGACACAATCCTAAACGTACTACTTTTGGTATTCACAGAAGGGATTTAGTAGTAGTAAAGTTAGGACTCCTAACTTTACTACTACTAAATCCCTTTTGTTAATACTGAAAGTCGTAAAGTTAGGATTTTGTCTCAGTTTAGTCGTAGTTAAGTTAGGAATCCTAACTTTACTTCTACTAAATGCCTTCTGTGCATACCAAAAGTAGTAAGTTTAAGATTTTGTCTCAGATTAGTTCTGTGAATCGGCCCCTGTGTGTATGAACCCCAGTAATGAAGCCAGTGGGATTGATTTTGATGCCCCTGGTTTAGTATGGTGCTAGGTGGAAAATGATGACAGCTTCCCCAGACAGTGGAACTGTATTGCCTGCATTCCTGTGTCCAGATGGTGGAGAACTAGATACTGAAGTGAGGAGAAACCATAAGAAATGTAAAGAAATACATTGTTAACGAGGGGCTACTAGTCCTGCAAATGGGTGCTTGGGGCTCCCTCCACAGTTCTTATTGAGGTTGCTTACTAGTTCTTTTCAGCACTGCTATGTGATTGATTGCAGGGCTGTAGAGAGAGAGACTACATGTTTTTTTTCCAAAGTGAAGAGGTTTCTAGGTTAGGCCTTCCCTTTTGTCTGCCTCTGAATACTGCTCAGGAAGGCTGATAACAGTCGGGTGCAGAAACCTTACACTTAACTGTGCCTGTGTTATGGGTGCTCCCGCTTGGAGATAGGCTGAGTGCTACCTGTGGAGGGAGGAAGCACTCTTTACAAAGGATGTATCTGGAGAACAGCATGAGAATTATACTGGGAAGAGAACCACCACAAGCTGGTTCTGCAGTTTGAGACAGTGGATCCACATCCCCTGTCTAGCATGTTACACATGAGTGAAAGGCCCCGAGAGGGTCTGGTTGTGCTTAACCTAGTTGCCATGGACATTTGGGAGGGGGACCCAGGTGTTCTGAAGCACATTCATCCTAACACAATGGGATTTGTGTAGGAAGTTAGTATCAATTGGAGGAAAGTGCCTGACCTGAGGGATACTGGAATCTTTGCACCATGGTTGAGAGGAAGTACCTTAAGCCTGAAGAGATACTCCCTGGAATCAAGGATTCAGGTTTGGTATCCAGTGAATAGGGCATAAAATATTCACTTGCCAGGGTTGAGTTTGAGCTCAGTGGCAAGGCGGCTATGATTGAGATTGGGGTAAGGGAAAGTCAAGGAGCTGGATGTCTCTGAGGCAATGATTTAATTGCCATTGGCTTGGTGCCAGGGCCAGAAGCCTTTATGGCTTGGACAACATCAGATGTGTTCGCCAGAGCACAGGCTGCACATCAGTCTCAGAGTGGGGCTGGGATCAATACGCATGTGCAGGGACTACAAAGTAAAAAAAAAGGAAATTTATTGTAGTTCATCAAAAACATAATATGTTACACAGCATGATCAATAAAATCTTTAAAATCTCAAAATCACTAGGTACTAAAAAAAGACTTCTTTCTAACAATAAAAGGTATAATTTTGGCCAAATTTCTATTTGAAATACAGAGGCTAAAAATTGTATAAAAATGCGAGTACCAGCTTGAGTGCCAACTTTTACTTATTTCTTTCGATTTAAAAAAACAACTAAATTGGTGTATAGATGGTCCCACAAAAACTATAATATAATTCTCATCGAAATGCAGTATGCATTAAGTGCAAACTAGAATCATCAAGCTCACATTTGTTTAGTTAGGTGCTCCTCAGCAATTCTCATGAGCAAATGACACAGTATAGCAGATACAGTCTACTGAGTTCTGGGCATGTTTAGAGTCCATCCATTTCCGCTTTGTTTCCAAGTTACAGGGCTGTTGTGACCATGGAAAATAACCTCAAGTCAGCAGGATTATAGATTTGATTAAAGGGACGCTGTGACCATCCTTTTCCCACCTTATTTCCAAGTTAAAGTGCAGACGTGTTCGTGCAAAATCAGCTAAAGTCAGCATAATTATAGATTTGTTTAAGGTGACGCTGTGCCCATCCCTTTCCTACCTTTTTTCCAGGCTAAAGTGCAGATGTGTTCATGCAAAATCACCTAAAGTGCATGAGACTTTTGGGTTAAGACTCATCAGGTTAAAGTGCAGCAATGTTCGTGCAAAACCGCCTAAAGTTACCTTGACTCGCCGCCGGATTTAAGCAATGTTGTCAAACATTTGTTAAAAACAACATTGTGCCGTTCAATTCCCAAGGAACATCTAGAAATGCACACATATCAAATGAAGTTAATTGGCTGACAAACAATGAGGCGATCTTCTGCCCATTTACCGACAATAATTGGTACACTTTGAGAAAGAATTTTATAAAGGCTGCTATTATTTGAGGAGTTTCTCCGTTCATGCAAAAAGGTAAGGCATGCCGACATGCCATGCCGACATGTTTTAATACCATGTTGATTGAAAATTCTTTTCAGTATTAACTTATGTTCAGTTAGTAGAATGGGACAAATCGATAAAATGTGAGACAAGCTCTCTTCGTATAAATGGCATAGTCTACACCTGGTAAGCTATGGTTTCGGCTGGAATTTAGGGATGTATGGGGGAAGATGGAACAAGAGGTGGAAAACCTTATTTTGTGCAGAGTTAAGAAAAACCCTGAACTTTCCTAGAAAAGCTTCTGTACCACAGCACAGTGTTAGAATAAACTTGGCTTTTATTGCTGTAAGGTTGGACATTGTAATTTTTGATGTATTCATTTAAACACTGTTATCAAGGAAGCAATTCTTGGCTTCAGTGAGTTTCGGTGGAGTTGGTGCGATAGCCGATCTTGTATCCAGACCCCAAGATACTCAAATGGCGAGCCATGCAAAATTAATTGCCCAGCCAAAACGCCAACTTCCTTCTTCTTGATGTTTCTGCCAAAGACCACGACCTGAGTTTAGTGAAGTTGATATATATATATATATGTATTTTTTTTTTTTTTAACGCAGTAGAGATTAAGATGGTTAAGTAACCTTTGGAGCCCAATCCCAGTCAGATTGATCAGGATTAAGTCATCGGCATATTATAGTGAGGTCACTTTTTGAAAACCCAGGCTTGGAGGATGAGAATTTGCTGCAAATAGGTATGTACTTTGGTCCACCAAGAAGAGATTAAAAAGAATTTGCAGCAAGACACAGCCTTGCTTCAAGCCTCTCTTTATTGGGATTTTGTCTGTCAAGCTATTATTTTGACCCTGTTATTCGAATATAAGAGCTGGATTGCATGCAATAGGTTTGTAGAGATATTCCATTCGAACAACTTTTTCCATAGTATATTTCAGTTAATGTGATCGAAGGCTTTGGAGAAGTCCACAAACCATGGGCCCGATTCACAGAACTAACTTAAGACAAAATCCTAAACTTACTACCATTTACTCATTTTGGTATTCACAGAAGGCACTTACTCATTGATGAGTAAGTGCCTTCTGTGAATACTAAAATGAGTAAGTGACTTCTGTGAATACCAAAATGCTAGTAAGTTTAGGATTCTTTCTTAAGTTAATTCTGTGAATCGGGCCCTCTGTATATAGAAGTTGTTTTTTACACAAGCATTTGTTCACAATCATAGTGACTGCCACCAGGTACTGCTGGATTTTGGTCTAAAACCTGTTTGATTAAATGGGATTAGGTTTTTGCTTTCAGACCATTCTTCCAATTCAGCAAGTATCAGGCCTGCAAATATTTAAGAATCTGTATCCGGAGGAGCCTAGCGCTTGACCAAGATGGCCGCGTGAGCTTAGAGCTCCCGAGACCCTCGCGCCCTCCGTCGACTATCCTGTCTCTAATCCTGTCCGCATTCATGGCATCGTGTAGATGATTGGTCAGGGAGGCGATTGATGCTACCCGCGGTCGGATCACCCACCGGGAACCGGACTTACGCCTGGCGGAAGATTGCGGCCTATCTCCCGGGGAAGCCAGGGGCTAGAGTTGGCTGGATGCCCGACTCCTAGTTGAACAACAACGGCCAGGCGAGGTGTGAACTGTCGGACGGAGGTCCCCGCTCTTTCACTTTCGATTTCGCTCCCTTTGTCAGCCCTGCTACTGGAGAGCTCTGGGTGGCTTTATTACCCCAGGGACGCTCTGCAGGCTACTCTGGCGGTCCACGGCAGAACTGATTACTCCTTATTCCTCTCCTTGAGAGGGACCCGTCTTAACTGAACCGACCTGCTTGGAGTCAACCATGTCGGGCAAAGCAGAAGGGGATCGGCTGAAGCCTAAGTCTACCAGGCGGGGAACCTATACCCAAGTCAACAGCATGGACCGATATGCTCTGCAGAAGGGATCACCGAGTGGATCGAGCCAGGTGCCGGATGCCCAGAAGGAGGACTCGCCTGTGGCCCCGGAGCTCTCCCTGCAGGATGTCATGGGCGCGCTCGAAGGGATGCAGACTTCGATTGGGAGACAGTTTGAGGCCCTGGCGCATAAGGTGGATGCCATTTTGGTGGATGTCAACCTGATCCGTGCGGACTTGGGCAAAACGAATGAACGGGTTAAGAACTTGGACCTCAAGACCACGGGCCTCACTGATGATGTTACGGAACTGCAGACCGAGGTTCGTAAGCTGAGGACCGAGAGTGATCTCGTCGCCCGCCGGCTGGAGGACTTTGAGAGCCGGGCCAGGCGCAACAATGTGCGCGTCATCGGGGTCCCGGAGTCCTCGGATGAGGCTTCGGTTGACCTGCTTGTTGAGGACTTGGTCCTTAATCATCTGAAGCCTAAGGGCCTTGGGAAGTTCTTTGCGGTGGTAAGGGCCCTTAGAGTGCCGGGCGGGAGGCCCAAGGCGGGTGCCCCGCCGAGGCCGATCGTTGCCCGGCTCATTTTCGAGATCGGGACGCTATTCTGCAAGCATCGAGGGTGACGGGCCCGGTCCCCTTCCAGAACGCGTCGGTGAATTTCTATCCGGACTTCACCCAGCAGGTGCAGAGGCAGAGACAGGGCTTCCTGGGGGTGAAGCGGCGGCTCCGGGAAAGAGACCTGAAGTATGCCATGCTCTTCCCGGCCAGACTGCGGGTGGTGCACGACGATCGGACATTCTTTTTTGACTCTCCTGTTATGGCCGACGAATGGCTGGACGCTTTGCCCCGGCGACGGACGGGGGACGACACAGCCGAGGATGGAGACAGTGGCCGGGATGGGCAGGGCTGACATCTCGGAGCCGGTCTGACTTGATTTGACTATACTTGAAGACTTGCATAGAGTGCAGTAACTGTGGAGGGTTGCGGGAGGACGAGGGTTGCTCTTTTCCTCCCTTAGGGTACTTTTTGTAGACTTTTGGTTTTGTAGGGCGACAGGCACACTGCAAGTTGGGGGGGCTTTGTAAGCTGCAGCAGGGGTACAGGGTGGGGGGAGTTTCAGGGATTTTGGGTTTGTTGTTGGGGGGTTTATTTCTGCAAGGCATGATGCTTATTTCCAGGGCTGTTCCATGGTGGCTCCTCGGGTGTGGGGTGGGCCTCTTCCCGTTTGAGGATGGGGGGTAGGGGCTTAAGTGTTATAAGCTGGAATGTTAATGGTTTGGGGGATCGCATTAAGCGGGGGATTGTTTTGCAATTTTTGAAACGTTCAATGCCGGATGTTGCCCTGCTGCAGGAGACGCATCTTATAGGTAATACGTGCTATGCCCTGAATAGGAAGGGGTATAAATTCATTGCACATTCAGGATTCTCATCTGGGTCCAGGGGTGTGGGCATCCTAGTTAGAGCTTCGTTGCCATTTGAGGTGGACTCCACCATTGTTGATGATAGGGGGAGGTTTGTGGCGGTGGCGGGGCGGTGGGAAGGACGGACTTTGGTTTTAGTTTCGGTTTATGTCCCGCCGGCCCTGCAGGCCTCCACGTTTGCAGATCTGGGTAGGGCCCTGCTGGATCTCCCGGGGGGAATGCTTGTGGTGGGAGGGGATTTCAACGCTGTTGGCTCCGGCCTGCTGGATAGATACCCGCCCAGAGACACAGGGGGGGCTCAGAAATGGCTTCCAGACTTCCTAGACACGTTTGGTCTGATAGACTGCTGGCGGCTCCGGCACCCCACACAGAGCCAATACACGTTCCACTCCGGGGCACATGGTAGCCTTTCCAGGATTGATTACCTGCTCACTCTGGCCGCGCATGCCTCGTTGGTATCCGAGGCGAGGCACATGGCGCGCGGTATATCTGACCACTCGCCAGTGTGGATCCGGCTGGATCTAGGTCGGGAGGGAGGAGGAAGGGTGGCCCCTATCAACCCTTGGTATTTCCGAGACCCCAAGATGCGCAGCGCCCTGGTAAAGAAGGTAGAAAAATTTTTCAAGGACAATCAGGGAACCGTGGACTCGGCAGTGTCGCTGTGGGAAGCTTTTAAGACCCTGCTTCGGGGGGAAGCCCTCTCCCTAGTAGTGGCTGCCAAGAGGCGTAGAGATGGTGAGATTCTGCAGGTGGAGGAGGAGATCGCGGCTCTGGAGGGAGCGATGGAGGAGGAGGTTACAGAGTCCTCACTGCATGAGCTTTGTTTGAAGCAAACTGAGTATAAAGACCTGGTGACGAATGCCGCTAAGACCCTCAGTAGGGAACAGCAGGGCCGACTGTATGATGTTGGTGATAAGCCAGGGAAACTCCTGGCGTGGCTGGACAAAAAAGAACGGGTCAATAGAGTGGTGCCAGAGTTGACGGGAGAGAGGCGATTGTGGAACCTGAGGGGATTGTAAAGGGGTTCTCGGACTATTTCTGTACGGTTTATGCCTCTGCGTCGGATAGGCCGCCCGAGGACTCGTGTGACCTCCTCCGTGATATCGAGTTGCCCTGCCTCTCTGCTATAGATAGGGACGATCTAGATGGTGACATAACGGTCGACGAGGTGGCGGGGGCTATCCGCGCGTTAAACTCGGGTAAGGCCTCGGGACCGAACGGCTTGCCGATCGACCTGTACAAGCTGTTCCCGGATAGGGTCGCCCCTCACCTGCGCGCCATGTTTTTGGAGGCGCGGGGGGGTGGGGCCCTCCCGTTGGACCAGCGACTGGCGTCGATTGTGGTCATACACAAGGAGGGTAAACCCCGCGATAAGTGCGCCTCATATCGGCCTATTTCACTTCTTAACGCGGAGCCGAAAATTCTGGCTAAACTCCTGGCGACCCGTTTGATTAGGGTACTTGGCGACTTGGTCCACCCGGATCAATCCTGCTTCATCCCGCACCGAAACACAGCGTTGAATCTTAGGCGTCTTCATGGCGTAATCGCCAGGGCGGGCACGCTGCGTGAACCGGCTATTGTGGCGTCTCTTGATGCCACGATGGCCTTTGACACGGTGGAGTGGGCATACTTGTGGGCCGTGCTGGCCAAGTTCGGCTTTGGCCGCGGTTTTGTGAGCTGGGTGAGGTTGCTGTACGAGGGGCCGCTAGCTAGTGTTGTGGTGAATGGTCGGGCGTCGACTCCGTTTCAGCTTGGGAGGGGTACTCGGCAGGGTTGCCCCCTGTCGCCTCTGTTGTTCGCCCTCGCCCTTGAGCCGCTGGCTGCGTGGATACGTTGGCACCCGGATATACGGGGCCTTCGGTGGTCGCCTGAACACGAGGACCGTATTTCGCTCTATGCCGATGATATCCTGTTGTATCTTGCCTCACCTAAGAAGTCACTTATAGTGGTCTGTGACGTACTCACATCTTTTGGTAGGAACTCGGGTCTCGTCATCAATTGGAGCAAATCGTACTTGTATGTTCTTAGTGGCGAGGTTCCACCGATCCCTAGAACATGTTCGATACAGATCGCCCAGCAGGGTTTCGTGTATTTGGGGATCTTTATCTCCATGGACTCTGCTGTGCGCTATGAGAAGAATCTGCTCCCCCCCCTGGCACGCCTGAGGCGCGATGTTGAAGGTTGGCGGAGGCTGCCGCTCTCCCTCGTTGGGCGTGCGGCCCTGTTCAAAATGATGTCTCTTCCCCGCTTCCTCTACGCCTTACAGAATACCTTGGATTGGGTGCCGGCCAAATACTTTCGGGAGATCGAAGGCCTCCAACGGACGTTGCTGTGGGATGGGCGGCCGCGAATTGCTATTGCAAAGCTGACGCTTCCATGGTACGACGGGGGCATTGCGCTCCCAGACATCCGACGGTACTATTGGGCCACACAGCTGAGCGCGATCAATCATGGGCTTTATGGCCCTGCCCTCAGCCCTGGGTATGCCATGGACAGGTGGTTGCTGCGTGGTGGTAACTACTACAGGGCGTTGTACTCGCGGTCCCTAGACTCGTCCCTCACGGGGCCCACCGGTGTGGCAGTGCGGGTGTGGAAGATGGCAACTGACTCGCTGGGCTGGAAGGATAGGCTCACCCTCGCTACCCCGTTGTTTGAAACGGAGAGATTGGGAGGGCTTTGGCATTCAAAAGGCTTTGATAAGTGGGACCTGATTGGCATCTCCAGGATGGGTGATGTGCTGCATAAGGGGAAGGTGAAGTCCTTTGAGGAGTTGCAGACTGAGTATGAGCTGGGGCCCTCCGAGTATTTCAGGTATATTCAGATGCGCCATGCCCTCCGATCAGTCCTCGTGGAGGGTGAGAAGGTGCCTGAGTCCTCTCCTTTGGAGGACTGGGTCCTTGATAGCCATATGCCCGAGAGCACGATCTCGCTCATATATAAGAAACTGATAAACGTCCAGGCGGACATGCTTCTGGGGCTGAGGGACCAGTGGACTAGGGATGGCCTCGAGTTAGATGATGAGGATTGGCAGTCAGCTGTTTCTTCTCCTAAGGAGGTTGCGATCCCGTCGCGTCTGAGGCTGGTGCAGCTTAAAATACTGCACCGAGTGTATGTGACGGGGCCAAGGCTGGTCCACATGGGGTTCTCGGAGGACGGCCTGTGCAGGAGGGGGTGTGGTATGGTGGGTACTTTCCTGCACATCATTTGGGAGTGTGGTGTCATTGTGGAATTCTGGAGGGGAGTCCATGCAGTTATGGGGGAGGTGACAGGCATTGCTGTGCAGCCGGAGGCGCGGTGCTGTCTCCTGAATGTCTGGGGGCCCACTGATCTCGATAAGGCGCGGACCCAATGGGTGACTCTGGGTAACATGGTCGCTAGGCCTCCCACACTGACTGCGTGGAAAGAGAACATGGACTGGAGCATGTTTAGGGAGAAGACGGTCTATTGCTCTAGAGGCCGCCCCCGGAAGTGGCACGCCATCTGGGGGCGGTGGAATCAATACAGGGGGGGAATATGTCTTGTCCCTGATCTGGAACCGCCCGAGGAACAGCTTTCCCCCTGACCTTCTTTCCAGCACAGTCTGGTTTATGAACTATTTGGGCCTCTGCTGTCCCCCCTCTTCCTCCTTACACTATCTTGTAACTGGTAGATGAGTGGGGTGCGGCCTCCCCTGGGGGATCTCACCATGGTTTTTAGTGTTCTTGCCTTGCTGGGGTTTGCTGTGCTTTTTTTGTGTTTGTTTAAAATTGAACCTTTGCACTTCTCTTTGTACTGTACTGGGGACGCATCACTGTTTCTAATTATCGATGCTGCCGAACCTTCGGGTTGTCGGCTGAATAGCTGTGTCCTGATTTTTAAATAAAGGTTTTTCAAAAAAAAAAAAAAAAGAATCTGTATCCAAAAGAGCGATCACACAATAGCTATCTGGAGAATTATAGGAGCCTTTCTGATATATTGGCTGGAAAATTGAGCTATGCAATGAATCAGGAATTGTTTCTGTTGCTAGACAAAAATTAAACAAGGTATGAAAGCGGCTGCTCCAGAACTCTTGGTCTTCCTTAAATATCCCAGTCTTTTTTAAATAGGGGCCACAATGAGGTAGTCTACAGGAAAAGGCAGACCCTGCGAAGGCAATGGCTGTGGAGGTCATCACTTCTGCTACAGAGGGAGGGAGGCTGGAGATCCTGAAGCAGTCCAGTTGCTAAAGTCTGGGCCACTTCCAGAGCTGCTGGGGGGCTGCCTGAAAGATTTCCACAAAGCACAGGAGAAGTGCCCTACAGTTGTGGAACTTAGCAAGAGAGCCCAGAAACAGGTCAACAAATGAGTAGGCTGGAAACACTATGTTGGCTGGGAGGATGGCCTACGTTATAGTGAGCCAGTAAATCCTGAGCCAGGGACTAGCAAGAGGTTAGTGGTTCCATTAGTGCACAGGAACTTCCTGTTTTCACTGGCCCATGAAGTGCCCTCAGCAGAACACTCAGGGATTACAGAAACTCAGGATAGGTTGTACCCTCTGCTCTATTGGCCAGGGATGCATAGAGACACAGAATGGCTCTGTAGAACTTATCCCACTTGCCAGATGAGTGGTAAGACTGGTGGGAGGACTAAGGCACTCTACTGCGATGGTGCCTTGGACTGCGCAACCACATTTCCACTGAGGGTCAAGTGCAAAAGGAGTCAGAATGCACAGTAGGCCAGGCCCAGGAACATCGGGAGTAAAAGGCCTCAACCCCCACAGTTGGGTCCAGTGAAATGGGTTCTGACAGAGAGGATGTAATTTTCAAAGCCTTTCATGCAAAGCCCACACGCATCTCACAAAAGGAGAAAGTGAATTGTGAGTACAAAATGACAACCAGAGTACTAAACCTATACAGTATGGTGTGGTTCCTTTGAACACACCCTTAGCAGCACAGTGTTTGAAACCTTGTCAGTCTGAATCACTGCCAGGCCACAGTATGCACTAAAGTTATTAGCACTCTTGTACTTTTTGTTCTGACGGCGTGTGGCAGAGAAATATACTGTGGTGGTCAAAGCAGTGATGAAGGGTTTCATCATACAGTCACATAGTGTTGTTTGCCTAAAACAGTAATTTACTTGTAATTCCCTTTAATATTTTACACTTTTCTGTATACTGCTTAGCCATGCACTTTTCTTCACCTCTCGGTTTTTTCTATACTCAAGCTTGAGCTACCACCAAAAGATTAACATTACTTAAAAAAATGTGTACTTAGACACCTTTAAAAATAATTAAAAGATTGGAAACAGCAGGTAACAGACTTTTGAACTTCTGAAAAAAAGCATTTTCTTTTCAAATTTTAATACTTTTAACCTTTTTGACAGATAAATCAAGCCGTTAAGTTACAAAATGTACTTTTTCAGTAAACCTCGTCCATAAGACAATGAAAACAAAAACACTTACATTCGCTCTAAACTATTAATTGACTGGTTTTTTTTTATAAAAATGTATTTAAAAATATAACAAGTTTCGAGAATAGCATTAATCCTTAAAAGGAGTTTAGTTAGCCTAATATGTTAACAGTGAATTTGCCATAAAAACTAAAAATTCAAGACATTCTCATCGAATATATATATTTGCTATGCCTGGGTAAGCAGATGTGGCACAAAAAAAAACATTATTTAGAGCAATGACACTAATAAACGTACATTCTCATGTTTATTATTACAATGCAAATGTCAAACTTCAATGTATTACCTATGTACACTGAAACTGGCATGAAAAACGACTGTTTACTGTCTCAATGTTTGCATGTTACAATGACATTGCTCAAGAAAACAAGTCTGCTAAGGATCACGAAGCCTCACAATGCAAATGTAACCTCTTAAAACATAAAACTTTTTTAAACACGAATATTTAGGTAACAATGCCATGGCTTAAACAATACATTCATATGTGCAGTGGGCAACGGACTATTTATTACCTTTATTGAGTGAGAAGTGCAACCTAATAACCCACTTGAGGCTTCTCCTCTCACACTCATGGGACCTTGTCCCACTTATATTACATAAAACTCCACTCAAGCATAGTCATCACAACCCTGGTGGTGATGGTGCACTGCACTCGGGGCGAGAGGAGCGCGGAATAATTGACCGAAATTAATAGAAAGTGCACTCATGGAATTGGGTTGCGCAATGTTGGCTATATTTGTGGTAGGTGTGAACACACTGCAACTAGCGCGTTTCAGATAACACCGTTGTCCCGTGACAGAGGCGCTAGCGGAAACGTGTTAGGTGTCACCAGAAGAAAAAGCACCAGGCTTAAGTATCTGGATTAGCCGTATTGCAGTATCTATTAACCTTCTAGGGATGGGGAAACATTATCTAATGCCTGCCGTTGATATATAGCGGCAGGCATCATGCCATATTCTGGACTTTTCCATGTACATGGCTTGCAGTTTTATTGGACGGATGGTCGTCACCAGGAGGACCAGCTGTCCAGATTATTGACAAGGTTTGCAAAATTTGTCTGTCCTTACCCTTTGGAGACTATCTAGAGGTGCTCCAATTTCCAGTGTTGAAGTTGAAAGAGATACCATCCAATGTCCTCCTAGCTGGACACGAGCCGTCTCTCTTGTTAACTTTGATAGACACAGTGTGGCTATTACAGGACATCTCCCAATAAGGACATCACTGCTACTCATGCAGTCACAAATGGGAACACAGTGATGGGCAGGACTAAAAATAGAGATGAAGTCATCATGAAAACTGTGATAATGCTACTGTTGTCTAAGTATACTGGAAATAGATCTTTTTTCCCTATAGCCACCTTTTAAGCTGGTTTAATCAATGTCACTCATACTGGTGAATAGTAATCAAAATTTCAAAGCAGCTGAACTGAGCTGCAACCTCATACCAAGAAGGTCGCACATGCACATGCGCAGGTACCATAACAGAACCAGCCCTATGAGATTTCACTCGTCCCGTTTCCAGTACCCCTCCTCAGCCCTCCAAAAGACAGAGTAACTTTTCAGCAAATGCAAACCATCTTACTCAAAGTGGGTCATACTTAATGTTATTAAAATGATAGGTGTTATTTATATTGGAATGGTACTAGCAGGCATTTTGATATTCAGTCAAATGAAGAATAATTGGCTTAACAAAGAGGCATGATTGTTGTTGTGCATCCGTCAGCAATTAGCTCCCGGAAGGAGATCTGGTGCTGTCTCGAAAACCCGGATACCAGGGTGGTAATCCTGGTGTTGTGACTTGGCCGAAAATAACCATATGATTCTGAGCAAACCATTCTATCTATCTGTGTCTCAAATTGTTAACTGTGTAATGTAATGTTGTGTTGTAAAAAATGTGCAATGAAAATAACAATATCCCCACTTCATGTAAATAATCTTGAACCGTCTCCCAATCCCATTAATGGGTAGAACTCCATAGTTCTCCAACTATGGCTGAGCAGTTTAAAAACTAGTATTTTACAGAAATTATGAAATGTAAATAAACTGTACATTTCTGTTCCCAGGTTTATCGAGTAAATGTTTTTTTATTAGCAGAACTTATGAAATAAAGGCACCTAAGCCAGATATTAGGAACAGTTCAATAGTCAACATTTTTAGTTCAATTTCTAAAATGGGAAATCCGGAAATCAAGTGGTTTAAAAAGATCAACATTTATCACATGATAGTTTTAATGATATGGCTTCTCCTTGTAATTTTAAAAGCCTTTATCTGAAACCACCAAACATGATTTTGATATATACCTATCGCAAGCTTCATTTCGGTAGATCCTTCCTTAATTAACTTTATGAATAACTCTGGGTGTAAATCAATTCTATTTTTCACCTATAGAGTCGTCTGAGCATCATATGTATTTGCATCAATTACAAACAGCATACGAACCATACGCGATGTTAGTATTAAAGTGTAATATTATCTGTCAAAGTCCTTCAGCAATGTCCTTAAGGGCAGCCATGCATGGAAAGACCACGCACACAAGCAAACGTTTCAAGCGACATGATCCTTAAAATGTTGCTAACTGATTTGCTGTTGCCATATATTTGTTAACAGTTTTTTAAACACCACACATCTTTACTGCATAGCTTTCCTGAAACAGTTACTTTCCCAAAAGGCTGGCATCTGATGGGAAGTCGCAATTCCCCTCTTCTTAGCTAGTAAAGAATTCAGCAATCTTAACAATTCTCTCATTGTCCTTCTTTTATGTCTCGTAACAAAACTCCTGTTTATACTTTCGAATCATTATCCTTCTCCCTAATACGATTAGAATGAGCTGTTTTTTGTGGCACCGACATTCCTTTTTTTTTTTCTTTTATGTGGACGTAATGAGGATGTGAGTGTTAGTAACTGTAAGTCTCCAAACCGCAGCACTGTCGAAAGTCGCAAGGAACATCTGGCAGATATTTTTAATTGTGTTGAGGAATAACCACAAACGCCCCTCCTTGAAGGATTGGAAGCGTTTCCTTCTAGCCGAGCCATTCAAGCATATTTTTCTAATGAATCAAGCCCAGACCTGTTCAATTGTAACAGAGGGCTACTTCCCATATAATAAATGAATGTTAGCACATATGGGGCCGCGTGGAATGGCAGGTAAAACGTGGCAGCGCGCAGTGGCGTTCAGTTTTCATCCAATCCAACATGCAAAACGTGAGGGGCCAGCTTTGCATGGCATCTTTCAACAGGAAACTTTTAAATGATATAAAAGCGCATTGGTAAATATAAGTATTAAAATGCATTTTATCAAGGAGTCCCGTTCACTTCCACGCAAAACAAAGTACAAAAAATACCTGCTTGATTTCAGAAGGACCCTCCGGGAGTTTGAAGCGTCCCTGCAAGAGTCCGTCTTCTCTCTGCCGAGGGGCCGAGTTCAAAGCCCTGCGCTCCGCGGCTCAGCTGTCTCTCCAAAGCCATCCGACATACATCTGGACGCACGCCATGCAGGGGCCATGTCACGGTTTAACCCTTGGCATGGGGTTCACGTGGGGATCTATGTGCGTTGGGTCCGATGCTTCTGGGTGTGCTGAAGGTTAAATGCGTCCACTTCTTTCCCCCTGCAGGCGGCGCATCCTTGATTAATGCACATGTTCACTCTGAAAGGACAGCTTGGGCTTTGATCTCGAGACGTCCCCGCTATGCGATGCATGCACAGTAAATGCAAGCTAAAATAAGATGGGGTCCTTTGATTCCATCACTTTTAAATAACGTGATGTGCTGAGTGCATAGAAAAGAATGAGGCAAGTAATAATAATACTGTCTATTTAGGTTGCTCCCACCATAAACGGAATGACCTCTTGGCGCGTGAAGGATACTGCAGGAAGAAAGATTGACTCAGCTGTGTCAGGATTGAGACCTGTGGCATTCAGGTAATATGGTGGGCGGCTAGGACCTTGAGTTTCTCCATCATCTGGGAAAAGTAAGTTTAATTCCATGTGAAGGACAGGGAGGTGTCATCAAAGGTTAATATCCCTTTAATGTGATTTCCTATCAGTAATCAAACATCACCAATATGCATTATGATGTCCAATTATAAAGCAGGCCAGGCCGCATGTGTCTTCCTCTTCTGATTGCTGGTGCCGCTAATGCAGGCAGCTCCTTCTCTCGCTTTCTATGCTCATTCCTCTGCCCTGTCCCCTCGCCGAAGTTGTTGTGGGTGTATTGAGCGTGCGCCCATGCATGAGTTTGTGGTATCGAGTGCACCCTCATACATACGTTCATTGTATATGTTTAAAGGGGATTCTTGGTTCTGGAGTCGAACGGTATCTGCGAGGTTCATTGCGGTGTTGGTCAGTTGCTTGCTGTACCACACAGATGCCGGACGCTCCTGGTTGCGGGTGGCTTACCTTGGATTAAACTGACGTGCAATCGCATCTGGTGTTGGAGTCCCTTAATACACCTGCTAAATTCTAACTTTACTTTCATCTCTTCATCACAACATATTGAAAGGGTCTCCTAAGTTCCATAACATGTATTTCTTCCATCTCATTCTCCATTTTTTCTGCCTTTGAAACCCACAGCCTTCAGCCCGCTTCACGCCCTGCCGCCATCGTAACCATTTTCAGCCACTTTACTTATATTAATTTTCCCTGTTGTGCCACCACTGTTTAGTGTCTATTAGTGTTCTTGTATTCATTTCCACCACAGTTTTCTTTTTCCCTGCCTCCGTACTGCTGCTACTGCCCCTGGGGCCCCTCCCCCTGGAAAACCCCTGCTCCCGCCTCCCAGCCTCTCCTCCCTCCCCTACTTAATGGCGGCCGCTGCAGGGGAACGCGAGTAAGACCTCTGACCCTCGGTCTAGGTCCACTCTCTCCCCGCAGCTCCGCTGTGCTGTCTCCTGCCCTCCAGACCTCCAGACCCCGACCTCCTCCTGGGAGGTTCGAGGCTGCTGCCCGCGCCTACTGCCCGCTTCCACTGGGAACTGGACTGCCTTCAGCCCGCTTCACACCTTGCCGCCACCGTAACCATTTTCAGCCACTTTACTTGTATTATTTTTCCCTATTGTGCCACCACTTATTGTGTCTATTTGTGTTCTTGTATTAATTTCCACCACTGTTTTCTTTTTGCCTGCCTCCGTACTGCCGCTGCTGCCCCTGTGGCCCCTCCCCCTGGTAAACCCCCACTCCCCACTCCCGCCTCCTAACCTCTCCTCCCTTCCCCCTCCCCGTCCCTAATGGCTGACGCTGTGGGGAGCTAGAGTAAGACCTCAGACCCTCGGTCTTGGTCCACTCTCTTCCCCTAGCTCCACTGTGCCATCTACCACCCTCCCGACCCCAACCTCACCCTGGGAGGCTCGAGGCGGCTGCCAGCGCCTGCACCCGCTCCAACTTGAAAGCGGACTGCCTTCAGCCAGCATCACGCCTTGCCGCCACCGTAACCATTTTCAGCCACTTTACATATATTATTTTTCCCTGTTGTGCCACCACTGTTTATTGTGTCTCTTTGTGTTCTTGTATAAATTTCCACCACTGTTTTCTTTTTGCCTGCCTCCGTATTGCCGCTGCTGCCCCTGGCGCCCCTCACCCCAGAAAACCCCGGCTCCCACCTCCCAGCCTCTCCTCCCTCACCCCTCCCCTACTTAATGGCGACTGCTGTGCGCCAAAGGCAACCCCGTCTGCGCCCATCTTTGACCCAACCACGACCAGCACCAGGGACCCTGGATCTCCCACCATCCACCACTACAGCACAGCTGCCCTCCACGCCCTCAACTCCAGACGACTCAGAGCCTGACAACAGGCCACGCCAGACACAACCCACAGGCAGTTGTCCTGCATCCGCTGCCGTCAGACCTTCACCCCCACCCCGGGCCCAAACACCGCCAACGCTAACACCAGGGACACCATAAGATGCATCTTCCTCAATGTGCGCTCCGTGCACAAACACGCTGTGGAGATCTGGAACTTACTCGACTCTCTCTCGCCCGACATTGCCTTCTTCACTGAGACCTGGACCAACGCCTCCTCCGCCCCCAACATCAACACCGCTATCCCGGACAAATATAAGAAACAGAGGAAGGACCGCCCCAACCACCCGGGAGGGGGCCTCGCCATCCTCCACAAGAACACCCTCTGCCTCACCACCTCCAGCAAAACCTTCCCCACCACCGAACACCTGCACTTCCAGATCCAGACCAGCCCCAACTCCACACACTGGGGCACCCCTGCCTAAAGACCCCCTGGGCCTCCTTCGCCACCAACATCACCGATGTCATCGCACCCCACGCCATCGCCTCAATGAACTATATACTTATCGGAGACATGAACTTCCACCTCGACGACCCCAGCGACCCCAACTCCACCACTCTTCGTGACACCCTCGACCAACATCGGACGCAAGCATCGGGGTCATCACACCGACCCACAGGGCAAGACACACCCTTGACCCCATCTTCGCAGCAGGAAACAGCATCCACTTCAGCCACACAACGCAACCCCCATGGACCGACCACCACTGCATACACTTCCTCGTCAACAAACGCAAGCCACCCAAACCAGCCCCACGCCCACCAAGTAGGAACTGGAGCAAAGTCGCCGACAAACAACTCAACTCCACCCTCATCTGAGACAACCACACCCCGGCATCCAACACCAACCTGGCAGCCAGTGAATTCCACATGTGGATCTCCAACGCCGCAGACAAGCTCGCCCCGCTATGCAACCCCGACAAACAGCACCCCAGGAAAGCCGCCTGGTTAACCACTGATCTCCAAGAAGCCAGACGCACCTGCAGACTCCTGGAGAAGAACTGGAGAAACAACAAGACACCCGGAAACCACACCACCTACAAGGACGCTATGACGGACTACCACAACCGAATCAGAACCACCAAAAGAACTTTCATCCACAACAAAATCCTCGCCAACTCCAGCAATTCTAAGGAACTCTTCAGTGTCATCCAGGAATTCACCAACCCCCGCCGCAAAGCCACAGACATCACCCCATCCCAAGCCTCTGCTATAAGCTTGGAACCTACTTCCACCTCAAGATCAAAAAGCTCTATGACAACTTCATCGAACATCCACCAGAAGCCTCAGCTGGCCAGCCCCCCAGACACACCAGCCAGCCCACCATCTCCACCTAGACGCCGATCACCACCGAAGACACTGCCTCAATCATGAAAGGCATCCACTCAGGGGCCCCCACCGACCCCTGCCCTCCACACATCCACCATAGAGCCGCCATCGCACCCGAACTACAATGCACCATCAACACCATCTTCCAAACAGGCACCTTCCCAGATGAGTGAAAACTCGCAGAGGTCAGGCCCCTGCTCAAGAAGCCCTCAGCTGACCCCACGGACCTCAAAAACTACCGGCCCATCTCGCTCCTCCCCTTCGCGGCCAAAGGTGCGGAGAAAACAGTCAACAGGTAACTGATAAGATTCATCGAAGACAACGCCGTCCTTGACCCGTCCCAATCCAGGTTCCGAAGCAACCACAGCACTGAGACTGCCCTTCTCGCTGCCACAGATGACATCCACACCCTCCTGGACCAAGGCCACTCCACAGCCCTGATCCTAATCCACCTATCAGCAGCCTTCGACACCATCTCCTACCGCACACTTGTCACCAGACTACACGATGCCAGCATACGACAAACTGCCCTAGATTGGATCGGATCATTCCTCACCGGAAGAAGCCAAATGATTAGACTGCCACCCTTCCTCTGCGATCCCACGGAAATCACCTGCGGAGTCCCACAGGGGTCATCACTAAGCCCGACCCTCTTCAACATCTACATGGCTCCCCTCACCGCCATCGTCTGACAACACGGCCTCAACATCATCTCCTACGCTGACGACACCCAGCTCATCCTCTCCCTCACCAAAGACCCCACCACCGCCAGTATCAACTTTCAAGAGAGGAATGAAGGACGTTGCAGCCTGAGTGACCAACAGCTGTCTAAAGCTCAACGCCGAGAAGACAGAAGTCCTCATCCTCGGAACCACCCCTTCAGCATGGGACAACACCTGGTGGCACACCGCCCTCGGCAGCCTGCCAACCCCTTCGGACCACGCCAGAAACCTCGGCATAATACTCGACTCATCCCTCACCATGAACCGACAGGTCAACACCGTCGCCTCCAGCTCTTTCAACACCCTCTGCGTCCTCCGTCAGACATTCAAATGGATCCCCCTAGTCAAGGAAGATAGTCACCCATGCACTCATCACCAGCAGACTGGACTATGGAAATGCACTCTACGCCGGCATAAACAAGTCCCTGCACAGCAAACTCCAGACGATACAGAACACCACCGCCAGACTCGCCCTCGGTATCCCTCGTCATCCCTCGGCACAAGCACGTCAGCCAACACCTAAGAAATCTCCACTGGCTCCCCATGGAGAAAACAGTCACTTTCAAAAACCTCACCCACGCCTACAAATGTCTACACAACACCAGACCCAAATACCTCAATGACAGCATGACTTCCCCAAAAAAACCTCCCATTAGCCAACCTCGCACTGGCCGAAACACTGCGCATCCACAGATCCAGAGCAGGCAGAAGATCGTTCTCTTGCATCGCAGCTAAAACCTGGAACTAGCTCCCGGAAAACATCAGGTGCGCCCCCTCCCTGAACACCTTCAGGAAGACTCTCAAAACCTGGCTCCTCGGCTAAGCAGATCTGCTGACCCTCGCCCGTCCCCAGCACCTTGAGACCCTCACGGGTGAGTAACATGCTTACAATTCCCTGATTGATTGATTGAACCATTTGCGTCCTTTTTCCCTTTTTACATAATTACATGTTTTGTTTCTTATAATGTTTTTCTCTTAAACTTGGATGCGCCGCATACCTTCCTATCATTTTTAAATGTGGTTCTCATCTTTTCAGCTCACATATTTAACTCCAGGCTGTGTTGCTCACGCTTGAAGGACAACCCATGTCCTCATAAACAGGAGCCCACTTAGCATTACTGACCTTCAGCTTCAGGACTCTTGCATTCTCAAGCTGAGGAGCCAATTTTCTTTGACACTACAGCTGCTAATAGCTGAGCAATAGCTCGCCTCAGAATGCCTTTCGATTGCAGCATTGTGCACAATGCTGCTGCATAGCAGCTATTTTTCTGTTAAAAATACTTTATTTAATTTAAAATAGAAAGAGACAATAGAAAAACAAGTTCTGAAATGCTACATAGTATATGATGAAATGTAACCACACAAATAGAAATTATATTGTACCAGTAGAAGTAAATATTGAAGAGATGAAAATATAAATATAATATTAATAAATGAAATATGAAGAAAACGAAACAAGAGCTACTTAGTATCCAGGAAATATTTTGAATAAAATGTAGTAATATGTAGAAAAACTAGTTAGGCATTACATATATAAAGCAATATGATCATCACTCGTTGCCAAAACACTTAAAAAGAAGAATACTTTACAGCATCTTTAAGCGATAAATGAGCTCCCCGTCTGGTGAATGTAATCTAGGACCACCAAGTATGAACTGATAATGAAGAATAATTTTTCCAATTGGTCGTAATTGATTTAAGAGCAGAGGAAATCAGAAAATCAAAAAGTTTGTTATGTGCATCAGATAAAGAAGTAGATTTACATAGTAGCATATCATATGAAAGCTATCAGTAACATTGATTATGGTCATAATTATGTCCAATACATGTTGCCAAAATTGGGAGATTATGCTTAATTCAAATAATACGTCTTAATAAACCATCAACCTTTTTGCAGTGCCAACACAGTGGAGAATCCAAACATTTGGTCTGTAAATACATTTTGAAGGGTCCAAAAGCAATTAAATTAAAAAAAGGTACTTGTTTAATATAGGGCAACAGGGAGCCAACCAGAAAAAACCTTAGAAATGCTCTGAAAAAGTCAAAGTTAAAGGGATGTTATGGTTAGGTGAAAATCAAAGGTTTAAAAATACCATTTTAAGTTCTTTGTTAACCTTTAGGTCTGCATCTTTGATATCGCTTATCCTTTGTTCCGCTGCCGTTAGCCTATTGTTAGCTGTGTGCATGTCCGCTCTGACCGCTGCCAACTCCAGTTGTATCACATCTGTGGTCTGTTTTGTAGTCTTGGCCAGATCATGCACATCCGCCAGTTTTTTTAGGATCATCTCCAGGGTGGCGTTGATGTATGTTTTCTGCTTGATTGGCGAGTCTGATATAGTAGGCTCGCCCTTGTGTTTTTTTCAGCTGCTGCTGGAGTCTTGCTTCTTTCCCGGCCATGTTCCCTAGTCCCCTCTTCTTCTGGTGTAGATCCAATCTCCTCCTACTTCTTGTGCACACCCCTGCACCTGCGCCCCTGTGGGATATTCTCTCGTGAGGCTGCTGCGTTTCTTTGGGCTCCACTGTTTGGCTTTCTGTGTGGCTTCCGTGTGTTCTCTTCTTAAGATGTTACGTTCTCTAGTGGCTGCCTGTTGCATCCGGGGTAGCGACTGTGTCTGTGACCGTGACTGTGCCCTTTGTACCTTCTCAACTGTGTCAATGGTGTCTGTGCTGGTTGTGACTTCGCGGTGGGCGTTTTTCCCTTAGCCCGTTCTTCTGCACTTCTTCTGCGCTTCGGTGCCTTTGTGTGCGGTTCTGTCTGAACCTCTGGGTCAGGTAGTGCACCAGTGGTCCTTTGAGAACCTCTGAGGTGACAGTCTGACAGGGGAAAGGCAGGGGAAAGGCAGGGGAGAGGCAGTTATGTCCTTGCGGTTGTTATGTTGCGCTGATCACCTGCGTGGGGATGGGGGTTTTGTTCGGCTGCAGATCCCCGTTTTGACTCTGGTCTGCACTGGGTCTGCGTGTTAGCTCTGATCACTCTTTCTACTCCACAAGGCCTTCTGGACCCCAGCGCGATTATTCACACTAGGCCTCAGGGAAGATGAGATATGCTGGAACTGTCGCAAGGAAAAGGGAGATCTAGCACATCTTATCTACTATTGTCCTTCGCTTAAACCGTTCTGGGACAAAATCTTTGATTTCATTAGTAAGGTACTGGGCTGCACTCTAACAGCTGAATTCTCCTCCCTCGTCACCACATTCATGACCACAGGATTAAGATCAGATCACGACAGAGACCTACTTGACCTGCTTCTCACCGCCGCAGTGAAAATGGTCCTGAATAACTGGAAGGACACAGCCAAGACCTCATACAAAGGCTGGCTTAACTGGGTGACGTACCTTAGAGGCGCAGATAACATTGCTCTGCAGAACTCACCCTGGAGGCCAGCAACTAGAGGGATGTGGGAGTCACTCGACACATACTTAGACTCTTATGAACCCCCTTGAATACAATCCAGCCCTCTCTGGGGGTACGGAGCGAGAGGGGTGGGGGACCTTGCTGGTCTGCAACTTTTCGCCGCAGCCTAACCCCAGGTAGACTCATCGCTACAGAGCCTTTCCCGTACTCTCCTTTCATCCCTTTCTTTACTGTCACTTTCTTTCTATCACCCTAGACCTATTTTCCCTGCAAGCCATCTAGATGGGTTCAGCTGAACATATATCTCATGTACCTGTAATCACTGTAATACATACTAAGTTTGGCTAACCCTGCAACAGAAATGCTAATGTATCTTTTAATTAAAATCAATTAAAAAAATTGGAAAAAAAATACCATTTTAAACAAAGAAATCTACCGAAATTCACCAGTTGTAGTTATCTCAAGTGACTGTACCCTCGTGCCCCAAAGTAACTATAGCTCACACCCTCGCCATGCACTGCTTATAACCTCACATATTACATCACTCAGTCCCCGTCTCCATGCAGATTTCTGCATCAGAGACCTCATCCCCTGGGGCCAGCTATATTAGTAATGGCCCCCTCCTCAGGCTGATTTCGGCTCCGGGGACCCTATCCACTGGAGCCCGACCAAAGTTTAAAAGGGGGAGGGGCCACGCAGCCCTCTCCACTAGCATATTCCTTCCCCGGGGACCCCAAACCCCTCTAGGCCCAGCCATATTAGTAAAGGCCCCAGCCCCAGGCCGACTTTGGCCCAGGGGACCCTCCTCCCATGGGGCCTGGCTACAATTTCAAACAGGAGGGGGGCTGTGTGGTCCCCCTACTGGAGCCATTAATGGCACTGGGGGCTCTATCCCCAAGGGCTGGCCTCTATGTCCCGGGTTGCCCACCTGCACTGGCATGGGCCGAGAAACCTGTGTTTGCTTCTGCTTGTCGGGAGCAATTTCAAAGCTTTCGCCAAGGGAGAGCAAACACGAAGTCCACTCCCAGCTTGGGGCCCTAAGGTAACTATAACTCACGCCCTTCCCAGGCAATGCTGATTACCTAACTTACGACATCAGTCAATGACATCTTCTATGACATCATTGATACTATAACATCCCTGTATATATATTTATACATATATATATAAATACATATATATATATAAATATATATATATATATATATATATATATATATATAGAGAGAGAGAGAGAGAGAGAGAGAGAGAGAGAGAGAGAGAGAGAGAGAGAGAGAGGGAGGGGTGTGAGGTCGAAAGGATGACTTTCTTTATAAGGTTCTGGAACTCTTGTATGTGGAGACCATCACCTTTCCCACAAACCACTTAAATCCTTGGTGTGTAGCTCTTTCATATGAAAGAGAGAGCATGTTTGTAATTTTTAAGACTAAAAGTGGAATGTCTACTGCGAAATTAAACACATCAAAAATTGTTAGATATTGTTAGACCTGGCATCCTTGGTGTGGTTTTCCCCCAACAGATGTCAGGGTGCAATGTATTTTAAAAGTAGGACATGCACTTTTATGTTTTACATGTCCTGGCATTGAAAAGCTCTTAAATTCGTTTTCACTATTGTAAGGCATACCTCTCACATAGGACAGCATTGGAGTTACTCTATTGCATTTAATTTCCAAATGGGAACATGTAATCAGTTCATGTTTGGTGCCTTTGGAATTGTAATGTAAAATACTAACTAATGGTGAAGTCAAACTTTAAATTACAATCTTGAAAATGCCACTTTATGAAAGTTACAGTATAATTAACAAGGGAACCCGATCAGGTAGCTTAAGGACCTTGGGTGATTACTTATTTTGAAGAACAAAGGTCCTTAGCATAAGGATAGATAATGAAAAACATTTCGACATAGACAACAATGAGCGCTATGGAAAGTCTTCCAATGTCCAGCCGGACAGAGGAACATTTATTCAGAACAATGCACAGGGATTAAACAGAGTAAAGGAAGCAACAAAGGGTTAAACATGGGCACAATCCTGTACCGAGCTTAAAAAGAAAGGAATTGAAAAGGAATTTGAAAAAATGAAAAGAAGACAAAATAGTAGGCAAGAACTTTGGGAGCAAATGGTGGCTTACAGTACAAAACAATCTTAAGTAAGCTCAAACCAACAGTTACCGCAATATAATTTACACAATGGATAAATTGCGGTGCTGTTAGAAAAGTCGACATTTCGATCCCTAGCTCCTAATACAATGGGATCATCTTCAGGACTAGATAATAAACAGTTGCCTGATATAATTTAGACGCCTTAAGGGAGGCTCTTGGGGTGCCCAAATACAAGAGGCACGTGGGTGTCACATGGAACCCCTTGAATAAGGGTGTAAGGATCCTGGTCTGGTAGATATCGAACTTCGGTGCCTGGCTAGGCGAAGCGTTTGCGAGATTGGCGCAGGGAGTGAAGCAACGGGCAATGGCTGCTGGTAAAACGGGAGCTCAAACGAGTCTCAGGAAGCAGGCGGGAGCATGCGGTCTTCTATTCCTTAAGGCATGATAGCTCCCGTTTTACCAGCAGCCATTGCCCGTTGCTTCACTCCCTGCGCCAATCTCGCAAACGCTTCGCCTAGCCAGGCACCGAAGTTCGATATCTACCAGACCAGGATCCTTACACCCTTATTCAAGGGGTTCCATGTGACACCCACGTGCCTCTTGTATTTGGGCACCCCAAGAGCCTCCCTTAAGGCATCTAAATTATATCAGGCAACTGTTTATTATCTAGTCCTGAAGATGATCCCATTGTATTAGGAGCTAGGGATCGAAACGTCGACTTTTCTAACAGCACCGCAATTTATCCATTGTGTAAATTATATTGTGGTCACTGTTGGTTTGAGCTTGCTTAAGATTGTTTTGTACTGTAAGCCACCATTTGCTCCCAAAGTTCTTGCCTACTATTTTGTCTTCTTTTCATTTTTTCAAATTCCTTTTCAATTCCTTTCCTTTTAAGCTCGGTACAGGATTGTGCCCATGTTTAACCCTTTGTTGCTTCCTTTACTCTGTTTAATCCCTGTGCATTGTTCTGAATAAATGTTCCTCTGTCCGGCTGGACATTGGAAGACTTTCCATAGCACTCATTGTAGTCTATGTCGAAATGTTTTTCATTATCTATCCTTATGCTAAGGACCTTTGTTCTTCAAAATACTTTATGAAAGTTGGCATTTTCTTGCCTTAGCCATTTGGTGTCTGCAGCCTGTCCCTGGGTCAAATGAATGTGTGTAGTTGACTGTGGACTTTGTGTATTCCTCCAAGACAGCCACACAGAATAGGGAGCTTAGGCGTGCCTGGATAGGCCATCACTGGAAGATTGCGAGGGAGGAGCTGGACCCAGCCCCCCTTAAACTTAAATAGGTTGTGTCCGGTTTCTACACAAAGGGATTCATACCCTCTGTAGTTAGTCTGGAGCCAGGGCCAGGAAGGCAGGGCACCTTTGCACTTCAAAGGCCTGTCTCTAAGATGCTTCTCCCCACTTCAAATGTGCAACTAGATATTAATACTGGACATCAGATCTTCAGTACACTTCTGGACCTGTGCATACTCTGCCAGGAAGAAGTGCTGTGCTGCTGAAAGGACTGCCCTTCTGCTGGACTACTCCTCTCAAGGACTGCTGCCCTGCTGTGCTGACCTGTTGCCTTCTTACCTGGTTGAGAAGGACTGGACCTGCATTCTTTGAACCCAGAACTCCAGAGTAACTCCAAAGGCTAGTTGGTTGGCCTCCTGATCTAAAGCCTCTGGGATGCAACAGGCTACCAAGAACCTTGCATCTGCACCTAGACTCCTCTATTTGTGAGTCCACTCTGCCAAGACTTAGACCCTTGTAAGTGGGTTTAAGGTGCTCTGCCAGCCTCTGTGTTCCTCTGCTGTGAGGTGCAGACCCAAGCAGGATTGCCACGACACCGCTGCTGCTGGATTTTTCCCATCACAAACACCTGCATGGCATCGTAGCCCATCAGGACCACAGCTGCATGATGCATCGTCAGTGCAGGCCCTCGCATTCTTAATCAATGGCAGCCTCAAATATAACACCGGACTCTGCATTGTAGTCTCACCGATCCTCGAAACTGACACACTGCCTCAAATGTGCGACGCATCCTCGATACTGGACTTCGCATCGCAAGCCCCGTTCAACAGGATCCTTGATGATGACGCAGCCTTCCCACATCCCAGAACCGACACATCGCTTCAGCTGTGCAACACATCTTTGATGCAGATCTTCGCAATGCTCTGCAATCCAGGATTTAAGATACTTTGTTAAGCTTGCCTAACTGGGCCCCTGTAGCCGGCCTGCACTCCATCACGGTCAGCCTGAACTTGTGACTTTGTCCTGGTCTGGCACGACCAGCTATCCAGAGTTGGAGCTTTGTGCTTTTGGTGCAATTTTACTAAAATCTTTAAAATTGCATTTCTCTGTTTCTGCTGATTGGATATTTGTCATTTTGATCTTATCTTATTTATTAAAGTATGTTCTATTTTTCTAACTTGGTGTGGAATTTTTTTTAATGCGATGTTTTCACCTAATTAGTGTGTGAGTAAGGTGTTGCAGAAATGCCTTACACATTGCCTCCAAGTTAGGACTGACTGCTCTGTGCCAAGCTACTGCAGAGTTGGCACAGCTTAATTTAGGATTGGCTTGTGCCTCACACCGACAAGGATTGAGTTTGCTGCTTGACAAGGGCTCACACCTCAGTCAACCAACAACTCAATTTCCTACAGATATTTGTTGCAAAAAGGTTATTAGAATCAATTTAATACAGATCAGTTTAAAAAATGGTGCAGTATCTCTGCATTTAGAAGCATGTCGAAATTATTCACATTTTTCCATATTTACCTAAGGAGAGAAAAAATAAACATTGCTATAAATATTACGGCTAGGCATAATTTGAGTGATTCTATGTAGTAGTAATCACATGGAATTACCCACAAAAGAAGAGTAATTCTGCATGTAGATCGGTTTTCTTATCACAAAAATGCCCCCTTGCTTCCAAAATGAACGCAAGAATGCATTTTTAGCTAAGAAATAGTGTCAAATGCAAGAGAACATGAATAGGGAGTGCGAGCAGCTAAATGTGTTCACAATATAGGATGTCTTCCCAAATTATTATCAGTAATTCCATGTCATATAGAAACGCAGAATTTCCAAAATTACTCGAGAGTAATTGAAATTCTGCTCAGGCATAGCAAATATCTCCTTTCTGCTTGTTACTATACATCTTGAAAAACAGAGCATAAGAAAGAATAGACACATTTTGTTTTTGTTCTTTAAATGGCTGCTTTATTTATGGTTCATCACCTGACCAGCTTTTCCCCTCAGCTGCTGGGTCTGGCAGCAGGCATTGTGACTTCAGAACTTAACTATAATAAGTTATTACAGTTGAGTGGCCACATAATTTCTTAATAACAGGTGACCGGGTTTGTCACAGGTCGCCTGTTATAAAGGATTAGAGATGCAGAAAGATGCAGGCATCGTAGAGCCCTATATATGAAAAAATGGGTTAGTATCTTTGATGACTCTGTGACTACAAGGCTGATCTCTCCCCTTATCCCTATGGAGAAAAAAAACAGGTATATAAAAAACACAGACTGAGGAAGTCCCTCAGAAGATTGTGTAAGTGTGTTGCAAATTGGAATGAGTGCATGGCTGAGAGTACTATAGCACTGAATGTGTGCATGGACTAGAGTAAAGTTCCTATTACTTTATGAATAAAACTACAGTTAGGGATCTTTATAGATGGTCCTGATGAAAGCCAAATGATTCGGTTTGAGCATATCTAGGCTGAAAGATGTAGACCTATCCTCTGATGTGGAGTACATAATTTGCTCGGATAGCATCAAAACTCTGGGCCTCATTTGGATGCCTGTCGGGCTGCCACTGACAGTCTGTCGCTGGCGGTTCGACCGGTTGACAGCCCTTCGGTCCGACCACAGGATTATGATACTGGCGGTCGGACCATTTGCTGTCAAGGGGCACAGACACCTCTATAGGGGTTAGGCTGTCTGTTTCCGGCTGCCTTTTCATTGTAGTCCGACCGCCATGAAAAGGCAACCGGAAAGGGACTTTGAGGGGCCAAAGCAGGGCCCTATCCCCTGTGGGCCACTACTAAGTGGTCCAGGTGCACATCTAGTGCCCCCCCACACATCTGTGTACCGTGTGCCATGCACCACATGGTGCCAGGTACACAGTGCATGGATGTGCACAAAGTGCCTTTTCCTATTGCGGCCCATTTCCTTGGCCACAGTGCAAGCCACAGTAGGAAAAGGCGCTTTTCGACCATCTGTACGGAGGTCCAATAATAATAGGGCAGGTGAGACCTCCTACTTATTGTCTTATGGACACCTGCCCAAGGCAATGGCGGTCGGACACTCCTCCGGTTACCATCATAATGAGGGCCTCTGTTTTTAACCTTTTCCGAGGGCCTTGGAAAAAAAAAACACGACTAGCGAATTGGGGCACCCTGAGACCGGGTACTGGCAAAGTGGAGTCCACCTAAATATACTCCTGAATACCTGGGACAAAGATTCCATGATGATGCAAGCCACTGTAATAAAACCATGGTGGGTGAGGGTCCTTTTAAAAAACTGATAGGTTTGCCTAAGTGGGTTTCAGGAAGACAAACGTCCACTCTAAGGTGGGGTCACTCCCCTTTGATATAAGTACTACGTTAATGCTTCCACAGGAAAGGCATGTTTTGCTTTCTTAGTAACTGTGATACCGTTTAAGGTATCTGCATGCATAGTACCAAAAAAAGGTACATTCACTTTGGGTTCACGTTGGGTTCTTCATGGCATGATTTGTGCCATCCATCAAGCATGTCCAAGAAAAATGGGGAGTCTGAAAGTGTAATTTCCCATATTTATTCCCATAGGAATCTTTGCTCTTTGATTCAGAAAAAACTGCTCAATTAATTACACCAAATTGTGACAAATGTAGAACTTTAATATGGATTGGGCATTGTTGATTTGATGTAAATCCGTTTCACATTTAAAAAAATGGGCAGGTATGGCATGAAGTGATTAGATATTAGAGATATATGGACTGTTACTTCGCAAATTCTCTTGAGAGTTGTAACTCCAAAGGAAAAATATAATACCATTTAAAAAAATAACGGCACTCCATAGGACTATGGAGTTTTTTTCTCCCATCATGCATTTCACATTCACATATCTATCCCTGTATTTGCAAATCTGATTGGCTGATCAGCACAGAAACATCTCCGTTGTGGCCGCCATACCCCAACACGGTGTACTGTTGGGCAAAAACAAAATGAAAAATTGCATAAGAGGGCAGAGTGAGATGCCGGAGGGACATCACTGGTAAAAAATAAAAATTACAAATAGTTTTTAACACAGGATTTGCAAATCCTATGCTGAATTTGTACATCCCACACCTTACCTGCATCCTGCAAACCCTCCTAGGTCTCAGGATTTGTGAATCCAGAGTAGGATATGTGACGTCTTTAAAACATCTGGAAAAAATAAAGTATTTAAAGCACTAATACTGTGCTTCTCCACCAGCTACACATACAGGCTGTCCATATGCAGTGGGGTGGAAGCAGTGCTTGGTGCAGTCCACTGGGTGTTGGCGGTCCACAGATGGTAGCTCAAGCACTGCAAGCAACCCTGCTGTGCATGGGTGAAAGCCATGCACATCAATGATTAGTCACCCATGGAGAGTTACACACAGGGTCTGCAGCCAACACCACTGTACTTGGTCTAAGGTCATACATAGTGGGAGTTGGCTGCCTGAGAAAATGTGGGTGCAAGGGCTGCCAGAAGCAAGGCCCTGTGGCAGTCATGCTGCAGCAGGCCAAATGTTGTGCCCACCAGGAGATGATTACCTACAGGTTCATGAGAACAAGACCTGCTGCAAAACCCTGTTGTGATGAGTTCAATGTAATGCATTGTGAGAGTGGACTGTCCACAGAGAGTTAAGTGCAGTGACTGGCTGGAGGCAAGGCCCTGCAGCTAACCTCACTGTGAGCAGAGGGGCTCTGAATAGCAGGTAATCAGCAGCCTGTGTTGGGTAGACCACAGATTCTGGCTGCAGGCGAAAAGATATGCACAGCTGGGGCTGATAGCCCGCGGAGTGAAGGTTGTGCACTGTATGTGTTGGCCGCCCTCAGATGGTTGGGCACAGGGCCTTCCTGGAGGTCAGGCCCTTCGGACAACTACTCTCTGAGCACAGCTAAATGCAATGCACAACTGGGTACAGCCGCTCACAGAGTATGGGTTCAGGGAATGATACGATATGTGATAAAAAAAACTTAAATTCCCAGAAAGATGGAAGGTTAACCTAAAATTGTTGTTATCATTTGTTATAACGCCTCAACATATTCAAATTCACCTGGAAAATCCAACTTATAATACAGTTATGGTTACAAATTAAAACTGAAAAACTACAGAAAATGTCAATTTATGATTAGGATCATAATCTATAACTTGTAGAAAAGCCTCACTAACTACAACTCAGGCACCATATTCAATGCTTATGATCGCACAATATTTTTACCACAAAATAACAACACCTAAAAGTGACATGTAATTAAAGAACACTTAATAAAACCAATTAATGATACTACCTTGACAGTCCTCTCTGTCAAAGTAGTAAGGTTAGTAATATGTAATCTCATCTCTAAAATAATTTACAACATTTGTAATTGCATCTCTTTCATTAAGGACGAAACCATACATGTGAGGCTTTTGAAATGTTATGTCTTCCTAAGTTAGAAGGGCAGCAGACCCAGACAAGACTGTGCAGATGCACAAACGAGTTACATGAGACAGACCCCTGCTTGGGTTACTCAATTTATGATATCAATATGCTAGGGCTAAGATTACTGCAGGAACACAGTTTTACACGATCCGGTCTCTCTGCTAGTAAAACAAGCAGATACTCCACCCAGCCCTTTGGATGATGGTCAGTTTTACAGAGCTGAGTACTGTGACTCACACCTTTAGATACCCACAACTTGTCCCACACATTTACCACATAATGTAATCCACACACTTTTCCATAATTACCCAGGACAGTCACTATTTCTCTAGCTATCTGTAGAGAACAGGATTCAACACATATTCTCCTGTGTAACACAGTTGTAGATTACTGAAGAACATGTGGCTGCAGATGTATGGTAAGGGATCTGACTCCTCCCAAGATAGTGGTTCCATAGTGGAATGTACACTCAAATGACATAATCAGGGTAAGGTGTGGATAGTCTCAAAAGTCAACGTCAGGGGGTCATTTAAATATTTTTGAAAGTTATAGAACTGCATTTGGGACATGGCCTTGAAGCACATAATAATAGAGGTGCTTATTTTGAAAAGTGCTTGATCAGCGTGCATTGAACCTCTGTCAGAAGGGCTCGTGGCCACCAGTCATTTGACAACACTGCAGCCCATTGTGACCAAAAGGGACAAGGACGTAGAACCAAATAAATGCAAGCACATCACTTGAAATAAACAAAATATCCTTAGTCCATCATCTGGACCTTCTTTTAGTCCGGCCAACACGTTTCGCCAAGCTCGTCCAACCCAATGACTTTTTCCGGGTCATTTTTTAAACTTGTAAAAATGATGAGTAGAACATTCAAAGCAGTTGAACAAATGTTGCGTATACAGAATCTGAACAGACTATTGTATGTACATTTGGTACCAGTGTGTACTGACATTTTGTCGTGACACAAAATAATCCACAATGTATTGATGAAACGGCAGGATGCAGTAGATGACTTTCAATAGACTTTACTATAAACACCCCATCCACCAGACTTGTTTCAACTGACGCCTGTGGAATATAGAACTTAAAAACTTTATACAATGTACATTCTCTACAAAAACATGGACCATTTCACTACTTCAGAGAGGAAATGTGAGAGGAAGATGGCACACAATTCTTTGGTACCCCAGTTGCTTACAGAACAAAAAGAAGCTGGGTCTCTTTCTTATAACAGAATTAAGTAATTTGGGCAAAGTCTCGAAGCAATCACTTTTGGTTTTTTGAATTTATTTGATTTGTTTACCTTCAAAACAAAATATTGTTCAACCATGCAGTGATAGATCCATCCATTGTTACAATATAGTCAGCAAGAACCTAGAGAACAAGGCAATATATCTATGTACATCAATGCAGATTCCCACATCATATTATTACCAGATGCACGAAAACGAAGTAAAATGTAGTTGTAAGAAAAAAGAAACAAACAAGCATTTTAGATATACCTTAAAAATAAGCGTACATGATGGTGGAAAAAAGGAGGAGGTAGAACAGAGGAACTATGTGGAGCAATTTGCCAGCAGTACCATATGTAAAAAAAACAGCGGTCACTGTCAGAGAAGACAACACCACCGCATCCAGTTCTTAAATTTCAAAATGTGAGGTTTGGTCTCTAAAATGTTCACCACCTCAAAATTGTGGTTCAAATTGTCTCACAGCAATGGGTATTTCCCATTTTCGTCTATCAGCCTCTCACAATTGTCTCCACATACATTATTATTAAATTCTTCACTGGGTTTATACCCTATAGTTAAGCAATTAACATTCTTTATAATTGTTTCATTCTAAACGAGCATAGCATTTGTTTGTTCTAACAGCTGATGTTTCTTCTCCTTTCAGTAGCTATCATGCAGTCCATTTTGTTTTCATCTCAAAAGCAGGTTTAGATCAGAAGGAAATGATGGATCCAGTGCAATATATGTAGCTGTCATGTTTCATATGTATGCTATACTAAAAAATTAGTTCAGTTTCCAAGGTAACAGTTATTGCTATTTCTAAGTGTGGATAAAATGTTTTCAACACCTGGAGTACTGGGCCACTTACAATTATTTCCTTCCAAGATTGCTGAACTGGATTTTGAGGTGGTTACAGAACTTTAAATGACTGCTTTGTTCTAGCTTCCAGCCCATCTGTTTTAAAAGCCTTACAACATATGAAATTCCATGTTTATGCCTTCTTCATGGACGTTTAGCCATCTTTCAACACAGTCATCCTCTGGCAGAAGCTGCAAGAATTTGGAACCTTGAAATTAGCATGAAGAAGATCCAAGCTTTTTTGCGCATGGTTTAAGCTAGTAGTAACAAGTCTGGAACTAGCTGACTGCGATATGTGGATACAGATTTGCCACAAACCAGGGATATAAGAACCCATGCTATTGTGGCAATAACATGTTCTTAATTGCCACACTTGCCACACTATAACCGTGACATGCTATCTCACTTTTTTCTCAGTCTGTTTGATCTCTCTGTGAGGAAGTGTTCATTATAACCTGGGTTCCGACAGTGCCAAGATGAACAAATGCTGTTTAGTGTATTATGTGTATTACGTTACTTAATATGAACCCTTTTTTCCGACAATGCAATATTACATGTATATACCTTGTATATTAAAGTTATCTCTTTTTGGATTGTATTTGTTAGTGATCCTATATATAGATATGGAAGAAAACCAGCTAGAGTATAATATACATCTACAAAACATAAACAATGTATGGGCATATATGAAGCTATGTATTGTATCCTATCATACATATCTGATGAGAAACTATTGATTATTTAAATCGGCCACATTTCATCTGAATTCCAGACCATTTTTAGAAGCACTAAACCTTAAATATAGGAACGGGGTTTTAAATATTTTTATTGCAGATTTTAGCAATATTAAACATATAAATACGTGAGGAAATTCATCCATAAAAGACAGCTGAGTAAAAAGGAATTGAGGAGCAATCTCGGAAATAGGACAACAAATAAACAAAAATCATAAATGCATATACATTCTATCAGAACTTTTTAACCAGTCCTTATTCTTTTAAACAACTCCCATAATTAAATAAAGTGCCAACATTGTGCAGTCTATCTTCACCTAATTCCTCTACTACGGGCACACCATTTAAAAAAAAAAAGTTCATAGTTCCACTTGACCTAGCTCTATATCACTTTTCCAACAATAAATTGATACCCATTTGCAATTTCCCATTTTATTTGCCCTCCGACCCTTCTGTTCGTAGATCCCCTGATAAAATCCGAGTAAGCCATTGCTGGAAAGAGCAAGCCGATGGATCCAACCAGACAGAGGAAATACAAATTCTAACCACCGCCATGGCCAAAAACAAAAAGTATTGATGTTATCCTATCGTCCCTTCACTACAAACACCCAAGAATGGTAATTCTGGCGTTAGGGTTACTTAATTTCAGGGAGTATTCTAAAAACTCAAAATATCTTTCTTTAAGATTTTTAAAAGAGAACAAGCATAAAACATGTGTACTAAATCTGCATCTGTACTTTGACAACGGGTACACTGATCACCGACTGAGCCCCCCTCATTTAGTGATTTTGACCTGTGTATAGTAGAGGTCAAAATTGGTTGTATAATGTTGAGTCTGCAGCCCTGCCGAAAACAACATAGTCTGGCCTAATTTCAAATATTCTAAAAAAACAACCACCTGTTACACCAAGTTTCCATTCCCATTTTTCAACATGTTTCTCAAGATCATCTTGCGGCGTTTGATTCAGGCCACCATTATTACGTCCTTAATAAAACATCTTGGCCCCCAGTTTTTCTAACTACGAAACTCCGTATCTGTAAATACTTTAAGAAATCTTGCAGATCAACTCAATAATTGACTTGAACCTCCTCAAATGAAGATATTCCCTCTGCAGCAAAAAGTTCTCCTATCCTCTAATGCCTAAATCTTACCACCGTGCCATTACCACGTCATGAAAGATTCCCGGAAGCACTGGATTCCTAAAAAGCAGGGTATAAAAATTCACTTCCTCAAAATCTATATTTTTCCTCAGAGAATACCAAACCCCAAATGCTGCTAACAAGGTTTTGAATCTAACTTTCTTGTAGTAGCTTGGTTGGCTATGTCTCCGAATTTTTTTTTGGGCCTCTTCATTTGGTAGTAGTTCGTATATATCCGGTGACCCGTCATTACTACATTGATCTGTCGAGCCTCCCCCACTAAGGAACACATATATTTGAGCAATGCAGACCAATAATACATCCTCAAATTTTGAACAGCCTATCCCCCTCTCTCCCTGGGGAGTGTCATACATTTTAGCCCCCCCATGTCCTGAGATTATAAAAAAAAAAAAACATAAAAGGTGGAAAAGAACGGAATACCCTGCTCCCCTAGACCTTGTAGGGGGCGTTCGAAGGGGCCCACAATGAGATAGTAGCATTTTTAAAAAATAAAGGAAAATGACGCATAGCATTTTTTAAATAGTATTTCAATCAATCAATCAGGGGTTTATATAGAGCAGCTACTCAGCCGTAAGGGTCTCAAGGCACTGTGGGGGCAGGGAGGAGCTGCTGATCCATCTGGGCGCAGGGGTTTAGTCGAAGAGCCTGGTGTTGTTCCTGAATTGGGTCAGTGACGGGAATTGCCTGAGGTGTAGAGACAGGGTCTTCAGGGTCTTTGTGGCGAGGTGGGAGAAGGATATTGCTCTGGTTCTGGTCTTGTGGATCTATAGGAGGTGACCAGGGCCAGTTGGGCAGAGGGAAGGTGTCTGGCAGGTATGTGGAGAGCTTTGTAGGTTGGTGTGGTGTGAGGAACTTGAAGGTGATTCTTTTGTTGACTGGGAGCCAATGGAGTTCTCAAAGTGTTTGGTGATGTGGCTGCGGTGATGGATGTCAAGGACCATGGCTGCAGCGTTTTGAACGTTCTGTAGTTTCCTGAGGAGTTTCTGGATGACGCCGGCGGTCTGTGAGGAAACGGGGTAGTCTAACTCACTATGTTCGGCTGGTAAGGAAGGAGTTGATCTAGTCCAGGGCCTTGTTGCGGATGCTGGCATCGTGGATTCTCATAATTAGGGTGCGGTGGGAGACTGTATTGAAGACGGCCAAGAAGTCCAGTAGGATGAGGGCTGTAGTTTCACCTTTGTGGAGGAGGAAGCTGATGTCAACAGTCGCAGCAAGTAGTGCGGTCTAGGTGCTGTGGTTTCTTCAGAAGCTGGATTGGGAGATGTCCAGGATGTGGTTCCCTTTGATGAACTGGGCAATAATAGCCTCCTCAATGACCTTGGCTGGGAAGGGGAGCAGGGAGATGGGTCTGAAGTTCTTAAGGTCTGTTGGGTCGGCGGATGACTTCTTTAGCAGGGGGTTGATCTCAGGGTGCTTTCATTTGTCAGGGAAAGTGGTGGTCTCGATGGAGCAATCGATCGTGTGGCGAAGTTCAGGGGGGATGGAGGTGGCTGTTGTCAGACAACCACACTGTTTCTTACCTTATCTTCTTCCGAAGGTGTGGATGTGGTTTTGCAGAGACGCAAGGGCCCAACTTTCCAAATATCTATTCAATAATCAATAATCAATAAACAAGCTATATGATAGAGATAGGGGAGGAGGGCCGGATACTGGACGTTGATGGTTTCTTGCTGTCGACCTGCGAGGCAACAAGCAAAACCTCAATAACTGTCTTCAGGTTTAATTTCCTATTCTCTGCTACAAGCAAGTTGTTCTGTAAGTGAGCGTGTAATTAGTAACAACAGCCTACCTGCGAACAGTAGTGGTTATGGCCTATCGTCTCAGTATGTCTTGACAGGAAGGTGAGATGGGTAGACTGGTGGAACAGATGCTTTTAGCTGTTGTGTTGTTCTTGTACGATGACACCACTTTGGCGCAATGACACCATCAACTGGAAAAGAAATACTATCATTAAACACCACTCTCTATACACTTTAACTGAGGATTATCTTTGCTCACGTCGACTTACTGTGATGACACTGTGACACTTGGCCTTTTGTTCCCTGTTCCTATTAAACTTTAAAATAAAAGAACATAGAATTCACCAAAACAAATCATAATCTTCAGTAGCCTTATGCACAATATTTAGCTCAATTGAGCGCTATAAACCTATAGCATACTTGTGCTCAAGCGACTGTTCAAATAAGGATTTACAATGTCTCTTCATTTCCTCAAAACGAATTGTAAGTGTCCAAATATTCTTTAAGTCAAAGTATCAACAGTTCTTTCTTGCGATGGGCGCCAAAGTAAAATGTTTTCACTTATCTTCTTTTTCCAGGTCCAGCCATGATTAAAAAAGCAAGAGGGATGAAGACCATCAGGATCACCGCATGAAGCAGGTCAGGATAGCCGCTTTTGGAAGCAGGTAAGTCGCAAGGCCTATCCAAACCTCTTTCTCCCATAACAAGCGGAAGGCAAAGCGCCTTCTAGATGACGGGTGTGGCTTTTATAGTGAGCCACACCCGAAACGGCTTTCATGCACGTTCACGTTCTAACGTGAACGGTACGTGCAGTCAGGACACCGCTACGGCTACAGATATCTCTGCTGTTAGTCAATGCGCATTAACGCACGTGTGCCATTGTTTGTCATCAGTCAGCAGTTTTTAAACGCGCTTTGCAACGCGTGTACATTTTCCATGACTCAGACGAAAAAATGGAGCAGCACAGTATCCCTTAAGACAACGAGCAGTAGTACAATAGTAAAATGATAGCAACGAAGTTCTTTTCACAGTATAATGTGCTTCAAGTATCATTCAAACAAAACATTAACATCAATATATCATCAAGGCAGTAACATTAACATAAATCAAGGCAGTGCTGGTGCACGGGATAGGGGTGGGATTTTAACCGTTTAACAAGGGTGTTGCAATGCGTTTTGCACAACCCCCTTTAGGTTGTGAAGCTAGACACGTAATCATGACACCTGCTCTGTGGAAGATCAAGGGTCAGAGGGGGATCCGGAGTGGATGCTCTTCATGGTCTTGAGTGTGTTGTCCAGATGAGCAGGATCTGTTGGGGTGTGGCGTGGTTGCATGCGGTGGTGTCGGGTGTCGTGGAAGGGGCTTGGGTGTCAAAGAGGGTCATAGAGATGCCTGATCTTGTAATGGAAGAAGGTACCAAGTTTGTAGCAGAGGTCTTAAGAGGGTGGAATGTCTGTGGTCTCGCTGTTGGGCTTGGTGAACTCCTTGAGGATGGTGGAGAGTTCTTTGCTGTTGTCTACGTTGGCATTGATTTTATCTTGGAGGGCCGTTTTCTTTGGGGTTTTGAAGAGGATGTGGTGTGTGTTGAAAGCAATTTTGAAGGTTGCATGGGTTTTCGGGGTTTTGTTGTTCCTCCATCTCTTCTCGAGTCAACTGCAGGTGCGTATGGACTTGTGGAGGGCGGGAGTGTACCAGCTGGCATTCTTGGAGTGTTTCTTGCCGGGTGCCTTATTGAGGGGTGCCAGAGAGTCAGCGCAGTTGGAGATCCATTGGTGGAGGTTGCGTGCTGAGGTGTTCCCTTCTGCTGATGTCGGCTGTGTGGTAGTGATGAAGAAGGAGGTGAGATGTTCTTTGGTGACCTTGTTCCAGCTACGACGGAGGGCAGAGAGGGCAGTGGTGTATGGTGGGTGTGGTGAAGGCAAAGTGCACACAGTGGTGGTCAGTCCAGAGGAGTTTGGTGATGTGGCTGTAGATGATGTTTCTGCTGGAGGAGAAGACGGGGTTGAGCATGTGTCCCGCTGCATGGGTTGGATCGGTGACTAGCTGCTTGAGTCTGATGTTGGCGAGGTTCTCCAGAAGCAATGCGGTATTCTGGTCACTGATGTTGTCCAGGTGAAAGTTGAGGTCACCAAGTAGGATGTAATCGGTGGATGCAAGAGCCTGGGGTGCGATGAGGTGGACAATGTAATCGGTGAAGGGTGGGTGGACCAGGAGGCCTGTAGATGAGGGTGCTATGGAGGCTATTGTTGGGGTTGGTCTGGATATGGAAGTGAAGGTGTTGCATGGATGTCGTTGGGTCGCCCGAGTGAGTGGTCTGGCGGAGGGTGTTTTTGTGGTCAATGGCGATGCCACCTCATAGTTGGTTGGCGTTGTCCTTGCAGGTGATTTTGTTACCATTGGAGATGGCGGTAGCGATGACTGGGCTACAGCTGGGGCTAGTCCTGGTTTCCATATGGAAGGTGATGTTGGGAGAGGCGGCGTCAAAGAGGTCACATATTTCTGTGGTGTGTTTGTGGAGGGAGCTTGTGTTAAGGAGGATGCAGCTGAGCCAGTCGGATGCGCTGCTGGCTGGCAGGGTGGTGAGAGGAGCTGGTGTGTGGAGGTGGGAGAGAGTGTAACTGCAGTTTCAGCAGGAGAACGGTCCTTGGGTGTCCTTCGGTGACACGAGGTGGCAGGCGGCGTGGAGTCCTGTGTTGAGGGTGAGGAGGGTGCTGACTTCATATCGGTGGGAGGGCCAAGAATCAGGGTTTGTGGCACTGGTCGTGGATGACCGCAGACAGGCTTGCCTTTGGAAAGCATTCAGCATGCTAGCGGCGGGCCAACCATTAAGTAGTGTGCCGGGGGATGGACAGCTGGGAGGCAGGAAATGCTTGGAGCGGAAAGAGTCACTGGGGGGGGAGTCGGGCCATGGGCGATTGCAGCGGCAGGGGCTGGGGCAGTGAAGCAAGGTGCAAGAGCAAAGAAAAGTGCAAAAAGTGCAAAAAAGGGAAAGAAGAAGGCATAGAGCAGAAAAAGGCAAAAGTTGAAAAAAAGGTAAAAAGCAAAAGAAAGAGAGACAGAAGGGCAGCCAAGCAGCAGAGCAGTGACGCTCTACCACCAGACCACCAGGGATGAGGCACAGGCGGGAGCCTGCAGGTGGAGCAAGGCCTCGAATTCCTAACCAGAGGGTCAGCAATGGAGGCAGCAGCTACCAGACGGAGCTGGGCAGGGACGGGAGCTGTTCTGGATCTGATCTTGTATGATTTCTCCCTGCTGGGAGTAGTTTGCAAGAGAAATAAGCTATGAGGTGCTTTTTGTCTGTGACCATGTATGTTTGCAAAAAAATTTCACCATCCAAATCCTGTGCAACTTATTTGGGTCGGTGATTTTAAGATAAAACGATGTCCAAGAGAAGAACCTAGGATTTGCGGGATAGTAGACCACAAGGGAGAACCAATTAGCCATTATAGCCATACATTACATGGAAATGCTTTAAATAGCTTATACATGACCTGGCAGCTAGAACTACTTAGAAATTAGATACATTTAGACACTGGTCAATTGGTTCCCACCTTTCAAAGAGCAGACCGTAAGTCCACAATCGACTATATAATCAATTGTGGCAATATTAAAAGCTGTATTATCAAGGTGGAGGATAAAATGGCGGAGTTCAGTGATCATGCATGCTTTCATGTCTTTTGGCTTAGAGAGACTATGGGATAAGGGATGGTAAATTTGCCTCTGAAACCTTTTCTTGTAAGAAAAAATGGTTATATCCTAAAATGGGATAAAAAAGTAGATAAGGTTAGCCTCGTTACTAATATCATACCGTCCAACTATAAGGAAGTTCTGTTATGTTTAGACCCCCTGATAAAAGATAGCCAGGTGATTAAAGCATTTGGAAAAATCCTAGTTGATACTAGACTACAACTAACCCGCCCAATGTCTGTAAAAGATTTTCTGCAAAACCATTGGTTTGATAAAAACAGTTTAGAAGCATCAGCAAATCTCTGTAAAGCCGTACAAACACACCCTACAGATAAAGAGCTTATTCGATCCTTGAGGATCCATTATAAATCAGCCAGAGAAAATAGACAGAAGCAGCTAAAATCTGAGGCATGGGAATGCCTAAAGCAAGCATCATATAGGAGTGACAGAAAAGCCTTTTGGAAGGTGATTAATTCCCCCCTTTTGACAGACAAAGTTGGACCATCTTTGGATGTGCACATAGATGAGGAAACATGGGTAACTCATTTTCAGACTATTTTCCATAAGGCTGAAAATCGCCTCCACTTGCTGGCTGTCCTTATTATAAGGACAAAACGCATATGACTTTTGATCTGAAAGACATTGAGCTTGCCCTGTCACAGTCCTCTACTTTGGAGGCTGCAGGGCCTGACTGGATCCCGCTCAATATTTTTCTTGCAAATAAATTACTATGGTCTCCCTTACTGACAATTGTCTTTAACTCAATAGCTAAAACTGGGCCGTTACCATCTTGGAAGCAATCAATCATAATCCCTGTATATAAAAAAGGGGAAGCTTCTTACCCAGTGAATTATCGTCCTATTTCCTTAATAGACAGCACAGCCAAACTTATGAGCCGTTTATTATTGAATAGGAGGGTAAAATGGGTGGCGAAAAGAAGATTCTTCCTGAAGTTCAGTATGGCTTTAGGGAGGGCAAGGGCACTCTGGATCAGTGCCTTAACCTGACATTAGTAGCAGCAAAATATTCCATTGCAAACAAAGACCAACTCCACATGGCCTTTATGGATTTGTCAGCGGCATTTGATTGCGTGGCACACAGCAAAATGTGGGCTATTATGGAGGCCATGGGAGTGGAGGACTTGATAATTGATTTTATAAGGCAACTATATACAGATGCATCTGCCATGGTTCGTTACGGGAAAGAAGGGGAATGCGCAAAACCATTTAAAATCGAAAAAGAAGTAAGACGAGGGTGCATCCTGGCCCCCTTTTATTTTGCTCTCTACACTAACAAATTAAATGTGGTTTTGATTAAAAGATACCCCATGTAGAGACAACCCCCTTTCGATTCTGCTATATGTAGATGATGCCATCTTGCTGGCAGAACTCCCATGGCTCTCCAAAACCTCATAGAAAAATACACGGCCTTTATGGCTGATTTGGATCTTCATGTAAACAAAAAGAGGTCTTTCATCGTGGTTGCAGATGTGGATAAAAATAACACAATAAGATTACATTTAGATGCAAAAAAAATGTAAGACGTAGAATGTTTTACTTATTTAGGCGTTGGTTTTTATTCTGAATTGAAATGGAAGGAGATGGTGCAAAATAGAGCAAACCATATGGGTAAAAGTATAGCCGCAATTTTTAGATTTTCAAAAAAACTGGGTTGGAAACCAATACAGAAAATGGTTAAAATGTATCTAGCTAAAACGATAGCAATAGCTACATATGGGGCAGAAATTTGGGGTACTGCTGATGTGGAGACACTTCAAGGTGTGGAAGACAAATTTGTTAAACGATTACTGTCCGTCCCAGGAGCATACTCCAATTTGATCTCTCATAAAGAAATAGTTCTACCCTATATTAGCAATGCTATAAAGCTGGCCCCGTTATTATTGTGGCTATTGATATGGAAAAGGAACACGGTATACCTAAATCAACTGATTTTAAAAGATACTATAAATTTAGACTATGCTCTTAAAATTCTTTGGTTATCCTATGTTAGACAAACCTTTATATCCCAGATTTAGTGCAACTCTACGATATGCCGACTCTCTGTGAAAGTTTCAACAAATCGAAGCTGAAAGAAATCTTCATAAGGAAAAGTTTAAAGGATAGAAGGGAAAGATGTAGAGGAAAAAGTACATTAAGGGTATATCAGGGGTTACCTCAAGTGCACTATGGTCCCCTCTCATACCTTTCTTTTGTTGAGAATTCTCAGCATCGTTATATTCTGACTAGATTCCGGTCAAATTTAATTCCGTTAATGCTGGGACATCCGATGAACTTATTCTCAATAACTCATCTTCCCCTCTGCCCATGTAACAAAAAGTCAAAACAATCTATTTTGCATATTTTGTTTTATTGTTCTTTTTATGCTGCATAGAGGCAGAAGTTTATTATCCCACTACTGCGGAACTTTTGTTTGCGATTTCCCCCCGCAGCACTAGTAGTTCTCGGGAGGTCTAACCATCTGGGTAGCTACCCATCTGGGTTGCATCCCCACGATTTTAGAAACTGGGTCCGAGGATGTTCTCTGTTTGCTATTGGATTGGCGGACAGGTACAAAGCTCGCGGTAATCAATGTGTACTCTAGACCGGTGAATCCATGTATGGAATCCTGGGTTGTTGATGTTTTATCAAATGTTTTAACTAAGATTCCTGAGGGCTCAATGTTTGTCATAGCTGGTGATTTCAAATCTCACTTTGAACCCCTCAATTGACTGTTCGACCAAGTAAATCAGGACGAGGATGAAATATGGCATATTCCTCAGGTAGTTGGTCCAACGGTCAAGTCCTGGTCTCCTTTGGCAGTCCAAATTACCTCATTAACGCTGGCCCATTCGATCAGGGCCTGCAATGGCCGAACAATCTCCGACATCCCCTCAAGGCCTACGTACAATAAGCCTGGCAGAGAGGCTAGACTTGATTATATTTTTGTTCAGTGCAAGGAGTGGAATAGAGTATGTGATTTTGTGGTGCTACCAAGGGGGGAAAGTGATCACAATCCCTTGATATTGGACGTTTCTTTATTAGGCCTATGTCCGGGTGACTCTTTATCATCACCTAAATCTGTGGTACCAAACAGGGCTTTCTTGGCCAACAATAAACGCTGGGTTAAATGGGCTAAAATGGCCGCTAACCAAGGGGAGTTATCCCGAGTTTACGCTAGGGTAGGTACAGCATTGGAAGATGTCCATACTTTTATGGACAAGTATCCCTCCCCTGATTGCCATGTAAAATTGGCTGTAGTTAACAAAGAATTATTTACCAGCCTAGCCGACATATTTAACCCTAACGTCTCCTGTAGGAATAGGATTACCAGACGCCATCAATGGTATAATAGAGCATGCATTCTGGCTAAGCGTGATTTGTTGAACGCACTAAAAAAGAAAGCTAGCAGGGATGACATTCAACACAAGAGACGAACCTATCGCAACGTAATACATCATGCAAATCTTGAGTGGGCTACTGAAAACTGGGTCAGGTTAACATCTGCCCTCCAGATTAGAGACTCTCGTAAATTTTGGCTAATTGTGTCTACTGGAGGAGTTGAACCTGAAGCAGCAGTAAAACCAAATATTGCCCCCGAAATTTGGGAAGAACACTTTAGTACTCTCTATCGAGAGGAATATCTTTGCTCTGACCCTCCCACGCTTAACCCAGTGTTGGGTATTTCCACAGGTTTTGAGCAGATCCATTTTGCCTTAAGCGAGGTTCATCGCGCTATATCCGCCCTCCCCGCAGGCAAAGCACCCGGGTTAGATGGGGTTCCCAGCGACTTGTACAAACATGAATCCGGAGTCTGGGCACCCTATCTCACAATGATATTCAATGCAATTGTCGGGGGCATGCCTGTGCCTGACTCATGGCTGGGCGCGGAAGTTGTCCCTATTTTCAAGAAGGGGTCGCCTTTGCTCCCCGCAAATTACAGGCCCATTAGTCTGATAGATGTTGCTCAGAAACTCTTCTCTAGGTTAATACTTGACCGTCTCCTGGACTGGATGATGGAGTCTGAGATTCTGTGTCACTATCAGGCGGGCTTTAGAAAGGGCGTCTCAACAACTGACCAGATTTTTAGATTGAGTATGCTCTTCTGGAAGACAGCCAAGCTCGAGGGTGGTTCTCTTTACACAGACTTTGTTGATCTGCGTGCGGCATTCGATTTAGTCCCCCGCACCAAACTGTGGTATGTCTTGCGAGAATTAGGTATCCCAGAACCCCTCTTGCAGATTATAGTACGCCTTCATACCAACAACTTTGCTAAGGTTAGATGTGGGAGTGATGGTGGTTTATCATCTAGCTTTTCCGTTGGAAGGGGGGTAAGGCAGGGGTGCGTTTTGGCACCGACCCTGTTTTGCCTCTATGTAAATGGACTAATTTCACACCTGAACCATGTCTCTAACAGAGACGCTCCCAAACTTGCAGGTATAGGAATCTCAGCAATTATGTTTGCAGATGATACCCTGCTACTCTCCAAGACTCCCATGGGTATCCAACGAGTCCTGGATGGCTTTGTTTCTTTTTGTGCTGATCGGGGGCTGGAGATCAACACAGCTAAAACAAAATTTATGATCTTTAACCCCCCTCGGTTAACTCGCCCCAATCCAGTTATCCATGGTATTAATCTGGAGAGAGTACACACCTTTGAATATTTGGGACTGACTCTGAATGAAAACTTGACATGGTCTCACCACCAGATAAAATCTAATCTAAAATTAACTCAAAAAGTTGGGGGCTTAGTAAACCTGTGGAATAAATCCATGATACACCCTATTGGCTCCCCACTTGAAATCTACAAAACTCAGGCCCGTGGTGCAGTAATGTATGGTGCAGAATTATGGGGCAATAATTGTGCCCTTGAAATTACTATTACGGAAAACAAGTTCCTCCGGAACCTAGCCGCATTACCACTGAGCTCACCACTTCTCCCCCTTAGGCTTGATATAGGACTAAGATCACTAAAGGAGGAATCAGGTGTGAAGCCTCTGACTTTCTGGAGGCGACTTTGGGTAACCCCCGAACTTACATGCTACCGGGCTGAATTTTTGGATCTTTATCAACATCCAGCTGTCCGAAAATTTGCATGGCTAATGTATATAAAGAATGAATTATCTCGCCTGGGTCTATCGGCCCTGTGGATAAACCCCCAAGAAGCTTGTAGTAGGATATCCCGTAAAGCTCTGGTTAGAAGATATTACGAACATAATCTGAATGCTTCTATAACTAATGATACACTTGGGTTGATGTCTACTACTTTTTTAACTATGAAGGACTACTACAAGTTGGAGATAGTCCTGGACGATATTAACCCTATTGGTCTTAGGAAACTATTCCTTCAATGGAGACACAATGCTTTGCCAATAAGAGCTCTTACTAGCAGATGGCACCCTTCATCTCCTAAAAATTGTCCTGCTTGCAATGATGTGTTGGAGACTGAAACTCATATGTTGTTTTTTTGTCCTTCTTATACGAAATCCAGGAAAAAGTGGATTATTCCCATCTGCAGAAACTTGGGCTTCAGGCATCATCTGGAGGCCTTCCGATTGTTGAAATCGGACTTATCCCCTTTAACTGTATTTGCTGTCAGCAAGTACTTAGCTGCTGTATGGAATATCAGAAGAACTTTTTTGATAACATGAATTCTTTTGCACTAATTGATGTTCTGATTCCTGGTCAATATTTTGCAGACACTGTAATTCCACCTTATCTTTCTCTTAATGATGTATTGCATTGTGCAGTTTTTTTTTGTCTTATCTGTATTGTTCATCTTTTATGACTTATGAAGTCAAAATAAAGATTAATGAAATTAAGTTCTCCCACTGCTAGAAACCCCATATGTATGCTATGTGACTGCTTCCTTCATATTGGCAGCTGTAAAAACTCGTAGGGCCTCTATTGTATTCACAGATTAACATGAGGAAATGTGTTCACATTTTTAAGCTATGTATACAATTACGAATATAGTTTTCGCCTTCACAAATGAGCGTTGGGCTAAATCAACTGATGGACAGGGACTACATATACATATAGAGCACTTTATTAAAGCTCTGTGCTTAGCTGTAGGAGGAGGTCTTTTCACAGGTCCTAAAAATAGGAAGTATTAAAACAATTCATATATTTAGTAGTACTGGCTTCTTGGTTTATATAGATTACGATTTGCACTAAGCTCAAATTAATTTCTCCTTTTCTTTTAACAATATCCGAATTTTGTAATATTTATTAGAAAATTAAGCTTTTTATCAGATGTTGTCCATTTGAGGTCGCCCAGGTAACATATTAATTGATACATTGTCTTAAAAGGAATTTTTAACATCTTATCCAAAATCTATGTTCGTACTGTAACAATATTTTATCTGTATGAAATGAGTTTTCTTTTATGTACTTTTATGAATTTGTAATGCGAAATAAAGCTAGAACTTGAATTCTCCCAAGGGCCGATTGGTAAGCATCGGCTTCTACTATGAAAGGACTAGTACGATCTGGGTATTTTGATGCAGAAGTGGATTTCTGTTTTAAGTCCTGGAATGCTGATTTTGCAGTTGAATCCAACATAAATTATATACCCTTGCGTAACAACCAAGTGTATGTAAGTGATTGTTTTAAAAAAAAATTAATTTTAAATCTTCAGTAAAAATCAAAATGGATCTGGCCAATTCACAACTCACTCCATGCTAATCCCCTTGGGACTAAGAGTGTAGCCCAGGAACTTCACCTTGGTGGTATGAAATGTACTCTTCTCTAATTTGGCATACAAATTGTGGGTTCACAGTTGTTGAAGAATTGTGCAGACCTGCTGTACATGTTCAGACAATGAGTGAGAATAAGTGAGTATATCATCTATAGATACCACACAACAGATGTCTATGAATGCTCTTAGTACCTCATTGATGGAACATTGGAAGGCTTCTGAGGCACTATAGAGCCGGAAAGTCATGACTTGGCACTTGAATAGCCTGAATTTAGTACTCTGTCCAAGTGATAGGTCCCATTCAGATTCAACTTAGTGTAAATCACAGCACACTTTGTCTGGTCCAATAAAATGTAAATAAGCAGTAAAGGATACCTGTTTTTTACTGTGATGTTATTCAAAGCTCTGTAATCAATGCAGGGACAGAGTGTACCTCATTTTTAAGGAAGATACTACAAGGGTGATGAAATCAGTGAGCTTGAATGACAAATTAACCTGTTATCTAGGTATTCATCCAAATGCTGGCGAAGGTGTTCATTTTCCTCTCAGTGAGTGCACATATTCTATTGCAAGGAAGATTTGCCCCTAGTACTAGATATATTTTGCAATGGAATTTGCAGTGCAGGGATAGATTATTGCCCCTTTTTTATCAAATAAATCTGCGAAGTCTGCATTCACATCTGGAAAGCCTTCAAGAGTTAGTACACAATTTACATGTGGGGATAGATGTCTAGAAAAGATTGTTTTGTTGTTTGACATTGCAGAATAACAGTGATGTACAGAATATTGTGACCATCATTTTATTTCTCTTTTCTTTCAATCTTTAGGTTGTGTTTGGTAAGCCAAGCAAGGCCCAGAATTAAGTGGAATGGCTGTGCAGCCATCAAGTCAAAATGTATGTCTTCCTCATGTGAATTAGGACAAGCAATTTATAATTCATTGGCAGTGAAATTAATTAACCCGTAGGTTAACTATTTTCCATCTTTGGCCCGTACTAGTTTGTGTAGGTCTTTGCACAATGTTCCTATGCTGAAAGCAAAGAGTTGTGGGAAGTTGGTGTCTGTAAAATCTCCGGTGGTCCGAATCAATCAGGACTTCCACTTGCTATCTTTGTTTCCATAATGGAACATGAATGATGATAGGTAATGCAAGAAGACTTTCTGAGGGTTGAACTTGGTAACAATTTTCGCAGACCAACCTCGCAATCTACTGAATGAACTCATTTTTCAGCGGCTCAGCAAGCTCCACTGGAACCACTGATGGGTTTGATGTGCTTGCCTTTGGTTTAGTTGGGCAGGTGGGGCATTCCTTAATGAAATGACCAGGTTCCCCATGATAAAGACACTAGTTCAACTTTCTTTTCTTATCCATCTCTTCATTGGTTGATGAACCTTTTGCAGTCCCTATCTATATTGGCTCTGAGGTGTCGGATTGTTTTTGCTGAGTCTCTACTTTTGACTTTTCTCGGATCATAATGAGTCTATGGTCCTGTGTTTTCCCCTTTCTGATTTTCTCTCTAGCAGTCTATGGTTTAGCTTTAAATCTAAGTTGATAAATTATGTACCATCGTCTGGGTGGGTCTTGAATTTGTGACACTCTTCTAGTGTGCATTTATCTGATCACCTACAACACAGACAATGCAATAAGACTCAAATGGGGACATGCTTAAAACACTTGTTAAAACTGGCTCCTTCACACATTCTTACATTCACATACATTAACTTAACCAAGTGTTTCTTTCATTCAAACAGTCTTCTTGGGTAGTGTTGTATAGCACACCGGTAACAGAAGTGTTATTTCTTTAATTTCCTTGTTTTTGTCATGATGTTCTTTTCTGTTTTGTTGATTGTTGGCTTGCAAGTGGATGGTCTCCTTAATTTCAAGAGCTTTGCAAGCTAATCTTAACATTAAATAAAATAGCCTTAGCGAAAGTGTTTAGAACATTTCTTTTTCCTACGCCTGTAAATCCTTTTTTATACATGCATAAAATTAACATGCAAATATACATGCAGCAAATTAAATTGTACCTTTTGTTCCAGTCTGTTCTTTCTTTTGTCTTTTGTGTTTCTCTTTTGTCTTACAGGTGTAGCTAGGCAGGAGCTGCAGATGAACTCCACGATATAAAGACTCGATGGGTGAAGATTTCTTGGATTCTACAGTAAGTATCTTCTGGATCCTAGGTCTGGGAGGCAAAATGGGTGACTCAGCTTAGGCACAGTTTAAATAATGTCTATGCCCAATATGACTGCTGAGATTTGCCTAATTCTCGTGAGAGTTTGGCAAATCCCGTGGATTTGAGATGAGGTGGGAGCACAAGCAGGCTTTTCCAGTGCCACAGTATAAAAACCCCAAACACTACCATATTCATTTGTAAAACCCCTCTCGCATATTGCAATATTGATAGTGTATGTTTGTCTTGCCCAGAGGTTGGGACTAAGTATACTGCATGCCGGGGGGATGACATAAGATATGAACAGTGTTGATCCCCAGAGGGAAGGTCTGCTAGTACACCTTGCGAAACAGAGTGCTCCAGTGATGAGTGGAATGATAATGACAAGAGAGATGGGGGGCAAAGCAGATTGTGACAGAAATACATACTTAATAGTAGTTATTTGGCACCGAAAAAGCTTTTCCACCTAAATAAGGGTCCTCTTGACATTTTTAGGTTGGACTCTACACAGTATAATCTATTTGCCAGAGCAAATGCCATCAACATACAGTTTACAAAAAGAGAGGCAAAGGTCAGCCCCTTTCAACAATTGCATTGGAGGTGTTTGTCTTAATGTTTGTAATTTTGCCTCATTACTAACATGTATTTCATATCTTATTACATGACTCACGGACTCACCGGTGTACACATTCCCCCACTCCCCCATGTGAAATATTATGTGGCCTGCCGCAACATGAATCAGCCATACAAGCTTACATCACCACTCGTTCCAGTTTAGGATCCATGCCATCTGAAGCTGAATGGTTAGCTTTGCTCTGTGGGTCCTATAACTGTGAGTTGGTGGGCCCTGGGATTTAACCTGGGTTGTAACACTGCTAAGCATCAGCTGAAAATTGTAGGATCTGCATAACCTAAAGATTGCTTTGCTGTATGAAGACTGATCAAATAAGCAAGTTCTCTTCTAAAGAAAGTGAAACAATTTCTTCCAGAGAGGGATTTCAGAGCTGCTGTTCAATCCCTCTCAGACTCTACATTGCAAGCTCTTAAGTGCATCCAATATGCTGCAGCACAACTCAGGCAGGGCCTGAAGAAATATGATCACATCACCCCCATCTCTAATGCACCTCAATTGGCTCCCCTTGCCAGACCACCCCATCTGCAAAACCAACAGCATTATTTACAAAGCCATCATGACAAGCAACCCTGCTTGTCTTACAGACAAGCTCCCCGTCCATGGTGGTTCTCACAACACCCGCAGCCAGGACACAATCAGACTGCAGACTAAGAAATTCAAAAAAGAAATAAACAAGGTAGCAGCCCCCTCCCATCTGTGCATCCAAGATCTGGAACAAAACGCCATATCCATCTGGACTGCCCTAGCTCTGCTCCAATTTAGGGGAAGACATACCTCTTTAAAGAACACATATGTGTTTTATGACTGCTTGTTTACCTGTACATGTTTTGTTTGTGTATATATGTGCCTCTTTGGTCATTGTCTGCAGGTCTACTGGCAGCAATATGTGTGGTGTCTGTTCATTCTCAGAAAGCCAAAAAACACACTCACCTAAACTAGCCCAGACATTTTGACTGTACCAGTGCTATGTTTAATATCATAATCCACTCAAAGATCCAAGGAACTCATATGTAATTGGAGCTTTGCTTTGAGTAAATTAAAAGTAGTGAATGGATCAGAAAGACATTAATTCCACTCCAAAACTGTTAACCATGAGTTACCAATGGAACTCTTTTTCACATTTTCTTTTTATTTCAACTAATTTTTATTAGGGATTTAAAAAAAAGAAAATACAACAAAATGAAAATGATATCACGTATTACATCTCCCATTAACATGAGTATCATCCATGCGGTCGAGACATATATATTAATCACACATTTTTTTAAAAGATCACAAGATATTGTTTGAATAACCAGACAGTGGCAGATGCCCAAGTATAAATTCCAGTAGCACCCAATAATTTAAAGTCAAGCCATCCTTGTGGCTGAAGTATTACCTGGTTTGGTTTTGATAGTCTCATCCAAAAATGATTGTGGGAGTTTGTAGTTTTATACACCTGTATCGACCTCATAAACACTGGAATAGCTACTCCGCATTCTCTGCATGACCAGAACATCATCTGAGTAAGCAGCTACTTTGACAACTGTGTCTTCGAAGGCTAGACCTGCGATATCTTTATTTTCTCTCAAGTGTTGTGAGAATGGTTCGATTACTAGTTAAAATAGTTAAGGTGAGACAGGACATCCCTGTCTCATTCCTTGTTTGATATGAGATTGCTCCCCCGCCCTGACCATTGTGGAAATGTGGATTTTCCTGATCAGTTATGTCCCCTATCTTGGACCCCAACGGTTCTATGTGCATGCCACAAGTACATGTATGCTCCCTCCAGTTCCAGTTTTGATGACGCAAACACATGTGCATCCACTGTCAACATGTCCTCTGTCAGATCCGCCATCAATGGGCTGGATATTCGATTCCTAAGTATGAAAGGCCACCGACTTTATATGGCTAAGTTACTCCATTCTTACAGTTCAGGCAAGTAGGCCCGATTCTGTCTTCAAAGCCTTTCATTGCTCTCTGTATCTGACAGCTTCAGCTTGAGCTCGCATCTGTATCCATGAACTTTGTCCTACTCCCTGTGCAGCTAACGGTGCCTGCCTCGGCCAGTTTTCGCCTGCCTGCCAAGAAGCTGTATTTCACCTTCGAATTATCTATTTTGCTCCTCAGCCGATGCATTCCTGTCTAGTAGTTTAAGTAAACATTCTTCCAGCTACCAAGCAAAGGACTCAGCCTTTCCGTCCTCCTGCAAGTGATTCATAGCCCTGCTGCCATGGAGAATTTTCTGCCTCTCGCATCTCATATAGACACTTAGGCGTTTGTGCACGCACACAGTCAGTATAGACTAGATTCTGTCCGAGAGTCCTTCCTTGTGGATAACATAGTTCTTTAAACATAGGATGTTAGATATGATTTGGGATTAGGTTGACTTGACCCCCCAGACTTCTCGTCTCCACATGTAGAGCTAAATGTCAAGTCCCTTCACCCCCTAGTTGCACGTCACTCACACGTCATGCTGCTGCGCGCGCATCTATGCCAAGTATTATCTTATAGATCCACCTATGTCTGATAATCCTAACCAATCATGTTTCTTTTATTCCTTATTACGCCTAGTTTCGATTACGTACCCGTTATGTCACTTTTCTTATCAAATGTTACGCCTTCTACATTCGTTTCATTGTAATGTACTTATTATAAAAATGCATGTCTGTCAATAAAGTATTGTACTTCACTTCCTGAACCCTCGTGGTGACGGAACCTGAAGGCCGCGACTCGAGTCGGCCATTTTGAGTGGAATAAAGCCCATTTAGAAAACCTCTTATACCACGGATTCTGCCTCTTGTTATTTTGAGCTATTTTACTTTATTTTAAGATTCTGTATGAAATTCAGTCCGGTAAAGAAGATTTTATTTACCACATAATGGCGCCCGAATAGGGACACTTTCTCATCTCACGCGCCGGCGGTGCGTTGCAGGCCCGGTCTCCTGCCACAGCTGGACGGACCATAAACGCGTACCAACAGGATTTCCTGTAAGCTCCCTCCGGTCAAGCGGGGGCGACTGAGGCTGCGATCAACCCAGACGAGGCGGTGAGAAGTGCGAAGTATCCCAACCAGAGCCTAGCTGAGAGAGCAAGATCCGAGGTATACAGAGGCCCACCAGATATTTCGAAATCCCGATGTCCAGAGGGTCCGCTGTCCGCAGTCATCGAGTCCTGTCCATTCTCTGAGGCCTTCCGTTTCAAGGAGCTACTCGGTGAGTACCATCGCCGGGGAGGCGTGTTGACGCGCACATAGGTTGTGCCGGTCAAGACGGATTTGGGTACACAAATCCGGTCTGCACTGTTTAGCAGTGTATATGTACTGTTTAGCAGTATATCAAGTATTCCGAAGTATGCAGTTATTGTCAAGAATTCAGCGTGGTGATTAGTTAGGCAGACTGTCATCATTGTCGGTCATTGTTAAATGTTTAATGTTTAATGTTTTCAGAAATGTCTTGCATATTGTGGTATGAATGATTGTTCATTGTACACTGTTCATTATTGGGGTTTTTTCCGTATTAAGTAAGTTCAAGAGTAAGTATCAGATCAGTTGTCAATATGCCGCTCTTCTCGAAGTTAAGGCAGATTACTACCAGAAAAGGGGTGCTTGAAGAAGCAGTTCCTATCCCTCCTAGGGACACTCCAGGGCATTTTATGTACCATAAGCATGGCTTAGATGCCATATTGTTTCTTGATCTATGGGTAGATTATACCAAGGAATTGCCGGAAAGTCAAAGGTGGCCCGTAGCGGGAACCTGGGATGCAGAATGCATCCTGAAAGTGGAGGAAGAGTTATGGAAAAGAAAGGTCAGACAATCACAGAAAGACGCTGTTGAGTTATGGCGTAAAGAATCTCATAGACGAACAGAAAAAGCACGTAGACAAGAAGAGAGGAGTAAAGAAAGTTCAAATAAAGTTCAAGAAAATCTATTAATTAAGGAAGGTATCCGAGTGAAATCAGAACAAGTAAATAGACAAAGAAATGCCCTTATGAATGGTATGTATCCCCTTCTAGCTGAAGGACTACCTAAGGCTGCTCCACAGATGCCAAAAGACTTGCCACCCCCATTATTTCCAATTAAGGTACATCCAAAGGGGCATCCCAGAACCGCAGAAGATGTTTTTCTTTCCTCATATCTAGACGACGCAGCTCCCGAGTATGCTAACGCCGCACCACATAGACCGTCTGGTGTAGGTGTTCAACGTCAGGATCAGGTATCTGTCCCCGTGCAACAGCAAGTCCCGACACAAGCTTCGGCAAGCACATCTGTTTCCGCATCTGTCTCCGCAGTCGACTCTACAGAGGTATCGACACCCATAGTTGCTGTGTCACGTTCAACGAACCCATTCACACCCGACGCCCCAGATGGGGCCACGGGAGGTGCTAGCATTACCTTTACACCACCTAGAATAAATAAACTTGTCTTTCAAAAGTCAGCACATTCACGTACACCTAAATTCGTAAGTGAACGTACGCTTAAGGAACTCCTTGTAAATTGTAGATATGACCCGGTAGTTGGTAAAGAGGACGAAATGGTCCTGGCATCATTACGTATCAGGCGAGCCGCAGAGTATTTAGCAAGGTTACCAGGAATGACTACGCATCTAGATAACATATATCATTTTGTTCAAACAGGACGAGATCCAGGATGTATTAACAGAGCTATGGAATTCCAGAAAGTAGAAATACAGGGGGAACTGTTACGTTTCCTCATAAACTGTGTGATTAGAAATCAAGACCGCCCGGGGGTAGACCCGAATGCAATGCTTATTCTTACAAGATGGAGTCAGAATATATCAGAAGGGAGACACGATAAGCAAAATTGTATAATAGCCATGTGCCGAAAAATCCGTAAAGAAATAGAGCGTATTCATGAAGAAAGATTGGGAACAGACGAGTTTGAGCAAGATGAAGTATCCGAATCAGGGAATTCCGCAAGACAGTCAGAGACCATAGCCTATGTAGGCAGAGGAGGATCCTGTGATAATGCTAGATGTTTTTCTGATCCCATACACTCAGTATGCCCAAATAATAGCAGAACGTATCCGACGCCTATAATAAATCTGAAGTCTCCTGAACATTCGTTTCAAGCCGCAGATAAAATACTACGAGAACGAAGGGGTTACCACCTCCTCGATTCCATGGATGAGCAAGAATTAGCCAGATCAGCCGTTCACTGGATTGACAGTCCTGAAAAATACGGTGATGAGACCGTAGCACACACGTTTTTTAATCTCAGTATAGATGAACAACGTTTAGCTGGAATCTATATGATTCAGCAACTCCTCATATTATATAAGAGCCAACATGCTGACCCTGGTCCTTTGCCTGATATATTAACGGAACTACTCACGAACAGATGGAGAGGTTCTAGTAACAAGCTAATTAAAGAGATATTAGTGTCACGTAAACAGTACGTCCTTTTTGTAAGTCCGGATTCTCTCTCGCCGCCCCGCAGAGAAAGAGCGCCGTACTATATGGATAGACAAAATCCCCTACGAGAAGTGCACCCAATAAAAGGCGAAGACAATGAGTTTCACCGTGTATTTGTTTACACACCCATATCGAAAATGGAATTATTAGAAATGAAAAAAGTAGTACCTAGTCATGACAAAGACCCAGCGGGTTTCCACCGAGAAATTAAAGACATGTTACTGATGGGAGAGTATACCTTTCCTGATATTATGACGATATTAAAGGTGCTTTTGCCTGCTGGCATTTATGAAAAACTGAAAGAAAAAGAGTGGGAAGTGGGTGACCAAAAGATAGACTGGACAGCATTAACAGAGGAAGAAAGGGGCCGAACTGCAGGTTCAGGGCTCGGGGATAAAGTTAAACTGTTACCAGGTTTACTAGTACAGGTACTGCCACGTTTATTAACTACAAAAAAGGAAGATTGGGGTGCAATCACAGCCTGCAAACAAAAACAAGATGAAGACACAAGCGACTATTATGCTCGATTTGAAAAATGTTTTGGTATAAATAGTGGTATAAAAGCAAGTAGTGACTCATATCCACATTTATTTGTGACAAAATTAGTGGAAAATGCATTGCCTCCAGTAAAGAATAGAATATTGAAATTCGAGAGTACCTGGCAAAGTAACACTCCGTCGCAAATGCTACAAATGTTACAGTATCATCACAATAGAATTAGGGATGAACAAGAACACGAGCATAGACGCATGAAGGATACAAAAATGAAAATGCTAGTTTCTCAGACAGTACCAGCAGATGGTCACAAAAAGGGTGTGACACATTCTGGTGATTCTGCAGTTCCTGTAAAGGGAACCTGCAATTACTGTAAACAACTGGGCCATTATGTACACGATTGTCCAGTCCTGAAACGTAATATAGCTACAGGTATTGCAAAGGAGAGACCACGATTAGTTAGACAAGATCAGAATGAACAAGGAGCTATGCAGCATGGACAGTCCATGCCAGTTCAACAACAGTCCATGCCAGCCTCACAGCAACCCATACAGTTTGTGCCAGCTGCACCACCGTTGCCTGCTATTGCCACACAAACCACAACACGACAAATGTATCAGACTGCACAGTATGAATACCCTGAGTATCAGCGTTACGCATGAACCAGCCTAGAGAGGGAAGTCGACTTACCGCTTATCGAGATTCCTGTAGATCAAGAAGGACCTTATGTACATAGTGAATTATTAGGTCAAGATAGAAAATTCTTACTCGATACAGGGGCAAGTCGAACAACCATAAAACGTAGTGAAGTTCCAGGGGCACCCCTCTCAGGCTCTCAAAATGTTTCCCTTGGTTTTTCAGGAAAACCTATTGTTAATGAAGTATCACAGCCTCTACCACTTACGATAGGACCTTTGACACGAACTACAGATTTATTGCTTACTAAATCATGCCCAGAAAATCTGTTAGGAATTAAAACTCTGAAAGCACTAGGAGCCATAATATGTTGTTCTCCGGAAGGAGTAAGGTTGTTTTTACGTGATTTTAAAGGTCACTATGTGTCTAGAGACATGGATCCCCGACTACAGACTTTACCAGTACATCTATGGGCACAAGGCCCTACGGATGTTGGCTGCATGAACATTACACCCTATCGAGTCACACTGAAAGCAGGAGTGGTACTACCACGAATGCGACAATACAAGTTACCGCATGATGCTGTAGTGGCTTTGCTGAAAATCATTGATGAGCTGATTGCCCAGGGAGTAGTTGTAGAAACAGACTCCAATGTATGTAATTCACCGATAATTCCGATTCTTAAACGAACTGATCCTACTGCCCCACCAGTGTACCGATTGGTTATTGATTTGCGTGAACTAAACAAGTGCATTGTACCACAATTCCCTGTGGTCCCTGATATATCATCATTGTTGACAGCAATTGATTCCGAAGCGACATTCTTTACTGTAATCGATCTCAAGAATGCCTTTTTCAGCGTCCCAATAGATCCGGAAAGCCAATACTTGTTCGGATTCAGTTTAAATGGGCGCAGCTTTAAATTCTCACGCGCTCCCCAAGGATTCACAGAAAGCCCCAGCATCTACAGCCAAGCACTGAAACGAGAACTTGACAGTATCCACATGCCAGTCAATACTGCACTGCTTCAATATGTCGATGATCTGCTGATCACAGCGAGAAGCGAGCCAGAATGTGAAAAAGCTTCTCTGACAGTTTTACATTTCCTAGCCGACAAGGGGCACAAGGTGTCTCCTTCTAAGCTGCAATTCTGTGTCCAGCGAGTTATTTATCTTGGTCACTCGCTGTCCAAGGAGGGAAGGCAGCTTACACCAGATCGCATCCAGTTAATTGCTAACATGTCAATACCCCAGACACAAAAGGAGGTGCGGGCTTTCATAGGCCTCACTTCATATTGTAGGCAGTGGATCCCTCAGTACGCATTTCTAGCAAAACCACTCATTCAGTTAACCACACAGGAGGCAGCCACATCGACTGTTCTCCCTTGGACTCAGGAACATACACAAGCTTTTGAAAGCCTAAAGGAAGCTTTATGCCAAGCACCTGTTTTAGCAACACCATGTTATAGCAAACATTTTACACTCTTTGTTACAGAACGCGAAGGTACTGCCTTGTCAGTACTCACGCAGGATCAAGCAGGATCACGCAAGCCATGTGCTTATTTTTCCAGTACATTAGATCCCGTAGCTCAGGCTTTGCCTGCATGCCTGAAATCAGTGGCAGCGACAGCTTTAGCAATCAGACAAAGCGATGCCATAGTATTAGGACACCCATTGACAGTACAAGTACCACATGCAGTAGAGGTTCTTGTGAACCGAACACAAACACAACACTTGACCATAGCAAGACTTACCGGTTATGAACTGACATTGTTTCAACCACACATAGAGATCCGACGGTGTAATACATTGAATCCTGCTACACTATTACCTGTAATTGGAACAGACCCACTAGCTCATGATTGTGTTGAAATCATTGAAATAAAGACGAAACCTAGACAAGACTTGACAGACGTTCCATTGTTAGATCCAGACCTGACGTTGTATGTAGACGGATCATGCATGAGAGCAAGTACAGGAGACTTAGTGGCCGCGTATGCAGTCACAACAGACACTGAAGTTATTGAGACAAATTGTATAGATACTTTGTCAGCCCAAGCAGCAGAACTTATTGCTCTAACACAAGCCTGTATCCAAGCCACAAATAAGAAAGTTAATGTATACACTGACTCACGTTATGCATTCGGAGTTGTACACGACTTCGGCGTGCTATGGCGAGAGAGAGGTTATTTAACCTCCCATGGTGCCCACATTCAGCACGGACTCCTCATTCATGCTTTGTTAGACGCAATACATCTACCCACTGCTATATCGATTATGAAATGTAAAGCACACACGAAGGTTACTGATACCATTTCTCAAGGCAATGATTTAGCTGACAGAACAGCTAAACAGACTGCTCAGAATCGCACATTAGACATGACAAAGCCAATAGTTCAGACACCAACACAGTGTATGACAATTAAGGATCCCGCACTTGACGTAATTGACATACAGACACATGCCACAGCAGAAGAAATAAAGAAGTGGACTGAACTAGGAGGGATCCAGACAGATCATGGATGGATGACGAAGGAGAAATCTGTATGGTTTCTCCCTGATTCCATGGTTCAAGCCATTATAGCTACAGTTCACAGTCCAGCACATTTAGGAGAGAAGGCTATGCTAGACAGCATTCAGCACATTTGGTTCAACAAACATTTACGAGCAGCAGCTAAACAAAAAGTTCGTACCTGTATGATATGTTGTCAGTTTAATCCAGGAAAGAGTGTTCCCGTAGAGCAGGGTGGATTTCAGCCTCCTGACCATCCTTTTGAAGTCCTCCAGATGGATTATATTCAGATGGAACGTTGTCGAGGATTCAAATATGTTCTCGTAGTTGTCTGCGCTCTCTCCCGTTGGACAGAGGCGTATCCCGTATCAGATTACACTGCCCCGACTACTGCCAAGCAGCTAGTTCGAGAATTCTTCCCACGGTACGGTTTACCACGTGTTGTATATTCAGATAACGGCCAGCCTTTCTCATCCGAATTAATGAAACATGTCTCGCTTTTGTTGGGATATCAGTGGAAATTCCACTGTGTCCGACACCCCGAGGCAGCAGGTCTCGTGGAACGACATAATCAACTTTTAAAAATCAGACTGTCTAAAATATGTCAGGAAAAAGGTGTGGACTGGATAGTAGCTTTACCAGTTGCGCTATTTTACATGAGGATGGTAGCACACTCTCGAACAGGGCTATCACCTTATGAGGTGATCTTTGGTAGACCACCGAATATGTGGGGGACGCCTATACCCCGTAAAATAACTGATGTTGACTGTAATATGCTGACAGATTACCTGGCTTCCTTGATGTCTGCACTACAATCTTGTCGTTCACAGGTAATCGCAGCTTTTCCCGACAACACCGAGGTGAAACCTCATGATGTAATTCCCGGCGATTATGTTCTCGTCAGGAATTTTGATCGGAAAACCCAACTGGAGCCAAGGTGGAGGCTTCCTGAGTTGGTCCTGCTGACAACCAGAACAGCTGTGAAGCTCGAAGGGAGAAAAGGCTGGGTGCATTCCAGCCATATAAAGAAATTTCATGGACTTCCTCCTGACACAAACAGTACTCCTCGTGTGTCTTCCCCCATTGACTCAAAGCTACCTTTGGCTGAAGCCAGTAGCACCGAACTCTATAAACAGAAACTCAGGTCCAGATCCAAACTGTCGGACGATTTGATTGTTTAAGTCCTCTCCAAGGTGAAGCGGTTGAATCTGTCCCGACATGTATCCCTTAGGTCTGAATGACGTAGAGTCCAGAATCATAATCAAACGACATGCTTATTGTAAATTACTGCGTAGCCACTGTATTGTGACTTTATTAATTTTGTTTTCCTTGAGTTTTTTAATAGTTACTGCAAGCATATTGTTGCATATGTATTATCCTGTTTCTAAACGTGCTTTCAATATAACTGATGAACATTCTTTTAGTGAATTACCCCCACATGAGTTGTCCTATAGACTTGCGCTGCGCAACAACACCTTCATTAGTATGTTACATCATTCCCATCAGACTAGTAATGCCACCAATTGTTGGGTGTGTGGCCGACTCCCTCCCTATCAGAATAACAAAGGAGTTCTGCCTTTCTTTCCACATCCGTTCACACACAATGGCTCCTGTGGAGCATGGTTTAGTTTATTAAATTCCCTAGACCCAGACACAGCAGTTTATCAACAACATTGGATATGGGGAAATCTGAATCTAGTTTTATTCAAAGTCTGTCACCCTAATAAGGAGGGTCACCCCAGTAGAACAGGAACTGATTTAGAAAATGAAGTGTATAAATTAGGTAATTTTACGCCTAATCTTATGATTTTGAATGTCAAAACCGAAGTTGAACTAATTCTGCCCACTATGTCAGTATTTCCAGTTAAGGGTGAATTATGTGTAAGAAAAGTTGGTTCCATACACATGGGCCATAGCCAATGCGTTACTACAGTAGAATATAGTGATCAAGGTAAATCTTCATTTAGAGCTTCTCGCCATTCTTACTTTATATGTGGTCAGACTGCATATATGCGTCTGCCTCTAGATTGGGATGGTACCTGTTACATAGCATTCCTTTTGCCACCTGTTTTTCTAGCTCCCCCTGATTATTATCGAAATATTCATTTAGTACACAATAGAGAGCGAAGAGATCTCCCAGTTGTCGATTATACTGAGACGGCATGGGACAAGTATGTAGATTTCAATAAAGGTATCTTTCCCTATATAGGTACAATATCAAATAGTAAACTGATACGCAGACTAACCAAGACTCTTGAAGCTGTAGTAAACGAGACTATAGCCGCCCTAGGCAATCTGACAGAAGAACAATCAGTGATGAGAATTGTTGTTCTCCAGAATCGTCTTGTCCTTGACGTCATCCTGGCCGATAGGGGCGGAGCTTGCAGGGTCATCGGATCCAGCTGCTGCATATTTATACCAGAAAATTCGCCATCTGTATATAAAGCTATAACACGCCTTCATAAGATTGTGAGCCAGATACACGAGAATCCAGGCATTTGGACTTGGTCCAGTTGGTTTTGGAATACGGTATCAGCCTGGGGATGGAGGGTTCTATCCTTCCTAGGTATTGGCCTTCTTATGCTCTTCAGTTGTTGTTTATGTCTGCAATGTGGACCAGCGATTTGTGGTCTGTGTGCCACATCATGCATTCCATATCACAGTTCTCGTTTAAAATGCCGGAAGAAGAAGGAAGAAGAAATGATGCTCCATGAACAAATCGATGGAATGATGAAAATTGATATCTCTTGAAGGGCAAGTAGGGGACAAGGAGGGAATGTGGAAATGTGGATTTTCCTGATCAGTTATGTCCCCTATCTTGGACCCCAACGGTTCTATGTGCATGCCACAAGTACATGTATGCTCCCTCCAGTTCCAGTTTTGATGACGCAAACACATGTGCATCCACTGTCAACATGTCCTCTGTCAGATCCGCCATCAATGGGCTGGATATTCGATTCCTAAGTATGAAAGGCCACCGACTTTATATGGCTAAGTTACTCCATTCTTACAGTTCAGGCAAGTAGGCCCGATTCTGTCTTCAAAGCCTTTCATTGCTCTCTGTATCTGACAGCTTCAGCTTGAGCTCGCATCTGTATCCATGAACTTTGTCCTACTCCCTGTGCAGCTAACGGTGCCTGCCTCGGCCAGTTTTCGCCTGCCTGCCAAGAAGCTGTATTTCACCTTCGAATTATCTATTTTGCTCCTCAGCCGATGCATTCCTGTCTAGTAGTTTAAGTAAACATTCTTCCAGCTACCAAGCAAAGGACTCAGCCTTTCCGTCCTCCTGCAAGTGATTCATAGCCCTGCTGCCATGGAGAATTTTCTGCCTCTCGCATCTCATATAGACACTTAGGCGTTTGTGCACGCACACAGTCAGTATAGACTAGATTCTGTCCGAGAGTCCTTCCTTGTGGATAACATAGTTCTTTAAACATAGGATGTTAGATATGATTTGGGATTAGGTTGACTTGACCCCCCAGACTTCTCGTCTCCACATGTAGAGCTAAATGTCAAGTCCCTTCACCCCCTAGTTGCACGTCACTCACACGTCATGCTGCTGCGCGCGCATCTATGCCAAGTATTATCTTATAGATCCACCTATGTCTGATAATCCTAACCAATCATGTTTCTTTTATTCCTTATTACGCCTAGTTTCGATTACGTACCCGTTATGTCACTTTTCTTATCAAATGTTACGCCTTCTACATTCGTTTCATTGTAATGTACTTATTATAAAAATGCATGTCTGTCAATAAAGTATTGTACTTCACTTCCTGAACCCTCGTGGTGACGGAACCTGAAGGCCGCGACTCGAGTCGGCCATTTTGAGTGGAATAAAGCCCATTTAGAAAACCTCTTATACCACGGATTCTGCCTCTTGTTATTTTGAGCTATTTTACTTTATTTTAAGATTCTGTATGAAATTCAGTCCGGTAAAGAAGATTTTATTTACCACACCATCATGGATGGTTCTTTGTAAAGCGCCTTGATCATCCCTATCAGAGTGTTTCCCAAGTTGAACTTATCGAGCGTCATACGTAAGAAAACTGGCATGGCAGAAGGACCTTGTATTATTGCTTGATAATCTGTGTTTGAAGAACCCTACCTGGGATGGGTGGATAAGTTCAGATATATGTTTCTCTATCTGTCCAGCTAGTATCATAGCGTATAGCTTGCAGTCAATGCTTATTAGGGAAATGGGCCTATAGTTTTTGGTGAGAAAGGGGTCTTTACCCTCTTTAGGTATTACAGATATGATGGCTTTCAAACTAATCATAAAGATTTAACAACGGTTGTCTAAGTAGGACCGCAAAAGGTTTGAAGAAGGTGGCATTAAATCCTTCTGGCCCTGGGGCCTGACTGATTTTATCAATTTCTTGTACAGTAATTGGACCATTAATTGAGTTCATTTTTTGCTCCGTTAGGGTATTAAGTGATATTTCCTCCTGGTATTTTTTATTATTCATCTGATGTATATTGGGATTAGGTTCGTAAAGTTTTTGGTAGAAATCTTTGAAAATGTCTGCAATCTTGTGTGGATTGTTTTGGATGTTACTGCTGTCGTCCTTGATGGCATTAAAATGGCATATTTTTTTATTTTGAATTTGAGGTATGAGGCTAGCGATTTCCCCGCTTTATTGGATTTGCATGATCGTAGGCTTTTCTATTTGTTTATCTATACTCCTGCTCTCATACTGATAATTTTATTTAGAGTCAGAGGGTCATTATTTAGTATATGTAGATTTTCCAGATTAGTTATATCCCTCTCTAAATTAATTAGCTTAGCATTATCTTCTTTATTCATATTTGATTTGATTTTAATTACTACCCCTCTGATGGTGGATTTCAGTGCTTCCCATTTGGTTAGGTGTGAGGTATCATTTTATTTTTTACATTTTCTAAAAATATTTCTGAACTGCTATTTCCACTACGTGTCTTGGACCCTAATGCAGCACAAATACCACTTTTAAAAAGGCAATCAATGCCTTAAACCCAGTGGCAAAGAAGCCTAACTCTAATTTAGTAATCTCCCAAAGGATTCCTCCTTGTGGAACTATTACATATTTGTAAAATACCTCAGCTGAAATCCTAGTATTATTCTTATTAATATTCCTTTCTGGTCTCTCCTATGTACATGGTAAAGAGCCTTTGCATTCTCTTTACCATTTATGTCCAACATTTAATTATGATTTGGCACCTAATGTTATAAATAATTTGTCTCAAAATATTACATCTAGCTCAGTTATGCGTTATATATCTGAAAGAGTGACTTCAGTACCTATGGGGAAAAAATACTCCCGCCATACATTATAAGGAAATTCCAAGTGGCTGAAGAGTCAGCGACCATATAAAGGATGGACACCAAAGGCTGAAATCCTTTATAAAGTCACGGAATTCCGAGTTATAGAGGCAATAGAAGTTGTGGTCAACATTAACATAGAGTAAATACAAAATAAACAGAAAGAGACCCAGTAATGCAGAGTAGGATGTGTAGGAAGAAGTACAAGGGTGGAAGGAAAATTCACAGTAATGAATAGTCATGTATTAAAATGTAAAAAAGGCGGTCACTGAACCTATCATTACGAGCACTGTGAGAGATGAAGAAAGTGTCAGCATTTTTTAAATTTCCAACATTCATTCAGAGAATCTCTAAAATCTCTTCCCAAATGTCTGTTACATATTTTTTCTTTTAGTATTATGAGGTACATTTCTATGTGTGTTTTATAAAAGTGCACATAACATTATTGAATCAAGGTAATTAAAAGTATAAATCCATCTTGCAATTTATTATATTCTCCTCACTTTTTTGTTTTACTTCAAAGTCAAACCATAACTGAAATATCCTGAAATTCTTTACTAGCTGACATCTGCCTAATCTTACTTGTGCAATCATGTCACTCAGAAATCCGTCCTTAATGGATGATGGTCTTCAGGCTCAGAATCAAAGATGTTGTCTCCTTCCAAGTTTCCCTATTATTCAACATCTTCATTACTGTACTGCTTTTATTTAAGTACCCTTCAATGTCTTGCCTCTACACTGAGCTCAATTTCCAAACCATATATAATATTACTATTGTAATATTATTTTTTATAAAATTAAAAAAAAACATTGTGGCTTGTAGTCACTTTTGGATGATCATCAATTCTATTATTGAAAGATAAGGTGAAAATATTGTAGTAAAAAATAAATGACTATCAATAGGTTCCCTGAGCACATGATAGCCATGAGGGCATCATTTTTGGGGAATCCACTAAGTAAATAAAAATGATTTTGTTTCTTCATACACTTATAATTATGAAAAGTGGATGTGATTCACCAAAAATAGTTGGGCATCTACTCCCAGAGGTTTTCAAGTGCATTTGAAGAATATTTCAAATACCCATGATATTCACAAAACACTACCTGGGAATCTTCAACCGTAGTAAGTTGGCACGAGCAGTTGAGTGAATTCCATGTTACTAACATGCCTTACTTACTATGTACACATAGGCCTATCTACATGGTGTATGTTGACATATGGAATTTAACGCAAAAGTGCAATTGCACTTTAAACTGTTTGTTTTTTATCCAAGGGTGACATATTCTGCCCATAAAGGTAACTCTTCTCTTTTGTCTGCATCAATATTGGAGGCTCTCTCATCCTCACCCCAAAATAGCATGTACTCATCTGGTTACAGATTTACAACAGACTTGACAGGATATGAGTACCCATTTTCAGTCCCAAATATTGATTATTTACATTTAAAAAACAGACATTCGAAATGATATGTATTATATCTCTCTTTGGAACAATCTGTACATTTACCAGCTCTTGAAAGTAGTTATTCAAATATATCAATAAACACACAGCGCAATTAGAAATTCTCTGTTCTACTTCCTCTTTGTGAGTGGTTAAGTATATTCACAGTTGCAACATTAAACCCAACTCACCAAACTATGGTCAGAAAAATCAATAAAAAAGTATAGGAATGCGTAGCAGCAAAGCTCTTTTTTCAGCCTGTGTTTTGATTTCAGTACATGCTTTCTTGTTAATTTTTGAAGTTGTATTTATTCCTGTTGTTTCAACGCATCCACTCATGAAACTATTTTCTTGTAAATGCTACTATCTTGTAAACTTTTAATTTATCCAGGTTAGTGAAAACTAATTGGGTTCTCTAAACTATTAAGATCTATGAGTTTAACTTAGATCTTTGTCATCTTCAATAGACACTACTGCAACCAAAATGTACACTGATTCATTAGTTATGTTTATGATAAAATGAATCAGTGGATTGATTTGGTTATATTGTTCATAGAATGCTCCTAAATCTTGTTGAGTTTCATGTCATAGGCCAGAAATGTCATAAATGTATCTTTTAATCCTATGGAGAATGAAATCTGGTCAATGAACCGACTCAGTTTTGAAATTGTTTATTGAACTTCACTTGATATCAAAAAGTTTCAAAGGACATGTTTGTCTATGACAACACCATAATGTATGTGAAATGTGCAAAATGTCTTATGCCTTGTGGAGTTATGTTGAAAGATGAAATTTATCCATAAAAGTCTCTTCTGTCTTTGCATAGCCAAATGCTAAATGGCCATAGCTTTCATTGTAAAGAAGCTGTGTGAAAAAATTATCCAACCCTCCTCAATTTGAATCTTTAGTTACTTGCTGTATCAATGCAGCTGATAGGTGACCACAACAGCAACAGTTACTTAAGCCTCAGAATCCTTCCAGGCCCATGCAATAACATACTTTAGGAGCACTATCAATATCTTGGAATTCCAGAAAATGTCCTATGTTTCCCAAAGTTTCACTAACTAGAGTGGGCCTCCTCATATTAGTCTGGTCAGTAATACCATACAGATTAGGCCTGGGCGGTGTACTCCGCTCCACTCACGGAGTTTGCGGAGTTTCCCGCACTCCGCGTTACAAGGAGATCGCGTAGTTCCCAAAAACTCCGCTTCGCACAGCATAACAGAGTTTTTTTCCTCGCTCGGGTTCACCAACGTCAAGTTAGCAAGCGAGGAAAATCAACCTCCCAGCAAGATTTTATCCTCGTTCGTGATCGTCAAAAACAAGTTGGCAAGCGCGAGCGTGGAAAATCAACCTCCCGGTGTGATTTTTCCTTGTTCGCGATCGTCAACATCAAGTTAGCGAGCGCGAGCGTGGAAAATCAACCTCCCTGCAAGATTTCTCAATGCGGGGGGTCAGGTTTCTCATTGCGAATGGTCGCGTGCACTTGCGACCGCTCGCGATGAGAAACTGCCCATTCACGTTGAGAGAGCTGCCCTCAAGTAAAAATCTACTCGAGCGGCAGAAATGGAAAGCTTGCGCGGTGCATGGTGCCATTTGCAATGATTGCACAGTGCGGACAAGCATACGGCACAGTGTAATCACAGCAAACAGCATTTTTCTATTGTACTCCGCCATGGGCGGAGCTTCACGTAGCGCGGCAGAGTTTTTTGACCACTTCGCGGACTTTGGCATAGCGCAACTACGCAAACTCTGCCCAGGGTTAATACAGATAGTTATAGGTTTCTTTGTCCTCTCTGTCACTTGCAGTGAAAAAACTAGAAATGGAAGACTCTCTTCTTTTTGACTACATCTGTAAGTCTCCATTATCCTGCAATTTTGTCATCCAGAGTTTTAATGTTTGACCTGTTTCAATCACTTCTGTCATTTCTATGCTGCATTTTATACTGTAACATTTTTCACCATAGTTACATTGTCATTCTTTAATAATCTCTGTTTGATCAATTATCAGGTTCACTATGAAGAAGGTGGTATCAGCACTCTCGACTCCTTCAGGCAATCTGAAAACCTAGATTAGTTCTGTTTCACCAATGTTTTCAGTTGTTCAGATAACTATAATGGTTCATTACCAAAATCTATTATCTGGGGTGCTAATGTTTTCTTTATTAACATTATCAAGCAATTTACATTTCCTAATGCACACCTTATCACGGATTTCATGCCTTTCAAATGCAACTACTCTATCATCTAGATCAATGATCCTTCTTGCATTTGGTTTAAGCTTTTCTTAAGCATGTCCAGCTTGTCCTTCATTCTGGTCAGCAATTTTTATATCCTTTTAAGGCTTTCAGCAACAAATCACCTTAGAAGTCACCAAACACAGAAAGGGTTTGCTCTCCTTTCCATATATAACAATGGCCAGGAAAGGTTGTCTTCTAATGGATGTAAGAACGTCCTTGATAAGGTGGATTGGTAGTGATAATGAGATACAATGAAAATAATGAAATTCATAAATCAAGAGTCTTAGGAAATTTTACAACAGCAGATCAAGTGCATATTTCAAAAGGATAATAGGCAATACCACTTTCACAGTGATAATCATGTTATTCATAGACCCTCTGGACAAGAAACAGTGGCAGAGCTTATTCAACAAGTTGTTCCAAATATTCCCTTCAATGCAATGATATGCTCCTTCTCATGTGGGGCAATACAAATAATGGCTAGTGAAGAGGATGGTACTATTTGTCTTCTAACACATCAGAGATGATATATGATCCTCCACCCCTCCCTCATTTTGTACACAAAGGGCCTGGGTTTTGACATATGTTGTAAATGCCCTGTCCGCCAAACTCTTGGTCTGCCAGCTTCATTTAGAGATGGGTGGACTGTAAGCTTTCCATCGACAGAGCCCCATTGGCCTTGTTGATAGAAAGCATCTTCGACAGCCCAATGTACTACGGCCATCAAAGAAAGAGCATTACACTGTCCACCCTATTTAGGGAGAACAGTGTAATGACCTTTTTTATGTCCATCACTGCCAGGGAAAATCTGGCAGTGTGCCTGGCAGTATAGGACATAAAAACAAATAATGACCCCCTCAACCTGAAAGAAAACTACCAAGGGTCATTTTTTTGTTTCTCAGAAACAAAGTACCTGGCAGCAAAAATTTTCTAAGTTTGGTGAAACGCCTCAAAACTGGTCGCTGCCATCCACAAAACGTTTTGTACCTTGCAAGGTACAGAGATGACTGCTGGGACAGCGTTCTTTTCTAAATTAGACAGATGGAGTACAGTCGGGATGGTGGAGGTAATGACCTCTGTTACCCAGAACAACACTATTTCTTCCATCAAAGTCTAAATCGGGGACAAAGTATTTATCACTAATCAGAATGGTGTACCTAGCAAAGATGATCATCCAGACTGGGTTTATATCCTTTTCTATTATCCTCACTCTATCAGTGCCATACATATGTGCATATTTTATGGCAGTGGTTCTTAACCTGTGGTCTGCACACCCCTGGGGGTCCAGGACGCCCTCTCAGGAGTTATGTGACTGTTTAGAAAATTTTATAATATTAACAGATTAATAGACTACTCATACATAAAAAAGAAAATTAACAATTGAAAGTTTTAAAATGTTATGTAAATGTAAAGGAGTTTGAAACTGCAGCTAATAATTACACATTTTTTTTCTTGAGTTCCAACCTTGAGTCCTGGGAGCAGCACATGTACATCAAATGGAATTTACTATGGATGATTGGTGGCCACAGTTGAGGCAGCATTTGTATACACTTAGGGGCTGATTACGATGGCGGACAGACTAGGTCCGCCCGCCATCGTAGCGGTGTTTGGGACCGCCCACCAGACATGCGACGGTCCCACCACTGCAATTAGGATGTGCCCGCCATACTTTTCCCAGAGGTTTTGTTTATCTTTTTTGACTTATGATCAACACCTTCACAAAACTCATCATCTATACCATCATCATAATCTAGGTCCAGAATATGCTTATCCATATTGAATGTGTTTCCTCTCATTTCCATCTCATCTGATGGTATGTCATCACTCGCAGTGCTAGATTACATTTTTTGTATGCTGCTTCAGGCACACACTCTTTCTGAGCTGCTGAGGACTCACTTCTTATTGGAAGAAACTTCCACATGTTTTCTCTTTTTTAATGCATTTGCCCCCTGGACCTCTTTGTACTTTTCCTTATCATTTATTGAAAAATATTGTATTTCATCCATTCTGGTTATTTCCCAATTCTTCATTTATACCTGTTTAATCAATCATATATTTATAGAGTGTAGCAGAGTGCCTGTGAGGGTCTTGAGGCACAAGGGCTGTTCGGTGCTGTGTGGTGGTGATTACTCAAACAGCCAGGCCTTTAGGACTCATCTGAATTGTTGGACTGAAACAACTCATCACCACCCCCACCCACAAATCAGGACACACCCTCAACCCCATCTTTGTAGGAGAAAAAAACATCAAATTCAGCCACACCGTGCAACCCCCCTGGACAGACCACCACTGCGTACACTTCCATGTCCACAAACCCACCGCCCCCAAACCAGCACCATGCCCACTGCAAAGGAACTGGAGCAAGGTCACCGAGGAGCACCTTAACTCCGCCCTCAACCGCGATACCCCCTCCACCTCGACCAACACCAACCTCGCAGCCAAAGAACTTCACAGATGGATCGCCAACTGCGCAGATGAGCTCGCACCCCTCCGCAAGCACTACAGATAATGCCCCAGAAAGGCCACCTGGTTTACTGCCAACCTCCAAGAATCCAGATGCGCCTGCAGATGCCTCAAGAAGAATTGGAGAAACAGCAAATCCTCAGAAGACCGTACCACATACAAGAACGCCATGACAAAATACCACCAACTCATCAGATCCACCAAAAGGACCTTCATCCAGAACAAGATTCTCGCCAACTCCAGCACCTCAAAGGAACTCTTCAGCATCCTCCAGGAATTCACCAAACCCCCCAGCGAAGCCACAGACATCACCCCCTCCCAAGACCTCTGCAACAAGCTCGGCTCCTACTGTCATCTGAAAATCAAGTCCCTCTACGACAACTTCGATGAACAGAACCCTGACTCGCTCCTGCAGTGATGCCAGCCAGCTCACCATATCCTCCTGGACCCCAGTCACCACCGAAGACCCCGAATCCACCATGAAAGACATCCACTCATGAGCCCCCACAGACCCCTGCCCTCTGCACATCTTCCACAGAGCTGCCGCCGCAATCGCACCTGAACTACGGTGCACCTTCAACACCACCTTTGAAACCGGCACTTTCCCCAACGACTGGAAATGCGCAAAAGTCAAGCCCCTACTCAAGAAGCCCTCGGCAGATCCTACGGAACTCAAAAACTACCGACCCATCTCCCTCCTCCCCTTTGCGGCCAATGTCACAGTGAAGACCGTCAACATCCAACTAACTAAATTAATCAAAGAGAACGCCATCCTTGACCCCTCCCAATCCGGATTCCGCAGCAACCACAGCACCCTGACCATTCTAGTCACCGCTACAGATGACATCCGCACCCTCCTCGACCAGGGTCACACTGCGGCACTGATCCTACTCGACCTCTCTGCAGCCTTTGACAGCGTCTCCCACCGCACGCTCACCTCCAGACTCCACAACTTCGGCAAACAGGAAACCGCCCTCAAATGGCTCTGCTCCTTCCTCACCGGTAGAACCCAAAGAATGAGACTGCGGCCCTTCCTCTCCGACCCCACAGAGATTAACTGCCCAAGGATCATCACCCCAAGGATCATCACTCAGTCCCACGCTCTTGAACATCTACATGGTCCCACTCGCGGCCATCGTCAGAAATCATGGCCTCAGCATAGTATCCTATGCCGATGAAACCCAGCTCATCCTCTCCCTCACCAAGGACCCCGTCACCACCAGACTCAGTTTCCAGGAAGGAATGAAATACGTTGCATCCTGGATGACCAGCAGCTACCTGAAGCTCAACTCAGAGAAGTCCCTCCCCCTCTGCATGAGACAACACCTGGTGGCCCACCGCCCTCGGCAGACCCCAACCCCATGGACCACGCCAGGAACCTCAGCATCGTACTCGACTCCTCCCTCTCCATGACCCGAAAGATCGCGTCGCCTCCACCTGTTTGAACACCCTCGGTATCCTTCGGAAAACCTTCAAATGGATCCCCACCGAATCAAAGAAGTCCGTCACCCACGCACTCATAACCAGCAAACTAGACTATGGAAACAGCCTCTACGGCGGAATCAACAAGTCTCTGCTCCGCAAGCTCCAGCCCATACAGAACACCGCAGCCAGACTCGTCCTCGACATCCCTCAACACAAACACATCACCCAACACCTGTGAGACCTCCACTGGCTCCCCGTCGAGAAGAGAGTAACCTTCAAGGTACTCACCCACGCCCAGAAATGCCTCCACAACACCAGACCCCAATATCTCAACAAAAGAATCTCCTTCCACGTACCCCAGAGAAACTTCCGATCAGCCGACCTCGCCCTCGCCAAAGCACCGTGCATCCGCAGAGAGAGAACCGGTGGACAATCCTTCTCCTACATCGCGGCTAAGACCTGGAATGAGCTCCTGATCAACATCAGACTCGCCCCCTCTCTGGACATCTTCAGGAAGACCCTCAAGACCTGGCTCTTTGGCTGACTGGAGATGCTCCCCCCCCCCCAGTGCCTTGAGACCCTCACGGGTGAGTAGCGCGCTTCATAATTCCCTGATTGATTGATTGATTTATTGGAGTGACAGTGCAGTCCTGAGATGTAGGGGGAGGTTGTTCCAAGCCTTGGCTGCCAGTTACAAGAAGGAGAGACCTCCGCTGTAGGCTTGACAGATATGATGGGTGTCTGCGATGGAGAGCGAGGCTGATCGGAGGAGTCTGGATGGTTGGTGCAAGGTTAGGTGTTTGTTAAAGTATGCTGGTCCTTCGTTGGGCAGAGCCTGTCTGCCTCCACCACCACCAGCTGTCACTCTCCCACATTCTCACCCCTCATTCTAAGTTCAATCTCTTCCCACATTCCAATAGCGAACCATTTATTTTATCATTCCAGGCACTGTACATCACTAGATAACATTGCATCCCAACACCTTTCTCCTTTAGAAAACAAAAAAACAAATAATAAGTTCCAACATGTAACATTGACATGAAAACACCAATATTATAACCAATACCTTGTAATGTAATGTAATATAATTTCTTACCTTATTCTGTCAAGAACAATGCACACTAAGACATGTTATAATTGATCATTAATATGTACAGCACATGAATTTACAAAACATCTTCTACAATATAATGTAATAATGAAATTTGTTGGGTAGACTTGCTTTCCTCAATGAAGGTTCCTGTCTTCCTTTTTCTCCTCTCACATCACTTGTGACTTTCATCCTTCCTTCCTTCCTTCTTGCTACAAAGCTTAGCTTTACCACTGGAATAATGGGTTATTGCTATTTTATCTTTATTCCACCATTTACCATTTACCATCTTTCAACTTTACAACACGTTTTCTTACTTTCAACACTTTTTTAGATTTAGAAAATGTTGACTCACCCTTAGGTATGATTCTTGAGAATTTTACTCTCATATAATCTCTTACAGCCACCTTCAACTAATTCTTTCCCTTGTCCACATACTTATTTTGAGCTTGTACTCTTTTCTTCCCTCCATCTTCAATTTTTGATCTAGATACTGGGAATTCCCCCATCCATTCTCTCAACTTTTTGGAAGCTGGCACAGGTCCTCTCAGCAATACAAAAGGTGACACTTCAGTGTCTGCTTTTCATGGTTGTTCGAACTTCCCATAACAATTTCCATTAATTCCAATTTACAATCTAAACTATTGGCCTTTGCCAGTTGCACAATTTCCTTAATAACATTGTTAAATCTCCCAATGAGACCATTACTCCTTAGATGAGATAAGGAAGTTTTGGTATGTCTGATCAGCAAGGCCTTCAAAAATTCCACGAATTATGCAAATATAAGCTGGCATCCGTTGTCAGTCAGAAGAATTTCATCAGCAATCCCTTCCTTGGCACAAATAGACTCCAACAATTCTATAATGATTAAAGTATTTGAAGCCGTTACAAATTTTACTTCATTTCAACAATTGTAATAGTCAATGACAAATATACAGAAGTTCCCCAGATAAAAACCAATGTACCAATAATGTCAATAGCTAATTTGCTCCATGCCTTACTCAAAACTTTGACTGCCTTCTCAGTACTCAGCACCGTCGCCTGCGACTTATCACTGATTTACTATTTATGCAAGAAAAAGATGGGCAGTGAGGTATATCCTGCGCAAACAAATAGTGATTAAAACAGTAAAAAAGAGAAACAAAAATATCACAAGGATTGCATCAAAGGGAACAAAACAGCCACCACCCAACGCTGTTGCCTACAATTGATAACAATTGTAACTGTACAGAAAAACGATTGTAGTTCCCTGAGCAAACTGAATATATCAGAAACTTCAATTACAATTCATAGGAGTAATTTTCGAATCACAGATTAGTGTGTTTATGGATGAGGGCCTTGTCCAATCTGCATCTTCTTTTATAGTCTATAATTACGACTCAATTAACGCCAATTGAGTATGGCAGAATACGACCGTACTCGGTGCTTCGAATTTAGAGGCAACGGAAGTTTTTGGTAAATATTATCTAGTTGGGTTGGCTGGTATGACTGCGGCCACCCTAATTGTTATTTCCGGTTAACGCTATTGATATTTTGGAACTAGGCCCTGAGGAAGTCTTATGGAATATCATCCTTAGACGAAACATGTGTTGGCTTCTTTTTTATCGAATGAAGGCTGTTCATTTATGACCTGATGAAATAGAAATAAATATTTTGTTCTGCAAAAGTCATAAATGGACTTGGATTACTTTTGATTTGGACATTAAGGCGCCTACTGTTTAAACAAGTCTCCTAAGGATAAATGCCAAAGTCGTAATTAGAGACTATAAAAGAAGATGCAGATTGGACAAGGCCCTCATCCATAAACACACTAATCTGTGATTCGAAAATTACTCCTATGAATTGTAATTGAAGTTTCTGATATATTCAGTTTGCTCAGGGAACTACAATCGTTTTTCTGACTATTTATGCAGTCTCTTACATGATGCTCTACATTTCTGTCTAATCCCGGCCACCAGAAGATCTCTCTAATTCTCCTCTTCATGGCTCGCATGCCTATATGCCCTTCTTGGGCTAATATAAGCACTTTATTCCTCATTCCCACAAGCACTACTAGAAGATTCAACCAGAACAAATGACCGTTAACAATTGATAACTCCTCAAAATAAATTTGTACTTATCTCCAGAATTTGTCTCACAATTCCACCTTGACCAACCATGACCAATACCCTTCATTACTTCCTTCATTTCTTGAACCAAATCCCATTCAGCCACCCATTCTTCCCTTGATATGGCACCTTCAGAATGACTTTCAACAGTGCACACTATTTCTGTATCATTCTCCTTTGATTTATCTCTCTCCACATCTTGCTCACTACTAGGCAACCTAGATAACCAATCAGCTAGTAAATGTTTCTTCCTTGGACCCTATGGTTATACTCTTGAAGCCTGTACTGCTATTTAGCAATCTTGGTGCAGCATGCTCCCCTTCTTTAGTTGTAAACAACTGCACCAAGGGTTAGTGATGCACATGCATGGTGAAATGTACATGAGTTAATTGCCTTTGTTGTTTCTTTTAATGAAATTTCCAGGCTACTGGAGGTGGGAATTGCTCCACTGTCTATTGGTACACTGTTTACCTTTGCAGTCCTGCGCTTATCAGAATAGAGCTGGCTAAAATGCACTACCCACTCGCTAGGTTGAATACAGGAGTCCAGAGTTGGTTTATGGTTGTTTGTGGTCATGGCAACTGATCTAAAAAATGCCTTAGTATTCTAATTAACCACGGCTTCATGTAGATTCATCCATAGTGAACTCTCTCACTCTTTGTGTTTGTAAGCACTTTCTGATAGTGGGCCCTAGATTTAGAGCTCACCTTTGGCCACTCTACAATCACAATAATACCAAGCATTTAGCTTTTTGGGAGGACTTCCCTTTCCTTCTGTCTTTACCCACCACTTCCCTTATCTTATTAAATACCTTATTATGGCTACATGCCATCTCCTCGTTTCTAGACTCAAGAGGAAGTTTGGACAACTGCTCATAGTCTGCATTTACACTTCCCTTTACAATATATAGAGCTACAGGGTTCCTTACTACCAAGTCCCACCTTATAGATCTTAAGTTATTAGTGGCCAAGAGTTCTCCTATCGCACTAGTTCCCTTGCCTGCGTAAGCTGGAACTGATTTGACACATGTTGTCACGCTTAGGGCATTATGGTCGCTCTCTGCTCGGTCTATCACTTCCATGTCCATGGTGACAGACCAAAGCTTGACATCAGTCAAAAGTAGTCAATTGTAGTACAGTGGCCTGGTCTATTGAACGGCGCTTTGCCCTGTCGATCCGACGGACATCTACTATTTGTGACTCTTAGATCAACGTTTAATGTTAGTGTCATCAACTGACCCGCTTTAGGCGTCCATTTCACTGTTGGGAGATCTATCTGTTGTATGCCCCACTGGTTGTCCAGCTCACAGGTTAGATCAAGGGGAGTAGCAACTATCGGTTCAAAGGTAGAGTTAAAATATCCTGCCACCAGAGTGAGATCCTTACCCACATTTTTCAAAAGCAATTGCCCTAGTTGGTTGATAATAATTGTCTCCTCATTTCGGGCCATCACTATATTGTAAATATTATATATTTTTAGGGATAGACCAGAGGAAAACACCAACCTAAGTGCTAGGATGTCTGGGGAGTCTCTGGGTATTGTGTTAATTCTGCTTTGGAGTGCTGTTTTGACCCAGATACCCAACCCCCTGAAGTTCTACCCTTTTCAGTCTTAACCACTTTCAAACAAAAGGTTGTATACCCACTCTTGTAAAAGGGTGATAGGCACCATGTTTCCTGGAATAGGCATATGTCAAAGGTTTCAATAAATTGGCCCTGCTCAACATCAGACAATAATTGAGCTCTTCCTGCTACATTCCATTAAGTAATTATGATCAGTCCTATGCACCGGGCTATTTTCTTCAAGGGCTTGGGGGATGAGATTAATATTGGTATTCCTCTCATCACTAACATTGGGAGGATTAGCCACCTGTTATAGTTCCTGCCCAAAGGGGCAGTTACTATAGGCCCCTGAATGGTTCCACATATCCCGGGAATGCTTTATTGTTGGGGGTGGGTGTGTCGGCATGCCTGCCTTCCACACTCTTACAACCCTAAACAAACTACAAGGGGCCTTGATTTCCAGTCATGGAAGAGCCCTGCTAGTTCCACTGTTCCCTTCTCCAACCCCTCTGTCTACCCTAGCACACTGTGGGACCAAAATCTAAGCTGTATATCAGTGCTTGTATTAAAGATGATATGGGCTTCAACAGCCATTAGCCCCTCAACTAAATCTCTACTTTCAAGTTAGACCCGCACCTTATCTTGCAAACCATCAGTAGTTGCAATCCTCTCTGCTTTTATATTTCTCCTGATAATTGAATAGCAGTCTCTGACCTCATGAAACCAGGAAATAACTTTGTTTGCCATGGAATCCTTATCTTCTCTAGAAGCAGAAGACAGCTTGGGGACATGGACAAGTTATACAACTGCCATAGTTTCCCCTCTCTTCCTAGGAATTTCCTAGGAAAATGAGATTTTGGTTCATTCCTCTGGAACAGGATCACCAAGATCTATCAGGGGGGGTTTCACAAGGCCCCTGTGCCCCCCCCCTGTATTTTGAGCCACGTTCTCCTCATATCGTCTCCCTCTATATGAGGGATATTGTGAACACATCCCTTCCACACTTGTTCCCGGGCAATTGTGAATCGTGGGTGAATCAGAGGGGGTCTGGGCAAAAGTATTTGTTAAAGAATAGCATGAAACAAATAGGTTTGGTGAATTGCTGATGTCCCTATGCCTGGAGGAGGGCCCACCTTCCCCCATCCTCCCCACCAGGACAGCAACACACCTGTCTTTTGTTGTTACCCTCTCCCAAAGTCTCCTCTGTCTTGAGGAGAATCTTAACCTGGTCTCTCAGTTCTTCAATAACCCCCATCAATATTAAAATAGTCTTAGGATTCATAGAGGTCAGCCTTGCAACTGAGTGTATCTCAGTTTCAGTTTCAGTATCGTCGGTAGATTAGATAGAACATCAATTACTGCACTCGGCTCCAGGTATACCCTGTATTGCTGGTGGTTTTTCAGGTTTCCCTGGACTCAGGTAGTTGAGGGTTCATGTACGACTTTTCAAAAATTTTAGGGACCCGCTTTGCCCACTCTCCGGAAGTGGCCATTGGGCTGGACTTGGTCGGCCTGGGGTTCGAATTAATAATGTTGGTGCATTCTAGTAGTAAAGTATCTTTCCTGTCTAATACACCGTTTTCTCCTTTCACATTTCGGGACGTCTTTCCTTTTGGGGCCATGGGAGCACCATCCACAGACTTATGATTACCCACAAGCTTTAAACAAGAACTTCCTGCCACCGTACAAAAGTTATAAGAAAGCCCAAACAAGTGCCAGCCCAACTTTTAAAGTAAAAGTACCTGGTTAGGCTATACTGCAGAGCCGAAGTCAGTCACAGCAAATCAAGACTAAGGTGGTGGCCCTGCCCTGCTTCTTTCTGGTGCTGACGGGTGCAGGACGGACCCGCCCGTGGCCCAAGCTTAGCCCGGGCATGAACTTTGTGCATCCCGCGGAGTTGAGGCAGCGCTATAAGCGCATTCGCCACACCTCCCCCATGAGCTTCAGCGGCTGTTTTTTGGTCCGGTCCACCCGGGGATAAGGAGGCCCACCATGGTGTGATGAGCCAAGGAGTGCAGCCCCCAGCAGAATGACATCCCACGCTACGGGGGTTGGGGCAGCGCTATAAGCGTGTTTACCACGTCTCCCCCCTGTGTAGTTGCAGCTGTTTTTTGGTCCGGTGCACCCTGGGACAAGGAGTCCCACCGCGGTGTGATGAGGCAAGGAGTGCACCCCCGGCATAATGGCGTACTGCGCCATGGGGGTTGAGAAAACACTATGAACACGTTCACTACGCCTCCCCCCTCCCCCCGGGGCAGCTGCGGCTGGTTTTCGGTCCAGTGCACCTTGGGACAAGGAGTCCCACCAGGGTGTGATGAGGCGAGGAGTGGAACCCCGGCAAAATGGCGTCCTGCTCCAAAGGGGTTGAGGCAACGCTATAAGCGCGTTGACCACGCCTCCCCCCTGAGCAGCTGCAGCTGGTTTTTGGTCCAGTGCACCCTGGGACAAGGAGTCCCACCAGGGTGTGATAAGGCAAGGAGTTCAGTCCCCGGCAGAATGGCGTCCAATAAATGACCTTGCTTGAGGAAGCACTGCATGATAAATTTTCAAGTGTCACTAAAGCCCTCACAGTCATAAATAATGGAGACTGGATGTACCAAAGATCTGAATTAATTTTTGTGTTTTTTAACCAATTTATGAAATTGCAACGGGATTGCTTTTGTGATGGATTTTAGTATTCCTCCTTTGTTCACCATCTTATGTATGACCATTTTTTTGCATATTTTAAGTTATGCAAACACAATGATTTAAGCAAAGTAATATAACCTAGCAGTTTTACACTGTTTACTGTCCATAACCTGCAGTTACAGTATTTGGGGCGTAATTTACAGCCAGTATTTAATGTTTATCTGACCTTACGATGTTAGTATTCTATCTAGTTCTTCAACTCATTGGCATGTCTGTAAGTGAAGTTCCGATTGTTGTGATATACTTGGGGGCATACCAGCAACACCTGGCGATAATTATCGCTCAGCGCTCTTAGCGTGAGGATAATTATCGCCAGGTAACGTGGATTTTTATCACTGAGATAGCGTGCTATTAGCAACGCTTATCTCCTCAGCGATAAAAATCCTCACGCTAACTGCCTAACGTGAGATTATCGCTGGAAACCCAGCGATAATCTCACGTAGTGTGGCATTAGCTTGCTGATAGGGACTCACAAACTTAGGAATGATATCCACCTTCCATAGGATATCATGGCTAAGTCAGTCCTGAAGCAGGCGTAAGGAAAGTAGCGATAACAGGGGTTATCGCTACTTTTCCTGATGCTATGCTTCATAGCGTGGGGCTTGATGATAGGAGAAATGTCGCTTAGCGACATTTCTCCTGTCATGTTAGGTCAGGAACGCCCACTTTGCATCTCATTAGAGTTGCAAAGCTGGGCGTTAGGAATCCCCACGCTAAAGCAAGGTTTCACGCGTTAGCGTGGCCTTGCTAATTAGGCGATAAAATTATCTCCGCTTTTCAGACGAAAACGGCCGCAAAAGCGGCGATAATTTTTTATCGCCAGCTTGTAAATAAGCCCCCTAGTTTTTCTAAAGTACGCATGACATACACAGCTGATGATTTTGGCATCGATAGAAGGGGAAACTTTTGTAGTAGAATGTAGGATGAGAAATGTGTATCTGTTTGGAACAAATGATTAGTAGGGCCATATGTATCAAAGGGTTTTACCCATTCTGTGTCTATGGGAAAATGTGTTCATACATATGGCCCTTAGGGTCAATTACAAGTAGGGAGGGAGGGAGGAAAAGGGAGGTATTTACCTCTTCCGGTAAATATCATTAGGCTGGCATGAGGTATTTACTGGTTGCGTTAAATAACTCATGTTTATAGTATTTCACTTGAATGTAAGCCATAACATGTGGAATCGGGTTTTAAAGCATTCATTCTACATGTTAGCCTATCTATGGGCCTCCCCCCTTCAATCCTTGCACAAACTCCTGTTTCCACAGAACCTGAATTTAATATCCCAGCATGTAATCAGGGCTTTGGAGTTGTAATATAGCCATCTACTGATTTCATGAATCCACCCTTTCCTGATGTACCTGTTTGCAGGTTAACAAGTCTAACCTTACAATGCCCCTCCAAAGACAACCCAGCATTGCCACATCCTAATTTGTAAAGCACTTCAATGCTCTTGGCCACATTCACGCTATAGAAACTGCATAAATACAAATATGTATTGCTCAATAACACATCAAAAGCATTTAGATTCGCAGTCCTTTTTAAACACTACTGTACCTCTGTAGCTACCCCCATACTGCACAGCCTTTTATTGCTGAAAGTTAACTGCACTTGCAATAATATAAAATTCTAAAAAATCGGAATTGAATCTCCAGTCACTGAGTATATTTTAGTTTCTGCACTAACCCAGCCTTCTTGTTGTCACTGCTGGCCTGCATGTTCTCGGCCCACACATGGTTTTGTATTTATCCTCGCAGACAGTGGTGTTGAAAATCCTATAAAACTCAGCAGGAAGGAATTTCCTGTTAGTCTTATTCTGCCTTTTGGCCTGTGAAATGGGTGTGCTGCTGCTACCAGCTCTCCATTATCGAATGATCTCCAGGCCTGTGGCTTAAAACAGGCTTTGTTTTCATGACATCATCTGAGTCAGAGTGAAATAGCAGTGGAGGGGAGCCATTGCAAGGGAAGAGGAAGAATCCTTTGTAAACACACCGTGGAGGTAACATTGCCCCCATTACAGCTCTTTGCTCAACTAAATCGAACTATTTCAATGTCTCGATTTATTCACAAATTGTGAAAAACCCCTCCTAAATTGGTTTACTCAGACAAAATTAGACCCGTATGGAGTCCTTTTACAAGTAAGTAAAGGGCTGCCTAAGCCCTGCCGGGCTGGTTGCCAAGTTATTCTGGTGGTGGAGAGTTTTTTCTCGAGAACCATAAAGCAATATCCATCATGCACTTGGAGTTGTGGTCTATCTTGTCTAGGGTCAGTGTTGCTTTTTACTGATCCTGACTGCCATGGCTTTCATGGCGGCCACAAACACAAACAACAGCTCGTGATGGTCTGCCATAAAGGGAGCGGTATTCTGGCACCTTGGTACTGAAGGCCCTGTGGCATCTGGGCTGATGTCAGAGTGGGTCTGACAGTCAAGTCGGCTGAGGCACTGCAATAGCAAACCAAGCTGTTCCTTTAGAGATGTGAGCCATGACTTGAGTGGACAAGGTGGCTGTGAGGGGGGGGGGGGAGTAAAAACAGCGATTGACTTAGATGCAGCTCCCAGGAATTAACAGGCAGTTCACCCACTGTTATTTGTTTTACTCAGTGCAACACCCTAAGAGTGATAGGCATGCCCTGGCATGGTTCCCATGCCACAGGACTCATGCTGAACCTCACTGACAAGGCCTAACTAGGCTGCAACTAGTATGAGCTGCCTTGTGTTCTTGTTCAGAAGAGCCCTGGCCTGGCATTCCACTGCAGGACCATCGCTGATGTGCACATGGCTGGTTTATAGCAGCAGTGGCATGGTAGGCAAAATAATGATGGTATGGGATGAGGTTCCAAATACTTACCAGTGTTAGAGAGTACTTTAAGGATTCCATCCATCACTTTCTTGTTTTTCTCAGTGCAAGTCTTAAAGATATCCTAATTCTCTACTCAGGCATGGGGTGTGGTTATGAACCCAATCAAGCTTGTTAGTTTATGATTATTCAGAAACACTTGTAAAGGATGTTCCCCCAATGGATGCTGTTGAATATTTGTATCTGTCAATTGCAGGAATGAATATCTATTGTTATATAATGCAGAAAGCACCAATCAAGTTTGCATTGGTAGTTTGTACGATAGTAGGACACAGTGGTTAGTTAAAATAGTCTATAATATCTGTTCACTTATAGGAACCTAAGTTAGAACAATAATTGATGTTGAATACATGATCAACATATGTATCTAGAATGTATTTTATTTTCTGAAGCTAATAATTTTAACACATGGAGATTCTTTCTATCTTTTACCCAGCTTTCCTTTTCCAAAACTGTAAAATAGCTCAGTTAAACATCCCACTGAAATTCTTGCTAGTAAAATATCTCTGTGTGTAAATGCAGCAAGTGTATTCATGGTCACATGCTCAAAGACTTCTTCCCTATATTCCATATTTTAATACTATTCCCTTTCCAAAAGCGTTGAGATTTAAGAATATGGGGCCCGATTCACAGAATTAACTTAAGACAAAATCCTAAACTTACTACTTTTGGTATTCACAGAATGCACTTACTACTTTTGGTATTCACAGAATGCACTTACTACTTTTGGTAATCACAGAATGGATTTACGACTACTAACTTTACGTCCGCACTCGGGCCGAAAATTCCGGCCCAGAGGTGGAGCTTCCGGCCCGGAGGCGGGGCTTCCGGCCCGGAGGCGGAGCTTCTGGGCCGGAGGTGGGGATTCCGGCCAGTGGCGGAGATTTAGCCATGGCCAAAATCTCCACCTCTGGAGAGAAGCCCCGCCTCCGGCCCGGAAGCCCCGCCTCCGGCCCGGAATTTCCGGCCCGAGTGCGGACGTAAAGTTAGTAGTCGTAAATCCATTCTGTGAATACCAAAAGTAGTAAGTGCATTCTGTGAATACCAAAAGCAGTAAGTGCATTCTGTGAATACCAAAATGGTAGTAAGTTTAGGATTTTGTCTTAAGTTAGTTCTGTGAATCGGGCCCATGGTGTGTACAAGTGCTACAAAGGTAAGTAAGGTCTGCCTTAGTATAGCTAATAGATTTGTAAAATCTTTAAAGAGGTTGGCTTGAGTAATGTATTCATGAAATCCAATTTTTACCAAGTCTGTTTCTATCTAGAGCACCTACAAATGAAGACGATTTGCTTAATACTCCTGTGGACCTCACCATCATCTTCAATTTCAATGCAGAGTATGCATATCAGATTGCAAAATTTGAGACAACCATCAATCTGTGATCCTTTTGATAGTATCATCATCACATGTGGAGCTCCTAAGATGACATGGTGTGTCAGCAGTGTTACTCTTTTAAAATTGCTTGGGCTCAGTGAGCTAGGTGTTCAGATGTACACTGAATGCTGCAATTCCAGTCTTCTCAAGGATGTTTCTCTGTCACTACTCAGCCCCGCCAATCCGCAAATACTGTACTTCTATAAGTCCACTTCACACACAGAAGTGCTTGGCATTGTCCCATCATCTCCATGATTTCTTAACACTCACTACCAATAGGCTTAATAATACATGATCACCACTAAACACTGATCATAGATGGAGAAGTTGTCTCCAAAGCACTCCATTCACCAATAGATAAATGATTGACCAACTAGATGTTCTAAAAGCAAGCTCCTGCAGATGAGGGCAGGGGCTCGATTACTTTAACCATCTATCCCAGGTATCTCCAACAAGTAGCTTGTGATCTATCAATAGCTCCCCAGCTACCTGTGAGTAGCTCTCCTGTGTTCACCCCGGCTCACTAGTATAGAAGCTTTTGCTTGGTTGAATTATTATATGTATACTAAAATTTAAAGCATGTTCTCAAGATGACATTGTGTCTATTTTCAGAACTCATAAGCTGATTTTTGGCGAAAAATAATTGCATTTCCAAAATGTTTTTAAAGCTATAATTGAGATGGGGTGGTCATATTTACCTTAATGCCAGTATGTAGCTATGACTTTTATGTATTACCCAGGTATAGTCATCTTGAATTCTCAAACAATTTTTATACATTAGTGCTGGAACCCCTGCCTAATACACTGATGTGATCACGGCTGACAATCTTGGATAGGGTGGTCACTATTACATCACTAATATTAGTAGCTTGAGATGATTTCCGTTGGACATAAGTAGCTTTTATTACAGAAAGAGTTGGATATCCCTGATCCATCCTATATCCTTCACAGGGAGTGGCCTGCAGTCCAGTCTTGAATATGTTTTTAGACATCAGTACAGCACATCTTCAGCACGCCTCCATATTAACAAGGCATCTTCTCAAAAGTGGCCCTTCAGCCCAAAGTTGAAATCTGCTATTACAAAAATTGAACACATCAACCTTTCAGCAGGCACTCATTACACTTCTCTACCACCACATCTTCTGAACACCAAAGTGTGGTTGTGTATGTCAGTCCTTCAGGCCCTAGGTTTGCCTTTAGGGATCTCCTTGGGAACTGTTGCTTTCTGTGAGTTCCTAATTGGGCTTCACGGTATGGTGCAAACACGCTTACTGTTTCCACAGCCAGCAAAACTCCTTCCATTTAACCCTTTGGTAAGGTATCTGACCTTTCCCAAATATGTTAAATGCTCCCTCCACTCCTTTGCTCACCAGTTTGCACATAGTCTACTAGCTAAAGCCTATTTTAGTGGCTGTGCTGCATCGTCCAAACATTGCACCCCTCGTGGGGCACTTGTCTGTCCTTCTATCCAGCATTTTTATAAACCCAATGTTATCATGGCCCAGTTTGGTACCCTCAGGCAAGACATTTTGGGGGTCCTCACATGGAACAAATATCCATTTTATTATCCTTTTCCTGATAATTCATGCCATCTGTGTTGCCACAGAATACTAAATTGTATGTTAAACTTTAACAGGGTCACACAACAGTTGAAATATGTCTTGACCAGGACCCGAGTAATCCTCACATTGACCCTAGATAGAGAAACTGAGTCAGAGGTAGAGGTAGGCAGAAGGAGAGAGGTTAGAGACGGAGAGGAATGTAATAGACAGAAGCTAAATAGAGAGAAAGTATACTTTTAAAAGGAATACCTCGGAAAGTGGGGGCCCCTGGCAATTGTCACTTTGCCCATGCTTTAAAATGTATGTGATCATGGCTTCTCCCTCCCATGCCTCCATGCCATACTCAACTCCTTAACTACATTCTTTTAATTGCAGGTATGTGCCCTACTCCCCACCTTCAGCACTCAGCAGTGCTCCTGCTTGAGATTGTTCAACTGATTCTAGACAGTTTCTCTAGCCTCCAATGGTGGGATGAAGAAGGGTGGCAGCCATGCATCTCAGATATGCCTGACCATGCTGCACTCTGCCCTCAATCTGTGGACAGCGCTTCGTTTATTTGGAGGCACAGGCATAGACTTTTCACTTTCCTGCATCTAAGTCTGCCGGTGTCTGCCATGTGCTGCAGACATTTCTCCCTCCACGAGGGCCCTAGGTGAGCCCAAATGGCGAGCTCAATCAGGACACTTCTTACCAGGTCCCCACCCTGGCCATGGCCCTCATGCCAAGGATAACGGGAAGTTTGAGGGTGCTAAAGGAGACTATCCAGTTAAGGCGAGGAGTGGGAACCCAAGTGTGGTCTTACCTTACAAATTCTCCAAAGAGGATAACCATAATAGCATAAATCTGTAGATCGAGAGGGGTACATAGGTTTACGGCCCCCTTGAACAAACAAAACAAGGGAAGTTCAGGATACAAATCAAAACACCAGGCTGGGAATGAGGACTCAAGTCTTTGAGGTGGTCAACATTTCTGTGCTGTCCCTGGAAATTCGGAAATTCTCCTGTGAATGTGAGGAGGGCTCAGTTTGCATGAAAAAGTAGGACGCTGAGATCAGCTTCTACCAAGTAACAGCTAGGAGAGGCCAAGCTGAAACCTCCGTTTGAGAGTTTGGAAATTCATCATCTGGGCAAAGCTTCAATAAAAACATGTCTTGAAGAGCAATAAGATCTATTTTATATGTAAGGTCTGTCTTGAAATGGCATACCTTGAATAAATAGTTGGGTCATAATACAAATATACAAATGTGGATTTATTCCCACATCAATTCATTATTAGCTACAATGTCCCATAAACAAATAAAACAGGCTCAAATAGACAGAGTAGTCATGAAACATTTACAACGTATTTATCTAATATTATTTTCCCTATAATATTATACTAGGTCAACAATGAGGGCTAGCATAACAAGGGTAAAGAAGAGGGCTGGAAATAATGAAAAACAATGGCTCACAGTTTTTGCTCTTTTTAGTAGGGGATGTTTGCCTTTAAACTCTAGTTATACATTTCCATCAAACTGCTCCAACTACAATTTCAAAGGCAGTGTGCTCTTTTCGGAAAGTTATTCTTTCCACCAAAGCTAATTTTTTTAGTCCTTTCGTTACCCAATCTTCTGACATGGTTTGCAAGACCAGGTGTGAATGGTTATTTTTTAGCTGTAACTTTGAAGGCCTGACTTGAAGTGTGGTGTACACATGATTAGTTTGCAAGAAGTTGAATAAACGTTCACTCCATCACACACCGTGTCACCCAGAACTCGTGATTAAAGGTTCAGTAAAAAGTGACATAATAATGAATGTACACTGAAATTATAATTTACTTTCCAGTAAGGAATGATTAATAGCGTAGCTTCCTGCCTCCATATGCAAAAAGGCAGGCAAATCCTAACTCGAGGTATGGGGACATATTTTTAATATAAGTGCATTGCATTACATAATAATGTTCAGCTGTGCTTATTACAACAATATACACAATAGACCTTGTTGCTGATATTCTGGGTGGAATTCGCATGCATTCCTCACAGACTAAATATGGAACATATAGGGTGGCATGTAACTTAGTTTTGAGGACTTTTTGCTCATTAAAATTTGCTCTAATTTTAATGGCTAGTTTGGCAATTTTATTGTGTTGTTTTATTGACTTGAAAAAGTTTGGAACTGCTTGAATTTAACACAAACTTATCAGGGTATTTTCTACTGCATGTGCCATAGCTTCCAGGGATTATGCAGAGAGTCTTTAGGAAATGAGTGTTGGCTTAATCAAATTGTGTTTATTAAGTTGTAGTGGTCACCACCCTTCAAATTAAAAATCACATTTCTCACAGTAAACTATGATACCAGAATTCCCATAATGCAATGTTCAATAGTCAAACACAAAGTCACTGCTGACAACACAAATTACATCATTATTTACAGTACTTGTAACTAGGCCTGGGTGACATTTTTCATTATGCTGGAGTAATCTGAGTAATTTGGCAATTTTGTTTTACTCTTTTGACGCAAATTTAATGAGAATTACATGATTACATAATTATGAGTAATTCAGAACAAAAATACTGCAGGAGAACAGGAACAAATAATTTAGTGAGCTCAAGGTGCTGCCGAGTTCTGATGTTCATGTTCTGCTGCTTTTCGCACCATTTTCATAGCGCAAAATGCATCATCAGGCCCATTTTGGACGCTAGGGTGCATTTTGTGCTAGAAAATAGAGTTAAATGCAGGATTATGTGTAATCTCATGTAATTCTGCGGTAATTTTGTGTAATTACACTACAGCAAATTAGGCGAGTTATGCCCACCCCTACTTGAGACATCACACATCACATCACCGTAGGCCTAATTGAGGGCATGGTTAAAGCTGCTATGGCTCTCAGCACAGTGCTGTGTCTTGTAGCTGTTTTACTTGCCCAGTGGGCTCTGGTGAAAAGAATGTTGAACTCATGGCATTGTCGAAGGTTAGGACAAGGACCAAGGAGATCTTAAGCACTTTTAAAGGTCATTCCCAGCAGTCTTTGGGGAAGCAGTCACAAGTGCAGGCCCTTGAGTCCATCGAATAAGGCCTTGAGTCACAACTTGTGGTCTGCTCTGTCACCGTAGATCCCACAGCTAACAGAAATTCAGCCATGCTTATAATATAAGGTTCTGTCATTTCAAATAAGACTGGCCTATTAGCCTTGTCAAGGGGTTGCAACATCAGTACATGAAGTAAGCCTATTAGCTTGGTCAAGGGCTGACCCCAGCAATATATAGAGCAAGCCTATTGGCTTCATCAAGGAATTACCACAATAATAACAATTATTACATGTTATAATTCATCATTTAAATCAGAAACCATTTTCAAATGCAATTAATGTAAGCAATGCATTGCCATCAATGGTCATTGCCAATAAAACATTTAGATTCAAAATACCCAGATACATTTGTCAGAATCTTTCTTTTATTCTCTTTAGGCCACATAAAAGGCATCTATAGGACCAACCCTAAGGGGATGAAGGGCGGAAACACCTAATCCTGGAGTGCTTGTGACTCTTTTGGGGTCATAAACTCAGTGAACCAGGATATTTAGGTTTGAAATTTAATCATCTGGGGGCTGCTGCACTCCCTGAAGATCCCCACACTTTTATGTACTTTGTAGGTGGTGTCCTTGCTCTCCTTGGGGCACCGCAAACTAAGGAAATATGTAAAACAAAGCCCATGCAGTTCTCTAAGGATGCTCCTCTGGGAGCGGTGTATACTTTATTAGGTGGTCTACCCCCTGTGTACTGTGGCTTTTTGCCACAGGATTTCCTCTGTTTTCATTTTATTTTTCTTCCCGTGGCACCCATAGCCTTAATCTTCTTTTTTTGGCTTTTCCTTTAAAGGCAGTGGAGGCAGTACAGTTACATGCTGCCAATCAGGTTTAGTGGTCTACGGCATGCGCTCCTGTTCCAGCAGACAGGAGGCCCTGGTTCCCTCTCCCATCCACAATGAGTGCATGCAGGTGCAGCAACTGTGGCCCTCTGCCCCCCCACTAACACAGACATCGAAGCCAGAGAAGGCAGCTCACATCGTACATGGGGCATTTACTTCACCTGGAGCAAAATGGAGAGTGTGACACCCCCCCGCCCCCAATATCAGTCGTCGTTGCTCTCTTTTTTCACCAGGGGATGAGATCCCCTGGGACTCCTTGAATTGCATTGGGCTTACTGGATCTCTTTGGCCCCAGAAACATGGTGTTTCCTGAGTCAAATTGCATTTGAGGGAGAGGCCCCCAGGCATGCCCACTTCCCCAGGAGATTATATTAAATCTTTCTCGTGTACTGACCTCTCAGGCCCTGGCCCACCCCCAGGGTTGGAGAACAGGGATCGGGTGGAGTACCACACACTCAGCAGCTTGTTTCTTCATATATATTCAGCAATACTTTAAAGTGGCATAAATCAGGAGCTGTTGGGTCGATTCTGGCTTTTGCCATTTTGCTCCTAGTGGTGTGCTCTAGCAACCAGGAGTGTTTTCAACAAGTTCCCTGGCCTCTAAAGTGGTGCACTTTACTGGGAGCTGGCCTTTGACTTTACTGTGAGCTGGAAGCTCCTTGCACCAGTCTGCTCATCTCCTGCTCTTGGTACTCCTTTTTTGCTGAAAAGGGATTCTTGAAAATCCCCTACAGTACCATCCAGCAGAACAGCCTCCTGCCCAAACTCCTAAGACCCAGCCCTCCTAGCTGTCTTACAGAGCACTAGTGGTGGCAGTGGAGTCGCTATCTTTCCCCACCTGGTCTTAAGGGGCCATAAGGAGAGCAGTGTCACTGGCCCTGGAAAGACCCATCTAGTCCTGGGGGTCAGCAGGAAACACAGTCCTTAGCACGGCATTAGGTCGCTTCTCATTCCAGCTGTCGATTACTCCACTTTCCAGGTCTAGAGTCTTGTTTTTGCCTTTTCTCTCTTTTAGAGGGGTTTATAAGTGGGGGTGCAAAGTTCTAGATGCCAGGCATCCCTGATCACTCCTGGAATGCCACATTATCCCTCCACCCCTATCCTAACCATCCTGCCAAGCATTCTGGGACAATCCATTATGACGCTGTCAACTTTTTTCTGTGAGGAGCTTCTCTGAGAATCTTAGCACCACCACTAGCTCACATCACTGCCAGGACTCTTCTCACCAAAACATCAAAGCCCCTCCTGTGTTAACTCCAGATGTGTGGGTGGCCTCCTTTTTTTAGAGGGCCTAGGTTGACAGAGCACATGTGCAGTGTGACAGCTAATTATGAGATGCAGGTATCCCGCATGCCCCTTCCGTCTCCCATGAACGTGGTCAATCACTTTTAATTGCTCCCTCTTTGTGGGGAGGCCTTTGTTCCCTCTGCTGGGGATCACAGTAATGCCTAGCTGATGGGACAAAGACTGGGAATCTGATTATGATGTGAGCTAGAGAAATATGACTCTTCCTGACACCCCACAAGATGTTTATGTATGTTATTGAAACTTGTAGAATCAAACTCTGCATGCATATTTTACACCAGTTTGACAAGTTGCCGGACTGCTAGGTCTAAGTGGAACAAAACTGCACTTTAAAGCAGATTTCACTTATATGTATAATAGAGTGATAGCACTGCAGACTATCAGTAAACCCTACTGACCTATCTGTGAATGTCCAAAAATATTATAAGACCTACCACCGGTCAACAGCTGTCCTTGCATAGACCCTTCTGCACTAGTCTTTCTGTGAACATATATCGAGCCATACAAAATACTAGTCTCACATGTGCACCCAACACATGTGCACACACGCTTGCACATGTGTTCACGGGTAACCAGTCCAGTGCCCCTTCCCCTAGCTGTGCTGTATTGGCTTTATTTTAACAGGCATACACTGGCAGTAAACAGACTCAGTCCAATTACAGTGAGTAAAACTTAGTTAGTGAGTCTCACTGAGAGAAAAGATCCGCAAAACCAGTGATCAAAAGTGAAACAACATGGAAATTGAGCAAAACCTAGTAACAACACCATTCAATGAAGAGAATCGGCAGATACTTTCTGAGAACTGCAGATCCCAAACAGGAAGTACCACCTTGTGTGAAACTGGATTTTTGTTGCACTACCCCCCACTATTTACCTGGTTTCTGATGCAACATTGACTGAGGTGTTCTGGATCCCTGTTGCCCAGGTTACCAGTACAAGTGTTCTTTCCCTAAAACTGTACAAATAGTTTCGCAAATTGACAAACCTTTAGCTACCACTGTAAGCCCCTAGTAAATTGTACCCTGGTACCTAGGGCCTGGGGTACTAAAAGAGGTCACTAAGGGCTGTGGCACAAACTGTGACACCCTAAGAGACCCCTCATCAAGCACATGTACAACTGCCATTACAGGCTGCATGTCTTGGTGCAGACCAAAGGAAAATCATGACATGTCACAAATCCCTGTGTGCCATGTTCACTACTACTGCATATGATATTTGTAAGTCACCCCTACAGCAGGCCTGACAGCCCTAAGACAGGGTGCTTAATATTATATGTGAGGACATATCTGCCTGAGCAAATATGGCCCGGTGCTGGTCAGCCCTATTGCTGCCAGTGCAAGTGACCAAGGAAGCCACTTTAAAACCATGCACTAGACACTGGGAAAAACGAGTTTTCCAGCTACATGATGGCTTCACTGAAAATAGAGATATTTGGTACCAGACATCTGGTCTTGATAAACCCACACTGATGCCAGTGTTGGATTTATCAAAACATGCACTCAGAGGACATCTTACACACTGAAAACCTACCAGCCGCTGGTGTGCTTGCTGACTTGTTTTTGCCAGCCTGCCACTAGAGATGAGTTTCTGACCTCCTAAGGGTGTCCTGCTGATTAGCCTCCTTGGGCTGGCAAGCTTCGAAAGAAGCCGCCATCGTTGGAATGTGGATCTGGCTGCCCTCACAGGAGAAGAAGCTACTCCCCCTTTCCAGAACCCCGTTGGCAACTGGATAGGCAGGAAAATTAGCTAGTCCTGTACGCGTGCCACCCAAAGCTATTACCACCCCTAAGGTGGGCTTCTGGGAGGTGGACACGATTTCTCAAAGGTAACCATCTTTGTGATGGCATACCCAGACAATATGAGACAGGGCTCTTACGAATGTCCTCTTCACGTTTATGCATATCTAGGGTAACTATTGCAAATGCTTATTTAAGAATCTACTATATGCATGACACAACCAATTTTCTCCTTCCACCTGCAATTAGTTTATATTTCACGTTAAGAATGTATCTATCCAACATATTTGATCCCACTGTATTTCCTTAAATCATATACCATGTGAATGTTTTATATACATTGTAACAACTGCAGATAACAAAAAATGCAAATAAAGAAATGTTTAAAAAATTAAAAAATGAGACAGGGTTATGCCCACTTCCTGTAGAAAGCAGTCTTATAGGGGAAGTAGTGACCCCAAGGGTCAGTAAGCCCATTGAATACTATCATACACTCCAAAAATGCCCCCAAATTGATTATTTAGGGGAGTCCCTGGTACCAGAGGAGCAGATCCTGATGACCTAAGAAGAGAGAGGACACTGAAGAGCTGCAAAAGCAGAAGAAGACTGAAGAGAGCACCTGACTTGGCTCCATCCCCGCTGGCCTGCCTGCAGCCCTCGACGAAAACTGCCCCAAAGTCGACTCATCCTGCAGCTGTGACTCCAGAAACATGGGAGGACTATCTGCCTTTGAAAAAGACTCAAGATCTTCTGTCGACAGCGGACCTGTTGAAAAAGAAACTCCAAAGAAGACAATCTGAGGTCCCCAGAACCGCCAAAACCTGACACCTGAAAACCCACTACACCCATCGCCTCTGGTCCGAGCTGAAGTGGGCCAACAGTGCCAACAAGGTTCCCCAGTCCTCAATAGCCTGAATCCATTATGGTGTCACCCTTCCTGGACTCCCAACGTCACCTTCAGCCTCTTCACACAGGCTTCCTCGACCGTGACTGCTCCGGTAGGAAAAATCAGACGCCTAAAGACACCTCTGCACCCGTTGCCCCTGGGCCTTGGAGAAGAGGACCAAAAGCGTCCCCACTTTCCTTAGCATTGCAAAGCCTGATCCCACTCACTGGATCAGCCCAACTGGCTCCCTAGGCAGAGTCTGCAGCATCTTCTTTTAGAGACCGATCCCCATTAAAACGCATTGGGCGCCACCTGCACCTGCCCACCCTCATGCCACTTGTGGTGTACTGCATTGGACCTTGCGCACCACTCACCTTAACTCCTTGAGATTGGTTCTCTAAATCGATGTACTGTACCTGATTGCAGAACTTGTTCTTCCTTTCATAGCATTACATTGCAGACCTCAAAAATTGCATTGTGTCCAATTTTTTAAGTGAAACGAATTTCTACTAGAAGACATACTTACCTGAACGATTTTTCTCTGATGCCTAAACATATATAAAGATACTTGCTATTTTATAAATTGGTGTGGATCTCCTTCTTGAGTCGTGTTGTCAATTATTAATCATTTTGTGTATTTGCAAATGTCTTACACTACGTGTTAAGCCTAAGGCTGCTTGACCAAACTACCCTCTAACTGTGCACTTTGGGTTTGCACAGCAAGCCCTGTCCACTAGTAAGGGAACCCCTGGATTCTTTACATAATACATCAGAGTATTGATATATTACATAAAGAGCCAGCTTCTTACAAACCTATTAAAAAGGAGCTTAAAATCTTGAGAAATCCACTTAGGGATCGATTCCGATCCGGGTTGTTAAGCACTCCGACCGAACCGGATCCGGAGTGTTTTCCGACCGAGCCGGAGTCCTGCAGTCCAACCCAGCAAGTACGATGCGGCCGTATGCTGCTGGACTCTGTTCGGTCGGACTCCCATAGAAGTCAATGGGAGCCGGTCATACGACGCGTACTTGGGCTCCCATTGACTGAATGGGTACGTCGAGGACAAGTGCACCCCTTACAGTGGGTACGCATAGGTGCCATCCGCACCGTACATGCCTGTGTTCGGGAGACCCATGGGTCTCCCCCTGTGTCCGAGTCGTAGGGCTGCGGGTGACAGGGGGTCCGGCGCAGACCTCCAAAGAAAACCACCCGGACAATTTGCGAGCCGGATACTCCGGCTCGCACAGGCCATCCAACGCGTGCATCGTACTGGCTCGGTCGTGAGTCGCATCCATTGCACGCCACGGTTAGCTTACGATCAAGACGTACGGAGAGGTTCGGACCCAGAAACGACTCAGTCGGTGAATTTCATGTAGCTCGCATTGTACTTGCTCGCTCGTACAGCTATACGAGTTGGCCGGAAAACACGCGTACGGCTCATAGTTTTTCCGGCCGGATCGCGTTCGGAATCGGCCATTAGTATTCACAGAACTATTATCCAAAACAGGGCTTTTTGATTGGTATTCAAAGTTTTTATTTATTTCTAAAAAGTACTTAGCAGTTTTAAAGGCCTTCTTGTTTATATGGTGAGCAGAATCTGCATGTTAAGAGTGGTGAAAGAGCAGTGAATTAAAACCTTTCAGTTGTTTCATTTCCTTCAGCCAGATGTTCCATTACACAACAACCATTTGGGGAAGAGTTTCATTATGCCTATAAATCATTAAAAATGTAATAGATGGATCAGCAGTGAAATCTCCACCTGAGTCCATAGTGGAGAGAAAATACTAAAACAAAAATAAAGTTGTGTGCTCTTGTTAGAATTGGGGGACTCTAGTTGGCAGAGGTATATGTTATGTTATGTTATGTTAGTTAGGTATTTGTAGAGCGCGCGGCTACTCCCTGGAGTGTCCCAGCGCTAAAGCGAAAAAACCACATAACCACGAAAGAGGTAAAAGGCACCGAAAAGCAGAGACCGATAGAGCGAATTAGAGTTGGAAAAGACATATCTTGAGCTTTTTCCTAAAAGTAAGTAGATTCTGAGCCTGTCTGAGGGTCAAAGGAAGGTTGTTCCATAGACAGGAGGCAACCACCTGGAAAGAACGACCTCCGACCCGAGCAAGTGCAACTTTCGGAACAGGAATCAGGAGCTGAGTAGAAGACCTCAGAGTACGTTGAGGGATGTAATGGGGTAATCTTTGTCTAAGGTAAGGGGCTCCAATCTGATCTTTAAAAACAAGAATCAGAGCTTTAAAATTGATTCTGTTATGAACAGGCAGCCAATGCAGGGAGGACAGAAGAGGGGATGTATGAGTTCTGGGGGCGGCCAGAAAAATGGCCCTAGCCGCTATATTTTGAATCACCTGCAAACGGGTAATTAAGTAGCTGGGAACACCCAAGTACAAAGAGTTAGCATAATCCAATCACGAGGTAACCAGAGCTTGGACAATGGTTCTTCTATGAGGGGCAGAAATCAGGGGCAAAAAGTTCTTCACCATTCTTAAAATCCCGAAACAGGTCCCTGCTACAGATTGGATCTGGGATTTCATAGAAAGCGTAGCATCTAATCTAACTCCAAGATTCTTAACCACGGTCACGGATGATACGTTGTCCAAGTAGGTACCCTTCCTTCTAGTCCGTATAAGGGAGTTACACACCTAGATAACCCCTGGTCACCCCATTCGTAGCTTGGCACAAACAGGCAGGCTTATTTCAGAGGCAATGTGTAAAGTATTTGTAGCCAATCACACAGTAACAGGTGAAAGCACTACAAATGGACACCAAAGCAGTTTACAACAATAAAGTATCTATATCTAAACAAAACAAGACATACATGTATCAAATTAACACTTTGCCAACCAGGCAATGGTAAAAACATCACAGTTAGTGCAATTAGGATCACCCGTCTTAAAAACACCATCACTGCACACATCAATACACTTCCTGATATTATACACTGTCCCCTGTCAGTGCCGGGCAAAAACACAACATATATCTTGACATCAGGGCATGAAATGCAGAAGTTTAGTCAGCCCCAGAAACACACAAATCACCATATATCTTAGCAGGCACCGGGGCCACTAAATAACCCTGGAAAATCTGAGGGTGCGGCGCTCCTTCCCTCCTACTATGTGATTTAGGAGCTACACGGGGATGGTCATGAACACATAGAGCCCGGTGTATCGGGGCTCCTATGATGAGGTACATGCCATGGCAAATCTTCCTATGGGGGCCTCTGTCGAGAGCTCACCCAGAATGCCACTAGAAAAAGACAAATGCCCCCCAAGTGTGGGTGAACACACCCACACACCTCCTCACCGTTTGTGGTACGACCCACAACTAGTGGGGACAAGGACGTAACACAGAGGGCCAGAAGGAGTTCTTCCTTTCGTCTGCTCTCCTTACTGTATTGGGACCTGCCAGCCCAGTGCTCCCGGTTCAAGCAACGCGACCAGAGGCACGACTCTTACTTCCTAAACCCCTGCTGGCCCAGTGCTCCCAGTTCCAGCAACGCGACCAGAGGCATGACTCTTGCTTCCTAAACCAAGACAGCAGACTCTCTGGCCCCCACACCTGGGTCTTTACTGGTGGCTGTTGGGGCAAGGTTCACACCAGCCCTGTATCTCACACTTTGCACACCACTGCTGTGGCCCTAAGCAAGGAAGCGGCATTCCCTTTGAGGGAGGTGCTGTCTTTTGGTTGTTTCGGAGCTAGGTGGTTCCTCCAGTGGGGGTTCTCTGTGGCCATCAGCAGGGTCCACAGACAGGACTCTTCTCCCTTGAGCAGAGTATGCTGTGGCCCTCCTTTTCAGAAGGGGGACCTGGCTCACAACCTTGCCCCGGCTGCAGGGAAAGGAAACTCGCTTCTCTCCACGTCGGCACAAGCAGCAGGCTGGAGCACGGACACACTCACTCTCCAGCACCAACAGGACACTTCAACTTGCGCCAAACACACAGCGCTCCCCAGGAGCTTGACTGATGGATTTGGGGAAACTAGCACCCGCACCCCAGATACACTGCAGTATAAAGCGCTCACCTTGCGCTTCCTGTGTCAAAGCGAAGAACAGTCCAGTCCTTCTCTGGCTCCAGACAGAAGCAGCAACTGCAGGCTGACCCACCTCACACACATCAAGTGGCAGCACTCCTCACACAGCTCTCCCAGCTCTTCTTCCTGGCAGGTTCCTTTTGTTCCAGAAAGGATCTTCTGAAGTCTTTGATTTCCCTGAGACTTTCAACAGGTGGCAAGCTCTGCATCAAACCCTTGAAGATCTTCTCAAGCAGGATACCACAGCAGGGCAAAAAGTGTCAGTCCTTTTCCTCTGCCCACAGACAGAAGCAGCAACTACAGGCCAACCCACCCATCACACAGTGCTCCTCACACAGCTCTTCCAGCTCTTCTTCTTGGCAGGGTCTTCTTGTTTCCAGAAGTGAGCTAAAGTTCTGGGTTTTAGGTCTACTACTTATACCCAATTGTCTCTTTGCAGTCTTTGTTCGAAGAGTCTCTGAGCTCAGTAAAACACAGTTCTGTCCTCCCTGGTCCAGCTTCACTACAGATGGTGGAGACCGCATTGTGCAAAGCAAACATAGCCTATTCAAGTGCTAGTGAAAACTCCTCCTACCACTCATGCAGAAAGTTATTCGGCCTGGCTCTGAGTCAACCAGGAAAGGCAGGGCACACCTAAACTCCTTGTGACTGTCCAGAGTGAATGCACATCCCCAGCTCCTGTAACTCCAATACCATATGGTGAGTACACAAACAGGCAGAAGCAAACAGGATGGTTAAACAAGAAAATGCACACTTTCTAAAAGTGGCATTTTCAAACACACAATTTAGAAATCACATTTTCTAAATGGTGTGTTTTAAATTCTGAGATCAGAGAGCCTAAACCCCAAATTTCTAGCTGTTCCCAATTGAAAGTTACACATGTAAAATGTTACAGTGCAGCTCCAATGTTAGCCTATGGGAGAGCTAGTCCTTGCAATAGTGAAAAACGAAATACAAAGTATTTCACTTTTAAGGATATGTAGAACACACCCGTACATGTCCTACCTTTAACATACACTGCACCCAGCTCATGGAGGTACTTTGGAACTACCTTAGGGGTGATTTACATGTAAGAAACGGTAGGGTTAGGCCTGACAAGTGGGTTCACTTGCCAGGTCGACATGGCACTTGAAACTGCCCATGCAGACACTGCGGTGGCAGGTCTGAGACACATTTGAAAGGCTTCTTGTGTGGGTGGCACGACGAATGCTGCAGGCCCACAACTAGCATTTGATTAACAGGCCTTGGGCACACACAGTGCACTTTTCCAGGGACTTATCAGTAAATCAAATAGAACAATCATAGATAACCAATCATAATCACAATTTACCCAGAGAGCATATGCATTTTAGCACTGATCAACAGTGGCAAAGTGCACAGAGTCCTGACACCAACAACACCGGGTCAGAAAAAATAGGAACCAAAAGGAAAACAGTTTGGGGATAAACCTGGGAAAAGGGCTATGTCTAACAGCACTCTTTAGCCATGCTGAACAAATCTGTTTGCATATTATATTTGGCGTAAACGCACAAATATCCTTTTCTGCAAGGTCAAAACAGCTTTTAATATTTATAGATTGTTTTTGCTCTCATAAATGCATAATCTATGTAGCAGAATGGATGAGAACCAACTGCCTGAAACTCAACACTGACAAGACAGAAGCGCTGACCTTCAAGAACAAGAACTCCTCATGAGACTCCAACTGGTGGCCATCACTGCGAGGTCTAGCACCATTACACTCTAACCACACAGGTAACCTGGGTATCATATTAGATGGCAAACTCAACATTGCCACAAAGCTGAATGCAGTTAGCACCTCCTGCTTCCACATGCTATGCATCCTCAAGCAAGCCTTCAGGTGGATTCCCAAGAGCACCAGACGTACCGTCACTCAAGCCCTAGTCACCAACAAACTTGACTATGGCAACGCACCATCTGCCGGAATCCCCAGCCACCACCTTCACCATCTTCAGACCATCCAGAGCGCCACTGCTAGACTTGTCCTGGATCTCCCACAGCGCATCCACATCATGCCTCACCCCAGAGAATTCCACTGGCTGCCAATACACAAACACTGCCAATTCAAACTCCTCACACACGCATACAAAGCACTGCACAACATTGGACCAGCCTACCTCAATTGCCATCTCTACTTTCACCAGCCCACCAGACACCTACGCAATGCCTCACTCTCTCTCTTTCACACACACGTTTCATCTGCAAAAGCAGAACAGGAAGCCTAGTCTTCTCCTACCTTGCACCCATAATGTAGAACGACTTCCCTCTACACATAAGGGACACTTCCTCTCTTCTGGAATTCGGTAAGAAGCTGAAGACCTGACTATTCAACTAACACCGAGCAGGTGAACTTCACCTGCTCCAGTGCTTGGATACCTATTGGGTGATAAGTTGCTTCTTACAAATCCTGATAACATAACACAACTTTTAAAATTTACAAAAATTGTTTTTGCTCTCATAAAAGGAGTAGTAAATCAACTCTGTGGAGTGGGGAATCCGCATTCCAGTGCTGGAATACCCTCTGAGTTTGTACATACCCACAAGCTTGAATTTCACCCTCTTCCTACTGTAGAAAGGTTGGAAATGTTGTCCTGAAAAGGGAAGGAGTAAATTAATTTTCATGGTGAATGTGGAAGGAAACATCATCAACGTTATTGGCTGCTAAGAAACAGGTTTTGTAAGAGGAAAACAAACAGCTCTGCAGGTTTTTTAATGGGCAAATATACACTGGAATCAATGTATAGCACATACTTTGTTTATCGCATTGAGGATAAAATGATGAAGGAGGTCCACCACTGACAGCAAGGGAACCTTAAGAAAGAACACAAAACAGGATTAATATAACAAATGCCTCCTTGAACTGGACTGGAAGACTTTTGTGCCCTTTTCCTGTATTGGGCCCCCATTGCATACATGATGCATCTGGATGGGAAACATGCTACAAGAATGTTGCAGGCCACACTACATAGGTCAGCCCCTGTGATGTCATTCCCATTGGATTTGTGTCCTAGAGAGGTTTTTTCTGAAGGCATAACCTACTGAATAAATGAGCCAGAAAATGTTGATGTACCATTTATACCATGAACAGAATATTGAGGGACAAAATACTGGAAGGTAAGTGCGCATAGAGAAGTATATGTTTATTATTCCTAACTCCACATCTACATACCTTGAAGATATATATATCACCAAAGTACATTTCTGTGAAGTTAGGTGTAGAAAATCTATACTCACTTACCTTTCGCTATTTTGGATTGGATATTTTGTCCTTGACATTTGATTGCCATAATATTCTGGATTCGATATTCAGGGTGCAAACCCAGCCGCACTTTTGGGCAAACCCCTATCTCGGCAATCTAGAGGAGGGAAAGAGGTGGGAAGATGGACAGCTGTCAATTTTGTTCAGATGTTCCACTGCTGCCCACCTCTAAATCCGTCCATTAGTGAATATGATGGTGAATTTGAGGGATAGGTAAGAGGTTGGAAATCAAGTAAGCACGTTTTGCTTGAAGTAATTCCTTTTACATTCCTTACTCCTCCTAAATGTTTCTGGTACATGCCCATTTGCACAAACAAAACTTTTCAGTCTTTATTACAATTCCATTATGAGAGAATGCCTCACCAAGTCTTTTTTTGCCTCACCAACCCTAATAAGGCTTGGCTCAACATGGTCTCAGAGTCAGACCCAGTTTTTGTTTTCGAGAGCTTCATCTGGTTAGTGTCTTGCTAATTTTGAGACATTAGATAATGATGGTGTGACTATCTGCTTGCAAAGCTGGACCAGCCAACATTGGACATCTTCTTTGCCTCATTATTCTAAGCTGATCCTATGGATTTTATTTCTCATGTATTCCACAAGGGTTTCCAATTCTCATAATATGACCTCAATTGTTTGGAAGAAACTGTGGTTGTGCCAATGGAAGCACCCAGAGCCAGCGACTCTGATGAATTGCATGTCTACCTCCTCGAGGCTTCTTCTTTTTCTTTGAATGACGGCAGAGAGGTGAAATTCACAATAAGAACCTCCTCTATTAGGTCTTTTTCCTGCTTTGATTCATCATGTATTGATTTCACTGTCACCAAGAAAACAGAAGTCCCCTTTAATGGTTCTCTGGGTACTTAACTCCATTGACCCATCCCTTCCTTGATGAATCCCCCCTGGTAAAGGTCTTAGGGCTGTGCCAGCAATCATGTTTCCCATTCCCCATTTCCCCAATAGAGACCTGCGTCTTGCTAGTTAAGAAAGTGTCATGTCACTGTTGTACCCTTTGCACTGGTAGAGAAATAGGAGTGAAATACATTTTAGGATTGCAGAGATGTCTTCCATGCTGTGGTAACCTGGACGTCAAAAGGAAGGTGAGGTGCACTTGAGGTTTTAATTCTGGATGCTCATCTACATTCAGAAGGAACTATTGACTCTATGGACTTCACTTTCTCCCTTTCCCTTTCTTGTGCAGCCTTACACTTGAGGTCGCATATAGACATAAAGAGATCTGAGCAGGGTGGTGAGCAGAATACATACGGAGGAGAATACTGGGGGTAACAATGAGAAATGCCTTCAATAAGGATCCAATTAACAAGGAGATAACATCTAGAGTGAATCGACCTGGAGGATTTTGCAGATCATACTCAAGGGATTTTATTACAGTCAACAAATCTTCTTCCTTCCTTCTTCTTCATATCCTTCTCCCCTCCTTATTTCCTTCTGTGCCTCTTCTCTTCCATCCTCCGCTTCCTTTACCACCTCCTCATCTTTACCTTTCAATGCAGAATAGATCCGGGACAATAAATCATGATCCAGAGTGCTATGCAATAATCTCCCTGCTCCGGGGTCAGATTAACTCTGTCATTGCTGTTTCTCTACAGCCCTCTCCTTCCATTATGTAACTGCCTTTTAAAATTGGACTTTTGGGTTGGCACAGATGCAGCTCAGCAAGCCATACCTCTTGCATGTGTGATCGATGCACTCTTAGGCCCAGATATACTAATGCTTTGCTTCACATTTCACTTTTGTGACGCAATCCCAGCGCAGTGTTGCGATGGGATGTACTATCCTAGACAAACCAGGATTTGCATTTGTATGTATCCTAAAGTAATGCAAAGGTAACCTACATGCTACTTTGAACTACTTTGCGTTCAGGGGGCATTATATGGGTGGTGCATGTGTGTTCTCATGCGAATATCAATAGGTTTCATGCAAATTCCTATCTACTAACATTTGTAGACAGGAATTTGTGCTAAAATCTTATGTCTCCTCAAAGCATGAGTAAAGAGGATAGATGTGTTAAATTCCTCTGAGTTTTCCAGCTTTGCATGTGTACTACATTGCTCAGAACACATGCACGTGCAAGAATTATGAAAGGAAAGTTTTTTGCACTGGAAGGGTCAAATCCAGTACAAAACCTATGGGGCCTTATCTACAAGAAAGTGACTCAGCGCAGTACCGCAAATCACGTTCAAAGCGCAGGGATGTGTCATATTTACAATATGTTGCATCCCTGTGCTTTGCCCTGCGCTGGCACACAACTGGCTGACATGTGTCAAATCAGGCAAATCAGGCACCATGTGCCAGGGTGTCTGCGTTTTAGGGGAGATTGTTTTTGTGCAGGAAGGGACACCTTCCTGCACAAAAACAATAATGAGACGTGATTTCCTCTTTCTATGGATGCTGCAGAATGCATCACACACAGAAAGAGGAAAAAAAGCAAAAAAATGAAAACACTTCTCCTCATTGCACCTCCCTACGCCTCCCCTAGGGAGGCGTAGCATACTGACGCATTCCAGGGTTTCCGAAAGGTTCTAAATCTGGGAATGCGGCAGAAGCCATGGGGGTTGCGTGGAAACACCTGCAGCAACACTCATGGCACGTCCCTTTTAGGCAAAGTGCTGCGTGAAAAAGGGCTGTATTTATGATGACACGAAAAGCCACGCAGGGTAGCTTTAAATGTCCTTGTAAATATGGGGCAGCAAAATGTGCCGCCGGTGCGTCACAAGAAAGTGATGTACTTGCCGCGCAAGGGCTTGTAAATAATGCCTCGGTTTACAGCAGCGGTTCTTAACCTTTTGACTGCTGTGGACCCCCACTGAATCGTAGCGGGTTTAAAGATATTACTTACTTACTTACCTGCATGGCAGCCAAAAGTGCACCTACACTGGGAGGACAAAAAATTTGCCATATCTTGATAGATCCCCCAGCCCCCCTCCCCCCCTCACCATCCACCCCCACCCCACCCCAACGCAGCAAAATCTGGGCCTTAGTACTCAGGCGAACACCCAGCTGCATCTGCCGCTGCTAACCTTCTGCACATGCGCTCATTGAAGCACCATCTACTTTGGGGATTTCACGCAGATCAGTCACTGCCAGCAACTGCCCTGTTCTTTGCACAGTATTGTGTACGCAATCCACCCTGGATGGGAATGGATTTGCTCAAGGATGTAAAAATGCATACTCAACATGGCAGTAGACCTAAGTCTTGTGTATACTAAATCATGTGTCTGTAAAGCGCACCTTTACCAGTAGGCATACTGGCTGCTGAATAACAGATGTTTATTGTTATCCAACTCGATTTACCTCATTTTATCGACCTCAGAAGGATGAAGGACTGAGGGGGCCCACCAGGAATATAAACTGCGATCTTGAGGTCAAACACAGCCCTTTCTCGTTGACCATTGGTCCATTAGGCCACCAGACCCAGGATTCAAGCATGGCATGGCTTCTGTTGTCATATAGTCACACGGTACTTCTAGAACCATTTTTGGGAATTCTGATAACTTGGATCTCGTCGCCATTTCTAAATTATGCTTGTCTGATATCGGCTAAGTGCATCAATCATTAACATCTACTTAGTACTGAGGAATTACTTAACGCTGTCAGCGGACAGATATGTAGCTCTCTGTGATATTCGTCATAAGTGAGACATACAAAATCTTGGTAGACTCCTCGGGAAATTGTTTTAAAAAAAATTAAGACGATAGTGTGGGCAGAGAAAACACTCCCGGGACCCACAATTCGAAGCAGCTGGGCCAGTATGAGGGAAGACTTCCCTTTCACACAGAAAATGTCTATATGTAAAAATACCACATTTTTATAACCCAGTTCTTCTGAACTTGGGGAAAACAATCCCAAAACGGCCCAGAGAGGTATACAAAGTTAGTACATAACGACTAACAAATGATACTTAAAAAAAAATAGAAATGGGCTGGTGGAGACGCCAAGATAAATAGCATTTGGTGAATCGTCCCCAGGATCTGCTGCTGCGCGGGAAAAGACAAGTGTGATTTTGGACCGCAGGCCAGTATTAAAATGTGTAGTGGCAGCTGAAAGATCTGTTTCATAACCCTGCCGCTTGTTTAAGGGCTGCATTTCTGCATTCAATGTCCTGTACCTGTGTGGAACAGTTTGCCCAAGGGGCAGGAGTGGGAAGGGGCCAGAAGTCTTTTGCTTCCATGCTACGGGCACTTGGAATTTTTATTAATTGCAACGAAATGAAGAGATGTAGAATGACAGAAAAAGGGAAAGGGAAAAGGAGAAAGGGGAAAAGGGGAAGGGAAGGGAAGGGAAAAGGGAAGGGGAAGGAGAAGGAGAAGGAGAAGGAGAAGGGAAATAGGTGACTACACACAGGGCCTCATTATGAGAGGCCTGTTATTTCACATGGGACTGGCACCAGGAGTTACCAGGTCCATCGGAATTATTGTGTTTCACAGAGAGATTTCAGCTGTTGAAAGCAGTCGAGATCTCTGTGAGAAACACTGGGGAAAACATGCAGGAACCGGTGCAGAAACACGTATTCCCTCCTGTTATTCCCTAAAATCTTACAATCCTTGTCATTTCCCCACCCCTCTGTGATTGCATCAAGAGATGCCCCATTGACCCCGTTGGAACTTCTCTATTCCTGCCGCAGAATATTATCCTTTTACTCAAACATCTAACAGGGTGCAGGGGGCCTCTGCAAGCCTTTGTCATTAGCAACATTTGGACTTGACTCACCCCTGCTCCCCAAGACACTTCAGGCAACTCCATTGGCTCCCCATATAGAAGAGATGCCAATTCAAGCTGCTGACCCACACACACAAGGCTCTACACAACCAAGGACCCACCTACATTACCCACCGCCAGAACTACGCTCCGCCTCCCTTTCACTTGCATATACTCCTCGCATCTACTGAAGGAGAAATGGAGGACGCTCCTTCCCCCACATCGCAGCAAAGACCTGGAACAGCCTCCGCATGTAACTCTGGACCATCACCTCACTTCCGGAATTCCGAATGGCCCTCAAGACCTGGCTGTTAAAATAAGCCTACAAGTGCCTGGATACCCTATCGAGTGATAAGCTACGCTTTATAAATCCTGATTGGTTGAACAAAACCTGAGTCTCAGTACAAGCACAATACAGTGGCCAGACAGAAGCAGAGGTCATCAAACACACAAACGTGATAAACTGGAGTGCTCCTATTGGAGCAGGGTCGAGACTGATTTGCATATGGTTGGGTCCAAACTCAGGTGGACAAAAGAATGATGGGTTGGAATGCTACCCCGAGCGATTGTCAAAGGTTAGACTTATTGCAAGCATTTCTCTCTACCTTTTGTGAGTTAGAAACAGAAGTCATCTTGTCAAGAAATGTAATCGACTAGAACCTAAACGGCATAGCTAATGCCATTTACTCATCAGTAAAACATCTCCTCAAAGCTGCTAATGGTTTGTAATTGGGAAAGTGGATACATTTCTAAATTCTGAAGCTGCGTGCATTTGTACAGCACACAGATATGCATCACTCGCCTTTCCTCCATTAGCACCTGGACTTTCAGTTCAAAGAGCAGCCAAGAGTAAGTGTGCCCTGTGTCAGGAGCTGCGCGCTCACGGAAAAGGGGAATGAGAACAATTCATTGTGATTTTGAAAAATCTGACTCCGGATATCAACAGGCATTCCTAGACAATTGCAATGAAAACTTTTTTCGAATATGTTTGCTTTTATATTACCTTCACCACAATAAAATCTAGGACATATTTTATAGCTGAAAAGAAAAAAAGAGGAGCAATCATAGTGTAAAACGTGAGTAAAAGAGAAAGTAAACTGTAAATAGCTCTTATAAATCCTGGGTAGATAATGTTAATCGTTAAAGCAGGAGAGAGCTGGGTTGTGTGGATAACGGGTCCAGATAGAAGTGGCATATTTGAAAATGGGTATCTCTTACACCTGGTATTGGTTTTGTTACACTAAGCTATAGGCGTTTCCATCCCTGCACAGTCGCATCTCTGTGGACTGTACAACATGTAGTATGAATTAGAGCTTACATGAAACTCTGGGATGCATTGCGGTCTCATGACCTTCCAGTGCAATTCCCGTAATTCTCTCGAATTAAATTCTCAAACATTCAATACATTTATTACTGTGATAAGCCTAGATGAATCCATTATATTTCACAATCTAAAACGATAGTTCAAACAAACACAATCTATTCTGACCCATATCCATGATCGCAAGTTATATGCAAGGATCGAAAAATGTTCATTTGAAATAACAACCATAAAGTTTTGGGATTTGGGTGTCCCCTCATGGAACGTAAAAGGACATCAATGGGAACGCACTTCCAGCTGTCCTCTTCTCTCTGTGAAAGTTTCTGTTTCATTTTGGAGCCTACCTTAATAGTGCACCTTGCTACCATCTGCCTCAGCTTCTGTTTTGTGAGTGTGCTAGCTTGTGACTAATTGACATTTACGAATACCCTGCAGATACCTCAAGATACTGTTTATTTGGGGTTCTCCATTTGTCACTTCAGATTTCACTCATTGCATTTGATAACACTGTGCTACTTTTCCAGATTGGAATTTTTCTGGATTTAATATAATGCAATGTGCTCCTTATGCATTTGCAAATACATTTGCTACTGGTTTGTAATCCTCAAAGTTTTCAAAAACCGGCTATTGTCCTTTCTTACTAGTTCTGAGCAGATGAAATAATGAGCAGATGAAATAATGCATAGGTTCCAGACCTAGAAGGTTGCTAACGTTGGTGCTGAAGCGTATCTCTGCCATTCGAAGAAATCTCAGCGCTATGGTGAGTCTATTTATTAGACCGTATTAACATATTATTTCCATTTATTCCTATAAAAGATTTCAAAAGTTTTTAGAAAGAGGTATCTCTATATAGGCACCCATACGGGAACGACAAGGACCATAGGTTTCCTGGCACAATTCTCTGTTTCAGTATGGAGCCCCATGCTTTAATTCTGTGATCTTGTGTATTCACCTTTTCTCACCTTTAATTCGTGCTACAAACTCTGTAATGTCCATACACATTAAAGGTAATCCTGTACACCAATTACCATGCTAAAAACATAACTATCAACTAGTAATGCTATACGTATTCACCCTTTTTGCCTAAATCTGCATCTCAAATAAATGACAGAGGCGGATGCAAACAGAGGGGCATATTTACAGGGATTTAACACGACCAGAATGTCACTTTTTGCGACATTCTGGTGACGTTAAGTCTTTCACCTTTTTTACAGGGCGGCATTAAGACACTTGGGGCCATATGTAGGTATGTTAAATGGTAGCGGCAGTCGTAGTCGATAACCTTTCAAGTATTGCCTGGCGGTAATCGCCTCTTATACCATTCGATGTTAAACCAATAAAGAGGCAGACGCCGGAGACTGGAAGGCAGGAAACAAAGTTTTATTCCGTCGGAGTGGAACACATCAGATCAGACAGCGAAGTATCGTCACGAGGTGCTCTAACCGCATCTCTGAGACCTGGCCTCTTATACACACGTTTATGACTTTATTGCAGGGTTATCATACATGGCACATTCTTGAGATCACTTTTGATGCATGAAAGAACATCCTCAGAATCCCCGGCTCAGATCCGATCCCACGCATAGCTACAGTAGAAGTTCTCACCCCACCCGCAGTAGGAGATGGCTATCACACAGCAGGATATTCCGCCAGTTCCCGGGGGTGTGTGCAACCAGTCGGGTCTCAGGGGGTGGGGGCCTTGATCTGCTGTAATCCCTTTGATGTGGGGTGTTTCCCTTACAGTAGGGGCAATAAACTGCATCCGCAGGGCTAGGTGATGGCCTGGGATCGGTTCGGACAATCGGGCGCGGAGGAAGGTGGTTATCAGAAAGGATGTATGACCATGTATGGGATGAAAGGAGGTGTTGGTCAGGCACGGGGTGCGATTCCATGGCAGGGTCGCGCAGAAGGAGAGGTTTTACGGCCCATGTATGAGAGAGCGGGGGTGGCCAGCGTGCGGGGGATGTTCGCAGCGCCTAAGGGGCGCGCTGGTGATCGGCAATGAGCGGCGAGAGAGAGTGGGGTGCCTAAAATGGCGGCCGTGCGTTCGCTGTGCGTGGCGCTGGGGAGAGGCAAGATGGCGCAGATAATGTTCAGTTACATAAAGGTGGCAGACACTGAATCCCCAAGCAACATCCACATAGTATCACAATCGGTATTAGGATAAATGAAAACAGCCTCCATCCCCAACTTTTAATAGTGTCCCAAAACCAACTCCCAAGTGACCATCCTTCTTGCTCCTGAGGAACCTCTGCGGAAAGTCTGTGGAGGTGTTCAATTGCTTTGTAGACTGAGGGTGAGTTATCCGGTACGTAGGTACAACAGCTGGACCCAATGATGCGGCATGCTCCTCCATGATCAGCCAGAACCACATCTAGAACGAGACGGTTCTGAAGAGCCACCAGGCAGACGGCCTGAAGCTCGGCGGTGTTGTTGGCGAGGATGCCAGCCGTAATGTTCATCGCCGTCTCGACTGCCTGAGTTAAGTGGCGGATGGCACGGCTGTTTGCCATTGGACCCCAGAGTGGAACAAGTCCCTTTACTGCATCCAGGAACTGTGCTCCGGTGGAGTCGGCTTGTACAAGGTCTTTGGCACGTTTCTGTCGGTGATGGTTTGCTGGAGCCACATATGTCGGAGGAAGGACAAAAGCGATGTAGCAGGTGCCTCCCCAACCTTTCGGAAGCCAGGTGTAGGCCTTAGTACCACAGACGAAGTACATATTCGGGGAGGCAACAAAGGAGGGTGGATCAACTGAGTCCAATGTTCAGGTGATGAGGCAGGAGCTGTGGCCCACCAGCTGCGCCCCCAGGCCTTCGAGGCACACAAATCCAGTGATGTTGATGACGGATAGGGCCACTGTTAGGGTGGCGGCCGTTCGTTTCCGGAGGTAAGAGAAGGTGGGTCTGGCTGGGTTGTTGAACACTTGCATTTCAACTCGTTCTTTGGCAGGGATGTCCATGTGAAAGGAGGTGTTTGATCTCAGAGGACAGAAGGGGGCAGAAGTTCTTCCAGTTTTGTTCAGCCAGAACCCATGGTAGAAGTGTGACATAGTTCTGCCGGAAGTGGCATTGTCCTTGTAGCCTTCTTGCAGGAGGATTAGCCAGGCGAGGCAGGAACCATGGACAGAAAAAGGTGAAGGGATGAAAGGGATAGAGTGTCCAGTGGCATGTGGTAGCAATCCACAGATCCAGCAATTAGTGGCATTGGCGGCAAGATTGTGTTGGTGGAGCAACTGCACAAAAGAGTTATTCCAGAACTCCTTACGCCTTTCTCGGAGTTGGGGTGAAAGTGAGATCAGATGGTGTTCTTTCATGGTGATAGGTTGAACGGTGGTCAGCAATGTCTTATGAGCGGGTGTGCTCTCCTCCATGATCCAGAAGGTGACCATGAGGAGAAGGCAAAAGAGAAGGGTAATGAAAAGTGCAATAGTCTTTGAGCTGTGCATTCTGTCAGTCTTTGGGTTTTTGTAGTGGATCTTCAGACGTCCGGTTGCTTCCATCATCTTCATATCGGATGCTTCCATCACCTTCAAGGGACTCGGTAGCAGGCAGAACCACAGACTTTGTTTAGTTTCTCTCCTGGTGGCCTTTGAGGTGACTAGGCAACCGCTCTGAGATTTCAACTTAGTTTGTGGTCTGCTTAGCCGAAGTTCCCTCCTTTCGTCGTAGGTTATACCCTTCCTTGGATGGCACAGTGGGATCGGGATATCTCATTAATTCAAGTGTCTCTGTATCCAGGCAGCGGCTCAGGGATGGTCGGTCTTTGTCCAGAAGTTCTTCTTGGCCGGTGATGTTGTCCGTGGTCGTCAGGGTCGATGGTACCTTCTTGCAGTGGTGTGCATGCAGCCAATTGCGCTTCCCCTCCACTCGAAGAGCTGTTCGGGTGGTGATCAGGACTTGCAGGGGGCCCGTCCACCGGGGCTCCAGACTCTTGGTGCGCTGGAAGTTACGCACTAAGACAAAGTCACCGGGTTGGATGTCGTGCCCGGGGCCCCTGGAAACATCGGGAATGGCTTGCAGCACCTGCTGATGGATAACAGACAACGTTTTAGTTAGGTTATACAAATAGTCAGACATGAGGACGTCCGGGACGCCGTGGATGGATGTTGGCTTCGGTGCAGTCCAAAGGTTCATGGGCCACCCGAAGACGACCTCGTAGGGGGTTAAGTGGTGTTTGGTGGGGGTGGAACGCATTGATAGTAATGCTAGCGGGAGAGCGTCTGGCCATTTCAGTCCTGTGGTGGCAACTATTTTTGCTATCTTAAGCTTCAATGTGGCATTATGTCGCTCAACCAAGCCTGCAGATTGGGGATGGAAGACCGCATGGAACTTCTGTTTTACACCCAGCCCCTTTAAGATGAGTTGGATAACCTCGGCTACAAAGTGGGGGCCGTTGTCGCTCCACAAAATTCGACAAAGGCCGTATCGGGGGAAGAATTCTTTCAGTAGTACTTTTGCGGTAGTCATAGCGGTGTTGTCGTGGGTTGGGTAGGCTTCCACCCACTTGCTGAAGGCACACACAACGACAAGTACGTACTTCAAACCTTGGCACCTTTCTAACTGGACGTAGTCCCTTTGTAGGACTTCAAAGGGGTGATTGGGAACCCCAAACCCTCCCCGGGGTACAGCAGTTGCTTTCCCAGGGTTGTGTTGGAGGCATACCAGGCATTGTTGGACCAGACGTTTGGCTGAGTCTGGGATTTTGTCGTTGTGCCAGACTTTGGAGATGAGTTCGATCATGGGGGCAGACCCTATGTGTGCGGGGGAGTGTGCCATGGTCAGCATGGGGATCAAGTATGAGTCAGGTAGCAACCATTTGTTCGAGTCTTTAGTTCGCCAGCAACCGTCATCGTCCTTCAATCCCACCCGTGCCCATTCAGTTAATTTGTGTGGTGTGCTGGCTAGTTGGATGTCCCTAATCGTTTCCCTAGCATCCTTCCATTTCTCAGTTTGTGACCTGGTCACGTACATACGGGTCGTGGACCTATTCTCGGCTGTGGTTCGGGCAGTAATGTCAGCTAGTGCATTTCCCTGTCCTATAATGTCTGTCACCTTCTTGTGTGCCTGGCATTTGATCACAGCCAGCCGTGTGGGGAGGAGGACTGCTTCGGTCAGGGCAGAGACTAGATCTCCATGCAGGATGGGTGTGCCATGGGAAGTCAAGAATCCCCTCTCTTTCCATAAGAGCCCAAAGTGGTGAACTACCCCGAAGGCGTACTGACTGTCTGTGTAAATGTTTGCGGTTGTCCCTGCTGCCAGGATGCATGCTCGTGTGAGAGCAATTAGTTCCGCCACCTGTGCGGATCGCTGTGTGATGCAGGCTGTCTCAACAACTGTTCAGGCTGTGGTGACTGCATAGGCAGCTGAGGTGGTGCCATCGGGGAGCTTGATGCATGAGCCATCCACCCACAGTTCTCCGTCAGGGTCCGGGAAGGCAGTATCTCGGAGGTCAACCCTACTCTTGGTCTGTTCGTCGGTGAGGGTCACGCAGTCATGTATAGGGGACGCATTGGGGTCAGTGTCAGGGAGAGGTAGTAGAGTAGCTGGATTCAGAGTGGTGCATCGTTTCAATGTGATGTGGGGTGCAAGCAGAGTCAGTTCGTAACCAGTCAGTCGTGCGCTAGTCAGGTGTTGAGTCTTGGTCTGGTTCAGGAGGGTGTCAACCGCATGGGGTACCAATACAGTGAGGGGGTTCGAGAGCACGATCCCCTCACTTTGCCGGATAGAGACAGCAGCGGCGGCTACTGCTCGAAGGCAGGCGGGCAAAGCTCTGGCTACAGGGTCAAGAGTGGCAGAGAAGTAGGCACAAGGGCGTTGTTTAGGACCTATGGACTGGGTTAGGACAGACAACGCACATCCCTCCCTTTCGTGGGTGTAGAGGGAGAAAGGTTTAGTGTAGTCTGGGGTTCCTAGGACTGGGGCCGAGCAGAGGGCGTCTCGTAATTCTTTGAAGGAGGATTGGCATTCGGGTGTCCAGGGGAGGGGGAAGGGGACATCTTTAGCCAGCAGGGAAAGCAGAGGTTTTACAATAAGACTGAAGTTTGGCAACCATTGTCGACAAAAGGAGGTGAGGCCTACTAGAGACCGCACTTGCTTCTGAGTTTTGGGAACAGGGGTTTCTAGGATGGTCTGAATTCGGTCAGGGGTAAGTTTCCTCCCATCCTTGGATAGGAGGTGGCCTAGGTATGTCACTTGGGGTTGGCAGAACTGCAACTTCTTCCTGGAGACCTTGTGACCGTTCTCCGCGAGGAAGTGGAGGAGGTGAAGGGTGGCCGTGACAGCAAGTGGGGTGGTGTCGGCCGCCAAAAGGATGTCATCGACGTACTGTATTAACACCACTCCATCGGGCAATTGGACTGCATCTAGTTGTCTCTTGAGGGCTTGGCTATAAATGCTGGGACTCTCAGTGTAGCCTTGGGGTGCCCTACAGAATCTGTACGACCGTGCTTTCAAAGTGAAGCCGAACAGGTAGCGGCTGTCTGGGTGGATGGGGATGGAGAAGAATGCGTTCTTGAGATCAATAACAGTAAAGGTGGTGGCAGTGCACGGAATTAGGGTGAGGATGGTGGTGATGTCTGAGACCACGGGGTACTGAGGTATGACTTCTTTGTTGACTTCTTATGAGTCAACAATGAAGCGGTATGCTTTCTCATCTCCCTCGCCTTGCTTCTTTACAATGGGTAGGATAGGGCTGTTGCAAACATTACTGACTACTTCTTCTACTACTCCTGCATTGACTAGGGACTGGATGATTTCCACCAATGCCTTCTCACCTTCGGGCGATATTCGATACTGTGGAAGCTTTGGTAGCACTGCGTCCGGTCGGACGGTTATGTGTACTGGGTCGATCACCATGCGCCCTACATCTGAGTCGGTTTTAGCCCATAGATGTGAGGGTAACGTGTCGAGTAGGGACAGGTCAGCATCAGTTATAGAGAGCATACGTCGTGTGTGACAAGGTCTGAACAGATCTGGGTTGTCGTGCAGGATGACTCGAACTCCGTCTGGGGAGCATCTGATGGTAGCTCGGAAATGTTTTAGCAAATCAAGTCCCATAATAGCATCGGGGGTGTTGGAGGAGAGCAGAAAGGTCGTGTCAGTGGCGTTATCTTCTAAGTCAAAGGAGATTGGTGCTGATAAGGGGTTAGTGGAGGGCGTTCCATCGAAGCCTATTGAGGTTACGTGTGAGCCAGACAAGGGTGCCCTAGGAATCAGTCGTTTAGATAACGCACTACGTGTCGCCCCAGTATCTACCAGGAATGGAGACTTTGTGCCCAAGACCTTAGCAGTGACGTAAGGACCTTGCTGGTCAACACGGAGTTCGACTGGATCCCTCCCTTGCCCCTGGCGGTCCTATGCGAAGTCATGGGTGCTTTCATAGTCGGACTGCTGACACTGGTTTTGTCGGGGGCGATCAAAGGTGTTTGGTCTGCCTGGCCTGTCATTGATGGCGTCGTTCGTGTACCCTCGTCCCTGTCCTCTATTTCTGGGGTCATATGCTGTGTCTCTGGGGTCCCTATTTTTGTTCAATTCCAGAAGGACCGGGCACTGGGATTTCCAGTGTCCGAACCCTCTACAGAACGCACATTGGTTCCCATCTAAGTCTCTCCGTCCGTTGTAGGGCGCAGGTGTATGGTCTCTAGGGGGTAGCTTTCTAGGGGCGGTTGGTTGGTAATTCCCTTTTGGGGGTTCCCTTCCTATGGTCACCCCTTGCAACTGTGCTATCATTACCCTCTCCTTCAGTTCCTTTTTCTTCCTCTCTGACGCCCTATCGTTCTCATTCTTTTGGTTTTCGTAGTATTGGGCCATCTGGAGGATTGCTGCGGGTTTGGAGGCTGCCCAACTACTCTCGCGGGTCTGTAGCTTCTGGGAGACTTCTTGTGACTGACCCTTCACATAGTTCTGGACAAAGAGGTGATGTCCGGTTGCGGTGGTCATGTCCTGGCCACTATAATCGGAAAACACAGTCTCGAATCGAGAGAAGTATTCAGACACATCCTCCTGGGGTTTCTGGCGGCAAGCCGTCACTATCGACCAGTCTACCTTTCTTTCTGGGATTAGAGTCTTCAACTTCTGTACAATCTTGTCTGGGAGCTCCAATATGGCTTTCGGGGGTTTCTGTCCCGGTTCTCGCTGTTTATCTATGGTATCGAGTTGTACCCAGGTATATCCGAACGGCTCAGCGTGGTCAACTTTCCGGATTTGCTTCCACACATCAGCCGGCAGACATAGCACGAAGAACAAGTCGATATCTGCTAAAGTCATTATTGTTGAACCTAAGGCTGTACCTAGTTCGGTGTAGAAGGCAGTCGGGTTCTTTCTTAAGTCGGGTAGAGTTTTTCTAATGGTCAAAATGTCTTGTCGGTCCCATGGCTGGTAGACCCAATTATATACAACCCTTCCCTTCGCATCTTGGTGGTTGATGTCGTCATGTGTTCCCTGACCTCGTGGGGGGACCCAGTAGGGGGCGGCCTCTTTGATGGGCATCATGGTATCAGCCCTTCCTGCCTGGGGCTTAGTCGCTATGGGAGTTTCTGCTTTGGTTGTCTGTCTGTGCTCTTTAAGGTGTCGATAGACCTTGAGTGTACGAGTGAAGAGGTTCGTCACATCGCCCTCTCCTTCTTCCCCAATGTCTACCTTCCTATATAGGGCCGCTAAGCCTTCGGGACCTTTATCGTGGTACCTATCCTCATATGTATTCAGGGCGTGATAACAAAATCGTACGACAAAGTGTCGTCTGCGGTTGTCGGCATACGAGTTATACACGTCTGTTATATACTCCTCACTTTCCTTTCGCTCCACTAGTGTCCTTACTATCTTGTCGATTCCTGCTCGTTCATCCTTTGTTAGTCGATTCATTCTTATGGAATCTTTCTTTCTCATCTCAGGGTCATCCAACGTTATTGCCGACGTTGTGTTCAGTACAAGAGGCTCGGCCGGCGCGGAGGCTGTGAGGACCGAGGCCCCTGTACTGCTTTCGCTTGTGTTTGGGGGTTGTGGGTGTTGCACTACCGATTGGGAGGGAGCGTATGGAGGGGGCATGTAAATGATCGGGGGACCTAATAGTAATTCGTCATTCGTTCGTTGCTTAGAGGACAACTCAGGGTAGAGCATAGAGGGGGTCCTAACAGGGTACTGGCCTGATGTTTCGGGCTCCTGTCTTAGTTTAGTTTCCCTTCTCTCCTTTATTTCTTCTTCTAACTTTCTAGCGGCAAGGTGAGCTGCCTTTCGTAATTCCTTTTCTGCTTTTACTTCTTCCCTCTTTTTCCGTTGTGGTGCTTCTTTGCGCCACATGCCGTTACTGTCAAGCATAGTAGGCGTCGTCTTATTGCTACGCAGAGCTATTTCTAGCATTTCCATCTTATGGTCGTCGAAGGATCCCATCAGTGGCCACTGACTCTCGGGGTCCTTCTTTGTATATTTATGCCATAGCTTGCTATAAGGTACGGCGACTAGTCCATATTTAGTGAACATGTCCTTATTAGGGGTGCCCTCCAGTGGAGCCGGATGGTTCACCTCTAATAAGCGGTCCGGGCAGAACCAACTACCAATCAGTGGGGAGAAGATAGGCATGACGGGTTACAACGGGGACAAAAGTCAGCACTACCTATCTTTTCACTGCTTGCAAAGACTAGACAGAATATCTCTATTCCTCGTTATTTGTAAGCAGAGAATACCTCCAAAGAACCAATATCGAACAACTAGTGTTCGGACAATCAATCAATCAATGGGGAGATAAAGATAGGCACGACGGGTTACAACGGGGACAAAAGTCTGCGTTACCTACCCTTCACTATCTGCAAAAGGAGAGGGAGAGAGTATTTCTACTCCTCCCCGTTTGTAGACAGCGAATATCTCAAAGAGAACAATCAATAAGCAATACTAGTATTTTTCTATCAATCAATCAATCGTTTCGCAATTTGTCGTGTTTCACGACCTTACCCGGACCGCGTGGACAGTTTCTCATCTTCCGCCTCCAGCGCCCGATCGTCCTCTACACTCCGTTATTGCCGCAGCACTCCTGATGGTTCCCAGTCAGGACCGTAGATCACTCGAGAGAGGTCTGCTCGGAACCAGTGAAGTTCGGATGATCGGCTGCCAGACGAGGGTCCATCGGGCAGGAGCTCTCCCGATCGTTGCAGTCGTTCACTCTGTCGTCGGGACCTCTCCCACTGGATCCACGTGTCGCTGATGGGCCCCACGCTTGGGACGCCAATTGTTAAATGGTAGCGGCAGTCGTAGTCGATAACCTTTCAAGTATTGCCTGGCGGTAATCGCCTCTTATACCATTCGATGTTAAACCAATAAAGAGGCAGGCGCCGGAGACTGGAAGGCAGGAAACAAAGTTTTATTCCGTCGGAGTGGAACACATCAGATCAGACAGCGAAGTATCGTCACGAGGTGCTCTAACCGCATCTCTGAGACCTGGCCTCTTATACACACGTTTATGACTTTATTGCAGGGTTATCATACATGGCACATTCTTGAGATCACTTTTGATGCATGAAAGAACATCCTCAGAATCCCCGGCTCAGATCCGATCCCACGCATAGCTACAGTAGAAGTTCTCACCCCACCCGCAGTAGGAGATGGCTATCACACAGCAGGATATTCCGCCAGTTCCCGAGGGTGTGTGCAACCAGTCGGGTCTCAGGGGGTGGGGGCCTTGATCTGCTGTAATCCCTTTGATGTGGGGTGTTTCCCTTACAGTAGGGGCAATAAACTGCATCCGCAGGGCTAGGTGATGGCCTGGGATCGGTTCGGACAATCGGGCGCGGAGGAAGGGGGTTATCAGAAAGGATGTATGACCATGTATGGGATGAAAGGAGGTGTTGGTCAGGCACGGGGTGCGATTCCATGGCAGGGTCGCGCAGAAGGAGAGGTTTTACGGCCCATGTATGAGAGAGCGGGGGTGGCCAGCGCACGGGGGATGTTCGCAGCGCCTAAGGGGCGCGCTGGTGATCGGCAATGAGCGGGGAGAGAGAGTGGGGTGCCTAAAATGGCGGCTGTGCGTTCGCTGTGCGTGGCGCTGGGGAGAGGCAAGATGGCGCAGATAATGTTCAGTTACAAGCTAAATTTCCACAGGTAGCATAACATTTACCGATTCATAAATACCGAATTTTACCGATTCGGTATTTATGAATCGGTAAATAGTATGTAGGTAATTAATCGGTAATCATTACAGATTCGGTAAATATCGGTATTTATGAATCAGTATTTACCGAATCGGTAATAATGCATCCCTTCCCATTGATTCCTATGGGCCTGGAGGCCCATAGGAATGAATGGGAAGCCAGTTACTATTACCGATTCGGTAAATACCGAATCGGTAATAGGGGAGGCATTATCATGGGTGGCAGGGTGTCACATTGACACCCTGTTGCACCCCTGATTCGTGCATGTGTGCACATGTGGCGCACATTCATGCCCTAAGGGCATGTATGTCTGCCACATGGCACTTCACAAATTGCACAAAAATGCTTTTTTAAAGGTATTCGTCATTTACCATCAACTTGTAGTTGGTGGTAAATAACGAATCCAGACACCAATTATGCACTCACTTGAGTGCCCCCTACATAGCATTTCTGGATTCGGTATTTACCAAATCGGTATTTTACCGATTTCTTAAAATTCCGATTCGGTAAATAGCGAATCCAGAAATCAGCCACCTACATCTCAAGTGCCTCAATACCGGTCGGTAACGGGATATTTACCGAATTTCGGCCGTTACTGACCGGTATTTGGCTTCCTACATATGGCCCCTAATGTGGCTTAACGCCGCCATGTAAATAATGCTCCTATTCACACAGCACTTAGCGTGAAAGGGTGTGCAATGGGTGTTTCAGTGGGCGTTCCGCCCCAACACCCATAGCTTTTTGACACTGCCTCATATTTACAAGTTATGGGACAGCGGGAAAAAAAATCACCATGCAATACCTGGTCTTAAGCAGATGCAACGAGGAGAAATTTTCAATTCTCCTCGTATTTTGCTTTTTCCATGTGTGCTCTTTCCATGTGTGCTGCAGAATCCAGCATACAGAGAAACAGCATATTGCCTATGAAGATTGTTTATGTGCAGGAAAGTGTCCCTTCCCGCACATAAACAATCGCCCATGCAGTGCAGGCACCCTTGCAACATTGTGCAAGGGTGCCTGCGCTGGCGCTAGGAGGCTCCTTTAACTTCAGCGCTAGGGGAAACGCAGGGGTGCACCGTATTTTTGTAAATGCAGCGCATTCCTGTGTTTTGAAACTGACGGAGCGCGACGTTACCAATTTTGGTGTAGCACCGCGCTCCGACATTTTCTAGTAAATATGCCCCAGAGTTTGCACCTGATCCCGGTATTCCGAAGTGTGCACTACCACTCTTCCGAGATCTACCCGTGTACAAATTTGGCTTGATGATATCTGGTGAAATATGCACAGGAACAGAAGCCATAAAGAATGGATATCTCTGGTAATTGGATGCCCCAACCCTGATACCACAGGTGATCCCTCATTCCAACTCCAGAAACCTAGACGTGGGGAGTAACACCACACAAATCGATACTGCAAGATGTGGCATCAGTGGTTCCCCGGAGAGCATTGCCACCTGGTAAGTGGACTTGGTGTTTTGATTCCAATCCTCTAGGGTAACTCGACTCTTTAGAAAAGGCCCTGCCTGTTCCTTAGTGAGAGACATGCTTAAAAAAGCCTCACTGTAGTTTGCAATCAGTGACATCCAAGCGCAGTATGTGCACTGACGGCTGCCCATCGCAATGCCGAGATCAGACCATTGGCACGAGTCCTTTACATTCATGAACACTTCCCCATTACAAAGCTCACACATTTTTTCCTAAGAAAACTACTTAAGCGGCCCTCAGCTGTTCCCAGCTGCTTAGGCCCGCTCATATCTCGCCGCAGGGCGTCTCTAAATTTAATTGAGATCAAAGAGGGCGGCTTGTACTTGCTATGAAGGATCTGTCATTGTGCCTCTTAAAAACTAAAACTAGCGAATCGAGAGCACGCCCCTGCTGCCTCTGCAACCCGTTGGATACACTTCAATCTGCCATTGACGAACCTCTGTAGTACTACAACATTCCAGGCACTGCAGAAGGCAACAGACTTTCATCTGTGTGTTTGGAAAGTTAAAGATGTTTCACCAGAAGATATACTACCAGACACATTCCATATCTTGTGGGTTTTTAATTGTTTTGCTTTTGTGGGCTGATGTTGCTCACTCTGACCTCTGCTGGTATGTTCCCTCAAATTAAAGTAGGATGCACTTCTGTGCTTTGAAGGACTACAACTGGGAGCCTCCTGCTGCGCTTAGGTTGCGGTAGGGAATATCGAGTCCCAAAACTCAAATATCGGGGAACAGAATATCGAAAGTTAACTGCACAGAGGGAGGGAAGGATTTACTATACTTTACTCCAAATCTGAGTAAATTGACGGTGTATATATATATATATATATATATTCACTGAAAAAACCATAGGTTTCACACACGTTATAGTTAGGAATTAGCATTTAAAAAACCTTGCAAATTCACTTAAAAAACCATAGGTTTCACACATGTTATAGTTAGCTGAAATTCCCCCGTTATAGTTAGTGCAGGCAACTATAACTCACGCGACCGCAATCCTCTGCTGATGACGTCAGATATTACATCACTGCATTTAGACACTTATTTACCCATGTCTTCTTCCATTAATTTTTAGCTATACATATATTACAAATATTTTTTTTTCAGAAAGACACATATGTCATCAGTGATGTAATATCTGACGTCATCAGCAGAGGATTGCGGTCGCGTGAGTTATAGTTACCTGCACTAACTATAACGGGGGAATTTCAATGGTTTTTCACGAGTGAAATGTCCAGCTAACTATAACATGTGTGAAACCTATGGTTTTTTAAGTGAATTTGCAAGGTTTTTTAAATGCTAATTCCTAACTATAACGTGTGTGAAACCTATGGTATTTTCAGTGAATTTGTACGGTTTGTTAAATGCTAAGTTATGTATTTTTTTTAAGGTTTTTCACCGTGCGCGCCCCACCTATTTTGAAAATTTCGCGAGGATTCGTCAATCGGCGCCAAAGTTATTCCAAATAGAATGTTGCGGATTTCCTATGGAAACACGATCTTAACTATAACTATCTACTGGCGACCGCCAGTAGATAATATATATATATATATATATATATATACAGATTATATATTCCCGGTGACCCTGTCCTTGGGGACAAACTGCAGAAAAACCCAAGTATCACATTCAGGAAAGCATGGTCTATGAATTAGTGAGTAGTAGTCCTGAAGTCAGATCTAGTACCAATTGGTTATCAGCAAGAAAGGGATTTGTTAAATGCACAAGTTGTCGTGAATGTAGGTTTGGAATCAACAAAACAACCTACAAAACCCCTTTTAAGGAGGACCCGATGCCCATTATTAAAAAACTGCTGACCTGTAAAATAGAATATGCAGATTATGTGTTGGAGTGTTTGTGTGGACTACAATATGTAGGCAGCACAAAACTGCAGGTCCACAAAAGCATACTCCAACACATAAGGGCAATCACCAATTCAGACCTGGCATACCCGGTTGCAAGGCATTTTAGGGACTTCCACAATAATGACTTAAGCCATCTAAAATACTTTGTGGAGGATGCTATTCCCATCTTGAGATGAGGTGGCAACCGGGAAGCACTCCTAAGAAAACTTGAGACTAAGTACATTATCGAACTTGATATCAAAACACCACAGGGATACAACTCGAGCGAGGACTTCTTCACCTGCCTTTAAACCATAAAACATCTAATAGAAAGTTTATTCCCCTTTTTAGCTGCTGTAATCCCATATAACCGTATCAATAGGAACAATAAATCGTTCTTAGCACTTTATGAACTTAACAGTTCAGTGGGTGGCACTTTTTCACTTTAGCACAAGCACGTTATAGAGTTAGAGTATAGAAGAGAGGGAGAGAAGGCCCACTGGGGTTGTATATTTGACTGGGCACACGGGTAATTAAACGTGATTACACAGTTTCATGCAACAAAGTGTAAGATCTCTACTAATAAAATCGGGGTAGCCACGCAAATGTATAAATCCATGAACTTGTTGTATGACACGAATATACTAAATCTATACGGGGACACGTATAATCCAGTGCAATGCAAAAAATGACAGTTAAACATTAGATATGTGCAAATGTTCACTCTCTTTTGATTGAACAGTTAGATTGTATATCCCTATATATTCAGAGATATAAAAATTTTCAACTGTTATAAACTTCTATCTTAAGGAGTGAGCATAGGCCCACTGGGGAGGGGCATACGATCATATAAGCCAAACAACGTGATGATCCTGCCATTAAAACAACAATGTGAATGTCACAGTTTTTTTAATTGGGGCAGGTATACCAATGCACAATCCATTTATTGTGATGCACGTAGAATACGTAAAATGTGTCAAGTTTTTACGTGTACATGTATATTTAAGTGTAGTACAAATTTAATGCTAAAGCTCCTGACATTTACAAATGGTTTTAAAACAGTTATATTGTATATTTTTGCATTCTTTAGTTTATAATGAAATGTACTATTACGAACTGTTTTTAAACACTCATGTAATTAGCTATGATGAATTCCTGAACATAAGAAATGTGTCAATGGCATTTGAAAAGCACACACAATGAACATATTTCTTCTATCTCTATGAAAGTCTTATGTCACGTGTGTATGCACTTAGCACTTTAAATATTCGAAAGTACTCTGCAGATGCGTCATGTGATCAAGGCCTGTTCAGGCCGAAACACGGCATGGCGGTGGTGTAAGGGCTACAATAAATCTTTGATTCGCACCAGAATTACGGAGTTCGCATTCGTTTGTGTTCTAAAGCAGGAAGTGGGAAGGCGGCAAGCAACATTTTGATATATATTTTTATATATATATATATGTATGTCCAACTCTCTTAAACAAGAGAAAATAGGGTCGCACTCCGCAAAATACAAGAACTGTTTTTATTTCAGCCCATATGAAGTTTGCAATAAATCCAAAAACAAAGCGACGCGTTTCGGTCTTGCCTCAAGACCTTGCTCACGATACTGTGGCCTGGTTTGCATGCACATTTCATAATGTAGCCAGTAGATAGTTATAGTTACAACCTAGTTTCCATAGGAAATCTCAAAATTCTATTTTGAATAACTTTGGCGCCGGTTGACGAATCCTCGCTAAATTTTCAAAACTAATGGGGCGCTCCGTTCAGCTCCTACCCTGAAAGTCTCGGGGTGATTCGTCAAGCGGGGGCCGAGAAAAAAGGGGGGTCCCAAAACGCGTTTTCCCCATGCATTTTTCCATAGGACATTTAGACACAGCTACAGCCAGAACGGCTGAACAGAATTACTTGAAATTTGGCAAAGAGGTAGTCCTCAGGTCAGGCATGTGCCTTTTGCATATATGGTGTAAATCCGTTCAGTAGTTCCTGAGAAAATCAAAAGTAAAATCATATACATATCTGGGCGGAGCCTAACCACACATCTCATTGTGAGATCTGATTGGCTGTCAGCACTTCATCCAAGAAGTGTTGGCAGCCATCTTGGGACCAATATACATGATAGCACCTCATTAAAAAGCATTGCAGTTAATAGAAGGTTTTAAGACTTTAGTTACATTATAAATCATTTGTTGATGGTACCTACTCATTTTAGGAATTGTAGTATGTTCTAAGGTGATTTTACCATGTGAAAAAGCCTTCTGCTGGGATATCATGAATCATGTTTGAGAGAAAACTATTTTCACATGCTTTTCCCACAGAGGTTTGGAAGGTGATCTATAAGCTAAACTGAGAGCATATTTTCTGTAAATTCACATTATCTTTCTCAGTCATGTGAGAATGAAGTCTGACATTCTCAGTAAAACATGTACATCCAACAAGGGCAGAGACTGTCAGTTGATTCCTTTGTGTTCTACTGCAGCTTCCCAGAGTGTTCCAAAGAACAACTAGAGCGCTAACAGTCTTACTTATGACAAAGGTATGGCACACCTGAAGCCATCTTGATTGGAATAAAGTGGTAACATTTAAAACATTTAATTTAAAAAGGAACAAAATGAGAGGGTTCATCTTGCCATAGAATGTATGATTAGTGCTGCAGAAAGAAAAATTAGGGCACATTTTGAGTGACTTCTCAAATCCTCTTCTATTTCATTAAAGAATTCTGACATGCAGACTGAAACATGCACTTTCAATACCAGCAGCAGACTTCCCTGGTGAGCAGTAGCTTTACTACAGTGATCTAATGAGCAACTAGAGTGCTAACATTCTGAATTTATGGCAAATGTGTGACACATCTGAATGCCTTCTTCATTGAATGAAAGTAAAAAAACTGACAGTATGCCTATTTATTTATTTGTTTATTTATTTATTTGCGGGTTTATATAGCGCTAGAATCGACTCCAATGGAGTATCTCTGCGCTTTGGGTCGGGTTTTCAGCTGATCAGTAGCGAACAAGGGAGGGCTGGCCTAAATGTCATTTTTAAACAAAAGAGTTTTAAGTTGTTTCCTAAATTTCAAATGTTCGGGACATAGTCTTAGAGTTAGCGGGAGACTGTTCCACAATGTAGGTCCCACCACTGATAATGCTTTGCCACCATGTCTAGCCTTCTTGGCACGAGGCACTACCAACAAATGACCATTGCTGGATCTAAGGGTCCTGGTAGGGGTATAAGGAATAAATTTATTTTCCAGGTATAGGGGACCTTGCCCATTTATGCTTTTGTGAATCAGGCAGCATATTTTAAACTTAGTCCGTTGATGGATTGACAGCCAATGCAACTTTTCTAAAAGAGGCTTTGAAGCTGTTCTTGGAGGGGCATTAAGGACCAGTCGAGCCGCTGTATTTTGAATAACCTGTAGTTTGGCCAACACTCCCTCATTTGCTGAGAGGAGCAGGCCATTACAATAATCCAGCCGACTCAAAACAAGAGCCTGCACCAAGGTCCTTCTGGAGGAATCCGGCAACAAAGGGAAAACCTTACGCAGCAGGCCAATAGTATAAAAACATACGCCTGTGATGTAGTGGGTATGCTGCTTTAATACTAAATCCTGATCAAGACGTACCCCAAGATTTTTGACGACCTGCTTAGGTTCAGGAACCATACCCAGATCAGAGGGCCACCAATCGGGGGACCACAGTACCTTGGCTTCTACAAACAACATAATCTCTGTTTTACTGACATTGCATTGTAGGTAGTTGGAGGACATCCATTGTCCTACAGCCTTCATGCCTGGCGAGAAAGAGTTCTTAGTTTCCGTCGTAAGGGTTTTGAAGGGGAAGAGGAGCTGCGTGTCATCAGCATAGGACACGGGAATGAAACCAAATTTACGCATCACTCTTGCCAGGGGTGCCACATAGATGTTAAAAAGTGTAGGGCTCAGACAGGAGCCCTGAGGCACCCCTTTCGTAATTTCTACTTTCCTAGAACGGTACGTACCCATGGTGACAGTCTGGGTACGACCAGTAAGAAAACTCCTCAACCAGGCAAGGGCTTTGTTCTTAACTCCTACGTTCGACAACCGGTCAACAAGAATGTTATGTGACACGGTGTCGAACGCTGCTGACAAGTCAAGCAAAACTAAGATTACCGAATAGCCTTTATCTTGAAGCATATGTAGATCGTCTACCACAGACAAAAGAGTAGACTCCGTGCTGTGTTTTGGCCTAAACCCAGATTGTGAATAGTCAAGGCCACCCACATCTTCAACGAAGCCGGAAAGAAGTCTATTGACATATTTTTCTGTCAATTTCCCCAGAAAAGGGAGCAGTGAGATAGGTCTTAAATTGGCTAGTTCAGTCCAAGGGATGGTGGTATTTTTCCTGATGGGCCTTACCAGCGCACGCTTCCATTCCTTGGGGACAGAACCCGAATCAAGAGATAAATTAACAAGCCTTTGAATTATGGGACATAGTTGTTCAGAAAGAATAGGCATAAATCTGGCGGGTATAATATCATCCGGACTACCACTTTTAATCTGTGTCATCAGTGCTAATAAATCCGAAGAGGAAATGGAGGGAAAAGTGTCTAAAAAATGTACATTGAGCATATGTTCAGTATCTCTAAAAACATGGCTAGAGTCAATAGTAGTATTGGCATTATTAGAGTTGACTATTTTCTCATAGATCCTGTCTATTTTATTAGAAAAAAAGACGATATTTGGTCACAGAGCTGTTGAGATGCTAATTCAGAGCTTTCACAAGCAGCCGGTTTGACAAAAGACTGTAAAACCTGATAGAGAACCCTCGAGGAATTCTCTGCCGCAGCAATTTGAAATGCTATATGGGTTTTTCGTGCCCCACGAATGGCTTTATGATAAGTAGACAGAGAAGCCCAATATTGCTTCCTATCGTTCTCCTGATGGGAGGTTCTCCATTTTTTCTCCAACTTCCTAGAGGCCTGTTTTAAAATTCTAAGATCATCAGAAAACCAGATCTCTTGTTTGTTGGCAGGCCGTGGTTTAAATTGTTTCAATGGAGCAATACTACCTACTAATGCCTACTGAGGAGACTGCAGTAAATGAGGAAATTAGGAAACTTCATAACAAGTCTCCCAAGATGGCCACCATAGACAAAAGAACCCAAATGTAGCACAAATATCACCGAGATGTAGCCCAAGTATAGCCCAATGACAGAAATCCCAGAGTGTTTTAAAGAACAACTAGAGCGCTAACAGTCTTACTTATGACAAAGGTATGGCACACCTGCAGCCATCTTGATTGGAATAAAGTGGTAACATTTAAAACATTTAATTTGCAAAGGAAGAAATTGAGGGGGTTCGTTTTGCCATAGAAATTATGACTAGTGCTGCAGAAAGAAAACTTAGGGCACATTTTGACTTCTCAAATCCTCTTCTATTTCATTAAAAAGTTCTGACATGCAGACTGAAACATGCACTTTGAATACCAGCAGCAGACTTCCCTGGTGAGCAGTAGCTTTACTACAGTGATGTAATGAGGAACTAGAGTGCTACCATTCAGAATTTATGGCAAATGTGTCACATCTGAATGCCTTCTTGATGGAACCAAAGTAAACAAGCATTGAAAATGCAATAGGTCTCGCCCTCATTTTAGTTAAAGCAATTCTGTTTGTAATTAGGTGGCTTTTTAGTTTTGCTTTTATTAGTGTTTTTCAAAATTTCATGTAAATAACATGCATATCTGTATATGTATGCATGCATTTATATTTGTATTTATATAGATATGCAGATTATATATATGTTTATATATGTTTGTATATACATATATATACACTTACATATATATAAATGCATATATGTGCATATGTGTGCGTGTAGAGAGAGGTAGAGAGAGGTAGAGTGGTAGAGATGTAGAGGTAGAGACGTAGAGGTAGAGAGGTAGAGGTAGAGAGGTAGAGGTAGAGAGGTAGAGGTAGAGAGGTAGAGGTAGAGAGGTAGAGAGTAGTAGAGAGAGAGGTAGAGAAAGGTAGAGAGGTAGAGAGTAGAGGATGAGTAATAGAGAGTAGAGAGTAGAGAGAGAGTAGTAGAGAGAGTAGTAGAGAGTAGTAGAGAGAGTAGCAGAGAGTGAGTAGGAGAGAGTAGTAGTGAGTAGTAGAGAGTGAGTAGTAGAGAGTGAGTAGTAGAGAGTAGTAGCGAGTGAGAAGTAGAGAGTAGTAGAGAGTATTAGAGAGTGAGTAGTAGAGGGTGTAGTAGAGAGTAGTAGAGAGTGAGTAGTAGAGGGAGTAGTAGAGAGTGAGTATTAGAGAGTGAGTAGTAGAGAGTAGTAGAGAGTGAGTAGTGGAGACTGAGTAGCAGAGAGAGAGTAGTAGAGAATGAGTAGTAGAGAATGAGTAGTAGAGTGAGTAGTAGAGAGTAGTAGAGAGTGAGTAGTAGAGAGTAGTAGAGAGTGAGTAGTAGAGAGTAGTAGAAAGTAGTAGAGAGAGAGTAGTAGAGAGTGAGTAGTAGAGAGTGAGTAGTAGAGAGTGAGTAGTAGAGAGAGTGTAGTAGAGAGAGTGAGTAGTAGAGAGTAGTAGAGAGAGTAGTACAGAGTGAGTAGTAGAGGGTGATTAGTAGAGAGTAGTGGAGAAGTAGAGAGTGAGTAGTAGAGAGTAGTAGAGAGTGAGTAGTAGAGTGAGTAGTAGGGAGTAGTAGGGAGTAGTAGAGAGTGAGTACTAGTGTGAGTAGTAGAGTGAGTAGTAGAGAGCAAGTATTAGAGAGTGTGTAGTAGAGAAAGAGTAGTAGAGAGTAGTAGAGGGTGAGTAGTAGAGAGTGAGTAGTAGAGAGAGTAGTAGAGAGTAGTAGAGTAGTAGAGAGTGAGTAGTAGAGAGTGAGTAGTAGAGAGTAGTAGAAAGTGAGTAGCAGAGAGAGTAGTAGAGAGTAGTAGAGTGAGTAGTAGAGAGTGAGTAGTAGAGAGAGAGAGTAGTAGAGAGTGAGTGGTAGAGAGTAGTAGAGTGAGTAGTAGAGTGAGTAGTAGAGAGAGTAGTAGAGTGAGTAGTTGAGAGTGAGTAGTAGAGAGTAGTAGTGAGTAGTAGAGAGTAGTAGAGAGTAGTAGAGAGTGAGTAGTAGAGAGTGAGTAGTAGAGAGAGTAGTAGAGAGGGAGTAGTAGAGAGAGAGAGTAGTAGAGAGAGAATAGTAGAGAGTAGTAGAGAGTGAGTAGTAGAGTAGTAGAGAGTGAGTGGTAGAGAGTAGTAGAGAGTAGTAGAGAGTGAGTAGTAGAGAGTAGTAGAGTAGTAGAGAGTAGTAGAGAGTGAGTAGTAGAAAGTAGTAGCGAGTGAGTAGTAGAGAGTGAGTAGTTTAATTTAAAAGGAACACAATGAGGAGGTTCATTTTGCCATAGAAATTATGATTAGTGAGGAAAAAAGAAAAATTAGGGCACATTTTGAGTGACTTATCAAATCCTCTTCTATTTCATTAAAAAATTCTCACATGCAGACTGAAACATGCACTTTCAATACCAGCAGCAGACTTCCCTGGTGAGCAGTAGCTTTACTACAGTGATCTAATGAGCAACTAGAGTGCTACCATTCAGAATTTATGTTAAATGTGGGACACATCTGAATGCCTTCTTGATGGAATCAAAGTAAACAAGCATTGAAAATGCAATAGGTCTCGCCCTCGTTTAAGTTAAAGCAATTCTGTTTGTAATTAGGTGGCTTTTTAGCTTTGCTTGTATTAGAGTTTTTCAAACTTTCATGTACATACCATGCATATGTATGCATATATGTATATGTTTGCATGAATTTATATTTATATAGATATGCAGATTATATTTATATGTTTATATATTCACTGAAAAAACCATAGGTTTCACACACGTTATAGTTACGAATTAGCATTTAAAAAACCTTGCAAATTCACTTTAAAAACCATAGGTTTCACACATGTTATAGTTAGCTGGACATTTCACTCGTAAAAAACCAATGAAATTCCCCCGTTATAGTTAGTGCAGGCAACTATAACTCACGCGACCGCAATCCTCTGCTGATGACGTCAGATATTACATCACTGTATTTAGACACTTATTTACCCATGTCTTCTTCCATTAATCTTTAGCTATACATATATTACAAATATTTATTTTTCATAAAGACACATATGTCATCAGTGATGTAATATCTGACGTCATCAGCAGAGGATTGCGGTCGCGTGAGTTATAGTTGCCTGCACTAACTATAACGGGGGAATTTCATTGGTTTTTTACGAGTGAAATGTCCAGCTAACTGTAACATGTGTGAAACCTATGGTTTTTTAACCCCTTCAGTGCCCCGCCCTTTCCCCGCCCTGTGCCGGGCCTTTCATTAGCGGGCGGGGTTCATGACGAGATAGTCTCGTCATGGGCACAGCGCAACCGCGCTCCATGACGAGACCATCTCGTCATGGGCACTGAAGGAGTTAAGTGAATATATATATACATACATACATACAGGACCGGACTGGAAAAATCAACCAGCCCTGGCTCCCGCTTTTGTTACAGGGGGCTAATATTGCAGCACTCCTGCAAACTGGCCCACGTTATGCAACCGGCCCCCTCGGACAGAAAACCGGTCCCCAACCATCCAGCCCACTGGGGAAACACCCGGTGCCCACTACGGCTAGTCCGGCCCTGTAAGTATATCACCAAAGTACAGATATGTGAAGTTAGGTATAGAAAGAAACGTGCCTTTTAATATTTTGTTCCCCGATATTGTTGCAACGATAGTCTGTGCCATCGAGATTCAGGGCTCAATATTCCCAGCCTACACCCTGTTTTTTTTCAGATGTCATAACAAAGTGGTGAACCTGAATTCAAATTGCAGGGACAAGAATAAAACATACCTTTATAATCCAAGAACCATAGAATCGTACATGAGTAAGTATCTACAATATGTTATATTCAAAGTGAAGAAACTCTTGGAGACTTCAGGTGTACAATGGTAAAGTTTATTCTCAGTAACCCAGGTACATGGAGCAGAGAGGAAATTCTTTCGGAGCAAGTAAGATTCTCTCCTCTCAACTGACAACCCCAACTGACCTCACATCAAACCTCTCACATATGCTCATGAAATTATAAACTTTGATTCTTTTCTGTAACCTGCTGACCACAGCACTTGGACAAAATATTGAGTTTTAAATATTGTGGGGCAAATATTGTTAAACAGTTTTGTTGCTATCAAAATATCATGGGACAGAATATTGTGGGCAAGAATATTGTTTCTTTTGGTATATAATATAGTTTTCAAGAATATTGTTATTTTTAATATTGTTTTCTATAATATAGCTGTGAAGAATATTGTTTTTTAATTAATTTAATATGTTTTACCTAATATATTAATTTTACGTGTTAGTATTGTTAGTATAATTGTTATAACGTTTTTAATACTTTTGTAGTTATTTTATAATTTATAGTGTATTATATAAGTAGATATATATATTGATCCCAACAATCACGCTGGAGTATCTTGAGAAAATACATTATATGAGAAGCAGGGCATCGGAGTACTTAAAACACAATATTTTTCAAAGTAACCAACATTTTTTGAGACCTTCAAAACAGAGACATGGAGCCATTGCGAGTGTGTTTGTGCCTGTGTGTATGTGAACATCCAAGGTGAAATCCGAAAAACACCTCACCATATCCGACTGAAAGCACTTGTACCCAATTATTTACTACAGAATACCTGTTTTAGGTTTGGTGTAACACCCCAAACACCCCATACACCGCCCATTAAATACTTACTGTTACTCGAAAGCATTGCAATCCACTCATTGGTCCGGTCTGAGACGCCTGATGAAAAGCATGTAGAAACTTGTGTTTTGATGGAAGGATTGACAAGAGAGACAGTATCACATATGTACAAAAACCTAGTAAAAAGCACACCTCATTGCTTACTATTTCTTGGAAACAGATGAGAAGGGCCTCTAACACTTTTCCTATATATTTCATGGGAGTCAATCATGATGCACCCTTGAGAGGGAGCTATTTCGGCTGCCTGTGGTTCATTCAATTAATAATACTTTATAGGGTCTATTATAATGGAAGTGGATTGCACAAGATGGCCTTGGTGACAGATGGTAGGTGTTTTAAGTGCTGAAAGGGGGAAGACCATTTCATGCACTCTATGAGGGAATGTTGGACTAGTCATATATTCTAGAAGGAATTGTCAGATGAACTATGTGGCATTCTGGGTCCCAGAGATTCTCCTGATGCGGCAATTTGTAATACTGAATGATGTGGATATGGTAACATGTAGGATTACTCTCCAGTCTTTAAGATAATAATCTCAAAAAGGAACATTGGGTCTGATTACGATGGCGTGGAGACCGCCACCGACAGCCTGTTAGTGGAGGTCTCCCTGCTTTCGGAACAGGGGTCTCCATCCACCATATTATAATGGCTTCTGGACAGGTGGCGGTCATAACCTCCGAACCAAAAGGTCCTGACAAGCTGTCTGTATCCCACCACATGTTAGACCTCCCTGGAGTCCCATAATGGCAGCGCTGCATGTCAGGCACCGACGTAGGGTTTACAATATCCCTTTCTGCAGGTCGTTGTGTGGCAGTCAACCTGCCATAAAATGGCAGATGGAAACGTATTTGGGGGCCCGTAGCGGGACCCCTAGCATCCTGGGCCAGGTATATAGGCATTGGGGGGCACCTTTGGTGCCCCCCTACATATACCTACACCATATGGTAGACACCGCATGGTGTCTGCCGTGTAGTGCAGGGATATGTGTGGGGTGTCTGTTTTGTCTTGCGGCGGGTGCTGCAGAGTGCAGCACCCGCCGCAATATACAAAACAGACACCCCACACTTATCCCTGCACTACGTGGCAGGCACCATGCGCAGAGCGCAGCACCCGCTGCAGTACAAAACATGGGAAATGTGACCGCCACCGTGGCGGTGGCACCCTAATTTGCCCTGTGGGACTGCCGCTTTGTAGGCGGGCGGTCCCAAATACGATACGATGGCAGACGGACTAAAGTCCGTCCGTCATCGTAATGACCCCCATTGTTAGGGAATGGGGTAATCAAGATGGTGTGAGAGTATGAACTAGTGCATGAAGTAATAAAATATAATTTATGAAAGTGAAGAATGCCCACAGAATATTCGGGAAATATGGGGGGCCCTTGATGAGACACTTTGGTTCAGAGCGATGATGAAGGGAGCATATGAGACACATTGCCCTTTAGGGACTAATGAGGATAAGGAAGGACCACTGGACAGGTGGCTGAGCTTAGCAGGGTTGTGAGTGCAACACTTCCACTACTGGAAATCTTTGGTTGATGTTAATGTATGAACTTAGGGCTACATTTATCATTGAGTTGTGTCACTCTTGTGCCAGGCTAAGGGGGCAAAGGGTGACGCAAATACTAAGTCACATTTATCAAGCCACGCAAGGCCACCTTGCGTGGCTTGATAAATCATATCCTTGCGTTGCTTTAACTCTGCCCCAGGGAGGCGCTGCAGGGGTGGAGCGTGGGTGTTCCCACGCATTCACACATGGATTTTGGCATATTGCCAGTTTTGCCATCACTGGTAGACCCGTGAATGCGTCAAAATGCTATGCCTCTCTAGGCGAGGCATAGTGAGGAGAAATACATTTATTTCTCCTCGTTTCTTCCTCTTTCTATGTGTGCAGCACACATAGAAAGAGGAAAATAGCTCATAGGATTGTTTTTGTGCAGTAAGGTGTCCGGCACAAAAACAATCCTGTCTGCAACACAGGCACCCTTGCATTTGCGCTATGCAGCACATTGTGCATTAGCACAAGGAAAGGACAGGAATGTGCTGTATCATGTTAAATATGGCACATTCCTGCCCTTTCACCGGGCGCTGCGTGAAATAATGAAAATTCTGTCCCTAAATGTGATCCGCACTGTGATTTGGAACATACTCCAGTATATTGTTGCTAAGTTGACATGTTTTTAGGAGAAAGGCGTTGTCGACATTCATCAACCCAGGCCATATAAACGGTAACAATTAGGTAAATAAAACGGTCTCTGAAAAACAGAAAACAAACTTTCATGAACTGAACGATAATAAACTCTGTTTAACTTTGTCATACTTGCTGAATAGAATGTCTGATTTTTAACAGCCAAAGGGGCACACGCATCAAGCCCGCATTTTGCGATTTCTAAATAGCGAATTTTACTGATTCGCTATTTAGAAATCGCAAAATGCAATGCATGTAGGAATCGCAAAAAAAATGCGATTCCTTAAAATTCCTTAATTGCGAGTCGCAATTAAGGAATTGATTCCCATTCATTCCTATGGACCTAGAGGCCCATAGGAATCAATGGGATTTACATGCGCAATTTGCGGCGAGTACTCCATAGCTACTCGCAAATTGTACATGCAATTTAAAGGGTGTAAGGGTTCCAAAAGGATACCCTGTTGGACCCTGAAATTCCCCTTACACATGTTGCACACACACATGCCCTTGGGCATGTGTGTGTGTAAAATGTGACTTTGAAAAATACACTTTAGTGCATTTTTCAAAGCAATTGCAAATTACCATCAACCTTAGTTTGATTCCTAATAGCGAAATCGCAAATTTTTTTTGCTTAATGCATTGCATTTAAGGAATCGCAATTTGCGATTCCTTAAATGCAATCGCAATTTAAGTAATCACAATTTTAGTGATTCCTTAAGTTGCGATTTTTGTATTTGGGATGATGCATCCCAAATGCAAAAATACCGGTCGCAAAGGGGCAGATTCTACGAATCTGCCCGTTTGCAACCGGTTTTTGGTTTGATGCATGGGACCCAAAATGACTTAAATATAAACAATTGTGGGTACTTTCCACATTCTTCCTCTATGCTTAGACACACAGTTGCTTTTTCCCATGTTGGGGGCATCGTATTCATATTTATTGAGTGACTAAATTTGAAACAGAGACCTGCTTCATTGTTTGGGGGACTTTGCTGGCGCCCTGTCTCACCTGTGTTGTTGCCGCCGCTCCTGTGCCCTCTACGCTGCGTGTCTCTCCCGCCGCCGCCACTTCACCTTGCGGCCGAGAGCGGGGAGACTACAGCTCCCAGGCGCCCTAGCGCCGGTTGACGCCATCCACGCGCCCGGAGGCGCACAAAAGACCGCGGCTTCCTCTGCGTCGCGAGACACGCGCGGGCGGCGCCGGGCTAAGCCCGGGCAAAGGGCGGGCCCTCTGTGGCCCTCAGAGGCACGAGGAGGCCGGGACGGGCCACGTTATTAATGGTGTCAGGTATTCGTTCCAGTCATCCCTCTGTTGGACTCAGTGAGTTGCATCGCCCCTTGAGTTTAGGTGGTGACTCATAGTACAAGGAAGTGATTGATTCTTGTTTTGATTTACTTGGCTATCTTTTATTCGTATAGGCGTTATTACAGCATGGTATTGTTTAATTAATTTTTAATATATCCCAAGGTTTCTGTGAAAATGTTGAAATCCACATTAGGCAAAACACCCTCCCCTACTGCTACACTTGATAATTATCTGGTGAAAGTTGTTACCAAAATAAATAGCGAAAGACGCAAATCACTAGGCCAGGGATCCACTCCTACCTCCATTTCCCCCTTACTGATTAGTACTCCCACCACATTATCCTCGCCCTCTCATGGTGCTAGCTGCAGTAGTGAAAAACACGACTCGGCAAACTTGGCAGAACTAGCTCCTCTTTCTCCTGAATTAGAGCTGATTCAAGCTAATATGGCTGACCTAAATGACACCAATGAGGCTCCACTAGAGGAGCCCTTGGTTCCAGCAACCCAGAGAGTACTGAGACCTCGTAAATACACACAACTTAAACGGGGAGGTGGTCGAAATAGCCACAAAAAAACAGGTCCTTTGTCCATAAACGGGGATACCTCAAGGGAGGTTTTGTTAAACAACTCTAAAACAAAATTAGACTCTGAACAATTAGATTGTTTGATTGGTAGTATGGAGGCTAAAATTCTTAAGATAGTTGAACCCTTAGTGACCAAAATTGGTGTACTTTCGGCAGAAATTGAAAGTTTACGAAAACTCTTGGGTCCCCGCATTGATCCATCTGCAAATGCTAGTATCACAGCTGAGGGCCCAAGGGGAAAAACTGAGTTACATAAGCCTCCTAAGGAAGTACCAAACACAGTTGAATCCCCAGATGTTGTACCCTTGACTGCAGTGAATAAAACTCCACCTCTAGATATTTGCCAAATGAGCAAGAGGGAAACTAGGATCGAGCACATGGTGGGCGCACAACCAGACTTACCCCCTGAGTGTGCCCCACTTGTGGCTGTGCTGACTAATGTCCCACCTCTTTTAGAAGCTGATTCGCTAAATAAACCAGAATCCCACGAATCCCTAAAGAATAAATCTGTTTCGTGGTTAAACAAACAGTGTGGGTTCCCTGTAGAGTTATCACACCAGATATTAACTACTAGGAGAGTCTCATAGATAGGGCGCTCACGTAAGAATATTAAGGGGGACTGTGTCATCATAAACTTTAGTAATCCATTCCTAGTTAATAATGCCCTGTTAAGAGCTTCCTCGCTCCCATACACTGACCAGGGTATCACTCTTCGCCCACTGGGATACTTCTATAGATACCGGACAAAGCAGCCCATAAATGATCTATTCAGGGGCAGAGAAACTGGTCCTGAAGGGCGAATTGTCCATGGTGTCCCTACATCCAATCGCTATGAACCTTTGAGTGGTTTAGACTCAAATGATTGACTTGATTTTGATTGGGACCTTCTTACACCCACTAAAGAAGCTCCTATTCTGACCACGGAGGAGGATCAGGGGACAAATGAAAATTTAATGTGCACTGGGGAGGAGGGTACCCTAAATGTTACGATTATAGAGGGGGATGCCCATAGTGGCACTACTGACGGCTCGGTGGGAGTGCCACCCCAGCTTCCAGGTACGAGGGTCCTTAGTTGGAACATCGCTGGGCTTAATAGTAAAGCAAATGATCCACTGTGGAGGAATTGTTTATTAGGCTGTGAAATTATCGGGCTACAAGAGACCTGGGACACGGAAAATACTTTCTTGTTGGATGGGTATGCCACTTTTTGGTCAGCTGCAGTGGTTTCTTGTAGGGGTAGGGCAAAGGGCGGCCTCTTAACCCCTATTTCATTGAAACTTGAGGGAACCTATACTAAAGTGGAGACAGGTTCGCCTTATTGCCTTGCAGTGGAAATTCAAACTAATTCAAATGGGAACTGGCTCATTGTCAATTTTTATAATTCTTTTGCTAAGAGTACGCCTAATGAACATTTAGTCAGTCTATATGATTTCTTGGAAATGTATAATGTTAACAATAGGAATCCTTATTCGGTTATTTTGCTTGGTGATTTTAACGTTCATCGTTGTCCAGGTAATTGTTTTGTTTGGGACAGTTTAGGCCCACCAAATCAAGAAAATATTCATTTTGAACACACCCCGCACTGTTGTACCTAGAGGACCTCATCGCTGGAAATGATTTGATCTACCCCATCAATTACACAGGAGATATCCCAACATATAAAGGAAGCGGCTTGGGGTCCACTATTGACTACATTTTTGTGAGTATAAATTTAGTTAACAGGGTGAGCCAGTATAAAGTCAGCTGGTCTACTTATGGTGATCATAACCCTGTTCAGGTGACTTTGTCTGAAGATTTAAGGAAAAAAGAATCTGACACCCTGACTGTTGGAATTTCGGACATAAGGCCCACTGATCAAACACGTCGTCTGAAATGGTGCCGAGTGGTACCGAAGGTTGGGGATGAAATGTCTACCTGTTTGAAAGAGGGTATAATAGGCGATGAGGTCTTGGTAGCCTATGGCAGAATTTGCTCCCAGGTCGATAGTGACCTTAAAAAAATATGGAAGGGGCAACCCAGAAACGGGGAGAAATGGTTTGGTCATAGTTGCTCAATAGCCCAACGGAAGTTGATGGTGGCGTTGAAAACCGTGCCACCTGACAAAGCGGAAATCGCTGCACTTAGAAAAGTTTACAAAAAGGCTCAAAGTAAGCGTAAAAATGAAATTAGGGAGGAAGCGTGGAATGAACTTTTATCTATAGATGTAATTAAAAATAGTGCCACATTTTGGTCTGTGGTCAATAGGCCCTTTTTTCAGGACAAAAGTAACAATGAGCTTGACTGTGGTATCCAAGAAGAAAAATGGTTCAGTCATTTTAAACAGGTGTATGACAGAGATGGGATGATGGAAGGCCCAACTTTAAATATGGAGAAATATACTTTGTCCTTTACAGAATTGGAAGTCACACACGCCATCATGCAAATGACAAGTAATAAGGCTCCGGGACACCTTTTTAAATCAGATATAAAACTTTGGTCCAAGATTTTATTCAATGTCGTTGTTAACGCCTGCCATTTGGGTCTCCCCTCCACTTGGGCGAAATCGGTTATAATACCCATATACAAAAAAGGCGATAGAGGTAACCCGAGCTGCTATCGCCCGATATCCCTAATAGATTCTTCTGTGAAAGTACTGGGTAGGGTGGTCCTTGCCCAATTGACTGGCTGGCTAGAGGAATCTGGAACACTCTCTATGGCCCAGTACGGCTTCAGAAAAGGGATGGGTACTATAGATCAGTGCCTGAACTTGCAACTATTAATAGGCAAATATACGGTGGCCAAGAAGGGAGCATTATCGGTAGCTTTTATGGACCTGTCTTCGGCTTTTGACCGCGTAAATAGGTCAAAATTGTGGTCCTTGCTCCTATCCTATGGAGTAGACAAAAAGATTGTCTACTTTTTAGCTGACTTACACAGGGATCTATCGGCCACGGTCAGGTATGATCAACAGGGCAATTGTACGGAAGACATACCCATATCTAATGGAGTTAGACAGGGGTGCATTTTGGCACCCCTGCTCTTTACCCTATACATAAATAACCTAGACAATGCCCTAATCGCCTCATGTAATGATATTCCGCGTGCAGGGAATTGCCTGATACCCGCACTTTTATACGCGGACGACGCCGCCTTACTTGCAAGAACGGCGGTGGGTCTTCAATTACTGTTAGACTTTTTTGCGGGTTTTATGAAGGCGCTGGATCTTAGTGTCAATTTTTCAAAATCGCATGTAATGGCCATTGGACAAAAATCTTCAAAGATTAAAACTTTTAAATGTGAGGGCCATACACTATCTAGGGTATCGTCATTCCCATACTTGGGTGTACTTTTCGACGATCAAGGATCCTGGGTAACCCAAATCACAGCAAAAAAGATTGTTTTAACTAGAGCGACCTTGGCTGTATTGGGTTTTGCCAGAAAGTTAGGTGCCAGGCCAATGAAGGCCCTTATTCAAATATATAGAGCCAAATGCTTCTCTCTAGCAATGTATGGAGCCGAGGTATGGGGCATAAAGAACATAAAAAGTATACAGATTGTTGAGGATAGGTTCCTAAAAAACCTCCTATCAGTCCCGAAAACAACTGCCAATTACAACACCCATCAGGAGCTTGGAATTGGTTTTGTAGAAGACTCTATCGCTGTGGCACCATTATTGAAATGGATAAGCATTTGGTTAAACCCGGACCTACTGCTTAATCGTACGATCATGAAAGATTGTATGTCATTAGATTATGGGTTACGCATACCCTGGCTGAAATACATTCAGAAACTGGCAATAAAGTTGGGCCGTCCAGAACTATACCAGTCACCAGAAGCTCTAGTGAAAGGAGACATTAATTGGTGTAAGGAAACGTTTGTGCGTATAGCCACCATGGATAGGGAAGGGAGTGAGTTGTTAAAGGTAACTGTGGGGGCTCACCAGCTATGCAAAACAACTCCATTCATGGAACCATATCTAGGATACGTCACAAATACTAACCACCGTTTTTTATTGACTAGATTTAGACTAAATCAACTGCATCTACTTTTTGGAGTACAGAAAGGATGGAAAAGGGTAGAGGACCTCGGCCCTTGCTCTTGTGACAATTTTTCACCACAAGATATCACACACTTACTTTTTTTCTGTGAGCACTTCATTGATATCAGGAAGCGTTTCTTACTCCCTATTTTAAAAAACAAAGGCTTTGTGCAGGTGAGACCTGCTCTACTCCACCTTCAAATGTTAACTGATGTTTGGGAAACTTTTAATATTGTAAATTTTTTATCTATTGTTATTAGATTCTTGAGGAAATGAATGTACAATCATACTATGTATGACCTTTTTTAAACGTTTTTAAAATGGAAATGTTTTTAAATGTCGTACTAGCTGTTTTTATAGGTTTTTAGGAGCTATTGATTATTCAAAATGATTCTTGTACCTTCAACTGTTTTTTATCTATTGTTATGTAGTATGCTTTTATGGTTTGCACTTAAACCGAATAAAGACTTTTGACTGACTGACTGACTAAATTATCAGCGTGTGCTCGTCACAGTTTTCGTGCCCCAATAATTTTTTTTTCTCCAATCAGTCCACTAGAGAACTCCAGCAAAGGCATTATACAAGGTGCAGAGAGGAATGGGAGGAATGTTCCTGTGTCATCTCTGGTATGTTCAGCTCTGTGTGGTGGTTTGTTGTCAGAGATTAACACTGCCCGCTTTGCATCTTCATAGGCGACAACTGCTGTAGGGAGTGCTGGCACTGGTGGCTTTCATGTCATCGATTCATCTACAGCAGGATTTAATGCAAGGGGGTGAAGCAGTGCTTAATCTGTAAAAAAAAAAATAAGTGGCAGGCTCTGGTCAGGAGGCCTCTGCAGCTTGCAACACCCATTGCCACAGCCAGTTTTGTTAATGACAGTATCAGCACAACTACTAGCCAGCACACTGCTACAAATGGGACAATTCAGCCTATTCCAGGCTCAAAAGCTATAGAAAAAATAACTTGGGCTGCAGGTATTAGTTGTTTTTATTGCATACTGAATTAATAAACAATTGCTCCTCACTAAATTATACAAACAGTGCCACCATGTGGCAGCTGTCATAAGTGCCAATGTCCACAATTAGGTGCCGGTGCCGACAATTAAGTGCTGGTGCCGAGCACCGGAAACCACCGGCTCAAATTTAGCACTGGGGTGAAGGCGTGACAGGATGGAAGAAGGAATTAAAGCTGTGCACTAAAAACACTTTAGGAGAGAATCAAGCAAAGGATTCATAATTCCAGCCATTTGAAGCCTGAGTCAAGTCCGGGTCAAAGCATCTCATCACACTCTGCCTTTTTGTCAAAGCATACATTTTGAGCTGCATTGCTCCTCTGCTTCCTTCTTTGATGAGAAATAATTTTCTGAATACGCAGTAATATCTCATGCTCACAATGCAGCTTTCTATATCTCAGAACAACAATTATTTTAGATTATAGTCTTGGTAATTTATAGGCAAGGCAACCAGTGCTAAAGTGCTTGCACTCTCTCCTTTAAACATGGCAAAATTGGATTACATCCAAGTGACACATTTAATTTGTTTATAGGTCCCTAGGCAAGTGATACTACATGTACCCAGGACCTCTAAACTAAATACTACTAGTGGGCCTGCAGCACTGATTGGGCCTCCCACTTAAGTAGCTTACTTTAACCTTGTTTCAAGCCTGCCATTGTTGCCTGTGTATGCAGTTTTACAAAGCCAATTTGACCTGGCAAAATAAACCTTTTGACAGGCCTAAACCTTCCCTTCTAATACTTATGTTACCCTTAGAGTAGGCCCTAAACAGCCCACAGGGCAGGGTGTATTGTATTTAAAAGTTGGACATGTACTTGTAAGTTTTAAGTGTCCTGCTAGAGAAAAACTCTTAAGTTAGTTTTTCACTACAGCAAGGCCTTACTCTCCCATGGGATACAATTGGGTTACCTTATTACATTTAATAAAGATACATTTTGTTTGGGAGTAAGTAGGAATGTCAAGTTTTGTTCTCTTAAGCATTGTAATTTAAAACCCTCTTTAATAGTAGAGTTGGATTTCAAGTCACTGTTCTGAAAATGCAACCTTTAGAAAGTTGGCATTTTCCTATCCTAACCATTTGCTGCCTGTGGCCTGCTCCTAGGTCAAATAACTAGGTGTGAGTGGCAGTTGGCCTTTGTGTATTCCTCCCAGACACCCATTTGATAGAGAGACTGATGGTGACAGGATGTGCAACCTAGCCCGGATGCGGGGGTCTGCCAGCTGCCACAGTTGCCCTTCAAAGGGGCTGCCTCAGCACACTCACAAAAAACTTCACACTAGGTCATTGTGCCCCCAGACAACCATGAGGCAGGAAATTCCAGATACTTCTGTGAGGGGAAAACTCCAGAAGCTACTCGTAATTCAAAGGGGACACCAGCTATAAAATTAAGACCCTGAAACCACTCTTCAGAACACTCCTGGAACTTTGGATACTACAGAAGAAGGACTGCCCTGCTCCGCAAGGCCTAACCTGCTGTCTCAGAAGAAATACTGGGCGGGCACCCTTCCTCCTAGGGTAAAATGACTCCAAGGGTCAGCTGACTGACCTCCTTTTCTAAGCTACAGGGACTTAACAAGCTCCACAGCCCTCTCTACAACTGTCCAGCTGACCTGTTGCACTGGACCTGCAACTGGACCTGCCTGAGCCCTGCTTGTTTCTGCTGGAGTGAGTTCCTGATCTCCAAGAGGTGCCTCTCTGCTCCTGGACCCTTGGTGTGGCATTGGTTGAGCTCCTCCTAGGAGAAATCCTGACATTTTAGGCTCTTTGCAACCGGGAATGGATCCGTGTGCGGCAAGATCTTGATGCCCACACAGTCCTTTGCACTATAGCGACCACCAGCATAGATTTGCACGTCACGCTACAGCTTCAACAGCTCTCAGTTACCACCACTGCGAAGCTCTAGCAACATCCTGTCAGGATCTCTGTACATCAGCATTGAAGTCTGCGATGCCCGGCCTGTTTTTTGTGCTACAGTGACGGTCATCTGGGATGCCCTTCCTCACAGCCATCCCACACAGCGGACTTGAATCTTAGCACTAGATTTTAGAAGATTACTTCTTCAGCAGGACTAGCCTGGTCCTTGCATCTGGCCCGTACTCTTGCATGGTTGGCCTGAACTTGTGACTTTCACCCAGTATCGCATAACTAGATAACCACGAGTGGCGCTTTGTGCTTTTAGGCACTATACTGACCTTAAAATCTTTAAAATTACATATCTCTGGTTCTACTGAGTGAATGTTTGTCATTTTGGTGTAAAATTATTTATTACATTTTACTCTTTTTTTCTAAATTTGTGTGGGATTTTCCTTGGCTTGTGTTTTCACTGTATTACTGTTTGTGTGCAGCATAAATAATTTACACATTGCCTCTAGGTTAAGCCTGACTGCTTTGTGCTAACCTACCAGACAGTTAAGAACAGGTTAATTTAGTGCCTTTTGTGGTTCACCCTGTCAGGGATTGTGGCTCTTACTTGGGAATGGCTCACACCCTCCTCAACCAACAACCCAATTACTCACAATAGAGTATCACTCCAGCCACCCTTTAGGTCCACCTTTCTCATTTGGAGAGGGGCGAACCTTAAGTTCCCATTGGCTCCATCAGTGGAAAACTGTCTCCAATGACCTAACTGAGTAGGAATGTTGGTGGAAGGACATTATGGTGTCTTTTTTTCTGTCTGTCCAGGTAAATCTGGCTGTGGGGGACAGAAACAAGAAATATTGGCCCTCACATCCTGGGGAAACAAACCCCAGGATATAGGTATCATTAGTCATTAGGTTTGGGAGCTTGTTTTCGAAATGCGAAACATTTTTTAAAGTTTGGTTAGCAGTCAAAACTGACGACGGTTGTCCACCCAACTTTTTGTACATTGAAAGAAGCTGGCGTAATGATCGTTTATTTCAATATATAGAGATGACCGATTGGTGGGAGTAATCTCTAAATTTTAAGGATGTGAGTCCATCAGGATGGCTGAGGCAATACCCTGCGCCATTCCGACAGACAGTGCACTGTTTGTCAATGGCTAAATCAGGCCCTACATTACAGAGTGTTTCCAAGATCTATAACTTTCTACAACAACCTGGGCTCCTGCATTTCACCCAGTCAGGTTTTCGTCCGAATCCCAGTGCAGAGTTGACACTGCTCGCAGTTACCACAATTATTAAGTTCAACTTAATTAAAGTCACTTTGCTGCTCTGGTTCTGTTAGACTTATCTGCAGTATTATACACAGTGTTGCACTAAGTCTTGCTTGCATGATTTGCAAGGGAGTGGGTCAATAGGCTGACTCCCAATTGGATAAAATCTTTCCTTTCTAACAGAAGTTAATGGATTGTGATCTCTTCCTTTATGTTAAATCTTAACAGCCAAACTATGGAGCCCAGCGTTATTTAATGTCTACATAGCCCCTTTAGCTATAATTGTTCAGACTCATGCCTTAGAATAGTTTCATATGCTGATGATACATAGTTTTATATGCTGATGATACACAGCCAATGTTCTAAGGTGAGAAAAATCCTGACATTTTTCAGTGAGACTTTAAGCTATGCCTTACCCAGGTTACTCAATGGTTAAAAACCAGTTGATTGAAATTAAACACAATAGAGATTTTGATCGTACGTGGCCCTCAATCTATCTGGGTGCCTGAATGGTGGTCTAAGGAACTGAAACTTTCAACTTGCCCCACTGGCATGGTATGAATCATGGGTGTCAAATCTGATGCCAAGTTATCATTCTGACCCAATTTATTGTCCACTGATTGCACTTCAATTTTTTGGATACAGTCCTTATAATAGATTTTTGGACATCTTGCCTGCCTCAGTGCAGATGACTGTTGTACATGCTCTGATTACATCCAGATTGCCTTATGCTAACTCACTTTCTCTTGGTCTTCCTCTGTGTTTCATTAGGCAGCTTCAACATGGTGAACAGAGCTGCATCCAGGCTGATTTTAAAGATACAATGTCATCAACAGATAACACCGATCTCAGATCCCTACACTGGCTTCCTGTAAGTAAGAGGATGCAATTTAAATCTGCTTCCTAACATAAGGGCTTTTCATGGTATGGGTCCCAGGTACCTGACTGAACATTTTTAACCAAAAGAATATCCTTTCAATAATTTATTGGTTACTTCCTCTAGAACTACAGGGTAGCAACACAGGAACGACCAAAAGTACGGGGAGGTTTTTTTGTTCCTAGGTGTGTGACGGTAATACTTTCAAGAAGCTGCTTGAGAGAATTATATGAGTATGACCAACCTGTTGTTACGGGTGGGAAGGGAAAAAGACCCTTTTCTTTTAATAGCCCTCACTCACTCTAATAGTGACATGCTTCATCATAGGGCTCACCACAACTGCTAACGGTCTGGGTGGGCTCAACTGTGTTTCACGGGGCACTTAGGATATTGTGTATGGGGGCGTACTATTAAAGATAAACTTCCTCACCCACTTCTAAAGAAATCTTTAATAATGGAGTGGGCGGGAAGGTTAAAATATATACAAACGGGTGTTTAGGATATGATGGTCCTATGACCCTTGCTTCTGCACCAACATGTTTCAGTCCTTCCTATCTGGCTTAAATAGGTCCTGGGATTTCGTCAGGGTGGGACGTAATGAGGTTACTCTCCCAAAGATGTGAGTGCATATGAACTATTTGTCTCAAGCACCTCTAAGTGTTAAAAACTGGAAGAAGCCTAGTACTTGCCACTGGTCTGGATGAGGAATTACCTGATCAGGAAAAAATATATTTATTCATTGTTAAATACATTGCGATTTACATTAGATCACCATCATTATATAGATCCCCTGGAGTTGTTGTTATGGGGGTGTAGGCATTTTCACCCAGTACCCCAACTATTACTAACCCAGCGTGTTGCTTTTGTGATTGAATCCTATGTATATCAAGTTTGACACGCCATATGCATTCTTGTGCCTTCACATGTGCTATGGGATCATGCAAACATGCATTACTTCATTCACAATATACATCAAGTCTTTCCATCAAAATTAAACATTTGCTCTCATCTCTAATCTACTGTGATGGTTTAATAACTGGCTAAATGAGAGAAATCCCTACTTCAAATTTACTGTGCATCACAACAAGAGGAAGGTCTCATTTTTTGACGTGAACATCGAAGCAGAAGAAGGAAAACTTTCCACATCACTGTTCACGAAACCGACAAATCGGAAAAGATTACTGCATTTTGAAAGTGCGCATCCAAGAGAACTCTGGGAGAACCTTCCTGTAGGGCAACTTATGGGCATACACCGCAACTGTTCCAGACTTGATGATTACAAAAGGGAAGCAGACAATCTGGCCAACAAACTACAAAGTAGACTATAACCGGTCCGCATTGTTAACAAAGCCAAAAAAAGAGTATGTAACAACCCAAGAGACTCCCTCCTAGAAAAAACAGATCGCCCAGCAAAGACAAATCTTATATGTGTCACAACTTACAGCACCGGCTCAAAATTGTGAAACAGAGAATCAATAAGCACTGGCGCATTCTCACATCAAACAAACTGGATTTAGAGAAACCAATGTTCTCCTTCCGAAAAAAACGGAGTATCAGAGATAGAGTGGTTCACAGCGAGTCGAGCAAAAAAAACAACTACTGAACAAAGTACATTGTGGAATCCATCCCAAGTTCAGGGACACTTCCCATGTGGGAACTGCTCTAATTATTTATTTTTATTTTAAGAGTCTTATATAGCGCTAGCCAGACCCGAAGGTATCGGAGCGCTTCACAGCATGAACCATTCGTAGGATACATTAGGCATTTTAGTATATACAATGAAAAAAGAAAATAGAACTATTGATGGACAGAATGCAGAACAATGTCATACATTCACCCCAGTACAGAGATCTGGGCCTAAATCCATCGTTTTTTTGCTCACCATGCCATTCCAGGTTGAACCCAGCCATATGCAAATCAGTCTTGACCCTGACCCTTGACGATGGATTAAACCCAGATCTGTGACTGGGGTGAATGTTTTGCTAATGTGCAACATTCAGTCCATCATCTTGTGTGTTTTGCTGTTCGCCCTATGTGGGAAGGGTATGCCCAGACGTGGGTCCCGTGCTCACTACGCCACTGGAGTCAAGCTATCCTGGCTGAAGAGGGGTGAAAACCCCGAAACCGGTCCTAGGATGCTTGATTCTGGTCCAGGGAAGACATGGCTCGGCAGTTCGGGCTGGACTGATCCCATGAGGCACAGGGTCAAGACTGATTTGCATATGGCCATTTCTGAACTGGGGTGGCGCGGCGTGGTGAGCAAAATAACGATTGATTAAACCCAGATCTGTGACTGGGGGTGAATGTTTTGTCAATGTGCAACATTCAGTCCATCATCTTGTGTGTTTTGCTGTTCGCCCTATGTGGGAAGGGTATGCCCAGACGTGGGTCCCGTGCTCACTACGCCACTGGAGTCAAGCTATCCTGGCTGAAGAGGGGTGAAACCGCGAAACCGGTCCTAGGATGCTTGATTCTGGTCCACACGCATCCAACATGTCAACCATTGAGTTCCTTGAAGAGGCCACTCTAGCTTTGTCTCAGTCACATGCATGAGGATGATCACTACCAATCAAGGTACAAAACCATCTCCCCTCTCCAACAATTCACCTGTTTCCCAGTGTCTAGAGACCAATCCCCACAGTCTGTCTCTGTATTACGCCTTTCTTAGGAAAACTGACTAATAAATCACTTGTGAAAGAAACCTCTTTATCACTGTTGAGTTCTCCATGCTGCACCCAACTGTCTCCGGTCTTTTACCTCACATGGATTGATTCATTTCCTCAGAGTAATATTCATCTGTTTTCATTGAGGTTTTTGCAGAATGTTTATTCACCTGCTTCCATTAGTGCCTGCCTCCGCCATTACATATTTTGGAGTGGGGCACAGTATCATATCTAGTGTTGCATTCTTGCAGTTTACTCACAAAAATCTGTTCCGGCCTTGCTACAACTCAAAGGTCTTCCTCTTCTGAGTCATTGACCACCATCTGTCATGTTCCTCCATTAAGATCCTAGCACCGCCCCACAACTGATGGCCCTCTGGCAGGGGGCCTTTGAGGTTGCTGGTTATGCCGTTTCAATTTCCAGGGGTAACCACTATCTTGCTTGCATTCAGCCTGACATGGTGAAGGTGGTGGAGGGCACTTCCATCCCGTCGGGCCAGTCCTCTGGGTTCGCCTGCTGGCCCACCTCAACTTGCTGCTACTGGTTCAGCTGTGAAGCACCATCATTACCTGCATCGCTCTCCTGGCGCTCATCATTCGGGGTCCTGAGCACCAGAACTGATCGCAATTGCCGGCGCCATTCTTGGATCATAGACAAGGTCAGGAGGGCGCGGTGCTCACCATCCAAGCCCAGAGCATTGTTCACTATTGAATGGCACGGCAGTACCTTTGCCATCAACGCACACAGCACAAACCAGTGGCGCCCCCGTAGCGGGACAGAGAGTGCTTTGCAGGCAGGTAGAGTTATGCGGGTGAGAATGCCACTGACAATACGGATCACTTGCAGAATATCGGAAACAGAAATATTGTGTGGACAGAATATCGTGTCGTGATTACTGACAATGTGAGAGTGAGAAGGAAAAGATACACAGACTGTAAAAAATAAGGGAAACAGAAGATTGAGAAAGAGGTGAAAGAAAAGAGACAGGGTGAATGAGAGGCCTCGTAGCGTGTGAGCTCATTTAGACCTATGTGCAAATGGTAAATTTGGAATCAAATGCAATTTGTCTTTGCCACATAATTACTTGAGCAAATCAGTGCACAAGTATACTGCTGGAAAACCTGTGGGCAAACTGAGTATGGCACACAATTTATTCCTAGGCAAATAGTACTATTGCAATTAGCACATGGGAAAAACCACCTGATTTGGAATCTCATTTCAGGCACAAATGGTGGTTTTCCCCCAATATTAAATAAGCCATGTAGTTGTAATGAGGCCCCAAATACACTTTTAATACAGCAAATAGTGCAAAAGAAAGTGCATCATATTGTTGTAATTTTCATCTTGTCAAAGGCCAAGACTTATTTATTTTGTGTATTCTTCGGCCTTCCTAGATGTACTACGTGGTTTCCAAGGGGCAGCCATATGCAGATTTTCATGTCCTTTAGAAATAGGCCAGCTGAAGATGAACCTTCGTTTCGTACTGCAATGAGTATGTCCTTGCACCGTACACCATTCACAAAACACATAGGTCCTTATTATGAATTAGGCAGAATTCCATGCAGAGATCCCCGGCAGTCATAATGCTGTTGAGACTAAAATCTCATGTGATTTTACCTGCTGACATTACCAGCTGTTAAAACCAGGTTAGGTACTCCCACACTAAGAAAAACTCGGTGCAGGAACCCCAGGACATTTGTGATCTAGTGGAGCGCTATGCCACTATTAGTGAGGGGGCAATAGCTACCTCTAAGAATGTTTCACTCTGCTAGAGAGTGCTACAATTATATAAAGCACCTTGCATGTGCTTGTGCATGTTGAAGCTAATTACGGAAAAACATAGGATTGGCCCAAAAATCTGAACATGCAGAGAATAGTTCACCCTTTTGCAAAGTTCCTCATTTTTGGGTAAAATGTACAATGGGAGGGTGGATAAAGGAATTGAATCAGACTCTAATAGGAAACTGAACAAGACTTTCCTTCAGTTGATTCCAAAAACCCATCTCCAAATATTCCTGTCTAATGGGCTTTGTAGCTATTGTTTAAGTAATCACCCATATGCTTTATCGCTGCTCACTCCTTTTTTCGGACAATGCTTTATTGCAGAATAAACGTAGCCAGTTAACCACCAAGACTACTTTGAGGTCCATTCTATTCATTTTCCCTTTCTCCTTCTATTGCCCCTCCCTCCCGCCCCCAATCAGTTGTTCCCTCTCAGTCCTAAGATCATACAGTTCTGCGACTACGAATAAAGAAAGGAAATCTTTATCAGTCTACCACCTCAGGTCGAGTAAAACATTTGAAATAGCGTAACATAGAATAATATAATTTAATAATGCACATCAGCAGTAGGTGATAAGACCTCTGCAGAGCAGCACTCTGCAGCCAGACCACCACTCCGCATCCCATCCATGAATCACAGGCAACAAGCAACGAATCTTTCACTTTACCCTTTTCTCTACCAAACTCCCACACCCTGTCAGTTGAATCAGTTGAATCAGTTAATCGTGTCCTGTCACGCAAGGGAATCCCACCATTGAATTCTGCAAGAAGATGAAGACCTGCCGTTTCAAGTAGTCTTCTTGCTGGACCATCAAGACTGTACTCAGGCCAGCCTCAACGCATCCCTACTTTCACCTACTCAGCTCCTGTATACCCTCGCGGGTGACAATCAGCGCTCTACAAATCTACCTTACATTACATTACAAATTATTTCAAACTTTGGCATCTGGTCATTCAGTTGGAAGATAATTTTTCATATGAGACTATGTGGGATATTTCTTGTTGATATGTTTAGTACCGGAACAGGCCGGGGTTCTTCCGTAGCCACAGAGCTTGGCCAATGACATAACAGTGGTAAACCAACACACATATTGTGCAAGATTAATATTGCAGCATGATCTCTGGGAATGCAATATCAGCGTGGAGTCAGATAGTTCACCAGAGATGCCTGAGACATTATTTACTACCCTCCAAATATTTCTCCAATAGGTTTGCAGCCTCTGCTATTCCCAGACAACATGTACACATGCCACTATTCGGTTGGCTACATCTACAACATTCAGAACAAGAGCAAATATTAGCCATCCCTATTCTCAGTGGGGAGCAATGCCATCAATGTCAAATCTTATAATAGCCAAGTTTCAGCCTAGTCTCCCGCAAACATTTAGCACATGTCGGAAGGAGATGGGACTAAACATCTTTGGTATAATCTATCTGTAGCCTGTGTGATCAACACCTTTTATGTTGAGACCACACTGGGTATGAGAAGATTTTGTTAGTAAGAAACATGAGCATATCTGAAACCGCCCCCTTCTAAGTTCCTCATGTTTCAAGTAGGTCATCGAACTGGATTTCAAAAGAGTAAGCAGTCTGTTTCCTGTAGTCTTGCTGAAGAAGTGTGACAACTGCTGTTATCGCCAAAGATGCTACCCATTTAGGCCGAAGTCAGTTTGTGCCTCTCTGACTGGCTTCATTCTGCCCTCGGTCAAAACTTGGTCTACAGTTCGGATCCCCTTGTTTTAGGAAATCAAAGCAAATAGATTAATTACTCCCAATCTGGAAATCACCATTACTCCATAAAGTTACCCTTTCATGTATCAAACTGTTTACTTTCAGCAGGTTATGGGATTTCTGCCAGGTAAATGCCAAACATTGCAAGACTGGGTGGATACTAACTAGTATCGATTTTATCCACACTCAGTGTGGGAGGGTATGCTCAGACGTGAGTCCCTTGCTCATTGCACCATCAGGATTCAGGCAAGCCGGGCCGACGAAGGCTGTGATGCCAGAAACCGGTCCCCGGAAGCTTGTTTCCTTCCCAGTATAAGAATTGGCTTGGTAGTTTGGTTTGCCCTGTTCCCATCATGCACTGGGACAGGTACAGACTAATTTGCATGTAGCCAGGTTCTGAGCTGGGATGGTGCAGTGAGCTAAAAAACGGTGATGGATTAAAACCATGATCTCTTGACTTGGTAAGAGTATTCTGCATCATTCAGAAACTCTGTCCATCACCACCCCCTTTTTCCCAAATCGATTTTATCCACACTCAGTGTGGGAGGGTATGCTCAGACGTGAGTCCCTTGCTCATTGCACCATCAGGATTCAGGCAAGCCGGGCCGACGAAGGCTGTGATGCCAGAAACCGGTCCCCGGAAGCTTGTTTCCTTCCCAGTATAAGAATTGGCTTGGTAGTTTGGTTTGCCCTGTTCCCATCATGCACTGGGACAGGTACAGACTAATTTGCATGTAGCCAGGTTCTGAGCTGGGATGGTGCAGTGAGCTAAAAAACGGTGATGGATTAAAACCATGATCTCTTGACTTGGTAAGAGTATTCTGCATCATTCAGAAACTCTGTCCATCACCACCCCCTTTTTCCCAAATCGATTTTATCCACACTCAGTGTGGGAGGGTATGCTCAGACGTGAGTCCCTTGCTCATTGCACCATCAGGATTCAGGCAAGCCGGGCCGACGAAGGCTGTGATGCCAGAAACCGGTCCCCGGAAGCTTGTTTCCTTCCCAGTATAAGAATTGGCTTGGTAGTTTGGTTTGCCCTGTTCCCATCATGCACTGGGACAGGTACAGACTAATTTGCATGTAGCCAGGTTCTGAGCTGGGATGGTGCAGTGAGCTAAAAAACGGTGATGGATTAAAACCATGATCTCTTGACTTGGTAAGAGTATTCTGCATCATTCAGAAACTCTGTCCATCACCACCCCCTTTTTCCCAAATCGATTTTATCCACACTCAGTGTGGGAGGGTATGCTCAGACGTGAGTCCCTTGCTCATTGCACCATCAGGATTCAGGCAAGCCGGGCCGACGAAGGCTGTGATGCCAGAAACCGGTCCCCGGAAGCTTGTTTCCTTCCCAGTATAAGAATTGGCTTGGTAGTTTGGTTTGCCCTGTTCCCATCATGCACTGGGACAGGTACAGACTAATTTGCATGTAGCCAGGTTCTGAGCTGGGATGGTGCAGTGAGCTAAAAAACGGTGATGGATTAAAACCATGATCTCTTGACTTGGTAAGAGTATTCTGCATCATTCAGAAACTCTGTCCATCACCACCCCCTTTTTCCCAAATGGATACTAACTAGTCTCACATCATTTGACTAGTGTTCATTGGCATTGAAGGCATTCTACGCAAGCATTCTCCAGTTTCTTCCACCGTGGTACCTCTAGGGCGGTAGCTATAAAATATCTGATACGCGGCAAGTGGAAGGAGGATTCATAATCTGGCTCTCATAACCTTCTGCATTTTATGTAAGCAAGTAGTTTATCCATTTTCAATCTGGACTTTTACCTCCCCAGATAAATAATTTCACTATGTCAGCTAGTCCCCTCAACATTGTCTTTGGGACTCATGGGGGCAACATCAGAAAGATTTAATTGACGCTGGTTGAGGTATTCATTTTTGTCAGTTGAGTACTACCCCACCAAGATAAATTAGGGGCAGACCATCTCCCTAAATCATATTTACCCTTATCCAACAAAAGCACATTTTCCTCTACCATCTTGCCCAGATCTTTATTGAGAAAATCCGCAAATTATTTACTTTTGAAGTTTTCCATATAAAAGGATGGTGCCCAAAGGTGGCTGCTGTGGTAGACCTGTGAAAGTGCCGAGGCCTCACACTTCTATCAGTTAATACAATATCCAGAAAGCACTGTGAGTCTCTGGGTCAGGGCAGTGAGATGCATAACAGAGTTTGCAGGATCTGATAGAGGTAATACACTATCGTACACATAAAATAAAGACTTGAGCTCGCCAACTAGGTCTAATTTTAGGTCAAAAAGAAACCGAGACAGTGGGCAGTCCTACCTCGTACACCTAGAGATCTCAAAATACTGTGACATATACCCACTACAGGACAACATTGCTATGGGGCTAGTATAGAGCCATTTTATTTTTGCTATGTAGGCTGGTCCTATACCCATGCGTGCTAGAACTCTAAACAGATGCTCCACATTCTGCACCATCAAACGATTTTTCAGTGTTCAAAGAGGTCGCTAGTTTTTTCATCCATATCATTGCGCATATGTATTTGAAAATGTGTTAGTGATCTCAAATTGACCACTGAAGAGCAATCCTGGGCAAAGCCTACTTTCTCGTATGTATTAGGGACAGAAAGTAGGACCACTTTCGTTTTGCTAACCAATACCATAGCTAATTTCTTTAAGTCAACATTTATCAATGAAATAGGTCTATAGCTTGTAGGACTAAAAGGGTCCTTATGTGCTTTAAGAATCAATGATATTCTAGCAGTGATCGCATCTGGTGGGTGCGACCATCTTTCACTTGTTTGAACCTTTTACACAAAGGACCACATCATGTTTATTGATCTTGCAGATCAGGATATCCGTAGACCCCTGGTGCCTTTGATGTAGGATGATCATATATATATATATTTTTTAAACAAACTGTATTCATTTTCTCCAGTAACAGTACAGAGGAAGGAAATGATTGACGATGTAATTCTACATAGCAGGATCATATATATATACATGATAATGACATAACTCACGTACAATCATAACATATCTCAACCTGGTACCACAATAGCAGTCCCACCTTCTTGGTACCCAACTTGACAGTTGTCATCCTAATATAACATCTCTTCCCATCGTGTTATTTAATAATTATACTATTTTGCTGGACAAATAGCTAGTCAGTGATTTACATTTTATTAACTCCCCACCCCGCACAACAGATGACGAGCTGTCACAGAATAGTGGAAGTTCTGAATAATAAGAGTATGTCTAGGACCTGTATTATACATGCTAAAAGGGTTGGAGCGAATCCTAGGTAGGAAGAATCTTTATCTATAGGGGGTGTAATTGGGAATAATGGGAGTATTGAACCTAACGGTTGCCCAATCTAGGATGCAATAGCAATGTCTTTTCTTTGGGTATGGGCTTGATAATGGAATGGAATGCCTCATATGGGGTCCTATAGGGTAAGGGTGTCAAATGCTTAGAAAGTTTCCAACAAGTGATCCAAGCTCATTGCGATTGTTTCCTTTCTTAGGCCTCTTTTCTACTCCCTACGGATCGCCACACTCTCCACCAAATCCCACCTTTCTACTTCCTCCTTCCAACTAAGTAGTGTAGGGGGCATTGGGAATTTCCATCTCCTAGTAATGCTTCTTTTAGCAAGGAGTAAAGCCAGATCCGCAACTCTGGCTTGTACCTTGTGTTCTTTACGTCTTCCGTATAGTCCCAGTATAGCCTCTATTTTGTGCCATCCTGTGTCCCCAACCACCTCTTTTAAGATAGTGGTTATTCCACCCCAGTATCGTCCCAGGTTGGGGCAAGCGCAGAGCATATGTAATACATCTGCATCTTGTTCAGGACATCTAGGGCAGTGTGGTAGAATGGCAAGGAAGATGGCATGTAGTCTATGTGTGGTTAGGTACGCTCTCTGCGTGATCATATACTGGATGAATTTGAAGCGGGTGTTACGGGAGGTTTGTTTTGGGTATTCCAATATTGTTGCCCACTCCTTGTCTGAACAGCGATCTATCAATGTCCTGTGCCCGTTTGACACGTATTACAGTGAGGGTAGTGGGACGGTGTGTGTGTGTATGCCCCGATAGAACCATCGTGTTAAGTGGCTATCCGTCCCCATGAGGTACATTAGGTGGACTAGTTCATGGGTATTTGGTTCTACCCCGTTAGATGCCCAGTATTTTTTGACGTACCGTATCAGACTCGCTTGGGTCATGAAGTGTCTCCGTGACACCCCGTTCGCTTACAAAATCAGTATGTGTGAGCAACATTTTGTCCCCAAATAAGTCACCTATAGCCGTCACTCCGGCCTGCATCCACGGTTCTAATTTACTGGCACCTCATGAGCATGGTAATGAGGTGAGCTAGTACGCGCTGTGCACAGCGGATCCAGGGTCCGGAGTACCCCGGAGCGGATGCGGATGTTTACTTACAGAGTGTGGCACAGGAAGTCCGCCACAGCAGTATGGACTAGCTCATTTCAATCCATCGTATTACAGTTCTTTTAATTGAGGAGTGTACTCCCCACGTGGGAGGACAGTGAGGCAAACAAGGATGGGCTATGTTCTGGCTCCGGCTGAACCGCATCTCCTGTGGATGATTCATCATCTGTGACTGTCCTTGTGTTTCTGAAGGTGGCAGCGGAAATAATAGCCCTTCTCTGCTCTTCCAGCGCTTGTGCGGTTGTTGGAGGCGTGTCTTCCTCATATCGCTTAGGTTAAGTTCGCTGTCGCTGAGATTGCCGTCGCTTGGATTGAGACTCCTCAGATCGTCGGTGAGCCGAAGCAATGGGTACGTCTGGGAAAGGGTGATCGATCCACTCCTACGCTTCTGTTGGAGTATCAAAGAAGTGGCTTTTTTGTTCATGTATTGTTTTAAGTTTTGCTGGATATACGAGTGGATACTTCACAGTTTTTGCCTGTAAATGTTGTTTAACTCTATGATATTGCGCTCTCTGCTTCTGCACGTGGAGAGTGTAATCAGGAAATAGGGAGATACATGCATTGTCTTTCATGATTGGTGCTTTTTCCCGCGCAACTTGAAGTGTCTGGTCACAGTCTCTGTAATTGAGCACTCTAGCAACAACAGGACGGGCGGCATACCCGGTACTCTTCTACGTGTAGGGACCCCATGAGCTCTTTCGATATAAAAGGTGACAGTCAAGCTTCCTGGTGGCATAAGGGATTTGAACCTTGCTTCAATGTAGAGCGTTGCATTTTGACACTCTGAGTTCTCTGGTAGGCCAATAATGTGCCTGTTATTTCGACGTGAACTCCCTTCTGCATCTTCTACCCTCTCCTGCAGTACCAAGATCTGGTGCTGCATCCGTTCCAGTCCCTTCGAGTGCTCTTTTTGCTTTGGGAGTAGTTCCTGCACTGCCGTTTTGTTGGCAGACAACTTTTCGGCAAGTTTCTTGTGGTCATCATGAATTATGGCAACGTCTGCCGTCAAGGCTCCCAGTTGTTGTTCCATCAGCACCCGTGACTGTCGAATTTCCTGTAGGATTAGATCCAGTTTGTCTGTTTGGTGTGCCTTCCACTGTGGGTGGTATCATCTCTGCAGAGGTGGCGGTCGAGGCCGAACCGGGTTCCTCTGTGTCCTGGTTCTTGCCCTTTGTGCGTCCCATCTTGTCGCAGGCAATGTGATGAGGTCTGCTGTATAGTTATCAAGTTAGTATATTTCAGCAGTTATTATCCAAGCCGCTGCAATTGCACGAGTATAGCTACCATCCCTTAAGTAGTGAGCTCTCTGGGTCCCTTAAAAGTGAATATTATAAATACATGTGTCCTGATGTAAGGACCCTTCGGAAGTGTCAGTCACGCTGTTGCAAGCTGCTGCCCAAGTGAAGAGGACGTCAAGACCCAGATAGGTTTATTTCGACCAGCAGGTTCAGGGACCAGAAATGTGTTTGCTGTAGTTCCTGGGCTATTACCAGCTCCGATCAGTATGTGCCGTATACCCCAGCAGAGCTCCAGCGGAGGGCAGATCCTCCAGTCCGGGCAAGTCTTCACCAAATAGTTTCCCTATACTGAGTGGTCTGCAATTATAAAGGAGCAGTGGAAACCGACACCCCAGCCCACCCCAGACAGGGTCAAACACACTGCGACGTGTCGCCCCATTTAATATTTAACCCCGTGCCAGGCTGGCCTTCTGCAGTCGCCACTTAGTACCAAACATCATGTCCGTGATCAAAAAGAGTCATGTGCGACACAGGCTTGTTCAAGTTGGGCTGCAGCACCTTAAGGTTCATACACCGGCATGCAATTCAGGTCTGCTACTCACAGTCACCACAGCACACAATGGTGGACAGGGGTTGTATTGCAGCTAGTGTCTCCTGGGGCTGGGATTGCTTTCCCATGCGTTGCCTGCTCCACTGGGGTTGACTCAGTCTCAGTAGCCCCATACAAATTGCGCCTGAGGAAAACAGCGAGCCTTAGTATGACTCGTGTAATGGCGTGGGGCCGCCTCACGCATCCCCTCATGGGGCCTGCATCCGGCTTGGAGACCTCCAGAGTAATCACGTCTAGTGGGACCCGGAGCGCCCTTCACATTATGAGCTTCGGCATGACGAAGGACTCTTTCCAGAACGCATCCCCTGTCGGGGGCACCACAGGTTCCTCGCTCAGTAGCCGGCCCGGCCCTGGGCGCCACGTCCCACAGAAGCTCCGCAGGCATCTGCTCCGGGCACTCCGGACCCTGGATCCACCGCACACAGTGCATACTGGCTCAAATCGTTGCCGTGCTTATGAGGTGCCCGGCAGCAATCTCCCCTCCGCTGGCAGGAAATCTCTAGGGATGGCCTCAGGGCAACCCGAATAACATCGCCGCTCTGGCTCGGCCTTCGGTCCTCCATCAGGCAAAGACGAGGGCCGCCATCTTCTTTTGAGCTGATCTGCTGCGCACTTCCATCGCGTCAAGGTTCTGCGTCAGGATTGCGAGGCTCTGGTGCGAGCATCAGCATTCAGCCCACCTTTTCTCCCTTTTCATGGTGTAGCTGTTTTAGACAAAATAGGGTATTTTATGCCAGGGAGCTATTAAGCCAGTCTAGGTCCTTTTTGCCGCCTACAAGAGCTGCCCCAGTAACTTAGGTGAAGGGGTTGTGTTGGGACCTGCCAGAAAATAATCCATACAGATTCTCATGCCATGTGTGCAGAAAGTGAATGTTTAATCATAGTCAGTCGAATGGGCTAGTCACCACAGATCTGTCAACTGTATGGTTATGTGATTTATTTAACAAGGCATCCAGAACCAGATTCCAGTCCCTCCCAGTTAGCACCTTGGCTTATGAGAGATGGAATATGAGTCTGTCAAGTTTCCTTAGAAAATAAGTTTTGTCCCCTACTGAGGTGTATATAGAGCCCAAAAGGATCGTCTGATGCTGAATATGAGCTTTTATGAGTACATAATGCCCGCCTAGTCTTTGTTACTCGTAGTGGCAGGCTGTATTAAATTATCTCCCCCCACCTTTACAATAGTATGTGGTATAGGTGTCTCAGTGCCTGATTGGGGGCCTTTCCAAGCATGATATTACCACCCATCCTAGTCTTGTCTGAGCGTCACACTTTCAGTCTGTGAGAGATGTGTCTTCTGTATCAATGAAATGTCTGGTTGGTATAGGTGGGAATACAATAATATTTTCTGTAACAAGTCCAGTCGATGCAATAAACCATGGAAACCCAAAATAGTTCTGCAGGTGAACACCCATAATCATGTCAACTACCTGTGGGTATCTGATGGCCCTTAAGATGGTTTCAACATCGTTCTCGACTTGTCACTTGCAGGAGCTGCTGTTTGAATGCTGATACCTGTGACCTGAACCACAGTTACTCTTAACTTCCTCCAGTTCTTCTCCTTCCACTGGGACAACTTGATCTTTATTTTAATTAAGGTGGTTCTGTGGGGTGATCACATCATCAATTTTGTGGGACTTGTTCATATCTGTTGGGTCTAATGTGTCCAAGAATTCTTCCTGCTGTCCCAGGTCAATGAACTTCCTTATGCTGTCTTCCTTGGTGAACAGCATAGTTGCTGGGTCAATCCATAGTGGATTTCCAGGTTTTGCAACCAGGGTGTCAGGGACATGAAATATTTCCTCTTTGTCACTCAGTTGGGAAAAGTCCTGTGTGATATATATCTATTGGCCTTCAGTGATGACTGTACCCTTCATCTAGCTGCCAAGAGATCATTACCATCTTGTTGATGTCAAAGAAATCAAACAATCACATGTCATGTTGCATCCCTCCTCTGTCATTCCGTGTCTTGATCATGTGAGCTCTTAACCTTCCAATGGCAGATTAAATACCAATTTAGTGGGCTCTGGAATGTACTGAAGCATGAAGTCCATGATAACGTCTTTCTCCAAAGTCTCCAGGGTACCTGAGAACCGAAATTATCTTGTCTAATTCTGTCCTTCAAATATGTGAGTTTTGCAATCTGTTGATTTATGTGTGATGCTAGTTTGTGCTCCACATTTATAATTCTGACTATGTGCTCCATCACGAGCAGGCTTGAGATAAAGGCTGAAAGGTCCACTCGTACTGAAAAGACTTCTGCTGATGTCTTAGAGGTATTCTCATCTATTGAGGAGACAGAGGTTCATAGAGTTGTCAATTCTTTCAATATTGGCTGCAAGATCAGGTCTTACGCCATCTCTTCGGAGTCCTTTAAGACTTTTTGAGACTTTCTTGTGCCTACCTCTGTGAACAGGAGCTGTCTCATTGATTTCAACATCCGGTGTCCTACACAGGTCTACACTACAAATCCTGCCAAATGACAGCCAGTCACCACAAGTGCACAAAGCTGGAGTATCTTGCTAATGGCAAGATGGCGATCAGGGCCTGTCACCCTGCTGCACAGCCTTAAGCACTGGTGAGGTGGGACGTCTACAGCGTACTCCCCATGCAGATCCACTGACTTTAAGAGCTCTTCTCAGGCACTCAAGAGTAGTTACCCAAGCCTCGGATCCGCAGTTCATGCCAAGTCCACTGCAATGGAGGGGATTGGCTCGGAACATCAGAGGTAAGCTGCTATTCCCAATGGTGCATGGCTCCGCCCCCCACCTCTCCTTTGATCTTGCCATTCGAGTTGAATATTATCTACCTTTGGGGATCTAAAATTGATTTGGCTTCACAGTTAATCAGTTTTGAGATGGCTGCTGCAGAGAACAGAACTGCAACACCCTCTTCAGCAACTTGATTTATGTTGTTGACTTCATATAGATATAAAAAACTTGCAAACCTCAACTTGTATGCATTTGATGACATTATAGTACTGCTATTTTGTATCCTCGACTTGTTCCTTTGCTACTCGTTTTGTGCTATGGTGAACATGTCTGAAAAATTAAAACGTTTGTGTGTTAAAATGACCAGATTTGACATTTGGTAAGTTAGTTCCAAATGTGTGTCACGACTTTGCACAATTGCATATGGTTCAAAGTCAAGATGTAAGCTTACACAGTTGCATCTATCAGAAGGGTAATATGTGCTTCAAGTGACATGTATGGTGCCATAGGCTGCAGGACTATGTAGAAAATGAATGAAATCCATTTCTGCATTTAAGTTAGCATACATGGTACTTTAATGTGTTTTGCACATCTGCAGTCCAGATATCGGAAGTATACTTGAAGAAGATTGTTTCTCCACTTAACATTTTAAAAAGTGACATGCCTAATGGAGCATCTTTGGCTGCAGAAGCTTGGGACTTTAAAAGGGGCCTTAGGCCTTCGTTACATGTTCTCTGGACTTTGGTGCAAGGGTACCTGGACAGGGGTAGGAGGAATCTCTGATTCCTGTCTTTATCAATGCACCAAACTGCAGCTATTCCTTTTTTTTCCACAGAATGTTGAATAAACACAGGGACCCAGAGATACCAGGTCCTTAACCGTGTGTTTTTCCATGATTTCAGAGCAAACGTCACTGACATTTCCACCTGCTCTAGGTAGTTATAGATTGTCAGCAAAAAGGCTGGTGGTGTGTGGGGTGTGAGGTGGGAGGGACGGTGGTACACAGCAGGCTTGACCCTGTCCAGGACAGCATTGCCTGCTCACCTCAGAATGATAGAGGGGATAGAAAATGGGCATGCAACATTGCTGCAGAATCTGAAAGGCTCTGGTCTCACCAGGCAGTTTGCTGACTCAATAATTCTGTGCTTGGCGACACTCGCAATTGCAAGTTGCGCAGTGGCATAACAAAAGACCCTGCAGTCCCTGTGGTGCGGGGTTGGGCCCTCGAGCTCCGGGGTGCCCCCTCTGGTACTGGTAGGTCCCTGGCCTGAGAGCTCTGAACTGGAGGTGGAGATTCGGGAGCTCCCTGCATGTGCTTTGCTAGGGGGTCCATCAAGTTTCATAACACCACTGAAGTCTGAGAATTTGACATAAAATTATAACTTTTGGTGAAATACCACAACTCATAATGATAGCCTAAATGTCCTTGACTCAATTTGTCTATCTTTTGGTAGGAAAATGCTTCAAACTTCAAATATGTAATGGTTTGAGAGCAAGAAATCAATAGAAACTTTGCTCCTCCTTATCTATGATGTTTGACCTATGTTTTATGGGTTGTTATTTTGTTTGGCTGATTTTTAATTAGTATTAGCAAAAAAGTTAATTACTTTACCCTTGCAGAACCCTTTTGTGGCTTGCACCTAATTGTCCACTTCACACCTTATCTCAGATGGAGCTACAGTGGCCAACTGCCAGGCTTCAAAGAGCTGCAGCCTGTTCAACTTTAGGAATGGCCTTGCCAAAGGCTAAGTGTAAAATTAGAGGAATCTTGAATAAAGAGGACTCCAGTGTGGAAGAAGAAGTAAGTTTAATCCATAGAAAAAAGGTCTCATCCATCCAGTGGCTGTCAGAGCTCAACTGAACACTTAACTACTAAACGCATGCATCACCAGATTCTATCACCATGGTGCTGCTCAAATGAATACAATACATTTTGAATCTAAGAGGATGCACAAATATTAAGCACAATACTACACATCTTCACTCTTCATAAATTTAAACAAAAACAAAATACAATAATAAAATTGAAGACCTTATCTTCTGTTTTGCTCCATAGCATAGTCCACACATTTTGAGGGTAGTCACATGCCTCTTTTCTCTCTCAAAAATCTTTCCTCTTTCTGTGGAGATGAAGTTGTAAAAGGACTAGGTAAGTTCGTAGAAGGACTCTCATATTCTCCTACTCTCTATGGAGTTGATTTTGTGGAACTTTTGTCAGAATCAGAATGATTACATTCACTCTGTTTAAACAGATTTTCCTTTACAACTACAACTCTATTGAGATTCCAAATACGTGAATCTTCAGTTTTAATAGCATTGGCCAACACTTTTATTACTCTATGCGGTTTCTTGAAAAAATTGGACGCCATCCTCCCAAACAGAGCCCTAATCATTACCCAATCTCCCACTCTCACAGTAGTGACTTTAACAGATTTTTTAGAGTCAAAATTCAACTTCCTAGCATTAATTCTTTGAGATTCTTTAATTCTCCAGCTACCATCAGATATCAGATGTGAGGGAACCTTTTTAAGATTTGGCTTTGTTTACCCTATGAGGAGCAATAAAAGTGCTAGGGTAACTTCCTCTAAACAGCTCCAAAGGAGTTCTTCCTGTGATAGCATGTGGGGAAACTCTATACACTTCAACTTTGTTATTGATTTCTTCTTTCCAATCTAAATTTAATCGTTTGGCCATGGCAATGGTTTCTTTTAATGCTCGGTTAAAGCGTTCTACCATACCATTTGTCTCTGGTGATATAAAGAGCACCTCTTATGTTTGATGGTACAACATTCCAAAACTTCTTCCATCTCTTTAGAGACTAATTGAACTCCATTATCAGTTAATAATGTACCAGGTAGTCCTTCTTCCCCAAAGAATTCTTTCAAGAATGAGATGACATGTTTCGTTTCAATGGCTCTCGTGATCTTAATGTCTGGCCACCAGGAATACATGTCAATGAGCACTATGACATAGACATCACTTCCATTCCCTTGTATGGGACCCATTATATCAAGGGAAACTTCTTCCCATGGTGCCTTGGGACGATTTCTGAACACCATGGATTGTACTTTAGGTTTTAGACTCTTTTCACTCAAAGCACATGGGACACAATCTCTTATTAAGCGTTCAACATGTCAATACATACCAGGCCACCAGTAGTTCAGTCTAAGTCTTTCTTTGGTTTTAGACATTCCTTGGTGTCCTGAATGGGTTAGATTCAACAACTCACTATGAAGCTACAAAGGAGGAATAAGTCTAGTCCCTCTAAACAAAAGTCCCTTACTCTCGGAGAGCTCACTCCTGACATTCCAATATTTCTCACAATCTCCCTTAGCTTTGGTGTTCCAACCTCCTCTGACTAACAATAATAAATCCTGTAATTCTTTCTCTAAATGACACTCTTCACGCCACTTGCTTTCTTTAAAACCATCACACTCTATATTGCACACCCATTCTTCCTGCTCATCTTCATTAAGACCTTTCTTCCACTTCTGCCATTTGTTCTTTCTCATCATTCTTCACCAACCTTGAAAGGGCATCTGCTATCTTATTCTTGACTCCAGGTAAATATCTCACATCAAAATCATACTCCTGCAGCGACACAACCCATTTGGAGATTCTCCTTGAAATGGCATCAATACCTTTTTTCTTAATAACTTCGCACAGGGGTTTATGATCTGTCCGCACCTCGAATTTGGTTCCCCAGAGAAGATTCTTGAGTTTCCTTACCGCCCAATGTACTGCCAGATAACAGACAACAATGTCTCAACGTGGAATTCAATTAAAGGACAAGTGATTTCAAAGGTGAGCTGTATGTTACAGTATCAAAGGAATGAATCCATACACAGAGGACAACAGGAGACCAAGTTAGTAGGAAAGAGTTGTATTTTCAACACATGATGAACATATTGCGTCATATGTACATATCATATAGGTTTAAAAAGCACTGCGTGACACTTAGTGAGAGTGTAACCGGAAAAATACTGTGCACAAGTGCTCGTGGAGTTTGTGACGGCGCAAGTGACACGTAAAGTGGTATATACAGCGGTGAAACGGCGCAACAAGGAGAACAATGGTATTTTGAATATGCCAAAGTTAGGGCATTTACACAGTAAATGTATGGAGATTCAAAGGACAGTAAAGCAAATGCCCATGTTTGTAAATGCGCCAACAGTAACGCTGTTGAAGTCGACGGCGTTTCGGCCCGTAACATTCAAGGCCATCATCAGGACTGGTTACACATATTTTAGACAGTGTCGCATGGAAGGGGCGCGCCGGGTGAATCGGCAAAGCAGGACCCTGTGTAGAGTCAGGCGTGTCCGGGGAAGTCCTAATCCTTCGGAAAGGGCGAGCCGAACGAAACGGTAACGCTGAACCACGCGACGATGGGAGGGTCCGTGGTAGTTCAGGTTCGGGGGGGGAAAGGCGAGGAGCAATCAATGAAGAAGATATCGTCAAGGCGAGTGAATCACCGAGAGGGGGTCCGGGAAGAGGGGCGTGCCGGTATGAATCAGGCAAAGATGTACTGCCAGGGCATCTCTCTCTATGATAGAGTAACGTAACTCCGCACCCCTGATACTGCGTGATTGAAACAGGATAACATTTTCTGAGCTATCACAATTTTGCTGTAAAACCGCTCCTAAACCCTTCATACTAGCATCTGTGATGAGAACAGAACTATTGGAAGGATCAAAACTCTTTAACTTGGGAATTCTTTTTAACATTTCCGTAATTTCTACAAATTCTGACTCACACTCCTCTGACCACACAAATTCAACACCCCTACATAGTAATTTCCTCATATTGACACACCTTCCGGCAAAACCCTTTACAAATTTACTATAATATTCCGCCATACCAAGAAACTTCATGAGTTCTTCTTTGTTGGTAGGCGAAGCTAACTCTTGTATGGCATCAACTAACTCCCTTTTAGGTTCCACACCTTCACCAGAAATGGTGTGACCAAGATAATCAATTGAAAACATCCTAAACTTGCACTTGTCTAATCTAACCGTGAGGTTGAATTTGTCAAACCTTTGTAAGACCTGCCTGAGTCTCAAGTCATGTTCTTGCTCATCTTTCCCACATATTAGTACATCATCCTGATAAATTTTAACTACCAGCTGATCTTTAAGCACTTTTTCTAACACTCTATGAAATACTGAGGCTGCTGACACAAGCCCAAACTGTAGTCTTATGAATCTGTACTTCCCGAAAGGCGTAATGAAGGACGTAAGATCTTTTGATTTCTCATTAAGCATAATCTGGTGATACGCGGATTTAAGATCAACTACAGAAAAAATCTTAGCTCCCTTTAACAACATAAGCATGTCAGAAATCTTGGGATGGGGATATCTATCCACTACAGCTTGTTTATTAAGCTCTCTTAAGTAAATACATAAACAAAGACTTCCATTGGCTTTCCTGGTGGCTACAACTGGTGCCAACCACTGAGTTCCTTCAACTTCCTCGATAATTCCTTCCGCCTTGAGTTTCTGTAACTCTGATTTCATTTCATCTCTCACGGCAATCGGCACTCCCCGCACCTTCCCAGACACAGGTACAGCACCACCAAATAATTGTATTTTGTGCACATAACCCCGAAGGCAACCTAGTTCATCCCTAAATACACTAGGAAAACCCTTTTTCAACATTGAGGAGTAGCTCTCATCCGAGTCTTGTTTAACTTTTACCTCATTTACATGGAAATTCTCTTTTAAGATAATGGGGGGATCACTATTGGGATCTAGCATGACACCTAAATCCCCCTGGTAAAACCAACTAAGAATACTATCACCCTTTTGAGACACATAGATTTTTCCAGAAACATACCTCCCTTTGTATTCAATCAAACCCCAGAAATATCCCAAGAGTTTTATGGGTTCACCACCATAAGCACTGGGCCTGATGTCAGGTTTTATTATTCTCACCTTGCCTTTGAGATTGTTTGAGTAAAACTGTTTGGAGACTATAGTTATCTTAGCTCCAGAGTCAAATAGAACGTTTGTCCTTGCCCCTTCAACTATTATCTCGTCTAGGGGACCTTTCTTGCTGCAAGCAGTAACTTGAGAAACAATTTGACCACAGTCAAAATCAGAACATGCATCACTATCACTATCACATTCGTGAGAAATGACATTGACTTTCCCTTTGGATCTTCGCTTTACAGACTGCAGTGTAGTGTCCCACTTTCTTACAATTAGAACATGTAGATCTCACTGCCGGGCACCTTTTATCATAAACCAAATGACCTATGTTTCCACATCTATAGCACCTGGGTTGAAAAGCACTTTACTTATCAGACTTAACATAACTAGTTTTCCTTGGACCTTTTTCTTTAGAGGAACTTTTCACTACATGAGCTGTATTATCTTTCGCCTCACTTTTGGTAATAACTTGCACACATTTCTGAGAATGTTCAATTTGTTTAGCAGTTATGAGTACCTCGTCCAGGGAGGGATCATCTTTTTGCCATAGGACATCCCGCACTTTTTCAACATTATAGCCCAACATAAATTGATCCCTTATTCTTTCTTCTAACAACGCACCAAACGTACATGACGATCCTAATTTCCCTAATGCTGTGACATAGTTTTCCACGGACTCACCCTCATTTTGAGTTCTACGCCCAAAGTGATAGCGCTCTAAAATCGTGCTAACTTTAGGTAGGTAGTGTTTGTCTAACTTCAACATACAAATTTCAAATTCATTTAACTTTCTATCATCAATTTCGGGTACGTGATCAAACACTTCTTGTCCTTCTGACCCAGGACAATGCAAAAGAAGGGCCATTTTCCTTCTCTGCACTGAGATTGGTTCCACACACTTTTGCATATCGTTCAAACACGTTCTTCCACTTCTGCCATTTTATACGGGGGTCTCCAGGCGAAGTCAAAAAGAAGGGTGGCGTTGTAACATTTTGAATAGGGAAATTCTTGTGTTGGAATTAAGGAATAGAAAATCACAAACAAAATGTGGCTAGGGCATGCAAAGCAGAGGACGAGATACTATAGATAAGATATTATTATATAATATATTATCACACACACACATGTCAGATGTAAAGCTTATCTGCAATACAGTGTGAAGAAAATGAGCATGAGTACTTATAAATGAGATGTAACACATTTACATTAACAGGGTTAAGCATAAAATCTTATCTTAAACAGGCAGATAGATTTAAATATCTCAGTAAATTACCGTAAATTACCGATTGTGATTATACACAGAAAGTATCCATATACAATTTCTGACTTGGTTACATTAGCACAGCAGCTGCTATGTGAGTATCTGAAAACAAAGTAAGAAAACGCTTCTGTCCAACGTCTAAAACTAGACTTCCGGATATCCCAAAATGGTCCCAACGTTGTCACGTAACGTCAAACGACGTGAGGTCGCAAGGTTAGTGTTCCTGGAGTCGAAGCGAAGGAACACAGAAGGACGTGCAGAGAAAACGCTGTGAGGATCCAGAGAGAACGCTGTGAGGATCCTCTTGCAGAATGATGTACGGTGAGGAAATATTGATGTTTAAAAGAAATGAAACCTGTGCGCCACAGTCTGACACTTACGAGTTGGAAAGCGAGACTGTGATATGGCGCGTGTTAGGTTGTTGTAATATGAAAACAAGACTCAATTTGACCTCGCGCCGAAGTCACCAGCTTAGGTCAGTAGGTTGTTGTTATATGAAAACAAGGCTCAATATGAGCTTGTGCTGAACTCACCAGCTTAGGTCAACTTGACGCGATTATGGATCACAAAGACCCCCAAAATAATGGAATTGAAATTTGGGAACAAATGTGCAGCAACACAAAGAACACAATCTACCTCCAAACAAAAGGCCAACATGGATGAGTCCGAGCCGACAACTCCTAGCCCAGTAAAATATCAAAGAGGACAAGTTGCTCGGCGAATACTTCCAATCCACATAGAATTTTTTTTAAAGTGCAGTTAGTCATTAAACATGTGGATGAGCCTGCGTCGAATTTTCCACTTCCACTAAAATAACTACAATGGGGAAAATATGCGGCGAACGCTCCCAATCCAGATAGAATTTCCCAAAAGCAGATGAAAAGAAACTCACATGACACTTTTGAATGAGGTGATGAAAGAACTTTTCCACAGTGGTCTTCTCTTATCCTTATAGAGAAATATTGATGATGTTGAGACCCTGAATTCTTACTTCTTGCAGAATAATACGCTGGTTTTTTTTCCTTCGCTCGTCGCCAGTGTAAAATTAGGGGATTCTTGAATAAAGAGGAACTCCAGTGTAGAAGAAGAAGTAAGTTTAATCCATAGAAAAAAGGTCTCATCCATCCAGTGGGCTGTCAGAGCTCAACTGAACACTTAACTACTAAACACATGCATCACCAGATTCAATCACCATGGTGCTGCTCAAATAAATACAATACATGTTGAATCTAAGAGGATGCACATACAGTAACCGCTTGCATGCTCATTACGAGCCCAGCTCGTCATGAGGCACAGTGGAGCTGTCCTCATGACGAGCTGGGCTCGTCATAACGGCCGCGGCCCGCCCATGCACGATTGATTCCCCGCCTGTGCGGGAGAATCAATCAGTGGGCGGGGTCGTGATGAGCTCAGCTCCACTGTGCCTCATGACGAGCTGGGCTCGTCACGAGCACTGCGGTGCCGCGCGCGCCCCCCCGCGCCGTGGGGGAATTACCCCCGCGGCGAAGGGGTTAAGCACAATACTACACTAAGACTGTCTCTCTCTGTCAAAGATGTCTATATCCCCCCAGCTACATAGTTGGGGAGCAATTGAGACCTAGAGTAGTGTCACTTGTTATGATCATTTGCTGGAAGTAGTGGTCTGTCTCTGGGTGGAGTTTGAAGGTAGCTAAAGAGAAGTTGAGGGGAGCAAAGCGCTGCCATCTTATCTGGGTGCTGTGTAAAGTAGTCTTTAATAGGTTTTTCAGTAATGCACCTTTTATGAAACTGGAACTGAGTCACACTATTGTACATGTTTGGTTAGGGAAATGTAATAAATTGAGTTTTATTACCTTTCATTGTTGCCAATCAATTTCAGAAACTGCTGCCAGGAATATTCTAATTAAGAGGACTGCCTGGAAGAGACACAGAAAGAAAAAACTTTTCTGCAACATGCTGAATGCTAATTGATAAATAAGTTAGCCTACGGCTTGGAGGCACAATAAGGCTAAAACTATGAAGCTTTAAATGTACATATATAACATTCATCATGGAATTACATGGTGCTGTGGAGTACAGCATTTACTCAGGTCATTTATCTTCACCCAGGTCTGACAGAGTTAGAGGCCCTGCGCTGTTTACATCAAAGAATTGTAACACACTAATTTGGTGCTGATGGATGATACTGTGTTGTTCCTGAAATAATTGCATCATCGCTTCACCTAATACATGGTGCTGCTGTTTAAAACTAAGGGGCATATTGTAAAAAAAATGGCGAGGTACTGCAAGTAATTCAGCTGCACCGCGCTGTGTCATTTAAAAAACGCAGGGATGCTACGTATGTACAAAAATACGGCTCACCCCTGTGTTTTGACTTGCCCTGGTTACTAGCACCAGAGCAGACATCCTTGCACCATGGCGCAAGGGTGCCTGCAATGCAGGGATGATTGTTTTTGTGCATGTGTGCTCAATCTCACATGGCGATTTGCTTCTGCAGCACACATTGAAAAAGCAAAAAATGAGGAGAAAGAAAAGTATTTCTCGCCGTTGCGCCATTCTAACTCCACCCTTTCACTGACTCAGATTTACAATTTCTTGTAAATCTGGGGCAGTGTCAAAAAGCAATGGGTGTTGCATAGGAACGCCCACAGTAATTCCCATTGCATGCCCTATGACGCAGAAACCTGCATCAAAGGTTGTAATATTTACAAGGCGGCGTTAAACCATGGAAAGTGCCTTAGCACCGCCTTGTAAATATGGAGAAGGTCATTGCGCCACCGAAAAGTTGTGTAAATTGACGCTCCAGTGGCACAATGCTTGTAAATATGCCCGTACGTTGAATAAATCAGCAAGGAAAGCAATTTAAAGTTATCCAAATGTACAAACATTTCAATATCTTAAAATCCATCAAATCAAATTCTAATATATTAGGTTTTTAAGCTACACAGGAGAGAAGTCACAGTCCTGATGTGAGATGTGACATAACTTCACAAATCCAGAACAATCTGGCTCATATAGGATAAATTGATTTCTCTGAAGAATACTTGGTTCATCCTTGGGACTTGGAATAAGAGTAAATGCAGGTGTGACAACTGCCCCAGAAGGATGCCCATTAAGAAAATACAAAACGTAAATCATCCAAACCAAATTTGTGAAAAGATAAAAGTTTTGTAACCAGCATGCCAGAAAAAGTTGAAGGTAACCTGATAAAGAAATCAAGAACCATAGCAAAGTCTAATTTAAATGTTTTTGTTAAGCAAAAGTCAGCTTTTAGAAGCAAATTCAAGCAAAGAAATGTTCTACATGTGGTTCTTAATACTGGTTACTAGAGAGAAACAGTACATTCCTATTTGACACTGAAAGAAAGCAATGCCCCCAGAAAATGTGTTTGTGTGAGAAAACGTATCTGGGATTTCTCTGCAACTGCAAAAGCTTCATTTTGCTAGGAGTCATTTGGCACTCCATAAGCACAGAAGAAAAGTTTAGCAGAGAGAAAGAAGTGCAATATTCTGTTTCAGTTCATCAGTTGTTTTTTTATTTCCAGGTAGTTTCAACGACTTCTTTTTCCAAGATTATCTTTAGTGCTCAGCTTAAGAGGCTATCTTCTTCAGCCATTGGAGCCGATTAACAGTTCCTGTCATTGATAGAAGAGCAATGGACAAAAACATCAAAAAAATAATCAGGCACAGTTACACCTGTATGGAGAAACCTGCAAAGTTTTCATAATGATTCTTTCAACTATTGGTAACGTCTGGTAACTGATGCCCAACCAAATAAGCCAGTAACATACATGCAAACGGCGAGCTCCCTGAATATAGAGATATGTACATCTAGGTTACTTACTTGCTGCACTATGGATGACCTACATTTATAGTGGTCAGCAATACTCTTTACCTGAAACTAGTCAAACAAGAACCCTTGTTTATTTATTTACTTAGCTCATTAAGCAATACCATCAATAATGTTTCACTAATTCCTAGATATTGTACATTTTATTTGTGAACATGACAACTGATGGAGCAAGGACTCGTATAAAAGAGACTTGCTCGGAAGCAGTCCTCTCAAATAACTTGTAATACCGTAATAATTGTGTTAGTAAATACTAATAATGCATCAGAAAATCCGTACACAGAATCTAGGGGAAGCTTGCCTATATGTATTACTAACAAGTAACTCGTGTGTCTCTAAAATGGCTGCTAAACGCGGGATTCTGCATTGCGCATGCGTCTACGGCATCTACGCAGTATGACATACTATCGCTTGGATGTAAATCTTTTAAAATGGCCGCTTGGAACTCACATGATAATGCGCATGCTTCGCTGAAACTAAACCATGTAAGTTTACTAAACTGCTAATGCGTAATATTTATATAAGTAAATGGGAATAGAGTAGAGATAAGTGGTATACAGTGAAATCATTTATTTTTTATTTTAATACTCTCTTTCTTTGACCTCTCTATTAGTCCGTGTTTGGGCCTTCATGCAGGACTGAAGCTTGCGCATCATGTGACCATTTCACATGCGCAGTTGAAACGACCCAGGAGCCGTGGTGCAACGC